>NC_135879.1:191507031-196307031 GCF_964194155.1 Cetorhinus maximus
AAGAATCTTTGGTTATAGCCTAAATTTACAGAGGATGGAGTTGGAAAGTAGTTAAAAAAGCAATACTAAATGCTTACGAGCTTGTCCCTGAAAATTATCAGTTGAAGTTAAGGACTAGGGCAGAATCATTCCAGATTTGCACTAAGTGCGATTGCGGGTGGGAAAAAGAATGTTTTATCCACTGGCCTCAGTGGTGGTTTTTCATGCCATATCATCCCATTCCTGCCTCATTAATCATGTATTCCTGGGAAACACCACGTTATGCTGGCAGGCAGCCTCTGATTCGCCTGCCACACCATCACCTCACCACTTCCTCATGCCAGGCACCATATTTAAAGTGCAGCCACGTGCACACCTCTCAGTGCTTCCAGCCCAGGACAGCTGCAGAGAAGGCATAGCCTCGAAAGGCAAGAAGACTACAGCCCCCCCACTTCAGTGAAGCTGTGCCTGAATTGCCTTTTGGATGCCTTGGAGGCCTGCTGTGATGCCCTCTTACCCCTGCTCTTGCTGCAGGAGGAGCAGCTATTCACCAATCTGGCTTGCGAGGTGGTGGCAGTGGTGGTCAGTGCCATCACACCTCAAAAGAGGGCAGCCGCCCAGGAGATGAATGGTCTTCTTCATTCCACCAAGGTAAGTCACTCTTCTCCTCACTCTCAACTTACACACTCACAAACCCATCACACGTCCACAGGGCCCTCACTCCATAGGACCATAGAACACTACAGCACAGAAAACAGGCCATTCGGCCCTTCTAGTCTGTGCCGAAATATTATTCCGCTAATCCCATTGACCTGCACCCAGTCCATAACCCTCCAGACCTCTCCCATCCATGTATCTATCCAATTTATTCTTAAAACTTAAGAGTGAGCCCGCATTTACCACATCAGATGGCAGCTTGTTCCACAGTCTCACCACGCACTGAGTGAAGAAGTTCCCCCTAATGTTCCCCCTAAACCTTTCCTCTTTCACTCTAAAGCCATGTCCTCTCGTGTTTATCTCTCCTAATCTAAGTGGAAAGAGCCCACTCGCATTTACTCTGTCTATACCCCTCATAATTTTGTAAACTTCTATCAAATCTCCCCTCATCCTTCTACGTTCCAAGGAATAAAGTCCTAACCTGTTTAATCTTTCCCTGTAACTCAACTCCTTAAGACCCGGCACATCCTAGTAAATCTTCTCTGCGCTCTTTCAATCTTACTGATATCCTTCCTGTAGTTAGGTGACCAGAACTGCACACAATACTCCAAAGTTGGCCTCAACAATGTCTTATACAACCTCACCATAACATCCCAACTCCTATAATCAATACTTTGATTTATGAAGGCCAGTATGCCAAAAGCTTTCTTTACAACCCTGTCTACCTGTGACGCCACTTTCAGGGAATTATGTATCTGAACTCCCAGATCCCTTTGTTCCTCCACACTCCTCAATGCCCTACCATTTACTGTGTATGTCCTACCTTGGTTTGTCCTTCCAAAATGCAACACCTCACACTTTTCTGCATTAAATTCCATCTGCCATTTTCTGGCCCATTTTTCCAGTTGGTCCAGATCCCTCTGCAAGCTTTGAAAGCCTTCCTCGCTGTCCACAACACCTCCAATCTTAGTGTCATCAGCAAACTTGCTGATCCAATTTACCACATTATCATCCAAATCATTGATATAGACAACAAACAACAATGGTCCCAGCACAGATCCCTGAGGCACACCACTAGTCACAGACCTCCAGTCTGAGAAGCAATCATCCACTACCACTCTCTGTCTTCTCCCACACAACCAATTTCGAATCCAGTTTACAACCTCTCCATGGATACCAAGTGTCTGAACCTTCTGAACTAACCTCCCAAGTGGGACCTTGTCAAAAGCCTTACTAAAGTCTTTGGAGACAACATCCACAGCCTTTCCTTCATTTACTTTCTTGGTAACCTCCTCGAAAAACTCTACTAGGTTCATTAAACACGACCTACCACGCACAAAGCCATGCTGACTATCCTTAATCAGCCCTTGGCGGTCCAAATAATTGTATATCCGATCTCTCAGAACACCTTCCAATAATTTACCTACTACTGACGTCAGGCTCACTGGCGTGTAATTACCTGGTTTATTTTTGGAGCCTTTTTTAAACAATGGAACAACATGAGCTACCCTCCAATCCTCCGGCACCTCACCCGTGGCTAAGGACATTTTAAATATTTCTGCCAGGGCCGCTGCAATTTCTACACTAGTCTCCCTCAAGGTCTGAGGGAATATCATGTCAGGCCCGGGGGATTTATCTACCTTTATTCGCTGTAAGGCAGCAAGCACCTCCACCTCTTTAATCTCTATATGTTCCATGACACTACTGCTTGTTTCCCTTCCTTCCTTATACACTATGCCAGTTTTCTGAGTAAATACTGATGCAAAAAACTGTTTAAGATATCCCCCAACTCGTGAGGCTCCACACATAGACGACCACTCTGATCTTCAAGGGGCCAATTGTGTCCCTTACTATCCTTTAATTTTTAATATACTTGTAGAAACTCTTCGGGTTTACCTTCACATTGTCTGCCAAAGCAACCTCATGTCTTCTTTTTGCCTTCCTGATTTCCGTCTTTAGTATTTTCTTACATTCACTGCCAGTTCAAGGGACATCACCTTTCACTCTCTCACACTCACCTTCGTTGTCCTCATCCCATCCATGGCACCACTCACCACCCACACATACCAGCCATACTTATCATCCGGCCTGGCAGGCATCCTGTTTACACTCTCTCCATCTGTATTCATGCAGGACAAGCTGGCACACAACAAAAAGAAGAGGTTGCAGACTGGTGGAGGAATGCCTGAAATCAAGGTCGTCACAGACTTTGAAAATAGAGCCACCAGCTGGCTGGTGAGGATCTGGTCTGATCCTGTGCTGATGATGAGGTTGGTGGTGCTCAACCAAGTGAGGATCCAGCAGTGCAACATCCATCAGACAACTATGCTGTGAGTGATGTGTCCTGTTTCACAGGCCACTGCCATGCACCAATTATCTCTCCTTGCTTTTGCAGGCACATCTGGGAAACAGCTGAGGGGGTCCATGGCCCAGGCCCTCGACTGAAGCCCCAAGACACCTCAGAAGAGGAATCTGCTGAAACCGTCATTGAAGACCCATCACAGCGTTCACGCACACCCTTCACCAGTGCAGAGATGGGACCTAGCTTTAGAGTAGCCTTGGGGTCACAATGAGGTGAGCACTTTGCACTGTCTGATCCACAGCAGGTGACGGCAGGGACTTCCCAGGTTTCCGGCACCGGAGCACTGCTGAAAGCCAGATGCGAACCTCTGAAGCTGGTCATACCTTAGTTGTTGGAGCCACAAATGCAAGCTCGGGAACATCAGGAATGGATGTCCGCTGCACTCCTCAGATTGCAAGGCACAAAGGAGGAGTCAGTCTACCTTCAGTCCTGAAGTGATAGTGCTGGCATGCCAACACATCAAGATCAACACTGGTAGGATGGCAGCTGCCATTGAGACCTAGGCCCAGGACATCGGTCCTGCACTGCTGCGTGGGCTGATGCCATACTTGGCCTTCAGCTGTGTCACTGCAAGAGGGGTGCAGGGCAGCTTGATCTCCTTCTCCTCAAGGAGTCAGCCAGAGGCTCTCAGGCACTCATAGGGAGGAGGATCAGCAGGTGTGCACCCCTGGGCCATCCGCCCAGGTGACTCTGGGAGTGTCTGGCCTGTCCAAATCCCCTCTTCCTGTGACCCCAGCAAACCACATGCTGAGGAGGATGCCGTTGCAACACCACAGGATGCCAAAAGCGGGCTGGGGCCCTCCAGAGGACGCCAAAGTCATCACAGAGAGGGCATAGTAGACAGCAAGCTGCCTCCATCTCCGCTGTGGATGTTGGGGAGCACCAAGATGTAGCGGCAGGGTTAGGAATGTTAAGAAGATGTAATTGCATGGCTTAGGCACAGGTATTACTTACTTGTATATAATGTTCAATTTGTTAATAAATTCCCAAGAATATCTCCTTGCCCATGGTTCCTTGTTCTGTTGAGCAGTGTTTGTGTTGCTCAGATGTGAAACCTTGGTCCCTGCACAAGATAAAGCCAAGTGCCCCAGTCCAGGGCCTCTTCCCCTGCTTTGTGCAACCTTCCCAGCACACTGATAGTACGCCTTCACTGTCTCTGGTCACATCAGTCATGCCTGCACCTCAATGGAGCTTATCATTGCTGCCAGAATATCCTGGGCTGGCAGCACAGAATTCCATCATTCTCTCTGTGTGCTCTCAGCACCTTTGAGGTGCGGCTGACCCCGCATCTCATCAGCATCTGTGTCTGGTGACAGTGTGGTCCTGAAGAGTTCAGCCCATGAAGGATGCCATAGACTCAGAAGAAGTTAAAGTTTCCCTACTGCATCTACATGATGTGACCCTGTCCACAGCACAAGCGAGGTGCCATCAGCCAGACAGGAGCCAGACATTCACATAAACTATGTGAGGATTATTCTTCCGGAATTTAAAGACTATGGGCATCCGCTGCATCTCAATTACAGGATCCTTATCACAGAGGGTATGTGTGCTGATATTAGCCAGACAGGAGTCAAGTGTTCCTGTTTAACATAGATGTGAGGAACTATGGTGTCACCTCACTGCAAGTCATCATCATCCTCCACGAATATAGCAGCTATGAGGACCTCCTGAGCACGCCTGCCTTGTCTGGCCTATGCGATGGCCTCATTGCCATTATCCTCACCTTAGAAGACCTCCTTACCCTCATCCCGTCTATGTCCTCCTCAACGGAGGAGACATGCAGCTCCTCCATCTCCTCCTCAGCCAGCGGTCAAAACACTATATTCTGTTCAATCATATATTCATAACAAAAGGGTGTGTTACTCTGTAATTGACCTTGTCTTGCTAGAATGTGTTTTCAGTCCTTGCTCTCTGTTAAAGAAAGAGAATACACATGTGGCATGTATGAGACTACAGTATCAATCCTGAAAGAAGGGTCTTATATTAATGATTCTGAGCTGTGTTCTTTAATTAACTTATGAGTATCAAAGGTGCTCTCCGGATCGTCACTCTAGGCCTGATTATGGGAATGATTGGCAATGCTATCTCTTGTAGATCCTAAAGAAAGGCTTTTAGGGCATCCCAAAATGTTTCACAGCCAATGACGCATTCTTGCAATATTGAAAAATGTGGCAACTAATTTGTGCACAAGAAGATCCCACAAATAACAAAGAAATAAACAATAAAGAGATAAAGAGTGTGTGTAACCCACGCACATGTAGGCAAATGCATATAACAGAAACTGTGCCTGCACACGAAGCATGATTGAGTTGACTATTTGGGTGCTTAAGCAACGTTTCTGCTGCCTGGACTGCTCTGAAGGAGCCCTGCAATATGCGTTAAACGCATGTCAAGATCTGCCACATGCTGTGCAATTCTGTCATCAGGAGGTAACAGCCCTTACCACCAGCTATACAGTGAGCAGCTGAGGAGCAGGAACATGGAAGGTAGGAGAAGGAGGAAGCAACCAACACAAACAGCCTTTTTCTGGCCAAGTTGTCCATGATTGACTTATCAGCCTGTGGAACCGGTGAACGCAACCCCAATTCCCCATTCACCAACGGACTCCCTGTCACTGACAATCCTCTTGGCCACAATGCTCAAATAAAAGCAACCACAAAAGAACCATTCGAAACCAAATTTATAAATCAAACCATGCCATATTGCATACAAATGTCAAGTACTTGCCCTTGTGCATTCCCTTAGTGCCTGCCTTCCGTGTGCCTTTGCTTGCCCTTGTAGTGCTCAAGTGCGGTGCTATCTCATTGGGCTGTAGTATGGCTAGTGAAGGCTGCTGACTTTCACTGGGGCACACTGAAGATGACCTTGTAGGCCAAGCTCAAACAGCTCTGAGCTTAGAAGGCCCAGCTTTGGGCTGCAAGACCTTGGCTTGGGAGGCAGCATTTTGAACTGACTGGTTAACAGACAATGGCAAGGGCAGCGCCTCAGCAGTCTCAGCAGTGTATTGAGGTCAGATTGCTGTGACACCCTGTAAGCCTCTTTGATCTGTAGCTATAATGGCAGCAGTCCGAGCTTTACGACTGCAGTCTGAGCTTCCACTGCGGCAACCAGGGGCAGGATTTTCCTGTTGTTGTGCGGGGGCGGGCCCTGCGCGTCCACGCATAAAATGATGTGTGATGACGTTGGGCGATCGTCCAACCACACGCCATTGCGATAGTTCGCTGGGCGGGTGGGCAATGATGTCTGATACACACCCGCCATTAATTAACGGGCCACTTAAGGCCCTTAAGTGTTCAATCGATGCCGATTTTTCGGCGCCCGTGCAATCTTCGGGTTGGCGCACACACAGTTAGGACAGACAGGTAGGACACATTTGTATTAATCTCATCCACGGGCGGGATAAGGGGCTCACTGAGGTCGTGAATGTGCACAGACAAGTATTTATTTTTGAAAGTTTTACAAACTTGCCTGTGTGATCTGCAGTACTTCAAAACACATACCAGCTGCTTTATCTGGACTCTGAGCCTTCAGGTCAGCACTCTGCAGTGAGGAATCTTTTCTGGCCTGCAGGTTTCAGGAAGCCTTCCCTTAGCCTGGGAATGGGAGCTGAACTGTCCACTGGAGGCAGCTCCCCTGAGGAGGAAGGGAGGGCTAGAAGGGGGAGGAGGCCAGGAGTGCACATTCAGCCTCCAGGGGAGCCACCTTTGGGAGGACAGACGAAAGCACAAGGGGCGCAGGACCAACAGGATGTCCAAGGCGGAAGGGGTCGCAGAAGACGCCACTACCCTGCTCCCAGGGTATATAGACGGCGAAGCAGCTACCTCAATATGTCTGAGGTGCAGTGCCGATGGAGGATCCATCTCTCAAGGGAGACAGTCAACTATATTGATCAGATAATTGGGCCTGAGATCTCTGCGAACTGTGTGGGTCGACACCCCACGCCAGCAGCTCTGAAGGTCACAGCTGCCCTCAACTTCTACCCCTCTGGCTCCTTCCAGGGCTCGATGGGTGACCTTTGCGGTGTCTCCCAATCAGCTGTCCACGGTGTGTCAAGCAGGTTACAGATGCTCTGTTCAGGTGTGCATTGACCTTCATCCACTACCGTTGGGACCAGGCAAGTCAAGCACAGCGAGCCAGAGGCTTCGCGGCCATTGCTGGCTTCCCCCGTGTCCAGGGTGCTATAGACTGCACACATGTGGCCATCAAGGCGCCATCCACTCCGTGAATGTGCAGATAGTGTGTGATCACAGGATGCAGATTCTACAAGTTTGTGCAAGGTACCCAGGCAGCTCCCACAACACCTACATCCTCAGACACTCCCAGGTGCCGGGGCTCTTCAGTGCTCCAGCCCGGCTTGATGGATGGCTGCTGGGTGACAAGGGCTATCCCCTCAGAATGTGGCTCATGATGCCTCTCCGCTATCCAAGAACAGAAGGTGAGCAGCGTTACAATAGGAGCCACACCTCCACAAGGGCTGTGGTGGAGAGAGCTATAGGTCTTCTCAAGATGCGCTTCCGATGCCTGGACCGTTCAGAGGGCGCATTCCAGTACCCCCCAGATCGTGTGTCACTGATAGTGATTACATGCTGCACTCTCCACAATCCTGCGCTGGAAAGGGGGGACGCAGTGGACGATGAAGACATCGACGTAGTGGCTGTGGCTGCACACGATGAGTCCAGCAGTGAGTCCCAGGATGAGCACGCACAGGGAAATGCTGAGGGGGTAGACGCTGAACCGGGTACACTCCAGGGAGGCAGGGACACCCGGGAGGCTTTAATCCAATGAACCTTCAGCTAGCATAACACAGATGGACCTCCAGGACAACCTCGGCTGCTGCCTTGATCTTCGACACCTAAGTGCAAAATCTGCCAGGCTAGCAACAGTAACTAAGGACATTGTTAATAAAGCTGAATGTCTGAATGTCCCAAAGCACTTATTACAGTTTTGGAAACCATCCGCATGCAGAAGAAAAGAGGCACCCTCAGCCATGGTGACATATCTGAATTTAACGTGTCAAACAAAGCAGCTTATTACAAAAAAAAGAGAAGTGTTACAAATCAAATAAAATCTTGAGGGCCTCATCTCGGGCCAACACAAAAGCACCAGTGAAAAAGCCGTGGTGTGCCTAAGGTGCCTTATGCTTATATTTCTGGGTGCTACCTCTTGGTGCTGCCCTATCGCTCAGAGTGGCATCTGAGACAGCTTGCTGACTCTGCTGTCCCGTTGGCCTCGATGACCTTGGCGGTCGTCCTCTGGCCCATGGAGCCTGTGCTGGCCCCGCCTGGGAGGGAGCGGCCAGTTCCACAGCTGGCATCTCCCCAGTCATCGCAGCCTCAACGGATGCAATGGTCACTGGGAGAGGGTTGGAGGAGCGGCTGCCCTCATCCGGAGCGCCCTGAGAGGAGCCCACAGAGATGACAGGCAGCTGCTGCGCCGACGTGAGGTCGCTTCGGACCTCCCTGCTCACCGTGGATGGATGGTCAGCAAGCTGGGAAACTTGATGCCCACACCATCTCCCACACTGACACTGACCAGCTGAGGTCAATGCCGATGTGAAGGCTTGCTGGTCAAAGCACATCCCCAGGAAGCCCTAACGGGTCTCCTGGAGTAGCCTTTCCACGAGAGTCGCCATTCTCTCCATGGAGGACACATGGCGCTCGGACACGTGGCTCATTGCATCGGTGGTCGTCCACGTAGACTACTCCACCACGGAGACCAAGCCAAGCACAGCCTCATGTATCTCCCCCAGATGTTCCCGCACACTCGGCCGCATTTCCTGCACCTGCTGCGACTCCAGAGGCAAATCATCAGGCACCGACTGAGCATATGCCTGGTGCCCTGAAGTCCTCCAAATGCTGGCACTATGGGCACACTCTGTCTCTGCCAGCTCCTCCAGTAATTGTGAAGTGCCCTCACCACTGTGCCCCGGGACACCGAGGTGCTAATATCTGCGTTGGTGCCTGCCTCACAGAAATGGGGTGATGCTGGTGAGACTTCAGGTCCCTCAGGTGTGAGAGGGGGCCTCTGCTGCTCCCCCTCCTGGCCCTGCTCTGATGATACTGAAAGGAAAAACAAGGACAGTGGATCACTTAGCGTGGAGACAATGTCAAAGTCCATCCCTGTCCCCTGGATCATTATGTGCTCATCCTTCCATAAGCAAAGGTCAAGCCATGTTGCAAAATTAAATCATTTAACATTCAGCACTGCTATGGCTGTTGGGAGAATAATGCTGACCTCACTGTTGGGCATAAATACCTGGCCGTGGCACCCCAGCCTCACTGACACCAGTGGACCTGGGTGCATGACGCATTATGAGCATTCTTCTCCTGAAAATGAGAGAAGAGCATTGATTAATACAAATTGCACATGGACTCTGCGCACGGCCCACCCCAACCAGAGTGGGACATATCAGGGCTCCAGAGCCTCCTCACCCCACTGCTGCTGAACACTCACACAAAGATGCTAGGCCAGTTCCCCACCCCACTTTTGGACACATGCTGCCTACATCACATTAGGCACCACACGGTATATCCTTCCATAGCAAGGAGGCACAAGCACGTGGAGTGCAAAGCGCATGAGATGGTTCATTGCCACGCCACCTTGAAGCTCCCCTCCCACCATCTCACCCCCTGTCTTGGACATGTCCTGGAGTTCAAACACAGCGTCTAGGTACAGCTCCTCCAGGTTGCCCCCATGCCAGTCATGTGGGACTTAGTGTAACACATGCTGTGGGGGCAAAACTCATCTCTTCATCACCCTCTCAGGCTGTCCTCAGCGTGGGCAATATCTGCTGGCCCACCCAGCAAAGGACAAATGCCGTCAATGATTCAATGCAGTCACTACACTCGGACTTTGGGGGGGGTTCAGCAAGGGGGTAAGCCGACCTGCTGGGTTAAATGCCCAATGCCATCATGGTACTCACCCTGCCAGAGCGCAACAAGTCGTTGAAGTGACACTGGATCCAGGTGCCCCGCACCACCTCCACCACCGCCTCCCAGGCACATTTTGTCATGTGGGGGGGCCTCCTCCTCCCATCTTGGGGAACCAGCACCTCCAGCCGTGCTGCCACCTCCTCAAGGAGGGCAGCAAGGCAGCCATCCAAAAAATGAGGGGCACACTGGCCCCCCACCCTACCCTCTGGCCTGGCCTGTCCCGCTGCCCTACCCTCTGGCCCGGCTTGCTCACCAGAAGCTCTCTGCAGTGGCCTTGCACTTGCCATTGTGAGCAGCCTAGAAATGGTTGCCAGGCCTTCCTTTAAACAGGCTGCCGGATCGCCATTGGACACAGCAACCTGTGCACGCCCACTGCCGTCTGCTCACTCCCGCTATCCTCGGTAGTTGTGAAGTACGCTGGGCGGGCATTAATTGGCCCACCCACGTTAAATGGCAGCGCGGGATCCAATTGCGGGAGGCGATCGGATCCACACCTGCCCACTCCTGCTCTGCCCCCCACCACCACCAACCAGAAAATTCAGGTCCAGATGTCTGGTGGCTTCTGCTCATGCTGTATTGATGCTGAAACATCGACCATCGAATACAGCATCATGGATGGGTCCGTGCTAGTTTATTATGGAGTTGCGCTCCACTTCTATGCTGGAGAGGTTAGGTTCAAAGCTGGGTGCAAAGCCCTGCTAAGTTGGTGCTAAGCACCTTGACATAAACTGCAGGTTTTCTGACAGGCCAGTCAATGCACCAAGCATTTCATTGCGCATGCCCATCCGCCTTTTCTGTAGGCTGCCCCATCGAAATTCTCATGAGTCTCCTGCACAGCAGAACTCGTGTGTGACTTCGTCCTTCAGTCAGCTGGCACCTGTGCTACCCTTGTCCCCTGCCATGGCTGCAGGTCACTCGTGCCCAGTGCCTCATCATATGAATATCCCACCTCCAAGCTATCCTCCAAAGTAGATGCAGTGTCAATATCTAAGCTGGTTGCGAGTATAAAAGCAAGAGACGGTGTTCCTTCTTCATCACTGTCTTCCTGCTCTTCCACATCTTTCACTTCTACCACTGCCTGACCAGAGTGCAGTTCCTGGGTTTCTGAAAGGAGAAAGGCACAAGGACAGGGCAGGAGGGAATGAGGGAAAGAGGGAAAGCAAGAGATGGCATACTTACATCATAACTTATATCAGAAGAGATTGAGAGAAGACAGGGATGCAGGATGTGAGAAGGAGGATTAGAAATTAGGATATCATCATCTTCAATGGTTTTTGCCCCACCTCTGGTTATAGCCTCAGTCATGGCTAATCCAATGACAGGGACACTATCTGTTCCATGAAGGTAATGACAAGCAGCCATGCCCAACACCTGCTAGTTAGGTGCTTCTGCCTCCAGTCATGCACCAGCTTTCCCTGAAAGAGAGAGGGAAATATGTCACTTCGTGTTTGGGCGATGTGTCTATTGAGGTTGAATAGCTGAAATTGTGTGTAAGCTGTGAGAAGCGGGTATGAGTCTTGCAGCAGTGCTAATGTGTGAGGGTGAAGTGAAGCTATGAATATTGTGTGTTAGTTGTGACTGATAGAGATTGTTGGCAGGTGAGTGAAGTGGGAGTGGTGCACCGAGGCCAGTGCTGCATTTAGTAGAATATGGTGTTTATAGATGAATTCACTGACCTTGACCATTGGTGTGAGGTCATTGAACTTCTTGCTGCATTGCACACAAGTCCTCGGGGCACACTCCTGACATTGACAACCACAAGTAGCTGTGCCTACTGCTTTCTGTGAATTTGTCTGGTGGGTGTCCTTGTCCCCTGTGTATAGATCACATCTTTCCTCTTGTGCATTTCCTCAACCTATGGCCTCCAGTGCAGTATTGGAAAGTCTTGGAGGCCATTCCCTGCAATGTTGTACTATTCTTGTGTCTTTTTCAGATCAAACTCTCATTTACAATGATTTCCAGCACCTGCTCCAGCCAAAATGCACTTCCTCCTTTAAAAGACGCAGGCTGGCTTTAAGTACTGCAGGTTAGCACGAACTTCTGCTGCCCTCACATGAATTTGCACCCCTGCCCATACATGCAATCACGTCAGCGTGTTACAATCACTAGCAGGCAGTGCAGCATTTGCATGTAGCCTGAATTGGAAGCACAAGTGCAGGTTAATTCTCATGCCTGTTTTTGGGCCATACCCAATTTTGCGATTTAATGATTTTCATGGAGAAATAAATGCTGCTGAGACCATTGGGAAAAATGTCCTGCTCTTCAAAAAATTCCATTGGATCTTTTCCACCTGAAAGGGCTTTGATTTAAGGTCTCATTTGAAGTACAGAACCTTTGCCATTGCTGCATTTCCTCAGTACTGTAGCAGTCCTGTACTGAGGCGTCAGCCTGGAGTATGTGGTCAAGTGTCTGAACCCATAGCCTAGCTTCTCACTTAGAGGAAAGTGTGCTGCCATTGAATGACATACCCACAGTTCACAAGTTATACATCTGCCAATTAATGGAGCTGCTTCAACATCTAGTAGTGATGTGGGGGAGCTCCACATCAAAGTGTGCTGTGCCAGGCCTGAATGAACCTGCCTCTATTTGTGAGCTCAGGCACCTGTGTCTAGGATTTGGGACAGTAAATCAGAAACTGGGGTAAGCAGGGACGAGGTGCGCAGCAGCGGTATGGAGGAGTGGCTGCTGACTATAGGATCTTTTGCCCAAGAGCAGAGTCTCTATAAATTAAAAAAAAGCTGCCTTCATTCTTGAGCTAGCTTCACCTTTTTGCCTGACCCTCTCAGACCCTGTGGGGTGCCAGACACAAGAGCCTGATCTTAATTCTTCTATTGTGTCTGGATGCCCCTCTTAAACCTGAGGGAGATAAGAAGGAAAGACCAGAAATATCTTCTCCCACTTCATTTAATAGTCTGCCCTTAGCATGCACCACTTGTCGGTTAAGGCCTCCCAACCACCTTAGAGAAATCCTCGAAACCTCACAGCAACATTGAAAGGGGTGAGTGACCTGTCATCACAGTTTTCTGCCTCTTTTGGTCTGGTCTTTGCACTTGAAGAATAAATATTCCCGGCGTGAAGTACAAGGCAATTGGATCCGCAATTGAATGTGGGTGTGTATCTGTCTCCGTGTGAATTAGCTTTCTCAAAGTGGCACATTTTTGTTTTTTGAGCCCATGATTTATAAGGCTTGAGAAGGCTCAAAATTAACAAAGTGTGTATTAAATGAAATGTTTCTCATTTTATGACAGACAGTTTATTTGGAGATTGTGCTAATGTTTCTGTGATAGTGAAACCATGTCATTATTCAACAGATCTCATGGTTAATGCATTATCAATCACATGTACAAAGCAGCCTTTAGAAACAGATCATGACAGCAACAATAAATAGTAATTGTCATTTCTATACACAGTGAAAAATCTTAAGGCAGTGGTTTTTAATGAGATGATTGCTGAGTTTCCAGCCAATTACAGGCCATAACCCCCTTGATAGGGATACTGGTAGTTATAAATCTTGTCATGATTTTGAAAACTTCTACTTTAGTCTACTTGAAATCTCCTCTTTTACAATTAGATTAAGCACAATGCTGCACCCTCTTGAGGGCTAAATAATATAGCTTGCATGATGTAGTGCTGATTATTACAAACAGCACTCCATATGGTACATCATCAGTGACGACTGCAGTAATAATGGTAAATCTTTTGATTTGTATCCTTTCCCTCTGGTAATGCAACCAGTATCTTATTTATCTGAGAGCTATGCATCCAACAATTTACTGTTAATATATCCAAGTCTCTTCTTCGATCAGCATTGACATTCTGTTTTACACACACTCTCTACCTTGGTTTCATGTTCTCATGCCTGGAGATTTTGGGGGCCACATTCCTGGTTGTATTTTGGGGCAAGGAGATTCTCTTAGAAACCTGCCAATTTGAACATTCCTTTGGTCACCTATGCTAATATTTCTTTCTTTGGCTTTTTTTAAAATGATTTTTGTCTGAATATTTTCATGTGAAGTACCTGGGGATGTTTTACTACTTTTAAACAGGCTATATTAATGCAAGTTCATGTTGTAGCAAGTGCTGTTCTTTCAGCCACCCTTCCTGGTGCCTCTCTGTGTGGTTCTTACACCTATGGCGGTTCACTGCTGGATGATACCCTTAGGCATCAGTACTGCTTGGCTGCATGGTGGTATTATGAGCTCCTCTCCAGGCTGCTCTCTGATTTTGTGTTTGGAAAAGTGCAGGCACCCTAAGTAGAACTTGATTGCCTTGAGAATGTATTTACCCTCTATTGTTAGTTCTGGGGTTGTCAGGGAGACCTTTGTTCATTAGTGAACAATTTTTCACAGCTTGTAGCTTCTCTAAAGATAGGGCAATCTTTCAGGCAGTTTTAAGGTAGCAAAGCTGTATGTGAGAAATTGCAAGCGACTCTACTTGTGCAGCCAGTGGCAATGTGAACAGACCCAAAAGAGGCCAAGATGCTTTTTCTTAAACTGTGCTTTATTTAGGGCTAAGCTGAAAAGCGTCATCCAGTACTTACATGAAGATTACAATTGTTTCCAGGTAATTGAGAGTGAAGAGAGCAGTCTTGTAATAACTGTATGCCACACTGGATATAGGTATACAGCACTTTTCTTTTGATAAAGTATGACAGAAACTAAAATTACAGAAAAAGGAAACAGTGGATAGAAATTGAAAAAAATATCAAAATGAATGCATTTTTTAAAAACCTCCTACAAGGAATAAATAAAAAAGCATAATAAAACAATGCAGCAGCCAGCCATAATGCTGACATTTGTAAATTAACTTAAAACATGACATCCTCCTGAAAGAACAATAAATAAAGTGAATAAATAATTCATAAATAAATTGGTTCCAGATTTTACAGCAATCAACACAGTGCTTTTTGTTTCAACTGCTCCATTGCATCAGTTACCAAAGATAAATACCGTGCTTTCATTAAATAGTTTCCTTTTTTTTCTCAATCAGTACAGTAAAAGTCCTACAAAATATGCAAATTTATTTACATAAAACAGAGCCAGAACCTTTTAAACGTTCTCTGTTTTTTTTTGTACCTCCTGTAAACAGCAGAGATTCTCTTTTTGTGTTATTTCTTTTGAAATACTGATTCAATGTTAGTTTGTTGGGAGTCAGGACTTTACACTGGCCCTGAAGTTTACTTATTTTTTTGAACACGAGAGGGTACTATCATCATGGATGGAGGTTGGTTAAGAGTTTTGCTGAGAACAGGTCCTAATGATGTCAAGCAGGTTTTCCAGACTGATGCGAGTCGGTCCAGGTCCTCACTAACTTGTTGGATATTTACATCCGCGTTTTGCTGCAATGTTTACAATAGTTTCAATTTTTGTGTGTTTTTTAATATATTTTTAATTCTTTTTTAATCGTAGCTGGAATGATTGCAGTCAAGGAGCTGCCAGTGTAGCTTATCTTCTGTCAGTATTTAACAGGATCAGATAGCAATTGGCAGTATATGAACATATGCTCATCTAAATTCTACAAAATTACAATTCTACAGGATTTCTTATTTTTAGCAGTAATGCTAACCTCTATTTTTTTGCATTTTTATGTCTAATTTTTTTATATTTTTATATCGGTAATTTAAAAGTTTTTTTTATTATTCTGTACATCTATTGAGTTTCTTTTTTTAAGGGAAGGTTAAGAACACAATGAACCATTTTCAAGCAATAATCCTATTTCCAAAATAGTCCTCGCTCAGTAAGATTTTTTTTTGCTTCCCACAGATCACAGTTAAGCCAATCTCAAATTTCAGTCCTCATGAAAGTTACAGAAAACCATATGAAAACTACTTACTTGAATTAATGATACCAAAGTGCCTCCCAAAGTATCAAAGAACTACAATCTTGCTTATTTAAAAGCAGTTAAGTATTATCATTATTATTACTTTACTTTTTTACAATTCAAGATAAACTCTTCAGACTGTTTTAGGAACAGTGTGAGAAGGAAAGAAATCCATAATTTACATACGACTACAAGTCTGCAATAAAAAGTTTGGTCCTTTGGTCCCTAAAATACCTAAGGAATGACAGATACTTATAGTGACTGTTACCATGTGTGACCATGACAACTGTATCCATGATGACAACAGGCACTCCTTATCAACTTGTTGCTCTACAAGCTCCTAGTATCTTTTTTTTTATATTTTCTCCTTCCAGGCGTTCAAAACTCATCCTTCAGCAGAAGTGATACATTTTGAAGAGACTTAACAGTCTAAACAATCAGAGCAGTCAAAGATAAAAGTCTGAAGAAGTCTTCAGCTTGATTGGCGTATGCTGATATGTCCAAAGGTTTATTTAACAGTACTTTTATTATTTTTTTGTACATGCGGTCCTCTCCAGTTTCCGCCCTAAAAGACGAAGACAAGACAAAGCAGATTAGAGATGGGAGTGTGATAGAGTAAAAGATCTACACCAATCGTGTTTTACTGCAACTATAATCTAAAGAAACAGCATCCTGCTTTTTCTGCCTTCAATCTGAAAGTCCGGGGGTTGCATCTACAAAACATACCTTTTATGAAGCCTTCAGCCTTTTCAAAATATCAAATGGTTTGTATAACTTACATGTATTTTAAGTTTATGGCTTGACTGCATGAGAGTAATTTTTTTGATGAGTACAGTAAGCACCCAAATAATTTCTGCATTGGCAAAGCCCTTGATTTAGAGGCTACTTATGTAAGATAGTACCAATAAATCCACTAGGGAACTCAGGAGAAACTTCTTTACCCAGAGAGTGCGATTCACTCTAAAAGGAGTGGTTGAGGTGACTAGCATACACGCACTTAAAGGGAAGCTAGATAAACATATGATGAGAATGAATAGAAAGATATGTTAATGGGGTTAGATGAAGAAGGGTGAAAGGAGGTTTGTATGGAGCATAAACATTGGCATGCATCTGTTGGGCCAAATGACCTGTTCCTGCGCTGTAAATACTTTGTAACTATATCATGCTATATACTTGACTACAAGCAGCACACAATGTATATGACAGAAAAATGACAATTAATATGTGGGTCTTTCAGTGAGTATTAAATTATTCAGTTCTGGAATGTGCAGGACTCTAGAGGACTACAACCAAGGACAGGTAGCTTGACAGGACATGTGGTGTTTGTCAATCAAATTGCTGCTGCCAGTTCTACTGAAGTAGTACTGAATAGAGCAAAAGGAAAGGTGGAAGTATATTGCTGATACCAGCAGGAATACGAGTTTGAAAATTATGTGCTGAAACTTTGTGTGAGACCTCACCTTGAGTCCAGTTTGGTTAAGGAAATATAAGGGAAGATTTCAAACCCTGGAGATGGTGCGAGCAAGGTGCACACAGCTGATACTTAGTGGCAGATGATTGAATTTTGAGGAAAGACAGTTAAGCCTCGAAAGGAGGTGAGTGAGAAGGGCCCTTATAGAGGCATATAAAATATATTTAAAATGTATTTACTTACAAAAGCTAAATCTGGAGCGTTACTACAGCATTAAGAGTAGGATAATGGTTGAAGCTATTGAAAGATTAAAAAAAAATCACCATGGTAAATTGATACCAAGAGAAAATTTGGAACTGCTGACTACCCGGCCTTTGATCAGGGAGAGGAGATGCTGTAGACCCGAAAGAAATCCACAGCAAGAGCTCATTTTAAAGATAGTGCTAGCACAGGTGAGAAGAACAGAAGTCACAAAACATTTTGAAAAGGCTGCAGTATTTGAAAGGACAAGCTTGAGAAAAGTTGATTACAAACAGTTTCGGCATTCAGCCTGGGTTGACCACAAAAAATAGGGATACTGTCTCTTTAAGAATTTGTAGTACATGTTTTAAAAAGTGCAATGCTATATTAAACATTAGAGATAATATTAATCCAAAGAAAAATCTCACAGCAGTTCTGTCCACAGCTAGCAGGCAGATTCCGCTTACACTTTTAAAACAATAGAAACTAGAACTGCAATGATCCACTTTTAGTGGAAGTGACATGCGGAATATCAATCCATGCTGGCAGGTTCCCACACTGTTGGTTAAACAAAGAGCAAACCGTACACAGCAATCGAACAATTACAACAGCAAAAATAAAAAAACAATTTCAAAGGACCCTTTTTCAGTTGCACAAAAAAAGCACTTTTGTTCTGAATGTTTTTACATACTACTGAAAATGAATCTGAAATTGCTGGAATTGTCAGGCACGCATTGGCCATTTTGATCTCGTTTGTGTAAGTTTGGATTTACGACTGCTAGCATCCAACTATATTTTTTGTCCTAGGCACTTCAAATGAAAAAGGCCCCCTCCTCCAAAAAATAAACAAATCACAATAGTTTCAGTGCAAAGAAACTGACCACACATTTTATTATACAGGTAAACCTCATTTTTATTTATTTTTAAAAAAGGATTGGGAATCAATGTTTTATGTGACATCTAAAGAAGCGAAGAAAGCTGACAGGACTAAAAGAAAAATTAAAATAAAAAGAAATAATAATTATTAAAAGAACCACTGCAAACACTAAACTAAAATGAGCACAGCAAGAATAGTGGCAGCACACAGTCAAAAGGCACATGTGATCATGACTGGCCAATCATTAACTGATACAACATCCAA
Organism: Cetorhinus maximus; assembly: GCF_964194155.1. NCBI lineage: Eukaryota > Metazoa > Chordata > Chondrichthyes > Lamniformes > Cetorhinidae > Cetorhinus > Cetorhinus maximus. The sequence goes on from NC_135879.1 coordinate 191,525,574, forward strand.
GAAAAATGCTTTCACAGCACCTCCACGAAACTTGACGGCATGTCATGCAACCAATCGTTGAGCTTGTTACATGACGCCATCAGATCACACTTTAACTTCTAGTTGACAGAACTTACGCACTGGACCGTTTTCTCCATTTCATTGTTATGGATACTTTTCCTACAGCCTGAGACTGCGGGTTATGACTGTCTCTGCTTGGTTTGGTTTTTGATCGAATGACAAAAGAAGAAGAGAATTTTTGTTTTTTGGAGGGGGAAAAGTACCAAACACAGCATCAGTCAAAAGCAATACTTGCAATCGAAAAACAAGAAAATAAACTTAAGGAAATGGATGAAGCCTTGCAAAGGCATATAAGATTACAAACACATGGTTAACAGTAATGTAATGTATGCAATGAATGCTTAAAAAAACATGATTAAGTGCATGACGGCAGACAGACATCAGTTACAGTGTAACAACATTTCAATTTTTCACCCATTTTAACAGACTTGCATCCCAAATTCACAGAGTGTCGGCTAATAGGCTGTTCATCAAATGAGAAAGAAAATAATTGTTCATACAGTTGGTATTCTCGTCAGAAAAATAACACTAGCAAATCAAAACAATATTACAATTACGCAGGAAGAAAAAACTTAAAGAAGAACATTTCCAATCCTTTTCCGCTGCCGGAGCCAATTCCTCCTGGATGAAAGAAATAGTAATGGTCAGGAATTCTTCTATCCGGAATTGGCTCCAGGAAGGACAAGAGTTGGAGTTGTCTTTTCTCTCTTTTTCTTGGTAGATCTGTATTCCTTACTAGTATTCTCTCACTCACTGACCAGTTCAACCTCTGTATTGCATGTTAGAAATGTTTTGCCTTAAATAATTACATTAAGAAAGAGAAAGTCATGTTCTCAGTTGACCTGACTGCATCTGGGAAATATCAGCATTTATGCCTGCTCAGTACAAGTGTACAAATGAATGAATTAGTCATCTTGTATAAACCTTTTAACCAGAGGTGCCAATATTTTGGAGTTATTTGGTATCATATAATTGTGTTCCTTAGACACAAGGAGCAAAAGAGCTTCCACTTTTCTTATCTATTCTTCTTAAAACATTTCTAAGAATGCAGTTCCAAATATGCTATGAAGAACTAAGCTTTGATATTATTAAATAGGAATAGCAAGGCTCTGCTAATGGCTCATTTGATAGCTGCCCTCCCAGTGCAGAACCGAGCCACACAGAACAGGAAGTTTCCTGGGCTGAGTGCACTTAGCTGATTTCAGCCAGTGTAGAAGTAGGGGTATAACAATCAGTTTAAGGAGCACTGAAATAGGAAGGAGGAAATTCAGCTAAGGTTCTCAGTCCTGAGTATGGCTCAACTGCTCAGCAGGCTAACTTGTAGGAGAAGCAAACCTCCATGACACTGCTTGCGCCCACCCTGCCACCCAACCAGAGGAATGCACCTGTAGCTAATTTCAGGGAAATCTCTCTGCCTGAGAAGCTATTTCAAGCAAGAAAACTGCAGGAGCCCATTGTTACCTATTGCACATCAGTAAAAGAACTTAGTGCATGTTACATCCCACACACACACGTGCATGCATGCACGCCTTTCTCAGGAAATTGTCAAACCACTCCTTAACAGTGTGTCATATCACCAGTGGTTACCACTCACCAATTATTATAAAGTGCAAAAACCCTCTAAAGTAATGCAAAACTTTCTAGTGCCAATTTTAATTATTTGAATACGCATTTTAGTCACGTCTTATAGGAATTCTACAAAGAACATCCGTGAAAAGTAGTTTAGTTACTAGCAGTGATTGCTCCCAGGACAATCTACCAATGTGATGCTATTCTTCACAGATGTAACAAAGGCCAAAATGATAAAGGAGAATGTAAATTTAAATTACAAGCAATGCTTGAATAATTTAGAAGCAGAGTTTTACCCTTATGCGAATACAAACAGTTAATGGACTCGTCAGAATGTCTTTTTAAAGAAAGAAAATGGATAGCAGACGCCCATTAAATTCTCTCCTGGGAGCAGCCAGCCTGCTCTTAGCTCATTGACTTTGACACAAATTGGATGACCAAGGTTACTCATCGAGAAGCCTGTTCTTCTGAGGGAACAATTGTAATACTGAGAATAGTGGTGAACGGTTGTTTTTCAGAATTGACGGAAGTATACAGTGGTGTTCCCCAGAGGCTGGTATAGGAACATTGCTCATTTTGATGTATATTAATTACCTGGACATGGGTGTTTAACTTTGATTTCAAAGTTTACAGAGAGAAGGATGGGAACACATTACAAATTACAGGTGAATATAGACTGTTGAAGTGGATGGCACATGAAATTTAATTTTTTTTATTCGTTTATGGGATGTGGGCATCACTGGCTAGGCCAGCATTTATTGCACATTCCTAATTGCTCTTGTTCAGAGGGCATTTAAGAGTCAACCACATTGCTGTGGGTCTGGAGTCACATGTAGGCCAGACCAGGTAAGGAGAGCAGATTTCCTTCCTTAAAGGACATTAGTGAACCAGGTGGATTTTTACACAATGGTTTCGTGGTCATCATCAGACTATTAACTCCAGATTTTTATTGAATTCAAATTTCACCATCTGCCTTGGTGGGATTCAAACCCTGGGTCTTCTGGAACACTAGTCCAGTGACAATGCCATAATGCCACTGCCTCCCCCTAATGAAGAGAAATGTTTTAATAGGAAGAATGAGGAGAGGCAATATGGAATGAATGGTACATTTTAAAACCAGGGCAGGAACAGCGAGACCTGAGGGTGTATGCACACAAACAAAGCATTAAGGGTACCACCAAACACATCTTCCCCTCACCACACCCACCCCCCCGCCCCCATTAACATTCCGCAAGGACCGTTGCTTCTGGGGCACCCTGGTCTACTCCTCCATCAGCCCCAACACCTCATCCCCTTTCCATGACACCTTCCCACGCAATTGCAGAAGGTGCAACACCTGTCCTTTTACCTTCTCCCTCCTCATTGTCCAAGAGCCCAAACACTCCTTCCAGGTGAAGCAGCGCTTCACTTGCACTTCCCTCAATTTAGTCTATATGCATTTGCTGCTCCCAATGCGTCTCCTCTACATTGGAGAGACCAAACGCAGACTATTCCACTTTGTGGAACCATCTTCGGTCTGTCTGCAAGCATGACCCAGACCTCCCTGTCGCTTGCCATTTCAACACACCACCCTGCTCTCATGCCCACATGTCCATCCTTGGCCTGCTGCAATGTTCCAGTGAAGCTCAACGCAAACTGGAGGAACAGCACCTCATCTTCCGATTAGGCACTTTACAGCCTTCCGGATTTAACATTGAGTTCAACAACTTCAGACCATGAACTCTCTCCTCCATCTTCACCCCTTTTTTTTAATTCCTTCTTTCAAAATTCATTTTTTTATCCACTTATTTTTATTTTTATTCATTTTTATTTTTATTCGTTGTTTTATCCCCTTTTTTATTCCCCTCTTTTTATCCCATTTTCGATCCTTCACCGTCGCCCCCTCCCTCCACCCCAACCCCACAAGGGCCATTGTCACTTGTTCATGTTGTTCTTTTCAGAGTGCCTACCCTTGTCCTGCTATTATCACATTCTGCTTTCTTACCTTTATGCCACTATCAGCACCTATTTTAGCCCTCACCACTACCATTAACACTCCCTTTAACCTTTTGTTCATGGCATCTTTGTTAATCTCGCCTTTGCCCCCACATATCGCTGGCCTTCTATCCAGCTTCACCTGCTCTATCCCCCTTAAACCATATAAATTTAATCACATTTCTACTTCTCTGTAGCTCCGAAGAAGGGTGATACAGACTTGAAATGTCAACTCTGTTTTTCTCTCCACAGATGCTGTCAGACCTGTTGAGCTTTTCCAGCATTTTCTGATTTAGTGGAGGTGTTTGTTAACAAAGGACTTTGATAGATTAATTAAGGAGAGACTGCTTGCTTCCAGTGGCAGGGGGATTGCTGATTTCAGGTAATTGGCAAAAGAAGCAAAGCCAACACAAGGAAAACATTATTTACGCAATGGTCAATTATGATCTGGTGGAAGAATATTCAATAGGAGCTTTCAAAAGAAAATTTGATGAATACTTTGTAATGAATTGACGTACCAGACAGGTTTCAACCAAAAACAGGTAAACTTTATTACAGAGAGCTTTTTAGATGCTACATGCCTAAACCAGGTCCTCGACAAGAAAGCCCCATCCCACCCCCCCCCGGCCTGGATTACCTGCGCTTAGGGCTCATTGGTTGAAGCCTCCAAGAACAATCACATGACCCCAATAGACAGTAGGAAAGGCTATACCTTCAATTACTTCATTTCCTCCCACTGTAGTTTTTTTAAAGTTTCTATTTACAGAGAACATTTGAAAATCCCACAACAACATATACATATTTACAACTCAGGTGATTAAAGATTAAGTCTCTGAGGTGGTTTTCTTATTCGGTTAGAACGGCATAGCTCTACCACTTGAGGTTCTTCCACTGGATTGACATGACCAGGAACTGCAGCATCAGGTACATCATTAGAAAGTGGCAGTTCAGGCTTTGGCAACTCTACAGAGACATTGGGCATGTCTATTCTGGGTTGATGTGTTACCTCAGGGATTAATGGCTCGACATTAATCATAGGCAGAATAGCTGGTTGTTGGAATGTCTCTCTATTCCTAAGATGATCCACATGTTTTTGAACAATTCGGTCTTCCACTTCCGCCTGGAAGGACAAGGGGCCAGTTTCGGAGACAATTACACCAGGAAGCCAACAAAGTCCACTTCCAAAATTCGGCACGAAAACTGTGTCTCCTACAGTAAAATCCTCATGCTTTGCTATGAATATCGTGATTCAATTTTTGATTACTCTGATTCCTCCTTACCTTCCCCTCTTAAGTTTGGAAACACCAGACTTAACCTTGTATTCATCAATAATTCAGAAGGTGTTGAACCCATAGTTGAATGAGGTGTTCTACAATAATTGAGAAGCAAGTGGGAAAGCCGAATTTCTAGAGACCCTTCTGATAACCTCTTCATTCCAGATTTGCACAATTTTGTTAGCTAAGCCATTTGATGAGGGATGATGTAATGCTGTTTTAATATGTCTGATTTCATTTAAACTCATGAATCTCTGAAACTCTGTACTAGCAAAGACTATGCCATTATCAGAAACAATGACTTCTGGTAGGCCATGTACACTAAAGCATTGACATAGCTTTTCGATAATTGCGGTGATCTGACTTCATACAAATTCATTTAGAATGCGTACCTACGATCAATAAAAACGTGGTACCTAAGAATGGTCCGACATGATAAATATGTAATCTAACCCAAGGTCAACCAGGCCACTTCCATGGATGCAGTGGAGCTGAAACAGGCAACTTCTGTTGTTGCTGACAATGGAGACAGTGCTTGACCATGCTTTGAATGTCACTGTTATTGCCTGGCCACCAGACATAGCTTCGCGCAAGCATTTTCATCTTTGATATGCCTGGCTGCGCAATGTGAAACTCTGTCAAGAGTGGTTCTCTTCCTTGCGAAGGGATGACAACTCTTGATCCCCACAACAAGATTCCATCTTGACAACTTAATTTTGTTTTTCAGGCATGAAATGGTCTCATCTCTTCAGACACTGGTAAATTTGTGCATCCTTGCAATACAAGGGCCAGAATCTTATGTTGATCGGGCAGGCATGTGCCCGACCTGAACGCAGATGAAATTGCGCAAAATGTTGTCAGGAGTGCGTCCCGATGTCATCGCGCATGTGAGCAATATTGAGGCCGACGGGCGCACGTGGGAGTCGGAGCCATGCCCACCGACAATTAAAGGGCCAATTAAGGCCATTAAAAATCCTACTGCCCACAATTTTACATTGCCTGTGTGACTTCGCACTCATTGCATGGGCAAAACAGACCAGGGGGCCGCCTATTTTTAATGAAACCTCATCCAAGGGCGGGATGAAATGTCCAGGGTGAAATATAATAAAAAATGATATCTGGGGCAGCATTTTCCCCCCGTTGGGGGGGTTGTGTGGGAGCAGGTGGGTGGGTGCGGGTAGGCAGGTTCCCGATCGGCGCCCCCGGTTGGGGACGCGCCGCCATTTTATGTGGGCGGGCCAATTAAGGTCTGCCCAGCGTGGCGTCCACCAGGAAGCGCTATGTGCTCCCTGTGCGGGCGTGGAGGCATTCCCTGAGCCGAGAGTGCGCTCTTTCGCGCATGTGCTTGAAAGAGCGCACTGATCTCCCTGAGGCTAAGTGCTGCCTAAGGGAGAACATTTGTTTGCCTTTTTGAGATCACATGAGCTGGGACATGTCCATTACTTTTATTTAAAAATGTTCTGAAAATTTTAAATCCCCCATGAAACCTCATCCCGCCCATGGATGAGGTTTCATGTTTTATCAGAAGGTCGTCTGGGCTCTTTGCCTGCCTGCCAACCTTAAGGTTGGACAAGCAGGTCCATTAATCATTTCAATTACTTTTTTAATGGCCTTAATAGGCCGTTGACAGGTCGGCAGGTGTGCAGCCAAGTTGGCTGCGTGCCCACCGAACTGAAAATCTAAATGACGTGAGGAGACATCAGGACGCATGCCTAACGTCGCCCCACATCATTTTACGTGTCAGTGAGCTGGCCCTTCTCCCGCTCTTCGACCGGAAAAAGCTGCCCCTGATGTTTTTTGAGTTCTGCTGTCAGATGCTTGAATGTGCTGCATAGACACAATTTCCAGCATTTCTTTCTTCTCATTTAACTTTTACAGGTCTGTAGCTCCCTGAGGCAGCTCCATAGCAGCTGTCTGCCTTCAGAGAGCTCGCTAGAAGCACCCACCTGCACCCTCACTTTTGTCAGCACCTGCCCTCTTCCAGCCCCCCTCGGTAGCACTGGCTTTTGTGGGCAGAAGCACATTTCACGTCTGCTTCCGGGTCCACCGACTTGGCGCACACGCCAAGTGTGAAATTCAGGCACTTTGACAAAATTGGATCTCTTTTCATCCAATTTCTAATTTGCTTCACACACACAGGTGAAGAATCCAAGAAATTCAGCACATGCACAATTTCTTGTGGCACTGGAGCATGTACAGTGCTACCTGATAATGGGAGATGACTGAGTGCATCCACATTGCAATATGTAAGCCAGGACAGTACATAAAGGTATACTTATACGCAGATAATATCAAAGCCTAACGTTGAGTTCTTGCTGATGCTATTGGAGGAATGGCTTTTTCCTCACTGAATGAACCCTTTAATGGTTTATGGTCTGACACAATGGTGAAATGTCATCCATGGAGGTGCTGATGGGATTTCTTCACTCCGAAAACCACCGATAAACATTTCTTTTCTAGCTGGGAATAACCCTTTTCGGCTTCAGAGAGGGTTCTGGAGACAGCCAAAGGTAGCTTTTCAGACGCTACATGCTTGAAGCAGGTCTGCGACAAAAACCCCGCCCCCCCCCCCACCCCCGATTACCTGCGCTTAGGGCTCATTGGTTGGAACCTCCAAGAACAATCACGTGACCCCTGATAGACAGTAGGAAAGGCTATACCTTCAATTACTACATACTAGAAGGGGAAAAATTTGTAGGGCTACGGGAAAATGGCACGGCATTGGAACATTGGAATATCACCACCTTCAATACCTCTTTGTTGGTTGTCTATGACATCTTTTGGCTATCTCCACCTATCACTAGCCCTCTATCCAGCTCTACCTGTCCCACCCCCCCTTAAACCAGCTTATATTTCACCTCTTTTCTATTTTTCCTTAGTTCTGTTGAAGAGTCATACGGACTCGAAACGCTAACTGTGCTCCTCTCCACAGATGCTGTCAGACCTGCTGAGTTTTTCCAGGTATTTTCATTTTTGTTACGGCATTGGAACTAATTGATTGTTCTTTCAAAAAGTTGTCACAAGCATGATGGGCCAAATAGCCTCCTTTTGTGCTGTACCTTTATTATATTTATCTAACCTATCAGGTTCCTTTATAATTTTAAATGCTTCAATTAAATCACCCTTAACCTTCTAACCTCAAGAAAATACAAACTAAGTTTAGACAAACTGTCCTCATCATTTAACCCCTTAATTTTTAAAGAATTTTTGTGAATCTGTGCTGCACTCTTTTTAAGACATAATATCCTTCCTGAGGTAGGGTGCCCAGAACTGAACAAAGTGCTCCAGATTGATTCTGAACAAGACTGTATAAATTAAGTATCAAATATAGATTATGCATTCATAGTAAAGCTCCTTGAAATAAAGCTGAACATTTGTTTGCCTTTTTGATCGCACAAGCTCTTAGTGATCAGTGCATTTGGACATCCAAATCTCTCTTCTTTAATAGCTGAGGCCAAAGGAACATCATCATAAATGAAGTTTGGAGTTTTGAGTGTCTGGAAGCACTCTAACTGTAACCTCTCAGCTACTTTCTGCTTTTACATGTAACGGCACTGTTCACTTCTTTTTAAATAAAAGTTTAATTGGGCCTTGCATTTTTGAAACAACTCTAATTTTATTTGAGTTTAGGAAGGATGTGAAGGCATTGGAGAGGGTGCAGAAAAGATTTGCAAGATTGGTTCTGGGGGTGAGAGGCTTCAGTTACATGGATCTTAGCGAGGTTGGGGCTGTTCACCTTAGAGAAGAGAAGGTTGAGGAGCAGATTTGATGGAGGTGTTCAAAATCGTGAGGGGTCTAGACAGAGTAAATAGGGAGAAACTGTTCCTGTTGGCAAAGAGGTTGAGAACTAGAGGACACTGATTGGCAAAAGAACCAGAGATGACATGAAGATAAGTTTTTCTGTTAGAAGCTGGAATGCACTGCCTGAAAGTGTAATGGTGGCAGGCTTAATTGTTTTGATCAAAAGAGAATTAGATAATTATCTAAAGATAAAAAATTGCAGGGCTATGGGGAAAAGGGAGGGGGTGGGGCTAGCTGAGTAGCTCTTACAAAGAGCAGGCATGGACAAGATGGGGTGAATGGCCTCCGGTGCTGTAACTGTTCAATGGGCTGGATTATATGCTGAGGGTAGGCTTTGCGCACCCCAGTGTAAATGTTAGGGGTGAACCCTATTGACTGGCTCACCCCGCTTTAATTTTTAAGCCGACGGGTCTTTAATTATTATAAGTGGAGACTTCTGCTGCTCTCTTGGAAAAAATCCCATATCATGGAGCTGCTGGCCAATCGGAGGCTGGCAGCTCTGTAGAACTGACAGCACCACCAGGAATGGTGGCCACTGCTGGTTCTGTAGCTAGGCCAAGGAGCAGGTGTTCAATGATAATCTGGATCTTCTGGAACCTCAGGCAGGCACCGGGCTGGGGGGTGGGGGGGTTGGGGGTGAGGGTGTGTGGGGAGGCATTTGGACAAGGCAGGGGGGATGGTGGACACAGGAGGGTAAAATTGTTGGAGGGGGTCTCCGATTGGCATTGAGGATCGGGAAAAGAGGCACCACCCTCTTAATTTGCCAGCAGCCTGCGGGGACAATCCTACCGGGCCACATGATAGGCACAGGCTTCTCCTGCCACCCTTTAAATCTGAGCAGTGGCGGGTTGAGGCCCTTAAGTGGGCAATAATTGCCCATTTAAGGGCCTCAATTAGGCCACAGTCAGGATGCCCACCAGATGCCGTTCTTACTGCTCATAAAATCGTAGTGGGAGTGGGTCGGCCAGCAGTGAGTATGCTGTCAACGGCACAATGCATTAACTTACAGTCCACCCACCTGCTTTCCCATCTGTGAGTGGCCTGTAAAATCCAGCCCAGTGATTCTATGTATGGCAAAAGTCTTGTCCTAACCTCACTGCATTGTTCGTTTGGGAAAGAATGATGAGAATGGGCAGTATTCTATCTGGCCACATACTGTGTACTGTCAGCAAAATGGGCTCAGGGTGCAAGAGAGCAAGAATATGAAGCTGTAGTTCACTAACTGGCACAGTGATAGACCTGGTAGAGGAATTCGAAGAGCAGCTTTGACCTTTACGCTTGAAAAAAAATTGCAATAAAGTAACAAAAATTATTAGGTGTATATTAACCTAAAAGGATAAACTTTCATCCTTAGCACTTATGGTGCAGAATATTGTGCGTCAGCTGTGGTCAGGTAACTGCCTCCATGAATTTGCATCCATTATTTTTACTAAATGGAAAAGAGGGGGAATGCAAGGCTGAAATCCTGATACATGTTCCTGGTGCACGGAATTTTGTGCCAGGTGTACTGAAGACAAAAAGCACCCTAAAAGATAATGCACAAAAATTAAAGTAAAACTGAAATAGGGCCATTTTGGAGGGAAAAGGGATAAAATGGCATAGGAAGAGAGCAATATAGGAACATAGGACTTAGGAGCAGGAGTATGCTTTTCGGCCCTTTGAGCCTGCTCCATTCAATAAGATCGTGGCTGATGTGGTTGTGGATTTTTTTTAAGTCATTCTTTGCTGGTTCTTAAAATCTGTCCAATCTTTTGACCGATCTTTACAGATTTGTACAGTGTTTCTTTCAATTTGATACTATCCTTAACTTCCTTATTTAGCGATGGATGATGCACCCTTCTCAAAGAGTTTTTCTTTCTCACTGGGATAAATCTTTACTGGGAGTAATTAAATATCTCCTTAAAAATCTGCCACTGCATCTCTACTGTCCTACTTTTAATTGAGTTTCCCAGCTCACTTTAGCCAACTCTGCCTTCATACCCTTATAATTTCCTTTATTTTGGTTTAAGCACATTATTCTTAGACCCAGATTTCTCACCTTCAAACTGAATGTGAAATTCTATCGCTGTCACCTAGAGGTTCCTTTACTATGAGGTTATTGTCTAATCCTGTCTCATTACACCAGCTCTAGAATAGCCTATCCCTGGTTGACTCCAGAATGTACTGCTCTAAGAAATTGTCCGGTATACTATCCATGCACCAATTTTCAAGGCTACATTTGCCAATCTGATTCACCCAATTTACATGTAGATTAAAGTCACCCATAGTTATTGCAATACCTTTCTGACATGCCCCATTTATTTCTTCTTGTGTACTCTGTCCTACAGTATAACTATTAAGGGGCCTATAAACTACTCCTGCAATTTGGTAAATTTCCAACTTTACACTCCAGGCATGGCTTCTGGGAGCAGGATACGACTTCATATCTACAACAGAAGAATGTCTATATTTTGAAAGAGATTGTTTTTAATGTAGACCTGCCTTGAGTGGACATAGAGTACAGAACGGAAATGTGACTGAAAATCTTACATGTGGATTTTTACAGATCTTGACAGGTCTGATAAATTACCAGGCCCTAGGCCACTAGATAGTTCTTTTGTCATAGCCCATTTCTTTTGATATGCAAAAGGGAGATGTTGGCATAGTAGTAATGTCGATGGACCAGTAATCCAGAGACCTAGGCTAATGCCCTGGGGACACGGATTCAAATTCCACCACATGTGGAATTTGAATTCAATTAATAAATCTTGATTATGAAGCTCGTCTCAATAATGGTGACCAGGAAACTATAAGGTTGTTGTAAAAACCCATCTGGTTCATTAATGTCCCTTTAGGGGAAGAAATCTGCCATCCTTACCTGGTCTGACTTACATTTGACTCCAGACTCACAGCAGTTGGATTGGCTCTTAACTGCCCTCTGAAATGGCCTAGAAAGCCACTCAGTTCAAGGGCAATTAGGAATGGGTAGTAAATGCTGGTCTTGTCAGTGACACCCACATCCCATGAAAGGGTAAAGGAAAAAAAATCCTCCCTTCATATGCATCCTCTTTTAATTACTCCCTCCCTCAGCCACTGCCATTGCTGTTCTAAACAGTGGATAAAACTGTTTGGTTTCCCACCAACATTCCCAGGCTTTGCTTAGTGAGCAGGTTAATGGATATACAGCTGGGTTGAATCTCTATTTGTGCTATGTGACTGCTACCATTCTGAGCTGCTCACAGAAATATTAATTTACATTTTACAACCTGTGAATCATCAAGTCAATGCTCTAGTATATGCCATCCCACTGAATATAAAAAAAACTCTTTCAAACCTCCATGTTTTAGATTCTTTGTTCTTGATGTCAACAGAAGTAAGCACAGCAGGGATAGATCTTTCTTCATGTTTTAAAATGAACACAACAGTCATTGACTTGACATTTTAAAGCTTTTAAAATCCCTTTGAGGCCTGCAGTACCGTGTTAGCATCAAATCAAGAATGAAAGATCGATATCTTACAGTTAATTCCCAACATACTGTGATTTAAGAAATGTACCTTGCTTGTGTTAATGTCTCTGTTTCCACTTTTACAGTATTAATCTTTAGAAATGTACACAAAATCATTTATTCACAAAGTCGAGTATGTTATAAGCTGAAAATGTTTAACGGCATTGCAGCGGTATTCCTCTTAATGACCAAACAGCTACTCGTGTATTGCTGTCCTGATGTTTTCAAATATCTGAATCTTAGGTTTCCTACTACAGGTTGAAAATATTCATAAGCAGCTTTCAATCATGCAAAGTCTTTGAATACAATGGCCACAGTAGAACTCATGCCCTGCTCAGGGTCTTCAGAGAAACTGCTGAAGGCACCATGTTTGTGAGGCTCTAGATTGTGATGGCAATCTGCTAACAAAACTCACTCTAATTAGAAATAAGGGTTGATTTTGACACTTCTGCTGACCGGTTGCCAGTTCCAGCTGGGTAGAGGCAGGGCTGCGATTTGTAGGCACCAGCCTCATTTCCATCAAACCAGCAAGTTGCAGGGACCCAGAAAGAAGTTTAGATTCCGATTACTGGGCCTGCTTCCCTTGGCTCCACAGAAGTAATTGGAAGCTTACCTTTGCTGAGCACCTTCAGCCCCACCGTCTGTGGAACTGATCAACGTGTGCACGGCTCCGTCAGTTCCCTCCCAAAATTGCAATCAGGGTCCCACGTATGTCAAAGTATCCCAAATTTCATATTTAAAGGAGTCGATTACCTGAAACTGGCAGGCACTTAGGGTGACCATAGCCCCTGTCAAAATGGGCCCATGATGAGGTTATAAATCAACTGACCTCATTTTGATGCCATTACCACCCTAATACCACCAAATTTAGGATATGCAGATTGACCCCATGTAATCATTGGGTGATACCATGGCCCCAATACTAATTGCAAGGTGGGAAGGAAGTGGAGGGGAGAGACAACTGTAGCGTGTCCGACTTTGATCTTTGGAATCTGAGTCTGAATAATGAGGAATTTCCTCTATCCCTTGGTTGTAACTTACGTATAAAATGAGTTTAGGCTTTGCCCATAATACTAATAGTGACACATTGATGAACCAATTCAAATAAATTACAAAATGCTGTGTGGTTGTGAGAAAAGTCACACCTGGAAATATAAAATTCTGTTGATTTTTTTCCCAGTGCTGGTAGCCTCAGCGTTTTGTAAAACAATAACACTTAAAATGGCTGTAACAATTTGAATAAATTGCATAGATATATAACATAAATTATAATACATTACTGATTTTCTAACCAATGAGCACTTATATCAGCAAAACTGCACACTACACAGCACTCCTAAACCTTTATTCTCACCAGTACAAAAAAACAATTCTATTTAAATTCCTTTCTCCTGCTGTGTCTTTCTCTGAGATAATATGCTAAAAATAATTAGAGAAACAAGAATGGCCACCTAGGGTATTGACAAGCCTCTCATTTTTAAGATTTGCAGACAGTTATTATCCATTATGCTGCAGTACAATGACCGAGTCAGAGTAAAATTGGTTCTCAATGTGGGTACTTCAGAAACAGGCACATCACTCTGCGGGACGCTTACAAGAAACTCATCCAAGTTTGGGAAAGTAAGTTCCTTTCAAACGGAGAACCCTTCATGACTGACCTTAAAAAATAGAATCATGCCAAAATTCACCTTCACTACTTTCTCTGGGCACTGAAGTAAAAAAAACACCTAATTTTAGACATTTGTAAAATGAACAGCAAGCTGCTGGAGCTGTGAATTGTCTATTCCCCAGGATCCGGGAAAAGAACACATAATTTATATTTAAGAGCTACATACAGAACTTTTAGAAGTAAAGCTGGTGGGCTCCTCCGGTACAAAAACAGAAAATGCTGGAAAAACTCAGCAGGTCTAACAGCATCTGTGGAGAGAAAAACAGAGTTAACGTTTCAACTCCGTATGACTCTTCTGATGTCTAGTTGGTCAATATGGTGCCCCGTGTGGAGTGGAGCCGTACAGACTTTGAAAGGCCCCAGGTTGATTCTCATTTGTTGCTGTGTTACTGATTTCAACCAGGACAGCAGTTAGGATGTTACAGTTGTTTCCAGTGCTGTTGGGTTAGAAGTGTCTGATCCTTATTGCAATCCAGGAACTTACCCTGGTAAGTTTGTGTGCATCAATATTGGATGAAGGCACTATTGGACTTGAGAAGGATTGCCCCTTTTACATGATTAAATACTTACTGTCCGGGCCGATGCATGAAGATTGACCCCTAGCGTCGAGGTAGCAGTGAGTAGCTGCAACTCATGGATCCACACCAAGCAGGAAGTGAGGAGAGGGAGGGGGAAATTTGAAAATAAAAGTGAGCTACTGAGCGTCAAGGGTAACACTAGAATCAGTACAACCATCACCAGAATGTCGGGCATTTAACATTTTAACTGTCTATGGCCCAGATTTTCGTCCCGAGGTTAGGTTTGCAGAGTCAGGAGGTTTCCCAGCTCAGCGAACTTGACCTTTAAAAATGGCCGCCTGCAGGTCAGATTTTCAGTTGGGAGTGGATGGGTGGGGGACCTGAAATAGGATTTGGGGAGGGTGACCCTGGAATGAGTGTGGAGGCAGGTTGGGTGCAAGGTCTGCCTCTGTGCCCAGGCACTGTGTTTTAATAAATAAAAAATAATAATAAAACAAAAGACATCTCTCCAGCCCTCACCCTCAACCTCCTCCATTCACACACTCCTAAACCTCATCCATACCAACCTATGCCAACCCATATCCCCCACACACTCTTTATGCCCCATCCTTGCCAACCTATGTCAACCAAAAGCTGCCCACCCACCCGCATGGTACCTCATATCCCCTATGCTAATCCATGTCCCTCTGCCCATGCCATGGCCCCTCATACCCCCATGCCAGCTCATGCCCCTCTACCCATGCCTCATGGCCCCTCATACCCCCATGCCAACTCAGTGCCAACTCATGCCACCCCATACCACCCTTCATCCTTTCCCCCACCCCTCCATGTCAACTCACCTAGTATTCTTTGACACTTCCTGGGCAGCTTTGACAGTTCCTGGACTGCTTGACACTTCCTTGACAGCTTTACAGTTCCAATTAGTTTGTGTGTAAAAAGTGCAAAATCATCTTTAATTCTAACAATCCCAAAGAGTGCCTGACTGAATCATTTGCAACCGTCTTCAGTGAGAAGTGCTGAGCGGGTGATCCATTTTGGCCTCCTCCTGAAGTCCCCAACATCACAGATGCTAATCTTCAGCCAATTTGATTCACTCCACGAAACAGCTGAAGGTGCTGGATACAGCAAAGGTTATGGACACTGACAACATCATGGTTGTAGTACTGAAGACTTATGCTCTAGAATTAGCTGTGCACTTTGCCAAACTGTTCCAGTACACAGGCATCTACCTGACAATATGGAAAATTGCCCAGGTATGTCGTGTCCACAAAAGGCAAGACAAATCCAATCCGACCAATTATTGCCCCATCAGTCTACTCTCCATTAACAGCAAAGTGATTGATGATGTTGTGGGTAGTGCTATCAAGCGGCACTTAATTCAGCAACAAACTGCTCCTTGATGCTCCGCCAGTGCCATTTAGCTCCAGACCTCATTACATGCTTCATGGACTGCTTCAATATCTGAGGAGTTGTGAATAATATTGAACATTGTGCAAATATGGACAAAAGAGCTGAATTCCAGAGCTGAAATGAGATTGACTGCCCTTGGTATTAAGGCAGCATTTGACTGAGTGGCATCAGGGAGCCCATGCAAAATTGAAGTCAATGGGATTCAGGGGGAAAACTCTCCATGGCTGAAGTTCTATGTTGTACGAAGGAAGAAGGCTTTGGCTGTTGAAAGTCAATCTCCACAGGCCCAGGATATCACTGCAGGAATTCCTCAGGGTAGGGTCTTAGGCCCAACCATCTTCAACTGCTTCATCAATGACCTTCTCTCCAACATACGATCAGAAGTGGGGATGTTGGCTGATGATTGCACAATGTTCAATACTATTCACAACTCCTCAGATATTGAAGCAGTTGTGCCTCCATGCAGCAAGACCTGGACAACATTCAGGCTTGGGCTGATCAATGGTAAGTAACATTCATGCACACAATTGCAAGGCAGTGACCATCTCTGACAAGAGAAAATCTAATATTCCCCCCTTGACATTTAATGGCATTACCATAGCTGAATCCCCAACCATACACATCCCGAGGGCTACCATTCATCAGAACTTGAACTGGACCAGATAGATAAATACTGTGGCTACAAGAGCATGCCAGAGGTTGAAAATCCTGTAAAGAATAACTCACCTCCTGACTCCCCAAAGCCTGTCCACCATCTACAAGGCACAGATCAGGAATATGATGGAATACTCTCTATTTGCTTGGATGAGTGCAGCTCCTACAACACTCAAGAAGCTTAACATCATCCAGGACTAAGCAGCCTGCTTGATTGGCATCCCATCCGCCACCTTCAACTCCCTCCACCACCGATGCACAGTGGCAGCAGAGTGTACCATCTCCAAGATGCACTGCAGAAACTTTCTAAGTTTCCTTCAACAGCACCTTCTAAACCTGTGATATCTGCCACCTAGAAGGACAAGGGCAACAGACACATGGGAACACCACCAGCTGCAAGTTCCCCTCCAAGTCACTCAACATCCTAACTTGGAAATATATCAGTGTTCCTTCACTGTTGCTGAGTCAAAATCCTGGAACTCCCTCCCTTACAGCACTGTGGGTGTACCTACACCATATGGACTGCAGCGGTTCAAGGTGGCGGCTCAGCACCACCTTCTCAAGGGCAACTAGGGATGGCCAATAAATGCTGGTCTTGCCAGAGATGCTTACATTCCAGAATGAATAAAAAAGGATGAAAAAAATCAACCTACCTCTTTGACCAAATTTTTAGTCACCCTTCTCTAGTATTTCCTTCTTTGGCTCGCTGTCAACTACTGTCTGTGAAGTGCCTTGGGAAATTTTCCTAATTAAGGGTCCTAAATAATTGCAAGTTATTACTGAATAGTACCCTATCTGTTATTCTTTCAATGAAAAGAGCCAGGGTCAATGATGCCGGATAGCAGCCAGGTTGAAAAGAATGAGACAGGAGATAAGTCAAGAAGTAATGATTAAATGAAGTCAAGCTTGGCTTTAAGTGCCAGCAGATATGAATGGAAGGGAACACTGAGGGAGGTAAGGAGTTTCACAGTTTGATGCAAATTGATCTGGAGTGAGACTGGCAAAGGACCTAAGTACCAACACTGATTAAAATACAAATGACAGTCTTACATTTTTTAACTTCTTCTTGATAATTTTGTTTTGAATAAAGGCAGTGATAACAATAAAAAGTTAAGAAAACATCAAGGGGTTAACAAAATAAAATATTATATACTATTTCTCAAATGCAGGAAGCCATCTCAAAGTGCTTTACATCCAGAGTGAGAAACAGGAGATGCCAAGCAGGAAGTAAAATGGAGAGCGCGAGGTGAAGGGTCAAAGGCCCAGTTGAAAAGAAGGGACTTGAAGTAGTCCTTGAAATCAGAGAGAAGGTGACCAGGCAGATTGGCTGGCAGAGGACTGGACCACATTGGCTTAGCAAGAGCCCAGCAACGGTGCTGGAGAGCAGCTGGGGAACAAGGAGAAACACAGTGTTAGAGGAGTTGTGGGTTTGCATGACACAAGGAGTCATGTATCTTAGAAAGCTGCGATGGGAGTGTGGGAGATTTTGCGTGGAAGAGGATGAGTTGCAGCTATTGGAGGATTGAGGGGGGAGGATTGATAGAAAAGCATTGGTGAAGTGATGCAAATATAGATTAGGGGCATAGGTGAGTAACATTGTGCAAGTGGAAGGCAGCAGGATTGGTAACGAAGACGATGTGTGAGAGGAAGCTCAGCTCAAGATCAAGCAATGCCACTGAGCTATTAAGAGAAGCTGCCACCGAATATTGCAACCAATTGTTCTGTAAATAGATAATTACCATTTGGGCTCAATTAATCATATTTTTTTCTAATCATTAGAAACCCTCATCTGCTCATTCCCTTCCTAGCTCACGGTGCTGCTGACTTGCTTTACTATAGTTTGCTTCAACTTAATGAATGCCATTTGTAAGACTCACATCCAACTCTGGTTTGTCTGTACCTCTGACAGATGTGCTCTTTAATATGACTCATTCAGTAAAATTAGATTATTCTGATGGAAATGGATCTTGCATGCAATCAAGCACAAAAAGATTTAGCAATGGGGCTCTGAACATGACAACACATGTTATCTAGAAATTTAACAAAATAATTTAATGCTTGCATCTAAATCAGGGTATTGCAAGTTTATCGAATTTTGTTATTCAATTCTGAAGAAAAATTCAATACTCATGACAGTGTTGTTTGTCCAAAAGAGAACAAATTTCTTTGGCATCATTCCAAATCTGCATTATTGAGGTAATAATTCAGATTGGCAATTAATAGATCAAAAAACAAATCACCTCCCCTCTTTTCACTTTGTTGAATTGCAGAGGAGCAGCCGTACCCATGAACAAAATTATTTCTCCCCCTGAGAGAAGTTTCAAAGTTTCGGGGAAAAATAATTAACCACTTGTGAAACGGTTTGTACAGGAAACACTCCACTTTTTAATGACCACATTTTGTTAAGCTTTATGCATTACCTAATTAAAAATAAAATCAGCACAAATTCAAATTGAACAGTTTGGTACATATGACCTGTGGTAATTACTATTAGCTCTCAATGGTTCTCCCCGATTTTATCCTTAAAGTAACTGAATATTGCTGCTTTTGTCTTTACAAATGCTCAGTAAGGAGATCATTGTGCTCACATTTAGACATATTCATTCACAGTTATCATCCTATTCTGTGGTATTATCTTTATCACAAGGGTCTTTATGTAATAGAGAAAGAGGGACATTTTGAAACGGTGCAGTATACATGGCTGCTGAGTTTAATCCTGTTTGGCCTCTGTTGTAATTATTATACCTGAGCTAATAAAGCTAAACATTCAGATTTTCATAACCCTTTTACTTGAACCAAAATAAATAGCAAAATGTGGTATTTAAATATTTGACTAATTGCTTTGATGAAGTATTGAAAAGAACAACCGATTAATAGACAACAATCAATCTGCCATTTTAGTTTGCTGTCCTCCATCATCACCCAGGTCATCTGTCTTCTTTACTCAGTTATGGAAGGAATGTTTTCAGCTCCCATTGCAGTAGATCACAACGATGGCCACTTTTCCTCAAAGTGTACAATGTGTACACTGGCTCATTTGTGCTTCCTGGCATTATCACATATGGATGCATTCTGAACACTTGAATGTGAGGGATCACATACGGATAATGTTGTTCCGGTGTAGGCAAATTGTCAAAGTCTTTAATTCTATCACAAATCTGCTGTTCTCTTTACACTGACTAACAAAATAGTTCTCATGCTTAATATCAAATGAAGATCCTTACTCTTAAAATTTTGTCTTTCCTATCAAGCTGGTGAAACATTTTAGGCACTTTTTTGGTATACCCTCAACCAATATAAACTAAATTCACTCTCCTGTGGCATTCATATAGGGAATGGTTTTCATTAACTGAATATTATTCCATTTCTGGCAAGCAGTGGTAGCTTTAAGCACTTCCATTCAGATATAACAACCAGCTGGGGGAGTTAAGTTCTTTCTCAACAATGGCTGGGAATTTCCTCAGAACTGTGACATCATAACTTCTCTGCAAGTGCAGCAGAAACCACACCTAGAGATGAAAACAGGGTTTGAATTGCACTTCCAGTGTCTTTAGGTGGTGGAGCGGGAGAATCTTCAAATAAATTTCTGGCTAATGTGTCTGAGCATAATGTTAGAAATGCACAGTTGTACCAAAGTGATATTTCCACTTTACACCGCAGACATCTCTGAGTGACATTGCCAATCTAATGTCAATTAGTACCAAATTTGAGATGGTTGTAGGCCTACTCCCACAACTAGGTACTGCATGCAACATTCACTAAATCATTTCATGTAGGAGTCTTGCAGCCATTAAGGAGACCTTCATCTCATCCTTCTGGGATAGATTCAGCAAGGTCCCAGAGGTGAAAGGACCATGTGATAACCCACTGCATTACTCAATCCCTGTGGAACTGTAATGACTCAACGGAGCAGAATAGGTTTCAACAAGAAACAGCTAAATTTTTTACAGGGAGCTTTTCAGGTGCAACATGCTCGATCAGGACTCACATCAGGAAGTCCCACCCCCCCGATTGCCCGTGCTTAGGGCTCACTGATCGGAGCCTTAACAGAACATTACGTGGCCGCTGATAGACAGCAGGAGGGGCTATACCACATTTCCTCCCCATTTAGTTTTTTTTTACAATTTCTATTAACAGGGAAACATTTGAACATCCAACAACATATACATACATACAATATCAGGTGATTAAAGATCAAGTCTCTGAGGTGCTCTCCTTATCTCCTTATATGGCTAAAGCAGCGTAGCTCTATCACTTGAGGTTCCTCAACAGGATCGACAGGATCAGGACCTGCAGCATGAGACACATCCTTGGAACGTGGCAGTTCAGGGTTTGGCAACTCTACAGAGACATTGGGTATGTCTATTCTAGGTTGATCAGTCACCTCAGGAATTGATGGTTTGACGTTAATCACAGGTGAAATAGTTGCTTGTCGGAATGTCTCTCTGACACGAAAATGATCGACGTGCTTACGGACGATTCTATCTCCCACTTGTACTTGGAAAGATAATGGACCAAACTCTGAGACAATAATTCCAGGTGCTCAACAAGGTCCACTGCCAAAATTTCGCACGGATACCGTGTCACCTGCAGTGAATGTGCGAGCTTTGCTGTGCATGTCATGGTTCAATTTTTGATTACTCTGATTACACTCTGCCTTCCCCTCTAAATTTGGAAACACCGGGTGTAACCGTGTATGTAAGCCGCGTTTCATCAATAATTCAGACGCTGTTGAACCCTGTAGTCAAATGTGGTGTTGCACGATAACTGAAAAGAAAGCGAGAAAGTCGAGATTCCAGAGTGCCTTCCAATTGCTTTTTCATACCCGACATAAAAGTTTGTATTGCCCTTTCAGCTAGGCCATTCGATGGGGGATCGTAAGGGGCTGTTTTCATATGTCTGATTCCATTCAGATACATAAATTTCTGAAACTCTGTGCTGGTAAAAGCGGTGCCATTATCTGAAATGATAATTTCAGGTAGGTATGTTGAAACTGTGACGTAGCTTCTTGATAGTTGCATTTGATGTTGGCGACTTGACTTCATTTACATTCATCCATTTGGAATGTGCATCTACAATTAACAAGAACATGGTACCCAAGAATGGTTCTATGTAATCGATATGCAATCGAGCCCAGGGTCGACCAGGCCACTCCCACGGATGCAGGGGAACTGGAGCAGGCAACTTCTGTTGTTGCTGACAGTGGAGACAGAGCTTGACCAAGTTTTCAATATCTCTATCAATGCCTGGCCACTATACATAGCTTTGCCCAAGCATTTTCATTTTTGATATGCCCAGCTGGGCACTATGGAGTTCTGTCAAGAGCGGCTCTCTGCCTTGTCATGGGGCCACCACTTTTGACTCCCACAACAAAATCCTGCCTTGGCAGCTCAATTCCCTCTGTCTGACACGGAATGGTCTCAATTTTTCAGATACAGGTGAGTTTGGCTGTCCTTTTAAGACAAAGTCTCTGACTTTTGATAATGTTAGATCTCTGTTCATCCAATTTCTAATTTGTTTTGCACACACAGGCAAAGGATCAAGAAATTCAATAATAGCACTAATTCCCGTGGAACGGGGGTATGCACAATGCTATCTGACAATGGGAGACGACTGAGTACATCTACATTTGCAATGTGTAGGCCAGGACGGTACATAAAAGTATACTTGTATGCAGATAATGTCAGAGCCCATCGTTGTACCCTTGCTGATGCTATTGGGGGGATGTCCTTGTCCTCGCTGAATAAACCCATTAATGGTTTATGATCCGACACAATGGTGAAATGGCGACCATGCAGGTACCAGTGGAATTTTTTCACCCCGAATACCACCGATAACCTTCCTTTTCTAGTTGGGAATAACACTTCTCAGCTGTGAAGTGGGTTCTTGAGAAGTAATTAATGGGCCTTTCAGACCCATTTTCGATCTTATGGGATAGCACAGCTCCCATCCTGCAGGGAGATGCATCACATGTTAATACCAGCTCTTTCCACAGGTCGCAGTGTACCAATAGGCACGACGAATGCAATAATTCTTTTGCTTTCACAAAGGCTTCTTCCTGCTGTGGCCCTCAAAGCCAACAGTGGTTCATTTTTAATAACGAGTGTAATGGTGCCAACACATGTGATAGATTTGGTAAGAAGCGGCTATAATAATTGATCATGCCCAGGAAGGACTTGAGTTCTGTTACATTGGATGGTGATAGAGCATCTTTTATTGCCTGAACTTTGTATTCTAACAGGTGCAGTCCCATGGCATCCACCCTGTGGCCTAGATAAGTTACTTCTGGTGTCTGAACTATGCACTGTTCCTCCTTTAACCATTCGCCGGCTTCAATGAATCTCCTTAGCACCTCTTCCAGGTTGGTCAAGTGTTCTGTCTCAGTTAACCCTATGATGAGGACATCATCTAGATATACAATTACTCGTGGGAGTCCTTGCAAAAGGATCTCCGTTGTTCTGTGGAAGATTGCACCTGCCGACAAGACCCCAAAGGGTAGATGGGTGTACTGATAGAGACCCTTGTGTGTGTTAATGGTTACATACTCCCTCGATGTGCTATTGAGCTCCAGTTTCTGGTAAGCGTGACTCATATCCAATATTGTATAGGACTTGCCTCCAGCAAGTTTGGCATATAAGTTATCTATCCTTGGGATAGGGTACTTGTCTAGTTTGACTGCCTTATTTACGGTCAACTTATAGTTTCCACAGATATGTATCGTGCGACCAGGCTTAACCACTGGAACTATGGTGCAGCCCATTCTAAGAGCTGAACAGGTTGGATAATGCCCAGCTTTTCTAACTGGCACAGCTCTTCGTCAATCTTTTCTTTCAATGTATAAGGCACAGGTTTTGCCTTAAAGAGGCGAGGTGTCGCCTGTGGCTCCACATGTACCTTGGTCTGCATGCCTTTTAACTTCCCTAGTTTACCCCAAAAAACCATGTTGTATTTTCTTAGAAGTTCTGGGATTCCATCAGATTTGAGGTGAAATATCTCAGACCAGTCAAGCTTGATCTTCTGTAGCCAGTCTCAGCCTAAAAGACTGGGTCCTTCTCCTTTTACTATTATTACAGGCCGCTGGGCTGTCTGTTGCTTGTAAGAAACTGGTACTTTTACCTGAATGGATTCTCCCGTGTAGGTCCTTAATTTAGTGGTTATTCGCTCCAGATTTATTGTCTGCCTTCATTAAGGTACTTGAAAGTGTGCTCTCCCACCACTGTAGTTGAGACACCCGTATCCACCTCCATTATGAGTGGTTTCTCATTAACTTGAATCATCACAGCGATAGGTTCAGTTTTCACATCTGTTCTGTTATACGGGTAATAAATGTCGATGTCAGCAGCTTCAGTCTCTGCTGTATTCTTTAATCCCATCATGTTGGTTTGCTGTTTTACAGGCTGCTTCAGCTTTGCCTGTCATTGCCTTACTACGAGACCTTTCTTATGGCAGTAGTGGCATTCTGCCTCCTTGAATTTACAGGTGTCTGCTCCATGGTCACCTCCACATCTATAACAACTTAATCTTGAAGTCGCTGATGAAGTGTTTCTACTAGGCCTTTTCATGTTTCTCACAGTGGACATTGCATCTCGCTTCGATGCTGTGGGTCTGGTTTTTGCACCACGGTCGGCCGTAGGTTCCTGCCCCACATAAAGCACAGCACCATGTTGTATGTGTTGCAAAGCCTGCGAGTCTCTCGCAGCACTTTCCATGGCGAGGGCGCACTTAAAGTCGATGTCGAACTTGGTGAGTAAACAGTGCCGTATGGCATTGTCCTGAACTCCACAAACTAATCGGTCCTGCAGCATCTCATTTAATGTGTCCCCGAAGTGACAGTGTTCTGTCAACTGCTTGAGGTTCGCTACATAGATTGCGATGGACTCTCCCGGGACCCTAACTCTGGAATTAAATTTAAAAGACTGCATTATTATGGATGGCTTGGGCTGGAAATGTGTTTTCACGAGATCATTATAGGACTTAGAGTTGGGCGGGCTAGGGGCTGCCAGGTTGCGAATGAGGTTGTCTGTTTTATTGCCACATACATTCAAGAGGATGGCTTTCTGCTTTTCCTCTGCAGGAATTTCGTTCGCGACGAAATAAAATCCAAGGCACTCTACATACTGGCTGCAGTCTTCCGTAGTCGCATCATATGGATCAATTCTACTGAAGAGTGGTATGACTGGTGAGTAGTCTTTTTTTCCTTAGAATTCGATGTACTCAGAGTAACAGGGTTAGGTGCAGAGTTGGCGCTAATTTTACCCTCGTTGTCAAATGTAATGACTCAATGGAGCAGCCAGATTTCAACAAGAAACAGATAAACTTTATTACAGAGAGCTTTTCAGGTGCTACATGCTCGATCAGGACTCTCATCAGGAAGGCCCAACCACCATGCGCTTAGGGCTCACTGGTTGGAGCCTTAACAGAGCATCATGTGACCCCTGATAGACAGCAGGGGGGCTATAGCCACAGTTACCACAGAAGATTTTAAGAAAGAGCATTGATATTGGGCTGGATGGGCAGTGCTTAAAGGTGAAAAGGCGGAGATTTAGAAGAGTGAATGCTCAATCTGTAAGGCTGGTTAAGTGGGTTTTGCATTTCTTTGGGAATTTCAATAACAAGGTTGTCTCATATTCTTCTTAAGTCAACTCTAGTGATTTTCCTTGGCATTTCCTTGGAAAGGAAAATTAAGCAGGGCGCATGCTAAGCAACCAATCCGCTAAGACACTCTTTATGTCCCTGTCTATGTTGAAAGCTCCAGCCAATGTTTCTTTGTTTCCTGGGATAAGACAAATTGCCTCTGCCGTGTAACTCTAAGAGACCAGGCTTACTCATAGGCCTCATTACCAGTAGGGTTGTGCTAATGCTATGTTATGGATGCAATTATCTGAGTTTTTCAGTCAAATAGTTGGCTGTTCAGCTGTGCTACCTCATGCCAAAGTTCATGGGCACAGCATGCTAAGTGGTGGGACTTCCTGGTGCTAACTCTAATCAGGAGGGCCTACAGATAAGACAACAGTTGCAACCAATGGCTCTGCAGGTCAATCCAGCAGTCTAGCCCCAAGAACGAGGATACAGTGCCACATTAAGTTTAATGACCTCACATGAGTGGACAAGGTCAGTGAACACATCCTCACATGCCATCTCCTACCAACTGCACCACTAGCATCATACACTAGCATCATTCCATTCACCACGCCCACTTCACTTGCTTACCAATAATCTATTTCAATCATGACACAGACCTCACATTCATATGCTTCACCTCACCTTCACACAGTTAGCATTTCTGGAAACCGCAGATTTACATCTCACAGCCTTGCACACACAATTCCAGATAGTCAACTGTGGTAGGCACATCACTCAAACACATCGCACCAAATTCACCGGCACACTTCTTCACTATGGCAGGACAAGGTGACCCATGATAGACAGCAGCAAAAGTTAACCACTGGGGGTGTGGTGGTGTGCAGACACAGCTGCATGAGCTCACCCTCATAGGGGAGAGTTCCATGGATAACTGGAGTGATTGGCACTTTTGCAGTGGTCAGTGGCATGATTGAAACCAATGAGGATGAAGGTATGTTAATGTCTACTGCACCTACTCAAATCCCACTTCACCCTCATCCTGCAACCTTATGATTTGTTTTTATTTGTTCAGGGACGTGGGTGGCAATGAAGGAATGGTGATATATTTCAAAGTCAGGCTGGTGTGTGACTTGGAGTGGAACTTTCAGGTGGTGATGATCCCATGCATCTATTGCCCTTGGTCTTCTAGGTAGTAGAGGTTGTGGGTTTGGAAGATGCTGTCAAGGGAATCTTGGAGAGTTGCTGCAGTGCATCTTGCAGATGGTACACACTGCTGCCACTGTGCATCACTGGTGGACGGAGTGAATGCTTAAGAAGGTGGATGGGGACTGATCAAGCGGACTGCTTTGTCCTGGATGGTGTCTAGCTTCTTGAGTGTTGTTGGAGCTGTACTCATCCAGGCAAGTGGATAGTATTCCAACACACTCCTGACCTGTGCTTGTAGTGGATGAAAAGGGAGTCAGGATGTGAGTTACTTGCCAGCCTCTGACCTGCTCTGGCAGTGCCCTGAGGCCGCAGGTCTGGATTGAAGAGGTGATTCAGTTCTGTAACCACAGCTTTGGTGAATAGCAGCCGACAAACACTCTGCTCCTGGCTTAGGTTGTGATAGGACACTGGTTGTGGAAGACGTCTTCCTGTTGAAAGCTCTTCTCCTCCTCCTCCTCCCTCAGGCAGCAGCTTGCCCTTTTGCTGCCTCTGCTGCATCTCCCTCTGATAATGCAGCTGAAGGGGGGCTGGGAGCAAGTGCCGATCTCAGAGGTATTTGCATCAGCTGTTGATGCTTTCTCCATGAGCAGTGCCATTCCTTGCAGGCTTTACCAACTGATATGACCCTTCCAAACTCCCAATACTTCCACAGACTCAGCAAGAGTCAGTAGAAAGTCATCAGCAACTAAGCTGCAAGTTGTTGATGATCCTTTTGAATAGTGCTGGTGGGGTGGAGGTGATGTGTGGTTCCTCATTTTGCTAGAGCAACAGGAACAAAGGTGGTAGGTTGGGCTTCTAATCAGCATTAGACGTTATTGATGTTACAATCTGTCCACTCAGTTACGTTGCATACTTCCAGCACAAGCATGTAATGCCAATGCATTCTGTGCTGGCCACGCTGGAAGGAGGTGGAAGCGATGAGGATGTCATTTTTCTCCCAAGCTGGCAGCCACACAAAACTACAAGATCAAAGAAGTCTTGCTTCAATTGTACAGGGATTGGTGAGACCACACCTAGAGAACCATGTGCAATTTTGGTCTCCAGCCATAGTTCCCTGTCCTGTCATACTTAATGTTAGGTACTTTAGGGTATGGTGGCATTGTGGTTATGCTACTGGACTAATAATTCAGGGGCCTGGATTAATGATCTGGAAACATGAACTCAGGCCCCATCATGGTAGCTGGGGAATTTAAATACAGTTAATTAAAGAAATCTGAAATAAAAAAAAACTAGTATCCGTAATGGTGACCATGGAGCTATCAAATTGTCATATCAACCTACCTTGTTCACTGATGTCCATTAGGGGATGAAATCTGCAGTGCTTATCCAATCTGGTCTACATGTGACTGCAGACCCACATCAATGTAATGAGTGTGACGGGGTCTCACCCACCAGTTGGAGAACTGATAGAAACCCTGCCTCGCTTCTCTCTGGAGAGCCCGGTGCAATTACCAGGTAATCAGGCACTTACCTGGGCAGTGTCTGAACTCCCACTCGATTAAGGCCCCAGTAGGGTGGAAATCCTACCCCCAAGTGCTGCTGACCAATCAGAAGCCGGCACACTATATTTCTGGTAGTGCCACGGGAGCAATGGCCACTGCCAGTATTACACTCAGGCCTGCAGGAGCGAACAGCCAAGGATCCACAGGTGCAGATGAGTGAGGGATGTGAAGGCAGGATGGGGATCAAGGGAAGGGGCTCGCAGCTATTGGGGGAAGGGGATTGACAACAAGGGCATGTGGGTGGCTTACTGTGGGGATACCCTTCCCGATGCCAGGTCCCTCGATTGGGCACAGAGTGCCTGAGAACTCCTTCTGCTAGGCCACCCTCCACACTTTCCACTCTGAGCTTGATTGGGCAGAGACAGGAAGGAAGCTGGGTCCTCACACTGCGGGATTCTTTGATTGAGGGAGCCCAATCAAATGGCACCCCTCACCTCCAAACTCGCCTCGGGGTGGTAGGAGATTAAATTCCGCCCACTGTTGACTTTTACCTGTCTTCTGAAAAGGCCTAGCAAGCTGCTCAATTGTATAAAACTGCTACGCAAATGACTGGAAAGAATAAAACTGGATGGACCAACTGAAATTGACACAGGCATGGGACATGACAGAAGCACAATCAATCCAGCAGACCTTGCAAAGTCCTTCTCACAAACATCTGGGAACTTGTGCCAAAATTGGGATCACTCGTCACTCAGACTAGTCAAGCAACAACCTGAGTTAGACACTGAATCTTAACTTTTAGTCAATGTACCAGACTTCTGCATCACCATTGCTGGATGTTTTGTGTCCCACAGGCAGTACAGACCCGGCAGAGGTGGCGGCATAGTGGTAAATAGTCGGAAGGAAGTCCTCAACATTAACTCTGGACCCCATGCAGTCTCATGGAATCAGATCAACATGAGCAAGGAAACTTCCTGCTGATTACCATGTACTGCCCTCCGTCAGCTGATGAATCAGTGCTCCTCCATGTTGAACACCACTTGGAGGAAGCACAGAGTGTGGCAAGGGTGCAGAATGTACTCTGGCTGGGTGATTTCAATATCCATCACCAAGACCGGCTTGGTAGCACCACTCATGACTGAGTTGGCCAAGTCCTGATGGACATTTCTGCCAGACTGGGCCTGTGGCAGGTGGTCCAGGAACCAATTTGAGCAAAAGACCTACTTGACCTCATCCTCACCAAACTACCTATTACAGATGCATTTGTCCATGAGAGTATTTGTAGGAGTGACCACTGCACAGTTCTTGTGGAGATGAAATCCCATCTTCACATTGAGGATACCCTCCATCGGGTTATGTGGCACTACCACTGTGCTAAATGGGATAGATTTAGAATAGATCTAGCAGCTCAAAACTGGCATCCATGAGGTGCTGCGAGCCACCAGCTGCAGCAGAACTGTAACCTCATGGCCTGGCATATCCCACACTCTACCATCAATTCAGGTGATCAACCCTGATTCAATGAGGAGTGCAGGAGAGCATGCTGGGGCAGTACCAGGCATGCTTAAAAATGAAATGCCAATCTGGCGAAGTTGCAACACAGGACTACGTGCATGATAAACAGCGGAAGCAGCATGTGATAGACAGAGCTAAGCAATCCCTCAACCAACAGATCCACATCTAGTTGTGAATGGCGGTGGACAGATAAACAACTCATGGGGGGAGAAGGTGAAGTTAGACATCATGTAGGCTTTGGTATCTTGCACGCAACAGGCACTCGCTGCATGTGGGACAATCCAGTTTTGGGTTGAAACAGACATTAAGTCTCCTCTTTGCATATGCAAAATGCCTAAAACCTGGTTCAGGCATGGGCCTTGGACACCTGTACTGAAGCCTTTGCAAATATGGCAGCAGCAGACAGTTGACATAGAATGTGTACTTAAGTGGCCATATTGCACCTGTAAAACAGATGTGGTGTTAACTAAGTTCATGACCTGAATCTTATGCGAAATGACGGGTGTGCGTCATGACATCATCACTCTTGCGCTCAACATTACGGTCGGTGGACATGTGCGGGAGTTGGAAGCGCACCGGCCGACAATTAAGTGGGCAATTAAGCCCATTAAGGAGCCAGTGATTTTATGCGGCCTGTCCACTTTTACCGTTGGCAGACGGGCCAAATGGCCAGGCGGCCTTCACGTTTTCACTATAAACTACATCCAGTATGGGATAGAGTCATAGAGGTCTACAGCACAGAAAAAGGCCCTTCAGCCCATCTAGTCTGCGCTGGTCAAACAAGTACCTAACTATTCTAATCCCATTTCCCAGCAGCCCATAGCCTTGAATGCCATGGCTTTGCAAGTGCACATCCAAATACTTCTTAAACGATATGAGGGTTTCTGCCTCTACCACCCTTTCAGGCAGTGAGATGAAATGTCTGGGGCTAAGTAAAATAAAAGACGACATTTGAGGGATGATCTGCTATGTAGCCTGCTGTCAGGCGCTTGCATTTACAGTATTGTCACCATTTGCAGCTGTTGATTGAGCTCATTTCATCTTTAAATTACTGCAGATCCCTGAGGCAGCACCACAGCAGCCGCCAATCTTCAGGGACCGCAAGCCCACACCCTCCCTTCTCTCGGCACCTGCTCTCTTCCTGTACCCCTTTGGCAGTGCTGAGCCTTTCTCAGCGCACGTTTCACACTGGCTGTCCGTTAATTGGCCAGCCAGCATGAAATTATGCGTCGGGGGCCGATCGCGGGCGGAAGCGCATTTCCTGTCTGCTTCCAGGCCCACCGATCGCACGTGCCCGATGAATGCAAGATTCAGGCCCATGAGTTTCATATGACCTCGATTGTTTAGAAATACAACTAAAGACAGTTAATGAGGATACTCTGGTAAAAATTGTTTGTTCCATTCATCAGATCACCCCAATTGAGCAATGCTGTGCTCTGAAGGTAGTAACAATTACTGCCTCCTAAGAAAATGTTCCCAGGAACATTCCTATTTATATTAGCTGCACAAACTAGGACTGACTGTCCCTGAATTTAACATCTGTGATACTCACACTTGCCATCGTAAATGGTCATCCAATTTAAAAAGAATTTGAATTTTAAAGACTATGGGAATATTAATTTCACTTCGTTGTTCAGTAAAATCTTAGGATTGATGGTCATGAATGGATTTAATTCATATAAATAACAGGCACCAGAGGTTAAATTGTCAATGAGAAATGCTAAAATAAATACCACAATATATACACCATTATACAAAGCTATCAGAAAATTTGAAAATTACCTGTAATAGCTCTCAAGTCTCAGTTGAGTTGAAACGGTTCAGTAAGGGCGGTTGGCATCTTTCGGCCTCTTCAGCTGTACTTTAAGTCTTTTCATGCCAATCTGAAAACCATTCATTGCCTGGATGGCAGCCTGGGCACTGGCAGGATTGTCAAAACTCACAAAACCTGCCAAAAACATTGGTTTTACAACTTCGTGGGCCAGGAAGAACTAATACAACAGTTCATGCTTGTATTGCATTAAGACCTTGCATTAACTCTTTGTTTTCACCATATTGTTCTTTCCACTTAACAAGTATTTCCACATTTAAATTGGAATATTCACTGGGGAAGCCAAAGAGTTTAAGTTCTGAAGAGTTCAAGTCCCACAGGTTAAAATATCATGTTTACAAATTTTAACAATCTTGTGCCTGGTAGGTAATCACAATTTTTTTATATATAGGCTGGACCAAGTTAATTTCTGCTTGTTTTCAAGGCTTTTGTGTCTGCTCAGTGAATATAATTTAGCTAAAGGCAATGCTGCCCATTTTGAAATTGAGATCAATGTTTTGTGCAAATGAGAAGTTCTGATATTCATGTTATTGCTGCTATAATTTGATGTGGAGGAGTTATTGTTTCTGGTCATGAAAGCTAAGGATGACTGATGGACAGAGGAGGCTAATGGAGCAGGAAACAAAGAAGAAAGTGTGGTTACAAAGCAAAATGAGGGAGGTAAAAGTGTTGCAAACTAATTTTGTTTTTGATGGTAAATCTTGCCTCAGGGATCAGAAATCAATCTGGTCCAACCATACATGGTTGCAATATAAAATCTTATCACTTTAT
This sequence comes from Cetorhinus maximus, assembly GCF_964194155.1. Lineage (NCBI taxonomy): Eukaryota > Metazoa > Chordata > Chondrichthyes > Lamniformes > Cetorhinidae > Cetorhinus > Cetorhinus maximus. Next base: position 191,557,336 of record NC_135879.1, read on the forward strand.
ACCGGGGTGTGCAGAGATGAAGAGCATTTAAGGAGGTTGATTTTGCTGAAACTGGATCAGCAAAACCAGAATCCAGTTAAATAGTTGGCCTTAGTTTGAAACAGGAGTAGGTCACAGAGCAAATGAATTGAGAATCATTGATGAATCTGATCCTCTACCAACTCCCCCCAGATTTGATTCAAATGTTCAGTTTGACTCTTACCTTGACCTGTTTGTTGCTTTTCACTGTTTAAAAAAAAGTCATTTTAATCCAGAGCTAAAGATAGTGTATGCAGAAAACACCAAACATTATATAAGATTGCCGAAGTAATCTCACGTGCCTAGTTATCATAATTCAACCAGTCTTCTGTTCACAGACTTGCCTGTAATTCTAATGGAACAATCTTTTTAAATGAAAACCTTAACCTCACGGCTAGTTACAAACACATAGGATTATTGGTAGAGATAAAGACAATTAATAGTGAATAAAATGGCTTTTTGTGCAATCCACCCTCTGGAGGCTGGCGATCTTATATTTTGTATTTAAAAGTTCTGTTTTGTGCATGTGAATTTACACACTGCTTCATTGGTTAACTGACTAGAATTCATACTAAAATAAGAACAGAGTAAAATTAAATTTTCACACAGGCGAAATGTTGTGAAATCAACTTCGACTAATTTTGATACTTCACTGAGTAGCTGTATTCAAAGTACAATATATTAATGGACAGCATGTATGACTAATATAGTCTCACTTCATCCTAATTTTATCACTGGTTTAGAATCAGATGCTAGGAAGTTCCTACAGAATTTGCATCACACTCTCAAAAATGTTTACAATGAGTAATGATTTCTTCTGGCAGCGATATGTAGTGGCATCACAAAGGCATTCAAAAATAATGTAAATTTCCTGCAACTATGTGATTGTGTGTCTTATGCCAACATGTCCCAACCTTCTTGTTGTGAATTTACTCCAATTTTTTTTGTCTGGAAAATTAGTTTGAATTCACCACAGTGAGCATAATGAGAAATCAAGGACCTCAGAAATGGCGTTACCAATAACTTACCCCACCTACATCAATTAAGCAGATCAATATACAGGCATGAACCGAGTCACACAATTCCAAATTTCAAATTCTTTCACAATGCAGAATTTAATCACTTACAAAATAATGCTTTAGAATGGGCACACACAGCAACTATAGCTAGTTCTCTGGAATATTCTAAGTTACCATGTTGGCTCAGGCGATATTCAAGCATCCCTGATGGCAGCCATAACCAGGTGCTGGGTCCTTTGCATATGAGGAGTCTAATGTCTGTTTGAGGATGCCTCTTTGAAACTGGTTGGAATCTGTGCAGAGCATCCACTGGGCAAGCTCTAAACTGTTTCTGCTGTGGCCTTGCTAGTGGTTTTTGAAGGCACTTTTGGAAGCTGCCAACATATCGATTAGTATTTCCTTTAAAAATTACCTTAACGTGTTGTCAGGAGGAGAAGAAATGCTCATTCAGGCTCCACAGCACTACTAAGGGCCACTGCCATTCTACCCTCGCACCCGCACCCTCATGTTGGCATCCCATGGCCTACCTGAATGTTAGTGTTGGCGTCACTGCCAGAGGAAACTAATGAGCTGCCTGAGGAGGCTTGACAGGTGCCTGCAGCTCAATGGAATTACTCAATGAGGCCTATGGCCCAATTATAAATATTGAAATCATAAATTTAAATGCATCCATCCATGCTATTATTTAGCAGTCTAAGAGGAGAATTTTAACCTGTCAAGGAGGGTAGGTTTGTGAGCAAACAGCATATTAAAAATTCTGCATCCGCCGAATTTTGCTTTTAACCTGAGCGTGATCAACACCGTGTGGGAAACCCTGTGGGGCAGGTGTGTCGGCAATTTAAGTAGGTAAAGTGCTAATTATCTGCTCCTGTAGCCCTGAATACTGACTTTACCTGAGAGTGCATCGATTTTCTGGGTTTCCAGGAATGCACCAGTGAAAACAAGGCGTCAAGTCCATGGGATTTGAGTCGGCTGAAATTGTGACAGGTAATTACAGAGACCTGACACCTTCCTTCCCTGCCTTGGTGAAGGAATTCTGCTGATAAGACTTGTGAGAATGAGCTTTCACTGCTTTGGGGGTCATTTCTACAACCTTGGAGCCTGCCGTGATTGATCTGTACTCCCTAACTGTCATCTTCCGGGTGAACATGGGATCCACTTCTGCAGCTCTACCTTGGATCTCGGATGAGGAACGAGGGCAGCTGCAGCGGGAACAGCAGCAGCCACTTTCTCGTCACCCACCTGTTGCTCCACAGGAGATAGGGGATGAACACAGAGCCCCAGCTCACCGGAGGTGATACCTGCCAACACAGGTAAACAGTCAAAAGGTAAGCTTCTAGGACATGAATGAGCATCAGTGCCTTTGGGGGCTCAGAGTTTCCTGTCAGGTGGTCACTGACATCTTCAGCCTCCTGGAAGACAACCTCCTGCCAAGTGGACCGGTTGGGCAGGCATTGCCAAAAGCAGTCAAGGTCACCACAGATTTTAATTTCATCCCCTCTTGCCCCTTCCAGCATCTGCAGTTGACGTGTGTTGAATCTCACAATCTGCTGCCCATAAGTGCATCTCACAGGTGATGGAAGCCACGTTTACCAGGATCAGCACTTACAAAAATTTCGTAACTGATGAGCCCAGTCAGAAGGAACGGGCATTTGCTGCTCTGACTGGATTCCCTCAGGTTAGAAAATCATTGACTTCTTACATTTGGCAATGAAAGCGCTCCCAGATCACTTGGGAATCTTTATCAACCAAAATGGATTTCACTCCATCAATGTTCAGCTGGTTCACAACCACTGAAAGATCATCATGGATGTCTGGACAAGAGTCCCATGAAGCTGCTATGATATGTTCATTCTGTGCCAGTCACGTGTCCCCAGAGATACTCACACAGAAGCAGAATCAGTGGATGGCTCCTTGGCTAATGGATACCTAGCCTCTGAAGGCTTGGCTAATGGATACCTATGAGGAGCCCAAGCAATGATGCCTAGGAAAGGTATAACAGAAGCCATATGAACAGCCGCATTGTGATTGAGCAAGCAATCAGGATGCTGAAGGTGTGATTTTGGAGCCTGGGACCGACCTGGGGCCACCAGCCAGGCTTTCTGGAATGCCAGTGGTCCACTGCTCCTTCCGCAATATTGTACAGCAGTGAGGACTGGAGCTCCGGGAAGAAGAAGGTGCTGACAACTTTGTGTCTAAGGAGGGGCAGCCGGGCATGGTGAAGACATCTGTAGCTGCATACATATCTGCCAGGGCTGCCTGGAAGGGTCTGATTCAAGCATGCTTCAGTTAAACTGAGGCGGTGCAGCCACCTGGCATATCAATTCTGAAACCAGTGGGCACCAGTGTTTCCTCTAAGCTGCATGGGTGTGCTGCCATGATGCCTTCCAGAATGTGACACACAGAGAACAGCAGGCTATGCACAAGGAATGTTTCCAAGCATGATCTGTCATGCGACAATCTTAAAAGGATTGCATACTACAACATGCCAGCCGAGGAGAGAAGTTACTGGGAATGATGCTGAGCATTCCCAGCCCCCAGCAGCCCCACAATCAACAATCAATCCCTTTCACAAATATCCATTGCTGGTTTTTAATTCACGTCCCACCATTCTTCACAGGCCAGAGGGCCATTTGGTAGGCGACAGGCAATGGAGCAGCGAAATAAATTTTATGATGAATAAACATGAAACAGAAATGTAATAGTGTATCACTGTGCCACGCATCCAAGTGAATACCCCTGCAGCAACAAATTCTTTAACTACTACTCCTATATAGAGTTACCCTTGTGGCATTTCAGCAGAGCTAGATGAAGCCTGCTCATATCCCTACTGGCTGCTCAGATGCTTTTGGGTGAAGTCCTCTGGGTTTTGGAGGCAAGGAGGGCTCCACCAAAGACTGTCCCACCTGCATCTGTGCAGAGGCAGACTCAGTTATTATGGCAGAAGGCAGCACGTGACTGAGGAAGGGTGAGGGGGGCAAGGGGTCAGAAGGGAAAACATTTTGAGCAGAGTCCCCACTACTATTTCTCCATCTTCCCTCTCATAGCCCACCCACAGTTCCCTGCTGCACTTAGAACCATAGAAAAGTCACGGCACAGAAAGAGTGCGTTCAACCCATCATGTTTGCGCCGGCCAAAAAAGTATAAATAAAAAACTAGCCATCCACTCTAATCCCACCTTTCAGCACCTGGTCTGTAGCCTTGCAGGTTACAGTGCTTCAGGTGCAGACCTAGGTACCTTTTAAATGAGTTGAGGGCTTCTGCCTTCACCACCAAACCCGGCAGCAAATTCCAAACATCCTCTGGGTGAAGGAAATTTTCCTCATGTCCCCTCTAACCCTTCTACCAATTATCTTAAATCTATGTCCCCGGTAATTGACCCCCCAACTAGTGGAAACAGGTCTTTCCTGTCTACCCTCAAAATTTTGTACACCTCAATTAAGTCGCTCCTCAGCCTCCTTTGTTCCAAGGAAAACAATCCCAGCCTCTCTATTCTTTCCTCATTGCTGCAATTTTCAAGTCCCTGGCAGCATTCTTGTAAATCTCCTCTGTACTCTCTCCAGAGCAATTATGTCCTTCCTGTAATTTGGCGCCCAAAACTGCACGCAAAATTCCAGATGTTGTTTAACCAGCATTTTATACAGTTCCATCACAACATCCCTGCTTTTGTATCCAATTCCTCATCCAATAAAGGAAAGCATTCCATATGCTTTCTTTACCAACTTATCCACTTATCCTGCCATCTTCAAGGATCTGTGAACTCCAAGATCTCTCACTTCCTCTACCCCTCTCAATATTCTCCCGTTTATTGTGCATTCCCTAGCTTCGTTTACCCTTCCCAAATGCATTACCCCACACTTATCTGGACTGAATTCCATTTTCCACTTTTCCGTCCACTCAACCAAACCACTGATATCGTTCTGGAGTCAACAGTTACCCCTTCACTATCAACTACATGGCCAATTTTTGTGTCATTTGCAAATTTCCCAATTATGCAAAGGACCCAACACTGAGCCATGTGGAACGCCACTGGAAACCGCTTTCCATTTGCAAAAACGTCCATTGACCAATACCCTTTGTTTCCTGTCGCTGAGCTAATTTTGGTTCCAACTCGCTACCTTCCCCTGTATCCCATGAGATCTCACTTTCCTGACCAGTCTGCCATGAGGGACCTTGTCAAATGTCTTACTAAAATCCATGTAGACAACATTCCCTGCATTACCTTCACAATCCTCCTTGTTACATCCTCAAAAAATTTGATTGATTTAGTATTCCTGATTAATCCGTTCCGTTCTAAGAGACAGTTTATCCTGTCCCTCAGAATTGATTCTAATAATTTGCCCACCACTGGAGTCACACTGACCGGCCTATAATTATAGGGCCTATTCCTCGCACTCTTTTTAAATAATGGTACAACATTCACAGGCTTTCGATCCTCTGGTACCTCGCCTGTATCTAGTGAGGTTGAAAAATGATCATCATAGCATCTGTTATTTCCTCCCTGGCTTCCTTTAACAGCCTGGGATACAATCCATCTGGCCCTGGTGATTTATCCACCTTCAAGGATGGCAGTCCCTCTAGTACTTCCTCTCTCGCTATGCTTATTATATCTAATATTTCACACTCCTCTTTAACTAGAATGTCTCCATCATCCCTCTCCTTAGTGAAGACAGAGACAAAGTACTCATTGAGAAACCTGCCCACATCTTCTGCATCCATGCATAAGTTACCATGTACATCTCTTATAGGCTCTACCTTATCCTTAGTTGTCTTCTTGCACTTAATGTACTGATAAAACATCCTCAGGTTTTCCTTGATTTTACCTGCCAATATTTTTTCATATCCTCCCTTTGCTTTCCTAATTTCCTTTTTTACTTCATCCCTGTACTTTTTACATTCCTCTAAGCTTTCTACAGTATTAAGTTTTTGTGATTGTCATAAGCTTTCTTTTTCTGCTTTGTCTTTCCCTGTATGCTTCTGGATAACCAGGGGCTCTAGATTGGCAGTACTGCCCTTTTTCTTTGTGGGGACATGTCTACACTTTGCCTGTAGAATCTCGCTTTTGAATGCCTCCCACTGATATGTCACTGATTTTCCTTCAAGTAGTTGTATCCAGTTCACTTTCGCCAGATCAATTCTCAACTTTGCAAAATTTGTCTTCCCCCAATTTGGAACTTTTACTCCTATTCTTTCTTTTCCCTCTTCCGTAATGATGCTAAATCTAATTGTATTATGGTCACGATCTCAAACATGGTCACCCACCACTGCTTTATCCACTTGCCTAGCTTCATTTCCTAAGACTAAATCTAGAATTGCGCCTCCTCTCGTTGGGCTTGTTGCATGCTGGCTGATAAAGTTCCCTTGAATGCAGTTCAAGAATTTTGTGCCCTCTGTGCCCTTCACACTGTTTGTATCGCAGTTGATGTTAGGGTAGGTGAAGTCCCCAATGTATACCGCCCTCTTGTTTTTGCAATCAGAAATCTGTCTACTTATTTGGCTTTTATCTCCCTCTCACTATTTAGGGATCTATAGTGCATTCCTTGCAATGTGGCTGCTCCTTTTTTATTTCTGAGCTTAACCCATATGGCCTCATTTGCTGGTTCATTTAGCATAGCATCCCTCCTCACAACTGTAATTGGTTCCTTAACCAATAATGCTACACCCCCAGCTTTTTTATCTCCCTCCCTATGCTGCCTGAAAACTCTATATCCAGGGATGTTGAGCTAGCATTTTGCCCCTATTTAAGCCAAGTTTCCATTATAGTGACGATATCATGTTGCCATGTGTCTATCTGTGCTCTCAGCTCATTAGCTTTATTTAATATACTTCTAGCGCTTACATATATACCTTTTAACACTGCTGAATTCCTGAGTTTTACACTTTTTAACCTTTGCCTCTTCCGTCTTTCAGAGTCACTTGCTAATTTTCTGTCTCCTGTTCCCTACGATGCAGCCGCTCTGTGACATCCTTGACTCTGGTACCGGAGGGCGGGCCGGTGGGGGGGGGGATCATACCATCCTGGAGTCACGTCTATGACCACAGAAATACCTGTTTGTTCCCCTAATTAATGAATCCCCTATCAGTATTGTTCTTCCTTTCTTTTTGCTCCCCTCCCGTATAGCTGAGCCTCACATGCCACGAACTTGGATCTGACTGCGCTCCTCCGAGGAACTAACGCCCTCCCCAAAATGGAAAATCAATTAGCGAGCGAGACCCTGGGGTACTCCTGCACTACCTGCCTAGTTTTCTTGGGCTGCCCGGTGGTCACCCATTTCCTTTCTGCCTCCATGCTTCTAAGCTGCACCTCTCTGAATGTGCTAACCACGTAGCTCTCAGCCTCGCAGGTGTGCCACAGTGAAGCCAGCCACCACTTGAGCTCTGAAACCCGGAGCTCAAGCTTCTGCAGCTAGTGACACTTCCTGCACATGTGGGGCGGGGGGGGGGGGTCATCTAGGTCACCGGTAGCGTCCATGGCTTCCCACTACTACAGGACACATGGCCATGCGACCAAGCTGCCCTGCCATGTCTTAACTTTACTTCACTAATGTTAACTTTATTTTATTTTGGTTTTCTTATATTACTTTATTTTACTTGGCCTTCACAACTTTATTTCCCTCTTGGGCCAAAATTGGGGGAGGAAATAGAGAAATAGAGAAAAAGTACTAGGGGAAACTAATGGGCAATAGGCCGATAAGTCACCTGGACCTGATGGGTTGCAACCTAGGATATTAAAGGAAGTAACTACAGAGATAGTGGATGCACTGGTAATAATCTTCCAAGAATCCTTAGATTCTGGAATAGTCCCAGAGGATTGGAAAACTGCCAATGTAACACCCTTATTCAAAAAGGGAGGGAGACAAAAAACAGGTAAATATAGGCCAGTTAGCTTAACATCCACCATTGGGAAAATGTCGGAGTCTATTATAAACGATGTAATAGCAGAGCATTTAGAAATGCATAATCTAATCAAGCAGAGTCAGCATGGCTTCATGAAGGGGAAATCATCCTTGACAAATTTATTAGAATTCTTTTAGGAGGTAACAAGCAGGATAGATAAAGGGGAACCAGTAAACATAATATATTTGGATTTCCAAAAGGCGTTCCATAACGTACCACACATAAGTCTACTTAATAAGATAAGAGCCCATGGTGTTGGGGGTAGTATGGATAGAGGATTGGCTAACTAATAGAAGACAGAGAGTTGGGATACAGGGGGGCATTTTCAGGATGGCAACCTGTAACAAGCGGAGTGCCACAGGGATCAGTGCTGGAGTCACAATTATTTGCAACGTATATTAATAATTTGGATGAGGGAAGTGAATGTACTATCACCAAGTTTGCAGATGACACAAAAATAAGTGGGAAGGCAAGTGGTGAGGATGACCCAAAGAGTCTACAGAGGGATATAGACAGGTTAGGTGAGTGGGCAAAAACGTGGCAGATGGGATATAATGTGGGAAAGTGTGAGGTTGTGCACTTTGACAGGAAGAATAGAGGAGCTGAATATTACTTAAATGGAGAAAGACTGCAGAAAGCTATAGCACAGAGGGATTTGGGGGTCCTCGTACATGAATTCCAGAAAGATAACATACAAGTTCAGCAGGTAATAGGGAAGGCAAATGGAATGTTGGCCTTTATTTCAAAGGGAATGGAGTATAAAAATAGGGTAGTCTTGCTAAAACTATACAAAGCGCTAGTTAGACCACACCTAGAATACTGTGAATAGTTTTGGTCTACTTATCTAAGGAACGATATATTGGCATTGGAGGCAGTCCAGAGAAGGATCACTAGGTCTCGGGGATGGAGGGATTTTCTTATGAGGAGAGGTTGAGTAGGTTGGGCCTGTACTCATTGGAGTTCAGAAGAATGAGAGACAACTTCATTGAAACATATAAGATTCTGAGGGGGCTTGACAGGGTAGATGCTGAGAGGTTGTTTCCCCTTGTGGGAGAGTCTAGGACCAGAGGGCATAATCTCAGAGTAAGGTGGCACCCATTTAAGACAGAGATGAGGAGGAATTTCTTCTCTCAGTGGGTAGTGAATCTGTGGAATTCTTTAATGCAGAGGGTTGTAGAGGCTGCGTCGTTAAGTATATTCAAGGCTGAGATAGGCAGATTTTTAATCAGTAAGGGAATCAAAGGTAATGGGGAAATGACAGGAGTGTGAGTTGAGGATTATCAGATCAGCCATGATCTCATTGAATGGTGGAGCAGACTCGATGAGCCGAATGGCCTACTTCTGCTCCTACGTCTTATGGTCTTATGGTCCTGCTTATGTTTGTTAATTAAATCTAAGTAGCTACTTCTGTAAAAATAATATGTTTTTCCAATTTTCAGCCATTTAAAGACACTCCCAAACAGCAGTTGCTCGCCAACTAATGAATTTACGGTTTTCCTGTGATGTCACTCTGATTTTTTTTTAACCCAGCCAGCTCCCAGCTCCCAGCCAGGTCTGGCTCTCTCTGCTCCCCGAAGCTACGAGATTGTCCTCAATCTTCTATAGGGTGGCATTCTGAATGTACAGGCCATTGAAGACGGAAGCATGCACTCAGATGACTGCTGTCTCTGATGCTCCTTGCAGGTGGCTATTCTGTGCTTGGACATAGGCATCAACCTGAAACATCCTGGCACTCATGCTAGAGATGTACTAATTCTCCTCTAATCATGCACAGTGAAGCTAGAAAGGCTGACAGGACCTCACATTTTTTGTTGCTGCTCCAGAATATCATCTTCATTGATGGACCCTAGGCTCAGCATCTGCATACAGTTGGGGAGAGCTTGGAGGTTCCTGCACCCCCCAACATGGACTCTCCACTGCTGTGCCCATCTTCACAGCCTGCTCCTGCTCACTTGTGGTGTGTGTATCTGAGCTGGTAGACAGTGTGCATGAGTCCTGTGATGGCGCATCCTCAGAGAGAGCGAGACCTCCTCTGAGGAGTCTTCATCCTCTTCCCACACCACCTCTCGAGGGATGTTGAAGGACCTGTGGAGTGAAATACATGATTTAGAACTGACAAGGTAAGAAACAAGTAATCAGTACATGATTTAGAACTGACAAGGTAAGTTATTGTGCACATTATAACTTTTCATTGCTTGCTGACTACAAATCAGTGTGAGTGTTATATGCCATATGGTTGTGTGATATTTGAGACTCACCTGGTAGGTGGGAGACCCCCATCCAGGCATGCTGAGGTGTAGTTTAACTCCAGTGCTGCCTCCTCTGTAGCCGTCAAGGTGGAAATGACTGGAGGGCCACTTCTGGTTTTCTGCCTCTCCCTGGTATTCTTGCTCTTTATTCTTGCAAGGAGAGAAAGCAGAGAGCTGAGAGTGAGAAATGACAGGATGGAAGGACAACATTTGTGGAGGATCCCTGTGAGGGATGAGTTTATATTACAATAAGATGAAGGTGAGTGTCAGTGGTGGCTGGCCAGATGGGGGTGTGACGAGGTGCCTACACGGAAAGGGATGGGTGCATCTGCAAGATATATTGCTATGAGTAGTAATGTGCAGGAGAAACCTTGGGAAGGCAGAATGAGGGGAGTTGGGGTTAGATGCATATCAGAATATAATTGAATATGCCATGCCACTCACCTTTCCTGTCTTGATTAGGCCATTTAACCGATCTGGCACTGCACCCAGGAGTGTGGCACCACATTCCTGCAGATGACCTCCTCAGCCATTTCCAACCCCACCTGCTTGTTTTTGGAGGCAGTCTTCTTCCTCCTGTGTGCGAGCCCTCATAGCCCACAGCATCATGTCCAAAGACTATTTGCTGAAGAGTGGTGCTGCCTTGCTTCATTGTATCTCCATCTCTATCTGAAAATCTTTACCATACTTCAACTCTTATTCTTACATTGTCCCTTTAAATAGATGAGCTGAAATAGACTGACGCAGGTCGTCATCATGTTCACTCATTCCACTCGGTGGGGGAAGTCCAAAAGTCAGATGTAAATGCAATGGCTGTGTCAAATAGCCTTTGAAAAATTTCCAGATTCCTGCTGCGCTGCTAGGCGCCTCACCTCTCTGTGAGCTGGTCAGAAAGTTAACATTCAACCCTAAGTATCTGCAACAGGAAAGCAGCATAATTCAAGGCAATTGCCTTTGATTTGTCTGTGGGGAGTGGTGCATAGCTATCAAATCAATTTTGTTTGGTTTCGGCCATGGTATGGATAGAGTGCAGCAAAGGTCCCAGGAAATTATGACATGGCGTAACTCAACTCATGCCAAAATTTCCTGGCGCAAAACTAACTCAAAGCTGTGGATGCGGCATTCCAATGGTGCAAGTATCAGCAAATCTCGGGCCATTGTTACTACACATAGGGCCCTTGATGCCCATACTCAAGCCAATTATGGTGTTCACCATACTTCTAATTTGTGCGTACATGCCACACACAGCACTGGACATCTAGTTGCAAGACAGGCATGGTGCCAATGAATTTTTGAAAGCTGTAGAATGATCAATAAACATATTAACTATTTGTGGGATAACATCAAATGGAGCATTGTTCTACTTCCCATTTGTTTTTAGAGGAATGCTAGTTATTCATGTTGGAAATAGCTCAGTATTCCGCTCAAAATAACCTCCAGAATCACATTAATTTTAAAATAGAGCAATTATAGGACTAATTTGGAAGTGTTCGCTCTACCTTTAAACAGGCTAAGCCTAATAGGATCATTTTGCCATAATGTTTGCAGACAGATTTGCTCTTAGAAATTGTGCTGAAGCCAGAAATTACGGCCCTATTCTCAATTCTTGCTACTTAGTTAAGCAAGTGTTGAACAATAAACACCAAAGCAAGAATGGCAATGTAGTTAAAGTGGCTAAAAAGTTGAAAACCCTGATGGAACAGAATGAGCCTTTTGTAATCTGATTTTAAGCCACACCACATTCTTCAAACCTGTGAAACAAAGGCTTTCTAAAGTCTTTGTTTCTCTTCACTGCGCACTTTTTAATAACAAATACTTCTCACATAAAGATGTTCATCGCACCATCTAAAGAGTCAAGCAATAATTAACCAGACTTTATAACACAATTCTTATTTATGGTGTAAATGCAGATAAGTCTTCTGGAATGTTCAATATGCACTCATTGGACTTTATCTAATGGTGAGAAATCAAAGATGAATAGAAGCCAATTGGTCACAAATCTCATTGATGATACACAGTAATGGAGGATTAGCTGAACTGCCTGAGAATGAACCATTTGGATTTTGGACTCCCCCATAGTCCTGCTTTTGGCGTCTCTGGCCAAGTTGGCTATATTTTTTCTTAAATTTTTCTTTTCTGAAACTGAATGACTTTGAAATAGTTTTGGTTAGAGTTATTTCCCCATTACCTTGTAGCTTTGCTCATGTCTGTTAATTAAGCGGCTCCAGTGCTCACTGGGTTAAGAATGGGTCAAAACAAAGGTATGTGGAGTGGAGTCCACATTGACACAGTAAGGTCTGCTAAGTAAGGACATTTATGAACAATTAATAAATCAATAGAATTCTAAAAGAAGCGACAATGAGGGCAGTATATTTCAGGTTAAATCAATTTTGTTGATTAAAGTACAAAAATACCACAATGATATTTTGTTAAAATAACATTTATAATATTAATGAAAATAATTTATTCTCCCAAATACTGGTAGCAATGATTTTTCCTAATTGGATTTCTAACAGCCAACCCTTTCAATCTTGTGTTTCAATCTTGAGAGACCTTAGGATATAAATTAAGGTTAGTGATGTTATGCTATAAGCACATAACATGCTCATAAAAATCTTTCTGTTATTTTAAAGGACACCTTAAACCTAGTGAGTAAATATTTTGATTAACATGGTGGAGAGAGAGAGAGAGCATTAACAGAATAAGTGCTGGCACAATCTTCAGCCACTTGTTTATTCTTGAAGAAAAACAGAAAATTCTGGAAATACATAGCAAGTCTGCCAGCATCTGGAAAAGGAAAAGAAAGGTCAACACTTCATTTTCAAAATATTAACATTTATTTCCTCTGCTCCATATTTCCAGCAATTTCTCTTTTTATTCTGATTTCCAGCTTTTGTACTTTCCTGTTCTTATCTATTCTTGAATATTATCAGTCTTATTAAAAACTCTTCTTATGGTTAGTAAAATGTTTCAGGCTGATAAATGCCACGCTTACAGATCTGAAACACTCTGGGAGAAGTGCTGGTACAGTCTGCATTGAGCTCTCCATTATTCAAATTTGTACTGACAGCATTTGGTTGCCAAGAGGAAGCGTGATATTTATTTGTTACACAAACCTCTCTGGCATTGCTTAAAATAAAAAAAAATGATTAAGGGGTAGTATAAAACAGGAGGTTGGAAGATTTTTTTTAATACAAAGGGCTTTGGAATGCATCACTGCAAGTGACAATTGAAACTGTTAAGAGGGAATAAATGCTTAAAGAAAAATATTGAATGGTATAAACAAAGAGGAGGGAGTTGGGATGAAACTAAATCCCAATTTATTGTGGAGGAGGAAGCACCAACACAGGCAGAATGGACCAAATGGTATTCTTGCACGCTGAAATTTTTATGAATCACTTGGTAAAAAAAAATTTAAAGGTAATGTGCAAAAGCTTATTAATACAAATAATATTTGTCACTAACCCTATATTATCTTAATAGTTATAGTATATTAGAGAAGTTGATCCATTTCATTAATCTAGCTGACATTTGATGTTTGACAAACACAGCTACTGCAAATGGATTATCAGGAAATGTAATATTAAATAAAGACTGACAAGAAAATTGCATGGGGAACAAAAGACAAATTAAATTTCTTGTAATATATGAGTATAAACATTTCTATTTTTATGATTTTTTAATGACTTTTACAAAAACCAGAAAATTGGCTGTGATATATTTGTAGCATTAATGCAGAGCTTGATGTATTAGTGTAGTGTACTTAACATTGCACTAAACATAAGAAAGCGTGGATAGAAAAAAGGTCATTGATTCCATTTTAAAAAGTCAGAGGGGATAATCTTAACTCCCCAGAATGCGTGGGACATTGAAAGTAAAAAAAAGAATGGGAAACCTGACCCAAGCCTGTATCCAACCTGACTTCCAGTTTAAATAAGTTGGGTTTTTGAAGGACAGGCAAGCACAGTCTGTTCTCAGGAGGTGGGCTGGTCACAAAAGCTTTTAAGATGGCTGCATGCCTCCATTTTAATTCAAGTTGCATTTTAACACCTGAAAGACTCAGAGTCCTGGATCTTGGGACTCCCAGCAGATGAAAAGAGGCAAGAAGGATCAGACCTATGAGATAAATGCTTTTATTGCACTGCTTATGGGTAAAGAGGAGCAGGAGTCCTTCTCCCTGGTGCAACAATCTTACCCTCCAAACACCCAGTGATAGGAACCCCTTGATCGACTGACCAACCCTGATGTTTGACTTCCTCACCCTCCCACGATGTCAGATTCCACCCCCTCCTCCCGCCCACCAAGCCGCAATGTCAGACTGACCTGACATCTGCTCCTAGGCTGCTTTCCAGCCTAACAGGCAGTTTGCCTGGCTGTCAGGCTTGAGACCTGTTGAAAAAAATTAAAATAATTCCTGCTATTCAGTGCAGCAAGGCCTGTGGGAAACTTGTATTTCTAGGTTTCCTGCTGAAAATCCTCTCTGCCCCACCTGTTCCTGCCTCCAAGTTATTATTGTGCATTTACAATCTACCCTATCATACTTACCTGACAGGACAGAGGCAAGTGAGGTTGTAATTTTAATTAGGAAACTGATGGGATCCAATCGGCCACCTGTTTTGGGCCACGCATGATTTGGCATCAATGGAAAATGAAATTGGGCTCAGTGTAACATGGACACCAAATCAGATCCCGTCAGTTTCCTGCTGAATGGGTTAGATTAAAATTACTCCCATGGGACTTCTATGAAATCATAATGATTTCACAAATGTTGGAGGCACATACCATAATTTCCACAATGCACTGCCAAAAGGGAAGGCTCCTACAAGTTCCCCTTAATACAAATCAAGAGAATATATTGTTCTTCTATCAGGCATTGACCAGCACCCATATGGAGTTGGCTACTCATAAGAAAGATATTAATGCCCTTGAGAGGTTACAGCAGCAACAAAAAGGATTCCAGATGTTAATAATAATAACCAAAGCTCCTTAGACAGTACCTTCCAAACCCACAACCACTGGAAGGACAAGGGCAGCAGATAGATGGGAACACCTCCAAGCCACTCACCATCCTGACTTGGAAATATATCGTCGTTCCTTTACTATCACTGGGTCAAAATCCTGGAACTCCCTCCCTAACAGCACTGTGGGTGTACCTACACCATAGGGACTGCAGGTGTTCAAGAGAGCAGCTCACCACCACCTTCTCAAGGGCAATTAGGGATTGACAATAAATGCTGGCCTAGCTAGCGACGCCCGCACCCATAAATGAATATTTAAAAAACTAATAAAGTAAGGCTATTCTATCTCTGGAAAAGGAACTTTATGATCTATTCAAACTCTGCAGGGTTATTAGGGAAACTGACAAAATTGATCCTAATTTATTGTTCATTATGGTGAAGGAGTCAAACACCAAAAGGTGCACATTAAGAATCAGAAAGTTATGGGAAGTCAGGCTGATCCGTTTCACATCAAGTGCAATAGGCTTGTGGGAAAAGTTGCCTTGGAAGGCCATATAAAATAGGCCACATATATTGGTTAAAGAGACAATTGGATGAAATTTCTTTGTGTAGGATATTGGAAATAGCCCTGTGCAAACAGAACTGATTCTTGTATTTTCCATATGGATTTTGTAGTTCTGTTGAAAAAGCAGCATAATGGAGTAGGTAGCAGGGAAAACGTAAATGTTGGCAAAGTATGGTTTGGACATTCAGTGTTTGGATTGGGTGTGGATACATAGTTCTACTAAGACTGCTATACCTTACAGCCAGTGTTCAATGCCGAGGCCATATATTTTCAACCAAACTAACCTAGATTGATGTCCCAGAATAACCATTGGCTGTGTCCTAAAAGCTTATAATTCTCAGTGGGCCACAGTGGTCCTTTGTTGCTCCCTCTGCATGAACTGCAAAGTGCTGTTAGCTATAAGTGATATGTGGAGAAGTGAGGATATTGAGAAAATGAAGGTGCAAGGCCCACATTATAGGACACCACTGAGGGTAGATAGTGTAAAGGAAAAGGCAGGGTAATTTTGGATATAGCAATTAGGAGATAAAATTGTTCCACAGTTTTCAGCTCCTTGGAAAGAACTAATTATAGCTGGGTGTTGTGAGATGAGTCCTAATTTCAACACGGTATAACTGTCAGAAGGAGGCAGAAGCAACAGAAGGTTATACTTGGAAATAAAGTTTGGTGATAGACTGATCATCATAACGTCAGTAAAAAGGACAAAAAAGAATTGAGGTTGGGGGCCAGAGGTGAGAGCGAAGTGACTATCCAACAACAAGCACTTTCTCGTTTCCCATCACATTTGGATATTCTGGAAAATATTTTTGGGGCTTATCTAAATAGGACTTCCTGTCAAGAGTCTAAGCGGAACAAATCTCAGGTAGATTGTGTACGGTCTATTGTAGGGGCCTTTTCTCTTTGCATGCTTCTGTTCTTAATTCTTGTAAATTGAGACTATTAATATTGAAACATAATTATATATTTCAAGAAAGTAATCCTATGTGGTTCCTTGTTTAACGGTAATAAGTTTGTAATTCCATCATTTTGATAACATATGACAATATCAGTAATAATGTTTTGTTGTTGATTTTATGAAGAACTTCTTTATCTTTGTCAACTGAACCTATATCAACCCCACTGTCTTAGCAACAGGAGTAGGCCATTTAGCTGCTCGAGTCTTTTCTACCATTCAATGAGATCATGGCGGATCTCCAAACTAATTCCATATACCTGCCTTTGCCCCATATCCCTTAATACCTTTGGTTAACAAAAATCTATGTATCTTCAACCTAAAATTATCATTTGACCTAGCATCAAGTGCTGTTTGCAAGAGAGGCTTCCAGTGTGTAGAAGTGTTTCCTAACTTTACTCCTGAAAGGTTTAGCTCTGATTTTTACACTATGGCCCCTGATCCTAGGTTCCCCAATCAGTGGAAATTGTTTCTCTCTATCTACCCTATCTGTTTCTCTTAATACCTTGAAAACTTTGATCAATCAACCCTTGGGGCAGAATTTTATGGCCCCTCCCACCAGTGGGATCTTCTGGTCCCGCCATAGTCAGTGGACTTTTGAATAGCTCATCGCATTATCCGGCCTATCACCACTGCGATGGGGCCATAAAATTCTGCCCTTAATGTCTTAATTTTCAGGGAATACAAGCTTAGTTTGTGTAATTGCTCTTTGGAGCACAGACATAATTCTGGTAAACCCATACTACACTTCCTCCAAGGCCAATCTATCCTTTCCAAGGTGTGGTGCCCAGGACAGCATCTGTGGTCTATCCAGGGTTTTGTATAGCTGAAGCATGACTTCTGTCCTCTTCTATTCTAGTCCTCTAGAAATAAAGACTAACATTCCTTATCCCTTTTCATTTTCTGTACCGATTTATGACATTTTAATGATCTTTGAACATGGACTCCCCATGTCTTGTTGTACCTGCAGTATTTCTATCTTTTCATCATTTAGAAAGTACCCTTTTCTATTCTTTCCAGATCCAAAGTGGATGACCTCACATTTGCCTACTTCAAAATCCATTTTTTACAGTTGTGCACATTCACTTAATCTATCGATATCTCTCAGTAATTTTCTACACTGTTTACAATGCTGCCTATCTTTATGTCATTGGCAAATTTAGATATGTGGCTTTCTATCCCATTATCTAAGTCATTAATAAACACAGTGAATACGAGAGTGATCCACTTACAAATACCCCAATAACTGTGATAAGTACTATGGTGGTGCATCTTGTTTTAGTGGCAACTAAGCCACTGCTCTTGAGATTGGTGCAATTGGTAGTATTCACTCCATTGAAGCATATTTGTTAACATGTTGCACAGAAACAACAGTTTTTTTCAACCCCAGATCAATTTATGTGAGATTGATTAAAATGTTAGGATGGGGGCTCCTATCAGTGGTTTTCCCCATTTATTGCAACATGGAAAAGAAAGGTTCGGGATTGGTAGTTTATTAAAATAAAATAATCTGTATAGCTGGGAGTAGGCAAGAATCCCTAGGGCAAAATTCTCCGGTCGGCAAGCGGGGGTGGGGCCCACTTGCCAATGCGTAAAATGACGTGCGATGACATCGGGCAGGCGTCCCGACGTCACCGCGTGTCATTTAGATTTTCAGTTCGGCAGGCACGCAGCCGACTCAGCTGCACGCCCGCCGAACTATCAAAGGCCTATTAAGGCCATTTAAATAATAATTAACTCAATTAGCTGAGCTACCTGTCCAACCTTAAGGATGGTGGGCAGGCAAAGAGCCCAGGCGGCCTTCGCATTTTTCATGAAGCCTCATCCACGGAGGGATGAGGTTTCATGAATTGTTTTGAAAGTCAATAAAAATTTTAAAAATAATTCTTTCACATGTCCCAGCTCATGTGACAGTGTCACATGAGGGGACATATTTTAAAAGTTTTTATTTCCCTTTATTTAAATTTATACATGTCAAACCGATCTCCCTGAGGCACCTAAGTGCCTCAGGGAGATCTCTGCGCGAAAGAGTGCAGGGAACGACTCAGGGAATCCCTCCCCCCCCGCCCACACAGGGAGCATTCAGCGCTTCCGGGCGAGCGTCACGTTCGGCAGGCCTTAATTGGCCCGCCCACATAAAATGGCAGCATGTCCCCGATTGGGGGCGCCGATCGGGTTCACACCCGCCCCCGCACAACCACAACCCCCCTGCCCCCCCCCCACCCGACAGGGGAGAATTCAGCCCCTAGTGGAGTCATGCATTCTAAGATTTTAAATCTCACAAGTGGTAATGTTCATAACCTCAAAAGAAACAGTGCTGTGAGCTACTTATTAATGGTTATAATATCAGATCGCAAATGTCCTACATTGAAATGGGGAGCTCACGTTGATTAAGGTAGAAGGTCCAATTCTTTGTTCTATATTGGAATAGCCAACCTAATTTAATTTCCGCCCTTTTACCAATGTCGAATCCAGAACACTGACCATGTCTGTTTATAAATACTGTTTTAAAACCATCTTTACTATCTGGCTAGAAGCTTTTTACCAATAAAGGAGCACATTTTTCATTAAAAATCCCCATTTCAGATCAACTAATACACAGGTAAAATAAATCTTTGCATTATGGGGCAGTGTTTTCAAACTATTTGAGGTACCAATTGCAAATTCTGACATGCTCCCCGGGAGAGCCCCTTGTGTCAACGTCTGAAGGTCTTTACTGGCTGCCCAGTGCCCTCATTGCTGGAAACATTTTCTATTAGTCCACATCAACAGAAGTAATATGCTGGCATGGCAGCAAATGCAAAGGAATACAGAATTTGATAGCAGGTGGACTGTAATCTGTTGACCTTCAAGGCCCTTGGGATCCCCTTAGGGTCCAGTGACCTAAATCTGAAAGCCAATAATTTAAAAATGTGTGTTATAGGCCACTTTCTTGTAATCTTAACAAAATGCAAAGAAACGCTCTAAGCATAACCGAATGCCCTAAATAAAACAGTGCCAGGGAAACTAATGTTAGTCATATTTGAGGTTAAGTCACTGCACACCCCTACAAGATAAACAGACAATATCCAGCTGATGTGAAATTTTTAACCTTTACTCTAATCTTTTATAATTAAGTTATGCATTCAAACTGCTCTCCGTATTCTTAGGCATTCTAAATGTCAGACATTGATTTGGAATCCTATGATTTGAGAACCATAAAAAGAATCTTTTAATTTGAAAAATATGAATACCTTTTCAACGATTACAACATCACTACATTGGGTCCATGTATGTTGTTATAAAATGGAGAATTGGAAATGACCTCATTGCTCATTCATAACGTGATCGTTTTTAAAAAATGTTTTGAACCTATTGCAGCAATTTAATTGTAGTCCTTAAAGGATTTAAAAATATTGTTTTGTCCTTTAGGGGAACCCATGAAGAGTAACAGTCAGATGAATTGGTAAAGTACAAGCCATGTGTGAATTATTGTACCTATTTTGCAAACTCAAAAAAGGCAGAAAAAGAAATTGACAATATCACACTTTGGTTACAGTACATTACCACTTTACTTTTATGAGCAGGGAAGACCAATATCCCATTGAATGCCATAGGCATGAACAACTTCTGAAGGTCTTCTCTTGAGAATAATGGCAATGACTATCGAATAAAGTTTTAAAATGCCACATAAGCCAGATATTACCTTTGATCTTTGGTTACATATTTTCGCAGTCAGGACTTGCAGCACACACCAATAGAACATTTAATTTGTTAGAAATGACTTTAGTTCTTTGTATTTTTTTTTATTAGTGACATGTGTACCATATGATGATATACAAAAAAGTGTTGGAAATCCCATATTACAGTAAAACACAGTTTGAAAATCTCTGTTCCTCAGTTTAACAAACATACAACTTAAAATGTGAAGGAAACCATTGAGCACTGAAGGAACATTTTTTTTTTAGAATTCAACTACTCAACATGCTATGCTTAGCACTTTTGACTTTAATGAAACAGTATAAATTATGAAATATTTTGATGTTATCTTTTATTTATATTCCTCTCTGCATTAAATATGTTTACACAGCATAGTAGGTCATTCTGCAATGCTACAAAATGTATTTGATGTTCATTAATTAGGCCATTAAATTGGTTGAGGTGTTTACAGTGGGACCCACTTACAGCCTTTGATCCTGTTCAGGATCTTTTTCTGGAAGGTTTCAAACATTATTTTAAGTCATTCGTTTTTAATCTTCATCAAAATTATTGCATATTTTAAGTGTATTAATTTGAGTTCCACTGTATACAGATTAACTTAATCAATATATATCTGATTTCCTTGAATACAACCAACTGACTGTATTTTACAGAACAGACATTTATCTCAGGTGTAAATAAGTTTGTTGGAGGCAGCACAAAAATACCACAAGAAAAAATAAGACTATTGCATAAAGAGTTGCTGTGTGCAAAAGACATTCTAGTGGTAACATGACCTTGATCCCTTTCAACTGTGTATTTTGGCAAATCTGTTTATTTTGAGAGTACTAATTTCTCATATTTTGAGGTTAATAAAAATGTGGAGCAATCACATTAGAAGCCAATGGCATGATATCTACCTCAAGCATGAACAATTCAAGCCATCACTTGGAGAGGTAGCTTTCTTTTTTAATAGCCTCCTGTCAAATTTGTGCTGAATCCAAATGGAAATGACTACTCCTTTTCCAGATCAATAGCAAAGGGAAATGGCTCAGCTACAAACTTTCATTTCACTTTCGGAAAACAATAAACAGAACAAAAAAAAACCAGAGTTATTGTTACCCAGACCCACGTGTGGAAAAGCCCATGTTTTGTTTTGTTCTTGAAAGCATTCAAGCTCAACTATATGCCAAGACTTGTGCTTGTTCCAAAGCAGTTTTTCAGTCAGAAGATAATGGATTGTTCATGAGGTTTTGTCTAATTGTTCAGTTATAACCTTCAACTGTGTGTACAAAAAGTATTCAAGGACCTTGTTCCATTCAAGGAAATACAGTGTTCTACATATCTACGTACAAGAGTTTCTGGTAATCTAAAAGCAAAGCAAGAATATTGTAATGTTAAATATAATCCAATCCTTTTCCCTCAGCAAAATAAATTGTTAGTTAAAGCCTCAGCTGGGTTGCTGAGGGGAAAGGTTAAATGTTAATCTACAGAAGAGCGGAATCCTTCATAATTTGCAATGACTCATTGTTTAGACATAATTATTTCAGTGTAGTGACATAAAATCTAGTTTTTAAAATCATTTCTCACAGAATAGCAATTGAACTTTTTTTTATCTGTACCCACCAAAGCATTTACTTTGGTTTGTCGCTCGGTCCACAAACACTTTTGAGGAGATGACATTACCGAAAGGCAGGAACATTTGCATGAGCTCAGCATCTCCAAACTCCTGAGGAAGGTGATAGATAAAAAGGTTGCAACCCTCTGGACCTGCAGAGAAAGGATTGCACTACATTGAGAGAGTTGAAATGTGGTACAGAAATGGAAAATACTAAAATAAACAGCTCAGTTCACAAACATGCTTGAAAGAAGCACTCGCGGACATGTTAAGGGTTGTAGCTCGCGACGTTATGATGTATGCAAATTCCTATGCCTTATTATTAAATAAAATAGGCAATTCATCAAAAAACCTACCTCAAAAGAATATCTTTTGTGGCCTGTTACTTTTATCAGAATATTGACATTTCAGCTCAGAAAATGAGGGATGTGTAGGAGACCAACTGAATGTAAGGGGTATCATATAGTGCTTGCCTTTCAATCAATCTGTCTTTTCTTATAGATGGCCTTTCAAGTCTGCACATATTTCGATACCAAGCAGTCTCACCAAAAGCATGGATTTGATGAAGAGGAAAGTTTATTGGCTGTCACATCCAGTCCTGCCACATCCAGTTGCAAATTGTGGTAGACAACTGAATAATTAATGGGAGGAGGAGGCTCCATGAACATCCCCATCCTCAATTATGCTCAGTACCTGAGTACAAAAGACAAGTTTGAAACATTCTCAGCCACCTTTCTGCAAACTTTCTGAGTGGATGAACCATTTTAGCCTCTTGCTGATGTGCCCAGAGTCATGGAAGCCAGTCTTTAACCAGTTCTATTCACTCCATGTGAAAGCAAGAAATGGCTAAGTGCACTATATGCAGCAAATGCTATAGGTCCTGAAAACATCCCACTGTAGTGCTGTAGAAGTAGCCACACCTCTAATCAAGCTGTTCCAGTACTGCTACAAGATCAATATCTGCACAACAAAGTAAAAAATTGATGAGGTATAGAGAAAGGACAAATCCAATCTGATCATTAACTGCCCTATCAGTCTACTCTCAGTCATCAGTAAAGTGATGGAATGCTATCAAGCAACACTTACTCACCAATTATCTGCTCACAGATGGTCAGTTTGGGTCCCACCAGGGCCACTCAGCTCTAGACATTACAGCCTTGATCCAAGCATGGACAAAATAGCAGAATTCTAGAGGGGAAGTGAGAGTAATTATCCTTGACATCAAAGCAGCATTAGTCTGAATGTGACATCAAGGAGTCCTACTAAATCTGGCATCAATGGGGATCAGAGGGAAAGCTCCCCATTGACTAGAGTCATACATAGCACAAAGGAAGATGGTTGTGGTTGTTGGAGGCCAATGATCTCAGCCCCAGAACATCGTTGCAGTGTCCTAGGTTCAATCTTCGGCTGATTCATCAATGACTTTTCCTCCATAATAAGTTCAGGAGTAGGGATGTTCATTGATGATTGCACAGTGTTCAGTTCCATTTGCAATTACTCAGATACTGAAGCAGTCCACGTCAAAATGCAGCAAACTACCATTCAGGTTTTGGTTAGTAGCAAGTAACATTTACATCACGCAAATGCTACGCAACGACCATCTCCAACAAGAGGAAGTCTATTCATCTCTGCTTGCCACTCAATGGCATTACCATCATCAAGTTCCCACTATTAACTGCGGGTCACCATTGACTGGAACTTAACTGGACCAGCCATACAAATACTGTGGCTACAAGAGCAGGTCAGAGACTGGGAATTCTACAGAGAGTAAGAGGTGTCAGCTGTGGCTCAGTTCATAGCACCCTCGCCTTTGAATCAGAAGGTTGTGGGTTCATGTCCCACTCCCGGAAAAAAAAAAGTCAAGAACTGTGAATGTACTCGAAAGAGTTACAGAGAGTAATTCACCTCCTGATTCCACAAAGCCTTTCCACCATCTACAAGACACAAGTCAAGATTATGATGGAACATTCTCTTCTTGACTGAATGAGTGCAGCTCCAGCAACAGTGAAGAAGCTTGCCAACATGCAGAACAAAGCTGCCCGGTTGATTGGCACCCCATTCACCACCTTCAACATTTACTCCCTCCGCCACTGTGCAACATGGCAACAATGTGTACATTTACCAGATGCTCTGCAGCAATTTGCTAAGGTTTCTTCTACAGTAACCCACAAACTTGTGAACTCTACTACCTAGAAAGACAAAGGCAGCAAGTGAATGGGAACACCACCACCTGCAATATTTCATTTCCTTAATGTCCAGCTGGTATGCAACTATATGTGAATCATAGAGGTCAATGCCCGGTATAAGACATTAGAAATAGGAGCAGGAGTAGACCATATGGTATTCGATGTGATCATGGATGGTCTTCTGCCTCAACTCCACTTTCCCGCCCACTTCCCATATCTCTTGATTCCCTGAGTGGCCAAAAATCTGTCTATCGCAGCCTTAAGTATATTTAATGATGGAGCACCTAGACCTCTCTCGGGTAGAGCATTCCAAAGGCTCAAAACCCTTTGAGTGAAAAAATTTCTCCTTTTCTCAGTTCTAAACAATCGACCCCATGTCCTGAGGCTATGCTCCCATGTTCTAGACTCCCTTGCAGGGGAAACAACCTCTCAGTATCTACCCTGTCAAGCCCTTTCAGAATCTTGTATGTTGCAATCAGATAACCTTTCATGCCTCTAAACTCCAGAGAATATAGGCCCAATTTACTCAGCTCCTCATCATAGGTCAATGCTCCCACCCAAGGAACCAATCTACCGAACTTTCGCTGTACAGCCGCCAATACATGTATATCCTTCGTTAAATATGGTGCCAAAATTGTGCACAGTACTCCAAGTGTGGTCAGATCAAAACCGTGTACAATTGTAGCAAAACTTACTTATTAGACTCCATCACTATTGCAATAAAAGTCAACATGCCATTTGCCTTCCTAATTGCTTGCTGTACCTGCATGCTAACTTTTTGTGTTCCTTAAATGAGCACACACAAGTTCTTCTGAGCATCAACATTGACAAGTCTTGCACCTTTAAAAAAATATTCTGCTTTTCTATTCTTACTACCAAATAAGCTCACACTTCCCTACATTATACGCCATCTGCCACCTTGTTGCCCACTCACTTAGCCTGTCCATATCTCTTTGCAGCCTCTGTGTCCTCCTCACAGCTGGCACTTCCTCCTCGCTTTGTATCATCAGCAAACTTAGATACATTACTCTCTGTCTCCTTATCATTAATAAGTAATTAATATAGATTGTAAATAGCTGAGGCCCCAGCTATGCGCAGACTTTAGCGCATGCGCTCCTCCCGCCCCCACCCCGGCAGCACTGAGGTTCTCAGCAGCCAGTGTGAAATTGCGACCAGGGCCCGATCGCGGGTGGCAATCAGTTTCGCGGCCGCTCCCGGGCCCACTCGTTGCGCCTGCCTGACGAAGGGAAAATCCTGCCCCATGAGCCCTTACCACAGAACTTTTATGGCACAGGAGGCCATGTGGCCCATCGTGTCTGCACCTGCTCTCCAAATGAGCATTGTGACCTAGTGCCATTGCCCTGCATTTTTCCTGTACCCTTCCACATTGTTTCTATTCAAATAATCCTCTAATGCCCTCTTGAATTGAACCTGCCTCACCACACTTCCAGGCAATGCATTTCAGACCCAAACCACTCGTTGTGCGAAAAAGTTTTTACTCATGTCACATTTGCTTCTTTTGCAAATCACTAGATCTGTGCCCTCTCATTCTTGATACTTTTACGAGCGGGAATAGCTTCTCCCTGTCTACTCTGTCCAGCCCCCTTCCCATGATTTTGAACATCTCTATCAACTCTCCTTTTAACCTTCTTCTCCCCAACCTCTCCAATCTATCCTCACAGCTGAAGTTTCTCATCCCCGGAACCACTCTTGTAAACCTCTTCTGCACTCTCTCCAATGTGTTCAGATCCTTCCTGCAGTGTGGCACCTAGAACTGTACACAATATTCCAGCTGAGTTTCCTATACAAATTTAGCATAACCACCCTGCTCTTGTACTCTATCCCCCTATTAATAAAGCCCAGGATACTATATGCTTTATTAACTGCTCTCTCCACCTGTCCTGCCACCTTCAATGATCTATACACATATACACACCCAAGTCTTTCTGCTCCTGCACCCGCTTCAGAATTTCACCCCTTATTTTATATTGTCTGTCCATGTTCTTCCTACCAAAATGCATCACCTCACACCTCTCCACGTTGAACTTCATCTGTCACGTATCTGCCCACTCCACCAACTTGTCTATGTCCTTTTGAAGTTCCACACCATCCTCCTCACAGTTTACAACACTCCCAAGCTTCGTATCATCTGCATCTTGCTCATTAACCATTTGTGTGGCACTTTATTGGAAATATCCTTTGGAAATCCAGGTATACTACATCTACTGGTTTTCCTTTACCTACCCTACTAGTTACATCCTCAAAAAACTCTAGTAAATTTGTAAAACACGATTCCCCTTTCATAAAAACCTGACTTTGTCTGATCATACTATGATTTTCTAAGTGCATTGTTAAAACTTCCTTAATAGTAAACACCAGCAATTTCCTGACGACTGATATCAGGCTAACTGACTATTTTCCCTATTTTCTCTCTCCCTCCTTTCTTAAATAGTGGAGTTACATGTGCTAACTTCCAATGCCCTGGAACCATTCTAGAATCTAGAGAATTTTGGAAAATCATAACCAGCACATCCACTATCTCTGCAGCTACCTTGAACCTGGCAGCAGCCATAGTGTCTTCACTTTGTAGCAGCCACTATGCCAGCTACATGTGAGCCATCACAGAAAACCAAAGGGTAGTTGATGGGTATCAAGGCCTATCTGCTGATGACTAAGGCGTGCAAACCACACACATGTGCGCAGCATGCAGACAACGAATATGCTGCTGCGTGAAACGTGACAGAGCATTGGCATGCTGAAACAATGCTTTCGCCACCACTGGTGTTCTGCAGGAGCCCTGCAGCACTCGGCAGAGCTAGTGCCAAGATTTTAGGTGGTTTGCTGCATGCTGCACAACCTTGCCATCATGAGGGGTCAGCCCTTGCTACCAGCTAAATGTCAGGCAAGCAGCTCAGCAGGAGGGACAGGAACAGGAGGGAGAGGAAATGGATAAGGAGGAAAAGGGAGGACACGCTCCCTTTCTGGCCGGGCTGCCTGTGAAAAATTCATTTGAGTGTGATACCAACAACCACAACCTCAAGTCCTCATTCATCAACAGCCTCACACCTTGCTTTCCCTTTGTCACTGAACATCACATCATCCGCTTGGCCACAGTGTAAAAATACAAATCATCACAAAATAAACATTACAATCCAAATTTATGAATCAGATCCTGTCATATTAAATAAAACTAATTGGCCTTGTGCATTGCTACAGTGCCTGTCTTCTGTACCTTGCCTGTCCTAGTGTTCCAATGGATTTACTGACCCAACAGCTGTAGCATGGCAGGTGGAACACAGCTGACTTCCAGCGGAGGAGAATGTAGATAGTCCTCGAAAGCAACCTTGAGCAGCTCTGGATTTAGTAGACCCAGCTGCAGGCTGCGCCATCATGATATAGGAGGCAGCATTCTGGTCTGGCTCGCTAACAGCAACAGTACGGGCCCTGGAGGAATGGCAGGGATGGGAGAACAAAGCTGTCTTCTTGAGAGAGGACAGCAGATGTGTGCTCCATGGAGTACTGCAACTCTCCCTGGGGGTGGCATCTCAGTAATCTATTGGAGAACAGATCGCTGGAATACGGTGATGCCCTGCAAGCCAATTTGCACCTTGCAATCCACTCCTGCACTCGGACATTGGGTGGCTGCTGCTTCTGCTGCCACATCTCCTTTATGGCTGCTCCATGGTCTACAGAGGGGCACTCAGTGACAATGGCCAAGGCTGTGGCTCCACCAATGGAAGGTGGCTACCCCGCCCCCACGATTGCTGCAGCCATCTGTCTGACCCCCGGTATCGTAGAACACTCAGCATGGTGGTGCCCTCTCCTTTTTCATGCAGCCTCAGCAGTGGCCATTTCTAGTAGTGGCACCGCCAAGCCTGCAGTGCTGCCTGCCATCTTGTTGGGCCAGTAGTTCCGGCAGGCAGGCAGCCGTACTCAATTGGATGCTGTCCGGATGATGGCTTTGTAATTGGTCGCTGAAGGTAAAGTACCACCCAGGATCCTGCTGCCCATCTGCTTGTGCCCGGGCCTCATTTTTGGCCCCAGTGCCGCAGGGCCATTTACCTGCTGAGACAATCCAGCCCACAGTGTCAGGATCTCAACTCTGGCGGGTGGCTCCGAGTGTGAGATCAAGAGTCAGTGCTGTGCCTTCATCATCATTCTCTTCTTGGTGTTCCTTTACTGCTTGGCTGGATTGAGTTTCTTGGGTACCTGAAAGGAAAAATGCACAAGACTGAGGTTGTGGTGTGGGGAGGGTGGGAAAAGTGGCAATTGATTACATCAGAAGATTAGGGATGAGGATACTGTCAACTCCAATGGTTTTAGCCTCACTGTTGGCCTTGGCCTCAGAAACATGCATTCCAATCATACTTCAGTACTGTCCACTTCACTGGAGTTAGGACACACAGGTGTGCATGCCCCCCTCCAGCTAGCTCCTGCTGCCTTTAGTTTCATGTCATCTTGTCCTGTAAGAGAGAGGGAAGTGTGTCACTGAGTGTTGTGAAATCTGTTTGGCTGATGTAGCCATCATGGTTGAATAGCTGGGAGTGTGTGCATGCTGTGAGTTGTGGATGTGAGGCTTGCAACAGTGCCAAGTGCATGATGGTGCAGTGAAGCATTTGAATGTTAGGCCTGATTGATAGAGATTGTTGGGAGGTGAGTGATGGGATGCGGTGATTTGAGGAGTTGCTGAGGCTAGTGATGCAGTTGGTACAATATGGTATTTTAGGATACATTCACTGACCTTGAAAACTCGTAGGAGGTCATTGAACTTCTTGAGACTCTACACCGAGGTCCTCAGGGCTTGATTCTGGGCAGTGACCTTCACGGCTATCTGTTCCCACTGCCTTTTGGCCACATGTCTGGAAGGCCTTTGTCCCCCGCGGTGGATGCAGGACACTTTTCTTTGCCTTCTCATCCATCAAGACTTCCAGTGCAGTTCCCGAAATGCTTGGAGCCCACTCTCTCCCCTGTTGTGCATTACCTCACTCTTTCCCAGGTCAAATTCTCTTCAACCACAACTCCCAGCATCTATTCCAGCCACAATGCACCTCCCTATATATGTTATTCACAATATATATTAATGATTTAGATGAGGGAACTAAACGTAATATCTCCAAATTTGCAGATGACACAAATCTGGGAGGGAGGGTGAGCTGTGAGGAAGATGCAGAGATGCTTCAGTGTGATTTGGACAAGCTGAGTGAGTGGGCAAATGCATGGCAGATGCAGTATAATGTGGATAAATGTGAGGTTATCCACTTTGGTAGCAAAAACAGGAAGGCAGATTGTTATCTGAATGGCTATAAATTGAGAGCGGGGAATGTGCAACAAGACCTGGGTGTCCTCGTACACCAGTCGCTGAAGGTAAGCATGCAGGTGCAGCAGGCGGTAAAGAAGGTAAATGGTTTGTTGGCCTTCATAGCGAGAGGGTTCAAGCACAGGAGCAGGGATGTCTTGCTGCAATTACACAGGGCCTTGGTGAGACCACACCTAGAATATTGTGTGCAGTTTTGGTCTCCTTATCTGAGGAAGGATATTCTTGCTATAGAGGGAGTGCAGCGAAGGTTTACTAGACTGATTCCTGGGATGGCGGAACTGACATATGAGAAGAGATTGTCGGTTAGGATTATATTCACTGGAGTTCAGAAGAATGAGGGGGGATCTCATAGAAACCTATAAAATTCTAACAGGACTAGACAGGATAGATGCAGGAAGGATGTTCCCGATGGTGGGGGAGTCCTGAACTAGGGGTCACAGTCTGAGGATATGGGGTAGAACATTTAGGACTGAGATGAGGAGAACTTTCTTCACCCAGAGAGTGGTGAGCCTGTGGAATTCGCTACCACAGAAAGTAGTTGAGGCCAAAACATTGTATGTTTTCAAGAAGGAGTTAGATATAGCTCTTGGGGTGAAAGGGATCAAAGGGTACGGGGAGAAAGTGGGAGCAGGCTATTGAGTTGGATGATCAGCCATGATCATAATGAATGGTGGAGCGGTTCGAAAGGCCGAATGGCCTACTCCTGCTCCAATTTTCTATGTTTCCCGTTTATGAGGTGCAGGATAGATTTTAGCAATGGAAGCTAGCTTTAAGTGGTGCGAGGCACTCATGATATTGGCCTTCTGCAGTTACGTCCAGACAATGCACAGTGCAGTTAGCACTGGTTTGATACAGAGATCATCAAATCAGCAGGCTGGATGAAATTGGCATGCTGCCTGCATCGCAATCAATGGGTGTGGGTTAACCTTGCATTGTGATCCCCGCCCACAATTCAGGCCCCCTAAAAGTCTAACATCTACCGGCTGAGCTAGCCAAACTTGTCTGCTTTCTTTTTGTCCCCCTCCATCATTGCTGCAACGAGGTACCTCAAACCCAACATCGGATAAGCATCTCTTGTGTAACAGTGCAACACATTAACTTTCCTATAAGATTCATCCTTTGGTCATTCCAAATTAAACTGCCCATATAGTTGATTGTTGAAGGCAAATAATGGTCTGTTGCGATGAAGACATATGGTGCAACTTTTCCACTGCCAGCCGTCCACTATAACAGTGTAAATCAGGTGGTGGGATGGCATATCTTGGGTGAAGTTTCATCCTTTTAGAGCTCTGCGCCATGGCTTATAGTTTTTGGGTGTGCCAAACACTGATGCATGAATCGCTTGCTTCACATGGTGAAGCACTTGATCTATTCTCATTTTTGAACCGGGTTACCATGCCAACTATTCTGCAATGTTCCAGGGAATCAGCTGTGGTAGTACCACAGGTAAATACAATGAATCTGCAATATGTCAATTGGAATGTTTTTGCTGATTTAGGTTCTCATGGACATTTGCCACAACTATTCAATTTTCTTTTTGTTACTAATTCCAGGAGGATTCCTCAGTGGGAATGCCCTTTCTGAGGCGTATTGATGGAGAGGTTAGAATACTAGTCAGGTTAGACTGCAGAATGTCTGTGTGGTAATCTGAGGTGTAATGCACCTTTAAGAGAATGTGAACAGATTGGCCACGTGACTATAAGACCCAGTAGCTGTGTAGTGGGCTACCATGTTAATGTCAGTCTAGAGTAGGGTCTGGTTGGAGAAGCACAGATCATGTTAGCGCTCTGTTGTCTATGTAAATAAATAGCATGTACTTCGCTTCATATTGGTCTCTGCATCTGTAGTATATTGTAATCGAACCACCCGCCGACAGATAGGCGTGCAGCTGGTTTGCGAGCAAAGTGACCCCGTAGTAGAACATAACCGTGTGCAAGAGAGTGGAACAAAGATAGAATGGGAGAGAGGTGGAATGCATTAGGGAGGGTGTTCCAGAACTTACTCTTCTCAAGGCCAGTGAGAACCTTTGCTTTCAAAAGCCTGCTCCTGGCCCCTTCATTAACATGACAGCTAAAGAAATTGTGTCGTCTTGAGTTCCACAAGTTTCACCTGGTTTACTTTGAAATGGATGAGACCTCTGAATTCAAACCACTTTGTTTACCTAGTACTGCAGGCTTTACTAATGAAAAGTGATTGTTTCGCTGAGCAGCTGGATGCTTCTAGTTGAGCACAATATGAATGAAGTGAGAAAGGTGGATTCATGGTAAGTAATGTCGTACAATTTGCAGTGCTAAATGTTTTCAATTGTACCTGACAAGGCTGGATTTTTTTTTTATTTCCAAATGCATTTCAAAATTAATGAAGTTTTCCATTGCACTGAGCAGTGAAGTTTTCATAGTGACCCTACAGATTATTCGCATTAGTAGCAGTTACTCATTCACATTACTGACAAAACTTGAAATGAACAAGTCTGTCTTAGAGCTGACAGCAACCCATTTCCACTTCATTAAAATGTATTAGGCTTGGCTTCATTTCAATGATGGGAACATAGTATTTCTTCCTTTTAATAGTAAATTGAGTCCTAATGAATATTTGCTAACCAGTATTCCCCTGACTAATATGTTATTATACTTGCCAAGCATGAATTGCTAATGCTAAAACAGCTTTACACACAAGGTAGCGGTCTCTGTGACATTTCTCTGCAAACAAAGATGTGAAAACATATATGTAATTGTCTGCAAATATCTTCAATGTCATTTACTAGGCTTATACGTGAGCCTTTGTGTGTTTATTACATTTGTAGCACATTAACATTTTCTACAGGATTCACCATTTTCAACATAACTGTCTCAGGATGAACTTCAGAAAAGCTCAATAATAAATTGCTGAGGTAATTGCTGGATGTCTTTACACTGAAATAAAGAATTGCATTTATATATCACCTTTCATGACCTCAAGATGTCTCAAAGCACTTCACAGCCAATGAAGTACTTTTTGAAGTGTATTCATTGCTGTAATGAATGAAGCATAATTAAGTTGCAGTGCAAGGTGACGTTCTGACCTGCTTTAGAATTGGTGTGTAAATTTCAAGGGAGGCCAGGAGTTGCAGTTTGGGTATAGTACTGAACATGTTCACTAATCTCAATCCTTCTTGACATACTGAGGACTAAAACTACCATTGTCAGTGGTAGTAATGTGCCTAAACAGTACTGTAAAGCATCACAATAATAAGAATGGACATTATCACTAATGCTTACAAGTAGAGTGTACTCAGTGTTTGCCTCTTCTAGGCTATCATGAGTAATGAGACAAAGCAGAATTAGTTGGAAAAACTCAGACAGTTAATGCTTTGGATTTAGATCCTTCTTCATGACTTCTTCAAAACAGATGCTGACTAACCTTCTGAGTTTTTCCAGCAATTTCTAATTTGCTTTCAAATATTTTTTTAATAAAGCATCAGAACCAATGATGAAGTTAATAAGCCTGGAGGCAAGAAATGTAATGCTAAGCTATCAGGGCTGATTGTGGTGGAGAGGGAAAATAGCAGGTCAAACTCTTCTGAATAATTAAAATAGGCATTGAACTGCATTCTGCACATCATTAGTAGGTCCACATGATTCTCAGAAATATACTACATGTGGCGCAGAGTGTGCATTAGGATCTTTGCAAACATTACTGCTATTCATTACATGTCAGGATTCACAAAAGGGCTAATTCCTGTAGTAGATGATAGGACTATTTAGTATTATTACATAGAATGTAACAAATTAAATTTTTAGTACGGAACTTCCCATCTAATTAAACAGCTGAAATTTTAGCTGCGGTTATAGGATCGAATAGTGTCATGCAAAACTGGCAATCAGATAACTAGGTTTCTATAGACCAATTTTAGATTAAGCTGCTACAAGATATGGGTCATTTCTACTGTGAATGTGATGAATATAACAGGATTCATAGTCTACGAAATTTAGCAATGTTCCACAACAGCGTCCTGATTCCACCAGCGGCATTTAATGGTGAGTCTCAGTAATGGTGCGCAAAAATGATGTTTAAAAACTGTGAAGTTGAGGAACTTCACAAATGGGTTTGGATATTAACTGTGCTTCCCGAGTGTGGGATTGAGGTGTACGGACCAGATGGTGCCACATTTGAGCACAGGTTTTTTTCTGATTTAAATAAACTCAGTTGGAGTGGTAATCGGCCTCATCAGGCAAGGCTCTTGCTCCTGATTGCTATCATATATTATCAGATAGAAGCATTTGGGCTTAACTAATATACTTCCTCTAGTGACAATCAGGGCTGAACTTTCCACTGTCTGGCATGCAACAGGTGGCCAGCAAAGGAAAATGGGCAGGAGGTTTGTTTGTTCATTTGTTCAAGATAAAACTAAATAATGTTCCTATTGTATTAACTTGACTCAGTTGGTAGCAGTTAGTGCTGAGTCAAAGAAGGTTGTGGGTTCTAACACCACTCTAGCACTCGATCTTAAAAACTAGCTTGTTAACCCATTGTAGTACTGAGGGTGTTACATTGTTGAGGTTGCACATGAGATATTAAACTATGGGCGGAATCATCCCAGATTTGCACAAAGTGCGGTAGCAGGTGGGAAAGAAGCCATTTTACCCGCTGGCCGCAATGGCAGGTTTCCGTGCCATGTCTTCCCATTCCTGCCTCATCAATTATGCAGCCACAGGAAACACGCCATCTCACTGGTGGGCAGTCTCTGATTTGCCCGCCATGCCGTTAACGTACCGCTCCCTCACGCAAGGCACCATATTTAAACGGCAGCAACACTTCTCAATGCTTGCAGCCCGGAACTGCTCCAGTGAAGATATGGCCCTAAAAGCCAAAAAGAGTGCAGCCCCCTGATTCAGTGATGCAACCCTGGGACGCCGTGGAAGCCCGCCGCGGTATCCACTACCCCCAATCTGGCCAGGGAAGGCCCATCGGTCTCACTACTCAGACTTGGAAGGCGGTGGCAGAGGTGGTCAGTGCCAGTGCTGCACACAAGAGGTCGGCCATCCAGGGCAAAAAATGGATGAATGATCTCATATGTGCCACCAGGGTAAGGCAACCATCTTATCACTCTAAGCTCACACACACACAAGGCCATCACACATTCACTGGCATCTCACTCACTGCCAGCTCAAGGGACTTCAGAGCTCACTCTCTTACACTCACCCTCACATCTCCATCTGGGCTCGCCTCCTCTGGAGGCTGCCTCCTCAGCCCTCACCATCTTGAGGCCACTTGCACAGATGAACGTGTGTCCACCACACACACCCTGGGATTTCCCCCCCTTCCCTAGTACAGCCCTCGCTCTGCAGCCTCTTCCCTTGCCTGAGGCCACTTCTCCCCTTTCCCCAAGCGAAGGCCTAGCCCTGCAGCCATTGAAAAGCCACCCCTGTCTTATGGCTGGGCTAGTAGGTAGAGACCTGCCCGTGAACCCCCCCTAAAAGTGATGTGGTGATGCATGTGAAGCCTGGCACTGATGATTGCGAGCGAGTCCTGCCCGAAGCAAGGTAGGTAAACAAGCCTCAAAGTCCTAAGCAGGGTGCAGCTCACCAGGTGCACGTTGCTTATGTACAGTTGTGAAACACATCATGCATGCAGTCACGTTGACGTGCCTGGATGATCCAGCATGAGGGGATGATTCCGGCGAGCAGGGCTTATAGCAAGATGCTAAAGTATTGAAATTGGGCTCCCAACATGTGGCGGTGGGAAACGCGGCCCGACATTGACATGACGGTGTGAAACCAATTTTTGTCCTTCTTGCCATATTGCCCCCTGCCAGCCATGACACCCGACACCAGCAGGGCCGGAAAATTCCACCCTATGTCTGCTCTTCCAGCGGATCAGGTGGAAATGGGACATGTCACTATTTGAAGATGATCATTGAATTCTATAGTCCTGGCCAACATTCCTCCTGCAACCAACATCGCAACGATGATAGTTATTCATCTCACTGCTGTACGTTACAGGAGTCATTGTACTTCAAAGTGCTTTTAGATGTTTCTAAGCAATAAGATGACTCATAAATGCAAATCTCTTTTTTAGAGGAATAATTAGTCATTAAATGGTGCACAGTCTGGGATTTACACTGTTGCACAATCCTAATTTGATTAACCTCTTCGGGCAATGGTCTACAAAGTCAATTCAGCCAAATAAACAATCTCAAAGTAACTGAGTATGCCACAGGATAAACTGTTTTATATTTGTACAAAATAACTACAAAAAATCCTTTAAAAGTGCATTCAATCTATCTGGACAATTTTATTCCACTTTGTATTCCATTGGTAACTACTTTATTATGAATTATGATGATCGTGGAATAGGTTCCATACTCCTGGAGTCCATGAAACATCTGCTCTGTTTATGTATCTTTTGTTGTGAATATAGTGAATGACCTACCTTCTCTCTGTTGCTGGGGTATCATTGGAGGTGGCTGTGGAAAGGCTTGACTAATCTGGCCATAGGCAGCAGGGTAGGCAGCTGTAATGCAGAGATGGTGTTCTGGGTCAGTATATTGCAAAGCTTTATTTCACATTACAAATGAGCACAAAACTGTGATGGCAAAAATGATAACTCTCTTTAATTCTTCTATTTAAGATTTACCAATAGATATTCTCTCTTCCTCCTCTTGGGAGTCTTGGAAATGTAATCTGTGCAAGCTTTTCACATAGTCATATGATTTAAGAAGGAAGTGATAAGCAATCTTGGTGATTTGTCAGAATGTTATAGCAAATGAGGATGTAACTAGTTTTCTCTCACTTTAGCATCAAAATGGAAATTATTTGACTTCAGCCAAAATATTTGGCAGCTGAGTCAGGTTAGTAGTTACAAGACAAGATCTTGATAAATCTCCAAAGCACAAACATTGGTCTCTGGTAGGCAATAAGTCCCTTGCTAGTACAATTCCAAACCTAATTCATTAAAATTTCCTCTATATTTGACCAATGTAGCAAATTTTTCACTAAGATAATGGAAATCAATGCAAAATAAATGGTAATGGACAGTGACATTTCAATATGACAATATTGCCTTATGTGAAAAAGTTATA
Source organism: Cetorhinus maximus (assembly GCF_964194155.1). Taxonomy (NCBI): domain Eukaryota; kingdom Metazoa; phylum Chordata; class Chondrichthyes; order Lamniformes; family Cetorhinidae; genus Cetorhinus; species Cetorhinus maximus. The sequence continues at coordinate 191,593,853 of NC_135879.1, forward strand.
ATCATTAAAGGTCAGGAGGCTAGCATTATGGTTGTTGCAAAACTTAACAAGAGTCACCCAAATATTGTGCGATCAATGTAGTCATCTGTGATGCTTTCCAATCTGTTTGAAAAATGCCTGGCTTTCTCTTCCCATTAAGTTTCTGTGGATAACTTCAACTTGCGTTAAACATATGAACATACAAATCAGAAGCAGGAGTAGGCCATTCGGCCCCTCAAGTCTGCTCCGCCATTCAATAAGATCATGGCTGATCCGGTTGTGGCCTCAACTCCACGTTCCTTCTTATCCCCTTTACTCATTTGTCAATCAATTATCTATCTAATTCAGCCTTAAAGTATTCAATGACCCTGCCTCTACCACTTTTTGGGGAAGAGAGTTCTACAAGCTTATGATCCTCTGAGAGAAAAAATTCTCCTCACCTCCGTCTTAAATGGGAGACCCTTTATTTTTAAGATGTCTCCCCTAGTTCTAGCCTCTCCCACTGGAGAAACATCCTTTCAGTATCCACCTTGTCAAGGTAAGATGGTGTTGTAGTGGTAATTTTGCTGGACCAGTAATCCAGAGGCCCAGACTAATGCTCTGGGGACATGGGTTCAAATCCCACCATGGTGTAATAATCCCAGCTGATGTTACCACTGGGCAAGGCTGATCTGAGGGTGGAATCTGGCCTGATAGCTTCTAACTTTTATTCAATTGTTTAGATACGTGGAGAGCAGCTACTGAACAGAGTCACAGGAGTCAGCTGATGAACTTTTAACAAAAGAATAAAACATTTATTCAACAAGAAATGATAAACTATATTACATTACTCCTTTGCCCACAACTATACCTTTACAGGTATATACAAATTTGTAAGGAAAACACAAGTTACAAAAGCCATCTTATGCTCTAATGTTCACAGTAAATACACAGTCCATGTAAACCAATAGGCGACCTGTGGTCAAACACAATACACTGTTAAACCAAGTGACCAAAGCAAATACAGATGCTATGGATCTCTCCTCAGCTCCACCCACATCCCCCCTCCCCCACCCCCACAGATACTTGTCACCGTGAGCCAACCAGTCTCACTGAACTCCGTCTTTCATATGAGGGTTTCCAATCTCCACTCTACAAGAACTCGCTTTTGAATCTCCTCCCAAACTGAAGCTTTCTCCCAGACACCTTCTGCAAGGGTTCACCTCCAGGGTTTCAAACTCTCCTTCTATTCCCTCTTCCCTGGGTCACCATTTGCATTCAAGCTGCCTTCCATGCACTCTCTCTCACCAACTCAGCCTTCAACAGTACACCACTGCTTCAAATGCCCATAGCAAAAAGCTACAGACCTTCAGCCACCTCTTTGGACCTTCTGGCCCCTCACAAGCCTTTATATCACTTTAAATCTGTTTCCTGCGGCATTCATCTCTTTAAGCTTGGAGCCTTTCTCTGCTCCTCACTTCACTTAACAGGGCCTTTTCCAGGTTCTAGTCCTTCCTTTGACTAGAAGGTCTTCTTGGGACTTTCTCCTGTTTCACTCCCCTGGATTTGGGGACTTTCTTCTTTCGTTTGGAACCAGCTATCTGTCCCTTTTCATGTCCTGCCTGTCCTGGCACCTTCTTCCAACTGAACTCAACATGGCTGGTGTGTGCGTGCATGCGTGTGTATTGCCTGCTTCTCTAGACCCCTATTGCTAGGCAACAGCACAGCTTTTTTTACTCTTTAATTTTTCTTAGAGTTGTAAAGCTCATTAGAAATGCAGGCCCCTTTTAAAGTGAAATTAAAACTCAATTTGACCTTTTCTTAACACACAAATATAGAAATACAGATCCAACTTAAATGTTTAAGCTAAAACTCATTCCCAACAGCCAAAAATACAAATATAATTTACTTTAACCATCTTTATTTCCTAACAATAGCAGCTCGTGGAATTTGAATTCAGTTAATAAATCTGGAAGTGAAAGCTCATCTCAGTAATGGTGACATTGAAACTATCATCAATTGTCATAAAACCCATCTGGTTCACTTATGTCCTTTAGGGAAGGAAATCTGCCATTCTTACTTAGTCTGGCCTACATGTGACTCTAAACACACAGCAATGTGGTTGACTCTTAACTGCCCTCTGAAATGGCCTCATAAGCCACTCAGTTCAAGGACAATTAGGGATGGGCAACAAATTCTGGTCTTGCCAGTGACGCCCACAACACATGAACAAATAAAGAAAGAAAGTTCCCCCTGGATCTTATATGTATCAATAAGATAGCCCCTCATTCTTCTAAACTTCAATGGATACAGGCCCAACCTGTCCAAGCTTTCCTCATAGGATAATCCCCTCATCCAAAGCATCAGCTCAGTGAACCTTCTCTGAACCGCTTCTAAGCAATTATATTCTTTTTTAAATAAGGAGGGCAAAACTGTACACAATACTCTAGATGTGGTCTCACCAATAGCCTATCCAACTATTGCAAATCATCTCTGATTTTATATTCCATTCCCCTTTCAATAAACAACAGCACTCCATTTGCCTCCCTAACCACTTGCTGTACCTGCATGCGATCTTTTTGTGATTCATCTACCAAGACACACAGATCCCTCTGTACCTTAGAGTTCTGCAACCTCTCCCCATTTAAATAATATGCTGCTTTCTTATTCTTCCTACCAAAGTGGACAAGTTCACATTTTCCCACGTTAAACTCATGTGAAACAGCTGATACCCAATTGGCCAGCTGTTTTACACCCCACTTGAATTTCCTTTACCAGAGGAAACTCTTTCGAGTTACTCTTTTCGAGTACAATCACAGTTCTTGGTTTCCGGGAGTGGGACATGAACCCACAACCCTCTGATTCAAAGGCGAGGGTGCTATGAACTGAGCCACAGCTGACACCTTGAATTTCCTTTACAATTAGATTTACATTATCTAAACTGGCATTTGTTCTGCCAGTGAGCCTATTTAGAATTGGTGTTCAAGTTATCAACAGTCACAGATTGCAACTCTTTTGAGTACAATCACAGTTCTTGTTTTTCCGGGAGTGGGACATGAACCCACAGCCCTCTGATTCAAAGGCGAGGGTGCTATGACCTGAGCCACAGCTGACACCTTGAATTTCCTTTACATTGAAGTCAAATCAAATGTCAAATAATTGCCAGCTGATTTGATATTACCTGCTTCATTGTGTTCACTTTAGTCATAAGGGATCTCCCTGAATTGTATCAATGCTGATTCATTGGTTGAGTTACTAATAGACATGGTTGATAGATTCTCCTTGGGCAGGACCCTCTCCTTTCTTCAGATGTGGCTACAATTGGCAAACTTGCTTTTTGGGGAACTGCAGCATGACTGTAAATTCAAATACGATCCCAAAGCTCTCTTGCTGTATAAATCACTCCAATAAGTCATAAATTAGCATGTGGAGTGGATCAACACCATTAAAAAGATTACATTGCATTATATAATATTTACAACAAAGAAGCAGGCCATTCAGTCTGGTCCATGCCAGTGTTTATGCTTTACATGAGCTACCTCCCACCTTTCTTCATCTAAGCCCATTAATGCCATTAACAATGCCAGTATATCCTTTCTTAAATACGGGGACCAAAACTGCACACAGTGCTACAGGTGCGGTCTCACCAACAATCTGTACAATTGTAACAAGACTTCCCTAGTTTTAAATTCCAACCCCCTAGTAATACAGGCCAAAATTCCATTTGCCTTCTTAATTACTTGCTACACCTGCATGCTAACTTTTTGTGTTTCATGCACAAGAACATCCAGATCCTGGTGTGATACACTTTTTTGGAGTCTTTCTCCATTTAAATAATTGTCTGCCTTTTGATTTTGCTACCAAAGTGCTTGACCTCACACTTTCCTATATTAAACTCCATCTGCCAATTTTTTGCCCACTCACTCAATCTGTCTATAACCCCTTGCAGATTCCTTATACCCTCATCACAACATGACCTCCCACCTATTTTTGTATCATCAGCAAATTTGGATACATGACACTCTGCCCCCTCCTCAAAGTCATTAATATAGATAATAAATAATTGAGGCCCTAGGACTGATCCTTGTGGCACTCCACTAGTTATGTCTTTCCAACCTGAAAAAGACCCATTAATCTCGATACTCTGTCTTGTGTGTGTTAACCAATCCTCAGTCCATGCTAATACATTACCTCCAATACCATGAATTCTTATTTTGTGCAATGACCTTTTATGTGGCATCTTATCGAATGCCTTCTGGAAATCCAAATATACGATTTCCACTGGTTCCCCTTTATCAACTCTGCTTGTTATATCCTCAAAGAACTCTAGCAAATTTTTCAAACATGATTTCCCTTTCACAAAACCATGTTGACTCTGTTTTATTGCATTAAGCTTTTCAAAATGTCCTGCTATTTCTTCCTTAATAATGGGCTCTAGCATTTCCCAATGATAGATGTCAGGCTGACTGGCCCATAGTTTCCTGCTTTTTGTCTCCCTCCCTTCTTGAACAGGGGTGTCACATTAGCGGTTTTCCAATCTGCTATTTTGACCAATGCCTCCACTATCTTTGCAGTCACTTCCTTTAAAAAGTAGGCCATTCGGCTCATCGAGCCTGCTCTGCCGTTCAATGAGATCATGGCTGATCTGATAATCCTCAACTCCACTTTCCTGCCTTTTCCCCACAACCCCTATTAGTCGTCATTTATATAAATGACACAAATGACTATGTGGGGGGTAGGGTTAGTAAGTTTACGGATGACACAAAGATTGGCCGGGTTGTTAACACTGAGGTTGAGTGGCTTGGGCTACAGGAAGATATAGACAAGATGGTCAAATGGGCAGATAAGTGGCAGATGGAGTTTAACCCTGAAAAGTGTGAGGTGATACACTTTGGAAGGAGTAATTTGACAAGGAAGTATTCAATGAACGGCATGGCACTAGGAAGTTCTGAGGAACAAAGGGATCTTGGCGTGTGTGTCCATAGATCTCTGAAGGCAGGGGGCACGTTAGTGGGGTGGTGAAAAGGTATATGGGACACTTGCCTTTATCAATCGAGGCATAGATTACAAAAGTAGGGAGGTCATGTTGGAGTTGTATAGAACCTTGGTGAGGCCACAGCTGGAGTACTGTGTGCACTTCTGGTTGCCACATTATAGGAAGGATGTGATTGCACTGGAGGGGGTGCAGAGGAGATTCACCAGGATGTTGCCTGGGATGAAACATTTAAGTTATGAAGAGAGGTTGGATAGACTTGGTTTGTTTTCGTTGGAGCAGAGAAGACTGAGGGGCGACCTGATCGAGGTGTACAAGATTATGAAGGGCATGGACAGGGTGGATAGGGAGCAGCTGTTCCCCTTAGTTGAAGGTTCAGTCACGAGGGGATACAAGCTCAAGGTGAGGGGCAGGAGGTTTAGGGGGGGTAGGGGGGGGGCGGTGGATGTGAGGAAAATCTTTTTTACCCAGGGGGTGGTGATGGTCTGGAATGCGCTGCCTGGGAGGGTGGTGGAGGCGGGTTACCTCATATCCTTTAAAAAGTACCTGGATGAGCACTTGGCACGTCATAACATTCAAGGCTATGGGCCAAGTGCTGGTAGATGGGATTAGGTAGGTAGGTCAGGTATTTCTCACATGTCGGTGCAGGCTCGATGGGCCGAAGGGCCTCTTCTGCACTGTGTGATTCTGTGATTCTGTGAACCCTTGATTCTCTTACTGATTAAAAATCTGTCTATCTCAGCCTTGAATATACTTAATGACCCAGTCTCTACAGCCCTCTGCAGTAAAGAATTCTACAGATTCACTACCCTCTGAGAGAAGAAATTCCTCCTCAACTCTGTCTTAAATGGGCGACCCCTTACTCTGAGATTATATCCTATGGTCCTAGACTCTCCCACAAGGGGAAACAACCTCTCAGTATCTACCCTGTCAAGCTCCCAAAGAATCTTATATGTTTCAATAAGGTTGCCTCTCACTCTTCTAAACTCCAATGAGTACAGACCCAACCTACTCAAACTCTCCTCATAAGAAAATCCCTCCATACCCGGGATCAACCTAGTGAACCTTCTCTGGACTGCTTCCAATGCCAGTATATTTTTCCTTAGATTAAGGGACCATTCTGGGTGTGGCCTAACTAGTGCCTTGTATAGTTTTAGTAAGACTTCCCTATTCTTATACTCCATTCCCTTTGAAGTAAAAACCAACATTCCATTTCATATCACCACCTTCAACACCTCTTTGTTCCTTTGTCTGTGACATCTTTTGATTATCTGCTCCTATCACTGCTTGCTTGTCTCTACAACCACCCCCGCAACTTCTCTCCCCCCACCCCCCAACCTTAACCCAGCTTATATTTCACCCCTCTCCTAATATTACTCAGTTCTGTTGAAGGGTCATGAGGACTCGAAACGTCAACTCTTTTCTTCTCCGCCGATGCTGCCTGACCTGCTGAGTTTTTCCAGGTAATTCTGTTTTTGTTTTCCATTTGCCTTCCCTATTATCTGCTGAACTTGTATGCTAGCTTTTTGTGATTCATGCACGAGGACACCCAAATCCCTCCATGCTGCAGCTTTCTGCACTCTTTCTCCATTTAAATAATATTCAGCTCCTCTATTCTTCCTGCCAAAATGTATAGCCTCACATTTCCCCACATTATATTCCATCTGCCAAGTTTTTGTCCACTCACTTAACCTGTCTATATCCCTCTGTAGACACTTTGTATCATCCTCACCACTTGCCTTCCCACTTATTTTTGTGTCATCTGCAAACTTGGCAATAGTACATTCACTTCCCTCATCCAAGTCATTAATATATATTGTAAATAATTGTGGCCCCTGCACTGATCCCTGTGGCACTCCACTAGTTACAGGTTGCCATCCTGAAAATGCCCCACCTATCCCAACTCTCTATCTTTTATTAGTTAGCCAATCCTCTATCCAAGCTAGAGCCATGGGCTCTTTTCTTATTAAGTAGCCTTATGTGCGGTACCTTATCAAATGCCTTTTGGAAATCCAAATATATTATATCTAATTGATTCCCCTTTCTCTATCCTGCTTGTTACCTCCTCAAAGAATTCTAATAAATTTGTCAGGCATGATTTCCCCCTTCATGAAACCATGCTGACTCTGATTGATTGTATTATGCACCCTAAATGCTCTGCTTTTATATCCTTTATAATAGACTCTAACATTTTCCCAATGACGGATGTTAAGCTAACTGGCCTATATTTACCTGTTTTTTGTCTCCCTCCCTTTCTGAATAAGGATGTTATATTGGCAGTTTTCCAATCTTCTAGGAATTTCCAGAATCTAAGGATTCTTGGAAGATCACTACCAGTGCGTCCACTATCTCTGTAGATACTTCCTTTAATACCCTAGGATGCAGCCCATCAGTTCCAGGTGACTTATCGGCCTTTAGCCCATTCGTTTCCCTAGTATTTTTTCTCTAGTTTATTTTCTCCCTCTTTAATATTTTTTTGGCCATCTTTAATTGGTTTTTAAGACTTTCCTAATCCTGTGGCTTACCAGTAATCTTTGCCACATTGTATGTTTTTTTTTTCACTTTGATATTATCTTTAACTTCCTTGGTTAACCATGGTTGGTTTATCCCCTTCCTACCATCCTTCTTCCTCACAGGGATATATCTTTGTTGTGAGTAATGAGCTATTTTCTTAAAGGTCTAACATTGTTCATCAACCGTCTTTTCTGCTAAACTCCTTTGCCAGTCCACTCCAGCCAACTCTACCCTTATTCCTTTGTAATTGCCCTTATTTAAGTTCAGCACAGTTGTTTCCATCCCAAGTTTCTCACTCTTAAACTGAATGCTAAATTCTACCATGTTATGATCACTGTTTCTTAGGGGATCTTTGACCAATTGATCTGAGAAAATTTATTAAACCTGCCTCATTATACATTACCAGATCCAAAATAGCCTGATTCCTGGTTGGATCCACAACATATTGTTCTAGGAAACTGTCCTGAATACACTCTATGAACTCTTGCTCATGGCTACCTCTGCCAATTTGATTTTCACAAACTACATGAAAATAAAATTCACCCATGATTAATGTACTGCCGTTTTTACATACCCTCATTAACTCATGATTTATTCTCTGTCCTACAATACTGTTACTATTAGGAGGCCTATAGACTACTCCCACCAGTGTCTTCTTCCCCTTGTTATTTCTTACCTCCACCCATATGGATTCTCCATCTTCTGATCCAAGATTATTTCTTGCTATTGAACTTATTCCATCTCAAACTAACAAAACTACCCCACCACACTTTCCTTCCTGCCTGTCCTTTCGAAAAGTCACATACCCCAGAATATTTAGTTATCAGCTTTGATCTCCTTGTAACCATGTCTCCATAATGGCTATAAGATCATACCCATGAACCTCTATTTATGCCGTTACTTAATTAATTTTGTTCCGAATACTATGTGCATTTAAGTAAAGAGCCATTAATATTGCCTTTTTACCATTTTTTCCCCTTTTGACCCTATTTGCTGCTTTTTTCATGTCACACTCTGGATATCATTATCTAAGTAGCTGCCCTGCAATGCTGCCATATCCTTTTGCTTTGTAAGCCTACGTAACCCTTCTCCAGAACCCTCCCCTGCTCTATTTAGTTTAAAGCCTTCTCTACAGCCCTAGTTATTCAATTTGCCAAGACACTGGTCCCAGCACAGTTCAAGTGAAGCCCATCCCAATGGAACAGCTTCCTTCTACCCCAGTACTGGTGCCAGTGCCCCATGAACTGAAACCCATTCCTCCCACACCAATCTTTGAACCACGCATTTAATTCCTCGACTTTATTTACCCTATGCCAGTTTGCCTGTGTCTCAGGTAGTAACCCTGAGATTATTACCTTGCAGATCCTGCTTTTTAATTTAGCTCCTAACTGTTCAAATTCTTTCAGCAGAACCTCCTTTCTAGTCCTGTCAATGTCGTTGGTACCAACGTGGACAACGACAACTGGATCCCTCCTCTCCCACTTCAAGTTCCTCTCCAGCCCTGAGGAGATGTCCTTAACCCTGGCACTAGGCAGGCAACACAGCCTTTGGGGCTCACGCTCACGTCTGCAGAGAGCAGTGTCTATCCCCTTAATTATACTGTCCCCTACCACTACTACATTCCTATTTCCTCCCTGCACTTGAATGGCTCCCTGTACCACGGTGCCGTGGTCAGTTTGCTCATCCTCCCTGCAGTCCCCGCTCTCACACACACAGCTTGCAAAAGCCTCGTAACTGTTGGACAATTGCAGTGGCCGAGGCTCCTCAAACACTACCCCCAGGTCCCCATACCTGCCTCACCTGCAGTCACACCCTCCTGTCCCTGATCACAGGCCAAATTTGAATGACCTAATCTGAGTTCCTCCTGGAGTAATGTGTCCAGGTAACTTTCCCCCTTCCTGATGTGACACAATGTCTGCAGCTCGGACTCCAGCTCCTCAGCTTGGATCCAAAGTTCCTCGAACTGCAAACACTTAGTACAGATGTGTTCGCTTTGGATTACCTTGGTGTCCAGCAGAGCCCACATGTTGCAGCAGCAACACATACCCATCCTGCCATCGCTATTGTATTTTATTTAATTTTTAAATTATTTACTCTAGTATCCCTGCTCTTTACACTTGAAGAATCCCCCACTTTTTACACTTTTTTGTAATTTATTTTTACACCATGCACCGATCCTATACTTTCCAAGCTATTTTTAAGAGAAAGAGAAAAAAAAGACTAAAGTCCTAAACACAAACTAAAGACCTTACTTTTACTTTAAAGCCTAGAAATACTCACCAATCCTACTCATCAGTCAGCTGCTCTCCACGCTCTTTTCTCTTGCGCTCTTTAATGGTCTCTCGTCCCTCTCTCTCCGTGCTCTTTAATGGTCTCTAATCTCTTTCTCCGCGTTCTTTAATGGCCATTCGTCTCTCTCTCTGCGCTATTTAATGGCTTCTCGCCTCTCTCTCCACGCTCTTTAATGACCTCTCACCTCTCTCTCCACACTCTTTAATGGTCTCTCACTCTCTGCGCTCTTTAATGACCTCTCGCCTCTCTCTCCACACTTTTTAATGGTCTCTTGTCTCTCTCTCTCTCTTTCTGTGCTCTTTATTGGTCTCTCGTCTCCCCCTCTCTGTGCTCTTTAATGGCCTCTTGCCTCCCTCTCTCTCTGCGCTCTTTAATGGAGTCGGCAAAATTTCCAACTCAGGAGAAAGTGCCCTGGATGTGCTAATTTTCACCCTGGGGGTGGGAGGGGTGGTGTGGTTGGCTGGGGTCGGGCCCACTGCCCCAGGGAACTGTGCTGAGGCAGCCTTAGGGTTTCTGGGCACAGAGGCGGGCTTTGTGAAAGATCTGCCTCAGTGCTCCAGGACTTGTAAGATAAAGAATAAAACAAAAAAACAGCCCTTTAGCCCTTACCCCTCACACCCTACAGACTCCCCATGCCCTATCCATGCCAACTCATGTCACCTCATGCACCTCATCCGCCCTCCTATGGCTCCTCATAGCCTCAATGCAAACCTATACCCCTCTACACAGCCCCCATGGCCCCTCATACCCTCCATACCAACCTGTATCCCTCTACATAGCCCCAATGACTCCTCATACCTTCCATGCTAACCTGTGCCCCTCTATCCAACCCCCATGACCCCCATACCTTCCATGCCAACCTATGTACCCCTACCACCTTGGCCCTTTATAGCCTCTATGCCAACTTAGTTCCAACTCATGTCAACCCATTCCCCCCACCTACCATCCTTTGTCCTTACACCCTTCATGCCAACTCGTGCCACCATGGGCTTACCTCAGGACCCATACTGAGATGAAATAAAGTATATATTGATGACTTCACTATGTTACAAAAACACTCTCATTCATCATAATCCATTCATTGCATTTAAATTCCTTCAATTACTTAATCCTTTATAAAAACAAATATTTCCATCAAGTTCATTATCTCTTATAAAAACAAGCATTTGTATTCATAGCCCCACATCAAAAATCTAATAACAACTTGGAGCTGTCAATTAAACTGTGAATTGACAGGCACTGCACTGTGATAATGATAGGTTGTGAAATCAGTCATGCAACACAAATCCTCATGCTTAGTCCAACAGACAGATTGAAATAGTGTGCATTGATTTGTTTTTAAACTGCAGAATGATTTTTTTTAATTTAAAAAGCATGAGATTTAAATGCATTGACAGCTTGACAATTTCAATGACTTTATTTACTTCTTACACACATTCAAGTCTAATTTTAGAAATCGCAAAGGGCACTTGATCCCTTCCAAAGGGTGCCTTACCACTCCCAAAGGTGCCCCTGGAACTATCCAATCTCCAAAAGGGTATATTACCTCTCCAAAAATTTCCAGTAAGTTTAGGCCTTCTGAAAAGTGAAAAGTCCACAGGTCATGTTTTAGACATCCCACTAACTGAAAATTGGATCTGTTTGAAGGCAACTGCATTTTTATGTGTGCAGCTGCCTCCGTGAACCACGGATGTGAAAACAACAATCCTCCCCCCAAAAATGGTGGGTGCTGGGTTCGGGGGCAGGACTTCCAGGACTGGGGCTCCAGCACCATTTTAGCTAAGCTGGAGACCCTCTGCATCTGTGAAAATTCAGGTCAGGTCCTACTCCTGTTCCTATGTTTATCTTTTCCTATGCGCTAAGTCTATTGGACAGATTACTGGTCTGGGTGGTGGAAAAGAAACTGTAATTTGGCTTCAAGAAGGAAAGAGATGGACAATTGCCAACAAATGCGGTTTAAGCTTATTAGAAATGCAACAAGGGAATATTATGGATGGTTGGACTAGGTGCTCCCAGAGATCCTCTCTTGCCTGTCGATTATGTTACTATGTTACAGATTCAGTAATATTATTAATATCTGAGTCTGCTTTAAATTCCCTACAATCTGATAATGTTTTTATAATGTTGCCATGTAAAAAATTAACACATTACATCTATTTCTGCCCTCTGTAATGTAATTGTTACAACCATCATATAATTTTTCTGAAGTGTGCCCTTTAATTTGGTGCTTGTTCAATCAGTTTATCCTGAATAAGATTTTATTTGCCCCAGTTGATTTGTACTGTGCTGAAACTGAATAAATAATGTTTAGTAATTCCTAGATTAGCTTCAATATTACACTTTGCACCATTTTAGGTTTGAATAAAGATGCCTCCAGGGTGGTAATAAGTTGGCATTGATGTTTCCCTTTACTCTTATGCTATCAAAAATAAATCAAAGTAACTTGTAGTGGAAACAGAAAAACAAAATGTTAGTTCTTCAAAGAATCTGTTTGATTCCTGTCCTTGGTCTCATAGTGTGATGGGATGTTCACTTGCAACATGATTCCCCATATGGAAAGAGATGATTTGGAATTGTTGCGGAGATATGCTTTTAGCTTACTACTTGTGGACAAAATGAAAGGTGGGTCACCATAGGTTACTTTGTAGCATCCAATTGCTTAGCTGTCTGAGCAGCATGGCGAGAGCAGGGTCTAAATTTTCTGCATGGGTGTAAATCAGGTGAACGCTGTGGAGTCTCAAAGCGCAGCAGTCTCCCCCTTGAGGCCCTTAACAATACTCGACACAAGGCTGTCCAAGTATCACCTGTGTGGTGCTGCCTTGGTACAGATGGAAAGAAATACATTGCATCATATATTTTCCACAATTGAATAGTGTCATGGTACATCAGCATATTTCTGCTTGTCCCCACCACTGACTGAAAATTCTGGCGGGTGGAAAATCACTGTAACTGGGTCTTGCCCTGCCTGCACAAAACCAAAAGTGCAACCTCTGGTTCTCTGCCTCCAGGTTAAGTTGGCATGTAACAGAAGGAAAATGTTCTTGAATCAGCTCTTGAATCCCCTTGGAGCCGTCACTCTGGATATCCTTATCTGTTAAAGCGGTAGTAAGGAATAGGTTGGGGAGTTAGTGATAAAGGGTCATCAATTCCAAGAGTGAAGCGAGGGGTTAGGAGATGATAGCACTGGCCATGCCAATCTGTGCAGTTTAACTATGTGATACCACCACCTGTATTGATACAGCTGGGATGCTTTTTAGGCAGAGGCCCACAAATTGTGGTCCTGGTCAGTGACTAAAGGCAGTGACAGCACCAGCTAAATAATTTAAAAGGAATAGTCAGGAACGCTGGTTCCTTCCACTGGGCAATCATTCTATTCTACTGTGGGTTCTTTAGATGTCTCAATGATGAAATCCTGCAGAGTTGCAAAATTAAACATGAATCCGTTATTGTTGGCCTTTATTTATTGTCATGCTGTAACCTCCATGCAGGCTGCTTCCAGAGTGTTCTCTCTAGACTGTTCTCTCAGTCTATTACCTTGTGACTCTATGCGTCATACCTGGGGTGGGGCTATTGTCCAGTCCCAGATTAACCCTTGCTCTGCTGAGCATCTTTACATTACAGTGGCAAGCAGGCACATAACACAACAACTCTAGTGATTGTGTGGGCCAGAAAGTATTTCTAAACATAATGAAGTGCGGATCAGGAAAAAGCCATGCAAGTCACATAGGAACAGTAGGAGGTCATTTAGCCCCTCAAGCCTGTTCTGCCATTCAATGAGATTATGGCTGATTTTTGACTTAACTCCAAACCCATCTTTGTTCCATATTCTTTAATGTCTTTGGATACAAAAATCTATCAATCTCAGTTTTAAAATTAACAATTGACCTAGAAGCAATTGTCAGTGTGGATGAGAGTTCCAAATTTCTAACACCAATTGTGTGAAGAAGTGTTTCCTAATTTCACTCCTGAAATATCCAGTTCTAATTTTTCGACTATGCTGCACTAGTCCTAGAATTTCCAACTAGCAGGAATAGTTTCTTCCAATCTACCCTATCTACTCCCCTTAATATCTTGAAATCCTTGATCAAATCACCCTTTAATCTTCTAAATTTCAGGGAAAACAACACCAGTTTGCTTAAAATCACTTTGTAGCTTTATCCTTGGAGTCCAGATATCATTCTGGTAAATCTACGCTGCACCCACTCCATGACCAATAAATCCTTCCGAAGGTGTGGTATGCAGAATTGCTTACAACACTCCAGGCAAAATTTTACATTTGGTGTGTGGGCACCTGTCCCCAGCGCTGGTACATAAAATAACGCCCGATGACGTCGGGTGTGCGTCCCGATGTCATCGTGAAGTTGCACGATATTTCATTCGGCGGGCGCATGCCGGAGTTGGCTACACACCCACTGATAATTGAAAGGCCTATTAAGGCTATTAACCAGCTCCTTAACCTGAATTTTACCTTGCGGTTGGCGGGCAGGCCAAAAGGCCAAGCGGCCTTTACGTTTTTCAGGAAACCTGAACCGCGAGCTGGATGAGGTTTCCTGAAGCTATTACAAATTAAATAAAAAGTTTCATTTGAAATTAAAAACATGTCCTACCTCATGTGACACAGGTCACAAGAGGGGACATGTTTCATTGAATTTTTCTGCTCTTTATTAATTTTTTCAAAAAGCGCTTCAATCTCCCTGAGGCAGCTCCATGCCTCAGGGAGATTGAAGCATTCTTTCGCGCGCATGCACAAACTGCATGCACAAACGTGCATGATAAATGGCTCTCCCTCCTCCCCCCGCCCGCACAGGTGGCACTCAGCGCTACCGCTCGCGAACCACATTGGGCGGGCCTTAATTGGCAACCACCCTCACCCGCTCCTGCTGAGCCCGCTTGACGAATGGAAAATCCTGGCCTCCATGTTTAGTCTAACCAGGAATTTGTATTGCTTAATCATTACTTCTACCTCCGAATATTCTAGTCCTCTGGATATAAAGGCCAGGGTTCCATCTGCCTTTATGAGTAATATTTTTTGATTATTTTCTGTTCCTTCAATATACCATATGCAGTTTATTTTATCATAAACTCTACCACAGCAATTTAATCTCCAAGGGAAAGTTTAAAAAAAAAATAATTCTTCGTCTATGTGCATTACTGCCTAAGCAGCATTTGGCACCCTCTCCGTTGTTGTGAAAATGGCAGACGATCCCAGAAATCCAAATATGGCACTTTTGTGAGGGCGGGACAGGAGTCGGCCAGGATTTGCACATGTGCGGTTTTAAGGAGGCAGCTGGCCATTTAAATCGCCAACTGCCTCCAATGATGTGGGATTTTGCTTTGCTAGGAGTGTGAAACCCAGAATGTGCAGAACCGCTGGATCCATTTGGATAGCCACAGTACCCCTCTGGAGGTTGTTAGAAGTAAATCTGATTGTGTGTAAAAAGTATATAAATTCATTGGAACTGTCAAAACTGTCAAAAATCTGTCAAAGCTGACAAACATATGAACAAGAAGCAGGAGTAGGCCATTCAACACTTCGAGCCTGCTCCATCATTTAGTAAGATCATGGATCATTTGATAGTAACCTGAAATCTGCTTCCCACATACCCCCGATAACCTATCACCTCCTTGCTTCTATCCACCTCTGCCTTAAAAATATTCAAAGACTCTACTTCCACTGCCTTTTCAAGAAGAGACTTCCAAAGACTCATGACCCTCTGATTGAAAAAAATTTACCTCATCTGTTTTAAATGGGCGACCCCTTATTTTTGAACAGTGACCCCATAGTTCTAGATTCTCCCACAAGAAGAAACATTTTCGCCACATCCACCCTGACAAGAACCCTGAGGATCTTATATGTTTAAATCAAGTTGCCTTTAACTCTTTATCAAATGCCTTCTGGAAATCTAAGTACAGTACATCCACTGGTTCCCCTTTATCCAAGGCACCTGTTACTTCATCAAAGAACTCCAATAAGTTGGTTAAATATGACTTCCCTTTCACAAAAGCATGTTGACTCTTCCTGATGACCTTGATCTTATCCAAGTGCACTGCTATAACTTCTTTAATAATAGCTTCTAACTTTTTCCCTATAACAGATGTTAAGCTAACTGGCCTGTAGTTTCCCGGTCAAAGAACTGGCAAAGCTGTCAAAGAACTGGCAAAGTTGTCAAAGTAATCTCAAAGAACTGAGGGCATTGGTGGCATGAGTTGGCACAAAATTGGCATGGGGTTATAAAGGGCCATGGGAATGTGGGGGCATAGAGGTTGAGGGGTCATGGGGGTGGGTAGAGGGGCATGTGCTTTCATAAGGCTAGGACGGGCCACAGGGGGTGGATGGGGGCAAGAGATGGCATATGGTTGAGGCATGGGGAGTGCGTTGGGGGAATGAGAGGGTGAGGGGTCAGGGCTTGAGGACTGTTTTTTTGTTTCAATCTTTTTTTAATTTAATTCAACAAAGTGCCTGGGCACATAAGCACTCCTTTCAGAGGCTATGCGCCTGATTTCTAATCTAGCCACACCCCACCACCCCCCTCCCCCTGCCCACCCTAACCACTCTTCCCCCCACCCTGGAATAAAAGGGTGGCTATTTTTATAGGTAGGTTTCTGTGCACACATCCTAGTAGTGAAAATATAGGCCTTACTTTCCTGAAGCCATTAGGAACCAACCATACAGTGTAAGACTGGAGTCACATGCAGACGAGAATGGGTAAGAGTGGCAGATTTGCTTTCCTTGACAGACATTAGGGGGCCAATTAGGTTTTTATTTTAAAAAATTTTTTTTTTATTTGGATGTGGGCTTCGCTGGCTGGGCCAGCATTTGTTGCCCATCCCTAGCTGCCCTTGAGAAGGTGATTGTGAGCTGCCTTCTTGAACCGCTGGAGCCCATGTGGTGTTAGGAAGGGAGTTCCAGGATTTTTACCCAGTGACAGTGAAGGAATGACGATATATTTCCAAGTCAGGATGGTGACTGACTTGGAGTGGAACTTCCAGGTGGTGGTGTTCCCATCCATCTGCTGCCTTTGTCCTTCTACTTGCTAGTAGTCATGGGTTTGGAAGGTACTGTTGAAGGAGCCTTAATGAATTCCTGCATGCAACTTGTAGATGGTACACACTACTGCTACTGTGCGTCGGTGGTGGAGGGAGTGAATATTTGTGGATGTGGTGCCAATCAAATGGGCTGCTTTGTCTTGGATGGTGTCAAGCTTCTTGAGTGTTGTGGGAGCTGCATTCATCCAGGCAAATGGGGAGTATTCCATCACACTCCTGACTTGTGCCTTGTAGATGGTGGACAGGCTTTGGGGAGTCAGGAGGTGAGTTACTCGCTGCATGATTCCTGGCCTCTGACCTGCTCTTGTAGCCACAGCATTTATATGGCTAGTCCAGTTCAGTTTCTGGTCAATGGTAACCCCCAGGATATTGATAGTGGGGGATTCAGTGATGGTAATACCATTGAACATCAAGGGGTGAGGGTTGGATTCTGTCTTGTTGGAGATAATCATTGCCTGACACTTGTGTGGTGTGAATGTTACTTGCAACTTTTCAGCCCAAGTCTGGATACTGTCCAGGCCTTGCTACATTTGGACATGGACTGCTTCAGTATCTGAGGGTTCACAAATGGTGCTGAACATTGTGCAATCATCAGCAAACCTCTACACTTCTGACCTTATGATGGAAGGAAGGTCATTGATGAAGCAGCTGGAGATGTTTGGGCTGAGGATACTACCCTGAGGAACGGCTAGAGTGATGTCCTGGAGCTGAGGTGACTGACCTGTAACAACCACAACCATCTTCCTTTGTGCTAGGTATGACTCCAGCCAACGGAGAGTTTTCCCCCTGATACCCATTGACTCCAGTTTTGCTAGAGCTCTTTGATGCCACACTCGGTCAAATGTTGCCTTGATGTCAAGGGCAGTCACTCTCACCTCACCTTGGGAGTTCAGCTCTTTTGTCCATGTTTGAGCCAAGGCTGTAATGAAGTCAGGTGCTGAGTGGCCCTGGCGGAACCCAAACTGGGTGTCAGTGAGCAGGTTATCGCTAAGCAAGTGCCGCTTGATAGCACTGTTGATGACCCCTTCCATTACTTTACTGATGATCGAGAGTAGACTGATGGGGCGGTAATTGGACAGGTTGGATTTGTCCTACCTTTTGTGTACAGGACACACCTGGGCAATTTTCCACATAGCTGGGTAGATGCCAGTGTTGTAGCTGTACTGGAACAACATGGCTAGGGGCGCGGCAAGTTCTGCAGCACAAGTCTTCAGTACTATTGCGGGAACATTGTCAGGGCCCATAGCCTCTGCAGTATCCAGTGCTTTCAGCCGTTTCTTAATATCACGTGGAGAGAATCAAGTTGGCTGAAGATTGACATCTGTGATGCTGCAGACCTTCGGAGGAGGCCAAGTTGAATCATCCACTCAGCACTTCTGGCTGAAGATTGTTGCAAAAGCTTCAGCCTTATCTTTTGTACTGATGTGCTGGGCTGCTCCATCATTGAGGATGGGGACATTTGTGGAGCCTCCACCTCCAGTGAGTTGTTTAATTGTCCACCACCATTCACGACTGGATGTGGCAGGGCTGCAGAGCTTAGATCTGATCCGTTAGTTGTGGGATCACTTAGCTCTGTCCATCACTTGCTGCTTATGCTGTTTGGCAACAAGTAGTCCTGTGTTATAGCTTCACCAGGTTGACATCTCATTTTTAGGTAAGCCTGGTGCTGCTCCTGGCATGCCCTCCTGTACTCTTCATATGATAAAACAGCTCCTCTCACACTCGTTTTATGGTATTAGCCCACCCCATATCTTCTAAAATCATCAAGGCGACTTACTTCCACTGCCATAATATCACTCATCTCCTTCCTGCTCAGCTTATATGCTGCTGAAAGCCTCATCCATGCCTTTGTTCCCTCGATATATGACCATCCCAATGCTCTGCTGGCCAGCCTCCCACTTTGCACCTTCTATAAACTTGGGGTCATCCAGACTCTGCTGCCGGTATCCTAATTCACACCAAGTCCTGTTCATCTATCACCCCAGTGCTCGCTGACCTTGGCTCCCAATCCAACAATGTTTCAGTTTTAAAATTCTCACCCTTGTTTTCAAATCCCTCCATGGCTTTGTCCCTCCCTATTTTTGTAATTTCAGTCAGCTTTGTAACCCTCAGAGATACCTCCACTCCTCCAGTTCTGGCCTCCTGTGCCTTCCTGAGTTTCATTGCCCTACCACTGGCAGCCGTGCTTTCAGCTGCCTGTGCTGTAAGCTCTGAAATTCCCTCTGTAAACCTCTCTGCTTCTCTACCTCTCTCTCTTTAAGACACTGCTGAAAAGTAACTTCTTTGACCAAGTTTTTGGTCACCTATCTTAATATCACCTAATGTAGCTTGGTGTTATATTATATTTGATAACATTCCTGTGACGTGCCTTGGACATTTTACTATTTTAAAGATCCTATATAAATGCAAGCTGTTGTTGATGATTTATTGAATTCAATTTGATAACTTGCCATGGCAGGATTTAGACTCTCTCGTCATACATTGCTAGTCCAATGTCATAACCACTTGGTTAACAGCCCTATCAATATTCCAATTAATATTTGCTGATTTCAAAAGGTAAATAAATTAAACTTCAATATATATATATATCCATCGCTACTGTTTAACCCTGCCACATAGCCCTCCAAAAATAACAGCCACCTCTCTCCCAACCACTGATCCTTGCAGCACAGAAACTATTTTGCCCAGTGGAATATAAAGCTGAATTTCAAAGGAATCTATTTCACAGACATCAGTCATTCTCAACAATACTGTTAGGAATATAATTACTCCTGATGCAATGTATTGTTATTACTCCTTTTTATAACAAAGAAATATAAAACAAGTCTTCCAATAATATTCTTATCATCGCAACACATTTGCTGCACAGATCCCAAAGACAGTGTGTGCCTGGGTGCTAAGCAGACTATGAGGTGCTTCTGAAGTGCGCCTAATGTCTGGTGTAAATCTTGCACTGCAATGAAAAATGACTGCGGTATAACTTCACTAGTGTAATCATTCTTAGGACAGACAACTAAGAACATTCTCACTCTGATCTGGAAAGCAATTAAAATTAAATCAATTCAGAAGGCATGCAATGATTAAATTATTGCCAAAGTGAATTTGTGAAACATTTGCCTCATTTGGAAAGGTATTGCAATAAATACAGAACAATAACAATTTGATATCCGAAAGGTCAGATGACAAGATGAAAATATTTGCACAATAAGTGCAATATCAAAGTCATCAAGAAATCCTTATCGCTTCAATTCTTTGGAGCTCCATTTTATGTCCGAAACCTATTGCACCAACTAAAAATACCAATTAGACAGCTCAGCTTTCAAACAAATAACTCTGAAGGGACAGTATGCTTTCTTTTCAGCCATTAAAACTATTTACTTACTTATACTTTTTTCTGGCACTATAAATCATTTTAAGTCATTTTATAATTTTGATTAGTGCAAATAAACAATATGTTGACATTATACCAATTGCATACTGGTATAGCCCAATTATTTTGAGACCTAGGGCTGTTCATTCAGTCAGTGGGTGGAAAATCTAGCCTATTTCAAAATAATGGTCTTGTTAAGGCCATTGAAATCAAGTTTAAATGAAAGATGAGAATAATACAAGGGTACTGGAATTTGGTGGGGCTTCTTTTGCTATAACTCTGGTAGGAGAGCACAGAGAAAGGCATAAATGAATGAAAGAAAATAACTTGCATTTATATAATACCTTTCATGACCTCAGGCCGTCCCAAAGCACTTTAGTGAAGTGATATTGAAATGTAATCACTGTTATAATATAGGAAACATGGCAGCCAATTTGCACACAGCCAGCTCCCATAAACAATGATGTGGTAATGGCCAGTTAATTTGTTTTTGTGATGTTGATTGAGGGATAAATATTCGGCAGGACACTGAGGATCCCTCCCAGGTCTACTTTGAAATAGTGCCAAGGGATCTTTTACGTCTGCCTGAGAGGGCAGGCAGGGGCAGTTTAATTGCTCATCTGAAAGATGGCACTTCTGACATCATAGCACTCCATACTGGAATGTCAGCCTTGATTTTTGTACTCAAGCTCTGGAGTGGGGTTCAAACTCACAACCTTCTGACTCAGAGGCAAGGGTGCTTCCAATTGAGCCATAGTTGACACACAAAATGTATGAAAACAGTCATAAAATCCGTATTTATAGCATAATATTTCTGTAATTTTAGTTCCACTCTATATCTTAGTTAAGAAAAAAAAATGACATGTATAATATTTTTAAAAAAATCCTGTTTACCCTTCACCTTCTAACAGATCTCCACTACCAAGCCCCACTGCCAAACCTCCTGTTTCACCCAGTCCAGAATATGAGATGGTAGGATTATACAGATCTCCACAGTCGATATCGGTTCATAAACTATATCTGAGAAGTGAGATTACATGTGGCAGAGTGAACTCTTTTGTCTGTCATGCCCCTGTAATAGTGCTAAGCAGTAGGGAACTCCTTCATCTCATCTCCTGGAACTCACTTACTGATCCAAGCCCCAGACCTGGGAGAATAATACTCTGCTGGATAACAATGATTACTCGGGCTCAGGCGACCTGATTGTTAAAAGTGAACTGGGCATTTAAAGTTACTCCTGTGCAGAATCCTATTCTATAAGCAGCTTCTTCACAAAATTTTCTATGAAAGGAACGCTGTAAAGTTACCAGAGTTTAAATAGTTTTCATTTTAGTTTCAGAAGCCTTTTGCAGAAAAAGAAAGCCCTTCCTGAGCAGAAAGACAACTACATTCAGTGCAATATGTCAGCCTTAAAAACAGTTAAAAAGCTGTATAACATGTAGCAAAATAAACTGACAAAGAAAGATAATATTTCAATTAAAGTTAGCATTTTTGCAAGCTTTTGATAAGATTGAAGGCTTTAAAAATGACTCAAAGTAGAGCTAGACAAAGTGTTAATACTAACGACCTGCATATTGCTGCACTCCAGCGTATGCTTGCTGCAAGGGATCAGCTGCAGTTGGGCTTTGTGCTGTCAAAACACAAAGAGGAAAAACATTAATAATCCATTGCTTTGTTAAATTTTACATAACTGATGATTGCAGCATAGTTATCAACACACGATATAAAAGATTATTGAATCGTAATCTAAGCTGTTCGTGTTTAGGTACTGGGCTGTGTCCCAATAGGGAGAGTGCGCATCTCATGTCGGGCAAACTAAACCTCTGTCAATGTGGTTTTCTTGGTGACTTATTTGGTTTGGAATCTCTTTGGAAGTATTTACACCACAATTACCTTTCTCAGACAGAAGGAGAGAATCGCTGCTCTCTAAACATTTTATGTTTATAGAGTGCACAGGGGATCCAAAAGACAACACGAGCACTTTGCAAATCAGGTTTACATTTCACTTCGTGTAAAACTGAAGAGGTGTGAGGCTTCTGGCTCGAAGCTTTTTCACTCTGCTTCAGACTCAAATCAGGTCAGACCCCACCTCCAGATTAACACGGAAGCTGTTTTCCACTTATGCAAAACTAGCAGTTACCAAGATCCGAAACAATGTTGGGTTTCTGTGTGTGCCAAACACCTAGCTGACTGAAAGTAAGTTAATCGTGGCCCTGAAAACGTGTGGATCACCAATCCTGACACTTACATTGGAAATGCAGCCACAACAGGCTGATGCTGCTCTCGTTGCATAGTTGGAGACAGTAACTAATTTGCATTGGCCTAGTTGGTGTAGTGCATTTTGGATGTCCACCCACCCAAAGCAGCTAGGAAATTTAGTCTGAGGGAAGAGGTGAGTGTCTGATTCTTTGCCCAGACTCCGCCTTATTCACCTTCATGTGGCCCCACTCATAAGAGGGCTGCTTTAAAGTATAAACCAAAATGTAGCTTTGGATCTTAAAGGGTTCAGGATGCTTCTCTAGCCTGGACTCCAAGATGAGCCCCATTTCTGCTGGTATAGCTACTGTTATGCATCTTCTTGTTGGATTTACTGGCCACCACATGACCACTGGGCTTTTGATGCCCAAGAATGAGGAAATATCCAGCCTACTGAGCCTGTTCCTCTGACATGGGGTCTATGTTTTGTATGGACCCGGGTCCTGGCTAGAGCGTATGCACCAGAGCTGACAAGCCTGCATTCCAAAGCCATATTCAGACCGTATAGTGGTATCAGTAGAACACAAATTCTGACACATAAATGAAACAGAAGTCCAGCCACAAATGTCCTACATCTTTCTGGATGTATATCTTCCATCTCCTTGGCTTACAAACACAGCCACTATTAACTTGTGGGCAAAGATTCAGGGGTGGAGAGGGGTGGGATGGGCAGCAGACTTTGTAGGGATACTTTTGGAAAAAAGCCAATATCCTATCATTAATGCATATCAAAACAGCAACTTGTATTCATATAGAACCGTTAATGTAGTAAAAAGTCCCAAGGCACTTTAATGGCATTATCAAACAAACTGACACTGGGGGCCAGATTTTCGTCCCCAGAGTTGGTTTCGCCGAGTCGGGAGATTTCATGGCTCGGTGAACGTGACCTTGTAGAAACGTCTGCCCACATGTGGGATTTTTCATCAGGGATAGGGGGACGGCAGTGCGGGAAATGGCTGAAACAGGAGTCGGGCAGCTGACCCCAGAAGCAACGCGCAGTCTGCCGGGTGTGGAGATGGGCTGAGCACAAGGCCTGCCTCTGTGTCGTGGCACTGTGTTTAAAAGTATAAAAAATAATAATAAAATATAAAACATTCCTCCAGCCCTCACCCCTCAATGCCCCTCACCCCACCATGCGCTCCCTTGCCCAATACATGCCAACCCATTCCCCCACATCCCTTTGCCCCTCCATGCCAACTCACCTAGTATCCCTAGACAGCTCCTTGGCAGCTTTGACACTTCCTGGGCAGCTCTATCAGTTTTGACACTTCTGGAATAGTTTTGACAGATTTGACACTTCCTGGATAGCTTTCCTGGCTATCCATAAGAATCCACCAAGTTCAGGCCTCCCCTTACCTGTTCTAATCTGCACACTCTGGATTCCACACTCCTGTTATTTTAAAATTCTACTTCAGTGGAGGCAGCTGGTAATTTAAATGGCCAGCTGCCTCCGTGAATCGTGCGTGCACGAATCCCAGCCCGATCCTGTCCCAGTCCCATGAAGGTGGGAACCGCAGGGTTCATTGGGAGTGGTGGGGGGGGCGAGGTAGTTTAGTATTTTAGGCCAT
Source organism: Cetorhinus maximus (assembly GCF_964194155.1). NCBI lineage: Eukaryota > Metazoa > Chordata > Chondrichthyes > Lamniformes > Cetorhinidae > Cetorhinus > Cetorhinus maximus. The sequence goes on from NC_135879.1 coordinate 191,617,851, forward strand.
TTCTGGGATTTTTGCCAAAATGGAGAACCTCTCCGTCATGGTGAAAATCCAGGCCTGAGTCACACAGGGTGATATTAGAACGTATGATTAAAAGCACGATGAATGAGGTAGGTTTTGAGGAGTATCTTAAAGGAGGAAAGAGACATTGTGAGGCAAAGAGATTGAGGAGGGGACTTTGTGACCTTTGGTCCTAGGCAGCTGAAGGCATGGCCACCAATGGTGGAGTGATAAAAATTGGGGATGCACAAGAGGCCAGAACTGGAGGAGTGCGGAGATTTTGGAACGTTCAAAGGCTGAAGGAGGTTATAGTTAGAATAGTTGAGGCCATGGAGGGATTTGAAAATAAGGATGAGAATTTTATAATTGAGGTGCTGTCCGACTGGGAGCCAGTGTAGGTTAACTGAGCACAGGGGTGATCAATGAACGGTGTTTGGGATGATTTACAACAAGGGCAACAGAGTTTTGAGTTAAGTCAAGTTAATATAGGGTGGAAGATGGCAGGCCTGTCAGGAGACCATTGAAATAGTCCAGCCCAGGGGTAACAAGGGCATGGATGAGGTTCCAAAGATGAGCTGAGGCAGTGGTGCATCGGGTGATATTAGGAAGGTGGAAATAGATGGTCTTGGTGATGGAGTAGCTATGTGGTCATATGCCCATCTTGTGATCAAATAGGACACCAAATTGGACCAATTGTCTAATAACCATTAAACAAGTTGTACCTGGCCATATCCTGTTGTAGACTACCCATGAATATTGGATCGGATTACCACTGAGCAAGAGTGTCATTGGTAACAACAAAAATCATCACAAGACCTCGATTTGCTTGAATAATTAGGCTGAGATCTGTTTCTGGCAGGAATGCTGGTTATCTAAGTTGAGCCTTGTTTGAATGGGATGTTTATTCTGACTATTTTTGATTCATAGGAACAGGAGTAGGCCATTCAGCCTCTTGAGCCTATTCTGCCTTTAAATTAGATCATTGTAGATCTGCATCTTAGCTCCATGTACCTGTATTGATTCTGTAACACTAGATATCTTCATCCTCAAAAATCTAGCAATTTCAGTTTGAATTTGGCAATTGACCTAGTCTCAATGTCTTTTCAGGAAAGGGCGTTCCAGATTTCCCAAAACATCTCCTTATATATCTATTCACATGGAAAAGCGGTATGCTAGAGAAACAAAAATAGACACCCCTATCTTTTGAGAACTCACATTTATACTCAATTTATTCTAAAATGATAGCACCTTCCCAAACATTAATTCACCTGTTCTCAGTTGCATTGCCTGCATCAAGAACACATTGCTAATCTGCATTCTTTATGAAAGTAATAGCAAATTAAAGTAATTAATGAGAAAGACAGAAAAAATACACAGAAGAAAACATTCTTCTCACTAATATCACTCTTGCACATGAAGATGGATTAGTCGAGAACCACATCTATAATTAAAGACAATGCAGCTTGATATGTTAATTAAACAGCGTGAATCCAGTTTGACTAAAACTATTGCAGAATATAGGCAATTGCCCAGAACTTCATTAACCAAGCTTACTTATTTAACCCTTCAAGTACTGCAAGCTGGTCAAAATGTTGGTAAACATGAACTTTGCACAGATGATGTATGCAGCGCAGTAGTTCTTAGCTATTTCCTTTTTCAATTTTAAAATTTTGAATGCTTATGTTGCTTTACCCTCAATTTTTTCATATCTCATGAGAAGCTGATCAACTTCTGGTATCTCACTCAGGTGGCTCTTCTTCCCGAGGTTAGATAATGGTGCCATCAAGCCAATTTAAGTATCAATGCCAAGCTGGTTCACATCCGTACTTTCCATCTAGGACCACCAGATGGCAACCTGGATCAGAAACCCTACAGTTTTATTTCTCTCTCCCGTAGCCCAGGGAAACTGAAGCCAGTTATGGTGCTCTGACTGCTACTTAACTAAGACAAGCAAACTGAGCACAGGTTGCCAGTTAAACCTGTGGCTTTCTGAACTGTGTGGCTCAAAACCATATTGAGTAACCTACACCTACCAAATGATCTTTGAATTACTTTCTAAGATAAAAGCAAAATACTGTGGATGCTGAAAATCTGAAATAAAAAACAGAAAATGCTGGGAGAACTCAGCAGGCCTGGCAGCATCTGTGGAGAGAGGAACAGCGTTAACGTTTCAGGCCTGTATAACTCTCCCTCATAGCTCTGAAGAAGAGTCATACCGACTTGAAACATTAAGTCTGTTTCTCTCTCCATAGATGCTGCCAGGCCTGCTGAGTTCTCCCAGCATTTTCTGATTTTATTTGAGTTACTTTCAACATCTTTGTGGGAAGCTTCACTCTTAAAAACGTCAATCCTATTCTCTGCCATGGCAGGGAGGAGTCAGACAAGAAATGTAAATGTCTTACACAGGCAAATCAACCTGGGCCACTTTGATGTACCTCCTGAGGGCCATTTTTCAGTGTTGCACTGGCAGAGGCCTGTCATGTAGACCAGGAAAAGATGTAAAGGGAGAATAAATAAAGTTAATGAAGAGAGCAAAAAGAAGTAAACTAAACAGGACCTAGTGTTGACTTCAGACATGATTGCTTTAACTTTTCAGCCTGCAGAGGTTTAATGTCAAATCAGTGCGGTCATCTTTCCTAACAAGGTCATAACTGTGCTACACTCTCTGGAACATTTAACTGATAATTATGTTTTTGTATTGATTTCATTGTATAATTCAAAATTGTACGAAATGAATGGCACAGCGTGTTTACACTGTTAGCCTCTGAAGCCTGAATTTGATTACAGACAGTTTGAGGGAGACAAAATCCTAATCTATCTGATGGGAGTTAAGTGAAACTCAAGCAAGCCTGCAGCATAGTTCTGACATCAGACTTGGCTCAATAAACAAATAAATTCAAGCATCTTCTATGAATATTTCAGTATTATGTCCTGAAAAGCTGTAGAAGAAAGGCTAAGGGCAATTTTTAAAAGATTTCCACATACGTACAATGCACTCTCGCAAAGAATCAGCACAGGCAGCAAAAGCTGAATGAGCTCCTAGGGTGCTGTAACCTTCTATGTACTTTTATGGATTAAATAGATCTGTTTAATCATGAATGTGCTGTGCAACCCACTTAAGTCTGCACCTCTGGAAGTCTATGCTTTGAAAAACTTTGAAAAAAAGGTATATTTTCAGGTTGAGGATTTTTCAAGGCACACGCTCTTCTCAGTTGTCTCTGAAAGTTACATATTAAAAAGGCTTTATTGTCTAAAGCAGACAGGTGCTCTGCCTGAGCAGTGATCGGCTTCTTTCAAGATGGTGCCAGCCAGAGTGTCTACCTAAACAGAATAGTAAACCATTTCAGGCTGCCGACACCCCACGTACACTGGCCTTCCAAGTTACAATCTACCCTGTGAACTGGACGCCACAGAAGATTTTCAAAACAGAAGCCCCTTTCTTCACATTCTGATTTGGACTTAATATTAAGATTTGCACTGAAGATTAACCAGCAATAAAGTAAAACCTTTGCACACAGGCCCCGGGTCTGCTCCTCCCAAATCCTGTTCACTGCCCGGTTTGGGTTTTAGAAAAAGTGACATTCCTCTCTCCCTCAATTATCAGCAGATCATTTTCCCCTAAGCCACTAGGTAGGAGCCCCAGAATGTTCTCCATGAATTCCCATAACAGATTTCAGGAATATGTATTTTTACATTGATACATCAGTTTTTACTCTGAATTTTGGTTTGTGTCAATGAGGACAACACATGGCCACAGTTCAGCAAGGTGGATAAAAAGCAACCATCTCCATGGTGACTTCAGCTATGAAAACTTGGGTAACTTCACAGTGAAGGACTGGGAAGATGGACAATTTTTAACAATTCAACACATTATTTTCAAATCTATACACAATGGAAATATAGCTCCTCTTGAACTATGGGGGCTCTTCTAAAATCTATAATTGTAAGTAGAAAAAGAGAATTATATCCCATTTCATTATAACTGTCATGTGCACTCCAAACAAGTGGTGGTTCCCACTAGTGGCAGAAAATTGTGGGAATTCAATTGTACATTCAGCGGGGTGAACTGTACTATCACCTATGGGAAAATATGTGAATTGGGTATTCTTATTCTGATGCATCGGAATATTTTCCCATACATCCTAATGAAAAATATTCACACTTACAGGAATGCTGTAAACAACTTTATTGCTATTATCATCAGCAGTGCTATAACTAATCCATGACTGGAAAAGCAGCTGGAAGTTATTTGAGCAAAAACCACAGCCCAAGTTTAATTTTCAAGTCAACTATTTAGCCACGACGTAATTAAGTTTCTTATACACATAAAGTATAGTTAATGTGGCTGTTTAAGTAGATTTTGCAAAAAGCCCCTGGTATTGCTTGTTAACAGATTTCATGCTAAGGAGCTCAATGGTACAATTTTATACCCACTACTCATCCAATGAAAATCTGCTGTTGAAGAGAGCTTCCAAATGGAGTAACGACTTCAGTGCATCAGCACTTGCAGGCTACATTACAGGCCAATCGGGATCAGTAAACATAGAATAATGGATTCCTGGGAGCGATTCCAAAGCAGTAATGTAGTATCGGGGCTCAAATGGCTCATATAGAGAATAATGGAAACCTATGAGATATTACAAAATTGTAATCTAATCTGGGAGTTTAGATCACTCATAAAAGCCACTCAGAATTTGCTCTCAGCGTTCATGACATCATCTGAATTTTCTGGTTCGATTTCAAACTGAAGGGGGCTCAAAAGAAAAACTGTGGATGCTGGAAACTTGAAATAAAAAGCAAATCATGTTGAAAATGGCTTGGGCACTTGATGATAGCATCCTACTCATTGTAATAGCCTATCATTTGATTAGATACTGTTTTGAAAATCATTATTATCTTGTGAATTGATCAGTAATTTCTGTTCTGGTGAAGTCATAAATTGTGGAGTCAAGTGAAATGCTTAGAACTGCCATCTGAGCCCCCATATCTTGTGTCCGTTATTCTCCCCAAATCGTAAGATTTGGCAACACTATTGAAATCATTGTCTGTTATCTATTACCATTACAGTAATATATAAGATCTAAATGTTGTGTGAGAATTTTATTCAGTTTATAGTCATTCGTTTGTCCTGGCATCAGCTGACCGTGTGGCCACTGACTGTCTACTTGTCCTTGAAGCGTGTTGACAGTCATAATATGATATAATGACAGACACTTCATTAGAGCAGGTTTATTGAGGGAAAAAAAGTACAATTAATTCACAGGAAATTTTATTTCAATGGTATTCACTTAAGGGGAGCAATTCAACAAATGGGGCGTTATTCTTTCTGTGTGTGTGTGTACGCATGAGAGAAAGGGCAGAATAAGGGATGACTCTCAAAAAGAGGCTTCTTTTCTTGCCTCACATAACAGAATCTAATAAAGAGTCTCAGGTTAGACAAAACCTTGAGTTTTTGATGTGAAACACTCAAGAACAATACAAAATACCATAATTGTACAACTCACTCCTGTGTGTACGTCTTTTCAAGTATATCCTTAACATATTCTGGAAAAAGGTTTAGAGAAGGGGGTTTCTAATAGCTTCTGGAGCATTATGTTCAAGTAAATGTGCTCTAAGACCTTTTAAACTGAAGGAATTACTGGAACACTCATTTTTTGGTAGCAACTTCAGAAATCATCATTTTTAAAATTAAAGAAGTATATATTACCGTAATAGTGTAACAAATGTATGAGGGAATAGCTTAATTGCCTGGGGTCCTGATTCCAAAATGACTGCTCTGAGATTATTAGGGAAACCGCGGGTCAATAAAATTAGCATTTGCTTTTTATAAAGAACTTGAATTTGAAACATTTTTGAAACTGACCGTTCATTCCAAGTGTTGGGCATTAAATCAGAAAAGTCAAAGTCAATTTAATTATATAGCTCCTTCTAAATGTGTGATACTATTACTTTGGATTAATTGTATATACGAAGAGTCAATTTGCCTCTATTCTTCACACTATAATGGTGATTGTTAATTCTTATGTGTAGTAGTGCTGAACTTTCTTGATTTTAGGGATTGTAATCTACCCTTGTACAGCCCACTGAGGGCTGGGCATAAGATGCGTTCAGTGGCAGTAACAGTCTAAAATGGCCCAGGACTCAACCGCACTTTGAAGAGTATTCTTATAGTGGACACTCACCGTGCGTGCAGACGGAGCTTACTGTGTGCCACATCTGGTTGGAGTTTTCATCTCCCGCCTGACCGATTGGGAGGACTGGTGAGCCGGCTCTAGTGAATAACAAAAGAGCGCATCGCGGGCCGGATGAAACGTCCTGCCTGGCCTCTGGAGACCACTCATGGGCTGACCCTTCGGAATAATTAAAAAGTGCATTGAGGGCCGAATGTAATCATCCAACAGGCCATTTCCAGCCCGTGGGTTAATTTATGTTGTGCAACACTGTGCTAGATTCTAGATGGTGCAAACACATTACTCTAAGCTCTTCATGGAGTCCACAAATTGTCCTATTATTGTAAATACACAAATAAGTACATTTCCAACATACAGCACTACAGCATATCAGTGCTACTCATATTATGACCTTGGAGACATTTGCAGCCCATCTCCCCATTGCCCAGATAGATCCCTTGACAGACTGCAGTTCCAGGTGTCTCTATAGGGCTCCATTTATGTTCTGCTCAGCTGTGAGATGTTTACATGCCAGCAGGAAATGCCATTCCCTCTCCTTTTTTTGCTTTCCAGGAAAAGAAGGTAAGAGAATGCTTTTAGGAAGCCTATCTTTCCCAGCATTCATTGAATTTTCTAATATAGAACTATTTGGTCCTGGTATTTAATGTTGTCTTTCTCTCACAGTGGGGAAGTGCCTGGTCTACACTTGGCAACTGCCCACAGTGGCACAATTGAAATGAGGAACTAATTGTTTGGAGAATCACAGACCCGCATCGCATCAGTCTGTGTTGCAGAAGTTCTGAGAATAGTTCTCGAGCAGCAACAACAAAAACAACACCAACCTGCATGCATAAACTGCAGCTATAGATTGGGAATGTGGTACTTCTCAAATATTACTGAGATGTGGCAACTTTATACCCACTTTTGTCCTGACACTGTTTATGTGTAAAATACGCGGAAAATCCCTTCTATACATAACAGGAGTGCACTGTGCTTAACTTGGACTTTATTTACAAAAGTAACTTCCAATTCATCAACAGAAAATATTTTCTCTGTTTATTTGTTCTGTTCAAAAAGAAATAAAAATGAAACCTTGAGGCACAACCCACCTTACATGATGGAAGTAAATCAAAAATGGAAAACTACATGGCAAAATGTGTGCTAATTAGAAAATTATAATGAAGTGATTTTAAAAAGGAATGTTCAGAATGAAGGATTTAAATCATGAACTAATATGCAACATATTCCAACAAATGTTTGTCGTATGAGTGACAGTTAAAAAAATCCTCGTGCTTAGCATTTTTCTTTTTAAAATTAAGTCATTATGCTAATTTGTACACAGAATAATTACCAAATTCTTTATGAGCTGAAACACTTCTGTGTATACATAATACTTTTGATTTATAGATGTGTAAGCAAAATTTTGAGTCAAATCCTGCTGAGCATACAGATGGGCATCATTTCCTTCAAAAGCCTAAGGCTTTGGGGAGTTAGCAGAAAGCTTTCCTTTCCCCTTTGTCCTCAAATATTTATATCGCTTTCACTTACCTTTGTTCTTAATAGAATTCTAGCAGTAACACCTGTGAAGAACACCCTTAGTGACTGCTGTAACTGTGCAGCTCTCCATTGGTGTTCTCAGTAGCTCTGTGTTCACAATTAACCTATTATGAACGCATTCTGGGAACAAGTGGTCTGCACCTTCAATGAGTGATGCTGAGCCAGAAAATGGATCGAGTGCTCAATCACATGAATTGAGATTAGGGCAGTTCATCCCATCGCAAGGGAGGAGCTAAGCAAATTGGTCTACCACGATGCCTCATCTATGCAGAAGTAACTTGCAAGTTCACATCTCCATCCTCTCCCCCCCATCCACCCCCATATTCTCTTCACAGTCACTCCTCAACTTCAACTGGGACTCAAAGGGAAGGAATAGGCAGAGTTAGAAGCGATGTTATTTTCCACAGAGGGTAAGTAATAGAGTTGGCATCACATGCCGCTTTGCAGCTGCTTACAGAGGCGGATTGGCAGCCCCCTTTCTCAGATGGGGAATGGTGCATTTACACAATAGATCTCAGTTACCAATTAGAATCACACAATGAGACAATTCCTTTAATCTTTAAAAGCTTTTTTCTTGTCACGTGTGGTGTGATCCCTAAAACATGAAGTTTGGCAATCAGAATGGCAGCAATAACATGAATGATGAGCTCAAGTAGCAAAACATGAATGAAATAATTCACAAATACATATGAAAACAGAGAATGGACATAAACCTAAATAATGAGCTTAGAATATGATAGGAGTGTAGCACAACCTTAGCCATCTGATTATCATAACATATCAGTCTTCAAAGTCGCAGTTTAAGAATATCATCTTATCCCCCCTCCGGTTACCCTACAAACTCTGTCACCATCTGCCTGCCATTTCTACTCACAGTTAACAATGAAGCTAGTGGAGCCACATATCATTTTTTTGTAAACAGGAGGAAAATTAAACAACTGTTTTTGGATCCTGTGCACCTGGGACTTGTGCTCCAGTAGTGTCTGGCACTAAAATATAATCACAACTGACCTGTAAAATGGGCCATCCACCTGTCACTGGCACAAGTGAACAGTTTTTGCACCGTCAGTTGTAGCTGAGGTATTTTTCTCTCCCTTTATTAGGAAATTGACCTCGTGGGCATGCAGATTGGCCATGTCAGGTCAAATAAGGGCATGGTTGCAACTTTTCACATTCTCTGACGCTCTGTCAAATTTAAATCTTTTCCTCCCGTTGGACCAGCACCATGAGTTGCAGCAATGATAAGACCATTAAAGAATTAACTTTGCTTCTGAGCAAATTAAAAATAAGATGCAGGAAAGGCAGAAAGAGTTAATAAAACACATTTTAGGCTTCTGGTGTTAGAGATCCACAGTAAATGGGGGGTGAAGCAGAATTTTCTGCAATCTTACCATACTTGCGTATAATTCAAATGGCTGTAAAGTGCAGGAAAGGGAAATACCAATTTACTTTATTTCTTCCCCCACTCCCTTCCCAAAGATGGAACAACCTGCCATACACTGCTTCTCAATCTAACAGTCTGGTCAAGAACCAAATAACAGTATTTCAGTATTGCCAGGCAAATCTGAGTAAATGGCAGCTCTGGGACTAAGACCCTGGACCATCTGGTTGTTGCCTGAAGCAGTGACATTGTGCAGAAATGTAACATTCAGTGTGAAACAGTGAGAACAAATTGTAAGTACACGTGTGGTACATTTGAAATGAGGAGAAAAAGGAATATGTACATCTTTTTAAAAAATAATAAGCCAAAACAGTCCCTTGCAGTCCCCAAAAGGTTAAAATCCCATGTACCTACAATGAAAATCACATTGTTTCACCAGAAGTAGTACCTGAAAAATAAATATTTTATACAGCCCCATGGGGAAGAATATCTCATTTTCGTAGTGTCCCACTCTGGTGGACTAATGACTTTGTTGAGTGAACTTCATAGAGTCAGCTTAATGACCCCATTCATTATGGGCTACAAATGCGTGATCTGAGCAATATTCTTCATTATATTCAGCTTACACTTAGCATTTAAAGAGGGTGAATTAGTTGTCCCTTAGAAGCTGAGAGAAACTAACTGAGGATAACAGATGAGCGAAATATGATTTCCTCAAATTTATGGCTTTTTTAACGCAAGAACTCCAGAATTCTTTATCAAAGGGCGCCGATTATTCAGGGTCTAAGTCTCCACAAATAGTGAAGAAGATACATTACCCAAGCTGAGGTACACCTTTCATGTGAAAATTTAGATGGTATAGAAAAGCTTGGCCATAGTGGTAGCCCTCAAACACTTCCAGCTGCTTAGGGCACATCATCATAAGGTAAACTTTACAAAATTTCCCCCTCTCACTCCCACATCAGCCAGGTGCTATGCCCACCAGAGGCATATCTTTGGAAATCACTGATGCACTCACATGATTTCCCAATATTCACTCCCAGCAGTTGAGGATTTCATAAAATTATCCTTGTTGAAGTAAATATTTTGAGTACCCACCACTTCTGAAGTACCTGAATCACTGCCAGTGTGCATCAGTTGTTGGCACATGCTGGTAGCCAGTGGACCATCTTGGCCCTGACTCCTTCTCATAAAATCTGCCCTCTTATTTCTTTTACTGAAAAACCTTGGAGAAAGACAAGGGCATTTCTGCAACATACCACGAAGGCTAAGAACAGGAGAAAAGGTGAGCTTGATTAACAAGTAATAGTTCGTAATGGATTCACGATGACGTGGAGGCGAGTTGACTACAAAACACCAGGATTAATGATTACTCCGTTTTTGATCTTTCAAACAATAAAGGATGATTGTTTTTTTTTTGTGCTATCTTCATACAGGTTTTAATAGCTTTAAAAAAGATGTAAGGAATTTAAAGGGAGATTTTCTGCTTGAATGCTCCTGGTGCACAATTAAACTCAAGCTGGGAATACACAGTTTTCCGATATGCGCATATGTTGGAAGCACCGAAGTAGAAAATCTCTCCTTTAATGGAAAGTAATGATGGAAAACCAATGGGAAAAATTGGAGTTACTGCTCACGTTTGTCTCACATATTGTTTTTAAATGTATGGTGTTTTATTTTAATGTATCTACAAATATAAATATGCACCCTTGCTATTACCTGAGAGGAACAGATGAACTAGTATGTGTCATAATTCAGGAAATACCTCTGCATCACATTTGCTATGTAGCGTAAGTGTCAGAGAGACTGGATGTATGTTCACTGGGTTAGCACATTGTCTTTTCACTTCAGTGAGTTAGGCTTGAATTCAGCCTGGATTGACGTGATAAGAATCTGCTCTGCCTGTTGGCTTTAAATTAGTTTTGGCAGCCTCAGTCCAGTTCCTAGTGGGCTTGGGCCCACTGCTCAAAACTGGAACTAATTGGCAGTGGGACCAGTAAAGACCCATATTCATACAGGCTGAATAGGCATGGTTGATGTCTTTTGCCAACAGTAACAGCACAAGGACAGGGAATGGATGGGACTTTGAGTTAAGTTCTTATGTCTGTTTTACTGAATTGAAAATATTCATGAGCTTCATTGCTAAACATGACACAATACAGTACACTGAGGCAAAGTGAAAGCATAGACTTCTGTTTTTGTGGTAATCTGAGGTGTAATACACCTTTAAGAGAATGTGAGCAGATTGACCACATGACTGTACGGCCCAATAGCTGTGTAGCATGGGCTACAATGTTAAGGGTTAGCCTAGAGTAGGGTCTGGTTGGAGAAGCGCACGTCATGTTAGTGCTCTGTTGTCTGTGTAAATAAATAGCATGTGCTTCATTTCATATTGGTCTCTGCATCTGCAGTATATTGTTATCGACTCACCGGCCAACAGATAAGTGTGAAACTGGTTCGCAAGCAAAGCGACCCCATAGTAGAACATAACAGTTTTAAAAGAGGATGTTTAAAAAGACATTTAAAAAGACTTTTAAAGGCTTTTATCTTGCCACTATTTCTTCTTTTATCTCATTTTCTCGCCTACTCTTTTTATCCTGACCCTAAACAAAGCAAAAAATAACCTCATGTAATGATGCATTCAGAATGCCAAGTGGGAAATAATGCAGAGAAGAATGATCTGTCTGAGCACTGAAAGGACACGTAAGCAGTTTAGAATTTGATTTCAAAGTGGGAAATGCAAGTCCTGGGAATATCTCCCCACACTTTTCACGGAGCTCCATTTTCAAGCACTACCAGATCAGAGGCAGCACAGATTAGATAGAAGGATGCTCTTGCTATTTAAGTTCCTGTAATTATTCCTTCCATGACATTTAAAAGTTATGGAACTGTATTTAGTAAAGGAATATTGAAGCAGAAAAAGTGCCAAGGTTAATTACAGGATTTGAATAGTTTTTTTTGTTTTTGTTTGATTAAATTACTGTTTTTTAAAAATTATCTGGCACTACTATATGAACATTATTTTTCCAGCCAGTTTGAAAGAAAGCAGAAAGATGAAAACAAACTGCCTCTTCATGTGCCAGTGGACTGGGCTCCTTCATGTGTTTTTCACATTGAAGTACTACACCTAGATAAATACTAACTCCACTTGGAGAGATTTTTACCCCTCTTTGTGACTGACTAATGTATACTATTTTGAAGTGGTGTCTGAGCTGCATGTTGAACCTTTTAATGTGCTGTAGATGTAACATCTTACCAAGGCTCACATGCATTTCTGAGTGCCAAGCACTACTAAGTAGTGCCACTTATTCTGCACCACTTCAAATGGATGAAATCAGCACCACAGTTCAAATTTGTCAAGTGTACATTGATGAGTTTTCTACATGCACCCACACGTACACACATACACACACACATATAAGCAGGAGGGTCATGTTGACTTTGTGCAATAACTAGTCAGCAGCCCGTGTTAAATTTCTCCTGATTTTTATTTCCACTGAAGTCAATGGGAAAGATGTAAAACAGGCTGTCAATTCACTGTTACCCATTTATGCTACCATAAGACCATAAGACATAGGAGCAGAAATTAGGCCATTCAGCCCATCGAGTCTGCTCCGCTATTCAATCACGGCTGATAAGTTTCTCAACCCCATTCCCCCGCCTTCTCCCCGTAGCCTTTGAACGTTATTTTAATGTTACGAATTTTAATGTTATGCTGTAACCTACGGCATAACATTAAAATTAACCCCACAGTTTGTGTAGAAATTGACCTTGATCAATTTCCCTGGTGTGCAGGATAGGGTCCTGAATGACCCTGGAGTTTCTAGGAAGGGACATTACTGCAAGGAACTTGGGAGAAAAATCATAAATGCAAAAAAACCAAACATCGGAGATGGCAGGTGGCTGTTTGACTGACAATAAAAAAATGTTTGCTTACCCATTGGCTTGGGAATGCGAGAATGACTGATTTTGGTGACCAATGGCTGGGGTGAGGTGAAAATGACTGTCCCTGACTTCAAGGCACCATCCAACCGAGTGTCGCATCAAGGAACTCTAGTGAAATTAAAGTCAATGGGAATCAGTGGGGACACTCTCTGGAGTCATACCTAGCTCAAAGGAAGATGGTTGTGGTTGTTGAAGGTCAGTCAACTGAGCCCCAGATCATCACTGCAGGAGTTCCTCAAGGTAGTGTCCTAGGACCAACTATCTTCGGCTTCTTCATCAATGACCTTCCTTTCATCATAAAGTCAAAAAGGGGGATGTTCACTGATGACCGCACAGTGTTCAGTGCCATTTGCAACTTGTAGGTAATGAAGCAGTCTGCCCTGCATGCAGCAAAACCTGGACAGGCTTGGGTTTTTTATTCATTCACGGGATGTGGGCGTCGCTGGCGAGCCCAGCATTTATTGCCAATCCCGACTTGCCCTTGAGAAGGTGGTGGTGAACTGCCTCCTTGAATAGCAGCAGTCCATGTGGTGTAGGTACACCCACAGTGCTGTTAAGAAGGGAGTTCCAGGATTTTGACCCAGCGACAGTGAAGGAATGGTGATATATTTCCAAATCAGGATGGTGAGTGACTTGGAGGCGAACTTTCAGGTAGTGGTGTTCCCTTCTATCTGCTGCCCTTGTCCTTCTAGATGGCAGTGGTCGTGGGTTTGGAAGGTGCTGTTGAAGGAGCCTTAGTGAATTCCTGCAGTGCATATTGTAGATGGTACACACTGCTGCTACTGTATGTCAGTGGTGGAGGGAGTGAATGTTTGTGGATGTGGTGCCAATCAAGCGGGCTGCTTTGTCCTGGATAGTGTCAAGCTTCTTGAGTGTTGTGACAGCTGCAATCATCCAGGTAAGTGGGGAGCATTCCATCACACTCCTGACTTGTGCTTTGTAGATGGTGGACAGACTTTGGGGGGGTCAGGAGGTGAGTTACTCATCGCATGATTCCTAGCCTCTGACCTGCTCTTAAAGACACAGTATTTGTATGGCTAGCCCAGTTCAGTTTCTGGTCAATGGTAACCCACAGGATGTTGACAGTGGGGGTATTCAGTGATGGTAATGCCATTGAACATCAAGGGGTGATGGTTGGATTCTCTCTTGTTGGAGATGGTCATTGCCTGACACTTGTGTGGCATGAATGTTTCTTTCCACTTGTCAGCCCAAGCCTAGGTATTGTTCAGGTCCTGCTGCATTTGGACATGGACTGCTTGATAAGTGACAAGAAATATTCTGGCATACTCCAACAACTAACTACCTTCCCTTGACACTTAATTGCATTAGCATCATTGAAACCCCCACCCACAACATCCTGGGAGTCACCATTGACCAGAAACTTAACTGGACCAACCACATAAATACTGTGGCTACAAGAATGGACCAGAGACTGTATCCTGCTGTGAGCAGCTCACCACCTGTCTCCCTAGGTATTCATAAGGCACTACTCAGACCTGTAATGGAATAATCCCCACTCGCTTGAATGCATACAACTCCAACAACACTCAAAAAGCTCAACACCGTCCAGGGCAAAGCTTGATCAGCACCCCTTCCACAAACATTCACTCCTTCCACCACCGATGAACAGTAGCAGCATCTACAAGATTCACTGCAGAAACTCACCAAGTCTTCTTAGACAGCACCTTCCAAACCCACGAGCACTATCATCTAGAAGGACAGGGTAGCAGAAACATGGCAATACCACCTCCTGGAAGTTCCCCTCCAAGACACTCACGATCCTGACTTGGAAATATATTGTTGTTCCTTCACTGTCACTGGGTCAAGATCCAGGAAATCTCTTCCTAACAGCACTGTGTGTGTACATACACCACATGGTTGCAGCAGCTGAGGAAGGTGGCTCAAGGGTAATTAAGGATGGGCAATAAATGCTGGCCTTGTCAGTGATGCTCTCATCTCATGAAAATAAAAACTAAATGCTTGAAGGGGCAGGGTGGTTGAAGGTGCAAGGTCATGTGATGACTAAAATACATCAAATCGTGGAGAGGCAGTAGCACAGTGGTATTGTCACTGATATACCAGAGACCCAGGGTAATGTTCTGGGGACCTGGGTTTGAATCCCACCAGGGCAGATGGTGAAATTTGAATTCAATAAAAATCTGGAATTAAATGTTTGATAATGACCATGAAACCATTTAGTCCTTTAGAGAAGGAAATCTGGCCTACATGTGACTCTTAAATGCCCTTTAAACAAGGGCTAGCTAGTGACATATCCCAGGAATGAATCAAGAAAAGAAGTTAGCAAACCTAGTTACTGTTAGGATCCCTGCCATGAGAAGCTGATGCTGAAGAGGAATGTTGTAGAGGAGCTACTGCTACATCACCTGAAGAGGTGGGACCATTAATATATCAACTGAATGCACAGGAAGAATTTTAAGCCTTGGAACAGATCAACATTTATAGGATAGGGGCTCATTAGGAGGCTTTTTTTTCTCTAAAAGGACCACATATAGTTCATCCAAAGCTGCCCCAGGGACTGCTGCCAACCAAAGGAACTGACAGGAGTCAGTTTTGCCATTCTGTGAAATCATGACTGACCTGTGAACTAACTTCACATAAAAACCCATGAAAACCACCTTATCAGGGGCAATTAGGGATGGGCAATAAATACTGGCCTAGCCAGCGATGCCCATATCCCTTTAATGAATAAAAAATAAAGAATAATACCTAATTGCCCTTTGAACTGAGTGGATTGTTCAGCCATTTCAGAGGGCAGTTAAGAGTCAACCACATTGCTCTGGGTTTGGAGTCATATATAGGCCAGACCAGGTAAGGACAGCAGATTTCCCCCCTTAAGGAGATTAGTGAATCAGATGGGACTTTTTACCCTATATCCTTTTATACTATTGGTTAACAAAAATCTATCAAACTTTGATTTATTAACAATTGAGCTGACAACAATTGCCATTTGCAGAAGGGAGTTTCAACTTCTACCACCCTTTGTGTGTTGAAGTTTTTCCTAATTTCACTCCTAAAGTCTGGCTCTAATTTTTAGACGATGCCACCTAACCCAAACTTCCCAACTGGGGAAAATAGTTTCTCTCTATTCACTCTGTCTGTCCCCCTTAATATCTTGAAAATTTTGATCAAATCACCCCATAATCTTCTAAATTCCAGGGAATACAACCTTTGTTCGTGCAATCTCTTGTTGTAATTTAACCCTTTGAGTCTGGGAACATTCTAGTAAATCTAAGCTGCATTTCCTCCAAGGCCAATATATTCTTCCTTAGCTGTGTTGCCAAGAGTGTTGACAATACTCCAGGTGTGGTCTGACCGGGGCTTTGCATGGCTGAAGTATAACTTCTACCGCCTTACATTCTTTTTTTTCTTTATTCTTTTGCGGGATGTGAACATTACTGACAAGGCCAGCATTTGTTTTGTGATGGAATAACCCCCACTTGCTGGATGAGTGCAGCTCCAACAACAGATAAATACGGTGGCTACAAGAGCAGGTCAGAGGCTAGGAATCCTGCGGCGCGTAACTCACCTCCTGACCCCCCAAAGACTGTCCACCATCTACAAGGCACAACTCAGGAGTGTGATGGAATAACTTCCACTTGCAGCTCCAAAAACACTCCAGAAGCTTGACACCATCCAGGGCAAAGCAGCCCACTTGATCGGCACCACATCCACAAACATTCACTCCCTCCACCACCGGTGCACAGTAGCAGCAGCGTCTACCATCTGCAAGATGCACTGCGGAAACTCACCAAGGCTCCTTAGGCAGCACCTTCCAACCCACAACCACAACCATAACCATCTAGAAGGACAAGGGCAGCAGACATGGGAACACCACCACCTGCAAGTTCCCCTCACAAGCCACTCACCATCCTAAATGGGAAATATATCATCGTTCCTTCACTGTCACTGGGTCAAAATCCTGGAGCTCACTCCCTAACAGCACTGTGGGTGTACCTACACCACATGGACTACAGCGGTTCAAGAAGGCAGCTCACCACCACCTTCTCAAGGGCAATTAGGGATGGGCAATAAATGCTGGCGCAGCCAGCAAAGTCCACATCCCTTTAATGAATAATAAAAAAAGAATAATACCTAATTGCCCCTTGAACTGAGTGGCTTGTTCAGCCATTTCAGAGGGCAGCTAAGAGTCCACCGCATTGCTATGGGTTTGGAGTCATATATAGGCCTGACCAGGTAAAGACAGCAGATTTCCCCCCTAAAGGAGATTAGTGAATCAGATGGGTTTTTACCAACAATTGATGATGGTTTCAGGGTGACCAATACTGAGACATGCTTTCAATTCCAGATTTATTAACAGAATTTAAATTCCCCCCTGCAGTATTAGGATTTGAACCCATGTTCCCAGATCATTAGCCTGGACCTCTGGATTACTAGTCCAGTGGCATTACCACTATGCCCGCATTAGGAAAAGTGGTGCATTGATAACATCATGTTCTAATCCTGCTTTTAACTGCAAGGATGATTTCCCTTATTGTATCCTGTAGAGAATCAGATGACAGTGTCAATCTGTAGTGATGTCCTCACAGCAGTTATCAACGCTTATCAACCAGTCATTCAGCCACGCTTTTAACTGTCATTAGCACTATTTTCATTTTATTGAGGAACTGTAACTCATTGTATAAACTATAGACAGCAAAGATCAAGCAAAGCTTGCAATTTAATCCCAGGGTTCAAAAGGCACTAGAGCTTTGCTCTGTGATCCCATCTGAATCCCAAAATTTAATTCAAAAGCCACAGTACTCACCGTCAATCATCATTCTATGTAATATGGCCCCAGATCATTTTCAACAGAGACCTCAGGCTCCACACCATTGGTCTGAGACCAATAATAGTTGAACGCAAAGTGTAGCCGGCAAGATTGGACTTATTTTGTAGGGTTCACCTGGCTGTAATTTGCACACTGCTTGTCAGTCGAGAGCTCTATGCCTGTTGTTAACAGAAGCAGAACTCTGCTTCTCCAGTGTCTGTTTTTTAATATCTGAAGCACACATGAGTGTCAGTGTATTCAGATGGGATATGTGAGGAGACAGTGCCCAATTTCTCTTAACACGATGGAGCCCCAATAATAAGGGGGAATTTTCCCAGGCAAGGAGAGGCAGGTTTGGGTGTGAGTAGGGAGTGAAGTCCCCCAAGCGTGACGTTGGGTCGGGAGCCCAACATCATCCTGCCCTCTCCTGGGTTCACTAGGGTGGCATTGAAGGTGAGAGCGACGCCCTCGTGCAGCTGTCGGGTGAGTCATTAAAATCATTATGAGCTATTTTCATTCTCAATTCTGGCTTTAACAGCCAGGGACCTTTTCCTGAATTGTCAACAACTTGCCAGAGTTACTGAGGTGAGTGCACAGCAGGAAGAGCTTCTTCAGTGAACCTGACAAGCTGGGAAGGCTTTGATCATTTACACTGAAGAGCTCCAGCCACAACCACTGCGAGGCTGCTGTCTCATTTCTGTACTCAGTTTGTGCTTTCACTGCTTGACAAGGGATTGCCAACTTCTTGGAAGGCAGTTCACCGGTCTAACACTTCACTCACCTTCGGCTGCCAGCTTTCACCACAGCATGAGAGCAGATTATACAGCTCCAACCTCCACCTCTGCTGAGGGGGAAGACAAGAAGTAACACCAAAACCACCAGTAACTGCATCTGCCTTCTCCTGAGCCACATGCCCCTCCACAGGGCAGAGTGGGGTGGACACAGAGCTCTAGCTGGAAGGAGATGAGATTCCCAACAGAGTTTATAGGCAGAGGATTAGCTCTCCTGACATGTCTGAGTACTGGTGCATCAGGAGGCTCAGCCTTTCCTGGCAATTCACCACTGGCATCTGCAGCCTCCTAGAACAAGACCTCCTTCCCAGAGGAGCAGGTGGGCACACATTCCCACGGATCAACAAGGTGTTTGTCACTGGTGGACCACGTCCCCTGGATCTCTGCCTTTCACCAGTTAATGTGCTGTTTTCTCCTGCAAAAGGAAAAAGCAGAGAGTTATGAGTGTTAGTAATGGATTGTGTGCGAAGCAGGGAAGGACAACATTTTTGGAGGGTGACTGTGAAGTGAGGACTGTAAAAGGGATGAGTGTCAGTCTATTCAGATGGGATATGTGAGGAGATGCCTGGAGAGAGAGGAATGAGTGGAGCTGTAAGGTGTGTTGTTCTGAGGAGTGCTGTGCAGGACAATGTTGGTAAGGCCAGTGTTGGGCTTGGCACCTGAACGTGTTATGCCACTCACCATTCCTATTCTCTGGAAGACCTGGATCCTGTTGGTGCACTGTCTCCAACTTGGACGGATCACATGCCTGCTGCTGCTGACTTCTTCAGCCACTTCCATCCACACCTGTTTGGTGGGAGAGCCCATCCTCTTCTCCAATTCTTGGGAAATATTGCCTCTCTGCAGCCCTCACATCTCACAGCAGGACCTCCAGGTGAGAGTGCGGGACCCTGGGAGCAGCCTTTCCAATCCTGTGTTTGAGCCATTGTCACCCTGCCAGGTCCCTGCAATTGGAAATCCTTCCTTTGACAGATCCAGCACTTCATCTCATCTGTCCTCTCTGATTGGCCAGGGAACCATTAGGTGGCATCTGCAGCCTCCTAGAACAAGACCTCCTTCCCAGATGAGCAGGTGGGCATACATTCCCATGGATCGACAAGGTGTTTGTCACTGGTGGCCTGCTACTTAATCAACTAGGTTCCCAACCCACGAATGGTCCCACCATTTCAGCGGAGACTAAGTTCAGAAAATTCTGCCCCAAGATTCTGAAGAAATCAATGGATCATCTTAGCACTTTTTAAACCTGGCTTCACGCTGAACTGCAACGGCGTGAGATGACCTTGACAAGGTGGTCTCTGAATGCTTGCCATCTGGGAGTCAAATCAGGATATGACCCCCAAGATAGATGCCAACACTACCCACTTCATATCAATGCAAAAAATGGCAGTAATATAACTTACAACAGTAAAAATAACCTTTCACTCAATTTGTGACATATACGGCTGCTGATTTGGTTATAGAAGTTAGGAATATATTTCCATTTAAAAAGTTTTTTATTAAATGCATACCCTGCCTTTATAGAACAATATAATGTATCAAAAGGCACACTGACACCTGTTCTCTCCTATTTTGCTCAAGACTTTCCATAGCACCACTAGGGAGTAGCAAAATTAAAATTTTCTGTGAAGTAATTAAGCACATTTCTACTCTATTCTATTCTATTTTCTATCCTAAAGGATCTGATAACTGGATGCTAGGATTGGGCAGAGTCAACATGGATTTATGAAAGGGATATCAAATATGATAAACCCGTTAGAATTTTTTGAGGATGTAACTAGCAGAGTAGATAAGGGGGAACCAGTGGATGTGGTGTATTTGGATTTTCAGAAGACTTTCGATAAGGTCCCAGATAGGAAGCTTGTAAACAAAATTAGAACACATGGGATTGGGGGTAATATACTGACATGGATTGAGAATTGGTTAATGGACAGAAACAGAGTAGGAATAAATGGGTCATTCTCAGGTTGACAGGCTTTGACTAGTGGGGTGCTGTAAGGATCAATGCTTGGGACCCAGCTACTCATAATCTTCATCAATGAGTTGGATGTAGGGAATAATATTTCCAAGTTCACTGACGAGACAAAACTAGGTGGAAATGCGAGTTGTGAGGAGAATGTAAATAAGTTTCAAAGAGATTTAGACAGGCTAAGCGAGTGGGCAAGAAAATGGCAGATGGAATATAATGTGGAAAAATGTGAAGATAGGAAAAACAGAAATGCAGAGTATTTCTTAAATGTTGAGAGATTGCGAAGTGTTGATGTCCAAAGGAGCCTAGGCGTCCTCGCTCATAAGTCACTGAAAGCTAACATGCAGGTGCAGCAGGCAATTAGGAAGGCAAATAGTATGTTGGCCTTTATTGCAAGAGCATTCGAGTACAGGAGTAAAGAAGCCTTGCTGCAACTGTATAGAGCCTTGGTTAGACTGCACCTGCAGAATTGTGCGTAGTTTTGGTCTCCTTACCTAGGGGAAGATATATTTGCCATAGAGGGAGTGCGATGAAGGTTCACCAGACTGATCCCTGGGATGGCGGGATTGTTCTGAGGAGAGAATGAGGCCTATATTCTCTAGATTTTAGAAGAATGAGAGGTAGTCTCATTGAAGCATACAAAATTCTTACAGGGCTCGACAAGGTTGATGCAGAAAGGTTGTTTCCCCAGGCTGGGAGATCTAGAACCAGGGGACACAACCTCAGAATAAGGGACAGGCCATATAGAACTGAGATAAGAAGGAATTTCTCCAATTAGAGGGTGGTGGATCTTTGGAATTCTCTAACCAGAGGGCTATAGGGGCTCAGACATTGAGTATGTTCAAGACAGAGATCGATAGATTTCTAGATATTAAAGATGTCAAGAGATATGAGGATAGTGTGAGAAAATGGTGTTGAGGTAGAAGATCACTGATGACCTAGTTGAATGGTGGAGCAGGCTCAAGGGGCCGACTGGCCTACTCCTGCTCCCATTTCCTATGTTACTATTCTAAGTCCAAACTGCGGCCCTTCTTTGCTTCATCACCTTTCCCTTCTTCCTATAATCCAAAGGTCTATAATATTCAAGCTCAGTAGCACCTTATATTTACTTCCTGATTTATCTCATCTCTTTTACTTCTTTCAATCTTACTGATATCTTGGTCCATAGCCTAAACTTATTAACTAAAATTAAGATTCCACACAAATTACAGCAGTAGCTTGAAATGTTAATCTTTGAATTTTGTGCAAGTTATAATCCAATGTTCCAGGATTTGTATTATTTCTTTTTAAAATGTCTATCTGTCTTTTTAGCCGCTTTCAAATGAATAACAATTTGTCCCTCAAATTTTGTGACCGGAATTATGCTTCATGTTCTATGTCTCTCAGTGATACCGGATGGCAATCTTTAAAGATTTTTGTTAATGAATCAGTTCGTCGCCTTCTCATTTTTGTTATTACTTGATTGCTTTTCCCTGCTTGCTCAGTAAGCCATAGCCAGCTAAAGGGGTGAACAAGCAGTCTGCTAGACAGCCTCTGCTAATGACGTATTCAACCCAGCAATAGGAGGTGCTTGTATTTTTTTACTTCAAGGGGAGAAGGTTAGATTCTCTCTTATTGGAGATGGTCATTTTCTGGCATCTGTGAATGTGTACACTGGCCTACCAATTTACCTTGGAATGACACTTTCCATATTTGTGCTTCTAATATGTTCTCCTTTTCCCTCAACCAAGGATTGCCCTCCCATGATTGACAGGATCCTCAACTGTGTCCATTCCAACTCCGGCACTTCTGCTCTTATCCCTTCCCCTCCCTTCCAGAATCACAATAGGGTTTCCCTTGTCCTCACCTTCTACTCCAACAGCCTCTACATTCAATATATCATCCTCTGACATTTTCACTGCCTCCAGCGAGATCCACCATCAAACACATCTTCCCTCCCCCTCTCCTTTCAGCATTCTGAAGGGACTGTTCCCTCCACAACACCCTGGTCCACTCCTTTAACACCCCCAACACCCTTCCCATGAGCCCTTTCCATGCAAGCACAGGAGATGCAACACCTGCTCTTTTACCTCCTTCCGCTCACTATGCAGGGCCTTAAACATTCCTTCCAGGTGGTTTACTTGCAAGCAATTTACTTGTACTTCTTTCAATTTAGTAATTAATGCTCACAATACAGTCTTCTCTAGAATAGGGAGACTAAATGCAGACTGGGTGGCTGATTTGTGGAACACCTCAGTCTGCAAGTGTGACCCCAAGCTTTTGATTACCTGTAATTTTAATTCTCCAATTTTCTCACACTCTGGCCTCTCTGTTCTTAGACCCTTGCAGTGTTCAAATGAAACTCAATGTAAGCTCAAAGACCAGCATGCCATTTTTTGATTAGGCACTTGACAGTCTTCTGGACTCAACATAGAGTTCAACAATTTCAGATCATAACCTCTGCCCTCATTTTTTCAGATGGCAGCTCTTGGCTCTGATGCTGCTGTCCCCACTTAAACCTCTTCCACTCCCATCGTTTTGTTTTCTTGTCCCATGAACATCTCCTTTTGCCTTGCACCATCATCTCTTTTATCATTTAATCATTGCTCTCTTCCACCCTATCACAAGCCTACTCCTTTATTCTTTCCCCATCTCCCCCCTTTCCCTGCCTCCGTACTTGCTTAATGCCCGTAACATCTCTCACCTTCTCCAGTCCTGACAAAAAGAAACATTGGCCAGGATCTTTGGGTTAGCGAGTGGGGGCGGGCCCCACTCGCCGACACGTAAAATGACGAGCGGTGATGTCGGGCGTGCGTCCCGATGTCACCGCGCGTCATTCAGGCCTTGAATTCAGTGGGCGTGCACTGGAGTCAGCTGCGCGCCTGTCAAACTGTCAAAGACCTATTAAGGCTGTTTAAATAGTAATTAAACTGATTAACTGAGCTGCACATCCAACCTTAAGGTTGGCAGGCAGGCCAAGAGCCCAGACAGCCTTCGCATTTATCATGAAACCTCATCCACAGGTGGGACGAGGCTTCATGGAGGTTTTTAAAGTTTAACAAAAATTTTTAATAAAATTCATTGACATGTCCCAGCTCATGTGACACTGTCACATGAGGGGACATGTCTTAAAAATTTTTTTTTTTCTTTATTAACATTTTCAAAAATCAAACTAATCTCCCTGAGGCAGATTTCTGCGTTCCTTCACGCGCATGTGCGAAAATGCGCAGGCCCCGACTCAGCCTACTCCCCCCGTCCACACAGGGAGCGCTCAGTGCTTCCGGGTGCGCGTCATGCTGGGCGGGCCTTAATTGGCCTGCCCACTTAAAATGGCGGCGCGTAGCTGATCGCGGGCAGTGATTGGCTATGCGCCTGCCCGTGCCCGCTCCCGTCCAACCCCCACAACGAGGAGAAAATTCTCCCCATTAACTCTGTTTTTAGCTCTCTGACCTGCTGAGTATTTCCAGCATTTTCTGTTTACCATTGCGAGAAAGCAACTTGAATCTTCCAGGTGCCTCTCTCTCCGACAGGATAAGAACTTATTATGTTGCGAATTATGAATATAAACCAGTGTAAGGCAAAATATGTTGACAAAACCATGAATTTGATTTCCTATTGGTGTTAAATTATTTTATAAACATGCTATTTAGAATTTATTCGCTGATTAAAATGCTGACCAAGGAGGAACAACCCTTATTGTCTAATGTTTCCTTCATTATCCTATTATTTAATTGAGTGAGAGAAATAGCTTGGTGCCAAATTGGCCATAAATGTCAACAATTCCGTGCTATGAGCTTGCATTCATTAAGAACTGGTTTCAGGCTGCCCAAGCCCTTTTCATGGAAAACTGTAACCATTAGTAGAGATAGGAGACATTCCACTTCTCAATTTAGATGGGATTTGACACTAGGTTTTGGAGGGAAAGGGTAGTGTGCAAGCTGTCCCCTCACCCTATGCACGACAAAGCAATTTCCAAGATAGTGCCCACAATAATGTGCTATTAATACCACACTGTGATATCGGGCCTGAACTTCCTCAGAGTGGCAATCAGCGTCAGATTGCCACTCCGTGCCCAATTATTTACATTAATTTTTCTCAATCCTATTTTGCCCAACCTTCCAACTCCGGCTGGCTGAGGTCCAGGCAGTGCAGTGCGACCCCAGGGCTATTGAAATTTAAGGGTCCTTGCTAGGCTAGGGAGAAGGTAAGTGGATAGGATTTGAGGGGTGGGAGGGGGGGGGGATCGTAAGTCTGGGAGCTGGAGTTCCGGGGGGCAGGAGGTCAGGCCTCAGATCGGGTTGGGCCGGGCCTGGGGGACAGTGGGGGGAGGGTCTTAGGCATGACAGAGGGATGGGTCGAGCCTTGGGTTGGGTCAGGCCGGGGTTGGGCGTTGAGGGGAGGGTGTCGGTCCTTTGGTTGGTGGGGGGTGGTTTTGGGCCTTGGGTTGGATCGGGTCAGGACTGGGTGGGGAGTGAGAGTTGGGCCTGGTGGCGGGGTTGGGGGATGGGGGGGGGGAGTCCCCATGGGGTGGGAGGAGTCCCATGAGGGGTGAGTAGTTGAGGAGTGGGGGGAGTCCCCTGGGGTTTGGGACATTGTGGGGGGAGTCCCGTGGGGGTCTGTTTGAGTCTGTGTAATAGTTACCCAGAAGTTAAAAGTGGTTTTAATCCTTCTAACTTTTTCTGGGTAACTATAGGTGTAACCCAGTGGGAACCACCTG
Organism: Cetorhinus maximus; assembly: GCF_964194155.1. NCBI lineage: Eukaryota > Metazoa > Chordata > Chondrichthyes > Lamniformes > Cetorhinidae > Cetorhinus > Cetorhinus maximus. Next base: position 191,643,143 of record NC_135879.1, read on the forward strand.
AAGTTTGAGATTTAAGTCACATTTTCAGATGGTTTTCAGTGCAGGGCAATTGCGCAGGGGAAGTTTGCACTTCTGGGCAATTGCCATGCAAACCCTTACCTGGGAACTTCGAAGAGGATTCCCCAATGCGTCTTTGGGTAACCCCCACAATACGATGCTGGGGAGCTCGGCAGTTATGGCCCATTGTTTTCCAAAATTAATGAAGGTGCTGAGACAAACAGTTGAAAGATGTTAGCCGTGATTCAGGGGTAGCACTCTTGCAGAGTTAGAAAGTTGTGGGTTCCAGTGCCACTCCAGAGCCTTGAGTATATAATCTAGGCTGACATTTCAGTGCAGTACTGAGGGAGTGCTGCACTGCCTAAGGTACGGCCTTTCAGATGAGATATTAAGTTGAGGCTCCATTTACCCTCTCAGGTGAACATAAAAGATCCCATGGCACTATTTGTCAAATAGCAGAGTTGTTCTCCCCAGTGTCCTGGCAAGCTTTTATCCCTCACAAACATGTATAAAACAGGCAATCTGGTCATCATGCCTATGGGACCTTGCTGTGCATAAATTGACTGCAGCATTTTCGATATTGCAACAGTGACTACATTTCAAAAAATACTTAATTGGCTGTACAGTGCTTTAGGATGTGCTGAGGCTGTGAAAGGTGCCACATAAATACAAGTTCTTTTTTTGGGTATGGAAAGTATATGTTGCAAATAAACAACAATTACATCATGAACTTCTGAAAGGAAAGACAGCTTAACGTTTTATTTTGACGTTGTTCGAATTTAATGGATCTGATGAAAAGCCCCTACTCTACACATTAATCTGGCCTTTCTCTTTCCATAAGCAGCTGGCCTTGTTGTGCATTTTTGCTGTTATTTTTGTTTTTGACCTCCAGTATGATCAACTTATTCATGACCAGGTCTGGTATGTTACAAAATGGTTAAATTGGTTCCATATTTAACCTGTACAAGGTATAAATTCATATTTATTATGCAGCCATAACATGCCTTTTTTATGAACAGAATAAATTGACGTGCATCATGCTGTGCTAAAAAAGATTTATTAGGGATAGAAGTTGACCCCAAACACCTTAGAACCTCTCAGTGACAGTAACGGAGCTGCTAAGAAGAAACTCTGGAAAATCGGAAGTATAGAGGCACAGAGGTTCATTCCAGCTAAGAATAAACAGCAAAATTCTCCCCTCCCAACCACTCGCCTGCAAAGCTTACACTGATTTTCAAAGCAGGCAGTTTTTTTCCCTCATGTGAGAATTAAGTTTTCACTCTGCATCTTCCATTCTGATTGCAAGGTAAATGAAGATTGCGGATGTGTACCTGGGTAGGGGTGGATTCCATTAGCAAAGACGGCTTCTGCTGTTGGCTGTCCGTTAGCTTGCGGTGGGAGGCCGGTGAATCCATTTACTCCAATTGGAGAAGGAATGCTAGGCACGGCTGGTGCGGTGATACCAGGAGGCGTGCTTCCACCTGAAACACATACACAGCAAATCAGGCATCTCAAGCTTAAATTGGATCAGGCAGAAATATTTAACTTTTTCCATACCTGATTAGAATACACCTATCAGTCCAGCCCTTTGCTCACAGGGAAATAGCAGCAGATACGAGTAGCTTGGTGTAAATAAGGATGCAGTGAGAATGTTTTCAAAAATTAGTTTCACTATAGTAGTTATAGAAATGATGCCACATGTTCCAAATTTTCTATGTAGGTTTCCCTGAGACATATGTAATGCCCAATATATCCAGAAATACAGAAGATGCAAATAATCTTATACCCGAACTGGCTGGGTTGGTTTGTTCGTTCATATTAACAGTCTCCAGGACAAGCCCACTGGAAGGTTTTTTTTTGCAACCCACCTAAGAGTTTCTTTTCCAATCCACTGGTTGAGTGACTTTTTGTAAGGTTGGATAAGCAGCTCCTTCATAAAAAATGTATGAAAATTAATAGCACATGCGTCAACTGTTAAGGCAGTTGCACAAGAAGCTTACAGTATTTGCTCCACTAAACATCTTTTTAACTTGTTATTTTTTCCCAGCAGTTCTCTGCATCATTGCCATGGCCAGGAATATGTAGCTATACAGTTCACTGATTGACATCATCAAAGTGGCTCTGTATTTAGTTGCTTTGGGCAATGTGAAATGGTATACCTGTTTACCACTCCTTCCCCAGAAGCCCTCAAAACATTTTATGAACTGTACAAATATAAAGAAAAAAGTATAATCTGTTGCAAAGATCATATCATCCCAGTGTTTCAGGTACCATGGGATTGTTTTGTTTGTAGTCCTATATCATTGGGTCCACAAACTTAGATTTAACTAATTAAAAACTACAGAATTCACAATAAAGCAACTCTGGGTAGTTGCCCTCGTCCTTCTTGAAAGGAGAACAAGTTTATATTCTATAAAATGAAAACAGGAAATGCTGGAAAAATGTTTCGAGTCTGCATGACTCTTCTTCAGAGCTGAAGAGAAGTGGAAATGTGATGGAATTTATACTGTTTGGGTGGGGGTAGGTGATGGTTGTGATGGAGCAGGTAAAGCAGGATAGAAGGTCAGTGATAGATGGGGGCTAAGGAGAGACTGACAAAGATGTCATGGACTCAAGACAAAGGGAATGTTAATGGTAGTGGTGAAGATTAAAGAAGGTGCTGGTAGTGGCATAAAGTAAGAAAGCAGAATGTGTTAATAGCAGAACAAGGGTGATAAATGTTGGCCTAGCCAGTGATGCCCACATCCCCTGAAAGAATAAAAAAACTCTATAGCACTTTACTTATTTTCATTTTTATTCACTCCTTCATTGTTTTATCCCCCCTTTTTATCCCTCCCTTTTTATCCTTTTTCCACAACCAGCCCCTCAAAACAGCCATCTGTCACTTGTTCCACGTTGCTCTTTCCCAGAGCGCTGACCCTTGTTCTGCTATTAATTAACATTCTGCTTTCTTACCTTTATGCCATTATCAGCAACTTCTTTAGTACTCATCACTACCATTAACACTCCCTTTGTCTTGTGTCCATGACATCTTTGTCAGTCTCTACTTAGCCACCACCTATCACTGACCTTCTATCCTGCTTTACCTGCTCCACCACCCCTCCCCAAAACAGTACAAATTCCATCACATTTCCACTTCTCTTTAGCTCTGAAGAATAGAGCCATGTGCTCAAAACGTTAACTCTGTTTCTCTCTCCACAGTTGCTGCCAGACCTGCTGAGTTCTTCCAGCATTTTCTGTTTTTATTTCATATTTGTAGCATCTGCAGTATTTTGCTTTTATCTAAGTTTATATTCTATTATGTGAATATTGTCTTGTGCTATGACAAAGTTAAATTTACTCAGTCACATATTATGCTGTATATTTCTGTTGAATTTTGGAGTTTGGAAAGGCCAGATATGAAGGAACAAATATTGTGGGGTAGATCTTCACTTTGTATGGTAGTGTAAAATGGTTAATAGGGAATTGGCAGCCAATTAAAACAACTCTCCTAATTTTAATTTCTATTGACTTCATCTGTGAGTATATTAATGCTGGTCACCTATTTCCAGGAGTTCAGCAAGCCTCTCCATTTGAAATGTCAAGCTAGGTTATCCTCATTACTACCCATTTTGGGTAGTATTGTGGAGGGTAAAGGAAGGAACTCGACTGGTTTTCACCACTCCTAACATTCTTCTCTGGAAGTGATGGCAGGTGCTGAGCATTCCTGCCCATATTTTGGGATGTTAATAGGATGTCAATAAAGGAAAGCATATCCTCTGATGTAGCTTCTCTCATTCATGCCTCAGCAACACTGGTCATCGCACCCTGGCATCCACATTGTTAAGGAGACAGAGGATGATCAATAGCACACAGCCAGTGTGCACCAATCAGGGTGACCAGCCATCCCTTATTTTAATGGATCGTCCCGTGTATGAGTCCACTATCCTGTGTCCCAGGCTGCATGACGCCGGGACACTGTTTGTCCTGTAATTCGGACCTTTAAGTTTTGTGCATGCGCAGTACTTGCTCTCCTCATGTTTGCGTTCTGTAACAGCTCCGGCAGACCCCTGCACCCTTTCCACCCCACTCCTACAACCCTGGCAGTACCACCCCCACACACCCCGCTCGTATGGACCCCATTCGTCCCTTAATTTTCTCTGCAAGAGTTGGTCACCCTGGCTATGATATAAAGCTTTTTTCTTTTGTTGCCTAGAAGCAATTAACTATGGTCAGTTGGTGCAAGTGTCCAGGCTTTCCTTCACCTTTGTCCAAAAGAGTTGGTGGGGTCCCTGACACTGCCAGAAATCCCACTGAAAGACTGCGCATCAGCATTTGAATTAACTGACTCAGGAAAGTCCACCTGCGATGGCATTGGGAGTCTCGGGGAGGTTCTAAGCCCACCTCACTGCAATGCAATTACTGCCAGCAAGGACAATTTGCCAGCGTTTATTTCCCAAAAATGAAAATGCTGGAAACCATTATCAGGTCAGTCAGCATCTGGAGAGGAAATGAATAGGTTAACATTATAGGTGAAGAACCTTCAAAACAGACTGACTTGCTGAGTGTTTCCAGGATCTGCGGGTTTCTGTTATTTTTCCGTTGACCTGAAATGCTGAATACTCTTGGGAATTGTTTCTGATAATTGTAAAAATATTCCAATTTGTTCAGTGTAAAAAGATCCACTATTTAAGGATCATCAGGTGTGCTACCATTTACTCATTACCAGGAACCAAACCAATGCGTCAAAAATCAGAAATTAAGATCTTGCGTAACCTCCCTTTGTCTCCAAATCATCTCAATCAATTTTGCTGAAGCCAATGCACTGGGCTGAACGATTGTGACTTTCATTCACGAGGGAACAATGTATTAATGTTCTTGGAAGTAAATCATTGAGAGTGCTATAGTTTTCTATGATTTCTGCCATTCTATAAATAGGTGGCCTGAAACCTTCTCAAGTGCCATAATCAATAAGTTGTGCTGAAATTTACACCAATCTTACTGTTAATAATTTACACTGAAATTTCCTCAGAACTTACTAGCATATGCTGGAACGTAGAGACCAGTGTAAAGTAGACATTAGTATAAATAGTTGGGGCCTTTGGAAAGTACAACTTATGCCATAGTCCTTATTTAAGCAAGAAAATACAACTCCTCTAGCCATCAACCATGCCCATTAGGCACAGCATGTTTAAACATGCAACCATGTAAATTTTAAAATTTTGAATGTGGTTCATACTGACAAAGGCATGGATGAGGGATTCAGATGGGCTGAGATAGGCAATATTATGTAGGTGGTCTTTGAGGTGAAAAAGCTGTGGGGTTAGGAGCTTAACTCAGGCCTAATGAAATGTGGAAGTTGAAAAGAATTTGGTTTAACTTGAGACAGTGGCTGAGAGGGGGATGAAATCGGTGGCTAGTACAATTGTTTGTAGCAGACCCTCAGTATAGCTGAAAAAGTTACAACTTATCCAAGACTGAATGCTGGACAAGCAGACTAAGTCACAGGGTGTGGAAAGGTGGCGAGCTGGGTGTCATCAGCACACACATTGAATTGAGTACATGTTTGTGGATGATGCCACAAAGGGCCAATATGTAGATAATGAAGAGGAGGAGGAGGAAGACTCCAATATAATGACGTAAAAGCAGGAAAATCATAACCGGAGATGCTTTGGTTACAGTTGGACAGGTAGGAGTGTGACCAAAGGCAGCCAGTCTGATAGAGCCAGAAAATGAAGGAGAGACATAGAAGGCAAAAGGTGTGATCAACAGCGTCAAAAGCTGTTGCTAGGTCAAGCAGTGCCATAGTGCTGTTAAGAAGGGAGTTCCAGGATTTTGATCCAGTGACAGTGAAGGAATGGCAATATAGTTCCAAGTCAGGATGGTATGTGGTTTAGAAGGGATCTTCCAGGTGATGGTGTTCCCATGCATCCGCTGCCCTTATCATTCTAGTTGGTAGATGTTGTGGGTTTGGAAGGTGCTTTCGAAGGAACCCTGTTAATTTGCTGCAGTGCATCTTGTGGATGGTACACACTGCTGCTACTGTGCATCAGTGGTGGAGGGAGTGCATGTTTGTGGATGGGATGCCCATCAAGCCGGCTTTGTCCTGGATGGTTTCTTGAGTATTGTGAGAACTGCACTCATCCAGGCAAGTGGGGAGTATTCCATTACACTCCTTGTACCTTGTATATGGTAGACAGGCTTTGGGGAGTCAGGAGGTGAGGTACATGCTGCTGAATACCCAGGCTCTCACCTCTTCCTGTGGCTGCACTATTTATATGGCCGGTCCAGTTTAATTTCTGGTCAATGGTAACCCGCAGGATGTTGATAGTGGGGGATTCAGTGATGGTAATGCCATTGAATGTCAAGGGGAGATGGTTGGATTCCATTTTGTTGGAGATGGTCATTGCCTGGCACTTGTGTGGCATGAATGTTACTTGCCACTTACCAGCCTAAGCCTGAACGTTGTCCAGGTCTTGCTGCATTTGGACATGAACTGCTTCAGTATCTGAGGATTCGCAAATGGTGCTGAACATTGTGCAATCATCTGACCTTATGATGGTGGGAAGGTCATTGATGAAGCAGCTGAAGATGGTTGGACCTAGGACACTACCCTGAGGAACTCCTGCAGTGATGTCCAGGTACTCAAATGATTGACCTCCAACAACCATCTTCCATTGTGCTAGGTATGACTCCAAACAATGGAATTTTCCCCCTGAATCCCATTGACTCCAGTTTTGCTGGCGCTCCTTGATGCCACACTCGGTCAAATGCTATCTTGATGTCAAGGACAGTCACTCTCACTTCACCAGGGGCAGAAACCTAACTCCAGGGATTCAAATAGGAAGTAGCTGGAAAGATGTGCACAAATTTTGGGGGAACTAACATGTTAAAGGGATTTGGAGAGGAAAGGGAGTTTGCAAGGAAAATAAAAATGTGAGAGGGGGATTTCAAAGAAGAAAGTGATTATGTTTAGGACGGGAAGGAGGCAGTATCTGAGTAGAGGGTGTCATTACAATATAGGTAACATGGGGGGCTGAAAGGGAAATTGGGCATTCATCAGGTAATTGTGAGTGGGTTCAAGTCAGCTGAAGGTGGGTCTTATGGGTGAAATAAGTTTGGAAAAGAAATGAGAGGGAAGGCGGAGAGAAAGAGTCGCACAGGTTTAATGGTAGTGCAGGAAAGAGCCTGAGAGAATATTTGGCTCAATGAGCAAAGGGACAGACAGGAAGTAGCAGATTTGCCTGAACAGATAGTCGTAATGACAAAGAAGGCCATGAGGTTCTTGCAATTGTCATTGGTAGTGAAGGTGGCACAGGACACGATTTAAGAAGGTGGTTGATAGTGGAAAAATGTAGCTGGAGGTTACTTTTATGCCCCAAGTTGATATAGCATAGGCAGGCCCATCCGGTCCAGTTAGCTATGTTGATGAATGGCTATGCCAGGGGAAAGTATAGAAGGAAGTAGGACTGGAAGACAAAATGGTATATGAATGGTGGGAGATCAAAGACAGCTGTCAGGCATGGCTTTGTGAGTGATTGAGCCTGTAAAAACGAACTATCTGCATTGATATAGCACCTTGCTTCTCCTTTGGACTTCCTAAAACATTTCACGGCCAACGAATTTCAAACATAGCCATTGTTATAATGTAGGCAAGTGGAAGTAGAGATGCCATGGGAGACTGCAAGGTCAAAGGAGGTGACCTTGAATATAATTAGGAGAGTTTATATGAAGAGAGGCTTAAGGATAAAGGAGGGGAATTAATTCAGCAGAGGAAAGGCAAAGATAACCAAAATAGAATCACAGAATCACACAGTGCAGAAGAGGCCCTTCGGCCCATCGAGTCTGCACCGACACGTGTGAGATTAAGATTGTTGGAAACAAGGAGTTGCTCAGACCCAAGGTTAAGAAAGGAAAGGACGGAAAATATCTTACAGAAAAACTCTGGGTGAAGCTTGGTAGTTTAAAAGCAAATATTCTTAAAAATTTGACCTACTAAGATAATTGCCCTACATGAAGAGGAGCTTGCTAATGACTAAGGAGGCTTCCAAGTTGTCACTTACATTATTTAAATGCCTCCAAACTAGTACTTATTTTTGCTTCCAATCTGTCTGCACCTTTACAGCATGCATGAGTCTTAATTATCACAAAATGTGCTCTGTGCGTAACGCAATCATAGTTGATGCCAACTCGTCTGTAGTCAAAAGGACTTTAATAACATCCTGCGTGAAGCCAAGAATGATTGTGTCTCTGAAATGAGTTGCTTTCCAACTGACTGACAGAGTGCTCAATTAGCAGATGGTTAAAGAAAAATTTGGCAAAAGTTCAATGCACTGCAAATAACAAAAAGTATCAGATTCTTTAGCATCCAATCTTTCTCTCAGGCAGAGTCACAACTTACCTTGAATATGTTAAAGAATTAATTGCATTCAGGTTTTGCTTTTTGTACCAGATGTTTTATTGCTTGGCCTCCATCTTGGCTTTTGTTGTAGTGCAGTTGCATGGGCACTGGCAGCCCTCATTCAAGTGACCATTCATTCTTCATGCTTTAGCAGTGTTCGTTGACTATTTGATCCTTGAGTGTGTCACAGGGAAGCACGATTCTGTTCTCACCTGCTGTCTGCATTCGTTAAACACAATTCTCTGAATTGGAATCCTAGCTGGTTTGTCCCCTTCCCAGTTCAAGGGTTCCAAGGTCACCTATAGCATGCCAAATGCTGCTTCAGCTAAGATCAGCTAGCTCAATACCAGCAGGGGAACTGTACCTTTTTGAATGCTATGACTCAGTAGCATATCCAGCAATGCACTTACCCACTGTCATCAGAAGAGCTAGTATTAGTTTTTTGCTTCCCAATAATTTTGTGAAATAATGTCAGGTTATTGATTTCTGTCATACAGAGCAATTTGCGTTTGTAGTGCAATAAAGCAGCATTTTCCCCTATGGGTTTCTACAAAAGAAAATTGGAAATAATCCTCAAACAACTCCAAGACTAAATGAGTCTTCTTCAAATTGCATTTATACTTCAGGATGTTGTGAGGTAAAGATCACTGTAACAAATACAAAAATACAAAATCAAGAGAGCATTGCCTTCACAGTAAAGATCTGTTAGTTATCAAGATGGGAAAAGTGGGGGAGGGGAGAAGGGGTACGTGAAGAGATGGATATTGGTAAAAGTGCTTGATAATCTGTGGATAGTGGGAAGCAGGACTCTTGGAGCAATGGCCCAATATAAATCTGTAGCATTGGTGAAGAAGAAAGAGATGTGGGGCTCCTGCATCTGTCTCTGTTTAAGTGCCACTCAGCACTCATGCATCAACTGAAAAATGCGATCACCACCAACCTATCTCCCAACTAAACAAACTACTTTATACCGTGGGCACCAATGTTCAGACAATGTAGAAACCTTGATTTTACATGGTAACTGCTTATTTATATCGACTTCAGAAGCGATGTAAAACTGGCTGCTGGTTCCACATCACCCATTTTAATACTATTTCCCAAAGACAAGGTCTAATGTAATGTCCATGGGAAATGATTCTTATGGAATAATTTGCACTTATATGTAGGAACCAAGGAATGTATGCTGAAGTGATTCATCCTACAGTTCTACACCTTATACTTCTGCTCAATAAATTTCCTGATGGCATGGGTGAGATTGCTAACCCTCTGGAGAAATCAACAAAAAATTTCATGTTACATTCTTTTTGGAAGGGGCTTTAGCTTGATGCTTTCAATATCTGCAGCTTTGTAGTAACACCAATTATGACATACGCTATAAAGTGTATTCTTTATTCCTTACATTGATCTCTGGGCTGTGCTGAGTTAGTTGATCTCAGCAAGGCTGGTTTGGGTTTGCCATAGATTGGCTTTAGTACATCAAAGGCTTAGGAGGGAATAAATCTGCCAGAGGGACCTGCTCATGTTCAATATTCGATAATATGCTCCTGGAAAAATGCATGCCACTAGCTCTCAGGTGAGGACATGTTTGGACTTAGCTGGGAAGACTGGACTTAGTTGTAAGGACCTTCATTGCCTGATGATACTGTCCAGGCAAACAGTTCAAAAACTTAACTTGGATGCAGTACCCCGCAGCGGACTGCTGTCTCCTCTGAAACTGCATCTCAACGTAAGTAAAATCTTTCAGAAAAGGAGAACAACATTACAGTATATATAAAGATTTGTCCATTTGTGGCTACTGACATGCTTTGAACAACATGGTAGGAGCCTGATTCTTATCAAGAGATAATATTGCCAGACATACCTGATGTTGGTGTCATAGGTGTAGCTGCCAGTCCATTCATATTCAAGGCTGCCATCTGCTGCATCTGTGCTGCTGCAAACGCTGCCATCGGGTTCAGGTAACCTCCCTGGGCAACTGATGCCATTATTGTTGCTTGCTGCTGCATCAACTATTAAAGATAAATAAAATTTATTCTATTTTTTCTTTTGTTTTACTTTTATGAAACACTCCAGTAATAAGGAAAACACAAATGTATTTTAGCCATGCCATTGTGGTGTGTTTGTTAATTCCCAAAGGTTGTTTTTGCAAAAAAAAAATAATCGACCTTAAAGCTTCACTACTTTATCAGCACTACTTTGACACAATGGGGCTTGAATTCTACAACACCTAGGAATGAACACAAAATAACCTGTGCAATGGCCTCGCACACCAAAAGACAAGACCTGAGAGCACCCTAAGTTTGTACTTGGGCCTCAATGGAATGTGGTTGCCAAGAGGAACTGGGCTCTGTCAGCTTATATGTTAAATCAGTGTGCTGGGAAGTCAAGGGAGAGAGGATTAGGAAATGGGAAATAGGTGAGCATAGGCCAAAGGTAGCATGTGGTAATAATATGGAGGCAGGAGGTTCATCTCATTTATCTTCTACTATCTTGGTAATCGCATGATACAATATTGGAATTGACTAATCATAGCAACCAATCTCTATCAATTTATCTATAACATACTCAAAAATGAAGCAAGGGAAGCTCCCAGTGTGAAAAGCTTTGGGAACCATAATTTCAAAGCCATCTGTTTCTCTCAAATTTGCTATACTTATCATATTTCATGTCTCAAATATCATATTCTAAAATATTTGTTTCTGAAAGAAATCTAATGATTTTAGAACCTGATAAACAGCAATCATATCAACTCTCAACGTTCCAAATTTACATAATCAGTCCTCATAATCCATTGCCTCCACCCTCTCAATCATTCTGGTTGCCCCCTTCTGTATCCTCCCAATAGCTGAAATATCCTTTTTGTATTATGGTGACCAAGACTGCACATAATATTCTAAGCGTGGTCACATCAGTGATTTATAAAGCAGCAGAATTACCTCACTATTAAAACTCAATTTTGGCCTTTTAAGCTTTTGATTTCTTTACTCACTGCTAATGAGTATTGGTAGCTTCAATTTGCTGTCAGGCAGGAGCCCAGATATGTTTCATTTTCCATACACATTATTTTCTATCCAATTAAATAATATTCTCTTCCTGAATGTTTTGTCTCCATGTGAAGTAGCTTGCACTTTTTTACACCGGAATTTCATCTGCCATTTGTCTGCCTAATTTCAAAGTATTTTCAAATTTAATCCAATGTCATTTAACCTGTTCAGCTTTGTAGTTATTTACCTTCATTAGCTTTGTACCTGGTGCAAATGTAACCACTGTGCTTGTGACCTTCTAGCTCCAGGTCATTTATGCAGAGGTTCCGTAACAAAGATCCCAATTATGACCCTGTGGAACCCCACTAGTGCCATTTTCCAAGATGGTAACTTCCCAGTACCATCACTCTCTGGGTTCTACTGATCAGCCAATTGCATAACCGTTGTAGGATATTTCCTTTGAATTCCACTTCCTTTACATTTAGTACCAAACTTTCCTTAAGAATTGTGCCAAAGGCCTTAGTGAAATCCAAACATGTACTGCCTTACCTCATCACACCCCTTTATCACACACTCAAAGAAAACCATGTAGGTTTGATTGACAAGATTTTGTGCAATTTTCACCCTTGGTTTCTTAAGAATTGTCAGTCATATTTTATCAGTCTCCTGAGATTTATTTACCTTAAATTTAGACAACTGTTCAGCAAGCATGCTGATAGTAATGTAAGTGGTGTCACAACTTGCCGTTGCAATACCTTCAAGTTCCCTTGCATAGATCACATAAATTACTGGTCTCTTCTAGTGTAAAAGCTGAGATTAAAAACTAATTTAATACTTTTGCAGTCTGTCCAGTAACAACAACAATAATGTGCATTTATATAGTGCCATTAAAGTAATAAAATGTCCCAAGGTGTGTTTCAGAGAGGCATTATAAAACAAAGTATGATACCGAACCACGATAGGAAATATTAGGGTGGGTGCCCAAAATCTTGGTCAATGAAGTATGTCTTAAAGGAGGAAAGCGAGGCAGAGAGGTGTTGAGCTTAAGGGAGGGTATTCCAGAGCTTAAGGCAGCTGAAGGCACGGCCACAAATGATTTGCGATTAAGGTCAGGGATGCTCATGAGTCCAGAATTAGAGTACAGATATGTTGGAGGGTTGTAGGGCTGGAGGAGATTACAGAGATAGGGAGGGTAAGGCCATGGAGGGATTTGAAATCAAGGGTGAGATGTTGTTTAACCAGAGAGTGGTGTAGGTCAGCAAATGCAGGGCTGATAAATGAATGGGGCATGTGTCAGAATTCTGGATGATCTCAAGTTTGTAGACTATGGAATGTGGGAGGCTGGCCAGGTTGGAATAGCCAAGCCTGGAGGTAACAAAGACATGGATGAGGGTTTCAGCAGCAGAAGAGCCGAGGCAGGGGTGGACAACGTTTCAGAGGTAGAAATATGCACTCTTCGTGATGGTGCAGCTTTGTGGCCAAATATGACACTGAGGTTGTGAACAGACTGGTTCAGCCTCAGACAGTCTATATGAAGTTTATCATGCCCTCATATGATCAGTGGGCTCACTCCTTTCCTCATTCTTCTTTTTCTCTTAATATAGCTTATATACCTTTGCTTACTTTGCACTGGAAATGTTTTCTTATTATCCAGGTAATATTTAATTTTTAATATACTAGTGTCCAGGCATTTTTCTTTCACACATTGGTAATAAATAATATTGGAGGAAGTATTAACATTTTAACATATTGTCCTAGATCACTGTGTAATTCTATAGCATGACAAACTACTTTAGATCGACAGAATCATACCTTGATATAGATGAATCTATTAAACTATATTGTACTATGTTTATCACATCAACACACACACAAGCTGAAGGTTCTGTTGCATTAGACAAATCTGTTGTACTGCAGGATATCTCAATGGTATAAATGAAAATGCTACACTGCAGGATTTTATATTGATCTAAAATATTAGTTATACTGTAGGATATTTATATTGATCTAGATCAGTATGTTAGACTTGACCTGTTGATCTACTGTCAGGTATTATATTGATCTTGAAAAGCTTGCTGCACTACATGATAACACATCAATCTACCACAAAATGCTATGTAGCAGAATATTGTATTGATCTAGAATAGCATGTTATACTGCAGGATGCAATATCGCTCTAGAATATGCCACACAGTCTGATCTTACATTGACTTACGACTGTAGATGCACTACAAGATAAGGTATGAGGTTGGTTGCCAACAGTACATTATACGGAAGGATGTTTTATTGGTCTTGGGTAGCAAGGTATAATGCAGCATATTATATTGATGTAAAACAACATGAAGTACTTCAAATCTTATTGATCTAGAATATGTTCTATTGCCCTATAATCACATATTCAGATTTTCTGTAGTATTCATAAAATTTAACCATATATATAAGTTACACTGATATAAGTTGTATTTAAATATTGCATTTCATGTCCTCAAAACACCCAAAGCGCTTCACAATCAATAAAATACTTTTGAAGTATAGTCACTGTTATAATGTAGGGCAAATCTATAAATAATTTTTAGCAAACAAAATGTTCATAAAAATGAATTCTTTTGAATTATGAAATAAGGAAATATTCAGTAGTCAAGTAGTTAAGCAGAGCACTGTTGATGATACATATTACTATTAGAAATCAATGTCAAGAGGAAATTGGAAGAATGACAGAACTGTAAGAAGTTACCTATCAGTTCTAGTTACACTCAGGCCACTGGATGAAACATTAAGCAGAAATGAAATCCATCTTTTGAGGTAGGGTGTGAAACGGGAAATTTGGGCCAACATTGAGAACTAACATTGTTTATCCTACTGGGCTTCACAAAGTCATAAGACGATATGAATAACATTTGGTGCCATCTTAGCGAGTTTTATATTGGCACAAGAACCACAGATCGTCCACATCTACAATACAAGGATGTCTGCATGCGACTCTTCAAATTGACTGGGATCAGAGTCAGTGCATTGAAAGTCCTTGCTGCTGACTGGAGTGCATGGAGACAAGCAGTCAGGAAGGGTGTGGAAAAAGCAGAGGACAAAAGAAGTGACCAGATGGCATTGTGATTAGAATGTACTAAGTTTGCATTTGCCTCTTGTCCTACTGCTATGGTTTAATGTGAAGTAGTTTTCAAAATGTATCTTTTCTATACAATTTGCTATCTGGGAGACCTTTATGAAATCCTTGCTTTGTTGCCTTCTTTCAAGTTTGAAAATTACAATTTTTTCCAGTTTTTCCTCCTAACTCTTCCCCTTTTTACCAATCTGCATTGCCTGTTTGTATTAAATTATGTCAGCCACTATTACATCAATTCTTTCTAAGTCATTGTTTGGTCCTCTTTAGATTCAAACAAGATCACTGAAACAGGTTATCTACTTATTCATCTCAATGCTGTGTGAAAATTGGTTAATAACTTTAATTGTACAACTTTTTTATTTTCTCTTCTCTAGTGGACACTTTCAGAACTTCCTGATGGAAGTTCACAGAGCTGAAACGTTGGGCGAAAGTTTCCGTTCTAGAGACTGTAAGTGTGGTGGTGGGCAGAGTTCACGGCGCGTTTCCCGCTGGGTGGTGGGGCAGGAAATCACGCCTCATTTCACACTCAGAAACAAATTAATTATGCATTGGCAAGTAGCTCTCCAAATCGCATGGCAGAGCAGGCACTGATTTATCCACTCTGCTGTTACCTAATGGGGTCGAAGGTCCGGGCACTGCATTTAAATGCTACCTGAACCCACACATTTCTCTCAGTAGGCCAGCTGTGTGAAGAAAATTCTGGATACGGCTCTACCGAAGAAAAAAGCTGCTCCCACTTTCCCAGTTTCCTTTGAGACCCTCGTCCGTGGAGTCCGCCAGCACCGGACTGTCCTCTACCTGAGGGATGGCTCCAGGGGACCAACCAACCTCACCTCGCCAGCCTGGGAGGCTGTTGCAAGCGAGGTCAGCTCGTCGGGCACTCGCCCGAGAAACGCCGCCAGTGCAGGAAGAAGATGAACGATCTCACCCAATCTTCAGCTTATTCCAATCTCACACTCTCATAATGGCATCATGCACTCAAAGGGTTACACTGCTCAGGGATCTCACACAATATTAGCATGGGACACATCAGCACTGATTGTCTCATGGACACTTTAACATCACCAGCATCTCATCTATCATGCTGCACAAACTCCATCCTCAGCCCCTACTGGGGAGAGCCCAGCACACACAGCGGGCATGCATGCTTCCCAACCTCTCCTCCATCTCTTCTCATCATGTTCCATTCCATTTACCTTCATGCAGGCCAAGCTCACCCACAACCGAAGGGTGATATCCCAGATGGGAGGAGGGAAGGCAGACATCCAGGAGCTGTCCCCGTTTGAGGAGGATGCCGCTGCGCTGGCAGGCAAAGACAAAGATCGCTCCAGCAAGCCAGTATGAATGAGCCCTCCATGAGTTGATCACATCCTGATAATCACAGTGCTATGATGTGGCAGATGGTGCTTGCCAGGTGGACAATATCCACGAGGGAAGCTTGGTTGCACTATCACAATGGTTTTGCAATTTGTATTTATTACAAGATGTGTGCACAGTATTCAGAGGTAATAAGTCCACCAAGAACTTCAGAGCTTTTAAAAATTAAATTAAAATATTTATTAACAAAATAAAAGATGTCAAGTACATAGGACTACAATTACTACTATGATAACTCCTTAAATTCCTAATTAACCTGACTCCCAGTTACACTCCCTTTAAGGCAACGGTCCAAAAATAGACTTTAGATTTAAAACAAACTCAGCAAGTTAACACAATACCCTGGACGATGGAATTCTAAATGGCTTTTCTCCAGCTTCAGTTTAGTTAGACAGCAGACTTATGCACAAATGCTGGAGGCTTCATTAAGGCTATTTCACACACTCTTGATAGATCTTAAATGGTCTTCTAACACATAGCCTTTCATTCTCCTTTACATATATTTCTGTCTTTTTAATATGTAAATCCTATTGTTCCATATATCTTTGAAACGATATCTTCCTCATAACATAAAAACTTTCATGGGGCCAATATTGCCAGTAACCTTTGAGAAATATAAATGCATTCCTTAGCCTTGCTTAACTGGCTAGTTGTAAACCAACTAAGATCCTTTTGAAATCCAAATATCCCTTCATTTATCTAAAAAATGCAAATTCCCTTCAAACCTTACATGCTAAGCCAGCATCCATGTTTACTCATTAGCATGTCAAGCACCTAGCTTCTTTTGATGATTTAAAACGTACAGTCTGCTTGACTACAAAATGTAATTAAATCATGTACAGACCCAACTATACTTACCCCCATAAATCTACTTCACAATAAACCAGAAAAATATTATGAAAAAATATGTTAATTTCATGGCAACATGCAATGTTGTATTCTGCCTGTTTATGAATCTATCTTCTCTCTCTCTTACAGGCACCAACAGGCCCAGGCAGAGCTCCAGGCCACCTCAGAGGAGGTTGCTGAGGATGCATCAGATGAAGAACCAACGATGCATTCACCTCCACCCTCCAGCAGCGCAGAGACACACCCCGGTGGGATCTGGATTAGGCTCAGGGTCATATTTTGGGGAACACCTCACTGACACGTCTCTGCAGCAGTCGTAGGCAGTTACAATCCCGGTCTCTAGCACTCAGAGGACTGCTGGAGATCAGACACCCACTGAGTCTGAGTCAGCTGATGATCCCCTGCAAGTGGCCATCTCTAAAGGTGCAACGGCAGGTGGCGGAAAATCAGGTAGAGTTGCAAGAGGCAGCCAACAGACTAGAGCGAAGGATGGAGGAGTCTGCCCGTGTTCTTTCCGATGTCGTGGCTCTGACATGTGAGCACCTCAAGATCTCCATGGGAAGGTTGGTGACCACCTTAGAGACCTTTGTCCAGCAGATCCTGCTGGCTTTGTGCTCAGACCTACACTCTATCACTATAGGCATTGGTGGGGTCCATCACTTCAGCAATGACTGGATGCCCTTTGGCTCGTTATCCATGCCAATTGGAGAAAGCACATTAGAGGCTTTCATTGATGATCTGGCAGATATGCAGCAGCTGTGCTTCCTTAGCAGTTGCCTGCATTTTCCATTCTCACATACCCCTCTGTTAATGCTCAAATGGAGTGACTGTATTGTGAAGCCAATGACTCCTGCAGTCTCTCGTTAAAGTGCACCAAAAGACAATGGCCCCAATTGTACCTTCTCAAAGAAGTCTTCCTCTTTTCTCTCAGCTCTGACTCTATTTCAGTGCTGTGACTCTAAATAGTTTGAGGATGACCTCTGAAAGATCCCCTTTGTCTAGCATGTGCTCCTCCCACACTATCTCAGACCCTTCCTGTGCAGATTCTTTCCCAGTTTCATGTTTAAACTGTGCAATAACTTGGGGTTTCAAGATGGTGGTGCTGCATTTCTATTTCAAGACCGGCTTTGACTCTCCCCCTGTCAGTGTTCACGTCCCTCCAATCTTCCTGGAACCTCACAATGTGCAGGTAGACTTCCCTCGGGTTATTCTCCAGCCTCCCACAGTAACCCTTGATCCCATTGTCATTGTGGTGGACATTCCAGCCCTCCCCACTGAACCCATCACTGTTTATGTCCCCTTGTCCCATATGGACCTCATCCTTACCCATCTCGAGGTTGTGTGCACAGTGACATACAGAGGAGGATCACCCAGGAGAGCTTTATTACCTTTTCCCAATTTACAGGCTGCAAATGCCTCCCCTAACCATGACCATCCTATCTGCAGCCCAGTACCGGGCCAGACAACCCCATCACCACTGACCGTAGGGCAATGACCATGTGCTGCACACCAGGCTGTGCCTTATCCTAACTGAGCACACAGGCCTTGCCCCTCCCTGGAGAGGGTCTATGCCATGCATAGCCCTGTAGCATGATCCACAAGCCTCAGGACTGTCTCCAATCTCTCACCCTGACTATGAGGTCCACAAAGCCCCAGAACTGCCTTTAATCTCTCATTCGACCTCTTCGCTGCAGGACAGGGACTATTACTGTCTTTCAGTGAGCTCTCTCATTCCATCATGACTGATCACAACACAGCCTCCCTTCCCTCCACCACCTGCGCCCCCTCATTAGCCTCTGTGCAACTCATCCCTCTTGTGTTACACTAACACAACACCCACCCCCTCCTATTCTGGACTCTGCCTGCATCCCCTCCCATTAATACAGTTCAATTCCCATCCACTCCCTTCTGTGTTTGCATTCTAGTCTTCCATGTTGGGGCCCAGCTTCCCCACCCTCAGTCTACACTCTGCCTACCATCGCCCCACCACCCCCCACTTCAGCCCCACCATCCCCCTTTGTCCCTCATGTCTCCGCCATCCTTCCTCCTGCCCAGTCGCAATGCTGGTCTCTGTTTCAGAGTGCAGCCGTGCCTGAGACCCACAGCACACACTTGAGTGCTGTCCTCCTGGAGTACAGAGGCACCCACCATGAGCAGACCAACCCTACGGCTCCACTAGTGTAGCATTATTCTGCCATTGTTGAGAAACCAGAGCAGCGCTGTTGCAGGTAGGCTTTGAACATTGCACTCACCTCGAAGTCATGAGTGAGTGATGGCGGACAGCTCCATGTCAGTCATTTCCAAACTTGATTTAGACTGGTCTAATTTTCCGCTGGCATGGCACGTAATTGGAAGGGGGAACATGATTCCAGTGAAAAGCGTTTTTAATGAGTATTCATGATGTGGTAATGCATGCAAATCGTGTTCCCGATATGGATCAGCGGGAAACCTGAGCTGCCAACAGCCCGCCATGAAAGTCGTGGAGGTGGGGGGGGGTGTGGGGGGGGGGGATATTATGAATTGATTTCCTGTCGGCAGCATTTCAACTTTTGCCCTCTCTCTGAATTTTCCACTCCTGCTCGCCATAAAACCCGCTGTTGGCAGGGCTGGAAAATTCCTCCCGTTTCTCTCTCCTCAGATGCTGCCCGACCTGCTGTGTACTTTCAGTATTTTCTCTGTTTTTATTCCTCATTTCTACTCCCCTCTTTACCTTTCTAGCTGCCTTATTTCGACTCTTTTCAAGGTTCTATCCCTTTCTCCTTTGGCTTTGTGGAGCAGGTTTTACTTTCTTATATCTCTTTGTATTGTCTTATTAAACCATTTAGGCTAAAACTTCTTTAATGTGCATTTACTAGTCCTTGAATTGTACTTATCTTGCATGTTCTGATGGCACTTTCCACAACTAAAGTTTTCTGCTCCTGCTGAACTATTCAAGTTCCTCCACCATTGTCTTGAAATTGGCCCTCTTAAAACTGTGTAGCTGTTTACTGTTTTTTTTTAGATTGCAATCAAGTCAAGTTTAATCATGGTAACTGTCAGTAATTTTCCCTGACAAGCCCCTCCTCACTACTTATAATCCAGCTCCACGTGGCTTGACATCCTTAATGGGACCATTTTTTTAGTTTGTTATTGGCCATCAGTTTTAAGAAAAAGGTCTTTTTCAGTGTGGGTACAAGCTACAATGTATATCCTGTGCTAAGAAAGTAAGAGCTAATATAAGCATTACTTAAAAGTGCAGAACGACTTGAGGTCATCACTAATAAGGGCGGAATGCAATGGGAGGAGCATTCCCTAGTAGAGAGCTGACAGATACAAACCAACTAATTATGTGGTGGGTTTTTCCAAATCCAGGCTAATGGCAAGGTATCTTGTCTGCCATAGTGTGTATCAATATCATTACATTGCTTGTTACATGGATTTCAATGGGTGGAGAATGACGAGCATCACGCCTCTTGATTTGCTGATACCTACTGCCGTTGGATGAGGCACTGCTACTGGAGCAGACTTTACACATAAATAAAACATTTTTATCTTCCATTAGTGTTCAACTTATACGATAACTGATATAAAAACAGTCTGTTGCACAATCTGAGTGACCGTGAAGACATAGCTCTGAAGGTCATCCCAGGAATAAACTTTTCCTTTCTGTGCTTTATGCCACAGGCTAAAAAATCCATGAACCCATCTGACATTTGTCAAAATTTAGAGCTGATCTTTGGGAACCTTGGCTTAATTTTTAGATGTTTCAAACTGAATAGTTTATACTTCTCCGACACCAAATTTCTCTTTCGCCAGTGAACCAATTAAGATTCATGGTCAGGTCAGCGTTTGAATTGTAATCAACCTTCAGATCTGAATGTTACTTAAGATATTCCATTAACTGTTTGGTAAAATTTTATTGGGGGCAGATGTAATTCATTATGCAGTTACAGGAAGCTCTTATCAGATCATAAGGTGTTACTAAGCCAATCTTATTCCGTTGTCATGAAGTCACAAAATTGTTTAGATCATCAATAGGAACAGTATATAATTTAAAATATATACTTAAAGTTATGCAGTAAAGCTCAATGGTTATGTACTTATGGTTTAATTTCCATTAAGAAACCTTGTAGCTTTACTGCAACATACAGAGGGTTAAAGTGACCCTGTGTGTGCTATGTATATGGGTGAGTAGGGCAATCCTGTAGCACATGGCTGAAAGATTCTAATCTTGAATATGTTTCTTATGCTCTTGCCCAAGCATGAAAATTCCTTAGACCCTGTCCTCGGGAAAGGGAAAATTCAATTTATCCCAGATCTGTCCTCCTGGTCAATACAAGCCAGTCACTGACAGTACATTTTTACTTTAATTATCCAATTGGTTCCAATCAATCGGTTTTAAATTCTGCCATATTGATACACCTCAGTTGAGTTTCCAGTTACCACTTGAAAATACCAAAAACACCAGAAAATCGTGGTTCACAACTATTACCAGTGGAAATTTGGTAGGAACAATGCGAGATGATAAAGTACATCTCTTATTTGCTAATTATGAAATGGCACTGGCAACACAGAGAAACCCATAAACCATGCCACCCTGTACAAAGAGCTCTGATGCCTTCTCTACTACCTCCCTCTACCTCTATCTTACTAAAGGACAGCTACGTACAGCAGAAAAATAAAGCTTTAGAAATACTGGCAGTTAAAAGAAAATTTCCAAAACGCGTTTTAAAATAAAATAAAATGAGTACTCGAGGCTTTTTGGCTCTAATCCATTGAATATCTTGTCCTAACATTTTATACAAGATGTAAGATGCAACAACATCAGTAGTATACATTAACAATTATCATTTTATATTATTGTTAAAATAGATTGGGCTAGGCAATAATAAAAGCTTGTTCATGAATACCAATTTGTTTTTCTTAGGAAATAATTGGATTTTCAAATGCTATGCACTAAAACTTAGCAACGACAACTTGTATTAATACAGCACTTTTAGTGTCGTAAATTATCCAAAGATGAGCCATAAAAGAGTTATCAAACAAGACTTGACAGCAGGCCACATAATGAGATACTTGGACAGCTGACTAAAAGCATACAAGAAGCCAAAAACTGATCGGAGAATAACAAAGCCAAGTGGTGTGAAACTGCCTGCACCCACCCAAACAGAGGGCATCTCACATGGGTCTGAGTTTGTGATGGCAGCCTTCCATCTTGTAAGATGATGGCTTATGCCGAAGTGGTCAACTCTGTGTTACTCATCACCTGGAGTGACTCAGGAGCCCTGCTCTGGCATGGCAGTCTCTGTTGCATTTGCTGCAGAGGAAGACAGTGGGCTGAGAAGGTGCATGATTCACTGGCCTCTGTTTTCTCTGGCCCCTCTTCTCACCAGCTGAGCTTTTTGTTTCTGCCCACCTCTTCTAATGCTCTTCCAAACAGCCAACCTCCAGAGGTCACAGCTAGCGTTGACTGTCCCTTAGTGTCAATGCCCACCATCATCATATCTTGCTTGCAGGTGTCCTTGGAGTGGGGGTACGGACTCCCAGAAGGTCGTGACCCAGTGACCAGTTCAACATATAGAAGGTCTTTTGGTATATGGCCATCATCCATCTGATGAACGTGGCTGAACCAGCACAGACATCATTGGCCTAGCAATGGGTGTAAGCTGATGGAATTAGAACGCTCCAGGGCCTCTTAGCTGATCACCTTGTTCCTGCCAAGGATGCTAAGGATGTGTCTGAGACAGTGAAGGTGGAAACTGTTCAGCCTTTTCTCCTGCTTAATATATGCTGTCCACTGTAGAGGAGTGCGTTGAGGACACAGGCTTGGTGGACTCACAGTTTGGTGTTCTCAGTCAGGTTGCTGTTGTTCCACACTCTCCAATTCAGCTTGGACATGACAGCTGCAGCTTTTGCAATGTGGGTGTTGATTTCAGCATCATGTGACAGATTGCTGGTGACTGTGGAGCCAAGATATGTGAAGTTATCAACAACTTCTGGCATCACATTGTCAATGCTGATAGATGATGATATGACAACATCCTGGGCCATGACATTTGTCCTTCAGATGCTGATGGTCAAACTAAAATCTGTGCAGGGGTGTGAGAATCTGTCCATTTGACGTTGAAGGTGTTCCTTGATATGGAATGTTAGTGCAACATCACTGGCATTGAACAACTCTCTGATGAGGACTTGATGCACCTTTGCTTTGGATCTCAGGCGAGCATGGCTGAACAGCTTTCCGTCAGTTCTGGTATGGAAGTGGACGCCCTCTCTAGGTGATCTGAGGGAATAAGACAGCAGCAGAGAGAAGAATGTGCCAAAGAGTATCAGTGTCAGAGCACAACCCTGTTTAACCCCACTGTGGATGTCAAAGGGTTCAATTTTGCCCCCATCATAACTGACCTTACCCATCATGTTGTCATGGGAAGAGGAGATCACATTGAGCAGCTTCAGCGGGCAGCCAATTTTCTCCAGTAGCTTAAATAGGCCACCTCTGTTCACGTGGTCAAATGCCTTGGTGAGACCGATGAAAGCAATACATAACAATCTCCTTTGTTCACGGCATTTCTCTTGCAGATGCCTGACTGAAAAGCTCATGTTAATTGTAGATCTTCCAGTTCTGAAACCACACTGGGTTTTGGGATAGGTGTGTTCAGCCAGGATCTGCAGCTTGACAAGGGCAACGTGGACAGATACTTTTCCCATGATGCTTAGCAGGGTGATGCTCAATAGTTCTGCAATCACGGTGGCTGCCCTTATTATTGTACAGGGTCACAATCTTTGCATCACACATATCCTGGCACACTGCCCCCTCCCTCCATCAGAGACAAAGAAGTTCATGCAGATGCTGCAGGAGTGTCAGTTTCCCAATGAGTTCAGGCAGTATAGCATCTGCACCTGGAGCTTGTAGAGATAGTGGATGTACTGGTTGTAATCTTCCAAAATTCCCTGGATTCTAAAAAGTCCCAGAGGATTGGAAAACCGCAAATGTAATGCCTCTATCCAAGAAAGATGGGGGACAGAAAGCAGGAAACTATACGTTAGTTAGTCTAACATCTGTCATTGGGAAAATACTTGAATCTATTATTAAAGAGGGAATAAAATAACAGGACATTTAGAAAATCATTACATATTCAGACAGAGTCAAATGTGATTTTGTGAAAGGGAAATTGTACTTGACTAATACATTAGAGTCCTTTGAGGAAGTAACCAGCAGGGTTGATAATGGGGAACCAGTAGATGTGGTGTATTTGGATTTCCAAAAGGCATTAAATAAGGTACCACACAAAATGAGAGCCCATGTTGTTGGGGGTAACATTTTAGCATCGGTAGAAGATTGGTCAACTAACAGGAAGCAGAGAGTTGGGATAAATGGGTTGTTTATGTGTTGGCAAACTGTGACAAGCAGTGTGCATGTTTTTTAAAAATTCAGTGCTTGCTATTTCACTCTATCTGTTGAAATAAGCCTGAGTGCTATACTTATAGGATTTGTGCTGCATGACTGATTTCACAACCTATCATTATCAGAGTGGGATGCCTGTCAGTTCACAGTTTGATTGACAAATGGTTATAAAGTCTTTGATGCGGGGCAATGAATGTAAATGTTTGTTATAAGGGAATAAGTGGTTAAAGGAACTTAAATGTAGTGAATGGGTTTTTACCAATGAGAGTTTTAAAAAAAAAGTGAATTAATCAATAGACACTTAGAATTTTATTCTATTTCCGGTCAGCATGGGTCCTGAGGCCTGCCCATGGTAGATACTGGTTGAATTGGCAAGGAGGATATAAGGGCAATGGGTGATGGGTTTGGGGGGATATAGGTTGGCATGAGTTGGCACTAAGTTGTTATGGGGCTCTAAAGGGCAATGGGGTGGGTGGAGGGGCATAGATTGGCATTGAGTATATGAGGGGCCATGGGAGGTGGTTGGGGGTCATAGATTAGCATGGAGGGTATGAGGGGTCATAGAGGTGGATGGGGGCATGGGTGGCATATGTTGGCATGGGTGGGGAATGGGCAGTGTGTGGGGAATGAGGGGTGTGAGGGGGTGAGGGTAGAGGGTTGTTTTTTTTACTTTTTTGCGGCTGGGACAAAGTGCTGGATCACCAAAGCCAGCCTTTTGCCCAGCTCTCCTCTGCACCTGCCAGCCCCTGTGCTGAGCTGGGAATTTTGAAAATTCAGGCCCTATATCCTATATCTGCAAAGGGATATAGATTGGTTAAGTGAGTAGGCAAAAATTTGGCAGATGGAGAATAGAAAAGCATAATATTATTTAAATGGAGGGAGACTGCAGAAATTTGAGGGTCAGAGGAATCTGGGCGACCTGGTACATGAATCACAAAAAGCTAATAGGCAGGTACAGCAAGTCACTGGGAAGGCAAATGAAATGTTGGCCTTTATTGCAGGGGAACGGAATATAAAAGTAGGAAGTGTTGCTACAGCTGTACAGGGCCTTGGTAAGTCTGCATCTGAAGTACTGTGTACAATTTTGGTCTCCTTAAGGAAGGTGTTGCAATATCTAGTTCATGGTTCATCTGTTTTAGAATATACTGTTTAGTTTTAGCATATAACTTCCAGTTTTAAGATAGGATAAATGCAACGTAAACAGGCTGGGAGGTTATTACACTTAAAAGATAAGAATAGAAAAGATAGAGCTATAAAACAGTAGGTGGAGAAACTTAAACAATGCATGACCAACTGAAAACAGAAGCAGAATGGGAAAACATTTAAAGGAAAATGACCCCTCACCCATTTCAAACAAAAACTGAACCTGAGATTTGGAAACCAAAAGTGCTGGGCAGACTGAAACTGGGTTGAGGCTATATAAAGGGATGCAGAGTCATCCAAGTACTGATTGCAGCTTGGAACTGGTGTGTGCAGTTTGCAGCTCACTGAGAGAAGATAGTCAAAGTAAATGCAAGCTAAGATAGATCTGCACTGTAGGCAAGTTAATAAAAACTATCTTCACCCACCGTGCGGAATGCGAGTGAGGCTTAATCTCAGTTTGAATTTTGTGAGGGAACAGGAGCTGGAAGTTTGCCTAGTTTGAAACGAGTGGAAGAATCTACAGTGGTCTTCACAGTATTATGGCAAAGAGAGCAACAAGCAGATTAGCTTTGAAGTATTGGAAAGGTAACCAGGACAAGGGACTAAGACAAGGGTCAAGAGATGGTGAATAAAAGTTTTATCTCTGAGAATAGCTGGAGTTGAGGAAAATTAAAGTAGTCCCCAAAGGACTGTGGCACACTTATGGGTGGTCCCTGCAGAAGTAATTAACTTTAAGATTGATGTGTCTTCTAAAAGAATTCTTGGGAGAATTAAGAAGTGAACCTGAGTGCAGAACACATGTAGTTATAAACCATATTGCTTAGTTAATAGTGCTTGTTTTTCTGAGGTCTTTGATATACAATAAAGTATGCGTTTTTGTTTAAAAATATGTGAAATCTTGTGGTGTCATTCAATTTGTTTAAAATGAGGTGTTCAGATTTCTCTTTAAATGTTAATGGTCCCTAACTGGATCATAACAAATGATGTAATTGCATTGGAAGCAGTTCAGAGAAGGTTCACTTGTGTGATTCCTGGGAAGAAGGGATTATGTTATGAGGAAAGGTTGAGCAGGTTGGGCCTATACTCACAGGTGTTTAGAAGAATGAGAGGTGATCTTATTGAAACATACAAGATTCTGAGGGGACTTGACAGGGTGGATACTAAGGGCATGTTTCCTTGTGGGGAAGTCTAGAACTAGGCGGCACAGTTTAAAAATAAAGGGTCTCCCATTTAAAATGGAGACAAGGAGGAATTTTTTGGATTTGGATTTCTCTTCCCCAGAGAGTAGTGGAGGCTGGGTGATTGAATATATTCAAGACTGAGTTAGACAGATTTTTGATTGACAAGAGAGTTAAGGGTTATGGGAGCAGGCACGAAAGTGGAGTTAAGGGCACAATCAGGTTAGCCATGATCTTATTGAATGGCAGAACAGACTTGAAGGGCTGAATGCCTTACTCCTGCTCCTAATTCTTATGATCTTGTGACCTTTGCCTATGGAAAGTGAATCAATAGCTTTGCTAACTTCCTCCACTGTTGGTTCAATATCTAACTCTGCCATGACAGGCAGGCTTTCTATGGTGTCTAGAGCCTCCTCATTGACAGTGTTCTCCTCAGAGTACAACTCATGGTAGCGTTCCACACATCTCTCCAATTGTTTATTGCAGTCAATGATGACCTCCATGCCAATGTTTTCAATGGAGCTGTTTTCTTTGCTGATGGACCTGTTGCCTTTTTGATCCCTTCACACATTCCCTTAGTACTCCCATGTCAAAGGACATCTGGATATCCTGGAAAAGTTCTAACCATTAGTTATAGGCACACTGCCTAACAGCCTGTTAGACTTTACTTCGAGCAGCTCTTAGTGCATTCAGAGTCTTCTCGCTGGGATCTCTCTTGTAATTAATGACAGCAGACTACTTGGCTTCAATGACAGGTTCCGTCACAATGATATTAGCCTTGAACCAGTCAGCACTTTACACACTTGCTTCCCATATGTTGATAGTGTGATATTGTAGATGGTGTCCAGAAGTCTGTTTCATTTTGCTTCTGCATGCTGTGTGGGAATGCTGGAGAGCGCCTGTTCAATTGAGTTGAGGAACTGTTGGTTTTTATCTGGGTAGGCAGTATGGCTGACATTGATATGAAGACAGCATTTCTGATTTGAATGATAAAACTTCAAAGGTTGCATCCTAACCATGATTAGGGATTGATCTGTATTGCAGTCAGTGCTGTGGTAACTGTGGGTGTTGAGAATGCTGTTCAGAGACTCATATCTGGCGATGATCAAATCCAGCTGGTGCAAATGCCCTGATCTTGGATGTCTCCAGGAAGCCTTGTGACATGGTTTGTTTTGAAAGAAGGTGTTAGTTACACAAAGCCTGTGGTAGCAACAAAACTCAAGTAGTCTCTGTCTGTTCTCATTTAGCTTTCCCAGGCCATGATATCCGCTAGCCAGAGTTATAAGCAAACCAGCACACAAAAGCAGAAAGCATGCTAACTCTCTTCACCCACACACTAGTCACATCACAATGACCTTTTGGACACACGAGTGTGTATTGAGTGCAATATAACTGTAGCCCAGAGTTAAGATTTTGGACCTTTTTAACAGTTTATAAATTAACTTTCCAGTGAGGCTAAAGTTCATCTGTGTGTTAGCGCAACCAAATGCACAAAGTGTGCCAAGGTAAAGTAATATGCTACATTAGCATTACTGGCACATACCAAAAATTCCTCCTGGAATTAAATCAGTTTAATGCACAGATCAGACTTTAATGGTTTGTTGGTTTACTTGTTAAGAAGCAATGAATGACAAGGGTGCAAATTTCATGCATGGCTGTTTTCCACTTTGGAATGGCCGTAAGAAAGGTCATACTAAGGCAGTGGAGAGAGTTGGCAAAGATTCAGCAAGAATTTCAATCCACATAGCACCATGGGTGCAACAGCAAGTCTAAATTTGTTGAATATGTTAAAGAAGAAGAAAAAACAAAGGATGAGAGCCCTGAATTTCTGAGGGTACAGATTCATTATAGATCCAGACAAACTTGGACAGAGTTACTTCAATCTTCTTTAATAACAATGTTGGCCACATTACCAGGGAAGCCAGTTCCTGAAGCCAGACCTGTGACATTAGCACGGCACTGACAGGTAGCAGTAAAAGTGACGCCACCATTTGCACCTTTGTGGCAGCCACAGAAGATTTGGCAAGAATCAGTCAATATGCATTTCATTGTTGTATTGTGCAGATTACAGATGCCCTGCTTTCATACAACCCCAACATGAGTCGTGTGGCACTCCATCAGTTAGTTTGCCAACTTGAAAATTCCCCATTTATCGCCACTCCCTATACTCTGCTTCCTGTTTGTTAACCAATCCTCTATCCATGCTAATGTATTACCTCCAGCTCTTGAGACCTTCACTTGTGTGTTTAATGTTTGTATGGCATCTTATTGAATGCCTTTTGGAAATCCAAGTATACCCTATCTACTGGCTCCTATTTCTCTATCCTACCCTCTAGTTACATCCTCAAAAAACTCCAAAAAATTAATCAAACAATATTTCCCTTTTGTAAACCTATGTTGACTCAGTGCATTGTAAAGCCTTCCTTAATAATAGATCCAGCAATTTTCTGATGACTGATGTCAGGCTAATTGGCCTGTAATTCCCTGTTTTCTCTTTCCTTTCTTTCTAGAATAGTGGTGTTACATTTGCTAACTTGTAATCCTCTGAGACCCATCTAGAATCTAAAGAATTTTAGAAAATCATAACAAGTGCATCCACTGTATCTACACCTACCTCCTTTAGAACCCTGGGATGTAGGCCATCAACTCCTGGGGGATTTGTTGGTTTTTCGTCCTTTAAATTTCTCTAATACTTTTTCTCTGCTGAATTACTCTAAATTCTTCACACTTACTATCCTCCGGTACTCTTTACATCTGGTAGGTAATTTTTCCAATATTTCTGCCATTACCTCATTCCCCATGATAATTTCTCCAGTCTCTGCTTGTAAGTGACTAACCAACTAACCTTTACTTTAGCTACTCCCCTTTTTATATATTTGTAAAAACTTTTACAATACATTTTTATGTTTCTGGCCTCTACATTCTCATATTCTATATTTTCCCTTCTTATCATTTTTTGCTGGTTTCAAAAGCTCTCTATTCTGCAGGCCTACTACTATCTTTGCAACATTACAAGTCTCTTCTTTTAATGTAATGCTATCTTTAACTCCCTTAGTAAGCCATGGATGGATTTTTCTTACTAAGTTTTTGCTTTTTAATGAAACGGATTTTTATTAAACGTTTCTGAGCAATTTCTTTAAATGTTTCCTATTGGTTATCTACCATCATACCTTTAAGTCTATTTATCCAATCATTCTTAACCAATTCCCCCTCTTCCTATGTAATTGACTGTTTAAGATTAAGATTCTTCTTTTGGACTTGATTATGTCACTCTCAAAGTTAACATGGAATTCAATTTTATTATGACCATTTTTTCCCAGTGGATCTTTTACTATGAGCGTACCAATTAATCCTACAGTATTGCACAAAATTAGATCTAAAGTAGCCCCTAGCCTAAAACAGAATGGTTGACTTAAGCTGGTTGACTTGCTGTCTCCTAGGTTGCAGCATATGTGTAATGTGCACATGATAGAGAAAAAAGGAATTTGCATTTATATATTTTTATGCCCAAACCACTTCACAATCAACTAATTATTTTGAATACAGCTACTGTTGTTATGTAGGCAAACATTAAATAAGTAGAATAAGCTAGTTATGTTGTGGCTGCAGCGAAAGTGCATGGTATATCTTATGGCACAGCACAATCATTACTTTGCACCTGATCTTCACAGGGAACATATGATTTTGCTTAAAAGTGAAGTGAATCACTGTCCTCTAGTTCAACATCATTCATGCAAAATTATATCTTCCCATGAAGGTGAAAGGCTTGATCTATTGAATTCCCTCACCCAACTGCACTTTGTGCCTTCTGTTTTTCTGTAAGGAAAAGATAAGTCTGGACAGGATTTTTTTGACAGCAGTGTTTCTCATCCCGCCACCCAAGGAGTGTTAATTAGCTGGAAATGTGTCTTCCGTTCCCTCACTCAGGCGATTGGCCAGCAGCTTTGTAGAGCCAACAATGCCAATGGCAGCAGTGACCAGGACTACAAGCAGTCCCCCGATTCTAACCCCTGGAATCCAGGACCAGATAAGTGTGGCAGTTGTGGGGGCAGGGTGGTCTCACAGCAGGGAGGGGAGGTGAGGTCTGGTGGGGAGTGGGGAGAAGGGGTTGGGATTCTTGAAGGAAAGGCTGGGGGCGCCTGATGTGGAAAGGGGCCATCTGAGGGAGTCACTCCACTCTCCCTTGCTGTTCAAGGCCCGAGTAACATGGCCTGCTGGGCTTCACCTCCTCCCGCCTGCCTCAAAATTGGTTAATAATTGACCACTTAAGGGGTCCAGCTATGGGTAAGAGAATACAGGTAGCACTAGGCCTTTCCCAAACCACATAAAATTGCAGATAAGTCAGGGGTGGGTGGGAGAGCAGTGGGAAGGCCACCTTAGGAATTTTACAGGTCCCTCCATTTGCAAATCATCTGGCGAGGCACCATAAAATTCTGCCCTATGTGTTGAACGAGGGAACATTTTGTGCTCCATATTCCAGCCAATGGCATAATTTAAAATGTTATGCATAGTTTATCTGAACGTAAAGTACCTTACCGAGAGAGGGTTTCCGCGGATGCTTGAGGGATGACTGAGTGCTTTGTAATTGTCTGCTGTATCTGTGAATAATTCTAATCTTCAACCATAATCTAACATCATTCTAGGTAATAGAAACAGGAAATGGTCAGCAGGTCAGGCCAATCTGTGGAGAGGAACAGAGTCAACATTTCAAGTTGATGACCTGTCACCAGAATTTTCTGATGAAAGGTCATTAACCTGAAATCTTGGGCTGAGTTTTCATCCTCCAGCTGTGTAGCGGGAGTCAGGAAAGTTCCTGGCTTAGCCGCGCACCTGGGGAGAAAGAGCCCATGAAGACGGAATTTTCATTCCTGGTGGGGCGGGTGTGGGCTGCAGTTGGGCCTACTGACCCAGAAAAAAGTTTGGAGGCAACCGCAGGAGTCGCCTGGTGCAGAAGCAGACAGTTTAAAAGGCCCGCCTCAGTGCTGTGGGACTTCATCTCAGTTATAATAAAAACAGAAAGGCTCTCCAGCCCTCACCCCTCCTACCCCCTCACCAACCCCCACACTTCTCATGCCCTATCCACGACACCTCATGCACCTCATGCCTACCACACAACCCCCATTGGTCCCTCAAATCCTCCATGTCAAGCTATGCCTCCCAACCAACCCTTATGGCCCCTGATGTCCCCATGCCAAGGTATATACCCCACCCACCCCCTATAGCCCCTCTTGCCCCCCATGCCAAGGTATGCACCCCACCCACCCCCTATCACCCCTCTTGCCCCCCCATGCCAAGGTATGCCACCCAAATGACCCCTATGGCCCCTCATGTTCCCCTGCCAAACTATGGCACTTCCATGCTCATTCACCCACTATACACTGTATAGAACCACTGTATCAAATGTGTCAACAAAAACACACAAAGAAAACACAATCATTCATTAATAGCTTTCTACTTTCTTAAAAAAACTATTTTTTTTTACCACAGGCCAATAAAAGTGTCAATAATCTAGGCTTTTTAAAGTGTCATTTGCTGAAACAACAAGCACTTGAAACCTTTATATCATGTGTAAATAAACATTGTGCAATTGACAACATAGATCAAGAAAGTGTTTCCCCTGGGGCTCAGGTGTTCCAGTACTCTAATGGATGTCTGGGCTCTCAGCTAAGTATACCTAATAGGTGGATTATTAAGTTACCAAGTGTTCCAGGCATTTGGCAATCAGATCTTGCCACCTTATGGCTCACATTGATTTAATGCAATCCAACAGACATGTAGCCATCATCGTCTCTCAGCTATGTATCTTCTTGGGTGCTGGGTAATATTGTAAGACTTCAAAGTAGCCTTTTGTGTACCTTTGTAGTGTTCCATCTGCCCTGTTCTTGGAATATTGTAAACCGCAGATCACCATAAAAGGTAGCTTTGGGAATTTTATAATCAGGCATGGAAACATACCCAAACCAAAGCCTATTGACCTATTGATCAATGCCTCAATTCCATTAAGCTGCAGTATTATTACAGCCCTAAAGAAGCATTGTAAGGCTCATTTTCATTTAAAATATTTTAAGCTTTGGTTTTTTTTTCGAGTGATTTCAGAGTCAGCACTTATAAAGAACAGGAGAGCAAATTAGAAAAAAATAAAGTCATCATGTACGTCTAAATAGCCTGTAAGCTCTCAACTGATATGTATACAGGCTGCACACTTGACAAACACGATGTAACTGCATTTATCATCGACATATTTTTATACAGGAAAATGTACACGTGGTGTATCTATATATCTGTATAGATAGATAGATAAGTAAAGGTAGAAACATATGTACAAAACGCAACATTGCTGAGCAGAAATGAACTGTGCAGGATCATCAGTGCTTCGTGCGGTCTCACTGTGAATTTTAGACAGAGGAGGGGTTGGGGTTGTGGCAACAGATGGGGTGTGAAGTGATGTGGAATACAGAAGACGACGTGAGGCCTACTGACTGACGTAAATGGGCTGCTTGAGTCCAAACTCACCAAAACCTCAGGTGGTTTGAGACCGAATTCATAGTGAAGCATGGAGGAGTCGTGAAATCCAGTCTGAAGTGCAGGCTGCAAAAAGGTTAACCAAAAATGGAAAATACAGTCACCTAATATTACATCTCCTCAAATTTATAGGCAACTGAAATTCATGCACTAGCCCATTCTCAACACTCAACAGTAAACTTGCCTGTAAGATTAGATATGCTTTATGGTAATATTTGCTTTTAACTTATACAAATAATAATCAAATTATATTCAGATGCCTTCTAACTATGTAACAATAATGTATATGAACAATAGTGAACTGGGAGTAAGTAATTCATATCAATACGTGCTGATGTATAAATTTATTGTATCAGCACAACTTAAAAAGTCAATTTCTAAATATTGCTAAACATGAACATTTTTAGCTGCTCATTTCCATTTTACGTCTATGGACTATGACCTAAGACAATATAATCAATACAATTAAAATGAACATTTCAATGCACATGTAGCCCATTAAACTGTTCATTTTGGCTTTAATATTAGGCCTTCTCTTTTCTAAGAAACCACTGACCCATCTTCTTGCAACTCAATAGTCTTATTAGGAGGCGAGGATTAACACCAAAAATATGTGTAACAAAACATCGGGGTAGGATTTCTGTGGGTCTCCTGATCTCCCATTATAATTTCGACAAAAGATTGGCAGAGAGCTCAGAGAAATGAGAGTTTACACCATTACTCCACAGTTTCCACTGATGTTATGATGGGAGATTGGGAGAAGCTTCCTAGAACTTCCTGGTGATGCTGTTTAATTTGTCAGAAACAGAGGTGGAATTGGGCCCGTGGTTCCTGCTGTGTATCTTTTACATTCTCATTAGGGAAAAGTGATACTTCCCCTTTAGGACAAGAGTTGGCCATTTGGCCCATTGAATCTGCTTCACTACATTGTTTGGCCTGATAGTTGCACCTTTTGAATCAGAATACCTGCTTTTTCTCCGTCTCACATAATATCATCCCTTTTCTACAATTTTACAGCAAGTGTATTTATATGAGATTGAAAAGAGAATGGGATAGAAATTCATCTTAGGCAGGAGCACAAGATGTGTACTAGCAAATTGGCAACCCATTTTACACTCTGTCCAATTTCCTTTAGATTACAGGGTATTGTGAAAAACGGGCTGCCCATTTGCTTGTCCCCATTTTGTGTTACAGCCTCTGACGTATTTCATCCCAAAGTATAATCAGACTGGCTGCAGAAGGACAGGAATGGCTTGTTTAGGTCAGAAAATATGTTTGAAAAACATCATTAAAGCTTTTTTTTGTTTTCCTGCCTGGGATCTGTGCTCTGACAGTGTGAATTGTAGTTTGTCCATGTCCCTGCTGACAGATACAGCACTGTGTTTCTGTGTCTAAAGATTTCCTGTCGCTGCATGGTGAGATGATTAGTGCCCTCTGAATATCTCTCTCTGGAAAGTTGCTGTTGTTTGCGGAGAAGGCAGTGATTTCATTTCACAAAGGTTGGGAAAATCAACTGGTTCAACTCATCTAAGCTGGTAGAGCTCCTCATTAACAATCCTGCATGTGT
This sequence comes from Cetorhinus maximus, assembly GCF_964194155.1. Classification (NCBI taxonomy): domain Eukaryota; kingdom Metazoa; phylum Chordata; class Chondrichthyes; order Lamniformes; family Cetorhinidae; genus Cetorhinus; species Cetorhinus maximus. Next base: position 191,677,645 of record NC_135879.1, read on the forward strand.
ACTGAATACTGACAAGAACTGCGCCATGAACATTGCAGGTATGCAGCCATGTATACTTTGCTGAATGTCAAACACTCTACCAGAAAAGAGCTTATGCTCCAGCAGTGACAAATGCATCTGGTTGATCAACAGTGGTTTAACCAGATATCTGCAATGGCCAGATGAACAATGGCAGCAAATTAATTTGCCAGCGATCCAGTCTTAAAATATACTTCTCAGACTTGATACACACCAAGAAGAGCTATAGTCTTAGGGTTGCTTCCTACCTGATTTTGAATGGATTCCCCAGAAATTCCTAAAATGTAGATTGGACATCAAAGGGCAATGTTCTAAATTAATATATCTGGTGTGGAACCATGTTGAAAAATTGCAAGCGTTTACCTATGATTTTCCATCTATTAATGAATCAAAACTTGTAGGGAGCACACCAGACATTTCCTGAATGGTCCTCTTGGTGGGGAAGACCCTATGCTGAGAATATGTTTGGAAAATTTGAGTCAAATGTCTTTGGGAGTGATTTTTGATGGCTCCTTCAGATGCTAAAGAGTTTCTGAGGTGGCCAAGATGGGGTCTTAAGCTGAAACACGGTTTCGCCTGCATTCTGCGCAAGATGCCACCTTGGTAAAGGGTTGATGCTTAAGCTAACAATGGCCTCCTGGGGATTCATTAAGGGATGCCACTTAAATTGACAATGCTTATTAATAAGGTTCCAAACAGACACTAGCTGAATCGGAATATCCAAGTCATTGCTGAGGATTTTGAGGACCACTTACAGCGACATCATCTTTTACTGTTCACTTGGTGCTGGAGGTTTGAAGGGGACTTTTTAAACACATTGGGAGACTTTTTGTACACTCCATCAAGACTTCACCACACGTGAGCAACATTTATTCCAGAAGTTTTCTGAGCACTTCACCTAAATAGAGTAACCGTTGTGCACTCCAACTTATTCCATACCTTTCTAGATATCACCAGGGGAAAGGGAATGCTTGATCACTGGCATCTGGCTAAGGGCTGCCCTTTGTCTGCAGGAGAAATGGAAGGAGAACATGATGCCAGGGGAGATGGGTGTAAGGGACAGGATAACAGGCAAACTCTTTGCCCAGTACCGGTACAGGATATCCCTCCTCCTCCTCTACCAGGACCTCCAGTGATACAGCTGTGCGTCCTCTCACTTGTTCCCATAGAAATCTTGAAACCTGCCATTGGCAGGGATTTTCCAGTCCTGCCAGTGGTGAGCATCACCATGGGTTGGACCAGAAAATTTGGAGAGTGGCTTTTGCCGCTTGCCAAATTTTCCCATCCCAGCCGTGATGATGCCTGCCACTGGTGGGACCGGAAAATCCCGGTGATTGTGTGTCAGTTAACTCACTCCACACATCCAGTGGAAGTGGGTATTTGGAGCTCACATATTCTTCTCCATCAAAGTTACAGCTTGAGTCCTAAATCAGCAGATATCTGCTTTAGTGTCTGCAGGCAAGTTCAAATTCTGAAAATCTGCAATTAGGATCAAATTCGCGTGCTAAAATCAGAATTTCAAACAGGCGCGTCTTATTAGCACAACAGCCTGTTTTCACCTTCTCACGAAAATAACCTCTTTTGTTCAGGACAGAAGCCTATTTTTTTTCCACTTAGTTCTGCTTCATAGGATTTGGAGGCATTAGTGTAGTTATCATTTAATTAGCAAAAAAAAAAACATCTGCAGGGAAGAATGTTTGCATGGCTCCCCCAAGATCTGCCAAAAATTTGGTGGGAGATTGGTATAAATGAGAAAATTTGTATAAATGCCTGTTTTAAACAGTTTATGTCCTCTGGTGGACTTTTTGCTGATGTTTCAGTGAAGTTAGGGCAGGAACCTGGGAAAATCCTCGTGAAAATTCCAGAGGCAGCTTTCAAGGAATGGTCCATAAGACCATTAGACATAGGAGCAGAAATTAGGCCATTCGGCCCATCGAGTCTGCTCCGCTATTCAATCATGGCTGATAAGTTTCTCAACCCCATTCTCCCGCCTTCTCCCCATAACCTTTGATCCCCTTACCAGTCAAGAACCTATCTATCTCGGTCTTAAATAAACTCAATGACCTGGCCTCCACAGCCTTCTGTGGCAATGAATTCCATAGATTCACCACTCTCTGGCTAAAGAAGTTTCTCCTCATCTCTGTTCTAAAAGGTCTTCCCTTTACTCTGAGGCTGTGCCCTCGAGTCCTAGTCTCTCCTACTAATGGAAACATCTTCCCCACGTCCACTCTATCCAGGCCTTTCAGTATTCTGTAAGTTTCAATCAGATCCCCCCTCATCCTTCTAAACTCCATTAAGTATAGACCCAGAGTCCTCAAACCTTCCTCATATGTTAAGCCTTTCATTCCTGGAATCATTCTCATGAACCTCCTCTGGACCCTCTCCAGGGCCAGCACATCCTTCCTGAGATACGAAGCCCAAAATTGCTCACAATATTCTAAATGTGGTCTGACCAGAGCCTTATAAAGCCTCAGCAGCACATCCCTGCTTTTATATTCTAGTCCTCTCGAAATAAATGCCAACATTGCATTTGCCTTCCTAACTACCGCATCAACCTGCAAGTTAAACTTAAGAGAATCCTGGACTAGGACTCCCAAGTCCCTTTGCACTCCAGATTTCTGAATTCTCTCCCCATTTAGAAAATAGTCTATGCCTCTATTCTTCCTACCAAAGTGCATGACCTCACATTTCCCCACGTTGTATTCCATCTGCCACTTTTTTGCCCATTCTCCTAACCTGTCCAAATCCTTCTGCAGCCTCCCCACCTCCTCAACCTGTCCCTCCACCTATCTTTGTATCATCTGCAAACTTAGCCAGGATGCCCTCAGTTCCTTCATCTAGATCATTAATGTATAAAGTGAAAAGTTGTGGTCCAAACACTGACCCCTGCGGAACTCCACTAGTCACCGGCCACCATCCTGAGAAGGACCCCCTTATCCTCACTCTCTGCCTCCTGCCAGACAGCCAATCTTCTATCCATGCTAGTACCTTGCCTCTAACACTATGGGCTCTTATCTTACTGAGCAGCCTCCTGTGCGGCACCTTGTCAAAGGCCTTCTGGAAGTCCAAGTAGGTAACATCCATTGGCTCTCCTTTGTCTAACCTACTCATTACCTCCTCAAAGAATTCTAACAGATTTGTCAGGAATGACCTCCCCTTGATGAAATCATGCTGACTTTTCCCGATTTTACCATGCACTTCCAAGTATTCTGAAATCTCATCCTTAATAATGGACTCTAAAATCTTACCAATGACCGAGGTCAGGCTAATCGGCCTGTAATTTCCCGTCTTTTGCCTTCTTAAACGGGGGGGTTACATTAGCGATTTTTAAGTCCTCTGGGACCCTCCCTGACTCCAGTGATTCCTGAAAGATCACCACTAACGCCTGCACTATCTCTTCAGCTATCTCCTTCAGAACTCTGGGGTGTAATCATAAGACCATAAGACCATAAGACACAGGAGCAGAAATTAGGCCATTCGGCCCATTGAGTCTGCTCCGCCATTCAATCATGGCTGATAAGTTTCTCAACCTCATTCTCCCGCCTTCTCCCCGTAACCTTTGATCCCCTTACCAATCAAGAACCTATCTAAAACAAAAACAGAATTACCTGGAAAAACTCAGCAGGTCTGGCAGCATCGGTGGAGAAGAAATCAGTTAACGTTTCGAGTCTTCATGACCCTTCGGCAGAACCTATCTATCTCGGTCTTAAATACACTCAATGACCTGGCCTCCACAGCCTTCTGTGGCAATGAATTCCATAGATTCACCACTCTCTGGCTAAAGAAGTTTCTCCTCATCTCTGTTCTAAAAGGTCTTCCCTTTACTCTGAGGCTGTGCCCTCGGGTCCTAGTCTCTCCTACTAATGGAAACATCTTCCCCACATCCACTCTATCCAGGCCTGTAATCCATCTGGTCCAGGTGATTTATCCACCTTCAGACCTTTCAGTTTTCCTAGCACCTTCTCCTTGGTAATGGTCACCATATTCACCTCTGCCCCCCGACTCTCTTGAAATTTGGGGATGTCACTCATGTCTTCCACTGCGAAGACTGACGCAAAGTACCTATTCAGTTCCTCCGCCATTTCTTTGTTCTCCACTACTACTTCTCCAGCGTCATTTTCCAGTGGCCCAATGTCCACTTTTGCCTCTCTCTTACCCTTTATATATCTAAAAAAACTTTTATATTACTGGCTAGTTTACCCTCATATTTAATCTTCTCCCTCCTTATTTCGTTTTTAGTTGTCCTCTGTTGGTCTTTGTAGGCTTCCCAATCCCCTGGTTTCCCACTGCTCTTCGCCGCATTGTATGCTTTCTCTTTAGCTTTTATGCTGTCCCTGACTTCCCTTGTCAGCCATGGTTGCCTCGTCCTCCCTTTCGTATGCTTCTTCTTCCTAGGGATGAATTTTTGCTGTGTCTCCCAAATTACTCCCAGAAACTCCTCCCATTGCTGTTCCACTGTCTTTCCTGCTAGGCTCATCTCCCAGTCAATTCTGGCCAGCTCCTCCCTCATGCCTCTCTAGTTGCCTTTATTCAACTGTAATACCGTTACATCTGATTCCAGCTTTTTCCTCTCAAATTGCAGGGTAAATTCTATCATATTATGGTCACTTCCTCCTAAGGGTTCCTTCACCTTAAGCTCCCTTATCAAATCTGCCTCATTACACATCACTAAATCTAGAATTGCCTGTTCCCTAGTGGGCTCCACCACAAGTTGCTCCAAAAAGCCATCTCGTAGACATTCCACAAATTCCTTTTCTTAGGATCCACTACCAACCTGATTTTCCCAGTCTACCCGCATATTGAAATCCCCCATGATCACTGTAGCCTTGCCTTTCTTACACACCTTTTCTATCTCCTAGTGTATCTTGTGCCCCACATCCTGACTACTGTTCGGAGGCCTGTACATAACTCCCATTATGGTTTTCTTACCTTTGCGGTTCCTCAACTCTACCCACACAGATTCTACATCATCTGACCCTACGTCGTTTCTTGCTATTGATTTAATTTAATTTGTTACTAACAAATCAAACCCACCCGCTCTGCCAACCTGCCTATCTTTTCGATAGGATGTATATCCTTGGATATTTAGCTCCCAGTCCTGATCCCCTTGCAGCCATGTCTCCGTAATGCCCACCACATCATACCTGCCAATTTCAATCTGCGCCACAAGCTTATTTACCTTATTTCGTATACTGCGTGCATTCAGATACAACACCTTCAGTCCTGTATTTCCTGTCCCCTTTCTCATTGTCGTCCCTTTATCTGATGTGCTTGAAGTTAGATTCCTAGCCCTTTCCAAACACTCTGTCCTATTTTGTTTTCTGGAGACTTTAATAGCCTCTCCTGGGCTCCTGGTCCAATCCCCACCCTGTTGTATATGGACTGTAACCTTAGTTAGTACTTTGCAACTCTAGTTAGTAAATACAGCCTGTACTAAATCCTTCTCCAAAATATAACAGACTAAGCCAGTCTAAAGACTAGCACATAAATATTGCACATAAAGCAGCATGATACATGCGTGAAACTTTTCTCGATTCTTTGACTTTTTTTTCCACAGAAAAGGTTTGGAAAACATGTTGGAGCTCAAGAGCAAAGTATATTAGGAGAAGTTTTATTTAAAAAAAAAACATTAAGGTGAGAGGTCTCTCGAAGATGACAGAACTTCTATTCAGGATTTTCTGAAGGTGGCAGAGGTTCTGCTGCCAAGGTCCGAAAGCGGTGGGGATGACCCTCTTTCAGCCGTGGGTAGGATCCGGAGCCACTTTTTACAGTCCGCAGCCAATTAAGCGGCTGCCCCCGAAATGCTGTCCTATCGCTCAAGAGTTGCCAGTGTAATCAGAGGGACAAAATGGAAACAGCACGGTTAAATAGTCCCTTATTGGGCCTTTAATTATGTAATTCAACTGCCTGCTTCTTTCAGGCTGGCAGCCTGTCCGCATCTGGTCCCGCCAGCAATTTTACTGCTTCCCTATTCCCCCCTGCACTTCCTATCCTGCCTCCCAGGGACAAAAGGACGATAAACAAATTTTCAGTCTGCCTCGGAAAACCTACTGGCACGAATTGGCATCGTTTATGGGTAGATCCGAGAAGCAGCTGACAGTGGACCTTGGACCTTAACTAAGTGAGACCAGTGGGTGGCAAACACCGCCAGGCAGCTCAGGCAAAGAGTTTCAGAATTTTTAGGCTGCAGCCAGCATCAATTGACAGGAAAATGATTGGGAGCAATCTTATTTTAGCAATTGACAAAATGTAAATATTGTTACAACCCCGGATGAGACCAGTTTTTTTTTGAAGAAAGAAGAAATCTGATATCCCGACTATTTACTGAAAGACTGAAGCCACAAGATTCTACAATTTAAAAGTGAAGAATTTTTACTATACAAGAGTCAAACAAAGCAAACACTAAGTACTATCTTAGATGACCACATCTACTCTAAAACCCAGAATCAACATGTCAATGTAAATTAACAGGCAAATTATGCACAATTATAAATTAAGCATTAAATGGCAGATACAACTAAGACAAGCCTTATGAATTAGCTCAGCAGTCCACTCAGCATACATGTCATCAAACTCAGTCACAAAGTCCTTCAAAAGCCTTCCTCATGACGAATTTCAGCTCCTCTTTTCCTAAGGCTTCAGCCTGACCCTCAGCTGACAGCAATGCATAACCAACCCGAATTTCACCGGCATGGTCTTCACCAAAATGGCACACATCTGCAGAACCTCCTCAACTCAACCTGGATGGCATAGGTACACCAATGTCATCTTCAAGTAACAGAAACAATTGCAGCAACTGTATATTTGCTTATTTTCAGCTTCTGGAGCCAGCCTCTGTATTCTTCAGCCTACTTGTATTGCACCAGTGGACTCATCATCTGTTACAACTAAGCTCTGATGGCTCTGTCGCCTTTTATATAGTTCCAAACAGAAGTTTTGGTTTCCAATCTCAGTGTCAGCCTCAGTTTCCTTAGCAACTGGGGGGGTCAGTTTCCTTTCTCAGTTTCCCTTTACAATTAGGGTCTGTCCAAAAAATACAAACGTCGCCCACAGATTCCATCACAATATGCAGGAAAGCTATTAAAATTAGTGATTCTCTGTAGCCTTTTGATTTTTAACAGGGATTCAACTGATGATTTTTGCCACTATAGCTTTCATAAGTGCATTGACCATTGCAACAGAAGCTATAAGTTTAGCCTAAAGCCATTTAACGCTTTGTGTACTGTTCGCTGGACCATAGATAGAGGCTGACAGAATTAATTTCTCAAAACTAGAAACAACCATCAGGGGACCAGGCATTCTTTTGTTCTTTGGCTTGTCCAGTTCGATGTCCACTAGCTGAACAGAACAAGCTCTAGTTCTAACAAGGCTCATGACTGCTCACCCTCGGAAGGGTGGTGATTCAACATGTTATTTCCTAATTTCCTTTTTATTATTATAGTCTGATGTGTGCATTTCAAGGAACACACAATTTATGAAATTGGCTATTAAAACTGCACCGGTATATCACTTGTAATGGTCAGCTTTTATTGGCCACCTATAGTTGCCTTTGAGAAGATGCTGGTGAACTGGCTTCTTCCACTGCAGTCACGCAGTGGAAGTGCTCCAGCAAGGCCCAGAGATGTTGAAGAAAAGATCTCATGGCCTGAATCTTCTGGTCATAAAATGACACGTGGCAACATTGGGCGTGCGTCCCGACGTCACTGCGCATCATTCTGATCTTCAGTTTGGCAAGCACGCAGCCGACTCCGCTGTGCACCCGCCAAACTGTCAAAGGCCTATTAAGGCCATTTATCAACTAATTGAAGTACTTGTCGGGGCTGCCCATTCAACCTTAAGGTTGGCGGGCAGGCGAAGAGCCCAAGAGGCCTTCACATTTTTCATGGAACCTCATCCACGGGCAGGATGAGGTTTCATGAAGGGTTTATAACTTTAATAAAAATTTGTATTGAAATTCATAGACATGTCCCAGCTCATGTAAAATGGCAGCACGCAGCCGATTGCGGGCAGCGATTAGCTTCGTGCCCGCCCGCGCCTGCTCCCGCTCAGCCCACCCGAGGGGGAGAAAACTCCCCCCCCATGTTGTGAAAGCCACTATACAAATGAAAACCTTTCTGTTTGTGACATACAAATGAGGAACTTTGCTTCCTTATCTATGCTGAGTTTGCTGATCTCAGCTAGGCAGTAAGTGAGAATGCTGCAAGAGGCCCTCAGTAACTGGGGTAACATAGAAGAAAAGCCAGCTTTATCTCTATCCCCTTGCTGGAAAGTGTATATATGTTTCACGTCTGCTACTGCGCTTAGTGCAAATATGGGACAATTCTGCCCAGAGTGTAAGACCAGGAAGAGCCTGAGCTGGCACTGTCTCACACCAGCCATCCTACAAGCATTTGCCATGTCTATTTTTTGACTAGCCACATGCTGCACGCAGCGTTTTAAATATCAGCTACAACACTGGCATCTACCCAACAATGTAGAAAATTTCCAAGGTATGTCCCTTCCACAAAAAGCAGAACAAATCCCACCCAGCCAATTACAGCCTCATCAGTCTACTCTCAATCATCAGCAAAGTGATGGAAGCAGTCATTGACAGTGTTATTAAGTCGCACTTACGCAGCAATGATCTGCTCACTGATGCTCAGTTTGGGTTCTGCCATTGCCACTCAGCTCCTGATCTCATTACAGCCTTGGTCTAAACATGGACAAAAGAGCTGAACTCAAGAGGTTAGGTGAGAGTCACTGTCCTTGACATCAAGGCAGCATTTGACCGAGTGTGGCATCAAGGAATCCTAGCAAAACTGGAGTCAATGGGAATCGGGGGAAAACTCTCCACTGATTGGAATCATACCTAGCACAAAAGAAGATGGTTGTGGTTGTTGGAGGTCAATCATCTCAGTCCCAGGGCGTCACTGTAGGTGTTCCTCAGGGTAGTGTCCTAGGTTGAACCATCTTCAGCTGCTTCATCAATGATCTTCCCTCAAACATAAGTTCAGAAGTGGGGGTATTCACGGATGATTGCATAATGTTCAGCACCATTTGTGACTCCTCAGATACTGAAGCAGCCTGTCTCCATATGCAGCAAGACCTGGACAACAGCACTGCGAGTGTTCCTACAACACATGGACTGCAACAGTTCAAGGAAGTAGCTTACCACCATCTTTTCAAGGGCAGTTAGGGACAGGCAATAAATGGTGCCCTAACCAGCGACACTCACATCCCATGAATGAATAAAAAAAAATTCACACTTGGGCTGATAAGTGGCAAATGACATTTGTGTCACACAAGAGCCAGACAATGGCCATCTCCAACAAGAGAGAATCTAACCATTGTCCCTTTCCATTCAATGGCATTAACATCGCTGAAGCCCCCACTATCAGAGAAGAATATATTAGCCCCAGAGGAGGTACAATGCAGATTTACAAATGCACAAAGAAGCTAAAAGGGGGAAATTAGTTTAGGTTGTTTAAAGTAATAAAAATATTAGATAGAGTAGATACAGAGAAGCTATTTCTCCTGAGGGGACAGGGGGTGGGGAGTGATAGGATTCCAAAACAAGGGACACATTCTTAAATGTTGTATCTAGGTCATTCATGAGTGAAATCAGGAAGCACTCTTTCGATCAATGGTTAGTGGAAATGTGGACCTCTGTCCACCAAATGTTGTGGTGCTGGATGAATTGAAATTTTCACAACTGAGATCGACAAGTAAGAATGTCAAGGGTAAAGGCAAAATACTGCGGTTGCTGGAATTCTGAAACGAAAACAAAAAATGCTGGGAAAACTCAGCAGGTCTGACAACATCTGTGGAGAGAAAGACAGAGTTAACATTTTGAATCTGTATGGCTCTTCTCTGAAGAAGAATATCAAGGGATTTTGTTCAAAAGCGGGTAAATGGAGTTGAGGTACAAATCAGCTGTGATCTAATTATATGGCAGAACAGGCTTCAGAGGCTGAACGGTCTACCCCTGTTTCCATGTTTTCAATGAAATTTGTGTTCCACATACTAAACTTAATATGTATCAATTGTCCTTATGTCCTCTTGATTTACTGGTCTGACTGACTTAGAAGTAATTCTCTAGGTTTGCTTTATGCCTTTTAACACTATATATATCATGCTGCTGTTACTTCTAAACATTCTTCGTAAAATGTACAGATTATGCTTCTTCAATCTTTCTTCAGCCAGAGCTCCTCGAAATCTGTGGCATCTCAAGACCAATTTTTGAGGAAATAGTAACCAAAATCTATTGCAAGAACTGTAGATCTATGTGGTTTCTATGGCAAATTACCAGCAGTGTAATCTTCCTTTTATATTAAGAAAATATGAAGGCAATTTCTATTGAAAAAACAGACTGTAGAAATAAATGTTAACCTACAACCAAACACTAAATGAATCATTGTTGCAATCAAATATTAATGGGTTTAAAAAGTGTAAGGAGCATAGCTTTTTAATAAAAAAAACAAACACAAATCCCATTACAGAGGAAAAAATATTAAAAATAGATTCAATATAACATTATTAAACAGAGCATTAAATGGCTCTCAAATAAAATCACCTTTAACTGCCTAACTACCAAAAAATGAACTGTTAAAGCAAATAAAAGAAAGTGCTCTTGCCACGTTATGGGTACAGTTATAGCACAAAGGGTGGCAATTTGACCTATCGAGTCCACATCAGCTTTATCGAAGAGCAATACAATTAGTTATACGCCTCACGTTTTTCTCCAATTTCATTCAATTACTTCTGCTACAAGTATTTGTACAATTCCCTTCTGAAAGCTACGGATCAATCTGTTTCTACCACTCTAACAGGCAGTGTTTTCTAAATCCTAGCCACTTGTTGCGTACAAAAGATGTTCCTCATGGATATCCTTCATGTCTCCACTGGACCTTTTGCGTTAAATCTGTGCCCTCTGGTTATCAACCCTTCAGCTATTAGAAGCAGCTTCACTTCATTTGTTCTATCTAAACCCTTCAAGATTTTAAACCTCTATTAAATCTCCTCTTAACCTTCATTGCTTTGAGGATAATTATTGTATTGTAATGGAGCAACAAACTTCAAAATTGTGAGCTTAATCCCACCATAGCAAGTTGTGAAATTGAATTTAATAAATCTAGTATTGTGTGGGACAGCACCAGAAACAAATTACTTTAAAAGCTGGATAAAAATATACCACACACGCTAACATCCTTTGGGGAAAGCAACCTGCCAAACCTATCCAGTCTGGCCTAAGGAATTCCAGTCACACATTGTATTATATATTCTTAATGCCACCCACTGCGATCCAGCAAATCATTTAGTTGTGGAAACAAACATGGCACCCATACTGTAGACCCGCCACCACTTTCTCAGGTGGCTAGCTGTGTGCACTAAATATAATACCACTCATGTCTCAAGAACAAATAGAAAAAGGTTATTCACAGTTCACACCACAGTCCTCCAAAATTGTGGAGCTCTGTTTCTGGAGCACCATAAGTGTTCTCTATTAGAATTTGCACCAAGCTTCCTGATTGGCCAAGTGACATCATAGGACATGACCCTCACCTGAAGAAAGGGATTGTGGTAGTATAGTTGCTATTTTATGCCGTTTTTAATGGTCAGCATTTTTAAAAATTCAAATCTCTCAAAAGTCGCAGGGAACCTGCTGGGAAGGCCACTTAATGGGATGATAGTTATCGTCCTGAGGATAAATTTAACATCGGATCGCACAGTTATAGAGTAGTAGCCCATGATAATAGCTCATCTACTTCACAATTGGGATTCCAAATGGGTAAGGATGAGCTATTGTCAAGGTCCTGATCCTCTGTGGGCAGGAAATTGGGAATGGAACCATTCTGCTATCTCCTTACCACTCTTGGATCTTCCACCTTAAGTGGCATTGGTATTCAACATGTCCACTCAAATATGGATGGACATATTGGGTTGGATTTTCATGGAGCTGGGGAGACTCTGCGGAGGGGTGAAAAAGGTGGCCGGACCCCAATTCCTGGAACCCTGACCCCATTCTTGGAGTTTCTGATTTTTCAGCAGTGCTGTTTAAGGGTGCAGAATGGTTCGGGGTGCGAGCCCACACCCTGCACTCCCGACCTGGCTGGCTCCATTAGAGGGGTAGTCTTACCCTAATCCTCCGCAATTTTCATGGAGTCGTGCCAGCTTTTCAAACGGTCGTGGTTCACAGCACCTTACAGGTGTTGTAAACCATAGCCCGCAGGAGGGAAAATTTTGAAAGGTAAGTTCAAAAGGTCCTCCTCATGTTCCCATGCCAAGCTATGCCCCTCCACCCACCCCCATGGATCCTCATATCCTGCATGCCAAGTTATAGCACTTCCATGCCCATTCACCACTATACACTCTGTATAGAATCAATGGACCCAGAGTGACAATAGAATGTATTAGAAAAGCAGTCATACAGTTGTAAAAGCTGCGTTAAGTGCAGCCCAATAAAAGGGTCAATCACCCAGACCCTTGAAGATGTGTATCTAGGCTCTTAGCTAAGCCTCATTTTGCATTTTTAGCTGAGAGCTCAGGCATCCATTAGAGTGATGAAACAGCTGCTTCCCGGAAAAAAAACATTGCTTGATTGACAACCCTGGCTCTCCGATCTCTTCTGTTAATTGCACAATGTTTATTTACACAAGATAAATATGTTTTAAGTGCTTGCAGTTTCTGCTATTGATATTTTAAAGGGGCAATGGGAGGGGTGAGTGGAGGGTCAGAGCTTTGCAAGGAGAGTATGAGTGGCTATGCGAGGGAGGTGGATGGAGAGCATGAAGTGGTGTGGATGGGGAGTGGGGTGTTTGTGGGGAGTGAGGGGGTGTGAGGGGTGAGGGCTACAAGGCCTTACTGCTTTTATTATAACTGAGACAAAGTGACAAGGCACTGAGGGGTTCCTTTTAAACAGCTCACTTCTATACCTAGCAGCCCCTGTAGCTGCCTCTGTACTCTTTTCGGGGTGGCAGGCCCAACTCCAGCACACACCTGCATCCCTCCCCCGGAACAAATATACCACCTTTTCCTGCACTTTCCCCAAAGGCAGGCAGGCTGAGCCGAGAAATTTCTTGACTCCCGGTACCCACCTCGAACATGAAAATCCAGCTCATTATATTGACCTGTAAATGATGCGAATATGCGAATTGGTGGGATAGATTTCATCTTTCACTATTGGACAAAATACTGACAGATGCCAGTGGGAAAGAAAATCCCTTGGGGTGTCTCATGGGCAGGTTTTTTTTTCATTTCTACATGGGATGCAGGTGTCACTGGCCAGGCCAGCATTTATTGCCCATCCCTAGTTGTCCTTCAGAAGATGGTGATGAACTGCAGTCTGTGTGTTACAAGTATATAACCCACAGTGCTGTTAGGGAGGGAGTTCAAGGATTTTGACCCAGTGACAGTGAATGATCAGTTACATTTTTAAGTCAGGATGGTTGTCATGAAGATATTAATGTATATAATGCTATTGGAAATTATTTTTTTTAAATAGAGGTTTAGTCTGTGTGTGAGTGTTAATTGTGTTAAAGCCAGCTAGTCTGGATGCTTTGATGTATAGTAGTTTTGAGATGTAAACGGTAGGTAGAGGGGACATTTGCATTTTGTTGAATAGAGCATTCAAGAGTGGGAGTGAAATCTTGCACCTAGCTAGGAGACACCAAGCAATGTCTATATTACTAATAAAATTGGTACTATGAAAGGGGTTTTATTGTTAGATGAGTTGGAGTTCAAAGGGCCTGGTGATACAATGAGAATTTACTTTCAAAGGGAAGACTAGGTATAACCTGAGAGGAGTATGTGTGTGCAGGGTAGAAGCCTGTAAGATCTAAGCCTGTAAGCCTACAACTGTCTGCAAAGGAACCAACTTGAAAGGAACCTCATCTTGAATTCGTAAGGTGAAAATGTTTTGCCTGGTGTCTGGTTAAGTCTATTGGTTTTTGTTGCCTTAGTGGAGATTAATTTGGGAATTTGTTAAATGTTATGATAGTAGTAATTTGTAGCCATGTGTATGTATTTAATTTGTGGTAAATTAATAAACGTTTCATTTAGTTTGATATAAAAACCTCTCGAGAACTGGTGGTCTTATCCCTGAATTTAGAGCTTCAACTCAAAACATACCTATTGAAATATAGGTTATGACAGTTGTTTAAAGTTTCCCTCTTGGATTTTAAATAACTCAGCCATTAACAACTGCTGTGTCATAACAATGATGTGTAACTTGGAGGAAATTTGCAGATGTCAAAGGCCATCACTCTTACCTCACTTCTGGAATTCATCTCTTTTGTCCAAATTTGGACCAAGGCTCATCCTCTACCCTCTGTTTTCTACCTGGTGGTAACATTTATCAATATACCCTGATATGTCTGTTATTATTCCTGCCACAGTAACAATGGACACTTGAATTATACAGGGCTGCTATGGCAAATGAAGGGAGAGCACATTTAAATTTCAAATACTTGCAATAGAATTGAGGCGATTAGCTCCTCAGGGCTGCAAAATTTAAAGTTCTTTTCGAAGATCATGGCTCCTTCTTTGCTCAGGGATCACAGGTGAAGTGACATGGTGAACCTGGACACGCCTTCCGCCCATCACTACCTTAAGGATGGAAGGTTATGACAATTTCCATTGGTATGACGCAGGTTGTGTGAGAAATTCATCTTTTGCATTCAATTGTCACATGAAATTGAACCTGCAAACTTTGTCTAGAATAGTGCTGGAGGTTATCAATGGATCATCAGGATTGCAACCCAATCAATCTCATGGTCCTAATCTATGATAGATAGGAATTTCTGGAATGAAGCACTAAGCCAAATTTACGCTCGAGTCGGAAGCGCAGAGTCGGGAAAATTCCCGACTTTGCTAAACTGACTTGGGAGAAAGTGTCCCAGATGTTCAAATTTTTATTCAGGGCAGCGGGGCTAAAGGGACTTAGGCCTGCCAACCCTAGAATTAGTGGAGAGGTGAAGGTGGGCCCGGCGTGGGTTGGACGACTTGGCTATGGATAAAACAGTAAGGAGGTCCTTCTGTGAGGCAGGAAGTGAATGGAGGGGCTGCTTTCGATTGGAAGAGACATCATTGGAGACATCGTCCGGTGAGTACAAACTGTAATAATTGTCCAAACGGTTACTGACACTGGAACAGATGGCCCATTGTGGGCATTTCATAGGAATATATATGCTTGAATTTTCCCTCCCAAGATGGGGTTGCAGAGTTGGGAAAATTCCCAAATCCACAAACCTGACTGAGGAGAAAGTGCCACAACACTCTAGATTTTTGTCCTGGGTGGTCAGGTGCTAACTGGAGTTGGGCCTGCTGACCCCACAGGGGCTGCCGGTTACTGAGGTGGCTGTTTAAAAGGCCAGTCTCAGTGTTCTGGATTCTGTCCCAGTTGTAATAAAAAGAATAAAACAAAAAACAGCTCTTTAGCCTTCACCCTCCACCCTTCTCACTCCCCATATACTCTCTATGTCCTGTCCATGCTAATTTATGCCACCTCATGCCCCTCACCCACCCCCAATGGCCCCTCATACCCTCCATACCAACCTATGCCACTCTACCCACCTACCATGTCCACTCATACCCTCCATGCTAACCTATGCCTCTGTATCCACCTCCATGGCCCTTTATAGCCCCATGCCAACTTAGTTCCAACTCATGCCAACCAATGCCCCCATCTACCATCCTTTTCTCCCCATGCCAATTCATCCAGTATCCATCATGGGCAGACCCCAGGAGCCATGATGAGGTGAAATAAAATAAAGTTCTAAGTATCTATTACAGACTTCGGAATATTTTAAAACAATTCTTATTGATAAAAGACCACTTAATACATTTTAATACCTTCAAGTACTTAATCCTTAATAAAATAAACATTTCCTTCAAGTACCAAATCCCATACAAAAACAAACATTTGTATTCATAGCCCCATATCAAAGACAGCTAATCTCTTTATGTCCACTTGGAGTAGTCAATTAAACTGAATTTACAGCCCTCCACGACATCTCCTCCACTGTGATAATGACAGGTTGTGGATGATAACCATCAGGCTTATGTCAACAAATAACTAGTGAAATTGCAAGCACCAATTTTTTTAACTGCAGGCTGTTTCCTTTTTCCAAAAATTTAAAGTTCAGGAGATTTAAATGCCTTGACAACTTGATAGTTTCACAGAGCTTATCTACCTTTTACACACAGTAATGTCTATTGTTAACAATCCCAATGTGGTACCTGATCTCTCCCAAACGGTGCCTGACCTAACAAAAAGGGGTGGCTGACCTCTCCCAAAGCGGTAACAACTCTCTAAAAGGGAATCTTACCTCTCCAAAGAACTCTGCTGGCTTTAGATCAAATGCTTAAAGCATGTGAGTCAAGTTTCAGGGACCAGGCTGGCCAAAACTGCTACTGGTTGAAGGCAGCTGCACTTTTACATGTGTAGCTGCCTCCATGAACTACAGATGTGAGATACAACATGCCCTCATTCCTACCCCTGCCCCCTGGCCCCAGCTCTGGTGAAAATGGTGGGTGCCGGGTTCAGGGGTGGGACTTATGGATTCAGGGCTCTGGTGCCATTTTGGCTAAGTTGTAGAGCCCTTTGCAAAAATTTAGGCCATTACCTCATAAGATGCTCAAAAGGTTATCATTTCTGAACTGTACAAAGCCCTGATTTTAGCCCAGCCCATCTAAGCAGGAATAGTTCATGCCAGAGTCAGGGTTAAAATGATGCTGCATTCTTGCAGCACTTTTCCATTTTAAACTGCTGGACTTCTAGCAACGTGGAAGCCACATGCCACAGGTAGGCAGGATACAAGTTAACGTGTGAATGTTGTAGTCCAATTGCATCATCAGCATCACAACATGGGTTTAAGTTAAAATCACAGAGGCCTGCATGGTGGCAAAAGCATATGGGAGGCAACAGAATGACAATAAGAGGTGAGCCTGCAAAGTATATTGCTCTAAAGAAGAGTCATACGGACTTAAAAAGTTAAGTCTGTTTCTCTCTCTACAGATGCTGTCAGATCCACTAAGCTTTTTGAGCATTTTCTGTTCTTATTTAAGTATATCGCTTTCATTTTTTGAGAATTCATTGTGGACCTGCAAAAGCTGGAGTACTCCTCCAGGAGTATTCTGCACCTCCCTAACCTCAGTCTTCCCTCTCTTTCTCATGACCTATAGTTCTTTGGAGGAGAAGGAACATTTAAATTATCAGCTAGTGTTGATTGCATATTAATTGTGTGCAGGTGGTGGATTTTAACTGGGGATTCACTTGTGCTCCTATAAATAAGAACAGACAGAAACTTTGGGAGTTGATTAGGAGGTGCATGTTTGTAATTTGTATCTCTGTAAATAAAGATTTAAAAAGTATGTAAAGGTTGGCTTCAATTTTATTCTTCATCACCTAGCGTTCTGGAGTAAAACAGCTAGTGTGGAAGTCAGAAAAGGAAGTTTGATCGTGAACAGTTTATTAAGAAAGTGGTCAAGAGAGCAGGATGAGACAAGCATGGTGGAGATGGAAGAGAAATGAGAATTACATTGCTTTAGGTTAGGAGCAGAGAAACTTGGAGGGGGGTTTGGTTTGGTGAATGAGGAAGGTGGGGAAACAACAGTGGGAGCTAAATGGATGGTCTTAATCTTAGTCATAACGAAATTTACAAACTTCATGTTGGGAAGGGCTGGGTATAGGGTTTTAATTAGTGGAGAAAGGAGACTGTGAGTTATCTCTATTCTACATATGAACATACATACGAACACACAAATTAGAAGCATGCATTGGCCATTCGGCCCATTGAGCCTGCTCCACCATTCAGTAAGATCATGGCTAATCTGATTGTGGCCTTAACCCCACATTCCGCCTACCCCCATAACCTTTGGCTCCCTTGTTTGGCAAGAATCTACTTATCTCTACCTTAAAAATATTCATTAATCCTGCCTCCACCGCTCTCTGGGTAAGAGAGTTCCTAAGACTCATGACCTCTGAGAGAAAAAAAATTCTTCTAATCTCTGACTTAAATGGGAGACCCCTTATTTTTAAACTGTGTCCCCTAGTTCTAATCTCTCCCACAAGGGTAAACATCCTTTCAGCATCCACCCTGTCAACTCCTAGTATCTCATGTGTTTCAATAAGATCACCTCTTAATCTTCTAAACTCCAATGGATACAGGCCCAACCTGTCCAACTTTTTCTTGTAAGATAAAGCCCCCCACCGATCCCAGGTATAAATCTAGTGAACCTTCTCTGGACTGCTTCTAACACATTCATATCCTTTCTTAAATAAGGAGACCAAAACTCTGTACAGTATTCCAGGTGTGGTCTCCCCAATGCCCTATACAACTGTCACAAAACATCCCTACTTTTATATTCCATTTTCCTTGCAACAAACGACGACATTCCATTTGCCTTCCTAATCACATGCTGCACCTACATACTAACTTTACCAAGATGATCCTACAGTGGTGGGTGACTTTGGTATAGGAGACACCAGCTAGATATGTTTGTATAGGACTAAACCAGTTGTACTAGGTATGCTCAAATAAAAGCAAAGAAGTTACGCTAAAACTTTTAAAATTATTGGTTCGGTCTCAGTTAAAGTATTGTATCCAATTCTAAGCACCTCACATTAGGAATGATGTCACATCCTTGGAGAGGTTGTGGAAGAGTTTTACCAGAATGGTGCCAAGGATGAGGAACTTCAGTTACGTGGAGAGTTTGGAGAAGGTGGGATTGTTCTCCTTAGAGCAGAAGTCAAGGGGAGATTTAACGAATGTGTTCAAAGTTAAGAAGGATTTTGATTGTGAATAAAGAAAAATTGTTTTCACTGACAAGAGGGTCGATAATCAGTATTCACAGATTTAGGATCATTGGTGAATGAACAAGAGAAGCGATAAGGAGACTTCTTTCTGCAGTGAGGTTTTCATGAAATTGAATGAATTGCCCGAAAGGTGGGGGAAGCAGATTTAATAACAACCATCAAAAGAATATTGGATAAATACTTGAAAAGGATAAAAATGCATGGTTATGGGGAACATAAGAAATAGGAGCAGGAGTGGACCATACAGCCCCTCGAGCCTGCTCCACCATTCAATACGATTATGGCTGATCTTCTGTCTCAACCCCACTTTCCCACCTACTCCCCGTATCACCTTGATTCCCTGACAGACCAAAAATCTGTCTATCTCAGCCTTAACTATACAACTCGGTCTTAAATCTATTATATTAATTTTATAGCTATTTCAAATAGCTGACGCAGGCATGATGTACAGAATGGCCTCCTTCTGTACTGGATGGTTCTATGAAATCAGCATTCCTTTAATGAAGGCATGAAGATGAAATCATATTAGGGCAAAATCTAGAATTGGAGAAGTTTTGCTGGGGATATAGGCATCAAAGATGAAGGCGAGGGAATTGTTTCCTTTTAGTTTCTAAGCATGAACAAAGAAGCTATACTCGCTCGAATCAGAATTCTAGTCTGCAAGAAGTTCCTAATGGAAAGCTACATTGTTAATGTCATTACTTGTCTTAAATAAAATTTTCAGAATTGAATTTCCAGTTTATTTCAGAATTTTTTTTTATAAAGAAAGCACAGTCTTAAACTTTTGCAGGATAAAAGGGACAAATACTTCCATATCACCTTGTGCTGCTGTGCAGATGTATACTAGGAAAGTCTGTATCTGTATATGCTCAGAATGCACAGTGCTTGAAACCCTCACTGGGTTCTATGGGCAAAATCTTTAGTTTGGCGGGCGGGCACGCGCCCGGCCTGGTCAAGTGTAAAATGACGCGCGTTAACACCGGGCAAGCGTCGGAGCTGGCACCGTGCCCGCCGACCATTAAGGCCATTAAATTATCAGTTAAATAGAACTTTTCATTGCCTGTCCAACCTTACGGTTGGTGGGCAGGCGAAAAGGCCAAGCGGCCTTTGCACTTTTTAGGAAACCTCATCCATGGGCAGGATGAGGTTTCCTTAAGCAAATAAAAATAAAATAAACGTTAAAAAATGTAATAAAACCTGTCCCCTCTGTCACATGAGCAGGGACATGTTATTAATTAAGTTTTATCATGTCTTTTTTATATAACTCTTCACCTTCCGGAGGCAGCTCTGTGCCTCAGGGAAATTATCAAGTGTGCACTCGTGTGCACGCGCGAAGTTTGCGATCGCCCTGCTCGCCCTCCTTCCCCCGCCTGCACAAGCAGCGCTGAGCGCTGCCACTCATGCTTCACCCTGGGCGGGCCTTAATTGGCCTGCCAGCGTGAATTTGCCTTCCGGCCCCAATTGCAGGTGACAGTCAGCTTCCCCGCCACCCCCCACCCGCCCGGCCGAGCACGCCCGACCAGGGCAAGATTCTGCCCTATGAGCATAAATATCCATTAGAAGCTCAGGCCTGTGAGATAGGCTGAAGCTTTTAAGTGAAAACTTTAAGTCAGACAATCAAAGATTTTAGGAGTAAATTTAAACCCTGTTTTTATGAAATATGCAATTTTCCATTTTGTTTAAAGCTTTAATTTTCAAATTAGAAACTTCAATTACTGAGGATCTGGACAACACTTTTTAGAAAGTTTTTTAAATGATTTGGTTGGTTCGTTAACAAGACTGTGATGGTGAAATGCTGACGTGTTGATACAGGAGTTCACAATTATAAATATTTACGTAGAAAGGTAATATTATCAATATTGATACAAAAGGCATGTGTTACAACAGGGTGATGCAAGGCATTAATGTATGTGAGATCGAACCATGAACAGGTTATAACAATTTCTGAACCCCTGTATTATATTACAGCCTAAAATACCCCGTATTAGTTGTTATTTATTATACCTACTACTTTAATTTAAGTGTTTAAAATTTAAACTTAATTCAGTTGTGGTGAAATTTGTGCTGGTATAGGCCGTCAGGCTGGTGACAGTGATTTACACGTACTTGAAAAGAGGTAACATTCATATTCGCAATGTAATTACTGCAGTTTTCTCAAGAAAGAATCAGTCCTGGGCTGCCAGAAATCTCCGGTGCTCACCGTAAACAGTTAATTGAACAGCTGATAACACCACCATAAATTATGCTCATTTCATGTTTTTCAAATGTTGCTCATCATAATGTGAAGTAGTAATACCAGAAAGTAAAATCCTACATGGAGACATCCAAAACGTTTGGGTACATGGTACAATGAGAGTTATGACCCATTCACAGACACGTTGCAGTAGCATTTGGTGCTGTCACATCATTATTAGGTAGCTATATTGCAGAACGCTATCCAAAAGCATCCCTTTAAGATGTTTGATCGTTATATTGTAGAACATGTCATGGTGAATTCCTTTAAGGTATCTGACAGCTGTGTTATGCAACATGATTAAGGAACGTGTTTAAGCTGAGCATTGCAAAATTTCACATGGAACACTATTGTAGGTTATCCCTTTAAAGTAAGCATCTGGTGGCATGTTATAGAGTAACATCCCAGCGTTCCTTTAAATGAGATCGACCCATACTCAGGATGAGGAAACAAATCTTAAGTGCTTTTTGTAAATTAGTAATGTATAACATATTAATAATATTATTATACAGTATTAAGAATTTTGAATTGGATTGTAAATCCTTATTTAGAGCTTTACTAGAATATAACTATTTAATTATATAGTGAATTAACTGTCCTATTATTAGATTCATATTAATGGTAAGTATATATTAGTGTTACTGAGTAACGTCTATAGTTGAATGTTACCGTTTTGTTAAACATTAAGTACTAATTTATAGCAGGCACTTGGAATGAAATTTTAATCATTTGACAAAACCATCTTAGCAAAACATTTAAAAATTGTCTCAGTATACTAGTCGAAGGGTCGGTATGTAGCATTTCATAAACTTTCTTTTGGAGTTTCCTACTCCTTTCCCCCTACTCTCAGGTTATTTTCTCTTGCCTCCCCTAATCCCAAGATGGCTGTTGTCTTTCTCGTAGAGGCTAGGGTGGCCCAGTTTGTGGATGTCTCCTTGGAAACTGGTGAAAATGATGTTCGGTTAGGCAAGAAAGACGTGTGCTTGGTTGCTGTGAAAGGAAATCCCTCTAAGCCTGAGTATGAATATCAATAAAGATTTGGATTCCAAACTCTTATTCACATGCTCCAGAGCTCAAGACTGCTTGTCCTTTAGCCACCAGGTTGCTTTGTATGTTATTCCAGAAGTGTTGCATTTTTGAAATACCACAAAACCATTTCTCTGTGTTTTCTGTATAACAGGACTAATAAAACGTTTTTAATTATTTTAATCTTGGGATGTACCATAGTATATGTACAAAATAGAATAACAGTGCATTTAAATCATTGCTGAGAGCTATTTTTATTGAGAATTCAAGGGTGCAGTCTTTCTGAGGCCCTCGGTGCAATTTACAGCCACGTTTGAAAATAATAGGACAGAAGACAAAGTAAAATTCAGAACTTGTGGTAAGTCAAGGTTAATTTTTGCCCCATTGTTGATCTGAACACAAAGTCTGTTAGCATGTTGGGAGTTTTCTCAAATTCTCCCTCATTTTCACTGTAAAACATTTGGTGAATACAAATGTACATTTAGTTTTCAACAAATACACAATTCCAAAATGTTGTCAGCGATGTTGAAATAAATTATGGGCTGAATTGGGGGGGGCGGAGCAGGAGCGGGAGCGGCGGGTGTGGACCTGATCGCCGCCCGCAATTAAGGCCCACCCAACGTAATGCGAGACTCCCGAGGATAGCGGGAGTGGGCGGGCAGCAGTGGGAGTGCACTGTCCGTCGGGACCAATGGTGACCCGGCGGACTGTCTATATAAAGCGCTGGCAGCCTTTGCAAGGCTGCTCACAATGGCCAGTGGAAGGGCTCACCAGAGGGTTTCTGGTGAGCAGACCAGGCTGAAGGATAGGCCAGCGGAGCAAGCCAGGCCAGAGGGTAGGGTGGGGGTGGCCAGTGTGCCCCTCGTTTTTCGGATGACTGCCTTGCTACTCTCCTTGAGGAGGTGGCAGCACGGTGGGAGGTGCTGGTTCCCCAGGATGGGAGGAGGAGGCCCCCCCGCATGACAAAACGTGCCTGGGAGGAGGTCCCGCGATGTGGTGCAGTGCACCGGGATCCAGTGTCGCAAGCGCTTCAACAACTTGTTGCGTTCTGGCAGGGTGAGTACCATGTTGGCATTGGGAATTTAACCCAGCAGGTCGGCTTACACCTTGCTGCCCCCCACCTGTCCCCTGCACCGCCCCTTCCCACCCTTCCCCCCAAACCTGAGTGCAGTGACTGCATTGAATCATTGACGGCATTTGTCCTTTGTTGGGTGGACCAGCAGAAAATTCCCATGCTGAGGTCAGCCTGAGAAGGTGATGAAGAGACGTTTGCCCCTGCAGCATGTGTTACACTATGTCCCACATGACTGGTTTGGGGGCAACCTGGAGGAGCTGCACCTAGGCGCTGTGTTTGAACTGCAGGACAGGTCCAAGTCAGGGTGATGAGATGCTGGGAGGGGAGCTTTAAGGTTGCGAGGCACCGAACCATCTGCTGTGCTCTGCACTCCACGTGCTTGCGCCTCCTTGCTATGGAAAGATATACTGTGTGGTGCCTAATGTGATGTAGGCAGCATGTGCCCAAGGGGGGTGTGGGGTGGTGTGGAGCAGGCCTAGGGTCTTTGTGTGAGTGTTCAGCAGCAGTGGGGTGAGGAGGCACTGGAGCCCTGATATGTCCCAGTCTGGTTGGGGTGGACCGTGCGCGAAGAGAGTCCATGTACAATTTGCACTAATCCATGCTCGTCTCTCATTTTCAGGAGAAGAATGCTCATAACGCGGCAGGGTGTGTGAGGACTGGCGGTAGCCAGGCGCAGATCGCCATTCTTAACCGCTTCGAGCAGGGGGCCCTGGATCTGAAGAGGCGCCATGCACCCAGATCCACTAGTGTCAGTGAGGCTGGGTGCCATGGCCAGGTACTTATGCCCAACAGTGAGGTCAGCATTGTTCTCCCAACAGCTGTGGCAGTGCTGAATGTTAATTGATTTAATTTTGCAACATGGCTTGACCATTAGTTATGGAAGGATGAGAGTTTAATGATCCGGGGGACAGGGACAAATGTCATTGTTTCCATGCCAACTGATCCACTGTCCTTGTTCTTCCTTTCAGCATCATCGGAGCAGGGCCGGGAGGAGGAGCAGCAGAGGCCCCCTCTCACACCTGAGGGGCCTGAAGCCTCACCAGCATCACACCATCTCTGCGAGTCAGGAACCAGCGCAGATACTAGCACCTCGGTGGGAATTCAAACATCAGCTAGTGTCCGGGGGCACAGCGGTGAGAGCACTTCACAGTCGCTGGAGGAGCTGGCAGAAACAGAGAGTGCTCATGGTGCCAGCAGTCGGAGGACTGCAGGGGACCAGGTACATGCTCAGTCCGTGCCTGATGATGTGCCTCTGGAGTTGTCCGCGATGCAGCAGAGGCAGGAAATGTGGCCAGGTGTGCGGGAGCATCTGGGGGAGATACATGAGGCTATACTTGGCTTGGTCTCCGTGGTGGAGGAATCTATGCGGACGATCGCCGAAGCAATAAACCACATGTCCGAGCGCCATGCGTCCTCCATGGTGAGAGTGGCGATTCTCGTGGAGAGGCTCCTCCAGGAGACCCGTCAGGGCTTCCTGCGGATGTGCTTTGACCAGCAAGCCTTCACATCGGCATTGACCTCAGCTGGTCAGTGCCAGTGTAGGAGAAGGTTTGGGCATCAACTTTCCTAGCTCGGTGCCCATCCATCCACGAGCAGGGAGGTCTGAAATGACCTCACGTCATCGCAGCAGCTGCCTAGTGTCTCTGTGGGCACCTCTCAGGGTGCTCTAGATGAGGGCGGCAGCTCCTCCGCCCCTCTCCCAGTGACCGTAGCATTCGGTGAGGTGAACTGGCCGCTCCCTCCCAGGTGGGGCCAGCACAGGCCTAACAGGCCAAAGGACGACCGCCAATGTCATCGAGGCCAACAGGACAGCAGAGTCAGCAGACTGTCTCAGATGCCACTCTGAGCAATCGGGTAGCACCAAGACGTAGCACCCGGAAACGAAAATGTAAGGCACCTTAGGCACGCCACGGGTTTTTCACTGGTGCTTTTGTGTTGGCCCGAGATGAGGTCCTCATGATTTGTTTTGAGTTGTAACACTATTATCTTTTTTTTGGAATAAGTTGCTTTGCTTGATATATTAAATTCAGATATGTCACCATGGCTGAGGGTGCCTCTTTTCCTCTGCATGTGGATGGTTTCCAAAACTATAATGTGTGCTTTGTTGGACATTCAGCTTTATTAACAAGGCTCTTAGTGACTGTTCCTAACCTGGCAGATTTTGCACTTGGGCATCAAGTACAACCCAGGCTTGTCCTGGTGGTCCATGTGTCCATGTGTGATGTGCTGGCTGAAGGTTCGTTAGATTAAAGCCTCCCAGGCTTTAATCCCTGCCTCCCTGGAGTATGCTCGGGTCAGCGTCTACCCCTTCAGCATTTCCCTGTTCATGCTCATCCTCGGACTCACTGCTGTACTCAATGTGTGCAGCCGCAGCCACTGCATCGACATCTTCATCGTCCACTGTGTCCCCCCTTTCCAGCGCAAGATTGTGGAGAGCGCAGCATGGTACCACTATCACAGAGACACGATCTGGGGGGTACTGGAGTGCGCCCCCTGAGTGGCCCAGGCATCGAAAGTGCATCTTGAGAAGACCCATGGTTCTCTCCACCACAGCCCTTGTGGAGGCGTGGCTCCTATTGTAACGCTGCTCAGCTTCTGTTCTTGGATGGTATAGAGTCGTCATGAGCCAGGATGAGCCCTTGTCACCCAGCAGCCATCAATCAAGCCGGGCTGGAGCACTGAAGAATCCTGGCACCTGGGAGTGTCTGAGGATGTCGGCATCATGGGAGTTGCCTGGGTACCTTGCATCGACTTGTAGAATCAGCATCCTGAGATCACACACTATCTGCACGTTCATGAAGTGGAAGCCCTTCCTGTTGACGAAGGCACCGGGCTCACCTGCTGGTGCCTTGATGGCCACATGTGTGCAGTCTATTGCACCCTGGACACGGGGGAAGCAGCAATGGCCGCGAAGCCTCTGGCTCGCTGTGTTTGGCTTGCCTGGTCCCAACGGTAGTGGATGAAGGTCAATGCATGCCTGAACAGAGCATCTGTAACCTGCTTGACACAAGTATGTACAGCTGATTGGGAGACACCACGAAGATCACCCACCAACCCCTGGAAGGAGCCAGAGGCATAGAAGGAGAGGGCAGCTGTGACCTTCAGAGCCACTGACACGGGGTGTCCGCCCACACAGTTAGCGGAGATCTCAGGCCCAATCATCTGACAGACATAGTTGGCTGTCTCCCTTGAGAGTTGGAGCCTCCTTTGGCTCTGCACCTCAGGCGTATTGAGGTAGCTGCTTCGCCGTCTGTATACCCTGGCAGCAGGATAGTGCCGTCTTCTGCGGCCCCTTCCGCCTTGGACTACCTCTTGGCCCTGCGCCCCTTGTGCCTGCGCCTGTCCTCCCAATAGTGGCTCCTCTGGAGGCTGAATGTGCTGTCCTGGCCTCCTCCCCCTTCTAGCCCTCCCTTCCTCCTCAGTGGGCAGTTCAGCTCCCATTCCCAGGCTAAGGGAAGGCTTCCTGAAACCTGCAGGCCCAGAAAAGATTCCTCGCTGCAGAGTGCTGACCTGAAGTCTAAGAGTCCAGAAGAAGCAGCTAGTATGCGTTTTGAAGTACTGCAGATCACACAGGCAAGTTTCAAGAACCTTAAAAAATAAATACATGGCTGTGCACACTTGTGACCCCAGTGAGCCCTCTTATCCTGGCTGTGGATGAAGTCTATGCAAATGTGTCCTACCCGCCTGCCTGTTGCGCCCGTGCGCCGACCTGAAGATTGCACGGGCGCCGAAAAATCAGCGTGGCTGGGTGAGTCAATGGCCTTAAGTGGCCCACTAATTAATGGCGGGTGAGCATGGGACATCATCGCGCGCCCGCCCAGCGAAACATCGCGATGGCGCGCGGTGATGCCGGGATGCTCGCCTGACGTCACCGCATATCATTTTTACGCGCAGACGTGCCAACGGGAAAATTCTGCCTTCTGTACTTGGTATGATGCGTATACCTGTTTAAGACATTTCGAAAAAAATGTTTTTATATTGCTATTATGCATATGAACACTCCTGGTAATGTTCCCTATAAGCTGTTATATGTGTAGCTGTGTGGTGTTCATGAATGGACCATGTAGACCACTCACACGCTGTCATCGAAGATATCGCACATGCATGGCCATGAGAAAAATAACCGTACCATGCATTGAAATAAGCAGGGGGTGCACAAGAAAGGACATTTAGAAGTATCTTTGATTTGAAGATGGTTGAATTAAAATGTGATGTCATCAAAACATTCATCCTTAAAGTATATTTTGAAAAACATACTAATAATGATTTTTTGACATTATTATTCACAGATGTCTGATGTAGCATCTCCTAAAGCACTTGCAAGAAGGAAGATTAACATTTAGAATCAGGAGAAGAGATCCATTGTGATGGTTTTTGGATGTAAATAGTTTTGGTGTGGAGTGCAGAAAATATCAGGCACCAGGAAATTATGCCCTGAAAGGCTGTGAACTCCCCTTGCAAAGGCTACGAAAGAATCCTCTTTCCATGGGAATGAGAAGTGGTGTGTGGTACTTTGTTGAATTTGTTCTTATTTGAATCAGCTTCTTCCTCCAGTTAATTAATCTACCACATTAATTTGGTCAAAATTTCCTACTCTGTTCTTCATAACAACCACTCCTCTATAGGGAATAGCAATAAAATAACAGTTAACATCTTTGCAACATATTGCTATGTAGACGCAAACAGTGACATAGGGCAGAATTTTTACCTCAGCGGGTGGGCACGTGCCCGACCCACTCGAGCATGAAATGACGTGTGATGATGTCAGGCAAGCAACCCGACATCAACGCACAGTCACGCGATAGTTCGGTCGGCCAGCGCGTGCGGAAATCGGTAGTGCCCGCTGACAATTAGAAGACCTATTAAGGCCATTAAAGTATTAATTAACTTAAATTTTTTGCTGCCCATCCAACCTTACGGTTGGCGGGCAGGTGAAAAGGCCAAGCGGCCTTTGCACTTTTTAGGAAACCACATCCCCGGGCGGAATGAGGTTTCCAAAAGCATATGAAAATAAAATAAAAAATTTTACATTTCATTCATAACATCTCCCTGCTCCCTGCTCCCTCAGAGTCACATGAGGGGACATGTTTATTAACATTTCAAAATTCTTTATTTTTGTTTTTCAGAACTCTTCATCTTCCTGAGGCAGCTCGGTGCCTCAGGGAGCTTTTCCAGTGTACAGTCGCACGCATGAGCGAAGTTCCCCACTCGTGCCACTTGCCCTCCTCCCCCCGCCCACCCCCATCCCGCCAATACAGGCAGCGCTGCAGCATGTGTTTCACGCTGGTCGGGCCTTAGCTGGCCTGCCCAGCGTGAAATTGCGGTCCGGCACCGATCGCGGGCAGAGGTCGGCTTCCCGACTGCCCCACCGAGCCTGCCCGACAAGGGCAAAATTCTGCCCATAGAATTTAGTACAGTATTAAATATGAAATAAAATTCCACGATGTGTTATTAAGAGAGCAACATACTAATTATCAGCTCTTCAGAAAGGATTTCAAATTATGAATAAAATTAAAATCAACAACTATTTTGTATTTTTCTTCAATTTTTGTTTTTTCTTAAGGTTTCTATTGGGACAGTTAGTGCTGGATACACCCGTAGGAGGGATTGGCTGGGAGGAGTTACTGGAACATGGAATTAACATCAATAAATATACGGTTGTACTGTTGCCAGGGGCTTGAATAACAATGTGATTTTAACTTGTTACTTCAACCACCTGCTGCTGTAGAGCTGAGCGACCTTACTCAGCAATCCTGCTGATTTCATCAAAACTTACGGTCGAAATATAACTAACAACAGAGAGAAGAAAAAAAGCATTTTAAATACCAACTCTGTGACTATTCTGAAACATTACTAATGCCAGAGGTTTTGTTTCCTTTTAGCGATAGCTTTCTCCTCTCCTCTGCAGATGGTACAGGGTACGATTCTGTGGGTGCTGGATCCTTAGCTGATTATTTTCTCTCAGCGTTACTAAGGCCAACTGGAGTGTTATCATGCTTCGATTCATACCCCACCACCTCCCCCCACACCGCCATGATGAAGCAAATTAACTTAGTACAGACCAAAAAGAACAATGATGTGCATTTATATAGTGCCGCGAACATAGTAAAAAGTTCCAAGGTGCTGCACTGGAGCTTTATCATACAAAACTTTGGCACCGCATCACATTAGGAACTATTAATATATTTCGCTGTTCCTTCACTGTCACTGGGTCAAGATCCTGGAACTCCCTCCCGAACAGCACTGTGGGTGTACCTACACCACATGGACTGCAGCGGTTCAAGATGGCAGCTCAGCATCACCTTCTCAAGAATTAGGGATGGGCAATAAATGCTGGCCCAGCCAGCGAAGCCCACATCCCATGAACAAATAAAAAGAAACTTCAGAAGTGGGGATGTTCGCTGATGATTGCACAATGTTCAGCACCATTTGCAACTAAAAGCAGTCCATATCCAAATGCAGGAAGACCTGGACAATATCTAGGCTTGGGCTGACAAGTGACAATTAACATTCGCGCCACACAAGTGTCAGGCAATGACCATTTCCAACAAGAGAGAATCCAACCATTGCTCTTTGACGTTCAATGGCATTACCATTACTGAATCCCCCACTATCAACATCCTGGGAGTTACCATTGACCAGAATCTGAACTGGACTAGCCATACAAATACTGTGGCTACAAGAGCAGGTCAGAGGCTAGGAATCCTGCGGTGAGTAACTCACCACCTGACTCCCCAAAGCCTGAGCACAAGGCATAAGTCAGGAGTGAATGGAATACTCTCCACTTGCCAGGATAAGTACAGCTCCAACAACACTCAAGAAGCTTGACACCATCCAGGACAAAGCAGCCCGCTTGATCCCATCCATAAACATTCACTCCCTCCACCACTGATGAACCGTCAAGATGCATTGCAGGAATTCACCAAGCCTCCTTAGACAGCACCTTCCAAACCCATGGCCACCACCATCTAGAAGGACAAGGGCAGCAGACACATGGGAACACCACCACCTGGAAGCTCCCCCACCCAAGTCACTCACTGTCCTGATTGGAAACATATCGCCGTTCCTTCAATGTCACTGGGTCAAAATCCTGGAACTCATTCCCTAACAGCACTGTGGATGTAGCTACACCACATGGATTGCAGTGGTTCAAGAACCATCACCACCTTCTCAGGGGCAATTAGGGATGGGCAATAAATGCTGGCCAAGCAAGCGATGCTCACATCCCATGACCAAATAAAAAACAAGAAAGAAATTAGGATAGGTGCTAAGTCAAGGAGGTAGGTTTTAAGGAGCACCTTAAAGGAGAAGAGAGAGAGAAGTTGAGAAGTTTAGGGAGAAAATTTCAGAGTTTAGGACCTAGACAGCTGAAGGTACAACTTCCAATGGAGGGGAGGAAAGAAATCTGGGATGCAAAAGAGGTCAGAATTGGAGCAATACAGATTTTTTGGAAGCTTGTAGTGTTGGAGGAGATTATAGAGATGGGAAGAGTGAGGCCATGGACTGATTTGAACACAAGGACTAATAACTGGACCTGAGATTACCTGGTTCATACCATTTCACCAAGAACTACAACACTCCATTATACACATGCACTTGTAGCCATATACAGCTGATAACTTATGGAAGGCATCGGGCTTTAAAAGAATTTGCAAGAAACTTTATAAGCGAATACTCTATGTGACTGTATACAGAGTTAATCTTTGTGCGTGACTGCGGTAATATTGTGGGCAGTGCCACTCTCAGTGTACAACTGACAAGATAATTTGGGAGTGGGGGAAATTATAAAGTGATAAATTACTGTGTAAGTAACGTGGAGTGCTGCTTCTACAGACTACTTAACTAGGGAATTTGGTGAATGAGGGAATTTGACGCAGTGAGGGAAGAGGTGTTGTCCAAGTCTTTTACAAAACAAGGAGCAGTCCAAGAGATGGAGTGAGAGACAGCGAGACCAGAGAGGTGAGGTCTAGAGACATTAAGTGGGTAAACAGGTAAGTGATTGATTGGTGAGTTTTACAGATTTTTTTCTCTGAACTAGGGCAATAGTTTTCAACTAGGACCTGGAAAATAAAAGTATTAAACTTACAGCTTAACTAAATAAACTGATTAATATAATTACAAATAATTGCTGAGTGGCATTTCAAACTTCAAGACCTACCTAGTTAATTAAAAACTATAGATACAGCAGGGCAGGAGATGTGTTGCAGCTGTAGCATGTGGGATCTGGTGGATACCAATCTGAACCACATCTGCAGTAGGCGTCTGCAGCTTGAGGAATTTTGGGTCAGAGTTGTTGAGCTGGAGTCCAAGCTTTAAACTCTGTGATGCACCAGAGAGGGAAAAAGTTACCTGGACACTTTGTTCCAGAAGGCAGTCACAGCCCTTAGTTTAAGGGCTTCAGATTTGGTTCATGGTTAGGTACAGGAGGGTGTGACTATGAGAGAGGCAGGTATCCAGAAGATAGCACTAGAGGAGTCACAGCCTTTGCACTTGTCCAACAAATATGAGTTTTTTGCAATAGCAGCAGGGATGATGAGCAAACTCACCATGGCACCTTGATACAGGGGGTCTTTCAAATTGGGGGAATAAAATGGAATGTTTAGTAGGGGGCAGTATAAGTTAAAGAGACATACACTGTTCTCTGCAGCCAAAGGCATGCATCCTGAAGGATGTGTTACCTGCCCAGTGTTTGGGTTAAGGAGGCTCTTAGGGCTGGAGAGGAACTTAGAGTGGGAAAGAAAGGATTCAGTTATTGTGGTGTGCCCAGAATGGTACCATCAACATAAGTAGGACTAAAAAAGAGATTCTGCTACAGGAGCGTGAGCTGCTAAGGTCTAAATTAAAAAGTAGAATCAAAAAGGTAATTATCTCTGGATTACCTAAGCCACAAGCACATTGGAATAGGGTAAATAAGAGAGTTGAATATGTGGCTCAAAGATTGGTGTTGGAGAAATGTGTTTCAATTCATGGGGTCTTAGCACTGGCATTAGAGAAATAGGAGCTGTTCTGTAGGGGCAGACTTCACCTGAACCAAACTGGGACCAGTGTCCTGGCAAATTGAATAACTAGGGCTGTAGAGAGGCCTTTAAACTAAATTATGCTGTGGGGGAAAGAGTTCAGCAGAGGGGACATTTAGTAAGCTAAAGAGATAGGAAAAGGCAGGAGTGCGTGGTAGCGATAGGGGTAATGATAACCAGAGTATGAGGGACAGAGCCTACAAGTATAAGAGTGCCCCAGCAAAGAGGGTCAGGGTAGGAAATAATGTTAAAAAGGCAAAATTAAAGGCTCCTTATCTGAATGCATGCATCATTCGCATCAAGTTGGATGAATTGATAGCGCAAAAAAGAATAAATGGGTATGATATGCTGGCCTTACAGAGACATGGACTGGAAGTTTGCAGCCCCCGCAACCCCCCACCCCCACAGTGGGTTTCCCCGTGGTGGAGTTGATGAGCCATTGAAAGCTCAGTTCACATTGGCAGGATCAAAAGATCCCACTGGCGTGAAGGGCTGAAAAATTACGGCTATGGTTGCAAGGTGACCAAGGCTGGGAACTGAATAATCAAGAATATTTCTCATTTTGAAAGGAAAAGGAGGTGGGATATCTCTGTTATTAAAGGATGAGATCAGTGCAGAAATGACCTAGGCTCAGAAAATCTGAGGGGCTGAATTTTCTGGTTGTCCGGGTTGGGGGGGGAGCGGGAGCGGGCATGGACCCGATCGCTGCCTGTGATCGGGTCCATGCTGCCATTATATGCGGGCGGACCAATTAAGGCCCGCTCAGTGTAATGTGCGACTCGGGAGGTTAACGGGAGTGGGCGGGCATCGGCGGGAGTCCATTGTCTGCCAGGTCCAATGGCGACCCGGCGGCCTGTTTATTTGAAGCGCTGACAGCCTTTGCAAGGCTGCTCACAATGGCAAGGGGAAGGGCTCACCAGAGGGCTTCTGGTGAGAAGGTCAGTCCGGAGGGTCGGCCAGCAGAGCAGGCCAGGCTGGAGGGTAGGGCAGTGGGAGAGGCCAGGCCGGAGGGTAGGGCAGCGGGAGAGGCCAGGCTGGAGGGTAGGGCAACGGGAGAGGCCAGGCCGGAGGGTAGGGTGGGGGGCCAGTGTGCCCTTCATTTTTCAGATGACTGCCTTGCTACCCTTCTCGAGGAGGTGGCAGCACGGCGGGAGATGCTGGTTCCCCAGGATGGGAGGAGGAGGCCCCCCCACATGACGAAACGTGCCTGGGAGGAGGTGGCGGAGGTGGTGAGCTCCCGCAACGTGGTACGGGGCACCTGGATCCAGTGTCGAAAGTGCTTCAACGACTTGTTGTACTCTGGCAGGGTGAGTACCATGTTGGCATTGGTCATGTAACCCAGCAGGTCAGCTTACCCACCTGCTGCCCTCTCCCCACCCCCCCAAGTCTGAGTGTAGTGGCTGCATTAAATCATTGAGGCCTTTGTCCTTTGCTGGGTGGGCCAGCAGATATTGCCCATGCTGAGGTCAGCCTGAGAGGGTGATGAAGAGATGTGTTTTGTCCCCGCAGCATCTGTTACAATGTGACTGTGACATGTGACTGGTTTGGGGGGAACTTGGAGGAGCTGCACCTAGGCGCTGTGTTTGAACTCCAGGACATGTCCAAGTCAGGGTGATGAGATGCTGTGAGGGGAGCTTCAAGGTGGCATGGCAACGAACCATCTGCTGCGTTCTGCGCTCCACGTCCTTGCACCTCCTTGCTATGGAAGGATATACATTGTGGTGCCTAATGTGATGTAGGCAGCATGTGTCCAAGGAGGGAGGTGGGGGTTGTGGAGCAGGCCTAGCATCTTTGTGTGAGTGTTCAGCAGCAGTGGGGTGAGGAGGCACTGGAGCCCTGATATGTCCCACTCTGGTTGGGGTGGGCCGTGCGTGAAGAGAGTCCATGTGCAATTTGCACTAATCAATGCTCGTCTCTCATTTTCAGGAGAAGAATGCTCATAACACAGCAGAGCGTGTGAGGACTGGCGGCGGCCAGGCGCATTTCGCCATTCTTAGCCGTTTCGAGCAGAAGTCCCTGGATCTGGAGAGGCGCCATGCGCCCAGATCCACTGGTGTCGGTGAGGCTGGGGTGCCACAGCCAGGTATTTATGCCCAACAGTGAGGTCAGCATTGTTCTCCCAACAGCTATAGCAGTGCTGAATGTTAAATGATTTAATTTTGTAATATGGCTTGACCATTGCTTATGGAAGAATGAGCGCATAATGATCCGGGGGACAGAGATGCACTTTGACATTGTCTCCACGTTAACTGATCCACTGTCCTTGTTCTTCCTTTCAGCATCAGTGGAGCAGGGCCGGGAAGAGGAGCAGCCCTCTCACACCTGAGGGCCTGAAGTCTCACCAGCGTCACACCATCTCTGCGAGGCAGGCACCAGCGCAGATGCTAGCACCTTGGCGGGAATTCAAACATTGGCTAGTGTCCCGCGGTACAGTGGTGAGGGCGCTTCAGCTGGAGGAGCTGGCAGAGACAGAGAGTGCCCATGGCGGCAGCAATCGGAGGACTGCAGGGGACCAGGCACATGCTCAGTCCGTGCCTGATGATGTGTCTCTGGAGTCGCCTGCGACGTAGCAGGTGCAGGAAATGCGGCCGGGTGTGCAGGAACATTTGGGTGAGATATATGAGGCTATGCTTGGCTCGGTTTCCGTGGTGGAGGAGTCTATGCAGACGATCGCCGAAGCAATGAGCCATATGTCCGAATGCCAAGCGTCCTCCATGGAGAGAGTGGCGACTCTTGTGGAGAGGCTCCTCCAGAAGACCCGCCAGGGCATCCTGGGGATACACTCTGACCAGCAAGACCTCACATCGGCATTGACCTCAGCTGGTCAGTGTCAATGAGGGAGATGGTCTGGCCATCAACTTTCCCAGCTTGGTGCCCATCCATCCACAGTGAGCAGGGGGGGCACAAAGCGACCTCACGTCGGTGCAGCAGCTGCCTGGCATCTCTGTGGGTTCCTCTCAGGGTGCTCCGGATGAGGGTGGCAGCTCCTCCGTCCCTCTCCCAGTGACTGTATCATTCGGTGAGGCTGCGACGACTGGGGAGATGCCAGCTGTGGAACTGGCAGCTCCCTCCCAGGCGGGACCAGCACAGGCTCCACAGGCCAGAGGACGACCGCCAAGGTCATCGAGGCCAACAGGACAGCAGAGTCAGGACGCTGTCTCAGCAATGGGGCAGCACCAAGACGTAACATACGGAAACAAAAACATAAGGCACCTTCGGCACACCATGGATTTTTTACTGGTGCTTTTGTGTTGGCCCGAGATGAGGTCCTTATGATTTGTTTTGTTTTGTAACACTATTATCTTTTTTTTGGAATAAGTTGGTTTGCTTGACATATTAAATTCAGATATGTCACCATGGCTGAGGCTGCCTCTTTTCTTCTGCATGTGGATGGTTTCCAAAACTGTAATGAGTGCTTTGTTGGACATTCAGCTTTATTAACAAGGCTCTTAGTGACTGTTCCTAACCTGGCAGATTTTGCACTTGGGCGTCAAGTATTGAGCCTACAACCCAGGCTTGTCCTGTTGGTCCATTTGTGGTGTGTTAACTGAAGGTTCATTGAATTAAAGTCTCCTATGTGTCCCTGCCTCCCTGGAGTATTCCCGGGTCAGCATCTACCCTCTCAGCATTTTCCTGTGCATGCTCATCCTCGGACTCACTGCTGGACTCATCGTGTGCAGCCGCAGACACTGCGTCGATGTCTTCATTGTCCACTGCGTCCCCACTTTCCAGCGCAAGATTGTGGAGAGCACAGCATACAACTACTATCACCGAGATAGTATCAGGGGAGTACTGGAGTGTGCCCCCTGAGCGGTCCAGGCATCGGAAGTGCATCTTGAGAAGACCAATGGTTCTCTCCACCACAGTCCTTGTGGTGCCGTGGCACCTATTGTATCACTGCTCAGCTTCTGTTCTTAGATGGCGGAGAGGCGTCATGAGCCACCTTCTGAGGGGATAGCCCTTGTCACCCAGCAGCCAACCATCAAGCTGGGTTGGAGCACTGAAGAGACCCGGCACCTGGGAGTGCCTGAGGGTGTAGGCGTCGTGGGAGCTGCCTGGGTACCTTGCACAGACTTGTAGAATCAGCATCCTGTGATCACACACTATCTGCACGTTCATGGAGTGGAAGCCATTCCTGTTGATGAAGGCACCAGGCTCACCTGCTGGTGCCTTGATGGCCACATGTGTACAGTCTATAGCACCGTGGGGGAAGCCAGCAATGGCCGCGAAGCCTCTGGCTCACTGTGTCTGGCTTGCCTGGTCCAATGGAAGTGGATGAAGGTCAATGCATGGCTGAACAGAGCGTCTGTAACCTGCTTGACACAAGTGTGTACAGCTCATCGGGAGACACCACAAAGATCACCCACCGAGGCCTGGAAAGAGCAAGAGGCATAGGAGTTGAGGGCGGCTGTGACCTTCAGAGCCACTGGCATGGGGTGTCCACCCACACAGTTGGTGGCGATCTCAGGCCCAATCATCTGACAGATATAGTTGATTGTCTCCCTTGAGAGACGGAGCCTCCTTCGGCAATGCACCTCAGACATATTGAGGTAGCTGCTTTGTTGTCTGTATACCCTGGCAGCAGGATAGTGGCGTCTTCTGCAGCCACTTCTGCCTTGGATTTCCTGTTGCCCTGTGCCCCTTGTGTCTGTGCCTGCACTCCCAAAGGTGGCTCCCCTGGAGGCTGAATGTTCAATCTTGGCCTCCTCCCCCTTCTAGCCCTCCCTTCCTCCTTAGGGGAGCTGCCTCCAGTGGACAGTTCAGATCCCATTCCCAGCTAAGGGAAGGCTTCCTAAAAGCTACAGGCCCGGAAAAGATTCCTCACTGCAGTGTGCTGACCTGAAGGTTAAGAGTCCAGAAGTTTTGAAGTACTGCAGATCACACAGGCAAGTTAAAAAACTTTCATAAATAAATACTTGACTGTGCACACTCGCGACCCCACTGAGCCCTCTTAACCTGGCCGTGGGCGAGGTTTATGCAAATGTGTCCTACCCGCCCGCCCGTTGCGCCTGTGCGCCGGCCTGAAGATTGCACGTGCACCGAAAAATCGGCATTGATTGGTGAGTCAAGGGCCTTCACTGATCCGTTAATTAATGGCGGGTCATTGCACACCCTCGCAACGAAATATTGCGAAGGCATGTGGTGATGTCGGGACGCTTGCCCGATGTCACCGCGTGTCATTTTACGCACGGACATGCTGGGCCCACCCCCGCACGCCAACAGGAAAATTCTGCCCAAGATGTAGAGTCAGCTTGGGAGGAGATAAGAAATAGCAATGGAAAGAAGTCACTGATGGGGAGTGGTCTATAGGCCCTATAACAGTAGCTGCAGGAGAGGGCATAAACCAAGAGATAATAGTGGCTTGTAAGAAAGATACATTATAATTGTGGGTGATTTTAATCTTCATATGCATTGGACAAATCAATGTGGCAAAGGTAACATTTAGGTTAAGTTCATAAATTGTAATCGGGACAGTTTCTTTGAACAATGCATAAGAAATAGGAAAAGGAGTAAGACATTTGGCTCATCAAGCCTGTTCCACCATTCAATAAGATCATAGAACCAACTAAGGAACAGGCTATTTTAAACCTGATAGTGTGCAACGAGAGAAGATTACTTAATGATTTCATCATATAAGTTCCTCAAGGGAAGAGTGATCAGGGGATGATAGTATTTCATATTCAGTTTGAGGATCAGAAACTTGGGTCTGAAATTAGTGTCTTCAACTTAAATAAAGGTAATTGCAAAGTTGGCTAAAGTTGACTGGGAAAATAGATTAAAGGCAAATGTGCTAGAAAAGCAGTGGCAGACATTTAAAGAGATATTTCATAATTCTCAATTCCATTGGGAAAGAAAGATTTCAGGAGAGGGACATATCATCCCTGACTAACTAAGGAAGTTAAGGATAATATCATATTGAAAGAAAAGGCATACAATGCTGTGAAGATTATTGATAGGCCAGAAGAAACCAGCAAAGGATGACTAAAAAAATAAAGAGGGGGAAATTAGAATATGAAACTAGTAAGAAATATAAAACAGGCAGTAAGAGCTTCTACAAGTGTATAAAAAGGACAATAGTGGCTAAAGAGGGTCTCTGAGAGGGTGAGACTGGGGAAATAATAATGGGAAACAAGGAAATGGCAAAGATTTTGAACAAGTGTTTTTGTATCTGCCCTCACTGTAGAAGACACTAAAAGCATCTCAATCACTGTGGCATAAAAAGAAAGGGAGGAACTCAGAACAATCACTAACACTAGAGAAAAAGTACTAGGACTGGGGTTGCAGGAGTCGTATTTGGGGTTGCGAGTTCCTCCTCCTCCGAGCAGTAATGGCGACTGTGAAGAGGAGAAAGCCCAGTCTGGAGGCATTCACAGAACGGCCTTGGACACAGTGCATCAATTCTGCCAAATGGTATGGGGTGGAAGAGAAGCCTAAAGTGCTCTTTAACTTCAAGAAACACTTTTAGCAGTGAGTTCAAACAGGTCTGGAATGTTTGTGCGCAGACTTGGCACAGCTAGAGGCAGGCTTCTGAGTGAATGGTGTGGAAGGGGTGTTGGGAAGAGAGGCTGCTGAGTGAGTCACTGGGGGAAGGGGTTTGGGAAGAGGGGTTGCTGAGTGAGTGAGTGGGGGAGGTTGGTTGGGAAGAGTTGCTGTTCTGTGTGTGCATGTGGTGGGGGGAAGAGGGGTTGGGAATATGTGTGTGTGGTGGGGAGAGAGGGGAAGGGGCTTCATTGTGTCTTCTGTCACCAGGCAATATGGAGAGCTTGGCTAAAACCTACATGAACACATAAAATAATAACATTTTTACCAAGTACTTAAAAATACAGATTTCCATATTTATATGAAGTATGTGGTGATCTATAATATGCAAACTTTAATAACAGCTTTATTGCTGTTTTATTTTGCTGGCTTCTGGGGTCACGTTAATTTTCATATGATTTGGGAACATATGACTTAGGAGCAGGAGTAGGCCATTCAGCCCTTCGAGCCTGCTCCGCCATTCAATAAGATCATGGCTGATCCGGTTGTGGCCTCAACTCCACTTTCCTGTCTGCCCCCATAACCCTTGACTCCCTTGGCGATCAAAAA
Organism: Cetorhinus maximus; assembly: GCF_964194155.1. Lineage (NCBI taxonomy): Eukaryota > Metazoa > Chordata > Chondrichthyes > Lamniformes > Cetorhinidae > Cetorhinus > Cetorhinus maximus. The sequence goes on from NC_135879.1 coordinate 191,716,896, forward strand.
TATATCTCAAATGTTAAAATTGGTTCATACTGGCAAATAGTTTGGGAAGCACTGTACTAGGAAAACTAAATGGGAACTTCATTTCACAATGACATAACTTCATCCGTTAGGATTGAAGGAAAAACATCCCTCTGAAAATTCCACGGTCTTTGATGGATTTATTAATTTCAAAATAATAAAGCTTGATCACATTTATTTAAATAAATGCTCAGAAAAATTACTGCCACACTGTCCCTGTTAGCAATTAATGCAGCTTTTCTGATTTGCATTCTGACTGGATTTGGTTCTTTAGTTTTGGCTTCCCACGGATTGTTTGCTTCTTTATTCTTTTATTGCTGAACTGGACAAGGGGCCAAGGGTTGATTGCTGACCTACTCCCAGCTTTACATGTCTAGAGGGATTGGCCAGCCAAGCTGCTAATCAAATTGTTAACACACCCTCATCAGCCACGACCTCCAGGACCAAGTTCCCTGCTGGGCATAAATGAATAGGACCTTTTCAGCATCTCATGTGTGAATGATTATTGGCATGTTTATACCAAACTCCCATTGTCTCAAGTTCAAGCAGCTATGCAGGAAGCACCACTGCATCAGCTGTTCATTTAGATTACATTGAAATACACAACATGGGAACAAGCCAAATCTTCCACACACATAGTGGCCTTAATCCCATGCTTTCCTTTCTGCTCCAAAATCCATTTATCCCCCTTTCCTTCAACCAGCTCGCTAACCTATTCTTCAACAATGACATGATCTCTGCTTCAATACAATCCAGTGCAGCTGAAAGCTTCACAAATTCTGTTGTTCTAGGTCATAAATCTCACATTTAATATTACATCTATGCCCCCCACCCCCATTCTAATCCCATAAATGTTTCTGGCTACCTTGTCCAATCCAGTCATAATGGTAAACATCTCTATCAAGCCATCCTATAATATCCCCTGTTCTAATGTAAACAGCTCCAGCAAATGACTACGTTATGGATTTAATCTCTCGTGGACTAAATGGCACATAGTTATAACATTTCAACATAAACTACATCAAAATGTTTCCGAAACAATTAATCATAAATCTCCAAAAGTTACACCTACAAATATCATGGCCCGGATTTTGCGGTCAGTGGCAAAATAATAACATTCACTGTTGCTATCAAAGAAAGCTGTCCACAAAGATCTGGCAATCTCAGTGTTGTAGATTTCACCTTTCCCAGCATTAATTTGAATCTTGCGTCAAGTCAAGGTGCCCAGGAACAGTGATATCACCAAGCAGGATAAGTAGCCAATCACATTGAAGAATTCTCACAGACAGCAAACCATGAAGTTAAAAGTGCTGATCATCCCTTACTTTTTCAAATAACTTTACAGGAGTCAAATAAAGATTATGATCATGAGATTAAGGTAGAAGCAGAAATATCTGGATTTCAGAAAAATATCTTAAACAAGCTCTAAAAAATATATTATTATTCTAAATATTTGTGAAATTTCTTTGTAATCATAATGGAGATATTTGACATTCCAAGGATATAAAATTAGCTTTTCAAGGCTAGAATGGTTGTTTTGTAGTAACTATGTAGTACACTGGTAAAAATCCAGTTATACTTCATTCAACAAGGTGTAACTTTTTTGACTGTTTTTACAGGGAGACCAATAGCGTAAAAGTTAAAGTTCTCATCAGTTCAGTAATTTCTAAATGATTGCAGTCTTGGGTGAGTTCAACAACACACCCTGGTGAGAAGTTTAGAACCACTGACAGCAATTTCTGGATTTCCATGTTTATCTGCACGTGTGTAGATGTCAGAAGTTGTTGTCAGTTTCAAGCAGTAATGGTAGCTAACATTTGTTGTCATTATGACTACATTATCAAGGCCACTGACTGTTGAAGAAGTCACTGGAGACCTGAGAACAGATAGGAAGGATATGATTGGCAAAGCTCCAGAAGAGGGTTTAAGCTCCAAGTTAGCACATTACTACATCACAGTTCGAGAGCATCAAGTCGCAAAACACTGAAACACAAATCCTGATAACATAGAATCATAGAATGGTTACAGCAGAGAAGGAGGCTATTCTTCCCATTGTGTCTGTGCTCACCCTCTGAATGAGCCATTCCCCTGCCTTTTCCCCGTAGCCCTGCAAATTTTTCCTCTTCAGATAATAATCCAAATCCCTACTGAAAGCCTCAAGTGACCTTGCCTCCTTCACACTCTCAGACAGTGCATTCCAGATCCTAACTACGGGCTGTCTGAAAAAGATTTTCCTCTGGCACCTATGGTTCTTTTGCTAATTACCTTAAATCTGTGCCCTCTGGGTCTCAATCCTTCCACAATGGAGACAGTTTCTCCCTATTTACTCTGTTCAGACCCCTCATATTTTTGAATACTAAGGAATCTAAGAAATCTTGTCTCAACCTTCTCTTCTCCAAGGAAAACAGTCCCAACCTCCAATCTATCTGTTTAACTGAAGTTCCTCATCCCTGGAAACATTCTTGTGAATCTTTTCTGCACTCTCTCTAATGCCTTCAAATCCTTCCTAAAGTATGGTGCCCAGAACTGGATGCAATACTCCAGTTAAGGCTGAACTAGTATTTTATGTAGGTTTGACAGAACTTCTTTGCTTTTGTACTCTATGCTTCTATTGATGACCATTCTCTCAACCTGTCCTGCCACCTTCTATGATGTATGCATATATACACTGAGGTCCCTCTGCTTCTATACCTCCTTTAGAATTGTACCTTTTATTTTATATTGCCTCTGCATTCTTCTTAGCAAAATGAATCACTTCATATTTCTCTGCATTGTTTCATGTTTGCTTGCCTCTCTGTGGGAGTCATTTAGCCCCCTTTTGTCACCTGCCCACAAGTGTGCATTTGGGACCTAGAACTCAAATATACTATACGTTGTGAATATGAACCCACATGCTGCCATTCCATAGTGCAATACTTTAGAGCTTCATCTTGCTGCTGACATCCATTGGTTCAAGGGAGTCATTCCTCCTTGAGCATATGGTAGATATCAGCCTCTGCCAGATAGGCTTTGAATTTTATTATGCAGCGCAACACTATGAACTAAGCAGGCTGCCCTCAGTGTAAACACTTCCATGAATCTTTTCTTCTTCAAACAATACCTTTGGTTGATGCTTCTTCTACTGAAATCAGAATGGCACAGTACTGGATCAGCATTTGAAAGGCAAAGTAGGCTAACAACATGCACCATCTGCATTTATACAGTACCTTTAACGTATAAAACATTCTAAAGTGCTTCACAGAGAAGACGTCAAGCTGGAAAGAGTATGAGGCAAATTGAATGTAAAGTGGTTTAAAAATTGTAGTTGATTTGATCAGAAGCTTTTTTTTATTCTTTGGTGGTAAGTGGGCATCGCTGGCAAGGCCAACATTTGTTGCCCATCCCTAATTTCCCTTGAAATCAGTGGCTTACTAGGCCATTTCTGAGGGCGGTTAAGAGTCTAACCACATTGCTGTGGGTCTGGAGTCACATGTAGGCCAGACCAGGTAAGGATGGCAGATTTTCCTTCCCTGAAGGACATTAGTGAACCAGATGGGTTTTTACAACAAACAATGATAGCTTCATGGCACTATTACAGAGATTAGCTTTCATTTCAATAATTAATTGAATTTAAATTCCACCAGCTGCCAGGGTGGGATTTGAACCCATGAGCCCAGAGCATTAAGCTGGGTTTTAGGATTACAAGTCCATTGACATTACCACCACCTCTCCAAGTTGGGAGCTAAGATAGCTGGGGGCACAGGGGATAGGTCTTATAGAGGAAATAAGCTGGTTCAGGATAGGGGAAAGATATGAGAAAATTTACAGAGTAACAAGATATCAGAGTTAGTGTGAGGAAGTAGATGCTGGTTTGGTGATGGTGAGATAGAGGAGGAGCAGATGGTGATAACTAAAGCAGTTCTACAAATAGTTTCAATCATTAAGGCAAAAAAGGTCCATAAGCTCCTTGCACTTGGCTATTCAAGTGGATTATCAAAACTCTTCTGACAGAAGGTTTCATCTGAAACATGAGTCTACCTTTCTATTGTAAATGCTAACTGATCTGATGGGTATTTTCAGCATTTAAAAAAAAAATCAGGAAACTAGCATTCAATTGGGGCCATAACTTCCTTGGAGTGGCAATCAGCGTTGGATTGCCATTCCGTGCCTAATCACTTACATTAAATTTCTTCTGTGCCTGTCTTGCTCGACCTTCAGGCTCAGGCCAGGCGAGATCCAGGCAGCGCAGCTGTCCTCGAGGCCCAGCGTCACGGTCCAGCAGTGTCAGATGGAAGAAGGACACATTCCCTTTTTTATGGCACTAGCTGCCGTAAACCAGGTAAGTTTAAAGTCCATTGAAATTGGCAGGCCAGAGAGAAGGTAAGTGCCCGAGGTAAGTGGTTAAGATTTGGGGGCTATGGGGGGATTGGAGGTTGGGTGTGGGTCGGAGGTCGGATGTGGAGCGGAGGTCGGGGGATTCGGAGGTTGGGGTGTAGGGCTGGGGGCATGGACCCCAGGGGGGTGGGAGTTCGGAACTCAGGGGGGCAGTGGACCTCGGGGGAGGGGGGGGTTAAAACCTCGGTAGGAGGGTGTTGGACCTTGGAAGGGGGTGGGGGGTTAGGCCTGTGGAGGTAGGAGGAATCCCATCGGGGGTTAAAGGGGTTTGGAATTCCATGGGGGGTTTGTAGGTCGGGGGTGGGCATTGGGAGAGTCCTCTGGGGGTGTTGGGGATGTGGGGGGAGTCCCCTGGGGGTTCAGGGTGTCGGGGGAGTCCTGAAGGGGTCAGCCTGCGTCTTTACAATAGTTACCCAGAAGTAGAAGCGGTTTTAATTCTTCTAACTTTTTCTGGGTAACTATTTGTGTACCACAGCTGGAACCATCCAACATTTACGATTTAAATCGCATTTTCAGATGGTTCCCAGCAAAGGTCAGTTGCCCAGAGGAAGTTTGCACTTCTGGGCAATTGCCATGCAAACCCTTACCTGTGAAGTTCCGAGAGAGATTCCCCAGCGCAATTTTGGGGTATGCCCCAAATCTGACACTGGGGAGCTTGGATGTCCAGTGCTTTTTATTTTATTTTTGCTGTTTGTTTTAATTTCTCAAGCAGCAAAACATGAATCACCTCGTGGGGCAACATTTATATTAAAATTTCAAACTGTAATGAAATGCTATAAATGAAGCACTGGAATTATTTATTTGATAAAATAAAAGACTGGAATTAATTAGGGAATATTACAATAATATTTTCTGCTGCTAGTCCACAAATTATAGGTTAATTGCTTTCAATTCCACAATTTTCTTTCACATGACTGGAACTCCCAGTATCCAGGCTATTAGCTCAGTAACATACCACTAGGTTACCATACCGTCACCAGCAGAGTGCCATGATCATTGCCCATTTTTGACATCACAGATTTGAGTTATCCATGATCTTCACTTACCAAGATCCTTAACAATCTATTGATATTTTTCAATATAAATGTTGACTGACAAGGTTTGGGTTAACTCCGCATTGTGAGTGAGGTTGCCACCTTGATAAAGTACGAAAAGTGAGCTCAGCTCAAACAGTCCTCTCTTGTACATAGAAATTGCTGGAGGAGAAATACCAAGGTCCATTTATCCCTCCTTCTATCATCCTGGCAATCACATGGTACAATAATGGAATTGTTGACTAATCACAGCAATTAATGCATTCCTCCCATGCGTGTAACATTTCTCAACATTGAATTTTGTCCTCCTTTTGCCTGTTCAATTCCCAAGTATACTTAGATCTTCTCTTAACATACCCTGTTCAACTCTGCAGTCTCCCATCTTCACCAGCTTCGCACCATCTGCAAATTTAGCCATTGCATGTGTAACCCCTCACTCTAGAGCATTTATGAAGGAGATTAAACAAAAGAGATCCCAACACAGACTATTGTGGGACCCCACTGGCACCATTTTCCCAAGCTAATGACAAACTGCATTATTATCCTCGGTTCTATTGATTAGCCAATTGTGCATCCATTGTAAAATGTTTCCACTGATTTTGATTTTCTTTATTTTTAGGGCCATCCTTTCCCGAGGACCTGAATCAAAGGCTGTACTGAAATCCAAGTACACCATCAGTGCTTCATTGCTTTGGTCTTAAAATATGATGAAATAACTTTCAACAGAAGGGACAATTGCAGTTACAATTTCTTTGCAACCTTTCTGTCATGCCAACCTCTTTCCCAAGTTTAGTTAACAGCCCTAATATAATTGGATATCCTCAGGGTAGGAAGTGCTAATAATGGCATGGTTAGAATTCCTGTCCATAATTATATTATGTATGGTGTTAAGAGAGGAAATGCATATAACAGCGGCCCACACAACAGCTATATCTGTGTGCAGTGCTTGAGTCTAAAATAAAGTAATAATAAGCAAAATACCATGTTAGCTCACCAATCTTTGGCATGTTTTTCAGTCTGAAAGCCAGAACTGATTAGATAACACTAAGGCAACAAAACCCGTTAAAGAAGAGTCATTTGGGGTCAGAGGGCCAGTGCCAGTGATTCAGTTTGTTTTGCTACAGCTGCTATAATGCATGTCTCCAACTGCTAGCTCCTGTGCCTGTCAAGTGAGATCTAGAAGAAGGTAAGAACACTGAATAGGCTACTGTGCTTGAATATTTTTTAAAAATTTATTTTGTTAAGGAAAGATATTCAGATCCTACCAAGCACTACAGCAATCAAAGGATTAATTCTGTTTTTCTTAATTTTATATCGAAGGGTTTTTGGCTGTTTATTACTTCAGCCAAGCACAAGGACCCACCTTCAATTTTCCCTCCCACTGCACAACTTGACAGCTTTCTCAATCAGATTGAGAGCTGAGTGGAGCAGGAAATAAACTTAGATTCAAGCCTGAAATTAATCTTTTCCCCTTTTCTCAATTAGGCAACACAATTGGCTTATATGGCTCTGGGTTATGAAAAGTAAAATTGGCAGGATTCCCAATCGTGATTATCTAACAACCCCTTCTGAGTGTGCAGTTCCTTGGATGTCAAGTTAGGACAGGTAGGCCTTGGCTTCAATGCTCCGCTCTCTGATAGTCGCAAAGCTCATCATTGAGGGGCTGATACTACATCAGATTATTGGAGGATATTCAGTGCTTGGGGGATAGTACACTAGCAAGAAAGAAAGAGTAGAGTGGAAAAAATTGGCAGAAGGGAAGGAGGAAAAGAAAAGAAAAACTCTATGCCAACAGGGAAATAACAGCAACACAATAAATGCATGGCACGTTACGGATTAATTCAGGATATACAGGTTACCAGAGGATTGTGCTGATAAAATCTCAGTGTCAGTCCTCACAGAGCAGCTGTTTCCTTGTTCTGGCACCTGATCAATACACTACATGAAGCTTCCTTCATGCGATAACTATGATGTCTATGATGGGTTTGCATGGAAGGAATGTCAATGAAAACACATTTCACCCTGGAGGGAAATAGCTGACATCAAGGCCAAGGTTTGACCAGGACAGATGCCAGGGGATTAGATTTTATTGGGTGGTAAACTGAGCACTGCAGATCATCCGACTGTTATACACCCAGCTGGGTTATCAGGCAGAGTGAGTAATGGGTGGCTGATCTGCTTTGCCGAGTTTACCAGACAGTGGAGAAAGCTAACATCTACCCTGGAAGCAATGAACTATGAAGGTCACAAATTCGATAGTCAGCTTGTGGGGAGTTAGCTGGTAACAACAGGAACACTACAATCTGCATTGATGGCTGAGGGGGAGGGAAGAAGGAAAAAAATCAAAAGAGTTGCTGCTCATGATCACTTTCTAACGTGTTCAGCTAAAAATTCATGTCTGTGATTGCTGGATGAAAACAGGCCCCTCCCGGCCCCGCCACAGCACCACCCCCCAACCCCAGAAGGAAAAAACCAGTCCAGACCAGTACTCTTATTTCCTACACAAAAACAGAGAATGCTGGGAAAACTCAGCAGATCTGACAGAAGAGAGAAAAACAAAGTTAATGTTTCGAGTCCGTATGACTCTTCTTCAGGGCAGACAGAGTAGAGCAGACAAAGCAGCTCTGAAGATGGGTCATACGAACTCAAAATGTTAACTTTGTTTTTCTCTCTCCACAGATGCTGTTAGACCTGCTGAGCTTTTCCAGCGTTTTCTGTTTTTATTTCAGATTTCCAGCACCCGTAGTATTTTGATTTTCTCTTATTTCCTAGTTTTTACTGTGTTTTCGCCCTGGGACACAACCTCCTGCGGCTTCTCTACAATTGACTTCCCTCTATATTAGTCTCATATGTGCAGAATTTGAACAGTTACTGACCATTAACCTTGGAGAGGAGGTAAGTAAGCTATCTTATTGGCTGTTTGCACCAAAAAGTCCTCACGATGGAATTTCGGGCTAAGCCAATCTTGGTGGCAAACTCAATAATAACAGCACATCTGCTGTACTCCAGTACAACTAATGATTGATCAGATCGCTTAGTTCATTAGTGGAACTTGTGGTGTGGAGTGAGGGAAAACAGCCTGCCACCAACATCTGGAATTCTTCACATTCAGCTTCGGATAACCCTGCAAGCCTTTCCGTAACAGCCTAACAGGAAGAAGAATGAAACTAAAGCAGAAAATGCTGGAAAAACTCAGCAGGTCTAACAGGATCTGTGGAAAGAAAAACAGAGTTAACGTTTCGAGTCTCTATGACTCTACTTCAGAGCAGTTGTTGATTGTTGTCGACCATTGCCGATTGTTGTAAAAACCCACATGGTTCACTAATGTCCTTTAGGAAATCTGCTGTCCTTACCTGGTCTGGTCTTCATGTGACTCCAGACCCACAGCAATGTGGTTGACTCTTACATACTCTCTGAAATGGCCTTGCCATTTGTATCAAACTGCTACAAAGTCACAAAAAAAAAGAAACCGGAAGGACCACCCGGCATCGACCTAGTCCCCGGAAACGGCAACGCCAATCTCAGCCCTGTCGACCCTGCAAAGTCCTCCTTACTAACATCTGGAGGCGAGTGCCAAAATTGGGAGAGCTTCTCTCACAGGCTAGCCGAGCAACAATCTGACATCGTCATCCTCATGGAATCATATCTTACAGATAATGTCCCAGACACCACCATCACCATCCCTGGGTATGTCCTGTCCAAACAGCAGGACAGGTCCAGCAGAGGTGGCGGCACAGTGGTATACAGTCAGCAGAGAATTGCCCTGGGAGTCCTCAAAATTGACTCTGCACCCCATGAAGTCTCATGGCATCAGGTCAAACATGGGCAAGGAAACCTCCTGCTGATTACCATGTACCGCCCTCCCTCAGCTGATGAATCAGTGCTCCTCCATGTTGAACACAACTTGGAGAAAGCACTGACGGTGGCAGGGGCGCAGAAAGTACTCTGGGTGGGGAACTTCAATGCCCATCACCAAGAGTGGCTCGGTAGCACCACCACTGATCGGGCTGGCTGAGTCCTAGATTATATAACTGCTTGGCTGGGTCTGCAGCAGGTGGTGAGGGAACCAACAAGAGGGAAAAACATACTTGACCTCATCCTCACCAACCTGCCTGCTGCAGTTGCATCAGTCCATGACAGTATCTGTGGGAGTGACCACCACACAGTCGTTGTGGAGACGAAGTCCCGCCTTTACATTGAGAACGCCCTCCATCATGTTGTGACACTATCACCATGCTAAATGGGATAGATTTCAAACAGATCTAGCAACTCAAGATTGGGCATCCATGAGGCACTGTGGGCCATCAGCAGCAACAGAATTGTACTCGAACACAATCTGTAACCTCATGGCCCGGCATATCCCCCACTCTACCATTGCCATCAAGCCGGGGGATCAACCCTGGTTCAATGAAGAGTGCAGGAGGGCATGCTAGGAGTAGCACCAGGCATACCTAAAAATGAGGTGTCAATCTGGTGAAGCTACAACACAGGACTACTTGCATGCCAAACAACATAAGCAGCAAGTGATAGACAGAGCTAAGCGATCCCACAACCAACAGATCAAATCTAAGCTCTGCAGTCCTGCCACATCCAGTCGTGAATCATGGTGGACAATGAAACAACTCATTGGAGGGGGAGGCTCCACAGATATGCCCATCCTCAATGATGGAGGAGCCCAGCACATCGGTGCAAAAGATAAGGCTGAAGCATTTGCTACAATCTTCAGCTAGAAGTGCTGAGTGGATGATCCATCTCGGCTTCCTCTGGAGGTCCCCAGCATCACAGATGCCAGTCTTCAGCCAATTCGATTCACTCTACGTGTTATCAAGAAGTGGCTGAAGGCACTGGACAGCGCAAAGGCTATGGGCCCTGACAATATTCTGGCAATAGTACTGAAGACTTGTGCTCCAGAACTTGCCGCACCCCTAGCCAAACTTTTCCAGTACAGCTACAACATTGGCATCTGCCCGACCATGTCCTTGGTCCAACCATCTTCAGCTGCTTCATCAATGACCTTCCTTCCATCAAACGGTCAGAAGTGCGGATGTTTGCTGATGATTGCACAATGTTCAGCACTATTCACGAATCCTCAGATAATGAAGTCGTCCATGTCCAAATGCAGCAAGACCTGGACAGTATCCAGGTTTGGGCTGACAAGTGGCAAGTAACATTCACGCCATGCCTGTGTCAGGCAATGACCATCTCCAACAAGAGAGAATCCAACCACCGCCCCTTGATGTTCAATAGCATTACCATCACTGCATCCCCCACTATCAACACCCTGGAGGTTACCATTGACCAGAAACTGAGCTGGACTAGCCATATAAATACTGTGGCTACAAGAGCAGGTCAGAGGTTAGGAATGCTGCTATGAGTAACTCACCGCCTGACTCCCCAAAGCCTGTCCACAATCTACAGGGCACAAGTCAGGATGGAATACTCTCCACTTGCCTAGATAAGTGCAGCTCCAACAACACTCAAGAAGCTTGATATTGTGCAGGACAAAGCAGCCTGCTCGATTGGCGCCACATCCACAAACATTCAATTCTCCCACCACCGACACACAGTAGCAGCAGTGTGTACTATCTACAAGATGGACTGCAGGAATTCACCAAGGCTTCTTTGACAGCACCTTCCAACCCTATGACCACTACCATCTAGAAGTACAAGGGCAGCAAATAGATGGAAATACCACCAGCTGAAAATTCCCCTCTAAGTCACTTACCATGCTGACTTGGAAATAAATCGCCGTTCCTTCACTGTTGCTAGGTCAAAATCCTGGAACTCCCTTCCTAACAGCACTGTGGATGTACCTACACAATATGGACTGCAGTTGTTCAAGAAGGCAGCTCACCACCATCTTCTCAAGGGCAACAAGAGTTGCGCAATAAACGATGGCCCAGCCAGCGAAGCCCAAATCCCGTGAATGAATAAAAAAAAATGCTAGATACACAGTGAAGTGTTTAAACACAGCAACGTATTTCAGCACATGTTGGATACGCATTCACATGTTTAAACACAGTGATGCGTTTCTGCACGTGTTAGATACACAACTGATAGAATGGTAATTTACAGGAATGTGGAATTTTATTTATGATGACAGAGTATCGTCATAAAAACAGTGACCACAATTCACAAGTAATAAATTGGCTATGTAGCACTTTGAAACATGCTGATGGTGTAAAATATATTATACTATATAATATATTCCAGTTCCCTGGCCCCAACCGCTTCCTCTTCACCATGGCGTCCAATCCCTCTACACCTCCATCCCCCACCAGGATGGTCTGAGGGCCCTTAGCTTCTTCCTTGAACAGAGGCCCCAACAATCCCCATCCACCACTACTCTCCTCCGTCTGGCTGAACTTGTTCTCACACTGAACAATTTCTCTTTTAACTCCTCTCACTTCCTCCAAATAAAAGGTGTGGCTATGGGTACCCGCATGGGCCCCAGCTATGCCTGTCTCTTTATGGGGTATGTGGAACATTCCTTGTTCCAGCCCTACTCCGGCCCCCTCCCACAACTCTTTCTCCGGTACATCGATGATTACTTCGGTGCTGCTTCATGCTTTCGTCGGGACCTGGAAAAATTTATTAATTTTGCTTCCAATCTCCACCCCTCCATCATTTTCACATGGTCCATCTCTGACACTTCCCTTCCCTTCCTTGACCTCTCTGTCTCAATTTCTGGTGATAGACTGTCCACCAATATCCATTACAAGCCTACCGACTCCCACAGCTACCTCGACTACAGCTCCTCACACCCCACTTCCTGTAAGGACTCCATCCCATTCTCTCAGTTCCTTCGCCTCCGTCGCATCTGTTCTGATGACGCTACCTTCAAAAACAGCTCCTCTGACATGTCCTCCTTCTTCCTTAACCGAGGTTTTCTACCCACGGTCATTGACAGGGCCCTCAACCGTGTCCGGCCCATCACCCGCGCATCCGCCCTCATGCCTTCTCCTCCCTCCCAGAAACATGATAGAGTCCCCCTTGTCCTCACTTATCACCCCACCAGCCTCCGCATTCAAAGGATCATCCTCCGCCATTTCCTCCAACTCCAGCATGATGCCACCACCAAACACATCTTCCCTTCACCCCCCCGGCAGCATTCTGTAGGGATCGTTCCCTCCGTGACACCCTGGTCCACTCCTCCATCACCCCCTACTCCTCAACCCCCACCTATGGCACCTCCCCATGCCCACACAGAAGATGCAACACCTGCCCCTTCACTTCCTCTCTCCTCACCGTCCAAGGGCCCAAACACTCCTTTCAAGTGAAGCAGCATTTCACATGCATTTCCCCTAACTTAGTCTACTGCATTCATTGCTCCCAATGCGGTCTCCTCTACATTGGAGAGACCAAATGTAAACTGGGCGACCGCTTTGCAGAACTCCTGCGGTCTGTCCGCAAGAAAGACCCAAACCTCCCTGTCGCTTGCCATTTTAACACTCCACCCTGCTCTCTTGCCCACATGTCTGTCCTTGGCTTGCTGCATTGTTCCAGTGAAGCCCAATGCAAACTGGAGGAACAGCACCTCATCTTCCGACTAGGCACTTTACAGCCTTCCGGACTAAATATTGAATTCAACAACTTTAGATCTTGAACTCCCTCCCCCGTCCCCACCCCCTTTCCGTTTCTTCCCCCTCTCTTTTGTTTTTTCCAATAATTTATATAGATTTTTCTTTTCCCACCTATTTCCATTATTTTTAAATCTATACCTGTAATTCCCTGTCAGTCTTTCCACCCCACCCCCATTAGAGCTGTACCTTGAGTGTCCTGCCATCCATTCTTAATTAGCACATTCTCTTAGATAATACTTTATCCTTAACCTTAACCTTTAACACGTCTTTGTTCCTTTGTCTGTGACATCTTTTGATTATCTGCTCCTATCACTGCTTGCTTGTCCCTACTACCACCCCACCACCCCCCAACTTCTCTCCCCAGCACCCCACCCCCCACCTTAAACCAGCTTATATTTCACCCCTCTCCTAACTTTACTCAGTTCTGCTGAAAGGTCATGAGGACTCGAAACGTCAGCTCTTTTCTTCTCCGCCGATGTTGCCAGAGCTGCTGAGTTTTTCCAGGTAATTCCGTTTTTGTTTTATACTATTGCAAGTTCTTTCAATTTTCTGAACAAGAAAAATAAGAAAGTGAAAATAAAGAATCAAAAATGAAGTGTGGTTCATTTGGGATGGTGTGTCAGCTGTACCAACTCACAGAACAAAATGATCACATAAGTTTTGTCCCTCATTTATATAATTGCCTCCTTTTGGCTTGTGACTTGAATCAGCACTTGAAGATTCCTAGGGAATAAGCCCTGTTTGCATTGCATTCTCTTTTACAGGGTGCACTATGTACTTTGGTGAGAACATTGTGATGGCAGCGAGGGGGAGAATCTGTGGCTACTATAAACTGTGCCACAGATGGGATAACGTCTTCATCAATGGCACTTGTACAATAAATGAAAGAAAAGCCTTGAGTTTACAGAGGACAAGATTTTCCCATCCGCGGTCTAAGTGCCATGGCGGGCGCGAAAAGCAACGTATTTCCTGCTGGACGCAATGGCGGGTTTTCGCGCCATATTGTCCACTTCCCGCCTCATTAATAATTCATCAGCAGGAAACACATAGGATTGCAGTTGGGCAGCCTGATTCGCCCGCCCCACCATGACCTCAACGGTTCTTTGCTCCGTGCGCCATAATTAAGCCACATCTGCTCTTAGTCTTCTCAATATCTGCAGCCCAGGGCTGCCACACAGAGGATATGGCTTCCTAAGTGAAGAAGTATGCTGCTCCTAAATGTATTGATGCCTTGTTAGGTCACCTGCTGGACACCATAGAGGACTGCCGTGATGTCCTCTACCCCTGTCATGGCTGGAGGAGGTGCACCAATGCCACCAGCCTGGCTTGGGAGGTGGTGGCAGAGCGGTCAGCGCTAACACCATGCAGAAAAGGTCAGCAATCCAGTGCAGGAAGAGGATGAATGATCTCATTCGCTCCACCAGGGTAAGTCAACCATCTCATCACCCTCAACTCACACACTCACAAGCCCATCAGGCATTCGCAGGCTGACACTTTCTCAGGGATCTCACACACTGACAGCTCAAGGAACATCACCACTCATTCATATCTGGTGTAGCTCGCATCCTCATCCCGTGCATGGCTCCACTCCCACTCACTCCCACACAAAGCAGGGATCCTTATTCTTTGCTTTGGCATGTTTCCTGCTCACACGAGCTCCGTTTATTTTTATGCAGGACAAGCTGGCACACAATAGGAGGGTGAGGTCCCAGACTAGGGAGTGAAGCGGGGGTGGGTGGTGTGGCCGAAGTCAAGGCCTCATTCCCTATGAGGAGCCTGCCAAAGCACTGGCCATGCCTATGGTGACGGTGAGATTGGTGGCGCATACCCAAGTGAGGAGCTCATCCCTCAGATGATACTGTGAGTCCATTGTCATGTCTTTGAGTCGCCTGCCATGCACTAATTATCTCTACTTTCTTTCTGGGGAACCTTTGAAAAGTGCCCAAGTGCATCAACAAGCCAAGCCCTCATCTCCAGCCCTGAGGACACCTCGGATGAGGAATCAGAGGATAGCACCATCGAAGACCTGTCACAGTGCTCACCCATACTCTCCACCAAGCAAAGACACACACTTTGGTGGGACCTAGTTCTAGAGTAGACTCCAGGCAAAGCACACAATCTGTTCCACAGCAGGTGGAGGCAAGGACATCCAAGGTAGCTGGCATTTGGAGGACTGCTAGAAGCCAGCCAGGATTCTGCTGATCCAAGCCTCTGGAGTCGGTCATAATTGAGTTGGTGGAGCTGCAGCGAAAGTCAGGGGAATATCAGGAAAGATTGTCAGCTGCTTTCCACAGATTGCAATGTACGATGGGGGAATCCGTCTGCATTCAGTCTGAGGTAACAGTGCCAGCATGCCAATGCTCCATGGTCAACACTGGTAGGACTGCAGCCACCATGGAGACCTTGGTCCAGGACATAGATCCTGCACTGTGCCAGGAGCTACACTTCATTAGTGTAGGCATTGGTGGCATCCATCAGTGGCTATGCGAAGGGGGGGGGGGGGTGGGGCAACTTGATCTCACTCCAGCTGCCCCTTCTCCTCAAGGGGTCTGATAGGTGCCCTTGGGCACCCATAGGGAGGAGAACCAGCTGCTGGATACCCCAAAGCCATCCACCCAGGTGACTCCGGGAGTGTCCAGGTGACTCCGGGAGTGTCCAGCTGATCCCAATCCCCTCATCCTGTGACCACCTCCAGCTCCACAGGCCGAGGAGGGTGCACCTGCCCCACAGTAGGGCATCCAAAGCAGGCCAGGGCCCTCCAAGTCTAGGCCCAGGGGATGCCCGTAAAAGTCATCGTAGACAACAGGGCGTAGTAGTCAGCAGGCTGCCTCCACCTCTGCTGAGGATGTTGGAGATACACCCAGACTTTGCGGTAGGGTTAGGAAAATGGTGAAATATTAGGGGCACTACAGTGGCACGGGTTTTAACCAATGTAAATAGAATCACCCATTTCACATCTCGTCTTGTGTATGCCTCCTGTTTATGATGAGCTGTGTTGTTGTTAATCACCTGTGATACCATGGTCCCTCCTCCCACTTACCACTGATGTCGCTATCATGTGCCTGTGGTTGATGTTGTCTGCTTCCATATCACCACACTGTGTGCTCATTCTCAGATCATTCCCGACATCAATGATGCCTTGCCCTTAATGTAAAGTGTGCTTGTGGAAGGAATCTTGTTCGCCTTCTTTGCTGAATCATGTCATCTTGATTCTTGGCTGTTTATGATTGAGGCTGAGGTGTTCAACTGTCTTGTCTGCATTATTGAAAGGTGAAGATGTCACGTCCTAGAAGAGATGTTTGAACTCATGGAGAAGGGTCATATATCCTGGAACTTCATGTACTCACTGTCATCTGGCAGGATTTCCAATCTATGAACCCATACTCAGAGCTCGTGTGCGCTCCTGTCTGCCTTGCACGTTACTGACTCTCCGAGTGCATATCTGCTAAGCTTGCCAGTGAGTGGGAGCACCCTCCCACCTCAATGTGCCAGAGCTCTGCCCCTCGCAGCCACATTATTGTCCTGGCGCTTGACCCTACAACCTTAAGCCTTTCTCACCTTGCCTTGTCTGTATTGTGGCTATGAGGCTCTCGTCATAATGTAGGGATGCAGCACTGTGCCAATTGTTCTGCATAGTGTACCCTCACCTAAACCCTCGCCGAGGTCAGTGATGATAAATCCAAATGGTGATGTCTGGTGGTCATGCTGAGCATACTGAGGAAGCTCATATGGAAGCTCATATGGTAGCTTTAGACAATGTTGAAGGCAGCAATGGGATAGGAGAGAGGATGTAGTGCAGCTGAAGTGTGCTCTTTATTATCAACGAAGCATGACCTTGGTGGTTTCATGGTTTCTTAGCATTTTGGAGCTCACAAGGGCCAGGGCTGGCCATGAAGGCAGACTGTGTTTAAGAGGATGCACTTTAATGTATGGCAGGCAAGTGTGTGAACAGTGTAATCCTCAGGTGGCCCACGTCCTTGGAAAGGTCAGGATGAATGCTGGCCCGCATCCCTAACTAAGTGTGCCGGACGTTAATGTGATGGAAAAGAAAATGACACAAAGAAAGTGATGTCAAAATGGATTAAGACCTGCGGGACATCCTCAGCTGCCTTAGCCCAAGTGTGTCACAGAATGCATTGCGACATTGGTGGAGATGGACCTCCTTGAGGAGCTTTGTCAGACTGAAGGCATGCAGCTGCGGGCACACTAAGGATTGTAGAACAGCTCCTGCCTCTTCTAGGCTGCCATGGCAACTGGGATGCTGGAGAGTCACTGGAAGAGGCAGTAACTTCTGATGCCAGAACGCTGTCCTCCAGGTAGCAACTCACCTCAGCAAGAACACATGCTCCTGAGACTTCCTCATCCTTCAGAGGATCAGAACTATGGCTAACCAAATGTGTAAGATTGAAGTGCATGGTTGAAATGAAAGGGAGAGCAACCCTGGTGTTCATGTGGGCCCATGATGGAGGGCACTTGTCCAAGAGGATACTCACTACAGCTCTTCATCCTCCTCCTAGAATCTGATGGCTATGAAGGCCTCATGTGCATGTTTGCCTCGTTTGGCCTGTGCTCTGGCCTCTTCCCCTACAGCCTCAGCTTCTTGGACCTCATTGCCCTCATCCCTTTCTATATCTTCCTCATTGGAGGAGACATGCAGCTCCTCCATGACAGCATCATGCAAGCCCTCCCCCACTTTGCAGTGCCAGGTTGTGCAGCGTGCAGCAAGCCACGCTGATCCATGAACCCCTCTGGGGAGTATACTGGAGTGCTCCACCAGATCTGGCAAGGCATCAGAATCACATCTTCAAGTTGCCAATCGTCTGCTCTGCCAATGTTCAGGTAGCAGTATAAGCATCACTGTACCTTTTCTCAGCTGGATTTTGTGTCCGCTGCATGGGCGTCATCAACTACATGCTTTGCAGGTAGCCTTTGTCACTGAGGACCCAGCCCTGGATCATGTGTGGTCCCTCGAAGATGTCTAGGATCTGCGACGTACACAAGCTGTAGGAGTCGTGCAGCTTCCGGGGTATCTTGCACAAACCTGCATGATCACTTTCTTATGGTTACAGACCGGCTGCACATTGAGTGAGGGGAAGCCTTTCCTGTTGATGTATTGGAGTGCCTGTTGCCAGGGAGCTGTTACAGCCACATGAGTGCGGTCGATGGCACCCTGTACCTGTGGGAACCTGGAAATCTCAGTAAAGCCCATTGCTCTGGCATCATGGCTTCCTTGATCTCTAGCGAAGTCAACGTAATTGTGGGCCTTAGCAAAAAAGGCATGTGTTACCTCCTGTATGCACTTGCGAGTGGAAGCGTGAGAGATCCCGCAGAGATCCCCAGTGGAGCCCTGGGAAGAGCCACTCACATAGAAGTTAAGAGTGGCGGCAACTTTCATAACCACTTGCAATAGATGTCCTCCCAGTCCCAGTGGTGTCAACTCTTGGATAATGTGGCAGATGTGAGTCACCAGATCCCTGGACATGTGGAGACATCAGCAAAACTGTCTCTCACTGATCTGCAGAAAAGACACATGTGTTCTGTACACCCTCGGTCTTGAGAGTCGCCTACGCACAACTTTCCTGTGAGCCGCATCCCCTCTATCCAGAGGGGACCTTGCTGCCCCTTGCTCATGGGAGTGGAGCTCCGCCCTTTGGTGAGCCTGGTGCCACCATCGCAATCTTCTCTGCCTTCTCTCCTGCCTGTATGCGATTATGCAGGCAGCAATAAATCCAGCCTCCATCTTCCCGAATGTCTCCTCACTGTAGCATCAATGACTAAATGACATGAGTCAGCATGAGCCTCCAGAGGTCCTATTCCTCTCAATGGCTGGTGAGTGACTGTGGGTTCCAGAGTTTGGTTCTAGTGTCTGCAACTATTCACCTCTGAAATCCTGGCCAGCACAAAGTAAATTTCAATGTGCTCCTCTCCCGACCCACTCCCCTTTCCTTTTCATGGCCGACTCTATGCGATTGCTTAGGCCAGGCCCTGGGATCCTCATTCACTGCACTCTAATACTACACTCCTTGGAATACACATAGGTTGAATGTTCATCGAGAAACTGAGAGTATTTGATGGGGGGGCTCCGGCTTCTCATCTGTGAACCTGCCAGTGCCAAGATTCTGAGTTCCTGCTTTTAAGACGCATCTGCAGCTTGTCCAGTCGCCCAATTGCTCTGGTAAATTGGCATGCTCGGAACAAGGAGTTAATACAAGGAGATCAATCAGTGCCATGATTCAGGATTAGTCTCGCATGAATGCGCTTCATTGACTCACTTTCCTTCATTGTTATTGAGAGGCTCCTAACATGTCTCAGCTGTGCATCTCTCCTAATTTGAGAGTATAGAGTTCAATGGGTTCCCCTTTAATTTCCCCCCACCCCCTCACCATCCCCCCCACTCCCCCAGTGGATTGCACCACTCCTTCAAGCGACCCTCAGAGCCCTCACCAGCTGAGTTTTTCCTCAGTTTAATTTTGTACTGTGCCATTGCTTCAGGTTGCACTACTACACCAGCTTGGAACCTTCCTGTGTGACTGTGGAATCCCTCCCATCGCCCTGGAGGAGCATAATGTTCAGATATCCCTCCCTCCAATAACTCTCAAGCTTCCCCCTCCAATGTTTGATCCCATTGTGATTGTGGTGGATATCCCCGTGTAACCCCAGAAATGTTTGAGGTATGTGTTTATGCACCATTTGGACCTTACCCCCCTCCCATCTTGAGGCCTACTGCACATTAAAACCCCCCTGACCCCACCATGAGACCTTTGAATGGGCCAACACTATCTTTTCCCCATCTGCATCCCCATTTCCCCATAGCCTGCAGAAGCCTACCCTGACTGAATCACCGAATTTTAACAGCACAGAAGGAGGCCATTCAGCCCATCGTGTCTGCACCAGCTCTCCAAATGAGCATTATGACCATTGCCATTGCCCTGCCTTTTGCCCATACCCTTGCAGATTGTTTCTATTCAAATAGTCATCTAATGCCCTCTTGAATGCCTCGATTGAACCTGCCTCCACCATATTTCCAGGCAGTGCATTCCAGACCCGAACCACTCGTTGTGTGGAAAAGTTTTTCACGTCACATTTGCTTCTTTTGCAAATCACTTTAAATCTGTGCCCTCTCATTCTTGATCCTTTTACTAGCGGGATCAGTTTCTCCCTATCTACTCTGTCCAGCCCCCTCATGATTTTGAACACCTCTATCAAACCTCCTCTTAGCCTTCTCCTCTCCAAGGAGAACTATCCGAACTTCTCCAGTCTATCCTTATAGCTGAAGTTTCTCACCCCTGGAACCATTCTTGAAGACCTCTTTTTCACTTTCTCCAATGTGTTCACATCCACCCCTATAATGTGGTGCCCATAACCGTACACAATACTCCAGCTGAGGTCTAACGAATGTCTTATATAAATTTAGCATAACATCCCTGCTCTTGTACTCTGTGCCCTCATTAATAAAGCCCAGGATACTATATACTTTATTAACTGCTCCCTCCACCTGTCCTGCCACCTTCAATGATCTATGCACATATACACCCAAGTCTTTCTGCTCCTGCATCCCCTTCAAAATTTCACCGCTCATTTTATATTGTCTGTCCATGTTCTTCCTGCCAAAATGCATCACCTCACACTTCTCCACATTAAACTACATCTGCCACCTATCTGCCCACTGCACCAACTTGTCTATGTCCTCTTGAAGTTCCACACTGTCCTCTTCGCAGTTCACAACACTCCCAAGCTTTGTATCATCCACAAACTTTGAAATTGTCCCCTGTACACCAAGATCTAGATCATTAATATATATCAGGAAAAGCAAGGGTCCCAATACTGACCCCTGGGGAACTCCACTACAAACATTCCTCCAGCTCAAAAAATATCCAATGATCATTACTCTCGGCTCCATATTTTTCAGCCAATTTTGTATCCATGTTGCTACTGTCCCTTTTATTCCATGAACTTTTCCCACAAGTCTGTTGTGTGGCACTGTATCAAATGCCTTTTGAAAGTCCATGTACACCACATCAGCAGCATTACCCTCATCGACCCTTTCTGTTACCCCTTCAAAAAACTCCAGCAAGTTAGTTAAACCCGATTTCCCCTGTAGAAATCCATGCTGGCTCTTCCTTATCAACCCATATTTTTTCATGTGACTACTAATTCTATCCCGAATAATTGTTTCTAGAATTTGCCCACCACTGAAGTTAAACTGACTGGTCTGTAATTGCTGGGCTTATCCTTAACAACCTTTTTTGAACAAGGGTGCAGTGTTTGCAATTTGCCAGCCCTCTGGCACCACCAGTCTAGGGAAGACTGAAAGATTATGGCCATTGCTCCTGCAATTTCTACTCTCACTCCCTTCGATAACCTTGGATGCATCCCATCTGCTCCCAGTGCCTTGTCAACTTTAAGTACCGACAGTCTATTTAACACTTCCTCCTTATCAATCTTAAAACCTTCTAGTGACAGACTGTGAGTGCGTCACCTGGGGCCCAGTATTAAGTTAGAAACCCCCTGGGCTGAGGTGTCTGATTTAACCACCACGCCCTGCGCAGAGCATGCTGGGCACAACTGACATTGGATTAACATGCCCTCCCTCGACTGGGATAACGACAGTCTTTTCAAGGTCAGCAATGTAAACTGAAGTGCTCCTCTGCTCCCCCATCCTCCCATTCTGGCCCCAACATGCTTAGGTCCCTCTCTAAGACATTCCTCCCCATTCTGGCTCAGACCTCCCCATTCCAACCCACACCCCCCGCCCCAGTCATGTGTCTGAGTGCAACCTTCGCCACTCTTCCAGTGCAGCCCTTGCCCTATGGCCCCTTCCCTTGAGTGTGTCTACTTTCCACCCTCCCCCAGTTGAGCCCTTGCCCTGCAGCACATTACAAGCCACCCCTGCCTTACCGCTGGTCTGGTAGGTAGGGCCTTGCATGTGAAACCCGTGTGAAAGTGAAGTGGTGCTGCCTGCGAAGCCTGGCGCTGAGCCACAAATGCTGCATGATGCAAGGTCAGAGAACAAACCTCAAAGTCATAAGCGATGTGCAGGTCACCAGACACATGTCGCTTATGTATGGTTGTGAAAAATGTCAGTCTAATTAGATATCAACATGCCCTTATGATCCAGAGTGGGCAATGGGGTGGGGCGGGGGGGTGCTGGGGGGGAGGGCTGATTCCAGCAAGCAGCCATTATAATGATAATGCATGATATTTAAATGTATTAAAATGAGGTTCCTGACATGACATGGCAGGAAACACATGCCGCCATTGACATGAGGAACAGATGATTTCAACCTATTATCCCATTGGCGTAAAATGGATTATTTCGCTCTTGCGGAGGGAGTGGAAAATCTCGGCCATAGTTATTATCAGAACTTAATGAGATAATGGAGTTGAAATTCGCACGAGCAAAATTCCTGAGAATGGGGGTGCTGGGTGCAGGCCTTGCGTCTGAAAGATGCGGCACCTCTGATATTGGGTTTCAGGCATAATTTCCATTAAGCTGGCAAAACGTGGACAGAAGATTGGGCCAGCAGCAACAGATCAGTTAAATGAGAGTTGGAGATAGTGGAGACTGGGAAGGAAACCCTTCAACCTTCAAACAGCGATGTGATAATCATAGATTCTTGGATCATAGAATGATGCAGCAGAGAAGGTAGCCAGTTGGCCTTTCATGCCTGTGCTGGCTTTTCAATTGCACTTATTTTTATTTTTATTTATTTATGCGTTGTTTTATCCACTTTTTTAATCCCCCTTTTATCCCATTTTCAATCCTTTTTTCCCCACAACCGCCCCTCCCCACTCCCACAAGGGCCATCTGTTACTTGTTCATGTTATTCTTTTCAGAGTGCTTATTCTGCTATTATCACATTCTGCTTTCTTACCTTTGCCACTATCAACACCTTTTTTAGCCCTTACCACTACCATTAACACTCCCTTTGTCCTTTTGTTCATGACATTTTTATCAATCTCTCATTGCCCCCACTTATCACTGACCTTCTATCCAGCTTCACCTGCTCCACCCACTTTAAACAGTATAAATTTACCACATTTCTATTTCTCTGTAGTTCTGAAGAATCACAGAATCACAGAGTGCAGAAGAGGCCCTTTGGCCCATCGAGTCTGCACCGACACGTGAGAAACACCTGACCTACCTACCTAATCCCATTTACCAGCACTTGACCCACAGCCTTGAATGTTATGACATGCCAAGTACTTATCCAGGTACTTTTTAAAAGATGTGAGACACCCACCTCCACCACCCTGCCAGGCAGTGCATTCCAGACCGTCACCACCCTCTGGGTAAAAAAGCTTTTCCTCACATCCCCACTAAACCTCCTGCCCCTCACCTTGAATTTATGCTCCCTTGTGACTGGCCCTTCAACTAAGGGGACCAGCTGCTCCCTATCCACCCTGTCCTTGCCCCTGATAATCTCAATCAGGTCACCCCTCAGTCTTCTATGCTCCATTGAAAACAACCCAAGTCTATCCAACCTCCCTGCATAACTTAAATGTTTCATCCTAGGCAACATCCTGGTGAATCTCCTCTGCACCCCCTCCAGTGCAATCACATCCTTCTTATAATGTGACGACCAGAACTGCACACACTACATAAGAACAAAAGAACTAGGAGCAGGAGTAGGCAATTCAGCCCCTTGAGCCTGCCCCACCATTCATTACTGATGGCTGATCTCATTTCGGCCTCAACTCCAATTTCCCGCCCTCTCCCCATAACCTTTCAGCCTATTACTAATTAAAAATCTGTCTATCTCCTCCTTAAATTTATTCAGCGTCCCAGCATCCACTGCACTGTGAGGTAGTGAATTCCACAGATTCACGACCCTTTGAGAAAAGTAATCCCTCCTCATCTCTGATTTAAATCTACCACCCCTTAGCCTAAAACTATGGCCTAAAACCATTCTAGAATGCCACACAAGGGGAAATATCCGCTCCACGTCTACTTTGTTTATCCCCTTTAGCATCTTGTATACCTCAATTAGATCTCCTCTCATCCTTCTAAACTCCAGCGAGTATAGGCCTAAACTGCTCAATCTCTCCTCATAAGACAAGCCCCATATCTCTGGAATCAATCTAGTGAACCTCCTCTGAACCGCCTCCAGTGCAACTACATCCTTCCTCAAGTAAGGGGACCAAAACTGTGCACAGTACTCCAGGTGTGGTCTCACCAATGCCTTGTATAGTTGCAACAACACTTCCCTATATTTATACTCTATTCCTTTAGCAATAAATGCCAAAAATCCATTTGCCTTCCTTATTACCTGCTGTACCTGCATACTAGCTTTCAGCGATTCATGCATGAGGACACCCAGATCCCTCTGCACTGAAGCATTCTGAAGTTTCTCTCCAATTAAATAATAAATCACCTTTTTATTCTTCCAGCCAAAATGGATAACCTCACACTTATCCACGTTAAACTCCATCTGCCAAATTTTGGCCCATTCACCTAACCAGTCCATATCCATTTGTAAATTTCTTATTTCTTCATTGCAACTTACTTTCCCACCTATTTTGGTGTCATCTGCAAATTTAGCTATTGTACCTTCTATCCCTGAATCCAAGTCATTAATATAGATTGTAAATAGTTGGGGCCCAAGGACTGAACCCTGTGGCACCCTACTAGTTACAACTTGCCATCCAGAGAAAGACCCATTTATCCCGACTCTCTGCTTTCTGTTGGTTAGCCAATCCTCTATCCAAGCTAATATATTACTCCTAACTTCATGTGATCTTATCTTGTGTATTAATCTTTTGTGTGGCACCTTATCAAAGGCCTTCTGGAAGTCCAGATATACTACATCTACAGGATCCCCATTATCCACTTTGCTTGTCACATCTTCAAAGAACTCTAACAAATTAGTCAAACACAATTTACTCTTCATAAAACCATGCTGACTCTGATGGATTGCATTTTGACTTTCCAAATGCCCCATTACTACTTCCTTAATAATGGATTCCAACAATTTCCCAACGACAGACGTCAAACTAACTGGTCTATAGTTTCCTACTTTCTGCCTCCCCCACCTTTTTGAAAAAGGGTGTTATATTAGCATTTTTCCAATCCACTGGAACCTTTCCAGAACCCAGGGAATTTTGGAATATCAAAGCCAATGCATCCACTATCTCCGCTGCCACTTTCTTTAAGACCCTGGGATGTCGGCCATCAGGTCCTGGAGACTTGTCACCCTTTAATCCCAATAGTTTGCTCAGGGGTACTTTTTCTCCAGTGATGGTGATTGTTCTAAGTTCCTCTTTCTCTATATCCTCTGCACTACCTGTTACTACTGGGGTGGTACTAATGTCCTCCACTGTGAAAACTGAGGCAAAATATTGATTAAGCATCTCTGCCATTTCTGCGTTCCCCACTATTAACTCCCCAGTCTCGTCCTCCAAGGAACCAACATTCACTTTAGCTACTCTCTTTCCTTTTATGTACTCCAGCTATGGCCTCACCAAGGTTCTATACAACTCCAACATGATCTCCCTACTTTTGTAATCTATGCCTCGATTGATAAAGGCAAGTGGCCCAAATGCCTTTTTCACCACCCCACTAACATGCCCCTCTGCCTTCAGAGATCTCTGGACACAAGGTCCCTTTGTTCCTTAGAACTTCCGAGTGTCATGCCATTCATTGAATACTTCCTTGTCAAATTACTCCTTCCAAAGTGTATCACCTTACACTTTTCAGGGTTAAATTCCATCTGCCACTTATCTGGCCATTTGACAATCCTGTCTATATCTTCCTGTAGCCTAAGACACTCAACCTCATTGTTAACCACCCGGCCAATCTTTGTGTCATCTGCAAACTTACTAATCCTATCCCCCACATCGTCATCTATATCGTTTATATAAATGACGAATAATAGGGGACCCAGCACAGATCCCTGTGGTACGCCACTGGACACTGGTTTTCAGGCACTAAAGCATCCTTCTGTCATCACCCTCTGTCTCCTACTACTAAGCCAATTTTGAATCCACCTCAAATTACCCTGTATACCATGTGCATTTGCCTTCTTTATCAGTCTTGGTCAAGGTGGGACCTTGTCAAAAGCTTTGCTGAAATCCATATTAACTACATCAACTGCACTACCCTCATCTACACACCTGGTCACCTCCTCAAAAAATTCAATCAAATTTGTTAGGCATGACCTCCCTCTGACAAAGCCATGCTGACTATCCCTGTTCAAACCTTGCCTCTCCAAGTGGAGATAGGTTCTCTCCTTCAGAATTTTTTTCAATAGTTTCCCTACCACTGACGTGAGACTCACTGGCCTGTAGCTCCCTGGCTTATCTCTACAACCCTTCTTAAATAGCATAACCACATTAGCTGTTCTCCAGTCCTCTGGCACCTCCCCCGCGGCCAGAGAGGAATGAAAGATTTGGGTCAGAGCCCCTGTGATCTCCTCCCTTGCCTCCCTCAGCAGTTTGGGACACAAATCATCCGGACCTGGATATTTATCCACTTTTAAGCCTGCCAACACCTCCAATACCCTCCCTCTATCAATTTGCTCAAGAACCTCGCAGTGTCTCTCCCTGAGTTCGATACCTTCATCCTCATTCTCTTGGGTGAAGACGGATGTGAAGTATTGGTTCAAAACTCTACGGATGTCCTCTGGTTCCACCCATAGATTGCCCCCTTGGTCCCTTCTGGGCCCTACTCCTTCCCTGATTATCCTCTTCCCATTGATATACTTGTAGAATATCTTGGGATTTTCCCTACTTTTACCAGCCAGAGCTTTCTCATATCCCCTCTTTGCTCTCCTAATTGCTTTCTTAAGCTCCACCCTGCACTTTCCGTACTCCACTAATGCCTCTGCTGATTTGCTTCCCTTGTACCTGCTAAAAGCCTCTCTTTTCCTTCTCATCGTATCCTGAATATCTCTGGTCATCCTTGGTTCTCTGGGCTTGTTACTCCTTCCTATCACCCTAGAGGGAACACGTTGAGCCTGTAATCTCCCCATTTCCGTTTTGAATGCCCCCCAACTGCTCCTCTATAGATTTCCCCACAAGTAGCTGTTCCCAGTCTACCTTGGCCAGATCCTGCCTTATTTTACTAAAATCCACTCTCCCCCAATCCAAAATATTTTTTTGCAACTTGTCTATTTCTTTGTCCATAACAAACTTAAACTGTACCATGTTGTGGTCGCTGTCACTAAAATGCTCCCTCACCACCACCTCAGCCACCTGTCCGGCTTCATTCCCCAGAATTAGGTCCAGCACTGCGCCGTCCCTTGTTGGACCCTCTACATATTGATCTAAAAAGCTCTCCTGTACATATTTCAAGAAATCCACTCCGTCCAAGCCCTTAACACCATGTCTATCCCAATTAATGTTAGGAAAGTTGAAATCACCTAATATAATTACCCTATTGTTATTGTTTTTACACACCTCCACAAATTGTGCACATATTTGCTCCTCAATTTCCTGCTGACTATCTGGGGGTCTATAATAAACTCCTAACAATGTGGCTGCCCCTTTTTTATTCCTAAGCTCTACCCACAAAGCATCATTCGATGCCCACTCCAAGATATCATCTCTCCTTACTGCAGTAACTGACTCCTTAACTAATAATGCAATGCATCCTCCTCTTTTACCCCCTCCCCTGTCTCGCCTGAAGATTCTATATCCTGGAATGTTGAGCTGCCAATCCTGCCCCTCCCTCAACCACATCTCAGTGATGGCTACTATATCACAATTCCATGTGTCAATCCTCACCCTTAACTCATCCATTTTACCTATAATACTCCTGGCATTAAAGTAGAGGCCATCCAGCCTTGCTTTACTCCCTTGAAACTTAATGTAGCTTGATTGTTTTACTGTATTATGATGTGTCCCTATTCTGCTAACATTCTGTGTCCCCTCCCCGTGCTGAATTAGTTTAAACTCCTCCCAACAGCACTAGCAAACCCACCCGCAAGGATGTTAATCCCGCTTTGGTTCAGATGTAGACCGTCCCTCATGTACAGATCCCACCTTCCCCAGAAACGGTCCCAGTGATCCAGGAATCTAAAACCCTCCCTCCTGCACCAACTCTTAAGCCACGTATTCATCTGCGCTATTCTCCTATTTCTGAGCTCGCTAGCACGTGGCACTGGGAGTAATCCAGAGATTACAACCCGAGAGGTCTTGCTTTTTAGTCTACTGCCTAATTCCCTGAATTCTTGATGCAAGACCTCATCCCTCTTTCTACCTATGTCATTGGTACCAACATGTACCATAACTCTGCCTTATCACCCTCCCCCTTCAGGATGCCCTGCAGCCGTTCAGTGACATCCCGGACTCTGGCACCAGGGAGGCAACACACCATCCTGGAGTCACATTGACGACCACAGTAGAGCCTATCTGTTCCCCCGACTATAGGGTCATACAAACTCGAAACATCAACTCTGTTTCTCTCTCCACAGATGCTGTCAGATCTGTTGAGTTTTTCCAGCATCCGCAATATTTTGCTTTTATCTTCAATAGAGTTGTTCAATTAATCACACTTCTTGCTCTTACCCCCAACTTTGTGAGTTAATGACCAGGTAATCTATTTTTGTTTGTGATGTTGGCTGAGGGGTAAATGCTGTCAAGGACACTGAGAAGCATGCACCTGCTCTTGCTCAAACAGCATGATGGGGTTTTTTTACATTTGTCTGAGAGACAGCTCAGGGCCTTGGTTTAATGTCCCATCTGAAAGACGGCACCTCTGACCATGGAGCAGTCTCTCCATACTGTACTTAAGTGTCAGCCTGGATTATGTGCTCAAGTCCCTGGAGTGAGACTTGAGCTTGCAATCTCCTGACTCAGAGGTGAGAGTGCTACCACTGAGCCAAGTCCTTCCTGCTGGAGAGAGAGGAAGAAATTAAAACTTCATTAATTTCTTATGATGGGGGAAGAAATGGAGAGGTTTATAAATATGTTTTGGTCCTACTTTTGTGGAGATATTCAACATCTACTTTTCAATCAATATCCAAATCAGTAACATTTGGCTCATTTACTTATGACAATGAGCTCTGCTTTTTGCCCCAGCCTTCCTATCAAGCACCAGAGTGTGCTTCAGATCAGCATGGGTAGTGCAGAAACAATGTATTGTTGATGTTGAGCCTTACCGTAAGAGATTAAAAAATATATAACTGACTTTCTTTGGCCTCCATTTATAGTCAAATAAAATCCCCATGGATGGGACAAAAGGAAGTAGATAGCAGGCATGAGTGGCCCTGGAGATGCATTTTTTGAGCACTGGTGCACTAAGGCACAAATTGCACTTAATCTAAGAGCACTTAAAATCAGATTTTGTATTCCATCTAGTATTGTTACTGTCAAATTATTCTGTTGATAAAAGCAGCCGCAATGATTTAAAATAAATAATAGTTTTAAATGGATGTTATTCATACTCAGGTGGATTTCATGCATTTATGACTTTCCTCACTTTCCCTCTCATTGGGTCACTACTAGAATCACATTGTGCCTCCATTTGGCTCCATTTTTGATAGATCAGCACTCCTAAATGTCAAAATAATGCTAAAACTAAAAGTTATCTTTTCTCCTTTGGATGTTGACAGACCGGCTGTGTGCTAATAGCATTTTATGTTTTATATTAGATGTCCAGCATCCACAGTTTTTTATATATATATATATATATATATTCAGATACCAAATGTTATCTCAGGGTTGACCAAAAATCACCTATTTTAGTTTATGCCATCCACACTGGCATTAGCTACCATTTTATTACTAGTTTAAGGGCTCTTGTGACTGGAATGGTGGATATAATGAATTGGCAAATTCTCAAAAACAAGCCATCGGGCAGGATTTCTGTCTCACAACATGCAATAGATTTAAATTCCCTAAATGTATTTGTGGTTGTCATTTTAAAATGCGCAAAAAAGGGCAGGTTTCTGTTGGCCGACCAACCATTTAGCAGATTAAGGTTTGTGTACAACATGTTATATGAAGAATCAGAGTCTGTGGAGTGTAGACGATGTTTCTGGCATCAGGCTCGCTAGATGGCGCCTGCAGCATGACAGCGGATTCATGCTCTCTTCACCATAGTTAACTGCTGTACCAGAATTAATTAGTGTCTCTGTTGCTGTCACACACTCCAATTCCCAAATGCTGTGTGTGTATGTGAACAGGACTTTTTTATCCAATAGAGAATAACAGATTTAAGAATCTCACAGAATACGATGCTTCAGATACTGTAACATTAGCACTGAATGAAGTTGATAATATTTAATTGTCAGGGTGAATGTGATTTGTACTGTCACATTAGTGCCACCAATTACTGGTAGTCTCTCCATCTCATGTGATTTTGAAGGGATTGTTGAAAATACTTTGCAATAAGTGGATCCAACATTAACAGAATAAGCTCTTTCCCACCCACATACATGCTCAAAACCATACTGTATTAATCAATACTTTGCAGAAAATTTTTGAGTTTAACATTGAACATTAAATTTTGAGTCTCAACAAGACATTAGGAAATTTTTAAAAAATTCAAAAATACACTGAATAATTGTAACTGGTTACTCTAAGTCAGATTCTGGAAGCACTAGTTAGAGAAATGGATTATTGTTATTAATACAAGTATGGTCAAGATTTTTAAATGAACCAAATTTAACATTTGTTTTGGTGTGTTTCTTTTTTCAATCTGCTATAGATTGAATCAGTTCGCTTTAAAATTGTAGTTCTGAGCTATTCACTCAAAATGTGTGGAACAATCCGCACCATGGTGATTTCAAATGAAGTTATTTTAAGTTAAACTTGACAACACAGGGTACTGCATACCTTATTGAATATTTATATTGGATAGGGTACATTTTAGGAATTAATGGGCAGGAAATTCTGTGAAGCATGTTGACTTCATCATCCAAATTTGTGAAACGCACTCCTGGTACAAAAAGCTCTTCTAGTGCAAATGCATAAATTCTACCCTTATACATAAAAGCATACAGGTCATCATGTGTTGCCAGCATCACTGTGGTTTTGGCAAGTATGGCTGCTCAGCATGGAGGCAACTAATAAGGATGTCAGCAGTTATTGCCACAAGGCCCTGCACACTCATGCTCACCCTAAACACTTCCTCCTGTGATAGTTAGCAACCCATTCAATTTCCTTTTTGATTCACTTTCAGTTCTTTTCATCATAATACCAATTTGTCATATATACCCTTCTGAACCAAAATTGTACAATATCTTTGACAATGTACATAATCTAGTGTATCCTAGACAGCTTATAATATGTACTCATTTCATGGTATGTTGAATGTTATGTAGTGTCTATTATATTGTGTATCTTTACACAATACACAGTACATTGAATAATAAAATATCAAATTATGTAGGGCAGGAAGAATACTCTACTAATGTTCTTAATACAAGATAATGAGCACCTAGGAATGAATTGTGTAATGTTAACTTAATCAGCTTTACCCAATTATCTTCCTGATTGGGAGGATTTTTCTATCACATTATGGAAGTTTTACTTGTAGCTATTTGCCTTTCTATGATAATTAAGTATGCTGGGAAAATGTTTTGGGTCTGTCGGAAGGAGTTGGCATGAATAGCCTTTGCATGTTTGACAGTATAATGTCCTTTTATGTAAAATCAAAGTACTATGGATGCTAGAAATCTGAAATAAAAACAGAAAATGCTGAAAATGCTCAGCAGGTCAGGTACCATCTGTGGAGAGAGAAATGTTTCAGGTCGATGACCTTTCATCAGAAAGGTTAACACTGACTCCATTTCTCTCTCCATAGATGCCACCTAACCTACTGGGTCTTTCCAGCATTTTATGTATATAAATTGTCCTTATGCATATTTTGTTTGGAAGCCTATTACTTTTTCTGTTACTGCTATCACTTAACATATATTTTGTTTTAAGCTCAGTCCAGATGTCTAGGACTTTATTTTACCACTTGAATCTGAGATTTATTTCCTCTTATCAGCATCTGCTCTAACACCAACTTTCAACATTGGGTAGAATTTAATTCCCTTCCCCATGGCAAGTTTAGAGGGGGGCCTTTAATCAGATGGGAGGATGATGGGTGGAGACTCCGACTCTTTCCCACCTCCAGCCCAATTAAGTCTGTGAACATGGGAAGGTCCATGAATGGCCTTCTCACCCTGCCACCAATTGAAGACTTTAAGTGGGCAATGAATGCCCATTTAAGGGCCTCATCTGACTGCCGCTGTTATTAACCCAGGGGGGCTCAACATGTGGGGAACATGACAAGCAAGCCCATGCTGGGTTGCTTTCAGGCTCCTGGAGGGCAGTGGGGGTGGGGTCCCCTTGTTCAAAGGCACTCAGTGCCTCATCAAGGGATCCGGTATCAGGAAGGGTGGAAGATGGAGGGCTCGGGGGTTCACTGAGAGCTACCCTCCTGCCCTTGCTGCTAGAGAGTACCTATTTTAAAATCGGCACTTATGACAAAGGCTACAAAGAAAAATCTACCCTTTGTCTGTTCGTCCCCATCTTCTCAATAGAGTTAACCCTAATTTCTGTATTTCCTGTTGCTTAGCCTCCCAGGGTTGATCCACAAATGGGCTTGTTGTGGTCTGAGCCAACTTCCACCATCAAAAACTGACTCAGTTTGAATCAGGGAATTAAATAGTACAGAAGGAAGCCAACTGGCCCTTTGTGTCTCTGCTGGGTCTTTGAAAGAGATATCCAATTAGTCCCATGTTCCTGCACTTTGCCCATAGTCCTTTTTAAGCATATTTACCCCAATTCCTATTAGTATACGGGTAGCCAGTGTGTTTTAATATCTGTTACTGACAGATAATGCAGTTCTGACCCTGGTACCCAATTCACAATTGGACATTCACGAAGTGCCAAGGGCACCAAGAAAATATCTCAATGACCAGATCTCACATCATACTGCAAGATCAGCTAATGTGAGCTGCAGGTGCAAGTAGTCCCAGTGATGGGGCACCAGAGTTTTATTTTTGGTTCCTTGATCCATCCGAATGCAATACAAACTATTACAGTGAGCCTTTCAGAATTTTAGCTGAATATTTCATTTAAAATCATTAGTAGTGCTAGTTGCATCCGACCATGCAATCATGTCACTAAGCGTTGTTACCATGTCTATATAAAACGACTATAAGCTGTCGTATAAGAAAGTGTTTCCATGGTAACAATGCTGCTTTAAACAGCTTGGGTATTTGAGCTACTGAAGCAAAGATTACTGAAATCTACTATTCACAAGTACTCAGTTACACTTTTTTGGCTGGAATGTTTAACATGGAGGAAAATTATATAGATGTATTACGTAGATATATTAATATATAATACAGCTGTTACATATAGATATACTAGAATATATCCATTATAGATATATTAATGTATAATTACTGTAATAATTATAGATTTGCATATTAGTAACACTTTACTGAAAACATGAATTATTTCTGTTCTAATTCAATTTGCTGGACAAGATAAGCACTTTCACTCCTTCATAGCAAGGAACAATGTGCACGGATGTTTAGAAATCGTGCTCTGCTTCTGCAGTGAAATAAGGTGCAACTTACCGCTTGAGCGTAGGCACCGTATGCACCAAATTGAATTGCCATTGGGTTGAACATCCCCATCTGCCCTGCCATTTGCTGCATGCGACGCATTGTACGTTCCTTGTCGGTGTCTGCAAATTTTACCACTAGGCTCGAAGATGCCCCCTGAAAGGCAGAAAGAAAAATAAACTAATCAATAGAGTTGCCAAGCAGCACCACTGTGACTCCATGTAACCTCCCAGTAGTCTCACTGAGCTTTTGCTGCTTCTGACTTTGATTTGCAATATTTAGGACAGGAAGGTTGTACGTTTTCAATTTGTGAAAAAACATGTTTTTGGTGATAACAGAGAGAACAAACAAGCTGTGGTTCATTTCTTTTCTGAGCATCATCTGTTATCAGCACAATCAAATTATCTAGACTGCAATACATCCTGACTCCTGGTCTTTTTTAAAATTTCACTTTCATAATGCCTCCTTCAAGCAATCCCATTTCACTCTAGGGTTACTTTGGTGCCAGTTTATTAATGCTCAGGCTGCTGCTATAGGCAATAAAAGAGCATACTTTTGTTTGCAGATCCAGATGAGAACTTGTTTTCTTAACCTCTGTTGGGATCATGGAATTTTGATAGTTGATTACAGGGCAATCAAAAAAGTTAATTCTACCAAATGGAACCCCAACCAATATTTGTAGCATTGTAAGTAGTTGCCATCTAAATCAAGCTGGCTGTTTTCAGGGACAATCATGCAGTGGATTTAGACTGGAAGAGAACATAGCATTGAGAACAATGGAATATGAGCTAATCAGTGCAATAAGGACCAAGTGTGACTCTGACCATGTGCCCCGACTACGTTTTAGAGGATTGCGATAGGTATTTTTCATGGCACAAAACAAGTGATATTGGGCCAGCTGCCGATGATATGCAATACCTGAAATTCAGTTCCATTAACCGTAATGGAACAGAATATCAGGTGCTGTGTCCGATCTGTTATCACCTGTTTTGCTAGAGATGAATTTCTACTCTAACTTAACTGGTGTATCTAAAAAAATAATTTTAAAAGTAATGCTCTTCCTAATGAAATTTATTGAAGTGCATGTAGGCAAACCAATGTTAAGCTAAAAACACCATTCTGAGGAAGCTAGATGAGGAGTGAATGGCCATAGTGTAAGCCACCAGCAAGGGTGAAAAGAGAAACTAGACAAGTTAAATTAAAAACCAATGGTTACATGATGCCAAGCTTGAGTTTCAGAGGAGGAAAAGAGGAACTCTAGGATGTAGAGGCCAGCAAGGAGTTCCAGTTTTGAGGTCCTGATAAGAAGTAAGTCAGAGTGGGAATGTACAGTGAGGATGCATGGAGGGAACTGAAGAATGTGTAGGGTGTGGTACACTGGGAATTTAGGAGGAACAAGAGAGGCACAATCAGAGGAAAAATAACTGATTGTATCACCAAAATAACAAGAAGTAGTATTACTAGGAGGGAGCTGTTGGAAGCTAAGGGCAAGAGAAAGGCTTCTTGTCAAATGATAACTGGTTTGGTTATTTTATATATAATCCCTTGGAGCACTGGGATTAGCTTTGATGAATTGTTTTCAGCTCTCATTTTAAGAAGCTGTAACAGTGACTCAAGGCAGTTAGTCAAAATGTCTTAGATTTTCAGTACACAACTAAGCACAAAAAAGACATAACATTAACCCAATACATAAAACATATGAATTTTATATAACACAGCAAAACATAAATCTAATGATGGTTTGATACTTAAACTCAGTATAATTTTGATGAGAAAGTATACACTTTTTAGTCCCTACCACATTCTACTGTGGAATGCTAGTGTTTGAATGCTTAATGTGTTTTTATTAAACTTCTCCCCATTATTTCACCAGAAAAACACTGATCCATCTATTTTATTATCCAGCACAATTTTAAGGCAGTTGTTATTTGTTTTTCAAGGGTAAGAGCGAGCCATGACAGAAGATGATGGAACCTCAATTGTTATTCTGCTTGTATTTAGCATTAAACATGTCAAAGTCAGGAGTTAGAATAAGCTCCTTTGCAATAAAAACTGAAAATGCTGGAAATAGTCAGGTCAGGCAGTGTCTGTGGAGAAAGAAGCAGGATTAACATTTCAGTTTGATGACCTTTCATCAGAGCTGGCGAAATTGGAGATGTAACAGGTTTTAAGCAAGTACAGGGGCTGGGTAAATGGGTGGGGAGGTGGAGGGGGGGGATGGGGGAGAGGGGAGAACAAAAGGGAATGTCTGTGATTGGATGGAAGGCAGGAGAGATTAAATAACAGAAGTGCTGATGGCTTAAGTAAAATGGAGTGATAATGGGGCAATTAAGAAACAAATGAATGGGTTAGAGGAAAACAATAGCAAAATACTGTCGATGCTAGAAATCTGAAAAATGGAAGTAGTGATTAATGAACTGAAATTGTTAAACTAAATCTTGAGTACAGAAGGCCGTAAAGTGCCTAACTGAATGATGAGGTGCTGTTCCTTGAGCTTCTACTCAGCTTTGGACAGCAAGTGTTGGTAATAATTCTGATGTCGCCATGTATACCTCCTCTAGACCCATCTTTTGTTTCATTATTTGTCCCGTTACCTTCTCCTTTTGCCTTATTTCATCATCCTTTTCATCATTTAATGTTGCCTCCCTTCCAGACTATCACAGACATTTCATTTTGTTCTTTCATCCCTCCACCTTTCCCTGCCTCTGTACTTGCTTAAGTTGTGTTACATCACCACCTTTTGCTAGTCCTAATGAAGGGTTGATGACCTGAAACTAACTGTTTCCCTCTCCACAGATGCAGCCTGACTTGCTGAGTATTTCTGGCATTTTCTGGTTTATTGCAGATTTCTAACATCCACAGTATTTTGGTTTTGTTTAAACTCCTTTGCAATTTGGACAACATGTTTTAAGCACTCTTAGCTTTTTGTACATTTCTGGGAAGCAACAGATGGATTAAATGCCAGTTTTGGGCAGTTTTAGCTTTTTATCATGAACTCTGTTATGTTGGAAGGAGATGAGCTAGAGACATTTGAATTTATTTAAAGATTGATTTTTTTATGTTTTTGATTTTATCCTCTCTTTTATTACCTTCAGATCTTTGGTGGTATTATTTTGACTAACCACCTGAAACTGTGCAGTTATTCTGAGGCACTTGCCTCTACGTGCACATTTTTACTAAGATAACAGATTCATTACCTGTTATTTGTGAAAGACACAAGGAAGTCCTATTGTTATATTCCCAGTTTATGCTTGTACAATGAGAGGTTGTTCAGTATGGCCTCATTTACTAGAGTGGCCACACCACTGTACCTAAAACAATGCTGTATCCAAATCTTACCCAGAATTTCGAATACTGCCTTCTCCCTGTATTTCTCAGTCCCTTTTCTCTAATGGGCTTTTGAATTCATTTGCATTAATGGCTTTCTCTAACAATTCATTAAACAACACTTTTTGGGTGAAAAAGTTCATCCGAACTTCCTCATTTTAACGTATGTCCCCTGGTACTCGAATATTTCATTACAGTGAATATTTTAATTTCCCTTCATAATCTTCAAAGCTCAATTAAGTCACCTTGAAGTCTCCTCTTTTCCAAATAAATCAAGCTCAGCTTCCTTAACCTTTATGCATAATTTAGCTAGTTTGAATGCGTGCTCCCAGTATATTTGTTGCCCAAACTAGAAAATCTCCAATAAACAAAAATTAAGTTCAAATTTACTTCTGGTTCTAAAAGCCTTCAGCATGTCTACTTGCTGCACTGCAGAAGCCAACAAGAAGAATTTCACAAGACAACATAGACATTATTCCAACTGATGCTCCTTAATCTTACATATCCTGGAGTAAAGTATTTTTTAATGTGCAAAATCATTTCCTACTCATCATCATTAGAATAATTTCTTAATTGCATTAAATTTGTATTGCAATGTAAAATAAAGTGAAGTGTGCTAATTTATTTGATTAATTCAGGTTAAGCAAATAACTCATTTGCTCCCAAATGTTAGTCAAAAGTCAGAAGTGCTCACTGAGAAGAAATTCTTGATAAAAAGAACATGAATACGTTACCATTTTTATTCAGCTGTGTAATTAAAATGCATATATATTTTTATGGTAAAATTTCTTGATCGGCTACTTCCTTTGTCTACATTGTGACTGGCAAATCTGTCAATTTTCACTTTCTTAATTAATTAATTGGCTTTCTTTCTTCATTATTGGTTAAATCTCTGGCTATTTTCTTTTATTTCCCAGTCAGATTAAACAAAAGTTTTAATGCCAATTTTAATTCTCTGCCCAATTACTTTCATGAAATCAAAAATTCTCTCCAATAATAATGCAACTAAATAAAAATCTTGAAGATACAGCCACCATGGCACTCCTCAGCTGTGTTCAGACTGAACTGAGAAGAATGTTTTTGATAATAGTGTCAATTTCAGGATAATGGATGTTCTCAGGCATAAAATGACAGAGGGATTACCAGTAAAAACCTATAACTCTCCTTCACATAAAGAGTGATCAGCTTGTGGAATAGACTTCCAGATAGAGGGAAAATATCTAGATGTATTTAAGAAACTCAATTCACAGCAGAATTATGTTAAGATGTCAGTCTCAGACTCAATTTACAGAGCCCAATCCCTGCTCTGTATCTGCATCCCCTCCGCCTATACTC
Organism: Cetorhinus maximus; assembly: GCF_964194155.1. Classification (NCBI taxonomy): domain Eukaryota; kingdom Metazoa; phylum Chordata; class Chondrichthyes; order Lamniformes; family Cetorhinidae; genus Cetorhinus; species Cetorhinus maximus. The sequence continues at coordinate 191,755,077 of NC_135879.1, forward strand.
CCTTCCAGGTCCACCTGTGCTCTGCTCCTGAGTTTGACTGTCTTTTCATTTAATTTTCTTTCTTTTGTAAATCAACTTTCATCCCTAGCCTGCCTACCCAGTAAGTGTACACCTAAAACCTCAGTCTGCCATCTAACGTTATCCAAAGCCTAGTTCCATCTGTCAGTAATGATGACCATGAAGCTATAATCAATTATCCCAAAAACCCCTCTGGTTCACTAATGCCTTTTAGGGAAAGAAATCTGCCATCCTTACTTGATCTGGCCTACATATGACTGCAGATCCACAGTAATGGCCTAGCAAGCCCCTGAGTTCAAGGGTAATTAGGGATGGGCAACAAATGCTAGCCTACCGGTGAAACCCATGAAAGAATAAATAAAAAATCAACTGGTTAATAAAAAAAAAATAACCAAACAAGAAAGTGACTTTTTCAATACTCTAATCATGTTCAAGGGAAGTGACTGCAGGGGGTGGCAGTTAACATTACAAGAATTTTGTTTATACAAAATTTCGATAGAGAAGATAGTAAAAAAATCCATTTGGCTCATACAGCCCACCTCACAGCAGAAATTGTACAATTTGCCCAGTTGTTGGCATATCTTCAGATGTTTTTTGCAAGAAGGATGTTCCATAGTGAATGATTAAGTACCCCTTGTTTGAACAACTTATGCATAGTCATAGTAGCTATGGAGGTCTTGTGGTGCAGTGGGTAGTGACCCTGCCTCTGAGCCAGGGCTCTGGGTTTGAGCCCTTGGTGGCCATGGAAGATGCGCCATAATGTGGCTGAACAGGTTGATTATCAACCTCTAATTCCTTCCAGAATGCGAATGCCAGGCAGTTAGTGTGGGAGAGTTTCCTGGTCAGCCATGCTTGATGTGGAATGGTGCCCCTCAAACTATATCCTCTGGTGACAGGCTGGTGACCTGTTCCAAGAAAATCTGGCTTTGGAAACAGATGTAAGCATGTGCTTTGACTGCCTCATATGCCACTAGTTGTGAGAAGAATGAAGTCATAGCAGCGCAAGCATCATTACGTTCCACCAAGAACAATCATCTGTGGCTACATTCCTCTTTATAGTCTTTGATGCTGTTCCTGTTTCTTGAAAAAGGTTAAATCGCCACAATATTAATTAATTTGCCAGATGCTCATTCGACCTGTCCATTAGTCAATTCTACTCAATTAAAGTTTGCTCATTTTTACACTAATGTTCTATACTCCTGCACTTGAAGATCAATTAAATAATTTATTTAGTCACATCATTTATGCCCCGCCATCAATTCAGAAACCTGAAGCTCGTTTCTCTGGGATAGATGGTACAAGTTAGCACTCCTGGTGCATAACTTTACATCCGCTGAGAGCTCAAGTTATGGTGTATGTGATTTTCCATGCTGTACTCATCAGGATATTCGTAGACTGGCAATGCCTTCACCAATCAGAGTCCACTTGCCAACCAATCAGCGCTCTCTTCTCATGCAGTCTAAATTGTTGTTCCTTTTACATTTGGTATTCTTGCGAATTGTCCTGATGAATGCAAGACGAAAAACTCCAACAATATGTCTTTTTTCAGCAATATTCAAGTTCTGTACCACCGAATGACTCTTTTCCATCCATTCATTTTACTAGGCAGATAGTTGTGTCTGTTGCAATGAAGGAGCACAGATCTCTCTTTAAATTCCAGATACATACTCTAATTCTATAAGCTCAGTGTTTATGGAATTAATCGATGGCAATTGCGAACATGTAATATTCATTGCTAATATTTCCTGTTAAAGGTAGTTCAGTTCCCTGAGTCAATATCTTAGAATTCTGATTTCTTTGAAAAAGATGCATAAAGTATTCTAGCACGGTCTTAATGAACCAATTTCAAAAGGTAACATTAACTTGTTTCGACTTATAATGAAATACCCCTGAGATACACTCCATCAGCTATTTTAATAACTACTTATTTTAGGCAGATGTCTGGACATCTCTGAAACCATATTGAGGTGTGCAGCTGTGTTTTAGTCAAGCAGACACAACAATCAAAAATACATTATAAGGATGAATGACAGAAAAAAATGAACATTTTTATTGTAGTTCGTAGATTTGTACTGATCATCTTAAAACTTTCCCATCCCACTCACCTTTCCAACACTGACCCTGTGGACTCTGCCAGCTGTCAGCACCTCTCTCTACATTTCCCCCCACAATGTCCATTCACTTGTGAACAAGGCCCTTGCCATCCGTAAGCTTATTATAAATGATTGCATTAATATCACAGCCTTGATAGAAGCCTAGCTGACAGGTGATGATACTTTATGTGTGAGAGAGTTCGACCCTTCACATGGCGTTGTCTCTTTTAACTTCTCTCCTGAATCGCCTGGCTCTGATTTTAAGGTTATGTTCCTTTATCCTAGATACCCCATTAGCAGAAAAAGTTTCTCTCTATCTACCCTATCAACTCCTTTCAAGATCCTTAAAAACCTCAACTAAATCACTCCAAGTCACTTCTATATTAGTTCATATAAAAACTGAGAACAAAAACATAGGCCGCCATCCTACCCTGACTTCAGCGAGACATCCGCTGGTTGTGTAAGCTCCATCCGCCCACATGCTCTCTGCTCCTTTGATATAACTGAGGGGCAGCGCTACCACTGGAGGCCACAAGCAGCAAGATGGGAGGGTCTCATGAGGCCCATCTGAAGGCAGCGGTGTCAACGACAGAAAACGTAATCTGGTGCAGTAAACGGCACTGGCCGCTCTTGGCCACAACACTGCCTTGCCTCGACTCAGGCTGGTAGTTCATGAGGTCAAGGGGTCAAAGTTTAGCTGCAAAATCAGCATTAACAGGATGGTATTTGTCACAAAGCAAGGTCAATAGACTTACTGGCTCATTGAGCTAGATGATCTGCTACTGCCACTTTCACAGGGGTTTGCTGCTGGATGGCCAAGGCCACTGTCTCCTTCAGGTGGTAGACCCCTTTTAATATGTAAATTAGGATCCTAGGGCATACAAAGGACCCCGATTGCCATTTTATACATACATACACAAGAAATAGAAGCAGTAGGCCATCTGGCCCCTCGAGCCTGCTCTGCCATCCAATAAGATCATGGCTGATCTGTTTGTGTTTCGAATTCCACATTCCCATCTAACCCCGATAATCTTTGATCCTCTTGCCTACCAAGAATCTATCTACCTCTGCCTTAAAATTATTCAGTGACCCCACCTCCACCGCCTTCTGAGGCAGAGAGTTCCAAAGTTGTACAACCCTCTGAGAGGATAGAAATGGTTGCATATGCCACGCACGCTCCAAACAATTTGTAATAGATTTAGTAAATTTTGAATGAAATATTGCTGGCGGCTGTCTTCCTCCATCCCTCAGCCTTGCCTTTACCTCCCGCTACCCCATCTTCCAGGATCTACCTACAGCTGGCACTAGCACCTCAGCTCACTAACGTTCCTGTGGATACCACCTATATGGTGTCCGCAGCTCTCTAGTCGCATTCACATGAGGTCTGCCCCTTAAAATCAGGAAAACTATATCGCTGTCGGAATAGGCATCTGGGTTGGCCACCTGGAAAATTCACTACTTAAAATATAACCTTTAAATAACTGTCCACTTTACTGTTCAGAAATATTTCTGACGGTTCATGCGGACTTGGAGGGAAACTCAGGAGGAGTAATTATTAAAATAATTTTAAAAAAGCCAGAAAATTCTAGCTTTTCTATTGTCTAGCAGCATATTGGAAAATTCTATGGGCGGAATTTTCCGTGCCCGCTGGCATCGGGCGTTATGGCAGACGTGAGTGGACAATATGGCAGGAAGGCCAAAACTCGGTTTCACGACGTCGTGAAACCAGTTTACAATCATCTGCTCCACACGTTAATAGTAGGCTGCATTTCCCACCACCGCACGTCAGGAACTTCATTGTAATACATCTGCATATCATTATAAGCCCAGCCCGCCGGAATCATCCCCCAACATTGGATCATCCAGGCACATCGGTGTGATTGCACAACAATACGTTTCACAACTGTACATAAGCGACATGCACCTGGCAAGTTGGACTTTGAGGCCCATTTGCCTGCCTTGCTTCGGGCAGCACTCGCAGTCATCAACGCCAGGCTTTGCAGAGAGCACCACATCACTTTTGGGAGGGGCTCACGGGCAGGTCTCTACTTATGAGACCAGCTGTATGGTGGGTGTCGCTTTTCAATGGCTGCAGGTTGGTTGGGGGACGGGGAGAAGTGGCCTCCAGCAAAGGAAGAGGTTGCAGGGCGAGGGCTGCACTGGAGAAGAGGGGTAACCCAGATTGTGTGTGTGGGGGATACACGTTCATCTGTGCAAGTGGCCTCAAGGTGGTTGGGGCTGAGGAGGCAGTCTCCAGAGGAGATGAGGCCAGGTGGAGATATGAGGGTGTGTGTGATAGTGTGAGTGGTGATGTCCCTTGAGCTGGCAGTGAGTGAGATGCCAGTGATCCGCAAAGGGCAGCCCCCGAAGATAAAACCCCCCACCTCCCCCAACCTCCCCACTTCTTTCCTGCCTTTTGAAGAATTTGTTGAAAAAATCAGGCTGCCCATTCTTGCTCGATTGCACATGCCAAAATTTTCATGGCGTGGGCAGCGTATTATCAGGGTCAATTATTATCAGGGTGTGCTGGCCCTGGAGAGGGTCCAGAGGAGGTTCACGAGAACAATCCCAGGAATGAAAGGCTTAACATATGAGGAACGTTTGAGGATTCTGGGTCTATACTCGATGGAGTTTAGAAGGATGAGGGGGGGATCTGATTGAAACTTACAGAATACTGAAAGGCCTGGATAGAGTGGACAAGGGGAAGATGTTTCCATTAGTAGGAGAGACTAGGACCCGAGGGCACAGCCTCAGAGTAAAGGGAAGACCTTTTAGAACAGAGATGAGGAGAAACTTCTTTAGCCAGAGAGTGGTGAATCTATGGAATTTATTGCCACAGAAGGCTGTGGTGGCCAGATCATTGAGTGTATTTAAGACCAAGATAGATAGGTTTTTGATTGGTAAGGGGATCAAAGATTACGGGGAGAAGGTGGGAGAATGGGGTTGAGAAACTTATCAGCCATGATTGAATGGCGGAGCAGACTCGATGGGCCAAATGGCCTAATTTCTGCTCCTATGTCTTATGGTCTTATGGTTTAATTGGCTTGATAACAAGCCTAATTGACCCTTGATTATTTAGTTAAATATGGTGGTGGGCAGCAGATTTCAGCACAGGGTTGGGTGGGAGTGTGGTTGGGGGGGAACCAGTGAATGTGTGATGGGCTTGTGAGTGTGTGAGTTTAGAGTGATGAGATGATTGCCTTAGCCTGGCGGCATGGATGAGATCATTCATCCTCTTTCTGCACTGGATGATCGACCTCTTGTGTGCAGCATTGGCACTGACCACCCTTGCCATCGCCTCCCAAGCTGGGTAATGATACTGATGGACCTCCTGTGGCCAGAGTGGGGTTAGAAGACATCATGATGCACTCCAACGATGTCCAGAAGGTATCCCAGGGATACGCCACTTAATTAGGAGGCTGCAGTTTTCTTTCCTTTTGGGACCATGTCTCCTGTGTACCAGTCCTGGGCTGGAAGCACTTAGACGTGTGAGCGTGGCTGCACTTTAAGTATGGCGCCTGGCATGAGGAAGCATCAAGGTGACGCCATGGCAGGTGATTCAGAGGCCGCTCGCTAGTGAAACGGCATGTTTCCCAGGGATGCATTTTTAAAAATTCATTCACGGGATGCAGGCTACCCTGGCAGGGTCAACATTTATTGCCCATCACTGGTGATTAGCATGATTAATGGGTGGGATTGGGACGATATGGCGCGAAAACCCGCCATTGTGGCCAACGGGTAAAAAGTCTTTTTTCCCGCCCGCTACTGCACTTAGTGCAAATCTGGGACCATTCCACCCTACGTTATCAGGACAGCTTCACTGTGACTTTGCTGGTGGACCACAGGTTTACCCTTCAGTCCTGTTAGTCCAGATTTTGCTCTGTATGTTTTAGCAGGAAATATAGAAAAGTTGCTATCTCAGCAGCTGTGCAGTCAGTTCCAGATGTGCCTTCGTGTAATTTACATTGCAAAGAAGGGAAAGAATTAATGGGCAAAATTAAAAAAAAAATACATAACAGGCTTTTGCAACAGGAAACACTAAATCTTCTTCAGGAATAGATGTGAGATGCAGACAGAAATTATGATGACTTTTTGTTGCGGTTTGAGGTTACTGTGATTGACAACTGGCCGGCTTCAAGTGTGCTCCTTTAGTCTCAGCTTAATGAGATGACAAGTACTAAATGCAATTGCTGGAATTTGGAATGATAAAACAGAATTGTTCGAAATACATAGCAGGTCAGTCAGCACTTGGGAGAAAAAGGCAGGTTAATGTTTCAGGTGGAGATCCTTTAGTCAGACGTCAGTGGTACACATGAAGCATTAAAGTATCTCTGTCATATGTTGATTGACCTGCTCCGCGTCTTCTGGCTTCCTTTAGGTGACTGTATAGGAACATTTTCTTCATCAAAATATTTGCTGCATTATTTCAAAAAGGAACAAACCGCCCAAGGGTTACGGACTCCTTGGGCTGCATTTTCCTCGCCCCTGCCAGATGAGTTTTCAGTGGGAGGGCGTGTAAAATAAGGCGGGTGCCCACCCCACCACACTCCCGCCCAACCCTGAACCCACCCCCATCTCACAGGGGGGTGGGTGGGCATCAAAATCAGCAGCCCGTCGCCATAATTAAATAAATAATCAAGGGTCAATTAGGCTTGTTATGACCCTGATAATACGCTGCCCACACCATAGAAAATTTGGCGTGGACAGTTGGACAGGAACGAACAGCCTGATTCTTTCCAACAAATTCTTCAAAAGGTGGGAAAGAAGAGGGGGGTGGGGGGGAAGGGTTCTATCTTTGGGGGCTGCCCTTTGCAGACCAGGGGCCAGTCCCCCTATGATAGAAACCCCCTTTCTTCCTACTTGCCTGCAGAATTAAACCCACTACTACCCAACCACCCTCCTCACTAACCTGCCCAAACTTTTCCTGCTCAAGACCCCGAATTTACCTGTTTCCGGGGATCCATGGGCCTGCTTCTTCTTACTCATTACAGGCCTGGCAGCGTCCGCTAATGAGCTCTTGGTGCTGCTGGGACTGATGGAGCGGCTGGCTAATTGGATTGGCCTGCAGGTCCTAAGGGCGGGACTTTCTCCCCAGTGAGGGGCGCATGGCCCACAGGCTGCCCATTTATCCCGCCCGCAGTGCTTTAAGGCTGTGGGGCGGGGTGGTGTGGAGCAGGTAGGCTTCACGACAACTTTGCTTCCGGTGGGGGTATGGGAGCGGGAGGGGGAAGGGGGGAGTAGGAGGGGGAAGGGGAAGAGGGGGAGTGGGAAGGGGGGGAGTGAGAGGGGTGACGGGGGAGGGGTGCGAGCCTTCCTTCCTTCCCCTGTAACATTCCGTCCCTGTGTGCAGTAGTTTTAAGTTAAGAATAAGGATACTTTGCCTTTAATTTTGGTGAAATATTAACCAAAGGTATATTATTGTCTTGGGGATTATTTTTAGCCAGATTCTGGTGTGGATTATTTCTAAATACCGTGCTGCTTCTGTAGTTTAATTCTCCGCACTTCAATGCAGCACCACAGAAACTGTATGTGCAGTCTGAGTATTTTTAATTTAATTTCTGTTAAAGCAAAAGTAAAACCGATAAACAACCACACGAACAAACTCATAGTGCCAGACAAAATTAACAGCATAAAGTTCCATCAAACCATGTTAATCTGAAAAACTGTACTCCAGCTAGTTGTATCAATGCAGCACCAATTATGTCAACATTAAACAGCACACTAAAAAAGAGTGCAAACTTCCATTCAGATCACACGGCACAGTATATAACGTCTAACAGGTTGTTGCTGAAATATCATCCTAGGAAATAACAGTTTAAATTTCATTACAGAATTTCCGTTAAACTTTTTGACTTTTTAAAATATGAAATAAAATAGAAAATGAACAGTAGATTTAGTCAGTATTTGAAAATGAAAGACAAAGTGACATTTTGAGAGAAGACCTCATTAGAACTGATTGATCTGCTGTTGTCGTGTATTACAGATCTCTCAGGGAGTCAGAGTTGCTGTGGCAACGTGCACTTTACACGTATGTTGTAGTCTGGAGCTATGGATAGTTATGGTAGAGGCTCCAACTTTCTTTCCAACACATGTCTGAACAGGAATCTCTCCCATTCTAACCACCTGCCACTGGTGTGTGTTGGAGGAATTCACAGGTTGATAATAAACCTGTTTGGCCACATTATGAACGCACTTTCTTTGGCCATCCAGTCCTGGAGTGGCACTTGAACCCAGTGCATCTGGCTCAGAGGCAGGGGCACTACCCACTACCCACTGCAACACAAGACCATCCTGATCTTCTATACCTTTCCAGTATTTTCTATTTATACTTTTTATTTGTTTTTATGTACTTGTTTTGCTCAACTTGCTAAATTCATTCTCTCCCAGCACCCCGGCAACCATCTTCAGTTTCTTTTTCAAAGCACTGTGTTTGATTGAATATAAATAAATGCTGCTAAATGTCATCTGCCTGATCACTGAGTACTTCTGTCTGCATAACACATTTGCAGCCTGACTGGCAAGGACAGTGGCTTTAATTGAAATTAGGGCCAGACATAACTCAATAACAGGAGCTGAAAGAGTCATGTAGACTGCAAGGCTCTTTTTGTGCGTCATCTCCAAGCTCCCTGATTTATTAGTTCACTTTGTAAAATAACAGCAAGGATGAAGGGAAAAGATCCGCCACACCATTCACAGCGGGAATTAGAAGACATTATTTTAATGTTAGTGGCTTTAATCGCGCTGCATTCTAAATAATATCTTTGGGTGACATATAACAGTGTGAAGCAGGGCCACCTGGGACGAGGCAGGAAGTGCTCATGACAATCCTGATGCCCCTTTTCATGTGAATTATCGTAGTACAGATAACATAAAATGGTAATTACTTGAGCCTTCCTTTTTATCTATATGGCCAAAATATTGCTAATGGCAGGTTTTCATAAATCTGCCCACAATAATTCTGAGACATGCTAACTCAGCTTTAATTACATGCTTTGTGGGGAATGAGGATTTTCAAGCGCCAGCACAATGATCAAGATGAGTCGCCTTGACAGTCCACAGCTTTACATTGTAATTTCACTGTGAGATGTTGTAATCTTTCTCCCAGTCAAATGTTTCCCATGCTCTGTTAACTCCCATGCCAGGGGGCTGTTTTTTGCAGCTGTTACCCAGTGGGGTTGATCTTCCTGTCTCCCATGGCAGAAGCCATTTCTCTTCCTTGACGCCTCCGCCATAGGTCACCACTCAGATTTTTCTGGGCTTTTCAGATATGACTAGAAACATACACCTACATGTTAAATTTTGAAATATACATAGATTTTTTCCAATTAATTATGTGCCTTATGACTGAAGGCATTTTGCGACTGAGGTAATTCGGGTTTTCAACTAATTTATCACTAACACACATCTAGACTGATGCTATGATTCCAACTTGTGATGCACCCTATCTGCTTTTGCAATTGGTAATAGATGATAAGTATCACAGACAGCCTTTCACAGTGCAGTCAGGAACATGTTGCCCGCTTTCAGAAGTTTGCCCAGTGTCTCAGTCTTCCCCTCTTGTCCTTGACAAGAAGCACCCTCAGAATAATACACACAGAAAGAAAGGAAACATGGGAACACAGCATTAGTGCCCCTTGAGCCTGTTCCACCATTCAATGAGATAATGGATGATCTGTGACCTAGTTCCATATACCCAGCTTTGTCGAATATTCCTTTTGGTTAACAAAAGTTTATCAATCTCAGGTTTAAAATGAACACATCACCTCCCTGATTCAACAAAGCTTGCATTGATGGAAAATAAGATAAAATGGGCAGTTGATCTGTTCCCATCACTTTTCTGCTGAGCTAAATTCACTGTTATGATTTGGGAGGAACCGCTTCTGCTGAAGAATAATTGCACAGGTACAGTCTTGTGGATGCATAGCTGTTTCGGAATTGTTACTGGTGCTTCCAATTTCACCTTGCAGTGCAAACTGAATGACTTCAGATTAGCAGTAGCGTTCATACTATGCAAACCACTTTCACTGGAAAAAGCAAACAGGGTTCCTGTTCTTGAATGCTGTCCAGTGACCTCTGGGCAAATGTGCCTCTGTGTGGATGTTGGTTGAGGAGAGGACTGGGTTTGGCTGTTGTATATCCAGCCGCCAGGCACCAACTAAGCTTGCATGGTATACACAAAATTGAGTCTTCTGAATTCCTTTCTCTCCGCTGTGAGATAGCACATAAAAAAGTCAGTTGGATAATTAGCCTCTACTAGGTTCTAAAACAAAAACCTCAGCTGTCTGTGAACTCCAGGGAACACCCAGCACCCTCAGGTCACTTGGTAAGAATTACTTTAACCAAGATATACTAATGGTGCAATAACCACTTGAGACAACGCATCATCATTTAGTAAATGTCTTTTTGAAATGTTCATTACAGACAGACCTGTATATAATGAAGCCCATTGGGAATGGCTTCAGGTGGTGCTTATAGACAAGCAGCTTTCTAATCATTAGCTTGGTGGTGCTGATGGTAGATGACCACTAATGATAAATGATCCCCCTATGTAGACAGGTTTTTGCGCAAGGTTTCACCCAGCAAAGTTATGCACTGACAAGAGATGTTTGCATTTGGCACAAAAGAATTAAATTAATGAAAAATAAAGTCAAGATTTATATATATAAATAAATATAATTATATGTATGTGTGTATATATCTATATATGCGTGCACATATATATATGATACTGAATTTCTTCCTGTGTAAGTTCTACTTCTAAGGGTGGCTATAACTCATAAGCTAACTTTTCCGAATGAGTTATCAAAATATAATAAGCAGTATTGTGATTTTTTTGTGGTTGAATGAGTTATTTTGTATGATTTTCTCCCTTCCATTTTTCAGATGTCTCACAAGAGTTGCTGGGGGCCTTTCCTTTCCAGCCTTCCCTGCAGGGAAGTAGCTTGTCTTTGCTCACTTGTTTCCTCTAAAATGACCATGATCAGGGCGAAGAACGTTAAGCTGCAAGATTAAGTTGAAAGATGCACTGGCCTTGACTGCAATAGTCAATGCTGCACTAGCTGGGAAGTTAATTTTGGGTTTTGTTGCATGAGGTGACACAGCTCTGACAGTGCTTCTATTAATGTGCAGCCTCCTTATGGACTTCTCCTCAGAGAACTGCAGTTATGTTGTCCTGTTAGCTAAGGTTGTTAAAGGTTACAGAGCTAGAGTGGATATTTGGGAGTTATGAAACAGATCAGCTTTGATCTAATTACGTTACGGAAGAGGCTTGAGGAGCTGAATCGCCTACCTATGTTCCTATGAGCCATAAACTGTCCTTCTATTTGGTCTCCCTGCACTGGCAACTCTGATTGCTCCTTCCTCCTACTATTGTTCCTTCTCCAACTTGTCCACTATCCTGAGTGGAATTGGCAGAAGGAACCCCATGAAGAAAACTTTGTGTTGCCATTATCCCCTTAAGAGTTCAGAACATTCTACAGCAACTTTAAACATTTTGACATTATTGAAGGAGCGAAAGAGCACTTTGCAATATAAGCAAGCTGTCCCTCAAAACTATCTCACATTTTGATGATAGCAGCTGAGAAACACTTTAAATATCTCTGGAAATGGCTGCGTCTTGATTTGCACCATGCAGTTTACGAACAAAATCAGGAACTAATGGTTTCAATACAGGCAGAGACAAAATTGGTGTCAGGGTTCAGGTCCCCACCTGCCTGTAATGGATCACGTTCCCCCTAAAAGTTAGAAACAGCAGACAAAAAAAAACGATGAGGCATCGCTTTAATTCTACTCCTCATCATTTGGGTCCCACGACAGCCTCATTTTCAGACATGATTACGAATGTCTCATTTTCAGGCATGATTATGAAATGGAAATCATCCCCGATATCTTGCAATGACACTGACCAACACACGCCTGAAAGTTTGTGGAGGTGTTCTTCCACCCCCTTAAATTTGTCAGACGTGTGGCTCAAATCCCTTTTAGAAACAATGGGCAGAATGGTCCTAGATTTGCAATAAGTGTCGTAGTGGGCTTGTTTTACCCTCCTGGTGGCCTTTCACATTGTATCGCTCTAAGTGATGGCGTAGTGGTATTGTCGCTGGACTAGCAATCCAGAGACCCATGATAAAGCTCTGGGGACCTGGGTTCAAGTTTCATCACAGCACATGGTGCAGTTTAAACTCAATAAAAATCTTCAATTAGAAGTCTAAAGGTGATGATTGTCATAAAAATGTATCTGGCTCACTAATGCCCTTCAGGGAAGGAAATCTGCTATCCTCACCTGCTGTGGCCAACATGTGGCTCAGATTCACAGCAGTATGGTTGACTCTGAAATGGCCTAGCAAGCCACTCAGTTGTGTCAAACTGCTACAAAGTCACAAAAAAGGAAAGGAATGAAACCAGAAGGACCACCCAGCATCGACCTAGGCACCGGAAACGACAACGGCAAATCCAGCCCTGTCGGCCCTGCAAAGTCCCCCTTACTAACATCTGGAGGCAGAATTGAGAGAGATATCTCACAGACAAGTCAAGCAACAGCCTGACATAGTCATTCTCATGGAATCATACCTTACAGATAATGTCACAGACAACACCATCACTGTCCCTGGGTCAAAATCCTGGAACTCCCTTCCTAACAGCACTATGGGTGCACCTACACCACATGGACTGCAGTGGTCCAAGAGGGCAACTCATCACTACCTTCTCAAGGGCAACTAGGGATGGGCAATAAATGCTGGCCCAGCCAGTGAAGCCCACATCCTGTGAATGAATTTCAAAAAACCGTTCTGGCCTCGGGTTGAACGATAGCTCAGAAGTGCAAGTTGGATGTCATCATTCTTCAGTAATGCTTTCACTGTATGATCTCCTCCTTCAGTTTCACTATTGGCTTCAGGGTATCTTGGTGAGCTGCAAGTATGGACAAATCCACATGATATGGTGAGCTCTTTAAATTATTCAATAAGAAACTGCGGTCCATTATCTGAGATTACAAAGCCTGGATTCCATGTGTTCCAAACATCTCCTTCGGTGATGTAATTACTGCTTTAGAAGTGTGACCTTGCAGTTGCTTGACTTCTGTCTACTCTACTATGATCAAGAACACTTTACCTCTGTGTTTGATAAGGTCCATCCCAAGGTTGTCTTGATGGAAAGGAAGATGACATCAATGTTTCCCTTGTCTCCTGACAATGAATAGCACAAGTAATACAGCTTTGAAATCATGTTTTCCAGCTGCTTTGAGAGAGATGTCCACCAAACAGAATATTTGCTCTGCTCCGACATTTTGTGAAGCCCAAACGTCATTGTAATATGTCAGAGCTCTCGGAATGACCAATTTCTCATCCAAGGTAATTTGTTCATCAACTACACTGAGGTGTCCTCTCTGTTCATAGTACTGTCTGAGAATGGGATTGCGTGGCATGTATGCTGGCCATCCTTTGACACAGTGATCTCTGACCTCAGCACATCCTTCAGGTTTCTGTGCATCTCTGATTTCATTCAGTCTCTGAGTTGTTGCTGGTAGAGTTGTCATTGTCGTTGATGCAAAGGTTTCTACCTCTTCAACAAGGACTGCATCACCTTGCTCAGGTCTTGCCACTGGGATATGGGACAATGCATCAGCTGTTTTCCCAGAGCATGCTCTGTCTTTGCATCAAAACTCATCATCCTCAGTCTGAGTCGTACTCATGGGGGCATTTTTTGCTAACTCCTTAGAATTTAAGAGTGCCACTAAGAGCTTGTGGTCTGTCTCTATCTTGAAGTGGTCACCACAAGAACATAATCTGTGAACTTCTCACAAGCCCATGTAGCAACTGTGCTTCTTTCTCTATCATGGCCTATCTTTGTTCAGTCTCTGTCAGTGAACAGAATGCGCAGTAAACTGGTCTGGGCTTTCCATCCATCTGTATCTGATAGAGTACAGCTCCCAATCCTGTATAAGATGCATCCACAAGCAATGATAATGGTCATAGTGAGCTCAAATATCAGATGATATGAGCATCTCATTGATTGTCTCAAAAGACTTCTGTGCTTTCTCTGAGCTCCATGTATTGTCCCATCGCTACAGCTGACGTAGTGGCTCATTGATGACCGCTAGGTTGGGCAGGAACTTTCCAACTTGGTTTACCATACCCATGAATCTCTGGAGTTTAGTCATATTCTGAGGAGCTGTAAACTCCTTGATTGCTCTTGACTTCTGTGAATTAACTCTGACACCAGTGGCATCCACAATACACCCAAATCATCCATGTGACATACGACTCTATCGAGTCCTCCTAGGATACTTGACATTGTCCTCTGGAAGGTGTCTGGTGCTGACTTGATGCCAAAGGGTAATCTGTTGAAGCAAAACCTCACAAATGGTGCAATAAAGGTTGTGAGCAACTTAGGCTCTTCAGCGAGGGGTAGTTGCCAAAACCACTATTTGCATCTAGCTTTGTGAAGATTGAACTCTTCTCCAATTTTGCCAAGCTCTCGTCCACAGTTGACAAAGGATATACTCCATGTTCAACTGCTTTGTTCAGCTGTGTAAGATCTACATAAATTCTGATACATCCATTGGGTTTTGGCAACAGAACCATCCCAAAGCATCAGCTTATTGGTTTTATCACAGGTGAAATAACCCCCTGCTTCAACATAGAGCCAAGTTACTTCTTCACTTTTGGAAAGTGTGGATCAGTCACTTTTCTGGGTTCATTTCAGGACGCACAGTGATTTGTTATGCTGTCTTCAGCCTGTACAGTCCTTCAAATAGCTGTGGAAATTCAGCTCTGAAGTATGGGCTGGTCTTCTCAGCTTTCCAGTTCCTCTACTCTGTAAATCAGATGGAAGTCGGTACAGCCCTTCCTGCTCAAAAGTGAGAAACTCTAGTTCTGAATTACATAATGGCCAGGATTTTCCGGCCCCCATTGTGACAGAACCCGCCGCGGGAGAATCAGCAGCCCAGCCAAAAGTCCATTGATTTTTGGCGGATCCGGATGATCCCGGTGGTGGGCGGGGCCAGAAAATCCTGCCCAATACTTATGAGATTTCTTTCTCTTGATTTTGGAGGGTTGCCTTCAGTTCTCCTATGACCTTGAGCTTTATCTCTCCTGTATTGTTTTTGCATGATAGCTGAAGAGAGCTTCTCTCCAATCCAGTTCAATATCAGAAAGAATCAAAACTGCTGTGCCTGAGTCTAACTTAAAGAGTGTCTTGTTTCCCTCTACTAGGATATCGGCACTCCAATAGCTTTTGCTTGCTCCCTGGATCTCTTCAAGGAAAGGCATCTAAATATCATGGATATCATCTGCTTCATGGATCTTGCCACCTTTCAAAGGCTTCCCTCTGTGTATATTCTGTACAGGCTTTTTGCTACGGCACACAGCCTGGAAGTGGTCCATCTTTCCACATAAATGGCATTTGGCCTCTTTGGAAGGGCAGTTTTCATGCCTGTATTTTTCCCTGCTATAGTTAGCTTGGGCTGTTGACGGATGCTCTTCTTGTCTCCCCTGCTTTTCTATGACAGCTTTTCCTTTTTTAAATTTGACATATTCTATGGATTCAGCTGCTTTCTGCCTTCACCTCGTATCACAGATAGATTCTGTTTCCTGACCTCAGCTTGTCAGCTCAGTTGGATTGCCTTTGCTAAGGGTAGATCATCTCTTGACTGCAAGTGGTCAAACAAGGCATCATCCAACACTCCCATGACGATTCTATCTCTGGTCAGTTCATCATTCAAACTGCCATACTTACAGGCCTCAGTAAGTTTATACAGATCATTTATGAATGCATCAACACTTTCCCCTTGACATTGGGTACGTTTGTTAAATTTAGCCCACTCAACAATGGTATTCTTGCTCAGACTGAAGTTTGTATCAACAGCTTTGATTATTTCATCATACATAGCTTTCTCCTTACTGATACCCTGCATGATGAGGATATCATCCGCACAGTCACCCATCGCATATAATAGCATACTGACCTGCTTAATGCTCGCCTTCACAGTGAGGCCCGATGCACTGTGATATCTGGCAAATCTCTACTACCGTTTTGGCCATGCTTCTGCTTGGCTGAGGCCTGTGGCTTTCTGAAAGCTTTCAGGCAATGGTAGAGACTGCTCCATCACTATTTTTCTTGCCTTGCCACCATACAATATTCTTGGTATTGTTAGACTAATACAAAAAACTTAATGAGTCTGCAGAGGTAAATGAAGCAGGAGCTTTATTGGAACATATCATACTTCACTGGCTTACATCCTCCACAAGGCTGTACGTGAGACCAAATCATGTGATATTGCAGCACTTCCTGTGATGATTCACACAGTATATGCTTAGCATATTAAATGATTAGAATTAACCGATTAATAACCCAATATCTAATATAACACATTACATGACAGTATTTGAAAATATACTTTTGCTGCTGGCTCATTGTTGATCATCCAATAGATGGAGCACTGTTCTTATATGATGAATACAACGTATTATCATAAAAGCAAAATGCTGCGGATGCTGGAAATCTGAAACAAAAACAGAAAATGCTGGAAAAACTCAGCAGATCCAGCAGCATCTGTGGAGAGAGAAACAAAGTTAATATTTCGAGTCTGAATGACCCTTCTTCAAAGCTCTGAAGAAGGGTCGTATGGACTCGAAATGATGACATATTATCATCTCCAGAGCTACATAAAGTAAGTTCTGCTTCAGTTTTACTTACACTGTGTTATTACGTTTTATGGATATACACCTCTGCCACCATGTTTTATCAGATGGTTCTGTACAGGTCTATGTTTGAATGGCTGGCAGCTGACAGAACTTAATTTCAGACATGGATAACACTCTTTGCCCTTTGCTGTACAATCATTGCCATGTTAATTACCATCAGAGTCATAACATATATAGTTGGAAAGAACTGGAATTGACCTGCTTTGACCATGGTTTCACCAGGGTATTGGATTTTATTTGACTCTAGTTGATTGACATTTGTTTCTCTGTTTCCACGCCCATTGCATGATAGCCAGGGGATGTAGAGTCTGGCTTTCTCTAAAAGTTCAACTAAAATACAGTCTTTCTGGAGGAGTTTGTGATGTAGAAGTTCTGCTAAACATCCTTCTATAATCTGTGTTTAGATTCCACAGCCTGCAACAGTGAAGTTACATTCTGCTGGTCATCTCTGTTGTGCATCCCATTGAAATTTGATTGATTCCTTTTTTGTACTGTGTTTGGCGGTGAAAATACCAGCTCGGTTTTCTTTGTCTAATCATAGATGCATCATCTCCAGCTTTCAGCACCTTGTTGAACATACCCTTACAATGTTCTCCCCCATAATGCAAAAGCAAACGTTTCTTTAATGTGGTACTGGTGATAGCAAAATCTAACATGGCACATTCAAATCACTGTACATACTTCTCCTAATGTGGAGAGACGCAATTGGCATCATTATACAGGGCAAATACGCAATTTGAGACTATAGTTCTGATACCACCTAATGCAGAATTGTATTATACTCATGCAGATACAGAGAAATAGCATTCACTGAAACTATGGTTATCCCAGAAAAGCAAGGGCTTACAACCAAGTGATATCTGCATATAGTACAGGAGTTAATTCATCATATTCATAAAGCTTCACTTTGTCTTAACTTAGCCATGAAATTCTCATTAGTATTTTTGAGCCATCCCCATCACCAAAGTATTGTGCTTGTTGTTATAAACATGCATTATTTAGTTGCAGGATATCTCTGTGGCTACGACGAGCAATAATATTCCAACACAAAAACACCTAATTTCCCCCTCTAGTGTCTGAAAGAATAAACTACTTGTTGTTTTCAAGTGATTGTCAGTGGCTGTCACTATAGAAATTTGAGATCGTTGAAACCGATTAAAAGGAATGTTTGTTTTTAAAAGGTGGAAATTGGTCTTCAATAGTAGGACAAAGCAGGTAAGAACAAATTGGCAGCCCATTTTAATCCCTGGGAAATAACATGGGGTGAGGTGAGGGGTGGTTGCTGACTCACCAACACCCATGTTATGAACTCACTGAAGATCAGTTACACCACTTAACTTTATCAATGTGTGCTACAAACATGAAACAAGTTTCACTTTGAAAGGTATCATCTCATCCACTCTAATGGAATTTAATTTTTGTTTTCAAGTAATTCTTTCACAGCCATTCAGGCCAAACCCAGTGGCACAGAGCTGATTTAGAAAGGCCTTGCAACTTTCAGGTGGTCAAATCATTCCAAAGCACTTCACATTCAAATAAATACTTTTGAAGAGTAGATGGTGCACTGTTGCATGATAGGTAAACTGATAATCAATTTTCACACAGCAACACCCCTCAGTTATCAATGAGATAAATGACCAGATAATCTGATAATTGACATTCAGCTGAGAGCGCAGGTCAGTTCAACATTTCTCCTCCAATACAACACTCCTCCTCCAATACAACACTCCTGCAGTGTGGCACTGAGAATATGCGCTCAAGTCTCTGGAGATTAGGTTTGTATTCCCTCCAGTATAGATTATATGGTGATCTGATTGAGTTGTATATGATATTTAAAGGATAAAATAGGGTAAGTATAATGTATCTGTTTCTTCGAGTGTGGAATCCAGAACAAGAAGGAGTATCACTCCTTGTCCACTCTTTGTAAAACCTGAAAGTTGGTATGTTGGAGCAGGCTTTTCCACATGCTCTGAGTTTTATTTAATTTAATCACCCATTCGCACCCAATCCCACGCTTTCACCCATCCTAAAGATCCCCCATGTTCCCCTGAGTCGGACTTGAACCCACATTATTCTGACTCAGGAGCAAGTGTGGTACTAGCTGGCCTGGAACTGACTCTTCAGGGAATGGTAAAAATTACTTAAGTTCTTTGGGTTCCAATAGGTTAATGGATTTATCTATAGACTTTATTTCATTGTTTCTGAATTTTTATTTTCGAAGAATTGTATGAATTTTAATTTTCTCAAGCTGCCAAATTAAGAATTTGGGACTGTGAATGTGTGGTAATTTGACATGTTTCAGTATGAATGAGCTGGGTGTACATGCTAATCTTCATGATCTTAGACGTGCCACACTGTAGGCAGATGAGAAGAACAGGGCAGATGCTGCTTGGCAGGTAGGGGGACAAAAATCAAAGTGATTATTCGCAACGTGTGAGCTTAGAGGCTGTGTGCCGGTCAGCTATTGGACTATGGACAGAATCATAACAGAGCTCAAACCTGCTATCTCATAACCCCTGGGGATGGGAATCCTAGCCAATTTTTTCTTCCATTGCTCAAGGGTGCTGAGGCCAATTATAATGTTCCTACCACTCCCAGCTGAGATCATTAAAGTCAGACTCTGGAACAAACTTAGGACTCTCCTGATCTGTAAAGCTCAGTATCACACTGGGAAGTATACTTACTAACTAAACCAGCAGGGAAGACTTGCACTGCTTCACTTTAAAAAAAAATGAAAAATTGAAGATGGGAAAACAAAGTACATGAAAGTTCACAATAATTCCGTGTGACTATTTGATTTTTAAAAGGCTACACAGTTGGCGAGGCTGCCTCTTTAAGCAAATTACCCAGGATCTGAAGCGAATGGGAAATTTTAAGATCTATCTTGGTGGGCCTTGGAAATGATGTTTAGTTCAAAATTCAAATAATGCTTTTTCTGCAATTAAGCTGACTGTGAGGAAGGGTTCTGACAGCCGTCATTGAGTTTCTGTTAATTTTCACAGAACATCTAAACATCTGCCAAGTGTATTCAAATGCACTCAGTAAGCTTGACAGTTTCTATCAACATTGCTGTACTTCAATTAATAAGAAAACAAAATGAGAAAAGAATGACGGCACTCTCCCCGATGACGCTTGGAGATTTTTTTTTAGGTGATTCATAAGAACTTTACACCAATCTAATTACAAGGCTGAGTGCTCCACATTTACATGGAATATATTACAGCTCTTGTGACTTAGGGTCTTATAAATGTGCAAAGTATAATGCAATAATTGCTACTCAAAATCAAAATAAATATATATCTGCTCAGCATCAATGTTAAAATGTGGGATGAATAAGTACAAAGCAATTAGTCTCAAAAGGAGTGGAGGAAGCTTCTAGTTCTCACGATGTATTCTTGAAATGCAGATTCAAATCCCCAGACTCAGCGGAGAGACTCACTAAACACTGCTTTTACTCCCGGTGCATGACAAGAATGGGGATGAGCAGGGCGCTAAAATACACATGAACATATGAATTAACAGCAGGAGTAGGCCATTCAGCCCCAGAGCATCCACCCTGTCAAGTCCCCTCAGGATCTTATATGTTTCAATAAGATCATCTCTCATTCTTCGAAACTCCAATGGATACAGGTGCAACCTCCACCTTCAGCTGTGCTCCAGACCACCACCATTTTAACTGCTCATTTTGGGAGGCATTGGTTGCAGGAATGAGACAGGAAGTGGCCCAGGAGGCTAAATTTTTTTGAATTAATTTTTATGGTTTCTCTGTGAGCCGGGGGAGGCAAGGGGATGTGATTCTTTCTAATCTGAGTGATTTTAAAACAACTATCACCTACGAATATTCAGCTAGATTCAGGACGGTCTCTAATAATATACTGAAATAATCTTAGAAATCAAGAGGATGGATTGAAAGGAGAAATTGAAGTAGATCAGTATCCACACATTGGGCTGAATTTTCCCCCCATCGGGGGGGGAAGTTGATGGGTGGGCGCGCTTCCGATCGACGCCCCCAATCGGAGTTGGGGCATGTTCATAATTTCCAACAAAACTTTATTAAAATTTTTAAAACCCTACATGAAACCTCATCCCGCCCGTGGATGGGGTTTCATGTTTTTTCTAGTTGCCGCCGGGGCTCCTGGCCTGCCCACCAACCTTAAGGTTGGACGGGCAGGTCCACTAATTACTTTAATTGATCTGTCAATAGGCTCAATTGGCCATTGACAGGTTGGCGGGCGCGCAGCTGATTTTGCTTTGCCCCCACCTTCCTGAAAATTTAAACGTGGCGCGGTGATGTCGGGAGTTCCGCCCCCGCTCGCCGACGGTAAAATCCTGCCCATTGAATTTTAGATTTCAATTGATCTAATGTAAAGAAGGCTGGTCTCTAAATCCCAAATTGTCACATTTTCTCTTTCTGTCAAATGCCCTTGATTTCCCCATTAGTAGACCATTCCAGGATATTAGGTGCTGTAACCTGCCTACTCCTAGATTGTATTCAGGTTAGTGTGTCTCTGTGCTCTCTCGATGCTTTTCCTCCCTATCATCTTATCCCAAAAGGAAGATTATTTTGCTGCCATACAGTGATCAATCTGAAGGCTCTGTTACTTGACCAGATTCCCTGATAGTCAATGTTGTACTCTGCTAAAGGTTGAGACGATGGCTGGAATTTTCCAGCCCCATTGGCGTCGGGCATAATGGCAGGTGGGGGAATATGTCAAGATGGCCAAAAATTGGTTTCACGCTGTCGTGAAACCAGCTTGTGACCGTCTGCTCCACCTGTCAATCGCGGGTCGCGTTTTCTGCTGCTGCATGGCAGGAACTTAATTTCAATACTTTAGCATCTCATTATAAGTCCTGCTCGCCAGAATCATCCCCCCCCACCGCTGGATCATCCGGGCACATCGGCGTTCACAACTGTTCTTAAGCAACGTGCACCTGGCAAGCTGCACTTCACCCGGGACTTTGAGGTTTGTTGCTTCGGGCAGCACTCGTGGTCATCAGCGACGGGCTTTGCAGACGGCACCACATCACTTTTAGGGGGGCTCACAGACAGGTCTCTACCTACCTGACCAGCTGTAAGGCAAGGGTGGCTTTTCAATGGCTGCAGGGCTAAGACTTGCTTGGGGAAGGGGGAGAAGTGACCTCAGACAAGGGAAAAGGCTGCAGGGCGAGGGAAGGAGGGTATCCCCAGGGTGTGTGTGGGGATGCATGTTGATCTGTGCAAGTGGCCTCAAGATGGTGAGGGCTGAGGAGGCAGTCTCCAGAGGAGATTTGAGGGTGTGTGCAAGAGAGTGATGTCCCTTGAGTTGGCAGTGAGTGTGAGATGCCAGTGAATGTGTGTTGGCCTTGTGAGTGTGTGAATTTAGAGTGATAAGATGGTTGCCTTACCCTGGCAGCACAAATGAGATCATTCATCCTCTGCACTGGATGGCTGATCTCTTGTGTGCAGCAATGGCACTGACCACCTCTACCAACACCTCCTAAGCCAGAGTGGTGAGACTGATTTTTTTATTGGTTCATGAGATGTGGGCATCACTGATTGGGCCAGCATTTATTGCCCATCCCTAATTGCCCTTGTTCAGGGGGCATTTTTAAGAGTCAACCACATTTCAGTGGGTCTGGAGTCACATGTAGGCCAGACCAGGTGAGGACAGCAGATTTCCTTCCTTAAAGGACATTAGTGAACCAGATGGGCTTTTATGACAATTGTTTCATGGTCATCATTAGACTTTTAATTCCAGATATTTATTGAATTCATCTGCTATGGTGGGATTCGAACCCGGGTCCCCGGAACATTACCCTGGGTCTCTAGATTGCCAGTCCAGTGACATTACCACTATGCAATCCCCTCTCGTGGTCAGGGCGGTGACAGATGACATCGTGGCGGGCCTCCAAAGCGTCCACAAGGCATCCCAGGAATGCGTCACTGAATCAGGGGGGCTGCTCTCTTCTTGGCTTCTGGAGCCATGTTTTCATTGGAGCAGTCCTGGGCTGCAAGCACTGAGGAGTCTGCGTGCAGCTCCAGCTTAAATATGGTGCCCTGCATAAGGAAGCAGCGAGGTAACGGCATGGCGGGAAAATTGGAGACCACCCACCACCAGCGAGACAGCGTGTTTCCTGTGGCTGCATAATTAATCAGATGGGAATGGGACGATATGGCGCGAAAACCCGCCATTGTGGCTGGCGGGTAAAACGACTTTTTCCCCATCCGCTACCGCACTTTGTGCAAATCTGGGATGATCTGCTCTATGGCTCAAATCTTCCAATCAGCATCGGAATCACCGTGTCTGACAGTGATCAGTCAGAAAACTGCGTGCTTAGCTGCTTACCTTTAAAAGGGTCCGACTTCCGATGCAGCATCCTGAAGAAATTGCTCAGTGCAGGAGCCCACGCAGAGACCCACAAAGAGGATCAGCACAGAAGACAAGCCCCATTTTTACAGCACCATCTGCTGTATGGGAAGTGAGGTGAGTAGGTCGATGAGCTGGGTTAATGCGTTGGGTGGGTAAGTGGGGTAGGGGGGCTAAGTGGTTAAGTGGGTGAGGTGGACAAGTGGATGAGGTGAGTAAGTGGACGAGGTGGGTAAGTGGATAAGTTGGATAAGTGAGTTTGGAGGTTGGGGGATAGGTGGGTAGTTGGTCGGGGGGTTAGTCGGGTTGGGGGTTAGTTGGGTCGGGAAGGTGGTTGAAGGTAGTTATATGATTACACAGTAGTCGGGTTGGGTCAGAGGTAGTCAGGTTGTAGTCAGGTTGGGGGTGTAGTCGGGTCAGGAGGGCAGTTGGGTCAGGTTGGGTGGTCCAGGGAGTAGTTGGGCAGTTGGTGGGGGTAGCTGGGTAGTCAGGAGGGCAGTCGGGTTTAGCCGGGTGGTCCAGGGAATAGTTGGGTGGTTGGCGGGGGTAGTCGGGCAGGTTCAGGGGACAGTTGAGCTGAGTTGGGGGGATAGCCAGGTAGTTGGGTGGTCACGAAGGTAGCTGGGTGGTAGGGGTGTGGTCAGAGGTAGTCAGGTCAGGTCGGGGGGTGTGGTTGGGTCGGGGTGGTAATCAGGTGTTCGGTAGAGCAGTTGAGTGGTCAGGGAGGAAGTAGGGTGGCTGGGGAGGACTTGTGTGGTTGGGAGAGGAGTCGGGTGGCTGGGGGTACGGACAGGTTAGAATTAGTTGGGTTGGGTTGAGGGGTAGTCGGGGGTGATTGGGGAGTTGGTTTTTTATTTACTCAGGTATTATACTAGATTTAATCTCTCTAACATTTCCTGGGTAACTATCCAGGTAAGTGCCACGGATCTCTCCCAAGCCTCCGACTCTAATTCAGGGGGTAAAATTTTTACCTCGCCTGCCCGACCCACTCGAGTGTAAAATGATGTGTGTTGACGTTGGGCGAGCGTTCCGATGTCACTGCACAATTGTGTGATATTTCAGTCGGCGGGCGCACTGCCGACAGTTAAAAGGCTTAATAAGGCCATTAACAAGGTTACTAAAAGCAACTTTTCACTGCCCTTACGGTTGGCAGACAGGTGAAAAGGAAAAGCCACATTCACGGGCAGAATGAGGTTTCTTAAAGCAAATAAAAATAAAAGTTTTAAAGTTTAATTAATAACATGTCATGTTTCATAACATTTTTCAATCTTTTCTTTTTGTTTTAAACTTTTCACCTCCCTGAGGCAGAGAGCTGCCTCAGGGAGATTATCAAGCGCACACTCGCGCGCATGCGTGAAGCTCGCGCTAGCCCCGCCCGCACTCTCCCTTCCCGCCTGCACAGGCAGCTCTGAGCGATTTCACTCGCATTTCACACTGGGCGGGCCTGAGTTGGCCTGCCAGCGTGAAGTCACCTTTCGCCCCCACCCGCCCCCGCCCAGCCCGCCTGGCAAGGGCAAAATTCTGCCCAGGGTCTCGGTGGGGGCAGAGGAATTGCTCATTGGAAGTTGAAATTTTCCAGGCAATTCCCATACAGGTCAGAGCTTCAGCGCTTCCACATGGTCCTGACATGCACCCGCAGTCTCCAATAGTCCAGAGACCGGAGGATTTGGCCCACTGATTAGAATTTGAAGTTGGTTGTCCAATGCTATTGGAGTACAGGCGTTAGGTCTCCTCCTGGAATATGTCCCGTTTGACCAATGGTGTTATTTTAGCAGCACATGGCAACACCCTCAGAAAAATTAGCACATTCAGAGTAAGCCTTAAGAATGGCTAATGTGGGAAATGGAATTTATTACTTTGATGACTTTGAGATATTTTTATGAGCTTGGTGTTAATCCACTGTTGCATTTGGATTTTTTTTTCAAACTATTTGGTCGATAAGGGTTTTCAGTTTAATTTATACAATATGCTGACAAGATTAAGGGAAATTGGGGGAGGGGGGA
Source organism: Cetorhinus maximus (assembly GCF_964194155.1). Classification (NCBI taxonomy): domain Eukaryota; kingdom Metazoa; phylum Chordata; class Chondrichthyes; order Lamniformes; family Cetorhinidae; genus Cetorhinus; species Cetorhinus maximus. The sequence goes on from NC_135879.1 coordinate 191,780,240, forward strand.
AATTAATCAGCGCAGAAGTGCATATAGTGCTGGTAGCAAATTGGCAGCAAAATGGCCTGATAGTGCACCGAAAGTCGATGCAAAAAAAATTGGCGTGATGTAAAATAGGTTGCTGATTCATTATCAGCCCATAGTACTGCATATTCACTATCACCATGGTTTGTGGTTCCCATGTTGACCAGTTTCAACCACAATCAGCTCACAAGAAATGAAATCCAAACCACGCTGCTGGGAAATTTGATTAAATCCAGAAGACGTGGCTGGGGAAATGGCATTTCTTACATACCACATCAGGTCAAGACAATGAGATTGATGGAGAGACATTTTGGGCGCAATATTAGAATAGCTGAGAGGTTCTTAGCTAAAGAAACCATGTTGGTGACATCTTAGAAATTTCTGAGTTACGGTAGCAGGCTTATTTAACACCTTAGCCTGTCCCAAACAAAGCAATGTCAGGAGTCAGGTTTTTCACCTCCTGTCTACTTGAATCACAGCTCAAACCTGCATACAACTGGAATGGAGAACATGCAAAGTAATAGCAAGCTTGCTTCCAAAGTTCAGTGATGACTTGTCGCCTTCACACTTCTGTGCCGGGCAAAATGGTGCTCTTTGGGTGTGTTGACAAGCTCAGAATGTAACTCATCTAATACCCACCAAGATGCTGACAACAGGTGCACACAGTTGCGAAATATTTTGTTCCACAGAAGTGACTTCAGCAAAATGTCAATCATATATTTTTCTTTCTAGAGTATAACAACAACTTGTACATTGCCTTTAACATAATGTCCCACCACACTTCACATATGAAAGAATGTAATCACACAAGTATTAGGAGACTGAGGAAGTGGTCAATAAGATAGATTGTGAGGAGACTGTTCAAGGTGTATAGTGAAAGAGCTTTAGAGTGTTGGACCAAGATGGCTGAAAACATTGCTGACAAGTGAGGAATACAAGGAGGCAGAGTACACCGCAGGTCAGAGTAGGAAGACTAAGAGGTGTAGGACAGGGTGTTTACACTGAAAGATAATGAACAGGTAGTGTAGAGCAAAGCCATCAAGCCATAAACAATGAATATATATAAAAAAAGTATTTTGGGGTTTATTTCTTTCCCCTTTCAAAAATGCATTGGAAGACTTCTGAAAACAGATTCTATATAGTCTATGAATGTCCCATAACCATGTACTACAATGAAATAATTGCACAAGCTGTTTTGCAGCATGAAGACAAGACAGCTGGAGCAGCATAAAGCCCTTGCTTTGATTGCAGTTTTCAAAGCTGGGTAATTGTATTGAACAGTAACAAAACCATTGGAAAAGCATCCTGTTAAATGATGAGTGTCTGGCATTCCGATTGCTGTTTACATTGTTTCTTTTATTAGTGAATCTGGCATTCTTGCTTAAATGTAATATATGTATTTATTCATTTATTCATAACTTATTGATACAGAGGCAAATCCTATTTAGTTCAAAGCCAGTATGCAACAAAATAAAACACAAAGCATCAAAAACAAATAAAATGCGCCCAATGAAATTATAATATATGTAGTATCTAATTTACATAAGATTCACAATTCAAAACATGTGCAGAGAGATATTTTTCTGTCAAACAAGCACAGATCCCAATTCCTAAGGTAAGGACTGATTGCTTGGATTTTATTTATAACAGGCACATTTTCACAATGTGATGATCAGCAAGCGTAGATATTCTCCTGTGGTTGCTATGGTCATTATACCTTACCTTGTTTTGAGAATTAGAACTCTCATTGGATAAATGCCCTTTGTAGTGTGGTATTGAAGCATACTAGAAGGTCCCCTGTTTGATCCCTGGCATCTGCTGATTCAATTGTTCTCCACTGAGGCAGTAGTTGGGTACTAAAGTTGGCCCTGGAAGGGCTGTGGGTGAGGGGAGAAGAATAAATCACCGATCATACCTTGATTGGTTTCCAACAACCCAAGCTGTGTGTATTTCTAAATGTCAGATGGGGACAGTCCTCCGATGGTAAATTGTGTCAGTTTAGCTCAGTTGGTAGCTCTCTTAACTCAGTCAGAAAAAGTTGAGTATAAGCCCCACTACAAGGCCTGGGTGTATAATCTAGCTTGACACTCCGCATATTACCGAGGAAGTGCTAAATTGTTGGATGATGTAGGATTACAATGTGAAAGCGAACAACATCCATGTGCGATATAAGGAAAGGCCAGCAGATGGAGTGCTGAATCACTATAAAGATAGAGGAAGGTAAAATAATGCAATTTAGGACAGAAAGTGGTTCTTGTTTTGTCTTTATGGCCTATGAGAAGCTCGGAAGGATCTGTAAGTAAAGATTTGTTCTTGTTCTCTGTCAAGTCTGAATCCATTCTAAAGCAAACTGGCAATGTAATAAAGGGAATGTGAAAACGAAACCTTGCCTATCTAGTAGTTTAATTAGGTACTGAAGATCCCATTGTATGATTTGAAGAAGAGTAGGGAATTCTATCATCATTCTGGCCAACATTCCTTCATCAATTCAATGACACTCAAAAGCAGACTTACTGATCATTGGTTTCCATGCCTGTTTTTGGCACATCAAATCCATACATGTAAAGGTTTCCTATTGAGCAAGTCCTTCACATCTCAAACTGTCTTGCTTGGAAGTATCATACATGCAAAATTTGACACACTTCCACATGGTTCACACAAATACCATTTTCCTAAAACAGGAAAAAAATCACAGCTATCAGATAGGAAATGAAGCTATGAATAGACAGCATGTTAACAAGAGGGAGGCAATGGTGTAGTGGTATTGTCGCTGGACTTGTGATCCACTGACCCAGGGTAATGCTCTGGGGATGTGGGATCAAATCCCACCACAACAGATGGTGGAATCTGAATTCAATAAAAATCTGGCATTATAATTGTCACTTATTATAAAAACCCATCTGGTTCACTTCAGGGAAGGAAACCTGTTGTCCTTGCCTGGCCTGGCCTACAAGTGACTCCAGACCCACAATGTGGTTGACTCTTACATGCCCTCTGAAATAGCAAGCTACTCAGTTATAACCATGTGCTACAGTCACAAAAAAAGAATGAAACCAGATGGGCCACCTGGCTTTGAGAATATGGCACTAGAAACAACAACAGCAATCTCAGCCCAGTCAATGCCACCATCCCTGGTGTGTCCTGTCACAGTGGTATACAGTCAGGAGGGAGCTGCCCTGGGAGTCCTTGACATTGACTCCAGATCCTGTGAAGTCTCATGGTACCAGCTCAAAAATGAGCAAGGAAACCTCCTGCTGATTACCATGTACCACCCTCCCTCAGTTGATGAATCAGTGTTCCTCTGTATTGAAAACCACTTGGAGGAAGCACTGAGGGTGGCAAGTGTGCAGAATGTACTCTGGATGGGGGCTTCAAAGAAATAATCATTTATTTAGAGGGAGTGTAACGAAGTTTCACAAAATTAATTAATGGAGGGATTGTCCTATGAGGAATGATTAAATAGACTGGACCTTTATTCTCTGGAGTTTAGAAGAATGAGAGGTGATCTCATTCAATCATACAAAATTCTTACAGGGCTCGACAGGGTAGATGCAGAAAGGATGTTTCCCTTTGCTTGGTGGGTCTAGAACCAGGGGACACAGTCTCAGAATAAGGGGCAGGTCTTTTAGGACTGAGGTGAGGAGGAATTTCTTCACTCAGGGGGTGGTGAATCATTGGAATTCTCTGTCCCAGAGGGCTGTGGAGGCTCAGTTGTTGGGTATGTTCAAGGCTGTGATTGATAGGTTTCTACATATTAAAAACATCAAGGGACACGGGGTAGTGCAGGAAAATGGTATGGAGATAGAAGATCAGCCATGATCTCATTGAATGGTGGAGTGGGCTTGAGGGGCTGAATGGCCTATTCCTGGTCCTATTTCTTAAGTTCTTATAATAATAGAAAATAAGGAAATGGCAGATAAATTAAACAGATATTTTGGGCTGAATTTTGCGTTTGTCGGGCGGACGGGCCCGACCGAATCGGTGGCGGGTGGGGAGCCAATCCCCGCCGGCGAAACGGGCTGCGCCGCCATTTTGCGCGGTTGGGCCAATTAAGGCCCGCCCAGCGCATTTCAGACTCCCGTGTTCAGCGGGAAATTCAAATCGACGGTGGGCGTGTTCAGACCGCCGGTTCCAATGGGGAACCAGAAGTCTGTATAAATAGCAGCCAGGCAGTCTCCTTTAGGCTGTTCACCGTGGCCAGTCATCGGGCAGCACAAGAGGGGAGGGCAGAGGAGGAGGAGGGAAGCAGGCTGCAGGGTAGGCCAGCGGGGGGCCACTGTGCCCCTCGGTTCTCAGGTGCCTGCCTTGCTGTCCTCCTGGAAGAGGTGTCAAACCATCGGGAGGTGTTGTTTCCGGAGGATGGGAGGAGGAGGGCCCCCCACGTGACCAGACAGGCGTGGCAGGAGGTGGCGGAGGCTGTTAGCTCTCGATGCTGTGCAGCGCACAGGAACGCAGTGCTGCAAGCGCTTCAATGATTTGTTGCACTCTGGAAGGGTGAGTACCATGTCGGCCTTGGCCATTTTACCCAGAAGGTAGCCTTAGCCTTTGAGGCCCCCCCACCCCCATCCCCATCCCCACCCCCGCCCCACGTCTTAGTGTCGTTACTGCATTGGGCATTTAGCGCACGCTGGGTGAGCAAACAGAAAGTGACCATGTTTACATCAGCCTTAGTGGTTGAGGAGAAGATGGGTTCTACCCGCAGCATATGCTGGTGTTTGTCGCATTTGAGTAGTCCGGGGGCAACCTGCAGGGGAGGCAGCTAGACACATACTCAGAACTCCAACACATGTCTTATTGATGGTGATGAGATGGTGGAAGGGGAGCCTCAAGGTGTCGTGGCCAAGAGCCATCTGTTGGCCTCGGCGCTGCACCTCGTTGCTCCTCCTTGCCATGGGCGCTAAGACCCGTGTGCTATTCAAAGTGATGGACGCTGAATGTGTCCAAGGTGGCCATTGGGGTAAGGGGTTGGGAGCAGCCGTACTATCTTCTGGGAACTGATCACCAGTATTGTGGGCAGGAACTGCTGGAGGCCTCAGATGGGCCACTGTGGTTGGGATGTGGCGTGCGCGTGCAGAGTACATGAGCGATCAGCCCCAATAAATCCTCTTCTCTGTTCTGCAGGCAAGAACTGAGAACAAAAGCCGGGAGCGCCAGTGGACTGGGTGGCGGGCACGCCATGCTGCAGCACCTCACCACCTATGAGGAGCAGGCCATGGAGCTGGGGAGGAGGCAGGCGGCCAGGTCGGCAGGTGTCGGCGAGGCTGGGGTGCAGCGGCCAGGTATTTGAGGGCCACAGTCCCATCCACTCTGTCTCCCCACCATCCAAAGCACTGATGATTGCTGCAATCGTTAATGCAGCAACACTGCTCATTCACAGACTGATACAGTCAGGCGTGTGGGTCATACACAAAGGTCCCTCGGCCCCTTGAGGATACGCGTCTCTAGCACCTTCCAAAGTTGCCTTATCCCATTTGTGACCACTATCCCTATGGCCTAACATGCCATGGCATCGCTGCTGCACATCCAAAGACTTATTGCATCTTAGGAGGGTTTGTACCTCCACCAGCCTTTCAGCCAGTGCGTCCCACATTACTCTGTCCAAAAGATCCTCAGCACCTCACCTGTCAACCTCATGGCACTAAACTTAAATAAATGCCTCCACGTTAGTCATCCCTGCACCAAGGGGAAATTTTGCCTTCTGTCCACCTGTTCTATGCCCCTCATAACGGTATGAAGGTCAATAATGTGACCTGTCAATCTCCTGTTCCACGGCAAATGTCACAAGTGTATGCATTGTTTCCTCATAACGCCAACTCTCCAGGCCAGCATGCATCCAGGTCAGGAACCTCTGCACTCTCCCCACTCCAATGCCATCCCTCCCTTGAAGCATAGGTCACAACTGGACACAGAAGTGTAGATGTGGCCTCGACAGCGTTTTCTGCACTTGCAACATGACCTCCCTTTTCCTACATTCTATTCCTCGGCTAACAAAGGCAAGTCTGGCTTTGACCTTGTTAAACGCCTTATGTTCCTGTTCTGCTACCTTAATAGGTCTGCCCAGCAAGGTCCCTGTAATCGTCGTGACTTCCCACGGTCCTACCATTACTCATGTATTCCCGTACCTTGCTTTGTTTGTCTTGCCCAAATGCTGAACCGAACACTTATCCGCATAACATTCCATGTGGCATTCCTTAGGCCATCTGACCAGCCTGTGTGTATGCGCATGTAATGTTTGGGCCTCCTGTTGACTATTTACCGCCCCACCAATGTTCGTCTCCTTAGGTTCTTGAAGTGTGAGCGACTTATGAGCTGGTGTGGGGGGTGGGGGGGGCGTGGGGGGTGGAAAGGGATGAAAGGTGTTAGTGACTGAACGCTAACTGATGCACTGTCCTTGTTGTTAATTTCAGCATCACCACCGCATGGCCACCACCAAAAAGTGCAGAGCCCACCCTCCACACCTGAGAGCCAACACTTGCAACTTGCATCACATCCTTTAAGTGATTCAGGCACCAGCACAGCAACAAACACTTCGGTGGGGAATATGACGTTGGCTAGTGTCCCGGGGCACAGTGCAGAGGGCACTTCACAATCGCTGGAGGAGATGGCATGGACAGAGAGTGCCGATGGTGCCAGCAGTTGGAGGACTGCAGGGGACCAGGCACATGCTGAGTCAGGCAGTGATGATGTGCCTCTGGAGATGTCACCAATGCAGCAGCTGCAGGACAAGCGGCAGGGTGCGCGGGAGCATCTGGCAGGGTTGCATGAGGGTGTGCTTCAGTTAGTCTCTGTGGTGGAGGAGTCCAGGCAGAGTGTCAGTGAAGGCATGAACCTCAGGACAGAGCTTCATGCTTCCTCCATTGAGAGATTGGCGACTCTCATGGAGAGGGGCTTCAATTGGATTGAGACTCTTCTGATTGGGTTACGCTCTGACCTGCAAGCCCTCACAGTGCTAATGGCCACAGGTGGTCATTCTCAATGTGGGAGATGTTCTGGGCACCAAGTGTCACCGCTCGGCGCCCATCCATCTGCGGTGAGCAGGGAGGTCCAATGTGACCTCACATCGGCGCAGCAGCTGCCTGTCGTCGCTGTGAGCTCCTCTCAGGGCGCTCCGGATGAGGGCAGCAGCTCCTCCGCCTCTCTGCCAGTGACCGTTGCATCCGTTGAGGCTGCGACAACTGGGGAGGTGCCAGTTCTGGAACTGGCCACTCCCTCCCAGGCGGTGCCATCACAGGCTCCACGGGCCAGAGGACGGCCGCCAAGGTCACCGAGGCCAACAGGACAGCAGATTCAGCAGGCTGTCTCACAAGCGATGGGGCGCTACCTAGATATAGCATCCACAAATGTAAGCAGAAGGCACATTAGGCACTCCACGGGTTTGTCACTGGTGATTTTGTGTTGGCCCAAGATTAGGGAATATATAATTATGTACGTCAGAGCGACGTTTGTGCTTTATTTTGGTGGGAATAAAGTCCACATTTGTGACCATGGCTGAGGGTGTTTCCTTTGTGCTGCATTTGTATGTTTCACAGACATCTCATGAGCGTTTGAGTGAACATTGATGTTTCTCTACTAAGCCCTTAGTTGAAGCTGATGAGGTGGAAGATGTAGCACCTAAGTGCCACCTGTGGAAGTGCCAGGCAATGCTGGTCCTGCTGATCCATGTGTGTGGTGCTAGCTGAAGGTTCATTGGATTAAAGTGTCCCTGCCTCCTTGGTGTAGTAGCGGGTCGGCGTGCTGCCCCTCATCATTGCCCTGTGCTTCCTCATCCTCTGAGCCACTTCTGGATTCATCATGTGCAGCCGCATCCACTGTGTCAAGGTCTTCATCGTCAACTGCATCCCCTTTTCCAGCGCAAGTTTGTGCAGAGTGCAGCATGCTACCACTATCACAGAGACGCGATCTGGGGGGTACTGGAGTGCGCCCCTGAGCGGTCCAGGCAACAGAAGTGCATCTTGAGAAGACCGATGGTTCTCTTCACCACAGCCCTTGTGGAGATTTGGCTCCTATTGTAACGCTCCTCAGCTTCTGTTCTTGGATGGCAGAGAGGTGTCATGAGCCACCTTCTGAGGGGATAGCCCTTATCACCCACCAGCCAACCATCCAGCCGAGCCAGAGCACTGAAGAGCCCCGGCACCTGGGAGTGTCTGAGGATGTAGGCGTCGTGGGAGCTGCCTGGGTACTTTGCACAAACTTGTAGAATCAGCATCCTGTGATCACACACTATCTGCACGTTCATGGAGTGGAAGCCCTTCCTGTTGACGAAGGCACCGGGCTCACCTGCTGGCGACTTGATGGCGACATGTGTGCAGTCTATTGCACCCTGGACGCAGGGGAAGCAGCAATGGCCACGAAGCCTCTGGCTCACTGTGTCTGACTTGCCTGGTCGCAACAGAAGTGGATGAAGGTCAATGCCCGTCTGAACAGAGCGTCTGTAACCTGCTTGACACAAGTGTGGACAGCTGATTGGGAGACACTGCAAAGATCACCCACCGAGCCCTGGAAGGAGCCAGAGGCATAGAAGTAGAGGGCAACTGTGACCTTCAGAGCCACTGGCATGGGGTGTCCACCCACACAGTTAGGGGAGATCTCAGGGCCAATCATCTGACAGATATAGTTCACTGTCTCCCGTGACAGTCAAAGCCTCCATCGGCACTGCACCTCAGTCATATTGAGGTAGCTGCTTCGCCGCCTGTATATTCTGGCAGCAGTATAGTGGCATTTTCTGCGGCTCCTTCCACCTTGGACAACCTCTTGGCCCTGTGCCCCTTGTGCCTGTGCCTGGCCACCCAAAGGTGGGTCCCCTGGAGGCTGATTGTCCACTCTTGGCCTCCTCCTTATTCTATCCCTCCCTTCCTCCTCAGAGGAGCTGCCTCCAGTGGAGATGTCAGAACCCATACCCAGGATAAATGGAGGCCTCCGGAAAGCTGCAGGCCCGATAAAGATTAATGTCTGCAGAGTGCTGAGCTGAAGCTTCAAAGTACAGAGAAAGCTATTGGAAATCGATCTGAATTGCTAACAATCAAACAGGCAAGTTTAAAACACTTTCTGCATTAAATACTTCAGAAAAAACACAAACAACCCCTCTGAGCCCACGTATCCCGCACATGGATGAGGTTTGTTAAAAAATCAGTTACCCGCCTGCCCGTTGGGCCCGTGCGCCGAGGTGAAGATCGCACGGGCTCCTCAAAATCGGCTTCAATTGCCGAGTTAAGGGCCTTAACAAGGCCGTTAATTAATGGCGGGCGCACGTCACGCTTCATAGCGACATTTTAAGCGTTGACATGTGGGCTCTGCCACCCACACATCAGCCATAAAATTCTGCCCTTTATGTTTGTCTTCACGGTAAAGGATACAAACAACATCCCAGAAAAAATTGCGAATCAGGAGGTGATGGGGGGGAGGAACTTAAAACAATTACAAGCATCAGGGAAGAGGTACTAAGAAAATTATTAGAACTAAAAGCTGACAAGTCCCCAGATCCTGATGGACTTAATCCTAGGGTCTTAAAAGAAATGGCTGTTGAAATAGTAGATGGATTGGTTTCAATTTTTCAAAATTCCCTGGGGCAGAATCTTCTGGTTGGCATGCGGGGGCGGGCCCGACATGCTGATGCGTGAAATCATGCGTGATGACATCGGGCATGTGTCCCGACGTCATCGCACATCATCGCGATATTTCGTTCGGCGGGCATACGCTGGAGTTGGCTGCACACCCGCTGAAATATTAAGGGCCTATTAAGGCCATTAAGGAATTAATTAAAGTACGTAGGAACGCTCCCCATCCAACCTGAATGTTGGCAGGCAGGTGAAGGGCCCAAGCGGCCTTCACGTTTTTCAGGAAACCTCGTCCACGGGCGGGATGAGGTTTCCTGAAGCTTCTATAAAATCAATAAATTAATTTTCCCACCTTTACAAACATGTCCCAACTCATGTGACACTGTCACATGAGGGCACAAGTTTAAATAAATTCTTACATCACTTATTGAATTTTTTGATTGTCTATTCATGCGAAAGAGCGCAGGTCCCGAATCTCTAACCTTTCCCCACCGGCACAGGTAGTGCTGAGGGCCGCATGTTACACTGTGCAGGCCTTAATTGGCCCGCCCATATAAAATGGCGGCGCACAGCCAATCGCGGGCGGCGATCGACTCCGCACCCGCCCGCTCCCGCCCAGCCCCCCCACCATGGGAAACATCCAAGCCCTAGATTCTGATCACACCAGATTGGAAAACAGTAAATGTGACTCCTCTATTCAAAAAAGGAAGGAGACAGAAAGCAGGAAACTATAGGCCAGTTAGCTTAACATCTGTAGTAGGAAAATTGCTGAAATCTATTATTAAGGAGATTATTGCGGGGCACTTAGAATAACTCAATGCATTCAAGCAGAGTCAATATGGTTTTGTGAAAGGGAAATCATGTTTGACTAATTGAATGGAGTTCATTGAGGAAGTAACAAGCAATGCTGATAAAGGGGAACCTACAGATGTGCTGTCGTTAGATTTCAAGAAGGCATTTGACAAGGTGCCACATCAAAGGTTACTGTGCAAAATAAGAGCTCGTGGTGTAGGTGTAACATATTAGCATGGATAAAGGATTGATTAGATAACAGGAAGCAGAGACTAGGGATAAATGAGTCTTTTTCGGATTGGCAAGATGTGATGAATGGAGTGCCACAGGATCAGTGTAGGGGCCTCAACTATTTACAATTTATATCAATGACTTGGATGAAGGGACTGAATGTATGGTTGCTAACTTTGCTGATGACACAAAGATAGGTAGGAAAGTAAATTGCGAAGAGTACATAGGGTTCTGCAAAGGGACATAGATGCATTAAGTGAGTGGGCAAAAATTTGGCAGATGATAATGTGGGAAACTGTGAACTTGTCCACTTTGGTGAGAAGAATAGAAAAGCAGTATATTGTTTAAATCACAGAATCACAGTGCAGAAGAGGCCTTTCGGCCCATCGAGTCTGCACTGACACGTGTGAAACACCTGACCTACCTACCTAATCCCATTTACCAGCACTTGGCCCATAGCCTTGAATGTTATGACGTGCCAAGTGCTCATCCAGGTACTTTTTAAAGGATGTGAGGCAATGTAGGGAGATTGCAGAACTCTGAGGTACAGAGGGATCTGGGTGTCCTGGAACATGAACCAGGAAAAGTTAATATGCAGGTAGAGCAAGTGATTAGGAAGGCAAAAATAATGTTGTTGTTTATTGCAAGGGGAATGAAATATAAAAGTAGGAAGGTTTTCCTAGAGTTGTACCGGGCGTTGTTGAGGCTATATCTAGAGTACTGTGTACAGTTTAAGTCTCTTTATTTAAGAAAGGTTATAAATGTGTGAGAAGCAGTTCAGAGAAGGTTCATTCAACTGATACCTGGGAGGTTATCTTGAGGAAAGGTTGGATAGGCTGGGCCAGTATCCATTGGAGTTTAGAAGAATGAGAGGTGATCTTATTGAAACATATAAGACCCTAAGGGAACTTGACAGGGTGGATGCTGAAAGGATGTTTCCCTTGTGGAAGAGACTAGAATTAGGGGTCACAGTTTAAAAATAAGTGGTCTCCCATTTAAGATGGAGATGAGAAAATTTTTTTCTCTCAGAGCGTCGGGAATCTTTGGAACTCTCTTGCCCAGAGAGTGGAGGTAGAGTCAATGAATATCTTTAAGGCAGAGGTAGATGGATTCTTGACTAACAAGGGAGTCAAAGGTTATTGGGGATCGGCGGAATGTGGAGTTGAGCCCACAATCAGATCAGCCATGATCTTATTGAATGGCAGAGCAGGCTTGAGGGGTTAAATGGCCTACCCCTGCTCCTAAATCATATCTTTGTATGTATGTAGTAAATCTGGAGAAGTGTGATCATAACATGATAGAATTTCACATTCAGCTTGAGGGTGAGAAAACCTGGCTCTGAAATTTGTGTCTTAAACTGAAATAATTGCAATTACAAAGGTATGAAGACAGAGTTATCTAAAATGGACAGGGAAAATAGATTAAAAGTTAAGACAGTAGATAAGCAGACATTTAAGAAGATATTTCATAATTTTCAATAGCGATATATTCCTTTGAGGAAGAATGACTGCAGCAGAAGGATGTGCCATCCATGGCTAACTGAAGAAGTTAAGATGATATCAAATTGAAAGGGCAGACATTGTTGTGAAGGTTAATGGAAGAGCAAAAGATTGGGAAAATATTAAGAACCAGCAAACATTTACCCAAAAAAAGAGAAAGTAGATTATGAGGCCAAACAAGGAAGAAATATAAAAACATCTTCTACAGGTAGATAAAAAAAGAAGAGTAGCTAAGGTAAAGATTAGCAGAGGAGACTGGGGAATTAATAATGTCATGCCCAGTAGATGCATGTCCAACCAAAACTGTTATAACATGAACTGTATTCAGTTTGGAATCTTCTGGAACTAACTTTTCTTTTTAAAATGGACAGTAACAGGCTGCAAAAGATGGCTGCTAAGAGTCACCTGACTTGATCTGTGGATTCAAACTGCCACACTGTCTCAAAAGGAAAAGAGTACACCTCCAGTACAGAAAATGGACCTCCTGGTAACAAAACTACAAGTGACTAACATTGTGACCTGCTGTAAATCCATCTCTTCAAGGGAATCTTGCAACAATTCTGATATATGACTCCGGCTATTGAATTCATCTAGACGACCCTTCAGGAGTGAAAATGCCTTTTTCAACAGGCCTGCAAAGCATGCTTTTTTCCCCAAAGTGAGCCAATCACACGAATTACAAACTATTGTTTTGATTATAACTTAAAAAGCGCACTATTCTCCTTAATTGTATTTTTCCTCTAGTGTTTGTGTGTATGTGTGTGTCTTATGAGGAAGTGTTGAGCAGGTTGGGCCTATACTCATTGGACTTTAGAAGAATGAGAGGCAACGTGTCTTATGCCCAACCATCTTCAGCTTAGTGTGCTAGGCTCAACAATCTTCAGCTGTTTCATCAATGACCAACCCTTCATCATAAGGCTGATGATAGCACAGTGTTTAGCATTATTCATGACTCCTCAGATACTGAAGCAGTCCATGTTCATATGCATCAAGACCTGGGCAATATCCAGGCTTGGGCTGACAAATGACAAGTAACAATCGCACCACACAAGTGTCAGGCAATGACCATCTCCAACAAGTGAGAATCTAACCATCACCCCTTGATAAAAACAAAAAACTACTGCGGATGCTGGAAATCCAAAACAAAAACAGAATTACCTGGAAAAACTCAGCAGGTGTGGCAGCATCGGCAGAGAAGAAAGGAGTTGACGTTTCAAGTCCTCATGACCCTTCAACAGAACTGAGTAATATTAGGAGAGGGGTGAAATATAAGCTGGTTTAAGGTCCAGCTTATATTTCCCATGAACGCATAAATAATAAAAAACATCTTATTGAAACATATGGTTTTGAGAGGGTTTGGCAGAATAGATGCTGTGAAGATGTTTCCCCTTGAGAGATCTAGAATTTGGGGGTCACAGTTTCAAAATAAGGGGTCTCCCATTTAGGATGGAGGTGAGGAAGAATTTCTTATCTCAGGCAGTCATTAATCTTTGGAATTCTCTACCTCAGAAAACAGTGGACTCTGAGTCGTTGAATACATTCAGGTCTGTTTTGGATTTCCAGCATCCGCAGTAGTTTTTTGTTTTTATCTCTGTGTTTAATTGACTGCCACTTCTCTTCAAGAAATGCCTTCCTTGAAGAAGTATTGCTCTGTTCTCCGACAGGATTTCCGCCTGTCTCTTACTCAGTTCTGTTGAAGGGTCATGAGGACTCGAAACGTCGACTCTTTTCTTCTCCACCGATGCTGCCAGACCTGCTGAGTTTTTCCAGGTAATTCTGTTTTTGTTCTGAGTCAGACAGATTTTGATCTACATGGGAGGCAATGGTTGCTGGGAACAGGGAGGAAAGTGGAATTGAGGCTAAGATCAGATCACCAATGATATTATTGAATGGCAGAGCAGGCTCGAGGGACCGGATTGCCTACTCCTGCTCCTATTTCTTATGCTCTTAAAACAAACTACAGCTGGCTTTACTTTGATCAAAATTGTTTTTGATATCCAAATACAGGAAATGCAGAATTACTGGACATGAATCTTTTGACACAATGCTGCTTTACATTCAAAAGCACCCCCAGTCATTTACCAGAACACAAAGAGTTCCATTTCAGATAAGAAAGCTCTCGGCATCCTTCGTCCGTCACTGGAGATATTCCAGTAAAGTGAAACAATTGTGTGCACTGTGCAAAATTGAAACTTGCAGACTGAAACAAGCTATATAAAACATTTGTACATAAGGAGGAAGAATTTAGATTAGGTCCTTAAAATGATACCCGCCTCTTCCACTTGACTGGATATTAGTGTTGTACCTAAAGTTATTTTGTGATATTTAAGCATTTGGGCCATTAAATATTAATTTATCTGCAAATTAAGAATAAAATCCAAATTGGGTGGAAGTGCACAACAGGCCCAGCAACCACTGAAAGAATACAAAGAGGTTAATATTTTAGGGTGAATCCAACCCAAAATGTCACTCTTTTTCAGATATTGAGTGAGCTATTGGAAGATATTTTCTCATCAGGTTTTCCTGATTTGCACTTTGCACATTACATGCATATCTGATAACAGAGACATTGGGGTCAGGGAGCACTTACCTGGGCACTGAGATATAAGGATTGTTTTAGGCTATTGCTTTATTTCTCCCATCAGCACTATAACTGACACCAATGGGTTCCCAAATAGAAATTCCCCATCTCAGTCCTTGGAAGAAGAAGCATACTAATGGAAACATTCCAGGCTGGTCAGCATGTACCTGAGATGTTCTGTGTCCACCCGCCAATACCTACACAGCTTGCATCTCCTGTTAGAGGTGCACTCACCTCACTGGGGCTGTTCATCAGTATTTTCAGAGGCTCCCATTCCCAAGGGGAGGTGTCACAGCTGATATGATGGCACAGGCACAACATGTGAATGCCTGACTAAGCAACTTCAACTACCTGCAAAATTGAACACATGAAACTAGGCTTTCACTCAGTGCATCACTCAGGTAGTGTTGCATTGTTATATTGCTGTCCTTCAGATGAGACATTAAAATGAGGCCGTGTCGAGTTATTGAGAGAGATTTGCAAGATCTTGTTTCATAATTTGAAGAAGAGCAGGAAGTTTCCAGGGTCTCCTGGCTTATATTCCTCTCCTGAACAACATCAGTGAAAGTGAATTAATTCTTTAATAATCTTATTGCTGCTTTGGCAACCTTGATGTGTATAAAATAGATGCCAAATTTGACCACGATGTGACAGTACAATAACAGTACATGTTGTCCAAATAACAGTGTGTGATGACCAGGTGAGGAAGAGTGAACTGCTTTCACTCTATACAGCCTCCTTGGTTGGTCACAACAAAGGTTTTTAAATTCCTTTTCCTCGAGGATACCTTTTCCAAATCCAAATGTATTTTTTACTATCTACGCAGAGAACAATTAAGGAGCCAATCATAAAGTTTTCTTGAGTCAAAGAAAGAGGGAAAAAATAATAAAAGTTGCGACGTTACACACATACAGGTATCAAGATTAAGAAAAGCTAGAGTCCAAATAAAAAGTTAAAAGAATGTATGGTTAAGTCAAAAGACTTATGTCCTTGAGGCATAGATTGTTGAATGTTGCAGCTGTTTTAAGTTAGCTGGTTCCATTAAAATCCTGGAGTTGAACTGAAGTCCATGTAACTTCATTTGCTGGAGATAATTTCCTTTCCTTTAATCCATAATCTGTCCTCCAGAAATTGATGAGTTTCTCCTGAGGTTCTTCCCGATGGGCATTTACTATCTCTTGTGTTGGATTTTTAGAATGTAGAGATAGAGCTCACTTAACTTGAGAGAGAGAGAGAGAGAGATTCCTTACTGTTCCATTGGCAGCTTCTCCAGATTCCTCTCTTCTGCTTATAAAGCCCCAGTTCCAAAAGCCCGTATATTTTTCAAAGGAATTCTATTACCAGGTCTGCTGTAGTCATTGTTGTAGAACATTAATCACATTTTGATATTTCATCTCAGAAACTTGTGACACATTTCAAGATAGTAGAAACCAATAGGTGGGGTTCTTTCATTCTCCACAGGGGGTTTGAGCATCTGTTGGTTGGGTGGCAGTACCCCATTGTCTTATTGGATTACAGATGTCCAGGGCTTTGTATTTTTAATCTTCCTTAGTGTTGGATTTGGATGTATCTCTCTCTTCCTTGTGTTGGCAGGGGGTGGGGGTGTCTTGTTTGCTTTTCTCATCTTCACCTTGGAGGCTTGCCTCACCTTTCTAAAGCAGTTTATGCTGTCTCATTTCAAATTACAAGGTGGCAAGGGTGCAGAATGTACCCTGGGTGGGAGACTTCAATGTCCATCATCAAGAGTGGCTCGGTAGCATGACTACAGACCGAGCTGGCCGAGTCCGAAAAGACATAGCTGCTATACTGGATCTGCGGTGGATAGTGAGGGAATCCGCAAGAGGGAAAAACCTACTTGACCTCATCCTCACCAATCTGCCTGCCACAGATGCATCTGTCTTTGACAGTATTGGTAAGAGTGGCCACTACACATTACTTGTGGAGATGAAGTCCTGTCTTCACATTGAGGATACCCTCCACCGTGTTGTGTGGCACTGCCGTCATGCTAAATGTGGTAGATTTTGAACAGACCTAGCAATTCAAGACAGGGCAACCATGAGACACTGTGGCCCATCAGCAGCAACAGAATTGTACTCAACCACAATCTGTAACCTCATGGCCCAGTATATTCCCCCACTCTACCATTACCACAAAGCTAGGGGATCAACCCTGGTTCAATGAATATTGCAGGAGGGCATGCCGGGAGCAGCACCAGGCATACCTAAAAATGAGGTGTCTACCTGATGAAGCTACAGCACAGGACTACTTGCATGCCAAACAGCATTAGCATCAAGTGATAGTCAGAGCTAAGTGATTCCACAACTAACTGATCAGATCCAAGATCTGCAATCCTGCCACATCCAGTTATGAATGGTGGTGGACAATTAAATAACTCACTGGAGGAGGAAGCTCCACATATATCCCATCCCCAATGATAGGGGAGCCCAGCACATCAGTGCAAAAGATAATGTGCAACAGGTAAGGCTGAAGCATTCGCAACAATCTTCAGCCAGAAGTGCTGAGTGGATAATCCATCACAGCCTCCTCTGGAGGTCCCCAGCATCACAGGTGCCAGTCTTCAGCCAATTCAATTCACTCCATGTGATATCAAGAAATTGCTGAAGGCACTGGATACTGCAAAGGCTATGGGCCCTGGCAATATTCTGGCAATAGTACTGAAGACTTGTGCTCCAGAACTTGCCATGCCCCCAGCCAAGCTGTTCCAGTACAGCTACAAAACTGCCATCTACCTGGCAGTGTGGAAAATTGCCCAGGTATGTCCTGTACACAAAAGCAGGACAAATTCAACCCAACCAATTACCACCCCATCAGTTTACTCTTGATCATCAATAAAGTGATGGGAGGGGTCATTAACAGTGCTATCAAGTGGCACTCGCTTAGCAATAACCTGCTTACTGACGTTCAGTTTGGGTTCCGCCAGGGGCACTCGGCTCCTGACCTCATTACAGCCTTAGTTCAAACATGGACAAAAGACTCCAGAGGTGAGGTGAGAGTGGCTGCCCTTGACATCAAGGCAATATTTGACTGAATGTGGCATCAAGGAGCCCTAGCAAAACTGGAGTCAATGGGAATCGGGGGAAATCTTTCTGCTGATTGGAGTCATACCCAGCACAAAAGAAGATGGTTGTGGTTGCTGGAGGTCAGTCATCTCAGTTCCAGGAGATCACTGCAGTTCCTCAGGGCAGTGTCCAAGGCCCAATGGTCTTCAGCTGCTTCATCAATGACCTTCCTTCCATCGTAAGGTCAGAAGTGGGGACGTCCGCTGATGATTGCACAGTGGTCAGCACTATTCACAACTCCTCAGATACTGAAGCAATCCATGTTCAAATTCAGAAAGCCCTGTACAATATTCAGGCTTGGACTCAAAAGTGTTGAGTAACATTCATTCCACACAAGTGCCAGGTAATGGCCATCTCGAACAAGAAAGAATCTAACCATCACCCCTTGACATTCAATGGCATTACCATCACTGAATCCCCCACTATCAATATCCTGTGGGTTACCATTGACCAGAAACTGAACTGGACTAACCATCAAAATACTGTGGCTGCAAGAGCAGGTCAGAGGCTAGGAATAGTGCGACGAGTAACCCACCTCCTGACTCCCCAAAGCCTGTCCACCATCTACAGGGCACAAGTCAGGAGTGTGATGGAATACTCCCCACTAGCCTGGATGAGTGCAGCTCCCAGAACACTCAAGAAGCTTGACACCATCCAGGACAAAACAGCCCGTTTGATTGGACCCCATCCACAAACATTCACTCCCTCCACCACCGACTACAGTGGTCGTAGTGTGTACCATCTACTACAAGATGCACTGCAGAAACTCACCAAGGCTCCTTAGTCAGCACCTTCCAAACCCACGACCACTACCATCTAGAAGGACAAGGGCAGTAAATCGATGGGAACACAATCAACTGGAAGTTCCCCTCCAAGCCACTCACCATCCGGACTTGGAAATATATCGCCATTCCTTCACTGTCACTGGGTCAAAGTCCTGGAACTCACTCCCTAACAGCACTGTGGATGTACCTACAGCACATGGACTGCAGCGGTTTAAGAAGGCAGCTCGCCACCACCTTCTCAAGGGCAACTAGGGATGTGCAATGAATGCTGGCCCAGCTAGCGAAGCCCACATCCCTTGAATGAATAAAAAAAGTAATTTTTCAAAAAATAAAGAGCTGTGATTTGATGACAAGTAGTTCATGGAATGTGAAGTGATTTGATATAATCCTTAGTTATACAAAAAAGTGCTGTGTAAGTGCAAGTCTTTTTTTTAATACTTTACTCTTCTGCTATTGAACATTGTATGACAACGGGCTTGAGGCTAAACAGGCTCCTTTTGTACTGAATTTCAAAGGTTGTATATGTCTTTGAATTTGCTGCTATCATAAATGCAGTGAGGGTGTGGTACAGGAACTGAAGCAGCTTCGAGGAAATTCCTAGGCTATGATTCTATGAGAACTGGGACATACACAGCAGCATGATCAGCTCATTCTCAATAAGAGTCTCTACCCTAAATGGTAATATGCTTGTTTGATGTTGTGATGGGCCACTGTTTTATTCTGTTTTATTTGGATATCAAATCACCTGGGCTTTAAGCTTTTCTATCATTACCTGATTCCTAGTAACAACTTTAATTTTCCTCCTCCTCCTCCTCCTATAGAGGTGTTGTCCTAACAGCACCATCTAACCCTTCCCCATCCATTGTCCTCCTTTATCCCTTGTGTCTCCCTCATTTCCTCCCCTCTCATCCCCCATGTCCACCTACCCACCCTTTCCTTTCTCCCTCCCCTTCTTCCTCCCTCACTGTGAAGAAATAGGCCTTGGACCAGTGCAGCACAACTTCATTGTCTTCTGTTACTCTGACTCTTCAACCTCTTCCTGCCCCATCCCTTTCTTTTTCTTCTCCATCCAGTTCCCCATCCATCCTCTAACCTCCTTATTCTCCTCTCCCTTTTTTTGCCTCACCTCTCTCTGGTCCATCACATCGGGACAGTATTATACTGGTAAAATTATTGAACTAATAACCCAGATGACTGGGCTAATACTCCGGAGACATGGGTTCAAATCCCGCCACAGCAGCTGGGGGAATTTAAATTCAAAATTTAAATCTGGAATAAAAAGCTTGTCTCATGATAATGATACTGAAACTACCAGATCGTCAAAAACCATCTGGTTTCACCTTGGTGATTTGATATCCAAATAAAACAGACTCTTAACGGCCCTTTGAAATGTCCTAGCAAACAATTAAGCTATAACAATCTTCTCTTGTGGTTCAAGAAGGCAGCTTACCACTTCCTCAAGGTTAATTAGGGATGGACAATAAATGCTGGCCTTACCAAAAATGTTCAAACCCCAAAAATAAATAACAAAAAAAAACTTATTTCACCATCCCCATCCAGTCCTCCCATATGTCTCCTCCCTCTTTATGCAGACCCCTCTCACGCTAGATGAATTGCTCCTTTGGAGGACCAGCACAGACACGATGGACTGAATAGCATTCTTCTGTAACCATCCTACATATCTATTTCACTGCCTTGTAGCCCTGAATCCGCTTGGTCTTGACTCCTTATATGCAATCCTATTGGAGATTGACTGTTTTATTTTCACCTTTAGCACTGCACATTGTTTTAGGCATCAGACTTAAATTCTGATGCTTAGATTTATGTTTTTCCCTTCATTTCCCTCTTTTCTCCTAAAGGAGGCGATTCATGCTGGAGTATCACATTTCAGCTCACAATCAAATGTGTTGCTAAATGTCACGGCAAAATGTAACATTCTAATGCACCTAATTAAAAAAGTACATGCAGATTATGGAAATTTGTATATTTGTGTACTACAATTTTTGTGCTTCCCTCATTTCAAAATTAAAATGGATAATTACCTACTTCTCCGTGTCTGGTGTTGACTGTCACTGATAACTATCACCTGCAACAGTCCATGAGTTATTTTTCCACAGTGTTTGCTTTCAGCTTTTCCACATGTGTCAGTTTAGTTCTGAAATACTTGTATCCTCTTCCTCACTTCAGCACCTTTACAATTTGGTCAAAAGCTTAGTTTAACTTAACAGAATGCTCCATGAAACATGTGGTGTCATAATGTCTGTTAATCTCTTAGGTGAAAAAATGAAATGAAAAATTTCCCGTGTCTGATATTTTAGTTTTTGCTTTATAAGCAACTATCCCATATATGGGGGGTTACTGTTAACATTGGACTAGTATTGCGTGACTGCACCTGAAAATAGTTTGAAGCGACATGAAAGTATTAACATCGTAAGCTTCTGCTCCTTGATTTCAATGCTAAGTGGCCATGGATCTAAAATCAAATGTTATCATTAAACTAGATAAACCAGGATAGCGGTTATTGCAGCATATGGACCAAGCCATGTCTGCTGTGGTTCAGTGGAGGTCCCGCTTGCTCTCCCAAGTGTATGTAAAAGATTCCAATCACAAAAGAACTGGGGAAACCTTCTTGGTGTCCTGACCAATATTTATCCCTCAACCAGTATCACTAAAGCAGATTATCTGGTCTTCATCACACTGTTGTCTGTGGGACTTTTATGGACTACTATGCTTCAAATGTACTTCATTGTCCACTTTGGGATGGCCTGATGTTGTGAAAGGTTCTATACGGAACAGAAGGTCCTTGTTATGAAAAAGAAATCCATGATTCCTGGTCAAGATCACACTGGGATTGGCTATGGAGGAATAGCTACTAATTATTACCATTTAGCTTCTCACTTGAATGAAGAAGGGTTAAGTTAGAGCACAAAATGGTGATGCATATAGAATGTTTGAAGAGGTGATGGTCCCTGTTGTCAATAGATTTGCTCCACAATGCACTACCACAGGAGAAATGATGACTTCCAAAGAAAGAGTTATGTACCACTGGGTAGAGCATCATCTGGATCTGTACAATATATAAAATTCAGTAAGTGAAGAAGTATTGTACCTTTTTGACCAGCCAGCTAAAGATGAACTAGATGTGCCCTGCACCATGGAAGATGTTACAGCAGTGCTAAAAAAAAGTCATTTTGTAAAGTGCTTGGAGCAGATGCATTGTCAGCAGAACACTATAAGCTGTCATCTGCATCTTGAACTATTCTAACTTACCATCAGCATGTGGGAAAAAAAGAAGTTCTCCAGGAGATGAGAGGTGCATGCCCAAATCATAACCCTGTACAAGAACAAAGCTTCTCAGTGGATTGCCACCTTGATGTGGTGGTGAGGCTTGTGGGCTTCCATAATCTTATGAACGATTCTGTCGAGAGCTCCTTGCTCTTGGTAGGTCCACCAATGGTGGCAAGGTCAGGGTGCTAGACAAAGTGTGGTCCAAAAGTCCTCGACAAGATGAAGGAAGTCTGTGTGTCTCACTGGCTCTGAAGGCAGAAGAAGGCTGCAGCAGCAGGGTGGTCCCAGTTATGGTTTCATACATCACCAAAACCTGACCACCAACCTGTCAAGATCGTGTGGACAATGACGGCATCCCAAAGTTCCCAAGTTAAACAGTCATGCACAGGCTTCTACCAGGGCCCATGTGCCAAGTCCTGTGTGATGGAGAATTGGTGACAGGGACAGAGCTGGGAACCTGGAGCCCCAGGTCAAGAATCTGCAGACAGGCAACAGATGCTTGAAGGTCATTGGATGCCTGTATTAGGGCAGAGGTGTCTTTAGATACCAACATCTGTGACTGAGCAGGCCTTCAGGATACTTTCTGCTCACCCCAAATGGTGAGGTAGCTAGAAAGTGCCCTAAAAGAAGGCTGTCCCAGTTTCCCCTGGCTGGGTAAGTACTCCCTGCGAGTTCAATACCTCTATGGTCAAAGAAACAAAATATTGAATTTTGCAACATGGAATGTTAGAATATTCATAGATAATCACAAGAGTGACCGCCCGGAAAGAAGAACTGCAATCGTATTGTGCGAGCTATCAAGACTTCAAACTGATATCACCTCCATCATTGAGACCCAGCTTCCGGGGGAGGGGCAGCTGAAGGAACAAGCAGGGGGATACACCTTCTACTGGAAAGGAAAGGCTGATGGCATCCCTTCTCTCCGTAGAGTTGGTTTTGCCATCCGGAATAGGAACCTGAATTTCACATTTGGCGGGCACGCCCGGTTGGCAGGTCCAGGGGTGGTTGGGAAATGGACCGCCAACCGCGATTGGCCCCCAACCGCAATTTCACGCTGGTTGACCAATTAACGGCCAGCCAGCGTGAAACGCGCGCTGAAATGCTCTGTGCTGCCGGGGGGGGGTAGCGGGAAGAGGGAGGGTGATGATGTTTCCGCGGTCGTGGGTGAGCGCTGCAAGAAAGCTCCCTGAAGGCAGACAGTGGCTTCAGGGAGCTGGAGACCTGAAGAAGCTAAAATAAAGGTTATAAAAGCTGAAAAAAGTCTCCATGCATCATAATCAATCAACTGAAAATATAGCTGATAAAAATGCTGCCCACAGAAGTTTATTTTTATTTTATCACGGAAATTTCATCCCGTCCTTGGGTGAGGTTTGATGAAAAATGCAAAGGTTGCCTGGCCGATTCGCCCGTCCGCCAACCGTAAGGTCGGGTGGGCAATGAAAAATCAGAGCCAATTGCGCTGTTAATGTGCTTAATTGCCCTCTTAATTGTCAGCGGGCGCGTGCCTGCCGAGTGAAATATCGCGTAAGTGCACGATGATGTCGGGACGCTTGCCTGACGTCTTCTCGTGCGATTTTACGCCCGATCATGTCGGGCGTGCACCTGCCCGCGGGACATAAAATTCTGCCCAGGATTTTGGAACTCCCCAATTGCATAAATGAAAGGCTCAAGACACGTCACCTACAGCTCAGCTATAATCAATATGCCACCATCACCAGAGCTTATGACCTGACCCTCGACTCCAATGAAGATGTTAAGGAATAGCTATATTCAGACTTTGATGAAGCCCTCACCGCCATCCCAGAGAAGAAAACATAGCATCCTTCTGGGAAACTTTAATGCCAGGGTTGGCTGTGACTCTGATGTCTGGAGCAGAACCATTGAGAAAAACGGGGTGAGAAAAGCCAATGCAATGGAATCCTCCTGCTGACAAAGTGCACTCAACTTGGCCTCCTTATAACAAACACCCTCTTCTGCCAGAAGGACAAATACAAAACCACATGGAGGCATTTTTGATCAAAGCACTGGCACCCCCTGGATTATGTCATTGTGCAAGTCAAAGATCTAAGTGATGAACATGTCACTCAATCTATTGGAGGACTGACGCCTGCTGGGCAGCTCATTGACTTGGTCAATCAGAGATAAACATCCACCTTGCACCAAGACATCACAAGGCCCAAAAGGCCAAGAGGAAGAAGATCAATGTCTCAGCCCTAAAGCAGCTGGGCCGAAGAGAAGAATCCCAAGTGCAGCTCATGACCAATCAATAGACCAATGTCAAATGGCCAAAATGCCCTTTACTAATGGGGTGGTGTTTCTCTTCTTAAAGGCAACAATGCCACTCATTAACGCTGGAAAGAACACTTTGAACAACTCCTCAACTGTGACTCCACAGTGACAACTGATTCTCTTCAGGCTATTCCCCAGTAACCAGTGGTAGAATCCATGGGTGAACCACCATCAACAGGAATGCTGCAACACACAAACAGGTGAAGGACAGCAAAGCTGGTGGCCCAAATGGTATTCTAGCTGAGGTCTTCAAAGCTGGCAGACTTTTGCTCACATCAAGACTCCATGTACACATTCTACAGATTTGGGAGGACAAAGAACTCCCTGCATACTTCAATAATGGGACAATTACAACTATCTTCAAGAAGGGAAATAAATCATGCATTGTAACTATCAAGGTATTTCCCTTTTGTCTGAAGCAGGGAAATTCCTGACACATTCTCCTGAATCGCCTTCTTCCTGTGGCTGAGGAAATCCTCCCAGAGGTACAGTGTGACTTTAGATCTTCCAGAGATCCCTCTGACATGCTCTTTGTTGCCAGACAAATCCTGGAACAATGTTGAGAACAACACCAGGGCCTGAATTACAGGCTTGGCATGTGCGCCAAGTTGGCAGGAGCAGAAGCAGGTGTGGAATCCGCTCCCGGCCACGGTCGCATTGCAAATGCGATTTCACGCTGGATGGCCAATTAAGGTCTACCCAGCGTGAAACGCATCTTCTCGGAAAGGGCCAGGCAGGGGTGGGAGACTGTCAGCTGTGGGGTTCAATGGCAACCCCTTGGTCACTTTAAAACCAGCAGAGGGAGCTCTCTGAAGGCTGCCAGGGGAGAATCTTTGGAGTTTGTCCAGGGAACCATTTTATTCGGACAATGTCCTCACCAATGGCTGTAGATGTCAGGCGGGAGGGCAAATCGGGTGGGCACTCCATAGAACCATAGAACCATAGAAAAGTTACAGCACAGAAGGAAGCCATTCGGCCCATCTTGTCCATGCCAGCCCGAGGACACCCAGGTGCCCTTTCTAATTCCACCTTCCTGCACCCGGCCCATAGCCCTGCAGCTTACAGCGCTTAAGTTGCAGATCCAGGTACCTTTTAAAAGAATTTAGAGTTTCTGCCTCTACCACCAACTTGAGCAGCGAATTCCAGACACCCACTACCCTCTGCATAAAAAAGTTCTTCCTCATGTCCCCCCTACACCTTCTGCCACTTATCTTGAATCTATGTACCCTGGTTCTAGAATTCTCCACCAAGGGAAACAATTTTACCCTGTCCACTCTATCTATTCCCCTCATTATTTTGTACACCTCAATCAAGTCACCTCTCAGCCTTCTTTGTTCTAAGGAAAATAACCCCAACCTATCCGATCTCTCCACCTAGTTACACTTTTCTAACCCTGGCAACATTCTTGTAAACCTCCTCTGCACTCTCTCCAGAGCTATTACGTCCTTCCTGTAATGTGGTGACCAGATCTGCACACAATACTCCAGTTGTGGCCTCACCAGTGTTTTATACAATTCCAACATTATATCCTTTCGTTTATATTCTATACCTCTGCCAATGAAGGAGAGCATTCCATATGCCTTCTTTACAACCTTGTCCACTTCAACTGCTGCCCTCAGGGACCTGTGTACTTGTTCGCCAAGATCTCTCACTTCATCTATCCCTCATTCGGCCCCCTATTTCTCGGATGAGTGCCTCGCGGTCCTTGTGGAGAGGTTGGTGTCAGGTAGGACACTCTAGTGCCCAGGGATGGCAGGAGGAGGCTACCGCACCTGGCTAAAAAAGCTTGGGAGGAGGTGGCAGCCGAGGTCAGTGGCCATGTTGTGTGGTGCACATGGGTGCACTGCCGCAAAAGGTTCAACGAACTGCTGCACTCAGCAAGGGTGAGTACCGGGTTGGCATGGACCAATATGGAGATGTGCTAAGGGCTGGCCATCCCCCCGTGGAGCTCAGGGATGTTAGAGTCTGAGTGCCAACTGTCACTGACACTGGCGCCGGTGAAGGGGGTGGTTGCTTTGCCTGAGTGCCTTGCGGGTCAAGGGCCATGACTCAGATGTGCCCTGCAAGGTATCCCGGGGTGGGGGGGGTTGGCCAGGCTGCAATGGCGCTGCAGGTAGAGAGTGGACAAATCAATGCTCCTCTGTCATTTCAGTAGAAGAGAAGCTATAACACCAACGAAAGAACTAAGACAGGTGGAAGCCCCCCAAACCTCCTCATTCTGACCAAGCATCAGCGCAGATACCAACACCTTGGTGGGCATTAGATCATCGGCTAGATTGTTGGTGCATAGCGGTGAGGGCACTCGCTTAAGGGACAGGCAGAGGCAGAGAGTGCTCTGGGCGCCAGCAGTCGGAGGACTGCTGGAGACCAGGACAGTGCTGATTTAAAGGCAGATGATGAGCCTCTGGAGTCATCCATTAGGCAGCAGATGCTGGATGTCCAGCAGGATATGTGGAAATGAATAAATGTCATTACCCGCCTTTACAGCGCACTAGTACCATCTTGATGCAACTGTGAACAGCTGATTGGGACACTCCACAAAGATCCCCCACTGACCCCTGGAAAGAGCCAGATGCATAGAAATTGAGGGCCACCGTGACCTTCAGAGCCTCAGGCATGGGGTGTCCACCCACACAATCGGAGCTGATCTCAGACCCAATCATCTGACAAATGGAGATCACTGTCTCCCTGGAGAGGTGAAGCATCTTTCGGCATTGCACCTAGGACATATTGAGTAGCTGCATCATTGACCGTAAACCCTGGCAGCAGGATAGTGGCATCTTCTGTGGCCCCTTCCACCTTGGACTACTTGCTGGCCCTGTGCCCCTTGTGCCTGCGCCTCTCCTCCCACAGCTCACTCCCCTGGAAGCTGCATAGGGATACCTGGCCTCCTCTCCCTTCTGCCCCTCTCTTCCTCCTCAGAAGAAGTGCCACCAGCAGAGACCATAATCCCCATTACCAAGATAACAGAAGACTATCTGGTGCCTGGAAGGGTCCACACGGTCAAAATCCTCCGGGGGCCTTGGTGACACCTATGAGTCCTGAAATGAAGACTAGGAATGCTAAGAATGAAGCTCAGAACAGAGATGAAGCTGTCAATTTCAAATAAGCAACCAGCAGCAAACTATCTCCTAAACTCCTCACTACTCATGATGGCAATGCTGCTGACCCTTTTTATCTCACCCTTGGATCAGGTTTCATTAAAAGTGGGCTGCCCAACTGCCCGTTTTGTCCATGTGACAAGTGCGAAATCGCATGGGCAACGTAAAATCGGGATCAATTGCCTTTTTAATGGCCTTTAGTGGCCCTTTAATTGCAGGTGTCGGAGCCGCGCCGCCCATCGAAATGAAGGTTGCTCGTGTGCAGGATAAAAGTGGGACGCTCGCCTGACATCATCTGGCGCTATTTCATGTCCATTCAAGTCAGATGCGCGCCCGGCTGCAAGGCATAAAATTCTGGCTCAGGAACTTTTCATAACATTCATCGACCTGACCAAAGCGTTTGTCTCAATAAATCACAAGGCTCTGTGGTTCCTGTTCCAAAGATTTGGATGTCCAAGAAACTTCATCACAACCCTGTAATTTCTTCATGATGATATGACTGCAACCATGTTGAGTAGGAGATCTGAAACAGACGCCTTCAAAATCTGCACCGGGGTCAAGCAAGGCTGCGTGATAGCCCCGATACTATTAATAATTTACCTGGCAGTAGCTATTCACCTCATCGATGATCAACTGCCCTCTAGTGTGAGTATTAAATACCATCTAGATGGAAAAATCTTTAACCTCAGTTGCCTCCATGACAAAACTAAATTGACCGTCATAGATCTTCATGATCTACAGTTTGCAGATGACTGCAGGGTTGTTGCCCACTCTGCGCCAGATTTGCAAGCTGCTCATAATCTCTTCAATTCTGCATAGAAGAAACTTGGCCTGCCCTTGAATGGTGCCAAAAAAAACCTCATATTTTAGCCTGCTCCTGGTCAGCCAAATATTCAACCTCCCACCCACGTTGAAGGAGAGACTCTGGAATATGTTGAGCACTTCCCATACCTTGTAACCATCTCTCTCAAAGGGCATTGACAAGGAGATCCAACACTGATCAGCTGTGCCAGCTCAGCCTTCTACAAACTAAGGCAGTGAATGTTTTAGAAGGAAGAGCTCCACAAGTCAACAAAAGTCCTAGTGTACAGAATAGTTGTCATCACCACACTCTTGTACAGCAGTGAGACCTGGACCATGTATCAGTGATACACAAGAGTGCTAGCAAAATTCCATCGGCATTGCCTCAGCTGCATTCTCTGAATTTAATGGGAAGATTGTCAATAAACATTTGTGTCCTGCTTGAAGCCAACTTCACACGCATTCAGGCAAAATACCTGCAAAATCAACTTTGATGGACTGGACGCTGCGTTCAGATGGTCAAAAACTGTCTGCCCCTTCAGCTCCTGTTTCCTCAACTCTCAAATGGCCAACATTCCAGGGGAGGACAAAGAAAACACTTCAAAGACAGTCTGAAGCTCTCCTTGAAGCAGAGCAGCATGGATATTAATGACTGGGAAGAGCTTGTTACCAATCGTTCAGAATGGCAACAATTTATCCATCAAGCTGCAACATGCTTTGAGTCTAAACACCTTAATGGTGAGGCAAAACAGTGTCAGAGATGTAAAGAAAAGGAACCAAATCCTGCACCTCAGATCCCACTACCTTGTGGGACATCCTGCCCCATGTGCCTAAAGATCTATGGGTCGAGAATCAGCCTGTTTAGTCACATGAAGACCCATGGCAGAAACTTGTGATTCTGAGTAGGCGTCATCCTCAAGTCGAGTGACCGCTGCTGATGACAAGAACAAAGGTGCCAAGTCAGAATGCAACAACTATCGTGGCATTTCGCTCTCGTGTGTAGCTGGAAAGATCTTTGCCCAGATGGTACTCAGTCACCTACTAAGCCTTGCCAATGATGTCCATCCAGAAAGCCAAAATGGGTTCAGGGCTGGTCGTTCAAGCATGGAAATAATCTTTACCCTGAGACAACTTCAGGAAAAGACCAAAGCCTTTGATCTGGTTAGCTGAGATGGTCTGTTTCCCCTCCTTCAAAAGCTCAGTTGTCCACCAAAACTGCTCCAGATCATGAAATCTTGCCACTGTGAAATGGAAGGAAGAATCATTCACAATGGAATGACATCTGAGACATTCCCAATACTGAGTGGAGTAAAGCAAGGTTGTCTTCTTGCACCAACGCTGTTTGGCATCTTTTTCTTCTGCATCCTCTTGTACACTCCCTAGGGTAAAGACTTCAGGGAAGGAGTATTACTATGTACAAGATCAAATGGAAGAATGTTCAACCTGCTCAGATTGAGAGCAAA
Source organism: Cetorhinus maximus (assembly GCF_964194155.1). Lineage (NCBI taxonomy): Eukaryota > Metazoa > Chordata > Chondrichthyes > Lamniformes > Cetorhinidae > Cetorhinus > Cetorhinus maximus. Next base: position 191,809,719 of record NC_135879.1, read on the forward strand.
GACCAAAGCGAGACATGAATTCCTATTTGCTGATGACGCAGCTTTTGTGGCACATTCATTTGTAGGCCTGCGGTCAATCCTAATTATGCCTCTTCAACTGCTGCAGAGAAATTTGGGGTTACAATCAGCCTACAAGAGACAATGAGAATGACTCAGGGTGGTTAGCCCGAAGCAACACTACAGCTAAACAATACTGAACTGAAAAATGTAGACAAATTCTGTTACCTGGGGTCAATGGTCTTAAGTGAACTGAAATTTGATGAGCAGGTATCAGCTTGTATTGAAAGTGCTGCTGCACTATTTGGAAAGCTTCAGGCAAGAACCTGGAAATATCCCAAACTCACAATTGCTACATGACTAAGAATCTATAATGTCTGCGTAATAAGTTGACTGCTGTATGGTGCTGAAACTTGGACTACACATCAGAAGCAGGAAAGCAAATTGAACTTATTTCATATGTACTGCTTGGGAAAGATCCTTTGGATCCATTGGCAGCATAGAAACCCCAACATAGAAGTACTGCAGTTTTCTAATTCAGAAAGAATTATGGCAATGCTCAAGCAATATTGACTGTTATGGCTAGGCCATATTGTTAGAATGGATAATGGTAGCCCACCAAAAAATGCACCGCATGGAAAGCTTGATGGTGCCAGTAGACCTGTTGGAAGGCCAAAACTAAAATACAAGCGAGGCATCATTTCATGCCAGATTGACTTCAACAACTGGTAACAGCCTTCACATGACTGAAACACTTGGTACCAAAATCTCCACAAGGGAAAACAGAAATTTGAAGAACTACATCTTCAGATTTCCACAGAAAAACACGACTGCAGGAAGAAGCATGCAGCAGTAGTCTCTCCATCAGTGAATGATGACCTATGATGCCCCCATTGCATTCGAAAATGCCTTGCTAGAATAGGACTCTATTCCCACTTGAAGACTCATAACATATGAGCAGTAGACTTGATTTAATGGCGATGATAGCAGGCCCGTAATTGAACGAAGAATGGTTACTTTAGAAAGCAATGTGGAACCACACTCCATCAGGAACAGTGACTTTAATGCTTTCAGCTGATAGTCAAAAAGTATTTTTCCTTTTTTTTGTCTGATGAATGTTTTATTTCATAGACCAGTACATCCCTGAACTCAAATAAATGGACACTCAGCATACTGCATTAACATGCCATCCTATGTGATTTTTAAGTTCCTTGAATTTTACAACAGGATGTGTTGAAAGGCTACAATCATAACAATGAGTAGAATGCCCCTTTATCAATGAACTAAAATTTCAAATTGAAGGAAGATTGAACTTCATTTCATACCTAAGCAACTGGGCAGACATTTGAGTGAGGTGATGAGCACAATTTCTTTAAGTCTGTCCTGGAATATATTCATTAATTGGATTATAGTTTGAATTACCTGTCATATTCTACTGCAACACTGGAAATAGCTTACAATCTAGAATAAAGCACAATACAGTCCCTAGGGAGAGAGTCCGAGAGTGCCTGTCACCTGTCGTACTGTATCCCAGTATATATTAATCTTTCAAGATGAAACTAGAAAAAAGAGGAGGGAAAACTTGGCTTGTTGACCAATGGAAGAGCTTTTCTGATTCAACACTTTCTAACACAGCTTTCACTTTGACACTTTGATACTTTGACAGATACTTCCTACTTACACAGCATCCTGCCAGATCTTCATTACACAGTCACACAGGATCCTCTTTATACAATATCCTCTCAAATCCCTTTAAACAACATCCTGCCAGATAGTTTTCTCTTTATTTGGCAGTTTGTCAGATGTCTTCCATACAATATCCTATCAGCTTCTTTATATGGCATCATGTTGCATACTAGTCATCCACTCTCACCTCAAATACTTTTAATGTGATGTCCAGACAGATCCTCTGTGTTCAGTATTGTGTCAGATCTTCTTTATTCATTAGGTTGTCAGATTCTAATTATGCAGTATCATAATCTCACAGGCTGCTGTATGAAAGGGATATGATAGGAAATTATGGAAGATAATACAATGCTGTATAAGGAGATCTGACTGATTAATGTGTAAAGAAATTATGGCATACTGCACTTCATTGCAACAAATCCTCCCATACCAGAGGCACTAAAATCAGTTGGTTATTCTCCCACAAGTGCACAGACTGCTGAGATAGTGGTCCAGGGAGTTCCAAGATCAAACAGGCTCTCACTTCTTTAGACATCAGTTGCATTAGTTCTGCTCTTGTGACAATCAGTGGCCACAGTGAGAGCTCAGCAGCAGAAGCAAGGCTGGAATAGGTATGGATATTGACATTATCTAAAATGGCATATCTGTCCAGCATCCCCCTTCCCCTTACACCACTCCGCTGCCCACTAAAACAAAGCAAATGCTGGACCACCTGCAGAAATGACAGACCAAATGGTTGGCCCATCTCAGGACTCAGCAGCTAGGAAACAATGGTCACTTCAATCCCAAAGGGCGTTTCTGAATACAAAGCAGTCAGTCAACTCACATAGTCCTGCAACACATCCAACATCTAGACAAATACCAGATGTAGTTTATGAAGCAGCTGTCTTTCCATTGAGATGTCAATAGATGTGAATGGGCTAGAATGTGGCAGATGGAATATAATGTGAATAAGTGTGAAGTTATTCACTTTGGTAGAAAAAACAAGAAGGCAGAGTATTTCTTAAATGGTGGGAGGTTGGGAAATGTTGATGTCTAAAGGGACCTGGGTGTCCTTGTTCAGGAGCCACTAAAAGCTAGCCTGCAAGTGCAGCATTGCAATTAGGAAGGCAAATGGTATGTTGGCCTTCATCGCAAGGGGATTTGAGTACAGGATCTGCAGTTATATAGAGCCCTGGTGAGACTTCACCTGGAGTATTGTGCACAGTTTTGCTCCTCTTATCTAAGGAAGGTAATACTTGCCATAGAAGGAGTACAACGGATGTTCACCAGCTTAATCCCTGGGATGGCAGGATTGTTTTATGAGGAGAGATTGGGGAAACTGGGTTTGTATGCCCTAGAGTTTCAAAGAATGAGGGGTGACCTCATTGAAACTTACAAAATTCTTATAGGGCACGACAGCGCTGATGTAGATAAAATGTTTTCCCTGACTGATGACTCTAAAACCAGGGGCATAATCCCAGGATAAGGGTTAGGCTATTTAGAACTGAGATGAAAAGGAATTCCTTCATTCAGAGGGTGGTGAGTCTTTTGAATTCTCTATCCCAGAGGGTTGTGGAAGCTCAATCCTTGAACATGTTCAAGGCAGAAACCGATAGCTTTTTGGAGGCCAATGACATCAAGGGATATGGAGATAGTGTGGGAAAGTGGCATTGAGGTGAATGATCAGCCATGATCAAATTGAATGGTGGAGCAGGCTGAATGGGCCGAATGGCCTACTCATGTTCCTATATTCCTACGTTAAACCGAGATCCTGTCTTCTCTCTCAGGAGGACATAAAAGATTCTACGGCATTGGGGAAGACCTGGGGAGGTCTCCAGTTGTCCTGCCCAAATGATTCCAATGGAAATGAAAATTGGAAGAAATGTAAAACTGGCGGCTGATTCAAATCACCTGCTTTATATTGTCACCTGATTCATAATTACCCTCTGTATCCCTTCAAATCATCTTCGTATAATATCCCATCAGATCCATTGCATACAGAATCCTGTCAGATCCTCTTTCTAAAATATTCTGTCAAATATTTTCTCCTTTATCTCTTTGATATACTATTGTGTCAAATCCTTTTTGTACAGTTTTCTGTCAGATTAGTTTTCCTTTGAAGTCCTCCTTTTACAGCCTCTGTCAGATCTTCTTTATACCACATCTCCTCAGATTCCTTTCATACCCTATTCTGTTAGATCTTCTTTACATAGACTCCTGTCAGATCTGCTTTATACAATTTCATCTCCAACCTGCTGTAGACAGCATCCTGTCAGGTCTCTTCTTTATACAGCATCCTGTGAGATCCTTTTCATAGAATCTCCCCTAAGACTTATACAGTATTCCTGTCAGATCCTGTTTATACAGTATCCCCTTAAATCCTCTTTATGTAGTGTAGTGTATTCTTCTGGATGGTAGATGGGGAACTATGGAATCATTTCAAGCTGGTACATGCAAGAATGAAAGGCATTTCCTGTGGAATAAACAACCATGTTGATAAAGACAACCATCATATTTTGATGCTAATTTATTAAGAGTATTAATGGGAAGTTTTTGGCTAATATATTATGGATTTCAGGAATTGTGAATTGTTATGTGTAGCTGAGTACATGCTTACTTCTGGTCCACAAACATTCCTTCATTTGTGACAATAGGCTGAATTTTACAGGGGTGCATATTGCTTGCCCCCCACCCCATTACAAAAGTTGGTTCCAAACCGACCAACTTAAAAGATGGTTGCTGCGAGCAAGCAGAGGATGGGACATCCACCCTCAGTGGGAGGAAGGTCTGCCCTTGAGAGCTGCCAGCCAGTCTGATTGGCCAGCAGCTCTAGCAGTCCCAGCGGTGTCAGAACTCAGAAGTAGGCACTGCTGGGACTGCAAACAGTGCCCAGGAAGAAGAACAATGGATTCCAGAAAAAGCTAAGTCCTGGGCTTTTAGGGCGGGAAGGAATCAGGCACCCTGGGAATGGGGGCAGGGGGCTAGGGGAATGGATTTTGGAGGCACAAAGAGGGGAGGTGCTCAATCTACTTGGGGCATCCCCCAAAGGATGCACCCCACACCCCCACCCCACTTCCTGCTTTTTCACCCTAGGTTGGTAAAAACGCAGACTCCCCACTCTCACCTGCCTGCCCACATCAACCCCATTTTGGCATGGATTGCGTAGTATTTGGGTCAATTGGCTTTTTAACATGCTCAATTACCCATTAATGGTTTCAAAATGGCAGGTGGGTTGCCAATTTCGGCTCCCACTTGTCTACCTTATTATGGAAACCGGGTCGTGGGTAGGTAAGAAGGTGGTGGGATAGCCACCCGTCATATTTTTCGTGCCCCCTTCCCCCTTCCGTAAACATGACTGGCTGGGGGCCATAATATCCAGCCCAAAGTTTTTTGTCGACATTCCACAATAGAATTCCCTATACAAATGTTTATTACTGGACCTCTATAGGTAAAAAGCATTGTAATTCTTTCTGAAACACTCAGAATGTTTTTCAAACATTTTACCTTTAATTGTTCTTGCTTTGTATCCTAAACCATATTCACTTTCACAACATTGTGACAATACTGGCCATGGACCTTGAATGATTCATGAATTACAACTCTTTGATCCTTCTATCAAACCAGCAGGTCATGGAGAGGGAGAAGAGCATAATAAGGTCATAAGAAACTAGAGCAGAAGTAGGCCATTCAGCCCCTTTGAGCCTGCTACACCATTCAATAAGATCATAGTTGATTTGAAGTGGTCATAACTCCACTTTCCTGCCGGTCCCTCATAACCCTTGACTCCCTTTTCAATCAAAAATATGTCTAACTCAGCCTTAAATATATTCAATGACCCAGCCTCAACTGCTCAATGGTGGAGAGAATTCCAAACATTAATGATCCTCTGAGAGAAGAAATTCCTCTTCATTACCATCTTAAATGGGCATCCTTATTTTGAACAGAAAATGCTGGAAAAATTCAGCGGTTCCAGCATTTTCTGTTTTTGTTTCAGATTTCCAGGATCCACAGTATTTTGCTTTTAACCTTATTTTGAAACCGCACCCCCTAGTTCTACATTCATTCCCCCACAAGGGGGGAACAACATCTGGGGTACTGTGTACCGTTTTGGTCTCCTTATATATTTGCATTAGAAGCAGTTCAGAGAAGGTTCACTCGATGGTTCCTGGGAAGAAGGGATTGTCTTATGAGGACAGGTTGGACCGCCTTGCCTGTATCCACTGGAGTTTATAGAATAAGAGGTGATCATATAAGAATCATATAAGATCCTGAGGGGACTTGACAGGATGGGTGCTGAAAGGATGTTTCCTCTTATGGGAGGGACTAGAACTTGGTGACCCAGTTTAAAAATAAGGGATTTCCCACATAATATGAAGATGAGGAGAATTTTTTTCTCTCAGAGGGTTGTTAGTCTATGGAATTCTCTTCCTCAGACAGCAGTAGAAGTGGGGTCATTGAATATTTTTAAGGCTGAGTTGAATAGGTTCTTGATTGACAAGGGATTCAAAAGGTATAGGGGTAGACAAGAAAGAAGGGTTGAGGCCAAATAAGATCAGCGTTATCAAATGGCAAAGCAGGCTCGAGGGGCCAAATGGCCTACTCCTGCTCCTAATTTGAATGTTCTTATCCTCTCAGCATCTACCCTGTCAAGCCCCCTCAGGATCTTATCTGTTTCAATAAGGTTATTTCTCAGTCTTCTTAACCCCAATGGGTATAGAGCCAACCTGCTCAATCCTCCCTCATAAGACAATCTCTTCATCCCAGGAATTGGCCTAATGAACCTTCTCTGAATTGCCACCAATGCAAGTATATCCCTTCTTAAGAAAGGTGACCAAAACTGCACGGAGTATTCCATGTGCGGTCTCAGCAATGCCCTGAACAGTTGTAGCAAGACTTCCCTACTTTTATACTCCATCCCACCTGCAATAAAAGCCAACATCCTGTTTGCCTTCCTAATTACTTGTTGTACCTACATGCTAAGTTTTCTGATTCATATACAAGGACACCCAGGTCCCTCCGAACCACAGCATTCCAGCATTCTCCATAAATAATACTCTGCTTTTCTATACTACACATGAAACACCTTCATGTTCTCCCACAATTTATTTCATTTGCCAAAGTTTTGCCCACTCATTTAATATATCTAAATACCTTTGCAGACTCTTTGTATCCTCGTCACAACTTACATTTCTACTTATCTTCGTATCATCAGCAAAATTAGCTAGAATACAGTTGGTCCCTTCATCCAAGTCACTAATATAGATTGTAAATAGTTGAGGTCCCAGCACTGATCTCTGTGACACTCCATTTGTCTCAGTTTGCCAACCTGAAAATGACCCATTTATCCCGACTCTGTTTCCTCTTGTTAATATGCTAATAATGCTAATATATCACCCCTGACACCACATGCTCTTATCTTGCATAGAACCTTTTATGTTGCGCCTTATCAAACACCATTTAGAAATCCAAATTTACTACATCTACTGGTTCCCCTTTATCCACACTGCTTGTTACATCCTCATAAAACGCTAATAAATTTGTCAAACCTGATTTCCCTTTCACAAAACCATGCTGACTCTGTCTGATTGTGTGAGGGAATCTATATTTTTGGATTTTTGTCTGTGTGTTTCTGAAATTTAGCACTTCTGGGGGTGTCCTTTGGTTAAATGGAGATTGCAACATTTAAGGGACAGAATGTACCAAGGGTTGATATTTTCGGCCCTGGCCGGCCCTGTTGGGAAATATTAACAGGTCACATTGATCAGTTCAAGGGATAGAGGGAACAGCAGCCCATGGTGAGCTGTGATTACTCAGATGAGTCTGTAGCTGGAGGACACAACATAAGGTTGCTAGCTTCATGATGCTGGGAGATTGAGCTAAGAGGAGCCCAGGGCAGTTATTAACCTAGTGAAGCTGAAAAGAACAGCAGTCTCCATGAAACTGGCAGTTCAGGCAAAGGAAAGCTTGTGAGTAGTGGGATTCTGCTTAGAGTAGCTAGAAAGCTGGAATCATGCTAGTAACTAGATGCTGGGGTGCCACCTTATGAATCCAGTGATACACATTCTTGGGAAAGGAGGCGAGCAGTTATTGGGGCAGTCTGAGTTGATATGGCTTTTGAGGAAATCAGAGGCTAAACCTTCAACAGAGAGGAGTTGAAAACCCTCAGGAGGAGGGGGCCTGTTTTGGTTGTGTCTGCCATTTAAAGTGCCAGTTGTGGTGTGTTTGAACACAGTTTGCCTATTAATTCATGTTTACGACATGGTAATTCTGGATTTTGAGTATAAGATGGGTAGTGTTGACTGTTGGCTTTGCTGACTTTTGTATAGTAAAATGTCTTCTGTTTGCTTAAAACTGTAGAACCACGTGGTTTTATTTTCTTAGTAAGTAACTGGGATTTCTAATTTTGTCTATTTTAAAACAAAAGTTACTTGTCCCCAACTGGATCATAACAAAATTTGGGGATCTCATCTGGGATTGTAACAAGATTTGGGGGCCTAGTCTGGAATCGTAACAACTGTATTATGGTTTTCTAAATGTCCTGCTACTACTTTTAAAATAATGGATTCTAGCATTTTCCCAATGACAGGTGTTAGGCTTACTGGCTGATAACAAAGGAGAGCCAATGGATGTTATCTATTTGGACTTCCAGAAGGCCTTTGACAAGGTGCTGCACAGGAGGCTGCTCAGTAAGATAAGAGCCCATGGTGTTAGAGGCAAGGTACTAGCATGGATAGAAGATTGGCTGTCTGGCAGGAGGCAGAGAGTGGGGATAAGGGGGTCCTTCTCAGGATGGTGGCCGGTGACTAGTGGAGTTCCGTAGGGGTTAGTGTTGGGACCACAGCTTTTCACTTTATACATTAATGATCTAGATGAAGGAACTGAGGGCATCCTGGTTGAATTTGCAGATGATACAAAGATAGGTGAAGGGACAGGTAGTATTGAGGAGGCGGGGAAGCTGCAGAAGGATTTGGACAGGTTAGGAGAATGGGCAAAGAAGTGGCAGATGTAATACAATGTGGGGAAGTGTGAGGTCATGCACTTTGGTAGGAAGAATAGAGGCATAGACTATTTTCTAAATGGGGAGAGAATTCAGAAATCTGGAGTGCAAAAGGACTTGGGAGTCCTAATCTAGGATTCTCTTAAGGTTAACTTGCAGGTTGAGTCGGTAGTTAGGAAGGCAAATGCAATGATGGCATTTATTTCGAGAGGACTAGATTATAAAAGCAGGGATGTGCTGCTGAGGCTTTATAAGGCTCTGGTCAGACCACATTTAGAATATTGTGAGCAATTTTGGGCCCCGTATCTCAGGAAGGATGTGCTGGCCCTGGAGAGGGTCCAGAGGGGGTTCACGAGAACGATCCCAGGAATGAAAGGCTTAACATATGAGGAACGTTTGAGGACTCTGGGTCTATACTTGATGGAGTTTAGAAGGATGAGGGGGGATCTGATTAAAATTTACAGAATACTGAAAGGCCTGGATAGAGTGGACGTGGGGAAGACGTTTCCATTAGTAGGAGAGACTAGGACCCGAGGGCACAGCCTTAGAGTAAAGGGAAGACCTTTTAGAACAGAGATGAGGAGAAACTTCTTTAGCCAGAGAGTGGTGAACCTATGGAATTCATTGCCACAGAAGCCTGTGGAGGCCAGGTCATTGAGTGTATTTAAGATGGAGAAAGATAGGTTCTTGATTGGTAAGGGGATCAAAGGTTACGTGGAGAAGGCGGGAGAATGGGGTTGAGAAACTTATCAGCCATGATTGAATGGCGGAGCAGACTCGATGGACTGAATGGCCTAATTTCTGCTCCTATGTCTTATGGTCTTATGGTCTTATAGTTTCCTGCTCTCTGTTTCACCCCATTCTTGAACAGAGATGTTGCATTTGCGGTTTCCAATCTGCTGGGATCATTCCAGAGTCTTGGTAACTTTGGAAGATTACAACCAATGAAGAACTTCTAATGAAAGGTCATTGACCTGAAACAATTTATAACGTCAGGTGTGCTTTAAGCTCCAGCCAAATCTGCCCTACAGAACCCGTAAAAGGCCATATACAGTCCTAATGGCTTTCTGACCCTTAACATTGATGAGAAAGGATGTGGCTATCCATATTTACCCACTATTCTATTCTCCATTGTCCTTTTTAGCCAATATGTTTACAGATTTCTATTGGAGTGAAAAAAAGATCCTGAAGCTTGGACTGTTCCCCTTGGAGAAGGGAAGGTTGAAAGGAGGTTTGATAGAAATATTTAAAATCATGAGGGGTCTGGGCAGAGTAGATAGGGAGAAACTGTTCCTATTGGTGGAAGGATCAAGAACCGGAGGGCACAGATTTAAGCTAATTGGCAAAATAAGCATTGGTGGCAGGTAAAAACTTTTCACACAGCATGTGGTTAGGATCTGGAATGAATTGCTTGAGGGTCTGATGGAGGCAGAGTCAACTGAGGCTTTCAAAAGGGAATTGAATCATTGTCTGAAAAGGAAAAATTTGCAGGGTACTAGGAAAAGGCAAGGGAGTGGCAATAGGTATATTGCTCCTTCAGAGGGCCAGCATAGACATGATGGACAAAATGGCCTCCTTCTGTGCAATATATTATTGCCCTTAGCTGACTCTGATGCCTATCATAGAACTATAAGAATATAAGAACTAGGAGCAGGCGTAGGCAATTCAGCCCCTCGAGCTTGCCCCGCCATTCAAAAAGATCATGGCTGATCTCATTTCGGCTTCAACTCCAATTTCCCACTCTCTCCCCATAACCTTTCAACCCATTAATTTCAACAGCATTGAAGGAGGCCATTCGTGCCTGTGCTGGTTCTTTGATTGAGTTATTCAATTAATCCCACTGTCCTGCACTTTTCCCATAGCCCTGTAAAATAATTTCCTTCAAATATTTATCCAAATTAATTTTGACGGTTATTACTGAATCTGCCTCTACCATGTTTTCAAGCAGTGATTCCAGATCGTAACAACTTGCCTGGACAAAAAATGTTCCTCATCTCTGATTCTTGTGACAATCACCTTAAATCTGTTTTGTCCTCTGGTTACTAACTGTTTTCCTCCTGGAAGCAGTTTTCCCTTATTTACTCCATTAAAATCTTACATGATTTTGTGCACCTCTATCAAATCTCCTCTTAACCTTCTCTGTTCTGACTCTATTCTTTCTCCTGGAGATGAGATGAATGCTTGAGAGTTTTATGAGGTATTTTATGTGCGTTTGTGCAAATTTATGTTTATTAAAGACGGTATAACTTGCCAAAGTCATTAATGGTATAATCAATTTTCTGTTTCTGCGCTTGGCATATCAGGAAATTGTGCAACGTCAGCTTGTGATGAGAAGCAGCAAATTTAAGACGGGAAGTTAACATCAGGAATTGATTAACAGCAGGGAAAGTGGTGGGATAAATGCGTTGAGGTGCAAAAGGGGCTCTGGACTGTGACAGGTACTTATTGTTGAAAAATGGTAGAACATTGGGACCTGATATTTCAAAAGGGATCAGTGGCAGTTTGGGACCCATTCTCATGGGCATTACTCTTCCACAAGGCTGTTAGGCCCAAATATCACTTGATCCCAGCAATTCCATTATGGTCTAGCACTACATCACATTCTCCAAGAATTAGTTATGCCTCTTCCTCTTTGACTCCAGGACTCCTGGCTTCAATGAAGAATAAAGTAGTGAGGCAGGTTGGGGGGGTGCGGTGGGGGGTGGGGGGGGTGGTGGAATCAATAAAATTGGCCCCATTGATACTGGATCTGAACTGAAAATCCAGCGAACACAGATTCGGTTATTTCCATTTGGCAGAAAGGCACCTTGTCCAAGTGCTTGGAAAGTTTCTTAGCTCACACTGAATTCAGCAGGGAAGCAGCAACAGCAGACATGTTGTGAAGGGAAAGCCTCCTTGTCTGCTTGGTCTACACATAACTCAAACACTACAATTCAGTCTACCCTTGACACTGTGGAGCATCAATATACCTACATTCTGGTCAATCTATTCCTATCTAGTCATGTAAGTGATAGCTTATTTTAGCACTAACTGGTCAATGTGGATCCATATTGATGCCATTATAACAGGAATAGGAGCTATCCTTATGCAACCAGCTCTATCACATATGCCAGTTTTTTTAAACACATAGAGCATTGCCAGAGATAGATTGATCATGAAGCATTAGAAAATATATAGGCTGCACAATGAGACCACCTGTATATCTATAATTGACAATTTACAGATCACAAATCTTTGATCTTCATATTCCTAGTTCTATCCAAGGGCTACCATAACATGTTAGAAGCCAGCAGACCTGTCTGAGAGGTAAGTCTTGTTATTTGTTATCGTAAAAATTGACATCAGCCTACCAATTCTGAAATCCGAGAGGATGAAACTTGGGGCTGAATTTCACAGGAAGGCCTGAGGTCTCAGGACTGCTATTGGTAGCAAGAGCTACTGCTCCGTGGGTGAGGTTGTGGGGGTTGGGTGGGCTGAACTGTGCCATCACATCACATCACTGGAAACACTGGCGCCAGCACTCTGTCACATTGACACAACCACACAGGCAGTACGTAATGGAATCCTGAAGGAGAAAGCAATACTTGGAATGGCTGAAGAATAAACCCAGGCCCCTACAGTTTATTGATGCCTCCCTGCAGGTTCTCCTCCAGGCTGTTTGTAGAGGAGAGAAGCCCTCATCCCTTGGGATGGAAGGAGGAGACCTGCCCACCAGATGAAGCAAGCTTAGACGGAGATTGTAGAGGAGGACAGTATCTGTGGGGTGATCTCTCAAACCTGGTTTCAGTGCCACAAGAGGGTTAATAAGCTGATATGATTTGCCAAAGTGAGTGCACCACACATTAGCTACCCCACAGCCATACATGTAACTAGGTGCGAATGTGAGATTGGTAGAAAGGTCATGCCCACCCAGTTACTGGCAATGGCCAGGCAGCAGCATAGCCTGTCAGAGGCATGACAGTCTGTCTGTGAAAAGCCCGGGTCTACAAGAACACAAGAACTAGGAGCAGGGGGAGGCTATTCTGCCACCCGAGCCTGTCCCACCATTCAATAAGAACATGGCTGATCTGATTGTGGCCTCAACATCACTTTCCTCTCTGCCCCCCATAACCCTTGACTCCCTTGCCGATCAAAAATCTATCTATCTCAGCCTTGAGTATATTCAATGACCCAGTCTCCATTGCTCTCTAGGGAAGAGAATTCCACAGGCTAATGTCCATCAGAGAGAAAAATATTTCTCCTCATCTCCATTTAAAATGGGAGACCCCTAATTTTTAAACTGTGTTTCTTAGTTCCCTCACAAGGGGTAACATTCTCCCAGCATTCACCCCATCATAGTTGACTCCTGCACTGCCGCTTTTGAATGGCCACATGCAAGAGGCCTTTTTGTGGCACCACCATGGACAGTCAAGCTGCTAGCAGCAGAGGCACTGTGTGTATCTTTGGTGGGCATCTAACAATGGAAGTTTCTACGCTCACAGCAGGAGGCAGCGCATAATGTGAACAAAAGGGCCAAAATGGGTGATGGCTTTCCTTTTCTAGCCATTCTGATGCCGATCCAAGTGGTGGCCAGCACACACCCAGATGCGTTAAGGAACTTTAGACTTAGCCATAAGACATTCTTAAAACACACAAGCTAACCCATGCATCTCTCTGTTTTATCCTGCAGCAGGAGTACATCAGGAGCACGGAGCCTGGTGAACTAGCTGCATGCCTCGTGGCATACAGAGAGCGAAGGTGATGGAGAAGAGAGCAACTGAGGTGCCTGGCTGCGTAAAGGAGCAGAACCCCCAGGAAGAGGAGGCGGCTGGAGCTCATGCACACGCCGCTGAAGAGCCACAGCAAGGCATCGCTGGTCGGCGCCCAGCTAGACCCAAGGTTTATTGATACTGCTTTTCCTTCCTGCAGATGACCGAGAACCAGTGTCGCTGAAGACTGAGCATGTCTTGCCTGGATGAGTGCAGGTCCCACAACACTCACAAAGCTTGACACAGTCCAGGACAAAGCAGCCCGCTTGATTAGTACCACACCCACAAATATTCACTCCCTCCACCACCGACGCACAGTGGCAGCAGTGTGTGCCATCTACAAGGTGCACTGCAGGAATTCAACAAGGCTCCTTCGACAGTACCTTCCAAACCCGCGACAACTACCATCTAGAAGGACTAGGGCAGCAGATAGATGGGAACACCAGCACCTGGAAGTTCCCCTCTAAGTCACTCACCATCCTGATTTGGAAATAAATCGCCGTTCCTTCACTGTCGCTGGGTCAAAATCCTGGAACTTCCTCCCTAACAGCACTGTGGGTGTACCTACACCACGTGGACTACAGCGGTTCAAGAAGGCAGCTCACCACCACCTTCTCAAGGGCAACTAGAGATGGGCAATAAATGCTGGCCCAGCCAGCAAAGCCCACATCCCGTGAATGAATTTTTAAAAAATTGTCCATGGAACTGGTCGGTCATATCTGCAGGACTTGGCACCACGAGGACATGGAAGGCATCCACTGCCAGTGGCCATGAAAGTGACCACAGGGCTCAATTTTTATGCCAGTGGTTCCTTTCAAGGCTCCACAGGTGAACTCTGGGATACCACAAGCCAACATCCACAACTTCATGAGGGCATGCAACTTTGTACATTTCGTGCGGGACCAGGACAGCCAGGGTGCAAGAGCGATTGAATTTTCTCAGATATGGTAGCTAAATGCCTAGCCTCTCCTGCTGTCGATCAGGAGTCATGTGATGTTCTTGGGGGCTCCGACCAATGAGTTCTAAGTGCGGGTAATCTGGGTGGCGGGGCTTCCTGACGAGAGTCCTGATCGAACATGTAGCACCTGAAAAGCTCTCTGTAATAAAGTTTATCTCTTTCTGTTGAAACCTGTCTGCTCCATCAAGCCATTACATTTGGCGACGAGGGTAACATAGCTCCGATGCTGCACCTCGCCTTGTTAACGTGAGTCCATCGAACCTTAAGAAAAAAGAAAAGACGACTCACCTTACTATGTGACTATGGAAGACTGGAGCCAATATGTAGAGCACCTTGGGTTTTATTTGGTAGTGAACGAAACTACAGCAGAGGAAAAGTAGAAAGCAATCCTTTTGAGTGTATGTGGTAGCAAAACATTCAATCTCATCCACAGCCTGATGGCCCAACAAACGCTCCCAATTCCAAGTCCTTTAATGAATTAGTGGACCTCGTGAAAACGCATTTCCAGTCAAGGCCATCCATAATAATAGAGGTTTAAGTTTAATTCCAGACTAAGGACCCCAGGAGAGTCCATTGCAAACAGCGAAGCTGAAGCAGTTGACAGGATACTTCCCCGAGTGGTAGTATACCTAGATGATTTTCTGATCACAGGGTCAGCCGAGACCGAACACTTGGCCAACCTGGAGGAGGTACTGAGAAGGTTCATGGAAGCCGGCGTACGGTTAAAGAAGGAAAACTGTACAATTCAAGTGCCAGAGGTTACTTACCTGGGTCACAGAGTGGATGTCATGGGTATGCATCTGGTAGAAGAGGAAGTTCGGGCAATAAAATTGCACACTCACCATCCAAAGTGACCGAACTCAAGTCTTTCCTGGGTATGATCAACTATTTCTTGCCAAACTTATGGAAACATAGAAACTAGGAGCAGGAGTAGGCCATTCGGCCCTTCGAGTCTGCTCCACCATTCAATATGATCATGGCTGATCCTCTATCTCAATGCCATATTCCCGCTTTCTCTCCATACCCCTTGATGCCCCTAATATCCAAAAATTTATCAATTTATTTCTTGAATATACTCAGTGACCTGGCCTCCACAGTCTTCTGTGGCAGAGATTCCACAGATTGACCACCCTCTGAGTGAAGACATTTTTCCTACTCTCAGTCCTAAATGGCCTGCCCTGTATCCTGAGACTGTGGCTCCTGGTTCTAGACTCCCCAACCAGGGGAAACATCCTCCATGCATCCAGTCTGCCTAGCCCTGTTAGAATTTTATACATTTCAATCAGAGCCCCTCTCATTCTTCTAAACTTGAGTGGATACAGGCTCAGTCGAACTAATCTCTCCTCATACAACAGTCCTGCCATTCCCGGTATCAGCCCAGTGAACCATCGCTGCACTCCCTCTATGGCAAATATATCCTTTCTTAGGTAGGGAGACCAAAACTGCACGCAGTACTCCAGGTGTGGTCTCACCAAGGCCCCGTATAACTGCAGTAAGACATCCCTACTTCTGAACTCAAATCCTCTTGCAATGAAGGCCAACATATTACTTGCTTGCTGCACCTGCCTGTTTACTTTCATTGACTGTTGTACAAGGACACCCAGATCCCTTTGTACATCCACATTTCCCAATATATCACCATTTAATAATAGTCTGCCTTTCTGTTTTTCACATCGAAGCATATAACTTCGCATTTATCCATGTTATACTGCATCTGCCACGTGTTTGCCCACACACACAACTTGTCTAAATCGCCCTGAAGCCTCCTTGCATCCTCCTCACAACTCATAACCCCGCCCAGTTTTGTATCGTCAGCAAACTTGGAAATATTGCATTTGGTTCCCTCATCCAAGTCATTTATATATATATATCGTGAATAGCTGGGGCCCAAACAGTGACCCCTGCGGAACATTACTAATCACCACCTGCCACCCAGAAAAAGACCCATTTATTCCCATTCTCTGTTTCTGGTCTGTCAAGCAATTCTCAATCCATGCCAGTATATTACCCCAATTCCATGTGCTTTAATTTATCAACAGTGTTAGCACCTTTATACTTGTTGTTAAAAAATAATCACTGTTGGTCGTGGAATTCACAACAGGGAGAAGTCTTTGTGAAAGTAAAGAAACTGTTGCGTTCGTCATGTTTATTGATATACTATGACCCATCGAAAGAGTTGGTATTAACGTGGGATGCCCCTCCTTATGGTGCAGGAGCCATGTTATCACTTAGGATAGAAAATGGATCAGAAAGGCCCATTGGCTATGTCTCAAGAACTCTCTCCACAGCTGAGAAGGGTAATTCTCAACTAGAAAAGGAAGGTTTATTGGTGGTATTCAGAGTGAAGAAATTCCACCATTACCTGCATGGATGACATTTCACCATTGTGTCGGAGCATAAACCTTTAATGGGTTTATTCAGTGAGGATAAGGCCATTCTGGCAATAGCTTGAGCAAGAATACAGCATTGGGCTTTGATATTATCTGCATATGAATATACCTTTATGCACCATCCTGGCTTACATGTTGCAAACGCGGATGCACTCAATTGTCTCCCGTTACCAGATAGCACTGTACAAGCTCCAGTGCCACAAGAAGTTGTGCTTGTGCTGAATTTCTTGGATTCTTCGCCTGTGTGTGTGAAGCAAATTAGAAATTGGACGAACAGAGATCCAATTTTGTCAAAAGTCAGAGGCCCTATTTTGCAAGCGTGGCCAAATTCACAAATTCTGAAGAGATGAGACCATTCCATGCCCGAAAAACAGAGTTAAGTTGTCATGGTGGAATTTTGTTGTGGGGATCAAGAGTTGTCGTCCCTTTGCAAGGAAAGGAACCACTCTTGACAGAGTTTCACAGTGCGCATCTAGGAATATCAAAGATGAAAATGCTTGTGCAAAGCTGTGTCTGGTGGCCAGGCACTGATAGTGACATTGAAAGCATGGTCAAGGATTGTCTCCATTGTCAACAACAACAGAAATTGCCTGTTTCAGCTCCGCTGCATCTGTGGGAGTAGCCTGGTCGACCCTAGGTTAGACTACATATTGACTATGTAGGACCATTCTTAGGTACCATGCTTTTGTTGATCATAGATGCACATTCTAAATGGATGGACGTGTATGAAGTCAGATCACCAACATCGAGCGCAACTATTGAGAAGCTGTGTCGTTGTTTTAGCATACTTGGCCTACCAGAAATCAGCGTTTCTGATAACATTATACTCTGTTCCAGTACAGAGTTTCGGAGATTCATGAATTTAAATGGAATCAGAGATATTAAAACAGTCCCATATTATCCCTCATCAAATGGTTTAGCTGAGAGAGCTGTGCAAACTTTCAAATCTAGAATGAAGAGGTTATCAGAAGGTGCTCTAGAAACTCAACTTTCCCACTTCTCAGTTATCATACAACGCCACATTCCACTACGGGTTCAACACTGTCTGAATTATTGATGAAACGCTACCTACATACAAGGTTAAGTCTGGTGTTTCCAAACTTAGAGGGGAAGGTAGAGACAAAGCAGAGTAATCAAAAATTGAATCATGATATTCACAACAAAGCTTGCACATTCAGCATAGGAGGCACTGTATTCGTGCAAAATTTCAGAAGTGGCCCTCATTGGGTTCCTGGAACCATTGTCTCAGAGACTGTCCCTTATCCTTCAAGGTGGAAGTGGAAGACAGAATCGTTCGAAAACAGATGGACTATATTCGTGTTAGAGAGACATTCCAACAACCATCTATTCTCCCTGTGATTAATATCAAGGTATCAATCCCTGAAGTGACAGATCGACCTAGAATAGACATGCCCGATGTCTCTGTAGAGTTACCAAACCCTGAACTGCCACTTTCTAATGATGTGCCTCATGCTACAGTCCCTGATCCTGTGGAGGAACCTCAAGTGGTAGAGCTATGCTGCTTTAACTGAATGAGGAGAGCATCTCAGAGACTTAATATTTAATCACTTGAAATTGTATATATGTGTATGTTGTTGAATATTCAATGTACTCTGTAAATAGAAATGGTAAAAACCTAAAGGGGGAGGAAATATTGTAACTGAAGGTATAGCTCCTCCTGCTGTCTCTCAGGTGGTCACATGATGTTCTTGGAGGCTCCAACCAATGAGCCCTAAGCGCGGGTAATCCTGGCTTTCTGACGAGAGTCCTTATCAAGCATGTAGCACCTGAAAAGCTCTCTGTAATAAAGTTTATCTGTTTCTTGTTGAAACCTGTCTGCTCCATCAAGTCATTGCACCATATCTTGGGATTCCCACAGGTGCAGGATGCAATCGACTGCACTCATGTGGCGCTCAGATCTCCATCGCAATAAGCAGTCAACTATATCAACCGCAAGGGCTTCCATTCTCTGCATGTTCATGATGTGCGGCCACCACAAACGCATACTGCAGGTCTGCCTACAGTTTCCAGGGAGTGTCCATGACGCCTACATCCTCAGTCGTTTACAGATCCCTGTTGTCTTCCAGGGTCCACAGGAGCTGCAGAGATGGCTCCTCCAGAACGACGGTATAATGAGGCTCATGCTGCAACTTGCAACTTGGTGGAGCAAACCATCGCGATGCTGAAAATGAGGTTCCGGTGCCTGGACCAGCCTGGAGGAGCCCTGCAATACAGTTCGCAGAGGGTGTCACCCATCATCGTCGCCTGTTGCGCCCCTTACAACCTGGCATTGCAACTGGGAGAGGAGCTGGCTGAGGAAGAGATGGAGGAGCTGGAGATCTCCTTCAATGAGGAGGACGTTGACGGATATGAGGGTGAGGAGGTCCTCGATGAGGGTGATGAGGCCCTCACACTGGCCAGACAAGGCAGGTGCACTCGGGGGGACCTCATAGTTGCTAGATTTGTGGAGGATGATGACGACTTGCAGTGAAGAGACACCATAGATCCTCACAATGCATCTATGAACGTTAGACTCCAGTCTGGCTTATGGCAGCACACATACCCTCTGTGATATTGCTTCTGTCATGGGGATGCAGTGGAGGTGCTCGATTTCAGGAGGATGATGACGACATGCAGTGAGGACAATCCATAGATCTTCACATAGCCTCTGAGAATGTCTGACTCCTGTCTGGTAGAGGGCAGCTTGCTTGTACTCTGTGATCAGGATCATATCATGGAGACAAAGCCATGAAACCTTAAAACCATCTGATCCTTTGTCCACCTTCAGCAGTTGACCCCTTCAGGAGCACAGCGTCGCTGGTCACAGATGCTAAAGAGATGGGGGGCCAGCCCCATCTTAAAAGTGCTGAAGGCACATGGAGAAAATGATGGAACTCTGTGATACCTGCCCATGACATTCTGGCAGCAATGACAAGCACCACCGAGGTGCAGGCATCACTAACGTGTTCAGGCAGTTTAAGGCTGGACCATCACGTTGGTTTGAAGGCTGCACAAAGCATGGGGAAGAGGCCCTGCACTGAGACACCTGCCTTTATCTTGTGCAGAAAGGTTTCACACCTGAGTGACACAAGCACTGCTCATCAGAACAAGGAGCTATAGGCAGGGAGACATTCCTGGGAGTTTATTGACAATAGTGAATAGTATGTACAAGTGATTAACACCCGTGTGAGCTTGTCCTGTATGAATAGAACTGGCATGTGTGGGTGGTCAGTGGTCCCATGGACAGGATGAGGGCAATGACGGTGTGTATGAAAGAGTGAATGCTGATGTCACTTGAACTGGCAGTGACTGAGGGCTTGTGAGTGTGTGAGTTCAGAGTGTGAGAAGAGTGACTTACCTTGGCGGAATGAAGGAGATCATTCATCCTCTTGTGGCACTGGATGGTTGTCCTCTTTTGCAGGGCATTGGCACTGTCGACTACTGTCACTGCCTCCCAAGCCAGGTTGGTGATGTTTCTGCCCATCCTGTGGTCCGAGCGGGGGTAGAGGGCATCACGCAGGCTTCCACTGTACCTAAAAGGCACTCGAGGGATGCATCATTGAACCTGGGGGCTGCAGTATTTTTGCCTTTCGGGGCCATATCTTCTGTGCAGCAGTCCAGGGCTGGAAGCATTGAGTGGTATGCTCACATCTGCCCTTTGAATATGGCGCCCGGCGTGATGAAGCAGCAAAGTATGTTGTTGCGGGTGAATAAGAGCTCGCCCACCATGAAAATGGCATGTTTGCCAGTGAATGCATCATTAATGCGGCGGGCTTGTGATGATATGACCTGAGAAGCCGCCATTGCGGCTGTTGGGTTAAACATCATTTTTCCCACCCGCTACCACAACTTGTGCAAATCTGCGACGATTCCACCCCAAGGCTGTTCTGTACTTCAACTCCATTTTCTCACTTTTGGCCCATGTCCCTCGATAATCTTAGCCAACAAACATCTGCTGATCTTGAGTTTAAAAATCTCAATTCTTTCAGCATCCGCTGCATTTTGGGGGGGGAGTTCCAGATATCCTCCACTCTTTGTGTGAAAAGACACTCCTGAAAGACCTCACTTTCAAGCGTCCTAGCTCTAATTTGAAGACTATGTCCCTTTGTTCTATTTTTACACAGCAGAGGAAATCATTTCTCTTTACTACCATATCAAATTCCTTCTGATAAAATTGGAGCTTCCAACACAAAATGTAATCATGAGGAATATAGAAAGTTGAATATGGCGGTGAAAAGTCAGATTAGGAGGGCTAAAAGGGAATATGAAGAGGCTATCAGATAATGTAAAAGGAAATAGAAAGACATTTTATAAGCATATTAAAAGGGGAAAAAACAGTTAAAGAGAGGGTAGGAGCACTCTGGGATGAAGGAGAGAGATGATGGTGGAAGTTAATACATAGGTATATTTGAGGAAGTTGAGGAACAAACTGATTGAGCCAACTGTAGAAAAGGAATTGGTTCTGAAAAAAACTGAAAAGTGAAAACTGATTCTATAAGAGCCAGGGGGTGCGACCAATTAGTAGCTCTTTCAGAATCAGCACAGGCCCGATGGGCTAAATAGTCTTCTTTTGTGCTATATGATTCTAATTCAAGGTGGGAGATATGTCACTGGACCTTGAGGGCAAGAATACAAAGCCATTGAAAGACATCAGTGAGGAGGTATCATAGGTTCTAACCACAATTATTCAATTTTGATTGTTAGAGTATAGAATACCTTGCCACAGGGCATTTCTCAAGAATGGGCAAATTAATTTTTTGAGGGAAATTTAGGTAAATATTTTAGCGAAGGAAGATACAGGGCCAAGGGCAGAAAGCAGATTAGTTGGGGTTAAGTTTGGCAGAAAGCCAAACAAATATAATGGGCCAAATGGCCTTCTTCTGCACTGCAAACTTCTATGGTTCTATTTTTCTTATTCTCTTTATACAGCAGTTTCCTTGTATCCTAATAAAAGGATGCCATCAGATTCTCTTGACAATCCTGCTCGATCCTCTGGTTTAATATTTACTCAGATCCTGCCTTAGAATTTCCTGCTTAATCCTTCTTTTACAGTATCCACTTTGATCTTTTTCCTACAATATCATGCTAGATTTATGTCTTCTGTTATGCTGTCCTATCAGTTCTTCTTTATATAATATCCTGTCAGACCCTCTTCACATATAATCCTGTCAGTATGTCTTAGTGCAGTATCCATGTCAGACTGCTATTGTACAGTATCCTGACAGACTCTCTGGACAGATTCTTCTGCTTTCACAGGTGGTGAGCTTGAAAGCAGGAAGGGTACCTGAACCCTGCCGCCTTCCCGTCTCTGCCAGAGTTAAGTTCTGGGCAGGTAGGCTCATTCGGCCCTCGATGTGGAGTATCCTGTCATCCTGTGTTCTTTCCCCCTTGTCTAGTATCTTGTGATATTTTCTTGGATTGTTATTGTACTAATCTCCAAACAAAAATAATTATCAATGTGCCAATTTAGTTTATCTGATTTGGTACCAGACTCACCATTCGTGACTACCTTCAACAGCAAAACTTCGATGCTTTGGAATCTCCTCCTCGAAGCCTCACCTCTCTGATCAGTATTTGATCCTCCTTCCTTTTATGTCTTTGCGCCTAAATTCTTATCTTTATGTTCAAACCCCTCCATTGCCTTGCTCCTCCCTATCTCTGCAACTCCACCAGTCCTACCACCCTTAGAGAACTCAGTGTTCATTCAGTTCTGGCCTCGTGTGCATCCCTGACTTCCCTTACTTCAACATCGGTAGCCATGCCTTTAGGTGCCTCGGCCCTAATCTCTGGAATTCTCCTCCTAAACCTCCCCTTAAGATGCTCCTTAAAACCAACTCCTATGACCAAGATTTTGTAGCTGATCATGTTCCTGTGAAGTGACTTGGGATGTTTTGCTGTGTTATGCTGCATGTAACTGATGTCTGTTTCTATTGTACCTTGGTGTTGTGTATAACAGTATTGTGTGTAATAATGCTGTAAGTTAATATGTGTATTTGTATTGTCTGTATTAGATTTGTATGAGTGCTGTATGTACCTGTACTCTGTGTTTACTATACCTGTCTATATATCAATTTTCTTTGTAACTGTACTGTGTATGTTTCTACTTAGTGTACCTAATCTCTGTGCTGCCAACATTCTCATGGGGAGGTTAACTGCTGGTATGGGGGTGGGGTCGGGGGTGGGTGGTGGCAGGCAGGGTAGTGGAGTTAAACCCCAAATCAGGTCAGCCCTGATCATATTTAATGGTGGAGCAGGCTTGAGGGACTGAAAGGCCTACTCCTGCTCCTATTTCCTATGTTCTTAACAGGGACGTTTAATCTAATATGGCAGGAGGAGGAACACCAGGATGAAGCATTAGATAGAAGACACAAGGTTCACAGAGGATTGAGAGAGACAAACAGCATCAGAACCAAGTGTAATTCAGAAATAGGAGAGATCACATGGGGAGAAATGCAAGGCAGCCAAAGATAGGTTTGGAGTGCAGGTGCATCAATGCCCAGGGTGTGGAAAATAAGTTGGATGAGCTGCAGCCATGTAGCCACTTAGAACATAAGAACATAAGAAATAGGAGCAGGTGTAGGCAACTGGGCCCTTAAAGCCTGCTCTGCCATTCAGCAAGATCGTGGCTCAGATTCTACCTCAACTCTACCTTTCCGCACAATCTGCAAATCCCTTAATTCCCTTAGCATCCACAAATCCATCAATCTCTGTCTTGAATATACTCAATGCAGAGTATTCATAGCTGCCTGAGGTAGAGAATTCCACAGGTGCATAATCCTTTGAGCGAATAATTTCTCTTCATCTCAGTCCTAAATGGCTGACCCCTTATTCTAAAACTGTGACCCCGTGTTTTAGATTCCCCAGCCAGGGAAAACATTTTCCCAGCATCTACTCTGTCAAGCCCCTTAAGAATTTTTGATGTCTCAAGTAGATCACCTCTTATTTTTTCTAAACTTCAGGGAATATAGGCCTAGTCTAATCAATATCACCTCATAGGACAATTCCCTAATCCCAGGAATCAGTTTAGTGAACATTTGTTGTATTCCCTCTAGGCCAAGTATGTCCTTCCTTGTTTCGGAGACAAAAACATTCCCACAGTACTCTCGGTGTGGCCTCACCATTGCCCTATATAATTGCAGTAAGACTTCTTTACTTTTATAGTCCAATTCCCTTGTAAGAAATGTTAACATATCATTTGCCTTCCTAATTGCTTGTTAACTTTTTGCAATTCATGTAAAAGGGCATCCAGGCCCCTCTGAATGCAAAAATTTCCCAGTCTCTCATCATTCAAATAATATTATGCTTTTTAATTTTTCCTACTAAAGTGGATATTTACATGCTTCACCACACTGCATTTCACTCCATTGTCCCATCCAGGGCTTGCAAACAATCTAGGCTAACACTCCAGGGCAGTACTGAGGGAATGCTACACTATCAGAGGTGTCTTCTTTTGGATGCGATGTTAAACTGAGGCCTCTCAGGCAGACATAAAAGATCCCATTTCACTATTTCAAACAAAAACAGGGGAGTTATCCCTTGCTTGACGTCTTTGTCTCCCTTTCTGAGGACAGGCTATCAACTAATATTCATTATAAGCCCATTGACCCTCACAGCTACCTCGACTACACTTCCTTACACCCTGTTTCCTGTAAAGGTTCCATTCCATTCTCCAGGTTTCTCCGTCTCCATTGCATCTGTTCCAATGATGCAACTTATACAACAGTGCTTCTGATATGTCTTCCTTTTTCCTCAACTGAGGATTCCCCATTGTGGTTAACAGAGATCTCAACCGTTTCCGATCCATTTCCCGCACTTCTGCATTTACCCCTTTCTCTCCCTCCCAGAGCTACGACAGTGTTCCTCTTGTCATCACTTTTCAATGAAGCTCAGGCAAGCTTGAGGAACAGCAAGTCATCTTTCAATTAGGCACTTTACAGCCTGCTGGTCTCAATACTGAGTTCAATAATTTCAGACCATAAGCTCTGTCCCTACCTGTAGTAATTATAAGTAAAACCTTTCATACAGTTATGGGGAACATGTGACTGCACAGATGAATCAGCCCTAAGCATGGGTAATCTTAGGGGTGGAGCTTTTCTAGCCTTGGTTTTAGTTCAAGCATGCAGCTTCATCAGGAGCTCTGTAAATAAAGTTTACTGTTTCTTACAAGGAACCTGCCCGGTACTCCAAGTTTATTACACCACCCCACCACCCCCATTTTGTTTCTGTTTTGTTTTGCATGTGCTGATCTTAAATCTGTTTTTCATGTTTTTGCTTTTGGACATGGTTGTCTATTATTCTGCCATTCACGCTCACTCTGATCAAACCTTGTGTGCCTTTACATTACCACTCTCTTTGGCTTGTACCATGAAATCTTTTGTCAGTTAATCTCTCCTGCTCTCCAAACTATCACAGAACTTCCCTTTTGTTCTTCCTCCCTCCCCATCCCCCCTTTCACTTGTTCAAAGTTTATTACATTTCTTGTTTCAGTTCTGAAGAAAGATCCCTGACCAGAAAAGTTAACTCTGTTTCTCTCTCCACAAATGCTGCCTGACCCTTTGAGTATTTCTGGCATTTCCTCTTTTTATTTCAGGTTTTATCCACAGTACTTTGCTTTTGTTTTAGTGTTTAATTCACTGCCACTTTTTCCCAGGCACTGTCTCTGATTTTGACTTATTCGACTGACACAGAAAAGGAGTATGCATTACAGAAACTGGATGCGATAAAAAATAAAGCGATTCTAAAAATGTTGGCAGCACTCAAAGTGGAAAAGTCACTGGGTCTGGATGGGGTGCATCTTGGGTTGCCACAAAAAGTGAGGCTGGAAATTGTGTAGGATCTGGCTACAATCTTCCAATCCTCCATAAATATGAGAAAGTTGCCAGAGGACTGGAGAATTGCAAATGCTACACTTCTGTTTAAAAATGGGGAAGAGATAAACCGACCAACTACAGGTCAGTCAGCTTAAAGTTGATGGTTAGGAGCCTTTTAAAGATAATCACTTGAGTCAAAATTAATAGAGCTGGGAAAAATATGGGTTAATAAATAAAAGCGAGTATGGATTTGTTGAAAGAAAATCATGTTTAATTAACTTGATTGAATTATTTGAGAAAGTAACAGAAAGGGATAATGAGGATAATAAGTCAGCCTCACTTAAATCTAGAAACTTAGGGCAGAGTGGCTTTTCAACAGCTGCTGGGCTAGGACTTTCTTGGAGAAGGGGGAGAAGTGGCCTCAGGCAAAGGAAGAGGCTGTAGGGAGAGGGCTGTACTGGGGAAGGAGGATATCCCAGGGTGTGTTTGGAGGCACGTGTTGATCTGTGCAAGTGGCCTCAAGATGATGAGGGCTGAGGAGGCAGTCTCCCGAGGAGATGAGGCCAGATGGAGATGTGAGGGTGTGTGTGAGAGACTGAGTGGTGATGTCCCTGCAGCTGGCAGTGAGATGCCAATGGATGTGTGATGGGCTTGTAAGTGTGTGAGTTTAGAGTGATCAGATGGTTGACTTGCCCTGGTGGCATGGATGAGATCACTCATCTGTTTTCTGCACTGGATGGCCGACCTCTTATATGCAGTGTTGGCACTGATCACCTCTGCCACTACCTCCCAAGCCGTAGTGGTGAGACTGATGGGCCTCCCGTGGCCAGAACGGGGGTAGAGGGCATCGCGGTGGGCCTCCACACCATCCAGAAGGCATCCCAGGGATGTGTCACTGAATTGGGGGGCTGCACCTCTTCTTGGCTTTTGGGGCCATGTCTTCACCGGAGCAGTCCTGGTCCGCAAGCATTGAGAACTGTGCACGCAGCTGAAATTTAAATATGGCACCCAGTGTGAGGAAGTGATGATGTAACGACATGGCATGCAACTCGGAGGCCACCTGCCAGCGAGACGGCGTGTTTCCTGTGGCTACATAATTAATGAGGCAGGAAGGGGACAATACAGCATGAAAACCCGCCATTGTGGCTGGCAGATAAAATGTCTTTTTCATGCCTGTCTCTGCACTTAGTGCAAATCTGGGGTAATTCTGCCCTTTGTAGATGTTTCACATTTCTCTCTTTCAAAAATTATGTTCAACTCAATCATACTGTGATCGTTATTAGATAAATGCTCATGCACTGTTAGGCTGTTAATTAAATCTGGTACATTATTTAACCCTACTAAATCTAATATGGCATGCCTCCTTGTTGGTTCTGGGATATATTTTTGTGGAAAACTAACCTGAACACATTCAAGAAATTCACTACATCTCTGATATTGGTTAGCTTGTTTCTCACTCAGAGGGATGTGAGGTGTTAGATGCTCCATCGTTGAGTATACCATCTTCCAAACCCACGGCCACTACCACCTAGAAGGTCAAGGGCAGCAGATAGATGGGAATACCACCACCTGGAGGTTCCCCTCCAAGTCACTCACCATCCTGACTTGGAAATATATTCCTTCCTTCACTGTCGCTGGGTCAAAATCCAGGAACTCGCTTCCTAACAGCACTGTGGGTGTACTTACACCACATGGACTGCAGCGGTTCAAGAAGGTAGCTCACCACCACCTTCTCAAGGATGGGCAATAAATGCTGGCCCAGCCAGCGAAGCCCACATCCCGTGAATGATTAGAAAAAAATTCAAAAAGAAAAATATTCAAGGCTGAGATAGACAGATTTTTGGTCTCTCAGGGAATTAATGGATACGGGGAGAGGGTGGGAGAGTGAAGTTGAGACATGAGATCAACCATGATCATACTGAATGGTGCAGCAAGCTTTAGGGACCTTATGGTCTATTCCTGCTCCTATTTCTTATGTTTTTTACCCCAATCCATGTAAAGTTAAAATTCCCGATTGAAGCCACTCTGTCTTTGCTATATGCTTGTCTAATCCCTGCATTAATACAATCTCCACTTTACAGTTGCTATCAGGGGGTTTATACACAACTCTCACTGCAGTTTAAAATCCTTTTCTATTTCTTAATTATCCTCATGAAGTCTCATTGCCTGCTTACCTCTCATTATATTCTCTCTTACTACTGAATTGATTTCATCCTTAATCATTAATGTTATTCCTGCTTCTCCAGTATTTTCCTGTAGATATTATAACCTGGTCTATTTAGTTCCCAGCCCTCTCCACCTTGCAGGCATGTCTCCGTAATGGCTACTATGTCATACTCACCACATTAAATTTGCGACTGCAATTTATTCAATTTGTTCATTGTACTCTGTGTGTTTTAAGAATGCTTATTTGGGCCAGCACACCCTCACCTGTCCTTCTGCTCTAATGTTTACTCATATCTTTTTTATTTCTCGCTCCCAGTTTAGTTACTTTACATCTTTTAGTCCTCCCTTTACCTGTAAGGTTTAAAGCACAATTTCTAACTTTTACACTGCTCTCTTCCCTTTCATTTGTTACTGAACTATTATCTATACTACCTGTCCACAGTTAACCACACCTCCACTCCAACTTAGTTTAATGTCCTTTTGACCTCATGTCCTATTTACCTTAATGTCCTGTATATCCTTTTCGCTAGGACCCTGGTCCCAGCCTGGTTCAGGTGAAGCCTGGTCCAATAGAAAATTCCTTCCTTTTTCAGTACAAATGTTAGTGTCCCGTGAAATGGTACCCCTTTTCCAACACCACTCCTTCAGTCATGCTATATGCTTGTCTAATCCCTGCATTAATACCATCTCCACTTTACTAATTAGCTTATCCCAAATCCGTTACACACCATTCAAGATAAGTGGTAGAAGGTATAGGGGGGGCATGAGGAGGAACTTTTTTACGCAGAGGGTAGTGGTTGTCTGGAATTCGCTGCCCAAGTTGGTGGTAGAGACAGAAACTTTAAACTCTTTTAAAAAGTACCTGGATCTGCACCTAAAGTGCCGTAAGCTGCAGGGCTATGGGCCGGGTGCAGGAAAGTGGGATTAGAAAGGGCACCTGGGTGTCCTCGGGCTGGCATGGACAAGATGGGCCGAATGGCCTCCTTCTGTGCTGTAATTTTTCTATGGTTCTATGATTCTATGGCTTGGTTACCCTAGATGTCGGTATATACATTGACCTTTGAAGCCTCAAGAAATCTCTTCAAAAATGGGGGCTCACTTATATGCCAAGTATAAAAGTGAACCACAAGCATGGGTGTGGGTGGTAACCATCTTTGTCGTTCATCACGTGGGGTCTGCTCTGTGTAGGCGTGTCTTAATTTCTTTTTGCAACACAGCCTGTATTGCTGCACCCAGTTTTAAGGTATTGGTAAGTAAAACATTCATTTGTGGGCTGAAAAATTGAAGCTGGCTACAAATGGGAGCATAGCTTGTCATGACTGAAAAGGGGTTTGACTTATACGCTGAGTATATGCAAAAGTGTGATTTTTGAGGCTGAAAAATTGAATTGTTTTATACGCTGGGTTGATTAATATGCTGCGATCTATGGTAATAATCTAAGGATTATATCCTTTGAGGTGTGGTTCCTTAGTTTAGTTCCTATTTCCTGGTACTCTCCAATCAGGGCCTCTTACCTACTCTTCCCAATATTGTTGGTTCCATCTTGGGTCAAAACAACGGATCCCTCTCCAAATCCTTTCAAGTCAGTTTTAAACGTTGACAAAGGATCATGTAGGAATCTCAATTCTGCTTACAAGGATGTTATCTGTCCCCCTAATTATTGAATCCCTAACACTTACCATATTACCTTTCCTTTCCATTTTTTCTCCTCCCTCCTTTGAACAGCTTCCTGCTCCATGGTGCCATGATCCAAATTTGTTGACCTTCTCAGAGGTAGCAAGTACAATGTACCTGTTGGATAGGATCAGTTTATGCAGAACACATCCCCTATCTTATGATCTGGAATATACTGTCCGAAAGGGTGGTAAAAGCTGATTTAATATACCTTTAAAAAGCAAATTGAATAAATACTTGAAATGAAGCGCTATGGGGAATGAGCAGGGACAAGTGGGACAAACAAATCACATGGTAACATAATGCTTGTATTACTGGAGTACACAGAAATGTTACAGCACAGAAGGAGGCCATTTGGCCCATCTTTCCTGCACCGGCAGTAATCAAAGGTATGGACGAATGATTTAGAAACTTGAATACAAATCTCACCATGGCAGGTTGTGAATTTAAATTTTGTTCATTATGTAAGTCTAGAATAAAAAGCTAGTATCAGTTATTGTGACCATGGAACTATTGGATCATGGGATTGTCATCAAATCCCAGCTGATTCAATAATGTCCTTCATGCAAGGAAACCTGCTTCCTTACCCAGTCTGGCCCGCATATGACTCTATGCCTATAGCAATGTGCTTGACTCTTAACTGCAATCTGAAATGGCCCTGCAAGTTACTCAGTTGCATCAAATCTCTTTTGCATCATCATACAGCCAGAAGTCATACCCAACATAAAGGAAGATGCTTGTAATTGTTGAAGGCCAATCATCTCAGCCCCAGGATATCGCTGCTGGAGGTCCTCAGAGTAGTGTCCTCAGTTCATTAGTCTTCAGCTGCTTCACCAATGACCTTCCTCCATCATCAGGTCAGAAGTGGGGATATTCGCAGAGTCTGAACAGTGTTTGGTACAATTTACAACTCGTCAGGTACTGAAGCAGTCATAAACTCATGGAGCAAGACAAGGGCAACATCCAGGCTTGGACTCATAAGTGGCAAGTAACATTCATGCCACAAAACTGTCAGCAAATGACTATCTCCAATCACCTCCTTATGACATTCAACAGTGTTACCATTGCCAAAATCCCCCATCATCAACATCTTGGGATCCACTTGCCTGGATGACTGCAATTCCAACAAAACTCAAGAAGCTTGACATTATCCACTGCAAAGTCTTGATAGCTACCTTAAATATTCACTCCCTCTACCCACAGTGCAATGTGGCTGCAGCATTTATCATCTTTAATATGTGTTGTGGAAATTTGCCAAGGCTCCTTCGACAGCCAAACCCAAAGCTGTAAGCTCTATCACTTAGAATGATAAAGACAGCAAGGACATGGGAACAATTCTATCTCCAAGTTCCTTTCCATACAACACACCAATCTGACTTGGATATATATTTTTGTTCCTTTATTGCCCTGGATCAAAATCCTGGAACTCCTGACCTAAAAGGACGATGGAACGACCTCCACCACACAGGCTGCAATGGTTCAAAAAGGTGGCTCACCTTGGCTTCTCAAGGAGAATTGGGGATGGGCAATAAATGCTGGCCTTACTCATGACACTTACACCCGATAAATTAATTATTTAAAAAATTGGATATTTCTTTTAGAGCCTGCACAGGCAAGAAGGGCCAAATGGCCTTCTTTTGTGATGAATCATTCTACGATTCTATGATTAATGCAGTGTATATCTATGTAGAATAAAATACATAATGTTACAATCAAGTGAAAGGGGTGAACTGGCTCCTCTCTATTCAACCTCCTTGGTTGGTCACAACAAAGGTTTAGGTTTCTTTTTTACGAGGATATGCCCTTTCCAAATCAGAATGTATTTAACTATTTATACAGTGAGCAATAAGGAGACAATCCAGCAATGTTATCTTGAGTCAAAGAAAGAGCAAATTTATTAACCACTAAACTCGAGAAAAATAACAAAACGCAACATTAAGCGTCCAGTCCTCAGGCAGTTTTTAGGGCACACACACACACCTACATACACGCGCCTGCACACACACATACACACCCCCGCACCCACACACACCCACCCACCCACATACATACACGCACGCGCACATGCCCACATACCCACACCCCCATACCCACACACACATACACCCACACCCACATACACGTGAGGGCACCCACACCCACACACACACGCGCGCACACACGCACACACCCACACACATGTGTGTGCACACACACACATCCCCAATCACACACACACACAACCAAACACGCGAACACACACGCCCATACACACGCGCACACGCACACGCACACACACACACACACACACGCGCACACACACCCACACTCACCTACATACATGTGCACACACACACATGCACATACACATGCACACACATGCCCACATACATGCGCACGCACATGCACACACCCACACACACGTGCACATACACACACTCACCCACACCCACCCACACGCACACACACCCACACATGCACACCCACACACCCATACCCGCGCGCGCGCGCGCACACACACACACACGCACGCGCATAAACACACACACCCACACCCACACACACATGCGCACAAACCCAACACATGTATCTGAAATAAGGGGAGTTGGAGTCCAATAAAAAAAGGTAAAAGAATGTAAGTTTAAATGTCCTTTGATTGCCCTCGAGGTGTAGATTTTAAAATGCTGTGGCTGATTTAGGTTATCTGGTTCCTTGGATGCAGTCAGGTTTAGAAGATGCTGCAATTATTACAAGATCTCGGTTCGTTGGTAGGTTTCTGGGCGAGTTGACTTTTTGAACCGGGCAACATACTTATTCCAAAAGATAGAGGGGGAGAGAGTGCAGCCTACAGCCTGTTTCCTCTACTGAAGACTTTCTGGACACCATCTGTGTCACTTGCAATCTCTCTCTAGTAGCTGGGCAGCCTTGCATTGAAACACTTCACCCATTGTCCATTTCCAAGAGGTTTTTGGTGTGTCTGTCTGTGGCAGCCATTGTTTCAATACCCAGCACTTTGCATTTTTAATGTCTCTGCCTTAGGCAATTACGAGTTTTGATGGATGTCTGTATTATTGGAAATGTCTCTCTCTTTAAACTTCCCTGAGAGTGATTTGTTTGTTTCTCACGTTCACCTTGGAATGTGGCCTTGCATTTTTAAGCAGTTTACTCTGTTTCAGTTCAAACAGCAACATTTACAGTCAGTTGAAAGTTGAAAAATCATACTTTATAAAATAAAGGGGCATAGCCTTGTGACAAGAGAAATTTAAAAGAAAAGCAGAAATAGCCATTCATCTCAACAAGTCCATATTTATTCATCCTTCAGGTGATTTAGAAGCGTGAAAACAGCGTGAGAGGAGAGGTGGTCAGGAGATTGAAACGGTGTGAGTGAAGACAGGCGGGAGATTGAAAACAGCGTGAGAGGAGAGGAAGAGGCGGTTGGGAGTGTGAAAACAGCGTGAGTCCAAAAACACATACCTATGTAATTAAGAAACGGATAACTTTTAGTTGTATTTGTGGGTGGTACTAGCATTTAATAAGCACAGTAAATTGTAATATACATAGGAATTATTCTAAATTAATTGAGAAAATATTTAAAATAAATTAGTAAATAAATACTGTAGTAAATGCTTTATATAAAGTTTGAGGTATGTCAGTGCAGTTCAGCCATGTGGAATGTGCATCCTATTAGATGTAGGAAGTCATGCAGGCACAAAGTGTCTGCAGGAAGTGTCACCAGCTGCAGAAACTTGAGCTCCAAGTTACAGAGCTTGAGCTGGAGTCACTGTGGTGAATCCGCAAGGCTGAGGATTATGGGGATAACACATTTAGAGAGGTGGTCAAACCAAAGCTAAGAAGTACACAGGCAGAGAGAGAATGGGTGTCTGCAAGAGTATCTAAAAGAAACAACAAGTAGTGCAGGAATCCCCTGAGGCTATCTCACTCTCTAACTGCCTTTCCATTTTGGATACTGGTGAGTGAGATGGTTCCTCAGAGGACTGTAGCAAGAGACAAGTCCGTGGCACCATTGGTGGCTCAGCTGCAAAGGAGGGGAGAAAGAATAGTGGAAGTGCTATAGTGGTAGAGGATTCCATAGTTAGGGGAACATACAGGCATTTCTGTGGACGTAGGCATGACTCCAGGATGGTATGTTGTCTTCTTGGTGCCAGGGTCAAGGATGTCACAGAGCAGCTGCAGGACATTCTTTTAGGGGAAGGTGAGCAGCCAGAGGTTGTGGTCTACATTGGGACCAATGACATAGGTAGGAAAAGGGATGAGGTCTTGAAAGCAGATTTTAGGGAGTTAGGAAGGGAATTAAAAAGCAGGACCTCAAGAGCAGTAATCTCAGGATTACTCCAGTGCCACATGCTAGTAAGAATAAGAATAGGAAGATTGGGCAGTTCAACACATCACTGGAGAAATGGGGTAGGAGGGAGGGCTTTAGATTTCTGAGGCATTGAGACCAGTTCTGTGGCAGGTGGGACCTATACAAGAATGATGGGTTACACCTTTACAGGACTGGGACTAATGTCCTCACTGGGAGGTTTGCTGTTGGGGAGGGTTTAAACTAGATTGGCGGGGGATGGAAACTTGAGGGGAAATTCAGAATAGAGAGGAGAAAAACTAGCAGTAGGATGTAGAGAAGTATCAACTGATAACGAGGATATATCAGAGAGTAGTATCAAGGTGGATAGAATACTTGGAGAGTTTGAAGAAATTAGAATAGAATAAGGGGTAAAGTAAAAAGCCTAAATCAGGGCTAATGCATGTATGTGAATGCACAAAATGTGGTTAATAAGATTGGCGAACTGTAGGCATAGGTTGAAAATGGAATTATGATATTATTGCTTTAACAGAGACCTAGCTCAAAGAAGGGCATTGCTGGGCATTAAATATCCCTGGAAACAAGGTGTTTAGGAGTGACAGGAAAGGAAGAAAAGCGACGGGAGTGGCAATATTGATTAAAGATGGCATTACAGTACTGGAGAGAGAGGATGTTCCAGAGGAGTCAAGGACAGGATCTCTCTGGCTAAAGATAAGGAATGAAAAAGGTGCAATAACATTGATTGGTATAGTATATAGGCCACCAACTCGTAAGAGGGAAGTGGAGAAGCAAATTTGCAAAGTAATTACAGAGAGGTGCAAGAATTATAGAGTAATCATAATGGGGGACTTCAATTATCCAAATATAGACTGCGATAGAAATAGTACAAAAGGATAAGAGGGGCAAGAGTTCCTGGAATATGCTTAAGA
Organism: Cetorhinus maximus; assembly: GCF_964194155.1. Classification (NCBI taxonomy): domain Eukaryota; kingdom Metazoa; phylum Chordata; class Chondrichthyes; order Lamniformes; family Cetorhinidae; genus Cetorhinus; species Cetorhinus maximus. The sequence continues at coordinate 191,844,356 of NC_135879.1, forward strand.
TAATTTTCTGCAGCAGTATGTTTCTGGTCTAACGAGAGGACATGCACTATTGAACCTGGTTCTGGGGAATGAGTTGGCCCATGCACATCAAAGTGGGAGAGCCTCTAGGGATCAGTGATCATTGCATCATAAGGCTTAGGTTGGTCATGGAAAAGAACAGGGTACAATGCAGAGCAGGGATAATTAATTGGGAGAAAGCCAATTCGATGGGATGAGAATGCATCTGAGTCGAGTGAGTTGGAATCAAATGCTGGCAGAAAGGACGGTGGCAAAACAATGGGCCACCTTCAAATAAAAAGTATTGCAGGCAATGTCAAGGTATGTTCCCTTGAAGGACAAATAAATACAGAGTGCCCTGGATAACTAGACAGATAGAGATGAAGATGAAAAGGAAGAAGTGCATGTCCGACAGATGTCAGGTAGAAAATACAATGGAGAATCAGGCTTAATATAAAAAGACCAAAGGGGAAGTGAAGAAGCTGATAAGAAAAGCAAGGAGAGAGCATGAAAAGAAGCTGTCAGCTAACATAAAAGGGAATCCCAAGGTCTTCAATAAGCATGTAATTAATAAAAGGGTGGTAAAAGAAAGATTAGGGCTGATTAGGGACAAAAAAGGGGACTTGCATGTGGAGGCTGGAGAAATAGTGGAGGTGTTGAATGAGTACTTTGCATCTGACTTCACAATGGAAGAAGATTCTATCCAGGACGAGATGAGAGAGGAGGTAACTGGTACTCTAGAATAATTTAGAATTGAAAAGGAAGATGTTAGAAAGGCTATCTTTACTTAAAATTGATAAGGTACCAGGACCGGGTGAGATGCATCCAAGGGAAGTGAGAGTGGAAATTGCAGAGGCACGAGTGATAATTTTTCAGTCTTCCTTAGACACAGGGAAGGTCCAGAGGACTGGAGGATTGCAAATGTTACACCCTTGTTCAAAAAGGGGTGCAAGGATAAAGCTGGCAACTACAGACCAGCCAGTTTGACCTCAGTGGCAGGGAAACTTCAGGAAACTATAATATGGGATAAAATCAATTGTCACTTAGACAAGTGCAGGATACTTAAGGAAAGCCAGCATGGATTCATTAAGGGAAAATCATGTTTAACTAACTTGCTGGAGTTTTTTGAGGAGGTAAGAGAGAAGGTTGATAAGGGAAATGCTGTTGATGTGGTGTATATGGATTTTCAAAAGGCATTTGATGCAGTACCACACAACAGACTTGTGAGCAAGATTCTAGCTCATGGAATAAAAGCGAAAGCAAGCACTTGGATAAGAAATTGGCTGAGTGACAGGAAACAGAGAGTAGTGATAAATGGTTGTCTTCAGATTGGAGGAAGGTTTGTAGTGGAGTTCCCCAGGGGTCATTGTTGGGACCTTTGCTCTTCCTGATATATATTAATGACCTAGACTGTGGTGTTCAGGGCATGATTTCAAAATTTCCAGACGATACTCAGATTGGAAATGTTGTCAACTGTGATGGGGATCTTGAACTTTAAAAGGACATAGGCATGTTGGTATTTGGGCAGACAAGTGGCAGATGAAGTTCAATGCAGAGAAGTGTGAGGTGATTTATTTTGGCTGAGACAGTATAAAATGAAGGGAGGGCCTCTAAAGGAGGTGCAGGAACAGGGGGACCTCGGTATGAATTTACATAGGTCATTGAAGATGGCAGGGCATGCTGAGAGAGCAGTTAATAAAGCATATAGCATCTTAAGCTTTATTAATAGGGACATTGAGTTCAAGAATAAGGAGGTCATGTTGAACTTGTATAAGACACTAGTTAGGCCTCTTCTGGAGTACTGCGCCCAGTTCTGGGCACCATACTTGAGGATGGATGGGAAGGCATTGGAGAGAATATAGAGGGGATTCACAAGGATGATTCCAGGGATAAAGAATTGTAGCTATGAGGATAGATTGGAGAGGTTGGGACTCTTTTCTTTGGAGAAAAGAAGGCTGAGAGGAGACTTGATTGAGGTATTCAAGATCCTGAGGGGTATGAACAGGGTAAATAGTGAGAAACTGTTCCCACTCAAGAGACAATTAAGAACTAGAGGGCACTGTTTCAACATAATTGGCAAAAGGAGTAAATGTGATGTGAGGAAAATGTTTTTCACTCAGAAGGTGGTTGGAGTCTGGAACGAACTTCCTGAGAGGGTAATGAAGGCAGGTTCGATCGAGGTGTCCTAAAGGGAATTGGGTTGTTACCTGAAAAGAAATAATATGCACGGTTATGGGGATAAGGCAGCGAAGCGGGACTAGGTGGATTGCCCTTTCAGAGAGCCAGTGCAGACTGGCTTTAGAAGGTAGCTCACCGCCACCTTCTCAAGGGCAACTAGGGATGGGCAATAAAAATGCTGGCCCAGCCAGCAAAGCCCACATCCCGTAAAAAATATGAAAAAACTTGATGAGCCAAATGGCCTCCTTCTACACTGTAAAGATCCTGTGACTCTGTACGTAGTGATCTTAGTCCCAAGTGCCTGCCATGTTATCATATCTCTTCAATCATCTATATCTGTGCAGTGCATTTGTCCTGTATGTTTCTGTGCAGTATGTACAGCATGTATCCATATTGTATATTAATGCTATTTATCTGTACTATATATTAGTGATGTACTCTGTACTTTGTCTTAGTACTGCATGTATCTGTACTGTATATTATTTCTGTAACATATATTAGTCCTGTATGTATTTATGCTGTGTATTATTCCTATATGTTTCTGTATATTAGTGCCACATTACTTGCACTCTATACTGATCCTGCATGTGTCTGTACTGTATATTAGTGCTATATGTTTCAAAACTGTATATTAGTGCTATGTGTTTCTATACACTGTGTGTTAGTCCTGTATACCCAGAGGGTGGTGGGTGTCTGGAATTCACTGCCTAAATTGGTGGTTGAGACTGAAATGCTCAACTCATTTAAAAAGTACCTGGATCTGCATCCGAAACGCTGTGACCTGCGAGGCTACAGACCAGGTGCTGGAAAGTGGGATTAAAATGAGCAGCTAGTTTCTTTTTGGCTGGTGCAGATACGATGGGTTGAATGGCCTCTTTTTGCACCATAGCTTTTCTATGGTTCTATAATTTTATACTGTAGGTTTTATAGAACTCTTCTGATTTTCCCCTTCCACTGGGTTCCATTAAAGGTACTCAATGAAGATGCAGATTTACTCCATTCTGTTCTCTTCCACATTTCTTGCCTTCTGCTTTGAAGGCATTGGCTGATCCTGAAGTTCCACTAGTAGTGTTCACCTTACTGTACCTCACATAAGTAGCCTTTCTTCAGGTGCCTCCCTGGGCAGTGTGTTTGGGCAAATTATTTTCCTGCGGTGAGGGCATCAAGGTCATATTCATATTCAATCTTGTCCTTGGCCAATGTTCACACAAGTGCAACTGCTAGCAGGCGTGATTGGAACTCTCATATCTATGTAACTCAGTATCACACCATATAGGTACAGTGATCTATAAAGCCATCAGTGTAATTCCAGGAATGATTTTAAGGCTGAAATCCAACGCAGAGACTGAAATGACGGTAACAAGTCATTCTACCTGTAATCTTCCAGTTCATATAAATTCCCAATCAGATTTCAGCCTGGCAATTACTACAGGGTGGTAATTATTTCTATGTAATGCAGGTATCTAGCATCATGTGTCTCTCCAAGGAAGTACAGGGCTGTCATTGTAATCTTTACACTAGTTAGATCTCCAGCAAACTCTGTCACTGAAGAAAATGAAGCCCTGTTGTTTAGAAGCACAACTTTATCAACAACGCCCCTCCAAATATTGTCAATGAACTGGACAACACTAACCTATACTAGCTGAGAACAGTGGAAATTGGAAGTGTCACACAAACTGCTCTTAGATAAATATTTAATCAAACAGTTCTGAAGTGTCTTTTAAAAATCTTTGAAAGGACCTGATGTTCTCACTGACACAACGCCAAGTACGACTGCGATCATATTTTGGCTCTTGATTGAGAATGACGGTGTGACCCTATTGCCGCCACCTGTAATAGTGCGTTTACATTGACCCCGCACATGTTAGTGAGGAAATGAGGGTGGATTCCTGCCTCCATACCCGCTGCATAATTAATGTCAGTGTGAGCAGCTGCTGGTTTTGAGCATCTGACAGAATCAAAGGGAATATTTCAGAAAACTTCTGCTGGCTTCCTTTCAGCTAACAGGCGGATACAAAAAAGTACTTGAGTAGCAACTTGCAGGTCTGGCATCAAATGGAATGCGAACATGACACATGCAGAAGATGTTGCAAATGAGGGAAAAAAAATAAATGCTTTGAGAGTCCACGGCTACAGATGTTTGCTACAGAAGAATCCTCTACAGAGTAATATTAATGACAGTAGTGGGAAAAAAAAGGCTCACTTCTAAAAAAATATTTTGGCTTTGAAACGGAACAGAAGGTGGAAACTCTACTGAAATGATAAAACTAGGGCAGTGTTTTAAATGTCACTGGTATATATAATTAACTCCCTAAAGGTGCTCAATGTGTCATTTTTACATCCCTCAGTCACCCTTCTTCCTGCAATCTGCAAGTTCTAAAAACCTGAGCCTGGCATCACCAAATCACAACTTCCAATTCTATTTGGTAATCTTTTCAGGTTGGATGAGTTCCTTGTTCTTCACCTAGGTTTCTCATTGAAAAATTATTAACTGAAAACAATTCACAAAACGCTTTTTTCTAATGGCGCTAAGTTATCAGTAGAGCCCACTGAACTGGACAGTATGAGTGGGTTCAAAGGCAAATAAGATATTTTCCCGAAAAGAGAAGATAGATCTGTTAAAAGGGGTTTCGGAAGGTGGGAAGGAAGAGGACAATTTGCGCACAGTAAGCTTCCCTAAACAGCAATGACAAATTCATCTGTTTTTGCGATGTTAGTTGAAGGATAAATGTTGGCCAGGACATCAGGGATAACTCCCCTGCTCTTCTTCAAAATAATGCCATGGCAACTTTTACGCTCACTTGAGAGGCAGGCAGAACCTCAGTTTGACAGCTCAACCGAAAGGCAGCACGTTTGGCAGGGCTCCACACCCACAGTACTGCATTGAAGTGCCAGCCTAGATTTTGTGCTCAAGTTTCTGGAATGGGCCATGTGCTCACAATCTCCAGACTCTGGGGTGAGAGTGAGAGAGACTGACCCATGTACGACACAGTGAAAATAGGTCATTATGATCAACAGTCTCACTTAATGATTTTGGAACATAAATGTGAATAGGTAACATGAAGTGATAGCATACTATTTTTTCATCCTGAAACCTGGATTGAAATTCAGACTTTTGTCTTTAGGAAAAGTAACTTGGCCAGTCACAACTAAGCTTCTAGTGGAGTGAGTCCATTACATGAAATTCCATAATTGATCAATGATCTACAATTTTATTCAATAAACAGATTAAGGTGGTTAACAAGGCAAATATAAAAATATACTAGTGCAGCTTTCGGATTGGGCTTCTGAGGTTAAGGTTAAAGTGCACGACTGAGCAGGTTGCTCCGTGGAACTGAAAAACAGCTGTTGCATTAGTCAACGTTAACATCCTGCACTGTGAATAACACAAATAATCTTAAAAATATATGCATTTTGAAAAGCATAAAGAGAATATGGAAAGTGGTGGCAAACAGTCAAAATATCCAACTCAATCCTTAACAGTCTCAGATCATGTGTAATACAATTACTTATGAGGCATGCAGTAGGGATGTCAAATATTTTTGGTATTCAATGAACCAGTGTTCTCTGTTTATATGAGTGAAATGAAATTTGTTTTACAATCCCAGAAGGATATTACAGAATGTCTCACATGATTGGAACTAGAACCCACATTAATTCTAGCTCATGTTGACAACCTGTATTTGAATTTCACTCCACTTGTAAAAATAAGAATCCCAACTGATATTGTGCATAATATCATAGTTACTCGAATCAATCATCACCTATACATTTATATCTATATAAGGCCAGCATGTTCATGCATTGTTAATCCCCTGTCACAATACATAAGAACAGAAGAAAAGTGGATACGAGAAAAGGTCATTGACTCATCTAACTTGCTGCATCACATCAGTTCTGTTTCATGACTCAGTCTGGACATATTCAACTTTGTTATCCCAAATGGCCAGATTTCTTTGCTTCTACTAAAATAAGAATTGATCCAATTCTTTTTGAATGCTTCGGCTCCTGCAATTCAACTTAATTATTGCTCAAAGTTTTAGTCTACTGGTGAGTGATTACAAGCATGAAGACATTGGCACTGAAACCACACCATGGGATATTAACGTACACATGCTTAGTGGGTCTTACTGAAATGTTAGCCTTGTTATTATAGCAGAAGTGTGAACTAATTTCAGATAAACACATGAATTGTTTTACACTAGAATCTCATGATACCATTTCAGACCTGTGATTCCTTCCATGAAGTTGGGCTGCTGGCCCATTTAGATCATAATCATGCTCTTTCTCTCTTCTGCCAAAGTTTTGCACAAAGTAACTCTTCAAGCACCTTACTGATTCACACATGCCAACCTACAAAATTCAGAAAAGCTGATAACAGCTTCAAAAAAGCTGATGCATCTTATTAAAGTTAACAACTTAAAAAATATCTCACAATAAAGGCCTGTAAACCATGGTCATTGCTTCAACTTGGCTGAGCTACTTAAGTTTCTTTTATTACATTAGATTTCAGGGTTTTTATTAGTATTTTGAAATCACGTACTATAATTCAGTTCACTATTTTTTTGTCAAAACTGAAATTCAATGGTTGTTGGCAGCTTTAATGGTGAAAATCCTTCCTTGATTATGGATTAAAAAATACATAGTGGCTTCTCAAAATTCTATGATAAATTCTATGCACCCTCACTTGCTTTACCTTCATTGTGGTTTCTTTCAATGTAAACTCCAACTTCCCAGGCATAGGTTACTCCCCATTCTAAGGATATAAACTCAGAATTTTCTCTCTTAATCGTCTGTGCATCATTCATCTTTCAATTTGGATTCTGGGAGTCCAAAGGCTGTGAGCAGACTTCTGGCATTTATACTATACAAGACACTGAGCTCCTGCAATTTAACTTAATATAGAAGTGACTTTTGTGAGGCCATTAATCAAGTCCTTGAACTGTCATTAGCTGAAATATAACTTGCTTCTTTCTTACCAAGATGGAGATACCTGGAATTTTCTTTTGATTGGGCACCATAACTTTGGCAGAAGTTTTGTGGAAACCCAATTTGCACACAAATACGGGCTTTCCATTGATCTTTCATTAATGCTACAGCAGCTAATCAGGTGAAATTTCTGTAAAGGGTTAACATCAGGAGCACCTGATACTGATGAAAATACCAAAAGGTTTGCATTATGAAATACAAATTTCACTTCGCTCATATAAACAGAGAACACAGGTTCACTGAAAACCAAAAATAATTGACATCCATACTTCATGCCTCATAAGCAATTGTATTACACATGATCTGTGACTGTTAAGGATTCAGTTGCATATTTTGACTGTTTGCCACCACTTTCCACATTCCCTTTATGCTTTTCAAAATGTGCACATTTTAAAGACTCCTTGTGCTGTTCACAGCTCCACCTAGGTCCTCATCCTCCTGTGAAGAGGTGGAAATAAGCAGCCCGGAAGACCTGTCACAACACTTATCCGCACCCTGCACTAGCGCAGAGACACACACCTCGGTGGGACCTAGATCTAGAGCAGGTTCGGGTTCACAATCTGGTGATCACCGCATGGACACGTATCCGCAGCAGGTGGAGGCAAGTTCGGCTGAGCTCCCCAGCACTTGGAGGACCGCTGGGGAGGAGGCACCTCTGAGATCCGAGTCAGGTAATGAACCTCTGGATTCGGCCTTTCAACTCATTCTTGAGAGTCAGCAGGAGGTGGGAGAACATCACACAGAGCTGTTGGAAGCCCCAAGCAGAGTGGCGGCACGCGAGTCGGATAAGTGCAATAACCTGCTCTCTCATGCAATGGTGCCCACATGTGCATGTATGGAGGCCTCCATGGGGAGGATGGTGGATGCCATGGAGATCCTGGTCCAGCAGAACGCAGTGATATGTGCAGACCTGCACTCCATCACGGAGGCCACGGGTGAATTCCTGCTGTGGCAACGCAAGAGGGAAACGGGGCACCTTGACATCCCGCCAGGTGCTCCCTCCCCGCAACGAGTCAGGCCAGGCCTCTCGAGCACCCAGAGGGAGGAGCAGCGGCAGCTGGACACCCTTGGGTCATCCACTCAGGAATCTCAGAAGCTGTCCTCTCCCGAGTCCCCTTTACCTGTGACCCCCTCAACCTCGTACTCTGTCACCGCAAAGGGAGCAGCTGGCTGATGAGTGATTCTGGAGGGGAAAGTGTGTGTGTGGCAGGGCCTTTTGGAGCCTCGTGCAAGCACATTCCCACGCATGCGGATCCTTCATGTATTATACTCTCCTCAATGTGCTGGGCATTTTCAATGCTGCCTGCAGGGGTTCACTTTCAGTTGTCCATCTGAGCTGACCTGCATCTCTGCCCACCCAATGATCACACTCCTATGCAGCACCTGATCTTGCCCACCATGACTGTCGTTTCACTGTTGATTTGGACAACATGGTCTGGGTTCACTTTTTCATCAGCTTCCCTGTCTTTTCCCCTCCCCCAGTCATCCATTTCCTTTCCCTTATCACAGTTGACCCCCCTGGCAACACCTTCCGCCTACCCTCTGTGACCTACCAGCCGCAACCCTTTTCCTTTGGGGATGTCCAGGTGAACGTGCCCATTCCCTTCCTTCCCGAAAGTCCCAGCCTCATCCACGTTCAACTCCCCAACCTCCTTCCCACCCTCAGGGTTTGTGTCTGCCTCTGAGTCCCCACCAACCACCCTCGCTGTCCCTTCTCCCACTACTGACAAACCCTCACACCCCCGCACCCTAATGCCTCACTCTGCCCTCAGTCATTCTCACCATTCTTCCATACCACGCCCACCCTCAGTTCTCTCCCCAGGAGGCAGACATGGACCTATCAGACCCCTCTCTTGCACTTTGCACATTCCCCCTCCAGGCTACTCCCCCCACTTTGCACCTCTTCCCCCCTCGGAAGCCCTTCCCCCCTTTGTCCTAACACTGCCCCGGACTCCCCGCCCCACCCCCGCTTCGTGACTCTTTCCTCCACCCTTACTTCTTCCGCCACCCTTAGTCTTTCCCCCCTCCCGGCTCCTTCCTTCAGCCTTACCTCTTCCTCCAGCCTCACTTCTTCCTCCAGTCTTACTCCTTCCCCTTCCTGACTCCCTCAGACACCTTTACTTCTTCCACCAGCTTTACTCCTTCCTCCTTCCCCACTCCTTCCTCCACTCTTACTTCTTCCTCCACCCTTACACCCTCCCCTCTCCGCACTCCTTCCTCACCTTAGGCTCCCTCCCCTCTCCACACTCCTTCCCCTCTCCGCACTCCTTCCCTTACACCTGCCAACCCTTTAACACCTACCTCCCCAGTTGCCATCTTCTTCCCCGTTACCCCCTCCTCCACCCGTACTCCCTCCCCCCACTCCCAACCTCCCCCTGAGACCTTAATTCCTCTCTCCTAATCTCACCCCCCAGGCCACCTTCATTTCCCCCTCCCAACCTCACCTTCTGTCATATTCATTAATCCCCTCCCAACCCCGACACCTCTTCCTCTCCCAGCTGATCCAAGATCTTCCTCTCCCACGACCTCAATCACCATCCATTGTGAGCATCAACTGTGACTATCCAACTTTCAGTTGCTACTTCGCAGCAGAGCCATGTCCATCCATCCAGCATGCCATGGGCATTCCTCCAGTGTGCCATTGCTGTCGGGCTCCAGCATCTTCTGCTCCTCGGTAGCCCGCAATGTGAGCAAAGCCTTGGCAGGTAAGTCCCGACTTCTCCACGTAACAATTGTCAAAGCGTGTCCTACACCGGCATGTTTTCTTGTCAACATGGGCAGATGATCCACCAGGGGGATTGAGTCTGGTAGGCTGGCCTTATAATGATTTGCTGATGTATTACAGTGAGGTTCCCGGCGTCCACTGGCAGGAAATGAGGCCCAATAACGGTGGATGGAGTGGACAATCGAAAATTGGTTTCATGACATTCTGAAACTGATTTTTGCCCTTCTCGCCATGTTGTCTGCTCACGCCACCAAACACACCCGACACCAGCGGGCACGGATGATTCTGCTCAGAGAAAGAGGGTAGAGAAAGACCTGCAGTATAAATGGGCTAGTCACAAATTGAAGTGTTACAATGCTCTGCATAGAGACACATTGCAAATGGGGCTGATCACAATAAAAATTTCACCAATCCTCGGTTTACAGTTTAAAGAGTTATTGAACAGAGGGACAAGGAACAGAACAATACATTCAGGTCTAATGAAGACTGTCAACTAATGTCACCTGCTTTCTCTGTCAGTTGTTTAGAGGACTCTAAACTAAACAAGAGGGGTGAAGAATCAAGCTTGGTTAGAGGTAGCAATTCAAGGTATAGAGTCAAGACAGGAGACCAAAATAGTAATATGAGAAATGAGCATCAGAGAATGGCAGGAAGGGACAGAGAAAAAAAGCCTAAGAATGCATCAGCAGTCAAGTCTAAATGTTACAAAGGTAACAAAAAGACCAAAACTGAATGTTCTCTATCTGAATACATGTAGCATTCATAACAAAGTAAATGAATTGATGGCCCACATTGAAGTAAATAAATATGATCTGTTAGCAATTACAGAGACATGGCTGCAGGACGACAAAGATTGCGCCCTTAACATTGAGGCGTACATGACATTCAAGAAGAATAGGGAGCTAGGTAAAGGTGGAGGGGTAGCACTGTTAATCAAAGAGGCCATTGGTGCAATTGTTAGAGATGACTTGCTTCAAGAGTTCAGAATGTAAAATTGGTTTGGGTGGAGGTGAGGAATAGTAGGGGAAAAAAGTTATTAGTGGGAGTGGTCTACAGGCCCGCTAACAGTAGCCACAGTGTAGGACAAAATCTTCAAGGGAAAATAATGTGATAAGGGGATAGCAATAATCATGGGTGATTTTAATCTACACATAAACTGGAAAAATCAGACTGGCAGTAGTAGCCTGGATGAGGAGTTCTTAGGATGCTTTTGAGATAGTTTCTTAGAGCAGCATGTTCTGGAACCAACCAGAAAGCAGGTTATGTTAGACGGTAGCGCGTAACGTGATAGGCTTAATTAATGACCTCAGAGTAAAGACACTGAGGTAGCAGCGACCACAATATGATTGAACTTTACATCCAGTTTGAAAAGGAGAAGAGCGGGTCTAAGACCAGTGTCTTAAACTTAAATAAGGGCAACTATGTGGGGCTGAAAGCTGAGCTAGCTGAAGTGAACTGGGAAACTAGGCTAGAGGATAGATCAATAGAGAAGCAGTGGCAGACATTTAAGGGGATATTTCATAATATTCAGAATAAGTATATTCCTACCATAAAGAAAAATTCTAAGGGGAGGACCCAAAATCCGTGGTTTACTAAAGAAGTTAAGAAAAGCATCAAACCTTATAGAAAAAGCATACAATTCCGCAAAGGTGAGTGGCAGAACAGATGATTGGACAGAATGTAAAGAATGGCAGAGAATGACTAAAAGGTTAATCAGGAGAAAGAAATTAAGAGTATGAGAGGAAGCTAGCTTGAAACGTATAAAAATAGATAGCAAGAGTTTCTACAGGTATTTAAAAAGGAAAAGAGTAAGTAAAGTGAGTCTTGGTCCTCTAGAGAGTGACAGTGGGGAGTTAATAGTTAATAGTAGATAATAAGGAAATAGCAGAAGAGAAGAACAAATATTTTACCTCTGTGTTCACTGTGGAGGATACAAAAACATTCCAGTAATAGCAAATCAGGAGGTAAACAGGAGAAAGGAACTTGGTGAAATTGAAATCACGAGGGAATTGGTACTGAGAAAACTGATGGAGCTGAGGGCTGGCAAGTCTCCGGGTCCTGATGGACTACATCCAAGGGTCTTAAAAGAGGTGGTTAATGAGGTAGTCAATGCATTGGTGTTAATTTTCCAAAATTCGCTAGATTCTGGAAAGGTTCCATCAGATTGTAAAGTAGCAAATATAACCCCTCTATTCAAGAAGGGAGGGAGGCAGAAAACAGGAAACTATAGGCCAGTTAGCTTGAAGTCTGTTGTGGGGAAGTTATTAGAATCTTATTAATATTAAGAATATTAAGAATATTAAGGAGGTTTTGGCTGGGCACTTAGAAGAGCTCAAGGCAATCGGAAAGAGTTTTGTGAAAATAAATTCATGTTTAACCAATTTATTGGAATTTTTTGAAGGAGTAACATGCACAGTGGATAAAGGGGAGCCTGTAGATGTACTGTACTTGGATTTCCAGAAGGCATTTGATAAGGTGCCACATCAAAGGTTATTATGGAAAATAAAAGTGCATGGTGTCGGGATAACAGAAGAGCATGGATAGAAGATTGGCTGGCTGGCAGAAAGCAGAGAGTGTGCATAAATGATTCTTCTTCTGATTGGCAGGATGTGATGAGTGGAGTCCCAGAGGAGTCTGTACTGGGGCCTCAACTTTTTTTGATTTAAATCAATGACTTAGATGAGGGGAGTGAAGACATGGTAGTTAAATTTGTAGATGACACAAAGATGAGTAGGAAAATATGTTGTGAAGAGGAAATGAGGAGGTTGCAGAAGGATATAGATAGGTTGAGTGAATGGGCTAAAATCTGGTAAATGGAGTTTAGTGTGGGAAACTGTGAAGTTGTTCACTTTGGCAGGAAGAACAAAAAAGCAAAGTATTATTTAAATGGAGAACAGCTGCATAATTCTGAGGTGCAGAGGGATCTAGGTGTTCTAGTACATGAGTCACAAAAAAGTTAGTATTCAGGCATAGCAAGTAATTAAGAAGGCTAATGGAATGCTATCCTTTATTACAAGGTGGGTTGAACATAAAAGTAAGGATGTTATGCTTCAGTTATACAGGACATTGATGAGACCACATCTCGAATACTGTGCGCAGTTTTGGTCTCCTTATTTAAGGAAGGATGTAAATGCATCGGAGGCGGTTCAGAGGAGGTTTACTAGATTGATACCTGGAATGAGTGTGTTGTCTTATGAGGAAAGGTTGAACAGACTGGGCTTGTTTCCACTGGAGGTTAGAAGAGTGAGGGGTGATTTGATTGAAGTATACAAGATCCTTGACAAGGTGGACGTCGAAAGGATACTTCTTCTTGTGGGTGAGTCCAGAACTAGGGGGCACTGTTTTAAAATTAGGAGTCGCCCTTTTAGGACAGAGATGAGGAGAATTTTTTTTCTCTCAGAGGCATGTGCGACTTTGGAAATCTGCCTCAGTAAGTGGTGGTGGCGGGGTCATTGAATATTTTTAAGGCAGAGGTAGATAGATTCTTGTTAGGCAAGGGAATCAAAGGTTATTGGGGTTAGATGGGAATGTGGAAATCAAAACCCAAGATGATCAGCCATGATCTTATTGAATGGTGGAGCAGGCTTAAAGGGCTGAATGGTCTACTCCTGTTCCTATTTCTTTTGTTCTTATGTTTGCCTGACCTGCTGTGCATTCCTAACAGTTTGCTTTTCTTCAAATTTCAGATTTCCAGCATTCTTTGTTTCCTCTTGCAAAGAAAACAATGTTTTCCGGATACTTATTGAAGAATGTATTGTGCCTCTTCAAGTTATCCCAGAGAACACAACATTTTCTGCTCAGAACTGGGAATTACATGTTTTATTTTTTTCAATTTTATTTCAACATCTCTTGTGAATATTGAGTTCTGATGTGGCTGCGGTAATGAGCTGTCCCCTCAAGACCAACTTGACTTTTTAACTCAAGAATCATATGGACTAGACTTGCAGATTGGGATAGTTCCAGATGCACCAATTCTTTTTTACAATTAGAACTGAAACAACAACGTGCGCTATCTTGTTCATCATTTTTAATTTCCTCTCGTTTTGTCTAGACGCAGGCAGTTGAAACTGAAGTGAGTTTTGAGAGTGAGGCAGGATGGGAATTTTAATGAGCTTTTTGTCTGTATCTATGTGGGAGGAATGTTTGTCAAAAACACGGAGGCCAAGCCAAGAATAAACCATCAAAAGTCCTTTAATGTTTGATACTTGCAGTGTTCAGTTGGAACATTTCCATCAGATGGCTTCTTTGCTTGCTCACTAAAAAGCTGTTTGTATGACATTCTTATCAGCTACTTCTGAAGTTTATTTCTATTTATTATTGGTTGCTGTGCAATATCATTAAAACAGGAATGATATGATATGTAAAATACTAAGAATGGTTATATAATATTAGCAGCTTGTGGCATTGTGAGTGGGTAATTTTTTTTATTCACCAGCATTTATTGCCCATCTCTAGTTGCCCTTGTTCAGAAGGCATTTTAAAAGTCAACCCCATTGCTGTGGGTCTGGAGTCACATGTAGGCCAGACCAGGTAAGGACAGCAGATTTCCTCCCCTAAAGGGCATTAGTGAACCAGATGGTTTTTTGTGACAATCAGCAATGGTTTCACGGGCATCATCAGACTCTTAATTCCAGATTTTTGTTGGATTCAAATTTCACCATGGTGGGATTCAAACCTGGGTCCCCAGAGAATTACCTTGGGTCTCTGGAATACTAGTCCAGTGATAATACCCATCTATGCCACCACCTCCCCTTAGCCTGGGACATAATTATGATGCTTAGCTGCTAAACTGGGCTGTGTTCCTACAGTGACTGCTGAATAAGCAAATCATATTCTGAACTTCAAACTCATTTTGCATTTCAAAACTGTACACAAAAAGCCTGGAAAAGCTGGCTGCCCAAGGTTATCTGTAGATTAGAACCACTCCCCCTGTCTCAAGAGGGAACAAAAGAACACTCCAGACTGATGTAAATTGATGCCCTTCCCTGAAACCAATCAAAGAGGTATTATGTGATTTGAATGGTTCATTCTAAAATGAAGACACTGGCCACAGAGTTGTTAACCCACGACACACGATGTATAATCAACAGAAACACCGCTCATTATTTGGAAAAGGACTTGAACCTGTGGAATGTTACATGATGAAGCAACTGTGTCTTTGCCTGCTTTTAAAAATCAGCCAAGAGCTGTGTGCAGGCAGGTCTACCAAAGCCATCAGAAAGATCAGTTTAGCCAGTCTATGAACCAGAGTCAGAAACAAGCTGTGAGACACCAGGCAGCCAGAATACATAGCAGTCAGAGTTCAACGGTGAATCAACCTCCCAGAAATTCGACTACAAGAAATCTCACAACCTGCTATGAACCCTTCGCTTTATAAGACCATCCCTTCAACTTTAAAGCATCAAAGCCATCCAAGAATCTACAGACCTGCCATGCGGGAGACTGGAGATCATAATCCAGAGACTGAGACAACTGGAATCTGTGCATGGCCTTTATCTGCCCCCAATTTTCAGCAGTGCGGAGTAAGGATGTGGGCTGGTTTGGGCCACGAGTCCGCGCTCTGCACTCCTGACCTGGCCAGCTCCATTGCTGGGACAGGCACGTTCTAATCCTCCACAATTTTCATGGAGCCGGGCCAGCTTTTAAAGGACTCGTGGTTCATGGCACCTCAGACGTGTCATGAACCATAGTCTGGATGAGGGAACCTTTTGAATGGTAAGTTCAAAAGGCCTGACCCATGCCCCCCATGCCAATCTATGTCCCCCACCCACCCCCATGTCCCCTCATATGCTCCATGCCAAGCCATGCCCCCTCACTCAGCCCCTCATGCATTCCATGCCAAGCTATGCCCTCCACCTACCCACACCCCCATGGCTCCTCATACCCTCCATGCGAAGCTATGGTACTTCCATGCCCATTCACCCTCTGTATAGAACCAAGAAACCTGTAGTGACAATAGTATATGTTAAAAAAACTTTGAGAGAAACAATAATTCATTCAGAACTTTCCACTTTCTTAAAAAGCTCCTTTCCTTACAGCCCCAAAAAAGTGTCAATCATCCAGATGCTTTAAAACATCAATAGCAAAAACTGCTCTCACCTAAGAATGCACAATGAGGTTTGGCTAAGAGCCCAGACATCCATTGGACTGTTGAAAATGCTGTGCCCCAGGGAGAACATTGCTTGATTGATAGTTCCAGCTCTCTGATCTATTCTGTCAACTTCACAATGTTTACTTACATAAAATAAAGAAGCTTCAAGTGCTTGTAGTTTCTGCTATTAATACTTTAAAAGGTCTGGGTGATTTTCACTTTTATTGGCCTGCAGTGAAAGGGAATTTTTTTTAAAGAAAGTGGAAAGTTATCAATTAATTTTTTAAAGTTATTTTTATACATACTACTCTCACTATAGGGTTCATTGGTTCTATGCAGTGTACAGTGGGTGAATGGGTATGGAAGTATCATAGCTTGGCATGGAGGGTATGATGGGCTAGGGGAGCAGGTGGGGGGCATGAGGTGGCATGGGTGGGGCATTGGGAGCGTGAGGGGGATGAGGTGGTGTGAGAGTAGCGGGCTCGTGGGCCTTACTGTTTTTATTATAACTGGGACAAAGTCCCAGAGCACTGAACCGGGCCTTTTAAACAGCCCGCCTCTGCACCGAGCAGCTCCTGTGGCTGTCCCTGAATTCTTTCCGGTGGCAGATGGCCCAATTCCAATGAGCAACCTCAGCCCCCAGAACGATAATCCTGTTTCTCCTGAGGCAGGCATGTTGAGCCAGGAAATTTCCCCACTCCTTCTACCCACCTCGAAGATAAAAATCCATCCCTATATCACTCTCCTGCAGTGAGAAGAACAGCAAGCAATGACCTGTTGAATGGTTGATCAAAGGTCCCACTTATTGATGTTACCCCTGTGGTTCTGCTTCATACAGGGTTTCTTACACAAAAGATCACAGCACTTTATGGGAAAGCATAGCCACATTACAGGTGAGTATTATGGAGGGACCACTGTGTGTAAGTACATCTTTCTGCCTCTCTTCTGATTCCAAGTGGTGGCTTTATTGGTCTTATCCAACGAAGCACAGTCGCATACCCTGGCAGCAACGCCGCAAGATAAGGAGGGTGACTTCACAGTGGGCATTCATTGAGGGCTCAACTTGTTATCAGTGCAGCACTATAAAGGGGGAAACAGGCAATAAATGTGTCAGCAAATGCCTGTGCATTGTAGGCCTGTCATTCCCCTTCTGGCATTCATCATCCTACTCTTTTTGCTTCTTCAAATTTGATATCCACTATCACCGTGTGTGGTACTCCTTTAAATAATTGGTCCTCATTCAGGCGTCAGGCTGATCCACCTGTCGGTTGCACTAATTGAACAGCAATCCCGATGGCACCCTCTTAATTAGCTGGTCACTGCGAAATTCACCCGGAAGGCCCACTAGCAGGGTTGGCTTGCCAACCCGGATATGGTCGCAATGCCCTGTCAGAAACTAAGTCCATAAGATTTCCTCTTTTGAGTGTGTACATGTAACTGATGGTACAGGAGACTTCAACAGATGAGTACCTTTCAATTGCACAAGGAAACCGCCAATGGAGGCGGTTCAGAGGAGGTTTACTAGATTGATACCCGGAATGAGTGGGTTGTCTTTTGAGGAAAGGTTACATAGACTGGGCTTGTTTCCACTGGAGTTTAGAAGAGTGAGGGGTGACTTGACTGAAGTATATAAGATTCTGAACAGTATTGATAAGATGGATTTGAAAGGATGTTTCCTCTTGTGGGTGAGTCCAGAACTAGGGGGCACAGTTTTAAAATTAGGGGTCATCCTTTTAGGACAGAGATGAGAAGAAATTTTTTCTCTCAAAAGGTTGTGCGGCTTTGGAACTCTCTGCTTCAGAAGGTGGTGGAAATGGGGTAACTAAATATTTTTAAGGCAGAGGTAGCTAGATTTTTGTTAGGCAAGGGAATCAAAGGTTATTGGGGGTAGATGGGAATGTGGAATTTGAAGCACAAGCAGATCAGCCATGATCCTATTGAATGGCGGAGCAGGCTCAAGGGGCCGAATGGCCTACTTCTGCTCCTATTTTGTATGTTCATATTAAAGATCCATCTGTCATAGTGCAAATGGAACAAATGGGTCAGTGCGTATACCTAATGATACAAGAGGGGTTATATTAGTAGGTTTCTATCTGTCTAGTCTGTCCATCTGTCTATCCATCTATTCTGATAGAGTATTGGTATGTTGGTTTCTATTAATGATGGTAAGGGGGAAAATGCTATCGATAATATCAAGGGGGCTGGAGAAACACTGAGCAGCAGTGATGGCAACTCTATAAACAGAATCTGTATGATTATGCACCTTTCAATAGTGAGACTAGGAACATTTTATAATAAATACTTTTTTCCTTCAAGTGATGGAGGATAGGAACAATCTATTTAAATAATTAATCCGTGATTTTTTCACTTATGATTATAATATAGCACCTAACATTAAATATGTGAAATATGGCATTCCCAGCAAAACATGTGCGTACTGCTACCATAAGAAGCTGTGAACATGTAACAGGGTCATATGCAAGCAGTTAATAACAAAGGTAACATGTGCCTTACATGTTTAGGATTCTGTTTGTGAAGTTTTATGCAGAATTGGGTTCTAATTACATTCATTATTAAAGCACTATCTTCTGAGAATTTCATGGAAATTTAATTCCACTTACAAAATTATTTTAATTACCTTCAAAAAGAATACTGTGTTTCAGCAGGTTTATCATTGATGCTACATGTATTCCATTGTCCCTTGCTTTTGTGTCAAATTAATTGTGATGTTGCTTTGTGCCTCAGTAAAATTGGGTGTGTGAATTCTTAGAACCTTGTGGCATTTATTAATATGCAGATTTGTGTTGCGTTTCCATGTCCCTCTACCATAAAAATAAGAATAATTTTAGAAAATGTAAAATAAAAATACAAAGCAAAAAGGAATAAATATTTCCTTTTGCTAACGTTTATGCACTTGAATCTGTTTCAAGTGACAAGGCTGTGGTGATGCACACTTTCTCACTGCTCTTGTTGCTCCCACATAGTTCAACTTGATTTCACCAATGTGTATAGTTAATATGAAATGCAACAAACCTGAAGCACAATTTGAAATATATCAAAAAATGACAGAATGGAACAGAATCAGTAGCACTAAGAGCATATAAACCTATAAATGTTAATTGCTCTCATATTAATCCTCTTTTAAAACTTTTCAGAAGCTAGAACCCTTTAATAGATCACTTTTCAATCTTCAGCTAGAACCTTAGTAGGATATTACTAGGGAGGTAGTGGCGTAGCGATATTATCACTGGACTAGTACTCCAGATATCCAGGGTAATGATCTGGGGACTCAGATGTGAACTCCACCATGGCAGATGGTAAAATTTGAATCCAATTAAAAAAAAAATCTGGAATTAAAAGTCTAATGATGACCATGAAACCGTTGTCAATTGTTGTTAAAAACCCATCAGGTTCACTAATGCCCTTTAGGGAAGGAAATCTGCCATCCTTACCTAGCCAGGCCTATATGTGACTCCAGACCCACAGCAATGTGATTGACTCTTTAATGTCCTAGCAAGCTACTCAGTTCTGAAGGGCAAATAGGGATGGGCAATAAATGCTGGCTCAGCCATGAATGAATAAAAAAAATCACTGTTCGCTTCCCCTAAATGTATTACTTCATGTTTCTCTGCATTGAATTGTATCTGACATTGTCCTGCTCACTCTTTAAACCTGCATATGTCTGACATCCTTTATCATCTCTACAGTTTGAAGTGCCCTGTAGTTTTGCATCAATTTCTAGGCTCATGTCTCATATAAACACCAAAGTAGTAAAAATATATTTCTATTTTAAAATGCAGATATTTTATGTCTTACTTACATTTTAGTACTTACAACTTTATCTGATTTAAAAATTACTTTGTTAGGAATCTTGCAATGACTTCCTGTGGCTCGATTTGGGTGATATTAATCTCTGCATTAGTTGATGGGTTAAAATGTATCATGGCAGCAATGTAAAAAAAAATGCTCTTGGGTTGGTATTACCTGCAGCACAACTGGCATAGTGTTGCCCATGTAGTATTAGGCTGGATTTGTTTTATAAGGCACTGTGCCCACATTCTTAGCATTTAATAGTAGTGTGAGCCTTGTTGAGCAGTCAATCATACCATGAGATTGGGTGTGAGTTGACGTTGCAACAATTTGTATCAGGGGTTTGAATCTAACATTTTCCCTCCCAGTCAGCTGATAAGAGACTCATCATTGCCACTTTTCTCCTTGTTTTAAACTGAAGCTGTGAAAGGATGAGTTGAATTTATGGAGATGAACTGAAGGTCATTCTCTTGATAAAGCTATCGCACCACAGAACACTGTTGATTTATAGCAAGTTATGAGTCCATGTATATATTGGGCTGCTTGCAAATTCCACCCACCAACATCTCCATGTTTTCAACTATTTAATCACTCATTTACAAAATGTTTTTTTGCATTTTATTCTAAGATGATGAGCTCATGCTTTGGGTCAATTGTGACTATATAAATCACTTTTCCATTGTGTTGGCAATTGAAAAATTGATACTTATTACTGTTCATGTCAACATTCTATTTATAATCATGCTGACTGTGACAGATTTAGCTTAAAATCATCAATTCAGATCAGCCTATTTTAATAGGTTATTTATGGGTTATACTATCACTTTTGGCATTGATGCAAAGCAATTTGGAATATGCATCAACGCAACAATGATCGCACAATTCTGGAGTCAGAATGCAATCTCTCCAGGCCTCAGTAAAGCCTCACACTGATTAGATTTCCAATTGGTACATGATAACTATAGTTGGGTTTGAGGTCAAATTTACAAAGCTCCCAAGTGAAAATATCTTAAACATAACTTTAATTTTAGGAGCGAGTTGATGCTCCCACCCACAATTAACCAGCTGGATACTCTGCATACATGCTGTATCCTAACTCCTGAATTATGCAATTGCTGTTGCATTGATGCTTTACATCAATACTAAAAGTGATAGAATAACTGGTTCAGAATTAGCCTATTAGGACAGACATTTTGCATGCATGTTGCAGAGTGCCATTGTTGTTGCTTGCAAAGTAGCACAATGACCTGCAATATAACTCAGGTCTGTCAGTTCCGTGTTGCATGTTACAAGCATCGGAGAGCAGTACATGTGGTATATCAGTATTAGAGAGTTTCGTTGATGTTAAGATCAAACAAAGCAGTGGTTTCCTGTGAAGACACCAGATCCTAAAATAGCAGGCCACTCAGTACAATGCATTCTAATGATCTTGCTGATGTTAATAAATTTTATTTTGAATGTTATTTTTACATTCAGAATGCTTATCTTCTTAATCAGAATGTAAACTCTGAACAAGAAGAAAATGTTACTAATTATGAGAGTGGTTGCACAGAGTGTCATAAATGGCATGCATCATAAACAGATGTGCATAAGCAGGGAATTTGGCAAGTGTGGCAATTTGGTGCAGAGGGGGAAGGAGGTGCTTTTTTAGTCTCCAATACTTGTAATGATTTGTGTAAACTCACACTTGGAGTACTGCAAGCAGTACTAGGCACCACATCTTAAGCATTATATAATGGCCTTGGAAAGAATGCAGTTTAGATTTACTGGAATTATTCCTGAACCCCAAGGCTTAAATTGCAAGGAGAAATTAAACAAATTAGGGTTGTATTTCCTGGAACTTAAAAGGTTAAGGGGTGACTTAATCAAAGTTTTCAAGATATTATGGGGAACAAATAGGTAGAGAGAAACAATTCCTGCTGGCTGGGGAATCTAGGGCTGGGGAGGGCATAGCCTAAAAATTAGAGCTAGACTTTTCAGGAGTGAAATTAGGAAACACTGTTACACAAAATGCTAGCAGAACTTTGGAACTCTCTTCCTCAAATGGAAATTGATGCTAGATCAATTGTTAATTTGAAATCTGAGTTCATAGATTTTTGTAAACCAAAGTTATTAAGATATATGGAACAAAGGCAGATTTGTGGAGCTAGGTTGCAGACAAGCCATGATCTCATTGAATGGCAGAAAAGGCTAGAGGGGCGAAATGGCAACAGGTCACTCAAACAATTTTCCTTCTAAAATTGCCTACAGTCCTGTACTATTCATATGATAAAGAATGTTACTGTTAGATCACCTGCATTAAATAAAGCCTGTCATGGGGTTCAACACTCCTGTGAATCAATCAAAATGTTCAAAGAGATGCGAGACATGGTTTCAAAAGTTTCAACTTTTTAAACTCAGGACCTTGATGTTTCAGATGCTTTTCTTCCTCTATCCTCAGGAGGTAGCCCAGTGATTGAAGGGTGGGCTTTGCTTCTCTTCAAAGTTTGCTGACATGGCGCGTACTCAAGATGTAAAATAGTAACAGCATGGCAAAGTGCCAGAGAATGCGTCCAGCAATTTAGGTTTTATGCTGTTTGCATCACAAGGAACTGCCATGGATTAGGGGTTATAATGGCCAAAATCCATTAAGATTGAAAAGAGTACAAGAAAAGATGAATTGATAAGCAGCAGGTAGGTGACATCAAAACCAGACTTTAAAAACATAGAGGAAGCCATTCCCAACTTCTCCATACGAATGGTAACCTAGTGGATGAATAGGGATGAACGTTGGACAGGTTTTACAAAGGGCAGATCGTCCATTGCACCAGGTGGTGCAAGTAAAAATAAACCCCATTAAACATGTGCGAAAACAGGGAAAAAATAAGTTAGAATAGGTGATGACACTTGATTTCAATGGCATAAAGATATAGGAAAAGAAAAAAAAATATGCACCATGATATGTTTGAGGATTATGTTTGGGAATGCAATGAGCAAAACACTTGAAAAACTGAATTCAATAAATCTGTTAATTTATGGGAGAGCAGTGGAAAAAAAAACATTGAAAGCAACTGGATTGCTGTGAAAATTAACGTCACTTAGGGAGGGGAATATGTTACACCCCATCTGGCCCACACATAATTCAACCAACACAGTTGGTTCTTAATATACGAAGAAGCCATTCAGCAGGATGGTCGCTGGCAGTCCTGCCAGCTCTTTTTCCTGGCAGTTAGGGATAGATAATAAATGAGACCTTGCCAGCATCGCCCCTATCCTGGGAACAACTTTTTAAAAAGGCATGATTGAGAGAATGCAAGAAACAAGACAGGATACAAGAAAAATCAGACATGGAGCACAGGGTACACAAGTGACTTATACCAGAAATGTGGGCATATGAACGGTTGGATTAAATTACTATATTTGAGTTGTAGAAATATTACATTCTCACTAATGACGGAAAGACATTTGTCATTTTATTTATTTTTTTAATGGGATGTGGACGTCACTGGCAATGTCAGCATTTATTGCCCATCCCTAATTGCCCTTGAGAAGGTGATGATGAGCAGCTTTCTGGAGCTGCTACAGTCCATCTGGTGTAGGTATACTCACAATGCAGTTAGGAAGAGTTCCAGCGAACCAGCGACAGTGAAGGAACGGTGATATGGTTCCAAGTCAGGATGGCATAAAGAAGGTGGTGTTTGCATATGACTGCTGCTCTTGTCCTTCTAGCTGGTAGAGGTCACCATTTTGGAAGGTGCTGTCGAAGGAGCCTTGGTGAGTTGCTGAGGTCCATCTTGTAGATGGTATACACTGCTGCCACTGTGCACTGATGGTGCAGGGAGTGAATGTTTAAGGTGGTGGATGGAGTGCCATTGCTTTGTTCTGGATATTATCAAATTTCTTGAATATTGTTGGAGCCACACTCATCCAGGCAAGTGGAGAGTATTCTATCACACTCCTGGCTTGTGCCTTGTAGATGGCGGACAGGCTTTAGGGAGTCAGGAAAGTTAGTTACTCGCTGTAGAATTCCCAGCCTCCGACTTGCTCTTGTATGCGCAGTATTTATATGGCTAGTCCAATTCAGTTTCTGGTCAATGGTAATCTCCAGGATGCTGATGGTGGGGAATTTAGTGATGGTAATGCCACTGAATGTCAAGGGGGGAGGGTTAGGTTCTCTCTTGTTGGAGATGGTCATTGCCTGGCACTTTTGTGGTGTGAATGTTACTTAGACCAATTATCAGCTCAAGCCTAAATGTCATCCAGGTTGTGCTGCATATTGGCAGAGTCTGTTTCACTATCTGACGAGTCATGAATGGTGCTGAAAATTGTGCAATCATCAGCGAACATCCCCACTTCTGAACTTCTGATATTATGTTGGAAGGAAGGTCTTTGATGAAGCAGCTGAAGATGGCTGGGCCTAGGACACTAACCTGAGGAACTCCTGCAGAGATGTCCTGGGATTGAGATGATTGGACTCCAAAAATCCACAACCATCTTCCTTTGTGCTAGATATGACTCCACCAGTGGAGATTCTTACTGACTTCAATTTTGCTAGGAATCCTTGATATCACGCTCAGTCATATGCTGCCTTGATGTCAAGGGCAGTCACTCTCACTTCACCTCTTGAATAAGCTTTTTTGTCTATGTTTGGATTAAGGTTGTAATGAGGTTGGGAGTCGAATCATCCTGGTGGAATCCAAACTGAGCGACAGTCGGCAGCTTATTGCTGTGTACGTGCTGCTTGATTGCACTGCCTATTCTTTGTTGGTGATTGAGCGTAGATTGATGGGGTGGGAATTGGCCGGTTTGGATTTGCCCTGCTTTTTGTGGACTGGACATAGCTGGGCAATTTTCCACATTGCCGTGTAAGTACCAGTGTTGCAACTGTACTGGAACAGCTTGGCTGGTGTGTGGCTGGTTTTGGTGCGCAAACCTTCAGTGCTATTGATGGGATGTTTTCAGGACCCAGAGCCTTTGCAGTCTTCAAACATTTCTTGATATCACATGGAGTAAATTGAATTGGCTTAAAACTGGCCTCTTTTATTTTGGGGACCTCAGGAGGAGGCTGAGATGGATCATCCACTTGGCACCTCTGGCTTTGTCTTTTGCACTGTCAGGCTGAGCTTCCCCATCATTGACAGTGGGGACATAGGTGGAGCCTCGTTCTCCAGTTAGTTGTTTAATTGTGCACCACATTCATGGCTGGATGTTGCTGGACTACAGAGCTTTAATCTGAACCGCTGGTTGTGGGATTGCACAGATGTTGCCTGGCCTGCAGATTATTTTCAGCATTTTTAATTTTTAAAAATTTCTGTATGTTGCATGCTGTTTACACTCTTCAGCATTCATGTCTTGTGGTGGAGCTTCACCAGATTGGCACCCCATTTTTATGATGCCTGGTATGCCTAGTGTGCTCCTGGGATGCTCTTGTGCTCTTCTCATTAAGGGCATAAGAACATAACAATAGGAGCAGAGAAAACCATTTGGCCCATTGAGCCTGCTCTGCCATTCAATCTGACCATACCTGATCTTCAGCATCAACTTCACTTTCTCCCCCCCGCCCCCCCACTCCTCATATTCCTTGAATCCCTTAAAGACAACAATCTGTCTACTTCAATGATATATTCAATGATGGCAGATCCACAACCCGCTGGGGTAGAGAATTCCAAAATTCACAATCCTTTGAATGAAGAAATTTCTTCTCATCTGACCTTTAAATGATTGGCCGCTTATCCTGAAGCTGTACCCGCTTGTTCTGCATTCCCCAGCCAGGAGAAACAAAGTCTCAGTGTTTACCCTGTCAAGCCCTTCACAATCTTGAATGTTTCAATGAGATCACCTCTCATTCTTCTAAACTCCAGAGAGCATAGGCCCAATTTACTCAGCCTGTCATCATTGGACATCTCTCTCATCGCAGGGACCAATTTTGTGAACCTTCCCTTTTTTGCCTCCAATGCAAGTATATCCTTCCTTAAATATGGAGACTAAAATTGCATTCATTATTCCAGGTGTGGTCTCACAAGACTTTATTATTGTACTCCAACCTCTTGCAATAAAGGCCAATATGCGATTTGCCTTTTTATTGCTTGCTGTACCTGAATGCTGATACTTTGTGTTCCTTGTATGAGTACACCCACGTCTCTCTGAACATCAGCTTTTACAAGTTTCACACCTTTTAAAAAACACTCTGCTTTTCTATCCTTATGACCAAAATGAATGAGTACACATTTCCCAACATTATACTCCATCTGCCACCTTGTTGCCCACTCTCTTATCTATCTATAACTCTTTGCAACCTGTTTGCATCCGCCTCACAGTTTGCATTGCCACCTAGTTTTGTACTGTCAGCAAATTTAGATACATTACTCTCTGTCTCTTCATGTGTGTCATTAATATAGATTGTGAATAGTTAATGCCCCAGCACCGATCCTTGCAGCACTCCGCTATTCACTGTCTGCCAATTTGAAAATGCCCCATTATCCCTACTGTCTGCTTCCTGTCAATTAACTAATCCTCTATATGTGCTAATATATCACCACCAATTCCAAGAGCCTTTATCTTGTCTATTAACCTTTTGTAATGCACCTTATTGAATATCTTTTGGAAATCCAGGTATACTACATCTATCGGTTCCCCTTTATCTACCCTACTAGTTACATCCTCTAATAAATTGGTCAAACAGGATTTCCATTTTGTAAAATCATGTTGACTTGTTCTAATCGTACTATTCCAAGTGCATTGTTAAAACTTCCTTCATAATAGATTCTAGCACTTTCCCGATGATTGATGTCAGGCTATCTGGCCTGTAATTCCATTTTTTTTCTCTTTCCTTTCTTGTACAGAGGCGTTATATTTGCTAACTTCCAATCTGCTGGGACCATTTCAGAATCGCAGGAATTTTGGAAAATCATAGCCAGTGCATCCACTACAGCAGCTATCACTTTTAGAACCCTAGAATGTAGGCCATCAGGTCCTGAGGATTTGTCAGATTTTAGTCTCTTAAGTTTCTCCAGTACTTTTCCTCTGCTGATATGAATTACCTTAACTTCCTCACTCATATTTGTCCCTAGGTTACCCTCTATTTCTGCTATGTAAATTGTGTCTTCTACTGTGAAGGCAGACACAAAATATTTGTTCCTCATTCCCCATGATAATTTCTCCTGTCTCTGCTTCTAAGAGACCAACATGTACTTTCGCTATTCTCTTCCTTTTGATATACTTGTAAAAGCTCTTACAATCTGTTTTTATATTACTGGCTGGTTTACTATCACATTTTTTTTCCCCTTTCTTATCACCTTTTTGGTGACCCTTTGCTGGTGTCTAAAACACTCCCAATTCTCAGACTTACTACTATCCTTTGTAACTTTCTAAGCCTCTTCTTTTAATCTAATACGATCTTTAACTTCCTGAGTGAGCCACGGATGGTTCTTTCTTGCTGAGTTCATGGGGAGAATCTTCTCCTTGTCGGGGGGGCTGGGCACGGACAGGCGTACAGCCAATCACTGCCTGCAATTATCTGCGCGCCGCCATTTTACATGGCAGGCCAATTAAGGCCCGCCCAGCGTGATGTGCACCCGGAAGCGCTGAGTGCTCCATGTGCGGGCGGGGGGAAGTTGGCTGAGTTGGGACCTGCGTTCTTTCGCGCATGCATGTGAAAGAGCGCAGAAATCTCCCCGAGACACAGAGCTGCCTCAGGGAGATTAGTTTGATTTAGAAAATTTTAAATGAAGAAAAAAAAACTTTTAAGACATGTCCCCTCATGGGCCAGTATCACATGAGCTGGGGCATGGCTATGAATTTCATTAAAAATTTTTGTTAAACTTTAAAAACTTTCATGAAATCTCATCCTGCCCATGGATGAGGTTTCATGATAAATGCGAAGGCCGCCTGGGATCTTTGCTTGCCCACCAACCTTAAGGCTGGACGAGCAGCTCTTTTCATTCCTCTAATTGGTTTTTAAATGGCCTTAATAGGCCTTTGACAGTTCAGTAGGTGTGCAGCCGAGTCCGTTGTACACCCGCCGAACTGGAGATCGGAATGGCACATGGTGACGTCGAGATGCACGCCCGATGTCACCGTGCGTCATTTTACACATCGGCTAGGGGGGCACGCCCCAGCACGCCAACCTGAAGATTCTAGCCCATGTTTTTCAATGAAATGTATTTCTGTTGAACACTTTGATCTGTTTCTTTAAATGTTTCCCGCTGTTTATTTACCGCCATACCTTTTAGTCTATTTGCCCAATCAACCTTAGCCAGCTGTTCCCTCATTCTTATGTTCATCAATCACAAAAAGCTAACATACAAGTTCAGCAGGTAATAGGGAAGGCAAATGGAATGTTGGCCTTTATTTCAAAGGGAATGGAGTATAAAAATAGGGAAATCTTGATAAAACTACACAAGGCATTAGTTAGACCACACCTAGAAAATGTGAACAGTTTTGGTCCCTTATCTAAGGAAAGATATACTGGCATTGGAGGCAGTCCAGAAAAGGTTCACTAGGTTGATCCCGGGTATGGAGGGATTTTCTTATGAGGAGAGGTTGAGCAGGTTGGGCCTGTCCTCATTGGAGTTTAGAAGAATGAGAGGTGACCTTGAAACACATAAGATTCTTAGGGAGCTTGACAGGGTAGTTGCTGAGAGGTTGTTTCCCCTTGTGGGAGAGTCTAGGGCCAGAGGGCATAATCCCAGGGTAAAGGGTCACCCATTTAAGACAGAGATGAGGAGGAATTTCTTCTCTCAGAGGGTAGTGAATCTGTGGGGTTCTTTACCACAGAGGGCTGTAGAGGCTGGTTCGTTAAGTATATTCAAGGCTGAGATAGACAAATTTTTAATCAGTAAGGGAATCAAGGGTTATGGGGAAAAGGCAGGAAAGTGGAATTCAGGATTATCAGATCAGCCATGATCTCATTGAATGATGGAGCAGATGAATGGCGGAGCAGATGAATGGCCTATTTCTGCTCCTACGTTTTATGGTCTTATGTTATTGGCTTTCTTTAAGTGGATATTTTACTTTGTCATTACTAATCAACCCTGTCTCAGTACACAAAACTAGATCTAAAATAGCTTTAGCCCTAAGATAAAAGCAAAATACAATGGGTACTGGAAATCTGAAATAAAAACAGAAAATTCTGGAAAAACTCAGCGGGTCTGGCAGCATCTGTGGAGAAAGAAACAGAGTTAATGTTTTGATTCCATATGACTCTTCTTCAGAGCTCTGAAAAAGGGTCATATGGATTCGAAAAATTAACTCTGTTTCTCTTTCCACAGATGCTGCCAGATCTTCTGAGCATTTCTCGCTTTAGCCCTAGTTGGTTCCACAACATATTTCTCCAAGAAATTGCCACAAAAGAATCATAAAAACTCAACTTCCACCTTTACCAATTTGATTGGTCCAGTCTATATGAAGATTAAAATGTCCCACAATTATTACATTGCCTTTATCACAAGCTCCAATTATTTCTTGATTAACGCTCTGTCCAATGGTATATCTACTATTAGGGGGGGGGCCTATAAACTACTCCCGCCAGCATTTTCTGACCTTGCTATTACTAATCTCCCATACTAATTCTATTTCACAATGTTTTAAGGCAAGATCCTTTCCCACTAATGTCCTTATGTCATCATTTATTATCGGGTATACCCTCCTCCTTTTCCACTCTGCCTGTCAGGTCGGAATATCATGTACCCTGGAATATTTATTTCCTAATGTTGGTCACCTTGTAACCATGTCTCCGTAATGGCGAATAGATCAGAACCATTTTTCTCTATTTCTGCCACTGGTTCATCTATCTTATTGCAGGTTCTCTCAGATAAAGTGACTTCAATTTTATTTTTTCAACTACTATTTCCTGCATGGACCTTACTCTCAGATGTACTATTACCATTACAATCTCTGTCCCTTCCTACCCCCCTCAACTCATCTTTACCCACATTGATACACGTTTCAATTGTCTCAACTTTTATCTTTTGATTCTAATTCTCCCTTCACCCAAATCCTCCTTCCCCTCTGCTAGTTTAAAGCCATTTTTCCCTACTCTGGTGTATTCTCATGCTTTTACTCTCTGTCTCTTCTTGTCATACTCTAGTTACCATTATCTGTATCGCTACCCTGCACTATTGCCTTCTCCTTTCTTTTTAACTTCCCAAATCTCCCTTCATGTGAGCCCTCCCCACCATTATTTAGTTTAGAACCCTCTCTACAGCCCTGGTTATACAACTTGCCAGGATACTGGTCCCAGCACGATTCAGGTGAAGTCCATCCTAACTTTACAGCTCCCTCTTTCCCCAGCGCTGGTGCCAGTGTCCCATGAATCAAAACCCATTTCTCCCACCCCAAGAACCACGCATTCAACCCTCTGATGTTCTTTTCTTTATTCTTTCATGGGATGCAGGCATCGCTGGCAAGGCCAGTATTTGTGACCCATCCCTAATTGCCCTTGAACTCAGTCGCTTTCTAGATCATTACAGAGGGCAGTTAAGAGTCAACCACATTGCTGTGGGTTTGGTATCACATGTAGATCAGATCGGGTAAGGTGGGCAGATTTCATTCCCTAAAGGACATCAGTGAATCAAATATGTTTTTAACAACAATCAATGATAGTTTCATGGTTGCCATTAATGAAACGAGCTGGCAATATTATTTACCCTCTGCCAGTTTGCTCATGGCTCAGGTGGTAATCCAGTTACCTTTGTGGTTTTGCTGTATAACTTAGGCTGTAACTGCTCATACACCCTCAGCAGAACTGCTTTCTTAGTCCTACCTACGTCATTGCTGCCCATGTGCATCACAATAACTGATTCTTCCCGTCCACTCCAAGTTCCTCTCCAGCCCGGAGATGTCCTTACATCCTTCCCCTGACACTGGGCAGACAACACGGTCTTTGGGACTCATACTCTCGACAGCAAAGAACAGTAGCTACCCTCATAACCATACTGTCCCCAGCTACCACTACGTTCCTTCTTGAACGGCTCCCTGCACCACAGTATCGTGGTCAGTTTATTCATCCACCCTGCAGCCCATGCACACATCCACACAAGCTGCAAAAATCTCAAACCTGTTGAACAATTGTAGGGCTGAGGCTCTTCCATTACTACTGCCTGAGTCTTCATGCTGCTTCACTCACAGTCCCACCTACCTGTCCCTGACCACAGACCAATTCAGAAGTACCTAGCCTAAGGGGTGTGACTGCCTCCTGGAACAAAGTATCCAAGTAACTCTTCCCCCTCCCTGATACATTGCAGTGTCTGAAACTCAGACTCCAGCTCATCAATCCTGAGCCAAAGTTCCTAGAGCTGCAGGCATTTACTGCAGACGTAGTTGCTGTGGATCACATAGTGTCCACCAAATCCCACATGTTGTAGCTGCAACACGTCACCTGTCCTGCCATCTTTATTGTGTTTCATTTAAATAATTAGGTTTCAATTTTAGAAATGTCACTCAACTGTGATCTGTAGTAATATTAAGTAGTTTAACCAGTTAAGCTATAAATTTAATGCAATAATTATATTTCCTCAGTACTGGTTTAAACTACTGTCCCCATTTAGAGGGATAAAATCTTAAAACTCAACAAGCAATCACCTACCTGCTCAACTAATTAATTCCTTGAACACTCCCCAGCTACTGGAGACTGAAAAAAGGGTACAAAAAGCAGCACCTCCCTCCCCGTCTGCACCAAATTTCCAAGTTAGCACTTGTTCTTCATCACACTCAGGCCTCGTCATCTCCACACTATGTGGTCGCCAAACCTGTCTGCCTTCACAGAAGGCTGGTGACTCACACCCAAGGTATAACTGCCAAGTCAGCATCCTGCTACAGTAATTAACACCTATTCAGACAACCACTTTTAACCGATTGACAGATAACTCCCACTGCCAGGCAGTTTCTGTTAAACTGTTTTTTTAAACTAGCTTCTGAGTCAGAGTCTGACTGTTAATCTAAATTATAGCTTGAGAAAAACTTACCAGGGTTATCCCACCTGCAACAAATTCCCTAGTTAACGCTTGTTCTTCGTTGCACTCAGTCCTCATCATCTCCACTTTCATTGACCCAGGGTTGATCCCCTGGCTTGGTAGTAATGGGAGAGTGGCGATATACTGGGCCATGAGGTTACAGATTATGGTTGAGTACAATTCTGCTGCTGCTGATGGCTCTCAGTGCATCATAGATACCCAATTTTGAGCTGCTAGATCGATTCTGAATCTATCCCATTTGACACAGTGCTGTGCCAAACAACACGATGGAGTATATTCTTCATGTGAAGACGGGATTTTGTCTCCACAAGAGCTGCGCAGTGGTCACTCCTGCCGATACTGTTATGGACAGATGCATCTGTGACAGGTAGATTAGTGAGCACGAGGTCAAGTAGGTTTTTTCCTCTTGTTAGTTCCTTTACCAGCTGCCACAGACCCTGTGTAGCAGTTATGTCCTTCAGGACTCGGGCAGCTCGGTCAGTAATGGTGCACACAAGCTACTCTTGGTGATGGGCACTGAAGTACCCTAACCAAAGTATATTCCCTGGCCTTGCTACCCTCAGGGTTTCTTCCAAGTGGTGTCCAATATAGAGGAGTGCTGATTCATCAGCTGAGGGGGGAGGGTAGGTGGTAATCAGTATGGCCATGTTTGACCTGATGCCATGAGACTACATGGAGTTTGGAGTCAATGTTGAGGACTCCCAGGGTAACTCCCTCTTGACTGTTTTCCACTGTGCCACTGCCTCTGGTGGGTCTGTCATGATAGTGGGACAGGAGATACCCAGGAATGGTGATGGTTGTGTCTGGGATATTGACTGTAAAGTATGATTCAGGAATATGACTAAAAGAGGTTGTTGTTTGATAGCCTTCGGACAGCTCTCCTAATCTTGGCACAAGACCCCAGATGTTAATAAGGAGAACTTTGCAGGATTGACAGGGCAGGGTCTGTCGTTGTCGTTTTTCGGGACCTCACACCACTTTTCACACAATATTTTAAAACAGTCGAGAACCCTTTGATCTTTACTTTTCAATACATTAGGAAGAAATTTGTAATTCAATTTTAAAATTACCTGTACATCTGGGTTTTTACTTGTTTGTTGGTTGAGATGTAGTACAATGTCCAATAACAGACTGCAGCTTTTAGGAACAAGGGTAACATTGAGGAACAAAACTTCGCTATGGACAAGGGCACTCTTTTATCTTGGAGGCTTGGGTTTGAATTCAACTGAATCTCCTCTGTCTCCTGGCTGTAAGAGCCCAAAATGAAATCTGTGTCGTTCCTTAGTGCATGTAAGACCCGCATACAAAACTGACCATAATTTAGAGAAAATGATGGCAAACTCTGGAAAACCGGATTAAACAGAAAACGCTGGAAATGCTCAGCAGCTGGTAGTACCTGTGGAGAGAGAAACAGCATTAACAGGGAGAAATTTTAACCCCAAAAACTGCCAGGTTTGGGTCACGCAGCAGGTTAATGTGTTAAAAGACTGAATCCCAAGCCCAGTCTGCCTTCAGGTTTTAATGGAGGTGGGTTGAGGGCATGGGCCACAAAGCCGCTCTTAGGAGGCACATTGTCAATTTAAATATTATGAGACTGGCAGCCTCATATTGATCCATGTTTTCAAATTTAACTCTGGTCGACCAGGTTGCCTGGGCCTTGGGAAATTCAGCAGCTAAAGGAAGGCAAGGGCTGTTGGATCCAGGAGGTAAATGTCTTTCCACTTATCGACAAGATCCAGCATTTCTGTTTTGTCAACCCCCGCAATCGTACACCCGACACTTCCAATCTTCCACTGGCCTCCCACATGATACATACGACATCTCGACTGAAGTCTCCAATTTCACACCACCTGCACCTTCAACATCCCACCCGCCTTGGCCTCTGGTTTCCCCTAACAGCATCTAACCTCCTCTAAGCCCATCTTTTTATCTCTTCACTTGTTCTGTTACTAATTATCTATAACTTGCCCAATCATCTATTTTGTCATTTAATCTCGCCTTTCCTCCACTCTATCATAGATTTACCCTTTTATACTTTCATCCTCTCCCCCGTTTCTTTGTTTCTGTCCTTGCTTAAAACCTGTTACATTTCAAATTTTTCCAGCTCTGATGAAAGGTCATTGGCTAGAAACGTGAATTCTGTTTCTTTCTCCACAGACATTTCCTTACATGCTGGGGAGAATTTTCTGCCCGTCGTTGGGGGGGTGGGGGTTGGTGAGCGGGAGCAGGCATGGGCGGGTGCCATTTTACGCGGGCAGCCCAATTAAGGCCTGCCCAGTGTGACGCGCACCCGGAAGCGCTGAGCACTTGCTCTCCAGGTGGGGGGAGAAGGCTGAGTTGGGACCTGCACTCTTTCGCGCATGCGCACGAAAGAGCGTAAAAATCTCCCTGAGGCACAGAGCTGCCTCAGGGAATTTAATTTAATTTTGAAAAATTAAAATAAAGAGAATATAAAAATTTCAGACATGTCCCCTCATGTGACAGTGTCACATGAGCTGGGACATGTCAATGAACTTTAATGAAAAAATTTATTTGATTTATAAATCCTTCATGAAACCTCATCCTGCCCCTGGATGAGGTTTCATGATAAATGCGAAGGCTGCCTGGGCTCTTTGCCTGCCCGCCAACCTTAAGGTTGGATGAGCAGCTCCGTTAATTATTTTAATTAGTTTTTAAATGGCCTTAATAGGCCCTTGACAGTTAGGCGGGTGCGCAGCCGACTCTGGTGCGCGCCCGCCGAACTGAAGTTCGGAATGACGCACGGTGACGTTGGGACGCACGCCACATGTCATTTTACGCGTCAGCGAGTGGGGCCTGTTCCCGCTTGCCGACCAGAAGATTCAGGCTGCCGAGTATTTCCCTGATTTGACATAAATTAGCAGCTTCAGCCAGTGATACCACAAGAATGACTTGGTTGGGAAGCAATGTTTTTCTGATTTTGAACATATTGGACCAAATGGACGGAGTTAAGTATTTTTTCAATGGAGAGAAGGCATGAGCTTTGTAGAATCAGAATTGTATAGCCCAGGAGCAGGCAATTCAGTCTGTTTTTTTGAAAGTAGTATCCACTAAGTTCCAATCCCTTTCCTTTTATCTTTGATCCTTTATTTTTTTCAAATTAGTATTCAGTTTCTTGTATTCAGAACATAATAGCTCAATTGTATCTAAATTACTGATGCCTCAGCATTTTAAAAATTTGGATCATGTTCCCTCTCAACCTACAGTTCTCCAATAAAAATAATGTCAGTTTTGTGAACCTCACAGCATAAGTAGATTTTACAGTGTATTGCTGAAAAACGAGACTTTTTTGTCAGAGCTTTTCATCTTGCACTCATCAGGACAATTCACAAGAATACAAAATATTATATGAGACGAGAGTGCTGATTGGTTGGCAAGTGCACTGTTATTGGTAGAGGCATTGCCATGGAGAATGCACCAGCTGATGGTGATTGACAGTTAACTGCTAAGCATTGTTTGAAAATTTAAACCAGACAGCTTAACTATGATTGGTCAAGGCATTGCCCTGAGGAATGAACCAGCGAATGGCTGTCAGGTATTTTGTTTAGCTGAAACAGCGCAATGTGTTTATATGTTCTTTCTGTTCGCAAAGAACAGGGCCCTGTGTATTAAGATATGTAGCTTTCAGTACACACAAATATGGCACACTGCAAGCCTGACTGACAATCTTTAATCGGCTGTCAGCATAATTTTTATCACACAGGATTATTTAGCAAATGTTGTCCAATTTTGAAATCACATCCCTTGTTGTGTTTTGAGTTTTGCAAGCATGGGCTGGTTGGGTACGGTTTGTACCTTGCCCATTGTGAACAGCGCAAGGGACATGCTATTTGATACAACTCGCCAGTCTTTGGGACGTACAGCCTACATACCTAGCATCACACTGGCACTGAAATTCATATACGACATTACTCATTTCTATGATAGGCAGAATGTCTTTTATATGTCTTAATGGGCTCCATCCTGTGCTCAAATTCACCTTTGAAATGGAGCAGTCAAATGAACTCCCTTTCCTTGACGTACAAGTTGAGAAATCTGCCAGGTGATTCTCTACCACGGTCTACTGCAAGCCTACCTTCACTGGTCGATATACTGTTGGGATTCTTACAGTTCCACACGCAATAAGATTGGCCTTATGGGCAACCTTGCAAATAGGACCCCAGCCATTTGCTCACCATACAAGTTTGATGCTGAAATAGGACGCATCAAAGGCATCCTGAGGGATAATGGCTACCCTGATCAGATCATTTTGTGCTGTATTCGTGCAAACTCATGAATGAGCGTAAAGCTCTCACTTTTGGCCCTGAAAAGTGTCCAACTTACCTCAGATTACCCTGGAAGGGCAAGATATCTCAAATATTTGAGCAACAGGTGAAGCTAGCTGTTTCACACTGCTACTATGCAGTAGCAACACGAGTGGTATTCGTCACGAAGAGGATTCTGCTATCAAGCCAAAATGACTTTCTCCCTTTCACACAAATGAGTAATGTGGTGTATGAATTTTAGTGCTAGTGTGATGCTAGGTATATAGGCGGTACGTCCCAAAGACTAGCGGATTGTATCAAAAAGCATGTCCCTTCTGTACCCAACCAACCCATGCTTGCAAACCTCAAAACACAGGAGAGAATTTTCCCCCCCGTTGAGGGGATTGTGCGGGGATGGGCACGGGCCCAACTGGCGTCCCCGATCGGGTCCACCAATTAAGGCCCGCCCAGCGTGACGCGCACCCGGATGCGCTGTGCACTCCCGGTGTGGGGGGGTGTGGGTGGGTGGTGGTTCACAGAGTGGTGAAAAAGCGCAGAAATCTCCCTGAGGCACAGAGTTTTAAAAATTTTAATAAATAAAAAAAATTTAAGACATGTCCCCTCATGTGACATGAGTTGAGACATGTCAATGAACTTTAATGAAAAAATTTATTTAATTGATAAACCCTTCATGAAACCTCATCCCGCCTGTGGATGAGGTTCCATGAAAAATGTGAAGGCCACCTGGGCTCTTTGCCTGCCCGCCAACCTTAAGGTTGGACGGGCAGGTTTCTCAATAGGGTTAATTAGTTAATTAATGGCCTTAACAGGCTTTTGACAGTTCAGCAGGCGCGCAGCCAACATGGCTGCACGCCCGCCAAACTGAAAATCTAAATGAAGCGCAGTGACGTCAGGACGCATGCCCAACGTCACCCCGTATAATTTTACGCCTTGGCGAGCGGGCTCCGTCCCCACTTGCCGAGCCGAAGGTACAGCCCACAGTGTCCAACGTTAGATGTGATTTTGTGATTGGATAGCATTTTCTAAATAATCCTCAATGTGCTAAGAATTATGCTGACAACCAATTTAAGATTGTCAGTGAGGCTTGCAGTGTGGTGCATTTGTATGTATGGAAGCTACATACATTAATGCATAGGGCCCTGTTCTTTGCAGCCAGAAAGAACATGTACTCACATTGCACCTGTTTCAGCGAAATAAAATAAGTGACAGCCATTCCACAGGGCAATGCCTTGACCAGAGTTAAGCTGCCTGGTTTAAATTTTCAAATAATGCTTGGCAGTTAACTGTCAGTCACCACTAACAAGTGCATTTTCCATGGCAATGCCCCTATCACTCAGTGTCCACTTGCCAACCAATCAGCACTCTCTTTTCATATAATATAAATTGTTGTTTCTTTTACATTTGGTATTCTTGTGAACTGTGCTGATGAGTGCAAGATGAAAAGTTTTGACAAAAAGTGTCCTTTTTTAGCAATACTCAAGTTCTGTGCTACCGTACAGTTATTTTACATTGTAGCGCTCCCGATGCAGAGCTTTGTGTGATGGGACTGCATAGTGAGAAGTTGGACAAGGAGGCTTGTGTGGTCTTCTAGGGTTCATATAATTTGGTGTCCATCATTTTAATCATCTCAACACAAACTGGAAAGATCAGGAATAATAAAACAGAAAAGTGTTTGGGCTGTGAGTTGTTGACCTTGGCATCCAGTTCCTGATAGGTGCTCATATTGCATGAGGTTTGGGTTCATAGTCTCAATTTCCAAATTCATCTTTTCCTCTTTTGTGAAGACTTTCTGATGCAATATTCTTCCCTTTACACATCTCTTTAAAAATTCCATTTAATCTCTACTGTTCTATTATCTCATTTGAACTTGTTGTACTTTATCTTTCCTATAGCTTTATTCCTAGAACCAGTCTTGTTTGTCTGTATTGTTTTTTTTGTTCTTTAGTCTTCAATACAATGACAATGAGAAACCATGTATTTATTTACTTTCATGTGTACAGTCATTCCCAGTCAATACTAAATCATATACAGCAGCTGCCCGAAGCATTGACTTCAGCTATTTTGAGAAACAATCAGTTTTCTATACAAAGTTTCTTCTGCTTTCACCTCTCTTGTTTTGGTTGTCCCTGATCTGTTCATTTTAATTATGCGATATAAAAGTTCCTGATTATTGCACTTGAATTCATTTTTTCTTTTAGTCTCTTGAGGAAGGTTAAGAATCATAGAACGTTACAGCACAGAAACAGGTCATTTATCTCATCAAGACTGCAGCTGTATTTTTCTCCACATGAGCCACCTAATCTAACCATCTCTGTGAAGGCTTTGACAATGTAAGAAATAGGAGTAGGAGTAGGTCATACTGTTCCACCTGCTCCGCCATTCAAGATCATGGCTAATCTTCTACCTCAATTCCTTTAGTATACAAAAATCCTAATGTTTCAGATATAATTTCAGTGCCTGTTAAGAACAATGGTTTGGATTTTGCAGTAATAATGATGGCAAAACTGCCAGTATCAGATGTCATAACGCCACTGACTCTAACAGTGACTTCAGAGTCTACATATGCACAGGGTAACATGGAAATCCAGAAGTTGCTGTCAATGATTCAACAGTCTTCCAGAGGGTGCATTGTTGAATTCCTCACAAGTTGCAATCCCTAAGCAATCAATTAATTGATGGAAATTTCCAGCCATACGCTGTTAGTCTTGCTGTAAAACCCTTAAAGTTACACCTTGTTGAATGAGGTGTAACTGGGTTTTAATGCCATCAAAAAGTTCATTATTACTGCAAAACACCCTCACTGGCCCTGAAGAGCAAATTTTATATTTGCCGAATGTCAAATTTCTCTCATATGATAAAACAATTCCATAAATTTTTAAAATGATAAAGTATTTTTAAAAAGTCTTATCTTTATTTTAACTTTGATTTAAATTCAATCATGTTTTGCTATCTGAAATTTTAAGTTAAAAGTAAAGGTATTCAATGCTTTTAACTTTCCACTTTGCTGTCTATGATACATTATATATATGTCAGCTGAGGTTGGTAAAGGAATAGGTTAGTGCTGTAAGTTTCATGTTCCTGGAAATGCTGAAGGTTTTGCTTCACTAGAAACAAGGCTAGTGGAATAATTATTCTTAGGTGATGACAGCTGTAGCTAGCCTGAAAAGGGGCCACGGTCAAATAAGGCCTAGTGGGAGAGCAACTGGGCAGATACCTAAAGTAAACAACCCTACTACAAAGCTGTCATAAACTTTTCATTTATTCTTGTTTAATTAAGATGGCTGCTGAAATACGCATGTTAAGTAGTGTGTGGAAGTAGAATAGAAATTACTTTAGTGAATCACTCCATGGTTCAACATTTTCATAAGAAACAAGGACACTGGACTGAATGCCATTTATGAACAGCTTGTTAATGGGTCTTATGAACAGCCTTAGACATAAATAACTGATAGTGGAACAGATACAAATAATGAAGCTTCTTGAGAGTTAGTTTGAAGGCCAGAATAGAATTGATCATGGCGAACAGCTTGAGATGAGATAAGGAAAGGATGATATAAGGCCTAATAGATCAAGGACAGAAGGTACGTGCAAAAGCTCAAAAAGTTATTGCAGGTGAATGACATTAGAGGTGGTTTTCACACCAAGGTTTCAACAAAGAATTCAACGTTTTATGATATATTTTGAAATAAAGTAAGGCTTTAAAGGGCAAAATGGTCTTGTCAATTATCCATCCAGGTCCAACCATGGAAAAGGGTATAAAGTACAAACGGGTATCCTAAGGGTAGATACTTGCTAACATCATTGGGTAGTTTGAGAAATTGTTAAGACATGAGGTACTGAGAAGAAAAGTGGAAGAGGGAGAAGAAAGAAAGAGCAGTTCGCACATGCCAGCCACCCTGCCCGATCTGGACCGGTACTCGCTACTTGACGTGATGTTTTTCATATGTACAATGTTCTGTGGAAAATTCTATCTTATCTGAACAGAATAGCATCCCCACTATCTTTCTATAGCAGCTTTAACATTCACCTGATTAAATTTAAAATGCAATCTAAAACATGGCACTGCTTCAAAGCAGAGAAACAGCACTGACTCTCCGGTCAAGATTCCACACTCAGGTCCTGGTGTGGGGTCTAAATTTGCAACCTTATAAGAACAGGGACAAGAGCTGGAAGTCATAGGATGTTCTGATCATACTTTCAATTGAAGTGGCATATCAGGATGCATCATGGGATCACCCAGGCTTGATCAAGTTGTGGATATAACTTTTAAAAGTGTTTGCAGTAAAAAAAAAACTAGAACGAATATGACCTACTGGCCAGGCCAGGAAGTTGATGATTAGCCTGTGGGCCAGTTCATGATAAGCTAAGGAATGTGACCTTTGGGTCAGCGTAAAATAAGTTGATGAATGGTCTATGAATTATATCGTAATATGCTGATTTGCTTAACCCTGGGGTCAAGCTGAGATATGCCGATGACTTGGCACAACAGCAAAACATCAGGATAGATGAGCAAAGTTTGTGTTTTGGAACAAACTGTGAACATCGTTTGTGCAAAAGGTCAGGACATTTTGTGATTGTTTTACAAATTCTTCCATAACTATGGAGGTGATGTACGGGTCATTCCATGTTTATGTTGTAAACTCATTTGTAATCAAGGATGTAATGAATTAGACATACAAGATAAGAACATTGTGAGTTAAAGGTGAGTTTTCCCAAAGCTGGTTTATATAACTGTGTAACTTCGAATTGCCTTTTAGAGCATTCTGAAAGGACACTGGCCCTGTGTGCACACTTGTACCAAATTAAAACTGCTGCATGAATCTATCTAAAGTTGACTCTGTGTCGAGTGTCTTTTAGATACTTTCCCAACACAGTGAATCCCTGGTGAATTTCACCAAAATTGTATGTTTCAAGCTGTGCTGCCTGCAGTACACACAATTGTTATATCATCTTCTGATTGGTTGGGAAAAATCTAATGATATTTATTTGGTAGATAATCTTGACAATTAATAACAAACTGTATATCAGTGTATTTGAGCTCACTTTTGAAGCTTTGAAAAATCCTTCCAAAAACAAGGTCAACGTATACGCTTAGTATAAAATGTGAACTGCTGGTGTTGGTGTCGGTGTTTACCATTTTGAAATGTTAAAAAAATTCTGTTCATCGGTTGCCATGTGCAGTCTGCTCTGTGGGTTATCTTAAACTCCCGCACATCTTCTTGACAACATGGCTTGATCCCATGCACTGACTTATAAGGCAAGTATAATCCTAAACATGTATTTCTGAGCTGAAAAATTGAGGCTGACTCCTAATGCAAGTATAGTCCTAAACATGCATTTATTAGCTGAAAAATGGGGGGGTCGACTTATATGCTGAATGTAGGCCAAACATGCATTTTGGCATCTAATAACAGGGGTAGTCTTATAT
The DNA here is from genome assembly GCF_964194155.1 of Cetorhinus maximus. Taxonomy (NCBI): domain Eukaryota; kingdom Metazoa; phylum Chordata; class Chondrichthyes; order Lamniformes; family Cetorhinidae; genus Cetorhinus; species Cetorhinus maximus. Next base: position 191,885,808 of record NC_135879.1, read on the forward strand.
GCCAGGTCAACATATATGCTGCAATCTATGGTATTAAATTTCACTGTCTAGTTTATTTTTGTTTCTTGTTTCCTTGTTCCTTTAAATTAATCTTGTTATTAATTTATTATGTCCTTAAGTTTGATTTCAGTTTCTCTAATCTATTCATTTTGCAAACTTTCCACCTAATTTTGTGGGCATTGGCAGACTAATACATGTTGCCATAGGATCAGAACACATTCTGACTCCCACATCTGTTATCCTAGGCATAAAATATCAGCCATTTCTAAGAGCAACAAAACCATTTCTGAGCTGCCTTCCCATTACCTGAGGAAAGACCAAGAAATCCCAGAAATACTCATGTGAACTTAACAAACTAAAAATAAAAGCAGTTCTGAGCACACGCACTGTGCATCATGACACTATTGAAGACATATCTGATACTTGTACAGAATGCTTCCAAATGTTTCCCATTACAAAATCCATTTACTTACTAAAAATAGAATATTGCAGCATAAAATTTGACAAAGGTACTTTGCGAACTTATTCACTCTTCCCCAGTACCAAAATCCTTTGTAACTGAAACCAGTTTCAATAATTAATGCAAATTATAGTGAACAGTTAAACCTTTATTACTTTTCCCCGTCCTTACTGACTACTTAACGAAGCAATACCAAGTATCCATTATTATCATAGAGAGGAAGTTGTATTGGATTGGTCACTGAGCATGGATGTAATCCAAGCGTAATCCCACGTGTACTTTACTGAGACGCCAAACCCATCCCACTGGAGATGCCCCCTATGCTCATCCATGGCATCGATGGAGGGCAGGCATGGTGATTCAAGCAACTTGGAATTAGCACAAAGCAGTTTGAACTCTTGCTTCAGACAGACAGGGTCACTAAAGAAATATTCTCTTTAGGATGCAGTGCTGATGGTAATGCAAATTCACATATAATTTTGATTGAACAAATGTGAAAATCCTCGTGTGCTTGATGACATGTCATTAGCAGCACTGTAGACTCTGTTTTCTATGTTACTTTTAAATTGCTTTGGGACTTGTCAAATAATGTAAGAATTTAAAACAACTGAATTTCTCTGCTTGTACTTACTGGCATCGTCTGGCTACCGTGTAAGGCGTTGATGGCTGCCTGGGCCTCTGCATGTGCGGAAAATTTCACAAATGCACATCCTGTGGGGGGGAAGAAAAGGACAGGCTGCTAAGCTGAGAAGACTGTGGCTACATGGAATATACTGGAGACCCTTAACTCAACATAAGCATCACTCTTTAAAATTATGGTGGATTATCAGACTTTTTCACTTATCTATAACCAGTAATAAATACATATAGCAAGCGTAAATTAGTAAATTGATTGACCAGTGTATTATTGAGCCAATCACTACCAGATATGCTATATCATGGCACTCCATGTAAACATTTGATCGGTCCAGTCCAGTTTTGCTGAGATACAGTACATTTCCATAACAAAATATAGCCTGAGTTTAATTTTTAATATTTGGTACTTCAGCTGAAACAATAAAGCTGTCAGCTAAAAACATTCCGGCTGACAATTGGGGTTTCAAACTGTATGTTCTATACTTATGAGTAAGAATATGGATTATTTTTTATGATGTAAATTAATATTAAATCGTTTCACTGATCAATAAAATTCTCAAAAGGTAAATATGTTGCTTGGCACACCTTCAAATTCCAAACTGTAGGATAATGCTACCACTCATCATAATTAACAATAGACAGCAGTTTGACAATAATGAGTTTGAGCTCTTTTGAAATTTTAGGTCTCCTTTGCTGATACAATTGGACACCACTGATTACAATGAACAATATTAGGCTCACAGTAATTACTGGAAGGGATAAGGCTTTGAGTTGAGTGTTCAGGGCCCAAGTGGAATATCATTAATAGTCAGTTGGTGCTTCATCTGGATTCACTGTTGCACAGTCGATCAAACCTACAAAGTGAATTGTCAGCATTTCGGCTGATCAGCCAGTCCATGCCAATCAGAGATGAGAAGCTGACAGCTATATTGGGTGGATTTTTGTGATCATTCTTTGTTGACATCATTATAGACTACCCCTCCCACCGCCACCAAAATAATTAAAAAAGATAAAACACTGGTGTTGTAAGTATCCTCAAGCGTCCAGAAATTTATTTGAATGAACTAATAGATTTCTGACACTTAATCCTATCATTCGACAGTTGCTACTCAAACTTGCTAACAAATGCGCAAGAGGGACCGTGACAGTTCTCAGACACAGCTGCTGAGGCTTTGACTGGCAATAAGCTTGTCTTAGTGCAGGAGGCATTGTCCTTAGCTGGCTCTTTCAATATTCAAACACTTATGCTTGAGGTTTCTAAGCCCACGTCCTATGCTAGCTGAAGGGAAGATATGTGAATGAAATCATGGTAAAGAGTGTTGAGAAAAATGGTGGGGAAAGGTCAATTAAAATTGACTTCATGAGTGGGGACATTGAATGAAGATAGGATTGGGCACAGATGTGAATTCCTGCATAACTGAATTATTTAATGCCACCCACTGTCTATATTCGCACTATATATACATTATATATGTAAATAAAATCAATGTTTTAAAGAGTGGCAAGGAGGGAAAAAAACTCAGCTTGGAAGCTTTGTTGAGAAAGCTGGAGTTTGTGAGGAGGATTTCATGTAGATAATGTTTTTGATAGTTCTTAATTACAGCTTTTGTCCAACATAAGAAACCTGTCTTTTTAAATTTGCAACCTAAAGAAGAAGTTTCTAAAGCACAACCATCTAAAACTGGCCTTACCCTTAGTCATTAGTATATCTTCTGACAGTTTATATTGAGGTGTCAGATCCACTTCACTTTCTGCACAGTGAATATGTCATTTCAAAGATCCATCAAAATGACTAATAAGGTATTCAATTATCCTAACCCATTCACATTAGGTATTAAAAGCAACTCATTACTACATCAAGCTCCATTAACGTCCCTGAGTCTTTTGTAATGCCATCAAGATATTTTTGCACAGTCAATTGGAAACACAGAAGAAACATTAACTGAACAAAGCACAGTGTGGTCAGTAAGTCTCACCAATCTTTATAAGTGTCTTCTTAAATTAATATGCATCGGAAGAGTTGTGCAAATGACTACTGGGCCACTATAAGACACCAAAGTATGTTATTTTCATGAACACAGAATAAGGTAAGTGGAGGGAGCTTAAATTTGGCAACAGGCTTCAGATATAAACAGCGACTATAGGCTAAGCAGTAGGAATGCAATATTAACTTACAGACTACACTGCTACCTGTCCTCTTTTTATTTCTATATTTGTTATGATTTATAGCAATTGTCTAAGGTGAGGTATATCAGTTCCGGGAATGTGACTTCCCCAACCCCCCATCACCCACAGTGCAAGGATCCAGTGTTAGTATGAAGCATTCCAAGATCAGGTGGCATAGGAAAAGAGGTGGGTGTATTTTTCAGCCCAACTAGACTGACCTCATGGGTCAGGCAGTGGGGTGGGGGCCTGGCTGGGGTGGGGTGGGGTTGTGGGGGGGGAGGTGGCGGCGGGGAAACTTGCTATAGCAAGTGCATTTTACAGGATGCTAGTCAGATTTAGTGGTAAGAACTTCAAGGTAATCAGCAAGGATACCATTCCTAAAATGAATTCCTAGGCATAGTTTTGCACTCTCTGAGGGCAATGCTATGGAAAACTAAGCAATTGGCTCTCCTTGCTGGGAATTGTTTGGCCAATGATTTAGGGCTTCCATGACCTCATAGAAGCTCTACCCCTTGAAAATACTCACATATGCTGAGCCAGTGCTCAGCAGCACAGGCAGCAAGAGAGGATAGATGGACCAAAGAATGGTTCATCATCTGTACCAATCTGTAGCTCTACTCAAAAAATTCATGCAAACTCAGAAAGCAAACAGATCCAACCAAACATCACAAAACCTCAAGCAGTGCCTGCAGTTGTAGGTGTATAATCTAATCCTGTAGCAGGACATAATAGACACTCTTGTCCTAGGAAGCTATGGGGAAAACCTAACTGTCAACCGTATCACTTACTTCTCATGATGGTAGCACTAAGAAAAGCATTAGTCTAATTGGTATGAGACCCTCATCATACATTCTGTCAAAGGAGAAAAAAGGACCCAAAAGATGCATAAAAACACTAAAATTTCATTAATAAGTTGTGGCCATTTGTACTTGTATCATTACCCCTGGATACATCCTTGGCTCCTTCTATTTCTCATTGACTTGCTGCCCCTCAGGGAAATCATCTGAAAATATGTTAGTTTCTGCATGTATATGATGGCACCCAGCTCTATTTTGACACTAACTTTCTCGATTCCTCCACTTATCAGATTGCTTGTCAGATATCCAGTACGGGATGAGAAGAAATTTCATCCAACTAAATATTGGGAATACTAAAGCCATTGTCTCTGTTCCAGAGGCAAACTCTTTTTAAATTATTATTCTATGGGATGTGGGCAAGGCCAGAAGTCATTGCCCATCCCTAATTGCCTTTGAGAATGTGGCCACCTTTTTGAACCGCTGCAGTTCATGTGGTGTAGGTACACCCACAGTGCTGTTAGAAAGGGAGTTCCAGTGACAGTAAAGGAACAGCAATATACTTCCAATTAGGATGGTGTGTGGCTTGCAGGGGAACTTGCAAGTGGTGGTTTTCCCATGCATCTGCTGCCCTTGTCCTTCTAAGTGGTAAAGGCCGGGGGGGTTTGGAAGGTGCTGTTAAAAGAACCTTGGTGAATTGCTGCGGTGCATCTTATAGATGGTACACACTGCTGCCATTATGCATCGGTGGTGGAGGGAATAGGTGTTTAAGGTGGTGGATGTGGTGCAAATCATGGGGGCTGCTTTGTTCTGGATTGTGTCAAGCTACTTGAGTGTTGTTGGATCTGCACTCACACAGACAAGTGGAGAGGATTCCATCACATTCCTGACTTGTGCCTTGTAGATGGTGGAGAGGCTTTGGGAGTCAGGAGGTGAGTTACTCACTGCAGAATTCCCACCCTCTGACCTGCTCTTGTAGCCACAGTATTTATATGGCAAATCCAGTTCAGTTTCGGGTCAATGGTAACCCATAGGATTTTGATAGGGACACTAACACTGTTACCTAGACACTAACTCCATCTGGCTCCCTGACAACTGTCTGAGGCTGAACCAGACTGCTCACAACCTTGTTTCCATATTTGAATCCAAGATGTTTCTGACTACATATCCACACAGTCACTAAGATCGCCTATTTCCACTCTGTAATATTGCCTGAATCCGCCCCTGCCTAAGCATATCTTCTGCTAAAACTTCCATCCAATGCATTATTACCTCTCGACTTGCCTATTCCAAAGTACTTTTGGCCAGTCTCTTACGTTCTACCCTCCGTAAATTTGATGTCATCCAAATTCTGCTGCCTATGTCCTACCTTGGTTTGACCTTCCAAAATCTAACACCTCACACTTTTCCGCATTAAATTACTTCTGCCATTTTCTGGCCCATTTTTCCAGTTGGTCCAGATCTCTCTGCAAGCTTTGAAAGCCTTCCTCGCTGCCCACAACGCCTCCAATCTTAGTGTCATCAGCAAACTTGCTGATCCAATTCACCACATTATCATCCAAATCATTGATATAGACAACAAACAACAATGGCCCCAGTACAGATCCCTGAGGCACACCACTAGTCACAGACCTCCAGTCTGAGAAGCAATCATCCACTACCACTCTCTGTCTTCTCCCACACAGCCAATTTCGAATCCAGTTTACAACCTCTCCATGGATACCAAGTGTCTGAACCTTCTGAACTAACCTCCCATGTGGGACCTTGTCAAAGGCCTTACTAAAGTCCATGTAGACAACATCCACAGCCTTTTCTTCATCTACTTTCTTGGTAACCTCCTCGAAAAACTCTACAAGGTTCATTAAACACGACCTACCACGCACAAAGCCATGCTGACTATCCTTAATCAGCCCTTGGCTGTCCAAATAATTATATATCCGATCTCTCAGAACACCTTCCAATAATTTACCTACTACTGACGTCAGGCTCACTGGCCTGTAATTACCTGGTTTACTTTTGGAGCCTTTTTTAAACAATGGAACAACATGAGCTACCCTCCAATCCTCCGGCACCTCACCCGTGGCTAAGGACATTTTAAATATTTCTGCCAGGGCCCCTGCAATTTCTACACTAGTCTCCCTCAAGGTCCGAGGGAATATCATGTCAGGCCCGGGGGATTTATCTACCTTTATTCGCTGTAAGGCAGCAAGCACCTCCTCCTCTTTAATCTCTATATGTTCCATGAAACTACTGCTTGTTTCCCCTCCTTCCTTATACACTATGCCAGTTTCCTGAGTAAATACTGATGCAAAAAAACTGTTTAAGATCTCCCCCATCTCATGAGGCTCCACACATAGACGACCACTCTGATCTTCAAGGGGACCAATTGTGTCCCTTACTATCCTTTTACTCTTTTAAGAATAAATTAGATAGATACATGGATGGGAGACGTCTAGAGGGTTATGGACGACGTGCAGCTCAATGGGACTAGCGGAATAATATTTCGGCACAGACTAGAAGGGTTGAATGGCCTGTTTTCTGTTCTGTAGCGTTCTATGGTTCTATGGTTCTATGTCCTAACTCACACCAAGTCCAGTTCATCCTTTGCCCCTGTGTTCTCTGACCTATATTAACTCATGGCGAACCAATGCCTCAATTTTAAAATTCTTATTCTTGTTTTTGAATTCCTCCCTGGCCTCTCCCCTCCCTATCTTTGTAATCTCCTTCAGCCCCACAACTCTCTGAGACATCTGCACTGCTCTAATTTTGACCTCTTGAACAATCCAGATTTTAATTGCTCCATCATTGTCTGTGCCTTCAGCTACCAAGACCCTGAGCCTGGGGACTCCCTCCCTACCTCATCTTTTATCCTTTAAGATGTGCCTTAAGATCTATCTCTTTGATCCAGTTTTTGATCATCTATCCATATGGCCTGGGGTTTGCAGTGGTAATGATGGCGAAGTTGGCAGTGTTCGTATTCATTATTCCAGTGGAACTAACAGAAGTTTCAGAAGCCCACAGATGAGTAGCAGAACAGGGAAATTCAGAACCTGCTGTCTGTGATTCTATGCTTCTTCAGAGGTTGTAAGAATCTTTTAAAAAGTTACATCTTATTAAATGAGGCCTAACAGGTTTTTAATGCCATACTAGATTCACCACCACCTTCTCAACAACAGCAGCAACTTAGGTTAATATAGCACCTTTAACATAATAAACACCCCATAGCAATTCACAGGAGCATTTTAAAACAAAGTATGGCATTGAGCCACATAAGGAGATATTGGGAAGAATTTTCCAGTCGGCAAGTGGGGGCGGGGCCCGCTCGCCGACGCATAATATGACGCACGGTGACGTCGGGCATGTGTCCCGACGTCACCATGTGTCATTTAGATTGTCAGTTCGGTGGGGATGCAGCTGCATCGGCTGCACACCCACTGAACTGTCAAAGGCTTGTTAAGGCCATTAAGAAAATAATTAAAGTTGTTAAGAATGCTGCCTGTCCAACCTTAAGGTTGGCGGGCAAGCGAAGAGCCCAGGCAGCCTTCGCGTTTTTCATGAAACCTTATCCACGGGCAGGATGAGGTTTCATGAAAGGTTTATTAATTAAATAAAAAATTTTAAAAAAAATTAATGGACATGTCCCAGCTCATGTGACAGTTTCATGTGAGGGGACATGTCCTTAAAATTTCTTTTTCTTTAATTAAATTTTTCATAACTTAAAACTAATCTTCCTAAGGCAGCTCCGTGTCTCAGGGAGATTTCTGCGCTCTTTCACGCAGATGTGCGAAAGACTGTAGGCCCCGGCTCAGGGAATCCACCTCCCACCCCCACCTTGCCCGCACAGGGAGCGCTCAGCGCTTTCGGGTGTGCGTCATATTGGGCAGGCCTTAATTGGCCCGCCCAGGGAAAATGGCGGCGCGCACCCGATCGGGGGCGCCGATCGGGTTTGCGCTCGCTCCTGCCCGCCCCAGCACAACCCCCCTAACAGGGGGAAAATTCAGCTCATGATATGTTTAAAGTCAGGTGACCAAAAGCTTCGTTAAAGAGGTAGGTTTAGTGTCTTAAAGGAGGAAAGCGAGGTACAGAGGCAGAAAGGTTTAGGGAAGGTATTCCAGAGTTTGGAGCCTAGGCTACTAAAGGCACAGCTACCAATGATGGCACAATTATAATTGGTGATACATAAGAGGCCAGAATTAGAGGAGCACAGCTATTTTGGAGGGCTGTGGGCTGCAGGAGATTACAGAGATAGGAAGTGTCAAGGCCTTGGAGGGATTTGAAAACAAGCGTGAGAATTTTAGAATCAAGATATCACTTGGCCGGGACTCAATGTAAATCAGAGAGCACAGGGGTGATGGGGGACTTGCTGTGAGTTAAGACACAGACAGCTGAGTTTTGGGTTACCTTAGGTTAACAGAAGGTAGAATAAGGAAGACCAGCCATGATTGCATTGGAATAGTTGAGTCTAGAGGTAATAAATGCATGAAAGAGGGTTTTAGCTGAGACAGAGATGAGGTGAGACAGTAGCGAAGGCAGCTGATGTTACAGAGGTGGAAACACGGGGTCTTAGTGATTACATGAATATGAGGCTGGAAGTTCATATTGGGATCAAATGCAACATCAAGGTTGTGAACAAACTGGCTTAATCTCAGAATGTTGCAAGGTAGAACTAGTAGTTAGGGAACAGAGTTTGGAGCAGGAACCAAAAACATTGGCATCAGTCTTCCAAATATTTAATCAGCGAAAATTTCTGCTTATCCTGTACTGGATAACAAATAGAACAGTCTGATAATTTAGCAACAGCAGAGGGGTCGAGAGATGTGGGTAGTGAGATAGAGCTGAGTGCCATCAGCGTGTATATGTAAACTAATGCTGTGTCTTTGGATGATGTCATTAAGGGGAAGTATACAGATGAGAAATAAAAAGGGGCAAAGGATAGATCCTTGGGAGACACCAGTGGCAATTGTGAAGGAGCAGGAAGAGAAGTCATCGCAAGTAATTCTCTGGAGGCGAGTAGACAGGAACCAGGTGAGAGCAGTCCCACCCAGGTGGACGACAGTGGAGAGGTGTTGGAGGTGGATAGTGTGGTCAACAGTGTCAAGGATGAGGACGAAAAGTTACTGTTGTCACAGTCACATTGGATGTCATTTGTGACTTTGATAAGAGCCATTTTGGTACTGTGGAAGGTGCGGAAACCTGATTGGAAGGATTCATACATGGAGTTCCAGGAAAGATGGGAATGGATTTGGGAAGTGACAACAAGTTTAAGGGCTTTGGAGAGGAAAGGGAGGCTGAAGATGGGATGATGGTTTGTGAGGGCAGCGTGGCCAAGGGTTGGTTTATTGAGGCGAGGCGTGAACACGGCAGATTTAAAGGAAAGAGGGTGGATATCTGAAGATAGGGTACCAATTAGAGTATTGGTTAACATGGGGGATGGGAGGGCAAGCTGGGTGATCAGCAGTTTAGTAGGCATAAGATTGAGGTAACAGGAGGTGGGTCTCAAAGGTAATTATGGATGGGCAATAAATGCTGGCCTTGTCAGTGATGCTCACATCCTGTGGACGAAGAAAAAATGAGTAAATAATTAGGGCTAAACACTCTCACTGTCCTGAAAAGCTAATGCTATATTTGTGGGATGTCAAATTTCTGCATTGCGACAAAAAAATTTCACATTTAAAAAAAAATATATTTTTAAAGTTTATATTTATTTTAGCTACTATCCGAATCCAACCATGTTTCAATACCTGAAGTTTTAAATTCAAAGTGAAGGATAAAGTACTTTTAACTCCCTGATTTCCTGTCAATAAGAATACCCCAATGCGATTGGCTGCTTATCCTGTTTACTGACATCACTGCTGCTGCATGCTTGGAGACCTACTTGACTTGGCACCAGATTTAAGCTGCTGTCAGGTAAGGGGAAATCCAAGCTACAGGGATCGCTAGACCTTTGTGGGTAGTAATCTTCAAGGTCAGTGGTGAGTGCCATTGCTTCGTCAAGTCCAGGCAATATTTCTTTATGTGGCCCAGAGCCAAATTTTGTTTTGTAATGCTCCTGTGAAGCACCTTGGGGCATTCTACTACAGTAAGGATGTTATATAAATACAATTTTTTGTGATAATAACAATAGGTCAACTTTTAAATTTTGCTGTCAGTCCAGAATATGACAGACCCATAGATGATTTTATGTGAAAGCTCAAGGCACACTACTTTCTTGGCAAGAATCACAGGAACTTGCGAGTGTGCTGCTGAGCATAACTTTAAATTCTACGATTTCCTTGAATTTCTGCAGAACTTCTCTCGCTCATTCACAAGCTTTGGTGCAAATGGCATAAATGCCACTTACACTGTTTTTTCGAGGTTTCCATGCTTTTCCATTGAAGTTACGGTGGATGAATGGGAGAAGCCCAAAAAAAAAACACATCCCATAATTTTAAAATTAATCTCTCAGCTAGAAGTCCTAAGGCTTGCCTTAAGGCCTAACTGGAAATTTCTAGTGACGGAGATTTGACAAGCTGGACAGCCACCTGCTCCAGCATCACCAGCCGTTGTGATTGAAAAATGTCTCCATGGAGAGCAATGTTCTTCAACTCTGCCCCAATGTCAGAACAGTACACTCTTGTGTATCCTTGTGAATTTTTCTATTTCCACACTAATTGTCCTCATGGCCTCTCTGACGAATATTATCAGCATCAATAAGGAAGTTTACTGAGATAGTCTAAACGCATTTAGGGCCTGTACAGCAGTAGAAAGAGGAAACTTTCATCCTTTCAATCCAGACTGGCTAAAATATCTTGGGTGAAAGCCACAGTGTAATTTACTCTGACCATAAATATTTTTGAAGGCATTTTTATAGCACAGTTTGGTATTTCTTTGGTGGCTGTTGTTAACTTCTAGTTACTTAAAGAGCTACCGTAGATCCTTGGGATGAGTGGTATCAGTGAATTCATGCCACAAGCATTTCGACACAATACATAGTACTAATCACGCAAAGGTTAAAGGAATGTTGCAATACGATATTGTATTCACTTTTCAATTTGTGAATACATCGTAAAGAGATATTACTTCATTTATGCTCAATGAAAGATAGAATTTAATACTGTCACCTGAAATTCCAATTTACAACACTGAGTCACATTATATTCTGGAACTGAACAGACCAACTAGTAATAGATATAACATACATTGTGACTAACTGGACAATGGAATAATCACCAGCATTTTCAATTACAAGAATGCCCTTTGAAGTTGACAGTGGCAAGGGGAGCAATCATCAGAATATGCCTGTATTATCCTAAAATGATGGTCAACAAACTGATTGAAGCATTTAACTATCTCTTTTCCCCTTAATCACCTTTATGTTTCCTATTTTATCTGGAACTTGATGAAGCCTACAATAGTGGACAAATATGAAACACTGGGAAGGTTTCTTCAGCCTTTCTTTGAGATTTTCTATATTCACTGAGTCTAGGGTATGTGGCAGCTACAATTCTATGATAAAGGACTAATAACTCAAGCAGTTGTGTCATTCACTTTCGAGCAGAACGTCACAAAGCTGGAGTTTTGCCTATCTTGCTCATGTTGGTGCTGTGAGTTTCTCCGGATCACTAGAGGGAGTACAGTGTACCATTTTGGCATTGTAATTTAAGAGAACAAAGTTCCATATGAAAATTAACAAGCATGGAGAAAACCATCCTTCTCTGCTCTGCCCTTCAAGCTAAAAGATTCTTAAAGGACAAAAAAGCAACAAAAAAAAAGCAATTCAAAGGAAAAACAAAGGCATCAAAAGTACAATGGATGCTGGACTCACTCTCATCTTGGACAGAAGTGTGAGATTCATTATGGTGTCCATTTTATTTTCAATTCATTGATTTGTGGACCACAAGTCTGATTCAAATGAAAAAGCTCTTTGACTATTTTTGATTGCATTCTTCCAGAAAACCAAACCAAGTAATTTCCCATTTAAGCATTTAACTATTTGTTAAATTAGTCCAGTGTCCTGTTATCAATCACTCTTTTAGCAAATCTGTCCTGATGTTAATTAGCTCATGGTCCCTATTTTAAAATTGCCATTCACTACTTTGAATTACTGTCTTTTTGCCTGACTGTTTCAGTGCATCTGAAAATACTTTTCCTGTCTTATTTTATATGCTTTACAATATTCGAGGTGCAGAGCTCTAGCTTGTCTAGCTGTTCCAAGTAGCTCATCTTTTGGACATTGGGGTTCAGCCCCATTATTCTGCTCCGTATCACCTCTAATTACATCTTATGTCACAAATGAGTAAAGTACTGTACAGTTTTAGCTTAACTTTTGAAGATGTCAACTGGTTTGGTAATCCAGAATTCTATTTACTTTGTTTGCCTGATGCTAATTGGACATGGTAAGCAATGGTAATCAACTGCCCTTAGGTCTCTTTCAACATTCCAATGCAAATTCCAACTCATCTGTTCTGGGGTTTTATTTGAACCAGATTCTTGAGCCCTCCTGGAATCTTTGATTCATTAATGTTAAATGTCCATAGAACATAAAAAAATCATATTTTCGATGTTAAATAGTATTTTGATAATGTCTTCCCTGGTACAAAGACAGCTCAGATAAGTATCTAATTAGCATATTTCAATTTGATAGGGGTCCCTCATGGGATTAATTTCAGGTCTTTTGCAGTTAAAATATTGGAAGAATTATTTTGGTGTTATGTTTTGCATCCAATGCTATGTAGCTTTCCAACTCTGTCTTGGCATCCTTACCTCTTTTTTGATCTGCCTCTGTATAATCTTGCACTCAGCCAAATGGTCACAATCCTCCTTCTTCCTACAGGCTTCGTAAGTCTTTCTTAATCTTTCTATTAATATCCCTGTTAATCCATACCAGAGTAAGTTTATTTACTTTACCCGAGCATTTAGGTATGCATTCGTCCTGCAAGCATAAGGTTTTTTGAAGGACGCCCATTTATGTTTAACAGATTTATTTTTATGTACTTCCTCCGTTTAGATACATTGATGCTTGGCTGTCTAAACTTATACACTTGGCTGAGATTATGTGGTCCCAAATCAGATGGTGCCACGGTCATTGCCTAACAATTCAGATATTTCTTGAATCACGTTTGGTCATGCACGAGTCTTGAAGTGAGCTGCCTCTCATTGGCTTCCTTGCACTGGGCAGATTTTCAACTTGCCACTTGGGCGTTACAAATCTCCAATCATTATAGAAACCATCTGATTTTCTTCAGAATGCCAGTTCTGTGCCCACTTGCCAAGTTGAAAATCTACCTCACTGCATCAAGAAGCAGCGGTGAATGACATTGATGAAATCTGAATCATTCTTGCTTGGTCATTCTCAGACTGGCTAATCCCCGATCAGTGTTTCTTTTTTTCACTCAATCTTCCATTAATAATAGAAAATGACAAGTTATGCTGCTTATTCTGAACCTTAGGTCTATAGCAAGCCCCCCAGTGAAGTGTCTCAGGATTGAGACTGCCAGCTTCCAGAGGTATTTTGTGTAATGGGTTCAGGTCCACAGTGGATTAGGCTGAGGCAGTCAAATCCCTCTATTCTGTCTGTCTTTTAACAACTATGAGAGAATGGACATTCACACATTTAACTGTATTGGAATAAAATACAGTTCTCCAGAAGTGAAGGTGCACTGATTTGAAAATGCCCATGAAACCAAAAGTAATATTGTTTACCAGTTGAAATTAAATAAACTTTCAACATAATCACTATATAGGATGTGATGCCTCGGCATGGTATACCCAATTAAGCATAGTAATAACTGCAGCAAAGTTATGCAACAAAATTACTTGCATTGGCATTAATTAGTGTTACATATTACTTTGCCTCAGCTCCAATCCCTGCCCCGCTTCAGTACATTTGGTTCATCTCACTGTAATGAAGCACTCCATCAAGTAATAATGGCATGTTGGGTCCCAACTGGCCTGTGGCCACAAGGTTGTGAAGGAAACACTTCACTATTTAGATCGCCATGCCAGTAACATGCTAGCAATTTTAATCTTGGCAGTTCAAGCTACATGACCTTGTTTCCTCTCTCATCTTTTTCTATATCGGTTCTTTGCCTCCTTTGTAGCAATTATGGTTTTATTTAGTGTGCAATGTATCTTTAAGAATGATACTTGTTAAGGAAGATCAAATGATCTGTAGTAACTAATAGGAGAGTAGCGCGGGCTACCTCAGCCGTCAGCGTAGAGAAACAGGTGGAGTTGAAAGCACACGTGTAGTTGTTGCTGAGTATATCGTAAATAAACTTAGGGGAGAGATTTCCCCTCGTCGGGTGGGCACGGCGGGCAGGCCCGGGAATGGCCATGAGACCGACCGCTGCCCGTGATCGGGCTCCAACCGCAATTTCATGCTGGCTGGCCAATTAGCGAGAGTGCGCGATGACGTCGGGACACTCACCCGACGTCATTGCGCACTATTTCACTCCCACCCGTGGGACGAAAAATTCTGCCCTTAATGTTTCCACCAAAAAAGTGCCTGCAGATTAACTTTATCATTAATAGTACAACTGGATCACCCTATAACAAACTGGCGATAAAGATAAAACAGGATTGAACAGAAGAAATCAAGTTAAAAAGAAATTGGTACTGTACCTCACCCAGTGATTGTAAGTAGCAAGCTCTGTTAGAATTGAAGGAGTTATCCTCTCTCAAAACACCACAATTTGGGAGAATTGATCCTTTTGAACCTGCCACAGACAATTGGTCTCAATACATGGAACACTTCACATTCTTTTTTCAAGTGAATGCGATTATGAGGGAAGAAAAGAGGTGAGCAATCCTCTTGAGTGCTTGTGGGAGCAAAACCTATGGTTTGTTTCAAAGTTTGACAGCACCCAGTGCCCCAGATATGAAGAATTTCAATGAATTGGTGGACATCGTGGAGGGTCACTTTCAACCCAAGTCTTCAGTCATGATGCAGAAGTTCAAGTTTAATTCATGAAATAGAGCCCCCGTTGAGACAATTGCATGCTCTGTGGCAAATGTGAAGCAACTCATGGAACATTCTGAGTTCAGAACGACACTGAACGAAATGCTCAGATATCGTTTTGTGTGTGGAGTGAGAGGATTATGTTCAGAAAAGATTATTGTCTGAGGTGAATTTGGATTTCAGGAATGCACTAGCGATAGTGCTGGCCATGGAAAGCGTAGTGAGAGATTCAAAAGCAATATAGGGTGTGAAAAATGGCACTGTCCTCCACATTGAGCAGGAAATATCAGCCGAAAGAGGCGTGAAAAAGTAAGGCTCCACCGAGAAGTAGGAAACAGCCCCCACCAGCCGAAGGATAAAGAAAAATAACTTAGCAGTGAAATTGAAGGATAATTTTAACCGAGGTGGAAACAATCAGTCTTTTAGTGATTGGTAGTTTAAAAAAATTGAATGCTACTATTGTCACAGAAATGGACATATGATGAGACAATGCAAGGAAAGATTCAAGCAGGCTTGTAAACAAAAGAAGCTGCCCAATGAAATCTACAATGTAGAAGAGCCTGGAATAACTAATTCAAACATTTACTCGTTGTTTAATGTGAAAGTTAGAAAGACAGAACCAATAGTTGTCTCAGTGAATGTAAATGGCAAACCTGTTAGAATGGAAGTGGACACGGGAGCTTCCACTAAAGCAATTGAGGGACATACCTTCAGATACTTGAATAATGGTGAACATCAATTAAGTTTAGAAGAAACAGCGGCCAAATTAAAAACATACATGTGTGAAGACATTCAAGTAAAAGGCATAAGCAGGGTAACTGTCCACTAAGAAAGCCAATCAGCAAAGCTACCAGTGTTGGTATTGAGAGGCAGAGGACCAAGCTTTCTAAGGTGAAACTGGCTAAGGGAAATCAACCTTGATTGGCCACTGAGATTCCAAAAGGAAGCTGGAAGTGTTCCTGTTTTGAAAAAGGAATGTGTAAGGACTTAGCAACCTGAAGAAACGCCGGCTGTCTTAAGCCAAACCCTGGAAGAACAGCAGAAGAAACTCGAAGAGACCCTGCTTGATGACAGAGTTTGAGACGAGGTGAGCAACCTTGAAAAGGAAAAAGAGAATCTGTTGAAAGACCTTCACAGACTACAAGATTCCCTCAGGTCAAAGTTTGTCCCTCTGGAAAAGTATGAAGAGGAACAGAAATAATTCAGCATTTCTCTGAGGAAACTGAACAATGAATTGGCAGAGAAGACACAACAATGTTCAATTTTACAGGAGGCAGCAAACAAATACAAAAAAGAGACAGAAGAGCTGAAGAATTAGCTAAATGAAGCCAAAGAGGCTTTGGAAGCAAAAGCTGCAGAATTTTCCAAGAAGCAGACAGATAATGAAATTTTGGGAGACTCAGCTACTGAGCTCAGACAAGTTGAGCTTGCATCTGAGAGAAGTCTGGCCAACAGTGAAGTCAAAAAGAAGGCCGAGATTAAAGTCTGTGCTAGAATGAAGAAGGCACGTAGAAAGGAGATACTGAAATATTAATAGGGCTTTAATTCTGGCAGCGTACAATACACTTTCGTACATAGGCCTGGCAATCAAATCGCAAACATCGATGCCCTTAATCATTTGCCTTTACGAGAAAATGATGAGCACGTCCCAGTTCCACAGGAACTTGTTTTACTGTTAAATTCCTTAGGATCCTCACCAGAGGTGCTCGACTGATCAGAGACTCGACAAGCCGGGACCCAGTCCTATCTCAGGTACGAGAACAAGTGCTGTATGGTTGGTCACAGGAGCCCATATCTGATTAAATGAAACTGTACTTCAACAGAAGACATGAAATAACCAGCCAGGATGGCATCTTATTGTGGGAAGCACAAGTGATAGTTCCTCCAAAGGGAAGGGAGCCACTTTTAATTGAACTACACAGTGCCCATTCTGGAATTTCCCAAATGAAGACCATAACACACAGCTATCTATGGTGGCCTGGGATGGATGGCGAAATAGAGAGTTTAGTAAAGCACTGTGTGCAATGTCAGTAACTGCAAAAGTTGCCAGTGACAGCTCCGTTACACCCATAGGAGTGGCCAGGTAGACCCTGGGCACGGTTACACATTGACTACATTGGACCTTTCCTGGGAACAATGCTTCTGCTCATTGTCGATTCCTATTCAAAATGGTTGGATGTATATGAGTTGAAATCACCAATGTCGGCCGCTACAGTTGAGAAACTAGTCAGAGTTTTGCCATTCACGGACTACCAGAAGAAGCTGTTTCCGATAACGGCACAGCATTTATGAGTGCTGAGTTTCAATGGTTTATCAGCCTCAACAGTATCACTCATGTGAAAACTGCACCATACCACCCTTCCTCAAATGGACTGGCTGAAAGGGCAGTTTAAACGTTCAAGGGAGGCATGAAAAAGCTAACTGGTGATTCCTTGGCAACCAAGCTAGCACACTTTCTTTTTTATTACAGGACTACCTCTCACACAACAACAGATGTCAGACCTGCAGAGTTATTGTTGAAACGCCATCTCAGGGCGAGATTGAGCTTAATAATACTGAATGTAGAGGGAAAGGTGGAATGGAGTCAGGGAAGCCAGAAAACTAGACACGACTGGCATAGTCTAGAGAGCAAATTTACCGTGGGAGAGCTGATATACATGAAAGATTTCGGGGAAGGACCAAAGTGGTTACCAGGTAAAATAAGTGTGGTGACCGGACCTCTATCTTACAAGTGGAGGTGGAAGGCCGGATCATCTGTAAACATGTGGACCATTTAAGAAAGAGAGAGACAAATCACCAAGATTTGGTTCCACCAGTGATCATTACCGGATCTGCATTTCCTGCCGAGGATACTCAACCCAGGACTGACATGTCTGATGTTCCCATAAGAGTTGAGGATACAGAACTGCAAGTGCCCACTGAAGCACCTGATGTTCAGGCAACTCCGGGAAAGGAGGTTCCTGACAAAGAATCTGAAGCTGTGGAGCTATGACGTTCTACACGTACCAGGAAACCACCTGAAAGAATGAAATGGTAAATTCCTTACCCAGTGTAAATATTATGTTGTATTGAAACATACATACTTGTAAATGTAATATGTATAGCTGAGTTAAAGGGGGAGGAATGTAGTAATTATGGTTTTATTTAGTGTGGAATGTACCTTTAAGGATAATACTTGTTAAGGATGTTAAACATGATCTGTAGGAACCAATAGGAGAGTAGTGAGGGCTAGCTCAGCAGTGAGTGCAAAGATAGAGTTGGAGTTGAAAGCACACGTGTAGTTGCTGCTGAGTATATTGTAAATAAGCTTAATGTTTCCACCCAAGAAGTGTCTGCAGATGAACTCTATCATTAATATTGCAACTCGGCCACCCTAAAACATCCTTCCTTCCCTCGGTCTCTCTCTCTCTCCTTCCCTTTTTACACTCCTCTTTCCAATGATCAGCTGTGCAACTTCAGGTCAGTTTCGTGTTGCTAGGCCTTACCTGCTTTTTCAAATTAATAGTTGATAGACAAACACGTGGAGAGAGAAAATGAATGAACAATGGAATTTATCTAGAGAAAAAAGGCACATCTTTAATATCAATGATTACTACATGTTTCCATTGGTTCATAAGAAGGGAAGATAGTAAAAATTGCAATTGTTTTTCTTTTTATTCCCAGGTTAGCTGCAGACTCATTCATGCCTTGAGATCTATCCATAGAATAATGGGTGGTAGGTAGAGTGGAGTTCCATGGCAGCAACATAATGCTAAGCTTCAGGTGATGTCATAAACCATAAAAATGCAAGGTGAGCACTCTATGTTAACTCACCATTTAAGATTGTGCTGCTAGTTTTAACTCCGGTCAATTATAATCATCTACATTAATTATCTATATTCTGTTAAAAATGTTATATGTTTGCTGAGATGCAGAATATCATTTTTTAAAATGGACCATCCTTCTTGTCACCATTATGCAACTTACTGAGACAAGTTCATACTACAAATCTTTGCCTCCAGCCCATTGTCCCCAAAACTCCTTAATTTAAAGGAGAATTGCCATTAGATTAAAATAATTTTGCGATTTAGTATAGCCGTTAGACAGATGCAAACTTATGAACTCTCCATTCAAACTAGACTGTACCAAGAAACTAAACTAATGTAAAAAGGGTTTCTTGCTAAAGAGCAACATTAGATAAAATGAGTAGTGGAATAGATTAGCCATGATCTATTTGAATGGTGGAATAGGCTTGAAGGGCTGAATGGCCTACTGCTGTTCTGATATATTTGTACTGATTGGTATGCTGCAGAGCCAGATTTCATTCTGTTGAGTTAGTAAAAACTGAGTTCAACTTCCCTCAGTTGGGGAAGGAAAAGTATCCACAAAGGTTCCTGCTCCTGATTGCTGTCCAGCTAGAAAGAGTACATGTGAGAGTACTAGAGGGGGAAAGAATCAACCATGATGCCATGCATTGTTGAATAGCACACTATCAAGGCTCAGAATTAAAGAATGTCTATTTGAGTGTGGGGATGCTGTGGAGTCACATTCAAGTAGGAATCATCAACTTCAGGACAGGCCGAGAGGAAATTGGGAGGGGGGATGAAGAGAGTATGCCCATGGCCCAACAAATTGTTGAGAACTGCCAGGCTGTGACAGATAGAATGATTCAATGGTGACAGGCCCACGTCTTCACTCTACTGGATAATGGCCATGATACACTGTGAGTTGAATATGGTCCTTACGCATTGACTTTAAGCGTTAAAGCTTCCCTTATTTCCAAATAACAATGCCCCTTTGTATTTTTCTTTGCCTTTGAAAGAAGAATCCTGTCACAGACCAAAGATAATACAACAAAAAAAATTGTTTAAATGTTAAAAAGAATGGCGTTGTGTCATCATGTAACCCATCACTATGCTGAGGCCCAGTTTAAATCACATCCTGGTGTTTTAACCAAAAGAAAACTGTTAAGTTGCTAGAAGGCTCTTTATTACACTGAAGCGTTACCGTCTTACCTTTGCTATTTCCATCAGGCCCTCGAAGGATTGTGCATTCCTCAATGTTACCGAAAGCTTCAAATAGTCTGCGTACGTCCTCCTCTGACTGTTGTTTGTTCAGCATGCCCACAAACAATTTTCTGTCTTCTGGAACAAAAGTTAAAGGTGCTTACCAAATCCTTGCTGATTCATGCTATGTACATTTAGTAATATATCTGTATTTATTAAAAACAAAACAACCTGCATCTCCAAAATGTCTATATTGTACTCTTTAGTTATTCATTTTGTTTTGGAAAATATTACTTTTAAATGAAGATGGTTTTATGTATAGCCATATCAAATAATCTACAAACCTAGTGATTGCTCCATATAAATGTCAGGTTAATTATAAAAAAAAAGACATCCACTGCATCACACAAAAAAATTCACTGTTGAATACATTACAATGCTTGCATGTTACATTTTAAAATAGTTTGGTTAGAAGCATTTTAAGATTAAAGCAACATTTCTCTTGACTTGATACCAAGCTACGCACTTCTATTTGGAATTGAAGTTAGGCCTGATTGCAGTTAAATCCTTGCATTAGTGCGCCTTAAATTTGCAAAGGAAAATCCATCTCACTCATGCAGTTTCTGCTAATTCACTTAGTGCATCGGTTCACTTTTCCATTCTGTCTTAAGATGGCAGCAGTGCCCACATGAGCAGACAGGGAATGTAAAGACCGTAAAGGAGTAAAAGACCCTCCTTTATAATAATGGAGTTTTTTTTCCCCCCTTTCTTTAAAGCAAACTAACAGTCATATTTTCTTTACCACAAATTATTGCTGTCAAATTTCTCCCCTTCCTTGTTCTACTGATGACATTGACTCTTGAATGTGTACTGTACAGTGAGTGCCAGACACCCTTCTGGTATCTTGCCTAAGTAGCAATAATAGTCTGGATGAACCATTAGGAAACTACTCTACTGTATTTCATTGCAATTTGAAGCTTAGAACATTTAGAATTGGTCAGCTATAGTTTGTTATGCATTAAATATTCAAAGTGAAATGTTCACATCTTCAGTATTCACAGAATTTATTTGTATCTCAACAAATTCAAAATGTAAATGCATAAAGACACTGTGATATTTATGTTAGAGGGCACATTTCACAAGGTGAGATGAGACCAGGGAGTCAGAAGTCAGTGAATCTGATTTGCACAGCGATGCATTGGAAAATTGGCAGCACTGTGCATTGACCCCTGCACCCGATTCTCTGGCCTGTGCCGTGAGTGGATCTTTGAAACATTTATCCTTGGATGCAAGAATGTGACACATTTTATCCAAATTAACTGTTGCCTCAATAAAAACCCTTTTTCAATATTCATCTTTGCAAAAATAGATTGCATGAAATTGCTACCTCACGGCACAAACTTTCTGCTCCAGTGTACTTTGAACCCATTTATGTTACCTACCAATTTAAACAAACACAATTCCTTTCACTCAGATTTACAAATTAACCCAGAGTCACTTTATCAGATATACTCTCCTTCACCTCAACTCAACCACACAAATCCACTTACTGCAGGGAAATTAGAATTGGACAGAATACTTAAAGAAAAACACTGCATATACCCCTCACCACAGCTGGAGCTCTTTTAATGTGTATATGCCCTGCAGCTTATTTCAGTTAAATTACAGTAGTAAGAAGCCACATGCAATCAACTAAATTTGCATTAATGGTAATGAAGTGTAAATGAAACAGATGCAATTGAATAAAATAATGTAACAACACTGTAACAATTTTACAATAATGAATTAGTAACAGCTTCTGCATCAACATCGTTGAGCCTGATTTCTCCATCTCTGACATTGGTGCAAAGCCTAGCATTAATTGTTAATCAATTTTCAGTTGTAAAATACAAATTTGAGGAGAAATTAATTTTTTACAGATTCTTTATATATTTTGCTGTGAGTAATGTGCAACTAAAATATGTACTGTGACTATGACTCATAATGCGTAAATTCAGTGAAGTATTTATATGTCCAAAATCATTTTCCTATATTTCTGGCTGGAGACAGACAATTTAATAAGTAGTTTAAAAGAAAACATTTTTTTTTATATTCCTTCAGCCTTTCCTTCACCTTTATTTTTGTATTTGGTTTTGTGTTTCAACTGCCTTCAAATAAAGCAACAAATAAGAGAATTGAAGACCGGGGTGTTAAAGTGAGGATCGATTATAATGACCAATGTGACATTCTCCCCCACTGTCTATAGCTATAATCCTCTGAGGTGGATTCTCACCATGGTGTGAAGATAGCCTGCATGTTATAATCGCAGTTATTCCTCTATTTGATATAAAAGTTAGGCTTGTCATGTTTGAAAAGACATTGGAGATGAAGGTTTTGAAATTAACTTCTGTTAACCTAGCAACACAATGGTTATTGAAAATCTAATAGAAATGCATGCTTTTATCGAAAACAAAAATCTTAAACTTGTATTTATTACTTGCTTGCAATATTCATTTGTTTATGTTTTTCCCTTGTGCTCTAATCGGAGTTGAAGAAATAGAAAATGTTTTTG
This sequence comes from Cetorhinus maximus, assembly GCF_964194155.1. Taxonomy (NCBI): domain Eukaryota; kingdom Metazoa; phylum Chordata; class Chondrichthyes; order Lamniformes; family Cetorhinidae; genus Cetorhinus; species Cetorhinus maximus. Next base: position 191,908,339 of record NC_135879.1, read on the forward strand.
CTCTGTATTTTTCAATAGCAATAAACTCACACAAATTTGACACTGGTTAGCACTCAAGATGGAGCCACAGCTTCAATGATCCTGACTCTTTAGTATATTCCAATACTCTACTATAATACTGCTACTCCATGTCTTCCATTTATAGTTTTTCTAAAGAGCATTCTCAAATAAGTGCTCATTAAAACAGAAACCTTATACAACTTTGCACTACGGAGATATACCATTAGCATCGTGATTGAGGCTCCTAAGCTCATTTCAGTTGGACTCTCCTTTCCCAGCTAATGTCCATCCTCACTGGCTCAGGTATGCTCTATTGGCATCAGCAGTTCCCTAGTACTTGGCCAAATAGTCATTCCTCATGTGAGCTTAGACAGTGAGCACCACCAAACTATTTGACTTGAGCACCACCAGGCTAATTGACTATGAAGGGTATCACTGCCAATCTTGATCGGGCCTTAATTTGATGGGATATGTATTTTCAAGAAGTCACTGGAAAAGTGACTGACTGGAAAGAAAGAAACACCTTTCCTATTCAGTAATATATAATATATTATTGTTATAATTTCCGATGCACTGGTTTATAACAGCTAACAGTAAGGATACTCAGTATATAGTGAAAGTCAAAAGTATCTACCAAACCATAAGGTTTTTCCATTAATTATTTGTCCTTCCCTTAATTACTTGTCCAGCTTTTAATCAGTTGACTGTGGAAGTGTATTTTGTTAAACACTAGCAAAACAAAAATTCAGACAAATGGACACAAAAAATAGAATTGCCCTGAAACTGGAATAAGTGTCCACACATTAATATCACCACTTCTAGCTGGATTGGGTATGAAATTTCCCCAAATGATATTGTACTAACTATAGAATCAACTAATCAAGTGTTGGGTGTGGTGTGACCAGACCCAGTCCATCTTTGAGTAATCCTTTGAACTGATTTTCCCTTAAATTTCTCTCCTCTTGTTTCTTAACTAAAAGGCAACTAGCTGTTAATATGTGACCTATCATGATTTTCTTTCCCAACGTTTTTCTGGAGTACCACATAATTGCACAGAAGAGGCTGGGATTTATCACAGGTAAACATGGAGCCAGACCTTTGAACAATCTTGTGCAGCAGTACATTGGATTGCCAAAGTGCTACCATGCCACCATTGCACCATTTTGGTTTTGGACCTTGCTTGTGACATGATCTAATTTGAGAAACCAATAAACAGCTGCAAATATCTACAGCTAATTCAATAAAAGGGGAGAAAACCCTATTAGCAATTCCAATCTAAATACAAAGAGGCAGCTTGGAGAAAGCGTTTTTTTTCTGGATGGCAATTTGGGTCAACATTGATTATGCTATATTCATCACACACACACATACTGAGTGAATTCAAGTGTCAGATTGCCAGAGTAAAGACTCAGGTTGCCTGGAGTTTCAATGGAAAGTCAGATTAGGCCAGTTTCCCTCTGACAGGTTAAGTTTTAATTATCCCCATCCACCAATTGGCAATAAAGTAATTCCATACTAAATGTATAACAAGGCAGTAAGCAACATAGTGTAGAACTTTATTAAACAGAAGTAAAATTACTTGCAGGAACTAGGCATAAGACTCTGCGTTAGAAGTAGGTAAGCATATTTTCTATCTCTTCCTGTGCCCACTTCGCTGCAACATTCCTTCATGCATTTAGCTACTGTCAGTAAAAGATAATGAGCAACCACAGTGAACTTTACAGTGGACACCACAGCTCCAACCAGTAGGATATACAATCCCAGAGTTATGCTGCTGGGCTGTGCAGGAGCTATTCAACTGACGATTAGTCTTCAAAGGTTGCACTCTGTTCAAAACAAAATGCTGTGGGAGATAGACAAGCAGCTGGATACCTTTACTGACAGTGTTTCCCCTTACATCATCCAGACCCTCTAAGGGCTGCTAATTTATTTAGAAAAATGCAGCTTCTTATTTCAATAATAGAAGAGGTTTCAGATAGCTTGGAGTTAGCTATTTCCATTAGCAGAAAATAAAACAGGCCAAGTCGCATATCATCACTTACAGTTTTAGGAGGGTATTGTAAAACTATAATTTATTAGGAAATAATCATTTATGTATTTAATAGAAATTAATAGGAGCGACTCAATGCCCTCATAGGTAACAAATAAAGCAATAGTGGTGCAGTACTGAGCCATCCAGGGGAGGAAAACCCCTGGCTTTTAGAAAATGAACTGATTCCAGCAAAGTCATTCTTTGCATTAAGGGTATTAGCAACAAGATGCTGTGTCAATGGGCGAGTCAAAGGAATGTTAGTCAGACTTTGTACTGATAACTGCCCAGTGATGGAAAGAGCAGGAGTCTAATGTCTAGCATTGGAAGAGAGTGAGGGGAGTTCAGGGCCTAGCAGTGTGCAAATAGTATTGGGTCTAATGATGAACAAGGAGGGGCTAGAAAGGCATGTACCTAAACCTTGGTGAAAATGAGGGCGCCATGGAGTTAATTAAACTGAGAGTTAATGCATAAAAATGGGACAAAATAGCGGTAATGTTAGAATGGAGCAGAATTGCAGGCGGTGAGGGAACCAACAAGAAGGAAAAACGTACTTGACCTCATCCTCACCAATTTGCCTGCCACAGATGCATCTGTCCATGACAGTATCGGTAGGAGTGACCAGCGCACAGCCCTTGCAGAGACTAAGTCCTGTCTTCATATTGAGGATACCCTCCACCATGTTGTGTGGCATTACCATCACACTAAATGGGATAGATTTCAAACAGAATCTAGCAACTCAAGACTGGGCATCCATGAGGTGCTGTGAGTCATCAGCAGCAGCAGAATTGTACTCGAACACAATCTGTAACCTCATGGCCCGGCATATTCCCCACTCTACCATTACCACCAAGCCAGGGGATCAACCCTGGTTCAATAAAGAGTGCAGGAGGGCATGCCAGGAGCAGCACCAAGCACACCTAAAAATGAGGTGTCAACCTGGTGAAGCCACAACACAGGACTACTTGCATACCAAACAGCATAAGCAGCAAGTAAAAGACAGAGCTAAGAAATTTCACAACCAGTGGATCAAATCTAAGCTCTGCAGTCCTGCAACATCCAACAGTGAATAATGGTGGACAGTTAAACAGCTCATTGGAGGAGGAGGCTCCACAAGTATCCCCAACCTCAGTGATTGGGGAGCCCAGCACATCAGTTCAAAATTCAAGTTTGACCAATTTATTGAAGCTCTTTGAAGGAGCAATATGCGCTGTGGATAAAAGGGAGTGTGTAGGCAGGTTTACTTGGATTTCCAGAAGGCATTTGATAAGATGCCAATCAAAGGTTATTGCGGAAAATAAAAGCTCATGGTGTAGGGGGTAACATATTAGCATGGATAGAAGATCGACTGGCTGGCAGGAAACAGAGAGTGTGCATTAATGCGTATTTTTCTGATTGGCAGGATTGTAGGATCGAAATCCCCTCCAACTGAGAAATTTATGGAACAGAATTTCAAATCCACGGACATGTTTTGACCTCATGATTGGAACTATAAATTTCAAAAAGATAAGTTGCAGTCAGCGTTACAGGGCTGGGCAGCAAAACGTTAATTTGGACCTTTAGTGAAAACACAGTGACTCGTCAAAAGGGTTTGGACATTGACTAACGCGATGAAGAAGTCTGATTACCCAATACAATGACACAAAGGACACATTATCAATACAATATACTCAAGGATTATTCAACCTCCACAGACAATAGTACTGGAATAAGATCATTCAAACCCTCATTAACTTTGGAGCCAGGTGCTGTTACTGCGTTGTTACTGTGCCATCTCAAACAGCAGGAGAATTGCTCATACAATGAGAAATAATAATATTCATCTGGATACATCTTCCATGGAAAACCCAGTATTGTTTCAACCAGAAGCTGATGACATTTGACTGGACTTTGCATGGAATCAACTAAATGGACATTGGAACAACAGGAAATATGTTTTGACATGTCTGAGTTAAATTATTATAAAAGAAGAGCAGATCTGAGGTTTTGGGCTGCAGTTGGGAGAAGGATCAAGTTTGGTCACCTTGACTCAGGCCTACAGTCAACACCGGACAGACCAGCCGTGTTGGGGATTGTAAGTTTCAGCCAAATCATAGTGATATTGGTCTGAGGGTTTTGTGTAGGTTTGCGGTGAAAACCTGGTGTTTTTTGCTGGTACCTTATAACTTGTTTCAGCCATATCTTGGTGATATTGGTCTGAGGGATTTTTTAAATTAAGATTTCAGGACAGGACGCAGTGTTTTGCCTGTGTTTTTGTAAGTTTTAACTGAGCCGTGGTGACTTTGTGTGGGGTACTGGGAATAGGTTGTTTTAAATTTTGCGTTTTGTACTGTCGGGTAGTGGGTGATTCAATAAAGTGATTGTGAATTATCAGAAGAAACTCGCTGGTCCTTCTGTTCAAGCCATACAATTATGAAGTCCCTCAGGAGTGTCTGCTGGGGCCTCAACTTTTACAATGGCTTAGATGAGGGGTGTGAAGGCATGGTAGCTAAATTTTCAGATGACACAAAGATAGGTAGGAAAGTATGTTGTGAAGAGGACATAAGGATGTTGCAGACGGATATGGATAGCTTGAGTGGGCAAAAATCTGGCAGATGGGGTATAATAATAGGAAAATGTGAAGTTGTTCACTTTGGCAGGAAGAATAAAAATATTACTTAAATGGAGAATGGCTGCAGAATTCCGAGGTGCAGAGGGATCTAGGTGTCCTCGTGCATGAGTCACAAGACGTTAGTATGCAAGTATTGCAAGTAATTAAGAAGGCTAAGATTCTTTATCATGAGAGGAATTGAACAAATAAGTAAGGGTGTTATGGTTCAGTTATACAGGGCATTGTTGAGACCGCATCTCGAATATTGTGTGCAGTTTTGGTCTCCATATTTAAGGAAGGATGTAAATGCATTGGAGGCAGTTTTCAGGAGGTTTACTAGATTGATACCTGGAGTGAGCAGGTTGTCTTATGAGGAAAGGTTAGAAGACTAGGCAAGGAAATCAAAGCTTATCGGAGGTAGATGGGAATGTGGAATTTGAAAGAAAAATAGAACAGCCATGATCTTATTGAACGGTGGAGCAGGCTCAAGGGGCTAAATGGTCTACTCCTGTTCCTATTTTGTATGTTCATACATTTGTATGCACACAAGTGTCAGGCAATGACCATTTTCAACAAGAGGGAATCTAACCATCGCCCCTTGATGTTCAATCGCATCACCATCGCTGAATCCCCACTATCAATAACCTGGGAGTTATCTGACCAGAAACTGAACTGGACTAGCCATATAAATACTGTGGCTACAAGAACAGATCAGAGGCTAAGAATCCTGCGATGAATAACTCACCTCCTGACTCCCCAAAGCTTGTCCATCATTGACAATGCACAAGTCAGGAGTGTGATGGAATACTCTTCACTTGCTTGGATGAGTGTAGCACCAGCAACACTCAAGAAGCTTGACACCATCCAGGACAAAGCAGCCCATATGACTGGCACCCCACCCACAAACACTCACTCCATCCACCACCGATGCACAGTGGCAGCAGTGTCTACCATCTACAAGATGTACTGGAGGAACTCACCAAGCTCCTTAGACAGCACCTTCCAAATCCATGACCACTACCATCTAGAAGGACAAGGGCAGCGGATACATGGGAACACAACCACCTGGAAGTTCCTCTCCAAGCCACTCACCATCCTGAATTGGAAATATATTGCCATTCCTTCACTGTCCCTGGGTCAAAATGCTGGAATTTCCTCTCTAACAGCACTGTGGGTGTACCTACACCACATGGACTGCAGCGGTTCAAGAAGGCAGCTCACCACCACCTTCTCAAGGGCAATTAGGGGTGGGCAATAAATACTGACCTAGCCATTGACGCCCACATTCCATGAATGAATAAAAAAAAGTAGAACCAGGTAGCAATAGAAAAATTACAGCTGATAAACATCAAAGTTTTATTGTGGTAACCTCGCCTAATTTGCATGTCTAACCTGCTGGGTTGCTGAGGTATTTGGAATAAAGTTTTCCCTCAAACAAAAGTGCTTTTGTGCTACATTCTGCAAGTCGGTTTTTCTAAATGATTGCAACTTATGACTGTTATAGGAAAAAGGGGACAGATAAGTCCAGTGACTTTCATTGGTGTAAATCATTTAGTAATATTTTATCTGATAATGGGAGCAGACCAATTACCAGAGCAGATTGACAATAATGACATTTACTGCTGTGTACAGCAACTTCATCAGTTTTCTAAATGTTCCAGTAAGACATTTGGCAAAATGTGTAAAAAAACAATTAAAACTATTTATTACAGATGCCATTTACTCTCATGACAATTAAAAAAAGGGAAAGACTGCTACAAATAGCCAGATTTGTCTTTTGATTTGACTATAAAATATATGTAGGTGGAGTAGTCATCCCTTGACTAAAGGTGTTACAAGAACTGCAATTCTTTAGATCACATAAGTAAGCAGAATTGTTGTCCAGACATTTGGAACCTAGCCTTGTCTGTTGATTGTACAATTTGCATGTAGCATTTGTCTGTCTTGGTGGGGAATGTAAGAGATTTCTAATAGCACAGGTCTACTAGCTCAGATCAAATTAATTATACCTGGGAAAGATGTCCCAGGCATGGTTTATGCTGATCTAATGACCTCAACATTGGTAAATGTGTTCAGCTTTTTTTGAAGGAAAATATCATCATACAGAAATCTAGTTGAAAGTCAACTCAGTTGACACAGGGCACTACATACGAACATATGAATTAGGAGCAGGAGTAGGCCACTCGGCCCCTCGAGCCTGCCCCGCCATTCAATGAGATCATGGCTGATCTGATTGTAACCTCCACTCATTTACCTTCAAGTGGGATAAAAAGTGAGGTAAGCTAGGAAGTTGTGATTCGGTGATACTAAATTGAATGATTAAAGATTAAAGAGTATTCGAGGAGGAGAAAAATAACTAGGGAAGGTAAGTCCACAACATTGATGCTTTGGAAAAGAATGAATTAGAGTAGTTAGACTGTCTTGGTTTCAACACATTGAAAAGGAAGAGAGCAGAATACCTTAGAATGCACATGTCTATAGAATTCTGGCATTTAAGGACAGTGCTGGAATTAAAAAGCAAATGCTGAGCTTGATTGAAGACTATCATTTGATGTTATCACAAAAGAACACTGGATCTCAATACTTGTCCACTCTGAATCACTTGATTCTTAGAAAAAAAATGAAGTTTTTTTCTGGTTGTTTTCTGAGCTGTCAATAACAATAATTGAAATGTTCCATGACAGCTTGCTGCCCTAGCATAATCTTTTATCATCTTCATAACATCTATCCCAGCTACCAGACTGTGTCCATAACTGAAAAGACATTAACTGCCTCAAATTAATCCATGTGATTAAAATGAGAATCACAAAAGACAAAGGTCTCTCGCTCTGATGAAACTTGCCGTCAGTTAATCCCTCTTTACCATGCTTAAAAATTCCATTTCCTTCTTTGAAATGGAATTATATGTCATCTAATTTAAATTCCAGATTCAATATCTCCTGCACCTTCTCCCCTCACAATCTCTGATTACATTCTTCATTACTTTTATTGTGGCTGCCTCGGCAACTTTCCTGATTGCATTAAAATTCAGTAGCACTTCAACTTTCCCCCTCTTTGGGTTTATTACTGTACTAATTTCCTTTCACATCCTTGCTCAATTTTAAATTAATGCAAAATGCCACCAGCACATTGTGAAAACTGGCCCTCCCCGCTGCCATCAAAAGCCTGAATTGTGCAAGAACAATGAATAGGTTAGATTGGCACATGAACACCCACAAAAAAATTATGCAGAATTAATTTTTTCCAAGGTTCTTAACATTTGCAAAATTACATTTTCTTTTTACTATACTTCTGAAAAGATTAATTCAATAGGTTCCTTCGACTTTCTTTTGTGGAATGCATGCCTTTCTTTTACATTATTTTACAATATTAATGCATTTTTCTGCAGGTAAGGTTTATGCTTAGAATATTTTCTGGGAAAACTATCAAATTATATTCAGCCTAGACATTGTGATTCTCTATCAGATGCTTAGTGCTCCTTTTACCTGATTGAGGGCTTGAACTTTGTAGAGTTTCTATTCTATTACCATCAATATTAAAAACTTTTGATGCAATGAGTAATAGAATTGTGTTAGCAGGTAAGGCCATTGAAGTGGATAGTATAAATAGGTTTCGCAGAATCACCGAATCAAAGAAGGAGGGCATTTGGCCCATCGTGTCTGCACTGGCTCTCCAAATGAGCAATTCACCTAGTGTCATTCTCCTGCCTTCTCCCCATAACCCTGCACATTCTTTCTTTTCAAATAACAGTCTAATTCCCTTCTGAATGCTTCAATTGAACCTCCCTCCACCACACTCTCAGGCAGTGCATTCCAGATCCTCACAACTTGCTGCATGAAAAAGTTTTTCCTCATATCACTTTTACTTCTTTTACTAATTACTTTGTCTGTGCTCTCTCATTCTCGATCCTTTCATGAATAGGAACAGGTTCTCCCTATCTACTCTGTCCAGACCCCTCATGATTTTGATTACCTCTATCAAATCTCATCTTAGCCTCCTTTTCTGTAAGGAAAACAGTCCTAACTTCTCCAATCTATCTTCATAACTGAAGTTCCTCATCCCTGGCACCATTCTCGTGAATCTTTCTTGCACTCTCTCTAATACCTTCACATCCTTCCTGAAATATGGCACCCAGAACTGGATGTACTCTAGCTGATGGCGAGCTAGTTCAACATAATCCCCTTGCTCTTATGATATGCTTTATTAACTGCTCCTTCAACCAGTTATGCCACCTTCAGTGACTTATGCGCATATACACCCAGGCCCCTCTGCTCCTTTAGAGTTGTACCCTTTATTTTATATTGCCTCTCCAAGTTCTTCCCATCAAAATGAATTATTTCACATTTATCTGCATTGACCTTCATCTGCCACCTGTCTGCCCATTCTATCAACTTGTCTATGGGCAGGATTTTCGGCTCAGCGTGTGGGCGCACACCTGACACACGTGAGCGTGAAATAGCGCGCAATAACATCGGGTGGGTGTTCTGACATCATCGCACACTTACGTAATATTTTGGTTGGCGGGCACGAGCGAGAATCGGCAGCGTGCCCGCCGACAATTAAGAGGCCTATTAAGGCCCTTAATCAATTAATGAAAAGCTATTTTTCGCTGCCCTGCCAACCTTACAGTTGTCAGGCAGGCAAATCAGCCTTTGGATTTTTTAGGAAACCTCATCCATAGGCGGGATGAGGTTTCCACAATTAAATTTTTAAAAAAAATGTTTCGACATAATTTTTATTCCAGTGATGTTCCTATGAGTGAGTCCTATGAGGGGACTTTTTTTAGTTTTAAGGTCTTTATTTTTAATTATACAATTCTTCAGCTTGTTGAGGCAGCTCCCTGCCTTCAGGGAGCTTTCAGCGCATTCTCCCCCGCCCATGTGCAGACTTTTGTGCACGCCCTCCTCCTACCCCCACCCTGGCAGCGCTCAGCTTCTCTACGCGCCTTTCACGCTGGCTGGCTGTTAATTGGCTAGCCAGCGTGAAATCGCAGTCGGGGGCCACTCACGGGCGGTGGGCCATTTCACAACCGCCCCCAGGCCCGCCCACCCGACGACCCGAAAATCCTGCCCTATGTCCTTTTGAAGTTCTACGCTATCCTCCTCACAGTTCACAATGCTTCCAAGCTTTGCATCATTAGCAGACTTTGAAATTGTGCCCCATGCACCAAAATTTAGGTCATTAATATATATTAGGAAAAACAAGGGTCCCAACCCTGAACCCTGGGGAACTCCACTGCAAACCTTCCTCCAGTATGAGAAACATCCATTAAGTACTTATCTATGTTTTCTGTCACTCGGCCAATTCCGTACCTATGTTGCTACTGTCCCTTTTATTCCATGAGCTGTAACTTTGCACACAAGTCTGTTGTGGGGCACTGTATCAAATGCCTTTTGGAAGTCCATGTACCATCACATCAACAGCATTGTCCTCATCAACCCTCTCTGCTACCCCTTCAAAAACTCCAGTAAGTTAGTTAAACATGGCTTTCCCTCAAGAAATCCATGTTGGCTTTCCTTAATTAACCCACATTTGTCCATGTGACTATTAATTTGTCCCTATTGTTTTTATAAGTTTTCCCATCACTGATGTTATACTGACTGGCCTGTAGTTGCTGGGCTTCTCTTTACACCTTTTTTTGAACAAAGGTGTAACGTTTATAATTCTCCGATCCTCCGGGACCACCCCTGAGTCTAAGGAAGACTGAAAAGTTATGGCCAGTGCCTCCACAATTTCCACTGTCACTTCCCTCAGTATCCTTGGGTGCATCTCCTCTGGTCCCAGTGCCTTATTAACTTTAAGTACAGATAACCCACTCAATAGTTCCTCCTTTTCACTTTTAAACCCATTTACCTCCATTTTTACAAAGGCCTGGTTCGCACCTTCCTCCTTGGTAAAGACAGATGCATAGGTATTCATTTAATACCTTAGCTATGCTCTCTGTCTCCACGTGCAAATCTCCTTTTTGGTCCCTAATCGGCCTCACTTCTCATTTTACCATCCTTTTATTATTTATATGCCTATAGAAGACTTCGGGATACCCCTTTATGTTAGCTGCCAGCCTCATTTCATACTCCCTCTTTGCTTTTCTTATTTGCTTCTTCACCTGCCCCCTGAACCTTCTATATTCAGCTTGGTTTTCAAAAGTACTTTATGTCTGACACCTTTCATAAGCACACTTTTCTTCTTTATCTAAATTTCCATCTCCAGATTGTCATCCAGGGAGCTCTGGATTTGTTTGTCGTCCCTTTCCCTTTTGAAGGAATATACCTTGACTGTGCCCGAATTATCTCTTCTTTGAAGGTAGTCCACTGTTCAGCTACCATTTATCTTGCCTACCTTCAATTCTAATTTATTTGGCCCAGGTCTGTTCTTATCCCATTGAAGTATGCTTTCCCCCGATTCATTTCTCTTACTCTGGACTGCTCTTTGTCCTTTTCCTTAGTTAGCTTAAACCTTATGATACAATGATCACTGCCCCCTAAATGTTCTCCTATTGACACTTGATCTACTTGGCCCACCTCATTTCCAAGAATCAGGTTTAGCAGTGCCTCCTTTCTCATTGGACTGGAAACATACTGCTGTAGAAAATTCTCCTGAACTCACTCGAGGAACTCTTGCCCCTCTCTGCCCTTTACATTAATGCTATCGCAGTCTATATTTGGATAATTCAAGCCCCCCATTATAAGTATTCTATAATTTTTGCACCTCTGTAATTTCCTTGTAACTGTGTTCCTCTACATCCTTCCCACAAGTTGGTGGCCTAGAGACTACACTGAGCAATGTAATTGCACCTTTTTTGTTCCTTAGCTATAGCTAGATAGATTTTGTCCTTGACCGCTCTGGAATACTCTCTTTCTCCAGCACTGCAATGTTCTCTTTAATCAATACCACCACACCTCCCCCTTTCCTATCTTTCCTGAACATCTTATATCCACGGATATTTAACACCCAGCCCTGCCCTTCTTTGAGCCAGATCTCTCATATAGCTGCAACATCATATTTCCACATGGCAATCTGTGCTTGTAACTCACCAATCTTATTTACCACACTCCGTGCATCCACATACATGCACAATAACCCTGATTTAGAGTTTATTACTTTCTCCTTTGCTCTGGACCCCATCTATTAACTTACTATTCACTACTCTAGTGCTATCTATCTCTCCCAGTATTCTGTGTGCCTTGGCATTCCTCTCTGATGTTATCTTCTGGTTCCCACACCCCTGTCGAATTAGTTTAAACATTTTCCAACAGCACAAACAAAACACCCCACAAGGAACTGAGTCCCAGCTCTGTTGAGGTGCTGTACAGGTTCCATCTCCCCCAGGGCCAGTTCCAATATCCCATGGATCTAAAGCCCTCCCTCCTGCACTATCTTTCCAGCCACAAATTCATCTGTCTTTTCCTGACAGAGCTGATGGATGCATTTCTGGTGAGGGATGGATGGATATGGTGAAAAAGGTGATAGATCGGATTGAATCTATCAAAAAGGAGCCTTGCGGAAAGTCATTTCCCACATTACCTTAGTCCACTACTCCACATTCTTATGCACAAACTCCTGAGAGTGTTTCAAAACTAATCAATTAATAGAATGGACAAATATGGTAAATTCAAAGATTTTGTCTTATGAGCTTTGTAATTACTGTCAGCAATGTAATCAAATGAATGCTCAACACTGAACACAGATCTATCAGATTCTTGTCTTTGTTATTTTGGTAGAAATGCTAACCAATTCCAATAAATGAGTTAATGCCTTTGTTAAAATACCAGGAAAAGGCTACTGATACATGTGCAGTAAGTATTCATATATTAATATTGCCAACAGTAATTACCAGGCCATAATAATTGACTTTATACCGCGGATTGTTTATTTACCTCATGAGATCAGACTTGTGGGAAATGATTTTCCTGTTTTTAAGATCACACTACCAGTTTAAGCCCAAACAATTTTTCATAAAGTACTTGTGAATTGCTTAAAGATCATGTGCTGCTGGACAGATATTCCCTCTACCCACCACCCCTCCCACTCACCCAAACTATTGAAAATATGCTGGGGTGGCGCTATTGATTGAGGGGAGCATTGCAATGATGGAGAGTCTACACTAGGACATTTCTGTCAGTGAAGATATCATATCATAATGGCATGTTGCCAGCATATTCTGCACCGCTTGTCTGAAAACTCTTCTTATCTGATCATTTACGTACAGCTTTCTAACATGAAGCAGTAGAGTTTCATGCAAACATGTAAGAGCTAAGGAAAATAAGCAGAAAGTGTTATGTCTTAGGCTACAAAAGAGTTTTCCACATTGAAAAAATCTGATAGCAGAGGAAGATTTGGATGTGTGTTTCTGTGCCCTCTTACAGCACTGCTCTTCATTTGAGGCTCCTGCCAATGACAAAGCTAAGAGTAAAGAATGGATGTTGACCCGATAGGAACACAAGCACTGTGCTGTTGATCCTTCGCAAAAAAAAATGCATTATCTTTTCCTTTGACTCTAGTTTTCTTCCCTTTTCTCCCTTTTCAAGGCACAGACTTTTTCTGGGATCCTGCTTTACTTCTGGAACCTTGCCTCAGCAACTATTCTTCATGTATGAACAAGAAGTGTTGACAGTGCATTTAATTACCAGGGACATCCCAGCCTAGAGCTGTCCAGTCTTCACCCAAGGGCGAATTTTAATTCTTGGGTGCAAAGCTGCCAGACATGAATGGCCCTGCAGGTGCTGCGAGAATTCCAGTCCATTTTAACAACCTGGCCTCATTTAAATGCAGCAGGTGAGCTGCGTGCTCCAAGTGGCTGTCCCTTGGCCATAATGAAACTTTTGGTAAACATTTTCTGCATTCATAGCTGAAGCTTCATCAAGTGTACAGAAACCAGATAAATATTGGACAGACCTGAGGTCTTCCTCCTGTCCTTACTGATCAGAACATCCACAGCGAATGCCCTTAAAGTGATCTCTGAATCCTTTCTATGTGGTAGGATCTGGATTTCTATATAATTATGAGTCTCCTCGGGCAATTTCCTCAAGTGGCCCAGAAAACCAAGGCGTAAAACTGAACATTGTGAAGAAAGGTTAAATGTTTCACTTTCACTTTAATTCCCACTCTGACCAGTTTGTGCTGGAGGTTGGGAGCTAGAATGTCTGCTCTACAGATACCATTTTTCAGCAGGGTCACTAGACCACTCAGCAAAAACAGCAACTCACTGCTTTCTCCTTTCCCCAACCCTAGATTGTTGAGGCCAATCTTCCAAATTCACTTTTGCTGACATCAGCTAATTCAACACATTCCAGCAATCAAATCTGGGACCTTCCTGACTGGTACAGTTCAATTGCACACGAGATGGGTGTTACTGCAAACTTGGATCCATCTGAGATAATTTTTCAGTTTAGTAACATCATTCACTCCCATAAGCAATGAGACCCTTTTAAGGAATTTGATTCATCTGCTCACTATGTACTTGCACAAAGACACAACCTGAGGTTGTAATAATGCTATCCATCTGTAAAATGAGCTGCATATTCGTGTCTTTTCTACATGCATATCTTCAACCTCCTTGAAGTACAAAAAAAACACCTAAGTGAGTTGAAGCTAGATATGGATAGATAATCTACCTTATTGCATAGTAAGATGAAAGTACAGAACAGCAGCTATAATAGCTCACTTAATTCAATTGGTACAATATATCTCCATGTAACAATTTCATTTTAATCTTTTATGGGATGTGAGCATCGCTGGCCAGGTCAGTCTTTGTTGTCTGTACCTAGTTGCCCTTGACAGGGTGGTGGTGAGCCACCTTCTTGAACCACTGCAGTCCATCTCTTGTACTTACACCCACAGCACTGTTAGGGAGTTCCAGGTTTTTGACCTACTGACAGTGAAGAAACAAAGATATAGGCTGTGATTTTCCAGCCCAGCTGTGGCGGGACCCACCCCCGGGGATTCAGCAGCCCAGCCAAAAGCCCACTGACTTTTGGCAGGACTGAACGATCCTGGTGGCAGCCGGGGCCAGAAAATCCCGTCCGTAGCTCCAAATCAGGATGCTTTATGTCTTGGTGGGGAACTTGCAGCTGTCGGTGTTCCCGTGCATCTGTTGACCATGTACTTTTAGCTGGTTGAGGTCGTGGGTATTGAAGATGCTGTCGAAAGAGACTTGGCGAGTTGCTGCAGCACATCTTGTAAATGCTGTACACTGTACTCTAGTGGCGGAGGGAGTGAATGTTTAGAGTGATGGATGTGATGCCAATCAAGCAGCTGCCTTTCCTATATGGTGTTGAGCTTTTTGAGCGTTGTTGGAGCTGCACTGAGCCAGGCAAGTGGAGAGTATTCCATCACACTCCCGGCTTGTGCCTTGTAGATGTTGAACAGGCTTTGGGGTGTCAGGAGGTGAGTTACTCCCCGCAGAATTCCCAGACTCTGACTGCTCTTGTAGCCACAGGTTCTGCCCAATGGTGACCCCCCAGGATGTTGATGGTGGAGATTCAATAATAATGCCTTTGAATGTCGAGGGAGATGGTAAGATTGTCTCTTGCTGGAAGTGGCCATTGCCTGGCACTTGAGTAACACAAACATTTCTTGCCACCTATCAGCCCATTCTGATTGCGGTCCATGTCTTGCTGCATGTGGACACAGACTGCTTCAGTACCTGAGGAGGTGCATTGGTGCTGAACACTGAAAATATCAGTGAACATTCTTCACTTCTGACCCTATGTTGGAGGGAAGGTCATTGATGAAGCAGCTGAAGATGGTTGGGCCAAGGACACTACCCTGAGGAACTCCTGCAGTGATGTCCTGGAGCTGAGTTGACTGACCTCCAACAACCACAACCGTCTTCTTTTGTTCTAGGTATGACTCCAACTAGTGGAGAGTTTTACTCTGATTCCAATTAACTTTAATTTTGTCGGGCTCTTTGATGCCACACTTAGTCAAATCCTACCTTGTCGTCAATGGCAGTCACTCTTGGCATATGTCTGGAATTCAACTTTTTTCCATGATCGGACTGAGCTGTAATGAGGTCAGAAGTTGAAAGGCCTTAGTGGAGCTGAAACTGTGCATTTGTGAGCAGATTATTGCTTTGTAAGTGCTGCTTGATAGCGGTGCTGATGACACCATCCATCACTCTGCTGATGATTGAGAGTGGACTGATGGGGCAGTATTTGGCTGAAATTAAATTTGCCCTGGGTTTTGTGAACAGAACATACCTGGGCAATTTTCCACATTGCCAGTGTTGTAGCTGTACTGGAACAGCTTAGCTAGGGGTGCAGCTAGAGCACAAGTCTTCAGTACTACTGCCTGGGATGTTATTGGGGTCCATATCCTTTGTACTGAGTGCCTTCAGCCTTTTCTTGGTATGACATGGAGGAAATAGAATTGGCTGAAGACTGGCATCAGTGATTTTGGGGACCTCAGGAAGACACTGAGATGGATCATTCACTCAGTCCTTCTTGCTGAAGATTTTTGCAAATGCTTCAGCCTTGTCTTTTGCGCTAATGTGCTGGGCTCCCCTATGTGGATGGAAATACTTGTGGGGCCTCCTCCTCCTGTTAGTTGTTTAATTGTCTACCACTAATCAAGACTGGATCTAACAGGACTGCAGAGCTTTCATCTGATCCATTGGTTGTGAGATCGTTTAGGTCTATCTCATGCTGCTCCTGTGTTATAGCTTTACCAGGTTTGCACCTCGTTTTTAGGTATGCCTGGTGCTGCTCCTGGCATGCTCTATTGCACTTCTCATTGAACCAGGGTCGATTACCTAGTTTCATGGTAATGGTAGAGTGAGGGATATGCCAGGCCATGAGATTACAGACTGATAGCTCACAGCACCTGGTGATTGGGGGTTTGGGAGGGGGTGGTGCGGTGGGGGTGGTGGTCAGGTAGGAAAGTAGAGAAAAGGCCTCAACTCAGATCAGACTGAATCTTAGTGAATTCTGGAGCAGGCCCAAGGGGCCAAATGGCCTATTCCTGCTCCTATTTGATATGTTCTTAGGTCCTCATTGATACCAAGTTTGAGCTGTTTGATCTGTTCTGAATCTGCCCCATTTAGCATGATGGTAGTTCCACACAACACGACGGAGGGTATCCTTAATGTAAGACATGACTTCATCTCTATAAGGACTGTGTGAAGTCACTCCTTTCAATACTGTCAGGAACAGATACTGCTACGACAGCTTGATCGGTGAGGAGGAGGTCAAGTATGTTTTTCCTTCTTGTTGGTTCCCTTACCAGATGCTGCAAGCCCAGTCTAGAAAATAATGCCATTCACGACTCTGCTAGCTCTTAATCAGTAGTGGCGCTACCAAGTCACTCATGGTGATGGGCATTGAAGTTCCTACCCAGAGTACATTCTATACCCTTGGTACCCACCAGGGCTTCTTCCATGTGTGTTCAACATGGAGGAGTACTGACTCATCAGCTGAGGGGGTTGCGGTGGGGAGTGGTATTAGGTGGTAGTCAATTGAAGGTTTCCTTGTCCATGTTTGACTTGATGCCATGAGACTTCTTGGGTCCAGAGTGTTGAGGATTCCCAGTTTTCCACTGTGCCCCCACCTCTGAGGATTTGTCCTGTAGATGGAATGCTGATGAAGGATTCTGGGACATTAGGTGTAAGCTATGATTTTTTAATTCTGTTGTGGGATGTGGACATCACTGCCAGCATTTGCTGTTCATCTCTGATTGCCCTTGAACTGAATGACTTCGCTAGGCCATTTCAGAGGGCAGTTCAGAGTCAACCATTTTGCTGTGGGTCTGGTGTCTCAAGTAGGCCAGACTGGGTAAGGACAGCAGATTTCCTTCCCTTAAGGGCATTCATGCACCAGATGGATTTTTACAACAATTGATCATCATTGTCATGATCATCATTACTGAAATTAAATTTATATTCCTGGATTTATGATTTGAATTTAAATTTTACCAGCTGTCCATGTTGGGATTTGAACATGTGTCCCCACAGCATCAGCCGAGGTCTCTGAATTACTAGTCCAATGACATTACCACTATGCCACCATCTCACATTTGGTGAGTAGGACTGTCTTAGACTGTTGCTTTACTAGTCTATGGGACAGTTCTCCCAAGTTTGACACAAAGTGCTCTCCCAATTTTGGCACAAGTTCTCAGATGTTAGAAAGGAGGACTTTGCAGGGTTGACCAGGTAGGGAGTGCCATTGTCATTTCCGGAACCTAGGTTGATGCTGGGTGGTCTGTCCAGTTTTATTCCTTTATGACTATTTTGTAGCAGTTTGTTAAAATCAAGTGGCTTACTAGGCCGTTGCTGTGGGTCTGGAGTCAAATGTAGGCCAGACTGGATATGGATAAAGGACATGAGTGAACCAGATGGGTTTTCATGACAATCCAACAGTTTCAGTCATGGTGATCATGAAACTCTTTTAATTTCAGATTTGTTAATTAATTAAATTTAAATTCCACCAGCTGCCATAGTGGGACTTGAGCTCATGTCCCCAGAGCATTAGTCTGAGTTAAAGTAACATTACTAAGCCATCATTCTGACAAAACAAAATAAAAACCATCTAAAGATTGTGTAAGTCACTCCGCATATCTATTATAACTTAAATTTCTCACCGAGAGCATGCTTTTAATCGAAAATACCTGTTACCTGCAGGTGGTGCTGTCATAGGTATTTTCAATGTTAACTGTGTATTGCTTCTCTCTCATAGCCTGTGCTACACATAGGGCTACTCGTTTATAGTGAAAGTATATTACCCTAGTATTGCATAATCTAGCCTCTAGGTTCCTACAAACTGCTTCAAATATTTTCTGAATTTTTCATTCCCTGTATTTTAGTCAGTAACTAAAATTTCAAATATCTAAAGCAAGGGTTTAATGAAAATAAATAAAATGACATACTTCACAATAACTTTATTAAATTTACCCACTGACTTATCACTCGTGTGACATTTTTACTTGAAATTCCCTCTCTGTTCCAAAAGCCTGGTCCAGTTCTGTGACTGTGAACTAAATTTAGGTTGTGCGATCTGAGCTTTTTAAATTATTTATTCATTCTTGAGATATAGTGTCGCTGGAAAGACGCACATTTATTGTCCATCTCTAATTTTCCTTGAGAAGATGGTGATCAGCTGCCAGCTTGAACTGCTGCAGTCCATATAGTTAAGGCTTTCGCACAGTGCTGACAATGGGGAGTTCCAGGATTTTGATCCAGCGATGATGAAGGAATGATGATATGTTTCCTCGCTGTTTTCCCAGAATGCATTTGCACCTGTCAGTTGTATTGATGGCATATTTTCCTTTAACTTCCAACACTTTCTACTTGTAGCTTTTCTACTAGTCATTTTATAAATAGGAAGGAAACAGCCAAAAACCTTGTTGAAGTAAATTCATATTTATTATCAAAAAGAAATTGAGAGAAAAAGAAGGTAGAGTACAATTCTCTAATTCCATATCTAATGTTTTCAATGAACTTTGCAAAGTGAGAGTGACCACCCTTGACATCAAGGCTGCATTTGACCAAGTATGGCATCAAGTAGCCCTAGCAAAACTGGAATCAATGTGAATCAGGGAGAAAGCTCTCCGCTGGTTGGAGTCATACCTAGCACAAAGGGAGATGGTTGTAGTTGTTGGAGATCAGTCACCTCAGCTTCAGGACATCACTGCAGGAGTTCCTCAGGGTAGTGTCCTCAGCCCAATCATCTTCAGTTGCTTCATCAATGACCTTCCTTCCATCATAAGGTCAGAAGTGGGGATGTTCGCTGATGTTCAGCACTATTCATGACTTCTCAGATACTGAAGCAGTCCATGTCCAAATGCAGCAAGGCCTGGACAATATCCAGGCTTGGGCTGACAAATGGCAAGTAACATTAGTTCCACACCAGTGCCAGGCAATGACCATCTCCAACAGGAGAGAACCTAACCATCACTCCTTGATGTTCAATGACATTACCATCACAGAATCCCTCACTATCAACATCCTGGGATTTATCATTGACCAGAAACTGAACTGGACTAGCTATGCATATACTGTGACTACAAGAGCAGGTCAGAGGCTAGGAATCATGCAACGAGTAACTCACCTCTTGACTCCCCAAAGCCTCTCCACCATCTACAAGGCACAAGTCAGGAGTGTGATGGATTACTCCCCACTTGCTGGATGAGTGCAGCTCCCACAACACTCAAGAAACTTGACACCATCCAGGGCAAAGCAGCCTGCTTGATTGGCACCACATCCACAAACATTCACTCCCTCCACCACTGGTGCACAATAGCAGCAGTGTGTACCATCTACAATATGCACTGCAGGAATTCACCAAGGCTCCTTAGACAGCCTCTTCCATAGCCACGACTGCTACCATCTAGATGGACAAGGGCAGCAGATAGATGGGAACATCACCACCTGGGGGTTCCCCTCCAAGTCACTCACCATCCAGACTTGGAAATATATCGCCATTCCTTCATTGTCGCTGGGTCAAAATCCTGGAACTCTCTTGCTAACAGCACTGTGGGTGTACCTACACCATATGGACTGCAGCGATTCAAGAAGGCAGCTCACCATCACCTTCTCAAGGGCAACTAGGAATGGGCAATAAATGCTGGACCAGCCATCAAAGCCAACATGCCATGAATGAATTAAAAAAACAGGAGATAGAAAGACATTGAGATCAGTGAGAGTTAGAGAGGGGGCAGAGAGGAGCTTAATTTCTTCATGTTTAGTTCAATTTTTAAAAAAAGAATGTTGCAGTGAAGTGATGATCTCACATATATTTTCTTAAAAGTTTGAAAAGGTAAATGCTCCACTTGCTTACTGTCATGTGTGGGAGAAAAATTGATAGTTAAAGGGATGACAAATAGGAAGACAGGAACAGGAGTCAGCCATTAAGCCCTTTGGGGCCTCCTCTTCCATTATGGATGTGGAAACAGGGAACTTGGAAAGTCTTCATATGATTGGGCAAAGTCAACAAAGATTTTTATGAAAGGTAAATTGTGTTTGACAAATCTGTTAGAATTTTTTTGAGGTTGGAACTAGCAAGGTAGCTGAGGGAACCAATAGGTGTAAAGCATTTAGATACACATGATAATAAGCACACAAGTGGTTATCACTCAAAATGGTATTGGGGTAAAATATTGGCATGGATTGAGGATTGGTTAACTGACAGAAAACAGAGTAGGACTAAATAGGTCATTTTCAGACTGTAACGTGTCAGGCCTAGCAATGTACAATCTACATCAATATTGTAGATGAGGGGACTGAGTGTAAGTTTGCTGACAATCCAAAGCTAGGTGGGAAAGTAAGCTGTGAGGAGGACACAAAGAGAACACAAAAGGATACAGACAGATTAAGTGAGTGGCTGATAATGTGGCACATGAAGAATTATGAATTATACAGTTTGGTAGGAAAAATAGAGACGCAGAGTATTTTTTAAATGCTAAGAGACTGAGAAATGTTGGCAGTCAGAGGGACCTAGGTGTCTTTGCATAGAGTTCACAGAAAGCTTTCATGCAGTTACAGCAAGCAATCAAGAAAGCAAATGGTGTGTTAGATTTTATTCCGGAGGGAGTGGAGTATAAGAGTAAAAGAATCTTATTGCAATTTTTGTTAGATTATTATCATGGTGGGACCACATCTAAATTTCTATGTGCACTTTTAATCTCCTGGCCTAAAACAGGATAGTCTCTCTTTAGATGAAGCGTGACTAAGGTTGACTGGACTGATTCCTGGGATGAGGGTATTATCCTATGAGGTGAGGTTGGGGAGACTAAGTCTATATTCACTAGAGATTAGAAGAATGAGAAGTATTTCATTGAAACACACAAAATTCTTAAGGAGCTTGACAGGGTAGATACTGGGAGGATGTTTCCCCTGGCTGAGGAGTCTAGAACATGGTGTCACCATGAATATGGGGCTGACCATTTAGGATTGAGAGGAGGAGGATTTTCGTCAATAAGAGGGTTGTGACTCTTTGGAGCTCCCTACCCCAGACGGCTGTGCATGTTCAATTGTTGAGTATATTCAAGATAAAGATCAATAGATTGGTGGATACTAAAGAAATTAATGGATATGGGGATAATGTGGGAAGGTGGAGTTGAGCCATAATCTTACTGAATGATGGAACAGGCTCAAAGGGCCAGTAGATCTACTCCTGCTCTTATTTCTTAAGTTCTCAGTAAATTAGATCATGGTTTAAATAGGAACATAGGATATAGGAACAGGAATGGGTCATTCAGCCCATCAATCCTGCTCCGCCATTCAACTGGATCATGGCTGATCATCTACCCCAATGCCACTTTCCTGTCTCCATATCCCTTGATTTAATTAGTATCCAGGAATCTATTGATTTCTGTCTTGAATATGCTCAATGATTAAGCTTCCACAACCCTCTGGGGTAGAGAATTCCAAAGATTCACCACCCTGTAAGTGAAGAAATTCCTCCTGCCTCTTATTCTGAGACTGTCCCCTGATTCTAGACTCACCAGCTGGGGGAAACATCTTATTTACATCCGCTCTGTCACGCCCTGTAAGAATTTTGTAAGTTTCAATGAGGCCACCCCTTATTTTTTGAAACTCTAGGGGATACAGACCCAGTCTCCCAATCTCTTCTCATAAGAGAATCCTGCCATCCCATGGATTAATTGGTGAACTTCTGTTGCACTCCCTCTATGGCAAATATATCTCTATTAGATCAGAGGATCAAAACTGTACACAATAATACAGGTGAGGTCTCACCAAGGCTCACAGTTGCAGCAAGATATCTTTACTCCCGTATTCAAATCCCATTGCAATGAAGGCCAACATACCATTTGCTTTGCTAACTGCTTGCTGCACCTGCATACTAGCTTTTAGTAACTCATGTACGAGGACACCTGCACCTCCCAACATCTCACCATTTAAGAAATATTCTGCCTTTCTGTTTTTTCTACCAACATGAACAACTACACACTTAGTCACATTATATTCTATCTGCCATGTTCGAGTCCACTCACTTAGCCTGCCCACTTGAAGCCACCTTGCATCCTCCTCATAGCTTATGTTCCCACCCAGTAATGGAAACATTACAATTGGTCCCTACATCAAAATCATTTATATAGATTGTGCACAGCTGTGGACCTAGCACTGATCCTTGTGGTACCCCCACTAGTAACAGCATGTCACCCCAGAGAATGATCTATTTATTCCTACTCTCTGCTTTCTGTCTGTTAACCAATTCTCAATCCATACTAGTGTTTCCCCCAATCCCATGCATTCTAATTTTATTTACTAACCTGTGTGGGACCTTATCAAAAGCCTTCTGAAAATCCAAATACACCACATCTACCAGTTCTCCTTGATCAATGCTACAAGTAATATCCTCAAAAGAATTTCAAAAAGTTTGTCAGACATGGGGGGCCTGAATTTTTCATTTATTGGGCACGCGCGTGCATTCAGTGGGCCTGGAAGCAGACAGGAAATGGGCCTCCAGCCACAATCGACCCTTGACTGTGATTTCATGTTGGCTGGCCAATTAACGGCCGAGGAATGCTCAGCACTGCTGGGACGGGGGTGGGAAGAGGGTGGGTGGCGACCTAGCTGAGGGTGTGGGTGAACGCTTCTAGTGAGCTCCCTGAAGGCAGACAGCTGCCCTAGGAAGCTACAGACCTCTGCAGAATAAAGGAAATGACAAAAATGCTGCAAATATGTCCATGCAGCACAATCAAGCACCTGAAAGCACACCTCATAAAGGAACAGTCCCCAGATATCTCTCTGCATTTTATTTCCCCACCGAGATTTCATCCCGCCCTTGATCGAGGTTTGAGAAAAATGTGAATACCGCCTGGAAGAACAACCATAAATGTGGACGGACCACGTAACATCCCTGTTAATTGCATCGTTAATGGGCTTAAAAGCCCACTTAATTATCAGGCGTGGCAGTCGGAAGCGCGCCCGCCAAGCGAACTATCGCGTGAGTGCACAATGACGTCGTGAGGCTAGCCCGGCATCATCTCACGCTATTTCACATCCGTTTGGTCAGGCGCGCACCCGCCCGCAGGATGTAAAATATTGACCATGATTTCCCTTTCGTAAATCCATGTTGACTCTGCCCTATTTTACCATTCTTTTCTAAATGTCCAGTTACCACATCCTTTATAATAGATTCTAACATTTTCCCTACTACTGACATCAAACTAACAGATCTGTAGTTCTCCATTTTCCCTCTTCCTCCCTTTCTAAATTGTGTGGTTACATTTGCTGCTGCTCAACTTCTCTTTCCTGCTTTTGCTCCATATCTTTAAATACATTTAACTAACAATAATCTATATCAATCTTGAAAGTAAAATTTTCTTAGCATCCACTGTCTTTGGGGAGGTAGTTCCAAATTTCTACTGCCTTTTGAGTAAAGAATTACTTCCTGATTTCCCTCCTAAATGGCATAGCTTTAATTTCATGATTATTTTCCCTTGTTCTTGATTCCCCAACCAGAGGAAATTGTTTCCTCATATCTACTCTATCAAATCCTTTTAACATTTTGAACACGTTGATCACTTCACCTTTCAATTACCTATGTAGTCATGGGAATGCAAGTGAAGTTTATGCAACCAGTCTTCATAATTTAACCCTCTAAGTTCTGTGTCATATAGAGTAAAAGACAGACAAACTGTGCCTTAACTCCTGATTTTAGGTCTAATTTAAAATAAAAATTGGGTCAGGAATGGATCATTCAGCTTTTCCTGCCTTCAGTTGGATCATGGCTGTACTGTATCATAACTCTATTAATTTGAATTTGAGGGAAACAAATAGAAAGGGATGAAATGAGTGCAGAAGTGAAGAGCCAAAAACAGTTGAGGGTGAGAAGACCTCTGGCCTCTCACAAGCTATCCTTTGATGAAGGAAACTAAATTCTGTGGAGTGTGTGAAAAGTAAATGGTGATGTGAGTGACCCTGGGGCAAATACAATGGTTGAGTGGATGGTACAAAGGGGAAGAAGTAGGGTTGTGGTAAGAATGTGGGAGTAGCAGGAAGGAGAGGAAACAGTGAGAAGGAAAAGGAAAAATAACTGTATCAGATTGAGGGCTAGGGAGAAATAGGAATGGTTGGGGATACAATGGGAAGAAAGCTGCTAAGTTGCCACATTTTTATCACAATCTCAACCCAAAATAAAACTTCCAGTGTGTGATACCTTTGCAGGACAGAAAAGAAACTGTGTGCAGCACATGGAGTTCAAAGTATCCAACTAAAAAGCTAGTTTATTCCAGTTTGACTATATATACATAAATACACAAATGGCCACAGGAGTTGTTAAATTAATATCAATCTACTGTTAAATGTTTCTTTCCTATTTATGAAATATTTTGCCATCAGGAATTGCTTCTCAAATATTGAATGTTGCACAACACAATTCCCCATAATTTTAACTACTGTGAAAATACTTTAAAGATTAATCATTTTCACTGCTGTCATAATAATTGAATTAATTTGTTGCAGTTTATTGAAATAAAATATGTCAGGGCGGAATTCTCCCAAAATGAAAACTAAGTGCGTTGGCAGGTGGTTTCAACAACGCCCAGCCCACTGTCTGTACTGCCGGCGGCTCGCACACAATTCTGCGCTTGGAGCCTTATTAATTATGCAGAGGTGCATTTTGCTCCAAATCACCTGGTGGGTTGGGAGTGGATTCATCCACCCACCGTCAGCTGGCAGGTTCAAAGGTCTGGGTGCCATATTTAAACACCAGTCCAGCACACAATCTCAATCTCTCCAGCCCACCAGAGAAAGGCCGAGAGCCTGAGGACAAAGTCTGCACCCCGCTTCACCCACCAGGCCCTCCAGGCCTTGGTTAAAGGGATACAGGAGAAACAGCAGGTGCTCCATCTCACGGAATTCTGCAGGAAGCACAGCAGCCTCACGTCTCAGGCCTGGGACAGCGTAGCGGAGGAGGTCAGTGTGGCCAACACCCGCAACCAAAATGCCACCCAGTGCAGGGAGAGGATGAATGATTTCAAGCGCTCCACAGGGTAAATCATTCTTCAACACCCTCCAATATCAAACTCTCATCATGGCTACTCTCTTCAGGGGTTTCACGCATCCATTAGTGGGAGACACATATCAACACTCATTCTCTCACCAAGACATTCACATCACCACCATCCCATCTATCATGTTGCTTACACTCCATCCTCTTGCCGTTCTGGGGAGGGCTCACCACAAGCAGAGGACATGCATCTTACCCAACCTCTGCTCCATCCCTTCTCATTGCATACCTTTCTTTCTTCCTCATTCAGGCCAAGCTGGCGCACAACAGGCCCGAGGGAGTGCAGACTAGGGGAGGGACGTCCGACATTCTCACCGTCAGTGAATTCGTGGAGGCTGCAGCTGAACTGACTGGAGACAACAGGGATGTGGGGAAGGGGAAATTGGCCTCTCCAACCAACCTAGTACAGATCACAGCTCCCAGCTTCATCACTTCATCAAATCCTGACATTCACAGTGAGTCACGTGCAGTTTTACCTAGCTCATGCTCATCAACTGAAATTCTATTTACTATTTTCTAGGCACCAGCAGATCGAGGCCCCCAAGACAGTCCAACACCACCAGTGCAAACCCCTGGACCTCATCCGAGGGCGACCCTCCAGAAGAACCGTCACGGCACTCACACGCACCCTCCGCCAGCTTAGAGACACACACGTCTGTGGGGCACAGCTGTAGATTAGACTCAGGCTCACTTTCAGGGGAACACCTCTCTGACACATCCCCGCAGCAGTCGGAGGCAGGGACAGCCCAGGTCTCTAGCACTCAGAGGGCTGCTGACCAGTCACCCATTCAGTCCAAGTCAGATGATGAGGTTCAGGAAGTGGCTGCCAAAACAATGCTGGAGATGCAACAACAGGTGGTGATGGAACATCAGGCAGAGATTTGGCAGTCACTCAGCAGACCAGAGTGAACGATGGAGGAGTCCATCCGCTTTCTGTCTAGTGTCGTGACTCCGACATGCGAGCACCTTGAGGTCATCATGGGAAGGCTGGTGACCACCATGGAGACCTTGGTCCAGCATATCTTGACAGATTTGTGCTCGGCCCTCAACTTCATGGAGACACACCCTGGTGGACACCATCAGGATGTAGGCGACATGGGGATGAGGCACCTTGACCTCCATCTGGGTGCAGCATCTCCTTCAGGTGTCAGGGCGGGGCCCTTGGGTACCCACAGGGAGGATGAGTGTCAGCCGGACACCCTGGGGACTTCCTTTCAGGACACGCCAAGGGAGTGCGTTCACTCACAGTCCCCTCTGCCTGTGACCCCATCCACTCCAGCTGCTCAGGTCGCTGAGGGTGTTTCTGCCCCTGAGCAGGTGACCCTTATCAGGCCGGGGCCCTCCAGGCCTCGGACCACCAGAGGACGTCCATCAAGGTCATCACAGACATCAGGACGCAGCAGTTAGCAGGCTTCCCCCACCTCTATGCAGATGTTGGGGCTGCACCCAAGCATAGCGCTAGGGTTAGGAAAGTTACGAAAAATTGATGTCACTCTTGGATCACGGGTGTGCTAGGCACGTAAATAAATTGCACTCTTGTTAATATATTTGATGCTTATGTGAATGTTCCTGTCAACTGAAGGCGTTGTGATTTTGCACTTTGGAGTCCTCTTATTTCGAGGCTTAGCCATCCTCCCACTCAGTGATAGCGTCCCACTGTGAGATTCACATTCCTGTGATGTCAACCTCAGTTGAACTACTGTCTGCACCCCTTGTGTGTTGTCCGGGAGATGTGTTTAAATCTTTATTGGAAATGTGTGATGTAAGCGTTTCTAACCCTACTTCCTCATTGGCAGGGGTATTGAGTATAAAAGCTGGGAAGTCATGCTGCAGCTGTATAGAACCTTGGTTAGGCCACACTTGGAATATTGCGTGCAATTCTGGTCACCACATTACCAGAAGGATATGGAGGCGTTGGAGAGGGTGCAGAGGAGATTTACCAGGATGCTGCCTGGTCTGGAGGTTATTAGCTATGAGGAGAGGTTGGAGAAACTCGGATTGTTCTCACTAGAGCGACGGAGATTGAGGGTCGACTTGATAGAAGTTTACAAAATTATGAGTGGCATGGACAGAGTAGATAGTCAGAAGTTTTTTCCCAGGGTGGAAGAGTCAATTACTAGGGGACATAGATTTAAGGTGAGAGGAGAAAACTATAAAGGAGATGTGCGGGGCAAGTTTTTTATGCAGAGGGTAGTGAGTGTCTGGAATTCGCTGCCAGAGGAGGTGGTGGAATCAGATATGATAGTGGTGTTTAAGAGGCAGCTTGACAAATACATGAATAGGATGGGAATAGAGGGATACGGACCCTGGAAGCGCAAAATGTTTTAGTTGATGGGCAATATGATCGGCGCAGGCTTGGAGGGCCGAAGGGCCTGTTCCTGTGCTGTACTTTTCTTTGTTCTTTGTTCTTTGAACACCATTGAGTGAGGGCAGCTCATCAGCGTTGATATTCTAATGGCATTTGTGTCTCCTCAGTGGCAGAAGACAAGACATGCACGGGAGGAGGAGATCCCTAGGCATGTCCACACCTCAGTGGCTACAGTGTTTGCAGCATTAGATGGTGGCGAAGGCTTCAAGTCTTCTCTCACATCGCTCTTGTTCCTAAGTGGACTCTCAGTTCCCAGAGTGAGCTCACTCACAGGGCCCCACAGACCAAAGCAAGGATCATGGCCTGGCGAGTCATGAGACCAGAACGTGCAAGTGTGAATGCCAGACTTGTTCTTGCTGCAAATGAGTGGACATCTCTTGAGTTGAAAGAGGATGGCACTGAGGGCTAGGAGAGAAGTGGCCTTATTCCCTCACTTGACTTTACTTTTCCTGGAACCTGTCAGCGATTAACGTATCACGAGCACGTCTCCCTCTATGATGATGCGGGAAATCCTGTCGGGAATGTGTTGTAGCGAGCTACCTGAGTGGTCCAAGCATCTGAAACATATTTTCAGAAGTCCTATGGTCTACTCTATAAGGGAGCATGTGGAGCTGTGAGCAGCGTTGTCCCTCTCCTTGGAACGACACTGAAGGCGACACACTGGTGTCATCAGCCAGTGTTTCGATGGTTATCCCTTATCCTCGAGCAGCCATCCCTGCAGATGTAATGGCCGCTTGAAAATCTCAGGCACCTGGGAGTGACTCAGGATGTAGGCATCATGGCAGCTCCCAGGGTACCGTGCACAGATGTGCAGTATGTGCTTCTGGCAATCACACACCAGTTGCACATTGATGGGATGATAGCCCTTGTGGTTTATAAACATTAGGGCCTGTTGCCATGGAGCCCGTATCGCCACATGGGTACAGTCTATTGCATCCTGCACTCTTGGGAACCTGAGATGGCAGTGAAGCCAGTGAACCTCGCAGCCTGGCTATCTTTGCCCAGAGCAAACCTGACATAATGATGAGCCTTCCTGTAAAGGGCATCTGTGACCTCCTTTCTGCATCAATGTGATGCAGACTGAGAGATGCCGCACAGGTCGTCTGTTGAACCTTGGAAAGAACTAGAAGCCAAGAAATTGAGTGCAACGGTCTCGCTGATTTGTAAATGGGACACTTGTGGACGGTAAACCCTAAGTCTGGCAAGTCACCCCCATTGTCTGGGTCTCTTCTCCTGACCCTCCTGTTCATGCTCCTGCTTTGCTTGACCATGTCCCTCCTGCTGGAGCTGCACGCAGAGGCGCCTCTCCCTCCTTCAACTCCTTAATTGCATTATGACCCTGACAAAGGCAGCATTGAGCCCTGGATCCATATCTGCTTTTGCCTTCTCTCTGAAAGGAAATATTGAAGACAGTAATGATTCACGGGGCAAGAAAGTAAGGCTCAGAGGATGACACGTCTGGAGACCATATGGGTCCGTAGCATTTCCTGACCTACTGACTTGGTGGCTGATGCTGCTTTGTTCCTGAGACACCAGCACACACATTGAGGTGACCAAGATGGCATCGCATCTGTAACATCTTGAGCCCTGCGTGGGATGGTAAAGCCTCAGTGAGATGGGTGACCCAACCTAGCTCTGTGCTCCAGTCTCTGATGTGCCATATCAATGACCAATCAGTTGCTCATGTTCAATAAGTGGATGCCCTTTGGCCTGTTAGGAATGTCACACCTGGTGAACATGTGGCAGGCCTTCATTGAGGGAATGCCATCTATGATACAGCTGTGTCTCCTTCACTATCACCTGCATTCTCAAATTCTACATTCCTATGTGTTACACTTGAGATGCAGCGGTTGTGATGTGAAGCCACCAATTTTTGAGTTGCCCTTTAACTGTGCTAATGAAGTCATTGGCTTTCAGTGATTTTCATTGCAAGGAGGTCTTCCACCTTTCTTTCTAATCAGACTCCTGCTCACTCAACGGCAACAAGAGATTAGATGGTGACCCCAGGAAGGCCCCCCTCGTGTTTGCTCTCCCCCCTGACTGCCATTCCACAGCCTTCCCTCCCCGTTGACTCCCACATGTTTGTCAGACCGACCTCTCACCTCACAGCCCACCCCCGGTTGAAGTGCTAGTCTCTGAAAGCGGAGGCCTGCATGAGTACCACAGCACAGTGATGTTCCTCAGGACAATGAAAGCAAAGAGAAGGAGCAGTCCAAGACTACAGCCCCAGCAGAGTGGCGTTCATCACAACAAGACCAGCGCAGCGCTATGGCAGGCAGGCTATGTATGTTCCACTCACCTTGAAGTTACCAGCGAACTGAAGTCTGACTTGTGTCACCCCTTTTCAAACGGGCTTGAGGCCGATGTGACTTCCCGCTGCTGTTTTAATGAGCATTCACGACATGCTAATGAATGCAAATGGCGATTTTGCCACTAGTAGGCGGGATAACTGACTTGCCATGAATGCACCGTCGCGAGAATTGCGACCTGCTTTCATGACGGTCAGCTTCTGGCTTTTTGCCTTCCGCTGGATTCTTCACTCCCGCCCACCATGAAACCCACCGCAGGTGGGATGGGGGAATTCCACCCACAGGATCTGTGTGTGGTGATTTGAATAACAGTTATTGTTGGCTCTTTTCCACACCATGCTACATTCTGCCTGACAGGAAAAGGTGAAAAAAAGATGAAGAGGAGCAAAATGAAAAGTTAGGAAGAGAGAAGCTGAAGAGAAGACAAATAGAAAACCAAAACCCTGTGGTGCTGGAAATCGGAAATAAAAACAGAAAATGCTCTAAATACTCAGCAGGTATGGCAGTATCTGTGGAGAGAGAAATGGGGTTAACATTTCAGGCCAACAGCATTTCATCAGAACTTAATGAAAGGTCATTGACTTGAGAAGATAAATAGAAGTGGAAGGGGCACGACACAGAGAAAAAATAACAGAAAAATGTCAAAGACAGAGATTATCGCTCAGAATTTCCTTGAAGATTCTCCTACTTGGTCTCTGTAACTTTGGTGGGAACACTTATTACATATCTATCTGGAGTTCCCTCTAATCTTCCACTGATCAGAACTCTGGAAATTTCCAATGCATTTTTGCTGACTTATAATGTGCACTACCTAGGAGATTGACCTGTTTATAAAACATCTAAACTCTGGCTCATGACCATGATTTCCAGAAATATAATTTGTACCCACCTCCAATAACAGAAGATGTTATTACTGTTATTTTCTGCCCAGTTGTCCTTTTTGCCCCGATTAAGTGTAGCCAAGTTACTCAAATCATCACACACAGATCGAGTTTTTTTATTTCAATAAACTGCAGCAAATTAATTCAGTCATTGTGACTGCAGTGAAAATGATTAATCTTTAAAGTATTTTCATAATAGTTAAAATTATGGGGAATTGTGCTGTACAACATTCAAATATTTGAGCAGAAATTCCTGATGGCAAAATATTTTGTAAATGTCGAAAAAACATTTAACAGCAGATTGATATTAATTCAACAACTCTTAATTCAGTATCTATATTTTTCAGGTAGTGAAAAATTGACGTGTAAATTATTTGCAAAATCTATTTTTTTGCACAAAGTGTTTTAATTTGTGAAGATTAGGGATATACATCTAAATATAATTACAATGATGGGGAATAATTTCCTTTGAGTGTCTGGTGGAATGAAATCAGAAACCTTTTTTTCAAAACAGAGAGAGAGAGAGGAGGATGAGATGAGAAAAAATTTCTTTGCACAACAAGTTATAATGATCTGGAATGCACTGCCTGAATGAGTGGTGGAAGCAGTTTCAATAGTAACTTTCAAATGGGAATTGTATGTGTATATTTATATGGAAAAGGGAAGCAATCACCAAGCTATGGGAAAAGAGCAAGGAGTGGGGCTAATTGGATAGTTCTTGCAAAGAGCCAACACAGACACAATAGCCTAATGTCCTCCTCCTGTGCTGCATGATTCTACGGCTTCTTTACAACTCACCGTTCCAAAGAAATCATTGCCCAATACTAGCTGCACCATTGAGTGGTGGGATGGAAGTTTGAGGCTGGGATTTTCCAGCCCTGTCATGACGGGACCCACCGCTGGAGATTTGGCGGCCCAGCCAAAAGTCCATCGGCTTTCGGCAGGACCTGACAATCCTGGCGGTGGGTTGGGGCATGAAAATCCCGCCGTGAGCTTTTGATCCTCCACAATGCTTAAGTTTCCTCTTTCTGCGATTCTGTTATGGAAATTGCTGAGTGCAAGCCAAGTGCTGCCCTTCAGGGGAGGCTGGGGGTGGGGTGGCTAAATTGAAAGTAGAATCATAACCGGCCTGATACATATATCTTGAGACCATGCACCCTCTATCCTTGGTACAATTAGTGTGGCTTAGGGTAACAAAAGAAAAATAACACTCCACCCTTGCCACAAAAATATCATAGGAAGAATTTAAAAAAGGCCAAAATGTTTGTAGTAATTGCCATGCTCAGCCCACTTTCAGCTTCCTCCTGGCTTCATGTCAAACTGATATTTTTCTTACTCCCTTATGTATTTGTACTCTGTCAGCATTAAGCTGAAGTTGTTGTTGTTAAAGGAAATCATAGTTACAGCAAACTGCATTATTCAATGTACCATGATGACCTTAACTGAAAACTGAAAAGAAACTAAACATAAAAAGAACAATTAATTGGACTTCTCAGACAGTGGCCCTGCCCTCTGGTGTTCACTTCACTTTTGTTACCTCTGTATGCCTTTACAAACATAATGAAAAAATAATCTTCACCCATGCCTTTGGTCTTCCCCACTAAATTCCTTTATTCACTGCTTGGTGCTTCTACCTCTCCCATTGTAAATTGTTTTAGGATGTTACTTTATTTTAGTAACAATATGTAGGTTGTTGTTAAAAGATAGACAAATTGTATGATTTTCGCTATTTAGACCATATTTGAGAGACTAATTTACACTTCTTGGGCAACAATTCATGGCATCAGTCATTGCCAGTCAAGGTGAAACACAAACAGGTACACTTCAAGGCTTTCTTGCATCCTTTTTGTTGGCCTGATAACGTGTCTCTGTTTTAAACTAAGAGAAAAAAGGATTCCTGCATCAAGATGACATTTTCTTGCATATCCTATCAGGGCAGCCAATCAAACTGAGTTTGTCAGATTAGTACTAACTTCAGGGCACTTTTGAGCTGTAGACACATGCCCTCTGGGAATAGGAGCTGGATTGGGACTGCCCAAACATATTTACTTCCTGTGCATCACCAGTTATCAGGGAAAAGGAGCCTTTGTCTCCTGGGGGATCTTGGGACAAATTTAGTTGTTTCCGGCCTGAGGGTACACCACTGTCTGAAACAACTCAGACTGTCTTTTCATCACTAATGGAATGAGTTTGGATGACAAACTATGAAAATGAACTGGATTTTATGAAGAGTTCATTAATCTTCCTCCCCTTCAATTGAAAAAGTCAAGACCTCTACATTGCAAAGTTTGATGTAGCTAGAGGGATTCATCGTGTTCTTCTTCCTGCATATGTCAGAAAAGCTAAACATGTCTCTTCTTGCAAATATCCAGCATTCTCCCTCTGTGGCAGAATGAATCAGTGGACACATTTCCTCCAGACTAATAGGAGACTGCTTACGATGAGTAAAATAATGCAGATTTGTCAGCTCTGCATCTTATCACTCTCAGATGTGAGAACGAAACAAACAGCATAGATCAAAAAGCAGAATACTGCGGATGCTGGAAGATGCTGGTTTAGACTATATAAAGAGAGCCTGAGAAGAACAAAACCAGTGGAGATCTCAAATGCACATTATCATGTATAACAAAACATTTGAAAACATTGATGTGGAAGAGTGCATGGCTTCAACAAGCCATACTGTCTTCCACATCAACATTTTCAATTGCTTTATTACTTATGATAATATAAATAGCATGTACTTCACAGGCATGTCAGTCAATGAATCTCCAGTTAAATTCACATGTAAACATCAAAGTCGAGACACTGTGGCATTTCCTTCTAGCGACAAGCCACGTTTCTAAAGTTAGCTCATTGCTGCGAGCTATATTTGTTACAGATAGTGGTCACTGTTCTCAACACTTGAAAGAGGATTTGGTTTTGACAAGCATCACACCTTCATAAACCCGACCCCTTAATTATTTTCAAGTCAGGCCAAAAGGGAAAAGCAGTAGCTAACTTTAAATTCGTACTGTCAATTGCCTCCTCTGCCCTTCATTAGTTGCAGACTGTTAACCTGTTCTAAAAGTTATAGGTTCCCTTCCTTATTCCACCCCTTTCCCATGTGGGAGTCCTCAACATTAGCTCCAGACCCCATGAGGTTTCATGACACCAGGTAAACCTGGGCAAGGAAACTTCCTGTTGATTACCATGTACCACCCTTCTTCAGCTGATGAATCAGTGCTCCTCCATGTTGAACACCATGCAGAACGTACTCTGGGTGGGGGACATCAATCACCAAGAGTAGCTCGATAGCACCACCACTGACTGAGCTGGTTGAGTCCTAAAGGTCTGTTAGACTGAGTCTGCGGCAGATGGTGAGGAAACCAACAAGAAGGAAAAACACACTTTACCTCATCCTCACCAAATTGCTTGCCGCGGATGCATCTGTCCATGACAGTGTCGGTAGGAGTGACCACTGCACAGTCCTTGTGGAGACGAAGTCCCCTCTTCATATTGAGGATACCCTCCACCGTGTTGTGTGGCACTACCATCACATTAAACGGTATAGATTTCAAACAGATCTAGCAACTCAAGACTGGGCATCCATGAGGTGCTGTGGGCCATCAGCAGCAGAGTTGTACTCGAACACAATCTGTAACCTCATGGCCCGGCACATCCCCCAACTCTACCATTAAATAAGCCAGGGATCAACCTTGGTTCAATGAAAAGTGCAGGAGGGCATGCCAGGAGCAGCACCAGGCACACCTAAAAATGAGGTGTCAACCTGGTGAAGCTACAAGACAGGACTACCTACATGCCAAACAGCATAAGCAGCAAGTGATAGACAGAGTTAAGTGATTCCACAACCACTGGAATAGACCTAAGTTCTGCAGTCCTGCCACATCCAGTCATGAATGGTGGTGGACAATTAAACAACTCACTGGAGGAGGAGGCTCCACCAATATCCCCATCCTCAATGATGGGGGAGCCCAGCACATCAGTGCAAAAGATGACTGAAGCATTTGCTACAATTTTCAGCCAGAATCGCTGAGTGGATGATCCGCCTTGGCCTCCTCCGGAGGTCCCCAGCATCACAGGTGCCAGTCTTCAGCCAATTCGATTCACTCCACGTGATATCAAGAAATGGCTGAAGGCATTGGAAATTGCAAAGGCTATGGGTCCTGACAATATTTTGGCAACAGTACTGTAGCGTTGTGCTCCAGAACTTGTCACCCCTTAGTCAAGCTGTTCCATTACAGCTACAGCACTGGCGTCTACCCAGCAATGTGGAAAATGGCCAGGTGTGTCCTGTCAACAAAAAGCCAGAGAAATCCAACCTGGCCAATTACTGCCCCATCAGTCTACTCTCAATCATCAGCAAAGTGATGGAAGGGGTCATCAACAGTGCTATCAAGCAGCAGTTGCATCTGTCCTTTCAAGCAACACTTACCCACCTGCTCACTGACGCTCATTTTGGGTTCCAACAGGGCCACTCAGCTTCTGACTTTATTACAACCTTGGTTCAAACATGGACAAAAGAGCGGAACTCCAGAGGTGAGGTGAGAGTGACTGCCCTTGACATCAAGGCAGCATTTGACCGAATGTGGCATCAAGGAGCCCTAGCAAAACTGGAGTCAATGGGAATCAGGGGGAAAACTCCCCGCTGGTTAGAGTCATACCTAACACAAAGGAAGATGGTTGTGGTTGTTGGAGGTCAGTCGTCTCAGCTTCAGGACATCACTGCAGGAGTTCCTCAGGGTAGTGTCTCAGGCCCAACCACCTTCAGCTGCTTCAATGACCTTCCTTCCATCATAAGATCAGAAGTGGGGATGTTTGCTGATGATTGCGCAATGTTCAGCACCATTCGCAACTCCTCAGATACTGAAGCAGTCCATATCCAAATGCAACAAGACCTGGACAATGTCCAGCCTTGGGCTGACAAGTGGCAAGTAACATTCTCGCCATATATGTGTCAGGCAATGACCATCTCCAACAAGGGAGAATCTAACGATTGTCCCTTGACATTCAATGCCATTATCATCACTTAATTCCCTCCTATCGACATCTTAGGGGTTACCATTGACCAGAAACTGAACTGGACTTGCCATATAAATACTATGGCTACAAGAGCAGGTCAGAGGCTGGTAATCCTGCGGCAAGTAACTCACCTTCTGAGTCACCAAAGCCTTACAACAATCTACAAGGCACAAGTCAGGAGTGTGATGGAATACTCCCCACTTGCCTGGATGAGTGCAGTTCCCACAACACTCAAGATGCTTGACACCATCCAGGACAAGCAGCCTGTTTCATTAGCACCCCATTCACAAACATTCACTCACTCTACCACCAATGCACAGTGGCAGCAGTATGTACCATCTACAAGGTGCACTGCTGAAACACACCAAGGCTCCTTAAACAGCACCTTCCAAATGCACGACCACTACCATCTAGAAGGACAAGGGCAGCAGATACATGGGAACACCACCACCTGGAAGTTCCCCTCCAAGCCACTCACCATCCTGCCTTGGAAATATTTTGCTGTCCCTTCACTGTCGCTGGGTCAAAATCCTGGCACTCCCTTCCTAACAGCACTGTGAGTGTACCTACTCCACATGGACTGCAGCGGTTCAAGAAGGCAGCTCACCACCACCTTCTCAAAGGCAATTAGGGATGGGCAATAAATGCTGGCCCAGGCAGTGAAGCCCACATCCCTTGAATGAATAAAGAAATCTCTTTACTAATAGTTGTACACATGTTCGGAGCAATAACCCCTCTTTTGGAATGTCCTTAATTCCTACGTATCAATACATAAGGCCTATTCTTTCACCTTCACTAACACTGTAGTCCAGCAATACCAGGCCTGATTTAGCAGCACTTCACTGTATAGAGAACCTTGAAGATAGAGATCATCATTAGTGCTTGTTGAATAATACCAACTTTTGGTATGTAACAACTTTGGATCATATAAACGCATCTTGGAAAATTCTTTACTGTATCATT
The DNA here is from genome assembly GCF_964194155.1 of Cetorhinus maximus. NCBI lineage: Eukaryota > Metazoa > Chordata > Chondrichthyes > Lamniformes > Cetorhinidae > Cetorhinus > Cetorhinus maximus. Next base: position 191,945,467 of record NC_135879.1, read on the forward strand.
TTTAATTTTCCAAAATTAGTGAAAGAATTGATGACCTAAATACAAAATGTTTATATTTTAATGTTTTAAAGGTAGCATGTCCCCAAATCTTGCACCTTCCCTTGAAAGTGCCATAAAACTTTAAAAGTTTCTCAATTTGCCTCATCCGTTTTTTTCATAGTAGGCACGCTCGTTAAGCACATATTTCTTCAGTGATGATAGCTGTATAAATATGAGTTTTATAATAAATCAGTAGATGATTTATGTTGGACAGAAAAGATTAATTCTGTTTTTAAAAAAGAGGACTGCTTATTTTCATTATTATGGTACCTTCACAGTAATAGTCTCACTGTCAAACCAATATAATCATATCTACATTCATTCAACAAGCATCACAGCTATTCTCCCTATTTTAATATTAACAAATTTGACAACCTTATCATCAGTTTTGTGTCCAGCTCACTTATGTTATTTAGAAACCACAAAAACATGGGCACCGATATTTACAGGATCTGGCTCAATAGCTTTGATTTTAACCCCCTCAACCGCAAGAGTGGTTCTTGGGAGGAGTTAAGTTCAGGCCAAGCTGACTGACTGAGCTCAGGTAGCTCCGTTTCCGCCCGGCACTATTTCATATTTCAACTTGGCCGTGGCTCCAGTGACAGGCAGATGAGGGCCTACTTTAAATTCAAAAGTCACGGCCTGAGGATGTCATCGTTGCCGCAATATGATTTCAATATCTAGAGAGGAGAGGGGGCTGCACTGTGTGAAACCCGACAGCCAAAATACAATGGGAGGCACCAAGCAGCCAGAGGAGACAAGAGCAAAGTACCACAGATGCTGAAAATCTGGAATAAAACAGAGAATTTTGTAAATACTCAGCAGGTCAGACAAGACAGTTAATGTTTCAGGTCGGTGACCCTTCATCCGAATTAATCACCCTGGGCCTTCCCTCTCCCTCTGTCTGCTGGCACCGTTCTGACGAAGGGTCATCGACCTGAAACATAGGGCAGAAATTTCCCAGTCACATGGAAGCAGCATTGGAATCCAGGAAAATTGCAATAAAAGTGGTTGGGCTGGTTCCCCATCTTGCTCCTGCCTCCTCATGTTTTTTTCCAGAGGTGGGCTCACAGCGGTAACAGTTATCGGCCCAGCAGTGGCAGAAGTGAAACAAACCTAATTAAGGAGCCACTGAATGTTGATTGTTGTAGAAGCAGAGAAATTTTGCATGCATCAAACGGGCACCCCCCACCCCCAGCAAGTGAGAGGAGGTGGCTGCACAGCGGGAGGTCGACACTGTGTTACAGCTGAAGGGAGTCTAAATGATTCAGACAGAAAATGGTAAGGCTCTTGTCTTCCCATGTCACAGCCTTGCCATTGAGTGTAAAATTATTGGAAACAGGTGTCTATGATTGTCATAGGCCTAAAGAGGTTTCAGTCATTTCCCTGATACTAGGGTTGAGGTGTCAGCTGTGGCTCAGTTCATAGCACCCTCGCCTTTGAATCAGAGGGTTGTGGGTTCATGTCCCACTCCTGGAAACCAAGAACTGTGATTGTACTCGGAGTAGTTGCAATCTATGACTGTTGATAACTCGAAAGAGTTTCCCTGATACTGATAGTGGCTCCAATGCTTCCCTGTTTGTTGAATTCCCTACCCTGGTTTGTTGGGACTTCAGGATCTGGGTTACACTCTTGTTTCAGGGTGACTGAGTTGATACGAAGACAGAGAAGATCAGTAGATCGTTCTTAGAAGAGACACATTCTGTTTATTTATAAAAGGAACTCAGCAGCTATGCTTGTGTGCTTACAACTCAAAACTCTGTCTTTACGCTTCAGACTCTAACTCAAGACTACTGACCGAGTAGCCTGTGTTACTCTGCTATTGGATGCCAAGATCATGTGATTGTCCATTACAACATTGGCCCTAAAGGTATATGTGCAATATTAGATGTCAGATTACTACATCCCTCCCCTTTTACTCAGAAATACATTTTACAATTTTTCTCAAAATATCAAGCTTTTTATTCAGATAAGTAATTTACAAAGTCAGTATTTCTGGGGTTTCCTTATGCGTGTAGAATGTCTCAGCCCTACAGCTTCTGATGTTTTATCTGGAATCTCCCTCACTGTAGTCGTCTGAGCATCTGGCTCTTCGGTAGGTAGCTGCAAATCTGTTTCCTCGACTCTGTCAGGTACAGTCGACCCTTCAGACACATCTGTACTCAGTTGAGTTCTTTCAACGGGAGATGTTGACTCAGTCACGAACACTGGTGGAATCATTTCTGGGTATTTTGTTTCTCCTCTTCTCATATGATCCACATGTCTCCGCATGGCTCGATCCTCCACTTTCACGTGGTAGGAAAGGAGTCCCATTACTGCAATTGCTTCACCAAATAACCATATTGGTCCTTCTGTAAAAATTTTCATAAATACTTTCTTCCCTACATTAAACATCCTGCTAAGACTTTGCCAGTCATGCCCAGTTTTCTGACTTCCCTGACTCCTTTCCACCATTCCCCACCCCTCCCACAAAGTTTGGCATAATTAGGCTCTATCTCGATTGGAGACGGCACTTCATCAACAATTCCACAGCTGCGACACCTGTTGTTGTATAATGGAAAAGAAAATGTGCTAGTTTAGTCACTATAGAATCTCCAGACAATTTCTTCATACCAGACTGGAATGACTGAACTGCTCTCTTGGCCAGTCTATTTGAAGAAGGGTGATATGGTGAAGCTTTTGCATGAGTAATACCATAGAGGCTGATAAATCGGTGAAACTCAGCACTGGTAAATACAATTCCATTGTCTGATACGACCACTTCCGGTAATCCGTTGATTGTGAAACTTTGACGTAGCTTGTCAATTGTAGCAGAAAATGTTGGCGACTTCACTTCATATATGTCCACCCATTTTGAGTGAGCATCGATGATAAGTAGAAACATTGTTCCCATAAAAGGTCCCACATAGTCGATATGTACTCTCACTGGCCACTCTTCCTGTACTCTTCCTGGCCACTCCCAAGGGTGTAACGGAGCTGTTGAAGGTAACTTTTGCACTCGCTGACACTGCATACAACTTCTCACTAAGCTTTCTATTTCTCCGTCCATCCTAGGCCACCATAGATAGCTGCGTGCTATTGACTTCATTTTGGAAATTCCTGGATGTGCTCTGTGAAGTTCAGACAACAATGGCTTTCATCCTTTTGGAGGAACAATCACCTGTGCTCCCCACAATAAGATACCTTCCCTGCTGGTTATTTCGTATCTTCTTTGAAAAAACGGTTTCATTTTGTCAGGTTCCTGTTCATGTGACCAACTATGAAGAACTTGTTCTCGTACTTTGGATAAAACTGGATCTTGACTTGTCCAATCTCTAATCTGTCTAGCACATATCGGTGATGAATCCAAGAAGTTCAATAATAAAATGAATTCTTGATGAATTGGAACATCCTAATCTTTTACTTGCATGGGCAAACGACTAAGTGCATCAGTGTTTGCAATTTGACTTCCGGGTCTATGAATGAAAGCATACTCATACTCTGCCAGGATCAATGCCCATCTTTGTATTCTTGCTGAGGTTATAGGTGGTATAGCCTTGTCTTCACTGAACAATCCCAGCAATTACTTTTGATTCGATATGACAGTAAAATGACGACCATGTACATACTGGTGAAATTTCTTAACACCAAAGATGATTGACAGGCCTCCTTTTTCTCTCTGTGAGTACTCCTTTTCCACAGTTTTGAGTGTTCTCGATACATATCCTACAGGCCGTTCTGATCCATCATCCATTCGATGGGAGAGCACTGCTCCCATTCCATAGGGAGATGCGTCACATGTCAACATCAACTCTCTCTTCGGGTCAAAATGTACTAGTAGGGTAGATGTTTGCAAGAACTGTTTCACTTTTGTGAAAGCTTCTTCCTGTGGTATTTGCCATGACTATTGTTGTTTTTTCTTGAGCAAGTAATACTGTGGTGCCAGTTCTGTCAACAAATTAGGAAAAAGCGTCCATAGTAATTGATCAGCCTAAGAATGATTTGAGTTCAGATGTATTCTTTGGCGCTGGTGCCTCACTAATGGCTTTCACTTTTTCCTCAACTGGGTGTAGGCCTTGTGAATCTACCTTGTGACCTAGGTAGGTTACATCTTTCGATTGGAATGTGCACTTTTCTTTTTTCAAACACACTCCCGCCAGTGAAAAACGTCTTAAAATTCCTTCCAAGATTACCAAATGTTCCTTTTCAGTGAGTCCAGTCACCAGAACGTCATCTAAATAAACTACAACATGAGGCAGTCCCTGTAGTAATCTTTCAATGGTTCATTGAAATATGGTGCAAGCTGAGGATACGCCAAAAGGTAAACAGGTATATTGGTACAACTCTTTGTGTGAATTAATGGCGACAAACTTCTGGGAGGCCTTCTCCAATTCCAATTTTTGATAAGCACGACTCAAATCAAGCTTCGTATAGGCACTTCCACCTGCCAGTCTAACGTACAAGTCTTCAATTTTTGGTATGGGGTGTCTGTCCAACTTAGCCACTTTATTGTCTGTTAATTTGTAGTCTCCACATATTCGATACTTCGGTGAGGTTTGAGCATGGGTACAATTGGAGCTGCCTGTTCCGAAAACTGCGCTGGTTGCATCACTCCCAGTTTTCTAATCTGTCCAGTTCGGCGTCTACCTTTTCTCACATTGCATAAGATATTGGTCTTGCCTTCATGAATCTGGATCCACATGAATTTTTGCTTGTAGCCCCTCGATCTTTCCAAGTTCGTCCTTGAAAACTGAGGTATATTTTTGTTGTAGCTCTGATAGCCCATTAGTTCTCAGTTGGAAGATTTCAGCCCATTCCAATTTAATTTCTTTCAACCAGTTTCATCCAAGGTCCCTCGCCTGCTACCACTGTCAAGGGTAATTTCACTGTTTGACCTCCATAGCGTACTGTGACTTTACTTATGCCCTTGACTTGCATGTCTTCTCCCGTGTAAGTTTTCAATTTGACATCTGTTTCTTCCAAATTTAGTTTACGTTCCCCATGATTCAGGTATTTAAAAGTATGCTTACCTATCACCATAATGGCTGCTTCAGTACCTACCTCCATTCTGATAGGCCTCTCATTCACTCTCATGGTTACATAGATAGGTTCTGTTCTTTCTACCTTCAAATTATACAGCGAATAAATATCTGAATCTATTACTTCAGGCTTTTCAATGGTGTAGATCACATTGGGTTTTTGGTTTTGTTTGAATGTCTGCCTGATTCTATCTTTACAATGTTTCATGAGGTGTCCATTTCGATGACAGAAAAAACATTCAATCTTTTTAAACTGTGATTCATTACAAGGTTGTCTGCTTCCACCTTTGTTACCATTGTGCCATGTTTTTGCTGCTAAGTCATCTCTTTTTATTTCTCTGCCAGCGGTGGCTGCTTCTTGCTTCTGAACAAACCTTGTGTTTTTGCGCTCTTTTTGGCTGAGGCTTCCCACCCAGTGTGGAGGATGGCACTATTTTACACTCCCTGTATGGCTTTTGAGTACTACTCTGCGCCTTCCATTACCAGAGTGATTTCCAATGCCTTCTGAAAATCCAAATTTGTTTCAAACAGTAATCTCTTCTGAATTGCATCTTCATTTATACCGTGCACCAAATGATCTCTAAGCATATCATTGACAGATGCACCAAACTCGTAATATTCTGCTAATTGTTTCAGACTTGCCACATAACAAGCAACTGTCTCCCCCGTGGCTCTCTTCCTATAGTTAAATTTGCACCATTGCATCATCATCAAGGGCTTTGGCTGGTAATCAAAACTTTTCAAAGCTGGGGCATTGGGTGCCAACAAATTTTGAATTAACCCATACGTCTTACACACACATGTGGATAAGAGCATTGCGCGCTTCTTCTCCTCCCCCGCCTGGAACATAGTGACACCAATCGTTCGAGGCTGGATCAAAAGGTTTAACTCTTCCAAATTGTGGCATGCTCTGAGGGGATTGTTTTGATGATCAGGACAGAAATTTTTCTTTACTTAAAATTACCGTGCGAGGTACAGCTCGATTTCGGTTCTCTTGATGCCCTTCATTTATTTCTTGCTTTTTTTTTTCATTCTTTTGTGTCTTTTTCTTGCTTTTTACTCTTGTCACCAGTTTGTTGGATCCTGTACCCTGGTTTGTTGGGACTTCAGGATCTGGGTTGCACGCTTGTTTCAGGGGGACCGAGTTGGTACCGTAGACAGAGAAGATCAACAGACCGTTCTTACAAGAAACACATTCCATTTATTCACAAAAGGAACTCAGCAGCTACACTTGTGTACTTACAACTCAAAACTCTGTCTTTACACTTCAGACTCTAAGTCAAGGCTACTGACTACAGAGGTAGCCCGCGCTACTCTGCTATTGGATACCAAGATCATGTGATCTTTCATTACAACATTCATCTTAAAGATACATTACACATCAGATTACTACACTGTCACTTCAGCTGTTTGGGCCTCAGCAGTGCTCCCACTGGTCTCACAGTGCGGGCTGCTGGTTCCCTTACAATGGTCGTGCTGTAGACAGCCCTGGCCTCTGGATCTGCTTGTCATCGCTAATTGGACTGCGAACATGGAGGCGATCTGCCAATTGGCCGTCTCCTGTAAAATTCAATGGAAGGCGGATTGTCGCCTCAAGCAGATTCACAGCCTGGACGCCAATGTTGGGGTTGATGCTTGTGGCAAAATACAGCTCATTAACTCCCCACAGGTGCCGTCAGACCTGCTCAGATTTCCAGCATTTTCTGCTTTTATTTCAAAAGTGGTCGTGGTTAGTCTTATAAATGAATTCTCTGAGGACTCCTTGTGGGCCAGTATTGAGCAGGAATGCTCCCTCAGGCTCAGCAAGGAGTCATTGGACCTCTGCACCTTGGACTTGCCCTCTCTCTCTGAGCATTGGCATCAGCTGCCAAAGACCTTGCCCAATGCTGAGGTCATGCCGAGACTGTGTTAAAATCACTCCAGAGCATTTAAACCCTTTTGAGTTATCAACAGTCACAGATTGCAACTCATCCAAGTACAATCACAGTTCTTGGCTTCCAGGAGTGGGACATGAACCCACAACCCTCTGGTTCAAAGGCGAGGGTGCTATGAACTGAGCCACAGCCGAGAATCGTTTCTTCAGGTCACTGGCATTTTAATGCTCCCGTGCCGATTTCCCACTTCTTCCTGCTGACCCTGACATCAGTCTTGTCACTTTTGGGCCAGGGTTATGCTGGAATATGTAAATGAGATCTGTGAGTTATGGCCTGGATCTCACACTGAGCTCCCCAATGGGGTTTCCCTCCCACCAAGTAAAAAATTGAGGCCATTTATTTCCCCCAGCCTGACGTTACACTTTTCACAACTAGTCTTCTGTTTCCTTTTTAACCAGTTTTTAAAAAATTTATACAGTTCCCCTTTCCACCTTACATTCCAAGTGGATTTTAATTTAATTAGAAATCTTTTGCGTAGAACTTTATCAAAAGCTTTACTGAGAAATCAAATCTATTATCTACTTTTTCTGTAGCATACTCAAAGGAGTCATTATTTTACTTGTTATTGATGTTAGGCTAAATGCCTGTGTGAGATTTATTGCTCCCTTTAAAATATAGGCTGTACACAACCTCGGCATTGCCCAGCAATTCATCTGTGATGATTATTTTACATATTGTGATATGCAGGTATAATATCAGGATAATGTGACAGTTTTTTGAGAAATGTGCTGCATTTTTACAGGGTGTTCAATCCCCCTCAACATGTAATCTTTCAACATTCTTTTAATAACTGCATGAGGTGGCCTTGAAAGTAATACAAGGGTTTTTAATATTTATTTTTAGGTGAATGCAAATGAGATTATCCAGCTGCAAAATTATATTAAATTATGTTAAACTACCACGCAGAACGGAAATGAAAGCAAAGCTGTATTCAAAATTAGCTTTATTACAACAGTGTTCTGGAACATTCCACCTGGTACAATGAGCGGCAGGGTGCAGCATGATCCTGTCGTACTCTGAGAGGGATGGTCAATTAGTGTGGGCAGCCCCTGCCCCTGTGTAATGCAGCACGTTCCCAAAGGCAGGTTAGTGTGTAATGTAGCTGAGGACTGATCTCGTGGTGACACTGCCAGAGGAATGACAAAATCAAAGTTGACATCTGTCAGGATGCATCTTGTCTAACTATCCGATCCAGGCAGAAGCTTTAATAGCAGCCATTCCCTGCAATGAGTGGCTGCAAGCCAGGATGCCATAGATAAAAGATAAGATGCAAGAGGATGCGGGCAAAGGGCAAGACTGACTACTGTGGATCCTCCAAACATTCTTGCTCCTGTAACCTAAAATAATAAAGCTTTGGGTAAATGTCTTAATCTTTCCAAACTGTGGAGATGTTTATCCTTTAGGGCTCAATGGTGGCATCTGGAGGATTGGAATTAATGATAATAGTGACACAGTGTGTATTTACGAATGCATTATCAAATCAGGACTGGTAGCCCTGCTGAGAAGAAATGGTAAAACCTTCATAAATATCAGTGTTGTAAATAACCGTTGCCCAGCAGTTAAGATCTACACTCCATATGCAGGGGATGGCACTTGATGCCAAGCCAATGATCACACTAAATTCACATTGGGTGTCATCTACTTGAATTTTACTGATCCTATTTACATTTTGGAGTGGGTTTACAACCTTGGAATGCAACTTACAGAGCAAGATAAAAGAAGCAAATTGAAGAAGGACAGAAAGGAAAGAGTCAATGGAGAAATAGAAATGAAAGTCTGTGTAAACATATTTTTATTAAATATATAATTACAGTGCTGAGATACAAATTCTTACTCACTTCCTGTTGACCCCGTTAGCCAAAGTCTTAAGAGGGGGATTGTCCTGATGTTTTGTTGTGAGCTTTACAGTTTTAGTTGGTTAATTTCTGATTGTTCCCCTCACACACAATGAGAGTTTTTAAGCCTTGGCTTAAAATTCTCCATGCCAACTTTTGGTCCCAAACAAATAGAACAGTGACTCAGAAACATCGGAGAGCAATCAGAGATAATGGGATGCACAGTTTCTGGTAGGCCTTATTGAGGTGCAGCCTCTGTGCACTCCAGAGTAGAGGGAGCTGGGGTGGGTGGGTTCAGGGGTGGCCCAGGATAGGGCACTTCCTGGCCAGAGGTCTCCACATCTCTGACATAGTGGAACATTGATGGATATGAGACCCAATTGTGGGTCCAGGCCTGCCTTGTGGCCTGGGTTCTCCAACATGGTGCTCACCATGCAGCCTAGTTGGTTCTAGCCAAGATGGTAAGTTGAAGTGACCCCTTTCAAATGTTTGTGTTGTCAGCACCAGAGTCCATAGGTAGGTGGATCCAAGCCTCTATATTGGGACAAATGCAGGTGAATGTTTGAACTCACTGTTCCTTCTTTCCTTCTCTGCTACCGTCTGCTCATCATGAAGATGTTGGGACTCAAAGCGTGATGTAGCTTGATGGACAGGTTGTTGCCATTCTGAACGATTGGTAACAAGCTCTTCCCAGTCATTAATGTCAATGCTGCTGTGCTTCAAGGAGAGCTTCAGAGTGTCTTTGTAGCATTTTCTCTGCCCATCCCTGCAACACTGGCCATTTGAGAGTTGATAAAACAGGGCCTGTCAGGGGAGACGCCTTTCAGCCACCCAGACACAGTGTCCAGTTCGTTGAAGTGGATTTTTCAGGAGTTTTGCCTGAATGTTTGTCGGACTTGCTTCAAGAAGGACACTAACGTTTGTTTGACAGTCCTCCTATTGAATCCGGAGAATGCGATGAAGATGTTGTTGATGGAATTTCTCCAGTAATCTTTTGTGTGGGTGATACACAGTCCAGGTCTCAATGTAATAGAGGAGTGTGGTGCTGACAACAGCTCTGTAGACTAGGGCCGGAATCGTCCCGGATTTTCACTAAGTGCAGTAGCGGGTGGGTAAAACAACGTTTTATCCGTCGACCACAATGACGGCTTTTCATGCCGTGTCATCCCAAACCTGCCGCATTAATTATACATTCCCTGGAAACATGCCGTTTCCATGGCGGGCGGGCTCTCATTCACCCGCAACACCATCACCTTGCAGCATCATCACACCGGGTGCCATATTTAAAATCCAGCCACCTGCACAGCTCTCAGTGCTTCCAACCAACTGCTACAAAGAAGACATATCCCCGAAAGGCAAAAAGACGGTAGTCCCCAGGTTCAATGACGCATCCCTCCAGCGCCTTTTGGACACAGTGGAGGCTCACCACGATGTCTTCTACCCCTGCTCTGGCTGCAGGATGGGCAGCAACTTCAGTAATCCAGCTTGTGAGGCGGTGGCAGTGGTGGTCAGCGCCAATGCCTTGCAAAAGAGGACAGCCACCCATTGCCCAAAAAGGATGAATGGTCTCAACTGTTCCGCCAAGGTAATTCACTCCTCTCATCACTCTCAACTCACATACTCACAAACTCACATCCACAGGGACCTCATGCCTCAAGGGACAACACCACTAACTCTCACACACACCCTCACATCCCCATCAGGCTCATGCCCTCTCGACCTTATGTCCTCATCCGTCCATGTCTCCGCTCACCACACAAACATTCCAGCAGTGCCTTGTGCCCTACTCACAATCTCTCCATCTGTTTTCATGCAGGAGAAACCTGCTCACATCAGCGAGAAGAGGTTCCAGATTGGGGGTGGACTGGCCCTCATTAGGCCACTCACTCACTTTCAGGAGTGTGCCATCTCACTGACTGGCGAGGGCGTGGTGACGGTGAGGTCGGTGGTGAACACCCTCGTAAGGATCCTGCACCACATCATCCCTCTCTCAATGTAAATGTGAGTGCTCTCTCTCCTGTTTTTGACTGTACTGACATGCACTACTTATCTCTACTTTGGTTCACAGGGAGCTCTGCCAAGCGACCCATCAGACCCCTCCCTCGCCCATACACCTACCTCTCCAGTTGTCATCTTCTCCTCCCCCCATACTCCCTCCCTCTCCAAACCTCACCCATGACACCTTCAATCTCCTCTCAAAACTTCACCCCCCCGACACCTTCATTCCTGCACCCCCCCAACCTTTGGCTCTCTTTGACACCTCTTCTTCTCCCAGTCGATCTAGGCCTTCCTCTCCCATCCCCTCGACCATCGTCGGTCGTGAACATCAAAGGTGGCTTTCCACCTTCTGTGAGCTGCTTCACAGCAGAGCCATGTCCGTGAGAGTCCATCCAGCATGCCATGGACATTCCTCCAGGATCCCATTGGTGTCAGGCTCCAGCATCTTCTGCTCCTCAGATGTCCGCAATGTCAGCAAGACATGTTCTGCACCAGTGTGTTTTCCTACCGACATGGACAGCCAATCCAGCTGGAGGGGGAATGAGTTGGGTGGGCTGGCCTTATAATGATATGCTGATCCGATAGCGGGGAATGCGCCCCACCATCCTCGGGTGGAGCGGATAATCGCAAACTGGTTTCACGATGTTGTGAAACCGATTTTTGGCCTTCCCGCCATATAATCCGCTCACACCACCAAACACGCCCAGTGCAGGCAGGCAGGGAAAATCTCAGCCTTGGACTTCTGTTCTCTTGCAGAGATTTTAGTTTTCAATCAGTGCAGTTTGTAGAAGGCTGAGCTGGTGCAGCTGATCCAGTATTGGATCTCCTCCTCAATGGTGGCCTTTTGAGAGTGGTGACTGCCAAGATATGGGAAGTGCTCAACATATACCAGAGTCTCTTCTTCAACATCTATGGGAGGTGAAATATTTGGCTGACCAGGTGTGGGTTGATATTGGTTTTGTTTTGGCATCATTCAAGGACAGGCTGAATTTCCTGCATGCAAAATTTTGAAAAGATCAAGAGTGGTTTGCAAATCTGGCGCAGAGTGCGCAGCAACACTGCAGTCACCTGCAAATTGTGGATCTTGTGTATCTATCGTGCTCAGTTTAGTTTTGGCATGGAGGCAACTGAGGTTAAAGAGTTTTCCACCTAGTTGGTATTTAATACTGACACTAGAGGGCAGTTGATCTTTGATGAGATGAATAGTCACCGTCAGGTAGATTGTAAATTCTATAGGGGCTATCACACGGATTTGCTTGACCCCAGTCCAGATATTGAAGATATCTGTTTCAGATCTCCCATTCAGTCTTATAACCATAAAGCAATGGCAGGACTGTGATGAAGTTTCTTGGACATTCAAATCTTTGGAGCTCACTAGACCCTTACGATTTATTGAGTCAAATGCTCAGGTCAGGTCGTTGAATGCAATAAAGAGCTCCTGGTGTTGTTCTTGACATTTTTATTGGCAACAAACACAATGTCGTAGGTTCCTCTGGAAGGTCTAAAGTCACACTGTATCCCTGGGAGGATTTGCTTAGCCACAGGAAGTAGGCGATTCAGGAGAATGTGTGTCGGGAATTTCTCTGCTGTGGGCAAGAGGGAAATACCTTGATAGCTTCCACAGCGCCATTTCTCTCCTTTCTTGAAGATAGTTCCAATTGTCACATTCCTGAAGTTAGGTGTTGGGGGTGGTGGGAAGTTCTTTTTCCTCCAATCCAGATGAGTGTGAGTCTTGATGTGAGCAAAAGTCCATGAACTTTGAAGAACTCAGCTGGAATACCATCAGGGCCACAGGCTTTCCTGTTTTCCATCTGTTTGATTGCTTGTTGCAGCTGTCCCATTGATGGTGGTTCACCCATGGATTCTACTACAGGGCATTGCAGGAAAACCTGGAGAGTGTCAGCTGCCAACTGTGGATTCACTGTCCAGGAGCTGTTGAAAATGTTCTTTCTAGCATTGGTAGATTGCATTGTCATAGTTAAGAAGAGAAATACCACTCAGAAGTAAGTAAAGGGTGGCAGACATACTAACTCAAAACTGGGCACATGCATGGACATTCATGATAATGATTGACTCTCCGGACAACAAGCCATTTTCTGTCCCCCTTCCCCAGGGGTGAGCTAGCAATGCATTTGGAAATACACCTAGAAAGGCCAATGGTGGAAATTGGACGGATAAGCAAAAGTTTCTACTCCACAGGATGATGCACTCATAGTTGAATAGGCAGCTGACACCAAAGAATAGAGGACTGCTGGTAGCTATGATTCTGTACTCTAGCCAGAATGGGTGCCTTCAGTGGAGAAGGGGAGGAAAAGGAAAAAGAAGCTGAAAAGAAACCTCGTATAATACACCATAGGATAACCTGCCAACACATGCCCAGGAGACAGCTGAAGCAGATACTCCGGGGTTTGCTCAGTACAGGTAACTTCTGAAATGCTACCTTGTGTATTCTTGAAGTTCAACAGTAGAGCCAAGTTCCTGCCCAGCACACAGGTGGCTCACTGCAAGTACAATGCACACTGAGTGACATGATGACAATGTAACACTTACAATCCAGCTACTGAATGGCAAGCTAATTAACATCATGTTTACATGTGTACTGTTAGTTCCCATATGTGCTCAGCTGAGACTTTGCTCCTTGTCCTACTGCACATGTTCACATTTAAGACTGGCAGCGCAAAGAACTTTTGAAAAAAAAAATCAGCCTGTCAATGTAGCCCTCACCAATAGTTATTAAAATATGAATAAATCTGTGGACTGAGTTGAGAAAAGGGCATAGGGCTCACCATGCGATTAGATCAGGAATGCAATGAGATCACGTCATTCGTGTTTTGCCTTTTCTGTGATGTTAACACATCATTATATATAGAATACACTTGCCTGAACTACACTGGCTGGAAGTGTGCTTGATGCATTGGCAGAAGTTCAAACATAATCCAGCAGTTTTTAAAAGGTTCCTAGGAAATTTTAGAAGAGTATGATCACTTATGGGTAAATGGGCATGTCCGTGGACAAATGCTTTTTCTGTCTTTCCCACAGGCTGAAATTAGTTGCTGAATAATTGTCAGTCTTCCCAAAGGCCCTTTGTGGGATGGATGGGGAGGGGTGGGAGATGTGACAGGCCAAAAACAAGGAAAAGCAAACCCAATGTGGAAGCACAAATCAGGAGGAAGAGGGGTACAACATCTGACCCTTCTCCCCGTGTTTGATAGCTGCTGAAGTGGACATGAGATGGCTTCAAGGAAGGTAGCCTGTTTGGGACTCCATGGTAGTGCACTGTAATTGGCAGGTGATGGCAGTCACCTCCTGTACTGTGTACAGTATTTGCTGGACCCAGGAACAGGTACAAGAGGAAGTAACATATTTTAACGAACCTGGTAAAGTAAGATGACCCGACAGTATGGTGCACAGGGCAAGTGGCCCAGAATTGCAAGTCACCAGTATTGCCTGCTTTTCTTTTCCACATAGTGTTCATTACACCAAACCCTCATGTAACTATACAACTCTTTCAACGCAGTTCACGCATACTTTTGTTAGTGCACACATACCAGCTCCAAATTACAGTTAAAACCATCGACATACTGGCACCATCCAAAGATTTTACATATCAAAGCAATGTAACATTACCAAGTTGCATGATGTATGGTCATTTCCTGGCACTCAGGGCATGCTGAATGTTGAGCACATATGTATCATTGAACATGTGCTGCCTCACCTTGCAACATCTGCCTGCACACAAACAGGCACCTATTACAACGTAGCAGAACTGAACTGAACTGGAGAAGGGCTCAATCAAGATTACAAGACCTCTGTGCATTCTCACCACTCTGTATAGCGTTGTTTAAATGAAGAAAACATGAAGAATGAAGGAAGGAATGACATAGAGAAAGTAAAAGATTGGGGCCTAACTGCCTTTTTTTTTAGTATGTTAACAGAGAGCCAACTGTCATGTTAACAGTTAATATTTAACCAACTTTGCCAGTGTGTAGTCAAGCAAGTTGTGCCGGGCAGACGGCGATGAAGAGCTGGTTCTATAGCGAACAATATGGTAAAGCGCCACTTCCAGAATAGAGCCTCACAGGAAGAAGCAGAGGGGTGGGGGTAAATTCGGGAACGCCCATTTACTCCCACTCAGTGTTAACAGCCCACACTCAAATGAGGAAGTTCAAGGAACCCTAGATTTTTGGCCTTGGGCTTCATCCTAATGTAGATGGTGCTTGTGTAGGAGCCTAAGCAGGTTAGTGCTCTGATTTCCAGGTAAGTGACTGGGTTGGGTTGCAGGGTCTAGAAGAGGAATGGATGGACCTTTGAGTCCAGGATCAGGGTTTAGTGGAGGAGTGGGTAAGAAGATCGCAGGCCTGGGAAGTGCATTTGGGGGCCTCAGGAGTATTGCAGAGGGAGCTAGGAGGTTGAGGCCAGGGCTGAGGGCTGATCAGAGGAAGAGTTCTGGATTCAGGAGTGAGGTCAAAGACCCTTGGGACTAAGAGGAGCAGTGGTTATGATAAAAAGTTACCTTATTTTAAACTTACGTGGTTCAGAGTTGGATTTCCCAGCCCTGAGGCTGGCTGCCTCAGGGCAAACCAAATTTGCAGCAGGTGCCAAAAGCAAGTGTTAGGCCTGTTTGGCATTTGTGGGGATACCCATAGATGTCAGAGTATAGGGTGATCTTTGAAGCCTCAAAAAATCCCTCCAAAAATGCATACCAAATTATATGCTTAGCATAAAAGTGAACTGCCAGTGTGGGTGTGGGTGGTTGCCAGCTTTATCATTCACCATGCAGGGTCTGCTCTGTGTCAGTGTTTTAAACTCCTGTGGATCTTTGCCATGCAGCCTTTATGGCTTGCTTACACCCAGCCACAAGGAACCGATAAGTAAAACATCCATTTGTGGGATGAAAAATTGAGGCTGACTCCTGATATGAGTATAGCCTGCCGTGGCTAAAAAGGGGGCTTTACTTATGCACTGAATATATGTAAAAAATGATTCATGGGTCGAAAAAATGGGATCATCTTACATGCTGGGTTGACTTATACACAATGATCTGCATACCATGAACTCCATTTAGAATGTTTGGGGGCCACATAGTACCTAAAATAAATCCTAGCATGACAGAGCACAATTTCTTCCCTAGGGCCCTTTATTATTTTATGTCCAATTCAGTGGCTGATGTTTGCATCTGTTAAGGTTCTGTACTGGAAGCAGAGCCTCACAATTTGTCGCTTTTAAATTGGGTCTAACAGTTCCATGTTGCTCAAAGCAAGAAGTATGTTCAGACTCTTGCTCTGTTGCTGGCGAAATATCTTTAATATTTGGAAAGATGGAAAAAATGAAAATCAAAATTAAATAGGGGTTAAATTCATATGGGCATGTTACTTTTCTTCCGTAAATGAAATGAGCACAATTTTTTTACTAAGCTGTTAATAAGGTCCTAATTATTCTTTCCCATGACCTAGATGCACATGGTAAAAATTATTGGCTTCATATCTTTGGTGACAGCCGATGGAGCCATCCCCTCACAGATGTTCTAAAAAGGTTTCCATGATTGCAATTATACAGCCCACACAGAGCTAAGGATCAGAAAGAGGCCTTCCCTCTGCACTTGGAGTGCAGTCAAACCTCGGTTCAGCCCATCACGTCAGTACCACCCTATTAGAATCAAGCCCAGACATTAAAAGTAGAGTTGCATTGTGGGAAAGACATCATTTTTCTCCAAATAATTATAGGGTTTGTGTGTAATAATGCTGCTGTTAAATCTAGAGTTCTTCACTGAATGCGAAGAGTGATTTGACTGCACTGACCTGTTGTACACTCACCTTCTTTTGTGTAATCTATTTATTCAAACTGAAAATTGGCTAGAGGAATGCTGACAAGAAGATTGTCCTTGACTCTACAGCTCTTGAAAAGAAAAGCAACCTATCACTGAAACAAAAAAGCAATTTGTACAAGACATCATTGTGTCAGCTTCTTGTACTAACAGCCTTCAAAAAGTACACTCCTGTAAAGCATAACTTTGTAATGTTAAACCCCATAAAATGCAGACCGTATTGCTTGGAGAAATAACCGAGGTGAGTAAATTGAAGCAAGCGAGACAATTTTGGCTTCAACTGAAATTTTCATTGGCACCAGCAGCCAAATGGAGGATCTGTTGATTAGCCTCAAAGTCAATAAAACACAATCCCTGGAGCCAAGCTTCTTTTTAGTTCACAGATGAAGCTACTCAGTGACTTTGTGCTGGTGTCCTGGACAACTGTGTCCTTTCATTTGAGTTAAGCCACGAGTGATAGGAATATTGTGATTGATGGTGCAATTAAACAATCACACGTAGGGCCCAAGCACCAATCAAGTTCCTATCTCTGGTCATTACAGTGAAAGAGTGGCTGCCTAGAGTCTAAGAATAAACTTGATGTGACACCGGAATGATTTTTGGTCAGGGGTCACTGCTGTGCAAACTTTTCCCTTGCCTTTCTTCTACTTGTTCACTAAGAAGAATAGGTAAGTCAAACATAATCCAAGGGCCTGCAAAGTGAGCAATGCATCCTGTTATTTGACAATTGCTTATTACTTATAATAAATCGCTGCCCAGGAGTCATTTAGCTGCTCCATACAACTTGTACTTATGTTACATAGGAGTACATAGGATATATGACACAGAAACAGGCCATTTGGCCCAACCAGTCCATGCCAGTGCTTATGGTCCACTCGAGCCTCCTGCCATCTCTTCAAATCTAAATCTACCAATGTAACCATATATTCCCTTCTCTCTTATATGCTTGCCTAGCTTCCCTAAGATATGATGTAGACCTTTGTTTTAGAAAAGCATTAAGCAACAGAAATAAACTATTGCTACTCTATTCATCCAGTTTGTCTAATCATCTTTCCAATTGTTCTATGGTTATTCATCAATATGAAAGGAAGGTAGTGCATGTGCTGTGTTTATCTGGCATGTTTTCCTCACATTCTAAATATAGCATGACCCAAGAAATTGAATCATCATTCTCAAAAGTAATAGCTCACTTTGCCATGATCTAGGGAGCATGGGCCTGAACAGGCCTAGAACAGTATCAGTGTGAAAGAAGGAGGGCATGTGTACAAACCCTACCTCATTGCAACAATCAGGCTCAACTTCAATCACTGGGAAGGCATTTTTAATTCTCAGCTGGAGTGTTAAATGGAGGTTGATTGTTGTATCTTAGGGAGGAGTGGCCAATGGAGAGCAAAGGTGAATCGGCCTATCCCACAGAGAGTAAATGATGCCTTGGGGAGTATATTTTCCTTTAGTCAACTGCATTTGCAGAAAGTGTCTGTGCGAGTAGAAAGAAGGGCACCTCTCCCTAGCTGACCCCGATGGGATCAGTCCAAACTCCAGAAGACAAGTTCCGCCTGGCACATTGGTGCACACTGGGGGTGAGCAGCCCACTTCAAATCAACCTGCTTGCTGAAGGGAAAACAAAGCAGGATGTGACAACAGTGGGCTCCAGAAAGGGGACAAAAGAATGTACATGGACGTTGCAAGTCCACAAAACAAGAGTCTTTTTCTGTTTGCAGTAATGATTTCAGGTTAATACTTCCTGTTACATCAAAAACTCTGATCAGCACAACAACGTTTTTACGTAACTTCAATTCTGATGCTGTCTGTGAATCTGATTTGTTGACCTTGCTGCATTATTTATCAATTTGCTGTTGATTTCCTAGAATGTAATTATTTCTGCAATTTTTCTTGCTCGAAGTTTCAGTAATCACATTTTCCATTAATCTATCTGCAGGGGCTTGAATGTAATCCTGTTGAAGTTGCTGCTGGGGGTGGGGGGGGTGGTTGGCAATGTGGGGGGTTGGGGGTGGGGTTGGTTGGTGGTTTGGTGGTGGTGGTGGGAGGAATTTTCCAGAAAAGAAGAAAATTATACAAAAAGGCAATGGCCTCATTGGCGATTGACAGTTTAGGGCCTCGTGCCTCTTGAGCTGAATGCATTATTTTATGCTCTCCTTTCTTTAATTGCCAGTAGTTATATCTTGAAAAATAAAAGAAATGCCGTTCTTTAGGTTGATCACGAGCATTTGCTTTGTTGAGCTCTGCTTTAACTTAAAGGCTTTATGTTGCTTATCTGACTTGCTTGGGTATTTACAGAATGGCTAGAAAAGCCAGGAATAGTTCACATTGTTTCCTAGAATGATAGCTTTACTTGATATCATCGGTAGCCAGCTGTTCAGATTAAGCTGGGCAAATCAAAGTTTTTCGCCACAATTTTCATTGAAGAGATGTTACACAGCAACTTAACAACTATTTACCTTCTTACACCATGTTCAATAATCTATTTTTTCATGGGAGGCATCACAGTCATGGCCAAAATTGCTCTCACCTTGCCTTCCTTCAAAATTGGAATTGTCCCTCAGTTTTCCTTTCTATAAACCAGGATGCTGTGGTCAGTTGATCAAGAGATCTGCAAACTCACATGGATCATATCTGGAAACTTCTAGACTAAATGGACCCGATTTTCACTACCAAGATGGGTAGCTCAAGTCGGAAAATTTCATGACTCAGTAGGCCCCCTCATTTTAAAGGGCCCCATTACACCCAACTTTCGTCCTGGGGAAGCAGGGGCGGGATAGAGTCAGACCCGCCGAAAGCAGATTGTAGGCGGCCATGGAGGGATGCCGAGGTGGGCTGGTTAGAAAACCCGCCTTGGGTCTTTGGAACTTCGTCCCAGTTGTTTTAGGAGCTGTCAGGCTTCAAGCCCTCACCCCTCCACCCAAGCCCCATGCTCCCTCATACACCCATATCACCTCAATGGCAACTCATGTTGCCCGCCAACCCTCATGGCTTTTCCTATCCCCCATTCCGCCCCCATAGCTACTCAATCAGTATCCACCATGGACAGATCCCATGTGGGAATCAAAAAGAAAATGTGCTGAAAAGAGATATGTTGCCAAAGCTTTTCATCTTCCACTCATCAGGACAGATGCAAGAATGGCAAATTTCAAACCATGACACCAATTTATACCACAGGAGAAAAGGGGATCTGATTGGTTGGCAAGTTGGCTCTGATTCACTGAGGTGTTGCCATGGAGAAAGCAATGGGGAATCACAGATTCACAGAATTGTTACAGCGTAGAAGGATGCCATTTGGCTCATCGTGTCTGCACTGGCTATCTGAGCATTTTGATTTAGTGCTAATCTCCTGCCTTTTCCCATAACACTGCACATTGTTTCTATTTAAATAATCATCCAATGCCCTCTTGACAGAAACTATAGGCTCTGGTTTCTCTAGGGAACTATAGGCTGTCCATGTTTCTGGGTAATTCAAAAAAGGAACAAGGTTTGAACATATTTCTTTTGTTTGCAGAGAACTGGACCCTGTGCATGAATGTATGTTGCTTCTAGCAAGTATAAATGAACCATGTTACAAGCTGGATTGATTATCTTAAATTGCTTGTTAGTTTAGCCATTAGTGCACTCAGAACTGTTCAGCATGTACTGCTCAATCATGGAATCACATCTAACAATAGATGTTTTGGGTTTTGCAATCTAATACAGCTCTCACTCATACAACTTGGTGAAAAAAACTCTCATTCATGAAACTCATTTAAAGCTTTTAAATCTCGAGTGGTTAATCTGTTATAAAAATAAACACACTTCTATTTAGTAGCCACATCAAAGACAGCTAATCCTTTGATAGCCTTTTTAAATTGTCAATAAAACTGTGAACTCAGAACCCCCTTCTGAGATAATTGTTGCTTTTGAAACTCAACCAAGTATTCATAATGTCATAAAAACACCCCTGAGGAAACACCAACAAAGAACTTTATTGAAACTGTGAAGCAGGTGGTCATGTTTTTTATCTAACCAACACCAGATGGCCTATCAATCAAAGCAGTCTAGCAGACGATAGTTTTTTACTCTCACTGACTGCTTATGCCTGTTTTATTCCAAGTTTGAAGAGCAGGGGGTTTAAAAAAAATCAGATCATGATGCTTAAACAGGCCTCATCCATTCTCCAAAAGCATTTACCTCTACTTCATCAATTTGTGACTCCCAGACTGTGGCTGGAATTTTCCGGTTACACCTGCGGCAGGAATTGTTGTGGGTGGGATGGAAAGTTTGACAGGCTAGTCAAAGGTCCATTGACTTTGGGCAGGAATTTCCCATGGTGGGCGGGACCGGAAATTCCTGGCATGTGGGTTTAAGGCCTTTGGAACAGCCAAATGAGATCTGTTTGAACTCAACACTAACTCAAATGATTTAGTGAGTTCTGTGTGAATCACACCCTGCCACCTTCCCCTGACTGCCACAAACTGAATCCATCAGAAATGGGGGTGGGACCTCTGCATTCAGGTCCTGCCTGCGATTCTTAAAGGACCGTTCAGTCATGAAGGCTCTGCGAAAATCATGCCCAAAGACTCCGCACCACACCAAGTGGTGCATTTACTCACTAAGTCAATAAGGGAGCAAGATTGCTTAGAGGCTTATATTTTCTTAATCTATGAGGTATCTTGTCTATAATTTTCCAAGAGATAATCCTTCTGTGGCACCCAAGCAGCAACAATTTCATACATGAAGACACTCTGAGTTCCCTCAGTGGAAATGTACCAAGAGCTTAATATGAAAGTTGTTTTAATATTTGAATATTTTAGAATTTAGAGTGAGCCTTTGAAGCTATTTATTGTTTTAAAAAAAGCTGCACGATTTTAAACATGTTGCCTAGCCATAGGCTCCAACAACAGTAAGTCTTTCAAAAGATAACAGTGAACGACCCTAAAAGTTGTGCCCTTGCATTATTTGAAAACGTGCTTCTGGCCAGGACCAAAAACAAAATAATGGATTTGGTTGAAGGTGCCTTCCTTTTGCTTCTTTTATGCTCTTAGTGCCCCTTTGTGGTGTTTTACAAAGGCACTGTTTCAGAAGAATTGCACAATAAAACACCTAGTCATAAGTTCATGTATTCATTTTGGAAAAAAACATATTGATATAACATTATTTTTAAGGAGGGGGTGGTGGTGGGGGGTTAGTGTGGGCAGGCATTGAGTCAAGCGTGAAAAGAAGAGATGGTATCTGAAAATGTTATTGTCTTTTTAGTCTGTTGTTATGCCATCTGGAAAATATGAAATATCAATAAATTGCTTGAAGTACAGCAGACTTCCAATTATACAAGCTACTCCAGGGAGGATGAATGACTCCAGGTATCTGGGATTTCAAATAACCAAAAATCAATAATATATGAGTTCAATTGTTTGAGTAGGAATATAAAGGATATTTTGACAATGTTGATAAGTGGCATTTAGTTAAACAGTTATGCATTGCAGTGATTTTTCTTTTTTACTTGTGTTGCTAAATTAAATTTTTACTGCAGATCTTGGTATATAGCTAGTATTATTTCATATTTATATATTTTTGTAAGCTGTTTCTATATCTAGCACTCTACCTTCATTATGATCTACTGATGTCTTGAATTTGCTTTATCAGAGTGGATCAGGCAGATAGCTTGCCATGTGTACTCTGCTAAAAGCACTTCTTTTTAAACTGCAACTCCAATATAGAAAACATCCCAAGGTGCTTCATAGAAGCTCTATCAACCAAAAATTTGACACTGAGCCAAATGAGGAAGATATTAGGGCAGATCACCAAGTAGGCTTTAAGGAGTATCTTAAAGGAGGAACGGCAGGTCGAGAGGCAGGAAGGTTTAAGAAGGGAATTCTAGAGCTTAGGACCTTGGCAGCTGAAGGCATGGACACTAACGGTGGAGCAATTAAAATTGGGGAGGCACATGAGGCTATAATTGGAACAGATATCTCGGTGGTAAACAGAAAACCCATACAAAATATGTTGTTTAAACATCCCTCCTATTTCCAACATACCTTTTAAAGACACAAGTTAAAGATTTGCAGCAGTAATACAAAGCTTTCTCTTGACAAGAGTCCAAAGTGTTCCATGTGAGACGTTCTTCATTATTTTTGTTTTACCGATTGTGAAATGCAAAACCTGCTGCATCTCAGGATTTTGGAATTATTTTTCCCAGAAGTTAAAGAGACAGTGCCTTCATTGAATCGTAAGAGTGATACAGCACAGAATGTAACCATCATGCCTGCGCCAGAATAAAATATTTTCTAAGTTTTCATTTTGCTGTGGAAGGAGAAATTTTTTTTTTTGTCATTTTTGTCACAAAGACAGCACATGCCAGTGACATGATGGGGAATTTTGCACTCGTGTGTACTTGGAAACAAATACAAAAAGATTTGCCAAACAATTCTTCCCTTAAAAATGGTACTCTTTGAACACCTGACAAAAGGATAAGAAAATACTCATCACAGTTGGATAGTAACTTTGGGTAAATGAAACAAATTGAAATGGAAAGTCTTAATCAGGGAGGCTAGAAAGATTCTTGCAGGAGAAATGAAGTTCATGAAGTTTACCAGGGAAATACTAAACACACAGTGGGAAGATCCCTCAATGCCGAATAAGAATGTGCTGGCAGAGGAGATAGTGAGCATTTACTGGAGCTGCCAAGTTCCCAGGGATGAATGACTGATCAGCTACACTAAGTGTGCTGGTGATGAGATGTGGATACTGATATTGGGTATGAGGATACCAATCTTAGCAAGAAAACGCCACCTGCTCGGACAAATGTAAAGTTCATGTAAAGACTGGGAAACAAAGGGGGGATTACAGCTGGTGAGACATTCTGACAGTCATATGTGACAAACAGCTGGCCTGCAGGAATCCTCCTTAGAAGAACCTTAGCTGGTGCAGTTCCCTGGACCGAGTTAGGATTGTGATTGCTGCATCCTGTTTTTGTATAAGGCTGCCTCATGGCAGATATCTTACCGCCATGAAATGTTGCCACTTTTTTTATTTTGGAGTTTGTCGCAAATAAAGCTTAAATTGATTTTATGTACAAATATGTAGCCATGTCTGATTCAACTTTGAAGTCAAATTACATTTGGAGACAAGGTAACTACCACTTGGCTAATAGCGCAACTACATAAAACAGGCTATGCAGGTTAGCTTGCAATTCTACTGAGGATTTTTGAGCTCCAACTTTACCAAAGTAATTTGTCTTAAAACCTTGGGGAAATCCTGGAGCTGTAATACTACTTTGACATACTATGCACTTCTGGGAGGGTGACTGTTTAAATGGGAAGCAAAGTTTCTTTAAAATCCATTTGTCATGTTCGTGGCCATTGAATTTCTAATGGACACTGGAATCTCCATCAGCAAAAGCAAAATTTAGGAGGAAGATTTCTGTGCTGCATTATTTTCAGTGAAATTCTAAACTCAATCTTCCTGAATCTATTCATCATTTTGCTACAGAAAGCCTGCTAACACAGCAATTACATGGAATCTTTGCCAGCCTTTCTGTAGTAGCTTATCAAATCTGAAGACCTATATTTTTGCTCTTGATCTCTGTCTGCTACTGGGCAACCCACTACTTCTCTGACCACCAGGAAGTTCCCTATTCTTCACTATAAAATGTATTCTCTCTCTTTTCTGTCTGCTCCTTTTTATCTTCATGCTTGGAGCATGTTAATTTCTGGGTCCAAAATTAAGGCTATATGGTCTGAATTTTTCAGTCAGCATGCGGAGGCGGGCCCGACATGCCGGCGTGTAAAGTGACGGGCGATGACGTTGGGCATGCGTCCCGACACCATCGCGCTGTCTCACGATGTTTCATTCAGCAGGCGCATGCCGAAGTTGGGTGCGCGCCCACCGAAAACTGATAGGCCTATTAAGGCCATTAACTAATTAATTATTGTCATTGTTAACGCTGCCTGCCCAGCCTTAAGGTTGGCGGGCAGGCGTAAAGGCCAAGAGGCCCTTACGTTTCTTAGGAAACCTCATCCACGAGCGGGATGAGGTTTCCTAAAGCTTTTATGAATCAAATAAAAATGTTTTGTGAAATATAAAAAACATGTCCCATCTCCTGTGATGGGGACATGTTTAAATAATTTTTTTCCCCATTTATTCAATTATTTCAATAGCGATCCAATCTCCCTGAGGCAGCTCTGTGCCTCAGGGAGATTGAAGCGCTCTTTCGCACACATGCGTGAAAGAGCGCTGGCCCTGATTCTTTCTCCTTCCCCTGCCCGCACAGGTAGTGCTTTGCGCTATGGCTCATGTCCTACGCTGCGCGGGCCTTAATTGGCCGGCCTGCATAAAATGACGGCACGGAGATGATCGCGGGCGGCGGTCAGCTTCGTGACCACCTCCGCCTGCTGCCGCAGAGCCCACCCGCTGACTGAAAAATTCAGGCCCGTGAAATAAGAAATACAAAGCATTTGTATTTCACTTTCTCCCTATACTCAAATTCTTTCATTCACTCTTCTTTCAAGCAGTTCCCCATCCACCCTTGTTCCATAGTTTTTTTTTCACCCCTGCTCTCACCAAACTCATCCTTTGCTTTCTTGCCCCTGAGAATGGGCTGGTTAGTGTCAGAATGTCCCATATAGCAGCAGTGAGAATGACACGCTTATAAGGCTATGGGTTTGATACTAGTTTAGTGAAACCCTTTGGAGCAAGTAGGGAACAATAGTACTACACTGCACCTTAAAATGAATGAGAGGCAGAGCCTAGTGAACCACAGTGTACAGATGGTACATTGAACCCTGTCATGCTGTTGGCATGTTCTGATAGATTTCCAGGCTATAAGTGTCCTAGTCCATCCTATCCAAACAACCCTGTTATAGCAACAAAGCAGCATCTCTTCAGAAAGCAGCCTGCGCAAGCCAACCAAGGGGCACACTTGAAGCTTTGAGAAAGCTTGATTTACAAATGAAAGGAAAAAAAGAAAATAAACCCACAGCACATCAAAAAGCAGGCAGCGGTTCTGAGATTTGGTGAACAGATGTAATCCCCATTGCCAGTGTCTTACTGCGTGTCCACTGAACGGCTCAGAGAATGCAAAATCCAACATATCAGAAAGTGCAGTCATTATTGTGCTTTACTGCAGCCATGCCAGAAATTGATTTTTTACAGTAAATAATTGATGCCAGTGAGCAATTTCTTTTATCCTGCTCAAACTGCAATCTCTTTTAGCCTTACAGCATTTCTCATGAGGACCAATTATGTCACAAAAGACAATTACTGCCATCTAAATGCAGTGAAGTCAAAAGATTCTGTGTTAGTTACATTTACATGCATATATAAACATGTTTGTGAATTTGAAGCCAAAGCAAAAATATTCCTGCATCTACAGCAGCGTTTTCAACATGCGCAATGATTAATTGTGCTTTCAGTGCTAAAATGGACATTTTAATAATCAACAGTAATGTTGCATTTTAAATGCTCCATACCCTTGGACAACTGAATCATTGAAAAAAATATATTTTACATTCTAGTGTTTATTTAATGTAAGTTTAGTCAATTAAAAAATAACATGCTGGAAATACACAGTGGTTGCACTAGTCTCTGAGAATAAAAAGGAAAGGGTAATATTTTGTTTGGGTACCCTTCATCAAAACAGTCCTGAAGGAACTCTATCTGAAATACTAATATTTCTTTTCTCTTTCAGATGGTGACAGATTTGTTATGTATTTCCAGCATTTTCTGCTTTTCCTTCAGATTTCTGGCATCCATAGCTCTTCCTTTCATCTCTATCATGCAGTTGGTCACACAATGCAGGATAGATCAGGTTATTTACTTATGCCCTTCTTCAGCAGAGTACAGCAGTTTAGCAGAGGGATGGTGTTTGAGGAAGCTGCGCTGTCCTCCTTGGTTGGAGGCCTGTGGTCATTTATATAGTTTTGATTGATTTGGTTCTTTGATTGAGCCACTAGGAGGCATGCTTGAGCAGCACCGGAAGAGATTCTTTTCCCGCATTTTCAGTACGAACGACAATCAAGATTTGGATTTGACCTGGAGTCTAATAGTCTTGCAGCCATAAGACCAGGAAAGATGATTTATGAACAGTTCATGGAGACATGCTTTCCAGTCAAAAGTTAAATTCATTACAGTGCTAGCTCAGCCACCATTGTAGTGAGGGAACATTTTTGATGTACAAAATAGCAAACACATCATTACAGCAGATTGATGACTAGGTTATACATATGGGACACAAGTGCCAGGCAATGATCATCACCAATAAGAGAGAATCTAACCATCTCCCCTTGACATTCAATTGCATTATCATTTCTGAATTTCCCTCTATCAACATCCTGGGGGCTACCTTTGACCAGAAACTGAATTGGACCAGCCATAGAAATACTATGGGCACAAGAGAAGGTCAGAGGCTGGGAATTCTGTGACAGGTAACTCACCTCCTGACTCCCCAATGCCTGTCCACCATCTACAAGGCAAAAGTCAGGAGTGCGGTGGAATACTCTCCAAATGCCTGGATGAGTGCAGCTTCAGCAACATTCAAGAAGCTTGACACCATCCAGGACAAAGATGCCCGCTTGATTGGCATCTGTACTCACCTCCTGACTCCACAAAGCCTGTCAACCATCTACAAAGCACAAGTCAGGAGTGTGATGGAATACTTCCTACTTGCCTGGATGAGTGCAGCTCCTATAACACTCAAGAAGCTCGACACCGTCCAGGCCAAAGCAGCCTGCTTTATTGGCACCATATCCACATAAGTGTACACAAGTGCCAGGCAATGATCATCACCAATAAGAGCGAATTTAACCAACTCCCCTTGGCATTCAATTGCATTATCATTTCTGAATTTCCCTCTATCAACATCCTGGGGGTTATCATTGGCCAGAAACTGACCTGGACTAGCCATATAAATACTGTGGCTATAAGAGCAGGTCAGAGACTAGGAATCCTGTGACAGGTAACTCACCTCCTGACTCCCCAATGCCTGTCCACCATCTACAAGGCAAAAGTCAGGAGTGCGGTGGAATACTCTCCAAATGCCTGGATGAGTGCAGCTTCAGCAACATTCAAGAAGCTTGACACCATCCAGGACAAAGATGCCCGCTTGATTGGCATCGCATCCTTAAACATTCACACCCTCCACTGCCAACACACAGTGGCAGCAGTTTGTACCATCTACATGGAAGATACACTGCAGTAACTCACCATGGATCCTTTCAACAGCTCCTTCCAAACCCGTGACCTCTACCACTTAGAAGGGCAAGGGCAGCACAGGCATGGGAACACCACCACCTGCAAGTTCCCCTCACACACCATCCTGGCTTGGAACTAAATCACCGTTCTTTCACTGTCACTGGGGTCAAAATCATGGAAATCCCTTCCTAACACTACGGTGGGAATGCTGTGGGTGTACCTACATCACGTGCACTACAGCAGCTGAAGAAGGCTTCACCACCACCTTCTCAAGGACAACTAAGGATTGGCAATAAAATATAACAGCCAGCGATGCCCATACCCCAAATAATTTAAAAAAAAGACGTCACAAATTCTCAAACAAACATATGAACATAAAATTTAGGGGTGAGAGTAGTACATTCGGCCCCTCCAGCCTGCTCCACTATTCAATAAGATCATGGCTGATCTGATTGCAGCCTCAGCTCCACATTACCCCTATCCCCAAGAACTTTTTAATCCCTTGTTAGTCATGAATTTATCTACTTCTGCCTTAAAAACATTTAATGACCCTATCTCTACTGCTTTCTGGGAAGAGAATTCCAAAGACTCACGACCCTCTGAGAGAAAAAATTTCTCCTCATCTCCGTCTTAAATGGGAGATCCCTTATTTTTAAACAGCATTTCCTAGTTCTAGTCTCTCTCACAAGGGGAAGCATACATCCTTTCAGCGTCTACTCTACTCTGTCAAGTTCGCTCAGGATCTTATGCGTTTCTATAAGGTCACCTCTCAATCTTCTAAACTCCAATGGATACAGGCCCAGCCTGTTCAATCTTCCCTTATTAGATAGCACCCTGCCATCCACAAAACTTAGTGCCAAAGGAGCAAAGAAAGCGCAGAAGTGAAATTTAAAAAAATAAATTAGGAATGCTAGCGTGAAAAAAATGCTGGCAAATAAAATCTAGGAAAGCCAGAAAGATGTTTTATAAATACATTAAGAGCACAAGGATTACTGAGTGAAGTATTAGAGACCAAAATATTAACCTGCATGTGGATACGGAAGATGTGGGCATGGTTCTTGCTGAATATTTAGTGCTTATCTCCGCAAAAGAGGGAGATGATGCAAACATTGTAGTTCAGGAATGTGAAATATTAGATATGATAAACAACAGATTATATTTATATAGCACCTTTAATATAATAAAACGTCCCAAGGCACTTTGCAGGAGAATTTTAAAACAAAATATGACATGGAGCCACATAAAAGGATATAAGGTCAGATAACCAAAAGCTTGGTCAAAGAAGTAGGTTTAGAGGAGTGTCGTAAAGGAGGAAAGTGAGATGGAGAGGCAGGGAGGCGGGGGAAGGGCATCCCAGAGCTTATGGCCATAGCATAAGTAGAAATATTAAGGGTTTTAGAATTTTGAAAATAGATAAATCACCAGTTCCAGATGAAATGCATTCCAGGCTGCTAAGAGAAGCAAGGGAGGAACTAGCGGAGGCTCGGTCTACCATCTTCCAAACCTCCCTGGTTACAGGTGTGATACTGGAGGGCTGCTAACATTGTACCATTGTTTAAAAAGAGGGGAAGTAATTACAGTCCAACCAGCCTAACCAAAGGACTGGGAAAACTACTGGAAAAAAGTCTGAGGGACATCATTAATTGTCATTTAGAAAGGCACAGAGTAATCAAGTACAATCAGCATGGATTTGTTAAGGTTTGGTCATGTTTGACTAACTTGATAGAATTTTTTGATAAGGTAACAAGGAGGGTTGATGGGAGCAGTGAGTTTGATATAGCTTGTGTGGATTTTAGCAAGGTTTTTGACAATTCCCACATGGCAGACTGTATGGTTAATCGTGAAGAAGCAAGCTGTAGACTGTAGGAAAATAATGAATGGATTGTTCAGGTGGGTGGGAAAGTGGCAAATGGAATTCAGTCTAGAGAAGTGTGAGGTTTGTGGAGGGCAAACAAGCCAAGGGAGTACATAATAAATGGTAGAACAGATGGGTCCATAGATCCCTGAAGATAGAAGAGCAGGAAGATAAGGTGGTTAATAAGGCATACAGGATACTTTTGGTTGTTGGCTGAGGTATAGAATATTAGAGCAGAGAGGTTATGCTAGAACTTCCTAAAACACTAGCTAGGTTATAGCTGGAATACTGCGTAAAGTGATGATCACCACATTACAGGAATGATGATACTAGGGAGGGTACAGAGAAGATTTACGAGGATGTTGCCAGGATTGGAGAATTTTAACTATGAGGAAAGATTGGATAGGCTGAGGTTATTTTCTTTGCAACAAAAGACAGTTAATTGATAGGCATAAAATTATGAAGGCCCAGATAGAGCAGCTTATTTCCCTTAGTAGAAGGGTTAATAGCCAGAGGCATGGATTTAAAGTAATTGGTAGAAGAACCAGGGGGGCGCTGAGAAGACATTTTCTCACCCAGAGGGTGATGGGGCTCTGGAACTCACTGTCTGAAAAGTTGGTAGAGGCAGAAACCCTCATCACATTTAAAAAGTAATTGGAAATTCACTTGAAGTGCCAAAACCTTCTAGGTTTCAGGAGATGAGCTGCAAAGTTGGATTAGGGGTGATAGCTCTATTTCAGTTTGCACAGAAATGGCCTCCTTCTGTGGCATAAATTTCAACAATTCTATAATACAACTTGGGGGGCTGTTTACCATTGTGCCATGGACAAATATTAATGTCTTTTTCTGAAACAATGGCCTTACTTATCTATAATTTTCTTGTGATATTTGATGTCCTTTGATATCAACAATCCAGAATTGTTAGTGGCAGAGAAGGAATGGGCACAGCATTGTGCTGCACCCTGTCACTGTACTTCTCTCTCACATCCCTGAAGCTTTTGTTTGGTTCATCGGCCTGCTGCTTTCTGTAATTCAAGTTGCGCCTTGTGCGGCAAACAAATGGGGCGTCAACGTATCTGATAACTGACTTTATGGTCTTGGACCTATAGGCATATGCAGTTTTGACAAAGCATTGCTATTAACATTCCAAACTCAGGTGGAATATTATGTGAAGACTCATTTGCAGCAAGCATGCCGCTTTAAACTGAGTTCAATTTAGTGCCTCCTCAGTCTTCTTCATCATGCACCAGAAAGAGAAAAGTGGCATCGCTAAGGGCTGGGAGAAGCAGTACCGGGAAATGTTTCTATGCCGAGACTAAAGAAGAACAAAAACATTTCCAAAAATAAAGACGTTTAGACCTGTGGAAATTTTCTAAAAAGTGAATATAGTAAACTTCATTGAAAGTAATGAACAGGTTGACATTGCATGAAAATTCTTACAGCCATTATCATCTGTACAGCTGAACGAGGATGACACATCTGCTTACACTTATGTCTTATGAATAGGCTATTAACACATTGAGACTTTTTGTACTGCAATTATGAATCATTAGTGGGAGATTAATGGAGTGGACCAGCAGACAAAGGAGAACAAAGGCACCTTAGACCACTGGGAGGGACAAACAAAGCAAAAACAGCTTGATTTGAGCAAGAAGTAGGGCTCCAAAATTTGCTCCAGCTTCAGGTGCTACAGCATCTCTGCCACGTGCGTACACTTCTGGTGTCTGCTATGCTGGATGTCACTTTTGTAAGGGTATTAACGTGGGTGCTAGGAGCATGCACTGGAAAGATAACATAACCAGATTCTGACACCATTCAGTAAATAACACTGATTTGACTCTAGCAGTGTCATTTTTGACTTCAATTCTCCAGCGATCGCCTTATCCTAACCTCACTAAGCTGAACATGCATGGTGCAGCAGGATGGACTCTTCCACTTAGTGCTATTTAAAAATATCTTCAACTACACTCAGGTTAGTGGCTGATTGATTTCTACTCGCTGCTATTGAGTTGGTAGAAGTATTGGTGGTTTGTTATTCAAAGTTGCTGATGGCTACAAGGAGTGGTGTGGCATGTGGTGAATGTCCTGGGCTTTGCTTCAAGGGTTCTGCTCAGAACTAGCTCCCAGTCATGGCTGCTATGGTTAGCAACACCCTTGGCCTGTAGGATGACAGGGAAAATTAACAGAGGTGACACAGAGGAGGAGAAACAGCTGGAAGAGGGAAAAGGAGGAGTAGAAGAGCTCTTGGCAAGAGGCCAAACCTACCTAGGGTTTTCAGGAAGCAATCCTCCAACTCAACCTCACAGGGAACAGTGTACTGAATGTTTCTATTTCATGAAGGATGTGCTCCCTAAAATCTGCACCTATTGCAGGCAGGCATACAGCCTTGGGGTAGGGTGAGGGCAGTGCTATCTGTGCCTAAACCCAGAAATTTACTGCAACCAGAAAGGAGTCCAGTCCCTCAATGTCCAGCTGGTGTACAACCCTATCAAGCACAGGATGCTGGCTAATGATGGTAGCAGTCAAGGTGATTGTATTCTCTGCACCAGTCCACTGCACAATCAACATTTGAGCCACCATGAGAAAGCAGAGGTTGGTTACTGGGTGACAAGGGCTGCCATTGATCACACAGTACAACTCAACCATATGTGGACAGCATGCGTGTAATGAGTATCCTGCTGCCATACAGAATGTCATTAAACAGGTCATTGGGCTGCTTATGCATTGCTTCCACAGCGTGGGCTGTTCTGGAGGAGCTCTTCAGTACTCTCCAGAGTGCGTGTCATAATACAGCATGGTCTGCTGCATCCTTAGTGACCCCACCATCATGAGGACATAGCCAGATAAATGGTGAGCAGCTGAGGGGTAGAACAAGAAAAAGGTGAAAGAAGAAGTGGAGAAGGAAGGGGAGGAGAAGAAAGAAGGGAGGAGGCAAGCAACACATCCCTTTTCTGGTTGGTCTGTCCTCGATCAACTCACCCCTTTGCAAAGTGAGTAAATGCAACCCGAATACACCATTCAGTTCAGTCTCACACCTTACTGTCCCTCTGCTATGGTCTACAACAGCGTCTTCTTAGCCACAGTGCTGAAAGTCACCACAAAACAAACATTCCACACCAACATTATCAAACAAACCTTCCAACTTTCCATTCAAAAGTCAACTAATGACCTTGAGTATTCACTTATTGCCTGACTTGCAGGTGATTTTGCCTGGTCTTGTGCTCCTCTGCAGTGCTACCCCAGCAGCTACAATGTAGCTGGTGGAATGCTGCTGATTTTCAGTATGGGAGACTGCAGACAATCTCGTGCAGTACTAGCCCTAGATGGCTTTCCCAGTTGCAGGCTGCGGCACCTTGGCTTGGGTGGCAGCAGTTTGGAATAGCTGGCAGGATGCTGGTGGAGTGGCTGTGATGGGAGGGTAGATGCTGTCATCTTGAGAGAGGACAGTGGGTTCATGCTCCAAGCAGCCACTGCCATTCCGCTAGGGCAGTGCCTCGCAGATTACACTGCCTAGAAGATTGCTGGATGGCTATGAAAGATTAAAAGCCACTTTAGGCACTGGTATCCACAGCTATGTTGGCAGCAGTTTGAGCATGCGTGGCAACAAGCTGGGCTTCCAGTGCAACATGCAATCAGATGTTGAGTGGTTCATGCTTGTGGTGCAATGGAAGCTGAGATATCAGACACCAAATGCTGCATGATGATTGGGTCCACAAAAATTCTCACGGAGTTGATCATCACTTCCATGCTGATAAGGATAGCCTCCAGGCTCCGCACAAAGCCACGTGCAAGATTGATGCTGGACTACTCCATGCTCCTTGGCAGTGACTGCGTGTTTCCTGTCAGACCTGTCAAAGCACCAAGCATTATATTGTGCTTACCCATCTGTCCCTTTTTG
The DNA here is from genome assembly GCF_964194155.1 of Cetorhinus maximus. Classification (NCBI taxonomy): domain Eukaryota; kingdom Metazoa; phylum Chordata; class Chondrichthyes; order Lamniformes; family Cetorhinidae; genus Cetorhinus; species Cetorhinus maximus. Next base: position 191,979,043 of record NC_135879.1, read on the forward strand.
CACATCACCACATTGAAGTCCTCACCTGAACCCTCTGTAGCAAAAGTCATGTGGGAACTCACCCTCTGGTGATCTGGCACCTGTATTACCCTTTCCCTTGCCTTAGCCACAGGCCACACATGCCCAGCGCTTCACCACATGCAGACCCTTCCTCTGAGCTACCCTCTAAGAAAGCGCAGTGTCAGCCTCCTAGCTGATGGCTGTGAGTGTCATGGGGGAATGATGATGTTTCTTCATCATCAATCTCTCCTTCCTTTACCACTTCTTATTCCTGGATGTCTGCCTAGCCTGGTTACAGTTTCTGGGTAGCTGAAAGGAAAAAAGCACAAGGGTGTGGTTGTGGTGAGAGGAATGGGGAAAAGCAAGAGGTGCATCCTTAAAACATCTGCAGTAAATGAGAAGTGATGATGGGATGAGGGGGAAATGGAATATGCAGCCAGAATGTACCTCCCTTTTAAGAGGTACAGTCTGGCGTTAAGCAGTGCAGGCTAACTTTAAGTGGTGTTCCCCTCACACATACTTGGGCTCGCTGGTGTACACTGGGCTGCACATTGCCATCATTTAAATTTGCAGGCAGCTTGAAATCTGTGTGCTGTTTGCATTAGGAGGACACAGGTTAACCCTGTACCACAATCCTCGCACCCATTTTTGGGGGCTGTCAAATTTTAAACCCTTGAAGTTCAAAAAATTCATGGAGATAAATTCACGCTCGGATGGAAGTTATATCTCACTTCTATTTCAGGCTGTTTCCATTGGAAGTAGGATTCAATAGTAGAATCCGGTTTATATTGTTTCCACTTCGCCCCATGTATGATTTTATACGTGTTGGTGCTGGAGAGACACATTGGCCCTAGGCCAGACAATGGCGGCCTCATCAGGGGTAAGGAAAAAAAACACTTTGTGAAATGCTCAGATACAAATTGCAGATTAAAAGAAAAATAAGTTCGAAAACTGAAATAAAATTAGAAAGCATGTGAAACGCACAACAGGTCAGTTGATACCTGGAAGAGAAACAGAGTTTAACTTGTCAATTTGGACCCATCATTGAGTTCTGATGAAAATCCCACTTGACACATTAACCTATCTTTCTCTTTCCAATTCTGACTGACCCACCATGGGTTTCAAACATTTAAAAGTTTTTCTTTATTTGTGATTCGAACTTGCTCTAATGAGATTTGCTGTCAAGTGCAGTACAATGTATAGCAAACTGAATGATTTCCAGCAGGAGGATACAAACACACACTGGAGTCTGGCACTTGAAAGAGCAAGAGTGGCAACATGTGGGTTCTTTTCTATGATTTATGTAAAATTGACATCTTGTTGCAACATCCACAAACAATCACTCAAATGATGGGCTGCTGTCAGCTGAGAATTGTGGGTATATTTTTCCTCATCTATTCGCTCTGTGACAAGATCAAAAATGACAGGGAAATGAAATGAAGTCTGGTAGAAAAGTGAACTCCCAGTAATAAGGAGTTGCGGAAGCAAGCAGAAGGATAATGGTGGAGATGTCACTGTGGGAAGACTGAAGGTTGTGACTAACATACACTATTTTGAGTTCTTGGATCTGAGAATTTAATGTAGATGACTGCATCTGTTATAAAGCTCATTGGAATTGTATCTTTATCTTACATTGTTTTCAGCCTTTGCCTACTGGCCTTTCTCAAGCAGTGACCAAATTTAAGACTGCTAATAGCGTTGATTCTGCTCAAAAGGTGCTGTGTGTCAGACCATGTTTGAAATACTCAAGGGACAAATTGAACCTGCTCGCCCAGCAGAAACCACGTGTGCTGAAGTTGAAGTCACGCGTGGGACTCATAAGGTCATAAGAAGTAGGAGCAGGAGTAGGCTATTCGCCCCATCAAACCTGCTCTGTCATGCAATGATATCATAGCTGATCTGATTTAGCCTTTACTCAACCTTCCTTCTTGCTCTCTTTCTTCCATCATCTATTTTAACCTGCTCTTCTAAATAGGTAGGAAGGAAATCACCGATAACTGGTGAGGTATTTCTTTAAATATTGTGAGGGGACTAAGATCTCACCCTGTATATTTTTATTAAATAGATATAGATATCCTCATGGCTATTTCTAAAATTTTAAAAACTGGGCTAAGGCCTTTTAAAGTGGCTGAATCCATGTCTGTCTGTGACCCCTGAACAAAAGGAGCTATCTGGCAATTTCAAAGAAACTTACACTTTGTTATCTCTGAAGAGACACTAATGAAACATTGTGGGCTACAGAGACCAAATTCAAAGAGAACTATACAAAGGCCATCTGCATTTCATAAGCCAGATTGGCCAACTGGAGTCTATTCATCTGCTACGGCAAAGGATCTGTCAACCTCTCAACCTTCCTTTCAATTCTTAATGGCTGGGATATTTAACCATCTCAGGAACCCAGATACACATCCCTTGTCAAAAACAATGCGTAAATGTGGGAGTTATATGACATGAACCTCTAGCTGGTGGAACCAGTTATACTGCCTTGCTGTACTGCAAACTCCGTTTACCATTTTACCATCTATAGCAGCCTCATTGAATACCTGGCCCCATCTACACTGGTTCTGCTAGAACTTCTGTACCATCGCCTACAAGACTGATTCATCTCCCTGTATATATCTCATCGTGTGAAGCCAACTCCACTGGAAAAATGATTTATACAGCATTGGTTTTCAACCTGTCAACCTCCATGAAGGAATACCACATTGGACTTTGATTCTGCAACTATGTGAAACAATAATTCTTTTCTCAGTGGTCTTTTCCCTGTAAATCTTTCTTTCTCTATCCCTCTTTTACTGTATGAGTGCATATAGTGACCCCACTCTTACATTTTGAGTGTGTACAAATATACTAACCCTTTGAGTTCATCCTATTATGAGTTTACTATGGGGTTATAAATAGGAATTGGATCACATCAAAACTGAGGGGTTGGGAAACATGTCACTGCTTATAGAGGGGGAAGCAAATCAAAACACCTTTCTGCTTACAGACAGGTGGTGAGAGGAGAAATTAATGAGGGGCCCGCACTGAAAATGGTTCAGGCCTTCTGATTGCCACACTGGGCAGGTCCTTCATGGCTCACTGCTGACATAGCACCCATTCAATGCCCAAGAAGACAGTTTTCCTCATTGTTAGCTGCCCAATGTTATAATTGTAGGAAACGTGTTTACTTGTGCGTATTGCATATTACTGTCCTGGTAAATAATCTAATATAGTAAAGTAGTGAAATCAGCCTTTGCAGCCCCTTTGTAGACTCCAATTTGAAATTATGTGCATGCTCAGATGGTGAACGTCAGCAGGTTTGTGTTTAGCTGTGGTGTGTTGCAGCAGGACACAATCCTGCCCACGCAATGTCTACACAGTTCCTGCAGAATCAAACTTAGGACTGTGTCCAGCTTCTCACTGGATAAATTGGCCGAGCCACAGGGAGAACTCTGGGGCGAATTTTACAAATTACGGGGAATGGCACAGTATCATGTGTAACACGAGCACGTATAAGGAAATTAGATGTTCAAGTCAGCACATCCGATTCACAGCCTGCGGCATTTTATGTCCATTAAAATTATCCATCCCTGGATTTCTGGTATACCCTAGGAGCACAAATCTGTAAACTTCATCCCTTGGTGCTTTCTTTGAGTCTGAAGCAAACTGAAAACTCATTCAGGAGCGGGAGGAGAAGTCAAGAAGCAGAGAGTGACCCAATACCTTATTAGTGTACCAACATGGTCCTTTCTTAATTTCATTGCCACAGATCATGTTGCCTTCAATAAGCCAGCATCATTGTTTTCTTTCCTTGTCCCTTTTTTCGTACCTCCCTGCTTAATGTGGCTTCCATAACAATTTATAGTTAGTCAGTGTATTGTGCACAACAGCCCAAATTTTGTATTTGGCTGTTCGATTGCTGAGACATAATATAACAATTAGGCAAGCAGCCACCCTGAATCTTCTAACACATCTACACCAGCCATTGTGGGGCAGAGTAGAGCTGTCAGAATGCTAGCAATGCTGAAGGTGCAAGTAAAAAAAAACGCAAAAGAATGCAGCCTACAGCTTCTGCTTCTCCATTCAAAGAAACAGATCAGCAAAGGAGCACGTACCCAACAGGGAAATTTTTTAAACAAAATTTGCTTCTCATCCACACCACTTCAGTACATGTTTGGTATATTCAAAATAACAGAACTGTGTCAGAATCTAAGGGTATGTAAACACAGCATACAAACCCACAGCTTGCATTTTTCTAGGCAGGAACTTTCCATTTCACAATCCTTTCTTTCTTTCTTCAATTCCATAAGATTACCCTAATTGTTAGGTCTATTTCTGTGTCAGTTTATTAGAAGTGGAAGGAATTTTGACGTTGCCGACTGTTAGCTTAAGAAAAATAATACATATGTATGTCAATTTGAAGACATTTCTGTAATGGACACTACTGTCAAAGCTCTTATGCAATACAGCATTTGGAAACTGCTAACATAGACCCAAGGGAAATATTTGCTGCTGGACCCTATACAGTGAATGCAATTTGTTTTAATTACGATGATGGGTTATTGTACAATACACATTGTGCTAGCCACAATTGCAACACGTGGAAAGACAGTGAATTATAATGTACGATAATCATTTCAAGATTTATCAGAACCCATTCTCTTATCAACTAGTTCTATCAGCCTATTTTTTCTGCCTGATGCTGCAAGGCACTTTGTCACTCATACTAATGCTGTTAGGTAAAAATGCCAGATATATATAAGATGTTGCTTCAATGAACCAGATGAGGGTTTACTATTTCCTTTCCTAATCGCACTAGAAATGGTTTGGGCTCTATCCTGCACCCAGTGCTGCCTATAGCCTGGCCTCATTCCCAAGCACCTCCTATTGCTTGGATGTTTCCTGAATGCATCTGAGTGACATCTGTTGCATGGTGTCATTTCTGAAAGTTTCCCCTAACCAGGTGCTAATTCTAGTCCGAGTGGTGTTGGCAATCTGATCCACTGCCGTGCATGCTGATTGCTAGCATGGATTAGGAGCAAGTAAAGTTTTAGGAAAACATTATCCTTTCTTGGTGAATAATTCTCAAGCTGCTGCTGTTATTTTCCTGTAACAACGCTTGCGTTCTCTGAAAAGAACCCTGGAGAATTACCACTTAATATTATGGCACAATTTCAACAACTGGCCTTAACTCATGACTGAAAATGTAGAAAGCAGCAAATACCCAATGGCTGGATGATATATTCTGTTGGGTGGAGACGGTACGCTCTACAGAGAGAATTTGGGGTGAGTAGATCCCCACATAACTCGTAAGTTTGAAATAAAACACAAATAATACGATAAAAGCAAAATACTGTGGATGCTGGAAATCTGAAATACAATAACAAATAATACTATTGTGTTTGAAGGACAAGGGCAGCAGGCATATGGAAACAAAACCACCTACAAGTTTCCCTCCAAGTCACACATCATCCTAACTTGAAACTATATCACCGTTCCTTCACTGTCGCTGGGTCAAAGTCTTGGAACTCTCTCCCTAATGGTATTGTGGTTGTACCTACACTAGATGGACTTCAGTGGTTCAAGAAGGCGGTTCAGCACAACCTTTTGAAGGGCAATCAGGGTCGGGCAATAAATGTTGGCCTTGCCAGCAATATCCACATCCATAAATGAATAATAAAAAAAGGACCTCAAGCAGCTTTAGGATTAATTTCTTTGTGGATGGTTTGATGCAAGTGGTGGTTTGATGCAAGTCTTTGTCCCCATGCTAGCACAGGTTGTCTAGGGAGGAACATGAACTACTCTTCAACCTTGTTTCATTTTTCTACCTTGTTGGTAAAACAATTTACCTATGTAGGAAAGTTTAGCTTAGTCTACCCAGTCTTCATGACAAATTGCAACTGTTCACATTGTGTATAGACACCACTCTACCAGGTTCTGAATCATTCCCCGCCCTTCCTTAGCTGCTCAAACTGCAACAGGATTCATCAACCAAACAGGATTCATTCACAGCGGTTCAATAAATCCATGATATCAACACACCCCTGCCCCAATAAATGAAGTCCAAGTTAGCAACTCAGTAATGGACATTCAAATTACAATGAGTTGGGTTTCATTTCTGGCATTAGCGTATAATCAGTCATCCCTTTTCTAATTCTCTGTGACCATTTTTTCACTTTTGTTTGCCTGTGTTCCCTTTTTGGGGTGATTGCTGGTGTCTCAGGTGGCAAGGAAAGCAATAGGAATGGGCAGGCACTTCCCTTTATGATGTTTGCTGTTGTGGCTGCACATTCTGTTTCAGCCAGTATATCTTGCATCTTATTGCTTCCCTGTTCATTTCTCCTTCTCATAATTCCATCGCATTTGAACACTTGATCTATGCCTTTTGCTTCACACTACCACTTTATGCAGGACTGTTTCTGTCACTTTTCAAATCCCCTTCTTGTCAGTCCCCATCCACTCACTACACTCTTCTTTTGCTCCTTGAGAGGTCTGTTGTCTCCCTCAGGGACTCCCCAATCCAAATTCTGCCTTGCTCACCCCCACCTTCCCCTTACTCTTTGTTTACCACTGAAGTCCCCTTCCCCTTCCATTTTAGAATATTTTCCTCATCCGCTTTGTATTTTGTAATTGCTCTTTCCCTCCAATCTCATACCACAATTCCCTTTCCCAACTTTCTTGATTCATCATACATCCCTAATCATCCTACCCTTCCTGCTTCATCCTCTTTACTTCTTTCTCATGCTAAATCTTCCACTGGCCCCCACTTCCCCCACAGGATTACATACAAACATATGAAATAGGAGCAGAAGTAGGCCATATAGCACCTTGAGCCTGCTCCGCCATTCATTAAGATCATGGCTAATCTGTTTTTGTTTTGAATTCCACCCCCGATAACCTTTGATTCCCTTGCCTAACAAGAATCTATCTACCTCTGCCTTAAAAATATTCATTAATCCCACCTCCACCACCTTCTGAGGCAGAGTTCCAAAGTCGCACAACCCTCTAATCCCTGTCCTAAAAGGGCAGCAGCTAAAATGCTCCCTAGATCTGGACTCAGCCACAAGAGGAAACATTGTTTCCATGTCCACCTTGTCAAGATCTTTCAAGGTCTTATGTATTTCAATCAAATCGCCCCTCACTCTTCTAAACTCCAGTGGAAACAAGCCCAGTCTGTCTAACCTTTTCTCATAAGACAACCCACTCATTCCAGGAATCAATCTAGTAAACTTCCTCTGAACCGCTTCTAATGCATTTACATCCTTCCTTAAATAAGAAGTCGAAAACTGCACACAATATTCAAGATGTGGCCTCACCTATGCCCTATATAACTGAAACATAACATCCTTATTTTTATGTTCAATTCCTTTCATAATAAAGGATAGCATTCTATTAGCCACTTATCTAAATCCATCTGCAACCTCCTTATGTTCTCTTCACAACATACTTTCCTACCTACCTTTGTGTCATCTGCAAATTTAGCTACCATGCCTTCACTCCCCTCATCTAAGTCATTGATGAAAATTGTGAAAAGTTGAGGCCCCAGCACAGATCCCTGCTCCACTCATTACATCCTGCCAATCAGAAAAAAGATGCATTTTTGCATACTCTCTGTTTTCTGCCAGCCAGCCAATCCTCTATTATGCTAATATGTTACCCCCTACATCATGAGCTTGTATTTTCCGCAATAACCTTTTATGTGGCACCTTCTCAAATGCCTTCTGAAAAATTCAAGTACAGAACGTTTACAGGCTCCCCTTTATTCAGAGCGCATGTTAGTCCTTCAAAAAACGCCAATAAATTGGTTAAGCATGATTTCCCTTTCACAAAACCATGCTAACTCTTCCTGATTACCTTGAGTTTCTCTAAGTGCCCAGCTATAACATGCTTAATGATCGACTCTAACACCTTCCCCATGACAGATGCAAGCTAATTGGCCTATAGTTTCCTATTTTCTGCCTTCCTTTCTTGAATAGAGGAGTTATATTTGCTACCTTCCAGTCTGATGGAACCTTTCCAGAATCTAGTGAATTTTGGAAAATTAACACCAACACAACTGCTACCTCATTAGCCACCCCTTTTAAGACCCTAGGATGAAGGAGTTGTCAGCCCGCAGCTCCATCAGTTTGCTCAGTACTGCTTCCCTAGTGATTGTAATTTCACCAAGCTCCCCCCTCCCTTCCACCTCCTGCTTTACAGCTATTACTGGAATATTTTTTGTATCCTCTATAGTAGAGACAGTAGCAAAGCATTTGTTCAATTCACCTGCCATTCCATGTGGGCCTGGATTTTTCCTATGACAGACGGGCTGGGCGGGAGCGGGTGCAGAGCCAATTGCAGCCCTTGATCGGCTGCACGCCACCATTTTACGCGGGCGGGCTAATTAAGGACAGTGTAACATGCGGCCAGTAGCGCTTAGTACTACTTGTGCGGGTGGGGGTGGGGGGGGGGGGGGGGGGGGGGGGCGGAGAGAGGGAGGGAGTATGTGTATCCGTGTGAAAGAGCGCAGCAATCTCCCTGAGGCACGGAGTTACCTCAGGGAAATTGAATGGATATAAAATAAATTTAAGAAGCGATTTAAAAATTTATTCAAACATGTCCTTACTCACATGACTGTGTCACATGAGTTGGGACATGTTTGTAAAAATGGAAAAATGTATTTATTTCTTTTATAAAAGCTTCAGGAAACCTCATCCTGCCTGTGGATGAGGTTTCCCGAAAAGCACGAAGGCCGCTTGGGCATTTTGCCTGCCTGCCAACCTTAAGGTTGGACAGGCAGCGTCCTTAAATACTTTAATTAATCTCTTAATGGCCTTACTAGGCCCTTAACATTTCGGCGGGTGCACAGCCGAACGAAATATCGCGATGGCACGCAATGACGTTGGGACGCACGCCTGACGTCATCGCGCATCATTTTATGTGTCGGCGTGTCAGGTCCACCCCCACACGCCGACCGGAAAATTCTGCCCGTGGTCTCACCAATGCACTGTATAACTGAAGCATAACATCCTTACTTTAATACAGAAACATAGAAAATAGGAGCAGAAGTAGGCCATTCGGCCCTTCAAGCCTGCTCTGCCATTCAATTTGATCATGGCTGATCCTCTAACTCAAAGCCATACTCCTGCTCTCTCCCAATACCCCTTGACACCTTTAGAGTTTAGAAATCTAGCTACTTCCTCCTTAAATATATTCAGTGACTTGGCCTCCACAGTCTTCTGTGGTACAGAATTCCACAGGTTCACCACCCTCTGAGTGAAGAAATTTCTCCACATATCAGTCCTAAATGGTCTACCCCTTGTTCTAGACCGCCCCCAGAGGAAATATCATCCTGAATCCAGTCTGTCCATCCCAGCCAGAATTTTATATGTTTCAATGAGATACCCTCTCAGTCTTCTAAACTCCAGTGAATACAGGCCTAGTCAGCCCAATCTCTCCTCATATGACAATCCTGTCATCCCCAGGAATCAGTCTGGTGAACTGTCGCTGCATTCCCTCTATGGCAAGTATGTCCTTTCTTAGGTAAGAAGACCAAAACTGCACGCAATACTCCAGGTGTGGTCTTACCAAGGCCCTGTGCAGCTGCAGTGAGGCATCCTTGCTCCTGTACTCAAGCCCTCTCGCAATGAAGGCCAACATGCCATTTGCCTTGTTAACTGCTTGCTGCACCTGCATGCTTGCTTTCAGTGACTGGTGTACAAGGACACCCAGGTCCCTTTGTACATCAACATTTCCCAGTCCATCACCATTTAAGTAATACTCTGCCATTCCGTTTTTCCTACCAAATTGGATAACTTCACACTTATCCACGTTATACTGCATCTGCCATGCATTTGACCACTCTCTCAACTTGTCTAAATCACCTTGAAGCCTCTTAACATCCTCCTCACCACTCACATTCCCACCTAGTTTTGTGTTGTCAGCAAACTTGGAAATATTACATTTGGCTCCTTCATCCAAATCATTGATATATATTGTGAATAGCTGGGGCCCAAGCACTGATCCCTGCGGTACCTGACTAGTCACCACCTGCCACTCCGAAAAAGTCCCATTTATTCCTACTCTCTGTTTCCTGTCTGCTGGCCAATTCTCAAGTCATGCAAATATATTGCCCCCAATCCCATGTGCTTTAATTTTTCACACTAACCTCTTATGTGGGGCTTTATCAAAAGCTTTCTGAAAACCCAAATACACCACATCCACTGGTCCTCCCTTATCGATTCTGCCAGTTACATCCTCAAAAAACTCCACTGGTTTGTCAAACATGATTTCCTTTTCATAAATCCATGTAGACTTTGTCTAATCCTGTTGATATTCTCTAAGTGTCCTGTTATCACATCCTTTATAACAGACTCTAGCATTTTCCCTACCACTGAGGCTAGGCTAACTGGTCTGTACTTTGCTGTTTTCTCCCTCTCTCCTTTTTTAAATAGTGGGGTTACATTTGCCACCCTCCAATCTGCCAGGAATGTTCCAGAATCTACATAATTTTGGAAGATGACAACCAACACACCAATTATTTCCATGGCCATTTCCTTTAGTACCCAGGGTTGTAGATTATCGGGCCCTGGGGATTTATCGGCTTTCAGTCCCATTAATTTCTCTAGCACTGTTTTTTTAGTAGTATTAGTTTCCTTCAATTCCTCCTTCTCAATAGACTCTCGGTTCCCCAGTACTTCTGGGAAGTTATTTGTGCATTTCTCGGAGAGGCTCAGTCAACACAAGTCAGCCCTAATGTTCAATCTCTCTCGTAATAAAGGATGGCATTCCATTAGCCTTCTTACTTACTTGCTGTGCCTGCATACTAACTTATTCTGACTCATGCACTAGAATGCCTAGTTCCCTCTGCACCCTCGGAATTCTGCAGCTGTTCTCTGTTTAATTAATAGTCTGCTTTTTTACTCTTTTTACTTATTCTTTTCCTTTTTAAATACCTGTAGAAACTTGTGCTATCCCTTTTTACATTTCTAGCTAGCTTCCTCTCATACTCTAATTTCTTACCCCTGATTAGCCTTTCAATCATTCTCTGCTTTTCTTTATATTCTGACCAATCAGCTGATCTGTCACTGATCTTTGTGTAGTTATATACTTTTTCCTTAAGTTTGATACTTTCCTTAAGTTCTTTAGTGAACCATGGATGGCAGGCCCTCCCTTGAGAATTTTTCTTTAAAGTAGGAATGTATTTATTCTGAGTATTCTGAAATATCCCCTTAAATGTCTGCCACTGCTCCTCTATTGATCTATCCCCTATTAAAAATATCCCAGTTTACTTCAGCTAGCTCAGCTTTCATGCCCACATAGTTGCCCTTATTTAAGTTTAAAATACTAGTCTTAGACCGTCTCTTCACCCTTTCAAACTGGATGCAAGGTTCAATCATATTGTGGTTGCTGCTACCTAGTAGTGCCTTCACTCTGAGGTCATTAATTAATTCTGTCACGTTACACAATGCCAAGTCTAATATAACCTGCTCTCTGGCTGGTTCCAGAACATGCTGCTCTAATAAACTATCTTGAAAACATTCTATGAACTCCTCATCCAGGCTATGACTGCCAATCTGATTTTTCCAGTTTATAAGTAGATTAAAATCACCCTGATTATTGCTGTCCCTTTATCACAAGCACCCAATATTTCTTCTTATATACTTTGTCCTAAATTGTGGTTATTGTTAGGGAGGATTACGCAATAATTGTGTATGATTAAGGCTTGGTTTATCCATCCAGAAAACTTACTACAGCATCCAACTGTTTTTTAACTAAATATATATTTTCATTCCTGTCTCTTTCCATTCAGGAGTTGATTTGAAATATTGGCCAAAACAAAAACTAAAATACCTGGAAAAACTCAACAGGTCTGACAGCATCTGTGGAGAGGCCACACTTTGTGTGAATGAGAACTCTCTGGTGTTCACCTTAAATTTGCTTTTTACCAGCTTGAGCCTATGTTACCTTGTCCCACTCTCACAAATTAGCTTAAAATGCTTTTACAGATTTACCCTTTCCATTCCCTTATCTATCTATATACTTGTATAAGATCACTTCTCAAATAATTCATTTCCAGGCTAAAAAAAAATGATTTGTTCCATTCTTTCCTTGTAATATAAACCTTTGACACTAGGGATCAGCCTTGTCAATCCTAATTCCCTTTCCCCATTGATGGTGATGCAGCACCAGACCATAGAGTTCAATTGTTCTGTGTTTGATTATGTGAATCTGTTTACTATTAATGCTCACTGCGCTTGATTAGTTAAGACTGAGTGTAGATTCAGAGAAAAGTTAGCAAATTGTAGAAGTTGCTGGAAACTAGAGCTGTAAGTATGGAGCAGACATTTTAAAAAACTCTTATAAATAAATTCCTGTTGCACACATATAAGCTGGTGTGTCATCTTTGCATAGCTCTGAGATATAAAATATACACCATAGGCTAGGGCCTGTGGCTTATTGCCCTGATGCCGGACCACCATGATGGGAGGGAAGTCAAGAAAGGTGACAGTTGTGGGGTCAGTTGTGGTGCGATCGTGGAGGAGAATGTTGGATCTGCAGCTTCATATAGGAAGAGGTATAGAGGGACATCAGGACAGGATAAAGGTCATGGCAAAAAGAATAAAAACATCAAATAAGGATTGTGGACAGGAAGTGTGCAAGGATTTTAATGGATAAATGATGATAAAAATATGATTTTGAGGCAATGAACGGGCATACATGGCGTTGCCATCTGATGTCTAGCCAAATAGTTTTAAGCAGCACCAACATTTAAACATAGGTCAAAGAAAGTAGGCACCATAACAGTAAAAAATTACTATAAATTGCCAAAGATAAAGAAAATAAAATAAGCTACAAGTTACTAATTCTCATAGTGAAACACCAGCCCTGCATTCAATAGCCAGTGCTGGGTAGGTGTGACAGTGGAGAGGAGGAGGCACAGTGGGTAGGATCAGTGGAAGGAAGGAACTGGGATGAGTGAAGAGATAAAAGAGACAAACACCAGAATACAATGACTTTGTGTTGGGATATTTTTCACTCTTACCTACATACATGTTAGATTTTACATCATGATTTATTGAATATTTATTAATTTAAGAAGCCAGAATCATAGCATGGCTACAGCACAGAAGGAGGCCATTCAGCTCATCATGACTGTGCTGACCATCTACAAAAGCAATTCATCTAGTGTCCCTCCCCTGCCTTTACCCCATAACCCTACAATCTTTTCCTCTTCAGATAATGAACCAATTTTCTTTTGAAAGCCACAATTGAATCTGCCTCCACCACACTCTCAGGCAGTAAATTACAGATCCTAACTACTTGCATGTAAAATAGTTGTTTCTCATGTCACCAATGCTTCTTTTGCCAATTACCTTAAATCAGTGTCCTCTGGTTCTTGATTGTTCCACCATAGGAACAGTATCTTTCTATCTATTCTATCTAAACCCTTCATGATTTTGAATACCTCTGTCAAATCTCTTCTCCAAGGAAAACAGACCCAACTTCTCCAATCTATCTACGTAACTAAAGTTTCTCATCCATGGAACCATTCTTGTGAATCTTTTCTGCACCCTTTCTAATGCCTTCCCACTCCTCCTAAAGTGTGGTGCCAAAACTGGGTGCAATACTTCAGTTGAAGCTGAACTAATGTTTTTTTTACAGGTTTATCATAACTTGTTTGCTTAGGTACTCTATGCTCCTATTGATAAAGTTCAGGATCCCGTATGCTTTATTAACTGTTCTCTCAACCTGTCCTGTCACCTTTAATGAATTATGCACATATACACTCAAGTCCCTCTGCTCCTGCATCCCTTTTAGAATTGTACCCTTTATTTTATATTGTCTCTCCCCATTCTTCCTACCAAAATGAATCACTTCACATTTCTCTGCATTAAATTTCATCTGCTACCTGTCTTTCCTTTCCATCAAGCTGTCTATGTCCTGTTGAAGTTTAACATTATCCTCCTCACAGTTTGCAATACTTGCAAGTTTAATGTTATCTGCAAATTTTGGAATTTTGCTTGTATACAAAAGTCTAGGTCATTAATATATATCAAGAGTACTGGTCCCAACACAGACCACTGGGGAACCCCACTATAAAACTTACCCCAGTCCAAAAAACAAATATTCACCACTACTTTCCATTTCCTGTCACTCAGCTAATACCATATCCATGTTGCTACTGTCCCTTTCATTCCATAGCGCTAATTTTGCTCACAAATTTGTTGTGCGGCACTTAATCAAATGCCTTTTGGAAGTCCATGTACACCACATCATGCATTACACATCTACCTCACTATTATCTCATCAAAAAGCTCAAGCAAGTTAGTTAAATACAATTTTCCCATTACAAATTAATTAATTAATTTTGCCCAAGTGACTATTAATCTTGTCCCAAATTATCACTTTTAAAAGCTTCCCAGCACTGAGGTTAAGTTGCTTGGGCTTATCTTAACACCTTTTTTGAACGACATTTGCCTGACTCCAAAGAAGATTAGAAAATTTTGGCCTGTGCCTCTGCAATTTCCACCCTTACTTTCCTCAGTATCCTTAGATGCATCTCATCTGGTTCTGCTGACTTACCATCTTTAAGTATAGCCAGGCTATCTAATACCTCCTCCTTATCAATTTTAAACCTACCATGTGTCTCAACTGCCTCATCTTTCACTATGGCTTGGGCAGCATCTTCTTCCTTGGTAAAGACAGGTGCAAAGTACTCAAATAGTACCTCAGCCATGCCTTCTTCCCCCATGTGTAAACCCCCTTTTAGATGCCTAATTTGCTCTACTCCTCCTTTTACAACCCATTTACTATCTATATGCCTATAGAAGACTTTTGGATTCCCTTTTGTGTTAGCTCAGTCAATACATACATATGAATTAGGAGGAGTAGGCCATTCAATTCCTCAAGTCTGCTCCGTCATTCAATAAGATCATGGCTGATCCGATTGTGGCCTTTTGCACCCTTGTCAATCAAGAATCTATCTAATTTGGCCTTTAAAATATTCAATGACCTTGCCTCTACCACTCTTTGGGTTAGAGTTCCACAAACTCATGACCATCTGAGAGAAATAATCTCTCCTCACCTCTGTTTTAAATGTAAGACTCATTTTTAAACTTTCTCCCCTAGTTCTATTCCCGCTGACAAGGGAAATATACTTTCAGCATCCACCCTGTCAAGTCTGCTGAGTATCCCATATTTTTCAATAAGATCACCACTCATTCTTCTAAACTCCAATCGATACAGGCCCAATCTGTCCAACCTTTCCTCATAGGATAACCCCCTCATTCAAGGAATCAGTCAAATGAATCTTCTCAGAACTGCTAACGTAATTATGTTCTTTCTTAAATAAGGAGACCAAAGCTGTACACAGTACTCTAGATGCAGTCTCACCAATACCCTATACAACTGGAGCAAAACATCCCTCTTTTATATTCCGTTTGTCTTCCTAATCACTTATTCTACCTGCAGGCTAATTTTTTATGATTCATGTACCAGGACACCCAAATCCCCCAAGTTCACATTCTTCCGCATTATACTCTTTGCTCATACTCTCTCTTTTACCTTCTCTGATTCATTTTTTCAATTCCCCTCTGTATCTTCTATATTAAGCCTGATTCTCAATTCTGTTACCCACCTGACATATATCATATGCACCCTTTTTCTGCTTCATCTCCATCATCAGTTTCTCTTCATTATCAAAGATGGCCGTTTCTTGCATGCATCCGATGTGTGTTCTAATATGGCTGTGGAGTCCGATTGCAGACCTGCATGGCTTTCCACAGTGCCTGCAAGGATAATTATTCTGTTTTTTGTAGGGGCTGGCCAGTCTTTCTAGCTTGCCTTTTGTTCTGAGCTGCCTGTAATCTTTGTTGTTCGAAGGAAACAATGCCACTATTTGAGATTGCTCCCCAGCAGTGATTTCATGTGCATTTTTCTCCCAGCCTTTGGGCGACATGCCACATTTCCTGAGGTTCAAGTTCAAGGAGTCCTTGAAGCTTAATCTTGACCTACCTCACAGGCGGTGTCCAAGCTTAAGTTGTGAATACATGGCTGCCATAGTGTTTATCTTCATCTTACTTCATCTATATGCTTCACCTTGCTCAGTGTGATATTCATGGAATAATTTATCAGTATTACATCTTATACAATAACTCATCATTTACATGATATTGAGCTTTGTTTCCTATGGTACTGTAATATCTATAGCTTTCTATTGCTTTGTATCATTATAAGCCTAGAAATTATATTAATACCATTGAGTGTAAATTAACACAATTGTATAACATAGTTTAGTGCACTTTGGTATCACATTAGCCTTTAAGTAAGTTCCATTTCATAACTTGAGGATATGTTGTAGCCTGACATTTTAAGGTAGCACTGAGGGACACCTGCATTGTCAGAAGTGCCTTCATTTCCACGAGATATTGACTGGAATCTTCCGGGCCAGCCAGCAGTGGGAAGCTTGGCAGGAGGGGGGAGTTAATTTGACAGGAGGTCAAAAATCAGTTTCCCGACAGCGGGATGAACTTCTGCAATTACGTTCCTGGGACTTTGAAGGTAGATTGAACTTCCTGGCGATCGGTGTCGGGAAGCCCTTTTGCATGCACTTCCATGTCAGGCATACTCATTAAAAGGCCAACACTCCAGAATTAAGTATCCCCTCCAAATTAAGTTCTCCGTCAGCACGAAATTAGAATGTTCACATTTATGACTGTGTATAGGTGTACCTGGCAAGGTAGACTTCTGCCATGATTAGCAATGAGTAGCCACTGCATTGTCTTCTTTGGGGAGTGTCTGTAAATGCCAGCCTATGCTTGAGACCGGCTGGTGGCAGCGCAAGCTGTGTGGAGGATGACTAAGGAAGGGAGAAAGGGAGGCAGGCTTAGCGGGGAAAGATAGGGAAGTGGCGGGCAAAGGATTAGTGGGGAAAGGTGGAGCAGGGGCTGGGAAAAGGTGGAAGGGATTGTGCAGGCTGTCTGGGGAGGGATAGTGTCATGAAACTAATATATAACTTTCATAATATTTTTCTGGTTTATTGTGAAGTAGACTTATGGGGGTAAGCATAGTTGGGTCTGTGTGTGATTTAATTACATTTTGTAGTGAAGCAGACTGCAAGCTTTAAATCATCAAAAGAAACTAGGTGCTTGACACGCTAATGAGTAAACATGGGTGCTGGCTTAGCATGTAAGGTGTGAAGGGAATTTACATTTTTAGATAAATGAAGGGATATTTGGATTTCAAAAGGATCTTAGTCTGTTTACAACTAGCCAGATAAGCAAGGCTAAGGAATGTGTTTATTTTTCCCAAAGGTTACTTACAATATATAGTGGTAACACGAAAGGTTTTATATTATGAGGAAGATACAGTTTCAAAGATAAAAGGAACAATAGAATTTACATATTAAAAAGAGCGAAACATATATAAAGGAGAATGAAAGGTTATGCATCAGAAAGCCATGTAAGATCTAACAAGAGTGTGTGAAATAGCCTTAATGAAGCCTTCAACATTTGTGTATAAGTCTGCTATCTAGCGAAACTGAAGTTGGAGAAAAGCCATTTGGAATTCCACTGTCCAGCAAGCAAGATTTAACTCTCTGAGTTTATTTTAATTCTAAAATCTATTTTTGGATGATTGCCTTAAAGGGAGTATGACTGGGGATTAATTAGGAATTTTAGGAGATATTATAATAGTAATTGTAGTCTTATGTATATGCTTGAACTTTTTTATATTTCATGTTCAAATGCAGTAAGACCTGGACAATATCCAGGCTTGGGCTGACAAGTGGCAAGTAACACCACATGGACTGCAGCAGTTCAAGAAGGCAGCTCACCTACATGAATCCTGTGACAGGTAACTCACCTCCTGACTCTCCAAAGCCTATCCACAAAGGCACAAGTCAGGAGCGTGATGGAATATTCCTCACTTGCCTGGATGAGTGCAGCTCCAACAACACTCGAGAAGCTTGACGCCATCCAGGACAAAGAAGCCTTCTTGATTGGTACCGCATCCACAATAATTCACTCCTTCCACCACCAATGCACAGTAGAGCAGTGTGTACCATCTACAAGATGCACTGCAGGCATTCGCCAAAGCTCCTTAAACAGCACCTTCCAAACCCACAAACACTACCACCTAGAAAGGCAAGGGCAACAGATACATGGGAACACACCCACTTGGAAGTTCCCCTGCAAGTCACTCGCCATCCTGACTTGGAAATATATCACCGTTCCTTCACTACCTCTGGGTCAAAATCCTGGAACTCCCTCCCTAGCAGCACAATGGGTGTACCTACACCACATGGACTACAGCGGTTCAAGAAGGCAGCTCACCACCACCTTCTCAAGGGAAATTAGGGTTGGGCAATAAATACTGGCCCAGCCAGCAAAGTCCACATCCTATAGTTGAATTTAAAAAATACATTTTGTTAATAAATATTTTAATTTAATTTTTAAAACCTCTAAAGGTCTTGGTGAACTTATTACTTCAGATTTGTATGCACACATCTCGTAATAAATACAAATTGCAAAACCATTGTGATAGCGCAACCAAGTTTCCCTCACAGGTTTAGTCCACCTGGCACACATCATCTACCATGTCATAACAATAGTTCAGGCTGAATGGGGTAATACAGGCTGCCCATTGCCAAGAGAAGTGGTCTGATCTGCTCAAGTGGGTGTTGATCATGCTTTTGGTTGGGGAAGGGGCTGTCCTGGTCATGCTGGTGGCAGAGGGAAGCATCTAAAGGGTGGGGCTGTGTATGCTGAGGTTTGGGTTTTGAGGGTTAAGATTAGGGTGCTGGGAGGCAGTGGGTACAGTGATGCTGACAGGGGGAGTTGGATCCGGTAGGGTGGGAGTGGCAGGGTCATGGTCGGGTACTGTAGTGCTTCATGAGGGCAATCGTGGAAAGTCAAGTTAATGGTGGCCTCGAGGACAGGAGGGGTGAGTGTCAGAATGGGCATCTGCACTTGGATGGTTAAGGGCTCAGGCGAGAGAGCAGAGGGTCAAGGGTAATGGGGGAGGTGCAAGGTGAACACTGGGGAGATAAGGATGATGTACTGGTGGTGAAGGGAGATGGGGAGAGTTTGGTGGGTGACAGGGGGAGAGTAGAAGATGCTGGACCTTCATTGATATGAGAAGTGTACCACTGATTTACTTGTAATGTTACAACACAGTCTCACGGTGAAAGCCAGGAGTCAAAATGGGAGGAGGGTCTTCAACGGTGGGTGGAGTTATGGTGTGCTTAGTCGGCCAACTGAAGGGGCACCCGAATAATCATTAGTCAACTGGATGGAGAACCATGCTGAGGCGCGTTCTCATCGCTATGGTTAAACCCCCAAGACAGCAGTAGCAGCATTGCTCCATAACTCGTGGGATTGCAGCATCATTCCAGCAAGGTCTGGAACAGCAGTGAAGCTTGAGCTGAAGGCCATCTCCTCCTGACCGAGGCAGGGATAGCCGGAGTAAGAGATGGAAGTGGACCTCCAAGGGATTCGGGTGCGGGATGGCCCTAATGTGCCACGTTGGAACCTCAAGGTATGTGGGTTTATAATAATGGCAGATGGGGTGGATGTTACATCTATGATGGCAAGGACAGGGTCTACCGAATGTGTCTTGAGGGTTTTGGGGGGAAGCTTAATAGTGTCTGAGGGAGGTGCATGGACATGGCTTTCATGACCTTAGACCAGGCAGCATGTATCCATGCATATGGATGTCTGTAGGAGAGGAGCACTCATCTGTGGTCCTCCAGTAAGGCTTCACCAGGCTGGGATGTTGTGGGGGATGATGGAGGGGAGATTTCCTAAAAAATGGAAAGGCCACTTAACCTTTTCGCTTGCTTGCCAACCGTTAGGTTGGATGGGCAGCGTAAATTTCAAGTTAATTAGGTTGTTTGTGGCCCTAATAGGCCCTTTAATTATCGACGGGCACGCAGCCGACTCCGGCGCGCGCCCGCTGAACGAAACATCGCGAGACTGTGCGATGACGTCGGGATGCACGCCTGACGTCATTGCGCAGCATTTCATGCTCGGGCGTGTGCCTGCACACCAAGCATAATATTCTGGCCCTAGATCCCTCTGCACCTCAGAAATATGCAGCCGTTCTCTATTTAAGTAATACTCTACTTTTTTGTTCTGCTTTGACATCAAGGCCAGTCACTCTCACTTCGTCTCTTGAACTCAGCTCTTTAGCCCATATTTGGATCAAGGCTGGAGCTGAGAGTTCTGGCAAATGCCACTCGATAGAATTGTCAACAATACCTTCTATCACTTTGCTGATGATTGAGAGTAGGCCAAGGGGGCAGTCATTGGCTGGACTGGTTTTATAGAATCATAAAATCATAGAATGGTTACAGCACAGAAGAAGGCCATTCGGCCCATTATGTCTGTGCTGGCCCTCTGAAAGAGCAATTTACATGGAGCCAATCCTCCACCTTCTCTTGGTAGCCCTTTACATTTATCTGTTTCAGATAATGATCTATTGATCCCTGCCTTCACCGCATTCTCAGACTGCATTCCAAATCCTAACCACCCACTGCATGAAAAAGTTTTTCCTCATGTCGCCATTGCTTCTTTGCAAATTATCTTAAACCTGTGCCCTCTGGTTCTCGATGCTTCCAATGAGAACAATTTCTCCCCATCTACTCTGTCCTGACCCTTCAAGATTTTGAATGCCACTTTGAAATTTCATTTCAATCTTCTCTTTTCCAAGAAGGACAGTCTTACCTTCCAAAATCTTTCTGTGTAACTGAAGTTCCTCATCTCTGGATTAATTCTCATGAATCTTGTCTGCATCCTTTCTAATGCCTTCACTAAGGTATGGTGCCCAGAACTGGATGCAATACTCCAGTTGAGGCCAAACTAGTGTTTTATACAGGTTCAACATAACTTCCTTTCTTTTGTACTCTATACCACTGCTAATAAAGCCTAGGATACTGTATGCTTTATTAATTGCTCTCTCAATCTGCTGCCTTCAATGATTTATGCACATATACACTTAGGTCCCTCTGCTTCTACACCCCCTTCCAGTTGTATCCTTTATTTTATATTGCCTCTCCGCATTATTCCTACTGAAATGAATCACTTCCCACTTCTCTGTGTTAAATTTCATCTGCCACTTGTCTGCTCATTCCACCAACATGTCTATGTCCTGTTGAAGTTCTAAACTATTCTCCTCACAGTTCACAATTGTGCCTTGTACACCAAGGTCTATGTCTTTAACATATATCAGGAAGAGCAGGGGACCTAGCACTGACCCCTGGGGAACGGCACAATAAACCTTCCTCCAACTGTTAACAACCACTCTCCAATTCCTGTCATTCAGCCAATTTCATATCCATGTTGCTACTGTCCCTTTTATTCCATGAGCTATAACTTTGCTCACAAGTCTGTTAAAGTTAGTTAAACATGATCTGCCTTTAACAAATCTGTGCTGGCTTTCCTCAATTATTTGCCCAAGAGACTTTTGACCCAGTTTATTGTTATTTGTCCCGCTTTGGTGGACCATGCATACTTGGGAAATTTTCCACCTTGTCAGGTAGATGTCAATGTGTAGCTTGGCTCGAGGTGTGGCTAGTTCTGCAGCATAAGTCTTCAGCATGATTGCTGGGACAATGAAACACCTAATAGGTGAATGAGGATCCATGAACATCCCTATCCTGATTGACAGTGGAGCCCAGTGCTTCAATGAAAAAGTCAAGGCTGAAACCTTTGCAACCATCTCAACCAGAAGTGATGAGTGGATGATTCATTTTGGCCTCCTCTTGAGGGTCCCATAATTACAGATGCCAGTCTTCAGGCAATTCGATTCCCTTCATGTGATATCAAGAAATGGCTCAACAGACTAGACACAGAAGAAGGTACAAGCTCTGATAACATCCTAGCTGTTGGATGGGAACAGTGATACAGTGGTAGTGCTACTGGACTAGGTGGAATGTCATGAGGATGTCAAAGCAGCTATTTAAATGCAAGTTCTGCTATTTTAAAGGCTTTAGTAACCCATTTAAAATGTTAACTTAACAGAAATCAAAATGCTGTGGAAAACTTTATAGTTTCATCTGCTACTATCACTAACAATAATCTATAAACTGTAGTTAACATACTTAATAGAACACCTCTATTCAGGAGTATTTGCATTATCACTCACTTATCCAAAAGATACATGCAAGATGCAGTGATAATCAACGGAATGGTAGGAATTGTAGGGAAACTAAAAGGACAGTTATGGTTACTTTCGAAGGGGCATTTATTTATTGGAGGGAATCACACTTAAAAGCTGATAAAGATGAAAGCACATTGACAAAATGATTGGGGTTAAAAATAAGTAGAAAGCCAATGTTGTCTATCTTGAAATTAACCCAACCTTGCTGAATTTTCAGAGAACTGTTATGATTCTGGCCCAGTCCAGATGCTTGTTTCATGCCCATCTTGAAGGCCTGCTTCTACAGGGGCCGGGATTTTCTGCTCCCGCTCATGGCGGGCAGGAGCGGAAAATATCGCGAGAAGGCCAGAAATCGGCTTCGCGTCGAGGTGAAACCAGTTTGTGATTGTGCGCTGCAGCCTTGAATGGTGGTCCACGTTTCCCACTGTGGCACGTTGGGAATGTCGTTTCAATACATTTACATCTCTTTATAAGATCTTCTCGCCTGAGTCATACCCCCACGTGGATCATCCGGGCACATTTGTATCAATTAGACTGACGTGTTTCACAATGGTATGTCAGCGACATGCACCTGCAACCTGCACTTTGCTTGTGATTTCGAGGTTCATTTGCCTACCTTGCATCGTGCAGCGTTCATGGGTATCAGAGCCAAGCTTTGCAGGCAGCACCACCACACCGCTTTCAGGGGAGTGTTACAGGCAAGTCTCTACCCACGAGACCAGTAGTAAGGTGGGGGTGCCTTTCAATGTGCTGCAGGGCAAGGGCTTCACTGGGGAAGTGGGGATACTGGCCTGAGGCATGGGAAGGGGCTGCAGGGCAAGGGGTCCACTGGGGGGTAAGAGTGGGGAAGGTTGCAGTCAGACACATGGCTGGGGGGTGGGGTTAGCGTCCTCAGTGCCAGGATGGGGAGAAAGTCAGTTACAGAATGACATAAGCCACTTGGAGCCAGAATGGGAGGATCGCTGAGTGAAGAAGCACTTCAATGTTGAGCTTAGAAAGACTGTCCTTGTCCCAGATCAGACAGGGGGAGGGCATGTCAGTTCAGTCTCAGTCGTGCCCAGAGTGTTTTATGGATCATCGTGGCTTGCTGCATGCTGCACAACCTGGCGTTGCAAAGTGGGGAGGACTTGCCAGGTGCTGACTTGGAGGAGCTGCACATCTCCTCCGATGAGGAGGACAGTAAAGGGGATGAGGGCGCTGAGTTCAAGGAAGGCAAGGCTGCAGGTGAAGAAGCCAAAGCATCAGCCAGATGAGGCAGACATGCACATGAAGACCTCATAGCCACCAGATTTCACGAGGAGGATGATGAGTTGCAGTGAGTATCCTCTTGGACAAGTGCCCTCCATCGTGGGCCAACATGAACACCAGTGTTGCTATTTCTCTCATTTCAACCATGCACTTCAATATGAGAGTGAATAGTTACACATGGAGCTCACATTGTCCTGATTCTTTGAACGATGAACCCTCAGCAGCATGTGTCCTTGCTGAGATGAGGTGCTAACTGGAGGAGGGAGTCCCAGCATCAACTGTCAGAAGGTGCTGCCTCTTCAAGTGTACCTCCAGCATCCCAGCTGTGGCAGCAGCCTACAAGAGCCAGGAGCTGTTCCACTATCCTCAATGGGCTTGTAGTTGTATGTCTTCAATCTGACAAAGCTCCTCAAGGAGATCCATCTCCAGCAATGGGACGCGCACCCTCTGTAACCTCAATGGTGAAACTGATAGGTGACACTCATGCCAAGGCAGCCGAGGACGTTCTGCAGGTGTGTATCTATTCAGAGATGACTCCATCCTCTGTGCCAGCTTCCTCTCTATCACATTAACATCCGGCAATCTCAGTTATGGATGCTAGCCTGCTCTTATCCTCACCTTACTGAAGGTGACAATGTTCAATGACTTGCATGCCAGACATTAAAACTCCTCCTCTTTAAGACACACATTGTGCCCTCATGGCCATCCCTGGCCCTTGCGAACTCCAAAATGCTCAGACACCATGAGGCCCTCAAGGTGATGAGTCATTGTTGATAAAGAGCAGACTTCAGCTTCAGTACATCCTCATTCCTATCCCATTGCTCTGCTCAACATTGCCTAAAGCTACGATGTTTGCTTCCAGAGAATGCTCAAAGGCTCAATTGACCGCCAAAAATCACCATTTAGAATTAACATCACACGTCTCGGTGAGTGTTTAGGTGATGGGATGCACAATGCTGCATCCCAACATTGTGACGAGAGCCTTGTGGCTACAATACAGACAATTACAGATTGACAAATGATTAAGGTTGTAGGTTCCAGCACCAGGGCAATAATGTAGCTGAGAGGTGCAGGGCTTCAGCACCTTGAGGTGAAAAGGTGCTCCCACTTATTGGTGAGCTTAGCAGATGTATACTTTGAAAGTTGGAAACACAGTTGGCAGACAGAAGCACACACGAGCTCTGAGTAAGCGCTTATAGCACAAAAACCCTGCCAGATGCCAGAGAGCACATGGTGTTGCACAATATACAACCTTTCTTCACACATCTCTCATTGTACACTGCACCTTCACCTTTCAAGAATGCAGGCAAGTTAGGAGAAGACCTCAGCCTCAATCTTACACAGCCAACAATAAACATGATATGACCCTGCAAAGCATGTGAATGAGGTTTGTTCCACCAGCACACTTAACATGAAGGTCAAGGCATCACAGATGTCGAGAATGATCTGAAAAAGGGTGGTGATATGTGGTGATATGGAAACACACTACATGGATGAAAGGCCCATGATAGTAACATCTGTATAAGTGGGGGGAGAGACCATGGTATCACACATGATTGACAGCAACACAGCTCATCATAAACAGGAGGCATACAGGAGAGATGTGAAATGGGTGTGATTCTAATTACATTGGTGAATATTATATACATATTGTGATCAGCCATGCCACCATTCTGCTCCTATTTTCTCTAACTTTCCTAACCCTGTTGCTACACTTGGGTACATCCCCGACATTCACAGCAGAGGTGGAGGCAGCTTGCTGACTGCTATGCCCTGTTGTCTGTGGTGACTTTGGCGGGTGTCCTACAGAGGGCCGAGACCTGGAGGGCCCCAGCCTGCTATAGGTACCCTGCTGTGGGGCAGGTGGACCCTCATTGGCCTGTGAAGCTGGATGAGGTGATGGGGTCACAGGAAGAGGGAATTGGGATCAGCTAGACACTCCTGGAGTCACCTGCGTGGATGGACCTGGGGTGTCCATCTGCTGGTCCTCCTCCCTTTGGTTGCCCGAGGGCCCATGGCTGACTTCTTGAGGAGAAGGGGCAGCTGGAGTGAGATCAAGGTGCCCTGCCCCCCTCTCACATTGGCACTGATGGATGCCACCAAGGGCTACAACGGTGGAGTCCGGAGGTTCATCATCTGACTCAGACTTGGCAGGATCGTGGCCTGCAGCTGTCTTCCGAGTGCCGGCGACCTCGAATGTCCCTGCCTCTGCCTGCTGTGGACCAGATTGCGTGCTGCACTCACCAGATTGTGACCCTGAGCCTGCTCTAGAATTAGGTTTCACCAAAGTGTGTGTCTTTGTGCTGGTGCAGGGCGTGAGTGAGCGCTATGATGGGTCTTCTGCTGTGGTGTCCTCAGGATCCTCATCTGAGGTGTCGTCGGGTCTCAAGTTAAGGGACTGGCTGGTTGAGGCCATCGAGCACTTTGCTGAGGTTCTTATAAAGGAAAGTAGAGATAATTAGCGTGTGACAGTTGACTCTAAAACAGGACAATACATTCACAGAATGGTTGTTTGAGGGATGAGCTGGTGCAGGATCCTCACGTGGGTGTTTGCTGCTGACTTCATTGTCATCGCAGGCCCACTGCAGCCAGTTCAATGACTCAGTTTTCGAACTGAGAGGACCCTGAGTTCTGGCACTCCACCCCTGGTCTGGGACCTCACCCTGTGACTGTGTGTGATCTTGTCCTGCATAAAGACAGATGGAGAGAGTGCGAGCAAGACACTGATTAGGATGCCTGGCATGTGTGGGTGTTGAGGGTAGCTGTGGACGTGATCTCCAGCGGATATGAGCCCAGATGGAGATGTGAGGGTGTGTGCGAGACTGAGTGGTGATGTCCCTTGAGATGGCAGTTAGTGAGCTGCCAGTGAATGTGTGATGGCTTGTGAATGTGTGAGTCGAGAGTGATAGGGTCGTTGAGTTACCTTGGCGGCATGTATGAGATCATTTATCCTCTTTCTGCACCGAGTGTCTTACCTCTTCTGTGCAGCGCTGGCACTGATCACTGCTGCCACCACCTCTCGAGTCGGACTGATGAGCTTGCTGGACCTCCTGCGGCCAGAAGACATCGTGGCAGGCCTCGACTGCATCCAAAAAGCATTCTGGTAAGGAGTCACTGAATTTGAGGGCTGCCGTCTTCTTGGCTTTCGGGGCCATGTCTTCACTGGAGCAGCCCTGGGCTGCAGACATTGAGGAAGCTGTGCACGGCTGCATTTTAAATATGGCACCCAGAGTGAGGAAGCGGTGAGCTCACAGTAGGGCGGGCAAATCAGAGGCTGCCCGCTAGCGATCCGGGTGTTCCCTGTGTGTGCATATTTAATGAGGCAGGAAGTGGACCTTCCGGCACCAAGACCCGCCGTTGCGGCCGGCGGGTGAAACGTCGATTTTCATGCCTGCCACCGCACTTAGTGAACTGAGGGGAAAATCACTCTCCCAGGGAATCCCAGGCTCCCTCTGAACCAAAATCTAAATTTGAGCATAAAATTCTCAGGGATGCCAGGTGGTGGGATGTACTCATTTGTTAAAGAGGTACACAAGGATATAATATAAATTATCTCTGACCACTTCTAATCCCTATGAATCATAATCCGATTATACCTTGACACGCTGTAAATCTCAGGCTACAAACTAAAAAATAAGAATAGATCACAGGACTCAAATTGAATCCCTGTTTTAACATAGTGAAATATATAGGGTTCTGGCAATTCTCTGTGGTGTTGTACTGCTATTTTGAATCAGTGTACTTGATCATAGAATCATCAAATTATACAGCACAGAAGGAACCATTCAGCCCGTTATGCCTGTGCTGTCTCTTTGAGCTAGCCAATATCATGTACGAACTTTGCTTTCCATTCCTCTTATCACTCGCCATAGCCCTGCAAATTTTTCTATTTCATATCATAGAGTCATAATCCATCAAATTCCCTTTTGAAAGTTACTATTGAATCTGATTCCACCCTGTCAGGCATTTCAGGTCATTATAACTTACTGCGTAAAAAATGTTCCTCTCTTCCCGCCTTTCTATTGAAAATTGTTTAAAACATCTGTCCTCAGATTATGCCCCTCCTGCCCAGTGGAATCGGTTTCTCCTTATTTACTCTATCAAAACCCTTTATGGTTTTAAATACCCGTGTTAAATCTCCCTTTAGCCTTCTCGGGTGTAAGGAGAACAATTCCAGCATCTCTAGTCTCTCAACATAACTGAATTCCCTCGTCCCTGCAGAGTTTGTGTATGGTATTGAATATTCACAGAATGTCCCTCAACCCCCAGCTCATTAGCTTTAGAAATAACAGAAGAAACCTGGATGTAGGACAACAATTATGCTTCTTTGCTTTGAAGCCCAAACTGAGACAAGAAGGAGCAAAAGTGTATCTTCCACAATTAAATAAAGCTGCCAATCACTGATAGGTTTAAAAGACACGCAGAATCTGTCTGACTTGGTTTTCCTACTGAAATATTACAATTAGATGAACCGCCCTCAGTTATGTGGGCAAAGTCAGGGACATGGGTCAGCAGCAGAACTGAGAGGAACTTCACCCTCATAAACATACACCCTGTGAAACAAAGCATCCTTCAAACAGGTGGAGATAGCTTTCCCCATGCCAACGTCCTTTTATCAGGCCGCAGCAGCAGACATATCAATGGAACAATTGCAAAGACCACAGATAGATAAAACAAATGAATGGCTGGATGGTCAACATTAACTGCTTTTAACTCTAGGGTGAACTTCAAGTCCAGTGCTTGTTGTACCATCCCTCTAAACTCAGGGGACTTTAAGGTTGGACACACAGACAGGCTCCTTCAGCATGTAGTTATCAAATTAAAATGCTAGTACTACAGGCACATACCAATCTTCCTATATAAGTAAAAGTTTAATGGAGGGACTCTTAGAATACATTAAGGAGGACAGAATTCCAAGCTGACACAAGGACTACTTCTAAAATTAGTTGATTGATCCACACTTTTAAAGTTATTGTAGTCGGAAGACAAACAGAAACTCTAGATATTGGAGATTTTCAATGGTACAATGAACTGGTCAGTAAGTGAATCCATTGGCAATGCAAACTAAGTTCCTTTAAACTACATACACCACAACTGGAGTGCTGGTATAAAATATCCCATTCAATTCATCCTAATAGAAAAAAAACCCAGCGTTTATATCTCCTTTCACAATCTCAAGTCATCCCAAAGCACTTTGCAGCCAATAAAGCGCTTTTGTTATAATGGTTTCCAGGTAGATACAAAGAACAAAGAACAAAGAAAAGTACAGCACAGGAGCAGGCCCTTCGGCCCTCCAAGCCTGCACCGATCATATTGCCCGTCAACTAAAACATTTTGCACTTCCGGGGTCCGTATCCCTCTATTCCCATCCTATTCATGTATTTAAAGATATTGGCTTGGTTACCAGGGATTGGCTTGGATACCTGCTCTTCTTGAAATAATGCCATGTTCACCTAAGAAGGCAGATGAAGCCTGGATTTAATGTCTCATCTGAAAGTGCATCACTCCCTCAAAACTGTATCAAAGGACCAGCTTAGCTACTCAAATTTGTGGAGCAGGACTTGAACTCATGACCTTCTGACTTGACCTGTGTCCTACTATTGAGCCAAGGTGCAGTCTGGAGTTAATACCCCAACTGACTCCACAGTCAAGTTTAATGAGACTCTCTTACTTTGCTTCGCTCTGGAGTCAGCTTGGCCCTGACCCTGGGTTTACTCAACACATTTAGCGTTTCTGCAAGTGTAGTGCAAATGAAACCTTAAATTTTGAAAGAAAAGATCAATTTAAAAAAACACACCAGAACTTTTGTCAGCTTTTATAAGAAGTATTTCAAACCTGTCAAAAACCAAACCTGCCCTAAATTATTATTTTACATAGCCCAGCCGTGTCATGATAGTCACTATTTTTAAGACAGCTTAGTCATGATCTTGACACAGTAGCATTGCAGAAATCAGCTGCCTTCTTCACTGACAGGGCTGGTGCAGTGTAACATTTAAACTTTAAGAAGAAGACAGAAAAAGTAAGTGCATCAAATTTTCCATGATGGTTGGAGAATTTTAATAAGGTGCATTGGGAAAATATAATTCTTGATGGTACTGTGCTGCAGGGTTAGCTGCAGTGACAAACATTGCATCTTTCCCCCAAGTTTATGAAAACTTCTTGCCCTTTATTCATGTTCTGCACATTAGTTTTGATTATCTCTAAATCCGTGTGGCTTATTTAGCTGCGGCCGAGTTACAGCATTGGGGTATCCTGGGAATTGTATGCATGCAACATGTTGAGAGAAATGTCCCATCACTTGACAGATAAAGCACTTGAAGCTTGTGAATTGTGTTGTGCTCGTTGCAATGAGATAATCCCATTTATCAGATCATCTCCACTATGCAAACTTCATCAACATTGATTTAAACATATTGAGGTCAACAGTTAAATTAGTGTTAAAGTTGATCCATCCCATAAAACCATGAGACTTTTCCCCATTAATGGGCACTCACTGTATTTTCTATTTTGCTGGGCCATATAGGTTTTTCTGAACCTCGGCAAGGGGTGGCAATAAGCTAGAATGCCATTTAAGGACCATTACCCAGTTTGAAGAAATCAAAGCATTTGCAAAATATAAAAATATAACGTAAAGAGTAATGGCACTTCTGGATTCGATTTTAGGTTTCTGGCAGGTTGCTGGCTCAACCATTTAAAGTTCTCCATCTAAAAGATGCCTAATCAACAAAGATATGCCTGGTTGTATCAATATCACAATTATCCATACTATCCTGGTTATTGCAGGCACACCTTGCATGCACTGAAGTGTTGTAGGTAATTGCCAAGTCCCATCTGCCTTCTTGAAAAAAATAAGTTGTACATACAAGCTCATTTTTTAATTTGTGAAGTGCCTGGATGAAGATGTATAAGGTTTTCTTTTAAATACAAAGACAGCGTGATTTGGAACTGTAGTCATAAAGCTGAAATGGTCAAAATCTTAAGAGCTGTACTTGCAACAAGCGACGCTGCAGCCTGTTTAGCTGGAACCTCCTAATCTGATTTAGAATTTAGTTTGGATGAAGAGGACAAAGTAGGTTTGCAGCTGTGATTATGTGATGTCATAATCATGTCATAACAGTTTCCTGCAACTGTTTCAACTGTTTTCTCAATGGACATACGAATTAGGAGCATGAGTAGGCCACTCAGCCCCTTGAGCCTACTCCACCATTTGATAAGACCATGGCTAATCTGGTTGTTGCTTCAACTCCATTTTTCTGCCTACCCCTTATACCCTTCGAATCTTTTGTTAGTCAAGAATCTATCTACTTTGACCTTAACAATATTCAGTGACCCTGCCTCCACTGCTGTCTGGGGAAAAGGATTCCACAGACTTACGACCATTTGAGTGAAAAAGCTTCTCCTCATCTCCATCTTAAATGGGAGACCACTTATTTTCAATCTGTGCCCTATAGTTTTGGTTTCTCCCAGAAGGGGAAACATCCCTGTCAGCATCAACCATGTTGAGACCCCTCAGGATCTTATATGTTTCAATAAAATCACCTCTCATTCTTCTAAACTCCAATGGACACCGTTCCAACCTGTCCAACCTTTTCTCACAGGATAACCCCTTCATCCCTGGAGCCAGTCAAGTGAACCTTCTCTGAACTGGCCGTGTCTAATGCAATCATATCCTTTCTTAAATAAGGAGATGAAAACTGTACACAGCACTCTAGATGTGGTCTCACCAAGGCCCTGTACAGCTGCAGTAAAATTCCCCAACTTTTATGTTCCATCCCCCTTGCAATAAATGACAAAATTCAATTTGCCTTCTTGATCACTTGCTGTACCTGCATACTAATTTTTTTGTGATTCATGTACCAGGGCACCTAGATCCATCATACCACAGAGTTCTGCAATTCCTTTCCATTTAAATAATATACTGCTTTTCTATTCTTCCTGCCAAAATGGACAAGTTCACATCTTTCCACATTATGCTCCACCTGCTAAAATTTTGTCCACCCACTGAACCTAGCTATCGGGCATAAATAACATTAGTTGATTTATCAATGTGTGACTTCTGGACAGAACTTGAAGTAAATTTTGTGCTTCTTTTGCTGCCTGTTTTTTTTCACTCCAAGGGTGGAATCTTGTGGAGGTGACACAGACCACGGCTGCAGAGCCAGCAGAGCCCCACTGCATTTCATACCAATCAGGCACTTAAGAGGCTACCGGCATGCCTCCCCTGGAATCTAGGAACCCAAGGTAGAAGTCCCATCTGCCAAGCTGCCAGCCAATCAGAGGCCAGCAGGTCGATTGAACAGCAATCCCACCGGGGTGGTGGTGGCTGCTGCTGGTATTAAACCCACCCAAGGCCTAAGATCGTCACTGGGTCCCAGGCCACACGTAAGTGATGGTGCAGGGGGGCGTGGGGGAAGGTGTCGCAAGGGAAGGGGGGTGGGGGGGACCAGCAGCAAGGGCTGGGGAATGCTCTTACCAGCACTCCCCACTTTCCTAATGACAGGTTCCTCAATCAGGCATTGAGCACGTTTGAATGAGTGACTGTCCCAGGAGATGGCAGGCAAATACACCAGGGTTTGCTTGTCAATCTCCCTGCATGGCAAGCCACATGCCTGCCACTGTGTTAATACCAGCAGTGGTGGGATGAAGCCCGGAAAGTGGGCACTAATTGGCCACTCAAGGGCAATAATTGGTGGTGAGATGGGAAGATGGTCAACGGCCTTCCTGCCCCAGACTTAATCGGGGTGGAAGCTGGAAGGTGGTCGGCTTCCCACCTTCCTGTTTAAATACTTCCCGCAACCAAACTCGTCACATGGGAGGTCACAAGACTGCGTCTGAAGTCATGTTCTTCCTGTGGGCTCTGTGTGTTTTTCACTTTGTCTTCTACTTACTCCCCTCTGTGTATCCCTCTTGTGTACTTCTTTTTCCCCCTGCTATGTATGTTTGCCTCTGAGTCACTCTTTATATAACTTTCTCTTCTATCTTTTTACCATTCTGCACATATACAGGTCTCATGTGTGTTCCTTGATTGACTTTATAGGGGATTGCCCTGGGAGGGGGATCTGTCCCATAGCCCTAAGCTAGAGCATGGGGAATTCAAGGCAGGACCTCATGGTTAGAGGTGGGGTGGGAACAGTGACTGTTAATACCTACTGGAATTTGGGTCCGAATGAAAATTGTCAGTATCCAATTCAAAGGCACTGTGTGGTGCTGCTGCAGACTTTGGTTTCATTGGCCAATCCCACCACAGACTGAGACTACCAATTAATTTCCTGATCTCTGTTTCTACTACTTCTCGAGTCTAATAACAATAGTAACTAATAGATCAGATGATCTGCAGGGCCTGAAACTGGATGAGCTTTTCTTTGCACTTCTGGCTCCAGCTGGTTTTCAGTAGCTTCCTAATGAGCCTCCAACTTTGAAGGTGAGCTTTGGGGCTGAGGAACTAGGAGCCAGAGTTAGCAGCAAGGGATCTGAATCTGTGAAGAGCAATTCATCCTAAACAATGCCCCACAGGACATAATAGAATTTGAATACTTGCTTGGATCTTTGTAGTAAAGAATGAGTGGTGCAAAGCTGAAGCACCCAATGTCGTTGAGGAAGCAGAGCTTGAGCTGGAGGTGGGACATTGATGCTATGCCTAACAGCAAGGGAGAGAGGGAGCTGAGCAGAGTTCCGCTACTCAACAGTTACCATTCCAGTCAACCTAATTGACTGGAACAGCTTGACTATTCAAGCTGTTCCAGTACAATTACAACACTGGCAGCTAACTGGCAATATGGAAAATTGCCCAGGTATGTCCTGTACACAAAAGGCAGGACAAATCCAACCCGGCCAATTACCGCCCCATCAGTCTACTCTCGATCATCAGTAAATTGATGGAAGGGCTCAAGTGCTGTCAAGTGGCATTTGCTTAGCAATAACCTGCTCATGATGCTCAGTTTGGGTTCCACCAGGGCCACTCAGCTCCTGTCCTCATTACAGCCTTGGTTTAAACATGGACGAAAGAGCTGATCTCCAGAGGTGAGGTGAGAGTGACTGCCCTTAACATCAAGGCAGCATTTGACCAAGTGTGGCATCAAGGAGCCCTAGCAAAATTGGAGTCAATGGGAATCAGGGGAAAAACTCTCCACTGATTGGAGTCAAACCTAGCGCAAAGGAAGGTGGTTCTGGTTACAGTCATAGAGTTATACAGCACAGAAATAGGTCCTTCAGCCCATCATGTCCATGCTGGCCATCAGGCACCTATCTATTCTAATCCCATTTTCCAGCACTTGGCCCGTAGTCCTGTTGTTGGAGGTCAATCATCTCAGTTCCAGGACATCACTGCAGGAGTTCCTCAGGATAGTGTCTTAGGCCCAACCATCTTCAACTGCTTCATCCATGGCTCTCCTTCCATCATAAGGTCAGAAGTGAGGATGTTCATTGATCATTGCACAATGTTCAGCATCACTTGTGACTCCTTAGATACTGAAACAGTCCATCTCCAAATGCAACAAGACCTGGACAATATCCAGGCTTGGGCTGACAAGTGGCAAGTAACATTTGCACCTCACAAGTGTCAGGCAATGACCATCTCCAACAAGAGAGAATCCAACCATCTCCCCTTGACGTTAAATGGCATTACCATCGCTGAATCCCCCATTATCAACCATTGGGGGTTACCATTGACCAGAAACTGAATTGGACTAGCCATATAAATACTGTGGCTACAAGAGCAGTCCAAAGGCTAGGAATCCTGCGGCGAGTAACTCACCTCCTGACTCCTCAAAACCTGTCAACCATCCACAAGGCACAAGTCAGGAGTGTGATGGAATACTCTCCACTTGCCTGGATGAGTGCAGCTCCAACAACACTCAAGAAGCTTGACACCGCCCAAGACAAAGTAGCCCGCTTGATTGGCACCCAATCCACAAACATTCACTCCCTCCACCATTGACACAGTGCGAGCAGCGTGTATGAACTACAAGATGTACTGCAGGAACTCACCAAGACTCCTTAGACAGCACCTTCCAAACCCATGACCACTGCCATCTAGAAGGACAAGAGCAGCAGATACATGGAAACACCACCACTACCTGGAACTTCACCTCCATGCCACTCACCATCCTGATTTGGAAATATATCGCTGTGCCTTCACTGTTGCTGGGTCAAAAGCCTTCCTAACAGCACTGTGGATGTACCTACAGCAGATGGATTGCAGCGGTCAAGAAGGCAGCTCACCACAACCTTCTCAAGGGCAATTAGGGATGGGCAATAAATACTGGCCTAGCTAGTGATGTCCACATCCCATAAATGAATGAACAAATGTCAGCCTGTGCAGTCCCTGAGCTACTGAAGGGTTTGCTGGAGATGAGCACACGTTGACTTAGCTATCGCCCCTCCCGCTAATAATGTAGTAATCCATTCCATCAAAACAAATTGAAAATGGAACATATTATGCAAAAGGGAATCATTTTCTAACATTTCTATCACCCTCAGCCCCCTACTACAACTAATCTGGAATTTGAGCTAGGTTCAGCAGTTGCATCGGGTGTCAGTGTGTGGTGGAGCGCTAGATCTGTGGATCAACTGGTGGGATCAGATGCACAGTGCCAGATAACCTTGCTGACTAGAACACTAACAGTGTGCGCTGCTAAGTATTAAGGAGTGGTTTTATGATTCTCACTGCTGATGGGGAATCTTGGCTACTTGTTATCTCACTGCCCACAATTCTCCAACAAATTATTTTAATGATCAATCAAGGATCAATCCTTGCTTTTGGATTCAATGCGCTATACATAAAATCTGAATTCTGGTTGCCCCTTTTTATTAGGGATTTTTCCAACAAACAATCCCACTTTTAAAGAACTGAGCTTCCCTAGACTTTTCTCTCACCCCTTTCTCCATATTTAGAAGGGGAGTTGTGCCACGCATCCATTGGTTTTTTTTTGAAAAAAAACGGCCGGACGACATGAATGGAAAATGTATTTCTGTTGGCTACAAGAGATTGTTGTGTTCAAAATGCATTGTTTACTTTGCTAAAAGTCTTTTTTTTCCACCTAAGACAAACAAGCTTATTAGCACTTACCTCTGATCGAAAATAATAGTTACCCTGGAGTGTGCTACAGGACTAGAACACAATCAAGAGATTTAGATGAGGTCATAAACTTGGCTTGATTTATAAAGTCATTTGAACCCTGAGGTTGTGAGACAGCCTTGTAAGTGTAACACATGTTTCCAGCCAGTTGTTATTTATAATATATTCAATTTATTTTGTATTTGGAAATTTAAGCTTAAATCAAAGATGCTTTCTGAGAGTCCCTGGAGTTGATGGCAGTTACAATGGTGCCATGTGATAGGAATAACAATGGACATGCCTTTCTGCTACAAACAGAGAATCAAAATTCATCCTGGATCATTTTGAAAGTATATATTTTTGTAATATCTTGCACAGGGTGCTTTATCACCAAATACTCTTACATGGTCCTTGACCCAAAACACAGATGTAGCTGCAAAGACATGTTGGAAACTAATGTTAAACTGTTTGGTGCATTAATGCAACATCCAGTGTGGTATTGAGCAACAGAGGCCTGGGAGACTCCAGGGTTGAAGCCCGACCTCTGCTATATTAGCTAATCTCACAGTCAGGGGATGACAGGGGCATTACAATTGACTTAACACCTCTGTACTAGGGAGAAGGAATGAATCAGGGTTCCTATTACCTCTTGCTGGAAAGTATGCACATAGACATTCACATAGGATAGGATAGGATCGGGCTCAAATGTGATGTGCACCGTGGTTGAAGATTTTGTTGCCACCTGAAATTGAGGCTCACAAGTGAAAAAATGATCATTTGGGCAAAGTACCAGAAGAAGCCCTTGGACTGTACTTAGTATCGTTCACAAGGAGGTGGGAAAGAAACAACTGAGAGAAAAATATGCAAAAAATAGATAAAATAAGTGCAAGTAAATACTTTGAGTGTCAAGGTAGTTTGAAATGTACAGATAAAAATGCCAAAACAGAAAAATGGTTCAAATTCATTATGCATCCACAGTTTTTCAACTCAAGTTCTACTTAATTCCTCAAGAGTTTAGCCAAAATAATTCTCTTTCTTGATAAAGGAGATAAGTGACACTAATTTAAATGGTGCTTCAAATTTGCATAGTTGATGGCGAGGGCCGTGGCAGTAACACAATGCAGAAGGAAAGCATGGGAATTATCTGTTTCTACCACCAAAGCGTTAAAATAACCCAAGCATGTGGCTCACCTTCCCCAACCAGCTAAAAAGCTACAGATGTGCTTCTCTGACAAGGTCACTAGTAATATCTTCAACACAGTCAGTCCTATTAAAATATTCGTATTTACGCATGGTTGGTGCCACATTTAGTCACCATGAATGGGTTTTGTCAGACAACCATTTTATGGCATTTTGCAATTTGACAGCTTCCCAGAGCGCTGCTGGAAATCTCATAAATTCCACGACAGCTCAGTTTCCTACTGAACCAAACTCTTTCTCACTGTGTTAGATTTAATTTTTAAAACATTGTGATTTGTTCTCTTCTCCTTCCTGTAAAATATGTAAAACTAATCTCCAAAGGCAATCTGAGATGATGGCTTTCAGAAAGAGAGAGCAATTCAAACTTGATCCTTTGGAGCTATTTCTGCTATGCCCTGCTGTCACTAATCCATTCAGAGTTGACCACCTCACCCCCACTTCATCGTGTCATAGACAATCACATCCTATGCAACATGTCATATCAACTTATATAAAGCTGAAGCTGTGATAATTTCACATAGATACCCTCGCCTCTTTTCAGGAGTTTTGGGCTCAGGTTTTCCCTCAGTCTGCAATTTTCCTGAAATGATCTGTTGCACTTTTATCTGACGCTGTTCTTATTGACTCTCTGCATGGAGTTCTATGACTTTGAGCAGCTTTAATAGAAACTAAAATCAGGTGGGGTGTAAAACGGATGGTCAATTCCACCCTGATATTTCTCACCGGGGTGGGTGGTGGGGGTGCGGTGTGTGGTGGGGGGGTGTTAGGTCAGGATTTGCCCCGCAGCTGAATCCTAAAGAAGGATCTTCTTTTGACCCCAGAAAATTCAGCTGGGTTCAAGGTAGGTAATCGTATGGGGATCATCCTGGCATTTGCTACAGGGCACTGGAATGACAAAGCTTTTCCTTAGTTATAACTCTAATTTGTTTTAAAGTTGAAACTACATAAAGGAAGATTAAAAACAAAACGGGCATCTTTCCCAATGAAACAATGCCAACTAAAGCAATGTTCAAATGCATGTCAACTGCCCAATAGGATTTGCCAATATTGGGGTAGAAATTGGTATGCTTTGCACCTGTTTTTTAACATAAAGTGGATATAAATCACATTCATTCAATGCTAGGAGGGCCTCAGGCACTGGACCCACTGTTAAAGTCCTCCCAGGTGGATGCCTGAAACAGGCATTGGGCCCCTTTGAGGAATAATGCAAGTAGAAAAGCCTTGTGATGAAACAGTGAGCAATGATTGGGGCGCTGATTGCTTAGTGCTGGGTCTGAGCCCAAA
This sequence comes from Cetorhinus maximus, assembly GCF_964194155.1. Taxonomy (NCBI): domain Eukaryota; kingdom Metazoa; phylum Chordata; class Chondrichthyes; order Lamniformes; family Cetorhinidae; genus Cetorhinus; species Cetorhinus maximus. Next base: position 192,016,952 of record NC_135879.1, read on the forward strand.
AGCAAGTCCGAACTAATTTTGCCCCATCATTTTTGCAGTTGTGAAACAAGGAAATTCGGATACAGAATCATTATTAGTGAGCTAGCCAATACTGACAATGCAATCATTTGTCACCAGAGGAAGAGAAAAACCTTTCAGTCCATCTACAGATTTATTCTCCATACAAGTCTCCTCTCACTCCATCACCTCACCCCATCAACATATCTTTCTATTTCTTTCTCCCTCGTATGTTTACCTAGCTTTCCTTAAATGCATCCATATTATTTGTCTAACCTCTCTTTGTGGTATGAGAGCATCACTGTTTTTTTGATTTTCTAGAGAAAAGAGTCCCAGCCTGTGTAATCTTTCCTGATAGGTATAACCTTCCAGTTCTGGTATCATCCTGGTAAGTATTTATTGCACTGTTTCACGCAAGAGCATTTTACGGAGGTAGCTGGCCATTTAAATCATCAGCTGCCTGATCACTGAAGTGGGAGTCTGGTAGCCTTGGAGTGTGAAACCCGACATGTGCAGATTGTACCTGGACTGAACTTTGTGGATTCCTTTGGTTAGCTAGGGTACCCCTTTGGAGAGGTAAGCTGCCCCTTTGGACCTGATCCCGGACACTTTTCGTGGAGATAAGGTGTCCTTTAGAATTTTTAAAAATAGGTATAAATGTGTGTAAAAAGTGCATAAACCTACTACTGGCAAGTTCATTTTAACTGTCAATAGACCTGTCAAAATCAACTGACAAATTTGTCAGAAGCACCTGTCAAGGGGACCTGTCAAAGGGACCTGTCAAAAGTTTCAAAGGGAGCTGTCAAAGGGACCTGTCAAAAGTGTCAGAAGCACCTGTCAAAAGCAACTGTCAAAGGCAGCTGTCAAGCTGTCAAAACATTTAAAGGTCCTGCCCTTTAAATCTTTGATAAAATTATCTGGAGTGTTAAAAAACTGATTTCTTGCTATTTCACTCTGTCTGCTGACAGAAGCCTGAGAGTTTCCATTATTGGATTAATGCTGCATGACTAACTTCACAACCATCCATCACCACAGTAGGGTTGCTGCCATTTTACAGTTTGATTGACAGCTATAAGTGGTTACACACTCTTTGATATGGGACTGTGATTTCCAATGCTTGTTATAAGGGATTGTGCACTTGAATGAAATGTTTGCTGTTATAAGGTTTTATTTAGTGGAAGGAATGTAAATGTAGTAAATGGGTTTTTAATGAAAGAGCGTGTATTTTTTCAATATGGTGAAGTCTGAAATGGGCACTTCAAACTTTATTTTATCTCATCTCTGCATGGGTCCTGAGGTCTGCCCATGTTGGATACTAGGTGAGTTGTCATGGTAGGTGTAAGGGCAAAAGGTAGTGGGTAGGGGGAATGGGTTGGCATGAATTGGCACTCAGTTATCATGGGGCTATAAAGGACCATGGGGGTGGGTGGATGGGCACAGGCTGGCATGAGCTGGCACTGTTGGCATAGAGGCTATAAAGGGCCATGGGGTATGTGGAGTGCTGTAGGTTGGCATGGAAGGCAAGAGGGGCCATAGTGGATGGGTGTAGAGCATAGCTTGGCATGGGGGCATGAGGGGCTATGGTGGCGGGTGGGGGGCATGTGGTGGCATGGGTTCAAATAGATGGGGATGGGATGTGTCATGTTTTGTTCTTTATTTTTAAACTTTGGACATATAGCCAGATCCCTGAGGCAGGCCTTCCACCCAGCCCGCCTCTGCACCTGGCAGCCTCCTCAGTTCTTCCAGGGTCACCTGGTCCAATTTCTAATCCACCCATTCCCCCTACCCGCACCACCCTTGACTGAAAATCTAATACCCTGGCAGCCATGTCTAAAGGTCAGGTTCGCCGAGCTGAGAATTCTCCCGTCTCTGTGCACCTGACCCGTGAGCAAAAATCTCGGCATGAGTGTTTGCGTTTTTATGACCTTATTAATCTCTATGGCTACTTTTGGTGGTTTGCGTATCTGTTCCTCTGCCCCATTTAAACTATCATTTTCCTACTTTCTCTCCCTGCTAAAATGCACAACCTCACACTTATCCATTTTGACATATGCCAATTACATGTCCATTCTGCAAGTTTATAATGAAAGAAAATGGACCCCACATTTCTGAAATACTGGTACTTCCCGGTGATGACTGACTCCTTCATAATAATTGTCAATGACTACAAATCTCCTTGGATTCTTTCAGGGATAAATATCATCCTTTCAGGGAATAACCACCATCTACTTTGGGATAATAAGAACATAAGAAAATAAGAAATAGGAACAGGAGTAGACCATTCGGCCCCTTGAGCCTGCTCCACCATTCAATAAGATCATGGCTGGTCTTCTTGTGTTTCGATTTCCACATTCCCATCTAACACCGATAACCTTTGATTCCCTTGCCTAACAAGAATCTGTCTATCTCTGCCTTAAAAATATTCAATGACCCCGCCTCCACCACCTTCTGAGGCAGAGAATTCCAAAGTCGCACAATCCTCTGAGAGAAAAAATTTCTCCTCATCTCTGTCTTAAAAGGATGAACCCTAATTTTAAATAAGTGTCCCCTAGTTCTGGACTCACCCACAAGAGGAAACATCCTTTTGACATTCACCTTGTCAAGGCCGTTCAGCATCTTATATACTTCAATCAAATCACCCCTCGCTCTTCTAAACTCAAATGGAAACAAACTTCGTATGTCCAATCTTTCCTCATAAGACAACCCACTCATTCCATATGATGATTCCATATAATGATAAATACCATCCACTCCTGGGGCTTTGTTTTCTTTGAGGTATTTTACGCTGTCAACAACTTCATTTATTTCAATGTTCTCAGGTTCTTTGGACCAATTGATGAAATGGGCACAAGTTGTGTCCAAAATTGGGCCTGTTTTGAAAAGAGTCCTTTTTATCAAATTTCCATTCAATTTTATGTGCATATTGGCAAATGCAAAATATGCAATGAACCAGTGCAATCAGGCAGGGTTTATAAATGTTATGTTCTAAATTGTTTTAAAAAATATTTCATGATATATTGAAAAGTGACAACTAGGTGGAGTTTCATTAATACAGCTGAAAATAGGTTCGTCACAAAAAATATGCATTTTTAAACAGTGTCCAGTCTACCTGCGAGTAGTCCAATTTTAAATGGCTGAAAATGACTTTTAAAAAATGCGAACCATTTTCCTAGTTACACTGGCGTAAAGTAGTCAATTCCCTCATGAAATAAAAAATGCATTCAAAAGCTTTTGAAATGCTCTTATTAGTGTCCTCACAGAAATGAACCAACTTACTTTTAGGGTTTCTCAAAAACCTGCAAACAACTGCAATCAGTGGAAACTCCCAATGGTGATTAATCCGCCCTGGGGCAGGTTTTGTGGCTGGGTCTGACTTCTAGACAATGTTTTTAAACATGCTTAAAAGATTGTGGAACCTCAAGATGTATTTCTTTGCACTTAGATTTTCGTGATCTTTTACTCTGGTTATGCTGATTTCAGGAGAATCGCGGTGAAAAAATAGCACAGCTGAGTGTAAACTCAATTTTTCTTGGGTTGTTTCTGTTTGGGAAGAGCATTTTGCTTATGTTTTTCCTCATGAATACTTGGAGGAATGAATCAATCAGAACATTTTTGGCTCTTTGCCAATTTGCCTCTATTGTTTTCACCACTTCATGAATGCCTTTCTACCGTTGTTTGTACTGAAAGATTTTTTTCTGTTGCTGAATTTGGCTTCTGCTGTTAGGTTTCTTTTCCAGGTTCCTTTCTGCCCTTCTGATGAATCTTTTAATGTGTTCATAATTTTCTTATATTCATCTCATTAAACCTTTTCCACTTTCTCCCTGCAGACTTTGTGAAGATAATTTTATTTCCTCTTTATTACACTTATTATTTGTTTGTTAATCCATTTAGAGATGTTTGTCATCAAGGTCAGACAATCCTCTTTGAAGTGACATTCACCCAATGTTAAGCTATGAATTCCCATAAAGGGATAAAAGAAAAGGAGTCTGAAATTCCACGGCTCAACCAGCACACCTTCATGGTAGGAATATGGCCATAATGATGCATGAACTAAGAGGGTGAAACTATTAGGAAAGATTAAACAGGCTAGGGCTCTTTTTCTCTAGAAAAGAGAATGCTGGGGTGTGACCTAATAGGTGTCTTTAACATTTTGAAAGGGCTTTACAGGGTAGACAGGGAGAGGATGTTTCTACTGGTGGGACAACCAAAACCAAGGGTCACAAATATAAGATAGTCATTAATAAATACAGTTGGGCATTTAGGAGAAACGTCTTTACCCAGTGGGTGGGCAGAATGTGGAACTTGCTACCACATGGAGTGATTGAGGCAAATAGCAGATGTATTCAAGGGGAAGCTAGATAAGTACGTTTGACAGAAAGGAATAGAAGGTATGTTAATGGAGTTAGATGAAGTAGGGTGGAAGGAGGCCCTTGTGGAGCATAAACACTGACATAGACCTGTTGGGATGAATGACGTATTTCTGTGTTGTAAATACTATGTAATTCCATATAAAAAAATGCTGCCTCAACTTCAGTGGCAAAAGCCAGAAATCAGGCCAGGAATAAGAAGCATGGAGCCTCCTCAAACACCCACAGAATCTGTGGGGCCTTGTAAGGAGTAGAACTTCCACCTGCTGGCTACAATGAATATCAAAAATTCATGTGGATCAGAGTCCAAGTATTCAAAAAAAAACCATCCAATTTTCTTTTCATTGAGTTAAATGGAAGGAAAACCTGTTATCTTCCTTTATATGTATGTTCTCTGACCTGTCAGATTTTCTGATATTTGCCGCACCCAAGCAAATCTCCTCTATTGTTTTCACTGACAAGAGGTGATGCCATGTGAGTGCACCCAGAGTGACCATTTCATTACTGTCATTGTGTCTGCTCAGTCCATCTCACGATGAATGGATCCACCCATAATTAACTCAATTGATGTTGTAGCACGGTGCACTCTTTTACACTCAATCTGCATAAGGAGCTGGATTTCTCTTTCAGTTTCTAGCATACTATTAGCACCCATCATGACTTTTTTCTTCACTTGCAGCCTTTAAAGAAGATAAGAGAATTTCGTTTTGAAGCTAGTACAACAGGGAGCTGACTAAAGAAGCAAGATCTAAATGCCTCACATCTAGTTTTAATATCATGTTATTTTGTATTATTTATATAGTATGTATACTTTCTAAACTGCATTTTATATGCCTATAAATATGTATGCGTTTGACTTCCGGCACATTGACTTCAGATGCAACTTAACGCAGGCTGATAACTGCATGACTGACTGTTGCTAACAAAAACATGAGCAAATTTCACCAGGTTCTGAGAAGGATAAGAAAGTTATTTTCTACTGACAATCAACAGGAGAGTGTATAGGTTACTCTTCTCTCTTTTTTGGATTGCTGAGAACTGACCCCAAAACCAACCAATACATTTCTTTTGCGATGTATTGTTGGAATGTTATGCAACCCCATTCACTATTCATTTCTCTCTAATTGCCAGAAAACATTGGAAGAAACAAAACATTGCCAGAAACAAAATAGAACTATGGACAGAGATGTGCAAATAGTTGAAGGGAAGCAATGCAAGTAGGCTTTTGAAGATACCAAGAAAGGTGATAAGTTGAAGAGAATTCCAGAGGGCATGCTGAAAGAATGGTTGTTGCAGGCAGAAGAGAAGAAGTGAAGAATAAGCAGTAACATCAACATCCTGGGGGGTTACTATTGACCAGAATCTGAACTGGACTAGCCATATAAATACTGTGGCTACAGGAGCTAGTCAGAGGATGGGAATTCTGCAGCGAGTAACTCACCTCCTGACTCCCTAAAGCCTGTCCATCATCTACAAGGCACAAGTCAGGAGTGTGATGGAATACTCCCCACTTGCCTAGATCAGTGCAGCTCCAACAAAATTCAACAAGCTCGGTACCATCCAGGACAAAGCAGCCCACTTGATTGGCACCCCATCCACCACCTCCTCAAATATTCACATCCTCCATCACCAGTGCACTGTGGCAGTATGTCCCATATACAAGATGCACTTCAGCAAATAGCCAAAGTTCCTTCAATAGTACCTTCAAAACCACTAACTGCTACCACCTAGGACAATGGCAGCAGGCACCACCACCTACAAGATCCCCTTCAAGCCACTCACCATATATCACCGTTCCTTCACTGTCACTGGATCAAAATCCTAGTACTCCCTTCCTAACAACACTGTGGGTGTACCTACATCACATGGACTGCAGAGGTTCAAGAAGGCTCACTGCCACTTTCTCACTGGCCACTAGGGATAGGCAATAAATGCTGGCCTTGCCAGTGATGCACACAACCCAAGACTGAGTAAAACAAAAGTGGCAGGGGAAAGGGGTGGTCTGTAAAGGGCTTATATAGCAATCAAGAAAATTTCCATTGCATGAATCATAAAATGTAATCAGATTGTGAAACCGTTAGAGACAGGAAGACATTCAGATAAATTATAACCTTTGGGCAGCTAACTGGCAGAGAGTACTGGCTGCCACCTGTTCTGGGGATGAAGAGCCTGAAGCCATTTTGAGGTCTGGGCCTCATTAAATGGAATCAGTCAGCTGTGTGCATTAGATGGGATCCCAATAAAACTTGCTGGTTTGGGGCCTGTGGAGCCCCAGGTGGACCCAGCAAGCAGGGAGAAGACAAAATGGAGGGCCGGTGTCAGTGGGGAGGGGCAAGTGCAGGCTGGCAGCAGCTCATAATTTTTTTGCTTTCTCTAGCTCCAAAAAAATAATGTCAACAAACTTTTGGTTTCCTTTATGAAGCAACCATCAATGGCCTTCAGGCCATTTCACCCATGTTTCCCTTAAAATAGCAATTGGGGTCCCACCATCGGATCCCAACTTGCATAATCAAGAAGCTTATAATAGAAACAGGTGGCGGCTGGAGTGTTGACACTGAGCAGTAAATCTACTGACTCCATTTTGAGTTAAAGCACAAGTAATGATGATTTCAGCCAGTTAACATCAACCTGACTGTGTTTAGAAAGAGGTTTTTGGGACAAACCTTTTATCTGTCTTTGCCACAAGGCCCAATTGGCCCCTCAGGTATAGCTCAAATTGTAATTTGGTATCCGCTTATGGAGTTTATGAGATATGTCAAAAGGACAACTTTTTACTGCAAAATCACTCAGTTGGGAACAATTTATTGGCAGGACGTGATTAGCATCCTCCGATTCCTGACCACAGTCAGCCAGATTGAGAGGGGGGATAGGCCCTGGGCATTAGGCTACAATCGGGAAACGGAGAGGAAGGAGGGAATGTTTAGAGGCCTGGGGTTGGGGCGAGATTAGAGGCCCTCATGGGTGAGATAAGAAGTTTAGAAGGCCCTCAGGGACAGGGCATTAGAGTCGGTTGTGAGTGCAGTCATGTGGGGTTAGTGAAGCAGATAAATTAGAATCAGAAGATGTAGAAAGGCCAGACTGGCCAGGTTTAATTTAAATGGCAGAATAAAAGCAAAATACTGCGGATGCTTGAAATCTGAAACAAAAACAAAAATTGCTGGAAAGACCCAGCAGGTCTGACAGCATCTGTGGAAAGAAAGACAGGGTTAACATTTTGAGTCTGTATGATTCTTCTTCTTCTTTAAAATGGTGGCTAACTAAGAGGCAAGCAGCCTTATTACAATATTAAAATTGTCAACAATCTTTCTGGGAGCAGCTTGGTTCCCTGTCCCTGTCTTGCCTTTGTTGAACCCAAAATTGGGAGGTTAATAGGAATCAGAGTTTTTAATATCTACATCACACCCAAACCAAACCTGCCCAATTTTGAGGGTTAACATTCATGCCCGTGATCCTGTGGATGCTAATCTGTATTATATAAATTTTACTTCAGTAGCAGAGTGAATAAAGCTGACAATTAAAACTTTACATTGCAATTTTCTTGACTAAAGCAAATACTCTGACATTTTGCTAAGCTCCATTTTCTATAGTTTTTAAATGCCAGCGAAAGGAAACCATACATAACATGAAAAGGGATTTCCAAAATAATCCTACAGGAAAACCCTTCTTAAAATCCGACAGAATCTATTGGTTTTATTTTGGAGACAATCCCGTGGTTTACTATTCGAATTGAGAAGGAGCTGGTGAGCTACCTTATTGAACCTTTGGAATCTGGGTCCTTATGTACAAGGTTACTGGGACAAGGCAGGAGAGTGGGACTAGGTGGAATGCTCTTTCAGAGAGGCAATGCAGACTCGATGGGCCGAATGGCCTCCTTCTGCACTGTAAAGATTCTATGATTCTGTAATTCTGCTGTCGGTACACCCGCAAGGCTGTTTGGGAGAGAGTTCCTGGGTATTGACCCAACTGACAATATTCTGGCTAAAGAATTCAGAATGAAACATTAGCCTACAAGTATTGGAAAATAACTGGCATGGAAAGGCCAAGGCAGCTCCATCAAGGGCAGCTAGAAATGGACAAGTTTTGGCCTTGCCAGCGATGCCCACATCCCATGAAAGAATAAAGGAAAATGAAGACTGCTGCACATTCACAATGGCTGGAGCATCATGACTAGATGCTTCCAACAGCTCTCCCAGCTGAAAGAGACAAAAAAAAGCAGAACTAAACCCAGGGTCAATGAGGGGAAAAAAATACTTTGGAAAATTCCTCTTTGAGCCCCTTGGGTGATCGAAATCAGGCCAGGAAACCTGCCTTCCTCTATTGGACGCTAACAAATTTGCTGTATATTTCCAGAATTTCTGGCTTCATTGTTGTATCGGCAAACATACACTTTTCGTAGTCATTACGTTATGTTTCTACCACTGACTGGATTGCCTTGATTTGCTTTGCTGATTTTTTTTCGCTTGACTGTAATTGCTGAACAATTCCAATAAATTGTTAATTATAGTAAACATGCTGTTACTCAGAAAGCAGCTGCTTCCTGCTCCCTAAAACAGATCTGCTCTTTCTGTAAGATCAGTCCTAAGCCACTTCTGCCCTTCACAAGCTGCAGCGCGTAATGTAACAGTTCTGATATTTCTCTACAGATTCCAACTGATCTGCCGTCCAATTTCAGCACCTCCTATTTTTTATTTCAGCGTCTAGCGTTCACTATTTCCTTGATCTCAACGCCTTTGCAGCCAATTCATACCGGCTCCATCCAGCAGCCACATTGTTTGGAGGTGCAGCTTCCAGCCCAACACTCTCCAACAGCACATTGAACGCCCTAAGTTGTTGACATGAGCAGGAAGAATGAGAGGAGCAGCTGCAATGCACGTCTGAGGGGGTCAAAGAACTGCCTTTTCATAATCATTATTGTCCGATTTAATATCCTTTGATGAAGCATAGGAATAAATTTTGTCAGGAGAATGAAGGGCTTGTGTAAATTTGTTATTTTGATTGATCTGGAGAACTGCCAAATGAAAGGTAACTGTGTATGCAGGAACAGTTAGGACTTAAACCAAAGGTGCCACATAGGACAGCTTGATTGACACCCTAAAATTCTAGTTCTAGTTGTTTCTCTGAGCCTTGCAAATTATCTTCACAGAAAGCTGAGCCATAATTGATTTTTGCTCTATCTATAACAAATAAAATTACATTTTGAGCAGAGTAAAAGGGGTATCATTTCTAAGCACTGCAAGCTGTGAAAAATTGCCCTAAGTGTTCTATCTTTACTGCTTTCTGTTCCTTAACATGCATCATTTCCCTTGGTGCCTGATTACTTCTAGCCCTCTTTAATCAGCCACTGGGTGGTCTACAAAAAATGTCTTTTCTTTAATTGGGAACCTAGGTAAAGGAGCCTTGCCTATCCTGCTGGGGTCCAAGCATGAAAAGAGTAAAAGAAATCAAGAATTAGGTGATGCCAAACCTGGGTTTTAAAAGCCTGTAGATTGTGAAAGGAAGGGAAAGCTAACAGAGAAGATTTCTATTATCTGATACCTGTACTCAAATCATAAATGCATTCTTTATGCACACGTTTAGTGATTCAGCGCTCTATGATAAGAGACTAATGTGGAAGCAGTGATGATTTGGTGAATATGGTTAATTACAAAAGCCCCTTATATATTTCCTCTTTTCAAATTGAAAACCCAACAATTGTTAAATTAGTAAAGTGCTTAAGATGAACCAGATGCACAACCTTAATGGTCTGAATTTTAAGAGGTACCTATGGGCAGGAAAACCAGTAGGTGGACCCTTAAAGGAAGAGCGCTGTTGCATTGGCAACATGTTCACCACCAGCCAGCCTGCTGCACTAAGATTTTACGGTTGGTGGGGGAGGCATTGGGTGGGCTGCCCACTCGTGGCCCAATTGAGGCCCTAATGTGAGCAATTACTGTTCAATTAAAGGCCTCATCCCGCTGCCACTCCAATTCAATCTGCAGAGGGAGAGGCCTGCACCCAACGTGTAGCTCAACAGGTTTAACCCTGCGGGCTGCTGGTCAGTGAAGTGGGAGGCTGCCTCCTTCTTGGGCTCCCTGTGCCAATCAGAGTGCCCCTCCACAGCTTTGCCACCCCTTGTCCACCCTCCCATCCTGCCCTGTCCAACATGCCCTTCCCAACCCCCTCACATGGATTGTCCTGCCAACCCGGCCCTGGCGAGACCCTGGATTTACCCGGGTTTCAGGATCCATGCCTCCCAGGTCTTCTGCAATACCAGCATATGCCACCTATCCTGGCGTGGCACAGAGTTGCTAGCCTCCAATTGGCTGGCAGATTTATGAGGAGGGACTTCCTCCTGGAGATGTATGGAAGTTCTGCTTCATACTAATTAAAGGGCCATTGCCTGAAAAATTAAAGCGGGGTGAACCAGCCAAGTGGAGCTGGGCTCATCCCCAACATTTACACAGGGATGGGGATGGCATATAATCCAGCCCAATGTAAAAATGAAAATTTTCCCCAGATTCCCTTACGAATAAGCGTACCAATGAATGCACGGGGAGTAGGGAAGCATGTACGCCTTTACATTTCCAGAGAGTAAGAATTCTTGGGGAACCAAGCCACTCCAATGCCCACTATTTTCATCAGTCCTTGACACTGTTAAAAAGTGGACAAAGGAGAAAATGGATTAAAATAATCTTAGATTGTACAAGTTACCAAATTAGTTAACTTTAGATGAATAGATCTGTTAATCATAAATTCATAGCGACACCCCCTTCAACCTACTGAAACCTATTTGAACTTGCATAAAAAGGAAAGGGTACTTTGACAGTCTAGCAAAATTAACCATAGACAGCCATTGTCACACACAGACAGATACAACAGTCAGGATGAGATACAACCATGTACAGTCAAGCATGTTAGAGAAAAGAAATTCAATTCAAACTGTACACATGTTAAATCACAAGTGCGAATTCTAGAAATCAGTTTTTTTTCCATTTCATAGTTCTGTAGTGTGTGTATGTTCTTAAAATGGATGAAAGTGAGGATGGAAAAGGAATGAAATGCTCTTGACACACACACATAAAAAAAAAGTCTGACAGCAATAATTTGCACTTTGGAGACTCAGACCTAGGAGGAAATTAAATCTCTAAGCATGCAGGAAGCAGGATGCAAGCTCAAGCACTCCTTTCTGGGCTCTTCAGTGAAGTCTGATTGACAGATTTGTCTGTGTGTGACAGCACACCTGCTGCACCGTTTTAATGGTGATGTATAATGCCCCCTGCTAATCCTGGGAGCCCTGGGAGTAGCAAAACTGTCATTGGAAATATGAGGCAGCATGGCCCTCTGGGTAACAGGCAGCCAGAAACACAGATGTTCTTGTCATTTCCCAAATGCAACAGGAATGATGGGAAGACACCTCAGCAGCTTAAGATTTTGCAGAGGCAAAATGATAGAAAATGAATGCAGCGTAGTTTGACAAAACAGCAGGGAAAGGTCATCAAAGAACAAACTACAAAGGGGGAGAAAGGAAAGCCTAAATAAAATATTTAAAGAGCTACTATCCCGTTTTGTCAGCTGTCCTTAGCTCCCGTTCAGCACTATGAGTTTGTTATCATTCCTCATAGTGATTATCTGTTCCGCTCATCAATATTAATGACAATTATTTCAGCAATAGGCTTTTTTTGGGAGAGAAAAGGCCCCACGCCCACCACCCCCCTCACCTTCTGGGTGCTAGTGGAATAACTTTACTCTTCTAATAGGGTGGCTTGTTTATAGTAAAATAAATTATTGTTGCTAACATGAGTTTTGTGCTTATGAAAATTACAAATGTCAGTGCAAGAGAATCAAAGTTTAGTTTGAGTTTTTCACTCCCCAGATCGGTGTCAAGCATCTCCGGAGCAGGTGCAGTCTCCATCAGCTGGGATTAGGAACACCCTCTAAAAGTGCCAGAGGACTGTGGCTAAGGTGATCAAAAATGGCCTGAAGACATATTTGTAAAAAATGTCTCAAATTCATAAAAGTGAAAATTAAAGAATAATCGTAAAACAAGCATAGAAATTGTTATCCAAAGTTTTTGGGGGAGAAATTTTGTGTGGCGCCACTTCTAGTAACTTGCCGCTACCTGATCAAAGCAGACATTCTTCATGTGTAAGGCTGTATGGTGAGTGGCAGCGAGCTAATCAGAGCTATTGAGGCTTGCACCATCCTGTCAGGAGTCAGTATTGATTAAGGGAAATGAAAATTAGGTGGTTTCTACAGTGAGCAGCCAATCCATGGCACCTGCTTTAATGGTGGTAGGAACACAGGAATAGGCCATTCAACCCATCAAGCCTGTTCCATTATTCAATTCACGGTCACAGTCGATTATTACCCTAAATCCATTTACCTGCCTTGACTCCATATCCCCTAATAACCGTGGCTAGCAAAACCTATCAATCTCAGATTTAGGATTAATAATTGAGCTAGCATCTTCTGTTTTTATTGTGGGGACAGTTCCACACTTCTACTGCCCTTCTAAGTGTTTCCTAACTTCTCTTCTGAATGGCCGGGCTCTGATTTTCAGGTTATGTTCCCTTGTTCTAGACTCCATCACAGGCTGCAAAATATTTTACCTGCTCCATCAATTTCTTTACACATATTAAAAACCTCACTCAACTCATCCCTTCAGCTTTCTATAGCTCAGGCAAGCCTAGTTTGGGTAATTACTCTTCATAATTTAACTCTTGGAGAACTAGTAACATTCTGGCGAACCTGCTCTGTGCTTCTTCAAAGGCAAATATATCACAAAGTCTCAAAATGTGGCCCCTTTTAAACATCAAATCATGACAAAGTACTATGGCTATCTTTAATGTCCTTATAACTTATTCTGGTCATACCAATATGATTCTATATATCTATTTTTGTTAACAGAACAAATGCTAATGATATCTTTTGGCTTGTAAACTTGGAATGGTTATTGAGGCTGAGTGTGTGAGGGAGCTGAATTAATATTACATATCTAAATTTTGAGAATAGACCTTTTGGCTCATCCTCCTCTCACAGACTCTCAGTCAATCCACTCTATCAGGGACTTTACCAATCTAATTAATATCCCGAGGAACAGTTCTGCAAAGTCTCTCTGTGATGCTCAAAGGCAAACAAAGCAAAACTCTAGAAGATCTATCTGACTTTACATTCTGCATTATTCATCCTTGATATGACATTTCCAGTACCTCAGGAACTATGATGTTTCATAGATTATGTGACTATCTGAATCTATACCTCTCCTTATACGATCAATTCTCCTATAAATGAGCAATTCAGCTGGCTGTACTCAAAAGTTGTTAATTAACTATTTTGGTTGAAACACTATTCCACATTTCTAGTGCTTTGTGAGGAAAGAAATTGCTCCTTGAAGTTATTCCATAACTTTTAAGCAATCAGAAAAAAAAACAATGAAATGTTGAGGTTTATCTCCAGTGGACTGGAATATAAAGAGGAGGAATTTAAGTTTCACTTGTGAAGAACTTTGATCATGCCCAAACTGGAATACTGAGCAGAATTTTACCGTCTGTGAGCAGGGGGTGGGGCCCGCTTACCGGCGCGTAAAATGATGCGGGACAACATCGGGCGGAACCCCTGACGTCACCCCGACCCATTTAAATTTTCTGGAAGGCTGGGGCGCAGCAAAATCAGCTGCGGGCCCGCCGATCTGTCAATAGCCAATTGAGGCCATTGACAGGATCAATTAACCAATTAAAGGACCTGCCCGTCCAACCTTAAGGTTGGCGGGTCAACCAGGAGCCCTGGCGGCAAATAGAAAATACATGAAACCTCATCCAGCGGCGGGATGAGGTTTCATGTAGGGCTTTAAAAATTGTAATAAATTTGTTCTGTAAATTATGAACATGTCCCAACGCATGTGACATTGTCACATGAGGGGACATGTAAGGGATTTTTCTTTTCCCTATTTTTAATATTTTTAAAAGTCGAGGCGATCTCCCTGAGGCTGCACTTAGCTTCAGGGAGATGTGCACTCTTTCGTGCGCATGCACGAAAGAGCGCACTCTCGATTTTAGGGATTCTCCCCACCCGCACAGGGAGCGCATAGCGCTTCCTGGCAGACATCACATTGGGCGGGTCTTAATTGGCCCGCCCACGTAAAATGGCGGTGCGGCCCCGATCGCTGGCGGCTATCAGCTCTGCGCCCGCCTGCCCGACAAACGAAAAATTCTGCCCACTGTGTTCAGCTTTGGGCATCATACCTCAGAGGAAAGAGAGATTGGCTTTGGAGGGGTCAGAATCACCAAAATGATGCCAGGGCTTAATGGTGTTAAATTACGATGACAGGTTGCATAAACTTGGGGGCGGGCTTTTCCGGCCCCGCGTGCTGCTGGGATCGTCCACTCCCACAGGAAGTCAATGGATTTTGGCTGGGCCACTGAATCTCCCATGGTGGGTCCCACCACGATGGGGCCGGAAAATCCCGGCTTCGGTTTCTATTTCCTTGAGGTTAGAAGATTAAGTGATCAAATTGAGACATAAGGATTAATAAAAGTATTCCATAGGGCAGATTCTGAAAAGCTATTCCTCTAGTGGGAGAATCCAGAACAACACACTTGTAAAATAGGAGTACTCAACAGTGAAATCAGAAACCACTTCTCCATTCAAAGGGTAGTGGAAATATAGAATTCTCTCACCTAAATGACTGTGGATGCTGGATCAATTGAAACTTTTAAGACTGGATTGACAGCTTTTTTTATTAGGAAAGGCAGTCAAGGGATATGGATCAAATGCAGGTCAATGGAGTTGAATGGTAGGGTAGAGTGGGATCTTCTGGTCTGGAGTATAAGTTGGGAGGTGGGAGAGGAAGGGAGAGTGATTTCAGCTTGGGGGTGGTATGGCTGGCCACTCGCGATCTCGTGCTAGTCAGCTCATTAAATATGCATGCATGAGGAGCAGGGTGGGCAGGAAGTCAATGCCCCTGCCGCTTCCTCCTCAGCTGGACCATAACTGATAGAAGTGCAGGGTTGCCTGGAGCCAGCATCGTGTATGGCTGAGGTGATCTGTGAACAAATTGCAGTGATCCATCCAGTCAGCATATTCTTTGAAGCTGTCCCTCTGGCCCTGATCATTTCAGCCAATGGGAAGCCCTGTATCTAGCATCAGTCTACCCCTGACTTCCCCCCACCCCACCATAGTGAAGCCCATCCTGGAGGACCACAGGTGAGTTCTCCTCTCATTCATAAATCCGTTTGCATGGAGACTGCAGCATTGACCGGGGTAATGAAAGCCATGTCCATGCACCCTTCTTCAAATGCAATTGGGTTTCCCCCAACAAGCTCGAGGCACATTTGAGAGACCCTTGCCTCCATCACAGACATATCACCCACCTCATTATCAGCCATGGCCACCCACCCGGGACCCTCGAGGTTCTAAACCAGCACATTGTTGTCGGTCGCCCCAAACATCCCCTCCACCACCTCCCCCTGCCATCAGGCCCCGACGAGTAACCCCTGCCTCCCTCCCTCCATCATTCCCTCCTTCCTCTACACCTCTTGGTCAACTTGAATGACCTTTCAGCACAGACTTCACTGCAGCTCTCGACTCTGCTGGGATCTCGATGTTCTGAGATCCATGAATCAGGGAGCAAACCTGCTGCCATGTGGGCTTCACCCACAGAGAGGTGAACACACCTGAGCAAGGTTCTCATGCAGCTGACTCATGATTATTAGGGTGTCCCTTTAGTCGGCCAATTATGCTGACCTTTAACTCCATCCACCCGAAAAGACCCTCCTCCCACTTCGAGGATTCACACGCACAGAGCGACTGTGTTCTGAAGCCTTGAGAAAATGGCGTACATAACTTTCCAGACACACTCCACCATCTTCTACTCTCTCGCTGTCACCCACTAACTTCCCCCCATCATCCTTGAGCCACCCAATATAACTATTTCTCTTTGTTTTCCTGAACCTCCCCACTGTTACCCTTGAGCCTGTCACCATCATCCTCCACATGTCTTCTCTCTCTTCTGAGCCTACACCCATTACCGTCCCCTTATCCACCCTGACTCTCACCACCACACCACCCCCCCAACCTCCCATTATCCGCATCACCTGTTTTGTCTGTTTCCTTGAGCCCTCCATGACCCTGGACCTGCGACCCTACCACATCCCACTACCCACCTCTCAATGTGACTGTTCCCTCCACTGCCCAGCACCATCAGTTCAACTCCCAGGACCCCTCCATAGACAGCACCAGCCCCAACCTCTGGAATAATCTCTCTCGCACATTCACAGATCCCCCACACGCAACATGCAAGGCCCTTCCCTCCCTCCCACGTCCCTGCACTGTCACCTTCTCTCCCTGGCTCCGTCTCTGCTCCGGACACTCTCCCTCCTCCATTCCTGCCCCATGCCCCTTAGGCTGCCACCACCCGATCAACGACTCGGTGAACAACTTTCCCCAAAGAGGAAAATAACAGTGGCTATTCACTCCAACTCCAACAAATTGACTATCTCGCCTGCTGCATGCCACTTACCTGCAGTTGTAAATCTGAAAGCACATTTTGCTCGCTTGCCAATAACTTAATCAGGAAGGGAACTTAAATCTGGCGAGCTGGCCTTTTGATGAGCATGCACTACATGCAGATGCATGCAAATGCACTTCCAAATGCAGCTGATCTTTGGCCTTCTGCTCAATTAAGTCCCCCCGTCTGCCTTGCTTCCCACTCTCAGGAGCAGCACAAGAATCCGCCCATAGGATCTAAGAGCTGAACAGTCTATTTCTATTCCTATGTTCCTATATAAATGCAAGCTCTTTCTTTTTACATTGGTACTCTAACTTTCTGTTCAAAGTCCATGTTAAATTGCTCATCTCCATTGATATCATCCATTCCTCCAAGCATTTTCAAGATCACAATCATCTCTCCCCTCAACGTTCTGATGAAAATTGTTTAGTTCTGTTAGCTTCTTCACAGGTTTTACTTTTCTTTGACTCTTCTTTTCTTTGACTCAAACTGCATACAAGATTCCAAATGTGGCCTCAGCAGGAAGTTCAAATAATTTATTTCAACATACAATCAAACAATCATAGAGCACAACCTGCTGTTCCTTATCGATAAAGTTCCAAACAACTGGTATTTTCAGTGTATGGTCAATGATTACAGCCAAATCATTTTTACTTTTTCTTTGCTAATGGGTATTCCTTTGTTCTGTGCTATGTTTCACATTTCTAGATCCAATTTCATGATTAAAATTTATCTGCTATTCCAAAGCCCACATAACTGATTCTTTTAAATGCTCCCAATGTTGCCTATATTTTTTACCTGGTCTGTCAACTTGGAATCAGCTTAAATTTTATACTGTCAACCTCATATATAGCAATCACCAACTTGCCCTAAACGTTTGTCATGTGCAGGTGTTCATTGAGTGTGGGTTGGCTACATTTAACATCCTTATATAGAAATTTCAGTTGTTGAGTTTTTCTTTTTGAAGAACTACATGTGTAGCACAGAACAGCAAACTTTGCATACTCTATAAAGGACAGGCCTGAGAAGCCACTAATCAATCTACTGTACCAAAAAGCTTCTGTTTTGGCAGTTCTTATCCTTCTCCACTTGGCAAGAATGAGGAGTGAGGCACAAGAATGAGGGCTGAAATAAGACAAGAGGAGATATGAAATAGAAATCCCATGGAACAAGATTCCAGAGATTGATTCCCTGCAGATTTTTAAGAAGGCACCAAATGTATTCCTGGAATACATTATGATCATGGCATATGGAAGATAAACTATTTCTGGATAATAATTAGTGGGTTGGGGCCTGATTGCCTTCGAGGAGGAGAAGAATTGTTTTGCCAGAGGTTTTCTGAATTCGGTGCAGGTCTCTGGTGTTTTGCTTCTTTTTAGAAGATGGCAGGTGGGAGAGGGTGGGCGTGGGGTGGGTGGTTACTGCACAGAGATGAAATCAACTGATTTTGGCCCAATAGCGTTCTCCCATCCTGGATACATAAACATAAATATAAACACAACTATCCTGCTGTATATAGGTTATGAACAGCTGGGGACTCAGATTAGTTCCTGAGGGGATTCTGCTAGTTACCATTGCCCACCCAGAGCTTTTTTCAATTATGCACAGCTTCTATTTTTATGCCTCCTGGTGTGTATTTGTTATCTATTAGCGTAGGAAGGGACCTTTTGGTAATGGTACATCTGTCTAATCCTTACAGCTAGTTTTGGAAAGAGGACTAAGCAGCACACTTAAATTTTCACAATAAACATATAAAAAAAAGTACCTATTCTTATCCATTTCCTTGAAGATAGACGTTGCATCTTTAGAACCTTTTATTTTAACTGGAGACAATTCAGGTAGGGCCATAGAATCAAATTGCTAAAGCATTGACATTGATGGCATACAGCTTTAAATTTACGAATTCCAAGAATATATTCTCATATTTCATTTCTGTCTTTACTTGAAGGGACATATGATTCCTTGTTGAACTGTTATATTACATCCTGCACAGTTTTGTAAATTGCTCATTTTACAAACTGGGCAGCACAATATTTTGCTTCTAAATGATATGAACAAAATATGCAAAAGTAATTATTTCTTTTACTAAATGGCTAATTTACTAAATTGTGCAGAACTCACAAGGTAAAAGGGTTAAGACTCCGCATGCAAACTATATACAAATCACATTAAAAACAAAAGCCATTCTCACCTCTTTGTTGCAGACACAAAAGCAAATCACATCCTTATTGCATCTTTTACAGATATTAGATATACCATTTGCATAAATACATATATATTGTGCATGATATTACACACAGCAACCGTCTAAATCATTTTTCACTAGCAAGCCAAAACCCAGAAAAATTGCTGTTTGGCGTATTTGCGTGAATGAAAAATTAATTTAGATCCATTATAGAACACAACATTAACCACTTTGTGTAGTTTTCTTTCGCTTCACATTTATGTGAGGCATTAGTATAAAGAATGGGATAAAATGATTAACTGTTCAATATGTGATGCTAAATGAGATTTCTTAAATATATTTTTAAAAGCACAGAAAATGCTGATGCTGCACAGGGGTGGAACCAAACATTCGAGTGTAATTCTCACCGCAGTGCTTTTCTACACCAAAAATTTCATCATGAGACACAGCAATCTGTTTTACCGTCAGCTGTAGTATCATCTACATGTGTCCGGCAAGCAAATAATGAGGCTTGACCGGTAAGCTATTTTTGGTAAAGCCTTTTAATTATTTCATTATGGGCAGGGGTTCAATCGAATCCCTGTACAAATTCAAGGCCATATTACTGGAGAAAAAAACATGCACCCCCCAACCTCATATACGGTCATTTTGGGAATAAATATTACAGCAGGGAGGCCACTTTCTGTGTCAAAACTCAGACATTCAAGGTCAGGTCCAGCAGAGCTTAAAACAAAAGTTCGAACTTCAGACATGTGTCTCAAATACATTACATTATCTGTCTTTCATTTTCATTCTTGGGACATGAAGATCACTGGGAAGGCTGGAACCTATTGTCCATCCCAAGTTGACCTGAGGAACTGTTGGTGGACCACCTGAATGGAGCTTCAGTGAACTGTTAAGTGTGAACTACGTTGGTGTGGGACTGGAGTAACTCCTTTATTCAAAAAGGGAGGGAGACCGAAAGCAGGAAACTATGGGCCAGTTAGCATAACATCCACCAGAGGAAAAATGTTTGAAGCTATTATTAAAGATATTATAGCAGGGCACTTCGATAAATTCAAGGTAATCAGGTAGAGTCAACATGCTTTTTGTGAAAGGGAAATCATGTTTAACCAATTTATTGGAGTTCTTTGAAGAAGTAACATGTGCTGTGGATAAAGGGGAGCCGGTGGATGTAGTGTACTTATATTTTCAGAAGGCGTTTGATAAGGTGTCACATCAAAGGTTACTGAGGAAAATAAAAGCTCATGGTTTAGGGAGTAACATATTGGCATGGATAGAAGATTGGCTAGTTAACAGGAAACAGAGAGTTGGCATAAATGGGTCATTTTCTGGTTGGAAAGATGTAACAAGTAGTGTGCCACAGGGATGGGATCTCAATTTTTTACAATTTATATAAATGACTTGGATGAAGGGACCAAAAGTATGGTTGCTAAATTTGCTGATGACACAAAGATAGGTAGGAAAGTAAGTTATGAGGAGTGCATAAGGATGCTACAAAGGGATATAGATAGGTTGAGTGAGTTGGCAAAAATCTGACAAATAGAGTATAATGTGGGAAAATGTGAAATTGTTCATTTTGGCAGGAAGAATAAAAAAGAAACATATTATCTAAATGGTGAAAGATTGCAGAGCTCTGAGATACAGAGGGATCTGGGTGTCCTAGTGCATGAATCACAGCATGCAGGTACAGCAAGTAATTAGGAAAGCTAATAGAATGTTATCATTTATTGCGAGGAGAATTGAATACAAAAGTAGCGTGGTTATGCTTCAGTTATACAGGGCATTGGTGAGACCACATCTGGAGTATTGTGTACAGTATTGGACTCCTTATTTAAGGAAGGATGTAAATGCGTTGGAAGCAGTTCAGAGAAGGTTTACTAGACTAATCCCTGGAATACGCGGGTGGTCTTATGAGGAAAGGTTGGACAGGCTAGGCTTGTCCACTAGAGTTTAGAAGAGTAAGAGGTGACTTGATTGAAGCACATAAGAGCCTGAGGGGTCTTGACAGGGTGGATGTGGAAAGGATGTTTCATCTTGTGGGAGAATCTAGAACTAGGGGGTCACTGTTTAAAAATAAGAGGCTGCCCATTTAAGACAGGGATGAGGAGAAATTTTTTCTCTCAGAGGGTTGAGTGTCGGGAGCTCTTCCTCAAAAGTTGGTGGAAGCAGTGTCTTTGAATATTTTTAAGGCAAAGCTGGATAGTTTTTTGATAAGCAAGGGGCTAAAAGGTTATTGGGGGTCTGCAGGAATTTGGAGTTGAGGTTACAATCGGATCAGTTATGATCTTATTGAATGGTGGAGTAGGCTTGAGGGACCGATTGGCCTACTCCTGCTCCTAATTCGTATGTTCGTTAGGAGTCACATATAGTCCAGACCAGGAGACAGTAGGTCTCCTTTCCCAGGGAACAATGGTGAACCATATGGGTTGTAATGAGGATCCACAAAGACCCTCACTTTAACCCTCCAGCACCACTTCTCTGCTTCTTATAGCACAATCTCACTGAAGCCTAGATACTGTCAATACTAAATAAGACAAAGCTTCCCAAAAAGCTGCATAATGATTTGAAGCCAGAGCTGCAGTTTGCAGCAGTATACAACTTGACACTTCAATGCAACAGGTCATTAAAAAAGATCAAAATAAAATCAACATGACTGACTGAAGTTATTCGCAGACACGAGGGGTTGCAATTTCCTGTGTTCACTAATTTTAGCTAAAAAGTGGACAGGAGGAAAGATTGGCAGTAGGTTGGTGGAATATGGTAATGGGTTACTTGTCTGTGCTAAACACTGGTCTGAGGCTTCCTACGCTTATAAATTGGATCAATGAACCTTTGCAGAAAGATATTAAAAAAAGAACAATTTTTACTTGTTACAGCCTTGTAAAGGTCATTAATAATGAACTCATACTGTATTCCACAGCTGCACAGTCAAATTAAAAAATCAGTAAGTCTGATTTTCCAAGTTCGCACTGCCAATGGCAACCTTGCTTGTAGCAGCTGGGCCCTTGATTTCCATTCATTAAAATTACAGGGGGAAAGAAATGGTCACGCCTTACCCTTAATTTCTCCATTTCGTCTATTGGTGAGTGAGACTCCATGTTGGCAGTGGAAATTCAGAAGCAACTTCTTATAAGTTAACAATGATAGCATGTTAGAGCATGGAGATATTGGCAGCAATCAAATCAGTGATGCGGGAAGAGGAGGAGTGGGCAACTTAGGCTTGCAGATGGCACAAGAGTTGCATGATTCACAAGGCTACTTCTGCAGAGTACAGAAGTGCAGCTCCAACAACACTTAAAAAGCTTGACACAATCCAGGCCAAGGCAATTGCTTGATTGGCACCCCATCCACACACCTTCAACATTCACTCCCTCCACCACCGACGCACAGTGGCAGGAGTGTGTACCATATACAAAATGCACCTCTCCTTCAACAGCATTTTCTAAACCTGTGACCTCTACCGCCTAGAAGGACAAGAGCAGCAGATGCATGGGAACACCGCCACCTGCAAGTTCCCCTCCAAGCCACTCAACGAGCGGGCTTGGAAATATATCGCAGTTCCTTCACTGTTCCTTTCTAACGGCAATGTGGGTGTACCTATACAACATACACTGAAGCGGTTCAAGAAGGTGGCTCACCTTCACCTTCTCAAGCACAATTAGGGATGGGCAAGAAATGCTGCTCCTGCCAGCAACACCCACATCCTGTGAAAGAATTTTTTAAAAAAACAGAAGGTTTATTGAAATGTGCTGAAATTCCTGGGCTTGGCAGAGAAGCAGTGCAGAATTCTTGTTTGGCTCATAGAACTGTGACTGACATATATCACCTGGCCCATGAAGATCTGCATGAACAGTTAGCCAACTGCATGAGCAGTGAAAAGCATCATTGCCCTTAACATTAATGCTTTAGAAGCCTTTCCAGACACCCCAGTGACTTTTTGGAAGTCTCCACATAGACGTCTTTGGTGTTATTATGTGCTCAGTGGAAATCTGAGTGAAAATGACTATTGGTTGATGACTTCACTTATGTGGGAGATGACAACTTGAACACTACACAGAATAACTTTCCAGGATCATCTACAAGAGGGCAAGTGATTCCCAATACAACAACACAATAACACAACTGGAAATCTGAAATAAAAATAGGAAAATAGAAATAGGAAAAAAAGAAAATGTTGGAAATACTCAGCAGATCAGGCAGATATCAATCTGAAACGTTAACTCTGTTTCTCGCTCCACAGATGCTGCCTGATCTGTTGAGTATTTCCATAATTTCCTATTTTCATTTTATATTATGTAGGTAATTCCCCAGTCCTGGCCCTGCTGCTGTGCCTGTCTTTTTTCTGGAAAGAACAAAAACAACTACTTTACTAAGGCAAATGACAAAAAGCTTAGTGAAAGAAGTAGGTTTCAAGAAATATCTTTGGGGAGGGAATTTCAGAGCCTTGGACCCAGGTCATTGAAGTCACATCCACTGATGATAGAGTGATGCTCTAGAGGTCAGAATTAGAGCGCAGATATCTCATAGGGTTGTGGGGCTGGCAGAAATGACAGAAAGAAAGCCTTGGAGGGATTTGAGTGAAAATTTCAAAATCGAGACGCTGCTTAACCAGGAGCCAACGTAGGTCAGCAGGCACAAGGGTGATGGTGAATGGGACTTGGCATGAGTTAGGTTACCAAGGGTAGCAGAAATATGCTGTAGCTTATGTTACAATCTGGAGCCTTCCAGATGTATGGAGTATGTCCACTAATGTTACTGAGAGCACATGATCATCCATTTAAAAGAGAAAGAACAGTCTTTGTGTCACCGGAAGTAATTAATGATGACTTAAAAAGAGATGCACTAATTGCCAGTACCAGTTCAGGTTGACCAAAATGACCTAGCTTGGAACTTGAAAAAACTTTCAAGTGTGTTTTGCTGAAGTTTCAAAAGAATTTGAAAGTGGATAGAACTCGACTTGCTACTGACACACTGAGGTCCTGAGAGACTTACTGCCAAATCTGATATTTTTGCTCCCACCTACAGTAAGTGAATCTGATTCCCAATGAGAATTCCCTTGATTTCAATTTTAAAAGAGGAGCAAGGGGAGAAGAAACATTGCAGGATGAAGGAAAGGAGAGTGATATAGCGTATGAGGAGGATGTGCCTACAAAATATTACCCCCAAACACCTTCCCGGCCATCCACTGATAAAGGCTTTAGAGGCTGTGCAGTTCTCATGAAGACCTCATGGAGAAGCTCTGCATGAGAAGTGTGTACTTCACCAAAGAGGCAATGCAAGCCACTACAGGAACATCTGCAGCAAGTGCATCTGTGCAGATTTTCTGCCTTTGGCTGTAAAGGTGGCACCCATACATCGTTTTAATGTCATAGACTCATTTCAAGTGGTGAAATGAATTCATCCTTTTGGCAGATCATCAAGGTAGCAGTACAATATAGGCCATCCAGTTTTGTCATATTGCTGGGTTCCTTAAAATACAGCTATGCAATAGATTCAAGCTCCTGCAATTAACCTTCAACTTTCTTAACTTGAAAGGGTCTTACTTGCAGGATGTTCTAATTGTGGCTGGGATTTTCTGTGCCCACTGGCATTGTGCGTGTTTGATGGTGTGAGCGGACAATATCGTGAGAAGGCCAAAAATCGGTTTCACAACGTCGTGAAACCTGTTTGCGATCGTCTGCTCAGCCCGTCGATGGCGGACCATGTTTCCCACCATCGGACATCGGGAACCTCATTGTATAACATTATAAGCTGCACTCATCCCGCCTCCCCACTGGATCATTTGCCCACGGCGTCAGGAAAACACACTGACATATTTGACAACAGAATAAGGCGTGCACTCGGCAGGCTGCACTTCAAGGTTTGTTTGCCTACATTGCTTCGGCGGGCCAGCACTTGCATTCAAATGTGCCAGGCTTCACAGGCTGCACCACATCACTTTTTTTAAATTATTTTTATTTATTCATTCATTATTAGCTAGGCTAGCATTTATTGCCCATCCCTCATTGCGTTTGAGCTGGGTGGCTTGCTAGGCCATTTCAGGGGGCATTTAAGAGTCAACCACATTGCTGTGGGTCTGGAGCCATATGTAGGCCAGACCAGGTAAGGACAGCAGATTCCCTTCCCTAAAGGACATTAGTGAATCAGCTGGGTTTTTACAGCAATCGACAATGGTTTCATGGTCATCATTAGACTTTTAATTCCAGATTGTTACTGAATTCAAATTCCACCATCTGCCATGGCAGCATTTGAACCCAGGTCCACTGGGTCTCTGGATTACCAGTTCAGTGACAATAGCACTATGCCACTGCCTCCCCTTTTAGGCAGGGCTCATGGGTAGGTCTCTACCTAGCAGATCAGCCATCAATGGCTTTTCAATGATTGCAGGGGGAAAGGGGGGAAGTGGCCTCAGGCAAGGGAAGAGGCTGCAGGACAAGAACTGCACTGGGGAAGGAGGGTAACCCAGGGTCTGTGCAAGTGGCCTCAAGATGGTAAAGGCTGATGAGGCAGTCTCCACAGGAGATGAGGCTAGATGGACATGTGAGGGTGTGTGTGAGAATAGATGGTGATGTCCCTTGAACTGGCAGTGAGTGAGAAGCCAGTGAATGTGTGATGGGCTTGAGTGTGTGAGTTTAGAGTGATGAGATGGTTGCCATATCCTGGCTGCATGGATGAGATCATTCATCCTCTATCTGCATTGGATGGCCAAACTCTTCTCTGCAACATTGGCGCTGATCACCACTGCCATCACCTACCAAGCTGGAGCGGTAATGTTGCTGCCCCTCCTGCAGCCAGTACGGGGGTAGGGGACATCAGAGCGGGCCTGCACGGTGTCCAAAAGGCACTCGAGGGATGCAGCCTTCTTGCCTCTTGGGGTGATGTTTTCTTTGCTGCAGTCCTGGGCTTGAAGCACTGAGCACTGCTGTACTTTAAATGTGGTGCCCGGCGTGATGAAGCGACGAGATGATGGCGTAGCAGGTGAATGAGAGCCCGCCTGCCATGGAAATAGCATTTTTCCAGGAAATGCCTCCTATGCATCTCTTGCCTGTTGTTCTGAGAGAGAAGGCTGAATCTCTGGTATATGCTTCTGTTCTGAGAAATGGCACGCGTACTTGCCAGCTGTCATAATTGTCCTGGTCTCTGGATCTGTGTGTCCACTGATCAATGAACTGGCTGGTGTAATGGCAGACTCAGATCAGCCATGATTTTATTTGAATGGTGGTGCAGGCTTGAGGGGCTGAAAGGCCTACTCCTGCTCTAATTCTTGTTTCGTGTTCTGTCACTTATCGCCACCTGGGGAGTAGTCTCAGTTGTACATCCCAGGCTCCCTCTGAGATGGGATGGCTGTTGCAGATTCCAATGAAAGTGTCATACATTCTATTAACTGCCACCCAATCCAATCACACTTACAATGAAGAAAAAGCTTCCCTGGGTTATGCCAAATGAAATTTGTAGAATATTTGTCAGTTGCCGCTTAGCCTCCAACAATGATCTCAAGGCCTACAAATAGGTACGATGTTCCTTGAACATCCTTCTCCCTGGGTGACTAGCATGGGTTCTAGGTCTCACAATTTTGAGGCTGTGAGTAGCCTTTTCCTTTTTCGCTGATGGACATATCCACACCCGCTTCCCAATGCTGCTACTCTCTTCTGCTCTGCGAATCATGAACACTAACTAATAACCTGGGTGGTAGTATCTAAGCACTTGCATGGGAATGAAAATAAAAGAGACACAGGGGATGACGTAAAGGTGGCTGTGGCAGAGAAAAATGGGACAGATCATATTCCAGGGACTAGTGTGTGGCTTTGTACTCAATATCCTGTTCCTCCTCTTCATCATGGTTTCCACCATAGTTAATAAATAAGTTTTCTTTTACCTTTGGATGTCAAGAAGTCATTGACAAATGGCACCCAAAATGTTTACTTGCAACCTTAGGAAATAAACCTGCAAAACAGGGATTGAGCCGGTGAATGAGACTGACTTGGTTGCTCCAAGGGGAGCCAGCATGGGCTTGATGGGCCAAATGGCCTCCCTCTGTGCCATAAAATTACTCTTTGACTCTCTGTTAATGACTCTCCCCATCATTCTCTGCTTGCAGAGATGGATCTGTAGGATACAAGGTAAGAATTGGTGAACATAACCATTTGGAGACTAAGGCCACAGAGATGGATCTGCACTGCCTCATAACAAGGTGACTGTCCAGGTATGCACGCAGATCAGCCCCCTTGAAACTTTGTGCTATTCTTTTGTGCCTATTTCCAAGGCCCTGCTTCTACCTTTGGATGTCTCTGGACTTGAAGATATATTTTTTAAATGTACCACAAACTCTCACATGAATCATCTACAAGCATATCTGACAGTCAGTTTTAGTCTGGCAAAATGTCGTCTACTCACCAGCAGCAACTCCAGTCTGCTACTGCAATCTTTGGCCAATTTAGGCTCTTTAAAAGACTACTGCTGCAATTTTCATTTTCCCAGTGCAATAATCTTGTGGAACATAGAATGGCTACAGTACTGAAGGAGTCCATTCAGTCCGTCATGTCTGCACTGGTCCTCTGAAAGAGCAATTGACCTAGTGCCACTCAAATTTTTTCTTTTCAGATTATGACCTTGCCTCCACCATACTCTCAGGCAGTGCATTCCAGACCCTAACCACTCACTGCACGAAAAACTTCTCCTGACGTCACATTGCTTCTTTTGTCAATCACCTTAAATCTGTGCCCTCTGGTTCTTGATCCTTCCACCAATGGGAACCGTTTCTCCAAATCTACCGTGTCCAGACCCCTCATGATTTTGAACACCTCTACCAAATTTCCTCTCAATCTTCTCTTCTTCAAGGAGAACAATTCCAACTTCTCCAATCTTTCTACGTAACTGAAGTTCCTCATCCCTGGAACCATTCTCGTGAATCTTTTCTGCACTATTCCTAATACTTTCACATCCTTCCTAACGTGTGCTGCCCAGAACTAGACACAATGCTCCAGTTGTGGCTAAACTAGTGTTTTATGCAGGTATAACAAAGCTTCCTTGCTTTTGTACTCTTTGCCCCAATTGATAAAGCCTAGGATTGTTAATTGCTCTCAATCTGTTCTGCCACCTTCAATGATTTATGCACATATACACCCAGGTCCCTATCCTCCTGCAGCCACTTAGAATTGCACCCTTTATTTTATATTGTCTCTCTGTATTCTTCCAACCAAGATGAATCACTTCACACTTCTCTGCATGAAATTTAATCTGCCATTTGTCCATCCATTCCATCTATGTCCTATTGAAGTTTTACACTAGCCTCTTCATGGCTCACAATACTTCTAAGGTTCGTGTCATCTACAAATTTTGAAATTGTGCCCTGTACATCAAAGTCTAGGTTATTAATATATATCAGCAGGAGCAGGGGTCCTATCAACAACCCCTGGGGACTCCACTATAAACCATCCTCCAGTCCAAAAACAACCATTCACCTCTACTCTCTGTTTCCTGTCACTCAGCCAATTTTGTATTCATGTTGTTACTATCCCTTTTATTCCATGAGCTATAACTTTTCTGACAAGTCTGTTGTGCGGCATATTATCAAACACCTTTTAGAAGCCCATGTACACCACATCTACAGCATTACTTTCAACAACGCTCTCTGTTACCTCAAAAATCTCAAGCAAATTCATTAAATGTCATTTTACCTGAACAAATCCTTTAATTAACTTGCATTTGCCTAAGTGACTATTAATTTTATCCCGAATTACCATTTCTAAAAACTTCCCCGCCACCGAGGTTAACCTGACTGGCCTGTAGTTGCTGGGCTTATCTTCTACACTCTTTTTTGAAGAAAGGTGTAACATTTGCAATTCTCCAGTCCTCTGGCACCACTCCTGAGTCTAACAAAGATTGGAAAATCATGACCAGTGCCTCCACAATTTTGCATTCTCACTTCCCTCAGTATCCTTGGATGCATCTCATCTGGTTCTGGTGCCTTTTCAACTTTAAACAGAAAGTTTATCCAAGGACTCCTGCTTATCAATTTTAAACCCTTCAAGTGTCTGAATTATCTCCTCTTTCAGCATGATCTTTTTTTGAATTCTTTCATGGCATGTGGGCATCACTGGCAAGACCAATATTTGTTGCCCATCCCTAATTGGCCTTGAACTGAGTGGCTTGTTAGGCCATTTCAGAGGGTGGGCCACGTTATTGTGGATATGGAGTCACAGGTAGGCAGACGAGGTAAGGATGGCAGATTTCTTTCCCTAAAGGACATTAGTGAACTAGATGGGTTTTTATGACAACCAACAATAGTTTCATGGCACTATTACTAAGACTAGCTTTCAATTCCAGATTTATGAATTGAATTTAAATTCCAACAGCTGCCTTGGTGAGATTTGAACTCATGACCCCAGAGCATTAGCCTGGGCCTCTGGATTACTAGTCAAGTGACATTACCACAATGCCCCCAGAGAGAGGTTGGGCAGCATCTTCTTCCTTGGTAAAGACAGATGCAAAGTATTCATTTAATACCTCAGCCATGTCCCCTGCCTCCATGCGTTAATCCCCCTTTTGGTCTTTAATCAGCTCCACCCCTTCTTTTACCACCCATTTACTATTTATATGCCTACTAAAGTCCTATGGATTCCTTTTATATTAACTGCCAGTCTCTTCTTATGCTCTCTCTTTGCTTCTCTTCTCAAGGGAATTTACCATGACTGTACTCCATCTATCTAATCTTTAAGGTCAGCCCATTGTTCAGTTATAGTTTTACCTGCTAACCTTTGATTCCAATTTATCTGGGTCAGATCCATTCTTACCCCATTGAAGTTGGCTTTCCCCCCAGTTAATTATTCTTATTCTGGATTGCTCCTTGTCCTTTTCCATAGTCAAACTAAACTTTATGAAATGATGATCACTGTCTCCTAAATATTCCCCTGTTGACACTTGGCCCACCTCATTCTCAAGAACCCAGCCCTGCAATGCCTCATTTCTCAGTGGACTGGAAATAAACTGCTGTAGAAAATTCTCCTGAACACGCCTTAGGTACTCTTGTCCCTCTCTGTCCTTTACACTACTGCTATTCCAGTCTATATTTGGGTAAAGTTCCTCATTATAACTACTCTATAATTCTTTCACCTCTCTGTAATTCCCTTGCAAATTTGTTCCTCTATATCCTTCCTAATAGTTGGTGGCCTACAGACTACACCAAGCAACATAGTCACATCTTTCTTACTTCTTAGCTCTAGCTAAATGGATCCTGCCCTTGACCCCTTTGGGACATCCTCTCCAGCACTGCAATGTTTTCCTTAATCAATATTGCTACCCTAGGCCCTTTCTTTCCTATCTTTCCTGACACCTTGTATCCAAGAATATCTAATATTCAGCCCTGTACTTTTTAGAGTAAGCTCTCTGTCATCACCATACCATCAATATCCATGTGGATATCTGCATCTGCAACTCACCAATCTTAATTACTACACTCCGTGCATTCACATATATGCACTGTAACCCTCATTTAGACTTCATTACTTTTCCTTTTATGCTGGCCCCACATAAGATCTTACTATTTCCTAATACCTTATTCTAGTACTCTCTCTCTCAATATTCTTTCCACTCTGTGGGAATCTCCCATGCCCCTGCCAAGTTAAATTAAACCCTCCTCAATTGCATTACCAAGTCACCCCACAAGTAAATTGGTCCCGGCTCTGTTTAGGTGCAACCCATCCAGTCTGTGCATGTTCCATCTACCGCAGGAATGATTCCAATGTCCGAAGAATCTAAAACCCTTCCTCCTGCATGATCTCTCCATCCACACACTCATGTGCTCTATTCTCCTATTTCGCTATTCACTTGCGTGTGGTACTGGAGGTAATCCAGAGATTACTATTTTTGATGTCCTGCTTGCTAATTTCCCATCTAGATCCCTAAATTCTGACTGCAGAGACACATCCCTCTTTCCACCTATGTTGTTGGTATTGATGTGGTCCATGATTGCTGGCTGTTCACCCTTCTACATCTGGCTGCTCTGCAGCTGTTCAGTGACATCCTTGACCCTGGCACCAGGCAGGCAATATACCATCTTGGTGTCACGTCTGCAGCTGCAGAAACACCTGTTGGTTCCTCTAACTATTGAATCTCCTATCACTAATGCTCTTCCAGTCTTTTTTGTTCCCCCCTGTACAGCTGAGCCAGCCATGATGCCATGGGCTTAGCTTGGGCTGCACTCCTGAGATGAACCATTGCTTTCATCAGTATTCAGAACTGAATATTGGCTGGACAGTGAGATGCATTCAGGGGACTCCTGCATTATCTGCCTATTTCTTCTTGACTGCCAGATGGTCACCCATTCTCTCACTCCCTGCATACTCTTAAGATGTGGGGTGACCATATCTATAAATATGCTATCCACGAAGCTCTCAACCCCATGGGTGTACTGCAGTGATGCCAGCTGTTGTTCAAGGTCTGAAACCTGGGCTCTGAAGCCCGCTGTCAGCCAACCCCTCATCTGTGCTGCTGACCCCCATGGACCCCCTCTCTCCGCAAACCCCACTCTCCAAGACAACCCCCCAACAGCACTTACCTTTTTCCTGGGTCACTCTGCGATCCTGGGACTCCAGGGGGTGTTGTTCAAGCAGCAGCCACGGCCTTCTCTGTGGCGCTGCTGAGTGGAAGAGCTGTCGGCCTCCGAATAGCTAGCAGCTCTTGGCAGGCAGTACGTCGTATCCCGGGGTCCTCAGTTGAGAGGAAGGCCCACCACTGTCCTCCTATCACCTGATGGACAGAGATACGGTGGGCCTCCCTCCTCAGAGTCAATGTAGGTGTCTTGCCACTTTCTCAGGCAGTGGGTGAGACACTGCCGAGGTCGGAAGATTCCACCCAATGTCTCTGCGTGTAACACCAGCATTTTCAGTGCCAAGATGGATACGGATTAAGAGAGGGAATTTGACTGAAGGAAATTCCTACCTATTATGTCGTCTCTTTATCACCTTAGCATCTATAATGTAATTTTCAGAATTATTCACTCCTGAAACTGGTAATCTGAGGTGCAATACACCTTTAAGAGAATGTGAGCAGATTGACCACATGACTGTATTACCCAATGGCTGCATACTGCGGGCTCCAATGTTAATCAATAGTTTAGAATAGGGTCTGGTTGGAGGAGCACACATTGTGTTAGTGCTGTTACTTGTGTAAATAAACAGCATGTACTTCACCTTACATTGGTCTCTGCGTCTGCTACTTGTTGCCAACTCAATAGGTGTGCAACTGTGTTCGCGAGCAAAACGACCCAACAGAAATAACAAAACAAATACCTAGCTTGCTATATCTTTGCCAATATTCCTCCGGGTCACTACAGCATTTTCCATACAGTCAGTATAAACTATTACTCCCCTTTGTATCATTATATTTCCAGTATTGATGCTTTAAAAAAACATTCATGCCTTATCTTTGTGCTTTCACATAACTTCTCCCACTGGTACTCGAGTCCTTGGCATTGAGTTGACACTTTAGGTGACAGATTGCCATTCTAGTTACCTCCTTTATGTGGTAGGGCATTGTCCGCCAGAAATGTATACACGAGTGTTTGCACGGTTTCTATTGCATCTGATATTAAACTAGTCTGCAGGGTCCATCATGATTGGTTTTGTCTTTTGATAAATTTCAGTGAGCAAATATATTTGCAGGAATTATAGATTTTGAAACTGTAACTGCTCTCACTATTTTGTTGCGAGTTTGTCATTTACCATTGAATGCTTATCCTTAGTGTTTATCGTTTTATTTAAATATGTTCGATGGAACTTTGTGATGGAGATTTTCAGTTCGGGAGAAGGGAAGAATTACTTTCCCCTCCTCATTGCTGAGACTCATCTTAAACTGCTTTGGATTTCAATAGGAACACAATAGGGTAAGTATCAAATTATTTCATAGACATATATTTAAACACTGTACATGAAACACTTCCGGGACACATGTCCTCATGGAAAGTCCAAACTCAGAAATAAGGATTTGTCTAGCTGCTGGATATGTAGCTGCTGGATATGCACAAGGCAATAAATATTTCTGTGAGATTTTCTTTCTTTGTTAAGGGTGGCATCCCACAGAGTTTTAAAACCTTCTCCTCTTCTGTGTAAAGAGTGCCAGGCTGAACTGAAGATTGATAAATATTGAACTATACATTGCACAAGTGATCACCAGCAGTTAAACCATTAAAATGCAAAAAAAAACCTCTTAAGTTGTACAGAAAGAAATCTGCTTAGATATCAAATACCACACATTGGGAACTTGAGGACATAAATAACAAATATATAATAGTCAAAGTACTAACTGTTTCTGTTTTAGAAGAATCGGCAGGTTTAAAACTTTTAAAACAAATGTGATTATTTTTCCTCTTAACAATGACAGGAGTTTGACAGCTTCAACTTTTTGGGACGGTTCCAAATGGCATGATGTACATCGGCACCCACAGAGAGCAGATATGGAGGGAAGCTCAGTGTGCGATGGGGCCTCTTCCAGATGTGCCCTGCTCTCTCATTTTCATTTCCGCTTTTGAAAGAGAAACAGATTGCCGCTTTCTGGACCGAGGCTCATTCGCATTCCGTTTGTAGCAACAAACACCAATTTTTATTTTTTTTTCTTTCCTTTCTCCAGCAGTGATTATGAAAATGTGGCATTTATTTGATTTTGCATGGAGGACAACCAGCAGGAACTCGTGATTACTTCCAGCATAGGCTCATTTTTTTCTGTCCCATAAGACAGATGTGTTTTCAGCCTGAGCTTTTTTTTTCGGCATTTTGTCGTACAAATTAGAACTAATTCTGTACAAAATATTCTAAAATTCATTTCGTGCTTACCCAGCACCTTTGGTGTCTGTGGCCCCAGCACAGATGAGGCTTAATGATGGTCTCACACTGGAAAAAAAAATAGAACCAAATGCCCGATGATTAGGTTTCGCACTGTTCATCAATCTGGCGGTCGTCTTGCATGTTGCCAGTGTCTCAGCCCTAATTACTATACTTCTCATGATAGAGTTGTTGTAGAGAAACATACCATATAAAGTGGGAATATTTAACCCTCTCATGGGATGTATGCATTGTCTCATCCTATACTGAAGTTGATGAATTCTTTTCAAGGAAACAACAAAAGAAAAAACTTGCATTAATATAGTGCCTTACTTAACCTCAGGACGCTTTAAAGCATTTCTTAGCTATTGCAGTACTTTTGAAATATAGTCACTGTTGTAATACAGGAGGAGTTCCAATGTTCAATCCTCCTTGTCCCATTTTCCATGTCCTATATTCTTGTGTCCCATTGTCCAAACTAATCTGTCTTTATAATTTCTCCTCATCCTGAAAGGTCACCAGCATTCACAAATTATATCAAAAGAAGGGACTTCCAAAAGAAATTTAAACCAAGCTGCGGAAATAGATCAGTTGCCCTATGCACAACTGAACCCCAATAGACAGGGAAACCCCAAGTCTGATTCCTGGTTAGCTTCAGTCAGTAAGATGATTGTAAACCCCTCAGTTTTCTTGAGCTAAGCACAGGAAAAATCACGTTAGAAAGCTTTGCTGTTCCTGATCAATGTCCGGCTGGAGAATAGATGATCATTGAGTGAAGAGAGTACTGAGCTCAGCTGTGATCTTTGCATCCCTTGCTCCCTCACCCCCTCATTGCTCCTCACCAACCCCAGTTGATTTGCTCATTAACATTCACTTTCCAAATTCATACACAAAACATGAAGGAACTGGATCAGTTTCGGAACGGCTGCTGGTGCTTGTAGATACATTGCATGATCCAGCAGCAGTCAATGCTTTAAAGAGAGGGATAAAAATGTCAGGAGAGGAAAATAGTAGCTGAAAAGGTAGCTGCAAATAATAAACAGGAATAGCTGACACCATTCAGCCCTCTTGCTTGGATCATGCTTTATGTCGGTCACTCAGAAATCTGGCATCGATGACAGTGAAGTCCATCGCTCATGTGGTCTCCCTTTGAATGAGGGAGAGGAAAAGAGGATGCTGCATTGCCCCAATATTGGTCCACTAAGGAGAATTTTTTTTTATACATGAAGTGACTTCTATAGAGTTGAAAAAATGTGACAAAGCTGACCAAGGAACAATCACAAACCTATCAAAAGCATGTTACAATATTTGTTGAAATGTGATTGGCTAAGAGATGTGCTGTGTGGAACAACATATCCAACCTTAGACAATTAATTATTCATTCATTCTGCTGCCTGAGGACATTGCTTGATTAGTACAATGAAGAAGCTTCATTATTAATGAAAACTATATGCCAGGATTAAAATTGACTGTTGCAATTTTTGGCCACCAATTTCTAACAGATTGTGCAGATACTTTTTTAAAAAAGCACAAATGTTAGAAACCTGAAGTAAAATTGAAAATGTTGGACATAGATAGCAGGTAAGCCAGTGAGTTGATTTCAAACTCTTATCTTTAAATTCAAATACCTCAATGACCTCACTTCACCTTACATTGATGACGTCCTCCAGCTGCACTTATCCTCCATTCCTCTGAACCCTGGGTGATTTCATCCAACTCTTTTTTCAACTCCACGACTAATAACACCTCATTCAGCAACTATGCTACTGCCCTTTGAAGCCTCTTGCTAGTTCCCTTCTTCCTTGCTTCATTCTCTTCAACTCTGCTTTATACTTCATACAAACTTTCTCAAAAATGGTTTGAAGGATGAACCATCAAGTTATTCATCTTAATTCTAATGCTGAGAATGTGCTTGAAAATGTTACGAGAGACAGTTTAAGGCAGCATCTTGAGGAACAAGGCAGTTAGCATGGTTTTAAGGGTGGGAAACCATGCTGAACTAATTTATTAAATTCCTATAAGGAGTTAACAGACCCAAGAGATAAGAGGAAGGCAGTGCATCTACTTGGATTTCAGGAAATGATTCAACACTGCCCCACATAATAGGCTAGGTCCAAGCCTTTAGATGGTTGGGAACATATGAAAATAGAATAGCAAGTGGTTGGCTGGTAGATGACAGTCGATAGAAGTGCTTGGTCACCTGGTTGGCTGCTAGTTACCAGTCTGCCACTAAATTCAACATTATTATAACTTCTGCAAATAAATTAGAGGATGAAAATATGTCCAAAATATCCAAATTTGAACACAATACCAAATTGGGAGGAATGGCAAATGATGAATGTCAATGCACACAAGTGCAAAAGGATCTCAACAAGCATGATCAGTGGGCAGAGGAATGACAGGTGCAACTTAGTACAAGGAAATGTAAGATTATGAGACTTATGAAAGGAAAGGTACTAGAGAGGCTTGTGCTTGAGATATTGGAGCAGGAAAAGGATCTTGTCATTTTAATAGATAGGATACTAAAACCATGAGGTGAATTTTTTCCCCGTCCGGCGGGCCATTTGGGAGCAGGCGCAGGCGGGCATGAAGCCAATCACCGCCTGCGATCGGCTGCGCGCCGCCATTTTACATGGGCGGGCCAATAAAGGCCTGTGTCACGCACACCAGGAAGCACTGAGCGTTCCCTGTGCGGGCGGGGGGGAGGACGGAGAGTCGGGGCCTACGCTCTTGCATACACGGGAAAGAGCACAGAAATCTCCCTGAGGCAACACCGTGCCTCAGGGAGATTAAGTTCAGCTCAAAACATGTTTAAAATAAAGAAATAAAATTATGCAGACATGTCCCCTCATGTGACAGTGTCGCATGAGCTGGGACAAATTTATGAATTTTGAAAAAAAAATTTATTTCAATAATAAATCCTTCATGAAACCTCATTCCACCCATGGATGAGGTTCCATGAAAAATCCAAACGCCGCCTAGGCTCTTCGCCTGCCCGCCTACCTTATGGTTGGATGGGCAGCTCTGACAAGTACTTCAATTAGTTTATTAATGGCTTTAACAGGCCTTTGACAGTTCGGCAGGCGGGCAGCCGACTCCAGTGTGCACCCGCCGAACTAAAGATCGCAATGACGCACAGTCACGTCGGGACGCATGCCCGATGTCACCGCGCGTCATTTTAAGTGTCTACGAGCGGGAACAGAAGATTCTGCCCCCAAACAATATTCCCCCAGGGTATTTTGGACCTGATGGAGAGAATATCTGGGCCAGGATTTTACGCAGCAATAGCTGGCGCACGCCCGACCCGAAAGAGCATAAACTCTCACGATATGATGTCGGGCAGGCCTCCTGACATCACTGTGCACTCACACAATGGCCAGGATTTTCCCATCGGCAATTTAGGGGCAGGTCCCGCTCACCGACGGGAAAATGACGTGGGATGATGATGGGAGGAACCCCCGACGTCATCCCGGTCCCTTTAAATTTTCAGGAAGGCAGGTGGACAGCGAAATCAGCGGACAGGCCAGCAGCCCCAGCGGGCTCCTGATAATACATGAAACTTCATCCACTGGTGGGATAAGGTTTCATGCCCGTTTTTAAAAAGTTTCATAAAGTTTATGTGTTTCTTATTAACATGTCCTATCTCGTGACATTGTCACATGAGGGGGACATGTTAATAATTTTAATATTTTTCTATTTTTGGAGTTTTTGTTACCTGTCAGTAATCTCCCTGAGACAGC
Source organism: Cetorhinus maximus (assembly GCF_964194155.1). Classification (NCBI taxonomy): domain Eukaryota; kingdom Metazoa; phylum Chordata; class Chondrichthyes; order Lamniformes; family Cetorhinidae; genus Cetorhinus; species Cetorhinus maximus. The sequence continues at coordinate 192,054,544 of NC_135879.1, forward strand.
ACTTGGTCTTTGACAGTTGGGGAATCCCTCTCCCCCTCACACAGGAAGCACATAGCGCATAGCGCTTCCCGTTGGACAGGCCACCGGGTGGGCCTTAATTGGCCCACCCACTCAAAATGGTTGTGGGCCCCGTTTCAGCGGCGGAGTTCGGCTGCCCGCCTGCCACCGAGCCGGTGGGGCCCACCCGCCCACCAAGGGCAAAATTCTGCCCAATATCACGGTCATCCTTACATCCTCTTCACAATTTACTTTCCTACCTATCTTTGTGCCATCAGCAAATTTAGCCATCATTCCTTCGGTCCTTTCATCCAAGTCATTTATATAAATTGTAAAAAGTTGAGGCCCCAGCACTGATCCCTGTGACACACCACCCATCACAAACAAGGAGCATAACATAATATGGTTGCAACTGTCACACAAAAAAATTCATAACACTGATGAATAAAAGAATGTCACCCGTGATAACTCCATCCTGTGCTTACGGTGCCTTAAGCTTATGTTTACGAGTGCTATGTCTTGGCCCAACGCTCCCCTCCACCCCCCCAACCCCCCCACCCCCCGCCAACCTACAGCCTTCAGGATGGTGCTTCAGCAGCTTTGGAACCCTCCACCTGGTCCTCATTGGACCCGGCTCCTGCCATGCCCCTATCCCTGCCAGAAGCCCTTCTCCAATGTGGGGGCGCATTTTACACTGGCCAGCCCGCATGAAATTACGTTGTTTTGACGTTCACAGGTGGAAGTGGATATCATGGTGGCTTCCAGCCCTGCTGACCTTGCACGCCTGACAAGTGTGAAATTCAGGCTCTGGAGTATTGCACGCAGCTTTAGTCTCCCTATTTAACAAAGGATATTCAATTCTTGGAGGAAGCACAGAGAAGAACTATAAAGCTGACATCAGAACTTAAAGGAATGGCATTTGTGGATCTTTTATCTCTTGAAAAGAGAAAACTGAGGGATATGATAGAAATGTTTAAAATTAGGAAAGGCTTTGACGAATTGGATCTAACTACGTTTTTCTGCCAAATGCAGAATTTAAGCACAAGAGGTCATACTTACACATTAAGGCAACAAACAAAAACAGAAAATGCAGGAAGAACTTTTATTTACTGTATGTGGAACAGATTACAAATGTTGCAGCTATAAACCTTAATGGGTTACAAGAAATATACAAGATTCCTGTCAACAAATGGGATTCAGGATTACTAGAAATACACCAGTTAAACTGTTGTTATCCTTTCCCTTTTTCTGCCTTGCATGAAACATTCGGAGAGGAGCGCTGTAGAAATGCTAATAGTTGTTTTCAGCAGTTCAAATAATAATCGTCATCAGAATTCATATATTTTATTCTTTCAGAAGCTGTTTGGTTTGATATTCATTTTTTTTTAAACAGTTGCAAACTACAATTTCTTTACATCATATAATAGCTGCCTCAAATGCATCTCATTCTATGGTCAGTATCTTAAAGACCCAAGACACCTCACTAAGCACTGACCTAATCCTGATTTTGACCTATACAATTTGCTTTATACAATGATGAATTGCATTTAAATTATCTATCATCTAATAATTAAATGAGTGCTATGTAGGGAAATATTTTAATATAAAGTGCTAACTTACTTACACTTCTCATTGCCCTAATTTTTACCGCTCTTTGCTGTGATTAGTAATCCTGTGCTAAGTTATAGTTGTGCAGCTTCCAGCAGATTGACATTTTCTTAGAACAAGTGCATACAGCAGACATTGCTGGTGAGTTCTTGTCAGGGAGCAGGTCTGAGAGGAATGGTAGAGTTTGACATCTTTCTCCAGTTGTCCATGCCAACTGGGACCCAGACTCATTTGTTCTGTGTACTGAAGAGGTCAGCAAACAAAATACATTTGGTTCACAAGGTGGATTGTGGCTTCATATTGGGATTCTGTAAATGAAAAAGACCATTCCCCGAAGAGAGGTGGATGGGTAACGGAAGAGTGAGTTCAGCTCTCAAATGATTTGAAATTCTTCTGTGCAATGCTTCCAGTGATTTGGTTAACACCTTTTGACAGTACATTCCTACACACTTTATTTTTAACAAAGTTCATTATGGATAAATTTGATGCAAAATAACTCAAGAATTTCAGCTCAAGATCATTAGAAGAGCAGCCAATGAGAACAAGAGTCCAACAGAGAGAGAGAGAGAGAGAGAAAAGACGCACATGATAGTACGTGACATTGCATCTACTTCACAATCTGGAATATTCTGCTTCACCCCAATAGCAACCCTCATAAGACTCCTAGACACGCTGTGGAGGCCCAGCAAAGCATGTTGTAGGAAGTGGCATGATATGGGAAGACATTTTATCCAATTTTCCTGTTAGCAAGTGAGTCATAAGACAGAGCTGGGTAACATTTAATAGTGAGAAGTTACTGCAATGGAATCTTAAATTTAAAAAATAGATTATGAAATGCCTCAGATTAATGCTGCATGATTATTCCTTAAATTAATTATTGTGAAGCAAGTGCAATAATTAATATTAAGGAACACGCTTGTAATAAAATCTTTGGCTCTGGATAGTTAACATGATTTGCACCTTCAAAGGCAGCCCAAATCCTGATCTGCTATCAGCCAGCACATTACCCATAGTTACTCTGTCGATTTCTGTAGGCAGGAACCCTCAAGGGTAATTTGTTTTCAAAGTAAGAGAAACAGAAAAGGAGTCATTGAAAGGGATAACACAGAATATGGAGATAAGAAAGTGAAAATACTGTCACAGGAGGAAACAGAAAGTAAGATAACACAGAGGTGGAAAATTCTGGATGTGGAAAAAGGAGAGAACAGAGATAAGTAGAATGAAAATATATAAGAAAAAGCGCACAGAGATGGATAGAAGGAAGGGAACAATTCTGAGTAACAGTATACTGAATGAAAATCTATCTGGGACAGTGAAGTAAAGCACACAATTCATGTGCGAAGTGTTTGGGCTCTTGCATTTTAAACGTGGTGTCTTCCCCTTTGATGTCGAGACTGTCAAATCATTGCTTCAGTGTTTTCCCTAACTATCTGTTCAAATAGAAAAAAAGTTCCTGCACTCATATTTCTTTTACATTTGAATCTCTTTTTGCTCTACCAGGACTTGACTTCTTTGTTCTCTGCTCTACAGTTCCTTTTCTCTCTTTTAAAGTAACCTGCCAGTGTTGAACGTCTGTTGTGCACGTTTCCGACAAAACCTGAGAAATTATTTTTCTTGTGTTCTGAGACAAGAAACAGTACATTCCTACACACTCTATTTTTAACAAAGTTCATTATGGATAAGTTTGATGCAAAATAACTTGTTATCATTGCTAAGGTAGAGTACAACAGGGACTACATTTCAAAGCGCTTCATTGGCTATAAAATACTTTGGGGCTCCCTGAGGTCATGAAAGACACTACATAAATGCAACTTTCTTTTTTCCCTGAAATGCACCTGGGATAAGATGACAAACAGATGTCCTAAAGTATATATCTCAAAAATGATAATGCTCAGACTAGTATTCCACCATTAGTAATAGGCAAATCAGAATCAAAAGTTTGATTCCTCAAACCATTTTTTGTTACTTTTACTTTCAAATACAAAAAGTGGGGAGGCAATGGTGTTGTGGTATTGTCGCTGGACTAGTAATCCAGAGACCCAGGGGAAAGCTCTGGGGACCCAGGTTCGAATCCTGCCATGACAGATGGTGGAATTTGAATTCAATAAAAATCTGAAATTAAAAGCCTAATGATGATCATGAAGCCATTGTAAAACCCATCTGGTTCACTAATGCCCTTTAGGGAAGGAAATCTGCTGTCCTTACCTGGTCTGGCCTACATGTGACTCTAGGCCCACAGCAATGTAGTTGGCTCTTAAATGTCCTCTGAACAAGGGCAATTAGGGATGGGCAACAAATGCTGGCCTAACCAGTGATGCCCATGTCCCATGAATGAATAAAAAAAAGGTGGAGCCATGTATTTAAGCAGTCCTTAAAGAGACCATTGGAAGCTACTCAGATAATGGCCAAAATGTTTTTAAACTCCTTCTGGGCTCTCCAAAAAGCTCTGGCCCACTCCTGACTTTATGGGGCACCACAGGTACATGGTTCCACCCTGTTCCACCCCCCAACCCCCAGCCAGGATCTGGCCAGCTTTACTTAGGACCCAACAAATTTACTGCCCTTCCCAACTGGTGGGCTACACTGGTTTGGCACTGGCAGATCACCAGCAGCATGCCAATAAGGCTGGTGCCTCGTGGTAACAACAGGCTGGCAGACAGCATGCTTTCTCTATTGACCGTTGCTTGCCCAAAACTAAAAATGGCCCCATTCTGTATTCTCCTGGTTCTTGTTTCTCTGAGGTGCATTTATGGAGTTATGAGGACAGATAATTGACACGCTTCCAGATCTTGGCTGATACTGCGCGGCTTTGGCAACCAGAAGACAAGTAGGAGCAGCTTGGTAAGTGACTTTCCCTTTTCCCCTCCTCCCATATCTATGGTAATGTAGTGGTTTGCGTTAGGAATCACCAAAGCAACACAGCACTTACATGAAGTTGTGGACATCATGTTGTGCCACCTGGCAACCATCTTTCCGCTTTATACAGGAAGAGCACTGAGACTACATGCTTTTCAAATGCTGAAGTGCAACAGAATATAAAAATGCCTCTTTCCTTCAAATTATACATATGCTAAGGGACTGACTGGTTCTGAATTTTGGGAAGAATTTTTGATGGGACGCGGAGGCAGGACTGGAGTAGGTGAGCTTGCCATTTCTTTCCACCAGCTGGCATGCTGGTCTGCTGCCAAGGTCTTACCTTCGGCCAATTTTCATTGAAGCTGGATTAGGTGGGTGATGGCTACCTGCCCACCAGTGGAGGGTATTCAATTAGGCTAGTTAAATTGTTGATTGAGGGCACCTTTCAGAAGCCATCTAAGGCTGAATTGAGATGGCTTCAGGCAGCAGGCCAAATGGCCATAAATGCCTCATTGAGATTAACAACTCCCCTCCGCCTCCATAATGCGGATCTGGAAACTGCGGCCACTTTTCTTTTTAATCTTTGAAAAATTATTGAGAGCACACCTCCATCTTGAGGCACCCTCTTGTTTCCCTACCAATGTCAGAAGTTCCCACTTCTGATGCTGGGGCTGCTGATCTTTCAGTGCTGATGGCCTCTCATTGGCTTTCCAGCCTTGGGGGTCTGCCCTCTGTCCTTAATTTGATAGGGCTCATGTAAGCGGCCACTTAATTGACTGCCTCCTTGAAAATCGACTTCTGCATCCCATGCCTGCGGTTTCAGGTTCCCAACCCACATTTTCTCCCGATGTCGGAACTGGGACCTTGGAACGAAAATTCAGCCCATTGTTTCAGGAATTACTGATGCATTTTAGACTTGAGAAGAAAAGAGTGTGATAGGATAACTATCACAGAAAAACAGTAATGAGCATCAGTGTGGAAGAAATGACGGCAACTATTTCTATTCTGCATGTCACTCTGTTTCACGGTTTGTGCAGGGAAAATTTCATACTCTATAAGACCAGCTTTGTTGAAGCTAATAAACTGTCAGGTGCTGAACACAGGAAAGTAGAACTAAACAATTGAATAAAACAATCTAACTTTAACATTCTCTGAATAATTTGCAAGGATTCCCACTCAGAACTTGCTTTTTTTTTTAAAACTGAGACATCCGTTAAAAATAAATTTGTGCTCTTGCCAGTTCAACATGAGCATAAAACCATATTAGTAAGGATGCACAGGGCATGGTTTGAGGAATCATCCTTCTGGTACTGAGGCTAAATTGTCAGGGCAGAAACTCACATTCTGGTGAAGCTCCTCTGACATTTTACATAATCTGCCAAAATCTTACTTTGAAGAAATCATTATTTCTCATGTTAGGGCACCGTCACTGTACTCATTCTTTCTCAGGATTTGTGGGATCCTTTACCTCTCTCAATATTCCTTTTCTCCTACAACCTGTAGGTAAATTCCAAGTTTAGTGTCACCTAAGAACCAACTAAGAACTATATATATGATATATATATATGAAATATATATGTATTATAGGGAGAGATTCTAATTTTTAATTTTCCAATTTTATCATGTCAGCTAGCAATCCTTTTTTTTTCAAAGCTTTTTTGTCATTTACTTTCCCAGACAGTAACTAACCCAACAATTTGGCTTTTGACTGCTGAATAGTGTGTTCATCACCTTTACATTGTAATCATCCTCATCACTTCCTAGTGTAAGGACTCTCTTATCCAGCTAATTTTCAGCATATGTTGATATGGCTACAACTCAAACACCTCCAGCCCTTTACTTCAGTGTTGAAAGTTCAGCATTCAATTATCACATTTGTACAATGTTGTTAACCACATATAATATTCATGTATTTCACTTCTCACCAGCTTCATTTTATGGCTGTATATCCCTTCATATTGTTAAATGCATCCCTTTCTAATGATAATCACATGTTTAACTTATAGACTACCCAAGTGAACAGTTTCCCAAATATCCAAGTTGTTTATTCCAAGATTAATTTATGGGAGGTCTTTTATGTTGTGTGGTGTCTCCTAAGAAATTGATTGATAACAACCAAAATTTTTTCATGCAGGTCTCTTACAATCAGCAAATAAAAGCTTTCATAGCGATATCAGTGCTGAAAAAGCACATATTTAAATCAGAGCTAGGCATTTAATAGTGCAGTCACAACAAGGGGAACATCTGGAACTTGCCACCTCAAAAGGCTGTGGATTCTGGGCCAAATTGAAATTTTCAAGTTTGAGATCGATATTTTTTATTAGGTAAAGATATGCACAAATATGGAGTTGAGGTACAGATCAGGCATCATTTAGTTGAATGGCAGAACAAGCTTGAGTGGCTAAATGACATTATCCTGTCACGTGTTTTCCATGCTTTGCAGCTTTCAAACATGTATCATCTTATGCTTAAGAGGGCTTGATAGCAACAACACCTTGTATTTATACAGCACTATTTACATAATAAAATGTCCCATGATGTTTCTCAGAAATGTTATGAATAAAAATATTACACCCAGTTACATGAGGAGACATTAGAATAAATGACCAAATGTTTGGTGAAGGGAGGTGGTTTTAAGGAGCGTGTTAACTGAGGAAAGAGAGGTAGAGGAGTGCAAAGGTATAAGGAGGGAATTTCAGAGCTTTGGGCCTAGGTACCTGAAGGCACAGTCAACAATGGTGCAGCGATTAAAATCAGGGATGCTCAAGGGGCCAGATTTAGAGCAGCATAGATATCATGGAGGGCCAGAGGTGATAACAGAGATAGGGAGGCGTGAAACCATGGAGGGGTGAGAATTTTAAAATCAAGGCATTGCTTAACTGGGAGTCAATTCACACCTGATGGAGCAGGAACTAATCTGTGACAAACCTGAATATATTTTAACGATTTAAAGATGGTGCAGTAGACTTCTTTAATTTTCTGTTTTAAGTTTTCTTAACGTTGTCCTGCATCAACTGCAGCACCAGTAGTGAAACACTTTTTCCCTTAGAAACTCTCATCCAAAATCACTTTCTCTTGCTACCTTACTCTTTCTGCATTTAAAATAAATTTCTTTAAGATCCCATCGCTTTGATTATGTCTTTAGTCTCCTGATTTTGCTAACTGCTTGGTGTCAGCCATCTCCTCTTTTTAAGTGCCGTTAGGCATTCTTTTAAGAAAAAAATGCTTCATAAGTGAAAGTTTTTGTTGTTGTAGGTGGTCCTATTACCAATTCTGAATTGCCCATTTAGATTCAAAATAGTGCACAAGAGACAGACATTACAAAGTTCCACAAATAGTTGAATGAAAATATCTTGCAGTCACAGTCCTCCCATATTGAAAACCCCTCAAGGGCTGCAATTAATAGAATGGAGTCAGAACTCTTTAGAAATTCAGTCCCATTTTGTATTACTATTCCGGCAGTCTGAAGTATTGGCTTAACTCTCAAAGGGTTATGCTCCTTTTGTAATATGTTATGACCAGTTACTTTGCTGCACCATGTTACACATATCTCATTATTCTACTTTCCTGTTCTGTAGGTACAGATGCTTTTGTATTTTACCTGATGTTTTTCTGCCCTTTAATCTGCCTACTCTTTCTTCTCTTCCATTGTAGCTGACATCTAGTTACGGAAGGAAAAGCTTAATGACACCCTGCTGTTGATCAAAGGATTTTGATTGCGTTGTGACCACAATATGGTGACTTTTATGATTAGGCTCAAGAAAGAGAAGTGGGTGAGTACAAAAGGAGCCTTCTACTTTGGAAAGTTAGATTTTGGGGAGTAATCTCAGGAACTGGGCTGTTCAAAGAGAAACACATCACGAATCATGCTTAGAAATATTATACATGATTACAGAATAGACACATACCATAAGGGAAGAAGGGCAAGATCTGAGCAATAACAACTGTAATACAGAACATGGAAAAAAAAACAATTCATCCCATAGCATAAAGATAAGGGTAGCATGATGAACCAAGACAAAAATAAAATAAAATTAAGGGATGTTAACAAACTGGTTAGGACAGATAAACTATAATATTAGGCTGGGATAGCAGGGACCATTAAAATAAATGTCACACATTCTAGAAATACATTGGTTCGAATTTTCACCTTTGAGGCTGGGCCATTTTCCACCTCCCAAGTGGCAGTGCCTACCCACACGATTTTCATGGTGGAGTGACAGGGGTGAGGTGGAATTGGAGCTGCTGCCTCCCGAAGCAGGCCTGAGGCAGGTGGGCAGATGCTGAGGTGGGCAGGTTAGATTCCATTCACTGGGATATTGGCCCAGTTGTGCACATGAATGTTAGGCACCCTATCCCTCACCACTCAACCCACCTCTCTGCCACTCGTTCCGCACACACTTACATATACCTGATGCCCCCCTCCATAGCCCCCATTTTCTCCACATGCCCCCAATGCCCACTCACCCTGTATCCACTACAGACAGAACTCATTAGTCCTATAATAACATTGCAAAGTCTTTGAGGTCTTATGACAAACTCAAAATAAACATCCATTCAAAAACCTCTTCCAAAAACCTTAATCCTATTAACTGCTCATAAAACTGTCAATCAAAAATGCAGCTCATTGTCCCCTTGTCAGCTATGTCAACAACCCTTGCCCCTTGCTGAGCTGATTTTTTATTATTTATTCGCAGGATTTGGGCTTACTGGCTGGGCCAGCACTTATTGCCCATCCCTAATTGCCCTTGAGACGATGGTGGTGAGCTGCCTTCTTGAACCACTGCAGTCCATGTGGTGTAGGTACACTCACACTGCTGTTAGGAAGGCAGTTCCAGGATTTTGAACCAGCGACAGTGAAGGAATGGTGATATATTTCCAAGTCAGGATAGTGAGTGACTTGGAGGGGAACTTCCAGGTGGTGGTGTTCCCATCTAACTGCTGCCCTTGTCATTCTAGATGGTAGTGGTTGTGGGCTTCAAAAGTGCTGTCGAAAGAGCCTTGGTGAATTCCTGCAGTGCATCTTGTAGATGGTACACATTGCTGCTACTGTGCGTCGGTGTTGGAGTGATTGAATGTTTGTGGATGTGGTGCCAATCAAGCAGACTGCTTTGTCCTGGATGGTGTCTAGCTTCTTCAGTGTTGTGGAAGCTCCACTCATCCAGGCAAGTGGAGAGTATTCCATCACAAGACTTGTGCCTTGTAGATAGTGGACAGCCTTTGCAGAGTCAGGAGGTGAGTTACTTGTCATATGATTCCTAGCCTCTGACCTGCTCTTGTAGCCACAGTATTTATATGGCTAGTCCAGTTCAGTTTCTGGTCAATGATAACCCCCAGGATGTTGATAGTGGGGGATTCAGTGATGGTAATGCCATTGAACATCATGGTTGGATTCTCTCTTGTTGGAGTTGGTCATTGCCTGATACTTGTGTGGCGCAAATGTTACTTGCCACTTGTCAGCCCAAAGCCTGGATATTGTCCAGGTCTTGCTGCATTTGGACATGGGCTGCTTCAGTATGTGAGGAGTCACCAGTGGTGCTGAACATTGTGCAATCATCAGCGAACATACCCACTTTTGACCTTATGATGGAAGGAAGGTCATTAATGAAACAGCTGAAGATGGTTGAGCCTTGGAAACTACGCTGAGGAGCTCCTGCAGTGATGTCCTGGAGCTGAGATGACTGACCTCCAAAAGCCTTCCTTCGTGCTAGGTATGACTCCAACCAGCGGAGAGTTTTCCCTCTGATTCCCATTGACTCCAGTTTTGCTAGGGCTCCTTGATGCCAAACTCGGTCAAATGCTGCCTTGATGTTAAGGGCAGTCACTCACATCTCGCCCCGGGAGTTCAGCTCTTTTGTCCATGTTTGAGCCAAGGCTGTAATGAGGTCAGGAACTGAGTGGCCCTGCTGGAACCCAAACTGGGCATCAGTGAGCAGGTTATTGCTAAGCAAGTGCTGCTTGATAGCACTGTTGATGACCCCTTCCATTACTTTACTGATGATCGAGAGTAGACTGACGGGGCGGTAATTGGCCGGGTTCGATTTGTCCTGCTTTTTGTGTACAGTACATACCTGGGCAATTTTCCAGATAGCTGGGTAGATGCCAGTGTTGTAGCTGTATTGGAACAGCTTGGCTAGGGGCACGGCAAGTTCTGGAGCGCAAGTCCTCGGTACTATTGCCGGAATATTGTCAGGGCCCATAGCTTTTGTAGTATCCAGTGCCTTCAGCTGTTTCTTAATATCACATGGAGTGAATCAAATTGGCTGAAGACTGGCATCTGTGATGCTGGGAACCTCTGGAGGAGGCCAAGATGAATCATCCACTCAACACTTCTGGCTGAAGATTGTTGTGAATGCTTCAGTCTTACCTTTTGCACTGATGTGCTGGGCTCCTCCACCATTGAGGATGGGGGTATTTGTGGAGCCTCCTCCTCTAGTGAGTTGTTTAATTGTCCACCACCATTCACAATTGGATGTGGCAGGACTGCAGAGCTTAGATCTGATCCGTTGGCTGTGGGATCGCTTAGCTCTGTCTATCACTTGCTGCTTATGTTGTTTGGCATGCAAGTAGTCCTGTGTTATAGCTTCACCAGGTTGACACCTCAGTTTTAGGTATGCCCGGTGCTGCTCCTGCATTCTTTATTGAACCAGGGTTGATCCCCTGGCTTGATGGTAATGGTAGTGTGGGGGATATGCCGAGCCATGAGGTTACAGATTATGTTTGAGTACAATTCTGCTGCTGATGGCCCACAGTGCCTCATGGATGCCCAGACTTGAGTTGCTAGATGTGTTCGAATCTATCCCGTTTAGCATGGTGGTAGTGCCACACAACACGATGAAGTCTCCGCAATGACTATGCGGTGGTCACTCCTACTGATACTGTCATGGGCTGATGCACCTGCAGCAGGCAGGTTGGTGAGTATGAGGTCAAGTATGTTTTCCCTCTTGTTGGCTCCCTCATCACCCAGCCTAACAGTTATGTCCTTTAGGACTCGGCCAGCTCGGTCCGTAGTGGTGCTACCGAGCCACTCTTGATGATAGACATTTAAATCCCCCATTCTGCATCCTTGCCACTCTCATGCTACCTCCAAGTGATGTTCAACATGGAGGAGCACTGATTCATCAGCTGAGGGAGGGTGGTATGTGGTAATCAGCAGGAGGTTTCCTTGCCCATGTTTGACCTGATGCCATGAGACTTCATGGGGTCTGAAATCGATGTTGAGTACTCCCAGGGCAATTCCCAACTGTATACCACAGTGCCACCACTTCTGCTGGGTCTGTCCTGCTGGTGAGACAGGATATACCCAGGGATGATGATGGTAGAGTCTGGGACATTATCTGTAAAGTTTGATTCCATGAGGATGGCTGTGTCAGGCTGTTGCTTGACTATTATGTGAAAAAGCTCTCCCAATTTTGACACTAGCCCCCAGATGTTAGTAAGGAGGACTTTGCAGGGTCGACAGGGCTGCAATTGCTGTTGTCGTTTCTGGTGCCTAGGTCGATGCCCGGTCATCATCCAGTGTCATTCCTTTTTTGTGATTTGTAGCCGTTTGTTTCAACTGAGTGGCTTGCTAGGCAACCACTCAGCTGTAACAATCTACATTGCTGTGGTCTGGAGTCACATGTAGGCAAGACCAGCTAAGAACGACAGATTTCCTTCCCTAAAGGACATTATTGAACCAGATGGGTTTTTGCAATAATTGACAATGATTTCACTGTCATCATTAGTCTTTTAATTCCAGATTTTTATTGAATTCAAATCCACTATCTGCTGTGGTGGGTTTCAAACCCATGTCCCCAGAGCATTACCCTTGGTCTCTGGGATTACTAGTCCAGCAACAATACCACTATGCCATCAGCTCCCAAGTACAGGGTTTGGAGTTCAGCCAAGCATTTTAATGGGATTCTATTGCACAGCTGAATAAAGAAAGCCTGCAGAGCTGAATACATTAAAGCCCTTTAATGTAGTGGAACAGATGGCCATCTGTTGTACTGCTTCAAAGGCTGAACAGATGGCTTGGCTGGCTACATTAAAGGCTTTTGAAGTAGCCTGAACAGATGGCCATCTGTTGAACTGCTTAAACGACTAAGCAGATGGCTTGACTGCCAATCAAAGAAAAGATTAAATCACAGGGAATAATGACACATTAAAATCTGAATCTCAGAACTGTTAAATGCAAAAGAGCACTTTATCCCTGGATAAAGCATTCCTAATTCTTCTGAACACTTTTACAATGCTAGTCAATTTAATGGTCACTTACATTTTCCAAGCAAAGTTCTATAATTAATTCATGTACTTAAAACATGTAACTTATCATGCACCATTACTTTATGATGTGTGAAATTATCAACACCTTTTGAACTTACCTGTCAAAAGGCTTCTCACTCCAGACTAGGCTTACCCCATGGTTTAAAACTCCTCTGATGTGCCGTGAACCATGGTTTCTACAAAAATGGGCCTGACTCCTATGAAATGCCCAGCCCCAATATGGAAAGGCAAGGCCAGGATTGCTACATGCAGGCTTGCTATTTGCACTCTTACCCTGGGGCCATAAAATTCCCACACAACGGAAATAGGGTTGGGCATCTCAGAATTGGGTCCTACTGGTCATTTTTAAATGCCCCCCATCCACTTCTGTTCCAGCACGGACAGAAGTTTTAAAAGTCAGCCCATTCTCAGCAAATAGGTAAAAAGTAATCAGTAGAGACATCGAAAAGTCATATTGGTGACATGATATCAGGTGGCCAAGGGACAGTGAATGCATTAAATTAATTCTTCTTCACTGTGTGCATGGAAACGGCCATGAGCAGAGGCTCAGCATGGATGATAGATTTCCAGGAAACAAAAGACAAAAGGCATTTATTTTCAAGGCTTCTGACCTTCATTCTTGACGCCCACACAAAGGCATGTCCCAGAAATGGAGCAAGGTGAGTTGATGTACAGATGTGATAAAATAGAATGGAAGAACAGGTTTGAGGGCAGAATAGTCTATTGTTATAATCTCAACAGAGACCAATAATGGTTTTTTAAGTTAAAAAAATTGATCTCACCTCCAAGAGCTGTCAGCCAATCAGGGGACTGGTAGCTTTTTAGTCACAGTGGCATCACTAGGGAGCAATGGTCACTGCTGGGGCTGTAGTGGTGGTCACTGCTGGGGCTCATTGATGGACGCTGACCTCAGAAGAAGGTAAGTGGAGTTGGGGTTGATGGGGCTAGACAGGCAGGCCCTGGTGGAGTTGGTGAGGGCAGGGAGGGGTGTTGCCATGGAGGTAGCCATTGCCGCCTTGGGGCCTTACCCCAGCCCATAGAGCTCGTGATTAGGAGGCCCAAGGCCACAGGCAGGCCATCTGGCAGTTTCCCCATGCAGCAGAGGGCCTACCTGCTGCTGATAAAATACCAGTGTTAGCAAGAAGAGGACCTTAATTGGCTTTTTAAGTGGCAAAACTAGCTTAGCAGGAGGCCCATCCTTCACATTCCTCAGTGTTCGCAGAATGCCATGGCAGCAGCAAAGTGATGAGCTCTCCACCCCTGTGCGCTCCCCGTCCCCCAACTTTTTGGCCCTCATCACCACCCCGCCAACTTCCAAACCTGCCCCAAAAAATTCAGCCCATGTATTCTGAAACAAATGTAATGGCTGTTGTGTTATTTGCTAATGATGGGCAAATCATGAAGAAAATAAGGCTTTGGGTTTAGTGGATGAAGTCACTCAGACCAAGGGAGGTCCCAGGTTAAATTCTCACTCTTGGTAAGGTAGGTGATCTCAGGTGGGACAGCAACTTTGGTGTTATAATTGGTGTCAGTGCTCCAGGTCCCAGGAGGAAAAAGTTCAGCTAGCATTCACATATATATATACCCATCCAGTGATCCTCTGCTGCCAATTGAACAGTTGGACATTTTGGGCAAGATTAGGATTGGACTTTGCTGCGATGCAGTCCACAGTCAGAACACTCATTGATGTAGATTTTAACTTTGTGCAATAGTGTAAACCTGTGATAGCAAGTCAGCAGCTTGTTTTGCATCTCTTCTGGCTTTTATTTCCATTAATCTATTCCACTGTGCGGGCGGACATGACATGTGGACACTTGCATAGCTACATAGTGCCTGTGACTATATCCGAGCATGAGTTCATGACTTCAAGGAAAAAGGGAGGGAAACTGAAAAAGACAAATAAGGTTCTGCTGTTTTCTTCCCTGAATAAGAGGTGGTATTCATTCTGCTCTTAATTACGTAGTTATCAAGGGATTTAATTTCCTCTGTGTGTTATTTATTTTTGGTTATTTACCTCAATGCCATTTTTATGGTTGTTGCTGGTGCAGAATGGCTGCCACATTTGACCACATATCAATGGTCGCTGCACTTCAAAGATAATTCATGGTGCAAGATGCTTTGCAATTTTTGATGATCTCGCATAAAGCACTGCATAAATGCAAGTTTTTCTTCTTCAATTCTTGCATTGTCTGCAGGATTTTAATCCTGTCATTAAGCTGTTTAAAATAAACGGGCTAATGACCACATTAAAATAATGCAGACAGGAATTTAATGCAAACACATTCTTACAAATAGTGCTGAGGAAATTAAACCCTTAAAAGTGGATTTATTCCTTCATCTAGTAGAAACTACACAACAGTGTTTATAGCTGAAGAAAAGCTAATAAAATTATAACACTAGATACTTTTTGCTTGTAAAAACTTGGGTTTTTTTAATGCTCCCTGTAAAAAGTCACGCTAAGACATTTTGTAAGCAGTGACTGATGGCCCAACTTTACACTGGAAACATGTGATATATACAACATACATAGATACACACACACACAAATATACATAAACACAATCACACACACGATAATTCTTAATCTTACTCCTTATGAAGAATAGACATTGTGTTAAGTTACACCTAATACTGTGGATATTGTTTCCTTTATCACCCTTTAGATCCCCTTGTGCCTTGGGGCACTACCTGGGCTTACAGCCTAGTATGTTATTTAGGATATAACCACTGAGTGATAGCCCAGGTTAACTCTGATATTAAAAACAAAAAGCTAAAAGCTACTGCGGATGCTGGAAATCCAAAACAAGAACAGAATTACCTGGAAAATCTCAGCAGGTCTGGCAGCATCGGTGGAGAAGAAATCATTTAACGTTTCGAGTCCTCATGACCCTTCGGCAGCCTCCATTCCATTTGCCCCACCATTGGCGGCAGGGCCTACACAGCTGAAGGCACAAAGTTCTGAAATTATCTCCCTCAACAAGTCTGCCTTTCAACCTCCCGCCCCTCCTTTAAGACTGTTCCCTTAAAACCTACCTCTTTGGCCAAACTTTTAGTCACTCCTCCTAATATATCCTTCTTTGACTGAGTGTCAAATGTTTTGCTTGGTTATGCTTCTATGATGCTCCTCGGGAAATCATTTAGAAACATTTTTTTAAGTAACAGTGTTTTCAGTGTAGTTACACTCAGGCTTCAAGCTGTGATACAAAATAAACTTGAGAGCGCAGTTGGAAAGGGAAACATTAGCATGGCTGTGGGGAAAGAGCAGAGGAGTGGGACTAATTGGATAGCTCTTTCAAAGAGCTGGTAGAAATGTGATGGGCCAAATGGCCTTCTTCTTTGCTGTATGATTCTAAGTCACCTCAGGAGCATAGGAATGTAAAGTATCAAAAGAAAACGTCTATCTGACTGAGTTTTTCCTTGAAACACTCTCTTTGTTAAGAGCACTATACAGTAAAGGAAACAGCACAACATATGAGACATATCATGGTTTTATTTTTCAGTGACTCTTGTGCTCATTCATCAATGAGAAATTTTAATGCTGGAGAATGGAACACTTTCCATTTCAGGAAACCATCATCAGTGTCAAGCATTCCCAGCAAAATTCCCTTCAATCTGCCACAGCCCCGCAAAAGACCCTGCCTCAGAGAAGCACCCCTATTATGTCGGTATGATATTTTCCTACAGCAGCCAAGCTGCAGTCTCTTGAATTAAGACTGGCAACTTGTTGTTAGCCAGGCAGGCCCCAGTGAGGGGCAGGGGGGAATGGAGGTTGATATGGAGGGAAGAAAGGACTCTTTTAGCAGGGTAGTCCTTGATGCTGACAGGGCCCTCCATGGTCATAGGCTGCATGATCAGGAGGGCTCCTTCAAAATTGTAGGCAGGCCACCAGGGCATACCTGGTGGCTTCCCTATGTGGCATGGAACCCCTCCGCCTCTTGTAGAATACAGTGGCAGTGGGATAAGGCCCTTAGTGGCCCTTAATTGGCCACTTAAGGACCTCAATTGGCCTCTGGGCAGGAAGGCTGTCCTCAGCCTTGCCCACCCCAGACTTTTTTAGGGGGGAGGTGGGAAGGCAACAGGCTCTCCACCCCATGCCTTCTCACCCAATTAGATGCCCGCCCCCATCCCAACTTCCCAGCCATGGGGGGAATTAAATTCCACCCATACAGTGAGCTGTTATTATCTGGAATACATTGCCTGAAAGAGAAACAGATTCAAGAATAGCATTCAAAAGGAAATTGAATATATGCTTGAAAAGGAAATATTTGCTTCGGGGAAAGTGCAGGGGAGGTGGGATTTTAAAGAACCAGCACAGGCACACTGGCTTGAATGTGTTATATGATTCTATGATCTGTTTTGTTATTTAAAGCAGATTATCAAGGAGCATATGGTTAATGTCATGTTGTTTTCAGGGAAAGTAATAAAGGCGAGGAGATTTTAGTGAATTCAACAGTAAAGTCGTACTAAGCCATTTTTATGTTACAGCCCCCGTGGAGATGCCATTCTCTTGAAACAGATTGATTGTAATCTGCCAGTGCTTTCACCTATGGTGGTCCAGATTCTGTTTGGGGTCAGGAAAGGAAGGTAATTTCCACCTTACACCATTTTCTAATGTTCTGGTTTCTGCAAAATAAGTCACAGAGGCTTCCATTAGCAGTCTTATGATCTTTAATGATGAACCAATGAGCAACATCCATTTCGCAGCCTAGATGAGCTCTTAAGATGAAGAGATGCAAGTTTTTTTTTATTCCTTCAATTTATCAATCCACCCAATTAGGAACAGATCCATAATGAACTTCAGAAATTGTCCAACATCTTAGCCAATGTATCAACCCTTAATTTGATGAACTTTCACAGTGAATATCAACAGACTGTTTGTCCATGGAAACACCTCAGCCCAGCCAGGTACTGGTGGCTATGTCAACACGTTCATTTTCCAACAGTAGCCACTGGGAAATGATTATGAGAGGGAATCTAGGCTGAGTTATCCCTTCTCCAGTTTAGGGATATTTTGGTCAATTTCAGAAGATGCTGCCTTGTTTGAGACTAGTGATCACAATAAATAATACAGCGCTGTTTCCCAAGAGTAACTGGTGCTATGCCTAATCTAGGAGTGATTGCTGCTGATATTAAGTATTGCACTAAAACAGTTAAAACAACTTCACAACAATGGATCCCTCACTTTAATGAGCATTAAATTCATCTGTTCCCCTTCCCTTCCTAAAATAAAATCAAAATTAGAATGAATAATAAATTATCCATTTAAAATTGTAGAAAAAAGATACTTCCATTTTCTACATAGTTCATTAATTCTAGCAAGGCAACTTCATCTTACAATCCAAGAGCTTAGCTGGAACTGTCTCTCAGTTGCTAACACTCCCTGGTACAACATTTCCCCTTCATGCTTCACTTAAACTAACAGTGACATGTGCTAATTTGTTAAGGCAAAAGAAAGGATCAGTTATAGAACTCCAAGTCTTATTAATCAGCTGGCAAATGCTGCTATAGTATGCTTCTTTCATCATCCGATGACTCAAGCGACCTTTCACCTCAGAAATCACTCATTGGCCCAGCAAAAAAAGAAATTGTCTACTACTGGCAGCTCATTCCTCTTGTTGTCTTCATCCATATTCAAAGACGTGTCACAGCTACCTAGCTAGAAGAAGCTAATCAAAAGGAATTTTCTCTGCCCGTCCCACAGAGGTACTACGACTACTGCACTGCAATCAAACTCTTTTCAAAATGCAATCAGGGTCAAAGAAACCTAGCTCAATCAGCACTTGAAGCAGCTGAGGGTTTTACAATTTACTTTTATCTTTGCAAATGAAATTTTCACTTCTGGCCTTTCTTCAATTTCTTTGGTTTAACCAATGAACCAATAAAGTCCCAAGCTGCCAACTTTTACTTTGGTGATTGCGGAGCTGGGGTGGGGAGGGATGGGGGTGGTGCTGACAAAATGTGGAGGAAGACAAAAAAGATGAAAAGAAAAGTGATGAAGGCTGGAAATCTGAAATATTCATGTCTATCAGCACCTGAAAGAGCAATGGCTGGTTAATACATTAATTGCAGATCCTCCATCAGAATATTATCTGGGGTTCTACTGAAGGGCTGATATGCTGACCTGTCTTCCCCTTCAGATAAGACCTGTGTTCTTAGAACCTTAGAAACATAGGTGACTTACAGCTACCTGGAAAAGCAGTTCAATAATTTCCATCTTCACTGTCTGCAGTGCATTATGGGTATATCCTGGCAGGACACAATCATGAATGTGGCAGTCCCCTCAAAGGCAGAGCTCCAAGGTTTGTTAGCACTCATCGAACAGAGGCGGCTTTGATGGCTTGGGCATGTCCATAGAATGGAAGGCAATCGCATACTCAATAACTTTCTGTATGGTGAGGTAGGCAAAGCTAAACAATCAGTAGGATGCCAACAGCTCCTTTTCAAGGATGCGTGCAAGCGTGACATGAAGGTCTTAATCATCAATTATTGTGCTGGGAGTCACTGGCTGACGACAGAGGGAAATGGCAATACTTCCTGTGGGCTGGCGTGCACCACCGCAATGGCCAGCAACAACAGCGGCTTGGCAACAGGCGCCAATGTCGAAAACAACAACCCACATAGCTTCATGTGCAACACTTGTGATAGAACTTGCTTCTCAAGGATTGGCCTCTTCAGCCATCAGCAAAGATGCGCCATATGAAGATACCCCATCTGAAATGGATTTGTTTACCACGTGTCCATCATCTTTTGTAGATGGAAGGATGCCCAAACCAAACCGATTTCCTTTTCAGATACAGATGGGCTTGCAGTATATGTCCAGCATTTGAAATTGCTTTTTGGAAAGGTGTTACTGGACAAGACTAAACTGGGAGAAAGAGAGTGGGAAAGAGAGACAGGTACAGAAAGAGAGAGGAATATGCAGAGTGAGAAAAAGTCAGACAGTGAGACAGACAGAGACTGAGAGAGTCAGAGAAAGAGACAGAGAGAGCAAGAAAGGGAGAAATCGAGCCTACTGTACCATTACTAAGTCAATGTTACCAGGCTGGAAAATTAAAAAGGCTTAGACTTAGGGATTTTTCAATCATTTTTGCATTGTGTTTCCAAGATTCAGTTACAGTGATGAAATATAACGATCTGCAGTGAGCCTATGTATGAGCAGCCAGCTGCAAAAAGAAAGAAACAGGGCTATTTGGATATGAGTGCCCAGATCCCATCAGATTTGACAGGCTTACCCAACCTTGAATTATTTGAACAGAGTTTCAGAAATAGTTTAAAGCCTGAATGTCAGGAGAATGTTCATGGCTGACATCATCTGTACACAGTTATATGACATTCTTTGTTGGCAGTCTGTTCATGTTTAAAGAATGACTGTAATTGGAATATAATCACAAGAGTAAAGCTGCTACTAAAAGAAAACATTTAACTTGTCACAAAAAACAACCAATAAAATAAAACAAAGTCTTGTTTTAGATTTTGCCACTTTCTTCATTAAAATATTTGCTGCTTTTTAGCTTAAGAGTAGAAAAAATATTAAACTCAAGAGCAACAATAAAATCTTTCCAAGTTGCAAGGAGCATTAGAAATGGAATATTAAAGGAGCTACGCTATTGGGAGTTCTCATCTGCAAATCACAAATTCCTGACAACAAAATTCACTTAATTCTTTGAGTTTTTCTTTTTCAGATTTATACCTTTTTAAATAATATGCTATTTCCCAATTATCAACTGTTGATTATCACTTGGCAAAAACAGTAATATCACGATCATTACATATTCAGTATGAAGGTGAACATCTGTTAACAGCTGTAGTGGTCACAAACATTCATCATTTTTGGACTATAGAAAGACCCAGCTCTACTCTGCGTATATAAACATATTAATTCCATGGAAATGGTTGAAGACTATTGCACCATCTTAGGCTTCAGATAGGTATTAACCATCAATTCCCTCTCATTCCCAGGTATCTACAGTTCTCCATATTATGGAAATCTATTCAGATAATGTTTGCAATTGGATCAGGTTCCCGACAGCGGGTTGACAGTAGGGAATTAAGGTTGAGATGGACTGAAGATGGGCTGACCACTCAGTTCATGCTTTCTTCTGTAAAATTATACCAGTGAACTTTGCTGTTAAAACACATTTTAAAAAAGGGGAGTGCAGAACTCAAAGACAATAGGTGTGAAATGAAGGTTAATAGCCATTGTTTTGTTTATTATGCAACTTGGATGCATATACAGAGCTCTCTCCACCCCATATAGAAAATTAAATAGAAACAATATAACTTGGATCTTCTGGCCCAGTATCGTAGCCAGATATCTGTGCATCAATTGTTTTGCTTATAACATTTGCTGTGATAACAACTTTGAGATATGCATGTTTCCATCGCTGACTGGTCTAACATGGCCTTTGATAGGTTGTAATTACTCTTCACCATGTGCCATTGTCTTGCAATATGAAAACAGAATGCAAGTTAAGCAGGAAACAGGAAAACTGCCTAACCACACAGCAGTTACTGCTACTGAATTGAGTGCAACCTAACCCTGCCATGTTCTGATCAGTTTGAGGAAACTCATGGGCTGGAATTTTGTGCTGCTACAGGCAGTAGGAAATGAGGTAGGTAGGTGCACAGAATTGTGCGGAACGTGAAATGTCAGGTGCCCGACAGCGGGTTGACAGTAGGGAATTAAGGTTGAGGCGGACTGAAGACGGGCTGATCTTCCCGACGGCAAGTGGCGGGAACTTACTTTTAATGCACTGGCATGTCATGCACTCTCATTAAAACACCATTTCGCCAGATTAAATTGGACCTTTGTAATTAACTCTGCAGCGAACAAAAAACATGAGCCTTCAGCTAAAGGTGACGTGCAATAGATGAGGATGTCTTCCTGGTGGATTTGGATTGAGTAGGAGCTGCTTTTCTTTCATGGGGAGCTTTGTTTGATGACGGGAGAAGGGGACTTGATGCATTGAGATTGGATCGTAGCAGTGGAAGGGAATCGGGATATGGCTGACCGAGGGAGGGAGGGAGGGGCAGAGGAAGAGAGACTGTGCAGGGGGATCGGGGCTTGGCAGGGCAACGGAGGGAAGGTGGGTAATGATGGACTAGGAAGGTAGATGGGGGATAGATGGAAGAAGGTGGACTGCACAGGGAAGGTCAATATTTGCAAGCAGGGGGTCAAGCATGATTTTGGGGAGATCCAGGGTTGTAGAGGGAAGATAAATAGTGAGGTCCTGAGAGTTGAGGGTAACAGAGGGCATGTTAAGGCTCATGCAGAGGGTTATGATGAGGGTAGGTCCAAGATTCCAGGTGGGTGGCAGGGGTGGGGGTTGTGGGTGGCCGAGGCGCGGGTGGTGTTGCAGGTCAATGGTGACAGAGGAATCTCTGGGGTGAATGAAAGTTGAGAAGAGTGATGGTGGGTAGCTTGAGGGTCAATGAAGGAAGGACAAGGGTGATGAGTGAGGGCCGATTCTGATGGAGGGAAGGTCAGAGGTGACTGAGGGAGGAGCAGCAGTTGAGGTTATCTGTGCGATTGGAAGGGAAGGATGAGCAGGTGGTGGCAGCAGCTGTAGTCTCAAGGTGTCAACTCACACAGCCAGACTTGTACTGCTGGATTGCAGGGTGTGAACGCCTGTCCTTTAAATGTGGCACCCAGAACTTTTTCCCCTGTGACATAATGGCAGGGTTGTTGTTTTCTTGCCCGCCACCACCGCACAACTGGCCGGGCACCTCCCCCATGAATATCTAATTGGTTGGCTGCTGCATGATTGTGTGCGGCCAGCCATCCCGCTTACGAGCAGAAGTCCCGCGTGCTTCCGGTCCTGCTGTTGATGCACTTGACCCTACAACAAGATTCCAACCAGGGTTTCCAACATTATCCTCATCAGTCACTGAGAAGTGCCCCAAAGGACTTGAGGCCTCTAATAATCCAGTCATCATCAACAAAAGGTCACATTGACACTGTGGGCCCGATTTTACTCCATTCAAAATCCAGCCTCTAACACAGAGTTAAAATAGGGCCCAATGTATGATGCTATGAGGGAGAGTGTGTGCTAACTGTATGGACTTATTAGTTATTTAGCAGAGTAATTGCTTAAAGGAGAATCAATGTATTTGATATCCCTGATTTTAACCAATGCAAAAAAAGGTGGAAAAAATGAATATCATCTGTGTTAAACTTTTATTATTTTCCTATCTTAAATAAGCCATATGGATGTGTAAAAAATGTTAATCAATATGTTAAATTTTGCACACATGCAGGAAATTAAGCTTACATCGACTAATTTTCTTTCACCATATTTCTGTTTAAATGGTGACCATTGGAGAAACTGGGGGTAAGGGCTTTAAGCCA
The DNA here is from genome assembly GCF_964194155.1 of Cetorhinus maximus. Lineage (NCBI taxonomy): Eukaryota > Metazoa > Chordata > Chondrichthyes > Lamniformes > Cetorhinidae > Cetorhinus > Cetorhinus maximus. The sequence goes on from NC_135879.1 coordinate 192,077,621, forward strand.
AGGTTCTCCTGCAATCATGTGATTTAAATTATCTGCATTAATTCAGTCTCCTTGCTCTCAGATAGAATAGAAGTAATTTAATCGCTGTCTATCTGGCAGAAAAGGAGCAAGCAGTTAGAATTGTTCGGGAGACTAATTCGCTGATGCCCTGCTTTCTTCCTAAATTCTTTGCTTTTAGCTTGTTCTTCTGAGCAGATGGGAAACATCACCCACTGGAAGCTGGTGGGATATGAACATACAAATGTACACAATAGGAGCAGGAGTAGACCATTCAGCCCCTCGAGCTTGCTCCGCCATTCAATAAAATCACTGTTGATCTGTTTGTATTTCTAATTCCACATTCCCATCTACCCCTGATAACCTTTGATTCCCTTGCCTAACAAGAATCTATCTACCTCTGCCTTAAAGATATTCAATGACCCAGCCTCCACCGCCTTCTGAGGCAGTGAATTCCAAAATCACACAACCCTCAGAGAAAAAGTTCTTCTCATCTCTGTCCTAAAAGTGTAAACCCCAATTTTAAAACTGTGTCCCCTAGTTATGGACTTACCCACAAGAGGAAACATCCTTTCAACATCCACCTTGTCAAGACCATTCAAGATCTTATATACTTCAATCAAATCACCCCTCACTCTTCTAAACTCCTGTGGAAACAAACCCAGCTTGTCCGACCTTTCCTCATAAGACAACCCACTCATTCCAAGTATCAATCTAATAAACCTCCTCTGAACTGCCTCCAATGCATTTACATTCTTTCTTAAGTAAGACCAAAACTGCACACAGTATTTGAGATGTGACCTCACCAATGATCTGTATAACTGAAGCACAACATCCTTACTTTTATGTTCACTTCCACTCATAATAAAGGATAGCCTTCTTAATTACTTTCTGTACCTGCAAACTAACTTTTTGTGACTCATGCATGAGAACACCTAGATCCCTCTGCACCTTGAAATTCTGCAGTTGTTCTCCATTTAAGTAATACTCTGCTTTTTTATTCTTCCTGCCAAAGTGAACAAATTCACATTATACTCCATCTGCCAGATTTCTTCCCACTCATTCAACCTATCTAAATCCGTCTGCAACCTCCTTATGTTCTCTTCACAACATACTTTTCTACCTACTTTTGCGTCATCTGCAAATTTAGCTACCATGTCTTCACTCCCCTCATCTAAGTCATTGATATAAATTGCAAAAAGTTAAGGCCCCAGGACAGACCCCTGCTCCACTCGTCACATCCTGCCAGTCAGAAAAAGACCCATTATGCATACTCTCTGTTTGCTGCCAGCCAATCTTCTATCCATTCTGATATGTTTGCCCCTACGCCATGAGCTTTTATTCTCTGCAATAACCTTTGATGTGGCACCTTATCAAATATCTTCTGGAAATCCAAGTACAGCATGTCTACAGGCTCCCCTTTATCTCCGGTGCGAGTTACTCCTTCAAAAAACTCCAATAAATTTGTTAAATAGGATTTCCCTTTCACAAAACTATGCTGACTCTTCCCAATTACCTTGAGTTTTTCTAAGTGCCCAGCTATAACTTCCTTAATGATCGATTCTAACACCTTCCCAACAACAGATGTCAAGCTAATTGGCCTATAATTTCCTGTTTTCTGCCTCCCTACCTTCTTGAATAGGTGGGTTATATTTGCTACTTTCCAGTCTGATGGAACTTTCCAGAATCTAGTGGATTTTGGAAAATTAACACCAACACATCCACTACCTCATTAGCTAACTCTTTTAAGACCCGAGGTTGAAATCCATCAGGATATGAAGACTTGTCAGCTCACAGGTCCATCAGTTTGCTCAGTAAGGCTTCCCTAGTGATTGTAATTTCACCAAGTTCTCCTTTCCCTTCCACCCACTGATTTACGCCTATCACTGAATTTTTTTTTATATCTCCTGTAGTGAAGACAGAATCAAATTATTTGTTCATTTCATCTGCATTTCCTTATTATCTACTGTTAACTTCCCATTCTCACTCTCTAGAGGACCAACACTCACTTTACTTACTCTTTTCCTTTTTAAATACCTGTAGAAACTCTTGCTATCCATTTTTACATTCCTGGCTAGCTTCCTCTCATACTTAATTTCTTTCTCCTGATTGACATTTTAATTATTCTCTGTCATTCTTTATATTCTGACCAATCATCTGACCTGCCACTCTTTGCACAGTTACATGCTTTTTCCTTAAGTTTGATGCTTTCCTTAACTCCTTTAATTAACCAAGGATGGTGGGTCCTCCCCTTAGAATATTTCTTTATAATAGGAATATACCTATTCTGAATATTCTGAAATATTATCTTAAATGTCTCCCAATGGTCATCTATCCTCTAGCCTAGTATTCCAGTTCACTTCAACTTGCTCAGCTTTCAGGCCCACATAGTTGCTCTTACTTAAGTTTAAAATATTAGTCTTAGACCCACTTTTCTCCCTTTCAAACTGGATGTAAAATATTGTGCTCATTGATACCTAGGGATGCCTTTACTCTGAGGTCATTAATTAATACTGCTGCATTATACGATACCAAGTCTAATATAATCTGCTCTCTGGTTGTGCTTCTCTAAGGAACTATCTTGAAAACATTCTATGAGCTCCTCATGCAGGCTACTACTGCCAATCTGATTTTTTTCAGTTTATATGTAGATTAAAATCACCCATGATTATTGCTGTCCCTTTATCACAGGCACCCAATATTTCTTCTTTTACACTTTGTCCTACATTGCAGTTACTGTTAGGGGGACTGTAGACCACTCCCACTAATGACTTCTTTTCCCTACTATTCCTCATCTCCACCCAAACCGATTCTATATCCTGATCTCCTGAACCAAGGTCATCTCTAACTACTGCACTAATGCCATCTTTGATTAACAGTGCTACCCCTCCACATTTACCTATTCTTCTTGAATATCATATGCCCTTCAATATTCAGGACCTAATCCTTGTCATCCTGCAGCCATACCTCTGCAATGGCTATCAGGTCATATTCATTTACTTCAATGTCCACTATCAATTAATTTACTTTGTTAGGAATGCTATGAACAATGAGATACAGAGCCTTTAGTTTTGCCTTTTTGTTATCTTTGTAACATCTAGTCTTGACTGTTGGTGCATTCTTAGAGTTTTTCTCTCTGCCATCCTCTGACCCTCATTTTCCATATTACTATTTTGCTATCCTGTTTTGACTCCACCCCATGATTTGCAACATCTACCCAAGCTTGACACCTCACCCCCCCTTGTTTAGTTTAAAGCAGTCTCTACTTCTCTAACTATGCGGCTCGCTAGAACACTGGTCCCAGTATGATTCAGGTGTAGACCATCCCAATGGTACAGCCCCCGCTTCCCCCAGTACTAATGCCAGTGCCCCACAAACTGGAACCCACTTCTCCCATACCAGTATTTCAGCCACACATTCATCTCTCTAATCTTATTTGCCCTATGCCTATTTGAAAGCGGCTCAGGTAATAATCCAAAGACTATTACCTTTGAAGTCCTGCTTCTTAATTTGGTGCCTAGTTCCTCATACTGACTATACAGAACCTCTTTCCTAGTTCTACCTATGTTGTTGGTACCTACGTGGATCACAACAATTGGATCCTCCCCCTCCCACTTCAAGTTCCTCTCCAGCCCTGAGCAGATGTCCTGAACCCAGGCACCGGGCAGGCAACACAGCAGTCTGGACTCTCGCTCTTTGCAGCGGAGAACAGTGTCAATCCCCCTCACTATACTGTCCCCTAGTACCACTATATTCCTATTTGCTTGCCCCGCTGGAACAGCTTCCTGCAGTGAGTGACTCATCTCCTGACTCTCCAAAGCTTATCCACCATCTACAAGGCACAAGTCAGGAGCGTCATGGAATTCGCTCCACTTGCCTGGATGAGTACAGCTCCCACAACATTCAAGAAGCTCGACGCCATCCAGGACAAAGCTGCCGGCTTGATTTGCATCCCATTCACCACCTTAAACATTCACTCCCTTCACCACCGACACACAATAGCAGCAGTGTGTACCATATACAAAATGCACTGCAACTCACCAAGATTCATTTGACAGGGCCTTCCAAATTTGCAACCCCTACCACCTAGAAGGACAAGGGTGGCAGGAAACACCACCACCTGCAAGTCCCCCTCCAAGCCACACACCATCTTGACTTGGAACTATATACTTTGTTTATTCTTTCACGAGGTGTGGGTATTGCTGGCTAGGCCAGCATTTATTGTCCATCCCTAATTGCCCTTGAGAAGGTAATGGTGAGCTGCCTTCTTGAACTGCTGCACGCCATGTGATGTAGGTACACCCACAGTGCTGTTGGGAAGAGATTTCCAAGATTTTGACCCAGTGACCATGAAGGAACAGTGATATAATTCCAGGTCAGGATGGTGTGTGGCTTGGAGGGGAACTTGCAGGAGCTACTTTTCCTTGCATCTGCTTTCCTTGTCCTTTGAGGTGATAGAGGTTGCAGGTTTGGAAGGTATTGTCAAAGGATCCTTGGTGAATTCCTGCAGTGCATCTTGTAGATGGTACACACTGCCGCAACAGTGCGTTGATGGTGGAGGGAGTGAATGTTGAAGGTGGTGCATGGGGTGCCAAAGAGGCAGGCTGCGTTGTCCTAGATGGTTGTTGAGCTTCTTGAGTGTTGTTGGAGCTGCACTCATCAGGCATATCGCCGTTTCTTCACTGTCACTGGGTGGAAATCCAGAATTCCCTTCCTAACAGCACTATAGGTTTACCGATACCTGACGGACTGTAACGGTTCAAGAAGTCAGCTCACCATTACCTTCTCGTGGACAATTTGGGATGGGAAATAAATGCTGGCTGCCTGTCGGATCCCAGGCTAGGAAAGTACGCTCCTTTCCTGAGAGGAAATAGTTATTTACTTAATTAACATATGTCTTTCGAGTGAATATTACTTTATCTCGTATAACGGCATCTATATTTGTTTATGTCATACTGAAGCTCACAATACTGGCCTATAGTTGCCTGGCTGATCTCTTTCTGATCAAAGCAACACACCAGTCCTCTGACACAACTAATGGGGGATGGATTTTTGAGAAAACAATGTTCCTGTGCAGAAATGGTACCCTACACAATAATAGGAGCTAATGGCAAGGAGTGAGAAACGTGACATCATTAATATTTGTAACACAAAGCTAATCTTGAGAATCCCATTGCAGCAGGTTAGTCATCTTTTTTAATGAGTTTGTCTTGCCTTTATTTTAAATAGCTGATGTGAGTATAGGAATAAACTTGGCCCGAAGAACGCGAAGTTTGATGTGGGACCTAATGAGTACATTTACCATATTACTCTGAGGCTTCCATTTGCCTGTTATTTCTCTTCACCACAAAATGCCATGCACTATGAGATGAGCATTGATTTCATGACCCACTCTCACCCCTGGCAAGGCAGCAAAATCAGGGGTGACCTTCAGCCTCCTCAGAAAACAAAATATCACAGTTACTGGCTAAGATCATTACACTATTTATTTACAAACTAAAGAACACAGAAACATTAACCAAGCAAATGTTACAGAATTAATATTGGGTAAGCAATACCAATTACAAGTGAATGTTAACATAAATAAAGCAATGAAAATTGATTACAATCTCGCTCTGCTCTATGATTGGGATATTGGAGATTAGGGTACATTTTACAGTGGCCACAATACAAACCTCTTGCTCTAGTCTTGAAAAAGTTAAATTTACAGATATAATAGTCTCCTTATTTTGCCCAACAAGTTTGGAGCTGTCTGTCTTGGAAGATGTGCTGTATGTCCCTTATGGCAACCTTCCCAGGGTTCATTTGCTTCATTTATTATAGCTGCACTTGAAGCAGTCAGTTCCAGTAATGCAGGGCGAGTAGGAAAAGCCTCATTAAATAGTCATTAAGACAAAATCTCTTTTTTTTTCTCACACTGTTTTAATATATTTCAACTTTTCATTTTAAAAAAATATTCAGATAAAATGCTTGCCCAGGATCGACTAATTTCTTAGAGCTTTGTGAATGCTCTCTACTCCTCTGTCGAAGGTACTGAATTTGTATCACCATGGGAGTTTTTAAAAAAAATTGTTCGTGGGATGTGGGCGTTGCTGGAAAGTCCAGCATTTGTTGCCCATTCTTAATTGCCCTTTTGAGAGCAGTTAAGAAACAACCACATTGCTATGGGTCTGGAGCCTCATGTAGGCCAGACCAGGTAAGGAAGGCAGATTTCCTTCCCTAAAGGACATTAATGAAACAGATGTTTTTTTTTAAATGACAATCAATGATAGTTTTATGGTTACTGAAGCAAGTCTTTAATTCCAGATTTTAAAAAAATTAATTGAACTTAAATTCTACAGGCTGTCATGGTGGGATTTGAACCCATGTCCCCAGAGCCATTAGCTGGGGCCTCTGGATTAGTAGTCCAGTGACATCACCACAACTTCCCACACACCCTAGAGTTCTAGTCCTTTGGCACCTCACGCAATTACCCATTCTTCATATGTGAGGTGAGACAATGACTATTCCAGGCATCATTGTTGAATGTGAGCCTGCCCTCATCCAATGTCAGTACACAGATTCATCTAACAGTGAAAAGGAAAAGTAACACTGGTTGATACCGTCCCTACGTACATTCGCCCAGGGACGTTGAAGCCAATCCAATTGCTGTCATGATTGAAAACATCTAACTTAGCACAAACTGCAAATCAAATTGGTGTCTTCTGGTTGGTGTAGTACAGACCTTTGCCTACTAGGGCATTGTGGAATCTTTATTGTAAACTCAACACTCTCTGCATTTGGCTGGCCTGTCAAGAATTACACAACAATTATAACTACTGATTGTAAGTATTTATAAAGTACTTTTTAGGTGTGTATCTCTGAAAAATAAAATGAACAGCAGGACTTCCACATAACAAATCAAAATTAACAGAACAAAATATTGATTTTTGACATGAACTTCAATGTTTGTTGCCTGTGTTTATCATGGCCAGATGTGCATTGAAAAATAGAGAATGGAGTATCTCAGAAATTAATTGGAAAGCTTTGTTGATCACCAAACCATTGCAAATTAATCTCCCATACATTCCACATCCCAGCCATTTAAATTTCTGGTGGATTTCGAGTTCAGCAAAGTAAGGGATCTTGGTGCTAGGGAGTAGAAGCAATTTTCCTTTTGTCATCCACTCCAGGACAGGTATACCAGTTAATTTCAGTTACAAGTCTCAGACTGGGTATTGTGCAGTTCCAGACATAACTTTTCAGTGCTCTTGAAAACTTACAAATGAGGTTGTATTAAAACATATGTAAATGCATGGAATGAACTCCTAAATGGAGAAATGGGGACAAAATTTACTTAAGGAGTATTTAGATGTTATAATTGGTAGATGTTTAGATCTTCCTGGAAGGATGAACTAAGATGTGCCAAATTGCCTTTCCCACCAGGAAATATCTTGCTATTTTTTTAAAATTACTGCTCTACATTGACAGTATGTGTGGTAACTTTCAAGTCCACTCTCCCAGACATCCTTCAGCCTATGCCCAAGCGGGTGCACATCTCATTCTTTATTCCATTGTATAATACCTTGCTCTTGCTCAAGTTGAACATCTTCTGTCATTGTTCCACCCATTTCAGATTTTCTTTTTCTATGATTTGCAGATCCATTGTTGGCTCACCAAGCTTGTTTGTTCATTCTAGATTAGTATCATTTGCAAGTTTTACCAAACTGCATTTTGTTTCTGAATCCAGGTCACTAACGTTTACCAGGAACAGTGAAGAGTCCAACACTGAATCATGGGCTTTCCATTCTCATTACACGCACATCAATTTCTTAACCACTGCTTTATCTCTCAGGCAATTCCTTAGAATATCCACATGTACATTTTAATTAGGATACCTACTGCCTTAAGCTAATGTGTGACCTTTCATGTGAAATCTTACCAAAACATTTCAGAAGTTACCTTGGGGTGTCATCTCCTCAAAGAAGTTAAGGAGGCTATTTAGGAATAGGTCTCTTCTTTTGGGACCATGCTAAGTATAATTTATGAGATTATTTTCAAATGGGTAATTCTGTGGTATAAGCAGGTGCCGCTGTTGTCTGTCGTATGGACCTGTACCTCCAGAGACTGAGCGCAAACTCTCAGACACTTCTTCTCACTTCCACCTGGACCATGACCCCACCAACAAACATCAAGCCATTATTTCCAGGACTATCGCTGACCTCAACTCCTCTGGAGGTATTCTCTCCACAGCTTCCAACCTCAGTCTCCCAACCCCAGACAGCCCGCTTCTACCTCCTTCCCAAAACCCACAAACAAGGCTGTCCTGGTAGACCCATCATTTCAGCCTGTTCCTGCTCCACTGAACTCATTTCTTCCTATCTTGACTCCATTCTTTCCCCACTTTTCCAGTTTCTTCCCAATTACATCTGTTATTCCTCTTATGCCCTACATCATACCAACGATTTCCAGTTTCCTAGCCCTAAATGCCTCCTCTTCACTATGGATGTCCAATCCCTCTACACCTCCATCCTCCACCAGGCTCCCCACTTCTTTCTTGAACAGAGGCCTGAACAATCTCCATCCACCACCACTCTGCTCCGCCTAGCTGAACTTGTTCTCTCACTGAACAATTTCTCCATTAACTTGTCTCACTTCCTCCAAATAAAAGGTTTGGCTATGTGTACCTGCATGGGCCCCAGTTATGCTCGTCTTTCTGTGGGGTATGAGGAACATTCCTTGTTTCCAGCCCTACTCAGGCCTCCTCCCACAACTCTTTTTCTGGTACATCGATGACTGTATCGGTGCCGCTTCAAGCTCTCATCTGGATCCAGAAAAATCTATCGATTTTGCTTCCAATTTCCATCCTTTACCTCTATTTCTGGCGATAGACTGTTGACCAATATTCATTACATGCCCACCGACTCCCACAGCTATGTCGACTATAGCTCCTCACACCCTGCTTCCTGTAAGGACACCATCCTATTCTTTCAATTTCTCTGCCTCTGTCGCATCTGTTTCAATGTTACTACCTTCCAAAATGGCTCTTCTGACATGTCTTCCTTTTTCCTGAGCCAAGGTCCCCCCACAACCCACGGTGGTTGACAAAGCCTTCACCGGGTCCAAACCATCTCCCACTCCTTCCCCTCTCCCCCAAGCCCATGATAGGGTTCACCTTGTCCTCCCTTTTCAGCCCACCAGCCTCTGCATTCAAAAGACCATCTTCGCCATTTTCTCCAACTCCAGCATGATGCCACCACCAAACACATCTTCCCCTCACTCCCCTGTCAGTCTTCCTCAGGAACCATTCACTTCATGACACCTTGGTCCACTCCTCCATCACCCCCACTCCTCATCCCCTTCCCATAGCACCTTTTCAAGCAATCGCAGAAGGCTTAACGCCTGCCCCTTTACTTCCTCCCACCCTCACCGTCCAAGGCCCCAAACACTCCTTTCAGGTGGAGCAGAGATTCACTTGCACCTCCTTTAATTTAGTCTACTGCTCACAATGCGGTCTCTTCTACATTAGGGAGACTAAACACAGACTGGGTGACCAGTTTGCAGAATACCTTCACTCAGTCCACAAGCATGACCCCAATCTTCTTGTCACTTGCCATTTACATGTCCATCCTTGGCCTGCTGCAATGTTCCAGTGAATCCCAAAGCAAACTGGAGGAACAGCACTTCATTAGGCAGTTTACAGCCTTCTGGATTTAGCACTGAGTTCAACAACTTCAGACCATGAGCTCTGTCCTACATTTTATCATTTTTTTTTTCTATTTTCTTTCCCAATCCCCTTCCCCCACTGGGCCTCTTGTAACTTGTTCTTATGTTTTGCTTTCAGAGAGTGCTAATCCTTATTCTGTTATTAACATATTCTGCTATCCAACCTTTATGTTACGATCAGCACCTTCTTTAGTCTGTAACCCGACCATTAACACTCCCTTTGGCTTGTGTCCATGACAGCTTTGTCAATCTCTCCCGAGTTTCCACCTATCCCGGACCTTCTATCTTGCTCCACCTGCTCCACTCCTTCTTCCACAGTATAAAATCCATGACATTTCTAACTCTCTTCAGCTCTGAAGGCTAGTCATACGGACTCAAAACGTTAACTCTGTTTCTCTTTCCACAAATCCTGCCGGACCTGCTGAGTTTTTCCGGCACATTCTGTTTTTATTCTAGAGTATGTTCCTGGTGATTGATTATTTGCCAATTATTGTTATTATCCTAATCACCCTATTACCCTGTTTGAGTGTAGGTGTCATGTTGATTTGTTTTCAATACTGTTTTCAACAACTCCTCTTGATGACCACAAGCATTTTGTAGATTTTTGTGTTCAATCTCACTAAACACCATCAGGTATACCCCTGGGATTTATTTATCCTGGTCCTGGCAGGCTGTCTGAAATACTAATTTCAATGATAAAATCATCAAGTTTAATAATAGACCTCCCCCATGATGGGAGACATGCTACCAGTGAATATTTCTTGGAATTATTTTTAGTTCATCTTCAATCTCCAATTCATGCTTGCATCCTTGAGGAATATCAATTCATCTTTGATAACCCTGTTACTACTGAAAGAATGTGTCATTGTTATATTTTACAGCCATGCTCATTACGATCCCCCCCTCTGCCTTTTAAATACACTTTGTTCACATTGTTTGGAAGGGACATTTTAAAAATGGCTACCCTTACCTTTATCCCTATCAGCTTTTTGCAATTTTCTTTTTTTAAAACAAAGTCACTGCCTGGTAAGCAATTTGGTGTCTCATTTGTTTAGGCTGTGCTAACCCACCAGTCCTTGAAATGTATTTACCCTGTATGATCTGTAATGTATTCTTAAAGGTATTTGTCCTGACTGGTGATTTCTTAAGTACTTCCCAGTCAAGTTATTTAAGCAGTTCTCCTATTCCTTTTGAAGTTTGTCTTTTTCAAATTGTACAATTAGAGCCATTGAACCATAGAAAAGTTACAGCACAGAAGGAGGCCATTCAGCCCATCTTGTCCATGTGCCCTTTCTAATCCCACCTTCCTGCTTCCAGCCCATAGCCCTGCAGCTTACAGCACTTAAGGTGCAGATCCAGGCATTTTTTAAAAGAGTTGAAAGTTTGTGCCTCTACCACCAACTTGGGCAGCGAATTCCAGACACCCACTACCCTCTGCGTAAAAAAGTTCTTCCTCATGTCCCCCCTACACCTTCTGCCATTTATCTTGAATCTATGTCCCCTGGTTCTAGAATTCTCCATCAAGGGAAACAATTTTATCCTGTCCACTCTATCTATTCCCTTCGTAATTTTGTACACCTCAATCAAGTCACCTCTCAGCCTTCTTTGTTCTAAAGAAAATAACCCCAACCTATCCAATCTCTCCTCGTAACTACACTTTTCTAACCCTAGCAACATTCTTGTAAACCTCCTCTGCACTCTCTCCAGAGCTATTACGTCCTTCCTGTAATGTGGTGACCAGAACTGCACAACTACCGTGTGATGTTCGTTTGTCCCAGACCATGTCTGATACCGGTGTAACTTTAACAGGGCAAACATTAATGTGTTCTCACTGTAAACCAGAAATATTCAGGATAATGAACAGACACTCTGCTCCACAGGGCTGCCTAAAGCACCAATCCAATAAAAAAGTTGGAATTCTTCAAAGATATTTGAAATTTCAGGCTTGTCACTGGTGCGTCTGGAAAAGGTTTTGTAAATGGCTTATTTTCATTCAGTGACTTCTGGAAACTTCTCAGGGCGGGGCCATGTCACATCTGGGTGCAGTTTCATCACAAAAAAAAACACATTTTACTCCTCTCTCTCTATTTTCACACCCCTTTTATCTCTTAAAAAGTACACCTTGACAATGATAAAAATCTATCTCAATTTATCCCAAAACAGCGATCAAAATGATTGATAGAGTGGCAATTCTGAAAACAAGGGTCTAAAAATACACACCGTCAAATGTGATCCTATACAATAACAACAACTACTTATATTTACATAGTGCCTTTAATGTAATAAAAGGTCCCAAGGTACTCATAAGACCGTTATGAAACAAAATATGACTCTACGCCATGTATGGAGATATTAGGTCAGATGACCAAAAGTTTGGTCAAAGAGTAGTCTAAAGGAGTATTTTAAAGGAGGTAAGTGAGGTAGAGAGGCAGAGAGGTGTACGGAGGGAATTGCAGGGCTTATGGCCTAGGCAACTGAAAGAATGCCCACCAATGATGGAACAATTAAAATTGAGGATGGTCAAGATGCCAAAATTACAGGAACACAGAATTTATAGTGGATTATATGGTACTTAATATAAGAGATTAGAGAATGTACACATTACATAGAGAGTCACATACATTGTCTTCTGTCTCTCAATTAATCAACATGAGAGGGAGTGAGCAGTGAAACATTAATATACCTTGAGGATAATATTGAATCTGACGATCATGAAGGATAAAAGATTTTTATTCTCATTACACTCATGGTCGAAATAGTGGCTCGGTAGCACCACTACGGACCGAGCTGGCCGAGTCCTAAATGTCATAGCTGCTAGACTGGGTCTGTGGCAGGTGATGAGGGAACCAACAAGAGGGAAAAACATACTTGACCTCATCCTCACCAACCTGCCTGCTGCAGATGCATCTGTCCATGACATAATTGTTCCATCGGTAGGAGTGACCACTGCACAGTCATTGTGGAGACAAAGTCCCACCTTCCCATTGAGGATACCCTCCGTCATGTTGTGTGGCACTACCACCATGCTAAATGGGATAGATTTCAAACAGATCTAGCAACTCAAGGCTGGGCATCCATGAGACACTGTGGGCGATCAGCAGCAGCAGAATTGTACTCAAGTACAATCTGTAACCTCATGGCCTGGCATACCCCCCTCTCTATCATTACCATCAAGCCAGGGGATCAACACTGGCTCAATGAAGAGTGCAGGAGGGCATGCCAGGAGCAGCACCAAGCATTTCTAAAAATGAGGTGTCAACCTGGTGAAGCTATAACACAAGACTACTTGCATGCCAAATAGCATAAGCAGCAAGTGACAGACAGAGCTAAGTGATCCCACAAGCAACAGATCAGATCAAAGCTCTGCAGTCCAGTTGTGAATGGTGGTAGACAATTAAGCAACTCACTGGAGGAGATGGCTCCACAAATATCCCCATCCTCAATAATGCGGGAGCCCAGCACATCAGTGCAAAATATAAGGCTGAAGCATTTGCTACAATCTTCGGCCAGAAGTGCCGAGTGGATGATCCATCTTGGCTTCCTCTGGAGGTCCCCAGCATCACAGGTGCCAGTCTTCACCCAATAGTGTTTCTCATGTGTCGGCACATGGGCCGAAAGGCTTCTTCTGCACTATGAATCTGTGTGATTCTGTGAATTCAATTCACTTCACGTGATATCAAGAACCATCTGAAGGCATTGGATACTGCAAAGGCATTGGGGCCTGACAATATTCTGGCAATAGGACTGAAGATTTGTGCTCCAGAACTTGCTGCAATCGTAGCCAAGCTGTTCCCGTACAGCTGCAATACTGGCATCTCCATGGCTATGTGGAAAATTGCCCAGGTATGTCCTGTATACAAAAAGCAGGACAAATACAACCCGACCAATTATCGCACCACTAATCTACTCTCCATCATCAGAAAAGTGATGGAAGGGGTCATCAGTGCTATTAAGCAACATTTACTCAGCAATAATATGCTCACTGATGCCTAGTTTGGGTTCTGCCAAGGCCACTCAGCTCCTGACCTCATTACAGCCTATGCCCAATGATGGAGAAAAGAGCTGAACCCCTGAGGTGAGGTGAGAGTGATTGCACTTGACATTAAGGCACCATTCATCCAAGAAAGGCATCAAAGACCCCTAGCAAAACTGGAGTCAATAGGATTCAGGGAGAAAAGTCTCCACTGTTTGAAGTTATTCTTAGCACAAAGGAAGATGGCTGTGGTTGTTGGAGGTCAGTCATCTCAGTCCCAGGACATCACTGCAGGAGTTCCTCAGGGTAGTGTCCGAGGCCCAACCATCTTTAGCTGCTTCATCAATGACCTTCCTTCCATCATATGGTCAGAAGTCAGGGGATGTTCACTGATGATTGCACAATGTTCAGCATCATTCACGACTCCTCAGATACTGAAGCAGTCCATGTCCACATGCAGCAAAACCTGGACAACATTCATGCTTGGGCTGGTAAATGGTAAGTAATATTCACACCACAAAAGTGCCAAGCAATGACCATCTCCAACAAGAGAGAATTCGACCATCACATCTTGACATTCCATGACATTACCATCACTGAAACAACCATATAAATACTATGGTTACAAGAGCAGGTCAGAGGCTGGGAATTCTGTGGCAAGTAACTCACCTCGTGACTCCCCAAAGCCTGTTCACCATCTACAAGGCTGAAGTCAGGAGTGTGATGGAATACTCTTCTCTTGCCAGGATGAATGCAGCTCCAACAACACTCAAGAAGCTTGACACCATCCAGGACAAAGCAGCTCACTTTATTGGCACCCCATTCATCACCTTCAATATCTATTCCCTCCACCACTGATGCACAGTGGCAGCTGTGCATATCATCTACAATATGCACTGCAGCAACTCACTAAGGCTCCTTCGACAGCACCTTCCAAACACGTGACCTCTACCACCTCAAAGGACAAGGACAACAGGTCCTCAGGTACACCACAACCTGGAAGTTCTCCTCCAAACCACACACCATCCTGACTTGGAAATATATTGCCTTTCCTCCACTGTCACTGGGTCAAAATCCTGGAATTCCTTCCCCAACAGCACTGTGGTTGAACGTACATCTACCTACCTGCAGTGGTTCAAGAAAGCAGCTCGCCACCACCTTCTCAAGGGTAATAGTGGATGGGCAATAAATGCTGGCCTAGGCACCGATGTCCTGCTCCCATGAAAGAATAAATGAAGAAAATGTTGGCTTGGGCAGAGGGCTAAATGTTCATATCCTACTGCTTTTCTTCCCTGTTGGAAGCTACACCACTATACATTCACTTAGCTCCAATGTTGCTGCAGAATCTGTTCATAGTTTTCACACTTTCTCTGTTCATCTTGTAACTGTTCCAAGGTACAATCATCAAAAGAATGGCTGTTAACTTCTTAACAATGCAAGTGCTCTCCTTATAAAGGCAATACATTTATATTGTGGCATCAAAGAAGAAAAAAACAGACAAATGAATAATCAGTACCCAGGAAATTCTATCTGTTTCCCAGTACAGTATGATTTCCTTTGAGACTACAAAATTACTTTTCCTGGCTGTCTTGATTTGCAATGCCCTACATTAATTGGAGATTGACCATTAGTAGACAATTCAAACCTGCTGATCCCAGAGATATGCTTCCCAAAGTAAGTGACATAGCAGGAATCCCAAACATCCAGAGAAATATCCAGAGCTTTGACTCTTTCAGAACTGTGCTCACTTTTTGAACTATTGTTTTTCTCAAGTTCTCCATGCCTTTCCTACCAGAAGACATTTGGCTTTTTGCCGCTGTATGATTCAATGGGCATCAACTGCCCTCTGGTGCTTGAGGAAGTGACCATTATTCATCTGTATATTCATGTGTGAACCAGCTTGGTAAATGTCAGCAGGCTACCTGACCACAGGAAAATCACAAACAGATCCAATCTGATCTTTGTACAGGTACATTTCTAGAAGAAGTCACTAGGAAGCAGTCAGGTGTGGGATTCTGGCTGATTTTTGCCTTCCTAACCCTAAGGCAGGTATAGTGCTCCTCCACTGTAATCAGCAGTAATCCACATCAACCGTGGATTAACCTGGAATCTTCCTGATCTTGCATGGTTAAGTTACTCATGGGATGAGTTCACTCAGCCATCTGGGAACCTGAAACTGCTTTATTTGATCTTGCTGCAAAGGTATAATGCTAACTGTTAAAATAATTTTCAAAGCTGCCCTATTTCAGTCTGTGAGGAGGATTTGAAATCAACTTGCCACAGAGGTTTTTCTACAACAAATGGATTAAACTGATGAAATACCATTTTAAATGCTTGGTGATAGCATACGAAAGAAAGAAGACCCATTTCATCGGAAATTATCTGGAGAATAATTTATACCAGAGATTGATTAAAAGCCAGTAAATCCAACTTGTTTTGGAGCTCAGATGACATCATAGACCATGACAGCAAAGCTATTTGAACTTTTAAGATTATATTGCTGTCTTGAACTTGCTCACAGCGACTGCTATTTTTAAAGTTTCTGGGTTCAGTTTTTTTGTATTGGCAACGGTTCTTAGTGTAATATTGACAGCAACTGCACCTGTACTGTCAATAGAGGATGAAGCCCCCTTTGAGCAATAATTATAATATTAATGTTATTGCACCATTATTGGAACATGAAGTCAGTGATGGCTTTGGTTCAGTGGTAACATTTTCACCTTTCTGTCAGAAGATGTAGGGATTGAGCACCATTCCAAACAACTTTGGCTACTGGATTGACATTCAGCAAGGTGCTCACATCCAGATGGCTGAGTGATATTGTTCCCAACCCAGAGTCAGAACAGTTGGTTTCCAGCCCCAATCCAAACTCTCTTGCTGAGTAGAATACCAGCTCTGAATACTGGGCTGATCTACTTGTGTTTGATTGGAGCAGGTGGATCTCAGCCTCCATTGTAAAGCATTGTAGGATGCTTTAGCTTTGATTGCTGTCAACCTAGAGGAAGGTACACTGAAGATAAAAAACCTTGAGTAGGGCAATGGGAAACCACCTCAGCTATTCTTCTGTATTAAGTGGCTCCAAGAATCTCTGATATGAGACTTGAGTTAGGACAGAATGGATGGAGTACTGGTTAAAAGAAAAGAAAAATATAGGAAAAGTGATTTTTCTTCAAATAATTCCTCCCTCACAAAACAAATATACAATATCTTCATATAAATGTTTCAAAGCATTTGTCACATTGGGGAGGGCTTTCAACTTTCACAGAGATGTAAAACAGGTGACAGGTGACAATCACCTATTATATATCCTGCTCCATTTTCCATTCCACCAACTTCAATACAAAAGGAATTTGGATGGATTGTACAATGAGTGACCGATCTGCTACCAACTGTGTTACTCCCCCACTTAAATTGGAAATTCCATTCATTGTATATATCACGATTCAAAGTTCAAATATACCTAAGAAAGGGTTAACATTTTTTCCCATTTGGAGCTAAAAGATTATAAGCACCTGTCAGCCTCTCATAATATGGCAAATTAAACTCTGACCTCATATTAGATTTTAACTCCCAGTGGGATTCATGCCGGCAGCAGCTGAGGCAGGCGAAGTTAAAAATCAGGCCGCACATCATAGGAAGTATTTGAGGTCTCAACAATAAAATCATGCTATAGAGCTCAGGCTACCTGTGAATAATGTCCCAGAAGCCAACTCATTACAAAAAGAGCCCCGTTGATATTTTTAAAAAAGGCAACTTTCTTAACTCCACTGAGAGCTGTGATTTGGTCTGATCAAATGTTATCACTCAAAATACAGAGTCGACTGGAAGTAGCTCCATTTATTTTAATGGGTGCACATTGGGCTGGCCTAGGAGCTAATAGAGAACCACTCAACTCTCCTGAGACATGTGCTTGGTATGACATCTAAAATGCACAATATTTTCTTGAAGTCTACAGTTTACATTTCTCTGATGATTTTCTCTGACTTTCACTTTATTGACAGATGTGCTCAATTCTTTTCCTGCTTTTAAATGAAATAACCATATTTAAGAAAAACTGAATGGGACCAGGAGCCAAGCTTTGAGATCACCAGCCTAGAGGAAACAGGATGGTATTGCCCTCTACAATAGCATTGAAGAATGTATTGCTATTGCTATGGCAATCTACAATTTGTGCAGGTCCTCCAAATAGGCAACACGGGAAACCCAATTGGGGTTTCCATAATGTCAATGGGACCCCAATGGCATTTTATGAATGAACTGATTGGGTGTGCACCAGGCCTCGCCATGCACTATCAATTGGTTGTTGACCGAAGAGGTGCATAATAGAATGGTTACAGCACAAAAAGAGGCCATTTGGCCTGCCATGTCTATGCTGGCTCTTTGCAAGAGCAACTCATCTCATCCCATTCCCCCACATTTTCCTCGTAGCCCTGTAAATTCTATCCTTTTAGATAATTGTCCAATTCTCTTTTGAAAGCCACGATTCAACTTGCCTCCATCATAATCTCAGGCAGTACATTCCAGATCCTAACCACTTATTGCATAAAAAAGCTTTTCCTCATGCTATTGTTGCTTCTTTTATCAATTACTTTAAATCTGTGCCCTTTGGTTCCCGATTCTTCCGCCAATGTGAACAGTTTCTCCCTATCTTCTCTGTCCAGACCCCTCAAGATTTTGAATATCTCTATCAAATTGCCCCTTAATCTTCTCTTCTCTAAAGACAACAGGCCCAGCTTCTCCAATCTATCTGCATAACTGAAATTTCTCAACCCTGGAACCATTCTCATGAAGCTTTTCTGTACCTGCTCTAATGCCTTCACATTCTTCCTAAAGTGTGGTGCCCAGAACTGGACACAATGCTCCAGTTGAGGCCAAACCAATGTTCAATGTAGATTTATCATAACTTCCTTGCTTTTGTACTCATGCCCCTAATTATAAAGCCCAGGATTCCCTATGCTTTATTACCGCTTTCTCAACCTTCCCTATCACCTTCAATGATCTGTGCATTTATACCCCAGGTCCCCCTGCTCTTGCACCCTCTTTAGAATTCTACCCTTTATTTTATATTGTCTTTCCTTGTTCTTCCAACTAAAATGAATCACTTCACACTTCTCCGCATTAAATTTCATCTGTCAGCTGTCTATCCATTCCACCAGCCTATGTCCTCTTGAAGTTTGTCACTATCTTCATCACAGTTCACAATATTTGCAAGTTTTATGTCATTTGCAAATTTTGTAATTGTGCCCTTTATGACCAAGTCTAGGTCATTAAAATATGTCAGGGAAAGCAGGGGTCCTAACACTGACCCCAAGTGAACCCAACTGTGTACTTTCCTCTAGTTCAAAAAACAACTGCTCACTATTGCTCTCTGTTTCCTGTCACTCAGCCGTCTTCATATCTATGATGCTTCTCCTGTCTCTTTTATCCCATGGACTCTAACTTTACTGATAAGCCTGTTATGTGGCACTTCATCAATTGCCTTTGGAAGTTCATGTACACCACACCAGCCACATTAACCTCATCTACCCTCCCTGTTACCTCATGAAAAAACTCCGCTGGTGGCATGAATGAGGTGCGAGTGAGGCGATATACCACTCTATAAAGCAGTCCTAGTAGCACCCGAGTTCAGTTGTGGGTGCTGCTGGGACTGCAAGTAGGCCCCGGGATGAAGAGGACATGGATCCTGGAGTGAGGCAAGTCGGGAGCTTTGGACGGGGAGGGATCAAGGAGCATAGGGAGGAGGATGAGGGGCATAGGTTTGGGAGCCATATGGGGTGGAACAAAGGGGGGTGGGGTAACATCTTTGGGGGGTGAGCAAAGGGCATCCCCCAAAGGACGTACCACATCTTCCTTCCTTTTAAACAGTTTGCTTAAAAAAACTACCTACCCACCACCGCCCACCTGCCCATGTCAGTGGTTTTAAAATGTGGGCAGCACAATATTGGGGTCAATTGACTTGGTAACAAGCTCAATTGCCCACAAATTATTTATTTAAAAATTGGCAGGTGTGCTGCTGATTTTGGCACCTGCCCACTTACCGTATGATGGGGGTTGGGTCGGGGAAAGCAGAAAGGTGGTGGGTTAGCCACCTATCATACTTTATGTGCCCCCCACCCACCCTCCGAAAACATGCCTAGTGTGGGGGCCGTAAAATCCAGCCCATTGTTTCTAAAAGTTTTCTCACCACTGACGCTAAATTGTCTGGCTTGTAGTTGCTGGACTTATCGTTACATCATTTTTTGAACAAAGGGGACATATTTGCAATTCTTTAGTCCTCTGACACCACCCCTGTATCTAAGCAGGATTAGAAGATTACAGCCAGTGCTTCTGCAAATTCCATCCTTACTGCCCTCAGTATCCTTGGATGCATCTGATCTGGACTTGGTGACTTATCAACTTTAAGTAGCCACAGCCTATACAATACCTCCGCTTTTATTAATTTTTAGCCCGTTCAATGTCACAACTACCACCTCTTTCACTATAACTTGGGCAGAATTTTCTTCCTTGGTAAAGACAAATTACACATAAATACAAAGTACACATTTAGTACCACAGCCATGCACCATGTCCCCCTGCTTCATGTGGAAATCCCCTTTTAGGTCCCAAATTGGCCCCACGCTTTTTACCACACGTTTACTATTTATATGCCTATAAAAGACTTTTGAATTCAATTTTATATTAGAGGCCAGTCTCTTCTCATACTTCTCTTCTCTGAATCTTTTATAGTCAGCCTCATCCTCACTTATGTTATCCACCTGACATCCATCTGTCCTCCTTCTGCTTCACCTTACTCTCTTTCATCATCCAAGGAACTCTCGGTTTGTTTGCCTTACCTTTCCCTCTCGTGGAAATGCACCTTGACCGTACCTGAACAATTTCATCCTTAAGGACAGCCTATTTTTCCATTAAGTACTGATTTTTTGTGGGGCCAGGAGTTTTGACTGGGCCTTCTAGTACTGTGGTGGTCTGAAACCGATGGACTGGCCAAGGGAAACTGATTGCCACCCGTAGCCCAGCAGCCGAATACTCAAGCAACTTTGTCCTGAAAATGAATTGGATCTCCCACCAGGGTTGTTGAATCAACTGTTCGCCCCAGCTGCGCTATTCTAGAAGCCAGTTTAGAAGACACAAATAAATAAATTATCTCACAAACCATTTACACTTGAACATTTGAATCTTTATGGCCAAAGCCATGCATAGAACTGAAATAAAAACATAAGAAATAGGAGCAAAAATAAGCCACACAGCCCCTTGAACCTGCCCTGCCATTCAGTAAGGTCACTGCTGATCTTCTACATGAACCCCACGTTCCTCTCTCCAATGTAAGGAATAAAACTGGACAGACCAACCGGCATCAACCTAGGCACCGGAAACGACAGTGGTAAACTCAGCCCTGTCGACCATGCAAAGTCAGACATCTGGGGGCTAGTGCCAAAATTGGGAGGGCTGTCTCACAGACTAGTCAAGTAACAGCCTGACATTGTTTGTAAGGTATGATTCCGTGAGTATGACTATGTCCCAGACACCACCATCACCATTCCTGGGCAGGTCCGGTCCCACCAGCAGGACAGACCCAGCAGAGGTGGCAGCACAGTGGAAACAGTCAAGAGGGAGTTGTCCTAGGAGTACTCAACGTCAACTCCGGACCCCATGACATCTCATGGCATCAGGTCAAATATGGGCAAGGAAACTTCCTGCTGATTACCACGTACTGCACTCCCCTCAGCTGATAAATCAGTGCTCCTCCATACTGAACACCACTTGGAGGAAGCAATGAGGGTGGCAAGGGCATGGAATGGCTGGGGGACTTCAGTGTCCATCACCGAGAGTGGCTCGGTAGCACCACTACTAACCGAGCTGGCCAAGTCCTAAATAACATAGCTGCTAGACAGGGTCTGCGGCAGGTGGTGAGGCAACCAACGAGAAAGAAAAACATACTTGACCTCATACTCACCAACCTGCCTGCTGCAGATGCATCTGTCCATGACTGTATCGGCAGGAGTGACCGCCGTACAGTTCTTGCAGAGATGAAGTCCCGCCTTCACTTTGAGGATACCCTCACTACTCACTACCACCATGTTAAATGGGATAGATTTTGAACAGATCTAGCAACTCAAGACTGGGCATCTATGACGCTTTGTGGGTGATCAGCAGCAGCAACAGAATTGTACGCAAACACAATCTGTAACCTCATGGCAGGGCATATCCCCACTCTATCATTACCACCAAGCCAGGGGATCAATCTTGGTTCAATGAAGAATGCAGGAGCAGGACCAGACATACATAAAAATGAGGTGTCAACCTGGTGAAGCTACAACACAAGACTACTTGCGTGCCAAACAGCATAAGCAGCACTTGATAGACAGAGCTAAGCGATTCCACAACCAACGGATCATATCTAGGTTCTGCAGTCCTGCCGCATCCAGTCGTGAATGGTGGTAGGCAATTAAACAACTTGTGGGAGGTTGAGGCTCCAGAAATATCCCCATCCTCAATGATGGAAGGACCCAGCATATCATTGCAAAAGATAGGACTGAAGCACTTGCTACAATCTTCAGCCAGAAATGCCAAGTGGATGATCCATCTCGGCCTCCTCCAGAGGTCCCCAGCATCACAGATGCCAATCATCAGCCAATTTGATTCACTCCAAGTGATATCAAGAAGCAGATTAAGGCACTGGATACTGCAAAGGCTATGGGCCCTGACAATGTTTCAGCAATTGTGCTGAAGACTTGTGCTCCAGAACCTGCAGCACCCCTAGTCAAGCTGTTCCAGTACAGCTACAACACTGGCATATACATGGCAATGTAGAAAATTGCCCAGGTATGTCCTGCAAACAAAAAGCAGGATAAGTCCAATCCAGCCAAGTACAGCCCCATCAATCTACTCTCGAGCATCAGTAAAGTGATGGAAGGGGTCATCAACAGTGCTGTCGAGCGGCACTTGCTTAGCAATAATCTGCACACTGACGCTCAGTTTGGATTCTGCAAGGGCCTCTCAGCTCCTGACCTCAATACAGCCTTGGTTCAAACATGGACAAAAGTGCTGAACTCAAGAGGTGAGGTGAGAGTGACTGCCGCTGACATCAAGGCAGCATTTGACCGAGTGTGGCATCAAGGAGCCCTAGCAAAACTGGAGTCAATGGGAATGGGGGAAAACTCCCTGCTGGTTAGAGTCATACCGAGCACAAAGGAAGATGGTTGTGGTTGTTGGAAGTCAGTCATCTCAGCTCCAGGACATCACCTCAGGAGTTCCTCAGGGTAGTGTCCTCGGCCCAACCATCTTCAGCTGCTTCATCAATGACCTTCCTTTCATCATAAGGTCAGAAATGGGGATGTGCACTAATTATTGCACAATGTTCAGCACCATCACAGCTCCTCAGAAAATGAAGCAGTCCGTGTCCAAATGCAGCAAGACCTGGACAACATCCAGGTTTGGACTGACAAGTGCCAAGTAACATTCGCTCCACACAAGTGCCAGGCAATGACCATCTCCAACAAGTGAGAATCCAACCATTCTCCCTTGACATTCAATGCATTACCATTGCTGAATTCCTCTCTATCAACATCCTGGAGGTTAGCAATGACCAGAAATTGACATGGACTAGCCATATAAATACTGTGGCTACAAAAGCAGGTCAGAGGGTAGCTCACTTCTTGACTCCCAAAGCCTGTCCACCATCTACAAAGCCAGGTCAGGGGTGTGATATAATACTCTCCCCTTGCCTGAATGAGTGCAGCTCCAACAACACTCAAGAAGCTGGACACCATCCAGGACAAAGCAGCCTGCTTGATTGGCACCACATCCACAAACATTCACTCCCTCCACCACTGATGCACAGTAGCAGCAGTGTGTACCATCTAAAAGATGCACTGCAGGAACTCACCAAAGCTCCTCAGGCAGCACCTTCCAAATCCACGACCATTACCATCTAGAAGGACAAGTGCAGCAGATACATAGGAACACCACCACCTGGAAGTTTCCCTCCAAGCGACACACCTTCCTGACTTGGAAATATATTGCCATTCCTTCACAGTCGCTGGGTCAAAATCCTGGAGCTCCCTTCCTAACAGCACAGTGGGTGTACCTACACCACATGGACTGCAGCGGTTCAAGAAGGCAGCTCACCACCACCTTCTCAAGGGAAATTAGAGATGGGCGATAAATATTGGCCCAGCTAGCGAAGCCCACAGCCCTTGAATGAATAAAAAAAAAACATCCTTTGATTCCCTTAAGTTATCCAAAAGCCTATTGATTTCAGTCTGGAGAATACGTCGGGCAGAATTTTTCCGTTGGCAAGCTGGGGGGCGGGGCCCATTTGCCGACGCGAAAATGACGCTGGATGACGTTGGGGGGAATCCCTGACGTCATCCCGCCCCATTTAAATATTCAGGAAGGCGGGGGCACAGCAAGATCAGCTGTCCGCTTGCCGACCTGTCAATGGCCAATTGAGGCCATTGACAGGATAATTAAGCCAGTTAAAGGTCCTGACCGTCAAATCTTAAGGCTGGCGGGCAGGCCAGGAGCCCCAGCGGGCTTCTGAAAAAATATGAAACCTCATCCACCGGTGGGAGGAGGTTTCATGTCTGTTTTCAAAAAGTTTAATAAAGTTTATGTGATATTTATTAACATGTCCCATCTCGTGTGACATTGTCACATGAGGGGGACATATTAATAATTTTTTTATTTTTCTATTTTTGAATTTTCTAAAACTTTCAGTACTCTCCCTGAGACAGCACTTAGCCTCAGGGAGATGTGTGCTCATGCGAAAGAGTGCACTCTGACAGTTGTGGAACCCCTCCCCCCCCACCCCCTCTGCACAGGAAGTGCATAGCACTTCCCATTGGGCGGTCCGCCCACTCAAAATGGTGGCGGGGCCCGTTTTGGCGGCGGTGATCGACTGCCCGCCCACTGCCGAGCCGGTGGGGCCCGCCCGCCCATCAAGGGCAAAATTCTGCCCTTAATGACTGAGCATCACAGCTTCTGGGATGGACAACTCTGAAGATAGGAAAAGACTTGGTTTGAAATCTCATTTGAAGAACAGCGACACAGTGCAATGTCCCTTAGTATTAACAAGGGTATCAGCTTAGATTGCGTGAAGTCCTGGGGTGCAGCTTGAATCTACAATTTTCTGACTCAAATAGGAGTTTGCTCTTCATTCAGCCAAGCTGACAATCTAACCTAGTAAAGCACAATTCTTGATCATGTATAATACATAATTGGAAAATAGACAGCTGAGAACATATGTATATACTGGCACAAAAAGAAAATTAATTCCTTTCAAGAAAACAGAAGAAAAAAGAAACCTGAAAATATATTTGAAAAATTAATCATAAATTCAATATGATTAAATGGAGCCAATTTTCTCCTCCACTAAAGTTACTGAATCATGCTTACATGCACTTCCATGGTCACTGGCAGCTTGTGCCCAAGCACCTAGCTGTTTAGACAGTAAGCCTATTTGATCAGTGAAGTATTATACCTCAGCCCAACAGGTCCACACATGACACACACACCAAACAAATGTGTGCCTTTCCTGGTTAGTAGGGCTCAGTTCTACATTGGGCTGTGCACTTACTGAGTTACTAAGAGAACTTTGTAATGTTGTATTAAACTGATTTGCTTTGTGCAATCAAGCTGCTTTTAGATTCCTCACATATGGCATTAGAATATGTCTGTCTTGCAACAATAGGTCAGCTCATTTCCATTGGCAACTATATATGAGCTTCATCTTCCCATTTCATTTCCAAATGTTTTTTACAACCTTAAACCTGACTACTGTAAGTGAACTCCCTGTTCACCTGTTCATGCTCACAAGGCCAGTTTTGGCTCTAGTCTTAATTACTTTCTTCACAAGGTGCATAATAATTATGGTAAAGCAACCTTTGCCTTTCCTGCTGCCAACTTGTCAAATTCAGTATCCACTGGTAGCAAACAATTCTCACCCTTATCAGTATTTAAGCCATGTTTGTGTAGTCAGTTAATGTTAACCTTAGCTTATTTGATTAATCAGTCATTATGGTTATACAGTCTGTATATTTTTTGCAATATTTCCCTGCATTTTTCTCTGGGAAAAAATGATATTGTTATAGCACCAGTCATGTGATGCTATGCCGCATATCTTTATTTATCTTTTACCTATGGTTTTATAAGCAGCTTTCTCTTTATCCCTGCTGTATATGACATTATTAGAAACTAGAGGATGTGCCTGGCTGATGCAGTGGGTTAGACATTGGTCTTTCATCTTCAGTATCTGGCTTCAATCCAATCCAGACTGATGGGATGAAAGTATTGTCTCTCTGTTGCCTGAAAGGGTCCTTTGTGAAATGCATTTGGGCAATCTCAACCTACTTCCTAATAGGATAGGCTCACAGCACAAAAAAAATACCAAATTGGGAATCTCATTCAGAAAGGATGGCTGCTGTCAGAAAAGGGAAGATCGCACTTGTGCAGTAGGGTTTGCTAGCCTGTTGTTGAGATTTATTCTGTATCTCACTGTGCTATAGCTGAGCTGGAGTGCTTGATGCTGTTGCAGAGGGTCCAAAGTAGGGAGAGGGATTATACTGGTTGTTATGCGGAGCGACATTATAAGTATATTAAAGAAGAGCATGGTTATGGTGTTGCTACACATAGTGACAAAAGTAATTCTTAATGGAACAAGAAAAAAACAGGATTTTGCCTTGCATCTCAGTGCCAGCTGTCCAGCAACCTGTATATCATCCTGTAATAGTCAGTCTCCCATTGCAGTACTCACAATAAGCTAGAGAATTTATTGCTTTACAAAAGATTTATTCCATTGGCACACAATGTATTATTCTGGTGCTAAAGTGTGGCTGTGCATTATGCCCTATGACTCTTTAAGGCAATGACATTTAATTGTACTGTCATCTTGGGATCAGCTAGAGGTTAATGATTTTTTAGCAGATCCTTAGGCTCATTATGCAGGGAAAAAGTGTTTCAACTAAACTTATAGCAAAGTTACGAGTGAGTAGGAGCAGTGCCAATAAAACTCTGGCCCATACTGGGCAGTTGATAGAATTATAGACTGTTACAGCACAAAAAGATGTTGGCTGGCCCATTCCACTTGTGCCAGTTCTCTGAAAGAGCTATCCTATAGTCCCACGCCCAGCCTTCTCCCTGTCAATCATCAACAATTCCCCATATATTTTTAAGCTTTTCATTGTCAAATATTTATCCGATTCCTTTTCGAAAGCTTCTATGGATCATGTTTCCACTGCCATTTCTGATAAGGCATCCTGGGGGAAATCTGCCTTTGTGACTCTGACTGAAATCTGTTGGGTTCATGGCAGAGAATGAGGGAAAATTCAGACAGTGAGGCTGACTGTTGCCTCACTACCCCAACTAGATTTCCCTTCCACTTATTTCATGAAAATCGTGATGATGGGGCAAAGCTCCCAGAGGGCTCCCTTCAAAGTGCTTTACTTACTACTACTTCCTGGGAGCTACCATATGAAAGGTTGGGGGGGGGGGTGCGAGAGGAATTGTCAGCAAAGGCATGAGGTCCCAGGAAGAGAGAGAAGGCCTCACAGTAGCCAATTCTCCTTCCGCTGAACCACAAACACCTACCCAGGAAGACCACAGCTGCAGCTGAGGTTTTCAGCAAGATAGCTGATGCGATCTTCACAGAGCTTTTGTCCCTTTTAAGATTCATTGCCTTAAGCACCACTGCATCACTTTTGGGATTTTCCACTTCCCCAGTGGTGGGCTCACATGGTGATGATCTTCTGACCAATGTAAGTAGGTCCTGTCCCACTGGAACTGCAAAAATAAAATTTTGGTCTCCATGAACTATCCACCCTCTGCATAATTAAAACATTTTTCTTATCTCTCTTCATTTTTTGCTAATTATCTTAAAATTATCCTTCCAGGTTACTCATTCAATAACTAATTACTCCCAATTTACCATATCAAACCCTTATAATCTTGAATAACAACATGAGTGGTGGCCTGAAGTTGCCAAATTCAACACAGTTGGGTAGATAGCTTAAATTCAATATGCTCCTTGTGCAAGGAATGTTTTTGAACCTTTGGGAGTGCTGAGTTGGGAATGTGTCAACTCTTAAGGAGCTGCTGCATGCTTAGAGGGAAGTTTTGTTCGGAGGGTGAATTAATGGTTGGTGCATCTCTCAGAACTAGGCCCTTCAGTAGGATAGCTTGGAGGGCTTTTTTGGAGGAAGTGTCCCTGCATATGTGATGTTCTTGGGAAGAAACATTAAGATTCAGTAAGATGCATTCAAAATCAGAACTGCACATGCTGTTAAACATAGGGCCGAATTTTAGGACCCTGTTAGGGGCCATAAGATACAGGGGAGCTGTTCAAAAAGTCCATTGACTTTGGTGGGACCATAAAATCCCACTTCCGTAAAATTCCGCCCATGGATTCCTTTATTCTCTTTCTAGATTCCCTCTGCTGGTATATGGGAGCTTTAAGTGGACAAAATGCACAACGCAATTTTCAATACTCTACAGCATAAAGTGGCAGTGTTTGAGGAGTAGATGACTGAAGGAAATGCTGGCTAAACAAACGTTGATGCAGAAAAACAGGTGGAATAGATGAATAACTTAACTGATCTTCCTTTGGAATAACTGGTGATAATTTGGCCATTTGTTAGTACAGAACTTGAATATCATTGAAAAAAGACACATAGTTGAAGCTTTTCATCTTGCACTGGTCAGGACATTTACAAGAATACCAAATATGAAGGGAACAATTATTTATACTTCATGAGAAGAGAGTGCTGATTGGTTGGCGAGTGGACTTCGATTGATAGAGGTGTTGCCATGGAGAATGCACCAGTTAACTGACGACTGACAGTTAGCTGCCAAGCTTTGTTTAAATTCAAATGAGGCATCTTGGCTCTGATTGATCAAGGCATTGCCCTGGGGAATGAACAGAGAATGGCTTTCATCTGTTTTGTTCAGTTGAAACAAGCACAATGTGTGTACATGTTCTTTCTATTTGCAAAGAACAGGGCCCTGTGTATTAATATGTGTAGCTTCTAGCATGCATAAGTGTGTCACACTGCGAGCCTAACTGATAATATTAAATTGGCTGTCAGTGCAATTCTTAGCACACTCAGGATTGTTGCCCAATTATGGAATCAAATCTAATATTGGACACTGTGGGCGGGATTTTCTGGCCCCGTCTGTCTTCAGGATTGTTCGGCAGGGCCGGAAGTCAATGCACTTTTAGCTAGGCCACCAAGTCTCCCATGGTGGGTCCTGCCATGACGGTTCCAGAAAACCCCATCCTGTGTTTTGAGTTTTGCAAGCACAGGCAGGTTGGGTACGGTCAGTACCTTGCCTGTTGCAAACAGCCAAAGGACATGCTGTTTGATACAGTCCATCAGTCTTTGGGACGTATGGCCTAGAATCACACCAGCACTGAAATTCATATATCACATTATTCATTTGTGCGATAGGCAGAACATCTTTTTGGTTTGATGGCAGCATCCTGTTAGTGGTAAACGCAACTCGTGTCGCTACATGAAACAGCTAGCTTCACCTGTGGCTCAACTTTTTGAGATACTTTAACTCTTCCAGGGTAATCTGAGGTAGACTGGGCACTTTTCAGAATCAAAGTGGTGGCCTTAAGCACATTCATGAGTTTGCGTGATATACAGTGATCAGGAAAGCCGTTATCTCACAGGATGGTTTTGATGTGGCCTAGCTCAGCATCAATTGCCTGTTTCAACTGAACAAAATAGGTAACAGCCATTCTCTGATTCATTCCCCAGGGCAATGCCTTGACCAGAGTCAACCTGTCTGGTTTGAATTTAAACAAACCTTGGCAGTTAACTGTAAGTCATCAGTTAACTGATGCATTCTCCATGGCAATGCATTTTCTCCAGGCCAGTCAGAACAAGAGTGGGACAGAGTGAGAGACCAGAAAGACCCTGGGGAGGTGGTCTCTCTTCCTCTCTCGCCATTCTGAAAATATGTGCCCTGCCTTTTGTCTGACCAGCTACACACCGCAGGCAGCATCTTAAAAAAAATCAAACAGCAGCTGCCGACTCCAGAAGAGAAAACAGAAATCGTCCATCAACACCTTTAAATCATCTCGACGCAAGATCCAGAAAACCACCGAGCCCAGTCTGAAACCATCCAAGTCATCAATCTACAGGATCCATCTACAATTGACTTTTTTTTTGGACTCTTAGACTACTTATCCCTACCTCCCACTTTGTGACTTACTTCTGTGTCTGTGAACTCTTGAATGTATGTATGATTGAGAGTTGGAACGTTTTTGTTTGTTTTTAGATTGGGTGTTAAGTACAATAAACACTATTTCCTTTTCTTTTTACAAACTTACAAGAAAACCTGTCTGTGTGTGTCTTTTGCAGTCACAGCATTTAAACAGCGAAACACTTACTGAATTGGCAAGCTAATTCTTTAAAGACACCTGTTGCAATCAACTGAGGAGTGGAAATAAAGGGGAGCCATTCGACCACTCTTCACATGATGGTGACATGAAGGTTTTATCGATTTATTCGCTGTGATTAAGCACCTTTCCTGATCAGCTCGCTGTTACAATTAACACATTTCTTGTTCCTTAGTTATGGGGTTCATGTCCAGATTATTTTCTTGAGGCAGCTTTGCTTCAAAGAGGTTATGGGACTTGCATACCATTTTATCAGACATGCAAATAACAGAACAAAATGCTGTCACTGATCTTGTCCATAAATAAGAATGTTTTGCTAATGGGCATATAGTAGAGGGAAATGTATTTTTCAATCATTTACAGATATACAATTTAACCAGAATGCATTATCTCACTTGCATGTGAGATCAACTAGCCATAAATAGCATTCTATCCCTCACTACCACAAAAAAAATCAGTTATTATTCTAGAAGACAGTATGCCTTTAAGGGAAATCTTCTGAAAAAAAATTCCTACAATCATCACACTGGCTTATCAGTGTGCAGCGATGAAACAGTTGGAGATTCAAACTGTCTGAAAATCTATAAACCTATCTCGGAAAATGTGCAGCAACATCAAATAAAAGATGAATCACATCAATGACAAGACTGAATAAGAAGAAAAACATTCCTATTGCACTGCCTCGGTATTTTTTTTAAGAAAACCAAAACTCAACACAATTATTTGTATATCTTCAAATAGAAAGTCAGCCCCAGGTCTTGACTGTAAAGATATTGAGTACATTCTATATCCATGAGTCTGTTAAACTTCCCATTAATAGATGGATACAAGCAAGTTACAATGTGGTTACAGTTATGGGCTCAAGTGACATCATAAACCTTGACAGTATATATCAAGCAGATTACTATATTCTCTAAACCCTGGGATTTACACACTCTCACTGATAAATTATTCTTGCCATATTCATACTTGCAACTAATTCATAGATTAATTCACTGATCTCATGGCCCCAATTTTATCACCAGGCAGCTGGGTTATTAGTTGGGTGGGTAGGATGATTTAGGAAACGGGCCTAGGTCATTTTAACCCCTCAGAAAGATGTTGCTGGCCAGAAACAGCTTCTTGCCTTTGGAAAATTGTTTGTGGGGTCGGAGAGTTCAGGTGGTTTCACAGAAGTGCGAGGAGTTGGGGTGGGACTCGAGTCTGTGGCAGGGGAGGATTAACTTTTCTTTGTGTGACCAGTACGGTTTGACTGGCCTTGACTTGGTGCACAAGCTGTGCTGGGCTCTCCGCTCAGGCCGGAGTTAAAATTGTATTTTGAGTCTGATGATGTCAGCGTGCCACAATCTGCAAATTTAAAGAAGGACCCCATCGACTTTGGCTGGGATCTTAGACTTCACTGGTGAGAGCTGGGAGGATTTTTGGCAGGTAATCTGGGAAATTCTAACTGTCCAGCCACTTAGTTTCTGGTGGGTGGGGCTAAAATCACTCACTATAACTCAACTTGAATGCTTTTTTAGTGACCACACATAAGCAAAGTGGAGTAATGTTTTGACAACCGTGATGGTCTGTTACCAGTTAAGTAGGGAATATAGATTACTGTTTCAGACTGAACTCTTGATTAATATCGATTCAGTTCTTGTTTGTAGTTATGTTGAAATATTTGTTTTATATTTTCTGACACAAATCTTGTACACATTAGGCTGGGTACCAGTCTATAATCCTCCTGGTGGCTGTTTCACTTTGTTATTTGAGACAAGAGCAGCATTTTGTTCAGATACATTTTTAGTTCTAATAAAGCGAACTACCTGAAACATTAACAGTGATTTATTTTCAGGCACTGAATTAAGCAACTCTTTCAAGGAGTCAAGCATGGGCATAGTGGATCGAATGGCTTCCTTTTGTGCGTTGAGATTCCACGACAGGATTATTCTGTATTTCCATTTTCAAACAATTTTTGTTTCACTGCAATAAACCACAGCAGACTACAGTCCAGAACCAGCATAAGGTTGATCCCAGAAGTCAGAATTAACTTGTGAAATGCTGAAAATAGAAAAAGACCCAAAATATAAACCAGCAGCCTAAGGGGACAAACCAGCAATTTACACGCACTGAGAACATAAGTCATTGAACTAGTACCTCCTGCAAAGTCCTTGCTACCTGTTGGTGCTGAGCAACTTTATCATGGTGAATGCTGCAGAGAGGCAGCCCAACTTCACAAAAGGACCCTACAATAAGCCTAGGACCCTTATCTGAATATTACAAGTTATTTAAACACTCCCAGACCTGGATGCCCTACAGTTTGATCAAATATAGCAGACAACACATAGATTGAGCCACACATCATATTGGGTCCTTAGGTTTCAAGCCTGTAAAATGGGCATAGTGTGATTAAATTTCTAGACCAACATGACTGGGTTTTACTGTATTGCAATTGTTGAGTCACCACCATCAAATCACCCACCAACATTTACTCCATTAGCATTAGTTAAAAGGATGCAAGTCACCTTCAAAACTTCCTTCTGAAATAATTTGTTTTAATGTTAACAGCATCAGTTAAAATGATTTTTACTGGGGGCAAGGTTAGGGTGGGGTTTCTCCACAAGTTATGGACTAGGTTCAGGTCAATGGGACTAGTGGAATAATATTTCGGCACAGACTAGAAGGGCCGAATGGCCTGTTTTCTGTGCTGTAGTGTTCTATGGTTCTATGGTTCTAGGTGTTGTTCCAGAAGTCTCTGAATCAGTGACATCACCTGCAGAGCGCCATGACCACATGGAGTAGGCCGGAGGGTTCAGGAACTGCAGGTTTTAGCAGTCAGGGTTGGGGATCGGTGGTGGTCTCCTCAATCAGTGGGGCTATGAAATCAGAGATGGGGAGACTTCTAAATTGTGCTCGTGCTCTGAAATGGTGGTTTCTCTGAAACTGGGGGGAGGGGTGGGGGGTGCAGAGGGAGGGAGCCCATGAATTTCCACCATGGTTTCCCCTCTTTCCCTGTTCTTTGGTTTCCCCTCATTGCCTACTCATGGGTGACCTACTGATTCTTGTAACTTGTCTTTTTTTTTCCAAAAATATATTTTATTTGCAAAATTTATTAAAGTATATTATGCAATGTCGACTTTGAATGGTCATCTAAAGTAAAAACGGATCAGTTTTTTCCAAGATTGTATGTAGCAAGGGCTACATTTACAGTTTCAGTCAATAGTTACAATGTGCTTTTCATGCCAAACATATAGCCAGAGGTTTTTTTTTCAGTTTGCAGCCCTTAGTGTGCTATGGTTGAATGACTTCAAAGAATGGCCTTTCCCCATCTCATTGGGACCCCCATGGAAGCCCTGATGTGTTGACCTCCATAGGAATTTCCTGGGAAATTTGAGCTTCTGAAGGCCAATTTCTCTGCCCCATGGAGCAGGACTCTGCTCCAGAATATGATCTTGGAGGACTCCGCAGCCAATAGCAATGCCTGCTGGTTCTTTGCCTCCTGGAGATCCTCCTTGACATCGACTCCCATTGACTACAGCTGGAGCAGATTCTTTTCTGGAGGTGGGGCATTTCCCTCTGCCTCTCTCTGTTGCCTTCTGAACGCTGATTCTTGGAACTTGTCTTACAACAGCTGCTGGCATGAAACCACAAAGCACTCAGCTCCAGGGGACACAACTGTTATCAGCCAAATGTAATAACATATGTAGAAATTATATGATCGAATGCAATATGCTCAGATTTCATGTGATCAGGCATCATGTGCTCAGAATGTCACATGATCAAACCTCCAGAAATGCCTCAAATCAAAGTTGACAACCTTAGGTGAGGTGTGCACTAAAGAACTCCCACAATAGGTCAATGTGATGTATCTAATTTATGGGTGAAAAGAGTTAACTTTTCACTTTTTGAGCGCTAGTTTGCTTCTCATTTTCAGCCTACGCTCCTGGCTAGCAGCAGTGCGAGAAAGAGAGCCAAATATGTAAGTCTCTCCCTGTCAGTACTCAACCTCTCTATGTCAAATCCTCAGCTGTGCCTCCTTGTGGTGATACCCTCATGGGCTTAGGCTAAAGTTTCAGCCAAAGTTGGAGGAGGTTTGACCCCAGACATGCGGTGCCCAGGCCCACTGGCAAGGCACTCATGAACCAAACTCCCAGCAATGGGCAAATAGCTCCATTGCCTTGTGGATACCTTGGGAGAGAGTCAACCCTGACAAAATATCTGGAGCCCAAAGAAGTCTAAATATGTAATCTTTCCAGCAACTCACCAAGACATTTGACCATGTGAGCTGTGGCAGCCCACTTAAGCTGCTGGAGAAAACTGGCTGCCTGCCGAAGCTGCTCAATGTGATCATTTCTTCCCATGACAACATGATTGGTAAGGTCAGCTATAACAGGGCAACATCCGAACCCTTTGAGATCTGCAGTGGAGCTAAACAGGGTTGTGTCTGACGCTGGCACTGTTTGGCATATTGTTCTCTTTGCTGCTGTCATATGCCTTCAGGTCATCTATAGAGGGTGTCTACTTGCATACCAGAACTGACAGAAAGCTGCGTAATGTTGCTCGCCTGAGATCCAAGATAAAGGTGCATCAAGTCCTCATTGGAGAGTTGCTCTACGCCGATGATGCCGCATTAGCATTCCATACTGAGGAACACCTTCAGCGGCATATGGACAGGCTCTCTCACGCCTGTAAAACGTTTGGTTTGACCATCAGCATCAGGAAGACAAATGTCATTGTCCAGGATATTGCCATACCGTCATCTATCAGCATTGACAATGTGATGCCGAAGATTGTTGATAGTTACACTTATCTAGTCTCCACGATCACCGGCAAACTGCATATGATGCTGAAATCAATCCACGCCTTGCAAATGCTGCAGCTGTCATGTCCAAGCTGAGTAAGAGAGTGTGGAGCAACAGCAATCTGACAGAACAACAAACTGCGAGTCCACCAAGCCTGTGTCCTCTACAGTGGCGAGACCTGGACAACATATGCTAGGCAGGAGAAAAGGCTGAACAGTTTCTACCTTCACTGTCTCAGACATATCCTCAGCATCTCTGGGCAGGATAAAATCACCAACTCAGAGGTCCTGCTAATTCCATCAGCATACATTTGTTGCTAGGCCAACACTGTCTGCTTGGCCACGTTCATCGGATAGTTTACAGCTGTATACCCAAAGACCTTCTGTCTGTAAGGTGAACTGGCCACTGGGTCACGGCCTCCTGGGTGACCATACCTCTGCTACAAGGATGCCTGCAAGTGAGATATGGAGACAGTGGACACTGACACTGACAACTGGGAGAAGGTCACAGATGGCCATGACCTTTGGAGGCTGACTGTTTGGAAGGGCATTGGAAGGGGTGAGCAGAAACAAAAAGCTCAGCTGTTGAGAAGAGGGTCCAGAGAAAACAGGGGCCAGTGAAATGCACACCTCCTGAGCCCACTGTCTTCCTCTGCAGCAAATGTGGCAGGGACTGCCATGCCATAGCAGGCCTCCTGAACCACACCAGGTGATGCTTAACACAGAGTTGACCACCATGGCACAAACTTCCATCATCTTATGTGATGGAAGGCTGCCAGCATACCCACATATCACCCCACAAAAACAAAGGCTAGGGATTCAGAGGGAAAGAAACCTCACATCTGGTGGGAGATATTTATGTTTTTAAAATATATATTTAACCCTCCCCCTCCTCATGTGACTCACCATTAGGGACCTTTACAGATGTCTGAAACTACTCTGCTAACATAAGTAATAAGGCACCACTGCATGTCTCCCAAGACTTCTATCGAAACGAGACCTGGATACTTACAGGAAGTAATCCAAGCCATCAAGTTACACCACCAACTGATCACAGCGTCTCAGTAGAGAGACTCCAGCTGTGTGTGGAAAGCTAAAATAGTAGGTCATCACTGGGAGCAGGTTAAAAATAAATCAGAAGGTTTCCTACTAAGTAGTGTTTTATAATGCTTCCTTTCCTCCAGTATTTTACAGCTAGTGCTTTATGGTGAAAGTATTGCCCATTTAAAATTTCCTTTCCAGCCACAGTTTCTGCTTCCAGCTGATGATAAAAAGAACTCTGCGTTTTCGCGTGTCAGCAACTGAGTGTCAGCATCCCACCATCTCAGTGTGTGCTTGTACCACGGTGTCAGTGAATCAGTATCTCACTATGTCAGTACCTCAGTGTATTACTGTATCAGTATCTGATTGTCACTATCACAGTGTGCCAGTGTTGCACTGTACCAGTATCTTGGGTGTCAGCATGCCACCACCTCAGTGTGCCACCATACCACTATATCAGTGGGGGGACTTTTAACCCAATCCATCCAGCAACAATGGATCGGGGTGGCCTTTAAAATTGATCACTTATACCTGCATCCCACTGCAAGGGTTATCACAGCTCAAGGAGAAGGCACACCAACACCTCAGAGTGGGTAATAGAAGTGTCCTTTCCAGCATTTGAATATTCAGAGAATAAAAGGAAATTATAAACAAAGAAGATTAGGAAATGAGCAGTACAGTAAGCAGCTGTTGGATATACCACATGAAGTCCATTAAAACATCAGTCTCTCATGATTGCATTTCCCTCTCCCAGAAAAAGTGTTCCTATCATCTAATTCCACAAACAACCCAAGAAGCTTGATACCAATAATGTCTTTCAGCTTATTGAAGTCACCATGCATGAGATACATGTACTGCCAACTTTGTTAGAGTTCTTCATTCTGACATGAGAAAATAAATGTGCAGCTGCTCATAAATCCTTTAAGGACATCTTTCTCTTTGGAATCTGAATTGTAAATCAAAATTAATTAACATCTGGAACGGGAAATTTTCATTACATTTCATCAAATTTGTTTTCCAATTTCCACTTTTCACTCATCTTCACATGGTCCATCTCTGACTCTCCTTTCCTCAACTTTCTCTAACTCCATTACTGGGGATATGCTATTCACCATAAATCCACTGACTCACACAGTTCTTTGACTACACTGCCGCCAGACCGCTTCCTGTAAGGACTCTATTCAATTCTCCCAGTTTTTCTTTCCCCCTTGTGACTGTTCTGATAATGCAATCTTCCATTCCAGTACTTCTAACATGTCTTCCTTTTTCTTCAACTGAGCATTTCCCCATCATTGTGGTTGACAGCGCCCTTGACCATGCCTTCCCCATTTCCCACACTTCCATTATCACCCCTTCCCTTCCCCCCAGAAGCATGACAGGGCTTCCCTTGTCCTCACTTTCCACACCACCAGTCTCTGTATTCAACGGATCATCCGCCGTCATTTCCATCACATCCAGTGTGATGTCACCACCAAACATATCTTCCCCCCACTCCCCTCCCCTTTCAGCATCCCAAAGGGACTCTTACCTTCAAAGAAACCCTGGTCCACTCCAAAATCATCCCCAACACCCCTTTCCCCTTTCTACAGCACCTTTCCATGCAAGCGCTGGAGATGCAACTTCCTCTTTACCTTTTACCTCCTCTCTTCTCACCATCTACGGTCCCAAACAATTTCTTCCAGGTGAAACAACTATTTACATTTACCCCTTTCAATTTAGTACACTGCATTCATTGCTTATAATGCGGTAGCTCTGCACTGGAGAGACCAAATGTAGACTGGGTGACCGCTGTGCGGAACACCTCAGTCTGCAAGCATGACTCCAAGCTTCCAGTGGCCTATCATTGTAATTCTCCATCTTACTCCCAACTTTGACCTCTCTGTCCTCAGCCTCCTGCAGTGTTCCAATGGAGCTCAATACAAGTTAGAGGAACAGTACCTCACTTTTTGATTAGGTACTTTACAGCCTTATGGACTCAACATTTAGTTCAACAATATCAGGCCGTAATCTCTGTCCCCATTTTGTTTCCTATTCCTTTGTAGGTTTTGCTCTTGTTTTCTCTTGTTTTTGTTTTCAAATGGCAGCTGTTCTGCCATTCACACCTCCTCTATACATATCTTTTGTTTTTTTACTTGTCCTATTACCACTCCCTTTGGCCCTGCACCACCAACTCTTTGGCCATTTAATTTCTCCCATCTTCCACCCTATCACAGAACTTCCCTTTTGTGTTTTTTTCAACCTGTCCCTTATCTCTTGCTTAAAACCCATTATATTTCTGTCTCCAGTTCTGATGTAAAATGATCTATCTGAAACATTAACTCTGTTTCTTCTTCTACAGATGCCATGTCACCTGCTGAGTATTTCCAACATTTTCTGTTTTTATATCAAATTAACAATACCACTTTGACATTTGCCAGTAATGCAGAATAGCTTAATGTTGCTCTAAGGTTAGTTTACAGTTTCACACGGACTAACTGCTATAAACATCTGAAGTGGAACCCTTCAAATATAATGATGCTGACCACCAGCACTGGAGTATAACTTCAGTACAGAGAGCATTGACTCTGGTATGGACCTTGAATTTTTCATTTGCATTTAAAGCACACTGTCCCCAATAACCCTTGGATCAAAGAAAGCCTTTATCTTAACTAAAACTTCATCAAAGGAACCTTCCTGTGTTCTCTTAGGCAGGCTATCTCTTATTTTCCATTTCAAACTTGTAGAAGGAGCAGCCTTGAATTTAATCTGAGCTCAGGCTGAAGTGGAACTACAGCCACCAAAGCAATTTCTCTATTTCTGTTATACTTAACTCCCAAGGCTTGGAGGACCACTTTGAGGTGTATCATAGAATCACAGAATTTTAACGGCACAGAAGGAGGCCATTCGGCCCATCGTGTCTGCGCCGGCTCTCCAAATGAGCATTATGACCTAGTGCTATTGCCCTGCTTTTTCCCCAGACCCCTGCACATTGTTTCTATTCAAATAATCATCTAATGCCCTCTTGAATGCCTTGATTGAACCTGCCTCCACCACACTCCCAGGCAGTGCATTCCAGACCCGAACCACTCATTGTGTGGAAAAGATTTTTCCCACGTCACATTTGCTTCTTTTGCAAATCACTTTAAATCTGTGCCCTCTCGTTCTTGACCCTTTTACGGGCGTGTACTTTTGTTGTTTGTTACTTTCAGAATCGCAGCTGGTGCCGAGTGTAAATGGCGGGCTGTTGGTGCCACTATTTAACTTTGGCTGTGGATAGTCTGAACTCTCAGCCAGCTCTGTGCAGGCTATAAATACTGTTCCACATTGCTGGCCTGTAAGGTGTTGTCCCAAAATGGAGCACAACAACAACTTACAATCATATAACACTTTTAACGCAGGTGTTTCACAGGAATACTGTCAAACAAAATATGACTGCAAGCCACATAAGGATCAAAAGCTTGGCTGAAGTGGTAGGTTTCAGGGGGCATTTTAGAGGAGGAGAGTGAGATAGTGAGGTGGAGGGGTTTAGGAGTGGAATTCTTGAGTAGATGGAGCTGATGGCATGGCTGCCAAAGGTGAAGTTAACAAAACCAGGGATATGCAAGAGGCCAGATTTGGAGGAACACTGAAACCTGAGGGTTATAGGGCTGAAGGAGGTTCCAGTGGATTGCCTTTGTGGGAACTGGAAAATAAATTATAATATCGGAATCGTATTGAAAAGTGTGATGTTTAATATATTTATATACGTACAAAAAGTGAAGAAAATTGTCTGGAGCTTCTTTTTCCTCTGAAATTAATTTAAAATAAAGTTTGTGCAATTTTGTTTTTAATGAAGACAATGCCACTTTAAAGCAGGCCATCTATTAGTTTTGGTGTAGTGGAACAGCTGAGTCCAGTCTTTCCCCCTCGCTTTAATCTGCAACCCAGGATACAGTTCTACCTATAACATACTCTCGCACCTGATGT
This sequence comes from Cetorhinus maximus, assembly GCF_964194155.1. Lineage (NCBI taxonomy): Eukaryota > Metazoa > Chordata > Chondrichthyes > Lamniformes > Cetorhinidae > Cetorhinus > Cetorhinus maximus. Next base: position 192,117,467 of record NC_135879.1, read on the forward strand.
CATATTTAATCTCATTCACTGTCAGGCAGATTCAACTTTTTCGATGGTCGGGAAGATGAAAATAAGAATTGAAGTTTTAGCAAGTTATCTATCTATATATATATATGTATATATATATTAGAAAAAAGCCTGCATCATATAAAAATTCATAAACACTGCAGGCGTCTCCATGACAGTTGATGGAATAATCAGCTGTCATCTCTGCTTGTGTGTGACAATGATGGAGAACGATGGAGAATTTATCTGAGGCAAAATGACTTATTTACGACTCCCTTTTTTGCATAAAGCTAAAACGTCAGCCTCAAACCTGCTCCATTGGAGACAGCACAATTTTATAAATATTATGACAGGTATATATCATGTTTGAAAAAAATATGGATAACACCACCCCCCCCACTTCCTTCTCAAAATGAATGACAAAAAAATCAGGTCACATACAAACAGCATATGTTTTTTTTTTGTGGGGGGGTGGGTTGGGAAATCAGCCCTGCAGTAAGAGAGCCTTTGTCATGTAAATTTCTCTTCTCCTTCAAATTATATAAAGGTATTTTAGTTTTAGTTTGACATTTTCCACTAATTAGTATGCCAGGAACACTACGGTCCCCAGACAACTCCCAAACCAGCTGTGCACCAGACTAGGTTACTCTAGTCAGTGTGATTATCTGCTGCTAAATTTATTAGCCTTATCAAAGAAAGTGAAAAATCCCCTAAAGTCACTTCAAGTACGAGTAAGTGTTTTTCAAAGGCAAACAATTTTCTCTCTGTAAATAGGTTTCATGTGTAGCCACGGTATTTAATTGGTGTCAGTATTTTCTTTCACGTTTTTTTTCCCCCCCCTCCCGTCAAAACAGCCCCTGATCTGGCTTCCTGCGGTGTGGTGATCTGCATGCTCTCCCTCCAGATTCATTTTGCTCCTTTGTGCCTCACTGCTCTCTCGTCGGCTGCTTCAAGCTGACAGTTCACCTATGCTTCGGCACTGGGAGCGGGAAGGGTGCGATGAGCTCCGCACCAGGCTGCCCCACACAGCATGTAAAACTGACATGTTACACACTCGGCAGCTGGGAGAACAGTATGACAAGTATTCAAATAAATCTGCCTCGTTTCCTGTCAATATCTCCATTTACTATTCAATTAATTCCTCAGTAATGCTCACTTGGAGGTATCTGTTGGCATGTCTTAGAGCAATGTTTCATTTGTCTTGCCATGAAAGCTACTTATTTGCAATAATCTCAGATGCAGATGTGTTCATTCTAAACAGATTTTTGTTTAGGCCTGTAGTTGTTTAAGTTATATCAAGTCACCAAGAAAGTGAAGGTTTGGAGGGGAGACCCATGGTAGTTAAGGCGAATAGCAAAGCAGCATTTAAGGGAAAGAGGGAGGAAGAAATGGAAGGATATGCTGTTAAAGTGAGCCCAAGTAAGGAGGCTCATGTGGAACATAAATACCAGCAAAGACTGAAATATAAACAGAAAATGTTGGAATAACTCAGCAGGTCTGATAGCATCTGTGGAGAAAGAAACAGAGTTAACGTTTCGAGTCCGTATGACTCTTCTTCTGAAGCTCTAAAGAAGGGTCATACGGACTCGAAATGTTAACTTTCTTTCTCTCTCCACAGATGCTGTCAGACCTGCTGGGTTTTTCCAGTAGTTTTTGTTTATATTTCAGATTTCCAGCAACGGCAGTATTTTGCTTTTACCGGTAAAGACTGGTTGGGCTTAATCAACGGACTGTTTCTGTAAATTCTATGCAAATTCTATGCAATGTGGAACTGAGTCTTATAACTTATGAAAGCCTCCAATTTGATCTCCTGCTTGAACTCAGTGAGGTGCTGTCAGCCGGGACACTGAAAGAGATATTGCAGTGGCCCCAGTATCTCTGGACCGGTAAGGTGAAATATTAGAATCATTGAATGGTTATTAAAGAGAAGGAAGCTAGTCAGCCAGTTAAGCTCATACCAGCTCTTCGCAAGAACAATTCAGCTAGCCTCACTTCCCTGCCCTTTGCCCGTAGCCTGGCTATTTTATCTCTTCAGGTGCTTATCCAGTTCCTTTTGGAAGACATGATATAATTATTCAGAATTTCCACCCTGATCATAACATAAGTGGAAGGGTAATTTTGACTTTGGATAGTGTTAATTAGGTGACATCCAATCATTAGGCCAATTTGTGCAGCCATTTTTGCCACTGCCAAAATTTATGGGCCCATTTCTTCATCATGTTGAATGAGCCCTTCCAGAAATCAGTGAACAATGAGTAGGGCTAGGTCAGGCTGACTTAGCTCAGAATTCTTCGGAAGCCCTTGCGGCTATCAACCAAAGGTAAGTTTTTAAAATAGTATTTTATAAATAATGACCTTCCAATGAAGCATGGAGGAACAGGAGTGTGTGTCCTTACTCCACAGAAGCCACACATGCACCCCTTCCCTTGTGGGCTGCTCTTTTCCACTAGGACATGCCCAAGAACTTCTGCTGGAGAATTAGCTAGGTAGTTTGAAATTGGCATCTCCAATTGGATAAACCACCTGTGGAGGTGCAACCAGCTCCTGTTTTTCATGTGAGTTATTCAAAGGAGGCCTGAAGACGAATTTCTATCAATCCTCAGGCCTCCTGTTTTGGGGGCTCACCATCTCTACAGTAACGCATCTGGGCACTACTCAACAGACCGTCTGACACAGGTAGGGTAAAATATGAAGGAAATTGGTATGAACTATTACATTAATTTTGTAACTTGGGTCATGTATTTAATTGAAAACTGATTATAAGTGCCTATTACTAACTGTAATAGTAGTATTACTAACTGTAATAACACTATGATAGGTATTTTCAACGTTAAAGATGACAGACTGTTTGCCATACAATAGCTGCTATTTTATTGAGACTATAATATCTGCAATTGCACAAGCCAGCCAGCAGTTCCCCACAAATTGTTCAAAATGCTTTCTGAAGTGTTCTCTCATTTTTTTATTCACTTACTGAAATTTTAAACATCCAAAATAAATGTTTCAACAAGCTAAACACAAAAAAATCATATTTCATAGTGGATGTTAGTTTGCTTTGTGTCTGTTGTCGCTTTTGTTAAAAATTTCACATGGATTGCTTCAGCTTTTCCCAAATGCTTAGTCTTAAACTTAACACTTCTGCCCAGAACTGTAACACACTCTTGAATTCAGATTGCGTAATCTAAGCACGTGCAGTGTAACTAATTTACTAACATGCATCAGTAATGTTCAGTCAGCAGTGTTGAGGAGAATGTGTTCTTTAGCTCCTAGAACTTCCTGCTCTGTAGTATTTCTTCAATTAATTTTGTAAAACAGGACAATTTTAAATCCTTACGGAGGTAAACATTATTTTGAATATTTTGTTTGAAGTAGTGAAAATGACACATTCTGATAACAAACCACTCTCAGGTTTTGTTTTTACAGAATCATAGAATAATTTAATAAAAGGAGACTATTTGGCACACGGCCTCTTTTTCGGAGAACAGCCCAGTTAGGCCCTGATCTTTCCCAAATCCCTTTTCTCCATCAAGTATTCATCTAATTGCCTTGTGAAAGTTGCCATTAAATCTGTATCCACACTGTCAGGCAATACTCCAAATTCTAACCACTTGTGTAAAAAAGATTTTCCCATTGTCACCTCTTATTCTTTTGCCAACTGCCTTAAATCTGTGCTTTCTCATCCATCCTGCCACCTTCAAAGATGTATGTACAAACACCCCCAGGTCCTATCCATTCCACCAACATGCTTATGTCCTTTTAAAGTCTATTACTATCTTCTTCACTGTTACTGCAATTCCAAGTTCTGTTCCATCTGCAAATTTTAACATTGCACTCTATACTCCAAAGTCCAAGCTATTATTGTATAACAAAAAAGCAGTGGTATTAATGCTGAACCTTGGGCAACTCCACTGTATCCTTCCAGCCAGTCTGAAAAACAGCCATTTACCACAACTCTGTTTTCCTTTAACCAATTTTGTATCCATGCCGCCGCTTTTATCCGATGGACCTCACTTATGCTAACAAGCCTAATATATGGTAGCTAATCAAACAATTTTGAATCCAACCAATTGCCTCCACCCAAAACCAATGCTAAACATTGCAGATAATGCTGCAGATCTGAATTTAAAGAAAATCCTGGAAAATACTCAGACAGCATCTGTTGAAGAGTCATACGGACTCGAAGCGTTGGCTGTGTTCCTCTCCGCGGAAGCTGTCAGACCTGTTGGGTTTTTCCTAGTATTTTTATTTTTGTTTTTGTTGTGCAGAGAGGAACAGGGTTTAACATTTCAAATTGATGACCCGAGTTCTAATGAAAGGTCAATGTCCCAGAGTGTTAACTCGGGCTGGGATTTCCTGACCCCGTGCAGCTGATTTCCCCGCAGGACATGCAACGAGCCATTCAAACGTCTGTTGACTTCTGTGGGATTGGAAGCTTCAGCCGGTGGGAGGGCCTGGAAAATTTCAGCCTCTATTTTTATCTATGTACTGATCTATTCAATTCAAAGAAGATAAAACTAACCAATTTAAAAAAAAAAACTGAAGAATGTCAAAGAAGCTGGATGGGTATCATCAATGTTTACTTTTATTTTACAGCAGCCCTGGTCCAGTCATATTTCCAAGTTCACGGATGATACAAAGCTAGGCGGGAAGAATGTTGCGATGAAGATGTAAAGTGTCTACAGGAGGATGTGGGCAAGAACATGGCAGATGGAATATAACGTGGAAAAATGTTGATCCCCACATCCAAATCATTGATATATACTGTGAACAGCTGGGGCCCAAGTACTGATCCTTGCAGTACCCCACTAGTCACAGCCTGCCAACGCGAGAATGACCCATTTATTCCTACTCTGTTTTCTGCCTGTTAGCCAATCCTTAATCCATGCCAATATATTGCCTCCCATCCCATATGCTTTTATTTTGCTAATCAACCTCCTGTGGGGGACTTTATAAAATCCAAGTATACTACGTCCTTCAAGTCTCCTTTATCAATTTTGTTAGTAACATCCTCAAAGAAACTCCAAGTTCGTCAAACATGATTTCCCATTCGCAAATCCATGCTGACCATGCCCAATCAGATCATGATTATCCAAGTATCCATTTGTTACATCCTTTATAATAGATTCTAGCATTTTCCCTACTACTGATGTAAGGCTAACAGGTCTGTAGTTCCCTGTTTTCTCTCTCCCTCCCTTCTTAAATAGTGAGGTGACATTTGCTACTTTCCAATCTTCAGGAACCATTCCACAATCTATAGAATTGGAAAATGATCACCAATGCATCCACTATCTCTGTAGCAACCTCTTTCAACACTCTGTGATGCAGAATATCAGGTCCTGGGGACTTATCAACTTTCAGTCCCATTAATTTCTCCAATATAACCTTATTACTTATACATAAGAGTATAGGGACAATTATCTCAGTATTTCATAGTAAAAGGGAGATGAATATGTGCTCCCAGCAGGAAGCCTCACCCACCAGGAGTGCATACTGGAAAATTCCAGGTTTGCCGCACCTTGTTATCAATCAATCTGACAGGACTTTATGTTGGAAAATTATACACGTGCTCCCAACAAATGTCTGTCCGTTACTAAACAGAAAATGGAGATCTCCTCAATGATTTCCTGATATGCATACCTGGTGGATAAAGCTCCCTGCTTTCCTGAAAATTCCTAACACTGACCTTTCGTATTGAAGAGCCAACAAAATGCATCATCCCATATATCTGGTGCTTGGCTCTGGGCGTTAGACAATATCTGTCAATACGTACAGATCATGAAGTTGGAAACAATAGGGTTAAGTTGCCATGGCCTTGTGGAACTTAATGCAATATGATTCTGTATCATAAGGAGTCATAGGTCCTGGCTCAATGGCTTAGATACTTAAGGGCTTTGAAGTGTAATTAGCTGATATATGCCTGTCAATCATGTGAGGGGGGTTGGGAATAAGAAGCATGCAGTGTTAAATTCGATGATGCAGATTAGTTCCTTTGTTCGAAACACCCTGTGGTTAATGAATATTAATAAACCTTTCAAGAAAAGGAGAGAGGCAGGAGTTCTTTATGCTGACTGACAAGTTTGTTGTGCTGAAGGATAAGAGCTAGGATGTCTTCAAACCAATGTTACTAACTCTTTTATCCAAGGCCAAGTTTCCAAGCAAAGTTTTGCTTGAGGGCCACTCAGTGAGCGCTCCAATATGTTGCATCATTGAGTGATGGGTTCAGTGATGCACCCACATTCGTTCAAATAACAGGGCATTTGCTGGATGGTGGTGAGGCATTTTTCCATAGGAACAAATAAATAAAATTGGTGAAAATGATGAAGTTTAATTCAAACTGTAAACGTTCTGGTTTAAGCGACCCCTTGCACTAGATTTATAGACTCTGGAATAACCTCATCTCTTAACTTTTGTTTTGGAAAAATGCCCCAAAAAGGGAGGTCTGAGCAGGGAATGTCCATGGCCTTGTGTATGCAGCTAACCCCTCACATATTTTAGTTCAACTGCAAATCTCTCCAAGCCACGGATTTTAGCAACCTCCACTTCAGGGATCTCATTTCAATGGTCACTTGCCTCAGCACAGGGTTCCACACTCAACATGACAGTGTGTGAAAATAGCAGTGACAAGAGGAGGGGAAAAGCAAAGGAGCACAAATCACTAAGTAGAGGTTTTTAAAAGAAAAATAGTAGTTAAAGCAGATAATAAATCTGCATTGTTCTACAAGTGACTTAATGCATGCAAAGAGATAGGTCCCAGAACTATGACTTAAAAAATGTGGCACCAGGGGCGATTTTAGCTCTTGGTGATTGTGTAAAATGGGTGATATCAGATTGGGTGATACCAAACATGCACCCCACCTGGTTTTTCATTCTATTAAATTCCCAGTTAACAGTCCGAAATTGCCAGTTTTACCTCATGGTCAGGATTTAAAATTACGCCCTATTGAGTGGTAGAATGAAGCTGCTGCTGCTTCTTGCCCCATTAACTATCTCCCATGGTCCCAAACAGAAAGCACCGTAACACAGCATAATATATGGACAGACTGAAGGTAAAGCTGTATCTAATGCTGTGATTGTTACAGAGAATCTGGAGTAGTTTTTTAAAAATCCATTCATGGGATGTGGGCTTCACAGGCTGGGCAAGCATATATTGCCCATCCCTAATTGCCCTTGAGAAGGTGGTGAGTTACCTTCTTAAACCGCTGCAGTCCATGTGGTGTAGTCACACCCGCAGTGCAGTTTGGGAGGAAGTTCCAGGATTTTGACCCAGCGACAGTAAAGGAACGGCAATATATTTCCAAGTCAGGATGGTCAGTGACTTGCAGGGGAACTTTCAGGTCGTGGTGTTCCCATGCGTCTGCTGCCCTTGTCCTTCTAGATGGTAGTGGTCCTGGATTTGGAAGATGCTGTCTAAGGGGGCTTGGTGAGTTCCTGCAGTGCATCTTGTAGGTGTTACATGCTGCTGCCACTGTGCTTTGCTGGTGGAGGGAGTGAATGTTTGTCGATGGGGTGCCAATCAAGTGGGCTGCTTTGTGCTGGATGGTGTCAAGCTTCTTGAGTGTTGTGGGGGCTGCACTCATCCAGGCAAGTGGAGAGTATTCCATCACACTCCTGACTTGTGCCTTGTGGATGGTGGACAGGCTTTAAGAAGTCAGGAAGTGAGTTACTTGCCATAGGATTCCTAGCCTCTGACCTGCTCTTGTAGCCACAGTGCTTATATGGCTCGTCCAGTTCAGCTTCTGGTCAATGGTAACCCCCAGGATGTTGATAGTGGGGGATTCAATGATGCTAATGCCATTGAATATCAAGGAGTGATGGTTAGATTCTCTCTTGTTGAAGATGGCCATTGCCTGGCATTTGTGCGGCACGAATGTTACTTGCCACTTATCAGCCCAAGCCTGCATCTCGACATGGACTGCTTCAGTATGAGGAGGCATGAATGGTGCTGAACATTGTGCAATCAGCAGGGAACATCCCCACTTCTGACCTTATGATGGAAGGAAGGTCATTGATGAAGCAGCTGAAGATGGTTGGGCCTAGGACACCACCCTGAAGAACTCCTGCAGCGATGTCCTGGAACTGAGATGGTTGATTTCCAACAACAACAACTGTCTTCCTTTGTGCTGGGTATGACTCCAACCAATGAAGAGTCTTCCCCCTGATTCCCATTGACTCGTTTTGCTAGGGCTCCTTGATGGCACAGTCCATCAAATGCTGCTTTGATGTCAGATTTTGCACTGCATTTGTACTTGTGTGATTTGTGGTGCTTCATTTTATCACAAATAAAACAATGGAGCTGGCTTATGCACTCAATGCTCATGGGAGTTGCTCAAGTCTGATTGGTGAAATACTGACCAAGCCTGTAGTGTATCAGACTAATTGAGGAACCTTTCAAATATCAAGTACCAATCTCAATAAAATGCTCAAGATATTGAAGAAAACCACCACTGTAATGCTAGTTAAAACTTTTAATTGGTAAATGGCATAAATTTGCAAAATAATAGCTAATTGCAACACTAGTTCTCTTGCTTCCTTCAACCGAAGAACCCGACGTAGAGGATAACGCTGAATCTGAATTCTTGACATCATGCCACAGACATGGCTTGATGAATGAATCTGAAAGGATTTTGGAGTAGCAAGAATGGCAAGAGTCACAGGTGATGGGGAAATGGGTTGTGAGGTGAATGGCTGACCCCAGGCTATTTACACATATCACTGTTCCAAGCAGTCCCACAGATCTTTGCAGAAAGATAGAAAAATAACTGTCCAAAGATCCAGTTGATCAGTGCTGATCTATATATTATGCAAATAGTTTACGTTGATGTTTGCATTTGTATTATCTATTTGCTGAATATAGTTAGATGCTGATTTAAACGATCCTCATGAGACAACACGTTGATAGATGATGCAGAAAGAACTCCAGTGTTTTACCAGTGATTAAAAGTGCAAAGAAGTAATATAGAGACAGCTAATATAAGCCAAAACCCTGGCATTGCATTTAGTATTTGCCTGAGGGACATGAGTGCCGAGATAACTAATGTAAAGAGAGCTGAAAGCTTATATTATGTTGGGCACTTTTCCAGCAAAGGGGACAAGTGCAGTGGATAGATATAATAATCCTCTACAGGATCCGGTGTTTCTGTGTTTCTACAGGTTTCTGTGCTGCTGGAGTGGAGGTGTAGTTTGTGGAGGGCAACATGTCAGGGTTAAACACCAGAGATGGATAAATACTTTTTGCAGTTTTTACTTGATTAACTTTGGGGATCAGGGAATGTTTATGCAGAAGTCTTCCTCGGGAGATTAAATGAATAGAGCAGAGTTCATGACAGGGCAGAAAAATACATGGTCGAGGAAGAAGCAGACTTGAAGGCCTTTTCTTGTTTCATGCTTTCTACGTAAGCTTCTTAAGTTGGGACCAAGCCTTCCATCTAATTTGGCATGCTTCCAATGAGACATACAAACACTTAGGGTAGAGGAACTGATGCAGTACAAAGTCTGGCACTGTACCTGTGACTCTGCCAGTGAGAAGCACAAAATCTGTAGACAAGAATCAACAAATTACAACCACTTGTATTTATATAATGGCTTTAATATAGTAAAATGTCCTAAGCAACTTTATGAGGAGCATTATCAAACAAAATTTGACACTGCTTCACATAAGGATTTAGGAGGGCAGATGAATAAAAGCTGGTCAAAGAGGTAGGTTTTAAGGAGCTTCTGAAAAGAAGAAAGAGAGGCAGAGAGTCAGAAAGGTTTAGGAAGGAAATTCCAGAGCTTATAGGGCCTTGGCAACTGATGGCAAGGCCACTAATGGTGGAACAATTAAAATCAGGGATGCTTAACAGGTCAGAATTGGAGGAGCGCAAATATCTCAGAGGGTTACAAGGCTGAGGGGATTACAGAGATGGAGAGGGAGGGCCTGGAGGCACTTGAAAACAAGGATGAGGATTTTAAAATGGGATGTTGTTTAATGTAGCCAATATACGTCAGCGAAGGGGGAAGGGGTGAATGGGACTTGGTGCGAATTCAGACACAACAGCCAGGTTTTGGATGTCTTCAAGTTCATAGCAGGTGGAATGCAGGGGGGTGGCTAGGACTGCATTGGAATAATCAAGTGTAGAGGTAACAAAGGCACGGATGCGGGTTTCAGCAGCAGATGAGCTGAGGCAGGGACAGAGTTGGGCGAAGTTATGGAGGTCAAAATACACTGTCTTAGTGAAGTCAGGTAAATATGGCCGTGAATATCACCTGGCAGTCAAATGTGCTTCCAAGGGTGGAAATATAAGGATGCAGGAAATAGATAAAGGAAGAGGTCATTTGGCACTTCTAGCTACTTCACCATTCCATAAGACCATGTCTTGTCTCCTATCTCAACCCTATCTTCCTACACAATCCACAAATCCCTAAATTGGTTTCTGAGATGAGGGAGTTGTGATATGATGAGAGGCTGAGTAAATTGGGCTTATGTTCTCTGGAGTTTAGAAGAATGAGGGGCAGTCTCGTTGAAAGTTGCAAAATTCTGAAGGGGCTTGATAGGGTAGACACTGGGCAATTGTTTCTGCTGGTTGGGGAATCTAAAACACAGGGGCACAGTCTCAGGATATGTGCTTATCATTTAGGACTGAGATGAGGAGAAATAACTGCACTCAAAGGCTGGTGAATCTTTGAAATTCTCTACCCCAGAAGGTTGTGGATGCTCCATTGTTGAATATGTTTAAAGCTGGGAGAGAGAGACTTTTGGTCTCTCATGGAATCAAAGGATATGGGGAGCGGGTGGGAAAGTGGAGTTGAAGCCCAAGATCAGCCATGATTGTATTGAATGGGCTCAGTGGGCCATATGGTTTACTCCTGCTCCTATTTCTTGTGCTCTTGTGAATATACCACATATGTAGAAGCTGTACATTATTCATACATCAATTGTGCCAACGATCCTCAAGATGCTAAATAAATGAATACTGGCCTCTCCAATTTGATGCAATTTATCAGCTCTCAAGATCAAGTTCTCTTCCGAACGTGGAATATACAGTTTACCTAGTTTATCCATACAAGAGTTGATACTGAGTCACACTAGAGCCACACAGAACCAGAGGGAATGAAATATCAACCTTTACCAAGAGCACATCATACTTCTTCAGTGAAATCAGGTGCCTTAACATTCATTCTGTTGAGATAAACATCAGCACTCTGCGAAGTGATTTTTGTTTGTCTCTCCAGGTTTATGCTCAAACAAGGTAATTGATTGTCCGTATAACAGGGATCCTGGCCAAATGTGCATACTATGCATATTTTCAATTAAACAATGTCAGCCCCCTTTAAATTGCCACTCATGAAGAATGTCATTCTCCTGACTTCTTATCTATCAGAATTATAGACTGTACTCTGTAGCAGCAAAACTCCTGCAGGCTTGCTTGTGTTGTTGGATTAATGGAGGATACTTGATGGGAAAGGGGTTAATGCACTTTTTATTACGTGAGCAAGGCAGGCCTAACAACTCTAATGAGCAACAAAATTGAGAATAAGCAAAGCAGGGCCATTTCATGAGTGGAATAAAAAGCAGATTATGCAATTTTCCCTCACACAACTTAAATATCTGGGGTTTTAGACACATTCATATTTTGCAGCTTTGCCTCATAGTACTCCACTTCATCAGTAAATTCCCTGATAATATTTTCCCTTGTAATTTTACTCAGGTTCATTTCCATGGCAGGACTGAGCGCTTCTAAGCAATGCTCTAATGGGCCGGAATTTTCCGGCCTCGTTGTGGCAGGACTGGCTGCAAGAGATTTGGCGGCCCAGCCACAAGCCCATTGTCTTTTGGCAGAACCAGACAATCCCGGTGACAGGTGGGGCCAGAAAATCCTGCCTCTGGAGCTTCATACATATTGTCAGAACTTCTTGTTCCCCTTTCCAGGAATAAAACTGGTACAGCATGATAATTTGATAACATTTTTTACATAAAGTTACCATATTTGTCACTTTTTCTTTATCCCTCTATTTTCTATGCTTTTCTATCCCTCATCACATCACATTTTTTTTGGTCATTTGATAGTTCCCAAGCGACATTGTATAAGTAAACCCCAGGAGAGCATGATTCAGAGTGACTCAACTATCTCCAACTGTGGAAAGATCTTCTGAGCTTAGGAACTTCGTAAGTCAGGATCAGAGGCAGAGGGCTGGATTTTCATGTTACAGGAGGATAGTGGGAGTGAGGAAATTTCCCACTTCAGGAAAAACAGCCTCAAAAGGCACGAGTTTCATTCTGCTGGGGTAGTGGGGGGGATATGCTGAAGTTGGGGGTTGCCAAATGCCAAGGCTGGCTGATTAAAAGACGAACCTCAGTTCTCCTGGAATTTTTCCCAGTTGTTTTGTTCAATATTAGGTCCTCTAGCCCTCGCCCTCAAATCCCCCCGCCATCCCCAACCCATCCCCTTCCCCATCCATGCCAGCCCATCACCCCCACCCACCCCTAATGGCCTGTCATATCTTCCTGCCAACCCATGCCCCTCACCCACCCCCCAATGGCTTTTCATACCCTCCATGCTAACTCATACGACTTCCATGCCCATTCACCCAGCATGCACTCTGTACAGAACCAATGAACCCTATAGTAACAGTGGCATGTGTGGAAACATTTTAAAAACATTCACAACTTTCTTTAAAAAACTGCTGTCACCACAACCCTATAAAAGTGTCAATCAACCAGACCTTTAACATATCAATAGCAGAAACTATAAACACTTGACAACTCTTTACCTTGTGTAAATAAACATTGAGCCTTGGACAAAATAGATCTAAGAAAAAAAAGCTGTCAATCAAGCAACGTTTTCCCTTGTGTGCACCTGTTTCAAGAGACTATAAATATCAGGGCTTCCAGCCAAGCCTCATTATGCATTCTTGGCTGAGAGCCACCTCTGAGGGGGCCATGAACCACAGGTCCTTGAAAATCTGGCCTAACTCCATGAAAATTGTGCGGTTGGGGGAAGGTTGGGGGGAAGGGGGTGCTAGGATATATCTGCACCCACAATGGAGCCGGTAAGGTTGGGAGTGCAGACCTGCTCTCCACATCCAGTGCTAGCAAAAATTGGTGGCGCCGGGAATGGGGACGGGAATCCAGAATTGGGTCCCCTCCACCATTTCTGAGGGTCCGTGGATCCTCTTTGAGTCCGAGAAAATCCGGCCCAGAAACTCAAACCTTTTTTTAAAATCAAAAATCCAATGGCAAGATCTATGGTGTAAGTGATTCTAAAGGTTGAAAATAATTGGAGAGAAAACTGAATAAATTAGGAAATTGTGGTGATGTAAACCTAGAGTCGAACCTGTAGATGGCAGGGGAAGGTAAGCCTAAGGAAATTATAGTTTTTGGGTAATAGGAAATGGTGACTTGAAATCTTTTGCTAGTACACACTATTTTACAGCAGGGAAATTAAGAAAAAGCGTTGTATAATATCATGCAAACCTGCTGCAGTAATCTCATTGCAATATGCTCTCAAACTTGATAAAGATCAAACTCAAACTCATATTTACTTTCATATAATATATTATTTGCAGAGGAGCATTTACCCCCAAGGGGCTAGTTAGCTCAGTTGACAAGATGACTAGCATGTGCGTTAGATTAATACCAACAGTATAGGATTTGATTCCTGTCCCAGCCGAGGTAGACTTTAGACTTACATCCTTACCCTACCATAAACAATCACAACACTTAGTTGTGGTGCAGCAAATAATGGCCAAGGGCCTACTGTCAGGTTGGGAACTGAAGAAGTTGATTCTTCTCTAATCAATTACTGAAATAAGTATGGGGTAGGGTTTCTGCTTTGGGTGCAAATTGGGCCTAAAATTGCACTAGTTTTAAAAGGAGCTTTTACCCTCAAGTTTTTGCTACATTCATGTTTTTTTTATTCATTCATGGGATGTGGGCGTCGCTGGCTAGGCCAGCATTTATTGCCCATCCCTAATTGCCCTTGTTCAGAGGGCATTTAAGAGTCAACCACATTGCTGTGGGCCTGGAGTCACATGTAGCCCAGACCAGGTAAGGATGGCAGATTTCCTTCCCTAAAGGACATTAGTGAACCAGATTTTTTTTTTTTAACCACAATCGACAATGGTTTCATGGTCATCATTAGACTTTTAATTCCAGATTTTTATTGAAATCGAAAGCCTTGATGGGGTTTGCATATTGTCAAACACAAAGTTGGCTACGAGCTTGTGCAATAGGGCAGCATTTTAGAACGTGATCTAAGAAAGAAAATTTTACTTTAAAAACATTTCCTTGATATATTTAAGAGTCATAACCTGGTGCAGTTTGATTAACGCATTTGAAATTTGGATTATCTAAAAAAAAACCATTTTAATAAAGTGTTTGGTCAACCAACTGTGATCAACCTGATTTTAAATAGCTGAAAATTACTTCAAAAAATTATGCAGAACAATCCACTAGTTATGTTGGTTTATGGCAATCAGTTCCTTAGTAAATGAAAAAATAAGTTTTTCAAACATGCCTCTTAGTTTCCTTGTGCCTGAAAATGATCAATTTTAAGAAGCTCCTCGAAGGTCTGAAAACAAGCCCAATTAGCAGAAACTCACAATGTTGACTAAGTCAAATGGCTGGGGGGGGGGGTGCAGGGACGGGTGGGGGCGAGCCCTCTTTAGCAGGTTGCTAAAAGGTGCAAAAGCATCTTTTATTGAACCAGTGCAAAAGACTGTGGAAATACAATCCGCACTGCATGTAAATCGTACTTAAAATTCTGCAATCTTTTAGCCTAGTTTGGTCGATTTTGGATAGAAAATTCCATGCAACCTAACGCAAAATCCTGTTTCGTTGCCCGAGTTGTTGCATTTGGCATCCGCATGTTAATCATTTCATTTTATTGTTATCAAATTCTTTGCTGGTTCCCAGGAAATTAGTTAGATGTACACATTAACTGTGAAATTATTTCTAGTTTCTTCAAACAGACACTTGCAATGATGTGGAACCTAATCAAATCTGCACCCAAAAGCACAGTACAGCCAAATAATTACTTTTGATGTGTATCCATTGTTGTTATGAAGGTAAACGTGGCAGCCAGTTTATACCCAGAAATTTCCAGCAAAAGGCAAAAAGAGATGAACAGCCACTTAAATTTCTGTTTTGATTTATCGGTCGAGGAAATAAAGTTTGGTTTTGACACCGGAAGTTCTGATATTTTAGATTCACTGGAATTTGTGTAACATTTCATCCGAAAGACGGTGGCTGACTCCCTTTTGCTGCCCTGAAGGATGAGTCTAGATTATTTACTGTCATCCCAGAGCAGAACTTGAACCTATAGCCTTCTCAAACAGGAGTTAGAATGCTCCCAATTGAACCAAGCTGACACTTGAGTACAGACTTTTACTCTTTTGAAAAATTGGGATTGGCTCATCAATTGCCCTCTGTGCCTGGCACAATACAAAATGGGAATGTATAACTCAACAACGGAAGTAACTGAACAGAAAAGGATCTTGAATCCCATTATGTGCTGTGGCTTTTATTGATAACTTCAGTAAGAAATTATGTTGGAATAAATTTCAAAGTTTCTTGATGCATCACTTTCTTGCAGCAACCTAGAATATACTTAAAAGAGTATAATATATAAAATTCGTCTTGTCCCCATACAATGTAGTACAACCATTGCCAAATTCTGTATAAATGTTTCTAAAACACATTGCAACTGCTACAATTCTTGACAGCTACATCGAAAAGATGGTGACTGCTTGTTAGCATTGCTTCTGTTTCCCTTCAACGTTGTTGTGTATTGCATTGAGTAAGGCTAACACATGCTCAGCTGCAGGCAGTGATTACTGAACCAACTTTATTTATACCTCCCCAACAGAGAGGGCAGCAGAGAGGGCAATATAACAAAATACTCAGATCTTACAACATACTACACCACCCCACCTAAAAATGTATACAATAAAATGTAAAATAGTACATGTACATAGTTTCTCTGAACAAAATATGACTAAACCAACATCAGAAAAAAATCGCATACATGTTTTCAGCGTAATAACATCCAAAACATATAGGACTCATACTACCAGATGACTTACATGTAAAAAAATGGTTTTCCTTAACACCAGTATATGATCAACAAAATATCATAATTTGACAAGAAATAATGAAAAGAACAACTGTTTTTACTTCTTGCTTTCATACTTTGAATTACCCTATCTGGCTTCTTTCTTTTTCTGTCTGGGTATCTCCTTCCATTTCCAATAGCTTGACTCTGCTCTCTCAACTTCTCTGACTGTGTCAACTTTGAACTTTGACTACCAACTCCACTTAATGGTTGGGATTGTGACATTGATACATTCATCTTAATCAAAGACCCTGACTCTGATTCTATAATATAGGCAAACTTTCAGTTTATTTTTGAGTTTCACTTTCTTCCTGACTTTCACTTTGGCCTGTAGGAGGAATTTGGACCAGAGGAGGTTTCTCATGCTCTCCCTTTGCCAGATTTCCTTTTTCAAGCAAATTATTTACATGACACCAATTGAGTCTCACTTCAATCTTCATTAGATATGTGAATGTTCCTATTTCTCTGCAACAACTCCAAGCATATACTTCTCCTTATCACCTCAGTGGTTTGTCACCATGACCTTCTGACCAGCACTGAGCTCTTTAAGTTGGATGCCTCGGTGTATCATGACTTGGTTTTATTTTATTATTGATGACAGGCTTGAACAAATTAAACCTTGTCCTAAGATTGTGTTCAAACACGAACTCGCAAGCAACTTGTTATACACTATGGGGTTATTCTGTAACAGGTCAGAAAAGTGTCTAGCCTATGTTGAAGAGAAACATGGAGATTACTGCCTAGCTTGTCACCTAGCAAATACTTCTGCAAAGGCCTCTTCACAATTTTTACACTTCTTTCTGCAACAGCATTCGATGCTGGGTGATGTGGTCATATTAGAATGTGTTTGACTCCATTCTCTGTCAGAAATATTTCAAGCTCTTCTGAGGTAAACTGTGGACCATTATTTGATACCGACATCTCTAGCAACCCATAATTTATGAACCAACTTCTCAAAACATTAATCATTTTGACAATTTTGGTTTCGGACATCAAAATTTACCCACTTGCTTCAGTTACTGTCCAAAGCAAGGTGCTCTTTCCCTTCCATTTAAAAGAAATTGACATGCACTCATTCCCACAGTTTTCTTGTGTTTAACCCATGGAATGAAAGGAACCTTGGTTGGATCATTTATCATTCTGAGACAACTTTTTGCCAACTCTTCAATATTTCTATCTATCTTTGGATACCAAAAATAGCTTCTAGGTACTGCTTTCATATTGACTCTCCTTCTATGCTCTTGAAGAAGATCCTCTAACAAATTCTTGTTTTTTATATGCATTCAAGGGATGCAGGCTTCGCTGGTTAGGCCAGCATTTATTTCCCATCCCTAATTGTCCTTGAGGTGGTGTGAGCTGCCTTCTTGAACCGCTGCAGTCCATGTGGTGTAGGTACACCCACAGTGCTGTTAGGGAGGGGGTTCCAGGATTTTGACCAAGTGACAGTGAAGGAACAGTGATATATTTCCAAGTCAGGATGGTGAGTGGCTTGGAGGGAAACTTCCAGGTGTTGGTGTTCCCATGCATCTGCTGTCCTTGTCCTTCTAGATAGTAGTGGTCATAGGTTTGGAAAGTGCTGTCTAAGGAGCCATGGTGTGTTTCTGCAGTGCATATTGTAGATGGTACACACTGCAGCCACAATGCATCCACCACAATGGTGGAGGTAGTGAATGTTTATGGATATGGTGCTAATCAAGAGGGCTGCTTTGTCCTGGATGGTATCAAGCTTCTTGAGTGTTGTTGGAGCTGCACTCATCCAGGCAAGGGGAGAGTATTCCATCACACTCCTGACTTGTGCCTTGTCGATGGTGGACAGGATTTGGGGAGTCTAGAAGTGAGTTATTCACTGCAGGATTCCTAACCTCTGACTTGCTCTTGTAGCCACAGTATTTATAGGGCTAGTCCAGTTCAGTTTCTGGTCAATGGTAACCCCCAGGATGTTGATAGTGTGGGATTCACTGATGGTAATGCCATTGAATGTCAAGCAACGATGGTTGGATTCTCTCTTGTTGGAAATGGTCTTTGCCTGGCACTTGTGTGTCGCGAATGTTATTCACCACTTGCCAACCCAAGCCTGGATGTTGTCCAGGTCTTGCTGCACTTGGACATGGACTGCTTTAGTATCTGAGGAGTTGCAAATGGTTGCTGAACATTGTGCAATCATCAGTGAACATCCCCACTTCTGACCTTATGATGGAAGGAAGGTCATTGATGAAGCAGCTGAAGATGGTTGGGCCTAGGACAATATCCTGAGGAACTCCTGCAGTGATGTCCTGAAACTGAGATGACTGACCTCCAACAACCACAACCATCTTCCTTTGTGTTCAGTATGCCTCCAACCAGTGGAGAGTTTTCCCTCTGATTCCCATTGGCTCCAGTTTTGCTAGGGCTCCTTGATGTCACACTCGGTCAAAAGCTGCCTTGATGTCAAGAGCAGTCACTCTCACCTCACCTCGGGAGTTCAGCTCTTTTATTCATGTTTGAACAAAGGCTATAATGAGGTTAGGATCTGAGTGGCCCTGCCGGAACCCAAACTGAGCGTCAGTGAGCAGGTTATTGCTAAGCAAATGCCATTTGATAGCACTGTTGATGACTGCTTCCATTATTTTACTGATGATCGAGAGTAGACTGATGGGGCGGTAATTGGCCAGGTTGGATTTGTCCCACTTTTTGTGTACGGGACATACCTGGGCAATTATCCGCAAAGCCGGGTAGATGCCAATGTTGTAGCTGTACTGGAACAGCTTGGCTAGGGGTGCGGCAAGTTCTGGAGCATAAATCTTCAGTACTATTACCAGAATATTGTCAGGGCCCATAGCCTTTGCGCTATCCAGCACCTTCAGTCGTTTCCTGATATCACGTGGAGAGAATCGAACTGGCTGAAGACTGGCACCTGTGATGCTGGGGATCTCCAGAGGAGGCCAAGATGGAGCATCCATTTGGCACTTCTGGCTGAAGATTGTAGCAAATGCTTCAGCCTTATCTTTTGCGCTGACGTGCTGGGCCCCTCCATCATTGAGAATGGGGATATTTGTGGAGCCACCTCCTCCAGTGAGTTGTTTAATTGTTCACCATCATTCACAGCTGGAAGTGGCAGGGCTGCAAAGCCTAGATCTGATCCGTTGGTTGTGGAATCGCTTAGCTCTATCACTTGCTGCTTATGATTTGGCACGCAAGTAGTCCTGTGTTGTAGCTTCACCAGGTTGAGACCTCATTTTTAGGTATGCCTTGTGCTGCTCCTGGCTTGCCCTCCTGCACTCTTCATTGAACCAGGGTTGATACCCTGGTTTGATGGTAATGGTAGGGTGGGGGATATGCCAAGCCCTGAGGTTACAGATTGTGTTTGAGTACAATTCTGCTGCTGCTGATGGCCTACAGCGCCTCATGGATGCCCAGTTTTGAGTTGCTAGATCTGTTTGAAACCTATCCCATTTAACACGGTGGTAGTGACACACAACACGATGGAGGGTATCCTCAATGTGAAAGACGGGACTTCGTCTACACAAGGACTCTGTGGTGGTCGCTTCTACCAATACTGTCAGGGATAGATGCATCTGCGGCAGGCAGGTTGGTCAGGATGAGATCAAGTGTGTTTTTCCCTCTTGTTGGGTCTCTCACCACCTGCCGCAGACCCAGTTTAGCATCTACGTCCTTTAGGACTCAGTAATGGTGCTACCGAGCCACTCTTGGTGATGCACGTTGAAGTCCCCCACCGAAGGTATATTTTGCGCCCTTGCCACCCTCAGTGCTCCCTCCAAGTGATGTTCAACATGGAGGAGCACTGATTCATCAGCTGAGGGAGGGCGGTACGTGGTAATCAGCAGGAGGCTTTCCTTGCCCATGTTTGACCTGATTCCATGAGACTTCATGGGGCCCAGAGTCAATGTTGAGGAGTCTCAGGGCAACTCCTTACTCACTGTATACCACTGTGCTGCCACCTCTGCTGGGTGGGACAGGACATACCCAGGGATGGTGATTGTGGAGTCTGGGATATTATCTGTAAGGTATGATTCTATGACAATGATTATGTCAGGCTGTTGCTTGACTAGTCTGTGAGGCAGCTCTCCCAATTTTGGCACAAGCCCCCAGATATTAGTAAGGAGGACTTTGCAGAGTCGACAGGGCTGAGTTTGCCATTGTTGTTTCCAGTGCCTAGGTCGATGCCGGGTTGTCTGTCCAGTTTCATTCCTTTGAGACTTTTTAGCAGTTTGATACAACTGAGTCGCTTTCAGAGGGCGTATGAGGGGAGACCAGATTTCCTCCCCTAAAGGGCATGAACGAATCAGATGGTTTTTAATGGCTTTCAACAATTGTTTCATAGTCATCATTAGACTTCTAATTCCAGATTCTTATTGGATTTAAGTTTCCCCTTCTGCCGTGCTGGGGTTTGAACCTGTGTCCCCAGAGCATTACCCTGGGTCTCTGGATTACTAGTCCACTATGCCACCGCCCATCGGTGGAATAATGACTCTTAAACCCTCTTGGAGCCAGCCTTTATACCCACTTCATGGGCAGGATTTTGTCCTTGGCGGGGGTGCTCGGTGTGGGTGGGCTGGGGCAGTTGGGAAGCTGACCACCGCTGGCGATCAGCTCCGCATCGCGATTTCATGCTGGCAGGCCAATTAAGGCTGCCTCTGGGAGATGAAGCGCTGTTAAAATTAAGGAAATAAAATTGTCATAAAACTTGACTCTGTCACGTGAGCTGGGACATACTTTTAATACAAAAATAAAATTTTTATTTGATGTTTATTTGCTTTAGGAAACGTCATCCTGCTTGTGGATGAGGTTTCCTAAAAAATGTAAAGGTTGTTTGGTCATTTCGCCTGCCCGCCAACCGTTAGGTTGGATGGGCGGCGTAAATTTGAATTTAATTAGCTTCTTAATGGTCTTAATAGGCCTTTCAATTGTCAGCGGGTCCATAGTCAACTCTGGAGCGCGCCTGCCAAACGAAATATTGCAAGACAGCGCGATGATGTCGGGGCACTTGCCAGATGTCACCACGCGTCATTTTATGCTTGGCCATGTCAGGTGCGCACCCGCACGCCGAGCGTAACATTCTGCCCAATGTTACCCTCAAAGAGTTAAGCAACATAATTAAAATGCTATGTAACATTGATCTTTGTCAGTACTTCCCATCTATTAAAATTTTTGAGGTTTTCTTGTGAATTTTAATTAACCATCTGTGTTTTACTTTCTGGGTATTATTTAAATGATTCTTCATGCCGTTCCTCAAATGAACATAAATATTGATGGTATTATTCAATAATATTTCATAATGCAAAATGATAATTGACGCACACGCTACAAGGTGAATAGTGAATGGCGAAGGAAATGGAAGGAGAGTGTTTGGAAAACCTGCTAAGTAATGGCTGTTAAAATTGCTCATCACTCTAATTAATTCAACCATTTAATTCTGATGTAAAATTGTGACATTTTCATCGTGCCACAATTAACCAGTTCCTCTGTCTGGTGTGGGACATTTTTAAGTACTTCAAAACTTTCTATTTTACTCCTAGAAGAAAGCAGGTCAGAGCAGGCAAGAGCGCCAAAATTGATTGCAATTTTTTTGTTCACTGATGAATGAACAAATACAGTGGTGGTAATTTTCAACTTCACCGCACGGGCACTAATCCGCAGTGTGATTTGCTCACCCACTGTCATCATTGAAATCAATGGGGTGAATGAATATTAGATGGTTTCTCTGCTACGTTAGTGCCCATGTGTGAGAGTTGAAAATTACCCCTTGTGAATCCATTCTCATTGATAAATGATTAACTGGGAGGGGAACGTGATTCAAATTTTATAAATAACTGAAAGAAATTGATAAAATGGGTGTAGTGAACTATATCCAAAATAAAATCCTTTTTTTATTGAGGCATTTAAGTGAAGGGCCAATATTTAGAGTACAGGATACCACCAAGGTTGAAAATAAATCGGGGAGAAGATAAGATAACTCAGGAAGTATTAATTAGATGACACAAATCTTGGGCATTGAAAGTTTGTTTATTATAAGAGTAAGGGCAGAGTCTGGGACAATTTGAGCTTAGGTGTTTTGGTTGTGATTCCGATTCCATTTACTGAGTGAGTAAAGTCAGTCAACTCATCTGTTGACACATCATCTGCCCTCTTCTTGGTGGTGTCCTCAGTGCCGACTTAATCCTTCACTAAATTTCACAATGTCTTTATTTGGAAACTGTTTTGTTCAGTGTATCAGTAAGTTAGTGTCTTCTTCAGTTAGCACCCTCAATTATTTGAGAATCAACAAACCATGGTTTATACCATGATTTTTACTGCAGGGCAGGGCAAGGAGGCAGGCCCCAAGCCTGCTTTAGCTGGAATAGGGATCAAACCCTACGCTGTTGGTGTTACTCTGAACCAGACGCTGGCCGTCTAGCCAACTGAGCTAATCGGCCTCCCTAGTGTCCTATACTTCTATTAAAAAACATACTAAGATAACACTTCCCTGTAATGCTAGTGACAACTCACTTATTGAGACCATCTTGTCAATACAGTATAGTTTTTTTTCCCCTTTTTCACTAAATACAAGTTAGGGGTATAAAGATTATCAATCTTGCTAATTGAGCTGTCAGCATGAAAACTAATCGATTACCCAATTAATCAATTAAGCTATGGCTACATTTGGTTTGTAACATTAAGTCAGTGCTGCCATTTCTGCTTAATGCAATCACATCCCAAACCAGTCATTTCCAATTCTTGACATGCTTTGTCAAAACCTGCACCGAAATGATGTTGAAATATTAAATAACACAAAGTTCAGAACAAATGTAAGTAAACGGATAAACCCTCTGAAAGGTAATAGTCTCTAATTACACTAGAGAGCCTCACTGAGGCGCTTGTCATAAGGTTTTGTTTCTACAACAAATAGAATGAGCTGCATTTTATGGATGTGAGAGGGGGTTGTCTGCTTGCATCCCCCCAGAAGTAAAGTCGGCCTGAAGCCGACTCGCTCCGTGTCAGCCCACCCCGCAATCATAACACGCTGTGGGCAGGCTAAATGTTAGAACAGTGGGACTTCCACCCATCACTCAGAAGTCTCACCTTCGGGAGGTGCCAGCCAATCTGATTATCCAGCAGCTCCATCACTCATGGCAGCGCCAGAGCTCAGTAGTGGGCACTGAAGGAGCTGCAGAAGGAGAGGATAATGGCTGCCCCAAGAAGGTAAGTCCCGGAGCTTCAGGGTGGGAAGGGATCCCAGAACCCCGGGAAGGGAGGGGGTGCGGGTTGGGGGTACTGGGATCTGTTGGGCAGGTGGCGCAGAAGGAAGGGGAGGTGACATCTTGGTGCCCCCCCTTCTTTCCCACTTTTGTTCATGTAGGCCTTGAAAAATGGCCTGCCCCCTGCCAATGCCATATGGCAGGCAGGCTGCTAATTTCCTGCACCTACCCACCTAGCATATTATGGGGGGTGACCTCAGGGGTGGGCAGGAATTTGGTGGGCTATTTTACTCCCACCCCAACCTCTACAAAGAGGCTCCCATGTATTTGTTTTAGATTTACCTTTGTTCAACAAAAATAATACATTTTAGTTGTGGGAATATAGCAGCAAGCTGGCAATGTCATTGTCAAGCAAAGCACGGAGCTCCCTTCAATGGTGCTTTACCTTCAACGTCCTACCAATTAACAATGCTGTCTTTTGCACTGAATGTATTTTGGTGTCACAAATTGGAGTGTTTGTTTTCTTGGCGGGGCTTGTTTGTGAAATCTTCCTGATATTTAATTTTCCACATTTCGGTGATTCACAAGGCTCCCATCATCATCTATTACAGATGCAGTGTCCAGCCATTTGGTTCATTCCACATGACATATAGAAGTGGCTAAGTGCGCTGGAAATAGTGAAGGCTATGCATTCCAAAAACATCCCAGCAACTTAATGAGATCAGCCAGATCCATGCCAAGGACAGGCCATTGCCTGAACACTCTGCAATGACTGACTCACCTCCTGACTCTTCAAAGCTCCCAAACATCTAAATTCTCAAATTCAGGAGCAAAGTAGAATATTTTCCATTTTCCTGGAGAGGTGTGTTGTTGCAAAACCATTAAGATGTTCGATATCATCCAGAACATAGCATCAACATCATGCAAGCACAATTACTTTAAATTAGCACTGAAGTTGCACACCATTCTAAGTTGCACATATATCAAAGTTCTTCATTGTTGCCGGGCTAAAGTCATGGAAATGCCTTTCTGCCACCATAATGAGAGCATCAGCTCCGCAAGGACTGCAGAAATTCAAAGAGAAGGTCACCACTTTCTCAGAGCAACTCAGGGTGATCAATATATTTGGCCTTGCCAGTGTGGGCCACAGCCCGAGACCAATTAAGCAGATTGCCTTGATAGGATACAGTTCAGTAACATTTCAACAGCTGGGAATAATACTGTTTTTATTTTCATTTCACCTTTGTACATGTGCACCCATTTGAAATGCTGCAGCAATAGTCGTCATAAACAATGTGACCAACCTTGGCTATATTGAAAGAAATAAGAATGTAGATTTTGTTAGTGGATCAAGATGGTGACTTTGTTGGCACATTTCAACTGTAGTGTGATGCCCAGTTAGACCCAAGTACAAGGAATGAATAATTTGCCTGTAAATTAAACCCACATCAACTGACTTGCACCTGAAGTGGTTGTAGGTGCAGTTTTTAGAATTTTAATTGGTACCAGAATGTAACCAACTGAAATTGAGCCAGACCAAACGAAAATAAAGAATGGCAAGTGGGGGATTTTATGGCCTCTCTCATGGCACGCTTGGAGCTGGTGAGGGCATTTAATCAGGCAGGATGGCAGCATGCAAGCATCCCATTTCCTTCCCGCCTCTGCCAAGTTTAAGTCTGGGGCGGGAAGGCCTGTGGTTGTACTTCTCACCCAGCTGCAAACTGAGGCCCTTCGAAGGCCAGTTAATGACCACTTAAAGGCCGCATCCCACCACCTCTGATATGAACCCAGCTGCAGGCCGGCCTGTTGATGAGCGGTATGCAGGACAAGTAAAACTCTCTGGTCTCTTTGGTGGGGTGGGCTGTCCCTTTTTCAAAGACACTCAGTGCCTGATCAAGGGAACTATCAGAAAGAATGGGGAGGGGAGTGGTTAAAGCCTCCATTACTCTTGCTGCCAACTCCCCTCCCCCCCACTCCACCGCGACCCCCAAACTGTGAAACTCCACCTGTCGCTCCTCAATCCCCGCCCTCCAGTAGTTGTCATGGCAACAGCCACTGACCCCCTGGTGATGCTGGTGAGCAAAAGAACTGCCAGCCTTTGATCTCCCGGCAGCTCTCGGGGGAAGAGGGGGGCAGGATTTCCACCCCAGGGGTCCTTGACCCTAGGGAAGGGCCACTTAAGTACCGGAGAGGCACTTAATACCAGTGGGCTTTTCCAGTGGAGGCAATGTGGGTCTCTGGCCGGTAGGTGACACCTTTGACGTCTCCATAAAATTCTCTCCAGGTTTGCATTTGCCATAATCTTTCCTCACAGTAATTTTTATATCAACAACCCCAGTCTCTTATTCTCTTATTTTCTAACATTTTGATTATTTCAATTAGTTCCCTGTTGATTTTACTTAACCGGAGAACAGCATTTTTTCCTATAAGTCCATTCTCATTCCCACTCTTATCCTCAGGATACATTTGCATCTTTGGTCGTCACACAATGGACAGGTCTCGCAGCATGACATGTTAATTTTAACAAAGCAGTAATCACTCCAGAAAAACAAGCAGCGACTCAATGATTACACAGAATTTCATTAATAAATCATTTAGTCAAAAATTTCTTGATGGAAAGTCACTGTATAAAAGTGAAAGCCAGCACATCACAGCCTTCATTCACAACCATTTTTTCCCAAATTTACCATGTCAAACCCATTCCACTAACTATAAATTGTAAATAACTCATTCTTAATAGATTTGACCCAAATCAATGTCAACAAAAAGCAAAAGATCGCAGACACTTAGGCCTGAATTTTTTGGATGGCGGGGTCCTGCTTCCCACCATCTGAAGAGTCGGTGAGGAACATAACCCCACCGACTCCAAGTGCCCACAACCATTTCACGCTCAAATGAGCGTTAAGTGGCTACAGGTGGGACTTCCGCCCCTCACTTGGGAGGAAGTCCTGCCTTAGACAGCTGCCGGTCAAGGCAATCTGATTGGCTGGCAGCTCTCTGGTCCCTACAGCGACAAGATCTACAGTGGACTGAAGAGGAATTGCATGAGGATGCCTGGGTCTAAGTCAGGGCACCAGAGGCCCAGGTAAGTTCAAGGGGTCCCAGGGCAGGGACGGTAGGGAAGGCCTGGGGGTGGGGAGGTGGGGTGCGCAAAGTAGGTAATCAGGGACTCGGGGTAGAGGCTGGGTGGGGGAGCGAGGTCTGGAGGCACCTTTACAGGGGTGGGGAGAGTGGCGCCCAAAGCCAGAAAGGGGCTTCTGATGGAAGTGCCCCCAACCCCCTTCCCGCCCGAGATCGAAATCCGCTGATTTTCGTGCTTCCCCCATGTTAGGTCAATCTCTCGCCAATGGAAAAATTGAGGCTGGGCGGGAAATAGCCCTTAAGTGGTCAATAATTGGTCACTTAAGGGCCTAAACTGGGGCAAGGATGGGCTTCCCGTCCAAGGCCTTGCCAGCCCCAGTGTAAAATTGCTGTGTGGTCGAGGGCGGGAACCCAGAGGGAATTCCGTTCCTTCAATTCCATGCTCCCCCCTCCCTAAAAATGTGGGGGAGCGTAAAAATTCTGCCTTAAAATCTGAAAACACTGGAGATGCTGTTTAGTGTCTCCAAGGTTTTCTGTTTATCTCTCTGATTCAAACCAACCTCATTACAATTGGATCCATCAAATCTAAACCAATCATTGATGATCCCAGACTATTCCAGAACCCGCTACACTTATCAACTGTTTCACAACATACCCTGTCAAACACCACCCCACAAGCAAAGTGATCATTAATCACCTCCCATCAAAATCCATCATAGCAACCCCTGAAAAACTCTGACTATCAAAACCAGTCCTGTCACAATCCACCCCAATAAGCACCATGTCACAATTGTCTTCAATATAAGCAACCCCAGTGAATTTTTCCCCACAGCCATATCCATCATAAGCAACTTCAATAAAACCCAGCCATCACAACTAACCCAGCTCCACTGTCCCATCAACACTAATATTGTCACAACTAACTCTGATAAAACCCAGCTGTCACAATTGACTCTGTAGCAATTAAGCCATCATTGCTGACTCCATCACAATGAATCTATCATGACTTATACTGTCACAATTGACCCCATCTTAACTTATTCTGTCACAACCAACCTTCCCAAAGTCACATCTGGCCCTATCACAATCAATCCATCATAACTGATTCTGTCACGACTAACCCTGACTAAAGCTGATAACCACAACTGATCACCATAAAAACTAGTCCAGCTATTTCATCGCAACCAAACCAATACAACTGATCCATCAGAACCAAACTACTACTAATCCTACAACTAACCCCCATCAAAAATCATTCAGAGAGAATCCTCCCATAAACAGCATCTCGCAGGAGAATCTTGAAACTGATCTGTACCACACTATTCCAAACATAATCATCCCTCACACAACCATCCAATCACCACGCAATTTAGTCACACCTGTACCCCCCACCCTAGCTGATTTTGTCAGGTCCCTTTGGAAACTTCCAACTCCTCATCCAACACAGGCATCTCCATCACAAGCCATTCTCTCGCATGCTGCTTATTGTCAATTTTTCAGCTAACATTGTCACTGCACAACAGGATAACTAGAACTAGAGCGAGAACTCTCAGTGGAAATAAAAATCATTCCTCAAAATCAAACGAACTATGTCATGTTAGCTTGTTGCACTAACTAGAAATCAATCACTTACAGATGATAAAGAAAAGCATTTTATTGTCTAAAACATGTAGAGTTTAACCATCCGAGTACTGAATTTTCACCAGCTAAAATGCGAACACATTATTTTTCATTGAGTAACATGTATATGAAAAGTATTTAATTGGAAAATACATTGCTTTTTTTGAGTAAACTTATTTGAAATGGAAATTGACTAAATTACCTTCAGTGCTAGGAATGTATTCATTTGGTTAAAGATCGATCGTTAACTCCTTCCATAAAAACTCCCAGTGAATTATTCACGAGGTTAAAACGCTGCTTAAAATCTCCTGCCATCAAAAGGTTGTGTAATATATACTGAACATAGGAGATAATTTTTCCACTATTATTACAAGTCCCACTGTTTGGGATACCACCAAGTTGAGTAGAGAAGGTTACACAAAGTGAGAAATAAATGATGATATCAAACCTGAGTTTTAAAAGGCAGAAACTATAGCAATGTGGATAAGTGCGGAAAAGCAAAGGTTCCAGTTTTGAAGTGTTTGTAAATATTAACTTATAATTGAAGAGAATGCAATGAGCCATGGGGGATAATTTCACAAAACCATGGGCAGAATTTTCTGCCTGTTGGGCCCGACCCAATCTCCGGCAGGCAGGGAGCCGATCCCTGCCGGAGAAGCAGGCCCCGCCGCCATTTTAAGTGGGCGGGCCAATTAAGGCCCGCCCAGCCTGACTCTTTCGCGCATGGGCACAAAAGAGCACACATCTCCCTGAGGCTAAGTGCTGCCTCAGGGAGATCGCTGAAAGTTGTTCATACATTAAAAATAGAAAAATAAAAAATCCTTAACATGTCCCCCTCATGTGACAATGTCACACCAGATGGGACATGTTAATAAATCTCACTAAAACTTTTTATTAAAGTTTTTTAAACCCTACATGAAACCTCATCCCACCGGTGGACGAGGTTTCACGTTTTTTCAGAAGCCCGCCGGGACTCCTGGCCTGCCCACCAACCTTAAGGTTGGACGGGCAGGTCCTTTAATTGTTTTAATCATCCTGTCAATGGCCTCAATTGGCCATTGACAGGTTGGCAGGCGGACAGCTGATCTCACTGTGCCCCCGCCTTCCTGAAAAGTTAAATGGGTCCCCCTGACATCATCAGGCATCATTTTGCGCATCAGCCAGCAGACCCCACCCCCTGCTCACTGACGGCAAAATTCAGCCCCATGCATCCGGTGGGGAGTATGTTTTGAGAATTTTGATGCACATGGTTTTATAGTTTCTCTTCCTAAGTGATCAGTAAATTGAGGGGAATGTTAATTTGAACTCTTGAATGCACACCTAAAGTGTGGGGCTTCTTGTTGGGAACAGGATTTTGTCAAATCACCCCGATGATTTCAGCACAGAGAGACAGCAGGGAGGAACAAGCAAGTAGGATGGCATTTTTGCAACTTAGCAGGAACAAGAAGTAAGTTAGGAGCAAAAGAGATATTCCAAGGAGTTATGACTGCAGTAGTATTCATAAAGAGCAAAGGATATTGTGATGGTGTGACAGAAAGTTTGCGAAAATCTATATATAGGTGTTAGTGGCAGGATAACTACTGGCAAGAGATGAGAATGATGATAGCTTTTTCTTGCAACTTATCTAGGAGAGTGAGAGGCACAGTAGAATAACATTACCAGGCATGGTAACTGTATTCAAGTGCTAATCAAACTTGGAACATAGTAACATAAGAACTAGAAGCAGGAAAAGACCATACAGCCTGTCAAGCTTGCTCCGCTGTTCAATACGATCATGGCTGATCTCTGGCTTCAACTCCATTTTCCTGGCTGCTCCCAATATCTCTTAATTTCCTGAGATATCAAAAGTCTATCTCAGCCTTAAATATATTCAATGATGGCACATACACAACCCTTTGGGTTAGAGAATACCAAAGATTCACAACCCTTTGACTGAAGAAATTTTTCATCTCAGTCCTAAATGATTGCCCCCTTATCCTGAAACTGTGCCCGTGTGTTCTATATTGCCCATCCAGGGAAAACTGTCCGTGTCTACCCTGACAAGCCCCTTCATAATCTTGGCCAGGATTTCAATGAGATCACCTCTCATTCTTCTAAACTGCAGAGAATATAGACTCAATTTACTCAGCCTTTCATCATAGGACAACCCTCTCATCCCAGGGATCAATCTAGTGAACCTTCACTGCAGAACCTGCAATGCAAGTTTATCTTTCCTTAAATATGGAGATCAAAATTGCACGCAGTATTCCAGTTGTAGTCTCACCAAACCCCTGTGCAATTGTAGAGAGACTTATTTATTTCTGTCCTCCAATCCCCTTGCAATAAAGGTGAACAATCCATTTGTTAATTGCTTGCTGTACCTGCATGCTATTTTTGTGTTCCTTGTATGAGTACACCCAAGTCTCACTGAACATCAATATTTTACAAGGTTCACGCCTTTTAAAATAAATTTTGCTTTTCTATTATTACGGCCAAGGAAATAACCTCATACGTCTCCACATTATCTACTTCTCCACATTATACTCCATCTGCTGCCTTGTTGCCCACTCACTTAAACTGCTCTTTGCAGCTTCTTTATGCCCTCCTTTATAGTGAGATGTGGTGTTGAAGGGAAAGACGTATTTGACATAAATAGGGAACTGAGCTACTTAGAGGACATTTTTACGATTGGAATAGATGTGGGACTTGCATTTGAGATCAGAGGAAATGGTGAGACCAAAAATTCAAATAGATAAAGGAGGACCAAGGGTGGAGCAGTCAAAGTCCAGGAATAGCAATTGTTTGTTGGTCTTGTGGGAGACCTGGAATAATAGAAATTGAAGGAATTTTTTTATTATTATTCATACATGGGATGTGGGCATCGCTGGCTAGGCCAGCACTTATTGCCCATCCCTAATTGCTCTTGTTCAGAGTCAACCACATTGCTGTGAGTCTGGATTTACATGTAGGCCAGGCCAGGTAAGGTTAACAGATTTTCTTCCCTAAAGGACAATAGTGAACCAGGTGGGGTTTTATGACAATCGCAATGGTTTCGTGGTCATCATCAGATTTCTAACTCCAGATTTTTATTGAATTCAAATTTCACCATCTGCCATGGTAGGATTCAAACTCATGTCCCCAGAGCAATACCCTGAGTCTCTGAAATATTAGTCCAGTGACAATACCACTATGCCACCACCTACCCCCATGTTTGTGCCCAAGCACAGAACTATTCGTTATGCTTAAATTTGCTCACAGAATTTCTTTAATACTGCAATTATCAGACAGTAAACACAGCAAGGCCCCATAGAAAGGATCTGGGAGCTCTGTTAAGAAGGCAGGCAATGGCATGTCTCTTCAACCAATCAGTTTGAAGAATCCTTATTGAAGCAAGCAGAATCTAAACCAGGAAGTGTACTTTGGAATACATAATTGAAATCAAATCATGAAATAAAGAGAGGAAAATAAAGATAGGCTTAAGAGAGAGATAAAATACACAGAAAAAAAAACCAAAATAATGTTTATTTTACTTTTTCTAAGTTTTCAAAATCTCCAAAAATAAATCAAATTTGACAGACTGAGGCTCCACACTTGAAAAAGGTGATTTTCAGTGCTCGAGAGAATAGATAAAATCTCTTTTGCACAATCATAATGCACTGTTAAAGGGGTGCAGAGAGTCCTCAAAATATTTACGTCAAAGTGATATGCAATAAGTTAAAGGAGATAAGAATGTATTTTAACTGTTCAGTTGAGAATTGCAAGTCAATGATTTTGACCCTCATAGATATTAAAACAGGAAACAGATAGCTTTAATTTCTTTCTTAAGATGATTATGAACAGCAAGTTGTGTGAAGATTCAGAATAAAACAGGGCACATGAAACACTCAGTCTTCCTATAGGCTTCCCTTTCAGTAGTTATAGTGATTCATTTGAAAATGCACAATAATGAGAGTTTCCTAGTAATCATAACTTATAGTGCTGCTGACAATTAGCTTACACTTATGTGGATAAGTCCTACATTTTTCTGCCACGTTACCAGGTATCTAGTGGGTATGTACTGCAATTTCATACCCTTCATGAGTTTGAATGCTAAGTCTCTCAGCCAGATACTTGTGGAGCAAGGCAAATCAGGCAGCAATTTTCTGTTTGTTATGTTGGACTGCACATGTACAGATGTTGGACTTTGAGGTGTGATTTACTGCTTAAGAATGCTGAGCACTGATAGTCTCACTGTCATTGTTACCACAAAATCCGGGCCAATATTTTATTGCTCATGGAAGGGCATCAAGATATAATGTTTCAGCTATCCCACAAAAGAGGAGTACGCACAGTTTTGCAAGATCTCTGAGTTGATGAAAAAAAGAGTCAGCAGGACAAACCATCAACTCCAGGACTCATAGAGCAATGTTAGAGGAAGCCAGATAACCATCAAAGTAGCTATGGTGGCAAGCCACGTGATGATGATAATTTGTTTGCAAGTGCCCGTTGATGTCCGAAGCGACGGCAAATTAATCACCTAAGTGTTCAAGAGCAAAGTTCCAGAGATGCCTGTAATGGATAGTAAATTATTTTTCCATAATCACAATGATGTATCCTGCAGTGTGAACACTGTCACCCATCAACAGCATGCAGCGCACTGACAAGCTGCCATCAATATTGGCAGCCTCTGCCAGCACAGAAAATGGATCCAACACTTGGTAAGACCACCATTCATAAATGAAGCATTTCTAGTTTATCTTTAAAACAAAGGGGAGTGATTTCAAAACTCTAATCTTAGTATCATAATTTGGATGACGGCTCTAAACTTCGATTTATGATGTATTCGAATGTCTCAATTAGATTACAGCCCTGTTATTCATTTCTGGGTAGCTATTATTCTCCCTGTAATTTATGGCTTAACATGGTATTTCATTTGTTGCTGCTGCCTTTAATGTGACAGGCAGAATTCTATCCAAGACCTTAGAATTCAGAACACAAGAAAGTGGATAAAATCTCTTTTGCACAAACATAATGCACTGTTAAAGGGTGCAGACAGCCCTCAAAATATTTACATGTCGAAGTAATATGCAATAAGTTAAAGGAGACAAGAGTGTATTTTAACTGTTCAGCTGAGAATTGCAAGTCAATGATTTTGACCCTCACAGATATTAAAACAGGAAACAGATAACTTTAATTTCTTTCTCAAGATGATTATGAACAGCAAGTTGTGTGAAAATTCAGAGTAAAACAGGGCACATGTAACACTCAATGTTCCTATAGGCTTCCCTTTCAGTAATTATAGTGATTCATTTGAAAATGCACAATAATGAGAGTTATTATCATTAGGGCAATGGATTGCTGTGGTGAAATCTGTTAAAATATTCACTACAGCAACTGCTAAAATGATGCATATTTAAACATGCCTACAAGATACCAAAATAATAATTGAGCTTAAGAAAAAAAAAACATTATTAGATTTTTTTAATGCAACAATAATCACAAATGATCAGATTTGTTAACAGTTTACTTCCTTGCAATCTTACTTATGATTTCCAAATACTTATCACATGCCTGCCAGCAATCTTGACCCCCTTGCCCCTGACAAATTTTCTGTGGGACCTCTGTCATAGAAAGTTACATTGGTTACTTGAGGCTTTGTGACAGTGTTTATTTAGTTAACTCTGTCTGAGTACACAATGAGAAATTATACCCTGTGGAACAGAATATAACAAAGTACATTTTCATGAGGAGCCATTGGAACTATAATTATGATCATTATATATATAACTAAAAGTCAATTACAGCATATTCAGTAACCAACAAACATATGCAAGCTATACCATTGTTTAAACAATTACAAATTTACAAATAACAAGTGGTAATTTTCTGTTATTATTGGCACTGCAACGTTGTACACTCAGTGTTTGCTTTCTTAATTAGATTCTCAAGATGCACTTTTGACACTTCTATGACAAGCAGCACCCATAAAACCTGGGATCCCATTTGCAGGCTGGTCCTTCTGTACCTGGGCGAGGTTTAATTCTAGTCGGTCTGATTGATACTGAATTTAGGTTCCGCACAATGCACTCTGTCCAGTAATTTTACTAGGAGATAAACATGAACTATTAGCTATGTGTCTAAAGAGAACTTATCCTTTAATCTTCTACTAACTAACAGTTTTCCAATAAGTCTGTTGAAAAGTTCTAATTGAAAAGTTAATCCTTTTACTTTCAGATGTCAATTGGCCTGTTTTGAATTTTCCCTATTCTCTGATTTTATTCCAATATGATTTCCTGGAATATTTTGTGACATTCATGTGGACCCAGGTCACCTGATTCTCCTCCCCACCGCACATTATTACTGCCAATCACAGCGCATTCAGATGGTCTTGATAATCATGTAATATTTAACTACATTAATTATATGATAATTTATCTTTGAATATCTGAACTATATCCAATCGCCATACATACAAGGCAGTAAGAGCACTTCTATTCTTAATTGGTCATAAAATCACATGTTTCTCAATTCAGTATGGGGTGGTGGGGAGGTGGGGTGTGGGGAGAGGAGTCAAATTAAACAAAACCATAAGCAATCCCTGAAAAAAAGCTTTATAAAATATGTGCAATGATTCTTATTAACAGTGTACCTACATCACATAGAATGCAGCGGTTCAGGAAAGCAGCTCACTACCACCTTCTCAGGGGCAACTAGGGATGGGCAAAAAATGCTGGCTTAGCCAGTGAAGCCCACATCCTATGAATGAATAAAAAAGAAACAGTCCTCATGATTTTAACAAAAAGCTAAAAGCTACTGCGGATGCTGGAAATCCAAAATAAAAACAGAATTACCTGGAAAAACTCAGCAGGTCCGGCAGCATCGGCGGAGAAGAAATCAGTTAACGTTTCGAGCCTTCATGGCCCTTCGGCAGAACTGGAGCATAGTTAGAAGAAGGGAGAAATATAAATTGGTTTAAGGTGGGTGGGGGGGGGGGGGGGGTGGGGGGGCGGGGTGGTGGGGGGGTGGAGAGAAACATTGAGGGTGTGGTGTGGTGATTGTGGAGATGAGCAGATAATCAAAAGATGTCACAGACAAAAGGGTCAAAGAGGTGTTGAAGGTGATGGTATTTGTCTGAGAAAAGTGCTAATTAAGAATGGAAGACAGGATATTCAAAGTACAGCTCTAGTGGGGGTGGGGTGGAAAGACTAAAGGTTTTAGTTTTAGATTTAAAAATAATGGAAATAGGTGGGGAAAGAAGAATCTATATAAATTATTGAAAAAAAAGCGGGGGGGGGGGAAGAAACGGGGTGGGGATGGGGGGAGGGGGAGTTTAAGATCTAAAGTTGTTGAATTCAATATTCAGCCCGGAGGGCTGTAAAGTGCCTAGTCGGAAGATGAGGTGCTGTTCCTCCAGTTTGCGTTGGGCTTCACTGGAACAATGCAGCAAGCCAAGGACAGACATGTTGGCAAGAGAACAGGGTGGAGTGTTAAAATGGCAAGCGACAGGGAGGTTTGGGTCTTTCTTGCGGACAGACCGCAGGTGTTCCGCAAAACGGTCGCCCAGTTTGCGTTTGGTCTCTCCAATGTAGAGAAGACCGCATTGGGAGCAACGAATGCAGTAGACTAAGTTAGGGGACCCCTCCCTCTGGATTCTTACCTTCTCTTGATCTTTTCATTGAGAACTGTCGGCGTGACATTAGCCGTCTCAATTTCTCTGCTCCTCTCACCCATTCTAATCTGTCTCTCTCTGAACTCACTGCACTCCGTTCTCTCAGGTCCAACCCCAACATTGTCATCAAACCCGCTGACAAGGGTGGTACTGTTGTTGTCTGGCGCATTGACCTCTACCTCGCGGAGGCTGAGCGTCAACTCGCAGACGTTTCCTCCTACCTCTCCCTGGACCATGACCCCACCACAGAACATCAAGCCATTGTTTCCAGGACTGTCACTGACCTCATCTCCTCTGGAGATCTTCCTCCCACAGCTTCCAACTTGATAGTCGCCCAACCTCGGACGGCCCGCTTCTACCTCCTACCCAAAATCCACAAACAGAACTGTCCTGGCAGACCGATCGTGTCAGCCTGTTCCTGCCCCACGGAACTCATTTCTCGTTATCTTGACTCCCTTCTCTCTCCCCTTGTCCAGTCCCTTCCCACCTACATCCGTGATTCCTCTGACACCTTACGTCACATCAACAATTTCCAGTTCCCTGGCCCCAACCGCTTCCTCTTCACCATGGATGTCCAATCCCTCTACACCTCCATCCCCCACCAGGATGGTCTGAGGGCCCTTAGCTTCTTCCTTGAACAGAGACCCCAACAATCCCCATCCACCACTACTCTCCTCCGTCTGGCTGAACTTGTTCTCACACTGAACAATTTCTCCTTTAACTCCTCTCACTTCCTCCAAATAAAAGGTGTGGCTATGGGTACCCGCATGGGCCCCAGCTATGCCTGTCTCTTTATGGGGTATGTGGAACATTCCTTGTTCCAGTCCTACTCCGGCCCCCTCCCACAACTCTTTCTCCGGTACATCGATGATTACTTCGGTGCTGCTTCATGCTCTCGTCGGGACCTGGAAAAAATTATTAATTTTGCTTCCAATCTCCACCCCTCCATCATCTTCACATGGTCCATCTCTGACACTTCTCTTCCCTTCCTTGACCTCTCTGTCTCAATTTCTGATGATAGACTGTCCACCAATATCCATTACAAGCCTACCGACTCCCACAGCTACCTCGACTACAGCTCCTCACACCCCGCTTCCTGTAAAGACTCCATCCCATTCTCTCAGTTCCTTCGCCTCCGTCGCATCTGTTCTGATGACGCTACCTTCAAAAACAGCTCCTCTGACATGTCCTCCTTCTTCCTTAACCGAGGTTTTCCATCCACGGTCGTTGACAGGGCCCTCAACCGTGTCCGGCCCATATCCCGCGCATCCTCCCTCACGCCTTCTCCTCCTTCCCAGAAACATGATAGGGTCCCCCTTGTCCTCACTTATCACCCCACCAGCCTCCGCATTCAAAGGATCATCCTCCGCCATTTCCGCCAACTCCAGCATGATGCCACCACCAAACACATCTTCCCTTCACCACCCTTGACGGCATTCCGTAGGGATCGTTCCCTCCGGGACACCCTGGTCCACTCCTCCATCACCCCCTACTCCTCAACCCCCACTTATGGCACCTCCCCATGCCCACGCAGAAGATGCAACACCTGCCCCTTCACTTCCTCTCTCCTCACCGTCCAAGGGCCCAAACACTCCTTTCAAGTGAAGCAGCATTTCACTTGCATTTCCCCTAACTTAGTCTACTGCATTTGTTGCTCCCAGTGCGGTCTCCTCTACATTGGAGAGACCAAACGCAAACTGGGCGACCGTTTTGCGGAACACCTGCGGTCTGTCCGCAAGAAAGACCCAAACCTCCCTGTCGCTTGCCATTTTAACACTCCACCCTGTTCTCTTGCCCACATGTCTGTCCTTGGCTTGCTGCATTGTTCCAGTGAAGCCCAACGCAAACTGGAGGAACAGCACCTCATCTTCCGACTAGGCACTTTACAGCCCTCCGGGCTGAATATTGAATTCAACAACTTTAGATCTTAAACTCCCCCTCCCCCCATCCCCACCCCGTTTCTTTCCCCCCTCCCCCGCTTTTTTTTTCAATAATTTATATAGATTCTTCTTTCCCCACCTATTTCCATTATTTTTAAATCTAAAACTAAAACCTTTAGTCTTTCCACCCCACCCCCACTAGAGCTGTACTTTGAATATCCTGTCTTCCATTCTTAATTAGCACTTTTCTCAGACAAATACCATCACCTTCAACACCTCTTTGACCCTTTTGTCTGTGACATCTTTTGATTATCTGCTCATCTCCACAATCACCACACCACACCCTCAATGTGTCTCTCCACCCCCCCACCACCAGCCCACCCCCCCCCCCACCCCCACCCCCACCCACCTTAAACCAATTTATATTTCTCCCTTCTTCTAACTACGCTCCAGTTCTGCCAAAGGGCCATGAAGGCTCGAAACGTTAACTGATTTCTTCTCCACCGATGCTGCCGGACCTGCTGAGTTTTTCCAGGTAATTCTGTTTTTGCTCATGATTTTAAACAGTGGCTGGTTAAGGGAAACTATATAAAACACAATTAGCACCTGCAAACTCACATGCATTATTTCTTTTCTCCACTATTTTCTTTCCTCTCTTTTTCAAGGAAATTGTTTGCTTCCCAATTATGCATCCATTAGCAATAAGGAGGTCTTGCTGGTTAGCATCCCTGCCTCTAGCCAGAAGCACTGAGTTCAAGTCCCGCTTCAGGACTTGATGGCCAAGGAAGGCCATTTATAACACAGCAGAACAGAATCAACTTGTAAATCTTTCCAACATACACCATAGGCAGTGATAAGAGATTAATAAGCTGCCTCCTCCAAAGTTGTCTGACTGGATCCTGGGTCAGTATTTATGAGTTCCTGATCCTGATGGGGACCTGGGATCGAAAATCCTGTCTGTGAATTCAATGGGATCCCTTGCAGCTGATTGAGAATCTTACACTTTCCCAAGCTGCAGCTGTGGTAGTATTGAGCTTGAGGGGGTGGGAGTGGAAATTTACCATTGTGCAACCTATTTGAAACTAACAACCCCAACTATTCCAAGTCACTTACCATCCTGGCTTGGAAATTTATCGCCGTTCCTTCAATGTCGCTGGGTCAAAATCCTGGAGCTCCTTCCCTAACAGCACGTTGGATGTACCTATGCCACAGGGACTGCAATAGCTCAAGGAGGCAGCTCACCACCACCCTCTCAAGGGCAATTAGGGATGGGCAATAACCTATGCCCTAGCCAGGGACACCCACATCCCATGAATGAATTAAAAAAATGTTAATATCCCTCACACATTGGAGTAATCATCTATTTCTGACAGCTGCCTTTCTAGATGCTAAAGATGATGAGATGGATTTGGCCGATTAATTCCCAACACTCCTAATATTCATTAATTAGTAATTTAAAAAATGAGTAATAATTTATTGACACCCAGAGCCCAGCACTTTAGAAAGGATAAATCCTTCACATTATTTCATTTACTTTGCAAATTTCAGGATGTGCAAATATCTACATCACACACATTATCCGTAGAAATAATAATTTTTGTTCATTTTTGTGAATCTTTTATTTGAAATAAGGAACGGCATAGCTAGGGAATTGTACACTTTCCCATTGCAAACACCCAGTGAAAACATCATGTACTCCCAGGTCAGGTATAGCCCATGCAATGCATATCAGGCCCAACCTCAGTAAAACAATTGCCTTCTGTACCATGTGACATTTTCCAGCTCACACACCAACCTTTCTGCTCCTCTCTGAGTAAGATCACCAAGTTGGTAGCAATTAAGGGGTGGTTTTGTGGGAATTGGTTTGAGATGTGGCAGGCACATTTCACATAAGACTCTTGTGAATAAAGAAAACTATCATTCCATTAATGTGGCCCAGATTTCAAGAGATGAAAAGGATTGAAATATATAAAGCAGAACTACTAGGAGTATAAAGAAGAAATTAGTAACTTTATATCAGATTTACAATAGGGAACCAATAGATATGGAACTGGGTGGGAAAATGGATTTGAGGTATATGATCAGCTATGATCATGTTGAAGGCAGAGCCAGCTTAAGGGATTGTATAGCCTACCCCTGTTCCTATAACTCATGCTTTTTCAACAGTAAATTACTGGAAAATGAATATAGTGGTTATGCTGACATATTGGGCTGGATTTACTATAGTCCATCAAAGCAGCAAACATGGTAGCCAGGCCCACTTAATTGTGGGAGAAGCCACACATCAGTTTCCTGGTGGCTAAGAAAACCTCCCACGATTAAGTTGGAGGCAGGAACAGGCCCATGGGGGAAACTCGCCTACTTGTGGTAGGTTGTCAATTAGGCTCTTTATTGAGATGCTTATTAAGACCTGAGCTGCATTGGGACTGCTCTGCATAGTTCTGTTTTAATACTATAAAAAGGACATTAAAAAACTGGAGAAAGTTCAGATATAATTTACAGGGAAGGTGCCTGAACTGGGAGATTACAGACGTTTCAAAAGATTGAACAGATTGGAATTATTTCTTTAGAAAAGAGAAGGCTTAGAGATGACCTGATGGAGGTCTCCTAAAATTATGAATAGGACAGGGTGGATATGGAAAAACGGTTTCCACTTGCGGAAGAAACCAAAATAGGGACCATAAGTACAAGATAGTTGTTAATAAATCCAATAGGGAAAGAAGGAGGATTTTTTAATTCAGAGAGTGATTAGAATGCAGGACTCGCTACCACAGGACGTGGTTGGGACAAACAGTGAAGATACCTTTAGAAGAAGTATATGAGAGAAACGGGAATGAAAAGATTTGCTGAAAGGCTGAGATGAGGTAGATGGAATGGGAGGAGGTTTATGTTGAGCATAAACATCAGCATAGACTTGTTGGGCTAAATGTCCTTTTTTGCTGCATATTCAAGGTAATTCAATGTAATAATATCCTCAACATGTTAACAGTGCTTGTCTACTCATAGCATAGAGATATAAATTCATGACTATTGTGATAATGGGATAAATTATGATTCAACTAAACTTCCTCCTGTTATACGATGTGCAGTACAAAAATAATTCACTTTCATTTAACTTAATGTCGTTCAGGCAATATTTATGGAGAACTTTCCCGTAGGAGTCTAAAATGGGTGTGGTTGGTATTACAACGCCTGTGAAAGGGAATCAGTTTGACAGATTGAGTGGCCTTACTTCAGAGTTTCGATGCTTTTATTGTGTGACACAGTTGATGTAGCATGTACATATATCTGTTTAGTTATACAAGCAATTTAACACTAAATTTATACTGATATTTTCATAAATTCTGTATTAACCTGGTAGTAAAATAGTACAGTAAACTGCTTTTTTTGAAAAATCAGCAGCACTACACGCATCTCTGCTCAGCTCCTGGAAAAGTGCCGAAGTGAATCTGCGCTTCCATTATGTCAGCCCCAGAAGAGCATATAATGTCAACACAGCCTCCCAGAAATGACATCATGACACAATTAATCAACTTACTGTTAATAGTATAAATCCACAGATCGGGATATGCATATCACTAAGTGCCTGCCATTTTGTGATGGAGACCACATGCCCTGTGTACCAGCTCCACCTGAACTTTTGGAGAAAAGCAGGCTGAGCATTGGTTCCCTGGACAGGTATAATCTTGCTGGTGCAGTTTAATGTGCCTCACCTGATTGTTGCTAGTGTCCATTGTACAATTGATATAAGTGAACAGCAGCATTAAAAAGTCTACAATGCTCATTGTCAATGCCTAGGTACTTTTTTTAAAGACTGACGTGTCCAATTTTAGATTAAAAACCATACATGCAGCCAAAATGGCAGTTAGGAAAGGGAAGATTAAGCCCAAACTCCACAATTTTGTGGGCAGAATTTTACGAGTCAGCGAGCGGGGGCGGGGCCCGCTCGCCGACGCGTAAATTGATGCGCGGTGATATTGGGGGGGACTCCCAATGTCACCGCGCCCGATTTAAATTTTCAGGAAGATGGGAGCGCAGCAAAATCAGCTATGCGCCCGCCGACCTGTCAATGGCCAATTGAGGCCATTGACAGGGTCAAGTAACTAATTAAAGGACCTGCCCGTCCAATCTTAAGGTTGGCGGGCAGGCCAGGTTTCCTGGCGGGAATGGGTGGGGTGAGGTTTCGTGTAGGCTTTAAAAAATTTTAATAAGGATTTTGTAAAAATTATGGACATGTCCCAACTCATGTGACATTGTCACATGAGGAGACATGTAAGGGAAATTTTATTCTTCTATTTTTATCTTTTTACACTTAGAGCCGATCTCCCTGAGACAGCACTCAGCCTCAGGGAGATGAATGCGCTCTTTCATACGCATGCGTGAAAGAGCGCGCTCTCGATATTGGGATTCCACCCCTGCCCGCACAGGAGCGCATAGTGCTTCCCTGCAGACATCATGCTGGGCGGGCCTTAATTGGCCCGCCCATGTAAAATGGCAGCACGCCTCCGATTGGGGGCGCCGATTGGAAGTGCGCCCATATGCGCCCGCCCATCAACTCCCCCCCCCGATGGGGGAAAATTCAGCCCTGTAAGTTTAATCACAGGATGTGGCATTGCTGGCCTATCCCTAATTGCCCTTGAGAAGGTGGCGGTGAGCTGCCTTCTTGAATCACTGCAGTCCATGTGGTGTGGGTATCCCCACAGTGCTATTAGATAGGGAGTCCAAGGATTTTGACTCAATGACGATGAAGGAATGGTGATAATTTTCCAAGTCAGAATGGTGTGTGACTTGGAGGGAAACTCGCAGGTGGTCATGTTCCCTTCCGCCTGCTGCCCTTGTTCTTCTAGGTGGTAGCGGTTGCAGGTATGATAGCTGTCAAAGGAGGCTGCAGTGCATCCTGTGGATGGTACACACTCCTGCCATTGGTGGTAAAGTGATTGAATGTTTAAGATGGTGGATGGGTGCAAATCAAGTGGGCTGTTTTGTCCTGTATGGTGTTGAGCTTCTTCAGTATTAATGGAGTTGCATTCGTCTAGGCAAGTGGAGAGTCTTCCATTACACTCCTGATTCATGCCTTTGGACAGGCTTTGGGGAGTTAGCTGGTGATCTACTTGCTACAGAATATCCAGGGGGAATAATTAATTCATGTAGTGCTTCTTCACAAACTACATTGATGCTCCGGGAGAGGCAATGCCACAAGCTGCCACCCACGCAACTTGTGCAGTGTTCTTCAATGATACCAATAGTGAATGCCATGCAGGTAGCGGCCTGCGGTGCTGCCTACCCCCAGGGAATCAAAGCAAGTCCGTGTAGCACCGCTTGAAGTGGCAGTACACAAACAAATGTTTCCCTTCAATCTTTGACCTGTTCTTGCAGCCAAAGTGTTTATATGGCTTGTCCAGTTGCTTTTCTGGTCAATGGTGACCTCCAGGGTAGTGGGGGATCCAGCAATGGTAATGCCTTTTAACATCAAGGGGAGATAGTTAGAAACTCTTTTATTCGAGATGGTCATTGCCTGACATTTGTGTGGCATGAACGTTACTTGCCACTTAGCAATCCAAGCCTAAATGTTGTTCATGTCTTGCTGCATGTGGGCATGGACTGCTTCATTACTGAGAACTTGCAAATGGATCTGAACACTGAGCAGTCATCAGTGAATACCCCCATTTTTGCCATATGATCGAGAGTAGATTATTAATGAAGCAGCTGAAGGTGCCTTGCCCTGAGGAACTTGTGCAATGATGTCCTAGGGCTGAGATGATTGCTCCCTAACAACCTCAACCATTTTCATTTGTGCTCGGTATAATTCCAACCACTGCAGAGTTTTCTCTGTAATTCCCATTGATTTTAATTTTGTCAGGGCCCATTGATGCCACACTCAGTCAAATGCTGCTTTATTATCACCTTACCTCTGGAATTCAGCTCTTTTGCCTATGTTTGGAACAAGGCTGTAATGCGTGGCTCTGCCAGAACTGAAACTAAGCTTCAGTGAACAGGTTATTGATGAGTAAGTGCTAGTTGATAGTACTGTCAGTGAAACTGTCCATCATCACCTAAGGAAGAGTATACCTACAGTAGAGGGAGTGCAACAAAGGTTCACTAGACTAGTTCCTGGGATTAGGGCATTGTCCTATAAAGAGAGATTGAGTAGACTAGGCCTATATTCCCTGGAGTTTAGAAGAGTGAAAATTCATCTAATTGAAAGTCAAGATTATGAAGGGGCTTGGCAGGGTAGATGCTAAGAAAGTATTCCCTCTGGATGGGGAATCTAGAACATGGGGTCAACCATCTTAGAATAAGGGGTAGGTATTTAGGAACAAGATGAGGAGAAACCTTTTCATTCAATGGGTTATGAATCT
This sequence comes from Cetorhinus maximus, assembly GCF_964194155.1. Lineage (NCBI taxonomy): Eukaryota > Metazoa > Chordata > Chondrichthyes > Lamniformes > Cetorhinidae > Cetorhinus > Cetorhinus maximus. The sequence continues at coordinate 192,161,297 of NC_135879.1, forward strand.
TTGGAATTCTCTACTCCATGGAGCTGTGGTTGCTCAGATGTTGAGGATATTCAAAACAGAAATCAATAGACTTTTGGTTACTGGGACCTGCTCCAACTTTTTAGTTTGCTGCTGACTGAGAATAGACAGATGAGGCGGCACATGCTAGATTGAATTGGTCCTAGTTCTTGTTGACAGGACATCCATGGGCAATTTTCCACTTTGTTGGGGAGATGCCAGTGCTGTAGCTGTGCTGGAACAGTTTGGCGAGAGGTGTTGGAACAAAGGTCTTCAGATTTACAGTCAGGAAATTATTGGAACTTTGCTGCATCAAGTGGGCTCAGTCATATTTTGATATCTTATGAAGTAAATTGAGTTGTAGAAAAACATATTAGGTTCTCATTATTACCCCAATTTTAGGCAGGTACAGGTTGCTCCTGAGATGAAAAGTGATATATCCCTATTTCTTATCTGTTCTTACTGCTGATTCCCTCTGGCTCAACTTTGTAAGGAACCATTGGATCTTCCCCCAGGCCCTTGGTCAGGAGATGTTTTGTTAATGCACATATAGCACTGGCAGCTCGCCGATTTTATCACCAAATCACCATTACTGGTGACTGACTGCTTCTCCAGGCAACATCAGATGGGCAGGGCAATTATGGCATTCATCTGCCTGATGCGTGTAACAATATATATGGATTTGTGTACAATGCAAATTAACAAAGATCATTTGATTTCAAACCACCGATATGGAAAGTTGGTGCAGCATTATTGACAAAATAGTAAACTCCATTTGTACTTGTGGGCAGGGGGTGGGGGAGATAACTTATTTTTAGAAGAAAATAATCTAAAAGTCCTTCATTCCAGACATCAGTGAGGCTGAAGTAAATCACAAACTAGCGATTAAGTGATACCAAGCGTGGGTTTTAAAAGGCCATACATAGTAGGAGGAAAGTAAGACTACACCATATCATAATTAATAATAATTATGTAGACATTTGAAGTAGCATACTGTTAGCATAGCAATGTTCTTTTCTACTATAGTTCCTAAAATGCAATATTGGGTTCCTGAAAATTGTGTGCAGGAATCCTGTCTTCAGGGCCCACATTGATAGGAAAACCTTATGCAAGCACAGCATTCCAAAATGTGCTCTTGAGCTCTATGAAGCATTTTCAACTTTTGTGACTTAAATAAATTATAACCAAGCTCTGTGACTGGCTATTTAAATGAAATCACTTTTGAATTTGTAAAGAACTAACCATGGACAGTGAACCTGGGACTTGCTGAAGATTCAGAGGCTGAGAAAATACTGAAAAATAACTGGGTCAGAGGGGGTTAACTTATCATTGTGGGAGTTACTCATTTAAAATAAGAACACTTTTAAGTGAAAATAATTCACTGTCATTCTCTCAAAGTACTGCCCTGGCAGATTTCGAACATTAATTCTGTTGCATATTTTAATGACGTTTACCTACCTTTTTATTATTAATATCTCCATTTGATAAAAAATGCTGTTATTTCCATGTACAAAAATTGTCATTGTACATAATGGAAATGAAATAGAACTTTTTAATACTGTCAGAATAAAATAATGAATAAATTACCACTGTCTTAATCTTTCATGTCTTTTAATGGCGATTCCCTATAAGAGAAAGTGGATTATAATTTGCCAGTGAAATGATTAAAGACGAACCATTATTAGAAAGCATATTCCACTAGATTGGATATGACTTCCAGATTTATCTGTGGCACAGGCTGGAGAAAACCAATACCTAGAGTCATGGGCTCTTTCATTTTTTTTTTCCCCGGTGACAGGATGGAGAATGGACGGTGTCAACTCACTGTCATCGAGGAGCGCTCCATGCCTTGTTTTCTCCTGCATTCATTTAGCCTTTCATTTGAGACTCTACCTATTGTGGCTGTTTCACACTAGCAGAGATGAGTAATCCGGGCTGCCTGTCACTTCTCCTGCATCACGAAGCTGCCTGCACGCAGTCTAATTGCCATCACAACATTTGAATCGACACTTCATTTAGAATATGACATTATTTTGCAACCAGAGGAATATGAATATAGAATTTCTAATAAAACTGTATATAGTGCTAGGCAGCGGGCAGACTTCATTTTTTAGAAAAATATTTGATTTTCTAATTTTTTTTTCCCACGGCACCAATGACCTGGTTCACGGGGTTCAGAATCCTTTGTTTAATTGCCTGCTACATATCAGTTAAATTGAAAAAAAAATGTAATAAAGTAGTCAGTCAATTGACAAAAAAGTCTTTGAAATAGTATTAGGATTTCTTATTGCATTAGCTTCACAAATTGTTTTCTTCTTCCTATTGAGAGTATCACACAAAGCAGTTTAATTAGGTTCTACTTCCCTGTTTTCTTCCCTGCTGTCTTTTTTGATTCCTATTTGCTTTCTGTGATTGTCTTCTATTTTCTGACCTGCTTTATTTTACTTTTTGTTCTCTTTCTTTTGTCCCTCTTTCCCAACGTGTCCTGAAACAATGAAGATTACATTAAAATGGAAATGATCCAACTGCTTTTGAGATCTTGCATTTCATTGGCAGCCTATAGTTATTAAAAGTATTAAATCGATACAGAGCCTTGGTTATACCACATTTGAAATGCTGTGCCCAGCTCTCGTCTCCGTACAACAGAGAGGACAGTGAAGCACTGGAGAATGTATTAAAAAAAAGATTTACCAGGATATTACCATAACTGAGAGGATGGAACTACTGTGAAAGGTTGATCAGGATGGGGTTTGTTTCACTGAAAAAGAAAAGGCTAAATGGAGACCTGATAAAGGCCTTTAAAATTATGAAGGTTAATAGGGCAGATGCATAAAAAAGAACTGTTTCCACTTGTGGGTGAGGCCAGAACAAGGGGTCATAAATATAAGATAGCTGCTAATACACCAAATGAAAAAGTTAGGAATAATTCGCACACAGACAAGTAAGGAGTTGGTACACACTACATTATGGAGTGGTTGAAACACAAATTGTTGATACATTTATGGAGAGAGTAGATGTGTCCATGAGGGAGAAGAGAATGGATGTGTGGACAAGATAAGGAGAGGTAATTAGAATGGGAGGATGCTCATGTGGAACATAAACATCAGCATGACCAGTTGGGATAATAACTTGTTTTTATGCTATAGATTCTATGTAATTCAATTTAATGTAATGTAAAATAAATGTAAATATGTATATCAAAAAATAATTGATTTATGATTCTTTTCGATTTAGCCTGGAGACTGAAATTGATTAGTCTGGGCAAACAATACTCCACCTACCCCCTATCCAAAATTAGTTTTTCCTTTCAAACAAATTCTCCTCCATTTCTTCCAAATAATTTCTGTGTTCCGATAGCATGGGGATCATGGTGTCTTGCTAAATTATACACAGAGGTATAGCAAGAGGTTTTTTTCATGCAGCATTATTTTCATAAAGGGGTAATCTCAATGCTGATGCTGTATTCTTAAGTAGAGCAATGATAAGATTTTGCATAGAGTGCTCTGATATGTCAGTTTAAAATGGAGAGAGGGTGTATATAATACCAAAGTTGAATTTTGAAGTTAACATGAGGCACTTGGGAAGAGTCATTTTGAAATACTAGTGGTAAGAAGGATTAAATTTCCCAATGAGAAAAATCAGCGATGCGCCAAGTTGATCCATGCTTCAGTGAAAGATCAGAGACTGAATTCTAACCCCAGAAATAAGTCGCAAAGGTTCAATTCTTCCTTTGAAGACCATCATGGCAAGATAGTTTAGTCACTAATGTTCTGGCACTAAAATGTGAGAGAAACTATTTGAAGTTGCAGTGTTTGATGATGAAGTCAACTTAATATTCGCTTTTGAGTTCCATTCAAATTCTTATCCTGTACTTCAAATAGATGTGGCTTTGGTACTGACCATAATGTAAATCTAACTTTATACTTTAACTGTACAAGTTCAAACAAAATATGCATTATTAATAATAATAAAGATTTATTATTTTATCCGCATGCATGCAAGGAGTGCTTGCTCCTTGTCTCTGTATTTCTCTCTGACCACCTACACATCCAGGTTGTCTAATTTATCAAGTGATACACCCTTGTAATGGTGATCCTCAGGATTAGCATTGAACTGAAATTTTCTTTCCTCAGTTCTCTCCAATGCTTAGTTTGCAACAATTGGCAGCTATAATTAGGAACAGGGTTGACCAGAGGAAAACAAAAAACACAAAACTACCCATAATAGAAAGAAGATCCATATTTTCCCCAAACTAATTGAAACATACTTTTTTTTTGCAAAGGCTTGTCTACAAGTATATTAAAATAAAATGTAAGTTATTATTTTTCTTAATGCAGATTTTTTTAATGCACAAATGCAATTCTAAGACCTCATTAGGATTCCCAGCTGCTGTCAACTAGTAATTCTATCTCTTAAAGTCATCTGTGGACTGTAGTAGTTTTGAAGTTATTAAGGCTGCTCTGTTCCAGATTCATTGCAAGGATAGTGTCAGCTCCAGCTACAGCCGTGATAAAGTGAACTGACATATTGAACTTCTTGCCAGTGGGGATCATATTATGCTCATGCAAATCAATTCCACACATGACATTTGCTCTCATGGACTGGGGCTGCTATGCCCATGTGAGCAAAATGGGCAAATATGTCTTTTTATTTTCAGTTGCATGTCACATATATGCCTTTATGTATTTACAATGTCTATTGGTTCTTTGCAGCTACAAACCAGTCTTTGAGATTGAGCCTTCGTAATGCCAGGAACATAAAGAACATCAGAAATAGGAGCTGGAGTAGGCTATTTGGCCTTTCGAGCCTGCTCCACTAATCAACAAGACCATGGCTGGTCTTCTGCCTCAACTACACTTCCTGTACAACTCCCAATATCCCTTAATTTCCTTAGTACCCAAAAGTCTATCAATCTCTCCTGAATACACTCATTGACTGAGCATCCACAGCTCTCTGGAGTAGAGAATTCCAAACATTCATAACCCTTTGGGATTTTTGTATGGAGGCATCACAGCCCACTTTAATTTAACCTCACTTTACATCAAGACCTTAGACTTTCCAGCAGAGACCACTGGAGATGAAATTTGGGGCATGAAACCTGGGGGATTCTTCCTTTCCCAGGGCCCCGAGGATAATTTCAACGCCCATATGAAGCTGAGATCTGCTAACTCAGCAACAAGAGTGAAAGGAAACTGGGTACATAAGGACAGGAGTAGACCATTCAGCCCCTTGAGCCTGTTCTGCAACTCAATTAGGTCATGGATGATCTGTAGCTTAGCTCCATTTGGTACTGTATTAGACTTTATAGCTTAATTTCATAGTGCACTTATTAACTGATCTAAGTATATTTAAACATCCCAATGACATCATGAGATATTAGAATAGAATTTTTTCTATGTTTTTATTGTAGTTAATTTTAAACAGTGGTAACAGTCTTTTTATTGCTACACTGACCTTCCTTTTGAATATAAAATGGGCTTTTACCCTCACCCCCCGGGTGCCCGTCTGCTACCTCATTTTTCAAATATAAAACCACACACTGACTGGCTTCTGAAGGATGCATGGCCCACTGTTCATGTGCCATTTTTTCCATGTCATTAAGCACACATCTGGGGTTTACATACACTGGTGTGCACATATGCAAATACAGTACTACACTTCAAAACCCAGTGACAGCTAACCCAGTCAACTAGTTGAAGACGCCAATATTCAGTGACAGACCTACTTACGCAATAACATAAACAATACCTGGATAGATCCATTCAAAGCACATGTGCATTGTCACAGCAATTTGTTCAAAATTAAATTTTAAATACCATGTCAAAAAAAGCTTCCCGGCAGGCTCAAGAATCAATCAATCCATTCTGATATTTATTGATGTAACTATGAAATGTCATTGTGCATCTTTATTAACTCATTATCTATTCAATATCAAAATATGTGGATCAATATAAGGAGAATAAAATAACTCTGTCTCAAAACTCAATATTTTCATAGTTCCCGGTTTGCAAATGTGATGACTGTTGAAACACTAACTTTAAAGATTATGATTCTTTTGAATTTGAGTAATGATTTTTTTGTAACTGAGGAACACAACTGTCTAAAGGTGCTCGCAAATACACTTGATTAAGAAGGCATCTAGACCCGATATGCAGTGCTGGAGCCTTTGGCATTTAAGCATCGCCTACTTTATAGTCATAATGGATTAAAAAGAGGGCTCACAAGAGTTGCATGAGCAGCAGAATTTCTTTCTCCCAACTCCCTCAAGGCAATGGATCCTCTACATGTCAGAGTCATGTTGCTGGGTCAAAAGCATTGCTGTTATCTTACAAGCCCACTTGACTGATTAGCTAACAGAGTTTGGGAAACAAAAAAGCTTCATCAGTTTTCTCAATTAATTGTTTCGTTTTCCACCAAAAATTGTTTAATGGACAGATGTCACATTGCTGTTTGTCTGACCCTTGTTGAGTACATAATGACTGTCAAATTTGTTGGCAATAGTCAATGCATATAAAAGTAACTCAAAGTACATGAACAACTTTGAAAGGCTTCTAAGAGACAGAGCTATATAAAAAAAAAGTCTTTCTGAAGATACTGACCTTGATAGGATAGGGCCTCTTGGACATTGGGCATCTGTGGTGATTTGTTAAAGGATGCATTATTCATATGTGAGCCTTTTCTGCGAGCATTGGCAAACCATTCAACTGTGGGGGTATCACAGAGAAGCTTAAAACTGCTTCATCTAATGGTGATGTTCTCATCCAGCAGCAATCACTGGAGATAAGTATTGGAAAACCTGGTCAATAATCCCCTTTATAATCCAGGGACATTGAGGAAAACAGTAGCAACCCCATCATCAGCTTTGACTGAGATTAGCTAAAGTATATGAGATTAAACTGGAGTCTTCCTAGCCTCTTATAGCTCTACCATCTACTAGCTAATTTGTTATTGGGGAGCTCTGCAAACAACAAAAAAAACCCTTGGGTGCAATAACACACCGGGGGGTTGTAATGGTGGGCGTGCAGACAGCTCCTTGTTTTGGATTTCCAGCATCCGCAGTTTTTTGCTTTTATCCTCCAGAAATCATGTCAGTATGAAGCCAACTGGCCCTGCAGCCATAAAGCGTTGTGGGGCTCATTTATGAGGGCTGAGTGGGACTTTCGCCACTCACTGGTGTGGAAGTCTCACCCTCTGGAGCAGCCAGCCAGTCCGACTTAGCCTGCAGCTCCATCAGTTCTGGCAGCGCCAGGAAGGTAGCAGTGGCAGCTGCCGGGACTGCAGGTGAAGAGAAGAGCCCAAGGCCTAGGATCCCCAGAACAGGTAAGTCCAGGGTCTCGGGCCAGGAGGAGTCAGGAGTTTTAGGGAGAGGGGCAGTGGTGGGATGCGGGGGTGGGTTTAAGAGAGGGAGTTAGTAGGAAAGAAAGGGGGTTTCAGTCTAAGTCTAAGCACCACAATCAACAAAGGGCAGCCGCCAAAAAGTGACACCCCACCCCCCCACTTCCTTTACCCCCTTCAACTATTTGAGGTTAATAATCGAGTTTCCCACTCTCGTCCTCCTTTCCACACCAAACATGGGCTTGATAACAAGCCTAATTGACCCTTAATTGGTCATTTTAATATGGCGGGTGGGCTGCCGATTTCAGTGCCCACCTGCCCCCGTTTTATATGGGGGTGAGCTTGGGGGTGGGTGGGAATGTGGTCAGATGCCTGCCCACCCCATTTTGCTTGCCCGTCAGGGGCACATAAAATTCAACCCCTCCTTTCTAAGGGTATTGGCTACTCCTGGGGTATGGTTCCATTGTCATCAGCCACCTCCAGTGCTCTCCAAGTGGCCATTATCCAGTGTGGCCTTTAATTATAGGCATCTGAAAGCTGTTTAACAACAGAGGCATCACTGCAAAATCAAATTCTGGCCTCAGAGATACATACACACTTGCCAGAAACCATGAGCAAAATTGTAGCTGATTTAGCCCCCTGCCTCCACCCCACCACAGCATTGGAGCACTGAGGCCAATTACAGTATCAATGCAAGAGAGGCCAAAAGCTCAGCTTAGAATGGGGTTCACATTTGGGACCTTTCTGTCTGTATGATATTAATCAACTAAAGTGGAGTAGTTTGTGGGCCTAGCTAACTGAAATGATGTGAGTTTATCCTTGCATCACTGATTGTGTCTGCTGCTACATTTCTGTTCTCTGTACTTAAAAACAGCAGAAAAAACTGTTTATCATAAAGCAAAGCATTAAATTGGAAATTAAAACAGAAAATACGAGAAACACTCAGCAAGCCAGGCGGTATCTGTGAAGGCAGTAAGGTAGCGTTAATGTTTTAGGTTGATAATTTCTCATTGGAATCTAGTGAAAAGTCATTGATATGAAAAACTTCATGTTGCAGCAATATATGACTCATTGAAGTAAAAATATTTCCTGTTGGTTAACCCTGTGGTGTTATTGTGAAGTTTGGAGTGTAACCCTTCTCTGCCTTTTGCGGGAATGAAACATTCTTGAAATTTCACCAATGAGGTGAAATAAATAGAATGAAAATCAGAAGGATTCTATAAAGGGTGATTGATGTGTCTAAGGAATGAAACCTACCCCACTATCTGAATGAACAGTTCTTAACAAAAACAATATTAGAAGCATTTGCTTTTTTCACTTGATTCAAATTTGGGATATTTGACACATTACATGAGCTCTCAGTAGAACATTAGCTACACAATGCTATTTTTTAAATTCAAAACAGAATGGATTATTATTCTAAACTTGAGGTTCACACAGTAATATTTCATTACAAGGATTTGACACTTATGCGCTAAGTAAACCAGGATGCTTTCAACTTTTTTACAAAAGTAGAGTTTGGTGGTAATAGCTCATCACCACCTTCTTAAGTGCAATTAGGGTTGGCCATGAATGAATAAAAAAGTGCTCAGTATAAGATGGTTTCATTGTACTCATATACCAACATACATAAGCCCATACACAGAAGATTTTGGCCACTGAGAGTTCTAAAAAAGAATGCTGGCTCAGATGGTAAATATAGGGTACTGAACCATAAATACTGGCTTATGTAAAGTCCGGTGTTCTGTCCCTATTCTATGTTGAGTTAAGAATACAAATCAACCACTACTAAGTTCTACATAAATTATAACTTTCCTTTGTTTGAGGTTTGCATATAGGTCTTGATAATACAATTGGAACATTTCATTTACTTCTTAATCTTGATTTTCAAATATATGAAATATTTTAGACCATTTCTAAAATGTTAGTACATAATTCAATTAAACATGAATAATTTATCTCATTCTATGTTTCCTATTTGATTCAGGGGTGCTGGTCTCGTTTTAAAAATGAATAAGTGAATTATAATAGCACTGGAAAATGAACCGAAATGTATGCATATCTTTGGCATTAATGGTGATTTCTTGACATATAATGATACTAATCTTTATAATATTGATTACAGTAAACATAAAATGCTGATAATAAATGGCAGTACATTAATTTTATACGTAAGTCAAAGCTTCACTTCTTTGAACATACATGGGGTGGCACTGTCTTGCTTCAAAGGCAAGAAATGTAACTTGTGAAACTTTGCTGTAATATTCTTATAATTCACTGCTCCATCAATAATCATTGTTTTTAACTTTCTTCAGTGAGAAATACTTTGTGGAACACTGAGAACAAGACATAAATAAGTCAACCATGACAGTAAAGTTTGGAAAACTTTAGTCCATCTTAGGGACCACCTCTTATTCAAAAGGATTTTAAAAATAAGTGGCTAAATAATATGGGGGAGCGAATGGGCACGCCGCCCCTCCCCCTTAGAAACCATGTCGGTATGAAGCCGACCGACTCCACACCAATCAGCCCGGCAGCCATAAAGTGCTAAGAGGCTTATTAACCAGGGCTGAGTGGGACTTCCACCTCTTGTGAGGCAGAAGTCCCATTCCCTGGAGCTGCCGACCAATCCATTTGGCTGGCAGCTCCCATCAGTCCCAGCAGCACCAGGAAAGCATCAGTGGCAGCTGCCGGGACTGAGGTGAAGAGTGGAGCCCAAGGCCTAGGATGCTGGAAGAAGGTAAGTCCAGGGTCTTGAACTGGCAGGGTTTGGGAATGTGAGGAACAGGGGCAGTGGGGGGGGGCAGAGAGTGGGTTGAAGAGAGTGGGCAGGTAGGAAGGGAGCCGGCTGCCCTGTGATCAGCAAAGGGCAGGCCCCAAAGACCAAACTCCCTTTCCTCCCACCCTTTAACCATTTGAGATTAAAAATCAGGCTTACTGCTCCTGCCCTGCTGTATTATGAGGGTCAATAGGCTTGATAACAAGCCTAATTGACTCTCAATTAGTAATTTTAATATGGAGCATGGGCTGCCAATTTTGGCACCTGCCCAACACATCCCCCCGTATTATGGGGATGTGCTTCGGGGTGGGTGGAAAAGTGGTGGGATGGGTGCCCACCCCATTTTACCTGCGCCCCCCCCCCCCCATGTGAAACATGCCCACTGGGGGCATGTAAAGTTCATCCCATGAAGTTCTAGCAATAAAATTAGAGAATAAGAAGGACCAAGGATGTCAATGCTTACCACAGCTAATCCATACCAAATGTGGAGTGACAAGATTATAATCATCTCTTCTGTAAAGCTATCCAAATGAAATCCATTTCACATTAGCACAAGATTAATATTTTTAGGCATCCTGTAGGATGTGACTTTGTTGTAACCCAGAGATTTGTGTTCTACACTGTGTACAAAATCTAATGAAAGTGTTGTTTTCTCCCTCTGTCTAACTCTGAAACACAAATAGATTATTGCAATAGGGCTGGGAAGATTTTGTCAGTGGAAGTTAAAAGGATTTAAAAGATGCTTTTCTATTAGCCTTGTGCTTACTTAAAACTAGTTCAGCATGTAATATTGAGTCGGTGTTTTTCTAATGTTTCTCTTACATGCACTAAAAAGTGGCATTGTGACAGAGCAGAAATTATCGCATTTTTCTAGGTTAAGAAAAATTGCTAAAAACAGCAAAATTTTATTAACTCCAACTTCTGTTGCATTTTTAAACAATATACAATTCTGTCATTTCTGGGAACTGTTTTGTTTCAACAAGAATTTAATGTAACTTAAAAATATTGTTAAGTTGGGAACTATGCTGTGACAAGATTAATTACATATGATTGGCACCGCGTTAGAGATGATCGGCTGTCAATCATCTCTGATGCCGAATCTAACCTTAGATGACATTGGTGTGTGGAGAAGAATTAATTATTTGAAGTGTGTTATACAAAAACGTTTTAAATAAAGGACGTTTTTGGAATTACAATGTTTTATAATATGCAGGTCTCTTTTTAATTAAACTATTCAGTTTTGTAATAATATTTAATAAGCAATTTTATATTTTTATAATAGACTTCAATCTTTCAGTAATGATAAGGAGAGTAGAAATACGAACTCGATCCACGGCACTGATTTGTCGTTCTTAACAAGGAATGCCTGTTTCTGTCCATGGTGCTGAATGACAGACAATGGCTGTCTCTGGCCGTGGTGCTGAAGCTCAGTATGACAGGCTGTAACTGTCACGGTATGCCGCGATGATCACAGCATGACAGGTAATATCTGGCTACGTCCAAAGTACAGAATCACAGTACAAAAAGCAAATAACTGTCACTGTCACAGACTGAAACAGCAGCCAAAACAACCAATTCACAACTCTACATAAACCAATTATATTTAAAACATAGGCTAATATACAAGAAGGTCTGGACAAGGTGTCTGGCATACAAATGAAGGATCTGGAGATGATAATATATCTGTTTGAAGAAGTCAGTCTAGGAGCATATGCACAGCACTGCACAGGTAGTGATGAAAACGAGCACAGGGGAATCTTTAAATTTTGAGGAAGCCATAATTCTTTTTGATTTATGGTGCATCAATGGCATTTTAGAAGAGCTGAGAAATATCCTAGCACAAGCACCTACAGAGGGTTCCAGTACAGACTTGGGATAAAAATAAATGGTAAAATATGTGAAAGATTCAAGAAGGATATTCACAGTGGGATGCACATAAATTGGAGTATTTTTGATGTAAAGAGGTGTACTAAAAAGTGACTTAATGTTAATTTGTATTTGTATTTATAAAGAAATAAAATGCATCTAGCAAGCTGTAATCTTAGTTCCCATAACTACCCTATTTATTTTGAATCTTTTCTTAAATTAAAGATGCTCAAGAGTAGTTTTAAGAAAAAAAAACAATGAAAATGCTGACTTTTAAACTAGCATGTTTGCGAGTGTCCAGTAGAGGACATGTGAAGCAAGCATCTAATTCAACTGATTAGAGCTTTCAGTGTTCATCTGACTATTCTAAGAACTGAAGATAATGTAATACCTTAAAATTAAGGACAGTTTCCCTAAAGCATTAGTAAATTATCAATACCAAGAAATTGGGACTAGCATTAGTACAGAACCAATTTGAAGACATTGTATATTCCCTATATCTTCAAGCATCTCTTTTGAAATATGTGCACAATACTCCTAAAATTGGATTATCAATACTAAAGTTTCAGGGTTAGCTCTTCTAGAAATACTAAACTAATCTGTAACCACACTGGGCTTCAACTGTAGTCATTGCAAAACAGTTTTTTTTTACTATTAATTGGTTGTACTGTGTAATTAGTACTTCTTTTCATAATAATATTCACAAATAAATTCAAAATTATATTTGGTTAGCCTCATTATAAAAATATTACCTTGCCATACAGGCCAGATGGTATCATGCTTCAGTTCCAAATTTAAAACATGTGATAAATTCTATGCATGCATTAGAAATCAAATGCCCAGCCTGCAGCAAATTTTGTCTATTAATCTATTCTATAATTAAAGGCAGGTCTGTGACTTTCTTAATGAGAGTTTAATTATTTAGGGTGAGACAAAGTGGACTAAGCAGAATGTAAATTATTCAACTTCTTTACAACAGGTTATTCTCCATCTTATAAAAATTGAGTAATAATTAGAAACTATAGTTTGGTTTCCATAGAGTATGAGCTTCTGTATTTATAAAGCATATGTGTGCATGAACATGCACTCAATATTACTATGCAAACTTGTACATAACTATGGCCAGAATTTTATGTCATGCGAGTAGGCACATGCCTGACCCGAATGGCATTAAATTGCGTGAGATGACATTGGGTAGATGTCCTGAAGTCATCGGGCACCTGTGCGATATTTCGCTCAGTGGGCGCATGCAAAAGTCGGAAGAGCACCCACCGACAATTAAATGGGCAATTAAGCTCATTAATTGCCCAATTGTAAGTAATTTTTCGTGGCTCGTCCAACCTTATGGTTGGCGGATGGGCCAATTGGCTAGGCAGGCTTTACGTTTTTAATGAAACCTCATCCAAGGGTGGGATGAAATCTCCGTTAGGATTTAAAATAAAAAGAAGTACCTGGGGCCTGTTTTTTTTTTAATGAGGTAAGCTCTCAAGTGCTTGATTTTGCTGCCTGGACATTTTTTTGCAGCATTTTTGTGCTTTCTTTCAGTATTTGGAGGTCTGCCGCTCCTGAGGCAGCTGGCTGCCTTCAGGGAACTCACTGGAAGCGCTTGCCAGCATCCGCGGTGACGTCAATGCCCACCCCCCCCACCCCCCACCTGCATCACTGAGCCTTTCTCCAGGCGCATTCTATGTTGGCTGGTCATTAGTTGGTCAGCCAACGTGAAATCGCTGTTGGAGGCCAATCGCGATGTGAGGCGGTTTCCCGTCGACTCCTGGGCCCGCTGATCACGCACGCCCAACAAGCACAAAATTCAGGCCTATATGTAGTTATGAAAAAATTACTGTAAGATAATGCAGTGGAAATATGGCCTTAGAAGGAACATAAATACATGATATATTATCACTTGGATGAAAATTAATAAAAGACAAAAGATTGTCATCAAAATGATTTTTTTGGATCCAACTGCTCAACATTTAATTTTACTAAGGCTCATTCAGAGCCTTCCGCTCATACTCGATTATTGAATACATTCATATCCTGAAGCAATAACTGAAATAATTGTCAATTAGAATATGCTTCAGGTTAGCTAGGTTTGATTTTTGAAAGATATCTAAGTTGTGAATTTAAATGTCATTAAAGTTACCACACACATGTTCATCTCAGATAAACAGTGAGATTCAAGAAGTTACATTTCACAAAGGAAAACATTATAAACTCAGCTAAACTGGTGCTTAATCCTAATGTTCTGTTTGCATCCCAATGGAAAAAAATCTGAAATAGATACCGCGTCACCGCTCGAGAAGAAAAAAATGACATAGCTCATTATTGACCACGTAACCTCTTTTTTCCATAAGATCAAAAATATTTGCCTCCTCACATAGCTTAAGGTGGAACTCAGCTGCAGTTAGAATAAATAAAATGACCATCAATGACAGAAAGTTGTCCATTGACATTGTGAATGAAGTAATGTTGACTTTTAGAGTGTGTCAACAGTACTCATAACATCCAAACATGACAGGAGGAACTCATGCTGATAGACTAACTCAACAAGAATTTCTCATGAAGACAGTGCCTATGGGATGATGTGAAGACTTCAAGATTTATGCCTATTAATAATTCTGCAAGTTTCAGGAGCAATACCTTTGGAGAGGGTGTTTAACAATCGACAGTATGTATTTTTTGAACTTGGCAAGAATTGTGAGTAAGTCAAAAATATCAGCACGCTTGAGGAACATAACTGTCAAATTATGAAACAAATAATTATTGTTTGTGAATTTTAATCCAGTACTTCCCAAACCTTTTCCCATTGTGACCCTATGAAAGTTGGTCTGATCCCAGGCTGAGAGTGGGGTGGGGGGAAGGTGAAGGGGACATTTGTTGTCTGGGGTCGGGGGAGTGGAGAGTTGTTGAGTGGGGAATGGGTTAGTTGTTGAGGGGGCCCAGTGGCTTTGTCCACAACCATTTTGACAGCTCTGATGGGGTCCCACCTGAGGGCCGATCCCAAGTCCCAACTTAACAGTTGCCATTGCTGCATCAGAGCTTGGGACCCCTTCAGATCATGACCCATGGTTTGAGAACTTCTGCTTTAATCTGTGACCTGAAGTTGTACATTTGACAGAATTGGTCAATTTGTGGGATTAAGGCTACAATGCTTTTTAAAAAAGATTTACTTATTTGGGACTATCCAGGTTGACCATAAACACTTTTAATAGTTTATTTTCATTACTGAAGGACAAAATTTGCATATTACTAACAGTCCAACATCACAGCATAACAGCAGCAATTACCATTGCTAATGGAAATTCTTTTTTTTCATCTGTTCTTGGGATATGGGCGATGCTGGTATTTATTAGCCATCCATTGTTATGCTGAGAAGGTGGTGGTAGGATTTCTGCCAAAGCTGCTGTAGTGCTTGCAGTGATGGCATTTCCATGATGGTGTTAGGTAGGGTATTCCAGAACACTAACCCAACAATGACAAAGGAACAGCAGTATAAATCCAAGTCAGGATAGAATGTGATCTGGAGGAAGTGTTTCCATGATGTTGCTTCTCTTGTCCTTATTGGTTTTGCAAGTTGCTGCTGCACATTATACAGACAATATAGCCACAATGGGCAGGTGCTAATTCCAGTTATAGGGCCATAAATCAAGTGAACTGTGCTGCCTTAGATGGTGTTGAGCTTCTTGAGCCTGGTTACAGTTGCACCTATTCAGACAAGAGGAGAGTATTCCATCACACTCCTCAATTGAGCCTTTAGGTGTTGCCATAACATTGTAAAGTCAGAAAATCAGGTGCACCTCATTGTTGTCATGATTCCATAGAGGTGGATGGTAATGTTGATTATAGTTCTGTTGAAGGTTGGGGCTGTGGTTGAGCCATTTTTTGTTGGAGGTGGCCATTACTTAGGAGTAAACAAGGTGCTGTTAAATTTAATGATTATGGAACTGCACGAGCAACCCAGTAATTTTGGGGGACAAACTGGTCTATGTCTGCAGCTCATATTGAATGGCAAAGAAAAAGAAAATTGAGAGCAGTGTAAAATGGCTGCCAATTTGCTGTGCACCCATTTCATGCTGCTGGTGTACACCGTTTTCAATCCTTGAATTCAAAGTCTATCATGGCAAATTCTAAAATTGAATTCAATGAATCGGTAATCTGTGGCCTGGTATTTGAAAAAATATGGTGATGAAAGTGCAATTTATTGTAAAAATTGAACTGGTTCATTAATGTCTAACCTAAGTGTAGTCTCAGTCTCATATTGTGCGATTGATTCATATTTCTCTCAGGGCAATAAGAAATCGATAATAAATTTTATCTTACACTGTAACTCCTTCCAACCAACATGGTGCTGACAGAGCTTCTTGTCAGCGCATGTGCAGGAATCCACCTGAAGTACTTGCAAGTGAGATAGTGTGTGGAGTTGTAAACTTCGGCATGCTTAAAAACTAGCAAGGATAAATCAGACAAATTTCAAGTCACTCTAGTCTGTTCCCTTCTGCATTTCTTTTTAACAGGTTTACACTTTCCCTTTAATCATACTAGAGAAATTCCCAGCAGCAGCTTTGACTTAATTTTTTTGAGTGAGTTCATTTTTACTGTATTATTGGTTTCTTATTGGAAAAACATTTTCCACATGATTCCAAGTTAAATGGCAATTCAAATAATGGAGTCATGTAAACCACTGATACGCTTTCTGATCTTTAGATATTTAGGTTATTTTATCATCTGTTTTTTTTTGGCACTGTTGTACCAACCATACCAATGTGCTAGTTTTGGGGTACTGAGTTTTCATATATATTTTGTATTGTCTGTAAGTTGTTTTACAAGCGCCAGTAACTTGATGCCACCAGCGCTATAATATTTCCAATTCCAGGGCCAGTGATGACCGCGCACGCTCCCTAGTGCACATTGCCCTTATAAAGATGATGGCCGCGCATACAACTGAACTCACGCAGTGTTCGCAGCAAATGCAGCCTATATTTTATTGGACTCTATGACATATCAAAGACAAAATGAAATAAATGGCATGAATGTCATCTTATAGTTGTCAGTTCAAGCTTGGATGTTGTCCATGTCTTGCTATAGGCTGGCATGGGCAGCTCCATTGTCACAGGAGCTGTGAATAGAAATGAACATTGGAGGAACATCTGTGAGCAGCCCCCCTCCTAACTTTATGGTAGACTGAACATCATTGTGTAAATACCGAAAGATCACTGGGCCAAGGATGTTGACTTCAGGACCTCCAGCAGTAATGTTCTGCATCTGGGTGACTGACAGCAGATATCCGTGACCCTCTTTCTCCCTATCAGACATGAATCTAGCCACAGACCTCAGTTTTCCTAGGATTCCTTTCTGTGATACTCAAGTCAATGCTGACATGAAAGCAGCTACTTGCAGCTCTTCATGTGCACCCAGCACTTTGATCAAGGTTGTGGTTAGTTCATGCTTACCAGGTGGCAAAGATAGAACTTAAATTGAGCATTGGTGACCAAGTTATTGGTGAGTTGTCAATGCATGGTGCTACTGCTTATTTCTTCCACCATTTTGCCAATGATGGGGAAGAAGCTGATGGGGAAAAACTGGCTAAGTTAGATTCTTATGTCCTATTCTTTGTACAGGAGATGCATCTGGGCAATTTTCCATGCTATCGGGTGTAATAATTGTATTGAAGTAGCTTGACCATAGTGTTCAATAGGGTAGATGTAGAAATGTTTTCACTTATGGGAGTTTCCAAAACTAGAGAACATAACTATAAGATAATCACTAATAAGTACAATAAGGAATGCACAGTTGAGGCAATAAAGTAGATGTGTTTAAGACAAGCTAGATAAGTATAGAGGGAGAAAAGAACAGAAGGATATGTTGATAGGATGAGATGAAGTAAACAGGGTGGGTGGAAGCTCTTGTGGAGCATTAACACTTGCATCACTGAATGGCCTGTTTCTGAACAGCAAATTCTATCGATTTATAAATGGCAGCCACAAGTCTCCTGATGGCATTAGTCTTCAGTGGTATAGCTGGGATCTGTTGTTTTGTTCAGCATATTCAGCCAGGCATTGGCATCTATGATGATGGGTCAATAATTGTTGCAACTGCTGTGTTGCTCCTGTTCTTGCACAGAGTTACAATCTTTGAATCATGCATATCCTAGGGCACTGTCCCCTCCCTCCAAGAGAGACAGAGAAGTTCGTGCAGGTGCTGTAGGAGTGCCGGTTTCCCGTGCTTGATGAATTCAGGTAGTATAGCATCAGCACCTGGAGCTTTGTTTGTTTGTCCTTAGAGAAGTTGTTTGTTACACAAAGCGTGTGATGGCAGCTAATCTCAAATTCAGCTTTGCTGGTAGCAAGCCAAGAGCTTTGTTAAGCTCCTTCACTGTGGGTTCAATATCCAGTTCTGCCATGACAGGCAGGCTTTCTATGATGGCTAGAGTTTCCTCGGTGACAGTATTTTCCCTAGAATACAACTCAAGGTAGAACTCCACCAATATCTCTAATTGTTTATTGCAGTCAGCGATGACCACCCTACCTTTGTTTTCAATGGAGGCGTTTTCTTTGATAATGGACCTGTTGCCTTTTTGATCCCAACGTACATACTCCTAGCATTCCCTGTGTCAAAGGACATCTGGATATTTTGGCAAAGTTGTAACCAGTAGTCATTGGCATGCCACCTAGTAGTCTGTTGGGCTTTACCTCGAGTGGCTCTTAGTGCATTCAGAGCCTTCTTGCTTGGATCTCTTTTATAATTAATGAGAGTGGACCACTAGGTTTCAATGGCAGGTTCTATCACAATGATATTAGCCTCGAACCAATCAGAAATTTTGCACTTTTGCTTCCCATATCTTGAAAGTGCAATCTTGTCTTGATGTCTTGAAGTATGTTCCATTTTGCTCCTGCACTCTATGTGGGAATGCCGGAAAGCACCTGTTCAATTGAGTTGAGGAACTGTTGGCTTTTTATCTGAGTAGGCAGTATTACTGATGGTGATATGGAGAATCTCTGCTTTGAATTAAAAAATTAAGTGTTGCATCCTAACCCTCGTGCATACCATGAAGTGATCTCTTTCACAGTCAGCACTGAGGTAGCTGTGTGTGTTGAGGATACTGTTCAGAGGGTCATGTCTGGTGATGATCAGACCCAGATGGTGCCAATGTCCTGATCTTATATGCCTCCAGGACATCTTGCGGTTTGTTCTGAAAGGTGTTTGTCACACAAAGCTGATGGGAGCAGCAAAACTCACATAGTCTCTGTCCATTTTCATTTATCTTCCCCAGACCATGATGTCCGAGGCAGAAGGGTCATGCCTCATGTTCTGTGCCTACTCCTGTATTGAAATCCCCCAGTAGGTAAAGATGTCTTGATTTAGGTATTCTGCTGATAGCTGTGTCAAACTCCTCATAGGACTGGTCTTTCCCCTCTGCAGTGGAGCACAGCATTGGAGCATGAGTTTAACTGGACCTGTTTGAGTTGAGAGGCGGATGGAGAGAACATATTCTGAACCGTTCATGGGGGTTCTATCATCGAGAGTAGTGAGTTCCTTACAACAAAGCCTACACACTGCTTACTTATTTCCTCTGAACTCTTCCCCTGCCAGGGGAAAGTGCAATGTTTTTCTTTCAGAGATCTCTTGTAGGGAAGCTGTGTCAATGTTCAGCCTGCCGAGTTCCATGGCGATCGCCGCTGCCTTGCACATGCTATCGACCAGCTGCAAGTTATCTGTCAATCCTGTGCACATGGTTCTGATGTTTCAGACTGCCTGTCAAAGAGTTGGCATTTTCTTTTGTTTTGCCTGAGATCCAAGACAAAGGTGCATCAATTCCTCATCAGAAAGTTGGTCTACACTGATGATGCTGCACATTCCATGAGGGAGAACATCTTCAGTGGCAAATGGACAGACTCTCTGATGCCTTTAAGGAGAGTGTGGAACTGCAGCAACTTGATTGATGACACCAAACTGTGAGTCTACCAAACTTGCATCCTCAGTGCATTCCTCTACTGTGGTGAGACCTGGACAACACATGCTAGGCAGGAGAAAAGGCTGAACAGTTTCCATCTTTGCTTTCTCAGCCGAGGATATGCATATCTTGGTAAGACAAGATCACCAACTCAGAGGTCCTGAAGCTGCTAATTCCATCAGCACGTACTCATTGCAAAGCCCATGATGTCTGCACTGGCTTGGCCTAGTTAATCGGATGGATGATGGCTGTATACTAACCTTCTGTATGGTGAACTGGTCACTGGGTCATAATTTCCTAGGCATCCATACCTCCACTACAAGGATACCTGTAAGCAAGATATGAAGATGGCAGACATTGACACTGACAACTGGGAGGCAGTCACTGATGGTGATCTCTGGAGACTGACTGTTTTGACTGGCATTGGAAGAGGTGGGCAGAAATGAAAACATCAGCTGGCTGAGAAGAGGGTCCAGAGAAAACAGAGCCCAGTTAATCATGTACCTTCTCAGCCCTCTGTCCTCTCCAGCAAATGCGGCAGAGACTGCCATGCCATGGAATGGGGCTCCTGTTTAACACTGAGTTGACTACCCACGTAAACCATCATTTTACGAGACTGAATTATGTCACAGATTGAAGCAGGATTGATCCTCCTGCTTGGTGAAGACAGGAAAATAAATTTCCTCGCCTCCGTTTCAAATGGTCAGCCCCTCATTTCTAAATGAGCCTGGGTACTTAGTGTACAAGCGTTCAGTACAAAACTACCCCTAATTTGGTATCCTCTATGAATAGCAGATATGGACAATGTTATTGCATTCAAAACTAGGATATATAGCTAGGTAGAAGACAGGTAGCTTTGCTTTGTACCTAACTAAGCTTTAGCTGAGTTGGGAGTACTTGATGCTGTCACTAATGGCATGAAAAAGAAATATAAGATGTAGAGTAACATTTCTCACCTAGATGAGAACAAAAAAAAAATACAATGAATCAATAGATGAATGTTTAAAAGAACATTATAATTATAAGAGAACCAGGAAAAATTATAATTTAAATATAATTTAAGAATAAATCACTTTACATTTAAGTTTGCTCCCATCTCAATATTTGAGACATTTCTTGCATCAGAGTAGTACTAATGTACTGTGCAAAAATAACACAGGGTTCCACCAATTAATCATTAAATGGAGGGAATCATGCATACATTTAAGTGGAAAATGAATTTCAATATATGTAAATGTGACATGGTGTATTTTGGTGGAAAAATAAGGCCACCTATTCCTTGGAAAATAAGAATCCAAATGAAGTAGAGGTGAAAAGGGATGTAGGGTACAGTTACAAAAATCATTAAAAGTAGTAACACATGCTATATGCTATAAAAGATGCAAACAAAGCACTTAGGTTCATTTCTAGAGAAATGGAATTCAAAAACAGAGAAGTTATGTTAAACATATGCAGAACTTTGGTTTGACTACACTTAGAGTACTGGGACAATTCTGGTCTTCGTGTTAGTAAAAGGATAGAGAAGCACTGGAAAATGTTCAAAAAGATTTACAAGGATGATGCCAGAACTAAGAATGTACAACCATCAGGAAGGATTGAACAGTTTGGGGCTTTTTTCCCTAGAAGACTGAGATGAGCTTTCAGAGGTCTTTAGAGTTATGAAAATGTTTAATAGGATAGATGAGGAGATGTTTCATTTATGGGCAAGTCCAAAACTAGGGACCATAAATAAAAGATCATCACTAATAAATCCAATAAGGAATTTAGGACAATCTTTTTTATGCAGAGAGCAGTGAGAATGTGGAAATCTCTACAACATGGAACGGTTGAGGCAATAGCATAGATGTGTTTAAGACAAGCTAGATAAGTATAGAGGGAGAAAGGAACAGAAGGATATGTTGATAGGATGAGATGAAGTAAACAGAGTGGGTGGAAGCTCATGTGGAGCATTAACACTTGCATCATCGAATGGCCTGTTCCTGCACAGCAAACTCTATTTATATTTGGTGGCCACAAGTCTCCTGACATTAGTTTATTTCAAAGTCCATTGGTTTATGAATCTATAAAAGGTATATTTACCTTTTTTGAAATAAGTTATTTATTATGTAATAATATATTTTCCATTTACTCTTTTTCTCTACTAAATGCCAAAGATTTTTCTATATTAAATAGCTTTTGTTCTTAAAAAATTGGGCAGGTTTACTAGCAATGTTCCCTCTAATTTCTCTTCGCTGTGCATGACCTGTTTGCTGCACTGCACAAGTCCCTTTAAGATTGGTGTGTGGCCATGCATGTGTACATCTTAAAGGGAACTTTGGTTGTGCACAGCCTGTTTGCTCCTTGCATTGTATTTTGCCTGGCATGTTCCCTTTAAGGTTGCTGAATATTTGCACACTCTCAAGGCTCAGAGGAGACATTGATTACTAGTATATTGACAATTTCTTGATCCCTTTAAAAGGGATTCACAACAACACAAAAAAATAAACTTCAGTTAATTTGAGAGAATTTTCTTTCTAATATGTCAGGGGAATTAACTTTTAAATATTCTGACATTGAGGGTAAGCAGAATTCAAGTTGTTAATGTTCTTTGCTTTGGCACTTTGGAGATAAAATAATTTAGAGATATCCTTGGCTGGGTGTGTTGTTAACAAATAGCTCAAAGAGATCAGCTCCCTTAAAAGGAATTACTGTAGACATTGATATTTCAGAGGTATGTTGCACAACTGTGATCACAACAGAATGAGGAATTGCCCTAAAAGCAGCCTTTGAAATCAGTCATATGGCTTTTTAAAGTGATGGCAACATCGTGAATGAGATTGCAGTCTGGTGGGAAGTCATTTAAGTATCTAAAAATTGATTTCCCCAAAGTATTTTTGAGCAGAATGGAATCAAGTTAGAGCTCTCAGTTAGGGATAGCTTGACCTATATTTGCACGACTCACCCCTGACAGAGGATATAAGGGTTTAGGGCTGTGCAATAAAGTGGAATTAATTGTCAATATGCCACTAAGTCACAGAGCAGCTGTATAGGTGTGCAGAGTTATCCCTAGAGAAATGAATCCTGGTCAGTATCTCTCAGTATTTTCCTATCAGATGCTAACAAGCATTGTACTCTGTTGAGGTTTTATTATTTGCTTCAAAGTGCTAGAGTAAAATTAATCTTCCATTTGCAGCACTCATTTCGTTTATTGTTGGGCAGTGGATACAGATGTCCTAAACAGTAGGCATTTAGTGCTAAAACCATGAAGGCTTAAGTGATTTAGCTGTATTTATTAGGGTAGCAAAGGCTGCTAGTATCACCATGCGAGTGTGCATTTGTCAGCTCACTGAAACGTATCACTGTATCACTTGCAAATGATGTCATCTTGGATTTGCATTGCTGGCAGGCTCGGCATTTTTTAAACCATCCAGCCTAGTTTAGCAGCTACTTACTGTTCAGACAAATAAAAATGTTAACAAATAGCAATTTAAGTGCTCTAACAGTACAGCCAACAGAATCCAAATCTCATGAGTGTGTGTTCAAATCCCAGCCTTCACTGTTTTTCAAACACTTCTCGGGGTTGACCGATTCTTAATGGAGTCACAAGGTGAACCTCTTCATTAAGCTACTGGATGGTATCTTAAGAAGCATGAAAGTTGAACAAAACTAGACTGAGCCATCCCACCCATCATAACCACACTCCTCTTCAGCAATTATATTTCTTTTCAGGCTTTTATAGCAAAAGCCCTCAGCCTGGATTATCTCATTATCTCAGATGGTGAAAGAAGTGTCATGATGGACAGTAAAGGACAAGAAATACAATTTACAGTAAATACGTTTACTTACAAGAGAAGCCAGCTAAAAATCAAGAATAATTATTTAATCAGTTGACATAGAAAATGTTTCATAAGGTCAGTCAGTAGTTCTGCCATGATACTACAAAACAGCAAAGGTACTGATTCTATTACCGCTTGCAGAGACTGCCTGTGTATTTCTGGATGACCTTTAGTTAAAGAAATTGCAGGCACTCTTATTTTATTCCTTACTTTGTTTTCTAAAACTTTAACCTATTTGTTGACCAGCAAGATATTAGTTTGGCATTCATGAATCAATACAAAAGGAATTCTGCTGTTCCTCTCAACACAAAGCAACATTTAATCTGTGAGAACAGTGTGTTTTGGAATGTAACGACAGCCATTCCAATAACTTCAACCCAATCTCGTTTATTGACTGGAGCAGAAATTCCTCACTATATCATTGCCGCATCAGTTTTGATTCAGAGCAAACTAAAAATGTTACCCATTCCAATTTGAAATTGCACCATAAACAACATGAATATCTGAAGCTTCCCAGTTCATGCAGATTAGATGTGAGTTTATCAGCATGGAAAGACTCGGATTTAGGTTACTTGTTAGACAGAATGTATAATGGGCATCAACAGATCATGAAGAAAGTAAAGCAATAAACCTCTTTGTTGTTCTGATATCCTACAAGCGCTGCTGTCCTGGTGATGAGATGTGACATGATCTGATAGAACCATAGGTGGAAAAAAATTAGACTTTGTGGTGCTAATCTTCTGTGTACAAAATTGGAGAAAAGGGCACAATTTTACAGAATTATGTCCCACACCCAACGGCGCCAGAAGTATGTTACAGAATCACAGAAGCACAGAATTGTTACGGTGTAGAAGGAGGCCATTTGGCCCATCGTGTCTGCAATGACTCTCTGAGCATTTTAACTTAGTGCCAATCTCCTGCTTTTTCCCCGTAACCCTGCACATTGTTTCTATTTAAATAATCATCCAATGCCCTCTTGAATGCCTCAATTGAACCTGCCTCCACCACACTTCCAGGCAGTGCATTCCAAACCCTAACTACTCGCTGTGTGAAGAAGTATTTTCTCACCTTGCATTTGCTTCTTTTGCAAAATACTTTAAAACAGTGCCCTCTGGTTCCTGATCCGTTTATGAGTGGGAACAGCTTCTCCTTTTCTACTCTGTCCAGACCCCTCATGATTTTGAAAACTTCTATCAAGTCTCCTTCTCCTCTCCAAAGAAAACAGTCCCAGCTTTGCCAATCTTTCCTCATAACTGAAGTGTCTCATTCCTGGAACCATTCCCGTAATCCTCTTCTGCACTCTCTCTAATGCGTTCACATCCTTCCTATAGTGTGGCGCTTAGAACTGTGCACAATACTCCAGCTGAGGTCTAACAAGTGTCTTCTATAAGTTCATCATAACCTCCCAGCTCTTGTGCTCTATGCCCCTATTAATGAAGCCTAGAATACTGTATGCTTTAGAAACAGCTCTTTCTACCTGTCCTGCCACTTTTAATGATTTATGTAGACATGAAACCAGGCCTCTCTGCTCCTGCACACCCTTTAGAATTGTACGCTTTGTTTTATACTGTCTGTCCATGTTCTTCGTACCAAAGTGTATCACCTCACACTTGTCCACACTGAATTCATCTGCCACCTATCTGCCCACTCCACCAATGTGTCAATGTTCTTTTGAAATTCTACACTGTCCTCCTCACAGTTTACAATTCTCTCAAGTTTTGTATTGTCTGCAAACTTTGAAATTGTCCCCTGCACGCCAAGATCTAGATCATTTTTATATATCAGAAAAGCAAGGGTCTCAATACCAACCCCAGGGAACTCCACTACAAGCCTTCTTATAGCCTGAAAAATATCCATTAACCATTACTCTCTGTTTCCTATCTCTCAGCCAATTTTGTACCCACGTTACTGCTGTCCCTTTTATTCCATGACCATTTCCTCAAAGTCTGTTGTATGGCACGGTATTGAATGCCTTTTAGAAGTCCATATACACCACATCAATGGCCTTGCCCTCATCAACCATCTCTGTTACCTTTTCAAAAAACTCCAACAAGTTAGTTAGACATGGTTTTCCTTTAATAAATCCATGCTGACTTTTCCGAATCAATCCACATTTTTCCATGTGACTATTAATTCTATCCCGAATAATTGTTTCTAGAAGTTTCCCCACCATTGAAGTTAAACTGACTGGTCTGTAATTGCAGGGCACATCTTTACAACCTTTTTTGAATAACAGTGTAATATTTGCAATTCTCCAGTCCTCCGGCACCTCCCCTAAATCCAGGGAACATTGAAAGATAATTGCCAATGCCTCTGCAATTTCCTTCAATTTTCTTGGATGCATCTCACCTGTTCCTGGTACCTTATCAACTTTAAGTACCAACAGCTTATCCAATACTTCCTCCTTATCAATTTTAAACCCTTCTAGTGACTGAGTTTCCTCCTCTGTCACCATGGTCTGGGCAGCATCTGCTTCATAGGTAAAGACAGATGCAAAATTTTCATTTAATATCTCAGCCGTGCCTCTTGCCTTTATGTGTAAATCCCCTTTTTGGTCCCTAATCGGCCCTACTCCTTGTACCACTCTTTTACTATTGATGTACTTGTAGAATACTTTTGGATTTCCTATTATGTTAGCTGCCAGTCTTTTATCATAATCCCTCTTTGCTTCTCATATTTGCTTTTTCACATCCCTTCTGAACCTTCTGTA
The DNA here is from genome assembly GCF_964194155.1 of Cetorhinus maximus. NCBI lineage: Eukaryota > Metazoa > Chordata > Chondrichthyes > Lamniformes > Cetorhinidae > Cetorhinus > Cetorhinus maximus. The sequence goes on from NC_135879.1 coordinate 192,187,750, forward strand.
TTCAGCTTTGTATTTGCTACCTGACACCTGTCGTAAGCACGCTTTTTCTTCTTTAACTTAATTTCTATCTCTTTTGTCATCCTGGGAGCTCTTCCCTTTTGAGGAAACATATCTTGACCAAACCATCTCCTCTTTAAAGATAACCCGTGGTTCAGCTACTGTTTTTCCCGCCAACCTTTGGTTCCAGTCTATTCGGCTCAGCTCTGTTCTGTTCTGACACCATTTTAGGCCAGGCGATATTTAGACATTCCTGGAGGCCACCTAGAACAGGAATTAGTTCCTTGCAAATGATAATGGAGGCCTAATGCCTGTTTCATGAGCCCGCTCCAAAGTTTGCAACATTGAAAAGAGTATGCGCTGGCCATGCTTTACTCAGTTTATCTCCTTCTTCTGCAGCCTAAAGGGACCACTAGAGGCCTCCAAGTAACCATTTACATTTTTTGCTTTTAACTTACCTGAATGTGGAGCCAGGAGAAGCCCACAGTCAACCCCTTTATTTTCCTCCCACCGCCAACCCCCACTTCTTGACCTAACTGAAGGTTTCTGCCTGTAACATGGCTAGCTAAAATCCATCTGGAGCACAACAATAATTTGCCTCTGGAAGCCTGATTGGCATCCACAATTCATTAGAATTATGGTGATGAGACCCTACACCCAGTGTAGGATGAGCATCAGGTCTCTCTAGCTTCTGGCACCAGTATTGAATGAGTCAAAATAGCTCTTGTGCCCAAAAGGCAACATTTCTCATGCATTGAATTTTTCAATGCAAAAGGAGGCCATTTGCCCCATCATACCCATGCCCACTTTCTGGTGGAGCTATCCATTTATTCTCACACTTTTCTCCATTTTGAAATAGTTATCCACTTACTCTGGACATAGCAACAGTTTAAGACATGAGAAGGTCTTCATTTCATTTAGCTCCCATATTCACTGGATTCACTGCATTTACTGCTAATAATTCTGAATTCCATTGGTTGACAAGAACCTGGCTAGTTCCTTTTTGAAACTTTTAAAAGGTTGCTTGTCCCATCACCCGTGCTGGTAAACTGTTCCTCATACTAAGCATCCTTTTAGGAAAAAAGTTCCTCTTACATTTCTTTTATTGTCCTTAAATTTATACATCCTCTTGTACTTAAATTCTCTGTACAGCAGAAAAACCTACTTGGGTCCAACTTGTTTGAACATTTCTTAATTTTAGTTACTTCTATCATGCTGTCTTTCAGTCTTTTCTTTTCAAGACAGGAAATGCCCAGGGTAGTCAAGCTTATATTATACGCCTCTTGCTCATGTTCCAAGAATCAGCCCTACTCTGTATCCCTTCCAATAACAGTGCCAAGCTGACCAGGAAGTTTCCAAGTGTACTGCCATCTGCATTGAATTAGCTGATTTCAGTCAGGGTGACACTAGAGATGGTATGATTGGTGTAAAAAATCAGAAAGTAGTTGCACTCCCAATCACAAACCACTGACCTTGTTGAAACATGCATTAATGTGGAGGAAAAGATCGAGTTTGACTGTGACGCTCTCCATGGTTAAATACCTTGCCAGCACACGCTAACCAAGCTCAGATATGAAGAATAGACATGGGTGAAGCACTGGAACAACACCAGCACCTGTAACATTGTACTATTGACCCAGTCAGTGACTTCAGGTGAGGGTAGGCAAGAAGAAAAGAAAAAAACAATGCAATAAAAAAATCAAAATGCAACCCTCTCTTCCTATGCCTGTACTACAAGCCTCACACTTTGTGCATTCCAGGTGCTGTGAAGACCCACAATGAGAATAGATGGACATGAACTCTACAATTTACCTTAGTTTCTAGCTGAGCTTAAGACAGTGGAAGGAAGAAAACAAACCCACACCTGTCAATTTTTTCCAAAAGAAAAAGCAAAAAGAAAGACTTGCATTTGTATAGTGCTTTTCATAACCACCAGATGCCTCAAAGCACTTTACAGCCAACGAAGGACATTTGAAGTGCAGTCACTGAATGTGGAGCCAGGAGAAGCCCATAGTCAACCCCTCGTGTTTGCCTCCCACCGCCAACCGCCACTTCCTGACCTAACCAGTGCAGTAACTGCAACAACCAATTTGCACACAGCAAACTTCCACAAACAGTAATGTGATAATGACCAGCTAATTTGTTTTTGTGATGTTGATTGAGGGATAAATATTGGCCAGGAACCATGGATAACAGTCCTGAGTTTCCCCGAAATAGTGCCATGGAATCTTTTACATCCATCTGTGAGGGCAGACAGGATCTCAATTTAATATCTCATCCAAAAGATGGCACCTCAGGCAGTGCAGGACTCCCTCAGTACTGCAGTGCAGTGTTAGCTTTGATTTTTGTGTTAAAGTCCTGGAGTGGGCCTTGAACCCTGAACCTTTTGACTCAGTTTTTCATAAAACCAAGCAACTTTCTCATTAATAATGTGGGGATAATGTAATATATATATATATATCAAATAATGTAATTTACTGTTTCACAATCTAATAGTCCTAACAAATGTCACCATTTCAATTCAAAACAAATAAGAGTCGAGCTGCAAAGCTACTTTGGTAGAGCAAAGCTAGATAGATATTTTGTTTTTTATTCCTAATTTTCTTACTAACTTTAATGAATATAAGAATTTTTTATCATAATAAACAATCAAATTGTAGCTTTTTATATTCCTTGAGAGGTTATAATCCTTGCTAAAGATATCCCCACACATCCTGAGAACACTTACTTCTATGTGCTTCAGCCACCCTTTTGGTATCTCAAAATACCCTTCTGTGCATATTTGAACCTTAAAAATTTGAAAGATGTTATATCGTTCAAGAAATGACAAATGTCTAATCCTGGTCTCACTGGATATCCACACACAAGCACATTCCAGCACACATTATTGGATAACACCAACGATTTTGCTTTTCAACATCAGTGAACCAGGGAACGTTCATCTAAATCGTCCCAAACCCACTGCATTAATTATGCATTCCCGGGAAACATGCCGTTTTGATGGCGGGCGAGCTCTTATTCACCTGCCATGCCATCACCTCGCTTCATCACGCCGAGCGCCATATTTAAAATGCGGCCGCTCACGTTACTTTCAGTGCTTCCAACCCATGACAGCTGCACGGAAGACATGACCCTGAAAGGCAAAAAGACTGCAGCCGCCAGGTTTAGTGACAGTGTCCCTTTTAGACATAGTAGAGGCCTGCTGTGATGTCCTCTACTCCCGCTTTGGCCGCAGGATGGGCAGCAACAACACCAATCTGGCTTGAGAGGCGGTGGCAGTGGTGGTCAGTGCCAATGCCCTGCAAAAGGCAGCTACCCAGTGCCGCAAGAGGATGAATGATCTCCTCTGTTCCGCCGGGGTAAGTCTTCTCATCACTCTCAACTCACACACATAAACCCATCACACATCCACAGGGATTTCATACCTCAAGGGATAACACCACTAACCCTCACACACACCCTCACATCTTCCTCAAACTCATATCCTCTCAAGCTCGTGTCCTCATCCCATCCATGTCTCCACTCAACACACAAACATTCCATTGCAGTGTCATTAATTCATGCAGTGCCAAACATTCCATGCAGTGCCACTCTCACACTCCATTTGTTCCCATGCAGGAGGAGCCTGCTCACATCGGCAGGGAGAGGCCCAGACCAGGGGTCGAGTGACCTACATTAGGCCCCTCACTCACTTTGATGAGCATGCCATCGCACTGACTGGTGAGGATGTGGACCAAACCTACAGTGAGGTCGGTGGCGAACACCCTCATGAGGATCCTGCACCACATCATCCCCCTCCTGATGCAAATCTGAGTGCTCCCTCTCCTGCTTTTGACTCTGCAGCCCTGCACTAATTATCTCTACTTTGGTTCACAGGAAGCTCTCCCAAGTGACCGACACCCTCAGCCAGCCAGTCCCTCGGCTCCACTCATGTCCTCACCTCCAGCCAAGAGGATGCCTCGTCCACTGAAGAGCTGGAAATAAGCAGCCTAGAAGACCCGTCATAGCACTTACCCACACCCTCCACCAGCACAGAGGTACACACCTCGATGGTACCTATATCTAGAGCAGGCTTGGGTTCACAATCTGGTGGTCACCGCATGGACACGTGTCCACAGCTGGAGGAGCAGGTTTGGCTGAGCTCCCCGGCACTTGAAGGGCTGCAGGGAAAGAGGCATCTGTGAAGTCCAAGTCAGATGATGAACCTTAGGATTTGGCTTTCCAACCTGTCATGGAGAGTCAGCAGAAGGCAGGAGAACATCATGCAAAACTTTAGGAAGCCCTTAACAGAACGGCATGCGAGTTGGAGGAGAGTGTCCGTCTGCTCTCTGATGAAGTGCTGGGGGGTGGGCATGAGCTGACACCCATCTCTGCCCACCCAGCGATCACACTGCCATGCAGTACCTGAGCTCGTCTATCACAACTCTGGCTTCACTTTCAACTTAGCCAGCATGGTGATAATACAGTTTTTCTTTCGCTCCCCCATTCTTTCCCCTCCCCAAGTCATCCATTTCCTTTCCCCCTTCACTGTTGACCCCCCTGGCATCAACTTCTACCTCCCCTCTGTGACCTACCAGCCACAACCCTTTTCTTTTGGGGATGTCCAGGTGAACGTGCATGTTCCCTTCCTTCTCAAAAATCCCACCCCCATCCACATTAACCTCCCCGATCTCCTCCTTCCTACCCCCAGAGTCCGTGTCTGCCTTCAAGTCCCCATCAACCATCCCTTCTACTGTTACTGTCGAACCCTTACTCTTCCACCCTACTGCCTCACTCTGCCCTCGGTCATTCTCACCATTCCCTCACACCACGCCCACCTTCAGTTCACTCCCCAAGAGGCACAAACGGACTCATCAGAGCCCTCCCTTGCACGTTCACCTGGACACCCCCACTCTGGACTCCTTCCCCCCCTTGGAACCTCTTCACCCCCATGGACTCCCTCCACCACTTTGTCCTTCCCCCCCCCAACCCTGGACTCTCCCCCACCTCTTAGTCCTTCCCCGTTCCTGACTCCTTCAGACACCCTTACTTCTTTCACCACCTTTAGTCCTTCCCCCTTCCAGGCTCCTTCCTGCAGTCTTACTCCTTCCCCCTTCATGACTTCTTCAGGCATCGTTACACCCTCCCCACTTTAAACTTCTTCCTCCTGTCACAGAAGTATAATAATTCTCATAACATTATTCTGATTTATTGTACAAGTAGGTTAATAGTTGGTGGGGGGGGGGGGGCGGTGGGGGGCGCGGTGTGTGTGTGTGTTTTAATTGAATTGGAGACAGAAGAAGCTAGGTTTAAAATCCTAAATATGTAAACATGGCTGAAGTCTTAGAATGTGAGTTGAGGAGAATTTGAATTTTTACATAAATCAGGGTAGTCTGAATTTCAAAGAGACAGTAGGATGTTACACCTAGCCAGAGAAACAGAATGTTTATTTTTCCCAAAGGTTACATGATAATATTAGCACCATAAAATGATTTATATTATGAGAAAGGTAAAGTTCCAAAGACATATGGGAACAATGGGATTTATATTAAAAGGGAGAAACACGTATAAAGGAAAAGGAAAATGGGACTATGTGTTAGGGAAGCCATTGTAAGATCTACCAGAAGTGTGAAAAGCCTCCAGTATTTGTGCACTAAGCCTACTATTCATGGAAACCAAAGCTGGGAAAAGCCATTTAGATTTTAACAGATCCAGGCAAACCAACACAATGCCCTGGACAGTAGAATTCATTTTTGTTTACTGCTGCCTTAACGGGGTGTAACTGGAAGCCAGATTAGTTAGGGGTTTTAGGAGTTATTATAGTAGTAATTTGTAGACCTATGTATGTAGTTGAAATCTTTTCTTTTGTTAATAAATGTTTAATTTAGTTTTCTAAAAAATTTCTAAAGTCTTGGTGGACTTATTACTACTGAACTCAGGGCACGCATCTCAACATAAGTACAAATTGCAAAACTGTTGCGGTAGTGAGATTGAGTTTCCCTCGTGGATTCAATCCGCTTGGCACACATCATCTGCTGCATCATAACACTCCACCCCTACTTCTTCCTCCACCATTACTCCCTCCCCTCCCCACACTCCTTCCTGCCCCTCCAGACTCCTTACACCCACTAGACTCCCTCCCATCGCCACACTCCTTCCTCCCCCTGATCACTTTCCTCCCCTTCTTCCCCTCTCTGCACTCCTTCCCCACTCTGAACTCCTTCCCTTAGACCAACAGCCCCAGTTGCCATCTTCTCTCCCATTACCCCCTCCTCCCCCATAGACCCTCCCCCCTCCTAACCTCCCCCTGACACCTTTGTTCCCCTTCTCCCAACCTCATTGTTCCTGACAGCTTCGTTCCCCCACAACCTCACCACCTCAACACCTTCATTACCCCTCTCCTGACCTCACCCCCTTGACAGTTCTGTTCCTCCCCTCCCAAACTCACCCCTCCCCCCAACACATCTTCCTCTCCCGTTCGATCCTAGACCTTCCTCGCCCACCCCCGGCACTTCTTCCTCTCCAACACCCTCGACCATCACCCTCAAAAGTGACTTTCCACCTTCTGTGAGCTGCTTCATAGCAGAGCCATCTCCATGATAATCCATCCAGCATGCTATGGACATTCCTCCAGGGTCCCAGTGCTTTCGGGCTCCAGCATCTTCTGCTCCTTGGATGTCTGCGATGTGTGCAAGGCCCTGGCAGCAAGTCCTGACCTAAATAGGCCTCTTAATTGTCGGCGGGCGCAGTACTGGCTCTCACACGCCCGCCGACTCAATTATCACGCGTGTGCACGATGACGTTGGGATGCTCAATCAACATCATCACACACTATTTTATGCCCGATCGGGTCGGGTGTGCACCCGCCCATGGGATGTAAAGTTCTGCCCATGAACTCTGTTCCTCTCTCCACAGATGCTTCCTGATCTGAGTATTTCCTATGTTAACTTAAACATGATGCAAATTAATTCAATAGGAAAAGAAAAATATATTGTATGATTCATATGTAATCATATTAGAATAATTGTATTTTTTAGCAACTTTGTTGCTGATATCCTGTGCTGACACCTTGGATAGATACGGAGTGATGAAGCATAGTTTGCAACAGCTTCTGTATTCATAGTACAAACAAGCATGTCCCGGTTAAATGCTAAGATCTCTTGCAGAGGTGCTCCATCAGACATTCGAGAAGATTGACAGCCTATGGGAGTATCCCTGGAATGGAGCAACAAATACACTTTGCTGTTGTTAGAGGCACCAGCCTTCAGTTTCTTTTTAAAAAACATTAATGACATGGTAACAGGTACAGTCAGAGACTCCTGTAACAAGAGAAGATTTTTCTTAATCTTGGGAGAACACAGACAGGAGGCAGAGAATTTGCACGCTGCTGTCAATGGACCAGCTCTTTTCCAGAGATAAGTGCTCCAACAATCCTGGTTCTTGAGTTTCTGAAAAAGGGGACAACATTTCAGGGGATGACACTATCAGGGAAAGAAGTTCACAGTCAGAAGAACTGCAGTGTAACTTTGTTGCTGATATCTTGCGCTGACATCTTGGATAGATACAGAATGATGAAGCATAGTTTGCAACAGCTTCTGTATTCATAGTATGAACAAGCATGACCTGGTTAAATGCTAAGTGCTCTACAGCACAGAATCAGACATTTGAGAAGATTGACAGCCTATGGAGGTATCCTCAGGATGGAGCAGGCCATTCTCATGTCGTCCACTAATGTCATAGCTTAATTCTATGAAGTCCTGAAGGTAGACAAAGAGTTCCAGGATCCAATGACTGGTCAGAAATAGACTTTGAAATAGCCATTTATGAGAGGGTTGAGCTTTCTGAAGAAACCCTACTCTTCTTCCAGTTACTTTAGTTACATTTGCCACAGCATTATTTTAGTGCACTTATCAAGCCGTGGAGCTCAGACATTTAAATTCTTCCCCTCCTTTCCTGAAATGCAGTATAGTTTCAAGGCCACTGACCAGTGAAGGTTCTTTACCAAGTGCTCGCTCTTTTTTTTATTCATCCACGGGATGTGTGCTTCGCTGGCTGGGCCAGCATTTATTGCCCATCCCTAGTTGGCCTTGCCCTTGCTCTTTACAAATGTTGCAATTTCAAGTTTAATGCAAGTGATTTCTCCCTCAACATTTTAATGGTCATCCCATGTAGGCATCCATTCAACTCAGGAGATGATGGACCGCACCCTAGGTGTATTCCATTTCTGAATTGATGGTCCCTACATTCCAGCTTGTGATGCAGAAAATTGGTGTCTTTGTTAAGTTTATTTTGCCTGGCACATTGAATATCAACCCACCTATCAAGAAATGACTGGAAACTTCAAGCACCCATTGAAGTAAGCGGCTCATGGCTGGACAGCACCTAACTGACTGGAGGCTGCACAGCGTGAAACAGGCTGTAGCTATCCAATGAGATGCCATGATCTTTCCCACCATCAGAAGTAACCCTTAGCACTCGTAATCTATGCCAGTCGCTTTTTAAAAATTTGTTCATGGGATGTGAGCATCGCTGTCTAGGCCAGCATTTATTGCCCATCCCTAATTGCCCTTATTCAGAGGGCATTTAAAGGTCAACCACATTGCTGGTGGGTCTAGAGTCACATGTAGGCCAGACCAGGTAAGAACAGCAGATTTCCTCCCCTAAAGGGCATTGGTGAACCAGATGGGTTTTTAGGACAGTTGACAATGGTTTCATGGTCATTTAATTTTTATTGAATTCAAATTTCACCATCTGCTGTGGTGGGATTTGAACCTAGTCCCCAGAGTGGGCCTCTGGAATACACGTCCAGTGACAATACTACTATGCCACTGCCTCCCCTAAGCTTGAGAGTTTATAACTGGTAACTGTTGCTTCCTGTGTTGTGCCAATGATAAACCATGAAGCTGGAGTGTCCTCTCCAGGATGCAGGCCTGGGAAAATAGTTTGGAGAAATAGTTTGGAGACCCTTCATTGCCCAAGCATCAGGAACCCCCCACCCCACCTCTCAGCTTTGCTAGTATTGTCCAAAGGAAAAGGATAAAACCAGTACTGTTTGGTGCCAGCTCTGCTGCAAGAGTTGCTGGAAAGCTGCCTGATAAGTGACAAGTAAACACCTACTACATTTCACTCCAGATTTTCTGTTGGGGTTTGCTCCTTAGCCTTCAACTCCCCCAAGACACCCACAAGGCAGTGAGGCTATGTACCCGTAGCGGGGTTTTGATTCATGGTCACCAGGGTGTAACCACACGCTGGTGGGCCTGCATGTCATCTGCCTGGGGCCAGGCTTCTTCCGAGAACCCTATAGTTTAGCCTGGGATTGTGAGGTGCCTAGTTTACGTATATCGCCACAGGAGGCAATACATAGGGCTTAACTGATGGAGAGACTATCTACTAGCATGGAGAGGCTTATGCACTGGGCTTTCTTTTACACTATACTTGTACTGCTGGTTAGCGGTGAGAACTGAAAGCGAGAAATGACAAGGAGGCTAACTGCTATGTGCCACACACTACGCTAACACACTTGATTGTTCCCATAGTTACACCTTAAATCTGGAAGCAGCACCTGCCTGGTAATCTGTCTTTAGCAGAGTTCTGCATCCCCAATAATTATTAATTACCATACATGCAGTAATCTGCTAGCATCCCAATACTCTCCAAATTGGCTGATATTAAGTATAAACTGTGTTTGCAGATGAAAGCTACTATTAAATAATGCTAGGTAGCTCAAAAATGCTTAAAATGAAGCATGCCTTTCAATTGAGGAGGATAATGGGTCAGTTAACCTTTACACAAAAGAACAAAGGGACAGGATTCGACCATTTAAACCTTCAAGTTTGTTTTGCCATTCAGTTAGATCATGGTTGACCTGTATCTTGACTCCTTTTACCTACTTTTTCTCTATATCCTTTGATACCTCTTACTTCACTAAAATATGTCAATCTCAATCCTGCAAATTTTAATTGAACCAGCAACCACAGCCTTTTTAGGGCAGAGAGTTCCAGATTTTCATCGACCGTAATGTGAAAAAGTGCTTCCTGATTTTGCTGCTAAATGGCTAAACTTTAATTATAAGATGTTCAAGTGCTCAACTATGCTGTGTGGATAACCTCTGAAGAGATACAACAATTTCTGATAGCTTGCCAAAAGAAAATTCTGATTTCCAGCACACAAATTCAGCCGGTTTTGTCTGCTCATTACTGCTTTCAGCAATGTCATATCGTAACATATCAAGCAGAGTAAAAATAGAATCCACATACAAATATTCACAAAGAAACCTTATTTAAACTATGCAAGAGCAGGAGTTTAAACCATGCAATAGTAGATATTGATTGGGTGTTTAGCGGTGCTTTTTCCCCCCAGAAAGTATTGAGCTTCTGGAATGTGTTGCCATCTAGCGTGGAGGGTGCTGCCTCCCTGCATGCCTTCAAAAAAGAGTTTAACTGTTTCTTGACTGGAGCAGAGATAGCATCATACAGAAGGCAAGTGTCATTATAGGTATTGCTTGGTCCATGTGACCTCCTGGATTGGTTTTGATGATCTGAGGGGTGTGCAGAGGAATTTTAAAGAGTATTTTTTCCCCTTATTCACCTTGTTTTTTTCTCTCTCTTTTTCTTTTGCCTCACTCAGGAGATTATATTGCTGCTGGGGGAGGTGGGTGAGTGGTTTAGTCACGATGCTCTCGCCAGCACGCGCATCATGACTAGTCACACAAGTAGACTTGATGAGCCAGATGCTCTTTGCCTCTCATTGGTTCCATATGTTTGTAACTGTTGAAGCTTCTACTTCTAATCACCAATTCTTTTCACGTATACAATCAACAATGCTACATAGAAATATATGGGTAAGTAACAAGTTTAGATCTATACAGGATTCATGCTATACACAGAAGAAAACATATTTCTGTCTGTAGAGATCCAAACCAAATAACAAGTCACCATCAATCAGTGAAACAACAGCTGTGCTGACTTCTGATTGGGCAGGCCCAGCAAAACAACAATAGACAATTCTGTTTGGGAAATTCTGAACACAGCCCCTGACTTTCTGTCCACTTAAAGTAATAGACAACAGATCCGTATCTGTGGTTCAGAAATGTTTTGACACTGTTAGTGGTCGACCTCACCTGAGAGTCCCCAGTTACAGAATAGCATATTTTAAAAATTCTTTCATTACAGACACAATGAGAAAATCAAGAATTTATGACCATGTGTGAGCCTAGATATTTAACTGTGAAAAAGGACAGTTGAGTCTAATGTCCCTGCACATGCTTTTCTAACGAGGGTCAATGGGTTAGACTTCTAAATTATAATAATGACACTAGCTGGTGTCTTTCTGTGACAGGAACTGAGATGGAGAAAGAGTAAAATGACACTTTTTTAACTTGTGAACAAGTTAAATTGCGTGATTAGACAAGCAAAAGCTTCGCATGAAACTACAATGTTAACAAAAAAGTCTTCTTTTATTAAATCTCACAGTACTGAAGGAGCATACTGTCAATGAAGCTGACATGTAACATTGTTATTGCAACAATTAAGACACAGTATCCTTTTTGGGGGCCTTCAATAGACTCAACTGAAAACTATATAAAATTACAACTGTATTATGTTCCATGTGGACTTTTGTAATTATGTTTATTTGATCATTTTTCATTTGATTATATTTAAATGTAACCCTAGCTCTCCTGCTCACACCGTTCTCTGAAGCTGTCTCTTAAGTTCACAAGATAAGATACGTGATTTAAGAAACTGGCCCTGAAAGTTAAGTTCCAATTGTAAAAAAGGAGCACCCTCTTTCAAAGGAAAGAAATACAACATTGCTCAGAAAGAATAGCTGACCTTAAAATGAAAATTATCTCTATAGCTTTAATGGTATCAAACATTCATAGGCTGAGAAGCTTAATAGCGTTTAGCATCATCTCCCTTAATTTTACATTTTGATTCATTCCAAAGTGGCTTTACCTTTTGAAAATGTATTATTTAATTTTTGCAATGGTTATTTCAAAGACTGGATCCATTACGAGCTTGCATTGGTAAATGCGAATGGTACTCAACAGGTTGGTGAATTCATGGGGCAGGAATTTCGCTTGGCGTGCGGGCGCGTGCCTGACTCGCCTGAGCATAAAATAGCGTGAGATGATGTCGGGCAAGCGTCCCAACGCCATCGCGCACCCACGCGATATTTTGGTTGGCCACGTGCGAAAATTGGCAGCCCACCGACAATTAAGTGGTCCATTAAGGCCATTAGTGTATTAATTAATCTGGATTTTTCTCTGCCCGTCCAACGTTACAGTTGGCTGGCGGGCGAATCGGCCAGGCGGCCTTTGGATTTTTGAGGAGGCCTCATCCAAGGGCGGGATGAGGTTTGCGATATTAATTTTTAAAAAAAATGTTTCGGCAGAATTTTTATAATCTAAGTGTTTAGGTGAGTGGGTCCAATGTGTGGACTTTTTTTTCCTGCATTTTAAAATCTTTATTTGATGGTTTTAAATTCGTAGCTCCCTGAGGCAGCTCTCTGCCTTCAGGGAGCTTTCATTGCGCGCTCCTCTGCGCCGGCGCTGGCTTCAGCGCTCGCCCTCCGCCCGTCCCCACCCCGGCAGCGTTGAGCCTTTCAGCGCACCTTTCATGCTGGCTGGCCATTAACTGGCCGGCCAGCATGAAATCACAGTCGGGGGCCGATTGCAGACCATTTCCCAGCTGCTCCTGGGCCCACACACCGCGCCCACCAGATGACCTCAAAATTCTGCCCATGTGTTTGGGTGGTTAGGAAGGACATTTAATGGACAATTATGGGAGGCCAATCAGTCATATGGGGGAGAGCAAGAATTTTTTTTGTTGAATCCAGTATCGGAATCAAGCACTCCGAGTTGCACAAGTTTGGTGTAAGGTAAAACTTACTTTTCTGATCTAAGAAAACACTTAACTTCAACTCAGAAATGTGACATTTCTATTTCCCATGCATCCTTCTTGATGGTTTCCCTGAGTATCACTGCCAATTTCGTATTCTGGGTAGTTTTGTGCTGAAGTCTCATGCACTGGGTTGTGACTAGCAAAACTTATTTTACTTAGGAACCCTGCAGCCAGCAAATACAGGAGGCTTTTCATTCCCAAAGTCTGGGCTGTATTGAAACCAAGATCTTAGAATTGCTTGGTATCATTTATTTTTGAATACATATGAAGTATGAATTTTGATCTTAATAAGTATGCCACCCTTCCTAAGACCTTCAATGGTACACTAGCCATAGCTCTAAAAAGCTCTCTTTTATGAGCGTATAATTGTAGCTTCTCTGCTACAGTGTTCATTTGTGACTCTTTAGCTCTAGAGAAGAGTCATATGGACTCAAAACGTTAACTCTGTTTCTCTCTCCTGCTGAGTTTTACCAGCATTTTCTGTTTTTATTTCAGATTTCCAGCATCCGCAGTATTTTGCTTTTATCAGTGGTAGGGGTGGGCGGTGGCGTAGTGGTATTGGCACTGACTAGTATTCCAGAGACCCAGGGTAATGCTCTGGGGGATCTGGGTTTGAATCCCACCACAGCAGATGGTGACATTTGAATTCAATAAAAATCTGGAATTAAAAGTCTGATGGTGACTGTGAAACCATTGCCGATTGTTGTAAAAACCCATCTGGTTCACTAATGCCCTTTAGGGAAAGAAATCTACAAGTGACTCCAGACTCACAGCAATGTGGTTGACTCTTAAATGCCCTCTGAACAAGGGCACTTAGGGATGGGCAATAAATGCTGGCCTAGCCAGCAACGCCTGCATCCCATGAATGAATTTTTAAAAGTTGTGGCTAGTTACATTGGTTCTTGCCAAACTTCCACCTAATATTAATAACGCTAGAGTTTCAAATATTAAGCAAAACATTGAAAGCATTCATAATCTAGATAAGGTATTTTTAAATAAATGTAAAAAAGTTAGTTAAATATTTTGTTTTGAAACTCTAGTCATGTTAAGGTCCAAAGGATGTTACACGGTGACAGAACAATTAATAGTAATTGCACACATTAGGCTCAATTACAAATACATCTGTCCTAAGTGAGATAATACACAATTCGGTTTCCTGGAATATGATCCTAAATAGACTTTATGCCATTAGCTTGTTAAAACTGACAAGATCTCACCTTCCATCCTCTCCATATGGTTAGTACAACAAATTACTAGGCAGGGCTCCAATTACTTGAAATTGGGTTTTTCATCTATTTGCACACTATTGTTAACAAATACGTATGGCATTCCTTTGTCTACTATTTTAATGGACGTGTTAAATATTTGCTTTCATGGCACATGAAACCAAGTATAAGAATACATTTTGTTAAGCAATGTGCAATGAGCAAGACTTTGAATGCAACTAGCACCTAATGTAAATTGATGTGTGCTTGGACATTTTCTCTCCATAGAAATCAATGGCAGCAAATCACTGATAGTGAGCCAATGATTTTCCATTCTGCATTCACTGTATCAGAGGGCCTAGCATCAGCACAGAACCTCACAAAATATACCCTGTAGTATAATGCACAGTCTGATTGTGCTATATTGAGTGTCAAGTGCCATAGCAGATGATAAGTAAGGGCTCTGGTGATCATATTATGCATCTTTAACTAAAGTACTGTTGAATCAAGCGACTCAAACTGAAACTAAAGAGCAGTGAGAGCTGCTTTTAGTTGCGGAAGATTAGCATACCCTCAATATACTACACCTAGTTATCAGCAAAATGCGTACCAGAAATGTATGTACTTTGTGTTACTACAACGGTAGTGGTGATTGTCATCACCTTCAACAACAATGTTCAGACTTAGTATTCTGTGAGGAAGTGAGGATAGAAACCTATTTGTATGGGTCAAGTGGTTTCAATCTTTTATCTATGTTGTGTCAGACGTAACTTGGTGGTACTAATAAGAACATCTATATAGTGCAGCATTGGGGATGCTTCCATAATTTAAAGGATAAAATAACAGCAATAAATTATAAGTACTTAACTTGCAAGAATTCCTCAGTACTTTGATCTTTCTTAATAAGAAAAATGTGTTATAAATATTCATCCTCCCAGGGATCCTCTACTGAGCTCTATGGTTAAACCATTGATGAAATGCGAATCAAGAGAAACACTCCAGCACTCATACTTGTCATTGCTAAATGCCGGTGTTTTTGGTCTGTTGTAAAGCTGTCTTTCTATGTCTATGGTCATACTCTGTCATATTTTGTAAATATCTACCCAAACTGCCAAACCAAATGTCTACAAATAACAACATCTTGCATTTATATAGTGCCTTTATTCCAGTAAGACATCACAAGGAGCTTCATAGGACTGTTATTGAGCCATATAAGGTGATATTAGGAGAGGTGACAAGGTAGGTTTCAAGGAATGTCTTAATGGAGGACTGAGAGGTAGAGAGATGGAGAGGTTTTGGGAAGGAATTCAGAGCTTAGGGCTTAGGCAGTCTATGATTGGTCCAACAACCTATAGAACAGTGATTGTATCCTTCATTGTCCAATCAATCCCAGCATGTCCTCTGTACTCTTGAGCTGCTGAAATGGAAGAACACAGGGACCTGTGGAGATACAATGGACATTTGTTGGGAAAATTGCATTCAATGTGCCAAATTGATTTTGCTCCTCATATAACTCCTATGCTCTCAAGGTGAGGTAAGAGTGACTGTCCTTGACATCAAGGCAGCATTTCACTAAGTGTGGCATCAAGGAGCCCTAGCAAATTTGGAATGAATGGGTATCAGGAGGAAAACTCTCCACTGGTTGGAGTCATACCTAGCACAAAGGAAAATCATTGTGGCTGTTGAAGGTCAATCATCTCAGTCCCAGGACATCACTGCAGGAGTTCCTCAGTGTAGTGTCCTTGGCCCAACCATCTTCAGCTGCTTCATCAATGACCTTCCCTCCATCATAAGGTGAGAAGTGGGGATGTTCGCTGATGATTACACAATGTTCAGCACCATTTGCGAGTCCTTAGTTACTGAAGCAGTCCGTGCCCATATGCAGTGAGACCTGGCCAATATCCAGGCTTGGGCTGACAAGTGGCAAGTAACCTTCATGCCGCACATGTGCCAGGCAATGACCATCTCCAACAAGAGAGAATCTAAGCATCTCCCCTTGACATTCAATGGCATTACCATCACTGAATTCTCCACTATCAACATCCTTGGGGTTACCATTGACCAGAAGCTGAACTGGACTAGCCATATAAACACTGTGGCTACAAGAACAGGTCAGAGGCTAGGAATCCTGCTTCAAGTAACTCACCTCCTGATTCCTCAAAGCCTGTCCACCATCTACAAGGCACAAGTCAGGAGCGTCATGGAATTCTCTCCACTTGCCTGGATGAGTATAGCTCCAACAACACTCAAGAAGCTTGACACCAGCCAGGACAAAGCAGCCTGCTTGATTGGCACCACAGTCACAAACATGCACTCGCTTCACCACCGATGAACTGTGGCAGCAGTGTGTACCATCTACAAGATGCAACTGAAGAAACTCACCAAGTCTCCTTAGGCAGCATCTTCCAAACCCATGGCCACTACCTTCTAGAAGGACAACGGCAACAAATACATGGGAGCACCATTGCCTGGAAGATCCCCTGCAAGTCATTCACCATCCTGACTTGGAAATATATCATTGTTCCTTCACTGTCGCTGGGTCAAAATCCCGGAACCCACTCCCTAACAGCACTATGGATATACCTACACCACATGGACTGCAGCGGGTGAAGAAGGCAACTCACTATCCTTCTCAAGGGCAATTAGGGATGGGCAACAAATGCTGGCCTAACCAGTGATGCCCACATCCCATGGACAAATTTTAAAAATGGGAATTTTGATATTATTTTCACCTGAAATGTGAGGGAAGTAGTTTTCATATTAGAATATCCCAATTTAAAATAACATGCTAAATGGGTTGACTCAGTCTGGCATCAGGCAAAAGATTAAAATGTTTATTGATACAAAAAATTGGCACAGAACACACTTGCAAATATTATTTGCCACTGTTTGGGCCCAGAAAAATATGTACATGTTCTGAGTGTGGGGCAATTGAAATTTGCATCTGCTCACTGTGGTAAATTTGCATCATTTGTAAGTTCGAAATCTGACATACTGGTTTTCCCATCGATCACACATTTGTTTTGTAGAGGAGAAATTGGAAAAAGTTACAGCCCAGAATAATATGATGATGAATGGAGCTATAAAGATCATAAAAATGTATTTATCTGGCAACACCCATACATGGGTAGTTTATAACTGAGTGTATTTATCAGACATTAATATACATGAATACTTTACTTTTGAGTGCCTGCTTTCAAAACTAACTAATAATTTGTAACTTTTTTCCCTTTGACCAGTTTTCAGTAAAATCTTGTGAGGACCTCAAAGCCACGAGGTCACAGCATGAAAGCTCATTTGCTTTCATCCTGAAAGCCTTTCTGTCGCATTAGCTCACTCTACAGCAAAGAAATTTGAAGGACCACTGTTTCAAAAGGTCATGGAAAGATGTGCTGCAAGAGTGCGTCATGCTGTGGAAGATTTGTTTCTTTGAATCTATTCCTTTCCCACCCTCCCTCTCTATCCTTTCCCTGTGCCAAGTTCTGACTCCAAAGTGAAATTTCCTGCTGCCTGTCTAGTCTCAGAAAAGGTCACGTTGAATGGCAAGCTCTGATCTTTTACATGCTCCCTAATCATTCCAGCAGCAGGGAAGAGATGGAATAACATCTCACCCACTGTTCTTGAGAGATGGGACCACTCTACATTTCTACTCCGCTAACACAAGAACTGTATGCCCTATGTTTCCATGACAACTAGTAACCTCCCCACCCGCCCCCACCACTTCCTTCCCCCCCACCCCCCACCTGCCCCGCATTTTCTTTTCCTCTTTATATTTCACGCTCAACAAGATTAACCTTTAGTATAGCAAATAGCTGTGAGGGAACACGATGCAACTTTAATGAATGCCAGGATTTATTACCAGTTGATACATCACCTAGAAATTACTTAATGAAATATAGTATTGCAATCAGCCTTAATGTCCCTTTCAAATCTCTGTTAAATTAACTGATGTTGACTAACAACATATGACATCCATACGATGAACTGTTAAATAATGTGCAGCATATCATGTGCACAAAGCTGCATTAGAATAGAAAGAATTCAGAATGTCTTAATGCAGCCAATAGATTATCATTAACTCAATTTCATCTGCCCTATATATTATCCTTTCCCCCCATCTCTCCTAGGGTATGACTCCTTGCAAGTCAATAACTCTCTGGTACTAAAAGGGTAGTCATTGGGGCCTCAGGTAAAAGCCTGAACAGCGGGCATCAGAAAGTAGATTGAATGTTGCTGAATTCCCAGTCTCAGCCATGTTAGTGTGCGTAGCAAAGACCCAGTGACAACCTAGAGGGAAAGAGAACACATCACATGCAAGGCTATCAACATTTCTACAGTAGTGGGAGTCTGATAGGCAAGATTGCAGTCATGATCCTGTCTCATTGTGGTGAGTTCACACTTGGACCTATTTTGCCGGACTAACTAGTAGATGAGAGAAAGCAAGAGAATGGCATGGATGTGTTGCTATCCCACCAGTAATTAAAGCACTTCTAATTTTATTAATGTTTCTGAGGCTCAACAACTTATCAGATAAATGGCTTACAACTGAACATCTTCTTGCTAAGATTCGTCCAAAGTTGGCAGTCCTATTGATGCAATCTAACAGCTGATTCAAAGCAGCATTAGCAGTATCTGAGAAGAGGCCACCTTCTTCTCGCAAAAGCTATAACTGTTACATCAGGGGGGAAAAAATAGGAGGGATACATACGAAACAAATAAGGCAATATCTCAAAGAGTAACACAATCCAGGTACTAAGCTCAAAATGGTCAAATACATCACAGTTGTGCCATGTGGAGACTAAGGTGGAATATCACCATCACAGCAGTAAAACATAGACCTCTGCGTGGCAAAAATGTGCTTTAGTACATCATGCTCCTGTCATGTGGAGTTTCTTCCTGCCTTTAGACATGTAGCAGAAATGAAAGATATCTCCATAACAGAAAAAGGCTTTAGTCTACAACACTGTTGTTGTTGTCACCACCCTTCTACATGGCAGTGAGAACTACCAAAGATGCCTCTGAGCACTGAAGAATTCTCTGCAGGATACTCAAAGTCAAGTGGAAAGACAGGTGACCAAACTCCAGCATCTTTACCGAAGCCAAGTCCTCCAGCATCACAACCATGGTCATACAAACTCAGCTCTGCTGGTCTGGACACTGCATCCAGATGTTAAATAATTAACTTTTGAAGCAGAATTTTCTTTTTACAACTTAAGGTTGGCACTCAAACGCAAGGGGTGTGAGGGTGGGTGGCGGTGGGGGGGGGGGGGGGGGGGGGGGGGGCAAAGAACATTTTTAACACACCCTGAAGGCCTCATTGAAAAGGCGTGGGAGGAACTTGCCACAAACCACATCAGGTGGTAGCGCCTCATCCAACAAGCTGCAACACAGTCAAAACTGACCGCATAAGCACTGCTACAGAGAAGCGACAAAAGCGGAAGGAGAGAGAGTAGAATCCTAGCTCGAGAAGCTCCTACCTCAGGGCAACCCTTGTCCTCTCTGCCCAAAGACCTGTGGCTCCAGGATTGGTCTGTTGAGTCTCCCGAGAACACACAAATCATGAAGCCTGGCAGAGGTCATCCACATTTCGAGGGACTGATGATGACGAGAAATGAAAGACGCTTTCTAAATACAAACTCCATTAGTCTTTTCTCCTGCACAGCCATTTGGCCTGCAAAAATTTTCAGCTGGCTTCCAGGTTTTATTGCTATGGATATCACATTGACTGTGAATGAAGGAAGAAAATATTAAGGGCCTTCAGCCTTTGTAATAGAAACTTAATGGGTGGAATCTTCCTGGTCCCAGGAGATGGGCTTTCAGGCAGGACTAGGAGGAAATTTTGAAATGATGGGTCAAATGGGACCCACCTCCAACTGACCTTGCCAGAGGCAGGGTGAAATTGGCAAGGGCTACCCACCTGACAGCAACAGGTAGCCTAACAGGTAATCTATATAATTAGGTGCCCAATTTTGGGAATATTGGGGACACTGCCAGGATGGGCACCCCCACTGAGGCCAAAGTCAGGCAGGTGCACAGATACAGTTTACCAGCAGCTGTCCAGGGTGGGGTGGGGGGAGGCCCACGTGGCCTCTGTCAGTCCCCCCACCCCACCAGAGGCACAGGGATTAGAGGGCTACAGGTGTGGCCACAGGCATCCTATGGAGGAGTCTCCCCTTCGCAAGGGGTGGCCAGGCAGTGGTGGCCACATTTTAACTATAAAAAGTAAATACCTCTTTAGAGGGTATCTCAGGATGGAGGTGCCCATGCAGTCACCCCCCTACAGTGGCAGCATCCGCCTTTTTCAGTGGGGCTGCCATCCTTCCAATATAGGGCCTCTGATTGTGTCTGTTAGCTCAGGAACCTGCCCGCCATCCTTAACTGAATGGAAGACACGGAGGTGGCCTGTTAGGAGCCCACCTCCCAGAAGATGGTGATGGTGGGTGTATTGTCAGCCACTGCGGGTTCAGGACCTGGAAATGGCTCTGCACCATGATTACTTAGGTTATTTATAAAAGGGGCAAGATTCCACCCAATGTATCTTGGCCAGTCTTTAAAGCTGTAATATGTGTGCTCCGTAAACTACATTGGTGCCAAGCTGGTTTGGTGATAATCACATTTTAGACTTTCAATTCAACTGCTAGGGGAATCTCTTGACTTACTCAGAACAGCTGTCAATTCCTCCTAATGATTGACGGATAGGATCGAGGGAGGTGGGAGGGCAAAGCCAAGATATTCTTGGTCATCACTTACAGCATCCTGACATTACATGAATTTTGAAAATAATGTTCCCCAGAACTAGTAGCATTTTAGACACCTTGGGCTGTACACTGTTCCGATGTTCTTTATGACACAAGTTCCCATATTCCATATAATGATTTGGGTAGTCTGAAAATGGCACACAGTGCTTGGCAAAATTAGTTTTCCCTCGGCCTCTCGCACCAGCTGAGTGACCTTGATTTGAGAGCTACCCTCCTGGCTTCAGCAGTGACAGTCACATTCTGAGGTGGCAGTGAAATATAGAAGAGCCATCAGCAAAGCGGCTGTACTGACAGCCATCCATCACCGAGCAGCAGTCAGCCCATAATAGCCTCCGTAATGAGGCTCTCTTCCTGAGAGCACCTGCCTGGAAACTGTCATGTACCAGGGAAGTGTGAAAGCGTATTAAAAAAAAAACGCAGGAAAAATGTTCATCTGTACCAGACTACACAGAGGACTCCAGAACTAATTAATCTGCGGGTTATTTTGTTCTCCCTGCTGTTCCGAATCACTTCTCTTTACTTAACCTGAGAATCTCCAGGTTGATAGAGGTCGATGAGTTGCCACATCCAGACACCAGGTGCATCTGTTGCAGTTTGGAATTTGACTCACAGCTAACTGCGCGGCTGAACATGTTCTGAGTGATTTAATTCAAGAGAACAAAACGCCCGGACTACCAATGGCTCAATGTGAACATTTCTTCAGTCAACCAATTTAGCAGCATAACAGTTAAGATGCCCTCGATAAAATGCTACAACCGTGGCTTTGGGCATCAGCTGATGCATTCTAAAGTAATAATTGAATATTAAGATGTATTAGGTATTTTTTTCTGAGTGGTTTCAAGTCTAATTATCCAATTGTTTACCCGCCTATCAACTGTTTCAAACATTGGGATTTTATTTATTTATTTATGCCATTCGCTCTTTCACTCTTTTCCTTAAAATATGCCTTTTGGTTCCCGAATTTCTTTTGAGCTGTTTTCTTTCTGCTGAATGTGCCACGTGAGTCCCGCTTCCACGTGTGAACAGGGTTTTTGCCGCACTTCTGGCGAAGCTATGGCGAGAGATGCTCCCAGAATAAGGGTCTATGTTCTTCTAGGTTATTCAAGTTATCATTGTTTTTGAGTTAACTTTTGTTCCAGGTACGATGGTCACACCTGTATCATGACCATATCAAGCCCATAGCCTTCTACATTGCAATTAGAGGGAAAAACAGCTCAGCTATATTTTCAATCAATTAAAACCTATTTTTGGAAATTGCTTCCATGTCCAAAATGTGTGACGAAGGCCAAGAAAAAAAGAAATCAATAAAACGCTTTCAGTTCAGTTTTTCAGAGATAAAAACATAGAATATAAAGAACATGCAGAGAGAAATAAAAAGCAAAAATATAAGTTGATAAATTTAAAAACTGGCCAGAGAGAGAATGGGAGAGGGAAATGAGAGCAAGTTGAGCCAAACCAAATGCTTTTTAAAATTCTTATTTCAATGGTTTAATTGATAGTTTACCATTAATATTACAAGGAGAATTAATTGAACAGATTCATTACTGTAACATGATAATTTATGTCGGTGTCACAGTATTTGAGCTGGTAAAAAACCAGCCAACCTAGGATTTAATCCTTTCCCCAGCTCTGCCAACCAACCAATGGTAAACAGTGTAGCAAAAGAACACTGATTTCCTTTGAGGGAAGAATAGATTGGGTGAGGCCGCAGTGGACAAGTGAATCAAAGCCTCTGATAATTTTGATCCTGCCACAAATCAAGTTACTTTGTATTCTCCATTGCTCTTATTTCATGTATTACATAGAATGTACAAGACACGAATAGGTCAGTCAGCCCAATAGGTCAATGTAGTATATGCTTCACACGAGCCTCTTCCCGCTGCTCTTCATCAAACACTTTCTGCATGATCCTCCTATTCCTATGGGTAGGATTTTATGTCCCGCAGGCAGGCGCGCGTTCGATCCAATAGGGCATAAAATAGCCCATAAAGACATCAGCAAGTGTCCCGACATCATCGCACACTCACGCGATATTTCAGTTGACAGGCACGCACGCCAGTTGGCACTGATAATTAAGAGGCCTATTAAGGCCATTAATCAATTAATTTAAACCTATTTTTCACTGCGGCCAGGCAGCCTTTGGATTTTTTAGGAAACCTCACCCACGGGCGGGATGAGGTTTCCAACATCTAGTAAAAAATAATTTTTTTTGGAAATAATTTTTATAATGTTTATGTTCATGTCAGTCAGTCGTATGTGGGGACATGTTTTGCACATATTCAGAATCTTTATTTTTGGTTTTAATATTCTTCAGCTCCCTGAGGAAGTTCCCTGAAGGCAGGGAGCTTTCAATGCGTGCTCTCCCGCACATGCGCAGACTTTTGTGCTCGCACTCCTCCCATCCCCACCCCAGCAGCGCTGAGCTTCTCAGCACGCTTCACTCTGGCTGCCCGTTAATTGGGCAGCCAGCTTGAAATCGCAGTCGGCGGCTGACCGTTTCCCAACCACTCCCGGGCCAGCCCGCTCCGCCCGCCCGATGACTCAAAATTCCTGCCCTAAGCATTCATTTAGCTTCCCTTTGAACGTATCAATGCATAAACATCAGAAACATCTTATAGTAGTGAGTTCCATTCTTACCACTCTCAGGATAAAGAAGTTTCTCTTGAATTCTCTATTCATTCCTTTGCTTTGTAATGCTGGTGTTAACCAAATACTTGCAAAGAATTAACTGTAGTGTATTGCAAGAGGACTTAAGTACAGGAGCGAGGATGTCTTACTGCAGCTGTACAGGGCCTTGGTGAGACCACACCTGGAGTATTGTGTTCAGTTTTGGCCTCCTTACCTAAGAAAGGATATATTTGCCATAGAGGGAGTACAGTGAAGGTTCACCAGACTGGGATCGCAGGATTGTTGTATGGGGAGAGATTGGGCCGACTTGGCTTGTATTCACTGGAGTTTAGAAGAATGAGAGGGGATCTCATTGAATTGTATAAAATTCTGACCGGGTTGGACAAACTGAACGCAGGGATAATGTTTCCTCTGTCTGGGGGGTATCTGGAACAAGGGGTCACAATCTCAGGGTACAGGGTAGGCCATTTAGGACTGAGATGAGGATAAACGTTTTCACTCAGAGGGTGGTGAACCTGTGGAATTCTCTACCTCAGAAGGCTGTGGAGGCCAAGTCACTGAATACATTTAAGAAGGAAGATTCCTGGACTATAAGGTGGCAAAGGGTGTGGAGAGAGAGCAGGCATTGAGATAGAGGATCAGCCATGATCATATTGAATGGCGGAGCAGGCTCGAAGGGCTGAATGATCTACTCCTGCTCCTATTTTCTACGTTTCTATGACTATTTTATGTCAGAAAATGTTTTGCACATGGTTTTGCTCACATTGTCACAACAAAAGCATGTGTATTGGAAAGGGTTACAGTGATGGTCAGTGATGCTAATTGTAAACAGGGTGAGCTATGAAGGGAGATTGGAGAAACCTAAGCTTTGCTGCGCAGAAAGAAGGCAGCAAATGGCAGGAGAGGCCTCATGAAAATATTGTGCATACTGGAAATCTGAAATCAGAGCAGAAAATTCTGGAAAGACTCAGCAGGTTTGGCAGCATCTGTGAAGAGAAAGACAAAGTCAACATTTCAGACTGATAACCTGGGAAAATTTAGAGATGTAATGGGTTTGAGGTGGGGAAAGTTGGGGGCTGGGAGGAAAGGACTGTTTTGTGATAAGGCAGAAAAGGTATGATTGTGCATGGCAAAAGCAAACAGACATAGGACAAGTAAAGAAATAAAAGGTGGGTGCCATAAATCAGCAGAGCAGAATCATTACAAGCAACTGCTGTCCAGAAAAGTGGGGCAGTAATTATGGTCTGAAATTGTTGAACTCAGTATTAAATTTGGAAGACAATAGAAAACTTTGAAAGATGAGATGCTGTACCTTGAACTTCTGTTGAGCTTCCTTGGAACCGTATAGGAGACTGAGGACAAAAAGGTCAGAGATGAGTGGAACAGAGATTTAAAATGGCCAGCAACTGGAAATTCAGGATTATGTTTACACACTGAATGTGTTTGATCTCCACAATGTAGTGCGGGCCGCATTGTGAGCAGTTAAATTGGTATATTAAATTGAAAGAAGTACAAGTAAATTGCTGTTCCACCTGGAAGGAGTGTCTGAGGCTGTGGGTGATGGGAAGAGGGGAGGTAAAAGGGCAGTTGTTGCAACTCCTGCACTTGATGGTAAAGGAGTAATGTGACGTTGAAGGGGTGGTGGGAGTAATTGAAAAGTGGGTCAGGGTGATGTGGAGGAGACAGTCCCTTCAGAATCCTGAAAGGGGCCAAAATGACCATTCCCTCCATAACACGCTAGTCCACACTTCAATCACTACCTCCTTTAATCTTCTGCTGGAGATATATACTACCAGATGCAGTATTTGCCTGTAGTAAACAACAGGTTATTTTTCCATAACTTTCAATAATAGGACAATTAGTATGAATGTTGCCACACACTCATGAAAGAGGGCCCTGTTTTGGAAACTCATTAGTTGCAGTCAGTAGCACAAAGAAATTCAGAAATACTCACCATAGAATTACAGCCTAGGTGTCCATAAAGTGTTTGCAGAAATTTACCATTTAAACTGGCAAATTGTCTTGAACTTAGTATTAGGCTACATTTGCTGTGTGCAAATGAGCTGCTTTGTTCCCCTACATTATAAAAGTGATTACACTTCAAAGATGTGTCATTAGCTATGAATCACTTTGGAAAATACTGAGGTTGTGAAAAGCATTATATAAAAGTGATGTTTCTTTTCTAATGTTAAATGTATACACCAGCAGACATGATATCCAGACTGATTGCCATAGCAACTTGAAACATTAATTAACAAACATCATAAAGCACATAACATTTGCACCAAACACATGTGAAGTAGTGACCATCTCTCACAATAGAGACCTAACCACCTTCCCTTGATATTTAATGACATTAGCAGCGCCAAGACAGCAAACGCCAATATCCTGTGTGTCACCATCAACTGGAAATAATGTGGTACTAGAAAAGGTCAGAGTGAGGTCAGTGTGGTGAATGGCTCACCTCCTTACTTCCCACAGCTGCTCTGCCATCTACAAGGCATAAGTCAGGAGTGGAAGAGTGCAGCTCCAACAACACTCAAGAAGCTTGACACCATACAGGACAAGAAGTCAGCTTGATAAGCACCTCATTTGTGAGCTTCATTTCACCACCAACGCACCATGTCTACAGTGTTTACCAGCTGTAAGATGCATTGTGGCAACTCGTCAAGACTTCTTTGGCAGCACTCCTAAGCCCTTGACCTTCACCACCTACAATATGTTCAGGTGACTGTTTGTGATGCTTGGACATTATTGTTCTGATTTTAAAATCTTTATTTAATACTCTTGAAGTCTTCATTCCACGCTCGCCCGCGCCTGGTGCTTACACCAGCGCCCGCCCTCTTCCCGCCCCCCCCACCCTGGCAGCGCTGAGCATTCCAGCGTGCACTTCATGCTAGCTGGCCGTTAATTGGCCAGCCAGTGTGAAATTGCTATTGGGGAACACCATCACCTCTAAGTTAATGAAATAAAACTTATTGAAGAATCATATTGGACTCTTTCTCTCTCTACAGATGCTGCTGAGTCTTTCCAGCACTTTCTGTGTTTATTTCAGATCTCCAGCATCTGCAGTATTTTGCCTTTATTGCCTCTAAGTTGTTCTCCAAGTCACATACCATCCTGACCTCGACATATTTGCCAATCCTTCATTATCACTGGATTAAAAACCATGGGCTCCCCATCTAACAGCAATGGGAGAACACCATCATCACATAGTCTGCAGCAGTTCAAGAAGAACTGACCACCATCTTGTTAGAGGGTATTAGGGATGGGCAATAAATGTCAGCCTTGCCAGTGACATACACATTGTGAGAGTGAATGGAAAAAATCAAGGATCAGTTTGTAGGAAACATTTAATTTATTTTGAGGAAATAGACCCTTCTTGACACACAGGGCAGAACTCTCAGGTCTGCGGATGGGCGTGATTGGCGGGTCCAGGAGTGGCCGGGGATCAGACCACCAACCACGTTCAGCCCCCAATAGCAATTTCACACTGGCTGGCCAATTAACGGCCAGCTAGCATGAAGTGCACGCTGGAATGCTCAGCGCTGCCAGGGTGGGGGGGGCGGGAAGAGGGCGGGCGCTGGTGTAAGCACCAGGCGCGGGCGAGCGTGGAATGAAGACTTCAAGAGTATTAAATAAAGATTTTAAAATCAGAACAATAATGTCCAAGCATCACAAACAGTCACCTGAACATATTCACAATAAAAATTCTGTCCATAGGTTTCTTTTAATTTAATAACGGAAACTTCATCCCACCCTTGGATGAGGTTTCACGAAAAATGCAAAAACCACCTAGCCGATTCGCCCGTTCATGAAAAATCTGGGAAATTACAACTTTAATGAGCTTAATTGCCTTCTTAATTGCCGGCGGGCGCACTTCCAACTTTTGCATGCGCCCGCCGACCAAAATATCACGCGAGCGCTGGATGACGCTGGGACGCTCATCAGACGTTATCACGCGCTATTTTACGCTCGAGCGGGTCAGGCATGCGCCCACACGCCGATCTGAAAATTCTGCCCATAAGCTGCGTGAATTAAAATTGTTTATTTATGTAAATCCATGTGCTCCTCCAATTCTGGCCTCCTCCAATTCTAATCACTTCATCATTGGCTACTGTACCTTCAGCTGCCTAGGCCTTAAGCTCTGGAATTCCCTGAGATTTCTTAAAATCTCTCTCTTTGACCTATTCTAATACCTCCTTATGTGGCTCTTATGGAATTTTGTTTGATACCATTCTTGAGAAGCAGTTTGGGATACTTCACTACATTAAGGCTGCTATTAATGCACGTTGCTGTTAAAAAAAAGAGATATCCCAGGGTTCAATCATTAGAATGGCCAGTCATTAATGGCTCAGCGGGCCAAACCCTTCCAACCGTACAGAAAAGGGAAGTCTTTCTCTCTGAACTCAAATAGCATCCTATGGGGAAATAGACCAATTAGGTTAAGAAGAGTAGCTTGAAAGTGGCCTTTCACCTTCAATGTCAACAGAGTTGTGTCTTTGTTAAGTTTTCATAGAAGAACTGAGAGTTGAGGGATCGCATTGTGAAAACTCCATTCTATTCATATGTAATGGAATGTTGATCTTGATATTAAGAGGGCTACAGTTAGACTGAGCTTGGTCAGCTTATCTGGAATACTGAATCAGCTTTGGGCACCAAAACTCAAGAATCAAAGATTGGCTGTGGAAGGGCTATAGAACAGATTCACCAGAATTATGTCAGGTCTTAAAGGATCAAAGTATGAGGGCAAGTTGCATAACCTGGCTTGAGTTTAGAAGATTGAGGGATGATAAACGTGACACCTTAAAAATGGACAGGTATACAGCACAGCATTTTGATGACATGAAATTTAGAAGCAGGGAGAATAGAAACATACTTCAGGAGGGCATAGATAGACTGGTGAAATGGGCACACATGGCAGATGAAGTTTGGTATAGGGAAGTGTGAAATTATACATTTTATGTAGGAAGAATGAGAAGAGGCAATATGAACTAAGTTATGGAATTTTATGGGGAATGCAGGGGCAGAGAAACCTGGAGACCCATATACATAAATCTGTGAACGTGGCAGGAAATGTGTAGACTATTAAAAAAGATTATGGGATCCTTGGCTTATTGATTGATGGAGTACAAAAGCAAGAAATTTATGCTAACCCCTTTATAAAGCACTGGTTAGGCTTCAACTGGAGTGTTGTGCTAAATTCGGCACACACCACATTTTAGGAAGGACATTAAGGCCTTAAAAATGGATACAAATGAGGTCTGTTAGCATGGTGCAAGGGATGAGGGACTTCAATTAAATGAAGAGACTGGAGAAGCTGGGTTGTTATATTAAGCTTAAGAGGAGATTAGATAGAGGTGTTCAAGATCATGAAGTATTCTGACAGAATAAATTAGGAGAAATTGTTTCGAGTGGCAGCAATGTCAGTAACCATAGGACACAGGTTTAAGGTAAAAACAAAAAACTACTGCGGATGCTGGAAATCCAAAACAAAAACAGAATTACCTGGAAAAACTCAGCAGGTCTGGCAGCATCGGCGGAGAAGAAAAGAGTTGATGTTTCGAGTCTTCATGACCTCATGAGTTCTGCTGAAGGGTCATGAGGACTCAAAACATCAACTCTTTTCTTCTCTGCCGATGCTGCCAGACCTGCTGAGTTTTTCCAGGTAATTCTGTTTTTGTACAGGTTTAAGGTAACTCACAAAAGAACCAGAGGCATCATGAGGAAACATCAGCTCAGATATTCCATTCTCTGGCAAGGGTCAGGGGGTGTGGTGGTCGTACCTCAGAGGTATTCCAAAAGATGTGTTGGGGGACCCCTCCAGAAATCCCCAAGCAAGGACTGCACAGGAATTTCCCAGGAATTTTAAACTTCCATTGGGCGATTACCCTGTACCTGGAACCATCCGAAACTCGGATTTAAATTGGAGTCTTTGGATGGTTCTGACTTTCTTAGCAGAATAGTCACCCAGGAATAGTTAGAAGGATTAAAAGCACTTCCAACTCCTGGGTACCTATGCTACAGACCAACCACTTCCCCCGACCCCATATTGGGCACCCTGCCCCCGACTACGCCACTACCTCCACCGATTACCATCCCCCAACTGCTCCCCATACCCCAACTGCTCCCCATCCCCCAACTGCCCACCCCCACCTCCTGACTACCCTCTCGACCCACCACCACCCCCCTGATTACTTGAACATACCTCCAACTACCCCTAACACCCCGAATGCGGAGTTCTGGGAAAAGAGCTGGTTAGCGGGACTAATTGGATAGCTTTACCAAAGAGACAGTAAAGGCATGATGAGTCGAATGGCCTCATGATTACATGACTCTTGAATTCTACGCTTCAATATAGACTAGATGCAGACAATCTATTTCCTCTTGTGGGGTAATCCAGGACAAGGTGTGGGAAGCAGCTGGACTGCTTGCCCCAATCCCCGGAGGAAAGTTGGCCGGAAGCCGACATGCCCAGAGCAAGCCTGCCCCGTAGCCATAACATGCTGCCGGTAGGCTAATGTGATTGAGAGGAGGACTTCCATTCCTCAGAAGGAGGAAGTCCCACCCTTGGCAGCTCCAGCAGTCCCAGCAGCACCAGAGCTCAGTAATCTGCACTACCGGGACTGCAAGGAGGGGCATGAAGAAGAGTGATGGCTGCCCCAGAAAGATAAGTCCTGGGTTTTTAGGACGGGGAGGAATTCTGGAAAACAGGGAGGGGGGCAAGAGGGTGGGGGCCCTGGTTTTGGAGGTAGGCAGTGCAGAAGGAAGGGGGGGGTGGTGACATCTTGGGAGTGGTGTCCCCAGTGTGTACAGGACACCCCCCGAATGAGGTGGCCCCCTTATTTCCTGCCTTTTTACATGTAGGCCAGAATAAAGGCCTGCCCACTCCCTCCAATCCCCACCCCCCAAGAGCCTGCACACGCCAGCCATATTGTGGCGTGGACAGTGCATTATCCATATCAATAGGCTTGCTAACAAGCCTAATGGACCTTTAATTACTTATTTACATATGGAGGATGGGCTGCCAATTTTGGCACCCGTCCACCTAGTGCTGTATGGAGGGTAAGCTCAGGAGTGAGGATGGTGGTGGGGGGAAGGTGATGGGCCAGCCGCCATACCTATTTTATGTGCTCTTCTGCTGAAAACATGCCCAGCAGGGGACATGTAAAATCCGGTTCAAGGGGTAAAAATCTGAAAATTAAAAACACTCAAGAGTGAGATCAGGAAGCACTTCTTTCCCACAAAGTGTAGTGGAAATCTGTACAAAACTCCCATAAAGGGCTGGGGATGCTGGGTCTCTTGAAATATTTAAGACAGAGCTTGATAATCTTTTGTTAAGTAAGGGTATCAATAGGTATAGAATAAAAGTGGGTAAATGGAGTTGAGGTATGGATTTACCATGAGCTAAGGGAATGCTAGAACAGGTTCAAGGAGCTTCCAAACTCGCAACCTCTACCACCTAGAAGGCTAAGGGCAGCAGACACATGGGAACACCACCAACTGCAAGTTCTCCTCTAAGCCACACACCATCCTGACTTGGAACTATATCGCGTCCCTTCACTGTTGCTGGATCACAATGCTGGAACTCTCTCCCAAACAGCACTGTGGGTGTACCTACACCACATGGACTGCAGTGATTCAAGAAAGCAGCTCACCACCACCTTCTCAAGGGCAACTAGGGATGGGCAATAAATGCTGACCTAGTCAGCGACACCCACATCCTATGAACAAATAAAAAAAGTTCATTGACCTATTCCTGTCGCTATGTATTTTATATAAAACAAACCGATTTGTTGGTTTGCAGTTGTGCCCCTTCTCAACAGAAGGCTTTGCGTTCAGCCTCCTGTAAACAGAAGAGAATGTGGCAGCATGTGCGATATGACAACAGCAAGGGTTTTATGTTATAACCTTTTGGGTTATTTAACTAAATATTGGACACCAAAAAATGCATTGCAGATCACAGGGAACACAAAAGTTCGCTTACGAGAACGACTGTTGGTGTAGAGCTCAGGAGGATGTCCAGCATTAAACTCTGAAATACGTAACATAGGTACTCATTAACATCATAGATAGTGATTGAGAGTTTTCAACCTCCAATAATACAAATTCAAACTGTAGATTTAGTTTAAATAACAAATGGGTAGGAATGAGTTAACGGTAGTAACTAAATTTCAGGATTCAGGTAATTAGCATTAGTCTTCCTTTCATCTCAATTGTTGCTGTAGCTGCTGAATAAAATCACCCTCTTAAGGTTTATAGTAAAATTACAAGTGAAAAATAACATGCACTCTAATCAGGGTTCAGGTAATAACAACACTGAAAACCCTTTATGATATCTAAACCCTTGCTTATATTACTATCTTGTTATCACTCCAGGCTTCCATTACTTTCTACGCAATTCCCCTTTTTCCAATATATTTTTTTCCACTGCTGTTGAATAACATCTGTTGAATGAATACCTTCATTATGATATTTAATAGCCCCTCTGATAAAGTAACAGGTTGCTCATAGCATCATAAAGAAGCTTAACTGCCCTCCTTGCAAGTGTCTTCGCATAAACATTGTTTTAATAAAATGGAACACTAGTTTGTCTCTCTAATTTTTACTTGTCTTATCAATTAAATACACAATGCACAATACTAGGAAACTGAAAGGCCAACTGTGTGTCATAACTCAGTAGGGCAGTCATCCGAATCGAATTCTGACAAGTGGTGTCCGATCTCCTAAAGAAAGCAGGTTCACACACTTTCAGCTTCTACTGACTACAATGTAACTACATTGAGAGCACAGCAAACTTTTTAAATTTTAATGTTAATGTTAGTGAAAAGCTGATTGTACCATGGCTTTTTCACTATTATTAAAAATAGAACTGCTTTGCCCATTGGCTAGAAAGCAGTGTAAAACTGACGATAACTCAGTATTGCTGTGTCTATATCACTCAAATAATGTATCAGTTCCAAATCAGTACCTACAGTATTGTAATACTGTTAGATCATTCCTCTTGTGACTTTCTCATTTGTGAAATAATGTGTCTGTGCCCATGTTGATGATTGTCTTGGATGTCACAGGGCTGTCAAGGATCCCATTGCTGTGCAAGGAGAAAATATGGACTAAGTAACAAATTGCACACATTAAGACATTAAAAATTGGCGTGCATGACTAATGGTTGATGTGAATTCAGCTCTGTAACCAAGTGCCACGCAGAGAATATTTGACCTTGTACAAAAATGGATGGTGCTCTCCACCCACTCGTAGCAAATGGTTTGATTCTTCCTGGGACAGTTAGTGAATGTTTCCTTCCTTACAATGCAGGTTATTCTAATTTTATATGTGTAACAAATCACCCTGGTTAGGCTCACAGTAAGTAGAGGTTGCAGCTAAAGGAAAAGGTTGGGGTGAAGTGGGGTTTGACTGTTGAGGTGTTTTTGTGAGCAGGTGCAGTTGTGGTCATTTGGTGAGATTAGGTGATCTTGGAGTAGGAGTGATGGCTTCATTGGTTGATAGCAGGAAACTTAGTGGATTTTTAGCAGACTTGTAATTAACAAAACACTATTCTAAAATACTATCATAAAAAGGTTGATTTAGAATACTAGCTGTACAAAAGATTCACTACTTTGTTTTCTTTTTAGCTGAAAATTTGGAATAAGGCTTGCTATTTTAACATGAAGAGTGTTACACTTTGAGTTGCTAAGTTCTAAGAGAAGACATATTTTGATTCTTTCTTCGGTTCTATACACGATTAGTTATGATATAGATGGGGTGGGAAACAGCTGTTTTGTAAGCTCAGGTGGTAGGAAACCTCAGTGGAAGAAAAAGTAGGGAGTGGTAATTTGGGGAGGGCTGGAGACAGTGGGTGAAAGAAATGCAAGAGTGAAAGGAACTGAAGGAAAGGCAGAGAAGGGAAATCTTCGGCTGGAGAGGCAGGGAGGGGAGTGAAGACTAGGGCATGAAGCATTTTGTGGTGCTATAGGTTGGTTTTAAGTTTCACAACATGTAGGGAGAAATGGTTTTAATAGTGCAAGCATGGTTTAGGAGGAAAGATTGTAAAAAAAATCCAAAGGTAGTAGAAATAAAACTTCAAAAGATTTTTTCTAATTTATTCCAAGTTATTAGTCAGGCACACAGTAATATAAAGTTATTAGTAAATGAAAGAACATGGAAAAGAAAAATGAATTGCAGTATTGCAGTTGTTTTTTGCTTTGGATTCTTTTTAAATCTGAAGAAGACTGTGAGGCAAAAAATGCACAGAAACAATTTTATGGATAATTCTATGAAGGCATACAGGGGCAAGAAGTAGGAGTGGAGATGAAGTCTATCAGAGCAAAGTGGTTGACTCTTAACAGCCCTCAGAAATGGCCGAGCAATGCACTCAGTTGTACTAAACTGCTACAGAAAGGTCAGAAAGGATTAAAACTGGATGGGCCACCTGACATCGAATTAGGCACTGGAAATTACAACAGCGCGCCCAGCCATATCAACCCTGCAAAGCCCGCCTTACTAACATCTGGGTGCTTGTGCCAAAATTAGGTGAGCTTTCTCACAGACTAGTCAAACAATAGCCTGACATAGTCATACTTGTGGAACCATACCTTACAGATAATGTCCCAGATGCCACCATCACCATCCCCGGATATGTCCTGTCCCACCGTCAGGACCGACCCAGCAGGGGCAGTCATCAGTGACGGCAGTCCCTTGGAATCGAGGATGATGTCCATCAGGCTTGATGAGACTTCAGATAACTAAGGAGCCTAATTCTGGATCCACATGTTGTTCCGCAGTGGGGACCCATTGTTGTAAATGATGGTAGGCAAGTAAACAACAGGAGGAGGAGGCTCCACAAATAACCCCACCCTCAATGAAAGGGAGCCCAGCACATCAGTGCAAAATTAAGACTGAAGCATTTGCAACCATTTTCAGCCAGAAGTGCTGAGTGGATGATCCATCTCGGACTCCTCTGGAGGTCCCCAGCATCACAGATGCCAGTCTTCAGCCAATTCGATTCACGCTATTTGAAATCAAGAAGTGGCTGAAGGCATTGGATAGTGCAAAGGCCAAGGGCCCTGACAATATTCTGGCAATAGTACTGAAGACTTATACTCCAGAACTAGCTATGCCTCTAGCCAAACTGTTCCAGTACAGCTACAACACTGGCAGCTACCAGACAATGTGGAAAATTGTCCGGGTATGTCCAGTCCACAAAAAGCAGGAGAAATCCAATCCGGCCAATTATTGCCCCATCAGTCTACTCTTGATCATCAACAAAGTAATGGAAGGTGTTGTCAACAGTGCTATGAAGTGGCACTTACTCAACTACAACCTGCTCACTGATGCTCAGTTTGGGTTCTTCCAGAGCCACTCAGCTCCTGACTTCATTACAGCCCTGAACCAAACATGGACAAAAGAGGTGAACTTCAGAGGTAAATTCCAGAGGTGAGGTGAGAGTGACTGCACTTGATATCAAGGCAGAATTTGAATGAATATGGCATCAAGGATCCCTGGCAAAACTGGAATCAATGGGAATAAAGGGGAAACCTCTCCACAGGTTAGATTCATACTTAGCACAAAGGAAGACGGTTGTGGTTGTTGGGGTTCAATCATCTTAGTCCTGGGACATTGCCGCAGGAGTTCCTCGGGGTAATGTTCTAGGCCCAGTCATCTTCAACTGCATCATCAATGACCTTCCTTCCATCTTAAGGTCAGAAGTGGGGATGTTCGCTGATGATTGCACAATGTTCAGCACCATTCGCGACTTGTCAAATACTGAAGCAGCTCTTGTCCACATGCAGCAAGACCTAGACAACATTCATTCTTGGGCTGATATGTGGCAAGTGACATTTATGCCACACAAGTGTCAGGCAATGACCATCTCCAACACTATAGAATCTAACCATTGCCTCTTGACGTTTAATGGCGTTACCATCACTGAATCCCCCACTATCAATATACTGGGGGTTACCATTGACCAGAAAATGAACTGTACCAAGCACATAAATACTGTGGCTACTAGAGCAGGTCAGAGGCTGGGAATTCTGAGGCAAGCAACTCACCTCCTGACTCCCCAAAGCCTGTCCACAAAGTACAAGTCAGGAGTTGTTGGAATACTCTTTACTTGCCTGGATGAGTGCAGCTCCAACAACACTCAAGAGCTCGACACCATCCAGGACAAAACAGCCTCTTTGATCACCACCCCATCCACCAACCTAAACATTTACTCCCTCCACCACCAAAACACTATGACAGCCAGTATGTACCATCTACAAGAAATGTTGCAGCCACTCACCAAGGCTCCTTCAACAACATCATCCAAACCCATGATCTCTACCACAAAGAAGGACAAGGGCAGCAGATAGATGGGAACACCACCACCTGGAAGTTCCCCTCCAAGTCACTCACCACCCTGACTTGGAAATATATCGCCGTTCCTTCACTGTCGCTGGGTCAAATTCCTGGAACTCCCTTCCTAACAGCATTGTGGGTGTATCTACACCACATGGACTGCAGCAGGCCAAGAAGGCAGATCACCACCACCTTCTCAAGGGCAATTAGGAATGGGGAATAAAAATGCTGGCCTTGCCAGCAACACCCACATCCCATGAATGAATAAAAAATAAAGGGCGGGATTTTTCGACCCTGACACTGATTAGCATCATCACGGGTGGGCTGTGAAAATGTGGACAGCCGATAATGGGGCCGGAAAATCCCGGCCAAAG
This sequence comes from Cetorhinus maximus, assembly GCF_964194155.1. NCBI lineage: Eukaryota > Metazoa > Chordata > Chondrichthyes > Lamniformes > Cetorhinidae > Cetorhinus > Cetorhinus maximus. Next base: position 192,223,932 of record NC_135879.1, read on the forward strand.
AGTGGGGAAGTGACCTGATTGGGACATCAAGTGGGTGAAAGGCCCAAAAGCCTAAGTTGTGGTATGCAAGATCATTGGGTGCAGGAAGGTAGCAAGAAACTGGAATGGGAAAGGGGGCCTTCTCAGAAGCTGAAGTCAGGGAAAAGGACAACATAGCATGTGAGAGAGGAAGAAGTATCAGTGGAGCTGTTAGCCAAGAACTTGAATGGGATATAGGCGTGGTGCCTGGTAGGCTGGGTGGGAGACATTTTATCTTCTGCTTATCTGCTGCTTTCTGAGTCTTTCTTCTTTCGACGTCATTAATTTTTCATTCCTTCTGTGCCCCCTCCTCTCTATCTCTGTCCGTCGCTTTATTTTTAAACAACTCTCAGATGCTACAGATGCCCAAACCATGGCCAGTGGACCACAAATGACCCAAAATCTTGACTATCCACTCTATAAAGCCCTGTCAACTCAGCTTGTATATTTATTTGTACTTACATTTCTTACTCACTAGTTTTCACTGGAATTTTGTGGTCCCGGATGGGTGGAAAAAGCTATGCTTTGTCATGTTGCTTCATTGGTAAATAATTTCTAAATGAAAAGTACAATACCAACTACTACCTGCAGTTTGAGCTAGATAGAGTAATATATACATACATTTAATCTTCCTAGTTCCAAAAGAGCAAGAGTTCAATGAGGAATCACGTTAGCTACGAATGCAGATTGAAGATTGAGGTCAGTGTTTGATTTTTGGCATACTTAATATTGTTTCATTGCTGTTTGTGGGATCTTGCTGTGCACGATGTGTTTTCTTACATTACAAGAACGACTGCACTTCAGTAATAGTTAATTGGTTGTGAAGCACTTTGGGGAATGTCGTAAAGCCACAAAAGATGCTCATGTAAATTCAAGATTTTTATTTTCATTCTGTGGAAATCCATGTGTGTGCAACATCAACTGATAAAACTTTAACATCTGATATTACTAATTCTCATATTTTGAAATAAAATCTCAGGTATACACACTTTAGACTTTTAAGCTATTGAAACAAGTAGCTACTTTCAGATATGTGTATGCAGTTACGTGTCCTGTTTTCAGGGTTTTTTTTTTACACCTCTGTATGCTGCCCCATGCATACATCATTCCCAGGTGTTCAATGGTAAGTGCAGAACCCACTGGGAGATGGCATAGGGAGTTAAGCTATCAATTCCTCCTCCAATCAGTGACCTGACCTAGATTGCAAATTTGACATGTAGTGAGTTGGGGTAGAAACTCATATTCTGAAAATCTCATCACGATCCAGGCCCATATTTCTTTTGAAACTATTGCTTTATTTATTATTTCAAAAGAGAATGTACATGTAAAAGGCAGCGCAACATACTAATGTTATTTTTATATAAAAAGGATTCATTGACTTTGAAAAGTGTTTGACGATTCTTGCTTGCCAAAATGCACAATGTGTCATTGCAATTCACCTCAGAACATGTCATCATACTGAACATTGTCACTTGGCTCCTCTTACTCTCCAAAATGCCAAGCATTCCCTTTAAACATTGCTGTTAACAATGTTCGTATTTATCTCCCTGTGAAGTAATCCCAACAAAGAAATCCAAAATGCAGAATCAATTGCAGAAACAAGCAAGTCTTAGCACGACTGTCACTCTTATTTCCACTCATAGTAATTACGTTCTGAGTCATATCGCTGCTTACAGCAATGACTAACTTTTGTGAGTCATGGACATTAACTAAGCTGTCAGTTTGCAGAGGCCCTGGGTATGATAATTTTTGTAACATTTCTTTGGAAGCCAATGATTGTTCAGAAGATTCAACCCCATTTTTTGTTCCATGTCTCAGAATGCAATTCAAGAAGGCATGACAATCTGGTCTGTCAAGCATGTTTTTAATCCAGTTACTCATTAAATTATTATTTCCACCTCAAGTGTGGTCTTGATCACTCCATTTTTGGCTCTGGTTTGCTATTTCTACATATTTGGTATTTCTGTACTTTTTTCCTTCAGCTGAAATCTCAATTCAGGCCTAATTTTGCAACAATTTTTCAGCCCCAACACACCCTTTTTTACCTAAATGATAAAGACAAAATAGGTGAAAACTATAGTTCTCTAGGATAGATAACAGGGACTCGCTATATAAACAGAAATGTCATCATGGAAACTTTGAAAACAGAGTATATTTTACTGAGTCCTAGTCCTTATCGAAAAATACAGTCAGGATAAGGTTCTAGTAGTCAGTAGATTACTTTGTAAATACATACATTGTATGTAAATAGAAATGTTAACAAACATATTTAAGCTGTGACTTCATTGAAAAGGAAAGTCATGTCATTTGAAAGAAAGGAGCTATAATAAAATAAATTGTGAATAAAAAGATATATTAATAACATATTTGTTGATGCATATGTTACTGGGAACCTCAAAATTCAGTGCATTAGGTTATTGTAAAGCTTTTCTTTCCACATTCTGATTCTAATGTTGTATATACAACCGCCTTCTTTTCCCTCCCCTGCCACCCACCCTCCACCTTGCCCAAACATAGATACAAATCTAGTAACTGAGTATTCAACTCAATAATCTTTTGGGGGTCTCGTAAAGCAACCAAGGGCCTTCATTTAGTCCATTAGTTTGGTTGTGATGCACACACTAACACATACCTAGCCATATACTATCAATAGCTACCCAGCAAACATAGAAGCGCTATTAACAGAATGCCTTGGAGCTATATGTTGAAAGAAAATGAGATGTTGCTGCAGGCAAAAACCTATTCTATCTCTTGTGTCCCTTGCTTGTCTCGCTTCAGAGCAGAGTTGCAAGTTATATGCATTCGCACTTGACAACAAATAAGGCTTGTTTTGGCACTCTCTTCTACAGCCTTTCCTTGCAACTTTGAGACCCAGATTTAATCCACATCAGACAGCTAGGCTGAAGGTCTCATCTCTTTCTGACAGCTGGTAACTAACGCATCCTCCAGTCTGGTGCTTTTCATAAGTCCTGAGAGAAGGAGAAATGAAAGTCTGTAGAATAAACATGTCACGCGGGTTCAAGTGAGAGTGCTTTAAAGTGCACAACTGGAGAGCCAATTCTGGTGTGATCTATGTTATGGTTAACTTGGAAGAATTTAGTGCTGTCACTGGATGGAATATGAAAATGTTCAATTCTCCCAGACTTTCATTAATAAACAAAAGAGATCACGGTTTGACACAATCTTACAAGGTGCAGCATCCATCATAGTATAGCACGCAGACCTTGTACTGAAAATCAGCTATTTCTATGCAGAAAAGATGATATATCATGAAATCTATGGGTTTGACCATTAATACAATATTATGTTACCCATGGAATGACATTCAATTAACTAAATTAGATTACCTTTTTAAACTTACAGTTGTAATTACGATCCCAACTAATAAGATACTGGGGTCTAATACTGATCTGCATACACAGTGTAAGCAATGAATATATTTTCTTTCCTTTATTGGACGTTTAAAGGAAGGGAAACCCTTTCTTGGTGGATGATGCCTCATTCACCACTTGACATCTCTCTTTCTATGTTGAAACCTTCCTTATTCTTCTCCTTTACTGTTCCTCCTCTGAATGTTCTTCTCTTGTTCCTCCTAAGCTCTGAATACCTCTCCCACCTTCACTTTATGAACTCACTGTGTTACAATTATTTGACCTATCACCACTCTAATTCTTTTCAAGTCCTGAAAACTGTGCAGCTCTGTGACCTTAGTCCTCCTTTCTCCTTGCAATCGCTAGGTTTTTAAGATTAAAGTTGACATCAGTCAATCACCACTTGATTTATTTCTCTATCCCCTATTCATTTCAACCCTAGTGGTAGAAACATAGAAAGGTTTAGAGCACAAGATAAGACCATTTTGCCCATCATGACAGTGCTGGTAAAAACGAACTATCTCGTCTAATCCTACCTTCCAACCCTGTATATTACCGCACCTGCATATCCACGTTTGTTTTAAATTCAACGAGGGTTTGTGCCTCTACGTTCAAGGGAAATGGTGGTGTCATGGTAATGTCACTGGACTCGTCATCCAGAGACCAAGGCCAATGCTCTTGTCGAATTTAAATTAATTTAATAAATCTGGAATATAAGCTGGTCTCAGTAATGGTGACCATGAAATTATCATCAATTGTTGTAAAGACCCATCTGGTTCACTAATGTCCTTTGGGGAAGGAAATCTGCCATCCTTAGCTGGTCTGGCCCACATGTGACTGCATACCTGCAACAATGGGCTTGACTCTTAACTGCCCTCTGAAATAGCCTAGCAAGCCACTTAGTTCAAGGGCTAGTGGGATGGGCAACAAAAGCTGACCTTCCAGCGATGCCCACATCTCGTAAAATAATTTAAAAATAAATAAATAAAAATAAAGACCCTTTCAGCCTGTGAGTTCCAGACATCCATTATCCTCTGGGTGAAAAAAAAATACTCAACTCCCCTCTAACCAATTACTTTAAATTTATGCTCCATTATTGATTTCTCTGCTAATAGAAATAGGTCCCTCATATCCACTCTATCTAAGCCCCTCATAATTTTATACATCTCAATTACATTTTCCCTTAGCCTCTTCTATTCCAAAGAATGCAAACCCAGTCTATCCAATCATGCCTCATAGCTGAAATTCCCCATTCCTGGCACTATCCTTGTAAATCTCTTCTGTACCCCCTTTAGTGTGATCACATCCTTCCTGTAATGTGGGACAAGAACTGTGCAAAGTAATGGTCTAACTAGTATTTTACACAGTTCTAGCATTACCTTCCTGCTCTTATACTCTAGGGCCTCGGCCAATAAAGGAAAGTATCCCATATGCCTTCTTGACCAGCTTATCTACCTCTCCTGTAACCTTCAGGGATGCTTAGAAATACACTCCTGGGTACCTCTGTTCCTCTACCTTTTCAGAATGCTACCATATGTATTCCTTTCCCTTTTTTGTCCTCCCCAAATGCATTACCTCACACTTCTCCAGATTGAAATCCATTTGCCACTTTTCTGCCCACATGACATTTTCCTACAGTCTACAGCTTTCTTCCTCACTATGAACCACGTGGCAGATTTTCATTTTGTGCGCAAACTTCTTTATTACACTCCTTACACTTAAATCTAAATCATTGATATATGCCTTTTCTTTTCAGCTACTGAAGCAATTTTGGATCCAACTTGCCAGTTTCCTTTGCCTCCCATGAGCTTTTCATTTTCTGCTAAAGTCCATGTAAACTTCATTAAACATGCTACCCTCATCGACCTTCCTTGTTACTTCCTCAAAAAATGCTTTTTATTTATCTGGGCCTCTCTAAATGACAATCTATATATCTACCATCTCTCAGAATTGTTTCCAATAATTTGCCTACAGCTAAAGTTAGGCTCACTGGCCTATCTATATTTACTCAGGCTATCCCTTCCTCCATTTGTAAAAAAACAGTACAGTGTTCGCAGTCCTCTGGCACAATGCCTGTAGTCAGTAGTGGCCTAAGCTATGGACATTGCACCTTAATCAGGATTTTTCAAGGTGTCAGCTTTTGCATGCTTGCCACCAAGTGGGAAAAGTGTGAATTCAAATTCCTCTCTCAGGAGATAATAGCATAATCTCAACTGATCCTTTAGTGCTGAACCTCAGAGGTGCTGTCTTTTGGATACAGTGTTAAACAGGGGGCCAGTATGCCCTTTCTGGTGGGTGTATAGTAGTAGATCCCGTGGCACCATTCAAAGATGAGCAGGGGAATTCTCCCAGTGGCCAGGTCAATATTGTTACTCAACCAACATTATACGAAGACATTATCTGCTCATTTATCTCACTGCTGTTTTTGGGACCCTGGTCTACTTAATTTGGCTGCTGTTTTTAACCTGCATTTCAATGCTGACTGCACTGTAAAAGTACTCCATTTTTTGAAACAGTCCTGAGGTTCTGAAAGGTGCTATACAATGTTCCCTCTAAGTGCCTGGGTAGCCACACAGCAATCAGGAATGTACAGTGAAGTGCAACACACAGTAGTCCACGTGCCACCAATATTCTCTTTAAGATATGTGCGTGCTTGGCTGTGCATCAATCTTAAAGGGACTGTGCAGTGCCACAAAAAGGCCGCCAACGCAAAGAAAAACTAGAAGGAATATTGATGCTAAATAAATGCAATTTTAAAATTTTGTTTAATAGAATTAAAACCTTAAGAGCTGTATATAATATAAAAAAGGGACAATGCGCAGAATCTTACCGTGTGAGAACTTCACTTTTGCAGATTATGATGTCATCACAACAAGCTAACCATGCTGTTATAATTTTGTAATCTATTCAACTCAATAGAACAGTCAGGGTGTCAAAAAGGGTAATATTGGCCCAATGTGCCTCCAGCTGTTATGGTGTGTCTAGAGATTAGGCCAGCATACATAAAGGTGCCCAGAGAGACAGGTAGTACTCCCAGCACAACTAAAATCATCATTTACACTTTTAATATTTAGTAGCTCAACCCCAGAGAGGATTCATTGATCCCGATCCACTGTATTAGTGAGAACCTCTTCCAGCAAGTGGTTAAGCAGAGCTATGTTCTATTTAAGAAAATCTTATTTAAATCCCATTCCTCTCATTACTGGCACACGACTGAATAAGCAGCACCCACTTGCTGGCTTACTCAATCATTCCTTACTTGTCTATAAGGAGGTGGGGGGAAATTGGTGTTCTGCAATGAAGCCTCTTTTACACGATGCCCAATGACTTTAATAGCAAAGAAAATCGGATGTGGTGTAAGACAGGCAGCGAATTCATTATTGCAATTCTGTGCTATCACTGAAGAGCAATTACATGGCAAGAAGTGAAGAGAAGGGAAGGTTGGACCACAGCTGAGCCTGTTCGTGCTCTTACTCATTGTCCACCCATTTCAACAGGGATCACTGGATACAGATCAGGAGCAAGAATTCATGACAGTTTATTTTTTTCTCTGAGCAACCTAGCTCTGCTGATGCCTATCTGCAGGGTAATCAGATAATACAGTTTAGACCCAGCCCAAGGACTGAACTTGAAACTTTGTGTTCTGTGTGTAGCAGTTCCATACTGAGCATTGAATTTACTCACTGGGCAGAGCAACATTTTCATTTTATCAGTATTTGTTCCTGCCGTTCTTTTAATCCATGGAAGGCAGCAGAAAACCAGACCAACATTTAATTTTGAGAAATGTGCTACTGAATACCTTTCTCCACAGGCACTGCAAAAGTTATTTTTCTATAATTTTTCTGCTTATCAATGCGAAGAACTAATTTATGAAGCTTTGTTATTAATTCAGTGTAATTTTTTTTGTCTGTGCAAATAGTTTTCAAATTCTTATAACACCACTCAAACAAAGTGTAGAAGAACGCCCCAAATTAAACTTCAGACAGCAAAGAGCCTGCCTCAAAGCCATCACTGTGACTTCTCAAGGTGAAAATAGGTTTGGCTTTAGATAGAAACACATTAAAACTTGGCCGAAACTGGGTAAGGCTGAGAAGAAGGTTGGTGAAACAGTGGTAAACTGGGTTACTTGGAAAGTCAGCCAAAGGACAATGTTTTGAAAACAGATCTGTCAATCAATATTATATATAAAGCACGATGGTCAGCAATTATCCCAGTTTATTGATCTTTTTATTTTAGCTGAACAAAAGGTCTACAATGTATCATCATCGGCTGAAATGCAACTGTGTGCAAACTCTCGAGTGAAAGAGCAGCATGCTTTATTGAATGGGTTACAATTCCAGTCTGATTGCAAGTTTTGAAGCCCTGGTTCTTTTTCATTTTTATACTGAGATCTCTTGAAATAGTTTTCAATGTTTCCTGTAATGATTAAAAGTGTTTGCATTTTTGAGTTGGTGTAATGGGCAGTGAGATCAATGTCAATCTTGCAAAGGCTGCCATTTTCAATTCAGTATTTCCTAAACCCATTTCATAAAGCCATAGGGCTGAATTTTCTGGTTGGCAGGAGGGGCGGGGTACGGCCCGGCACGGACCTGATCGCCGCTCGCGACCGAGTCCGCGCCGTCATTTTATGTGGGTGGGCCAATTACGGCCTGCCCAACGTACTTCATGACTCCCGTGAATAGCAGAAATGGGCGAGTGGGCGGGCGCGCTCAAGCCGTTGGGTCCAATGGTGACCCAGCAGCCTGCATAAAGGAAGGCCCTGGCAGCCTTGGAAAGGCTGTTTGCAATGGCTGGGCGAAGGGTTGTACAGAGGGACAATGAAGTTCATGCAAGTCCGGAGGGTAGTCCATCGGGGCAGGCCAGGCTGGAGGGTAGCCCTTCGGGGCAGGCCAGGCTGGAGGGTAGTTTTTCAGATGACTGCCTTGCTGAGCTCCTCGAGGAGGTGGCAGCACGGTGGGAGGTGCTGGTTCCCCAGGATGAAAGGAAGAGGCCCCCCCCACATGATGAAACGTGTCTGGGAGGAGGTGGTGGAGGTGGTGAGCTCCCGCAATGTGGTGCGGCGCACCTGGATCCAGTGTCGCAAGCGCTTCAAAGACTTGTTGCGCTCTGGCAGAGTGAGGACAATGTTGGCATTGGTCATGTAACCCAGCAGGTCAGCTTAACCCCCCTGCTGCTCTCCCACCCCGCCCCCCCACCCAAGTCTGAGTGTAGTGACTGCATTGAATCATTGATGGCGTTTGTCCTTTGCTGGGTGGGCCAGCAGATATTGCCCATGCTGAGGTCAGCCTGAGAGGGTGATGAAGAGAAGTGTTTTGCCCCCGCAGCATGTGTTACACTAAGTACCACATGACTGGTTTGGTGGCAACCTGGAGGAGCTGCACCTAGGCACTGTGTTTGAACTGCAGGACATGTCCAAGTCAGGGTGATGAGATGCTGGGAGGGGAGCTTCAGGTTGGCATGGCAATGAACCATCTGCTGCGCTCTGCGCTTCACGTGCTTGTGCCTCCTTGCTATGGAAGGATATACCGTGTAGTGCCTAATGTGATGTAGGCAGCATGTGTCCAAGGTAGGGGTGACGGTTGGGTGAGGGGGGGAGGGGGGCGGGGAGGCGGTTTGGGAGCAGGTCTAGCATCTTTGTGAGAGCGTTCGGCAGCAGTGGGGTGAGGAGGTTCTGGAGCCCTGATATGTCCCACTCTGGTTGGGGTGAACCGTGCGCGAAAAGCGTCCATGAATTTGCGTTAATCAATTCTCGACTCTCATTTTCAGGAGAAGAATGCTCATAACGCGGCAGAGCATGTGAGGACTGGCGGTAGTCTGGCGCAGATCGCCATTCTTAGCCGCTTTGAGCAGGAGGCCCTGGATCTGGAGAGGCGCCATGCACCCAGGTCCACTGGTGTCATTGAGGCTGGGGTGCCACAGCCAGGTTTTTATGCCCGCCCAGGAGTGAGGTCAGCATTGTTCTCCCAACAGCTATAGCAGTGCTGAATGTTAATTGATTTAATTTTGCAACATGGCTTGACCATTGCTTATGGAAGGATGAGCACATAATGATCTGGGAGACAGGGATGCACTTTGTCATTGTCTCCACGTTAACTGATCCACTGTCTCGCTCTTCCTTTCAGCATCATCGGAGCAGGGCCGGGAGGAGGAGCAGCAGAGGCCCCCTCTCACACCTGAGGGGCCTGAAGTCTCACCAGCATCACACCATTTCTGCGAGGCAAGCACCAGCGCAGATACTAGCACCTCGGTGGGAATTCAAACATCAGCTAGTGTCCCGGAGCACAATGGTGAGGGCACTTCACAGTCACTGGAGGAGCTGGCAGAGACAGAGAGTGCTCATGGCGCCAGCAGTTGGAGGACTTCAGGGGACCAGGCATATGCTCAGTTGGTGCCTGATGATGGGCCTCTGGAGTCGTCCGCGACGCAGCAGGTGCAGGAAATGTGGTCGGGTGTGCGGGAACATCTGGGGGAGATACATGAGGCTATGCTTGGCTTGGTCTCTGTGGTGGAGGAGTCTATGCAGATGATCGCCGAAGCAATGAGCCACATGTCCAAGCGCCATGCGTCCTCCATGGAGAGAGTGGCGATTCTCGTGGAGCGGCTCCTCCAGGAGACCCGTCAGGGCTTCCTGAGGATGTGCTTTAACCAGTAAGCCTTCACATCGGCTCTGGCCTCAGCTGGTCAGTGCCAGTGTGGGAGATGGGGTAGGCATCAACTTTCCCAGCTCGGTGCCCATCCATCCACGGTGAGTAGGGAGGCTCGAAGCGACCTCATGTCAGCGCAGCAGCTGCCTGGCGTTTCTGCAGGTCTCTCAGGGCGCTCCGGATGAGGGCGGCAGCTCCTCCGCCCCTCTCCCAGTGACCGTATCATCCAGTGAGGCTGCGATGGCTGGGGAGATGCCAGCTGTGGAACTGGCAGTTCCCTCCCAGGCGGGGCCAGCATAGGCTCCATGGCCAGAGGATGACTGCCAATGTCATGGAGGCAAACAGGACAGCAGAGTCAGCAGGCTGTCTCAGATGCCACTCCGAGCGATAGGGCAGCACCAAGACGCAGCACCCAGAAAGAAAAACATAAGGCACCTTAGGGATATCACGAGTTTTTCACTGGTGTTTTTGTGTTGACCTGAGATGAGGTTCTCATGATTTGTTCTGATTTGTAACACTATTGTCTTTTTTTTTGCATAAGTTTGTTTGCTTGACATATCAAATTCAGAGATGTCACCATGGCTGAAGGTGCCTCTTTTCTTCTGTAAGTGGATGGTGTCTTTTCGACAATTTTATGATTTCTAATCACTGACTTCCCAACCAGAAGTAATAGACTTTCCTCATTCACGCTATTGAAACTCTATCATAACTTCAAAAACCTCCATTAAATCTCTTCTTAGCTTTCTCTGCTCCAGTGAAAGTCATCTTTCTTTCTTAAGTTTCTTGTTGTAACTTTGGTTTCCTATTTCCAGCATCACCACAGTGAGTCTAAATAATAAAATCTATTTTAATGTATTTTCTATAAGTAGGTGCCCCAAACAAAATATCGTGACGGTGCACAGTAATGTCGGGATGCTCGCCCGACGTCACCGCGCATCATTTTAAGCGCAGATGTGCAGCGCCCACCCCCGCACGCCAACGGGAAAATTCTGCCCATAATTGCAATTTATTGATTTTCCAAAAGTATAAAAAATTGTTGTAAATGTTACTTTTTTTAAATACATACTGGCACTTTATGTCCTTCTCAGCTCAGGCTTCACTCATTCACCCAGCCAAGATGGACCCCCAAACTGAACATGCTAGAACTGTGTCTCTCTGTCCACTTAAAATCTGACTTCCATTCATAGGTCATAGGCTGTACAATACGACACTGCGATTGGTTCACTATTGTGTCTGTCAGTTTTGTTTATGGACAGAAGTCAGACCAGCAGATCAAAGCTGCAATTGGTTAACTCTAGTTCAACTTTAAAATGGTTTAAAGCGTTGGCCTCATTTAATCATGCAGAAAATCCAAGTGTCAAATTGGATCGTTTGGATTAAAAAAACAGGTACAATTTAAAAGAAATCCAAACCTGAATTTAAAAGATCAGCTGATCAATTTTCAGCTGTTGCAAATCTAGGTTTTTATGCGAAGATGGAGAAATGAACAAAAAATTATCATAATGTCGCACCTCAAGAATGTGAAGCATGCCTTCGTCTCACCTCATTTTTCTGGCCTTCAGGAACTTGATAAGGCACCTGGACAAAGCTGAAAGGCAGTGGGGTAGTAGTAAAAATCAATTTTTCCCAGTTGGAGTCATCCTGAACAACTGGAGTTCCATCTCAAGGTCAAATTCAATACGACCTTTAATTATTTCCTTTTGACATTATTTCCATATTTCCAGTGTTTAAAGTGGAAGTTGATCAGATTGGTACCTATGACCTTCCTGCTCTAATCTTTGGTCCTATTACTGCAAACTTTGAGCTGTCATGGTTCAGTTGGTAGTATCATTGCCTTTGAATCAGGAGGTTAGGGTGCAAGTCCAGCAAGTCCAGCTTCATAGACTTGAGCACAAAAATTTAGGTTGTCACTCCAGTGCGGTACTGAGAGAGTACTGTACTGTAAAAGGTGCTGTCTTTTGGATGAGATGTAAAAACGGAATCCTGCATGCTCCCTCAGGTAGATATAAAAAAATCTATGATATTGCCTTGATGAAGAGCAGGGGAGTTGTCCCTGGTGTCCTGGCCAATATGTATCTCTCAATAAACATCACAGTAACAGATTTCTGGTCATCATCATTTTCTTGTTTGTGAGAGATTGTTGTGAATAAATTTCTGACATTACAATAGTAATGACCTACACTTCAAAAATACTCAAAATGCTATAAAATGCTTTAGGATGTTCTAAACTTGTGAAAAGCACTATATAAATGCAAGTTGTTCTTTCGCTTTTTTTCTTTTTAACCCCGTCCATGCAAAATTGAGTATTTCACAAGTATTTGTGAAATAAATAAAGTGCAGAAATAACAATGTCAAAGAACAATTTGTGGATTTCTTAAAAGTACAATAAATCTGTATAAATATTACAATGTAATTTTTTTATATCAAAAGATATATGCAACCACCTTAAGTACTTCCCAGCTCAGGCCATCTTCTCACAAGTCTACCTGTTTGACATGGCTTCCATGCCACAGACTGTATACCTTCCTCTCACCATACTACAAGCCAGGCTTCATTGTTCCCTTATTTTGGACCGTGACCTTCTCTGACTGACTGTACATAATCCTGTTAACTTGTCTCTATCTCTCCCACTGCTGAATAAACAGAACCCTATATTCCATCCCTTTCTCAATGCTGCTCACAGATCATTGGAGCACTAGAATACTTCAGTGTATTATGAAAGATAGTAATTACAGAATAAATGATATGCTACATATAAATGGTATAACGAAGAATTTCTTCTACTTTGCATTAATTTATTTTGTCAATCCCTTAGTTCATAAATAATCAAAATTATACAAGGCTGGATTTTTGTCCTTGCGGGTGGGTAGTGGTAGTTGGAAAAATTCCCAGCTCACCCCTGCCGGGTGTCAAGGTGGGCTGTTTAAGAGGTCCACCTCAGTGCTCTGCTGCTGTTTCATGCCAGTTATTATGAAGAAAATAAGGCCCCCTAGCCCTAACACCTCACACCCCGCCACCCCCAACACACTTCCATGCCTCATCCATGTCACCTCTTGCCCCCCACCTACCCTCTTGGCCCCTCATGCCCCACATTGCAAGGTACATCTCCCACCCATCCCTATGGCCCCTTATGCTGCCATCCCAAGCTATGGCACTTGCATGCCCACTCACCTGCTATACACTGCTATATACTGCTAGGATGTGAAAAAAAAGGTTTAAAAGACCCAGTTATTCATTGACAACTTTCCACTTTCTTAAAAAAAACTCTCCTTTTTACTACAGGCTTTATAAGTGTCAATGATCCAGACCCTTTAAAGTATCAATAGCTGAGATTGCAAGCACTTTAAACTTCTTTATCATGTGTAGATACACATTGTGCAATTGACAAAAGAGATCTGCAAGCCAGAGCTGTTAATCAAGCCATGTTTTCCCTGGAGCTCAGGTGTTTCAGTACTCTATTGGGCATTTGGGCTTTCAGCCAAGAATGCATAATACCTTGGCATGAGGGAGCATGAGGGGCCATAGAGGGTGGGTGGGGGCCATATCTTGGCATGAAAGACATGGAAGGCCAAAGGGCATGGGTGGAATACATAACTTGGCATGGGGACATGAGGAGGGCCTTTTGAACTTATCCTTCATAAGTTTCTCTCATGCAAACATTGGTTTACGACACCTCTGAGGTGCCATGAACCACAACTCTTTGAAAAGCTTGCCAGAATCCACGAAAGTTGCTAGGACACACCTATCCCTGCAATGGAACCGGCCAGGATGGGAATGTGGGGTGCAGGCACATGACTCGAACCAGCTTGTACCCTTAAAAGGCACTCCTGAAAATTGGAAACCCTGGGAATGGGGTACGGAATCCTGGAATTCTGCCCAAGCTACCATTTTCACCCCTCCACAGAGTCTCCCCAACTCCAAGAAAAGCCAGCCCATAAAGTTAGTTTATGCATACTTTAATCTAATTTAATGCAATTTGAATTTCTGTGCACAGTTTAATCTATTTTTGCATTGATTTAATTGTTTTGAAATAACACACATTTTCTTAACTGTGGCAAAAATGTACCAACACAGTAACACATTTGTTATTACATATTATAATACTGCTCCCCTCATGAAACAACAAATGGTCCAACCTTCAGCTTTATAAATGAGGCAAACAATACAATCATTAGGCAGCACAGTTCCAGATTTTGCAGTGGTAATAACGGAAAAACTGTCAATGTTCATTGTCACTGCCCCTCTGAATCTGACAGCCACTTCTGGAGTCGGCACATGTGCAATTAAACATGGAAACCTAGAAGTTGCTGTCAGTGATACTACATTTCTCCAGGGGGTACACTGCTGAGCTTCCTCCCAGAATGTAATTAATTAGAAATCATTGAACTGATGAGAAGCTAACAGCTTACTAAGGTCATAATTACTGCTAAATAGCCTCACTGGTCCTGAAAGTGCAATTTTATATTTGTTGAATACCAAATATTATCTTTATTCCATACATTTTCATTTTAAAAAAAATTATGATATTTTTGCTTCTACCTTAATCTCATGTGTATGTCCCAATCATTATTTCATTATATGTGAAATTTAAAGTAAAAGTGAAGGGATTCAGTACTTTTTCCTGGCTTGCTGTCTATAAGAGTACATCAATGTGATTGGTTTACCCTGCTTGATGACATCACTGCTCCTGGACACGTTGAAATCTCCTTGACTTGGCATCAGGTTCAAAGTGACATCAAGAAAGGGGAAATAAATGCCACAGAAATCAGTAGATCTTTGTGGGAAGCTTTCTTTGAGGTCACTGTCGAGCACCACAAAATTCAACATAGTGGCCAGGATTTTCTGGCCCCGCCACAGGTGAGGCAGTGCCCCAGCCAGAAGCTTGCATTGACTTGCGGTGGGACCGGAAGATCGCGGTGGCAGGTGGGTGGGGGAAATCCTGCCCAATGATTTTATTTTAAACAAAACAATGGTTAAGCCACAGACCACTGTATGCAGATTTTGGCATCTTGTTACAGAAAAATACATTGAAGTTATAGGAAAATAGAAACAGGAGGAGGCCATTCAGCCCCTTGGGCCTATTCTACCCTTCAATTAGAACATGGCTGATCTGTACCACAACTCCATTTACCTGCCTTTTCTCCACATCCTTTGGTAACATTACCTAACAAAAACTGTCAATTTCAGTTTTGAAATTTTTAATTGACCTAGTATGCAGAGTCTTCTGGGGCAATGAATTATAGATTTCTCCGATCATTTGTAAGAAAAACTGGTTTTAATCCAAAATCACCTAGCTCCAATTTTAAGATCACGTACACTTGTTCATTCTTGTACCATTCTCGTATCCTCACATGTTGGTCTCTTTTCGACAATTTTATGATTTCTAATCACTGACTTCCCAACCAGAAGTAATAGACTTTCCTCATTCACGCTATCGAAACTCTATCATAACTTCAAAAACCTCCATTAAATCTCTTCTTAGCTTTCTCTGCTCCAGTGAAAGTCATCTTTCTTTCTTAAGTTTCTCGTTGTAACTTTGGTTTCCTATTTCCAGCATCACCATAGTGAGTCTAAATAATAAAATCTATTTTAATGTATTTTCTATAAGTAGGTGCCCCAAACTGTATGCCTAACTACAAGAACCAATGTTCTGGAGAAATTTATCATTAATCATTGTACTTTATGTCCTGTTTAAAATACCCAAAATGGTGTTGGCTCTTTTTATGCCTTTATCTATCCAAACTTGGGTTTTCAGAGAGGTTGAAGCACTAGGGTCTCACTGTTCAGCCCCAGCTTTCAGTATTTTTCCATTGAATGCATAATAATGATATTAATTTTATCTCAAATTATGGATTCTAAGAGTTTTCCCACAATGCATTAAGACGATTTACTTTAGAGAAAAGCAGGCTTGGTGAAGATATAGTTGGGACTTACAAAATGATGAAGTGATTGGACTCAGTTTGATCATTTAAGATGGATAGAGGGGGGCAGGGCTAGAGGCCATGTACATAAAATGCAAAGATTAGGTCAGTTGCATTAAATTATCTCTTTTTCCAATGGCAATGCCAATAAATGGTGGATGAAGGGTCATTACAGTATTTTGAAGAGAACTTGTTCTGATCCTGAGAAAAGAAGTCAGACATTTCTAGTTATACAATGTAAGTTGCTTTTGAAAACTGTAATAATGATCTGCTTTGGGCTACCACAACTTCCTGAAGCTTTCAAGGGGATCAGAGCTATGTTTCCAAAGTTATTCCTAAATTGGTCACAGGTGATTTCCCCTATTTGTTTTTGCAATTGCATGGTTAGAGGTTAGAAAAACAATGTCTGAGTTTTTATTATTTTTAGAGGGGATGTCTGCAGAACACCGCATATAAAAGTCTTTTCAAACTGTTGCGAAATCTAAAATTAAAAATAAACCACAAGCACTTGTATTTATATAGTTGTTCAAAGTAGAACCAAAAAAAATCAAGGCACTTAAGTGTATTACAGAAACAGAGGGCAGAAAAATACAGGGGCCGGGGTGGGCTGTTGTGCAGATGGCACGTTCCCTACCACACCCACCACGCCCCCCACCACTACTCCAGAAACAAAGTCAGCGTGGAAGTGGAGGAGTTTAGTGGAGTAATTCCAGAACATGATGCCGAGTCAACTGGCAGCATGGCTACCAACGATGGGTAAAATGAATGGGAGGATGTAAAAGGGGCCACCATCATAAGAGGGCAGATCATTGCTTCAGGAGAGTTGGTAACATTACAGAAGGAGTGGAAATAAGGGGATTTGAACGCAGGAATGAGATTTAGGTGTTGAGGTGTTGCAGTGGCACGTTTGCAGCCTCCTAATACAAAGAAAATGAAGCTAAGGGCCCTAAATGGCTCAGGCCTCCACCTGGCAAGAATGAAGAGGCATTGGCTGCACTCTACCCACTATTCACCTATTCTCCTCCAGTAACTAAGCTTGATCCTCATAAGTGCTCATTTGGCAGTGAAATACAGATAAAAATATCAGTTCTCAGCGTATAAATCAACCTACAAGGATACAAATGCAGAACAGATCTATAGCACAAGTGCGACAAAAGTATGCTAATGTAATTGTAGCTCACAAATCAAATTATTTTTAATAACAGCTCATTACAATTCTAGGCTCACCTAACAAAATGAGCATAGATAGTTTGTCCATACAATGATATCTTTAATAAAATTATCACACGCTTTCCCCTCTCTGATGACATAAATTTAATCTGGATAATAATCCATCCAGACGAAGATCAGATTTTATAATCATATAGTAGTTAGTAGCCATTCTCACCAGTGGAAATGGTAATTACCTAAACTCAATGACATTTCACTGTATTTTTTGGCTTGACCTTGCCTCGCATGTCTGTGGAGCGACTGAGGACAACCCAACATTCTTAGCAATATTTTATCCAAAATAATTTCCCATTCCGCATTTGGACAGTAGCTGCGTTATTCAGCAATATTTAAGATTTAGTAAAAAGTGGCACATCTTCTACAGGCCTGATTACTGCTTAACAAAAATACAAGTGAAATTATTCACGATGATTGCCACACCACAAGTGAAAATCGTTCATTCCAGATGCAATTGGAAATAAAATGAAGTTTAGTTTAATGAAATGCACGACTCTCCTTATCAATAATTAAAATCTTGCTAATCTGAATTCATCAACCAATTGTTTTCTTTTTATTTTGGAGTCATATCATAGTGTCCTTTGTTTTCAGTGGTCTACCGATTGGTAAATGGAAGATTGGTATTCTGATGAAAGGTCACAAACCTGAGCTCTGAGTTGAATTTTATCACCATGGAAGAAGCCCTGCTGCCAGGGCCAATTAAGAGGCCGTCTCTGGGACTGCCATCCAATTGAAGGACAGCAGCCTCCTCCCAGAACTATCAGCCCAATTAAGAGCCAGCAGCCTTGGCAGTGCCATTGCTAGTGGTGACCTTTGTTGACGCTGCAGGATGAGGAAGAGGGCACCTCCATGCTAAGCTGGCCCTGAAGGTGAGGTAAGTTTCTTTCAGCAAGCCAGGACCAGGCATGCAGGATCAGGGGCAGCTGAGGCCCCTCTGTGGGCCTTGGAACAGCCAATAAGGCGGCCCCTCCACTGGGAACATTCTTGGAGGTCAGTAGGATTTACTTGGCAGTCTGCCCTCCTGATGCAGGTAAAATGCCAGTGGGGGTGGGAACTGGCCCTTAATTGGTCAATTCATTGCCTTAATTGGCTACCCGGTTGATGGCTGTGCCACAGAGGTTCCTGCCATGGCGGTGGGAAGTCATTGGGCTTCTCTCCTGACACCCACCAATATTACCAGCTGACCTGCCTTCCAGCCCATTTCCAAAGGGCTGGAAAAGAACAGCCTTCTGTTTCTCTCCCCACAGATGCTACCAGACCTGCTCAATATTTCTAGCATTTTCTGTTTTTCTTTCAAATTTCCAGCATCTGCAGTATTTTGCTTTTGTAGAATTCATGCAGATTCTGCTAATAATTAGAATATTTGTGGGAATCAAGGAGCCTTCAGTTCGGCTTACTGTCTCATAATTTTACTTATTTTACAGGGTTTGAAAGTATGGAACTCCATATCTCTCTTACTCTTTCCTTCTTCCTAAAATCTACAGTTTTAAAAAAAAAATCAACACTTGGCATTGCCTAATATTGATCATTTTGCCTAATGAGGGATTTTTTACTGTTCATACTTCTAACCTATTCTGCATTACTGGTGCATTTCATATGTAGGAGCATAGAATACATTCATGCTAAGATAACTGATAGGACATTCTGATTAAAAATTCAAACCATGTTTGCCGAGAACTTTGTAGCAAACTATTTGAAGAACACTTTATCACTATTAGCTACACATGTTCCCTCCAAATATGGTAAAATAAAGAATTAAAGGTCTGTCTGCTCTAGATAAAAGCACATAATGCCCACACGGAATTGCGATATAAGAGTAAAATTCCAATGTATAAAACCATATTCCTGTACAAAATTCCTCAATACATTAAATACAAATTCTTCCTTCAGCCGGAAACTGTTCCACAATTGTCTAACTTTTATAGTGCTCATTAATATAGATTATCTATTGTCAGATTTAAGGGGAAAACAACTGCATACTCTGTAATTGAGAGTTATATCTTCATCCATTTACCAATATTAGGAAAAAAAAGTTTCATGTGGATACAAAGTAGGTCCCTTACTTTCTCACTAACATTAACAAATAACAGGAAATATATTCCCCAACCACTTTGGTGCAAATATAGATTTTTGTTATGTGCTTTCTAGTTTTTGTTCTCTCTTTAGTCTGAATCAAATTAGCATTTACTCTCTGTAGCTTATATAACTGGAGCACATTTCTTGGCAAACTGACTGTACATTTATGAGGATTTGATACTTTAGACTGCACTGATTTTGGAAAGCCTCTTCCATCTTCTCTGTTTAATTGCAGCTAAGTAGTGAGTTCCAGAATGCTACAATTTTTCCAAAAGTGTCCCAGGTAGAATCCATTGTTTTTTGTGTTAATGCCGGATATGCATTCAAAATAAGGCTTTTTTTTGATCTAGTGATGTGCCATATATAGCCTTATAATCTGCATGGGTCAGTGGTTGCCAGCTAACGTAGAAGGCTTCATGATGGCTGTCATTTATCTACTGTCAGTTGAAAGAAATATTTTTTTCAATATCCCATTTATCAGAACTTAATGAAGCATGGAATAACAGATTACTTCATAACTAAGGAAAAGCACATGCATTACTGTTTTGTTCAATGGGGGAGAGGGCGATGCTCATTTCTGAATGATGTCACCTTGGGTTTTAATCTGCACATGCTGCCCATTGTCCAATAGTCAAGTATCAGCTTTAGTAAGGTTGTGTTGAGACATCTAAGTGGTGCCCCTGAGGTTCATTTCAACAGGTAAAGAATGAACATTGGATGGAAACCTAGCTCAAGGGGTATAAGGGGTATTGTGCAGGCTGGAGCATCACCAGATGCTGCAGGGTACAAAGAATATATCGAGAATCCAATCCGTCTTACTCTATAGGGTACATTCAGCACTCTCAGCATTGAGCCATTCTTGGAGTGAACATGAGGCAGAGATAGAGCTACAGCTCTACAGCTTTGATTCTCCAACATGTGTTCCATTTGACTGTACCTCAATCCTGGGTGTGCAATTTCATTCAAATTACCATTGCATATTAAAACAGTGTTCAAGGCAGGGGGGCAGTTTTATTCTTTTTGTTTAGCTAATTTTCTTTTAGTGGAAAACAAAATCAAAAATACCTGGAAAAACTCAGCAAGTCTGGCAGCATCTGCGGAGAGGAGCACAGTTAATGTTTCGAGCCGGAATGACCCTTCAACAGAACTAAGTAAAAATAGATAAAAGGTGAAATATAAGTTGGTTTAAGGGGGTGGGTGGGACAAGAAGAGCTGGATAGAGGGCCAGTGATAGACTGGCCCTCTATCCAGGTCTTCTTGTCCCACTGCCCCCTGCCCCCCTTAAACCAACTTATATTTCACCTCTTTTCTATTTTTACTTAGTTCTGTTGAAGGGTTATTCGGACTCGAAACATTAACTGTGCTCCTCTCCGCAGATGCTGCCAGACCTGCTGAAGGATTTCCAGCATCCGCAGTTTTTTTCTTTTTTCTTTTAGTGGAGTTTAGTAAGAGGTTGAAATTTAGATCTTTAATCAAATAAGAGTTTTTTGCTATGTAGTTTTTGATAATAGTTGTAAATATTTTAAATAAATTGAAAATGGCAGTTAAAATCACTTCACATTTATGGTTTAGGTACACAATCCAACATGTTCCATACTGAAATAGGGAACTGGAAGCTGTTCAAAGGAGCTATGTGTCACAAAGGAAGCAATTTTGATACTTTCTGAGAAATCTGCATTAAAACAATTTGGATCAACATTTGGCTTTGATGGGCAGCTTTTGTATTTGCCCAATTTGGGAGATAGATGAACCCCCTAAAACATCTGGAATTAGCCTGATCATAGCAAAGGTGACAAGATGCCTCCCATATTGAGTGCAGTGCTGGAGGCTCACTGGAACAGGTGTGGGTGGTCTGTAAGCTGCTGCTGACAAGAGTTGTTGAGAGAATGTAAAAGGGATGTGAACACTTAGTGATATTGCCACATAAAGGGGAAGGCACTTCGTTAAAAAGTCTATAAATATTGTGAATGCACAGTGCAATTTTTCCAAAGGGTAAATGATATCCCAATATCAAGGGCAGAATTTTCAGCTCAGTGGGCGGGCGCGGTTGGTGGACCTGGGATCGGCCAGGAAACAGGCCGCCGCCCACGATCAGCCCCCGACCGCGATTCCACGTCGGCAGGCCAATTAAGGAGGAGGAGGCCATCGCACCTCACAAAGAGGGCATGGGAGAAGGTTGCAGTGCAGGTCAGCAGCCATGACGTGGTGTAGCGCCGGAAGATGTCCAATGACCTGCTGTGCTCAGGAAGGCTGAGTACCATGTTGGCATGGATCAGTGTGCAGAAGTGTTAAAGCATGCCCCCCCCCCCCCACCTGGGCTGTCTTTTCAGGAGAAGACAAGCCATAATCAATCATAGAGGTCACGTACAGGTGAAGGCCCACCCAACCTGCTGCTGCTCACCAGATTTGAGCAGGATGCTCTAGAGCTAGAGAGCTGGCACTTGTGGAGAGATGGGGGCACCAGATGAAGGTAAGAGTGCAGTGCACAGAGGTGAGAATTTTGGATTGTGCAACCATTCTGGTGTAGTCTCTTCATTGATGGGAGCCTCAAAACTGGAGTCTCCATTGATCATTGGAAGAAGATGGCACCATGATGCAGATCCGCATTGTCTCACCAGGATGCCTGGCATGCACAGTGACAATGTGATGACTTTAACTAATGACATGTCCTTGTTCTCTCTTAGATTCGCCAGCATGCACTTGCTTTTTGGACCCTGAAGGGCCACCCCTGACGCTGAAGGACCTCTGGGCTTCATTTGCACCTGCATCACACCCGCTCTCTGAAGCAGGCACCAGCACAGATATCAGCACCTCGGCCTGCATTAGATTGGTGGCTAGAATGTTGGTGCACAATGGTGAGGGTGCTTGACACTTGCTTGAGGGGCAGGTGAAGGCAGGGAGTGCCCTGACAGGATGCTGGCAGTCAGGGGACTGCTGGGGACCAGGGCTAAGCTGAGCCGAAGACAGATGAAGAGCCCCTGGAGTCGTCCATTAGGCAGCAGATGCTGGATGTCTAGTGGGATGTCTGGGAGGATCTAGTGGAGAGCCATGAGGGTCTGGGTGCCATGGTGTCCATTATGGAGAGTCCATGCAGAGCATCAGCACTGCGTTGGGCCTCATGGCCGACGACACTGCCTGCTCCATTGAGAGAGTGGCGACTCTCATGAAGAGCTCCAGGGGCAGAATCAGGGGTTCCTGGGGTTGCACTCAGACCTGCAAGTCTTCACTCTTTTTTTTGGTGCAGTGTATGCCATTATGTAATGCTGGATGTGAGTGGCTCTAAACTTTATTGCACAGGCACTGAGTGGACTTTGGGTTCAAATGAAAGGGTCATCTCAGGCATCCAAGATGGAGGCAGCAGCCCTGGCATGAGGTGGAAGCAGGTCTTTGGCAGCCTAGCTGAAGGAGCATTGGATCAAGACATATTTTCCTCCCTGCGGGTCACTGAGGTTTGCCTCCATGTCCTCAGCATTCTCCTCACCATGCTCATCTTCTGACTCACTTCTGGATTCATCATCTGTGGCCTGTGCAGTTGTGTCAAGATCCTCTTCCTCCACTGGGTACCCCCTTGCCAGTGCCAGATTGTGAGGAGCGCAGTATGCAACCACTATCAGTGACACCTGCTCTGCGGGGTATTGCAGTGCATCCCCTGAATGATCCAGGCATTGGAAGTGCATCTTCAGAAGACCTTTTGTCCTCTCTATCACTGCCCGTGTGGAGGCATGACTCCTATTGTAACACTACTCTGCTTCTGTTCTTGGGTGGTGGAGAGGCGTCATAAGCCACCTTTTCAAAGGATAGTCCTTGTCACCCAGCAGCCATCCATCCAGTCGGGCTGGAGCACTGAAGAGCCTTGGCACCTGGGTGTGTCTCAGGATGTAAGTGTCATGGGAGCTGCCAGGGTACCTTGCACAAACTTGTAGGATATTCATCCTATGGTCACACATTATCTGCACGTTCATGGGGTGGAATCACTTCCTGTTGACTAAGGCACCTGGCTGACCCGCCAGTGCCTTGATGGCCACATGTGCAGTCGATGGCACCCTGGACATAGGGGAACCCAGCAATCACTGAAAAGCCTTTGGCTCGCTCAGCCTGGCTGGCCTTGCACATAAAGTGAAGAATAAATGTCAGTACTCACCTGAACAGAGCTTCTATCACCAGCTTGACGCAACTGTGGACAGCTGATTGGGAGACTCCACACGGATCCCCCACTGGCCCTTGGAAAGAGCCGGAGGCATAGAAGTTGAAGGCCACTGTGACCTTCAGAGCCACTGGCATAGGGTGTCCACCCACACAGTCAGAGCTGATCTCAGGCCCAGTCACCTGACAAATGGAGGTTACAGTCTCCCTCGAGAGGTGGAGCCTCCTTCAGCAATGCACCTCAGACATACTGAGGTAGGTGCGTCGCCGCCTGTAAACCCTGGCAGCAGGATAGCGACGTCTTCTGTGGCCTCTTCCACCTTGGACTTCCTGCTGGCCCTGCATCCCTTATGCCTGAACCTCTCCTCCCACAGGCCCCTCCCCTGGAAGTTGCATGGGGGGGGCACCTGGCCTCCTCTCCCTTCTGCCCCTCTCTTCCTCAGAGGAGGAGGTGCCTCCAGCAGAGACCACAATCCCCATTACCAGGGTAACGGAAGGCTATCTGATATCTGGAAGAGTCCAAACAGTTTGAATCCTCCCTGGACCTGGGGACAGCAATAGTCCTGAAGTGAAGCCTGGAAACACTAAGAATGAAGCCGCGAACAGAAAGGAAGCTTTCGGGTACCAATAAGCAACCAGCAGCAAACCATCTCCAAATCTGCTCACTACTCTCAACGGCAATGCTGCTGACCCTTTTTATCCCACCCTTGGATGAGGTTGAGCAAATTGTCAGCTGCCTGCCTGCCCGTTTTGCCCGTGCGACAATGCAAAATCTCACGGGCAATGTAAAATCTAGCCCACCGACTGAAATATCACGCGGGTGCACGATGACGTCGGGAGAGCGATGACCTCGGGACACTCTCCTGGCGTCGTCACGCGTCATTTTACATTCGAGTGGGTCAGGCACATGCCCACCTGCTCAGCGAAAAATTCTGCCCCAAGTGTTTGATACAATAAACATGACGGCAGGAAATAAAGTCTGTGCTGATTGATACGTCAGCTGCCGGTTTCAGACATCTGTGGCCGACACAGTCACTGATGGCGCAGCTAGAGTCTTTGCTAGGCTGGAAGGAGATGCATTCAACCTTGCCAGCTGCTGGAATCATGACTCGGTCATCACAGCATTTAGCTCCTATGGATAGAGTAGCGTAGTGGCTATGTTAGTTCTCTTGGAACCTGGTGAACTTCAAATCGCACCCTGGAAATCTTAGAATTTTAATGCGTATTTTTCAAAGCTCTAGAAATATAAAGCCAAATTCATTAAAACAACTGCCCCTGAAGCTGTTGGAACAATCAACGTTCCATAATGTCCTTGAGAGAAGGAAGTTTGATAACCTTAGTCTGACATTTAATTCACTCTAGTTCCACATCAACTTGTAATTGCTCTCTGAGTTGCCTAAAGAGTCACTTTTTTATTCATTTAAGGGATGTGATCATCGCTGGCTAGGTGGTGGTGAGCTGCCTTCTTGAACCACTGCAGTCCATTTAGTTATATGCTAGGGATTTGGCAAAAAATACCAGCCTTTCCAGTGACACCCACAACCAAGAATGAACATATTAGCATCGTCACAGCTTTTGCAGTTTCTCCAAACCTCCCTTTGCCTGTATCCTCAGTTAAGAGGATCTGGCAGTTGGGCAAAGTTTTCCTCTGGCTCACTCCCAACTGTGTGGCACCCCTCTGTTCCTCATCCTCCAAAAAATATAAATATACTAGAATTTCCATAGATTGAACTATTCTATTGATTTGTAAGATCAAGTTAAAAAATCACAGTATCCAAGCCCATGGAACAAAACCATTCCACTAGCTGAATTACCATTGCAATTCTCGAAAACAATGAATTAGGCTTACTATCTGCCTTTTACATTACTTCTGCATCCAGTACAGCACTTGTACCAAAGTGTACTTAAGAAACCCTGAATGGCTGTTTCAGGTGGTTAGCCCCCCTTTGCCAAAACCCCTAGAAATGTGCCTGATATGCATTATGGGGAGGGATCTGGCATAACCAAATGGAAAATTTATGGGTGGAAATTGAATTTTATTTATCATAACTCTTTGAAAAATAACTCTGGATTTATTGAACTGTTCTTTCCCTATACCATCAGCACCACCATTCTGGAATCATGACTTCAAGCAGTAAACGCAATCATGCATTTAATATAGCATTATGGTATTAAATTGCTTATTCTAATGTTGTCCAGCCTACCATTAACACCTGTAACTCCTTGAATTCATTAAGAAAGAATCTGAATAATGGGGTGAGAGGTTTGCCATCATTTATGGGCAGACATTTTTTTTAAAAAAAAGCAGCATTCTGATACTGTGCCATGATGGTAAAAAACAAAAAAAAATCTACCTAGTTGGATGAACAATAAGCAACAGTGTAGTTGTTTGGTAGTATAGAACATGAGTATTGCTGAAAAAAGAGACATATGGAAGTTTTTTGTCTTGCACTCATCAGGACACTTTGCAAGACTCCCAATATAAAGGAAAAACAATAATTTATACTGTATGAGAAGAGAGCGCTGATTGGTTGGCAAGTGGACTCTGATTGGTAGAGGTACATTGGTAGAATGTACCTATTGATGGTGATTGACAGTTAACTGCCAAGCATTGTTTGAAATTTAAACCAGATAGCTTGACCCTGACTGGTCAATGCATTGACCTGAGGAATATGTCAGCAAATGGCTGTCACTTATTTTGTTTAGCTGAAACAGGCGCAATGGGTGTACATGTTCTTTCTGTCTGCAAAGAACAGGGCCCTGTGTATTAAAAAATGTAGCTTCCAGTGCATGCAAATGTGCCACACTGCGAGCCCAACTGACAATCTTAAATTGGTTGTCAGCGTAATTCTTAGCACACTGAGGATTATTTAGCACATGTTGTCCAATCGCAGAATCACATCTAATGTTGGCCACTTAGTTTTGAGTTTTGCAAACATGGGCTGGTTAGGTACGGTCTGTACTTTGCCCATTGCAAACAGTAGCTTGGACATGCTCTTTCATACAATCTTCCAGTCTTTGGGAGTACGGCTACATATCTAGCATCACACTGGCACTGACATTAATATAGCACCTTACGCATTTGTGTGATAGGTAGAGTATCTTTTTGGCTTTATGGTAGCATCCTGTTAGTGGTGAATACCACTCATGTTGCTACTACATAGTAACAGTGTGAAACAGCTAGCTTCACCTGGGGAGCAGTCAAATGAACTCCCCTTCTTTGATGTAGTAGTTGAGAAATCTGTCAGGGGGTTCTCTACCATGGCCTACCGCTAGCCCATTTTCACAGATCATATACGCTTTGAGATTCTTGCAGTTCCACATGCTATAAGGTTTGTCTTATTGGCAACCTTGTAAATAGGGCCACATGCTCACCATGCAAGCTTGTTGCTGAAATAGGACGCATCAAAGGTATCAAAGGGTCAAGCCATTACAATGGCTACCCTGATTAGATCATTTCACACTGTATCTCACTGTATCTCACATAAACTCATGTTTGCCGTCACTTTTGGCCCTGAAAAGTGCCCAGTCTACCTCAGGTTATCCTGGAAGGGCAAGGTATCTCAAAAATTTGAGCAACAGGTGAAGTTAGCTGTTTCACGCTGCTACTATGCAGTAGCAACCTGAGTGGTATTCACCACTAACAGGATGCTGCCATCAAGCCAAAAAGATATTCTGCAATCACACAAATGAGTAATGTGGTATATGAATTTCAGTGCCAGTGTGATTCTAGGTATGTATGCCATACATCCCAGAGACTGACGAATCATATCAAACAGCATGTCCCAGCCGCTGTTCGCAATGGGCAAGGTACAGACCATACCCAACCAGCCCGTGCTTGAAAAACTCAAAACACAGTGTCCAGCTTTAGATGTGATTTCATGATTGGACAGCATTTGCTAAATAGTCCTCAACATGCTAAGAATTACACTGACAACCAATTTAAGATTGTCAGTCAGGCTCACAGTGTGGCACATTTGCATGTACTGGAAGCCACATATATTAATACGCAGGGCCCTGTTCTTTGCAGGCGGAAAGAACATGTACACACATTGCACCTGTTTCAGCTAAACAAAATAAATACTCATTGCTCAGGGTAATGCTTTGACCAATCAGAGTCAAGCTGCCTAGTTTTAATTTCAAACAATGCTTGGCAGTTAATTGTCAATCACCATCAATTGGTGCATTCTCCATGGCAATGCCTCTACCAATCAGAGTCTACTTGCCAACCAATCAGCACTCTCTTCTCATACAGTATAACTTGTTGTTTTCCCCTAATATTGGTATTCTTATGAAGTGTCCCAACCAGTGCAAGATGAAAAGTTTTGATATGTCTCTTTTTTTCAGCAATATGCAATAGATTGTTAGCGAGCTGATGGTTGTGGTGCACTTGATAGACAAAAGGTTGAAGCATAATCCTGTATGGAAGATCACTATATACAATTCTAACTAGATAGCTCTTCTCATTTTCAAATTCAAATAGCGTTCTCGCAATGCCTGATCCTATTGGGAATAATGCCTACTGGCCAGCCAATTACGATATCTAAAATGTATAATCTATCTACTAATGTACAACTGTTTCACCATGACATCCCAGACATAACATGCCACATATAGGCTAACCTCCCACTCTGAAAGACTTTAAATGACCATTGCACTGTGCGATTAGGGCACCAACACAGCTGCCTGTTATGTGACTTCATTCATTTCTAATTATGTATAACACAATGAATCTTTAGACCAAAGTAATAAAGGCTGCAATGTAGTCAATTGCCAGGGATGATGTAATAAAATAAATAAAATGATGGCCATTTACTCTCTTCCCATTGCTCATAATTTTTGCCGATACATAATGGTCTTAGTAAAATGGGATACCTATTAATGACAATTCAAAGTAGCACTGAAGTACAGAGTAAAGAGTAAGAAGTTATAGGGATATCATCATTACCGGTTAATGATCCACGGGATGCTATACCACAGAAAATAATTGCTGTCATTAAATCAGTTCTCAAAATTATAGCATATATAACTTCTCATTCCATCACTATTTTATCTGTACCATTGTGGTCAATGTTCCTTCAAACTTTCCCTTATTGCTCCATCTGAACTCCAACTAAGTGAGCACTCTGTCTGCTCCCTACAATCTAATTGTGTAGCAATTATGACTCATTGGGGGTGAAATTAGTTTATGCCAACAGTGCGAAATGGGCTTGTGGTGAATCAGCTGCCATTTTTTCACCATGCCCGATCTTTCTTCCACTGAAGTTCATAGAATGGTTGCTCAATTTCTTTCTGGAGGCTCGTTTCTATCTCACTGTCATTTTTACTTGGTTTGAAATTAGAAATCTTGGCAGTATTTTCCAAGTCAATGGAAACCAATTTCATCCCCATTGTCTCCTACTTTTACTTATTTTACAGGGTTTGAAAGTTTGGAAATCCATATTTCTCTCATTCCTTCTTCCTAAAATCTACAGTTTTTTTTTTAAACAAAGCAACACCTGGCATTGCCTAATATTGGTTACCTTGTCTATGAGAGATTTTTTACTGTTTATATTTCTAATCTGTTCTGCATTACTGGTGCATTTCACATGTAGAGACAGAATACATTCAAGGTGCTAAGATAACAGAAAGGACATTCTGATTAAAAATTAAAATCCTGTTTGTCGAGAACTTTGTTACAAACTATTTGAAGAGAACTTTATATGTGAACATACAAATTAGGAGCACAAGTAGGCCATTCAGCCCCTTGAGTCTGTTCCACCATTCAATAAGATCATTGGCTGATCTGATTGTGGTCTCTGCCTATCCTCGATTGACTCCCTTGTTAGTCAAGAATCTATCTATCTCTGCCTTAACAATATTCATCAACCCTGCCTCCTCCGCTCTCTGGGGGAGAGAGTTACAAAGATATAATCAATATAAACTACACATGTACCTTCGAGATAGGGTAAAATAAATAATTAAATGCTAGCTCTGTCTGCTCTAGATAAACATGCATCATGACAAAACAGAAAAGCGATATAAGTGCAGAATTCCAATGCCCTAAATCACAGGGTTGGTGAATAATTTTCTTAGTTGGGGCAAGCAGCCTGTATGAGCACAGACATAGCACCTGCCCCAGTGGACAATTGGGAAATCAGAGTGGCTCCATGTTGAGCAGCAGTGACTCTTAACAGATCAAAAAGGAAACTTTTGAAAAAATATTTTTTTGACTAGAGCAGGAGGCCGCTGGCCATTATTGAATAATTGATTTTTTTTCTGAGATCAATTATCTTTTCCCCCTCTGTTGTGAGGGCTTTCTTAAGGCCTAGTGGAGACCTTTGTGCTGTTAGAGTCATACTGACTGCAAACCTTGGGATAGTCTGGAAACCATATGTAGACACCCACTCAAAGTCTTCAGAAGACAATGAGAAGGAGTGGATGACTTTCCCACCAATCCCTAATAATGATTTGCCCCACAATTTGAATGGAGTGCAGGACCCCTTCCCCTCCATCCTGCCCTTCACCATGTACAATCCAATTGCTCTGCACTTTCCCTTAGCCCATGGAATTTTGGAATGTGACCTCACCTTTTTATTACAGATATAACATATATCCGACCTAATAACTGAGATTCTCTGGACTTAGTAAAGTCATGTCAATAACTATGGCTGGCATTATTGTTGTAAGCAACACTTGACAAACAGAGCACTTTACTGTAATTCTGTTGTTAGACCAAGATTTTAATTATTCAAACATCAGATAGGAAAACACGCCTTATTTTAATTTTTTAGTACAGTTTTTATTTTCATTTCGGCTTGTGGAGCAAATACGGAGTTCTATAGAACATGGAGATACTATAAAATAATTCCGAGCGGTCAAGGCATGAGCCTCTGATGAAGTGATTGTGCTATGTGTTACCACAGGTCCACAGATGTTAACTGCTATTCTTATGTCTTGAAATATCTTGAAAAATGTCTTGAAGACATTTTCTTTAATAGCCCAGTTTTGGTTAGTAAATATCCATGTGTATGCCTTAAACACCTTTATATTTAACATAGCTCCTTCAATGTCTTCATAGAGTCCGGCTGTGAGGGGCACATCTCGGTCTGTCTTTTAAATTAATGTAATGAATTCTCCAGAAAATTTAAGTTAAGAACCATGAGGTGCAGGAATACAGCTGTATAAAAAGTGTTGGCAATATGAAAGTAGAATATGTGTTATCTCATTGTTTGAATACCTCTTAGTATATTATTCTTCTCAATTTTAGTAATCCATTTACCAAACTCCTAAATATATTCAAATACATAGAGATCACTAGCTAAGTTAATTGAGCTTTCCACACACGAAACTGGCCGGAAATTGATAATTAGATCATTGGAATAAGTACACTGCAGATTTCAATGGAAAATCTGGAAAACTAAGGCCACATGTCCTTAGAGAAAAGAAAGTCCAATGACCCACTGATTTACTTGTTTTGATACATCCTCGCCTCAGAAACCAAGCAACACGGAACAAAATAAAGTCAGCACCAGACTTGGAGCAATAAAGACAACTACCTCCTCTGCTCTCACTGTCCGCAGGCTTCACCTGGATCGGTCTGTTCATCTGTGAATACAAAGAAGAAGCAAAGATCATTTCTAGTCATTTGGCTTAAGGTTAGACATAGTAAAGTCATACTACTCAGGACGTATTAATTATCAAGAAGTTATGTGAAAGAGCAAAGGATTCATTGCAGTTCTTTTACAGCATGGAATGATGACTGCAGCAGAATTTTGAAAACCAAATCAGAAGTAAGACAAATTCTAAAAAAAAATGCTTTATTTTAAGAACAGAAAAATAAGGGTCACACAATGTGATTTATATTTTACAAGTAGGTTAATCTAGTAGCTCAGAAGCAAAAAAAAAAACTGCAAATGAA
This sequence comes from Cetorhinus maximus, assembly GCF_964194155.1. Classification (NCBI taxonomy): domain Eukaryota; kingdom Metazoa; phylum Chordata; class Chondrichthyes; order Lamniformes; family Cetorhinidae; genus Cetorhinus; species Cetorhinus maximus. The sequence continues at coordinate 192,255,232 of NC_135879.1, forward strand.
TTATAGTCAGCACCAAGAGTGTTGCATTATTTGTACATAGAGGCATTTACGGCCCATTATGGCCATTTGGCCCATTGAACCCATGCAGGCTTCCTGTGGAGAAATTCAGTCAGACCCACTCCCCTGCTTGGTATGCACAGCCTTGTAAGTGTATTTCCTTCAAGTGCCCACCCAATTTCCTTTTGAGATCATGGTTTCTACGTCTACCACCCTCGTGAGCAGTGAGTTCCAGGTCATTACCACTCGCTGAGTAAAAAAGTTCTTCCTCACATTCCTCCGGCATCTCTTGTCCAAAATCTTACATCTGTGTCCCTTAGTCCTTGTACAATCAGCCAATGGTAAAAGCTTTTCCTTATCTACCTTATCTGAGCCTGTCATTATTTTGTACACCTGTATCAAATCTCTCCTCAATCATCTTTTATCCAAGGAGAATAACCCCAGCTTCTTCAACCTAATCTTGTAGCTAACAACCCACATTCCTGAAACCATTTTGGTAAATCTCCTCTGCAGCGCCTCAAGGATGTGGTGACCAGAACTGGATGCAGTACTCTTGTTGTAGCTTGACCAGGGCTGCATAAAGATTCAGCATAACTTCACTGTTTTTTGTAATTCAATGCCTCTTTTTAAAGCCCAGGATTCCATATGCTTTCCTATCCACTATCTCAATATGTCCTGCCACCTTCACAGGTTGTTGCACATGTGCCCCCAGGTCCCTCTGTTGCTGTACACTCTTTAGAACTCTGCCATTGAGTCTATATCACTCTGGCAAAAGGCACACACTTCTCTGTATTAAATTTTATCTGTCACTTGTCTGCCCATTCTGCTAGCCTATCTATGTCCTGCTGCAAGCAATTTGTATCATCCTCATTGTTTGCAACTCCTCCAAGTTTTGTATCATCAGCAAATTTTGAAACTTGACTCCCTTAAGATCCAAATCATTTATATATAGCAAAAAAAAAAGCAATGTTCTTAGTACTGACCCTTGGGGAACAATATTATCTACCACCTTCAATAAAACACAAGTATGTACCATGGCTGGCTGCTTTCTGTTCATAAGGCAATCTTTTACCCAATTGCACACTGCCTTTGCTATTCCATAAGTCTTGATTTTGTTAACCAGCTCTTTATGTGGTATCTTGTCAAACGCGTTCTTAAAATCCATATAGACAACATCCACCACATCCCCTTCATCACCATCTCTTTAATTCATCAACAAACCCAACTAGGTTAGTAAAGCACAATCTGCCTTTTACAAATCTGAGCTGATTCTCCCTAGTTAACTCAAATCTCTCCAAATGCTTGTTGATTTTTTTCCCTGATTATGGATTCCAAAACCTTAACCAGCAGTGATGTTAAACTAACCAGCCTGTAGTTGCTAGAGTTGTCCTTGCACCCTTTCATGAATAAGGGTATCACATTGGCCACCCTACAATCCTCTGGCACATCTCCCATATTAGGGGAAGCATGAAAAATTAAGGCAAGTCCTTCCATTATCTCCACTCTGCTTCCTTTAGCAACTTTGTATGCAAGCCATCTGGGCCAGGTGGCTTATCTCCCCTAAGCATAGCCAGCCTTTCTAGTACCTTCTCCCTTTCAAATTTCACATTATCCATGACCTCATCTATTGATCTTTTGTCAGATCCCTTTTCCTCACTTAACACGGATCCAAAGAACTCATTGGGCCAAATCTTCCGGTCTCCAGAACTGGAAGACTGGACATTCAACTGAAGATGCGTGTCGGGACCCTGTGGAAGCCCTGATGCATAGACCTATGTGGGAATTGTCAAGGAAGTTTAAACCTCTGATGGGCAATTTGCCTGCTCCCCAGGACCTTCTGTGAATGTCTCCAACTGAGTTAGAGTCAGAGGTTTCAAACTGTTCCGTGGTACTTACTTGTGTAGTTAACCAAGAAATGTTAGACAGATTAAAATCGAATCTAACACCTAGGTAACTCCACAGCTGACTCCCCAATCAGCCTTCCTGAACAACCAGTTACCTCCCCACCATCCAACTACTGCTGCTAACACCTCGACTATCCCCCCCACCACACGACAACACCCCCGAAATGGCTACTCCCCGACCATCTTCATGAACAGATCGGACTACCCTCCCAACCCAACCTGACAACCCCCTCTGACCACCCGACTACTTCCCCTACCCAACTCAACAGCCCCTACCAATCACCTGACAATCCCCCTGATCACCTGACTATTTCCCCAATCCGACTACCCACCCAATTCCCGATCACCGGACTACTTCCCCACCCTCTGACCTGACTACACCTCCTGACCACCCCGGTACCCCTGTCCAGACCACCCAACTACTCTCCTGATCACTTGACAACACGTCTGACCAGACCTGACTACTCCTTAATACCGGGTCTACCGACTATCCTTCCGACCTGACTCAACTAACCCCCGACCCAACTACCCATTCACCCACTTACCCCACCTCACCCATCTACACACCCTACCCACTTATCCACCAGTCCACCCATCCACCTACCCACTTTCCCACCAACCCACCCACTTACCCATCCATTCACTCACTCACCTGCTCACCGATTCATCTGCTCACCCATTCACTCACATTCAAACCTTTCAACTTGCCATACAGTAGCTAGTACCGTAAAAAGGGGACGTGCCCTGTCTTCCCTTGACTCGACTCTGCTCTGATGGAGTTCCACAAGGGATGCTCTGCTGCGCATTTCTGTGAAAGCCAGGATCAGAAGATTCCAGGAGAAATGCACAGCAGCGTTGAGTCGAGAGAATATTCGAGCATAGTCGCAATCCGCTCATCATTGTCACTGCTCAGAAAATGTGGGCTATTGAGTATTCTAGATATGTTCTAAGTGTAAATCGCCCTCTTTGTCCCTAATAAGACCCACTCCACCTCTTTACAGGTGGGTGGGAAATACATCCCACATCATATATCGTATTTTTTTATTCATTCATGGGCTGGGGTCGTCGCTGGCTAGAATAGCATTTATGGCCAACCCCTAATTGCCCTTGAGAAGGCGGTGGTGAGCTGCCTTCTTGAGCTGCTGCAGTCTATGTGGTGTAGATACACCCACAGTGCTATTAGGAGGATGTGCCAGGATTTTAACCCAGTGACACTGAAGGAATGGTGATATATTTCCAAGTCAGGATGGTGTGTGATCCCATCAATCTGCTGCTGTTGTCCTTCTAGATGGTAGTGGTTGTGGGTTAGGAAGGCGCTGTCCAAGGAGCCTTGGTGAATTCCTGCTGTGCAACTTGTAGTTGGTACACACTGCTGCCACTGTGCATTGGTGGTGGAGGGAGTGAACGTTGGTGGATGGGGTGCCAATCAAGCGGGCTGCTTTGTCCTGAATGGTGTCTAGCTTCTTGAGTGCACTCATCCAGGCAAGCGGAGAGTATTCCATCACACTCTTGACTTGTGCCTTGTGGACGTGTTTTGGATTACAAATTAGATAATGAAAATTAATGTTACCTTTTAAATTGAATTATTATAATACACAGGATGTTGAATTTTTCTCCACATTGCTACCATTCTCAATTGTGCAGTTTACCTCAATGAATCCATGAATAAAAAAGGTCATAGGGGACAACGTTATCCTGATTGGTTAAATTGGAATGGAATATCCAGGGGTGCTGTATCTGTACATGATTTCACACGTGCTGTGGGAAGTTTTTCTCTGTTCAATATTTGAAGCAAATTCACAAATAGCAAGTAAAGGAGATCTTTGACGAGGGTGGGGGTCTTGATCTTGGCAAAAAGGCACAGAACTGAAGCCAGTTGCTTTCCCCACACAGACAGGTGAATAGTCCAAGCAAAAGTCACTGCAAATTGCTCATCAAAGCCATCCAACAGTCACACAGAAAGAGGGTTATCTGATGCCTCCATTAGTCAGGTGAGAAGGGAGGAAAATTAGACTGAATGAAAAGTTTTTTTTTTCATTTATGGGATGTGGGCTTTGCTGGCTGGGAATTATTGCCCATCCCTAGTTGCCCTTGGCAAGGTGGTAGTGAGCTACCTTCTTGAACCGCTGCAGTCTAGTCCACAGTGCTAAACGCTTATTGTGATTTTTCTACGCCTGGTTTAGAGGGTTACCATTTTCATGTGCATTATCAGCCCTGGCACTTATTAAAGTACTTATGAGAATGGTTGAACACTAAATTTTCAGCAACTATTAAATTTTCAATCTCCAGTATATTAATGGAGGGCCCAACTTGCAGGATATTAATGGAAATTATTATTATTGTAGTCCTACCTGCAACAACTTCAACGATTTAAGTTAGAAGCATTTATGCCTTTGTCAGTCCACTTTTGCAGATGTGAGAGCTATGTGCACATTTTTTTGTCGAAAGACAGAAATGGCCATCTCACAACTGATTCTATACATGTCCTAAACCTGGAGGAACAGAGATGCTGACAACTTCAACAACAACTTACATTTATTGAGCGCCTTTAGCATAAAAAGTCCCCCGGTGCTTCAAGGAGGCATTATAAAACAAAACATGACAGCAAGCCACATAAAGATCAGTGTTGGGATCCCTGCTATTCACAATTTACATTAACAATTTGAAGTTTGGAAACAAAAACACAGGGCAGAACTTTATGCCGATTGGGCGTGAAATCGCGCGAGATGATGTCAGGTGAGTGTCCCAGCGTCACCTCACGCGATATGTGGGTCACTGGGCGTGCGCAAAAGTCGAAAGCGTGCCTGCCGACAATTAAGAGGAGAATTAATTCGAAATGGCACAATTGTCTGCAATTTTTCATTGTCCGTCCAACCTTACGGTTGGCGGATGGGTGAATCAGCCTGGCGGCCTTTACATTTTTCATCAAACCTCATCCATGGGCAGGATGAGGTTTCCGTGATGAAATAAAATAAAAATAAATTTCTGTGGGCGGCATTTTCAGAAGCTAATTTTTCAGGTGATTTATTATGATGCATGGAAACTTTCTTTCAGCTACTGAAACTTTTATTTTTGATTTTTCAGGTCTTCAGCTCCTTGAGGCAGGTCTCTGCCTTCAGGGAGCTTTCTCTCAGTGCTGGCCTGCGCCCGTGTTGATGTCAGCGCCCGCCCTCCTCCTGCCCCCTCTCCCCCACCCTGGCAGCGCTGAGCTTCTCAGCACACGCTTCTCACTGGCTGACCGTTAATTGGTCAGCCAGCTTGAAATCGCGGGTGGGGGCTGATCATGGTCTGCGTTACGCTCCCCAGCCAATTCCTGGCCCGTCAACCTGAAAATTCTGCACACAATTTCTGAATTCATAGATGGCACCAAATTGCAATGTGGAGGAGTCAGGGATCGGTGAGGGGAGGCACGGTGGGTGGTAGTTAATGGTCCTGCCACATCCAGTCGTGAGAATGGCGGCGGAGGAGGCACCACAAACATTCCCATCCTCAAGACGGAGGAGCCCACCACAGCAGTTCAAAGATAAAGCTGAAGCATTTGCTACAATCTTCAGTCAGAAAGTGCTGAGTGATCCTTTTCGGCCTCCTCCTGAGGTCCCCAGCATCATAGATGCCAGGTTTCAGTCGGTTCAATTTATTTCATGTGATATCAAGAAACGGCTGAAGTCATTGGATGCTGTAAAGGCTGTGGGCCTTGACAACATTCCCAGCAATAGTACTGAAGACTTGTGCTCCAGAACTTGCCATGCCTCTAGCCAAGCTGTTTCAGTACAGCTACAACACCGGCATCTACCTGACAATGTTGAAAATTGCCCCGGTATGCCCTGTACACAAAAAGCAGCTCAAATCCAACCCGGCCAATTACCGGCCCATAAGCCATCTCTCGATCATCAGCAAAGGGACGGAAGGCGTCATGACAGTGCTATCAAGTGGCAATTACTTAGCAATAACCTGCTCACTGTTGCTCAGCTTGGGTTCCACCAGGGTCCCTCAGCTTCTGACCTTGTTACAGCCTTGGTCCAAACATGGACAAGAGCTGAACTCAAGAGGTAAGGTGAGAATGACTGCTCTTGACATCAAGGCAGAATTTGACTGAGTGTGGCTTCAAGGAGCCATGGCAAAATTGAAACTGAATTGGACCAGCTATGTCAGTACTGTGGCTAGAAGAGCAGGTTAGAGACTGGGAATTTTGAGGTGAGTAACTCACCTGCTGAGCCTGTCCACCATCTACAAAGCACAAGTCAGGAGTGTGATGGAATACTTGCCACTTGCCTGGATGAGTGCAGCTTCAACAACACTCAAGAAGCTCGACACCATCCAGAACAAAGAGTCTGCTTGATTGCAATACTCCGTCTACCACCTTAACTATTCACTTTCTATACTAGCACAATGGCAGCAGTGTGAGTCATATCCAAGGTGCATCACAGCAACTCACCAATGCTCCTTCAATAGAACCTTGCAAACACACAATTTCTACTACCTAGAAGGACAAGGGCAGCAGATGCATGGCAACATCACCACCTGTAAGTTCCTCTCCAAGCCACACCCCATCCTGACTCCTGGAAATACATCGCCATTTCTCCACTGTTGCTGGATCAAAACCCAGGAACTCCCTTTCTAACAGCACTGTGAGTGTACCTACACCACATGGACATCAGTGGTTCAAAAAGGTAGCTCACCACCACCTTCCCAAGAGCAGTTAGGGATGGGAAATAAATGCTGGCTTTGTCATCAATGCCAACATCCCTTGAAAGAATAAATAAAAAGGAAAGGATTGACAGGCTGGGTCTATTCTCTTTTGTGAAAAGCAGCTGTGGGGTGACCAAATAGAGGTCCTTAAAATTATGAAAGGTTTTGATAGAGTGGCTACAGGCAGAATATATTTTCTTGTGGGGAAGAGCATAACTAGAGGCCATCAATACCAAGAAATACAATAGGGAATTCAAAAGAAGCTTCTTAACCCAAATAGTGGTGAGAATATGGAACTTATTAGCAGAGGGAGTGATTGAAGCAAATGATATAGATGCATTTAAGGGAAAACTAGACAAGCACTTGAGGGAGAATGGAATAGATGGTTACAGTGGTAGATGAGAAAAGATGGGAGGAAGCTCAAATCGAACATAAAAACTGAAATGGTATGTTTTGGTCGAATGGCCTGTTTCTGTGCCATATATGCCATGTAATCCTATGTAATATGGAGATATTAGGGAAGATGACCAAAAGCCTGGCCACAGAGGTGGGTTTTAAGGAGTTTCTTAGAAAGTGATGTAGAGAGGTGGAAATGTTTAAGGAGGGAATTTAGGAGCTCAGGGCCTAGGCAACTGAAGGCATGGCCACCAATGGCGAAGAAATTAAAATAAGGGATGTTGAAGAGACCAGAATTAGAAGAGCACAGATATTTTGGAGGAATGTAGAGCTGGGGGAGATTACAGAAATGGGAAGGAGTGAGGCAATGGAGAAGCTTGAAAGCAGAGTTGAGACATCAGTTACTTGAGGGTGTGTTACCTGAATAATTTTTCTTTAAATTTAGTAAGGAACTGAAAACCTATCTGTAGATACTTATTGCGTTAATTGAGCATAAATTCTATCAATAGATACAGGGTTTTTTTGAGTTAAACTTGTGTAACAATGTGTCACTTTAATTCGGAAGTTTCAATAAGAAACAGGATTGCTGAGACAAATAGTTCTGGCATGCAAGACTCCCTGGTCAGTAAAGCTTGCTGATTTGTTTCTTCAGGAGTAAACTGCACTGTCTCTTTAAGTGCTAAATCATATGTGGCCCTTTCAACACTGTGAGAATTATGTATGGCATCAGACTAATTAGATACTGTTGGAAAACATTGGGCTGAATTTCACACTGGTGGCATGGGTCTCACTGACAGGTCTGAAAGGGGGTGAGGGGGGAGGCCACCCCTAGCTACATCTTGTTAGCTACAGCCAATTCATGGGCTGCCACCCACCCACAAGAGCAGCCAGCCATCCAGAGGGCTGGCAGCTCAGCAGTGCCACTGGGTGACGTGGCCACTGTGCCTGGATGGACATGTGCCCCTACTAGGTAAGTGGGGTCTGGGGGCATTGGGGCCAGTCAACCAGGCCCCAGAAAAAGGGGGGAGGGGTTGGTGAGGGCAGGAGGCACTGTTACCATGGGGCAGGCCATTGCCATTGAGGGGGCCCTCTGTGGGCCTAAGATTACCCAAATAGGAGGGCCCCCAAGCCTGCCCTATCCCTCACCCACAGAGCCCACTGGGTAGCTGCCAGGGTTCATCTGGCAGTCCTCCCATGTGGCAGAGGGCTCACCTGTCACTGGCTCAATGCCAACAGAGGCAGGAGGAGGCCCTTAATTGACCACTTAAATGACTCAATTGGCCTGGGAGCAGGATGGCCGTCCAACACCATCCCCGCTGGCAAGGTGGCATGACAGCAGGAAGACAATGAGCATGCCACCCCCTACCTTCTCACACTACTTTGCTGCCACACCCCTCCTCCCCCTCTCCCCACCTCCCGATCTTCCCTAGATGGCTGCCCAACAATTCCCACAGAAATTTGGATTCTTCATTTTGACAATGTCATAGTACAGAAATACCAGAAAGGTGCCAGGCACTTCCCCACAAAACTGACATAAAATCATGGGCACTTTCATGAATCTTCTAGAGCAGCACCAGGAGATTTTTTTCCCCCAAATTCACGTGTCTATCCTTTTGACCAAGGTAACTAAGAGAGGAAAGGAAAGACTGACAACAAAGACATATTGTTAAAAAAAATTAAAAGACCCACTGAAACAATATTTCACAGGACAGCTGCTTTAAGTGAATACAAATTAAAAGATCAAAATTATTCCATATCTGCACTGACTTTTCATTGCCATGACCTCAATGCTTTAAATTGTGAATTTCTATTCAATTAATATTTTTCTATTATTTATGTGTGTTACACATTCACAGCACAAATTACATATGTGTCATGTTCTGAATCTTGTTCTGCACTGATGATGAAAGAAGTGCTTCTTTATTACTTCAACCATTAGGTTACCATGGTGATATGATTTTTCAATCTGGCTTGGTATTTCAACGTTATGAGTATGAAGTTGAGAAAAAAAAATCCTGAAAGTACAGAAACCTCTGAAGATGCAATCTTCCTTGCAAGAGCCTCAGGACCACTGGAATGACAGGAGCAGAGATTTTCCCAGGTCTGTGCACATGCACTGGAGTGCTTGAGTGAGTATTGGAAAATTGGGAAGGAAAACTAGTTCCTAGTGCAAGTTCCTATAATCTGAATGGCCTGATTTTCCAAAATATGCTGCACCCAGGAAAATATTTCCTTTGATCTCTCAAAAATACTTTAGGACGAAATTTGAAAACCTCCAAAAACGGTGTGATGTGTAACGAACTCGCATCGTGCTGCCTGCATGGGGCTAGCATTAAACATGCAGAAGGGCCATTTCAGAGTGCATTTAAGAGTCAACCACATTGCTGTGGGTCTGGAGTCACATGTAGGCCAGACCAGGTAAGGTCATGCAAAAACTCAGCAGGTCTAGCAGTATCTGTGGAGAGAGAAACGGAGTTCACATTTCGAGTCCAATACAGACTCCCAGGGCAACTCCCTCCCGACCGTATACCACTGTGCCACCACCTCAGGGATGGCGATGGTGGAGTCTGGGACATTATCTCAAACGTATGATTCCATGAGGATGAATATGTCAGGCTGTTGCTTGACTAGACAGCTCTCCCAATTTTGGCACTAACCCGCAGATGTTATTAAGGAGGACTTTGCAGGGTCGACAGGGCTGAGATTGCCATTGTCGTTTCCAGTGCTTAGGTCGGTGCTGGGTGGTCTGACCGGTTTCATTCCTTTTTTGTGACTTTGTATCAGCTGAGTGGCTTGCTAGGTCATTTCAGAGGGCATTTAAGACTCAACCACATTGCTGTGGGTCTGAAGTCACATGTAGGCCAGACCAGGTAAGGACAGCAAATGGGTTTTTACAACAACTGACAATGATTTCATGGTCATTATTAGACTCTTAATTCCAGATTTTTATTGCATTCAAATTCCACCATCTTTCATGGCAGGATTTCGCTAGGTCTCTGGATTACTAGTCCAGCAATAAGACCACTACGCCAACGTCTCCCCTAGTGTGTCAAGTGCCGAAGACCGAAGATGTGGTCCTGGTAAAAGTTCAATTACTTCATGAGTGGTCAAGGTCAGTAGATGTATCTTTAAATGCCATACCCTACCAACTGCACCACCAGCTGCACCCCCTGCTAAATTCATCACACACTATTACACACCTACCAACAATCTCTATCAATCAGTACTTGTACCTGTCATTTATATTCTCCATTTCATTCTCACACACTTAATGCAGCTGCAAGCCTCACACCCACATCTTACAGCTTTCGCACTCACCTCACTCAAACAGATTCCACCACACTCATTGACATACCTTCCCTCTCTCTTGCAGAGCAAATTGGCACACAACCACAGGCAGTAGCACCTAACCAGCAGAGGATGGGTACAGCTGCGTCTACTCACACTGATGTAGGAGATATTATTCTCCATCAATGGAGTAACCATCAATGAGTCCACAGCCAAAGGCCAAAGATTTTGGTATGCTCAAACCCAACCCACTTTTTTACATCCCACTTGCACCATATTCCACAATATCTTCTCATTTACAGCCTGCTACCTGTTAGCATGCACCTCTTGCCCTCCCTCCCACTCCCTTCCCCTCACCACAACCCACCCTTGTGCCTTTTTACTTCCAATTCTTAAAATTCTCTCACAGGATGTGGGCGGTGCTGGCTAGGCCAGCATTTATTACCCATCCCTAATTGCTGAGAAGGTGGTGGTGAGCTGCCTTCTTCAACTGCTGTAGTCCATGTAGTGTAGGTACGCCCACGCTGTTAGGGAAGGAATTCCAGGATTTTGACCCAGCGTGTGTGAAGGAACTGCGATATATTTCCAAGTCAGGATGGTGAGTGGCTTGGAGGGGAACTTCCAGGTTCCCATGTGTTTGCTGCCCTTGACCATCAGGTTCGGAAGATGATGTCGAAGGTGGCTTGGTGAGTTGCTGGTGTGCATCTTGTAGATGGTACTGCTGCCACTGTGCGCCAGTGGTGGAGGGAGCCTTTATGGTAGTGGATGGAGTGCCAATCAAGTGCACTGCTTTGTCTTAACTCATCCAGGCAAGTGGAGAGTATTCATCACACTCCTGATCTGCGACTTGGTGGACAGGGTTTGGGGAGTCAGGGGATGAGTTATACACCACAGAATTTCCAGCTTCTGATCTCCTCTTGTAGCCACAGTATTTATATGGCTAGTCTATTTCAGTTTCTGGTCAATGGTATCCCCTAGTATGTTGCCAAGAGTGGAGATTCAGTGTTGTTAATGCCATTAAATGTCAAGGGGCAATGGTTAGATTCTCTCTTGTTGGAGATGATCATTGCCTTGTACTTGCATAGTGCGAATGTTATTTGCCACTTATCAGACAGAAACTGAATGCTGTTCAGGTCTTGCTGATTTGGACATGGGCTGCTTCAGTATCTGATGAGTCTCAAGTGGTGCTCAACATTGTGCAACCATCAGCAAACATCCCCACTTCTGACCTTTTGATGGAAGGAAGGTCATTGATGAAGCAGCTGAAGATGGTTGGACCTAGGACACTACCCTGACGACCTCCTGTAATGATGTCCAGGGGCTTTGATGATTAGCCTCCAACAACTACAACCATCTTTCTTTGTGCTAGGTATGACTCTAATCAGTGGAGAGTGTTCCGTCTGATTTCTATTGACTTCAATTTTGCTAGGGTTCCTTAACGCCACACTCGGTCAAATGCTGCATTGATATCAAAGGTCAGAGAGTCATAGAGTCATAGGGGTCTACAGCACAGAAAAAGGCCCTTTGGCCCATCGAGTCTGCACCGATCAAACAAGTACCTAACTATTCTAATCCCATTTTCCAGCACTAGGCCATGGCATCGCAAGTGAATATCCAAATACCTCTTAAATGTTATGAGAGCTTTTGACTCTACCACCATTTCAGGCAGTGAGTTCCAGATTCACACCACCCTCTGGGTGAAAAATTTCTTCCTCACATCCCCTCTAAACTGCCTGCCTCTTACCTTAAATCTATGCCCCTGGTTATTGCTTTCTCCATCAAGGGGAAAAGTTCCTTCCTGTCTACCCTATCTATGCCTCTCCTAATTTTATACACCTCAGTCATGTCCCCCCTCAATCTCATCTGCACCAGGGAAAATAACCCCAGCCTATCCAATCTCTCCTCATAACTAAAACTCTCCAGCCCAAGCAACATCCTGGTAAGTCTCCTCTGCGCTCTCTTCCTATAATGCGGATTCCAGAACTGCACGCAATACTCCAGCTGTGGCATAATCAGCATTTTATACAGTTCCAGCATAATCTCCCTGCTTTTGTATTCTATGCCTCGGCTAAGAAAGGCAAGTATCCAATATGCCTTCTTAACCACCTTATCTATCTTTCCTGCTACCTTAAGGGACCGGTGGACATGCACACCAAGGTCCCTCTGATCCTTGGTACTTCCCAGGGTCCCACCATTCATCATGAATTCCCATGCCTTGTTTGTCCTGCCCAAGTGCATCACCTCACCCTTATCCGGATTAAATTTCATTTGCCACTGATCAACCCATCTGGTCAGCCCATCTATATCCTCCTGTAATCCTCTTCACTATTTACCACCCCACCAATTTTCATGTCATCCACGAACTTACTGATCAACCCTCCTACATTCAAGTCTAAATCGTTTATATATACCAAAAACAGCAAGGGGCCCAACACCAATCCCTGTGGAACCCCACTGGACACAGGCATCCAGTCACAAAAACACCCCTCGACCATCACCCTCTGCTTCCTGCCACTCAACCAATTCTGGATCCAATTTGCCGAATTGCCTTGGATCCCAAGGGCTCTTACCTTGGTTATCTGTCTCCCATGCGGGACCTTATCAAAAGCCTTGCTGAAGTCCAAGTAGACTATGTCAAATGCATTGCCCTCATCTACACACCTGGTTACCTTTTTGAAAAATTCAATCAAATTGGTCAGACATGACCTCCTCTTAACAAAACCATGCTAACTGTTCTTGATTAATTCCTGCCTCTCCATGAGTATATTAATTCTGTCCCTCTGCTTCCAATAGTTTCCCCACCACTGAGGTAAGACTGACTGGCCTGTAGTTCCCTGGTTTATCCCTTCCTCCCTTCTTGATTAACGATACCACATTGGCTGTCCTCCAGTCCTCTGGCACCTCTCCTGTGGCCAAAGAGATATTGAAAATTATTGCCAGTGTCCCTGCTATCTCCTCCCTTGCCTCACTCAACGGCCTGGGATACATTTCATCCGGGCCTGGAGATTTATTTACTTTTGAGCCTGCCAGACCACTTAGAACCTCCTCCCTTTCCATGCTAATTTCTTTAATTATATCACAGTCCTTCTGCCTGATTTCCATACCCACATCGTCCCTCTCGCTTGTGAACACCGACACAAAGTATTCATTTAGAACCCTACCTATGTCTTCCGGCTCCACACACAAATTACCACTATGGTCCTTAATGGGCCCCACTCTTTCTCTAGTTATCCTCTTACTCTTAATGTACTGGTAAAATAACTTTGGATTTTCCTTTATTCTACCTGCCAATGTTTTTTCATGCCCCCTTTCTGCTCTCCTAATTCCCTTTTTAAGGTCCCCCCTACACATTCAATACTCCTCTAGGCCTTCCACTGTTTTGAGCCCTCGGTATCTGCCATAAGCCTTCCTTTTTCTCTTTATCCAATCCTGTATATCCCTTGGCATCCAGGGTTCCCTGGATTTGTTGGTCCCACCCTTTGTCTTTACTGGAATATGTTGGCCCTGTACTCCCTATTTGCTTCTTGAATGAGTCCCACTGCTCTGACACAGATTTACCTAAAAGTAGCTGCTCCCAGTCCACTCTGGCCAAATCATGTCTGATCTTATTAAAATTGGCCTTCCCCCAATTTAGAACTCTGATTTCTGACCCATCCTTGACCTTTTTCATAACAACCTTGAATCTAATGGAGATATGATCACTATCGGCAAAATGTTCCCCCACTGATACCTCTACCACTTGCCCAGTTTCATTCCCTAATATTAAGTTCAGGACCTTGTACGACCTTCTACTTACTGGTTTAACAAGCTCTCCTGGATGCATTTGAAGAAGTCTACTCCCTCTAAACCTATCACACTATGACAAACCCAGTTAATGGCCAGAATTTTTCAGTCGGCGAGCAGGGGGCGGGGCCCGCTTGCCGACGGGAAAATGACGCGGGATGATATCAGGAGGGACCCCCGATGTCATCCCGCCCCATTTAAATATTCTGGAAGGCGGGCGGACAGTGAAATCAGCTGTCCGCCCGCCGACCTGTCAATGGCCAACTGTTCTCGAGTGAGATGCACCCTGGGGATTTCCTGACTATCTGCATGACGCCTTTCGTCTGACTGTTGGTCATTCATACCCTCTCTGTCTGCACTTCTGTAAGCTGTGGGGTGACCATGTCTAAAAATGTGCTATCCACGAAACTCTCAGCCTCGCTGATACGCCTCAGTGCCTCCAGCTGCCGCTCAAGCTCCGAAACACGGAGCTCAAGTAGCTGCAGCTGATGGCACTTCCTGCACACGTGGTCAGTCAGAGTGCAAGGAGCATCTAGGACTTCCCACATGTTGCAGGCGGTACATAACACGGGACTGAGCTGCCCTGCCATGTCTCTAGTTGAAAAAAAAACCCTTACTTTAAGTTAAATACAGCAAAAAAAGTTAAATTATAGATGTACTTTAAATAAAAACTAGAACTCTTACCTTTCCTTAGCTTAATCTGTTTTAAACTGGAGAAAAACACTTACCCACTACTCACCAATGAGCTCTCACCTTTGTGCTGATGTCACTTTTTGAAGCTTCCCTGCACGCCCGCTGGTTTTGACCTCTCCGCCGCTCTCTCGCGCTGTCTTGTGATGTCACTCTTGTTATTTTTAACAAGAACTGACTGCAGGACAGTCTTCCCAGACTTTTTTTTTAAGCCTCGATCAGAAGGACTTGGCTGTCTCACCATTATGCTGACTGCAGGACACTCTTCCCAGACTGCTTCACCGTGATGCTGACTGCAGGACACTCTTCCCAGGCTGCTTCACCACGATGCTGACTGCAGGACACTCTTCCCAGGCTGCTTCACCACGATGCTGACTGCAGGACACTCTTCCCAGTCTCAGGGTAGTCAATCTCAACTCACCTCTGGAATTTAGCTGTTTTGTCCTTTATTTTTTTATTCTTTAATGGGATGTGGACTTCGCTGGCTGGGCCAGCATTCATTACCCATCCCTGGTTGCCCTTGTGAAGGTGGTGATGAGCTGCCTTCTTGAACTGCTGCAGTTCATGTGGTGTAGGTATACCCACAGTGCTGTTAGGGAGTTTCAGGGTTTTGACCCAGATACAGTGAAGGAAAGGCTATGTATTTCCAAGTCAGGATGTTCAGTGACTTGGAGGGGAACTTCCAGGTGGTGGTGTTCCCATCTATCTGCTGCCCTTGTCCTTCTAGATTGTAGTGGTCATGGGTTTGGAAGGAATGTTTGGATCAATGCTGTAATGAGGTCTGGAGCCAAGTTTCCCTAGCAGAAACTAAACTGAGCATTGTTACTGAGTAAGTACCATTTGATAGCATTGGCACTGATACCATTCCTCATTTTGCAGATGATCGAGAAGAGGTTGTTGGGGAGGTATTTGGCTGGAATGGATTTGTCCTGCTTTTTGTGGACAGAGCATACCTGGGAAATTTTCCACATTGCCAGGTAGATGCTAATGTTGCAGTAGTACTCGAATAGCTTGGCTTGCTTTGTGGCTAGTTCTGTGGCACAAGTTTTCAGTCCTACGGCTGGGCTGTTGTCAGGATCCATACCCTTTACTATATCCGGTGCCTTCAACCACTTCTGGATATCATGCGGCTGTGCATCAGTCTGGTTGTTCACCAAAGCTGTGAGCCATGTTGTCAAAGGATAGCCCTTATAGTACGCATTGGTTTGTCATGGTGGCTCAATGAATCACAGAATGATGACAGCACAGGAGTGCTGTGGACTGCAGCGATTCAAGGTGGCGGCTCACCAGCACCTCCTCAAGGGCAGTTAGGGGTGGGGAATAAATGCTGGCCTAGCCAGCGATGCTCACTTCACATGAACAAATAAAAAAAAAGATGTCTGTGCTGACTCCATGCAAGAGCAACTCACCTGTTCCCATGCACTCACCGTTTCCTCATAACTTCTGATTGGCTGTCAGCTCTCAACAGGTGGGACCTTTGTCCCCAGGATCCTAGGTCCTGGGATAAGGCCCACCGCTGGTCTGTTAATTGGCACATGGTGTGAAAAGAGGCAACATGGGGGTCTTGCCAACTACCTAACCAACAGCCTAGCCCCCTGTTGCCTTCATAAGATTCTGCCCAATGACTGCTGCCAAGATACTGCGTATTGACCTGCATGATACATTGCATATGGGTGCTCATCAGCTGGGCGTTGAGGGAGTGGAATCATTTCTGGTTATGGGACATCTAAAATGATATATGTGCCTGCAAAGTGATGTGCATGCAGTCAGTGCCACCCTGCACCATGGGGAAGCCTGCATTCCTTGCAAAGACTTATGCTTGCTCCACTTGTTTCTTTCTGGCAACACAGAATGTAATTTATTCAGCTTTCTTGGAATGCAGAGTCTTACTGACCTCCTTATGCCACAGTGAACAACTGACTGGGACGTGTACCCTGCTCTAACCTGGAAGGAATCAGAACATAAAAGCAATGGCCACAGTCGCCTTCAAAGTTGGCAATGCTACCTTTGTCCAGCTCTGAGGTTGCAGTTGTGGCTGTAGCAGATGGCTGATTTCAGTGTGGATGTTGTCCTGAAGTGCACATATGACTTATTGGCTGGAATTTTGTATCCCGTGGGCAGGCCAACCCGAAACGGGCGAAGGGCGAGCGTCCCGACATCATCACGCACTCGCGCGCGATATTTCACTCGGCGGGCATGCGAGAAAATCGGAAGATCACCCACCAACAATGAAGCGGGCAATTAAGCCCATTAACGGCCCAACTGTAAGCAATTTTTCGTGGTCCGTCCAACCTCATTGTTGGCGGATGGGCCAATCGGCCAGGTGGGCTTTATATTTTTGACGAAACCTCATCCAAATGCGGCATGAAATCTCCGTAAGGACTTAAAATAAAAAGAAATATCTGGGGATCGGTTTTGTATGAGGTCTGCTTTCAAGTGCTTGATTTGTGCTGCATAGACATTTTTTGCAAAATTTTTGTTCTGTTTATTCTGTGGAGGTCTGCAGCTCCCTGAGGCAGCTGTCTGCCTTCAGGAAGCCGAGTGGAAGCGCTCACCAGCACCCTCTTCCCACCCCCACTAGCGGTGCTGAGTTTTTCTCAGCGCGTGTGTCATGCTGGTTGGCTGTTAATTGGCCAGCCAGCGTAAGATCGCGTTCACAGTGCGATCTTGGCTGGGAGCGGGTTTTACATCTGCTTCTGGCCGTGCTGACTTCGGGCTCACCCCAAGGGTAAAATTCAGGCCATTGTTCCTCACTGACGTTCTGGTAGGAGAGTTACTCCCTGAATACTCTGGGTGGACATCATGTCCCGCTGAGAGCCCTTTTTAGCCTCCTCCCTTTTGTAGCAATTTATCCAGCTCTGTGCTGCTTCTGCTTATTTCCTGTCATGCTGCAATCTAAGAGGTATGCATACTACTGTGCCCATGTCTGTGAGCAAGGGGTTTTTGCAGTATTTTTGAGACAAGACAAAATCTTTCAAAACCTGCCACCCAATTCCCTGTAGAAATTTTAAAGAATTCTAGAAACCAGCGAACACTTCTACAATCACAGCAAAAGTCAGTGTAAGTCAATGATGATCCCTTTAAATAGCATTGACGGTAGGTTGAGGGGTGACAGGGTCCTTTTTGCCTGTTTAGCTGTGTAAAGTTAAGGGAAGGTACTAGCTGGAATGTTGAGCTTCAAAATGACCCCACTTGTGCCAATTGGATTTGCATGTTGATTGCTATCATGATCTGCTGGCTCCACATAGTTCCAGCACAAAAGTGCCGTCACCATCTGGCAAAGCTCGCACCAAAAGTATGCATTCGCACCAAGTATGCCAATTTGGAGTTAAAACAGTGCCCATAATCCTGAAAAATAAGCGCTAAGGGCTTTGTGGCCTTTGTGTATTACTAATGATATCCAATGGAGTCTGCCAGAGATGTGCATGCTTTTGTTTAAATAGAATTGTTTTATTATGCTTTCTTCTCTTAAGGAATGAACCATTCATTACCTGAAAGGGCGCATGTTTGACTTCTTCCTAGATCTTTACCAATGTTCCTGCATAGCTGGCTGGAATGTGACAAATGTGACACTCTTTTTCAAGAAAGGGTATAAGGATATTCCAAGTAACTGCAGGGTGGTCAGTTTAAGATCAATGGTGGGTAGGGTTTTAGAAATAATAATCAGGGAAAAAAATCAACAAACACTCAGAGAGGTTTGAGTCAATTAAGGAACCAGTGCAGATTTGTAAAAGAAAGGTTATGCTTGACTAATCTAATTGAAATTTTTGATGAAGTAACAGAGAAAGTTGATCAAGGGGATGCAATAGATGTTTTCTAAACTTGAAGGTGTGGCAAACAGTGAAGGTAATACCAATCTCTGTAACAGAGTATAGATAGGCGAGCAGTATGGCCAAACAAGTGGCAGATGGGATTTAATATGTGGTGTGGTGCATGTTGGCAGGAGGAATAGAGCAAGGCAATATATACTTAATGTCACAGCTCTAAAGAGTGCGCAGGGCCAGAGGGGCTGGGGCTCAGGTGCATAGAACTTTGAGGATGGCAGGGCATACTGAAGGGAGTAATTAGTAAAGCATTTGGGATCTTGGATTCAGAAGTAGAAGTATTGAGTACAAATGCAGGGAAGTTATGCTGAACCTTTGCAGAACTCTGGTTATTACTAGAGTATTGTGTCCAGTTCTGCTTACCACACTTTAGGATGGATGTGAAGGTCCTTGAGATGGTACAGAGGAGATTTATCAGAATCATTCCAGAGATGGGGGTATTAGTTACAAGGTTAGGTTGGAAAGGCTGGGGTTGGAGCAAAGGAGATTGAGGAAAGAACTGATAGAGGTGCGGGAGATTATAACAGGTTTAGAAAAGGTAGAGAACTTAAAGCTGTTCTCATTAAGTGATTATACAAGATGAGGGGACAAAGATTTAAGGTTGTGGGCAAGAGATAGGGGAAATGTTAGGATGAATTTTCTTTTCACAGCAAATGGTAATGACATGCAACTCACTGCCTATGAGGGTGGTGGAAGCAGGGACAAACAATGTTTTCAAAAATGAAATTGGTTAGGGTAATGAGGGAAATAAATTTACAGGCCTATGGGGATAGGGAGCGGTAATGGGACTGATTTGATTGCTCAACTGAGATCTGGCATAGATTCATTGGACTAAATGGATTTTGTGCTATAATGGCTCAATAACTTCACCATGTAGGAGCTTGGCTGTGGGCAACTCTCACTCTGATTTTCCCTCCTAATCTGTAGGGAAGTACCTAATCTGTTCCGCTGCACAGAGAGACCATGGGAATGAAGCTGCCAGCCCATTGCACGGCTTAAAAATATTTAATGGGGTTATAAAGCCTCAAGAGTAACTGCTTCTTCAAGCTGAAAGAGAGGATCTCCGCCAAAAATACAAAATTCTAATGTTTACGCAATCGTGATATGAAACAAAGTGGCGCTCACATCAAAATGACAGGCTTGGCCACTGCTACTGCAGCTGTTATACACCATGTGAATAAGTAGAAGAATGATTAGGTATAATTACCTTTATAAAACTGATAGGCACGTTGATTATTTCACTCGCTGATAATTATGTTGTGAGACAGATTCTGTTAAGTAATGAATTCTAATTGTAGTTTGGAACAATCATTGCAATGACAGACTTTAACTCTTCAAGGTGCTGGTGAGAAACATCTTATAGGTACTCTCATTCTCTAAAGGTTTTATTTGGCTGGCGCTCAGAAAAAACATTTTCCATTGGGAGGCAAATGGACAATTAGGTTTACTGCCTGTGCGGACAATATTATTTTAATCAGGGGTGAGTCAGCAGAAATTACTGCCCGCTGCTGATTTTGCCATTTAAAAAAAAATTGGTGCAGTGGTAAGCAACACTGAAACAGTCCTGATTCCAGCTCCATCAGGAGAAAAAAAAGTTCCGAAACATTATCTCCTGCAAAGCGACTGGGCTTGAGTTCAGAATTAAATAAAATTGTATGTCCCTCCTCTCCAAAACAGTTATCATATAAAGTGCAAAAATGACTGAATTCTGCAGTTACATATTCATTCACATATCAGAGCAGCCCATTTGCCACTGTCAAAGGAATACCATTCTCACAGTGTTGACAGCAATACTCAGTGCACCATCTCCCACTCTAGGTTATTACAGCCAGCAGATAAAACTGTGGAACTCAACTCCCCCATTCTTCATAAAATCTGTGGTCTTTCAAGATCCAAATTTGGCATGACTTAATTTGCTTAATCACTTTCATCCATAAACATTGATGAAGTCTTGCCATAGTTCCATAGTTTTTGGCTCATACATTGTCGATGTCCCTCGATTCAAGGATGACGTCTACTCAGGGTCACAAGTTTCTGCTGTAGGACTTCATGTGACCGAACAAGTCAATTCTCGACCTGATCTTTGAGTACATGGGGCAGGATGTCCCATCAGGTAGTGAGATCCGGAGTGCTTCCTTTACTTTCCATCTTTGCCGCAGATCTGCCCCAACATTAAGAGCTTGTGACTCAAAGCATGATGCAACTTGATGGACAAGTTGTTGCCATTTTGAATAATTGGTAACAAGCTCCTCCCATTCATTAATGTCAATGCCGTTGCACCACGAAGACAGATTCAGTGTGTTTTTGAAGTATGCACTCCACTGGAACATTGGCCATTTGGGGGTTAAGAAAACTGGGCCTCACTGGGGTGATGGTTTCCAGCCATCTGTACACACTGTCCAGTCCGTTAAAGTTGATTTTGCAGGAGTTTTGCCTGAATGCTCATGTTCGAGAAGGAGCATGTTTGTTTAACACTCCTCCCATTAAATCTGAAGGATGTGACAGAGGTATTGCTGATGGAATTTCTCTGGCACTCTTAGGTGTCACTGTTACAGGTCTCACTGAAGTACAGCAGTGTTGTGACCACAACTGCTGTGTAGATAACTGCTCTGTTGACTTATGGAGTTTTTTGTTGTCAACAAAAGTAGTTGTAGCTACCGTAGTTTGTAGAAGGCTGAATGGTGGCCTTTGGAGAAAGGTGATTTCCAAGGTATAGAAGTGTTCAATTTGTTCCAGAGTCTCTCCTTCAACATATCTAGGAGGTGGAATATCACATAATCACAAAATCTTTACAGGCAGAAGGAAGCCATTCAATCTATCAAGTCTGTACTGTACCGACTGAATATTTGGCTGATCAGGTTGTTTTTCATTTGTTCATGGGTTGGGGGCATTGCTGGCTAAGCTAGCATTTATTGCCAATCCTTAATTGGCCTTGAGAACTCAGTGGCTTGTTGGGGCAATTCAGAGGATAACCACATTGCTGTGGGTCTGGAGTCAAATGTAGGCCAGGCCAGGTAAGGACAGATTTTCTTCCCTAATGAGTGAACCAGGTGGGTTGTTTTTTTTGAATGACAATCGACAATGGTCAGATTCAGGTGAAAGATGTTCTGATGAAAGGTCACTTGACCTGAAACATTAGATGGTATTTAATGCTGACATCAGAGAGTAGTTGACCTTGATGAGTTGAATAGCCACTGTCAGGTAGATTCCAAGTAGTATAGGTTGTTTCAGATCTCCTACCTAAGACAGTTGCAGTCATTTAATCATGAAGCAATTGCAGGATTGTGATGAAGTTTCTTGGACATTCACATTTTTAGAGCACAATCCATAGAACCTAGCGATTTACTGAGTCAAATGCTATTGTCAGATCAATGAATGTAGTGAAGAGTTCCTGGTATTATCAATATGTTTCTTGGATTTTTCTGGCAACAAAGACTATGTCAGAGGTCCCTCCGGAAGGTCTAAAGTCACACTGTGTCTCTGGGAGGATCTCCTCAGCTATAGGAAGTAGGTGATACAGGAGAACATCTGTCAGGATTTTCCCTGCTATGGACAAGAGGGAAATATGTCAATAGTTCCCACAGAGTGACTTATTCTCCTTCTTGAAGATAGTTACAATTGTCACATTCTTGAAGCGGAGGATGTAGTATAAGGGTCTGGCACATAAAGGGTTAACATGGGACCAAGTACAGTACCATGCACAGAGTGATGTTAATAGAACACATGACCCACACCTAGGGGTCAGTGCAATGTTGGATAAAGCCATGTGTAGAAGCAAGCATGGACACAGCTCCTAGCTTGGACCTTTCTATGCTTACATATGTAGTTTCTAGTAGTTAATGAATATATACTGTTGAACAACCAAAACTATGAATATCTTAATAAGACCTACTGAACAGCAACACCCAACACCTTACAACAGTGGGTGGGAGCGGCAGAAGGTGTAGTAGCTCTTTCTCCTCCCAAATCCATAGGGTGAGTGCATGGAGCTTTTGATGTGAGCAAAAGCCCACCAGCTTTGGCTTTGAAGATCTCAGCTGGAATACCATCAAGAGTCACAGGTTCTGTTGTTTTTTATCTGACTGCTTGTGTGTTGTAGCTCTCCCATTGATGGTGGTTCACCCATGAGTTCTACTGCAGAGTACTGGGGGATACCCTGGAGAGTATCATCTGCCACTGTGGATTCAATGTTTAGGAGCTTTTGTAAATATTCTTTCTAGCACTGACGGCTAGCATTGTCATTCTTAAAAAGAGAGGCACTATTCTATGAACGAAGGGGATTTTGTCCATTTGACCTTGGTCCCTAGACTGCCCTGGTGGCTTCAAAAACGCACTGTATGTCATGATGGTCAGATAAAAGATTGGATCTCCCGGGCTTTCTCTTCCCACCATGTGTCCTTAATCTTCCGGATTTGGCTTTGGGTGTCAGGTATGAATTGTTGGAATGCTACCTTCTTGACTAGTGACCTTAGGCTGTCCTGCCAGGTAATGAAGGCTGCTCATTTCTGTCCCAGAAGGTCACATATTTCAGGATAGTTTTCGTTGAACTGGTCCTGGTGACGACAATGCTCAAACCCAATTGTCTGGACACAGGAGTTTAGTTGAGCTGACTTTATTTGATTCCACTGTTCTGGAATTGAGTTGGATGTGTAAAGATATTCCAGATGTGTGAAGATATTCCATGATCTTCCTCTCCAGTCAGGCTGCTTTAGGGCTGAGACATTGATCTCCGTCCTCCTGGACTTTTGGACGTTGTGATTCTTGGTTCTAGGTGGATGTTCATCACCAATTGAACAAGTCGATGATCCATCCAGCAGGCATCAGTCCCCCGAATGGATCTAGTGATACAGGCCATCACTTAGATCTTTGATCTGAGCAATGACATGATCCAGGAGGAGCCAATGCTTTGATCTAGAATGCCTCCATGTGCTTTTGTGTTTGTCCTTCTGGCACAAGAGGACCCTTTTTATAATGAGGACATGCTGAGCACATTTCATCAGGAGGAGGATGCCATTTGCATTGGCTTTTCTCATCCTATTTTTCCCAATGGTTCTGCTCCTGGCTTCAGAGTCATGGCAAACCCTGGAATTAAAGTCCCCCAGAAGGATGACCTTTTCTTTTTTTGGGATGACAGTGAGGACTTCATTAAGGTTAGAATAGAATTTTTCCTTAATATCTTCATTGGAGTCAAGGGTCAGGGCATAAGCGTGGATGATGGTGCCATATTGGTTATGGCTAAGTTGCATGTGAGGTGTCATGAGTCTTTCATTTATACAATTGGGGAGCTCTGGCAGTGCATCCAAGATCCTATTCCAGATGGCAAAACCAACTCGATGGACGCAAGGGTCGCCATCAGCCTTTCATTTCCAGCAGAAGGTGTATCCCCAACTTGTTCCTTCAGCTGCCCCTCCCCCGGAAGGCAGGCCTCCATGATGGAGATGATGACAGTCTGGAGTCTTGATAGTTCACACAGTATGATTGCAGTTCTTCTTTCTGGATGGTCACTATCGATTATGCATGAATGTTCTGACAATCCAAGTTGCAAAATTTAATGTTTTATTCCTTTGACCACAAAGATTGTGATCCTGCAGGGTGTGCTTTCCCAGCCAGGAGAAAGTGGGACAGCCTATTTTTAGGGCATCTTTTCTAGACTCCTCCCCACTTGGGGTGAGCTGAGAATATCTTGAAGAGGACTGCTCAGTCAGAGATGCTGCTGCCCAAAAACAGCTCTGTCCCAACACAGATGTCCAATGATCTTCATGTATCTGTTGCCTTTGTGCAGATTATTGACTTGGGGCTCCCAGGTTCACAGCCCTGTCCCCATCACCAATTCTCCATTGTCACAGGGCTTGGCAAATAAACCCTGGTAGAAGCCTGCATGTGACTTGTTTAACATGGGGAACTTGGGGCGGCGTTATTTCCCACATGATCTTGATGGGTTCATGATCAGGTTTCAGTGACTTGTTGAAACATGATGACAAGGACCACCTTGTTGCTGCAGCCTTCTTCCACTTTCACAGTTGGTGAAATGTACAGTCTTCCTTCGCCTGCTCTGTTGTTGAGGAATTTTTGGATCATATTTTGTCTGGCACCTCTTGCCACCACGAGTGGCCTGACCAGCAGCAAGGAGCTCCCAATGGCATTGCCTAAGGGACTGTGGGAGAGCACAAACCTCTCCGCCACATCAAGGTGGCAATCCACAAAGAAGCTTGGCCCATACACAGCAATGCTGAAGATCATCTTCTAAACACAGGTCAAATTTTCCCATTTACTTGAACACAATGACCTGGTTCAGGAAGTTGTATTGAGAAAAAACACTCACTTAGAAAATAATGATATTGCTCAATCCATATTGCACTTCAAACTGAATGCCAAGCATTCAGCCAGTGTGAATTTCAAATGCTCCTTTATGGTTTAACTAAACTCGTCCACTCTGGATCTGGGATTGGTCTTCACCAATGGTTCATCAAGTTTATCCGGTGAATACCTGAAGCACATGGATGAGAAATGTCCCAAATTTAGCTACCGATCATTGCTGCTATGTAGGCTGACCTTAGCACTGAAAATGGAAGCAGGGGAAACATAAATGGCATCAATGCCTCTGCGTTCATGGCTGGAGGAGAATATTAGCCAAGCTTCCCACCTGTCATCTAGCCATGTCTATATGTGTGGATTTCAGGCAGGGTCAGACTGGGTGACTCCTCCCCTTTTTCATTCACTGTTAAAACTTGCAGACGAATAATAATAATTTGGGGTAGGTGTTCAAGGATTTAGGTGAAGGAAGTGAATGTACTATCGCCAAGTTTGTGGATGATACAAAAATTGGTGGGAAGGCAAGTGGTGAAGATGACACAAAGCGTCTACAGAGGGATACAGACAGGTTAAGTGAGGCAAAAACTTGGCAGATGGAATATAATGTGGGAAAATGTGGGGTTATGCACTTTGGCAGGAAGAATAGAGGAGCTGAAAATTATTTAAATGGAGAAAGACTGCAGAAAACTGCAGTACAGAGGGATTTGGGAGCCCTCATGCATGAATCACAAAAAGCTAACATTCAAGTTCAACAGGTAATGAGGAAGGAAAACAGAATGTTGGTCTTTATTTCAAAGGGAATGGAGTATAAAAATAGGAAAGTCTTGCTAAAACTATATAAGGTTAGACCACACCTAGAATACTGTGAGCAACTTTGGTCCCCTTATATAAGGAAAGATATACTGGCATTGGAGGCAGTCCAGAGAAGGTTCACTAGGTTGATCCTGGATATGGAAGGATTTCTTATGAGGAGAGGTTGAGTAGGTTGAGCCTGTACTCATTGGAGTTTAGAAGAGTGAGAGGCAACCTCATTGAAACATATAAGATTCTTAGGGGGCTTGACAGGGTAGTGTTGAGAGGTTGTTTCCCCTTGTGAGAGAGTCTAGGACCAAAGAGCATAATCTCAGAGTACGGGGGCACCCACTTAAAACAAAGATGAGGAGGAATTTCTTCTCTTAGAGGATAGTCAATCCGTGGAATTCTTTACCGCAGAGGGCTATAGAGGCTGCATTATTAAGTATATTCAAGGCTGAGATAGACAGGTTTTTAATCAGTAAGGGAATCAAGCATTATGGGGAAAAGACAGGAAAGTGGAGTTGAGGATTATCAGATCAGTCATGATCTCATTGAATGGCAGAGCAGACTCAATGGGCTGAATGGCCTATTTCTGCTCCTAATTCTTATGGTCTTATGGTCTCATTTAGCAAGTCCTGTGGAACCATAAATCCAACCTTTTAGGAGCAAAGAGGGAGAGAGAGACTTAGTAAGAAAAAGGAAATATTTTGGGTATAACCTTTGTATAGAATAATTGGTGATTTAATGCACTAGGTTCTGATACGGGTTCCCACCCACAAAGTTAAATCAACCCTTTCAGATGATAACTGACCTGCTGCTTTAAATTTTTATTCCATCATGATGATTTTTCTTTTCATCAGCACTTTCTCTGGTCCTAAGTGAAGATTCCTTTTTGTCGGAAGAAGTTGTTAAAGATGAAACACCCTTGGCAAGAATGACTGTCGATTCCCATGAGTTTTTGTTTTAAATAATGAAGCTTTTCTGTATTTACCCACATCCATGATCTAGCCATCTGGGAATACAATTACTTAATGTAGAGTCAATGGGGAACACAAATTTCAAGGATTATAATTAATTGTGAAAAAGAAATGATGGAATAATAAGATTTTTATCCAAAGGTGGGTTTCTGGCGCAGATAATTAGCTACTTTACCCTGGCCTAATCCCTATTCGAGACTGTGCTACATAAAGGAATATGTGTGAGCCATTAGGAAATCAGCTCATGTAGGCCAGTGTAAAGTGAGAGACTGCAGCTTTTAACGATTTGGGATTCTATATTATTTCAATTCTTTGGTTCAGGGAATCTGAATGGTCCTAGTAGTTCATATTGTAACAGTAGAATGCACAACCAAAAAAGAGTTTCAATTGGTGTCAAATACAATTTGTGGCTGTGATTCCATTGCGTTCAAAGAGCCTTTTCAGTACATTAAACCATTGGCTAATATACTCTATATGAGCCTGCTCAGTCATCTCATTTCATACAGCAGTGTTCAAATGATCTAATTGTAGTTCTATTAAAAGTAATAGGAAACTTAAGACAGGGAGATGGAGATTATGATGAAACAAAAAATGGAGGGTGTATGATGCATGTCAGGTGAATTCTTCAAGTGAGAACCAGGTGAAATACAATATGTGAGGGGGGAGGTGAAGAGGAAGATCAGGCTGGCAAAGAAAGAAAGTATGAGAAAGAATGGCAGTCAACATAAAAGGAAACCCAAAGATTTTCCACCAGCATATAAATAGTAAATGGGTATTAAGAGGTGGCATGGGTCCCATTAAGGTCAAAGAGGGTGATATATGCTTAGAGGTACAGGGCAAGGCTAGAATACTTAATGAGTTCTTTGTGTTGGTGGTTACTAAGGAAGAGGAATCTGACAAAATATCGGTAGAAGCGGAGATAGTGGAGGTAATGGATAGTATAGAAATTGAAAAGAAGGCAGTACTGGATAGGCTGGTTATGCTTAGGGCAGATAAGCCACCTGGTCCAGATGGCTTGCGTCCCTGGTTACTGAACGAGGTGGGGGTGGAGATAGCGGAAAGACTTGCCTTAATCTTTCAGTCTTCCCTAGATACATGGCAGGTACCAGATGATTGGAGACAAATGTGACACCCTTATTCAAGACAAGGTGTAAGGAAAGTCTTAGCAACTACCGACTGGTTAGTTTAACATCAGTGATGGCTAAGGTTTTGGAATCCATAATCAAAGAGGCGCTCAGCAGGCACTTGAAGAGGTTTGAGTTATTAAGCAGAGTTCACACAGATCTGTAAAAGGTAGATCGTGTTTGACTAACCTAGTTCATATTTTTGATGAAGTAACAGAGAAGGTTGATAAAGAGAATAGAGTGGATGTTGCCTATGGAATTTAAGATAGCGTTTGACTAAATACCACATAAAAGGCTGGTTAACAAAATTGAGGTTTATGGAATAGGAAGACAAGTGTGCAGTTGGATAAAAAATTGGCTTAAGGACAGAAAACAGCGAGCTGTGGTAGATGGTTGTTTTTCATACTGAAAGGTGGTAGACAGTGGCATTCTCCAAGGGTCAGTGCTAGGACTACTGCTTTTTTTTGTTCTATATGAACTGCTTGGATCTTGGAATACGAAGTCAAATTTCAATATGTGCTGATGATGCAAAACTTGGAGGAGTGGCAAACAGTGAGGATGATATGAATCGCCTGAACCAGGACATAGATAGGCTAGCAGAATGAGCAGGCAAGTGGCAGATGGAATTCAATACAGAAAAATGTGAGGTGTGAGGCATTATGGCAGAAGGGATAGGGAGAGGCAATATAGACTCAATGGTACAATTCCAGAGAGTGTGCAGGAACAAAGGGCCATGAGGGTCCATTTGAATCAATTGTTGAAAATGTCAGGGCATCTTGAGAGACTGCAAAGCAAAGCATATGGGAGCTTGAGCTTCATAAACAGGCATTGAGTACTAAAGCAGGGAAGTTATGTTGAACATTTATGAAGTTCTGGTTAGGCCCCAACTAGAGTTTTGCACCCAGTTCTGGTCATCACACGTTGGGAAAGATGTGAAGGGATTTACCAAAATGGTTATGGGGGTTTTAGTTACAAGATTAGGTTGCAAAAGTTGGGGTTATTTTCCTTGGAGCAAAGGAATTCTAGGGGAGATTTGATAGAGGTGTACAAGGTTATGACAGGCTTAGATAAGGTAGACAGGGCAAACCTATGTGGCAAAAGAATGATGTGGAGAGCTGGGCCAATGTCCTAATGAACCAAGGTGGGCCTTCTACTTAGCCGGACTTGGAATCCGTTCTCTTCTAATGCTGCCTCAGGATTTGGAAAACCTGAGCCCTGCCCACCCACATCTCCAGGAGATGAAAATATGGCAGGTACGGGCAGAGGTGACGGGATCGTGTTTCCAAAGTTGGGAAATGGCTCACTTCCCATTTCCAAGCCCAACACAAAAATCCAGCCTCATGACTCCAAGGATTAAATTAGGAGGATAAATGATACAAACCAGAGTTGTATTCTCTGGACTCAGAAGGTTAAGGGGTGATTGAATCAAAGTTTTCAAAATATTAAGAGGAACAGATAGGGTAGACAGAGAGAAACAATTTCCCCCAGTTGGGAAGTTTAGGACTAAAAACTTAGAGCCAGAGTTTAGGAGTGAAATTAGGAAACATTTCTACAAACAAACAGTGGTAGAAGTTTGGAACACCCTTCTGCAAAAGGCAATTGATGCTAGATCAACAGTTAATTTTAAATCTGGCATTGAAATATATTTGTTAACCAAAGGAATTCAGCGATATGGATTAAGTCATGAACTCATTGAATGGCAGAACATTCCCCAGTGACTAAATGGCCTACTCCTGTTCCTCAATTTCTTTAATCCCACATGGTCAAAT
The DNA here is from genome assembly GCF_964194155.1 of Cetorhinus maximus. Taxonomy (NCBI): domain Eukaryota; kingdom Metazoa; phylum Chordata; class Chondrichthyes; order Lamniformes; family Cetorhinidae; genus Cetorhinus; species Cetorhinus maximus. Next base: position 192,284,780 of record NC_135879.1, read on the forward strand.
ACTCCACATATTCATTACCCAACCTCACAACTGGTTACTTCAGCAGAATGCTAGAGGACTCCAACTGCTCATGGAACTGTGCCACAAAAATCAACACTTTCAGGAGAGAAGTTAGTGGTAAAACCCAAATTCATTGAATGTAGCTGTGGTTAGGTGCAGTGTTAGACCAACGAAGAGGAAGCTTTAATAATCTAACCAACATAAACTACATCTAATCCATGCTATATAATGTGCTATACTACATTTGAGTGCTTAACACCGGTTCTGCAGAAAAAGAAGTAGATGAAAAACTGTTCTATTTCTCAGCATTGGAATATTATGTGATGAATACCACACATTTAACCGACTCCATCCAAAAAATAAATCACGCGTGCCGAAGCAACAAACAGAACAACTACATTTCTTATTTGAATGAGTAAAGGGTTAAGCAATGTGAAGGAGCCAGCCGCTTGAATACACCATCACCAAGGACACTGTGTGCAAGTTGTTCATTGACAACAAAAGGATGGAGTGCTGCTTGAGGGGATTGTTTTGTTGAATTCCAATTTACAATCATGTGGCAATTCTTCTTTTGTTTCTCTCTTATTTTCCTGATCAAACGTATCCAGAAATAGTGCCTTCAGGAGGCTGTCACATATAAGCATGAAGATTTGTACGTGTGCAAGCAAAACACGTGAGTGTTATGGTGAGCTGTATATGTTGCAAAAGGAAAGATTAGGAGGCATGCTTTCCTGCACATTCTCAGGTTATAGTTCTTAAAATACACAGTGATTCTTCAGGGTTTGTGAAAGCACAATTTCTTGACAAAGTAAGTGTGGTTAGTGATGTGCTCCAGGGATCTGTGCTGTGACCTCTTTTGTTTAAACATGAAATGATTTGGACAGAGTAATAGAGGGACATGTTGCTGAAATTAGTAGGCAAAACAAATGGTTAGGAAGACTGCAAGGGAACTTGGATAAATTGACACTATACTACAAATTCAATTTAATATGGATAGAAAGAAAACATATAGATGGGTCTGAAATGGTACATTTTAGGAAAATGACAAAAAAATAGGAATAGGCCCTGATTAGCAGTATTCAGAATAGAATGAAGAGGAGAGATCTGGGGCTACTAATATATCTAAAATAGATACCTGTAGGTGGAAAAAATAATAAAAAGGACAAACATAATTTTGGATTTTGTTCTTTGGGGCACTGAATACAAAACAAGGAAGTGACAAATCTCTGCAATGCATTGGCTGGGCAGTAGTTGGAGTATAATGTCCAATTTTGGACATCTTATTAGAGCAAAGAAATTGGAGCCACAGGAAATATTTGCAAGGATAATACCAGGATGGAAGCATATATTTCTGAGAGACTTAAAGAATGACTGGTATTGACTAAAGCAGACAAGTCAAGGGAAGAATCTATTGAAATATTCAAAACAATGAGTGGCTTAATAGTGAAAGATTATTTCCAATGATTGGGAATCAATAACAAGAGAGTGTAACCTCATATTAGTACAAGGAATGTAAACAGAAAGGCCAATAGGATTTCTTTCATACAAAAGCTTATTAGACAATGGAATAAATTAGTACAAGTGACTCACGAAACAAAGTCAATCACAACATTTAAGAGGAAATTAGAGAAATGTGAAAAATAAAAAAAGGGACGGGGGGGAAAGCTAGGAAAGGGATTGGAGGATTTGGCTTAGGTGGGGACCTAGCACATGACTCATTCTGCACTAGAACTTCTGTGACTCTATGGTTCTACAAGAGTCAAAGTAAGTGTAGTAAACTCTAGCACATCTCCATTTATAACCACTTCATAGCCAAGTCATCAGATGTCTAAGCTCTGGAATTCCTTCGCAAAACCTCTCCATCTCTCTCCTTTTTCTCCCCCTTTAAAATATTCCTTAAAACCTACTGCTTTAACAATGCTTTTAGTCACCTGTCCTAGTATCTCTTTATGTGGCTCAAAGTCAAACTTTGCTTGATCACAATCCTTGTACTGAAGCACCTTGGGACATCCTACTACATTAGAGGCACTATATAAATGCACACTGTTGTTGTATGCAAACAAGACAGTGGTGCATTAGTTCTGTTAAAGAACTGAGTGTTTTGAGTTTACATGATCCAGCACCAGGTCTTAGGAATTTAGAAACTGGTGCTACTAGACTGTGTTTTCTTCTTTTTCCATATCAACACAACGAAAGCAGAAACAAAACAAAACAGAATTACCTGGAAAAACTCAGCAGGTCTGGCAGCATCGGTGGAGAAGAAAAGAGTTGACGTTTCGGGTCCACACGACCCTTCAACAGAACTGAAGTATAGTTAACAGACAAAAGGATCAAAGAGGTGTTGAAGGTGGTGATATTATCTAAGAAAAGTGCTAATTAAGAATGGATGGCAGGACACTCAAGGTACAGCTCTAAACAAAGAATTTCTGCTGAAGAAGGGGTATGAGAGAGCATGCACACTTTAATCAGCACTTTCCCTTATTCCAGAAGTACATCAGAATCTTTGTAAACATGTGGAATGCTGAAAGCTATTGTCAAAGCACTGACTTGTCTCCAACCGCATTAATCAGTATGATTAGGTTAAATAAAATATTCACTGAAATGCGGAACAAACAGTGGAAAAAAGTAACATCCAGAAAACACCACCCTGGGCATTAGATTGGGCAAATGAATTCCTTACTTCAGAAGAACACAAATCAGGTTAATTTTGCACATCCTTTTATTACAATATAATTTATATCGTTACCAGGGCGCAAGAGCTAAAACAAACTGACAATTTAATAAATGGTTGATGTCCTTCATGATCGATAGTGACCTAAGCTCATCTGACATCAATAAATTTGCTTCCAGGAAACAAAATATTCAACTGGGAATATGCTGCCGGGCTGAATGCCATTCATTTGGCAGATAAAGTGAAGAATATCAATTGCACAATACATACACAATGTTCCATAATAACTTGAGCCACTGAATGGGAAAATACTCAATCTGTCAAAAGGTATGAATGACATGGTCAGGAAAAATTGGTAGTAAAAAGCCAGATTGAGCTTTGTATAATCCACTAAAATACCAAAAGTCCAAATCAAACGAAATAACAAGCAGCATCAAACCTTCATGATTTATGTAGGAAATTCTTTCTCAACTACAGTGGGTTTAATCATATTTTGGACGACGCCATTCTCAATGCTATAAATTGAGGGACACTTTCCCTGGCATTAACTCAAAGGCCAAGTAAAGTGTTTCTAGTTTTATTGGGTTTTCATTGAAAACTGAAACTCATGCACAGCTCTTTTCCTGACCTCAGTTGGTTGTTTTTTTTTCAATTATTTATTTTTGTAAGATGAGGCTTGTTAAGACAAGGAGGCTGGATAAGTTTGAAGTGTGATAAGGCAGAGGGGAAGATTGCTGATTCATTCTTGGTTAACAAGCATCTACCAGGCTGGCTTTCTCATCTGTATGTATGGCAGATGTGTCCCTGCTGTTATTAAAAACTCACATCAGGATGCTACAAACTTCTCAACGAAATCTCTCTTCCCAAGAGTCAAGTCAAGATGCCTGGTGCCCTAATGCAGTGTTAACCTTTGAAATGCTGGACGTTTTTCACTGGATCTCAAATAAAAAGGTAGCATGAATAGAAGAATATTTAAGGGAAAGTTGAAAATATGACTAAATTGATGTTCCTCACATTTCCAAATTTCAATGGTTCACCTTGAAAATCTGCGCTGGGATGTTTCTTGTTCCCTATGTACATATATGATTGTGCATAAAGGGACTATTATCAACATTTTCTGACAAAACTAAATTAGGGGCAAACTATGCCTAAAAATGCAGGTAATATATTCTAAATGCCAAAATACTCAGTGGGAAGAAGGAGTAGAGATAGCTGCTTTACAATTACATAGATCTCTATATCCATTGTTGCAGGAGGAAAGACTGCAGAACAACATACGGGATTCTAAATATTATGCAAGGGGCATTAAAGACAAAAGCAAAGAGTTAATGAGAAATGTGCACAAGAGTTTTGTTAGGCCAGGGTGGTATACTGTGTGCAATTTTAAGCACGAGATTACAGATTGGATATTGGAGCCATGGAAATGGCTCAATGTGGATTCATGAAGATGCTACCATCGAGAGGATAAAACTTTAATGAGAGACATAAAAATCTAAGGATGTTTTCACTGGGGCCAATTCAGGGAGGGATCTAATAGAACTGTTACAAATTATGAAAGCGTTGGAGAGATTGATATAATGAAAGACAACTCCACTGAGAGAAAAATGTTGAAAAACTGGTCAAAATAAATGATTTTCACAGGGTCATAGCCTCAAATTAGTTTCAGAAATAGAAAGAGAAAGGTTAGAAGATTTCTTTTCATGGAAGGAGTTATTAAACTATGGAATATATTACCGCAAGTGAATACTGAAGCTAAGCCAACTGTAACATTGAAGAGGAAGTTGGATAAAAACTTGTAGAAGAAACAAATGAGGGGGTATAGATAAAGGGTCAAAAAATGGGGCAAGAATAGACAGCTGAGAAAATTGAACTGCTGGAATGTTTTTCCTGCTATTTTGGCAACTGACCTCCTGAAATATGACAAATCCAACATCTTCACCTCAGGCGTGTGTTGCACCAGCCGTAAAAGAGGTACATCGAATCCTTTTGGCAGCCTGGGAACCAGCCACCAGACAAGCCACTAAACTAATGTTGGGATGGGTGGGTGTTGCGCAGAGGATTTGCATGTCCTTTGTGATAATCTGCCAATGCAACTTTCAAGGGGTAGAAATTGAGCAGAAGCATGTTTTGTCCCAAAAGGGGAACTGTGCAGAGCCCTCTCCCGCCAAAATCATTGAAGTAGACTGCACAGAATGAGGCCATTTGGCCTGTCATGCCTGTGTTGACTCTTTAAAAGAGCAGTCAAGCTTAGTCTCACACCCCACTTTTTGTTTGTAATCCTGAAAGTTCCTTATTATCAAGCATCTGTCCAACACCCTTTGAACATCATTTATGGAATCAGTTTTCACCACCATTTGAGGTAGTCTATTCTAGAACTCAGCAACTCTTTGGGCAGAATTTTCTGCCTGTCGGGCAGGCGGGCCCGACCCAATCTCTGGCAGGCCCGACCCAATCTCTGGCAGGCGGGGAGCCGATCCCTGTCGGAGAAGCGGGCCCCATCGCTATTTTAAGTGGGCGGGCCAATTAAGGCCCGCCCAGCGTGACGTCCACCGGGAAGCGCTATGCACCTCCCGCGTGGGTGGGGGGGATTCCCCAAATGCGAGAGTGCGCTCTTTAGCGCATGCGCATGAAAGAGTGCACATCTCACTGAGGGTAAGTGCTGCCTCAGGGAGATCACTGACAACTGTATAAGCTTTAAAAATAGAAAAGTAATAAAATCCTTAACATGTCCCCCTCATGTGACAATGTCACACGAGATGGGACATGTTAATAAATTTCACTGAAACTTTAATAAACTTTTTAAATCCCTACATGAAACCTCATCCTGCCAGTGGATGAGGTTTCATGTGTTTTCAGAAGCCCGCCGGGGCTCCTGGCCTGCCCGCCAGCCTTAAGGTTGGACGGGCAGGGCCTTTAATTGTTTTAATTATCCTGTCAATGGCCTCAATTGGCCATTGACAGGTCGGCGGGTGGACAGCTGATCTCACTGTGCCCCCGCCTTCCTGAAAATTTAAATGGGGCGGGTTCCCCCCGACATCATCCCGCGCCATTTTATCGTCGGCGAGCAGGCTCCGACCCCTGCTCGCCGACGGCAAAATCCAGCTCTTTGATTGTAAGAAATTCTCCCCATCTCTCCACTAGAGTTTTTTGCCATTGATTTTAAATCTATGACCTTTGATTATTGACCCGGAATAGTTTTTCTAAACAATTTATCCATCAAAACCTCTCATCATCTTGAAGAACTATATTGGCTCACCTCTTAAGCTTCTCACTTCTGAGGAGAACAGTCCTAAATATTTCAAGCTCTCCTTGTAAGTGAGGTCCTTAACCCTGGTTTCAACCTATTCTTCCTGAAGATTCTACATTTTTCCTGAAGTGTGATGCTCAGAATTGTCCAAAATGCTCTATCTGAGGTCTAACTTGTGATTTATAAAGATCTAATACGAATAATTTGTTTTTATATTTAATGCTTCTATTTACAAGCCAAGGTATACTACATGCCCAAATTGCCTGATGTCTGCTTCAAAAAGTGAAAGTTATAGACAGATAGTTCCAGTATGGAAGTCTGCGGTGTCACAGATATGATGGCCAGGATTTCACGGCCCCTCCTGCCAGGCAGGATATTATGGTCCCGCTGAGCTGAATGGAGATTTAAATGGCTGGCTGCATCCGCTGGGGGAGATATGCTACTGCAGGGCCGTAAAATCCTGGCCGATAGGCCTGTGCCACGACACAGTGAAGCTTCTAAAATGTTCTGATGTTATGTTAATACTTTTTTTTGTCATATACTTTCTATTGTTTCCCCCAACCTCTTCCCACCTCTCTTGAACCATCTTGAGCTGCCTCACCAGTGACCTTTTCCCTCCCTCATGAAGTCAGAACCGGGGATGTTCAGTTCCATTTGAAACTCCTCAGATAATGAAGCAGTCCATGCCTGAATGCCCGAATGCAGCAAGACCTAGACTGCATCCAGGCCTGGGCGAATAAGTGGTGACTAGCATTCATGGCACACAAATGCCAGGCAATGCCTATTTCCAATAAGAGATAATCAAACCATCTTCCCTTGACATTTTGACATTCAACAGCTTTACCATCACTGAATCTCCCATCACCAGCATACTGAGGTGAGAGGTTACCATTGACAAGCAACTTAACTGGACCAGTCACAAAAATACTCTGGCTACAAGGTCAGGTTGGAAGCTGGAAATTCTGTGCCAAGTAACTCACCTCCTAACTCCCCAAAGTATGTCCACCATCCCCAATGTACAAGTCAGGTGTGTGATGGAATACTTCCCACATGCCTGTACATGCCAGCTCCAACAACACTCAAGAAATGTAACTCAGCAGCCCATTTGATTGGCACCCCATCCACCACCTTAAACATCCATTCTCTGAATCACTGACAGACAGTGGAAATAGCATCTCCATCTAAAGATGCACTGCAGCAACTCACCAAGAAACAAGAGCACAAGAAATAGGAACAGGAGTAGATCATATGGCCCATCGAGCCTGCTCCACCATTCAATGTGATCGTGGCTGATCTTGGGCTTCAACTCCACTTTCCTGCTTGCTCCCCATATCCCTTGTTCCCTAAGAGATCAAAAATCTGTCTATCCCAGCCTTAAATATATTCAATGATGGCATATCCACAACTCTCTGGGGTAGAGTATTCCAAAGATTCACCACCCTTTGAGTAAAGTAATTTCTCCTCATCTCAGTCCTAAATGATCGGCCCCTTATCCCGAGTTGTGCCCCCATATTTTAGATTCCCCGACCAGCAAAAACAATCTCTCAGCATCCACCCTATCAAGCCCCTTCAGAATTTTGTAGGCTTCAATGAGATCACCTCTCACCTCTCATTCTTCTAAACTCCAGATAATATACGCCCAATTTACTCAACTTTTCATCATAGGATAACCCTCTCATCCCAGGGACTGATATAGTGAACCTTTGCTGTACCATTTCGAATGCAAATACATCCTTTCCTAAATGCGGAGACCAAAACTGCACACAGTATTCCAGACATGGTCTCACCAAAACCCTGTACAACTACAGCAAGACCTCCTTATTCTTGGATTCCAATCCCCTTGCAATAAAGGCCAACATGCCATTTGTCTCCCTAATTGTTTGTTGCACTGGCATGCTAACATTCTGTGTTCCTGAGACGAACGTAGTCCCAAGTCTCCTTGAACATCAACACTTACAAGTTTCACACCTTTTATAAAAGATTCTGCCTTTCTATTCCTATGACCAAAATGAACAATGTCACATTTCCCTACTTTATACGCCACATTGTCACCTTGTTTCCCACTTATTTAACCTTTCTATATCTCTTTGCAGCTTCTCTGTGTCCTCCCCACAGCTCATCTTTCCTCCTAGCTTGTTATGATCAGCAAACTTAGATACATTACTCTCTGTCTTTTCATCTAAGTCATTAATATAGATTATAGTTGAGGCCCCAGCAATCATCTATGCAGCACTCCACTATTCACGACCTGCCAACTTGAAAAAGCCCTGTTTATGCCCATTCTCTTGCTTTCTATTCAGTAACATCTACCCATGCTAATATAATATCCCCAACCCCGTTAGCCCTTATTTTGCCTATTAACCTTTTATGAGGCATGTTATCGAATGCCTTTTGGAAATCTAGGTACAATACATCTATTGGTTCCCCATTAACTACCCAACTAGTTAAATCCTCAAATAACTTTGATAATTTTGTCAAACATGATTTCCCTTCAGTATGTTTTTCTAAGCGCATTATTATGATTTCTTTAATAATAGATTCCAGCATTTTCCCAACAACTGGTGTTAGGCTAACTGGCCTGTAGTTCCCTGTTTTCTCCCTCCCACCCTTCTTGAAAAGCAGCGTAACATTTGCCAACTTCCAATCCGATGGGACCATTCCCAAATCTAAGAAATTTTGGAAAATCATTGCCAACACATTGCTTTCTGCAGCTATCTCTTTTAGGACCCTTGGCTGTAGGGCATCAGGTCCCAGGAATTTGTCAGTTTTAGTCCCTTAAGTTTCTCCAATACTTTTTCTCCTTCAACAGCATCTTCAAACTCGTAACATCTACCACTTAGAAGGAGAAGGGCAGCAGGTGCATGGGAACATTGACGTCTGCAAGTTCTTCTCCAAGCCACACACTATCCTGACTTGCAACTATATCGCTGTTCACTGAATTCGCTTTCAATGGATCAAAATGCTGGAACCCCCTCCCTATCAGCACTGTAGATGTACCTACACCACAAGGGCAGCAGTGGTTCAAGAAGACTGCTCACCACCATTTTTTCAAGGGCATTAAGGGAAGGGCACTCGGCCCCTCACGCCTGCTCTGCCATTCAATAAGATCATGGCTGATCTGGACGTAACCTCAATCCCCATTCCTGCCTAACTCCGATAACCTTTCATCCCCTTGTAAATCAAGAACCTACCTAGCTCTGCTAAAGAGAAAAACATTCTCTTTATCTCTGTCTTAAATGGGTGACCCATTATTTTTAAACAGTGATCTCTAGTACTAGATTTTCTCACAAGAGGAAACATCCCATCCACATCTACCCTGTCAAGACCCCTCAGGATCTTATAGGTTTCAATTAAGTTGCCACTTACCCTTCTAAATTCCAGTGGATACAAGCCTAACCTGCCTAACCTTTCCTCATAAGACAACCTGCCCATTCCTGGTATTAGTCTGGTAAACCTTCTCTGTACTGCTTCTAACGCATTTACATCTTTCTTTAAATAAGGAGACCAGTACTGTACACAGTACTCCAGATGTGGTCTCACCAGTGCCCTGTATAACTAAAGCATAACTTATTTACTTTTGTAATCAATTCCCCTCACAATAAATGATGAAATTCTATTAGTTTTCAAAATTACTTGCTATACCTCACACCAACCTTTTGTGATTCATGGGGCAGGTTCTTCCGGTCGGCGAGCGGATGCATAAAATGACGCGGGATGATGTCGGGTGGAACTCCCAATGTCACCCTGCATCATTTCCATTTTCAGGTCAGCGGGGGCGCAGCTGGGTCAGCTGCACGCCCGCCGACCTGTCAACGGCCTATTGAGGCCATTGAGAAACTAATTAAAATCAGTAATGGACCTGCCAGTCCAACCTTAAGGTTGGCAGGCAGGCCAGGAGCCCTGGTGGGCTTCAGAAAAAGCATGAAACCTCTTCCACAGGCGGGATGAGGTTTCATGAAGGTATTTAAATTTTTAATAAAGGTTTCAATAAAAGTGATGGACATGTCCCAACTCATGTGACAGTGTAACATGAGGGGACATGTCAGGGAAATTTTTCCATCATTTGTATTCTAAATTTTAATTCGGAGCTGATCTCGCTGAGGCAGCATTTAGCCTCAGGGAGATCAGTGCACTCTTTCGTGCGCATGAACGAAAGAGTGCACTCCAGGCTGAGGGAATCCTTCCCCGCCCACACAGAGAGCGCATAGCGCTACGTGGTGGATGTCACGCTGGGTGAGCCTTAATTGGCCCGCCCACATAAAATGGCGGGGCGCCCATGATTGGGGGCGCTGATCGGAGGCGTGCCCGCCTGCGCCCGCTCCCGCACTTCCTCCCCTAGTCCCATGCACTAGGACACTCAGATCCTTCTGAATCTCAGAGCTCTGCGATCTCTCACCATTTAGATAATAAGCTTCTTTTTTATTCTTCCTGCCAAAATGAATGATTTCACATTTGCTCACATTATACTCCATTTGCCAGATCTTTGCCCATTCACTGAACCTCGTAGCCTCCTTACATCCTCTTCACAATTTACTTTTCTACCTATCTTTATGTCATCAGCAAATTTAGCCATCATTCCTTCGGTCTCTTCATCCAAATAATTTATATAAATTGTAACAAGTTGAGGTCCCAGCACTGATCCCTGTGGCACACCACTCAACACATCCTGCCAACCAGAAAGAGACCCATTCATGCCAACTTTCTGCTTCCTGTTAGCTAACCAATCTTCTATCCATGCCCATATGTTACCCCCCCAAACCATGAGCTTTTATTTTCTGCAATAACCTTTGATATGGCACTTTATCAAATGCCTTCTGTAAGTCTAAGTACAGTCCACCCACCAATTCCCCTTGATCCACAGCACATGTGACTCCTTCAAAGAACTCCAATAAATTGGTTAAACATGATTTTCCTTTTACAAAACCATGTTGATTCTGCCTGATTGCCTTGAATTTTTCTAAGTGCCCTGCTATAACATCTTTAATAATAATAACTTCTAACATTTCCCTTATGACAGATGTTAAGCTAACTGGTCTATAGTTTCCTGCTTTCTGTCTCCCTCCCTTTTTGAATAAATTAGTTATATTTGCTATTTTCCAATCCAATGGAACCTTGCCCGAATCTAGGGAATTTTGGAAAATTAAAACCAGTGAATTAATTATCTTACTAACCACTTCTTTCAAATCCTTTGGGTGAAGTCCATCTGGACCGAGGGATTTGTCAGCCCGCAGCCCCGACAATTTTCTCAATATTACTTCCCTGGTGATTGTAATTTTCCCGAGTTCCTCCCTCCCTTCCATTTCCTGTTTTACAGCTATTTCTGGGATGTTACTTGTGTCCTCTATAGTGAAGACCAAAATAAAATATCTGTATAATTCGTCTGCCATCTCCCTACTTTTCATTATCAATTCCCCAGATGCACTCTCTATAGGACCAACGCTCGCTCACTTTTCAACTCTCTTCTTATTTAAATATCTATAGAAACTCTTATTATCCGTCTTTATATTACTAGCTGTCTTTCTCTTGTACTCTAATTTTCCCTCCTTATTAATCTTTTTGTCATTCTTTGCTGTTCTTTATATTCTTTCCAATCTTCTGACCTGCCACCCAACTTTGCGTAATTATATGCTTTTCCTTTAAGTTTGATGTTGTCTTTAACTTTTTTATTTAACCACGGATGGTGGGCCCTCCCCTTGGTTTTTCTTTCTCATTGGATTGTATATGTTCCATGTATTCTGAAACATCCCTTTAAATATCTGCCACTGAACTTCTATTGACCTATCCCTTAACCTCATTTGCCAGTTCACCTTAGCTCTGCTTTCATGCCCTCATAATTACCCTTATTCAAGTTTAAAATACTCGTCTTGGATGCATTCGTTTCTCCCTCAAAATGTATGTAAAATTCAATCACATTATGATCACTGCCTTCACTAGGAGGTTATCAATTAATCCTATCTTGTTGCTCAGTACCAGGTCTAGTGTAGCCTGCTCTCTGGTTGGCTCCAGAACGCTGTTCTAAGAAACCATCCCGAAAACATTCTATGAACTCCTCATCTACGCTACCTTTGTCCATTTAATTTTTCCAGTCTATATGTAGATTAAAATCCACCATCCTCATTGCTGTACCTTTCTGGCAAACTCTCATTATCTCTTCTCTTGTACTCTGTCCTACTGTGTAGTTACAATTAGGAGACCTGTACACCACTCCCACAAGTGACTTCTGCCTGTATTTACCTACTTAGACATCAGGCGAGTTTAGGATATTATTTGGTAAAACTATTGATCTTACATCTTTTGAATATTGTTGTTGCATTACAAAGTAAAGCCACATTTGGATTCAAAGTGTAATAAAGAAATTGAGGTGTATGACACTACTTTAAGTGATTAGAACTTTGCAGTGGTTTTATTTTTATGATGACAGCTTCAATTTGAATTCTATTTCTACAAGCAGTTTAAAAATTCTAATTCTGTGCCAAGTCTGCCATTCCAACTGAAAACAGTGGTGGAAAGGATTTATGTGACATCCTTACATGTATTGAAGGTTGAGCCAAGAGAGACAAAACAAAAGACAACTGTGAATACTGGAAATATAAAATGAAAACTAAAAATGCCAATAGTGCACTCAGCACCTGAAGGGCAAGGATAGATTGAAGTTTCGTAGTTGTTTGAAATACTCAGCAGGTCAGGCAGAACCTGTGGAAAGAAATAGAGTTAACATTTCAGGTCAATGACCTTTCACCATGTGTTCTGATGAAAGGTCATCGACCTTCAATGTTAACTGCGCTTTTCTCTAAAAGTGCTGCCTGGCCTGCTGAGTATTTCCAGCATTTTCTGTTTCTGTTACACTCCCAGCATCTGCAGTATTTTGCTTTTGTTGTGTGGTGGTTTGCTTGATTTTCTGGTGTTACTTTCATTTCATAGATTCTTAGAGTAATTTACGGCACAGGAAGCAGCCATTCGGCCCATCGAGACCATGCCAGTGCCCGCGGAGCAATCCAGTCAGTCCCACTCCCCTGCTCGATCTCTGTAGCACTGCAGGTTTATTTTCTTCAAGTGTCCATCCAATTTCCTTTTGAAATCATTGATTGTTTCCTCACCACCACACTCATGCTCAGCAAGTTGCAGGTTATTACCATTTGCTGTTTAAAAAAGCTCTTCCTTGCATTCCCCCTGCATCTCTTGCCCAAAATCTTAAATCTGTGTCCCCTAGTCCTTATACATCTTATGAGAAGACATTTTCTTATCTATACCTTATCTAAGCCTGTCATTTTATTGTACACATCCACCAAATCTCCCCTCAATCTCTTTTGCTCCAAGGAGAACAACCCCAGCCTTTCCAAACTAACCTTGTAGCTAACACTCCACCCCTGGAATTATTCTGGTAAATCTTTTCTGCACGCTCTCAAAAAGCTTCCTATCTTTTGAAAAGTGTGGTGACCAAAATTGTGTGCAATATTCTGGTTGGGGGCTAATCAGAGCTTTATACAGGTTCAGCATAACTTCTCTGCTTTTGTACTCAATATCTCCATTCAGGAAGCCCAATATCCCATATGATGTGCTAATCAATCTCTCAATGGGCTGGATTTTCGCTCCCAAGGCAGGTAGCTCGAGTTGGGAAATTTCCTGGCTCCAAACACCCACCTTTGGAAAAAGTGCCCTGAATTTTTGCTCTGGGGCCAGGTGTGGGATGGAGACGGGCACAGCACCCCCGGACGCAGATCAGAGGTAGCCACAGGGGTTGTGGAGTACCGAGGCAGGCCTGCCTCGGTTCTCTGAGATTTTGTTTCAGTTGTTTTGTTAAAGGTTAGGCCCTTTAGCCCTCAATGTTCACACCCCCTTACCCCATCCACCCACTCCCCATGCTCCATCCATGCCAACACATGCCACCCCATCCCCACCATCCACTCCAAAAGCCCCTCATAACCTCCATGCCAAACTATGCTCCCCACCATCCCCATGGCCCCTTATAGCCCCTCTGCCAAATTATGACAACTCATGCCAGCCATGACGCCCCTACTCATTCCCATGGCTCCTTATAGGTCCTTTGCCAACTTAGTGCCAAAGTGTGCTGACCCATGCCCCCCACCTTTGCCCTTACATCCTTCATGCCAAATCACCCAGTATACATTAAGGGCAGGCCTCAGGAGCCATGCTAAGATGAAATAAAATAAAGTTCTAAATATGTATTACACGCTTCACTATAAAAATCAGTCCCATTCATGAAAACCTATTTAATACATTTAAATCCTCTCAGGTACTTAATCCCTTATTAAAAACAAGCATTTTATTCATATCCCCACATCAAAGGCACTTAATCCCTTAATACCCTCTCGGAACAGCCAATCAAACTGTGATCTTAGTTCCCACCACCCCACCCCTACTGTGATGATGATAGGTTGTGGAAAGAAGTCGAGCAGTAACAATGCTATAATGATAGCACCTAGAGTACTGTAGCTATTGAAACTGTTGGACCAGATTTCTTTTACTTTCACAGACACAGGCAGGCAGTTTCTTTCAATATTTGAAGGGCAGGGGATTTAAGTAGCTTGACAGCTCTATATACCTTATACAACCTTCACAAACATATACGTTTCCACCATAACGTTTTGGAACACACACTGTGGGTTGTGGCCATTCCTGGAGTGAAAATCGATTCAGCTTGTCCTGTGTACTGAGTTTAAATGGCCCAGCCGATTTGTAATTAGAGCTTGTGTGCTTCACAATCCCCCATCCCTCTTTTCCCTACCAGTGAAAATCTGTTGGAAATGGAGGCGGGACTTCTGGATTTGGTCTTGTCCACCATTTTTAAAGGTCCATGGAGTCTCCACATCGCTGCAAAAATCCGGCCCTATCAGCCCTTCCACCTTCAAAGACCGATGCACATGCACCTGCAGGTCGCTTTGTTCCTGTACAATCTTTACAATTCTGCCATTAAACTTATATTGCCTCTCCGTATCCCTTCTGTCAAAATGCATCACCTCATACTTTTCTGTATTGAATTCCATCTGCCACTTGTCGACTCATTCTGCTAGCTTATCCAGGTCCTGTTGCAAGTGATTTGTGTCATCCTCACTGTTTGCCACTCTTCTAAGATTGGTAATATTGGCAAATTTTGACATTTAACTCCAGATTCCAAGGGACAGAGTTGGGGTGGGGGAGGGGGGGCAGTGTGGGGGATGGGTGTTGGGGGTGGCAGTGTTTCAAAGGGTTCAGTTCCTGTTAAAAATGATTTATTAAAAATATATTTTTCTTAACTGATTCTCATAATTTTTGTCCTTGCTGATCATAATAGGTTCAATACACACATCTGCGCTTTCCATGATTTTGAGAGAATGCCCGGTGGGATGCCAGGTTGATTAGGCACCACACATACCCCAAATGTAGAATGTATAGATCAAGGTGCTCCTTTCCTACAGTGAACACAGGACGATTGGCTATCAAGGATGAACCTCATAAGTGAAGCCATTGGCGAATTATGACACATGCTGTAACATGACCTGCAGATTGCTGTGGCCTTCTTGCTGCCAATGGCTATCAAGGTCACACCCATGCTGAAAGTTTACTCTATGCAATTATTTCAGCTGTCACTAGGACCACTAAGTGACTATGAGGAAATCAGTCGGCTGTGCACAGAAACATACCAGCCAAGTAATAAAATCAGGAAAAGTAACTGTAACCCAACTGCTGTTCTGACTTCCAGCAATCTTGTACCTTGAGAATAAGCTTAATTCTAACTGTTATGCCATCAAGGTGCTGCCAATGACAACTGCTAAGTAGTACAGCTATATAAGTTCTGGAGTTAGTAAATGGACCAAGTGTTGCTCTTCTGTGATTTTAAGATGATTAATGTTGAACTGATATTTTATATTCAATGCAGAGAGATCAGTGAAATCCAGCAAATTTCAGCGCAAGGCTGCGACTATAGTCCAAGGAAAGGAGTAAAAGTGCAATATAAAGCTGTGCAATTATACATTGTGAGAATTAGGAGATGAGTTATTAGTTGAAAGAATACAAACAGCCAAAATGAAAATATGCTAGGTGACACTAAAGTCTAGAACAAAAGGATTATAGTTGTTCTTTTCTAGTGTTTAAAGTTATAAATAATGCAATCTGAATAGTTTATTGGTCAATAAATACACATTTTATCTCTTATGTAGGACAATTAGTAATGATTTTTAATGAAATATTAACTTGGTGACTTTTTAAAAAATTTCTAGACTAATTAAAATTGATGGAATGTGCCTGAACTAGATTTATTGGAGACTTGCCATTGTGAAAACTCTTGCATGTAACCTTGAATTATGTTTGACTAAAAGGCCTAAAAAGTGTCAAATCAATTAAACTGTATTCAATGTTCTACTGTCGTCCTGTAGATGTGCTTTTTTATGATGTTTTCTCCCTTTGGCTGTCACTCAGCGCCACTCAATGCTTTGGGCCACAGAAGTTTCCAAAACACCTTCAATGCAACTTCATGCTGGCAGATGGACAGTCTAAATAGTATGGGTGAGTGTCAGAGTGACTGCAAATTTGTCAACCATTTCAGAAATTATTTATAAGAAGAATTACCGAGGAACAACCAAGTGAAGCAAATAATGCTGAGTGAGAAGCTGCTCTCCATGTGAAATTCTCTGTCTGTTGCTGCTAAGACAGTTGCCCTACTTTTTAATAAAAGCAAAATACAGCAGATGCTGGAGATCTGAAATAAAAACAGGAAGTACCAGAAAAACTCAGCAGGTCTGGCTGCATCGGTGATGACAGAAACCGAATTAACATTTTGAGTCCAATATGGCTCTTCAAAACTCATAACTTTTTTTGCTCTACTTTATATCCTGTTATTTGACATTTTACTATTTCTAACTGACAATTAAAAGGTTTCAAAGTTATATGTCCAATTTATCTCTCTCTCTCTCTATATATATATATTTATATAAATATATACATATATAGGTTTATATAACTCTTTCTGTACTTGTGAGATTTAAAAAAATAATGAAGATGATAGGCCAAAGCTAGTATCTACTTTGCCAAGAAAGTTGCAAAGTATAGAATTAGATAAATCAGGAAATGGTTGTGCTTTGTTTTGATTTAAAAAAACTAAAGGTTGAAAGGATGATGGAAGAAGAGTCTTTTGACTGACAACAGCTATGATAATTGACTTCCATGGATGGGCCATTGTGAAATGATGGGTTCGATGTCAGGGAATTCTTAAAGTTACATTTTTAAACATACTGGTTTAATTATACTATTTCTACTTAATGTCAATATAATAGGCACAACAAATTCCAAGAGTAAGCATACATGACATCATTAGCTTACCAACAGGAAATGGCCTATTACAAGACCATCCTGTTGCATGTCCGGCCTGTTTAAATAATTATCTTTGTAATTTGCTACATGAACAACCAGCGAAATGTACCGGTAATTGAAAAATCCATGAACAAATTAAATTTTTAATTATATCTCATTGCTGTGGCAAGTTATAAACTCCTTCATAAGTGTACTTTTATGAATGTAGTTATTAGGAATGTGAATAACGGGACAATAACAACTGGAGATAATTTTCTCTCCGTCGGGCAGGCCGGTCAGGAACAGGCACGGGTGGAGCGGATTGCTGCCCTCGATCGGCTGCGTGCCGCCATTTTACGTGGGTGGGCCAATTAAAGCCCGCCTGGCGTGACGGGTGCCCAGTAGTGCTCAGCGTTACCTGTGCAAACAGGGGGAAGGAGGGAGAGTCGGGGCCTGCGCTCTTTCGTGTATGTGTGCAAAAAAGCGCAGAAATCTCCCTGGGGGACGGAGCTGCCTCAGGGAGATTAACTTCAGTTTTAAAGTTTAAAATAAAGAAAGTTGGAAAGCATTTACACATGTCCCCTCATGTAACCTCCAACAACTGCAACCATATTCCTTTGTGCTAGGTATGACTCCAACCAGTGGAGAGTTTTTCCCCCTTATTCCCATTGACTCCAGTTTTGCTAGGGCTCCTTGATGCCACACTTGATGCTCCTTGATGACATCAAATGCTGCCTTGATGTCAAGGGCAACCACTCTCACCTCACCTCAGGAGTACAGCTCTTTTTCTATGTTTGAACCAGGGCTGTAATGAGGCCAGGAGCTGAGTGGCCCTGGCAGAACCCAGACTGGGCATCAGGTTATTGCTAAGCAAGTGCCGCTTGATAGCACTGTTGATGACCATTTCCATTACTTTACTGATGATCAAGAGTAGACTGATGGGGTGGTAATTGGCTGGGTTGGATTTGTCCTGCTTTTTGTGTACAGGACATAGCCAGGTAGATACCAGTGTTGTTGCTGCACTGGAACAGCTTGGCTAGGGGCGCAGCAAGTTCTGGAGCACAAGCCTTCAGTACTATTGCCGGAATATTGACAGGGCCCATAGCTTTTGCAGTGCCTTCAGCCGTTTCTTGATATCACATGGAGTGCACCGAATTGGCTGAAGACTGGCATCTGTGATGCTGGAGACCTCCGGAGGAGACCAAGATGGATCATCCACTCGGCACTTCTGGCTGAAGATTGTAACAAATGCTTCAGCCTTATCTTTTGCACTGATGTGCTGGGATCCTCCAACATTGAGGTGGGGATATTTGTGGAGCCTCCTCCTGCAGTGAGTTGTTTAATTGTCCACCACTATTCACATATGGATGTGGCAGGACTGCAGAGCTTAGATCCGATCCATTGGTTGTGGGATCGCTTAGCTGTGTCTATCACTTGTTGCTTATGTTGTTTGGCACAAAAGTAGCCCTGTGTTATAGCTTCAACAGGTTGACACCTCATTTTTAGGTATGCCTGGTGCTGCTCCTGGCATGCCCTCCTGCACTCTTCATTGAACCAAGGTTGATCCCCTGGCTTGATGGTAATGCTAGAGTGGGGGATATGCTGGGTCATGAGGTTACAGATTGTGTTTGAGTACAATTCTGCTGCTGCTGATGGCCCACAGTGCTTCATGGATGTCCAGTCTTGAGTTGCTAGATCTGTTCGAAATCTATACCATTTAGCATGGTAGTAGTGCCACACAACACGAAGGAGGGTATCCTCAATGTGAAGGCAAGACTTCGTCTCCACAATGACTGTGTGGTGGTCACTCCTACCGATACTGTCATGGACAGATGCATCTGCAGCAGGCAGGTTGGTGAGGATGAGGTCAAGTATGTTTTTCCCTCTTGTTGGTTGCCTCACCACCTGCCACAGACCCAGTCTAGCAGCTATATCATTAGGACTTGGCCAGCTTGGTCAGTTGTGGTGCTACCGAACCACTCTTGGTGATGGACATTGAAATCTCCCAACCAGAGTACGGTCTGCCCTCATGCCACCCTTAGTGCTTCCTCCAAGTGGTGTTCAACATGGAGGAGCACTGATTCATCAGCTGAGTGAGGGCGGCACGTGGTAATCAGCAGGAGGTTTCCTTGCCCATGTTTGGGCTGGTGCCATGAGACTTCATGGGGTCTAGAATCAATGTGGAGGGCTCCCAGGGCAACTCCCTCCTGACTGTATACCACTGTGCTGGCCACCTTTGCTGGGCCTGTCCTGCCAGTGGGACAGGACATACCCAGGGATGGTGATGGTGGTGTCTGGGACATTATCTGTAAGATATGATTCCATGAGGATGATTATGTCAGACTGTTGCTTGACTAGTCTGTGAGACAGCTCTCCATGGCACTCACCCCCCCACCCCCCTCCTCCCCGAAGTTAGTGAGGAGGACTTTGCAGGGTTGACAGGGCTGAGATTGTCATTGTCGTTTCCGGTGCCTAAGTCATGTCAGGTGGTCCATCCGGTTTCATTCCTTTTTTGTGACTTTGTAGCTCTTTCATACAACTAAGTGGCTTGCTAGGCCATTTCAGAGGACATTTAAGAGTGAGCCACATTGCTGTGGATATAGAGTGACATGTAGGCCAGACCAGGTAAGAACGACAGATTTCCTTTCCTAAAGGGCATTAGTGAACCAGATGGGTTTTTACAACAATCAGCAAATATTCATGGTCACCATCAGACTTTTAATTCCAGATTTTGATTGAATCCAAATTCCACCATCTGCAGTGGCAGGATTTGAACCTGGGTCCCCAGAGCATTACCCTGGGTTTCTGGATTACTAGTCCAGCGACAAACCACTGCGCCATCGTGTCCCCAATTAGGCACGCAGAAACGACAATGGCAAACCCAGCCCTGTCAACTCTGCAAAGTCCTCCTTACTAACATCTGGCGCCTTGTGCCAAAATTGGGAGGACTATCTCGCAGACTAGTCAAGCAACAGCCTGACATAGTAATCCTCACGGAATCACATCTTACAAGCAATGTTCCAGACATCACCATCAGTATCCCTGGTATGTCCAGTCCCCCCACTGGCAGACCCATCAGAGGTGGTAGTACAGTGGTATACGGTCGGGAGGGTGTTGCCCTGAGAGTCCTCAACATCGAGTTTAGATCCAATGAAATCTCATGGCATCAGGTCAAACGTGGGCAAGGAAATCTTCTGCTGGTTACACCTACTGTCCTTCCTTGGCTGATGAATCAGCGCTCATCTATGTTGGACACCACTTGGAGGAAGTACTGGGGATGGCAAGGAAAGTACTCTGATTGGGGGACTTCAATGTCCATCACCAAGAGTGGCTCAGTAGCACCACTACTGGCCGAGCTGGCCGAGTCCTAAAGGACATAGCTGCGAGGCTGGGTCTTTGGCAGGTGGTAAGGGAACCAACAAGAGGGAAAAGCCTAATTGACATCGTCCTCACCAACCTGCCTGCCGCATGACGCATTTGTCCATGACAGTATTGTTAGGAGTGACCACCTTGTGGAGACGAAGTCCTGTCTTCACAGTAAGGACACTCTTCATCATGTTGTGTGGCACTAATGCTGTGCTAAATGGGATAGGTTTTGAACAAATCTAGGCTCGGATTTCTAGAGACAGTAACTCACCTCCTGACTCCCCAAAGCCTGTCCAACATCTACAAGGCTCAAGTCAGTAGTGTGGTGGAATACTTTCTACTTGCCTAGATGAGTGCAACTCCAAAAACACTCAAGAAACTTGACACCACGCAGGACAAAGCAGCCTGTTTGATGGGCACCCAATCCACCACCTTCAACATCCACTCTCTCTACCACCAATGCACAGTGGCAGCGGTGTGCATCATCTACAAGATGCACTTCGGCAACTCACCAAGGCTCCTGTGACAGCTCCCTTCCATACCTGCTACCTCTACTGCCTAGAAGGGCGAGAGTAGCAGCTGAATGGGAACACCACCTAGTGCTGGAAAATGGGATTAGAATAGTCAGGTACTTGTTTGACTGGCGCAGACTCGATGGGCTGAAGGGCCTTTTTCTGTGCTGTTGACCTCTATGACCTGATGACCACCACCTGCAAGTTCCTCTCCAAGTCACACGCCATTCTGACTTGGAACTATTTCTCCGTTCTTTCACTGTCGCTAGGTCAAAATCCTGGAACTCTCTTCCTGACAGCGCTATGGGTGTTCCGACACCACATGGATTGCAGCAATACAAGAAGGGAGCACACCACCGCCTTCTCAAGGGCAATTAGTGATGGGCAATAAATGCTGGCCTAGCCAACGGCGCCCACATCTCATGAATGAATTTTAAAAAATTGCTTCCTTTAGCTGCACACTAACTTTGTGTTCTTTGTATGAGCGCACCAAGGCCCTTCTGAACATTAACATTTACAAGTTTCACACATTTTAAAAAATATTCTGCTTTTCTATCCTTACGACCAAAGTGAATAACCTCACACTTCCCCACGTTATACTCCATCTGCCATTCCTTAACCTGTCCACGTCTCTTTACAGCCTCTTTGTGTTCTCCTCACAGCTTGCATTCTCACCTAACTTTGTACAGTCAGCAAACTTAGATACATTACTATCTTCTTGTCTTATCTATATCTATATCTATCTTATCTATGTCTCTTCATCTAAGTCTTTAACACAGATTATAAATAACTGAGGTCTCAGCATTGATCATTGTGGTACTCCACTGGTCACAGCATGCCAACTTGAAAATGACCCATTTATGCCTACTGTCTGCTTCCTTTCCATTAAACAATCTGCTATCCATGCTAATATATCACCCCCAAATCCATGACCCCTTATCTTGAATATTAACCTTTGGTGTGGCACCTTATTAAATCCCTATTGAAAATCCAAGTATACTAGATCTACCGTTCCCTTTATCTACCTTACTAGTTACATCCTCAAAAAACTCTAATAAATTTGTCAAGCATGGCTTCATTTTAATAAAATCATATTGACTTTGTCTGATCACACTATGATTTTCGAAGTGCATTGTTAGGGTTTCCTTAATAATAGATTTCAGCACTTACCTGGTGACTGATGTCAGGCTAACTGGCCTGTAGTTCCCTGCTTTCTCTCTCCCTTCTTTCTTGAATAGTAGTGTTACATTTGCCTAAATTACAATCTGCTGGGACCATTCCAGAATCTAGGGGATTTTGGAGAATCATAACTAACACATCTACTATCTCTGCAGCTATCATTTTTTAGAACCCTAGGAGGAAGGCCATCAGGTGCTATACAGGCAAAGAGCATGGTGGAGTATAGCCCATGATAGTGTGGATGTAAGTATGCCTACATCAGATTCATTGCAGTGGTTCAAGGAGGTGGCTCTGCTATCCTCTCAAGAGCAATTAGGGATGAGCAACAAATGCTGGCCTTGATAGCGATGCTCACATCCCATGAAAGAATTTTTTAAAAGTTAGATAATCAAAGAAGGAGTGAGTATAATTCACTAAATTGTATTTTCTCATGCCAAGTTTCGTTATGTTTTTTTCAGCAATTCTAATGCAGGAAATCCAATGAGGGGCTGAGAATGGAACTTGTAAAAGTAAAATGGGCAATATATTGACAAACAACAGTGTAGACCAACATGGAGAACATTTAAAACGGCGTTCAACAGTGTGCAGGAAAAACAATATACGGCTAATAGAAAAGAATAAACGCTAGTGGGACTCCATGGATGAATAAAGACAAAAGGGAATAAGAAAGAGGCAAACATTAAATACATAGACATCAGAGAAATGCATGATGAGAGAGAATATGAAGAGATGAGGAGAGAAGTCAAAAAACAATTAGGAAGGCAAAAAGGGACTATGAAGTTAAATTATCAAGGAATATAAAACAAAATAATAAAATATTTCACAGGCACATCAATAAAAAAGGGAAGACTGTGATGGGAATAGGGATACACAAAATAATACCACAAGTAACAATAAAGAAATGGAAGAAAAATTATATTAAATAATTATTTTGTTTCGGTGTTTATCAGCAAATCAACGAGATAGAACAGGTAGACATTGCATGATGAGGTGAGTAATTAGATAAGTGCACTTAAAATAAAAAGGGATATATTGAATAAACTAAGCAAACTGGAAGAGGATAAAACCCCTGCATCTGGATGGATTTCATCAGCATATCTATAAAAAATCTAGGGAAGAGTTAGCAGTAGCATTACAACTCGTATTTAATAATTCATTAGAAAAGGTGTTGTGCCAGAGGACTGGCAGTTAGCTAATATAATTCCTATATTTAAGAAGGGGGATAGAAATTGTCCAGGGAGTTATAGACCAGCTGGCTTATCATCAGTGTTAGGAATAATAATTGAATCCTTACTAAGAGAATAGAAGAACTTTTAGAAATGAGAAATATGATGATGGACAATCTGCATGAATTTCAAAAGTACATCTCGCTTGACCAACCTTACTGAACATTTTGAGGAGATGACAGAGTAGACAATGGTAATTCAGTAGAAGTAATTTAACTAGATTTTCAAAAGGCCTTCAATAAGGTACCTGATATTAGACTAATGAATAAGGTCAGAGATTGTGAAGTCAGGTGACAAGACAGGAAGCAGAGAATGGGAATAAAGGGCAGATACTCAAAGTGGCAGGAAGTGGAAACTGGTATTCCGCAAGGATCAATGCTGGGGTCACTGTTGTTTGCAATTTACAGTAACGATTTGGATATTGGAATAAAAAACACAATTTCTACATTTGCAAATGACACCAAATTTGAGTTGATGGTGGGAGGGAATAGTCAACATTGAGGAGGACTGCAACAAATTACAGAGGACATTAATAAATTTGCAAATTGGGAAAATAATTGCCAAATAAAGTTCAACACAGATAAATGCGAGTTAGTTAGTACATTTTGCTAGGGAGAATAGGAACATTATATATAAATACATCAATCACTAAATGTTGTGCCACAGGTTAGCAAAGCCATAAAGAAAAAAACAAGCACTTGGTTTTGTTTCTAGAGGGATAGAATGGAAGAATAGGGAAGTTATACTAATGCTCTATCAAACCTTGTTTAGACTACACCTAGAGTACTATGTGCAGTTCTGGTCACCATTTTGTAAAAAGGACATAGGAACACCGGAGAAGATTTACAAGGATGATACTAGAAATGCATGGACATACATATCAGAGAAGGATTCATAGGCTGGGTCACTTCTCTCTTAATAAAAGGCTGAGGAGTGACCTAATAGAGCTCTTTAAAATTATGAAAACATTTTGATAGAGTGGATAGAGAGAGAATGTTTCCTCTTATGGGGAAGAGCATAACTCGAGGCCATCAACATAAGAAAGTCACTAAGGAATCCAATAGGGAATTCAAAGGAAACTTCTTTACTCAATGAGTGATGAGAAGGTGGAACACACTACCAGAGGATGTGGTTGAATCAAACAGTATTGATGCATTTCAGTGGAAATTGATAAGCATATGAGGGAGGAGGGAATGGATGGTTCCGATGGTAGATTGAGATGCGAAAGGATGGGAAGAGGCTTGAGTGGAACATAAACACTAGCACGAACTGGTTGGGCCGAATGGCCTGTTTCTGTGCTGCATATCCAATGTAATAGTTGGAAGAGGCACCAACAGAACAATAAGGACCTCAAATAATGCTTGGGAAAGATGAGGATAAAACAAATCAAACTCTATATCCGCGTGCAACTAGTATTCCCTTTTTTTCCACTAAGATTGTATTTTCTTTCATTTCACGATCGTTTGCTGCAAATTTGAAATATATTGTTTCAATCTATGTACAATGGTCATGTGACTGGACTTTAGCGTCACAACAAATGTTATTTTTCATTAAATTTGCTTTGCGTTTGTGAAGAGTTTTGCAAGATTAGAGAATGTCAAGGCTTCTAGCTTCAAATCCAGACTTGTAATTTTGCGAAACTGCACTTTGAGCGGAGTGCAGCATTCTGCTTCCTGTCCTGCCTTGGAGTAGGCTTCGCGTTCTGCTTTAGATTTCAGTGCCCCCCCAGTGTCGCCAGGTATACTGATACATCAATGCTACGCGCTGCAATATATCTTAGACAAACTGAAAAAACGAATGCTTCTCGTTATTCCCAATGCTTTTGAACACAGGGCAACAGAAATGATGAGGGCAGTGAGGGAGGCGTCTTTATATCGACGGCCAGGCTCCGGGACGAAAGTTACATCGGCCTCCAGCAGGATTAACAATGGCGAAGGGGGTGTAGGCGGGAGACAACTGGTCATACATGTGGCCATAGCTTTGATCTGATAGAAACCGGCCATTTGATTCTTTTCTAACTTGTAACTCTGCCATATGGTAATAATACACACAGGGTCAGACAGCTGACTCGGAGATATTCAGCGAGCAATTCATACTCTTCCTCCTCGCCCACTTGCATTCTTCCAAACCCTGCCTCGTTTCTTCTTCTACCCCACGCCAAGATCGAACACAAACTCCACCAAAGGAGGCAGATTTAGACATTTACTGTCATCTAAAAATGTGCTATAAAAAGTCCATGCGTTTCTCGACACAGAGAAAAGCAGACACACAAACGGTTAACGTCTGCAGATCTCCTCAGAGCTGCAATCGGTTAAGGTTGACGCTAAACCAATTTCCGATCTGTCATCAGTTGTGGCTTTGCAGTGACGGTGGTCGGGAGCCTCGTTTTGCTGAATGGGTCCAGGCAACAAGTGAATGTGAAGCATTTCTACCGTCAGTCCCACAGAGAGCACTTTCTCATCACCAAATTCTGCAAGATAGATGTGTCACCGCGCCTTCCTTCTGTCTAATTATGCTAAAATGCTGACTTTTGTTTCATACCAGTTAGTACTGATGCATTAAACAAGACATGCCATTAATTTCTTCATCATCATAACCTAAGCCGGGTATGCACTTAAAATATTCATTCGGCAATGAAAATGGACATTAAAATTTTAATAATGTCAAACTCATTTGAACCAAGCTCCGGGGGGAATATTATGATACAATTAGGATAAATATAGTGATTGATCTCCGATCAGAGTTCACCTGGCCACCACCCCACGGGCTGCTTTGGGAGTTTGCAACTCTTGTACATTAGTGGAGTTCCGACATTCGCCCTTTGATATTTACTTTAACTTTATGAGTTGTGGTCATTATTCTCAGGAGAAGTGACCCTCAGCTAGCTTGAAGTGATAGATCATCCGGGGCGGGGAAGAAAAGCAACTCGCCTTGGGCTGCACTTGCACGGCTTTTGATTGAAAGAGATTTTAATTGGACAATAACTGAGGTCATATGTAAAAATAATTACCAGCTTCAAATTGCCATTTACTCTGATGTATTTGGGTTATTTTAATATTTTAATGGAAAAGTTAATGGTTAGCAAATACAACCTCGGTGCAGTATGACATTTTAATATCTTGTTAAAATATTAGCCTATTTTCTGCAAAGCAACAGGGATTTGTTTAACATGGACGAAAAAGGACGAAAAAGCGTCTTGCACCGTGGATGAATTTTAACACTTTGGGCACCAGACTTTCTACATGGCATCCTGCAAGTTCGGGTATCATTGTGCCCTAAACCTATTCATTCATATGCATTGTCTCCATTCTCGTTAGTTATGGTGAGGGAGACTTTTCTACAGTTTAGAACAGCAATTAAAGCGCCCCCTGTTTGATTTGATATGAAGAATGTGGTTGAACACGCACGGTATTGTACTTTGCAATGATTAAAAAAGCAATTGTTTTTTCGGGATCATTACCGTTCAAAGTGTTTATAAAATCTAGAGAAGCTCCCGCAATTAATGCAAGAAACGATGCACAAAGGGATATAAGAATCACTGGACGACCCAATAGCGACAGAGAGCGGCAGTGTTGGTCTCAGATTTTGAAGACCTGCATTTGGATCAGGCTGGATTGGGTCTCACTTGCAGACTTCATGAAGAAGGAAACTGAATGTGCTAGTTTTAGATGTTTTGTGTGCAGGAGCAAGTTTGCCGTGCTACAGTATGATAGCTGATAGACCATCTGAGTATTGGCATTCAAGCCCTCCACAGGAATGTCATCAGGTTAAACCATTACACTTTCCTGAATTAGCAAATTTGGGTGGGGACCAAGGAAGGGAATTTGGGATCATGGTTGACAAAACAACTGTCAACACAGAAAGGATAACTGTGCAAGCTGTGCAGCACCCTAATGTAAATGGTAAATGAAACACGTGCCTCTTCAATACAACAATCAAACACCTTATACAGACTCAAGGTTAAACTTGGTGAATCCCATTTACAGATTGGCTAAACTTCATTTTGCATTGGCATGATGTCTTTTCTGCTTTGAATCAATATGAAAAGACATGATATAAATTCAGCACAAAGGTTCCCATATTAAATTTAGGTAAGAGATACAACACCATGTCATCAGAGAACCCTAGCACACTTTACTATTAACCTTCTAACATGAGCAGTGAACCAACTGCCCCATTGAATGTTCAGTAACATGAAAAATGGCACTAGCCAGTGAGCAGAGGCCTATAAATCCACATAAAGATCTGGTTACTCCTTTTTTCAGAAAGGCCCAGCAGTGTGTAATTCTGATCAGGCAGGCCAACATTGTTCTAAACAAATATTGGCTTCAAGTAAACTGCAAATAGTATAACTGCACCCACAGCAAACCACTGCAGTACTTTGCCAAGCATAATCATGGACCAATCCAATGGGAGTCCATGGTCACCAATGCTCCTCTTAGGGCATGGTACCTGAAGGACGAGGAGGATAACTGCACCTGTAACTCTCATGATTATATCAGGTTAAATTAATCCTGATTACTACAATATATACAGAATGTATATTAGATATGTATTCAGAATTTGTTCCAGAAAACCCATAGGGTTTTTAACCAGCATAATCCTATTGATTATTTTAATCACAGCAATTGAATATTGATTGATCAGCCTCATTCACTAATGTTGATTTAGCACTACTGGTAATTATTTTCACATAGTGCAAAAATATAACCCTTGTACTTTAATGAAGCCAGTAACAATTACTCAGCTTAATGTCAGTTTTATAGGCCATACAAAATACATTTTAATAGTCTGATTTTTTTTTCAGGAACTATTTAGAATCCCTTTTATTTTGTACTAAGAACAGCAAGCTTGAATTTAGATATGTATTTATATCAAGGGCTTAGCTGAGGGGAGCAAAGGCATGGTAGCTAAATTTGCAGATAACACATAGATAGGTAGGAAACTAGGTTGTGAAGAGGACATAAGGAGGTTGCAGACTGATATAGATAGATTGAGTGGGGAAAAATCTGTCAGATGGAGTATAATGTGAGGAAATGTGAAGTTGTTCACTTTGGAAGAAAGAATGAAAAAGCAGAGTATTACTTAAATAGAGAACAACTGTAGAATTCCAAGATGCAGAGGGATCTAGGTGGTCTAGTACATGAGTCACAAAAAGTTATTATGCAGGTACAACAACTAATTAAGAAGGCAAATGGAATGCTATCCTTTATTACGAGAGGAATTGAACATATAAGTAAGGATATTATGCTTCAGTTATACAGGGCATTGGTGAGACTACATCTTGAATACTGTGTGCAGTTTTGGTCTCCTGATTTATGGAAGGATGTAAATGTGTTGGAGGTGGTTCAGAGGAGGTGTACTAGATTGATACCTGGAATGAGCAGTTTGTCTTATGAGGATAGGTTGGACAGGCTGGGCTTGTTTCCACTGGAGGTTAGAAGAGTGAGGGTGACTTGGTTGAAGTATATAAGATCCTGAACAGTCTCAACAAGGTGGATATGGAAAGGATGTTTCCTCGTGTGGGTGAGTCCAGAGTGAGGAGGAACTGTTTTAAAAGTAGGGGGGTCACCCTTTTAGGACAGAGATAAGGAGATTTTTTTTTCTTTCAGAGGGTTTTGCGACTTTGGAATTATCTGCCTCAGAAGGTGGTGGAGGCGGAGTCATTGAATATTTTTAAGGCAGAGGTAGATAGATTCTTATTAGGCAAGGGAATATAAAGTTATCGTGGGTAGATTGAAATGTGGTATTTGAAACACAAACGGATCAGCTATGATCTTATTGAATGGCGGAGCAGGCTCAAGGGGCCGAATGGTCGACTTCTGCTCCGGTTTTGTATGTTCGTATGTTTGTACAAGTCACTTTTAATACTGGCTGTCCTTTGGAGCTACTTGATTTATTTTTAAAGGAAACATATGGGGAGGATGTAAGGGGATGTGTTACAATGTTGTTAGAGAGAATACAAGAATAAATGTTTGCAATTCTTCTTTTAGCTCCAGACTTCAACTTTTGTCCCTCATTGCCATCTTTCTTTATTTTACAATGGTCATTGATTCTTTAAAATTCCCTCTGTTGCTCCCTTAAGCTCCAAATATTTCACTCTCCATGCTCTCCCTTCTCATTGCATCCGAGCATTGTCGAAATCAAAATTTGTCACACTGCCTTCCTATCTGAACTCTTTCTTCCCCAAAATGGTACAATTCCTTACCACATTCTGTCCTTTCCTTTCACCCAAAGTCTACAGGTGTTTAAAACCAGGGTTTGGCATTATTACTTCTCAATGTATCTAACATTCTCACCTATTCTCTCCAACCTTGGTAGTGTCCTGTGTCTAGTTTTCTCGACAACAAAATCTTTTATGGGATCTAAGACAGGGAGCATATAGGCACACATTAATCAGAGATATATTAGAAAGTAATAAAATGGAGAGAGTAAACATATACTCACTATAATCAGATGAAAATAAATGTATTTGAGTGTTAGAACCCTGACCTTGGATTTTAAATTTGATGAGAATAAAATATGCCTCCTTACAACATATTTGTTTTCCTTTTAACTTTTTCACAGCAAAAATCAATTAAATAAATTCCAATCCTTGACTGGAAAAAATGTCTTAAAATGGATTTTAAAAGATTATTTTGATGCCACATAGCAGAATTTCTGGGCTCAGTAGTAGTATTATCTTGAGTACTGGCACATCAAAAGGATGGCAAGGCACTAGGAAAGGTTCTCTTTTCATGTGCCATTGCTGAAGATAATACTCTTACTGAGGCACAGAATGCTGCTGCAGGCTATGCAAACATTATAAACCACATACACTGTCTTCTCAGTTAATGTCTAATGCCTGTTTAGAGCAATGCTACTGTTAGTTAGCGAGTGGATCCTGGGTTAGGCCAGGAACTAAGCACTTTCCACAGAGTGGTGGTGAAGATTGGGAAACCTGAGACATCCCAACAAGAAGAAAACACGGAAAGAACAATTAAAAAAAAGAGAAAGACACTATAGTAACTATGTCAAAAAATAAACTGAGAAATGTAACCTTTCTTCCCCTCCAACCCTGTCTTTAGGCCAATAATCTTTACAATAGTTATAAATCCATGAAATCATTACTGCTTGGTCAGTCATCACAATAATTTGCTAATCTATAATTAATCTTTTCAGCATTCAACAACCTTTACAATTTCAATATAAGAATATTTTCCATAACATTACACATGTGTACATAATTCTTCTGGGATGGTTGGGAGATTCTTGGTCTCAAATCAGTATTTACTGATTGAAACCCTTTTTGTCGCTTTTTCGTTTTATTTGCTACATTTATTGTTACTGTAAATTTTCCAATTGTTTTCCCTAATGTCCTCGTACTTTTCCTCTTCCCAACATCCTCACTATGTTGAAACCAAGATTCAATACACTCTCTCTGACTCAAACTCATTAAAATTTAAGGATCTCACAGCTATATCTATAGATTTTTAAAACTCAAGCTGACTGTCACTTGACCCTGTACTAAATTTGACTCAGTAGTTGAACTTTCACCTCTAAGTTAGACAAGCCTCACTTTAGGACTCTTGCACTTCAGTGCAGTATTGATGACGTAGCATAGTGGTATTGTCTTTCAGCTGAGAGTTAAACCAAAAAATATTCTGCCTGTTCAAATAGATGTTAAAACCTGTGGTCCACAATTTCTGTGGGGTTTATCCTGATTTCCTACCTGATAGTACCCCTGTGAAATGTGGTAAAAGTGGCAGGCTTTAGACAGACTCCAAAAGTGTGATTTTGCAGCCAGTGTTTAGAGTTAGCTCATCTCTGTACCTTCTTGTGTACATGTGAACATGTGTCAGGAGCACACTAGTAGGGATGCTGAAAAATTTCACGTATCTAAAATTTAAAAAGGAGAAAATCAAAGGGGCATGTCAGAATACTGGAAATCAAAATTCTCAAAATCTTCATAAGGGCTAAAAAGTCTTTGGCTGAGCTGCAGGAGAATGAGAGCAAGAAGCAACAGGCATGGAAAGAAACTTAGTGTGCAAATAAATAATGGAACGATCCATCATCCCACCTGCTGAAGTGGAATTGGTGATACATGAGGTTGTTGTGAGGTGGGCTGCCTTCTCCATCATTCCACAGCACTGCCCCATAGGTCAGCATGATAACATGTCTGTAAAGAAGTGGAGCCAGGCTTTAGGATACAACTGACTGTTATATGTGCTAATGCTGCCTAATCGCTAAAGTTGTCCCAACAGACACCACAGCTCTACATCTGTCTCTTTGTTGACATATGTACTTGGTGCAGATAGTGCTTCACGGTCATGGTAGGTGTGCCAGTGCTCTCAATGTGGTTGATGGGATTTTGGTGGTTATTACCATCAGTGGATACTGATTGTTGAACACTTCAAACATATCTTCCTTCATGCAGAAACCATTGCATAATCTTGATTGGCATTCTTCCTTGAAAATGGTGATTAGTCAGTATGCTTCATTTTTATCTCTTAACTAGAATGACACTGTAATGTTTCCCCATTTCTAAAACAGAAATTGAGGAGTCCAGATACAAGCTGAAATGATACAAAAATTGAAATGTCAGAATCGTTTGGTGCATGGATCAGAACACTGTAGCCTACCTAGATTTTCTGCTGCGAAATGTCTATGGCAATGGAGTGAATTAAGTGGCCAGTATTGAAAAATGGGCTGTTTTGATAGACTGATATATGGGAAAGACAGGGATCCCTCGGCGGTGGGGCCGGTGAACCATTGAAATCTCAGTTCACATCGGCGTGACCAGAAGATCCCGCTGGCATGAGGGACTGGAAAATAGGGCATCTGTAAGTGATACCTTCTATTTGAATCAATGGGAGGCTTTGATGCATTATATTTTCTAGATTTTGGGACCAGTTTGATAATAGTCTTTTTCAGTCTCTTACAGCCATAAATTTAAGTCACAAAATTATATTTACGGTACATATTTTGATGAGCCAGTTGTCTCACAGAAGGGTTAAAAAGCCCTTCTATTTCCCAAAGGAAAAAGCCTTCAGAAACTTGATCATTTTAAAAAATATCTCAGCTTGACAGAAAAGCATTATATGTACGCTACCTATAGTTTACTAATGACTAAAACAACAAGATTAACAATTATTGATCTAAAAGTTTATGACTTATTTCAATAATTAGGAAAGCAATTTATACTAACCACACACTTTGCTCATGCATTGTCACACTCTGCAAGCAATTTGAAGTCTAGGGTTGCATGTCTTGTAGCTCAGCCTTCAGTTATATTGTGCCATACAATTCAATAATTTACAGCACTGATCAATAAGGAGCCAAACTACAGTTCCCAGAGGAATAAATGATGACTGTTTATTTAGATTTAAACAAGATTATACATCAAGTAAACTCCGAACTAACTGGAATTCAGTACTAAACACCTCACAAATTGGGTTGCTAACTTCTGGACTAAACGACCACTGTGATGATCTCAGTGAAAATCTTTAAAAAGGAATGACCAGAATCCAGATTCATAAGTAGGTAAAAGGCTTTGACACGAAGGCAGAAGGGTGATCTAGTGTAGCCATTCCTTAACACTGTTCTACTGTGTAGTGGTAGCAAGGAGTTACATCAACGTAATTCTCCACATAGAGAGATCCAAAACTCAGATAATAATCAGTCCCTGGGTTATGATTATATGCAGATATTTTTCAAGCTCACTCCTGATAATTGATTCCATTAGGTTACACAGGATGATGGTGAGACAAATGAATCAGTAGCTGCCTGTATCCATATTACCCCCTTTTTTGATTATGGGAACTATACTGGTCTGGTTGCAATTTACTGGAACCTCCCAGTGTCCCTCATATTGGCCATCAATGCATCACAAATCTTGTCACTAATTTTTTCCACATTCTCTCAAGATCTCACACTTTCTTTGGAGATGGAGGGAAATTCAAGAAGGAAGTCAATTTTGTAGAGGCTTTTAAGTGACCTGCCAGTATTCCTGTGAAGGGATTGGCACCATGCAGGAAAACAAAATGGAAGAAAACTAAAATGCATGAATAAAATTAACTCAGTCCCCTCCATCTCCAACATGGTTAGTACATAGGATAAAAGCAAAATACTGCGGATGCTGGAACTCTGAAACAAAAATAAAAATAGCTGGAAAAACTCAGCAGGTCTGACAGCATCTGCAGAGAGGAATACAGTTAATGTTTCGAGTCCGTATGACTCTTCATATGGACTCGAAACGTTAACTGTATTCTCCTCCATGGTTAGCGTATATTTGGTTTTTGTATTATTATGTTAATCACACCTTTACAGTTGTAATTGTATTGTTAAATGTTTGTCTGTGTCTCCATAAAAAGTAAGAATGCAAGTAAGCTCAAGGCTTTTTGCTACCTGCTTTGTTATTTACATGGGCAAAGCTTTCATTTGCAGCCTCCCTTTCACTGATACCGACAATTGGAAAGTAAAATCTTTCACAATAGTATTAACTTATTACACTTATATTGCAATCTCATGTTTTGAAATTGTGGACTGTCTGCGGGGAAAAAGGTCAGTATAATTCAAAGGAGTGTTTATTTTTCAAAAAATATTAAATAAGCAAAAATGCATTTGATTCCTTATTAACTCATTCAGCAGAGAAGCCACTGCAGGGGCAGGGCGAGTCCAAGTTAAGTCTGTTTTATGTTATTTGTTGAAACAAAGAGCCTTATTTTCTGTGCTTCGATTTGGAATGAAAGTGTATTTTTGTCAAGCACAGAGGTATAAATATACTTCTTTAAATAATAAAACAGAAGCATTGAATTGTTTTTGTTGACATTGTGTGCATTGCCATTTCAAAGATGATGGAACGTCAGTACGATAAAGTTTAATTTAACCTGAGTGTTGGAAATAACTAAGACCAGGAGCTAAGCAAATAACTTTATACCGGCTATATTCAATGAAATAAAAGAACAATTAAAACAAATGGATTGGTACAGTTTGTTCAACATTTCAGTAGAGCACAAATTAAGTGCAATGAAGAACTTTTGCAGGATAAAAACACCACAAGTTAACAAGATCCGATTAAGCAAACATAATACAAAATGGATTGACAAATAAATTAATCTGCTACAAGGCAAACATTGCTTCCACAAACCTTGCACAGAGAAAGGACAAGAGGTTCATTTCGGATGAGTATGAGAAAATGTAGAAATGAATGAAAGAAGTAATTGGAAGGGAAGAGAGAGACCCAGAAAAGAACGCTAGGAGCATAAACTAAACAGAAGGGTTAACATTCCTTCAACATCATTAAAGTAAGAAACCAGTTAGACAAGAGATTAAAACAATAGATTCAAACTACATTAAAATGGAGGAGGAGCACAAGATAATTAATATTTTGAATCATTACTTCTCAAAGTAGGTAAGTAACATGCCTTTCCCAAAAAAGAGATAACCAAAGTAAAATCAGCAACTTTGATATAGTGGGGGAGATGATGGTATGGTGGTAATATCATTGTAATAGAGATTAGCTGGTGGAATTTAAATTCAATTGATTAATCTGGATTTAAAAGCTAGTCTCATTAATGGTGGCCATGAAACTATCGACGGTTGTAAAAACCCATCTGGTTCACTAATGCCCTTTAGGGAAGGAAATCTGCCATTCTTACCCAGTCTGACCTACATGTGACTCCAGGCCCACAGCAATGTGGTTGATGCTTAACTGCCCTCTGCAATGGCCTAGTAAGCCACTCAGTTCAAGGGAAATTGGGATGGGCAACAAATGCTGGCCTTGCCAGCAATACCCATACCCCATGGAATAATAAAAAAAGCGATTGAAGTCCAAACTAAGGGTAGGATTTTCCAGCCTCACCCACTGCCAGAATCGTCCGGTTCCGCTGAAAATCAATAGACTTTTGGCTGGGCCGCCAAATCTCCCGTGGCAGATCCCACCATGACAGAGTTAGAAAATCCCTGCCCAATTTAAAATTGCTCAAAACCAACAAATCAGGAGAGATAGGGGTATTTTGTCCCAGAGTGTGGAAATTAGTGACAAGATTTGTGATGCATTGATGGCCAATATGAGGGACGCTGGGAGGTTCCAGTAAATTGTATCCACGCCAGCATAGTTCTCATAATCAAAAAAGGGGGGAAGATGGATACAGACAGCTACGGATTCACTTGTCTCACCACAATGCTGTGTAAAATAATGGAATCGATTATCAGGAGTGAATTTGAGAAATATTTGTATATAATAATAATCCAGTGAGCAGAGCAAAAAGATCATATTTTTAAGGGAGTAAACATTCCAAGTGGACTGAGGAAACCCCTACAAGACAGTGCATCTGGACCTCCAAATGGCATTCCTCAAGTCTGACATGAAAGGCTATTTAGTTAATCTCAGGGCTCTGGGGATTCAGGATAAACCCTGGGAAAGGACACAAAAAAAAAACTGGCTGAAGGGCAGAGAGCAACAGTACTCATTAGAGCAGTTATGTCAGGGTGGAGGAAGGTACTGATATTTTGGAGCTCATGCTGGAGCCACTGTTGTTTCTAATATACATCAGAAAAGTGGTCCAATTTGCTGAATTGTGGAAGCAAGACAAGGGAACATAGATTGAAACTCATAAGAGGTACTGTATAATTGGTATCACTAAAACCTTCATTCAGAACAGACATCCCAATAGAGTAGTGGGGACAACAATGCTGCATTTAAGAAGCAATTGGATGCTGCATTTGGGGAGGAATGTAAGGTGCTCTTTGATGGATAATATGGGCTGAGTAATTTTCCTCATTCATATTGATCTTACGGCCTTTGGTATTTTGGAAATTCAACTGATTCAAAGCTACTCATACCCAGAAAATAATGATGATTATGGTGACTGGATTATATCAGCTCCTTTTTAAAAAAAATAAGTAGAAGGCGGGGGCAATATAGTATTATAGTATGTAAGGGCAAAATAAAAATAAAAATTCTAGGGGATAAACTGTCAAATTCCCCTCACACAACAGTATGATAAATTCAGCATGTAGTTGATCCAATAATTTATTCAAGTACTAAATGGCATTTCTCAGAACAGTGTAGGAAGTACCATTCATAACTTATATTTAAAAAAATGTCTGCACACAATTTCTGGCAATGCATTGTATATTATAAATTTCTGTATTTCATTACTAATGAAAATTGCCTTTTCACAATATGATTACAGTTTCCCACCAACAGAGGTGCTTTATCCACACCACCATCAGGAGGACATTACAATGGAACATGTTTAATTTATAAATATGAATTTGTAATAGGAATATAAAAATAAGGATAGAATGTGTGACTTTAAAGGGGGAGGGGAAATAATTATTTCCCCTTTGAAAAATTTACACAAATTTAGTTAAAAAAAATCAAATCCATAATTTCTAAGACTTCTCTTGTGAATGAAGGTTTGCTGTTAACGTATCATTACAATTAGACATTCTGTTTGCTTAAGGGAACAAGTGGCTCTTCTATTTGCAAGGGAATGCTGCATGAGTCGAGGGGCCACTACATGATAATTTACTGCAATGAATTATGGAGTTTATTTTTGCTTCTTTGTCAATCCATCAGGAGAGAAAGGAATGGAAATGAGCAAGAAGTAAAAAGGACAGTGAGCAATTTAATTTATTTGATACTCTCACAGGGGTTGTAAAGTTTGTGTTGCTTTTTTACAAAAAAGGCAGGTTAAATATCTGGTTAGGAATATCAGTGAGGTTTCTAAGAATAAAGAAAGAGATGATTGAAAGGTGCATGCAATATGGTTCCTGAGCTGCTGGAAACATGGGAATGTGATGTTAGAGAAGACAAATGGTGAAAGATAATTAAAGAAGATTAAAGGTTAGATTCTGGAATTCTATTTGATTTATTGCTGGTGGGGGAGGTAAGGGTAATCTCTGTAGAATCTTTCTTGGGGGGAACAAAAAACTTGTATTTATACAGTGTTTTTCATGACTGCCAGACATGCCAAAGCATTTCATAGCCAATGAAATACTTTTGAAGTGTAGTCACTATTGTAATTTAGGAAATATGGCAGACAATTTACTTACAAACAACAATGTGATCATGACCAGAAAATCTGTTTTGTGATGCTGATTGAGGGATTGGCCAAGGCACCAGGGATAACTCCCTTGCTCCTCTTTGAAATTGTGCCGTGGGATCTTTTGCATCCGCCAGAGCAGGCAGGTGGGAACTGCGTTCAACGCCCCGTATGAAAACAGCACCTCTGACAGTGCAACGTTCCCTTACTACTGCACTGGAGTGTCAGCCATGATTTTTGTGCTCAAGTTCTGGAGTGGGACTTGAACCCAGAATTTTGTGATTCAATTTTGTGATTGAACTACGGCTGATACTCAGAGTTAAAGGCAGATATACATATTAAAATGGATCAAGAGGTTAGTTCTTTCCAGTCCTGTTAATTTGATGCATTAATGGACCTAATAAGATAACATAACATGGAGTTTAATTAGAATGCATTAAACACTTACATGATTTTCTTTGCAAAACACAACTTCAAATCTAAATCATTTCTCTTTTGCATTCTTTCACGGGATGTGGGCGTCACTGACTAAGTCAGCATTTGTTGCCCATTCCTAATTGCCCTTGAGAAGGTAGCTTTCTTGAACCACTTCTGTCCAGTTGTGGTCTCAAATCACTCAACTCCATGTTACTTTTCACAATATGCACTGATTTTTCAGAATTAATTTAATATGTGTTGAAATGCACACTTGTCCCATTAATGGTGTCACATGATTCAAACATGGCTGATATGACCCTTAATGTGATGTCATTACAGATGATTACAGCATCATTAAGGAAGGGTATTACAAGGTGGTTTGATAATTATGTAAACTTGTCAGGGAAATAAGTTAGAATCTTAACTTATGTTTCTTTATATAAAGGAAACAGTTTTCTCAGAGCAAAGCATTCTCTTCAGAAAAGAAAGCGGAGCATTAAGATTAACAATGAGACATTATCTCCTTAATTATATATTCTGTACTAAAGAGGACAAGGTTACAAAGTTAATCATAAATATGGCCAATGCAATTCCCTGAAAGAACATTAATGCCTCTTTTATCCAATGAAGTGTTATTGTCCTAGCTGCAAATTACAGTGGATTTATGAAAGTCACAGTAAATCTATGTGCGATAAATTAATCTGTATTGACTACCCTGTGCAGGTCAGCCTGGGAGATTGGAGATCATCAGAGTAAAATATGAAAATACACAGCATATTACCATGCTAAATCTCCAGATAAGAATTTTCAATAAACTAGATGCTTTATTGCACTAAAGCTGGAGTAGCCCTTGCTTGCTGACCTAGATAGGTTTGGATTCAAGCTGTAATGTGTTTAAACCATGGCTTATTACAAATGTTAATGCTATTGCTGAAACTTGTAATTTGAAATAGCCAGACATAGATAAGAAACAAGAATTAAAATTTTTAAATTTAGGTAAAACCTTATTATCAATAATTCACAGACATTGTTGTCAATTTAGCTCTTCATATCAGGGGTTTCGGCTTATTTTGGCCTGAACTCTTGTGACACTTCAGGCAAGACCAAAGGAAAAAAAATAATAATGAGGTTCCACTACAGAGGCTTTAATTGTTCTACTAAGTCCCATAACATAGATTAAAAATCCTATAGGATTCATCTTTCATCCATGGAAGAAGTTGACAAAACCTAAAATGACTTCATTCCGACAGTATTAATTATATATTTCATGAGAAGTGTTTGGTTTATCTGACCCATTGTAAGGTGGGAACCTGTCGAAGACAATTTAGAAAACTGTTCACCTTCTACAATTTACTTCTCAATAGAACTCAGGATTACTGCAAGATTTCTAACTCATTTCAAGGAAACTCAATTCCTTTTGAGAGGCGGGGGGAGAGGGAGAGACAGCAGGAAGATTCCACCTTATTATTAGGTTTTCAACTCAAGTCTACAAGAAAATTGGGCAGAGTTTAGATCGGGCTGCCAATTCGCTATCGTCCATTCTGCACAGATGCCCAAGATAAACTTATACCCTTGAGTACCTGATCTTGTCTTCACCAGATAATTACAAAAGCAATTCTTTTATTAGATGAACCTGGATAGTGATCAGAAGCAGAAACCTAACTGAACTATATGGAGTCACAGATCAGCCGCAATCTCATTGAATAGTGGAACAGGTTTGAGGAGCTAAGAGGCCAACTCCTGTTCTATCTGCCTATGATCTTCAGTCACTGTTCTCTCATTTCTGAAAAGCAATTTCAATCTAAGTATTTGGGTGAGTTTAAAAATTTTGCGAATGGCGACGGGTTGTGGAGACAATCGTAAAATCATGGGAAGCGTGTTTGAATCTCTGAAACAGTCATGGTGGGCAAAGCTCCTCAATGGGAGCGCAATGTCGGAAAATTACCCTTGAAGTGCAGATCCATACAGACCAGAAAGCCCCATTTTTAGTTACCAGATTGCATTGTCTCAATTGATCTCAACTGGTGAGTGGTAAAACATTGTAATTTGATTAAGTATCCTTTGCCAAACAGGATTAACGTCAGTCAGACTTGATCAAGACCACCATCCTGCTGGAAAGTCTATAGGGATTGTTTTCTTACAGGGTGAATGCAGACACTAAATGGATAATGTGCTAATAAGGTATATCTATTTGACTTAAAGCGGTGGCAGTCAGGATTAGAAGTCAAGTCCACCGCCCCCAGGGTGAGTAAGGAGGGTGCCGGGTGCAGAGGTGAACTGGGTAGAAGGTTTGCCTCTGTGCACCGGCACTTTGTTTTTTGTTTCAATCCTTTTTCTATTTAATTCAACAGTCTCCAGCCCTTACCCCTCACCGCCCCTCAGCATCCCACACACACCACATGCCTCATCCATGCCAACCTATGCACCTCATGTCCCCACCCACTCCCTCATGGCCCCTCATACCCCCTATGTTAGCTCATGCCCCTCTAACCACCTGCATGGCCCCTCATACCCCCTACGCTAGCTCATGCCCCTCTACCCAACCCCATGCATCCTCATATCATCTATGTCAACCCATTCCCCTCTACCTGGCCCCCATGATCCCTCATATCCCCTATGCCCTCTCATCACCAGGGCCCTTTATAGCCCTATTCCAACTCAACGTCAACTCATGCCAACCCATGCACTGTCAGCCACTATCCTTTGCTCATACCCCCTCTATGCTAACTCATCTAGTATCCTTTGGCAGTTCTTTGACATTTCTTTGACAGCTTTGACAGTTCGTTGACAGCTCGACAGTTCTTTGACAGCTCCAATGAGTTTATGCACTTTTTTATGCAGTCATGTTTATTTTTAACAATCCTAAATGGTTCCTTAGCTATCCCAAAGGGTGCCTTATCTCTCTGATAGGGTATCTTACCTCTCCCAAAAGTGGCCTGGGACCATATCCAAAGGATATCTCTCCAAAGGGATACCCTGACTATCCAACCGAACAGACCATGTATGCCCAATTCCAGTCCTGTCCCCGCAAAAATAGGAAGTGTCTTGTTTGGGAAGGGTGGACTTAAGATTGCCGGGTTTGTCCCTAATTTTTGTCATGATGGAGAGCTTCTCCGTCATGATGAAAATCTGGGCCAAAGTTGTTGTTTCAGGTCAAGGATGTTTCTTCAGGAGGTTCTGAAAAAAAGTCCTTGCCCTCAAACATTAACTCTGCTTCTCTCTCCAAAGGTCTTGCTAGACTTGCCGAGTATTTCCAGCCTTTTCTGTTTTTTTTAATTTCTTATTTACAGCATCCACAGTATTTTGTTTTTGTATTAACATTGATTTGAATGTCTGGGTTTAGCACAAAAGTTTAAGCCTACAGAAAGTCTGTTTCAAGCTGCCCTGCTTTCGGATATTTTGCTTTAAAGTTGCACAATTTTTAGGAATGGTATTCCCAACTTTCATCTTCAATTTCAATTTAATGTCATTTTACGTTGATTCACATTATTCTGCATCATTTTGCATCGAAGTGACATCGACCCATGACCCGGTCAGCACCAAACTGCGACTGGAGGCATTTGTTCGCATTCTGGGCGGCCATAATTTTTTTTCCAAAACCTCTGAAGCAGATTTCTCAATGAAGAACATCCAAACAAACAGATTTTTTTTTTCTTGCAAGGAAGACATTGAAGCCTGGGCTGCTTATTTCTATACAGAAAGGGCCCATTTCTTGACTCAGTAAACTGACCTTATTTGGACCACCAGCATGCCTGCTGTGGAGCTTTCCTTCAGGTGAGACAGAGAGGCCATTTTAAACTCTGAGAGAGAGGCATTTGCTACTGTACACAGGTAAAATTGTTTTACTTACCCCTCAGGAGACTGACTCCGCAATCTTCTGATTAATTTTGGAGCTCAAAGTCTTTTTCAACTTTGCAGCAGTTGAGGTAGAGAGGCCATTTTAAAGCCAACGAGAAAGGCATTTGCTGAAGGTGGGCAAGCAAACATGCCCAGCATCAAGGTGCTAATCACTCAAAGCCACCTCCACTGAAATGTTTTAGGGATATCCTCAAAGCACTCCAGAAGAGGTCAAGCATTTCCACTGGCTCATGGTGACTGACCAAAATTGGAGAAGGCTCATTTGGGAAGGCACTGAACGCAGAGAGACTTTGTTAGGAACATGTTGAGGCAAAGTCAAGGTGGCGGAGAGAGTCCAAACAACTCATCTAACTGGCCCTTTAAGCACCACCTGCCCCGCATGTGGCAGAGTGTGCAAATTGCACAATAGACTTATCAGCCATCTCAGAACCCATCAAACTGGAATGGAAGCAAGTTACTCTGAACTCAAGGGACTGCCGAAGAAGAGAGAGAGACCGCTGAGTATTATCTCATTTGAATTTATACAGTTTTTTTTTTATATTTAGAGATTTATTTTGTTTTGCAAGTTATTTCAGTTAGGAATGCACAGTATTGCACATGTATGGTAAAGTATTTCAACTTGTACATTGTTTTTCACGGTGAGAAATGACCGAAGGAACCTAACTCTGGTTTTCATATAGATTCCTATGGAAATCTATGTTAGATTCCTGTGGGAATCTCTATGATTCACTTAAAGTCATCAGAGTGGCACACGAGTTGGAGGAGTGTGTCCGCCTGCTCTCTGATGAAGTGGTGCTTACGTGTGCTCGTATGCAGGTCGCCATGAGAAGGGTGGTGGAAGCCATGGAGGCTCTGGTCCAGCAGGATGCAGAGATGCGCGCAGACCTGCACTCCATTGCGATAGTCATGGGTGAGTTCATGCAGTGGCAACGCAAGAGGGAAACGGAGCACCTCGACATTCCTCCATGAGCTCCTTCTCCTCAATGAGTCAGGCCGTGGCCCTTGGATACCCGAAGTGAGTAGGAGAAGCAGCTGGACACCCCTGGTCATCCAATCGGGAATCTCAGAGACTGTCCTCTCCTTCCAATTCCCCTTTGCCTGCGACCCCCTCAACCTCGTCCTCTGTCACCACAAAGGAAGGCGCTGGCCCACAGGAAGACAGACAAAGCAAGCCTGGGCCCTCAAGGCCTCAGCCCTCCAGAGGACACCAAAATTATCAGAAGCAACAAGGCCAACCATTGTACAGGCTGTCTCCACCCCTGATGCGGATGTCAGGGCAACACCTAGAAGAAGTGGCCTAGAAAAGTTAAGAAATTCTGATCACAAGTGGTTGCACAAGCGAACACATTTTGTCACTTTATAATCTGAAAATATATTCACTTTCACTGAATAATGTGTAATGGTGTCTTTCAGCTTCATTGATAGGCTTCACAAGTCCTCTCCCTGCATCCCCCTCACTAGCAGTTCAGCTGCATGCAGCTGGACCACGAGTGATTCTGAAGGGAGAAGTATGTGTGACAGAGCCTTGTGCAAGCATTCTCCCATGTACGCGGAGCCTTCCTCCATCACGCTCATCTCACTGTGCCAAGCATTTACAATGCTGCCTGCTGGGATTCCCTTCCAGTTGTCAATCTGAGCTGACCTGCATCTCTGCCACCCACTGATTGCACTCCCACGCAGCGCCTGTGCCCGTTGAATATGAGGCTCCGCTCACTTTCAATTTGAAAAACATGGTCATTGTCAAGTTTCTCATAAGCTCCCCCATTCTTTCCCCATCATTGTGGATACCCCTGGCATCTGCCCCCCCTCACACTCACCATTCCCTCCTACCACATCCACCCTCAGTTTGCTCCCCAGGAGGCAGTTATTGACTCCACAGACCCCTCCCTTGCACTTTCACCTGGACATCCCCTCTCTTACTCCCTCTTCCACCCTTACTCCCTCCTCCCCAGACTCCTTCCTCCCCCTTGTCTCCTTCCCCTCTTCAAACTCCTTCCTCCCTCCAGACTCTACCCCGCCCCGCACAAACAACCAACACCACACCACCACCACCCTGGTACACCTTCCTCTCCCATTCACAGCTGGACCCTCAATCCCTCTGCCGCTGGACGATCATCTGTAGCAGCCCATGGCTGAGACCGTGAAGTTCCGAAGCAGACCCCAGATATCAACGTAGACCTCCCACCTTCTGAGAGCTATTTCAAGGCAGAGCCATGTCCATGAGAATCCACGCAGCATGCGATGCATGTGTTCCTCCAGGATCTGGTGGCTGTAGGGCTCCAACACCTTCTGCGGTAAGTCCCGACTTCTGCATGTCACACTTGTCCAGGCGTATTCTGGGCCGGTG
Organism: Cetorhinus maximus; assembly: GCF_964194155.1. Lineage (NCBI taxonomy): Eukaryota > Metazoa > Chordata > Chondrichthyes > Lamniformes > Cetorhinidae > Cetorhinus > Cetorhinus maximus. Next base: position 192,328,922 of record NC_135879.1, read on the forward strand.
TGTTTTCTTGCCGGCGTAATGGAAAATCTGGCATGGGTAACGATTCTGGTCAGGCCTTACTTTGATTAGCGAGATGCAAAGTGGCTTCACGCCAGCCTCCAGCCGAATTGGCGTTCTGCTATGGCGGACACCATTGGATCATCTTGCTGTGCTTTCATGCTGGCGTGAAACTGACTTTTTTCCCCCCCATCACCCGCTCTGACACCCGAAGCCAACAGGGCCGGAAAATTCCGGCCAGGATATACCGGCATTGTAACTCAAGACTCCATCCTAGGCTCCTCAGTGCCTAAATGAGCCACAAAAGTTACTACCCCACCCCGCCCCCCCCCACCCGCCCCACCAACCTACCCATGTTTAACGGCATCGACTGCTAACAGTCAAGTTCAGTGGTGTTGCTATTGATGCTTCAATAGGTTGCCAGCGATAGCCATCTACAACATCTTATTTTTATATTGTGGAGAATTTTGATAAATGCACCGGGGTGTAGTCAGACAAAAAAAGAGATTGAGACAAAGTAGGGGATATGATGAGAGGTGACCAAAAGCGGAATCAAACATTTCTGTTTTAAGGAGTGTCTTAAGAAAAGGATGGATGCATGGAAAGGTGGAGAAGTTTAGGGAGAGGGCTAGATGCCTGGAGGCACAGCCATTGATGCTGGGGCAAAAAGATGGAAGGATAAGAGTTCTGCATTTGAGAGGAGGTTATAGAGATGAGCCATTTAAAAACGAGAACCAAAATATCTACGCTGACATAGAAACAGAGCTGCTGGTGCCTGTGGAATCGTTCCCCAACTGCCTTTGGGAGAAGATTATAGGAAAATTGTGGAAAAAATGTCATGCCAAGTACAAGAATGGAATAAGATCTCCATTGTCAGATTGGTGGTTATCTGGTATTCACAACAGACAACTCACTTGCATTTTGCACATTAACTTTCCACTCAAATTGAAGTTCTGCATTTACAAAACACTGAGGGACCTCTAAATGAGTAAATTACTCTCATACTCAAATGATTATCAAGATCAGTTTTTGCCCCCTACATATTATTACTGATTTACTATTTAATGACACAGTCATTTTATATATGTCAGCAAAACAAAATAAAGAACTTTCAGTTCCCCAGGGCTCAATAGAATAACTCCTAGTCATTGTCATGAACATGCAGATCTGTTCTGCTGTTTCAAAGTGACTTGGGGAATCTGAAAGAATCCAGAAATCCCATTAATGGACTTACAGGGAATTACATCAACCAGGAAATATATGTGTTAACAATGTGCCTTTTCCCTTTGTAACACAGCACAAACTTATGCTTCATCGAACGAGAGTCTCAGTGTTGTACACATGCACCTGTAAACAGGAGCTCATCAGAATATTCATACATCTTTAATCTGTGCTACCCAGAGGATTCAGAGTTCATTAACCTTCGGGCTACTAACAGTCTGAATATTTATTGGAAATCACTATAGTACAGTATATATGCACTATTGGCAAGATCAAGGAAGCTATGATCATCAATATTTTTTGCTTCCTATAAAGGCAGTAAGCAAAAAAGAAACATCCCTTTGGGAAAAAGGTGAGGACTGACAACCTGATTTCCAGTAAATTTAAAGACGGGTGTAACTTTTTTGCATCTCCCAAATTGGAGCAACATTTAAGCTGTTCAGAAAACAGCAACTTTCCCTATGGGCAAAATTTTTCAGCTGGCGAGCAGGCTCGGCAGGGAGCAGGTGGGGGTGGTCGCAGGGCCAATCGAAGCCCACGATCGGCTCTGCGCCGCCATTTTATGTGGGCGGGTCAATTAAGGCCCGCCCAGCGTAAGACGCAAGCGGTAGCGCTCAGCGCTACCTGTGCGGGCTGGGGGGAGGAGGGACAGTTGGGGCCAGAGCTCTTTTGCGCATGCAGAGAGCTGGTTGGGGAGATTGAAGGGCTTCTGAAATTATGGAATAAAAGGTTTAAAAACATATTTAATTATATCATATTTTTATATTTATGAATTTTTAAAAATTTACTTAATAAAATCTTTAGGAAACCTCATCCCTCTCGTGGATGAGGTTTCCTAAAAAACATGAAGGCCTTTTTTGCCTGCCCGCCAACCTTAAGGTTGGACGGGCAGTGTTTACAATAACCTTAATTAGATCCTTAATGGCCTTAATAGGCCATTTACATATTGACAGGCGCGCAGCCGACTCTGGCGCACGCCCGCCGAACGAAACGTTGCAACTCAGTGCGATGAAGTTTGGACGCATGCCCGACTTCATCGCGCATCATTTTACAGCCAGCATGTCGGGCCCGCCCCCCTCACACTGGCTGAATAATCCTGCCCTATATCTTTTGAATTGCAAGCATGTTTTGAAGATGGTAGTAGTTTAAGTGCTATTAAGTGTAATATCTACATTATACACAACAGGTTGAGGGGCCTGTAACTGTTGTGTTGTGGTACACTGAGTTATTGTTCGCTTTCCTTCACCCCCATATCTCTCCAGTGTCTGGGGATTTTTGCTTTGCGATTCTCGCCAGGGTACACGTGCTCGCAGTTTTCTAATACCCAATTGTACAAATGGCCATTATTAATGTAGGAATTTTAACATCACCACCAAGCCTGATCCTGTTTTCAGCCAACAACCGCACTGGTGCAGTTTCAAGTAGGAATCAATGAAAAGTGATTAGAAATGCAGTTTTGGTTTATTTTTCCACTTTCCACTGAAGATATACAGTACATCTTCAGAACATCCTACAGTTCCACAGAGCCAATTAAATATTTTTGCAGTACAGTCATTATTGTTTTGTATGCAAATGCATCAACTAATTTTAACACAGCAAGGTCCCAAGTGAATTTACATATGAACATATGAATTAGGAGCAGGAGTTGGCCACTCAGCCCCTCGAGCCTGCTCTGCCATTCAACAAGATCATGGCTAATCTGATTGTAGCCTCCTGCCTACCCCCGATAATCTTTCACCCCCCTTACTTGTCAAGAATCTTTCTACCTCTGCCTTAAAAATATCCAAAAACTCTGCTTCCACTTCCTTTTGAGGAAGAGAGCTCCAAAGATTCACTAACCTCTGAGAGAAAAAAAATTCTCCTCATCTCTGTCTTAAATGAACAACCCTTTATTTTTAAACAGTGACCCCTAGATCTAGATGTTCCCACAAGAGGAAACATCCTCTTCACATCCACCTTGTTTTGGTATTGTTGAATGTGGGATGAACATTCCAGTACACTTAGAAGAACTTCTGACTTTTTCTTGGACAAAGTGCCATGGAATCCTAAACAGGCAAACTGAACTTTAATGTCTAAACTGCAAGGTGGCACTTGCAACAATGCAGCACTTTTTCAATGTGGCACTGAAATATCAGCCTAAACGATGACACCAGATTGGGAGGAATAGTCAATACTGGGAAGGACTGCAACAAATTACAGGAAGACTTTGATAAATTTGCATAATCAGCATATCATTTGCAAATAAATTTCAACACAATTAAGTGTGAGCTATTACGTTTTGGTAAAAGAAATAGGGAACTCACATATTACTTCAAAAATAAGAATCTAAACTGGGCGAGGGAGTAAGTGGATCTAGGAGTACACATAGATCACCAAAAGTACTGATGCATTTTGATAAGGTCATGAGAAAGCAAACCAAGCACTAGGGTTTATTCCTAGAGGGATAGTATGGTAAAGTTAATTAAAAAGGGAAGCTATGCTAAACCTGCATCAAAACTTGGTTAGATCACACTTGGAATAATGTGTACAAGAGAACCTTGCAGGGTAACCTAATAGAGGTCTTTAAAATTATGAAAGGGTTTGATAAAGTAGTCACAGAGGTCTGGATTTTCATGGCAGTGGCAGGAAGGTCGAGATAGGAAACCTCCTGACTCGGCAGACCCATCTCCTTTAAAAAGCTCCCTGCATGCCATATTTTCATTCTGGGGAGGCAAGCGAAGGATGGAGTCGGGCTTTCGGATTATGAGACTTGCAAGCTGGAATGCCCATCCTCGTTTACTGGGAAGTTGGCCCAATTGGAATGATGAATGTCAGGCCCTCAATCCCTCATCCTTACCCCCTACCCATGCCACATGCCCCCTCATATCCCCTCCTTTCTTCCTATCTCCCATGATTCTTCCATTCCCCTGAGCATCTTCCATACCCACTCTCCAAGCGTCCACTATGTAGGGAACCAATAAGCCATTGGCAAGCCTGACAACTCTTTGAAATAATCCAGAAACTGACACAATAAACAGAAGTTTTGACAAGATCCTTTGAAAGAAAAGTTTCAGTCTACAGCCTCTTAAAAGTGTCAATCAAGTACTGCCATTCATACTATCAATGAGAGAAACTTTTATCCATATCAGACATCTTACTATTGTGTAAATAAACACATATACAGTGAAAAACAACTCTTCAAAGAAACAGCAGGTTATTGCAAGGTAATAGAGGTGTCAATTAAACAAAGCTTTCCATCTCCTCTGCAGCTGCATAAATATTGCTTGCTGAGATGTAAGTGCATTAATCATTAAAAATGGCTAATGCGCTTAAAGCTCAACTAGGAATGTTCATACAGAAGCAGAGGAGAGGGAAAACTTTGTTTAATTGGCATCAATATTACTTTGTAATAACCTGTTGCTTCCTTGAAGAGTTTTTTCACTGCCTGTGTGTTTATTTACACAAGGGTAAGAGGCCTGAAGTGGATAAGAGCTTCTGACATTGATACTATGAATGGCTGTGATTGATTGACACTTTTATCAGAAGATAAGAGTATTTCAGTGAGAATGTTGAATGACTGTTTTGTTTTGGATGATGACTCAAGACTAAAGTTCCCCCTCGGTTCGTGACTCCTCTGAGAGGCTATGAACCCCATTTAGTTACAGAAGGGGCCCGACTCCACTAAAACTGTAGGGGTTTTGAACTGCCCACCCCCACAATGGAGCTTGCAAGGGTGGGAGTGCTGCTTGTAGGCTTGCTAACTGCATTGGGAAAACTGCCAGAAATAGGATTGGGGGCAGCGATCCTGGAATCGGGTCTTACCCGCCATTTTTAAAGGGCTCCTGAGTCGGCCCGATTCAGTGGAAATTCAGGCCAGAGAATGTTTCTACTTGTGGAGAAGAGTATAACTAGAGGCCATCGATATAAGATAGTCACCAGGAGATCAAATCAGGATATCAGAAAAAGTCCTATTTACCCAGACAGTGATGCAAATATGGAACTCGCTACCACATGGAGTAGTTGAGGCAAATAATATAGATCATTTAAGTGGTGGCCAGGCAAGCATATGAAGGAGAAGTGAATAGTGGATTACGTTGATAGAGTTAGATCAGAAAGGATCGGAGAAGGCTTGAGTGGAGCATTAGTGTTAGCAGGACTGGTTGGGACAAGTGGCCCATTTTTCTGCTGTACATTCAATGTAATTCTGTGCAGTGTTGTACAGAACTGTCAGCCTAAATGATGCATTGAACTTCTGGAGAATTAAATGATCAGTTGTAGGGCCCTAGCTGCTCTCATGATTCAGATCAACTGACTTAGCATAGGTTGAGAATTAAATCTGTTATCTGTAAGGTGCTGTGGAATCTGCTATCTATATGGTTCAGAACCAAACCGGAGTTCTTTTAGTCACTAAGCCACCAAATCTTTTGTTTGTTCATGGGATTTTGGCATCACTGGCAAGGCTAACATTTATTGACCATCCCTAATTGCGCTTGAGAAAGTGATGGTGAGATGCCTTGTTGAACTGCTGCAATCTGTATTGTGATTATTATCAATGGACCTGTGAGATTGCAATCATGCATGATAGTTGGTGGTGACTATAAGCCTTGGAGTGGGGAATCTATATGATTGACAAAAGCAAGCAGGCTAAGCACAACACTGATGGTTCAAAGTGCAAATTCAAAAATCATGTTTAAGGAATGGTTTCAAATAGGTCAGTGAGACTGCTCAGAGTCACTATTAGAGAAACAGGAAATTCTCCTTGGTAACAGCTCATCCCAAACAGCCTCATTCACACCGCTGTAAATGACTGACAATAAAATTGGCCATTGCAAAGTTTCATGGGATTTGAGGATAACTGTGATTTGTCCCATCTCTGCTCCAGACCCTGAAACGATACTCATCCCTTGCGACATCACATCTGGTTCTTTGATGTTTTGCCTGCTACTAAACAAATGCCACAAGGCCAATTCTCAACTGCGTGCAAGTTGTAAATAGCCTTTTGGCATCATTGTATTTTTGAAAACCAAGTCCCAGATTCACAAATGGATCATTTAAGCTATAACACTCATGACTAAAATCAAACCAGTTTTTTTTTGTAGAAGACTTGATGTAAATGTGGTAAATTATTACTACCAGACGTGCTTAAACTGAGGAGTTAGTGTACAGAACCTATGCTCAAGTGATCTCTTTGTCACATTCATTAAAAGTGGTGATGGCAGTGGAATGTTCCAAAAAGGAGAACTGACTTCAGACCTGCTTTCATAATGTTACCTTGCGGTGAAGACTTGTCTGATTACTATTGTCCCTGAATAAACAGAAGGCCACACTGTTGCTTAGCAACCGACCAAGTACGCGCCTGCTGAAGTTAAGTGACAAAGCCAAAGGATGATGCGTGTCATTTCTTTGAACCACTGCGGACTATGCACACTCATGTCACTCTAATCTAATTTGTGGTTTTATAAAATGTGCACAAGCATAAAGAAACTATTCCACTTCCTCATCTATTATGAAAGACTGATTAAATCCAGAGCTGAGTGGACCTGTCCAAGCTTAATAAGTATATTTAACCCTTATGAATACAGGTGCCCTTTGACTTATCTTTTTCTGTTAAAATTCCTTGCAAACTTATCACACCAGCATTGCACACCACGGTAAAATGAAAGGGAACCTTATCATCTGTTTCATTTGTGAACAGAAGATATTGATAAAAACCACAGGCTGATTTGAAAAAAAAAATGGATGAGTATGCATGCATAGATTATAAAAAGAAAATGTTTGTGTGGTATTGATTTGATATAATGGCTGTTGCCTGGTGTAGTGTGATAATGATGGTGTGATATAATTTTCTTTTAAACAGGTCAACTATAAAATTGCCAGGCTTCAGACCACTTCTCCAAAAAAAAAACTAGTGAAAGAAAAAGTCATCAACCAAATTAAAGCACACAATTGTCCGAAAATAGAAGCAATGAATGAAAGAATCATTTCATAAAATACCACAGAAAGAAAACAAAACCATAGCCTCTGAAACGTTTGCACACCATAAGGATCTGTGATTCAACTGTATAGAATTGTGATATTGCCCCATGACACCACACGTAAATACTGTAAATCTTTGAGTGCACTCTCTAACTCTTTGCAGAACACATACCCTCTTTTTTGGGACACAATTGAAACTGTTAGCATAAGCTGTTTGGACAGCTGCTTTCACAAGACCTACTGTGCAGCAGGAATGCCTAAAATGGTGAGTAAGCTGAGGTTAGTGGCAATAGATTTGTTTAGAATTGAGATGAATGAAGCTTCTTTATGGAGGGTTCAAAAATAATTTGAAGAGCATCCAGCAGAAGAAGGCTGAATATCGACAGACAATGTTTTTCTTTCAAGTGTTGTTGGAAAGCTCGGTAGTCAGTGACAGAAAGTAGGAGCTGGGGTCAACAAGAGCAAGATTGATTATATGTGTGCCAAAAGTGTGGACATGTCTTTCAACACATCCAGGGAATAGATGCTTTCAGTCATGTAGATCTGCTCTATTAGACAGTAAACTAATATTACACAGAAACTTCCAGCTGACTTTGGAGAGGAAGTTACCCAATTAAGAAGATTCATAACAGAGCTGCAAAAAATAAAAATTCTAAATGGTCTGTGCTGGAAAAATTGATCAGACTCATTTACACTTGGCATACCACGTACAGATGGCATTGCTTCGAAAGGCCCCAAATCAATTTTCATCAGTACTAAATAGTTATATTTAATTATAATCCCTTGTGACCAACAGACAGAAACAAATTACATCTTTACATTCTATATTTAAAAGGAAGGCATCAGGTTAAAATGAAGTTTCTGAGGCGTGTGATGCCAGAGTGCATGAGATGAATAAGAGGTGATACAAGGCTATGCCTCTTTATTTTTGAAAATATGATTTTTCAACTTTCGACTGAACGAAAACTTTGCAATTTGAACAGAGACAGAGTAAACAGCTTTAAAATGCAAGGCTACATTCCAAGGTGAAGTAGAGACCAATAAATCACTCTCAGGGGAGTGTGAAGAGAGGGACATTTCCTATAATCCAGACACCCATTGAAACTCATAACTGTATAAGGAAAATATGTCAAAAATGCAAAGACTGGATATTGAAACAATGGTTGCCACAGACAGGCCACCTAAAACTTCTTGGAAATACACAATGGGTGAAGTATTTCAAGGAAAGGCTGCCAGCCACTAGACAGAGATTGCAAGTGATGCAGGTGGTGTCCAGAAAGCCTTCAGCACAGGAAACAAGCTAAGGTCTCCCTCTCTCTCTTTTGGTATAAGTGTGTCACCCAGTTTGAGAAGCTAACTCTACTGGAAACCTACCAGGGAACCAAGCTCCTGTAATAGTTGCAAAGTTTTCGACTTCTGACCTCATCCAAGAAACTAGCTAACCTAAATTGGCTGTAACATTTAAAATCTACACCTCAAGGACAATCAAAGAATACTTAACTGTATATTATTTTACCTCTTTTATTGGGCTTTAACTTCCCTAGTTCTGATACATGTATGTTTGTTTGTATGTGTATGTAAAAGTGTAGTGGGGGAACTAATAATTACATGAGGGCTGAATGCTTGACATTGCACTTTTATTATTTTTCTCAGGTTTAGTGGTTAATAAATTTGTTCTTTCTTTGATGCAAGAAAAAATTGTTTGACTGGTTCCTTATTGCCCATGGCTTAAATAGTTAAATACATTCTGATCTGGAAAAGGCATGTCCTCGTTAAAAAAAGACTTAAATCTTTGTTATGACCAATCGAGGAAGTTGAATAGAGGTGAGCCAGTTCATGTCTTCTAACCTGGTCATAACAGAGGTGAATGCACAAGGCCTTAAACTAAACTGGATCGGGGATGTATACCATAATATTCCTAGTGCTCCAAATATGAGGCACATTATAATTATCCCCATTGTTAGTCTTAACATAGACTATCGCCTTTGCGCTAGCTGGAATATTTTATATATTATGAAATTTTGCTTTCCTGTGTGTCAGACCTCAAAGTGATGCATGTAAGGACTTTTGCTCAGTATTAGTGTAGATGGAGATTAGATGGAGATTAGGTTTCTCAGAGCAGATGCTTCTGAGCAGCCTCATCTACATTCTTTTTTTTCTAGTTAATTCATACAATTTCAGACCGGCGTTTTATTAATCTGACAATTAGACTCTCACACAGTCTTCTGATATACAATTTACCAGACACTGCTCTAATTACTATCAGGCAGCTGACTGACTGATAGCAGCACGAGTTGTTTTAACACATTGCATTATATCTACACTGGCACCCCAAGTAAATCTGACAGCCTTGTACCAATATCAGTGTGCACAAAATAAGAATGCCAACAATGGTACCAACTTGTCTGACTTCATCAGGTTTTTTGTTGCCTGGGAAACATCTGGAGCAATGAATGACTGCCTCAGGAATAAAAGTAAAAATAAAAAGGAATAAAAGTTAGAAAGTAAAAGTTTATGACACAGAAGGAGGCAATTTGGTCCATTGTATCTGTGCCAGAATGAAAAGAGCTTGCCAGTCTAATCCCACTTTCAGCTCTTGGTCTGTAGCCTTGCAAGTATTGGCACTTCAAGTGCATATACAAATACTTTTAAAAATACAGTGAGGGTTTCAGGCAGTGAATTCCAGACCCCACAATCATCTAGGTGAAAATGATTCTCCACAACTCCCTTTTAATCCTCTACCAATTACGTTAAATCAATAAGCCCTTGTTACTGGCCTCTCTGTTAAGAGAAAAAGTTTACTCAAACCAGGTCTGTCATAATTTTGCACATCTCAATTAAATCTGTTTCAAAGAGAGCAACCCCAGCTCGTTAAATCTTTTCTCAAAGCTAAAATTCTCCATTTCTGGCAATATCCTTGTAAATCTCCTCTGTATCTCTGCAATGCAATCACAGCCTTCCTATAATGTGGTTACAAGAACTGTACAAAGTACTCTAGCTGGGGCCTAACTAGTGCTCTTTACAGATGCAGTATAATCTCCCTGCTCTTATAACCTATACTTCGGCTAATAAAGGAAAGTATCCCATATCAAAAACAGAAAATGCTGGAAAAACTCAGCAGGTCTAGCAGCATCTGTGGGGAGAGAAACAGAGTTAACATTTCCAGTTCATATGACCCTTCTTCAGAGCTAAAGAGAAGTAGAAATGTGATGACATTTATACTGTTTAAGGGGAGTGGAGCAGGTGAAGCTGATAGAAGGCCAGTGATAGGTGGGGACAAAGGAGGGATTGACAAAGATGTCATGAACAAAAGGACAAAGGGAGTGTTAATGGTAGTGGTAAGGGCTAAAAAAGGTGCTGATAGTGGCATAAAGGAAAGAAAGCAGAATGTGATAATAGCAGAACTTTGTCCCCACCTATCACTGGTCTTCTATCCAGCTTCACCTGCTCCACTCTCCTTAAACAGTATAAATTTCATCACATTTCTACTTCTCTTTAGCTCTGAAGAAGGGTCATATGGACTCAAAACGTTAACTCTGTTTCTCTCTCCACAGATGCTGCCAGACCTGCTGAGTCTTCCCAGCATTTTCTGTTTTTGTTTCAGATTTCCAGCATCAACAATACTTTGCTTTTATCAAAGTATCTCATATGTTTTCTTAACCACCATATCTACCTGTCCTGCCACCTTCAGGGATCTGTGACATGCACTCCAAGGTCCCTCTGTTCTGTACTTCTCAATACTTCTACCATTTGTTGCACATGGCCTTACCTTATTTCCCTTCCCAAAATTACTTCACACTTCTCCAGATTGAATTCTGTTTGTCACTTTTGAATAAAGGATGGAAGTTAATTCAGCCTGCTGGAACAGGAATGGTGACGGGGTGGTGGGTAGGCGGTGCTGACAATTAGACAGGAGTAGACCATAAGACCATAAGACATAGGAGCAGAAATTAGGCCATTCGGCCCATTGAGTCTGCTCCGCCATTCAATCATGGCTGATAAGTTTCTCAACCCCATTCTCTCGCCTTCTCCCCGTAACCTTTGATCCCCTTACCAATCAAGAACCTATCTATCTCGGTCTATCTCGGAGTACCTGTACGGATTCCTGGTGCTTGGAAAACTATCCCCAAATAAGTTGGGGGTGGGAAGGGTCTGATGCAGGAATCCCACCCACTGGCAGCAAGGTCTCAATTAGGCTTATTAATTGACATCAGTTATCTCTGAGACCACTGCAATTTAGTAGTGGCTCAGGGATTCAATTGGAGCCACATGGCTTTCACACGCCTCTTGTTGGGTTTGCCAGTGGTCTCTCAGGGGGAGGGTCCCTCGTCGTCAAGGACTCATTGCCTGATTGAAGGACCTGGCATAAGGAAGGGTGGGGGCCACTAAAAGCCACGCCCCTGCCCTTGTCATCCTGCCTTCATTCACCTTTGGTCTGGAGTCCTTAGGTTGGGTGCATTACTGGCAGCTGACACTGCTCCTGGTGCCAATGATGGCAATGAGGACCTGTCAACCTCTGAGCAGCTGTCAGCTCTGCGTGAGCAGGAATTACATTGGGTACTTAATTCCATTGCGCCAAACCCACAGAACTGACAGGGGTTCCCCACCAGCTTCCAAGCTGTGGAGGAGATCCCCTTTGGGCCCATTAAATCCTGCATTTATATAGAATCTTTCATGACCACAAGATGTCCCAATGTGCTTTACAGCTAATTAATTATTCTTTGAAGTGTAATCACTGTTGAAATGTGGGAAATGATGGAGTCAGTGGCAAGCTCCCACAAACAGCAATGTGATAATGACCAGATAATCTGTTTTTGTGATGTTGATTGAGGGATAAATATGGGTCAGGACAGTGGGGATAACTTCCCTACTCTTCAAAATAGTGCCGTGGAATCTTTAATGTCCACCTGTGAGGGCAGACAGGACCTTGGTTTCATACCTCCCCTGAAAGAAGGCAATCTACAACAGTGAGCATTCCCTCAATATTGCACTGGAGTGTCAAACTTCATTTTTATGTTCAAGTCCTGGGGTGGGACTTTAACACTGAACCTTTTGACTCAGAGGTGAGAGCACTACCAACTGAGATACAACTAGCACTTTACTGTTCCCCAGCTAGTCCATTGATATCTACCTGCTGTCTACGGCTTTCTTCCTCACTACCAATTTTTTTGTCACCTGCAAACTTCTTAATAATTCATTCTATGTCTAAATTATTGACAAATATACTGTGAAAAACAAGAGATGGAATCATCCCAGATTTGTACCTAGTGTGGGAGGGGGCGGATAAAACAACGTTTTACCCGTTGGCCACGATGGCAGGTTTTCACACCGTAATGTTCCAAACTCACCGTATTACTTATACATTTTCAGGAAACATGCCATTTCCATGGCAGATGGGCTCTCATTCACCCGCCATGCCATCAACTCACCGCTTCATCATGCTGGGCGCCATATTTAAAGTCCAGTCATGCGCACACATCTCAGTGCTTCCAGTCCACGACTACTGCAGGGAAGATGTGCACGAAAGGCACAATGACTGCAGCCCCAGGTTTAATGATGCATCACTGCAATGCCATTTGGACACTGTGGAGGCCCGCTGTAATGTCCTCTACCCCCCTCTGGCTGCAGGGTGGGCAGCGATATCACCAGTCCAGCACGGCAGGCGAAGGCAGTGGTGATTAATGCCAATGCAGCACAAAGAGTTTGGCCATCCAATGCAGATAGAGGATGAATGATCTAATCCTTGCAGCCACGGTATGGCAACCATCTCATCACTCTAAACTCTCACACTCGAGCCCATCACACATTCACTGGCATCTCACTCACTGCCAGCTCAAGGGACATCACCACCCATTCTCTCTCACACTCTCGCATGTCCATCTGGCCTCACCTCCTTTGGAGACTGCCTCCTCAGGCATCACCATCTTGAGGCCATTGCACAGATCAACATGTGCCCCCACACACACCCTGGGGCACCCTCCTTCCCCAGTGCAACTCTCGTCCTGCAGCCTCTTCCCTTGCCTGAGGCCACTTGTCCCCCTTCCCCAAGCAACCTGCCTGTCACAAAAACGACCTATGCTTCCTGCTGCTCAGCCAATTTTGGATCCAACTTGCCATTGTCCAATCCCTCTACACCTCCATCCCCCACCAGGATGGTCTGAGGGCCCTTAGCTTCTTCCTTGAACAGAGGCCCCAACAATCCCCATCCACCACTACTCTCCTCCGTCTGGCTGAACTTGTTCTCACACTGAACAATTTCTCCTTTAACTCCTCTCACTTCCTCCAAATAAAAGGTGTGGCTATGGGTACCCGCATGGGCCCCAGCTATGCCTGTCTCTTTATGGGGTATGTGGAACATTCCTTGTTCCAGTCCTACTCCGGCCCCCTCCCACAACTCTTTCTCCGGTACATCGATGATTACTGCGGTGCTGCTTCATGCTCTCGTCGGGACCTGGAAAAATTTATTAATTTTGCTTCCAATCTCCACCCCTCCATCATCTTCACATGGTCCATCTCTGACACTTCTCTTCCCTTCCTTGACCTCTCTGTCTCAATTTCTGATGATAGACTGTCCACCAATATCCATTACAAGCCTACCGACTCCCACAGCTACCTCGACTACAGCTCCTCACACCCCGCTTCCTGTAAAGACTCCATCCCATTCTCTCAGTTCCTTCGCCTCCGTCGCATCTGTTCTGATGACGCTACCTTCAAAAACAGCTCCTCTGACATGTCCTCCTTCTTCCTTAACCGAGGTTTTCCATCCACGGTCGTTGACAGGGCCCTCAACCGTGTCCGGCCCATATCCCGCGCATCCTCCCTCACGCCTTCTCCTCCTTCCCAGAAACATGATAGGGTCCCCCTTGTCCTCACTTATCACCCCACCAGCCTCCGCATTCAAAGGATCATCCTCCGCCATTTCCGCCAACTCCAGCATGATGCCACCACCAAACACATCTTCCCTTCACCCCCCCTGACGGCATTCCGTAGGGATCGTTCCCTCCGGGACACCCTGGTCCACTCCTCCATCACCCCCTACTCCTCAACCCTCACTTATGGCACCTCCCCATGCCCACGCAGAAGATGCAACACCTGCCCCTTCACTTCCTCTCTCCTCACCGTCCAAGGGCCCAAACACTCCTTTCAAGTGAAGCAGCATTTCACTTGCATTTCCCCTAACTTAGTCTACTGCATTTGTTGCTCCCAATGCGGTCTCCTCTACATTGGAGAGACCAAACGCAGACTGGGCTACCGTTTTGCGGAACACCTGCAGTCTGTCCGCAAGAAAGACCCAAACCTCCCTGTCGCTTGCCATTTTAACACTTCACCCTGTTCTCTTGCCCACATGTCTGTCCTTGGCTTGCTGCATTGTTCCAGTGAAGCCCAACGCAAACTGGAGGAACAGCACCTCATCTTCCGACTAGGCACTTTACAGCCCTCCGGGCTGAATATTGAATTCAACAACTTTAGATCTTAAACTCCCCCTCCCCCCATCCCCACCCCGTTTCTTTCCCCCACCCCCCGCTTTTTTTTTCAATAATTTATATAGATTCTTCTTTCCCCACCTATTTCCATTATTTTTAAATCTAAAACTAAAACCTTTAGTCTTTCCACCCCACCCCCACTAGAGCTGTACTTTGAATATCCTGTCTTCCATTCTTAATTAGCACTTTTCTCAGACAAATACCACCACCTTCAACACCTCTTTGACCCTTTTGTCTGTGACATCTTTTGATTATCTGCTCATCTCCACAATCACCACACCACACCCTCAATGTGTCTCTCTCCACCCCCCCCCCCACCCACCTTAAACCAATTTATATTTCTCCCTTCTTCTAACTATGCTCCAGTTCTGCCGAAGGGCCATGAAGGCTCGAAACGTTAACTGATTTCTTCTCCGCCGATGCTGCCGGACCTGCTGAGTTTTTCCAGGTAATTCTGTTTTTGTTTTGCCATTTTCCCTTTGATCTTATATGCTTTTCCTTTTCTAACCAGTCTTCCATGGGGGAGCTTGTCTAAAGTTTTTCTAAAATCCATGTAGGCTACATTTAGCACGCGACCTTCAATGATCTTCCTTGTTACCTCTTCAAAATATTTGATCAAGTTAGCCAGACATAACCTTCAATTAACAAATGCATGCTGACTCTCCTTGATTAATCTGTGCCCTCCTAAATGATTATTTATTAGAACGTGTTCCAATAATTTGCCCACTGCTGGGGTTAGGTTGATGAGCCTCTAATAACTCAGCCTATGCCTTTCTCTCTTTTTAAAATTATGGTACCTCAAAGTTGTGGTAATCTTAATTGGAGGACTGATCTTGCATACGACAGAATGGGGATGTTTTATTCACTGGCAATTTCATCATGGGGTGGGATCTGCTTCACTACAAATTTTATTTTTTTATTCATTCACGGGATGTGGGCTTCGCTGGCTGGGCCAGAATTTATTTCCCATCCCTAGTTGCCCTTGAGAAGGTGGTGGTGAGCTGCCTTTCTGAACCTCTGCAGTCCATGTGGTGTAGGTACACCCACAGTGCTGTTAGGTAGGGAGTTCCAGGATTTTGACCCAGTGACAGTGAAGGAATGGTGATATATTTCCAAGTCAGGATGTTGAGTGACTTGGAGGGGAACTTCCAGGTGGTGGTGTTCCCATCTATCTGCTGCCCTTGTCCTTCTAGGTGGTAGTGGCTATCGGTTTGGAAGGTGCTAAGGTGCCTTGGTGAATTCCTGTAGTGCATCTTGTAGATGGTACACATTGCTGCTACTGTGCATTGGTGGTGGAGGGAGTGAATATTTGTGGATGTGGTGCCAATCAAGCGGGCTGCTTTGTCCTGGATGATGTGAAGCTTCTTCAGTGTTGTAGGAGCAGGCAAATGGGGAGCATTCCGCCACAAATGGGGAGTATTCCATCACAAATAAAGCCTTTTCTGCTATTAAAGGTAACTCTCATTTATTCTCTAATGTCCACTAGAGATACCAGTCTTCTTTTCTTTTGAATTCCCCTTCTGCTGAAGACACCATTTCCTGCTTGAGTACAGTTCTGTAGCATTAGTAGTCTTCTGATAACTCACCCAAATGGCTATCCTTCATATATGAGCTGAGAATACTTGAACACTGTGGAGGTCACCGCCATGCCTATCACAGGGATCAAGCTTGTGATCTTCTGGGTCTGAATGTCATAGTTCCCGCTGGACAGTGTACCAAGCACAAAAGCAATTGGAGCAAAATCAAACCAAAAGGATCCACAATCTTGCTCTGCCATTGTAACAATGGAAATGTTCGACTTTTGCAAAGTTTTAAAGTTTCACATCCCGCTCTGTCAGAATTCCCAGAATCAGACTATTTATGTGAACTGAGTGGGCAGCTGTGCCTGTGACACAGCTGGGTGCAGCTGAGGGTGCCCACTAATTGGGGGAAGGGCAGAAATGACAGTGTTGGCCAGTCGCTGAAGGAAATGCTGGCAGGTTTGGCAGTAAAATAAAGAATTGAAATGGGTAACTTTCCCTGGACTGGCTTCTATAAAGAAATCAAAGCCTTCCCCACTTCCCATCCACTAATAGTCCTTTACTTCTGATCAATAAAGCCATAGGGTGGAATTTCACGACCCCTGCCGCCAGCGGGATTTTCTGGTCCCATCAAAGTCAATGGAGTTTTGAATGGCTTGTCGCATTTCCCGGCACTGCCCCTGCTGTGACAGGGCTGTAAAATTACGCCCATACAGTATGTTGGGATTACCTGAGGCAGGACTGGAAATCTGCTGGCCCTCACTGTTTTGCCAGTCTGAGCTCCATCTGTTTGTACATTTTGAAGGCTGTATGAAGAACTGCCCATTCCAGCATCCTCCTTTTCCTCTATGAGACACCCAGTATAACAGGTCCCAACTCAAATTCTGCCACTGATCGTTTTTATAGCACTTATACCCTTGCAAGGTTCGAAGGCAGTAATAATTTTGTTCTAGAGTGTAAGTAACATCACAAAGTAGTTTTTAAATGACTCTTGGTGTTGTAAGAATACTCTTCACAATTAATTATTTATGCTGAGTTCATAATTTTCTCTTTATAGTTGCTGAATGATGTGCTGTTTATTTTCAGCATTTTTTGCTTTTGTTCCGGGTCCCCAGTATTGGCAGAAATCTGCTTTTTAGTAACTAATACAAGTGTTGGATGTTCCTAATCATTTCGAGAAAGCACCATGAGGGAGTGTTCAAATCCACCTGAGCAGGTCGATGGAGCCTCAGTTTAACAATTAGTCAAAAAACCACATCTCTGACAATGCAGCCATACTTCAGTATCACACTGAAACACCAGTCTACATTATGTATTCAGGTCAGAAACTTAGCAGGATCAGCCACATAAATACTGTGTCTACAAGAGCAGGTCAGATGCTGGGAATTCTGCGGCGAGTAACTCACTACCTGACTCCCACAAAGTCTGTCCACCATCCAAACGCACAAGTCATGATTGTGATGGAATACTCTCCACTTATCTGGAGGAGTGCAGCTTCAACAACACTCAATAAGCTTGACACCATCCAGGGAAAAACTTGACTGGCAACCCCATCTATCACCCTTAAATATTCACTTCCTCCACCACTGACAAGCCATGGCAGCAAACCCACGGCCACTATCAACTAGAAGGACAAGGGCAGCAGACACATGTGAACACCACCACCTGGAATTTCCCCTCCAAGTCATTCACCATCCTGACTTGGAAATATATTGCCATTCCTTTACTGTCACTGGGTCAAAATCCTGGAACTCCCTTCCTAACAGCACTGTGGGTGTACCTACACCAGATGGACTGCAGCAGTTCAAGAAGGCAGCTCACCACCACCTTCTCAAAGGGCAATTAGGGATGGACAATAAATGCTGGCCTAGCCAGTGATGCCCACATCCTGTGAATGAATAAAAAGAAAACATGCCAAGACCTCCCCAACAGCACCTTCCAGGCCCAGGACTCCTGCATTTGGCCATTGAGCCTCCTCCACCATTCAATAAGATCAGCTGCAAATACCCCTCCAAGTCACACACCATCCTGATTTGGAAAAATATTACTGATCCTTCATTGTCGCTCAGTTAAAATCCAGAAGGCCCTTCTCTAACAGCATTGTTGGTGTACCTATACTATATGGTCTGTGGTGGTTCAAGAAGGTGTCTCATTAAAGGGCAGTTAGAGAATGGCAATAAAGGCTGATCTGTCCAATGAAGCCCACAACTCATGAACAAATAAAAAAGGTTTAGAGTGGAATAACCTTTTACCCTTGAGTTGAAAGTGCTATCACTAAGCTAAATGGCCATTAGTTTTATGTCATGAAATGCAGTGATGATGGGCTTTGTTACAATATACTCACTACCTGTGAGGGAAGGTGAAAGACTACAGGGAGGACAGCCATAATACAGACCAAGGCACCATGGCTCAGAAGACTGTCCAGGGTGGGACAGAATAAAAATGTGATCATAATAGACGACCCTATAAAAAGGGAATAGATAGCTTCCTTTGCAGCCAAGGACATTAATCCCAAAGGGTGTGTTGCCTACCCAGCACCAGGGTAAGGGATATCTCACGGCAGGTGGAGAGGAACTTGGAAAGGGAGCGGTAAATCCAATTGTCATGGTCCATGTTGGAACAGGGTGGAGGTCCTGCTGAAAGAGTATCAGGTGTTAGGCTCTAAATTAAAAAGCAGGACCTTGAGGATAATAAAAATCATCTCTCGATTATTGCTTGAGCTACACGCAAATTGGAATAGGAGCAGACAGATCAGCAGAATTAACTTGTGGCTAAATCGGGCTCATATGGGAAAGAGGGGTTCCTTTTCATGGGACACTGGCACCAGTTCTGGCAAACGACGGAGTTGTACCAGTGGAGCGAGATCCACCTGAACCAGGATGGGATGCACATCCTAGCAGAAAGGGTAAATAGGGAGGTGGGAAAGGCTTTAAACTAGTAAAGGGAAGATGGGGTGGATGGGACCTTCAATAAACATAAGCACCTTAAATGTAAACAAAACAGGGCATGGGAACATAGGAAAGAGAAACATAAGGGAGGATATTTATGGCAAGGGGTTAAAGAGGGTTATAGAACGGGAGTCTAAAAAAGATGGTTAAGCATAAAGTGAGCGAAAATCTTATTAAAAATGAGGTAAAATTTCTGTACAGGAACGCACAGTGCTGCTAATAAAATAGGGGAGCTGGAACCAGACATTGTAGGGAGTACTGAGAAATAGCTACAAAAAAATCAGGACTTGGAATTAAATATTGCAGGATATAACATATTTAGAAAATGTATATCCTATTTTACTGCATGTTATAAGCAAATAGCACACTTTGTTGAAGTATGTATTAGGCCTGAATTTGCTGAAAATGTGTGCATGTAAAATGTAGTTACAATGCATCTACGTCATACATCATGCAGAAATTGCAGGGTAACTTTGAAAGCTGTCGGACTAATTATCAAAGTTCACCCACATTAAAATCAATGGTAAGGTTGAGTTTGCTGAATTATCAGTACCGTGATCGCCACAGCCTCTTAGACCATTACACAATGGCACCAAAGGGGTCAGAATCAGTAACGCATTCAATCACTCAGCAGGTTGCCTCAGGGTAACATTTTTACTGACTTCTTTTAGGAATTTTATTGAAATCTTGAACTTCAATTTAAGTAATAGAATAAGTATTTTGACAGCCAGGCATGTTCTGATTTTCCCCTGACTGATATTATTTTTATATTAATATTTATTGTGCTTGTGCGTTAAGCATGGATTGCAACTGGAAATGAAAAATGGCTACAGATCCCACTCAGTTCAGGAGACAATCCTATGCATACAGGTCCCTTCTTAACCCCGCTTTATATATTTATACTGTTTCAGTATAAACTCATCGATCAAATTTAACCTGGCTTGGATATTCTATTGACATCCACACTAAATCCGATTGGAACCATCAATTCTAAGGGAGGCACTGTTAAATAATCTGTCGTTCCATTCTGTGCCAGACTCCAGTACCTTGGATGTTTATAGTGGACGCACTGGTAGTAATCTTCCAAGAATCTTTAGATCCTGGAAAAGTCCCAGAGGATTGGAAAACTGCCAATGTAACACCCTTATTCAAAAAGGGAGGGAGGCAAAAAACATCTTAACATCTGTCATTGGGAAAATGTTGGTGTCTATTACAAAGGATGTAATAGCAGAGCATTTATAAATGCATAATATAATCAAGCAAAGTCAGCATGGCTTCATGAAGGGGAAATCATGTCTGACAATTTTATTAGAATTCTTTGAGGAGGTAACAAGCAGGATAGCTAAAGGGGAACCAGTAGATGTAATATATTTGGATTTCCAAAAGGCGTCCGATAAGGACCACACATAAGGCTACTTAATAAGATAAGAATCCATGGTGTTGGGGGTAGTATATTAGCATGGATAGAGGACTGGCGAACTAAAAGAAGACAGAGAGCTGGGATACAGGGGCAACCTGTAATTAATGGAGTACCACAGGGATCAGTGCTGGGGCCACAATTATTTACAATATATAATAATGACTTGGATGAGGGAAATGAATGTACTTTCGCCAAGTTTGTGGATGACTCAAAAGTAGGTGGGAAGGCAAGTGGTGAGGATGATACAAAGAGTCTACAGAGGGATATAGACAGGTTAAGTGAGTGGGCAAAAATGTGGCAGATAGAATATAATGTGGGAAAATGTGAGGTTATGCACTTTGGCAGGAAGAATAAAGGAGATGAATATTATTTAAATGGAGAAAGACTGAAGAAAGCTGCTGCACAGAGGAATTTGGGAGTCCTCATGCCTGAATCCCAAAAAGCTAACATACAAGTTTAGCAGGTAATAGGGAAGGCAAATGGAATGTTGGCCTTTATTTCAAAGGGAATGGAGTATAAAAATAGGGAAGTCTTGCTAAAACTGTACAGGGCACTAGTTAGATCACAATTAGAATACTGTGAACAGTTTTGGTCCCCTTATCCCAGGAAAGATATACTGGCATTGGAGGCAGTCCAGAGAAGGTTCATTACGCTGATCCCAGGGATGGAGGGATTTTCTTATGAGGAGAGGTCAAGTAAGTTGGGCCTGTAATCACTGGAGTTTAGAAGAATGAGAGGCGACCTTATTGAAACATATAAGATTCTTAGGGGGCTTGACAGGGTATATAGTCAGAGGTTGTTTCCCCTTGTGAGAGAGTCTAGGACCAGAGTAATGGGGTGCCCATTTAAAACAGACATGAGGAGGAATTTCTTCTCTCAGAGGGTAGTGAATCTATGGAATTCTTTACCGCAGAGGGCTGTAGAGGTTGGGTCGTTAAATATATTCAAGGCTGAGATAAACAGATTTTTAATCAGTAAGGGAGTCAAGGTTTATGGGGAAAAAGCAGGAAAGTGGAATTGAGAATTATCAGATCAGCCATGATCTCATTGAATGGCAGAGCAGACTTGATGGGCCGAATGGCCTACTTCTGCTCCTACCTCTGATGGTCTTATGGACTTTGGCCATACCTCTCCAGATCTCTCATCATGCTCATCACTGGAGGATGACAAATGTCTAACTTATCACAGGAGGATGGAGGTCGACAAAAATCTAACTCACTGCCAGTATGGGCATTGCAGCAAATTCTGGCATATTATAAATGAAAAATGGTATTTATATGGCTAGTCCAGTTCAATTTTTGGTCATTGGTAACCCCCAGGATGTTGATAGTGGGAAATTCAGTGATGGTAATGCCACTGAATGTCAAGGGGCGATGGTTAGATTCTCTCTTGTTGGTGATGGTCATTGTCTGGCACTTGTGTGGCACGAATGTTACTTGCCACTTATCAGCCCGAGCCTGGATATTGTCCAGGTCTTCCTGCATTTGGACATGGACTGCTTCAGTATCTGAGGAGTCACGAATGGTGCTGAACATTGTGCAATCATCAGCGAACACCCTCACTTCTGACCTTATGATGGAAGGTCATTGATGAAGCGGCTGAAGCAGCAGTTAAAGTGATGGACAAGGGGTGGGGTGACCACTCTGACATCTTGGGTACCTGTCCTGTCATTGATTAGAGGTTTTGAACAAGTGATTGACATAGACTAAACTACCAGCCCCTGGAAATAAAGTGTATTAATGGGTGCTGGGTGGCAGGGAGCAGTCCTGCATCTTTAGATGGAGGAAGACCAGCAAAGATGAGGAAGATGGAGGAGACTTGGGGAAGTGCTTTCTAACAATTTGGCTACTAAGCAGAAGACTGCCACCACAAGCTACAGAGATCAATACATTCTACGCCATCTGTCTGTTCGTCCTCCAGGATCAGTAAGCTTCCCTCATCTGTCCCAGGTCACATGTTTTTTCTATCTAAACTGTTGCTTCTTAATTAGTTTAATAAACTAACAAAATCACTTATGAGTTCTCAGCCCTCTAGAATAGAGAAGGCTAAGCGGAGATCTAATAGTGATGTTCAATACCATGAAGGCTTATGATAGAGTAAGTGAGGAGAAACTGATTCCGCTGGCAGACGGGTTCAGTAAACAGAGGGCACAGCTTAAAGGTAAATGGCAAAAGAACCAGAGGTGAGATGAGAATTTCTTTTCTGCAGCAAGTTGTTATGATCTGGAATGTGCTACCTGAAAGGGTGGTGGAAACAGAGTCAGTAGTAACTGTCAAAAGAAAATCAGATATATACCTCAAAAGGAAAGATTTGCAGAGCCATGGGGAAAGGGCAGGGGAGAAGGACTTATTGGACAGCACTTTTAAAGAGCTGGCACAGGCACGATGAGTGAATGGCATGCTACACTGTACAGTATGATTCTATGATTTTCTCAAGGTACCATGGTGAGATTTCATCGCACATTCTCTGGATTATTGGTCCAAGCCTCCATTATATTAGTTCAATAACATGGCCACCACACTACCATACTTATGTTAGCATCTTTAGTAGAGGAGGGGAGAAAATTGGAAAAAAAAAACAGAATACAACATGGGCATGAGGTTACCACCTATGATTTTACCACTTACAGTTTATTCAGTTAGTCTCACTTAATAAGAAAGTTATCACATCTTATAGCTGGACATGATGTATGTATCTATTTAATACAGCTGGGTTCAGAAAATCCAGCTACATTAATATTCAGTGGATGCTACATAGGGACAGAAATAATTAACAGTGATTGCACACATTATCAGAGAAAGGCTCAATTATATTTAAAAATATGATTGAAGTTTAAAAGGGCTAGAACACATTGGTGCTGTAGGTTTTGTAAATGTTCCAACAAAAATGCAATGTGAACTCAAAGGCTGGAAAATGAAATTCAGCTCACTCGCATAGAAGGTTAACCAGTAAATGTTATATCGATTAACTCCTTCAGAGAGCAACTGGATGAATACCAAGCCAAGAACAGAATTAATGGTAACAAGGGTAAACTTTGACATGGATGTTCGTATATTGCATGAAAGAATATGGTCCCAGCTTTCTGCCATCATAGAATAGTGCAGACTGTCACACTAGGTAGATATTCTGGAGTTTTGTGATTAGCTTTGGGCGCCTGGGAGACATTACACAGACTTTAACCTTTTTGAAAATTTTAACTGTGATTATTTATGTCCCTCTAGAAATTAAGTTAAAGTACAATTACATTTTGTATTCTATAGGGTCAGGTGGGAGGTTAGGGCTTGATAGGCTATCTATGTTTCAACATAATGAACAGTAATATTGACACGTAGTTTTCTATGAGCTTGTTAGGTCAAAGGAAGCCTGGAAAATAATCAACATGAATTTAAAATATGGTGTATTCTCTGTGTTTTAGAGATACAAAATACATGTTTCTGGAAGGATTAAAGAGTTTTACATATATGTTCACAGCAATAAACTATATTTATTGTACCATCATGTGCAAGAAATATAAGTACTTCATTGCTCCATGTATATAATGACTATGACCTCAACTGTGGGGCTGTGATTTACTTATAACTTTATCAACCTTATTCATAGAAATAAAAATTGCAACATGAAAGCAGCAACGAGACATGCTCTACAGTTATTACTACAATTATACTTCAAGCTCCAGTTTTGTTATACAATAAACTCACTGTTTGCTTAACCATTTGATATGAGTCCACAAAATAGCCCAGTCCACCTCCATTAATTAACACAGATTTTGGATCTTTAAAGACTAAATGATGAATAAGTGTATTCCCTCTGCACAAGAAACAGCATCCCTATCAATTAGTGATTTTCAAAGATGGTTTCATTAATAAAATTGATCAGTGGTACACAGGATTGCGATTTCTTTTTGCAAGATACTATTTAAAATCAATGATCTCTCTGAGGAATCTTGTCAGTGGATCCGATTCCTAAAGGTTAATTAAGATTCGAGAGCGAATAGGAGGCCAAGGTTGGATGATAGACACCCGCAGCTGCCCAGATCATTAAGTGCTAATTAGGTTTGGAACTCTATTGAGCACAAGCCTCACCAGTGTTGTTACAGTCCCCTGGTATGTTTGTGTGAAATGCCACAGATACTGTTGACTACCCCCAAACGTGGAGACAATTCCTCTTAAGTGCATTACACATTCCCCATGAAATTTTAAATGCTTAATATACACTGAAGAAGAGATAAAACTCTATCTATGTTGATTAGATAGAATTTAGATACAAACCACCAATCACAAAATGCTGATAGCTTCTAAGTTCTTGAGGTTGTGATAATTTCAGAAGGCTGGTGTGGTATACCAAAGTGGACCATAGACAGCTGCCTTTCCTTGTTCCTACAATTGACAGACTATGAAAACTCAAGCTCGGTGACATCTTACCACTCCTCCTCGATTGATCTCAATTTGCTTCTGACTCTTTCCAACCTTGATAGTATTTTGCATTATAGGCCTTGGCCCATCACCTAGGCTTGCTGATAAAAATGTAAAGGGTGGTGGAGTGGGGGGAGGTGGGATATGCTTCCAGTATTGTATTTAAATAGACAAGGGATATTCAAGAAAACAAAGTACAGAACTTGAGTATTGCTGAAAAAAGAGACATGTCTAAGCTTTTTGCCTTGCAGTCATCATTCATCATTTACAGACAGAAAGAAATGTACATACATTGTGCCTGTTTCAGCTAAACAAAATTAGTGACAGCCATTCGTTTACTCATTCCTCAGGGCAATGCCTGACCAATCAGGGTCAAGCTGCCTGGTTTAGATTTCAAACAATGCTTGGCAGTTAACTGTCAGTCACCATTAGTGGCGCAATCTCCATGGAAATGCCACTTGCCAACCAATCAGCACTCTCTTCACGTACAGTATAAATTGTTTCTTCTCCTTATATTGGTATTCTTGCGAGTGTCCTGATGAGTGCAAGACAAAAAGCTTAGACATGTTTCTTTTTTCAGCAAAACAAAAATCAGAAATGGCACTTGATTCACATTCATACGGTCTAGAATTTGGAACAGACCAGAAGACATGATCTTCAGTTTCATCCTTCAATTGTCCAACCTATTTGCATTCCCACAAAACAGGATATGTATATATGCATTCCTGGTGGGAAATTAATAATGTGACCCATCGAACACCAAAAACCTTCACTCACCACATCTCCTCCTTGTGGAACTCTCTCCCAGGAGGCAAAATGCAGTGGAAATCTGAACCTTGGATGTAGAGATTTAACGATGTGCTATGCCATCACGTGATGCAGTGATAGTGTGTTCACTGAAGTATGCACTGTGTTTTGTGATATTTGTGACTTGCCCATTATTATTTCAATGCAATTTCTTCAAGTCTTTCAGTATTTCTGAAAACCTCCAGATTCAAATTCATGAGACATTTGGCCTCATTACAATTGACTCTGTATGAACCCTGTTCTTATTTACCTTGTACATCTATATGTTATTACAGCCAGATTAGGGTTAGCTGGTTTCTTGGATGCTGTCAGATGTAGAAGATGTTGCAATTATTATGAAATCTCGGTTCACTAGTAGGTTTCTGGTAGATTTGATTTCTCAAACTGGGTGGCACACTTAAAGGAGAGACGGAAAAGAGCAGCCTTCGGCCTGTTTCCTCTGCTGGTGACTTTCTTGGCACCGCCTGTGTCACTTGCAATCTCTCTCAAGTGGTTAGGCAGCCTTACCTTGAAATATTTCACCCATTGTGTATTTCCAAGAGGTTTTGGTTGTGTCTGTCTGTGACAGCCATTGTTTCCAGTACTTTGCATTTTTAATGTCTCTTCCTTAGACAGTTATGAGTTTCAATAGATGTCTGGATTATAGGAAATGTCTCTCTCTTCACACTTCCCTGAGGGTGTTTTGTTTGTTTCTCACCTTCACCTTGGAATGTGGCCTTGCATTTTAAGCAGTCTGCTCTGTCTCAGTTCAAATTGCAAAATTTCCAGTCAGTTGAAAGTTGAAAAATGATATTTTCAAAAATAAAGGGACATAGCCTCATGGCAACATGCACAGAAAATAAGATAAATTTTCGCTTTAAGACAATAAATCTGCTGGTTGAATGCCGTAATGTGTGGGATTGTAGTATGAAGGATAGAAATCCTAATTGTATGTGTGCAGACTGGATATTGATCTTAATTATAGTGAAATGTACAATCTGCCTGAAGTTCTGCACTCAACTGGCTTAAGGCTAGGAGTCAGCTAGAATACTTGATTTATGCTTTTTACTCTTTTCAAGCTTCATGGCAGTATGAGTATAATCACTCAGTTCGGGAAATGTTTTGAGACATTTTTTGGTGAAAAAGGTGCTTATATAAGTGCAAGTTGTTGTTGACTTTAATCCAGATTTCACAGTTGAAAAGAAACAGAATCAGGTGTATTTGCAAATCTGATACAAACCTTCCATCCTTTGTTTCTCACTTGCAACATCTCAAATTAGTCATTTGCAGAATGCTTTTAGATAAATGCTATTGTTTGCAGAAGAAGCCATTTTATTAAACTGCTGATCGTAATGAATTGGAAGAGGGGGAAATTAAAAATCATTGAACAATTCTTCAACAGCTTCTCTGTCTGATCTACTTCTTTAAAAACAGATTTCACACTATTTTGATGTGCTCCAAATTCCCATCTAAACCTGAAGTTGATTGTATGGTTTGCATTTGCAATTGTTACAATTTCTTTTGTTGAAGTTTTTTTTCTGGAATTTATTGAATGTCGCAGGTCTGTTTTCACTATATTGTTGCTATAAATCGAAGAGTTGCATATAATTCCCATAACCCGAGATGGATGGAAACACATTGGGTAATTCTCCTCTCCAGCCAATGTTACCTAAAGACAGACTAACCAGCCATTCATCCTATCAATGTGGGATGTGGCTGATATTAGCAGCTGCCACTTTTGCCTGGATAATAAAGTCACCTGATTTCTGAAATAATTCATTGTTTGGAGAAATTTTGGTGTGAACAAAGGAAGATTAAATAAAATTAAGTTACAACAAGCCATTTGATGTCGACCCCTCCTTCAAAGACATAAGTCCAAGCCTCATTACTGTATCACTTGGAATAGAACGTGGAGCTGATTGTGCTGCCATAGCATTGCTGCTCTTGTCCTTGGAACTAGAGGCCACTGAGGAGAGAAGTGCCACCAAGGTAATGGAGAAGGTGAATATTGAGTCCAGTGGCAGAGATGCCAATGAAATAAACTGCTTGGACTCACAATCCATCCCATCAGTCTTAAAGTTGTTGTTTGCTCCCCCTATATTTTGACTATTCCTGAAACAGGCCTTCGAGCACAGTGTAACTCTGGAATGCAGCTTTCTGCATGAAGCCCACAAATAAGTCACGCAACAGCTACTTTCCCTACCTTTCTCTTTAATTTTCTGCCTTCCTCTTCTGAGGGTTCATAATCTGAACAAAATCTCCACAGGCAGCCCTCCAGTTTTTCATCCCAAGTGAGATGAATGGGAAATGTGGTGGAATTTCTTTTCCTTAGCCCAGGACACTGAAGTCAATTGCAGTATCCTAACTCCTTACTGTGAGAATGAAACCTGGCACTTGCTGCTCCTAGTGATTTAGGACTATGCTGGCCTCTACTTTGGTCAACTGGACATTGAACATGGTTGCATTTGATCTCATGATTGAATCTCCTTGCCTTTCATGGTCTAGATAGAAGAAGACATGTTTGGGAAAAGGGAAGAGTTTGATTATCATATTCAACTGGAGGATAACTAATTTCAGAATAACATGATTACAATCTTTACAAAAATGACAGCTACAAATGTACAGGGACCGATGGGGCCTCCCTTCCAGCTCGTCCTTTGAGACTGCAACCAATCATTTTGTAGTTATGAGGTTACATCGCTCATTGCTTCTCCCGGGTGAAGGAGCTACTTTACAAGCATAAAGTATTATCATTGCATTGATTTCAATCATGAATCATTTTTTGCTGTTCTGATTCATAAAGCACTGACTGAATTAAACCTTGACTTTCTTTGCTAGTGCCTGAGCAGATGACTCCAAAGATATTACTATAATGATGACAAACGTCAGCCCTAAAGCCAAGTCATCTACTCGATTGCAGAAATGTTTTTTCCGAATCAATTCTGCTGGAGGAATATGGGAATTATATATCTGGAGATACTTGAAGTGTATAGGTGGAGATGGTTGCTGTAAAGCTGTTGTTTGTTTCAACGCCAGTCTCTTCCCACACTGGTCTACTCAGCAATTTCAGGTCAATTTCATGAATGTGAAACAAACACGTGCCAGTGGTCTCACCATGCTCAGGCTCCTCTCACTGCTGGACCTGAGTGCAAACTGATTTACTGCAAGAAGATTGCAAGGTTTCAGTACACCCAGAAAGTGCTTTGCGGACTCAGAGTGACACATTGTGATAGCTCTTAAGCTCTTCACAGAACAACAGTGTCACATTCTGCACCAAGATGACTACATATGATGTGATATTGTTCCAAAGGAATTGATAGGTTATTTTCCCACAAGCTTTTTCAAATTGAAGGCTGCTCTATAGAATACTTCCCTAAAATGTGGTGTGCTTCATGGAGATATGATAGCAATTTGATAAGTTGCTCCTTCCCTCAGGAAAGCTCCAAAAGTTATAAGCTGCACCCTCGGATATGTTACACATAAAAACACGTGAAGATGTGACTTTAAAGCATATCTGTCATCTAAATGCTGACAATTCTGCATCTCTGCTCACATCTTAAGTTCTTTGTAAACAGGAGTTTCTGCTTTACTTTCTAACAATGGTCAAGAGAATGCTTTAGGTGCACGTATTATTCTAGGATTGTTATACATAATTTTACAAGTCTTACCACTCTAATGTGGTACCGAAATGTGTTTGTTCCAAAGTTAAGATTGTTGCTGTTGTTTTTTTTAATTCTAAACTGACTAGATAACGTAGACTATGACAAGCTATATTGTCTTGACCAGGACACGAGAACTGAAGGACATGGCCTGTGCTTAAAGAAAGATAAATTCAAATTCAAAACAATGAGTGAGTGCTCAAGCTATGGACCAGACTCCTGAGGGAGATGGTGGAAACAGTAGGAATGATTAATTCAAATGCAAATTAGACAGATTTCTTTCAGAAATAGCATTTTGGGATACAATATATGCTCAGTTAGACATATGACATATAAATGTAACATACTTGTGAGGAACAAGTTGACTTTGAACCTATGGTTCCCAAATCTCTCTACTATCATTCTTTGTATCACATCTGGCTCTATTGTAGACTAATTGATAACTATTGTATCATAAGACTAACCGGATGGTAGAAGGCAAACTTGATGGACCTTATAATTTTTTGTCCAGCAATTCCTATATTAACAAGTTTGAAATATCAATAATGTTGAAAACAAATAATTGCCAAGTTTTCTAACTGTGCTCTTGAGGGTCCAGGTTATTATTACTGGTGAATGAAGTACTTTCTCCCTTTTCCACCAGTATCAGTATCAAACTCTCCTAGATCACTTGAGCAAAACTATAAGGCCTACTGTTAAATTGTGGCGGAAACCATAGGGTTGAAACAGGCAGTGTTCTGTTTTGGAATGTGAGGTCTGGAAGATTGCAATCCTGGGCCTCATGTGCATCAGTGAAGCTGCTGAGAAAGACTTCAATGCCAGTGATTAGGAATGGAAAATCACCGATGGTGAGGTTGTCCGCAGGGATCCAAGGAAATGGTCCCCCGGCAGAGTGAGGAAAGGAGGTATTCGGCAAGGTTTACGATTAGAGAAGGTGGAGGGTGGTGTGGGGCAAGCCGAAGGTAAGGAAAGCCCAAAGAATCCTTGTAGAGCTAGGAAGAGCACATCTGTTCTTCCTGGTACCAAAAGGCACATTTAGAAAAAATACCTGGGCCTCTTGTGGCCAGGACACTGCCTGCTAGGCTCCAGCTAGTTGCTCAGAGACTGTGCATATCACAGTTGGTCCCCGGGTAAAAAGACAAGCACGTCCCAGTGATGACATCATGTCTGATTTCGGTTAACTTCATTTGGGGGAGATGGTGGTGAAGTGGTAATGCCACAGGACTAGCAATCCAGAGGCCCAGGCTCAAATCCCACCAAGGCAGCTGGTGGAATTTAATTTCAATTAATTAATAAATCTGGAATTTAAAGCTATTTCCAGTAATGGTGACTATGAAACTATCATCAATTGTCACCACATCTGGTTCACAAATGCCTTTTAGGGAAGCAACTGTGCAATCCTTACATGACTTCAGATCTACAGGAATGTGGTTGACTTTTAACTTCCCTCTGAAATGGCCTTAGAGGCCACTCAGTTCAAGGGCAATTAGGGATGGACAACAAATGCTGGCCTTGCCAGCGATGCCCAGGTCCCATTAAAGAACGAAGATAAAAAATCTTAAGATAGTGGGATCAAGAACATAGTATAAACCCTTTGCTGTTATGTTGTTTCCTCCAGTTGGTGGTGGGGTGTGTGTGTGTGTGGGGTGAGGGGGGGGGGGGGGGGGGGGGGTAGTGGGAATGTCTGCTTAATTCGAAGACATGATGGAGTTTGGGATCTAGAGGATAACGAATTAACATTTCTCCCTGGATACAAGGCTCATGTGATTCACACTGCCATGGAGATGAGAGGGGAAAAGTCCACTGAAAGCCATTGTGGTGTTGGGTTCATGGTTTTCTGAGATATCCCTGAAACTCAGACACAAGTCAGTCTGCAACTAACTGGGAGGCAGAGAGCAGGAGATAAAGGCAGCTAGCCCTGCACCTGAGGAAGAGAGAATACTGACTCTATTGGTGACCATGCGAAACATGGGTAGGACCTCACACTCACCTTGAAGAGACTGAGTTTGTGAGGATTTAGAGGAAGATTTGCCTAGCTTGCGTTAGAGGGAAGGAAATTCTAGTGTAACCCTCATAGCGAGGGTCAGTTCTGGGATTAGAAGTTAACCAGCTGTGAAAGGAGAAAGAAAGCTAGTCCTTGGGAGCTGAGAGTAAATTTGGACTGGTTCCTGGAGAATAAAGTGTTCACTTAAGGGACAGCATCATGTATAACTGGCGTTGGATTTTTGGTTGCGTTTAAAGTTGGTTGCTGGGAATTCAATTTTTTTTAATCGGTCTCTACAGGTTCGTAACAGCATCAAATAAAATAATTTGGTTTCAGAATGATTCTAATGGCATGATTCTCCAAAATTAATCTTTTTTTAATTAGCTGTGTTTATGTTTCAGGAAGGCCAGACAAATTTCACATGGTTGATGTACAATAAAATATGCAAATAAAAGTCCTGATGGGAAATCCATGCCTTTAATATTTTAAAGTGATTAGTAAATATGAGATCTGTTCTTGGGGAAGAGCATAATGGGCTGAAATATGTTTATGTCAATAGTAAATGGTTTGTTAGTTTATAACAAAGGTAATTGTGTCACATGGAGAATATGAAAATTTGCAAGTAGCCGTGTTAAGTGGTTGCCAGCAATTCACAGAATGATACCAAAGCACATCTTTAAATTCAGAAAATGCACTATTAAGATTTTTTATTATTCACTCAGGAGATGTGGGCTCCACTGGCTAGGCCAGCATTTATTGCCCATCTCTAGTTACCCTTGAGAAGGCGGTGGTGAGCTGCCTTCTTGAACCACTGCTGTCCATGTGGTGTAGGTACTCCCACAGTGCTGTTAGGAAGGGAGTTCCAGGATTTTGACCCAGCGATAGTGAGGGAACAGTGATATATTTCCAAGTCAGGATGGTGAGTGACTAGGAGGGGAACTTCCAGGAGGTGGTATTCCCATCTATCTGCCGCCCTTGTCCTTCTAGATGGTAGTGATTGTGGGTTTGGAAGGTACTATCTAAGGAGCCTTGGTGAATTCCTGCAGTGCATCTTATAGATGTGCGTTGGTGGTGGAAGGAGTGTATGTTTGTGGATGTGGTACCAATCAAGCAGGCTGCTTTGTCTGGGATGATGTCAAGCTTTTTGAGTTTTGCACTCAGCTAGGCAAGTGGGGAGTATTCCATCTCACTGTTGACTTGTGCCTTGTAGATGGTGGACAGTCTTTGGGGAGTCAGGAGGTGAGTTTCTCAATGCATGACTCATAGCCTCTGACCTGCTCTTGTAGCCACAGTATTTATATGGCTAGTCCAGTTCAGTTTCTGGTCAATGGTAACCCCAGGATGTTGATAGTGGGGGATTCAGTGATGGTAATGCCATTGAACATCAAGGGGCAATGGGCTGGATTCTCTCTTGTTGGAGATGGACATTGCCTGACACTTGTATGGTGCGAATGTTACTTGCCACTTGTCAGCCCAAGCCTGGATATTGTCCAGGTCTTGCTGCAATTGGACATAGACTGCTTCAGTATCTGAGAAGTCATGAATGGTGCTGAACATTGTGCAATCCTCAATGAATATCCCCACTTCTGTCCTTATGATGGAAGGAAGGTCAGTGATGAAGCAGCTGAAGATGGTTGGACCCAGGACACTACCCACTGCACTATCCTATCCCTCCTCTCAAATTATACAGAAGACTATTGTGACCATTATAGTCTCTTATTCTGATGAAAAACTTCTGGGTTCACTTTCCCTGGTGGGCTCACTTCCGCTTGCTGTCAGGCATCTACATGGACTAAATGACTTCTACCTTTAGTTATAGGACTTTTAAAACACTGTCTCGAATCTGTCGAAAATCCTGGAAATGGCTGAAAATTCTAAGTACCGCCCCCAAACCTGGCATTTCCCACCTTCGTGGGGGCGGGACTGGTGTTGGGCCAGAGTTCGTTAATATGTGATTCACTGGGGCAGCTGACCATCCAAATCACCAGCTGCCTCCATTGAAGTGGGATTTTGGAAGAACAGGATAATGAAACCCAGAGTGTGCAGATTAGACCAGGTAAGTGGAGGTCTGAACTTGGTGGATGCATTTGGATAACCAGGGTAATAACCATGATTATTATAATAACCCTGATTATTGTAATAAATTATAATAATAGTTATATTCTAATAACCCTAGTTATTATAATAATAACCCTTTGGAGAGGTAAGGTGCCCCTTTGGTTAGGGTCCCAACGCACCTTTGGGAGAAGTAAGTCACCCTTTTGGAGAAGAAAGACACTCCTTGAGATTGTTAAAAGTGAACATGATTATGCATTTTTTATGCACAAAATCATTGGAGCTGTCAAGCTGTCAAAAAGTTGTGCAGCTCCATAGGAACTGTCCAGCTGACAAGGAACTGTCCAGCTATCAAGGAACTGTTACAGAGCTATCCAACTGTCAAACCTGTCAAAGCTATCCATGAAGTCTCAAAGCTGTCAAACCTATCAAAGCCATCTAGGAAGTGTCAAAGCTGTTAAGGAACTATCCATGGATACTAGGTGGGTTTGGCATGGTAGGGGTAATGGCAAAAGGTGATGTGTGGGGAGCATGAGTTGGCACTAATTTGACATAGGCATACGGGACCATGGGGGATGAGTGGGGGGACATGGGTTGGCATGGATGAGGCATAGTGAGTGTGTCGGGGAGGTGAGGGATGAGGGCTGGAAGAATGTTTTTTGTTTTACTATTATTTTTTATTATTTAAACACTGTGCCGGGGCACAGAGGCAGGCCTTGCACCCAACTCACCTCCCCATCTGGTAGCCTGTGCATTAATTCTGGGGTAACCCGCCCCAACTCCTGTTTCAGCCAACCATCCCCCACCGACTGAAAATCTGACTTGCAGGGGGAGCATTTGTAAAGGTTGGGTTCGATCAGCTGGGAAACCTCCTGTCTCTGCGCACCCAACCCGGGGGTGAAAATCTGGCCCTCAGCTGAGTTATGCAGATCTTAATCGGCAAACTTGCCAGACAAACCTATATTAATAAGCGATCTTGTCCAGCCCAAACTACTGATAGAATCCTCCCTCAAGCAGCTGAAATGAGTTGAAGTAGTTTAATCCTGTTTATAATGGATGAGGGTGGGTCTTCACAAACCAGAATACTTAGAATTTAATATAATAGAAGATATGGTAATCTGAGCAAGAAAGGAAAACAGCATTACCTAAAGAATTTACTGAAAAATTATCTGCAGCAAATACAGTGGCAAAGGTAGAAAATATAGTTTAGGACTTTGGAGATCTATTTACTTAACAGAGGCACTTGGGGTTTGAATCCAGCCCTGACTGACAGTCTCATTTACTGCTTCTAGTTGTTACAATTCTACCAGAAATAAATTTGAACAGTCTCAGATGAAAATCTTGCTTTCACCAGTCCTGAAGACAGGCTCCATATCAGCCAAATCAGAGTTCAGGGCTCAGTGGTGACCCAGGAAGCGTGTCACAATGGCACTGCAGGCACCGCCCAGTATCAATCCTAGGGTCACAGGACTGTAATACAAAACGGTCCATAACCTGGCATAAATCGTCATTTATGATTGGTGCTTTCACTCAATAGCGTGCCATACTGTTGCAGCGGGTGGACTTTTCTGAGCCTGAGCTCAAAATACATTGTCAGAGTTTAAAAAGGAGACACTTTATTCTGCATTTGGCATGTGTTATACCTGACCTGGAAATGCTTGTTACTCACAATGGATATCAAAAATGTGAAATAAGTCTTTCCCAGTATGGGCATCATGGCCCTGAGAAACAGAAAACACAAATAAATTTAATGGGTGGAAAAGTGCAGGATCCATTGTACAAATAGCATGGCCATCAAAATAACCTTACAGCCTTTTGGAGAATATGAAAAAGCAAAGTAGCTAGGTTATTTTGATTGTTACTTTTCCTTTGATTATAGAGGAATACAAATAATTTCCTGCTGGCAAGCTAAGCACATGTTGCTGGAATTATTGCATTAATCATATACAATGGAAGATTCGTCCATTGAGTTGGTCTAGGCAAATTGTTCACTCTGATAAAGAATTTAAAATACAAGGAGACACAAAAAAAGTAGGAAGTTAAAAGTAAGATGGGAAGACAGATAAAACTATTTCTAATATAGAAGTTAATTGACCTGTAGAATTTGTTGCAGCTTAAAAAACATAGTGCAATGTAGGCTTTGGAGAGGCTATGGCCTGGAGTTTCTGCTCACTTTTATTGGTTTCTTTCTGCACAATTCCCTTGTAAAGCAGCATAACCAGCACAAAAGAATGGGGAATTTTAAGCGCAAATCACATTCAGCATAGTCCAAGTTTCTTTGATCTTTTGCATTAGTTTAAAAATCATTATGAGAGAAGCAATCTCCAGAAAAGTGGCCATGCCCCATGCGTGAATTAATCACCATTAGGGGTTTCTGCTAATTAGGCTCATTCACTGGCCTTTAAGGAGGTTTAAGAAATTAAGCTGAAACCTTTGGATGCAATGACACAAGGATTGGTTTTCAAAGGTTTTGAATTTTCTTTTCAATTTACAAAGGAACTGACCAATCCAACAAGTTCTGTAAATATTCTAAGAGTCATTTTAAATACTTTAAAATTGGGTTACTCACAGTTTGACGCTGGGATTTTTGTAATAAACCAATTTTCAGCTGTATTAATCAAACTTACCAAATTACCACTCTTAAATATATCAAAGCATACTTTTCAAATATATATTTTTTAAATCACATTTTAAACCACTGTTCGATTTCCTTGGTTCGTGACAGAATTTGGGTTCAGCGCTATGCAAATGAGTTTGAGCAGAAACTTGGGGAGAAACACATGTCAAAAGGGGGGCAATGGGTACAATTTCTGTTGGAATTGCTAATTGTACCTAAAATGTAAAGACTGCTTCCTGTCCCAAGATCTTCTGTCAACAGAGCCCTCCTCCTATTGTAAAGTAAATTTTAAACCATTCTTAACGAGTTAACAGATGAAGGAGTTGATGTTGGCGGGACATGCTATGTTAGGGGAAGCAGGAATAATGATGAGAAAATGTATTTCTTCTATAGAACAATAAAGTAAAACAATAAGCACTGAATGAGCAGTACAAGCTATACCTACCGTGCCCTTGTCTATAACAACCTTTAATTTGAACTTGAAGAGACACTAATGCATAATTGAATTAAAATGCTGGAAAGTCAGCTAAAACACAAAACTCCTTTGTGATTTGCTACTATGATCTGATCTCTACCGGTATAAACTGCACTAGCATGCAGAGAGCCCAGGCACTGGTATTAACAGAGGGAAAGGTGTGGGGCCACTGAGCCAAATATCAGACTTGTCATGACTCAATGACATGAGGCCGAAGCCTCATTTTAATAAACCCCACCCCAATGACGAAGACATCAGGCCAGTGGGTGGAGATCAGCTGAGTGCGGCAAGGAAAACTGATTGGTCTTCCTTGTACTTCCAGTATTGTCGGCTTTCAGTTCAGCTTTTTCCACATTTGTGTTGTTTCTTTTTATCTCTACTAAGACTCTTCAAATTCTTTGCTGACATATTTATTGGATAGAACAAATTACTCTGAATCATATTGTGTCGAAGCTTGAATGGTAATCACATAATATATGCCAGCAGAGCAGTACCCACAACACTTTAAACTCATCTGTCCAAGGAATGGATTAAAGGAAGGTTCTCGCACTTGGAAAAACAATTGTATGTATGCTAATTAAAACATTTTAGCTTCCATATGGTTAACTTTAGGTGCTTTTCCAATTGCTCTGTACTTGGAAATTAAAATGCTTTTGGTTCACAAATAATTATTGTAATTTTTTTGCCACTGTTTGCAGTTTTTCTTTTGAAAACGCATGTTATGACACATTCCATATAATAATTACACAATCATGCCTTCTAAGGTTATCAGAAATTACTTACTGCATTTCTGCCAAGGTTCGGTGAGCACAATATTAAATTAAACATGATAAAAATTATATTCTATGAAAAAAATACCTTGAGTGTTGTTTGAAATGAAATGAGGGACACCACAAGATGGCACAATGGAGCAAAGCAAACTTTGTGTTTTTTACTGAATTACTTTGCTTTAAAGTTCACCAACAAAAAAACGTGATGATTGAACTTTTAATGAAAGAAATTAGGATCTTATTGGCAATTATTATCAATAAATAATTGCTTCTGAAGACTTCATACTTTAAACTTTGAGCTGCAGGGATTTTCAGACCAGCATCCAGAGCACATGGAGTGAGTTCACAACTTTCAATTATTCTGTTTAAACAGCACATCCCAACATTACTGAGAAATGTAGGAGTATTGTGCACAACACCCAATCAAGAGATTTCTCAGTTCTACTGGAAATTACACTCCTGTTCAAAAACCCAAATTTCACCCTTTCAACTGGTTGAAAGGCATGGATGAAGTTGTGCCACAATTGCTACAATTTCCAGCCAATTACTATCATGGATTTTACTTTTAAATAGTTAAATTGTTCCTAAGGCGGACAAATAGTTGGACTGTCACACTTTAACAACCTAGTTGTGAAATCTGGTTAGTGCACTGGATGAGGACTGGGTTTTTACCTTCTGGGATTGAGATTAGTTTCTAGTCCAGATTGATGGGGTGAAATTCTCTTCTATCTCATCATTAGATATCCCTCGATTCCAGGATGGTTTCTACTCAGGATTGCAAGTTTCTGCCATGGGTCTTCATGTGTCTGAACAAGCTGATTCTCGATCCGCATATCTTTTGGCACATGAGGCAGGGTTACCATCAGGTAGTGGGAGCACAAGTGAAAGATTTGCTTCTTTTTCTTTCCTGCTCTGCCATCACTCTGCCTCATCGGTAAGATGTTGGGATTTAAAGTGTGTTGTAGCTTGATGGACTGGTTGTTGTCATTCTGAACACTTGGTAGCAAGCTCTTCATAGTCATTACCGTCAATGCCGCTGCACTTCAACAGGAGATTCAGAGTGCCTTTGAAGTGTTTTCCTTGTCCACTTTTGAAATGTTAGCTATTTGAGAGTTGAGAGAACAGGATCTGTCAGGGGAGACATTTTTCGGCCATCCAGACCAGAATGTCCAGTCCATTTAAGTTGATTTTATAGTTTTGACTGAATGCTTGTAGTGCTGGCTTCAAGAAGGACACTAACATTTGTTTGACAGTCCTCCCAATGAATCCAGAAGATGTGGTGGAAGCATTGCAGGTGGAATTTCATTAGTGCTGTTATGTGTCACTGGTATACAATGCAGGCCTCACTGCAATACAGGTGACTGTTCTGTTGATTTGTGGAGGTCTTTGTCATCAACACTCACTGTCGTGGTTTGTAGGAGGCTGAACTGGTGCACTTGATCCTATGCTGGATCTCCTCATCAGTGGTGGAGTTCTGTGAGAGGTGGCTGCCAAGGTCTGGCAAGTGCTCAACATATTCCGGAGTGTGGTTTTAGACTTTTCAGTGAAACCTCTTTACATCTTTACAGTGCATAAGGAGGTCATTCAACCCATTGAGTCTGCACTGGCTCTCTGAAAGAGCATTCCACCCAGTCACACTCCCCTGCCTTAACCCCGTAACCTTGCAAATTATTTCTTTTTAGGTGGCAATCCAATTCCCTTTTGAATACCTCGATTGAACCTGCCTCCACCACCCTCTCAGGAAGTTTGTTCCAGACTCCAACCACCCTTTGGGGGAAAAAAAAAATTCCTCACATCATTTTTATTCCTTTTGCCAATTATTTTGAATCTGTGTCCTCTAGTTCTTGATGTTCTCTTGAGAGGGAACAGTTTCTCACTATTTACCCTGTCTATACCCCTCAGGATCTTGAATACCTTGATCAAATCTCCCTTCAGCCTTTTTTTTTCCAAGAAAAACAGACCCAACCTCTCCAATCTATCCTCACAGCTACAGTTGTTTATTCCTGGTGCACATGATCCTATGCTGGATCTCCTCATCAATGGTGGAGTTCTGTGAGAGATGGTTGCCAAGGTCTGGCAAGTACTCAACATATTCCAGAGTGTGGTTTTAGACTTTTCAGTGGAACCACTGGCTGCACAGAATCACAATAGCTTTACAGTGCAGAAGGAGGCCACTCAGCCCATCAACAAATTATTGTGAATCTCCTCTGTACCCTGTCCAATGCCTTCACATCCTTCCTCAAGTAAGGTGTCCAGAACTGGCCCTCCAGCTGAGGCCTAACTAGTATCTTATACAAATTCAACATGACCTCCTTACTCTTGTACTCAATGTCCCTATTAATAAAGCCTAAGATACTATATGCTTTATTAACTGCTCTCTCAACATGCCCTGCCATCTTCAATGACCTACGTACATATACCCTGAGATCCCTCTGTTCCTGCACCTCCTTAAGAATCTCTCCCCTTATTTTATACTGTCTCACCACATTCTTCCTGCCAAAATGGATCACCTCACACCTCTCTGCATTGAGCTTCATCTGCCACTTGTCTGTCCAATCCACCAACATATCTATGTCCTTTTGAAGTTCAAGACTATCCTTATCACAGTTGACAACATTTCCAATCTTCATATCATCTTGGTCTTTGTTGCCAGACAAACCCAAGGAAAATGTTGGGAGCATCACCAGGAACTCTTCATTGCATTCAATGGCCTGGCCAAAGTATTTGACTCAGTAAATTGCAAGGTTCTGTGGATTGTGCTCCAAAGATTTGGTTGTCCAAGAAACTTCATCACAATCCTGCAACTATGATAATATGACTGCAACAGTTTTGATTGGGAGATCTGAAACAGACACCTTCAAAATCTGGACTGCTGCCAAGCAAGGCTATTTCCTATTTACAATCTACCTGACAATGGCTATTCAAGCTTATCAAAGATCAGCTGCCCTCTGGTGTCATTACTGAATACTGTCTAGATGGAAAATTCTTTAAATCTCAGTTACTCCATGTCAAAGCTAAACTGGACGCTATAGATATACATGATTGACAGTTTATGGATGACTGCAGTGTCATTGCCCACTCTGCACCAGGTTTGCAAGCCACTCTCAATCTACATACAAGAAACTCAGCCTGACCTTGAATGTTGCCAAAACAAAACTCGTATACCAACTCACAGTTAGTGGTTAGTCATATGTCTTCTGTATGAAAGATGTATTGTTAGTCTCAATCCATTTTCTCATGGGCTTGAGTCCACAGCACAACAGTGGCCCAAATTTGACACAAACTGTCAATCTCAAGACGAGAAATGTCAGGAATGAGAACAAACTCACATTGGTACAGGAAAACATGCCATTGTGTAGCAGAGTGGAGGGAGCTTTAGTGCTCTACCTGATCTGGGACTGCAGAAATGGAAAGTGGCTAACATCCCTCACGTTAAGCAACTCAAAATTCACAAAAGAGCAAAATAAGAAATTAACATGATCAGCATTTTGATTAGCAAGGAGTATTTTCCAACACTGTAGTCTCCAGGTTATTTTCTTGATTTTTCTTAATTATCAACACTTAAAAAAAGTAAATCAGGCCAGTGATTTACCGATTGCATCATTACTCATGCAATTTCTCAGAGGAAAGGGTCCCCTTCTGCTAATTATAGTGAGGGCCCGTTAAAAGGCAAAAAAAAAATTTATTGGACAGTTAATTTCAAACTCATTTGACACCTCATCAGGAGGATCTCGGGCTTAAACATCTGTGTAAGATCACATCCAGTCATTCTCACACATGCTGTGCCTATTATTGAGACTTTAATAGGCAATTAATTGTGCAAAGTAGATGGAAAAGGATCACTAGGTCATTCCATATCATTAAAATACCACTGCCCTGACAGAATGGCTCCAGCTAAGAAAGACAAAGAGTATAAGATTGAGCCATTCTGCCATCAGTGAGCTGGTTATGAGGGAATATGCCATGAATGTGCATAAAGATAAGTGTGTTTTAAGAAATGTGTTACTCCCTCCACTAAGGAGATACATAAATTGGTTGTGAAGAAGGGTATACCTGTTGTCTGCAAAGGTACTCGTCTAAACAAGGCTGTGTGGGCTATAGGCATAAGGGGTGTTCCATGACGCGTTGATCTAGAAACCTTAATGAGGAGAACAATCAGTTCAAAGCCAAGTGGATGCTGTCTTCCTCTGGTTTGCAGTGAACTCTATTAGAATCTAAAGTTCAATTCTGAAAATAAGACAAATAGTTTTTTGGTGAAGATGATCAAAGCAATCTCCACTTCAACATATCTCTGGTCAAAAAAGTATACAAATTAATATCCATTTGTATAACAATTGTTTACGCGATTTTAATAGATGTACAAAACCGTGATTTCTATTAGGTATTGTCTGGCCTGATTAGAACACCATCTTGTTGATTTGGCTTCAAAACTTTCTATCATGGAATATTCCTTTAGGCAATGCTTTCCTCTCCTCATCCCCAACACCTCAAAGTGTGAATGTATTAACTTTATAAATATACCACAAACTTTAAGAAAAAGATAGCAATCAGTTAAAAATCTCCTCTAATGTGTCATGTGGCTGTTGCCTTGTCCTTTTATAAAATATTGCCTCGATGAGATCATACTAATGCAAAATCAAAAGCAACTCGTCCGTGACATTGGCATTCCATTCATCTGTACTGAAGCCCATCACAAGCTATCAGCACTACAACAATTCAAGAACTCTGGAAAATTCATTCAAGTTGTAATTGTAGTAGAGTACAAAAGACTGAGTACAGTACCACCCACACAGTGATGTAAGAAGGCACATGAGCTAGAGCTAGGGTCAGTCTAGAGATGAGTAGCAATGTGTAAGAACTTAGTATGGAGTCCTCTCCATACCTGCTGTAAATATGTACATAGTTCAATATTGTCCATAAAGACTTCCTTGTAGCTTATACAAGACTGCTTCATGGTACAAAGCAGTATTCTACAAGCATAGCAACAACAGAATATATCATGGTAACAGTGGTAGGATACATCAATAGTAGAATTGGTGCATCATGTTCTCTGCATCGACAACTTCAAATTTCACAATCATACAATATTATCGTACAACAATAACAATCTTCTGATCTTAAAGAAACAGAGGTTCATATTGTACAACTGATGATTGAGAAGTGCCCAGTCATGAAAAATCTTCAGAGATCTAGAATTTATTAGGTTTTTTCTTCCTGTAGAAATTGAATGAGATGATGTAGGATATAAGGCCTGTTCTTTTTACCTCATTCTTGTATTATTATTTTATATTTCAATCCCTGCTGCTGTCTTGTTTGTGAATTTTGAAGCTGGCATCAATGCCCTCCTCTATTTTTTAACAGGAAGGATTCTAAGCAGGAGAAGGATAAGTCTTCCTGTTGGCCTTTATTTAGCTCTCCCACACAAGTTGCCATGCACCGCAACAGTGAGGCACTCCATCTTCCAAGAACCAGTGAAAGCTCATTATAAATCAAAGCCAAACTCCCAGTAAGGGTATCCAGTATTCTGATGACTAAAGTCAGCTGGAGGCCTTCATTGATGCCTACTGATGCAGTCAAATATATACAAGCAGCAAGGAGTCAGTCAACCTCAACAGCTGAGTAGTCAACCAGCTAGCATAAGTCTGTCTGTGGTTTTTGTATATGGAGATGGATGAAATAAACAAGCATAAGACCTAGAAGGAAATAGTGGACTTCAAATATTTACTTCAAATGATGGCTTTA
Organism: Cetorhinus maximus; assembly: GCF_964194155.1. Lineage (NCBI taxonomy): Eukaryota > Metazoa > Chordata > Chondrichthyes > Lamniformes > Cetorhinidae > Cetorhinus > Cetorhinus maximus. The sequence goes on from NC_135879.1 coordinate 192,371,967, forward strand.
ATGGTTCGATACATGGACCAATGTGTTGAGGTGGATATGGTTGCATTAATGGACTGAATCTTATGAGCCCTTGCTGGCAGGTCAGGGATGGGGAGGAAGCCCAGCAGGTCAGCCTGCTTGGGTGTCAGGTGGGAAAGGGGTAGTGGTGGAGAGGGGGCTGTGGGGTGGGGGGGGTGGGGGGGTGGGGGGGGGGTGGAGAGGGGATGGGTGGTGGAGAGGGGGGTGGGGGGTTGGGGGGGGGTGGAGAGGAGGGTGGGGGGTGGGGAAGGTGGTGGTGGGGGGGTGGGGGGGTGTGGGGGTGGATAGGAGGGTGGGGGGGTGGAGATGGGGGTGGAGGGGGGGTGGGGGGGCGCTCCTCCATCACTGGCCTCTTTTCCTGATTGGAGAACCACTTTCCCCCCAACCCCCACTATTGTCTGCCTCTTAAAGCTGCTCCCTCCACTCTGTCCTTTCCAACACGATCCCCACCACCCCGCCCCCACTCCCCCCATCCCCCCCAATGCCTCTCCCTTCCCTGTGGCCTCCTCTTATGTCCCTGCCACAAACACCCCATACTTACCTTTGTCCTGGACTCCCACAGTTGGACTTGTGTAGTCCCAGCAGTGACCAACTATCCTGCTGATGCTGCTGCGACTGGAGAGCTGCCAGCAGCAGATTGGTTGACAGCTCTCTAAAGCAGGACGTCCTCCAAAGTGAGGGACTGAAGCCCCACCTCCAGTCAATTAACATTTTACAGTGCATTAATTGGCTGCTGGATAGCCGACATCAGTGGGCTGCGTTCCTCGCCGACTTACTATCTGAAAAATCTTACCAGATGTTACATGGAACAACACAAAACTATTGTGGTGCTTAATTATCTTTCTTAGCTGTGTCATATCTTTCTTTCCTGAGTGTATTGGAGTTGAAATGATCTATTCAGCAAAACATTTAGATTAGAATATAGGAGAACATAGAATATAAGAACACCACCATCTGGAAGTTCCCCTCCAAGTCACTCACCATCCTGAACTGGAAATATATCGCCGTTCGTTCACTGTCACTGGGTCAAGATCCTGGAACCCCCTCCCTAACAGCACTGTGGGTGTAACTACATCACATGGACTGCAGCGGTTCAAGAAGGCAGCTCACCACCACCTCCTCAAGAGCAATTAGGGATAGGCAATAAATGCTGGCCTAGCCAGTGATGCCCACATCCCATGAATGTTTTTTAAAAAAAGTAATGTTTACCATCTGCAATTTAAGAGAAATTGCCACACACCAATGTGATGTAAATAAAACTGTATTCCACATTGATCAGCCATTTTTCACTACAGTCCAATAAAGCAATGCAGGCAGAGTGTTCTTTGGCACGTTGGTTGCTGTAGGCAGCGAGGACAATTTATGTGATGTTATCCCAAGAGAGTGTCTTCAGCTGCATCTAGGGATCAGCATCGAACTAGAGCTGAAATCCAAGGTCAGGCCTGAATTTCATGAGTTCAAAGGAACTGGCTGAAATTCAAACCTTTGCTAGGTTTGGAATGGATTTCCCTGGGATTTTATTCAAAGCCCCTTTTAAACAAGAGCTGCATTTTTGAAAAACAAATTTCATTTTCTAAAGCTTCTCAAACAAAATACTGCAACTGGGCATACTCCAGGCTTTGCATTTGTGCAGCTGTGATCTTCTTGCACATTGAACATCATTTCCCTCCTCTCCAATGGAGGCCAATATAATTTCTTTGGGGTTTCTATAGTGAGTGTAGAGGAGACTGTCTCTGAGTCCAAATTTTAACACCCTACAATGGTTTGTAACCTAAGTTATGAAGAAAAATTAAAAGAAATTAGGCAAATTTTGTGTGGTAAAGAGGATATTTAGAACTGAATTAATTGAAATTTTCAACATTATAATAAGATTTGACAAAATACATTCAGGCAAGCTGCCACTATGCTGAAGACCTTTAGTATCAGGGATTCATGTTAACTATTAGCAAGTTGGGGATAAAAGGGGAAGTCAGGTGAAAGTTTTTCAGTGAAACAATATTGGTGTTGTGAATGGACATTGAGAATGACAGTATATTGGTTCAAGATACAATTAGTTTGGTTTTGTAGTTGAAGGACAGAGTGAAGCAGCAACAATCACTGGATAGCATTGAGGAATTGGATACTTGCTGGCGCCTACCCTACCTGCCACTCCCCCACCTTGCTACTCTTCCCACTTAACGGCTGCCTCCTGAGATCAGTTCAAGCACAAAGAAGGAAATGTGCGTAGTTTTATCTGCCTTTTACTGCATAGTAATACAGCCAGTGGTGCTTTTATACACTAGACCATCAAAGGAGATTACGTAATAATCTCTAATGATGTTGTGAAAGAAAAAGTGAATCACTGAAATCAGTCTGCTCTGCTCATCACAGTCTATATTGATTAATCTTGAAACATGTCTGAAATTTTCAGTTTTACTCAGGAATGGTCACATTGAACATCTCAGCAAAATTCTATTCTTTGAACGATCAAATATCTAAACCATCTATATTGCAGCAAAGAAATGCCATGGCATTCTTCAAAGGGGTTAATAATAGAATTCTTCATTTTTGTTCCATATTTTATTCCTGTTCTTCTTGATCATAATTCAATATGAATATTTTTTCCCAATGTAACTCCTAAAGTTTTCATTTAAAAATATATAATCTACAAAAGGAGTCTGGTATTTAAAGGAATGTTCAAGTACTCCATCGACATTTACATCTATGCTAATACTCCCCCAAGCTCCTCAGGGCATTGCGTCCTTATGCCTTTATCTCAATCAAACCTCTCATTACTACCTGATGTCTTTGGAATCTGTAATTAAAGCTCTGGCAGTTATGACACCAAAAGGTCATTTATTTATCAAATGTTCCTCATATTCACAAATTCAATTAAAACATTTTTTAAATATGATGTTGGTAGACTCCAAATAGTCAGGAGATTATAATAACAAAGAATTATAAATCAGCTTTTATATGGGGGTTAGATAGTGAGGTAAGTTAACATACTGTCCTGTTACCACAAAGGTTTGGAGTTTATTCCAGTTTAGGCTTTTGTCTATATAACACTTCAAAAATAATTCAGTGCATGCGAAGTGCTTTGAGTATGTGGGAGATGTGATAATACACCATTTAAATGCAAGCCCTTTCCTTTGAGACTGACAAATGAAGGATTTCTTTACTCTTAACAGTGTTAAGGACATTTGGTGGAATAAGTTTTCATGGTATCAACCTGATAATGACTGGACCACAGCACAAAAGTGCCCACAATTCAAAACCAAATGCACAATTGAAGATTGCTGGCATCAGAAATTCTCTTTGGTGCAGTCATCTGAGATTGAGTTTGAGGCAGTGTTACCACAGTGTAGCAATTTCATCCTACATCTGACCTTGACATGGGACACTCAGTATTGACACTAGATGGAAGTAGAAAAATGTTCCATTGCCCAGCATCAAGATCTTTCACCTTGTTCAGCACAAATTTCATCAAATAAGGTAAACATGAAACAAATTCCAGGAAGAGAAAGTATTAAACCAAATATTGGCACCAAAGAAAATCTGCAATGTCCTCAAACTAATCTGTGAATATTTAAAGTCTACAAAATTCCTGCAGTAAAGGTTATATTTAAATAAATATATCCAACTACACACGGTTAGGGTTGATATGGGACTGGATTTTCCCATGGTCTTCAGCACCACAACATTTGCCAGAGTTTGCAAGAATGATGGAAAGATACTATTTAAGGTTCTGTATAGGAATGCATGCAGCATTTGTAACAAAACGGATGAATTGATAGCACAAATAGAAATAATTATGTATGACTTGATGGCCATTTCAAAGATATGGTTGCAAGGCGACTGAGGTTGGGACCTACTTTTCAAAAGACAGGAAGCTAGGAAAGGTGGTTGGGTAGCTCTGTTAATTAAGGATGGCATTAGTACAGTCATTAGAGATGAAATTGGTTCTGAAGATCAAGATGTAGAATCAGTCTGGGTAGAGATAAGAAATGGCAAAGTTAAGAAGTCACTCTGGGTGTACTTTATAGCTCCCCTAACAGTAACGACACTGTAGGACAGAGTATACAGGAAGAAATAATGGGAGCTTGTAAGAAAGGTGATTTTAATCTACATATATATTTGGACAAATCATATTGGCAAAGGTAGCCTGGAAGATAAAATCATAGAGTGTAGTTAGGACAATTTCTTAGAGCAATATGTTCTGGTGCCAACCAAGGAGAAGGCTATTTTAGACCTTCTTTAGACAATGAAACATGATTAATTAATTACCTCAAAGTTATGGAGCCTTTAGGCAATAGTGATCATAACATAATAGAATTTCACATTCAGTATGAGGGCCAAGAGGTGTGGATCGAAGACTAGTGCCGTAAAATTAAATAAAGCAATGACAAGTGTATGAAGACAGAGTTGCCTAAAGTGAATTGGGAAAATAGGTTAAAATGTAGGATAGTAGAGGAACAGTGGCAGGCTTTTAAGGAGATATTTCATAATTATTCGCAAAGGTATATTTTGTTGAGAATGAAAGATGCTGTGAGAAGGATGTACCATCCATGACTAACTAAGGAAGTTAAGGATAGTATTGAATTGAAAGAAAAAATCATACAATACTATGAAAATTAGTGGTAAGTCAGAACATTGGATGAATTTTGGAAATAAATGAATAAAATAATGATGGAGAAATTTGTCTATGAGAGAAAGCTAACTAGAAATAGAAAAGACAGGTAGTAAGAGTTTCTAAAAGTATTTAAAAAGGAAAAGAGTAGCTAAAGTTAGCAATGGTCCCTTAGAATGTGAGACTGTGGAATTAATAATGGGAAACAAGGAAATGGCAGAAGCATTGAACAGGGATTTTATATCTGTCTTTCCCATAGAAGAGACAAAAAACATCCCAAGGATACTTGAAAATCAAGAGGTAAAAGGGAGAGAGGAACTTAAAACAATCACAATCACTGGGGGAAAGGTATTAGGTAAATTATTAGAACAAAAGGCTGACAAGTCCTTTAGGGTCTTTAACAAATTGACTGCAGAGATAATAGGTGCATTGTTTGTGATCCTCTAAAATTACCTAGATCCTAAAAAAGTCCCAGCAGGTCACAAATGTGACACCTCTATTCAAGAAAGGAAGGAGACCAAAAGCAGGAAACTATAGGCCAGTTAGTCTAACATTTGCCATAGGGAAAGTGCTAGAATCCATTATTAAGGGCATTACAGCAGGAAATTTAGAAAATCAAAATATAATCCGGCAGAGCCAACATGGTTTTGTGAAAAGGAAATCATGTTTGACTAATTTACTAGAGTTCTTTGAGAAAGTAGTAAGCAAGATGGATAATGGGGAACTTGTAGATGTGGGGGAGAATTTTCTCCCTGTCGAGCGGGCCAGTCGGGAGCAGGCGCGGAGCCGATTGCTGCCCACGATTGGCTCCACACCGTTATTTTACGTGGGCGGGCCAATTAAGGCCCACCCAGCATGACGCATGGCCGGTAACGCTCAGCACTACCTGTGTGGGTGGGAGGAAGCCGGAGAGTCAGAGTCTGAGCTCTTTCGCACATGTGCTTGAAAGAGCGCATAAATCTCCCTGAGGCAATGAGCTGCCTCAGGGAGATTAAGTTCATATTGATATATTTAAACAAAGAAAGGTAAAAATTATTCAGCCATGTCCCCTCAGTGACACATGAGCTGGGGCATGTTTATGAAATGTGAATAAATTATTTATAGATTTAATCAAACCTTCAGGATACCTCATCCTGCTCGTAGATGAGGTTTCCTGGAAAACGCAAAGGCCGCTTGGGCTCTTTGCCTGACTGCCAACCTTAAGGTTGGACAGGCAGTGTTGATAATTAGTTTAATTGGCTTTTTAATGGCCTTATCAGGCCTTTGACAGTTTGGCGGGCGCGCAGCTGCCTCTGGTGCGCGCCCAATGAACGAAAGATCCGAATGATGTGTGGTGACGTTGGGATGCACGCCCGATATCACCGTGCACTACCTCACGCATCGACGTGTGGGGCTCGACCCTGCATGCCGCCGTGAAAATTCTCCGGAATTTGGATTTCCAAAAGACATTTGACAAGGTGCCACATCAAATGTTACTTAACAAAATAAGAGCTCATGGTGTGGGCGGTAACATATTAGCATTGATAGAAGTTTGGTTAGCTAACAGGATGCAGAAAGTAGAGATAAATGGGTTATTTTAACTAGTGGAGTGGCACAAGGATCAGTGCTGGGGCTTCAACTATTACCATCTTAACATAACAGAGACATAACTATAGGATGTCATAGACTGGGACCAGAAGTTTTAAGGGTTTGTGACAATTAGGAAGGACAGGAAGTTAGGAAAAGGTGGAGGTGTAGTTCTGTTAATTAATGATGGTATTAGTATATTAGAGAGGGGTGACCTGAGTTCAGGAAACTAGGATGTAGAAGCGGTTGGATTGAGGTGAGAAATGTTAAAGGCAAGAAGTCACTTGTGGAAGTAGTGCACAGGACTCCTCATTGTAACTACGAAGTAGGACAGAGTATAAAGGAAAAGATAATGAGAGCTTGTCAGAAAGGTTCAGTGATAATCATGAAAGATCTTAATCAAAATATAGGTTGAAAAAAATCAGCTGGCAAAGGTAACATAGATGAAGAGTTAATAGAATGCTTTCGGGATAGTTTCTCAGAACAGCATGTTCTGGATCCAACCAGAGAGCAGCCTATACTAGACCTGGTATTGTGCAATGAGATAGGATTAATTGATAACCTCAGAGTGAAGGCACCCCCTGGTGGCAGCAGACATAGTATGATTGAATTTTGCATTCAGTTTGAGGGAGAGAAGAGTGGTCCAAGACTAGCATTTTAAACTTAAATAATGGCAATTATGAGGGCATGAAAGTGGAACTAGCTGAAGCGAACTGGCAAATAAGGTTAAGGGATAGGTCATAGAGATGCTGTGACAGACATGTAAAGGGACATTTCAGAATACACAGAATATATACATTCCAATGAGAAAGAAAACTTCCAAGGGGAGGACCCACGATCTGTGGCTAACTAAGAAAGTTAAATACAGTATCAAACTTAAAGAAAAAGCATATAATTGTGCAAAGATGGGTGGCAGGTCAGAAGACTGGGCAGAATCTAAAGAACAGCAAAGAATGACAAAATAATTAATAAGTAAGAAAAAAATCAGCGAAAGGTAGTTAGTAATATAAAGATAGATAGTAAGAGTATTTAAATAAGAAGAATTAAAAAAGTGAGCATTGGTCCAATAGAAAGTGTGTCTGGGGAATTAATAATGGAAAATAAGGAGATGGCAGATAAATTGAATAAATATTTTTCATAGGTCTTCCCTATCGAGGATACAAGGAACATCCCAAAAACAGTTGTAAATCAGGAAATGGAAGGGAGGGAGGAGCTCAGGAAAATCACAATCACCATGGAAGTGGTATTGAGCAAATTGCTGGAGCTGTGGGCTGACAAATCCATGGATCCTGATGGACTTCATCCTAGGGTCTTGAAAGAAGTGGCAATGAGATAATTTATGTGTTGGTTTTAATTTTCCAAAACTCCCTGGATTCGGGGAAGGTTCCATTAGATTGAAAAATAGCAAATGTAACTCCATTATTCAAGAAGGGAGGGAGACAGAAACAGAAAACTATACATCAACTAGTTTAACATCTGTCATAGGGAAAATGTTAGAAGCTATTGTTAAAGACGTTATAGCAGGGCACTTAGAAAAATTCAAGGTAATCAGGCAGAGTCAACTTGGTCATGTGGAAGAGAAATCATGTTTAACCAATTTATTTGAGTTCTTTGAAGGAGTCACATGTGATGTGAATAAAGTGGAACAGGCGGATGTACTGTACTTAGATTTCCAGAAGACATTTGATAAGGTGCAACATCAAGGGTTATAGTTGAAAATAAAAGCTCTTGGTGTAGGGGGTAACGTACTGGCATGGACAGAAGATTGGCTAGCTAACAGGAAACAGAGGACAGCCATAAATAGGTATTTTTGAGGTTGGCAAGATATAACGAGTGGTGTGCCACAGGGATCAGTGCTGGGGCCTCAACTTTTTACAATTTATATAAATAACTTGGATGAAGGGACTAAAGGTATGATTGCTAAATTTGCTGGCATCACAAAGAAAGTAAGTTCTGAAGAGGACATAAGGAGGCTACAAAGTGACATGATAGGTTAAGTGACTGGGCAAAATTCTGGCAAATGGAGTATAATGTGGGTAAATGTGAAATTGTTCATTTTGGCATGAAGAATAAAAAAGAAGCTCATTATCTAAATGGTGAGAGGTTCCAGAGCTCTGAGATTCAGGGGGATCTGGGTGTCTTAGTGTGTGAATCACAAAAGGCAGGTACAGCAAGTAATTAGGAGAGCTAATAGAATGCTATCGTTTATTGAGAGGAATTGATTACAAAAGTAGGGAGATTATGCTTCAGTTATACAGGGTACTGGTGAGACCACATCTGGAGTACTGTGTACAGCATTGGTCTCCTGATTTAAGGAAGGATGTAAATGTGTTAGATGCAGTTCAGAGAAGGTTTACTAGGCTAATACCAAGAATTGGCAGGTTGTCTTTTGAGGAAAGGTTGGGCAGGTTAGTCTTTTTTCCACTTAGTTTAGAAGAGTAAGACACAACTTCATTGAAACCTTTAAGATCCTGTGGGTTCTTGATAGGATGGATGCGGAGAGGATGTTTCCTCTTGAGGGGGAATCTAAAACTAGGGGTCATGGTTTAAGTAAGGGGTTACACAGTTAAGAAGGAGTTAAGGAGAAATTTTTTTCTCTCAGAGGGTGGTGAGTTTTTGGAATTCTCTTTCTGAAAAGGAGGTGGAAGCAGAGTCTTTGGGCAGAATACTACGCTCGGCATGTTGGCGCGCGTCCGACATGCCCAAGCATAAAATGACGTGTGATGATGTCGGGCGAGCGTCACACTCGCTGAGAATTAAAAGGCCTATTAAGGCAATTAAATAACTAATTAAATTTAAATTTACACTGTCCATCCAACCTAATGGTTGGCGGGCAGGCAAAAAGGCCAAACAGCTTTTACATTTTTTAGGAAACCTCATCCACGGGCGGGGTGAGGTTTCCTAAAGCAAATAAACATCAAATAAAAATTTTATTTTTGAATTAGAAATATGTCCCAGCTCATGGGGCAGAATTTTGCCCTTGGTGGGCGTGCGGGCCCCACCGGCTCGGTGGCGGGCGGACAGCCTACCCCCGCTGTTGAAGCGAGGCCTGCCGCCATTTTAAGTGGGCGGGCTTAACCACCCAAGAAGCGCTATGCGGGGGGGAGGGAATCCCCAACTGCATGCGCATGAAAGAGCACACTGCTCCCTGAGACTAAGTGCTGTCTCAGGGAGATCAGTGACAGTCTGAAAAACTTAAAAAATAGAAAAATAAAAATATTATTAACATGTCCCCCTCATGTGACAATGTCACACGAGATGGGACATGTTAATAAAAACGGCATAAACTTTATTAAACTTTTAAAAAATGGACATGGAACCTCATCCCTCCGGTGGATAAGGTTTCATGTATTATCAGAAGCCCAACAAATGCAGTATAATGTGGGAAAATGTGAACTTGCCCACTTTGGCAGGAAGAACAGAAAAGCAGTATATTGTGTATATGGAGCGAAACTGCAGAAGTCTATGGCACAAAATAATTTGGGTGTCCTGGTACATGAATCACAAAAAGTTAGTCTGCAGGTACAGCAAGTGACAAAGGAGGCAAATGGAATGTTGGTGTTTATTGCAAGGGGAATGGAATATACAAGTAGGGAACTGTTGCTGCATCTGTACAGGACTGTGCCTGGAGTAATGTGTACAGTTCTGGTCTCAGTACTTAAGAAAATATATAATTGAATTAGAAGCTGCTTAGAGAAGGCTCACTCAACTGATTTCTGGGATGAAGTGGTTATTTTATGAAGAATGATTGAGTAAGTTGGGCCTAAAGCCATTAGTGTTCAGAATAATGAGAGGGTCCTACTGAAACATGTACGATCCTGAGGGGACTTGATAGGGTGGATGTTGGGAGGCTGTATCCCCTTGTGGAGAGTCTAGAACTAGGGGACACAGTTTAAAGATTAGTGGTCTCCCATTTTAGACTGAGATGAGGAGAATTTTTTCTCTCAGAGTGTCATTAGATAAATTTTTGACCAACAAGGGTCATGGGGGCAGATAGGAATGTGGAGTTGAGGCCACAATCAGATCAGCCATGATCTTATTGAAGGGTAGAGCAGGCTCATGGGGCTGAATGGCCTACTCCTGCCCCTAATTCTTGGATTCTTGTGTGTGTTAGAATCAAATGGAAGACCCGTGCCCGCAACTGTCGGCAACAGAGAAACTGCTGGTGCAATTTTCCAGGAGGCGGCTTCCTAATTGCCCACCTCCCTGCTCATAATCCTATTAAGTATGGTGGATGGGCTTCTGATGCTGCAGATCCAATCAGAGGGCTGGCAATTCTAGAGCCTTGGCAGCCTCAGCGGGAGAGGTGGTAACTGCTGAGGCAGTTCGGAGACTGTGAGGGTGCCTCAATGTGAAAGTGCCATCATTGGCCAACAAGGAATAGCTGCACAAAACACTCCCAAAGGCAGTGGGGATCTTGAGATGGAGGGAAAGCCCCTCTGCAAGATTGGGTGCTGCCATTATTATGGCCTTTCATCCATGTGGTCCCATCTTTGGGGCACGGAGCCTCAGTGAGGCCAGTTCCAATGAGCTGGTGGTCTCTGCATGCGACAGGGGGGAAGGTTCCAGTAACATCACAAAATCACTCTAAGTAGAGTCTTAAACAGTCTAATTAACTCTCTGCCTCAGTGGTGCAGGCATCCAACCTGAGTATGGCAAAGGTCTCTGGCAGCAAGAATGCACTGGGGAATCGTCCCAACGCAGCTCGCCCTATTTTCCTGCCCCCCCCACCTCACAAGTCTCTGACTCAGATGCAAGTGTGCTATGCCTGAGCCATGGCTGACAATCTGAAGGAAAGCATGGAGTGAATTTTATGGTCCCCCAGCAGCATATTTGAAGGTTGGGGGTGTGGGGGGGATTGCTCATAAAATAAAATGGGTGTCCTGTCCTCTACCTTCCTACCAAACCCTGACCTGTGTCTCATATTATGGTAGGGAGGAAATGCATCAGGCAGACTGCCCGCCCACCCTTGGGCTTATTGGGACCCGTAAGTGGCTAATTAATGGCCAGTTAAAGGCCTCTTTCAGCCCCTGCCACAATTTTAAGTGTGGCTAGGGAAGGCAGGGACAAGGTGAGCAGCCTGGCATCTTTTGTTGCATGGGCTACTGTCGGGTAGAAGAAGGGTGGGGGGGTGGGGGAGGATATTTTCTTTTGGGGGCTTCCTCCATGCCCATTAGTGCCCATCGCCTCCAAGGTCGTATCCTGCATTATCTAAAACTGAGCTCCCACCCCTCTCCACCCCTTCCCCTCACTGGGGTCTTCCAGGCAGGCCCGACCAAAATTGTTGACTCACCTGAAGTGCTGGAGGCATCACTTCTTCATCACTAGCAATGGCCACTACTTAATTCTGGCACTGCTGTGACTACAGAACTGCTGGCCAATCAGATTGGTCGGCAGATCTCTAGGGTGGGACTTCCTCCTAGATGCCAGTGAAAGCCCCCCTCTGACACAATTAAGGCTGCTCCAAGCATATTATTCTTGCAGGCAGCCGGGTTTATAGTCGGTGCACTGCCAAGGGATTTTTTGGTAGGGGTGGGGGTGAATAATCTGTCCCCCAGTAAAATCCACCCCCATGTTTTATTTGGGTTCTGATGAACAGTCATATTAGACTCGAAACGTTAACTCTAAAACAAAAACAAAAATTGCTGGAAAAACTCAGCAGGTCTGACAGCATCTGCGGAGAGAAAGACAGGGTTAACGTTTCGAGTCCGTATGACTCTTCTTCAGAACATACAGAACATTCGAGTCATACGGACTTTAAACGTTAACTCTGTCTTTCTCTCCACAGATGCTGCCAGAGCTGCTGAATTTTTCAGCAATTTTTGTTTTTGTTTGATTTCCAGCATCCGCAGTATTTTGCTTTTATCTAAACGTGGCTCTGTTTCTCTCTCTACAGATTCTGCCAGACCTGCTGAGTTTTTCCTGCACTTTCTGTTTTTCCCCATTTTTTAAAGTTCTGGCTTATTGGGTGATTACACTGGCTGGAATGGTGCTGAGCCATACTAAGCGAGAACATGCCAAATTGCATCTGGAGTCTTGACTACAGTGACTCAACCAGGGCTGAATTAGGAATGCTAAAATTTGCATCAACGCCCCTGGAGCAAGGAGATGGGGTGGGGGGGGAACCCATTTCATAAGCAGGTTAGATTCTTGATTGCTGTCAGATGATGCACACAGGAAATGGCACATGTGTGAGCATTGTGTGAGGATCAGATTCGATCTGACTATGAGGCTGACATTAGAAGACCAGTTAGTTGGGCGAGGTACAAGAGAACTGCCAGTATGCATGGAACCATTGCCTAGCATGAAGCAGAGCCTCCAAAAGAGAAGGGGAGAAAATTGGAGGAAAACATAATGGTGTGAAACACAGTTTAAATATAAAGCATACTTGAGTCCCCAACTTTGGCATCATAATTGATATTGCAAATGGAACACTAAAAAGTATGTAAGATATGCAATCATTTCTTCCTCAGCTATTTCGTAGATCAATTTTAATTTGATCTTGCATTTCCTTCCACCATCAAACAATGTTGTATATATTATATTAAATAATAACTTTGTCATATCATAATATCAAAGTTAAAATGAAATAGAATAATATCAAACAGCACAAAGAGTGTATATTGATAGTCCTGTTCTCTGAATTCGTGCATAGTTCTAAGTAGCTTGAATGAAGGTACAATGCTTCATGTATTTACGAGACAATGGGACGATCACTCAGGGTTAAAGCTGACGTCCCTTCTCTGGATCATGATCCCTATTTTGTCACTGCTTATTGGAGAAAGGCTGACTGCAAAGAAAGGGCAAGTGAACATCTTCATAGAGGATCTAATCCCATGTCATGCTGAACTGCAGGGGATGAGCACGGTTGGTAATTCACACCATGCATACAGAGGAGATTGGAAAATGGGACAAACATTAAATTAATTCCACCTTTTGCTCTGGTCTGATGCAGCACTTGAATGAGATGTGGCTTAATCTAGTTGTGCAACTTGAGCGGCAAGAGGCTAATGTAGAAAGTCAATTCCCACAATTCCTTGCCACTCTCCAGAAACACAATTTAAGCTTGTACCATACAAGGCTTCTAGATTTCATAAGGTCAATTTTACTTTTAAAATGTCACAAGCATGGAAATGTTCAAGGCTTTCGTTTTCAAGCAGTATACTAATGCTCATCCTCGCCATGAATAGATAACTAGCAAAATAAATGCAAGCACTTTCGTTGTCCTGTGCTATCTAATTTGAAAATATATCCTGCCTGTGCATCATTACTTGAAGCAGAAAGTGGAATACTTACTGTTGTGGTAAGTCTGTGTTCCACTCATCGACTGTCAAACTGTTCATTTTCTTTGCATAGGCATATTGGCCTGTGTTTATGTGTTATTGATTTTTTTTGTTTCAAATTTATTTTGCTGTGTTGGTTTTTGGGAAAAATAGTCTTCATTATGACAAATATTGGTGCTGGGCAATGGAATATTCTCATCATTTTGGCTTCTGAGGCTTTGATATTCACTAGGAGCCGGGAAGAGAGTCGGGTGAGGAGGGGCTAGGATATGTGAACGGGAAACCTGAAAGTAAGCAAGTGCTGTTTGATAGCACTGTTGTGACCCCTTCCACTACTTTACTGATGATTGAGAATAGACTGATGGGGCGGTAATTCACCATGTTGGATTTGTCCTGCTTTTTGTGTACAGGACATAACTGGGCAATTTTCCACATAGTCAGATAGATATCAGTGTTGTCGCTGTACTGGAAGAGCTTGGCTAGGGGCGTGGCAAGTTCTGGAGCACAAGCCTTCAGTACTATTGCCAGAATATTGTCCGGGCCCATAGCCTTTGCAGTATCCACTGCCTTCAGCCATTTCTTGATATCGCATGGAGTGAATCGAATTGGCTGTGATGCTGGGAACCTCTAGAGGAGGCAGAGAAGGATCATCCACCCGGCACTTCTGGCTGAAGATTGTTGCAAACACTTCAGCCTTATCTTTTGCACTGATGTGCTGGGCTCCCTGCTCATTGAGGGTGGGGATATTTGTGGAGAACCCTCCTCCAGCGAGTTGTTTAATTGTCCACCACTATTCACGACTGGATGTGGCAGGACTGCAGAGCTTAGATCTGATCCGTTGGTTGTGGGATCACTTGGTTCTGTCTATCACTTGCTGCTTATGCTGTTTGGCACACAAGTAGTCCTGTGGTATAGCCTCATCAGGTTGACACTTCATTTTTAGTTATGCCTGGTGCTGCTCCTGGCATGGCCTCCTGCACTCTTCATTGAACCAGGGTTGATCCCCTGCCTTGATGGTAATGGTAGAGAGGGGGATATGCCAGGCCATGAGGTTACAGATTGAGTTTGAGTTTGACAATTCTACTGCTGCTGATGGCCCACAGCGCCTCATGGATGCCCAGTCTTGAGTTGCTAGATCTGTTTGAAATCTATCCCATTTAGCATGGTGATAGTGCCACACAACACGATGGAGGGTATCCTCAATGGGAAGACGGGACTTCGTCTTCACAATGGCTGTTCGGTTGTCACTCCTACCAATACTGTCATGCACAGGTGCATCTGCGGCAGGCAGGTTGGTGAGGATGAGTTCAAGTATGTGTTTCCCTCTTGTTGGTTCCCTCACCATCTGCCGCAGACTCAGTACAGCAGCTATGTCCTTTAGGACTCGGCCAGCTCGGTCAGCAGTGATGCTACCGAGCCATTCTTGATGATGGGCATTGAAGTCTCCCAACCCGTGTGTATTCTGCGCCCTTGCCACCCTCAGTGCTTTCTCCAAGTGATATTCCATATAGAGGAGCACTGACTCATCAGTGGAGGGAGGGTGGTACATGGCAATTAGGAGGTTTCCTTGCCCATGTTTTATCTGATGCCATGAGACTCCATGGGGTCTGAAGGACTGCCAGGGCAACTCCCAACCGACTGTATACCACTGTGCTGCCACTTCTGCTGGGTCTGTCCTGCTGGTGGGACAGAACATATCCAGGGATGGTGATGGTGGTGCCTGGGACATTATCTGTAAGATATGATTCCGTGAGGATGACTATGTCAGGCTGTTGTTTGACTAGTCTGTGAGACAGCTCTCCCAATTTTGGCACTAGCCCCCAGGTGTTAGCAAGGAGGAATTTTCAGGGGTGACAGGGCTAAGTTTGCCATTGTTGTTTCCGGTGCCTCGGTCGATGCTGGGTAGTCCGTCTGATTTCATTCCTTTTTTGAGGCTTTGTAGCTGATTGGCTTGCTAGGCCATTTCAGAGGGCATTAAGAGTCAACCACATTGCTGTGGGTCTGGAGACACATGTAGGCCACACCATCTAAGGAGCATTACCCTGTCTGGATTATTAGCGTGGCAACAATACCATTACAGCATCGCCTCCCCTGTATTCCGGGCATTGCGCCAGGATACAGATATCTTGAGGGTTGAGGTAAATTGCACATCGCAAGGAAGGTGACCGGTTGTGATGAAGGGTTTGGGTGAGGGTCCATTAATCTTTTTCTAAATGGACCTTTTTCCCAAACCAGTCATCCTTGAATAATGGGAGACAAGAACTGAGGTGTGCTGCATGTGAAAATTGAGCCTATTATCAGGGATGGTGCATGTGCATGAAAATGAATACAATGAAATGTTCCTGGGGAGAGCAGGTAACTGGTGGATAGGCTTGATGCAGTCTGGAAAATTTGAACCAAGTTGACTACCAAGGTGTACAAGCCATTCCCCAGAAGGTAGGTTCTGATAAGAAGGCCATTTAAGGCAAAAACAATTAAATGGAAATTAAGATGGAAGTGGAAGGTCGATCCAATCTCACCCATTTACACCATCACCAAATGCTACAGCTACCACTCATAAGACCATAACCATAAGACATAGGAGCAGAAAAGGCCATTCGGCCCATCGAGTCTGCTCCGACATTCAATCATGGCTGATAAGTTTCTCAACCCCATTCTCCCGCCTTCTCCCCGTAACCTTTGATCCCCTTACCAATCAAGAACCTATCTATTTCAGTCTTAAATAAACTCAATGACCTGGCCTCCACAGCCTTCTGTGGCAATGAATTCCATAGATTCACCACTCTCTGGCTAAAGAAGTTTCTCCTCATCTCTGTTCTAAAAGGTCTTCCCTTTACTCTGAGGCTGTGCCCTCGGGTCCTAGTCTCGCCTACTAATGGAAACATCTTCCCCACGTCCACTCTATCCAGGCCTTTCAGTATTCTGTAAGTTTCAATCAAATCCCCCCTCATCCTTCTAAACTCCATCGAGTATAGACCCAGAGTCCTCAAACGTTCCTCATATGTTAAGCCTTTCATTCCTGGGATCATTCTCGTGAACCTCCTCTGGACCGTCTCCAGGGCCAGCACACACTTCCTGAGATATGGGGCCGAAAATTGCTCACAATATTCTAAATGTGGTCTGACCAGAGCCTTATAAAGCCTCAGCAGCACATCCCTGCTTTTATATTCTAGTCCTCTCGAAATAAATGCCAACATTGCATTTGCCTTCCTAACTACCGACTCAATTTACAAGTTAACCTTAAGAGAATCCTGGACTAGGACTCCCAAGTCCCTTTGCACTCCAGACTTCTGAATTCTCTCCCCATTTAGAAACTAGTCTATGCCTCTATTCTTCCTACCAAAGTGCATGACCTCACACTTCCCCACGTTGTATTCCATCTGCCACTTCTTTGCCCATTCTCCTAACCTGTTCAAATCCTTCTGCAAGCTTCCCCGCCTCCTCAATACTACGTGTCCCTCCACCTATCTTTGTATCATCTGCAAACTTAGCCAGGATGCCCTCAGTTCCTTCATCTAGATCATTAATGTATAAAGTGAAAAGTTGTGGTCCCAACACTGACCCCTGTGAAACTCCACTAGTCACCAGCCGCCATCCTGAGAAGGACCCCCTTATCCCCACTCTCTGCCTCCTGCCAGACAGCCAATCTTCTATCCATGCTAGTACCTTGCCTCTAACACCATGGGCTCTTATCTTACTGAGCAGCCTCCTGTGCGGCACCTTGTCAAAGGCCTTCTGGAAGTCCAAGTAGATAACATCCATTGGCTCTCCTTTGTCTAACCTACTCGTTACCTCCTCAAAGAATTCTAACAGATTTGTCAGGCATGACCTCCCCTTGATGAAACCATGCTGACTTTGCCCGGTTTTACCATGCACTTCCAAGTATTCTGAAATCTCATCCTTAATAATGGACTCTAAAATCTTACCAACGACCGAGGTCAGGTTAATCGTCCTGTAATTTCCCGTCTTTTGCCTCACTCCCTTCTTAAACAGGAGAGTTACATTAGCGATTTTCCAGTCCTCTGGGACCCTCCCTGACTCGAGTGATTCCTGAAAGATCACCACTAACGCCTCCACTATCTCTTCAGCTATCTCCTTCAGAACTCTGGGGTGTAATCCATCTGGTCCAGGTGATTTATTCACCTTCAGACCTTTCAGTTTTCCTAGCACCTTCTCCTTGGTAATGGCCACCATACTCACCTCTGCCCCCGACTCTCTTGAACTTTGGGGATGTCACTCGTGTCTTCCACTGTGAAGACTGACGCAAGGTACCTATTCAGTTCCTCCGCCATTTTTTTGTTCCCCACTACTACTTCTCCAGTGTCATTTTCCAGTGGCCCAATGTCCACTTTTGCCTCTCTTTTATCTTTTATATATTTAAAAAACTCTTGCAATCTTCTTTTATATTACTGGTTAGTTTACCCTCTTATTTAATCTTCTCCCTCCTTATTTCTTTTTTAGTTGTCCTCTGTTGGTCGTTGTAGGCTTCCCAATCCCCTGGTTTCCCACTGCTCTTCGCCGCATTGTATGCTTTCTCTTTAGCTTTTCTGCAGTCCCTGACTTCCCTTGTCAGCCTCGTCCTCCTAGGGATGAATTTTTGCTGTGTCTCCCAAATTACTCCCAGAAACTCCTGCCATTGCTGTTCCACTGTCTTTCCTGCTAGGCTCATCTCCCAGTCAATTCTGGCCAGCTCCTCCCTCATGCCTCTGTAGTTGCCATTATTCAACTGTAATACCGTTACATCTGATTCCAGCTTTTTCCTCTCAAATTGCGGGTAAATTCTATCATATTATGGTCACTTCCTCCTAAGGGTTCCTTCACCTTAAGCTCCCTTATCAAATCTACCTCATTACACATCACTAAATCTAGAATTGCCTGTTCCCTAGTGGGCTCCACCACAAGCTGCTCCAAAAAGCCATCTCGTAGACATTCCACAAATTCCTTTTCTTGGGATCCACTACCAACCTGATTTTCCCAGTCTACCTGCATATTGAAATCCCCCATGATCACTGTAACCTTGCCTTTCTTACACACCTTTTCTATCTCCTGGTGTATCTTGTGCCCCACATCCTGACTACTGTTCGGAGGCCTGTACATAACTCCCATTATGGTTTTTTTACCTTTGCGGTTCCTCAACTCTACCCACACAGATTCTACATCATCTGACCCTACATCATTTCTTGCTATCGATTTAATTTCATTTCTTACTAACAAAGCAACCCCACCCCCTCTGCCAACCTGCCTATCTTTTCGATAGGATGTATATCCTTGGATATTTAGCTCCCAGTCCTGATCCCCTTGCAGCCATGTCTCCGTGATGCCCACCACATCATACCTGCCAATTTCAATCTGCGCCACAAGCTCATTTACCTTATTTCGTATACTGCGTGCATTCAGATACAACACCTTCAGTCCTGTATTTCCCGTCCCCTTTCTCATTGTCGTCCCTTTAGCTGATGTGCTTGAAGTTAGATTCCTAGCCCTTTCCAAACACTCTGTCCTATTTTGTGTTCTGGAGACTTTGATAGCCTCTCCTAGGCTCTCCTTTCTTTTCAGTTTTTTCATAATTTTCCATGAAGTTGAATCCACACCTCCCCCCCCACCCCCCCCACCCCCCCCACCCACATGTTAACCTGCTGCTTTGTTTCCCATTAGTCATACTTCACTCCTGACAAAGTATTCTGCAGTAAAAACAGAGACATGAACAGCAGCTGTACGATGAGTTGTATCCAATATGTGGGCTGATCTGATATTTATGAAAGGCAAAGCCCAAGTTAGTAATGCTGAAAGCTAAACAATCTGCGTAATTCGGACTATGAGTAAGATTTTCCCTGCGGCTTCTAAGCCACACCGTCAGGCTGAAATGCGGGCCAGAAACCCGTACTGTGCGGGAAACAGTCACTAATTGTGATTTTCCCTGGGGCAGCCAATTAATGGCCAGAGGACAGCGTGCATCCAATTAAGGATGAGGGACAGGCACCCGAAACATTCAGAGGCTTTCCAGCTTGAAAGAAACAACAGGCCACAATGGAAAGTAAATAAGGGAGAGACCACTTCAAAATGGAGGCAGCCCCCTCCACATTTTTTAAGCTTAACTAAACAACAGCTTTTGCAACCAGGCCACCATTGTGGAGGATGGAGGAACCCTCTCTAGTGGGGAGCATGAAACTGCTGCATCACTCAGGCAGACAGGCAGGGTCTCTAGACCTGCCTGGAGTGCTGACCCCATGGTCTTATTTTTTTTATTCATTCATGGGGTGTGGGAATTGCTGGCTGGGCCAGCATTTATTGCCCATCCTTAATTGCCCTTGAGAGGGTGGTGGTGAGTTGTCTTCTTGAACCGCTGCAGTCCATGTGGTGTAGGTGCACCCACAGTGCTGTTGGAGAAGGAGTTCCAGGATTTTGACCCAGCGACAGTGAAGGAACAGCGATATATTTCCAAGTCAGGATGGTGAATGGCTTTCGGGGACCGTGGTGGTGATGTTCCCATATATCTGCTGCCCTTGTCCTTCTATGTGGTCATGGGCTTTGAAGGCGCTGTCTAAGGAGCCTTGGTGAGTTTCTCCTGCTCTTCTGCTGGGAGGCCTTAAGCAGGCCCCGGCTGCCTGCAGGAAACTGAAGGTCAACTGCAAAATCCCACTTGGTCTCCTTTAATTGGACTGACGTTGTCCATAATCACTTTCATCAGAAAATAGGCCAGGGTAGGATGGAGCCTGAGAATTGGGACTCCAGCCAGCAAGTGTTTTTTTTAAGCTTTCACCCACCCCCAATCCTGATCTGGCCTAAAATTAAGCCTGATATCTATCTAACACTTCCCCTTAGGGCATTGCATTTACAACATATCATTAACATTGAAATTTAGATATATTTTTAAAATACTGATCTGATGAAACTGTGAAAACCAGCGGAGATTTATAACAGACAGCTGATTCCATATTGCCTGTTTTCCAATATCGTCCAAAGTCAAAATGATCTGTATTTCATGACTGAAGATTTCCCACTGTTGATCTGTCAACCACCTAATTTTTATGCCAAGTTTGTTTAGGTCAGATACATTTTTACTTTATTGAACTTCGCATTTTTCCAGCCTAGCAGTCTTATTTTGACACGTTATTATCATTTTCTGTTCTTACACTGAATCCAACTATCTTCTGATGACTATTTCACAATTCCCAGTTCAGTTACTTTCTCTGCTTAATTTCCACAATCTATAGCAAGCAATGTGCCTTGCCTTATTACTAATCTCGAAAGTTGTTCTGGATGCATTTTGTAAATTGATCTGTCGAGCAAATTTTTTTATATCAGTAGTTCTCTGTAATCCACACCATCAATTGTACCATCTTCTTCCCTATTTCTTAACTCTGTCTATATGGATTCTGTCTTAAGGATGTTGGAGGAGGGGCATTATGCTGTGATAAATTCCTTTACTAACACTGTCATCTCACCTCACCTCCATTTTGCTTCCCAGTCTCTCCTAAGTTTTGACCAGGAATATTACATTCTTAACCCACTTCAAATTTAAATTATGCCTAGAGCTGCTACATCAAATTCCTCCATAATTACTAATGCTTCCAACTCTATGATTTTGTTTGTTTTTAAATTCTTTGTACATTCGCAGTCATACTTTTGCAAGCTTCAACCTATTTTTTTAAATTTTGCATTTAATTTTTTGATAACGCTTTCACCTCCTAGAACTTTTTTTATTCCTCACTACCTCATAACCTTTTTAGCTCTCTCCTGTCATGTATTTTCTCACTATTTATTAGAACTAAACCTTTTTATTCCATTTTAAAAGCTTTATTAATCATGCTGTCCCTTTCTAGTCCCAAGCCTTGATTTTCCCACCACCCCTTGCCATATTAATATAATTATTCCCCAATCCCCTATTTACTCTTTTTTTAAGGACATGGGCACTCTCTTTAATTCAGGCAAAGGCCATTCTTTTGCTAAAGCCTTTCCTTGTTTCAGAATTTGGTTTGATTTTCCAAGAATATGACTTCCCTTCTGCACCAGCTCTGCAGCCATAGCCTGACCTTTCTAATGTCCTCATCTTCCTTTTCTTTAACCCATCTAGTCTGTGTCAAAGGAAACAATCTAGGGATTCCCATCCATGAGCTGTTATTTCTAGTCCAGCACCTAATCATTTAAACTACCACATAAGGGCAACTACCACTCAAGGGCAATTAGGGAAGGGCAACAAATATTGGCCAATGCAGTGATACTCACATCCCATGAATGGATAAAGAACATTTCAACTTCTTATCTAAATTATTGGTTCTAATATAGCTCACTACTTTGGGTTTTACTCTCCCCCTTTCCAGAAATGTAGCATAATATACTTTAGCCTGGCACTAGGGAGGCAACATGTCATTTTGGATCTCCTGACCATGGCTGCAATGACCCCTGAATATTGATCACTAACTTGGTTCCTGGGTTGAGAAGGTTGGTCTATGAAGAGAGGCTGAGTAAATTGCGCCCATACTCTCTGGAGTTTAGAGGAACGAGAGATGATCTCATTGCGACATACAAGATTCTGCAGTGACTTGACATGGTAGACACAGATAGATTGTTTTCCCTGACTGGGAATTTAGGACATGGGGCCAAGCAATTTGGACTAAGATGAGGAGAAATTTCTTCACTCAGAGAGTTGTGAATCTATGGAATTCTGTACCCCAGAGGGTTGTGGATGCTTTATCACTGAATATATTTAAGGCTGAGATGGACAGATTTTTGGTCTCTCAGGGAATCAAAGGATATGGGGAGGGGGCAGGAAAGCAGAATTGAGGGAAAAAAATCAGCCATGATCGTAATGAATGCTCTTATTTCTTATGTTCTTATTCTATCACTGCGGTTATTCTCCTACTCTTCACTCCATAAAAATATTTTAGAGGTGGTCTTCAAGAGTCATCTCTAGGTTATTGTGATTTATAAGTTCTTCATTATTCGGATTACCATATCAGCAGATCATGCCTGGTTTAGCTGGTACTAACCGTATAAACGTTGGCCGAATAGGGATGTTAGTCTGTGATGCTGACAGAACCAAAGCAGAAGCAGAAGAAGCATACATAATTCCACTTGATATTAAAGTTTATATCTCATAGTGGACTGTTACTATTAAACAAAAAAGTACTTTGGTTCTTTTCTCTCCTAACTATACTCGTAGACAAACAGATCCGACAACAATGAGACATTCTGGCTTTAATTTTTAGTTATGTAAGTGAGAGGGTGCTCTGTTGTAAACCTTTACCCTTTCTGCACATAATGCTATTGTTTTGTCATAAATAAAATAGAACTCTTGCGAGGAGTTATATGACATAACTGCAGGGCACAGTGTTGTGACCCTACCCAGGATATCCTCTAGGGAGCAGAATCTAATCTTCCCCTTCCTTAAAGGGTGGAAACATTGAATATTAATAAACTATATTTCTCCATAACACAGCAACCCATGATTCAAAACACTTTGTAAGGGATTTAGTTAGTGATTACACTATTGAGATATATCTCTTTTTAAAAACGGTTAGTGATCGCCTTTCAAATCCATTCCAGGGAGTGGGTGTGGGTTGGAGGTTTGCATTGTCATGGCAATAAAGTGGACACGAAGTGGCTGCTGATTGGACTGACAGTACTGTCATCATTCATCTTAATGAGCATCCAAAATCCATATCATTTAGGTTTTCTAAAGGATAATTTCTGAAGCTGTTATGTGGCAAAATAACACAACACTGCACAGAGAACTGTTCCAAACGGTTTAATTCATGTCTCAGGCACTGATCCACATCTTCCGAAGCTATTTGCTCTTTCGCAATTGTAAACGGTCGTAGGAAGAAAAATGTGGATAAGTGTCTGACAGCCAGACTTAGAGAATATTTGCCTAAAACCCATGAATATTATTAAACCGGCTTTGCTGCTTGCAAATCCTCAAGAAGGGGATTAAATGGGGTTACTATGTGCATGCCTGTCTGTCACACAAATATCATGATGATAACAACTCATATTGTCATATAAAGCCTCTGCTTATATAAGATAGAATTCCTTAAACCCCTTCAAAAGAACATTGAAGTATGCTGATGCACTCAAATATCCACAGTCCAACACTAAGCACCGCGTGTAGTCCTTTTCCTCTCAGCCCCTGTGCACATACAGTGGACAACTTTGACATCTGATATTATAAAATAATGCCTTGGTCTCTTGTTCCTTCAGTAGCTGAAGTTCATAAACACATAATAATTCAACACAAGAAATTCAGACAAGAAAATTAAACTGTTCTGACAAAAGTAAGTTAATTTGAACTCTTTTATACAAAGAGCTATAGAATTTGAGATAGAAGATTGCGTAAAGGACATAATTTTACGATGGTAACCTATAGTGCCATCAATCAATGTGCTTCTAATTCTCCCTTTTCCATCACAATCGTTCTTTTCTCTTTATTTATATTACTATGGTTCACTGTTCATTTAATGTTATACCCCCTGTTTTCCTCCTTAGCTCCAAGAATGCAATATTAAATTCTTCTTCTGCATTCAAGAGTTGCTCTAACCCCCTCTTTCCCAGGAAAACTATGGAAGTCATTGATGTTCTTGTGAGTGCCATCATGCTGAACTGTATACTGCTCATTTAAAAAAAAAATATGAAAAAATGCTTTTAGTGGCTCACTGCGAGAGGCAAAATATTTCATTTGATTCTTATAATAAACTGCCAGTAAGAACGTAAGCATGAAATTTGAAAAGGTCACCTGCCTCTTGGGCCAGCACTTTCCAGCAGACCACACAAAATTTGGAGTACTAACTTCACTCTAATTTATTTATTCTACATAGATGAAGTTGGAACATTAAATATGTTGATGTCACACACATTGCCTGCCACAAAATATGGCAGATACTTTAAACAATGGCATTCTGTTTTATATATTTTGTAGCTCTCATACAATGCAAGGGCACTGTCAATGAATTGCCTAGGGCATATTCAACACACACTTTTAAGTGTCTAAACACTACAGGAATTATTTACTTATCTATTGCATTGAAAGAAACTGAGGGCCATGTTTTCAAATGCCAGATGGGTCAGGGCCTGGTGTGGGTGGGATTTAAACGTTGCAGTCCCAGATGTCAGCTTTGGATCCCACTGCCCCTGGGGCAGTCTCTAATTTTCAAAAAACTGGCAGTAGGGAGGGAATAGGAAACCAACTCACCTCAACGAACGGCCAATTAAACTCTTTTAGGAGCTTGTTAATGCAATTTTGTAATGGCGATTTTGACAAATCTGAACAATCTGGTGCATGTTAGTGTTCACTGTCATGCAATGGATTTTAAAAAAAATGTATAATATCATTGGGCCCTCTGCTATCATGAATCGAAATATGTACAGTACCTTAGTTTTACCCATTTGCACTCTTCCTCTCATGCCTTGCCCTCTGACGAGCTGCCTGCTCTTTCCGGCAGGACAGTGACAGGCTCCAACATGGCTGCCTTCTGCCTTTGCCACTGGTGGAAGGCAGGCAGCTCCAGCCTTTTGAAGGCTCTCATGCCACTAATTAGGCACTGAGCTGGCCTCCTGCCCAATTAGGGCATTTAAAGGGATGGGCAACTATTAGAGTCATAGAGGTTTACAGCACAGAAAAAGGCCCTTTGGCCCATCGAGTCTACACCAGCCAAACAAGAACCTAACTATTCTAATCCCATTTTCCAGCACTAGGCCCATAGCCTTATATGCCATGGCATCGCAAGTGCACATCCAAATACTTCTCAAATGTTATAAAGGTTTCTGCCTCTACCACCCTTTCAGGCAATGAGTTCCAGATTCCCACCACCCTCTGGGTGAAAAAATTCTTCCTCACATCCCCTCTAAACCTCCTGCCCCTTACCTTAAATCTATGCCCCCTGCTTATTGATCCCTCCACCAAGCGAAAAAGTTCCTTCCTGTCTACCCCATCTACGTCCCTCATAACCCTCATAATTTATGGTGGATTTATCCTTGCCACCAATGCCCATATCCCGTGAAAGAATAAAAAAAACTTAAAATTAGCATCGTGAGGGCAGCACAGTTGTGGCAAAGGGTTGGGGCCCAGAATGTATCTGGGTGTCGTATTCTTGACCCTTCATTGAAAATCCAGCCCTGTTGAACGAGCAATGGGTCCAAGCACAACAAAATATTTAAAGTTCAAATGAAGCTTCTTCCCTGCCACCCAACCTGCTGCCTCTGAAATATGGTTCCTTTGGCTGGCATTTTTTTCAAACTCATGTGTTTTGATTGTAAATAGCTCAGCTGCTACATCTCTGTTACACTAGTTCCAATGCAATTTACAAGTGAATGTGTGTGATGAGGAGGCCGGTTAGCTCAGTTGGCTAGTGTGTGGTTCAGAATAACGGCAACATTGTGCGTTTGATTCCTGCTTTGGCTGAGGTAGACTTGGGACCTGACTCCTCACCCTGCCCCTGAGAGTGAAAGGCAATGGCAAAAACTGCCAAGAAAACAGCTCAGGATGAAGTATCAGCAGACAATGAGCTAAAGGCAGAGCACACATGAATGAATGAACATGTGATGGAGAGAGATTTCAACTAGAGAAATAATACATTGCACAATTTTTGCCCTTGTGTCCCAATACATCTTGTGAAGTTATTTGTTCAGTTATTTTATTCATTCACAGGATGTGGGCATCACTGGTAATGCTGGCTAGTGCAGTTACTGCCTTGAATCCACTGTTGGTATCCCAATATTTTTTATACATGTCCTCTACATTCAGGTTCTGTAGCCCACAAAACATTTTGTTAGTACTATCATTAGTAGGTTTCCAGTGAATACAATCTGTGCTGGCATATTGCTGCAATATATTTTCTTTATTTAAGATCTAGTCTGTCTTCTTGCTGCATTGGGATCTAGCCTCACTAATATTTTTATTATTATTTTATGAATTTGGAAACACGCTGCTTCTAAATGCTTCTGAAAATTTGTCGAAAATAACAGAGTAAAGTATTCTTTCCTTCCATAACTTATTCTTTCCAGGCATTTCTAAAGGTTTGAATACACCTCATCCTTCGTTTCACCTAAAGTCTAAATGGACTGATTTATATAAACTCTGGTAAATAACATTTTTCTTCCCAATTTTTCCCACTAATCTTTCTCTGTCTCTCTCCTCAATGCAATGACCCCACGGACACCTTGGTGAAATGAATTTTATTCTCGAGATATCCTTGACAGTGACTGCTTGCAGGCTATTTGTCCATGGAGGGCATTACTTTGCAGCTTAATCCTGACTCCAACATGCACTCAAATGTTCTTCCAGCCAGGGTCGATGGAGATCAGAAACGAGAATCCAAGTAGATTTTGACTCCTTCCTACGCTTTGGCATTAAGGTCAGGTATGGCAGCCCTAGTACCATCCTGGCTAAGATTGACTAATTCAATACAGACTAGGGATCACACATGATGGGATCTCTGTGGTCAGTATGACTCTGTTATTCACTGAATACCCTACAACTTTATTAATATATCAGCCATGGCTAACATGAATGGAGGCTCACGTCCTACCTTTCATTAATCATTCTGCTCAGCTCCTGGCTAATTCTCATAGGAATCTTTAGCCCATTTTACACTGACGGCAATAAAACTTGCACTATTGTTATCAACGCCATTGTTAAAAACGACTTCATTCTCCCTCTTGATAAAAGGAAGCAAACGAACAAAAAGTGACTGTAATGTAGGCCTGAACATTTAATTGTATTTTGGTTCCACAGACGTGAGAAATATCGATAAGGATTACACACACTTGTAACCTTCCAGAGCCTCGACAGTCTCAATACAATATCTGGAAAAATATACATGCACACAATATAAAATTTAAAATGATAATATTCTTCAGTACCCAGGCGTAGCAACTTTATGAAATTAAAGAATAGTGACACCATCAACAAATCTGTAATGATTAACCAGATGTTCCAGTGACAGTGAAAAATACAGCACAACAGTAAAATTGAATTTTCTTAACAAAACCAGATAACACTTTTTTTTAGCCATTTTACAATAAAGGAGGATATTGCACAGATTTTATTTCTGATATTTATGAAATCTATTTAATGCTGGTCAACAGAAGAGATTTATATCTATCTCAATCTAACATATGAAAGCACTGATGTTTGCAAGTTATTTCAAGAGGGATTTTCTCTGAACACAGTGTTGTGGTGCACATGTTCATACACCATGTAGTTCAGGATTCTGAACAAAAATCCATTGAGGGGGAAAAAGACCTAGGCCTTAGGGTGTATGAGTCTCTAAAGCATCATGACAGTGCAGTGAGGCTATAGCAAAAGTAAATAAGAGTATTAGGATGTATTGTTGGGATGATCCAATATAAGCAAAGAGTGCTACAGACTTGGAGTAAGACCCCGGTTAGGCCTCATTGCCTCCGCCACAGATCGTGGGTGGAGGTAATGTTTTTGTCCCGTTTGTCCGTTTCCTATATATCTCAAAAACTAATGGACAGATTTCAATAAAGCTTGGTACGCAGATAAGATATGGCCCAAGGAAGAACTGATTTTTTTTTTTTTTTGCAAAGATGCAGATGTGGATCCTTGAATTCTTTAAAAGATCCGTCAACACTGGAAGATCAGGCAATTTAACTTTTTTTTTAAAAGAATGCTGCGTGTAGTTTTTAGAATGTTGTTGATTGTTTTAGAATGCTGTGGAATGGCTCAGCTTTTGTGGTGGAATTTCTCACAGCTGCCAAAATATGAGTAGAATTTTCAGAGCAGATTGTTGGATGTGGATAGGCCTGAAGCCTCCTCACTGAGACGGAAACACTCAATAAAAAATCTCTTTTAGCAGCTTTGTAGTTACAGAGCATCAATCAGGCAGGGAAAAGCCTCAAGGAAGAGCTATGTAATTGTAATAATGTTGAGTTAACACAGCGTGGTGGAGGTATGGACTCTACTGAGTGCCTTCTTCATTTGTTTAGTATTGTGGATAGCTTTGGTTCCCTCACATCGTTGATGATATAAAGGCCCTGGGAAAGATTGAGAAGATTGATACCTAGATAAAAAGTCCTTAGTTGTCATAATAGGCTTAGATATTTGGGTCCTTTTAAGTCTAGAAGAGTTTTGACTAAGAGCAGGAGATACTTAAAATAAGGAAGGATTTAGACTGTGTGCACATGGTAAACTCCGTGAATGGTAGATCAGCGAGAACCAGGGATGTGCATATAACTTACTTAAGCAAAGGACTAAGATAGATGTCAAGAGATGTTTCCTTTTGCAGAAGGTAATCGACCTTAGGAATAAATTGCTGATTCATGCAGTGGGTATGGATTTTTTCCCAATATTCAAAAGGGAGCTGGGCATGTTTTTGGCTGAGGATGATCTCACTGTTCCTCAGAGATAGGTGAGATGTTAGGTGATGTGCTCGCCTGGAACTCATTCAGGAACCAGAAAAGAATTTCTCGGAATTCTTTATTTCCCCTAAGTGGGTGGAGGTATTTTTTTTGCCTCTTCCAGGAGATTACATTGTGCATGCTTAGTGGCAACATGACTCTACGAGGCAGGCTTAATGAATCAATTGCTTTATTCCTCTCTAGCATTTTTTTATGTTCATATGCAACTCATGCTGCATCTCATGCTCCTGTTTTAAGCTCCATTTTATGTTCTACCTCACACTCTTGCCATTCCTCCTCACTTCTACGCGGTTGCATTTTATGTTCCAATTATTATAGCATAACTTCTCACTCCAGACTCACGCTCTTGTTTTAAACTCTTATCCACTAACCTTGTCTCAAATTCCTTGCCTCCTATACCTTTCAGCCCTACTCTATACTTGTTATGTAAATCACTTACACAGTGAGGAGCTCATAGCAATCCATCAAACTGCTGCCTTACACCTCATCTTCCTTCCCTGGCCAATAGTTAGCCCCCAGTCAACACACTAAAACAGATTACCTGGCCATTATCATGTTGCTGTTTGTGGAAACTGTGATGCGTAGTTGCCTGCCACACATCCTACAGTACAACATTAAACCCACTTCAAAAAATACTTAATTGGCTGTAAAGTGCTTTGGGATATCCTGAGGTCATGAAAGGCGCTGTATAAGTCAAAATCTTTCTTTCTTATGCCTTTTGGAATTCTAAGCATTATACTGCAGGTTCATGTCTGCCTCATATTGTGCCTCAGATGCCTGCTGTGTTATGCATTTAGAGCAGTGCCCTGCCTCATGGACCTGTCTGAAATTACTTACTCATATACATGTATAGACATCTCAGTGGGGTCAAATAGCAAAATGAGTTGATCTCATCCCCATCCAGTGACCCTTTGGAAATACATGCATGTTGACACTGAATAAATACAGGATTGGGCTTGGTGGCAATGCCCCCAAACTCACTCATGACGAACAGCTGCATGTGGTGGTGCTGGAAAACTGCTCTCTGCTTTGAAGACATATCTGAAATAGTTTTGCCATTTCCCAGAAAGAGAGAGAGGAAAAAAACAAATCTGAGGAAAGTTGAGGATCAAAGAAAAAAAAACCTATCTTTTTCTTGACACCAAGTCTGGGTAAATTTACAATAATTTCCATTAATAATTCTTCAATTTTTCACCACCATAGATTGATGTATTCTTCCTGCCTTTCTTACCTGAAGGTATTCCCAATATATGAGTTTCCCAGCAGTGGTGAGTGGATAATGATCAGGAGTGGGAACCCTGACTAAGTTTCTTCCCCATTTCCCAGGAGTAGAACAACAAATTGTAACAAAAACAGAAAATGCTGGAAAAACTCAGCAGGTCTGGCAACATCTGTGGAGAGAGAAATAGAGTTAACGTTTCGAGTCCATATGACCGAGTCACACAGACTCAAAACGTTAAATCTGTTTCTCTCTTCACAGATGCTGTTAGACCTGCTGAGTTTTTCAAGCATTTTCTGTTTTTGTTTCAGATTTCCAGTATCCGCTGTATTTTGCTTTTATCTTAATGAATTGTAACACTCTGGAATGTTACCCCAGCTAACACCAGTCAGCTCAGTGAAGCAGTCAGACTATCCTTTAATGATGAATGTGCCACTTTGTATGTTGTTTCCAGAATTTTTTAATAAGCTCACAATTAAACCATCAAATTGGCCAATGAACAGAATATAGTGAATCATAACTGATGCAACTCATTATTTTCAGCAAAAAGGATGTGCATGAAGCACAGCCCCACATGAAAAAATAAAGAGGAAATGTGGACATGCTTATACACAAAGTAAGTCACAGCAGAAATGTATTGTCCCCTTTGGACGAGTGTTTCCATTATGGAGCATATCTCTTTTAAACAGATGTCCCAATACAAAGAAATGGTTCCTTTACAAAATCTGAGACTTAGCTAGGTATATTATCAAGGCATGTTCCCAGGGCATGGTTTCTTTTAAAAAAATTCCTGTATTACAACGAAAGTCTCGTTAAACAGGATATCTCCATTATCATTGTTTGATCCTTTTAAACAGACACTCTCCTTTAACCAGGACACCAATTATCTGCTCTATACTATTATATATATTGTAGGTTTGAAGTTAACGTCTCTGGGATGTAATAAAGCACTCCGAATTCTGATGAATGCGTAACTAGTTTGCGAGAAATGTTCTGCTTGGATCGGGATTATGCCTGGATCAGAATTTCGATAAACTGCAGATAGCTGAAAATCTTTTCAGCAAAGCCCATTTAATCATTCAACCATCAATTCAATCTAAACAAAAACCAACAGCAATCACTTAGCCAGCATGTATATTTTACATGGATGTGATTAGATTTCTACAACAGGTGAAAATCAGAGTTAAGAGTATTCATTGTGCTGAGCATTAAGTACCAGATAAGCTTACAGTGGCTCAGGAAAATAGAATGCTTTAGTACGCTGAGATCTACACCAGGGATCTATTCAGATTAATTCACGCTTCAGGCCATCAAAAATATAGGCCGTTGTAAGCAAAGTCACGTCACTGCTCAACAGCCAGGACGAGCAGTCCTACCGTACTGCCAGAAATCAAATGCAAACTCAAAACTAGACTAAGAAACATGGGCACACTCTTCTCCTTTATATAAGATCATCATAGATAGGCTTCCACGGGCTGGCAAACACCAGTGATGTCTCTCATTCCCATGAGACTAATCACTTTGAACTAAGGTTGTTGCGGGGCCCAGGAAACTAGGGCCCTCCTCCCAACTGAATGACTGGGGATGGGACTCTCATATGCTGCTGGACTATCAAGGATGAAGCAGCTCTTTCACTCCCTGTGAATGAGAAATTGCATATGAATAAAATTGAAGAAATGATATTCCTTTCAAAAGGTTACTGCTTCTGTGTTCATTTGTTTACTTGTTATTTCTATCTATCTCGGCCAATTGTTCACCAAATTCATGTTGGCTTAAATCCAAATCTAATCTCCCCCTGCTGGATACATAAATAACTTCATAATATAGGAATCAGAATCGCCATTGGAAAATGCTCATATTTACTGCTCAGCAGTCAGATGTTTGACTTTTGTCTCCTCCAATAGGCAGCTAGATATTAAACCTCATGAAATTAAGACTTTTTCTTTAAAATAATGATTTTCTGTAGCTGTCACTCAATGTAGTCAATCACTGCCCAGTATGCAGGAAAATAACGAAGGTGGGAGAATAAAAGTAATAAGATGGTTAAGCGAAGGGCACAATGACCATTTGCACATAAATGATATTTTGTTTCAAAGGTTTAATTATGTCCACATCTTCATTGTTTCAAAAGCAGGTATTTATTAGGAAATCTCTAACAACTTCCATTCCATCCAGAGTGTAAAAGCCAAATATTAAATGACACAATTCAGTGGCCACTTAAGGGCTTCATCCTGCCACCGCCAGTATTTTACCTGTGGCAGGAGGTGGAGAGGTTCAGGAAGTTTGGCAGCTTTAGATGGTGTCAGGCAATGGAGAGGACCTCCTTTGCAGGCCACCCGGGCCCATCGGAGACACCCCCAGCTTCATTGTCATCCCCCCTTTAACCCTCCCCTGCCACGGCCTCTTGAACTGGGCCCCCACATCCCTCACCCTCTCAACAGAGAACCTTGGCCCCAGACTTACCTGGGCTCCTCGGCATGGTGGAATTGCCTGCAGTCCCAGCAGTGGTCACCACTCCCAGTTGGCACGGCTGGCAGCTCTCTAAGGCGGGACCTCCTCCTGGGAAAGGGGCAGAGGTCTCGCCTTATAGTAATTGATGCCGATCCCAGTGTTAAATTGCTGTGAGGCTGTCGTCAGGATTGTTGGTTGGGCTCCACCCTCAAAGGGGCTGAAGGGGCGCAGAACACAGTGCTGTGTAAAATGCAGCCCACAGTTCCTACTACAGTTTCACTCCTGTATAGAGAACAGCACTGCAGGATGAGTTTATTATAGATCAGGAATTTCGAACTGCAGGATACTGTGTCCTCTGAGAATGAAGAAGATCAGAACCTATAAGCTGTCTCTATGAATTAAGAGGTTAGAATTGGGAAGGATGGAATGTCTCTGAATTGGGGAGGATGGAATGGGAGAACGTCTGTGAATTGGAGAGGTTAGAATGGGAGAGTATCCCTGTGGATTGAAGAGTTAAGAACACAAGAACGTCTCTGTGAATTGAAGATGTTGCAATTACAGCAGAGTGTCTCTGTGAATTGGGGATGTAAAATCAGAAAGTATCTCTGTGAACTTGAGAGTTTGGAATTACAGGAGAGTGCCTCTGTGAATTGGGAAGGTTGGAATTAGGGACAGTGTCTCTGTGAATTAGAGAGGTTGGAATTAGGGAGAGTGTCTCTGTGAGTTGGAGAGGTTGGAATTAGGGAGAGTGCCTCTGTGAATTGGGAAGGTTGGAATTAGGGACAGTGTCTCTGTGAATTAGAGAGGTCAGAACGGATGGGAAAGTGTCTCCAAAAATTAAGACATTGGAATGGAAGAGTGTCTGTGAATTAGGGAGGTTAGAATAGGATAGTGTGCCTGTAATTTGGAGAGGTTAGAACAGGAGAGTGTCTCTGCGAGTTGAAGAGGTATGAATGTAAGAGTGTCTCTGTGAATTAGAGATGTTGCAATTACAGCAGAATGTCTCTGCGAATTGGAGAGTCTGGAATTACAGGAGGGTGTCTCTGCGAATTGGAGAGGTTAGAACGGGAGAGTGTCTGTAGTAATTGCAAGTTAGACCATTTCTTACTGTTATGGGGATCATGTGACTGTACAGACGAATCAGCCCTAAGTGCGGGGTGGTGCTTTTTAGCCTTGGCCTTGGAACAAGCATGTAGCCTCGTCTGGAGTCTGTAAATGAAGTTTACTGTTTCTTACAAAAAATCTGCCCTGCACTCTAAGTTTATTACAATTGGTGACGGGGGTGGGATAAAACCCTATGGCAAACACAAAAGGAAAAAATAGAAATCAAATCTGAAAAGCCAGTGGATATATATCCAGAACCCTTTCTGCAGTCGAGAAATGTTACCCACAAATTGAAAAAGAGGGCTTATTTATCATACCTGGAGTAAAAAAGTTCCATCAATACTTGCACGGTCGACACTTCACCACAATGTCAGATCACAAACCACTGTTAGGATTGTTTAGTGAAGATAAGACAATCCGACCGATAGCCTCTGCTAGAATTCAAAGATGGGCTTTAATTTTGTCAGCATACAAGTACACTTTTACGCACCGTCCAGTGTGCATATAGCAAATGCAGACGCCCTCAGTTGTCTCCCTTTGCCAGATAGTATTACACACGTACCAGTACTTCAAGAGGTTGTACTTGCATTGAATCTCTGGACTCCTCACCAGTCTGCGCGAGACAGATAAAGAATTGGACAAATTGGGATCCAATTTTAGCAAGAGTCCATGAATAAGTATTACATCTGTGGTCAAATACACAAGTTTCTGAAGAATTAAAACCATTCTTTGTACGTAGATCTGAACTGTGTTGTCAAGATGTATCTTGTTATGGGGAGCAAGAGTCATTGTCCCTGTGCAATCAAGAGAACCATTATTAGAAGAACTTTATAGTGCGCAACCTGGCATTTCGAAAATGAAGATGCTCTCACATAGTTATATCTGGTGGCCAGGTATAGACAGTGATATAGAAAAAATGGTGAAACATTGTCTCCAGTGCCAGCAACAGCAGAAGTTGCCCATTTCAGCTCCATTGCATCCGTGTGTGTGGCCTGGCTGACCCTGGGTTAGACTGCATATTGACTATGTAGGTCCATTTCTAGGTACCATGTTTCTTGCAATTATCAATGCACATTCAAAATGGATGGACGTGTTTGAAGTGAGATCACCTACTTTGTCTTCACCCATTGAAAAACTCTGTGCCAGAGTTTGTGTTCATGGTTTACCTGAAGTTATTGTGTCAGTTATGGTATGGTTTTCACTAGCACTGAATTCTAAAGATTCATGAGCCTAAATGGGATTAAACACATAAGCACAGCACCATATCATCCCTCATCCAATGGGTTAGCAGAAAGAACAGTACACACCTTTAAAATAGGCATGAAGAAACGAACAGAGGGAATGTTAGAAACACGAATTTCAAAGATTCTGGTTCGGTTTTTGTACAACTCCTCATGCGACCACTGGTTTAGCACCTTCAGAATTGTTAATGAAGCACTGACTTTGTACAAGATTGAGTCTAGTGTTCCCTAATTTAGAGGGGAAGGTGGAGAGAAACCATGGTAGACAGAAAGTGAATCATGATGTTCACAGTAAAGGCTGAGAGTTTATTGTGGGAGAGACAGTTTTTGTATGAAATTTCGCAACTGGACCAGGATGGGTCCCTGGTACTATTGTCTCTGAAACAGGACCTTTATCTTATCAAATAGAAGTGGAAAACAGGATCATTAGGAAACACAGGGATCACCTCAGAAGTCGAGAAACCCTCCAACAACCAATTAATCCATCTGAAATCGAAGTCAAAACTTCAACATCTGAGGTGCCAGATCGACAAAGAATAGACATACCAGATGTCTCTGTTGAAGTAAATAATTCTGAACTGCCATTGTCTAGGGATGTCCAAGAAACTGCAGTTCCTGTTCCAGTCAATCCAATAGAAGACCCTCCAGTTGCAGAGTTGCATCGCTCTTCCTGAATCCAAAAACCTCCTCGAAGACTAAATTTATAATGACATGAACTGTGTATAATTGTATATGATATTGCTTAAGATGTTTTTGTAAAGAAGAGGGTAAAAATAAATTAAAGGGAAAGGAATGTAGTAACTTTAATTTAAACCATTTCTTACTGTTATGGGGATCGTGTGACTGTGCAGACAAATCAGTCCAAAGCGTGGAGAATCTTAGGGGGCGGAGCTTTTTAGCCTTGGTCTTGGAACAGGCATGTAGCCTCATCTGGAGTCTGCAAATAAAGTTTTTACTGTTTCTTACAAGAAATCCATCCTGCACTCCAAGTTTATTACAGTCTCTCTGTGAATTGGAATGGTTAGAGCAGGAGAGCATCTCTGTGAATTGGAATGGTTAGAGCGGGAGAGCATCTCTGTGAATTGGAATAGTTAGAACGGGACAGCGTCTCTGTGAATTGGAATAGTTAGAACGGGAGAGGCTCTCTGTGAATTGGAATAGTTAGAACGGGAGAGCGTCTCTGTGAATTGGAATGGTTAGAACGGGAGAGCATCTCTGTGAATTGGAATGGTTAGAACAGGAGAGCGTCTCTGTGAACAGGGGTGTTTAGAACGGGAGAGTGCCTCTGTGAACTGGAGAGGTCGGACTGGGAGAGTGTCTCTGTGAACTGGAGAGGTTACACCTGGGGGCTGTGTCTGTGAATTGGAGAGATTGGAATTACAGGGGAGTGTTTCTATGAATTCCAGAGGTTAGAATGGGAGAGTGTCTCTGTGAATTGGAGATGTTCGAATGGCAGAGTCTCTTTATGAATTGGGGAGTTTAAAATAGGAGTGTTTCTCTGTGAATTGGAGTTTGGAATTACAGCAGAGTGTCTCTGTGAACTGGAGAGGTTACAACTGGGAGTGTGTCTGTGAATTGGAGAGGTTGGAATTACAGTGCATTGTCTCTATGAATTCCGGAGAATTGGAGAATTTGGACGGGAGTGTGTCTCTGTGAATTGAAGAGATTAGGATGTGAGAGCATGCCTGTTAATTTGTGAAGTAAGAATGGGAGATTGTGCCTATGAATTCAAATGGTCACAATGGGAGACTGTCTCTGTGAATTAGAGAAGTTGGAACGGGAGTGTGTCTCTATGAATTGAAGAGGTCAGAATGGGACAGTGTCTCTGTGAACTGGAGAGGCTAGAACTGAAGACTATCCCTGTGATGTGGAGAGGTTAGAACAGTGGAGTGTCTTTGTACATTAGGGGTTGAAATTAAAAGAGGGTGTCTCTGTAAATTGGAGAGGTTGGAATTACAGGAGAGTGTCTCTGTGAATTGGGGATGTTAGAACGGGGGAGTGTCTCTGTGAATTGGGGATGTTAGAACGGGGGAGTGTCTCTGTGAATTGGGGATGTTAGAATGGGAGAGTGTCTCTGTGAATTGGAGATGTTAGAACGGGAGAGTGTCTCTGTGAATTGGGGATGAGGGAGTGTCTCTGTGAATTGGGGATGTTAGAACGGGAGAGTGTCTCTGTGAATTGGAGATGTTAGAACGGGAGAGTGTCTCTGTGAATTGGGGATGAGGGAGTGTCTCTGTGAATTGGGGATGTTAGAACGGGAGAGTGTCTCTGTGAATTGGGGATGTTAGAACGGGAGAGTGTCTCTGTGAATTGGAGATGTTAGAACGGGGGAGTGTCTCTGTGTATTGGAGATGTTAGAACGGGAGAGTGTCTCTGTGTATTGGAGGTGTTAGCATGGAGGAGTGTCTCTGTGAATTGGGGATGTTAGAACGGGGGAGTGTCTCTGTGAATTGGGGATGTTAGAACGGGAGAGTGTCTCTGTGAATTGGGGATGTTAGAACGGGAGAGTGTCTCTGTGAATTGGGGATGTTAGAACGGGGGAGTGTCTCTGTGAATTGGGGATGTTAGAACAGGAGAGTGTCTCTGGGAATTGGAGATGTTAGAACGGGGGGGGTGGCTCTGTGAATTGGGGATGTTAGAACGGGGGGGTGTCTCTGTGAATTGGGGATGTTAGAACGGGAGAGTGTCTCTGTGAATTGGGGATGTTAGAACGGGGGAGTGTGTGAATTGGGGATGTTAGAACGGGAGAGTGTATCTGTGAATTGGGGATGTTAGAACGGGAGAGTGTCTCTGTGAATTGGGGATGTTAGAACGGGAGAGTGTCTCTGTGAATTGGGGATGTTAGAACGGGAGAGTGTCTCTGTGAATTGGGGATGTTAGAACGGGAGAGTGTCTCTGTGAATTGGGGATGTTAGAACGGGAGAGTGTCTCTGTGAATTGGGGATGTTAGAACGGGAGAGTGTCTCTGTGAATTGGGGATGTTAGAACGGGAGAGTGTCTCTGTGAATTGGGGATGTTAGAACGGGAGAGTGTCTCTGTGAATTGGGGATGTTAGAATGGGAGAGTGTCTCTGTGAATTGGGGATGTTAGAACAGGAGAGTGTCTCTGTGAATTGGGGATGTTAGAACGGGAGAGTGTCTCTGTGAATTGGGGATGTTAGAACGGGGGAGTGTGTGAATTGGGGATGTTAGAACGGGAGAGTGTATCTGTGAATTGGGGATGTTAGAACGGGAGAGTGTCTCTGTGAATTGGGGATGTTAGAACGGGAGAGTGTCTCTGTGAATTGGGGATGTTAGAACGGGAGAGTGTCTCTGTGAATTGGGGATGTTAGAACGGGAGAGTGTCTCTGTGAATTGGGGATGTTAGAACGGGAGAGTGTCTCTGTGAATTGGGGATGTTAGAACGGGAGAGTGTCTCTGTGAATTGGGGATGTTAGAACGGGAGAGTGTCTCTGTGAATTGGGGATGTTAGAACGGGAGAGTGTCTCTGTGAATTGGGGATGTTAGAACGGGGGAGTGTCTCTGTGAATTGGGGATGTTAGAACGGGAGAGTGTCTCTGTGAATTGGGGATGTTAGAACGGGAGAGTGTCTCTGTGAATTGGAGATGTTAGAACGGGAGAGTGTCTCTGTGAATTGGGGATGTTAGAACGGGGGAGTGTCTCTGTGAATTGGGGATGTTAGAACGGGAGAGTGTCTCTGTGAATTGGAGATGTTAGATCGGGGGGGTGTCTCTGTGAATTGGGGATGTTAGAACGGGAGAGTGTCTCTGTGAATTGGGGATGTTAGAACGGGAGAGTGTCTCTGTGAATTGGGGATGTTAGAACGGGGGATTGTCTCTGTGAATTGGGGATGTTAGAACGGGAGACTGTCTCTGTGAATTGGGGATGTTAGAACGGGGGAGTGTCTCTGTGAATTGGGGATGTTAGAACGGGAGAGTGTCTCTGTGAATTGGGGATGTTAGAACAGGAGAGTGTCTCTGTGAATTGGAGATGTTAGAATGGGAGAGTGTCTCTGTGAATTGGGGATGTTAGAACGGGAGAGTGTCTCTGTGAATTGGGGATGTTAGAACGGGAGAGTGTCTCTGTGAATTGGGGATGTTAGAACGGGAGAGTGTCTCTGTGAATTGGGGATGTTAGAACGGGAGAGTGTGTCTGTGTATTGGAGATGTTAGAACGGGGGAGTTTGTGAATTGGAGAGTTTAGATGGGACATTTTCCTCTGAGTTGGGGAGGTTGTATTTATAGAAGAGTGTCTCTGTGAGTTGGAAAGGTTAGAACGGGAGAATGTCTCTGTGAATTGGAGGTTAGAATGGGAGAGTGTATCTGTGAATTGCAAAGGTTAGAACTGAAGAGTATCTCTGTGATGTGGAGAGGTTAGAATGGGAGTGTCTTTGTACATTGGGGTTTGGGATTAAAGGAGGGTATCTCTGTAAATTGGAGAGGCTGGAATTACAGGAGAGTGTCTCTGCGAATTGGAGAGGTTCACACCAGAGAGCGGCTCTGTGAATTGAAGAGGCTGGAGTGGTTTAAGATTTCTCTGAACTCATGAGGTTGAATTAGGATAGTCTCATTGTGAACTGGACGATGCATGATGGAGATGTTTGCCTTGGAGGCTGGATGCAAGTCATTGCTTTCAGGGGCAATGTTGATCTGATTTACATGGCTTTTGCACATTGCCTAAATGTGAAGTGAAATATATTATTTTTTGTTGGATTCCCTGGAAAGGCATATGGCAGTGGAGTGGGAAGTATCTGGAATGATTTCATACATTCTAAACATTGCTGCCTAGGAACAAGATGCGTGATTAATTGTCAGTTTTCCACACATGAAATGGCCACTGTATCCAAGCAAGATTGCTTTGAGCAATCCACTGGGTATTTAAATACAGGTTGAAGGTCTACATCAAAGCTGAAAAGTATGGAAGAGAAGATATGTCTAAAAGTAATGATTAGGTGAATTCAAACTTTGATTTTAAAATGCTGTCAGTTTTAAAAAGGAAAGGAAGACCGAGGGAGGTAACAATGTTCACAGCTTATGGATCCTGTGACAAAATGAGATGAAGTGAAGAAGGTAATAATCTGAACATTCATAAATATCCTGACAACAATAAATATCTGATGACGTGTCAATTAGATGAGCAGTATGACCCAGAAATTCCTAGCAAAAGATTGAAGATGGGATGTGCTTGACATGGTAACAGCCATGGCTCTGTGATCTCTGACTCAGGGACTGTAGGTTCAAGTCCCACTCCATGCTCTTTAGCACAGCAATCTAGGTTGACATTCCAGTCCAGTCTGAAGACTAAAGTCAAACTCTACCAGGCCATTGTCCTTACCATACTGCTGTATGATGTGGAATCTTGGGTCTGCTACAGGTTCCACATCAAAGCTCTGAAACTGTACCAGCAAGGCACCTGAAGTCCATCATGAGAACTCAGTGGCAGGAAAAATTGCAAACAACGAGGTCCTCCATTGTGCTGGGCCCAGCAGGATGGAGACTGCCCTCCAGAAAATTCAATTTAGATGGCCTGGTCATCTCTCTCGCATGGATGACTACAGAATCCCCAAATGGATCTTCCATGGGGAACTGTCTCAGGGGAAACCACATCAAAGTGGTCAGTAAGAAGAACACAAGGACACCCTAAAAAAAAGAGCCTAACAAATTTCTGCATTGCCGACCACCTCTCCTGGGGAACACTGCAACCAACCGGCCTATGTGGAGACGGGCTCTGAAATTTGATTTCACCTGTTTCCAAAACTATCTACACCAGGCTGGCAACATCCAACAGGCCCAGAGGAAGGCCAAAGGTTGAGCAGGTGCAGAAGATCCCCTAAGCAGCAACAACAACAGCATGAACTGCCAGTTCTGTGGACATCCATGCCAATCTCACATCGGAGTCTTCAGTCAGGAGAGGATCCACAAAAGATGGTGAAGTCATTGTCAGCTTGGACATAATCGAATAATGAGGAGTCTACCACCAATAGCATTGAGGGAGTGTTGTGCTGTTGGAGTTGCTAACTTTTGGGTGAGACCATCAGCCCTCTCAGATGAACGCAAAAGATTCTGTGGCATGATTTTGAAGAAGAGCTTGGGAGTTATCTCCAGTGTCTTGCCAATACATATCCCTCAATCAGCATCATAAAAAAAAACAGAATATCTAATTATTATCACATTGCTGTTAGTTGGAGTTTGCTGTGTGCAAATTGGCTGCCATGTTTCCAACATTACATTCCAACAGTGATTCCACCTCAACAGTACTTCAATGGCTGTTAAACACTTTGGGATGTCCTGAGGTTGGGAAAGGTACTAAATAAATGCAAGTCTTTCTTTTTTTTCCTCAAAGACTAAACTATTGAAAGCTGCCGTATATAATGTTGTCTTAAACCTGAAGTTAACCATTTTTTATTTCATCTTAGATCACAACAAAACCTAATTCAACCTTATTCAATTGACAGCAGCACTGTTACGATATTAGTTGTTTTTGGCACATTAAGGATGCTGGAAGGATGAAGAGTGCACAGCATTGTGTTTTTGTAGAATCTCCCTTCTGAGAGTGGACAAAGTTTTATGGGCTTTTTATCAAAGAGAATATGTATTCGAAAACACAGGGAAGCCATGCAGTTTGATAAATTAAAGATAATTGTAACATCCAAAGTGAAACCATAGAAAAGTTACAGCACAGAAAGAAGCCATTCAGCCCACCGTGTCTGTGCCGGCCAAAAAAGAAAATATATAAAAAGACTAGAAAGATGACAACTTTGAATTATCTAGATTTCAATGCTAACATGGTTGATTTCAGCAAAATACCTGGTAAGAAGCTCATTGC
Organism: Cetorhinus maximus; assembly: GCF_964194155.1. NCBI lineage: Eukaryota > Metazoa > Chordata > Chondrichthyes > Lamniformes > Cetorhinidae > Cetorhinus > Cetorhinus maximus. The sequence continues at coordinate 192,413,660 of NC_135879.1, forward strand.
TGCATTTGTTCTCAAAAACTTCTCTAATTATTTCAATTTTACCTCTGGATTCCCCAAGGATCTAACTTTGGGCCCTTTCTAATTTCCATCTATATGCTGTCCCTTGGTGACATTATCGGAAGTGAGATGTGATCCTGGGGAGATGTTGGCGTAGTAGTAATATCACTGGACTAATAATCCAGAGACCCAGGCTGACGTTTTGGAGACATGGGTTCAAATTCCACATGGCATAATTTAAATTCAATCAATAAATCTGGAATATAAAGCTAGTGCCAGAAATAGTGACCATGAAAGTGTTGATGATTGTTGTTAAAAAAAATTTGGTTCACTAATATCCTTTAGGGAAGGAAATCTGCCATTCTTACATGGTTTGGCCTACATCTGACTCCAAAACCACAGGAATGTAGTTGACTCATAACTGTGCTCTGAAATGACCAAGGAAGCCACTCAGTTTAAGGACAATTAGGGAAGGGTAACAAATGCTGGTCTTGCCAGTGATGCCTGCATCCCATGAATGAATAAAGAAAAAATCAGACTCCTCCTCAATATTACTGACACTCCGCTCTACCTCACCACCGCCTCTCTCAACTGCTTCTGTGCTGTCAAGATTGCTTGTATGGCTTCTAGTTCTAAATGGGTTGCAATTCCCTCTAATTAAACATTTATTTTTTTCATTCATACATGGGATGTGAGCATTGCTGGCAAGGCCAATATTTATTGTTTATCCCTAATTGTTCCTGAGAATGTGATGGACTGCCTTCTTGAATCGCTGCAGTCAATGTGTTGAAGGTACTCCCACAGTGTTCTCTGTGAGGGAGTTCCGGGGTTTTGACCCAGCAACAATGAAGGTGCGACATTTTATTTCCAAGTCAGGATGGTGTGTCACTTGGAAGGGAACTTGCAGGGATGGTGTTCACGTGTGCCTTCTTCTGCCCTTGCTCTTCTAGGTGGTACAGGTCATTGGTTTGGAAGGTGCTGTCAATTAAATCTTGGTGATTAGTCATGTGAGCTGCTGAATTGTGTCAAGCTTCTTGAGTTCTGCATTTTGTTAAATTTCTGTTTAATGATGGCACCCAAAAGGTTGATGGTGGGGTTTCAGCGATGGTAACATTGTTGAATGTTGAAAGGTGATTTAAATCACTCTTGTTGGATGGTCATTGCCTGACACTTGTGTGGCGTGATCATTATTTCCCACTTATCAGCCCAAGCCTGAATGTTGTCCAGGTCTTGCTGTACTGCATGGACTGCTTCAGTATGTGAAGAGTTGCCAATGCAATTGGACACTGTGCAATCAGCGAGCATCCCCACTTCTGATCTTATAATGGAGGGAAGGTTATTGATGAAGCAGCTGAAGATGGTTGACCCTAGGATACTGCCACAGCGATATCCTAGGGCACCTTCTAACAACCATAGCTATCTTTCTTTGTGCTAGATATGACTCCAGTCCATGGAGAGCTTCCCCCGATTCCCATTGACTCTAGTTTTGCTAGGGCTCCTTGATGCCACACTCTGTCAAATGATGCCTCAAAGACAAGAACAGTCACTCTCACCTGACCGCTGGAATTTAGCTCTTTTGTCCTTTTTTGGACCAAGGCTGTACTGAAACCTGGAGATGAGAGTTTGGCAGAACCCAAACTGAGCATCAGCCAGCAGGTTATTGCTGAGTAAGGGCTGTTGATAGCACTGTCAACAACACACTCCATCACTTTGCTGATGATTGAGAGTAATCAAAGGGGACAGTAATTGGCCTCACTAGATTTTGACCTTTTTTTTGGATAGGACATCCTGGATAATTTCCCATGTTGTCAGGTAGGTGCCAGTGTTATAACCAGCATCTATTGCAATAGCTTGGCTATAGGTGCGGCTAGTTCTGGAGAACAAGTCTTCAGTACTATGGCCGGAATGTTGCCAGGACTCATCCACTTTCCTGTATCCAGTGTGCGCAGCTGTTTCTTGATATGACCTGGAATGAATTGAACTGGTTGAAAAATACTTTTTGTGAGGAACTGTGGGGGGTGGCGTGTTCCTCAGGAGGAGGTGGAGACAGATTATCCCTCGGCATTTTTTGGATGAAGATGGTTGCAAATACTTCAGACTTGTCTTTTGCACTGCCGTGCTGGGCTCCCTATCTTTGAAGATGAAGATACAGGGGAGGTGGTGGTGGCATATTGGTACTGTCACTGGGCTAGTAATCCAGAGACCCAGGGTAATGCGATGGACACCTGGGTTCAAATCTCACCACAGCAGATGGTGGAATTTGAATTTTTTTGAAAATCTGGAATTAAAAGTCTAATGATGACCATGAAACCATTGTTGATTATTGTAAAAACCCATCTGGCTCACTAATGTCCTTTAGGGAAGGAAATCTGCTGTCCTTACCTGGTCTGGTCTTCATGTGACTTCGCACCCATAGCAATGTGATTGACTCTTAAAAATGCCGTCAGAAATGGCACCACCACCTTCTCAAGGACAATTAGGGATGGGCAATAAATGCTGGCTCAGCATTAATTGCAATGATGCTCACGCCCCATGAACGAATATATAAAAAACTGTGGAGCCGCCTCCTCCTCCAGTTAGTTGGTTAAATGTCCTCCACCATTCATGACTGGTTGAGGCAGGAATGCAGGGCTTTGATCTCACCCATTGTTTGTGGGATTGCTTATCTCTATCTACAGCATGCTGTTTAACATGAATGTTGTCCTATGTTTTAGCTTCACCAGGTTGGACAAGACCAATTCAGCCAATTTCCATCTCATCAGTCTAATTTCAATCATCAGTAAAGTGATGGAAGGTGGTTTTTAATAGTACCATCAAGTGGCATTTACCAGTAACCTGCTCGTTGATACACTGTTTGTGTTCTGCGAGGGCCACTCAGCTCTTGACCTCACTTTAACCTTGATCCAAACATGGACAAAAGAGCTGAACTAAAGAGGGGAGGTGAGAGGGACTGCCCTTGACATCAAGGCAGCATTTAATTAAGTGTGGTATCAAGGAACTTTCATAAAATTGAAGCCAATGGGAATCAGGGGGAGAACTCTCCACTGGTTGAAGTCATATCTAGCACAAAGGAAGATGGTTGTGGCAGTTGGGGGCCAATCATCTCAACTGCAGAATATTGTGGCAGGAGTTCCTTAGGGCAGTGTCCTAGCCCCAACCATCTGCAGCTACTTCATCAATGACCTTCTCTCAAACATAAATTTAGAAGTGGGGATGTTTGCTGATGTCCTGTGCTGTAGCTTCACCAGGTTGACACTTCAGTTTCAGATATGCCTGTTTCAGATATGCTCCTGTAATGCTGTTCTGCATTCCTTATTTAACTAGAGTCATTCCCCTGATGTGATGGTAATGGTAATGGTTGGGCTTAGTGGACTACATTTTTGCTAAGGCTGATGATCCATGGTGCCCCATGGATGCCCAGTTTTGAGCTAATAGCTCTGTTCTGAATCTATTTCATTTAGGAACATAGAAACAGAGGAACAGGAGGAGGCCATTCACCCATCATGCCTGCTCCACCATTCAATTAGATCATGGCTGACCATCTATCTCAATGCCACTTTCCTCTACTATCTCCATATCCCTTGAGGCATTAGTCTCCAGAAAGCTATCAATTTCTGCCTTGAACATGCTCAATGGTTGAGCTTCCAAAACCCCTGAGATAAAGAATTCAACATTTGGTCATGTCACACAATATGATCCTGGGTGTCCTCAGTCTGAAGATGGGACTTTGTCTCCACAAGGACTGTGCGGTGGTCACCAATACCAATACTGTCACGGACAAGTGCATCTATGACTGTTTGATGGGTAAAGATGGAGTTAAATAAGTTTTTCTCTTGTGCTGGGTCTCTCCCACCTGCAGCAGGCCCAGACTGGCAGCTATTTCCTACAGGACTCGGCCAGCTTGGTCAGCGCTGGTGCTACTGAGCCACTCGTGGTGATGGATGTTGAAATCCTCCACTCAGAGTATATTCTGTACCTTTGTTACCCCCAGTGCATCTTCAAAGTTGTGGTCATCATGGAGGAGTACTGGCTTATCAGCTAATGGAAGGCATTAGGTACGAATTAGCAGGAGGTTTCTTTGTCCATGTTTAACTAGATACCATGAGTTTTCATCAGATTCAACGCCATTTGGCCCAAGACAAGAGCTCTGTTTCCTCTTTCTAAATAAACTAACTTGCTAAGCTAAACCATACTGTTTACAACCTTGCCATCCTATTTGTTCCTAAGTTGTTTCAAATCTCATATGTTCTCCATTACAAAGGTCGCTTATGTCTACCTCTGTAAAACCTTCAGAACATCACCTATCTGCACCCTTTCTCAGCTCAGCACTGTTAAGCCTATTCATGTTTTTTGCACTGCCAGCCTCAATGGGAATCAGGGGGAAAACTCTCCGCTGGTTGGGGTCATACCTAGCACAAAGGAAGATGGCTGTTGTTGCTGGAGATCAATCATCTCAGTCCCTGGTCCTTGAAGGAGTTCCTCAGGGTAGTGTCCTCAGCCCAACTATCTTAAGCTGCTTCATCAATGACCTTCCCTCCATCATAAGTTCAGAAGTGGGATGTTCAATGATGATTGCACAACTCTAAGTATATTTTGCAACTCCTCAGATACTGAAACATTCCATGTCCATATGCAGTAAGACCTGGACAATATTCAGGCTTGGTCTGATAAGTGACAAATAGCATTTGTGCCACACAGGTACCAGGCAATGACCATCTCTAACAAGAGAGAATCTAACCCCTTAACATTCAATGGCATTACCATTGCTGAATTCCCCTCTTTCAACATCCTGGGGGTTACCATTGACCAGAAACTGCTGGACCAGACATATAAATACTGTGGCTACAAGAGCAGGTCAGAGACAGGGAATTCTGAGACAAGTAACTCACCTCCTGACTCCCCACAGCCTGTCCACCATCTACATGGCGAAAGTCAGGAGTGTGATGGAATACTTTCCACTTGCCTGGATGAGTGCTGCTCCAACAACACTGAAGGAGCTTGACACCATCCAGGACAAAGCAGCCTGTTTGAGTGGCACCCTATCCACCACCTTCAGCATTCACTCCCTCCACCATTTAAGAACAGTAGCAGCAGTGTACCATCTACAACTTCACTGCAGCAACTTATCAAGGCTCCTTCATCAGCATCTTCCACAGCCTCTATCATCTAGAAGAACAAGGGCAGTGGATTCTTGGGAACACCACCACTTACAAGTTCTCCTCCCAGCAACTCACCATCCTGACTTGGAAATATATCGCCGTTCCTTCACTGTCACTGGGTCAAAATCTTGGAACTCCCTTCCTAACAGCACTGTGGGTGTACCTACACCATCCTGAAGATCATCACCACCTTCTCAAGGGCAATTAGGGATGGCAACAAATGTAGGCCTTGCCAGCATCATATTCCTTGAAAGAATAAATATGTCAACTATTCCAGTGCTCCCACCTTCCAACCTCTGTTAATTTTAGCTCATCAAAATTCTGCCATTTGAGTCTTGACCTGCACCAAGTTATGTCACCCAGGTGCTTGTTTATCAATATTGGCCCCTAGTCCACCATTGTCTTGATTTTTAATTCTCATCCTCTGTTAAAACCCCTCCATGGCCTTACCCCTCAATATATCTGCACCTGCCTCAAGCCCTACAACACTCCAAAAACTCTAATTCCTCCAACTCTGGTCTCTTGTGCATGTGCCACTCCCTGTGCTCCACTGTTGGCAGCCATGCCTTCATCTATCCAGATCCTGAAGCTCTCCACCTCTCTATCTTTCTCCAACTTTTAAGAGCCTCCTTAAAACCTAGCACGATCTTTTTTTGTTTCATGGTAAATATTGTACGGATTACACTCCAGTGAAATGCCTTGGGATATTTTTCTCCATAAAGGTGCTATATTAATGCAAGATTTTGCTGCTGACCCAGAATAAAATGGGTAATAAATATAAATATGCTACAAGATCCACAAAGCAGGGTTCATGCAGCAAGGTTAGTATCCATTAAGAGGGCCCAATATCCATTTTAAAAAAAAACTTGAGTGCAAAGTCATATCAGCAAACACGATTATTTTCTCATTTTTGAATATACTGCAATGACCCTCTTCAGGCAAAGTACATCATGGGGAATGGTGGATGTTGATTCGCAAGCATCAGTCAGTAGTCTCTGAATGTAAATTCTCCATGTCCCCTGGAGCATTTCACCTGAAGAGGGTCATCACAGTGGGGCCAAAATGTTTACCCATTTTGCTTACATGCTAAGAAAGAAAAAAGTACCTAAGAATGAAACAAAAGAAACCTGGTATCCCACTGCTAAATCAGTATGTATCACACCCGTTATACACGCGAAAAAGCAATGTGACACATGCTAATTTTGCAACCCATAATATCTACATTAAATGATATAAGTCAGTATCTTTGCAGCAATGCTATTAAAACTGGTTGAAAGGCAATGTTTAAATACTTCATGAAATAACATGTTTAGAAGATGGGAGGTCCGAGAGCAGGATTTAGCTTTAGGAATAAGTTCTAACCATCTTCTCTTAATATAATTGTAATGTGAAAAAGATAAAAGGCACTAAAGGAAAAAAAAAATATGGAAAGTATAAGCAAGTTTCTGGCTTATGAGGAGTAATCTTTCTTACAGAACCACAGCTCCCACACCGACTAGCAGCACATCAGGTGACATATTCACATTTAACACAAGGTGTATGGGAATGATGGAGTGGGGTGGGCACAGGTAATATTGGGTGATATTAATTTTAGGATTATCTCAAAACTGATATTGTGTGTGATATTATTCATTAACTTCTCATAAACATTGGCAAGTTGGAATTAAAAGAAACATTGTCTAGTTAACAGTATGGAAAACCTTCTAGGGATCCCACAGAAATATGGTAATATTACAATCATGTTTTAAGACTTTAATTTGAAGGGCTGCAGAATTATTCAAATATGCTGCCAAGTACACTGCAAGCTTCTAGCTTTGCAAATTTTAATCTTCTTTGACTGTTTGTTTGTTACTTAATTATCCTCTGGCAAATAACACAACAACACACAAGTCGCCCATATGGGGCTGCTCTGATAAAAAAAACACAGAAAGTCTGTACAGAGATAATGGATATACAAAGCAAGTCAATTAATTAGAATGTAGGTCCATCTTCCTTGCGTTGGCTTGATGCTTTTCCAAGCAAGGCACTGTGGGATTGCATTACTGTGTTTCCAACAACACAGCTGTAAAGGAGTTAAAGTATAATCTTTAACAACAGGGCCTAGACTGTTATCATACACTAAATTATAAACTCTCAAACTATAGGTCACTATGCTAGTTGTGTTGACAATCCACAGGGTCTGCTTACCCTCTAGACGTGGTTTATAATGTTTGTCCATTTTCTGTAGTCTATGAAAATGGGTCTTAACATATTGGTAAAAATAAAAACTCAAAATTGCAGCATGTGTGAAAACATGCAAACCTATCAGGTAGTACGGCCACCAATGGGCTTTTGGATTGATGAGGTGCTGTCAAGTGAGCAATCTGGAAACTTCAAAACTAACACTAAGGGCAGGATTTTTCATATGGCGGGTGGACTCGGCAGAAGCAGAGACGGAGTTAATCGGGTCCACGCCACCATTTTACGTGGGCGGGCCAATTAAGGCCCACCCATCGTGATGCGCGCCTGGAAGCACTGAGTGCTCCCTGTGCAGGCAGGGGTGGGGAGGGGATTCCCTGCATGGTTCCCTGCACTCTTTCACGCATGCACGCGGAAGAGCGCAGAGATCTCCCTGAGGCATGGGGGTGCCTGAGAGAGATTTGTTCAAGTTATAGAAATTTGAATAAAGGTGGGAAAAAAATTTAAGGGCATGTCCCCTCATATGAAACTGTCACATGAGCTGGGACATGTCCATTATTCATTTCAAAAATTTTTATTTAAATAATAAACCCTTCATGAAACCTCATTCCGCCCGTGGATGAGGTTTCAAGAAAAATGCAAAGGCCGCCTGGGCTCTTCGTCTGCCCGGCAACCTTAAGGTTGGACGGGCAGCTCAATTAATTACTTTTTAACAGGCCTAATAGGCCTTTGACAGTTTGGCGGGCACGCAGCCGACTCCCCGCCGAACTGAATATCTGAATGATGTGCGGTGACGTCGGGACAACTGCCCAACATCACCACGCGTCATTTTACGTGTCGGTGAGTGGGCCCCACACCCAGCTCGCCGATGGGAAAATGCTGCCCATGATTCCACAATGCCAGTAACTTTGATATTTCCACTATCTGACTATTCCACCAATATAAGCTTTGGAAGTGAGCATTAGTAGGCAATTCAAGAGCAGAGACATTATCCATCTGCATACAATCAGTTCAGACAGGAGTCTCTAGGTATGATTTTCTTGAAACCTACCTGGTGTAAATGGGTCAGCTATTTACTGGACAACTCACTGAGCTATTGAGGGAACATAAAGGTTCAGGTTTTAAACAGGAGGCTGATTCCCCTCCCTCACTGCACCAACTCCCTGCCGCCTCAACAGAAGACATTCATTTTTTAAAAGATTTTTTGATTAATTTTCAATCAGTATCAACGTCCTGGGGGTTACCATTGACCAGAAACTGAGCTGAACTAGCCGCAAAAATACTATGGTTACAAGAGCAGTTCAGAGGCTAGGAATCCTACTGCAAATAACTCACCTCCTGACTCCCCAAAGCTCATCCAGAATCTACAAGGCACAAATCAGGAGTGTGATGGAATACTCCCCACTTGCCTGGATGAGTGCAGCTCCCACAACACTCAAGAAGCTTGACACCATCCAGGACAAAGCAGTCACTTGACTGGCACCCCTTCCACAAACATTCACCAACTCTCTCTACTGCCAACCTGCAGTGGCAGCAGTGTGTAACATCTACAAGGTGCACTGCAGAAACTCACCAAGGCTCCTTCGACACCTTCCAAACGCAGGACTGCTACCATCCAGAAGGACAAGGGTAGCAGATACATGGGAACACCACCACCTGGAAGTTCCCCTCCAAGCCACTTACCATCCTGAATTGGAAATATATTGCCGTTCCTTCACTGACGCTGGGTCAAAATCCTGGAACTCCCTCTCTAACAGCACAGTGGATGTACCTACACCACAGCGACTGCAGCGGTTCAAGAAGGCAGCTCACCACCACCTTCTCAAGGGCAATTAGGGATGGGCAATAAATGCTGACCCAGCCAGTGAAGCCTACATCGTGTTAATGAATGATAAAGAAGCATTGAAATAAAGAATCACAAGTGATTGGAGACTTGACACTAAAGCTACACCTTCAGATAGCCTTTCTTCTTCTTGACTTCTCTGCCCAAAGCAGGTCCAACACACAGCACCATCACCTCCACCACAGGTAGGGCAAGGAGGCAGATTCTGAATCCACCCCAGCTGGAATAGGGATCACACCCTGCGCTGTTGGCACCAATCTCATCCACACCAGACATTCAACCAACTGAGCTAACCAGCCCACCAAGGAGTCCAAGATGTTGTGGCAACATACACTTTTCCAAGCATGTTGTAGCCCTTGAGCTATAGATAGTGATGGTAGAAGCTTCAATTTCTTCCTGTCACGTAAGTATAATAATTCTCATACTATTATTGTGATTTATTATAAAAGTTGGTTAAGAGTGGGGTTTGGACAGTTTGTGTGTGTGTGTGTGTGTGTGTGTGTGTGTGGTTTAATTGAATTAGAGCCAGCTGGTCTGGAGGCTTTGACTCATCAAAAGAAGCTAGGTTTGAAATGCTAAACACGTAAACATGGTTGAGGTCTTAGAACGTGAGGTGAGGAGAATTTGCATTTTCAGATATATCAGGGCAGTTTGAATTTCAAAGAAATGGCAGGATGTTTATACCTAGCCAGGGAAGCTAAGCCAAGCAGTGTGTTTATTTTTCCCAAAGGTTACTGACAATATTAGCACCATGAAAAGATTTAAATTATGGGAAAGGTAAAGTTCCAAAGATATATGGGAACAATGGCATTTATATTGAAAGGGAGAAACATGTAAAAAGGGGAACGAGGCTGTGTTAGGGAAGGCATTGTAAGATCTAACAGAAGTGTGAGAAGCCTCCAGCATTTGTGTATTAAAACCTGCTGTCTACAGAAACCGAAGATGGGAAATGCCACTTTGAATTCTACTGTCCAGGGTATTGTGTTGACTTGCCTGGATCTGTTTAAAATCATTTTTTTTTATTGTTGCTTTAATGGTGGGGGAGTATCTGGAAGCCAGATTAATTAGGGGTTTTAGGAGTTATTATAGTAGTAATTTGTAGGCCTATGTATGTGTTTGAAATCTTTTCTTTTGTTAATAAATGTTTAATTTAATTTTCTAAAAAATCTCTGAAGTCCTGACAGACTTATTACTTCTGAATTCAGGGCAAATATGCCAAAATAAATACAAATTGCAAAACCGTTGTGATGGCGTGGTAAAGATTCCCTCATGGATTTGATCCACCTGGCATACATCATCTGCTGCGTCATAACACCCATCACAAGGCTGACCAGGAACCTCTCCCACTCCTAACTACTGCCATTGGCATATGTTGGAAGGATTTACAAGTTGATACACAACATGTTTGGCTGCATTAGATATTTGGATCTACTTAATTATTATTGTCTATTTGTGTTTCTGCTTTAGAGTACTGTCTAGGGCCACATATTTAATAGTTAGTACTAATTGGAATGAGGGATTTCAGTTATGTGGGGGAGATTCTGTCTCTCTCTCTCTCTTTAGATACTATGCCCTAAGAGAGCATTGGCGATGATGGACTTCCATGTGTTGGTTCATGGTTATGCTTGGCAAGGTACTGCAGTGACTGACCAGGAATCTCTCCCACTCTTACCACACAGGCATATGTTGGAAGGATTTACAAGTTGATACTCAACTTGTTTGGCCACATTATGAACACACCTTCCTTGACCATCAAGTCCTGGAGTAGGAAAAACAAAAACAGAATTACCTGGAAAAACTCAGCAGGTCTGGCAGCATTGGTGGAGAAGAAAAGAGTTGACGTTTCGAGTCCACATGACCCTTCAACAGAACTGAGTGTAGTTAGGAGAGGGGTGAAATATAAGCTGGTTTAAGGTGGGGGGCGGGCGGAGAGAAGTTGAGGGTGGGGTGGTTGTAGGGACAAGCAAGCAGTGATAAGAGCAGATAATCAAAAGATGTCACAGACAAAAGGATCAAAGAGGTGTTGAAGGTGGTGATATTATCTAAGAAAAGTGCTAATTAAGAATGGATGGCAGGATACTCAAGGTACAGCTCTAGTGGGGGTGGGGTGGAAAGACTGACAAGGTATTAGTTGTAGATTTAAAAATAATGGAAATCGGTGGGAAAAGAAAAATCTATATAAATTATTGAAAAAAACAAAAGGGAGGGGGAAGAAACCGGGTGGGGATGGGGCGTTTTTTGTTTATAAGTTCTGGAGTGGGACTTGGCTCAGAAGCAGGACGCTACCCATTGCACCACAAGAACTCCCAACCTCAAGTAGTGTGATACCACTAACTCACATGATTGTTTTCAACAAGTGTTTAGTGCAATGTGCCATATGCTGCCATACTGCTGACGTCTCTGTTCTTAAATTTGAGAATTAGGTTAAAAACCTTAATAAACAGAAGATGTAAAAACACAATCCAAAACTAATCACTAACAATTACTTCATAATGCTCATTCAAATCCATCACTCATAATCCCAGTGCTAGAAATCTGAAAGAATGGCTTGCTCAAGGTATGAAATCGCTATTTACTAATTGATAATGATGTACATGAATATTAAATGGCTCCTCAATGTCTTCAAACATAAAAAAAAGACTTGCATTTTATATAGCACCTTTCATGAGCTCTAGACTTTGCAAACCGCTATACAACCAATGAAGTGTAGTCACCATTGTAATGTAGGAAACATGGTAGCCAAATTGTGCACAGTAAACGCCTAGAAACAGCTATGTGACAATGACCAGGTAATTTACTTTTGTGACATTGATTGAGGACTATATATTGGGCAGGACATCAGGGATAACATCTGTGCTTTGAAATAGTGTTGTTGGATCTTTTACATCCACCTGAGAGAGTAGAAAGGGCCTCGGTTTAGCATCTCATCCAAAAAATAGCACCTCTGGCAGTGCAATACTCCCTCAGTACTGCACTGGAGTGTCAGCCTGGATTATTGTGCTCAACTCCTGGTGTAGGGCTTGAACCTACTTCTGACGAGTGTGTTTCCAACTGAGCCATAGCTAGCACAGGTTTTAAACACCACCAAATGGAATTTATCAGAGCATGACATGTATCTGATTGTAGGGTAGCAACTTTAATGACTTGTTCACCTTCCCCAGTAGCTCAGTTGGTAGTACAGAACTTATACATAACTGAGTTGCTTCAACCAGCAAGATCCCAAGTTCATCTTTACTGAGTTAAGTGGTCTTAGTCAGAGCATTAGTAAGAGTCCTTAAATTGACTTTAATGTTCCTAAATTAAACAGGAGAAAGTGAAACTCAGCCAGGATTCCTGTGTATGTCTACTTCTGCCATATAAACACAAAGGCCTATGGTTGTCTTTGGGCATCTGTGATTAAAGCTGACACAAGGCTTCAAAGCTTTCAACAGCCCTTGCACCTACGCTCTGATCATGTTAATAGTATGTAGTATTTCAGTTCACCTATAATTGTAATTAAACCATAAAGGCATTGAACTCAGTGCTGAGAGCCCACACTTGATATCCCTGCTCCTAGGGACTCCAGCTGTGATTGGTCATCACTATAGAAACTGTGGCAAAGGAAAATTAGAGGATATTCGGAAAGTACAGCATATTAGGAATCTGTGTAATCACTCTACTTCCCCCATTATACATGTGAGGGGTACACACAAAGTGCCACTTTCTCATTAACATTCTACCACTGTGATGTACAATGAAATAAAATGAACACTTTTAAAATAGCATAATCACCTAAATTCAAAATTAACCTCATACTAGATTTTGCAATATTAGAAACATAACAGGTTTGAAATGTTAGTTGAGGAATGCAACTGATCAGGGTTGAGTATTTTTAAAATTGAGAATCCCAAGGTTAAGTGTGAAAGATCGTATTGCAACACAGAAGAAAGAAAGAGTGAGTTAAAGGGTGAGATGGTGTGAGAATTTAACTTCAGCGCATGGAAAAGAGCATTTAAAAACATGGGCCTGAATTTTTTGGGTGGCGGGGGACATCCGAAAAATGGCAAAGGTTGTAGTTTGCTCATCCAGGATTCACAGAGAGCTGTACAGTTGCCTTTACAGATCTAATTTTCGCTACAGGGATGTCCATGTTAATAGGATCAAAGCCGGTTTGTGAAACCAAAACCAAGACACAGAGCTTTTCTTCATTGAGAGGATTTACTGACTTGTGCGGTCTCACGACTCTCCTCTCACACAACCCAGTGTCCCAGCAAACCCCTATTTAAATGTTCACAAAGACAATTAGTATCCATCAACTGTTTCTCTTAACCTTAACAATGTAATTGATATGACATTAACAAACCTTAACAGTCCAAAGCACAACTTGTGGCCTTTATACTTTTCAGGAGAGGTCTGAAGCTGCCAGAATTATTTGGAAAGGTAAGGTGCCCTTTGGGAGAGATCAAGTGCCCTTTGGGATTGTTTAAAATAGCCATGAATGTACGTAATAAAGTCCTGGAACTGTCAATCTGTCAAGGAAACTGTCAAGTGTCAAGGCATTTCAATCACCTTTTTGTAAAATCAGTGCTTGCTAATTCACTCTGTCTGTTAATGTAAGCCTGAATGTAGGAGTGGTGCTTCATGAGTGATTCCACAATCTATTATCACAGTGGGGTTCCTGTAAGTTCATAGTTTGATTGACAGCTCCAAATGGTTAGAAAGTCTATGATGTGGGGCTACGAATATAAATGTTTGTCTTATAAGGGATTAATCACTTGAAGGAATGTAAATGTAGTGTTTGGGTTTTAATGAATGACAGTGTGTTTTTATATAATGAAGTCATCAGTAGATACTTAGAACTTTCTTTCATGTCATCTTAGCATGGTGCCTGAAGTCTGCCCATGTTAGATACAGGCTGAGTTGGCATGGAGGGTGTAAAGGCAAAATATGGTGGGTTGGGGGAGTCATGGATTGGTATGAATTGGCACCAAGTTGGCATGGGGCTATAAAAGGTATATAGGGGGTGGGTAGAGGGACATAGGTTGATATGGAGGGTATGAGAGGCCATGGTGGGTGGGTTGGGGCATGGGGTGGTGTGGGTTGCCATGACTGGAGCATGGAGAGTGTTTGGAGGGTGAGGGTGTATAAGGGGTTATGGCTGGAGGGCTGTTTTTGTCTTTATGCTTTTTTTAAACAGCTGCGACAAAGTCCCGGAGCACTGAGCAGGCCTTTCACACAGCCCACCTCTGCAGCTGGCTGCCTCTGCAGCTGGCAGCCCCTGTGGCTGCATCCGAATTCCTTCCGGGGGCAGTGGGCCCAACTTCTGTTAACACTCAACTCCCTCCACACCATCCCCTCCACCGCACCCCCCACCACCCCCCCATCCCCCCACCCCCCCCCCACCCCATCCCCCCTGCCATCTACCATACACACCGGAATGAAAACCTGACTGTGCAGGACACTTTCTTCTGAGTTGGGTTTACGGAGCTGGGAATTTTCATGATTGTGTTTTCCCAGATCGGGTGCGAAAATTCAGGCCTAAGTTTTTTAAAAAATTCTCTTGTGTAAGAATGAGAGAGAAGTAAATCAATATTGCGAAGAACTTTCATTGCAGTATTTATGCATTGTCTATTGGAAGCAATGGGTTCAATGGCCCAACTCCTTTCCTCATCCCATATTTTCTTGGATTGTTATGCTAGGTATCTCATACAAAGCTGAAACACGATTGAGGATACACTTGTTCAACTTGGTTCTAATAATTTGAAGCTAGTTAATGTTTATTATTTCCTTCTAATTAGTGCCGGAAATACACGACTCGAATCTTGACCTTCCTCCACATGCAGGCAAATACCTAAGCTTCTTAAGTAAGAGGTAAAAAGAAAACCATAACACTGGAAATCTGAAACAAAGAGAAATTTATAACCTGTTAAAAGGAAACTAAATCCAGCAGCTCCCTTTTTGTGAAAGTCAAAGTGGATTTGAACTCTTGAAATCCACTTGTTCTTCCCCATTGCTCCTTGTTGGCTAACCTGGTCAGTCTTATATTAAGGGGGCTTCTGCAACCTGACTGTGCTAGTTGCACTAAAGATCCCCATCTGAAATAAAAGCAGAAAATGCTGAAAATGTTTTTATCTCAGAATTGCAGACGTTTTTGCTTTTGTGCCCATCAGAAATGTTAACTTGAGTCTTAATAGAAATGTTAACAGGTGGTCGATCAATATACTTGGACAATTTTCATTAGAATAAAGCAGTACTATAGAATTGTTTCAGGTGGATAGAAGCAGACTGGCTCTAGCACTAGGGGCTATAGATAAAATATTAAATGTGAAAGATTTAGAACAGAGAGCAAGAGAGATTTCTGTACACTTCAGTGATTGTGGAACTATGCCAACATTCAACATTTGATTGACGAGATGAATGAAGGGAAAGGGGATGAAGGAATGGGGAATAAAGGGATATATGAATAGGGTGGATAAATGTGTTTAGGAAGGTAGATGCTCACATGGACTGGTTGAGCTGAATCGCCTGCTACCACATTCTAAGATCTACATGTTCTTATGTATTTCCAGCACTTTCTTTTAAATAGATACCTAATTATGTTTATACAGTAATTTGGGAGCTTATTACACTTTCACATAAATTTTATCTGTCAACTGATTTCCTATTTTAAAGTTCGGACTGATGTTTGAATGCCCACTGTTGCCTAGTTACCCACTATTCAGAGAGGAGGCAGTTTCCCATTAAACCCGGAGTTAAACATTTTCCGCTGCATTGTATCCAAGTAGTTGAAGATCTAATAATATGAATTATGATTAAGCTTGTTATCTCCATGTGAAAAATATCAAACTGAGAGGTGAAGGATATTTTAAATATCTCTACTAAATAAACTGTGCAACTTCATCATTTCTGCAATGCCAGTCTCTTCCCTCATCCCTCTGTCCCCCCAACATGTACAGAATGCCATCGGTCTGAATATCCAGTTTTTATCTTGCTGCTGCTGGCTGTCATTAAGTGACTCACTGCCCGAGTCTGGCACACCTCAAGAAGACATTGGGCTTTGCGTAAAGGTGAGGCTGTCATTCCAGTAAATCTGCCTGCTGCCTCCAAATGTCACCTGGAAAATGTCACATATGATTTGCATGCATTAGGCAGGTAACGGATGACAAGAATTCAAAACCTCCTAAATGATTAATGATTTTAGGGTCATTCTTTTAAATTGTTTCAATGGTCTGTAGTAATTCTAGAGACACTAAGCCAGATATCTGTATCTGTTATGACAAGGCAATAAAAATGCCAGACACTGTCATCTGAATAATAAATGAACCTTGGATTTGTCAATCACTCATGCACTATAAAAGCCCTCCCCACCAAAATGGTTCATATGTACTTTGAAAACCTTAATAGTAACTATATATATGTATATATCTTTATTAAAGATATGTTTTTGAGAGGTGTATATTCAAATTAAAATATGCAACTACATAAAACTGAACAAATGATAATTTTGTTTTAAAAAGCAGCATTTGTTTCCTGCCATTACAAATGGCCAACATTGAAAACAATTACATTTAAAATTGCATTCTATCTTCTCTCATCTCCTGTGCTTACCTTGGGTTATTTATCATGTAACATTTACTTTTAAGAACCTATTTTGTTATGCACATCACTTAAAAATGAAGATATAAGCTAATGTTGCATTGGTGGATTTACTAGAGATCCAAGAATCTGACATTAATTGGCATCCATGAGATTGAAGTAAGGTATGTGACTTTTTCAATGGCACAAATTGGGAATCACTTTGTGAGGTTCTCTTCCCCTATGTAGAGACTGACTAGATGGGAGCACAAGTCCGATAATCGCCACTATCGTGTTAAAGTCCTAACATGACCCAAGGCGCCAAACAGATAATCTAAACTTTGGGGCTGGGATTTTCCCTGCCCACCAGCGTCGGGCATGTTCGGTAGCATGAGCACACAATATGGCGTCATAGGTTTCACGAAGGCGTGAAACCAATTTGCGATCATCCGCTCAGCCTGCCGATGGTGGGCCACGTTTCCCACCATCGGATGTCGGGAACCTCAATGTAATACAGCAGCATATCATTATAAGGCCAACCCGCCATATTCACCCCCCATTGCTGAACCGTTCACCCATGTTGGCGGGAAAACATGCCAATGTGTTTCACAACAGCACATAAGCAATGTGTGCCTGGTGGGCTGCACTTCAATCGGGACTTCAAGGTTTGTTTGCCTACCTTGCTTCGGTCAACATTCGCAGTCATCAGTACCAGGCTTCACGGAGCACCACATCACTTTTAGGATGGCTCACGGGTAGGCCTCTATCTACCAGATCAGCCATATATGGTGGCTTTTCAATGGCTGCAGGGCAAGTTCTTGCTTGGGGAAGGGGGAGAAGTAGCCTCAGGGAAGGGAAGAGGTCGCAGGACGAGAGCTATACTGGGGAAAGGGGGTATCCCAGGGTGTGTGTGGGAGCACATGTTGATCTGTGCAAGTGGCCTCAAGATGTTGAGGGCTAAAGGAGGCAGTCTCCAGAGGAGATGAGGCCCGATAGACATGTGAGGGTATGTGCTTGAGAATGGGTGGTGATGTCCCTTGAGCTGGCAATGAGTGAGATGCCAGTGAATGTGTGATGGGCTCGAGTGTGAGAGTTTAGAGTGATGAGATGGTTGCCATACCCTGGCTAAATGGGTGTGATCATTCAGCGTCTATCTGCATTAGATGGCCAACCTCTCCTGTGCAGCTTTGGCACCGACCACCGTTGCCATTGCCTATCATGCCGGAGTGATTTTGTAGCTGCCCCTCCTGCAGCCAGAGTGGGGGTAAAGGACATCACAGCAAGCCTCCACGGTCTCCAAAAGGCACTTGAGGGTTGTAGTCTCCTTGCCTTTCTAGGTCACGTCTTCTTTGCTGCAGTCCTGGGCTGGAAGCATTGCGTGCGGCTGGACTTTGAACGTGGTGCCTGGTGTGATGAACCAGTGAGGTGATGGCGTGGTGGGTGAATGAGAGCCCGCCCGCCATGGAAACAACATGTTTCCCGGAAATGCATAAGTAATGGCGTGGGTTTGGCATGATATGGCGTGAAAACCAGCTATCGTGGCCTGTGGGTAAAACTACGTTTTACCCGGCCACCACGGCACTTAATGCAAATCTTGTACGATTCCGCCCTGGGAGTGGAGGCTGGCAAAAACACTTCATTCATCTAAGCTGGAATATTCTGGAAAAAACAGTTTTAAGATACTTCTTGTGTAAGTTGCATAATTTCAAAGCCTCTCCAACCAATATAAATTTAAAAAAATTATTAACCAGTCCAAAAAAGGGGGCTTTTGGACATTTGGTTGATCTTCAGGCACCTCGTTTAACTTCAGCCTGAAAAAGAGGCAGGGGAGAGGAGCGTATGTCTCTCAGGGTAGGGAGGGTAATTGTTAAAAAAAAAAATCAACCTGCTGCTGAATCTGCATTATGCTTGAGCATCCAATCTGCAGGGATCCTGGGACAGGTCGGTGTCCTGGGCACCTGCAGGAGTCACCTCACCGAAACGCACAACAGGTATAAAGCTAGGAAAATGAAGCAGGGACCAGGGAACCCATTATCCCAATACACTCTATTGTGAATGCTGGGCCTACACCTACCACAGGCAAAGTCTCACTCAATCCTGGGGTAGGAGAGGGAGAGGAGCCTGATGTAAGGAATCTCTGTTGCCTCTGTGCCTGGGGAATGCTGATTCCTCATGTGCAATGAAGAGAAAAATCCACCATCATATCTCAACAAGCACAGAATGACAGTTGATAAAAAGGAATAGGTGCAAATGTTTATATTCTATATACAAATCACAGCTACTGCCCTGCTCTCAAAAGACAAGTGCAAGAGAGTAGACAAATTGCAAAGAATAAAAAGACCGAAACATAAACCTATAGTGACAATTAACTTTTTCTCCTCCCCCGGCACAACAAACCTTCAATATGATAAGATCGAACAAAGTCTGCACCAGTTTGTAATAGTTCAACCACAGCTATACACAATGGAATCCTCTTAATAGGAACTTGCTCTTAATCAAATTTGCTGTTATGAGGAATTCACCTTTCCACTATTATTGATCCAGAATCCAGTGCTCACAGTTGGGATAAATTGCTCTTCAGCCACATACCTTTATTACATCGTTTGGTATTAAATCAGGTGTCAAATTTGATTTTGAATTCAATGCCCTTGTGCCTGCCAGCTTCAAAGACAGCCCATTTATACACAGATGGTTTCTAGAGCTGGCACACAGTGAAAACAAGGCTGCCATTTATTGTTCATTAGTTCATTCCATTGCCTGTTCATACTCCACTGTCCTGCAAGTTATTTTGCCTATCCCACAGGAACGAACAAGGTTTTAACTTTAGTTTCTTCAATTCTTTGAGCTTTAGCATACTTTTACACTTCAGGTTCATTCATTAAAATGGTGCTCATACATAGTTCCTGCACTGATGTCTTTCAGATAGATGCACACTGAGTGATCTGTTCAGTCTGGATGTGCATGGGCAACCTTGAGCAATAACGGTAGTTAAGAATATCAAACTATCATGTTCAAATCCCTCCATTTCTTGGCCCCTCCCTCGTTCCATAAATTCTTCCAATCCTTCAACCCTCCAACTCTGGCCTTTTCTGCATTCCCCACCTCCTTCACTCCACCATTGGTGGCCATGTCTTCTAGGTTAAGCTCTGGAATTATTTCCCTGCCTAAGTACCTTTGCCTCTCCACCTCGCCCTCTTTGCCCTCCTTTCATGCTCCTTAAAGCCTATTTCTTTGAGCAAGTGTTTGCTTCCCTGCCCTCATGTTTCCTTCTTTGCCTCAGTGTGAATTTTTGTCTGATTACACCCCTACGAAGCACCTTGGAATGCTAAATGCACAATATAAAAGCAAATATTTTCTTCATTTTAAAATGTTTTTTGCTGTGCAGTGGTGAGATACAAATCACCAATGGATACAAACCAAATCATGGGGCGGGGGAAGGGGGGCGGTGGGAGGAAATATATGGAGAAGCTGCAGGTCATGTTATTTGGTGCATAAGATCCGAGAGTGAATCCTGCACACCAATCCAGCTATCTGTGCACTCTCAAACTCAGAGCTGTTTCAGCAGTAAGCCTGACCTCTGAGGTGTGGCCGAGTCTCAGGCATCTCCATGGCTAGATGCACTGGGTCATTCATTCCTCTAAAAGCGCAGCAGATTCTGCAAATTAGCACATAAATTCAATGTTCTGTTGCAATACTGAAGGCAGCATAAGTACAGTAATCTATAAAATGCAGCCACTTCTTATTTTGAAAAGCAAAGCTAACTTCATTAGGCAGCTAAAGGCAGCACATTAAGAGAATCCTTGAGCCGTGACCATACGTACTAATGAAACTAACTTTTCTTCACCTTTTCTGAAAAGTGTCTTCAGATGTTCAAGGGCTTTTGTCATGCAACTGTGGGTGATTTATAGTTGACTAATATAATAGGCTACAGGGAAAAAAGTAGATATAGGAAATAGCAAAAGCTGAATTTAGTTGGAGAAAGTTTATGAAAAAGGGAACTATTACTTTATTGAGAGTATATTATAGACAGCTAAACATTGGAAAAGAGATTCAGGGAGAGAATAATTATAAGTTAGAGACCATGCAAAAATAACAGGGGCATAATAATGGGAGAAATTAATTACACAAAAATAGGCTTTATCTAAAGCAAAGAGATGGGAGGTATTACCTGTCCAGGGTTCCTTCCTAGATCTGTATGTTTTTAGTCCAGCAAGAAAATAGACGCTGCTGGGTCTAGCTCTTAGAAATGAAGATAGGCTAAGGGTAGGGGAACATCTGAGAAACAGCAACCATAACATAATTAGGTTTGATATGGAAAAGAAGATGGAACAGCTAAAGATAAAAATCCTTCACTGGGAAAGCCAATTTCAATGCAATAAAGAGGAAATGGGCCCTGATAAATTGAAGAGAAAATGGTAGATAAGACAGCGAGTAAACAATGAGAAAAGTTCAAATAGGAGAAGATTGAGGTATAGAAAAGACATATTCTGCAAAATGAAAAGATGGTGCAGCAAAAGCTTGAGCTCCTTGGATGAGTATAGAAATAAAACAGGACGAAGAGGCATATGACAAAAATCTAGTACTAATAATAGAACAGACAATCAAGCAGAACATAAACACAGAGCGGAAGCAAAAAGAGACTAGAAAGACTGTGTAAAGTGATTCTGGCAGGTTACAGGGAAATAGTAAACACGAAAAGAAATAGAATAGTGTAGGGCCAATTAAATATGAAAAGTAAATCTTATGGAGGATGAAGAATGGAAGGAATACTAAATGAACAAATTGCCTCATGTTTCACAGAAGAGAGAATGAAAGGGTGCAAGCAAGGTGGTGCAACAGGGTAACTACAGATAATGAAATAGTATTGAAAAAAAATGGTGGAATGTATAGTATATTCAAGCATGGTCAGGAAGAAATAGCAGAGGCTTTGATCACAATCTTTTAAACATCCTTAGATATGGAAGTTGTGCCAGAGGACCAACGAGTAGCTAAAATAAAAGCAAACCACTGCGGATGCTGGAAACCCAAAATAAAAACAGAAAGTGCTGGAAAAACTCAGCAGGTCTGGCAGCATCTGTGGAGAGAGAAACAGAGTTAATGTTTCAAGCCAGTATGACTCTTCTTCCTCTGCTCTGAAGAAGAGTCATACGGACTTGAAATGTTAACTCTGTTTCTCTCTCCACAGATGCTGCCAGACCTAATGAGTTTTTCCAGCACTTTCTGTTTTTATTTCAGACCAAAGAGTAGCTGTTGGACTTCTGGGTCTGTTGCACATGGCTTCTTGGGTTCAGTGGAGTCAGTCACCTCTGTAAGCAGTTTTGAAAATCTTATTTTTATGGGCCACTGTCTCACATTCAGTGCACAGTAGCTTAATTCAGGGTGAAATAAAAATATCCCCCCTCCACCTGTGTCTTTAAACTGGAAATTCATGACTTTTGCACACATTCTTCTTCACTCTATTTGAAGGTGGCTTTTATTTTCTGGCTGTTGGACCATCTCTGATGAGGAATATCTATACAGCCAAGTAAGTGGGGAACTCCATTAGTAAACTGAAGTCATGCATTATGGATCCTGCTAGTACTTCTGGTATTGACCTCATCAATCACCTGACTGCATATTGATTTGTGAGCTGTGGCACCTTCCTCATCCACTAATACTTGCTTCATTCCACCCCCACATTATCTCCACCCAGTCTCTCCTCTCTGCTACTAAAACCATAATCCGCATCTTTATCACCTTGCTTCCCTACCTCAGCTTCCACAGGCTTCAACTCATCCAAAACGCAACAGCTTGAGTCCTCCTCCGCACAATGTCAAACATTTCCATCATTTTGGTGCTCTTCAAACTCCACTGTATCCCTACTATAATTTTGTGCCTCCCTGTACACCCCCTCTTCTTTGAATGCTTGGCTTCACCTTGTACCCCATACTGCACATAGAATTATAGAATGGTTACAGCACAGATTGAGGCCATTCAGTCCATCATAGCCATGCTGGTTCCTTGCAACAGCAACTTGGTTAGTCCCACCTCCCAGCGTTTTTCCAATAGCCCTGCAAATACTCTCTCTTCATATAATTACCCAATTCCCTACTGAAAGCCACAATTGAACCTGCCTCCATCACACTCTTAAGGCATTGCATCCCCAATCCCACTCACTGTGTACAGAAGATTTTCCTCATGTCACTCCTGGTTCTTTTGCCGATCACTTTAAATCAGTGTCCTTTGGCACTTCACCCTTCTGCCAACGGGAACAGTTTCTCCCTATCTTCTCTGTCCAGACCCCTAATGTGGTTAATGAAACTCCCAGACTAGTTACCACAATCTGGCTACCTCCCTCATTGTTTTCAAAAACATCCTTAATTTTTTTTATGTACAGCTGTACCTTGGCTAACCCAGAATAAGGGGGTAAAATTCAACTTCTTTCAATGGAAAGGAAATTGGACTGGGTGCATATCAGGTAGCTGATCCATTATTGCCCAACTGGCATCCCTGCCCAAGTTGAATTTTATTCCATACATCTTTCCATTTATCTCTTCTCTTTAGTGTTTTCTTACTGCTGCTTCTTGTCCTTTTTTAAGACATTTCCTTGGCATGAAAGGCGCTATGGAAATACAAAGTGATGTAGAGATGGATTGAAAACTCAGGCGCGCCTGCCATGTTGCAATTGCCTCCGAAGCTTCTCCTCACAAGGGAATTTGGTGCCTTCCTGTACAGCAGCACTGCCAGTGATGCAGCCAAAGGTTGTGGCAGCCACCAACAGAACAGTCATGGGGCACAGGACAAGTAACAATAAAAGAATCATTAGCACCATGCTTATAAGGAGGAATGGACTCCTCTCATCTCAAATTTGGAGCTTTGGAAATGAATGGCGAAAATCTATACCCAGATAAAGTCTGTGGCTAAATATTGCATTTTATTGGACTGGCCTCAAGTGTAGTCTGAATTGGTATTCCTCACACTAAAATCTCTACAGGATTCACTGATTATTGGTCTCCAGTACCTTCAATTCATCCCGAGATCCTGAGAGGGTTTAACCAAGAGCTACAGGGACTCTCTAGGATACAAGAAGGATTTATAGAAAAACTAGACAACTGTGGAGAATAAAAATAGAAATAAATCTTTTAAAAACATATTGGAAATTTAAAGTAAAATAAAACTATCTGCAGTTTAATATGATTTGAATATGTGACAGTGGAGCTGATAGCTTTCTCTACAGCCAAAACTGAACCAGGGGCATGATAGTGGAGGGGCATTGGGGAGGGTCATGGCTTAAGTTCTGACATTTGTTTTGACCCGGATGAAAATTCCTGAGGAAACTTGACCCTTGTTGGATGCTTCAATTTGTGAGGCGTAGGAATAAGTTAAAAAAAAAAGTATTTTCACATTTACAAATGACTCTCAAAAGCCAGGCTGCCTCAGTCCAAGTGGCTACTCTAATCACAATCCAGGCCTTCAACTACATCTGGGCCTATGGTAAGAACATACAAATTAGGAGCAGCAGTAGTATCCTCTCGAGAGATGTTATAACCAAACCCTGAAGTGCATTCAACCAAGCTCATCAAGTGCAGGCTTTTAACTCACTACACCATGTGAAACATTTGTCTCCTATTATACACCCATTAATGGATTGACGGTGCTGTAATGTTTGCTACAAACTGATTGATTTGGTTGTGTGACACAATAATGGCTTCTCATCTCACTGGGTTGGGGTTTTGCTTTGATTGTAATAGAATATGGGGGACAAGAAAAATCAAATCAAAATGACAAAACTAAAGTAAAGGAAGAAAAATCAAAGTATAATTATTCCAGAGAATCAGAGATGGGAACCAATCACTGCTGATGCACAAGATTCATTGTAACATAACTTGCAGACAGTTCAGCTAGACAGAGTTCCATTTTTATTAACATAGCCATATTATTCCATCATTATCCTCTGTAGAATGATCTTAAGCCATCAACACTGCAGAATACAAACCCTCCCCTGAATATAATGATGTTGCAGGTCCTTTTCAAACTCAGAAGTGATGGCATCTCTTTGGTATTAATGAGGGATATGTGCTGCCAACTTGTCACGGTATTATTGCATAAGATTGTTCGATATCTTTTTGATTTCCTTTTCATTTTTGCTCATGCTAGTTGCAATTAAGTCTCAATTTTAAAGATAGCCATTGTCATTAGCATTTATTAATTTTGAGCAGATCTCTTGTGGCATTACTCCCGTAGTTAGTACACAGGATACCACATAAGGCTTGGAATGTTACCCATGCTAAGCTCATGTAGCCATTCTGACTCCCTTTGATACCTTATAGTTGTCCCTAAAATGTTTTGTTTATTTATTGAGTTGGGCATGAGGACGAGGAGCACTTGAAGGTAGGCTTTTGGGCCTGTCTGCTGCCAGTATGCTGCTTGTGGGGCACTTTGTGTTTTTTGGGTCAAGGTGATTTCATTGCTGCTAATGGCCCCCTGAACGATTCCTTTTCTTTATTCATTCGTGGGATGTGAGAACCGTTGGCAAGGCCAGCATTTGTTGCCCATCCCTAATTGCGCTTGAGAAGGTGCTGGTGAGCTGCCTTCTTGAACCATAGTCCATGTGATGTAGGTACACCCACTGTGTTATTAGGAAGGGAGTTCCAGAATTTTGACTCAGCGACGGTGAAGGAACAAAATATTTCCAAGTCAGATTGTGTAAATTGGAGGGGAACTTGCAGAGATGGCAGTGTTCCCATGCATCTGCTGCCCTTGTCCTGCTAGGCAGCCGTGTTCATGGGTTTGGAAGGTGCCTTGATGAGTTGCTGCAGTGTACCTTATATATTGTACACACTGTTACCACTGTGCACTAGTGATGGAGCCAGTGATTGTTTAAGGTGGTGGGTGGGGTGCTGATCAAAGTATTGAGCTTCTTGACTATTGTTGGAGCTGCACTCATCCAGGCAAGTGGAAAGTATTCCATCACACTCCTGACTTGTGCCTTGTAGATGGTGGACAGACTTTGGGGAGTCAGGCAGTGTGCAACTTGCCTCAGAATTCCCAGTCTCTAAACTACTCTTATAGCCACAGTTTTTATATGGCTGGTCCAGTTCAGTTTCTGGTCAATGATAACTCCCTGGATGTTAATGGTAGGGTATTCAACCATGGCAATGCTGAAGGTCAAGGGTAGATGGTTAGATTATTTTATTGGGGACAGTCATTGCCTGACTATGTGGTGTGGATGTTGCTTGCCATTTATTAGCTGAAGTCAAAATATTGCCCAGGTCTTGTTATATGTGGGCACAGATCGCTTCAGTATCTGAGGAGTTGCAAATGGTACTACTGCATAATCGTCAGTGAAAATTCCCAATTCTGACCTCATGATGGAGGGAAGATCATTGATGAAGCAGCTGAGGGTGTTTGGGTCTAGGGCACTACCCTGAGAAACTCCTGCAGTGATGTCCTGGGGCTTTGATGATTGATCTTCAACAACCACAACTGTCTTCCTTTGTGCTAAGTATGAGTCCAACTAGCTGAGAGTTTTCTCCCTGATTTACATTGACTTCAATTTTGATAAGGCTCACTAGGTCAAATGCTGCCTTGATGTTAAAGGCAGTCACTCTCACCTCATCCCTGAACTCAGTTGTTTTGTCCATGTTTGGACTGAAGCTATAATGAGCTCAGGAGCTGAATGGCCCTGGAACCCAAACTGAGCATTGGTGAGCAGCTTATTGTTGAGTAAGTGCCATTTGATAGCACTGTCGACAACGGTTTCCATCACTTTGCTGATTATTGAGAGCAGCCAGATTAGATTTGTCTTGCTTTTTGTGGACAGGACATACTTGGGAAATTTTTCACATCAAGAGGAGGCTGAGATAGATCATTGACTCAACACTTCTGGTTGAAAATGCCTGCAAATACCTTGCCTTTTGCAGTGATGTGTTGGGATCCCCATCATTGAGGAGGCAGATATTTGTGGAGCCTCCTCCTCCTGTTAGTTGTTTATTTGCTCACCATTCACGCTTGGATGTAACAGGACTGCAGAGCTTTGATCCGATCTATTGGATCCCTTAGTTCTGTCCATTGCCTGCTGCATCTGTTGTGTAGCATGCATGTAGTCCTGTGTTGTAGATCAGCAGGTTGGCATTTCATTTTGAGGTATGCCTGGCACTACTCTGGCATGCTCTTCTGCATTCTTCATTGAACCAGTGTTGGTCCCTTGGCTTGATGGTAATAGTAGAGTGGGGGATGGCCAAGCCATTAATTTAGTTTGTGGCTGAATACAGTTCTGCTGCTGCTGATGGCCCACAGTGTCTCATCGATGCCCAGTTTTGAGTTGCTTCAGAATATATTGCATTTAGCATGGTGGCAGTGCCATACAACATAGTGGTGTGTGCTCTTAGTGTGAAGATGGGACTTTGTCTCCATGAGGACTGAATGATGGTTACTCCTATCAATACTGTCACTGGCAGATGCGTCTGCAACAGGTATATTGTGAGGATGAGGTCAAGTAGGATTTTCTCTCTAGTTAACTTTCTCACCACCTGCCACAGGCTCAGTCTGGCAAATATGTCCTTAGGATTTGGACAGCTCGGTCAGTAGTGATGCTACCAAGCCATGCTTGGTGATGGACATTGAAGTCCCCCACCCAGAGCACGTTAGGTGCCTTTGTTACTCTCAGTACTACTTCAAAGTAGTTTTCAATATGGAGGGATTCATTGGCTGAAGGAGGGCAATGGATGATAATTAGTAGGTGGTTTCCTTCTGCATGCTTAACCTGATGCCATGAAATGTCAGTAAGGAGGACTTTGCAGGGTTGACTGGGCAGTGAGGGCCTTTGCTGTTTCTGGTGTATAGGTTGAATTGGCTGAGGTGTTTCGCCTAAGCACCCACCACCAAAAAAATCCTCTTGCCTGTTATCATCCACCTTCCCCTCCCAGAGCACCTCCCACTTCATAGCCAATCTTCTGACTTGCTCTGAATGGAATCCGGCTGATTTGCCATCACCCCATAACCGGCAAGCTGAATCAATACACCAGTTTGGCACCAGCAGCTTGCTGGCAGCAGTCAAATTAGGCCTGAACCAAAGATTGTTTGGGCCTTCCAACTAGGGTTGCCAACTCTGGACATATTCATCAAGGTTTTGTCACATGATCTCCCACCTCCAAATGCTCTGTGTCCAGTCAAACAATCTTTCTCTTAATATACAATATTGTCATAATCCATAGGTGTTTTGGTGACTGCAAAGCAGATTTCAGTGGGGTCCAAATGTTCAAATAGATATGATTTTTTCCTGTCCCTATAATGTTTCTCTTGGGTTTCCTCACAGCAGCATCCAGGAAATTCATCTTCAATTTCTGCAGAGCCCAGGGTCATCCAGGAGCTGGACTGACCACCCTACTCCCAACACGGATTTTTGGCAGGAGCCAGACCACTCCATTCATATTCCACTTGATTCGGGTGGAAGTCTGAAGATCTTTAACCCTAACTCATATACTTTTGTCTCAAAAGCAGATAACCACCAGCCTCCAACGTTAAACATTTGCTGGGACAGTCTTCTGTTTAAATTAATGGAGAAAAATGAGTTTAAAAAACAGCACACTTAATAGGAGTATCCACTTAACAGGTAATGGAATATACTGTACTCTCAATTGACCTCCCTGGAACATGGCATTAATGACTAGATCCCACTGGGCCTTCACTTTTGTGTTTGTTTCTGCAGATCCTTCAAAGTTTCATTTATTTCTGTATTGACACAAGTACTTAAAATCAAAGAATTGCTTTGACATAACACCATATTGTGATGCAAAATCAGTGTACGACATTTAATTAAAGGCCACAATTCCCATCATTGCCATAGAAACAGTACTTATGCTCTATTTTAGCAGCCATCTTTCCTCAACATTAATGTACTGAATGTTGTTTATTAATACTTTATGATGAGGCCTATGCATATTAATTAAAATGTGCATTTTGACATTTAATAGACAATGCTATGCAATTATATTCAACATTATTAAGGCAACATAAAGAGCACTTAGGGGATGTTAAATGTAACAGTAAATCACATGAGTCTTGGTACTGGAACATCAATGCAATATTATTTTAAGTAACTTAATCAACTTTTTATTAAGAGCTAAAAATAATAATCTATACCTTATAGATTCGGGGCATTGGAACAGGAGGAGGCCATTCACCCCTCAAGCCTGTTTCGTAATTCAGTTAATATTGGCTGATCTGTATTTCAAATCTATTTACCCATCTTTGATACTATATCCCTTGAAACCCTTACCCAAACAAAAACCTATCAACCTCAGTCTTGAAGATTTCAGCTGACCTAGCTTCAGCATCCTTTTCAGTAAGAGAGTTCCAGATTTCCACCACTCCTTGTGTGAAAAAGGAGCTTCCTGAATTTGCTTCTAAATGGCCAAGCATAAATTTTAAGTTTATGTCCTGTTGTTCTGGGTTTCCCCTCTGAAGTATTTTTTTTTTTTGCTGTCTCTAGCCTATTGAACCCCTTTATCATTTTAAATACCTCGATTAAATCACCTTAAAACCTTAAGGTGGTGCAAATTAAGCTTATATACAGCCTAGCCCCATAATTTAATCCTTTAATCCTCACTGTAAACCTGGTGAATCTGCACTGTGGACATCCCTCTCCATGCCCCACCCCTCCCAAATTGCAGGGCAATATCTATTTTTCAGGTTTGATGCCTAAACTGGAATGCAGCACTCTGACAAAGGTGCTGTATAACTGAAGCATCATTTACTCACTTTGGTATTCCAACCCCCTTCAGAGAAAAGCCAACATTCCTTTTTGGTTATTTTTCTGTCCCTATGCAGCAGATTTTAGTATTTGCACACATGGATACCCATACGTACATCCACATAAATATATGAATCAGGAGCAAGAGTTGGCCACTCAGCCCCTCGAGCCTGCTCTGCCATTCATGGCTGATCTGATTTTAAGCTCAAGTTCACATTCCTGCCTACCCCCGATAACCTTTCAGCCCCTTGTTAATCAAGAATCTATCTACCTATGCCTTGAAGATATTCAAGGCCTCTGACTTAACCACCATTTGAGGAAGAGAATTACAACGTCTCAAAACTCTCATGGAAAAAAAATCCTTTGTCCTAAATGGTTGGCCCCTTATTTTGAAGAAGTGATCCCAAGTTCTAGATTCTCCCAGAAGAGGAAACATCCTTTCCACATTCACCCTGCCAAGTCCCCTCAGGATCTTCTATTTCAATCAAGTCACCTCTTACTTTTAATTCAGAAATCTGGAATGCAAAGGGACTTGGGAGTCCTAATCCAGGATTCTCTTAAGGTTAACTTGCAGGTTGAGTCGGTAGTTAGGAAGGCAAATGCAATGTTGGCATTTATTTTGAGAGGACTAGAATATAAAAGCAGGGATGTGCTGCTGAGGCTTTATAAGGCTCTGGTCAGACCACATTTAGAATATTGTGAGCAATTTTCGGCCCCGTATCTCAGGAAGGATGTGCTGGCCCTGGAGAGGGTCCAGAGGAGGTTCACGAGAATGATCCCAGGAATGAAAGGCTTAACATATGAGGAAGGTTTGAGGACTCTGGGTCTATACTCGATGGAGTTTAGAAGGATGAGGGGGGATCTGATTGAAACTTACAGAATACTGAAAGGCCTGGATGGAGTGGATGTGGGGAAGATGTTTCCGTTAGTAGGAGAGACTAGGACCCGAGGGCACAGCCTCAGAGTAAAGGGAAGACCTTTTAGAACAGAGATGAGGAGAAACTTCTTTAGCCAGAGAGTGGTGAATCTATGGAATTCATTGCCACAGAAGGCTGTGGAGGCCAGGTCATTGAGTGTATTTAAGACCGAGATAGATAGGTTCTTGATTGGTAAGGGGATCAAAGGTTATGGGGAGAAGGCGGGAGAATGGGGTTGAGAAGCTTATCAGCCACGATTGAATGGCGGAGCAGACTCGATGGGCCGAATGGCCTAATTTCTGCTCCTATGTCTCATGGTCTTATGGTCTTACTCTTCTAAACATCAGTGGATAGAAGCCTAACCTGTCCAGCCTTTCCTCAGAAGACAACCCACCCATTCCAGGTAATCTAGTAAACAATCTGTGAACTGCTTCTAACGCATTTACATCTTTCCTTAAATAAGGAGACCAATACTGTACACAGTACTCCAGATGCAGACTTACCAATCCCTTGTATGACAAGCATAACTGCCCCATTCTTGTATTCAATTCCCCTTGCAATAAATGATAATATTTTATTAACTTTCCTAATTTCTTGCTGCACCTGCATAACATTTTGCCATTCATGCACTAGGACACCCACATCCCTGTGCATCTCAGAGCTCTGTAATCTATCATTTAGATAATATATCCACATCTCTTTGCTCTTCTACAGCTTTTTGTCTTTCTCCGGTCTGAAGCAAATGACCCACACTCTCCCCCAGTGAACTCCTCTCACCATAGTTTATGTGATTGGGCAAAACTATCTCCATCTCTTTGTAACTTTCTGCTTCCATCTACACAACTTACTGTGCCTCCTAACTGGCTGATCTGTACCTCAACTCTAGTTACCTGCCTTTGCTCTATATCCTGTGATAGATACCCTTATCTAACAAAAAAGCATCAATCTCAACACTGAAAGTTTCAGTTGACACCCTTTTAGGTCTCGAGATTTTCACTACCACTTGTGAGAAAAGCTGATCTGGGCCAAATTTCAGTGCGATTCACTACACTCTTGAAAAGTTTAACTTAACAACCCCATGGCTGAATTATACGAGCGCTGTGGTCCCCGCACCCCCAGCTAAAAAGACCAGGTGAGGGAGGCCACCCAGGGGAGAACGGCTGCCCAGGCAGTCATTTCATGGCCACTTGGCTGTTAGTACACTGGAGGCAGGATTTACACCCTGCATGAGCAGGACATCCTGCCTCAGAGCTACTGGCCAATCAGAGGCCAGTAGCTCTTGATGTATTGGTATTGCCAGCATGGGTGGTAGCCACTGTCCATAATGGACTCGAGCAAGGAGGAGCTAAGCTACGATGAATTCGAATTTTGTAAGTGCTTGGCAGTCGGGGTTTGAGAGGCCGGGATTTGGGGTGGGGTGGGGGGTAGAGCAAACTGGGAGTGGGCCAATTAAGGAGGGCCCCCCACCCCTGCCCACCACCAGCCCCTGCAGGGAAAGCTGCCAGGCTGTCTACTTGGCATGAGCCTCACCTGCTGCCAGTGGGCATTAATAGAGAACCACAATTGGCCTACTCGAATGTATAATTGCAGTGGACAGGCTGCCTGCTGGATTTAATCTGCCCCACACCTTCAAACCCACTGGAGATATGTTAAATCCAGGCCCATATTTCCATAGCAGAATTTCAAACACCAAATACAGTGCAACAGTGAAAGAAGTTTACACTGTTAGATGGCTGCCATTACAATTGGTCAGGGCTTTGGAGCTGGTGGGGTGGGGGGGGCGTTGTGGAGTGGGTGGGGGAAGAGTTCAGATTGGGATACCCTAAGCACAGGTTTTCCTAGAAGGTCTGGAGGTTGTTGATTTAAATAGATTCCACACCCAGAAGCCAGCCCGATTAACAGGCTTGGCTACCTGTCAGATGAGGAAACCTCCACAAAATTCAGGATCAGGTAACTTTTGTGGATGTTGGAAGTAGATATTTCTGGGCGCTAGGTGACTACATAGATTCTTGTGTGGTAGGGTGCAGTGTTGATCGCTGCAGGGAGGGCATTGGGAAGATCATTGGGAAATTTGGGGGGAGGGGCAGAAATTGTAATGGGGAGAATTGGAGATTATGTGGGAGTGTTGGAGATTGAGGAGGAGAGTCGGAGATCGTGGGAGAGTCGGCGGTGAAGAGGTTGGGATGTGAGGAGGAGGGAGAAGAGAGATCATGGTGGGGGGTGGTGGTGGGGAAGAAGGTGGTGGTGTTTATAGATTTAGCTTGTTGAACTGTGGGAAGCACTCCTGAGCCACAAGAAGTGCTGTATCGATCTTACGGATCCAGCCCTTCTCACCTGCTTTTACCTGGTGAGCTTCCCAGCCCACAGTGGGAAAAAATAGAAACCCTGATAATTGGAAGCACACAGCCTCTCTAAGAGGTTTAAGTGCCCAATCTCCGTCCTGACAGGGGATTAGTTGCCTATCACTCGATCCACCTTCATTACAAGTCGAAGCGGGTGAATCTGAGGTGAGTTGAGTCTGTGTTTTAGATTTTTAACCACCTACCCACCCAAGCCCATCTGTTTTGGGGTGTTAAAGGTACTCCTAATGTTAAATATTTAATGATCAATTAAATCTGTAATGAGCTGAAATGAATGATCACAGTCACAAAGATGTTCTTAAGGCTAGATGAAATATCTTAATTTTTAAAAGGAAAGGAGTAAGAGGAGATTTTTATTCTAATTGTTAATTCATTTTAATTTCCTTCACTATTCCTCTTTCCTCACTATTTTCAGCTTTCACATCTTGGGTTAGGTATTTTTTGTTCATTTATGGGCTTTCTTCTGTGGTTTGTATAACACATCAACAGGATAAACTCTCCTGAATGTTTAATGGGATGTCTTTTTAGCATTTAGCCACAGGTACTTATCTACAACCCTTGACTGATTGTAAGATTCTATCAATTGGACTGGAATCCTTTTTATAGTGAAATCATTTGCCACAACAGAACTTCTTTACATCAGCCACTGGCTGACTGAGTGCTACTGATCGAAATGGATTATGCAGCAAATTTGGCAGATAGCAAGCAAGTTAGACCTACCTTAATATTGGGAAGAATTTTCCCCCCCGTTGGGGGGGGGGGGGGGGAGTGCAGGAGCGGGCACGGGCAGGTGCGCCTCCGATTGGCGCCCCCGAATGGGGGCGCGCCACCATTTTACATGGGCGGGCCAATTAAGGCCCGCCCAGTGTGATGTCTGCCAGGAAGTGCTATGTGCTCCCTGTGTGGGCGGGGGGATTCCCTCAGCTGAGGGTGCTCTCTTTCGCGCATGCACGTGAAAGAGCGCACTCATCTCCCTGAAGCTAGGTGCTGCCTCAGGGAGATCAGCGCCAAATTTAAAAATGGTCAATGTGCACAGACAAAATTTCCCTGACATGTGCCCTCATGAGACACTGTCACATGAGTTGGGACATGCCCATCACTTTTAATCAAACATTTATTAAATTTTTTTAAACCCTCATGAAACCTCATTCCGCCGTGGATGAGGTTTCATACTTTTTCTGAAGCCCGCCAGGGCTCCCGGCCTGCCCACCAACCTTAAGGTTGGACGGGCAAGTCCATTAATTATTTCAATTACTGTTTAAATGGCCTCAATTAGCTGTTGACAGGCCGGCGGGCGCACAGCTTATTCGGCTGCGCCCCCGCTGACCTGAAAATAGAAATGACATGGGGTGATGTCAGGAGTTCCGTCCGACGTCATCCCGCATCATTTTACGTGTCGGTGAGCGGGCCCCGCCCCCCCGCCCGCTTGCCGACCTAAAGATCCTGGCCAATGTTTCAAAAGAAAGATTACAAAATTTTTGATGATTTCTTCTTCATCAGATTTTGGGTCAGATCAGAGAAATTGTCATCCTGATTTTTCCTGTTGTTGAGCTGGAATCAATACTTCTGTGGCATGATTGCACTCAGAATACCAGTCGGGGACTCATATCTGATTGGATCCACATGCCTCCAGTAAACCCATGTTATACTGCCAGTTTCAATGCATGCACCATGCTCTGTCCACATGTTGATTACATTTTTACTGGGCTGGATTTTGTGGTCAGTGGAGAATCAATGGCGCTTGCTGCTGACCACGAAGATCGAGCAAGCTCATACTTTAGCTTGTACCTTAATTCCATGCGTATGCCCCAATCATATATTTCACTATATTTAAGAAGTTAAAACTTCATAGTTTGCTAGCTGTGAGAGTACTTCAATGTGATTGGCTGCTTATCCTGATTGATGAAAATTTGGAGATCTCCTCACTTGGTATCAGAAACAAACTGACATTGAGAAAGGGGGAATCCATGTTGCAGAGATTGCTGGAAATATAGCGGCCAGGCCCACTTAATCGTGGGAGAAGGCCCTGTGTCAGTCTCCAGGCGGCAGCAAAGCCTCCCACGATTAAATCAGAGGGTGGAATTAAGGGGCTGACGCAAGATTCCCGGCTGCTAGCTTATTCATGAGCCAATTGACACCAATATCCCTGAGCCCACTGCAATTTAATGTTGACACAGGGGTTAAATGGGGGCCACACGCTTTCCCACAAAGACTGTCCAAGATGGCTGTGCCTGATCAAGTGACCCAATACTAAGAACGGGGCAGTCCACAGAAAGCCAACCCCCTGCCCTTGCCTACTGTCCGCTCTGTGACCTATACCTCATGATCCAATCTCATGAACCCCTTCCCACCCTCATTCACCTTTGATCGGGGGTCTCCCAGTGATCCTAGGACTCTGGTGGGTGCATTGCTGCCAGCTGCAACTGCTCTCACTGGCACTGGTGGGATGAGGAGCTGCAGGTCTCTGATAGATCGACAGCTCCCAGCGGGCAGGACCTCCGCCGCTGGGGACTTCAATTGCAGGGAAGACCCGATGCTAGTCACTTAAGTGCCTGAAGGATGCTTAATTCCATAGGGTCCCTCCCCCACAGAACTGACAGGGGTTTCCTTTCGGTTCTCCAACTGGTGGGTGAGACCCCCGTAGGCCTAACAGAATGTAGGCCACAGTTATAGCTCATTCACCAAGGTGTGACTTTAGGGTTTTTACAGTGAGACTGGTAGAATAAGAGTGGGAATTTTTGTCAGCTCAATGTTTTCCAGTTCATTGCAGCCTGAGGAGACCTCAGTAGTGCACCCTCTGAGAAGCACAGAATCACTGACAGGAGCTGCACATGTCCAGAAGTTGCTGTCAGTTTTAGAGGAATAGTGATGATGAATGTCAACATTTCTGCCATCGTTACTACTGTAGAATTCAGACCAAAATATGAGCAAAAGTCTGACAGGATAACCTAAGTTTATAAATCGTAAGCATTCAAATGGAGAATTGTTTGCTTCACACCATTTCAATGTGTGTCACAGTTATGAGATTATTGGAGTGGCCTCACCCTGATTGCCCTGCATTGGATTTAAAAAATTGTACATAGGAGTTTGCAAAATATATAGTGTAACTGGGCCAAAAAAGAACCAAGGGTGGGATTTTATGGCCCTGACACCGGCGGGCATCGTCGCAGGGGAGTGGGGGCGGGAAAATTTGGAGAGCTGTTAAAGGTCGATGGCTCTCCAAATTTCCCCATCCTGCCTGTGATGATGCCCGCCAGTGTCGGAGCTGGAAAATCCCACCCTATAGCACATTATCATGCCTTAAGAACATCCCAAAAACAATTTTCATCCAATGGATTACTTTTGAAATGCAGTTGGTGTTGTTACTTAGGCAAATTCAGCACACAATTTGGTCACAACAATGCCCCACAAACACAAATTGATAAATGGATAATTATGTTTGATGGTGTTAGGTGAGGGAGCAATGTTGACCAGAAAACTCAGAAGCACCCCTGGGATCATTTCTGTCGGTTTGATAGGACTTTGGTTAGCATCTCATCTCAAAAACACCTCTAACAATGCAGTACTCGCTTCCTACTTTGCTGAAGTGTCACTCTGGATTATACATTGAAGCCTGCAGTAATGCTTGAACCTCTAACTTGCTCCCAACTGAGCCAAGCTGTCCTTGTTACTGATGACAATGTAATCACATCTCAGTGCTCCTTATGGTTTAAAAGAGTGACACTTAGATTTTTGCTATGTCACTAATGTCAGATTTACATAGAGTATATATTAAAGCAGCTATAACACACAGATAGAAATTATGGATCACGATTATTGAAAATGTACACGGTTAGAAGATCACGCTAGGAGCCAACCTGTTCACAAAAGTAAACAATTAATTGAATGGTTTTATTGTCAATGTGGCATAAAATGGAAATGTTATGATTCCAATTAGTGTTCCCTCCCAACATTCCTTATTTGTGCGCACAATTCCTATGAACCAAGTTAAGTGTGAAGCGACTTAAAGTCTTGTGCCTTAACAATGTGTCACTGGAGCCAAACCTGGAAATAGGACCGGCTTCCTCTCTCCAAATTCTAGGAAAGAAACCATGCTAACAGGCCATATAGTCCAGATTAAATCTACTAATCACTTTACCACATGAAAGAAGTACACACTGAAGAAAGTTAAATCAGCAGAAAAGATAGTAACACATCAGGGCATTTGCCTAAATATTTTAAACATTTTCTAAGAGCAAAATCCCAGTGTTTCAAAAACTCTGATCTTTTGACCAAATCTGTTGATTTTTTAAATGTAAGATTACACAGTTTTAACTCTCAGAATTCTGAAGCACTACTGTTACACGGAAATAAGTGAACTGAAGACATGACAAAAAGCTGTAGTAATTATATTGGGTGTTCACGTAGCCTCAGACACATCAGATTAAAAGATTATTTTCCTCACTCAGCAATTTTTTTTTAAGAAGTCTCAAATCCTTTCTGAACAGGCACATAAACAAGTTTTCAATTAATTATTTATTCAAGGCAAATAGAACATGAATTGCCAGCTTTTGACACCTAGATGTTTTTTACATTTTCTAGTACTAGGTAGGCATTACAATTAGCTTGATCCTAAGCAACCATTATGCATCTCCACTCATAGTGACAATCTAGCATATATTAACATATATCTGAAGCCCTGATGGCGGAACTATTTATAGAGAAAGACATAAACAAAGGTGGATCGATCTGCTTTGCCTTTCAGTGTTAAAGTTAAAGAGGGCCCATATATTCACTCAAACCCCCAGGTCCCCATGTGAGGACAAAGGACAGAGTAAATCATATGAAAAACAGCAGCCATAGATTCCATTTTAAACATCTTAGAGCCTACAATTGGCTACTACTTAAAATTTAAAATCAGACATAAAAGTATTTTATAATTTGAAAAGGACTGATTTAGTGAAGGGCTCCATAAAAAAAAATGTTAATCTATTTTTCAAATGCTGCTTTGACCTGCTGGTTGTGAATTTTCAACATTTTTCATTATTATGTCATCACAGTATAATTACTTTACGCAAAATCTCATCAGCATTCATCACAAGGGCACAGTACTCATTTAACCATTAGATTATGACTGCTGCCCTTGCTTAAAATACTTAATAATTGAAATATCAGATAAAGCACAGTGTTCTGAAGATACCTGTCTAGAAATGGGAGGAAAGGAATCCTAGCCTGAGCAAACAATCACATTTTATTCTCTTCCTAGGTCTGTTCTTCTAAAATGTACTCAATGAGTGTGGTGTATTGACCTAAACAATAGAATGAAGTATATGGGCTGGAAGGGCTGTTTCAGTCTTCACTTTCATATTGGTCTCTGCTGTATTAATTATAATCTAATTGAAAATAATAACATTCAATATATAATCAGCATGGCAGTAAGCAAGAGGTTGAATCAAAATAGTCAATAATTCTTACATCCTGTACTATGAGCTATTTCAAGTAGATGTATTCAGGAAAATCTTTGGTCTGAGATCAGTTCCTTACAAAACACGTTCTTTGAGGTAACAGCGCAAAACCAACAGAACGATCTGAGCACATTTCTTATAATTAGATTTTGGCTTTGTGTGCCAATCATAGATTTATCAACCATTCAGATAAACTGCATCCTTCCTGACAAGATTATTGAAGCAATATCTTTGTATGTACATATGCTGACATTTACAAGGCATCCTCATGCTTAATCCTAGCTCATACTCCTGTACCCTATCACAGCAAAGGGGGATGTCAATCAAGCTGGAAGGATATAGCCAGCACATCTGGTTAATCACTGCACTCACATTTGTGCCTTGATATTTATTTCCAGCCAGAGATCTCTGGTCTATTCCCCCTGTCATTCGAGAGCAATGTGTATAATTTATTAACTAGCTAAACTGCATCATGAATAAGGGAAGAGGCTAGCCATGGGTTTGAGAGAATGTAGATACAAGCCCACAACTGTGAATTGACTTGGGCAAGCTTTCCACTCCAAAAGATGACAACATCTGTTCCAAAAAGTTGAAGCATGGAGGAATTTCAACGTCTGTTGTTAGTGCTCTGGACACAAAATACCTTAAAAAGATGAGAGTTTATGGAAAGACAATCTGCTAATGGGTATTCGCAGCCTGACCATGCATTTGGGAGGAAATGGCATAATTTTCCAGAGAAACTGATGCTCCATGCCTGGTCTGCAGTCTCAAAAATAACACACATGTTGAATAAATTAAGAGACTAATTACAAATGAATTAAAATATGAGATTTTCAACATAAATAATATAAAGGGACATCCTCTATTGGTCATTCTGAATGACATTTTTCTTTTACTTGAATCAAATATTATGTTTGCTGCACTGGATTCAAGCATAACAATAATCATTAAACTAATGGGGGTGGGGGGGGGGGGGTGGGTAGAGGTCCATGAGTATCAGCTCTGGAATCTCCTCCAAGTGGTCAACCTTCATGTATGAATCTAGGTAGTGAGCAGCAATGTAGGCTATTCAACCATCAAGCTTATAACAGCCATATTCAATTATTTTCTCACCCAATATCCGCACAGGCTCACTTTCCAAATGGATGCCATTCAGGAGCAGGTACCTAGCCTTGTTTCTCTTCCCAGATGACAGGCTTGAAGCAAATAGAGATTCTCAAATGTGATCAGTAAACATAGCATAGAGCATCAAACTTGGGTCCTCCTGGTCTTTATGCTCCAATATCCCCACTAGATTATGTCTATCAGTGAGTATCTTCCGCACAATTGAACTGAATAATAATAGCATAGTGAAATCTTCTATTGCATACAATATACATTTAATGATAATTTCTTCTAATGCATGGACAGAACTAACAAAACATCTTTTTGTTTGGTAGTACAGAACTTGAGTATTGCTGAAAAAAAAACATGTCAAAGCTTTTCATCTTGCACTCAGGACACTTTGGAAGAATACCAATATATGGGGAAAACAACACTTTATACTGTAATAGAAGAGAGTGCTGATTGGTTGACAAGTGGACTCTGGTAGAGGCAGTGCCATGGAGAATGCATCCACTGATGGTGACTGACAGTTAACTGCCAAGCACTTTTTGAAATTTAAACCAGGCAACTTTACCCTTATTGGTCAAAGCATTGCCCTGAGAAATAAGTGACAGCCATTCGCTGTCTCATTCCTCAGGGCAATACTTTGCGAAGTGCCCTGATGCATTCAAGATGAAAAGCATTGACAAGTCTTGTTTTTCAGCAAACAATTTTTGTTCTGTCAGAAAGCAGCAATCATTTTGTTTAGCTTAGGGCATATGAATATACAGAATAAGGGTTTGGACATTGTTCATTCAACTCTGGACTCGAATACAAAGTGCACACTGCTGAAATATTGGTGCATATTTTACATTAGAAATAATGGTGAAACTATCAGAGCTCAAAATTAAGGAGTAAATTGGGCAACAACTTTCAGCATCGGCATATGTACAGTCAAACACAGAAAATAGGAGGCAGTAGCATAATGGTATTGTCACTGGGCTAGTAATCCAGAGACCCAGGGTAATGCTCTGGGGACCTGGGTTTGAATCCTACTATGGCAGATGGCGGAATTTGAATTCAATAAAAATCTGGAATTAAAAGTCTGATGGTGACCATGAAACCATTGCCGATTGTTGTAAAAACCCATCTGGTTCACTATTGCCCTTTGGGGAAGGAAATCTGCTGATCTTACCTGGTCTGGCCTACATGCAACTCCAGACCCACAGCAATGTGGTTGACTCTTAAATGGACCCTGAAGAAGGGCAATTAGGGATGGGCAATAAGTGCTGGCCTAGCCAATGAAGCCCACATCCCATGAGCAAATAAAAAAAAGGAAATTGCTGTTTAAATTGTTCTGCTTCTTCAGAAGCTGCACTTTAACAGTATCTCGCCAAGAGACTCCACAGTCAAATACATGGAGGGCGTGAAGTTTTGGTACTTACCCCATTAGATATCTACCAGACACAACAGAAAGATATATGGCTTACCCATTCCAATGTGAGTGAATTGTTAACAGTATGATAAGTCTTAATTACTGTCAAATAATCTCTCTGGCACTGAAAATTAACTTTTTACAAGTGAGTAGCCTCATTCCTTGAGATTTAATTATTGTTGGAGATTTTGAAAATATTTTTAAAATGAAAATGTTCTTTTTAACTTTTCTGCTCTGTCTCTATTTCTCTCTCTTTCAAACCCTCTTTCTTTCCTTCTCTTTCTTTCACTTTCTATATGTGAATTGACACTGAATTAACTATTTTAACTTACATTTCCTGATAGACTCTGCGTAGCTCAGTAAGGATTCTACAATCTGATTAATTAAGGAGACACACCATTGTTTGCCCTATTCATAAAGGTCCCAAATCCCCTGTAGATGGTGCCATTTTTTTGGCTCTCTAGTAGCTGAAATTTCCAGTGTAATATCTCACAGGAAGTCTGTCGACAATTGTAGGCATTATGAGAGCTGGATGTCTTGTTGCGCAGTGGTAACATTCTTCCTCTGGGCCCGAATCTTTCAGCTCAAGTCGTACTTCAGGACTTGATGGCTGTGGAAAGTGCATTCATAACGTAGTCAAACAGGTGGATTACATGCCTGTAAATCCTTCCAATACGCTTGATGGCAGGAGGCAAACAGCAGTAGTTTCCTGGTCAGTCACACTGCAGAAGGCTATGGCAAACCACTGCAGTACTTTGCCAAGAATGATAGTGAAACAATCCAATAGAAGTCCATGTTTGCCAATACCCGTTTAGGGCATGATACCTGAAGGAGGAGGCGTAATGAACAGTGAGTGCTGTTCATTCACCTTTGACTGCTTGCCTTGACTGCTTCAATAAATTTTGTCTCTCCCCTGTCTATTATAGTTTGCATGGGAGGTTTTTTAAGTACATTTTTGGGAGGTAGCATCACTGGTGATACTGGCATTTATTGTCCATGAATTGTCACCCCAGCAGCTGAGTAGTTTGTTAGGCCACTTCAGAAGGCAGTTAATAGTGAATCATGTTATGTGGGACTGGGGTCAAATATAGACCAGACCGGGAAGCGGTAGCATTTTTCCTCCTTTATAGGATTTTAGATTTGGTCGCTCTCTTTAGCACAAGACTGCCTACAAATGGAAATAAGCTGGCAATTTTACTCAGACAAGACAAGGATGGCTTCAATGGAAATGAAAATTTCACACTAATGCTGTTCTGAGGTTGGGGTGAGCTAAATTAAAGGCAGAGTAGAAAGAACATTACCCCACATCTGGTTGTTTATGCTCTTCCTGACATTGGCAGAGATTCCACGCTGTAGTAGCTACGATATCATTAGGAGGCAGCTCTATTCAGAACGAATATTGCATGAGGATTAACAGACCCACAAGCCTTTTATAGAAGGAAATCAAGTCACAAAGCTAAGCAATACATGTTAAAATGTCTCTGCGATGGAAATAATGTCTTTGTAATGTGACTAACCTCATCATAAAGTCCTAGCCAGTGGTTTTAAAGCCATACTGTTTTCATTAAAATATTTTTTGATATCCCCTGGAGGAGTCAGTTGTTAATGCCATTATACAATGTTACAGTTTCATTGTGTATTTCCAATCAAATAAAATGTAATGCTAATTTTTTAAATCATAAAGACGTTGGCCCTTTAATGGATTCCAGTAATTAAAAAAAACTTGTACATAGTAGTTCATATGCATTAGTTTAACAGCAAAAGACACAAAATCCATGAAACCATGCCTTATTTCTTCAGTAACACAGGAGACCCACCAGGTTATGTCCCCATTCCCCTGGGATGCTCCTGTGAGGTTGTTACAGAGTTGCTCTATTGATTACAGTTGGGTACATGACTTATAACCAACCTTTGACCCAACCTTCCCAAGGGAAAACATGTCACAAACTAGGTAACCAGCAATCAGCACACTTTTGCAAGACGGGTGGCTCTGGACCAGTGCCAAGATTAGTCCATAGTTATATTCCCAATTACAAGCAATTGGGTTGCTTAATCATACTCTTTTGTATTCGTGACTAGAACAGTCCAGAGCAAGAATAGTTGGGTTCTGGCGAGGGACAATACTTGATGTTTATTTTCCCTTTTCCAAAAAGCAATTTTAAAATATTTTGAACAGAAAGTATTCCCCCATACAATTATATACCTTTTCAGCTTTCCTTCACACATCATTTGTCAATTGCCAAAGTCTTAGGTGAAAACTAGAGAAACAAATATTTAATTTGACTAAAGATTACCTTGTGTTTGAGAACAGACATTTTGCACTCTTTTACAGCCTTGAGAGAGGCTAACTATTGGATTATTTTAATCCTGGATAAAAAAGTTAGCTGCTAATAAATTGACACCTCTTTAAATGAGCTGAGGAAAGGCTACATGCACATTAGGTGAAGAAATTATTTGACAAAATCTATTTGAAAATATTGCCATAATTGAATTTTGCTAAGACTTCAATTTATTTTATTTTTATAATTGGATTGCATGATAGAAGAGAAAAAATGGATGTTGTTTTATTAATGTACCTAGATAGCTGAAAGACTATCTTCCCTGACTGTGGTGTGCATAAATGGAATTTAATCAAAATCATGACAGAATTAAATAGTTCTCCATTAAACTGTGGAATTATTTTTGGAAAGCTTTTTAATCTAGTCAACTACCTCAACCCATCTGATCGTCACTTTTAGTCACCAAGAAGGCCATGTGCAGTCTGAACTCACTCTGACCTCTAGGGGAAAAAGGAAAAGATTTTCAATTAGGCTGTGAATCAATTAAAACTTCAGACACTCATTCCATCAGTACATTAGGAATTTTGTTTGATACAAAACTGCCACTCATATTTCCGCAAATAGTTTTAAATGTTAACAAAATCATGGCGAAAAGGGTCTGCCGATCACAGTTG
Source organism: Cetorhinus maximus (assembly GCF_964194155.1). Lineage (NCBI taxonomy): Eukaryota > Metazoa > Chordata > Chondrichthyes > Lamniformes > Cetorhinidae > Cetorhinus > Cetorhinus maximus. The sequence goes on from NC_135879.1 coordinate 192,457,316, forward strand.
ATTGTTGGTTTAATTGAGGTGGTGTCCTTTTTATTGGCTGACAAGGACTGGACTTGAACAATTAAGGGTGAACATTACAAGTTACTCCTTTCATTTTTGTCCAGAGGTATGAGACACTGCAGTTTGTTAAGCACGGAAAGTCCCTAGCAATGATCAAACTGTATATGGACATGTTGCTTCGCTGCAGCTGGTACAGAGCTATGCATTCTCCTGTTTGGCCTGCTACGTGCATATACTGCCAACTACTCTGTCTCCTATGTTTAGACAACCTACATTTTGTTTGATTTTGTCAGCTTTCTTTCTTTTAGTTTCCCTGTGCTAAGTTTCATACTTCAGTGAAGGAAGCAGGTAAATAATCTTTCAGGTGCTTTCTAATGCTGCTCTATAATTTGCTACAAGTAGGCAACAGCACCTTGGGTCACTTATTGAAAGAGGACGGAATAAAATTTCTCATTATCTTTCATAACAAATATTTAACAATATGTGCAGGAATAAATTGTAGTTTGTGAATTGTTATGCATAACACAAGAAAATATGTCAAATGTAACTGTGAATGCTTGCAAACTGCCGAGCTGAGGACAGATGCATCCTTTTATAAAGGAATCAGTGTGAAATGAATGTTATGCAATGTGAGAAGACTTGTGTCTCCTTAAGATGTTGGATAAAATGATCATAGATTAATTTATTAATAATTATTTTACTGATTATTTTATTTATTGATATGGATTATTTTATTTGCTGATATGTTGTAAAGATAACACTTTGCCTTTAATAATGTCATAGCCTGAGTAAATTTTAAGTACAGGACTTTGAGTAATTCTAAAATGTAGACTGCACGTGCCGCTGAAAAAGTTGCTGTAAAACTTGCCCCAGCTCTGTTGACCTGCCACACAACTTGACATTCGGATGAGCATTAATTGACTTCAGATGGGGCTCTTGATCCTATCTGGGGAAGCAAGTCCTCTGGCCAATCAGATTGGCTGGCAGCTCTCTGGTCCCAGCAGCTCGACTGGGAACAGTGGCTAATGCTGAGATTGCATTCAGCCCTACAGAAGAAGAGCTAAGAGATGGATGACAGGTAAGTTGGGAGGGATCTTGACTGGGCCAGGTAAAAGGCCCCAAGATGGAGGAGGGGGCTGGGGCCCGTGGTGCACAACATGAGGGGAGGGGTCACCCAGGGGCAGGGCAGACTTTGGGGGGTTGGCCCTCTGATCAGAAAGGGGGCCTGTGAAAAAAGCATCCCACCCTTCTTTTCCCACTCAGGGTTTACCTGCTGGGCTCCTTGCCCGATGCCAACTTCCTTCTGCCAGCTGAAAAATTGTGGCCTGATGGGAAGCAGCCATTAATTAGGCACTGAAGGGTGGGGAGCTGGGCAGCAGAAATGGCAAGCATGGAGCTGTACCCTGCAAGCCTGCCCACTGGGCACTGTAAAATTCCACCCCATGTTTGAGCAGATCCCCTGTCAGAACAGGGGATGGGGTCTCAAAGAAGTTCTGGAAATTCATAATTGAAACTGTCACATCAGAAATTGCTATGGCCTGTAAAAGAATGAATAACTGTAACAGCGGCTGGCTATTGCTCCAGCCCAAAGAGGGGCAGGGAAACAGGACACCTTTACAAAATGTTGCATGGGAGCAGGAAATAGCTCTGTCGAATTGAGCTCAAGGTATGTAAACTTGCTGGGTAAGCAGGAAAACCAGAGTTTGAGCTGGTGTGGGCAAACATGATTGAGCTTGTCGAATCAAATGACCAGTACATTGCGGTATAAAGAAAGGAGATTGTGGACAGTCAGATATAGGAATAGAAGACAAGAAGACACCTTAGCTTGCATGCATGGATGTAATGCTGCCAGGAGCCTAATTGCCATCTGGCTAAAGAAGCCGAAAGAAGAAATAGAAAATGCCACTACTCTGTCCAGTAACCTAACCAAAAGACTTGCATTTATATAGCGCTTTTTAGGACCACCGGATGTCTCAAAGTGCTTTACAGCCAACAAAGTACTTAAATGTCATCACCTTTGTCATGTAAGAAATGGTGATATCCATATCTGATCTGTTTGGAAATGTAAATTGCTACCTAGGCTCTGTCACGTGTCACTCTCTGTTGGGTGAAAATAAATGGTTTACTATAACCAATTAGCATCAAGTTTGAATCCCTTGAAAATCTGACATTATCCCTCCTTTCCATGGTAACACACCTGGATATTGCTCATTACCTAATACTGCTGGCTTAATAATTTTGGGAACTCAACTGAGGCATTATTGATGTGCACTACAATTAGCCTCAGCATCACCAGGTTAGGGAGGGGAAAAAATAAATCAGCCAGGATTCCTCCTTGCAATCAGTATTCAATGAACTTGGTTAGAAAGTGTGCTGTGTGGACAGGTTTGAGCTTCATTGTGGAATCCACACTTTCAATGTCTAGGCCCACCCAGCACAAAAGATGGCCTTTGGGGTGAGCAAGTGGGGAGATAAAACCACCTGCAGAGGCATCATCCCATACACCAGCACGAGTTAGCACTTTCAGGAGAGGTACAGAGAACAGAGGAGAAGAGTTCATTATGTTACAATTAGAAGAGTATGTGAATGATGCAATTCTATTAGGTGTAAATTAATTGTTCAGCCCTGTTGTTTATTTGTTGAGTCTTAACAGTAAAATCTGAACTTGCACAATTTTTATGCATGACTAAATCGCAAAGCGAGTGAAGCATCCTATAAGCCACATCTCACAGCACCAAGGCAAGTTGGTATGTTGTGGTACTAAAAGTATCAATATAAGTGTTATTTTATATTTACAACAGTAAGGGCACATTGGATTGCTTAAAAACTTCTGGATTGTGTCTTTTTATTTGGCTGGCCTGTGATGGGGAGAACAATAATCAGACATCTTAGAGAAATTTGCCATTAGGTTTTATTCTACAACAAACAGAAAAAGTTCGCAAGGAAGTAAACAGGAGAAATAGTAGCTTTTACATTACAAGATAATTATAAAGAATGCACACCCAGCAGGCAGCTACTCATGCAGAGTCCACATTAAAAACAAAGAAATTACAATTAGAATGAAAAATTGGCACTGATTTCCCACTAAATCTGAGTATGCCTCTGTAACTCACCACTGTAGCTACAGGAATTATACATGTATTATTGCAGTTGTATTTTTTGAACACTATTTGCAGATATGTTTATCTTGATATAATAAATCTGTCAGTAGAGCCATGCATACTGTGCTTCAGGACAAGAACAGTAGAAATGATGACCTCTAAGAAATAAATTTCTCACAAGAATGAATAGTCATCAAGGAAAGTTTTCTAATTTTCCTGGATTAGGTCTTGGGAAAAAAGCATTCTGGGGCTGTGCCATTTTATTCCTCACTAGAAATTGTGTATTCTTCATATTTGCTTGCAAACAATTAGAACATTGTTTTCATTACTTAGAAAAAACAACAACTTGCATTTCAATAGCATTCCTCGAACCATAAAATTTTACAGCGCAGGAGGCCATTTAGCCAATCATTCATGTACTGGAAGGCATGGTCAGGAAGATGTCTGAGAGTGTTTTGTAGTAAGGATGACAAGGAACAGTCATCACCGAGCATCAATCAAAAGGAGAAAAATTGAGAGGGTGAGTATAGGGGGCAAAAGATGTGGGGCTGAATTTTTGCTACCTACGTGGATAGCTCGATTTGAGGAATTTCCCGACTTGGTAGACCCACCTTGATTTAACAGGCCCTGTTACAGTCAATTTTTTCTCTGGGCAGGCTGGGACAGTATAAAGTCAGACCCGCCAATCAGGAAGCAGATTGTAGATGGCCATGGGGACGGGAAAGAGTTGAGGTGGTTGATTAGAAGGCCCACCTTGATTCTCTTTATCCAAGTTTTATTTTTTTTAAGCCGTTAGGCCCTCTAGCCCTCACCACCCCCACCCACTTTCCTTGTCTCCTCCGTGCCATCTCATGTCTCCCACCCAACTCGTTGCCACCTCATATCCCCATGCCCTCTACATGTCACCTCTAAAGCCACACATACAGTATCTACTATGGGCTGACCTCAGGAGCCATGTGGAGATGAACAAATAAACTTATAACAATCTAATTGAGATCTCACTCACACACTTGATATATTCATGAAACCGATTCAAAGATTTTAAATCCCCTCGAGTGTTCAATCTATTATAAAAATAAATTAACTTCTACTCAGTAACACATCAAAAACAGCTAATCTTTAATTGCCTCTTTAAACTGTCAAAGTGTGCAATCAGGTCTCCCATTTAAGTGTTTTAAATTTTGAAACTCAGCCAAGCATTTATAATAACCTCAGCTGTAACAACAGCACTTGGAAAATGTCAACAATGAACTCAATTGACACTGCATGAACAAATGCTGTTGCTTTTTTCTGAGCTACACCATATAGCCTGTCAATCAAAGCTGTCCAGCAGCTGAATTTTATTTTTAACATTAACCAACAGCTTCAGCCTGTATTTTTAAATTTTAAAGGTTTGGGATTTAGATAGCTTCAGGTCATGACACTTAAACAGATCTGATCTACCCTTCAAAAGTGTTTACTCCACTAATTTGTGACTCACACAATGCGGGCCCTTGGAACAGTGAAAATGGGGTCTGTTTGAACTCAGCACTAATTTCAAATGGTCCTACTGAGTTCAGGTTTCCTACCTGCATGACCTCACCCCCGTCTCCCTGCTGGCAAAAATGGAATCTGTCAGGAATGGGGGCAGGATTTCCGCATCAGGATCCCACCCGCCATTTTTAAAGGTTTTTGGAGATGGCCTGACTTGGTGAAAATCTGGCCCATGGTCAAAAATAAATGTGTGGAGGATGCTTTTGTACCCAGGAAGGGAGATTTACAAGGTGAATGAAGTAAATAAGGAGATCCAGAGGATACATAGTGGCTGAATGAGTGATCACCAGCGGTAAAATGGAGGGAACAGATAGAAGTATAAGTCCTTTGCTGGAAGAGCAGAGGAGTATAAGGCGTAAGAAGATCTTCAAGATAGGGTGACAAGGGGGTGGGCTGTTCTACAAAATGAGTTATGTAAAATATACAAGTGATGATAAAAAGCAGCCGATAAATCTAATATAGTTACATGCAAAATATTTTGTGAGAAAATGGCTGTCATAAGCAATTATACCTCTGAATTTACTTTGCTGAGTGTGGCCTGCATATAGCACTTTTAAACATCCTGCAAGGCCTCGCACATGCAGTGTCTTACAAGGAAGAACTTGTGAGAGGCCTGTTTAGTATCTTCCAGGTTGCTGCATGTCCAGACAAGTGCACAGCTTAGAGGGAACATTGGTCATAAGTATTCTATAAATAGCATTAAATAATTGAAGGTAAAATTGAGAGAAACCTAGAGGCTTAGTGCTCCAATCACTGCAGACCAGCAATCAACAAGACAAGTGGAATCATACAGGTGAAACTGTAGACAACAAGTCAAAGTAATTCATGCTTAAATTGGATTTTGCTTCGATTAGATCACATTTAGAGTACTGACCAAGAATGGTCATTGATGTACAAGGGAGGTAAGTCAAACAAGTGTCTTGAGACTGATGTCTATCACCAGAAGGCTAGGTTTGGGCTACTCAAACTTGGAAAGAGATCTCAGAGATATGTTAAAATAGCGAATTTGTAGAAATGGTAAATTGGGAATACTACTTCAAATTAAAGTGTGGCAGTAGGATAAGGGGACTTAAAACTGGTGAAAGGTAAATTTAAGACTGCTTAGAAACTCCTTCATCTAAAGCAAGATCAACACATGAAATGGTCTTCTTGGGTTGGGTTATGGAGCCAAAATTCCTGGTATCACCGGCGGTGCAGTAAGGTGTTGTGGAGGTGAGATTGTTTATTTTTCCTGGATGGATGAGCTTAATGGTGAACGGGATTCTCAAGTATATTTATTTGCAACCTTATGAGAAATCTAGATGTAGAATCAAGTCCCATTATAATTTTACCCCCAATATTGCGTAGAAAACTAAAAAGGACTATCGTCTTTATTTCTCAATTTTAAAAAGTTGCCCTTTATACCAGGCAATCTAACATTCTGATTATTTAGTGTTAGTGTTTTCAGATAATAGAAATTTTAATTTATGTTAAGAACTGTCAGTTCCCCCGTATGCTACGTTTATCCAATAACCTGGCTTTGCAAAATGTTTTCATTGTAAACGCGTTCATTTCTCAGAAACCAACATATTTTACACCTTTAATTGTAGCAGAGTACTTTGTTCTATAGCAGTAATGATGAGAGGTCAATAGTATCAGTTTCATTTGTCAACTAGGTATGAAAACTAGTTAAGAGATTGGCCAACAAACCTCATCATTATTGATGTATTCTAGAACTCACTGAACCCAGCTGTAAATGCAAAACTAGCCACCTCACATCTAAAGTTTCTCATGAACCAAACCAGCTGATAAGCTTTGTGATAGATTTTCTTGATTTATTGCTCTGTGTAAATTCAAGTCCTTGTTTCGTGAACACATTTGTCAACAAATGTTTTTTCATGCTTAAATGGAGATTAAACCAGCCGATCTTCACATTGTGGAATTCACTTAAGTTTTTATGAAAAAGAACAAAACTAGTCAATAAAGCAATCACAAAAGAAATTTATGGCTACACAATGACTTTATGCAGAAAAATAAACTCACAATATCATTCATTACTTTCCTTCTACAGAAAATCAGTATGTGTAATCCAAACAATAAACGTATTTCCAACAGGAACAAAGGGAAAAATCTACTTAAATAGCTGAAATGAACAGCATGGGTGAACATAGAAGGACTTGCAGGGGTTTCTTTCATTCACTCAACAGAAATATCCTGAGTTTGAAGGTTATGCAGAGGAGAACCACAAGACTGATCCCTAACATTAGAGGACTGAGCTGAGGGAAGTTTAGAAAAACAGGTTTTTCAATCTTGAAATGGCTGCACCCTCTGTAAACTTGGCTCATCCAAACTTTGCTGCCTGGATCCTAACTCCCATCAAATCTTGTTTACTCATCACCCCTGTGCTCGCTGATCTACATTGGCTCCTGATCTGGCAACAGCTTGACTTTAAAAATTCTCATCCTTGGTTTCAATTCCATCCAGGGACTTGCCCCTCACTATCTCTGTAACCTCATCCAACCCTATAAATCTCCCAGGTCTCTGTGCTCCTATAATTCTTTCCTGTTACACATCCCTAATTGTCATTTTTCTACCACTGACAGCCATGCCTTCCACTGTCCAGGTCCTAAACTCTGAAATTCCCTCCATAAACCTTTCTTCCTCTTTTTCCTTCATGAAGACATTTCTTCAAAGTAATCAAGCTTATGATCAGCTGTCCTACTATCTCCTTACATAGCTTGGTGTCAAATTTTATATGGTAATGCTCCTGCAAAATCTTGGGATTTTTAAAAGTATGTTAAAGGCACTATTTAAATCCATGTTGTAGCTGTTTTTGTGAACTTATAGGGCAGGATTTTCCCCCAGTGGGGGTCGAAGTTGAATTGCAGGTGCGCACAGGCGGGCCTCCGATCGGCGCTCCCAATCGGGGGCGTGGCGCCATTTTATGTGAGCGAGCCAATTAAGGCCCGTCCAGCGCGACGTCTGCATGGAAGTGCTATGCGCTCCCTGTGCGGGCTGGGGGGGTGGAATCCCTAAATCGAGAGGCTTAGTGCTGCCTCAGGGAGATCGTCTGTTCTGTGACAAATATTAAAAATAGAAAAAAAAAATTCCTGACATGTCCCCTCATGTGACACTGTCACATGAGATGGGACATGTCCATAATTTTTTCAAAAACTTTAATAAAATTTTAAAAAACCTGCATGAAACCTCATCCCGCCCATGGATGAGAATTCATGCTTTTTCTAATTCCCGCCGGGACTCCTGGCCTGCCCGCCAACCTTAAGGTTGGACGGGCAGGTCCATTAATTAGCTCAATGACTGTCAATGGCCTCAATTGGCCATTGACAGGTCGGCGGGCGTGCAGCTGATTTTGCTGTGCCTACCGGAAAATTTAAATGGGGTGCGGTGACATCGGGAGTTCCGCCTGAAGTCACTGCGCTTCATTTTACACGTCGGCGAGCGGGCCCCGCCCCCCTGCTTGCCGACAGAAAAATCCTGCTTATAGTGGTATATACTGTGATAAATATAGGGTTTTACTTCAAACTAAGCCTAACATGGGTACACAGGTTCTAATTAGTGAAAAGCAAATATAGATTTGATGTCAGAATTTGTTTTGACACATTGAATATGCTTCTGGACAGAGTTGCGGGGCCAAAATCTCAAAAATCATGTAAGAAACAGTTGGATGTTGTGTCAGGAGGATTACATGGATGCACTAACATGAATTACCCTCCTCATCTGTATTTGGCCTGCAATTACAAATCTGGCTGAGACTGATAAGCTGATTGTCTCCTCTCCCTTCTCACTATTAAAGTCTTAGTGGAGTGAATTTGGCCAGTCTCAAATCAGTCCTTACTTGATACAAAGTCTTAGACAAGCTGTAAATTGGCAAAATTGTTAATCTCATTCAGGGAATGGTCTGCTGAAATTTCTTTTAAAAATTTGTTCATGGGATGTGAACATCACTGACAAGGCCAGCCTTTATTGCCCATTCCTAATTGCCCTTGAGAAAACGATGGCAAGCTGCCTCATTGAACCACTGCAGTTCATGTGATCTAGGCACACCAAAAGCGCTGTTAGGGAGGATGTTCTAGGATTTTGATCCAGCAACAGTGAAGGAGTGGCACTATAGTTCCAGTCAGGATGGAGTGAGACTTGGAGGTGTTTCCATGCACCTGCTGCCCTTGTCCTTCTAGCTGGTAGAGGTCGCAGGTTTGGAAGATGCTGTTGAAGGAGCCTTGGTGAGTTGCTGCGGTGCATCTTGTACATGGTACACACTGCTGCCACGGTGCACCGCTAGTCAATACTTAAAGTGGTGGATGGCGTGCTTTGTCCTAGATGGTGTTGAAGTTCTTCAGTTTTGTTGGAACGGCACTCATCTAGGCAAGTGGAGAGTATTCTATCAAATTCCTGATTTTTTGAGGATAATTTATACTTTGAAGCCACGGAGAAGCAGCTTTACTCTGCTTATTATGGAAGCAGGCAATGTTGACAATAAAGGGTATTAAGGGATAAGGAATCAAGGTGGGCTAATGCAATTAAGATGCAGATTAGCCATAATCTAATTAAATGGTGGAACAATCTCAAGAGGTTGAGTGACCTACTCCTATTCCTATATTCTTATTCCTATGACACAAGTAAGAGTAGAGATAAGGCTACATTATCATGTAAAGGCAAATCTAGAACTTGCATTCTTTGCTCATGTGTGGTGGGGCTCCATATAGCCAGGAGAACCTTATCATCTATATCCTTGAATGACATAAGTGGAAAAATATTCTATTCCCAGGAAGTAACATTGCTCAATATTATGAATATGAAGTTTAATTAAACTAAATCAAATCCAACATTCACTGATTAGTTACTTATTGTATAAACCTGTTTACTACAGATAGAGTTAAATTCAACAAAAATTAAAAGGCAAATACTTGCCAATCTGGTAAACTCCTTAAAAACCGTTTTATAATACTGTATTAAAATCTTAAATATTTCAGGAAATTATTCTAAATATTTCAGGAAATTATTCCAAATGATATGGGAGATAGCCTGCAATTAATTACAATGAAGATTCACTAATTAAAGGGTTTAGTTAAATTGATGAATTCTATTCAAATAATTTCAACACCAAATAGAACTAGTTTGACAGGAATATTTATATTCTTGACTTAAACTTGATTAGTGGGTCTAAGCCCATGTCTGCATCATTTATAAGTGCACAGCACTGGATAACAGGCTGGTGGTGCTATACCGTAGAAGCAAACTGCTTGGCAGTATTGTTAAGTACTGCAGCGATAATGGAGTGTTCAGGTTGTGTTCACTCCAACTGTAGCAGAAAACTGAGAATCCTAGTAACAAACTTCTGTTATAACATAGGGTTAATATTCAACTATAAATGACAGGGCTGGGTGAGAGGGTGCAGGAAAGATGAAATTGATCTTCAGTGGTAGCGATAATTAGCCAATAACAAATCGGAAGCCTGTTTTACATCATACCTGATAATCTTTACAATTGGAAATGGAAGATCATGGACTGTGTAAAATAGGCTGCTGACTATTGTCCATTTTGTACCAATTTCACTCCCTAGGTATAGCAAAATCCTGTGGACTCAACTACAAATACTCCTGCAAAACAGAGTTGGGATTCAGCTACAAATTCCTCTATAACATGATCCTGAGATTTAGATAAAAACTCTTACTCTATACACAACTGGAACTTTGCTACAACCTCCCAGTGTAACACAGAGCTGGGATTTAGCTTCTTTCAGCTTTCAGCATAATATCGAAGTAGTATTTAGTAATTCCCTTTATAAATCACCTATACGTTCTAGAAGAATCATCAGCATTTGGAAATGCTAGGCATGTTATTTTTAGTGAACATTGCTCTGAGGGTGCAAGGGAATATTTTCCCATATGGAATACAAATGACAAGAAGATAAGAATTTATTTTTACAGTGTAATTCCTTTTATTTTAAAGTTAAACGTTACTCAGCTTATAAATTTTAAACTATTACTATGAATATTAGCAGAGAGATTAGGCAAATTTCTTTCCAAGAGCCATATTGGAGGATAGAATGCTTTGCCACGGGGAGCAGTTGCAGAAGACAACATTGCATCCCTTAAGAACATAATTAGATAAATATTTGACGTGAAGCAAGATAAAAGGCTATGGGAGAGTGCAGTGTGGAGCACTGGGATTTGTTTTATATTGCTCTAGCAGAGAACCAAGATGGTCTCCTTCTCTGCTATAAACTTTTACAGTTCTATGGCTCCATGATGAAAGTGATGGCATCCATCATCACTTATGTCAATGTAACCTACCACCTATTAATTTACTATGTGTCTATTTCTCCGTCTTTCTCTGTATGCAGAGATGCACATTCACATCAAGAGAAAATGTTAGAAATAACAAAACCATTTTTCTAAATTTCTTTATATATTTTAACTGTCATGCCAAATTATTTTTTTTTTCTGAGGCTACTTAGTTTGGTTTCATCTTGCTCTGCTTCATTCTTTCTCTTCCTATTCCTTGCTTCTCTGTATGTTTTGTTTCAGTTACCCTTGTTGAAATTTCTCACTCGCTTTTCTCCTCTTCTCTTCTCTCAATCCCAGGTTCCTTCTGCCTCAAACTATACAATGGCTGGGAATATTATTCCACTTATCAAACATCTTTCCTTATTCCTAATTGCAGATGCGGAATGCCAGAATTATTCATGTCACTCATTCTTTGAATATCCAATGCCTAGTATTCCTCATAGCTAAGATGCTTTATCCCTCATCTTGCTGATTTACAATGGCCCTTGGCTTCTGCACCCACTATTTGATGCGTGGAATGGTTTCCTACATTAAAACAGTGACAATATTGTAAAAAATACTTCATTAGCTGTAAGGCACTTTGGGGCATCCTGAGGTCATGAAGGTGGTGGCAAGCTGCCTTCTTGAACTGCTGCAGTCCATGTGGGTCTGGAGTCACATGTAGGCCAGATCAGGAAGGACAGCAGATTTCCTTCCCTAAGCCAGATTTTATGACAATTGACAATGGTTTCATAGTCATCACTAGACTTTTAATTCCAGTTATTTATTGAATTCAAATTCCATCATTCAAACTCAGGTCCCCAGAGCATTACTCTGGGTAATGACCCAGTGACAATACCACTGTGCCACCGCCTCCCCTAATAGATTGTAGATCGCCTTGTAGATAGTGGACTTTATGGAGTCAGGTGGTGAGTTACTTGTTGCTGAATTCCTAGTCTCTGACCTGCACTTGTCACCACAGTATTTGTATGGCTGGTCCAATTCATTTTCTGGTCAATGGTAACCCCCTGGGTGTTGATGGCAGGGGATTCAGTGATGGTAATGCCATTGAACATCAAGGAGAGATAGTTGGATTCTCTCTTGTTTGAGATGGTCATTACCTAACACTTGTGTGGTGAAAATGTTACTTGCCACTTATCAGCCCAAGCTTAAATGTTTTCCAGGTTTTGCAACACATGAGCACAGACTGCTTCACTATCTGAGGAGTCGCAAATGGTGAACACTGTGCAAGCATGAGCGAACATCCCCACTTCTGACCTTATGATCAAGGGAAGGTTATTGATGAAGCAGCTGATGATGGTAGGGCCTAGGACACTAGCCTGAGGAACTCCTGCAGTTATATCCTGGGACAGAAATGATTGACCTCCTTTGTGCTAGGTATCTCTCCAACCAGTGGGGAGTTTTCCTATTTATTCCCATTGAGTTCAGTTTTGTTAGGGCTCCTCAATGTCATACTCAGTCAAATGCTGCCTTGATCTCAAGGGCAGTTACTTTCACCTCACCCCTTGATTTAAGCTCTTTTGTCCATGTTTGGACCAAGGCTGTAATGAGGTCAGGAGCTGAGTGGCCCTGGTGGAATCTAAACTGAGCATCAGTCAACAGGTTATTGCTAAGCAAGTGTTGCTTGATAACCCCTCATGATGACTTCCATCACTTTGCTGATGATCGCGAGTAGACTGATGGGAGAGTAATTGGCTGAGTTGGATTTGTCCTGCTTTTTGTGTACAGGACATATCTAGGCAATTTTCCACATTACTGGGTAGAGGCCAGTGTTGCATCTGTACTGGAACAGCTTGGCTAGGGGTATGGCAAGTCCTGGAGCACAAGTCTTCAGTAGTATTGCCGGAATGTTTTCAGGGCCCATAGATTTTGCAGTATCCACTGCCTTTAGCCATTTCTTGATATCATGTGGAGTGAATCGAATTGGCTGAAGACTGCCATCTGTGATGCTGTGGACCTCAGGATATGGCTGAGTTTGAACGTTCAGTTTTGATTTGTAGATCTATTTGACATCTATCCCAATTAGTACAGTGGTAGTGCCGCACAACACAATGTGAGCCTCATTGTGAAGGCGGAACTTCTTCTCCACAAGGACTGTGCGGTGGTCACTCCTACCAATACTGTCATGGACAGATGCATATGCAGCAGGCAGGTTAGTGAGGATGAGGTCAAGTACATTTTTCTCTCTTGTTGGCTCCCTCACCACCTGCCACAGACCTAGTCTAGCAGCTATGTCCTTTAGGACTCAGCCAGCTCAGCCAGTACTGGTGCTACCGAGCCACTCTTGGTGATGGACATTGAAGACTCCACCTAGAGTACATTCTGAGACCTTGTCACTCTCAGTGCTTCCTCCAAGTAATGTTCAACATGGAGGAGCACTGATTCATCAGCTGAGGGGGGCAGTAGGTGGTAATCAGCAGGAGGTTTCCTTATCCATGTTTGACGTAGCTGATATATGAGACTTTATGGAGTCCAGATTCAATGCTGAAGACTCCCAGGGCAATTCCCTCCCGACTGTATATCACTGTGTCGCCCCATCTGCTGGGTCTGTCCTGCCGGTGGGACAGGATATATCCAGGGATGGTGATGGTGGTGTCAGGGACATTATCTGTAAGGTATGATTCCGTGAGTATGACTATGTCAGGCTGTTGCTTGACTAGTCTGTGAGACAGCTCTCCCAATTTTGGCACAATCCCCCAGATGGTAGTAAGGAGGACTGTGCAGGGTCGACAGGGCTGGATGTGCCAATGTTGTTTCTGGTGTCTAGGTTGATGCCGAGTGGCCAATCTGGTTTAATTTCTTTTAGACTTTGTAGCAGCTTGATACAACTGAGTGGCTTGCTAGGCCATTGCAGAAGGCATTTAAGAGCCAACCACATAACTTGAGGTTTCAAGAATTGAGATTTTTCTCCCAGGTACACTTTAACATGTGATTGTAAAGAAAGAAATGGAGCACAATTCATTTAGGAAAATATATTCACTCTTTAATCAGTAACATTTTGTTAAGGTTGATACAGATACAGAAATTCCAGCCTGTATTACGCGGTGAAAAAAGGTCACAAGATTACAAATAAATTTTCTTTTTTAAATTGTGGCATGGTAATCATAAGGTTACAAACTCAATAAGGTTAAATAGAATACGTATTAGTGTTACAGACAGGAGGGGTTTGAAGTTAGAACAGCTCTGATTTCTCCTCTCACCACCCATCCGTAAACAGTTGTTTTTGATTTTTGATTTCCCTCTTTATAAGTTGTGGCATAGTTTCCCCAACACTTCAGTTTCTGGAGTGATCCAATCCTTAATCCCCACAGCAAACTCGACATAGAGTAAAATGAGAGGGTTAGTTTATTTTACACACGCTCAAATGCAGGGAGAGAGTGCATTCATACAATAAAAGAGAGATAAGGGAAAGAACGAGGTACAGGGCAAAGACCACAGGAAAAAAAAAGTTATTGTTTCACATGAGTCTGGAGTCCACAATCGAAAGTCCAATGGTGTATTCCTTCAGAGAGGTTAGCAGCTGAGACTGATGCCGGGTGATCCACTTTTTCAGTAACGCTGACTTCCACGATGGGAGAAGCATGGAGAGATGAAGCAGTTTTGCAGTAGGCACTGGTAGTGAAGTTCAAACATTCCAGTAGAAACAGTGTAGATGAGGGCCAGTCAATTTAAACCTGGACAGAGCTCCATTTCTGCTGCTGCTTTGTTGATGTAAGATGGCAGACTGCCTGGATTCAGCTCCACAAGGTAATATTACAGATTCTAGCAGCTGGAGGGCTGGGGCAGGGGGTCATATGACATAACTCTCATTTCTTCCGCTTGGTTTGGACGAGGGATGTATCCTGGTCTGAATTCTTGAGATGCTTAATGTTGCATCCACTAATAAGTTTCAGCGGTTTCAGGGTTCCTTTGTCCTCTCTGGCGTATCGTCTCCATTGGCCAGAGCTCTGCCTTAGTAATGTAATGGGTCTTTGTGCATTTCCTTGGAATTTGATTTCTGCAGTCACAGGGGGCATTAACACCTCTTTAGAGACAATTAGATCCTTGCTGTTTTCTGAAGGCTAGAAATCCCTTTTGTGTGAGCCGTAGCTAGTCAGCCTTCAGCCTTTGTCCATTTTAAAAATAATAATTTCATAAAGTAGCCAGGATGATATAGACATATTATATATATTATGGTTATGGCACCATATAGTGGAAAAATCTATTGTCACCTGCAGTGCTATCAAATGGACATTATTTCAACCCACCAATATATTTAATCCAAGCTGGCCATAGGTTTAAAATAATAAAATGTTGCAATAGTTTTCTTTAGTAATGGGCATTTATTTTTCCTAAACATGATAGCACAGAGAAAGTATTAATTCCCAAAGTGCATCAATATTTTAAGATGCCATTGTTATTGTTTGTGTATCCTTTAAAGACTAGATACAGAGGATGAAAACAAAAAACATTGCTATTCTTGTTTTGAAAATCTGCTGTGACTCCTTTACATATTCTTAGCATGAAGGCAAAAAAATGGTAGGTTTCCATTAAAATAAAAGCATTTCCTTTTCAAAAAGACAATTCGCTCTGCTACAATGTTATTAAAACTATCATTGGATCCAAATGGAAAAGTTTAACTGTTCCACTCTTCAGGAATGTTTCATATTTGCTGAAAAAGTGTTTTAATTTTTATTATCTTCATAACTGATATGTTTTTCTGTAATGGATGGTCATAATGAACCATACGCATTCCAGCCTGCTTGTGATTAACCCTGATGAAATCCAATTTTGCTAAAGATGAAGTTTTACTATAAGTGCCCTTTTCAAATTAATTAATTCAAAATTTATAATGCACATAATAAGAACCTGTGTGTGTCTCTTTTAAGCAATCTCACTGGGTATTAGAATCACACAATCTTTCTTTTTGTCAAGAAATCTAATTGGCAATTAGCAATCATGTGACCTTTCAAATATTAGAGATATTTTCAGGCCATCTCATTGCTCGATAGTAATTACATGACCTTTCTATAATACGCTACTTTCCAGCAAACTATTAAGCTGCTGGTGAAAATGTAACCAACCTGATTGTTCCACATTTGATTGATAGGACTCTGGACTTATACTCATAATGACAGGCAAAGTTAGAGATTCAGATGCAACTGTACTCAACTCCCAATCTTAAAGTCACCAACTAGTTATGGGCTCAATCACTGCTCCCTTACTGGGTGAAAAATGCATTTGAAAATTGGTCTGCCTCTGCTCCATTCAGACTCCATCTACCCAGATCCTTCCAGCCCTGCCTTCAGTGAGGCAAGAGTTGTTGGCATCTGAGTCTGGGTCACAGTTGGAGGGTGCAAATTGCAAGCAGGACTCATAATTGAGTGCACAGTCTTAATGCCACGGCTGACTAATCGGCTGATTTCCCCATGGTGGATTTGCTTGGGAAGTCATTCGATTTGCTGCTTCCTGTGCACCCATTCAAAACACCAAGCCTACCCAGAAACAGAACAAACCCTGGAATTACATGCTGCCTTCCTTCCAACAGACTAATTACTCCCCGCATCTTATAATTGGAGAAGCTGGACTGCCAGTCCATCCGTAGCAGGTTGAGATTCTATGATCCTCGGTTCATTTACTTACTGGGAAGCTGCAGTAAGACCAGCTGTTTTGCTTTCATTTCCTTCTATTAGAATTGCATAAGGCTCAAGTTAACATTATTCTATACACTGTTCAGGGACACAGTTTGCTTGGCATGTGGTTAAAAGTGCTTATGAGAACAGCAGACATTGTTTCCTTCAAATTGGAAGTTTTACAGAGCCAGTGCAGCAGCCCCTTCACCTATTGATATTATTTTGTTTTCAACATATATTTATGATATATTATTTAATTTGTGGTTGTTGTGTTTTATTTCCTCTTCCAAAATTGTCCACTATCATCAGGCTGTATGCTTTTGTCATTTAACATGATACACATATTTCACAAAAAAGATGGTACAAAAATAGTGATACCACAGAAATGACAGGGCTGATTCCCTATCATTTATTCCTATTGCAGAATGACAGTTGCAGGAACAGCTGGTTGGGAAATTATGGGTCTGTGGACCAGTGTTATAACTGCACTGGAATAGCTTGGCCCAATGACTGACTGGTTCTAGACTGCAGGTTTACAGTAAGCAGTTGGAATTTTATCATGGTTAATAGCCTTTATGGTGTCCAGTGTACTCAGGTGCTTCTTAATATCATATGAAGTGATCCAAATTGGCAGGATATTGGCATTCATGATGTTCAGGATGTCGAGTGAAAGACATGTAGAATCATCAACTTGACATTGTTAGCTGAGAAAACTAGAAAACATTTCAGCCTTCTCTTGCACGGGTGACTGAATGACACAATTTGTTTATGTAACAGGGGTAGTTGTGATATGAAAGTTTTATTTATTTGTGAACTTAATTATTCATTTTAATTTTTGAACTGGGGATCAACTAGGAATGCTGAATAGCTTTTGTTGTGTGTTTGCCAGGAATCCCTTTGGATTTTAGTGACATTATGAATAGTGGTATTGTGTGCCATCAACCTAGCGGGTGAATACAAGTGACTGACCCCAGGAAGTTGTAGAGATGGTAGCAAAATATTGTTAGGCACTGCCATTTGGCTTGCACACAACAGAGAACATTGCAATTAAATTTACTTCCCTTGCACAGCAACTCCTCCCTGAAAAATATTTGGATAAAAAGAGATCTATATAAATGTACCAAGTAGTCTTCTCCCTCAAAGGGCAGGCCAAATTCAATTTCTGGAAGTTGCCTGACTTCAGCTGGGGCCCAGGTAGTGAAAGCCCCTTCCATCGTCAATGTCATTCGGCCATAATTAATCCCCAAAGGTGTGCAACGGGGGAAGGAGCGGGTGAAAATAGCTTAAGTTTAAAGATAAAAGATGTACAAAATCAGAGTAAAGTTCAGACTAAGGTAAGGAACAATGGTAACATAAATGGTCGGGGAACAAATACACTTATGAAACAGAAGCATAGAAGGGCTATTAAAAATAAAGTAACAGTGGCAACTATGTACACAGCATCCAAAATAAAATGGGGGGGCTGGAGGCAATAATCCATAGCAAGGAACCAGATGTAGTAAGTGAATGTGGATGTAATTACTGAAACATGGCTACATATAGAACAGGACTGGCAACTAAATATTGAAGGTTATAACAAACAGAAAGGATAGGAAAGCAAGAAGGGGGTGGGCAGCTGTACTAATTAGAGATAACATGGACAGTAGAAAAAAGGCACATAACAAACAGCAAGTTAGAAACAGAATCCAAATGGATCATATTAAAGAAAAGGGATTGATCACATTGATAGGGATATACTACAGAACACTTATTGGTGGAAAGGTGGAGGAAGAGGTTTTCAACCAAAATATGAAAATGAGTAAAGGACATAGAATAATCATCAAGGGAGATTTTATTATTCTCAAATAAACTGACAAAAAGAAATAGCGAAAGACAGAGTACAGGGAATGGAGTTTTCATAATTTCACAGGACTTTTTTCTTTACACAGTGGGCAGATTTAGCCCTTGTCAGGCAGGCGTGGCGGGGCGGGAGGGGGCGTTCAGGAAGCTGATCGCCGCCTGCGATCGAGGCCGGATGGCGATTTCATGCTGGCGGGCCAATTGAGGCCCACCCAGTGTGAAACGCGAGTGGCAGCGCTCATCGCTGCCTGTGCGGGGGGGAGGTGGGGTAGGGGGCCGAGCGGGGTGAGCGCGAACTTTGCGCATGCAGCTCTGTGCCTTAGGGGGATGATGAGTTTTCAAAAAAAGCAGTAAAGAATTGAAAAACGTTATAAAACATGTCCCCTCATGTGACTCTGTCACATGAGCAAGGACATGTTATCCATTAAATTTTTAAAATTTTGTTTTATGTTTATTAGCTTTTGGAAACCTCATCCCGCCCGTGGAAAGTACGAAGGCCATTTCACCAGCCCACCAACCGTAAGGTTGGATGGGCAGTGGAAAATGTAAGTTAATTGAGACTTTAATGCCGTAACAGAACTTTTAATTGTCGGCTGGCACACTGCTGATTCTCGCACGTGCCCGCTGACCGAAATATCATGTGACTGCACGTTGACGTCAGGACGCTCGCCTGATGTAAACGCTCGTCATCTTACGCTCGAGTGGGTCGGGCGCGCGCCTGCCCGCTGAGGTAAAAATTTTGCCCAGTATGTAAAAAGTTCAACAAGAGAGGGAGTACTGCTGCATCGAGTAATGGGAAATGAAACAGAATACATGAGAGAAGTAACCGTAGGAGAATAATATCTAGGCAACAGCGATCATAATGCATGAAGGTTTAAGTTAAAGATTGATTAGGACTTAAGTAAGACAAAGACCAAAATAATAAATTGGAGGAACTGAGCTGGATTATTTGCTGAGGGCAGGCTCCCGATCTGGCCAACTCACCCCACTTTAATTTTTTTGGGTGACAGCCCTTTAATTCATATGAGGTGGGACTTCCATCCATCTCCAGGTGGAAATCCCTCCTCATACATCTGCTAGCCAATCAGAGGCCAGACACTCTGTGCCAAATCATGATCAGTGGCAACTGCAGGTGTTGCAGGAGGAAGATGAAACATGGATGGCCCGAAGCCCAGGTAAGACTTGGATCTCACCAGGCCGGATGGCTTGGCAAGTCCCTGTGAGAGGGGCAGGGGCAGGGGCATGTTGGGCAGGCAGGAGGGAGCTGGATGCAGGGCGACAGAACTGTGGCGGGGAGTCTCCAATTCATTCAGGGGAGCCTGGAATGAGGCACCCCAGCAGCCCACAGGGTCCAGGTGTCTCTCTCCCACTGCCCATTAAATCCAAGAGGCATTATTCTTTTTTTTATTCATTTATGAGATGTGGGCGTCGCTGGCTAGGCCAACATTTATTGCCTATTTGCCCTATTCAGAGGAATTTAAGGGTCAACAACATTGCTGTGGGTCTGGAGTCACATGTAGTCCAGCGACTATATCACTATGCAACACCTCCCTCCTCCACTTACAGGCTTCAATTGGGTCATGGAGTGGGGGGGATGGCCCGCCCAACGCCTTTCCTGCCACTCGTAAAATCACAGCTGGTCAGGGGGGGGTGGGCTGGTGGTGTGTACACCGTTGATGGCATGTACCATCATTTACAAGTCCACCCCTCTATCTTCCCGCCCGCGGATGGCCTGTAAAATTCAGCCTAAGCTGATTTCAAAAGGATGAGAATGGAATGAGTGAAAATAAACTGGAAAAAATTGCTGACAAAAGAACTAGAACAGCCAGTTGAATGGTGATCAATAAAATGCTGGAGAAATATATTCCACTTAAAAGAACAAACTTATCAGTAATGACACATCATGACTGATGAAAGAAATTTAAGAAAACTTGAAAATAAAGCAGATATACATGATCAACATAGACGAGAAAGGCGATTACAACAAAAGATTAGGAAATAATAAAAAAAAAACAATTAGGAAGTCAAAGTGACACAAAATTAAATTATCAAGGAATGAAAAAAATAGTCAAGTATTGTACATACATAGTGTTAAGAAAATAAGAATATGGATAGGGATAGCACCACTGAGGGATAAGCATGATAAACTCATAGGTAATGACAGCAAAATGGCAAAAATATTAAATAATTATTTTGCTTCAGGATTTAACAGGGAGACTAATGCTGTGGACATGATATTGGAAGAAGAGATCAAAAATGATTTAAAAAAGATAAAGTTAAAAATGGTGGAGATAACTGATAAACTAATCAAACTTCAAGAGGATAAATCCCCTGGCCTGGAAGAACTGAATCCACTCATATTAATACAAGTTAAGAAAGATATAGCAGAGGCACTATTGCATATATATAACATTCATTCAGGAAGGGAATAGTGCCAGAGAACTGGCAGACAGCTAATGTGATTCATATATTTAAAAGGAGTTCAAACAAGTCCATGGAACTATAGATCATTAGTTTAATGTTGATGGTAGGAAAGATAATGGTATCCTTATTCAAAGTTGTAATAGAAAAATATCTAGAGACTGAAAGTATAATAAAGAGCAGTGAGCACAGCTTTCAAAAGGAAAGGTCACGCTTAGCCAACCTTATTGAATTCTTTGAAGAAGTAACATAAAGAGTCGATAAGGGCTGTGTAGTAGATGTAATATATTTGGATTTTTGCAGTCAGAACATGTGGTGTCAGGGTCAATAAGCAGAATGAATAGCAAGCTGGCTGCAAAACAGAAAACAGAGGGTGGAATCATCCCAGATTTGCACTGAGTGCGGTAGTGGGCGGGTAAAACAACGCCGCCGGCGTGTTTTCACGCATATCGTCCCAAACCTGCTGTGTTACTTATGCATTCCAGGGAAGCAAGCCATTTCCATGGCAGGCAGGCTCTCATTTGCCCACCACGCCATCACCTCGCTGCTTCATCGTGCCAGGCACCACATTTAAAGTACAGCCACGCTCAGTGCTTTTAGCCCAGGACAGCAGCAAAGAAGACATGGCCTGAAAGGCAAGAAGGCTGCAGCCCTCGAGTGCCTTTTGGATGCTGTGAAGGCCCATTGTGATGTCCTCTACCCCCCGCTCTGGCTGCAGGATGGGCAGCTACAATACCACTCCAGCTTGATAGACAATGGCAGTGGTGATCAGTGCCAGTGTTGCACAGAAGAGGTTGACCATCCAATGCAGGTAGAGGATGAGTGACTCATCTGTGCAGCGAGGATATGGCAACTATCTCATCACTCTAAACTCTCATACTCAAGCCCATCACACACTCACTGGCATCTCACTCACTGTCAGCTCAAGGGATATCACCACTCATTCTCACACACACACTCACATGTCCATCTGGCCTCATCTCCTCTGGAGACTGCCTCCTCAGCCCTCACCATCTTGAGGCCACTTGCACAGATTAACATATGTCGCACACACCCTGGGTTACCCTCCTTCCTCAGTATCTCTCTTATCCTGCAGCATCTTCCCTTGCCTGAGGCCACTTCTCCCCTTTCCCAAGCAAGCTGTAGTCCTGCTGCCATTGAAAAGCTACCCACTTATGGCTGACCTGGTAGGTAGAGAGCTACCCATGAGCCCCCCTAAAAGTGATGTGGTGCTGCTTGTGAAGCCTGGCACTGATGGCTACGAGTGCCGATTGATGCAAGGTAGGCAAACAAACCTTGCAGTCCTGAGTGAAGTGCAGCTTGCCAGGTGCACACCTTATATACGCTGTTGTGAAACACGTCAGTGTGTTTTCCCGCCGACATGGGCGGGCAATCCAGTGGTGAGTGGGGGAGGTGGGCAATGAGTCAGGCGGTCTGGCCTTATAATGATGTGTTGAAGTATTACAATGAGGTTCCTGAGGTCCGATGGTGGGGATCGCAGTCCACCATCGGCAGGCAGAGCGGACAATCGCAAACTGGTTTCACAATGTCGAGAAACCAATTTTTGGCCTTCTCGCCGTATGGTCCGCTCACGCTGCCGAACATGCCTGACGCTGGCAGGCACAGAAAATCCTGGCCAGAGAGTAAGGGTTAAAGGTAGTTATTCAGATTGACAATAGGTGAGAAGTGGTGCTACATAAGGGATCAGGGCTGAGACCACTTTCATTTACATAAATGATGTGGACTTGGGACTTGGAAGTACAGCTTGAAAATTTGTGGATCACACCAAATTGGTGCTAATACAGATGAAGGTTGTGACAAAATACAGGAAACATTAAAAACTTGCAGAATGGGCATGTAATTAGCAAACGAACTTCAATATAGATAAAGAGGTGATACATTTTGGGGGGGGGGAAGAATAAACAGGCCTTATACTCCTCTGAAAGTCAGAATAGAGGGATCTACAATTCACTAAAAGTAGGTTGACAGGTCCATAGCACTGGGGTCAATTTCTAGAAGAACAGCATTGAAAAGCAGAGAAGTTATGTTAAGTTTATACAGAACATTGTTTAAACCACAATTGTAGTAGTGGGGACAGTTCTGCTCTCCATATTAGAATAAGGATATAGAAGCACTGCATAGAGAAGGTGCAAAAAGGAACTGAAAGGTTATACTTATCAGGAAAGATTGAACAGGTTGGGGCTCTTTCTTCAGAAAGGAGAAGAGTGAGATGTGATCTGATAGAAGACAGATGGAATGATTCGATGGGGTAG
The DNA here is from genome assembly GCF_964194155.1 of Cetorhinus maximus. Taxonomy (NCBI): domain Eukaryota; kingdom Metazoa; phylum Chordata; class Chondrichthyes; order Lamniformes; family Cetorhinidae; genus Cetorhinus; species Cetorhinus maximus. Next base: position 192,480,382 of record NC_135879.1, read on the forward strand.
ATGTAGACAAGGTGTTTCCAATGGCAGGGATGGCCAGGACTAGGAGCCATAATTTAAGCTAGTCACCAATAAATCCAACATGGAATTCAGGAGTAGAACAAGGTAACACAAGGTGTAGTAGAGGTGTTAGAAATCCCGAATTACTGGATTCCCAAGTGGAGGCCGGGAACTACAAGTCCCAGCATGCCCCAGGGGTTTTGTGTATGCACGGATCAGGCGTTGACAGTGCATGCACAGTTCAACTGAGATCTTTGGGCCAGGGATGCCTGTGTCGGGGAAGAAAATGGTGCCAAAACCCAATTACAGGATCCAGGAGTGGGGTGCCATAAGATGGAGGAGTCCTAGGACAAGGGACAGGGAGAGGTCTCAAAAAGAAAGAGAGGAGGAACCCAGAGAGGGAACCCAGGGAGAGGGGACAGAGAGCAGACCAAGGGAGTGAGAGAGAGAGAGAGGACCGGGGAAAGAGCCACCGGGAGGAGATCACTGGGGAGAGGAGACCACCGGGAGGAGGCCCAGTGGGCAGAGAAGCAAAGGAAGAGGCTTCTGGCAGGCAAAGTGTTGTGGTTGACAGGCTCCAAGTAGTGAGACCTCTGGAGAAGCCCTGGAGAGCGAAATGGCAGCTGAAAGTTGGTGAGTCTGCGCTGCGAGCCACTGGGGCAAAGATAACCTTTTGGAGCTGTGGTGTTCTGCTCAGCATGGCTGAAGAGCTGAAGTCATGCCTGTGACTAGGTGCTGGAGTGCAGACTTAGAAATCCAGGGGAACGTAGTCTCAGGAGATAAGATTGAAACCCTGGGAGGTGAGCAGCTGTCGATGCAGTCAGAGTTGGAGCAGAGTTTTGGAGGGAATTCCGAAGCTAGATCTTTGAAAAGGAAGAGTGAAGACTTGCAATTTCACATAAGGTATACAGAATTTTAAGGAGATTGTGTAACAGTGAAAGCTGACGTCTGGGTGGGTTGCTGAGAAATCCATGGGACCTGTCTTGCTCACATCTGCCATTTGTTGTGCAGTATATTGTGTTCGGCCACAGTTTGCCTGTTAATTCACATGTAGCTCTTTTTTAAAAAATTAATTCACAGAACGTGGGCTTCATTGGCTGGGGCAGCATTTATTGCCCATCTCTGGTTGCCCTTGTTAATTCTAAGTGTTAGAGTATAAGATAGATATTGTAAATTGTTTTACTATCCTGTGTATAGTGAAGTTTATCCTATTTGTTCAAAAACCATGGGATCTTGTGGCTTTATCGCCTTAGCAAATACCTGGAATCTTAAACTTTGTCTACTTTAAACAAAAGGTTACTGGTCCCTACCCAGATCATAACATAAATTTGGGGGTCTGGTCCGGGATCATAACAGAAGTGAATAGCATAGATTTATTTAAGGAGAAGCTGGATAAATACATGAGGGAGAAAGGAATAGAAGGATATCTTAACAGGGTTAAATAAAGAAGGGTGGGAGGAGACCTGTGTGGAGCGCAAACATCGGCACTGTTGGGCCAAATGGTCTGTTTCTATTCTATAATTATTATTTAATATCAACTCTACGTGGTGGTTATCAGTTTCTTCCCTATTTTTACTGATTTGGAATACTGTGGTTGGAGGAATTGGGTTGAGGGAGTAATATGTATAAATAAACCAAAAGTCACATGAGTAAGGCATAAACAGACATTGAAATGTAATTTACGGCATCAAAAAATCTGCTGACAACAATATTAATCATGTTATTTATAACTTTATAAATACCCAAAAATGCCAGGTTTTCTTTGAAATAATTGTATTATTTGATTTAAATTAAATTTTCTGCTTTCCTGTTAAATTTGCAATGTTTTAGTTCCCCTGGTAGCTCAATTGAAAGAAAAAGCATGGCCCAGGTGGAATGGAGCAGCATAATCCAAGAGGGTTGAATCTATGTTATGTGTGATTAGCTGCTCCCAGGCACAGTATGGTAAAGGTGTTAAATCTGGCTTCAGTATCCCAGGTTTGGAAGGAAAAGAATCACCCTACATTCACACTACTAACTGCTTACTTACAGGTAGACATTGCATCGGGTCTTATTGACAGGCAGACATCTCCTGCACCTAAAATATCAGGCCTGTTAAAATTGCTCAAGAGTGGAATTGCCATGGGTATTTCACTGACTCCATTTTAACTTCCCTTTTGTCCTGGTTAAAATTGCTCCTCATGATTTTGGGTGAAAACGGGATCTTGCTGGTCTGTGATGCTCCTTGGAGTTGAATACCCTACTGATTTGCATTGTGTTCAAGTGAAGAATAGGGGGCAGAATTTTTCATCCCGCGGGCAGGTGCGTGCCCAACCCAATCAGGAGTGGAAAAGGTGTGGGGTGACATCGGATGAGTGTCCCGACGTCATCGTGCACTCGCGATCTTTCGGTTGGTGGGTGGCGCACCCACCGACAATTAAGAGGCCTATTAAAGCCCTTAAGCAACTAAGTAAGTTGCATTTTTCACTGCCCACTCAACTGTTCGGTTGGCAGGTGGGTAGGCGAATAGGCCTTTGCATTTAACATGAAACCTCATCCACAGGTTGAGGATGAGGTTTCCAACAGTTACTAAAAAAGTTAAAAGTTTTTAACATCTTTTTTTACATGTCCCCCTTCATGTGACTGAGTCAAATGTGGGACCTGCTTACATCATTTGTAAAAAGCTTATTTTTGTATTTAAAATGCTTTAGCTCCCGGAGTCAGCTCTGTGCCTTCAGGGAGCTTTCAGTGTGTGCTCCCCCGTGCATGCGCACACTTCAGGACTCACGCACTTCCCGCCCCCACCCTGGCAGCACTAATTGGCTAGCCAGTGTGAAATCACAGTTGGAGCCTGATCACGGGTGACGGTCATTCTTGTGGCTGTTCCCAGGCCTGCCCACCGCACCCGCCCAACGAGGGGAAAATCCTGCCCAGTATCTTGGTGATGTAGTGGACCTTTGAGACTATACACCCAGGAGAGATGGCACGATAAAAACTAAAGAGAAATTTCAACCTAATTGAAATACATTAAGAAACCCACAAGGGTTCATGTTGCTGTTGGAAGAACACCTCATTAGCCAATGCCAGTCAGCAGAATCATGGTACAGTAATGCTATTGAAGGTGACAACACAACAATATGTTAATGTTGATCAAAGTAAATATTTTTCAGTGAGAGGAATAGTTCACATCTTGAATGCAATTTCTCAAGCAGCTGTGTCAATACCAAAGTTGTCAATAACTTTGTAATAGAGCTCCAAACGCTCGCTGTCCCTGCTTTGTCCTCAAGCCCACAGTTTTGTGAATAGTGCTAGATCTGGGATGAATTCACTAAGGGCGAGTGTTACAGTCTGAAGGTATACTACTCAGAGTAAAATAACTGAATGAGGCAATTCACATGACTGAGATCCTGCTAGTTGCTTCCCCATTTCAAAACATACTGCTGACATTGAAAGGCAAGTATTTGGTACTGTAGTAAATCATTTATTTTTAAAACACAGTGTGAAGTTTGCATCATTTATTCTACATAAAACATATGGAAATTCTACAGAAAATAAAAGTTGAAAATTCTTGCCGCACTTGCAAAGGGGCCTACACTGATATTTAATTGAAACACCAGAGTTAGAGGTGCTCCCATCATGACTGTTGATCAGTAACTATCATGTCCATACTTTGTTGTTTAGAGTAGTTGTGTTCCAGACTTCTTGATTGATTTGTTTAGTTCTAGACACCCTTAGAGGGGTTCTCTGACAACTAGTTGTGGCCGTGCCTTCAGCTGCGTAGACTCTAAGTTCTGGAATTCCCTTCCTAAATTTCTTCACCTCTGTGTCTCTCACCTCCTTTAAGAAGCTTCTTAAAATCTACCTCCTTGTCTAAAAGACAAAATTGGTGATATATGCTTGGGAATGCAAGGCAAGGCTAGAATAATTGAGTACTTTATAGCAGTGCTTGCTAAGGAAGATGATGCTGACAAAATATTGGTAGAGGTGGAGATGGTAGAGGTAATGGATGGGTTGGAAATTGATAGGCAGGATGTATTAGAAAGGCTGCCTATGCTTAGAGTGGATAAGTTGCCTGGTCCAGATGGCTTGAATCCCAGGTTGCTAAGGGAAGTGGGGATGGAGATAGCAGAAGGGCTTGTCATAATCATCCAATCTTCCCTAGAAACAGGAAAGATGCCAGAGGATTGGTGAGTGGTGTCAGGACAGTCCGAGCAACAACAGGTGGGTCAGTTTAACATCAGTGATGGGTAAAGTTTTAGAAACGACAATCTGGCGGAGAAAAAACAACGGCACTTGAACAGGTTTGAGTTAATTAAAGGGAACCAGCATTGATTTGTAAGAGACAGATCGTATTTTACTTATCCAATTGAATTTTTTATGAAGTAACCGAGAAAGTTGATGAAGGGAATATAATGGGATGTTGTATAGATGGATTTTAAGAAAGATTTAAGATTTGACTAAATACCACAGCTTTTTTTGACTTATAAAATGACCTGGATATTGGACTACACTGTAGAATTTCAAAAATTGCCAATGATATAAATCTTGCAGTTGACTGTGAGATAATGCCAACTGACAGCAACAGGACATTGATAGGTTAGCAGAATGGGTAGAAAGTGGCAGATGAAATTTAATACAGGGAAGTGTTAGGTAATGCATTTTGGCAAAAGAAATAGGAAGAGGCAAAATAGCTTTAATAGCACAGTTTGAAGGAGTATGCAGGGACAGAGGGACATGGATCCATATGCATAGAGCTTAGAAGGTGGCAAGACGTATTGAGAGAGAAATTATCAAAGCAAATGGGATCTTGGGCTTCATAAATAGAGATATTGAGGAAAACGAATAGAATGTTATCATTTATTGTGAGGGGAATTGAATACAAAAGTAGAGAGTATATTCTTCAGTTGTACAGAGCACTAGTGAGACCACATCTGGAGTACTGTGTACAGTATTGGTCACCATATTTAAGGATGTAAATGTATTGGAAGCAGTTCAGAGAAGGTTTACCAGACTAATAACTGGAATGTTGTCTTATGAGGAAAAGTTGGACAGGCTAGGCTTGTATCCACTGGAGTTTAGAAGAGTAAGAGGCAACTTGATTAAAACATAAGATCCTGAGGGTTCTTGACAGAGTGGATGTGGAGAGGATGTTTCCTTTTGTGGGAGGGTCTAGAACTAGGGGTTGCCCATTTAAAACAGAGATGAGGCAAATTTTTTTTCTCTCAGACGGTCGTCAGTCTTTGGAACTCTCTTACTGAAAAGCGGTGGAAGCAGAATCTTTGAATTTTTCAAGGCACAGGTAGATAGATTCTCAGTGAGCAAGGGGGTGGTAGGTTATCGGGGGTAGGTGGGATGCGGATTTGAGGTTACTATCAGATCAGCTATGACCTTATTAAATGGCAGAGCAGTTTCGAGGGGCTGAATGGCCTACTCCTGCTCCTTGTTCATATGTTTGTACATATGTTCAAAAGCAGGGAATAGGAAGCTTTTTTAAAGGAAGGGATTTTATAGCAGTACACAAGATTATGACAGGTTAGGATCAGGTAGTCAAAGGAAAGCTATCCTCATTAGTTGATTGTACAAGGTCCAGGGCACACACATTTAATGTTTTGGGCAAGGGGGATGTGAGAAAGAACTTTTTTATGCAGCGAGTGGTAAAGACTTGGAACTTACTGCCTACAAGGGTGCTGGATGTGGAGACAATCAATGGTTTTAAGAGGAAATCGGATGGGCACTTGAGACTTGCAGGGCAATGGGGTAGAGCGGAGAAATGGGACTGACTGCATTGCTCTGCAGAGAGCTGGTATGGGCTCAATCGGCTGAATGGCCCCCCCTCCTGTGTTGTAATGACTCTAAGCTTTTGGTCGCTTGTTCTAATAATCTGAGGATCTGGGTCAAATTTTGTTTGATAATGCCGCTGTGAAGCACCTTGGAATGTTTCACTGCGTTAAAGACACTATATAAATACAAGTTGTTGGTGTCTGCTTATCTGCCTAGTGTACTTGGGGGGGAAAGCAAAATCAGCCCAGGACTCAGCTTTCCTCTTAGTCCATTGGGAAAGAAAATGGGACGGGGCAAAGTGGGCTGTCATTTTACAATTGTCTATTTAGCACTAAGGCCAAAGACCAACCTCCCCCAAATGTTTTGCATTTTGAGAAAGACGACCTCCAGTTTCTCTACTGTTATAGTTCTTTTTGACTGACATGAATCATTATTCCCATTAAGCTGCAGGAGTGTTGCAGCAACCTGAAAGGTATTGCGCAGGTCTAATTTCATGCAAATTTTTTACATGAAATAAGAAAAATATTCAAGGAACCGCAGACAGTATTGACAAAACTGGCTGCGGACAATAAAGAGGTTTTAAAGGGAACATTGATGTGGATGGATAAATACTTTACACAAGAGTACTGAAATTTACTGTTTCACACCACAATGGGAACATGTTAAACAATTTAAAAATTACAATTTAAAACGAGGTGCATGATTTCTTTCAATCTTATAGGTAAGACCTTCTGCAAGCCTGGGTTTCAAGGGTTAAGTGTCAAACCGTTAATCTTTGCCAAACTAGAACTGAAGGAACAGCCAACACCTGTTGTTGTTTTACTTGTTTTAACTATCAAGGTATTTATAGCCATTGCAATATTAAACTCGCAATAGTTTCATTGCCAGATTACTGATGTATGTGACAAAAACAAGTAATTCATTGTAAAAAAAAAACAAAAATCAAAAATGTGGTTTTAAAAAGAATCAAATGAAATTTTTACCCTGATAAATTATTTGGGGGAGGGGGGAATCATCAGAACATCTCCCATTTCGCAACTCTAACCTTGGCGAGAGTCTGTAAATACGTGCCATAAACAAGGGCTGGAATTTCCTGAAGTTGCATCATCAGCAATTTACAGCAACATTTTGACATAGATCTTCCAGTCTCCAGATAGTTGGAAACCCGATGCACCCAGAAGATGCTCTATGGGACTCCTTGGAAGTCCCAACGAAAGGACTCTGTGGGAATAGCCCGAGAAGTTTGAACTGCCAACGGCCAATTCCCCTATTCCCTGCAACCCTCTGGAAAAGTCTCCAACTCTGAGTTAGAGTTGGAGACTTTGGACGGTTCCGACTTGTTTACCTGGATAGTTACCCAGGATAGTTAGACAGGCAAAAACACTAGTCTAACATTTGGATAACTATATAACTGACCCCCACACCCCCAACAATCACTCACACTGACTCTCCCCATCCCCTGACAATACCATCCCCAACAACCCCCTGATCCATTGACTAGCCCCCAACCTGCTGACCCTACTCCCCCCACTGACCCAACTACCCCCCCAACCAACCTACCCACTCACCTGCCTGCCCGCCACCCTACCCACCTCACTCAGCTGCTACCCTACTCACCTCACGAAACTACCAACCTACCCAGCTGACACTCTAGCCACCTCACCCACCTTCCACCCTATCCACTTGCCACCTTACCCACTACCTTCTCTCCATAGCTGTTTTCAAAGCATCTTTGTGGCATTTAAACTCTTTACTTACTGGAATACGGCAGCTGGTGCTATAAAAAGGGGGTGTGTTTTCTGTGTTGATTCTCTGTTCTGCTTCCCATGAGGTTTGCTGCACTGGGTCGGATGTGAAGGATCATCCATTGGAAGATCACTCAGAAAAATCAGAGTATATTGTGTGTTTTTTTTTGTCTGATCAGGGTTAAAAATATTTATGCTAAGAGTGAGTTACACCAAAATTTCCTAAGATTCTCATTAACATACAGCAGAGCCTAAATTAAGTAGAACTCAGAGTACACAATCAGTCATCCCAAGGAGAGCCCTGAACTTATGCCCTTTACTTTAATTTTTATCCATTAAAAGTCACTTAATAAAAGTTTGAAGCCATAAAAAATAATTTACGGACATTAAACAAGTTTAAGGAAGTGGGATGCATCATGGAACTTATTCCATTTTTAAGGCAAATCATCCTGATGCCATAAAGGTGAATTTAAAGATACATTTTCTGGCCACTATGAGGAGAAACAAAAAAAAAAGAACACAAAATGTGGCTTTGGACCATGCCCAAAATTTAAGACACAAATTTCCAGACCATTCAGAAGTGGCCTAAACTTAGGAAATTTCTGCCAGCTACATTTCTGTGTGGTATTGGAACATGCTAATAAGCAGCAGATGGTTTCAGCAGGTTTCACAGAATCAATGTAAAAGATCAAGAAAATGCAGACATAGCATACAAATGAGTGTAATAATTGTAAGTCAAACCATTTCTTACTGTCCTGGGGATCATATGAATGTATAGACAAATCAACCCTAAGCATGGGGAATCTTAGGGGCAGAGCTTTTTAGCCTTGGTCTTGGAACGAGCATGTGGCCTCATCTGGAGTCTGTAAATAAAGTTTGCTGTTTCTTACAAGAAACTAGTCCTGCATTCCAAGCTTATTGCAATGAGCATAATTCACTTACACAACAATTTCCTCAACCTTTCACTGAAAATAGAACTTACACTATACTTGCCCGATTGTTTCAATGCTGGAGTGAAGAAAGCCCTTCTCCCCCGTCGTAGCCCATTAAAAAATGGGTTATGACACTGAGAATTTGGTCTTCTCTACATCAACGGGAAGCAAAGTTCATTCTTTTTACTTTTTGAGGATTCTTTTTGAGAACTTTTTATTAGCAGGTATAGACGGAAGGCATGCTAAATATTTACACAGAGTCTGTTACTGAAACTTTTACAGAAACTGTGATACCATTTTAAAGGTCTCTCAAAGACTGGACTAATGTGAGGAAGATTGAATGACAATTTGGTAGGTAGACTGGATGCAACATTGTGTTAGTTCATTGTGCTTCCATTTCCGTAATCTGAGACTCAAATCTTACAATTTATCGAAATTATTTACCTGCAGCCTGAGTCCGCTGCGATCCTGGGACTCCATGGAGTTTACTTCCAGCAACAGCAGCCAGCACCTCCTCAGAGGCATTGCTGAGTGTGAAAGGTGCTGGCCTCTGATTGGCTAGATGGGACTTCTGCCCACCCCCAGGGTCTTGATTCCAGGGGAAGGCCCGCTAGTGGCCATGCCACTGCCTAATTGGCTTATGCTTTGATAGGCCTTCTCTAAAATAGGCACTGCGGGCCTCTCACCAGCTCCCCAGCTGGATGGCAAGACCCCTGACGCCTCAACAAGTTTGCACCCAATGATTTTTTTTTTGGAGCCAACACAATGGTTGTATTTTATTACTTTTCATTTGCTATGAATCTAACTTTAGAAATAGTTTAACCAAGAAAGAGAAAAAAAAACTGGGTTATAAAGAAGTAGAATTGGGAGAAGCAAAAGGAAGACATGACTTCAAGGATAAAGGGGGTGATTATAATACTAAGAACAAGTGAGTTGGAGCTGGATGGATAGGTAGAAATTTTACAGTTCTCAAACGCATCCCTGACCAGCCTACGTCCAGTTTTAGCAGAGTCAACTACACAATGAGTGAGCAATCCACTCTCACCCAGAAGGAAAAATCAATTCAGACCAGTGCTCTTATTTCCAACTTTTTACTGGTAATTTTAAGGTATACAAGACCAGCTCGAGTCAGTGTTCTTATTTCCCCGTTTTTACTGTTTTATCAATCTGGGTAGGAGCTGGGTTGGTCACTGAAATCTTCTGAGGAAACTACATGACTCAATTTTACCAGGATTTTTATTTTTAATTCACTGAGGCCAGGATTCCCAGGACTCTGGAATCCTGATTTGGTAAAAGGAGGCGGAAAGAACCAGATCCAAGAGATAAGTGCCTTTAGTGCTCTGCTTATAGACCAGGAAGAGAAGAAGTGTTTCACCCAGGTCCATCAAGATTACTGTGGTGCGATTGGACCCCACGATCATTTGCACCCCTCTCCCGACAATGTCCAATCCCGCATATGATATCCAATTCAATTTCCCCCCATGATGCCTGGCCCAAAACTCCTCAATATCCAACACCTCAACTCTTCTGTCCGTTAGCATCTTCCCCCACCCACCACACTCCATGATCTCCTTCTACATCATGGCTGTTTTTGCCCCAACAGGCAGCCTGCTTGTCAATCTGACTGACTAACTGTCTGATGGCCAGGTATACCATTGAAAAAAATTTAAAAGATGTCCTGCCATTAATTTCTGCTGTGCGACCAGGAAATCTGTTCTTTCAGTTTTCCCATCCAAAAATCTACCTGACTCCAAGTAAATATTGGGGACAAAGGGTTTGACATGATGATTTAAAAAATAAACACATTTTTAGCAACACTTTGTTCATTCCAGCGTTTATTCTAAATGTGGTTAAAGACAAGGCTGCATATAACAGACATTCAATTTTCCTGATATTGCTATTTTTTTTCCAGTAGCACATAATAAGTTCACCCTAGAGCTGAAATAGCTGTAGATGTATTTACAGCAGAAGCATCAATACAGTAAATATCCCTATGAGAACAACTCAGTTACAGGCAACATCTGGCTTTTTAGGTCCTGATATTTGTTAAGCAGAGATGTGTTGCTCAACCAGTCAGTGAGTTGATATAATGAGTCAGACACTGCCGCTGCTCCTTAGCCTATTGATCTTAACTTGCTCAGAAGACTTGTATTCCTGACGGGGCTCAATCTAGTCTGTGCCTATAAGCTCATCTAGGCCGAGGTTTTAAATCCTTCTGGCAGACATAAACATTGATACTATTGACCTATCAAAGATAACGCTGATACCATCATCCTTGTGTGACAGATGATATTGACCATGTTCCAGAACATTCTAATCCTTTCAAACAAAACCAATGAAAGAAACATAAAGCTTGACACCTTTTCTTTCTTTTCCCTTGGCAATTTTCTCCTTCCCATCCCCTCGTGAAGTCACTGAATCCCTGCTGTGGGATGGTTCCATGGGTGGTAAGTGCCCTCAGTCACCTCACTGAAGCTAAGCATACACACTGTGTGTTGGCGGTGTACCAACTGTGGGTTGAGTTGTGAGTGGTATTACTGCCATCTTTGATCTGGTTCTTACCCAACGCACATACATAAAGGCAGAAATTCATTGTGTATGCTAAGCAGACTTGTGTCGATTCCCCAGGACCGGCAGCTCCATGAACTGTGACCTTTGCGGCTCTGGCGGCATTCTTCAATGATATCAATGAACAATGCCGCAGAGGCCACAAAGGTAGCTGCTCGCAGAATTGGCTCCTCCCAGAGAGTCACCATAAGTCTGCATAGCACTGCTACATGAACAAATTTCTCCCCCATTCACATCTCACATAGCTCTTCAACTCTGATATTGATATTGAAATATTCCAAGATCAGCAGGCAAAGCTCATCGCCTTACTGCATCGCCAGGGAGCCGCGTATGGCATCTTCATAAGCAATCCAATTGAAAAATTAATTTAGCATATTTTTCCACCGTAAGCTGGTCTTGATACAAAAAACAGTGAGCAGCTGCAACAGCACTGCACCAACGAAAGTTGTGAAGAGCACACGTCATGTGTGCAAAAAAAAATCATATAATCATTCTTTACCCTCAATTTAATTCAAATCACATGTCTAAGGATAAACCATAGACTCTCTGTAAGGCTGTGTTTTGAAGAAAGACATAATTGGAATGCTGGTGTTGTACAAGAGAGTCAGACCTAATGTCTCTATTAATAAGAGAGTCAATCACAGTACATGGGGGTTGTGGCATCTTGTTGGGAGGGATGTGGAGGGAGCTTTATGTGCACCTAACCACTGAGTCTGAAGTTTTTAATGCTGAAAATGGAAACAGTGCCCAATGTACAACATTGCAGCCCAATATTGGACTCCTGGCTGGATGCATTACGTTGTGTTATACTAAGGAGCTTTCTACATGTTGGTTGCAATCATGACAGATTCAATAGGATAGAACAGGCATAAAGGCAATGCCTAACTAGTCATACAGATAATAATACTAAAATAAGAAGTAAATAGAAGCTAAGAAATAGTTCTTACTTTTTAATAACTGCTTTCAGCATATCTGCATTTGAGCAAATTTGACTAACCACAGAACTAAAGTGCAGCATAACATTTGGTACAGTTTTCCCCATTACTAATGTCTTATTTCTTCAAAATACAGAAATGCAACATTACAAATATAAGTACAGATGAGGGAAGCCCTTCAGTTCATCTAGCTCATCCTTATATGGAAATTTATGGTTTCTTCTCCATAGAATTCTACTACTTCTTGAATGTTTCCAGAGGCTGTACTTCTGCTCCTCAACCCAAAAGATGAATCCAGATTTTAAGAATTTTCTAGCTTGCACTTATGCCATCTTGTCCTGCAGTCATAGTTTAATTTGAAATAGTACTCTAGCTTAACCTCTTTTATTACACTTGCTATCTTACATATACAGATACCCTGTACCATCAAAACTGAAGAAACCCAGTTTTTTAATCAGTTATTTATCACTCAATCCTCTGGTAATAGGGTTCAGCATTGTCATCCTTCTATGCATCCAAACAACTGATTCTATTATTTTGCAATTTGTTAATGTAAGACTAACAAGATTAGTTATCCAGGTTTACTGCAATATTTTCTAAAATAGGACTAGGGACCTTCTTTGTATTATTTATTGACTTCCTTATGACCACCAGCACAACACTTTGTAGACCTTGGATCACATAGCACCCTTGGGTATGTACTGTCCATTCAAGAGGATTCATTGGTTTTGTGCCCCTTTATTCAGTCTGGTACCTTAATGCCTATCTGATCACTTTCCTTATATTTTTTACATTCTTTTGAGTCATACGATTCTGGGTTCAAGTTTCACTCCAGGGCTTGAGCACAAAAGTCAAGGCTGACACTCTAGTGGAGTACTAAGGGTGTGCTGCATTGTCAGAGGTGACATCTTTTGGATGACATGTTAAATCAAGGCCCCATCTGCCTGCTTGGGCGGATGTATAAGATGCCATGGAACTATTTTGAAGACGAGAAGGGGAGTTTTCCCGGTGTCCTGGCTAATATTTATTCTTCAATTGACATCACAAAAAACAGAAAAACAGAAAAACAGAAAACAAAAAACAGATCATTATCACATTGCCGTTTGTGGGAGTTTGCTTGCGCAAATTGACCGCTGCGTTTTCTGCCTTACAACAGTGACTACATTTCAGAAGTACTTTATTGTTTATAAACTGCTTTGTAATATATGGTACTCTTTCTTATTTTTCTTCATTTTCTCTGCTGAATATGTGCAAGAGATGATCATTTAATGTATTAAACTACTTTCAATTCATCCTCAGGTATCAGTGGCATTCCCATGACCAAACTCCCACCTCAAGATAGAGCCATTGATCAGGACTCCAAACTTTGGAACATCCTACCACCTTTAAATAACAATGAAGAGGTATGGCTTGGGAAGCTGACTAAATTCCCTGCCTCCCCGCTGTTGTACCACTCACTCACATTTGAACCAAATCTAAGATGCTAGTATACCAACTTCATAGGCTCAAAGACTCATTGACGTTTACAGCACAGAAGGAGGCCATTCGGCCCATTGTTTCTGCACTGGTCAACAAAGACCTGACCACACTAATCCCATTTTCCAGTGCTTGGCCCATAGCCCTGGAGGCTATGGCAATGCAAGTGAATATCTAAATACTTCTTAATTGTTATGAGAGTTTCTGACTCAACCTCTCTTTCAGGCAGTGAGTTCTGGGTGAAAAAATTACTCCTCAACTCCCCTCTTAGCCTTCTACCTCTTATCTTAAATCTATGCCCCCCGGTTATTGACCTCTCTACTAATCGAAAAAGTACCTTCCTATCCACCCTATCTATGCCCCTCACAATTTTATACTCCTCTATCAGGTCCCCTCTGAACCTTCATTGCCCCAAGGAAAACAACCCCAGTCTATCCAATCTTTCCTCATAGCTCAGACCTTCCAGCCCAGGAAGTATCCTGGTAAATCTCCTCTGCACCCTCTCCAATGCAATCACATCCTTCTTATAATGTGGTGACCAGAACTGCATGCAGTACTCCAATTGTGGCCTCACCAATGTTCTATACAGTTCCAACTCCCTGCTCTTGTATTCTACGCCTCGGCTAATAAAGGCAAGTGTCCCATATGCCTTCTTAACCACCTTATCTACCTGCCCTGCTACCGTCAAGAATCTATGGATATGCACACCAAGGTTTCTCTGATCTTCAGTACTTTCCAGGATCCTACCATTCATAGTGTAATCCCTTGCCTTGTTAGCCCTCCCCAAGTGCATTAGCTCATACTTTTCCAGCTTGAAATCCATTTGCCACTGCTCTGCCCATCTGCCCAGTCCTTTGGTATCCTCCTGCAGTTTACAGCTATCCTCCTCATTATTTACCAACCTACCAATTTTCGTGTCATTCGCAAACTTCTTGATCATACCCCCTACATTTAAGTCCAAATCATTTATGTACACCACAAACAGCAAGGGCCCCAGCACGGGGCCCTGTGGAACCCCACTGAAAACAGGCTTCTAGTCACAGAAACATCCTTCCACCATCACCCTCTGCTTCCTGCCTCTCAGCCAATTTTGGGTCCAACGTGCCACTTTGCCTTGGATCCCATGGGCTCTTACTTTCTTGACCAGTCTGCCACAAGGGACCTTATCAAAAGCCTTGCTGAAGTCCATGTAGACCACATCAAATGCATGACTCTCATTAACACTCCTGGTTACCTCCTCAAAAAATTCGATCAAATTTGTCAAACATGACCTTCCCTTAGCAAATAAATGCTGACTATCCCTGATTAATCCGTGTCTCTCCAAGTGCAGATATATTCTGTCCCTCAGAATTCTTTCCAATAACTTCCCCACCACTGAAGTTAGACTGACTAGCCTGTAATTTCCTGCTCTATCCCTTCCTCCCTTTTTAAATCATGGGACAACATTAGCAGTCCTCCAGTCCTCTGGCACCTTTAGCCAAGTCTTGGTCATAGCTATGATATCATACTCCTATGTGCCTATGTGGGCCACTTCAGTGGCAGGAAGAGCCAAGTTTACGTCTGGGCTGCCAGACAGAATTCCTGCTCTAGTAATGATATAGCCACAGAGGAATATCCAGCCCTGTTTTCCATACTTATTTCACTTAATTTTTTCTGGTCAATCAATTTCATGTTACTCTTGTTTAGTCTGCACTGAGCAGCTTTCAATTTGCATGCTCAGCAGTCTGACCTTCAAAATATTTGATCTGCCCTCAGCTGAGTTTCTTGTGAATATAAACACATCCCTCCCAAGTAAAGTTCTTGAAGATTGTCACTCATCTGCTTGAAATTGATCTTTTCACAGCCTAAATTTGTTTGATGGTGCTTCTGTGAAGCACTGTGGGCTGTTTTACTATGTTTAAGGTGTTATATAAAGGCAAATTGTTGTTAGATCTTCCTTCTTTAATTCTTTAAGTTGGGTTTTGATGCTTAATTGAAAACCCCCAAAATCATATTTCCTCTACAAACTTCCAATCAGAATAGCTCATTGAGAAATTTAACTTGCCATTTTTCTTTTGTAGTCTATTCTTCCTGATTTTCCTGTTGGAGGCAAGAATCAGGACGCGGGTTCGATCCTGAGTCACAAACCTGCCTCCGTCTCCAGCGTGACTGGGCTGGGGCCTTAATGACCCCGGGGACTGGTCTGCCACACAATCAGTGGCCTAGGGGATGGGAATGGAGGTGGAACACCAGGGCAGGGGTGTTCGGACCATGTTCTGGTCCAAATTGGCAGCCATTGCTGTGCCTGCTGCCTGTGTGTTGTCTTAAAAAAATGAGAAGATGGCCAGGGTAAATGGAGAGCTGGGTCCCAGGATAGGGTCGGGAAAGGTTGTTTAGTAAAATTTTAATACTGCTCAGTGGTTTTCTTTCCAAACTTTCACTTTTTTGTATTAAAAGAACTGCTTCAGCACAACTGCCGCTGTTGTCACCAGGTGGCAGTTGGTCAGCTTCAGGGAGCTCCGAACAGCTGCCCACCCCCATGAAAATTTCAGGAAGTTAAGAGGCAAGCTCTTAATGAGGTCCTGAATGCCCTTAATCCACCCAATTAACAAGGGGGGCGGTGGGGGGGGGGGGGTGGGGCGAGGTGGGGTTACTTCACTTACCTGCCTGATCCCCTGCTGTTCTCCCATCCTCAGGAAAGTTACACGAGTCGGGAACAGAGGCAGCAGACCAGCACGTAGGCCGATTCAGGATAGGAAAATCCGGCCATGGATCTTTGTATTTTGTACTCATCGCCATCATTTGGCATTCATTGTAAAACCTTCAGCAAAATAACAACAGCAAATTGTGATTGCAACCAGATTTTATGTTATGTGCAGGTGGCAATGTAGATGAGGTAGTAAGACAGATAAGACCTCTTTTTGGAAAGGAGATAGAGAACTAAATGTATTATGTATATTTTTTTTACCTGATTTGTGACACTACAATAAGGTTTTGATTGCATTCATTATAGGTAGTTTCTGTAGATTATCCACATATATTAGGGACAGAACTTGGATCAGCAGCTCCATCAACTTGATCTGGCGTGCATACCGTGCCATCCTGCTCACACTGGCCTTTCAATTTGGATTTAATCCACACTCAAAATAAATTCCTGTTAACACTTTCAGTTTATATTGTCAGAATCAGAATATATTTTATTTATATTTGACATTAGATGGCTTAACAAGGTGTAGCTAGACACAGCTGTAATCAGCAAAGAATCACAGAAATGTTACAACGCAGAAGGAGGCCATTTGGCCCATCATGTCTGCACTGGCTCTCCGAATGAGCGATTCACTTAGTGTCATTCTCCTGCCTTCTCTCCATAACCATGCACATTCTTCCTTTTTAAATAACTTGCTAATTCCCTTTTGAATGCTTCTATTGAACCTGCCTCCACCACATTCTCAGGTAGTGCATTCCAGACCTTAACCACTCGCTACGTGAAAAAGATTTTCCTCATGTCTCTTTTGCTTCTTTTGCCAATTACTTTAAGTCTGTGCTCTCTCATTCTCAATCCTTTCATGAGTAGGAACAATTTCTCCCTATCTACTCTGTCCAGGCCCCTCATGATTTTGAATACCTCTCCTCTCAGCCTTCTTTTCCCTAAGGAAACAGTCCGAACTTCTCCAATCTATCTTCATAACTGAAATTCCTCATCCCTGGAAACATTCTCGTGAATATTTTCCGCACTGTCTCCAATGCCTTCACATCCTTCCTACAGTGTGGTGCCCAGGACTGGACACAAAACTCCAGCTGAGGCCCAATTAGTGCCCTATACCAGTTCAACATAACCTCCTTGCTCTATGTTGGCTCATGACTTGGATAAAAATGGCTCATGAATTTGATAACAGGCTGATATCCATTACATATTTTACATATTAACATGTTTATCTTATAGTACCAAACAACCCTTTATGAACAATGGGTGGATATTTCTTTAGTATGATAATTGTGGGAGAATCAAAAAGCCATTGTTCATAATCTGGTTTATGATTTGAAATACCTTGGCCAGAATTTTCCTGTCAGCGATTTGGGGGCAGGGCCCGCTCACCGACGGGAAAACGATGCGGGATGACGTCGGGAGGAACCCCCGAAGTCATCCCGGTCCCTTTAAATTTTCAGGAAGGCGGGCGGACAGCGAAATCGGCTGTCCGCCCGCCGACCTGTCAATGGCCAATTGAGGCCATTGACAGGGTACTTAAAGTAATTAAAGGCCCTGCCTGTCCAACCTTAAGGCTGGTGGGCAGGCCAGGAGCCCCGGCGGGCTTCTGAAAAAACATGAAATCTCATCTACTGGCAGGATGAGGTTTCATGTTCCTTTTTAAAAATTTTAATAAATGTAATGTTATATTTATAAACATGTCCCATCTCGTGTGACATTGTCACATGAGGGGGACATGTTAATAACATTTTTAGTTTTCTATTTTTTAAGTGTTTTAGACTGTCACTAATCTCCCTGAGACAGCACCTAGTCTCAGGGAGCAGTGTGCTCTTTCGCACCCATGCGCGAAAGAGCGCACTTTGAAGCTGGGGATTCCCTCCCCACCTTGCACAGGAAGCGCGTAGTGCTTCCTGTCGGGCAGGCCGCTGGGCGGTCCTTAATTGGCCCGCCCACTCAAAATGGCGGCAGGCCCTGTTTCAACGGCGGGGGTCGGCTGTCTGCCCGCCGCCGAGCCGGTGGGGCCCGGACGCCCACCAAGGGCAAAATTCTGCCCCCTGCTGTCATGTTTGACACTAAGTTGAGTTGCTGTAGTTTACTCACCACCAAAATATTTTTAAACAATATATGCAATAATTTATCTTTTTTCTATCATTTTAAGGTTAAGGGCGACTTTATTTTTGACCGCACTGCTACATTCCTACATGAAGGAATGTAGTTCCTTAATGGTCCATGTTTAAGTACACACATGCTCTACAATAAAAATTGCAGCTACAGTTCCTACTCTTGAACTTGCATTATCAACCTTTAACATTTTTAAGTCAACTAGGGTGATAAACGAATGAAATAATGGCCACACCACAAATAACAGAAATACATTTTAGAAATTATACAACACTCTTGAGAATGTTCATAATAATTGAGAATTATACTTAATTGGGACCAGTTTTGAAATACAGATCTGTGGTGAGGAATACTGTCACATTCATTTCGAACATCATATGGTACCATATGGACTGAAGGAGTATTTCACTGTGTGTTTTAGAAATCCAGCCATGCGATGCAATCCTAACAGTAATGCAGAATCCAAGTTAAGAAATGTCTTATCTGGGGGAAAATATCTGTCTCGGAAAAGAAGCATCCCATTAATGACCACTGATAAAACGTGTCTGGACTGAACAGACTCTCTTCTGAAAATATTGTTTGGGTGGTTTACATATAAATGAAGTCCCATATGTTTCCAATGTTAACCCCATCTATTTTGTGAGACAATAAAACCACTGAACTTATCTCAACAATTTATGGATGCTGAGTTTCCCTTACCAGAATTTGTATTGCATTGTTGGGGTAGAGCTAAGCAATGGTATGGAGGTGCAAGTAGGCAGTCTTAGTGGTGGCGCAGACTTGCGGGGCAGAATTTTACGACAGTGGGATTTTACGTTCCCGCTGTCGTCAATGGGATTTATAACGGCCCACTGCATTTTACAGCCCCGTCCCTGCCGAAATGGGGCCGTAAAATTCTGCCCGTGGTCTGGAGCTCATCTCAGGATTGAACAGAGCACCAAAGCTGTGAAAAGTCTGCTTCAGCCTCCAGCAGTTCCAGGTACAGGGATGGAGTCGGTATCTAGGAAAACAGCATTTGTGGCAGAAATCAAAGGCAACAGCTTTGGTGTTCAAACTAAAATGATTATTCTTAAAACAAATTATATCCACCCGCAAAATGGATGATGGGAGTGGTGGTAAAAATAAAGGTAAGCTGGAAACTTTATATGGAAAATAGGAAAAAAGAGGTTCCAATAGACTATATTACAGTAATTTTTTTTAAAAGATAGAAAATAGGGATGAGAAGGGGGCAAAAGAATGGTGATTGGGAGAGATAAAATGTTCACATTTATCTATTGCAGACAAAACATTTAGGTTGTAGTAAAGCAATGTAGATGAGGGAGTAATCTAGACTAAATATTATATTCACTGTGATCATAACAGACATTTTAATTTTGTGTAAAGTTGTAATTTCATCATTTAAAGTTAATGGGAGTAATTTTAACCCCTAAAATGGTAGTTTTGGGTCAGATGGGATGTTAACATTAAAAAAATTTCAAACCTAAAAACCAAACTGCCTTGAACCTGCCCACTTCCAATCTTAATGGAAACAAGACTAAGGGCAGATGATCTACCCATTCCCAGGAGTTGGGCTGCCAATTTAAATATTTTGATGAGGTTGCACGCCTCAGCTTTGTTATTCCTTTCAGATTTAATGCTGGCTGGTTGGGTTTCCTGGACTTTGGAAAGCCCAACAGCTTAAGGGAGGCCACGACTGTTGCATGGAAGAGGAAAGTGCTTTTTCACTGTTTGTAGTCCAGAGGGGGGAGCATGAATACTTTCCACAGGTCCCCCAAGATAAACTGCTTCTTATCCTGTGATGATATTCCAGCCCATAATCACACACACCCCCCCCCCCCACCCCCCACCACCCCCTGCCGATCCTCCAAGCCACATTGCACCCACTCCCTCCCTTGTGATCTCTATCACAAGCAGCAGGATACTCACCCACTCCAGGCCTGCTGCCTATTCTGCAACATTTCCTGCCCAGCAAGAAATCAAGCCTGTCAATCAGGCTGGCTTCTGGGTGGAGCTTCTGTTGAAAAATCCAATCTCACATTGTGGAGTTAAAACTCCATGAGATTCAGAGCGGCCAGAACTCTTCCACCCTGGCTTGGAAATCCAATCCCAGAAAGATCAGGGCCAATATTTCAGTAATTAAGCTATTCTTGATTTTACAGTGCATGATAGACAAGGAGCTTCCCTCAACCAGCTCAGAGTCTCAGGGTTAGCAGTGCATTGCTCTCCTCTTCCTTTTTCCAAATCCAGAAAATTTGGTTATTGGAAAACATTCCACACTTTAAGAGATTTATTTAGTTCAAAGCCAGAAAAAGAACTAAATAGAATTGAAAGACATTATTTGTGCCTGAACTGCCACATCTTGCAGTGGACTGCTGCTTTAAAATCTTTTTACTTGTTAGGTCATTTTGGGTACTTTCCTAAAATAAACAAATTAATAAGACAGCATTTGGTTAATGAATTAAATAATCGCTGCATAAAACTAAGCAAACTGAGCTTGTTATGAAATGTAATGAAACCTTCTTAGCAAAGAGGGAGAGAGAATGGATTATAATGTTAAACAGGCAAAATTGTGTATGATTTTTCATGCCGCCATCCCATCCAAGGTCGATTGCAACTACTTGGGAACAATTCTTCCATCACAAAGATGTCACAAAGCTAGACTCAGCATGATTTATTTACAAGTTTAAAATAAAATGTGAAGAACTGTACAAAAAAGTTAGATATGGTATGATCTACTGCAGACAAAACATTTAGGTTGTAGTAAAGCAATGTAGATGAGGGAGTAATCTAGACTAAATATTATATTCACTGTGATCATAACAGGCAATTAAAAAAAATCTTTATTGCTTTTGTTTTTGCGCTGGTCATTTTTCCCCTCTCTCAGGACAAAATGTTTCAATGGTCTAGTACTGGAAAGGTCACTGATTGCAGCTCATTATGGTACAGATAGATAGACCAGTCAAATGAGTTACCAGAATAGATATTTTATGTCCTGAAGATCTGATAATTTGAAACAGCTTTCAACAGATATATGGAAACTTGCAGTACAGTATAAGCAAAGATCATTAAGTAGATCGAGCCCATTCCTTCTACAGGTTGAACACGTTATCATGGACTGTACCCAACCTACTTGTGTAAATATTCCACAAAGATGTTTGCTAATGGTTAAGGGCAAATCAAGCAGAATTTCAGGGCACTTATGCAGCATTACATCCTACATTACACATCCATACCAATTTTCTTTCTCACCATTGTTTTTTTCATTTCCAATTGCAATCAGAAATAACTCCCCTCAGGTAGAAGATTTTTCCACTATCTTTCTGCAGAGATACTTTACATTGAAAGCATTTCCCATTTTTACCCCGAATCTAACGCCTCCCTTTAAGGCTTGTTTACAATTACTTTTGGCCTGAGGCTGACATGCACACAACACAGCACAGCCCAGGGAGCAAAATACAGCACAAATCACGATGATACATCTGCTGGCATTTCTAATTATTTAGTTCACTGCTGCTGTCATTTCATAATAAATAGTCATCTTTTGCTTAAGAAATGTGAGGTTAGATGCTGACTGTATATCAAAGTGGAGTGAATTGTGTAAAATTGCCCTCCATATGAACGCAGGTTTTTTGCAATTTGTATTACTCTAAGTACTGTGGATATAGATTACCATTAGCTCTGGACTGGACCAAATTGATGCCTGTGGCTGAAATTTGTCAACGCAAAGGCAGGTGTGTGTGAGCCGCACTATAATACATTTTTCCCAGGTGGTGAGTTTGCTGCCACTGGCACATGATTGAAAATTGAGAATATCTCCTGGCTAGGTATGCTGACCACGTTCTATCATACTGGAATGCAGAGTCTCATTTCCCCATTGTAAAAACTCTGGGTGTATGTAAGTTTTTAATTATGAAGCACGCCAGCACAAACTTCAACCCATTAGTAAAAGTTGTTTTTGCAATTAAAAAAATCCTATTTGAATAAACTTATTTATACATTTTTTGTATCTTCGATTAACTACAAATTTTAAAATAGAAGGCGAA
The DNA here is from genome assembly GCF_964194155.1 of Cetorhinus maximus. Taxonomy (NCBI): domain Eukaryota; kingdom Metazoa; phylum Chordata; class Chondrichthyes; order Lamniformes; family Cetorhinidae; genus Cetorhinus; species Cetorhinus maximus. The sequence continues at coordinate 192,502,645 of NC_135879.1, forward strand.
AATGCTGGAAATACTCAGCAAGTCTGGCAGCATCTGTGGAGAGAGAAACAAAGTTAACGTGTCAGGTTGATGACCTTTCGGCTGCCGTACCATGCTTTTGTACCAGTTTTGAAAAGTTGCGTTAGATTTAACTTGAACATAATAATTGGTCAAAATTAAATAAAATTAACACAGGAATCGCACCATGCTTACTGTTAAAGCATTTCCCAAAAGTATCTTCTTGTTATAGGGACAATTCAGGAGATTAATCATTATCTTTGCAATAATGAGGTGGTTATAATGCTACTTTTCTGATTGGATCTAAAACAAAACAATCATAATCATTATAAAAATCTCGCCTTGGTGTAGAGATGACCTGTCTCACAAAACTGTATGATCTTTCTGAGTGCAACTGTAAGATCCAACTCCTGTGGAGATAAGTTTCTCTAGAGTTTACCAGGGTATTATTTTAAAATCAGTTCTGTCTCTGATTTTTCATATGTGTAAAATTACAGTCTGATTTGAAACAAAGCTTTGCTATAGCTTTTTTCCAAAAGACACTGACATTTACTGGTGTACAGTTCTATACCTATTAGAATAAACCCAAGTAGGCACCACCGAATTGTGGACCTAGATAGTGAATTACCAGCATGTCATCTCTCTTAACGTGCTCCGGTACAGGGTGGCTGATAGAGATTTAGCAATGGGAACCCCAATGGATTTTTTTTCTTTCACTGGTCCTGGGTTCTTGAGGCAAATTAAAACACCTGAAAGATTCTTCAGCTGTTTGACTGCATGGTTCACTTTCATACTTTGGAAGATCAATACGAACTTTCCTGTATTGTCACGCTGGCTGGAGCTTTCTGCATTGTTTTTTAAGTCTTGGAATGTGGATAGCATTTGTTGCCCATCCCACTTATTTTGAGGGTATGAAGAGTCAACCACATGACTGGAGTCACATATAGGCCAGGCCAGGAAGGGAAGGCAGATGGAGGAATGTTCCTGAAGTGTAGGTCCACACCATACCCACTAGGCCAATTTTCCCTACACTTTGGGTATAAGCTTATAGGTTGCTGTGTGCTAAAGTGGAAAACCCCAGCCACTATTCCCTCTTACAGATTTTGGGCGGAATCGTCCCAGATTTCCACGTTGTGGGCGTGAAAAAAGACATTTTACCCGCCGGCCACAATGGCGGGTTTTTGCACCGTATCATCCCATTCCCAACGCGCCCTGCCTCATTAATAATGCATTCATGGAAACACTCTGGGTTGCCGGCAGGTGGGCTCGGATTTGCCCGCCAAACTGTGACCTTGGTGCTTCCTCGCTCCGGGTGCCATATTTAAAGCACACCAGAGCACAGCCTACTTCATGTCTCCACACCAGGACTGCTCCAGATGGCCTTGAAGTCACCACCAGACTCCACCAGAGTCACGAACATGGCCTGAGAGACAGTGGCAGTGGCAGTCAGCACCACTGGAGCACAGAGTAGGTCAGCCATCCAGTGCAGGAAGAGGATGAGCGCTCTCATACATTCTGCCAGGGTAAGTCATCCAGGCCATCACTCTCAACTCACGCATCGCAAACCAATCACACATCCACAGGGATCTCGTACCTCAAGGGACAACACCTCTAACTCTCACACACACCCTCACACCTCCATCAGGCTCATATTGTCTCGAGCTCACGTCCTCATCCCATCCATGGCTCCGTTCACCACTGTAAACTTTCCACACAGTGCCATGAATCCTGCTCACACTCTCTTCATCTGTTTTCATGCAGGAGAAGCTGGCTCACAACAGCAGGGAGACGTCCCAAACTGGGGGTAGAGTGGTCCACATTAGGCTCCTCATTCACTTTGAGGAACTGACTGGTGAGGACATGAATAGTGCCTGTGGTGGCGAACACCCACTTGAGGATCCTGCACCACAACATCCCTTCCTCAACGCAACAGTGAGTGCTCGCTCTCCTGCTTTTGACTCTGCTACCATGCACTAATTATCTCAACTTTGGTTCACAGGGAGCTCTGCCAAACAACCGAGACTCTCAGCCAGCCAGCCCTCAGCTCCATTCAGGCCCTCACCTCCAGCCAAGAGGACAGTTCTTCCATTGAAGAGCTGGAAATAAGCAGCCTGGAAGACCCGTCACAGTGCTTACCCACGCCCTCCACCAGTGCAGAGACACACACCTCAGTGGGACCTAGGTACAGAGCAGGCTCAGGTTCACAATCTGGTGGTCACTGCCCATACACATGTCTGCAGCAGCTGAGCTCCCCAGCGCCGGAGAACTGCTGGGGAAGAGGCATCTGTGAGGTCCGTATCAGATCACGAGCCTCTGGATTTGGCCTTCCAACTCATCGTGGAGAGTCATCAGAAGGCTGGGGAACATCCCGCAGAGCTGTTGGAAGCCCTCGACAGAGTGGCATACGAGTCGGAGGAGTGTGTCCGTTTGCTCTCTGATGAATTGGTGTCCCAAAGTATGTGCATGGAGGTCTCCATGGAAAGGATGACGAATGCCACGGAGACCCTGGTCCAGCAGATGTGTGCAGACATGCCCTCTATTACGGGAGCCATGGGTGAGTTCCTGCAGTAGCAACATGAGAGGTAAACAGGGTATCTTGCCGTCCCTCCAGGTGCTCCTTCCCCTCAAGGAATCAGGCCGGGGCTTTCAGGCATCCGAAAGGAGGAGCAGCAGCAGCTGGACACCTGGGTCATCCACTCAGGAATCTCAGACATTGTCCTCTCCCTCCAAGTCCCCTCTGCCTGTGAGTACCTCAACCTCAACCTTTGTCACCACAGAGGGAGCAGATGGCCCACAGGAGGACAGCCAAAGGAAGCCAGGGCCAACCATTGCACAGGCTATCTCCACCCCTGCTGCAGATATGAGGGCAGCACCTAGAAGTGGTAGGCCTAGAAAAGTTAAGAACTTCTGATCACAAGTGATTGTCACTTTCTAATCTGAAAATATATTCACTTTCACCGAATAACGTGTAATGTTGTCTTTCAGCTCCACTGACAGGCTTCGCAAGTCCTCCCACTGCATCACCTCCAATAGCTATATGCAGCTGGACCAGAAATGATTCTGGAGGGAGAAATTTGTTTGTATAAGGGTCTTTCGGAGCCTCATGCGAGCACTCTGCCGTGCACTGGGAGCCTTCATCCCTTGCATTCACCTCAATGTCCTGAGCATTTTCAATGCTGCCTGCTGGGATTCCCTTCCAGTTGTCCATCTGAGCTGACCTGCATCTCTGCCACCCACTAATTGCACTCCCATGCAGCACCTGTGTCCCTCCACCATGAAGCACCGCTCACTTTCGATTTCTGTGAAATGGTAGTTGTCAATTTTATCATCAGCTTTTTAAAAATTCATTCATGGGATGTGGGCTTCGCTGGCTGGGCCAGCATTTATTGCCCATCCTTAATTGCCCTTGAGAAGGTGGTGTGAGCTGTCTTCTTGAATCGCTGCAGTCCATGTGGTGTAGATACTCCCACAGTGCTGTTAGGGAGGGAGTGCCAGGATTTTGACCCAGTGACAGTGAAGGAACAGCGGTATATTTCCAAGTCAGGATGGTGAGTGACTTGGAGGGGAACTTCCAGATGGTGGTGTTCCCATCTATCTGCTGCCCTTGTCCTTCTAAATGGTAGCGGTCGTGGGTTTGGAAGATGCTATTGAAGGAGCCTTGATTCTCCCATCCTTTCCCCTCCCCCAGTCACCCATGTCCTTTCCCTCATCACTGTCAACCCTTGGCATCACCTTCAACCTCCCCACCATCACCTACCAACCTGAACCCTTGTCTTTCCAGGATGTCCAGGTGAACATGCACATTCCCTAATTTCCTGAGAATCCCACCTCCATCCACATTGACCTCCCTGACCTCCCCCTTTCCACCTCAAGGGTCTGTGTTGCCTCCAAGTCTCCACCAACCTCCCTCGCAGTCCCTTTCATTGCTACCAATGCACCTTCACATTCCAAACCTACCGGCTCCTGCTGCCCTCTCTCATACTCACCATTCCCTCCTTCGACGCCCACCCTCAGTTCACTCCCAAGGAGGCAGTCATTGACTCCACCAACCCCTCCCTTGCACATTCGCCTGGAGATCTCCCAACCTTACTCCCTCCTTCCCCCAGACATCTTCCCCCTCCAAACTCACTCTTACCTCCCCCCGCAGGCACCTTCCCCCCATCAAACTCCCTCCTCACCCCAGGACACCTTCCAAACCTTTGGACTCCTTCACTCATTTGAACTTCGTCCCCCCTCTAAACTCCTTCTCCTCCTTCGAACATCCCCCCCTGCGAACTTCCCCCCTCCGAACCTTTTCCCTCCAAACCCCTTCCCCCGCCCCCCCCACCGAACTCCTTTCCCAAATCCAAACTTCTTCTCCACTACAAACTCTTTGCCACCCGACCTCCTTCCATCCCCCGAACTCCTTTTCCACTCCAATCTCCTCCCCCGCTCTAAACTCCTCCCCCCACTAACTCCTTCCCCACCTCCGAACTCCCACCCTTATACCTTCCTTCCCCCTTACACCTACATCTCCAATTGCTGCATTTTCCCCCGTTACACTCTCCTACCCCCTGGTCCCTCCTGCCCTTTCCCAACCTCTTGTGGATCCGACCAGGAATCAGGCTATTTTAGATCTGGTAATGTGTAATGAGGCATGTTTAATAAATGATCTCAGAATAAAAGATCCCCTGGGAAACAGTGACCATAACATGGTTGAATTTTGCATTCAGTTTGAGAGTGAGAAACTTGGGTCAGAAACAACTGTGCTAAACTTAAATAAGGGTAATTACAAAAGAATGAGGGCAGAGTTGGCTGGAGTGGACTGGGAAAGGAGTTTAGCAGAAAAAACAGTTGATGACCAATGGCAGACATTTAAGAAAATAGTTCATGACTCACAACAAAGATACATCCCAGTGAGGAAGAAGGATTCTAGGAATGGGGTAATCCACCCAAAGCTAACCAAGGAAGTTAAGGATAGTATCAAATTGAAAGAAAAACGTACAATGTGGCAAAGATTAGTGGTAAGCCAGAGGATTGGGAAAGTTTTAAAAACCAACTGAAGATGACCAAAAAAATAATAAATTGGGAGAAAATAAACTTTGAGGGCGAACTAGCAAGTAATATAAAAATGAACAGCAAGAGCTTCTTTAAATATCTAAAAAGGAAGAGAAAGGCCAAAGTGAACATAGGCCCCTTAGAGAACAAGGCTGGGGAAAAAATAATGGGGAACCAGGAAATGGCAGAGGAGTTGAACAAATACTTTGCATCAGTCTTCACAGTATAAGGCACTAATAGCAAAGTCCCAAAAGATTGGAAAACTGCCAATGTAACACCCTTAATTCAAAAAGGGAGGGAGATTAAAAAAAAACAGGTAAGTATAGGCTTGTTAGCTTAATATCTGTAATTGGGAAAATGTTGGCATCTATTATAAAGAATGTAATAGCAGAGCATTTAGAAATGCATGATCTCATCAAGCAGAGTCAGCATGGCTTCATGGAGGGGAAATCATGACTGACAAATTTATTAGAATTATTTGAGGAGGTAACAAGCAGGATAGATAAAGGGGAACCAGTCGATGTAATATATTTGGATTTCCAAAAGGCATTCAATAGGGAACCGAACATAAGACTACTTAGTAAGATAAGGGCCCATGGTGTTGGGGGTAGTATATTAACATGGATAGAGGATTGGCTAACTAATAGAAGATAGAGAGTTGGGATACAGGGGGAATTTTCAGGATGGCAACCTGTAACTAGTAGAGTGCCACAGGGATCAGTGTTGGGGCCACAATTATTTACAATATATATTAATGATTTAGATGAGGGAAATTAATGTACTATTGCCAAGTTTGGGATGACACAAAAATGGGTGGGAAGGCAAGTGGTGAGGATGACACAAACAGTTTAGGGAGTGATATAGACAGGTTAAGTGAGTGGGCAAAAACTTGGCAGATGGAATATAATGTGGTAAAATGTGAGATTATGCACTTTGGCGGGAAGAATAGAGGAGCTGAATATTATTTAAATGGAGAAAGACTGCAGAAAGCTGCAGCACAGAGGGATTTGGGGGTCCTCATGCATGAATCACAAAAAGCTAACATACAAGTTCAGCAGGTAAAAGGGAAGGCAAATGTTGGCCTTTATTTCAAGGGGAATGAAGTATAAAAATAGGAAGTCTTGCTAAAACTATACAAGGCACTAGTTAGACTACACCTAGAATACTGTGAACAGTTTTGGTCCCCTTATCTAAGGGAAGATATACTGGCATTGGAGGCAGTCCAGAGAAGGTTCATTAGGTTGATACCAGTTATGGAGGGATTTTCTCATAAGGAGAGGGTAAGTAGGTTGGGCCTGTACACATTGGAGTTTAGAGGAATGAGAAGCAACCTTATTGAAACATATAAGATTCTTAGGGGGCTTGACAGCGTAAATGCTGAGAGGTTGTTTCCCCTTGTGGGAGAATCTAGAACCAAAGGGCATAATCTCAGAGTAAGGGGCTGCCCATTTAAGACAGAGATAAGGAGGAATTTCTTCTCTCAGAGGGTAGTTAATCTGTGGAATTCTTTACTGCAGAGGGCTGTACAAGCTGGATCGTTAAATATGTTCAAGGCTAAGGGAATCAAGGGTTATGGGGAAAAGGCAGGAAAGTGGATTTGAGGATTATCAGATCAGCCATGATCTCACTGAATGGCGGAGCAGACTCGATGGGCTGAATGGCCTACTTATGCTCCTATGTCTTATAATCTTATGGTTACCCCTCCCAACAACTTTGTCCCCCCAACTCCCAACCTCAACCCCACCCCCCCACTCCCCATGGTATACGTTCCTCTCCCAGTCAAACCTAGATCTTCCTCTCCCACACACAGCTAGGCTTTCCTCTCCCACCCCTCGCTGATCATCCATAGCAGCCCATGGCCAAGGCCGTGATGTTCCGAAGCAGACCCGAAACATCAATGGAGACCTCCTACCTTCTGCTATCTGCTTCGCGGTGGAGCCATGTCCATGTGAATCCACCCAGTGCATGATGCACGTGTTCCTCCAGGGTCCGGTAGCCGTATGGCTCCAGCGTCTCCTTCTCCTTGGATGTCTGTAATCTGAGCAAGGCCCTCACTGTAAGCCCCGATTTCTGCACATCACACTTGTCCAGACGTGTTCTGGGCTGGCTTTTTTTCCTGCTGGTCTAATGGTAAATCAGGCATGGGGGAACGATTCCGGTCGGGCCTTACTTTGCATCCCAATACAGGGATTCACGCCGGCCTCCAGCAGGATTCGCGTTCCACCATGGCGGACACCATCAGATGATCCCGATGTGATTTCACGCTGGCGTGAAACTGATTTCTGTCCCTCATGCCAAATTGCCCCTCCCCCGCCCGTCATGACACCCAATGCCAATGGGGCCAGCTTTTATTTCTCATTTAATAGCCTTCTTAGAACTTTGCTGAATTTGAGAGAACAGCTTGAAATTCCAGTTATTCTTCTAGGTCTTCTAATGCAATGCTGTTTCAAAGAACACATATTACAGGTGACATTGAGGCCTGTCAATCAATCACAACTGCATGCCTGGAACAGAGGTGCAGTAAGAATAGAAAGTTTTATCATTAGAAGTAAAGGGGAAGAGAGATACAAAGCTAATAGCAGCTTCAATCTGTGTGCACATCACAGCCCCATGGATGAATAACAAATCTGAATGCAAAGTAAAATGATTGATTCTCTGTTAGTTTTATCTCCAGTATAAAGTTCAGCCACCATATCACATAACTGCAAAATCTCAAATTTTCACATCAATAGTATTCTACTCTGGACTTGAAAATAGTCTTTTTCATGTAAATAAATGTTCACATTAATGGTGCACCATTTAATTTAATGGTAATTACAGTGAATGGTATGTAAACTTTTAGCCGTAAATATATTTCATGCTCAATGAGCAATTTGCAAATAGCACTAAAATTATTTTACTGCAGAAAACCATAGTTTCATAGTAATTAATTACTTGCTTCTTGAAGCCTGCTGACCAACCCTTCAGAAGTCTGAGCAATTCAGATACAAAGTACTTCAAAGTATTTACAGCAGAGGGACCAGCCTTTAGACCAAACAAGCCAATGGTGTTTCTGCTCCATTCGAGCCTCCACATATCTCTCTTCATCTAACCAATCAACACATCCATCTATGCTTCTCTTGCTCATGTTTACTTAGCTTCATATTAAATGCATCGCTGCAATTCACCTCGGCTACTCCAGTGGTAAAGAATTCTATCTTTTAATACATACGAGATAGATACTGTGTGGAAACAGCACATTCTGGCAAAACATAATTTTAAGATGGTCATAAGTAGTGTCACGCAAAAGGCAAGAATGAACACCAAGGGCCCAGGTTCCACACTCACAAAATCGCTTAACACTGTCTAATTAAAAAGAATGAAAGGGCCCAGACCAGACAGGATGATTTCATCCATTTATACTGAGATGAGGAGAAATTTCCTGACTCAAATTGTTATGAATCTTTGGAAATTCCTACCCCAGAGGCATTCAGTTGTTGAGTTTTAAGTCAGAGATCATAGACTTTTGGATACTAAGCGAATCTAAGGATATGGGGAAAGTGTGGGGATCTGCAGATAAGGTACAGGATCAGCCATAATCTTATTGAATGGCAAAGCAGGCTCAAATGGACACATGCTTATTACTGCTTCTTTCTTTTGTGTCCTTTTTCCATTGTTCATGGGGTGTGAGCATCTCTGGCAAGGCCAGCATTTAGTTGCCCATCCCTAATGGGTCCTGAGAAGATGATGTGTGAGCCACCTTCTTGAACAGTTACACTTGTGTTGTGTAGGTACATTCACAGTGCTATGAGGAAAGGAGGTCTGGGCCATTGATCCAACAATAGTGAAGGAACCGTGATATATTTTCAAGTCAGGATGGCATGTGACTTGGACGTGTTCTCATGGGTCTGCTGCTCAAGTCCTTCTAGGTGGCAGAGATTTTCTTTTATATTCAATCGTGGGATGTTGACTTTGTTGGCTGGGCCAGCATTTATTGCCCATCCCTAATTGCCCTTGAGAAGGTGGTGAGGTCCTTTTTCAACCACTGCAGTCTCATCTGTTATAGGAACACCCACAGTGTTGTTTATAAGGGAATTTGAGGATTTTGATGTACTGACAGTGAAGGAATGGTAGTATAATTCCAAGTCAGGATTTAGAGTGGAACTTGCAGGTGGTGGTGTTCCCATACACCTGCCACTCTTGTCCTTCTAGGTAGTAGAGGTTGTGGAAATGGAAGGTGCCCTCGAAGAAGCCTTGGTGAGTTGCTGGAACAAATCGCGTGGATGATGCCTACTGCTGCCACTATGCATCAGTGATGGAGGGAGTGAATGTTTATTGTTGTGGATGGGGTGACAATCAAGCTGGCTGCTTTGTTGTGGATGGTGTTAGGCAAGTGGAGAATATTCTATCACACTCCTGACTTGTGCCTTGTAGATGGTGGACAGGCTTTGGGGAGTCAGGAGATGAGTTACGCGCTACAGAATTCCCAGCCTCTGATCTGCTCTTACAGCCACAGTATTTATATGGCTGGTCCAGTTTAGTTTCTGCTCAATGGAAACCCCCAGGAAGTTGATCGTGGGGGATTCGTGATGGTAATGCCATTGAATATCAAGGAGCGATGGTTAGATTCTCTCTTGTTGGAGATGGTCATTGCCTGCCACTTGTGTGGCGTGAATGTTACTTGCCACTTGTCAGCACAAGCCTGGATATTGTCCAGGTTTTGCTGCATTTGGACATGGACTACTTCAGGATCCGAGGAGCCGCGAATGGTGCTGAACATTGTGTAATCATCAGTGAACATTCCACTTCTGACCTCATGATGGAAGGAAAGTCATTGAAGAAGGAGCTGAAGATGGTTGGGCTTAGGCTACTACCCTGAGAAACACCTGTGGTGATGTCTTGGAACTAAGACGTTTGACCTCCAACAACCACAACCATCTACCTTTTTGCTAGGTATGACTCTAACCAGCAGAGAGTTTTCCCCCTGATTCCCATTGACTCCAGTTTTGCTAGGGCTCCTTGATGCCACACTCAGTCAAATGCTGCCTTGATGTCAAGGGCAGTCACTCTCACCTCACTTCTGGAGTTTAGCTCCTTTGGATATGTTTGAACCAAGGCTGTAAGAGGTCAGAAGCCGAGTGACCCTGGCAGAACCCAAACTGAGTGTGAGTTTGCAGGTTTTTGCTAAGCAAATGCAGCTTGATAGCACTGTTGATAACCCCTTCCATCACTTTATTGATGATTGAGAGTAGACTAATGAGGTGGTAATTGGTTGGGTCGGATTTGTCCTGCTTCTTATGTATAAGACATACCTAGGCAATTTTTCACATTACTGGGTAAATGCCAGTGTTGTAGCTGCACTGGAATAGCTTGGCTAGGGGTGCAGCAAGTATGGATCACAAGCCTTCAGTATTATTGCTGGAATATTGCCAGGGCCCATAGCCTTTGCTGTACATGATGCTGGCTCCAGGCCACCCAGCACTCCTATTAGCTATGGTCCAGTTTAGGAGGAAACAATGGGGGCATTGACTTCCTGCCCGCCCAGTTGCAAGATTTGCTGTGCTTCTTGCGCATGCATATCTGATGCGCTGAAGAGCGCGAGATTGCACGTGGCCAGCCACCCTGCCCCGAGCAGAAATCATTCTCTCTTCCGTTCCTGCCTCCCAACTTATACTTCAGACTGGAAGATTCTGCCGAAAGACTTTAAAATGGCAGCCTCTTAATTCCAAGAGCTTAGTGAACACATTTTCATTTTGCTTAAAATCATACAATGTAAGAATTCATGATGTCAATCGTATGTGTTATCATCACTAAAATTATGCACTTGAATCTTGAGAGATTTGCCAACAATTTCTTGATAATACCTTAACATAACTTTCAGCATACTCTCATGTAAATTTCACTATTTATTGATTTTTCTAACAGTCTCTTAGGAAATGTCCAAAATCAGTTCTTACCCGGGTAAATTAGCTATTGTTTTGGTGCTTTGATTGTGGAGCTTCCTATAAAAGTTTGTGTTGAAGGTTGGGGAAAATAATCTGAAATTCAATTGGGTCTGTGCTAACATCAATGCTAAAATAAACATTAAGTGATGATGGAAGCTATCAAGTCTGGGGCCTAAACTTTTTACAATTTATATGAATGCCTTGGATGAAGGGACAGATGGTATGGTTTCTAAATTTGTTGACAGGTAGGAAAGTAAATTGTGAAGAGGACGTTAGGAGGCTACAAAGTGACAAGGTTAAGTGAGTGGGCAATGACCTGGCAAATGGAGTATAATGTGGGCAAATGTGAAATTGTCCATTTTAGCAGGAAGAACAAAAAAGCATAGTATCTAAATGGTGAGAGATTGCAGAGCTCTGAGATTTAGAGGGACCTGGGTACCTTAGTGCATGAATCACAATAGGTTAGTATGCAGGTACAGCAAGTAATTAGGAAAGCAAATAGAACATTATTGTTTATTGTGAGGGGAATTGAATATAAAAGTAGGGAGGTTATACTTCAGTTATACAGGGCATTGGTGAGATCACATCTGGAGTACTGTGCACATTATTGGTCCCCTTATTTAAGGAAAAACATGAATGCATAAGAAGCAGTTCAGAGAAGGTTTACTAGGCTAATACCAGGAATGGACAGATTGTCTTATGAGGAAAGGTTGGACAGGTTAGGCTCGTATCCACTGGAGTTTGTAAGAATAAGAGGTGACTTGATTGAAACCTTTAAGATCCTGAGGGGTCTTGGCAGGCTGGATGTGGAGAGGATGTTTCATTTTGTGGGAGGATCTGGAACTAGGGGTTATGGTTGAAAAATAAGGAGTCGCTCATTAAAGACAGAGATGAAGAGAATTTTTTTCTCTCTGAGGGTCGTAAGTCTTTGGAACTCTCTTCCTCAAATGGCAGTGGAAGCAGAGTCTTTGAATATTTTAAGGCAGAGATAAATAGATTCTTGATTAAAAAGGGGGTGGAAGGTTATTGGAGGTAGACAAGAATTTGGAGCGGAGGTTACAATCAGATCAGCCATGATCTTATTGAATGGCGGAGCAGGCTTGTAGGGCTGAGTGGCCTACTCCTGTTCCTAGTTCATATGTTCATATGTATCTAACAGTAAGGGTAATGTAGTGCTGAGTAATTCAGTTTGGGCTATTGTTGTATCCCAATGACTTAAACAAGTGCACTACAATAATTATAACTGCTTCACTGATATTGTAGTAGCATATTATAATAGTCATAGTCTATGGTATTCTGGTTCCCTTCAAAACTCGAGCTATCTTTCACTTTGTGGTTTATGGATTATTGTTACTGCATGTTCAATGGCACCTTGAGTTTTGGCTCCCTGATGCAGTCCCACCATCAGGGAAGTTTTCCAGTAGCAGGCTGCAAGATGGATCAGCTGCCCACTCCAAAGAGGCAGGCTGTCAATTTGCATAATTCAAAGCCTTATTAAGGACCATTTTACAGAGTCACCAGCATTTTGTCAATGGTGGAGTGACACTCCACTGCATGGCGGCAGCCTCCCTGTGGCAGCCCAGGGGCTAATTGGTGGCGCAGGCTCTATGACCCAAAGAGGGGGCTGATGGGAGGGGAAGGCAAACCCTACAGTGCTAATGATCTTCCCAAAGGGGTTTATCCTCTGACACTCGGCCCCCTGAATTTTTGGTTTTGATTTACTCACCAGGAGAGGTCCTGAGATCTCCTACATTGCCCACCTCTCCTGGGTTGGTCCTGAAGAAGAGTCATATTCAACTTAAAATGTTAACTCCCACAGATGCTGCCAGATCTGCTGAGTATTTCCAGCATTTTCTGTTTTGGTTTCATGTACTATTGCATGCACAAAAGTTATAGTAAGTGGAATACAGATACAATTTGCTATTTAGTACACCATTTGCATTGATCCAAACCATGAGGTTTGTTTCAGTTGTGCTGCCACCCAAAGTGCAGTTAAGTAAGTTGTGTGAGGCCACCTTCCAGGTGTGAAGTCGGACAGTTTTGGTTTCAAAGTCACTACAGCAAAATACCAGCCATGAGCATAATCTTTATTAATGATGGTTCAAAAGTTTAAGGAAGACTTTTGTCAGTTTTCATTTAACATCAGCATTTAGTTAGTGTTTAGATACCAGTGAATATAGTCTCACTGCTTATGTGCAGAAACCAGTGTGGTAGCCAACAAATCCCACGTCTATGTCTTTTTTGATGTATATTAATCTGAGACTCCTGTCTGTTTTACAAATGGCACCTTTGATACATTCATTTACTTTTGTTTCCTTCTTTCTTTTTTATTAAATAATCTTCCAATCTAAACTATCCAGGTAGTATAAGAAAACTGATTTAGGCGAGGCTCTAAAGGATGTCTGCATTGTATAACGCAGCATGTTGAGAGGTGAAGGAGTGCAAATTGACAAATAAATGCAATGGCAGCTGAGCATTAATGGCACACTTTGCTCTTTAACATTCTTTAAAAGTTTAAGTTGAAAAGCTTTTAGATGCAATGGCTACAGTTATATCGTAGCTGTTGTTAGATAATTTCCTCAAGGTGGTCTTACACTGCTTGCTAAAATTTAATTTGGCCAACTTCACAGCCAATCTATGTTGTGTAGATTGTGCTACTGTGGGGCAATTTCAGCCACTACCCTCCAGGAAGTGGAAGCTTGTAGAGCAACTGCAATCTATGCTAAAGATGTCAGAAATGCTTTCTGTGTAGATGTGACACTTCAGAAACACAGCATGCTGATAACCAATGAGTCATTAAAATAAAAAAGGAATGACCCTCATGGTAGTAGAATTCTAAAATAATAAATATTTATCACTCAGTATGTTGTGTTAGCTCAAAACTTGAAGAGCACTTTTTAAATTGAGAATTAGTGAGTCAGATGCAGCAGAAATACTTGGGGGGAAGTAAGGTAAATCACAGTGAAAAAATACAATACTATAGATTATTTGATTCTTATTAGCAAATGGACCATATCTGAGTAATGCAAAACAAAAATTGAGAACCTAATCTTATTCCAAGTTTGCTTCTCAGTTGTAAAAAAAAATAGATTTGAAAAATGAGGCCAATGTATTTTGCACTTAAAAAGGGAGCTGAATGTATTTGTATGCTGATTTTCTATGCCAATTTATTTTTTTCATGTTTCCCAAATTGCAGTTATTTCCAGGAATGTATTTGTTTCAGTTTTATTTCTCTCAACTGCATTAACATTGTGTGGTATAAACTGGCTAAGTAGCTGTCAACATGTCTTCTTATCTGATCTTTATGTAATTTGCATGTTTGTAAGAGAATACAGTCAGAAAAGATTTTGCCTGTTTTTCATGGGTTGTAATAGACCTGAACTGGTGGGGATATACTGAATATATTCGAATTTCCCGGATTAGGATGAGTTCATAACAGTGAGAAAGCTTGGTCATATTATCTAATTTGTCAAAGGGGATTTGCCTTGTTTGTTTGTTCTATATAGCTATGAGTGCGTAGATTTTTAAATTGTGGTTTTCCTGCTATTTCTTACGTTTTCTGCATTTGTTGACTGACTAGTTATACACATGAAAAGAATTTAATTTCTGCGAGATTTCCATGCATTTCCTTAAGCAACTGACACTTTCTTTTCAATGTTAGAGGAACCGATTCTCTGATTTTGGTCAGTATTTCCAGGGTTCCCCACAAGTGTCAATATTTACTGGCCCTTCCCAGGGATGTGTTAATGTTTGCATGGAATCCCTAGAGTGGGTGTTACTGTTCGAAGGGTCCCCAGGCAAACGCCAGTGTTTAAAGGCATTTAGTGTGTTAATATTTGCATGGAGTCCCAGTAGCGTGTTAATAGGTGTAGGGGTCACTTCTCACTGAAAAGTATGAAAATCATTGAAGTTGGAGGCAATGTCCTATAACCATTGTTCCTTCGGGCAGTGCAGGCACTCATCTAAATGTTCGTTTTCTAGTGCCCCCTTCACTTGTTCTGGTGAATTGTGGCTGATGGAAACTTTAATATTTGGGATCTAGTTTCCTTTTTTTAGAAGCAACTTATTCTAATGGGGTGATCAAGGGGCAGTCTTTTTTTATTCTTTGAGAGAATGTGCGCATCGCTGGCAAGGCCACCATTTCTTGTCCTTCCCTAATTGCTCTTGAACTGAGTGGCTTGCCAGGCCATTTCAGAGGGTAGTCAAGAGTCAACCACATTTGAAACATATAAGATCCTGAGGGGACTTGACAGGGTAGTTCGTGAAAGAATGTTTCCCCTTGTAGAAGAGACCAGAGCTAGGGGACACAGCTTAAAAATAAGGAGATGAGAAGAATTTTTTTTCCTTCAGAGTCGTGAATCTTTGGAATTCTCTTCCCCAGAGAGTGGTGGAGGCAGGGTCAACGAGTATTTTTAAGGCAGAGGTAGATAGATTTTTGACTAACAAGGGAGTCAAAGGTTATTGGGAGTAAGCAGAATGTGGAGTTCAGCCATGATCTTATTGAATGGCAGAGCAAGCTCAAGGGGCTGAATGACCTACTTCTGCTCCAAATTCATATGTTCATTGCTGTAAACCTGGAGTCACATGTAGGCCAGACCAGGTAAAGATGGCAGATTTCCTTCCCGAAAGGACAGTGGTGAACAAGGTGGTTTTTTATGACAAGTGATGATAGCTGAGACTAGCTTTATATTTCAGATTCATTAATTGAATTTAAATTCCACCAGCTGTTGTAGTGGGATTCGAATGTATGTCCCCAGAGCATTAACCTGGGCATCTGGATTACTAGTCCAGTGACATTACCACTACACCACCATCTCCCCAATTACAACTGAGAGAAATCAATTTGCTTCAGTGATTGTTGACTAATTCAAAGGTTACCCTTTGGTGGTAGATCAGATACCCAGCTCTTAATGAGATAAAGGGACAGCAGACGTTTTCTGCGGTGCCAAGATTTACAGTGGAAGGGTTGTCTTTTGTTCCTGAATTCAAACCTTTGTAAATTTTTTAACCTGAATACAGCCAGCATAAACAAGCTAACAAAGGTGCACTAAATACAGTTTCTAAAACAGCGTGCCTTGCAAAGAAAAACAAGAGGAACCAAAAATGAATTTTCAGGTAATATATTTTTGGGGATATTTTCTTTCCTTTAGCTTTGATTGAGAGAGAGAGAGAGTGATCCAGAATCTGTCAGTGCTGCTCTTGAATGGAATGCTGAATCATGCACACATGGGATGAGCAACCCTGTTTGGCTTTGAACAGGACAGTCTGGTTTGAATAGTTTAACAATACAAACTAACACAAAACATCAAAGCTTTAGAATAGTTCATTCTTTTTTCTCTTGGCATCCATCTTATGATCTATCAGTTATTGGCCCAGATTACGCGTTAGTAATGACAGCAAAACTGTCAGCATCCACTGTCTTCACTCTCTGAAACTGACAATAACTTCTGGAGTCTGCACATGTGCAGTTAAATACAGAGATGCAAAAGTTGTTGAACAGGAATCTGTGCTTTTTCACATGTTGTGCTGTTCAAGTCCCTTCAGACCGCAATCAATTAGAGACCAGTGAACTCATGAGAACTTGCCCTTTTAGGCTATTATTCTTTGTATAAAAACCCTCAAAAAAGCTACAGCTTGTTGCATGTGGTATAACTGGGTTTATAATTGTGTAGTAAATTCATCCAGTGCCTTCAACCATTTCTTGATCTCATGTGAAGAGAATCAAATTGGCTGAAGACTGGCATCTGTGATGCTGGGGACCTCTGGAGGAGGCCAAAATGGATCATCCACTCAGCACTTCTGGCTGAAGATTATAGCAAATGTGATAATGTTTACTCGAAAAACAGGGGAAGATGAAAGATGCCCATGACCAGCATGAGGGTAACGAATTGCCCAACCTGAACATCGGACCGAAAGTTTGAGTACAACACCCAACTGATGATACCTGAAATCCAGCAGAAATTGTCAGCATATGCCCAGAACCATGATTGTAGCAAGTACAAACACCAAATGGCATGATAATGCAATGTAACAGATGTTAAATCAGAACAATACCACAATCAGAAACACTGGATAATCCTGTTGTGATTAGAACACTGTCTAAGATGCAATGTAAACAATGCACCCCTAACCAGGGGTGAAACCATACAACAGCCTCCAGCAAAAATCACCATTACTAAAACTGGACAGATAGCAAACCGTTGATGCATTTCAGAGGCGTGTAAATTTATTCCTCTGTGTTAAAGCACATTCAGACATAATGTTATTTTGTTTTGTTGTCATGTAAATAGTTTTATTCTTTGGGGTAAAACTTTAGTTAGGAATAAAAAGGGGCTGTTGTGGATATGATGTGCATGCACCTTTAAGGGTACATATCTGAAACTGCTGTCTCCCCTTACCACTTCAAAGGGATATGATGTAGTAGTCCCATGACTTATAGGCAGTTTATGAGCAGCAGTGATAGAAGTCAGATATACTATACTTATCTCTCAGTGAACATTATCTGTATATGGTGTTATCTTCAAATAAAGAATCTACATTATTGTTTCACCAATCTTTGTGTACGTCGAATAGAAGAAGAATTTAACAGGGACTACATAGCTTCAGGCCATCTGATTGGCTAGCAAATCTCTGAGGCGGGGCATCCTGTCTCTGAGGAGTGGAAACCCTGCCTCTAACTTATTAATGACCAATTAACCAATAAATAGCAGCAGAACTGCCATTTTTCCCCATTTTTCCAACAACCTTTTAGCTAGGAGGAGTGGGGGCCACGGTGCCCTGTAAAATTCAGCCATTTGATAAAAGGTCAATGACCTGAAATATTAAGGCCCAGATTTTTGTCCCAGGGTCGGGTTTGCTGAGATTTCCTGGCTCGGTGAACCCGACCTTTAAAAATGCCTGTTGCAGGTTGGATTTTCAGTTGGGAGAGGCGAGCTGAAAAAGGAGTTGGGGTGGGTGACCCTGGAATGAATGCAGAGGTTGCTGGGTGTGGAGGTCGGCTGGGTGCAAGGTTTGCCTCTGTGCTCCAGCACTGTTTTTAATTTAAAACAAAAAACTTTCCTCCAGCCCTCGCCCCTTAACCCCTCACACCCCCACACACTCCCTATGCCCCATCCATAACAACCTATGCCAGCCCATGCCCTCCACCCACACCCCCTCACATCCCTATGCCAACTTAGTGCCCCTCTACCCACTCCCATTTCCCCCATGTCCCCTATGCCAACTTAGTGCCAACCCTTGCCCCCCACCCACCACCCTTTGTCCTTCCCCCTCCATGCCGACTCATCTAGTACCCTTGACAGTTTCTGGACAGCTTTGACACTTCTTGGGCAGGTTTAGCAGCTGGGCAACTCTTTAACAGTTCCTTGACAGCTGGGCAGTTCATTGACAGCTTGACAGTTTCAATGAGTTTGTGCATATAAAGTGCATAATCATGTTCACTTTTAACAGTCCCAAAGGGTGCCTTACTTCTCCTAAAGGTGTCAGAGGACCTATCCAAAGTGATACCTTACCTCTCTACAGGGGTACCCTGGCTATCTAACAAGTTCAGACCTCCTCTTACCTGGTCTAATTTGCATACTCCAGACTCCACACGCCTATTCTTCCAAAATCCCACTTCAGTGAAGGCAGCTAATGATTTAAATTGCCTGCTACCTCCGTGAATTGTGTATGCGTGAACCCTGGCCTGACTCTAGTCCCGCCCCCACCAAGATGGGAAATGCTGGGTTCAGGGGTGGGATGTAGAATTTTTGGCCATTTCCAGGATTTTCCCGATGATGGACAGCTTCTCTGTTGTGGCGAAAATCAGACCTAAATCTCTCTCCAGAGATGCTGCTTAATCTGCTGAGTGTTTTCCAACATTTTCTGCTTTCAGTTGAGAATGGTAATTTCCACTCTCTGTGTAGGGAACCACTAACACAAACCTGTCTCCTGCCAGTTTGTGCCACATTGGGGTTTGTACACAAAATCTGTTGATTCGGAGTTTAATGCTTAAAAATAGCTGCATCCATTCACATGAAAGGTTTGATATGCTTGTCTTCCCAGCTTCAGTGCCACTCATTCAAGAAATGTACTGTAAGACTGACTGTTTATTCAGAAATCCTTTGGGATTATGCAGAATCTTTAGAGATTCTTGGAACTAAGGCCACAGAGCAGCTCTGTTACAAATTACAGAAAAAAAACAAGAAACAGTAAATGAAAATAAAGGCAAGTCATAAAGGAATGATATTTTAAACAGTTTAACTATTGACCACAATTAATCGCCCAAGAGCAAGCAAAATCATTGTTTGATCTGATACATTTGGGGATATGTTTCTTCAGAGTACTCAGGTTGGACAGATACACTTTTGAATAAATGAGCACTCCCATGGTATTTAACGGTTATCAAGGCTGGCTAAAGTTTCATTAAGCTTTCTTAAAAGATAATTGTTTTGAGCCCCCTTAAGGTGTGAAGGCTAGCATTCCATTAGCATTTTAAATCTCTTTTTGTACCTGCCTACTAGGAACAGGAGCAGGCCATTAACTTCCTCAAGCCTATTCCACTATATAATGAACTGTATCTGTATCCTAACTCCATTCACCTGCCTTGGTTGCATATCCCTGTATACTCTTGGCTAGCAAAGATCTATTGATATTAGCTTTAAAATAATTAATTGAGCTAGCACTTAGTGCTTTGGGTGGTAGAAAGTTCCACACTTCTACCATCTTCTGTGTAAAGACATGTTTCCTAATTTCTCTTCTAAATGGTCTGACTATGATGTTAAGGTCACATCCCTTTGTCCTGGACTTCCTCATTAGAGGAAAAGGTTTCTATTTACCCTATCAAGTCCTTCCAAAATCCTTACAAATCTCAATCAAATCACCTTTTAATCTACAATATTCCAGGAAATCTTTGACAGCACCTTCCAAATCCACACCCTCTACCACCTGGAAGGACAAGGGCAGAAGACGCATGGGGACATCACCACCTGCAAGTTCCCCTGCAAGTTCCCCTCCAAGTCACGCACCATCCTGACTTGGAACTATATCACCATTCCTTCACTGTCGCTGGGTCAAAATCCAGGAACTCCCTTCCTAACAATAGTGTGGGTGTACCTACACCATATGGACTGCAAGTGGTTCAAGAAGGCAGAATACTATCAAGAGCGGATCAAAGATGTTTAGGAATGGGCAATAAATGCTGGCCTTGCCAATGGCATTCCTGTCCAAGAACAAAGGAAAAAAGTCTAGTTTATGTAATTTCTCCTCACAATATAACCTTTGGAACCCGAGTAACATTATGGTGAATCTGCACTGCACCCCTTCCAAAGTCAACACATACTTTCTAAGATGCATGCTGGTTTGAATCAGGTTTAGCCATTCCACATCATCTGCCGACACAGATTTACTATGAATTTCACAGCAGAGAAACAGACCATTCGGCTCAACGTGTTCTCAATGTACACAAGCTGCTTCTCACCTTACTTCATCTCGCCCTATCAAGATTACTTTCAATTCCCTTCTCACAATAGAACAGGTTACTGTAGTACATACAAACATACGAACAAGGAGCAGGAGTAGGCCATCCAGCCCCACGAGCCTGCTCCACCATTTTATAAGATCAAGGCTGACCTGATATTAACATCAAATCTGCATCCCGCCTATCCCCGATAACCTATCACCCCCTTGCTTACGGAAAATCTATCCACCTCTGCCTTAAAAATATTCAAAGACTCTTCTTCCACCGCCTTTTCAGGAAGAGAGTTCCAAAGAAAAGGTTTTACCTCATCTCTGTTTTAAATGGGCGACCCCTTATTTTTAAACAGTGATCAGTACTTGTGGAATCTTTCACCTAACAGATGTCAACTCCTTCAGAAGGAGAGAAAATTGGCACTTATATTTTATCCTCTTATAGTGTTTGGATACAATTAGTTCTAGGTCTACATATAATGACATCAGGAAACGTGAACATTTGTGCACAGATGTCAAAGCTATTGTTATTAGTAACATATTAATTGATTGCCAAGTCAAAATCTTTCCCATAGTATTCCAACTAAAGCAAATGTCTTGGTGCAAGTTCTAAGTCCAGCTATTGGAGCATTTGAATCATTGCTTTCATTGAGGCAACAGGAGTTAAGTCAGTTTCCAGCAGCTTTGTATTGGAAACTACAGAAAGATGGCAGCTCTTTTCACATCAACCACTGAGTGATACATTTTAAAAATTGAAATGGAAAATTTTTGCACACATTAATAAATAGATGCTTATCTCAGAGCATTCGTTAATAGCTGATTGAATCATTAACAGTACACAGCCATTGAACAATGTCATGCACTGTTTTTTACAACACTCCTTCTGTTGGCTTTACTTCAATATTTCAAGTTAAAGCAATTTTGCAATGTTCAGTCATTTCGGCTTGCAATGTGTCTAGATAGAACATATACTTCTAAGTTAGGATGGTGTTTCGCTTGGGGGAGAACTTCCAGGTGGTGACGTTCCATGCATCTGCTGGCCTTGTCCATCTAGATGATAGTGGTCGTGGGTTTGGAAGGTGCTGTTGAAGGAACCTTTGTGAGTTCCTGCAGTGCATCTTGTAGATGGCACACACTGTTGCTGTGCGTCGGTGGTGGAGGGAGTGAATGTTTGTGGATGGGGTGCCAATCAAGCAGGCTGTTTTGTCCTGGATGGTGTCGAGCTTCTTGAGTGTTGTTGGAGCAGCACTCATCCAGCCAAGTGGAGAGTATTCCGTCATGGGTAACTTTGAGAGTTATCCATCAGTAAGTCTCCCAGTCTGTTCTCTGTGACAGCAATCTTGTGACTGAGTGTCTCTCTAAGGCCCACCCACATAATTCTCTCAGAGATCCTGTGATACTTTTTCTTATGCTTATGTGAAGCACCTTTGGTAGGGTTGCTAACCTCTGGTTTGATATATTGCTTGAGATTTTATCATGTGACATTTGATCTCATAACATTCAATCACATGACACTGCTCATGTAAGGCTTAATCATATGATATTTGATAATGTGATGTTTGCTTTGTTTGAAAATGCTAGTTCATTTCCCTTAGCTGAGTGATTCAGGAGCACCAAGCCCTGAATAAAATATTTGACTTTTTGGTTTATAATGAGGTGAATAATGTAATTCATGAATCAAAGAAAGACACAAAAGAATAGAAAGAGTTAAAGAGAAATAATATTAAGATAAAAAAAATGACTTTTGATGTTTCCACAATAAAAATTGGGATGAAAAGCACCAATTAAATGCCACAGATTCTACAAAAACATCATCAATATTGGTTACTTGTAAAGTTTCTGCACAATTTTATAACATTTTACAATATACAGCAAGTTATAAACACAATAAATAAAACAAAAACCAAACCTATATCAATGCCCAGCTTCAGGAAGATGAGGTTCAGTGCTCAAGAAGCATCATCAAAGCTGCCTGACTCCCATAATAATACACACAACACAGCTTTGTTTATCGCAGGCTGACATGAAGGGCAGAATTTTGCCCTCGGATGGTGTGCGGGCCCCACTGGCTCAGCGGCGGGCAGCCGGCCCCCGCCACCGAAACGGGGCCCGCCGCCATTTTGAGTGGGCAGGCCAATTAAGGCCCGCCCAGCAGCCTGCCCCACAGGAAGCGCTATGCGCTTCCTCTGCATGGGGCGGGGTGGAATCCCCATCTGTCAAAGTGCGCTCTTTCACACATGTGCGCGAAAGAGCGCACTGCTCCCTGAGGCAAAGTCCTGTCTCAGTGAGATTCGTGACAGGTAAGTAAAGTCTAAAAATAGAAAAATATTAAAATTATTAACATGTCCCCCTCATGTGACAATATCACATGAGATGGGACATGTTAATAATAAAGACTTAAAATTTATTACATTTTTTAAAAATGGACATGAAACTTCATCCCGCCAGTGGATGAAGTTTCATGAATAATCTGGATCCCCCTGGGGCTCCTGGCCTGCCCACCAGCCTTAAGGTTGGACGGGCAGGTATTTAATTATCTTAACTAACCTATCAATGGCCTTAATTGGCCATTGACAGGTCAGTGGGCGGACAGCTGATTTCGCAGTCCGCCCGCCTTCCTAAAAATTTAAAGGTTCCTCCCGACGTCATCCTGCGTCATTTCCCCCTCGGCGAGTGGGCCCTGCCCCCAAATCGCCGAGGGGAAAATCCTGGCCGAAGTCTCCCTCCTCGGTTTGCATTGCTCTCTCTTTCCTCCTCAGTTTGAGTTGCGCTCTCTCTCTCTCCTTGGTTGGTGTTGCTCTCTCTCTCCTCAGTTTTTATTGCTCAATCTTTCACTGTTTTTTATTCTTTTATGAGGTGTAGGTGTCACTCGCTAGGCCAGCATTTATTGCCCATCCCTAATTGCCCTTGAGAAGGTGGTGGTGAGCCATCTTGTTGAACTGCTGAAGACCATGTGGTGTTGATGCCCCCATTGTTTGTGTCACTCTTTCTCTCTCTCCTCAGTTTGTGTTGCTTTCTCTCAGTTAGTGCTGCTGACTCTCTCTTCAGTTAGTGTTGCTCTCTTTCTCTCTCTCTCTCTTCAGTTTGTATTATTCCCTTACCCCTCCCCTTCGACCCATTTCCCGCCATCACTCACCTGTGCCTGGGTCTCTCCTCGATCCGAGACCTCGGTGGGTATAGTACCAGCAGCAGCCATCACTTCCCTGGTGGTGCTGCTGTGTATAGAAGAGCTGCCAGCCTCCGCCCTTATGGTCCTTGGTCCCAGGGGAAGACCCACCGCTGGGTCGTAAAGTGCCTGGATGGCACAAGATGCGGTGAGCCTTCTCAAAAAGAGGTGATGTGGGGGTCTCGCTGGCTCTTCAGCCGGTGGCTGAGACCCCCGTCATCTCCACAAGATTCCACCCAAAAGGACCATTTCTCCCGGATCATCAGTAGCAGCACTCGGGAGACCAATCATCTGTTCTGGTTGACTCGCAACAAAGGGGAGTTTAATCTTGGGATATTTATCCATGCTAAAGGCACTACATAAATGGAAGTTGCGATTGACATCAGCCCATGGATTGGTCAAAGTTCAATGTGCAATGCCAGTTCTTGCTAAAGTCCATTATTTCAAATCTCTCTTCATCAAGACTGCCTGAAGGTGAAAGATGGTATGGTGCTCATGAACCTGCTAATCTACGAAGTGTGTGAGCCTAGTTTGCTGGATATTCTTGCCTTCTTGTGAGACAGTGCCTAATATCAGTTTGACCTGGAGATTAAACTGATGATATTGATAGTCCTGGCTGTGTGTAGGGCAATGCTTTTCCTTTGAAAACACCTTAGCCCAAATGTTCATTATTGAGTCGGGTGCACAGTTTCGGGAAATTTTCTAACTCCTTGGACCGGACTTGGGAGAAACTGCCCTTGGAAACAGAGTGGAGGCAGCCTCAGGGGCTGCCTGGTCCCAGTTGTAATAAAAACAGTAAGGCCCTCTAGCCTTCACCCATCACACCTCCTCACCCCTCACACACTCCCCAATCCCATCCATGCCAACTCATGCCAATTCTTGCCATCTTACCCTGTCCCGTGGCCCTCATAGCCTCCATACCAACACATGCCCTTCTCCCACCCCCATGACCCCTTATAACACCTACGTCAACTTAATGCCAACCCATGGCCTCCACTCATCCCCATGGCCTCTTATAGCCCCTATGCCAACTTATTGCAAACTCATGCCAACCCATGATCTCCCAACCCCACACCCTTTGCCCTTACGCCCTCCATGCCAACCCAGCATTCATCATAAGCAAACCTCAAGAGCCATGCTGTGATGAAACAAAATAAAATTCTAGGTATCTATTACAGACCACTATATTAAAAAAAACACTTATTGATAAAAGCCCATTCAATACATTTAAATCACTTCAAGTCCTTAATCCCTTATAAAAAACCATTTGTTTTCATAACCCCACATCATAGAAGATTTATAACCTCTTGGAGCTGTCAAGAAAACTGTGAACTTACAGGCCCCCACTGTGATAATGATAGGCTGTGCAAGCAGTCTAGCTGTACTAATCCTATAAGCCTCAGGCTTATGTCAACAAACAGCTATTGAAATTACAAGCACTGCATTTTTTTCAACTGAGAGACAGAGTGGGCTGTTTTTTTTTCAAAATTTACAGGGCAGAGGATTTAAATGACATGACAGTTTGACAGTTCCACAGACCTTATGCACCTTTTAACATATTCATGGGAAAAATTTTCCCCCCGTCGGTGGGAGTTATGTGGGGGCATGCGCAAACCCAATCGGTACCCCCAATCGGGGCCGTGCTGCCATTTTATATAGGCAGGCCAATTAAGGTCCACCCAGCGTGACACTCGCCCGGAAGCGCTGAGTGCTCCCTGTGCGGGCAGGGGTGGGGGGCAGTTCCCTGAGTCGGGGCCTACGCTATTTCGCGCATGCGCGCAGAAATCCCGCTGAGAGGTGCCTCAGGGAGATCAGTTTAAGGTTTTAAAATTTAAATAAAGGAAAAAAACCCTTTTAAAACATGTCCCCTCATGTGACAGTGTCACATGAGCTGGGACATGTCAATGGATTTTTAAAATAATTTTTATTGAAATTTAAAACCCTTCATGGAACCTCATCCCGCTCATGGATGAGGTTTCATGAAAAATGCAAAGGCTGCCTGGGCTCTTCGCTTGCCCACCAACCTTAAGGTTGGATGGGCAACTCATGTAATTGTTTTAATTAGTTTTTAAGAGACTTTAATAGGCCTTTAACTCGGCTGCGTGCCCACACAACTGAAAATCTAAATGACGCGCGGTGATGTTGGGACGCCTGCCCGACATCACTGTGCGCCATTTTACGCATTGGCGAGTGGGCCCCGTCCCCGCTCGCCGACCGGAGAATTCTGCCCCATTTCTACTCTTAAAAATCCCAAAGGGCACCTGATCTCTCCAAAGAACTCCAGCTGAGAACTTATACTCAAATTTGTAAATCCCATGAGTTGTGTCTCAGTAACGTTGATAACGAAAATTGTTTTTGAGTGAAGGCAGCTACACTTTTAAATGTGACAAGGCGCCCATGAAATATGCATATGCAAAATGCTCCCCACCACCACCAACGACCTCACCCTGGCAGAAATGGCGGGTGCCGGATATGGCACGGGACTTCTGGATTCAGGATTTTAGCGCTGTTTTGACTAAGGCATAAAGCCATTCCATTTCCGTGAAAATTCAGCCCCTTTTTCCAACTCATTGGTTCACCTTCTTTACTTGTTTCATCATCTGCCAAAGTGGAACGTCCAATGGATTTTTTTTGGTAACAGAGAAAAAGAGAAGAGACACAAACAAGTGAAGAACTCAAAATCACACTGAAAAAAATGTTTTTTCTCTTTATTTCTCCACGCTTCAATTATTCATTCATTTGGACTGTATAATGCAAACTGCGGGAAGTCACTATCAACCCTCAAGTAAGCTCAACTGAGTATGTTCTTAGTTGTAAATGATGAACAAAAATCATGCCTACTGTCCTTGATCCAAGGGACAATGAAGGGAAAATCTGCTCATTCAGGAAACAGGAGGCATCGACTTTGGCAAATGGCTACAAATATTACCCGCATGTTTTAACCAGCTGGTTTGCTGGAAACTGGAAGCTAATGGGACAGATTCCTGATTAAAGGGTTGAAGAGAAAGGAGTTGATGATGGGAAACAGAAGGGGAAATGTTAAGTCAGATTTTAAAGCAGAATTAAAAGAAAGGACCAAGACAATCCTTCTCCTTTTGGCCAGGAAGGAAACTAATAATAAGAAAAAAGTTTATTTTCCCGGACCTCTTCTGCCCTCGCTGTTGTATGCCTGGTGGGGAACTCACCACTGCTCCCATAAGGCCTCAGACTAAACTGGCAGATCAGCCCCCAATAACATCACAGTCCAAATTGCATATTTAAAGAGGAATCTGCAAGATTGGGGAGGGTGTTTAAAACTCAAAGGGCAGGATCTTCCGGTCAGTGAGCAGGGGTGGGGCCTGCTCGCTGATGTGTAAGATGACACGGGATGATGTCGGATGGAGCTCCCGACGTCACCCCGCGTCATTTCCATTTTCAGGTCGGTGGGGGTGCAGCCGAATCAGCTGTGCGCCCGCCTGTCTGTCAACGGCCTATTGAGGCCATTGAAAAAGTAATTAACATCATTAATGGACCTGCCCGCCCAACCTTAAGGTTAGCAGGCAGGCCGGGAGCCTTGGCGGGCTTCAGAAAAAGCATGAAACCTCGTCCACGGGCGGGTTGAGGTTTCATGAGGGTATTTAAATATTTAATAAAGGTTTCAATAAAAGTTATGGACATTCCCAACTCATGTAACAGTGTCACTTGAGGGGACATGTCAGGGAAATGTTTCTATCATCTGTTTAACAATTTTTAATTTGGAGCTGATCTCCCTGGGCAGCATGCGCGAAAGAGCGCACTCTCGGCTGAGGGAATCCGCTCCCTTCCACGCCTGCACAGGGAGCACATAGCACTTCCTGGTGGACGTCACACTGGGCAGGCCTTAAATGGTCCGCCCACGTAAAATGGCGGTGCTCCCCCGATTGGGGGCGCCAGTCAGAGGCGCGCCTGCCTGCACCTGCTCCCACACTTTCACCCCTGACGGGGGGAAAATTTTTCCCAAAGTTGCCATTGGCCAGATCAGAGCAGGGAAGGAATGGGTAAGTCCCATTCTCCATTTTAACTGTCCTGCTGCCTGGTTTTGACCAGTCTAAGGGGGATTCAATTTGAGTCTTTGACTCATACATTTGTATGGAGTGAGAAAATAATGGCTGCCCAAAAAAGTCAATGATCTCATCAGGCCAATATATGACTTCATATGCTACAAGAATGACATTGAAGACTTTTATATTGCATGTGTACACATTAATAAATTAATGATTGAAGATCAGAAGCTAAAATCATAGATGATGCTTCTGTTGATCCTATTTACAGACATTCCAAAAGTTCCTATCTTAAATTACATGTACAAAGGAACAGTGTATGGCATTTCCTACATCTGCCTGCAGTTTGTTTCGTTGGTAGTTTAGATCTGGTTAATATTGTTCTGTGATCAGTTAGGCATCTTCAGGGATTTTCAAACATCGGTGCGGACCCAGGGTCATTTAACAGAAGAGCTCACAATCATTGCACTGCACACGTCATTTGTGAATGATAGAGGCCTGGATTTTTGCCAAGTCGAAATGACTCAGGGGCCCTTTAAAAATGGTAGGCGTGTCCCAATCCGGGATTTCCAACTCCATTCCCGGGCTTTCTGATTTTCTGGAGTGCCTTTTAAGGATGTGGGAGGTGTCGTGAACCATAGTGTTCATGAGGGAAAATTTTAAAAGGTAAGTTCAAAAGGTCTTCTTCATGCCACCCATCAGGCTTTGCCACCCTACCTCCTATGGTTCCTCATGCCTGCCCATGCCAGGCTATGCCCTCAACCATCCCCCATGGCCCCTGATATCCCCTGTGTCAAGCTATGATCATTGACTCAATATACGCTGTAAAGAACAATGAATCCTATAGTAACAACAGGATGTCTTATAAAAGCTTTAAAAAGACAGTTATTCATTCATCGCTTTATACTACGTTAAATAAAGTCCTTTTACTACACAGCAATAAAAGTGTCAATCATCCAGCCCCTTTAAAATAACAATTGCAGAAACTGCAAGCACTTGATACATCTTAGTCTTGTGTAACTAAACATTATGCAATAGACAAAAGGGATCAGGGAGCCAGAGCTGTCAATCAAACTATGTTTTCCCTGGGGCGTAGGTGTTTCACAGAATAATAGATTTATGGGTTCTCAAGCCTAGCCCTATTATGCATTTTCACCTGACAGCCCAAACATTAATTAGAGTACTGAAACTTGGGCCCCAGAGAAAACATTGCTTAATTGCCTGGCATGGGAGGGGGGTGGGGTCATGAGGGGCCGTGGGGGATGAGTGGGGGCCATAGCCTGGCATGAGAGGCATAAAGCGGCATGGGTGGGGCATGGGAGTTTGCGGGAGTAAGGGGGTATGAGGGGTGAAGGCTAGAGGGCCTTACTTTATTAATTATCACGAGGATAAAGTCCCACAGCAATGAGGTGGTCCTTTTAAAGGTGGGCACCCAACAGTCCCTGTAGCTGCCTCCAACCATTTTCCAGGTTGGCTGGCTCAACTGCAGCCCCCGGCTGCCCCCCAGCAATGAAGACCCTGTCTCTGCAGGCATGAGGAGTTTTGTTGATTGTTTTTGAGTTCTGCAGCAGGGCACTTGGGCATACAATGAGGATTAAAGTTTAATCGAAAGGCAAGAGGTTTAGCTGTAAAGTTTGCCATTAAAAAAGCTTCAATTTTGAAATTAGATCTATTATATACACATAAAACACAAATGGAAATAGCCAAGTGGGCACAGTGTGGCACTGAGCTATGCCCATTCCAGGTTTGATCCCCAGTTTGACTGAGTTTGCAAACATCAACTGATTAGCAATGGAGTGCTACAATTGGTGCCAATATTCCCGGCTTGGAGAGAATTAAGCTCAGACAGGGAACCCTGCGGCCTCATATCCAGTGATGCTCTTAGCTCATTGATGAAAGGTGGCCACTTGGGCAAGGTACTGTATGGGACTCTACCACAGCCACCTGAACCATTGCAACAAGAACCTGCATTTATATAGCACCTTTAACAATGTGGTTCACCTTCAGGGGAGAAGTAGACAAGGAAAACAAAGCCTGATGGAAATGTCTGATAATTTTATAGAATTTAATACTTTTTAAAAATCCCTAACCTGAATGAAGGAGCGTGGGAATCTGTAGGCAATGTGCATATGCTCACACAAATATGGAGAGCATTTTAAATAACAGAGATGTTGCAATTCGAGCTGAGAACAACTAAACATTTCTAAGGACTTAATAATGCAAGGACCAAAAAAGTCCACTCAGCAGACACAGTTTGTGCATTGAGATCTAACCTTTTCTTCCTGTTACACCAAACCTTCAGCTCTTCACTGAATCAGGAATTAATCCAAATCTCTTTCGAATGCAGCAGAGCCAACATCCATGATTTTGTTAATGATTTATTGGTTTTGAACTATTGCTTTTTAATGTGAGTGATTCACTGGGTATAAGAGTGAGAGATGGAATAAATGATCTTTTATCCCCATAAATGATTCAAGCGAGTCAATATTTACTGCACTAGATGGCAGTCTATTCTATTAAGTCACTGACTTCTAAGTGTAAAAAAAAAGTTTTTCTAAATTAATTCACCTCATGGCCTCTCTAATTTATAATCATTGTTTCTGATTCTTCACACTGTCACTACTGAGCCATGCAGACCATAGGGATTTTAGATCCAATTCCAGTGATTTACTGTTTTAACTGATCTCCAGTAAGCGCTGTAGAATTGTGATAATTGTGATTATTGAATCAGTGCCCTGGCTAGAGGGATAAAAAAAACAGAAACGTGTTCTGGTTGCAGAGCATTGCCAAGTGAAAGGTGGGGCTGCCTGTTGAAGGAATTATCTGTCCAGTTTTTGCTTCCCTTCACACCATCACTGTCCTGGTGTGATGAATAGTGAGTTAGCTGATTTCAACTGGGGCAACTGCAGCATCCAGATAACATCCCGGAGTCAGGAAAAGGAATTCTGGCAAGTATCCCGCTCCAATCCAATGGATGTCAGATGGCTATAGGATAAGGTGCAGCTATGATGCCCCTCACCTTTCATACAATAGAAAAGAGATACAGAATGGTTTCAGCACAGAAGGAAGCCATTCAACCCATTGAATTCATGCCAGCTCTCTGCAAGAGCAACTCAGATAGTCCTACTCCCATGCCCCTTCCCCATAGGCCTTCAATTCTTTTCTCTCCAACTGTTTAACCAATTCCCCATTGAAAACCATTATTAACCCTGCCTTCGCTACAATCTCAGGCAGCCCATTCCAGGTTCTAACTATTCACTGCTTACAAAGTACACTGAATGTGGGGATCATTCTGGGGGCAGTGGGAGAGGGTGGGGGTGGTGGGCGGGGGCAGGTGCAGGTGCAGGATGAAGTCAGCCCCATCACAGATGGGCCCAAACATAGATCAGAGGATGTTGGATGCCAAGGCAGGCTATTTAAAAGGTTCTGTGGCACTTCATCCCAATTGTTTTCTTAAATATTAGGCCCTCTAGCATTCAGCCCCATCAGCCCCCGCACCCACTCCCCATGCCCATAAATGCCAGCCCATGCTCCACCTACTCCCAATGATCCCTTCTCACTCTTATGCTAACTTAGTGCCAACTCATACCAATTCATGTCCTCCCCCACCCCACCCCTCCCCCACCACCCACAACCACCCTTTGTCCTTACACCCTCCATGCAAAAATCACCCAGTATCCACCATGGGCAGACGCATGCTGAGATGATATTGAAAAAAGTTCTACACATCTAGTACAAAGCTCATAATAAAATAAACAGTCCCATTCATGAAAGCCCATTCAACACATCCAAACACCTTCAAACACTTGATAAAAGCAAAATACTGCTGGAGTTCTGAAATAGAAACAGAAAGTGTCGAAAAAAACTCAGCAGGCCTGGCAGCATCTATGAAGAGAGAATTAGAGTTAATGCTTTGAGTCTAATATGGCTCTTCTTTGGAACTAAAAACTTAATCCCTTATAAAAGCAAACATTTGTACTCATAACCCCACATCAAAGATAGTTAATCCTTTAATAACCTATTTGAACTATCAATGAAACTGTGAACTTAACACCACCACCCCCCCTCCCCCCCCAATGTGGTAGTGATAGTTTGCAGAAAGAATCCAGCATTAATAATGCTATAATGATAGGACCTAGGGTTATGTCAACAAATAGCTATTGAAACAACTAGAACAAGTTTTTTTGCTCTCACATCACAGGAGGGCAGTTGTTTTTTCTTCAAATTTTAAAGGGCTAGTCATTTAAATTACTTAACAGCTTAACCGTTCCATAGACCTTATCTGACCTTCACAAGCATTTACAACTACTCTACAAATTCATAACCCCACATTGTGGGTTAAGGCCCTTGCTGCAGAAAAAGTGGTGTTTGTTTGAACTCAGCACTGAGTTCAAATGGCCCTGCTGAGTTCGGGATTCAAGCTTGTGTGAGTCATGTCCCTCCCTCATTCCCAATCCCAGTGAAAATGGTTTCTGCTGGAGCTGGGGCAAGTCATCTAGATCCGAGGCCCATCTGCCATTTTGGATCTGCTGGGAGTCTTCACAACTCCACAAAAATCCATGCCAATGAGGTTATTTATGAAACTCAGGATCCACTATGCTTTTTTAGCCACCATCTCAATGTTTGGATAGCTTGTTGAAGGTTACTGTAAAATTCACACATAAGCAATGACTAAGAAATGAAGGGGACCCGACAGTCGAGCAGCAGTATCCCAGCAAAAAGTTGATACCTTCAGAAGAGGAGAGGAGGGAGAATAATCATGAAAAAGTGTAGAAAATTTGAATGGTGTGGAGAAATTGTGTCTTCCCAATTTCCTTTCTTTCTTATTTATTAAAACATTTCTGTATTGTCCACATTAGTTGTAAGCAGGCTTGTGTCATGTCTGGGACTGCATTAACTGAGTAAATTTAACTGCAAACCCCCAGAAGAACAGATGATTTCACTTGAGAGACAGTTATTTTTCGAACCAAAAATTGTACTTTTAACAGGAATTGCTCCTTTCGGGGATTAAACTTCAACAATTAATATTGATCCCAACCTCTTTGCACTGGAGCAAACAGCTGTTAAAGGATTTGCTTTTAAGAAGATTAACCTGCTAAAATTGTAGTGTTCAGTACCATTACTGCTAGTACTAACTGTTGTGAATACGTAGTGCCCGATAAATATCAGAACCTTTGTCACCATTGTCTTTATTACTATTCCAGTTACAAATACCTGCTTTGGCTTGTTTCTCATGCCTAAGGCTAGCAGTTTCCAATATTCATGGAATCATGGAATATGACCTCTAAGCACGCGCAGGAATCCTGAAATCCTACTTAATAAAAATAGAATTTGAATTTTTTTGGCCACTGCACATCAGTGGCTGCTTGTTGGTAATAGCTGTTTCCTTTGATATTGAAGACATGGCATTGGTTTTCCAAATTCATGAAAAGATTCAGAACCATGGAATGCAATCCCCAAAACAATGCAACAAATCCCAAAATCCCTTGTAATAAAAAAGGAATTTGGTTTATTCAGTCCACATACTGTCACAAAACTATCATATTTTTCATAAAATTATTGTAGGTTTATGGGTGTGAGTAGATGGTTCTGTCTATGTGGCTAATTTAATTGAATTTGAGTCAGATAGACTGCAAGGTTGAAATTATCATAAGACTTAGGTGTAAAAAGGGTATTTGAAATGCTAATGAGTGAGCCAGCGTATAAGGGTCAGTAGATAAGGTGTGAATGAAATTCACATTTTTAGGTAAATGGGGAGTTGTTTATTTTTAAAGAGTAGTAGGATGTTTAAAACTAATAAGATAAACAGGGCAAGGTTATTACATTTATTTTTCCCAAAAGGAAAAAGGGCCATATAGACAACATAAAATTATATTATGGGAAATGTAAATTTCCAAGGACATGTAGAAGAATGGGATTTTACACACTAAAGAGAGAGAGAAACATATATTAAGAAGGATGAGAGACTATGATGGGGTGGCCATGTAAAATCTTGGAAGGTACAATGTGTGAAACAGCCTTGGGAAAAAAAAGAACCTCCAGCCACTTTTTCAGAAGCCTGCTGTGTCCAGCAACTAAAGTTGTATTAAAAGCTTTTGGAATTCCACTGTCGAGGGGGTACTGCGGTAACCTTGCTGGGTTACTTATTTAAATTTAAAATTTACTTTGAACTATTACCTTAAAGGTGGTGTGTAGTTGGGAGTCGGGTTAATTAGAAATTTTGGGGTTTGTTATAATATTAAGGGCAGAATTTTCTGCCTGTCGGGTGAGTGGGCCCGACCCAATCTCCAGCGGGCGGGGAGCCGATCCCCGCCGGAGAAGCGGGTCCCGCCACCATTTTAAGTGGGCGGGCCAATTAAGGCCCACCCAGCATGATGTCCGCCGGGAAGCGCTATCCGCTTCCTGTGCAGGCATGGGGGATTATCTAAATGCGAGAGTGCGCTCTTTCGCGCATGCACACGAAAGAGCGCGCATCTCCCTGAGGCTAAGTGCTGCCTCAGGGAGATTGCTGAAAGTTTTTCAAACTTTAGAAATAGAAAAATAAAAAAATCATTAACAATGTCACACGAGATGGGACATGTTAATAAATTTCACTCAAACTTTAATAAACTTTTTTAAACCCTACATGAAACCTCATCCCGCCAGTGGATGAGGTTTCATGTTTTTTCAGAAGCCCACTGGGGCTCCTGGCCTGCCCACCAACCTTAAGGTTGGAGGGGCAGGTCCTTTAATTATTTTAATTATCCTGTCAATGGCCTCAATTGGCCATAGACAGGTCGGCGAGTGGACAGTTGATCTTGCTGTGCCCCCACCTTCCTGAAGATTTAAATGGGGTTCCCCCGACATCATCCCATGTCATTTTTGCATTGGTGAGCGGGCCCCGCCCCCTGTTCGCTGATGGAAAAATTTAGCCCTAAGTAACTGTAATCCTATGTATGTGTTTGAATTCTTTTATTTTATTAATAAATGTTTTAATTTAATTTTTAAAATCTCTAAAGGTGTTAGTGGACTCATTACTTCAGAATTCAGTGCATAAATCTCCTCGTAATAAATACAAATTGCAAAACCATTGTGATAGTGTGGCCAAGTTTCCCTTGTGGATTTGGTCCACCTGGCACATATCACCTGCCACATCATAACATATACCAATGACTCTACCCATCGCAAAATAGTAGGATAAGTTTAAAAGTAAATTGCAGGTTATATATAATAAAAAGCAATAAATGGCTGGCAGTGATTTTAAGGCATTTGTTCAATCTCAGGGATTCTGTTTAGATTGGAATTGTTTGGTTTATTTTGCTGACAACAAAAAGAAGAAAAAGGGATAATTAAAAAAAAACACACACAATTCAAAAAAAGAGAAAGATGCACCAAGGATTATATCTGAAAGAATCAGAAAATTACGCATCATGTCCCTTACTGTCCAACGGTTCCCACTGGAATCTGACACTGATGAGATATCCTCATCACACAGACAAACCTGCTCCCCCATGATATGATTTTCTTTTTAAACTTGTTCACTTGAGTGAGTTTTCAGGCATGACTTCCTTTAAATTTGTTACTTTTTAATGCGCTTTGCCTCAGATTTATTCATCTGGCATTGAAAGTGTTATCTGGTTCATAAGTAAAGCGATTACTCCCCCCGTCACCCAAATCAGGGAGGCAAGTTTTCTGCGGGACTTGGAGAGGCATGGTCTTCAGGAAAGAATGATTGAGCCATGGGAGAAGAATTGCTTCAGCCTCTGAGTGCACAACATGAGTGCAATTCTCCCACTTTCAGTCTTCTGTTTTAGTGTTGGGGACAAGATGAAGATGAGGGTATTTTTGTCATGAAATCATCATGGGTAATGTTGCAATGAAATTTTTAACATGCTGCATAGTGTCATGCCATGTTTCAAAATAAACGATTTGCTGCAAGCTGCACTTTGGGACATCATGGAGATGTAGGAAGTGTTATATAAATGCAAGCTTTTATTTTCTTGGTCATGAAGCCAATGCGTCTTTAAAAGCATAATGCACTGAAACTGAGCAAACACCTCCCATAATCATTTCTCAGACGAATCTGAATATTTAGTGTCCACTATAATGAGGGTTGGGGAGGCAGATTTTAGTGCTTCAATACATTAAATACGTAACTCAGAGAGGAAAATACCATAATAATACACATTTATGGGAACTGAGAAAAGAAACATTAACAACCTATGCTATATGTGAAGGGAGGAACTATTTCTCTTAAAGTGTATTCACTCAGACACTAGCTCAGTGTTGCAAATCCATCTTGGCTACTTTAGCATGGGAAGAGTTAAACTCATCTATATCTATTTTTTGCACACATTTACAGTTAGATGTATGTGTGAAAGTGTATATTATAATGGGTAGGGGATAAAGATAGTCTTTGTGTGTTACACACAGGTGCACTGCATTGAAGACATAAAACCAGCAATCTGTGAAAGAATTCCTTTAACATTTATCACCCTTACCATCACCACCACACCACCAGGAGAATGATTGCTAATTTGGTTGAAGATTTACACAGCCCCTTTGGGACTAAGATTATAGCAAATCCTCACCAGAGAATAATTTTGTTCCTCCATAGTGTGATGCTTTTTAATTCTTCCAGTTGAACAGCTTTTCCTTACTATACTGTGATTATTAGAGCAGCGTGGTCATTCTGGCAGAAATTTGCCATGTGAGCAGCTTGTTCCTGTCCTACATCTTCCCAGAATCCTTAGACCAATGTATCTGGAAAGAAGCAGCTGCATTGCATCCTATTTCCGTGATAATGTCTGGGTCCAGCTTCCTGCTGCAAGGCCTGAAGGGTTTCTGAAGGGTTAAAATGAAAGCTGCACCTGCTGGCAACCTTCTGACTCAGAGGTCACACCTGAGAACTGCTTCATTCTCACTGCACCCTGCTGGCACACGAATGCTGCGTATATATTAGGGGGCCGCCACTGTGATAGAAACAAGTTGACACTAGGGTGTCCAGCAGCATGGAGTAACACCCTTGGTGAGGTTGGGGTTGGGGGAGGGGTGGGGTGAGGCGGTGGGGGGTAGTGCGGGGCCTATCAGCTTGCCATTTTTGGCCTTCCCCTGATAATGGGGTGAAAATCTGCTACCAGAAACTTGCAAGTGCATTTCTAAAGCAGTTATGTATCTACCACATTGTTTGTGCATTTATCTTAAAGCTGAAACATTTACTGGTGAACAACTGAGCGCACACTGTGGTTCTAATTCCACCCTGCAAATGTAAATGCGGAAGTTTTGAAGCACTCATTGTCAAACCACTTCCATTGGAAACGAGTGGACAATGTAAACACATTGACTGCCAACTAATGAAGATAATTAGTTGAACTATTTTCTGACACTTGATCAGAAGTCACACATTCACATTCTAAAAGCTTTTCATTTCCTCTGAAAAGGAAGCAATGAAGGCAAGATTCAGAAATACAGCTTGTACATTCTGTATGTTCTTAGAAGTAGGCTTGGTGATTTTATTTTTAAATAGCAATGATCCTTAGGCTTTTAAACAGACTGCCTCCCTTCAAGCAGATGTTATATAGCTGTGCTTATTAAAGATTTACCATACAAACTGGGCAAGCAGACAAGTTAGAATTATATGGAGAATAACACAACCTGTCAGTGATGAAAAAAGCAAATTGCTTTCAAAATATTCAGGTTATGAAACCAAGAAAGGCCAAGTAGGTATCCAGACTCCAAAATAAAATTACAATCTAAAGATTGTTCCTGTGTCCACATTAATATATAATAATATTTAGTGGAGTGTTCAGGGTTTACTTTTCAAAGATGAGGTTTTTATTTGCTGGTTGCCATTGGCCACTGTGCTTCTTAAATTGATGCATTTCTGCATTAAGGGATTAACAACTGTGTTATAATCACTGTAATGTTGGCAGTTACTAATCAGTGAACATTCGATGGCACAGCTTATTAACACACTGTCCTTTTACGTCAAAATTCAAGATTTGAATCCAGCCCAAGCTGATGCTTACTTCCATGCTGTAAGAAGTCAGTCTGAAATAAGTTTTGGTTGCCTTGAACTAGTTGCTTATAGTTAAAATATCATTCACCTAGTTGCATTCAACACAGTTTATAGTTAGCATAGGCTGACAGGGATTATTAAATTGTAGGGAGTAGAGCAAAGGAAACTTTGCATTGCATCTGGTTATATTGGGATGAACTTTCCAGGGCCTGTGGAAATGGGTCGCGTGGTGGGTGGTAAAGTAATGGGGAACCATATTGGGATGACTCCCTGATGCTTTTCCATCTCAGGTTAACTTTCCCAGGAGCAGGCTGCCTGAGGAATTGGCAGCCCACTCAAATTAAGGGCGCAATCACTATTTCATGTTGATGGATGCCACCCCCACCCCATTGCCACCCCCCTTCCCCTCCCCCACAGTTTAGACAGCCTCCTGGCAACAGTTTGGAAGGTCATAAGACACTTCTTACAAACACCCAATGACTGAGCCACAAGGCAGCCATCATTCCTGTGGAAGGGTTCCCACGCGGGCTCTGGACCCGCATATGGCCACAATGTCAAGATCCCGATGCTTGTGGCTCATTAATTCTGATCTGGGAAATGTTTGAATCTGGTGAAAGATAGAAAATGAGAAAACGTGTTTCATTCCTTGGCACTGGCTAGTGTCAAACTGCTAGTCACAAAATTCACAAAAACAACCTTAATTTATTTTGACAATGAAAGGTTTCCAAAAAAATTGTGTATTCCATTGTGCACTTCCTGCTATATAGTTGGAGATAATTATCTCTTTGAAGTAATTTCCCAATATCTACATTTATAAACTCAACAGTTTTATTAAAAATCTGATTTCCTGCCCCATTAAAGAGCTTCCATTTTGGTTCCCCTTGCCTCTGGTGACATCACTGATAGGAAAAAGCTGCCTATCGCATTCTGGCTCCTTTTATTTGAATGAGGACTGCAAGTTTGCACCGTCCCTGCAAAGGTATTAGAGTATGGTGCAGAACCAGGAAGAGTAGCAGCAGTAGGCATAAAGTCCCAGAGAATAGCACATTCCTAAAATGACTGCAAAGGGACAGCAGAATGACTGAAGGTGCAATACTTCAGTTAGGCCTGGGAGGAAGGAAGCCCAGAAGGAGAAAAACTGTAAAAACTGGGAAATAAGGATACTGGTGCAAACTGGTCTTGTATACCTTAAAATGGAACACCAGTGAAAGCTGGAAAATAAGAGTGCTGGTCTGAACTGTTTTTTCCTTCTGGGAGCCAGAGCTGCAGCACTCAAGATAGTTTTTGACATTGAAGCAGATGCCCAAGGCTGAGCTTAGCAACACAGCAGAGGCCTATAAGGAGAAAAGACAAGGCACAATGGGCAAGATGTTTTGGTGAAGAACTGGGGGTTGCAGGTGATGGGGAATGGGTTTTAATTTTAGATGGTTGTAAGTCTAAACCTGAGAAACAAAAATTTCTAGTTGTTCTTTTTGAAACTAGCATAACCAATGAGCTTTCTGCTACGGAGACCAGAGCAGTTCACAATTACATTCACATTTTAATGACCCAGATCCTGTGCAATCTAATGCATTTCATGTAGTTTATTTAAATTTAACTGTCCAGATAATGATTTTCATAGGATTTGCAGATTTAGTCTATTCCTTTCACAAAATAGTCAGACTGTTTGGCCTCATGAACGAGTATGGGAAGAGCCTTTTCTGGTACACAAATACTGACAAGGACTACTGTTCCAGTCCTACTCAGGCCCCTTCCCACAACTCTTTCTCCAGTACATCGATGACTGCTTCGGTGCCGCTTCATGCTCTCGTCTGGACCTGGAAAAATTTATTAATTTTGCCTCCAATTTCCACCCCTCCATCATTTTCACATGGCCCATCACTGACCCTTCCCCTCCCTTCCTTGACCTCTCTGTCTCAATTTCTGGTGATAGACTGCCCACCAATATTCATTACAAGCCCACCAAATTCCACAGCTACCTCGACTACAGCTCCACACACCCCGCTTCCTGTAAGGACTCCATCCTATTCTCTCAGTTCCTTCACCTCCATTGCATCTAATCTGATGATGCCACTTTCAAAAACAGTTCTTCTGACATGTCTTCCTTCTTCCTTAACCGAGGTTTTCCACCCACGGTGGTTGACAGGGCCCTCAACCGTGTCCGGCCCATCTCTCGCGCATCCGCCCTCACACCTTCCTCTCCCTCCCAGAACCATGTTAGGGTCCCCCTTGTCCTCACTTATCACCCCACCAGACTCCGCATTCAAAGGATCATCCTCCGCCATTTCCGCCAACTCCAACATGATGCCACCACCAAACACATCTTCCTTTCACCCCCACTATTGGTATTTCATAGGGGTCGTTCCCTCCGGGACACCCTGGTCCGTTCCTCCATCACCCCCTACACCTCAACCCTCTCCCACGGCACCTTCCCATGCAACCGCAGAAGGTGCAACACCTGCCCCTTTACTTCCCTCGTCCTCACCGTCCAAGGGCCCAAACAACCTTTCAAGTGAAGCAGCTCTTCACTTGCACTTCCCTCAATTTAGTCTACTGCATTCACTGCTCCCAATGCGGTCTCCTCTACATTGGAGAGACCAAACGCAGACTGGGTGACCGCTTTGCGGAACACCTTCGGTCTGTCTGCAAGCATGACCCAGACCTCCCTGTTGCTTGCCATTTCAACACTCCACCCTACTCT
Source organism: Cetorhinus maximus (assembly GCF_964194155.1). Lineage (NCBI taxonomy): Eukaryota > Metazoa > Chordata > Chondrichthyes > Lamniformes > Cetorhinidae > Cetorhinus > Cetorhinus maximus. The sequence continues at coordinate 192,542,933 of NC_135879.1, forward strand.
CGTGCCCACATGTCTGTCCTTGGCCTGCTGCAATGTTCCAGTGAAGCTCAACGCAAGCTGGAGGAACAGCACCTTATCTTCCAATTAGGCACTTTACAGCCTGCCGGACTTAACATTGAGTTCAACAACTTCAGATCATGAACTCTCTCCTCCATCCCCACTTCCTTTCCGATCTCCCCTTTTCTAATTATATATATATTTAAAATATATTTTTCTTTTCCCACCTATTTCCATTATTTTTAGATGTATTCCCATCCATTGTTTCATCTCCACCTTTTAGCCTATTTCGATCCCTTCCCCCCCACCCCACCCCCACTAGGGCTATCTGTCACTTGCTCGTCCTGCTTTCTACCCTTAACGTCACCATTAGCACATTTCTTAGCTAATATCACCACCGTCAACACCCCTCTGTCCTTTTGTCTATGACATCTTTGGCAATCTCTTCTTTGCCTCTACTTATCACTGGCCCTCTAACCAGCTCTACCTGTCCCACCCCACTCAAACAGCTTATATTTCACCTCATTTCTATTTTTCTTCAGTTCTGATGAAGAGCCATACGGACTCGAAACATTAACTGTATTGCTCTCTGCAGATGCTGTCAGACCTGCTGAGTTTTTCCAGCTATTTTTATTTTTGTTACTGGCAAGGACTAGTTGGGCCAAATGGCTTGTTTCCATGTTGCAAATTCTATGTAATTTTGTTGTATGTATCAATTCCAAATTACATTCTCATTGTATTATTTTGCAATTAAAAATTCTTCCTTTGCTCTCAAGTTCTAAAAAAAAATCTATTTTGGGAAAGTGCATTCGAACAGTGTCAGGGGGAAGACAACTGAAATGAACTATGGGGTGAATCTAGTGGAGGTGATGGGAGTCTCGCCTGCCCGGTAGAGAACCAGCGAGTGACGCACATTACCTCCCTTGGGAAAGGTCCGCCAAACAGGCAGTTAAGAGGCTACTGGTGGGCCTTCCCTAGGATCAGGACAATGGGATTGGGAAGTCCAGCCCACCAAGAACTGCCAGCCAATCAGAGCCTGGCAGCACTTTTGCCCAGCAATGTCACCATGGAGGTGGTGGCTGCTGCCAGTATGACAGCCACAGGAGGCTGAAGACCATGGCCTGAATTTTCAGCTCGGCGAGTGGGGGCAGGGCTTGCTTGCCGAGGTGTAAAATGACTCATGGTGACGTCAGGCAGGCGTCCCGATGTCACCGCGCGTCATTTAGATTTTCAGTTCGGTGGGCAAGGTTCGTCATAGATTCAAGGTTGTTATGGAAAAGGACAAGGATGGGCCAGAAATCAGAGTTCTAAATTGGGGGAAGGCCGATTTTAATAAGATCAGATATGATTTAGCCAGAGTGGACTGGGAGCAACTACTTTTAGGTAAATCTGCGTCAGAGCAGTGGGACTCATTCAAGAAGGAAATAGGGAGAGTACAGGGCCAACATATTCCAGTAAAGACAAAGGGTGGGACCCACAAATCCAGGGAACCCTGGATGTCGAAGGATATACAGGATTGGATAAAGAGAAAAAGGGAGGCTTATGGCAGACACCGAGGGTTCAAAACAGGGGAAGCCCTGGAGAAGTATAGAATGTGTAGGGGGGAACTTAAAAAGGAAATTGGGAGAGGAAAAAGGGGGCATGAAAAAACATTGGCAGGTAGAATAAAGACAAATCCAAAGTTATTTTACAAGTATATTAAGAGTAAGAGGATAACTAGGGAAAGAGTAGGGCCCATTAAGGACCATAGTGGTAATTTGTGTATGGAGCTAGAAGACGTAGGTAGGATTCTAAATGAATACTTTGTGTCGGTGTTCACAAGTGAGAGGGACGACGTGGGTATGGAAATCAGGCAGAAGGACTGTGATATAACTAAAGAAATTAGCATAGAAAGAGAGGAGGTTCTAAGTGGTCTGGCAGGCTTAAAAGTAGATAAATCTCTAGGCTCAGATGAAATACATCCCAGGCTGTTGAGTGAGGCAAGGGAGGAGATAGCAGGGGTGCTGGCAATAATTTTCAATATCTTTCTGGCCACAGGAGAGGTGCCAGAGGACTGGAGGACAGCTAATGTGGTACCATTATTCAAGAAGGGAGGAAGAGATAAACCAGGGAACTACAGGCCAGTCAATCTAACATCAGTGGTGGGGAAACTATTGGAAGCAATTCTGAGGACAGAATTAATCTACACTTGGAGAGGCAGGGATTAATCAAGGTGAGTCAGCATGATTTTGTTAAGGGGAGGTCATTTCTTACCAATTTGATTGAATTTTTTAAAGATGTGACCAGGTGTGTAGGTGAGGGCAATGCATTTGACGTAGTCTACTTGGACTTCAGGAAGGCTTTTGATAAGGTCCCACATGGGAGACTGATAATGGAGGTAAGGGCCCATGGGATCCAAGGCAATTTGGCAAATTGGATCCAGAATTGGCTGAGTGGCAGGAAGCAGAGGGTGATGGTCGAGGGGTGATTCTGTGACTGGATGCCTGTGTCCAGTGGGGTTCCACAGGGATCGGTGTTGGGTCCTTTGCTGTTTGTAGTATATATAAGCAATTTAGACTTGAATGTAGGAGGGTTGATCATTAAGTTTGCGGATGATACAAAAATTGGTGGGGTGGTAAATAATGAGGAGGATAGCCTCAGATTACAGGAGGATATAAATGAGCTGGTCAGATGGGCTGATCAGTGGCAAATGGAATTTAATCTGGATAAGTGTGAAGTGATGCACTTGGGAAGGACAAACAAGGCACGGGAATACACGATGAATGGTAGGATCCTGGGAAGTACCAAGGATCAGAGGGACCTTGGTGTGCATGTCCACCAGTCACTTAAGGTAGCAGGACAGGTAGATAAGGTGGTTAAGAAGGCATATGGGATACTTGCCTTTATTAGCTGAGGCATAGAATAAAGAGAAGGAAGGTAATGCTGGAACTGTATAAAATGCTGATTAGGCCACAGCTGGAGTATTGCATGCAGTTCTGGAATCCACATTATAGGAAGGATGTGATTGCATTAGAGAGAGTACAGAGGAGATTTACCACGATGGTGCCAGGGCTGGAGAGTTTTAGTTATGAGGAGAGATTGGATACGCTGGGGTTATTTTCCCTGGAGCAGATGAAATTGAGGGGGGGACATGATTGAGGTATATAAAATTATGAGGGGCATAGGTAGGGCAGACAGGAAGCAACTTTTCTCCTCGGCGGAGTGATCAATAACCGGGCGCATAGATTTAAGGTAAGGGGCAGGAGGTTTAGAGGGGATACTAGGAAGAATTTTTTCACCCAGAGGGTGGTGGGAACTTAGAGCTCATTGCCTGAAAGGGTGGTAGAGGCAGAAACCCACATAACATTTAAGAAGTATTTGGATGGGCACTTGCGATGCCATGGCATACAAGGTTATGGGCCTAGAGCTGGAAAATGGGATTAGAATAGTTAGGTACTCGTTTAACTGGCACAGACTCGATGGGCCAAAAGGCCTTTTTCTGTGCTGTAGACCTCTATGACTCTATGACTCTATAACAACCCAGCCAGAAGTAGGTAATGATGGGAGGATTTTTGAGGGGTAGGGTGTTGCGGGATGTGGGGTAGGGGAGTATATAGAGTGATGTGGGAGGTAGCGTATTCCACATCCCAACAATTCTGAATGAAAATAATTCTCCTGCTCTTCCCTCTCAATCTTTTGCTAATTATTTTGAATCTCTGACCTCTGATTATTGACTCACTCACCAGAGGCAATTATTTTTCTCTATCTACTCTATCAAAACCTCTCGTCATCTTGAAAACCTCCATTAGGTCACCTATTAACCTTCCCTGCTCCAAGGAAAACTCTCCTAACTTTTCCAACCTGTTCTTATAATTGAAGTCCCTCATTCCTGGTAACATCTTGGCAAAAGCAAAATACTGCTGAAGGTGGAAATCTGAAACAAAAACAAAAATTGCTGGAAAAACTCAGCAGGTCTGACAGCATTTGTGGAGAGAAAGAGAACTATTTCAGAACTACTTCTCTTTAGTTCTGAGGAAGAGTCATCTGGACTCAAAACATTAACTCTTTCTCTCCACAGATGCTGTCAGACCTGCTGAGTTTTTCCAAAATCTTGGCGAACCTCTTTTGTTCCTTTTCTAAGCCTTTTGACAGATTTCCTGAATGTTGTGCCCAGAATCATCCACAATACTTCAGATGAGGCCTAACCGGTGATTTATAAAGTTTCAGGATGACATCTTTGCTTTTATATTCTATGCTTCTATTTGTAAACCTAAATAACTCACGTTTTTTTTAACTATCCTATCAACATGTTCTGCTGCCCTTAAGAGTTTATGTATATGGACACCAAGATTTCTTTGTTCATCTGCACTTTTCACAATGGGGCCATTTACAGTATACTGTCCTTCCATATTAGTCCTTCCAAAGTGCATCACTTTATGCATTTCCACGTTGAACTCCATTTTCCAAGCTTCTGCCATTTCACCAGACTTGCTATGTCATCCTGAAATTTTGATTCTTATCACTATCTGCTACTTTGCCAAGTTTCGTTTCACCTTCAAAATATATAATGCTGCTCCCTACGCCTGAGCCTGGGCTGTTTATATAAATTGAAAATAGACCCAAAACTGATCCCTTGGAAGCGCCGCTGTAAACCATCTCCCAGTCTAAATAGCATCCATCCACCTGTTCTTCCTGCCACTAAGCCGAGCTTGTATTCACTTTCCTCTTAATTCCATCAACTTAATTCTTCTGTGTGGCACCTTGTCAAATGCCTTCCGAAAGTCCCTATAGACAACATCTACTCCACTATCTTCATCAAACTTCTCTGTTGCCTCATCAAAGAATTCCATCAAGTTAGTGAAGCATGAGTCGCCTTTAACAAATTCATGCTGGTATTCCTTGATTAACCCATGTTTTTCCAGAATAATGTTTATTTGATTCCTGAGAATGGTTTCCAATAACTTCTCCACCACCCATGTTAGGCTGATTTGCCTGTAGTTTCTTGCTTTATCCTTCTTCCCTTTCTTGAATAATGGTACAACATTAGCAACCTTGCAGTCCTCTGGCATTACTCCTGTGCCAAATAAGGATTGAGAGATTGCGACCAATGCCTCTGCTATTTCTACCTTTGATTCTTCCAGCAAAATAGGATGCATTCATCTGAACCAGGTGAAATACCAACTTTGAGTAATGCTAATCTTTTTACTACATCTTGTCTATTACTATTATTTTCATAATCCCCTCTCTTCTTTTAATGCAATTTTCACGTCATCTACTTCCTTTGTGAAGACAGATGCAAATTAACCATTTAAGGCTTCAGCTCTGTCTCTGCCTTGATGTGAATCTGGGTCCTTAATAGGCCCATCTTTTTTGTGAGCTAATTGCTTACACTTTATATTATAAAATGTTTTAGGTTTTAATTTAATTTTGTCAACTAATCTTTTTCTCATGACCTCTAATATTAACTTTTCCAATTTCCTTCTGCACTTTGGTTATTAACTGAATCTTGCTCCTAACAATGGTCATAAGTGTCTCCTTCCTATTTTATTTTAACTTTGATGTCCTCAGGACTCATTCATTTGTTAGGATGTTGCTGTGTTTGAGGGCAGAAGAGGTATGTGTATGTCAAACTGAGGGCTTGGATGGTACTCAGTGCTGGCTATCAAGTGTGCCCTATTGCCACATAGCAACTTTGCCAAGCATAAAACCAGATAGGGCATAATTCTTAGGTTGGTGTGCGGGCGCACGCCCGGCCTGATGAAATGTGAAATCGCACGGGATGACGCTGGGGCGAGCGTCCCGACGTCATCCTGCACTTGTGTGATATTTTAGCCGGTGGGCACGCGCAAAAGTCGGAATCACGCCCACTGACAATTAAAAGGCCAATTAGTGTCATTAAAGTCGCTATTATCTCCGATTTTTCATGGTCTGTCCAACTTTAGGGTTGGCGGACGGGTAAATCGGCTAGGCGGGCTTTGCAATTTTCCATAAAACCTCATCCAAGGGCGGGATGAGGTTTCTGTTATTAAATTTTTTAAAACAAATCTATGGACAGCGTTTTTATCACGTATATGTTCAGAGGACTGATTGTGATGCTTGGACATTTTTTTTCCTGATTTTAAAAACTTTATTTAATTGTGTTCAGGTCTTCAGCTTCCTGAGGCAGCTCTCTGCCTTCAGGGAGCTTTCATTCAGCGCTCACCTGCGCCCGAGCTTACGTCAGCGCCCGCTCTCCTCCCGCCCGTATCCCGACAGCGCCGAGCATTTCAGCGTGCGCTTCCTGCTGGCTGGCTGTTAATTGGCCACCCAGCGTGAAATCATAGTTGGGGGCCGATCCCGGGCAGTGGTCCGTTCCCCGGCCGACCCCGGGCTCGCCGATTGCGCCTGCCCACCAACCCAAAAATCCTGCCCATAAGATTGTGGGAGCAGTTGAGATCTTTGCTGGAGTTCTGCCACCTGCCTTCCTGTTGATGAAAATTTATGCTAACTCTTGTTAACTAATGTTTCCAAATCATGGGGTGCAGAAGTGGGAAAAGTTGACTTTTATTTAAAAAAAGACTTGTGTCCGGTTTGCATTCTAGAAAATTCCAGAACGTTCTTTGAAAACTCAGATAGATAGCATCTCTAAATGTTTCTGAATCATTTTGAATCTGTAATCTTTACAGCTAATCTTAAAGATATTGAGATTGTGGCAGTGAGAGGGAGTTCAGAGGGTACTGCATTACAAGCATATTCACTGAGCTTTCCTCATGTCTCCAAGCATTAGTTTCTGTCTTGAAAGTCAAAAGTCAAGAATATGCCTTTAAAAGTAGCGGTGTGCACACTTTTTGATGCTGTTAATTGCCAAATTTGAGTACTTGGAAGACAAACGGCCAGTCATCTTTGTGTATTTCTGCTCATTTAAACATCAACAGCAAACAAACCCCAGTAGAGCTGCCTTTGCAGGTGATTTCCAATCTGTGTGTAGATCACTTGGGCTCAGGTGATTTTCAGTCTGTAGGTACTTTTACATTGGGTGCTTCTGTAATCTACAATATGGGACAGAAGCCTCTGTGCACTGACCTCCCATGTCTGCACTGCTACCGTTAGTTCCTCTCATCACCTCTTTGTTGTTCTACCATTCTGCCATTGTGATGAAGGAAGCAGTTTTTAGCAACATAGGCATGAAAGTTGGCACAGTGGACAATCTCCTACGATCTGAATTACAGAAATGGCAAATGTAAATACACCCAATGATGCACAGAATTGGGGCTCATGATTTCTGATCTGTGATACACATTTAGCTCAAATGATTTCTAATCCTTGGTACACATTGCTGGAACTAAACCACTTCTCTTGGAAGTAAAATTGATACATTTTAAAACAATCCTCAATTAACACATGAAAAAGAAACATTTTGATTAAAAAGTGCAGCTATTTGTTACAAAGCCATGCATTATTCTATATTTGCAATACTTTCTCAAGATTTTAGCTGTTCTGCAAAAATATCGGAAAGTATAGCATGAAATGGATTGGCTGTCACTTAGCATTGTTTCAGGATAATTATTAAACAAAAAGAAAAATAAAATTGAAAGTATGGATATCCTGCATTATATCCTAACAAGCGAGTTTCAATTTCTACCCCATTTTCAATTAAAATGTATATAAAGTGCACAGATTCTTTCCTCTCCTGTTTGATCAAAGTATCAGCTTGTTTCAAACTTTTCCAGCAAGTTCTTTATCCCTGGAATCATTCTTGTGAATCTCCTCTGTACTCTCTCCAATGCCTTCACATTCCTCCTCAAGTGTGGCGCACATAACTGGACGCTGTACTCCAGAAGAGGCCGAACTAGTGTCTTTTACAAGTTCAACATGACCTCCTTACTCTTGTTCTCAATGCCCCTATTAATAAAGTCTAGGAAACTATACGCTTTATTAACTGCTCTCTCAATATGCTCTACCATCTTCAATAACCTATGTACATATACTCTGAGATCCCTCTGTTCCTGCACCTCCTTTAGAGGCTCTCCCTTTATTTTATATTGTCTCACCATATTTTTCCTGCCAAAATGATTTGTCTCACACTTCTCTGCATTGAACTTCATCTGCCACTTGTCTGCCCAATCCAACAACATGTTTATGTCCTTTTGAAGTTCAAGATATCCCCATCACAGTTGACAACATTTCCAATCTTTGTACCATCTGCAAATTTTGAAATCATGCCCTGAACACCACAGTCTAGGTCATTAATATATATCAGTAAGAGTAAGGGTCCCAACAGTGACCCCTGGGGAACTCCCACTGCAAACCTTCCTCCAATCTGAAGACAACCATTTATCACTACTCTCTGTTTCCTGTCACTCAGCCAATTACATATCCAAGTGCCTACTTTCCCTTTTATTCCATGACCTATGATTTTACTCACAAGTCTGTTGCATGGCACTGTATCAAATGCCTTTAGAAAATCCATATGCACCACATCAACAGCGTTTCACTTATCAACCTTCTCTCTTACCTCCTAAAACATGCCAGCAAGTTAGTTAAACATGATTTTCCCTTAATCAATCCATGCTGGCTTTCATTGACAAATTTCATTTGTCTAAGTGGCTATTGATTTTATCCCATACTATAGTTTCCAGAAGTTTCTCTACCACTGAGGTCAAACTGGCTGGTCTCTAGTTGCCAGCTTTATCCTTGCATCTCCTTTTGAACAAGAGTGTAACATTCACAATTCTCCAGTCCTCTGGCACCTCCCCTGTGTCTAAGGAAAACTGAAAGATTATCACTAGTGCCTCTGCAATTTCTACTCTCACTTCCCTCAGTACGCTTGGATGCACCTCCTCCAGTCCTGGTACCTTATCTATTTTAAGTAAAGATAGCCATTCCAATACCTCTTTCCTCTCAATTGTAAGCTCTTTTAGTGTACCAGTTACCCACTCTCTTACCTCAGCCTAGGTAGGAGCCTCTTCCTTTGTAAAGACAGATGCAAAGTGCTCTTTTAATACCTGCGCTATTTCTCCAGCCTCCACATGCAAGTCCCCTTTTGTGTCCCTAATCAGCTGTACTCTTTTATTATTTACATGCTTATAGAAGACCTTGGGATTCCCTTTTATGTTCGCTGCCAGCCTCTTTTCATGCTCTCTCCTTGCTTTTCTTGTTAGTTTGTTCACTTCCCCCTTGGTCCTATATTCAGCCTCATTCTCAATTGTATTTTTTACCTGACATCTGTCATACGCACACTTCTTTCTTTTCATCTTTACCTCTATCTCTCTCATCATCCAGGGCACTCTGGATTTATTTGTCCTACCTTTCCCCTTCAAGGGAACACACCTTGACATTGCCTGCAATAGTTTTTCTTTGAAGGTGGCCCATTGTTCAGCCACCGTCCTTTCTGCCAACATTTGATTCCAACTCACTCCACTCAGATGTATTTTCATCTAATTGAAGTTGGCTTTCCCCTACTTAATTATCCCTGCTCTGGATTATTCCCTCTCCTTTTCCATGATTAACCTAAACTTTATGATACAATGGTCACTGTCCCCTAGAGGCTCTTCCACTGATATTTGATCCACTTGGGCCAACTCATTCCCCAGAATCAGGTCCAACAGTGCCTGCCCTCTCATTGGACTGGAAACATACTGCTGCAGAAAATTATCTTGAACACATTCCAGGAACTCTCGCCCTTCTTGTCCCTTTGTACTATTCCTATCCCAGTCTATATTTGGATAAGTGAAGTCTTGAACCTCTCCGTAATTTCTTTGTAAACTTGTTTCTCCACATCACTTCCACTAGTTGGTGGTCTATATACTACACCAATCAATGTTAATGCACCTTTTTCATTCCTTACCTCTAGCCAGAGAGATTCTATCCTTGACCCCTCTGGAATATCCTCCCTCTCCTGTACAGTAATACCATCTTTAATCAATATTACCACTTCCCTCCCTGTTTTGTTCCTTTCCTGTCTCTCCTAAACACCTTGTACCCAGGAATATTTAACATCCAGTCCTGTCCTTCTTTGAGCCAGGTCTCTGTCACAGCAATATCATAATTCCATTTGTCAACCTATGCCTGCAGTTCACCAACCTTATTAACCACACTTTGTGCATTCACATACATGCACATTAGCCCTGATTTAGTTTTTTTTTACTTTCCCCCTTATTCTGACCCCATCTAATGATTTACTTTCGCCTACTCTAATTCCATCAAACTTTTCTACTGCTCTCTAATATATCCCCATTATCAGTTCATACTTCACCACTTCCCACTGCCAGTTTTTCTCCTCTTCACCCTGAATTTCCCGTCACGCTCCCATCCCTCACCAATCTAGTTTAAACCCTCCCCAACAGCACTAGCAAACTTCCTCGTGAGGACATTAGTCCCATTCCTGTTAAGGTGTAAGGTGTCCTTCTTGTACAGGTCCCACCTGCCCCAGAACTGGTCCCAATGCCTCAGAAATCTAAAGACCTCCCTCTTACTCCATTTCTCCAGCCACGTATTGAACTGCTTAATCTTCCTATTCTTATGCTCACTGGTACATGGCACTGGGAGTAATCCTGAGGTTACTGCTCTTGAGGTCCTGCTTTTTAATTCCCTTCCTAAATCTCTAAAATCTGCTTTCAGGGCCTCATCCATTTTTCTACCTATGTCATTGGTCCCAATGTGGACCATGACCTCTAGCTGTTCACCCTCCCCCAAAAGAATGTCCTGCAGCCACTCTCTGACATCCTTGCCACTAGCACCATGGTGGCAACATACCATTGTGGATTCACATCTGCAGCCACAGAAACGCCTGTCTGCTTCTCTAACTATGGAATCCCCATCTGCTATAGTACTTCAACTCGTCCTCCTCCTGTGCAGCTGAACCACCTGTGGTGCCATAAACTTGGCTCTTGCTTCAGTCCTCTGAGCAACCATCTCACTTCCCAGTGTCCAAAATGGAAAAGCGGTTAGAGAAGGAGGCAGCCTCAGGGGATACCTGCACTACTTGCCCGTTTCTCTTAGATACTCTGGCGGTCACCCATTCCCTCCCTGCCTGTATACTTCTTAACTGTGGTGTGGCCACCTCCCTAAACATGCTATCCACATAATCCTCAGCCTTGTGGCTCCAGTGACTCCAGCCGCCGTTCAAGCTCTGCAACTCAGAGCTCAAGTTTCTGCAGCTGGCAACACTTCCTGTAGATGTAGCCACTGAGGGCACTTTGTGCCTGCGTGACTTCCCACATCCTACAACGTGTACATTCCACATGGGCGAGCTGCACTGACATACCTTAAACTTTATATAAAGCGTTTACTACAGTATTTGTTTACTAATTTACTCATCTATTTTAATTATTTTCTTAATTAGTTTGGAATAATTCCTATGTATACTGCAATTTAATGTGTTTATTAAATGCTAGTACCACCCACAATTACAACTATAAGTTATACGTTTCTTAATTACATGGGTATGTGCTTTAGGTATTTATTTTAATTATTTTATTTTAACTATTTTACTTTAATTAGGTTATTTTATTTTTTTTATTTTAAAGTTTTATTTCTTGCTACTTATAGAACTACCTTAATTCCTGTATCCAAAGCTGGCTTTCAACACACTGGCCTGAATTTTCCCGTCGGCGATTTGGGGGCGGGGCCTGCTCGCCGACGGGAAAATGATGCGGGATGACATTGGGAGGAACCACCGACGTCATCCCTGTCCCTTTAAATTTTTAGGAAGGCGGGCGGACAGCAAAATCAGCTGTCTACCCACTGACCTGCCAATGGCCAATTGAGGCCATTGACAGCGTAATTAAGATAATTAAAGGACATGCCCATCCAACTTAAGGCTGGCGGGCAGGCCAGGAGTCCCAGTGGGCTTCTGAAAATACATGAAACCTCATCCACTGGCGGGATGAGGTTTTATGTCCGTTTTTAAAAACTTTAATACATTTTGTGTGATATTTATTAACATGTCCCATCTCGTGTGACAATTTTTCTATTTTTAAAGTTTTTTGGACTGTTACTAATCTCCCTGAGACAGCACTTAGTCTCAGGGAGCAGTGTGCTCTTTCGCGCGCATGTGCAATAGAACGCACTTTGACAGTTGGGGAATTCCTCCCCCCCCGGCACAGGAAGCGCATAGCGCTTCCTGTCAGGCAGCCCACTGGCGGGCCTTAATTGGCCCACCCACTCAAAATGACGGCGGGCCCCGTTTTGGTGGCGGAGTTCAGCTGCCCGCCCTCCACCGAGCCGATGGGGCCCGCATGCCCACCAAGGGCAAAATTCTGCCCATTGTCCCTTACATAAAGCACTTACTGGCCAATCAACTCACTAGTTTCCTGTGATGTCACAGTTGTTTTTCTCCCACTCAGTTTCTGCAGAAGCTGAAATGCTCCTGGTTCCCGACCTGCCTCTGCTCTGCTCCCAAGTAGGAAAGGCTGTGCTCCAATCCCCGGGCTCTACCTATACTGCTCCTGGTTCCCAATCTGCCTCTGCTCTGCTCCCAGGTAGGAAAAGCCGCTCCCAGGAAGGAAAAGTATGGCTGTGGACCTGGAATCACATGTAAGCCAGACCAGGAAGGATGGCAGATTTCCTTCCCTAAAGGACATTAGTGAATCAGGTGGGTTTTTACAACAATTGATGATAGTTGTCGTGGTCACCATTACTGAGACTAGGGAATGAATTTTTGCTCTTGAATCAGGAGCACAGAGTCCAGACATTTCCTGGCTCTGCAAACCTGACCTGAGAGAACATGCCCTGGAAGTAACGATTTTCATTCTGGGGATGCGGAGTTCTCTAGGAGTTGGAACACGGAACAAGTGTAGAGGCTGCTGGGTGCCGAAGCAGGCTGGGGGGAAGGCCTGACCCAGTGCACCGGCACTTTGCAAAAAAGTTTTAAAAATGCATTAAGACAAAAAAACAGTCCTCCAGCTCTCACCCCTCATACCCCATCACCCCACACACTCCCCATGCCCCATCTATGTCAGCCCTGCCACCTCATACCTTCCACCCATCCCATTATCCCTGATACCATCTATCCCAAGCTATGGCCCTCTACCCAACTCCCATGGCCATTTATAGCCCTTGTGGCAACTTTGTGCCAACCCATGCCCACCCACCCTTAGCACTTACACCTACCATGCCAATTCACTTAGTAACCATCTTGGGAAGACCTCAGGAGCCAAGCTCAGATTAAATAAAATAAAGTTCTAAGTATGTATTTCAGACTTTAAAGAAAACGCTCATTCATTAAAAAGCCATTCACTACATTTACATTCCTTTGACTATAATCCCTGATAAGAACAAACATGTCATTCAAGTTCTTAATTTGTCATAAAAACAAGCATTGGAATTTATAGTCCTACTTCAAAAGATCCAAAACCGCTGTCAATAAACCTGTGAAAAAAGGCACCCCACTGTGATAGCGGAAGGTTGTAAAATCAGTCATTCCGCAAAAATCAAGTAATGGTAGCCCTCCGGCTTATGTCAAAAGACAGGGTAAAATGGCAAGAAATTATTATTTTTAACACTCAAGACAGCTTTTTTTTAAAGTTTTCGACGGCAAAAGTTTTAAATGCCTTGACAGCTTGACAGTTGTTTCTGATACAAAAACAAAAATTGCTGGAAAAACTCACGAGGTCTGACAGCATTTGTAGTGAGAAAGACAGAGTTAATGTTTCGAGTCCGTATGACTCTTTTTCAGAACAGAACAGTTGTTTTTGATACTTTTGACAGTTTTGAAACATTTGATGGTTCCTTTCGACAGTTCTTTTTTTCAGCTCTCTTGACAGTTTCAATGAATTTATGCACTTTTTACACACATTCAAATCTACTTTTAACTATCTCAAAGGGCAGCTTACCTCTTCCAAAGGGTAGCTTACCTCTTCCAAAGGTGTCCAGGGACCATATCCAAAGGGCACGCCACCTTTCCAAAGAATTTTGCAAAGTTTAGACCTGTTCCTACCAGGTCTAATCTGCACACATCTGGTTACCCCCTCCTGGCTAATGAAAATCAGACATGGAGGCAGCTGCCACTGCGAAGTGCGCATGCGCAAATCCCAACCCGGGCCCATTCCGCCCCTGCTGAAATGTAAGTGTCATGTTCGGGGTGGGACTTCCAGATTTTGGCCTCCTCCACCATTTCCGCAACAACGGAGAGGCTCTCCATCATTGTAATACTTCAGGCCTAGCTTTCAATTCACATTTGTTAATTGAAATTAAATTCTGCCAGCTGTTGTGGCAAGGTTTGAACCCATGTCCTCACAGCATTAGCCTAGGCCTTTGGATTACTAGTCCAGTGACATTACCCGTGCATCATAATCTCCCCATGAAAGGTGCCACATAAATGCAAGTTTTTCTTTCTTTCCGATAAGTCAAACAACTCTGTAGCTAACAATTCAGCTAATAGGGAGAAGGGATCTGTTGAGTGCATCTAAGATATTATTGGTGAAGGACTCAGAGAATCTAACCTTAGATAAATATAACTATTTCTTTTCTTGTAATATACATTTTGCAAATAAATTGCTTCCTGTTAGGATACCACTGTCAATGTGATAGGTTGTGGTATTTTCTTATAGTTAAGTTCTTACATGATGTACTAGTCAATATTCACTCAGGCTACAAAACACAAGATAATTGATGACCAGCTCAAAAGTACAGAAAGATTTGCAGGAAAACAGGACACGTGAATAGGGTGCTAAACCAGGAACAGATTGGTGCTTGTTAAGTATTTTGCATTCTCAGGAATATCCTTATACTAGGCTTGCATTTAAGGAGGTTTTGTTGCATTTAAATATCTTTTAGAGATGATCTGGAGCAAATAATTACAGAAGTTCTGACAGCTAACAATATTATTTTTTATTATATATGCATTTCAATATGGGATCACAAAAGGCCAGGGGAAACATCATACTGTTACTTTAATTCTGTTCTCATTGGTAGCCCAGTATGGGTTGGCAAATGTGTTTGACTTTTTTTCCCACTAACAGGATGTGGTGTCGCTGGTAAAGCCAGCATTTATTGCTCATCCCTAGTTGCCCTTCAGAAGGTGGTAGTGAGCCGATTTCTTGAAGCTTCGGTCTGTGTAGTGTCACATCCACTGTGCTGATCGGAAGGGAGTTCCAGAATTTTGAACGAAATAATAATATATTTCCAAGTCAGGCTGGTGTGCAGCTTGGATGGGAACTTGCAGGTGATGGTGTTCCCATGTACCTGCTGCCCTTGTCCTCCTAGATGGCAGAGGTCATGGTGTTGAGTTTCTTGAGCGTTGTTGTAGCTGCACACATTAGGCAAGTGGACAGCATTCCATCACACTCCTGGCTTGTGCCTTGTAGACACTGGGCAGGCTTTGGGGAGTCAGGAGGTGAGTTACTCACCGCAACATACACAGCTTCTGACCTGCTCTTCGAGCCCCAGTATTTATATGGCTGCTTGAGTTATGTTTCTAGTCAATTGTGACCTTGTGGATGTTGATGGTCAGGGATTCAACAACCAGAATGTCAAGGAGAGGTGATTAGACTCTTTCTTGTTGGAGATAGCCATTGCCTATCACTTGTGTGGTGCAAATGTTGCCTGCCACTGATCAGCGCAAACCTGAATATTTTCCAGGTCTTACTGCACACTGGCATAGACCGCTTTAGTATCTGACTGGAACTGAACATTGTGGAATCCTTAGTGAACATCGCTAGGACAACTTAGGACCTTATGATGGAGGGAAGGTCATTGATGAAACGGTTGACTATGATTGGGCCTTGGACATTGGCCTGAGGAACTCCTGCAGCAATGTCCTGTGGCTGAGATTGTTGGCCTCCAAAAACCCGAATCATCTTCCTTTGTAGGATAGTTTTCCCGATTTCCATTGACTTCAATTTTGCCTGGCTTCCTTGATGCTCAGCCAAATGCTGCTTGGAAGTCCAGGAAGTCACCCTCACCTCAAGTCTGAAATTCATCTATTATATCCATGTTTGGGCCAAGGCTGTTTTGAGGTCTGGAGTTGAGTGGTGCTGGTGAAACCCAAACTGAGCATCGGTGAGCAAACTATTGCTGTGTAAGTGCTGATATTTGAGGGCAGGACTTATGTTTTTTGCACTTCACTAGGTAAATGCCAGTGTTGTAGCGGTATTGGAATAGCTTGGTTAGAGTGTAACTCGTTCTGGAGCGCAAATCTTTAGGATTACAGCCGGGATGGTTGATCCCTTGGCTTGATGACAAAAGTAGAGTGAGGTTTATGCTAGGCCATGAGGTTACAGATTGTTGTTGAATACAATTCTGCTGCTGCTGAAGGCCCACAGTGCCTCATGGATGCCCAGTTTTGGACTGCTTGATATGATCTGAATCTACTCTATTTAGCATGGTGGTAGCGCCACGCAACACAGTGGAGCATGATTCAGCGTAAAGATGGGACTTTGCCTCTACAAGGATGTGCAATTGACTCTCTGACATGAACAGTGCACCTGTGCCAGGTAGGTTGGTAAGGCAAAGGTCAGGAAAGTTTCATGATTTGATGCTGCAGAGTAGATGCATTAATAATGTTCAAGTACCACATTCTGTAGTTAAAAATTAGTTGTAGATCTATATGTTACACAAATCTCTATTATTTCCCTTTCTCTTAATGTTCTGTGTAATTGTTCTGTCAGACAAGAGAGAGTCAAGCAAAGCAATAGGTGGTGTTTATTGACAGATTTTAGATACGTTTCACCAGCAATAGATATTTTTGTTTGTAAATAGAAAGTGCTGGAGACATGGAGCTCTACTGACATGTAGGCAGAACTAAAACAAATTAGTGTAGAACCTGGGGCTAGACCCAGGCCATGTAATTCACTGTTGTGATGCTTCTTTTAAATTCCAGCTTTTCTCTCCTTGCCTGCTCTGCTCAGGGCTATGACTCCCAGGAACCTAGGAAATAGGAACTTTTAGGAACAAGAAAATGCGTTTTAGCTAAATACAATATTGCCGCTGTCTAGTTGCAAATGCTGGGGTATGCGGCCATGAATCCCATTAGCTCCTTAGTATTTCTTCAAGTGTGAATCTAGACAATAAATGTTGGTAGGCTGTTTGACTCTGCCAGGCATAGTGACTAAATCTACCCTGCATACAGCCAACATTTACGCATGCACACTTTCTAGCAGTTTCTAGTGGTTCTTGTCTCATGATCAGTAGCAATGGCTCTGGCTCTTTTTTTAAATCCTCCTCTCTAGCTAGTCCAAGCACATGAAGCCAACTGTAGCATCTATACTATTGATCCAGTTGAGCCAAGAATTGAATATAGCCTCTTTCTGGTCTATATGACTTTGGAACATGCAAAGTGATGCATATGCTCAATGAGTCTTCAGGGGAGTTCATGATTGCACATCTGTACAAAGCTCCAGAAAGGAAAGCCCAACTAAGTTAGAATTTGGCAAAAGGTGAGGAAAAGATGATTATGCTGCTTCCTGATTTTCTTTCTCTGGTGCTGTTGCTCATAAACAAAGAGACCAACCAGTCATATCTGTTCCTGCGTTGCAGTTAGCACTTGTAATGTCTGAGTCATACCCTTTGCATCCAATGCTTCGTTGCTACAATTTTAGTCAACTCATTCCTCTAACATTCCCTTCTATTTCTAGCTGGTACTGCATTGCAGTTTATAATTGCGCCTGTGTTTAAATGCTGTTATGATGAATTTGCAAGATCATGGCTGCTTAAACAAATTGCCACATGCAAAATACATGAAGTGGCCATTCAGGTCAATTATAGGAAATATACCAGAGATGTGTCTAGTCACATTTCTGGGAAACAACTGGAGATTCCGTGAATTCATTTGAAGCACAGTGAGCAAGACAACTCTTTCAAGACAACAGGTCTTTAACACTTCTATGTTCCCATGGGGTGCAGTAAGATGATGACAATGGGGTACTATAAATAGCTGAAAGCTTAAAGTGCAGTGTGACGCAATTACAAAGAGAACAAGGCAGAAATAGAGAAAATTGGACACAGAGGGCTGGATTTTCAAATGCCCACAGGGTTGGGGCTTGGTGTGGGTGCGATTTATATATTGTGGCCCTGGAACTTGTCTCAGGATCCTGATGCCTCCAGAACAATTTGGAACTTTCAAAGGGTCGGTGGGGTCAGAGAGGGGGTTGTTGGGGGAGGAAATGAGTAACCTGCTCATTGCCAATTAAAGATCCTTCAAGTTCCTTAAATAGCTTTTTAAGGGGCCTGTCTGATGGAGAATGCAATTTTTCATCTTTATTTCGTGAACATGAGAAATCTGGTGCATGTCACTGCCCAGCTGTTGGGTTCATTGAAGGGACATTGGAAAGTTCATTTGACTTTGTGGATGACTGAATTTTGATGGGCCAACTAGCACTGGCTCCACTGCTGTGCATTTTCTATCTTTGCATGGCTACTTTCCTCCATGCTCCAGGTCCTGGCCTTCTAATGATCAGCCTGCTCTCCTCAACAAAGCAGCGGCCATCTCATCTTGGTCTTTGCCACTGGTGCTAGGCAGGCAGCTTCTGGCTCCTGGGGATCCTCAGTGCCATGAATTTGGTACCAAACTGACCTCCTGCCCAATTAGGGCATTTGTATTTAAAAATGGCATCAGAAGTGCGAAGCAGCTGAGGCGCGGGGTCGGGACCCAGAATTCATCCAAGTGTTTAGCTCCCGGCCGACTTTGAAAATCCAGCCCAAAGAGTCAGGTCTCACATGAAAGCAAAATCCTGTGGATGCTGGAAATCTGAAATAAAACAGAAAATGCTGGAAAAATGCAGCAAGTCTGGCAGCAACTGTGGAGAGGGAAACAGAGCTAATGTTTCGAGTCCGTATGACTCTTCTTCAAAGTTAAATGGAGTTAGGAATGTGATAGATTTTATACTGTTGAGGGGGTGGGAGGGCGGTGGAGCAGGTGGAGCAAAATACAGGGTCAGGGATAGGTGGGAGCTCAGGGGAGATTTGACAAAGATGTCATGGGCACAAGACAAAGAGAGTGTTAATGGTAGTGGTAGAGACTATGCCACTGTTAGCACCTTTCTTAAAGATAAGATAGCAGAATGTGTTAATGGCTGGCCCAATGTTCAGCACTCTGTGAAAGCAAAGCACAAGAACAAGTTACAGATGGCCCTGTGGAAGGAGGGGCAGTGGGAAAAAATTTATAAAAGATGAAAATGGAGGACAGGGTTCATGGTCTGAAGTTGTTGAACTCAATGTGGGGACTGCTTTGTGGAACACCTTCGCTCAGTCCACAAGCATGACCACAAACTTCCTATTGCTTGTCATTTCAATTCACTGTCTTGCTATCATGCCCACATTTCAGTCCTTGGGCTGCTGCAATGTTCCAGTGAAGCCCAACACAAACTGGAGGAACAGCTTCAGGCCATGAACTCTGTCCTCCATTTTGATTTAAGATTTTTTTCCCAACCCCCTCCCCCCACAGGGCCATCTATAACTTACTACTATGGCTTGCTTTCACAAAGTGCTGACCCTTGTTCTGCTATTAACACATTCTGATATCTTACATTTATGCTGCTATTAGCACCTTCCTTAGTCTTTAACATTACCATTAACACTTCTTTAGTCTTGTGTCCATGACATCTCTGTCAAATCTCACCTGAGTTCCCATCTATCCCTGACCTTCTATTTTGCTTCACTTGCTCTACCTCGTCCCCCTTCAACAGTATAAAATCCATCACATTTCTACCTCTAATCGACTTCGAAGAAGTCATCTGCTCTCGAGATATTAATGCTGTTTCTCTCTCCACAGATGCTGCCAGACCCACTGAGTTTTTCCAGCATTTTCTGCTTTTATTTGAGTCAGATCTCAAAATAGACTTGTGGCAATCCATTATACTATATTTTAGAAAGAGCAAGTGGAATGTAGACGATCCGATGACACTCTTCGAAGAAGAACAGGGTTTTTATGCTGTCCTGGATGGTATTTAACCCTGGACCAACAACAAATGATCTGATTTTGGTTTGTTAGGAGAAAAGTAAATGAGACCCTGAATCAACAGTTCTTATAATAATGCAGTTTTGTTCTGTGTTCCATACCCCACAACTTGTAAATTGCTTGCAATCCTTCAAGTAACAGTCATTGCTCTATTTTGTTGTGCTAGCCCTGTGAAGTTTATTTTCATAGTGCAGAATATTACACGTAGAGTGTGGGCGCGCGCCCTACACACCCAAGCGTAAAATGATGCGTGATGACGTCAGGCAAACGTCCCGACATCATCGTGCAGTCTTGCGATATTTCAATCGGCAGCCGCTCAACCGAACGGTTGGTGGGCAGGCGAAAAGGCCAAGCGGCCTTTACATTTTTTAAGAAACCTCATCCACGGGCAGGATGAGGTTTCCAAAAACAAATAAACATTAAATAAAAATTTCATTTTTGAATTAAAAACATGTCACAGCTCATGTAAAAGAGTCGTGTTTTAAACCAAATTTTATTTCGTTTATTATTGTTTTTTAAACAGCGTTTCATCTCCCTGAGGCAGCTGCGTGCCTTATGGAGATTGAAGCGCTCTTTCGCGCTAGGCCCGTTCACTCTCCTCTCCCCCACACCAGCTGCACAGGCAGCGCTGAGTGCTGCTGCTCGGGTTCCACGCTGGACGGGCCTTAATTGGCTCGCCAGCATGAAATCGTGGTGCGTGGCTTCGTGGGCGTCCTGACCGCCCCCACTGAGCACCCCCGCCAAGGGTAAAATCCTGCCCATAGTTTGCAAAGTAAGTGTTAAGAGGGACTTGGACTTGTCAAACAGTATTCAAATTATCATTGCATCTTTAATGCAGAGTGACATTTGTTATATAATGGTCCCCGCATTCTCCACATCATTAGTTTCCTGCTGTAGCACTGTAGTTAGAAAGCCCCCCACGGTGCCTGCTCGTCCTCCCATCTTCAGTCACATTATAGCTATAAACAGACAATTTCCCAGTTATAAAACTGCTTTATTCCAATCAAAAAAGATCACTGAAACTCAGGTTCAGTGTGGTTCCTTTCTAGAACACTAATGGCATAATATTTGATTTTATATCTAGTGTAAAGCCGATTGATTTTAAATGAATAAAAATAGCTGAAAATAGCAAATTGACAAATTAGGACAGTATCAAGGCACAAATAAAGCAAAATCCTTACATGTGAAAAAACTACTGTGGATATCAATGCATTTTTTTATGTGCGATCAAAACCTTCTGTTTTTGAACTGGTCATTACTAACATCTGCAAATATTTTTAGCTATTTTATTGAGAGTAAATGGCAGCATAATATGAATTCTATAATATTTGGAAGGACTACATTCTAATGCTTATTTCAGTTCGATTACTGTACACAGAATATAGGCGTGGATTGGCATTCTGATGCTGTGCGACTGGATTTAAATGACTTTCCAATAGGTGAAACATAGTGGGTAATATTGGTTTTACACTCTGCCCGATTTTCTTTTCCTTGGACCAATTAACTCTCATAATTCAGGACTTTTCAACTGCTGAGCCCATTCATCAGCTGAGAAAATGGAGTTGGCAGCTAAAAATTGGCCCCAAGAATAAATGAGGGTACAAAATAGTACATCTCTTCAAAAAAAACATAGGGGTCAATTTTCAACTTACTGCCCAGGTAATGTGGTTCGGCCGCCTGTTATAGAAAAGAATGAAAATAGCTATTGGGCAGTTTCTAGGGGCCAACTGATTCATAAGGTAAAGTTTATGCTTGAGTGATGAGAATAACTCTACCCCATAATCATCCAAAACATTTATGTAGTAAAAAAACTATCTGCAGTACTCATTCACTTCTCAAACCACTCTTACTAGAGAACAGTGTATGATTTGAAGGTATTTACTTGCGTGTGCGCGTTTTGGAGAGGAATTTAATCAAAATACCTGCTCATTATACAGCAACTAATTCAGAGCAATTGAGGCTTTCTTTAAATCATTTGATTGAGTCCACAAATTCATGCACAAAATAGTTTAAGATTGTACTTATTCTTCATGCTAAAGTTGGCTGCTGTACAAGATTTTATTTTAAAAAAGCCGGAACGGAAGTTTCAAGCTGCACGTTAGCTGACCTTTTCTTTTTAAACTGCCAGCAACACAGATGTTAATGTAATTGGGTAGCCAGGGAGCAGAATAAATTTTATCCATACTGCTTAGCGATTCTGATCACACATCTATAGATCTTTGAACAAAATACAGACAAATATGCTAACTGAATATTTATTTATGAATATTACTGAGCAAAATAGTGGTCTATAATGGAATCTTTATAATTATAGATTGTCCTTGCGCACATCAGCAGTGCTGACATTGACGGCAGTAATGCAAGCTGTAATTATGCTGTAAATCAGTGCAAACAATAGTGGAACAAGTTGATTGTGGGCTGCCAGAAATTTTCTGGAATCCATTTATTATTCTGAATTGGCCAGTGTCTGCAATTAAACTGATTTTTGCTGCTCATGAAGGTGAAGGAAAGTAATGTTGTAAATATTTTTACGTTCCACCCTGGCACAGTGCAGTACTGCCTGAGTTTGGATCCCTATAATGTTGGACAGCATTTAGACTTCCTTATTGAGATTTTAATACCAAGCCTCTGATTATGTGTCCTCTTACAATGGGCATCTTGCTCGGGTCCAGGCAATTTGATTTAAACCATGTACTGGGTATGGTCGTGTCATGGTTATGTTATTCAACTGTAATTTCCAGAGCACTGAATAAATAATCCAGAAGCTACCTATGCAAATCTCGCTATGGCAGTTTGACAATTTGAATTTAGTTTAAAAGCAGTGAAAAGTGACCATGAAATGGTCAGATTGTTGTGAAAACCCCACTTGGCTCACTAATGCCTTTAGGGAATGAAACCTACTTTCTTTACCCAGTCTGGTCTATATGTGACTCATAAGATCACAAGGTCATAAGAAATAGGAAGCAGAGTAGACTCCAAAATGATTGGCTTTAAACCAACCTCTGAAAACCCTAGCAAGCCATTCAGTTATCAGGGCACTCAGGAATGGGCAATAAATGCTAGCTTTGCCAACAATACCCATACCCTGAGTATAAATAAAGAAAAAGGCTTCAATAAGCTGGAATTTCTTCTAAAATAACAGAATAGCTAGTTATATTTTTTCACCTTCCGCCTTCTTTGACAACCAATCCATATCCCTCACATTTGTAAATATTTGGAATCTGTCATTTCACTTTGAATGTCTCAACAAATTGTCCATTCATTGTGTTAGGTATTTGTTCCATATCTTCATTATAGGTGAGAAATAACTAATCTTTAAGCAACATTTAAATTGCATAAGGAATTTTGGTTTGGAACAGAGTCAAGTTTTCACTTTTGCTACTGAGGTCTCTGCGGAACTTGTAATATTACTGAGTTGGACGGGCTCCAATATGCTTGATTGCTTGATATAGCTTATTCTGAATCAATGAAACTAAAGAAAGGGTGATCACTTTCCCTTTTCTTTTGTTTTTGACCTTAAACTGAAAAAAGTATTACGTAGGAATTAAGAGAAATTTTGGACAGGAGTCTTACTATTACTAGAAATGGAATGAGACAACCTGAGCTCAATTCACTTGTGGTTCCTGTTATATGCTGGAGAGACCTGAACACTATTCCTTTCAGTTAGCTTTGAAAGCGGGCTTCTCAAGAGGAAAAGGTGGCCCCTTTTAAAATAGCACCCATCCCACTAAAATATTGGCATTCAATTTTCACAAATATTCCTTTAAACATTCTTGATTTTGTTTCCAAAGCAAGTATTGGATAATTTTAGAGCTACTGTGACATGTACATTGACATTTGGCAAGACAATTCTAGGTCAAGAATATGCAACAGGTTGGAGAGACTGCAGACTAAACACAAATAAGACTGAAGGGGATTACGTTAACTTTTATTTGAAATATAGTAGAAATCAGCCAATGATGTTCTAGATGAGTGTCATATTAAATAAATTGAAGTGACAGCAAATATAAATGTGAAGGAATTCGTGCAAATACCCTTCTGGCATTGCCCGTCGCCCCCTTCTCTGCAATATTGTAAATTAACAAATTTATTTCTGAGAACTCATTCTTCTAGGTGGGTACCCTTTACATTCAGAGCAAAAACAGGTCATTTTCTTCCCAGTACATTGCAGCCTCAGTAGACGTTGCAAGTAATTTGCTGGGTACCTGCTCAAGTGATGCTTATTAAGGTAAATGGTGCCAGAACAGATGATAACCATTTCCCATTTGTATTTTCAGCACTAACTGCACGACGTGTTCTAAAGCCTCCAAATGGAATGCTTTATTTATCTTGCATTGTTCTGTTAATATGATGTTATCAGTGTTAGTTTAAGTCTACCATGCTTTTCCAAAATCTTCAACATTTGATAACCTTGGCATACTGTTTTTAAAGGTGTATTTGAAAGCTGAATAACATACACTGAGTGCATTAATGAAAGCCCCTGAATATGTAATTGCATGCAGCAGGAAGAATTAAAATTGGCAATTGCCAATGCGCAGCAGAGTTTAGAATGAATATGTCAAGTTAAAATCAGTATGAAGTCTATGGGGAAGAAACTCGTTCACGTTGCACCACTTCCAGTGGTGTAACACAGACATATGCTAATTCACCGGGGACTCAGCTGCTACTCGTGCTTTTCCATGGCTGTGGACCACTAGTAAACTGTAACGCACAATTGAGCAAAATGAAGAAAGGCTTGCAATTTTATATTGGCCAAATCTTCCTGTTTCCTGATCGTCAGAGAACACTTTGGGAATTGGCCAGGAAGTTTCAACTTCTGATGGGCAATTCCCTTGCTCCCTGGGACCCTCCGCGAATGTCTTCGACTCTGAGTTAGCATAGGAGAGTACTGATGTGCTTATCTGAAAAGTTAGCTCAGTTGGCTGGAGGGCTGGTTTATGATGCAGAGTGATGTGGGTTCAATTCCCATACTAGCTGAGGTCATCCTTGAAGGCCCCGCCTTCTCAACCTTCAGGTGGCAACCCTCAGGTTAAACTCACCACCAGTTGTCTCTCTCTAATGAGAGAGCAGCCTATGGCCCTCTCGGACTACGGTGACTTTCACTTTCATCTGAACAGTTACCCAGGAAATGTTAGTCAGTCTAACATCTGGGTAACTATAAAACTGACTTAACAATCACCACACCAACCTCCCCCACCCAACTATACATCTGACCTCCTGACTCACTCTGGTCACCCAATTATCATACCCAACCTAACTGCCTAGCCCCATACCCTTATCCACCTAATCGACTCACCCATCTACCCACCTTAGTCACTTATCTACATCGAACATTCAAACTGGATATTTATACTTCGCAGAATCACACAGTGCAGAAGAGGCCCTTTGGCCCATCAAGTCTGCACCGACATGTGAGAAACACCTGACCTACCTACCTAATCCTATTTTACCAGCACTTGGCCCATAGCCTTAAATGTTATGACGTGCCAAGTGCTCATCCAAGTACTTTATAAAGGATGTGAGGTAACCCATCTCCACCACCCTCCCAGGCAGCATATTCCAGACCATCACCACCCTCTGGATAAAAAAGCTTTTCCTCACATCCCCTCTAAACTTCCTGCCCCTTACCTTGAACTTGTGTCCCCTCGTGACTGACCCTTCAACTAAGGGGAATAGCTGCTCCCTATCCACCCTGTCCATGCCCCTCATAATCTTGTACACCTTGATCAGGTCACCCCTCAGTCTTCTCTGCTCCAATGAAAACAACCTAAGTCTATCCAACCTTTCTTCATAACTTAAATGTTTCATCCCAGACAACATCTTGGTGAATCTCCTCTGCACCCCCTCTAGTGCAATCACATCCTTCCTATAATGTGGCGACCAGAACTGCACACAGTACTCCAGCTGTGGCCTTACCAAGGTTCTATACAACTCCAACATGACCTCCCTACTTTTGTAATCTATGCCTCGATCGATAAAGGCAAGTGTCCCATGTGCCTTTTTCACCACCCCACTAACATGCCCCTCCACCTTCAGTGATCTATGGACACACACGCCAAGGTCCCTTTGTTTCTCAGAACTTCCTAATGTCATGCCGTTCATTGAATACTTCCTTGTCAAATTACTCCTTCCAAAGTGTGTCACCTCGCACTTTTTAGGGTTAAATTCCATCTGCCACTTATCTGCCCATTTGACCATCCCGTCTATATCTTTCTGTAGCTCAAGACACTCAACCTCATTTAACCACCCGACCAATCTTTGTGTAATCCACAAACTTACTGATCCTACCCCCCGTATAGTCATCTATGTCATTTATATAAATGACAAATAATAGGGGACCGAGCACAGATCCCTGTGGTACACCACTGGACACTGGCTTTCAGTGACTAAAGCATCCTTCTGTCATCACCCTCTGCCTCCTACTACTAAGCCAATTTTGAATCCACCTTATCAAATTACCCTGTATCCCATGTGCATTTGCCTTCTTTATAGGTCTCCCATGTGGGACCTTGTCTAAGACTTTGCTGAAATCCATATAAACTATATCAACTGCGCTACCCTCATCTACACACCTGGTCACCTCCTCAAAAAATTCAATCAAATTTGTTAGGCATGACCTCCCTCTGACAAAGCCATGCTGACTATCCCTGATAAAACCTTTTCTCTCCAAGTGGAGATAGATACTTTCCTTCAGAATTTTCTCCAAGTTTCCCTACCACTGATGTGAGACTCACTGGTCTGCAGTTCCCTGGCTTATCTCTACAACTCTTCTTAAATAGCAGAACCACATTAGCCGTTCTCCAGTCCTCTGGCACTTACCCCGTGGCCAGAGAGGAATTAAAAATTTGGGTCAAAGCCCCTACGACCTCCTCCCTTACCTCCCTCAGCAGTCTGGGACACAAATTGTCTGGACCTGGAGATGTGTCCACTTTTAAGCCTGCTAACATCTCCAATACCTTGTCACTCCCTATATCAATTTGCTAAAGAACCTCGCAGTCTCTCTCCCCGAGTTCCATACCTGAATCCTCATTCTCTTGGGTGAAGATGGATGTGAAGTATTCGTTCAACACTCTACCGATGTCCTCTGGCTCCACCCATAGATTGCCCCCTTGGTCCCCAATGGGCCCTACTCTTTCCCTGCTTTTACCAGCTGGAGCTTTCTCATATCCCCTCTTTGCTCTCCCCATTGCTTTCTTAAGCTCCACCCTGCACTTTCTGTACTCCACTAATGCCTCCGCTGATTTGCTCCCCTTGTACTTGCCATATAAATGGGGCTTGTATTCTGTGCTGATCTTCTTTGCACGTCTCTGTGTGGGCTCCTGCACTGAGCAACTTCTTCAGGTGGCTGCATCGGAAATCGGATCCTTTTAAACATAACCAGGTAAGAGTGCATTTTTCTGACTGATCAATGTCGAATGCAGCAGTTCCAATGCTGATCGGAAGATTTGAGCCATAGCGCTTTTCACAACTACCCGATGTCTCAAAGCACTTTACAGCCAACCAAGTACTTTTGCAATGTAGTCACTGTTGTAATGTAAGAAATGTGGGGGATAATTAGTGTACATGAAACTTCCATAAACAGCAATGTGATAATGACCACATTTTTGTGATCTTTATTGATGGATAAATATTGCCCAGAAGGAGTTCGGACCAGTGTTCTTATTTCCCAGTTTTTACTGTTTTTATTTTCCTTCTGGGTGGCCAGAACACTGGGAAACTCCTCTGCTCTTCTTCAAACTTGTCCCATGGAATCTTTTACATCAACCTGAGCAGGCAGATGGTTTAATGTCTCATCCAAAAGAAGGCATCTCTAACAATGCAGCACTCCTAGAGTATTAAACTGGAATATCAGCCTTGAATTTTGTACTCAAGCCCTGGAGTGGAACTTGAACCCGAAATCTTGTGACTCAGAGGTAAGAGTGCTACCAACATCCACAGCTGACACAGCAGCACATGACTTCAGCAGAAGGTTGCTGAACAGCAAAAATTGTGTACCAATCTGAGAAAACCCTTTACTTTATTGACAGAATTCTCCTGCTTGTCCATTGTGAATTTGTAAACAAGAATGAAGCATTTTAAAAATTTACTCTTGTGATTTGGGATGCTGACAAGGCCAATTTATTGCCTATCCCTTGCTCTAAGAAAGTGGTGGTGGACTTTACCTTGAAATCTCTTTGCCTTTGTGCTGACAATGCTCCCAAAATAGTATTAGGTGAGAATTCCAGTATATTGTATTGGCCCGGTGATGATGAAGGAATAACCTACGACCTGGAAGGGAACTTGGAGTGCTCAGGTTGCACTCCTATTTTATTTCTTTGTTCTTGAAAACCTGCAGTCATGTGATACTACTTTAGTGGGAAGTACCAGTTGAAACAAGCAATATTATCCCTACTTTTAGGAGCAAGATTAATAATTTTCACAGAGCCTCCTCCTGCCAAGTACGCAGTCGAGGTTATGAGCTTTTACCTGACAGCTGCAATATTGTTTCCCAGTGTTACACTGATACACTTTTAACTGGATGAGAAGCATCAGGTTTTGCACCAGTGTTGTTGTCCTACCTCTGTGACAAAATGCCATCGATTTGTGACTGCTGGATTCAAGTGATAGGCAAGCTTGAGATTTGCAACTGTGATCATCCAATGCAGCATTCATGCTATTGAGCTAATAGACCATCTGAATATAAGGCATAATTCTGCATCCCTGCAGTCTCAGTAAAGAATCATATAGGCATCCGTAACTAATAACATGCCCCATCCTGAACAAAAATAAAAATACCTGGAAAAACTCAGCAGGTCTGGCAGCATCTACGGAGAGGAACACAGTTAACGTTTCAAGTCCGTATGACTCTTCAACAGAACTAAATAAAAATAGAAGAGAGGTGGAGGTGTTGAAGGTGATGATATTATCTAAGGAATGTGCTAATTAAGGGTAGAAAGCAGGACAAGCAAGGTACAGATAGCCCTAGTTGGGGTGGGGTGGGGTGGGGTGAAGGCATCGAAATAGGCTAAAAGGCAGAGATAAAACAATGGATGGAAATACATTTAAAAATAATGGAAATTGGTGGGATATTGGGAAAAAAAAGGGGGGGGGGATCGGAAAGGGGGTGGGGATGGAGGAAAGAGTTCATGATCTAAAATTGTTGAACTCAATATTCAGTCCAGAAGGCTGTAAAGTGCCTCGTTGGAAGATGAGGTGCTGTTCCTGAAGTTGGGCTGAAATCTGACCCTAGAAGCATTGCAATAATTGAAGTAGAGAAGCTAGTTTTTTTGAAACAGATAAGTTTTACCTTGCTGGCAATGGCCTTTAAGGAAGTCCTGAGGAATGGGGAAAGCGCAATGGTTGGTCCACAGGATTACTGTGGAGTTGGGAGACCCAGTGCCAGCTTCGCTCAGGGAAGCCCAGGCTTTTGAAGGGGACTTAAAGCAGGCCTAAAAATTAACATATGTAGGGGTCCTATAATGTCTCTTTTTAGGTGGTTTATCCAATGATACCTGAAAAATTGTTTGACCGATTATGGAATTAGAAGTATTTCAGGTGTTTTGGTGGGGGTGGGTAGGGTGAAAGTCAGTGCTTTGGAATGTGGAACTCAGCATTGTGAAATTGAAGTCTTTTGTGAGAAAAACAGGTTCAGTTGATTCCAATTTCTACCCCAAAGACCCTCCTTCCCCTTCTTGAACATTAGAGATCATTTAATTCTACGTGCATGAATACTGAACAATCCTAAATTAACTAAGCTACATTAAAAACACTCTAGCAGCACTATTTATTTCTCCACCTCATTATTTGCCAATACTGGAAGCCTTTACCTTTCCCAGAAGTTAGGGAATGCTTCCATGCATGGAGGGTGGCAAAAGTTTGGAATTTTTTTCCACAAATGTCAGTTGATGCTGGGTCAATTGTTCATTTTAAATCTTAGATTGCTATGTTTCTATTAACCAAAGTTATTAAGGGATATCAGGCCAAGTATGGAGTTAAGTCATAGATCAGGCATGATCTCGCTGAATGGCACAAAAGGCTTGTGAAGCTGAATGGTCCACTCCTGTTCCCATGGGCTAGATTTTACCCCTCCCTGTAGGCTTGTTTGAAGGCAGGGGTGTTGATAAAATGCAGCATGTGGCTTGCCCGCTGCTTTCCTGCCCACCCCCGACCTGTCTCCCATTTCTTGGGGTGGTGGCGGAGGCATCAGGCTCACCCTTGGGCCTATTGAGGCCCATAAGTGACCGATTAATGGCCACGTAAGTGCATCATCCAGCCACCACCACTATTTTACCCATGACAGGGGGAGGCCCACAACAAGTGGCTAGCCCAGAAGCTTTTACTGGCCTGGCTGGTGTGCGTAAGGGGAGACAGAGCCTCCTTTCAGGGTCCCATGCTCATTGGAGGCAGCCCCTCCCACCCTGCAGGTCATACCCCACCCCGCCCCTATTTAACCTTCTCCCCAGCATCTCAAACCCAGGACTCCAAGCCCCCTCGCCCGGTCCTGCCAGCCTGGACCCACCGATATCCTGGACTTACCTCCAGTCCGGCCTCCATAGCCTCCTCATCTTTCAGACTGCTTGTAGTCCCAGAAGTGGCCACTGCTCAAACCTGGTACTGCTGGAACAACAAAGCTGCCGGGCAATCTGATTGGCCAGCAGCTCTCTAAACCAAGGCTTACCCCTCAGATGGGAATGGAAGTTTTGCCCCGAGCCAATTGATGCCCTGTAAATGTAAGATGGTTGCAGGACAGCCTTTTGTCTTTTTTGTGGGCAGGCTCCTGACTGACTGTTTTGTTGGAGAGGCAGGGAACGCAGCACACCGTAAACTCCAGTCCCATGTTTCTATGCTCTTTCATTCCCCTTGCAAACTGGAAGCCTTTAAAACTCAATTAATGACTACTTTCTGTTTGACCTAAACCTTTCACTTTTTTGGTGCTGCATTAGCCCATTAATTAGGTTTCTTACCCTAATAATTGTCACAATGTCTAGTAACCTCTCCTCCATTGAGGTACTTGGAGTGCTAACAGACACGTTCACATCACAACATGTCAGCTGAGGTATCCAAATATTTCTTTGAAAAATATGAATTGTGCGTTGAAAAGTGTGGACTTGCAATTTTTTACTAAGAGTTTGAAGTTGCCAATGTAGGTTCATAAAAAGTGAAACGGGTTGCAGTAATAAAAAGTAGCAACGTAAAAATGTGCCAGTAAAAAAGATTCAATTTTTTGAAAGCTACATTTCACCTGTCGTTATTGGAGCATTAGTCAGCCAATAATTCTACAGTTGTAATACATTGTGTGAATTTCCAGAGCCCATATTCCACACTTTTCCACCGACAGCTGTCTGTATAACTGATGTATATTACATCAGTTATAAGGGGAGAATATGATTCCTAGGAATTCAGGCAATAAATGTGGTTACAATTGTAGAAATATTGGCTGAATAATGCTCCAATAACTCTGGATGTATTGTACTTGAATATTTGTAAAAAGCCTCTTAAACAGGTCAGCAGTTTTTAAGGGCCATAATGCTTTTAAACAAAGAAATACTGGCAGTTATTATTTGCAACAATGGGAAAAATAAAGACAATTTAAATGAGTCTCTCCATTTGCAACCTTTAAAAAGACAGTTGTAGACTGTTTGAATTGGTTTCTGTTAAAGGCCCACATTATCAATCCATTACTTGACGTTGTAAGATTAATTGGGACTTTCCAGGTCTATTTATTTTGTTTTGTGATCCATCTTCCTGTACAGATTACTTTTGTTGTTTTGTCAATTTTTATGTGAGATGAGTTTTGATTGACTGAAATGCCCATTTGTTGGGACATTGTAAATCTGACAATCGTAATATATCCCATTTTACAGGACGGCAAAGGTAACAGGCTGATTCAATAATTCAGGGTTAATGACCTTCATGATATTCATCAACCTTACTTTACCATCTAATTGTGTGATGATAGAACTAAATTGGTAATATTTGCAAAATAGGACCTCTTTCTTATTTATTGTTCCTAATGAGCTTAATGAGCGTAAAATGAACTTAAAACAATAACTGCTGTAATGTGATATTTTCTGCTATGAACCATTAGCTTATTCACCATGAAGATACCGCAATTAGTTGATTAAAGGTCAGACTCATTAGAGGTGGTTTCTGGTGTGTGAAAACTTTACATTTTTGCATCACTCTATGCAAACCAATTTGATTGTCTGAAGATCTTGAACAGTTTGCAGGATGAGCTCTTATATTAATATCTTCAATATTGTGGCTTAACATTGATTAAAATTATAACACAACTGATGGCTATTGAAAAGACAGCATTCAAAATGAATCAATAATTCTTTGGACTGACTGTCTTTGAACTTCCCCTCATGTTTGGTGCCCCTTTGACCCTGCCACATGAACAGGGTCCCATGTGAGTTGTAGCAGACAGCAATTCAAAGTTGTTAGGCTTGACAAAAATTGTCTGACATCACAAATTCACACCCACAATTGACTAAAACTATAATTGTGGGACGCTTTGTTTTCTAGATATTATCACCAACTTGAAATTGGCTTTGATGAAGTGAAATGGACTTTGCTAAGGTT
The DNA here is from genome assembly GCF_964194155.1 of Cetorhinus maximus. Taxonomy (NCBI): domain Eukaryota; kingdom Metazoa; phylum Chordata; class Chondrichthyes; order Lamniformes; family Cetorhinidae; genus Cetorhinus; species Cetorhinus maximus. Next base: position 192,575,349 of record NC_135879.1, read on the forward strand.
AAATCCCACTTCTTCAGTTTGCAGGACAAGTCTTTGAGCTTGTAGAAATTTAAGATTAATTGTTCAAAATTTCTTGTCATGCAATAATAATTTCCTGTACAAACCAGTTGGGTTTTCATAGCTGCAAAGGAAGATTAACACATTTAATTGTTCAAAATAATTACTGGTTGACTAAAGTTTGAGATTTTAGAGATATGAAAGCCCAGCTACCAATATCTTTTTGATAGTTTAATTTAATTATGAGACCTTAGGTGCTTGTAAATGCCATACTTCTTAAAAAGCTGTGCTGCACACTAGTAACATGGAGTGGCAGAAAATAAATTTAGCCACTTTTTTTTCATATAAAGAGATCTGTTGAGGCCAAATTCTATTAAAATCGGCTTTTCTCCATCAGCTAAATGTTGCATTCTTTTCAGTTAATCATGCTGGTTCACATTCTGCCTTTGTCTATAAATCAAATGTAGGTAGCATTTGATTTGCAGCATTAGTTCAAATCTCATGCTTCATGCAAAAATTATCATACAGTTGATATTGATAATGTTATCAAACTGCTCATGAACACAAGCATGTATGAATTTTCATTATTCTGAAAAAAATGATCATGGAAAAAATGTAGAACTAACAAAAGCTTCATGCCAGCTGAGGGGGTGTCAGTCGCTCAAGCAGAAACACTGAAGAATTGAATATATTAAAAGAGCAATACCTGGTTTTCATGGTTGCAGAAATGAATGTAGCAAATCTACCACTATAGGGATAATGTAATTGACAAGAATTTGTCAAACTGTCAACCCTGGAGTGAGCCTGATGGGCAGCAGTTTAATCAGTTTAACAAATCACGTTGTTGGCCATTCAGTCAGCATCTTGCCAAATTCCAAAATTGGATTCTGTTGGCTCCTGGTCACCAGCTTGTTGGGACTTATGGATCTGGGTGGCATGCTTGTTTTGGGGTGGCCGAGTTGGTACAATAGACAGGGTAGGTCAGCAGACCGTTCTTAAGTAGGACACAGTCAGTTTATTTACAAAGATATTCAGCAGCTACACTTGTGTGCTTTCAACTCAAATCCTGCCCCTACACTACTGACTTTAACTATAGACTACTGACTACTGAGGTACCCCACACTACTCTTCTATTGGATCATGTGATCTTCCATTATAACATTCTTCTTAAAGGTATATCACATATCAGATTACCACAGATTCATTGACAACAACATACTATGTGTTTTTTAAAGCTAATCATTGAACTTATTTGGCCAAGGGTTTAGTTGAAGCTTCAACCTTCGTCAAGAGCAATTGAGGGGTAAGATTGCCTGCAGTTAAGTTTCAATCTTTAGAAACTAAATAAGAACGGTTCTCGTCATAAATTTTAGAAATCAGAGAGATTTAAGAAAGCCAGGAGTAGGAGCATTAGATTATGTTCAAATTCAGATCAGTCAATCAGTAGTTATGACAATTTTAAATTTAGTGTAATTATATATGGACATGCAAGGTGGTGGCTAAAGATATAAGACGACAAATCAAGAAAGAAGAAGACTATAAACAAATTTAGTGGAGAGTTACCAAATGTCAGAACCAATACTCTGTGGAAGATGGAACAGTTTCAAAATATTAATTAAACTGTTAGCTGATCATAAGAGGTTCTAGGTTAACAACTGGATTAGACCCAGTTTCAGGCTGAGGCATTGGGATGTGCAATTGTCCCATGCCCAGTTAAACTGAGGCAGGCCGTACACAAACTTTGTGCTGCCTCCTCATTTCAATGATTGGCATGTGCAGCCAGTGTTAAACAAATTGAGGACCTCAGTGACCACAGCAGCACTGACCTCACTCTACTCTGAGGCTGCAGGTTGCGTTGTAGGAGGTAACACAATTCAGGGACCACCTCCTTCATGAAATGTAGCTGCCTCAGACACTGCTCTTGGCTAAGGTGGAGGTAGGAAGAGTGTTCCCTGAAGATGCTCGGTGGGTACATCCTTCTACTGAGATGCCGCTCCCCCTCCTCCCTTTATGCACTGCTTCGCCTCTCCACTGCCCAAGACGGACTGCAACTAAAGCTTCAATTAGTGAAGGCTCCTTGGTGAATTATATCATCAATCCCTTTTGAATCCAAAAAACATTTCCAAACTCCTCCAAAAAAACTGAGCACAGTACTTCCACTCACTCAGCAGCAATAGCAAAGCAAAGTCAAATGCACCTCACCTGAAACTTCCATGCTGGTCCCTTTGAACAGCACTAGTGGGAAGGCGGAGGGTGAACTGTGTTACCGCCCACAACCCGAGCTGAAGCCACAGAGCAGGGTGAGGTCAGTGCGGTCAACTGTGTGGCTGAACGTATGTCCAGCTGGGAGTAATCTGATTGGCTGGCAGCTTTGTAGTCCCAGCAGCGCCAGACTCAGTAGTGGGCACTGCAAGCAGGCCTGAAGAATACAGCATGGACATTGGGCTAAGGTAATTCAGGGCTTTTTGGGCAGGGAGGGACCGGGCATCCTAGGGAGGGGTAGCAGCAGGGTGGGAGTCAGATTTTGGAGACTGGGAGGAAGCACAAAGTGGGGGGTACCATCTTGGTGTGCCTCCGATGTTCACAGAGCACCACCCCGCCCCCTCCTAAGGAGATAGCCCCCTTCCTTCCAGAGTTGGTGAAAAAGTGGCCTTGCCCACTCTCGTTTGCCTTCCACCCCCAATCTTATTATCATGGTGGAGGCAGAATTTAGTTCTTAACTGCCTCTTAATTGGGCAGTTACGGGCCTTAATAGGCCTAAGGGCAGGAGGGCTAGTTACCCACCCACTGTATTAATGGCAACAGTCGGGGATGGGCGGCAAGACGTTGAGCTAGCCGCCTGTCATATTTTACGTGCCCCTCTGTGAAAAACTTGCCCAGCGGGGGAGGGTGTAAAACCCAGCCTGTCATGTTCAAGGTGGCAGATCTTAATCCAAAACTGTATTTTCAGTGTGCAAGCACCCTTAAAATCATGGACCACCATGCAGGCTGCTCCACAAGCGGCTAGAATAGGGCCAGTACGGCTGGCACAAGAGACAGTATGGAAATGAATTTTGTGGCCTTTGAGGGGAATTTTGTTTGCTTGGCACCACTTGTGAACATATTTCTCCCCCTTTATGTTAATAGTAAAATCCCCTCAGACACAGATATAGACAGGAGCTGCACGATTGCTACCTGTAACTTTGCTATATAAACTAAAAAGGACTAACTTTGACAAGCACATTCTCTAATCCTCAAAACTGAATGTTACTGAAATGCTATATTAAATTGAATTCAGCTGTGGTACTGTATTTCTGACTTATTCTGAATTATGTTATAATAAACAAGATTTGTATTTCTATGCACCTAATGAGGTAGTTGAGAAATGTCTAAGAGAATTTCACAAACACCGAAACTATATTACGAATAACTTTTGATGTGCACTGGTGTTAGGCACCCTTGGCTGCCAAAGATAAGTGTTGAGATGAATAAGCAATTCATCTGTTTTTGGTGGCGTTAGTTAAAAGGATGAACATCTGTCGGGGCACCCGGAGATTTCCCCGTTCCTAGTCAAATAAAACCACAAGTTCTTTAAAAGCTACCCGAACAAAAGTAGATGACAGTGCTTAGGTTAGAAATCCCACCCAGAGGACAGCACCTCTGACCACAGCACTCCTCAAAACCGCACTGGAGTATCGGTCTTGATTAAGCGCAGTTGAGCCAAGCGCACACGTTACATTAAAAACAACCAAAGCTGTTACAGTACAACTTGAAAAAAAAAATGTAATTGTTCTGTTCAACTGCAGAGAATTAGAGTATTGAAGGAGTTATTAGTGGTATAGTATTCGGTTTTGCTCAGTCATTCGTTTCTTTCTGATGAGCCAAGAGGTACATGGGCCCTTGTAATGAATTGGTTTATGAAGGATGACCTCAAGGACCAAATTAGGCATCAGACATAAAAACCTTAGAAACAAACCTAAATTACTTACTATTATTTCTACAGTGTTTTACAAAGCCAGAAAGGATTAGAGAGCAAACGGAATCTTTCAATTGTGTTCCAGCTATGTAATTTGGGAAACATTCCAACCCAGCATTATTCTATTTAAAATTCTTAATTACTTCAATAAATTAGTTTACCCAAAAATTATGCCATTTTGATTAAAATATATAAATTAGCCAACAAACAGTTTTTATGTAACTTGACTGGTTGAGGGAAGGTGGGTTGGTGGCACCTCACCTTCACTTCTCAGATTTAGGTTCAAATTTAACATGGGCAGGTGGGATGAAAGTCTCCTTTCTACATCAACTGAAATAGCATTGGGTGGAATGAATTTGGACAAATTAGACTGGATTTTCTGCAGGACATTTCCATCAGAAATGTGCCAAGACAAGTCTTCTTCCTGCTCAACAGCACTGGTACTGAGCCTTCGAGCATCAGATGAATTGTGGCTAAGCTCCACACTTTACAAGTACCTCTGATTGGGTGTGTTAGTGAAGAATGGGAACTAGTGTACTATGTTCCGATAGGGTTACTCCCCACTTGCCCTTGCCATCACAATCCCCATCCCCTTCTTTTCACCACTCCCAGGCCACCCCTCTCATTCCTGTCTCGAAACTCTGCATTTACCTCCAACCTGGATCTGTGACTTAGAACATGGGGACTGTTTGTAGTCTCAGCAGTGGCCACTGCTTCCGGTGGTGCTGATGGGACTACAGAGCTGCGGGCCAATCGGATTGGACAGCAGTGCTGAGGCGAGACTTCCTCCTGAGTGAGGGTTGTTCAATGGCTGCGGGATAGCTGGCATCAGTGTGGATGCAATCCCTGCTGACTAAATACTTCCCATATCTTTCTGTCTTTGGCCTTGTCCAGCTCCAACCAAGATCAATGCAAGCTTCAGGACATGAGGGTAAATTCAGTAAACCATACAGGGGAGCACAACTCAAAGGGAGTGTGGTTCAGAGTTCAGACTACCACAGTTTGGCTCCAGTTTTTTCTTTATATTCGTTTATCGGATGTGAGCGTCACTGGTTAGGCCAGCATTTATTGCCCATCCCTAATTGCCCCTGAGAAGGAGGTGCTGAGGTGACTTCTTGAACCACTGCAGTCCATGTGGTGTAGGTACACCCACAGTGCTGTTTGGAAGGGAGTTCCAGGATTTTTATCCAGCGACAGTGAAGGAACGGCGATATATTTCCAAGTCAGGATGGTGAATGACTTGGAGGGGAACTTCCAGGTGGTGGTGTTCCCATCTATCCTTGTCCTTCTAGATGGTAGTAATTATGGATTTGGGAGGTGCTGTCTAAGGAGGCTTGGTGAGTTCCTACAGTGCATCTTGTAGATGGTACACATGCGTCTACTAAGTGTGTCGGTGCTGGAGGGAGTGAATGTTTGTGGATCGGGTGCCAATGAAGCGGGTTGCTTTGTCCTGGATGGTGTCAAGCTTCTTGAGTGTTGTGGGAGCTGTGCTCATCCAGGCAAGTATTCCATCACACTCTTGACTTGTGTGCCTTATAGATGGCGGACAGGCTTTGGGGAGTCAGGAGGTGAGTTACTCACTGCAGGATTCCTAGCCTCTGACTTGCTCTTGTAGCCACAGTATTTATATGGCTATTCCAGTTCAGTTCCTGCAGTTCTCAGAATCACACACTCCACTGGGAGTACAGGACCAGTTAAATAATCTTACCATCCAATTTTTCTCCTGTGAGTTCTTGTAGGTTTCTGGTCTCAATCCTGACTTCAGCAACTTTCCAACAATCCTTCCTCATTTCTTAACTGGTTTTCCCACTTACTTTCCTCTTATTTTTTTCTCCATTTTGGAGGGTTCTTATTGGCATATCTTTTCCATGCCTTTTAATCAACTTACTTGAATATTTTTATGCTATTTTATTCTTTTGATGCTTTATCGCTTCACTGAGTTAACTTTCGTACTGTTGACAAAGAGCTACCGTGTGATATATATGACAGGGTTCGTCCTATTTTGTTGCATCTGCATATGTATGAGCCGCCCAAGACACACAAAAATGATGTCCCTCTATGCCCATCTGATCTATGGCTGGTTCTACACAACATGAATTGGCCAAAATTGAACGAATTGTTACAACCAGTCTTGACCATGTTTTCCACATACACGGTGAAGGACTCCTTCACATTTGCGAAGGCCATACAGGATTTGCATATCGATAGCAATGCTGAGTCTATGTGCTCATGTGACATTGCTAGCCTATTCACTGGTGTTCCACTTAAGGAAGCCATAAATACTTGTGCTGCAGTACTATATCATGGCGATCTAAACCTGCCACCATTGTGCGAATCAGTATTCATTGAACTTAGCAACTCATGCTGTTGAGTTCAGTTTTAATGACACCACGTATACTTAAATAGATGGTGTTACTGTGGTATCCGCTCTAGGCTGAACTCTCACAAACTTCTATGTTGGGTTCCATGAGAAACATGTCTTCAATGGAGTGACACCTAACCTCCTGCCCCTCATTTATTTCTGATGTGTGGAAGATATGTTTGCTGTATTTAAATCTGCAGCTGCATGTAACAATTTCCTTACATGTCGTAATGGGCTCCATCCTGCGCTCAAATGCACTTTTGAAATGGAGCAGTCAAATCCCCTTCCTTGATGTACTAGTTGAGAAATCTGCCGGGGGTTCTCTACCAGTGTACCGCAAGCTTACCTTCACTGGTCAGTATACACGTAGGAATTCTTACAGTCCCACACACTATAAGATTGGTCTAACCTTGTAAATAGGGCCTAAGCCATTTGCTCACCATGCAAGCTTGATGCTGAAATAGGACGCATCAAAGGCATCCTGCGGGATAATGGCTACCCTGATCAGCTCATTTTGCGTTGAGAATCACGCAAACTCATGAACGAACCTAAAGTCGTAACATTCGGCCCTGAAAAGTGCCTAGGCTACCACAGATTACCCTGGAAGGACAAAGTATCTCAAAAATTTGAGCAGCAGGTGAAGCTAGCTGTTTCACGTTATTACTATGCAGTAGCAACACGAGTGGCATTCGCCAGAACCAGATGCTGCTGTCAAGCCAAAAAGATGTTCTGCCTATCACACAAATGAGTAATGTGGTATATGAATTTCAGTGCTAGTGTGATGCTAGGTATGTAGGGCATACATCCCAAAGACTGGTGGATCATATCAAACAGCATGTCCCAGCCACTGTTCGCAATGGGCAGGGTAGAGACCGTACCCAACCAGCCCGTGCTTGCAAAACTCAAAACGCAGTGTCCAACATTAGATGTGATTCCGCAATTGGACAACATTTGCTAAATAATCCTCAGTGTGCTAAGAATTATGCTGACAACCAATTTAAGATTGTCAATTGGGCTCACAACGTGGCACATTTGCATGTACTGGAAGCTACATATATTAATGCACAGGATCCTGCTCTTTGCAGACAGAAAGAACATGTACACACATTATGCCTGTTTCAGCTAAACAAAATAAGTGACAGCCATTTGCTGACTCATTCCTCAGACCAATGCCTTCACCAATCAGCATCAAGCCGCCTGGTTTAAATTTCAAACAATGATTGGCAGTTAGCTGTCAGTCACCATCACTGGTGCATTCTCCATGGCAATGTCACTTGCCAACCAATCAGCACTCTCTTCACATACAGTATAAATTGTTGTTTTCCCTTTATATTGGTATTCTTGTGAAGTGTCCTGATGGGTACAAGATGAAAAGCTTCAACGTGTCTTTTTTCAGCAATACTCAAATTCTGTACTACCAAACAACTAAGAATTAACTTATGTATATCATCCACCAGACTTCACCTAATTCCAGCCTTTGAAAGTACCCATTTGTTGATAATTCCAACCATTAACTTCTCTTGGTGACAAACATCAGCATCTATGAGTTTGGACTTCTGCCAGTCATTCCTCTCACTGTCCTCCTCCAACTCCACTTACTCATTCTATGAAAGAGATCCTTATATATCATGTACCCGCTCCTAATTCAGAAATGTTGGGGAACACAGGGTTTATTGAGAGGGAGGAACTGAAAGAAATCAGTATTAGGAGGGACATGGTGTTGGGGAAATTGATGGGATTGAAGGCTGATAAATCCCCGGGGCCTGATAATCTACATCCCAGATTAATTTAAGGAAGTGGCCCGAGAAATAATGGACACATTGGTGGTCATCTTCCGAGATTCTATAGACTCCTACAGATTGGAGGGTAGCTAATGTAATCCCACTATTTAAAAAGGGAGGCAGAGAGAAAGCAGGGAATTATAGACCAGTCAGCCTGACGTCGGTAGTGGGGAAAATTCTAGAGTCCATTATAAAAGATTTAATAGCTGAGCACGAGGAAAACAGTGGCAGAATCGGACAGAGTCGGCATGGATTTATGAAAGGGAAATCATGCTTGACAAATCTACTGGAATTTTTCGAGGATGTAACTAGTAAAGTTGATGAGTGGGAGCCAGTGGATGTGGTTTATTTGGACTTTCAGAAGGCTTTCGATAAAGTCCCACATAAGAGATTGGCGTGTAAAATTAAAGCGCATGGGATTCGGGGTAGTGTATTGAGATGGATAGAAAACTGGTTGGCAGACAAGAAACAAAGAATAGGAATAAACGGGTCTTTTTCTGAATGGCAGGCAGTCACTAGTGGGGTACCGCAGCGATCGGTGCTGGGACCCCAGTTATTCGCAATATATATTAATGATTTAGGTGAGGGAATTAAATGTAATATCTCCAAATTTGCAGATGACACAAAGCTGGGTGGGAGGATGAGCTGTGAGGAGGATGCAGAGATGCAGAGATTTGGACAAGGTGAGTGAGTGGGAAATGCATGGCAGATGCAGTATAATGTGGATAAGTGTGAGGATATCCATTTTGGTAGCAAAAACAGGAAGGCAGATTATTATCTGAATGGTTATAAATTGAGAGAGGGGAACGTGCAACGAGACCTGGGTGTCCTTGTACACCAGTCGCTGAAGGTAAGCATGCAGGTGCAGCAGGTGGTAAAGAAGGCATATGGTATGTTGGCCTTCATAGCCAGAGGATTCGAGTACAGGAACAGGGATGTCTTGCTGCAATTGTACAGGGCCTTGGTGAGACCGCACCTGGAGTATTGTGTGCAGTTTTGGTCTCCTTATCTGAGGAAGGATGTATTTGCTATAGAGGGAGTGCAGCGAAGGTTTACCCAACTGATTCCTGGGATGGTGGGACTGACATATGAGGAGAGATTGAGTCGATTAGGATTATATTTGCTAGAGTTCAGAAGAATGAGGGGGGATCTCATAGAAACCTATAAAATTCTAACAGGACTAGACAGGGTAGATGCAGGAAGGATGTTCCCGATGGTGGGGGAGTCCAGAACCAGGGGTCACAGTCTGAGGATATGGGGTAGACCATTCAGGACTGAGATGAGGAGATATTTCTTCACCCAGAGAGTGGTGAGCCTGTGGAATTCGTTACCACAGAAAGTAGTTGAGGCCAAAACATTGTATACTTTCAAGAAGGAGTTAGATATAGCTCTTGGGGCGAAAGGGATTAAAGGATATCGGGAGAAAGCAGAAGCAGACTATTGAGTTGGATGATCAGCCATGATCATAATGAATGGCGGAGCAGGCTCGAAGGGCCAAATGGCCTACTCCTGCTCCTAGTTTCTATGTTAATTCGTATGTCTGTATGTTCATATGAGCAAAGGGCCTACACCCTTACTGTTTCTGCTTCACTTCCTGTGAAGTTACAATGGTGAACCAGGAGTAACTTCAAGGGCATTTCAGGCCTGAGTCCTTTCCCCTTCAGCAGCTGATGAACTTGCTCCAAATTTCCAGCAATTTTTGTTTTTAATTATTTCATAAGTACTGCTAGTATAATGGAATTTTTTATTCTTATTAATCTTTGTTTATGACAATGAAAATTGTATTTGGAAATTAAACACCAAGCCAAGTTAGACAGGCAGACAGGAGGGAAGGTATGGTAGAGGCACCATGGTATTGTAAGGGTAAGTTGTGTGGTTATTAGAAGGGTATGACAGGAAAAATGTAAATAGATGGCTTAAAAGCAGACACACCAAATCAGAGTTCAGCATTCCCACAACCTAGTCAAACTGTTCCTACATTTCTAATCAGTTCTTGCTTAGCTTGTGTGGATATGTGATTTTAAATACTCAAGCAACAAATCTGCCCCTTGCTTTTTCCTTTTCCCAGTTCTTTGATTCTTATTATTTCCTCTGCTAACCTCTTCTTCTTTCTGTATTGTTTCTCTGCTAACTTTTATTTTCTATCCTTGTTTCTCTGCTTCTCCTTTTGTCTGCTCCCATTTAGTCCTATCTTTCTTTCTTAACGCTCTGAGTCCCTCTGTGCCTGCTTCATGTCTCCTGTCCCTTAGTTCCATTCTCCAACCGGATTGACCTGTTTGTTGCTCTTTTTCCTATTCTCTTCCCTGGTATCTTCCTCTTGGATCTGCCACCTAAATTCCCGCTGCCTGATATACTTCAAGAGAAAGGAGTGAGGCAGTTTGGACAAAATAAAAACACAGACCAATTCATTGGGAATATAGATGAGAGGAGTAAAGGATGCAGCCAGCTAGAATCATACAAATAACAAGGGCTACTTAAAAACAAGGGCCCGGACTTTTTCAAAACCTTTAAGCATTATTAAAGCACAAGACTAACATTGCACCTAGGCCTGAATCTTCTGGTCGGCGTGTGGGGGCGGGCCCCGTTCACCGACGCGTAAAATGATGCGCAGTGACGTCGGACGTGCGTCATGCACCATGTGCCACTCTGATCTTCAGTTCGGCGGGCGCGCACCAGAGTCAGCTGCGTGCCCGCCCAACTGTCAAAGACCTGTTAAGGCCATTTAAATACCAATTAAAATCATCAACAGGGCTGCCCATTCAACCTTAAGGTTGGCAGGCAGGCGAAGAGCCCAGGCGGCCTTCGCATTTTTCATGGAACTCATCCACGGGCGGGATGAGGTTTCATGAAGGGTTTATAAGTTTAATAAAAATTATTAAAATTCATTGTCATGTCCCAGTTCATGTGACACTGTCACATGAGGGGACATATCTGAATTTTAAAAAAATTCTTTACTTCCAAGTTTTCAAAATCAAAGCGATTGATTAAGAGATTTCTGTGCTCTTTCATGCGCATGTGCGAAAGAGAGCAGGCCCCGACTCAGCCTAATCCCCCAGCCACACAGTGAGTGCTGAGCGCTTCCGGGTGCGTGTCACGTTGGGGTGGACCTTAATCGGCCCACCCACATAAAATGGCGGCGCATAGCCGATCGGGGGTGGTGATCGACTGCACGCCCGGCCACGCCCGCTCCCGACGGGGCAAAAATTCTCTCCCAATTTTCAGAGGAAATTTGGACGTAACCAATTGATGCTAGTTTAACATCAAAATATCAATGCATGCAAATTTCCTCAACTGTTTGTATTGCTTTTGCAACATGTTTGCCAAAACCTTCTCAGCCTGATTTAAGTTATCTGAAATCTGTGCAGCTGAGATTTTTGGAGTTCAATAGCGATTTTCTTTGTGACTTTTCAAAAAGATTTGTCAATGATTTAAACTTACTCATTTATTTGTCAATGTGACTATCGTGTTGTTATGATCCCACCTAACATTGGTCCTCTCAGTAAACTTAGCTTTGTGAATTCGATGGTTAGCGTAAGGAAGTTATGTTGAATATTTATAAAACACTGGCTCAACCTCAACTGGAAAGCTGTGTACAGTTCTGGGCACTGTACATTGGAAGGATGTGAAAGCTTTCAAAAGGATGCAGAAAATATTTAAGGGAATGGTTCCAGGGATGAGGGACTTCATTTACATGGATCAGTTGGAGAAGGTGGGGTTTTCGCCTTAGATAAGAGAAAGTGGGGAGGAGATTTAGTAGAGGTATTCAAAATCCTGAGGGTCTAGACAGAGTGGGTATAGAGAGACTGGCATAAGGGTCAAGAACCAGAGAACACTGATTTAAGATGGCAAATGAACCAAAGGCTGCATGATGAAAATCTTCTTTACACAGCAAGTGATTCAGATCTTGAATGCACTGCCTGAAGGTATAATGGAGACAGATTCAATTGTGGATTTCAAAATGGAATTGAATCTGAAGGGGAAAAAATATGTGGGCCTATGGGGAAAGAGGAGAAAATAAAACTAGCTGAGTTGTTCTTGCAGAGAACTAGTATGGGTGCAAGGAGCTGAATGGCCTTCAGTAATGTAATGATTCTGTGATTCACAATTCTATAAGGACAATGTTTTCTGTCTGAAGATGGCTGAACAAAACATTTAACATTTCAGGTTTATAACTTTTGATCAGAATTGTAAAAGATTGGAGATGTAATAGGTTTTAAGCAAGTACAGAAGCAGGGGAAAATGCAAGAAAAGAGTGAAAGGGAAGATCTGTGGTAGGATGGAAGGAGAGGTGAAATGACAAAAAAAAATGATGGTGTGAGGCAAAGTACCATCTCCTTTTGTTTACACCACCATTCTTTTTGTCATTGAAACTCTCTTGCCTTCCACTCTGTCACAGACCTTCCCTTTTGTTCTTACCCCTCCTCCCTTTCCCTGCCTGTGTATTTGCTTAAAATCTGTTACATCTCTAATTTTCTCCAGTTCTGAAGAAAGGTCACGAGCCTTAACTCTGTTTCTCTCTCCAAAGATGCAGTTTGATCTGCTGAATATTTTCAATATCTTCTGTTTTTATCTCGGATTTCCACCATCTGAATGTTTTGTTTTGGCCAAAACACATGCCAGTTGTACTAATAGCTAAGTAGTTTAAGTGATTGTGAAGTGTGGAATCATTATTACAGGTGTGTCTCATAGCTAGCCAGTCATCTGCCATTTATAACAATTAATTCAGGGTTTTAGAGAAGGGCAGTTGGCAAGAGACACTCATTCTGAATGGTGCATTTTTTGATATCTGGAAATAAAAGTAAAAAACCAATATAACAAACTATGTAATTTTTAACATCACCCTATAATGTAACAAGATAGGATGGACAGAGACAGGTTTTGCGTACAATTACAGGATGTACGATCATTATGGGGTTCAGTGATTTTGGTTGATTCATTGGAGAAACTGATTTGTGTTCATCCCACCCTTTGTGTCTGACCTTGAGCAACTCTGTGCTGGTCGATAACCTATAATCTTCTGGAATTACTTTGTGTTATTTGGGAAATGGCACAAATGGTGCAGAAATAATATGGCCTTGATGAATTTTGACCTATTAAGGATTAATAAACTGTGATTAATTGATTGTAGTCACATTATTGGGTGAATAACCATAGACTTCTCAGGATCGGTTGGTTTTCCATACTGGCTTTAAAGCCATGCTCCAAATCAGCATTTTTCAGATCTTCTTACAATAGTGCTAACTAAATATGAAGTCTTATTAAGGTTAAACTATAAAATATTATTTCAGTGTGATCAGCATTCTTGTCCATCAGAAACTAAGCAGGGAACATCAAATGAAAAGAACAAAGAAATAATTGCTCTATTTGACACTAATGGCTATCACACTGAATTGCATTTACCATTTAGAGGAAGACATATTTTACTGCCAGTGACCTATGATTATACTTAACAATGTAGAATTTCAAATGTACATTATGTGCATGATTGTGACCTTAGTATAACCTCCCCTCCACTACCACACATATAAGTACTACCTCCATCTTTCTTTATATAGTGGGGTAAGATGGTACTTTCTGCTCATTGAGCTAAGGGAAATTGGTGCTGGGGAATGTATCCCTTTTTATTTCTGGCACCAAGTGCCAGCATTAAGTAGTCTCGAGTCATGAAATGTAGAGCTGGATGTAGAACCAAGTTCCTTTTTCTGTGCCTCAACCATTAGTGTGAACCCTACCTTAGATGGCCATCCAATAATGCACCAAATTGCAACAATGCAGCAGATTGCTGAAACTTTCACTATATTTAAATGGTTAAATAAGGCTCCTAAAGTGTTAAAGGAAGATTATTACAGGTGGATTGTATACAGTTTGGTCTTTCCCACTGAGAAGATTCTATTCGAAAAAGCACCCGTATCAAATCAGTTCCTGTTATGTTCCCCATAGAGACCAATAACTTATAAAAAAAATATTTGAGTTCCCAGTGACCAATTTAAAGCAATTGCATGATAAGGTTTCAAATTTTAAGACTTTTATTATAACAAACTTAGAGAAACATCGACTAAAGATCATTTAGTAGGTAACACTCTAAACGACAGAACATACATTTCTTCATCAGCGTTTTAACACAACTGATAACCCACACCAGCCACATTTACTTTACAGCAAGCTCTTTTCAGGAAACCATCTAAAGTCACTTGCAGCTTCCAACAAGTTTACTTTTCCCTGTTTCGCCAAGTCGTAACGGCCAACATCTGTCGAAAACTGTGTCCCTCAGTCTTCTGAGAAATCCTGAGCTGATCTCAAACATCACGACTCACCCCGATGCTTTGTTCCCATGGCCATGCCAGGAGGAACCTTTCAGAATTCTTAAATCCCTGCTGGTTCCCTGTCCTCGACCAGTAGTCATCAGCATTTCGACTGGGAGCTAACACATAACAGCCTCTTCCCTGCTGCTCAGAGATGCTTTTGTCTCTCTATCTCTCTCTCCCTCCCAGACTCCCCCCACCCCTCTCTCTCTCTCTCTGTTTCTGCTCAAAGTCTGTGAGATGGAGGCATCATCAAGGCGGTTAGTGGGAGTCGGGAAAATTCTCACTTGGCCTGCTTGCCTCATGAGAAAGTGGCTGCAGGGCCAAGATTTCACTGGAGAGGGGTAGGTGCGGGCTGCAGTCAGACCAGCCGAATCAGGAAAAAATCCAGAGGCAGTCACAGGCCGGGTGTGGAGGCGGGCTGCCTAAAAAGCCTGCCTTAGTGCTGTGGGACTTTGTCCCAGTTCAAATAAAAACAGAAAGGCCCTCCATCCCTCATCCCTTACACCCCCTCACCCCACACACTCCTCATGCCCCATCAATGCCATGTCATGCCCCCACCCACCCCCTATGGTCTGTCATTCCCCCCACGCCAAGCTATGCCACCAAACAGCCCCCATGACCCCTCATCCTTCCCATGCCAAGCTATGGCACTTCCATGTCCATTCACCCACTATACACTGTATAGAACAAATGAGCCCTATAGTGACAGTAGGATTTGTAAAAAAAAAGCTCTAATAAGTCACTTATTGATAACTTATCACTTTCTTTAAAAAAAACTCCCAGAAATCCCAGAAATTTAGAGTACAAAAGCATCTGAAACCCAGAGAAACCATTGCTTGATTGACAGCTCTAGCGACCTGATGAATGCTGTCAATTTCACAATGTTTATTTACACAAGATTGAGTGCTTGCAATTTCAACTATCGATACTTGAAAGGATCTAGATGATTGACGCTTTTATTGGGCTGTAGCAAAAAGGAGATTTTTTAAGAAAAAGGAAAATTATTCAATGAATTACTTTTTAAAGCTTTTTTTTTTGCACTTCCTACTGTCACTACAGGGCTCATTGGTCAGCCCTGTCAGACTGGCCCTAGCGAGATTGCGGACGTACCTGAATGTCAGGGCCCATTGCTGAATGCCACCTCCTGCCCTACCTGCAGCACCAGCAGTGTCAACCACCCCTGCTGGCTGTGCTGGTGTGCAAAGCTGCTGGCCTCTGATTGACCTTGTTGAAGTGACCATAAACCCATAAAACGTAAGAGCAGAAGTAGGCCATTCGGCCCATCGAGTCTGCTCTGGCATACAATGATATCATGGCTGACCTGATAATCCTCAACTCTGCTTTCCTGCCTTTCTGCCATAACCCTGGATTCCCTTACTGATTAAAAATCTGTCTATCGCAGCCTTGAATATACTTAACAACCCAGCCTCTACAGCCCTCTGTGGTAAAGAGTTCCACAGATTCACTACCCTTTGAGAGAAGAAATTCCTCCTCACCTCTGACTTAAATGGGCGACCCCTTGCTCTGAGATTATGCTCTCTGGTCCTAGACTCTCCCAAAAGGGGAAACAATCTCTCAGCATCTACCTTGTCAAGCTCCCTAAGAACCTTATATGTTTCAATAAGGT
Organism: Cetorhinus maximus; assembly: GCF_964194155.1. Lineage (NCBI taxonomy): Eukaryota > Metazoa > Chordata > Chondrichthyes > Lamniformes > Cetorhinidae > Cetorhinus > Cetorhinus maximus. The sequence goes on from NC_135879.1 coordinate 192,591,376, forward strand.
TACCTCTTATTCTTCTAAACTCCAATGAGTACAGGCCCAACCTACTCAACCTCTCCTCATAAGAAAATCTCCATACCTGGGATCAACCTAATGAACATTCTCTGGGCTGCCTCCAATGCCAGTATATCTTTTCTTAGATAAGGGGACTAAAACTGTTCACAGTATTCCAGGTGTGGTCAAACTAATGCCTTGTATAGTTTTAGAAAAACTTTCCTATTTTTATATTCCATTCCCTTTGAAATAAAGGCCAACATTCCATTTGGCTTCCGTATTACCTGCTGGACTTGAATGCTAGCTTTTTGTAACTCATGCACGATGGCCCCCAAATCCCTCTGTGCTGCAGCTTTCTGCAGTCTTTCTTCATTTAAATAATATTCAGCTCGTCTATTCTTCCTACCAAAGTGCATAACCTCACATTTTCCTACATTATATTCCATCTGCCAAGTTTTTGCCCACTTACTTAACCTGTCTATACCCCTCCGTAGACTCTTTGTGTCATCCTCACCACTTGCCTTCCCACCTATTTTTGTATCATGGGACTTCCTCCTGGAGACAGACAGAAGTCCTGCCTCATACTAAGTAAAGGACCATTGCCCAAAAAATTAAAGCAGAGCGAGCCAGCTAAGCTGAGGCAGGCTTGCCCCCAACATTTACACTAGGGTGCAGGGAGCTTGCCCTCAGTCCAGCCTTTGGGATCAGTGAACTGAAATATCAAGCTGAGTGTCAAATTACATTTTAACTCTCAGGTTTAATTTTTATAGATTGTGCCTGACATGATCAAACTCAGCGACATTGAAGTGGGATCGGAGGATGGGAGTTGGATGAGCATTGCAGAAGGGTCCATCTAGAGACCTGATGAAACAATCCTTGACAAGGTAAGTGAAGCACAAGGGTGGATGGGTGAGGGAGGAAGGGGGCAAGGTTGTTGGGGGCCTTTGTGTCCTCTTGTTACTACTGCCCCCCTTAAGGAAACCTTTAAGAGGTAAAAGTAACTAATCTTTTTGTATGTGTTCTGAGGCCTCCTGATCCTTGGTAAAGCTGGTGATGCCAAACTTGCTGTTGCAAGTGGTCAGGGTCTGAATGATATCATTATAAGCCCAGACTACTGAATCTCAATTCATTTATTTTCTGGGGCCTGGGCTTCACATGCCATCAGGAATGTGCCTGTAAAATAATGAGTTCCATGCTGCTGATGTTTCAACCCTTCAAATGGCTCCCATTCTCATCAGGTTTGGGGGATTAAAAGTGATATTTAAATTTCAGTAAAGGTAATTCTTGAAGCCTTGCTAATATAGAGCTAAGGGTTGAAAGTAAGACAAAAAACGCAAAAACTGCACAGCTGATTGGTCAACATATGAATGGGAAAGACAATTTAATGCTTTAGGAGGGACTTTGACAAAGAGCCACCCTGTAAGGCTAGGTGATCTTACTGCCCCAGATGCTAACTGACCTTTCCAGCACTTTCTACTTTTGCAGCAGATTTCCAGCAGTTTCTCTATTTTGTGCTGTTCTAATAAAGATTATGGCCAGGATTTTCCGGCCCCGTCATGGGTGGGACCCGCTGCGGGCGAGGTGGCGCCCTAGCCAGAAGTCCATTGACTTGCGGCGGGACCAGAAGATCGCCGCGCCGGCGGGTGTGGAAAATCCCGTCGTATGGTTCTATCAGGTGCCTAGATTGTTTGTGTTCTATGACACAGCATATATGTATTTACATGGTAACAAGGCAGTGTGGTGATGGTGATGGTGGTGGGAGGGGCGTGGGGATTGGGGATTCAGAGAGAGAGACTGAATTGATTGCCTACATCAGGAGAGTCACTACTAAATTCCATTGTAATCGTTCTGAAGTAGTTTGAGGCTATACTATCAGCAAATTCTGCAAAGTAGATGCATAAATTCTTCAACCACACTAGCGTCAAAATTAAAAGGTAGGTACAAGAGTGTGTAAATCTCAAAAAAAATATAGCTCCTTGACACTTTTATTTACTTTGTCTTTCCCTGATACTTATTAATAGTAATAAAGTAGAAGTGACTCATATGACACATTTCACAAGGTGACCCTCACTTTCATTTCATATTTATGAGTTTTGTAGATGGAAGATGTAAGTCCCAGGGCCAAACGTAAACAGAACTGAATCACCAAATTACAACATAAATAGCACAACTCACCTCTCATATGAATAAAATATTTGACAACTGGAAAGATATGTAATGTCAATCTAGCTGTGCAAACCATTAAACAGCTCAGACAAGGTAGAACCACTCAAGTCTGCTCTGCCTCCTTACTAATATTTTGTCCTTTCCTGTCTGAGCTAATCATAGCTGAACTTCTGTTTTTGCCAGTACAAGAATGTAAATGGGCCACAAATGCTATATCAGTTACTAATGCCAAAGTTGTTCAAAGGATCAGGAAGTTGCAAGACAACTAATGGCTCAAGATGGACCGGATGGCATATTTCCATGAAGTGGTGTTCTCCATTCAAAACCACTCCTGCAGAATATTAAAAGTCACCATGGGCAGTGATTAGCTAAGCAATTTAGAACGGACAACACAGGAATGTGAAATAAAAACAGAAAATGCTGAAAATACTAAGCTGGTCTGGCAGCATCTGTGGATCGAGAAACATGTTTCAGGTCTGTGACCTTTTGTCAGAAGTGAGGAACAGGAATGTGACTTTGCTAAGTTCAATCCGATCTTATTCAAGCTCATTAAACTTAAATTTACTCTGACATGATTCAAATACCATTTCTTCCCTCAGGTCTATTACAATAACCAGGACTTGCATCAGTACCAACATAAGTTTCTATTGTTTCCATTTTGCCATTGAAAATAAAATGAATCCCTCCAAGAGCATTCTTAAGGGCCAATTATATTGCAATTTCTGTATCCAAAAGACAGTTTTCACATCACATTGACAGGGAAACTAAAGTGTGACTGTGGTTTGAAGCAGCTAATTCAAGGATGCTTCTAATTTTGGCAAGCAGTTAGAGGCTGCCTCAAAGAAAAAGTCTCAAACCACTTGGGCTTCACACTGGCTGCAATATAACTGGAGTTGGTGTGAAGCCACATTTTTAACCACTTAAAGTTTAATATGCCCTAGATGGTCTCAGTCTACATTTACATCTTTAATGATAGTAAAGGTCTATTAAGACAATTTAATATTTACTGACTTTGAAGGTTTTGCTATCGTACTCCCTGCTATTGTGTGCATTGCTTTAAAACAGATTCAGATGACTAACAATATAAAATGGGCCACGGGGAAGATAACATTCTTACTGTTTGGTTTCAAGAACTAGGTTCAGAAGAGAAGGGATCAATACCATCAACTGGATCCTTAAGTTAGGCCAGATCATGTGAAGCATGTATCTTAACTGGTGCACTTTCAGATTACTCAAAGTTTTCTTCTTTGTTGCTGGACTATCACAGGTGACAACTGTGGATACAACTGAAGTGCAAACTGTCACGCCTTCTCAGTTTTAGAAAGATGCAATTCTTTTCCAAGTAGGGAATAATGATCAAATTGATTTGGTTTCTAATATTTCATAAAAGCTGGAATATAGTAGCAGAATGCTGAGCAGCGAAAAGACAGGTTAGTCAAGCCATACTCAATTCTGACAAAGTTTTACACGTGAAACGTGAACTCATCCTTTCTCTTTTAGATCCTGGCAGACCTGCTGTATATTTGTAGCATCTTCAATTTGATCTCCAGCATTTGCTGTTTTTCATCTTATCTCTTAGATGTTGCCATCCTCTATTTATATGGAAGCAAGTACAATTGAGGTAGCAAACTATCTCATAAGGGTTAAAATAACAATGCCATTGTTTGACCTAGCAGTAGTTCGATTCAAAGCCAGCACGCTTAAATGTTTATTTCGATTAATGGCACAAGCATATAAGAAAGACATGATCATTTTTAACCTGTAATTTTTGCTGCCTACTATGTGCAATCAATCGATACAATTGGCACTGAGGCACAAAAGCAGCAGTTCTGTAGAATGGGAACCCTTCTGCAGGCAATTTTTCTTACTTAGAACTTAGGAGCAGCCTACCTTTAAGGGGTGGGTTGGGTGGGGTGGGGGGGCTGGGGAATTGTTGGTGGTTAGAAAATAGGGGACAAGGAAGAAAAAATCTTGCATTTTCTTTTCAAATTGGCCAGGTAGAGTAATTCATTGTGAATCTGTCCAGAAACTACATGACAGAGGCACCTTTGACATCGGTGATCAATACTAATAGAATAGATCAAAAGGACATGGTTGTGAATACTGAAAACATCCATCGTTCGTTGGCAATTAAACTAAGAAAGGCTGAGCTAACATAATAAGATGAACACTGTGGCTGGCACGCCTGAGACCTGGAGTTAGTTCTGTGTGATCACCAACAGATGAATTAGAGGGAATCGTAACCACTAACGCCAACTTTCAAATGCTTTTCACTGGTTGTTAATAGCTAATATCTATCATTGTGGCAAGATACCAACATAAATCATTGTTTTGTTATTCGTATTCCCTATTTTTCATCATATGTCCATATGCCCCTCTGCAACCACCTTCAACAGGGAAATCAATGTTCCAGGCTGTGGACTCCTTCCTGACTGAAGATGATGCTCCTATGTAAATGGCTTGTCGTGAGCATAAACCTGTTCACTGAGGGCAGGAGGAGGCATGTCTAACTTGTGTGCAACACCTTCTCTGTTTGTAGGAAATATTTTGCTTGATTCTGTATCCCAGTCTCCTACATTTGTAGTCACTCAGGAAATCACTACAACATTTTCAGATGATTAATGGCATCATCCCCAAAATGGCCAGAGCTACTTCTGACCCAAACACCTTCAAAAGGCTTTAGATCTAGAAATCAATCTCCTCCCTCTCCTTCTCACTTGCTTGCATCAGCTTTGACCCTGAGGGGAAAATTTCTTCTGTGTTATATGTACAGCAAAACCCTAAACCAATTTATAAAGAATGTGTTTACCTACACAGATCGTGCAAAGATCCCACGGGCTTAAATTTCTCTGGTAGGGTGCTGGTTAGTGTATTCACACAAAACTCATTTGTATGCTGCTTTAAATTAAACTAAATAATGTACAAAGGAGTTTTATTCAAATGTGTTGAGAAGTGCTCTGTTACAACAATAGAATAAACGTGTCCATGTTCTCTGGGGTGGTGTGGATCCAATTTCTCAATGTAGAGATGTAAAACCGTACATCCTGAACTGTTTAATAACTAGCACAGAGAGAACCATATCATACCTTCATCCCAAAGATAAAAAGGTCGCATTCTAATCCATTGCATCAACCAGCTCCGGACATGCCCCCCACTCCCGGCATTCTATAATGCCATTCAAATTTCTGTCATTTCATTTATCCAAATGATATTTTCCTTTTAAGTCTAGTCACTTACAGTTATGCCTTTAAATCAGCCAAGTACACAAAGATCACTGACTGAATTATTTTTAATTTAAGAAACTGACCAGAAATTGACAAGTATATAATTGAAAAAAAGATTGGGTGACTTGAACAATGAAATGGTAATACTTCCGCATTTATAGAGAAGCTAGAAAAGATTCATGGTTGGTGCACATTCTTATTTTGCACTTTGTAGTAAAATATATTCTACAGTTCTTCAAAAGACTGCTGAATGTGGTCCTAACCAAAACTTACACCCTGCAGTGCTGGCACACTGGCCCTCATAAATCCTTGCCAGAGTATCGACATGCAAAAAATACTTATTTAGTTTTTATCGAAGGATAAAAATTGCTTTTGTTCTGACAAAATAATCTTATAGAATTATTGCACCATTCCAAGTGTTCTGTTATTTCTATAAATCTGCCTTTCTATTTCTTTGTTCCTCTTTGCGTTTTGTTGTTTGTCCAGCTTTCTCTTTGTCCCTTTCTCTGTCCTTCACTAGCTGTCCACCTTTTTTGTTCTTTTGTCCCTTTCTGTCTGACTACCTTTTCCTCTCTTTTTGTCCCTCAATTTCTCCCTTTTTGTCTGTCTGTCCCTCTGTTCATCTGTCTGTTTATTGCTGTTAGTATTATGGCGAGGAAACCCCAGATGGGCTTCCTAAGTGCTATTTTTCTGGTTCTTTGATCTAAAGTAATAAAATATGTACAGCACATATGGCTACACACAGTAAATCATATGTTTTTGTACATTGATTTCTATTCCCAATTGGGGAGATTGGGAGCTTTGATAAATCATTTTGAAATGCTTGCTGCTTACCAGTATATTAGGGGCTCACTGAATTATGCTGGACTGGTTCTTAGTGTTACACTGATTACAACATTTTGTAGATAATTGTGACCAATGTTTGAATGTTGCCTTCGTAAAGAGGAAGCCAACCCTAATTAAAATCTTACTGCATTTGGCTTGAGTAATGAAATGTAGATGATTGTAAGATGCCTTTAATTGGTGGTTATCTTGATAACTTTTCATTCTACCAAATAAGGAATACTGAAATGTGTATGAGAGTATCATTTTTTTTTGAGAAGTCTAGGAGTAAAACCAAAATTCTGATGTTATGCTTTTTTTTTTAAAAATATTATTTCTCTTTCAGTGGTTGTATGAGATTCACTGCAGGAAAGTCCCTTGTGATTTGGTGGTCTGTATCTTAGGTTGTGTAGCCCAGGGCTAACAATTGTCCTGTTTAGCAGTAATACCAAGCACCACAGCTAATGTAAGATTCCCAATGCATCTCATGTCTTTTCAAAGATGGAAAGTATCAGATACAAGACCTGACTGTTTCAGGTTAAAACGTCTGATTAAAATATACATAAATCTAAACAATTTACAGGACCAAAGACATTTAACAAAGTTTAACAGAGTCAGTTCTGATGAAAGCCCACAGACCTGAAATGTTAACTCTGTTTCTCTCCACAGATGCGGCGTGACCTAAGTATTTCCAGCATTTTCTGTTTTTATAACAAATAATATATTGAAAAAAATTGTCTATAAAATACATAAACACAGTCCATAAGGCATCATTTTGCCTCATCAAATGTCAAATGTGCTACAGTAAAAGCAAACAGTCCAATAAGCTCTATAAAGTACTGCCTTTCTGTTCTATGAAGTCATTCTTTGTGGGAATGCTTTAGCATTATTTTTTGTTATGGAGTTTCTTTCTTCTGACATCCTCAGAATGAGAAAAGGAGCAGACAAACTGGGACATAGCAGTCTTAAGGATACTTCACCCTTTTTGAAGGTGGATTATTTGTCAAGCTTCATAAAATCAAATAGTAAATTTACATCAAATGCTGTTTGGCCTCATGGCTGCACTCCTGATTGTGTACAAATTCTGGGTTTAGGGGGTTGAATAAGCACCTGCACCATTCATGGCATAACTTGTGTGCTCACCTCAGACTGGGAGAGTGAGAGTGTGATTAGAGGTAGCTTCTGCGTCTTGCCTCAACATAACTAAGCTGGAGTCAACAGCAAGTACAGTCAGGCAGACGAGGTGTAAAACAGATGACTGATACTATCCTGTCAGTTTCCTGCCGAATGCGAAAATTGATCCTTAAATCTTTTACTGCTGAAAAGGAGAGTACCAGTGAATTAATTTTACAAGAATTTACTACACATCCATGTCAGGGTACACCAGAGACCTGTGTGTCGTCACTCTAGATCAAAACATGGCTTTGTTATTGGTCAATGGAAAGGTATACATTGTGTAATGCACACACTCAAGATTTGTTGAATTCCAAATTTTGTTGTTGCAACTCATGTATCTGCACATCAACCTGAGAAATGCTGATTTGGAGTTGCTTATGTGAACTTTGGAATGTAACATTTACATAAATTTGGAACACAAATCAAAGGCATGGAAAGTGACTCATGACTTAGCTAGCAAATGCACTCAATTGTGTGGAACCATGTCATACATACCAAAAGAAGGATCCAAGTTTGTTCCTGAGGCTGTTTCTGAGAAAGCTGGTTTCAGCTGGAGCAACGTAGGGTCAGAAGCGTACTTTCAGCAAAGTTGCTACATTGAGATAGTCATCAAGAGTTGGCCTCAGTATCCCTTAACTAGGAAAGGGAAAGATCACCCAGGCCTCCAGCTCCTCTCACATGTAGACCTTGAATTAATGCTGAACTGGACTTGACTGTGAAGTTACTTATATTGGAATGGTAGATAGGCAATCAACATTTAAACTCATAAAAAAGGGCCTATTGGACAAGGGGCTGTCCTATTGAATTCTAGTGGGAATCACTGCTTTCAGAAAAGCAGGTGAATTTAAAACAAAAGTAGCCTCAAGTTATTACTTTGACACAGGTAACACAATGTTTATCATTTAAAAATGATACAGTGGCATTCCAATTTGCTCACATTCTTCCATTGTGTAACTAACATTTTTGGCACAGCTGCTTTAACATGAATAATCTTCTAAACCAGAGCGAAATTTCCTGGCCAATAAATTGGCTTCTAAATATATTTCCTGGGTTTTAGCATCCTCGCTGAGCTGAAATAAAAGAGTAGATTTTCATATTTAGCTCTCCTGATGCAGAGTTTTGCATGAGGGAACACATCTCAGGAACTCGGGTGGCTGCCTATTCATGGTCCATGATTTTCTGTCCATTGAAATTAATTAATGGAAAGTCATGACCCGTGAATTGGGCATGATTCTGAAAGCCTTGGAGCACTAATAAGGAGGTTTTTTACCTCAAGGACTCTCCTGCTCTATCCTAGAATACTTCCTTTCCTTCCAACTACAATTAGAAGGGGGTTCATTTTGACTTTTGGCACAGATGAAAAAACTGCCAGTTGCAGATCAATCTCCCTTCATATGCCTTGAATTTCAGGGGAAAGGAAAATCCAACAGGGTGTAAACAGGTGGTGGATCCAAGACAAAGCAGCCCCATCAAAATTGAAAATATTCCCCAATTTTCAAAAAAGAGTCTCATCAGTCTTACACCCTGTCTTTTCTCCTGAATGTTTCAATACTTCCCGGTAATGGTTTTTCCCTAGACAGTGAAACTCAGCCAGCCACAGGTAAGTCAGCTATATGGTGATTAGTAGCAGAAAGATTGGCCAACTACTCCTTCCCTAATCTAGTAGTGCTGAGGCCGGCCATCCCAGGTGAATTCAACTAAATCAACACACACCAGAATTGAACTGCATAACAAATTAATTTTACTTGCAATGCTTAACAATTATTGCTCACACATAAACTGTTGGTTCGTTCATAAAATACTTTAAATGGTAAACTAGAGGGCATTATAAACAGATGGAAATATTTATTAAGAGTGCAAAAAAGCCCAGTCTGAGTCTGTAATCATGACCTGTGGTCCCAACATGTTTTAATTAGTAGATTCTGATAGATGCGCTGGATTAAGAGATTCCGGACAAAAAGCTCTCAGCTGTATTCCTAAGTCTATTTAATGAGCTTCTGGAAACATTTCTTTTGCATACTTGAAGTAACCCCTGCAGTTTTTTAAATGGACATTTACTTCTAATTTGCAGTGAAGATCAGCAGTTTTAAATGGCACTGCTAAAGATTAATACAAGCTTCAAAATGAGAGCTGTCAAGTGTAAGGACAATACAATAGCATTGTACATCCAGTTATATAAGATGTATGAAAAGGAGAACATACTTTATGTACTTGACTGCTTAAAACATACTACTTCTGTCCACTAACTGCTGCGACTCAGTGAGGAGTATTTGCATTACATGCTCAAACCCTACCAAGAATTAAACAAGCCTCTGACAGAGAGGATACTGTGTAGATGTGATCAGTGGCAGCTGCTGATGTGTCCTGCTTGTAGTAACTACAATGGGAACCATTGCTCAACAGCTGCCTAATTTGGCTGAGTGTTAATTCAAGTCAATTTTAATGAAGATAAAAAGAACAACTGCTAATGCAAAATGGAAATTGCAGGAAATGCAAAGAGAGTCAGTTAGCATCTAAAAGAGAAAGAGAGGTTAATGTTTCAGTGGGACCCTCTATCACTGACTAAAAGGTTCCATTGGCAACATTAACCTGCCTTTCCCTTTCAGATGTGGACTGACCTGCTGAGCACTCCCAGCATTTTCTGTTCCTAGACCTTTATTTTAATGTGAGTTCTGAAATTGTCCTTGTGCTTTCCTGCAGAGCAGAATATGTCATTGCCTTGTTTGAAGAGAAATTGAACAATGTTTCAGATATATTTTCCTACCTACTACTACATTTTATGTGTATGAAATACCTCACAGGTAGGTATAGTGTGGCATACATCACAATTATTAAACCAAAAGTAATAAAGCTTGCAAAGGTAAGTACAGACAAGGAGGCTGTGGATCCCACCTAGTTCTTTTGTCCATAGAAATCTACCTTCTCCCAATAACAATGTGTCTCTTGAGTATTGCTAGAGTTTTTGCCCCCACTGTCCTTCATGGAAAACCATTCCAGGTTTCAATCACTCTCTGCATGGAATATATTATTTGGCAAACTAGAGGGTATTATAAACAGTGGTACAGAAAATGTATTTTACCACTTTCTATTGTGTCCTGTAGTCATGGTTTAACTTGAAATCATTTTTTTTTTCTGGGCAAATCAATTCCACCCCACTTATGGGGCTAAAATTGAATAGCCCTTGAAAATGGATGTGGGGCTCATGATGCACGATTAACCTGTGGCCTTTGAAATGCTCAGTGCTGCCTGCTCATTAAGATGATTGCAGCATACAGCCAGCACTAACTGCACTGTTCATTGGCTGTATGCATCAGCAGGGGGCCCAAAAATGTAACTTTCGAGCACTTATTAAAGCTAGCCTGAACTGCTTAAAGCTACTTAAACCTATGCCTCTTAAAGGGGCAGTGCATTGTGGCTGGAGGAGGTGCTGGAATTCCTACAGGAAGTGAACCTGACCTGGAAAAAAGTGAAGAATGACACAACATGGGAGAGAGAGGCAGCAAGGTTTTCAGACGCTGCACTGAAGGTCGTGGTGGAGGTGGTGGAAAGGAGAAGAGATGTTCCAAGACCAAGGACTTGGATGCAGTGCTGCAAGAGTTAAATTACCTCATACAAGTGGTCAAAATCAATCTTCAAATGCCATATCCCCCAACTGCACTATCAGCCGCTTCTCAATTTACTACTCACCTGCCAACAATCTTTGTCAATCATCCCTAGTACCTAACATTCATATGCCCCATCACACCCTCACATGCTTTTACACTGCTGCAAGCCTCATTCCTACATCTCACAGCTTGCACACACTGTCAGCTATTCAACCATGACAGTATTAGCCAAGTGGATTACACCACACTCACTGACACATGCCCTCTCTCCTGGTGGACAAGGTGGTGTAAAATTGGAGGCAACTGGATCGCTTGGGCTATGGCCAGTAGTGGGGCTGAAACTGTTGAAGATGCTATTAGGTTCATACCTAATCCTCCTCCTCACATCCTATTTCCCCCATATCATACAATCTCTTTTGACCTACAAGTGGTGTAAGCATGATGGTGCACAAGCAGAATCCACCCAAAGTCCGAGTGCTGCTGTAGAACTACGGCTGAGGACACCAGTGTTCAAAGGGACTTACAGGGTGTTGCAGCACTCCTATATTCTGTTCTTTAACAGGCTTGCTCCCTAAAGAACGTCTGCTGATATGACCTGCTGCTGTGAGCCCTTCTCCCCCTTCTCATCCTCCCTCCTCTAACAGCTTTCCCTGCACTTCATGACCAGTCACACTGTACTCCAAGGGGAATGCCTTGAATGACTGAAGCAACTGGTTTGTGCAGAAACCTTGAAATCACCAAAAAGCCATTTAGCACTTGCCACACCACTTCCTTTAGATTTTTGTAAGCTGAAGCAGCTATGGAAAGTGCCAAACACTTGTCAAATCACAGCAACAGCCAGAATAAATAAACCAGAAACTAACCTCTTACTAGTTGACAATTCCTGTAAATGGTGGTGGAGGGTCCTTACTGCTGCTTAACATGTGCTCAGCTGCATGAGGTTGAGAGAGGGCATTAGGTGGAGCAATGAGCTCCAAAATGGCATCGCTAGCAACATATCAGTGTTACACCTTGACTGACATCATGATCTGCCTGCTCTGCTATAGAAGCATTAACATCTCCACCAAGGTGGCATCTGGCACAATCCAGCAGTTGCCATTTTGGTTCTCAAATATCACCTGTAGCATCCAATCAGTGGGTGAGCCAAACTTCTTGTTTCCAATAAGATACTTTCTCATCTTCCTTCCTCAAGGCTGAAGACATTGAGCATTTCTAACATTTCCTCAGAGCATGGTCCTCTCACAATAAGGACCTCCCTTGTGACCTTCCTCAGTACTATTCTCAGGGCTGGAGTGTCTCCCTTTTACTCTAGAGACCAGAACTGAATGCGGAGTCAAGGGCCTGGATTTTTGCAGAGTTGGTGTGACCCTGAAGAGCTTTAAAAATGGCAGGAGGGACCCGGATATGGACGTTACCCTCCCTTTTCCGGCAGGTACAACTTTTGCTGGTAGGAGAAAGGGGGTGGGTGGGGCAATCACACAGGTGCGAACCACAAATCTGCTGAATTATTTGAAAATAATGCTGAGTTTAAACTAACCCCATTTTCGCTGTTCTAGAGTCTTAACCCACAGTGCGAGAGTTGTGAATTTACAGAGGAGATGTAATCAGTATATTGAAGCTGTAATTGTTTAAATCCGCAGCCTTTTTAAAAAATAAGAAAGAAATAGGCTACAGCTCTCAGTTAGAGTAAAAACAATCAAATGTTACTGGAGTGTATTGATTGACAGACCATTTGGTGTAACTTAGAACAAAGCCACTACCATCTGTTCCAACAATTTCAATAGACTTAGTGTTGAAATTTCCCAGAATGCTTGGCTGAGTTTCAATAGCTCCAAAACCATTTATTTCAATAAGGGGACTGAGTTCACCTATTGATTGACAGTCTTAACAGGTTATTAAAGGATTAGCTGTGTTTGATGTGGTTACTGAATGGAATTTTCCTTGTTTTTATAACAGATAGAATACTTGAGGGGGTTTAAAATCTTTGAATATGTTTCATGAATGAGAGTTTTTTCTGCATCAAGTGTGTATGATTGAGAGCTCTATTAGACTGTTAGATTTTATTTCATCTCCACATGGGTCCTGAGGTCTTCCCATAGTGGATACTAGGTGAGTGGCTATGGAAGTGTCATGAGAGCTATGAAGTGGCATGGGGGTGTGGGATGACATGGAGGGAGAATTTGGGACAATAATTAGTGAGTCATAGAGTCACGTATGACAGAGGAGGTAATTTGGCCCAACCAGTCTATGCTGGCTCTCTGTGGAACAGTCCAGTCAGCCCCATTCCCCTGCTCTCTCCCTATAACACTGCAAGTTTTTTTTATCTCAAGTACCCATCCAATTTGCATCTGAAATCATTGATCATCTCTCCTTCCACCATCCTTGTGGGCAGCAATGGGTAGTGATTATTACCATTTGCTACGTAAAAAAATTTCTTCCTCACTTTCCTCCTACATCTCTTGCTCAAAACCTTAAATCTATCAGTTGATACTTTGGGTCATACCCTGTGTATTTCTGGACTTTCCATAGTTTTGTTTTGTTCGCACTGCATATTTAGAGATAATGTGGGACTTGCTGGAGGAGAGACTGAATTATCTGGGAGTAACAGTGGACTTAACGTTTACCAAGCGTAATCATTGAAGACCAGAAATGGACAAAGCATAGAGATTATCAAAATGGTAAGTCATGAGACTATTTTGCTAAGGCTGTATAAGTGTTCTGGTGTCTAAATGGTAAGGTCACATCGAAGGCTGGATTTTTGCTACTAAGGTAGATAGCTTGAGTCAGAAAATTCACCAGCTCAGAAGACCCACCTTGGCATAAAGGGCTCTTTCACATGCAATTTTCATTCTGGGGAGGCAGGGGGATGATTGAATCTAGCCTGCCAGCTCCGAAGGCAGTTCAGAGGCAGCCACAAAGGTGGGCAAGCAGCGAGGTGAGCCAGTTAAATGGTTTGCCTCAGATCTCTGAGACTTTGGCCCAATTTTATAAAAGACTGCTAGGCCCTCTAGCCCTCGCCCCTAGCCTCCCCCCCCACCCAGCCCCATACCGCCTCCATGCCATCTCATACCCCATGCCACCTCAAACCTCTCATGTCACCTCCATAGCCACTCATCTAGTATCCTTGTACCATTAACTAATGGGAACAATTTTCCCTTGTCTATCTTATTCAAACCTGTCATAATCTCGTACCCCCATCTCCCCTCAGTCTCCTTTACTCCAAGGAGAATATCCTAAGTGTTTGTTCAGGTCAATGATATGCTGTGCATTTCCTGCATTCTCTGTTTTATTTCAGATATCTGGAAGTCACATCATTTTTTGTCTCATAAAAAATAAATTGAAAATGCATTTAAAATGCAAGCTTTTGGTCATATTTTGGATTCCACTTATTTTTCTCCTTATATAATGAAGATCCTGAGTATTGGTTTAAGCCGCTGATTTACATTGGGATCCTCCAGCAATATGTCAGTTGTGATGCAAATAAAGGATTGATAGTGCTGAATTGCACCAAAGCAGAAATCCAATCTATGAACAGTATCAGATCTGACAAGAAGTTCTTCTCATGAATTATATCAAAACTTAATGCATATGTTTGTTTATGGCACGGACTCATTGGGGCAGATATTCATGTCTCTATCCATCTCAGAATGGAAGCGAGGGGATTTTAAAATGGCATGCAGGACCCAATTTCAGAATTTTCGGCCATATTTCTATCTTGTGGGACTTTTATGGCCCTAGGATAAGGGTGTGGGTAGCAAGCCCACACTCAGCAATCCCACCCCTGCCTGCTCCATTGCAGGGGTGGGCATTTATTTTCATGGAGTCAGGCCCATTTTATTAGGCAACAAGGTTAATGGCCCCTCAGAGGAATCGTGAACTTTGGAGGAAGCCTGTTGGGGGCTGGGAACCTTCTGACAGGTAAATTTAAAAAGTGTTGCCAACTTCAACTGACATAATTAAATGCTGCACGACAAATTAAATGTGTTTTTAATGCAGTGATTGATCAAAGGGCTCTGTCCTTAAAAGATGTGACCATTAAATTTGCCAGCATCGTATAAGTGTTCACATGTGTTAGAGTACTTTATCCAGTGGATAAGGTCCTCTTCTGCATTCAACAGCACCGAGAATATGACTGCAACATGATTATGTTCTTTCATTTTTCTACTGATTTAAAGTCCAGATCTGCTGAACCTTTGAAGCACTCTTCCATAATGTGTTATGGGTGGAGGGGGGTGGTTATGGAGCATTGGTGATCAAGTACAGGGGGGGGAATGTGGGCTGATGGCTAAAGTTTCAAACATTCTTTGACAGAACTCGGCTTATGTCTCAGTGAATGGAGGTAGGGCTTCGAACCCGCCGGCCTCAGTGTCCGCCCAACTCCGTTCCCACCTCAAACCTGCTTCCGGAGGTGGCAAACCTGACTTTAGTCCACCAGGCAGGATTGTGGCATTAGAAAATGACCTGATCCATGATTCCCACCTCGAGGATAAAAATCCAGACCCTTATCTCAAGTACTAGAGGGTGACATATAACAGTTACTGGCAAAATGTTTCTACGTTGTTTTATATTCACAGAAAGTATGAACATTTTCAGACTGCATTGTTTCAATGCTCTGATGGGACACTGGGGTTGTAAACACTAGAAATGATGGCTTTAATGAAGCTAAATGTTGCTAAATGTATAACTGCTTTGCCAAGAATTTTAGTAATTAGAACAGGATTTCAATAAACTGAGGGTAATGCTGGCCTATCTACTCATTATTTTTATAAAACAATTCAATTAATCATCTCTTTCAGTGGTTTAATCTAAACCAAAAGAGAAAACATTTCACACAAACATGGATTTTAAACAAAACTGATTAGATTTCTCTAATGCATTACCATCTCCAGGTGAGATTTAGCAGAGGATTGACCATGTTTAATGTGCTGAGCAGTAGGAACAAGATAATTGGGGAACAATTTAGGCCTGGAGTAGAATATCACATTAAGTATATAACTTGTTCAGGAATCCTACATCATGGTAATGAAAGTGAAGCAACTCTATACTACAAGAACAACTCAGAAGGGGTTCATTCTGCCTGAATTCTATTTTATGAAAGTGAATGGGATTAGATTCTGACTGCCTTATACAGTGGGAATAAATGGGAAGGGGTTTACTCCATTTGATTGTCTGTAGATAGCATGAATGGGAAGGGGTTTTGTCTGTCTAATTTCGATATAGTTGGAATGAATGCTGTGGTGTTATGCAGTAGAAAGGTCCCAGGTTGCAATGCATTTGTAATTGATGAAGTGGGAATAATGGAAAGAGATTCCGTCTGTCCGCCTTCTGCACAGTTGGAATGGATGGGAAGGAGCTTGATATTGCTGACCCCTTGACACAGCGCAGGAAGCTACGCAGGGGCATTTTAGCAAGAGACTGATCAAGAGTTTAGAGCTCTGCTGCTGAGACTTGAGCTGAATTGTGAACTGTAAACTCTGTGGGTTTACCTTAAAGACATTGTCGAAATGAGACTCCAGTCAACTCCGAGATAGGTAGAAGCCACACGGCTGAGTTCTTTGTTTCTAACGTGATGCTATCATCTGGTACAATTGTCTTGCAGGCAAATTATCAGTCTATTAAAGAAAGGGGAGCTACAGTGCCAGGATTGGTAAAGTAATGATGCCATTCCATCATCAAGCACATCTAAAACAAGTCTTTTTCATTAAAGAACAACTGAAAATCTAATATTAGATTAGTGAAACTGCATCGGAAAAGTTTACACTGCAGCCGATATAACATCTTGACAGGTAACACACAAACTAAGCCTCTCTCAAAAACTCCCAATTAAGACAATAAAGGGTTAATGTGGGACTCGGGAAACAGTGTCGCCCATAAGATGATGTAAAGAGAGTGACACGATTAGCAGTAGTCTGGTAGTACCCTGAATGGAGAAAGCTCATGGCTTGGGCTAAAGAAGCCTACTGTCTTGTATATCTGTCCATAGTTATGCTCTACAATAAATAGTTACGGTTCAGACTCTATGGCTGGAATTTTCCAGCCCCTCCTGCCAGCAGGATCTTCCTGCCAAATGTTTGAATGGCCTGCTGCATCCGCTGTGGCCGGGCTGGAAAATCCCGGCCTAGGCCTCTGACCCTCTTCCTTCAACAACCACAGCAACATATAATAACTCCCTGTTCCGCCGTCGGGAACAGCGTGTCACAATTTCCCTAGTCACACGTTAACCCTTACAGTCCTGAACACCCTAATACTACAGAAGGGGGCACTACCTCCATGGTTTTGATTTTTACTGGTTCCCACATGATTACAATTAAAATTTAAAGTGCCTGCAGTGTGCACAGGAAACAGATGCAATCATGCAGCAGGGGAAGCTTTTCAGTGGTGAAACCTGCTCTCAGCAGACAATGCGGCAGCCATGGGTGGAAAAGAGTCTCATGGACAAATAGGGAGGATCTTCATCAGGCCCACAACTTCCCTGCCCAACTCCAGGCCCTTCCATATTCCACTCCCCCGTGCCCCTGACCCCGAAATTAAATGGCAAGATCTCAACATTGGCACCAATGCGAAGAAGGGGCAAGCTCCAAGGCAATCACCATAGTTCATGTCGCTGTTGTACTTCTACACCACATTTTCTTTTTATACAGTGCAGCTGCAGGTTTTGCTGAGGAAACCAGCAAAGCAAATGCTTTCCCTTTTAAAAGAAAACATTGGCCAGAATATTACGGCCTCGTCGCAGCAGGGTAAAATTCCATCCATTTTTTTTTAAAAGTGATTTTAAATGTAAATTCTTATCACACAGAATATTCCACTCCAGGGTTACCATCTCTATTAATCTAATAGGATTGCCAACCCACCAGCATTGGCCTGAAGTCTCCAGGAATTGAAGATCAATTTCCAGGACGCTGATGTGTGGAAACCTGGAAAAAAATCATTGGGGCGTTAAAAAAGATTGTTTTTTTGTCACTTTCTTTGAACATTTATCTTTACCTGATAAAAGTATTGAAAATGGGGGAAAAAACGATGTTTGGCAGACAGTCATCCAATTGGGTAATGAGGCTTTTTGCTTTCCTATGGGGATAGGAAGACAGTATGTCATAAAGATGGATGTGTTGGCCGACAAATAGCTGGAATGTGGAGGCAAGTCATGTGATGAAACCTCCATTTAATCATAGTTGGCAACCCTACCATCAGGTCCAAAAATGTCTCAAGAAGTCGCCATTTTTATTCACGTAGCTTGATAATTAGTTTTCAATGCTGTCACACTCCATGTCGCCACCCTAACCCCAACACCACTGACTCAATCTTGTCGGTCCTGAGTGTCCATGCAAGCTGCCATTCTCCTGCTCCCCTTCCTTTTACCGTAGAGTTCAACAGGGAAAATTGCTGAGCAAAAAGGCGCCTGTTGCACACAACCTTTAAATGAACGTGAACTTGATGGCATGAGATTCTTGTGTGCCACTGACTTTATCTTTAAAGTAGGACCTTTTTAAAAAAAATTATGCCAATGAGTATCCATGGCATGCAAATGTATTGTAACTGGGAACCCACTGCAGGTAGCATGAGGTCCGACACGCCACAAACACGCCGCTCACTTAATCTCTGCATCTCAACCCACTGTGGGGAAATCAAAACTTTAACTCCGCCTCCTTCAGTAACCCCCACATGCCATGTTTTCTGCTCTTGGAGGCTCCATAAAATGCCCCCCTCATTGAGTGCCCCTCCAGTGCTAAACATTGTAGATGAACAGAGAAACTAACGTCAGCAACTCCGTCCTACAGAAACTACAGTGCCCTGGAGATTTCTGAGATGCATTCACATAAATTGAAGAAGGAATTTCAGCAGAAGGTGGCAGAAGTGAACGGAAAAAAGGAACAAAATATTTAATTCTAAAAACAACAAACTCAGAACAACTTCAGAGACAATCACAACTTCCATCCAAGTGTTGAGAGAACCATCAGTGAGCACTGCTCTTAATGCTGTTATTGACTTGCTGCATTGATTGCTGAGGGCCAAGTGTAGTTCAGTAATAAATTAGGATTTTTTTATGTACTTCTATCAGTGTTTTAGTGTTAACTGAATGTTTCCCTGCTGCAACATATCCCATCTTAGCGATCACACTGTTGCAGTTATCTTGGTCTGAAAGAAGAGTCTTGTTGCTGCCAGAGGCTTTGTGTAGCCATTCTGATGTACGTGAGAATAATTCAGGCAACACAAGACACCTTTTTAATGCTATTTTCCATTCAGCTTCTAACAAACAGTAACAGCGGTTTAGTATGATGTAGTTCTTCTCAGAGAAACTCTTCAGATGAACCACTCTGCAATCAAAGGCCAGTTAATAGGTAGTGAACTTTCTGCATCAATTCGGATGGCAGTTTGGTGGAGATCTGAGGAGCAATGAGCTTCCATCTGATCACCTCAACCACAGGACATGTGAGCAGCTGTGGACACCAGGTAGGGCTGAATTATTTGGGACTACACTTAAAGGGGAAAGGTATGAAACTGGCACTTTGTCATGCAGGTGTTTCCTTCTTCTTCGTCTTGATATCTTCAAAGAAAACAATTATTTACCTTTACATATATATGTTATATGTGAGGAATAGCTCTCTGAGTCCACCATTCTGATTGCCATTGGCACATTATCTAAGAAAGCAAATTTGAACCTGTGTAAATCAGTCTTCACAGCAATTCAGCAGCTGAAGGCAAGTGACATTTCTTAATAGTGGGTGGACAAGTTTCATATTTGCTTCCATAACATAGAGGCCCATCACCATGTCACTGAAATTAAATAACAAGATCTCAACATTGGCACCAGTGCGAAGAAAAGACAAGCTCCAAGGCAACCACCATAGTTCATGTCACTGGAGCACTTATTCTAGACCCCATTTTCTTTTTATACAGTGCAGCTGCAGGACTTTGATGAGGAAACTCGCAAAGCAAGTCTTTTCCATCAAAAAAAAACATATTTTTTAAAAAATGACTTTTAATGGACATTATTATCACAAGGAGTACTCCACTCCAGGGTCACATCTCTATTAATCTAATGAAGTTGCGCAAGTTTTTGTTCATCAGGTCCAAAAAATATCTTAGGAAATAACCACTTTTATTCATGTATTTTGATAAACAGTCTTCAATGCTGTTAAACTCCAGCCTGAACAAAAATTTATTACACAGAATTACACAAACTTTACAACACAGAAACCGGTCATTTGGTCCAACAGGTTTATGTTGGTATTTATGCTTCACACCAACCTCTTCCCACCCTAATCCCTCTAACTTTAGCTGCATGTCCTTCTGTTCCCTTCTTCCTCATGTCCTTATCTGAATTCCCCTTAAAGGCAACTATGCTATTTGTCTCAACTACTCTATGTGATAGTTTCACATTCTAATTATTCTCTGTGTAAAGAAGTTTCTCTTGAATTTTCTATTGGGTTTATTAGTGGCTCTTTTATAATTCGAGCCTCTAGTTTTTGACTCCTTCATGAATTGAAACATCTTTGCTTTTACCCTATCAAACCCTGCCCCTCCCACACACAAAGCCTCATCTCCTTTCTAGAGCAAAGTGTCCTACATTTTTGAATTTTCCCTGATAGTTAGAACCTCCCAGGTCTGGTATCCAGAATGGAAATTTATCACCAAGTGTATAACCAAATGATTTGCACATCTCCTTGGCTGCTGTTGGAAATCTGGGCCTGAATTTTACCCTTGGCGGGCGGCCACGACCAGTCAGAAAATGGACTGCCGCCCGCGATCGGCCCCTGACCGCACTTTCACGCTGGCTGGCCAATTAAGGACCATCCACCGTGAAACACGTCCTCCCAATGGCTGGGAAGGGGCAGGCAGGGGCAGGGGCCTTTCAGCCGCCGGGTCCAATGGCGACCTGACGGCAGGTTTGAAAATGGCACGGGCAGCTCCTTGAAGGCTGCCAGGGAAGAACGTATCTTCTGTGTTCCGAACACTGAAGTTATGGCATCAAGTGTGGCTGGAGACGCCAGATTGGAGGTCAGGACGGGTGGGTACTCAGCCCCTCGGATTTCAGATGAGTGCCTCGCGGTCCACCTAGAGGAGGTGGCTGCTAGGAAGGACATCATTGTCCCCAGCGATGGAAGGAGGAGGCCACCACACATCGCAAAAAGAGCTTGGGAGGAGGTGGCAGCACAGGTCAGCAGCCATGATGTTGTGCGGTGCACATGGGTTCAGTGTTACAAAAGGTTTAACAAGTTGCTGCGCTCGGGAACGGTGTGTACCAGTGTGTTGAAGTGTTAAGGTCTGGCCGTCCCCTCGTGGAGCTCAGGAGTGTTAGAGCCTGAGTGCCAACTATTAATGACGTCAGAGCTGGCCTAGGGGTTGAGCCCTGGTTGCTTGGGATGAGTGCCTTGCGGCTTGAGGGTCACAACGCGGGTGTGCCCTGTGATGTGTTCCTCAGGTGGGGTTGGCCAGGCTGCAACGGTGCTGCAAGTAGAGAGTGGACTAATCACTGCTCCTCTGTCCTTTCAGGAGGAGACAGCCCATAACAACATTGAGGGGTCGCAGACAGGCGGGGCCCCCCAAACATCCTAATCCAATCCAGATTTGAGCAGTACATTTGAGCTGGGGTAGGGGAGGTACCTCGGTCAACCGGCCGCAGAGAGGCTGGGGTGTCATACAAAGGTAAGAGTGCAGTGCACAGCAGCGAGAGTTTCAGATGGTGCAAACATTCTTGTGTAGTCTCATCATTGATGGGCGCCTCAAAACTGGATTCCCCATTGATCATTGAAAGACGATGGCACCATGCTGCAGATCTCAATTGTCTCACCAGGGTGCCTGGCATGCACAGTGACAGTGTGATGTCTATAATTAATGACATGTCCTTGTTCTTCCTCAGGTTTGCCAGGACACACTCATTTACAGGACCCCGAAGAGCCACCCCTGACAACAAAGGACCACTAGGCTTCACATGCACCTACATCACACCTGTTCTCTGAACCAGGCACCAGCGCAGATACCAGTACCTATATGGGCATTAGGTCCTTGGCTAGAATGTCGGAGCACTTCACACTCGCTTGAGGTGCAGGTGGAGGCAGAGAGTGCCCAGGGCACTGACAGTCAGAGGACTTCTGAGGGACAGGACGCTGCTCAGTCGAAGGCAGATGATGCGCCCCTAGAGTTGTCCGTTAGGTGGCAGATTCTGGATATCCAGCAGGATGTGCGGGAGGCTCTGGCAGAGATCCATGAGTGTATGTGTGCCATGGTCTCTGTTGTGGAGGAGTCCGTATGGAGCATGAGCACTGTGTTGACCCTCAAGGCTGAACACACTGCCTCCTCCATTGAGAGAGTGGTGACTCTCATGGAAAGGCAGCTCCAGGAACAGAATCAGGGGCTCCTGGGTTGAACTCAGACCTGCAAGTCCTCACACAGGCACTGACTCAGGTGGTCAGTGTCAGTGTGGTAGATGGATGAGGCACCCAGTATCCTAGCTAGGTACTTGTCCATCACTGGCGAGCAGGCAAGTCCACAGTGACCTCACGTTGGCGCAGGAGCTGCCTGTCATCTCTGCGGGCTCCTTTGAGGGTGCTCTTGATGATGGCAGCAGCTCCTCTGCTCCTTTGCCAGTGACCATGGCATCTGATGAGGCTGTGGCGACTGGGGAGATGCCAGCAGTGACACTGGCCGCTCCCTCCCAGACGGGGCCAGCACAGGCTCTGCTGCCCACAGAATGACCACCAAGGTCATCAAGGCCAACAGGACAGCAGAGTCAGCAGCTGTCTCCAATGCCGTTGCCTGCGAGGGGGGAGCACTCGCAAACGTAAGCTTAAGGCACCATAAGCACAAGAGGGACTGGTCATGGGTGATCATCTGCTGTGTAATGTTTTGTTTATGTTTAATGGTCCGGGAATTAAGACTAGAGCAGGTGATGTTAATATTTTTGGATTGTCAAAATGAGATAAATTTTGTTTTTGTCCCAATGGCCTGAGTATGCTTCACCTTTGTATTTTTTTGGTACAGGGTACGACAATTTGTAATGCTGGACATGACTGACTCTAAACTTTATTGCACAGGACTTTGGGGTCAAAGGAAAGGGTCATTTCAGACATCCGGGATGGAGGCGGCAGCCCTGGCAGGTGTGGAAGCAGATCTTTGGCAGCCTATAAAGGCATCCCTGGTGTCTCTGCCTCCCTGAAGAATACAGAGGTCTGTCTCCATGTCCTCACCATGCTCCTCACCATGCTCCTCTTCTGACTCACTACTGGATTCATCCTCTGTAGCCCATGGAGCTGTGTCAAAATCCTCTTCCTCCAGTGGGTCCCCCCCTGCCAGTGTCAGATTGTGGAGAGCACAGCATGCAACCACTATCACTGACACTTGCTCTGGGGGCTGTTGTAGTGCTCCCCCTGAATGGTCCAGGCATCGGAAGCACATCTTCAAAAGAACTATGGTTCTCTCTATCATCGCCCTTGTGGAGACATGACTCCTATTATAACGCTGCTCTGCCTCTGTTATTCGGTGGTGGAGAGGTGTCATAAGCCACCTTTTCAAGGGATAGCACTTGTCACCCAGCAGCCATCCATCCAGCCGGGCTGGAGCACTGAAGAGCCTCGGCACCTGGGAGTGTCTGAGGATGTAAGCATCATGGGAGCTGCCTGGGTACCTTGCATAGATGTGCAGAATTGGCGTCCTGTGATCACACACTCTCTGCATGTTCATGGAATGGAAGCCCTTCCTGTTCACGAAGGTACCCGGCTGACCTGCTGGTGCCTTGAAGGCCACATGAGTGCAGCCGACTGCACCCTGGACACGGGGGAAGGCAGCAATCGAACTGGGCTCGACTGCAAACCCTCTGGCTTGCTCAGCCTGGCTGGCCTTGTCCGTACGGAAATGAATAAATGTCATTGCCAGCCTGAACAGAGCTTCTGTCACCAGCTTGACGCAACTGTGGACAGCTGACTGGGAGACTCCACAAAGATTCCCCGCTGACCCCTGGAAAGAGCCGGAGGCATGGAAGTTGAGGGCCACTGTGACCTTCAGAGCCACTGGCATGGGGTGTCCACCCACACAGTCAGAGCTGATATCAGGCCCAATCATCTGACAAATGGAGGTCATAGTCACTCTGGAGAGGTGGATCTTCCTTTGGCATTTTACCTCAGACATATTGGGGTAGCTGCATCACTGACCATAAATCCTAGCAGCAGGATGGTGGCATTTTCCTTGGTCCCTTCTGCCTTGGACTACCTGCTGGCCCTGTGCCCTTTGTGTCTGTGCCTCTTCTCCCACAGGTCCCTCCCCTGGAAGCTGCATTGGGATACCTGGCCTCCTCTCCCTTCTGCCCCTCTCTTCCTCCTCAGAGGAGGTGCCTCCAGCAGAGACCCCAATCCCCATGACCAGGCTGGCAGAAGGCTGTCTGATACCTGGAAGGACCCTCATGGTCGAAATCCTCCGGGGGCCTTGGAGACACCAATGAGTCTTGAAATGAAGCCTAGAAATGCTAAGATTGAAGCTCAGGACTGAGATGAAGCTGTCAAGCTCAAATAAGCAACCAACAGCAAACAATCTCCTAAACTCCTCACTACTCACAATGGCAATGATGCTGATATCCTTTTTATCCCGCCCTTGGATGAGGTTTTGCACATGTGGGCTGCCCGCCTACCCGTTTTGCCCATGTGACGAGCGTGAAATTGCACGGGCAATGTAAAATCGGGATCAATTGGGTTTTAATGGCCTTAAGTGGCCTCTTAATTGATGGCTGGCACGGCTCCAACTTCCGCGCGCGCCCACCAACCTGAAGATTGCACGCGTGCAGGATGATATCGGGACGCTCACCTGACATCCTCTCGTGCTATTTTACACCCGATCGGGTCAGGCGCGCGCCCACCTGCGAGGCGTAAAATTCTGTCCCTGCTGTATCTTGTACTTTGTGATGATAATGGTACACAACTGCCTGTATGCAGTCAGAGCATTAAAGGTGTGCCCTTCCTTGCCTTAGTCAACATGCATTAGAAATAAATTCCTGTTGTCTCTATTTATAGAGAATTGTGACTCTCAGCTCCCTTGGAAAACCCATGGGAGTTGATTTGGAATTCTGGTGTGGCTGGTGGGCTCCAATTGTCTTGGCAAGCGACCTGATTGATTCCTGTGATCAGGCCTCATTTAAATACAGGCGGTGACCTGCCAGCACTAATCGTGCTGCTTACAGGCAGCTCACTGTTGGGAGTACAGCAGGGCAGAGGCTGAACTGGACCTGCAGCAGCACCTTAAAGCAGGAGGCTGAAAAGCTGGGGGTGGTGGAGTCAATGGAGCATCAGATTGAAGTGGTAGGAAATTGTAAAGAGCACAGCAAGCAGTAAGCAATTGAAGATAAGGGAGCCCTTCAGGCTTAAAAGCTCCCAAAATAACAAAGAAAAAATAATTGCCAGACCTGCTTCCAGCTGCATCTGACTGCAGCTTATGATCCCTTTACATTGTATAGCAAATAGCTATCTCCTGCCATGTACTGCCTATGGTTTGTAAGCAGGGTGAGGAAACAACATTGGCAGTGCTGATTAATACAAAATGACATTTGAATCATAACATGTCATAGAACCCTTGTTTTAATATATCAATTATGCCCCACTGGTTCAGGAGCATGGTCTCCTGAATTGTTACCCAGCTGAAAATTGGAACAAATGGACTTCCAGCATTGGATCAGGTCTTGCTGGAGCCGGCCAACTCGTGGTATGTGCTGTTAGACTTTTTTATGCACCCTGCAGCTCAGAACGTTTTTGCGCTGTTACTTGCTGGAGGTATGAGCTAATAACACCATGCTGAGGGTGATGGGGCATCTATGATCTTAGTGAAGAGTAGGTCCCACACTGTATCTCCTTAATCACTAAGATTTAAGGATTGAGAAAAAAAAACAGGGGAACAATGAAGAAGCAGAGGGAATTGGAGTGGAAAACTAGCGTCAAATCAGGTGCTTAGGGCAGAATTTAATCCAGGCCATGGGGCTCTCTCTGTGTCACCTCCTTTGGGAAGGCCCACCAAATTAACTGCCAGTCAGGTACTTAAGTGGCCTTTCCTGGGATCAAGGACTCCTGAGGCGGAAATCCTCCCCCCACCCAAGACCTGCCGGCCAATCAGAATCAGCACCACCGGGGGAGCGGTGGTAGCTGTCGGTAATGCACCAACCAGAGGCCCAGGATCTGCGAGGGATCCAGGTCATGAGTGAGTGAGGCTGGATCAGGATTTGCGAGGTGGGGCTGCTAGATAGGGGCGGGCACGGGGGTCGGAAGAAAAGGCAGAGGGGATGTTCTCAGCGGTCTCCTCTCTACTTCCAAATGTCAGGTCCCTTGATCAGGCACTGAGTTCTTTTAAACGAGGGACCAACCCGCAGCCCACAAGAAAACTTGAAAGGGTTTGCTTTTGGGCTTCCTGTGTGACAACTGCCCTGCCTGCTGTGAGTTGAATGCCAGCAATGGCAGGATGTGGCTCTTAAATGGGCATCAATTTCCCACTTAAATGCCTCTATTGGCATCAGGGTGGGGAGATGTCCATAAGCCTCCCATCCCAGGCTTAATTGGGGTTGAGGTGGGAAGGTAGCAAGGTTCCCACCCCACACCATCTAGTCTGATTAAATGCGCCCTCCCTCCAAACTCACTTCATGGGAGTGCATTTCCGCTCATAGAATAAGAGGTAAAATAGTGCTGTGAATTTAATACATCTTTCAAGGTAATGTGGCAAACTGGATAAAAGGTTGGCTTTGCAACAGCAAACAAAGGGTAATGGTCGATGGATGCCCTTGTGAATGGAAAGTTGTCTCAAGCGGTGTTCCACAGGGCTTGGTGTTGGAACCCTTACTGTTTGTGTTATATATTAACGATTTGGACATGAACGTGGGGGGCACAATTGGGAAATTTGCAGATGACACAAAGGTTGGCCGAGTAGTGCACAGTGTAGAGGAAAGCCATAATCTTCAAAACAATATAGATGGGTTGGTGGAGTGGGCGGTAAAGTGGCAGATGGATTTTAACATAGAGAAGTGTGAGGTCATACATTTAGGGAGGTCAAACAGTTACAGGGATTACAAAATAAATGGGAATATACTAAGAGGGGTAGATGAACTGAGAGATCTTGGCGTACAAGTACACAGGTCCCTGAAGGCAGCAGTTCAAGTAGAAAGGTTGTAAAGAAGGCATATGGAATGCTCTCCTTCACTGGCAGAGGTATAGAATATAAAAGTAAAGATATAATGTTGGAATTGTATAAAACACTGGTGAGGCCACAACAGGAGTGTTGTGTGCAGTTCTGGTCACCACATTACAGGAAGGATGTAATAGCTCTGGAGAGAGTGCAGAGGAGGTTTACAAGAATGTTGCTAGGGTTAGAAAAGTGTAGCTACGAGGAGAGATTGGATAGGTTGGGGTTATTTTCCTTAGAACAAAGAAGGCTGAGAGGTGACTTGATTGAGGTGTACAAAATTACGAGGGGAATAGATAGAGTGGACAGGATAAAATTGTTTCCCTTGATGGAGAATTCTAGAACCAGGGGACATAGATTCAAGATAAGTGGCAGAAGGTGTAGGGGGGACATGAGGAAGAACAATTTTATGCGGAGGGTAGTGGGTGTCTGGAATTCGCTGCCCAAGTTGGTAGTAGAGGCAGAAACTTTAAACTCTTTTAAAAAGTACCTGGATCTGCACCTAAAGTGCTGTGAGCTGCAGGGCTATGGGCCGGGTGCAGGAAGGTGGGATTAGGAAGGGCACCTGGGTGTCCTCGGGCTGGCATGGACAAGATGGGCCAAATGACCTCCTTCTGTGCTGTAACTTTTCTATGGTTCTCAATGAATTCCAAAACAAGGGTCTTAAGTCTGAACAAAGCAAAGAATAGAGGTAGGAGGGGCAAGTTGACTAAGTTAGATTGGGAAACAAGATGAAAAGGCAAAATGTAAAATATGCAATGGTAAATATTTAAAGAGTTAATTCATAAGTTGCAATAAATAAACATTCCCTTATGGAATAAAAACCCCATGGGAAATTGTCCAACAATGGCTAACAAAAGAACTTAGCAATATAAATAGATTAAAGGAAAAGGCTTATAATTTTGCCAAAAAGAGCTGTAAACCTGAGGGAAGATTTTAGGATTCAGCAAAGAATGACCAAGAAATTGATAAAGAGAAATGAATATTTGAGTCTAAATCAGCAAGAGGTGTAAAACTAGGTTGTAAAAGCTTCTTTTCGTATGTAAAATGGAAGAGATGAGTGAAAATAAATAAGTCCCTTTGAGGCAGAGACAGGAGAAATTGTAGCAAGGAATAAGGAAATGGAAGAGCCTTAAACAAATACTTTGGCCCAGGTGTCTGGTCAGTGTCAGAGAGGGTGCGTCCATGCTGACTCTGATTTAAGCTGTCCACTTACCATTTCGTGCTAGAGCCTTTGCACATTCTTATGCCAGCTACAGCAAGGATGCAGAGGTGAACAGAATCATGAGGCAAATTGTCTTTCCAACGCCGCCATAGCTCCTTTCCTCATCCTCAACCTGTAAACACGCCCCCTTAAGGCTGGTCTTCAGTTCATTGACATACGTTGTTTTAAATGGAGCTGTCAACCCTGACACCGCACAGCTTCACCCTACTGATAGTGTTAAGCCTCCTTAGCCGTTCACAATGTTCACCCGCCTCTCTCACTCTCAAAATTGTTCACCCTCCACCACCCCAACCCCACCATAGTGTTAAACACCCTTTCTCACCCCTGACAATATTCAACCCTGCTCACCACACAAAAACATGAAAATGCTCAAACCATACCACCCCACCCCCCCATATGACCTCGACAATGTTGACTTTGCCGATATTGGCCAGGCAGGAGTCAGGAATTCCAGGTGTTGAGTTGGGAGATGGGGAGTAGGAAGGAATGATCACTGTCTGGGGTGTGGGAAGGAGTGAGCACTATCTGTGGGAGTGTCGGTGAGCACCGTCTGGGGTGCGGGTGGGAGGGAGCACCGTCTGGAGTGCAGGAGGGGCTGAGCACCGTCTGGGGTGCGGGAGGGGCTAAGCGCCGACTGGGGTGCAGATGGGAGTGAGCACCGTCTTGGGTGCAGGAGTGGGTGAACATTGCCCAGACGGAGTGGTGAACTTTGGCGGGACGAGGGTGGTGAACATGTTGGATGATGGGGGTGAACATTACCGGGATGGGGGGGGTGAGCATTGCTGAGTGGGTGGGTGGTGAACATTGCTGGGATGAGAGGGGTGAACATTGTCAGGGCGGGGTGGTGAAGGTTGCATGGACAGGGTGGCAAACATTGCCAGGACGGGATGGTGAAAACTGCCAGGATGGGGATGGTGAACATTGCCGTGATGGGGTGGTGAATGTTGCCGGGATGAGGGTGGTGAACATTGCCGGGATGAGGGTGGTGAACATTGCTGGGATGAGGGTGGTGAACATTGCCGGGATGAGGGTGGTGAACATTGCCGGGATGAGGGTGGTGAACATTGCTGGGATGAGGGTGGTGAACATTGCCCGGATGAGGGTGGTGAACATTGCCGGGATGAGGGTGGTGAATATTGCCGGGATGAGGGTGGTGAACATTGCCGGGATGAGGGTGGTGAACATTGCCGGGATGAGGGTGGTGAACATTGCCGGGATGAGGGTGGTGAACGTTGCTGGGACAGGGTGGTGAATGTTGCTGGGATGAGGGTGGTGAACGTTGCTGAGATGGGATGGTGAACGTTGCCGGGACGGGATGGTGAACGTTGCCGGGATGAGGGTGGTGAACGTTGCCGAGACGGGATGGTGAACGTTGCTGAGACGGGATGGTGAACGTTGCCGGGATGAGGGTGGCGAACGTTGCTGGGACAGGGTGGTGAACGTTGCCGGGATGTTGGGGGAAGGGGACATTGCCAGGACAGCGTTTGAACATTGCTGTGGGCACCAAGGTGCTTTGACTCTCCAGCTGATTTACTGAGAATCTCACTGGCCTGATACCTGCTGTGAAAATCTCTAAGTAAATCGGTGTTAAACCAGGGTATGTATACCGCAACCAGCCCAAGTCTCTGTGGTGCTGGCCATCTGATCCCACTGTCGTTGGATTCACAGACCAGTCGGGGCAGAAAATGGCAATCGGTACTTTAAACTTCCCATGTAAGCACCGCAGATATGTGTACGTTGGGACTTCCTCAGGGTCCTGAAGTGCATCAGCGACGTAAAGTCGGAGGCCTCTCCCCATATCGGAAAATTCGAGCCTTTGTATCTGCCCTCACAGTAGGTGACACCAAAAAAATTACAGACTTGGCAGGGAAGCAAGGGTTTAGTGAGAATGAGGAACATAAGGAAGTTAGTATTACTAAAGGAATAGTATGGGAGAAATTGATGGGACAAAATGACAACAAAACTCCTGGAACTGATGGTCAATCTCTAAGGGTTTAAAAGAGGTGGCTGCAAAAAGAGTGAGTGCATTGGCTTTGATTTTCTAGAATTTCCTTGATTCTAGAGCAGTCCCAGTGGATTGGAATGTAACAAACATAACCTCTCTATTCAAGAAAGAACGGAGAGAAAAAAACAAGGAACTAAAAAAGCCTAACATCTGTAGTTTGGGAAATGCTTGAATCTCTTATTGGGGATGTGGCAATAGGGCACTTAAAAAGCCATGAAAGGATTGGACTGAGTCAACATGGATTTTGAAAAGAAAATCATGTTTGACAAATCTGTTAGAGATTTTTGAGGCTGTAACTAGTATGGCAGATATGGGAGAACCGGTGGATGTAGTTTTTAGTGACATTTTCAAAAAGCATTCATAAGATTCCCATAGAGATTGTTACACAAAGTTAGGGCTTATGGGATTGTGAATATTATATTAGCAAGGACTGAGGGTTGGTTACCAGAGCGAAATCAGAGAGTAGGAATAAATGGGTCCTTTTAGGATGACAAGTTGTAAGCAGTTGGGTACTGCAAGGATTAGTACCTGGGCTTCAGTTATTTCCAACTTATATCAATGGCTTAGATGAGGGCTGGGTGTGATGTATTCAAGTTTGCTTACAATACAATGTTAGGTGGGATAGAAGCTGTGAGGATGACATGAAAAGGCTGAATAATACACGGGGGGATGGGGGGGGGGGGAGCGGGGGGGACCGGGGGTGGGTGGGACATGACACAGGAGGGGTGCACTGCTTACCCCCGTCCCTGGAAGCAAAATCAACATGGAGCAAAACTCGCTCCACAGCGGCCCACTCCACAGCCATAATATGCAGTTGGCAGGCTTAACAAGGGCAATGTGGGACCTCTGCCCCTCACTGGAGAGGAAGTCCCACTCTCTGGAGCTGCTGGTCAATCGGATTGGCCAGCTCCTCTATGTGTTCTGGCACCTCCAAGTGCACGTTAATGGCTGCTGTCGGGACTCCAAGAAGAAGACGAAGAAAGCCCAAAGGATCCCGAAGCTGGTAAATCTGAGGTCTTGGGCAGGAAGAGTTTCAGCTAGTCAGGGGAGGTGGGATTGGGTTTAAGGCTATGGGGGG
Source organism: Cetorhinus maximus (assembly GCF_964194155.1). Classification (NCBI taxonomy): domain Eukaryota; kingdom Metazoa; phylum Chordata; class Chondrichthyes; order Lamniformes; family Cetorhinidae; genus Cetorhinus; species Cetorhinus maximus. Next base: position 192,622,811 of record NC_135879.1, read on the forward strand.
TTTGGAAGAAAGAGAGACGTTCCCTCTTAGGAAAGCTACCTCTGAATCCGCAAAGGACAGCCCCTGAAGATAGAAACCCCCTTCCTTCCTGCCCTTTGAAGATTGTATTTAAAAAGTTGGGCTGCCCTCTTCCACTCAGCTGCCCATGCCAAATGTTTTATGTTGTGGGCAGCGTATTATTAACTATTTAAATATGACGGGCAGGGTGCCAATTTCAGCACCAGCCCAACCCCATATTATGGAGGTGAGCTGAGGGTCGGGTGGGCGGGTAGGCACCTGCCCTATTTTATGTGACCTCAGCCAGAATCACACCCAGTGGGGACATGTAAAATACAGCCCATTAAAGGAGTGAGCAAGAACGTGGTAGATGGAGTATAAACTGGGGAAATAGAAAGTTATGGGCCCAGATTTTCGCTACAACAGAGAAAGTCTCCATCATAGTGAAAATCCTGGAAATGGCAAGAAATTCTAAGTCCTGCCCCCTAACACGGTATTTCCTTACTTTGCTGGAGCTGGACTGAAGTCAGACTGGGATTCATGCATACACAGTTTACAAAGGCAATTGGCCATTTAAATCACCAACTACCTCCGCTGAAGTGGGATTTTGGTAGGCCAGGAGTATGGAATCCAATGTGTGCAGACTAGACCAGGTAAGAGGAGAACTTGATGGATTCAGTTGGATAGCCAGGAGAGATAAGGTACCTCTTTTGATGTGATCCTGGGCCACCTTTGGGAGAGGTAAGGCACCCTTTGGGGTTGTTAAAAGTTAGCATGATTTCACGAAAATAAAAAGCATAAACTCATTGGAACTTTCAAAGCTGTCAAGGAACTGTCAAAGCTGTCAAAGAGCTGTCAAGGAACTGTTAAAGCTGTCAAAGGATACTAGGTGAGTTGACATGTAGGGAAATAAAGTTAAAAAAGGTGGTGATTAGGGGACATGGGTTAGCGTTAGTTGGCACTTACTTGGCATAGGGGCTATAAAATGCCACAGGGATGTGGGGGGCATAAGGGGTGTGAGCAGCCATGGGGATGGGTAGAGGGGCATGAGATGGCATAGGCTGTCATGGATCGGGCTTGGGGAGTGTGCGGGGGATAAGGGAGGGTGAGGCTTGAGGGCTGGATGGCTGATTTAAAAAAAATCTTTATTTAAATAACTTGAAGTGCCAAAGCTCAGAGGTAGGCCTTCCGCCCAGCCCACCTCCACATCTAGAAGCCCGGCACTGGTTCTGGGGACAGTGGACCCTACATCTAATCTAGCCTGTCCCCTGGGATGAAAGTCCCAACTGCGGTGACCATTTTTAAAGACTGGGTTCGCAGAGCTGGGAATTCTCCTGTCTCTGTGCGCTTGGCTCGGCAGCGAAAATCTGGGCCATTCACTTGGTAGGGAAAATAGAGAAATTTTTAAATGATGAGAGACTGAGAGACAGGGAAATGTTGGTATTCAGAGGGACCTGGGTGTCCTTGTACATGAATCACTGAACATTAATATGCAGGTCCAGCAAGCAATTAGGAAAGCAAATGGTATGTTAGCTCTATTACAAATGGATCTGAGTATAAGAGGGTTACTTCAATTATAAAGGGCCTTGGTGAGACTACACCTGAAGTACTGTGAACAGTTTTGGTCTCCTTATATAAGGAAGGATATACTTGCCTTTCAGGGAATGCAATGAAATTCAGATTCACTAAGTCACATTCCTGGGATGAGGGGATTGTCCGATGAGGAGAGATTCAATAGGGTAGAACTATATTCTCTAGAGTTTGGAAAAATGAAATGTGATCTCACAAAAATGTAAATTTCTTTAAATGGCTTGAGTATGTTCAAGATAGGGATTGATAGGTTTTTGGATACCAGGGTAATTAAGAGGTGTGGGGATGGTGCAGGAAAGTAGTGTTGAGGTAGGAGATCAGCCAAGATCCAACTGAAAGATGGACAGATAGTTTATTCCTACTCCTATTTCTTATGGTCTTACATTCATCAGAGTAATCATGAAATCGTTAACCCATTCTTTATGAATGCGTTCATGATCCTGTTACATCTTGCACATAGGAAATTTGTTCCTTGTTCATGCTACTGACTCCATATTCTTCACCTCACAATTTAAAATAAAAATTGTATTAATTGCAATTGTTCCTTTCAAGTCAAATATTTTAGGAAAAAATAATTCTCCCCAGTCTCTTTTTATTAAGCTGATTAAATATTTTGTTGAAAAAATGTCTTTCTGGTACAATGACACTGATGATGAGCTGCCTGCATCATGTTTCATAAAATCCATAGCCTCGGTGCATAGAGGGTGTTTGAAAATTTTAAGAATAGAGTTAGATCATCAAAAGTTCAATGAGTGCTATTTGGTACCATCAATGAGTCACATCCAAAACCCTGAAATATGACAAAAAATGGAGGAATGAGCATTCATGGAATGATTGGCCTATTTTGTGCGCATCTTCCTTACTTCTTTCTATATTAACACTTCATACAATTTTTATAGCAGATAGAAAGTAAGGTTTAAGAAAATGTTACTGAAACCTTCAACCTTCTCATTCCAACACACCATGCATAATTTTTCAGTATTGTGGATTCTTTCCATTTACATAACCTGCTGAGGGATGTGACCATGTAAAATATCTATAAGATAAAGCTCCATGCAATCCAACCCCAATTCGCAAACATAATTAAGCAAGACTACATACGCATAGTTTGACCTCAACATTGATGGGTTGACTAGAGTAAAAACAGGATAGAAACAGATGCTACACGTGCTGCTGTTGGTTCTGTTTGCTTTCGTGGAAGATTATTTCTTCATTTTTCCAAGTGACATCATGATAGTTCTTTATTGTTGCAAATGTTATGATCCCAGCTGATGTAACTGCTGGACAAGCCTGATCCCAGGGTGGAACCCGACTTGATAGATCCTAACATTTATTTTTTTGTTCAGATATCTGGAGAGTAGCTACTGAATGGAGTCACAGGAATCAGCTGATGAAATTTTAACAAAAGAATAATGCATTTATTAAACACGAAAAGATGAACTATATGACACTACGCCTTCACACACAGCTATACCTTTACAGATTTATACAGATTTGAAAGGATAACACAAGTTTCAAAAGCTATCTTATTCTCTTACACAGTCCATGTAAACTAATTGGTGACCTGCGGTCAGACACACCACACTCTGAAACAAAGTGACAGATGCCATTCCAAATAGATGCTATGAATCTCTCATCAGCTGCCCCCAGACACTTGTCACACCATGAGCCAATCAGTCTCACTTAACTCTGCCTTTCACATGAGGGTTTACAATCTCCACTCGCCAAGAACTTTGGAATTTTCTCCCAAACCGATGCTTTCTCTCAGACGCCTTTTGCAAAGGTCCACCTCCAGGGTTTCAAGCTCTCCTTCCAATGTTCCTCTCTCCTGGGTCACCACATGCATCCAACCTGTCTTCTACGCACTCTCTCTCACCAACTCAGTCATTAACAGCACACCACTACTTCACACACCCTTAGCAAAGAGTTACAGACCTTCAGCCATCTCTTTGGACCTTCTGGCCTCTCGCTTTAAATCTGCTTCCTGCAGCTTTCCTTTATTTAAGCTTGAAGCCTTCCTCTGCTCCTCACTCTTATCTTTACTTAACAGGACCTTTTTCCTTCCTTTGACTAGAAGATTTGCTTGGGATCTTTCTTGTTCCTCTCCCCTGGGTTTTGGGGACTTTCTGCTTTAGTTTGGAACCTGCTATCTGTCCCTTTTCGTGCCCTGCCTGTCCTGGCACCTCCTTCCAACTGAACTCAAACTGCTGCTTTTCTCTCCATCCATATGCATGTGTGAATGTGTGAGGGTGGATGGGTCCTGCTTCTCTGGACCCCTGTTGCTAGGCAACAACACAGTTTTTCCTAGTCCTGTGTTTGCTTTAACCTTTCCCCAAAAGTCATAAAACTAATTAGAAATGCAGGTATACAAAGAGCTTTTGGCCTGCTGTCTCCCTCAAAAATGAAACTAAATCCCAGGATTTACCTTTTAACCCACAAATAGAAAAAAGTATAAATTAAACTTAAACTTTAATTAATTAATTAATTTAATTAACTTAAATCTTATTCCTAACACCCAAATATGCATACGATTTACATAAACTATCTGTATTTCGTAACACATCTTCAAAACTCCATGGGCAGAATTTTCAGGTCGACGGGTGGGCGTGATCAGTGGGCCTGGGCTTTGGTCGGGAAATGGGCTGCCACCCGCAATCAGGCCATGACCACGATTTCACGCCGGTGGGCCAATTAAGGCCCTCCCAGCGTTAAACTGCGGCTTCCCAATGGTCGGGAAGGGGCAGGGTAGATGCCCAGTGGCCGGTTTTACAATGGCACAGGCAGCCCCTTGAAGGCTGCCATGGAAGAACGTATCCTCTGTATTTTCAACAGTAAAGTTATGGAATCAAGTGCGCTGGAGACGCCAAGTGGGAGGGCAGGTTGGATGGGCACTAAAATTGGCGTCAATTTGCTTTTTTAATGGCTTTAACTGGCCTAATAATTAATGGCGGGTGCGGCTCCGACACCTGCACTCACCCGCCGACCAAAATATCGTACGAGTGCCGGATGACGTTGGGATGCTTGCCTGACGTCATCTCATGCGATTTGACCCCTTACATCTGATCACACACAGCCCAACAAAGACAGGAATGATATTGTTTGGGCACTCTGCATGCCTGTTGCAGTGAACTGACCTTGAAATATGAAGTTCTGTCAACTCATTAAATAAATAAATGCTCTTTGCACAATGCAGGCATTGGGCAAAATTTCAGGGGAATGTTATCTGGTGCAGGCAGCTATTAAAGGGTTGCTGATTGCTCTTAAAGTTGTTCTGTTGTTAAAAAGGAACATAAATCGTGAGAGTAAGAATTTGCATGCGAACCAATAAAACAGGTTTGAAGGATTTACTTCAAGGGACTCTGCAAAGAAATTATAAATTTTAGAACTGAAGGCCCAGCCTTTAGTGAAAATTGGTATGATCCCTGTGGGGTCCAAAATAGCCAAATTCACTAAATGGCCCCCAAATGAAGATATCACCAACAAAATTCCACTTTTTGTAGCTTTTACTTTGTGAATCAGTATCTATGCAAATTAAACATGGGGCAGAATCGTCCCAGATTTGCACTAAGTGTGGTAGTGGATGGCTAAAATGTCATTTTACCCACCGGCCGCATTGGCGGCCTTTCATGCTGTATTGTTCCAAACCCGTCTCCTTAATTATGCATTCCCGGGAAACACGCCGTTTCCATGGTGGGCGGGCTCTCATTCGCTCGCCACGCCATCACCTTGCTGCTTCAGCACACCAGGCGCCATATTTAAAGCGCAGCCATGTGCACATCTCCTGGTGCTTCCAGCCCACAACTGCTGCACAGAAGACATGGCCCTGAAAGTCAAAGTGACTGCAGGCCTAGGTTCAATGATGTGACTTTTGAGCACCTTTTGGACGCAGTGGAGGCTCACTATGATGTCCTCTCTGGCCATAGGATGGGCTGCAAACTCACTAATCTGACTTGGGAGGCAGTGGCAGTGGTGGTCAATGCCAATGCCCTTCAAAAGAGGACAGCCACCCAGTGCCAGAAGAGGATGAATGATCTCCTCCATTCCGCCAGGGTAAGCCACTCTTCTCACCACTCTCAACTCACACACTCACAAACCCATCACACATCCATAGGGCCCTCACTCACTGCCGGTTCAAGGGACATCACCATTCACTCTCTCACACACACCATCATCGTCCTCACCCCGTCCATGGAACCACTCACCACCCGCACATGCCAGGCATACTTATCATCTGGCCTGGCAGGCGTCCTGCTTACACTCTCTCCATTTCTACTCATGCAGGACAAGCTGGCACATAACACAAGAGAGAGGTCACAGATCGGTGGAGGAATGTCTGAAATCAAAGTCCTCATGGACTTTGAAAACAGAGCCATCCAGCTGGCCAGCGAGGATCTGGACCATTCCTGTGCAAACGGTGAGGTTGGCGGTGCTCTACCAAGTGAGGATCCAGCAGTGCAACATCCATCAGACAACCATGTTTCACAGGCCACTGCCATGCATTAATTATCTCCCATTGCTTCCACAGGCACATCTGGGAAACAGCCAAGAGAGTCCACGACCCAGGGCCTCCAATCAAGCCCCGAAGAAACCTCTGAAGTGGAATCTGGAGGCACCGACATTGAACTCCTGTCACAGCACCCACGCACACCCTCCACCGGCACAGAGACACACATCTCAGTGGGACCTAGCTTTACAGTAGCCTCGGGATCACAACCTCATGAGCACATCGCACTGTCTGATCCGCGGCACACAGTGGCAGGGACTTCCCAGGTGTCCGGCACTTGGGAAACTGCTGAAAGCCATAAATTTGCTGAGTCTGAGTCAGATGATGAGCCTCTGGATTTGATCATGTCACAGTTGCTGGAGCTGCTAAGGCAAGCTTGGGAACATCAAGAACGGATGTCTGCTGCGCTCCTCAGATTGCAAGGCATGATGGAGGTGTCCATCCACCTTCAGGCTGAGGTGATAGCACCAACATGCCAATGCACTGAGGTCAACATTGGTAGGATGGCAGTTGCCATGGAGACCTTGGTCTAGGACATCGCTCCTGCACTGCTGCGTGGGCTCAACTCCATCGCTGATGCTATAGTTGGCCTCCAACAGTGTGTACACAAGAGGAGTGTGGGGCAGCTCGATCTCACTCCAGCTACCCCTTCTCCTCAAGGAGTCGGCCAGGGGCCATAGGGAGGAGGATCAGCAGATCTATCCCCCGGGGCCATCCATCCAAGTGATTCCGGGGGTGTCCGGCCCATCCGAGTCCCCTCATGCTGTGACGTCAGCAGCTCCAGCTCCACAGGCTGAGGAGGGTGCCATTGCCACATAGCAGGACCCCAAAACCAGGTCTCAGCCCTTCAGAGGGCACCCGCCAAGGTCATCACAGACAACAAGGCACAGCAGTCAGCATGATGCTTCCATCTCTGCTGTGGATGTCCGGGGGCCACCAAGAGCAGGGTAAAGAAAGTTAAGAAGATGTAACTCTTTTGTTATTTGCACAGCCTGGGCACTGGTGTTAATCACTTGTACATACGGTTCACTATTCTCAATAAACTCCCAAGAATGTCTCCCTGCCTATGGCTCCTTGTTCTGATGAGCAGTGTTCGTGTCACTCAGATGTGAAAACTTCTGCACTCTTCCCTGTGTTTTGTGCAGCCTTCAGACCAAAGTGATAATCTGGCTTCACACTCCCTGGACACATTACTGATGCCTGCACCTTGATGGTGCTTGTCATTGCTGCCAGAATGTCATGGGCAGGTATCACAGAGTTCCGTCATTCTCTCTGTGCTCTCAGCACCTTTACAGTGGGCTTGGCCCTCACCTCTTCAGCATTTGTGACCAGTAACACTGTGCTCTTGAAGGACTTAGTGCTGAACACAGACAAAGCATAGATGCTTTTAAAGTTTCATGGCTGCGTCTCTATGATATGACTCTGATCACAGTGCTCAAGTGAGCTGTCCTCAGCCAGACAGGGGTCAGATATTCTCAGAGGCTATGTGAAGATCTATGGAGTGTCCTCACTGCATGTTGTCATTATCCTCCACAGATCTAGCAGCTATGAGGGCCTCTTGAGCACGCCTGCCTTGTCTGGCCAATGCGAGGGCCTCATCGATGTCATCCTCGCCTTCCAGGACCTCCTCACCCTCATTCACGGTGTCTTCTTCAGCAGAGCAGACATGCAGCTCCTCCGTCTCCTCCTCAGCCAACTCCTCTCCCCATTGCAGCAGGACGTTGTAAACGGAGCCGCAGATGACAATGATGTGTGACATCCTCTGTGGACTGTATTGCAGGGCTCCACCAGACCGGTCCAGGCACCGGAACCTCATTTTCATCGCAATGGTTAGCTCCACCAAGTTGCGAGTTGCAGCATGAGCCTCATTATACATTCGCTCTACTGCAGTCTCAGGCCACTGCACAGGTGTCATCAGCCACGGCCTCTGCCCTTGTCCCCAAGGAGCCAACCCTGCAGCTTCTGTGGACCCTGGAAGACTTCAGGGATCTGTGACTGACTGAGAATGTAGGCGTCATGCACAATCCCTGGAAACCATGTGCAGACCTGCAGGATGCATTTGTGGTGGTCAAACACCAGCTGCATATTCAGCTAATGGAATACCTTGCGGTTGACATAGATCACTGTGTGTCATGATGGAGATCTGAGCGCTACTAGTGCAATCGATGGCATCCTGCGCCTGTGGGAAACCCGAGATCTGGGCAAATCCAATCGCTCTTGCATCTTGGCTGTCCAGGTCCCAGGCAAAATGCACAATTTTGTGTGTCCTCACAAAAATGGCATCCATGCCCTCATGGATGCAGTCGTGGGGAGAGGCTTGTGAGATCCCACAGAGGTCAGCTGTGGAATCCTGAAAGGAGCCACTGGCGTAGAAATTGAGCACCACAGTCACTTTCACAGCCACTGGCTGTGGATGCCCTCCATGTCCCCATGGCACTAAATCCTGCAGCAGGTGGCAGATGTGACTAAACAGTTCCCAAGACATGCGCAGTTTTTGGTGACACTGGTTGTCGGTCATCTGCAGGAATGAAAGGCAGCATCCATAGGCCCTGGGTCCAGCTAGGCACCGACCAGCGACGGTTTGCTGTGGCTCTTCAGCGGCGTGTGTGGGAGCCCCAGTTGCCCCTTCTTCTTGTGGATGCTGCTCCTCCCTCTGCGCAGCCAGGCACCTCAGTTGCTCTCTTCTCAGTAATCTTTGCTCTCTGTAAGCCACGAGGCATAAAACGAGTTCACCAGGCTATAGGATCCTGATGTACTCCTCCTGCAGGATGAACGAGAGAGATGTGTGGGTTAGCTTGAGTGTACTAAGAACATGTCTTGATTAAGTCTGAAGGCCCTTTAACACATCCTGGAGAGTGCTGGCCACCACTTGGCTGGCCAAAGATTAGTGCGCTGCATGGCTGCCCAAAACCTCACCCATCTCTGCCCCGCTCCACCCAACTGATTGACGGCAGCTTTGCCCATTGAACTGCATGCTGTACTCTCAGCTCAGATGTAGGCATTCTCCTAACCCACGCTACAAGGCAGCACTGTTGGCTTGAACCATGGGGAAGAACTGGTCCAAACTGGGATGGTGACATTGCAAGGGGATGTGAGCGCCTCCACCAGTCACTGCTCCACAGCCAGTTTTAGCAAGGAGATTGTACAATGTGCCCAGTTGTCCAACTGTTCTGCAGTCCACTAAAATGCTTAGTACTTTGCAGCCTTTGCCCCAGGGATGAAAAGCTCTGGAGTACTTGGTGGCGCTTTGATGCCTCTGCATTGCTTGAGTGGGCAGATAAGCTAGAGGCCTGACTTCAATCATATCAATGTGGCTGTGCCTGAACTGTCTCAGCTGCAGAGGAATGGTCACTTTATACAAGGCGTCCCTAATGCATGGCTACTTTTGTCACCCATCGCCTACCTCCCACCCTGCACGTGCTTGTGCACTACATTCACCTGCAGGGCAGCCCTTGCCCACCCCACCGAGTCCCCTCAACTGCAGGGCAGCCCTTGCCTCCCCCGCAAAGTGCCTCAACCGCAGGGCAGCTTTTGCTCCTCCCCACCCACCTCCACCAAACGCGCCTCAGCCTTGAAGTCCAACAAGCAACCCAGGCGAGCACCCCACGACGTAACTGTATACTCACCTCCGAGTTCCCCTCAAAGTGCAGCCCGCCAAGTGCACACCATTTATATGCTATTGTGAAACACGTCAGCATGGTGGGCAGATGATTCTGGCGGGCTGGGTTTATAATGATATGCAGATGTATTACAATGAAGTTCCTGATGCCCAATGGTGTGAAATGTGGCCCGCCATTGGCTAGCGGAGTGGATGGTTGCAAAGTGGTTTCATGACGTTGTGAGACCGATTTTTGGCCTTCTCGCCATATTGTCCCCTCACCCCTCTGAGTAAGCCCGACACCAGTGGTCATGGGTGATTCCACCCATGAATTTACAGGTGTTAATAGTGGATACGAGCTATAAACCACACATAGAATAGTAAATACAATGAAGGCGACCTCACAAGATTACAAGCATTCACCTTACTCTGGCAGAAATGTGCAATCTCACAGTCTTTCCAACTCAGTCTCCAGGATGTGGGAATCTCTCACTTTTCTCACTCAATGGATTTGGTCCTCAAGTCACCTTCACTGTCATTGGGTCAAAATCCTGGAACTCCTTCCCTCAGAGCACTGTGGGTGTACCAACATCACATGGACTGCAAAAGTTCAAGAAGGCAGCTCACTACCACCTTCCAAAGGGCAATTAGGGATAGGCAATAAATGATGGCCTAGCTAGTGATGCCCACATCCCATGGACGAATAAATTTAAAAAGGGTAGTTCCACTCCATCCGAGTCCCCGGAGACAGTCATCACCAAAAAGGCACACTCCTGCAAAATGTCCTTAGTTAGGTTCACGACAGTTTTGATGGCACAGATTCCCCAGAGACTCCTTTATTTGACTCCTCTAATAAACCTCATTTATGGTCTGCCTATCTCTGGCAAAACTGAAGCATATCCATAGGATAGTCCAGTTCACACTCTCTGCTCGAAACCTGTCTTAGCCCTATCATTTTTACCTGTATTATATAGACAGCTCCTTGGAAATATGCTTTCTCTATTCTACCTCTGTGTTCTCTTGGACAAAGAAGCTGCAGCAATGTCCATATTTTAACTTCCTTCCTGATGGTAGTTTCCAGGTCAAGGGTCACCGGGTCATGTGGACTCGCATTTCTTAACATCCAAGAAAATTACAATTGATCCCTTTACAACTGATCGAGATCTTTAAAGGCCTTTTCAAACATTCTTAAAACCAGTCACAGATTCCACAGACATTTTAAAGAAATTACAAATTTTCCTTCCTGAACTGCTTCCAGGTTAAAGGTCATCACAAAGCCAACATCATGGTAGCCTGGATGGAGGAATTTGAAAGTATAAATACTGTTTTGTCTGCCCACTAAACCTAAGAATCATTGGTAATGATTTTTTTTTGTTCTGGAGAGGGTCACCAAGGTAAATGCGTGAACATATGGCTTCATTTTACATTGTTGTGTTACTGTGTATCTTAATAGCACTTTATTAGCAGTCCATGTCCAAATGCAGCAAGATCTGGACAATATCCAGGCTTGGGATGACAAGTGGCAAGTAACATTCGCTCCACACAAGTGTCAGGCAATGACCATCTCCAACAGGAGAGAATCCAACCATTGCTCTTTGATGTTCAATGGCATTACCATCACTGAATCCCCCACTATCAACATCCTGGGGGTTGCCATTGACTAGAAGCTGAACTGGACTAGCCATATAAATACTGTGGCTACATAAGCAGGTCAGAGGCTAGAATCATGCGACAAGTAACTCACCTCCTGACTTCCCCCAAAGCCTGTCCACCATCTACAAGGCACAAGTCAGGAATATGATGGAATACTCCTCACTTACCTGGATGAGTGCAGCTCCCACAACACTCAAGGAGCTTGACACCATCCAAGACAAAGCAGCCCACTTGACTGGCACCACATCCACAAACATTCACTCCTCCCACCGCTGATGCACAGTAGCAGCAGTGTGTACCATCTACTAGATGCACTGCAGGAATTCACAAAGGCTCCTTCAACAGCACCTTCCAAACCCATGACACTGCCATCTAGAAGGACAAGGGCACCAGATGCATGGGAACACCACCACCTGGAAGTTCCCCTCCAAGTTACTCCCTATCCTGACTTGGAAATATATCACCGTTCCTTCACTGCCGCTGGATAAAAATCCTGGAACACCCTTCCTAACAGCACTGTGGGTGTAACTACACCACATGAATTGTAGCGGTTCAAGAAGGCAGATCGCCACCACCTTCTTAAGGGCAGCTAGGGATGGACAATAAATGCTAGCCCAGCCAGCGAAGCCCACATCCCGAGAATGAATATAAAAAAAAATGCAAGCTTGATGGAGCAGCACAGTGGGAGAATACACAGCATTCTGGACATGTTGATGCACTTTCTAATAGTACAGACACATCCCTGTTTTAGTGGGGCATTCTGTATTGCTTCCATCACAATGCAATTGCTTTGTGGCCCATGAAATGTATCAATAACCAAACACTGAGCATGCTGCCCATACAGTCACATAGATGCTTCACAGCCTAAGTTCAGAAAGACTCCAAGGTATCTACTAAAACAAGTTGCATCTTTAAGGTTCATAAAGAATCACAGGGACTATTCACTCTTCAATAATTTTAGAACCTTCATCAGTGTTCTACACATGCATTTAAACATAGGTAATATTGCAGTGAGAAGCCAGCAGTATAACTAGGTGTTGCCTGCTCTCAAAGCAGCTACTAGCTTAATATCAGCACTCACAATTTGAAAGGGCCAGTAGGCAAGAATCAGTGAACAATTGTAATGATTTTTACATTATATCATTACAATGCAAAACTCGGTGCTGTCCCCTTGAATACTGACAGGAAAAATAATAGCAATATGCTTTTGTCTGCAGGCCAAGCACTGAATAGCAGTTTTCAAAATGCAATATACTGATGACTACAACTCTTCTAGCTCTGACAGCTGAAGAGTAGACCGCATCTGTCATTCTAAATTGGGCAAGTGTTACGGTACAGTAGAATAGATGAAATGGTCCCTAAAGAAATATATTGTGAATATATATTGTAATATTTTTGATATAATGCAAATATATTGCAATTTAGTCCATTTCCTTGAGGGAGACAGCTTCAAGTGTTGTTGGAAAATGTCAGTTTCAAGAATTTTTCAGGCATACAATTGAACAGCTAGGGGTCACCTGGAAAGAGAAAAGATTCACCTTGGCTGAAAGGAAACTCAAATAGCACAATAAGGTCACCATATTTTATTTACCTGCAACATGTATGTATGTTTTTATATGGAGAGGTTATGTATGTTACATCAAAAATTATTATATATGAAAGATCTGTGTCTGTCTTACACTTCTTTGCAGACCTCCTTTCTTGAACAACATTAATGAACCAGTTGGATCTTTTCAAAGATTGGAGAGCTTTCATGGTTATTTTTCTGGTCCCTGTCCGCAAATGACCTGCCTTTGTGAATTTAATTTCACAGCCATTTGGTATGTGCGATTTTGAACTCACACAAGCTCTGATGCATAGTTAGCCTGGTATAACTACTAAGCTACCACAACCTGAAGCTATCACAACCTGAAGAATGTTACAGTATTGGTATGTTCATGAGAAGCTATTTGAGAAGACAAATTGCATTAGTAAACATCAGGAGTGGTTCTAGAAGGGAACTGAACTAGAATGGTTTTAAAATATTAGGACCACAGAAGTACCTAAAAAAGGAACTTACATGCTGTAGGCTTAAAGGACAGAAGCACAGATGTGATAACATCACCTTGGAAGGGTAATTAGACTGGGTTGACATGTAACAAGTATAGCATTAGTGTGGATGTGAGCTACAAACTTCTCAATTACCACATGACCTACTTTCTTTTTAGTCATATAGAATACAACAGGGATACTTTGGTTGCAGATGTATCACTATTAGTACTTCAGTTGATCACTGGCCTCATGACTTGCTCACTTTTATGACTCCGCCCACACAATAAATGGTTAGAATTTCAATGCAAATCTCTGGGAAATTCAGAAGATCCAATTTTATACCTCTCCCAATGTTACTCTCTGTTGACTTTAATGGGAAGTAAAATCAGGTGGGGTGTAAAGGCTGTATTGCACTTGATTGTATCAGTTTCCTGATTAGTGGATTAGTTTAAAATCTCCCCATTAATAAATTCCATTTTATTGTGTGGGGAGAGTCAAATGGACTTTCTTTGAAGAGAGATTTTAAACTAAGCTCTGAAAAATAAACATTACAAAATTAAATTAAAATTTTCAGGTCAATATATGGCCAGTACTTTTCATATTCAGGGGAACATGAGAACCCCCTGATCCATTCTACACATGGAGACAGGACAAAATAATAAGGTACAACGCAGCCTGACTAAGAAGGATTTAGGTTTTTTTTCTAAACTGGGCTAATGGATAGTGAATACAGTTCAATGTGGGCAAATATAAACTATTTAGTAGGAGAACATGGAACAATTAAGGAGTATTGCACCATGTTGATCAAGAAAGGGATTTTGAAATTATTGTGCACAATTACATGATTTACTCTGTTACTGGTTTGGTCTCAGAGGCATAGAATACATATCAAAGGAGATGATTAAGTGACTGTATAAAGTGCTGATTTGTTCCTATTGGTGTGCAATACTAGTCACAATAGCAAGCATATTTTTGAAGAGATGCAGAAGTGAGAAACCAGGATGATTGTTAGTATCATGAATCTAAGTGATGTGAACATTTAAGAGTGTTTGATTTGCTCTTGGTGGAAGAGAGAAGACTTCAAGGTGAGTCAATTGAAGTTTGTAAAATTATGATGGAGATTGATTAAGTTGATCCAGATAAATTTTTTACACTTACAAACTTTTTGAGAGCTGGGCTTATCATTTCAAAGGTAAGGAATTATAATTAAATAATAATTTAGGCAGATATAAAGCACACAATGTGACGAGGATGTTGTAGCAAAAAGCAGAATTGGGTTCGGGGTGCAAAATGAATGCATTTCTGGAGCAATTGCAGATTAAAAGATATAAAGAGAAAGTATAGCTAAGAGCAATCTAAAATACACTACACCCCTAACTCGGAAAAACATCCCGTACTATACAAAATTATAGAGCATTTATAATGTTATATGTTTCCTGTAGTTGGTGGGCTTGAATCCCCAGAACCTCTAATTAGAATCCTTATTGCAGAGAGTAAGAAGAGAATTTTATCCCATCTTTCCAGGTTGAATTAGAATCCGGGTACTCGAGGTGAAAGGATAGTGTGCAAATCCATTGCACTGTCCAGTTCCCACAGATTTAAATTACCATTCATCCTGCCAGCAACCTTTACCTCACTGGTATTGAAATGGGAATTAACACAAAGCCTTATAATATATCTAATGACTTCTAAGGCGGTGCTTGTAAAATTCACAGTAGATGGCAGCATTTTCTGATGCCTGGTATTCCTGTGCCATTGACATCACATCATTGGTTAATTCAGCCCAGATACCCACCTCATTCTAACGCTTTCCTGAATCTACATCGGTTTAACCTCCCCTTTGTATCAATACAAGATTGATCGTATTCAAAATCTAAAGTGTTCAATGGTTGGTGGTTTTCAGAGACCTGTACATCCTGACAATAATGATATATGACACCTTCGCTTTACTAAGCATCCCAGTGCTGAAAATCAATTAGAGAAAATGGAACTCTCTTTTGTGTAAACTCTAATCTTCACTTGCAGACAAGACCATCAAGAATGTCAAAAAACAATAATTGAAATTAAACTCATTTTCTTTTTAAGAGGAGCAGTTTAACAACAATGGACGAATTATGTTTAGTGAAGTTTACATTCTTCCGTGTTATGTGCTATAACAAACGTAAGAAACTATTCCCAAATAACTAAGAAGAATAAAGTAACTAGGCTGCTCAGTAGGTTCTAAGGCCTGGCTACTATCCAGATGAGACTAATGGCTCCAATGGTGCCATTGCACTGAACATTTTGAGGTGCTGTGAAATGGCTAGCCTTATTCTATTGGGCTAACTTTATGATGTGCACTTCTACTGCCTTGTCTTTTGGGAGGGCATATTGGAAAATTACAGATAAGTCTGCGCATTATTGACATACATTTGATAAAAGGTTATTGCTCTGAAATGTTAACTGTTCCTCTCTCCACAGATGCTGCCAGATCTGTTGAGCATTTTCTGTTTTTAATGACATATTTGTTAAACCAGCCCTCAAATACATTCCACATACAATGGGTTGGCATTTTGTGTGGGTATGAGATCACTTGGAAAAGGGAGTCACAGACAGCTTTGAGCTCAGTACTCGTTTTAGCTTATACTGCAGCTGAGTGCAAAGCCAGCATTTTAAAACCTCAAAGCTTTTTTTAAAAAGCCAAAGTGATTTTTATTACAAAAGAGCTGACTGTCTTATCAATTTTTTTCTAATAATAGGAATGTTACTGTCAGTTAGAAGCCAGTAAGCAAAGATCTACAATACAAAATTGCTAAAAATTTAATTGGCAGTCTCATTTTTAGAGGCCACGAGGATGACTAGCCATCTTCTAAAGTTGTAGTTAAGTAACATTGGACAGAGTAGAGACAAATAACATTCTCTGTTAATGCTTCTTGAGACCCTAGAGAAGTTGTTTTGTGAGGTTCCATTGCCATTATGAACCTGCCTTTGAGGATGAGGGCTATAGCATTATTGCCTTCTCCTTAGCCTGCATTAGCATCTAGTGTAATCCTCTATCTTCAACAGTGCGTTGGGGTATTATTATCCAAATTGGGAATATCTTCCATTTCTCAGCACTAACATTCAGTGCGTCAGTAAATGCAATAAAAGTTTAAAAATATAAACTGAGCATTGAGGTATAATTTAGTGAAATTTGAATTCAATTAAAATCTGGATTTAAAAGTCTAATGATGACCATGAAACCATTGTCACTTGTAAAAACCCATCTGGTTCACTAATATCCTTTAGGGAAGGAAATCTGCTGTCCTTACCTGGTCTGGCCTACATGTGACTCCAGACCCACAGCAATGTGGTTGACTCTTAAAAATGCCCTCTGAAATAGCCTAGCAAGCCACTCAGTTGTCACCAACACATTCTCAAGGGCAATTAGGGATGGCCAATAAATGCTGGGCCAGCCAGCGAAGCCCACATCCCGTGAATTAATTAAAAAAAAAAGAAAATTATGCAGTTATTCAAATGCTCAGGATTGCAATAGTGTAAATGGGTGATATTGAATCAGTTGTCTGTTATACATTCCACCTGAATTTCTTTACATTGACTTCAATAGGAAATTGGACAAGATTTATAATGAGCTTCCAATCCAATATTATCCTTTTAACAATATGACCAAAAGTGAAAACCACCTCCACTGAAAGAAAGCAGAAAAAGAAAACTTATGCTCATAAAGTGCATTCCATCACCCCAGGATGTTTCTAAGCGATTTAAATTCCTTGTGGTGTTTTTGAAGAGTAGTCATTGCTGCTGTGTATACAAATGTAGCAGCTAATTTGCACACAACAAAATAGTACAAACTGCAGTGAGATAAATCTGTTTCAGTAGTATTGTGTGAGTTCATATTTAAGACTAAGCGTTTTCTGTAGCCTTTCCAATGTTTGCTGTATTGCAAGGATTTTCTGTTTTTCCCCCATATTCCAACAGTCAAAGTACACTGAGAAAAGTATGGAGGTAATGAAATGGCTGTTGTATTCCCTAAATTTAGAAAAAAATACAATAGTTCCTTCTGGTATGATTTGGGTATTTTCATTAAGCGTAAATTCCACAATTGGCTATTGAATTGGTTTGCCAAGAATTTGGCCTGGATTTTTGCCACAATGGGGAGTCTCTCTAAGTCCCGTCCCCAAACCTGGCATTTCCCAACTTCATGATGGAGGGACTGGAGTCGTGCCGAGATTTACATGTGCAATTCATGGAGGCAGCTGGCCATTTAAATCACCAGCTGCCTCCACTGAAGTGGAATTGTGTAAGAACAGGGGAGTGAAATCTGGAGTGTGCAGATTAGAACAGGTAAAAGGAGGTCTGAACTTGTTGGATTCTTAGGGATAGCCAGGGTACCACTTTGAAAAGGTAAGGTATCCCTTTAGATAGGGTCAGGGACACCTTTGGGAGAGGTAAGACACCCTTTGGAATTGTTAAAAGTGAACATGATTATGCATTTTTTACACACAAACACATTGGAACTGTCAAGCTGTAAAAGAGCTGTCCAGCTGTCAAGGGATTGTCCAACTGTCAAGAAACTGTCAAAGAGCTGTCCAGCTGTCAAAGAAATATTGAGGGGCTATACCGCTATCAAATCTATCTAGGAATTGTCAAAGCTGTCAAGGAACTGTCCAAGTATACCAAATTAATTGGCATGGAGGGGGTAAGGGCAAACAGTGATGGGTATGGAGAATGGGTTGGCATGAGTTGGCACAGGGTTTTGGGGGTCATGAGCATTGCTGGGGTAGGACTACATTGGCATAGAGGGTATGGGGGCCATGGGGTGGGTGAGAGGGCATGGGTGGAGTGAGTGGTGAGGGCTGGAGGAATGCTTTCTTTTATTAATATTTTCTTATTTAAAAACCGTGCCTTGTGCCCAGCCCATCTCTGCCCCCGGTAGCCTCTGGATTTGTTCCAGGGTCGTCTGCCCCGACTCCTGTTTTAGCCTGCTACCCCAGCTGAAAACCTGAACTGCGGGAGAACATTTTTAAAGGTCAGGTTTGCCAAGGCAGGTAATCTCCTGACTCTGTGAATCCGTCCCGGGGACGAAAATCAGGGCCCTTGAGTTAGATTTTCAATTTGGGGTTGGAAAACTGATGGCTAGATCATTTTGCATCCTGATCCTGCACCATAATAGCATCCTTGACGTAATGTAAGTAAAGAAAAAGATCATAATTGGCTCGTTGGCAAGTTCAGCACCCAGGTTGGGCTGGCGATCATGGGGAGAAGGCAGGAGCTAGTTCTGTAGGGCAATTTTAAAAGGCAATTGGTAGTCATGACTGAGTTTGCTGTGCCTGGAGGAATGGAGCAGGCAGGAGAACAGAGGACCAGCAGCATCACGGTCCACACGTTCCCAATCGCTTACTCCTCAGGCTCTCAAGCTGATCTCCTCAAATGATGGCAATCTTGTGCCCCTGCATCAGTATCTCAGCTTGACTATTGCTTATTTTGTGCCTGATTTTTCATCAGCAACCACAATCAACAATGGCTTCCCGCTGTGCTCCTGACAGCTGTGCACTAACATATCCCAGGCCGCCCACTCTTCCCGCTATTAACTTTGAAAGTTTGATTCTGTCCCTCTCCAGCCTGTTAACAAGCTCATCAAAGAGCTTACTAGCAAGTGGAGATGTGCGGAGTAGCCGGATACCCAACCCACCCTGTCTTTAAAAATTCCACCGCGTCATGGAGACATCAAAGGGCTGACACACCAACTGAGTACACAGCTTTCAGAGCATATCCGCACCCCCACCTGGCCTCGCTCCTAGGCGTGATTGAAAATCCAGCCCCTTACCGCAGTCTCATGGAAAATACACATATCCTTTAATTTTTTTATTTAAAATCAGCCCAAGCTGTAAAGAGGTCGATATTGGGAGACTGGAACATTCTTCTCTCTCATTTTCTCTTTCGCTCGCATAGAATCTCACTGTCCTGCAAAAATCCAGATATCTCATTTCACAGAATCTCAGTGCAGAAGAGGCCATTCGGCCCATCGAGTCTGTACTGACACGTGAGAAACACCTGACCTACCTACCTAATCCCATTTACCAGCACTTGGCCCATAGCCTTGAATGTTATGACGTGCCAAGTGCTCATCCAGGTACTTTTTAAAGGATGTGAGGCAACCCGCCTCCACCACCCTCCCAGGCAGCGCATTCCAGACCCTCTCCACCCTCCGGGTAAACAAGTTTTTCCTCACATCCCCCCTAAACCTCCTGCCCCTCACCTTGAACTTATGTCCCCTTGTGGCTGACCCTTCAACTAAGGGGAACAACTGCTCCCTATCCACCCTGTCCATGCCCCTCACAATCTTGTACACATTTCCTTTCTGTATCTTTAATTCTGTAGCATCTGTCATGAAATACAAGTATTCTTATAGAGACACAAACACTGTCAATAGAATAGTGAATTTCTAATTTGAATGGAGTTCATTTCCACAGAGTTTAGACAAAAACAAATTCCCTAAAGAGCCATGAGAGTTTAAATTTCCTTTGCTTGGCCATTCTTGATTTGCCAGGAGGACATTCTGTATCAAGCTAAGTGTGCCCAGTTGATGAAAAAACTGTCCCAATGGATGGTACATTTATATAATATACTCTGCCATAGGCATTTTTGATGCACCTGCAAGATTTATTTTAAAACCTTAAGCAACATTCTCAAACAGCTATTTTTGAAACCACTATATTTAGCATTTTGCCCTGTTGACCATTATGTATTTGGATTTTTGAAAACATCTGCTAGTTTAAAAGTCCATTGATTTGGCTTCAAAATATTCAATTTGTAAGATGCTCCAAAAAAGTAAGAGTGCTCCACGTCTCATTCATAGTTTAAATAAGCTGTACATGTGTTTATATTCATTCAGCCACGATGCTGAACAAATTAGGTTAAGAATGCACAGCAGGTGGGCTATAAATGAAGAGAGTTACAAATGCCATTGTGATGCCAATTAGCCTCAGTTAGCCTTCATGTGCAACACTTCACATTTGTACAGTAACTTGAACACATTGCCCTATTTTGTGGGACATATCACAAATGGTAGATTGTATCCAAAACAGCAAATCTAAAACATAAGGCGGAGATTTTAACTTGCTCAATAGCCGTCCAGTCGCATAGAGTTAAACTAGGGTCCATCCATTTTACTGGGACATTCTCCATCATATCTCCCTTGTTTCAATGGTGGGGTAAACCAGTAAGCATATCTGATAAGTGATCTTATGCTGATCCGGTCAAAATGTGACACAAAGGTATTTCGGGAAATTTCATTGATCAGAAAAAAATACAATAGTTGCAGATCTAAAGCTAATTGTGAGAGTACAATTGGCCGTTAACATGTAAAATGTGGTTAACTGGAGTCAAAATTGAAAAAATAACATTGTGGAGATATGTTCTCAGAGAAGCAAACAGCAGGCAAAATGTAATTTGGTCCATGGGAGGGTTATGAGCTGTGGGGGCTGTAGAATCGGGAGAGAAGGTGGGGACCAGAGCGCCCATCAGCTTCTCAACTCTCAGTATTATATAATCTTGGCAATGGGGAATGTCAAGGACGGCCTTCCAGCCCAGAGGCAAATTGAAGCCCATGAGTGGCCAATTAAGCATTATTTAAAGGTCTTTTCCCACTACCACTGGCAGCACAGGGCAGCCACCCAGTAAAAGCTGGCGGGCTCCTTGCAGGCTAGGGAGGGGTGGGAGTTGCTTTCTGGGCACTCTGAGACTTATGGTGGGCTCCCTGGTGGCGAGGGTCATCCCCATGGAAATAACCTCCTATGTCCTCGCCAAAGGACCTGCCTGACTCACCCTTGCAACCTCGGCCCCACTGCTCTGGATTCCAGGGCAGTATTCATGATGCTCCTCCAGTCCGGGTGCAGTCCCAGAACTGGCCACCACTCATGGTGGTCCTTCTAGGACTGAAAAGCTGCTGGCCCTTCAATTGGTCAGCAGCTCTTGGAGGTGTGATCTCTGCACTTGTAGAGATGGGAATCCTGACAGTTAATTGTCTGATGGGCACAGAAAAGGACCAGAGCTTCTGGAAACATCTGAGGCGGCGTTGCTTTCTGGCCTACTCTCGGGGCCACCACCACCCCAACAAAATGTAGCCCAGCATGTACACACTGGCTATCATAATTAACTTAATTTTAAATGGCAAAACAAAATATTTTGTGACAGAAAGAACAGGAATTTTCAATAATCCTTGAATTGTTATATTTCAATTCGCTCCAAAAACACAAACCCATGACAACCATAGGCTCCCATCTCCAATAATTTGGTTGGGACCTGTATCACCCAGTTTTGAACTGAGTTTGCAGATTAGGATGGTTTCAGGTTTGATTAAAGGTCTTTACCACATATCCACTCCATCACTAAGACCAACTGTTTCCACCTCCATAGCATTCCCTGATTCTCCTCCTGCCTTAGCTCATCTCTCATTGAAATTTTTATCTATGCCTTTGTTAATTCTTGACTTGTCTATTCCAAAGTAACCCTGGCCAATCTCTCATATCTGCCCTCCATAAAATTGAGAGCATGCAAATCTCTGCTATCCATGTCTTAACTCCCACCAAGTCCCAATACACCCATCACCCCTGTGCTCACTGACCTACATTGTCTCTCAGTTATGCAACGTCTCAAATTTAAAATTCTCATCCTTGTGCTCAAATCCCTTCACGGACTCAAACATCCCTACTTCTAATCAAATCCAGCCCCATGACCCTCGGAGATATCTGTGCTCCTCTGGAATACCCTACCTAAATCTCTCTGTGTCTCTTTCCTTCTTTAAGATGATCTTTAAAACCTGCCCTTTTGACTCAAGCTTTTGTTCATCTGCCCTAATATCTCCTTATGTGTTTTGGTATCAAATTGTATTTTATTACATTCTTGTGAAGCATCTTGGGACATTTATTATGTTAAAGGCAATGTATAAATACAAGGTGTTGTTGTTGTACCTAGACGTCTGATTTCCACTGGGGATTGCTAAAATTGCCTAAATATAGCTTGATTCTTTAAAAAAAAACAATCATGGTTCCTGCTCCTGATGCTACCCAACGCTGAAAAGTATATATGTATAGACATAAGAACAGTACAGCATCATGTATGACTGCAGGGATCTTCATAAGAAAATAATCTGCTGACTGAGCTCACACATGACAAACTGATGCTGGATTATGAGCAGCACATTATGCTGCTGCTCATAAAATCATATTCCGGGATGGAGGGGAAAAGTGGAGGTAGAGCACAAATTACAATTTAATATCTTTCATAAAAGACATCACCAAAGGAACTGAGGCCCTCCTTTCAAAGTTCCTAGTAGCTACAGTGCATTGAAACAATTCCAATCATTCGAAAGCAAGTGCTGCAGCATCACTATTGCAATTGATTAATAATCGCCAGCGACTGATTACTTGTCAAAAAGACTTATCATTAGGAATGAACTGTAAGTGTCTCAGCCCGGCAGTAGTTACACAGATAGCACTCATGCTGATTATCAGATGACACTGTCAACATGTCTTCATATCCCCACAGATAGGTAGGTATACATTGAAGATGTAATGATGACAGCTGGCCTACATTATGGATTTCTATGCTGCCTTTGATTTTGCTTTGAGAACATAAATTATATTTATCCTGTAGGACCCTGAACCCTTTTTACCATCCTTGAGATGTCAGGAATTTCACCATTGAAAATGAGCAAGCTCAGACCTAAACGTAATTTACATTTATGCAGGGCCTTTATAGTAGCAAAATGATATGTCATATTTGGGGAATAGACCCAAGTGACAGTAGGAAGGAAAATTAGGGGAGTTGGCCATAGACAGGGTTGACTTAAGGAGATTTTAAAGGAATTGTTTGAAGGTGAGGAGGGAAGCAGCAAGATAGAGGAATTTAGGGAAACCTGACTTCTGGACAGTGGTGGTGTTGTCATATAAATAAGATGGGACTAGTACCTGTGGTGATAGAGAGTACCTCCTTAACAGATGTTCTTTTTTCTTTGCCTGCACCATCAGTGATACAGCAAATTTAAGCACTGGCCCAGTTTGTCATTTTTTCTCTGACCACAGGCAGGCTGAGTGCACAGCCTACTTGCTGTCAGGCACACATGTTTAAAAAAAAAGCCATAGAAGAATTTACAAGTGATTCATTATAGATGCCTCCTTTGGATAAAAATTGATTAGAAACTGATTTTGGTGTGTGACCATGTGTATCAGATGACAGTGTGGCATTTTCAATATGTGATGTGCAAAGTATTTAGAGTTTTGTTCTTTGGTGATGTGGCAATTTCCTAATGATTATTTCTAAATATAGGTTCAGCTGAAAATGGGACCCCCCTGTAGTGAATCACCGCAGATAAACGGGGAAGCTTTTAATCCTCTGAAAGATATTGCAATTATAATATTTATATCTTAGCATAGATAAATATATAATGGTGCATTTCAAGGTTTGTCGGTTTGAGTCTGTTGATTTTTCCTACTTGGACATAAGGTAAAAGTAAAAAAATTCAAAATATCGTGAAAAAATATGCCCACTCAAAGAGACTTATTAATGTTTGGTGACTCCGTGGCCAGGATTTTCAGCTTGCTGTGTGGGCACATGCCTGACACACCCCAGCATGAAATAGCGCGTGATGACCTCGCGCACTCCCGTGATATTTTGGTCAGCAGGCGCGCGTAAGAGTCAGCAGCATGCCCACCGACAATTAAGAGACCTATAAAGGCCCCTAAGCAGATAATTAAATTGAATTTTTCACTGCCCGTTCACCTTTACGGTTGACAGGTGGGCGAATAGGCCAGGCGGCCTTTGCATTTTTTGCAAAACCTCATCCATGGGCGGGATGAGGTTTCCTACAGTGAATAAAAAAAAATAACATTTTAAAAATTAATTTTTAACATGTCCCTCTTCATGTGACTGAATCATATGTGGGGACACGTTTATATTATTTGCTGATTCTTCATTTTTCATTTTAAAAACCTTCAGCTCCCTGAGGCAGCTCTGTGCCTTCAGGGAGCTTTCAGTGAGTGCATCCCTGCGAATGCGCAAACTTCAGTGCTTGTGCTCCTCCTGCCCCCACCCGGCAGTGCTAAGGCTCTCAGCATACATTTCACGCGTGAAATCGTGGTCGGGGCCCGATCGTGGGAGGTGGACCGTGTCACGGCAGCTCCCCAGCCTTCCCGCCCCGCTCACCCGACAAGGGGAAAATGCCCACCTGTGTGTGCTCAGAGAAAGGCAAGTGAGAGTGGAGAAAAAACAAAGCAAACTGAGTCGGAGCTTTTTTGTACATTGGGTACTCCCAACAATTTCAAACATCCAATTATAGTAGATAGGCATCTTACTGAGAAAATAAGAAAGATAGCTGGGCTGGCTTAGCCGTGGATCCAGACCTGAACAATCCCGGGAAAGCCTGCTACTGGCTATGTCGGCTGTCAGAAGCCACAGCCCCACTAAAATGAATGGAGCCATATCAGGATGCAGGCTCCTCGTCAAAAGTAAATCCGCTGGAGTAGCTCTGCCAAGATAAGAGATCAAAATGGTGGATCTCTACTGAAGGAGGAAATTTGAAGTATGCAAATTTCATCTTGTATTTTTCGCTGCATGGAGACAGTTGGAGTACCTCCCCTTTAATTTCCACTGAAATATGACAGAAAATAGATTTGTTTTTAAGTTGTAAAAGCCAAAGTGAATGACCCAGACCCATGCTGCAGACCAAAAACATCGGATAGTTATTTTGGATAAAGTTAAAGAGTAAACCAGAACACACATTAAATAGTCAAGTACCAATTAGTTTGGCTTTCAAAAGCCTGAAGATTTAGGAAGGAATGATAGGGATTAGGACCAGAATTAAGATACAAGTACTTGTAAACAGTATATAGCAAGCATAATTTGATGCATAAAGTAGTGTTATTAGCACTGACTGTTTCAGAATAAAGTAAAATATCTGAACCTTGGCAGAATCCCACATGACGTTGTGAGGAATGGCTCTGAAGATACTCCTATGATGTGCTGATATCTGCTGATCTTGTAACCAATTTTCCACAAACAGCAAATTTGCAATAGTAAACTAAAAAGATGACAGTTTAATGATATCCTTTTTTCCCTTTCCTTTGTGCAATAATGAATTTTTTCGCTCTCTCCGTCTCCCAACATTTTTACTGCACAGAATGTTTCCCCTTTTTCTCATATCCTGTCAGCAAGCTGGACTGACAAGTAGTGTTTAAAGAAAAAAAAAGCAGTTTGCAAAAATATCCAGCTGCTAAGCAGCTTTGCACAGCTCTGCTCTTCTTTGCTTCCCCCCCCTCCCCTTGCAATCTCAACACATTATTCATCATAATCATAAAACATTCATAGACACATTTGACCAATTCGAAGGCCCTCATGGGAGATCTTGCAGGGGCTGGGAGGTTATAATGAATGTAAATGCCAGGTGTTTAAACCATGCAATGCTCCAATTGCGACATTATGATCTGCACAATAAGCAAACCAAATGATATGATACCTGTACCTACATCTAAACTGAGCAGCTTAATGGGAAGTTTTATCACCTCTGCAACCAGAGTTGTAAGGAAGAACATTTTCTATAGGGAGGGTAAAAAAGAGCTGCCAAGGGGGAAAATTAAAAATACATTAAGAAACTCATTTTGAAAACAGAAAAAATGAGTGAGGGGAAGGAAGGGTGCATTACTCATTTCACATAAGAAATCAATCCATTAATACAGGAGTTGGTGGTCTAGTGTCATGGTATAACAATGCTCCTGCACAATAAGGTGAGAAAAGGTGAGTTAATGACAAAGAGGCAAGTACCCCATTTTGATGGGGTTTTCTGGTGGGTTAGGAGATGGGGATAACTTGAACTGTTACAGTTTGTTAACTCCTATTATGACAAATTGGACAGGGATGTGCAGTAAGGGTTGAGTTCCTAGTTTGCATGCTAATCTTAGCTTTACTGCTATGAAAACTAATTGAGAAACCAATAACTGTAAGGGGTAGAAAGTCAAAAGGAGCATTCCCCAAAGTGATCCTCATTTAAAAAAAATGAAACAACATGCATTGACATATTAAAAAAAGGTCAAGCAATCTACACAGGGACGTACTATGTTGGATTTGTTTGCTCTGGCCATCTCACTGTTGATTGGAGGGCCGTAGCCTTGATCAGTTTCATTGCCTACAATGGGGGCAATGACTTCAGACCAGCTTGGGAACCAATTGACTGATACTGGGAAAATACCATGCTAGCTGGGAACTATAGCACATATTATCTTTAAATCAACAATGAAGGAGTACTTTGAAGAAGGAGTATTCCTACTAGACTTTCCTTCGCTTTTAATAAGTAATGTTTCTACATGAAAAAGGAACAGAAGTAAATGGAAAAGGAAGCACTCTCTGCAATAAAAAAAAATACTTTTGGTTCCATTTTATGGCATCCAAGATAAGGGAACTGGAAACAGTGAGACTTAAGATCAAGAAGAAATAGATTAATCAGAAATTTATTTAACCACATGAGTGACATACACAAAAATAGGTTAAACCATTTAAATAAATGTAAAGAAATGTCATTTAAAATGAATGAGACATGATTAATCTGCAATTTGTATTTTTGTAATTTCTGGTCCACTCAAATGTTGGACTGTCTGATACAAAACTAGAGTGTTCCTGTTTGTAAAAAGAATGCTATGCTGTCCAATATCCTCCTGAGATACTTACTTAATGGTAATTTATGCACAGAAGATGCCTAGTGAGTAGGATATGAAGAACGAAAAACTAAGAGGAACTTTCCCCACTGGCCCACTAAATGAATGCAATGCCTATGTTGTAGTCCTGAGCCATATAGATTATGAGAGCCCTATATTTGATCCATAATCTGTGCTTGGTTAGCTCTCTCAGTTGGGCTGTGTTGAGGTGAGGGTGCTACAGTCAGCTTTGCTGTCACTGGGCTAGAGATTTTATTTTATTTTTTTCCTGGGATGTGGGCATCATTGGCAAAGCAGTATTTATTGACCATCTCTCATTACCCTTAGGGCATTAAGAGTCAACCTCATAATGGAAAAATCAGTCACTGTTGCGATCCAGGGACTGCTGCA
Source organism: Cetorhinus maximus (assembly GCF_964194155.1). Taxonomy (NCBI): domain Eukaryota; kingdom Metazoa; phylum Chordata; class Chondrichthyes; order Lamniformes; family Cetorhinidae; genus Cetorhinus; species Cetorhinus maximus. Next base: position 192,650,259 of record NC_135879.1, read on the forward strand.
AGAAAGTTGTCATATGTGGGTGTCAAGTGAGGAGAGGAACAGGCCCGAGGTAGTGTTCTTCCAGGATCAAATAGCATCTCACTGTCTGGGCTCACGCATGAAGATTTATCATTGATACCATAGGACTGTACTCAAATGCAAGTCACTGCTTTCATGAAAAGGAGACAAGAACGTGGATGGGGATGAGGAAGGGCCAGGGGTTGGGGGGAGTTGGTGGGGGTTAGGGGCATGTGGAATGAAAACCATAAGCAAACAATAAAAAAAATCAGGATAATAAGTCTCCAAAATTGCTATAGCAGAATTTTCCACGGGATTTTTTTTTTACTGCCAATTTTTATGTTTATGTTCTTACATTATTTTACTGCTCACCCTCAGGTAATATTTATTAGAATATCACCCAAGGACAGTGCTCATTCAAATACAATATGGTTGGAGCTTAAGGGTAATCACTAAAATAACCTATAGGATATCCTTATTAAACAATTGATAGGATTCTTATAGATTTCTGGGTCAAAACTTGCAGTATTATCACCATTTCTTGCAGGACTCTAATAGGATCCTAGGGGACAAATTATAGCTCATACAGAATTATTGAAGATAAAGAAACTGAGACTGAGAAATCCATTGGAAAAGAATTAAAGTCGAGAGTTGATCTACAAGACACATGCATGCACACACACAGACATACTTAGAAATGTGCACATGATGCGCATTCACACACACATACACACTCACACATAAATATTTACACACACAGACACATAAATACTCAAGGCACACACACAACTGCACACCACCACAGACACAGACACATAGATGCAGAAACAGACACAGACATACACACACAGACACAGTTCCAGGAATTCTGATAAATAATGTAACAGCTCTAACTGTGAATCTATCCTGATCGTCACATTTCTAAGGGAAAGTGAAGACTCTGCAGCCACTGCCTTTTAAAAAATAAAGTGACAGAGCCATTGTCAAAAGCTTCATGTTTGATCTATCATTGCTGTAAATGTTGAAAAGCTGAAAAATTCAGTGAAATACATAGAGTAATAGACATGTGGGTGTGCACTACAAGACTAATCCAGTCAATTGGATAGCACCATAAACTGCAAGAAGCAAAGCTTTCTCAGAGTCATCTAAACCGAGCAGTTGTAACATTACAGTGGAACTCTACTCCCACACACTTATTTTACCTTTTAATATATACACTGTTAACAATTAGGAAATATATACATATAACTTATCTAATATGCACAAAACAAATTCAGATTAGCTAGTATGAGCTGGCATAATGTGGAGAATATCTAATTGTGTATAGCAGCTAATTGTGACCTGTGACAGAAAGGATAACCAGGTGGCAGACACAAGAGTTACAAGATATGTTCTTCAAAATGGGTTGCTGACTTATCTGCTTTTGTTCAAATATTTTCTGCACTTAAGAGCTATATCAAAATAAAATTGACATAAGTGACATAAGTAACTGATTGCAACATGAAACCACAAACCAAATATCTTATTGTACAATTAAATTCAGCTCTTTAAATAATATATGGATTTTTGCCCTCAGAACAGCCGTCAATTTTTGATTATACTTTTGGGCTTTATATTTAAAATGAACACTAGAAACACAGGGCGGAATTTTATGGCCCCATCATGGTGGCAGGTAGGGCCAGAAAATGCAGTGAGCCATTCAAAATTCCATTGACTTCGGTGGGACCGGAAAATCCCGTCGGTGGGAGGGGCTTTAAAATTCCATAGAATTTTAAAGGATGTAAGAAATACATTAGGGCAAGGATTTAACAGCTCCGCCGCAGCGTGTCTCCCCACGGCAGATGCAGCGAGCTATTTAAGACCATAAGAAATTGGAGCAGAAATTAGGCCATTCGGCCCATCGAGTCTGCTCCGACATTCAATCATGGCTGATAAGTTTCTCAATCCCATTCTCCCGCCTTCTCCCCGTAACCTCTGACCCCCTTACCAATCAAGAACCAATCTATCTCGGTCTTAAATACACTCAATGACCTGGCCTCTACAGCCTTCTGTGGTAATGAATTCCATAGATTCACCACTCTCTGGCTAAAGAAGTTTCTCCTCATCTCTGTTCTAAAAGGTCTTCCCTTTACTCTGAGGCTGTGCCCTCAGGTCCTAGTCTCTCCTACTAATGGAAACATCTTCCCCATGTCCACTCTATCCAGGCCTTTCAGTATTCTGTAAGTTTCAATCAGATCCCCCCTCATCCTTCTAAACTCCATCTAGTATAGACCCAGAGCCCTCAAACGTTCCTCATATGTTAAGCCTTTCATTCCTGGGATCATTCCCGTGAACCTCCTCTGGAACCTCTTCAGGGCCAGCACATCCTTCCTGAGATACGGGGCCCAAAATTGCTCACAATATTCTAAATGTTTTAAACCTCCATTCAGCTCGGCAGGGCCGTAAAACCCTGGTCTAGGTCTAACAAACCAGCCCTTTTTGTGAGGCTCATCAAGCACAGGTCTTTGTATTAAAAATTCACACCCACCTTTCCCTGCATAAAAACACTGACATCTCTTGTTCACAAAAAAACTTTTTAAGTTTCTCCATAACTTAAATTGACAACTCCCAATAATGTCTTTGTTGATTTGCTTCAATTTCTTTTAAGGGCATCAATTTCCTTCCAATGACAAGGGGAAATGTACAACAATTATTCAGTCTCCCATTTACAGAGTCACATGACCATGATAGACTTTGCAATTCGTTACTGACATTACATACTACTATGTCAATAGGCAGTAGCAATAATTATTTTCTTTGCATGTGACAACTCTTGGCTAATCATTAATGTTTCAATCTGAGGGCGTGTGGGCAAAACCCTATACATCAAATCCATACATGAAACAAAATACTGAACATTTACTTATTCCTTACATACTTTCCATGTGCTGCATGACCTGTGACATACACAAAGGTTAGTACCTGAAAGCTATATGCAATGAAACCGAGGTTTACACATCCGAAGACCTGTGTTGCGCGTAATGGACTTTTCAGGGGTTACCATTCGCTTAAATTCGCCTTGTGAATTATGCCTTGTGGCATAATGCAAGACAGATATCTCTTCAGAAGAAAGTTCTGTAGCCATTGGTGATATCTTGTAATAACTGAAATAGATTGGCCTTATTTATGACTAGCCGTTTAACAAAATAAATGATTTCCTTCAGTTTACAGTTAAGAATGTGTACGGTTCATTTTTCTCCTATTCTCTAGCAAGCGCAGTGATGATGCAATTCAGTAACACCAACTGTGCTCAATAAATGAATGATTTCCCCCTATTTCCACGCCCCCCCCAACCTAACATTCTATTTTTGCAGAACTTGTACATTCTCTGAAAACCAAGTGTTGCCTTTGCAGAGTACAATGGCTGTGGGCCTCTGATGACAGATGCTTAAGAAATTACAAGTGGAACCTGCTGAGCCGAGGCCCAAATTATTTACAAAAGCCACTATGCCTTGTGTCACACTCACTGTGTTCCCTTTCAAGGTCAGGTTTTCTGGGGAACCTGCCTGCTAAGCCCTATGCACCAGAGTGGCAACCAGATTTGAGGAATGGTTATTTCCACTCACTTAAGTCAATTCTTTTGGCTGGCTGACTAAAAGACTTTTTATATCCAGCCCACAGCTACAACAGTTCTGATAATAATAGCCGTAAAACATTAACGGCTGCTAAAAGTACAACAGTTAAACTATTCATGATTTGATTGCTGTAAGTTAATTATTGGTTGATTTCTTCACTTTAGTTCTACTGTTCAGAACATTAGTTGGCAAAATTGTATCAGCAAAAACTGGGTTGTACAGATGTAGTGGGGCCTCCGCCAGCAGGTGGTGATGGCAGGGGAGAGTGCCGAGCAGGGGAACTGGTCAACCCCTGTGGGCCCGTCCATGCAGGGGGCAATGTCTTTGGCAGCTTGGAGGGCAGAGCCAGATGCCATGAGGAATGAACAAAGGCAGCAGCAAGGAGCATGAACAGAAGCTCAGGATGTGTGAGTTGCAACGTGGAAGCCAAGGCCATGGATAGGGCAGCTCAAAGCCTCTGATGGTGGCTGGAGATCCGGGAAGGGGAATTGGGGTGGACGTCCAGCTGCTGGAGACCTAGTTGGACCGCCTGGGCAAGACCTTGAGTTGGAGGAAGATCCCCTTCATGTCTGGGAGACAAGGTAATTGGGTTCACCTGGTCAAGGGAAATTAATAATAGGAGCCTCACCTAGTGAACTTTGCTACCCAGCTGATTAGAGATCATGAGTTAAGCTTTCGATGGTATCCATGTGAACCTGGAGAATCGGCCACAAATGTCCATTGTGCATAGTTTGGTTTTTGGAGTTAAGCTTTTCCATTAATGTTTATAAAGATTTGATACAAGTGGAATAAATAATCTCTGTTGTATAACTTTTATGCAGTCTGTGTGCTTGAATCTCACGTTACATAGCAGATATAATCAATTTCTATGGGGGGGGGGAAGATTGAGAATACAGGTGGGAATTTTTGTGCTATTTTCAGTATTTGGAAATGGAAAATTCTTCATTAGGCATTAACTATTGGCATGAAACATGATTAGTTCAGAATAGTCTTGTAGAATCAGTCAAGTTTCAACTTATGGGGGAACATATTCAGCCCTCTTCGAATACAAAGCCTCTGACCTCGTTTATGTAACAGTTTGATAGTGAATTGGAAGCTATTGCAAATATCCTTTTCCAGTCTGCAAGGAGCCAGATGCATAAAAGTTCACGGCCATGGTTGCCTTCGCAGCCAATAGCAAAGTTGTCCTTGCCCTGCTCTGAGGATGACTGCATCAGGTGGTAGACTTCAGTGAGGATGACCTCACGGAAGTGAAGATATCTGACTGTTTATCATTGATCTGGTGGGAGAATTGCTCCCTGAACATTCTGGACAGATATGGCCCCTTACTGAGCACCCTTCTCCTCCTCCCTTACCCAGCAGTTTTTCCTGCTCAGTGTCACCCTACCCATTCTCCATGTCTTGTTGTAACCCAAAAAGGATGCCAACAAGTGCCCCCATTTCTGGGAGCAAGTGGTTGGTGCAGCATTCTTGAAGTCAGGAGAAAGTCCTTCAGCACATGGCACACCACTCCCATTACAACTCTGGACATCACTAAACACTTTAATTTCTATTGCCTCTTGTTGCTAATAGAACTAAGAGGTGAAATGACATTATTAATCCTGTGCCATCTAATCACCGAAAAATAATTTTAAAATTCACACAGTATAAGTTTTAAAATTGTGGCATATACATCAAATGATGTGCGTATAAATCCTAACAATACTGTCTTGCCCTGCTCCCTAATTATAAGCAGTTTATCCTGAAAATTGCATGTTGTGACTGGGAAGGTAAGCTGAGAACTGAATGATGAGTGAGAGGTGAAGATGGCTGGCCAGTTGTCATGTGACACCCATGTCAGAAGCTGCAGTGCAGGGACATTGTCACAGTGTCAGACCACAAATGTTCTCATTCATCTCTGAGGATTCAAAGCACCTGTCAGCTTCTCAGAGTGAGTGTTTAAATTAGTCCCAGTGGAGTCTGGCCACATCTTGGCAAAGTTGTGCCCATAGATTAAAACATGTGTGAGCATGAAGTGCATTTCTCAGTCATGTATTAAACACATGGATGCACTGCAGTTTTGTGTATCTTTTTCCTCCGCAAAATTTTGAAATTATAATAAATTGGTTGCATGTATTCATCACATCCATTACCTTATAGTAGACTTTTTATTATTATTCCTTTGTTAACTTTACAAATTCAGGCTTATTGAGTTCATATCCATTAGTAAGCCTGGGTTTTTAAAAACAGACAAACAATGAATGCTAACTGCTTACTTCAGCATAAAGTGCAGTGATGGGTTTGTGAACTGAGTGGGTTGAGTGAGAAAGTGGAAATGTTATAATGGAGAACTTGTAGTCGTATTTGTCTTCAGCAATGGTGTATTGAAAGCAGTGCCCTTAAAGGTGACACTTGATTGTAACATTTTGACATTAAACAACAAGTATCTGTCTTGTGACAGTTGAGGTTCCCTTCCTTCCATATACGAGCACTGTGAGGTGGTGGGAGAGAGGAGGGGCAGTCCATGTTCTCTAAGGTGTGGTATGGCTTGTGCCATCCTACACTATTGTGGTTGGGCTTTGGAAAATCTGAACTTCAAGTTCAAAGTCTCTAATCTAAAACTGAAATCCCTCTGTACTAGAACCTTTATCTCCTGGATGCTATGTTTGGGCTTAGTCAGTTACACCGTAAGACTGATGCAGAAATCATCACAAGGAAGAGTATTCCATGCCTCTGCTAGGCTAACCATGCACAGAAAAAAATATATTCCATGCTTGTGCAATGTTTAAACCATATGACTCCCAGGCTCTTTTGCTACAATTGATTAGTGAGAATTTGATTAAGTCTGTTGCATAAAATGAAGTGTCACTCAAAGGAATAGTATTCTCAAAGTGTAGCATTCCGCTAGAAAGGCTCTTCCATATGCACTTCTTCTGTAAGGAGATTTTATAATGCAACTCTGAATGTAGCTTTGAGGGCTTCACCATTTTGAGGCTCCTCATTGAAGATGACATACCTCTCATATTATTCTCCTGCAGGTGGTTGCCACTGAGCACAGCAAGAATTGCATTATTTGTGCTCCAGATGCTGATTCAGATATTTTGGAGTTAAACCAAAATGACAATGTTGGTTGGAACTGAAACCTGACTGGTACCAAAACTTTATTTGATTTCTTCACGGGATGTGAGTGTTGTTGGCTAGGTCAGTATTCATTGCTCATCCCTAACTGCCCTTGAGAAGGTGGTGGTGAGCTGTCTTCTTGAACCGCTGCAACCCATGTGGTGTAGGTACACCCATTGTGCTGTTAGGAAGGGAGTTCCAGGATTTTGACCCAGCGACAGTGAAAGAACGGCAATATAGTTCCAAGTCAGGTGGTGTGTAACTTGAAGGAGTAGTTCCTCAGCAAGAAACTCCTTTTAAATGAACTGACTAAATTTGGGAGCTCATTATTTTGAGAAACCACAAGTAAAATAATGTGCTGGGAAATGTAACACTGTTAGATGTCTGTAAACTTTTTATTTGGTTTTATGATGTTAAAAAACAAAGAAGCAGGTTAAGACAGGAAGGTGGGCAGACAGAAAAACAAGCAATCATTGAATTGTTTCCTACTAGATCTTGAGATCTCATAGCTAGAACTAAATAATTAGGATGACAAAGGTAATCCCATACCAAACACCATTTTGGGTATATAATTATTGAAAGTAAGCAATTTTATTTACACAAATAAAACCAAATAATCTTTCCTTAATATAAAAAATGAGATTAAAACAAAGGTCTGGCAGTATCTGTGGAGAGAGAAACAGAATTAATGTTTTGACTGCATATGACTCTTCAGAGCTAAAGAGTAGAAATGTGATGGATTTTATACTGTTTAAGAGGGGGTGGAGCCAAAGGAAGTGTAACCAGTAGTGGTAAAGACTAAAGAAGATGCTGATAGTGGCATAAATGTAAGAGCAGAATGTTTTAATAGCAGAACAAGGGTCAGCGCTCTGTGAAAGCACAATGTTGAAACCAGTGACTGGAGGGTGGGGAGTAGGGGAAAAATGATTTTAAAAAATGAATAAATAAATCAAAATAAATAAAAAAAATTAAAAGAAAACAAAAAAAAAGCAATTGGATAAAAAATGGGTGGAGATGGAGGAGAGAGTTCATGATCTGAAGTTGTTGAACTCGATGTTAAGTCTGGAAGACTGTAAAGTGCCTAACTGGAAGATGAGGTGCTGTTCCTCCAGTTTGTGTTGGGCTTCACTGGAACATTGCAGCAGGTCAAGGACAGACATGTGGGCAAGGGAACAGGACGGTGTATTGAATTGGCAAGCAACGGGAAGGTGCTGGTCATGCTTGCAGACTGAGCAAAGGTGCTCCGCAAAGCGGTCATCCAGTCTGCTTTTAGTCTCGCCAATGTAGAGGAGACCGCATTGGGAGCAACAAATACAATAGACCAAATTGAAATGCGAGTGAAGTGCTGTTTCACCTGAAAGGAGTATTTGACGCCGCTTTGGACGGTGAGGAGGGAAGAGGTAAAGGGGCAGGTGTTGCACCTTCTGTGATTCATGCGCAAGGTGTCGTGGGAAGGGAATGAAGAGTTAGGGGTGATGGAGGAGTGGACCAGGGTGGCATGGAGGGAATGGCCCCTACGGAATGCTGACGGGGCGGGGGGGGGTTGGTGAGGGGAAGACATGTTTGGTGGTGGCATCATGTTGAGGGGGGCGAGGGGGAGATGTGTTTGACGGTGGCATCACGTTGGAGTTGGTTGGAGTTTTTCTTTCATCATTAGAAAACACGGTTTTGCTCCTAGAGGTGCAACCATAATAAGCTTTGTGCTTCAAATTGGAAGTTTTAATAGTTTTTCAGTAGTATTTTACAGGTAAAGGGCTTATGCTGCCAAGTATCGGTGACACATTTACTACCAGTATTATTTTGTCTTTAAAAAAAAAAGGCCAAGATGCAATTACCATCTAAAAGAAAAAAATGATAACATTCCCAGTAAATCTTTCAGGAGTTTATCTCGGCACATTTTCTGGTTGAAAGCCTTGTTCTTAGAGGAGCCAGTCCACCCAGTGCCACGTCCCTCCCCCAACACCCCAGATAAATCTATCAATAAATAAATGCCAGTGGTGTCCTACCATTTTGAACTTGACAAAATGTTACACCCCATTCATTTTGATGGAAAGTGGAGTGCTTTTGAGATTCAATTTACAAACAGGTTGTGAAGAAGTGCTGTAGTAAACAAGCAAGCAAGAAGTTATTTCAGCAGGCAGCAATTCAACTACTCTCATTCTTTTCCCCAGAAAATGAATCGAAAGCTGTCTTTTAAAATTATTTTTCTATTGAGACAATCAAGAAATTTGCTTTTGCCTTCACCAGAATAACAGATAATGATCAATTTTCTAGCACTAAATACTTTTAATGGAGAGAGCCATGTGAAGGACCAAGGTCCACAGGGCAGGACATATGAAAAGAATAAAAGAGAAATAAGGTAAATCAGGAAATAATAATTAAACCGTGGTTGGGTTGTTAAAGTCCAATCGATTGTAATATAAGGGAAGTATGTCTCAGAGGATGTATCTGGAGTTTCACAGCTCGAAGGAGCATTGGCTATAGCCAATGCATTTTGAAAAGTATTCATCTGCATGAAATATTTGCAACATTTCAACGTGAAAGGTGACACCCAGATGCAAATATAAATTTTATATTAGAAAGAAACTTACACTTATATAATGCCTCATCTTGTCCTCAGGACATCTCACTGTGCTTCCTAATTAATGCTTTTACTTTTGAAATACATTCACAATTGTTTGGTAGACAAAAATGAGAAGCCAATTCTTCACAAGTTCCACAACAATCAAAGGAGGCTAATGACTAATCTGCTTTTTAAAAAATTATTTCAGGGGATGTGGGCATTGCTGGCAAGGCCAACAATTACTGCCCATCCCTAAGTGCGCCTGAACTGAGTGGCTTGCTAGGTCATTTCAGAGGGCAGTTAATCGTCAACCACATTGGTGCCACAAGTAGACCAGACCGGGTAAGGTTGGCAGATTTCATTCTCTGAATTACATTAGTGAACCAGATGGGTTTTTACAACAATCGATGATAGTTGTCATAGTCACCATTCCTGACACTCTATTCCAGATTTATTAGTTAAATTAAAATACCACCAGCTATCATGATGGAATTTGAACCTATTTTCCCAGAGTATTAGCCTGGGCCTCTGGATTAAAAGTCCTGCCCAGCAGCCGCAATTAGCCAATTAGGGTACTTAGTCGGCAATGAACCAATATGCTGGAAATGCATTGACTTTTTTCTGATGTTGCATTCCTGTTTCAGGAGACCGGCAATGCATCAGACACGGCCTCAGATGGAAGATAGGAACACCAGCATAGGATCTTTCTGATTCAAGTGAAATTAACAGAAAAGCCGTAAGTACCACATCTGCAGATATTTGGAGCTGTTTCCCTATACATTGATTCCCAAGATGACTGCCACTCAAAGAATTTCCTTTTGGAATGCCTCCATCTTGTGGTGCCCTCTTGCTCTCCATCTGCCTGAGCAACGCTCACCTTCCCCGGTGGGGCTGCTGGTCATCCCTGCCTCGGGACCAGCTGAGTGGCTCTCCCACATCCAACTGCCACTCACTGTCCCTAATTGGCCACCACCTATAAGGTCGCAATTCAGGACGTACCTCTGACACGAGTGGAGCTTGGACCCACAATTGGCCCTGCCTCCTGAAAATGTTTTAGGTGTTTACTTAGAAGTGGGATCTGCATGAGGTGACAGGCTGGACATGGGTAAGGTACAGAGGTCACGGATAGCATGGGTGCCAGCTCACCAGTGGATGTGGTTGCACATGAGTTCTGCTGCAGAGGTGTCAGACGAGGATTTTGATTGGGTGGCTGAAAGATGAATGCAAATGGGACCTGTATGGTACACTGTGTATGATCAGGACTTTCAGGGAGTGGAATCCTTTCCATTTGTGATACATCTCAAAGTTGACAAGGCACTTGCAAAGCTTCATGTGTGCAGTCAATAGCACCCTGCGCCATGGGAAAACCTGCAATCCTCACAAAGCTGCATTATCATCCATCTATTTCTTTCTGACAAGACAGAATGAAATGTATGCGGCTTTCTTTGCAGACAGAGCCTTAGTAACCTCCTTTATGCAAAATTGATGGCAAACTGGGAGATATTGCAAAAAACTATATAATTCTTTCATAGGTTGTAGGCATCGCTAGCAAGGCGAGCATTCATTGCCCTTGAACTGAGTGACTGGCTAGGCTATTCCAGAGCGCAGTTAAGTGCCATTCACTTTCTATGGGTCTGGAGTCACATGTAAGCCAGACCAGGTAAGGACAGTAGATTTCCTTCATTAAAAGAGGTTAGAGAATTAGATGGGTTTTTATGACAATCATGGTCACCACGTCTGAGACTAGATTTATAACTCCAGATTTTAGTAACTGAATTCAAATTCTACCAACTACAGCGGTGGGACTTGAACCCATGTCCCCAGAGCATTAGCCTGGACCTCTGGATTGCTAGTCCAGTGACATTACCACTAAGCCACCATTGCCCCAAAATCATCTGCTCCAGCCAGGAAGGAGGCAGAGACGTAAAAGTTCATGGACAAGGTTACTTTCACAGGCACTGGCTAAGCTGTCCTCTCCATGCTCTGTGGTTGTACCTGTGACTGTAGCAAGTGACAGATTTTAGTGAGGACTCCCTATAATGAAGTGGGGATGTTACTCATGGTCCCTCACTGAGGTTCAGGTAGGTGAATTGTTCCCTGAACATTTTGGATATGATGTCCTGAGAATCCTTCTCCCCTTTTCTCCTTTTCCTTCTCCCAGCAGCTTGTCCTCCTCTATGTTACCTCTGCATGTTCTTGCTGTCGTGCTGTAGTCCCAAGGGGTGCAAGCTACTGCAACAATGTCAGGGAGCAACTGGATTGTGCAGAATCCTTGAAGACAGAACAAAGTTCTGCAGTGGTCCCTGCAGACTTTAGAACTTGAAACAACTTTCGAAACCACCAAACACTTTTTACGATTACAACAAGAACCAGTGGAATCACTTGGCAAATAACCTGAAAGTAGTTGATGATCTCTGTTCAAGTGGTCCTTCTTATTGTCCAGCTATGCAATATTATGAATGGGCCTCGTTTGGAATATAAAACTCCAAAACGGCAGCAATGTTGTCTATTCAGCATTGCACAGTGATTGACGTCACAATCTACCTTTTCTGCATGATTCCAGTGGACATTATGTGCGTGCATGCCAATGCGTTCACCAAAATGATATTGCTAGCACCAGAATTTTGTGGCACAACACCCTTGGTGCTGAGAAACCAGGGGCTGTTGAGCTTGGAAGATTCTTCAGTCTGATTGGCTTGAAGAGACATACTGCCTAGAATTCTGTGCAGAGGCAGTGGCGCCACCCCCTTCAAATTCTGGGGTGAGCCTGCCCCTGTTTGGCCAGGAAGACTCAAGCTGATTTTTTTGGTCATCAGGCATCTTGTGTCCACATCTGGGAGGGAGCCAATCCCCAGTTCTCCAATTCCAGCGGTGTCACTGTGTAGAGGCCACTGCTGGGACTGCAGGCTGTCCCCAACAATGATCACCATTGGAGCTGGATAACAAGTCAGGCAGACTCCAGTGAGTTGGGTTGGGGCGGGGTGGAAGACGTGATCTGGAGGGAAGGAGTGGGAAATGCGTGGGTGGGGGGGTGGTGGTCAAGGCCGTCAGGGTTCACCTGACAGTCTTGCAATGTGGCGTGGGAAACCCTACACTGCTGGAGGAGGCCCTTAAAGTGGACACTAATTGGCTACTTATGGGCCTCAATTTACCCAGGGGCTGGGGTAAAATCCCACTTGCAATGGTTAGGCAATGGGAAAGGCACCTCTGCAATGCAACCCCGTTTTAAGCTCCCCTCTCCTCTCAGCCTGCTTCCATGGGTGAGAGAAGGGGCTGTAAAATTCCAACCATTGCTGCTTGCTCTATTCACACATGCCACAGATCCCCTGTAGAGGGCATTGCACTGAAAAGGATCTCTAAGGCCTGACCTTTTAGGTCGGCAAGCAGACGCGATTGGCAGGCTTAGGATCAGCTGAGGAAAGGGCCGCCAACCGCAATTGTCCCCCGACTGCGATTGCACATTGGCTGGCCAATTAACGATCAGCCAGCGGGAAGCGCGTGCTGAGAAGCTCAGTGCTGCTGGGGTGAGGGCGGGAGGAGGGAGGGCGCTGATTTCAACACGGGCGCAGGCCAACACTGAGAGAACGCTCCCTGAATGCAGAGTGCTGCCTCAGCGAGCTGAAGACCTGAAAAATCAAAAAATAAAGGTTTCAGAAGCTGAAAGAAAGTTTCCATGCATCATAATAAGCCACCTGAAAGTTTAGCTACTGAAAATGATGTCCACAGAAATTTATTTATATTTTATTTCATCACGGAAGCCTTATCCCGCCTGTGGACGAGGTTTGATGAAAAATGTAAAGGCCCACCTGGCCGATTCACCCGTCCGCCAACTGTAAAGTTGGACGGGCGACGAAAAATTGCAGACAATTGCGCTGTTAATGAGCTCAATTGCCCTCTTAATTGTCAGCGGGCACGCTTCCGACTTTTGCACCCATCCCGCTGACCGAAATATCGCGCGAGCACAGGATGATGTTGGGACACTTGCCCGATGTCATCTCGTGCGATTTAACGCTGGACCGGGCTGGGTGTATTGTCACTTGCCACAGGTCTGTGAGCAACTGTAAGTGTAATGGAGATAAGTGCGGTTCCTTCATTGCTGAACACAAAATGAGGGCCATTAACTCAAATTAGAAGGCCGCACCTCAAATGATCAGTACTTGATTGAATTATTTGAGAAGGTAACCAGGAGTGTTGATGAGGGTAATGCATTTGATGTGGTCTACATGGACTTTAGCAAGGCTTTTGAGAAGGTCCCTCATGGCAGACTGGTCAAGTAAGTGAGAGCCCATAGGATCCAAGGCAAAGTGGCACATTGGATCCAAAATTGTCTGAGAGGCAGGAAGCAGAGGGTGATGGTAGAGGGATGTTTCTGTGACTGGAAGTCTGGTTCCGCAGGAATCGGTGCTGGGGCCCTTGCTTTTTGTGGTGTACATAAATGATTTGGACTTAAATGTAGGGGGTATGATCAAGAAGTTCGCGGATCACATGAAAAAGTGGTAAATAGTAAGGAGGATAGCCGTAACCTGCAGGAGGATATTAATGGACTGGCCAGGTGGGCAGAGCAGTGGCAAATGGAATTCAACCTGGAAAAGTGTGAGTTAATGCACTTGGGGAGGGTTAACAAGGCAAGGGATTACAATATGAATGGTAGGACCCTGGAAAGTACTGAAGATCAGAGGAACCTTCGTGTGCATATCCACATATCCCTGAAGGTAGAAAGACAGGTAGATAAGGTGGTTAAGAAGGCATATGGGATATTTGCCTTAATTAGCTGAAGCATAGAATATAAGAGCAGGGAGGTTATGCTGGAACTGTACAAAATGCTGGTTGGGCCACAACTGGAGTAGTGCGTGCAGTTCTGGTCACCGCATTATAGGAAGGATGTGATTGCAGTGGAGGGGGTGCAGAGGAGATTTACCAGGATGCTGCCTGGGCTGGAGGGTCTGAGCTATGAGGGAAGATTGGATAGACTGGGGTTGTTTTCTTTGGAGCAGCGAAGGTTGGGCGGGGGGACCCGATAAGAGGTGTATAAGATTGAGGGGGGTAGATAGGGTGGATAGGAAGGCACTTTTTCCATTTGTAGAGGGGTCAATAACCAGGGGACATAGATTTAAGGTAAGAGGTAGAAGGCTAAGAGGGGAGTTGAGGAGAATTTTTTTACCCAGAGGGTGGTGGGAATCTGGAACTCACTGCCTGGAAGGATGGTTGAGTCAGAAACCCTCGTAACATTTAAAAAGTATGTAGATATTCACTTGCATTGCCATAGCCTTCAGGGCTATGGGCAAGTGCTGGAAAATGGAATTAGTGTAGTCAGGTCTTTGTTGACCGGCGCGCACACGATGGGCAGAATGCCGCCTTCTGTGTTGTAAATGTCTGAGTCTACTGTTCAGAAGTGTTAGCCTAGACTACATTCTCCACCTTCTGGCTGAAAGACAAAAGTGTTACATTGAGCTAAGCTAAACCTGAGCATTACCAATAAAAAAAACAGCAGAAAGGATCAAAATTGTTAGATTTCTTTTAACCAACTTTAGCCAGTATTGCAGTGTTATCAGTATAAACATGTTCAGATGGAATTGGTAGGTGACATGGTTGGGGAGTTGAGGGGACGTTTTCATGCTGGGCAAGAATAATATTATTTTCTTACTATAACTTACTTTGTCTTTCTTGAATCTAAAATTTATGATCTATCGTGTCAACGAAAAAATGAATGATTCTTCATCCCAATAAAAAAGCACTGCTTTAATAATTATCAGATTTATCCACATCAGGGACACGTTACATGTCAAATTTGTGATCGTAAAGTGTGAGACAGATCATAAACCATTTAAAAATAGGGAGCTTTGTTCCTTTTTAGGAAGAAGATTGGTCAAAATAGGTTACTTGTTTGAAGCAAAATTAATTGAAGTTTGATAGGCCTCACAATTATGCCACTCATAAATTTAACACTGAAAAACCTCGTAGGCCAGGATTTTTCAGATGGTGGAGTTTCCCTTCCCACCATCAGAGGAGTCAGTGGTGAACACATCGCTGCCAATACTGCCTGCCCCACAACCGTTTAACACTTAATTGGCTGGAAGCGGGACTTCTGTCCCTCAGTCAGCAGGAAGTCCTGCCTCAGAGATCTGCCGGTCAGTATGATTGGCCGACAGCTCTAGCCCTGGCAGCACCAGAAGCTGCAGTGGCCAGGACCGGGGCTGCAAGCAGTCCCCAGGGTCTAAGTCCTGGGAGTCCTGGACCAGGTAAGTTTTGGGGGTCTCGGACAGGAAGGGGAGATGAGGCCCAAGGAGGTGGGGTGGGGTGGTGGGGGGGGCGGGGAGATGGTTCAGATGGGGATGGGGTGCCACTGGAGAGGCCAGTGGGGAAGAAGTACCGCTGCAGGCAGACCTTTTACTAGAGGCAGGCAGGCCTGATATTAAAAGGAGGCTGCTGATGGAGCCGTCTCCCCCTCCCCGCCGAGGCCTAAGCAGAGGGTCAATTCTCAGGCTTCCTCCCTGCCTCTGAACTCCTCCAGCCTGCTTGAAATTTAAGGCCGGTGGGAAAAGAAATTGGCCACTTAATGGCCTCAACTGGGCGAGGGCAGGCAGCCTAGGTCTCACCTGTCCCACAGTTAAATTGCGGAGAGGTTGGGGCAGGCGAGAGCCCAGTGGGAAGGCTATCGGAAGAATTTTACAGCCACCACCTGCCCACAAACCAGCTGGTGGGGGAACCTAAAATTCTGCCCACAGGCTGCTGCTGGTGCTTTATTGCATAGGCCTTAACCTCTATCCCTCCATTTGTGGGTTGGGGAAAATTAACAATGGCACATCCATTCTCATTTGATTAGTTCCTGAGTGAGATGTATCCACTCCTTGGCCCCCTCAATTTGATGACTATGGATAATTCTCAAGACTAACTCTATACTGTTAAATTTAGTTATCTCTGATGGGTGATGACCTATAGCCTCATAACTATGAATGCTAATTTGGAAAATATTGAGCCAATGATATTCTATCCTCTCCCAAACAATAAACACAGGATGTTTGTGTATTCATATATATCTAAAAAAAGAATCCAATATTGCAGTCTGTAATCCAAGGCATCTTTTTATTGCACTTGGAATAATAGTATTCAAATTGACTATACCACAGGTAAACATTAGGGATCACAATCCTTATTTTATAAATGTAGTGTAGCTATGCATGAATTTTCAACATAAATTTCACCTCACTGCTTCATGAGCTAGCAAGTTATGCTTGAGTAATGCTCTTGGGAGCCTCCATCGCCTATTTTTTCCACTTTCTGTGTGTTTTGCTTTGTGTTATTTCCTCCCTCTGTTTAAAAAAAATGTATACTGCACTGAGGAAACAATTGTTTATCACAGAAGTAGGACAATTAGTCAAGTATTTAACCATTAATGGACTATAAGTAGATGGTTAAAAGGAAATGATAGGGTTGCAAGGGCAAAACTATCATTTAAGCAACTGAGACATTTGGCTCAGATGTGCTTTTCCACAGGTTAAATTAATAAGGCACTGTTGTGTATTAAAAATTATAATGTAACCTCCTTGCCCTGCAGAATAAACAGGAAATTTATTAGTGCAATAAATGCAGCAACCAGCACTTTAAAGGCTAAAATATCATAAGTTCTTTTGGGTTCTAATCTATCTCTTGCACCTATTCTTTAATTCATATTAACAGTCTAGTTGCTGAATTTCATTACATTTATTATTTTTATTAAACTGATGTTTCCTATATGTTTCTTGATGTATTGCTTTAAAAGTGCAAACCAATCATGACAACGTTTGCCAAACATATTTTTCAAGAACACATTGCCTTCTTCAGTTTGCTGCTGGACTCTTCAATATTGTGGTAGGTTTTATATAGGCAGTGGATGTCCTGGTATCTTTTATAAATATTCCTCTGTGTTCCTGAGGAATGAAGGAGCAGGAGTAGGCCATTCAAGCCTGTTCTGCTGTTCAATTAGATCATGGCTGATCTATACCTTAACCTCACCTACCCACCTTGGTTCCCTAATTCTTAACCTTTGTTAAACCCATGTGGATAAATGTGAGGTAGAACATTTTGGTAGGAAAAATAGAGATTATTACTCGAAAGGTGCGAGTCTTGGCGGGGTAGAGTAACAAAAGGGAGGACAAATACACCAATCACTGAAAGTAGTGCCAAAGGATAGCAAGGTCATAAAGAAAAAAAACAAGCTCAGCACTGAACTTTATTTCTAGAGGGATAGGATTGAAAAATAGGGAAGTTCTTGTCACTATATTATACAAAGGATTTAGAGGCACTGGAGTAGGTGCACAGATAATTTATAAGGATGATACCAGAAATGCATGGGTATTCATATCAGGAAAGGATTGACAGGCTGAGTCTCTTTTCACTTGAAAAAAGGCTGAGGGGTGACCTAATAGAGGTAGTTAAAATTAAGAAAGGTTTTGATAGAGTGGACACAGGGGGAATATTTGCCCTTGTGGGGAAGAGCAAAACTAGACACTGTCCATATAAGATAGTCACCAAGAAATCCAATAGGAAATTCAGAAGAAACGTCTTTACCCAAGGAGGGGTGAGAATGTGGAACTCGCTACCACGGGGAGTGGTTGAAGTGAATAGTATAGATGAATTTAAGGAAAAGCCAGGAAAGCATATGAGGGAGAAGGGAATAGAGGATTACGATGGTTGAAATTGCATAAGGAAAGATGGAGGGAGGTTTGAGTGGAGCATAATCACCGGCACTGACTAGTTGGGCTGAATGGCCTGTTTCTGTGCCATATTTCATTTGCAATTCAATGTAAACAAATATTCATCAACCTTTGTAATGAAATTTTCAATTGACCTTTCCTAAATAGCTTTTTGGGGGAAGAGAGGTCCAGATTTCAGAACATTTGTTTTACAATGATACATTGTACTGAATGATATCACATTGATCTGGTACAGTGTGTTTTACAAAATTATATATTTTTTTGGTTTGGAAAGCAGATAAGTGTTACAGATCCGGATATTTTATTGATCTAATATAGTATGTTACATGAGCAAATTTCACCATGCACATGCAAGCTACTCAAAGTGATCTAGAATGCAGTTGGATTGATAATCCAATCTATTATGTAAGGTCAACTCAGTGACATAGGGCTAAATTTTACAGCACCTCCTGCTGGCAGGGTCTTCCAGTCCTGCCAAATTTAATGGAGTTTTGAATGGCTCGCCGCATTTCACGGTTCCGCCCCTGCCACAAAGGGGCTGTAAAACTCCACCCATAGTTTTGATTGGTGTGGGGATGAATATTTAGGCATCAGGCTGCTTGTTGGGCATTGGCAGCATTTTGCAAGGTGAAGGGGGCAACATTTGGGCATAGAGACAGCATGGGGGATTAGAGACCAGACAACACGCAGTTAACAAAAGTGAACAATAATAAGTAAGAGACATGCTCAAACACACAAACCAATGTTTAACTCTATTACCATACAACAGGTTCTCTAAAAGATATTGCTCCGCTGCTACATCTTCAGAGAAAGTTATGTATTTATTTGTTCTTAAAATGTATTTATTTATTCATCCTCCACTCCAAAGCCTTGATCATTCCACTTCATACTCTAGACTTCTGCCAATGTCCCTCTAATTGACTCTGGTGGGGTCAGAGGAGTGCAAGGATAACTGATTGTCTGACTACTTCTTCCTTCCTCCTTGTTCGGAAATGTCACTTCCTGATTGGCACCCTATTCTACCACATCTGTTTGTTGGATCTACACTTCACTGACCCCCACCCCATACATATATGTCAAAGGGGTAAGTAGAGAAAACAAAGTATCTTGTTTTTTGACCTGTGCAGAGAACTTTCAAAATCTGCCTCAAATGCTGTTGGTAGCTTTGTTATATATATAACTCCAAAATTGTTATCCATCTTTTTTTTGGCCATTTACAGCAATATCACTCAAAACAGAGTTCACTTCCTTTCTGCTTAGATTTCCCTTGATGTGAACACCACTAGTGTCAACCAAGAACCTTGCCCCATAATGTTGCAGGCCTTCCTTTGGCTAGGATGCCACAGAGAAGTGAATCTGATAATGGTGGCAGAAGAAGGAAGGTGGTGGGATTGTAAATTGGAGAATAATTATCTTCAAGTTACCAATGGCTAGAAAAAAAAGCAAGACATTATCCCTTTTTTTTGACATTGTCATCCCTCACCTTGACAAATGCACATAACTATGTGTGGGAAAGAATAGAATTGGAAGATACAACAGTTGAAAGGTTTTGGCCTGCCTGAACAGATAAACCTAAATAACACACAAAGAGTCTAAGCTCCAGTTTAATTGTGGGCATACGCATGGGATGCATGGGCTGAATTGGGCGGAAAACCATCCTGCCCCTCTAGCACTGTGACATCCAGGAGATCTTATCTTCCAGTCCTCATTAAAATGACTCAAATTAAATTTCTGCCTGAAGCTGATAGGAATGGCGAGGAGGCCAGTGGATATGAGTGGGTTAATGGGAAGTGGTCCTGAGGCAATCGTAATATGGAAAGATGGAGAAAGAAACCTGGGGTATAGGAGACTCAAGACTAATTTCCTTAACAAAAAGCAGAAAATGCTGGAAAATCTCAGCAGGTCTAACAGCAACAGTGGAGAGAAAAACAGGGTTAATGTTTCGAGTCCGTATGACTCTTCTTCAGAGCTAAAGAGAAGTGAAAACGTGATGAAATTTATACTGTTTAAGGAGGGTGGAGCAGGTGAAGCTGGATAGAAGGCCAGCGACAGGTGGGGGCATAAGAGAGATTGACAAAGATGTCATGAACAAGAGGGCAAAGTGAGTGTTAATGGTAGTGGTCCTCTTGTTCATGACATCTTTGTCAATCTCTCCTTTGCCCCTACCTGTCGATGGCCTTCTGTCCAGCTTCACCTGCTCCACCCCTCTTAAACAGTATAAATTTCAGCACATTTGTATTTCTCTTTAGCTCTGAAGAAGAGTTATACGGACTCGAAACGTTAACTCTGTTTTTCTCTCCACAGATGCTGTTAGGCCTGTTGAGTTTTTCCAGCATTTTCTGTTTTTGTTTCAGATTTCCAGCACCCACAGTATTTTGGTTTTATCAAGCGTTTCCTTCTTAGGCTCTTCAGGTTGCACAATGACATCATTGATTTTTTTTTATGTTTGAAGCCTATGTCAGGCACCTTTCCCAGGGTCAGTGGATTAATATGGTAGAGAGTGCAAATGGGTTAGGAATTTTGAGAAAAGCTCCCAACTGCCATTTTAACCACCCACCAGTTTCATTATCATTGGTCTATAGTCAAATAAATTATCGTGTTTGGTCCTTGGTCAATGTTGTGTTGAATGACCTCAGCCGGTGCAATAATTTTTGGCAATATAATAGGCTTTGGGGGTTTTAGGGATGAAAAATCAGCCATTGTTCCCGCATTTGATTACTATTAAGTGAAAATGTGTCAAAGTGAATGTCTGGTGAAGACCAGATCACGTCCTGTTGTAGCCAGATAAACAAATATGCCGCCACCAGTATATTCACAAACAAGAATGACCACTTGAGTGAAGTGCCAGAGTGTAGATACTGAATTACCTCTCCAGGAGAGTCAGCATCTTCAGCAGAGATCAGAGGGGAAATAATTAAAAAAAGGTGGTTGATGTTCTTTATTGAACTTAACTATTGGCTCAATGCACATGTGCACTCGAAATAATTTCTAACAATATTGCACAGGATGTCAAGCAATATTGACCAGAATTTATTTTTCTGGCTGGACTGCATTGCTACCTGTGCCATGTGTTCACTAACTCCTGGATCCATTAACAATCAACATTGTAAACATTAATACTGATAAGCATTAGCTCACGTTAGGAAAAGATTAATAATTACAGGAAAAACATTAGAATGTTGTACAATTTAGATATCAACAAGGTTTGTATCATTTCTGCATTGAAGTGTGAATAAATACTTGATATGATATGTAGTGAATATATACGAATCAGTGCACATTGTAGGATTTAAAGTAAGGGCCAGTGGTTATGTTGCAGAGCTATGTCTACATGCTTCAGTTTAATACTATTGGTTCATGCCTTTATGGTTTGCTGCTCCCGTCAAAGTACATATCATTAGCCTGACAGCTAAATGAAATGGAAATTCATGCTAAAAATGTTCATCAGTTGGGAAACTTGGTATACACCACATTTTTTTGAAAGGTTATTTTTTTTTTCAATATTCTTCTCTTTTCAGCTTTTTTTGTCTTCCCCTCATATTCCCCAAGGTTTTTTTTATTGTAAGGAGGAACATGATTGCAGAGAAGAGAGAGAGAGAGAGAGAAATCCAGTATAAGGAGACTTGGTTGTGCCTCGTAATTATTTTAAAGGAAAGACAATTGTAATGTCTGCGCTTGGTTACTTTACTTCAGTTTTTCAAGCTGAATCATTTCCATTGATTTGTCAGATGTAACTACAGAGATATCCACTCAGACAATATACAATGCCCAGCAGTTATCTGGAGAAATCGGGAGCAGGTTCAGAAGTGCATAATAATTGAAAAGGTAAATCTATCAATATATGTGCATTTAGATTAAACATCATAGTTGCTGTCTCTAGTTAAAGATTTAGTGTATGTATAAGTTTACCATGCTAACTGATCAGGATGAAGACATCACAATGTTTACAGTGGCGATTAAAAAGGCCAAAGCTATGTAAATTGGAAATTTACAAAGAACTTGCTTATCTCTCATTTTCAGTTATGAGGGACAGCACCCAAAGGTGAATTTGTCTTTCCCTTTTACAGATGCTGGTGGATCTGCTGTGTTTTTGTTTTAATTATATATATTTTTTTTTTACAAAGGTAGACAAGATAGTCAATAGGGAAATTATTTCAGGGCTGGTTGCACAATAATGAAATAAGGTTAAACGTTATTTAGCTATGTGATATTTGAACCATGCCGGTATGAATTGTCAGCAGCTACTTCGAAGGTACGTGAGTGTTTCACCATGAAGGAGTCTGAATAACGTCATAAGGAATGAGCTAAGCTTTAACATTTTATAGGAATAACATCTTGTAGGAATAAAAGGTAGTTATACTACCTTTGATTATCTCAGTAGATCCCCAAAGTACTTCACAGTTTATTAAGTACTTCTGACGTGCAGGCACTGTTGTAATGAAAGCAAACACAACAACCAACTTGCACCATGAGGCTCCACAAACAGCAATGAAGCAAATGAATTGATAATGGGCCAAATCTTCCATGGAGTGGCAATCACCCGTCGAATTGCCACTCCACTCCTATTTCCTACCTTAGACTGGAGCTGGGAGGGGTAGGGGATGGTGGTGCCGGGTGATTAGAGAGGAGTCGGATGGTCTGGAACTTGATGGTCGGGGGGGGCGGTGGGGGGGTGGTTGTGGTGGTCAAGAGGTCAGGGTTAGTGGAGGTGTGTGGTGTAGTTGGTGGGTAGCGGGGTGGTCGGGGGTGAGGGGGTTGTTGGATGGTTGGGGCAGTTTGGGGGTGGGGTGAGAGAGCAGGTGTTCATGGAGGTTGTTGGGAGGTGGGGGTATTTGGATGTGGGAGGGTCTGGTGGTCAACGGGTAGGGTTACTAGTCGGGGCAGTGGGGTGTAGTTGGAAGGTCAGGAGTGGAGGGGTAGTCGGATGGTTGGGAGGGGTGGGGGGTAAGAGGGGTAGTCAGGGGGTGGGAGAGGGTAGTCAAAGTTTTCAATGGAAGTTCAGTAGTATAGTTACCCAGGAGTTAGAACTGGTTTTAATCCTTCTAACTTTTCCTGAGTAACTATTCCACTAAGTAAGTCAAAACCCACAACCTCCTACTACCTAGATGAACATGGCATGGCTACACCACTATGCTCCCCTCCAAGTCACAAACCATCCTGACTTGGAATTATATATTTTTACTTCATTCTTTCATGGGATGTGGGTGTCTCTAGCAAGGCTATCATTTGTTGCCCATCCCTAATTGCCCTTGAACTGACCTTGCTAGATTATTTCAGAAGGCACTTAAGAGTCAACCACATTGCTGTGGGTCTGGAGTCACATGTAGGTCAGACCGGGATAAGGACAGCCGATTTCCTTCCCTAAAGGGTGTTAGTGAACCAGATGGGTCTTTACGACATTCGACGATAGTTTCATGGTTACCATTACTGATGCTTTATGTGCCAGATTTATTAACTGGATTCAAATTCCACCAGCTGTCATGGTAGGATTTGAACCCAGGTCCCTAGAGCCCTAGGATTTGAACCCAGGTCCCTTTGGTCTCTGGATTACCAGTCTTTCTTTCACTGTTGCTGGGTCAAAACCCTGGAACTCCCTCTCCCTAGCAGCACTGTGGGATTTCCTACACCATATGGACTACAATGATAGAAAAAGGCAACTCACCACCACCTTCTCGAGGTCAATTAGGGATGGTAAATAAATGCTAGCCTAGCCAACAACACCCAGATCCCATGATAGAATAAGAAAAAAGTTTATGACTTTAAATCAGAGTTTTGGAGGGTTCCAGATACAGTGTAATTGTTCAATGGAAGCTGAAACTTCCCAGGCAATTCCTTTGCAGTCATTTCATGGGGACTTCAGAGGGGTGTCCCCCAGTGCATCTTCCGAGGTACCTCTGGGGTATGACACACCGTTTCTCCCCCCCACCTCCCCCCACCCCCAAGATCAGAAGATCTTGTCCAATCTGTTTCAGTGATGTTGATTTGAGGGAGAAATACTGGTCAAAACAACTGAAATCCCCTGGTCCTCTTCAAATAATGTTCAGACATCTTTGTGTCTGTTGAGAGTGTGGCAGTGCCTTGATGTAATGTCTCAACCAAAGGCTGAATTTCTGACCCGTGTAAGAATCCCTCAGTCCTGCAGTGAATTGTCAACCTGGATCACATGCTCATTTCTGGAATGGTGTTTGGTCTCAGTGGCATGAGCGGTATCACTGAGCCAAGTTTGTTAATTCGTGAATGTCATCTGGACGCTGTTAGAATAGTGGAGATCTTAAGCATGTTTATTTTTTAAAATGATATCACAATATTAATTAGTGTTAAAAGTTTTGATTGTGACGTCAGTCATTGGATTGCATAACCAAGAAAACAAACGAACAAAGGGTTTCCAGTAATGTTTCCTCTCATTTCTCTTTGCTGTGTGTGGCCTGCTTGTTGCACTGCGTGGTCCCTTTCAGATTGCAATGCAGTCATGCATGTGCGCATCTTAAAGGAATCGATATTTGTGCGTGGCCTATTTGTTCCCAGTGTGGTGCATTTCAGACTGTTGCACAGCTACCCACCCGTGTAGCTTAGAGGGAACATTGGTTTCCTGCCCTGATAATGACCTAGCTTCACTTTCTGCAAGTTATGCATGTGTGGATGTCAAG
The DNA here is from genome assembly GCF_964194155.1 of Cetorhinus maximus. Lineage (NCBI taxonomy): Eukaryota > Metazoa > Chordata > Chondrichthyes > Lamniformes > Cetorhinidae > Cetorhinus > Cetorhinus maximus. The sequence continues at coordinate 192,674,872 of NC_135879.1, forward strand.
TGATATCTTAGCTGTGATGCTCCCTCCGATCAAATAGCCAGCTAAAACTTAGTGCTTAGGCTCAAATATGAAGAATGGCTAATTTAATTAGATATAGGTCAACCCTTGGAATCCTACCCGAGCATGAGGCAGTGCCTCCACGAGAGAAGGGAAATAACTGAGGTAATACTCACAAATATTAGTGACATAAGGTCACGTAATTTACTAATGGATAATAAAATATTCATCTGGGAATATTCAATCAGTTTTACTGCCACATGCACTCTTTGAATCACACTGCTTGCACCCTACAACTGATAAAAATCTGTTTTCCATTTGTTTAAACGGAAACCTAATCAATTATATTTTAAAATACAACTTACTGCCAGAGTGTAATTATTTTCTGTTGTTTTTACTGTACAGGCACTCTGGAACACATACATCACAAATAAATCTTCACCATCCAAGCCCAATGTCATACCAGAAGAGCATCTAGTCTCACTGAAACATGATTAGTGACTGACAAGTGCCAAAAAGAATTTATAATGCCACCTTAGGCTAATTTTGGATCACTATATCCTTGTTCTTTCACATTACAAAGGATTCTTAATGGAAAGTGTGAAAATGTTCCTCTGTGCATGTGAACTGATAGCTTAGTTGATACAAATACTGCATGGTGTTGCACTGAATCATATGGGCTAAGAAAGTCTGAGGCTTGATCCCTGGTCTAAATTGAGCTGACTAATTTCAGCATATCCTGTAAGGATGTGCTCAGCACCATTGGACTAGGGGGCAGAGAACGCAGCCAAGATTTCCACTTGTGTTCACTATCCAGGAATTTCAGACCAAATAGTCTCTGAGTTAAAACCTCAGTGCCCATGTCTGGATGTCAGAGAGGACAGCAGCAGGCTCAGCCAGGATTGTCATGTTGCCTGCCATGTGCTCTTTCTTCGATCACAAGTAAGGAGTAGCTAATTGGGCAAGGTACCCGGGACACTGGGCACCAATGTAATCATATGTGACAATTTAGAAGACTTCTGTGTTACATGGTTATTTGACTGTACATATATAGGACATTTATGTGGTTTAGAAGTAACTAGACTTTAAAATGAAAGCTTTCAAATAAAAAGCAGAGCCCAGTTGATTGTGATATTTAAACCAGCCACATGATGCCTGATTCCAAGTACTAAACACATTGTTGCTTCTTGAAGATACTTCATATATTAACTTCAACTTATGCCAACTAGACAAAATCATGATTTCAAATGGCATCTAGCATTAAAGTATAAACATCTGCAGAAGAACTCATTAACTATTAAGGGACTGATGTTGCAGAAGAAGTTCAAAATGTACATTATTGAACACTTTAACAGCTTCATGATAAACAGCTAATATGAGTCCTAATTCATCATAAAATCTAAACTCTAACCACTGTTCCTTGAACTTGATCGACTGACAGCTCATTACTCAGGTGTTTTGTCTGGAATATGCATCACAGCCTTTTCTCAGCATCTTTAGTTCAGTATAATTTCTGAAATTGACACTTGGGGCCCGATTTTGTGGTCCCAATTTGGGACTGCATGGAGTCAGGCAGGCTAAACAAAATGGCATCTGGAGCCTGGATCCAGAAGTCCCTGCCCCATTTCTGTCTCTGGCTATTTTCAGCCAAGCAAGAAAGGGGGCAGGTTGGGAATGTCACAAGTTGCTGCATAGAAGTGGGCATTTCAGAACTTTGGCAATTTCAGTGAGACATCTATGCTTTGGAAGCCTTTCTAAATCACATTTGGTGAGGGAAGGCTTGTGGAGATGTGAACCATGGATTGGAGGTGGGAAGAGTCTAAAGGTGAGTTAAAATGGTGTTACCCACTTTGCAGTTCATCATGAGATACTGTAACCTCAGTTATATCTGTGTTTATTAAAATGAGTTATGGCAGTGCTGCTTTTGGAAAAGGTAAGTGACCATTTACTAATGTGGGTGTCAGGTTGTTCCTTCTGACAACTGTCAAGCTGTCAAATGATCGAACAGCATTGTAAAGGTTGAAAAGTCTTCAGGTGCATTAGAATAGATTATCCACTTGAGAGCCTGCTATTCGGCATTGTAAAATGTGGAAAATGTAGACCAGTGTCAGATCCAGACTAATTGTTTACACTCCCCATGGCTTTCATTAAATATTTAAACAACACCTCAGACATCTGTTTGGCTGTTTGAAAGCTTTGACAGATGTCTAAGCTTTTGGCTGTCTTGACTGCACTACAGGGTTTGTTTACATGGGTGGCGAGAGGAACATGAGCTTTTTATTTTGACAGATTTAGGAGCACCGGAAGAGGATTTTAATGGCTTTTTAGTTGCGTCATCAAGTAATGTTTGTTTATTTTGACATATTTAAGAGTTTCTGAAGAGAATAGTGTTTTATAAGCGCCTCTCCAAATAATGCCTGCTTAGCTTGAGTTTTTCAAAGACTTCCAAATGTTATTATAGAGCTCATGAGTTCTGTTTATAGTGGGTACTAGCTGAATGGGTTGAGGGAAAGGGGAGTAATGAGCGGGTATGGGGGTGAGGGGTACAAAGGGGTCAGATTGAGGGGGGTAAAAGTTAGGCTTTATGGAACTGGGCTGGTGTCTCTGCAAACAGAAGATTGCCTTATAACCAGGCTGCCTCAGCATCGACCCTCCTCTGTCTTGACTCCAGGCCATCCCTGCCTCTGCCGGATGAAAATCCTGCTGGCAGGCACTACTGGGACAGAGATTGGATTGCAACATCAGGAAGATTCTTGCCTCTATGATGAAAATCCGCCCCTTGAACTCCGTGGGCTAACATTGGAATATCATTGCCCATGAACAGTGTTATGATGTTACACTATGTAACTTGTTTCATCCAAATGCCTTATTGTATAATAAGCTTTGTTAGATAAATGTTTTTCAAGAAGGACGGATAACTCTTTGTGGATTTATTCTATCCTTAAGTTGTTTGCTTTGACTCAGTTGGTAGCACTCTTGTGGCTGGGTCAGAAGGTTGTGGGTTCAAGTCCCACTCTAGAAATGTGAACACAAAATCCAGTGTAGTACTGAGGGGCTGCTACACTTTCGGAGGTGCAGTGTTTCAGTTGTCAATAAATCAATTTTCTGTCTGTCCTCTCAGGTGGACACACATGAACCCATGGCACTGTTCAAAGAAGACTGTGGGAGTATTCCCCAGTGTCCTGGGCAATTTTAATCCCTAAAATAACATCACATTATCTGGTCATTATCACATTGCTGTTTGTAGTACCTTGCTATATGCAAATGAAGTGCTGCATTTCCTAATTTACGTCAGTGACCACACTTCAACAATAATTTAATTGGCTGTAAATTACATTGTGATGTCCTGAAGTCATGAATATTGCTGTATAAACGCAAGGCATATTCTATGCTGTTCTATGGGTATAGTCTCATTTGGAAATAAATAAACATACTGGTATTAGTTTGAATCTGAATGTAATTATTTGCCAGTATGATGATTATCCACTTTGAGTCGACAAGAGACCGTGGTGGGTGTCCTACACGGTTTCCAGACCATTATACCATAATTAAATAGAAGTGCCATGCTATTCCACTCATTGAGAACCAGAGGGCACAGTTTTAAAGTGTTTTGCAAAAGAAACAAATGAGGTGACAAAAAAACTTTTTCACACAGCGAGTAGTTAAGGTTTGGAATGCACTGCCTGGAAGTGTGGTGGAGGCAGGTTCAATTGAGGCATTCAAGAGGGCATTGGATGATTGTTTCTATTTAAATAATGTGCAGGGTTACAGGGAAAAGGCAGGAGATTTGCACTAAGTTAAAATGCCCAGAGCCTGTGCAGACACGATGGGCTGAATGGCCTCTTTCCTTCTACACCATAACAATTCTGTGATTCTGTAATCTGTAAGGGTGCAGATTTTAGTTCATAGGAAATTCAGTCTACTCATGAATACTGTTTTATTGAAAGCAGTGGACAAAAATGTCTGGAGAAATCCTGAATTGTAAAAGCAAAACCCAGCCTGGGTCATTCTGCAGGAGAGGAGGAGAGAAAATTGGAAGGTTTTGTTTCCAAAAAAAACAATGTTCTGCTTTTATTGACTAACATTATTTTTAGTCTTATACTTGTCACTATATTATCATTTTTAATAATTTGCAAATGACAGCCAATGGCTGCAGTTCACCTCTCAAAGGTGAGTGACTTTTACATTTTCTTTTGCTGTTTATTTTTTTATACTTTAACCTTTATAGTCTAGACATAGAACATGTGACCATTTACAGGCGGACAAATTTCTGGTAATAGAAAACTACTTTCACTTACTGTGTTGTATTGATCTAACGATGGCAAATTCTTCAGACCCCTAGAAAGGTTGTGCCTGCATTTGGGTGCTTCCTGGTATGTGTTTATCGGGGAGAGAATGTGAATAAACATTTTAATTGAATTTAATCGGACGTTGAGGGTGAAGTAATGAGTCTGATTCTGCATGTGTTTCTGGGGATGAAGGATTAAATGTTTTTCTTGATGAACTAGTAGCTTTGCATGAAGGACCATTGCTTGTCTGTTTTGGCTCAGACTTTGGAGATCTGCAGTCAGACTTTGAAACTTCTGATGATCAAGTGGAGCCTATCTTTAAACTATGCGGAATGAAGCATTATGAATCAGTGTGCCAAGCTCTTGATTTGCTCACCAGCAGGCGACAGTCATATTTCAGATAACAAACATCACCACTATAACTCAAATCTGTTTTGATGGATTTAAATATTGCCTATACACAGTAATCCAGAGGAACAATGCAGCTGTCCAAGTTTTGTTTCAATGATTTATACAAATAAGAGAGATTCATTTCCCTCTTGCACCTTGTGAACTGCAAGTTGTATCCAGAATAGGGCCATTGATTGCTCTAGGATTTTTTGTTAGCAGACCAAGCTGAATACAGTAAGCCAAGGTATATTCCCACAGGCAGAGATTTACATTTCTTTCTAGCAGTTTACGTCAGCTTGTCTGTCTTGAAGCCAGACACACTACTAATTGACCAGATACTGTACGTTTACAGGGATTACACAGCTTATCATATGGGGACAGTGCAATATATCAAATGTCAATAAAAATACAGCCGCTCCACTCTGGTAAGCCAACAAAATTGAATGTCTAAAAATTGTTCCTGTTCTAGCCATGCAGTCTCATAGTAATTCCATTCTTGAATTAACTTGTGCTATTTTATGTGGTCTTCTGAATGGCACAGTGATTTTAACTCGATGAACTCAGTTAATAATAAGCCTTAAGGCTTAACTCTTAACTCCATGAAGGCACACTACCATATTTTATGGAGTTCTTTTCCACATCTTTAATCATTTCAGTGAGAGAGCTTTTGGACGAGGCTTCTGAGATTCTCAGCTTGCTTTTCATTGAGGGTTAGCCCTATGACTGCAGACAGTACAAATCCGCCTCTTTTCTTCCCAACATTGAACAATCATAGGTATGAACATATGAGCTTCTGTTTTCATTTTACTTTTTGCATTTAATTCACTTATGCATGCACAGCTTCAGAATGGCACCAAGCTCTAAATGTGAACCAGACTCTGTGCTCATAGCAAGCTTGTGATTTCCACAGAAGTTGAGGATCTAATGGAATGACAGAATCACAGAATTGTTACAGTGCAGAGGGCTTACAACTTGCAGTTCACAAGGTGCAAGAAGGAATTGAATTCCTCTTATTTATATTGAGACAAAATTGGACTGTGGTGTTGTTCCTCTGGGTTACTGTTTATCGGCAATATGTAAATCCATCAAAATAAATATTAAAACCTCTCTACTACAGTGCTTGCTACATAATGGCATAGGCTGATCAGTGCAATGAATTTACAGTTCTTTCCTAAACTTCCTTGTTGGTATCCTTCCACCTATGGGAGATGATGAACATACAGCAAATAGATTGGCGATGGGATAGTTTCGCACGATGCATTTTTGCTGATGGCTGAAGAGATCAACCCGTGACATGCAGGTTCTGCCACAAGTGCTGCAAATGAGGTGGTTTGTCAGATGTTATTGTTGATGATGCTGCTTTTACTGTTCTAAACTTAGGACTACACATTCCACTGTGGGAATTGAACTAATGACATTCTGGCTGTGAATTAGGGATGTTACAAATTTAGAAAAATAAAAGTTAATTTTTTTCAGAACTTTTCTTGCCCTCGGTGCATCTCTAGTGCAACATAGCTAAATAATTAATTTTGAAGTATAAGCACTGTTATGTAGGCAAATGTAACAGTCAATTTTTATGCAACTAGATATCCCACAAATAGCAATGAGATAAGTGGACAGTTAATTTGTGCTTGAACGTGCTGGATAAAGAATAAATGTTACCAGGACATGAAGACAACTCCCGACTCGTCTTTACAAAACAGCATGGGTGGAATTTTGTAGCCCCTCCCACCGCCGGGATTTTTCGGTCCGGCCAAAGTCAATAGGCTTTTGAATGGCTCACTGCATTTTACAGTACCGCCCCTGCTGCAGCTGAGCAGTAAAATTCTGCCCCAAGTCTTTTTAATATTTGTTCATGGGATGCGTGCATTGCTGGCAAGGCCAGCAGCATTTGTTACCAATCCATAATTGCCTTTGACAGCAGTTAAGAGTCAACAACATTGCTGTGGGTCTGGAGTCACAAGTAGGTCAGATCAGGTAAGGATGGCAGATTTCCTTCCCTAAAGGGCATGAATGAACTAGATGAGTTTTTAATAATTATCAGTGCTACTTTCATGGTCATTATTAGTAATACTAACTTTTAATTCCAGATTTATTTATTAATTGGCTGTATTAGTTAATTGAATTTAAATTCTGCTAGCTGCTATGGTGAAATTTGAACTGCTATCCCTAGGGGATTAGCCTAGACAGCTGGATTACTAATCTAGCGACACTACCACTGTGCCACCATCTTCCCCTTTACTTCAATCTGATAGACAGATGGCTTAATGTCTCATTTGAAAAGCGATACTCCTGTAGTGTTACAGAAGTCTCAGCCTAGATTATGTACTCAAGTCCTGGCCTGGCACTTGTACACACAACATTCTGACCATCAGGCTGTTCCCAGTCTTCCACTGACTCTTGAATCAACAGGAGCTCCACAACTGGTGATTGAATACAGTTTGATAATGAAGAGTTATTTGGGGAAAGAAAGGGTAGTTGAGGGAGACGATGTATACCTGAAGTAAAGTCCTCACTGCTAACCAGAAGGTCATGAATTCAAATTCCACAGCTCCCTTTTCTTGCACTTTGCATACTCAGTGGACAGGCTTTCAAGCCTGTCCACTATCTATAAGGCATAAGTCAGGAGTGTAATGGAATACTCCCCCTTGCCTGGATGAGTGCAGCTCCAACAACACTCAAGAAGCTTGACATCAGCCAGGACAAAGCAGCCCGTTTAATTAGTACACCATCCACCACCTTAATAATTTAGTCCCTCCACTACCAACGCACATTGAAAGCAGTGTATACCATTTACAAGATGCAGTATAACAACTCACCGAGGCTTCTTTGACAGCACTTTCCAAACCAGGGACCTCTAACGCCTAAAAGGCCAAGGGCAGCAAATACATGGGAACACCATCACCTGGAAATTCCCCTCCAAGCCACTCACCATCCTGACTTGAGACTATATCGCCGTTCCTTCACTGGCACTGGATCAAAATCCTGGAACTCATCCCGAACAGCACTGTGGGTGTACCTACATCACATGAGCTGCAGCGGCTCAAGAAGGCAGCTCACCACCACTTTCTCGAGCAATTAGGGATGAGAAACAAATGCTGGCCTTGCCAACGATACCCACATCCTGTGAAAGAATAATTTAAAAAAAAACTTCTTTTCTTTACAATAGCCTTGCCACTTGCTAATTAGACCAGTTTATGAGCTACAATATTTGTCCAAAACATCACACTCCTTTGAGGGAGAAGTTTGGAATCAAATAAAATCTGACATAGATCAATTAAACTCACCACAGTTTGTTTCTTAATAATTGATCATGCTGTAACCTAATGGAGCATTGCAATTCACATTGCTTGCTATTTAAATTGAAAAGCAATGCATCATTGGTGAACATGGATTAACACAAACCCAAATATGAATTCACCTGAAACTCAAGAAGAAAGGGATTTCTTTCCAAAAAGCCACCATGAATTTTTTTCTCCTTCCACTGTAACTTGGCTCTCTTTTTATCAAATGCATTAAACATATGGATAGCAGATCTCCTAAAATTAACTCAAAATGAACATTTGACCATCCAAAACAGGGATAGAGACCACACAGCAATCTAAAGTTACAAATTCCAAAACAAAAGAGGGTAAATTGGAGAATTGAGTCAAAATATATCGAATTGGTGTTTAGATCCAAGCCTGTGAAGGGGGCGAGGAGTTATCCAGGAGCTTGACGCACTTTGTGCAGGTTTGCAGCAAAGCCTATATCAAGTGAAAAGAAGAAAGGTTTTCTTCTTTGGAATAATGTGAATGTTGTATTTATATAGAATCTTTTGTAACCTCAGCGAAATACAAGATACTTCACAGTCAATGAAGTATTTTTAGTGATCACTGTTGTAATGTAGGCAAACTCAACAGCAGACAACAAGGTCTCACAAAAAACAATGAGATAAATTACTCGATGACCTGTTTGAGTTATGTTGTTCAATATTGGCTGGGGTGATGGCGTAGTGGTATTGTTGCTGGACTAATAATCCAGAGATCCAGGGTAATGACCCGGGGACCCGGGTCCTGCCATGGCAGATGGTGGAATCTGAATTCAATAAAAATCTGGAGTTAAAAGTCTAATAATCATGAAACCATTGTTGGCTGTTGTAAAAATGCATCTGGTTCACTAATGTCCTTTAGGGAAGGAAATCTGCTGTCCTTACCTGGTCTGGCCTACATGTGACTCCAGACCCACAGCAATGTGGTTCACTCTTAAATGCCCTCTTAACGAGAGCAATTAGGCTGAGCCAGCAATGCCCACATCCCATGAATGAATTAAAAAAAGACACACCAGGAGAATTCCTTCTCATCTTCAAATAGTGGAAAACAAATCTTTTATCCCCATTTTAGAGAGTTTCGCATCTTATAAGACAACATCTGAAGGCAGTGCTGAATTCTCTCAATACTTCACTGATGCGTTAGTCGAGATTATATGCTCAAGCCTCCAGCATGAGATTTGAACTTTTAAGCTTCTGACTCAGAGGCAACAGTGGTACCAATGAGTTAAGGCTACTGCTGATGAGATGCTTCCCTACACTGGATACTTGAGTGGCTGAAGGTCACCAATGGATACTCTCTGGTACATATGGTGGAAGACTTCCATAGATATCGGGGACATAAACCTTGAAAAACACAAAGTAGAAACAATGAACATACATTATCAGAAACTCAGCACATTGTTTCTGTGCCATGAGCTTGCTTTGTCTGTAATGGTGATCTTCAATCATTTAACATATTTCATCTGCGAAGTTATAATTTCTGTTCCACTATTAATTAAGGAGCTTCCAGGATTGGGTGTGCGGAAAGAGCTATCTTGAAACTTTACTTCCATTCTTTGTCATAAAGTATTCAGAGCACCTACAGTATTCAGCATTTGAAATACAATTTTAATCCCTCATTATATTTATTTTACTAGACCACAGAACCTTAAAGGGTAGAGCAGAGGAGAACACACAACATCACTTTCTTTTATGATCTGGAAGCAGACAGGCAAATAAAAAATAATCATGTTGATCATTAAATAAATCAGCACTTGATATTCTGCTGCCTCGAGCTATGGTAACCATTCCAATAGTCTTGTTGAAACAGCTGCGCCCCAGAGAAAATATTGTTTAATTGACAGCTCTCTCTCTCTGATCTCTGCTGTCAATTTCACAAAGTTTATTAACAAATGTTGAAATGGTTTAGAGGGTTTGTGGGTTCTGTTATTGATATTTTAAAGGGTCTAGGTGATTGACACTTTTATTGCCTTGTCATGAAATGACTTTTTTTAAACACAGTGGAAAGAAATTAGTGATTTTTTTTAAAAGCTTTATTTTAACACATATGACTGTCACTATAGAGTTCATTGGTTCTAGACAGTATATAGTGGGCCAATGGGCAGGGAAATGCTAGAGCTTGGCATGGCAGTTCCCGGGTGGTCCGTCCGGAACAAAATCGGACAGACACCTGGCATTGACCTAAGCACCGGAAACAACAACAGCAAACTTAACCCTATCGACTCTGCAAAGTCCTCCTTACTAACTTCTGGGGGCTAGTGCCAAAATTTGGAGTGCTATCTCACAGACTAGTCAAGCAACAGCCTGACATAGTCATCGTCCTGGAGTCATACCTTACAGATAATGTCCCAGACATCACCATCCCTGGGTATGCCCTGTCCCACTGGCAGGACAGACCCAGCAGAGGTAGCCGCACAGTGGTATACAGTCAAGAGTTGCCCTGGGAGTCCTCAACATCGACTTCGGACACCATGAAGTCTCATGGCATCAGGTCAAACGTAGGCAAGGAAACCTCCTGCTGATTACCACGTACAGCCCCCACCCCCTCAGCTGATGAATCAGTGCTCCTCCATGTTGAACACCACTTGGAGGAAGTACTGAGGGTGGCAGGGGCGCAGAATGTACTCTAGGTGGGGAATGTCAATGTCCATCACAAGAGTGGTTTGGCAGCACAACTACTGATCGAACTGGCCGAGTCCTAAATTACATAGCTGCTAGGCTAGGTCTGTGGCAGGTTATGAGGGAATCAAAAAGAGGGAAAAACATACCTGACCTCATTCTTGAACACAACCTGTAACCTCATGGCCCGGTATATCCCCCACTCTACCATTACTATCAAACCTGGTTCAATGAAGAGTGCAGGAGGGCATACCAGGAGCAGCTCAAGGCATACCTAAAAATGAGGTGTCAATCTGGAGAAGCTACAACACAGGACCACTTGGGTGCCAAACAGCATAAGCAGCAAGTGATAGACAGAGCTAAGTGATCCCACAACCAACAGGATCAGATCTAAGCTCTGCAGTCCTGTCACATCCAGTCGTGAATGGCGGTGGACAATTAAACTATTCACTGGAGGAAGAGGCTCCACAAATATCCCCAGCCTCAATGATGGAGGAGCCCAGCACTTCAGTGCAAAAGATAAGGCTGAAGCATTTGCTATAATTTTCAGCCAGAAGTGCTAAGTGGATGATCCGTCTTGACCTCCTCTGGAGGTCCCCAACATCACAGATATCAGTCTTCAGCCAATTCGAGTCACTGCACGCATATCAAGAAACGGCTGAAGGGACTGGATAGGGCAAAGGCTATGGGCCCTGACAATATACCGGCAATAGTACTGAAGATTTGTGCTCCAGAACTTGCTGCTCCCCTAGCCAAGCTGTTCTAGTACAGCTACAACACTGGCATCTACCCGGCTATGTGGAAAATTGCCCAGGTATTTCCTGTACATGAAAAGCAGGACAAATCCAACCCAGCCAATTTCTGTCCCATCAGTCGACTCTCGATCATCAGTAAAGTAGTGGAAGGGGTCATCAGCAGTGCTATCAAGAGGCACTTGCTTAGCAATGAACTGCTCACCGATGCCTAATTTAAGTTCCGCCAGGGCCACTCCGCTCCTGACCTCATTACAGCCTTGGTTCAAACATGGGCAAAGGAGCTGAACTCCCGAAGTGAGATGAGAGTGACTGCCCTTGACATCAAGGCTGCATTTGAACGAGTGTGGCGTCAAGGAGCCCTAGCAAAACTGGAGTAAATGGGAATCGGGTGGGGGGGAAACTCTCAACTGGTTGGAGTCATACCTAGCACAAAGGAAGATGGTTGTGGTTATTGGAGGTCAGTCGTCTCAGCTCCAGGATATCACTGCAGGAGTGCCTCAGGGTAGTGTGCTAGGCCCAAACATCTTCAGCTGCTTCATCAATGACTTTCCTTCCATCATAAGGTCAGAAGTGGGGATGTTTACTGATGATTGCACAATGTTTACCATTCACGACTCCTCAGATACTGAAGCAGTCCATGTCCAAAACAGCAAGACCCGAACAACGCCCAGGCTTGGGCTAACAAATGGAAGTAACATTCGCACCACACAAGTGCCAGGCAATGACCATCTCCAACAAGAAAAAATCTAACCAATGGCATTACCATCACTGAATCCCCCACTAGCAACATCCTGGGGTTATCATTGACCAGAAACTAAACTGGATAGCTATATAAATACTGTGACTACAACAGCAGATCAGAGGCTGGGAATCCTGCGACGAGCAACTCACTTCCTGACTCCCCAAAGCCTGTCCACCATCTACAAGGCACAAGTCAGGAGTGTGAAGGAATACTTCCCATTTGCCTGGATGAGTGCAGCTTCCACAACACTCAAGCTTGACACCTTCTAGGACAAAGCAGCCCGTTTCATTGGCACCATATCCACAAACGTTCACTCCCTCCACCACCAACGCACAGTAGCAGCAGTGTGCACCATCTACAGGGTGCACTGCAGGAATTTACCAAGGCTCCTTAGACAGCACCTTCCAAATCCACCGCCATTACCATCTAGAAGGACAAGGGCAGCAAATAGCTGGGAACACCACCACCTGGAAGTTCCCCTCCAAGTCACCCACCTTTCTGACTTGAAAATATATCACCGTTCCTTCACTGATGTTGGGTCAAAATCCTGGAACTCTCTCCCTAACAGCACTGTGGGTGTACCTACGTCATCTGGATTGCAGTGGTTCCAGAAGGCAGCTCACCACCACCTTCTCAAAGGCAACTAAGGATGAGCAATTAATGCTGGCCCAGCCAGCGAAGCCCACATCTCAGGAATGAATTTTTTTAAAAATGGCATCATGAGGAGCCATGGGGGTGGGTGGGGTGGCATAGCTTGTCACAGGGGATTTTGTTTTTTATATACGTTTATGGGATGTGGGCGTTGCTGTCTAAGCCAGCATTTATTGTCCACTCCTAATTGCTCTTGCTCAGGGAGCATTTTTAAGAGTCAACCACATTGCTGTGAGTCTAGAATCACATGGATACCATGTAAGGAAGGCAGATTTCCTTCCCCCAAGGACATTAGTGAATCAGATGGGTTTTTACACAATCAGTAATGGTTTTGTGGTCATCATCAGACTTTCAATTCCAGATTTTTATTGAGTTCAAATTTCATCATCTGCTGTGATTGGATTCGAACCCAGGTTCCCAGACCACCTGTCTCTGGAATACAGTGAAAATACCACAATGACCACCACCTCCCAGCTCTAAAGAGGCTATGGGGGTAGGTGGAGGGGTATAGCTTGGCACTGGTGCAAGAGGGGCCATGGGTAAGTGGATGGAGTGCCATAGCTTGGCATAGGAGGCATGAAGGATCATGGGGTTGGGTGGGGACCTAGTCTGGCACGAGATCATAAGTTAGCATTGAAGGGGCATGAAGAGTGCAAAGGGGGTGAATGGGCGTGAGGCATAAGGGCTGGGGGGTTTTTCTGTTTTTATTTTACCTGGGATGAAGTCCCACAGCACTGAGGCGGGCTTTTCAAGCAGCTCACTTCTGCACCCAGCAGCTCCTGTGGCTGCCTTAGAACTTCTTCCCTGGTCAGCTGACCTGACTCCCTCCCCCTCCACCAATCAGCAGGAAGATCCCATCTTTGCGGGCACTTTCTCCCATGGTGGATGAACCTAGCCAGGAATTTTCCAGTTTTTCAAAATGTCAGGATTGTTATTGAGAAAGTAAAGTGAAGTGTGCCTGAGATCAGCCAGCCAAACTACAAAGTGAGCATGGTCTTTTACAATCAGGTGTTGGAGCTAAAATATTGCAGCTCTTGCTACTTCCTGAAATTACAAGAAATTGTAAACACTAAAACATGTACAAAAATACATTGTACGAATGTAAAGAAATATTGACATGAATGCAACAATGAACGTTAGAAATGAAAATAGTATGATTGATCAAAATACATTATATTTCTCATGATTGACAAGAGAATGTATCCAGGAGATGTTGTAATACTTTGTTTGCATCATCTGTAAAAACTTGCCGGAGTAATGTTACAAAGTCGTACTCCCTGGCTCTTCCAGTAGCATGTGCTTATGAGCACCATTTTCTGACCATTCATTTGAATCATTTGGGATATTAGGCACATTGTATACCTGGATTTCTGATGTGCACTACTGGAGGCAGTGCTACTACTGCAAGTCAGAATATTACCCTGATTATTATGTTTAGTTTCAGTAAACAGTCTGACTTAAAAGTAAAGGTTATGCTGAAATGACTGGCTACCTGCAGCAGGCCAGACAAGACATGGCATCACACATGCTCCCAGAGACACCCGTAATCTGGGCATAAAATAATTACGTGACTTAAAAACTGTGGAATTTTAGACATGTGAGCTACATATGTAACCAAAATACACTTAAGACTCTTTGATCTTTTATGGACATCATCAAAACTCTGAGCAAATCTCTGCCCACAAAAATAGTTATGCCACTTGACTCTCAAAATGAGAATGATAGTATCCTCCAATTGCTCAGAAGGTTTCTTAACATTGCAGCCAGATCTTCAGGTGCAGGAGGAAAGAAAGCTATTCTTTTGATGTTTGACTGCAATCCTTTTGTGTGTTCTCATTAAATGTATCCTCACTGAGATCTGTAGTATCTGTTTCTTTAAATGTGCCTTTAAGGCAAAGTCAGATTAAATATTGGAAAGCTCTCCCAATTGCTAGTTCTGGTGTGCATGAATGATGGTTAAATGAGTTGCAACTTAAAGGACCATTGTTCAGTGCTTTCCTTGGGCAGTGATTGTTTCTGTTGATTTCCACCCATTTTAAATTCAGGTATTTTTCAATGAGTTTTCAAGGTTACTTGGGCAAAACTTGGCAATTTCAAAATGGGCACAATAATAGCCGCATTTTGAATCCAGCTTCCAGGTTGCACCCACTGAGGAAACTCTAGGCCTATGACTTTGACGACTAGAGGAACTGAGCTTACCTGACAAATCCTCAAATGAGAGACTCAGCCCCTCTAAGTCAATAAAATTGATAGGATCCCCAGTAAATATTATATTCACTAATTGATCAATTGTGGTTCTGCACACAAAGAGTCAAGATCAACAATTGTCTTCAGGAGACAAAAACAGAGATACCCTTTACCACTACTGGTGGGATGGTGTAATTCAAGTATGACAAATTTACATAAGCATCGTGTATCATAAAAGACAGAGTAACCTGTAAAGTAGAAAGCTTACTGGAAGTGGGCACAGACAGTTTTTTTAATGTATTATAGATATATTATATTTTTAGAGAGTCTTCACAAAAATGCTGTTTGACAAACTTATTGTTTTATTTGTTTGTTTACAGGCACATGACAAAATGACTTCAATTGCTGTGAGATGGATCATTGCATCAGTTGTACTTGCTGTCTTTCTGAAGAAAGTAACACATGACTCATCTGCATCATCTCCCCTACCCATCCTCCCCAAAGAAACAAAGGTTTGTCAAATGTATTTTCGAAAAGCATTTTTGACAAATTAGATATGAAGAAAGCTTGTCACTCAAGTTACAAAAGGAGCATGACCATTACTAACAAGGATATTGAAAGAAAACTGAAATACTGCAGCACATGCTACTCTGCCTGTTTAGACTCTCTTGCATATAAATGTTAGTCAATATATTTTTTTCATCTAATTGTATTCTGCGGCTTCTTCACCTCATTCTGTTTGACAATGTGCACCTTCCTAAGTATGGTGAAGAGGTGCAGCCCAAAACCCAGATGGCTCATGGAACACAGTCAATATCATACATGTGGGAACACAAATAATGCACTACGGTAACCTCAACACAAGATCCGCTCTCCCTATTGCACAATTCGGTTAATCAACTGCCTAGTGGGAAGCTAAGCCCCTCAGATGAGGAACACTCCAGGTTTGATGCTAGATCTAAGTTAGCTCATTTCAGTCAGGGGACAGTGGCATGCTACAATTAGCCTCAGTGCCCATGGGGACCAGCTTGCTACTCCTGATTGCTATTAAGTGGCCCATGCTGAAAAGTGCACTTAATGTGGATGTCAGGTGAGGACAGAAGTGATTTCGGCCTGCCAACACTCACTGCCATGACTAATAAATGAAGAATTGCATGATACCAGAGGGCAGTTAGTGGCCCTGATATTGTACCACAGCACAGAACAGCACCTTCAGGAAAAGGTAGAAAAGGGAAGAAAAATGTGGAATAAGGCACGATGTCCCCCATTACATGATGGTGAATACATTGCAATGCATTGTAAAAAAGAAGCTTTTGTTGCTTAAATCAAAAGGGTTGCCCCCATTGTCATTCCTGCCACGTGATACTAAGCACCTGACACTGACCCCAGGGACTCAGCAAGTTTTGATGTAAATTTAAATTTTCAGCTAAAAAATTATGCATATGCTAAGCAATAAGTTTCAAGTTGAGCTATGTGTTAGTCACGGCAGTGAGTGTCAGTAGGCTGAAATCACTTCTGTCCACACCTGACATTCAGTTAACTGCACTTTCCAGTTTAGGTTAATGACTGGGAACAGCAAGCTAGATCTCAGGAGGACTGAGGCATGTTGTAGCATGCCAACTGTCCCCTGACTGAAATGAGCTAGCATAGACTAAGTGCCGATCATGGGGTGCTCTTCATCTGTTGGGCCTAGTTCCTCACTAGGCAGCTGCAATAAGAAGAGCAGATCTTCTGTTGAGATTACAGTATTGCATCATTTATAATCCCACATCTAACACAATCTATAGGTGTTCAAGATGTCTTTAAAATCTGTGTGAGCTTTCCATTTATGGTTTATGTGATTACTAGAAATTCTTGATTGTGTTACAGCCTTTGTAACATATTCCAAGCTGGTTATTATTGCATTACAGTACACTTCAGATTCAGAAATAAAAATTGTAAACCAAGCATGAATCATATGACATCATTATCCATGTATCCCTAGTCAAATAGAAATCAATGAGAGTCGGGGTAAAGCTTCCCACTAGCTGGAGTCATACCTGTCACAAAAAGATCATTGTTTGTTTGAAGGCAATTGTTTCAGGTGTTGCTCAGGGCATTGCCTTTCATCCAACAACCTTCAGCTTAATAAAAAAATCACTCCATCGCAAGGTCACAAGTGGACAGTTTGCTGAAGTTAGCATAGCATTCTCTTTCATTGGCAATTCCTTGAACAATGGAGCAGTCCATGCTTGCATGTTATCTATGTCTCACAACATGTAGGCGTCAGTTATGAAGTGACAAAGTTTATGCCACACAAGGGCCAGGCAATGATCACCTCCAGCAAGAGGGAACCTACAATCGCTTTCAACGAAATTACCATTGCCAAATCTCCCACCATCAACATCTTGAGAATCACATTTGCCAGAACTGGACCAGTCACATTAATGCCATGGCTAGTAGAGCAGGTTGGAGGCTGGGCAGTCTGTGGCGACTGGCTCACTTGCTGACTCCCCAGAGTCTTTCCACCACCTACAAAGCATAAGTCAGGAATGTGATGGAATATTTTCGACTGGCCTGGATTGGTGCAGCTGCAGCAAAAACTTGAGAAGTTTGGCATCATGCAGGATAAATCAGTCTGCTTGATCGGCACCCCATCCACTACCGTAAATATTCACTCCCTCCACCATTGACTGCATTGTGTACTATATACAGGATGCATTGCACCAACTTGGCAAAACTCTGAAGCCCTTGAATTCCATCACTTCAAGGACAGCAATGTAGCACCGCTCCTTCGAAGTTGCTGGCAAAAATTATGGAAACCTCTACCTAACAATATTTTGGGAGCATCTTCACCACACAGACTGCAATGGTTTGAGAAGAACCTTCTCCCCCTTCTCAAAAGCAACCAGAGATGGGTGATAAATGACATCCTTGCCAGTGATGCCCATAGCCTGAAGAATGATTTTTAAAAATATATCACTTCAGTTAGGGTGATCCAACACTTTAATAGCAGGCTGCTTGCCATTCTTGCCGCATCAAGTCCCATTCACTGTTAATCTCTTTGATCACATTCCCTGGTGCCACAACCTCAATTACATGTTTTATAGTATGTGTTATATAATATTAAAATTCTATTAGATTATATGAACTTTTTATAGTAATCTTAGTTTAAAATTTAAAATAAAATCAGAAATTGTACAATTTAATTAATCTGAGGGTTCAGCCAGTATTTACCATGGTTTATAGCATCAAGTGAACAGCTATGCATGTTACAATCTTTAATCCTTTGTACACACATTCTACAACAATATTCTTACCACACCAGCTTCCCTATATTATTACAAACATACTTTATGTTTATATGTTTTATTGCACTTTAAAGTAGCTTACACTCCCAAATAGTTCTTGTGTCTGAACTTTTATCTGTGATGTAAGCGGAATCCAAAATAGAGGGCAAAACAGTTCTTTCGTAACTGGGGGAGTTACAAGACACCCTCTGTTTTATGGTAAATGCTGGACATATTTTTGTTCCCCTTTTTATATATAATCACATGTTTAATTAGCATACAGGAGATTATGGTTGCCATAAGATGTGACAGCGAGATTTATTCACAACCTGATCCTCCCCTGAGTAAGAACTCTGCACTGTTGTGGGTTTGCCACCTAGCAACCTGAGTGAGGCCTGCCAAAATGCATCACCCTCATGACCAGTGAATGAGGCGATAAAGCAGTCCTGGGACTAACACTCACAAGCATCTGGTCACAAAACAGGCAACTTAATCACAAAGCTCCTTCAGTCGTTCATTTAATTTATTATAGATTTCTATCGAGGGTCTATAGAGAAGGATACAGCTTCTTCAGATACAACACTTTTCCTTTTAATACAGGAAACAGAATGGCAGAATTAGAGGCCTTCTGACATAAGTAGCACAGTCAGTACTTTCAGCTCTTCAATACCATTAGTGACCCATATCTGAAGAGTATTGACATATCTGTTTTGACAGCAAAAACTACTAACCCTTCCCCCATGTGCTCTAACATGGGATCACGATAGAGAAAATAGCACAGCAGCATTTTTATCCTCCAGCAGAATAGATTCTCAATTTCTGAGCTGTGAAACTAGTGCAGTATTTGACAGAACAAATCCATTATTAAAAGTGTCTCCTTATCACAGAGCCGGTCAAAGATACAATGTCTGCATTTCTTTCTTTCTTTTCAGTCTAACATCATTTCTGCAGAACAGCTGTAAAACAAAGAATTAAGTTAGTATGGCCTGAAGCACATCACACTCCTAAGGGAAATTTGTGTTGCTACAGCATAACAATTTACTAAGAGAAATGCAATGCACTGCTCTGTGATTTTAATACAGTTAGTTTTCTTAATTCAAAACTGCAACTGTTATAGCAGGAAATGCTCTCATTTAGTGTAGCTTGCTGAGACAAAATTAGGGAAATTGAAATGTCTCCAATATAGCTTCTACTTCATGTAAAATGAACACAGCAGGTTCCACCCCCCCTACAATCCCCCTCCCCCCAAGATTTTTCTCATTGCTTTCTCTACAGAATGTTCAGGTATGAACCCATAGGTCCATCATCTAAATAGTCTTATCCAAATGTGATATTATAAGCTGGGCAATTTGACTATGGATGGCATCACAATCAAGCTTGATTCTATTACTTGATATCCACACTTATGCACTTCCAGCAGATTTTGCTTGATAATGATTAGAAACAGGAAGCCTTGCCAGTTTTTGCATCCCTAACTCAGAGGTGTTAATTCCAGTCATAACATTCTTAATGCTGCTAAGCTTATTATCTGACAGCAATCCTTCTTTTATCTGTAGCCTCAACCTGTGTTTCTCTGTTGCAGACTTTCTTATCTCTCTATTTTATCAATGCAACTGTGGTCAGCATATGCCTGAATTTTCTCTTCTTGTTCCTTCTAAGCTGCACGCAAGCCATCTTCCATGGTCTTCCAAGATTCATTTCACCATCATCTACTTAACTATTCTTTCCCAATGCCTCAAAACAATCTTCCATTTCTGCGATGACCTGTAATTGTTAAAACCCATCCTTGATTGTTTCTTCGCAATTTATTTTGTCCTCTACTCTTTTCAACCTAAGTCGTGTCCTGCACTGAACCTGGGCTTTCATTGATAATTTTAAATTATTGTAACATTTGCTTGCCTTTCTCCTTTTTGTACTAGTTTCTATGGTGTGTTTGGCTCCAATTTTAAATTAAAATTTAAATTGCTTAACATAACAGCATTCTCTTGGAAACTTCAATTAAGGAGCGCTAGTGGGCAGCAAGCCAGTGTTTGTGAATGTTGTGCCCATCAAGCTGAAGGATGTCAGTATTGAGGAATGGACCATCCTTCCATTTTGCACCTGGTGTCAGCATCGAGCACTGCCAAGTTAGAGAAAAATAAAAATTCCATCCACATTCGCACCATCCCAAATGCAGCCTAAGGATGTGATGGTCTCACGTATTGTGGTCTTGTTAAGGCTTTCCACTCACTTGCAACTGGATTGTGAATGCTCAAACTCATTTTACTTGGGAGCCTTACAACTGGTGGATATTATCACCTGATAAGCTTAGAACCTTCATTTGATAAGCTTCATTTGAACCTAAGTTTCAGAAACCAAAAGATTCTGTTCTAATTCCCTTCACCACCCAGTCCCTCCAGAAGATATCTCAATAACATTAACTCAGTTTTCCGAAAGATTGCATACAATGGGCTGTATTTTCTGGAAATATGGTAATGGTGTACACCACTATCATGATGCAGAAATTCCTGGAAATTGTGGTGTGGTGCAAGTAAGGGCATGTAATGGGATAGGCTGATGAAGCTGGTTAGAGCAGAATCTCATCAAAATAATTCATATAACTCTGTCTAGATCAATGGCAGTTGTGAATTTCTTATTGATTTACTTCTGACGGGGTGAAGCAGAGGGTGATGGCTGGTTATCAAAGGTATATACATTGTTTTGCCTAGGGTCTCAGTGGGGGCCATGTAAAGGTTCAGAAAATTATGGAGAGGTGTAAGTATTAAATGATGGTGGCAGGTAACAGAATGGTGCTGGTGAGCTCAGGATCAGTAAAGCTATTGCTCAGTGGGTTGCCTATATCTGAAGATGGGCTTGATTTTAGAATAAGCTTAAAGTTTGAAGTTGTCTTGATCCTTGAGGGTACCATTTTTACTGACTTATTCTATGAAAGTGAATCACTTCTCAACTGATGTTCAAACTTTACCAAAATGAAAGTCACTTTGTTTTGAAACAGATTACTGTACTAGCTTCCCATTGGGCAGACTGAGCATATGGACCTGATGTTCACAGGAAGGCAGGAAAGGTGTGGATGAGGCTGAAAATGGCCAAAGAACATGGTAAGGCCAGGAATGTAAAGGTCCTGCCGCTCATTTACTTTTTTACAACTGTTTTCCACCCGGCAGTTGGCTAAAATGGAGATTGGCGGTTGGGAGGGAACATCAGCAACTTGAGGTCCCAGCTCGAGACCCTCAGGAAAAGTGTCTCTGACAATCAGGAAGAGGGGGAGAGACCATGATCAGGAGGACTTGTGGAGATCGGCAATCAGGGCTGGAGGTGGGGTGAGGAGGTTGCCAATTGGCACTGTGGGGAGATCGAAAACTCCATGAGGGATCTGAGGGGCGTTCCTGCTCCTCCAGGCCCATGAGGACTGCTGAAAGCTGGGAGCTCTGATCTCGCTGCCCTGTGAAGTGCGAGAAGCATCAGTTAATTTTAAATTGGTTACAAATTGCACCTTAGTGACCAATTCAAATAGGTAATTTAAGTGTCCCGTCATGATGCCCTGATGTCCATCAACATGACACATGCAGCAGTTTGGGGTTACTTTCCTGGATTTCATTTTTTAGCCACTGCTCCGACTCTCTACTGTCTGTTATAAGGGATGAGGTTTAATTCCAAAGTCTATAAGTCAATTTTAAATTGGTGCTGAAAGGTGGAAATGCAGATATCTATTTTGCATGTACTTGCACATAGTTAAGCCCTATTCAAAACAAGTCACCTGTATAAAATATCAAAATTCTATTATACCAGTCCCCATTCTGTAAGAGATTTATTGTGTTATGTTTTTTTTTGTAGGCTACCATAGCCTGGCTTGTAAAATATGACCGACTTTAATTAACTATGCAAGCATGCACCATTGTCATCAGTCAATTG
Source organism: Cetorhinus maximus (assembly GCF_964194155.1). Classification (NCBI taxonomy): domain Eukaryota; kingdom Metazoa; phylum Chordata; class Chondrichthyes; order Lamniformes; family Cetorhinidae; genus Cetorhinus; species Cetorhinus maximus. The sequence goes on from NC_135879.1 coordinate 192,696,993, forward strand.
GGTGAAATCAATACTCTATTTATACTTAGCTATTTAAACTTAATTTATATTAATCAACTTAGGTAAAGGTGATTTAAAAAAAAAACATGTAGATGGGAAAGCATGCAATTTGTCTAGCCCTTTTACTTTTATGAAAATGCAACCTTTTCTGTTCTGTGAATGGTCTCAGCACCATGGATGTATATTGAACATTGACTGTGATCCTTCTGACTCACCATTCTGTTACCTATGGTCTGCTCAAAAGAGTTTTTAGCAAATTTCGTCATAAATCCCACAGTGGAAGATCAAGGAGTATGAAGGCCTAAAGTTTGACATTTGAAGCCCCATCCTTAGAGAGTCAAAGCCATTGTGCCATCCAAAGAAACAAAGCCCAGCCAAGCTAACTATGTATGATCTACACAGACATGGATTTTATTTATTGTGGTCACAATGTGACTGATGATAACATTGAAGATCCTAAATCGTACAGTTTGTGACACTGCTAAAATAACCTCTCATCATATAGACATTGGAACTGGATCAATTTTAAATCTGGTGTCTTACTCTCGGCCAAGCCTCCCACAATCAGATTGGTATGAATATTGACATTGAATTCTCAGTGACATCATTTTATTCGATTAGTAACTGTCCTGGTTTTCTGAGATTCAAAGATACCTTGGAAAGTGGTTATTGAGCCTTGGTGTACAGCATTGTAATCGTCGGGAGTTAAACATTGCAAGCAAACATTTATTAACGATTGTATCGCACACTTTACAATTTAGTATTCTGTTTCTACAAAGAAATAATTTGATTAAAGAATTTATCATAGGTTTGAGTCCCAATTATGCTCAATATCATGAAATGCTTTAGTAGCAACTTAATAGGAATTTTGCCTCACTCATTGTATGTTAATATTGAATACTTACTGCCTCTGGTGGAAATGCAGAGATATTAATCCAAGGTCACACAGCAATTAAATTAAACAGTACTTGCTGAATAAACTTATTTTTTTAAATACATTTTTGTTTCATTGGTCCATCGATTGCCAGTAAATAGAGATTATACAATGGTCAACTTTCTGATGACTTTTGATTTTGAAATAATGTAATTCCATTGCTGACCAACACAAAGTATCAGGGTGTGTTAGCATATTATGAATTCACCATTTATTAAATAGCTATGCAAAGCAGTAAGCTTTATTCTGATGAGAAGTGCACATTTTACATTCTCCTACTTGTTTGAGGCATTTTTATAAATATTACTGAGGAACTAGAGCAAAATGCTATGTGCAGGACATGATCAAGGTTGAAAATGCAAGGTGAGGTGAATCAGGAAGTAGTGATTAACGGGGGTGATTTTGAGTTTCAAATAGTTGTAAAGAGATTGCAGGAAGAAGAAAAGACTACAGGAGTTTCATAGATTTTAAGGCAATGAGAAGGAATGAACTGAAATAGAAAACTATGCATCTTGACACATTAGATACATCAGATAGAATGAAGAATTGAACAGGAAAGCACCTGTTGCCAGGTGATGCAGTGGGTTCTAACACAGTCTTTTTACCTTTTGCAACCTTGATTTGAATCAGGCCATGATGGAATGAAAATCTTCTCTCTCCCTAAAGGCAGCAAAGGTGTTAAATAAAGAGGTTTGGACAGCCTCAATCTAGAGTGGTGTGATGGTTAGCTTTTGGGTTTTACAACCAAGGAGTTCCTGGTTTTCAATCCCTTATCAGCAAAAGTTTTCCAGCAATAGACTCGCCATAATTGAGCCCAAATATACCTAGCTAAATGGGTACTGGCATTGCTGTAAAATCAATGGGAGAACTGCATGAAGATTCATAATCTTGCATAGGCAATGCACACTCCTGAACTCATGCCTCCGAAAGAGAGACAGATACTCCTACTAGGGCCAGACAAAGATGGCTGCAGGAAACATTAACCCAATTGGTACTGTACACACATTGAGTAGTCTAGGGGAGAAGCAAAGGAATGGCTTATATACGATGAAGGTAAAAAAAAACACATTGGTGCTTTTCAGGAAGATTAGAGCTGAGGTGATTTATTGGTCTATCATGTTCACATAGTGTATCACTTGTAGTACTTAATTTTGACACTAGGTCCTCCATTCCACAGAACTGACAGTCTTTGGTAGATAGGGCAATAAAATGTAGAAATTATCAAATGGATAATTTATGCAAAATAATCTGTTGAGCTCAAGATATCCAGTATGTTATAATACGTCATTGTTAAGGATTCTTAGTAAGTTGTTGAGTGATGATGCAAATTGTTTTATTTTGCATGTGAATTTGGTGCTTGTCAAGGTGAAGAATGCTCATGCTAATGATTGCAACAATTTTAATTTCAGGTACCCGATATCTGCATAAAGCACTTCCACTGATGAGCATGGTTGGATGCACAGTAAAGCTTCTTATCACCACATGGACTGTAGCTGTTCAAGAAGGCAGCTCACCACCACCTCAAGGGCAATTAGGGATGGGCAATAAATGTTGGCCCAGCCAGCGAAGCCCACATCCCATGAATGAATTAAAAAAAAAACTTTACCTCAACAATACGAATATAGGGAACAGGAGCAGATGAAGGCCATTCGGCACCTCAAGCCTGCTCTGCCATTCAACAAGATCATGGCTGATCTTCTTATGTTTCAAATTCCACGTTCCCATAAACCCCTGATAACCTTTGATTGTCTTGCCTAACAAGGATCTATCTACCTCTGCTTTAAAACTATTCAATGACCCTGCCCTCACCACTTTCTGAGGCAGAGTTCCAAAGTCGCACAACCTTCTGAGAGAACTCTATCCTAAAAAGGCAACCCCTAATTTTAAAACAGTGCCCCCTAGTTCTGTACTCACCCACCAGGGGAAACAACCTTTCACACCCCCAATCTCAATACTGTTCAGGATCTTATATACTTCAATCAAATCACTCCTCACTCTTCTAAACTTCAGTGGAAACAAGCCCAGTCTGCCTAAACCTTCCTCATAAGACAACCTGCTCATTCCAAGTATCAATATAGTAAACCTCCTCTAAACCGCCTCCAATGCACTTACATCCTTCCTTAAATAAGGAGACCAAAACTGCACATAGCATTTGAGATGTGATCTTATCAATGCCCTGTATAACTGAAGAATAACACTTTTTAAAAATTCATTCATGGGATGTGAGCATTGTTGTCATTCAGAGGGCACATTGCTCTTGTTCAGAGGGCATTTTAAGAGCCAACCACATTGCTGTGGGTCTGGAGTTATATGTAGGCCAGCAACTAAAGGATATTAGTGAACCAGATGGGTTTTTACAACAATTTCATGGTTATCATCAGACTTTTAATACCAGATTTTTACTGAATTCAAATTTCACCATCTGCCATGGTGGGATTCAAACCTGGGTCCCCAGAGGATTACCCTGGGTCTCTACAATACCAGTCCAGTGACAATACCACTACACCACCACCTCTCCTTACTTTTATGTTCAATTCCTCTCATAATAAAGGATAATATCCCATTAGCTTCCTTAATTACTTGTTGTACCTGCATACGAACTTTTTGTGACTCATGCACTAAAACACCTAGATCCCTCTGCACCTCTGAATTCTGCAGTCATTCTCCATTTAAGTAATACTCTGCTTCTTTTATTCTTCCTGCCAAAGTGAACAACTTTGAATTTCCTACATCATACTCCATCTGCCAGATTTTTACCCACTCATTCAACCTATCCATATTTGTCTGCAACCTCCTTATGTCCTCTTCACAACATACTTTCCTACCTATCTTTGTGTCATCTGCACATTTAGCTACCATGCCTTCACTCCCCTCATCTAATACTCAGTTTCTCGGGCAAGCATCTCCTACTGCGTGTGTGTGATATATTTCCTTTTGCCACTCAAGTGATGGCGTGGCTTTTATGAGTGACGTTGCTCAATAATGGTCAGTTTGTGCTATGGATTGATAGTCTCTCGTGAGTGGATTGAGGCTGCTAAACCCTACTTCACATGTACTCTTGCACTCAGCAAATGGTGGGGATTGTTATTCCAGTCTGGCGGGTGGGAGAAAACACAACAGTGTTTAACTTGCTGTATCTCCTGATCCCTCGATATATTTATTCCCAATGAACCACAGTAAAAACAACCCAGCAAACGGTTTATATGGTTGAAGATGCAAAACTTAAAGGTTTTGCACTTTATCTAATGTCACCTTGTAGGTCACTGCTGAAGTAAAATAAGAAGTCAACTTTTACTGTGTCAACCTTTAATATGCCAACATTTGAGACACAGCTGGGAACAGAAACACACTCTACAACCTACATGCTTTTGTTTTTCTTGTTATTTTTTATTTATTTGTTATTGACTTTAAGATTAATTATTTTTCAAGGAAAAAATGTTTGAATTCTGCTGTCCCAAACATGATGAACATTCATTATAAATAATATTCCTCCTACAACATAAAAAAGACCTGCGAAGTGAAATATAAAATCTTATTCTCCATGCTAGAACAGCTGTAACCCTCATTGAGACTAGTAAAATCAGGACACAATGGTAAATGTTGAATCCTCCGCAAGTTATTATTTTAACATAAACTATGCCTCTTGTAAGAACAAAACTAAACTTCAGCCAGACTAATGCTTGCGAGGAACATGAGTTCTTGAATGACAATTAAAGGGAGTGGAGTGGAAAAAGAATAGAATCACAATCATATACATAAGCGATGTATCACTCAACATGATAACTTTGGGTTCCTCACATCATATCTGGGTCTGTTGCAGATTAATTACTAGATATTGGTTTTCATGATTCGTATACAACACCATGATCATTGCATCATTATGTAACCATCAGGATGGTAGCAGGTGAACCAGCAGTATCTTGGTCTTTTATTGTTTAGCAATACCTATGATATTCCTCTGATTTGCAAAAAGGTAGCACTTGGATCACTTGACAAGAAGGGAAAATTTTAAATGGGCTCTCCCAAGCTCCCTCTATAGCTTTGCTGGAATTCCTGGGGAAAATTTGTAGAGCGCGATTTTTAGCTACTTAATGTAATTTCTCCAGGGTACCTCCAATATTGCTGAAAAAAGAGAGATGTCAAAGCTTTTCATTTTGCATTCATCAGGACACTTCGCAAGAATACCAATATAAGGAGAAAACAACAATTTATACTCTAAATGAAGAGAGTGTTCATTGGTTGGCAAGTGGACTCTGATTGGTAAAGGCATTGCCATGGAGAATGCACCGGTGATGTTGACCCAGAGTTAACTGGCAAGCATTGATTGACATTTAAACCAGGCAGCTTGACCCTAATTGGTCAAGGCATTGCCCTGAGGAATGAATCAGGGAATGATTGTCACTTATTTTGTTTCATGGAAATAGGTGCAATGTGTGTATTAATATATGTAGCCCTGTGTATTAATATATGTAGATTCCAGTACAGGCAAATGCGTCACACTGCGAGCCCAACTGACAATCTTAAATTGGTTACCAGCGTAATTCTGAGCATACCGAGCATCATTTAGCAAATGTTGTCCAATCGTGGAATCACATCTTATGTTAGACACTGTTTTGAATTTTGCAAGCACAGGCTGATTGGGCACAGTCTGTACCTTGCCCCTTGCAAACAGCGGCTGGGACATGCCGTTTGATACGATCCGCCAGTCTTTCGGATGTACGGCCTACATATGTAGCATCACACTGGCGCTGATTTTCATATATCAGATTACTCATTTGTGTGATAGGCAGAACATCTTTTTGGCTTGATGGCAGCATCCTGTTAATGGCAAATACCACTTGTGTTGCTACTGCATAGTAGCAGTGTGAAACAGCTAGCTTCACCTTTTGCTCAAATTTTTGAGATATCTTACCCTTCCAGGGTAATCTGAGGTGGACTGGGCACTTTTCAGGGCCAAAAGTGATGGCCTTAGGCCCATTCATGATATACAAACGCATGATATACAACGCAAAATGATCTGATCAGGGTAGCCATTATCCTGCAGGATGCCTTTGATGCGACCCATTTCAGCATCAAGCTTGCATGGTGAGAAAATGGCTTGGGTCCTATTTATAAGTTTGCTGATAAGACCAATCTTATATCATGTGGAACTGTAAGAATCCCAGTTCGTATATTGGCTAATGAAGATAGGCTTGCAGTAGACCGTAGTAGGTTTCTCAACCAGTACGTCAAGGAAGGGAAGTTCATTTGACTGCTCCGTTTCAAAAGGTGAATTTGAGCGCAGGATGGAGTCCATTTAGATATGTAAGGAAATTATTACATGTAGCTGCAGATTTAAATATAGCAAATGTATCATCCACATATCAGAAAAATGTGAGGGGTAGAAGGTGAGCTGTCATTCCATCGAAGACATGCTTCTTATGGAATCCAACAAAGATGTTTGTGAGAGCCGGGCCTAGAGGGGATCTCAGGGCAACACCATCTATTTGGGCATACATGGTGTCATTAAAACTGAGCTCACCTGCGCGAGTTGCCACGTTCATAAGTTCAATGAATACTGATTCACGCAATGGTGACGGGTCTAGATCGCCATGATATAGTGCTGCAGCGCAAATATCTATGGCTTCCTTAAGTGAAACATTGGTGAATAGGCTAGCAATGTTAAATGAGCACATGGACACAGCATTGCTATCAATATGCAAGTCCTGGTTGAGAAATCTGCCGGGGGTTCTCTATCACGGTCTACAGCAAGTCTACTTTCACTGGTCAATATATGTGTTGGGATTCTTACAGTTCCACATGCTATAAGATTGGTCTTAGCGGCAACCTTGTAAATAGGGCCTGAGCCATTTGCTCATTATGAAAGCTTGATGCTGAAATAGGGCACATCAAAGACATCCTGAGGACAATGGCTACCTTAATCAGATCATTTCACTCTGTATATCAAGCAATCTCATGAACAGGCCCAAGGCCATCACTTTCAGCCATGTAAAGTGCCCAGTCTACCTCAGATTACCCTGGAAGGACAAGGTATCTCAAAAATTTGAGCAACAGGTGAAGGTAGCTGTTTCAGTTTGCGACTATGCAGCAGTGACGTGAATGGTATTTGCCACCAACAGGATGCTGCCGTCAAGTCAAAAACACGTCCTGCCTATCACACAAATGAGTAATGTGGCAAGCAAATTTCAGTGCCAGTGTGATGCTAGGTATGTAGGTCGTACATCCCAGAGATTAGCAGATTGTATCAAACATCATGTCCCAGCCGCTGTTCGCAACGGGCAAGGTACAGACCGTACCCAACCAGCCCATGCTTGAAAAACTCAAAACACAGCGTCCAACATTAGATTTCACGATTGGACAGCATTTGCTAAATAGTCCTCAGTGTGCTAAGATTTACACTGACAACCAGTTTAAGATTGTCAGTTGAGCTCGCAGTGTGACGCATTTTTGCGTGTACTGGAAACTACACAGGGCCCTGTTCTTTGAAGATAGAAAGAACAAGTACATGAATTGTGCCTGTTTCAGCTAAACAAGTGACAGCCATTCCCTGACTCGTTCTTTAGGGCAATGCCTTGACCAATCAAAAGAAGGAAAGGGTATCAAGTTATGTGAGAAAAAAAGGCCTGCCTACTAACTGTTTAGGAACATGAATGATGTTGCTCTGGTACTCTAGTGAGGAAAGGGACTTACTTAGGCTTTGCTGTCAGTGCAAATTCTTCATTTGAGCCTGTAACTGAAGGAAGAAGAACAAGGTAGCCTTCTCTTTAACACCAACATAAAGAACAATGGTGTTTTTTGGAAGATAAACGCCAACTCTGACTGATTTCAGTTAGTTCTGGGTTCTAATTTCTATGTATTTCTATATAAACCTTTGATTGTAGGAGAAATTCAAGACTGCCATCTTTTAATGTTAATCAATAAATTTCAGCACCTTAATATTAAGAGTGCATGAGCGCTTCCCACAGTGGTTTGGTAATTGTGCACTTGCTTGGTGTGATAACCAACTGTACAGATTAACAAGGTCCCAGGTTTAATCCACTGTCTACCTATCATTAGCTGCCCTCAGCTGGAGCAGCACTGGTAAGGAAAACCATCAGCCTATGTTCCCACTCCTAACTGCTTTCAGTGACCTCTGGTGCAAAGTGCATGCATGTGTGGGCACCAAGAAAGCCACTGAATCAATGCTGGCACAATGCTTGGCTCAGTCATATAACCTAATGATGCTTAATTGCTGGGTTTATACATAAAGTATGGCCAGTTAAGTGAGATACTGAAGGATAGTCATCTGCAGAGTGAGCAAGCAGCTCAAAGGATGGAAAGGAAAAAAAAAAGTTCATGAATGCAAGCCAAAATATTAATTTGTGTAGAATTCTTAATAGAGCTATCTATTCTTTCTTAACAATTGTACAGCTAATTATTGCTTTCTGTGCGAAATTCGAGTAGAAATCTATTATTACCACAGCCAAAATTAAAAAATGAAGTGGTCCGTTATGCTTGCTTTTTTCTGATAAATTATTTTGGCAGACTTTGATAAATATCTCCTTTGAATTCTGCATCCAGTTTGATAAAGGACTCTTCTCCATGTTTTACCACTCTTGCTTCCACATGAAAAGGTCAAACCTTAATTAAACAGCATTAAGTTCCATTTGAGATCTAATGGGAAGCTTGCATCTAAGGAGACTTGCATTGGAATCAGATAAGAGATAGAGGCAAAAAAACAAAATGTCAAAAGGACCTAGCAATTATTTTTAAAATGCATTCTCTAGCCATGGACAAATGATTAAGAATTATTGCAAATCCTCTATAAAAGCAAGGAGATGTGTGCATGATTGAATGTTCCCTTCAAAGATCCTGTCATCACATTTACATACTACATGCTGCTGACTAATTGAACCCTTTTGTAATTCTATTCCTTCGATGCAGCTGCTCTCAAACCCACTTGAAGTCATGGGCCTCTAGCCTTTCATTAACTGATGAAGGGAAAACAGCAAACACATGGACGGCTTAGGCAAGCATTATGGAGACTCGGGTGAGTACGAGAGAAACAGACGAAAGTCCAATAGCTTCTGGAACTCTAAAATGATCAAATAGTAGCACACCAGGTGTGGCCTTTAATGGACAAAGCCCTATTTCATTAGCAATGGGAATCACAGTTCAGCAGCTGCTGAAGCTAATTACCTGTCATGCACAAAATCACCTAAGTGATAAGCTGCCACAATTTCTGTAGATTCAGCGCTGGCTGGCAAACCATTACTGTATGTACTGTTTGGTCAGACTTAGAAAGGAAAAGAAAGCTTTTGAAGCTCAGTTAAAGTCATCACTGTGGTACCTGCTGTCAATCAGATTAATTCATGTTCCAATGTGTTGGGACCTTAAGACCATAAGACGTAGGAGCAGAAGTAGGCCATTCGGCCCATTGCTCTGCCATTCAATGAGATTGCGGCTGATCTGATAATCCTCAACTCCACTTTCCTGCATTTTCCCTATAACCCGTGATTCCTTTACTGATTAAAAATCTGTCTATCTTAGCCTTGAATATACTTAACGACCCAGCCTCTACAGCCCTCTGCGGTAAAGAATTCCACAGATTGACTACCCTCTGAGAGAAGAAATTCCTCCTCATCTCTGTTTTAAATGGGTGCTCCCTTACTCTGGGATTATGTCCTCTGGTTCTAGACTCTCCAACAAGGGGAAACAATCTTTCAGCATCTATCCTGTTAAGCCCCCTGAGAATCTTATATGTTTCCATAAGGTCGCCTCTCATTCTTCTAAACTCCAATGAGTACCGACTCAAGGCCCAACCGACTCAACCTCTCTTCATAAGAAAATCCCTCCATACCTGGAGTCAACCTAGTGAACCTTCTCTGGACTGCCTCCAATGCCAATATATCTTTCCTTAGATAAGGAGGCCAAAACTGTTCACAGTATTATAGGTGTAGTCTAACTAGTGCCTTGTATAGTTTTAGCAAGACTTCCTTATTTTTATACTCCATCCCCTTTGAAATAAAGGCCTACATTCAAATTTGTCTTCTCTATTACCTGCTGAACTTGTATGCTAGCTTTTTGGGATTCATGCAGGAGGACCTCCAAATCCCTCTTAAAATAGAATTTGTACCTCGCAACAATTGACTAAACTAAACTGTATTACTATGAAAGATATTGATGATCAATTTGTATGAACTCTGCATTCCGCATATATAAACTCTCCTTCTTAGGTTCAAAGTCATTTCCCAGAAAATGTCATGCATTGACACGTGCCATAATCAACACCTTCAAAGTCCCTGGTCCTAAACATTGCATCTTGTACAGAAAGATTTATTTTCAACTTTGGGCTGGGTCTGGTAAAATGTTTGTCTATTGCTTCCTACTGGCAGTACTTTGTTTTTGAAAACCAGTATGGTATTAATATGTGTTTTGCAATTTGTTGCACAGATAATTAATACCACAACTACATTTACAAAATATAGACTTAAATCATATGTGTCCTCTCAAAACACTAAAATTTATGGGCTCGATTTTCATTCTAGAGTTGGGTAGCAGGAGTCCAGAAATTTCCTGGTCAAGGGGCGAGGTGGGCTGGTTAAACTGGCTGCCTCGATGCCCTGGCACTTAGTACCAGTTGTAATAAAAAGAGTAAAACAAAAAACAACCCTCAAGCCCTCACCCTCACACCTTCTTAGCCCTCCACACACTCCCCATGCCCCAGCCATGCCAATTTATGCCCCTCTGCCCACCCCCATTGGCCCCATACCCTCCATGCCAACCTATGCCCCTCCACCCAAACTCAATATCCACTCATACTGTCCATGCCAACCACTTCCCCTCCACCCCAACTCTCATCGTCCCTCATACCCTCCATGCCAACCCATGGCAGTTCCATGCCCGTTCACCCAGTTTACACTCTGTACAGACCAATGAATGCTATAAAAACAGTGGCATGTGTGGAAAAGCTGTAAAAACGGTCATTCATTCCTAACTTTCTTTATAAAAAAACTGCTTTTGCTACAGCCCTATAAAAGTGTCAATCATCCAGACCTTGAATGTATCAATAGCAGAAACAGAAAAGTATTTGACACCACTTTATCTTGTGTAAATAAACATTGTGCAATGACCAAATAAATCCAAAAGAAAGAGCTGTCAATCAAGCAATGTTTTCCCATGGGCGCAGCTATTTCAACAAACTAATGGATGTCTGGGCTCTCTGACAATAATGCATAATGCGGCTTAGCATAAAGAGTTACTGGCCAATCTCAGAAAGAGCGGTCATAATTAAGATTGAAGGAAAGCTTTTTGAGCTGGTTGTCATACAAGTTTTTGCCCAACACAAGATCACAGTGAGCAGGATAAAAGCGTTTTATGGTGAAATAAAATGGTGACTTCCTACAGAGGTCCCCAGGATCACAGATGCCAGTCTTCAGCAAATTCGATTCACTTCACGTGATCTAAACATGGACAAAGGAACTGAACTCAAGAAGTGAGGTGAGAGTGACTGCCCTTGACATCAAGGCAGCATTTGACCGAGTGTGCCATCAAGGAGTCCTAACAAAAATGGAGTCAATAGGAATTACGGGGAAAAATTCCCACTGGTTGGAGTCATACCTAGCACAAAGGAAGATGGTTGTGGTTGTTGGAGGTCAATCAATTCAGTCCCAGGACATCACTGCAGGAGTTCCTCAGGGTAGTGTCCTAGGCCCAGCCATCTTCAGCTGCTTCATAAATGATCATCCTTCCCTTATAAGGTCAGAAGTGGGAATGTTCACTGATGATTGCACAATGTTCAACACCATCCGCAATTCCTCAGATACTGAAGCAGTCTGTTCCCATATACAGCAAGATCTGGACAACATTCAAGCTTGGGTTGATAAATGGAAAGTAACATTCACGCGAAACAAGTGCCAGGCAATCACCATCTCCAACAGGAGAGAACCCAACCTTCTCCCCTTGATGTTCAATGGCATTACCATCACTAAATCCCCCACTATCAACATCCTGAGGTTACCATTGACCAGAAACTGAACTGGACTAGCCACATAAATTCTATGGCTACAAGAGCAGGTCAGAGGCTGGAAATTCTGTGGTGAGTAACTCACCTCCTGACTCCCCAAAACATATCTATAAGGCAGAAGTCAGGAGTGTACTGGATTACTCTCCACTTGCTTAGATGAATGCAGCTCTAAAAACACTCGAGAATCTCGACACTATCCAGGACAAAGCAGCCCGCTTGATTGGCCTCCCTTCCACAAACATCCACTCCCTCCACCACCGATGCACAGTGACGACAGTGTGTGCCATCTACAAGATACAGCTCACCAATGTTCCTTCAACAGCACCTTCCAAACCCGTGACCTCTACCACCTAGAAGGACAAGGGCAGCAGACACTTGGGAACACACCACCTGCAAGTTCCCTCCAAACCATTTACCATCCTGACTTGGAAATATATCGCCGTTCCTTCACTGTCGCTGGGTCAAAATCATGAAACTCACTCCCTAACAGCACTGTGGGTGTACCTACACCACATGGACTGCAGTGGTTCAAGAAGGCGGCTCACCGCCAACACCTCAAGGACAATTAGGGATGGGCAATAAATGCTGGCCTAGCCAGCGATGCCCACATCCCATGAAAGAATAAAAAAAAATCCTGAAGTGTTACGATTGAGTTAAATCGACTGATGTGGTAATTGCAATGGTGACTTAAAAGCTAAAATTGGTGAAGGAACATGAGGAATGTACGTTGGTCAATATGGCTGTCAATTGAGAAATGAAAAAGGAGCGAAACTGATACAATTTTGTCAAGACAATGATCTGATGGTGGCAAACACCTTTGTTAAGCAACCAAAATGAAGACTGTTGACTTGGAGAAATCCAGGCGATGTATATAGAAGTCAAATAGACTATGTGACTTGAAAAACAGTATAAAGAACATTCACACATATTCCGGCACTGATATAAATTCAGGTCATCGTCTCCTTTGATGGAATTATCCCAGATTTGCACAAAGTGCGGTAGTGGGCGGGAAAAAAAGGATGTTTTACCCGCCGGTTGCAATGGTGGGTTTTCGCACCATATTGTCCCATTTCTGCCTCATTAATTATGCAGCTACAGACAGGGAACATGCCATCACACTGGTGGGCAGCCTCCGATTTGCCTGCCACGCTGTTACCTTGGCGCTTCCTCACTGCAGCCGCACGTGCACTTCTCAATGCTTGCAGCCCAGGAGGGCTCCGGTGGAGACATAGTCCCAAAAGCCAAGAAGGTTGCAGCCTCTGATTCAGTGACACGTCCCTGGGACACCTTCTCAATATTGTGAAGGCCGCTGCGATATCCTCTACCCCTGCTCTGGCTGCAGAAGGCCCGTCAGTCTCACCACTTCGGCTTGGGAGGTAGAGGTTGTCAGTGCCAATGCTGCACACAAGATATCAGCCATCCAGCACAAAAAATGGATGAATGATCTCATCCGCGCCACCAGGGTAAGGCAACCATCTTACCACTCTCAGCTCTCACACTCACAAGTCCATCACACATTCATTGGCATCTCAATCACTGCCAGCTCAAGGGTCATCACTCTCACCACCCACTCTCCCACATACACCTTCACATTTCCATCTGGCCTCATCTCCTCTGGACACTGCCCCCTCAGCCCACATCATCGTGAGGCCACTTGCACAGGTGTGCCCACACATACGCCCTGGGATACCCCCTTTCACCAGAGCAGTCCTCACCCTGCAGCCTCTTCACTTGCCTGAGGCCACTTTTGCCCTTCCCCAAGCAAGCCCTAGTGTGCAGCCATTGAAAATTCACCCCCAATTTACAGCTGATCTGGTAGGCAGAGACCTACCCCAGAGCCCCCTTAAAAGTGATGTGGTGCTGCCTGCGAAGCCTGGCGCTGATGACTGTGAGTGTTGCCCGAAGCAAAGTAGGGAAACAAACCTCAAAGTCCTGAGCGAAGTGCAGCTCATCCAGTACACATCGTTTATGTACAGTTGTGAAACGTGTCGGTGTGCAATCACACTGACGTGCCCGGATGATCCAGCGTGGGGGGTGGGTGGGGGATGGGGTGATGATTTCGGCAACCAGGGCTCATAATGAGATGCTAAGATGTTGAAATTAGGTTCCCAACTTGCGATGGTCTTTGACGAGTGGAGCAGATGATCGCAAACTGGTTTCACAATGGCATGAAACTGATTTTTGGCCTTCTTGCCATATTGTGTCCCATCTCCCCCACCCACCATGACACCTAACGCCAACGGGGCTGGAAGATTCTGGTCCTTGTGGCAAATATTAAGTTGAAACTAAAAATACCAAAAAAGAAAAACATGTGCGACCATTTAGACCTTAAACATGCTAAAGGATGAGAACCATCAGAGAGGCATTCACTCTTAAAGTAAAAAAGCAAGTCTCAGGATTGAGGAATTTGATCAAACAGAGGTCTCAGAACAAGAAAAAGAAAGCAAATGGAAAAACATGAAAACGAGTATACAACATCCTGCGAAGGAAATATTACCAAAAAGAGACAAGGAGTAGATGACAGATAAGTTACTAGCAATGATGATAGAAAGAGAAAAGAAAAGAAACACACCGGAGTATGGTGAAATTGAAGAGAAAGTAAAGAATGCATGTAAGCAGGCTAAAGGGAACTGGTATAATGAGGTACGCGATGAAGTATTGGTGCTGGAAAGAAATCACAAAATGGGAGTTATGCACCACGAGGTGAAATCTTTGACAGATAGAAAGAAAGGGATAACAACAGATAGTGGGTGCATAAAAGACAAGGATGGTTAAATATTGCTTAAAAGGGATGCAGAAGCAAAAATGTGGGCAGAATATATAAGTGAGTTGTACGATGATCCAAACCAAGGGAGTCCTCAAGATACAGAGGCAAACGATGGACCAAACATCATGATATCAGAGGTAAAGAATGCTTGGAAATTAATGAGTACAGGAAATGCTCCAGGCATAGATGTAGTAACGGCAGAGCATCTAAAATCTCTTGGAGAAACAGAATTAGAAATAACAACAGAAATTTTTGATCAAATATATACCAAAGGATACATTCCAAGTGACTTGAAACACTCATTATTTGTGAAGTTACCTAAGAAACCTAAAGCAATGAAGCGAAATGATTTTAGAACTATAAGCTTAATGAGTCATCTCATTAAAGTAATCCTGAAAATCATAATAGAAAGAAATAACACAGCTGAAGCAGAAATTGATGGAACGTAGTCTAGATTTAGACCTGGAGTAAGAATAAGAGAGGGCATATTTAACCTACAAACAATCTGCGATAAATGTCTAGAAGTAAATAAGAACATTTACATATACTGCATTGACAATGGAAAAGCATTCAATCATATTTAAGAAAGGATATACTGGCATTGGAGGCAGTTTAAGAGAGATTCATTAGGCCGATACCTGGGATGAAGGGGTTGACTTATCAAGAACGGCTAAACAGATTAGGGCTTCATTCATTAGAGTTTAGAAGAATTATGAGGGGGCTTGACAGGGTAGATATAGAGACGATATTTTCACTCTTGGAGGAATCTTGAACTAGGGGGCATAGTTACAGAGTAACATTTAAAACTGAGATGTGAAGGAATTTCTTCTCTCAGAGGGTAGTGAATGTCTGGAATTTTCTATCCCAGAGAGTTGTGGAGGCTAGATCACTGAAAATGTTTAAAGAGGCGGTAGATAGATTTTTGAAATATTGGGGAGTTGAGGGCTATATGAGGAGATGGCACAAAGGAAGAGTTGAGACCTGGGCTGAGCCATGATCTTATTGAATGGCAGGTTTGAGAGGCCTAATGGCCTACCACTGCTCCAATTTCTTCTGTTCTTATCACCAAAAGTTAATGTGATTCTGAAAAATGACACTGATAGTAAAGATGTGAGATATTGGGACCAAAGGGAAAGCATCAGGCTAGAAAATGTACAACAGAAGACAGCAGCCCACTGTGTACTTTTATTTTATTCGTTCATCACTAGCTAGGCCAGCATTTATTGCCCTTGTTCAGAAGGCATTTACGCGTCAACCACATTAGTTTGTGGCTGACACATTCTGGGTCTGGAGTCACATGTAGGCTAGACCAGCAGATCTCCTCCCCTAAAGGGGATTAGTGAAGCAGTTGGGTTTTTGCAGTTGTCAATGGTTTCATGGTTGTCATCAGACCTTTAATTCCATATTTCTATTGGATTCAAATCTCACCATCTGCTGTGGCGGGATTCAAACCCAGGTCCCCCAGAGCATTACCCTGGGTCTCTGGAATACTGGTCAGTGACAATACAACTACACCATTGCCTCCCCTTGTTGTCATAATTATTCAATCTGTGCACAGAACAAATATTCAGAGAATTAGATGTATTTCCAGGGTAGAAATTAGAAGCAAGAACTTAAACTTACGGTGTGCTGACGACACAGCACTACTTGTAGAATCAGAAGAGGCCCTACAAATATCATAGATCAAGTAAAATCTAGAAGTTTAGAATATGGATTGAGCATGAACACCAAAAAGACAAAAACAATGTTAGTTAGAAGGAATACATTAGAAGAAACAAGAGTGAAGATTGAAATGGATGGCGTCACACTGGAACAAGTAGATAAGTATGTCTATTTAGGACAAATGATAACAGAAGATGGTAGATGTGATACAAAAGTTTCAAGAAGGATAAAGATAGCCAAAAGTAATTTTGTGAAGATGAAGGATGTGTTAACAAGAAGAAAACTCAAGCTTGTAACAAGGTAAAAAACTCATAAGATGCTGCATTCTATCCACTTTCCTGTATGCCTCAGAAACCTGGATAATAACGATCTGTGGAAGAAAATACATGCCTTTGAAATGTGGATGCTAAAAATTCCATATTCAGAACATAAGACAAATGAAGAGGTGTTGTAAACTGCAAGAGGAAAAGAACTCAAACAATTGACATCTAGAAAAGAAAATGTCAGTGTTTGTGCAGAGGTGAAAAGCCACAATGATCTCTTCTAGGGGGCAAAGTGGAGGGCAACAGAAAGATGGGGTGACCTCAGTATAGTTGGATGTCTCAGAGTGATTACGCGAGTAGCTACATTTCTATACATCACATTTTAATATCATACACACAAGAAATTTAGATTGACAATATGGGTCAGGATTTGCAGAGTCATGGAGATACTGCGGACCTTTAAAATTGGCGGGTGGGACCCAGATTCAGGAGCTTGTCCCCATTTTCGACAGATCCAACTTTTTGCGGGTAGCGGAAAGGGGGCTGAGGTATGACTCATGCATGTTGGAATCCCAAACTCAACAGTGCTGAGTTCAAACAGATGCCATTTATGCTGATCCTGTAGTGTGGGAGTCACAAATTTGTGGAGGAGGTGTAAAAACTTGTGAACTGTGAATAAAGTCTATAGAATTTTCAAGCTGTGAAGTTATTTAAATTCCCAGCCCTTTAAGAATTTACAAAGGCCTGCCTGTATAAGTGATAGTTGAAAACATATGTTCTAGTAGTTACAATAATTGTTTGTTGACATTACCCCAAAGGCTATCATTGTATCTTCATTAATGTTTGGCTATTTTCCACAACCTACATTTTTTCCAGCAGGGGAGTTGTAAGTTCACAGTTTTATTGGTAGCTGAAATAATATTAAAGCATTAGCTATCTTTGATCTGGGGTTTTGAATACAAGTCTGTTTGTTATTTTATTCGGGATTAAGTACTTGAGGGTTTTTTTAAGTTTTGTATAGGCTTACATGAATGGGACTGTTTTTTAACTATAGTAAAGGCTGTAATAGGTATTTAGACCTTTATTTTATTTTATTACAATATGGGTTCTGAAGTCTGCCCATGGTCGATACTGGGTGAGCTGGCATGGATACTGTATGAATTGGCATGGATACTGTGTGAGTTGGCATGGAGTTGTAAGGGCATGGTGGGTGGGGGACATGGTTTGACATGATTTAGCATTAAATTGGCAGACAAACATATGAATTAAGAGCTGGAGTAGGCCCCTTGGCCCCTCAAGCCTGCTCTGCCATTCAATAAGATCATAGCTGATCTGATTGTAACCTCAACCTGACATTCCTGCCTACCCCTAATAACCTTTCACCCCCGTGTTAATCAAGAATCTATCTAGCTCTGCCTTAAAAGAATTCAAAGACTCTGCTTCCACTGTCTTTTGAGGAAGAGATTCCAAAGACTCACGATCCTCTGAGAGAAAAAAACTTCCTCCTCATCTCTGTCTTAAATGAGTGCCACCTTATTTTTAAACAATGACTCCTAGTTCTAGATTCTCCCACACGAGGAAACACCCTCTCCACATCCACTCTGTCAAGACCCCACAGGATCTTAAAGGTTTCCATCAAGTTGCCTCTTACTCTTCTAAACTCCAGTGGATACAAGCCTAACCTGTCCAGCCTTTACTCATAAGACAACCTGCCCATTCTTGATATTCATTCCTGAACTGCTTCTTAAGCATTTACATTTTTCTTTAAATAAGGAGACCAGTACTGTACACAGTACTCCAGATGTGGTCTCACCAATGCCCTGTACAACTGAAGCATACCTCCCTACATTTGTAATCAATTCCCCTCATATTAAACAATGACATTCTATTAGCTTTCCTAATTACTTGCTGTACCTGCATACTAATGTTTTGTGATTCATGCAGTAGGATACCCAGATCCCTTTTGAATCTCAGAGCTCTGCAACCTATCACCATTTAGATAATAAGTAGATATACCAGAGCTGGAATACTGTGAACAGTTTTGGTCCCCGTATCTAAGGAAAGATATATACCGGCATTGGAGGCAGTCAGAGAAGTTTCACTAGGTTGATCCTGGGTATGGAGGGATCTTCTTATGAGGAGAGGTTGAGTAGGTTGGGCCTGTACTCATTGGAGTTCAGAAGAATGAGAAGTGACCTTATTGAAATGTATAAGATTCTTAGGGGGCTTGACAGGATAGATGTTGAGAGGTTGTTTCCCTTTGTAGGAGAGTCTAGGACCAAAGGGCATAATCTCAGAGTAAGAAGTCGCCCATTTAAGACAGAGATGAGGAGGAATTTCTTCTCTCAGAGGGTAGTAAATCTGTGGAATTTTCCTCCACAGGGGGCTGTAGAAGCTGGGTCGTTAAGTATATTCAAGGCTGAGATAGACAGATTTTTAATCAGTAAGGGAATCAAGGGTCATGGGGAAAAGGCAGAAAAGTGGAGTTGAGGATTTTCAGATCTGCCATGATCTCATTGAATGTCAGAGCAGACTCAGTTGGCTGAATGATCTATTTCTGCTCCCATGTCTTATGGTCTTATAATAAGCTTCCTATTTTATTCTTCCTGCTAAAATGGAGAATGTTATATTTGCCCACATTATACTCCATTTGCCAGATCTTTGCTCAGTCACTTAACCTATCTATCTACAGCATGTGAGTGATAAGGGGCCATGGGTGTGGGTGGGGGTCATGGGCTGTAATGAGTTGGCATTAAGATGGCATGGGGAGTATAAGGGTCATAGAGTGGGTGGGGGCATGAGTTACCATGGATGGGTCATGGGGAATGGGTGGGTGATAGGATGAGGGGTGAGGCCAGAGGGCCTAATATTTAACAAAACAACTGGGATAAAATCCCAGAGAACCAATCCGGGTCTTTTAAATAACCCATCTCGGCACTTGATAGCTCCTGCAGCTGCTTCCAGTCTGTGCCCAGGGGCAGCAGGTCTGACTCCATCTCATACCTGCCCCCCCACCGAATGAAAATCGTGTCTGACGGGGTGTTTTTTCCCAAGGTTAGCGTTGTGAGCCAGGGAATTTCCTGATTTGTGCTATCCGCCTTGGGAGTGAAAATCCCGCCCTGTGTTAGACCATAACTAGACCAAACCTAACTTAGACCAAACATTTGAAATGCTTGTGTTATTTACTTCAAAGCTGAAGGTGCTCTGTTTTCCTTCATTTAGTTAGCAGCATTTTTCTTTACGTGTGGAAGACTGGTTTCTTCTGCTCTATAGATTTTCCTTCCAGCCTGATATTCCAGTGAAATTCTTTTTTTAAAAAATATATTGGTATGTCACGTCCTGCCTTTGTCACTCCATTGATGGCAAAGCATTCAGCTACCTTGGTTTCAACTCTGTAAAATTCCTTCACTCATTCTCTTTGTTTCTCTATCTCCTTCTCCCCTTTCAAAAACCTTCTAATCTCTCTCTTCCTGGCTTGGAGGCAGTTTGTCCACAAGTGAAGTTACTTCTGGCATCCCTTATGTTGAAGGCTTGGGGAGATAGTGGCACAGTGGTAATATGACTGGATTAGTAATCCATAAAGCCCAGACTAATGTTCTGGGAACACAGGTTCAAATCCCACGATAGCAAGTTTGAATTTGTTTAGTTAAAATCTGGAATTGAAAGCTGGTATCAGTAATGGTGGCCATGAAACTATCATTGATTGTTGTAAAAACCCATCTGGTTCACTAATGCCCCTTTAGGGAAGGAAATCTGCTGTCCTTACCTGGTCTGGCCTACATGTGACTCCAGACTCACAGCAATGTGGTTGAATTTTAACTGTCCTCTGAAATGGTTCAGTACAAGGGCAATTATGGATAGGGAGCAAATGCAGGCCTTGCCAGAGACACTTACATCCCATGAAAGAATAAGTAAATAAAAAGATAAGGCAGGATTTAATCAGTCTGATGGGGATCTTGGCCAGTTGGAGAACTGGCGAGGAACCCCCGTTAGTTCCATGGGGGAGGCCCGACGGTATTAAGTGCCCTTCAGGGGCTTACATGGCCACCATTAGGCCTTCCCCATGAATCAGGACTCTGGGGGTGGAAATCCCACCCACCGAGAGCTGCCAATCAGAGGCTGGCAGCTCCTTATTGCCCAACTGTGCCACTGGGAGCAGGGGCAGCTGGCAGCAATGCACCCACCAGAGGCCCAGAATCGTTGAGGAACACAGGGGAAAAGGTGACTGAGGGCAGAATGGGGATCACGGGGTGGTGGGGAGGGTCACTGGATTGGATGGTGGGGGTCGAAGGCCAAGAGTGGGGAGGGTGGCTTTCAGCACCCATTTCCCACCACCCTGCCGTCCTTGTTATGTCGCTGTCTTCTTCACACAAACTTACCAATCACACATTGATAAATGGCAACAAATATGTTGGGTTCTTTTTATTGAAGACTCCCAATACTATCTACATGTCTAGGCGGGCTCTGCACGCACATTTAACTAGCAAGCCAACACAGCTCCTCCTGCTGTGTCACATGCTGTATGATATCACTTCCTGCAGTGATGATGCGCACTCACTATTTAGGCATTCCATTAAATTTATATCATAACATCTCCTCAAGTAGAACATTACAGAGTAAGAATAAATACACATCACCATTTATATAAAAATTAGACCTCCATCCATCATTTAAAACTACCTAAAGTGTATGGGGGTGGAGGAGGTCTTGTGGCTCAGTGGGTAGCACTCCTGCCTCTAAGCCAGAAGCTCTTGCTTCAGGTCCCACTCCAGGACTTGAGAAGCTGGGTTCATAATGTGGCCAAACAGTTTGATTATTAACCTGTGAATCCTCCCAATATGCCTATGGCAGGTAGTAAGAGTGGGAGAGTCTCCTGGTCAGCCATTCTTGATGTGGAGTGGTGCCCCTCAAGCTATAGCCCCTGGCAACAGGCTAGCAACCTGCTCTGGGAATAACTAGCTATGGAAACAGACATAAGTATGTGCTTCATCTGACTCTTGTGCCTCTAGGCATGGGAAGAGAATCAAGAAGAAAATTTATTACTGGTTTACTAATACCTTGCCTTGACCTTGTAATAGTAAAACTGTTCTGTGATCTAGAATCTTCACTATGGTGTTCTTGACACATCAATGTAGATGATTGGGTATCCTGCACTTTAGTGTTGCGCTGGTTGTCTTCACAGTGGTCTTCCACAATTTCACTCAGACCTTACCTGTGAACGTGTTCTCAACGCTATTGGAATATTGGATAAGATGCAGTTGGACAATATCCCTAATCGACATTTGTTCCTCCTCAATATCGCTCTGTTGGGTGTTGTGACTTCATATGAACTTGGCTTGCTGCAACATTAGATAGCAGGTTCCTTCTGTTGGGTGAATAACTCAAACCTTTTGACGTATAAGCTAGGTAATTCTGCACCTGCATGCCGATCATGTGTAGACTTAATCTTTTCCTGCTTATCCAGTAGTCTTTCCTGCTGCATTTTCAAAATATTTTCATTAGCTATGGTTAAATCATTCTGTAGTTTATGGTTATTCTCGGTCAGATCATTTACCTTGCAGATGGCATCGTTTAAAGCAACATTTACCTTTTCTTTTGCGGCCTTTAGGGGTTTGATTTCCTTGTCTTGTGCAGTGAGCTGTTGTTCCATTCCAGCCATTTTCTCCTGGTTCGACTGTGCTTGAACTTAATGCTGATCCTGTAAATCTTTAAGTATGGCTTGGTTCTCTTCTTGGATGCACCTTTAGCCTTCGTTTATGTTCATCGACTTCCCTGGATGTGTACGCTGCAATTTCTGGTGGGTCAATTGAAAGAATTGCATCTTCCCTTATTTGCAAAACATCATTGTCTTTGAAACTCCCCACAGCATTAAACATATCTCAGTACTTCAGCTGTTAGCCATGAACTAACTCGATAGGGTATTTTTTAACATTTACTTCCACCAATGGTGCATTGATGATTTTGTGTATTGTTACAATTTTGAGCTTCCTCCATGCTGGTAATCCTGTTGCTGCTGAACCATTCATATTACCAAGTAGAAAACTTGCAATGACCATGCAGACTTGTCATAGCTGCATTTTAACATCAGCGTACTGATACAATGGATCGGTGATCACCCATTGTAAGCTGTCAGTCTGGCTGCTGTAGGCTGCACCATCAGTCAAGATACATGTCTTAATGTGTGCAGATGGATGTTATTTTTTTCTAAAATTTTTGGGAATATGGTAGTATTCTGTAAAGAAGGCTGTGAGTGTGTGAATCCATGATTAATTAAACTGGGAGGAAGGTTAGTAAGGACAGCTTGTCTGTCGGAACTGAGAGAACAAAGGTAAAGGTGCTAGATGCATGTATTTGTAATGGGAGGCTATGGTGAAGTTGAATGTACAAGTAACTGGGTTGAGTTTTAACATTTGCATTAGGTGATAGGTACAGACTTGACTTTTCAGCTGTTAAATTGCAAAAAAAGTAATTTAGAAGTGACAAGGGACTTTTACAACTTCTAACAGTTTCGTAAGTAAACAAGAGAAGGTTATTAAATTTTATTTGACCCATAAGCGGAGGTAATAGGAAGACATGAATGATTTTATATTTTGGAAAATGTGAGTTCAAAGAGGTGCTTAGGACAATGGAGTGTAAGATGACAGGAAAAAAAGATCTTTAAGGAAAATGTTGAGATGATTTGTTGGTGGTTGTGTGGGGAAGGTATGCTGAAACCAGCTCTGTGCTGAGAAAGGTTATGAATTTTAAGCAGCCATCCAGTTTCAAGCCAGAAAATCTTTGTTTTCAGAAGACAGTCTGTTTCTGAACTTCCTTTGAATTTCCACAGCAGAGTGGAAGAGGGAGAAGTCGTGTGGTTTATTTACTAAAGTAACAGCAGTCTTTGCCTTGGGTAATGTTACTGGAATTTTATGATTAAAAATCTATAAGGGAGCTGTTGTCAAGTAGTTTACTTGTGTGTTCTGACCAAGTGGGTATTTTTTGGGGGAATGTTTTATAAGATTGTTTTAACCATGTAATTTTAATCCTGTGTGTTTAAGTTTTTTTTTCCTTCTTGTTAATAAATCTTTTAATTTTAAAACCCTAGAAGTATTACTGAGGTTCTATGCTTCTGGGATCAGTCGTTTTCTCCTGATTTTCAAAATACAAAAGAAAAGCTATGATCAGTAAGACAAGGTTCCCTTGGGATTTGGCTTGCTCAGCGAATAACATCAGCTGTGGTTGTAACAAACGGCAGAAAGTTTGCACTAGCTCTGGTGTCTACCTTGGCTTTGAGCATGTGTTTGCTATTTTGTTCAGACAAAAAGGGTTGGATTTTACGGTCCCCCGCCAGCGTACTTGAAGGTGGGGGAGCTTGTAAAATAAAACGGGTGGCCTTCCCATCACATTCCTACCCACGCCTGACCGGTCTCCTATATTGCGGTGCACTGGTAAAACATCAGGCAGCCCGACTGCCTTTAAGCCTACTAAGGCCCTTAACTGGCCAATTAATGGCCACATAGGGTCTCATTCCAACTCTGCCACTATCTTACATGCAGCAGGGGAAGCTGGAGGCAAGGTGAGCAGCCCGGGCTGTACTTTCACTACGTGGATTGCTGTTGGGAAGAAGGGAGTACCTCATTTAGTGGGGTGGGGGGTGGTGGTCGTCTGTGCCCATCGGAGGCATCCCCAAAATCGCACCTTCCCTTTAACATTCTCCCCTGGCCTATCAAACCTGGCTGCCTACCCTCCTCCCCACTGTCAATGGGGTCTGCCAGCTAGATCCATCCAAAACCCTGGACTTACCTTGAAGCCTGGATTCCATCACTTCTTCTCGGGGACTGCCTATAACCCTAGCAAGGGCCATTGTTCATCCTGGTGCTGTTGGGTCTACAGAGCTGCCAGCCAATCAGATTGGCTGGCAGCACTCTTGCATGAGACTTCCTACCAGATGGGGGGGCGTAAGTCCCACTCTGAAACAAGTAAGGCTGCTCCCAGCGTAATATTGGTACAGGGCAGCTGAGTTTTGGGTGGGTGGGCTGGTGACCGACTTTTCAGTCCCGGGGTGGGGAATACGATGCCCGTAAAATCCAGCCTGCAATGTTGAATGTAGCAAAAGCCTCTAGCAGTGTGATTGCACTCCCATTGTGTCACATTTACAGTGTGGGAAGCCAGCTCGCTTTCAAGTTGAAGAGCTTTCTTCTCGGCATCTTCCACCTGGTCTGTCCCATTGTCAACCTCATGTCCGTGTCTGTGCTTGCATTGACTTATGGCACAGTCCTTGTTACTGCTGCACAGACTTCTTTGACCGTGGCTTATTGTAAGCTCTGACCACATTGTCATAACCAGATTTCCTGCACTGCCATGCCCAATGCCCTTTCAATCCGCACGCCTTGCAGTGCTCTTGAAATGTTGGACAATTCTGAGGCTGGTGTTATGAGACCTCGCCACCCACAGGATTTATTCTGTTATGGCGCCTTGGCCACGTCGCCAATAGCTGTAGCCACACCCAACACTCACAGCTGCTGTCTTCCAGTCTCAATGGTTTTACACTTCCTTTCATCAAGGTGTCGGTATTGTGCCCTTTGTTTTTGAAGAGGTCTCTCTGGAAGGCTTCAATTGGCATTGAAGCAATGACGACTTCCATGATTCTCTCTGACAGCTCATCTTCAGAAAAATCACAGTCTCTGCCCTTACCATGGCATTGGCTTACAAACTGATCCACTGACTCCTTAGGTTGTTTTCTGAATGCAATTAACTTTAAATGGTAGATCCTGAAATTCACCATTACCCAGAGTGGATCTTTCAGTGTACTCCAGAACTTCACCGGGTCTTTTTCACCCACATCGGATAGACCTGATGTGTTAATTCGATGGAGTCCCTCATTTTACTTTTATTTTAATTGGCTATTTTAATTTTAATTTTCATTGCCTGTCTGTCAGGTTCAGTGATGGATAAATCCAAAAATCATAATTCCATTCTCTGAAAAAGCTTAAACTTTTATATAGGACATTTGTGGCCTTCCAATTCATGACAGGAGATTTAGTACTCATTGTTCTGATGCTCCTTGCTTCTCCAGGATTTTTTCCTGTTTACTGTGGGTTGGGTTTCCTTTGATGGCAATACCAAACAGCACTGTAGAGCTCTGTGTCTGCAGCTTGAATCTTCGACACTACCAGCCCTGGGCTCTGTATCATTGTCAGCTCTCTGGTGCCGTAGCCTATATTACATGTTTTTCTTTGGCCCTATTCATGAGCTGTTTCCACCAGGAACTGCACCATGATGCCCAAATGGCTTTGCAACCTGTTGGCCTGATTCCAAACTGACATTCGCAGCCTGATCCTGAACCAATTTAATATACTTGCTGATCACCAATCCGTTACACTCACAGTCAATTACTCATTGTTTTTCTTGAGCACTGATCCCAGAGGGCTCTTCTACCTCCCGGTGTCTCACTGTCTTGCATCTGCTTTTGTAGCAGACCACTTGTGTTGTCCCAATTTCTTTTTTCTGCCTTCTCCCAATCTTTGGACGCATTCCACTCTGTGATTCTTCAATGAAGCAAATCACCATTATTCTGATCTTCACTGTTGCACTTTGACTTTATTTCTGCAACATGGTCTTCAAAAATGCATAGCTGCCACAATGTTGTGTTACTGGATTGTTCATACATACTTCCATTCACACAATGATGAATGATAACACGTACTTTGGGTTCTTTTATTGAAGACTCATAGTACTATATACAAGTTACAGGAGAGCTCTAGATGCACATTACTAGGAAATCGACACAATTCCTACTGTGGCATCACATGCTGTATGGTATCACTTCCTGCAGTGATGATGCATACTCACTATTTACATATTCCATTCATGACGCTCCGAATCCCAAGTCTCTCAATTGGGCACAGAGTGACCAATGATGAGGGGTGCAGCCCAACAGGGTTTGCTGAGCAACCTTCGTGAGGCTCAAGAAATCTGTGTGGCTCCTATTTAATCCCTGAGTCGCCACTAAATTGCGGTGGGCTCAGAGATAATAAATGTCAATTTGCTCATTAATGAGCCTAACTGACATCCCGCCTCTTGCGGCCAGGAATCCGTGTCTGCTCCTTCCTCCCTCTGACTTAATGAGAGGAGTTTTTGCCGTCACCAGGAAATTGACATGCAATTAACTGGCCACGGCACCATGGTTCCCACCGTAACTGGTTGGATGAAATCCCAACCGATATTTACCTTTCACTTCCTGCTTGATACAGAGAGCATTTTTTTTTATCATCAAACAAAACCAATTGAATTCATCATGTCAGAAATCAGAAATTTTATTTGAAGTCCAAATATCTTTAAACAAAAGAAAATTGGTACTTTCTTGCATATGGATATTTATATTTACCATAATTTTAGTATTTACTGATTTTTACACATCATATCACTAATTGCAAGAAAAGATATGACTTGCTTTAATCTATAAATTTTTAGCTTGCATGATAATATCCTCCATCTCAAAGAGAGCTTAGTGGCAAACATGAAGCTATGTTAAATCTAATAAGTTGTTTACTGCAACTGGTATAATTACCTATCCCTCAGGGATACACTGCTATGAATTCAGTGCAGAGCAAGGGTACATTTTCTGAGTCAAAAGGAACCATTGATAGACGGAGAGCGAAGATAGTTCGAAAATAAAACTTGAATTTGCAGCACCAACATTATGCATACAGGACATATTCCATGCTGAACATGTACAATTAACAATCATGCCTCAGAAGTGCCAAGCAATGATCATCTCCAACAGGAGAGAATCTAACCATCTCCCCTTCACATTCAATGGCATTACCATTGCTGAATCCCCCAACATCCACATCCTGGGGGTTACCATTGACCAGAAACTGAACTGGACTAGCCATATAAACACTGTCTACAAGAGCAGGTCAGAAGCTGGGAATTCTGAGGCAAGTAACTCACCACCAGACTCCCCAAAGCCTGTCCATCATTTACAAGGCACAAGTCAGGAGTGTGATGGAATACTCTCCACTTGCCTGAATGAGTGCAGCTCCAACAACACTCAAGAAGCTTGACACCATCTGGGACAAAGCAGCCTGCTTGATTGGCACCACATTCATCGCCTTCAACATCCATTCCCTCCAGCATTGATGCACACTAGCAGCAGTGTATACTATAAATAGATGCACTGCATCAACTCACTAAGGCTCCTTATACAACACCTTTCAAACCCTGACCTCTAACATCTAGAAGGACAAGGACAGCAGATAGATGGGAACACAACAACCTGCAAGTTCCACTCCAAGTGACTTACCATCCTGACTTGAAAAAATATCGCCGTTCCTTCACTGTCGCTGGAACAAAATCCTGGAACTCCTTGCTAACAGCGTTGTAGATGTACCAACACTGCATAGACTGCAGCCGTTCAAGAGGCAGCTCACCACCACCTTCTCAAGGGCAACTAGGGATGGGCAATAAATGTTGGCCTTGCCAGCAAAACCCAAACCCCATGAAAGAATTTTTAAAAACTCTAATAAGGACATGGAGAACACATTCAAAAGTAATGCTATACTTGCTAAAATAATTGGCCAGTTTCAGAATGTCCGGTTTTGAAATGTTGTGCCCAATGTTGGACATTTTACTTTAGGAAGAATGTCCATGTTAATTGAAGAGTTACAGAAGTGATTTACTAATATTGTACCAGGAATGTGGAACTTCAGTAAGGACTAATGGATCCGGAACCTGGTTCACTTAAATGTGGAGATGACAGAGGTGTTCTGAAACAGGAGAGGTAAATCAGGAAAATCTATTTCTACACGAGAGTGATTTGCGGGGGATGGGGGATGACAAGGGGAATGTTTAAAATCATCACCAAAGAAATAAAGGGAGAGGTTAGGAGATTTTTTTTTTTAGAATGTAAAGTGTTGCTGGTACATGCCCTACCGGAGAAGTGGGGAAGCAGAATCCGTAATTACATTTAAAAGAGAAAAGGATAAATATTTGAAAAAAATGTATTTCTGAAAGAGCAGCGAAGCAGGTCTAAGTAGATAGTGTTCGCACAAATAAATAGCCTCCTTCTGAAACTTATAATTCTACAATGCATTTAAATGAAAGTACACAAATCTAAACTACACCATACAGACATAAAAACAGAAAATACTGGAAAGCCTCAGCAGGTCTGACAGCAACTGTGGAGCTCTTCAGAGCTCTGAAGAAGGGTCATATGGACTCGAAACATTAACTCTGTTTCTCGTTCCACAGATGCTGTCAGACCTGCTGAGTTTTTCCAGCATTTTCTGTTTTTATTTCAGATTTCCAGCAGTATTTTGCTTTTACATTATTCAGACTTAGTTGATACTGACATATATACACTGAATCCATACCTGTACATGTATCTCTGACTCACACTAACACTAAAAGGTCAAGAGGAGATTTAATAGAGGTATTCAAAATCATGGATGTCTGGACAGTGAGGGAGAAACTGTTCCCATTTGTGGAAGGATTGGTCAAAATAAGGTGATGAAAGGTTATCGGGGATAGATGGGAACGTGGAGTTGAGGTTATAATTAGGCCAGCCATGATCCCAGTGAATGGCGAGCATGCTCAAAGGGCAAAATGGCTTACTCCTGCTCCTAATTTCATTTAAATGCATGATTGAGAACTAGGGGGCACAGATTTAAGGTAATTGGCATAAGAAGCAATAGCGACATGAGAAAAAACTTTTTCATGCAGCGAGTGGTTTGGATCTGGAATGTGTTGTCTGAGAGTGTGGTGGAGGCAGGTTCAATCAAGGCATTCAAAAAAGGGAATTAGACTAAAAATCTGGAAAGGAAAAATGTCCAGGGTTATTGGGGAAAGTGGGAAATGGCTCTAGGGAAATTGCTCATTCAGAGATCTGGTGCAGACACAATGGGCGGAATGGCCTCCTATACTGTAACAATTCTGTGATTCTGTGAAAAGAACGAATTGCATTAGTATCAAACCTTTCATGACCACAGGACATCCCAGTCAATAATATATTTTTTTGAAGCACAGTCACTGTTGTAATGCAGGAAGGATGGCAGCCGATTCGCACAGAGCAAGCTCTCTGAAGCAGCAATTTGATAACATCTAGGTAATCTGTTTTTGTGGTACCAATTGAGGGATAAATATTGGCCAGGACACCGGGGAGAACTAACCTCCTGTTCTGTTAAATAGTGACTTGGGGTCTTTTGCATGAGGATAGACTGGACCTTGGTTTAATTTGCAATGTGTGAGTTAGTTTAGAAATAGGAATCTAGAGTAGCTGAATGCATGGCTGAAGAGATAGTGAAGGAAGGAGCACTTTAGATTCCTCAGACATTGGAACCAGTTCTGGGAGACCTATATGGACCAGAGGGGTCATAACTCAGCAGATCTGGGGCCAGTGTCTTTGTGGGGCAGTTTGCAAGTGTTGTAAGGTAAAGTCTAGATTAGGTTTACAGTCCAAATATGTAAATGCATCATTGGGTTGGCAGCCGGGGCTATTCTTAATTCGAGGTTGATGACTACTCAGGGTCATAAGTTTCTGCCATGGGTCTGCATATGACAGAACAGGCCTATTCTCAACCCACAGGTATTTGGGCACCTGGGGCAGGACGTCCCATGAGGTAGTAGGATCCAGGATGCAGGATTTGCTTCCTTTCCTTTCCTTATCTGCTGCCGCTCTGCTTCATCATTATGATGTTGGGACTCAAACCATGATGCAGCTCGATGGACATGTTGTCACCATTCTGAAGGAATGTTAGCAAGCTCCTCCCAGTCATCAATGTCAATGCTGCTATGATTCAGAATGCCTTTGAAGCATTTTCCTTGTCCTCCCAGAATTTTGAGCATTTAAGAGTTGAGAGAACAGGAGCTGGCGGGGAAGGGAGTTTACAGCCATCTGGACACAGTGTCCAGTCCATTGAATTGGATTTTACAGGAGTTTTGCCTGAATGCTTCTGGTGCTAATTTCAAGAAGGACACCAGCATTTGTTCGATGATCCTCCTATTGAATCCAGAGGATGCGGCGGAGGCACTGCTGATGGAATTTCTCTAGTGCTCCTACGCATTGCTGAAACACAGTCCAGGTTCTCACTGCAGTAAAGGAATGTGGTGATGACAACTGCACTGTACACTAGGACTTTTGATGAAGCAAGGAGGTCTTTGTTGTCAAACACTCATTGCCTCGGCTTGTAGAAGGTTGTGTTGGCACAGCTGATCCGCTGTTGGATTTCCAAGGTATGGGAAGTGCTCAACATATTCCAGACTTTCTCCTTCAACATACATGAGTAGTGGAATATTTGGCTCACCAGGTGTGGGTTGATATACAGTATTAGTTTTTTTTTGGGAATATTTAAGGAGAGGCCAAGTTTCTTGGATTCAAAATTGAAGAGATTGAGAGTGGCTTGCAAATCAGGTGCAGAGTGGGCACCAACATAGAATCATAGAATGGTTACAGCACAGAAGGAAGCCCATCATGTCTGTGCTAGCCCTCTGAAGGAGCAATTCACTTAGTGTCATTCCCCCGCCTTCTCGCTGTAGCCCTACAATTTTTTTCCTTTTCAGATAATGATCCAATTCACAGAATCACAGAATCACACAGTGCAAAAGAGGCCCTTCGGCCCATCGAGTCTGCACTGGCAAGTGAGAAACACCTGACCTACCTACCTAATCCCATTTACCAGCACTTGGCAATTCCTTTTGAAAGCCTTAATTGACCCTGCCTCCACCACAGACTTGGGCAGTGCATTCCAGATCCTAACTACTTGCTGCATGAAAAGATTTTTCATGTCACCGTTGCTTTTTTTGCCAATCACCCTAAATCTATGTCCTCTGGTGGAAGAATTGAGAACCAATGGGAACAGATTCTCCCTATCTACTCTGTCCAGATTCCTCATGATTTTGAACACCTCTATCAAATCTCCTCTCAACTTTCTCTTCTACAAGCAGAACATTCCCAACTGCTCTAATTTTTCCACGTAACTGAAGTTCCTCATCACTGGAACCATTCACACGAATCTTTTCTGCAGCTTCTATAATGCCTTCACATCTTTCCTAAAATATGATGTCCAGGAATCGACACAATACTCCATTTGAGGCCAAACCAATGTTCTGTACAGGTTCAAAATAACTTCTTTGCTTTTGCAAGAAAGGCATAACTTCCTATACCTCTAATGATAAAGCCCAGGATATTGTATGCTTTATTAACCGCTCTCTCAATCTGCCCTGTCACCTTCACTGATTTGTGCACATATACATCCAGGTTTCTCTGCTCCTGCACCCCTTTTAGAATTGTACCCTTTATTTTATCTTGTCTCTCTGCATTCTTCCTACCAAAATGAATCACTTCACATTTCACTGCATTAAATCTCTTTCTTTTTAATTCTTTCATGGGACATGGGACATGGGCATTGTTGGCTAGGCCAGCATTTATTGCCCATCCCTAATTATCCTTGAGAAGGTGGTGGTGAGCCATCTTCTTGAACCACTGCAGTCCATGTACTGTAGGTAACACCCACAGTGCTGTTAAGAAGGGAGTTCCAGGGTTTTAATCCAGCCACAGCGAAGGAACAGTGATATATTTCAAAGTCAGGATGGCATGTGGCTTGGAGGGGAACTTGCAGGTGGTGGTGTTGCAGTGCAGCTGCTGCCATTGTCCTACTAGGTGATAGAGGTCACAGGTTTGGAAGGTGCTGTCGAAGGAGCCTTGGTGAGTTGCTGTAGTGCATCTTGCATGTGGTACACTCTGCTACCACTATGCATCGGTAGTGGAGGGATAAAATGTTTAAGTTGGTGAATGGGGTGTCAATCAAGTGGACTGCTTTACCCTGGATAGTGTTACGCTTCTTGAGTGTTGTTAGAACTGCACTCATCCAAGCAAGAGAAGAGTATTCCATCACACTCCTGACTTGTGTCTCGTAGATGGTGGAAAAGCTTTGGGGAATCAGAAGGTGAATTACTCACCGCAGAATTCCTAGCCTCTGACTTGATCTTGTAGCCAAAGTATATGACCTCATCTAGTTCAGTTTCTGGTCAATGGTAACCACCGGGATTTTGAAAGACGGGGATTGAGCAGTTTTAATGCCACTGAATGTCAGGGGGGGATGGTTAGATTCTGCCTTGTTGGAGATGGCCATTGCCTGGCACCTGTATGGTACGAATGTTACTTGCCACTTATCAGCCCAAGCCTGGATGTTGTCCAAGTCTTGCTGCATATGGACACGGACTGCTTCAGTATCTGAGGAGTCACAAATGGTGCTGTATATTGTGTAATCATCAGGGAACATCCCCACCTCTGACCTCATGATGGAGGGAAGTTAATTGACGAAGCAGCTGAAGATGGTTGGCCTACTTGTCACTTGTACACCTATTCCACTAATCTGGAGGTGTCAGCTGTGGCTCAGTTCATAGCACCCTCGCCTTTGAATCAGAAGGTTGTGGGTTCATGTCCCACTCCCGGAAACCAAGAACTGTGAATGTACTCGAAAGAATTATTCCACTAATCTGTCTATGTCCTTTTGAAGTTCTACACTATCCTCCTCGTGGTTCACAATAATTCCAAATTTCTGATCATTTGCAAATTTTGAAATTGTGCCTTCTACACCAAGGTTTAGGTCATTAATATATGTCAGGTAGAGCAGGCGTCCCAACATTGATTCCAGGGATACTCCTCTACAAACCTTCCTCCAGTCAAAAAAAAACACAACCTTTCAGCACTACTGTTTGCTTCCCGTCACTCAGCCAATTTTGTATCCATGTTGCTAATGTCCTTTTTATCCCATAACTTTGTTCACAAGTCTGTTGTGTAGCAGTGTATCAAATGCCTTTTGGAAGTCCTCTGTTATCTCATCAAAAACTCAAGCAAGTTAGTTAAACATGATTTTCCCTTAAGGACTCTGTGCTGGCTTTCCTTAATTAACCCACATTTGCCCAGGTGACTATTAATTTTCTCTCGAACTATCATTTCTAGAAGCTTCCCCACTACTGATGTTAACCCAACTGGCCTGCAGCTGCTGGGCTTATCTTTACATCCTTTTTTGAACAAGGGTGTAACATTTGCAATTCTCCATTCCTCTAGCACCTCCCCTGAGTGTAAAGAAGATTGGAAAATTATGGCCAATGCCTCTGCAAGTTCCACTCTCACTTCCTTCAGTAACCTTGGATGCATCTCACCTGGTCTTGGTGCCTTATCATCTTTAACTATCGGCAACCTATCCAATCGCTCCTCTTTATCAACATTAAACCCTTCAACTGTCTGAACTATTTCCTCTTTCACCATGACCTTGGCATTATCTTCTTCTTTGGTAGAGATAGATGCAAAGTATTAATTTAACACCTCACCCATGCCCCCTGCCTCAATGACCTTGTTGGTCCCTCATTGGCTCCACTCCTCCTCTCACCACTCTTTTACTATTTATGTGATTGTAGAAGATGTTGGGATTCTCTTTTATGTTAGCTACCAGTCTCTTCTCATGCTCTTTTTGCTTCTCTTATTTGCAAACTGTAGATCATGTTTATTTATGGTAGTCAGTTTAGTTTTGGCATAGAGGCAACTGGGGTTAAAAGAGTTTTCCATCTAGATGCTATTTATGCTGAGAACAGAGCACATTGATCTTCGATGAAGCAAATAGCCTCTGTCAGTTTGAATGTAAATGGTATGGGAGCTATCACACAGCCGTATGTGACCCTGGTCTGCATTTTGAAGGTGTCTGTTTCAGATCTCCCACTCAAGACAATTGCAGTAGGTAATTGCACCAAGCATGGTAATTAAGGTTGGTGCAGGTACAAATAACCACATGGGAATGTGTGATGTTGTGGTGATAACAGGGAACTGACTCAAAAAAGAGTAGGACTGGTAACTAAATATTCCTGGTACAAGGTGTTCAGGAATGATAGGGAAGGAAAGAAACGAGGAGGGATGGCAGTATTGATTAATGAGTGAGAAGGTGCCATGAAGAGGTCAAAAACAGAATATATTTCATTAGAAACCATTGAATGCCATTAATCTACTGGGTGTAGTCTACAGGCACCAAATAGTCTGAAAGGTGTAGAGGAGCAAATTTGTAGAGAAACTAGAGATGGACAAAATCTAAAAACTAGTGATAATGGAGGGCTTTAATTATCTTAATATAGGCTGGGGTTGTAGTAGTGTCAAGGGCAGAGAAGAGTTTCTGAAGTTTGTTCAAGTGAATTTTCTTGATTATGCTAGAGCCCAATGAGGAAGGAGGATCTGGTACAAGGGAATGAGGTGGGTCAAGTGGATTAAGTATCAGTAGAGAAAAATATAGGAACAATGATCATAGTATCATAAGGTTTAGGCTAGCCATGGAAAAGGACAAGGAACAAGCTACGGTAGAAATAATTAATTGGAAGGGCCAATTTCAATGGGGTGAGAATGGTTCTGTCCTGGGTAAATTGGTATCAAAGGTTGGTAGGCAAAGCTGTAATGGAATAATGGACTACCTTTAAAAAGGAAATGGTTTGGTTACAGCCAAGGTACATTTCCACAGGGAGAAAGGTATGGCAACCAATGCTAGAACTCCCTGGATGATGAATGACGTGAGTAAGATGAAGCAGAAAAAGGCAGCATATGACAGACGTCAGGTTGATAATACATGTGAGAACCGGGCTGAACGTAAGTTCAGCGGGAAAGCGAAAACCAAAAGGTAAAGAGAGAGTATTAGAAGAGGCTTGCAGCTAACATAAAAGGGAATCCAAAACTCTTATATGGGCATATAAATAGTAAAATAGGAGTAAAAGTTGAAGAAGGGCTGATTAGGGACAAAAAAGAGGATCTACATATGGAGGCTGGGGGGATGGCTGATATACTAAATGGATACATTGCATCTGTCTTTGCCAAAGAAGATGATGTTGCCAAATTATAGTGAAGGAGGAAGTAGCCAAGGTACTTCTGGGCTAAGCATCGATAGAGGTGGTATTAGAGAGGCTGGCTGTATTTAAAGTTGAAGGACTAGATGGAATGCATCTGAGGATGCCGAGGACAAGAAGGGTGAAAATTGTGAAGGTACTGGCCATAATCTTCCAATCTTACTTAGAAACAAGGGTGTTGCCGGAGAATTGATGAATTGAAAATGTTACACCCTTCTTCAGAAAAATGCGTAAAGATTAATGCAGCAACTGAAGGCCAGTCAGTTTAATGTTGGCGGTGGTAAAACTTTTAGAAACAATAATCAGGGACAAATTGTCACTTGGACAAATGTGGATTAATTAAGAAAAGCCAGCGTGGATTTGTTAAAGACAAATTGACTAAACGTGCTTGAAATTTTTAATGAGGAAACAGAGAGGGTTGATGAAGGTGATGCAGTTGATGTGGTGTACATGAACTTCCAGAAGGTATTTCATAAAGTGCCACATAACAGGCTTGTCAGCAAAGTTAGAGTCCATGGAATAAATGGGATATTGCAGCATAGAAAATTGTCTGAGTAACAGGAAACAGAGAGTAGAGGTCAATGATTGTTTTTTGGACTCGAAAAAGGTATACAGTGTGGTTCCCCAGAGGTCAGTTCTAGAATACTAGGATCACTACTTTTCTTGATATATATAAATGACCTAAACCTGGATGCACAGGGCATATATTCAAAATTGGCAGATGACACAAAATTTGAAGGCATTGTGAACTTTGTGAAGAATAATGATAAACTGAGACAGACACATGGCAGAAATTTAATGCAGAAAAGTGTGAAGTGATACATTTTGGTAGGCATAAAGGCTCCTAGGCTTTATAATTAAAGAAATAGAGTAGAAAAAGATGGAAGCTATGAACCATTATAAAACACTCATTCAGCCTCAACTGGGGTGTTGTGTCTAATTCTAGGCAGCATTAGGAAGGATATGAAGTCTTTAGGGAGGGTGCAGAAAAGATTCACGGGAATTGTTCCTGGGATGAGGAACTTCAGTTACATGGATAAATTGGAGAACCTGGGCTTGTGGCTTTCAAAAGGGAATTTGATAAGCAGCTGAAGAGAGAAAAG
Source organism: Cetorhinus maximus (assembly GCF_964194155.1). Lineage (NCBI taxonomy): Eukaryota > Metazoa > Chordata > Chondrichthyes > Lamniformes > Cetorhinidae > Cetorhinus > Cetorhinus maximus. The sequence goes on from NC_135879.1 coordinate 192,733,591, forward strand.
TTGCAGGGCTACAGTGAATGGACAAGGCTGTGGGACTAGCTGAGTTGCTTTTGCAGAAACCTGGCATAGAGACATTGGGCCAAATGGCTTCTTTCTGTGCTGTAATCATTCTATGATTCTATAATGACTCATCCAAAAGACAACACCTCTGACAGTGCAGCACTCTCTCAGCCCTGTGCTGGAATGTCAGTTGATTTTCATGCTTAATTTCTGGAGTAGGACTTGAACCCATAGCATTTGCCTTTAAGTCAGAAAGTTATCAACTGAGCCACCGCTGACACTTTGTGTGCACCAAACACCACCATGGCAGCTATTCAAATTTTTAAACTCAAATCATGCCACCCCTCCCATTCTCTGCCTCTATCTGCTCCACTATCTAGCTTTGGATTTGACTACAATCCTCTTTTAAAATAATTCTTCCAATAGGGCGAAGCAGCTCTCTTTGCACTAATCAGATAAGCAGCAACTACAGCTTCAGCTTGAGCCTTGCAGCTGACATCCAGACCTCAGGTAACATTAGATGCCTGGAGCTGATCTGTGACCCAGAATGTACTGGCAAAGCAGGAGCGAGGAAGCAAAACAGATTAAGCAATTATTTACCGGTGTCCAGCTTAATCAGAACCAATCTCTGACATGGTTAGAAACAATGCACGAAGCATGTAGTGATTTTAAAATAAAGTAGAATTTACTGAATAGAGATCAATAACAAAATTAGTAGCCCAGCTATGACATGGCAGCCTGCCTCAATTGGCTTTTGTTATATGTTAGGGCTTTACACAGTTCTATACCAATTAAAAAGTGATCAGCCGTCAGCAGTTTATGTGAATGAAACGGCACAACTAAGAGCTTAGTATGGGTTTGTGGCTTTTGATTTACCTTGTCTTTCTTACTTTTTTCAACCTTGGTGGTGCCCTGCACCATGAGTTTTGGTCCTTCACTTTACTTTCATAATAATAAAAAAAAAAATCTATTCCTGTACAGCTTCAGCTTGTCAAAGTGTAAATCAGATAGAAAGGCTTTTGCTGATGCCAACTGTTAATACAAATTATCCTGTGAGCAAGTGATAATTTTACTGCCCAGTGGAGTGATAATTCACACCAGCAAAAAATTAAAAACAATAATACGCATGTGAATTATCACCTGACATTTTTCAGAACATTGGAGAATTAATTTAAAGGCTGCCTAAGATTCCAGAAATTGCTTTCTCTCCCATAGAACAAGGAGACTACTTCAGAAGCCTTACAGTGTCCCAGCAGTTCTTTTAGTTATGAGCAAAACTTGTAATTTCCGTACTAGTTACGGACCTTTCTCTGATGTGAACAAGTAATTTTTTAAAAACTTTGTTTGTGAAATATTCTTTATCAGCTCAAAGAATAAAATTTCACAGCACACGTTGGCCATTTGGCTCACTGCACCTATTCTGCATCTCTGCGCGAATCCATTTCGTTCAAATCCCTTGCTCTTTCCCCTTATGTTTATTTTTCAATTGTTTATCCACTTACTTAAAAATAATATGGATTCTGCTTCTATAATTTGCGATGGGCATCTCATGCCCTGACAACCTTCTGAGTTTTTAAAAGTGGTTTCTAATCTCTCCCTTCATTATTTTGGTGATGAGCTTACATTTGTGTTCTTACTCACCAATCCATGAACCAGTGAAAATAATTTTTACATTATCAAAATCCTTCCTAATTTTGAACACATCTATCTGATTTTTAACCAGTTCTAACATCACTTGTCACTTTGGTATAATAATTTAGGTAATTGATTTCAGGATAAAATAGTTTTGCATTTTTCTTTGTAATTCAATATGTTCCTTAACAAGCTTTAGAAATCTTTCTGTTGCTTTAAGGTTAAAATGTTCTATTAAAGAGAAAAAGTTCGCTACAAGTTGTCCTCTTGTCTATTAACAGTGTATTCAATATATGTGCAACATTAATTCCACTGAGCTGTTATTTAAATGAACACAATTTGCTTTGTGATGTATTAATAATTCTGTTCATGGCATTTAATACTAGTAATGCAAAGAAAGTCATAAAAAATCAATCAATTGATAACTGTTTAGAAATGACGCAATTGACAGAAAAGCCAGATGTGTTGTGCTCTGGTAAAAACACAAGAACCAGTTGAAATAATTGTCTCCTGTCTATGGGGTATTCTTTCAATATTATCTTTCTGGAAGTAAATAAAAACCTAGAACATTAGCAAATCTTTGGTACAAAACACAGAGGCCCCCAGTAAATAAGCAAAAAAAATGCATGGGTTGACAGAGAAAACAAGGAAGTGTGCAGGTTTGTAAAACACTTCAGTCCATCTAGTTGGAACCAAAAACTAATTTCTCTCAGTTGCTCATTCCCATAAATGTCTATCCCATTCTTATTTCCCCCCACCCATACTATCTCACAGGTAGTCCATTCCAACATTTGTGTAAAGTATTTAAATTCAAACTTGGGATGGACTTTTTATCTTCTGTGCTTAAGTGCATTTCTGCTGCTTCTAGAATTAGTGGCAATTAAACATTTAATCAGGGTTCAAATGATCTATTTCATTAGGAAATTTGAATGCTAGAATAGTATGTTCCTTGAGCCTCTCTTCCAGAACAAGTAGTTTAAGGCACTCAACCCCAATTTGTTTGCTCTTCTAGACCAATTCTGGATGTTCTTACAGTGACCAGAATTATACACAGGTCTGGATGTTTTAGTGTCTTGTGATTCATTATCACCTCTTTCAATTTCTGCTCTAATTATCTGGCTGGTCATCTGAAAATCTGGTTATCTTCCCTTACAGCTGTTTATTTTTCTTCCTTAATCTTTTTTGCTTCTATTTTTCCACCTTCATTTGCCACTCATTAATCCACCTTTCCAACCTAGCCAGGTGCTGTTTGTATTTGGTTTGCCATTTCCCTATTTTTTAAAATGGTCTTTAATTTGGCACTCATCTAAAAACTTAACTTTATTTCTGTCCCCAGATCCAAATCATTCATACATACTGTTAATGTAAATTAACCAGCACATATCCCAGTAGCATCCAGTTCATGACTCCTTGACATTTCAAAAAACCCTTTGATTTTTCTGGTTTAGCATTTTTAAATTCATCTCAGAAGCTTATCTCTACTCCATGGTTTGTACACGAATTGTTTGTGTGGGGTGGTATCAATAGCCTCACTGAAATCTGAGTAGATTATACCCCAGAATTTCTATTGACAGCATGTTCCATTGTTCCCCCAAATAACTCTAGCACATCTGTCAAGGAAAAATAACTCCTTTAAATTCATCCATATTGTCTCTGACTATATTAACCCCAGGAACCTGCAAACACTCTCTGCTATTGTAAACATGATAGAGAATGACTGACATTCACTGGACTGAGATGCCCTGATACCCATGTAATTTCTTAGGGTTAAGGTTATTTCCATTATGTAGTTGGGTGTCAGTTAACAATTGCATTGGCGTTGGGGTGACTGTTGGATTGAATGGGTAAAGAATTGGCAGAGAAGACAAAGCAATGAGGAGGAGCACCAACAGATCCAAATGTAGAGGAACGTTCTCCAAGGTATCTGGTCCTTTTCCAGAAAGACCAGAATAACGTATCTGCACAATTGGCTTCCATAAACAAATTAGCCTTTCAGTGGACAGCAGGCCCTACTTATCTCGGTAATATTGTTGTCTATATCAGTTTTTGCTGGTGGTGCGTGTATATTCTGTACTGTATTCCCAAATACTTTAATTCTCTGCTTTTCCCTCTCTAACAGTGCAGGTCAGTTGAGTTTCATGAGCTCACCTGTCATCCCTTCAAAATTTGACTGTGGAAAAGTTGAATATTTTTATTGTACTTATTTTGTGTTCAATAATAATAATAATCACCATCGTCAAGTTTTTTTTTTACTCTGGCTGTCTGTACCATCTCCTGGTTAATATTTTATATCAGGCTAAATAACGTTCCTGCCTATGTGGACTCCAAGACCAGTTGATTCATGTAACAGTCCATCATTTATGTCTGAGATGATTTGGGCATACAGCAGATGCCCAGCATTAGTTTCCTCCTCATATCTTTCTCATTCTTACCCACTTTATTCACACCTAGAACGGGTAGGACCAAGTCCTCTTTCACGGGAGAAGCTATACCTCCTCTACTTTAGCTCTGCTACCTAGATGAAGTAAAGTACATCCTTGTACATTGACTCAACACATGTCATTGCTGAACCAGATATTTGTGATGGCTATAAGGCCATTGTCTCCCTCTCCAGCAAGGTCTTTCATTTTATTCTTGAGACTTCTATCATTCAAAAAAGCAAGCAAAATAAATTTATTGTCTCAGTTTAAAAGAAAAGAGAACTTCAGAACGTATCTAATGAAATACAAGTAATTTCCTTTCAATAAATAATGTAGTAAGAAAAGGAAATGAAGCCTTCTGTCTATAAGTCATAGACAAAAAGACTTACATTCATATCACAGCTTATTTGATCTCTGAGAAACATCTCAAAGTGCTTCACAAATGATTGATTGTTTTGAAGTGCAGTAACAATTATGCATAACCCATTTGCATGCACAGGTTCCAACAAACAGCAAGGAAATGAATGGTCAGTTAATGACCAATCTATTTTTGGCCGAGAGACAAATGTTGGCCAAGGCAGAAATGGAATCCTTCCAATAGTGCCACTGATCTTTGGATGTACAGAACTAACAGATCAGGCTGTTGGTAGCTCAGTTTAACATCTCATCTGAAGGACGAATCTTTGACGGCACAGCACTGCTTTTGTACTGTACTGGAGTTTTGGTTTTGATTATATGCTCAAGTCCTGAACAATGTTTTTTCGGCGGGGTGCGCAACAGCCTGAAAGTTTGGGTGCAGGGCATGCACAAGTCGGCCTATTTAAATAGCTGACTGTGTTTGGTCCCGCAAAAAAAAAATTAAAGTGGCCACACACTGAAATAAATTACCCCACATTCAAAAAATATTAGAGGGAATGTTGGTTCTGAAGTGAGTTTGAGCCCATAGTCTTAAGACTGAGAAACCTGTATGTGACCAGCCAAGTCAAGTTGACACTTTGAAAGGGTAGAAAGTACAGAAATTGGCTGCATGGCTAATTTAGTGTAGATTAACTCAATGAATAGTTTGCAAATACACAATTAAACATAGAAGCCAAAAACGAAAGAGGAGAGCCAATGGGAATTATAACTTTAATGTTAAAAATAGATAAAGCATCACTATACAGTGGCTGACTATTATATATCTACATTGCCTACATAACTGATTGCCCAAACAGATATATAAGATGATACAAGCAAAAACAGATTAAAGATATATTGTCATGCACTTATATTACTGTGGTAATTTCCAAACTTTGTAATTCTGATTTGAAGCCTTTCACTCCAAGAACACGTATCAGAAATCAAGGTCTGTACTGCCTATGATTTTTCAATATTTTAAATAATCAGAAAATAATGTGCAGTTCACACTCAAATTCACAATACGTACTTGCAGCTGGTGGAGCTCCCCACTGAGGTTGTTAAATCAGCAATTGAACCTTTACATATTCTCTTAGTTCCATCAACACAGTTCAAACAATCGCTCCTTTTCTTGAATTTGCTTCCCATAAAGTTTCTGTTGTTCCTTCAAGCAAAATGACCCATTAATTCCACCTCCACTAGCACCACCTCCACTACTGCTACTACCACCGACACCCAATGATACAGCTGGGAACTCAGCCCCACTGAGCAAGATGTCCGTCCAGATCTGAAGCAAAGCAACATCACACTTGAACATCAGGAGTACTGCTGAGGATCCACAGAAAGCCATTCAGGTCCAAGAAGCGGTTACTAGCCTGGGTACATCCACAGAGGAGATGACACTACCTCAATGGGGAAGAACCACAGCACCATCTGCAAGACAAAGGAGGGCACCTCAGTCAATTTGGTCTGGGGTAGATCTTGTATTTTCCATAAATTTTTAGAGGGTGAAAGAGGAAGGATCTTCCCCATTTCATCTCAACCTGGGACAGATAAATACATCCATTGAAACAAAGGTGGAACAGACGTCTGTTACTTGGAGGCATTGTGCACCGAGTAGATGGGGTGGGCGTGGGGCAAGGGGTTACAATTCAAAACTGAGCTTAACTAATTTAACTCCAATTTGCACAAAGTGCATCCTACACCTCAAGCAGGCCCGAGGGTTTGTATAGGAGAAACTAGAGGGACCTGACACAAGATGGTGGCTCTGGTTTATCTGGTAATTCAAATATTTGGCAAAAAACTCCTTCTATAATGCTCAGCAATGTGGCTGATATGATTTACCCTGAGACCCCAGTGAACATGGATGAGGGATCCAGATGCAAGTGCCAATGTGGCTGAGAAATCCAATATGCCATTTGTTGTGTCTGGGGAAGGAACAAAGTTTGTCCTTTCCAGCCACAGGCCAAAATTTTGTTCCTATGATAAGCATAACAACAGCTTGAGGGAATAGTTGCGCAGCCTTTAACTAGGAGAAGTGCTAGATACACCAGGGATTATGGATATCACAGAAACTAGATTTCTATTTTGGTTCATGGTTGAATAATGGTTGATAAAATCTTGTTGCTGCAATGAACATGATTATCCAATATTCTTGTCTTACTTAAATATATAAAGAAAAATCAAAAAATTATTCACTTATTTCATGTCACGATAAATTTAATGTTTGCCCTAAGAGGTAACAATATCCTATACAACATAACACACCAATTCCTGAAAGCCATAATGTAGTGCACCACTAATCTAGACATCTGAGGCATATTTTCAACATTCCTAATGTTGTCTTTATAATGGTGGTAGTTGGTACATGGTTATAATTCTTCTCTTCAGGACAAGACATAGGAATAGGAGCAGGCCATTTAGCACCTTTAACTTGTTCCACCATTCGATAAATCATAACTGATCTGTGATCTAATTCCATTTTTGCCTCATTTCCTCTAATACTTTTGGTATTAGCCTAGCCATCAGACATGTTTTCAATTTATGGCCATTACCATTCATCAGCCACTCTTATTGTCGGTGGTGCCATGTAAACATTCCCAAAGTGGACGGCTTTGGATATGTTGAAGGAGACATGGATCCAGTGTCATTGATAAACACAAGCATAATTCAATTTTATGTTAATGTTCTATTCAATTACATTTCATTATGGGATCACAGAGTTGTTACAGTACAGAAGGAGGCCATTTGGTTCATCATGTCTGCACCAGCTCTCTGAATGAGCAAAGAAGGAAAGGCATATGTAGATCTACATATACACCAACTGATCTCCCAGTTATTTCTGAGATGCAGTCAATATACAAAACCATTGTGTTTGCTCTTAGTGCTGCTAAATATTTGGCAATCATATATGTTATGGGCCTTCTTTACCAAACCAGTAGCTACTGGGACAACCAATGCACAAATGGCATATTGACAGATATCAGCAAAATTATCACATGGAGCAGATTATGTTTGAGCATAGACGTTAGTGCTGACATTTCTCTCACAGATGATGGCAAGGCTATGGTGGCACAACAACACGCTTTAGTGCTAAATACGCCAATAATTCCCACAATGTGTCAGTTATGGTTAGGTCTGTTGACCTAAAAGTATCTGAATCTTTGTATCTTTCTGTTTGGATAATCCATTTATGTAAGACACAACAGCCCAGAATTTCTAATTGACTTTAATCTAACACTGGCATTAAGCTGTTGAAGTTAAATGAGTTGGTATTATCATTAAAAAGATGCCAATCAGAAAATCCAAGCTATAAACTCTCTGGAAAAAGCTATAGCTCACTCCCTCTTAATTCAGCCTTTGTGTCGTCAAGGATTACAGCTGCCTCTGCCAATGATTGAATAAGGGATGTACAGTATTTGTTTCCTGGAGACTCTGTTGGCCTTAATGCAGCCTTGAAGTAATGCTGGATTTGGTGAAGGAAGATAATATTTATTTGGCTCCACCAGATAATTAAGGTGCACATTTGAATTACAATTTGTGCAGCACACAGATTTAAGAGTAACCGCATCAGACATCTGACATGCCTACAAACATTGCTACAATTTAGAGTAATAAAATCCATCCAATACAGTTAGAGCTGGTTCAATAATCTTTCAAAACTCAAAATTCAAATTCCAATTTAATTTTGGATTTTATTTATTAAAGTTGTAAATATAACCATTGCAGTGGAGCTAGCTTTTGTTACCAGCCTTCTAGTCAGCGAGGAATGACATGAGCTTACCGTGGCTGAACTCAAAAATGCCTCTCCCAAAAATCTGACAGGAGTAAAATGTGTATCAAGTAACTGGAACTTATTCTTTGTAAAACTATTTGGATACAGATCAAAATTTAGGCCTGAAGTGGGGCCTGCTCCCGCACGCTGACACATAAAATGACCCGCGGTGCCGTTGGACGTGCGTCCCGATTTCACTGCGCATCATTCTGATCCTCAGTTCAGCGGATACGCAGCCAGCTACACTGCACGCCCGCCGAACTGTTAGAGGCCTATTCAGGCCATTATTAAACTAATTGAGGTTCTTGTCTGGGCTTCCTGTCCAACTTTAAGGTTGGCGGGCAGGCAAAGAGGCCAGGAACCTCATCCATGGGTGGGATGAGGTTTCATGAAGGGCTTATAAGTTTAATAAAAAATTTTATTAACTTTCATTGACATGTCCCAGCTGATGTGACACTGTCACATGAGGGGACATGTCTGAATTTAAAAAAAAATTCTTTTATTCAACTTTTAATTATCAGAGTAATCTCCTTGAGGCAGCTCCATGCCTCAGGGAGGTTTCTGTGCTCTTTTGTGTGCATGTGCGAAAAAGCGCAGGTCCCAACTCTCCCTCCTCCCCCAGCCTGCACAGGTAGCGCTAAGCTAAGTCATGCTGGCCGGGTCTTAGTTGGCCCACCCACACAAAATAGCGGTACACAGCCAATCGCGGGTGCCTGCTCCTAAACTGCCCGCCTGACAGGGAGAAACTTCTCCCTTTAGAGTTTAATCTGTCTACATGACAAAAACAATGTAAGCACATAAAATTAACTGTGTAAACATTTCTTTATTTGCCTGGATTTAGTGGTCAGCGGCACTGGGTGTTTTCTGCCAACCTCAAAGAAAGCTACCCAAAGTGATTTAATGGACTTTAGAGCTTCAATTTCCCCTATTCTAATGTAAGTTTCAATCTATAGGGGATCTGTGGTGTCCAAAAATGCTGGCATCAAGTAGGCTGAGCAGCCAATCAGATTGAAGAGTTCTCATAGACAGCAAAGCAGAAAGTAAAAAAGCATAATCATAATTTATTTTTAATCATTTTACAGAAAGTGTATAACAGTTAGGACATATACATGGGAGTAAGATAAAAACTGAGATATCATAAAAACATTTTAAAATAAAATATAAAATGATTCTTTATTGTTTTAAAATGGAATTATCCTGGAATTGAAGAATTGGTACTCCATACTTAAATTAATTTTTCAGGGTCAGAGATGCTGTTCAGCAGTAATAATTTAATTCACCTTTAGGAACTCAGTTATCCCTTATTTAACCAGGCTTAACATTTTAAATGGTGTTTTACAATGAGGATAGGGCATAAAGTTGAAGTTCAAGTCAATTCACTGATTGTGTTGATTGCATCTGAGAAGATGCCACAGCGCACAAGGCGGAGGAGCAGGGTATAATTGATAGCAACTTTCAGCTTTCGACAATTAACTGCGCATGTGTGAATCTCAGCTTTGCAAGGAAATAACGCTGTGTACTGACAATTTCACTGTCATTACAACAACAATTCCAGACCAATAATCTAGAGCTGTTCTCAGGTTTTATAAAAGACATGCACCATTTTAATTGGAGGATGCACTCCATCTAAGAAAGACAAATGAATATAAGGTCATCCATCATCAACTCAGCTTTGTCTTGCTTTTAAATGTCAACTTGTACCATCCTGGATATATATTTCATGTAAATTATAGAGCAGGCATGCAGGAATTGACAGTGAAACATGTGTAACCATTTAGTACTAGATGTATGTGAATCTATTGAGTTTAATGGTACACAGCTACAAATAAAGAATTGAGGTTCAATAGTTTTAAGCAAAAATATCTTAATCTGCCAGTTCAGGATTGGAAAGATATCTATTTGAACCCGAGATGAGTTTCTAACCACAAATTTGCATGATCACCAAGACCACCTATCTTCATCTTTGTAATGTTGCCCAACTCCGCCCCTGCCTCAGCTCACCTGCTGAAACTCTTATCCATGCCTTTTGTTAATTCTAGACTTAAGTATTCTAATGCACTCCTGGCCATTCTCCTATAGTTTACCTGCTGTAAACTTGAGGTCATCTAAAAATCTGCCACCCATGCCATTACTTGCATTAAGTCCTGTTCACCCATCAGCTCTGTGCTTGCTGACCTACCTTGGCTCCTATTTGTTAAGCAACATCTCAATTGTAAAATTTCATCCTTACTTTCAAATTCCCTCATGGCCTTGTTCATCCCAATCTCTGTTATCTCCTCCAGCCCCACAGCCCACTGAGATTTCTGTATTCCTCGAATTTTGGCTTTTTGTGCATCCCTGATTTTAATTACTCTGCCATTGGTGGCTGTGCCTTCAGCCAAGGACCGAAGTGCTGGAATTCCCTCCTTAAACCTCACTACCTCTCTATCTCTCTTTCATTCTTGAAGAAACTACTTAAAACCCACCTCTTTGATTATTGGTTATTTGCCCTAATATCTCTGTATTCAGCTTGGTGTTAAAATTTTCTTTACTTCACTCCTGTGAAGTGGGGTGTTTTATTACATTAAAGGCATCATATAAACACATGTTGTTGCTGTCCTTTTAACTCCCACAATTGTTTCAATTCTGGAAGTTAAGATTGGTCAAGGTCAGCTGTGTTACAGGTAATGGCTACTACAGTTGACACAGTAAAGGACCTCCATATTATTCTAGAGGCAAAGGGGCAATATATTTTTTATTCATCCAAGGGATGTTGGCTTTGCTAGCTGGGCCAGCATTTATTGTCCATCCCTAATTGCAACTTGAGAAGGTGGTGGTGAGCTGCCTTCTTGAACCACTGCAGGACATGTGGTGTGAGTACACCCACAGTGCTGTTAGGGAAGGAGTTCCAGAATTTTGACCCAGCGACAGTGAAGGAACAGCAATATATTTTCAAGTCAGGATGGCAAGTGTCTTGGAGGGGAACTTCGAGATGGTAGTTTTCCCATGTATCTGCTGCCCTTGTCCTTCTAGATGGTAACAGTCATGGGTTTGGAAGGTTCTGCCTAAGGAGCTTTGATAGGTTTCTAGGGTACATCATGTAGATGGTACACACTGCTGCTAATGTGCGTTGATGGTGTAAGGAGTAAATGTTTGTAGATTGGTACCAATCAAGTGGACTGCATTGTTCTGGATGGTGTCACTCTTCTTGAGTGTTGTTGGAGCTGCACTCATCCAGGCAAGTGGAGAGTATTCTATCACACTCCTGACTTGTGCCTTGTAGATGGTGGGCAGGCTTTGGGGAGTCAGGAGGTGAGTTACTCAAGTATATGTTGCCTCCGGGGAATCTCACTTGCAGTACATTAATTTTCAAATTCAGAAAATCATGAGTGTGTGCAGCCAAATTCCTGACCTGCACTGCCAGCAGGGGCTCCCCGACAACAGGATGGACTTGTAAAATTATCCTCAAAGCATTATGTTTGTATCCTTGATTTGTTCTCCATTAAGAAGGAGCAATTAAAGAAGCAACAGAGCTTGCTAGATAGATATCAGGCTGATTTTTCCCCCCAAATCAGTGCTGAGATTAATTAAAGGATGCTACAGCTGCCCAAATAAAATCAGCGGATCACTCACAAACTATAGATGGACTTTGGAAAATTGTGTGCATTGCGCATTTAGTCATTAGACAAACTTACTGAACTTCGATTGGGGGTTGGGGCAGCTTAAACTTTTTTTTGTTTATTTCATCACACAATGATATAAATCAAGTTTGAATGTAAGGAGGAGACCATTTATCCTCTAGTCCCTGCTCTGCCATTCAATTAGACATTGGCTTAACTCATTTACCCGCTTTTGTTTCATATCCCTTGGTACCCTTGACAAAAATCTATTGACCTCAGTCTTAAAAGTTTCAATTAACTGAGCATTCACAGCCTTTGGAGGAGAGAGTTACAGGTTTCCACCAGCCTTTGTCAGAAAATATGCTTCCTGATTTCACCACTAAATGGCTTAACTCTAATTTTAACATTATTCTCTCCTGTTGTCGATTTTCCTATCAGAGGAAATAATTTGTCTGTATATACCTTCTTGAATCTCCATCATTTTAAGCACCTTGATTAACTTCAACCTCAGTCTTCTATACACAAGAAAATACAAGCAAACCAATCTGTTCTTATAATTTAACCCTTTATAGCACCCTTATCATTCTGGTGAACCTGTGCTGTAACTCTGTCAGCAGACAGTATATCTTTCTTGAGCTTTGGTGCCCAAAATTGAATGCAGTCTCCAAGTGGTGTTTGTCCAAAGCTCTGTACAATTGAAGCATCAGTTCATTAGTGTTGAATTACAACCCTCTTGAGATAAATGCTAACATTCTATTAGCTTTTTTGATTTCTTTTTGTACCTGTACACTAGAATGGTTTGTGTATGTGGACATTTAATCTCTTTAATAGTCTGTAAAGTAAAAGCATGGCAGGGCAGTTTGGCCATGTGGAATGCGTATCCTGTGACATGTGGGAAGTCATGGATGCTTCCCATGGCCTGGATGACCACATGTGCTGGAAGTGTCACCAGCTGCAGAACCATGAGCTCCAGGTTTCAAATCTTGCTGGCTGAAGTCAATGTGGCACATAATGAGGCTGGGAACTACATGGATAGCACATTTACGGAGTGGTCACACAGTGACTGAGAGAGTACCGGCAGAGAGGGAATGGGGTGACTGCTAGGCAGTCTAGGAGGACCAGTCAGGTAGTGCACAAGCCCCCTGAGTCAAACCCGCTCACTAATCAGTTCCATTTTGGATACTGGTGAGGGCAATGATTCTGCAGAGGAGTACAACCACAGCCAGGTCTGCAGCAACATGGGTGGCTCAACTACACAGGGATGAGGAAGAAGCAATAGTAACAGGGGATTCAATAGTTAGGGGAACAAACAGCCATTTATGTGACTGTAGACATGACTCCAGGATGGTATGTTGCCTCTGTGGTGCTGGGGTCAAGGATGTCACTGAGCATCTACAGGACATTCTTATGGGGGAGGGTGACTAGCCTTGGTCATGGTCCACATCGATACGAACAACATAGATAGAAAGAGAGATGAGGCCCTGAAAACAGGTTTGAGAGAGCTAGGAAAGAGCTTAAAAAGCAGAACTTTTAAGGCAGCAATCTCAGGGTTACTCCCAGTGCCACATGCTAGTGAGTACAGAAATAGGAGGATAGAGCAAATGAACATAAGGCTGGAGTGATGGTGCAGGTGGGAGGGTTTTAGATTTCTGAGACATTGGGACCATATCTCTGGCAGGTGAGACCTGTATGAAGAAGACAGGTTATACCTTAACAGGACCGGTACCAGTATCCTTGCAGGGAGATTTGCTCCTGTTGTTGGGGAGGGTTTAAACTAACTTGACAGGAGGGTGAGAACCTGAAAAGGAATTCAGATAGGAGAGAAACAAAGCTGGTAATGGTAGGAAGAAAAGTAGTAAGTGAAATTAGAAGGCAGCAGAAGGAAAGGTCAGCATTAAATAGGGTAAAAATACAGAAAAGTGTTAGAATGCCCTTAATTTTCCCTTTCTATCTGAATATATGCAACATTTGCAGAAAGGTAGATGAATTGACGGCACAAATAGAAGTAAATGGGTATTATCTAATTGCCTTTATGGAGACATGGCTACAAGGTGACCAAGTCTGGGAACTGAATATTCAAGAGTATTTGACATTTAGGAGGGATTTGAAAAAAGGAAAAGGAGGTGGGAGTAGCACTGTTAATAAAGGGTGATATCAGTACATTAGTGAGAGAGGATCTTAGATTGGAAGATGAAGATGTACTATCAGTTTAGATGCAGTTAAGCAAAAGCAAGGGGAAGCAAACACTGATGGGAGTCGTTTTTAGGCTACCAAACAATAGTGCTAATGTAAGGCATGGTATAAATAGCATAGTTTACAATGAATATAGATCTTTTTGAAGCACAAAAACCCTGCAGGAAATATGATCCAACCCTGGCTAACAGGCGAAGTTAAAGATTGTATTGGATCAAAAGAAGTGGCTTATAAAGTTGCCAAAATAAAGTAGTAAGCCTAAGGATTGGGAGCTATTTAGAATTCAGCAAATGAGGACCAAGAAACTGATAAAGAAAGGGAACACAGGATATAAAAGTAAACTAGCAAGAAACATAAAAAAAGACTGTAAAAACTTCAGAAGGTATGTCAAAAGGGAAAGATTAGCAAAGACAAATGTGGGCCCATTATAGGCAGACAGAAGAGAATTTATAATGTGGGATAGGGAAATGGTAGAGAAACTGAACAAATGCTTTTGTTTGGTTTTTCATCCTCAAGGCGGGTAGCCTGAGTTGGGAAAATTCCTGGCTTGGCCCACCCACCTTGGGAGAAAGTGCCCACAAAGGCGGAACCCTCATTGCCGGGGTGGGTGTGGGTGTGGGCGCGGGCTGGAGTAAGGTCAGCCAAACTGCGAAGAAGCTTAGGGCTGCTGGATGTAGAGGCAGGCTGTTTAAAAGGCCTGCCTTGGTGCCATGGGAGTTTGTCCCATTTAAAATAAAAACATGGGCCCTCCAGCCCTCACTCCTCACACCCCCCTCCACCCCCCCTTGGCCCCTCATGCACCCTACACCAAGTTCTTCCCTTCCACCCACCCCCCTTGGCCCCTCATACCCCCATGCCAAGCTATGGCAATTCCATACCCCTTGAAACCAAACACTGTTTAGAACCAATGAGCCCTATAGCGTATAGTGGAATGTGTAAAAGAAAAAGCTTTAAAAAAGTAATTCATTTATAACTTTCTCCTATGTTGAAAAAAAGACATTTCATTCCAAGCTCATAAAAAGTGTCAATTATCCAGACCCTTTAAAGTATCAATAACAAAAACCACAAATCCTTGAAACTACTTAACTTGTGTAAACAAACATTGCAAAATTGACTGCAGAGATCAAAGAGCCTGAGCTGTCATTCAAACAATGTTTCTCTGGGGCGCATATATTTTAGTACTCTAATGGTTGTTTAGGCTCAACCAAGCTGCATCATGTATGCTCGTATAGAACCTTGGTGAGACAATATCTGGGTATTGTGTACAGTTTAGTCTCCTTAGCAAAGGAGGTCTCCTTACTTAGAGGGAGTGTAACCAAGGTTCACCTGACTGATTCCTGGGATGGTGGGATTGTCCTATAAAGAGATACTGAGGAGATTGGGTCTATATTCTCCAGAGTTTAGAAGAATGAAAGGTGATCTCATTGGAGCATACAAAATTCTTACAGGGCTCGACAGGGTTGATGCAGGAAGGATGTTTCTCCTGGCTGGGGGTCTAGAACGGTGGTGAATCTTTGGAATTCTCTAGTCCCAAAAGCTATGGAGGCTCAGTCGTTGAGTATGTTCAAGATAGAGATCAATAGATTTCTAGATATTAAAGACATCAAGGAATATGGGGATAGTGTGGGAAAGTTGTGTTGAGGTAGGATTTAGTTGAATGGTGGAGCAGGCTTGATGGGTCAAATGGCCTACTCCTGCTCCTATTTCCTATGTTCCTATGCTCCTATATTTGCTCTGCCACAGCTCCTACTTTCTCTTTGAAGCAGATTATTATTTTATTTTTGTGTTACAACATCATCAAATACAAAGTGATGCATCAGGCCCTCAGCGCATACTAAACAACCTGACACCCCAGAGCTAAAGGTTGTGAGCAGGGTTAATAGCTGGGGAAACATCTAGTTCATACCCTGCAAAACTAAAGTACAGCTGCATCAATTAGGAAAGCAAAGGGCAAGCTAACCTCATAAAATATTGAGTTGAACGTGGGTTTTGCAGACTCCTATGGCACATATCTCAAAACCAAGGCCACTACAAAGAAAATATTCTGCCACTTTGCCAATTTCTCTTGTTCCAACTTACCCCAGAGCTCACTGAACTCCCCAGTCATGGCCAGGTATAACCAAGGTATAACCAAGCAGCATCATAAAGCATCCAATCTGGGAAGGACTCTGGCACTGATCTTTAAACAGCTGAATTCTACTAAGCTCTACTCCTCAAACACTTTGATTCAATGCTGGTCCCAGTCAGAAGGTTGTACTTTGAAGATTCACTCAAAGACTTGAGCACATAACCTGTACTGGCAGTTCAGTTCAGAACTTGGAGTGCTGCACTATCATAGGTGCTGTTTTT
Organism: Cetorhinus maximus; assembly: GCF_964194155.1. NCBI lineage: Eukaryota > Metazoa > Chordata > Chondrichthyes > Lamniformes > Cetorhinidae > Cetorhinus > Cetorhinus maximus. Next base: position 192,749,955 of record NC_135879.1, read on the forward strand.
TGGATGAGTCATTAAACCAAGGCCTGACTCCGCAGATGGATCTACATACAAACGTACAAGTTAGGAGCAGGAGTAGGCCACTTGGCCCTTCGAGCCTGCTCCGCCATTCAATAAGATAATGTCTAATCTGACTGTAACCTCTTCCCTGCCCCTGATAACCCTTCACCCCCTTGTTTAAAGAATCTATCTCCTTCTGCCTTGAAAACATTCAAAGACTTTGCTTTCATTGTCTTTTGAGGAATGGAGTTCCAAAGACTCAGTACCCTCTGAGAGAAAAAAAAAATCTCCTCATCTCTGTCTTATTTTTAAACTGTGACCCCTAGCTCTAGAGTCTCTCCCAAAAGGAAACATCCTTTCCACATCCACCTTGTCAAGACCCCTCAGGATCTTATATGTTTCAATCAAGTCGCCTTTTACTCTTCTAAACTCTAGCGAATACAAGCCTAGCCTGTCCAACCTTTCCTCATAAGACGGCCCATTCATGGTATTAGTTTAGTAAACTGCTTCTAATGCATTTGCATCTTTCTTTAAATAAGGAGACCAATACTGTACATAGTAATCCTGTTGTGGTCTCACCAGTACAACTGATGAATAACCTCTGAACTTTTATATTTAAATCCCTTTGCAATAAACAATAACATTCCATTAGCTTTCCTAGTTACTTGCTGTACCTGCATATTAGCCTTTGGTGATTCATGCACTAGGACACCCCCAGATCCCTCTGCATCTCAGAGCTCTACAATCTCTCACTATTTAGATAATATGCTTCTCTTTTATTCTTCCTGCCGAAATAGTCAATTTCACATTTTTCCACATTATACTCCATTTGCCAGATCTTTGCCCACTCACTTAACCTAGCCTCCTTATGTTCTCTTCACAACTTACTTTCCTACCTATCTTTGTATCATCAGCAAATTTAGCAACTTTAGTCACTTCATCCAAGTCATTTATATAAACTGTAAAACGTTGAGGCCACAGCACTGATCCCTGTGGCACACCACTCATTACATCCTGCAACCCTTCTCCCTTCTCTGTTTCCTGTTAGCTAGCCAATCTTCTATCCATGCCCATATGTTACCCCCAATACCATAAGCTTTTATTTTCTGCAATAGCCTTTGATGTAAAAGATCCCATGATACTGTCACATTTTCTGCATGTCAGTGAGCACACTTCTAAGTATAGTTGCATTGGGTGGCTTGAATTAAAATCTACTGATTGAGTTCCAATTCCCATCATTAGCACCAGATTAATTTTTCTCAGAATTTGACAATCCATGTCTCTCATTATTGGATAGGGTGTTCATTTTTCATTCATCATAAGAGCTGTGCTAAACAAAAATGACATTTTACTTAGTTCTGTTTTTGCTGTGTTGGTAGATCAGGGCAGTGTGCTTTCGGATTGGCTCATCCCTAGTGCATTAGATGACCTATCAGAACAAACATACAATTGTGTGGCAGACCCTTGTTAAGCTGCTAACTATTTACTGTTGGATCTTTCTCTGGCATTGTGTGCATATCTCAAACACTTTTTATTCTAACCAGCTCAGTCTAGACAAGGAGGCTTTACATTTGCTCATGCATATGATTAAAAACACTTTGCTTCCTACTCATAAGAAAGAGGCCTGTGGATGAATAATTATTTGTGGGATTCACCCCCACCCCCCAGCTATTCTTTCTCATCACTCTTACTGTCAACTAAAAACTACATACGAATGGCTCATGGGAGAGGCCTATGAAGATGTGGGAGGACAGAAAACGCTGGAAATGCACAGCCAGTCCATCTGCACCTGGAAAGTTAGAGATCCTTTATTAGAACCAAAGGGGGATCTCTATCCTAAACCTGAGCCTATGCTTCCTCTTTTCATATGTCTCATCAGCTGTGTTGCCAATAATCCTATTCTAGATCCCTCTGTGAGTCAGGGATGTTGGAATTCCGAGCACCAGGAGTCCTCATCCCTTACAAGACTTGCAGCAATCCCAATTTTAGACCAAGAATCATGTGACTTGATATCCAGCTTTGCCAGATATACTTTGCAGTATACAGGCAAGGTTTTCAGTCCCTGTCTCTTAAAATGTTCCTGGCAACTGAAAGAGTAATTAAGGTGGGATGAGTATAGTTAATTTCAAAAAGTAATTTCAGAGTATAGGGAAATGTTGGCACTGTTCCATTAACTATGAAACACAACATCATTATATGTAATTAACATATGTGTTAATGGAGAGAGGAAGTTAACAATTAGCTACTATTGTTTAAACCAAAACCAGTACTTTCTATAAAAGCAATATTTTCCTTTCACCAGGTTTATATTTCAGGTTTTTATTTTACTTCACATAGTCACAAGGTAATTATGGACGATCAGGTCGGACCATCTTCGTCCATCCACAATGAATGTATTCACCCAGTTGGTTCTTAAATGTCTCTAGGGCTCTCTATCTGCAAGTCCATCCCAAGTGTTGCTTACTTTTTCTGTGAACATGAGCTTCATGACTAGTTACAATTTGGACATTTATTGCACATTCCCTAACTGAGTAACTTGCCAGACCACTTCAGAAATTGGATAATCAAATCAAGGTTTGGTTGAACATTACACACGAGACAACAGTGAACAACTGGCCAAAACAAAAACAGAATTACCTGGAAAAACTCAGCAAGTCTGGCAGCATCGGCGGAGAAGAAATCAGTCAACGTTTCGAGCCCTCATGGCCCTTCGGCAGAACTGCAGCATAGTTTCAACAAGGGAGAAATATAAATTGGTTTAAGGTGGGTGGGGGGGGGGGAAGTGACACATTGAGGGTGTGGTGTGAGCAGATAATAATCAAAAGATGTCACAGACAAAAGGGTCAAAGAGGTGTTGAAGGTGGTGGTCTTTGTCTGAGAAAAGTGCTAATTAAGAATGGAAAACAGGATATTCAAAGTACAGCTCTAGTGGGGGTGGGGTGGAAAGACTAAAGGTTTTAGTTTTAGATTTAAAAATAATGGAAATAGGTGGGGAAAGAAGAATCTATATAAATTATTGAAAAAAAAGCGGGTGGGGGGGGAAAAGAAACGGGGTGGGGATGGGGGGAGGGGGAGTTTAAGATCTAAAGTTGTTGAATTCAATATTCAGCCCAGAGGGCTGTAAAGTGCCTAGTCGGAAGATGAGGTGCTGTTCCTCCAGTTTGCGTTGGGCTTCACTGGAACAATGCAGCAAGCCAAGGACAGACATGTTGGCAAGAGAACAGGGTGGAGTGTTAAAATGGCAAGCGACAGGGAGGTTTGGGTCTTTCTTGCGGACAGACCGCAGGTGTTCCGCAAAACGGTCGCCCAGTTTGCGTTTGGTCTCTCCAATGTAGAGGAGACCGCATTGGGAGCAACGAATGCAGTAGACTAAGTTAGGGGAAATGCAAGTGAAATGCTGCTTCACTTGAAAGGAGTGTTTGGGCCCTTGGACGGTGAGGAGAGAGGAAGTGAAGGGGCAGGTGTTGCATCTTCTGCGTGGGCATGGGGAGGTGCCATAAGTGGGGGTTGAGGAGTAGGGGGTGATGGAGGAGTGGACCAGGGTGTCCCGGAGGGAACGATCCCTACGGAATGCCGTCAAGGGGGGTGAAGGGAAGATGTGTTTGGTGGTGGCATCATGCTGGAGTTGGCGGAAATGGCGGAGGATGATCCTTTGAATGCGGAGGCTGGTGGGGTGATAAGTGAGGACAAGGGGGACCCTATCATGTTTCTGGGAAGGAGGAGAAGGCGTGAGGGAGGATGCGCGGGATATGGGCCGGACACGGTTGAGGGCCCTGTCAACGACCGTGGATGGAAAACCTCGGTTAAGGAAGAAGGAGGACATGTCAGAGGAGCTGTTTTTGAAGGTAGCGTCATCAGAACAGATGCGACGGAGGTGAAGGAACTGAGAGAATGGGATGGAGTCTTTACAGGAAGCGGGGTGTGAGGAGCTGTAGTCGAGGTAGCTGTGGGAGTCGGTAGGCTTGTAATGGATATTGGTGGACAGTCTATCATCAGAAATTGAGACAGAGAGGTCAAGGAAGGGAAGAGAAGTGTCAGAGATGGACCATGTGAAGATGATGGAGGGGTGGAGATTGGAAGCAAAATTAATAAATTTTTCCAGGTCCCGACGAGAGCATGAAGCAGCACCAAAGTATTGCGACCGTTTTGTGGAACACCTGCGGTCTGTCCGCAAGAAAGACCCAAACCTCCTTGTCGCTTGCCATTTTAACACTCCACCCTGTTCTCTTGCCAACATGTCTGTCCTTGGCTTGCTGCATTGTTCCAGTGAAGCCCAACGCAAACTGGAGGAACAGCACCTCATCTTCCGACTAGGCACTTTACAGCCCTCTGGGCTGAATATTGAATTCAACAACTTTAGATCTTAAACTCCCCCTCCCCCCATCCCCACCCCGTTTCTTTTCCCCCCCCACCCGCTTTTTTTTCAATAATTTATATAGATTCTTCTTTCCCCGCCTATTTCCATTATTTTTAAATCTAAAACTAAAACCTTTAGTCTTTCCACCCCACCCCCCCTAGAGCTGTACTTTGAATATCCTGTTTTCCATTCTTAATTAGCACTTTTCTCAGACAAAGACCACCACCTTCAACACCTCTTTGACCCTTTTGTCTGTGACATCTTTTGATTATTATCTGCTCACACCACACCCTCAATGTGTCACTTCCCCCCCACCCCCACCCACCTTAAACCAATTTATATTTCTCCCTTGTTGAAACTATGCTGCAGTTCTGCCGAAGGGCCATGAGGGCTCGAAATGTTGACTGATTTCTTCTCCGCCGATGCTGCCAGACTTGCTGAGTTTTTCCAGGTAATTCTGTTTTTGTTTTGTTTTGGATTTCCAGCATCCACAGTAGCTTTTAGCTTTTTGTTTTTATCTTAGTGAACAACTGGCCTCCTTACTGAACACTCATCCATCAAAGCAACAGGAGAATCCATCACTTTACCCTAAAACTCCTTTACTCCTTTGAACCTGGCTCTACTTACAATTTAGCTTAAAGCAGTTATCCTGATTTACTTTGTTCATACAGTTTGCTGTCATTGATATCTAACAGATCACTTCTCAGATGGAGAAATCTCTCTAGTTTTTCCTCACCACTCAGGCCTCTATCACTATGAACCAGTTTTGTAAATACTTTTGTGTATGGTAGTTGTCCCAATACTCAGCAGTCGCACATTGTTGGTTAACGTTTTTTCAGGAAATTTTAACAGCAGGAAGTCAAGCCTAGTAAGCCTGGTCCTTTACAATTAATCCCAACCAACACCTTTCTACTTTTTCATCACATCCTTCAATCTACTGGGTCTTTTGAACCTGTTTAATCAGCTTCAGTGGCCTGCTATGGTTACTTATGCCATATGACTATTACCCTTTGTGTGAAAGAGCCTTGGCTAGATTTGCCTTTTTATTCTTAATTTTACTATTTCCAAAGCATATCCCATAGCTTTTTTAAAGCCTTTTGCCAGGTGTGAACAATTTACCTTGATGGATTTTACTCATCCTCCTGTACCATTTTGGAAATTTCTATCAGGCGACTTCAAACTCTCCGATGTTTCACAGAGAACTAGCCAAACTTCTTCAGCTTCTCTTCATAACTAAAAATTCCTGAGGTACTCTGGGTTGTTGGGTGCCCTGGGGGCATGGTGGCCAGTAGCAGTAGTCAGGTGTGCTGTGGAGATGATCTTCTGGGCTCCACCAGAAGTTTAAAAAAAATTACTGAAATGTACTTTTTAGGGTCAGTCAATTCCTAGAAAGCATTCACGCCAGGCTCTGCTCTGGCCTTTAGATTATGGAATCATAGGGAAGAATTTTTAGGTTGGCGGGCGGGCATGATCGGCGGGTCTGGGATCAGCCGGGGAACAGACCGCCGACTGCGATCGGCCAATTAACGGCCAGACAACGTGAAGCACGCGCTGAGAAGCTCAGCGCTGCCGGGGTGGGGGTGGGAGGAGGGCAGGCGTTGATGTCAATGCGGGTGTGGGCGAGTGCTGAGAGAAAGCTCCCTGCCTCAGGAAGCTGAAGACCTGAAAAGCATTAAATGAAGTTTTTAAATTCAGGAAAAAAATGTTCGAGCATCAGAATCAGTCACCTGAATGTATACATGATAAAAATGCTGTCCATAGATTTTTATTTTCCTTTCATTTCATAACAGAAACCTCATCCTGTCCTTGGTTGAGGTTTCATGAAAAATGCAAAGTCTGCCTGGCCGATTCGCCCATCCGCCAACCGTAAGGTTGGATGGACCATGAAACATCGGAGACAATTGCACCTTTAATTATCTTAATTGGCCTCTTAATTGTTGGCAGGCACGCTTCCAACTTTTGCGCACGCCCGCCGACCAAAATATCGTGCAAGCGTGGGATGATGTTGGGACGCTCACCCGACATCATTCGCGTGATTTCACGTCCAATTGGATCGGTCACGTGACCGCCTTATCAGGGGTAAAATTCTGCCCATAGAATTGTTACAGCACAGAAGGAAGCCATTTGGTCTGTCATGTCTGTGCTGTCCCTCTGAAGGAGCAATACACCCAGTACCGCTCCCCTGTCTTTTCCTTGCAGCCCTGCAAATTTTCCTTTTGAGATAATGGATCCAATTCCCTTTGAAAGCCTCAGTTAACCCTACCAGCATCACACTCGCAGACAGTGCACTCTAAATCCTAAAAACCTGCTATGTGAAACAGTTTTCCCTCATGTAGCTATTGCTTCTTTTGCTAATTACTTTAAATCTGTGCCCTCTGCCTCTTGACTTTTCCACCAATGGGAACAGTTTTTATATCTACTCTGTCCAGGCTCCTCATGATTACCTCTTCAAAGCTCCTTGCAAACTTCCCCTCTCCAAGGAGAACAGTTCTAACTCCTCCAATCTTTTTACATAACTGAAGTTCCTCATCCATGGAACCATCCTCATGAGACTTTTCTGCACCGTCTCTAATGCCTTCACATCTGTCCTAAAGTGTGGTGCCCAGAACTGGACACAATATTCCAGTTGAGGCTGAACTGGTGTTTTATACAGGTTTAACATAACTTCCTTGCTTTTGTGCTGTATAACCCTATTAACAAAACTTAGGGTACCGTATGCTTTATTAACTGCACTCTCACCCTGTCCTGCCACCTTCAATGATTTATGCACATATACATCCAGGTCCCTCTGTTCTGCATCTCCTTTAGGATTGTACACTTTATAGTGTCTCTCTGTGTTCTTGTTACCAAACTGAATCACTTCACACTTCTCTGCATTAAATTTCACCTGTCACTTATCCATCTATTCCAATCTGCCTATGTCCTTTTGAGGTTCTACACTATCCTCCTCATTCATTTCCAAAAATGCCCTAAAACAGGCATTGGGTCCCTCTGTTGCACATGCAAATTAGGGATCTATAGATACTCAGACCCCATTTTGTACCACAGTATTTCAGGCCTCCTGAAGGTGCTGGACATTGGCCCCAACTATGGCTTCATTGTGCCTGTTTTGTGCCTGTAAAACCAGGCACAATAACGCCCATTTTCTACTTCTCTGTTCTAATTCACATCAGCAGAGAAATCACACATCAGCAGAGAAATCACACATCAGCAGAGAAATCACACTGGACAGATTTTTATATAAGTACACACAACTCCCTAGCCAGAATATACATACATCGCTTTGTAAAGCATAAATCCTAAATGATTATGACAAAGATTGAACCCGTAATTCTGTTTGTTCTGCTCTTTTCACTTGTGCAATTAATTATGTTTCACACGTGTTTGGCATTCTGAGCGCATTTTAAACAGGAGTGATTTGTAAAGAATTAAAAATAAAAATAAACGTTATTAATCAAAATTGTCATCTCTGCTGTGTTGTGACTAAAAACATCCCCTGAAACCTACAGATTTGTAGCTGAATCATACAAAACCTTATTCTTATATTTCTTAATTGGGGTTCAATTAATTATAGGCACAAAGAGCAACTCAGTTAATTAATCAACCCACCAGTAACTAGGTCAAAAATGCACTTTAACCTTTCACCTGTATCAACCCACCAACAGTCTGCACAATGATGTTGTTTCAGGATTTTCCTTCACTCTCTATTTCAATCCCACTTTACCCACATACCAGTCCCACTGCCCAGCTTTAGAAAAGGCAGACTTCTGAAGATATACTATCTTTCCTTACAAGCAGCATTTGATGTTGTCACAAAGTTTCAGCTATTCAAGTTTAGTTTAGTCTCTCACCACAAGCAGGTCTACTGACAACCTTAATTAGTTAGCAGGACTACAATTGCTTACAGCCTTTTGTTTAGAAGATTAACCATGCCTTCTGTGCTAACCTAGATAATTTGGACTGGCATCACTTATGCCTCACTCACACCGCCTGAAACACTTAGGTCATAAGTGAGCATTCTCACCTGCTAGTCACTCCTCCAGTTTTGCACTAGCTTTTAGCTAATTCCCTTAGTTCTTATTGTACACTAGTATCTCTTGCATAGAAATAATTGTGGCAAAGATTTCTGTGCCTTGTGAAAAAGTGTGCATGAGTGAAAGTAATATTTTTACACTATTTTAACATGTTTTTTTCAGTGAAATTAACAGTGTGGAATTTCATTCTGTATTTGATCGAATTTACGATAAGGAATCCTAGACATTACTGTGTTGTTCATCTTTATACACGAATGAGGCACAGTAGACAGATGATTTATTAACTCTCCAGAACACGACAAAAGCCTCAATCTGCTATTTCTTATAACTCATGGAAACATCAGAAACGAAGGCGAGAGTTCTATTCGATTAGAACTGAGGGAAGCAAAGATAATTCTTGAAAGTCAATCAGCATTTGTTTTTTCTTTCGAAAACTGCTCCTCTGGATAGGAAGGAGCTGTCTGCTTTATCAGACATGTCAGCTTACCTCTTCTCCTCACAGCGTTTACACACACAAACCTTTTAATGTGACTATCTCTTTCCTGCATGTATCAAAGGATAAGGAAAGCTGCATTCAAACAAAGAATCAAGGGCCTAAAGACTGACACATGAATCTATATTACCCATAAATAAAATCAAATTCAGTATAATGTCCCTGATATTTTGCTTCATCTTTATGTTATTGGCTCAATATTTTTATATTTTCAAAGTTTGGTGAGTTTGGTACATTGCCTGGAGCTATGGTTGTCAACTTCAAAGTGGATTTGAACTCTGGAGACAGAATCAAGTACAGACAGTGTATGGCCCTACAGGATGGCAATTGCTTTGATAATAAGCAATAAGGAATCAGACTGGAAAGAAAAATCAAATATTATCAATGACACAATATGCCAAAAATACAGCTAGAGATTTCATATGAAGCTCCAAACTATTTATCTCTAATGAGTAAACAGCAAAGACGCACAAATAAAAAAATTGAGTTGCAATCTTCATTTCAGATCTGCCAAGCATTTATTTTTAAAGAATCTCAGTTTAAGCTGTCAAAAAATTAAGTTTTTTTGAAGGGGACTCGATATGATGCACATGGGGTCACTGAAGTAATGCATGCTGTGCTGTAAATAACATTTGCTAAGAGACGTTTTGTTTCCCCTATGTCGATGACATTAGGTAAATGGGGGAATATGCCTGGAAGTTTGAGAGTCAGAAATACAAATGAGGCTGGACTTTGCAGTCAGCGGAGAAGCAAAGTGAACACCGCTGACCGTGAAGTAAATCTCACAATCTCACTGGAAAGGATGTCAGCTCTAGTGGTACTTGCAGCTTTCTTTACTGGGCATTCATAGCATGGAGCTGAATGATGTTGTCAGGCTGCACAAGCAGCCTATCACATTAACGAATTTTCACAGGGCTCACAAACAAGAAATGGAAAGCACCAAAATAAAATCACGTGTTTTTTTTTCTTGAAAACACAGAGCAAATTAAAGATGGGGAGATACATGTGGGATGAACGTAGAAAATAAAATATTCTGAAAAAAACTTCTAGTAAAAGCTTTAAAAATCTACTAATTGATCATTCAACAGGCCACGCAATTATGAAGTTCTTTTTTTCAAGGTCAGTTCTGTTGTTCATCAAATTTTATGAATCACATTATCATTAGAAGCCCACTTACATCTGATTGAACAAGGCATAACTTTTTAAGGTACTTCAAATGGTGATATGGCAACAAGAAATTTGGAATTCTTGCTGATTTCAGTGTATAACAGACAGCAGCAATGAGCCATCTTGCAGATTGACTAAACCACTAGACAGTGAATAGTCACTGTGCTCAAAGTTCTTTTCTCTGAAATATTTTAAGATACAACACAATAAACTTCCTTATTTAATCATACAAATTGCTAATCAGAAGTTGAGAATGTGTGTGTATGGATGCATGTGGTGTGGGTGGGGGAGAGGCATTTTTGATGCCAGATGATCCAATGTTTACGGGAATGATTTTTTTAAGGATGATTTTGATTTTATCTTAATCAGAAACGGTGTGATTTTTAAAGCTAAGGGGAAGAATTTTATGGGCCTCCCTTGGCAGGGTTGCAGGAGGAGGTACCCCCATGAAATTCCACAAGTGGCCTTCCTGAAGCCTACCCGTCCATGCCCACAATTTTACGGGATGGCGGGGTGGTGGTGGGTGAGAGTGGCCCACCGTTTCCCCAATTGAGTTCTTTAAGTGGCCAAAGGAGAGGAGGAGCACATCCATTAGGTGCTCCCTTTCAAGGTGGGGCTCCCCCACCCTAGGGTGGGCCCCCCTGTATGGTTCCTCTTGCTTATCTTGTGAGACCCCGGACTCACCTTGTTCTCTGGGCTCCGGCACTAACTCTGGGGGCTGCTTGTAGTTCCAGCAGTGGCCACCAGTCTGAGTGGTGCTGCTGGGACTACAGAGTCACTGAGGCAGGACTTCCTGCTGAGTGAGGGGCAGAAGTCTAATCTCCAGACACTTAAATAGCTGAGGGCAGCCCTGATCAGCAGCAATGCGTTCCCCACCAACTTCTCCAGTGGTTGGGTGGGAATCCTGCCACCAGAAAATTTCTGCCCAATGTATTGATGAAATTTGTTTAGCAAATTTTTGTCATGGCATGATAAGGAACATTTCTCCACATACTCTCTAATGATATGTATTGTCAATTGCAGTGTAATAGACCATACATGAACTTTTAAAATTAATTCATGGGATGCGGTGTCGCTGGCTAGGACACCATTTATTGCCCATCCCTAATTGCCCTTGAGAAGGTGGTGGTGAGCTGCCTTTTTGAACTGCTGCAGTCCATGTGATATAGGTACACCTATAGTGCTGTTAGTTGGGGGAAGTTCCAGGATTTTGACCCAGTGACAGTGAAGGAACGACGATATAGTTCCAAGTCGGAATAGTGAGTGGCTTGGAGAGGAGCTTCCAGGTGACGGTGTTCCCATCTATCTGCTGCCCTTGTCCTTCTAGATGGTAGTGGTCATGGGTTTGGAAGGTGCTGTCTAAGCAGCCTTGGTGAGTTTCTGCAGTGCATCTTGTAGATGGTACACACAGCTGCCACTGTTGGTTGGTGGTGGAGAGAGTGAATCTTTGTGGATGCCAATCAAGTGGGCTGCTTTTTTCTGGATGGTGTTGAGTTTCCTGAGTGCTATTGGAGCTACACTCATCCAGGCAAATGGACAGTATTCCATCACATTCCTGACTTGTGCCCTGTAGGTGGTGGACAGGCTTTGGGGAGTCAGGAGCTTAGTTACTTGCTGCAGGATTCCTAGCCTCTGACCTGCTCTTGTATCCACAGTATTTATATAGCTAGTTCAGTTCAGTTTCTGGTCAATGGTAACCCCCAGGATGTTGAGATTGTTGAATTCAGCGATGGTAATGATATTGAATGTCAAGGCTATTGAATGCCATTGTATGCTACAAATGAAAGGCTCAGATGGGCTGAGACATGTGAAGGTTGAATATTCTGATTACTTTAATGGTACTTTATGAGGATGCAACATCATGTGCACTCAGCCATCTATGATGTCTTTTAAAACATGGACTGTATTGTTCAACCGATCAGATAATAAGTCATTTGGTAGTACAGAACTTGAGTATTGCTGCAAAATGGCACGTTGTCAAAGTTTTTCATCTTGTATTCATAAGGACAATTTGCAAGAATCCAAAATGTAAAGTGAATAACAATTTATACTTCATTGCAAGAGAGTACTGATTGGTTAGCAAGTGGACTCTGATTGATAGAGGCATTGCCATGGAGAATGCACCAGTTAACTGATAACTGACAGCTAACGACAAGCTTTGTTTAAATTCAAACCAGGCAGGTTGACTCTGATTGGTCAAGGCATTGCCCTGGGTAATGAACCAGAGAATGGCTGTCACCTATTTTGTTTAGTTGAAACAGGTTCAATATGTGTACATGTTCTTTCTGTCTGCAAATAACAGGGCCCTGTGCATTGATATATGTAGCTTCTAGCATGTGTAAGTGAGCCACACTGTGAGCCCAACGGATAATCTTGAATTGGTTGTCAGCGTAATTCTTAGCACACTCAGGATTTTTTAGCAAATGTTGTCCAATCGTGGGGTCACATCTAATGTTAGACACTGTTTTGAATTTTGCAACCTGGCTGGGCATGGTTGGTAATTGTCTGTTGCAAACAGTGGCTAGGACATGCTGTTTGACACAACCCCCCATCTTTGGGATGAACACCCTAACATCACACAGGCATTGAAATTCACATACCGCATTACTCATTTATGTAAAAGGCAGAACATTTTTTTTTGCTTTATGGCAGAATCCTGTTAGTAGCGAGCACCACTTGTGTTGCCACTGCATAGTTGCAGCATGAAATGTCTAGCTTTACCTGTTGCTCAAATTTTTGAGATAACTTGCCCTTCCAGGGTGACTTGAGGTAGACTGGGCACTTCTCAGGATCGAAATTGGCAGCCTTAGGCCCATTCATGAGTTTGCGTGTTATACTGCAAGCAATTATCTGATCAGAGTAGTCATTGTCTCACAGGATGGCTTTGATGTGCTGTATTTCAGCTTCAAGCTGGCATAGTGAGCAAATGGCTCAGGCCCTATTTACGAGGTTGCCGACAAGGCCAATCTTATAGCACATGAATTGTAAGAATCCCAACATGTATATTGACAAGTGAAGATGGGCTTGCGGTAGATGGTAGTAGAGAACCCCCTTGCAAATTTCTGAACAAGTACGTCAAGGAAAGGGAGATCATTTGACTGCACCATTTCAAAGGTGGAATGTGTGTAAGGAAATTCTTACAAGCAGCTGTAGATTCAAAAGTAGCAATGTATCATCTACATATCAGAAATATGCAAGGGGTAGGAGGTTAGTTGTCATTCCATCAAAGGCACATTTCTTGTTGACGCTAACAATGATGTTTGTGAGAGCTGGGCCTAGAGGGGGTCCCAGGGCAAAATTATCTATTTGGGCATACATGATGTCATTAAAACGGGTCTCAATTGTGCGAGTTGGTAAGTTCATATGTTTAATGAATATTGATTCATGCCATGGCGGCAGGTCTCAATCGCTATGATATAGAGCTTCAGTACAAATGTCTATGGCTTCCATGAGTGGTACATTGGTGAATTGGCTAGCAATGTCAAATGAGCACATGGACATCGCATCACAATTGACATGCAAGTCCTATATGGTTTTTACAGGAAGTATAAACTGTTGTCCCCTTTACATTTGGTATTCTTGCGAATTGTCCTGATGAGCGCAAGGCAAACTGCTTCGACAACATGTCTTTTTCCAGCAATATTAAATAATACTTATTCTGTACATCAGAATATCAGAATAGACTGATTATTTAGCTTTAAACCATTGTATATACTTCATGCACAGGTTATTGAAAGTCACTGAAAAAAGACCTCTTAAGAAACACTATTCCACCACTACGTTAATCAAAGGTAGGAAGCTGATTTAACCTGATTACATGAATCACTGAAATTTGTGAAAAAACTTACATTTCTTAATATAATCCATTATTCCAGAGCATTTAGAAACAAACAGGTTAATCACATTGAGCCAGCATAGATTTTTTTTAAAAAGTCATGTTTGAAAAATTTAATAGAACTTTTTGAAGAATTGACCAGTTAGAGAATTAAAAGGGATGTAGCAGATGTAGTCTACATGAAAAAACTATTTTCTCTGGTGAACTAATCAGTAACAAGTGTTCATCAATTTAAAGTTGTCACTCACAGCGAGTGTGCATCACTCTAAATTTTATGAGCAATGCCGTGAAACTATACCAAAAGAAATAGAGAACTGGACCGTATTCGTAGGATTATTCAATATAAAACATAACACACCATTTTGTGCCTGGGCTTATCTGGAGTGCTGTACCCAGTTTGCTTGCAGTACTTAGTGGGTGATATTGAGGTTTTAGCAAGGGCTATGAGGAAGGCCACAAGATTGATTCCTGGTTTAAACTACTTTAGTTATTCAAATAGGCTTAAAAGCAGGGTCTATTTACTTTCGAGTAGCACACAATCAAGGGAAATTTGATTGATGTCTTCAAAATAATGAAGGGACTAGACTGTGTCCACACTGACAAATTATTTCAATTAGATAGGGTTGGAAGGATCAGGAATCATGCTTATAAGATATGCAAAGGTAGAAATAGATTAGATGTTGGATGATTCTTCTTTTCCCAGAGAATAGATCATCTTGGAAACAAGTTCCTGGTTCACACAGGGAATGCTGGTTTGTTGTACACATTCAAAGGTGAGCTGGACCGAATGATATTTTCCAGATATTTTTTCTCTTTAATTGAGTTTGGATTTTTATCTCTTTGCTGCCTCTCTCTCATGGAGATTACATGGCTCCTGGTGGGTAGGGCAGCGACTATTTGTGATGCGTAGGATACACTATGATATGGACAGGTGCTCTTTTCCTATCAGACGTTTCCTCATGTTTGAGAAAGACAAGAGGAAATTTATTTTTGCAGTTTAGCCATTGGTACTCTGGATGTTTTGGGCAGGAAGTGGTTGTGACTGAGACCACTGGTTCTTTTATGGTCAAACTGGATAATTACTTGATACAGAGCAAGGGCTATGTGGACTCAGCAGGGCTGTGGGATTCATTTTTGATTGCTCTAGGAAAAGCCACACAGGCATTATGGATTGAATGGCTTCCTTTGTGCTAGAACCTACATGGTTTCATGTCTCCTGTAGTGTCATGAGATCTTTGTATCCTGTACCAAAACTTTATTTTTTATAAACATGTTTCTACTTTCTCACAAAGATCAAATTCATTATTTCTGTTTATATCTAGCATCAGCAGACTGTTTCTCCCGATACATTCTCAGTGGAATTGAAGGGATGCAGTAGTAGGGAGAGTGATCAACAACGTCCACTATGCCAATGACACCATACTTATAGCAACAAATGAAGAGGACTTGCAAAAATCAATTGATTAATCAGTCGTAAAGGAAAATGGTAGATACAGGCTTACACTCAACTGCAAGAACACATACACTATGGTAATGGCAAAGAGAAAGAATATTCCAGTATGCAACCTCAAGTAAATGGAATCAAGTTAGAACATGCCTATCCATTCAACTATCTAGGAAGCACAGTAACATCAAAAGTCAAAAGCAGCACTGAAATCCAGAAAAGAACTGGACAAAAGTGTTTTTACAAAATTAAGCAATATTCTAAGAAATGTCAGGCTGAGTCTTGAAATGAGAATGCGTGTACTAAAATATTTTGTCTGGTCAGTAATGAATCATAAATTTGAAGCTTGGAGCATTGAGAAAGAGGAAGAAAAGAAAATCAACAACTTCAAAATGTGCTTAAGAAGGATCCTAATGGTAAGCTGGGTGGAGAAAAGTATGAACGAAGTAGCCCTAAATGAGGCCTGAAGAACAAGAGAACTCTTATCAAAAGAAGAAAAATTGAGTCCTTTGGACATGTTATCCATGCAGAAGGGTTAGAGTGCCTAATCACCACCAGAAAGATTTACAGAAGAAGAGCAAGAGGCTAACAGCAAAGGAAACAGCAAGACAACATTAAAGACTAGCTTAACCAGAACTCCAACAATGAGGTCATCCACTGTTGCTATGGTCAGAAAGTTTGGATGACCATGGTTGCCTATGCCACTTGTAATGGCATTTAGATGACGATGACAGCCTAGCATCTATCAAGTCTTGACATAAGCACTGTTTCTTCTTCTTAATTCACCAGAAAAAGTGCAAGAGCTACCAATATTGGCTCCCAAGTCCTGCTGAATGATAGGTTGCCCTGACCTGAAGTCCACAATAAACAGTTTGGAAGGTAGGCTTTCTAACACCTGTGTTATTGAGGCACCCTGCCTGTTGTTACTCAAAAGTTTATACGTTTTATGATCAAGACTGACTTTCCTTAGTTTGCATGAAAATAATTTCCAGTTATTGTCCACAAACTTTCCCCTAGTTTATTTCAGCTAAGATAGTTTGGAGGAAAAATAATTAGGGCATGAGCTAAGTACACCCTCAGAAAAGGAAGGTGTCCATAAATTGAAGCTATTTTTTAAGCCAAAGTGTTCACAGCTGTTCACTATAGAAGAAGGTCTTAATTATGCTTCTGTTACCATAGCAATATTTGATAATAAGCAGTGTTTCTAAGACAGGATCTCATACTGCGCTCTAATCTCCAAAGAATAGAAACCAAACATATTATTTTAAAAAGGTACCTTTTGTGTTTCTCTTATGTTGTCATGTTTTATGATCCAGAGTCCCATCTACACTGACTTTTCCTTTATTTTACAAGTGAAAATACTGTTACTCAAAGCCCAAGAGCAGCATACCACACAAACTAGTGTGATTCTGCACTCTCAGGGGATTTCACTTTCAATAGGAAAAAGGAATCAAGAACATATTTTAAAAGGGATCTCAAAACTATTTTTAAATTAGCTAATTTTAGACAGGAGACTTGTAGAGTATCACAACTTAGCTTTAAGTTTAATTAATCAAATAGATTTATTAAATAAAAAATGAAAAAATTGATAAATAACCATAATAGACATTCACTATAGAAATTAGTTCCTTGAAAGCAAAATAACAGGTCACAATTCCAGCAATTTTTTAAAAAATTGCATTTTAACTATGCAGTGATTCTTTTCTTATGTCTTATCACTGCATAACTTAACTCTTGAAAGTTCCAAACAGATTTTTTTCAAGTCAATTCCACCCAGCCTAACTCAGCTTAACTCAGACATATATATATATTCTTCCAATCGTTGGGATATTAATAACTGACAGCCGGGTTCAAAAGCAACTGACTGTCACACACACAACTGAATAAATCACACAGTACTGCCAGAATTTTCAGGTCGGTGAACGGTGACGGAGCCCGCTCGCCGGTGCGTAAAATGACGCGTGGTGATGTCGGGCGTGAGTCCCAACGTTCCCGCGTGTCATTCAGATTTTCAGTTCGGCGGGTGTGCAGCCGACTCGGGTGCGTGCCCGCTGAACTGTCAAAGGCTTATTAAGGCCATTTAAGTATCAATTAAAACAATAAACTGAGCTGCCCATCCAACTTTAAGGTTGGCGGGCAGGTGAAGACCCCAGGCGGCGTTTGCATTTCTCAAGGAACCTCATCCACAGGCGGGATGAGGTTTCATGAAGGTATTTAAAGTTTTATAAAGATTTTTAATAACATTCATAGACATGTCCCAGTTCATGTGACACTTTCACATGAGGGGACCTGTCTTAATTTTTTTTTCTTTATTAAAATTTTCAGAACTTACAGTAATCTGCCTGAGGCAGCCCTGTGCCTCAGGGGGATTTCTGCGCTCTTTCGCGCGCATGCACAAAAGAGCGCACTCCCCGACTCAGGCAACCCCCCCCTCCACCCACACAGGTAGCGCTTCTGGGCACGCGTCACGCTGGACGGGCCTTAATCGGCCCGCCCAGGTAAAATGGCGGTGCGCAGCCAATCGCAGGCAGCAATCGGCTGTGCACCCGCCCACGCCCACTCCCGCCCAACTCCCCCGACTGGGAGAAAATTCGCCCCATATGTGTTTGTTTGAATGTGGTTGGACTCCTTCCTCAAGCCTGGAGTTTAAAAACCCATTTGAACTCATTTGTGTCAATCTACAGACCTCTCAGAAATTTGCTGCCTGCCTCTTTAAGGGTGGTCTTTCTTCTATCACATGACAACATGTTGCTTTTCCACCTCCCACTACTGGAGCACAGCCAACTGTCTAGACAGCAATTTCTTTGTACTTCTGAAACTGTCAGTATGCCTGTTCACCTTGTACCCATTATAATCTCTCTTCCTTGTTTTTTCCCAACATCTGTTAGAATTGCTAGAATCCATTATTAAGGAGGTTATAGCTGGATATTAGAAAACCATAATGTGGTCAGGTAGAGTCAATATGGCTTTGTGAAAGGGAAATCATGTTCAACTAACTTATTAGAGTTTTTTGAGGAGCTAACAAGTAAGTTGAATAAAGGGGAACCTGTAGACATGGTGTACTTGGATTTCCAAAAGGAATTTGATAAGGTGCTACCTCAAAGGCTACAACATAAGATAAAAGAACATGTTGTAGGGGGTAATATATTAGCATGGATAAAGGATTGGTTAGCTAACAGGAAGCAGAGAGTAGGAATTTTTTTTTGGGTTGATAAGCTATAACTTACCACAGGGATCATTGCTGGGGCTTCAACTATTTACGATGTACATCGATGATTTGGATGAAGGGATCAAATGTATGGTAGCTAAATTTGCCAATGACATCAAGACAGTTGGAAAGTAAGTTGTTAAGAGGATGTAGAGAGCCTGCAAAGTGATATAGACAGGTAAAGTGAGAGGGTAAAAATTTGGCAGAGTATAATGTAAGAAAATATGAACTTATCCTTTGACAGGAAGAATGGAAAAGCAGTATATTATTTAAATGGAGAAACATTGCAGAGGAATCTGGGTGTCCTGGGACATGAATCACAAAATGTTAGTACGTAGGTACAACAAGTGATTAGGAAGGTAAACAGAATGTTGGCATTTATTGCAAGGGGAATGGAACATAAAAATGGGAAGTTTTACCACAGCGGTACAGGGCCTTGGTGAGACCACATCTGGAATTCTGTGTGCAATTTTAGGCTTCTTATTTGAAAAAAGAGATATAGGGCAGGATTTTCGGGTCATCGGATGGGCCCGGGAGTGGCCGGGAAACGGTCCGCCGCCTGTGATTGGCCCCTGACTGCGATTTCAAGCTGGCTGGCCAATTGACGGCCAGCTAGCGTGAAAGGCGCGCTGAGAAACTGAGTGCTGCTGGGGTGGGGATGGCAGGAGCGCAAGCGCAAAAGTCTGCGCATGCGCGGGGGAGTGGGCACTGAAAGCTCCCTGAAGGCAATGAGCTGCCTCAGGTAGCTGAAGAATATTAAAAGCAAAAATAAAGATTCTGAAAATGTGCAAAATATGTCCCCATATAGGAATCACTGACATGAGCGTAAACGTTATAAAAATTATGTCAAAAATGTTTTATTTTTTAAAATTAATCTTGGAAACCTCATCCCGCCTGTGGGTGAGGCTTCCTAAAAAATCCAAAGGCCGCCTGGCCAATTCGCCAACTGCCAACCATAAGGTTGGACGGGCAGTGAAAAATAGGTTTTAAATTAATTGGTTAATGGCCTAAATAGGCCTCTTAATTGTTGGCGGGTGCGTTGCTGACTCTAGCGCGTGCCTGCCGACCAAAATACCTTACGAGTGCACAATAACGTTGGGACGCTTGCCCAACTTCATCGTGCACTATTTTATGCCCGATCGGGTTGGGCACACGCCCGCCCGGGGGACACAAAACCCTGCCCATAATTGCGTTAGAAGGAGTACAGAGAAGGTTAACTTGATTCATTCCTGGGATGCAGGGCTTATCCTACAAAGAAAGGGTGAACAGTTTGGGCCTATACCCATTGGAGTTTAGAAGAATGAGAGGTAATCTTACAGAAACTTATAAGATCCTGAGGTGACTTGATGGGGTAGGTACCGGGAGGATGTATCCACATGTGGGGGACTAGACCTAGGGGACACAGTTTAAAAGTAAGAGGTCTTTTAAGACTGAGATGAGGAGTGTTTTTTTCCTCTCGGAAAGTCATTAGTATGTGGAATTCTGTTCTCCGGATAGCAGTGGAGGCTGTGTCATTTAATTTATTCAGGGAAGAGTTGGAGAGATTTTTGATAGATGAGGGGGTCAAGGGTTATGGGGTAAGACAGGAAAGTGGATTTGAAACACAACCAGATCAGCCATGTTCTTATTGAATAGCAGAGCAGACTCTAAGGGCTGAGTGGCTTACTCCTGTTCCTAAGTCCTATATTCCTATGAAACACAGCAAGAAGAAACAGAAAAGAATGGAGATCCAACAGCTAGTTCCCTCTGCTTCAGAACATGCCCCTACATTCTCACACATGCCATCATTTATCCTCTTCCTCCCACTCACCAGCCCAGATGGAGTCACCCAGAATGAAATAGAGAGGGTAAGATGAGGACATTGCATGGGCTGAAACATAAAACATGGCTGTGCCAGAGGAGTAGGGGATGGAGAAGATGAATGAGGGCCCTAAGAAAAGATTAATGAATTGTCATTTCCTACCTGAAGAGCCTGTGGACTCTAACCTCATGGGTCCTGTTTTGAAAAGCATGTCCTGCTTTCTACCCTTAATTAGCACATTCCTTCGATAATATCACCGCCTTCAGCACCTCTTTGGTCTTTTGTCTGTGACAGATTTTGGTTATCTCCACCTATCACTGGCTCTACTTGTCCCATCCCCCCTTAAACCAGCTTATATTTCACCTCTCTTCTATTTTTACTTAGTTCTGTTGAAGGGTCATTTGGACTCGAAACGTTAACTGTGCTCCTCTCCGCAGATGCTGCCAGACTTGCTGAGTTTTTCCAGGTATTTTTGCTTTTGTTATGGACTTTCATTGGATTGGTCCATGATTACACTTGGAAAAATAGTTTGTTGTAGCACTGACTGCTTTGCTACAGGGACTAGTTGAGGCAGATGCAGTTGCACAAAGTGGTTTGCTGTTGCTTTCTGCAGTATGGCTGACCTGGAAACTCTCTCACACTTACCACCTGCCATCTGGCATTTTGGAAGGATTTACAGGCCGATAATCAACCTGTTTGGCCATGTTATGAACACACCTTCCATGATCATCAAGTCCTGAAGTGAAACCTAAACCCAGAGCTTCCGGTCCAGAGGTAGGGATCTTACCATTGCACCACAAGACCTCCTCAGCCCATAAAAACTAGTCAGTTGATTCTCAAATAAACAGACTTTTGCCATTGAGATCTGGGGTGCTGGACTGGAAAGTGAGATATTCTCTGGCCTCCAAGCCATTGATACTGATATCTGACTATTAGATCTTACTAGAATTATTATCATTCCTGATTTGTGGGCAGCCAGAACCAGGGTCCAGTACCTGTCACATGGCTGTATTCTGCTCGCATACTGTTAGGATCTCTCAGGATAACACATGGCAGAAAGAAAATAGGGCTAGGGTGCTGAAGTAGTAGCAAGTGTGCAGGTAGGCCCTTTCCAATACTTACCTGCATGGGATAAGGTCCATCTCAATATCAAGGATGCATTATAAACACACCCACCCTGCAGAAACTGGATAAGCAGGCAATTAAGATTGCCTGGTTATTCCAAGAGCTGGGAATAGGAAGTCTTTCAGCCCAGCAATTCTCCACTGGCTCTTTGATAGAACAATCCAAAATGAATTCCACAGCCCAAGCTTTTACCACATTCCTGTATCTTCCTCTGTTTCAAAAGTTCATGCAGCTGCATCTGCCTCAACTAGTCCCTGTAGCAAAGCAGTCAGTGCTACAACAACCTATTGTGTTTCTCTGTCTTCACCTCATTAGTGATCATTTTAAATTGATGACCTTTTGTCACTGACTCACCATCTACCAAATCACCTCTATTCCTGTGGAAACCATCGCAATATCTCTTGTCTATTTTATAATTATATTTTAACCATCCCTAGTATCACCATACTAAATCTATGTTGTATGCTTTCTATAGCTTGAATGTTTTTTTCTATATAGAGGTGCACAAAACCGCATGCAGTGCTTTAATTGCAGCCAAACCAATATTTTGCATGAATTCATCATTACTTCTTTACTCTTGTACTTTTATTTGTAAAACCAACATTTGGTTGGCCTTTTTAAACAGCTATATCTATTTGCTTCTGCGCCTTCAGAGAATTATATACCTGAATCCCCTTAGTCTCTCTGATCATCCTCCAATGTCTGCACTCATTCTTTCTTCCTTCTGCCAAATTGTATTACCTCACAATTATCCACAATAAATTTCACCTGCCAGCTGTATAGCCATTCTATAAACCCATCTAGTCTTCCAGAAATCTCTCACAGCCATCGGTGGTTACCTAGCCTCCTATGTTTCTATCCTAAGCCAATTTTGAGATTGTGTTTCCCATTTCCAAATTGTTTATTTGTAAAAAAAAACATAAGTGGAACCATCACTGGCTGCCGGGATACAAAACTTTCAAATTCTTTTCAATCTGGGCAACATCCACTTCCTCTAACTCTTTGTTTTCTGCCTGCCAATCAACATTTTTATCCATGCTGCCACATTTCATTACATAGTATATACTTGAATTTTTTGAAAAAGTCTGCTTGTGAAATACCTTGTAAAATGCCACCTGAAAGTCCATATACTGTATGGTACATCTATTGTATTCCCTTCTTAAATCCATTAGGTCATATGTTCAAAAAGCTCTATTCGTCAAGTAGGACATGCCTTTAACAAATCTGAGTTGACTGTCCTTGCTTTGCCCATGCATTTCTAAGCATTTACTAATTTTATCTCAAATTATGAATTTTAAGCATTTGTCTGCAACTAACAACTGCATTTTCACTTAGTTTTCAAGTGTGCCACAGAGTCTTGTCAAATTTATTTTTAAAATGCTAAAATATCTGAATGATGCCACAGCTGTTTATGCCCAAGCACACTTATCATTCACAAAGCAATAAAATAAGGATCTTCAAAATGCTCTGTGAACATTATACTATTCATATTAGCATAAATATTGACAGCAGAAAAAGAAAGGACACAATAAAGGCAGAAGGCAAAGTAATGAGTTTCAGAAAATACTCTAAAATCACATCAACGATTCAGTACTTTTCTGCCTTATCGTTTGACTCTCTGCAATCCTCTTTAACTACTTTTGCTGGACGTACCTCCATTCAACATTCATTTACCTTACACTAGTCTTTCCAGAATGTTCTGTATAATTCTAATTCTAGATGAACTTACAATTTTGCAAAGTTTCTACATTAACAAAACAAAACAAAACAAAAAAAAATCAATTGCTATTGTCAGCACCAATAGTTAACTTGTATATTAAGATGTTAAAATTTTTGGCCGACTATTGTAGAAACCTTGGTTGGCCTGAGGAGAATAGTAAGATCATCTGAATTTTATTGAAACAACTAAATCATCATTTTTTATACAAAATTTTCAAAATAAAAATGTACCCTTATAGGAAACAGGCCAAATTTTGAGATTAAGGGTGAATGAATACTGCCAGTGCTATAGCACTTACACAATAACCTGCTCACTGATGCTCAGCTTAGGTTCCATCAGCGGCACTCGGCTCCTGACCTCATCACAGCCTCTGACCAAACATGGACAAAAGAGCTGAATTCTGGTGGTGAGGTGAGAATGACTGCCCTTGACCTCAATGGAGTGTTTGACCAAATATGACCTCAAGGAGCTCGCTAAAACTGAAGTCAATGGAAATTAGTGGGAAAGCTCTCCGCTGGTTGGAGTCATACCTAGTACAAAAAAAGGTGGTTGTGGATGTTGGAGGTCAATCATCTCAATCCCAGGACATTGTTGCAGGAGTTCCTCAGAGTAGTGTCCTCGGCCCAGCCATCAATGCCTCATCAATGATCTTCCCTCCTTCATAAAGTCAGAAGTGGGGATGTTCGCTGGTGATTGCATAATGTTCAGCACAATTCACGCCACCTCAGATACTGAAGCAGTCCGTGTCCATTTGCAGCAAGACCTAGACAACATTCAAGCTTGGGCTGATAAGTGGTAAGTAACATTCGCACCACACAAGTGCAGGGCAATGACCATCCCCAACAGAATCTAACCATCTCCCCTTGATATTCAATGGCATTACCATCACTGAACCTCACCCCCCTCCAACCTAAATATTCACACCCTCCACCACTGATGCACAGTGGCAGCAGTGTGCACTATATACAAGACGCAATGCAGCAACTCACCAAGGCTTCTTCGACAGCACCTTCCAAACTTGTGACCACTAACAATTAGAAGGACAAGGGCAGCAGATGCATGGGAACAACACCACCTGGAAGTTCCCTTCCAAACCACAAAACATCCTGACTTGGAACTATATTGTCATTTCTTTACTGTCACCAGATCAAAATCCTGAACTCTCTTCTCAAGGGCATTATGGATGGGCAACAAGCAATGCCCACATCACATGAAAGAATAAAGAAAAACGTAGATGTATTTAAGGGAAGGTAGGTAAACCAGATGCCATGGTGGGATTTGAACCCATGCCCCAGAGTATTAGGCTGGGCATCTGGATTACAAGCCCAATGACATTACCATTACACCACCTCCTCCTGTTCATCCAATCTTTTTTTAAATTTAGTTTTAAAAACTTTTGAAATATGTACAAAACTGGGGATGCCATGCAGTAAGGTTGGACTGTCAATTGTTGTTGTTAGAGCCCTGTTGTATAGAACACATGAGGGCATTAGAGGTGCAGAACAACTATAATGTAAGTATGCCACTGTTTAAGTAGGCATGTTTGATAGGTACAAGCTAATAGTGCTCCACGAAGGACAATGACCCAACTCTGAAAGATCTTTCTCTGAGAAAGGATCTTTGGTATTCCCTTGACCCATTGAATCCACACGGACTGTCATCAAATTATCCTGACCCCAAAAGTGCTCTGTGTTCTCCTATAACTACCCTGTGCCAAAATTGTATGACTTAATAAATTATATGTAAATATATATTATTTACAAATAATTAACAACTAGTTAGATGACTTTAAATGGTATAGTATTTTGCTATACAATCTCTCCTGAGGGTGGAATTTTCATCCTCAGCAAGGTATATATAATGGGTGACATTAGATTGCCAAATTTTCCTTCCCATTTAAGTCAATAAAGAGTGTAGAATGGCTAACAGATCTGATATTACTTGTTTTACAGCACTAATTTGAAAATTCTGGTGTTAGTTTTGTAATTTGCCATATGAATTTATATCCATTCATTCATGAGTGCTCTGCCCAAAGTCAGATCCTTGGGCTCATTGTCTGTTGACGTTTCATCCTGAACTGTTTTCTTGGCAGTTTGGCAAGTCCCAAGTCTATCTCAAACCCACACTGTTGGTGTTATTCTAAACCATATGATAGCCATCTAGCCAACTATGCTATCTTGCCTCACTATAGATTAATATATAATACAGGAAATTAATACACATTGCATGCTTATTAAATTGTATAGGTACCATCTTCACAATGTAAAAGTGAGTCCTATGGATTTTGTTTCCCAAAGTGCTGAAATCTCACTATGAACTATTAGTGTACAAAATAGAATAGTTTCATAATGAAATCTTTCAATCTGTTTAATAGAGATGCTAACATATTTAAAACAAATGGGTTACCAATTCAATCAAAATTGCGGACCAAAGAATTTCATGCAAACACATTAAATTCACCCAGCATGATGGATGAAAAAACTGATCAGGTGGAATCTAAAGGTTCTGTTTTTACTAGTCAAAGTGAGAAGCAGGCTCCAGTAATGATTGAGTGACAGGGTCAACAAAAACACTCTTAGTTAATATTCATATAATATGGGAAGAAATAAAATAAATGCATGAATATATTTATTGTTGAGATGAATGTACAAATGCTAATTTTTCTGCCCTAACTCATCTAATGTAAATGGCATTATTAGTGCCTGAAGGAATCTGTCAAGACTCGAAGTAAGATGTTGTCATCATACACTTGAAACATATGCTGTAGTGTGGTCATTTAAAATTATAATATGGATTCAATTGGCAATTCCACTATCGAGAAGGGACAGCACAATAAGTTTTAGTATTGCTGGGCTTGAGAGGGAAAGATCAGCCTGAATTCCCACTCATAATGGTGCTCCGATGCTCCATCCTGTGAAGTGAGCATTCTGGACATCAGGTGAGGACATTGTTGGACTTGGCTGTGATGTCCATTGTGGTGAGGCAGTTTGCCAACATTCAGCGTCAGAAATTCTAAGGGTGCTGCTGTACTATCAGAAGTGCAATATGGTGGAACTTCTCCCCACTGCTTTCACCTGTCATATTACAGGAACAGGGTTAAATAAATAACAGGGCTGGATATCCACTCCTCTAGTGGCACAACAGAGGTGCCTGTGGATAACTGATTGGGCTGAAGGAAACAGAGTCAATTTCTTTTTGTGCTTCCAACACTGAGTATCAGTGAAATAGTGCACATTTATTTTATTTGGGCCTATACATTCTTTCATCCCTATGAAGATACTATCATTGGTGAGTTACTGAGAAGAGGCCAGATGGTTCTGCATGTGGAAGGAGGCAAAATAATTCACAGAACACTATCTTGTACACCTTTTCACAGGCAGATAAATTGCATCTCCAGCTGATTTCATGGTTTCCCAGTTTCCTATCACTCTGGACTGACTCTCTAGACAGTCAGAAGCTGTGTCATTCATCCCTAATGAAGCTGTTCTGTGGAGCAAAGGGTTGTTCCCTGTCAGTGACACCATATAGAGGCCTAATAATGAGTGAGAGAGACCACAACTCATGTCTCACTTTATTGGTGAGAAAATTGATATTAAAATCTCTGTATGTATCACAGTATCTTTACCGTGCAGAAGGAGGCCATTCGCTCCATTGAGTCTGCATTGGCTCTCTGAAACAAAATTCCACCTAATCCCATTCCCCTGCCTTATCCCCGTAACCTTGCACATTCTGTCTCTTCAGGTAGCAATCCAATTCCCATTGAATGCCTCACTCAAACCTACCTCCACCACCCTTTCAGGTAGTTTGTTCCAGACTCCAACCACCCTCTGGATGATTTTTTTTTCCCCTCACATCACATTTACTCCTTTTGCCAAATATTTTGAATCTGTGCCCTTTAGTTCTTGAGTGGGAACAGTTTATCACTATTTACCCTGTTCATACCCCACAGGATCTTGAATACCTCTATCAAATCTGCTCTCAGCCTTCTTTTCTCCAAGGAAAACAGTCCCAACCTCTCCAATCTATCCTCATAGCTACAGTTCTTTATTCTGGAATCATCCTTGTGAACCTCCTCTGTACTCTCTCCAAAGTCTTCTCATGTTTTCTCAAGTATGGTGCCCAGAATTGGACGCAGTACTCCAGATGAGGCCTAAATAGTGACTTATACAAGTTCAACATGACCTCCTTACTCTTGTACTCAATACCCCTATTAATAAAGCCTAAGTTACTATATGCTTTATTAACTTCTCTCTCAACATGCCCTGCCATGTTCCATGACCTACATACGTATACACCGAGGTCCTTCTGTTCCTGTGCCTCCCTTAGAGACTCTCTCTTTATTTTATACTGTCTCGCCATATTTTTTCTGCCAAACTGAATCACTTCACACTTCTCTGCAATGAACTTCATCTGCCATTTGTCTGCCCAATCCACCAACATATCTATGTCTTTTTGAAGTTCAAGACTATCCCCATCACATTTGACAACATTTCCAATCTTCATATCATCTGCAAATTTTGAAATCATGCCCTATATATCACCGTCTAGGTCATTAATATATATCAGTAAGAGTAAGGATCCCAAAACTGATCCCTGGAGAACTTCACTACAAACCTTCTTCCAATCTGAAAAACAACCATTTATCATTACTCTCTGTTTCCTGTCACCCAGCCAATTTCTTATCCAAGTGCCTACTTTCCCTTTTATGCCATGATCCAAATTTTACTCACAAGTCTGTTGCATGGCACTGTATCAAATGCCTTTTGAAAATCCATATGCACCACCAGAACAGCATTTCCCTTATCAACTTTCTCTGTTACCTCCTCAAAAAACTCCAGCAAGTTAGCTAAACATGATTTTCCCTTAATGAATCCATGCTGGCTTTCTTTAATTATCCTGCACTTCTCTAAGTGATTATTGCTTTTATCACATACTATAGTTTCCGGAAGTTTCCGTACCACTGAGGTCAAACTGATTGGTCTGCAGTTGCCAGTTTTATCCTTACATCCCTTTTTGAAAAAAAGTGTAACATTCACAATTCTCCAGTCCTCTGGCACATTCCCTGGGTCTAAGAAAGACTGGAAGATTATTTCTAGTGCCTCTGCAATTTCCACTCTCACTTCCCTCAGTATACTTGGATACATCTCATCTGGTCCTGGTACCTTATCTATTTTAAGATAGCCTTTCCAACACCTCCTTCCTCTCAATGGTAAATTCTTCTAGTGTACCAGTTACCTCCTCTCTCACCTCAGCCTGGATAGCATCTTCTTCCATTGTAAAGATAGATGCAAAGTACTCGTTCAACACCTCCACTATTTCTCCTGCCTCCACATGCAAGTCCCCTTTTTTGTCCCTAATCAGCCGTACTCTACCTTTAACTACCTTTTTATTATTTAAATGCTTAAAGAAGACGTTGGGATTCCCTTTTATGTTCGCTGCCAGCCTCTTTCTGTGCTCTCTCCTTGCTTTTCTTGTTAGTTTCTTCACTTCCTCTCTAGTCCTTCTAAATTCAGCCTGATTCTCCACTGTATTTTCTACCTGACATCTGTCATCTGCGTGCTTCTTCTTTGTCATCTTTAACTCTATCTTTCTTGTCATCCAGGGCACTCTGGATTTATTTGTCCTACCTTTCACCTTCAAGAGAATATACCTTGATATTGCCTACAATACCTTTTCTATGAATGCGGCCCATTGTTCAGCCACTGTCTTTTCTGCCAACGTTTGATTCCAACTCACTCCACTCAGATGCATTCTCATCCCACCGAAGTTGGCTTTCCTCCAATTAATTATCTCTTCTCTGGGTTGTTCCCTGTCCTTTTCCTTGATTAACCTAAACCTTATGATACAATGGTCACTGTCCCCTGGAGGCTCTCCCATTGATATTTGACCCACTTGGGCCAACTCATTCCCCAAAACCAGATTCAAAAATCCAGTCCTCTCATTGGACTGGAAACATACTGCTGCAGAAAATTACCTTGAACGCATTCCAGGAACTCTTGCCCCTCTTGTCCCTTTGTACTATTCCTATCCCAGTCTAGATTTAGATAATTGAAGTCCCACATTATGATTACTCTATAAATCTTGCACCTCTCCGTAATTTCTTTGCAAATTTGTTTCTCCACATCCCTTCCACTAGTTGGTGGTCTATATACTACACCAATCAATGTTATTGCACCTTTTTCATTCCTTACCTCTAGCCAGAGAGATTCCATCCTTGACCCCTCTGGAACATCCTCTCTCTCCAGTACTGTGATGTCATCTTTAATCAATATTGCCATTCCCCCCTCCACCTTTTCTTCCTTTCCTGTCTTTCCTAAACACCTTGTATCCAAGAATATTTAATGCCCAGTCCTGCCCTCCTTCAAGCCAGGCCTCTGTTATAGCAATAATATCATGGTTTCATTTGTCAACTGTGCCTATAGTTCACCAATCTTATTAACCACACTTTGTGCATTCACATACATACACATTAATCCCGATTTAGGCTTTTTTACTTCCTTCCCTATTCTAACCCCATCAACTGACTTACTTTTGCCTATTCAAATTTAAACTCTCTAGGTATTCTATCTAGCTTGATGCTACTCTCTGATATATCCTCGTTATCAGTCGATACTTCACTACTTCCCACTGCAGTTTTTCTCCTCTGCACT
Source organism: Cetorhinus maximus (assembly GCF_964194155.1). Classification (NCBI taxonomy): domain Eukaryota; kingdom Metazoa; phylum Chordata; class Chondrichthyes; order Lamniformes; family Cetorhinidae; genus Cetorhinus; species Cetorhinus maximus. The sequence continues at coordinate 192,779,786 of NC_135879.1, forward strand.
CTGAATATCCCCTGAGGTTCCCTTCCCCCTTCCAATCTAGTTTAAATGCTCCCTAACAATACTAGCAAACCTTCTGTGAAAACATTAGTCCCAGTCCTGTTAAGGTGTAACCCATGCTTCTAGTACAGGTCTCACCTGCCGCAGAACCGATCCCAATGTCTCAGAAATCTAAAACCCTCCCCTCTACTCCATTTCTCCAGCCACGTGTTGAACTGCTCAATCTTCCTATTATGCTCACTAGCATGTGGCATTGGGAGTAATCCTGAGATTACTGCTCTTGTGTTCTTGCTTTTTAATTCGCTTCCTAACTTCCTAAAATCTGCTTTCAGGGCCTCATTCCTTTTCCTCCCTATGTCATTGGTCCCAATGTGGACCACGACCTCTGGCTGCTCACCTTCCCCCAAAAGAATGTCCTGCAGCCGCTTTGCGACATCCTTGACCCTGGCACCAGGAAGGCAACACGCCTACAACCACAGAATTGCCTGTCTGCTCCCCTAACTATGGAATCCCCTACCATTATAGCACTTCCACTCTTCCTCCTCCCCCTCCTATGCAGCTGAGCCACCCGTGGTGTCACGGACTTGGCTCTTGATACAGTCCTCTGAGGAAACATCTCGCTCACCACTATCCAAAATGGAAAAGCGGTTAGAGAGCGAGATAACCTCAGGGGATTCTTGCACTACCTGCCTGTTTCTCTTAGATACTCTGGCAGACACCCGCTCCCTCTCTTAGCTGTGGTGTGACCACCTCTCTAAATGTGCTATCCATGTAATCCTCAGCCTTGCAGATGCATCACAGTGACTCCAGCCACCGCTCCAGTTCCGCAACCCGGAGCTCAAGTTTCTGCAGCTGGTGACACTTCCTGCAGATGTAGCCTTCGAGGCTGCTTTGTGCCTGCACAACTTCCCACATCCCGCAAGATGCATATTCCACATGGCCAAGCCACACTGACATGCCTTAAACTTTATATTAAGTGTTTATTCACCTGTCATTCACCGATCGCCTCCTCCTCTCCCTCTCACGCCTCTTTGTGAAATCCCCACTGCTCTCGCCCTCTTGCGCTCTTTTACCTCAAGTAAGTTCATGACAAATAAATGGCCAATTTGAAAGACAATCAAAGCAAAGGCAGTGGATACTCACCAGCCAATCACCTACCTGCTCCCCTGTGATGTCACGCCTTGATTTTTATTTTAGAATGTGGAAAATGGTTCGAGGTCAGCCCCTGCTGTTCTCGCCCACTCTCGGAGTGAAACTTCCACTCTCTCCCTCTTCACGCTTTCAGCCCCCGCTGTTCTCGCTGACTCTTGGTTTAATTGTTCAATTAAACATTGGGCATTATTTTGAAAGAAAACCACATCTTTTAGCTTTGTCTTCCATTTAAGATCATCTTCCACAATTTAGATTTGTTGAAAACTTTAGTAATGTCACTGCCTTATAGTCAATTTTAGAAACATGAAATGAAGTAAAACCAAATTGAAACTCTTTTTCAATGCGTTTGGTACATTGGTATTTCACTTCAACTGGGACAAAAATGTAGCCGCTTGATGTAACCTTTCTAACTCACTATTATAGCATACATTCAAATATATGCTGTAATGTGGTCATTTAAAATTATACTGGAGAAGACGGTGGTTTAGCTGTAATGGCACTGGCCTAATAATCCATAGGCCCAGGCTACTACTCTGGGGATTTGGGTTCAAATCCCACCACAGGTTATTAATTGAATTCATTTAATAAATCTGGAATATAAAGCTAATCATCAGTAATGGTGACCATGACAAATACCATCGATTGTGCAAAAAACCCACCTGGTTCACTAAAGTCCTTTCGGGAATGAAATCTGCCCTCCTTACTTGGTCTGGCCTACATGTGAGTCCAGATTCTCAACAATATGGTTGGCTCTTAACTGCCCTCTGAAATGGCTGAGCAAGCCACTTAGTTCAAGTACAATTAAGGATGGGCAACACATGCTGGCATTGCCAGTAATGCCCACATCCCATGAAAGAATAAAGAAAAAAAAATCTATAAAGGCCCAAATAAGAACCACAGTGGCATTTAAATATTACAATGTACTCAAATGGAGAACTATTCCATCCACTTGGGATGCTCCCTTCATTCAGCTGGAATGGGCCTCTCAGCCTGTGAAATTATTAAAGGGTTAGAGTTTTTATTAGCTCTTTGTTTTCCAGTTTTGCATGTAGGAGAACATGCTCACTACTAATGTGGAACAGATCTAGTTAGATCAGCAGCTATTCTACAGTGTCACTGCTGAAAATCACCAGAATCTATCTCCAGTTTTACAGTACATTATTCATTTGCTTTTGTTTAAGAAGAGGTTTTCTTTTTCAAACAAAACCATTGAGTGTTTTTGTCCGAATGCACCTGGTGCAGAGTCGCAAGTATTATTGGTACATATTGTGAAATTCAGGTTTAGGGACCAGTGCACCTTGCATAATCCACCATTTATTAATCAAAAGCTTCTAAGTAAAGAATCCTGTGCTAGTCAGCAAGTTAAGATGAATGATGGGGGTTGAAGCATCACCATTTCATTGCTAAAGTAGCACAAGATGGAAGATGGCATGTCAAGAAGCTTAGTATGCACCAGAACTGCAATACATGTGCCCACCATGAAACCACAAACCATATCTGCAGGCCATGACACACCTATCTTGCAAACTGTTTTGGTGGAGCCAGTTGAAGATCTGTACCATCAGCTGTAGTGACACCTGTGAATAATCTACACCATAGGAATATTACCTCTACCTCCAGTATCAGCTCATGTGTGGCCCACACATATATTAAGCAAATATCTGTTGCAAGGTAGGGACTGGCAGCACAATCATCTAGGTTTCCATTGAATAACAAAGCACCATGACAAAGCTGCCCACTGCACTTCTAAAGCAGAGAAATCATTAATGTCAATCATGCTGCCCAATCTTTGGGTCAGTTAGTGATCGTGCGTTATGCCGATAGTTTATGTTACAATGATATAATTTAGGAACCACTTTAAAGATCTGAGCGTACCAAGATTTTCAGTTGTAACTTGCAGCTTGAGTATGATTATGCATGAGAAGCAATGAGGAAGCTGCAAAGCGTAATGCACATCAAACTGGCAGGCAGCACCTTTTGCTAGGCATACTTGGGGTATCTACTTAATATTCAATGGCATTACGATCGCTGAATCCCCCACTACCAACATCCTGGGGGTTACCATTGACCATAAACTGAACTGGACTAACCATATAAATACTGTGGCTACAAGAGCAGGTCAGAGGCTAGGAATCCTGCAGTGAGTAACTCACCTCCTGACTCCCCAAAACCTGTCCACCATCTACAAGGCACAAGTCAGGGATGTGATGGAATACTTTCCACGTGCCTGGATAAGTGCAGCTCCAACACTACTCAGGGAGCTTGACACCATCCAGGACAAAGCAGCCTGCTTGATTGGCACCCCGTCCACAAACATTCACTCCCTTCACCACCAACGCACAGTGGCAGCAGTGTGTACTATCTGCAAGGTGCACAACAGGAACTCACCAAGGCTCCTTCGAGAGCACCTCCCAAACTGATGACTGCTACCATCTAGTAGCACAAGGGCAGCATACACATGGGAACACTACCACCTGTAAGTCCCCCTCCAAGTCACTCACCATCCTCACCATTCCTTCACCGTCGCTGGGTCAAAATCCTGGAACTCCCTCCCTAACACCACTGTGGGTGTACCTACACTGCAGGACTGCAGCGGCTCAAGAAGGCAGCTCATCACCACTTTCTCAAAGGCAATTAGGGATGGGCAATAAATGCTGGCCTAACTAGTGATGCCCATGTCCCATGAATGAATTAAAAAAAATATGGTACTGCTTGGTGACCAGAAATTAACACCTTCCTTCAGATATACCACCCTTTTTCATACCTGTTGCCACATTGCTGTATGTACTGTACACAGCAATGACCATCATTTCTGGTCAGACTGCCGCACTGCTCTAATCACGAGAGGGTATATAGGATGACAACCAGAGATCTGTCTCGGACTAACTTCATGCTGCAGCACCTCTAATTTGCCAGCCAGTTGGGAGTGGAGGGTGGGGTATGTAGTTTAGGTGCTGCATCGCTTCATCACTCAACCACAGACTCTATCTCCAGCCCTCATATCAATGTCACGTTCCCTTACGTTTGGCAACCTTTTTTTTTTCTTAAATTGAAGTCAGTGAAAAGGCAAATTGGACAGAAAGGTCCACTACTTCCAGTTTTACACCCTCACTAAAACTGAAAATTGGCCCTCCCCCAGAATGTGGCTCAAAATTATACCAGTGAGTGCTCACTGGCCCGTGGTCTTGTAGCAATAGTGACCATTTTTCACCTTCCCAATGTAATATTTCTGAATCAGCCATCTGCGCAGTAACTGTTGACACTGTCGGATAGTCCAAAATGGGTGATGTCGAATCAGCTTCCTGATTTTTATTTGTGATGGATTTTTCTGTGTTTTGTAGGATCGATTTATTCATTCGCATTGCCGATGCAGAATTGTTTCCACTGAGAACTCAGGTGCATAAGGCACTGACCCTATAGACGAAGCTTCACTGCTGGCAGCATGAGATTGTGTAAGCTAATATTACACATTTCATATTCCTCTGTGAAGTAGTTCTACAGAATTTGCTGTTTACTCATCAATCTCTCACATTATCTGTTACTTTTGTCAGTGTGAACAACTATCTTGGATCAACATTATCAATCGATCTTCATCGCCATGACAGCTGCCACCACATAGAGCAAACATCTCATTGAAAATGCAACAAATGTTATTCCACCTGAATAGTTCGTGTGTTTGAAAGACATATAAGATATCTTGGAGTTCAGATGATGTTGATGACAAGCTCCACGTGGTTTCTGGTATCATCAGTGTTCTATTCCAGAAAATCAGACAGTGAAGGATAGAACTGGAGCCTAATCTCTACATATACCTCATAAGCTTTTATTTACAGAGACAAATATTACAAACCTGCATCTCTTAACCCAAGAGCCACAGTTTCAGTCTGCTCCTATAGATAGGAGCACAAGTAAATCCCCAGTTAATGTCCACCACACAAGCACAAGTAAACACTCAAGAAATATAAAATTAACAGTTGAATCCTCCAATGAGCTACACTGTAGTAACACACTTCAACCTTGTGCTTAGCCCCCTGCGTAAAACAAATCCCAGGTATGGAAATTTTCAGTGGCAAGATGCAAAATTAAGATGTACATTAATGTCAAAATAATAAACATGGCTAAAATGGAAACCTGCACCTGTATATTTATCCTCTTATATTTCTGTCCTAGTTACATACTTATCAATTTCTTTCTTTGCAGCTGCTTGGCCATTGGATTTTGAAAGATACAATTACAGAGTGAGATCTATCCAGCAGCCATAATGGTAATGAAAGCCTTTCATTAAATGTATAGTGACTATAAATTCTGTTATATCCACTCACCACCCAATAATAGTATCTTGTTTTCTCTTATTCTCCAGAAAGAAGAATGTGAGTAATTACTGGCACAGCCTGTACACATCGGAGATTACAACTTTCAGATCGAAGGGCGGGAGATGGCAGTCTCCCATATGAAGCTGCTGCCAAATGCAAGAAAGCTGGCAATCTGCTTTATTCTTTGTGCAAGGACCTCCCCTATATTCTGTATCCTGTATCTGCTATTGTTGAGGCCAATAAACAGCACGAAAAGTTGCAGTATAGATCAGCTCAGTATTTGGTTCAACCTGCGTTGCTGTAACAAAAGGGGTTTAAAAGGGAAAGGGAAACTAACAGCTAACAGTTCCCAGAAGAGGTTTCTGCTGTGTGTCACTTCAGGTGGAAATAAAACAAAAAAAAAGAAACAGTGAAATAATCTATTGGATGGTTTCCTGCTCTGAAAAATCACCTGATGTGACACTACCTTCAATCTATGTGATAACCCCATGGATCAGTTCTCCACAACATCACATTTGCTTTACTTCTTTGTGTTGGGCAGAAAATGAAAATCAATCCATTTGAGCAATTAGTATGCTATTTTTTTTTTGAAAACTTGTACTTGCAGAGAAAGCTACAGGTAGCTTAAACAGGGGCAAAATCCCAAAAGGAGTTAGGTAAGAAACATTCTTTAAGCAGGCTTAAGTTATATGTTACAACTGCATTTCTAAAGCTACTCGAAATTCGTGATGAGGCCAGTAATCAATATTCTAATCCTAATTACCATGATCAATTGTTATAATAGACTTGACAAAGTGGAGAAGCCTTGTATTTAGACACTCTTGAGAGCCTACAACCAATTGTGTTGCCTACAGGCAGGGTGGTGTGCTACTGCTTTGACAAGCATGTGCTCAGAACATATCCTCTCAGTCTTGCAAAAAGTAGATGTATAAAACAAGGCTGTTCTCAATGAGCATGACCAGTCTTGCTCTCTATTATATGAGGTTTGAATTGGTGTATATAACCAAGGCTACACATTGGGAACAGAGATTGCTTTTCAGTTGCTGCTTACAATGCTACATTTGTTTTAGTTTCCTTTAATGTACGATGGGCGGTATTGCACACGGTAGGGTAGAAAATATGGTCACTCTCTTTATATCCATCTTTGATGTTTATGTGCTGTCTTTTCTTGTGCCTCTCCTTTTATGCTTCTGTCTCTCTTTTCACTGCTAATTCTTTACCCTTTTGTTTTATTGTTTCTCTTTCTATCCTATTCTCTGTCTCCCTCTGTTTCGTCTTTTCTCCCAAGTGGAAGTTGGTGGGTGGAATGTCATGGTGTGGCAGGGAAAAGAGCTAACTATGGTTGTGGACTCCATCTATGTAACCCCCACCTGAAATGATGTGACCATAGTAATTTCCACCCCATCCCCTCCCCCATTCACTCTTAGATTTTTCCACTTCCTTACTCCATTTGTGTCCTCCATCTCATTCACCTTCCTCTCACCCCACTACTTCCATTATTATCCCACGACTTCCCCTTTAAAGCATTCACTCTTGCTTTTCTTTGCTCTGCTGCCACTCACCTCACCCTTAAATCGCTATCTATTCTTCCTCTCTCCCACTTCATTGTTTCTTCTTACTTTGACTCCAGTCTCTTTGCTTACACACACAATTTTTTTTTAAAACTCTGGTAAACCTTTACAGACTTGTTCCCTAGTTTTTCAAACTTATCTGAAGAAAATCTATTTGACAAAAAGTAAGAAAATGACCCCACCTTTGCTTCCTAAGTACAACTGAGTCAATAGATCTGATGCATTTTGAAAAACTAGTTACAATGAAAATAATCCAACTGCAGAATTTGAATTCAGCCTCACACAATCAAAGTTCTGGCAAAAATATGGAGATAGGTTTTAAAAATAATTAGATTAAAAAAAAACAGGGCAGTAGCCATGGGTGAAGGAGCAGAAAGACCCAAATAATATTTGATTGCACTCCATGTTTTGTGACCGGAGTCAGGAGAGACACAGGTAACTAATGGAAAACAGGAGAGCTACCAGGTTGGAAAAATATAAAATCATGAGCTACATACTGTCACTACTACATGGTTCATCTGTGTATTACGTGGTGAAGCTGTGACAGGCATGGTGTGATACCCTGACCATTGAAAACTCCAAGAACTAATCACTTGTTTTCCAATAATGTTATCTCTAACTCACCAGAGGGTAATTTAGCCCTTAAGTTTTTCACCATTCAATTTGATCATGGCTGATCTGTCCCTCCACTCCAATTACCCACCTTTGCTCCATGTCCCTTTGATACTTAAAATTACAATTCATTCAGCTTCCACAGCCTATTGGGTGAGAGAGTTACAGATTCCACAATCCTGTGTGTGAAAAAATGCTTCCTGATTTCACTCCTAAATGCCCCAGTTCTACTTTTAATTTTAATAACAATGCCCATTGTTCTTCATTCCTGTATCAGAGGAAATGGTTTCTTTGTATCTACCTTGCATAATTTTTTAAAAATTTATTCACGGGATGTGGGCTTCGCTGGCTGGACCTGCATTTATTGCCCATCCCTAATTGCCCTTGAAAAGGTGATGGTGAGCTGCCTTCTTGAACCCCTGCAGCCCATGTGGTGTAGGTACATCCACAGTGCTGTTAGGAAGGGAGTTCCAGGATTTTGACCCAGCGACAGTGAACGGCGATATAGTTCCAAGTCAGGATGGTGAACAACTTGAAGGGGAACTTCTAGGTGGCGGTGTTCCCATCTATCTGCTGCCCTTGCCCTTCTAGATGGTAATGGTCGTGGGTTTGGAAGGTGCTATCTAAGGAGCCTTGGTGAATTTCTGCAGTGCATCTTGTAGATGGTACACACTGCTGCCACTGTACATCGGTGTTGGAGGGAGTGAATGTTTGTGGATGTGGTGCCAATCAAGTTGGCTGCTTTTTCCTAAACAGTGTCAAGCTTCTTGAGTGTTGTGGGAGCTGCACTCATCCAGGCAAGTGGGGAGTATTCCATCACACTCCTGACTTGTGCCTTGTAGATGCTGGACAAGCTTTGAGGAGTCAGGATGTGAGTCGCTTGCTGCAGGATTCCTAGCCTCTGACCTGCTCTTGTAGCTGTAGCATTTATGTGGCTAGTCCAGTTCAGTTTCTGATCAATGGTAACCCCCAGGATATTGATCGTGGGGGATTCAGTGATGGTAATGATATTGAATGTCAAGGAGTGATGGTTAGATTCTCTCTTGTTGAAGATGGTTATTGCCTGACACTTGTGTGGCGAGAATGTTACTTGCCACTTGTCAGCCCAAGCCTAGATATTGTCCAGGTCTTGCTGCATTTCGTCGTGGACTGCTTCAGCATCTGAGGAGTCATGAATGGAGCTGAACATTGAGCGATCATCAGCAAACATCCCCACTTCTGACCTTATGATGTTGGAAGGTCATTGATGAAGCAGTTGAAGATGGTTGGGCCGAGGACACTACCCTGAGGAACTCCTACAGTGATGTCCTGGAGCTAAGAAGACTGACCTCCAACAAACACAACCATCTTCCTTTGTGCTAGGTATTACTCCACCCAGAGGAGGGTTTTCTCCCTGAATCCCATTGACTACAGTTTTGCTAGGGCTCCTTGATGTCACACTCTGTCAAATGCTGCCTTGATGTCAAGGGCAGTCACCCTCACCTTACCTCAGGAGTTCAGCTCTTTCGTCCATGTTTGAACCAAGGCTGTAATGAGGTCAGAAGCTGAGTAGCCCCGGCGGAACCCAAACTGGGCATCAGTGAGCAGGTTATTGCTAAGCAAGTGCCACTTGATAGCACTGTTGATGACCCCTTCCAATACTTTACTGATGATGGAGAGTAGACTGATGGGGTGGTAATTGGCTGGGTTGGATTTGTCCTGCCTTTTGTGCACAGGAGATACCTGGGCAATTTTCCACATAGCCGGGTAGATGCCAGTATTATAGCTGTACTGGAAAGGCTTGGCTAGGGGCGGGACAAGTTCTGGAGCATAAGTCTTCTAATCCTTTTATCAATTTAAAGGCCTCTATTAGGTCACCCCACAACCATCTGACCTCCAGGGAACACAAACCAAGTTTATGCAACCTGGGAGATTTTAAAATAATTTAGAAGCTTAGTCTCATTTATTATTGAAAAAGAAATTAGTAAAAGGTTTATAACAGAGCTTTCATTTCTTTTCCTCATGGATCAGTGTTCACCTGGGGCTTCTCCTTGTTTCAGGCCACACGTTTTGTTGTTTACCACACTATAACATCAGCCCATTAGTATATGGTCTCTTTTTAGACTTCCATACAGAATAAGTGAACTACTATGAACTATTTCAGTGTCTGACCTTAAAAGATAAAAGTAAATTCTGGAGCAGGAAATGGTCATTGTTTGAAGGATCTCAATCACCTCAAGGCTACTTAAGATCATATTCTTCAACCCTTCCTTTCTCCAGAAACTCATTTAACCCATCTACTTCAACATTTTTTGATATGTATTTCAAATTATGCCTGACTTCCCTGCTCGCTTCTAATTTCCCAACTTTTAACTTCTGTCAACTGGTATTTAAACCTTTGACTGAAGTGAATAATTTGCTTGTATAGCTACTAAAATAAGTCTGCCTTCACCAGTGTGAATATACTTTATTCAAAGTGTATTGGTTTATAGGAGAATGGGTCAATTTGAACTCAGTCTGCCAGGCAGGTATGGAGCAAAGGTAGTCCTAAAATCACTTACCACTCTTATCCCACTCCGATTCTATCCACTACCATTTTACTCAGCACCTTTACAAAGGTGCCCACAACAATCAAGTGGGAGCCTCATTAAACTAAGCAAATCAGTGTCCAATGACATATATAGGAACCCAACTGCGATTTTGAGATACAAATTGGTGTAGCACCTTTCCATTTATGCCATTTGATGGATGGCCTAACTAGTGGCTCTTAAAGGGACCTCAGGAGTCATATAAAGGCCCAGGTTATATCTTTATTTTGGTGGACTAAAAGGGCTTAAAGGATCAGGACTAATTTCTTGTCCACTCAGAATTGGCAAGCAGCTGCAGGGGTCCTTGCCTGTTCTCTACCTGTTAATAATTAAAACTGCCCCTGAATTCATACAATTAGAACAGGGGCTTTGGAATGCTCAACATGAATTCTGCTTTAGACAGGAGGCCATATGAAAGTATTTATATCAGAAGTTTAAGTGTACCAGAAATAAAAATGATACATTAATAAGTAATATTAATAGAATAAATGACAATATTAATAATAATTCCACCATTTAAAAAAAACACTATCATGATTGTTGTAGAAGGTGAACAGTAGAACAGCCATGTGCTTTCAAAATCCGGCAAATTTTAAAAGGTTTGGCTAAAACATCTTCTCCCCTTGAAGACAGTTTCCTTTTAAATGTGGTTACCTTTGGGGTGTATAACATAATAAAAGCATAACACGGATGGAAGGGTGACCAGTAGCAGTTAATGCTCATTGGTCCACTAAAAGAATGACCCAAGTGCAAGAGGTCAAGAGTTCTGATCAACAGTTAACTGGAAGCCAGTTGATTCACTGCCTAACATATACACTATTATACTGAGTGACTGATAATCTGCACCTTGCTGTTTCTGCAGTTGCAGTTCTTATGGTTGCCGTGAAGTGAAGCTCATATAATGATTAAGTGTTTATTCACCTTTCAAACCTCTTCTTTACTGTTAACTTTAGTTACTTGGATTTCTCTCGTTGAAGTTAGTGACTGTTCACCAACTTTGTGAAACTGAAAAGGTCATTTCATTAGATCTAGGTAATTTAGTAGATAAATTCTGGCTATTTAATATGAAGTGATGGTATTATTGAAATGTATGCTTTAATTGAATTTTAATCTCCCAGCCCAACAGAAATGTCATAATTTTTATCATCATTACAATATTAGTAAAAATCTCTTGGTAAGCAAGAAAGAGGAGTGTCATTCAGCACTGTATAGGATTTCTTTTTAAGGTTTTCCTTCATGATAGGCTGGAAAAAAGAACCAGTTACTGAGAACCATCGAACCATGGAAAAGTTGCGGTGTAGAAAGAGGTCATTCAGCCCATCATGTCTGCACCAGCCAAAAAGAAAAAAAAGAAACTAGCCGCTCTTTGTAATCCCACTTTCCAGCATCTGCCCCAAAGCCTTGCAGTTTACAGCACTTCAAATGCCGATCCAGGTACTTTTTAAATGAGTTGAGCATTTCAGCCTCAACCACCAACTTAGGCAGTGAATTCCAGACACCCACCACCCTCTGGGTGAAAAAGGTTTTTCTCATGTCCCCCCTAATCCTTCTACCAATCACCTTAAACCTATTCCCCCTGGTAATTGGCCCTTCAGCTAGAGGAAACAAGTCTTTACTGTCTACCCTATTTAGGCCCCTCATAATTTTGTACACCTCAATTAGGTCACCCCTCAGCCTCCTCTGTTCTAAGGAAGACAACTCTAGCCTATCCAATCTCTCCTCATAGCTGCAATTTTCAAGCTCTGGCAACATCCTTTTAAATCTCCTCTGTACTTTCCCCTGAGCAATTGTGTCCTTCCTGTAATGTGGTGACCAGAACTGTACACAAAATTCTAGCTGTGGCAGCATTTTATACAGTTCCATCATTACATCCCTGCTTTTGTATTCAATACCTTGCCCAATAAAGGAATGCATGCCATATGCTTTCTTGACCACCTTGTCCCTAACCCTAACCCTAACCCTAACCCTAACCCTAACCCTAACCCTGTCCACCTGTCCTGCCACCTTCAAGGATCTGTGGGCATGCATTCCAAGGTCTCTCACTTCCTTAACTCCTCTAAGTAACTTCCTGTTCATTGAACATTCCCTTACTTTGTTTGCCCTTCCCAAATGCATTACCTCACACTTTGCCAGATTGAATTACATTTGCCAATTCTCCGCCCACTCAACCAAACCATTGATATCATTCTGGAGTTGACAACTATCATCTTCACTATCAACTACATGGCCAATTTTTGTGTCATCCGAAAATTTCCCACTCATGCCTCCCACGTTTAAGTCTATGTCATTAATATATACCACAAACAGCAAGGACCCCAACACTGAGCCCTGTGGAACACCACTGGAAACCGTTTTCCATTCGCAAAAACATCCAACAACCATTACCCTTTGTTTCCTGTCACTGAACCAATTTTGGATCCAACCTGCCACCTTCCCCTGTATCCCGTGAGATCTGAATTTCCTGACCAGTCTGCCATGAAGGACCTTGTGAAATGCCTTACTGAAATCCATGTAGACAACATCAACTGCACTACCCTCATCAATCCTCCTTGTTACTTCCTCAAAAAATTCTAAGTTAGTAAAACATGTTCTTCCCTAACAAAACCATGCTGACTATCCCTGATCACTCCATGCCTTTCTGAGTGATAGTTTATCCTGTCTCTCAGAATTGTTTCCAATAATTTTCCCACCACCAAAGTCAGACTGACTGGCCTATCATTTTCTGGCCTATCCCTCACACCCTTTTTAAATAATGGTACAACATTCGCAGACCTCCAATCCTCTGGGACCTCGCCTGTATCTAGTGAGGATTGAAAAATGATCCTCAGGGCATCTGCTATTTCCTCCCTGGCTTCCTTCAACAGCCTGGGAAACAATCCATCTGACCCTGGTGATTTATTCACCTTCAAGGATGCCAGTCCCTCTAGTACTCCCTCTCTCACTATGCTTATTGTATCTAATATTTCACACTCCTCTTTAACTAGAATGTCTGCATCATCCCTGTCCTTAGTGAAGACAGAGGCAAAGTGCTCATTGAGAACCCTGCCCACATCTTCTGCATCAGCCCACAAGTTACCATGTACATCTCTGATAGGCCCTGACTTTTCCTCAGTTATTCTCTTGCTCTTAATGTACTGGTAAAACATCTTAGGATTTTCTTTGATTTTACGTGCCAATATTTTTTTTGTATCCTCTCTTTACATTCCTAATTTCCATTTTTACTTCACTCCTGTACTTTCTATACTATAAGGCTTTCTATAGTATTAAGCCTTTTATGACTGTCATAAGCTTTCTTTTCCTGCTTTATCTTGGTCTGTATGCTTCTGGATAAGCAAGGAGCCCTAGATTTGGCAGTGCCACCCTTTTCCTTTGTGGGGACATGTCTACACTGTGCCCGTAGAAACTCACCTTTGAATGCCTCCCACTGATTTGAGACAGTTATTCCTTCTAATAGCCATATCCAGTCCACACTCGCCAGCTCATCTCTTAGCTTTGTAAAATTTGTCTTCCCCCAATTTAGAATTTTAACTCCTGTTCTATCCTTGGCCTTTCCCATAATGATGCTAAATCTGACTGTATTATGAGCACTACCGCCATAATGGTCCCCCACTGCTACTTCATCCACTTGCCCAGATTCATTTCCTAAGACTAAATCTAGAATTGCGTTCCTTCTCATTGGGCTTGTTACATGCTGGCTAAAAAAGTTCTCTTGAATCCAGTTCAAGAAGTTTGCGCCCTCTGTCCCTTCACATTGTTCGTATCCCAATTGATATTAGGGTAGTTGAAGTCCCCAACGATTACTGCCCTATTGTTTTTGCAATCAGAAATCTGTCTACATATTTGCTCTTCTAACTCTCTTCCACTATTTGGGGGCCTATAGTATACTCCTAGCAGTGTGGCTGCCCCTTTTTTATTTCTGAGCTCAACCCACATGGCCTCATTTGATGCATTATTTAGTATATCACCCCTCCTCACAACTGTAATTGATTCTTTAACCAATAATGCTACAACTCCACCTTTTTTTATCCCCCTCTCTATCCTGCCTGAAAACTCTATATCCAGGGATGTTGAGCTGCCATTTTTGCCACTCCATAAGCTAAGTTTCCGCTATAGCGATGATATCATGCTGCCATGTATCTATCTGTGCCCTCAGCTCATTGCCTTTATTTGCTATACTCCTTGCATTTACATGTACACCTTTTAACACTGCCAAATTCCTGTGCTGTACATTTTTTAACCTGTGCTTTTTCTGTCTTTAAGAGTCACTCACTAATTCTCCATCTCCCTTTCCCTGCTCTGAATTTGCCCTCAGGTTCCATCCCCCTGCCAATCTAGTTTAACACCGCCCCCCTGCCAACAGTTTAGCAAATCTCCTGATATTCATCCCAGCCCTGTTCAGAAGTAGACCATCTGGCTTATACAGGTCCCACTTTCCCCAGAACTGGTCCCAATGCCTCAGAAATCTGATGTCCTCCTTCCTACACCAGCTTTCCAGCCAAATGTTTATTCACTCAATTCTCCTATTTCTATACTCGCTCGCACGTGGGACTGGGAGTAATTCTGAGATTACTGCTTTAGAGGTCCTGCTTTTCAATCTCCTCCCTAGCTCCCCAAAATCTGCTTTCAGGACCTCATCCCCTTTCCTACCTAAGTCATTGGTAACAAGGTGGACCACAACCTCTGGCTGATCACGCTCCCCCAGAGGAATGTCCTGCAGTTGCTCTATGACATCCTTGAATCTGGCACCAGGGAGACAACATACCATCCTGGAGTCATGTTTACAGTCAAAGAAATGCTTGACTGTTCTCTGAGAAGAGGCATAGGGCCAGAAAATCCCAGCCAGTCATAATGCGACCCACCCCTGGAGATTCAGCGGCCCAGCCAAAAGTCCATTGACTTATGGTGAGACTGGACAAACCAGGCAGCATGTGGGGCCAGAAAATCCCGCCCATTACTTCTTGTGCACATCCAAGAACCGTCTGTTGGACACTTGTCATTTTGGACCTCTTGACAGGTAATTAACAGTCACTTAAGGGTCTCTTTTACTGCTGCTGGTATTAAGCCAGTGGTGGGTTTGCCATGTGGGGAGCATGACAAGCAAATCCATGTGAGGTTGGTGGCAGGCTCCCGGGGGAGGGGTCCCTTGTTCAATGGCACTTAGTGTCTGATTGAGGGACCCGACATCAGGAAGGGGAGGGCCTACTGAGAGACACCCCTCCCCACTTTCCCATGACCCGCACCCCACCACTCCCCTCCCTCATCACTCACCCATGGCCTGGGATCCAACAACAAAACTAGGCCTTGGGTGTGCGCTGTATCAGAAGCAGCCACCACCTCCTCAGTGGCATTGCCTTTCAATAGAGCTGCCGGCCTCTGATTGGCCAGAAGCTCTCAGCGGGTGGAACTTCTTCCCCTTGGGCCCTTGATTCCAGGGAAGACCTGCCCCTGTCCAGTAATGTGCAGGCAAGATTCCCAATGTCTCCATTAAATACCACTCCCTGAGATGATGCAGAGGAGGTTTACCAGCATGGTTCCAGGAATTAGGATTTTAGCTCCAAGGTTAGGTTGGAGAAGTTGGGGTCACTCTCCTTGAAGCAAAGGAAACTGAGGGGAGATTTGATAGAGATGTACAAGATTATGACAGGTTTGGATAAATTATACAAAGAAAAGCTGTTCACATTAACTAATGGTACAAGGGGGGCACAGATTTAAGAAATTGGGCAAGAAGTGCAGGAGCAGATTTGAGGAAGGATTATTTTATGCAGTGAGTGGTAATGACCTGGAACTCATTGCCCAAGAGGGTGGTGGAAGCAGAGACAATTAATTATTTCAAAATGAAATTGGTTGAGCACTTGAGCAAAATAAACTTACAGGGTGGCAGTGATAGAGCAGGAGAGCGGCACTGATTGGATTGCTCTACTGAGAGCCAGCCTGGATTCAAAGGGCTGAATGGTCTCCTTCTGTGCAGTAATGACTTTCAGATCTGACCAGTCCATTTCTGGACAATTGTCATTAAAGTGAGTGAGTATGGGGAAATTACCCTGTTGTGGGTATCAGACCCAATGTGCAAATGTCATTGGAAAGTTCAATATTAGATAGGGTTGTAGGGCTGGGTCTTCCAAAATTAAGACCGCTAACCTTGAAATGCTTGCTTGCAGCAAGAAATGGTCCAGCAGCTGAAAGCATTCAGTACTGGACTTTCCATCAAGAGATCTGAAAGTTGAGTTGCAGCACTGCTTGTCTTTTCAATTGACGTACATTAACATCGCCAGATGATCATTTTAGTCCTTGCATAGGCATTAATTAAAAGCACCCAAAATATGGGAACATTTCTTTCAGGAAAGTGATATTTGTATTATGTTTGCTAAATATTTAAATTTAGAAAAATGTAAACAGAAGTATAGAACAAGGAATAAAAACAGGATATGCTGGAAATTACCAGACCTGAGTATTTGCAGCATTTTGTATTTTTATTTCAGATTTCCACCGTACACAGTATTTTGTTTTAATATAGAACGGGAAACGCCATTTGATACTCACGTCTACTATTCAACAAAAAATATTGCAAAGCAGAAAATATAGAATCCATCACACCACACTTGGGTTCGTTTCATCACCTCACTGGGTGCAACTTTTGTCTTTGGGTGAGAGCCGGTGACTGTGAATTGGCCTCCCTTTTTACACCTGGTCTAAATGAATGTCAGGCAATGTGTGGAAATGGTTGCTGATTTGATATCACCTAATGTTTGCCCAGCAGTAAAAGCTCCCGCTCACATCTTCTGCTGCTCATTTTTTTTCTTCAGACCGCAAAGCCGCACAAATTTTTTTTCTTATCACCCCGAAGCTAAGATGTCTTACTCCACTCAATCTTTCCTTTCTTTTAAAAAATACAGGTGAAACAAACCCAAGTTTGGTGTGACCCAACCATGGATTCTTTATTCAGCTCATCTTCCCTGCCAGTCTTTCCAAATCTGTTGCTGTATTACACTATGGGCTTTGGCCCATTTCTGGATTAAAGAAAATAGTTTTTAAAAAAAGAGAGTGATCTGCGTCATCTCACCTACAGGATATTCCTTCCTGATGGCCAAATGACTAGCAGCAACCCTGCAGGGCCGCAATGGAGCTAAGGAAATTTCCGTGTGTGACTAATGCGGAGCAGGAAAATGTAATATTCTGTAATAGCATGTCAGAACATGAATCCATTGTGAAAGCAATTCCACTCAGAAAAGTAATTTTCCAAAGCAAAAAGAAACATTACTGGGAATGTTCTTTGGGCTTTTCCTCCTCCACTGCTACACCACTGGAGGAAGCTTCACGTAGGTGTAAATGGGATTTCCAAAATTACAGCAGTAGAATGGAAAGAGCTCTGAGGAAATTTTGGACAAAAGATTATTAGAAGCAAACAGGATAAGACTGCTTTGTCTATAATTCTATTTATGTGCAATAATACTCAGCTGTTTGGCACATTCCTGTGTAGACTTGAACCATACAGATCAGGAGGATGCTAGCTTCTCTCTCCAGATTGTGTTGAAATTAGGAAATCTGATCCGTCTGAGACAACCCAAAACGTAGACGGTTTACAAATAACAATATTAACATTTTTATGTTTATATAACATTATATAACATGTTTATATAATGCCTTTAATGCAGAAAAATATCACGAGGTATAACCACAAATAAATGGATGCTGAGCCAAAGAAGGAGATAGGGAGATAGTAGAAGGCATGGCCAAAAACTTGGACAAAGCAGTGAGTTTTGAAAAGAATTTTACAGGGGGAGAAGGAGGTGAAGTGGCTTTGGCAAAGAATTCTGGGTTGTGGAGCCTAGGCAGTTGAGGGCATTCGTCAATGGATTTGGGTGGGGGTGGGGGGGTGCAAAGACAGCAGAACAGAGATTAGGATGTGGGGTCGGAGAAAGCTTAACTCCCTAGTTCTCCTCATTCAGGGAAGGAGCAATCAACTACCGTGCTTGCTCCTGACTGCCGTGCAGATACTTCAAGAAAATGTGTGGATGCGGATAGTGGGTGAGAATAGGATTAGGCTCAGCTATTATACTGTCCATATTGAATAACCTGCCAGCTGTCACTGTCAAGGCTCATATGTGACAAATCTTTACCTGGGTAAGTTACCCAGCATGCCTGATGCCAAAAGAACCACTTGATGCCAAAAGAGCTATACCTCAGCGTGGCTGAGTGTTTTCAGGGATTGAGAGGAAGTGAACAGGAGAACATTAGGGGAAAAAAAAATTAAAAAGAACTGAAATGTTAATTTCAAAACATAATGTGAGTGTGAATGTGAGTACACCTACTGTAATGAGTTACGACTACCTTTTATTCCTTTAAATGGAAGAAAAAATGAATGGGGTCTGATTTGGATGACTAACCAAATTAAATTTCTAAAGAAGTGTAAAAAAGTGCATGGTTTTCTTTAAATTGTAAACTTCAAAAGAAAATTGAGAATTCTAAAAAAGAGATTTTATATAATATTAATGGACATTTAAAAATATTACAGATTGCACAACTAGTCAGTCAGTATCTGCTACAAAGAGGTAAGTTAATGTTTCAATTGTAATCTTCATCAGAACACTCAGCTGCAAAGCAACTGTCCAAAAATAATTAATGCAATTCATTCTGAAGTTGCAAAATGATTGCTTAATAGAACAGTAATCTTTCTATTGGAAAAAAAAACAGAATATGATTTTTCATCAGATTTTGATTGATGTAAAAATTAGAAACTAGGCATAATATATTGTATACATTGCCTTCAAATGAAAAGAAAAATCACATTTTAATCTGGTTGTGAAGAGGGGAGTACATCCAAAACACGAACCCATCTTTACTCTTTGAGACACGTTGATCTACCTTGCATGTTTCGCATTATCTGTTCATGGTGCAGCTATTTTCCGTACAAGTGTCATTACGTTTTGAATTCTTTTAGAAAGATTTTGTGCACTGGTTTCAAAAATCATGTACTGTATAAGAATCATGACCCCCTGTCACTTACTAAGCAAAGAAAAATACTCAATGTTTTTTCCATTATCAATGATCTTTCAACAATTTTTCATGTTATTGAACTGCTTTCTAAAAAATTCCATTTTAATGCCACCATTGATTTCATTACACTCTGCAGGAGCAGTAGTCCTTTTTTTTTAATATGTTTGCAGCATGTTCTACTGTTAATTAAAGGACAACTTCATCCTAATTACAATAGAATAAGCTGAAAGAAAGGTCACTTCAGACAGGGTTATTATTATTTTTTTCCTCTCTTTCTTCCAGCTAAGCAAAGCTGCTGATGTTAGAAATTAAGTGTAGCTCACCTTGATTTATAGATGAAGTTTTAATCCATAATTGTAATCGGGTGTCTTTACCGTGTATGCCTTTGCAGTTACAATTTCATTCTGTAGCTAATGGTCATGGGCTTTTTTTCTGTTCCCAAAGTTTCTGAATACAAGCTGAAGATGTGAACATTATATTGCACTTATTCACCTGCTCTCCTTTTCAGGCCCAGGATCAGGGAGACTGGGGTGTTGGGGGTGGGGGTGGAGTGGGGGAGGGGTAGTATAGGGAAGGGGGGATGGTGGGCTGAGCCCAAAATAAAGCTTCCAGCCTCATTTCACTAACTCGTGGCAACACGTAAATTTAAGGCAATTTGCCTTGCCAGCAGCAGCCCTCATGTAAATACTGGGGGTGTCAGGGTGAGGATGAGGACAGCAGGAAGGAGTTAATCACTCTGGCAGCGGCCTGCAGGGGAGCTATGAATATGACTAAATTTATTTTTAATGTAAGTTTAACATTTTGGAATGAGAATTGGTTACTGCCTTTGGCCCTAATCCTAGGAAACTGAGGCTGCATTATAGTACCTTCATGATTGAACTTCTGGGATTGTTAATTCAGCGCAGAAGGGATTGAACCTGGGGTTTATGCAGCTCAATGCACATAACATTTGGCAACTGAGTCACTAAAGAAGCTTGCACTTCCGTTTTTGGAAAATATACATATATTGAAAAATAGTTGAATGGAAACAAAAAGTAGACTGTCCTGATGACATATTTGTGACTCCCCTTAATCTTCTCTGGTTCAGGTTAGAAGATTAGGTCTGAGACACTAATGTATGCCAAAATTCAGATTATTAATTTACATATGGACATAGGCATGCTGTATACTTCAATATGAATGAATGAGTATTAAATGATGTCCTTTCGCAGCACCAGACATTGGACAGATGCAAAACCCAGAAAACACAGGAAGGATGCCAGTGGCAAAAAAAAAAATCAACATAGACTGATGTCTAACCACTGCTAAAAAGCACAAGAGAGTTGTAAAGTGTATTTTTGCTTCAAAGCTACTGTACTAAAAATGCATTCTCATTAGAAAGTTGCTGTTACAATCAACATTGAATCCTAACTGTAAGTACAGCAGCTTACCTTCAATCTTCAGTATGGCAATGCTCCTTAAGAAAGCTGTCATTTGTTTCAATACTGCTCAGTTTAAAATGATCAAATAGTAAGTTCTTAGAGCTCCCCATCAGGCTCAATAAATGAATGCACTGATACTAAACCACACATGCCAACAAGATATCAAGTTTAATAGTAAATCTGTGCTCAGTGAGCAGAACTCAACTGACTTGCAGAAAGGACACAATAACTGGCCTCAGCAGCCCTCAGATAGGGAGGGCAAAAAAAGCCAATTACCCTGTCCTTTTTGCTATTACTGATCCTTCCTGGAGACTATGTATAGTTGTTGGATAAACAGCGGAAGGAATTTAACCCCACACATGATCTACAAATTTGATTTGCATGGAATCATTATTTCGATTGTGTCCTGCACCCGACAAGTGTAAAAATATGCTCATAAGCCCAAAGCTGGTTTCATATATTGTATCCATATTGTAATTGTTTCCATCAGCCTGTATCTTTTGCATATGATGGAGTGCATTTGTCTGTCGCAGACGGCAAAGGACATAACCTAAATATGAATTTTTGATTGTTGCTGTTACAATGGGAGCTTTAAGAACCTAATTCAGAAGCAGTTTTGGAGCATTACCACAAGGCTTCAGATGGAATATACAGGAGTGGAATAAGCAACTGCTTCCTTTGGCTGTGGTTTTCATATAATGGAGAGCACAATGTGTTGCTCTGGGCTGAGCACACCATGTGAAATAGCCTGCTGGAGAGGGATGAAGGGACAAAAAGCAATTGCTGAATTCATAGCACTCAGCTAAAAACAGTTATCCAAGTGTGAGTTAATGTAATTAATTCTAAAATTGTAATTGCTAAGTTTATAATAGAATAACTGTTGTTTTATGGAACACTGATTTTTAAAAAAAATTAGACAAAGGGAGTATGTTCTTCATTGTGTTTTGTATTCCAAAATAATTATAATAGAACAATGCATATTGTACTCAAACTGTAAATAAAACTTCATATTCTGTTCTGGCTGTCACGTAGGGTCTCATTGATCTCCTTCTTTAGTGGCTCTGCATTTTCAGAAAATACTCTTTTATTTTAATCTTTTATTGAGTGCTATTGTTCTCCTTTTCCAGGTGTCCTCTTCTTAGTTGTAGCCCCCTCTCCTCGCCTCCCTGTGCAGCCCACTTTTTTCCCGGCCTGCCTTTTGAATGCTCTCCCTGTGTGCATGTCAGGCAAAAATATTTGACAAACGATTGAGAAAAAAAAAACCTCCCTTTGCAAAAATTGCAAATTGCAATTACAATTTAGTCTTTATTTTCAAACCCTCCGTGGTACTTTCTTTTGAATAACTTCTTTTAAATTACGTTTCAGCAAATGTCAAATAAATGTACACCCATAATAGTTATAAGTTAGAGCAATCAATCTGTGTTCATGCTTTAGATGCCTATTTCATTTTACTATTTTTTATTCTTTGCTCCATAATCCACAGATACTGATACCTGCTGTTGGAGGTCCATCTACATTAAAGTATTTCCATTGAAAGTTGTGATCAATGTTTAAAATCAAGGAGGAATTTACAAGAAAATGCAGGATAATTTGCCCCTACAACTGGTTCCAGTTGTACTGTGGATGGGAGTTTAATGGTGCAGACTGCAAGTTTTATTTTTCAGAGAGTGAGGGTTGTTCAGTGATGGGCTGATATGATTCATACTTCAGTTCCTTTTTTCCTCTTTTCCTTCCCCTGAGTTAGAACACACTGGTCCCCCCTCCCTCTCTGTCTTCTGTCATTCCTCTATCACAGCTGAAAGCTGTGAAAGCATCTTTTTTTACAGATCAGAAACCACTCTGTATTAGGAGTGTAAAGTATTAAAAACCTGTGTGAGGACACAAAAGTAAAACAATTGTTTATATTAAATAGTGTTCCCTATGTAGACCTGCTTTGCAAAGCGGGCAGCACTAGGGACACAAAAAAGTACCACATAAAGTGGACCCTCTCACAATCAGGCTGTATGTTCTGGTTTTAGTTATAAAAATGTACATGTTCTATTCGAGTTAGTGCTAGATCAAAGAACATTTTTAGGAGTTTATGCAATGTTGTGATATTACAAAATGTTGTTCCTTTGTTGGTATCCTGTTAATAACAACATTAATTTAAAAGGACCAATTCAGGAATTTCATAGTTTGCATAATAAGAGCACCTTTTTCTATTTAAAAACCTTCTCTCGCATTGAAATACCACCAAGGCTCCATATTCTTATTTTAAATGAGTACAGAGACACAAAGCCCTGCTGAGTTACACTAGTAGACTCATTCATCTTTGTGTGCCCTTTATCCAGAGACTTTAGGTCAAAGGTTTTGCTACTTAAGTCATTAATTATAGACCATGCCTCTCATCAGGAAAAGTGATGTTTTCTTTTTAAACCTTTGTTCAAACAGCTACCCTTCACCAATGCATTGAGATTTCCCAATCACTTCTATTCCCAGATCAGAGCTGAAATGCACTGAGGGCAATAATTAGACGATAAATGTTCCTCTCCAAAGTGGTCTTTTCTCTCCCTGACTCCAAAAATAAAAGTAAACAACAATCTTTCCCCTCACTTTTTTAAATCGGACCCTCAAACTAGTCTCTCTTTTAATCTTTGAGATTGGAAGGGTAGCGTAGTCTTATACAAACACTCCAAAGCTTAGAATTACATTTCATAATTACATAGAATTACATAAACTTTGCAGCAGAGTCATTGGGTTGATGGCCCAAATGGTCAATGCCAGTGTTTAAGCTAGTTATAATAAGTAAAAGGAGGAAGCATTTTCTGCAGGTGGGTGTACCTGGGCATGTTGATTTCTGAACTCTAACGGCAAGCAGTGCTCCACCCATGACTACTGCTTTAATGATGGTTTAGGCAGGAAAAGATAGTTGGTCAAGGCTGAGATTCTAAATACCTCACTCCTTGGGTTAGCTAGTCCAGCACGTTCCTGCTTATAAATACTAGGCTGTTGTAGCAACCTTATCTAACAGGTGGTATTACCTTCATTCACAGAAGATGGAATATGTCATTACTGACAAGTCACAATTCGTTTCTCTGACACAGCAGTTCATATTCACTGCACCCGCTATTGTGTGTTTACATGAAGCAGGTTGTATTATTTGTATCCATCTGTAATCTATCATTTTCTCCTTTTCAGTAATTTCTTTCTTTCCTTCATCTTGGCTTTATCTACAGCACAGCTGCACAATTTAACTCTTTGATGACTGTAGTTACACCTTTTAAAGAAAAGCTTTTTAAAAAAATGTTTATGCAGAAAGCACTGTGTAAAAGTAATCCTGCTGGGAAACTCCAGACAGCTCTTTAAATGTTGCTTGGTGCTGCTCCTCATTAAAAATTTACTCAGCATTTTCTACACATGCATGTGGCTAAAAATATTTTGAAAGCTGCAAAGCACATTCTGTACTCTAGGGGTTTATTTGCATATAGTATATAACGGAGTGTTAGGTATCTAGACAATGGAGCATTACTATTTAAGGAAAACCCTTTCTTTCTTTTGAGTGACCTTATTATCACATTGAAGCAGTGCCATAATGTTTCAAAATATTCCTCTTCCTGTCAGCTGTTGTAGAACCACACACCAAAATGCAGGAGCCAGACAAACAGTGCCTAAAGGAAAACATTCCCGCAGTAATGGAAGACACATTCCCTGAAAAAAATTGATGGGCTCCCTTCCTGAAAATTTTATGACTCTGATATACTTCTCCCGACCCATCCTATGATTGGTTGTTGGGCAGGCCCAGCCCACCCTAATGTTCTGCTTCAAAAGGCTTTGGCATACTCAGTGCTCGGTGCAGAACCAGCTCCTTGGCAGGGCATTGATTAGAAAATAGTGGCAAGAACACTGTTATTTCAATCCATCTTCCTAAGAACCTGCTCTGTTACTTGCACATGTCAAGTCTAAACTTGGCAGTCACCCTTATCCTAAGCTTCAATACTGGCTCCACCCAGAACCACGTCTCTCGCACCTGGCCAAAACTCCTCATACTATTGAGAAAGCTGCAGGAGATTCACTGGAACACAAACATAATGTGGATACTGGAACTTTATTTGAGATTGTAATGATGTTGAGGTTTGGATCATTACCTAAGCTATTCAAGCTTTCTGCTCACAATTTATGTCACTCAAGCCCATAACGATGCTGCATAATCATGACAAACTCCAAGTCCCTGTTATTCCTCCTGGGTATAATGTTAGCCCAGTGGTAGGACCACCAGGGTCGTCATCCTAGGCTACTGCAGGTAGAAGGAGAAAAACTTCTCGTGACTCGATACAACAATTAAGCTCATTAATACTGAGCCACTCTGACATACTATCAGTAATTTTATAAAAAGATAGGATGTTTATGAGTATTTCAATAGAGTCTAAGATTATTATGAAGAGAGTTATAAATTAATGTTTTTACATTGCCACTCACATTGCACTGGTGTAACATCCAATTACCAAGATCCAGGGGAGATAAGTTTGTTCTGAGCTGTGTGTTTACTTATTTATTTCTCATATTATATTCTATTAATGTTTATGAGACATGTTACATTGTGAGGCGCAAAGGTACTGGGGAAAACAGCTACTATGGAAAAGATTCTATCCTTTACAGCTCATAGTAGGCTTATTATGGCTGTTGCAAGGATGAGTTATTGAGTAGGTTTTATGAAAGCTATCAAACTGTTCACTCACTAGGTGATTCGCACAGATCACATCAGGGATATTCAAATAGATTATGAAAGTACTACCCTGCACATCACACGGACAGGTTACCTGACATATCAGGTAAACAACATGGAAGCATTGTTTGTCAAATCATATGGAGGCGTATCAAGTAGATCATGTTGAAAGGTTATTAAGCCAAACACATGGAGGGGTTATCAGAGAAATCACATGTAATATGAACAAGCTGATTACATGGAAGTGCTGTTTGACACATTATTAAGTATCATGTAGAGGGGATGTCAGCATATCACAAAAAAGGGTTATCAAGGAGTTAACATGGAGGGTAACTTTCATATTGTGCGAATGAAAGTTTAGACAGAAAGCATGGAGGGTTATTAACATGTGATTGTGGGGTATTGGACAAATAACACTGAGCAGTTATCAGGCATTCTATGTGAATGGGATTATCGGTCAAATAACATGGAGTTTTGTTAAACAGATCAAGTGATGGGATTATCAGGGAGATCTTATAGATGACTCAACAACCGTTAGAATTTAGGTGTTACCACATGTGGAAATGAGGGAGAAAGAGGGGCTAGAAAAAAAAGAGTGCCAAAAAAAGTTTTCATCTCAGTTTTGCTGTACAGTAGGTGAACATTTCTATAACAAAACCAAAACATTATGAATGCAGATTTCTACAACTTTCTCTCATTAACAAAGCAAAATATTCAGAACTCTTGTTCATTAAAGTAAAACTTAGATCTGCTATGATATATTTTTGTATCAGACTATAAAATACAATTGTTTCATGAAAGACTCAATGCAAAAGATTAAATTATTTTTGTCTTTATGTTTAGAAAATTGCTGAGGGTAAAATCTTTGGATGTCACCATGCAGATGGATAACCAATTTCTCATTACTTTGGCATAAACATGAGATAATGTGTTCCATTTGTTAAATTGACAGAGTGATACCAGGTTCTCTTTCATTCATTGTTTCATAGTAATAACTATCTAAATACTTTGTGTTCTTTCATCAGACATTATATGGAACAACTGTATTTATGAAGTTAAATTCTTCTCCTTCCATATATTTGCATTGTCTCACTTTGCCTTTCATTTGTCATATATGTTTTTCTTATTTTTGCTGCTTGCTGTCTGACTTTAAATTTTGTTCCATCCATCATTAGATTCTTCCTTTTTTTATTCTTATACACTGGTCTCAGACAGAATTAACAGATGGTCATAATCAGTGTCAGGACAAGCAGTAATTAAGATATATTATAATATGCTAAAGCCTAATACCATAACTCACCACACTATTATGAAAATTATTGTTGATACAGTCTATTACATTGATATTGATGTTTATTATAACTTACTTGCAACTTTGTAAATTATTCATGCTGCAAATTACAAAAATAGCATGAATATACGAACATAGGAAATAGGAGCAGGAGTAGGCCATTCAGCCCTTTGAGCCTGCCCCACTATTCATTGAGATCATGGTTGATCTTCTTTCTCAACACCATTTTCCTGCACTATCCCCGTATCCCTTGATGTTCTTAATATGTAGAAATCTATCAATCTCAGTCTTGAACATAGTCAACAACTGAGCCTCCACAGATCTCCAGAGCAGAGTATTCCAGAAATTCACCACCCTCTGAGTGAAGAAATTCCTCCTCATTCTAGTCCTAAATGGCCTGCCCTTTATTCCAAGACTGGTTCCCCTGGTTCTAGACACCCCCAGACAGGGGAAACGTGATCTATATCTATGTCTTCATTTATACATTTCTGTACGAATATGCTGACCATACACATATGCTGTCCACATAGTATTTCTTTATATAGCATATCAACTTTTCTTCGATACTCATTTGACACCAGAAGTAAAGCTAGTATAAGCCTTTGTTCCAGCCCTACTTGTATAGTTTTAAGCTGGTCCTTGTCTTTCTGAATCTGCAAAAACGATTTAACCTGAGCAAACTAATCTTGTGGGATCAGAAACTTTCCAGACAAACCAAATCGAGAGGCAGACTAATGGCTCTACCTTGATCCAAATGTCTTGGCACATTCTAATACTAACAGTAATCCCAAATGACTATACGAAGGTATGGTACCCTTAGGGAATAGTTAGGTCATTCTTTATTTGACCTCCAACAAAACTACTTCATAGCTAAACAAAATTTTCTATTAGGTAATTCTCCTTCTTAACACCTTTCTCCATATTATTGTCTTCTTAGAAGTACAATATATCATATTTTTAGGTGAACTGATGTAACTGATGGAGGGCAGGGTGGTACATAATAATTTCTCCTGCCCAGGCTGAGCACTTTACCCAGTGCAAAACCACACCATCAAGTCACGTAGGCAGGGATTAGAAAACTTAATATGTTGCTGAGAATAAAATCTTAGTGTCAGGCATCACTGGGATGAGAACCTGAAGACATCGAATGCAGAACAAATATGATACATGATTCACTGCTGTGTTGCCTAGTCTGCTAATATCCATCTTTTTGTATTTCCTTTTTTTTTTATCTGTGCCAGGTGTCTGCTCGGGAATGAACTTAAATGCTTGGCAACACAAAAGAGATATCTCTAGAGTGCAGCATGCTCACATCCAACCCCCACCCCCAAAACTCTCATTATTGTGCGACACCATGTGCTCCGCAGCAGCCTGTTAATGAGACATGGCAGATACAGCAGGCTCACAACTCTCATCCTCTGAAAGGAAGCATTTCCTTATTAAGCTCCATCTCATTACTTTCAGCTTCAGCCATTCAATAGACAATAATGAGGAAGTGTAAGTGCTCGTTCGCTCGCTCTCTCTGACTCAGATGGAACAACATGTGTAATCATCCCGGCACACATTTTTTGCACACATCTTGCACCTCCCATTGGACATTCTTACTGGCTTTTTCATTTTTAAAAAAAAGTCTGCAATTCTTCATAATGCCCCTGAGTTTCTAGCAGGTCAACAAAGACCAAACTGACTCCAATTCATGTAATCAGTCTCTTATTGCACTGTCTTTCTCACTTTCACACAGACACTCATGCATTCACTTTACATAATAAAATCATACTGTCTATAATCTAGTGCACACCATGTAATGAGATTTCTAATGTTACAAATAAAATCTTAAACATTGCTGACAAACATAGTTCAAATGTTGTAATGCTGCTCAGAAGATTTGACAAACATGATTTGTGTGTAAAAAATCATTCAAGGAATCAGGTGTTTCTTTCCTACATCTGTATTGCATATGCTCCCAGATTAGTCCAAACAAATGCCAATAAGCCACTAAAGGTTAGAAATTAGTCTTTTGCAGGCTGTCTGCAGCAGGACTGAGAGCTGCAGCATGTATAAACTAAATCCAAATGAAATGAAACCTTTATTGTTCTACACAGTCTCATTCATGCAGGATGCCAACAATATCAGATATGGATGTCTAAGGTTGCAGCATTCCTTTTCCCCATAATTTACTTACCAACTTGAAAATTGATTTCAGAACTTCAAAACCAACCAACCAGCCAAATCTTGCTGGATAGTGAGGAAATGGATTTACAGAAATTAAGTTAGATGCTCTTGTCTCTTTCTTTTTTTTTTCAGATGTCACTATAAGTATAAAAATACCTAAGAACATGGATATGGTGAGTTTAAGCCACAGCCTTCTTTCACTGATACCAAATTGAGGAAAAGCAAAAACAGATTTTTGTTCTAATAATTGTTCTGCAGTGGAACCACTTTTCAATGTTTAGTATTTGTTGGTGAGCTGAATAAGATGACGTCATTAATGTTTCGAAAGACGCTTTAATAATCAAACGGGTGGTGAGGCATCTACCAACAGAAACATCATCCTCATCACTCTAAGTACTAGTGTTAACCTTTAGCATGCTAACAAAAATAGAGTGTTGTCAGATGATATTTTTGATGTGCCATGGAGCTATAAAAAGTGGATGGCAGCTGAAAGTACACAAAGGATGGTGCAGCTTTTTTTTTACACACATGCGTGCACAAAGATTGGTCTTTGGGGTCTTAATTATTTGTGTCTAATGGCCACCAATTACTGTGTAAACTAATAATATTGCCTAACAATATAACAGTGAAGTGCCCGGTGGCCAAACCTGCCCCCACCCCACCCTCTGCTTCAAATGTGATTAGGTTTGTGAAGATTTGAGAATGACAGACTATTACATCCGATGAGGAGGATTAATAAGGATGGGGGGGGTCCTTTTTTTAAAACTTGGAGGGCTGCTGCATAGCAGTGACAGCTGTTGACTTAAATACATCTCTACAATGGAAATGAAATAGGCCATGGGAAAGCTGAAGGCTTCTGTATGGTAATAAGTCTTGACAAAAGCCACACAGCCCCATGATAGTAGGTGGTTACACACTGAATACATAACGATTCTCACTACAGCTACCAAGTATAAATCTCTGACTCAGTACTGATTAAAAATATATGTATAAATACAAATACAGTGAAAACACAGATTGAATCAGAAGTGGCACACAGTATTAATCTAAAAACTTCAATCACAATTTATTTTTCCCCATTGTTAGTCTGCTGGGGATAACTCTAATACAGTTTGCTTTTTGCTATTTATATATTTCATTCCGCATGAAACATAATTCTTTATTGTCCATCCATAGAGATGTGTAAGTGTGTGTGTATTTGTATATATATATATAAATAACACATACATTATATATATAGATACATACACATACATGCTATATATATATCTACACATATGTATTTAAGCATATATATAAGCTTATGTATAGTGATAGACGTCGCGGGAGGGACAGGGGAGGGGACGTAGGCTGACTAAGGCACGAAATAGAAGAATTAAAGAGATTGATGAAGTTGTATCGGGTGGTCTTCGAAATTTTTCAAAGGTTAGGCTTCCCTCCAATTATTGTTGGGGAAAAAAAAGATATGGTACAATGATCAGGCGCAGAGTGTTCTTGCAAAGATTGCATGGCCCGCGTTACCTACCAGCCCCAAACCGCGCTGGTTTGTAACACGCCTGCTTGAATTTGTCAGCTTGTTATAAAATATGTATTTCCAGCAGCAGAATTAATCGATGAGAGAGGATGTCACAGCTGATTGCATAAATGACTTTTGAAAGCCAGTCTTAAAATGCCCATAATCACACTACAGTCTTCCTTAGCGAGATTTAAAAAAAACACGCAGCACTGTCAGGGGAAGACAGTCGCTGCTCTTTAAAAGAAAATAACTTGTCCATTGCCATCCACGTGGCTCATTGTCTAAAGCTGTTCATCTGTACCTGAATATTATTTCTGTTAAAAGCTGTCATGTACTCCACCTCTATATAGACATAGTTAATAAATACATATCAAAACGGCTACTTAAAGACTGCTTGTGACACGATGACCATTCCCGTTCTTATAAATGACACCACTTTTTGCTCTCTCTTAAAGCCGCACCATGTTGGAATCTTTAATTCCACTCTTGCACCCCCATACAATTTGAAACAAGTACACAAATAAATAAAACATACCACACTGCCAATAATACGATGAACGACTTTCATTTTAAAGTTTTATTACTAAAAATCTAAACAGCGCCTGAGGAGATGCGGCAACTTTTTGCATGGGAGAGGTAATGGCTCGGATCCATCACCAAGGCAAGAAAACTTGAAAAAAAAATTCTTGAACTTACCCCAGGTAATGTCTTCTGTTCATGCAATGCACTCTGGGCCTTCAGAGCAGATTCCCTGGCACAGTACGTTAGGAAGGCACAACCTAATCATTTCATTGAAAATATACAAAGACACTGTGATTATAATTTTGCCGTCACCTCCTTTTTCAAAATGACTTTACTGTTTATTGTCCCAACAATTCAGTGTTGGCACATGCAAACTGGTGTCACGATCAGTAACGTGCGTCTGACTTGTATATGATCGACTTATGTCACTAAACAGATTTCACTTGGTGCATTCACTTTTGAAAATGTTTGTCCTCTTGCATTGTTAATGCTTGAACAGTGAAGTGTAAAAACACTGTAACTATATGGAAGCATAATATTTAATTCCAAGAACATACTTCAGTTCACATATGTATCTTTAAACATAGCTCCAACATAGTACACAGTACTCATTTGTTTACTCTTAGGGATGCTTTGGTACTTTCGGTCCACATTTGGAACAATATTTTATTTCATTTAAAAGGGATACTGGATGCTTCCATAAAAGAAATATTGTGTTTCATTTAAAAGGGATACTTCTATAGTAGAGGACGCAGGCTTTGACATTAACTATTGAGGCTACGACAATTATCTTTGTATTATCAGAATCTGTGCTGTCTGCACAGTACCATATGTGGTCTGGCAGTGGAAGTTAACCCGCAGGAGTTGTCAGTGCTGATGCAGAGCACACCCCCCAGGAACTTAGAACTCTGCAGCTCCAAACCAGCCGTATAGAGTGGGCACACCGGAGAAAGGGGGCTGTGCAAAGGGCTCTCAGTCTTATTTGCAGTAGAGGCGTAAATAATAATTTTCAAAAGTGGCTGCATAATATGAAAATAATTCAGAGTCGAATATTCAGACCAGTCATGAACAGAAATTGGATACTATACTTTAAATTCTTAAATTGGGGGGATGGGGGTGGGGGAGAAGAACTGCAGCCGACAATCTTAATACGATCAGTAAATAATTATCTAAAGCTTTAAAGAACGAGTGTTTGGAATCACATCATTCATATCTCTGAAATTTCAATCCATGCTTATTGAAAATAGCAAGCAGTCTTATCCGCGCCTGAGTATGCGGCCGGTGAGCTCATAAATATTGCATTTTAAATTACAGATAACCCAAGGCCCTTTTCATATCTTACTTTTACCACCCACCCCATTGCCCTCTCTCTAACACGCAGATTGACGGCGCACCTGCACACCCTTGTGTGCTTTTCTTCATATCACACAGCAGCAGCAGCAGCTGGGTCATTTCGCTTTTTAAAATCACCACCACAAATCCTGCAAGTTATTATTCCTCTGTGTGTGTGTGTGTGTTTGAAGCTGGCGTTTAGCACCATCAGTGATCACACCCCCCCCACCCCTCCCCTCATATAGTTTCAATCTCAGTTCAAGCCAGCTCAGGTCTTCGAAATCATTCAAAAAAAATGTATAAAAAGTTGTCGTATTTTGACAAAGAAGACTCCAGGTGTAAACTGTTCGAGCCGGAAGCGCTGTCTTTCAGCACTATTAACTCGCGGGAGCTTTTTCTTTCAAGGGGGTGGGGGGAAAAGAACTAAATATCTACACACAAAAAGAAAAGGGAGGGTGGCGGAGACAGACAGCTACACTGTCCGCCCGATGCTTTGAAATCTCAAGTTCTTTCAATCAGTGCAAAGTGTGCAGACAAGAAACATAGTAAAACCTAGCCTTAAGCACCCATCAGTTCCCAGGCTTCTTTTTTGAATCCCAGATCGCTCGTGCTCTTTACAAACGCTATTTTAAAAAAAACTATAGGAAATGAGTTGGTGTTTCATTGCTCTCGCAGTAACGCACCACACCACGAGCTGGCTAGACCTAGCATTCAAATTATGGACAGACAAACACCAAAATAAGACACTCAGATTGCACCGACTTCAGAAAGCCGCGAAGTGGCTCAGAGCAGTGAGGGTAGTGCTGAATGTGTACAGACCCTTGTGCATGCCGGTGAAGCGATCCTTCAGCACCGTGAGCTCGTAGATCTTGCCAAATTCCTCAAAGAGGGGCTTGAGGTCCTTCTCCTCCAGGTTGCGGGGGATCTGGCCGATGAAAAGTTTGATGGCGTCGTGGTCCTTCATGGGGATGGTGCTGTTCTGGCTGTGGCTGAGTCCGTTCATAGGCCCGTTGGCAGTGCTGATCTGGATGTTGTTGTTGAGGCTGTCTGCTGGCTGCTGCACGCCGTTCGTTAACGTGGCCATCTTTCTCCCACACTGCGTGACGTCAGGCAACTTTCCTTTACATTGACTCCGCCGTTTAAACAGACTGGATCGGCTCAAGGTCGGCGCAGACCCGGGGTGGAGAAAGCAGCCTCCCCACTCCCTCCCTCTCCCTCTTTATTCATATCCACCACCACCCCAGACAGTGGTAGCTTCCATAATCCAGCCATAAAAAGGCAGCTTGCGCACGTTCCATTTTTTTTCCCCTCTCCCTCGATATAATAATAAATCCCTTCCCTCTTTACTACCAAATAAAAGGAAGGAACACAAAAGCGCTTTGACAACAATGATTTCATGGGTTGTGGGTTTTTTTTTTCAAAGCCATTATTGCCGATCGGGATCACTGGTGAAATGCACTCGGCATGAAAGAGTGAATGTGTTGGAAGGATTATGTGTGATATTCCGACTGTTTCGGATCTATCACATTGTGCAACATTTCCCTTTACTTTAAGGTTGTGTGCAGAGGTCCGAACTCATTCTTAGAAAGCATGTGACCTGGGAACAAAGAGAGACGGTGCCAGTCTTTGAGAGCTGGGGGTCTTGTTTTTTTTTGGGGGGGTGGGGTGGGGGGGTGGTGGTGGAGGGAGAAATGTCCAAAGCAGTTGCTGAATATGAGAATTCATTTTGATTTTGACGTGACGGGGGTGATCTCTTATATTGAGTTTATGTATATTTCTTGGGAGGGGGGGGATGCGAGAGAAAGAGGAAGAGTGAAGCCAATTAACTGGTGTTTTGTTTAAAACGCATTGGGCGACTTACTCGCGCCTCACATTGTCACGGAAAAGCTGCAGCGATGTCTGCTTCCTGTTAAAACCAAAGACATCTCGTAGTTCTTTAACTACCGTTATATTCAATGGGGAGCGGGTGTGAGGTGGTGGGTTGGGTGAGGGGGTGGGGGGCAGAAAGAAGACGGGTCATTTCATCCGTAACATCGGATTCCTGATTTCTCTACCCTGTATTTGCATTTGGGGAAGATTGTGTAACGCACCTCCCACCTGCTTTCCTGAGTTCCCTTTTTTTAAGGCAAAAACAAAACTGGAGCGATCAATGTCTCAGCCGACACCGTCCAAGTAAGATCGGATCACTCCTCAGGAACCCGACAGCAATTCAAAAGTATTCAATTATGATAAAAAATAAACTTTCCGGCTGCACCTTGCTGATTTTATCTGCTCCAGTAGATCGAGAGGGGTTGAGGCAAGCGAACACGCAACTACAGTTTTAAGTACATCTATTGTTAAAGGGTATTATAGAGGCAGGCTCTGCCGGCTCCGCTCCAGCGAAGAGAGGCAAAGCTTTTCGAAAATGCAAAAAATAAAACCCCGAACTAAAGCAGCTTTTTTACAACAGCGACGATCAAAAAAAGCACCTCTGATCTGAAGGTGCGTTTGCTTCAGATGTATCACATTACTTAAAAAAAAATCTACTCCTAGTATTGGGCAAATCAATGCAAATCCAAATTTACTTAAAGATAAAATCGTTGCATTTGTCGGGGGGTGGTTAGAGGGGGGTGTTGGGCGGGGGGGTGTGGAGATGGTATGGAATATTTTATCCTGGGCAGGAAGAGGGATTACATTTTTGCAGCTTTTCCTCAGGTCGTTTCTATTCCAAGAGTCACCCCCATCCCCTCCCCCCTCCCCACCAAACACACACGCATCTTTTTTCCTGATTTTACATTGATTGCCTTCAATCAAAACAGCATTAGTTCCTTCCCCAAGTCTGTCATAAATATGTTCTTAAAGATTTGAAATCTGAATAAAGCGCAACTATAAAACGTTAGTGGTGCGTTTGACGGTACATTGGATGTAACTATAACCACCCACCCTCTAACTTGCTTTTTGGCCGTTTTTAAATAACAATGTGGATAAATAGAAGAATCGACTTCCAAGGGCTGGCCATAAAGTAAAGTGAATCTATAGAGGACTGATGGTGTCTCTATCCAAGGTGCTGAAACAGACCCACTCCAGTGAAAGCTGTTGGCAAACACTTTGCTGTTTCGCACATACACGCGGGTTGCTAAGAAACGCAGTCTCTTCCACTTTATCTTCCTTTTGTGACCAGCACTGTACACACAAATTATTAACAACAATTACGCCTGTTATTCATCCGAGTTTCTTGACGTCAAATCTGTTCAAGTTTCATTGCTGAGAGAGAGAGAGCGAGAAAGAGAGAAACCCTGAGCCCACACGATGTACCGAAACACTGAGGGATCAGAGAAGAATGGAAGGCTCTCTTGCTGGTAGACGTTAATAGACTTGTTTTCAAGCTGGGGTAGTCTTGAAAAACGACTCAGAAAAGGCAGTACATTCTTCAGAGCTGGCTTATTCCAGTTTGTCTTTTTAAAAATTTTTACAGTACGCCACATCCCTTTTTTCCTTAACAAAGCACATATTAAATCGCATATTTTACCTAAAGGCAGTTTTTTGGGGTAGGCGCCGTGGAAAAACAAAGATTGTATTTGCCTGCAGGTGATGGGCTATATACATTTTGATTCTAACATGCTGTTTTACTTTAGTTGATTAAAATCTCCTTGGCGTTTAATTCTTACTCGGTGGGGAGAAGACAAAGTGTAATTCCACAGTCATACATGACAGCAAGAGGCTAGTCACAGTTAGCTGAATAGCTTTAAAAGAAACATTTTGAAGGCGATCACTGATAAAAGGTTCTCTTGGTCAGCCAGAACGGGGCCCGGACTGAAAAGCTGAAACAAATAGGTTCACATTTGGAAGCAGTTTTTGAGCAGGAGAAACAGCCGACCGTCCCTGTGACTGGATTCAACCTCTTACAAGTCTCTTTTGTGTCACAGGATGATATCCTTAATGCAAACCGAGTGAGGAAGCCTTCTCAAGTCTCTAAATGTGGAAAATGTGGAACGTTCCAAAAATGTAGAACATTTGTGAAGCACAAGGCCGTGTATTACCTCTAACTAATTTGCCGACTTTTTGTTAACTAGAAGAGAAAGCTGGTGACGGTTAATCACAAACTTTTAATTCAACGTAAGAAATTGAATTCCAAGTGAAACTCCATTGATTTATTTACACTCATAAACCCTACGATTGTATTTCAGCGTTAAACACCCATATAATAGTTACAAAATGCTGCCTTTTCTCTCGTTAAACTTTGAGCACGGCTGTGCATCCCAACCAGGGCGATATAAATTTGTGATAATGAGTACAGCTTAATGTTGATCATAAACAAACTGTAAAAGTGTTTTAATGTTCACTTACTAATAATCCTATGAGTATACCATACAATGTTAGACAAGATCACTCTTTGTAAAGCAATTTTAGATGCCCGCACATGGGAATTCTCCTTTTCAGTGTAAAGCTATTTACCACGAATATTTTAATAAAATGTATTTTTCATCAGATTAAACTGTTAACAATTGATTTATCAGTTTGATGTATGTAGCTGTGCCTATGCGATGCTATATGAAAGTTCCTTGGTAAACATTATAATGCTCCTCACACGGTCAGAAAACACCAGTACTTGTTGTTCTACATGTTTCCTGAATAATATTGAATAGAAATTAAAAACATTACTGAAATATAGGGTTGACTATCATGACCTTGAAATGAAAACTACTTCAAATAAACATTTGTGAATGAAGATTTAACTGGTGCATCGTTCATCAATGTGAAAAGCAATCGCAGTTTGTGTATTCCAGAGCAATTGAATTAAAGACAAATAAAAAGTGTTTCCAGTGTCCTAGTCTTTTAAATATGACAATAAAATTAAAGTTCTTCAACAATCAATTATTCCAGATTGTTATAACTATAACTCTATACAGTGTACATGATACCAAGGGCAAATTATAATCCAGCATTCAGTGTTGGGTGAAGGATAACATAAAGGAATGGCATTGTTATCTCTGGTAACTAGAACTAAAAAAAAAACTGAAGTAGTGTAAAGGAATAGCACTTGTATCCCAGTATCTAGAACTAATAAAAAAGAAGGAAAAAAACAAGACATTTCCATGATTACACGATTGAACCCAGTAAAAAAATCCCTTGCTCTTCTTGTTTTTATTGATTTTTAACATCATTCTTCAGTCAAAAGTTATTTCAATTTGATTTTTCTAAGACTGCCATGTTTTATGTGCAATTTATACCACATAAACACAAAGTTAAAACAACCATTTTATTTATCTTTTGATTACTATATTTTGGAGATTCCATTATCAATACATTTTGTAATATATTGTCAAATGTTTAAATTATACAGGTTTTTAAACAAAAATAGAAACAATATTAACAATAGCATTTTCCAATACCTTGCGGATATTTCCACACAACTTCAACATTACCAATTAGAAAATCTTCATTATTTTTTGCAAATAAAACAAAAAGCTAGTAATCTGAATATGGTACAAATTCTGCTAAAAGGAAAGTGCATTCAATGCATATTTTGTTTTAACATCAGTTGAAAAGATTGAATTTGGCTGCTATAGAAAATCACAAAAGTTAACAATTTTGCCAAATTAATTCATGCAATGCTAATATTTGTATGCTGTCAGAGTGGTCCAGTGTAACAACACAAACATTTGAAAATGTCTGAACATTATTACTCCACCATCATTTGGTTGTTATTTTTCTTCTTATTTTGATTTTACACTTTATATACATTCCAAGCTAACATGGCAGCAAGGTAAGCTGCTCCCAGGTTTGAGGAGGTGCAATGTTTGAGTTGACCACTATTACATTTTCAAAATTATGTGAGGTTGGTCTAGCTAGAGCAGTTTGGGTTCAAATTTTCCTCCCATAGAATAGAGAAGGGTGGAAAATCAAACTGTTTTTTTCACTTCCTCTGTGCTTGTATCTCAATGCATAGATTTCCTACTTGATCCGTTTTCACAATTGGAAACTCACCTTCAAGCAGCAGTTCATTTCTTGCTATTCTATAGTAAATCACATTAGTACATCAATGTCTGCTTTAATATTACTGGAAATAGTTACTGTGGACAATTTCATAATTACTTTATGACATTGCCACATCTGGTTGAGTCATATTTTTAATCAAAATGCAACTTTCTGAACAAAATGCTAAATCTGCATGAATCATAGGGAACGTGCTTCAAGGGTTTGGAAACAAAGGAAGGAAATATAATAGCAATTACATTCATATATAGTTCCTAATCATGCCAAATATCTTACATTTCTTCACATAATGATTCACTTTTTTTCAAAAGTAGTGACTGTTATGTGGGTAAATATAGCATCAATATTTTATCAGTAAACAATAAGTAGCCAGATAATGAGTGGCTAATTTACAATGGCATTAATTGAGGAAACAATGTTGACCAGGACATTGGGAGAGTCACATTCATTTCCATGAATATTGCCATGGTATCTTTAATGTCCAACATAACCATCACAATAGGTAGCCAAAAGTCAAAAGTTAATTTGAACCTCTGCAAGCAATGATTCTTCCATATTGCACTGGAATGCTAGTCTAGATTATAAATTTAAACTATGAAAGGGTGGTTGAGCCTATATTCCCTGAACCAGAAGCAAGAGTCAACAATCTGCCTTGGTTCAATGGTAGTGCTCTGTATCTGAGTCAGAAGATAATGGGTTCAAGGCTCATTGGAGATATTTAAGCACTTAATCTAGGTTGACATTTTAGTCAACACTGAGGAGTGTTGCACTGTTGAAATGCTGCCTTTTAGATATTAAACTAATACTTGAGCTGCCCTCTCAGATGGAAAAAAGAAAGAATCCCAGAGCTCTCTTCAAAGAAGAATTGGGGAGTTATCCCAATGTGCTGGCCAATATTTAACCCTCAGCGAGTAACCATACAAACAAATCATTTGATTGATTGTTTAAATGCTGTTTGTGGGACATTGCTGTACACAAATTTGCTATCATATTTTCTACATTTCAACAATGTAAACTGCAAAAGGAATTTAATTGGCTGTATAGCACTTTTAAGATGTCTTGAAGTCCTGAAAGGTGCTGTATGAATGCAAGTTCTTTTTTTCTATTTGCCAACTGATCCAAGCTGACAGAAATGATCATTTGACACCAGTTGAGTCACTAAGCTTCCCTCAAAGGTCTTAAAGTGAGGAGGGAAAAATATAAACAGACAAGTTCCCATTCTTGATTATTATCCAGTAACTCATGTTGTAAAGTGTAAAATGGATGCTAGGTCTTCAACTATTGAATGACCTGTCAGTCATCAGTGTGCTCACACATGAAGGATAGTTTTTTGAGCTAGATACTTGATGGTGACAAGTGTTAAATGGAACCACATTCCAATACAAGAAAAGATGAGAAAATTGGAGAGGAAAAATGACCAATTCTAAATTTTCTGGGTGTTCCATCTGTATCTGTAAATTGTCACATGGTCTGTGATCATGTATAGAACAGTGATGTCGCTACAGATGTTACAACAAATGCTTATGTCACAGAATACTACATTTTTTCACCATCTGACAAGGCACAGAAGATGGTAACTTGGTGAAGGATTGTAAAATTTTAGGCTGAATACCATGAGTTGCTCACTGTGCAACTTTGTCATTTGGGAGTATCGAGGGGGGGAGCCGGGGGGGGGGGGGGGGGGGGGGGGGGGTGGTCACGTGAAAAAACCGATGGGCGATGCAATGTTTTATGCCTATCTTGTTTTTTGTATGGAAAAAGTTAAGTCCCTCATATGTATTACATCAGAGAATGAACAACTGGAACCTTAGTTTTTGGTTTGATCAACTGGTTGAAGAACTTAAACTTCCACATTTGACTGAATTGTGACATCAAGGGGACCAAATAAATTTGAAATGTGAATCAGGGGAAAACTCTCCACTGGCTGGAGTTATACCTAGCACAAAGGAAGATGATTGTGGTTGTTGGAGACCAATCATCTCAGCCCAAGGGCATTGCTGCAGGAGTTCCTCAGGGTACTGTCAAGGCCCCACCACCTTCAGCTGCTTTATCAATGCCCCTTCCCTCCAACTTAAGGTAAGAAGTGGGGATTCACTGATGATTGCATAACGTTCAGTTCCATTCCCACATTGCCTTGGATAATGAAGCAATCGGTGCCTACATGCAGTAAGACCTAGACAACATTTAGGCTTGGGCTGGTAAGTCGTGAGTAACATTTACGTCACACAAGTGCCAAGCAATGCCCATTTTGAACAAGAGAGCATCTAACCACCTCCCCTTGAAATTCAATGTCATTAATATTGCTAAATCCCCCACTATCAACATCCTGGGGTCATCAATTACTAGAAACTTAACTGGACCAGCCAGTGTCTGCAAGGCCAGGTCAGAGGCTAAGAATCCTGCAGTGAGTGACTCATCTCCCAACTCTCCGTAGCCTGTCCATCATCTACAAGTAACCAGTCAGGATCCTGATGGAATATTCTCAACTTATCTAGCTGTAGCTGTTCCAAGGGCAGCAGACGCATGGGAACACCGCCACCTGCAATTTTCCCTCCAAGTCACACACCATCCCAGCTTGGAAATATATTATCATTCCATCATAGTTGCTGGATCAAAGCAGCAGCTCACCACCACCATCTCAAGGGTTATTGTGGATCGGCAATAAATGCTGACCTTGCCAATGATGCCCACATGCCATGAATCAATAAAAAGTAATATCTGATCTTTTAATCCTTTCAGTCATTTCATCATGAGCATCAAGAGGTGCTTAGTTTGCTGGCAAATTTCTTTCATTTTCAATTTTTAGATAACAGGATGTTAATACTGATGAGGAGGGGAAAACAGTTGGACATGCAAGATCTATACAAACAAAACCTGATTTTATTAGCATAACTAATCTGGACAAAACAGTTTCTCTGAATTATAAGTACTAAAGTGTACAGATCTAAAAGAACAAGTTAACTGTTTTAGGTGAAAGCTTTTATTCTAAACATTAGGAACTAAATTCAATAGCCCCTGAAAAAATGCCTGACGGTCATGATATACAAATGTACAAATTAGGAGCAGGAGTAGGGCATTCGGCCCCTTGAGTCTGCTCTGCCATTCAATAAGATCATGCCTGATCAGTTTGTGTTTCGAGTTCTACATTCCCATCTACCCCCAATAACCATTGATTCCCTTGCCTAACAAGAATCTATCTACCTCGGTCTTAAAAATATTCAGTGATCTCGTTTCTACTGCCTCCTGAGGCAGACAGTTCCAAAGTCACACAACCCTCTGCGAGAAATAAAATTCTCCTCATCTTTGTTCTATGAGGGTGACCACTAACTTTAAAACAGTGCCCCCTTGTTCTGAACTCACCCACAAGAGGAAACATCCTTTCCATGTCCACTTTTTCAAGACCATTTGGGATCTTATATACTTAAATCAAGTCACCCCTCACTCTTCTAAACTCTAGTGGAAACAAGCCCGGTCTGTCCAATATTTCCTCATAAGACAACCGGCTCATTCCAGGTATCCATCTAGTAAACCTACTCAGATCTGCCTCCAATGCATTTACATCCTTCCTTAAATAAGGAGACTAAAGCTGCACACAGTATTCGAGATGCGGTCTTACCAATTCCCTGTATAACTGAAGCATAACATCCTTACCTTTATGTTCAATCCCTCTCGTAATAAAGGATAGCATTCCATTAGCCTTCTTGATTATGTGCTGTACCTGCAAACTTACATTTTGTGACTCATGCACAAGAACACCTAGATCCCTCTGTACCTCGGAATTATGCAGTCATTCTCCATTTAAGTAATGCTCTGCTTTTTTATTCTTCCTGTCAAAGTAAACTACTTCACATTTTCCCACATTATACTCCATCTGCCAGATTTTTGCCCACTCACTCAACTTATCTGCAAAATCGTTGGGCTGAATTTTGCCCTTGACGGGTGGGCGGGCCTAACTGACTCGGCGGCAGGCGGGCAGCCAATCACTGCCGCCGACATGGGCCCCGCCGTCATTTTACGTGGGTGGGCCAATTAAGGCCCACCCAGCGGGCCGCCCGGCGGGAAGCGCTATGCACTTCCTGTGCGGGCCGGGGGGATTCCCCAACTGCGAGAGTGTGCCCTTTCACCCGAGCGCACATCTCCCTGAGGCTACTGGTGCCTCAGGGAGATCGTTGAAAGCTGAAAGGCTTTGAAAGATTAAAAATGGAACAATAAAAAAATCATTAACATGTCCCCCTCCTGTGAAAATGTCACATGAGATGGGACATGTTAATAAAGTACACAAAAACTTTATTAAACTTTTTAAAACCCGAAATCAAACCTCATCCCACCAGTGGATGAGGTTTGTTGAAAAATCATTTACCCGCCTGCCCGTTGGGCATGTGCGCCGAGCCAAAGTTCGCACTGGCTCCTCAAAATCTTCATCAGTTGGTGACTTAATGGCCTTAACAAGGCCTTTAATTAATGGTGGGCGTGCGTCATGCTGCATAGCGTGCCCGCCGACCTAAACACTGTGATGCCGCACGCTGACGTCGGGATGCTCGCGTGACGCCAGTGCGCGACATTTTAAGCGCTGACATGTGGGCTTCGCCACCCGCACGCCAGCCAGAAAATTCAGCCCCTTATGTCTCCTCACAACAAGTTATTAATGTAACTTGTAAAAAGTTGAGGCCCTAGTGAAGATCCCTGCAGGACTCCACTAGTCACATACTGCCAGTCAGACAAAGGCCCATTCATGCATACTCTCTGTTTTCTGCCAACCAGCAAATCTTCTATCCATGCTAATATGTTACCCCCTACATCATGAGCCTTTATTTTCTGCAATAACCTTTGATGTTGCACTTTATCAAATGCCTTCTGAAATCCAATACAGCACGTCTACAGGCTCCCCTTTATCCACAGCACCTGTTACTCCTTCAAAGAACTCTAATAAATTGGTTAAATATGATTTCCCTTTCACAAAACCTT
Source organism: Cetorhinus maximus (assembly GCF_964194155.1). NCBI lineage: Eukaryota > Metazoa > Chordata > Chondrichthyes > Lamniformes > Cetorhinidae > Cetorhinus > Cetorhinus maximus. The sequence continues at coordinate 192,822,889 of NC_135879.1, forward strand.
GCCGATTCTTCCCAATTACCTTGAGCTTTTCTAAGTGCCCAGCTATAACCTCTTTAATGATCAACTCTAACACCTTCCTAATGCAGACATCAAGCTAACTGGCCTATAGTTTCCTGTTTTCTGCTTCCCTCCCTTCTTGAATAGAGGGGTGATATTTGCTATTTTCCAGTCTGATGCAACCATCGAGAATCTAGGGAATTTTGGAAAATTAACAAAAATGCATCAACTACCTCATTAGCCACCTCTTTTAAGACCCTAGGATGAAGTCCATCTGGACATGGAGACTTGTCAGCCCTCAGCTCCATCAGTTTGCTCAGTACTGCTTCCCTAGTGATTGTAATCTCACCAAGTTCCTCTCTCCCCTCCACCTCCTGATTTTCAGCTATTACTGGAATGTTTTTTGTATCCTCTATAGTGAAGACAGAAGCAAAATATTTGTTCATTTCATGCACTATTTCCTTATTATCTACAATTAACTCCCCATTCTCACTCTCTAGTGCGCCACCACCCACTTTACCTTTTTAAATACCTGTAGAAAATCTTTCTATTCACTTTTACGTTTCTACTTAACTTCCTCTCATACTCAAATTTCTTTCTCCTGATTAACCTTTTAGTCATTCTCTGCCATTCTTTATATCCTGAGCAATCATCTCACCGGCCACTCATTTTGCGTAGATATATGCTTTTTCCTTAAACTTGGTGCTTTTTCCCTAACTTCTTTAGTTAACCAAGGATAGTGGGTCCTCCCTTTACAGTTTTTCTTTATGATAGAAATATACTTATTCTGATTATTCTGAAATATCCCCTTAAATGTCTGCCGCTGCTTCTCTATTGATCTATCACCTAGCCTAGTATCCCAATCACTTTCAGCTAGCTCAGCTTTCATCCCCACATAGCTGCCCTTATTTAAGTTTAAAATACTAGTCTTAGAACCACTCTTCTCCCTTTCAAACTGGATGTAAAATTTAATCATATTGTAATCGCTGCTACCTAGGGGTATCTTTACTCTGAGGTCATTAATTAATGCTGTCACGTTACACAATACCAAGTCTAATATAACCTGTTCTCTGGCTGGTTCCAGAATGTGCTGCACTAAGAAACTATTGCCAACACATTGTATGAACTCCTCATCTAGGCTACCACTGCCAATCTGATTTTTCCAGTTTATATGTAGATTAAAGTCACCTATGATTATTGCTGCCCCTTTATCACAATCACCCAATATTTCTTCTTGTATAACAAAAACAAAAATTGCTGGAAAAACTCAGCAGGTCTGACAGCATCTGTGGAGAAGAAGACAGAGTTAATGTTTTCTGTCCGTATGACGCTTCATCAGAACTAAAGAGAAATAGAAATGTGGTGAAATATAAGCTGTTTAAGGGGGGTGGGACAGGTGGAGCTGGATAGCGGGCCAGTGATAGTTAGAGGCAAAGGAGAGATAGTCAAAGATGTCAAAAACAAAAGGTCAAAGGGGTGTTAACTGTGTTGATATTAGCTAAAGGATGTGACGTTAAGGGTAGAAAGAAGGATAAACAAGTAGCAGATGGCCCTAGTGGGGGTGGTGTGGGGTCTGTCCGCAAGCATGACCCAGACCTTCCTGTCACTTGCCATTTCAACACTCCACCTTGCTCTCATGCCCATATGTCCATCCTTGGCCTGTGGCAATGTTTCAGTGAAGCTCAACGCAAACTGGAGGAACATCACCTCATCTTCCGATTAGGCACTTTGCAGCCTTCCAGGCTTAACATTGAGTTCAACAACTTCAGATCATACACTCTCTCCTCCAACCTCACTCCCCTTTTTGATCCCCTTTTTTCTAATAATTATTACTTGTTTTTTAATATATATTTTTTCTTTTCCCTCCTATTTCTATTATTATTTTAAAATTTATTTCCATCCATTGTTTTATCTCCACCTTTTAGCCTATTTCAATCCCTTCCCCCACCCCACCCTGCCCCCACTAGGGTCATCTGCCACTTGCTTATCCTGCTTTCTACCCTTAATGTCACCATTAGCACATCCTTTAGCTAATATCACCATGGTTAACACCCCTTTCACCTTTTGTTTATGACATCTTTGGCTATCTCTCCTTTGCCTCCACCTATCACTGGCCCTCTATCTAGCTCCACCTGTCCCACCCCCCTTAAACAGCTTATATTTCACCACATTTCTATTTCTCTTTAGTTCTGAAGAAGAGTCATACGGACTCAGAACGTTAACTCTGTCTTCCCCTCCACAGATGCTGTCTGACGTGCTGAGCTTTTCCAGCAATTTTTGTTTTTGTTTCAGATTTCCAGCTGCTGCAGTATTTTGCTTTTTTCTTCTTGTATACTTGGTCCTACATTGTTAGGGGGTCTGTAGACCACTCCCACTAGTGACTTCTTCCCCTTTATATTCCTCATCTCCACCCAAACTGATTCCACATCCTGATTTTCTTCCCAAGGTAATCTCTAACTATTGCACAAACACCATCCTTGATTAATGCCTTTACCAAGCTTTATATTCTTCTTGAATGTCACATACATATCCCTCAATATTCATGACCTAATCCTTGTCATCCTGCAGCCATGCCTCTGTAATGGTTATCAGACCATATTTATTTACGTCAATGTGCGGTATCAATTGCTTAATCCAACTTCATTCTACTTGCTCATTACAAAGATTTCTGAATCCAGCCAGTGCTAACAGCACTGTTAATTAGTTGGATGCTTAAAGAGGGGGTTTTGGGGGAAGGGGGAAGCAGTGGAGTGGGGGCATATTATGAATGATCAGCATCACTTAAATCTAGCCTGCACTGCTTAAAGTTAACCTTAAAGGGAAGGTGGTCTGTGGCTGGAGAAGGTTGCAGCAATTCTGCAAGTAGTGAATCTCACCTGGGTAACTAAAGAATGGCACAACATGCAAGAGAGTGGGCTGCAAAATTATCAGATACTGTGCTGGAGCCCTTGGTGGAGGTGATGTAAAGGGGAAGAGATGTCCTGCATCCACATGGGGCCATTAGGCCCTCCAGACATAATCTAAGAGGGCAGTGGGAGCAGATAGTTGTGGGAGGTCAATGCCAGGATTCACGCATGGAAGGCCTGGATCCAGTACTGAATAAAGCTCAATGATCTTACATATGGGGTCCACGTCTGTAAATGTATCTTCAAATGCCATATCCGACCAATTGCGCCACTAGCCTCAGGCATTGCTCAATTCATCGCATTCAAAACTCATCTACCGACCTTCTCTATCAATCAGAGCTCATACCTGACATTCATATGCTCCACAGCACACTCACACTGATAGCACTGCTGAAAGTCTCAGACCCACAGCTCACCCAGACAGCCAGCTATACAACCATGGCAGCCACATTACAAAGTGATTGCATGACACTCACTGTTACCGTTCCCTCTCTCTTGTAGGATAAGGTGGTGCACAACTGGAAACAGCAGGAGGTAATTCTAGGTGTAAGGGGAAGTTTGCATGCTGTGAACTCTACGGTGAAGGTGGTACAGGCCATTATTGGAATGACCGTTGCTGATGCCATGGCCACAGGTAGGACTGAAACCATCGAAGGTGATGACACCTTCATACCTAATCCTCCTCCTCCCAGACAGACCCCTCATCTCACAACCTCTTCTGATTTATAAGCTGAAAATGGTGTAAGCACGCACTCCTTGCTTTCTCACCCACCTCCCAGCACCACAATCTTATCCTTGTGCCTTTCTCTTTTCTGCAAAAACTGCAACATGACCAAACAGTAGAGGAACAGCAAGACGGTGCATGATTTTCACACTTTCTATTTCACGCTCGAAACCATCAGGTCAGCTATTGACACTCTGTGTAATTTAGAAGATTGCATGGTAGATGAGATCTGCACAAGGCAAGACACCGGGCATATGTGGACTCCAGCCAGGGGATGGAGCAAGGATAATGCAGCTACCAGCTCACTGAAGGGTGAGGCCTCACAAGGTCAACTTCAGAGGACTCTGGTGAGCATGTCAATGGGGCAGCCTACAGGAAACTTCTAATCAGTAAACACAACAAACTGCCTAGTGCATTGGAAGACCTTCCAGGAAGTCTGTGGTCGCTGACAAGGAGTGTGGAGGAATGCAGCTTCAACTAAACCCGAGGCATTCAGCAGAATTTGGAGGCCATTATTTCCAGCATAGAAGTGGTGGCCAACTATGCTCGCATGCCTATGGTCTCAACCATGATGTAGCGTTTGATTGTAAAAGCAGCAGCCATCCAAATTCTGTGCTGCAGTTGAAGCTCAGGCTACTGCCATCATCTCTGTGGATTACTGTGTGCAAAGAGGCTTGCAGGTTGTCACAACACTCCAGCAGATGACTCAAAGGAGGATCATCAATCAACAGCACACGCACACACACACAAAATCAATGACTAACATCACAGGGCAGCAGGTAGCTGATTGGTTGATTGGTATTTCAGTTTCATTTTTGCTCTTTAAGCAAGATCGGTGTGCTAAATTCAGAGTGACAAATATGTAACTTATTAATAACTAGATAAATTAATCTATAAAACTAAAATATTCAACTGAACAATAATTTTAAGTAACTAAACGGGTAAATATTTTAGATAGACACAGCAAGAAAGGTGGTGTGATATAAAATGCAGCTTGTGGGAGTTTGTGAAGAACATTGCAGCCCAAGACAACCATCTGCGGTAAGTGTCTACAGCTCAAGGAAGTTCAGCTCAGAGTTGCTGAGCTGCAGTCTAAGCTGCAGATATTGTAGGGTATCAGGGAGCAGAAAAGTTACTTGGACACTTTTTTACAGGAGGCAGTCACACCCCTTACTTGCAGTACTTGCTGCCTGTGTGGATGAAAACAAGGGCTGCAGGGAAGATGGGCAAACTAGCCAGGGCATTATGGTCCAGAAAGCCAGTCAAGTTGGGAGAGTGAAAAGGAATGTGGTATCAATCGAAAACAGTATTATCAGGGGAATAAATACAGTTCCCTGTAGCCGAGACTAGGAGTTCCAAAAGCTGCGTTGCTTGCCTGGTGCCAGGGTGCGGGGCATCTTCTCGCAGATGGAGAAGAACTTGGGATGGGAGGTAGAGGATCCAGTTGACATGGCCCATGTAGGAACCAAGAACATTGGCAGAGCCAAGAATGAGTTTCTGTAGAGGGAGTTTGACGAACTGAGTCCTAAGGAAGCAGAACCTTAAGTGTAATACTCGTTGGATTACTACTTGAGCCATGTGCAAATTATTAGGGGGCAAGCTGATTAGATAATTAAATGAGGCTCAAAGAGTGGTGTGGGAAGCAAGGGGTTCCAATTCATTGGACACTGGCACCAGTACTGGGGAAATAAGGAGATATTCTGTTTGGACAGGCTGCTGCCAGACCTGCTGAGTTTTTCCAGGTAATTCTGTTTTTGTTTTGGATTTCCAGCATCCGCAGTAGTTTTTTGTTTTTACCACTTAAACCTTGCTGGGATCAGCTTCTGGGCAAATCATTTAACTAGGGCTGTCAATGTGTCGTTAAAATAAAAGTTGTTGAGGGGAGAAGTCAGGTGAAGGGAGATTTAGAAACCTAAAGAGAAAATTTGAGGAAATTGAGTAATGCAGCAATTTGGGTAAAGACAGCAGAGTGGGAGAGGAGGGATGGCAAGATTAATGGAAATAGTGCTTCAACAAATAAGGTCCATGCAAAGAATAGTGGCGAAAAAATACAATGAAAAGCTATTTATCTGAATAAAGCATTTGTAACAAGATAGATGAACTAGCAGCATAAATAAGTCTGATCTAATCATCTTTACTGCTAAATGGTTGCAAGGTGACTAAGACTGGGAAATAAATATTCCAGGGTACTTAACATTCAAAAAGACAGGCAGAATGGAAAAAGAAGAGTAGCTCTAATAGTAAAGGATGAGATAAGGACAGTGGTAAGAGTAGATCTTGGCTCAGAAGATTAGGAAGTAGAATCAGGATGAGTAGAGATTAGGGTCGGAATTTTCCAGCCCCATTTGCTTCGGGCATCATGGTGGGGTGAGGCCCATGGCGAGAAGGCCAAAAAGCGGTTATATGCTGTCATGAAACCGGTTTGTGATCGTCCGCTCCACTTGTCATGTTTCCGCCACTGTGTGTCGGGAATGTCATTTTAATACATTTGAATAAGCCCTGCTCACCGGAATCATCCCCCATGTCAAATTTAGCACCCATGTCAGCATGACTTCAGAACGGTGTGCTTCATGACTGCCTTTAAAAGGCGTGCACCTGGAGACCTGGACTTTGAGGTGAGTGCACACAATCTCACGCGGTGCTCGTGAGCATCGCCCATAGGACATCAAGGAAGAGGTGCTGCACATTTGCGGGGGTCATAGGTAAGTCACTTTTTCCTGGCTGACTTTCAGTGTGTGGCCGGGGCAATGATGCGAGTGCGAATCAGGACGGGGATGGGGGACAAGGTAGCACAGACAGACAGAAGGAAATATTAACGCACATGCTGGGCAGGGCTGGGGGAGTGGTGGGATGAGGGAAGCAGCCACACGGTGGAAAAGCTTGTCAAAAGTGAACGTTCTTCCGCAGCTGAGACCGTTCAGCTGCATACTTGGAGTCGGGCCTCTGAAGCGTTTCTGCCCACTCAAGCAACACAAAAGCACAAAAGTGCACCAAATGCTCTTTTCATCATCCCTCATGAATCTTGCAGAACTTTTCACCCCTCAGGTGCAAGACTGCAAATTAATGTGCATTTCGGAGGGCAGCAGAACAATTGGCCAACTGGGCAAGTTGTAGAATCCCCTTGGAAAGGTGGGCATGGCACAGTCACTGGTGAAAGTGCTCACAGCCCCTTGAAATGTTTTTATTCAGGTTTGGACCAGCCTCCTCCATTATTCAAGCTAACAGTGCAGCCTTGCAGTGTGGGTTAGGAGAATGCCTGTGCCTGAGCTGTGAACACAGTATGCAGTCCAGTGGGCGAAGCTGCCACCAATCGGTCAAGTGGAGTGGGGCAGAGGTGGGTGGGGTTTCAGACAGCCATGAAGCGCAATACACACTGGCCATCCAAGTGGTGGCCAGCACTCTCCTGCATGCATGAAGGGCCCTTTAGACTTAGCCAAGAGAGGTTCTTAGTACACCGATGCTAACCCACACATCTCTCTTTTTGATCCTACAGCAGGGGAACATCAGGATTATGGAGCCTGGTGATTTAGCAGTAGGGGGCAGAGGAGAAGAAGAAGAGAGCGGTGGAGGTGTCTGGCTCACCAAAGGGAGGAGCACCTCCCTTAAGAGTAAGGGTTGGCAGGTCTTGATGAGCACACAGCTGAAGATTCACAGTGAGCCGTCGCTCATAGGCGCCTGGCTAGACCCGGGGTGTATAGATGGTTACTGTCATACCTGCAGATGACCAAGAACCATTGTTGCCGAAAACTGTGCATGTCTAGGGAAATGTTTGGTTACATCTGCCACTTGCTCAGGATTTGGGGGCATGGGGACATGGAGGCCATCCACTGCCAGTGGCCATGAAAGTGACCACACCACTGAATTTTTATGCCTATGGATCCTTCCAGCACTCCACACCTTTGTGGGATCTCGCAAGTCTCCACACACAAGTGTATGCAGGAGATCACGGATGTCACCTTCGCAAAGGCATACAACTTTGTGCATTTCGGCCCAGGTTCAGGAAAGCCAGGAAGCAAGAGCGGTGGGATTTGTGCACATCACTGGTTTTCCACAGGTGCTGTGTGCCATCGACTGCACTCACGTGATGCTTAGATCTCTGTGGCAACAAGCAGTCAACTACATCAACCACAAGGCTTTCCACTTGCTGAATGTTTGGCTGGTTTGGGAGCACCACAAACACATCTTCCAGGTCTGCACAAGATTCCCAGGGAGTGTCCACGACTCCTACATCCTTAGCAGGTGTCAGGTCCCTGACATCTTCCAGGGTCCAGAGAAGCTGCAGGGTTGGCTCCTTGGGGACAAGGGCTTCCCACAGAGAATGTGGCTGATAATATCCATGTGGCAGCCTCAGACTGCAGAAGAGCGATGGTGTAACAAGGACGTGGCCCGGACTTTGCTGGAGCAAACGATAGGCATTTTTAAAATGAGGTTCCGGTGCCTCAACAGGTCTAGTGGTGCAGTGCAATACAGTCCCCAAAGGTTTTTGTACATCATTGTTGCTTGCTGCGTGCTCCACAACTTGGCACTGCAATGTGGTAGGACCTGGCTGAGGAGGAGATGGAGAAGCTGCATGTATCCTTCAATGAGGAGGAAGTCGAAGGGGATGATGGTGATAAAGTCCTTGAAGGCGAGGACGCTGGCAATGAGGCCTTCGCACTGACCAGACAAGATAGGTGCGCTCGGGAAACACTCATAGCTGCAAGATTCACGGAGGATGATGACAAGATGCAGTGAGAACAGTCCTGACATCCTCACATTTCATCTCTGAACGTTTGACTCCTGTCTGGCTGATGGCAGCGCACATACCCTCAGTGCTCAGGCTCATGCCATGGAGACACCATGGAGGCCGTAATAGTCGCTAGATTCCAGGAGGATGACGACAACATTCAGTGATGACACTCCATAGATCCTCACATTGCATCTGTAAATGTCTGATTCATGTCTGGCTGAAGGAAGCTCACTTTTGCTCTGTGTTGTCAGGGTCATATCATGGAGACATAGTCATGAAACTTTAAATGCACTTGAGCCTTTGTCAGCCTTCATCACCTCAGCCCTTCAGGAGAACAGTGTCACCGGTCACAGATGCTAAATAGATGGGGGGCCAGCGTCAACTCAAAGGTGCTGAGAGGCAGGTGTCTCAGTAAAGGTCCTCTTCCCTGTGCAGTGTGTAACCTTCAGACTAAAGTGGTTGTCTGGCTTCAGACTCACTGGGCACATTATTGATGTCGGCACCTCGATGGTGCTTGTCATTGTTGCTAAAATGCCGTGGAGAGGTGTCACAGAGTTCTGTTATTCTCTTTGTGTGCTCAACAGATTGGGACCCCCAAGGCTACTCTAGAACTACTCTAGAACACCGAGGTGTATGTCTCTGTGCTGGAGGAGGGTGTGGGTGAGCGCTGTGATGAGTATTCAGTTAGGGTGTCATCGGATTCTTCTCCCGAGCTGTCTTTGGGGCTTCATTTGGGGACATGGGTCATGGACCCCCTTGGCTACGTCCCAGGTGTGTCTGCGAAAGCAAGGGTAGATAATTAATGCATGGCGTGGGACTGCGGAACAGGGGAACTGACTCACAGCATGGTTGTCTGATGGATGTTGCAATACTAGATCTTCACTTGGTAGAGCACCGACAACCTTACCGTCAGCACAGAAAATGTCCAGATTGTCGCCGGCCAGCTGGATGACTCTATTTTTAAAGTGTAGCAGGACCTTGATTTCAGGCATTCCTCCACCGGTCCGTGACCTCTCCCTTTTGTTGTGTGCCAGCTTGTCCTGCATGAAGACAAAGCAGCTTGCTTGATTGGCACCACTTCTGGAAACACTCACCCCCTCCATCGCCAACGCACAATGGCAGCAGTGTGTACCATCAACATGATGTACTGCAGAAACTCACCAGGGCTCCTTAGGCAGCTCCACGACCGCTACCATCTAGAAGGACAAGGGCAGCAGATAGATGGGTACACCACCACCTGGAAGTTCCCGTTCAAGCTACTCACTATCCTGACTTGGAAATATATCACCGTTCCTTCACTGTCACTAGGTCAAAATCCTGGAACACCCTCCCTAACATCACTACACCACAGGGACTGTGCTGGTTCAAGAAGGCAGCTCACCACCATCCTCTCAATGGCAATTAGGGATGAGCAATAAATTTTGGCCTAGTCAGCGAAGCCCACATCCTGTAAAATGAATTTTAAAAAGATAGATGGGGAGAGTGTAAGCAGGGTGCCAGCTAGGCCAGAAGAGAAGAATGCCTAGCATGTGTGGGTGGTGAGTGGTGCCAGGGACAGGATAAGGACACGATCTGCAGGGCAGATGAAGGTGTGTGTGAGAGAGTGAATAGCGATGTCCATTGAACTGGCAGTGAGTGAGATCCCTGTGGATGTGTGATGGGTTTGTGGGTGTGTGAGTTGAGAGTGATGTGAAGAATGTCTTACCCTGGCAGAACAGAGGAGATGATTCATCCTCTTTTGGCACCGGGTGGCTGTCCTCTTTTGCAGGACATTGGTGCTGACCACTGCCACCCTGCTGGATTGGTCACCTGGCTTGCTGGTCTTCACCCAGAGCGTGGGGGTAGAGGACTTCGCGGTGGGCCTCCACAGCATTCAGTAGGTGCCCGAGGAAGGTGTTGCTAAACTTGGGGGCAGCATGTTTCCTCCCTTTGGCAGCCATGACTTTCCAGTAGCTTTCGATCCCTTAGACAGTGCTAGCTCTGTGCAGGGGCACACTCTAATTAGAGCATCCGGATTACTGAAGGCCTGAGGTGATGGTTGGGTGGGTGAATCAGAGGCTGCCCTGCCAGCGATCCTGCATGTTTCCTGGGAATGCATTATTAATGAAGCAGGACATGCTGGGAATGGGATGATACGGCACGAAAAGCCACCATAAACGTCCTTTTTCCCGCCCACCACTGCACTTTGTGCAAATTTAGGATGATTCTGCCCTAGGATTAAAAAGGATCAGGAAATGCTGGTGGCTGTAGTGTATAGGCCCCCTAACATTAGTTGTACCACTGAACCCAGCATTAAACCAGAAATAATTGAAGCTTGGCAAAAAGGCTATGTAATAATCATTGGAAACTTTAATCTTCATTGTCATGATCACTAGGCTTCATAAGATGGTTATCTTTTAAACTGTCTCTTTTAATTGAAAGTTAAACAGAATGTCCTGAATGTGGGATGGTGTGAAGGTATGCTGAATTCTGCCTGGCAATAAGCCCATGTAACCTGGTTGCCATGGGGACTGGGGGTCAGATCAAAATTTATTCAAAGTCAGGTGTGAGCTTTAACATCTGGAGACAAAGGAAAAGGTAGCTGACTTATCAGGCTGGATTTTTGAGGAGTCTTGAAGACTGTGAACCTTTAAAAAATGGTGGGTGGGGTTGACAGATCCAATTTTTGCCAGTAGAGGAAAGGGGGTGGGGTATGATTCACACAGGCATAAATTCCAATCTCAGCAGGGCCATTTGAATTCAGTGCTGAGTTGAAACACGCCCTTTTTTGGTTACTTGAAGGGCTTGAACCCACAGTGTGGGAGTCACAGTTTGATGGAGTAGATGTAAATGCTCTTGAAAGGCAGATAATGTCATGATCTTATGATTTTTAAAATGCCCTTCTCTTTAAACTTGAGGGAAAAAAACGAGCTGCAGTTGTCAGTGAGTTAAAAAAACACTCTACTGGACTGCATTGATTAACATACATGGGTTAGAAAAAAAAAAGTAGCATCTGGTCATGCAGTCTCAATGTTGACATTTCCCCAACGGCTATTATTATGGATGTTTGGCTGAGTTTCAAAAGCTGTATTTTATTTCAGCTTCAGTTCACAGTTTGATTGACACATTTAATGAGCTATTAAAGGATTAGCTATCTTTGATGTGGGGTCTGAATAGAAGTTTGTTTGTTGTTATAAGAAATTACCCACTCGGAGGAGATTTAAAAGCTTTGAATGGATTTTGTGAATGGCAGTTCTTTTTTTCACTGTCAACTATGTAGGAGTGAGAGCTGTATTAATGCCAGAAGGAGTTGGACTTTAAATTTAAGATTAAATGCTAACAAAGAGCGTGGCATTATTTATAAACATGGGGTGGGATTTTTCACACCTGCCTACCGCCGGGATCTTCTGGTCCCGTCGCAGATCAATGGGCTTCTGACTGGGGCACTGCCTTGCCCGCAGCAGGTCCCACCCGTGACATGGCCGGAAAATCCTGGCCATGGTGTGGTGTTTTCCATTGTGTTAAGAAGTTAAGGGGGATATCTTTTCTGTAGTTTCATGTATTAGTTTCCTACTAAGAAGTGTTAAGGGATAAGGCTTTTTTAGATCTAGTATTATGTAATGATGCAGGGTTAATTAGCAATCCCATTATAAAATATACAGAGAAATAGTTAATGTGGAATTTAATGGCATATGTTAAGTTTGAAAGTGACGTAATCAAGTCCAAAACAAGAATCTTAAACTTAAAGCCAATTACATAGATATGAGGGTTGAGCTGGCAAAGGCTGATTGGGTAAATAGATTAAAAGTTATGGCAGTAAATAAACAGTGAGAAACATTTCAAGGAATCATTCAAAATGTTCAACATAAATATGTGAATTAAAAACTCAAAAACTCATTAAGAAAGATCCATCCCTGGCTGACAAGGGAAGCTTCAGATAATATTAGATTAAAAGAAGTGGTTTGTAATATAGCGATGAATAGTCCTAAATCTGAGGATTGGAAGATTTTTAGAAACTGGCAAAGGGTAATCAAAAAGTTCATAAAAAAGGGAAAAGAAATAGAATGAGAGTAAACTAGCCAGGAACAGAAAGACATATTGTAAGATCTTTGACAAATATTTGAAAAAAAGAGAGTAGCTAATCTAAATGTTAACCCCCTAGAGGCAGAGACAGGGAATGTTCATGAGGAATGAAGAAATGGCAGAGATGTTGAATAAATATTTCGTGGCCGTCTTCTCAGTAGAAGTCACAAATTATATGCAAGACATAAAATGTAACTAAGGGGCTAATAAGAATGAGGAATTTAAAAGTAATTTATATCAGCAGAGAAAAAGTGCTGGAGAAGCTTAAGGGATTAAAAGCCAACAAATCCCAAGGACCTGTTGGCCTACAGTCAAAGGTTCGAAAAGAGATCTGTTGAGATAGTGGATACAATTTTCCAAAAGTCGTAGGTTCTAGAAAGATTCCAGTGGATTGAAAGTTGGCTAAACTAACACTGCTATTCAAGAAGGGAGGGAGAGAGAAAAGGGAAATACAAGCAGTAAGCCTGACGTCAGCTTTTGGAAAATGCTGGAATCTATTATTAAGAAAGTCTTAACAATGCACTTAGAAAATCATAGTTTGGTTGGGCAGAATCAACATGGTTTTACATAAAAAGACAAATTTAATAGAGTTTGAGGCTGTAACTAGTAATGTAAATAAATGGGTGCTAGAATTTATTGATTGAATTTAAATTCCACAAGCTTCAGTAGTGTCATTTGAACTCATGTCCTCAAGGTGTTAGCCTGGGCCTCTGGATCACTAGTCCAGTGACATTACCACTATCCGCCATCTCCCTTTTAGGAACATAGGAACATAGGAAATAGGAGCAGGAGTAGGTCATTCAGCCTGTCTAGCCTGCTTCGCCATTCAAACAGATCATGGCTTATCATCTACCTCTTAGCCACTTTTCTCACGATCTCCACAGCTCTTGATGTCATTAGTATCCAGAAATGTATCGATTTCTGTCTTGAACATGCTCAATGACTAAGCTTCCACAACCCCCAATTAGAAAATTCCAAAGATTCATCATCCTCTGAGTGAAGAAATTCTTCCTCATTTCAGTCTTAAGTGGTCTGCCCCTTATTCTGAGACTGTGTCCCCTGGTTTTAGACTCACCAGCCAGTGGAAACATCCTATCCACATCCACCCTGTCCTGCCCTGTAAGAATTTTGTAAGTTTCAATGAGACTGCCTCCTATTCTTTGAAACTCTAGAGAATACAGGCCCAGTGATTTCAACCTTTCCTCATAAGACAATTCTGTCATCCCAGGGCTTAGTCTGGTGAACCTTCATTGCACTTCCTTTATGGCAAATATATCCTTCCTTAGATAAGGAGACCAAAACTGTACACAATACTCCAGATGCAGTCTCACCAAGGTTCTATGCAATTGCAGCAAGACATCCTCACTCATGCACTCCAATCTCCTTGTGATGAAGGCCAACATACCTTTTGCCTCCTAATTGTCATGCTGCACCTACGTGCTAGCTTTTAGTGACTCATGAACAAGGACACTCAAGTCCCTTTGAACATCAACATTTCCCAACGTCCCGCCACTTAAAAAATACCCTGCCTTTCTGTTTTTTCTGCCAAAGTGGATAACTTCATACTTATTCATTTTATATTCTATCTGCCATGTTCTTGCCCATTCACTTAGCCTGTTCAAGTCTGCTTGAAGCCTCCTTGCATTTGCCTCACAATTTACCTTCCCACCTATTTTTGTTTTATCAACAAATTTGTAATTATTATATTTTGTCCCCACATCCAAATCACTTATATAGATTGTGAACAGCTGTGGCCCAAGCACAGATCCTTGTGGTACTACACTAGTAACAGCCTGCCATCCTGAGAATGACTTGTTTATTCCTACCCTCTGTCTTCTGTCTGTTAACCAATTCTCAGACCATACCAGCATATTACCCCCGATCCCATGTGCTCTAATTTTAATTACTAATCTCCTGTGTGGGACCTTATTGAAAAACTTTTGAAAATCCAAATACATCACATCCACAGGTTCTCCTTTATCTCTGCTACAAGTAACATCCTCAAAAAACTCCAAAAAGTTTGTCAAACATGATTTCCCTTTCATAAATTTATGTTGACTCTTCCCAACCATGTTATTATTTTCCAAGTGTATAGTTATCACATTCTTTAGAATAGATTCTAACATTTTCCCTACTACTGATATCAAACTAACAGGTCTGTAATTCTCAGTTTTCGCTCTCCCTTCCTTCTTAAATAGTGGGGTTACATTTGCTACTTTCCATTCTGCAGGAACACTTCCAGGGTCTATAGAATCTTGAATGATAACCACCAATGCAACCACTATCTCTGTAGCCACCTCCTTCAACACACTGGGATGCAGCTCAGCTGGTCTAGAGGATTTAATCAACCTTTAATCCAATTAATTTTTTGAGTACTACCTCTTTATTAATACTAATTTCTTTCAGTTCCTCATTTTCATTAGTCCCTTGGTTCCTTAGTGTTTCTGGGAGATTTTCTGTATCTTCCTCTGAAGACAGACTCAAACTAATTGTTTAGTTTCTCTGCTATTTCCCTATTCTCCATTATAAATTCTCCTGTCTCCACCTGTAATGGACCCACATTTGTTCTTGCTAATCTTTTCCTTTTCACATACCTAAAGAAGCTTTTACAGACTGCCTTTATGTTACTCGCTAGCTTGCATTTTCCTTTTCTTTATCAGTTTTTTGTTCATCCTTTGCTGGATTCTGAATTGCTCCCAATCCTTGGGCTTACAATCTTTTCTGGCAACACTATAAGCCACTTCCTTTGATCTAATGCAATCTTTAACTGCTTTTGTTAGCCACGGTTGATTCACCTTTCCTGTTAGTTTTTTTGTTTGTCTTAGAGGAATGTATATTTGTTGTAGAAAGAAAGTGGCACATTGGTCATATTGCAAAAGGATTGGACTGCAAGAATGAAGAAGTTTTGCTACAGTTGTTCAGGCCTTTGGTGAGACCACACCAAGGACATACTTGCCTTGGAGGCATTACAGCAAAGCTTTACTTGATTGGTTCCTGGAATAAGAGGAGTATCATATGACGAGAGGTTGAGTAAATTAGACACATAGACCGGGATTTTCCAGTCCCGTTGTGGCGAGCTTCCCCGCAACGGATGCAGCGAGCCATTCAAATCTCCAATGACTTTGGTGGGACTGGAAAGTCCCAAAGGACCAGGTTCTGGAAGCCTTTAAAAATAATGGTTGGGATCAGGAGGCAGGACTCTTATCCCCTTCTCCAGTTGATCTCATTTTTGCTGGTGGGGGAAGAGGCGGGATGTGAATCACACAGATGGGAAATCAGAACTTAGCAAGGCCAATTGAAATTAATGCTGAGTTCAAAGAGGCCCCAAAGAGGCTTTTCCAAAGGCTTATATGTTCTTATGTGCAATCTGTTCTCAAACAGATTAATAGGAATGCTGTGGTATCACCTCATGGGAGTGACAGTGATTCCATGGAGCATGAAACTGCTGTCCTCTCTCAGGAAGGCAGAATTCAGCCTCTCATCCAGTATCCTTTTTGTTGCCTGCCAGCTAGCCCAGACTGCTGCTACCCATTCCGAGATGGCACTGTGGGACCTCCAAAGCCCAGAGCTGCTTAAGGTCAACCTCCAAGGCTATCCATTGAAAGTCAGTTGCCTTCACCAGCCATGCTGCAGCCACAGTGAGAGGACAGTTTAGGAGCACTGAGGCAGGCAAAGGCACACGGAAGACAGGTGCTAAGGGGATGCACAAATGTGATTGTTGACTTTTGTATGCAATGTGGCATGATTTCAATTATTAAATTTGTTCTGAAATGTTTATTTTTTGGTGGTGTTTATTTTGGCATTATGGCTGAACAGGTGCTATGATGGTCAGTGGGAAGGTAAGGTATGGAACTGTTGGTGAAAGGCAAATTGAGTATGGTACCTCGCTCGAATATGGCATCTCACTCAGATGAGTTCTCTATGGACATGTCCAGCCAGGAAGATACTGTTTAACTTATCTCCTACCCTCCTCTTGTTTCTCAGCTGGTTGCCATTCAAGCAGGGGCAAGAGTTGTCTTGTCACAGTGGCCAGGTTCTGCAGCATGCAGCGGACCATCACAAATCTTGACAAAGCCTCTGTTGAGAGCTGCAGGGCTCTCCCAGAGCATTCTAGTCAGCCGATGCATTGTTTCAATATACCAAAGCCCTTTTCCATCACATTTTTTGTGGAAACATAGCTTTTGTTACATGTAAGCTGCATATGTGTTTGCGTGTTATACACCAGTGAACCATGTCATTAGTGAATAGTCTTTAGATCCCCGCAGCCACCTTTTGATTTGCCAAATGGCTGAAATGCAGCTGGCACAGCAGACTGCTGCAGAATGAAGGTATCATGACTGCTGTCTGGATACCAGGCATTGACCTGTGTGATTTGCTGTCAGCTGGACACAGAGGGAGTAAAATCTCTTTCCGTTCCAGTATACGGCAGATGTGGCACCTGCAAAGCAATGTACAGGCTGCCAGTGACACCCTGTACCATGTGGAAGCATGCAATTATATTGAAGCAGCATGCTCCCTCTATTTGCTTCTCTCTGGTAAAGGAGAATGAAATGTAGTTAGGTCTCACTGAAATGAAAGCCTCAGTGCCCTCCCTTCCACAACAGTGGATGACAAACCTTGAGATTGTGAATATCCCCAGTTCCAGCCAGAAGCATGAATGACCATGAACACCATCATCATCTCAGCCACTAGGAATTCAGTTCTTGTCCTGCTCTGAGGTTGCAGTTGTAGTTGTAGTAGATGGCCAATTCACTGAAAATTTGCCTTACATATTGTTTCTTGCTGAGCTTCAGGTAGGAGAATTGTTCCCTTAAAACCTTGGGTGGATAAGGCCTCCTGCTGAGATCCCTTTTTTTCCTCTTCCCTTTACTAGCAGCATTTCCTTCCAAAACCACGTCTACCATGAATATGAACAAGGGCAGCCATGTTGAAGGAACACCACCTCCTCCAAGTTTATTTCAAAATAAACACCTGACATATTATATATTGTCATTCTTTTGTCTCCGCTGGTTCAGAATTCTGGAATTCCCTTCCTCAACATTCCGGGAGAACCATCAGCACAGTATGGCAACAGTTTATGGAGAAGGCCTATCACCACGTTCTCAGGGTAACAAAGGATGAGTAATAAATGCAACATATCTGAGGTCACTCAGATCACAGAATCACAGAATCACACAGTGCAGATGAGGCCCTTCGGCCTATTGAGTCTGCACCGACACGTGAGAAACATCTGACCTACCTACCTAATCCCACTTACCAGCACTTGGCCCATAGCCTTGAATGTTATGACGTGCCAAGTGCTCATCCAGGTACTTTTTAAAGGATGTGAGGCAACCTGCCTCCACCACCCTCTGAGGCAGCACATTCCAGACCATCACCACCCTCTGGGTAAAAAAGATTTCCTCACATCCCCCCTAAACCTCCTGCCCCTCACCTTGAACTTGTGTCCCCTCATGACTGACCCTTCAACTAAGGGGAACAGCTGCTCCCTATCCACCATGTCCATGCCCCTCATAATCTTGTACACCTTGATCAGGTCGCCCCTCAGTCTTCTCTGCTCCAACGAAAACAACCCAAGTCTATCCAACCTCTCTTCATAACTTAAATGTTTCATCCCAGGCAACATCCTGGTGAATCTCCTCTGCACCCCCTCCAGTGCAATCACATCCTTCCTATAATGTGGTGACCAGAACTGCACACATTACTCCAGCTGTCGCCTCACCAAGGTTCTATACAACTCCAACATGACCTTCCTACTTTTGTAATCTATGCCTTGATTGATAAAGGCAAGTGTCCCATAGCCTTTTTCCCACCCCACTAACATGCCCCTCTGCCTTCAGAGATCTATGGACGCACACACCAAGGTCCCTTTGTTCCTCAGAACTTCCTAGTGCCATGCCGTTCATTGAATACTTCCTTGTCAAATTACTCCTTCCAAAGTGCATCACCTCACACTTTTCAGGGTTAAATTCCATCTGCCACTTATCTGCCCATTTGACCATCCCTTCTATATCTTCCTGTAGCCCAAGACACTCAGCCTCACTGTTAACCACCCGGCCAATCTTTGTGTCATCCTCAAATCTACTAATCCTATCCCCCACATAGTCATCTATGTCGTTTATATCAATGACAAATAATAAGGGACCCAGCACAGATCCCTGTGGTACGCCACTGGACACTGGCTTCCAGTCATTAAAGCAGCCTTCTGTCATCACCCTCTGTCTCCTACAACTAAGCCAATTTTGAATCCACCTTATCAACTTACCCTGTATCCCATGTGCATTTGCCTTCTTTATAAGTCTCCCGTGTGGGACCTTGTCAAAGGCTTTGCTGAAATCCAGATAAACGACATCAACTGCACCACCGTCATCTACACACCTGGTCACCTCCTCAAAAAATTCAATCAAATTTGTTAGGCAAGACCTCCTTCTGGCAAAGTCATGCTGACTATCCCTGATCAAACCTTGCCTCTCAAAGTGGAGATAGATTCTTTCCTTCAGAATTTTCTCCAATAGTATCCCTACTACTGACGTGAGACTCTCTGGCCTGTAGTTCCCTGGCTTCTCTCTACAACCCTTTTTAAATAGCTGAACCACATTAACTGTTCTCCAGTCCTCTGGCACCTCCTCCATGGTCAGAGAGGAATTAAAAATTTGGGTCAGAGCCCCTGCAATATCCTCCCTTGCCTCCCTCAGCAGTCCGGGATACAAACCATCTGGGCCTGGAGATCTGTCCACTTTTAAGCCTGCCAACACCTCCAATATCTTGTCACTCCCTATATCAATTTGCTCAAGAACCTCTCAGTCTCTCTCCCCGAGTTCCATACCTTCATCCTCAAGTATTTGTTCAACATTCTACCGATGTCCTCTGGCTCCACCCATAGATTATCCCCTTGGTCCCAAATGGGCCCCACTCTTTCCCTGGTTACCCTCTTCCCATTGATATACTTATAGAATGTCTTGGGATTTTCCCTACTTTTATCAGCCAGAGCTTTTGCAAAACGCCTCTTTGCTCTCCTAATTGCTTTCTTAAGCTCCACCCTGCACTTTCTGTACTCCACTAATGCCTCCGCTGATTTGCCCCCCTTGTACCTGCTAAAAGCCTCTCTTTTCCTTCTCATTGTACAAAGAACAAAGAAGATCCAAAGGACAAATTTTAATAACTCTCACTGGGAAGGAATAATGTTTGAGGAATATCATATCTATGCATAGGTTATCTGAGAATTTTCAGCACTTGTGTAACTCTAGATCCTAATGTTGTACTTTGTGTCACCATCATGGAAGTTTTCCCTTTTTTGCTGGCACTGGAATTGTCATTTTGATATAGATGTGTTCTTTTTCAATTTGTTCATTGGACATAAGCCTTATTTGCAAAGCCAGTATTTAATGCCCATCCCCATGATGATGGTGAGCCATGATCTTGAACCACTACAGTCCTCCTCCAGAGGTCCCCAACATCACAGATTCCAAATTTCAGCCAATTCGATTTCATGTGATTAGTAAATGACTAAAGGTATTGGATACTGCAAAGGCTATGGGCCCTGGCAACATTCCAGCAATAGTACTGAAGACTTGAGCTCCAGAACTAGCCACACCCCTGGACAAGCTGCCCCAGTTCAGCTACAACACTGACAAGTGTGGAAAATTGTCCAAGTATGAGCTTTCCACAAAAAGTAGGACAAATCCAATCTTGCCAATTACAGCCCCATCAGCCTCATCAGCAAAGTGATGGAAGGGGTTGTTGATGGAAGGGTCATTACACAGCAATAACCTGCTCACTGATGCTCAGTTTAGGTTCTGCCAGATCCACTTGGCTCATTACAACTTTGGACAAACACCAGCCAAAGAGTTGAACTCGAGAGGTGAAATGAGAGTGACTGCCCTTGACATCACAGAATGCTGGCTCATTTGAAGTCAATGGGAATCAGGAGAAACTCTCCACTGGTTGTAGTCATACCTTGCACAAATGAAGAAGATTGTGGTTCTTGAAGATCAATCATTTTAGTTCCATAATATGGTTGCAGATGTTCCTCAAGGTAGTGTCCTAAAGCCCAACTATCTTCAGCTGCTTCATCAATGACTGTCCCTCCATCATAAGGCCAGAAGTCGCTGATGATTGCACAATAGTCAGCATCACTCACAACTCCTCAGATACCGAAGCAGTCTGTGTCCATCTGCAGCGAGACCTGGACAATCAGGCTTGGGCTGATAAGTGGCAAATTACATTCACAACACACAAGTGCCAGGCAATGACCATCTCCAACAAGAGAGAATTCACCAACTCCCCTTGACATTCAATGGCATTACCAATGGCATCAACATTGTGGAGCTTACCATTGACCAGAAACCAGAAACTGAATTGGACCAGTCATATGAATATTGTGGCTACAATAGCAGGTCAGAGGCTAGGAATTTTGAGGTGGATAGCTCACCTCCTGACTCCCCAAAGCCTGTCCACCATTAACATGGCACAACTCAGGTGTGTGATGGAATACTGTCCCCTTCCTGGATGAGTGCAGCTCCAACAACACTCAAGAAGCTGAACACTATCTAGAGCAAAGCATCCCACTTGACTGGCATCCCATCCACTGCCTTAAACATTCACTCTCTCTACCACCGATACAGTGTGTAACATCTACAAGGTGCATTGTAGCAGTTCACTGATGTTCCTTCGACAGCACCTTCCAAACACACGATCTCTACCAGCTGGAAAAAAATAAAGCAGCTGATGCATATGAACTCCCCAACCTGCAAGTTCCTCCTCAAGTCACACACCATCGTGACGAGAAACTATATCACTGTTCCTTCACTGTCACTGGATCAAAATCCTAGAACTCCCTTTCTAGCAGCACTGTGGGTGTACCGACATCACATGGACTGCAGTGGTTCAAGAAGGCAGCTCACCACCACCTTCTCAAGGGAAATCAGTGATGGATAACATAGCGATATCCATAACCCATTAAAGAATAAAAGAAGTGGCTTAGGTACATTAACAGCTATTAGGGAGGTAGTTCCAAGACTTTGACCCAGCAACATGGAAAAAATAGTTCATGGTAATAGTTTCAAGTCAGGATGGTGTGTGGTTTATAAAGAAACTTGCAGGTGGTGGTGTTCCCATGCATCTGCAGTGCAAATTGTAGGTGGTAGACATTGCATGCCAGTGGTAGTGTGAATGAATTATTTGGTGTTTTTAGGGGTGCCAATCATGCAAGCTGCTTTGTCCAGGATAGTATTGAGATTCATGTGCTATTGGAGCTATCCACTCATCCAGAAATAAGGAGAGTATTCCGTCATGCTCCTGACGTGTGCCTTGTGAATGGTGAATAGCCTTTGGGAGTTAATGGGTTAGTTAATTGCTGCAAACTTCCCAGCTCCTGACCTGCCCTTTTGCCACAATATCCAAGGTTTATTTATTTACTGAGTGTAACTTTGAAAAGAGTGCTGGAAATTAGGTGAGTGAGGGAGCTAGGTGAGAGGGGAAAGAGGTTCTCCTTTGCTTTTCTAACTTTTTCAACTTGCAGGAATTGGTTCTTACTCTACTACAGGGAAGAAG
This sequence comes from Cetorhinus maximus, assembly GCF_964194155.1. NCBI lineage: Eukaryota > Metazoa > Chordata > Chondrichthyes > Lamniformes > Cetorhinidae > Cetorhinus > Cetorhinus maximus. The sequence continues at coordinate 192,844,859 of NC_135879.1, forward strand.
CTAGCTGTCTGGTGAATATCTGCTGAGTATCTGGTAAGTGGTTGAGGTCTATTCTAACCCTGAATTTAAAATAGTACACAACATGGTAGTTGGGTCAATAAAACATGCAAAAAGGGAAAATGATTAATTGAATAAAATAATTAAGTAGTTAATTAAAATGCATTAAGAATGGCAGGACAGGCGATGTGTCACAGCTGCAGCATGTGGGAACTCCTGGATGCCGTTATGATCCAGGGAAAACATGTCTGTAATGTTTGTGGTTCAAGGAGATTCAGCTGAGAGTCATTGAGTTGGAGACTGAGCTGCAGACACTACGATGCAACAGGGAGGGGGAAAGTTACCTGGATAATTTGCACCAAGAGGTGGTCACACCCCTTAGGATAGGGTCTTCTGATTTGGTCAGTGGTCAGAGACAGGAGGGTGTGACTACGAGTGAAGCAGGTAAAGGGACCCAGGGAGCAGAAGCATAGGAGCCTCAGCCTTTGATTTAGTCCAACAGATTTGAGGTTATTTCAGCTTGTTTGGATGAGAATCGGGGCTGAACAGTGGGTAAGATGACTGACCGTGGCACCATGGTACAGGAAGCCATTCAAGTGGAGGGAGCAATAAGGAATGTAATGATAGTAGGGTACAGTATAATGAGGGGATAATATGATTGAATTTTACATTCAGTTTGAGGGAGAGAAGGGTGAATCGAAGACTAGTATTTTAAACTTAAAATATTTTAAACTAGTATTTTAAACTTAAATAAGGGCAATTATGAGGGCATGAAAGCAGAGTGAGCTGGCCAATTAGGTTAAGGGATAGGTCAATAAAGATGCAGTGGCAGATGTTTAAAGGAATAGTTAAGAATACACAGAGTAGATACATTACAACAAGAAAGAAAATTCCAAGGGGAGGACCCACCATCCGTGGTTAACTAAAAATAGTTAAAGATAGCATCAAACTTAAAGAAAAAGCAAATAATTGCACAATGATGGCTGGCAGGTCAAAAGATTGGACAGAATATTAAAAAAGCAAAGAATGATTAAAAGATTAAAAAAGAAGGAAAAATTAGAGCGCAAGAGAAAGCTAGCTAGAAATATAAAACAGATAGTAAGAGTTCCAAAGATACTTAAAAAGGAAAAGAGTTAACAAAGTGAGCATTGGCCCTATAGAAAGTGAGTCTGGGGAATTAATAATGGAAAATAAAGAGATGGCAGACGAATTGAACAGATATTTTGCGTCGGTCTTCACTAGAGAGGTTACAAGTAATACCCCTGAAATAGCTGCAAATCAGGAAATGGAAGGGAGGGAGGAACTCAATAAAATTACAGTTGCCAGGGAAGTGGTACTGAGCAAATTGTTGGAGCTGCGGGCTGACAAGTCTCTGGATCCCGATGGACTTCATCCTAGGATCTTAAAAAAATGATAGTGAGATAGTTGATGCGTTGATTTTAATTTTCCAAACTCCCCTGGATTCAGTGAAGGTTCCATTAGATTGGAAAATAGCAAATGTAACTCCTTTGTTCAAAAGGAGGGAAACAGAAAGCAGGAAACTATAGGTCGGTTAGCTTAATGTCTGTCATAGGGGGAAAGTTAGAAGCTATTATTAAAGACGTTATAGTGGGGCACTTAGATAAATTCAAGGTAATCAGGCAGAGTCAACATGGTCTTGTGAGGAGGAAATCATGTTTAACCAATTTATTGGAGTTCTTTGAAGAAGTTGCATGGGCTGTGGATAAAGGGGGACTGGTGGACGTAATGTACTTAGATTTCCAGAAGGCATTTTATAAAGTGCCACATCAAAGGTTATTGCGAAGAACAAAATTTCATAGTATAGGAGGAAACATGTTGGCATGGATAGAAGATTGGCTAGCTAACAAGAAACAGAGAGTAGGCATAAATGGGTCATTTTCTGGTTGACAAGATGTAACGAGTGGTATGCCACAGGGATCAATGCTGGGGCATCAACTGTTAACAATTTATATAAATGGCTTGGATGAAGAGACCAAAGGTATGATTGCTAAAATTGCTGATGACACACAGTTAGGTAGGAATGTGAGTTATGAAGTGGATATAAGCAGGCTACAAAAGGGTATTGATAGGTTGAGTGAATGAGCAAAGATCGGGCAAATGCAACATAATGTGCCAGGGAGAATAAAAAAGAAGCATATTATCTAAATGGTGAGAGATTTCAGAGCTCTGCTTTGCAGAGGGACCTGGGTATCCTAGTGCATGAACTGCAAAAGGCTAGTATGCAGGTTCAGCAACTAATTACAAAAGCTAATAGAATGTTATCATTTATTGCAAGGGGCTATGCTTTTGTTCTACAGGGCATGGATGAGACCACATCTGGAGTACTGTGTCTCCTTATTTAAGGAAGGATGTAAATGCATTAGAAGCAAATGCATTAGAAGGGGAGGTGGTGGTGGTGGTGTAGTGGTATTGTCACTGCACTAGTAATCCAGAGACCCAGGATAATGCTTTGGGGGCCCAGGTTTGAACCCCACCATGGTAGATGGTGAACTTTGAATTCAATGAAAAAAAAATCTGGAATTAAAAGCCTAATGATGACCATGAAATGTTGTAAAAACCCATCTGGTTCTCTAATGTCCTTTAGGAAAGGAAATCTGCTCTCCTTACATGGTCAGGTCTACATGTGACTCCATACCCAGAGCACTGTGGTTGTCTCTCAAATGGCCCAGCAAGCCACTCAGCCCTCAAGGGCAAATTATGGATAGAAAATAAATGCTGGCCTAGACAGTGACACCCCCATCCTGTTAATGAATTTAAAAAAAGTTCAGAGATGGTTCAATCAACTAATACCTAGAATGGGTGGATTGTCTTTTGAGGAAAGCTTGGACACTCTTGGCTTGTATCTGCTGAAGTTTAGAAGAGTAAGAGGTGACTTGATTGAAACATATGAGATCCTGAGGGGTCTTAACAAGGAATGTTTCCTTTTGTGAGGGAATCTAGAATTAGGGGTCACTGTTTAATAATAAGGGGCCGCCCATTTAAGACAGAGATGAGGGGAATGTTTTTCTCTGAGAGTCTTTCAAACTCCCTTCCTCAAAAGGTCATAGAAGCAGAGTCTTTGAATATTTTAAGGCATAGGTGGATAGGTTCTTGAGAAGCAAGGGCATGAAAGGGGGTAGACGGGAATGTGGAGTTGAGGTTCCAATCAGGTCAGCCGTGATATTATTGAATGACAGAGTAGGCTTTAGGAGGCCGAGTGGCTACTCCTGCTCCTAATTTGTATGTTCGTTGTTCTTATTAAAAAACAGCTTCGAACGTGGCCAAGGTCTAGATTAAGGTAAATTATACAATTTAACATTCCAAGTAAAGTGTAAAAATACAAAACAAGCAGAAAGAACAATATAATATTAGTTACAGAGTACTTATATGGTTGCTCCTGTTAGGTCTCTGTTCAATGGTACTGAACATCAGTGATCATATGAACTTCTCACCTTATGGGGCCATATGAACATACGAAATAGGAGCAGAAGTAGGCCATTCAACCCATTGAGCTGATCCGCCATTCAGTAAGATCATGCCTGATCTGTTTGTTTTTCGAGTTCTACATTCCCCTCTACCCCTGATAACCATTGATTCCCTTGCCTAACAAGAATCTATCTACCGCTGCCTTAAAAATATTCAGTGACCCTGTTTCCACTGCCTTCTGAGGCATAGTTCCAAAGTCACAAAATGCTCTGAGAGAAAGATTTTCTCCTCATTTCGGTCCTACAAGGGTGACCCATAATTTTAAAACAGTGCCCCCTAGTTCTGGACTCACCCACAAGAGGAAACATCCTTTCCATGGTCACCTTGTCAAGACCATTCAGGATCTTATATACTTCAATCAAGTTGGAAACAAGCCCAGTCTGTCCAACCGACCCCCATAAGACAACACATTCATTCCAGGTATCAATCTAGTGCACCTCTTCTGAACTACTTCCAATGCATTTATATCCTTCCTGAAATAAGGGGACCAAATCTGCACACAGTATTTGAGATGTGATCTCACCAATGCCCTGTATAACTGAAGCATAAGATCCTTACTTTTATGTTCAATTCCACTCGTAATAAAGGATAGCATTCCATTAGCCTTCTTGATTATATGCTGTAACATACTAACTTTTTGTGACTTATGCATGAGAACACCTTTATCCCTCTGCACCTCGGAATTCTGCAGCCACTCTCCATGTGAGTAATACTCTGCTTTTTTTATTCTTCTTACGATGGAAGGAAGGTCATTGATGAAGCTGCTGGAGATGATTGGGCCTACGAACTGCCCTAAGGAACTCCTGCAGTGATGTCCTGGGACTGAGATGATTGACCTCCAACAACCATAACCATCTTCCTTTTTGCTGGGTATGACTCTAACCAGTGGAAGGCTCCCCCGCTACCGATTCCCAATGAGTTCAATTTTGCTCAGACTCCTTGATATCACACTCGGTCAAATGCTGCCTGAGGTCTGGAGCAGTGTGGCCTGTTGGTACCCAAACTGAGCATCTGAGAGAAGGTTGTTGCTGATTGCACTGCTGACAACGCCCTCCAACACTCTGCTGGTTACCCAAAGAGAGATAGAGAGAGCATCCTGCCTTCACCAGACCTTCAAGCAAAGATGAAACACAAGTGCTGGCTGAACTCAACTAATGTAGCAGACTGGGGGTTAAACTTAAAAATTCTCAGCACAGAAGGAAATCATTTTGCTAATCATGCCCATGCCATACCTTAATAGAAGCAATCCCAAACTAATCCCAGCACTTTGCTTTCTCTCCTTAATCCTGGATTGCTCTTCACTTCAAATATTTAAAAGTTGTAATGATCTATGCTTCAACTATGCCCTGTGACAAAGTAGTCCATGCTCCAACAAGTCTTGATATCAATACCTTTCTCCTAACTTCTTAGTAACAATTTTAGATGAATGACCACAAACAACTCCCCTTATTTAATCCTAAGAAAGCCATTCACAATTTAAAACGTTCCCATTATATCTTCTTTTAGTCTTCTCTGCTCCAGGGAAAATATCCACTAATATCTCAAGTTTCTCCTCATATAACTATACTTTCTGATCCCTGGCACCTTTCTTGTTTCTGTGCCTCAGTATCATACAGAGTACTGAGCCATTAGGAAAGCTCTATGGTATGTCAACTTTTATTTGATATCTGCAGTAACTTGTGCGTGCAATCGGGGGTGATGACAGCTGTAGGTCAAGTACATTAATCACATTTAGTTGTGTTTCATCATTGGCCTTTCTGCTTGTTGGCAGACTGCATTATAGGTTCAACTTTAAATGTGTGTGGTCACTCAAAGTGATTAAGCTGTAGCTCATGCATGGCTGCTCTGTAAGTCATATACATTTTTGTTTAAACCTGTCTACCATGTGAGTTACATCTGTAGATAATTATTAGTATGATTATATGTGTTGCGAACATATATTTTTGGTTAGCAGTATACATCATCCAGCTTTTGATTCAGGTGTTTGTAAATTACATATAAGTTACCACTTTGATCTAAAGGGACTTTAAAAAATGATTATGGTGGGGTTTTAAGATCCTACACCATCTTGAGGGCCTTGCATGTAGTGGGCAGTTTATTGGATAAGTGCAGACACACTACCTGCTACTAGGATGCCTGCTGCATATAAGGCTCAGTCAGTGTCTGGGGGCCACATGAAATTTTGTGCTACTTACATATGTCCTGCTAACTCAAGTACAATGTCAGGTCTTATCTATGTGGTTGTACAAATCCTTGGAACACTATCGTTCGGGAATCAGGATAACTTGCCAATGCTCTAGTTTTTGGGAAGTTTTTAACTAAGGCCGGAATTTTCCAGCCCGTTGGCATCTGCCGTGGTGGTGGGTGGGGCGGGTGGGGGGGGTCAATATGGCAAGCTGCCAAAATTTAGTTTCACGCCGTCATGAAACCAGCTTGTGATCGTCCGTTCCACCCATCAATGGCAGGCCGGGCACGCCGCGTTCCCTGCCGCTGCACGTCGGGGACATAATTTCAATACTTTAGCATCTCATTACAAGCCCTGCTCTCCGGAATCATTCCCCCACGCTGGACCATTTGGGCACATCGGTGTGCAATCACGCCAACGTGTTTCACAACTGTACATAAGCGACATGCCCCTGGCGAGCTGCACTTTGCTTGGAGCTTCGAGGTTTGTTTGCCTACCTTGCCTGAGGCAACGCTTGCAGTCATCAGTGCTAGGCTTCACAGGCAGCACCTCATCGCTTTTAGGGGGGCTCATGGGCAGGTGTCTACCTACCAGACCAGCCGTAAGTGGGGGTGGCTTTTCAACAGCTGCAGGGCTAGGATTTGCTTGGGGAAGGGGGAGAAAGGGCCTCAGGCAAGGGAAGAGGCTGCAGGGCGAGGGCTGTACTGGGGAAGGGGGCGTATCCCAGGGTGTGTGTGGGGCAATGTTGATCTGTGCAAGTGGCCTCAAGATGGTGAGGGCTGAGAAGGCAGTCTCCAGAGGAGATGAGGCCAGATGGAGCTGTGAGGGTGCATGTGAGAGAGCAAGTGGTGATGTCATTGAGCTGGCAGTGGGAGAGATGCCAGTGAATGCGCGATTGGTTTAGAGTGATAAGGCGCTTGCCTTAACCTAGCAGCACAGATGAGGTCATTTGTCCATTTTTATCTGGATGGCCAACCTCCTGTGTGCAGCTTTGGCACTGACCACCTCTGTCACCATCTCCAAAGCCTGATGGGCCTCTTGTGGCCAGGGCTGGGGTAGACAAATCACAGCAAGCTTCCAGTGTGTCCAGAAGGCATCCCAGGGATGCATCATTGAATTGGGGGGCTGCATTCTTCTTGGCCTTTGGGGTCATGTCTTCATTGGAGCAGTCCTGGGCTGCAAGCATTGAGAAGTGTGCGAGCAGCTGCAGTTTAAGCATGGCGCTCTGTGTGAGGGAGCAGCGAGGTAACAGCATGGTGGGCAAATTGGAGGCCGCCCACCAGCGAGATGGCGTGTTTCCTGTGGCTACATAATTAATGAGGCAGGAATGGGACGAAACAGCGTGAAAAGCCGCCATTGCGGCTGGCAGGTAAAATAACTTAATTCCTGCCCGCCACCGCACTTTGTGCAAATCTGGGATGATTCCACCCTATGTTTTGCCCCAACTTGAATGAATTATATTATCTCTTGTGGAAGTGATAAGTTAATGAAGATTCCTTTTTGTTTAGACACTACTGTCAACTCAAGCATCACTATCACTGGGTGCCAATATCATCACCACTTTCCAAAACTGAAAATCCTGAAGAAATGCACTTTTAGGGTAAGGTGTAAGGTAAGGTAAGGTAATACACAAATGCACAGCAAGATCAATGGTCTAACAAGCTCTAATGATCTAGAATGTTGATACCAAATCGCAAACTATTGGAAAGAATGACAGATTTGAACCAAGAGTCAAGAATTGTGACAAAATCATATTTCATATTGCTGAAAAGGAAGTTGAAATGAAATGGTACTTCATCTGACATCACTTTTGGCACAGAGATATCCATGGCATGATTTTCTTGCTTAATGCTGAAATTTATTTCTAGGCATTTATTAGTCATGGAGCTAACTAAGTTAAGGTCAGGAACATCATATCAATATCCAGTTCATAGAAACAATATGTTTCATAAAGATCATAAGAAATAGGAACAGGACTAGGCCATACGGCCCATCAAGCCTGCTCCACCATTCAATAAGATCATAGCTGATCTGATTATGGCTTTAACTCCACTTTCCTGTCTGTTCCTCATAACCCTTGACTCTCTTGTAGATCAAAAATCCATCTTACTCAGCCTTGAATATATTGAATGACCCAGCCTCCCTTACTCTCTGTGGAAGAGAACTCCAAAGACTAATGACCCTTTGAGAAAATAAATTTCTCCTCCTTTCCATCTTAAATGGTAAACCTTTTATTTTTAAGCTGTGCCCTCTAGTTCTAGATTCCCCCATGCAAGGAAACATCCTATTAACATCGACCCTGTCAAGTCACCTGAGAATCTTCAATGTTTCAATAAGATCACCTCTTATTCTTCCAAGCTCCAATGACTATTGGCCCAACCTGCTCAACCTTTCCTCATAAGACGATTCCTTCATCACAGGAATCAACCAAGTGAACCTTCTCTGAACTGCTTCCAATGCAAGTATATCCGTCCTTAAGTAAGGAGATCAAATCCATACATTCCAGTTGTGGTGTCACCAATGTCTTGTACAACTGTAGCAAAACTTCCCTACTTTTGTACTCTATCCCCCAGCAATAAAGGCCAATATTCTATTTGCCTTAATAAGTACTTGCTGTACCTCATACTGACTCTTAGTGATTCATTACAATGTCCTACATGCCCCTACACTATTCCCAATGCTGCTGTTTTTCCCTGTATTCTCTTTGTATTGAGACCACGACTGATTCTCCTATACAAGCTATCCTTCTCCAGAATCATAGAACTGTGAAATTCATTATCCCTCTCAGTCTTCCCCTACCTCATAGAATTAATGCACTTAATAAAAAAACAATCTTAGCAACATTTAGCTATTGACTTATCCCATTGTCTCCTAGATTTTTTTCAACTTTAACAATGCCCTCCATTTTAGGACCATGTCTTATTCAAGTGGTCTAAACAAATCCAGCTGACACCACTGCATCTGGAGTATGTTTTATATATGTCATGTTCAATGGTTATTTAGCGTAAGGCTGATTTCTCCCATTATGTGTACGAAATTTTATCAAGTTGTCTCAACTTTTGAAGTGATCATCCAGCAAACAGTTTTCCTTTTACTACATTATTTTGGCTACCAGTCATAATTTTGTAAAAGCTATTTTTTTAACTGTGGTAATAATTTGTGCTATTCGATTACTTCCCAGATTTAACACACCACCAGATTTAGCATTTGGACAAATTGGTTCATGGCCTCATAGCCTCTTCTCGATCATCTAAATCAGAATGACCCAATGTATAGTTATCATCATTCATGCTGTCAAAATACTTTAATAGATATCCATATCACACACAAAATGACTGACTATGGTGTTTTCATATAAACTATATTGTGGTAGGTCATTCGACACTCATGTCTGCTAGGTCTTTGCTAGAGCAATGCAAAATTAATCCACCTGCCTGTTCTTTCCAAAACTTTGTATCTACCAATGCCTCAATTATTTATCCAATTTTCCATTAAAAATGCAATGGCCACTGTGAAAAATCATACGACAAACATAAGAAAATAAGAACCTAACTAGGAACTGGAGTTGGTCATTAAATTTTGAGTCTGCTCTGCCATTCAATAAGATTATTGCTGATCTTCTACATCAACTCCAGCTTCCTACACTATCCTCTGAATAAACAAAAATCTATCAAGTTCTGTCTTGAATATATTCAATGACTGAACATCCACCGTTGTCTGGGAGTAGAGAATTCCAAAGATTCAAAACCTTTTGAAGAAATTTCCCTTCATCTTGGTCTTAAATGGCAGACCCCTTATTCTGAGACTGTCACTCCATGTCCTACATTTTTTCAGCATTTTCGCTGTCAAGCCTCTTTTTGTGATTAAATTGGGTTACCCCTCATTCTTCTAAACTCCTGGAATATGGGCCTGGTCCACTCATTCTCTCCTCACTCCTCGCATTCCAGGAATCAGTCTAGTGAAACTTTGTTTCACTCTCTCCAGGGCAAGTATGTTTTTCTTTAGGTAAGGAGACAAAAACTGTGCACAATACTCCAAATGTGACCTCACCAATGCTCTGTACAATTGTAGTAAGATTTATTTTTCCTCATTCTGCAATCTCTTTGCAACAAAAGCCAACATAACATTTGCCTTGCTAATTGCTTGCTGTACCTGCATGTTAACTTACAGTGATTTAGGTGCAAGGACACCCAGGTTCCTCTGCATGCAAACATTTCCCAGTCCCTCACTGTTCAAAAAAAAATCTGCTTTTTTATTTTTCCAACCAAACTGGATACTTCACACTTTGCTACATTGTATTCCATCCACCATGTTCTTGCCCACTCATCCAAACTGTCAATATCCCTCTGCAGCCTCTTTATATCTCCTCACAGCTTACTTTCCCACCTAGCTTTGCATCATCAGCAACTTGGATACATTACATTTGGCCCCTCATCTAAGTCATTAATATAGATTGTAAATAGTCAAGGCTCAAGTACTGATCCTTATCTTATTAGTATCTTATTAGTTACAGACTGCCAGCCTGAAAATGTCCCATTTATCCCTATTCTCCGGTGTCTCTTCAATACTCAATCCATGCTAATATATTATCCCTGAATACCTTGAGTCCTAATTTTGTGTAATAACCGCCCGTGTGGCACCTTATTAAATAGTTTTTGAAAATCCACAGACAGTACATCCATAGGTTTCTCTTATGTCCATCTAATCAATTGCATCATCAAAAAACTTGCACAGATTCATCAAATGCTATTTCCCTTCTAAAAATCCGTACTGACTCTGCTTGACCATATTATGATTTTCTAAGTACCCCATTACCACCAACACCTAGAATATCTTCTAGCATTTTGCCTACTACTGATGTTAGGCTAACTGGTCAATTGTATGCCCATTTTCTCTTTCCTTCCTTTCTTAAATCACAGGGTTACGTTTGCTCCCTCGCATACCTTGGGAACTATTCTAGACTCTAAGGAATTCTGAAGATCAAAACCAATGCATCCACTATCTCTGCAGCTACTTTAAAAAAAACCTAAGATGCAGATTCGTCGTCACTTAGCTCCACTAATTTCTCGAGTGCTATTTCTTCACTTGTACTGATTACTTTAAGTACCCCATTCTCACTAGACCCTTGATTCCATATTATTTCTAGAATGCTTCTTGTGCCTCCTAGTGTGAAGACAGATACAAAGTATTTGATTAACGTCTCTGCAATTTGCTTATTCCCCATTCATAGCACCCTCGCCTTTGAATCAGAGGGTTGTGGGTTCACATCCCACTCCTGGAAAAACCAAGAACTGTGATTGTACTCGAAAGAAGTTGCAATCTGTGACTGTTGGTAACTCGAAAGAGTTTCCCCATTCCAATTTCACCTGTCCCTGTCACTAATGGGCCTCCATTTACTTTCACTAATCTCCTTCAACTTACATACCTATACACATATTTACAATCTGTTTTTCTGTCGTCTGCTGGTTTGCTCTCATATTCTCTTTCATCATCAATTTCTTCATTTCCTTTACTGAATTTTATAATCCTCCCAATTTTCGGGCTCTTTTTAGCAACATCATAAGTCTCTTCCTTTGATCTACTACAACCTTTAACTCCTCTTATTAGCTACAGTTGGACCACTTTTTTATGGAATTTTTCTGTCTTAAAAGGAATGTATATGTTGCAAAATTATGTATTAACAAAAAACCACTGCATAAAAACATTCCTCTTAGTCCCATCACTCACTTATTGACAATTTTAATTTCACAACCCTTTGTCACTGATTCTTCAACCAAAGCAAATAGTCTTTCTATCAAATGTTTGCTAATTTTAATATTTTAAAAATTAAATCTGCACATAACCTTCTGTGCACCAGTGGAAATAGTCCAGTATCTCAAATCTTTCTTCATAACAATAATTTTTCATCCCAGGTGTCATAGACAGAACTTGCATTTTATTGTTGTCTGTGATCAAAGTGTGAGGTTAATGCATTTTCTTAACCTCAGAGTGATATTCCCCAATTTAAAATGATTTCAAAGGCAAACTTTTGTGATTTTAAAAATAAAGATGATTATTATCACACACTTGCTCTGGAGGTTTTAACACGTATTCCTACACCACATGGACTGCAGCGGTTCAAGGACACAGCTCACCGCCACCTTCTCAAGGGCAATTAGGATGGGCAATAAATGCTGTTCCAGCCAGCGATGCCTGCATCCCATGAACGATTAAAAAAAAAACACACAAATATATTAGGTACAGGTGAAGGAAAAAAATGATTATAATTTGTAATGATTTCTGTTTCTTTCGTGGCAGGCCTGTAGGTTCTTAGATGAACCGATGTTAAAAGTTGGAGTGGAGGCCTTGTATAAGCAGAAGATTACCAATAAGCTGCAAGGTTTCTTATAGTTGAATTGCCAGGAGGTCAACTCTTGGGTAAACCTGAAGTTGGAACAGGTTTGGGGGAGAGTTCTTCTACAAGTTTCAAGGTATATCTTGGCTGTGTAGTTGTCTTGCAGCTGGTTCAATAGACTAGATGGTACTTCTGATGGTATCTGTTCCAGAACAGCTTCTGCTGTTTAATAACATGGCTGCCTACTGATGTGACCTGTTACAAGTCCAAAGTCCTTTTCCAAATAAGGTGGGGTGTTAGGCTAGTAAACATCCTGTGCTGTGGCTTTTCACACTCCGAGTTTGAAATAGCCAAGGCCTTTATGTTTGGGGTGAGGAGCTATCACAATATAATGAAATATCCAGGAATTCCATCTCTTATTGATCTAACACCCATTCAATGTCTTTATTGCCCAGGGTGAAGCAGGAAGCCGAGTCAGCTGGTATGTTCATCCTTTCTGTTGATCCTTAAACAAAGGAGTGTGTACATTTTACAAGTGGCTATGATTGTCCATATTTTAATTAGGTTGAGTTTCAGGTCTGTCTGGAGCTAATACTGCCAAAGTCACATGATATGCTGCCAGCCATCTTAGAAGCTTTTGTGCCCCTTTATAAAAATATACTTTAAAATGTGTAATATTTTCATGCCTGCTTGGCACGACACCTGGTATCATATTGATGAACCTATATTGTATAGCTCTATTGTTTTAGTGTCCATTCTATATTAAGGCTATGAAGATGCATGCAGTTCGAGTGGTTGATGTGTTCAATCAAATGGAGACATCTACTCATTTATTTTAGTTTCCCGGCTCATAATCTTCTTTTGCTAGAGTTTATGGATCTCCATTAAAACAGTGGAGAGGAATTTTACATAAACACACAGCATCAGCGACACGGATGGTAATATCTAGCCAATCAACAAACAGCATCAACTGTTAAAGTTTAATAGCTTTTGTGTTTATCTTAAACACAAGTAGCCAGCAAAAGCAGCAATGCACAATTTGACTGCAGAGCGCCTGAAGAGCCAGCTAACTCCTGCAATATTTGCCCAAGTACACTGAGCAGGTGACTTGTTGGTTCATATATTGAGCCAAACATCCAGCTGTCATGTGAGACTGAATCGTCTTCTGAGAGGATTACATACCCCCTAATTACTAAAACTCAAGGAATTTTGTTATCGCTTAAAGCCAATATCCACACAACTGAATCTGATTGAGAGTTCAGGTTCGTCCCGATATTTATATATTTCAGCTACAGGGTGGTTTGTAGAATAGGTTTCTATGGTCTTAAAGGACTCATGAATTGTGGTTTAACTAGTTTTGTTTATAAGTAAATAACTCAGCTTAAAGATGCAAGTATTGTTCAGGGCAAGAATGCTCTATTGACAGCGGACCGAGAGCTTTATCCGAATTGAGCATATCAGTCTTGTTCCTTCAATTTACTGCTCCAGTAATAATCACATTCAAAATGTTAGTATAATTGCTCTTGAACTTAAGGGTGGAATCATTCCAGATTTGCACAAAGTGTGGTAGCGGTCGGGAAAAAGGACATTTTACCCGCCGGCCGTAATGGCGACTTCTCGCACCGTATTGTCCCACTCCCAGTGCGTCCCGCCTCATTAATAATGTATTCCTGGGAAACAGGCCGGGTCACTGACAGGGCAGCCACTGATTTGCCCACCTCAGGCCTTCAGTAAACAAGGCGCCATATTTAAAGGCGCCCTTGCCCAGAGCTGGCTCTCTCTAAAGCAATAGAAGCCGCTAGAAAGTCATGGCTACCAAAGGTAGGAAACATGCTGACCCCAAATTTAGCTATGCCTCCCTCAGGCACCAACTGGACACTGTGGAGGCCTGCCTTTAAATCCTCTACCCCTGCTCTGGGCAAAGACCAAGTTTACCAATCCAGCATGGGAGGCGATGGCAGCAGTGGTCGGCGCCAATGCCCTGCAAAAGAGGACAGCCACCCAGTGCCAAAATAAGATGAATGTTCTCCTCCGTTCCACCACGGTAAGTCACTTTTCTCATCACTCTCAATTCAGACACTCGCAAGTCCAACACACATCCACAGAGATCTCGCTTATTGCCTATTCAAGGGGCATCACCATTCACTCTCTCAGACACACCTTCATCTGCCCTGCAGATCATGTGCTCATCCCGTCCATGGCACCACTCACCACACGCACATGCCAGGTATCCTTATCATCTGGCCAGGCAGGTGTCCTGCTTTCACTCTCTCCGTCTGTATTCATGCAGGACAAGCTGGATTTTGTGAGGGTGGCTGAGTTGCTACTATTGGTAGAGTTGATCTGCAGACACTTCTTGGGTGGAAACATTATTTGCAATGTACTCAGCAGCAACTACACCTGTGCTTTAACTCCAAATTTATCTCTGCACTACTAACTCCTGAGGTAGCCCTCCCTACTCTCCAACTGGTTACTGCAGCTCAAGTGATCTCCCTTAATAAGCATTGTTCTTAAAGGTACATTACACTCTAAATAAAACCATAATCCCTACATTCCTCCTCCTTTAACTCGGCTATACATATTACATTTACAAGTACAAATTTTTCAAGACAACATAATATTTACACTGAGTAAGGAATTTACAAGTTCAGTCTTTCAGGTGATTTCCTGGTACATATGGAACGTTGCAGCTCCAAAACTTCAGACGCTTTGTCAGGAACCTCCTTTTCTCAAGTTGCCTGGACATCAGGTGCTTTGGTGGGCACTTGCTGTTCTGTGTCCCAAACTCTTACAGGAACATCAGACATTTCTGTACTGGGTTCAGTATTCTCAACAGGAAATGCAGACCTGGTCATGATCACTTGTGGAACCAATTCTTGTCCATTTGTCTCTCTCTTCCTTAAATGGTCCACACGTTTCCTAATAATCCGGCCTTCCACCTCCACGTGGTAAGATAGAGGTCCAGTCACCACCCTTATTTCACCCAGTAACCCTCTTTGGTCCTTCTCCAAAGTTCTTCATGTATGTCATCTCTTCCACGGTAAATTTCCTCTCACAACTATGCCAGTCGTGTCTAGTTTTCTCACTTCCCTGACCCCTTTCCACCTTCCCCTCTAAATTCATCATTATTAAACTCAATCTGAGATAGCATTTCAACAATAACCCCGCAGGTATGACACCTGTTGTTGTGTGAGGGGTCGATTGTAATGAAAAAGAAAGCTCGCTAGCTTGGTTGCTAAGGAATCACCATTTAGATTTTTCATGCTTGCCTTGAATATTTGAACTGCCCTTTCAACCAGTCCATTTGAGGAAGGATGGTATGGTGCAGTTTTTATATGAGTGATACCGTTGAGGCTGATAAACAGGTGAAACTCAGCACTTGCAAATGCTGTGCCGTTACCGGAAATGACTACTCTGGTAGTCTGTGAATGGCAAAACGTTGATGTAGTTTCTCAATTGTAGCGGTCGACATTGGTGACTTCACCTCATATATGTCCAACCATTTTGAATGGGCAATGAGCAGAAACATCGTTTCCAGGAAAGGTCCAACGTAGTCAATGTGTAACTGCACCCAGGGTCTACCTGGCCATTACCAAGGGTGTAATGGGGCCATTGATGACAACTTTTGCAGTTGCTAACATTGCACACAGTGCTTCACTAAACTCTCTATTTCGCCATCCATCCCAGGCCACCATAGATAGCTGTGTGCTATGGTCTTCATTCGGGAAATTCCAGGATGGACACTGTGTAGTTCAATTAAAAGTCGCTCCCTTCTCTTTGGAGGTACTATCACTCGTGCTCCCCACAATAAGATGCCATCCTGGCTGGTTATTTCATGTCTTCTGTTCAAGTACGGTTTAATTTCATCAGACACGGATTCCTGTGACCAACCATGCAGCACTTGTTCTCATACTTGAGATAGAACTGGGTCCTGACTTGTCCAGTCTCTGATCTGTTGAGCACATACCGGCGAGGAATCTAAGAAATTTAACAGTAAAACAAGTTCCTGTGGAACTGGGATATGCTCATCATTTTCTCGTAAAGGCAAATGACTAAGGGCATCGCGTTTGCGATTTAATTGTCAGGCCTATGTACGAAAGTATATTGTACGCTGCCAGAATTAAAGCCCTATTAGTATTTCTGTATCATCTTTCTACGTGCCTTCTTCATTCTAGCACAGACTTTAATCTCGGTCTTCTTTTTGACTTCACTATTGGCCAGACTTCTCTCAGATGCAAGCTCAACTTGCCTGAGCTCAGTGGTTGAGCCTCCCAAAAATTTATTACCTGTCTGCTTCTCGGAAAATTCTGTGAGTCTTGCTTCCAAAGCCTCTTTGGCTTCATTTTGCTGATTCTTCAGCTCTTCTGTTTATTTTTTGTATTTGTTTGCTGCCTCCTGGAAAATTGAGCATCGTTGTATCTTTTTTGCCAACTTGTTCTTCAGTTCATTCAGAGAAGTGCTGAATTCTTTCTGTTTCTCTTCATACTTTTCCAGAGGTGCAAACTTTGACCTGAAGGAATCTTATGTGAAGGCATTTTAACAAGTCTTCTTTTTCCCTTCGAAAGTTGCATACCTCATCTCGAACTCTGTCAACAAGCAGGGTCTCTTTGAGTTTCTTCTGCTGTTCTTCCTGGTTTTGACAGCCTGCATTTCTTCAGGTTGTTGAGTCCTTACATAGTCCTTTATTGATACAGGAATGCTTCCGGCTTCCTTTTGGAATCTCAGTGGCCAATCAAGGTTGATTTCCCTCAGCCAATTTTTCCCTAGAAGGCTTGGTCCTCTGCCTCTCAATACCAACACTGGTAGCTTTTCTGATTGGCTTCCATAATGGACAGTTACTCTGCTTACGCCTTTTACTTGAATGTCTTCACCCATATATGTTTTGAGTTTGGTAGCTATTTCTTTTAAACTTAAATGATGTTCACCCTTATTCAGATATCTGAAGGTATGTGCCCCAATTACTGTAGTGGAAGCTCCTGTGTCCACTTCCATTCTAACAGGTTTGCCATTTATTTTCACTGTGACAAATATTGGTTCTGTCTTTCTGACTTTCAGATTAAACAACGAATAAATGTCTGAATTTGTTGTTTCAGGCTCTTCTGCATTGTAAATTTCATTGGGCTTCTTTTTTTGTTTACAAGCCTGCTTGAATCTTTTCTTGCATCTCATCATATGTCCATTTCCGTGGCAATAGTAGCATTCGATTGTTTTAAACTGCTAATCACTGCTTATTTTCACCTCTATTGAAATTATTGTTTGATTTTGCTGCTAAGTTATTTTTCTTTATTCTTCGGCTGACGGGGGCTGTTTCCCGCTCCTCGGCAGAGTCTTGCATTTCGTGCCCTTTTCGGCTGGGGCTTCCCACCCAATGTGGGGGATGGCGCCATTTTGTGCACCCTGTATTGCTTTTGAATCTTTTTTTCCTGAGCTTTCTGTGGCCAGTGCCATCTCCAGCGCCTTCTTGAAATCCAAATTCACATTGGACAATAATCTTTTCTGAACGGTGTCCTCAATGACACCACATACTAAACAATCTCTGAACATGTCGTTTAGAGACATACCGAGCTCACAGGGCAGAATGTTGCTCTTGTCTGGTGGGGGCGGGCGGGCTTGGCGGGGGCAGGCAGGGAAGCCGACCGCTGCCTGCGATTGGGGCCAGAAGGTGATTTCACGCTAGGCGGGCCAATTAAGGCCTGCCCAGCCTGAAATGCGAGTGGCAGCGCTGAGCGCTGCCTGTGCGGGTGGGGGGAGGGGCCATGGGGGAGGGCAACGGGGCTGCCCATGGATGAGGGTGCAAAGGCCGTTTGGCCTTTTCGCCTACCCGCCAACCGTAAGTGAAAATTCTTTTAAATTACTCATTTAATGGCCTTTCAATTGTTGGCGGGTGTGCGGCTGCCTCCAGCATGCGCCCACTGAAAGAAATATTGCGCGACTGCATGTTGATGTCAGGACGCTTGCCCAATGTCATTTTACACTCAGGTGGGTCGGGCGTGCACCTGCCCACCGAGCTAAAAATATTTCCCACAATGTTCTGTTAGTTGTTTCAAATTTGGCACGTAGCATGCAATTGTCTCACCCAGGGCTCTATTTCGTGAATTAAACTTGAACCTCTGCATCGTGACTGAGGGCTTTGGTTGGAAATGACCCTTCACAAGGTCCACCAGCTCATCGAAGTTTTTTGTATCTGGGGTGCTGTCAAACTTCAAATTAAACTGTAGGTTTTACTCCCACAAGTACTCAAGAGGATCGCTTGACTCTTCTCTTCCCCCGTAATCTCATTCACTTGAAAAAATAATGTTAGGCACTCTATGTAATGAGACCAATCGCCTGCGGCTAGTTCAAAATGATCAATTCTCCCAAATTGCAGCATTTTGAGAGAGGATAACTTCTTGAATTCTAACAGAGCTTTCTACTTACAATCACTGGACAAGGTACAGCTGATTTCTTTTCAACTTGATTTCTTCCATTTAATCCTGTTTTATCCTCATCGCCAGTTTGTTGTGAGTGTAGCCGAGTTTCTACTATTGATAAAGTTGATCTGCAGACACTTATTGGATGGAAATGTTAAGTTTATTTGCAATGTACTCAGCAGCAACTGCACGTGTGCTTTCAACTCCAACTCTATCGCGACACTACTAACTCCTGAGGTAACCCGTGCTACTCTCCTATTGGTTACTACAGATCATGTGGTCTTCCTTAATAAGCGCCATTCTTAAAGGTACATTACACACTAAATAAAACCATAATTACTACACTGGCACACAACAAAAGGGAGATGTCGCAGACTGGTGAGGAATGCCTGAAATTAAGGTCCGCACAGACTTTAAAAACAAAGTCATCCAGCTGGCTGGTGACGATCTGGACCATTCCTCTGCTGACGGTGTGGTCAGAGGGGCTCAACCAAGTGAGGATCTAGCTGTGCAACATCCATCAGACAACCATGCTGTGAGTCACTTCCCCTGTTCTGCAGTCCCCACTAATTATCTCTGCTTGCTTTCACAGGGGCACCTGGGAAACAGCCTGGGTCCATGACTCAGGTACTCAATCAATCCCCGAAGACACCTTGGAAGAAGAATCTGATAACACCCTAATTGGAGACCCATCACAGTGTTCACCCACACCTTCCACCAGTGCAGAGGCACACACCTCAGTAGAACCTGGTTCTAGAGTAGACTTGAGGTCCTAACCTGGTAAGCACATCACACTGTCTGATCCACAGCAAGTGACAGCAGGGGCTTCCCAGGTTTCTGGTACGCGGAGGACTGCTGGAGGCCAGAAATCTGCTGAGTCCGAGTCAGTTGAGGAGCTTCTAGGTTCAGTCATACCTCAGTTGCTGGAGCTGCAAAGACAAGCTCGGAAACTTCAGGATGAGATATCTGCTGCATTCCTAAGATTGTAGATGGAGGGGGCCATCTGCTTTCAGTCTGAGGTGATGGCACCAGCATACATCGAGGTCAACACTGGTAGGATGGCAGCCACCATGGAGACGTTGGTCCAGGATATTTGTCCTGCACTGCTGTGTGAGATGAATTCTATCGCTGATGCCATAATTGGCCTCCAACAATGTCAATACATGAGGGGTGCGGGGCAGCTCAATCTCACTCCAGTTTCTCCTTCTCCTCAAGGAGTCAGCCAGGGACCCTCAGGCACACATAAGGAGGAGGATCAGCAGGTGCACCTCCCCGGGGCCATCCACTCAGGTGACACTGGGAGTGTCTGGCCCATCTGAATCCCCTCTTCCTGTGACCCCAGCAAATCCAGCTCCACAGGCCGAGGAGGGTGTCACTGCCACACAGCAGGACCCCAAAAGCAGGCCGGGGCCCTACTGGTCTCGACCCTCCAGAGGACACCCGTCAAGGTAATCACAGGCAGCAGTCAGGCATTCACAGAGGCTATCTGAAGATCTATGGAGTGTCCTCACTGCATGTCGTCATCATCCTCTATGAATCTGGTGGCTATTAGGACCTCCTGAGTGTGCCTGCCTCGTCTGGCCAGCGCAATGACCTCATCGTTGGCATCCTGGTCTTGGAGGGCCTCATCATCATCATCCCCTTTGAAGTCCTCCTCATTTGAGGATACCTACAGCTCCTTCATCTCCTCCTCAGCCAGGTCCTCATCCCATTGCAGAGTCAGGTTATGGAGTGTGCAGCAAGCTACGATGATGCGCAACACCCTCTGGGGACTGTATTGCAGTGTTTAACTGGACTTGTCGAGGCACCGGACCCTCATTTTCAAAATGCCTATTCTTTGTTCCATCAAAGTCTGGATCACGGCATGAGCCTCTTATAACATCGCTCTACTGCATGGGCATCATCAGCCACATCCGCTTTGGGAAGCCCTTATCCCTGAGGAGCCAACCCTGCAGTGTCTGTGGACCCTGGAAGATGTCAGGGATCTGAGACCTGCTAAGGATGTAGGAGTCATGGATGCCCCCTGGGAATCGTGCGCAGACCTGCAGGATGTGTTTCTGGTGGTCAGCGAGTGGAAGCACTTGGGGTTGATGTATTTGACTGCCTGTTGCCACAGAGATCTGAGCACCACATGAGTGCCGTCGATGGCACCCTGCACCTGTGGAAAACCAGAGATCTGCACATATCCTAGTGCTCTTGCTTCCTGACTTTTCTGATCAGGATGAAATGCAAAAAGTTCTGTGCCTTCGCAAAGATGGCGTCCGTGACCCCCTGGATACACTTGTGTGTTGAGGCTTGTGAGATCCTGCACAGGTCACCTGTGGAGCCCTAGAAGGAGCCGATGTATTTGACTGCCTGTTGCCACAGAGATCTGAGCACCACATGAGTGCCGTGGTCGCTTACACAGCCAATGGCAGTGAATGCCCTCCATAACCCTATGGCAGCAAATCGTACAGCACGTTGCACATGTGATCGACCAGTTCCCTAGAGATGTACAGTCTTCGGTGACACTGGTTCTCAGTCATCTGCAGGAATGGCAAGCACCGTCCATTGATCCTGGGTCTAGAGATGCACCCATGAGTGACGGCCCACTGTGGACCTTCAGATACGTGCACAGCATGGCCTGCTGCTCCTTCATCTTGAGGGAGGTGCTCCTCCCTTTGCTGAGTCAGGTGCCTCTGCTGCTCTCTTCTTCTTCTTCATCTCTGCTCTCTGTAAGCCATGAGGCATACCGTTAAATCACCAGGCTCCATAATCCTGATCAAAAATAGAATTACCTGGAAAAACTCAGCAGGTCTGGCAGCATCAGCAGAGAAGAAAAGAGTTGACATTTCAAGTCCTCATGACCCTTCCGCAGAACTGAGTAAAGTTAGGAGAGGGGTGAAATATAAGCTGATTTAAGGCGGGTGGGGGGGGAACATGATAGGGTCCCCCTTGTCCTCACTTATCACCCCACCAGCATCCGCATTCAAAGGAACATCCTCTGCCATTTCCGCCAACTCCAGCATGATGCCGCCACCAAACACATCTTCCCTTCACCCCCCGGCGGCATTCCATAGGGATCGTTCCCTCCGGGACACCCTGGTCCACTCCTCCATCACCCCCTACTCTTCAACCCCCACCTATGGCACCTCCCCATGCCCACGCAGAAGATGCAACACCTGCCCCTTCACTTCTTCTCTCCTCACCGTCCAAGGGCCCAAACACTCCTTTCAAGTGAAGCAGCATTTCACTTGCATTTCACCCAGCTTAGTCTACTGCATTCATTGCTCCCAATGCGGTTTCCTCTACATTGGAGAGACCAAACACAGACTGGGTGACCGCTTTGCAGAACACCTGCGGTCTGTCCGCAAGAAAGACCCAAACCTCCCTGTCGCTTGCCATTTTAACACTCCACCCTGCTCTCTCGCCCACATGTCTGTCCTTGGCTTGCTGCATTGTTCCAGTGAAGCCCAACGCAAACTGGAGGAACAGCACCTCAACTTCCGACTAGGCACTTTACAGCCTTCCGGGCTGAATATTGAATTCAACAACTTTAGATCTTGAACTCCCTCCCCCATCCCCACCCCTTTTCCGTTTCTTCCCCCTCCCTTTTGTTTTTTCCAATAATTTATATAGATTTTTCTTTTCCCACCTATTTCCATTATTTTTAAATCTGTAATGCCCTGTCAGTCTTTCCACTCCACCCCCACTAGAGCTGTACCTTGAGTGTCCTGCCATCCATTCTTAATTAGCACATTCTCTTTGATAATATCACCACCTTTAACACGTCTTTGTTCCTTTTGTCTGTGACATCTTTTGATTATCTGCTCCTATCACTGCTTGCTTGTCCCTACAGCCACCCCCACCCCCCAACGTCTCTTTCCCCCCCCCCCCCCCACCTCCACCCCCGCCACCCCCCCACCTTAAACCAGCTTATATTTCACCCCTCTCCTAACTTTACTCAGTTCTGCGGAAGGGTCATGAGGACTCGAAACATCAACTCTTTTCTTCTCTGCTGATGCTGCCAGACCTGCTGAGTTTTTCCAGGTAATTCTATTTTTGTTTTGGATTTCCAGCATCCGCGGTAGTTTTTTGTTTTTATCCATAATCCTGATGTTCTCCTCCTGCAGGATAAAAAATAGGGATTCGTGGGTTAGCATGGGTATACTAAGAACCTCTCTTGGTTAAGACTGAAGGCCCCTTCATGCAGGCAGGAGAGTACTGGCCGCCACTTGGATGGCCAGTGTGTAATGCGCTCACTGGATGTCCGAAAACTATGCCCCACTTCACTTGACCCTTTGGCAGTAGCTTTGGCCATTGAACTGCAGACAATCTTTTCTAATTGTGAAGTTGATTTCCTCACACCCCCCTCCTCCAACACCCCTGGCATGTGCTTGAGCCTTTTCTTCAGTGTGTCTGCTGCCTTGAGCCCCCACCATCCCCGGTCTGACCTGTACTGGAGCCCTTGCTCTGGCACCGCACTGAAAGCCAGCAGGAAAAAAGTGACTTGCCTGTGCCACCCCCCGAATGCACAGTGCCTCATCCTTAATATCCTCCAGGTGATGCCCATGAGCACTGTGCAGGGTTGTGTGCACTCACCTCTGAATTCCCCTCGAAGTTTAGGTCACCAGGTGCATGCCTTTTGAAGACAGTTGTGAAGCACGCTGTTCTGAAGTCACACTGATGTGGGCGGTAAATTTGACGTGGGGGGGATGATTCCGGCAAGCAGGGTGGAGCGTACGATTGCAAACTGGTTTCACGAATGCATCAAACTGATTCATGGCCTTCTCGTCATATTGACCCCACAGCCTGTGCCCCCCACCCACCCCCGACCACCATGACACCTGGCGCCAATGGGGCTGGAAAATTCCAGCCTAAAGTTTTAGCATCAAATGTATGTTTTAAAAAGAACTGAGCAATGAAATTAGAATTTGCCCAGTGGCCGTTCCTTCATTGAAGCAGTCAGTGTCCATGTGCACCAAGACCTGAAGAACATTTCGGCTTGGGCTGAAAAGCGGCAAGTAACGCTTGTGTCACAAAAGTGCCAGGCAATGACCATCTCCAACAAGAGAGGATGTAACCATCTCCCCTTCACATTCAATGGCATTACCATCGCTGAATCCCCCACTATAAACATGCTGGGAATTACTATCGACCAGAAACTGAACTGGCTGAGCCATATAAATAATGTGGCGACAAGGGCAGGTAGGAGGCTGGGAATTCTGTGGCGGGTAACTCACCTCCTGACTCCCCAAAGCCTGTCCACCATCTACAAGGCACAAGTCAGGAGTGTGATGGAATACTCCCCACTTGCCTGGATGAGTGCAGCTTCAGCACTCAAGAAGCTCAACAACATCCAGAACAAAGCAGGCAGGTTGATCAGCACCCCATCCACCACCTGAAATATTCACTCCCCCTGCCACCAATGCACAGTGGCAGTAGTGCGTGCCATCTACAAGATGCACTGTGGCAACTCACCAAAGTTCCTTTGAGAGCACCTTCCAAACCCATGACCTCTACCACCCAGAAGGACAAGGGCAGCAGATGCATGGGAACACCAACAACTGCAAATTCCCCTCCAAGTCACTCACCACGCTGACTTGGAAATATATCACCGTTTCTTCACTGTCACTGGGTCAAAATCCTGGAACTCCCTTCCTAACAGCACGTGGATATACCTACACCACATGGGCTGCAGCGATTCAAGAGGCAGCTCACCAACACCTTCTCAAGGGCAATTAGGGATGGGAAATAAATGCTGGCCTAGCCAGCGATGCCCACATCCCATGAAGGAATAAATTAAAAATAAGCCCCTTTAATGCTTTCCAACTTTTTAGTGTATCCAGTGACGTTTGAGTTCATTTTTCTAAGTGAAAGATGCTGCTTTGTTTGGTTCCTAACATTGCACAGTTGTGTGGAGAAAGAGGGTGTGTGTCAGTAGAAGAAGGAAATAGGATTGTTAGCCCTCATGATTATACCACTCACAGCTGAGCGAGCTCCTTTCTTTTGTTCCTTTTGCTTCTCTCTTTCTGCCAGTTGGTGGTGCAAAGCCTGTATCAGATTTATCAGCATCAGGCAAGAAACCATGTTCAGGTAACATTGACAATGAGTCAGACACAGCAGCAGGTAACTCCCCTCTCCCCCTGCCACCCAGATCCTCTCCATTTAAATATGTAGGTTGCTGAAACATGAGATTCATTCACGCTGTCAAACCAAGAGGCATATGCACCTCGAATGAGCAGGCACACTTGGTAGTTTTACAAATTACACAGTGGAAATGCAGTTTGGGAGGTCTGGGGCTTGGATTCATTTAGATTCAGAAATCCAGAAAAATTCTGAAGTGTGAAAGATGGGATTCTCATTCCTGTGCTTCATATATTTAAAGGAGCGAAAGACAGACATGTGGGTGGAATTAACAGAAGTTATGCTGCGTGTTAAAATTAGATCATATACAAGTTGTTCATTAGTGATTAATTTTTCTACCATGAATCACAAAGCTGTGTGATAGTTTGTGAGAGTTGTGATTTTAAAAAAATAATGTTGCAAGATTCGCTCGACATATTCAGGAAAATCCAAAGCCAATTTCAAAAGATGGTACTATCAATAGTACAATGCCAAAAAAAAAGTGTATTAATTAATCTAATGTCAGCTATCATTGGGATAGGAACCTGTGACAAGGAACGTGTGATTCCAGACCTGCAGCACTGGTGCTGCTGAGTAATATTGCATCATGATTTTCAAAGTTAATTAAAATTTAGTAAGGGTTTTCCAGTGAACCCATCATAGCCATGGCTACATTTAATAACCTGCAATACAAAATATCAGCCCTTTGATATAGGATCTAACAATTTTTCCCATTGAATTATTTATAACAAGGTGAGGCTTCTAGCATCCAGTTTCCAAATGTCCTTTTTGATATGTCAGGTCCATGCATTCTGACTGGAACATTAATTTTATAAATGGTGTAAAAATTTTAGATCTAATTTTCAATTAGTTAATTTCCAAAATTAGAAGAAATTTAGTAGAATTAAAAGCATCAGTCTAAGATGTCATTAAGTAAATATATTTACTTAAAGTCCACATTTAGATTTCAGGAAAAGGATATTTAACTAGCACATTTAATTACATAGTGCTGGATTTTAGATGGTGGGAGGCAGGGTACCCGTCCCTGGCGAAAAAGTTGAGGGCCAGCCTGCCTTCACATGGCCAGCTCACTCCGTGGCCATTTAACAGTTGTCAGGCCCTTGATTGGCTTGAGGCAATGCCACTGCCTGAGAGGAAGTCCCACCTCTCAGAGTTGCCAGGCAATCATATGACCAACAGCTCTCTTGTCCCAGCAGTGCCAGTGGCTCTGAAGAAGAAAAGCCAGGAGCCTGGGAGTCCAGGGGCTCCCAGGCCCTGGGAAGAGGGGCTGGGGGTCTCTGGGGTGGACAGGAAACAAAGCTGCAGGTTATACCTTGGTGGCAGGTGGGGGTGTGTGGAATACTCATGGGGCCTCCAATGATCCCCACTCCAATAAGGGTGCCAAAACAGGAGGCACCATGCACCCCACCCCTGACCCAGCTGCCAGGTGGCCAGATTTTAGTATGCAGGATGGACGCTTGGTGTGATAGAGGTCAAGAAGGAAATTAAGGAACTGGATAGAGTCCCAATGATAGATTATTCCAATTTACTAGATTGTGGAGGACCAGGGGACGTGAGTTAAATTAAGTTTGAGCAGTAACAGATTAGCAATTTACTGGTTCTTTTCCCAGAGAATTGTGAAATGCTGGAATATATTGCCGGTTCGTGTGATGGTGCTGATTCTCTGTAGGCATCATATCCACTGTATCATATAGAGGATAAGTGTTTATTTCAGTTAATCCTTGGTCCCTGTGATCTCCTGGACTTGTTTTAATCACCTGACAGTGTTGGATAGGAATTTAACAGAGTGTTCTTTCCCTCATTATTTATGGTTTATTCCTGTTTATGTTCGCTTCTTCCAGAAGATTCCATGGCTGCATAGTGGATGTAAGGGGGTGTGGGGGTTGGGGCGGGAGGGGACTTGATGGACCAGTTAGTAATTTTCTGCTAGTCATTTTTGTATGTTCTTATTATAGTTTCACTGCGGCACCAGCATTGGCAGGAGGAGACCATTAGGTGGTCATTAATTGGCCACTTAAGGGCCTCAACTGGCCCACAGATGAGCAGGCTATCTGAAACCTCCCCTGCAACTGGTGAAATACCCACAGGTGCAGGCAGGTTGGGTAGGAGACAGGCACAGAGCTGTTGCCCCTCCCCCCACACCCACCCCACCCTCCCCTACCCCTGAAGTGCCGTCCCATCCTGGGGGGGCTGTAAAATCCAGCCCATAATATGGGTTTCAGTTAGAAATGTAGAATATGTTGACTAAATACATAGCTTGCCTTTCAGTTCTTTCAAGACCTCAAAACTGCCAAACATTAATAAATCTATTAGCATTGTCAAGGTTAGCAAAATGCTATCTGCGAGCTGATCTTTAGGTGGAATTGCAGGATAGATGGTTGATCACGTTTTACATATTGTAGTTTCACTGCAGCACTATAAAAACATACAAACATGACAGGCAGAAAATTACCAACTGGCGCACCAAACTCGCTCCCCCCCCCTTACATCCACCCTTGCAGCCAGGAAAAATCCAGGCCCAAAAAGGGAAAGAACGCTCTGTAAGATTCCTATCCAATACTGTCAGATGATCAAAGCCAGCCTAGGAGATCGCAGGGGCCAAATGTTAACTAAAAAGATACTTGTCCTCTATACAATACAGACACAGAATCAGCAACACCACGGGGCCCAGCAATATATTTCAGCAGTTCACTATTCTCTGGGAAAAGCGAGACTAAATAGCCAATCTGTTCCTGCTCTAACTTAATTTAAACTTATGTCCCCTGGTCCTCCACAATCTGGTAAAATGGAGTAATCTATCAATAGGGACTCGATCCAGCTCTTTAATTTTCTTCTTGACCTCTATCAGATCATCTCTAATTTTATACTGCTCTAAAGTAAATAGACGAAGGTCCTTGAGCTTTAGAGCAGCTGACGTTTTATAAGGTAGGAATAATTCTCCTTTGGACCTATCCCAAGGCCATAGAAACCAGAAATGGCATAATATTCTTGATGGGGTCTGACCAGCAAATCTGTACATTTAGTGGTGTCCTTTGATTTATATACAATGATTTTGTTAACATAACTCAATAACTTCTTAGCTTTAGCTATAGTTCCTCTGTATTGGTCATAAACCTTCAGTAATCTGTACACAACAACATCAAGATATATTTTTCTCTCTTGACCTTTCAGTGTTATATTTTACAAATGATAAGTGTATTCCATGTTGGCCCAACTAACACGTATGACATTAAGGCTGGGATTTTCCATTCCGGGCCTAAGTCCTATGGCAGGGAACTGGGAGTGTATTCTGCTGCAGAGCCTGATGGGAATTCATGCCGAATTGCATGATACTGGGCTCATTAATTATGTAGTTAGGGGTTTGCCAATGTATTGTGCAGAATGGCACATGCCCCACCGTCATACCGGGTGCCATATTCAAAAGCCACCTGGACATCAATTTCTTTGTCGTGAACCCACAATGGAAGGAGGAGTGATTCAGCGATTCCAGCCCCCAGATTCAGTGACACTCCCTCAATGTGCTGCTCAATGTAGTGGAGGCCAGGAGGGGCATCCTGTACCCCAAGGATGGAAGGAAGAGGCCAAGCCAGGTGACCAATCCTGCATGAGAGGAAATCTCTAGGGCGATCAATGCCTATAACCTCTGCCAGTGGACTGCCCTGCAGTGCTGGGAATGGATGAATGAACTCATTTGTGCCACCAGGGCATGTAAACCCTCAGCTGCTCGCACTCCCCTGACTGAATGGTAGAGGGGACATGGGCCTCAGCGGCAGGGGCACCACCCATGAGGCTCATGCATAAATGGCCCATGCTACTCAACATGATAAGGTGGTGCCTCATAGCCCCACTGCAGTCCATCTAGTCTGCAGGCGGAGAGGCCACTGCGGGTCCCTGACCCACACAGAGAGCTCAGATGCTGTCTGGGGATGGTTGGGGGAAGGGGGTCAGACGTTGAGGGCACCAGCAAGCACCACTAATGACATGCCTTTATGAGCCTTATCCTTCTATCTGTGCGGGCTCATGGCTCTAGAGGGTCCTGTCCCAAAGCCCCTGTGGACAAGCTGCAGTGCACACAATCCAGAAGGTTATTTGTAAGATTGGAGAAAAATACCTGAAACCCAATCTCAACTCCATCTTCTCTCTTTGCACAGGAAAAGTTATGGTACAACAGGAGAAAGAGAGAGAGAAGACAGGAGGAAGCCCACCTGAACTGAGGAACCTTACAGAGTTCGAAGGCCGGGCAACCGAGCTGGCTGGCAAGGAACTGGACCCAGCCTGTATAGATGGAGAGGTCGACAGGCAACCTCCATCCAGTGAGGATCCATGCATAACATAGTCACATCGAAACCTAAGGCTATGTGTTCCTCCATGTCGGAGCCAGCTCATGCAGCCACTCGCACTCTCCTCTCTCCCACTACAGGTGCCAGCAGGAAGAGGGGAAAGCCAGAAGAAGATGCCCTGTCCAGCAATACGTCCAGCTCACAGAGGGCTGAGGACATTGGGGAGGAGGAAGAAAGCGCACCTGTAGAGATGTCACGGCACTCACCTGCATCCTCCACCAGCCCAGAGACACACACCTCGGAGTACTAGATCTAGTTTAAGCAGAGTCTCGCATTCTGGTGGTCACCGCACAGTCACATGTCCGCTGCAGGAGGAGGCAGGGTTCATCCAAGCTTACTGGCACTCAGAGGACTGCTGGGGAAGAGGCATCTGTGCCATCTGAGTCAGATGATGAGCCTTTGGGATCGGCCCTTCGCGGGATGCTGGAGATGCTGCAAGAGGTGGGGGAACATCAAGGCAGAGCTGGCGGATGCCCACAACAGAGTGGCATGTGAAGTGGAGGAGCGTGTCCGCCTGCTCTCTAATGAAGTCTCCATGGGGAGGATGGCGAATGCAGAGAACCACATCCAGCAGAATGCCCAGTTTCTGTTGGAGATGCCCACAGATTTGCACTCCATCTCTGCAGCCATGGGTGAGATCTTGCTGTGGCTATGCGAGAGGGGTATAGTGTACCTCCACCTCCCTCCAGGTGCCACTTCTCTTCTAGGAGTCAGGCAGGGGCTCTCAGTCAACTAAAGGGAGGAGGAGGGGCTGTTGGACACCCCTGGGATCTCCACTCAGGACTCTCTGAGGGTGTTCCGCCCTTCCAAATCCCCATGGCTTGTGACTCCTTCAGCTTCATCCTGTGTGACTGCAGAGGGAACAGCTGCTCCACAGCAGGAGAGCCAAAGGAAGCCGGGGTCCTCTAGGCCTCGGTCTCCATAGGGTAGACACCAAGGTCACAACAGGGCAAACTGGTCAGCAGGCCGCCTCCAACACTACTGCAGATGTTGGAGGGAGCACCTAGAAGAAACAGTAGGGAACGCAAGATTTAGAAGTTATAATTTCATATGTGGTTGCTTGGGCGCATTATGATTGCTAAAGTCTTTACACTTTTGTAAATAGACTACATTTGCACTTTAATGAGGTCTGATGTGGTTTAAGTATTATTCATAGTCATTAAGCCTGTGCTCCCCCACAATCTACAGGGGGACACCCCAGGATGGGTCTATGAACCCCAGAACCATGCATGTGTAGGGAGGCAAGGATCTTTGCCAGGGCCCTAAAGAACCATGTGCAAGAAGTCTCCCGCGCAGGATGAACCTTTGCCTCCATGGTGTGACCTTTGATCATCCTACAGTCACCCTACAACCCTCCCCCATCAACCTCCGTTCTATGCAGGTGAATGTCCATGCCCCCTACCTTCCCAAGGAGTCCACCCCTGCGACAATAGACATGCCCCCCTCATCCTGCCGACACCCAGAATCCCGTTTTACTTCCACGTCCCTTCCAACAACCCCCAGTTTCCCTTCAGCCGTCATCGCAGCACTCTCACTCTCACATCCTACCAGCTCCCACTGCCCCCTTTAACTCTCACCTATCACCACAGTGTGCCCCCCAGGACTCATCAGTTGACACTACAGACTCCTCCCTCTGAACCCCTTTCCCCTCTACCCACATGACTATTCACAACTGCACATTTCCACCCCATGCTTGTACTCCACCATTCCCCATTCCGCTCCATAAACTACCTCCCCATGGCCCCCGCAGCATCTTTCTCTTTCCCCTACCACCCCCAACCTCCCCCACCCCCTCTAGGCCTCCACATTTGCCCCACCTCTTCATTCCCCTCCTCCCTACCTGGTTCCTGCCCCCCCAGCACAAACCATTGCCGCCCAACAGTACCTCATGCAGCTGACCACCCGCAGTGTGAAGATTCATGTCCTGGAAGCTCCTGAAGTGAGAAGATCCACATGGTAGAGGCTCCATCCACCTTCTGCTGCATGTGGTGTTCCAGGGTCCACAATCCCTAGAGGCCTCCATCTTTCACTTTCTGCAAGCTGCCTCATGCCTTCTTCCAGGCTAGTCCTGACGTGTTCACACCATGAAAGTCCGGACATGTTCCGGACCAGCATGATATCTCGCTGGTGGCATAGATAATTGGATGGGGGAGGGGGAGAATCCTGGTCGGGGCTTCGTCTGCATCCCATTAACGGGATGCAAAATGGCTTCACGCCAGCCTCTGGCAGGAATGGCGACCTGCGGGTTGGAGCGCACATTCCCCTCGTCATTTCACGCCGGGGGAAACTGATTTTTCATCTCCCGCCATTACACCCACCACTGCTGGGGCTGGAAAATTCTGTCTAAGTTAAATGCCACATGTCAACATATGGTCTGGTGCCCTAAGTATATCTAAATCTTTTTGAATTTAATTGCACTCCTCTACTGTTTTAAACTATGCACAGATCTCGGTGTCATTTTCAAACTTACTTGCTATACTCTTAATACTGCTGCCCAGGCCATTAATAAAGATAATGAAGAGTAGTAGGCCTAGGACAGATACCTGAGGACACCAATGGTAACATGGGGGAGAATTTTCGGCTTGGCGAGTGGGGGCAGGGCCCGCTTGCCAAGGCATAAAATGATGCGGGGTGACATTGGGCATGCGTCACCATGCATCATTTAGATTGTCAGTTCAGCAGGCACGCAGTTGACTTGGCTGCGCGCCCGCCGAACTGTCAAAGGCCTGTTAAGGACATTAATTAACTAATTAAGGCTATTGAGAAATTTGCTTGTCCAACTTCAAGGTTGGCGGGCAGGCGAAGAGCTTGCATTTTTCATGGAACCTCATCCACGGGCGGGATGAGGTTTCATGAAGGGTTCATAAATTAAATAAATTATTTTATTAAAGTTAATTGACATGTCCCAGCTCATGCGACACTGTCACATGAGGGGACATGTCTTAATTTTTTTTTACTTTATTAAAATTTTTATAACATAAAACTTATCCTGTTGAGGCACCTCTGTGCATGTGCGAAAGGGTGCACTGCCGACTCAGGGAATGCCCTGCCCTCCCCGTGCCCGCACAGGGAGCGCACAGCGCTTCCGGCTTGTGTCACGCTGGACGGGTCTTAATTGACCCGCCCACGTAAAATGGCGGCGCAGACCTGATTGGGGGTGCCAATTGGGTCTGCGCACCCCCCGCCCCCTCCACTTCCCACGTCCCCACACAACCCCCCCAACGTAGGGAAAATTCTCTCCATGTTTCCAAGTATTGACAGGCTTGGCTTCCAGACAGGTGGGAATGCTGTGGAGCCAGCTACAGCCTCAGGTATGTCTGTCCTTCAATCCTGGAGAAGGGTGGTGGGAAGGTATGTAAAAAGGAAGCGTTTGACTAAGACAAATGTGGATCCATTACGGGCAGGATTCATAATAGGGAATAGAGAAATGGCAGAGAAGCTAAATGATTACTTTGTGTCTGTTTTCACTGAAGAAGATACAGGAAATCTCCCAGATTTAGAGATCCAAGGGACTAGGGAGAAAGAGGAGTTGAAGGAAATTAGTATAAGTAAGAAGGTTGTATTAATGGGAGTGAAAGTTGATAAGTCCCCACGACCTGATATTCTGCATCCCAGCGTGATGAAAGAGGTTGCTATAGAGATAATGGGTGCATTGGTGATCATTTTCCAAAATTCTATAGATTGTGGAATGGTTCCTGAAGATTGGAAGGTACCAAATGTCACCCCACAATTTAAGAAGGGAGAGAGAGAGAAAACAGGGAACTACAGACCTGTTAGCTTTACATCAGAAGTAGGCAAAATGCTAGAATCTATTATAAAAGGATGTGATAAATAGATATTTGGATTATCATGATCTGATTGAACATAGTCAGCATGGATTTGTGAATGATAAATCACATTTGATGAACTTGGAGTTTTTTTGAGCGTGTTACTAACAAAATTGATAAAGGAGAGTCGATGGGTGTAGTATACTTGGGATTTTCAGAAGGCTTTTCATAAAGTCTCCCACAGGAGTTTGATTAGCAAAATAAAAGCATATGGGATGGGAGGCAATATACTGGCATGGATTAAGGATTGGCTAACAGGCAGAAAACAGAGTAGGAATAAACAGGTCATTCTCACGTTGGCAGGCTGTAACTAGCGGGGTACTGCAAGGATCAGCACTTGGGCCCCAGAGGTTCACAATATATATCAATGATTTGGATGTGGAGATCAAATGTAATATTTCCAACTTCACGGATGATACATAACTAGGCAGGAATGTATGTTGTGAGGAAGATGTAAAGCGGCTACACGAGGATTTGGACAGACTTAGTGAGTGGAAAAGAACATGGTAGATGGAATATAATGTGGAAAAATGTGAGGTTATCCACTTTGGTAGAAGGAACAGGTGTGTAGAGCATTTCCTAAATGATAAGAGATTTGAAAGTGTAGATGTACAAAGGGACCTGGGTGTCCTTGTCCATAAGTCACTGAAAGCTAACATGCAGGTGCAGCAGGCAACTAGGAAGGCTAATGGAATGTTAGCCTTTATCGCAAGAGGATTTGAATACAGGAGTAGTGAACTCTTGCTTCAATTGTTTAGAAGCTTGGTTAGACCACACCTGGAGTAGTGTGTGCAGTATTGGTCCCCTTACCTCAGAAAGGATATTATTGCCATAGAGGGAGCGCAACAAAGGTTCACCAGACTTGTTCCGGGGATGGCGGGACTGTTTTATGAAGAGAGATTGGGGAAACTGGGCCTGTATTCTCTATCATTTCAAAGAATGAGGGGTGATCTCATTGAAGCCTACAAAATATTTAAAGGAATAGACAGGATAAATGCAGGTAAGATGTTTACCCCAGTCGAGGAGCCTAGAACCAGGGGAGACAATTTAAAAATAAGGGGGAAGCCATTTAGGACCGAGATGAGGAGATATTTCTTTGCTCAGAGGGTTGTGAATCTTTGGAATTTTCTACTCAGAGGGCCTTGGAAGCTCAGTTATTGAGTATGTTTAAGGTAGAGATTGATGGATTTCTGATTAACAATAACATAAAGGATTATGGAGATATTGTGGGTAAAAGGCATTGAAGTGTTTGATCAGCCATGATCGTACTGAATGGCAGAGTGGGCTTGACGGACTGAATAGCTTTCTCCTATTCCCATGTTCTTAAGGCCTGGTCCCTACCATGGTGGGGGGTGGGGGAGTGGTGCAGCATGATGTCCAGTCCTTGATTCCAGAGGGGGAAAGGGAAGGTCTCCAGCCTGGGCAGGGAGAGAGGTGGTTTGTATACTGTCCATTTTAGATCTAACACCATTGACAACAATCTCAGAGAAATGGAATGAAAGTAATACAACAACAGAATCTTATTTTCTGATGATCCAGAACCCTGTTGTGCATGTCCTATTCTGCATCAAGTCATGGTCACACATCGGTGCCAAGTTCTCCAGGTCCTCAGGTTTAACATTCTCATCCTTTGCATTCATGTACTTACATGGCCTCACCCTTTCCTGTTCTGGTAATCACTTCAAGTGTGGCAATCATTAACTCTCCATTACACTAGGTGACTTCTTGTGTGTCCTCTCCAGACTTCAGTCCACCATTAGCATCTGTGCTTTTAAGAGGTCACTCAGCCAAGTGAGCCTGTGCTGGCTTTTTGAAAGAGCTGTCCAATTAATCCCACTTCCCTGCTCTTTCAATATTTATCCATTCCATTTTAGAAAATTATTATTGAACCTGCTCTCACCATCTCTTCTGGTGGTACAGTCCAGGCTGTAACAACTTGCTGTGTAAAAAAAAACTCTCTACCTCACCTCTGGTTCTTTTACCAATTATTTTTAAGTCTGTGTCCTTCAGTTACTACTAACCTGCCTAGCACTGGAAAAAGTTATTTCTTTTCTTATTTATTCTATCAAAACCCTTCATGATTTTGGATACTTCGATTAAATCTTCCCTTAAACTTGGACTGGATTTTGCGGCCTTTGGTGAAGCAACAGCATTCATTGCTGACCTGGAAGAAAACATAATGATCTCGCAGTCTCTTGGTTTGGATTTCCCCTTTCCTAACATCTTTCTTTTTCTGGCACCTCAGTCAGGGGGATCTCCAGGTATCCACCAGCAGTAATGTCACCAAGCAAGGTAAGCAGCCAATCGTATTAAAGTGTTCTCACGATCAGCAAACCAGGAAGTAAAAGCCACTGATTCCCTTCACTTTTATTTGTATTAATTTTTTTACAGACGGTGAAACAAATGATTAGCCCAGTTATGGGTTTAAAGAAGATAAAATATCATAACCTTTAATGAGGATTTTATCCTAATGGAAAAAATTGACATGCAAATATAAAGTTACTCTTTCAGGGCCAGCGAGGGTGTTCAGAAGTAATTATGAAATTACTACCCAGTTACATCTCATTCAACAAGGTGTGTCTTTGAAAAGGATTTTTACCATGAGACTAAAAGCTTAAGATAGGGTCTTGTGGTGCACTGGTAGCATCCCTACCTCTGGGCCAGAAGCTTTGGGTTCAAGCCCTACTCCAGGACTTGATAGCCACAGACAATGTGTTCATAACTTGGCCAAAAAGGTTGATTATCAGCCTTTAAATTCCTTTGATATGGCAGGTGGTAAGAGTGGGAGAGTTTCCTGGTCAGCCATACTACAGAAGGCAATGGCAAACCACTTCAGTACGTTCACAAGCATAACCAGGGACCATCCAAAATTCGTCAACACCCTTGCACAGTACCTAATGGAGGAAGAGTTTAAGAGTTGCAGTTCAGCAATTTGCAATTGATTGCAGACATGGGGAACCTCAACAGCACATCCTCTGGAAAAATGTAAAATCACTGGCAGCAACCTTTGGATTTCCACTGTCATTCCCACTGCAAATGTAGGGCTTTTCTCGACTCAAAGGAGATTAATACCAGGTAAACAATGATTTATAAATATTTAACAAAACATTCTTGCTTTTGTACTCCATGGATGCAATTTAATGTGAGTTTAGAGGCAGGGCATCAAGTGGGAGGGTGCCAGCTGGGGATTCTGCCACACTTCTGGTCTCTGCCCCAATTATTCTGAGGTTGGGGGCAGGGTGGGAGGGGGGAGAGGGGGCGGGAGTTGGATGGCCTTCCAGTTGAACCCGTTAAGTGGCAATGAATGTACACCTAAGAGCCTCATCCGGCTACCATTGATATTCAACCAGTGGCGGGTGGAGAAATCGCCAAGCGCATAGCCTGAACAGCAAACCCAGCTAGGGTCCAGGGAGACACCCTCCTGCCATGCTGCCAACCTTACCCGTCCTGTAAGCTCGCACCCCGAGAACTCTCCCCTACTATACACCCCAAGGTCTCTTCCCTACTGTACACAGTGAGGACTTTCTCCTACTGTACACCCTGAGGTCTCTCCCCTACTGTACACCTCAAGGACTCTCTCCTTCTGTACACATCGAGGTGTCTCTCCTACTGTACACCTCGAGGTCTCTCTCCTACTGTACATCCCGAGGACTCTCCCCTACTGTACACCCGGAGGACTCTCCCCTACTGTACACCCTGAGGTTTCTCCCCTATTGTACGTCCCAAGGACACTCCCATACTGTACACCTTGAGGTCTCTCCCCTATCGTATGCCCAAAGGACACTCCCATACTGGACGCCCTGGGGACTCTTTCCTACTGTACACCCCGAGGTTGCCCTCCTATTACAACTATTATGGGCGGAAACTTCTCCACTTTCTCCACTGAGTGGCCCCTGGAGGTCAGCGCTGGTGATGTGACATCGATGGGAAGAGTGAGGGTGACTCAAAATGGAGGCTGTGTCGAACAGCTTCAGGGAATTCAATAAAAATGAAGGGGAAGTCCCCTCCACAAGAATGCTTTTGACCATGGCTGAGGCCATTTCAGCTTTGCGATTCTGTGATAGCAGCATGTACAACAGCCTCTGATGTCCCTCAGACCTCCTGCCAAGAGGTCACCTCTAACTTATTGCTGAGGTCTGACAACAGCACAGGGATTGCATCTTCGTAACATTGCATTGCCCCACACGATTAAGGGCTGATTGCCTTCTAAATACCAGGATTGACTACCTCCTGGTCAGACAAGCAACCACTGCCACAGAGAGCCTGCCTCTGGAAAAGTCTCCTGGAGGCAGCAGCACGCTGGGGAGCGGATCCGACTCTCCTTAGTTCATCTTTCCATATCACCCTCCATCCACTCCAAACTACCCCCATAGGACCTGAAAGATTACGCTGAAGGTGTCTAGCCATTTCACCAGTCTAACTCCTCTGAAATCTGTTCGTATATTTCAGAGTTTTGCAACATCAGCAAACCTTAAACTTATCCCCTGTATATCCAAGTTCAGGTCCTTAATATATCAAAAATGGCCCTATCCCTGCTGGACACCACTCATTTGCCTCTACTCTCTGTATTCGCGGTGCAGTGTGAATGTTTTACAGCCTTTACCGAGGTGGTGCACACCAACTAATGTTCTCATTAAAATTAGCATACCTAGAAAAAAATATAGCCTTGCACTGAGGCTTTCCGATCTCATAGGATCTTACAGTTGGGAGACAGGAGCAGTTCCTCCCATTTCTTTATATAGTTGATAATGAAGGTAAATTTGGAGTCAAAAGATATGCTTTTTGGCTCACTTCTGCCTTCTATAGATGCCATCATTTATTGCTAAACATTAATTTTACTAAATGGAATACTAAATGGAATGTATACTGCTTCCTTCCAAAAGTGATCATGTTTTGATGCGGGTATAATTGAAAAGGCTTGGCTGAGGGAAGTTAAATTTTAGCCGTGGTCTCATGTGACTTTTTAAATGACTTGTCAAGTTGCTGTTGATCATAGATTCAACAGCCATGGAAAGAGCCTTTGTTGTTCGAAAACCTTGATAATTTCAAATTTCTTTTATTTGCAATCTTTTTGTCTATTTTTTTCTTCAGTTGTGTCAATGTCCTATGCTACTGGTTCTCAGACTTCTTTGATTGAGGGACTTCTTTTCAAATGGATTAGTAATCACAGACACTACCCCCACCCCCCGCTCCTCCTCCCACCATCTAAATTATACTATAAAACACTCACATATCAACATGCTGCATGCAAAGAGTGCTTCAATAATACTTAAGGAAACAGGTGTTTAATTTATGTGCCCACTTCTCACTGCAGAGTCTCTCCGTGCACACTTCTTAGGTGAGACTGTCAGTTGACTTTGCACATATACTGACAGCACTCTGTTCCTGGGCTGCATTTCAAACTACTTTGGCATACATTTAATAAGTCTCTATGAATCCTAGCTTGAGAACTACTTTTCTATGCTTTTGCTAAGGCTATTTCAGCAAATATATTGAAAATAAGCAGGTCTGGCAGCACCTGCAGAGAGAGAAAAAGTTAATGTTTTGAGTCCAATATGATTCTTCAATGGAGCATATAGTCCTGAAGTTATTGTTACAAAACATTTAATCACTTTAACATTGTATTACTGCAATGGTGTAGTTTGGATTGTCCAACTGAAAATTGTATACCGCAGCATCCTCAGTGAGTTAACATGAATAGAAGAGAGACAAACTTTTCCCCTTTTGCTACAGATGTTTTTATCATATGTAACATGCAGGGCATGCAAAGTGCGGTGACTCATGTAGGTTGAAAGTTATGTTAAAAACAATGGTTACCATCAGTATGCATGCTACATTGGAATGTACTCATACAAGGAGGAGTATGCACCTGCCACAACTGAAACAGTGCGGATGAAGATTAACCTTGGCAGTGACACAAATCAGGTGGTAAAGAATCGGCTGCCTTATATATTTGCCCTATCTTTCCAGACCTATGATTTAAACTTAGATAAGTATCAAATGTAGAAAAACAACACTCAGAATGATTGTCTGTATATTTAACAGCTTGGGTCCTGTCCAGATACCTGGAAGAAACATTATGGCTGGATATATGCACAAACGAGGAGCTCCTAAAATCAAAGAGGTACAGGAATAGCTTAGATTAAATAAGGTAGATTTGTTTATAATGTATGACATAGGCTCCTTAGTTTCTCATCCCACGATACACTCACCAAAAATGACATTCACAAAACAAATGCTGACCTTGATTTTTCAATTAGCATCTTTCAGATGAGATGCTAAACAGAAGCTTTGCCTGTTGCTTAAGTAGATAGAAAATACCCCTAAAAGGAGAGTAGAAAGTGTTCCCAGTATTCTGCCCAACATTTACCTCTCAATCAACACCAAAAAGCTGATCAGCTGGACAAGTATCTTCTTGTTGCCCATGCAATTCTTCTATGTGCCAATTAGCTGCTCCATGTGCCTACAAAACAAGTGCCCACACTTCAAAACTACTCTTGTCTGTAAATGCAAATTTATCAAGGTGTCCAGAGAGGATCCAAGCTATTAAATATACACATAAACATTTTGAGCATTGTTTATTTACAGTTGACACTTTTCTGAGTTTGTGTCATAAGCTTCCTTGAAGATATCGGCCCAAAGGTCGTCCTAAGTCAGGTCTCATCTACATAGAAGCAAGGAGCTGCAGATGCCAACTGGTTGTCAAGGCACAGTGTGCTCGTTGAGGATCTGGAAGATTACCATTTAGGGACCCGACCACCAGCCAATTTCTTTTACTTCTTTAAAAGATCATGAGGTAGAATTTCCACAGGTGTTTTTCTGATCTCTCTTCCATCATTTTGATAGAAATTTCAGAGAAATACTATAAATGGCCTTATTATGGCATTTCACTTAGGTTTATATTGGGATTGCAGGGAACCCTGGCAACATTAGAACTAAGGCAAGCCTATTCTCAATAACTTTTTGATATAATTAATATTGTTGTTTTCTTTCTGTAATATGAAGCTGTTTCTTCTAAAAATTTTCAATAGCTTTTTGCTTTCTCTCTTATTTGCAAACTGTTCTTAAATTTTCCATCTACCAACTATTTATTTGAATAGAACAGCTCCTTTGTACATATCAGAAAAGATTTAAAGACAGAACTTGCACTTATATAATGCCTTACATGATCTTGGGGGTCACCCCAAAGCAGTTCACGGTCAATTAATTACTTTCGAAGTGTAGGCACTGCTGTAATATAGGAAAAATGTAGTGGCCAATTTGCATTAAGCCAAGTGCCACATACAGCAGGGATAAGTGACCAACTAAATTGTTTTAGTGATGTTAGTTGAGGGATAAATATTGCTCTGGACATCAGGAAAACTCCCATGTTCTTCAAATAGTGCCATGGGATATTTTCTGTCCAGCTGAAAGGGCAGACAAAATATCTGTTCAGCATCACAACCAAAAAATGATACCTGCAACAGTATTAAGGCTTCCTCGGTACTGCACAGCATCAGTCCAGATCATGCATTCAGTGGTACAGAGTCACTTGAACCCATAAGATTCTGAATTAGAAACGAAAGCACTACCATTGAGCCATGATTGACACCACAATCTTTTAGATACCCCACTTCTCACATCCAAAAGAGAGCTCTCGGTTAAATACAAATTGATCAAATCATGATGTTTATAGGTAATTGAAAATTCCATATTAGATCTTCTCTTAAGCTCATTGGTAGAAAGATTATAATAACAAACTGCATGACAAACTTGCAAGGTTTCCCTGCTGAAAGGCTCAGGCTATTTTAAACCCAGGCCTCATCCCAATATCCCAAATCAGACTCATCCCCAAAGTTGACAAGTATGGTATGATGGCTGGGAAATGACAGCAACTGAAGGAAACGATTCTCAGCAAGATAGTGGCTGGGGTGGGGTTGGAGGCAAGGAGTCTCAGTCTTGGACGATTGCAATGACAGGACAGGGGAACAGAAACCCTGTGCAAGTGAGGCCCAAAAATTTCCTATGGGGTCATACTCCTCCTGGCATATAAGAGAACACTTGAAACATGACTTAGCTGGCCTTCAATCTAATTTGGGACAGCTTTCACTGATGTGGTGAGCATAGGTTAGGGTAAAATCACATTGGAGTTCAAATGATCTTAATGGGCCTTTACTTTGACAGTTCATGGAACTCTTGCCTGTCTGTCATGAGTGCCTCACCTGCCTTGTGAAACATGGGGTTAAAAATCACAGTTAATAAGAGTGCAAAACGAAAGCTAAGGTCAGGACCTTGCTATGATTTCCATCGGACGCTTCTGATTTTTCGGTTATAAACTCTTAGTATATTACGAAGCATGTCAAAACCAGTATTTGAATAAGAGTATGCATTCTTTGAAGAGATGCTTGAACCACACTCACTGCCTGCAAACCAAATGTCTCCCATGTTGATGCTGTTGGTCCCATATGGCAACCACAGAACAAATATCTGCTACTTGATAACAGTGTGTGTAATCTGTTAGTAGAATTAGCAATTATAGCAAACCGTGTTTGCATAATATCCTACAAGAAAATAAATCTCCTCTGTTCATATTCACAAGATGTTCATAACTAGTTCCATGAGTTTAGGTCACTAAGTAAATCAACAAGAACTGTGGACCATTGTATGCCTCCCTTCAACAAACAAGTGCTTATCTTGAACCTGCAACTCAACTCTGCTATACTCATGAGAACTCACCCTCCTTTTCTCTTCTTAATAACTAAAATCCCTCCAAAGTGCGAACACCTGGACCTGTGCCTGCTTCAATTTGTGATGCTGCA
Organism: Cetorhinus maximus; assembly: GCF_964194155.1. Classification (NCBI taxonomy): domain Eukaryota; kingdom Metazoa; phylum Chordata; class Chondrichthyes; order Lamniformes; family Cetorhinidae; genus Cetorhinus; species Cetorhinus maximus. Next base: position 192,886,362 of record NC_135879.1, read on the forward strand.
GCTGCGTTTGGTTAGCACATTATAGCTAAAATTATATGTTTCTTGTACAGAGAAACTTAGTAAAGGCAGTCTATATAATTATTTCCAAATAAACATGTTTTTATTCTCATTCATACACATAAACAGAAACTGTTGAATATTTTGTTAAATTACCATAAAAAGCCCATTTTATTTCAGCCAATTTAACTAAGGCTTTAATGAGGCTCAGCTTAAGGTGGTAAAATCTCACATGTCACAAGCTAATATGCAAATCAGGTGTGATTTGACACATTTGGCTTGTTCAAATAAAAAGTATGGTTTAGATCTCATTAAAGTTGGGTTTTGTTGCTGAGGTAAAGACTCAAGGTTTTTCAAGTGTTTACTGGATATTTCTTTTGCATCAAAATCAAATAAAAATTCATCAAAATCAATTATTATTTGAAACATCACTAAATCTCAACAAGCAAGGGCTCATAAAAATAAAATGTTAAGCTTAATGGCAACCCACAATCGTTTAATATTTTCTTTATTCGTTCATCCATGGGATGTGGGCTTTGCTGGCTGGGCCACTATTTATTGCCCATCCCTAGTTGAGAAGGTGGTGGTGAGCTGCCTTCTTGAACCGCTGCAGTCCATGTGGTATAACGACACCAACAGTGCTGTTAGGAAAGGAGTTCCAGGATTTTGACCCAGTGACTGTGAATGGCGATATATTTCCAAGTCAAGGATGGTGAGTGACTTGGAGTGGAACTTCCAGGTGGTGGTGTTCCCATCTATCTGCTGCCCTTGTCCTTCTAGATGGTAGTGGTTGTGGGTTTGGAAAATGCTGTCGAAGGAACCTTGGTGAATTCCTTCAGTGCTTCTTGTAGATGGCACACACTGCTGCCACCGTGCGTTGTTGGTGGAGGGTGTGAATGTTTGTGGATATGGTGCCAGTCAAGCGGGCTACTTTGTCCTGGACGGCGTCAAGCTTCTTGAGTGCTGTGCGAACTGCACTCATCCAGGTAAGTGGGGACTTTCCATCACACTCTTGACTTGTGCCTTGGAGATGGTGGACAGCCTTTGGGGAGTCAGGAGGTGAGTTACTCATCACAGGATGCCTAGCCTCTGACCTGCTCTTGTAGCCACAGTATTTATATAGTTAGTCCAGTTCAGTTTCTAGTCTATAGTAACACCCAGGATGTTGATAGAGGGGTATTCAGTGATGGTAATGCCATTGAACGTCAAGGGGTGATGGTCAGATTCTCTATTGGTGGAGACGGTCAATGCCTGGCACTTGTGTGGTGTGAATGTTACTTGCCACTTGTCAGCCCAAGCCTGGATACTGTCCAGGTCTTGCTGCATTTGGACATGGACTGCTTCGGTATCTGAGGAGTAGCCAATGGTGCTGAACATTGTGCAATCATCAGCGAACATCCCCACTTCTGACCTTATGATGGAAGGAAGGCCATTGATGAAGCAGCTGAAGATGGTTGGGCTGAGGACACTACCCCAAGGAATTCCTACAGTGATGTCCTGGAACTGAGATGAATGACCTCCAACAACTACAACCATCTTCCTTTGTGCTAGGTGTGACTCCAGCCATTGGAGAGTTTTCTGCCTGATTTCCATTACCTCTAGTTTTGCTAGGATTTCTTGATGCCACACCCGGTCAAATACTGCCTTGACGTCAAGGGCAGTCACTCTCACCTCCCCTTGGGAGTTAAGCTCTTTTGTCCATGTTTGAACCAAGGCTATAATGAGGTCAGGAGCTGAGTGGCTCTGCAGGACCCAAACTGGGCATCAGTGAGCAGATTACTGATAAGCAAGTACCGTTTGAGAGCACTGTTGATGACCCTTTCCATTACTTCACTGATGATCCAGATTACACTGATGGGGCAGTAAATGGATTTGTCCTGCTTTTCATGTACAGGACATCCTGTGCAATTTTCCACATAGCTGGGTAGATGCCAGTGTTGTAGCTGTACTGGAACACCTTGGCTAGGGGTGTGTCAAGTTCTGGAGCACAAGTCTTCGGTACTATTGCTGGAATATTGTCAGGACCCATAGCCTTTGCACTATCCAGTGCCTTCAGCCGTTTCTTGATATCACATGGAGTGAATCGAATTGGCTGAAGACTGGCATCTGTAATGCTGGGGACCTCTGGAGGAGGCTGAGATGGATCATCCACTCGGCACTTCTGACTGAAGATTGTTGCAAATGCTTCAGCTTTATCTTTTGCACTGATGTGCTGGGCTCCCCCATCACTGAGGATGGGGACATTTGTGGAGCCTCTTCCTTCAGTGAGTTGTTTAATTGTCCACCACCATTCACGATTGGATGTGGCAGGACTGCAGAGCTTAGATTTGATCTGTTGGTTGTGGGATTGCTTAGCTCTGTCTATCACTTGCTGCTTATGCTGTTTGGCAGGCAAGTAGTTCTGTGTTATAGCTTCACCAGGTTGACATCTTATTTTTTGATATCCCTGTTGCTGCTCCTGGCAAGCCCTCCTGCATTCTTTATTGAATCAGGGTTGATCCCCTGGTTTGATGGTAATGGTAGAGTGGGGGATATGCCGGGCCATGAGGTTACAGACTGTGTTTGAGTACAATTCTGCTACTGCTGATGGCCCACAGCGCCTCATGAATACCCAGTCTTGAGTTGCTAGATCTGTTTGAAATCTATCCCATTTAGCACGGTGGTAGTGCCACACAACATGATGGAGGACATCCTTAATTTGAAGACGGGACTTTGTCTCCACAACAACTGTGCGGTGGTCACCCCTACCGATATTGTCATGGACAGATGCATCTGCAGCAGGCAGGTTGGTGAGGATGAGGTCAAGTATGTATTTCCCTCTTGTTGGTCCCCTCACCACCTGCTGCAGACCCAGTTTAGCAGCTACATCGTTTAGGACTCGGCCAGCCCAGTCAGTAGTAGTGCTACCGAGCCACTCTTGGTGATGGACTTTGAAGTCCCCCAACCTGAGTACTTTCTGCGCCCTTGCCACCCTCAGTGCTTCCTCCAAGTGGTGTTCAACATGGAGTAGCACTGATTCATCAGCTGAGGGAGGGTGGTACATGGTAATCAGCAGGAGGTTTCTTTGACCTGATGCCATGAGACGTCATGGGGTCTAGAGTCGATGTTGAGGACTCTCAGGGCAACTCCCTCCCAACAGCATACCACTGTGCCGCCTGCTGGGTCCATCCTGTTGGTGGGAGAGGGCGTACCCAGGGATGGTGATGGTGGTGTCTGAGACATTATCTGTAAGTTATGATTCCGTGAAGATGACTATGTGAGGCTGTTGCTTGACTAGTCTGTGAGACAGCTCTCCCAATTTTGGCACAAGTTCCTAGATGTTAATGAGCAGGATTTTGCAGGGTCGACGGGGCTGGGTTTGCCATTGATGTTTTCAGTGCCTAGCCGATGCCGGGTGCTATTTCCTTTTTTGAGGCTTTGTAGCAGTTTGAAACAACTGAGTGGTTTGCTAGGCCACTTCAGAAGCCATTTAGGAGTCAACCACATTGTTGTAGGTCTGGAGTCACATGTAGGCCAGGACAGACCAGGTTAGGATGGCAGATTTCCTTCCCTAAAGGGAATTAGGGAACCAGATGGGATTTTACAACAATCGACAATGGTTTCATGGTCAATTCCAGGTTTTTATTGAATTCAAATTTCACCATCTGCCTTGGTGGGATTTGAATCCAGGTCCCCAGAGCATTACCCTGGGTCTCTCATCCAGCGACAATACCACAACACCATTGTCTACCCCTGGAAAATGAAGACATTATGGGCAGCATTTTGAGTTTGGTGGGTGGGTGGGTGTGGTTGGCGGGCCTGGGAGCAGCCGGGAAACGGGTCACTGCCCGTGATCGGCCCCCGACTGTGATTTCACGCTGGTGGGCCAATTAAGGCCCACCCAGCATGACGTGTGGCTCCTCACTGGTTGGAAAAGGCCAAGAGTGGTCGGGGTCCGGTTGGGGGCCTATCAGCCACTGGGTCCAATGGGGACCCAGCGACCAGTTTAAAAATGGCCCACACAGCTCTTGGAAGGCTGCCAGCAAAGAAGACATCTTCAGTGTTGTCAACAGGAAATTATGACTTCAATTGCGGCTGCGGACGCCAGGTGGGAGGGAAGGACGGGTGGGCAATTGGCTCCCTGGTTTTCTGATGAGTGCTTCGCAGTCCTCCAGGAGGAGGTGGCTGCCAGGAGGGACACCCTTGTCCCCAAGGATGGAAGGAGGAGGCCACCACACCTTACAAAAAGAGCTTGGGAGGAGGTAGCAGCACTGGTCAGCATGCATGATGTTGTGCAGCGCGCCTGGGTCCAGTGCCGCAAGAGGTTTAAAGGCCTGCTGCGCTCAGGGAGGGTGAGTACCGTGTTGGCATGGACCAGTGTGTTGAAGTGTTAAGGTCTGTTCCCCCTGTGGAGCTCAGGGGTGTTAAAGTCTGTGTGCCAACTGTCAATGACACCGGAGTTGACCAAGTGTCCAGCCAAGGTGAGCCCTGGTCTCTTGGGCTTGGTGCCTTGCGGCTCGAGGGCCATGACTCCGATGTGCCCTGCAAGGTGTTCCTCAGGTGGGGTTGGCCAGGCTGCAATGGCGCTGCAGGTAGAGAGTGGACTAATCCATGCTCTTCTGTCCTTTCAGGAGAAGATGGCCCATAACAACATTGAAAGTTCGCGGACAGGCAGAGGATCCCAAAACCTCCTAATCCTCACGAGGTATGAGCAGGATGCGTTGGAGATGGAGACCCGGCACGCACCGGCCGCGGAGATGCTGGGGTGTCAGATGAAGGTAAGAGTGCAGTGCACAGAGGTGAGAGTTTTGGATTGTGCAAATATTCTTGTGTAGTCTCATCATTGATGGGAGCCTCAAAACTGGATTCCCCATTGATCATTGAAAGACAATGTCACCATGACGCAGATCTCAATTGTCTCACCAGGGTGCCTGGCATGCATAGTGACAGTGTGATGACTTAAACTGACACCCTTAGATTTGTCACCACGCACCCAATTTCAGGACCCCCAAAGAGCCAACCCTGAGACCAGAGGACCACCAGGCTCCAGATGCATCTGCTTTACACCCGCTCTCTGAACCAGATACCAGCACAGATACTAGCACCTCAGCAAGCATTAGATCGGCAGCTAGAATGTCGGTGCGCAGCGGTGAAGGCACTTCACACTCGCTTGAGGTGCAGGCAGAGGCAGAGAGTGCACAGGGCGTCAGCAGTTGGAGGGTTGCTGGAGACCAGGACAATGTTGAGTTGAAAGCAGATGATGAGCCTCTGGAGTCATCCATTAGGTGGCAGATGCTGGATGTCCAGCGAGATCTGCAGGAGGATCTGGCGGAGATCCTTGAGGGTATGCATGCCATGTTTTACCTTATGGAGGAGGCTATGTGGAGCATCAGCACTGTGTTGACTCTTGTGGCCGAGTGCACTTGAAAGAGTGGCAACTCTCATGGAGACGCAGCTCCAGGAACAGAGTGAGGGGTACCTGGGGCTGTGCTTGGACCTGCAAGCCCTCACGCAGGCACTGGCCCCAGCTGGTCAGCGTCAGTGCAGGAGATGGGTGAGGCACCCAGTATCCCAGCTAGTTGCCTGTCCATCAATGGCGAGCAGGGAGGTCCAGAGCAACCTCATGTTGGCGTGGGAGCTGCCTGTTGTCTCTGCGGGCTCCTTTCAGGGTGCTCTGGATGACGGCAGCAGCTCCTGCATGCCTCTACCAGTGACTGTGGCATCTTATGAGGCTGCAGCGACTGGGGAGATGCCAGCCATGGCATTGGCCGCTCCCTCCCAGGCGGGGCCAGCACAGGTTCCACTGGCCAGAAGTCATCAAGGCCAAACAGGACAGCAGAGTCAACAAGCTGGCTCCAATGCCGCTGACAGCAAGTGGAGAGCACTCGCAAATGTAAGTGTAAGGCACCATAAGCACAAGAAGGACTGGTCATGAGTGATCTTCTGTTATGTAATGTTTTGTTTATGTATACTGGTCTGGGGTTGAAGACCAGAGAAGATTCTGCTAATTTGTTTGGACTGTCAAAATGAGATAAATTTTCTTTTGTCAAAATGGCCTGAGTATGCTTCATCTTCTTTATTTAATGTGGTGCAGGGTACACCAATATGTAATGCTGGACGTGGGTGGCTCTGAACTTTATTACATAGGCACTGAGTGGACTTTGTGGTCAAAGGAAAGGGTCATTTCGGGCATCTGGGATGGAGGCAGCAGCCCTGGCATGAGGTGGTAGTGCTTATTTGGCAGCCTAGCTGAAGAAGCGTTGGATCAAGGCATCCCTGGTGCCCCTACCTCCCTGGAGTTTACAGATGTTTGCCTCCATGCCCTCAGTGTTTTCTTCACCATGCTCCTCTTCAGACTCACTACTGGATTCATCATCTGTGGCCTGTGGAGCTGCATCAAGATCCTCTTCCTCCAGTAAGTCCCCCCTTGCCAGTGCCAGATTGCTGCTTGCAATCACTATCAGTGACGCTTGCTCTGGGGGGTATTGTAGTGCATCCCCTGAATGGCCTAGGCATTGGAAGCAAATCATCAGAAGACTTATGGCCCTCCCTATCACCGCCCTTGTGGAGGCGTGACTCCTCTTATAATGCTGCTCTACCTCTGTTCTTGGGTGGCGGAGAGGCATCATAAGCCACCTTTTAAAGGGATAGCCTTTGTCACCCAGCAGCCATCCATCCAGTCAGGCTGGAGCATTGAAGAGCCTCACCACCTGGGAGTGTCAGGATGTAAGTGTCATGGGAGCTGCCTGTGTGGCTTGCACAGACTTGCAGAATCTGCATCCTATGGTCACACACGATCCGCACGTTCGTGGAGTGGAAGCCCTTCCTGTTGATGAAGGCATCCGGCTGACCCGCAGGCACTTTGATGGCCACATGTGTGCAGTCTATTGCACCCTGTTTGTGGAGGAGCCAGCAATCATTGCAAAGCCCCTAGCTTGCTTAGCCTGGCTGGCCTTGTCCATATGGAAATGAACAAACGTCATTGTCGGCCTGAACAGAGCTTCTGTCACCAGCCTGACACAACTGTGGACAGCTGATTGGGAAACTCCACACATATCCCCTGCTCACCCCTGGAAAGAGCCGGATGCAAAGAAGTTGAGGGCCACTGTGACTTTCAGAGCCACTGGCATGGGGTGTCCACCTACAAAGTTGGAGATTATCTCAGGCCCAATCACCTGACAGATGGAGGTCACTGTCTCCCTAGAGACACGGACCCTGCTTCGGCATTGAACCTCAGAGATATTGAGGTAGCTGCATTGCCGTCTATAAACCCTGGCAGCAGGATAGTGGCATCTTCTGTGGACCCTAATGCCTTGGACTACCTGCGCCCCTTGTGCCTGCACCTCGCCTCCCACAGGTCGCTTCCCTGGAAGTTGCATTGGGATACCTGGCCTCCTCTTCCTTGCACCTCCCTCTCCTCAGAGGAGGAGGTGCCTCCAGCGGAGGCCACAATCCCCATTACCAGGGCTACAGAAGGCTGTCTGATACCTGGAAGGGTCCACACAGTCTGAATCTTCCAGGGACCTTGGAGATACCAAGGAGACCTGAAATGAGGCCTGGAAATGCTAACAATGAAGCCCCGAACATAGATGAAGTTGCCAAGTACCAATACTTCACCAGCAGCAAACCATCTACCAAACTCCTCACTACTCACACTGGCAATGCTGCTGACCCTTTTTATCCCGCCTGTGGATAAGGTTTTGCAAATTGTCGGCTGGCCACCTTTCTTGTTTTGCCCATGCGACGAGCAAAAAATCTCATGGGCAATGTAAGGTCGGTGTCAATTACCTTTTTAATGGCCTTAACTGGCCTCTTAATTAATAGCGGATGCGGCTCCAACTCCTGCTCCCGTCTGCCAACCGAAATTTCGCCCAAGTGCATGATGACTTCAGGACGGTCACCCGACGTCATCATGTGCTATTTTATGCTCGAGCAGGTCGGGCGCGCGCTCAGTGAAAAATTCTGTCCTATGTAAACAGCATGAAGGCAAAGCACCAAAAATTTAACTGGGGAAATTTCTCTTAGGCTGGCGCATTTTGAATGGAAGGTGGCCCTGTCAGTTCCTGCTTTGTGCAACAAACAGCTTAGTTTGGGTGGGTGGAGGAAGTGAGATTGCCACCCATCCCTCAGCCCAGGGACATGTCTGAGGCCATTCCTCTGGCAATTTTGCCTCTTATATTGTCCTCAGGTCTAATGCAGGTCACATCAGCTGGGAGCTGACATCTCTATGGTGGGTCTCATAAAGACCCTATTTAAGTTAATCTGTCCCTGCGATTTTGGAAAAGACCAAAGCCAATGGCCATGAAACAGCCACACTATGTCACTTTTCTTCCAGTACAATACAGCAGAGTCCTGATAACAGTTTGAGCACCATATAAGGACAGGTTGGGGGACAGAGGGGTATGATTTTGACCTCTAAGTGATAAACAGGTAAGAGGTTGATGTGACTGCACTTTGATGACCACTGGAAAGCCTCAGCCCATTTGAGCTTCCAGGCTATTCCTTGTCATCGTACTTCAGGTGAAGTGCCAGCATGAAACACAGTCCCTGGGTCGAATTTAATCCCCTCCTCTGCCCCAGGAACAGGTGGCGGCTGTAGAATTGGGAGTGAAAGTTGGGAGCAGACAGCCCATTGCCTTCCCCACTGCCTAATTAATTCAGGGACAGGGGCAGGACAGTGTTCCTATCTGGAGGTCATTTGAGGCCCTTATGTGGCCCGCTCATTTGTTTGTTTCATCATAGCCTTCATGGAGCTATTGGCATTGTCTTGCTTTTTCTCTGGCGTTCTTCAAGCCTCCCACAGTCCAAGTCTCAATGTTATCCACCCATCTGATTTTTCTTCTTCCTCTTCTGTTTTTTACTCTCAATTTCTCCTTCAATTGTTGCCAACACAAGGTTGTCAGTTATTTGTTTCCAATGTCCGTACTTGACTACCTCTCTCTGTCTAGCTGCACTTAACAACCCTTTTGATTCCTTCTATTCTTGATTTAACCCACTCAGTTGTCTTTCTGTGCATCCAACTAATGTGCACTTTGAAGGCCTCATCCTGCCAGTCACAGGGGCCATATGTCACATAGGGAGGCTGACAGCACACATTGGTGGCCTTTCTGTTGACTTGAGGGGAATGTGGGGTGGGGAGGGGAGGCCCTCCTGATCAGGCAACCTGTGGCCCATGGAGGATGAGCCCCCCAGTCCCCCATCCCTCTGCCCCACTCTCCTCCCCTAGCCCCCCAGCCCCTCCCTGCCTCCGGTAGCAAGGGCTGCTTCCTCTGAAAGAGCATCCCCTTGTCCCTGTGATCCAGACCAACCCAGATTTGTAAAATTTCCCATGGTAAAATCATCCGAATTTCTGGAGATATCCCACTAAAACTGCAAGTGAGTGCACCTGTGGCATGAAGGTAGCCTTTTCATATTAGACAAAACCATAACCATACTCATAAACCCTTTTCAATTTAAAAAAGGGAAATCTGTGGTGGAAATTGTTCAAAATAATATTTTAATGATCTTCACTTTTACACTAGGATGCACATTCTACCATAAATAAAAGCATAGTTTATTCAAATCCAAAGATATATATTAAATTGGATCAAGTAGATTAGCCGAAGTATTTGGGTCTAATTTGTATCTCCACTGGGGTGGACTGCAGCATGATTAAAAACAGTGGCAGAATCATCTTGATTGCAATAATGCTGACATCCCTTACCATTTCCAGTGGTGTGATTATTTGGTTGTAATTACTGAATGTTCGGGGTTGAATTAAACACAGTTTAATGGATTAACACAATAACAAAAACGCCAATTAATCCAATTATCAAGAGGTAGGCTAGATTAAACAAAATCATGACTATTGAACACTTTGTCGTGTTGCAGTGCTCTTTTCCCAAGAGGTTGGCAACATTCAGCTGCAAACATGTTGCTATTTTTACTGTTTCGGTGGCAATCCTGTGCACATGTTTTGCAGCAATTGTTGGCTTTTGAAGTCTAATTTCTCTTGAAAATGTAAAATATGTTAATTGTTAATAGAATAAAGATTCGAATAGTGAAGTTCTAGGAGCACATTTATAATTGAAGAAAAATGTTAAAGTACAAGAGAAGAGCAGGAAACTGGAACTAGAGTAGATGACAGTGTCATGAGCATGAGATAGATTGAAATAGCACCATTCTGTGATTAAGTTTCTATGATACACTGTGACACCTGTGGCTCAATGGTCACACTCCCACCTCTGAAGCAAAAGGTTGTGAATTCAAACTCCACCCCAGCACATAATTTCAGCTGACATTGCAATACTGAGAGAGCACGGAACTGTTGAAGATGCTGTCTTTTGGGTGAGAAGTTAAACTGAGGCCCTGTCTGTACTCTCAATTGGGTGCGAAAGGTCACTTAGCGCTATTTTGTAGAAGAGCAGGAAGGTCCTGAGGTCCTGGCCAGTATTTATCCATCAACCAACAACACTGAAAGAGGCTATCTGGTCATTGTCACATTACCTTTTGTGAAACTGCTCATAGAGTCATGATGGCACATAAGGAGACTATTCAGTCCATCAAATCTATGCCAGCTCTCTATGGAGCAATCCAATCAATCCTGTTCCGCTGCTCTACCACCCCCAAACAACCATGGCCCTGCAGGTTTATTTCCTGCAAAAAGCCCATCCAATTTCCTTTTGAAATCATTGATTGCTCCCCTTCCATCCTCATTGACAGTGAAAGTACACCACTCACTGTGTAAAAAAATTATTTTTTTTTATTCGTTTATGGGATGTGAACATCACTGGCTAGGCCAGCATTTATTATCCATCCCTAGTTGCCCTTGTTCAGGAGCATTTAAGAGTCAACCACATTGTGGGTGTAGAGTCACATGTAGGCCAGACCAGGCAAGAACAGCAGATTTCCTTCCCTAAAGGACATTAGTGAACCAGCTGGGTTTTTAATGACAATCTACAATGATCTCATAGTCATCATCAGACTTTTAATTCCAGATATTTTTTAACTCAAATTCCACCATCTGCCATTGTGGGATTCGAACCCAGGTCCCCAGAGCATTACCCTGGGTCTCTGGATTACCAGTCCAGTCTTAACATCTCTCTTGCACCTCTATCCAAAAACTTAAACCTGTGTCCTTAGTAATGGTGACCATAACAATTATCACCGATTGTTGTTAAAAACCCTTCAGGTTCACTAATCCCCTTTACGGAAGGAAATCTGCCATCCTTACTTGATCTGGTCTACATGTGACTCTAGACCCACAGCAATGTGATTGATTCGTAACTGTCTTCTAAAATTGCCTAACAAGCCACACAGTTCAAGGGCAATTAGAGATGGGCAATAAAAGTTGACCTTGCCAACAATGCCCACATCCCATGAAAGAATAGATATAAAATCTCCTCTGGGCCCTCTCAAGGACCAGAACTGGATGCAATATTCTAGATATGGCCTCATGAGAGCTTTATACTGATTCAACATAGCTTCCCTGCTTTTGTACACAATACCCCTATTTAAAAAGTGGTGGCGTAGTGGTATTGTCACTAGACTGGGAATCCAGAGACATAGGGTGATGCTCTGGGGACCTGGGTTTGAATTCCACCATGGCAGATGGTGGAATTTGAATTCAATAAAAATCTGGAATTTAAAGTCTAATGTTGACCATGAAACCATTGTCATAAAAACCCATCGGGTTCACTAATGTCCTTTAGGGAAGGAAATCTGCTGTCCTCAACTTGTCTGGCCTACATGTGACTCCAGATCCTCAGTAATGTGGTTGACTCTTAAATGCCCTCTGAAATGGCCTAGCAAGCCTCTCAGCTGTATCAAACTGCTAAAAAGTCAATAAAAAGGACAAAGCACCCGGCATCGACCTGGGCTGGAGGGTCTGAGCTATGGGCAAAGATTGGATGGCTGTTTTCTTTGGAGCAGCGAAGGTTGAGAGGGGACCTGATAGAAGTGTGTAAAATTATGAGGGGCACAGATAGGGTGGATAGGAAGGCACATTTTTCATTAGTGGAGGGGTCAGTAGCCAGGGGCATAGATTTAAGGTAAGAGGTAGAAGATTAAGACGGGAGTTGAGGAGAAATGTTTTCACCCAGAGGGTGGTGGGAGTCTGGAACTCACTACCTGAAAGGGTGGTTGAGCCAAAAATTCTCGTAATATTTAAAAAATATTTAGATATTCACTTGTGTCGCCATAGCCTCCAGGGTTATGGGCCAAGCGCTGGAAAATGGGATTAGCGTAGTCAGATCTTTGTTGACCAGTGTAGACATGTTGGGCTGAATGGCTTCCTTCTGTGCTGTAAACGTCTATGAATCGATGAGACTGGAGCTTGGAAGGCCTCATGTGAAAGTGTTCAGTGAGGCCAGTTGGCTCACGGTGTGACAAGGGTCTGTGGGAGGAGTTGAGGAGAGATCTGTAGCATCTGTTTGGGGTGGCATCTGTCACTTTGTTTCAAAGTGTGCTGTGCCTGACCACAGGTCACCTATTGGTTTACATGGGCTGTGTACTTACTGTGAACATTAGAGTATAAGATAGCTTTTGTAACTTGTGTTATCCTTGCAAAGCTGTATATATCTGTAAATGTGTAATTGAAGGAGTATTGTAATATAGTTAATCTTTTCTTGTTTAATGAATATTTTACTCATTTGTTAAAAGTTCATCAGCTGACTCCTGTGACTCTGTTCAGTATCTATGTATCTAACCAGAAAATAAAAATTAGGGTCTATCAAGTCGGGTTCCACCCTGGGACCTGACTTGTCCAGCAGTAACATCAGCTGGGATCATAACAATTCCAATGCCTAAGTCATTTATAAGTATCGGAAAAAGCGGTGGACCTAGCACTGAACTTTGGGGAACACCATTGTCTACCATCCTGCAGTATGAAAAACAACCATTTAACGTGACTCACTGTTTTCTGTCTTAAAACCTAATCCATGAGGTTCAATTTTCTTGTACATAAATTGGCTGCCAAGTTTCCTACAATGTAACACAGTCTACAGTACAGAAGTACTTCTTGGTGTTATATTCTACAGTTGGTTGCTTTGCTTGCGAACACTGTTGCATGCCTTTCTAATGGCTGGTGAGTTGGCCACAATATACTACCGACGCGAAGGCCAATATAAGATGAAGCACATGCTGTTTATTTACACAGGTAACAGAGCACTAACATGATGTGTGCTTCTCCAACAAAAGCCTACTCTACCTGCTCTTAGCATTGTAACCTGCGCCACACAGCAATTGGGTCATACAGTCATGTGGTCAATCTGCTCACATTCTGTCAAAGGTGTATTGCACCTCAGATTACCACAATTGGCTGTAAAGTACTTTGGCCATCCTGAAAAGGTGAAAAACATTGTATAAATGCAGCATTTATGCTGTCTTTCTCTCCCCACTTCCAGTTTTCTCCCTCCTCTTCCAAAGGAGTTGCTTCATGTTGTCACACTGTTTCAAAAGGAATGTCCATCCTCTCTTGCCTTGTGCAGCCTGAAGAAATAGGAGCAGGATACACTTTATCTTTTGAACTGCCTACCTTCTCCTTAGAGAGGCAAGGGCTGGTTTTGCCATCAGGAGAGAAATTACAAAGTAACTGAAAAACCTTCCCATTGGCATCAATGAATGCCTGATGAGCCTACATCTTCCCTTGCAACAGCATGGGAGACACAAAACACACATTCCCCATGATGATTGACAGTGTCAATATGAGAAAATGTTCTATGATGGTCTGGACCATCTTCTACAATTGATCCCTAAAGATGGAAGAACTATCCATAGGGTGATTTCAGTTCCAGAGTTGGACATGACCACATAACTTGGGCAGGCAGCCTTGGTCAACATGAAGTTGGAAAGGAAAACTCAAATGGAACTCACCTACTTTTGTTGTGTGCAAAGCATGGCCTCGCCATAATCAATACCATGTTCCGCCTGAATGCAAAATACAAGCCAACCTGGAAACACCCATGATCTATGCTCTGGCACTCCTTGACCATCCACCTGTCAGACAAGAGGAAAATGCTGACATCAAAATAACTCATGCTATACGAGGAGCTGACAGCTGGACAGACCCCTGAATGATCTGCAGCAAGCTGAGTCTAAAGATCTAGTCAAAACATCAGGGGCAGCATTTTTAGGTTGGCGTGTGGGTGCGTGCCTGACCTGATCAGACACAAAATCGTGCGTGATTATGTCGAGCGAGCATCCCAACGTTATTCCGCACTCACACGATATTTCAGTCAGTGGGTGCACGAGATTGTCGGAAGCGCGCCCACTGACTATTAAGAAGACAACTAAAGTTGCTAAGGTTCCAACTGTCCCCAATTTTTCGTGATCTGTCCAACTTTACAGCTGGCGGACAGGTGAATCTGCCAAGTGGACTTTGCATTTTTGATGAAAACTCATCCAAGGGTGAGATGAGGTTTCCGTTATTAAATTTAAAAATATGTATGGGCAGAATTTTCATCATGTATATGTTCAGGTGACTGATTCTGATGTCTAGACGTTTTTTTTAGTGATTTTAAAATCTTTATTTAATTGTTTTCAAGTCTTCAGCTCCCTAAGGCTAGGAGATTTCACTCAGCGCTCACCCACGCCCAAGCTTACTTCAGCAGCCACCCTCCTCCTGCCCCCAACCCGGCAAAGTTGAACATTTCAGCGTACGTTTCACACTGGTTGGCCAGTAATTGGCCAACCAGTGTGAAATCGCGATCAGGGGGTGGTCTGTTCCCCGGCCGCTCCCGGGCCCGCCGATCGCTCCCGCACGTCGATCTAAAAGTCCAGCCCATAAATCAATTTTCTGGGCATGCCCAAAGCTAGATGTCAATCTCTTCAAGAACATTACTACTGCCTTAGACCTTCCAGCACAACTTAACACTATTCTGCAGTTTGATCTTCCTCCCCCAAGTGATGGAGAAGATGAATGGAAATAGTTCTGTGATCAGATTTTCAAGGCTTCAGTGGATGTCCTGGGATGCTGCACACAGAAGCACCAAGACTGCTTTGATGAGAATGATCAAAATACCTCCCATCTTCTCAAACTGAAGCAGCTCGCACATGCAAATCTTCTAGCAGTCCCACAGTTACCAACCAAGAATCAAGCCTATAAAAATGCAAAGCACAAGCTCCAGCATGCTTAAAGAGAAATGTGGAATGACGGATGGAACACAAAATCTGCAGATCTTTTAAGAGCTGCAACAACTAGCTGAGAGGCATGATCTGTGTTTTGTACTGAAAACTGCATTTGGCGCACCCACCACAATCTAACAGCTGATGAAAATGAACAGTGATAAGGCAGCTGTCATTGAAAAGTGCTCAACTTTGCCGAGCTCCTCGACAGAGACTCCCATGTCTCAGCAGATTCTCTGCGTGAAATTGTGCAGTTGCCTGTCTCTTCCTCCCATCATGAAAATGTGATAAAGGGAATCAAATCAACTAAACAAGACAAAGCCCGTGGCTACATAGCATTCCAGCAGAGATTTGGAAACGTAATAGTTCAGAGCTTGTTAAGAAACTTACAGCCGTAAGACCATAAGACAAGGGAGCAGAAATTAGGCCATTCGGCCCATCGAGTCTGCTCCGCCATTCAATCATGGCTGATAAGTTTCTCAACCCCATTTTCCCGCCTTCTCCCCATAACCTTTGATCCCCTTACCAATCAAGAACCTATCTATCTCGGTCTTAAATACACTCAATGACCTGGCCTCCACAGCCTTCTGTGGCAACGAATTCCATAGATTCACCACTCTCTGGCTAAAGAAGTTTCTCCTCATCTCTGTTCTAAAAGGTCTTTCCTTTACTCTGAGGCTGTGCCCTCAGGTCCTAGTCTCTCCTACTAATGGAAACATCTTCCCCACGTCCACTCTATCCAGGCCTTTCAGTATTCTGTAAGTTTCAATCAGGTCCCCCCTCATCTTTCTAAACCCCATCGAGTATAGACTCAGAGTCCTCAAACGTTCCTCATATGTTAAGCCTTTCATTCCTGGGATTGTTCTCGTGAACCTCCTCTGGTCCCTCTCCAGGGCCAGAACATCCTTCCTGAGATACGGGGCCCAAAATTGCTCACAATATTCTAAATGTGGTCTGACCAGATCCTTATAAAGCCTCAGCAGCACATCCCTGCTTTTATATTCTAGTCCTCTCGAAATAAATGTCAACTTTGCATTTGCCTTCCTAACTACCGACTCAATCTGCAAGTTAACCTTAAGAGAATCCTGGACTAGGACTCCCAAGTCCCTTTGCACTCCAGATTTCTGAATTCTCTCCCCATTTAGAAAATATCTATGCCTCTATTCTTCCGACCAAAGTGCATGGCCTCACATTTCCCCTCATTGTATTCCATCTGCCACTTCTTTGCCCATTCTCCTAACCTGTCCAAATCCTTCTGCAGCCTCCCCACCTCCTCAATACTACCTGTCCCTCCACCTATCTTTGTATCATCTGCAAACTTAGCCAGGATGCCCTCAGTTCCTTCATCTAGATAATTAATGTATAAAGTGAAAAGTTGTGGTCCCAACACTGACCCCTGCGGAACTCCACTAGTCACCGGCCGCCATCCTGAGAAGGACCCCCTTATCCCCATTCTCTGCCACCTGCCAGACAGCCAATCTTCTATCCATGCTAGTACCTTGCCTCTAACACCATGGGCTCTTATCTTACTGAGCAGCCTCCTGTGCGGCACCTTGTCAAAGGCCTTCTGGAAGTCGAAGTAGATAACATCCATTGGCTCTCCTTTACCTAACCTACTCGTTACCTCCTCAAAGAATTCTAACAGCTTTATCAGGCATGACCTCCCCTTGATGAAACCATGCTGACTTTGCCCTATTTTACCATGCACTTCCAAGTATTCTGAAATCTCATCCTTAATAATGGACTCTAAAATCTTACCAACGACCGAGGTTAGGCTAATCGGCCTGTAATTTCCCGTCTTTTGCCTCACTCCCTTCTTAAACAGGGGGGTTATATTAGCGATTTTCCAGTCCTCTGGGACCCTCCCTGACACGAGTGATTCCTGAAAGATCACCACTAATGTCTCCACTATCTCTTCAGCTATCTCCTTCAGAACTCTGGGGTGTAATCCATCTGGCCCAGGTGACTTATCCACCTTCAGACCTTCCAGTTTTCATAGCACCTTCTCCTTGGTAATGGCCACCATACTCACCTCTGCCCCCCGACTCTCTTGAGCTTTGGGGATGTTACTCGTGTCTTCCACTGTGAAGACTGACGCAAAGTACCTATTCAGTTCCTCCGCCATTTCTTTGTTCCCCACTACTACTTCTCCAGCGTCATTTTCCAGCGGCCCAATGTCCACTTTTGCCTCTCTCTTACCCTTTATATATCTAAAAATACTCTTGCAATCTTCTTATATATTATTGGCTAGTTTACCCTCATGGTTAATCTTCTCCCTCCTTATTTCTTTTATAGTTGTCCTCTGTTGGTCTTTGTAGGCTTCCCAATCCCCTGGTTTCCCACTGCTCTTCGCCGCATTGTATGCTTTCTCTTTAGCTTTTATGCAGTCCCTGACTTCCCTTGTCAGCCATGGTTGCCTCGTCCTCCCTTTATTATGCTTCTTCTTCCTAGGGATGAATTTTTGCTGTGTCTCCCAAATTACTCCCAGAAACTCCTGCCATTGCTGTTCCACTGTCTTTCCTGCTTGGCTCATCTCCCAGTCAATTCTGGCCAGCTCCTCCCTCATGCCTCTGTAGTTGCCTTTATTCAACTGTAATACCGTTAACATCTGATTCCAGCTTTTTCCTCTCAAATTGCAGGGTAAATTCTATCATATTATGGTCACTTTCTCCTAAGGGTTCCTTCACCTTAAGCTCCCTTTTCAAATCTGCCTCGTTACACATCACTAAATCTAGAATTGCCTGTTCCCTAGTGGGCTCCACCACAAGCTGCTCCAAAAAGCCATCTCGTAGACATTCCACAAATTCCTTTTCTTGGGATCCACTACCAACCTGATTTTCCCAGTCTACCTGCATATTGAAATCCCCCATGATCACTGTAACCTTGCCTTTCTTACACGCCTTTTCTATCTCCTGGTGTATCTTGTGCCCCACATCCTGACTACTGTTCGGAGGCCTGTACATAATTCCCTTATGGTTTTTTTTACCTTTGCGGTTCCTCAACTCTACCCACACAGATTCTACATCATCTGACCCTACGTCATTTCTTGCTATCGATTTAATTTTATTTCTTACTAACAAAGCAACCCCACCCCCTCTGCCAACCTGCCTATCTTTTCGATAGGATGTATATCCTTGGATATTTAGCTCCCAGTCCTGATCCCCTTGCAGCCACGTCTCCGTGATGCCCACCACATCATACCTGCCAATTTCAATCTGCGCCACAAGCTCATTTACCTTATTTTGTATACTGCATGCATTCAGTCCTGTATTTCCCGTCCCCCTTCTCAGTGTCGTCCTTTTATCTGATGTGCTTGAAGTTAGATTCCTAGCCCTTTCCAAACACTCTGTCCAATTTTGAATTCTGGGGACTTTAATAGCCTCTCTTGGGCTCGCCTTTTTAGTTTTTTCATAATTTTCCATGAAGTTGAATCTGCCCCCCCACACGCTAACCTGCTGCTTTGTTTCCCATTAGTCATACTTCTTGGAGTTTTACCCTTCCCCCCCACTTTCTTGTTTAAAGACCTGTTGACCATACTATTTACCCTTTTCGCTAGAACATTGGTCCCAGATCGGTTCAGGTGGAGACCATCCCAACGGTACAGATCCCTCCTGTTCCAATACTGATGCCAGTGCCCCATGAAATGGAACCCCTCTTTCGCGCACCACTCCTTTAGCCACATGTTTACTTCTCTTATTCTCGCGTCCCTATACCAATTTGCACATGGCTCGGGTAATAATCCGGAGATTATAACCCTTGAGGACATGTTCTTTAATTTAGTTCCTAGTTCCTGATAATCCCCAAACAGGTCCTCTTTCCTAGTCTTACCTATGTTATTTGTCCCAACATGGACCACAAAAACTGGATCCTCCCTCTCCCTCTCCAACATCCTTTCAAGCCGGCCAGAGATGTCCCTCACCCTGGCACCGGGCAGGCAACATTCCATGCGGGACTCTCGATCCTGCTTACAAAGGATGCTATCAATTCCCCTAATTATAGAATCCCCTACAACTACCACTTGTCTTTTTGCTCCCAATCTTGAATGGCCTCCTGTGCCACGGTGCCGTGGTCAGCTGGCTCATCCTCCCTACAGCCCTGTTCCTCATCCACACAGGGAGCAAGTACCTCGTACCTGTTGGACAAGGTCAAGAGCTGAGGCTCCTCCGTTCCTGAACACAGGATCCCACTACCTGCCTTACTTGCAGTCACACCCTGCTGACACTGACCACTGACCATACTTGAGGTACTTAATCTACCGGGTGTGACCGCCTCCTGAAACAAAGTGTTCAGGTAACTCTCCCACTCCAGGATGTGCCACAGTATCTGTAGCTCGGAGTCCAGTTCATCAATTCTGAGCCAGAGTTCCTCCAGCAACCAACACTTGCTGCAGATGTGGTCACTGCAGCTCGCAATGGGATTTGCCAGCTCGCACACCATACAGCTACAGCACATCACCTACCCAGCCATCTCGACTTAGATAATTAATTTATTAATTAGCTTTGCAGTATTTTTGTTTTCAAATTTGGTGCAGATTTCTTACCAACCAATCAGGTCACAGGTTTCCTGTGATGTCACTTTTTCAGTTTTGGCTTCAGTTACTCTGTGCCCCGAGGTCACTGCTCCGGTGCTCCTCCCTCCGAGTCTGCTCCCTGGAGACAAGGCCGTGAATCCCCGAGGTAAGCTAGATTTATACTCATTACTCCGGTGCTCCTCCTTCTGAGTCTGCTCCCAGGATTTACTCACCAATCAGCTGCTTTTTTCTTTAAAATCCACTTTCAGAAGAGTGTCCCTCGCAGTTCTAGTACACTCCTGAAGGCACTGCCTCTTCCTCTCTTTTTTTTTAGGTTTCAGGAGGAGGGAGGGATGGAAACACTACAGCAATGTAATGTTTAGGGTTATTCCGTTCTTTGACAGTGGGTCCTCCTCAATTCCCTCCTGAGCCGTGGTGTCTGCAGTGACTTCTCCTTGAATGCTTCAGTTACTTCTCACCAGCGCCCTCTGTTGGATGGTCTTCCTCCTGTTGAGTGCAAGAGTCCTTCTCCTCGATTCCCTCCTGAGTCGCGGTGGCTGCGGTGATGTCTCCCAGAATGCTTTAGTCACTTCTCACCAGAGCCCTCTGTTGGATGGTCTTCCTCCTGTTGAGTGCAAGAGTCCTCCTCTATTCCCTCCTGAGTCGCGCTGGCTGCAGTGACTTCTCCCAGAATTTTTTTTTTTTTTTTTTGTAAAAATATACTTTATTCATAAAATATCTTCAATCACATTCCAAACCATTTCAAAAACAACATTACAAGGGTACAATCCAGGTTAAACTTTTACAAAATGTATCACCAGGTGCATCAGTACAAACAGTATTACAATCATTTACAGCCTTTCATTTTGATCTGTACAGCCCGAGGGGCTCTAAACAGTTCCCAGTCTCTCGGTGCGCTGTGGTAGAAAGGTCTTAGACAGCGACCCTTCCCCATTGCGCCTTTGCGGCAGCTGCCCCAAGCTTTAGTGCGTCCCTCAGCACGTAGTCCTGGACTTTGGATTGTGCCAGTCCGCAACAATCGGTCGGGGACAACTCTTTGTGCTGGAAGACCAACAAGTTTCGGGCAGACCAAAGCGCGTCTTTCACCGAGTTGATGATCCTCCAGCTGCAGTTGATGTTTGTCTCGGTGTGTGTCCCTGGGAACAGCCCGTAGAGCACAGAGTCCTGTGTCACAGAACTGCTCGGGATGAACCTCGACAGCAACCACTGCATCTCTCTCCAGACTTTCTTTGCAAAGGCACAATCCACAAGGAGGTGAACAACGGTCTCTTCCCCACCACAGCCACCTCGAGGGCAACGTGCAGAGGGGTTGAGCCTCCTGGCGTGTAGGAAGGATCTGACGGGAAGGGCCTTTCTCACCACCAGCCAAGCTACGTCTTGGTGCTTGTTGGAAAGTTCTGGCGATGAGGCATTCTGCCAAATGACTTTGACAGTCTGCTCGGGGAACCATCCCACAGGGTCCACCCTCTCCTTTTCCCTCAGGGCCTCTAGGACGTTACGTGCTGACCACTGCCTGATGGACTTGTGGTCAAAGGTGTTTTTCTGCATAAATTTTTCCACCAGGGACAGGTGGTACGGCACGGTCCAACTACTTGGAGCGTTCCGCGGCAGCGTGGCCAGACCCATCCTTCGCAACACCGGGGACAGGTAGAACCTCAGCACGTAGTGACACTTGGTGTTTGCGTACTGAGGGTCTACGCACCGCTTGATGCAGCCACACACAAAGGTGGCCATCAGTATGAGGGCGATGTTGGGCACGTTTTTTCCCCCTTTATCTAGAGGCTTGTACATCGCGTCCCTGCGGACACGATCCATTTTCGACCTCCAGATAAAGCGGAAGATGGCTCGAGTGATCGCCATCGCGCAGGAGTCTGGAATGGGCCAGACCTGCGCCACGTACAGCAACAGCGAGAGTACCTCACACCTGATGACCAGGTTCTTTCCCGCAATGGAGAGGGAGCGTCGCTCCCACATGCCCAGTTTCCTTTTCACCATAGCCACTCGCTCCTTCCAGTTTCTAACGCATGCCCCGGTCCCTCCGAACCATATCCCCAGCACCTTCAGGCCGTCAGCCCTGACAGTGAAGGGGACAAAGGATCGGTCAGCCCAGTTCCCAAAGAACATGGCCTCGCTCTTCCCACGATTTACCTTGGCTCCCGAGGCCAGTTCGAACTGGTCGCAGATGTGCATCAGTCTGCGCACCGACAGCGGATCCGAGCAGAAGACGGCGACGTCGTCCATGTACAGGGAGGCTTTTACCTGAGTGCCTCCACTGCCTGGGATCGTCACTCCTCTTATGCCCGGATCCTTCCTGATGGACTCGGCAAAGGGTTCTATGCAACACACGAAAAGGACAGGCAAGAGAGGACAGCCCTGCCTGACTCCAGATTTAATCGGAAAGCTATCTGTTTCCCACCCATTGATTGAGACTGCGCTACTGATGTTAGTGTAGAGCAGTTGGATCCAATTTCGAATTCCCTCCCCAAACCCCATTTTGGAGAGCACATCCCCCATGTAGGTGTGCGATATTCTGTCAAAGGCCTTCTCCTGATCCAAGCTGATGAGGCAGGTATCCACACCCCTGTCCTGTACATAGGCAATCGTATCCCTGAGCAGCGCGAGGCTGTCAGAGATCTTCCTGCCTGGCACAGAGCAGGTCTGGTCAGGGTGAATCACCAATTCCAGAGCGGATTTGACCCGATTGGCGATGACCTTGGACAGAATCTTATAGTCCACATTCAACAGTGAAATGGGTTGCCAATTTCTAATTTCCTCCCTTTCCCCCTTGTGCTTGTAGATGAGGGTGATGATGCCTTTCCTCATGGATTCTGACATACTACCGGCCAGGAGCATACTCTCGTACACTCCTAGCAGGTCTGGGTCGATCAAGTCCCACAGAGCCGAATACAACTCCGCCGGCAAGCCGTCGCTTCCGGGAGTTTTACTCTTCTCGAAGGACTCAAGGGCCTTAGTCAGTACATCAGGAGTTAGCGGTTTGTCCAGGCTCTCCCGCGTACTGTGGTCTAAGACCTCCGTGATAGAGGACAGGAAGGACTGGGAGGCCGTGCTGTCCGTGGGCTTCACGTCATACAATCCGGCATAAAAGGATTTGCTGATCCTCAGAATGTCGGACCGTGATGACTTTACTGAGCCGTCTTCTTCCTTCAGGCTGCTGATCACAGAGCGCTCTCTGTGTACCTTTTGGAAGAAGAAACGTGAGCACGTCTCATCCTGCTCCACGGAGCGGACTCTGGAACGGAAGATGATCTTGGAGGCCTCTGAGGCAAAGTGCGAGGCTTGCTGGCCCTTCACCTCTTGGAGCTCCTCCTTGACATCGACCCCCATCGACTGCAGCCGGAGCAGATTCTGCATCTTTTTCTGGAGTCGGGACATTTCCCTCTGTTCCTTTCTAGCTTTCTGGGTGCCTTTGAGGATGAAAAACCTCTTGATGCTTCCCTTGATCGCTTCCCACCAGTGTGTCAGGGACTCAAAGAGGGGTTTCACGGTTCTCCAACCTTTGTAATCCCTCTTGAGCTCCTCAATGTTCTCTGGGGTCAGCAGTTGCACATTTAGCTTCCATGCCCCCCTGCCCACCCTCAGGTCCTTCTCCAAGTGGCAGTCCGCCAGTAGGAGGCAGTGGTCAGAGAAGAACACCGGCTTGACCTCGGTGGATCTGACTGTGAATGCACGGGACACAAACAGGAAGTCTATCCTGGAACGAATGGACCCGTCTGGCCGCGACCAGGTGTATCTACGCTGTGCTCCGTCTGCAGGGTTGCTGAAGACGTCGTGCAGCTTGGCATCCTTAACTGTTTCCATCAGGGATCTGGACGTAGCGTCCAATCTGCTGCCGGCCCTGCCGGATCGTCCAGCCGCATCGATGATGCAGTTGAAGTCACCGCCCAGAATGACCGGCCTGGAGGTCGCCAGCAGCAGTGGGAGCTGCTGAAAAACCTCCAGCCGCTCAGCCCCTTGTGCCGGGCCATACACGTTAATTAACCGGAGTGGAGCATTCTTGTACATTACGTCTGCTACGAGGAGTCGCCCGCCCACCACCTCCTTGACTTCAGAGACGGTGAAG
Organism: Cetorhinus maximus; assembly: GCF_964194155.1. Classification (NCBI taxonomy): domain Eukaryota; kingdom Metazoa; phylum Chordata; class Chondrichthyes; order Lamniformes; family Cetorhinidae; genus Cetorhinus; species Cetorhinus maximus. Next base: position 192,910,052 of record NC_135879.1, read on the forward strand.
TTGCCTCCCCGCAGCAGAATACCCAGGCCGGAGGAACGAGAGTCGTTTCCGCCCGACCAGATCGATGGCCCATGGGACCACCATCGTGACCATTGCCTGTAGGAGCTGAGGTGCGGTATCGCACACTCCTGCAGAAACAACAGGTCAGCTTTGATCTTGGCTAGGTAGTCCAAGGTCGCAACACATCGCGTAGTAGATTTAATGCTACGCACATTTATGGATACAATCTTTAAACCCATTTTAAAGCATTTATTCTCCTACCAAACCCACTGTCTCTGAGAGTCCCAGACCTTTAGTCTGCTCCTTCATACCCGTAGTGAGCTCAAATTCCTTCACTTTGGATGGGCTGAGGTAGATCTCCTTGGCCGTGTTCTGCTCCGGTGGCATCTGGAGGTTCACGTAGAGAGCGGGTTTTGAGATGACCTTTGCTGGAGAAGCTTCTCCAAAACTCACCCCCTCTGGGGTGTTGCTTGATTATTGTGAAGGGTCTACAATATGGACCCAGAATGCTGCAATGTACCAGAAATGCATAAACCAGATTGTTTAAGATAAAAGAAAAATGCACTGATGGTTGAGAGACACTATCCCATTACGAAATATACTACACCCATGATGGTCTGGATTTGGAGAAGGGTATTCAAACAATCCTATCAACCTGGTGACGCACCATCAGTAAAGGGAAGACTGACAAGAAACAAAGGCATCTGTAAAATTCAGCAGGTGAGATGAATATTTCTTGAGGCCATTTATTTGAATGAATGGATGACAATATAAATTAGCAAAGTGTGAAATCTGGTAGATTCCCATTAGCAAAAGAAATGGCAGAGGAGTTGAATAAATACCTTGCATCAGTCTTCATGGTGGAAGACACGAATAGCATACCAAAACTACTAAATAATCAAGGGGCAAAAGTTGGGAGGATATAAATACAGTAACCATCACTAGAGAAAAAGTATTAGGGAAGCTAATGGGACTAAAAGCTGATATGTCCCCTGGACCTGATGGGTTACATCCTAGGATATTAAAGGAAATAGCACTGGTATAATCTTCCAAGAATCCCAGAATTTTTTTTTGAGTTATCAACAGTCACAGATTGCAACTCTTTTGAGTACAATCACAGTTCTTGGTTTCCAGGAGTGGGACATGAACCCACAACCTTCTGATTCAAAGGCGAGGGTGCTATGGACTGAGCCACAGCTGACACTTCCAAGAATCCCAGAATGCTTCAGTCACATCTCACCAGTGCCCTCTGTTGGATGTTCTTCCTCCTGTTGAGTGCAAGAGTCCTTCTCCTCGATTCCCTCCTGAGTCGCGGTGGCTGCGGTAACTTCTCCCAGAATGCTTCAGTCACTTCTCACCAGCGCCCTCTGTTGGCCACAGCTTTGGCCACTGGACTGCAGGCATACTCCTAATCTTGTAAGGCTGTGCTGTTAGCTTAAACCATGAGGGATACTGGTCCAAACCTTTGATCCTGAAGGAGAACATCAGGACCATGGAGCCTGGTGATTTAGTGGTATGCCTCATGGCTTGCAGGGAGCAGAGAAGAAGAAGAGTGTGACAGAGGCACCATCTTGACAAAGGGAGGAGCACTGGTCTTACTTAACCTTTGTAAATAGCATATAAGTAAATGCTTTTTTAACATTGCCTCCAAAAAAGTCTTTTCTAGAGTAAGATGCCAACGAGTCCCAAGATAAACCCACAATAACAGAAGGAAGACATCCAAGCTATGGCAAACAAATACTTGAGTGCAAAACTTTGGTCTTCAAATCAGTTTCTCCAAGACAGAGGTTATATTTCAGCCAGCACCAGGCGCACACCATGAAGCACCAGACATAACTTATGATAGCACCAGTTCCAAGGCTGTAGAAAAATGATCATACCTTGGTCGTGTGCTGTCCAGGGATGCTAATATTGATGAAGATGTCTGTTCTTGTATCCAGAAATCCAGTCTGCCTACGACCAACTCCATTTATTTAGTGAATGCAAACCCCTGAAGCCAAGCAATAGCCTCCTCATTTACTGAGTTTAAGGTGATTAGTCCACTAATTAGTCTGTTTAGGGGACATTCCTTGGCAATGTGCAGCATTCTTTGTGTCTTTCCACAAGTGCATAGAGGGGTTGGACTGAGGCCCCAGCATTTGAGATTGGCTGCGCAGAGGCCTTGGCCTGTCCTGAACCTATTTAGCAAGGACCATGGTGATTCAAAGCCTGCAATTCGACAGGTGCGGTTTGTCACAAGGAACTTGTTAGTGACTACCCATGTTTCCCATTCCTTGATCCAAAGGATGTCTGCTGGTAGATCTTGCTCGGGAAGTGTGCTTTATATGGGCCATCAAGATGGAAGGCTGGCAGTAGGTGTGTTGAACAGGTCATCATGGATAGGTAAGTGAGGTGCAGCACAGGTGGTTTCAACCAACTTGCCGGTTTTCATCAGGTGGCGAAGTGATGTTTGCAAGGACAGGAAACCAGAGGAGGGGAGTGAAGCCGAGAGTTCTAGTTATGATGCACATTGTTGCATTCAATTGAGTGTCAACATTTTGTGTGTATGATGTCCTTCGCCAGATAGACACACAGTACTCTGCTGTGGAGTATGATAGGGTAAATGCTGAGGTCCAGAGTGTTGTGGCAGCAGCAGTCTATGTCAATCGAGCAAGTTTGGTTAGTAGGTTGTTTCTGGTTTTGACCTTTGCTGCTGTTTTCTTTAAATGGCCCTGAAAGGAAAGAGTCCTATCTAGAGTCACTCCTAAGTATGTTGGGTTGGGATCATGCTTTGGTCTCTGGCCATCCATGTAGATATACAATTATTTTTTAGAACTGGCATTGTGGAGTTGGGACGCACTGCACATGGTTTTAGAAAGAATTAATGTGAGACGTCATATGCTGCAATACATGATCATGTCTAGAAACAATACAGCATTCAGCTAAAGACTAAAGTCAAATTCTACAAGGTCATTGTCCTTACCAGCCTGCTGTACGGCACAGAATCCTGGGTCTGCTATAGATGCCACATCAAAGCCCTGGAACTCTTCCAGCAAAGACACCTGAGGTCCATCTTGAGAATTTAATGGCAGGACAAAATCACAAACAACGAGGTCCTTCATCATGCTGGGCTGAACAGCATGGAGACGACGCTCCAGAAAATTCAACTTAGATGGGCTACCTGTCTTGGAAAAGCACTGCAGCTAACTAGTCTATGTGGAGGCGAGCTCTGAAATTTGGTTTAGCATATTTCGAGGACCATCTATGCCAAACTTGCAACATCCAACAGGTCAGAGGTGACACAGCTGCAGAAGATCCCAAATAGTAACAACGACAGTATGAACTGTCAGTTCTGTGGATATTTATGCTGATCTCACATCAGATTCTCCAGTCGTGATAGGACCCACAGAAGGTGATGAAATCATTTACAGCTTGGGCATATTCAAGCTACAAAGAGCCTATCAGAAACCTTGGACAAGCAGGACAGTTCAATCTTCAGGGTTTTCATCTTCTCAAACTATTTCAATAGTAAATTATTCAGAATAGCAAATGGTTTGTAATAACAAAAGAACACCAAAATGTTGAATGACAATCAATCAAGATTTGGCATTTCAACAGACAACAAACAATTTTTACCACCAATATATTAAAGCCCTTGGGCAAAATGAAGAACAAATATGCTTCTCAGAAAATAAGCTCTATAAAATGTCTCACAGCAATGAGTATATTTATTTGACATTATGATTGCCCTTGGCCCAGCAAGAAGAGTACCAGCGCTCCAAGTGTTTGATCATCAATGTCAATAATTATCATTATAACAGTCAATCCGCTCAACCAAATATCCATCCATCTGTTATTTAAAATACTTAACCAATATAGCAGTAACTACTTTTATTGAGAGCCTATTGAACATGTGAGGCTAAATTTTTCAGTTGGCATTATTTTAATGGCTTTAACACATTTACTTTTACGTCATGATGACAGCAATCAGAAAATCAAGGCTACTGACTACTCAGGGAAAACTCCCCTCTAATCATTATTGCCAGCTCTAATTTCTTGTCCCTTAGATCCACAACCATATACAAATAATACAGACTGACACTTCAATGCAGTCGTGAAGCAGTGCTGCACTGTCAGAGCTGCTGTACTCTCAGATGGAGGTAGAAGATCCTATGGCACTACTCAAAGAAGTGCAGGGAGTTCTCCTCATTGTCCTGGCCAATATTTGCCCCTCAATCAAAACCATTAAAACAGAATATCGGGTCATAATCACATAGCTGTTTGTCAGATCTTGATGAGGGCGAATTGATTGCTGCATTTCCAAATTAGAACAGTGTCTACACTTCAGGAAATAAGTACATCAGTGGCTGTGAAGAGCTCTGGGAGGACCTGAGGTTATCAAAATCTCTATATAATGCAAGTTATTTCTTGTTTGTATTCAGACTGACAATATTTTTCAACATTTTGAACATTTGAATCAAGTTCCCCTCAATGTCCCGCAACTGAAATCTATATAAATTTTAGTAAACTACAACCATAGGCTAGAGTTCTGAATCCTAGATCTACGCTGAATCTATTCCAAGACATAAATAAATAAGCATATATTTCAAGTTTTCAAGTTAAAAAAAAAAGCTCTTTCTACATTAAAAGTTAAACACAATTATTAATAGGTATCATTATAAACTTCAACAGCACAGCACTTTAAAAAATATTATATACTTAAGAAAATATTCCCATTATTCCCAATGTGCTCAGCCAATGAGTTAGAAAAGATTCAAATAATCTATTATGAATTATGATCATGTCCTTAGGATACCTCATAGCACTCTAGCCTTCTTGACAACAGCTTTGAATTAATTGTATATTTTCTATGAACGGTAAATAACAATTTCCAAATCATTTTGCTTCTCACCTTTAAGCCAAAGCATGTAAATCACTCTGCACTTTCTCCAGTTCAACATCATTTTCTTAATTTAGAGACCAAACAGAAAACAGTATTCCAAGTCTGGTCTAAGCAACGTTCTATATAAATTTAGCATTAACGTCACACTTCCACAGACTAGTTGTCCAGAAGTGAACTTCAGGACTTTGTTTCCAATATTTATGGCCATATAAATTTATGTTGCTAATTAAGATCATAAGACCTTAAGACGTAGGGGTAGAAGTAGGCTATTTGGCCCATCAAGTCTGCTCCGCCACTCAGTGAAATCATGGCCGATCTGATAATCTTCAACTCCACTTCCCTGCCTTTTTCCCATAACCCTTGCTTCCCTTACTGATTAAAAATCTGTCCATCTCAGCCTTGAATATACTTAACAACCCAGCCTCTACAGCCCTCTGCGGTAAAGAATTCCACAGATTCACTAACCTCTGAGAGAAGAAATTCCTCCTCATCTCTGTCTTAAATGGGTGACCCCTTGCTCTGAGATTATGCCCCTTTGGTCCTAGACTCTCCCACCAAGGGAAATAACCTCTCAGCAACTACACTGTCAAGCCCCTTAAGAATCTTATATGTTTCAATAAGATCGCTTCTCATTCTTCTAAATTCCAATGAGTACAAGCCCAACCTACTCAACCTCTCCTCATAAGAAAATCCTTCCATACCCAGGATCAACCCAGTGAACCTTCCCTGGGTTGCCTCCAATGTCAGTATATCTTTCCTTAGATAAGGGGACCAAAACTGTTCACAGTATGTGTCGTCTAACTAGTGCCTTGTATAGTTTTAGCAAGATCTCGCTATTTTAATACTCCATTCCCTTTGAAATAAAGGCCAACTTTCCATTTGCCTTTCCTATTATCTGCTGAACTTATATGCTAGCTTTTTGTGATACATGCATGAGGACCCCCATGTGTCCTGCAGCTTTCTGCAGCCTTTCTCCATTTAAATAATATTTAGCTCCTCTATTATTCCTGCCAAAGTGCATAACCTCACATTTTCCCACATTATATTCCATCTACCAAGTTTTTGCCCACTCACTTAACCTGTCTATATCCCTCTATAGACTATTTGTGTCATCATCACCGCTTGCCTTCCCACCTATTTTTGTGTCATCTGTAAACGTGGTGATAGTACATTCACTTCCCTTATCTAAGTCATTAATATATATTGTAAATAATTGTGGCCCAGCGCTGATCCCTGTGGCACTCCACTAGTTACATGTTGCCATCCTGAAAATGCCCCCTTATCACAACTCTCTGTCTTCTATTAGTTAGCCGATCCTCTATCCATGCTAATATACTATCCCCAACACCATGGGCTCTTATCTTATTAAGTAGCCTAATGTGCGGTACCTTATCAAACGCCTTTTGTAAATCCAAAGCTATTACATCTACTGGTTCCCCTTTATCAATCCTGCTTGTTACCTCCTCAAAGAATTCTAATAAATTTGTCAGGCATGATTTCCCTTTCATGAAGCCATGCTGACTCTGGTGGATTATATTAAGCATTTCTAAATGCTCTGCTATTACATCCTCTTGTAATAGGCTCTAACATTTTCCCAATGATGGATGTTAAACTAACTGGCCTTTAGTTATCTGTTTTTTGTCTCCCTCCATTTTTGATTAAGGGTGTTACATTGGCAGTTTACCAATACTCTGGAACTTTTCCAGAATCTAAGGATTCTTGGAAGATTATACCAGTGCTATTTCCTTTAATATCCTAGGATGTAACCCATCAGGTCCAGGGGACATATCAGCCTTTAGCCCCATTAGCTTCCCTAATACTTTTTCTCTAGTGATGGTTACTGTATTTATATCCTCCCAACTTTTGCCCCTTGATTATTTAGTAGTTTTGGTATGCTATTCGTGTCTTCCACCATGAAGACTGATGCAAGGTATTTATTCAACTCCTCTGCCATTTCTGTTGCTAATGGGAATCTACCAGATTTCACACTTTGCTAATTTATATTGTCATCCATTCATTCAAATAAATGGCCTCAAGAAATATTCATCTCACCTGCTGAATTTTACAGATGCCTTTGTTTCTTGTCAGTCTTCCCTTTACTGATGGTGCGTCACCAGGTTGATAGGATTGTTTGAATACCCTTCTCCAAATCCAGACCATCATGGGTGTAGTATATTTCGTAATGGGATAGTGTCTCTCAACCATCAGTGCATTTTTCTTTTATCTTAAACAATCTGGTTTATGCATTTCTGGTACATTGCAGCATTCTGGGTCCATATTGTAGACCCTTCACAATAATCAAGGTGGCCAATTGGATCTCAATTTTTTCTTAATTTCTACTATCTCTCGGACAAAGACGTGTCTGTTTATTATAACCTGCTAGTCTGTTCTGCTATTCTATCAGGCAATAGTCGATTTGCACCTCAAATTAATTTACCCACCTTTCTCCATGTTTACCTCAGAGCGATGCTACGTGAATGTATTTTTAGCCCAGGATCTTTCACTTCCACTTGACTTGACTGCCTCATCCAAAGGACTGCACCCTCAGTGTTGCATTAAGCTGCTATCTTAGATTATGTGCTAAGAGTATGGTTTAGAACCAATGGCCCCTAATTTGGAGGTGAGAATATAAAAATGAAGCCATGCTGACACTTTTCAGGTTTGCCTTCTCAGAATCTCCTCCTCAATCTACACATCCCTAGACCTTGAAATTGCAAATCACTTCGTTAAAGGTACCATTTTACTGTGCTATCATTTACAAGAATTAAGACTGGAGGCTTGAGCCTTGCAGCCGCTAATTTTTGCTAATTTATATTTTTGCATTTTATTTCTGCTTTTCTCTTGATTTTAAGAGAATTGTATCAAACCAATGTTGAATATTTAAAAGTTGTAGACCTTGACTTGAAACTAGGGGCGGAATCTTCCGGCCCCGCCAACAGTGGATTTTGTTGCATGTGGAGCGGAAAATCTGGAGTGAGGCCAAAAGTCAGATTCCTGCCAGTGGAAAAATGGGCCGGAATTCTCCCCCTGCCATTTTCATGGCAGGGTGTTGGTGGGTTGGCTTTCCTGCTGATCTATGTCATGGATGCCATTTGCATGTATTAGCCTGTTATGAATATTCATTAAAATGCAACTCGCCGGAATCACATTCCCCCTCCCAATTACGTGCCATGCCAGCAGGAAATTAGACCAGCCTGAATCATGACCAGATATGAGTGGCGTGCAGCTGTCCACCATCATTTCACTTGTGACTTCAAGGTAAGAGCAACATTCAAAGCCTACCTACAACAGTGCTGCCCCAGTTCCTAAGTGATGTCAGTGTTAGCCCACACTGGTGGGGATGTATGGTGAGGCTGCTCACTGTGGCTGCCCTGGATGTTGAGCTGGGCTGCTCACTGTGGCTGCCCCGGATGTTGAGCTGGGCTGCTCACTGTGGCCCCCTTGGGTGTTGAGCTGGGCTGCTCACTGTGGCCCCCTTGGGTGTTGAGCTGGGCTACTCACTGTGGCCCCCTTGGGTGTTGAGCTGGGCTGCTCACTGTGGCCCCCTTGGGTGTTGAGCTGGGCTGCTCACTGTGGCCCCCTTGGGTGTTGAGCTGGGCTACTCACTGTGGCCCCCTTGGGTGTTGAGCTGGGCTGCTCACTGTGGCTCCCTTGGGTGTTGAGCTGGGCTGTTCAGAGTGAGTACCTCAGGTGTTGAGCTGGGCTGCTCACTGTGGTTGCCGCACTACTCTGGCAGGACAGCATTGTGTGCTGTAAGTCTCAGGCGGGGCTGCACTCTAAAACAGAGGCCAGCGTGCTGACTGATTGAGGGGGTGTGAGGTGGTTACGGGGGGCAGTGGGTGTAGATGACAGACATGCGGGTGAAGGGGTCTTAGTAAGGTAGGAAGAGGGGAGAGATGACAGAGCGAATGGGGCTTGGTAGGTTTAGTTGGGAGGAAAATGGGAGAGACATGACGGTGAAGGGAGCTTGGTAAGTTTAAGTGGGGGGAGGGTGGTGGTGTTTGGGGGGAGCGGGGAGATCATGTCAGAGACATTAGGGTGAAGGGGGTTTCGGAGGGCTCGGTGGTGAGCTGCAGATCGGATGGCATCTGCAGCCTGTAAATGGGGAAAATGAAATAAAGCGGGGGGGTTACCCGAAACTCTCTGGGTGGGGGAGTGTCGCCTCTATGTCAGCATGCACGCAGTCTCAAGATGGGGAGGGGTCAGTTCCACATGGGGCATGGGAACATCAGCAGTGATGGGTTCAGGGAGGAGGGCAGGAATGTCCACAACAATGACAATGGGATCCAGACTTAGTGGGGGAGGCTGGAGAATAATCAGAGGGGGCTCTGCTTGCACATTGTGAGGCCCAGGAATGTTGCTGGGACCTGAACTCTGACAGGGGGAGGGTCGAAGCTGGTCTCAAAGTAAAAATGAAACACCACCATCTTAAGACCCTGAAGTTATGACACAGTTTAAATCGAAACTGGGAAAGAATCTACAAGGGACGGGGCTGGGGCAGTGTGGGACAAGCCCACAGGTTGAGGCCACTGGTTGGAGTCATACCTGGCACAAAGGAAGATGGTTGTGGTTGTTGAGGGTCAATCATCTCAGCTCCAGGACATCACTGCAGGAGTTCCTCAGGGTAGTGTCCTCGGCCCAACCATCTTCAGCTGCTTCATCAATGATTTTCCTTCCATCATGAAGTCAGAAGTGGGGATGCTCGCTGATGATTGCATGATGTTCGATGCAACTCCTCAGATACTGAAGCAGTCCATGTTCAAATGCAACAAGACCTGGACAATATTCAGGCTTGGGCTGACAATTGGCAAGAAACATTCGCGCCACACAAGTGCCAGGCAATGACCATCTCCAACAAGATAGAATCTAGCCATCACCCCTTGACGTTCAATGGCATTACCATCACTGAATCCCCCGCCATCAACATCCTGGTGGTTACCATTGACCAGAAACTGAACTGGACTAGCCATATAAATGTGTGACTACAAGAGCAGGTCAGAGGAAAGGAATCCTGCAGCAAGTAACTCACCTCCTGACTCCCCAAAGCCTGTCCACCATCTACAAGGCACAAGTCAGGAGTGTGATGGAATAAAAGCAAAATACTGCAGATGCTGCAAATTTGAAACAAAAACAGAAAATGCTGGAAAAAATCAGCAGGTCTAACAGTATCTGTGGAGAGAAAAACAGAGTTAACGTTTCGAGTCCGTATGACTCTTTTTCAGATGGAATACTCCCCACTTGCCTGGATGAGTGCAGCTCCAACAACACTAAAGAAGCTTGACACCATCCAGGAGAAAGCAGCCCGCTTGAATGGTGCCAACCACAAACATTCACTCACTCCACCACCGATGCACAGTAGCAGCAGTGTGTGCCAACTACAAGATGCACTGAAGGAATTCACCAAGAATCCTTTGACAGCACCTTTCAAACCCATGACCACTACCATCTAGAAGGACAAGGGCAGCAGATAGATGTGAACGCCCCCACCTGGAAGTTCCCCTCCAAGTCACTCATCATCCTGACTTGGAAATATATCGCCGTTCCTTCATTGTCACTGGGTCAAAATCCTGGAACTCCCTCCCTAACAGCACTGTGGGTGTACTTACACCACTTGGACTGCAGCCGTTCAAGAAGGCAGCTCACTACCATCTTCTCAAGGGCAACTAGGGATGGGCAATAAATGGTGGCCCAGCCAGCATATCCACTGAATGAATAAAATAAAAGCTGGACTCAGGCACCCGGGCTGGGGGCACCCTCACACTACTTAGAGTATGAACATGGAAATGGAGTCTGAGCTGATAGAACTCGGGAAGAGTTTATTGAGAAGATGCAATTTGAGCCATTGCCATCTTGAATGCTTTAACATGAGAATGCAGGAGTCATTGCGTTCACAATGAAGTTGATCAATTTGAGCATTAACAGAGAGGAATGTGAGAATTGAAGATGCATCCAAACATGAAGGGAGCTCAGCTGCTGGATATCTGCAAGATGATCGATGAAAGCCTCTAAGGCGCTTTCTGCAATTGGCATGGTTTACAGGCTAAAGGGCATCCAGTCATTCCAAAAGTCCAGGTTAGGTATAATCAATATACTAGATCAGATATATTAGAAGTGCATTAGGTAAGGTTGAACTAATCCTGGATGCACTCAAGCCTCCTCCAACCTCTCTGGGATTAAGATGTCAGGTAGCTGGGGTGGCATCTTGTTTACCTCAATTTATGAGATAGCGCCTCAGCTGGAACGCTGGATCAGGGAAAGCACAGACATAGGTCGAGGGCATGACTGTGACTTTTTGGTTGCGATCGAGAGATCTACTATAGTTGCCCATAACTCTTTAATCTGTTGGATCTATCTGTCCACAGGGAGAAGGAGGATTGAATAATGGAGCCTGTGCTCAATGCTACCTTCTTGAAGGCAGTGATCCATTTGAGGAGAAGGGCCCTGTGCTGCCTAGCACAGATTCAAGAAGAGGCCTGGCCTGAGGACCTGGTCCAGGAGAGCCCCAGCAAGACCCGGAGGATGAGGTCAGACCCATCCCATGGAGGCGTCTCACACAACTAAGGGTCTACCGAAGATACCGTTCCTACCTGGACATGAATCAGAGACAACGCCATACACATCTCCGCTTGTCAAGATATGTGGTGGCTCACACTTGCTGCATTCTGCGGGAGAAGCTAATGCCGCCTGGACTGAGAGCATATCCCCTGCCAGTGCCTCTGAAAGTCACCGCTCAATTTTTTTAGCCAGCACATCATTCCAGGGATCCACAGTGGACCTGTGTGGCATCTCTCAGTCCTCAACACATAAATGTATCAATGAGGTGATGGATGCCCTCCACAGTAAGGCTCTTCATTATGTAAACTGGATGAAGCTAGCCAGGCTGCTAGATACCAGGGGCTGAATTTAACAGCTCTGTTGCAGCAGGGGCAGGGTCATAAATTGCAGCGAGCCATTCAAAATTCCATTGACTTCAGCAGGAACGGAAAATCCCACTGGTGGGAATGGCTGTAAAATTCCCCCCCTGGGTTTCATGGAAATCTCTGGCTTCCCTGCAGTACAGGATACAATCAATTGCAGACATGTGGCTTTGAGAGCTCCATGGCAGCAGCCCCTGGTGTTCATTAACAGTCACCAAATGTTCAGCTGGACTGCAATCATCAGGAGCACATAATGCATGTTTGTGCCAGGTATCCTGGGACTTCCCATGACTCATACATCTGAGCCACTCCCAGGTGCCTCAGATGTTCAAAGGGCCGCAGCGCTTACAAGGCTGGCTGCTTGGGGAAAAGGAGTACCCACTAAAGCGATGGCTCATGACGCCCATGCATCATCCTCAAAGTGCCTCAAAGGAAGATACAACACAGTGCATAGTTCGACAAGGTTCATCATCCAGCAGACCACTGGCATCCTGAAGATGCGCTTCTGATGCTTAGACCACTCAGCTAGGGCTCTGCAGTACTCTCCAGAGGGGGTACCCACATCATCGTGGTCCGTTGTGCCCTGCACAACCTGGTGCTTCAAAGGAGAGACCACTTGCCAGAGGGAGGCATGGAGGAGGCTGAGACCTCCTTGGATGATGAAGAGTTGGAAGGGCAGGAACCTGAAGACAGCAATGATGGGGAGCTTCCACGGTCAGAATGTTCTGTCTATCGCACAAACGAGCAATGTGGTATATGAATTTCAGTGCCAGTGTGATGTTAGGTATGTAGGTTGTACATCCCAAAGACTGGCAGATCATATCAAACAGCATGCCCTGGCCGCTGTTCACAAGGGACAAGGTACAGACCTTACTCAACCAGCCTGCGCTTGCAAAACTCTAAACATAATGTTCAATATTAGGTGCAATTTTGTGATTGGGCAACATGTGCTAAATAATCCTCAATGTGCTAAGAATTATGCTGACAACCAGTTTAGGATTGTCAGCCGGGCTCACAGTGTGGCGCATTTGCACGTACTGGAATCACAGAATCACAGAATCACACAGTGCAGAAGAGGCCCTTCGGCCCATCGAGTCTGCACCAACACGTGAGAAACACCTGACCTACCTACCTAATCCCATTTACCAGCACTTGGCCCATAGCCTTGAATGTTATGGTGTGCCAAGTGCTCATCCAGGTACTTCTTAAAGGATGTGAGGCAGCCAGCCTCCACCACCCTCCAAGGCAGCGATTTCCAGACCATCACCACCTTCTGGGTAAAAATGTTTTTCCTCACATCCCCCCTAAATCTACTGCCCCTCACCTTGAACTTGTGTCCCCTCATGACTGACCCTTCAACTAAGGGGAACAGCTGCTCCCTATCCACCCTGTCTATGCCCCTCATAATCTTGTACACCTCGATCAGGTCGTCCCTCAGTCTTCTCTGCTCCAACGAAAACAACCCAAGTCTATCCAACCTCTCTTCATAACTTAAATGTTTCATCCCAGGCAACATCCTGGTGAATCTCCTCTGCACCCCCTCCAGTGCAATCGCATCCTTCCTATAATGTGACGACCAGAACTGCACACAGTACTCCAGCTGTGGCCTCACCAAGATTCTATACAACCCCAACATGACCAGCCTACTTTTGTAATTATGCCTTGATTGATAAAGGCAAGTGTCCCTTTTCACCACCCACTAACATGCCCCTCTGCCTTCAGATATCTATGGACACACACACCAAGGTCCCTTTGTTCCTCAGGACTTCCTAGTGTCATGCCGTTCATTGAATACTTCCTTGTCAAATTACTCCTTCCAAAGTGTATCACCTCACGCTTTTCAGGGTTAAATTCCATCTGCCACTTACCTGCCCATTTGACCATCCCGTCTATATCTTCCTGTAGCCCAAGACACTCAACCTCACTGTTAACCACCCGGCCAATCTTTGTGTCATCCGCAAACTTACTATTCCTATCCCCCACATAGTCATCTATGTCGTTTATATAAATGACGAATAATAGGGGACCCAGCACAGATCCCTGTGGTACGCCACTGGACAGTGGCTTCCAATCACAAAAGCATCCTTCTGTCACCACCCTTTGTCTCCTACAACTAAGCCATTTTGAATCCACCTTATCAAATTATCGTGCATTCCACATGCATTTGCCTTCTTTATAAGTGTCCCATGTGGGACCTTGTCAAAGGCTTTGCTGACATCCATATAAACTACATCAACTACACTACCCTCATCTACACACCTGGTCGCTTCCTCAAAAAATTCAATCAGCTTTGTTAGGCATGACCTCCCTCTAACAAAGCCATGCTGAATATCCCTGATCAAACGTTGCCTCTCCAAGTGGAGATAGATACTCTCCTTTAGAATTTTCTCCAATAGTTTCCCTACCACTGACGTGAGACTCACTGGTCTGCAGTTCCCTGGCTTATCTCTACAACCCTTCTTAAATAGAAGAACCACATTAGCTGTTCTCCAGTCCTCTGGTATCTCCCCTGTGGCCAGAGAGGAATTAAAAATTTGGGTCAGAGCCCCTGTGATCTCCTCCCTTGCCTCCCTCAGCAGTCTGGGACACAAATCATCTGGACCTGGAAATTTGTCCACTTTTAAATCTGCCAACACCTCCAATACCTTGTCACCCCCTATATCAATTTGCTTAAGAACCTTGTAGTCTCTCTCCTCTAGTTCCATACCTTCATCCTCATTCTCTTGGGTGAAGACAGATATGAACTATTCATTCAACACTCTAGCGATGTGCTCTGGCTCCACCCATAGATTGCCCCCTTGATCCCTTATGGGCCCTACTCTTTCCCTGGTTATCCTCTTCCCATTGATATATTTGTAGAATATCTTGGAATTTTCCCTACTTTTACCAGCCAGAGCTTTCTCATATCCCCTCTTTGCTCTCCTAATTGTTTTCTTAAGCTCCACCCTGCACTTTCTGTACTCCACTAATGCCTCCACTGATCTGCTCCTCTTGTACCTGCTAAAAGCCTCTCTTATCCTTCCCATCGTATCCTGAACATCTCTGGTGATCCATGGTTCTCCGGGCTTGTTACTCCTTCCTATCACCCTAGAGGGAACATGTTGAGCCTGTACCCTCCCCATTTCCGTTTTGAATGCCCCCCATTGCTCCTCTGTAGATTTCCCCACAATTAGCTGTTCCCAGTCTACCTTGGCCAGATCCTGCCTTATTTTACTAAAATCCGCTCTCCCCCAATCCAAAACATTTTTTTGCAACTTGTCTAATTCTTTGTCCATAACAAGCTTAAATTGCACCATGTTGTGTTTGCTATCACTAAAATGCTCCCCCACCACCACCTCAGCCACATGTCTGGCTTCATCCCCCAGAATTAGGTCCAGCGCTGCGCTGTCCCTTGTTGGACACTCTATATATTGACCTAAAAAGTTCTCCTGTACACATTTCAAGAAATCCACTCCATCCAAGCCCTTAACACTATGTCTATCCCAATTAATGTTGGGAAAGTTGAAATCACCTAATATAATGACCCTATTGTTATTGTTTTTACACACCTCCACGAATTATGCACATATTTGCTCTTCAATTTCCCGCTGACTATCTGGGGGTCTACAATAAACACCTAACAATATGGCTGCCCCTTTTTTATCCCTAAGCTTCCCACAAAGCTTCATTCCATGCCCCCTCCAAGATATCATCTCTCCTTACTGCAGTAACTGACTCCTTAACTAATAATGCAATGCCACCTCCTCTTTTATCCCCTTCTCTGTCTCACCTGAAGATTCTATATCCCAGAATGTTGAGCTTCCAATCCTGCCCCTCCCTCAACGATGGCTAATATATCACAATTCCACGTGTCTAACCTCACCCTTAACTCATCCTTTTTACCTGTAATACTCCTGGCATTAAAGTAGTGGCCATCCAGCCTTGCCTTACTCTCTTGAAACTTAATGCAGCTGTACTCCCTCTGACTTGATTGTTTTACTGTATTATGATGTGTCCCTATTCTGCTAACATTCTTTGTCCCCTCCCCCTGCCGAATTAGTTCAAAATCCTCCCAACAGCACTAGCAAACCCGCCCACAAGGACGTTAGTCCCACTCTGGTTTAGATGTAGACCGTCCCGCTTGTACAGATCCCACCTTCCCCTGAAATGGTCCCAGTGATCCAGGAATCTTAAACCCTCCCTCCTGCACCAACTCTTAAGCCACATATTCATCTGCCCTATTCTCCTATTTCTGAGCTCGCTAGCACGTGGCACTGGGAGTAATCCAGAGATTATAACCCGAGAGGTCTTGCTTTTTAGTCTACTGCCTAACTCCCTGAATTCTTGATGCAAGACTTCATCCCTCTTTCTATCTATGTCATTGGTACCAACATGTACCATGACCTCTGCCTTATCACCTCGCCCCCTTCAGGATGCCCTGCAGCCATTCAATGACATCCCGGACCCTGGCACCAGGGAGGCAACACATCATCCTGGAGTCACACAATACCACAATAGCGCTTATCTGTTCCCCTGACTATAGAATCCCCTATTATTATTTCTCTTCCTCCCCTCCCTTACAGACAGGCTGCTTGTGGTGCCAGAAGCTTGGCTCTGTCTGCACTCGCTGGAGGAACCAGCACCCTCATCAGCCTCCAAAATGGAATACTGATTTGAGAGCCAGACCCCAGGGGACACCTGAACTACCTGCGTGTTTCTCTTGGACTGCCTGGTGGTCACCCATTCCTTCCCTTCCTCAAGTCCCCTCAGCTGCAGTGTGGCTACTTCTCTAAACGTGCTATCCACGATGCTCTCAGACTGGCGGATGCTCCAGAGTGTCCCCAGATGCTGTTTCAACACTGAAACCCGAGCTTCCAGGAGCTGCAGCTGGACACACTTCCTGCACACATGCTGGTCTCGGGCATTGGAAATGTTCCCAGCTTCCCACACGGAGCACGGGGAGCACACCACAGCTTTGAGCTCTCCTGCCATGACTTATCCCTTTAAATTAGACCTTTTAAATCAATTACTCTTGGGCCCTTCTTTCCTGATCCTCGTTACTACAGAATATAGAAACTATAAGCCACAAGAAGACCTTAAACTATAAGTGATAAAAGTAGTAAATACTTACCCGACCTTGCCCACTACTTACCAGTCATTCCTCTCCCTTATAGCCTCTACCTGCTGCAGCAGGGCAAGACCAACCACTCTCTGAAGATTTAAGAAGTTGGATAGCAAATAAAAAGTGCAAAAAGCACCTCTTACCCCCTGTACCGTATTCTTACTATGCACCAAGTTGCCAATACCCATGCTCACTCTGGCTGAGGTCTCTCCCCTGCTCATGTGCAAGCATACTGGAAGCTACATATATTAATACACAGGGCCCTGCTCTTTGTAGACAGAAATAAAATGTATATACATTGTACCTGTTTCAGTTAAACAAAATAAGCGACAGCCATTCACCACTGACTCATTCCTCAGGGAAATGCCTTGACCAATCAGAGTCAAGCTGCTTGGTTTAAATTTCAAACAATGTTTGACAGTTAACTGTCAATCACCATCAATTGGTGCATTCTCCATGGCAATGCCTCCACCGATCAGAGTCCACTTGCCAACCAATCAGCACTCTCTTCTGATAAGTATAAATTGTTGTTTTCCCCTTGCATTGGCATTCTTGCGAAGTGTCCTGATGAGTGCAAGATGAAAAGCTTCAACATGTCTCTTTTACCAGCAATACTTAAGTTCTGTACTACCAAACGACTAAAAGTTGACTTTCTCCATTTCTTTTAATATACAAAGTGTGTTTTTCATCCTTTCTTTTTAATAAAGTTATCCATCTTCCCCATTATTTTAATCATTAACAATTGCCTAACAATTGTTTAATAAAAATTATGTCTTCATACATTTTTTGGTATTGAGTCACTCATTCTTGTTACGTCCAGAGTACGGCTCCGAACCTAAGTGAGACTCCACAATAGATTCTCATGCCCATACAAGACCCTAATTTCTAAGCAGTTAACCTGTTAAATAGAATACTGAAAATACATTTTCAATTAATAACTTAATTTACTGTTTTCAGTAAATTAGTATGCATGACGATGGAGATTATAAACTGTTTAACAATGATTAAGCATCACTATGGCATAGGTGTCACAATAAATGGTTGTAAAAATTATAGACAGGACAATTACAGTCTAAAATTTTACACCTATCATTGGGGAATTTGAATTTTTCCTGTTCAGTGGAACAGGAACAGGGGGAGTAAAAAGAATGGAAGGGCTCCCTCTAATTTTCCATCTTAACTCTGATGGTTTGATGGTGAATGAGTCATTCTCTGGTGTCCCGCAGGAACCTTATTAATAAATGTGAAAAGGTTTCCCACGACATCTTTCCATCTCTGTCAACAACTACACTCCTTTCACTTGCTTGCAACGCTGTCAACAGTTCCCTTCCCTCCATCACATCCTTCAGCTTATAATCAGAATACAAGGGAACATTGTCACACCTCTCCTCCTTCCAAAAAAAAACAGCATCAAAGGTTGGTGCCATTGGCTGCTTTTATGAGGAACTGACTGCATTGTCCTGGAGGTAACCACAATCAGCATCGATGCAATGTGAGATGACACCACACAAGCTTCACGCAGACTCCTTCACATCTTCAGCCACTGTGCTAAAACTCCTGAGCAGGCCTACTGAATAGTAGCTTTGGGAATGCTCCTGTGACTGCTAGGAAATAGTATCTTTCTCCATACCCTGACTTTCCCACACCAGGGCCTCGAGAGAGGCATCAGTAAATCTGGGGGCAGCCTCATTATCCTCCAGATAATAGCATCTACACTGTTCTAACAAAATCAGACTATTAAATTCCCTTTAAGAGGTGCTATTCCACATTAATTAGCATCAGCTGGCCTGTCAGAATCTACGGTGAAAATGGGCTGGCTGTTTGTTTTCTGCTGCACTGAGTGGTCAGTTCATCAATCAATTTTAAAAGAGGATTGTGCTTTGAAACCACACCGGCTTCACATTGGCAATGTCATCGGATTTCCTCCCTTGGCCTTACCCTCTTGCCCTAACCCCTCCCAATCCCCTGGTCTGCCTCTTCCCACTGCAAGTTAAAATCAGGCCCTGACTGCTGGGTGACTGCCGCTGCCTACCTAAAAAGGGCAAGCAAACAACCAGCAACAGTTAAAAATCTTACGGGCATCCAATGATTGCTCCTGTAGGGGATGGCTGCCAGCTTCTGCCAGGGTGTTATTATCGGCCCTTATGTTTTTCGAGCGAAATAGCTGAAAGGCACCAAAGCACAAAGGTGGCAGTAATGAACACTTAAATATTTAGAGGTATAAATAAATAAATCAGATACATTTGGATTTCCTTCACATATGCTAAATCTGTGCTGAATCTATATGTGTTGTAATACTGTGAATATAAATTAATATTATTCCAGCTAATTATACAATGTATCTTTGAGGGCATTTGAGTTAATATATTACAAATGCAGAAATAATGATCAAATTTATGTCAAACATCTGTGAATAAAATTTCAGAAACCCATTAATGGAGTTAACATTCTAAGCAAGCCAGTCAATTTGAGAAACAGTGACAATCCTTCAGGACAATAATACCTCTGAAACAACACCACCATCGGCAGGATGTGACTAGTGGTGTCCCACAAGGATCTGTGTTGGGACATTCACTGTATTTGTTATTGACTTAGATAATGGAATAC
The DNA here is from genome assembly GCF_964194155.1 of Cetorhinus maximus. Lineage (NCBI taxonomy): Eukaryota > Metazoa > Chordata > Chondrichthyes > Lamniformes > Cetorhinidae > Cetorhinus > Cetorhinus maximus. The sequence continues at coordinate 192,929,559 of NC_135879.1, forward strand.
AAAGTCACAATTCCAAATTTGCCGGTGGCACAAAGGTAGGCATTGTAAGCAATATAAATGGAGGTGTAGAATTACAGAGATATTGATAGATCAATTGAATGAGAAAAATTATAGCAAATGAATTTCAATGTAGGGAAACATGAGGTCATCCACATTGGGCTTACCTACAGGGTTCCTAAACGGTGAAATGCTAGAAACAGAAGACGCCCAAAGAGATTTGGGCAGACCAGGTACATAGATCATTAAAATGTTATGAACATTATGAACAAAAAAAATAAGCAAAGAGGCTAATAGGATGCTGGCCTTTATACCTAGAGGGCTAGAATACAAGGAGGTAGAAGTCATGTTCCAGTTATACAAAAACCTGGTTAGACCACACCTGGATTACAGTGAGCAGTTATGGACTTGTCCTGAGAAGGGTAGCACAGATTTACTGGAATGATAGCTGAACTCATAGGGTTCAATTATGAGGAGAGGTTAAACAAATTGGAGCGATTCCCTGGAATTTAGAAGGTTAAGGAGTGATTTGTTCAACATTTTCAAAATATTAACAGGGTTAGATAGGGTATATAAGGTGAAACTATTTCCGCTATTTGGGGAGTCTAGGACTAGGAGCTACAATCAAAACATTAGAGCTGGAGCTTTCAGGAGTGAAATTAAGAAATACTTTTGCACTCACAGGGTGGTCGAAGTTTGGAACCCTCTTCTGCAAATGGCAATTGATGCTGGATCAATTGTTAATTTTAAAACTGAGATTGACAGATTTTTGTTATTTAAAGATAGACAGCGTGTAGAGCACAGAAAGGTTGTGAAAGGGTGCTTTGTTAATAGAGGGTTAAAGTAGGGAATTTGGTGCAGTGGGGGAAGGAGATATTGCTTTTTATTTTTTTTAACGTCCAGTAACTGGTGAGTTTCTTTCTTTTGCCTTTAAGTAAGGAAACTCTAACATGCTATTGCTTTACTTTAAATTAGTGACATATTAGATGCATTAATTGATAAAACTAAAATAACCAAGTAAAAATAATTAACTAATTCACCAATCAAATAAATAAATAAGATGAGATAGTTACGGCAGGGCACGTGGTGTGCCATAATTGTGATGTGCCATAATTGCAGAACGTATGAGTTTGTGGAGAGCACTTCAGTCTGGAAAATCTCACCTGCTGCAAATGCCTGCAGCATGAGGAACTTTGGCTCAGAGCTGTTGAGTTGAAGTTTGAGATGTAGGCATTGCCGAAGATCAGGGAGTGGGAGAGTTACTTGGACACTTTGTTCCAGGAGGCACTCACACACCTTCAGCAGAAGTATAACTTTCAAGCTGGAATGTTCATGGACAGGAGGGCATGACTACGATTCAGGCAGGTATGGAAATCCAGGATGTAGTATGGAAGATCCTTGACTAGCACTAACAGGTTTGAGGTATGTACTATATTAGTGAATGCAGGGAGAACCAACAAGAGGGGAAAACCTGCTAGACTTTGTCTTCACCAATCTACCTGTCACAGGTGCATCTGTCCATGACAGTATTGGTAGGAGTGACTACTGCACAATCCTTGCAGAGACGAACCCTGTCTTTACATTAAGGAAACCCTCCATTGTGTTGTGTGGCACTACCACTGTGCTAGATGGGGTAGATTTTAAACAGATCAAGTAGATCAAATCTGGGCATCCATGAGGTGCTGTGGGCCATCAGCAGCAGCAGAATTGTACTCAACCATAATCTGTAACTCATAGCCCAATCCCCCACTCTATCATTACCACCAAGCCAGGGGGTCAACCCTGATTCAATGAAGGGTGCAGGAGGGCATGTCAGCAGCAGCATCAGGCATACCTGAAAATGAGGTGTCAACCTGGTGAAGCTATAACATAGGATTACTTGCATGTCAAGCAGAAGAAATAGCATGCGATAGACAGAGTTAGACGACCCCACAACCAACAGATTAGATCAAAGCCTGCCTTCCAGCTACATCCAGTCATGAATGGTGGTGAATGGAATTAAACAACTAAGTGTAGGAGGACTCTCTACAAACTTTCCAATTCTCAATGATGGCGGAGCCCAGCACATCAGTGCAAAAGACAAGGCTGAAGTATTTGCATTGATCTTCAGCCACAGGTGTTGAGTGGATGATCGAGCTTAGTCCCCAGTATTACAGGTGCCAGTCTTCAGCCAATTCAATTCACTCCATATGATATCAAGAAATGGCTGATGGCACTGAATACTGCAAAACTATGGGCCCTGACAATATTTCAGCAGTGGTACTGTTCTCCAGAACGAACCACTCCACTAACCAATCTACAACAGTACAGCTACAACACTGGTATCTGCCCAACAATGTGGAAAATTGTCCAGGTATGTCCTTTTCACAAAATGCAGGGGAGGAGTGGCTTAGTAATATTGTCACTGGACTAGTAATCCAGAGACCCAGGGTAATGCTCTGGGGTCCTGGGTTCGAATTCCATCATATGTTCATATGTAATCCCACCATGGCAAATGATGGAATTTGAATTCAATAAAAGTCTGGAATTAGGGGGAGAATTTTCTCCCAGTTGGGGGAGCTGTGTGGGGGTGAGCTTGCAGCCAATCAGCTGCGTGCTGCCATTTTATGTGGGCGGGCCAATTAAGGCCTGCCCAGCGTGATGCGCACCTGGAGGCACTGAGCACTCCCTGTGCTGGCGGGGGGAGAAGGCTGAGTCAGGGCCTGTGCTCTTTCATGCATGCGTGCGCAAGAGTGCAAAAATCTCCCTGAGGCACAGAGCTACCTCAGGGAGATTAGTTTGATGATGAAAAATTTAAATAAAGGAAAAACCTTCATGAAACCTCATCCCACCTGTGGATGAGGTTCCATGAAAAATGCAAAGGCCGCCTGGGCTCTTCACCAGCCCGCCAACTTTAAGGTTGGACGGGCAGTTCTGTTAGTTGTATTAATTACTATTTAAATGGCCTTTGACAGTTTGGCGGGCGTGCAGCTGACTCTGGTGCACGCCCGCCAAACTCAAGATCTGAATGACGTGTGGTGACGCCGGGATGCACGCCTGACATCACTGCGCATCATTTTATGCGTCGGCGAGTAGGTCCTGTCCCCACACGCTGACCAGAAGATTCTGGCCTAAAAGTCTAAGGGTGACCACAAAACCATTGTTGATTGTCATAAAAACACATCTGGTTCACTGATGCCCTTTAGGGAAGTAAATTCGCCGTGCTTACCTGGTTTGCCCTACATGTGATTAATGTGGTTGACTCTTAAATGCACTCTGAAATGATCTAGCAAGCCACTCAGTTGTATCCAACCACTACAAAGTCTCACTGTAGGTGTACCTGCACCACATAGACTGTAGCGGTTCAAGAAGGCAGCTCATCATCACCTTCTCAAGGGCATTTAGAGATGGGCAATAAATGCTGGCCCAGCCAGCAACACCCACATCCCATGAATGATTGAAAACAGAAATGAACAAATCCAATTCAGCCAATAACTGCCCCATCAGCTCAATTATCAGCAAAGTGATGGAAGGTGTTGTCGACAGTGCTGTCAAGTGGCACTTGATCAGAAATAACCTGCTCACTGATGCTCAGTTTGGGCTCTGCCAGGGCCACTCAGCTCCTGGCCTCATTACAGCCTTGATTCAAACATGGACAAAAGAGCTGAATTGAGGAGGTGAGGTGAAAGTGACTGCCCTTGAAATCAAGGCGGCATTTGACTGAGTGTGGCATCAAAGAGCCCTAGCAAAACTGAAGCCAGTAAGAATCAGAGGGAAAACTCTCCACTGGTTGGAGTCATACAAACAAAGATGGTTGTGGTTGTTGGAGGTTAATAATCCCAGTTCTGGGACATCACTGTAGGAGTTCCTTAGAGTAATTTCCTAAATCCAAACATTTTCAGCTGCTTCATCAATGACTTTCCCTCCATCATATAGACCAAAGTGGGTATGCCCGTTGATGATTGCACAATGTTCAGTGCTATTTGCAACTCCTCAGATACTGAAGCAGTCCATGTCCATATGTAACAATACATGGACAACATTCAAGCTTGGAATGGTCTGTGGCACGAATGTTACTTGTCACTGAAGTGTCAGGCAATTACCATCTCCAATTAGAGAAGATCTATCTATTTCCCCTTGACAATCAGTGGCTGAATCCCCCATTAACCAGAAACTGAACTGGACTAACCACATAAATAATCTGGCTACAAGAGCGGGTCAGAGGCTGGGAATTCTACGGTGAATAATTCGCCTCCTGTCTCCCCAAAGTCTGTTCACCATCTCCAAGGCTCAAGTCAGGAGTGTGATGGAATAATCTCCACTTGCCTGGATTAGCGGGGCTCCAGCAACACTCATGTGACACCATCCATGACAAAGCAGCCTGTTTGACCAGCACCCCATCCATCAACTTAAACATTCACTTCTTCTACTATTGGTGCTCAGTGACAGCAGTGTGTATCATCTACAAGATGCACTGCCACAACTCACCAAGGCTCCTTTGACATCAGTTTCCAAATCTGTGACCTCTACTACATGGAAGGGCAAGAGCAGCAGACGCACGTGAACACCATCACTTGCAAGTTCTGTTCTAAGCCACGCAACATCCTGACTTGGAACTATATCACAATTCCTTTGCTCTAGTGGGATCAAAATCCTGGAACCCCCTTCCTAACAGCACCCCAGATGGACTTCAGGGATTCAAGAAGGTGGCTTCCCACTACCTTCTCAAAGGCAATTAGGGATGGACAATAAGTTTTGGCCTTGCCAGCGATGCCCACATCCCAATAACTAAAATAGAAAACAATAATACTCAGCATTCTTCAATGGACCAATGTCAGCCACTGAATCCACCACCCCCTCACACCACCCCATAGCCTTCTCTAGCGATCCAACCCCCTTCTTGAACTTAACTGACGGTCTCTGCTAGCAAGGCTGACAGCCCAAAATTGATGCCTACCTTTGGGTGAGCTGCCTGTGAAGGTGCATCTAATGCCTGTAGCTCAGCTCCCATAATACAGAGCAGGCCACAGGAATAATTGCAGCCTCTCTCTTTTGGTACTGTGTTAGATGCATAGGACCAAACATAGGCCCAGACTAATTTTAATACTATTATTCCTCTTAGGCCATTTCCAAAGCTTGGTTTCTTTATTTCAGGGAGAGCATTGAAAAATATCCTCTAGATGAGATCCTCAGTCAAATGTGTGAGGCAGGTTTGCAGTCCTCTCGTCCGAATCACAAATATGAACAGTGCCAATTTCATGAGTGTGACACAATAAAAAATGAGTCAGCTTCCAAATAAGTGGGAGTTAATTTGTCTATTTTTGTTTAAAGCTGTCAGTTCTGTCATTGAATGATTGACAAGGCAATAGCCATTCTTCAGCAGATTATCTTTGCAATCTCTTCTTCCTCATTTTTAACACTTTGCGAAAAACATTTCGTGCTTTCTGTCATCATTCACGCTGTACATTGTTTGTCTCTTGGATTGTTTCAATCTGTAGCTTTACAGTTAAGTAACACAATTATGTTCAATTGCTCCACTATTCTAGAGAGATTCAAAACCACAGTTACAATACATTGTCAGAAATGGAATTACATCGATTCTACTGCACTGAAACAGGCCATTAGATCTAACTGGTCTATGTCAGTGTTCAAACTCCACAAGAGTCTCCTTCTACACTAATTATCTCTTCCCCACTCTACTATTCTCCCTGTATCCCTTACTCCCTTTCCTTAAATGTGTTAATGCTATCTGCTTCAACTACTCTGTAACTAAGTGCCTCCTATATTGTTCTGTTGATCTCTGTGGCTATCTCCTATTTCTACCTTTTGTTCTGGACTTGCCTATAAGTCCACCCTATCAATCCCATCATAACTTTGAGAACCTCTGTTCGGTCTCCTCCTAGTTTACTATTTGACAGAGAAAAAAAGGACAGCCTGCTCAATTTTCCCAGTTATGCTCTCAGTTCTGATAAACCTTGTAAATCACTCTGCACTTTCTGCAATTAAATATCTTCTTTTATTTTAGAGACCAAACAGAAAGCAGGATTCCAAGTCTGGTCTAAGCAATGTTCTATATAAATTTAGCAATAGCTTCATGCTTTCACAGACTATTCCTCCAGAAATTAACTTCAGGACTTTGTTTCCACTATTTATGAGTGTATAAATTTGCTGCTTCTAAAGCTGCTTCTAGTCTGCTAGACTAAAGAGTTGAATTCCAGATGTGAGGTGTGAGGTGAATGCCTCCCTTTAACATCTAGGCAGCATTTGACCGTGTGGCATCAAGATGCCCCAGAAAAATTGAAGTCAATCTGAATAAGGGGGAAAAATCTCCACTGGTTGGAATCGTACCTAGCACAAAGGAAGATGGTTGTGGTTGTTGGAGGCCAATCATCTCAGCTTCTGGTCACTGCTACAAGGTTTTCTCAGGGTAGTGCTCTCGGGCTGGATTTTGCATGGAGTTGGGTGGGTAAAAAATGTAGGCTGGGTTACAGATCTAGAATTCCAGCCCCACTTCCGAAGCCAGCCATTTCTGTCGACTTGGGAAACAGGGTGGTTTGAGAGCCTACACGCACTGTGAGAGACATTGGGTGCGCTATCAACTGCTGGAGCAGTTATTCCAAGATTTTCATATGGGGATCGGGCAGAGTTCAGGAGGCTGTGTGAACCACGCCAGAACAGTGCAGTTAGGAAGGGAACAGGAGGCCTTTCTGAAGGGTGGAAATGTTCAGAAACGTGTGCAAGTAAGCAGCCCTTTACTGTAAAGTGAGCTGGGAAGGCCCAGGGAAGGTGCTGGAGTTGCACAAGGAAAGAGGCATGGCTGATCTCCATGACAACCCAGGGGCAGCTCAAAAATCTGCCACTAATGGGCCATTCAGCCAGGCTTGCACAAATTCTATCCCAAGGAAGGAAGTCTGCCATGAAAATGGTGCAGCTCCCTCACACCTGCAGGCCATCAAGGCAGAGCAGAGGCAACGTTGTGCACCACGGGGAAGGGCCCCCAGGCCGCAAGAGGCTAAACCTCAAGAGCCAAGGCCAAAGAGGAGGACTTGAGAATACCCTGAGAACGAGGTCTATTGCAACAGGCCCACCTACCTGAAGATACCTGGACATCAGTGCAGGAGGAGACTGCGGCTGTCCAGGTAGACGGCAATGGACATCTGTTCCCTCCTTAATGATGACCTCTCACCTCGCACTACTCATTGACAGGCCCTGCCAGTAGTACTGAAGGTGACAGTAGCTCTCAATTCCTTCATCTCAGGTTCATTTCAGGGCTTGGTTGCTGAGTAATGAGGGATCTGTCAGCCACTGCACTGTATTCACGCCATCACAGAGGCCCTCTTCACAAGGGTGACTGACTTTTTCAGCTTCCCAAGTATAGCAAACACAGAGGACAATGGCATGATTGACTACATTTTGCCATCAAGGCACCCATAGACAGACGTAAAATATTTATAAATATGAAAGCCTGCTATTCCGTAAATACCCAGTTGGTGTACGACCACTGAAAGGGCTTTCTTCATGGCTGTTCATGCCTCCCAGTCACTTGCCACAACACCTGTATACGAAGAGAGTCAAGCTTGCCTCAGCTCTTCCAACCTATACCTCTGGTAAGCGGTTGGATTCTGGGCAATAAGGGCTACCCACTATAACGTGCCTGCAAGATCCACAGTTGGAGCCCCGGCACCACTACAATGAGAGTAACATATACAGCAGGACTCTCACTGAGAAGGCCATCAGTCTGGCACTCTCAGCATGCCGGAAAACTAGGATTTCAGCAGATATACAGCAGGATCCACACAACTTTCCTCCCCACACCATCCACCACCACTATGACCATTCCTCCAAACACCACCATCAGAACCCCCACTACCACATCATGCTGGCATGAGCCTCTTTCATGTCCTCCACAGTGAAAGTCCTGCTGTATATGTTACTCTCGTTGTAGTGGTGCCAGAGCTCCATTTGTGGATCTTGCAGGCATGTTATGAGCCATCTTTATAGTGGGTAGCCCTTATTGCCCAGAATCCAACCACTTGAGAGCGGAGGCAAGCTTGACTCTCTTCGTATATAAACTCCTCCATGGCTGAGGAGCAGCATTCACCCTTTGTCCTCTAGCTTTTGTACGTGTATCAGTCCATGAGTCAAGGGGAAACGGGTAGTTGAAGGTCTCACTCACCTTTCACATGAGAGGGCAGCCACTTGCAGGGGAATGCAGAGACAGGTTGTTTGTCTGAGGCAGTGGAGCAGGAGCTCAGGGAAGGCTGCAAGGGGTTGGGAGTTTAATGAGGGTTCCTTCATGCTGGGCCAACTATTATAAGGACATCAAGCTATTGGCCAGAGATGTCATCAAGAATGACATTTAGTACTCACAGTTTGAAGTTCAGTCAGCACTTCTAAAGAAGTGCAGACCAGTAAAATCCTGCAGAACAAAATTGTCAGTGGAGGCAGATGTTTTATCCGGCCTGTCCACCTCCGTTAACACCTCCATGCTGGCATGGAAGGTGGCAGGCTCATCGCCACCCTGACCCCGTCCCCGACCTGGTAAAACTCCTGCCGGCGGCACTGCAGGGACGAAGGTGAGACCGTGACATTGGGAAGTTTCCCAACTCTCAATTCATGCCTCTGACAAGAAAATCCAGCCCCAAGGCCAAACCATCTTCACCTGCTTCATCAATGACTTTCCCTCCATCATGAAGTTAGAATTGGGGATGTTTGCTGATGATTGCATAGTATTCTGTATCATTCACAATTCCTCAGGTGAAGCACTCGTCCCTGTATGCAGCAAGATCTGGGCAAAATTCAGGCTTGGGTTGATAACTGGAAAGTAACATTTGAGCTGCACAATTCTCCCTTGACATTCAATGGCATTGCCATCACTGAAACCCCAACTATCAACATTCTAGGCATTGCCATTGACCAGAAACTGAAAGGAATAGCCATATAAATGCTGTAGCTACAAGAGCAGCAGGTCAGAGGCTGGGGATTCTGTGGCAAATGATTCACCTGACTCCCCAAGCCTATCAACTATCAACAAGGCACAAGTCGAGAGTGTGATGGAGTATTCTTCACTTGCCTGCACTGCAGGAACTTGCCAAAGCTCGTTCAACAACAGTTTCCAAACCCTCAACCTCTACAACCTGAAAGGACAAGGGCAGCAGATGCATGGTAACACCAACACCTGCAAATTCTCCTCCAAGTCACACAGCATCCTGACTTGGTACTATAAAACTGTTCCTTCACTGTCGCTGTGTCAAAATCCTAGAACTCCCTTCCTAACAGCACTGTGCATGTTCCTACATCATGGGGACTGTAGCAATTCAAGAAGTTGGCTCATGAACACTTTCTCAAAGGCAATTAAGAATGAAAAACAAATGCTGGCTTTGCCAGTGACACTCACATCCCATGAATGAATAAAACAAAACCTGTATTTCAAATCTCTTTGCTCCTACAATCCATTTAGTTTCTTATTTCCTAAGAAATAATTGGCCTCCTTATTCCTTCTACAAAATGTTCCAGTTCAGAGCATCATATTTGCCTGTTATCTGCCCATTCTATAAGTCTATTTGTCTTCCTGGTTTTTGGTCCAGTCTTTCATATTATTAGCTATATTTCCCAATTTAATTTCTTCTACAAATTTCAAAATCATACCTTTAATCAGTGTCCAACTGAATCCACATAACGTTTATGACAAACACTACTTTACATTTTTTGCTAATCTGAGAAATGCCCTTTAATTGCTACCTTCTATTTTCTATTTTGTAGCCACCTTTCAATGCATTCTGTTACCTGACCCCTGACTCAATATGGCTTGACCTTTGTTGTGACTCTCTTATAAAGACCTTCTGAAACACCATGTATATCACATCCACCACGTTGCCCTTTTCTGCACCTTCTATTACCTCTTCAAAGAATTTAGTAAAGGCGGTTAAACATGACCTACCATTTAGAAATCCATGCTGACTTTTTGTTACACTCTCCATTTCTAGATGCATTTTTTTTTAGCAAAAACTCTCATATTTTCCTGTCTCTGATGTTCATTGATCTGTCCTATAGTTCCCAGGATTAGTTCTATCTCTTTTTATGGATTGGAACCAAGTTTGCTGTCAATCAATGCTCTGCCATTATTTCATTTTCTGGTAGTGGATAGTTGTGCTTCTGCCATTTCCTCTCTAGTTAACTTTGTGTGTCCTTGGGTGCAATCTATCTGAACCCAGGGCTTTTTACTCCTTAAGTTTCATTAGCCTGTCTAGCATTTTTTTTCTTTATTTTCTTTCTATTTAACCATTGTGGCATCACTCATGACTTTTTCCATGACTTTCATTTTCACTTTGTTAGTATTTTCATTGAAAAATGAGGCAAAGGATCTTCTTTCTGTAGGATGAAAAACACAATCCATGCCTGAAATTTGCATAGCTTCTCCAGTATCCTATATTGTATCATAAATCTTTACCAATATAAATCAAGTACCGCATTAAGTGTGTTTTCCCCCATGTTAATAGATACAAACATAAGACTCTGTGAAGAAAAGATAGCAAACATGTCTGTTTCATTAATCAGGTATTCAGATTTTGATTGCAGCTCCAATGACCTCCAACTTGGGCATTCCTTATGGATGAAATGTATTTATCTTTACAAGGTCACATGTTGGAGTGGGAGTAGGGACAAGGGAGGAAATATGAGAGGCGAGTCTCTTTCTGCATTGCTCAAGTACTCCTCCAAGTAGATTGACCAATGATGCATTTATAGTACATTGGCTTGGAGATAATGTCATTAATTTTACTATTTGTAAAATTTGTAAGAACTTATTTCCCAATATGTGGGTGTTAATGCACTTTAGGAAGTAACATGGAAATTAATGTCTTAATAGAATAGAATTTATCACCAATGATAATTTAAAACACCCAATTAGAAGTTAGGTTGCATCATTCAACTCTATTGCTTCAAGCACCAATAAGGTGCTTTACACATCCTGAAGTATTCCAGTGAACACTAATGAAAGTAATATCACAGTTGTGAGACAGCATAGCCTGGAAGTGAAGGTGAAATATAAATTCAAATAGCATGTCTCTCTTTTACATGAGTAAAACTGCTTATTTTAAGACCATAAAACGTAGGAGTAGAAGTAGGCCATTCAGCCCATCGAGTCTGCTCCGCCATTCAATGAGATTATGGCTAAATCTGATAAACATCAACTCCACTTTCCTGCCTTGTCCCCATAACCCTTGATTCCCTCACTGATTAAAAATCTGTCTTTCTCAGCCTTGAATATAGTTAACAACCCAGCTTCTACAGCCCTTTGCAGTAAAGAATTTTACAGGTTTGCTACCCTCTGAGAGAAGAAATTCCTCCTCATCTCTGTGATAAATTGATAAATAAATAATCTGAGATTATGTCCTCTGGTCCTAGACTCTCCCAGAAGGGGAAACAGCCTCTCAGCATCTACCCTGTCAAGCCCCTTAAGAATCTTATATGTTTCAATAAGATCACCTCTCATTCTTCTGAACTCCAACCTACAGGCCCAATCTACACAACCTCTCCTCATAAGAAAATCCCTCCATACCCGGGATCAGCCTAGTGAACATTCTCTGGACTGCTCCCAATGCCAATATATCTTTCCTTAGATAAGGGGACCAAAACTATTCACAGTATTCCAGGTGTGGTCTAAGTAGTGCCTTGTATAGTTTTAGCAAGACTTCGCTATTTTTATCCCTCATTCCCTTTGAAATAAAGGCCAACATTCCATCTGTCTTCCCCATTACCTGCTGAACTTGTATGCTAGCTTTTTGTGATTCATGCACGAGGACCGCCAAATTCCTCTGTGCTGCAGCTTTCTGCAGTCTTTCTCCTTTTAAATAATATTCAGCTCCTCTATTCTTCCTGCCAAAGTGCATAACCTCACATTTTCCCACATTATTTTCCCCTCCAGTTGATGGTAGTGCTGAAGCATGTGCGGGGGCGCAGGGGGAGGGAAGCAGCTATACATTAGGGAAGCCTTCCTCCGCAGCTGGGACAGTTCAGATGCAGCCATATTGACATGCTTGGAGTCGGGCCTCTAGATTTGGGGGGAGTCAGGGGGACACCCATCCGGCCACCTCAGACTGCAGCAGAGCGAAGGTGTAATGAGGCTCATGCTGTAACTCGCACCTTGGTAGAGCAAATCATCAGGATGTTGAAAATGAGGTTCCGGTGCCTGGACCAGTCTGGTAGAGCCCTGCAATATAGTCCACAGAGTGTGTCACGCATTGTCGTCACCTGCTGCACCTTTTACAACCTGGCACTGCAACGGGGAGAAGAGCTGGCTGAGGGGGAGATGGAGGAGCTGAATGTTTCCTCTGATGAGGAGGACATTGACAGGGATGGGGTGAGGAGGTCCTTAAAGACGAGGATGACAGCGATGGGGCCATCGCAATGGCCAGGTAAGGCAGGCATACTCGGGAGACCCTCATAGCTGCTAGATTCATGGAGGATGATGACGACATGCAGTGAGGAGACACCATATATCCTCACATTGCATCTGTGAACGTTTGACTCCAGTCTGGCTGAGGGCAGATTGCTTGCGCTCTGTGCTCAGGGTCATGCAGCCATGAAACTTTAAATGCACCTGATCCTTTGTCCGCCTTCAGCTACTGACCCCTTCAGGAGCATGGTGCCACTGTTGACAGGTGCCAAAGAGATGGTGGTCCAGCCCCAATTCAAAGGCGCTAAGAGCACACAGATAGGATGACAGGAACTCTGTGACGCCTGCCCACAACATTCTGGCAGCAATGACAAGCACCATCGAGGTGCAGGCATCAATAATGTGCCAAGTGAGTATGAAGCCAGGCTTTGGCCTGAAGGTTACACACTGCACAGGGAAGTGGCCCTGAACTGTGACACCTGCCTTTATCTTGTGCAGGAACCAAGGTTTTACATCTGAGTAACACGAACACTGCTCATTAGAACAAGAAGCCTTAGGCAAGTGGAAATTCTTGGGAGTTTATTAACAATAGTGAACATTATGTACATGTGATTAACACCCAAACCCAGTATGTTCAGCTACATCTCCTTAACTTTCCTAACCCGGGGGAGAACCGTGCTATGCTTTGGTTCTCCCCCGACATCCACAGCGTAGATTGAGGCAGCCTTCTGATTGCTGCGCCCTGTTTGTGATGACCTTGGCGTGCGTCCGCTGGAGGTTCGAGACCTGGAGGACCCCGGCCTGCTTTTGGGGTCCTGCTTTGTGGAATTGGCAGCGCCCCCCCCTCCCCCCCATCCTGTGGAGTGGGAGCTGCTGCGGTCACAAGAAGAGGGGATTCGGATGGACCGGACCCTCGGAGTCACCTGGGACCTGGGTGGATGGCCTTGGGGTGTCCACCTGCTGATCCTCTCTCCGATGGGTGCCTGAGGGCCCTGGCTGACACCTTGAGGAGAAGGAGCTGGGGTGAGATCAAGCTGCCTGACACCCCTCTTGCATTGACACTGTTGGAAGCCAACTATGGCGTCAGCGATGAAGTTCAGCCCATGCGGCAGTGCAGGGCTGATGTCGTGAACCAAGATCTCCATGACAGCCGCATCAGTGTTGACCTCGGTGGGGTTGGCATGCCGGTGCTATCACCTCAGCTTGAAGACAAACGGTATCCTCCATCGTGCCTTGCAATCTGAGGAGTGCAGCGGACATCCCTTTCTGATGTTCCCAAGCTTGCCTTTGCAGCTGCAGCAAATGTGACATGATCGAGTCTAGAGGCTCGTCATCTGACTCGGACTCAGCAGATTTCTGGCCTCTGCAGTCCTGTGATGACCTTGACGGCTGTCCTCTGGAGGGCCGAGAACGGGAGGACCCCGAACTGCCGGAAAACTGGGAAGTCCCTGCCGCCGCCTGCTGTGGATCAGACAGAGTGATGTGTTCACCAGGCTGGTGAAGGGTGGAGGTGAGCGCAGTGATGGGTCCTCATTTGGGGTTTCAGCAGATTCCTCTTTCGATGTGTCTTCGCAGCTTGAGTCGAGGACCTGGGTCGCAGACTCACTCGGCTGTTTACCAGATGTGCCTGTGAAAGTAAGGAGAGGTAATTAATGCGTGGCAGTGGCCTGTGAATCAGGACACATCACTTACAGCATAGTCACCTGATGGATGTTACACTGCTGGATCCTCACTTGGTAGAGAACCGTTGACCTCATTGTCAGCACCGGAACAGTCCAGATCTTCACCGGTCAGCTGGATGTCTATATTTTCAAAGTCCGTGAGGACCTTGATATCAGGCATTCCTCCACCAATCTACAATCTCTTCCTTTTGTTGTGTGCCAGCTTGTCCAGTACGAAGACAGGTGAAGAGGGTGTTGGCAGGATGCCTGCCAGGCCAGGTGATAATGATGTCTCTAATGTGTGGGTATTGAGTGGTCCCAAGGATGGGAAGAGCTTAATGAAGGTGTGTGAATGGTGATGTCCCTTGATCTGACAGTAAGTGATATCCCTGTGGATGTGTGAAGGGTTTGTAAGCGTGCAAATTGAGAGTGATGAGAAGAGTGACTTAACCTGGTGGAACAGAGAAGATCATTCATCACTGTTTTCACCACCACTGTTTTCACTGTTAATCGCCCCACTCCTCCACACTCTGACACTATTAATGGCCTTGCTCCTCTCGCACTCTCTCACTGTTAATGGCCCCGCTCCTCTCTCACTCTCTCACTGTTAATTGCCCCGCTCCTCTTGCACTCTCTCACTGTTAATGGCCCTGCTGCTTCTCTCACACTCTCTCACTGTTAATTGCCCCGCTGCTTCTCTCACACTCTCTCACTGTTAATTGCCCCGCTGCTTCTCTCACACTCTCTCACTGTTAATTGCCCCGCTCCTCTCGCACTCCTTCACTGTTAATGGCCCTGCTGCTCCTCTCTCATTCTCTCTCTGTTAATGGCCCTGCTGCTCCTCTCTCACTCTCTCACTGTTAATGGCCCTGCTGCTCCTCTCTCACTCTCTCACTGTTAATGGCCCTGCTGCTCCTCTCTCACTCTCTCACTGTTAATGGCCCTGCTGCTCCTCTCTCACTCTCTCACTGTTAATGGCCCTGCTGCTCCTCTCTCACTCTCTCACTGTTAATCGCCCCGCTGCTTCTCTCACACTCTCTCACTGTTAATCGCCCCGCTGCTTCTCTCACACTCTCTCACTGTTAATCGCCCCGCTGCTTCTCTCACACGCTCTCACTGTTAATGGCCCCGCTCCTCTCTCACTCTCTCACTGTTAATCGCCCCGCTCCTCTCACACACTCTCACTGTAAATGACCCGCTGCTCCTCTCACACTCTCTCACAGTTAAAAGCCCCGCTGTTCCCCTCACTCTCTCACTGTTAATCGCCCCGCAGCTTCTCTCACACTCTCTCACTGTTAAAAGCCCCGCTGCTCCTCTCACACTCTCTCTCAGTTAAAAGCCCCGCTGCTCCTCTCACACTTTCACTGTTAATCGCCCAGCTCCTCTCTCACTCTCTCACTGTTAATCGCCCCGCTGCTTCTCTCACACTCTCTCACTGTTAATCGCCCCGCTGCTTCTCTCACACTCTCTCACTGTTAATCGCCCCGCTCCTCTTGCACTCTCTCACTGTTAATGGCCCCGCTCCTCTCTCACTCTCTCACTGTTAATCGCCCTGCTCCTCTCACACACTCTCACTGTAAATGACCCACTGTTCCTCTCACACTCTCACTGTTAATAGCCCCACTGCTCCTCTTGCACTATCCCGCTGTTAGTGGCCCCACTCTCACTGTTAATAGTTCTGCTCTTCTCACACTCTCTCACTGTTAATAGCCCCACTCCTCTCACACTCTCTCACTGTTAAAGGCCCTGCTGCTCCTCTCCCACTCTCTCAATGTTAATCACCCCACTACTCCACACTCTGTCACTGTTAATAACACCCCTCCTCTCACACTCTCTCACTGTTAATGGCCTTGCTCCTCTCACACACTCTCACTGTTAATAGCCCCACTCCTGTCACACTCTCTCTTTGTTAATGGCCCCGCTGCTCCTCTCATACTCTCTCACTGTTACTGGTTCTTCTCCTCTCACACTCTCTCACTGTTAATGGCCCCTCTCCTCTCACACTCTCTCACTGTTAATGCCCTCTCCTCTCGCACTCTCTCACTGTTAATGGTACCTCTCACAATCTCTGATCAGCTCTTCAGGCCTCCTCTACTGACCCCTTGATCTACTCCAGCTTCCTCTCCTGGCTTCCGACTGGTTCCTGAAATCCTCTATCACCCCACCGCACCAACACCAAACCCCCCTCTCACTATTGAATCTGTTTTCACCACCAGTTCAGGGTATGAGTTCCGGATGAAATGAACTCGAACTGTAAAAAAAAGTTCTCCTCAATTTCTGTCTGGTTCTTTTGTCAATTAACTTAACCTTGTGTCCTTTGATTATGAACCCTCCTGCAAGTGAAAACATTTGCTTCTTAATTACGCTATCAAAACCATGCACAATTTTGAATATCTCTATTAAATCTCCCTTAATTGTCTCTGCTTTAATGAGAATAATCTAATTTCTTTAATTTCTCCATATTATTTAATCGGCTCCCTGATATTAATTCTCCTTTCCACTCTTTCCAAGGCCCCAACACCTTTTCTAAAATGTGGTGCCCAGAATTGGACTCAATTCCCCAGCTGAGGTCTAACTAACTATTTCTAAGTTTTCAGCATAGCTGTCTTGCTTTTTACTCTATGCTTTTCATAAGAAAGGCAAGAATCCCGAATGTTTTTACAGTTTTATAAATGCTGCAGTTTATAAACATGTCCTCACACTTTGAAAGATTTCTATATGTGGAACTTAAATATCAAAAATTGGATTAGGCCCATTTTCAGGAATAGATTTCAGAGTGCACGATTACCCGTGCCTGTCCCATTGATGCAAAAATCATGCAAACTTTGTGCTGCCTCCACATTAAAGGGATTGCTGACTGCAATTCAGAAACACCTCACCTGAAATTTGGATGGTTAAGCTGTTCAAAGATACTGGTGGAGGGCCCTCTTGCAGCTGACCATGTTCAAACTCTTTCGAGTTATCAACAGTCACAGATTGCAACTCTTTTTGAGTACAATCACAGTTCTTGGTTTCCGGGAGTGGGACATGAACCCACAACCCTCTGATTCAAAGGCGAGGGTCTGACCATGTTCAAAAAAAAAAATTCTTTTGAGTTATTAACAGTCACAGATTGCAACTCTTTTTTTTGAGTACAATCACAGTTCTTGGTTTTTTCTGGGAGTGGGACATGAACCCACAACCCTCTGATTCAAAGGCAAGGGTGCTATGAACTGAGCCACAGCTGACACCTCAGAAATTACTCTGTCAACTCTTTCGTGTTATCAACAGTCACAGATTGCAACTCTTTCGAGTACAATCACAGTTCTTGGTTTCCGGGAATGGGACATGAACCCACAACCCTCTGACTCAAAGGCGAGGGTCTATGGACTGAGCCATAGCTGACACCTCCTGACCATGTTCAACTGGGAGTAATTATGAGAGGGTGTTAACTGGACATGTGGGGTCCATCAGCCTTAAGAGACATTTTGACATCATGACCTGCCCACTCGGCATGCTTCCAGTGTGCGCATGGTGCACTCATGCTACCACCCTGTCACTCAGGGCTCAGTTTTGTGGTACTGGTCTTTCTATTCCTGAACCTCATAACACATTAAATTCTGCAATAAATTCCCTCTGCCGTATGCCTGGCCACTTGAATATTCTGTCTAGGTTCTCCTGAATTTTGCCACTATCCTCCTCACTTAATATTACATTTCCATGTTTAATGTCATCTGCAAACTTTGAAATTATGCCCTGTATACCCAGTCCAGGTCATTAATATATATCAAAAATAGCAGTGGTCCTAATACTGACCCCTATTTATATTCTACAAATGTCTTCTATCAATGATATTGCATCACTATATGTTACTGTATGTGACACAAGCTATGAATTCACCAAGAAACAAAATATTTATTATCCCACTGTCATTCTTCATCTCAGGACTTTTAGTTGAATCCACTTACATTGTTCTTCATGTCTGACTATTTGGTTCCCTCAGACCTTGAATAATTACACTATCAAAAGAACACTTGCCTGTGATGCTTAAGCTGTTCTTGCCCTTCTATCAGATTCAACGCAATTCTACTGTTCCATTATGTGGAAGATGTCCAGTCTTTAGATCGATGCACATCTGCACTAACTCCAAGGTGTTTTCTTGGCCCTGAATCTCTTGATATTAAATAATTTGACCTCTGCTATGCCAAACGCGATCATTAATTTCCTGCAAGCTCACTTTCAGTGTACATTTTCGTTTATTTATTTCATTAAATAATTTTCTTTAGAGCAGCACCCTAAAACCTCTGATTCATTTCCTCCTTCCTCCTGCACTGAGTTATTACCACAACTAACAAATTATGTTTCCCTTAGTGTCTTACTGAACAAAAAAGCAACAAATAAATTAAATTTGCCTCATTCTCCAACTGAATGAATTAATTTAAACTGATAAGTTATGTTACACCATAAATTAATTTGTCTTCAGCATCCAATTAAATTAATTAATACTTTGCAATCAGTCATTCCTTCTCCAGCCTCCATTGGTTAACCAGGCTTGGTCTCATTTAATTCCAGTTCCTATTAACCTTAAATTTTTATTCATTCTTTTCCATTGAGCTGCTGATGGTCTAGATTTGTATCATGGAATGGGTACAATGCTGAATAAGGCCATTCAGTCCATCAAGTCCTTGCCTGCTCGCCACAAGAGCAGTTTAGATAGTCCCACTCTTTCGATCTTTCCCAGTATCCCTGCAAAGTTTCCCTTCAGGTCCTTACCTAGCGCCCTTTTGAAAGCCACAACTGAACTTAACTCTACCACAGTCGAAGACAGTGCATTCCAGATTGTAATCACTCAATGTGCAAAAAAAATTTTCCTCATATCACTTTGTTTTTTTTTTCAACCACCTTAAATCTGTGTCCTCTGGTTCTCCAGCCTTCCGCCAGTGGGAATAGTTCTCCTTATCTACTCTCTCTAGACCTCTCATGATTTTGAACATCTCTATCAAATTTCCTCTCAACATTTTCTTCTCTTAGCAGAACAATCCCAAATTTCTCCAAATGTACTCACATTACTGAAGTCTTTTATATCCGGGACCATTCTTGTAACTCTTTTCTGCATCCTCTCTAATGTTAATGTTGGGAATATCGTGTGATAGAGTGCATGCTTTAAGTTGGTAATCAAGAGCAGTTGTCCCCAGTTGGGGAAGTATTAGGACTTCATTACAAGAGTATAAAAGGGCCTTGAGGGGAATTGGAAGAGTCTGTATTGTTACTCTGCAGGCTTGTAAATAAATCTGTCTTAAGGCTGGCTTCAGACTCATTCTTTCTTCAATATACGAATATTGGATTTAACATTTAAAGCCTTCACGTCCTTTCTAAAGTGTGGTGCCCAGACCTGGACGCAATACTCCAGTTGACACCAAACCAGTGTTTTGTAAAGGTTCATCATAACTTCTTTGTTTTTGCACTCTATACGTCTTTGATAAAGCAAAGGATCCCATATGCCTTTTTAACCACTTTCTCAACCTGTCCTGCTACCTTCAATAAGATAAAAGCAAAATACTGCGGATGCTGGAAATCTGAAACAAAAACAGAAAATGCTGGAAAATCTCATCAGGTGTGACAGCATCTGTGGAGAGAAAAACAGAGTTGATATTTCGAGTCAACTCTGTTTCTCTCTCCACAGATGCTGTCAGGCCTGCTGAGTTTTTCCAGCATTTTCTGTTTTTGTTTCTGCCACCTTCAAAAATTTGTGCACATATATTCCCAGGCCTCTTTGTCCTTGCACCCACTTTAAAATTGTCCCCTTTAGCTTATATTGACTCTTCTCATTCTTCCTACCAAAACATATAAATTCACACTTCACTGCATTAAGTTTCATCTGCCATCTTTTATTCCATCAGCCTATCTTGAAATCTAGCAGTACAGTCTTCACAATTCACAATAATTACATGTTTTGTGTCATCTACAGGATTTAAAATAGTGGCCTGTGCACCTCAGTCTAAGTCATTATTATATATCAAGAAAAGCAGTGGTCCTGGTGCCAACATGAAGCAATAAGGGTCCTGATAAAGGGTCATCATTGACTGAAACTGTGGGCAGAAGTGTCCCAGATTTGTACTAATTGCAGTAGTGGGCGGGAAAAAGGACTTTTTATCCATCGAATTCAATGGCAGCTTTTCATGCCTTATCGTCCCAATCCCACCTTGTTTATTATGCATTCCCGGGAAACATACTGTTTCGATGGTGGGCAGGCTCTGATTCACTCACCACGCCATCACCTCACAACTTCATCATGCTGGGCACCACATTTAAAGTGCAGCCACCTCTCAGTGCTTCCAGCCCAGAACTGCTGCAAAGAAGATATGGCCCTAAAAGGCAAGAAGACTGCAGCACCGTCCCAGTTTAGTGACGTGTCTAACGTGCCTTTTGGACACCATGAAGGCCCACTGTGATGTCCTCTACCCCCGCTCTGTCCATAGGAGGGGGCAGCTACATGACCACTTCAGCTTGGTAGGCGATGGCAGTGATGATCAGTGCCAATGCTGCACAGAAGAGTTTGGCCATCCAATGCAGATAGAAGATAAATTATCTCATCCCTGCCACCAGGGTAAGGCAAGCATCTCAACACTCTAAACTCAGACGCTCAAGCCCATCACACATTCACTGACATCTCACTTATTGCTAGCTCAAGGGACTTCACCACTTACTCTCTCACACTCACCCTCACATCTCCATCTGGCCCCAACTGCTCTTGAAACTCCCTCCTCAGACCTCACCATATGATCACATATCAACTTATGGCCACACACACACCCTGGGACACCCCTTTGCCCAGTACAGCCCTCACCCTGCAGTCGCTTCCCTTGCCTAAGGCTACTTTTTCTCCTTCCCCAAGCAAGCCCTAGCCCTGCAGCCGTTGAGAAGTCACCCTCACATTATGGCTGGTCTGGTAGGTAGAGACCAGCCCCAGGGTCACCGTAAAGTGATATGATGCTGTCTGCAAAATCTGGTGCTGATGACCGTGAGTGCTGCAAGGTAGGCAAACAAGATTGAAAGTCTTGAGCGAAGTGCAGCTCACCAGGTGCATGTTGCTTATGTGCAGTAGTGCAATCGCGCTGATATACTTGAATGATCCAGCATGGGGGGATGATTCCGGCAAGCCGGGCTTATAACGATATGTAAATGTATTACAATGAGGTTCCTGACGTCCGACGATAGGAAACGCAGCTCGCCATTGATGGGCAGAATGAACGATTGCAAACTGCTTTCACGACACCATGGAACCAATTTGTGGCCTTCTCGCCATATTGTCCACTCATGCCACCAAACACGCCCAACACTAGCGGGCATGGACAATTCCGCCCGTTAACTCTGTTTCTCTGCCCAACCTGCTGAGTATTTCCAGCATTTTCTGCTTTTATGCCTAGTTCTAACCACTGGGAAGGTCCCCTGTATACATTTCTCACACTTAAAAAACAAATATTCACCACTAGTGTCAGTGTCCTGTCACTCAGCTAACTTTTGTATCATTGCTGCCACTGTTCCTTTTATGTGCTTCAACACTTATTAACTTATTAAAAGTCTTTTGGATGACCATGTGCACTAAAGCAACTTTATTATGCTCTTCAGCCCTCTCTGTTAACTCATCAAAATACTCAATCAAGTCAGTTGAACATGATTTGGATTTTATAAATCCATGCTGGCTTTCCTTAATAAATTCACATTTAAGTATTATTGAAGAAAGGTTCATGAAACAAAGCTTTTTGTCTTTCACTCATCAGGACAGAAAACAGTGGTGGTGAAAAGAGATTCAATAGTGAGAGGGGGTGTTTGGTGTTGGTGTGGTGGGGTGATAGGGGATTTCGGGAGCCAATCAGGAGCCAGGGGAGGAGGCAGGGGGTTGATCAAGGGTCAGTAGATGAGGCCTGAAGAGCTGATCAGAGGTTATGAGAGGCACCATTAACAGTGTGAGAGTGTGAGAAGAGCGGGACAATTAACAATGAGAGAGTGAGAGAGGAGCAGCGCGATTGACAGCGAGAGAGTGAGAGAAGAGAGGCGCGATTAACAGTGAGAGAGTGTGGAGGAGTGGGGTGATTAATAGTGAGAGAGCGCGAGAGGAGTGGGGTCATTAACAGCAAGAGAGTGTGAGAGGAGCGGGGTCATAAACAGTGACAGAGTGTGGAGGAGTGGGGCAAGTAACAGTGAGAAAGTGTAAAAGGAGTGGGGTGATTAACCGTGAGAGAGTGTGAGAGGAGAGGGGCCATTAACAGTGAGGGAGCGAGATAGGAGTGGGGTCATTAACAGTGAGGGAGCGAGATAGGAGTGGGGCCATTAACAGTGTGAGAGTGTGTAGTAACTGAAGGTATAGTCTCTCCTGCTGTCTATCAGAGGTTGCGTGATGTTCTTGCAGTCTCCCACCAATGAGTCCTATGCGCGGGCAATCTGGGGTGGCGGGGGAGTGTTGGGCCTTCCTGACAAGTGTCCTGATTGAGCATGTAGCTCTCTGTAATAAAGTTTATCTGCTTCTTGTTGAAACCTGTGTGGTCTGTCAAGTTATTACATTTAGTGATGAATGTAAAATAACTCCGGTGCTGCACCTCGTCTTGTTAACGTGAGTACATCGAATCGTAAGAAAAAGGAAAAGGCTACTCACCAGTAAATGCCATTCTTCGGCAAAGTCGAAGATTATGGAAGATTGGAGCCAGTATTTAGGGCGACTTGGTTTTTATTTTGTAGCGAACGAAATTACCGCGAAGGAAAAGCAGAAAGAAATCCTTTTGAGTATATGTGGTAGCAAGACATACAATCTCATCCGCAGCCTGATGGCCCTGAGCCTGCCAATTCTAAGCCCTTTAATGAATTAGCGGACCTTGTGAAAACACATTTCCAGCTGAAACCATTTGTAATAATGCAGAGCTTTAAGTTTAATACCAGAGTTAGGGGCCCAGGAGAGTCCATTGCAAACAGCGAAGCTGAAGCAGTTGACTGAACACCGCAACTTCGGGAACACAGTAAATGAGATGCTGCAGAGCCAATTAGTTTGTGGAGTTCAGGACGACACCATTCAGTGCCGTTTACTCGCAGAGGTCAACATCAATTTGAAGTGTGTCCTGGAAATCTCCCTCGCCATGGAAAGTGCTGCGAGAGACTCACAGGCTTTGCAACACACAACATGGCGCTGTTCTTCACGGGAGGTGGGAACCTACCGCCGAGAGTGGTGCAAAAACCAGACCCATAGCATCGAAGCGAGAGGCAATGTCCACTGTTAGAAACATGAAAAGTCTAGTAGAAGCACTTCATCAGTGATTCCAAGGTTAATTTGTTATAGATGTAGGGGTGACTGTGGACCGGACTCCTGCAGATTTAAGGAGGCAGAATGCCATTACTGCTATAAGAAAAGTCATGTAGTGAGGCAATGCAGGGCGAAGTCAAAACAGCCCGTAAAGCAGCAAACCAACATGATTGAATTCAAATATACAGCAGAACCTGAAGCAGCCGATACCGACATCTATTCCCTGTGTAATGTCACTGCTGTAAAAACCGAACCTATTACTGTCACAATCCAAGTTAATGGGAAGCCACTAACAATGGAGGTGGATACGGGAGCCTCAACCACAGTGGTGGGAGAGCACACATTTAAATACCTAAACAAAAATACTCAGCCACTAAATTTGCAGCGGAAAACCGCTAAATTGAAGACATACACTGGAGAATCTATTCAGGTAAAGGGCATCGCCACAGTACCTGTGGCTTATAGGCAACAGAGAGCTCAGCTTCCAGTGATAATAGTGAAACGAGAAGAACCTGGGCTGAGACTGGTCACAGAAAATCAAGCTTGACTGGTCTGAAATATTTCACCTGAAATCAGGTGGAGTTCCTGAACTGCTAAGGAAATACAACAGTGTATTTTGGGATGAATAAGGGAAGTTAAAAGGCTTGCAAACAAAAATATATGTGAACAATCAGGCGACACCGCATTTCTTTAAAGCCAGGCCTGTGCCTTATGCATTGAATGAGAAGGTGGATGCAGAACTGAGCTGGTTAGAAAAGCTGGGCATCATCCAACCTGTCCAATTCTCGGAATGGGCAGCACCCATAGTTCCTGTGGTTAAGCCTGACCAAACCATAAGCATGTGTGGAGACTATAAATTGACCGTAAGCACGGCAGGCAAACTAGATAAGTACCCCATTCCAAGGTTAAACAACTTACATGCAAAGCTAGCTGGAGGCTATACAAAATTGGATATGAACCAAGCTTACCAACAATTAGAGCAGGATAGCATGTGATAGGAAACGTGATTATATACTCACCTACCCTTTGGAGTATTGTCTGCATGTGCAATCCTCCAAAGAACAATGGAGAGCCTTTTGCAAGGACTTCCCCGAGTGGTAGTATACCTAGATGATGTTCTGATCAGAGGGACAACCGAGGCCGAAACTTGGCCAACCTGGAGGAGACGCTAAGAAGATTCATGGAAGTTGGCGTACGATTAAAGAAAGAAAATGTACATTCAAAGTGCCAGAAGTTACTTACCTAGGTCACAGGGTGGATGCCATGGGTTTGCATCCAGTAGAAGAGAAAGTTCGGGCAATGAAAGATGCACCCTGACTGTCCAATGTAACCGAACTTAAGCCTTTCCTGAGTATGATCAACTAGTATAGATGCTTCTTGTCAAACTTATCAACTGTGTTAACACCATTGCACTTGTTAAAAAAGAATCACCGTTGGTCGTGGAATTCACAGCAGAAAGAAGCCTTTGTGAAAGTAAAGGAACTGTTGCATTCGTTATGTTTATTGGCACACTACGGCCCATCGAAAAAGTTGGTATTAACATGTGATGCTTCTCCTTATGGTGCAGGAGCCGTGTTATCACGTAGAATAAAAAATGGATCAGAAAGGTCTATTGGCTACCTCTGAAGAACCCTCTCCACAGCCGAGAAGGGTTATTTCCAGATAGAAAAGGAAGGTTTATCGGTGGCATTCGGAGTGAAGAAATTCCACCAGTACCTGGATGGTCAATACTTCACCATTGTGTCAGACCATAAACCATTAATGGGTTTATCCAGTGAGGATAAGGCAATTCCGCAAATAGCATCAGCAAGAATACAATGTTGGGCTTTGATATTATCTGCATATGAATATACCTTTATGTACCATCCTGGCTTACATATTGCAAATGTGGATGCACTCAGTCATCTTCCATTACCAGATAGCACTGTACATGCTCCAGTGCCCAGTCTGACAAGACATTAGAGAGTGCGAGAGGGGCAGGGCCATTAGCAGTGAGAGAGTGAGGGAGGAGCAGGGTCGTTAACAGTGAAAGAGTGTGAAAGGGGTGCGGTCATTAACAGTGAGAAAGTGAGGCAAGTGTGGGCCATTAAGAGCGAGAGTGTGATCATACCAGGGCCATTAGCTTTGAGAGAGTGTGAGAGGAGTGGGGCCATGAACAGGGACAGAGTACGAGAGAAGTGGGGTAATTAACAGTGAGAGAGTGTGAGAGGAGTGGGGCCATGAACAGCGAGAGTGTGGGACAGGAAGGGACAGTGAGTTTAACAAAGAATGCACATCAGCAGTAAGATCATTGCAGGGACTTGGAGTAAAAAAGTGAAATTAAAGGTTCTTTATCTGAATGCACGAAGCATCTGAAATAAGATAGGCAAATTATTGGCACAAATAGAGGTAAATGATTTACATCTAATCGCCTTGACAGAATCATGGGCCAGGATCTTCTGTTCAGCATGCGGGGGTGGGCCTCACACGCCGACGCATAAAATGACATTGGGCGTGCGTCCCCACGTCACCGCACATCATTCCAATCTCCAGCTAGGTGGGCGAGCAGCCGACTCCAGTACGCACCTGCCGAACTGTCAAAGGCCTGTTAAGGCCATTAATAATCTAATTGAACTAATTGTCAGGGCTGCCCGTCCAACCTTAAGGTTGGCGGGCAGGCGAAGAGCCCAGGCGGCCTTTACATTTTTCATGGGACCTCATCCATGGGCGGGATGAGGTTTCATGAAGGGTTTATAAATTCAATAAAATGTTTCAACAAAATTCATAAACATGTCCCAGCTCATGTGACAATGTCACATGAGGGGACATGTCTGAATAATTTTATTTATTCTTTCTTTCAATTTTTGAGAACAAAATTAATCCCCCGAGGCAGCTCTGTGCCTCAGGGAGATTTTTGCACTCTTTCGCGTGCATGCGAAAGAGCGCAGGCATCAACTCTCCCTCCTCCCCTCCCCCACCCCCACAGATAGCGCTGAGTACTTCCGGGTGCGCATCACGCTGGGCAGGCCTTAATTGGCCCGCCAGCGTAAAATGGCGGCGTGCAGCCAATCGCGAGCGGTGATCGACTCCGCACCTGCTTCCGACCGGCCCGCCAAACGTGGAGAAAATTTTCCCCATGGTTACAAGGTGATCAAGGTTGGAAAATAAATTTTCCAGGTTACATGATATTTCGGATAGACAGAGAGAATGGCAAAGGAGATGGGGTAGCCATTATATTAAAGGAGGACATAAGGACATTAGTAAGAAAGGAACTAGACTCAGAAGATCATGAAGTAGGCTCAGTATGGATGGAAATTAGGAACAACAAGAGTCAGATAACAATGATGGCAGTAGTTTATAGTATGACAGTAGTTATACCGTTGGGCAAAGCATTAAACAAGAAATTATTGGAGCCTATAACAAAGGAAATGTAATAATTATGGGGGACTTTAATCTTCATATAGACTCAGACAATTAAATTGGCAAGAATGATCTAGAAGATGAGTTTGTAGAATGTTTTTGTGACAGTTTCTTGGAGCAGCACATAATGGAATCGACTAGGGATAAAGCTATCTTTAATATAGGTAAATGAACAGTGGGAAACATTTAAAGAAACAATTCAAAATGTTCAACAAAAATACATTCCTTAAAAGAACAAAAACTCAGCAAGAAAGACCCATCCATTGCTCACTCAGGAAGTTAATGATAATATTAGGTTAAAAGAAGAGGCTTATAATGATGTAAAAAAGCAATAGCAAGTCTGAGGATTGGGAATATTTTAGAAACCAGCAAAGGGCCACCAAAGTTGATAAAAAGGGAAAAAGTAGTATATGAGAGTAAACTGGCCAGAAATATAAAAACAAATTGTAAGAGCTCTCATAGGTACACAAAAAAAAGAGAATGGCTAAAGTAAATGTTGATCCCTTAGAAGCAGAGACAGGAGAAATTATCATGGGGAATGATGAAGTGGCAGAGGCATTGAACAAATATTTTGTGTCTGTCTTCATGGTAGAAGGCACAAAGTTCCATACCAGAAATAGACGGTAACCTTGGTGCAAAAAAGTGAGGAAATTAGGGAAATTAATATAAGAGAAACTTCAAGGACAAAAATCCGACATATCCACAAGACCTGACGGTCTACACCATAGGGATCTAAAAGAGATAACTGCAGAAATAGTGGATGTGTTGGCTATGATGTTCCAAACTTCCTTAGATTCAGGAATTGTCCCACTAGATTGGAAGTTGGCAAATGTTACATCGCATTTCAAGAAAGGAGAGAGGGAGAAAACAGAGAACTACAGACCAAAACAAAAACAGAATTACCTGGAAAAACTCAGCAGGTCTGGCAGCATTGGCGGAGAAGAAAAGAGCTGATGTTTCGAGTCCTCATGACCCTTCAACAGAACTGCGTAACATTAGGAGAGGGGTGAAATATAAGCTGGTTTAAGGTTGGGGGGGGTGGGGAGAGAAGTGGGGGATGGGTTTAGGGGTGGGGGGGGTTGTGGTTGTAGGGACAAGCAAGCAGTGATAGGAGCAGATAATCAAAAGAGGACACAGACAAAGGAACAAAGAGGTGTTGAAGGTGGTGATATTATCTAAACGTATGTGCTAATTAAAAATGGATGGCAGGACACTCAAGGTACAGCTCTAGTGGGGGTGGGGTGGAAAGACTAACAGGGCATAAAAGGTATAGATTTAAAAATAATGGAAATAGGTGCGAAAAGAAAAATCTATATAAATTATTGGAAAAAACAAAAGGAAGGGGGAAGAAACGGAAAGGGGGTGGGTTTGGAGGAGGGAGTTCAAGATCTAAAGTTGTTGAATTCAATATTCAGTTCGGAAGGCAGTAAAGTGCCTAGTCGGAAGATGAGGTGTTGTTCCTCCAGTTTGCGTTGGGCTTCACTGGAACAATGCAGCAAGCCAAGGACAGACATGTGGGCAAGAGAGCAGGGTGGAGTGTTAAAATGGCAAGCGACAGGGAGGTTTGGGTCTTTCTTGCGGACAGACCGCAGGTGTTCTGCAAAGTGGTCGCCCAGTTTATGTTTGGTCTCTCCAATGTAGAGGAGACCGCGTTGGGAGCAATGAATGCAGTAGACTAAGTTAGGTGAAATGCAAGTGAAATGCTGCTTCACTTGAAAGGAGTGTTTGGGCCCTTGGACGGTGAGGAGAGAAGAAGTGAAGGGGCAGGTGTTGCATCTTTTGCGTGGGCATGGGGAGGTGCCATAGGTGGGGGTTGAGGAGTAGGGGGTGATGGAGGAGTGGACCAGGGTGTCCCGGAGGGAACTACAGACCAGTTAGCCTAACATCAGTTGTTGGGAAAATGCTGGAATCTATTATTAAAGAAATCTTAACAATGCACTTAGAAAAGCATAGTATGATGGAACAAGTCAACATGGTTTTACTAAAGGGGACTTCTGTTTGACAAACTTATTAGAGTAATTTGAGGATGTAACTGTTGGGGTAGATAAAGAGGAACAGTAAATGTAATATGCCTGGATTTCCAAAAGGCATTAAATGAGGTGCGGCACAAAAGGTTAATAGCCAAAATAAGGGCCCACGGAGTTGGGAGTAATATATTAGCATGAATGGAGGATTGGTTAATGGATAGAAAGTGGGTACGAATGGCGCTTTTTCAAGTTGGCAGGCAGTGAATAGTGGACTGCAGCAAGGATCAGTGCTGTGGCCTCAGCTATTTGCAATCTATATTAATAACTTAGACGAACAGACAGAGAGTAATGTATGTGAGTTTGTTGATGATATCAAGCTAGGTGGAATGGTAAACTGTGGGGAGGACATAGGCTGCAAAGAGATATAGACAGGTTAGGTGAGCGGCCAACAAGATGGCAGGTGGAGCATAATGTAGGGAAATGTGAAATGATTCACTTTGGCCATAAGAGTAAAAAAGCAGAATATTCTTTAAAAGGTGAGAAACTTGTGTTGATATTCAAAGAGACTTGGGTGTGCTTGTTCAAGGGACGCAGAAAGTTAGCATGCAGGTGCAGCAAGCAATTAGAAAGGCAAATGGCATGTTGGCCTTTATTGCAAGAGGATTTGACTACACAAATAAAGAAAATTTGCTGCAGTTGTACAGGGTTTTGGTGAGACCACATCTGGAATACTGTGGCCAGTTTTGGCCTCCACATTTACAAAATGGTGCAGTAAAGGTTCACTAAATTGGTCCCTGGGATGTGGCGGTTGTCCTATAATCAGAGGCTGAGTAAATTGGGTTTATATTCTCTGGAGTTTAGAAGAATGAGAGGCAACCTCATTGAGACCCTCAAAATTCTGAAGGGGCTTGATAAGGTAGATGTTGAGAGATTGTTTCCACCGGTTGGGGAATCTAAAACATGGGGCAGAATTTTCTCGTCGGTGTGTGGGGGCAGGCCCCGCACACCAACACATAAAATGACATGCGGTGATACCAGGCGTGCATCCCGACGTCACCGCGCGTCATTTCGATCTTCAGTTCGGTGGCCGCGCGCCAGAGGCAACTGTGTGCCCGCCGAACAGTCAAAGGCCTGTTAAGACCATTAATAAATTAATTAAACTAATTCTGAACCTTAAGGTTGGTGGGCAGGCGGAGGGCCAAGCGACCTTCGCATTTTGCATGAAACCTCATCCACGGGCGGGATGAGGTTTCAGAAAGATTTTATTAATTAAATAAAGTTTTTTATGACAATTCATAAACATGTCCCAGCTCACGCAACACTGTCTGAATGTCTGGATAATTTTCTTTTTTCTTTTTTTTTCAACTCTAAAACTGAACTTTAATCTCCCTGAGGCAGCTCCTTGCCTCAGGGAGATTTCCGCACTCTTTCGCTTGCATGTGTGAAAAAGCACAGGCCCCAACTCTCCCTCCTCTCCTCGCCCAGACAGGTAGCGCTGAGCGCTGCCTGGTGCGTGTCATGCTGGGCAGGCCTTGATTGGGCCGCCCATATAAAATGGCGGCGCACAGCCAATCACGGGCAGTGATTGGGTCCACGTTGCCTGTGTCCATTCCCGACCGGCCTGCCCGACAGGCAGAAGATTCTGCCCATGGGGGCATAGTCTCAGGATAAGGGGCCAATCATTTAGGGCTGATTTGAGGAGACATTTTTTCATTGAAAGGGCTGTGAATCTTTGGAATTCTCCATCCCAGAGGACTGTGGATGCTCCATCATTGATTACATTTGAGGCTGGGATAGATAGATTTTTGGTCTCACAAGGAATTAAGGGATATGGGGAGTGGGCGGGAAGATGGAGTTGAAACCCAAGATCAGCCATGATCGTATTGAATGGCACAGCAGGCTCAATGGGTTGTGTGGTCTACTCCTGCTCTGATTTCTTATGTACTTATGAGGGTCGGGGTCTGATAGTGGGTGGGAGAAGAAGCTGGGGGATGGGATAAAGGATCAGAATTTGGGAGTGGTGGAAATCATGAGGTGTGTGAAATGTGGGGTCAAGAGGAGCAGAAGTGCTTAATTTCAGGTAAGTTACTAATCTACTTTGTTGCAGATGATTCCTAGCGATGGTTTCCAGCAGTGCAGCCCACGATGACACAAGTTGCTTCCGGGCAAACTGATCGGAGAGATTTGTGTTAAGCTCCTAAATTTCATATTTTAAAGACTAATTCCTGCTCCAAGTGCAGGTAACGGTTGACTTTTCTTTGTACTTACTCAATATGGCAGACTTCAGAATTTAAATATGCAAACTTTTCCTGGCTGCAATACTTGGGCTTTAGTCGCCTGGGTTGTGCCTGAAGTACACCTGTTTTGTGAATCAATTTCTAGGCTTTGTTTATGAGATGTGAGTGCTGCTGGCAAGGCCAGTATTTATTGCCCATCCCTAATTGCCCTTGAGATGGTGGTGGTGAACAGGCTTCTTAAGCCACTGGTGTAGTTACATTCATGGTGCTTTTAGGAAGGGCGTTCCAGGATTTGGTCCCAGTGACAATGCAGGAACAGTAATTTTGTTCTAAGTCAGGTTGGTGCTGACTTGGAGGGGAACTTGCTGGCAGTGATGTTCCCATGCGTCTTCTGCCCTTGTCCTTCTAGATGCTAGAAGTTGTGGATCTTGTGCCTTAACTACCAAGGTAAGCATAATCATATTCTGTGTCTTGAAAAAGATGAAAAAGCACCATAATATGCTTTGTTCTAAAATTTCCTATTTAACATACCAGAGTTAAACTCGACCATTTGAGGGTTTTAGTGAAAGGTTTGTGACAGACATAAGTCAGGCACACTAAACCAGTAGAAAGTACTGAGTCTGATCATTCAGGTGACAAAGCCTTATGCCTGGGTCCCAAACAAAAAAATCCAGTTGTCTCCACCCCATGATAATTTATAGGAGTACTTAAGTTATCATCATAAGCTCCAGACCCTTACTGGCCTTATGATTCCAATAGCTATATTAGTAAAATTTATATCTTCAGGGGCTGAAACTCATACCATGTAACATTTAAGACTAAAATTAAATAGTATTAATAAATGGCTTTCTGAACTACTCTAATTCCTTTTTCTTCAAATTTTCCCTATTTTATTAGCTTTTTTAACCTTCATCAGTTTGAGAGGGTTAGCCAAAAGGCCATTGACACAGCTTAAATTATCA
The DNA here is from genome assembly GCF_964194155.1 of Cetorhinus maximus. Lineage (NCBI taxonomy): Eukaryota > Metazoa > Chordata > Chondrichthyes > Lamniformes > Cetorhinidae > Cetorhinus > Cetorhinus maximus. The sequence goes on from NC_135879.1 coordinate 192,961,429, forward strand.
ATAATAATAATAAAAAATGATAAATTTGCTGCAAAATAAAGTGCATTTGTTTTAATAAGTCTGTTATTAAATCATCAATAATTATTTACCTCTGAATAGTCAGTGATTTATGTTGCCTATAGAATATTCTTATTGAATTGATCAAATTAAATAGCCATGAATATTTTAAAATGACCTTCTTTAGTTCAGGTCAAGGGAAGGTGGTGGGAAGGTGTTCATGTTGCAGAATCTATTTCTTTAGAACCCTTCATGTCTCACAAACTCTTGCATATGAAACAGCACTGCTGTGTGCTCAGCTTCTTGGTGTGCAGGAATCCACTCCAGTTACATTGCAAAGTGAATTCCACTGCACCCATGTAATCCAGTCACATTGTTAGCCTAAGCAGGCAGGTTCAGCAATGACCTATTGGCAGTGAAACAGAAAAGTCTGCAGCAGTTCACATTAAAGGCAAAATAATCGTCAACCATTTAACATTAGCAGAGTAAGGATAATCCTTAAGGTGGTCCTCCTTGCTATGAGAAGTAACAGCACACCTAGTTTATCTTTACGGAATGCTGTTGAAGTCAGAGTTGCATAATATGGTGAAAAAGCCATAAATTCCAATCTGGAATTTCAGTACTTTGAATAAAGAACAGCATGAAACCCAAGTCTAAGCTCTGAGGTGGAGCTGAAAATTCATAGATCCACAATTGATAATATTTTCTATAAACCCTTATGCCTCTTCTTGGAATATGGACAAGGAGAATTGCTTGTAAGATTGCCATTTACCAATGTAAATGAAGGGCTGGATTCTCCTTATTGTGTTTTCCACCTGGTTCAAATTCAGCAAAGAAATTCTGTGGTGCAAACATTTACACTCACTCACGCTGCTTATACTTAAAATGCTGTAACCCTAAAAATGTTGTCTTTAGGAGTGTGTTGTGAAGATGGATGTTATTTTTACTAATATTTTTACGAATATGGTAGTTTTCCATAAAGAAGGTTTTGAGTGTGTGTGTGCAATTAAATTGGGGGAAGGTTAGTAAAGGCAGCTTCTCTGTGGGAGCAAAGGCAAAGGAGATAGATGCATGCATTTGTAATGAGAGGCTATGGTGAAGTTGAATGTGCAAGTAAATAGGTTGGGTTTGAAATTTGCATTATAAGATAAGTAGGAACTTGGCTTTTCAGCTGTTAAGTTTCAAAGGGGGTTTAGAAGTGTCAAGGGACTTTTATAAATTACAAAAGTTTCATAGGTAAACAAGGGAAAGTTATTGCATTTTATTTCACCCAAAAGTGGAAGCAATAGGAAGGCATGAAAGATTTTTATTTTTTGGAAAATTTGAGTTCAAAGAGGTGCTTAAAACAATGGAGTTTAAGATCAAAGGGGAAAAGGATATTTAAGGAAAGATGTTTTAAATCTTGTGTCCTTAAGTTTTTTTTCTTGTTAATAAATCTTTTAATTTTAAAATCCTAAAAGTGTTACTGGGATTCTATTCTTCAGTGATTAGTAGTTTTCCCCTCATTTTCAAATTACAAAAGAAAAAGTTATGGTCAGTAAGACAAGTTTCCTTATGGAATTTGGCTTGCTCAGCGAATAACATCCGCTGCGGTCATGACAGTGTCCGACATTACCAGAACTGACGGAAAGCTATTCAGCCTTGCTCGTCTGAGATCCAAGACAAAGGTGCACCAAGTCCTCATCAGGGAATTGTTCTACATTAACGATTCCTTACTGAGGATGCACCTTCAGCGGCAAATAGAAAAGTATAACATAACAGTGTCATCCATTCATTTCATGAAAAGACAATTCTTTTATTTTTCCCTTGCAGATAACCTACACTTAAAAATGCAAACAAAACATGGGAATCTGTAGAACAATGTGAGAGCTGTCTGACACTCATTATACATGGGAATATAATTAAAGCAATAAGTAGCTTATTTTCAAACAATTTAAATCCATTTCATCTTTGAGATGCTGAAGTTTTTTTTGTTCAAAAATAATATAAAGCATTATTATGTAACCCCGACCGCCCCCACTGACCACCACCCACATCACCCATACTAGCTCAATAATGGCTCCAGTGCACAAAATTCAATGTTAGATGAATTAAATAAAATTAGAAAATTTTGGAAGCATATGTCAAAGAGAGAAATTGGTTAATGTTTTGAAAGGACTCCTCGTCTGAAGATTTTTATTCCCTGTTGCTTTCTTTGTTTGAATAAATCAGGGGTGACAGTCACTGAATCTGTACCCACTAGATGAACAGAGTGAATGTTTAAGAGTGAATGGGAAACCAGACCTGCAAAATAATCAGACTGATATTCCTGCTATTGCAATGAATGGGAGGAAGTAAAAGCAGGACCCTTTTCAGGTGTGAACTTTGATTGCCATAATGTTATCAACATTCACTGCAACTCAATGTGCCTGGGAAATTTACTATGGCCAACATTTTCCCCCATTAGCGGGAAGAGTGGGAGCGATTGCCGGCGGGCGGGCCTTCGATCGGCGCCCCCGGTCAGGAGCGCGCAGCCATTTTAAGTGGGTGAGCCAATTGAGGCCCACCCGATGTGACGGGTGCCAGGAAGCGCTATGTGCTCCCTGTGTGGGTGGGGGGCATTCCCTCAGCCTGGAGTGTGCTCTTTCACGCATGCGTGTGGAAGAGCGCACAGATCTCCCTGAGGCAAAGTGCTGCCTCAGGGAGATCGTCTCCGATGTAAAACTTAAAATAAAGAGGTTTGAAAAATTTCCCTGCCATGCCCCCTCATGTGACACTGTCACATGAGTTGGGACATGTCCATAAATTTTATTGAAACCTTTCGTAAAAATTTAAAGACCCTCATGAAACCTCATCCCCCCCATCAATGAGGTTTCATGCATTTTCTGAGGCCTGCCAGGGCTCCTGGCTTGCCCGCCAACCTTAAGGTTGGATGGGCAGCTCCATCAATCACATTAATTGGTTTTTTAATGGCCTTAATAGGCCGTTGACAGTTGGGCGGGTGCGCAGCCGATTCGGCTGCATTGCCGCCAAACTGACAATCTAAATGATGCGGAGTGAAGTTGGGACGCACGCCCGACATATCCCCGCGTCATCTTACACGTTGGCATGCGGGCCCCGCCCCCGCTCGCCGACTGGAGAAACCTGCCCACTATGTTCCTAGGTGATTCAGTTTTCCAGGTGATTCAGTTTTCCAGGTGAATTGGATTTCCCGGTGATTCGGTTTTCCGGATGATTCAGTATTCCCAGGTGATTCAGTTTTTCGAGTGAACTGGTTTTGCCAGTGATTCGGTTTTCCGAGTGATTCAGTTTTCCCGGGTGATTCATATGTCCAGGTGATTCACTGTTCCCAGCTGATTCAGCTGATTATACTGCATGCCCCGTCATTTAGCATTCCCGGTTGATTCAGCATTCCCAAGTGATTCAGCATTCCCGGGTGATTCAGTGTTCCCATGTGTTTCAGTGTTGTCAGGCGATTCAGTTCTCCCAGGTGATTCAATGTTCACAGATGATCCAGTGTGTCCAGATGATTCAGCATTCCCAGGTAATTCAGCATTCCCGGTGTTACCGACAGAAGGGGGTTTAATTTAGAATAGCCCTGATTTCTCCTCTCACCACCCATCCGTAAACAGTTGTTTTTGAATTTTGATTTCCCTCTTTATAAGTTGTGGCATAGTTTCCCCAACACTTCAGTTTTTGGAGAGATCCAATCCTTTATTAATAACCCCACAGCAAACTCGAGATAGAGTAAAATGAGAGGGTCAGTTTATTTTACACACACTCAAATGCAGGGAGAGGGTGCATTCATACAATAAAAGAGAGATAAGGGAAAGAAAGAGGTATAGGGCAAAGGCCACGAAGAAAAAAAATAAGAGTTATTGTTTCACATGAGCCCAGAGTCCAGAATCGAAAGTCCAATGGTGTATTCCTTCAGAGGGGTTAGCAGCTAAAACTGATGCTGGGTGATCCACTTTTTCAGTAACGTTGACTTCCACAATGGGAGAAGCATGGAGAGATGAATCAGTTTTGCAGTAGGCACTGGTACTGAAGTTCAAACATTCCAGTAGAAACAGTGTAGATGAGAGCCAGTCAATTTAAACCTGGACAGAGCTCCATTTCTGCTGCTGCTTTGTTGATGGAAGATGGTATACTGCCTGAATTCAGCTCCACAAGTTAATATTACAGATTCTAGCAGCTTGGGGGGCTGAGGTAGGGGATTATATGACAAAACTCCCATTTCTTCCCCTTGGTTTGGATGAAGGATTTATCCTGGTCTGAATTCTTGAGATGCTTAATGGTGCATCCACTAATAAGTTTCAGCGGTTTCAGGGCCCCTTTGTCCTTTCAGACGTATCGTCTCCATTGGCCAGAGCTCTGCCTTAGTAATGTAATGGGTCTTTGTGCATTTCCTTGGAATTTGATTTCTGCAGTGACGGGGGGGGCATTAACTTCTCTTTAGAAATCCTTGCTATTTTCTGAAGGCTAGAAATTCCTTTTGTGTGAGCTGTAGCTGGTCAGCCTTCAGCTAGTGTTAAGCTTTTGTCCATTTTCAATAAAGATAATAATTTTATAAAGTAGCCAGGATGATGTAGACATATATATATATATATATATATATACATATATCTATACATATATTTTCCTTCATATCTTCTGTGAATGACACCAGGCAATTCAGTGTTCTCAGGTGCTTCAATGTTCTCGATAATTCATAATGCCCTGTTTATACAGCATGCCATCTCATTCAGTGTTCCTGGCTGATTCAGCATTCCCAGGTGATTCAGTGTTCCCAGATAATTCAACATTCCCCGGTGATTTAGTGTTTTCACGTGTTTCAATTTTCCCAGGTGATTCAGTTTTCCCAAGTGGCTCAGTGTGTCTGGGTGGTTCACTTTACCCGGGTGATTCAGTGTTCACAGGTGATCCAGTGTGTCCAGGTGATTCAGCATTCTTGGGTGTTTCAGTGTTGCCAGGTGATTCAGCATTCCTGGGTGATTCAGCATTCCCCGATGATTCAATGTTCCCGGGCAATTCCGTGTTCTCAGGCGCTTCAGTATTCCCGCTGATTTCGCATGCCCTGGTTATAGAGTATGCACTGTCATTCAGCCTTCCTGGGTGATTCAGCGTTCCCAGGTGATTCAACATTCCCAGGTGTTTCAGTATTCCCATGTGTTTTAGCGTTGTCAGGCGATTCAGTTTTCCCGGCTGATGCATCATTTTTGGGTAATTTATTGTACCCGCTTTATTCAATGCACCTTCTTTAAGAGCTGTATTCTGACTTTAAATAGTCCTCAGATGGCCAATCTTAAATCTTGTATTGCAAGTAGATGGTCGCCTTTTGCCCAATGCAATTGTGTGGGCTGCCCATCAATCATATTTAAATGAGATGCAGGAGTTAAATTTCTAAGTTGCTCCAAACGTCATTGGAAGTAAAATGAAATCTCCAGTGAAGATCATGCAACAGGGCAGCAAAACCTGAGTCATTCCTGGCCACGTAACTGGAAAAGTAGACAAGCACTTATTTTGGATCCTGTGTTGTACTCGGATGGAAACAAAGGACAAGTTGAAGTGTGGTCAGGCTTACGTTGAATACAAAATATTCCCCCTGTCGAAATAAAGTTAAAAATTCACTCACTTCTACAGTATTCAGTTGTACCCTGTTGATTCTGAGTTTTCTCACCTTGCTTACTTCCTGTTTGGTATGCAGAACAGCCTGGGTATCAACTTGTGCTGTTCTCTGTGGAACTGACAGAGCTTCTCTTTAAAGGTCTGCAGCAAGGAAACCCAAAATGCTGAGCGCTAAAGTTACTATATGGAACAATTAGTTTATGGCACCTAATATGGCAATTCTTTGATTGGCTATTTCAATGGAGGAGTAAAAGCATTTAAAATAAATGCCCCAGTTAAACAACAGGACAAAGAGGTTAAAAACCAGAAACATCAAGAGGAATGTTTACTTCTGGATGTAGAGAAAGTTTGTGCACTCAGCCCATGTAGGCCCCCTGGCAGCTGGGAGATGCACAGTCTGAAATGAGTGTCCAGGGGCATAGGACCTGAAAACATCCTCCCTAAAGCATTGTGGATGTATCTACCTACACCACATCACATCCGCAAAAAAAAGGTTGGGTGACACCCAGGCTGCCTGGACAGCAGCTGGGTAAGTCATAGAGGGAAGTGCAGAAGGGTTTTATGGAAGGAGTGAGTGGAGGGACTCCAAGATGGCAGCAAGCCAAATTTTCTTTTTTGGGCTCGGAAGGGCGCGCAGAAGTTTTTTGATAGGATCTGTGCTGCATTTCAACAAGGTTTTATTCAGTGGACTTTACAGAAAGCAAAATGATGGAAGGTGTTGTCAACAGTGTTATCAAGCGGCAGCAATCATTTGCTCACTGTCGCTCAGTTTAGGTGCCGCCAGGGCCACTCAGCTAATTGATCTAAACATGGACAAAAGAGCTGAGCTCCAGGGGTGAGGTGAGAGTGACTGCCCTTGATATCAAGGCCACGTTTGACTGAGTATGGCATCAAGGAGCCCGAGCAAAACTGGAGTCAATGGGAATCAGGGGGAAAACTCTCCACTGGGAGGAGTCATACCTAGCGCAAAGGAAGATGGCTGTGATTGTTGGAGGTCAATTATCTCAGCTCCAGGACATCACTGCAGGAGTTCCTCAGGGTAGTGTCCTCGGCCCAACCATCTTCAGCTGCTTCATTGATGACTTTCAATGACCAATAAATAGCTGTAAGGTGGGAAAGGAATTGCAATTCCACTGCTCGATCCACACATTTTCTGCAGATTGGAGGGAATTAAAACTCCACCTATTCACTATATGTACGCTAATTTCCTCAAAGTGTATTTTCAAGCCTAAAATAATGGAAAAATGCGTATTTATTTTGAATACTTTTAGCCTTATTTCTACCAATGCATGGACTGCTCCCATTAAACTCTGTTTTATTGACACTACTTGATGTGTACTCTCACAAAGTGGGTTTAGACAAACTCAGCAGGTCTGGCAGCATCTGCGGAGAGGAGCACAGTTAACGTTTCGAGTCCGAATGACTTTTCAACAGAACTAAGTAAAAATAGAAGAGAGGTGAAATACAAGCTGGTTTAAGGGGGTGGGACAAGTAGAGCTGGATAAAGGGCCAGTGATAGGTGGAGATAACCAAAAGATGTCACGGACAAAAGAACAAAGAGGTGTTGAAGGTGGTGATATTATCTAAGGAATGTGCTAGTTAAGGGTAGAAAGCAGGACAAGCAAGGTACAGATAGCCCTAGTGGGGGTTGGGTGGGGCGAAGGAATCGAAAAAGGCTAAAAGGTAGAGATAAAACAATGGATGGAAATACATTTAAAAATAATGGAAATAGGTGGGAAAAGAAAAATCCATATAAATTATTGGAAAAAAAGGAGGGGGGGGGTGGAAATCGTAAAGGGGGTGGGGATGGGGGAGAGAGTTCATGATCTAAAATTGTTGAACTCAATATTCAGACTGGAAGGCTGTAAAGTGCCTAGTCAGAAGATGAGGTGCTGTTCCTCCAGTTTGTGTTGAGCATCACTGGAACAATGCAGCAGGCCAAGGACGGACATGTGGGCATGAGAGCAGAGTGGAGTGTTGAAATGGCAAGCGACAGGGAGGTCTAGGTAATGCTTGCGGACAGACCGAAGGTGTTCTGCAAAGCGGTCACCCAGTCTGCGTTTGGTCTCTCCAATGTAGAGGAAACCGCATTGGGAGCAACGAATGCAGTAGACTAAATTGAGGGAAGTGCAAGTGAAATGCTGCTTCACTTGAAAGGAGTGTTTGGGCCCTTGGACGGTGAGGAGAGGGGAAGTGAAGGGGCAGGTGTTACACCTTCTGCGGTTGCATGGGAAGGTGCCGTGGGAGGGGGTTGAGGTGCAGGGGGTGATGGAGGAGTGGACCAGGGTGTCCCTACGGAATGCCGTCAGGGGGGGTGAAGGGAAGATGTGTTTGGTGGTGGCATCATGCTGGAGTTGGCAGAAATTGCTGAGGATGATCATTTGAATGCGGAGGCTGGTGGGGTGATAAGTGAGGACAAGGGGGACCCTATCATGTTTCTGTGAGGGAGAGGAAGATGTGAGGGCGGATGCGCGGGAGATGGGCCGGACACGGTTGAGAGCCCTGTCAACCACCATGGGTGGAAAACCTCGGTTAAGGAAGAAGGAAGACATGTCAAAGGAACTGTTTTTGAAAGTGGCATCATCAGAACAGATGCGACAGAGGCGAAGGAACTGAGAGAATAGGATGGAGTCCTTACAGGAAGTGGGGTGTGAGGAGCTGTAGTTGAGGTAGCTGTGGGAGTCGGTAGGCTTGTAATGGATATTGGTGGACAGTCTATCACCAGAAATTGAGACAGAGAGGTCAAGGAAGGGAAGGAAAGTGTCAGGGATGGACCATGTGAAAATGATGGAGGGGTGGAAATTGGAAGCAAAATTAATAAATTTTTCCAGGTCCTGATTTCTCCTCCCCCTTTTTTTTCCCAATAATTTATATAGATTTTTCTTTTCCCACCTATTTCCATTATTTTTAAATGTATTTCCATCCATTGTTTTATCTCTACCTTTTAGCCTTTTTCGATTCCTTCACCCCACCCCACCCCCACTAGGACTATCTGTACCTTGCTTGTCCTGCTTTCTACCCTTAACTAGCACATTCCTTTAGATAATATCACCACCTTCAACACCTCTTTGTTCTTTTGTCTGTGACATCTTTTGGTTATCTCCACCTATCACTGGCCCTTTATCCAGCTCTACTTGTCCCACCCCCTTAAACCAGCTTATATTTCACCTCTCTTCTATTTTTACTTAGTTATGTTGAAGGGTCATTCGGACTCGAAACGTTAACTGTGCTCCTCTCCGCAGATGCTGCCAGACCTGCTGAGTTTTTCCAGGTATTTTTGTTTTTGTTTTGGATTTCCAGCATCCGCAGTTTTTTGCTTTTATCTTAGGGTTTAGACAAAGGGTCTTCAGGGTACTTGAGCTCATATTTGCAGAATGATCTGTTTCTCAGAAGAGTTCATTGTCCTGGCTCAATGAGCTTTTTCAGCATTTATCACTCTTCTCCAAAGAAACCTGGAAATCTCTTGGTGGGGCAAATCAGGGGTGTATAAATTCCCCCACGAGTTATCCCAATTCAACTTTGCCAGAATAACTGCAGAATCCCTGCAAAAGTAGCATAAATAGCAAACAAGCAGGAGAAGTCCTATGGAAAAAAAATCACCCTTTTGGTATTTTAATGCCTCATTCCTATGTTGGGTAAACTGCTCCCAAGGCACTACCGAAAGCGCCTTTTATTCAGCAATACCTATGAAGATAACAGAAAAGCCCTGTCTCAGTTGTTTTGTTAGTCTAAGGGGATGATTTTGTATTTTGTGAAGTGCCTTGCAAACATTGAGAAATCCCAGGTCCAAATCGTAGATTAACACTACTTAAAATGAGAATAGAGTTAATGTGGAGCTAGCCCTTAGGCCAAATTGCTTCTTACTGTACTGCTATATCTGAGATGTCTTAACTATAAAATGCAGATTCCTTGAAAAAATAGCTGATGTAAATTTCTCTGTACCTAATTTGCAAAAGATTGTATCAACTGTGTGGTTCCTTTGTTAAGGAGGTCAGGCCATTAGTTTCCATTCAGACGTATTTTCAATATTTGGCACAATGCAGCAAATTGTTCAACAAATTGTTCATCATCAGCTATATTCTTCCTTCCAGCAGAAGAAATCTATCAATTTGGTTTCTGGTATTTATAATTCCTTTTGAGACTCCTAAATTTCACTGAATGCTTCTTACTTAATCATGAGTAAGCATCATTGTGCTAATGCTGTGTTTCTAAGCTTGTCTACTTCTGGCTATAAAATTTGCAAGTGTGAACATTGTAATATAATAACAGGCTTGTTTCCTTGATAGCTATCCAATTTATGTTTAAAAAATGTATAGATTCAAGGATTATGCATCTGACCTACACTTTATATCTGCTGCCATCTCTTAGGGCTTTGTCCTTGGCCCATTTCGTTCTTGTATTATACATAAATATACCCTCAATATTTCAGCTAAAGGAAAAAACATACTTTATGTATGCAGACAATGTTGTCTCGCTAGATGGTCCCCCATCTGTATCTGTTGCGTCTGGTGTCTTTTAACTGAAATGTCCTCAATTTCTCAGTCACTATATTACCAGTTCCTTAGTGTTAACCTTGAGGAAAGAACAAAACAGATTCCTTTGTAAAATGATCACTGTAAATGATCTGTTTTAGTTAATGGTCACCACTCAGCTATATATCTCCCACAAGATATCTATGCGCGCAATTGTATCTTCTCTAGGAGCTTATGCACATGGTAAAAAACATTGTAGAAAAATTCTGACTAAGTGTAATTTCTTTCTGAGAGCACAATTATGTTTTAGTGCTAGGATTATAATAGTAATCTTCAACTCATTTATGTAACCTGGCTTGTAGTATCGTGATGAAAATGGTGGTCCTGAACCAACCTGCTCTTCAAGTTTTGGTATAAAAAAAAAATCAGCAATTTCAAACGTCAAAGATGATTACTTCAGCTTTTCCTTCTTTAAGCAAAGCAGGTTCCATCAGGTAGGGAGGTGTAAATTTTATTTTGCAATTTTCACTTTCAAATATTTTCACAGTCTTGCATTGGGACACTTTAAGTATGCTCTCTCTAGGCTCATCTAGCTTTTACTCAAAAACTCAGATCTAACTCCAGCCTTAATTGCCTTTTCCCCAAAGTGCATGATAATTGCAATGTCAGTCTCTGCATTTTCTGCTCAAAAATATGCAATCCACTATCCTATGGTGTCAGCCAGTTCTCATCAGTATTCAAATGGTTACTGTATAGTCACTTACTGCTGAACCATACCTCTAATCATGACAACTTTATTGGCACTTGTTATAATCTTCATACTGTTTACTTTGCTGTACCTGTTTCTTCTCATATTTGTTTTCAATATTTTATTCTCACTGTGCTATGTTTTATTTATACTTTCCTTACAGTGTTATTATCACATCTGTAAGATCTTATTGCATGCTATCAGCTGTCAGCTAAATACTGCTGTGCCATATAAATAAATAACTATGAAAGGCATATAATATAGCAATAATAACAAAACACAAAATCAAATCCTTAAAAAATGCTGGTCCCTTTCTCAAGGTTAGGTCTGCAAGCCTGGTTTTCATGCACTGTTTACCTCCTTCAATTGAGGGAGGAGAGAGATGGTGATAAGTTGGCAAAAGGCTTTATCTGTTAGTTTTCTTGCCCCTGCAATTAAATGCTCCACTATCACATGGAGCGCTGTCTGTGAGCTTGATCAAAACTCTGGCAAAATTCAGTAAGGACAGGAAGAGTTGGGCAGTTAAACTTGTTCATGAAACCAATTTGGATGGATTGTACTAATCGAACCCTGGAACAAGCCAACTTGCCATCATAAAACTATTAGAATGAATCATCTTTTTTCAAATAGCAAGGTGATTTTTACTTCACTTTACTCCTCCAACTCTAATCTCAATGAAATTTGTGAAGAACCAGCACCCATTACTACATTCTGTTCTATCAAGAATACGAAATGCTCTCATAGTGGTTCAATCCTCCACTCTTTGGATTCCATTAAGAATTCTGACCTTGAAGATATCTCTTTCATTATCTACGAGATATTTGTATATTTCCTCCTTCTAATACTCTGCAATCTCTGTTGGTCTCTGTCCATCTTTCATTTTCTTTTAAAATGTGTTCTTGCTCCTCAGGAAAGGTGAATCACTCTTAGGGCAGAATTTTCCGTGCTCGCTGGTGTAGTGCGTTCTCGGCGGCATGAGTGGACAATATGGTGTTAAGGCCAGAAATCAGTTTAAGGACGTCGTGAAGCCAGTTTGCAATCCTCTGCTCAGCCTATTGAAGTCTGGTCGCGTTCCTGACCATTGGACGTCAGGAACGTTAATGTAAAACATCAGCCTATCATTATAAGGCCAGCCTGCCAGACTCATTCCCCACCGCTGGATCATCCACCCACGTTGGCTTGATTGCATGTCGACGTGCTTCACAACAGCATCTATAAGGCGTGCACTTGGGCGGCACTTTGAGGGGAACTCGGAGGTGAGTGCACAGTAACGTTGCACAGCGCTCGCCCAGGTCGCCTGTTGAACTTCAAGGTTGAGGCGCATTTGCCGGGGGGGGAGGCAAGGGCTGCCCTGCAGTTGAAGGTAGTGCCCAAGCACATTTGGAGGAGAGGGAAGCGGCCACGCAGTGGGAAAACTTGTATAAAATGACCATTCCTCTGCAGCGGAGACAGTTCAGACGCAGCCACACTTACATACGTGGAGTCGGGCCCCTAGCTTATCTGCCCATTCAAGCAACGCAGAGGCATGAAAGTGCCATCAAGAGCTCCAGATTGGGCACAGATTGCAAACTAATGAGTATTTTAGTGGACTCCAAAACAGTTGGACAACTGGGCATGTTGTACAATCTCCTCGCTAAAGCTGGCCATGGAGCAATCACTGCTAGAGGCGCTCACAGCCCCTTGCAATATCAGCATCTCGATTTGGACCAGTCTCCCCCATGGTTCAAGCTAACAGAGCAGCCTTGCAGTGTGGGTTAGGAGAATGCCTGCTCCTGAGCTGAGAACACAGCATGCAGTCCGATGGGCGAAGCTGCCGCCAATTGGTCAGGTGGAATGTGACAGAGGTGGTTGGGGTTTCGGGCAGCCATGCAACGCATTAAACTCTGGTCATCTATGTAGTGGCCAGTTCTCTCCAGGATGCATTAAGGGGCCTTCAGACTTAACCAAGAGTAGGTTCTTAATATACTGAAGCTAACCCACATCTCTCCCTTTCATCCTGCAGGAGGAGTACATCAGGAGCATGGAGCCTGGCGAACTAGCTGTATGCTTCGTAGTGTAAAGGGAGCAAAGACAACAGAGAAGAGAGTGATTGAGGCGCTTAGCTGCGCAATGGGAGGAGCAGCACTCTCAGGAAAAATGGGTGGCTGGGGCTCCCACACATGATGCTGAAGAGCCACAGTGAGCCATTATTCGTCGGTGTCTAGCTAGACCCAGGGTCTACAGACGCCGCCTTTCATTCCTGCAGATGACCGACAACCAGTGTCGCCGAAGACTGCACATGTCTAGGGAACTGGTCGGTCATATCTGCCAGCCACTGCAGGATTTCACACCATGGGGAAATGGAGGGCATCCACGGCTAGTCATTGTGAAAGTGACCATGAGGGCCCTGTGGTAATGTGATGAGTTTGTGAGTGTGTGAGTTGAGAGTTATGAGAAGAGTGACTTACCCTGGTGGAGTGAGGGAGATTATTCATTCTCTTGTGGCACTGGGTGGCTGTCCTCTTTTGCAAGGTGTTGGTGCTGACCACCGCTGCCAGTGCCTCCCAAATCAGATTGATGATGTTGCTGCCCATCCTGTAGCCAGAGCGGGGTTTGAGGACATCAAGGTAGGCCTCCACAGCATCCAAAAGACACTTGAGGATGGCATCATTGAACCTGGAGGCTGCAGTCTTTTTGTCTTTCAGGGCCATGTCTTCTGGGCAGCAGTCGTGGGCTGGAAGCACTGAGAGGTGTGCACATGGCAGCACTTTAAATATGGCGTCCGGCGTGATGAAGCGGTGAGCTGATGATGTGGCAGGCAAATGAGAGCCCCCCTGCTATGGAAACGGCGTGTTTCCTAGGAATGTATAATCAATGTAGCAGGTTTGGGACAATACGGTGTGAGAAGCTGCTGTTGCAGCCAATGGGTAAAACATCGTTTTACCCACACACTACCACTCTTAGTGCAAACCAGAGACGAATCTGCCCTTAGTCACTTAAGGCCATGTTATCCTAATGCTAGTTAATTTTCTAAAGTTATGGAAACCATTATCAATTCCAAAATTATCCATCAACTTGAAAGGTCTGGCCTTAATCTAAGCAAAATGGTTATGACTATTGTTGGCACTGCCATTCCAATGTGAGCTTATTATCCATTACTGTAATCTGCAATCTGTTGGAATTTTGCTCTTGAATATTACTCAATCAGCTATGAAGGCAAGGCAGTGGTACAGTGGTATTATCACTGGCCTACATATGACTTCAGACCCACAGCAATGTGGTTGACTCTTAAATGCCCTCTGAACAAGAGCAATTGGGGATCCAATGAATGAATAAAGGGAAAAAATAACCCTGATCATCTCTAGAGCAAGCTCTGGTCTCAACAAAAATTATGTTTATGGGTCTTCAGTGTCTCCTCAAACCCTTCCACTGTTCTATAATTGCTGAATGATATTCTGATGGTTTCTCAATTAACCCAGTATTCTGCAAGCCCCTCTCATCTTGCTCACTCTGTTTCTTCACATAAGTGATGTAATTCAGCCTTCATCAAACCAAGCAATCTTTAGCAGATGATTCGACTCTGTATTCATCAGCATCCTTCAGATCACATAACATTAGGCACACAACTACAGCTTCTTTTGTGAAGCAGTGGCTGAATCTTGGGGGTGGAATTTTGTTAACTGTCAGATGACTGAATGGTAAACTCTGGCGGTCCTGCTTGTGAGAGGCCCATTCCATTTTAAGGATACATGGTGGCCTGTGGGTGACAAGCAGGACTATGTTAGGCAGCAGCCCGCATTATTCTTGTGGACCCAAGGAGAACATTTGTTTCTTGTGGACCCACATAAATAACTTTGGCGTTTACCTTTTCAGGCCTCTTCTGCAATACTGCCAGATTTTACTAAGAACAGCATCCACTGAATGTATGTTACTCAATGGGTAGTTAAAATGACATGAGGGTCCTATGCATGTTGTAGGGCTTTGATTTACATTGAATAATGGAGCTGTAATAATTCTTGCCCAGTGGACAGCTCTGGGAAATAGGACATCATGTCCTTCCCTGCGGGACATTGGTGAATAAGTTGAGTTTTGCGACACTCCTGTTGTTTTCATTGTCATTTTTCTGCTGCCAATGTATAAATGACCAAATTTAAAAACACAAAATTAATTTTCTTAACGTGGAAATATTTGCCCACAATGTCCATTTCTCTTGTTCAGTACTACTGCCACTAGGCTAGGCATAGAATATTAATGCATAATTCAGGGTAATGTTACATTTTTGGATGTGTTGGCTGAGATTTATAAAGGGATATCTGAAGTCCTGCCACCCGCTGCCAGAGCCAAAAGTGGGAGACCCACTTAGGCCGACGGTGTGACCCAGGGAGACATATTGCTGTCAATTACCAAATGGCTGCCGCTAGGATTGCTATCCTGATTAACAACATAACCCACCTCCGCAAGGGCTCCTGGTTTAGTCAGAGAGCTGACAGTTCAGCAACTAGGGGTAGCAGGGACCTGGCATGCAAGCCCCAGTGATTGGGTGGGGGGTGTAGTCTCTGAGGCAGGCATTGCTGAGGTGGCAGTCATTGTTTCCAAAGGTCCTCTCATTGAGCCATGCAGTGTCCCCAAAGGAGCACCCCTTCCATGAGTCTTCTGGGAAGCAGACATGTCAGCAGACACCCCCACCTCCAAAATGGGCAAAATGCTCGCAAAGGTGGTAATTGGCCCTTAACAGGTCATTTAAATGGCTCAGTTGGGCTCTAGGTGGGCAGTTGATCCGCCATCTTTCCTGCTGCTGGCAAAATGGCATGTACCCTGACCCCTTTCTGTGCCTTTCTCCCAGCCTTCTCACCTCCCAACCTGTCCCCAAAGGCCTGGTAATATTCTGGCCATCGCCTTTTTGATGAGACATCGACCTGGAATTTGCAGGGCTTTTGAATGTGTTCGACATCATTGGAGAGGAGGGGGGCATTAATCTTAATCTGAACACAATTTCAAGATTTAGCGCAAATGCAGATTAACATGAAAATCATGCTTTTCATTTCCTTGTTTACTGTCTGAGAATACTTTAATATGATTGGCTGTTTGGAGAGCTAGATGATGTCACTACGGCTCGACTATTAAACTATGCCACAATGACTTTTACATCAAAAGAGTTAAAGTTCTTGCCACAGAGATCGCTAGGTCACTCAGTGCAACTTATCTTCAAGGTCAGCAATGGGGGCCCTTGTTTCACTACTGACTGCAAAATCTGGGCCCTTAAACTAAGGCCTTATCTGCCTCTTCCGGAGGATGTAAAAAACCTCATGGGACTATTTGAAGATTAGGTATTTCTCTCAATGTCCTGGCCAACAATAATCACTCAAGCAGCAACACTAGAATAGATTGGCGATTCCATTACCTCATTGATATTTGTGGGATCTTGCTATGCTATACTGGGGAGAAGGTGCCCTATTGGTGATGTTGTTGGACTAGTAATCCAGAGCTCTAGCTAATGCTCTGGGACATGGGTTTAAATCTCATCATGGCAGCTGGTGGAATTTGAATTTATTTAATAAATCTGGAACATAAAGCTAGTCTCATTAATGATGTCGTAAAAACTCATTTGGTTCACTGGAAATCTGCCATCCATACCCGGTCTGGCCCACATGTGATTCTAGCTCCACAGCAATGTGGTTGATCCTTAATTGTCCTCTGAAATGGCCATTCCGCATTCCACAAATGGCCACATCCTGTTAAAGAATTTCAAAAATACCCAGCTTTGGTCTCTGCACATGGGTGATATTGAGGGTTTGGAAAGGGCACAGAGGAAGATTAATAATCAGTTCAAAGCATCGTATTTACCAAGATAGTTTCAAAGAGCTGGGACTCTAACCCTCCCTCTGAAGGAGCTACTTAGCTTTCAGTAAGAAACACAAGCAATAAGGAAGTAAAGTTAAGCCAAGGCCAGGCAAGATAAAGTAGCATAAATAACCAAAGTAAATTACAGTTAACATAAGGGAAGTAAATTGAAGCAATGACAGGACAGCTCGGTCATATGGAACGGGTGTCCTGTAATATGTGGGGAGTTGTGGATGCTACCAGTGTTCTAGATGACTACATGTGCAGGACGTGTCATCAGCTGCATGCAGAACCTTGAGCTCTGTGTTTCAGAGCATGAGCGGTGGCTGGAGTCACTGTGGTGCATCTGCGAGGCTGAGAGCTATGGGGATAGCATGTTCAGAGAGGTGGTCACACCGCAGCTTAGGAGCTTGGAGGCAGGAAGGGAATGAGTGGCTGCCAGGCAGTCCAAGAGAACTAGGCAGGTGGTGCAGGTGTCCTGCTTGCCAATTGCTTTTCTGTTTTGGATACTGGTGAGGGTGTTGGTTCCTCGGAGGAGGACAGTCAGAGCCAGGTTTGTGGCACCACAGGCTGCTATGCTGTACAGGAGAGGAGGGGGAAGAGCAGCAGTGATAGGGGATTCGTTAGGGGAATGGACAGGTGTTTCTGTGGCTGTAGACATGACTCCAGGATGGTATGTGGCTTCCCTGGTGCCAAGGTCAAAGATGTCATGGAGCGGCTACAGGGCATTTCTCTAGGGGAGGGTGATCAGCCAGAGGTTGTGGCCCACGTTAGTGCCAATGACTTAGGTAGGGAAGGGGAAGAGGTCCTGAAATCAGATTTCAGAGAGTTAGGAAGGAGATTGAAAAACAGGATCTCAAAAGCAGTAATCTCAGGATTACTTCCAGTCCCATGTGCAAGTGAATATAGGAATAGAAGAATTGAGTGATTGAACATGAGGCTGGAAAGCTGGTGTAGGAGGGATGGCATCAGTTTTTTTGAGCCACTGGGACTGATTCTCGGGAAGGTGGAACCTGGAGAAGTCTAACCTTGAACAGGATTGGGGCGAATATCCTTGCAGAGAGATATGCTAGTGCTGTTTGGGGGCTTTAAACTAGATTGGCAGGGGGCTGGGAACCTGAGGGCAAATTCAGCGCAGGGAATGGGAGATGGAGGATTAGCGAATGACTCTGAAAGACAGAAGAAGCACAGGTTAAAAAGTGTACAACACAGGAATTTGACAGTGTTAAAAGGTGTATATATAAATGCAAGTAGTATAGTAAATAAAGCCAATGAGCTGATGGCACAGATAGACACATGGCAGCATGATATCATCACTATAATGGAAACTTGGCTTTAGGGGGAGGGGAAAAATGGCAGCTCAACATCCCTTGATACCGAGTTTTCAAGCAGGAGAGGGAGGAGGATAAAAAATCTTGGGGCATAGTATTATTGGTTAAAGAAACAATTACAGCTGTGAGAAGGGATGATATACTAAATGAAGCACCAAATGAGGCCATATGGGTTGAGCTCAGAAATAAAAAAGGGGCAGCCACATTGCTAGAGGTATACTATAGACCTACAAATAGTGGGAGGGAGTTATAAGAGTAAATATGTAGGCAAATTTCTGAGTGCAAAAACATTAGAGCAGTAATCGTTCGGGACTTCAATTATCCTAATATAAATTGGGATACAAACAGTGTGAAGGACATAGAGGGCGCAAAGTTCCTGAGAGGGTGTGAAAATAATATTGGCAGGTAAAATCATAGAAAACCCAAAGATGTTTTACCAGTACATTAAGAGCAAGAGGCTAACTAAGGAAAGGGTAGGGCCTATCAGAGATGCACATGGTAACTTGTGTGTTGAAGATGTGGGCAGTGTTCTCAATGAGTACTTTGTCTCTGTCTTCACTAAGGAGAAGGATGATGCAGACATTCTAATTAAAGAAGAAGAGTGCAAAATATTAGATACAATAAGCATAATGAGAGGAAGTACTGGCACAACTGGCATCCTTGATGTTGGATAAACCACCAGGGCCAAATGGATTGTATCCCCAGCTGTTAAAGGAAGCCATGGAGGAAATAATGGATGGTCTGAGGGTAATTTTTCAATCCTCACAAGATATAGGTGAGGTACCAGGGGATTGGAGGTCTGCAAACATTGTACCAATATTTTAAAAAGGTGCAAGAGATAGGCCAGACAGTTATAGATTGGTCAGTCTGACTTGGGCGATGGGCAAGTTATTGAAATAAATTGTGAGACAGGATAAACTGTCACATTAGGGATTGATCAGGGATAATCAGTATGGTTTTATTAGGGGAAGATCGTGTTTTACTAAGTAGGACTTTTTGAGGAAGTGACAAGGGGGATTGATGAGGGTAGTGTAGTGGACGTTGTCTACATGGATTTCAGTAAGGCATTTAACAAGGTCCCACATAACAGTCTAATCAGAAAAATGAGATCCCATGGGATACAGGGGAAGGTGGTGAGCTGAATCCAAAATTGGCTCAGTAACAGGAAGCTAAGGGTAATGATAATGGATATTTTTTGCGAGTGGAAAGTGTTTTCCAGTGGTGTTCCACAGGGCTCAGCGTTGGAGCCCTTGCTGGTTGTTGTATATATTAATGAATTAGACTTAAATGTGGGAGGCATGTTTGGGCAATTTGCAAATGACACAAAAATTGGCTGCGCAGTTAATAATGAAGAGGAGGGCCGTTGTCTCGAGAATTATATCAATGGTTTGGTTGAGTGGGTGGAGAAGTGGCAAATGGAATTCAGTCCAGAGAAGTGTGGGTTAATGCATTTGGGGAGGGCAAACAAAGCTAGTGGATACACAATAAATGGAGGGTATTGAGAGGGTTTGAGGAAGTGAGTGGAGTGCATGTCCACAGGTCCCTGAAGGTGGCAGGGCAAGTGGATAAGGTGGTAAAGAAAGCAGAATGCTTTCCTTTTTTGGATGGGGTATTGAATACAAAAGCATGGATGTAATTCTGGAACTATATAGAATGCTGGTTAGGCCACAGCTGGAATTTTGTGTACATTTCTGGCCGCCACATCACAGGAAAGACATAATTGCTCTGGAGAGAGTACAGAGGAGATTTATAAGAACATTACCAGGGCTTGAAAATTGAAGCTACGAAGAAATATTGGATAGGCTAGGGTTGTTTTCCTTAGGTCACCCCTTGCCCTCCTTTGTTCTAAATGAGGTGTACAAAATTGGGGGGCCGAGATAGGATAGACAGGAAAGACCTATTTCTCCTAGCTGAGGGGTTAATTACCAGGGGGCATAGATTTAAGGTGATTGGTAGAAGGATTAGAGAGGACATGAGGAAATACCTTTTCACCCAGAGGGCGGTAGGTATCTAGAATTCACTGCCTAAATTGATGGTTAAGGCTGAAATGCTCAACTCATTTAAAAGGTAGCTTGATATGCACCTGAAGGGCTGTAACATGCAAGGCTATGGACCAGGTGCTGGAAAGTGGGATTAAAAATAAGACGCTATGGCCGATGCAGACACAATGAGCTGAAAGGCCTTTTTCTGCGCCGTAACTTTTGTATGGTTCAATAGCAGCCATCTGAATGCAACATGAAGGGATAAAGAAAGAAACAAGACAAGACTTGCCCAGCAACAAAAAAAATGGAGGCAGACTTATGACCTAAAATTATTAAACTCAAATATTGAGTCCAGAAGGCTGTAGAATGTCACGTCAAAAGATGAACTTCTGTTCACTGAGCTTGCATTGAGTTGGGCGGTGGGGTGTATGCATTGTGACGTACACAGCATTGTAGTTATATAGGACAGGTTGAAAGGAGCATTGGGCCTTTTTTTGTCTGTCATTGTTGATAACTTTTGAAGTGTGCTAATAGGTTGCCTTGTTTGCCTATGTAACAATTGTGATTACATTTCAAAGTTGCTTCACTGGCTCTGAATCTTTTTGAAGTGTCTTGAGGACATGAAAGACACTATATAATTGAAAGTTCTTTCTTTCTTACTGACAGGTTGGCCACATGTCTGTCAGCGAGGAGTGTACTGTCAACTCCCGGCATCTTAGAACTAGATTCTGCTTGCACAACAAGATGGCACATGATTCAAGGGTTGAATTGTGATGTGTAGAAAGACCTTCCAGCTGGAGTGTTGATGACAAAAGCATATTTCTGTCATTCCTAAGTAGCTCTAACTGATCCTCTGTGATTCTTTCTTAAATTTCTCCTGCCTTCAGGAAACTTATGGAGGAATGCCCATCATAACACTTCTGGGTGCTTAAAGTAAATATTTAACTCCTTGAAATATTAAAATGTTGTAACAGTTCCCAAAAGTAAAAAAAAAAGGTCAAAAATAAAGAATAAAAAGAAACACCTAACTACATGTAAAAATGTGACCCAAAAATAAATAAGAAGGAATTAAATGAAAATCAATCCCAAAACAAGTATTTTTTTAGATTATTGGGATGTGGGAATCACTGACAAGGTCAGCCTTTATTCCTGATCCCGAGTTCCTTGCAGAGGTGGTTGTGCATCATCAGCACAAGCTGAGCTGTTTGATAAAACTCAATAGCTTGCTGGGCCAATTCAGAGGGCAGTTAAGGGTTGACTAAAGTCTTTCTGCTCTTAAAGCTTGAAGAATGAGGATAGTCCC
This sequence comes from Cetorhinus maximus, assembly GCF_964194155.1. Taxonomy (NCBI): domain Eukaryota; kingdom Metazoa; phylum Chordata; class Chondrichthyes; order Lamniformes; family Cetorhinidae; genus Cetorhinus; species Cetorhinus maximus. Next base: position 192,982,689 of record NC_135879.1, read on the forward strand.
TCCAGTAAAGCTAAAGCCAAACTGATCCTCATCCTGCTGCATGTTCAGCCCCACTTTGGATGGAAAAATAATGTGGTAAGCAACAGACAGTGATACTGTTGAAAACATATGCTGAAATAAAAACTATCACTCCACCTCAGTTGTCCAAATTAAGGAGTTCTCCCAACCACATCTCTATGGTGTACTCCACAGCAAGTGGAGTTTGCCTGGGCCCTATTATATCTGCTCTCTTCTATGTGAGAATTTCTAGTTGGACTATCAGTCATGATTGCAAAGGCCAGCCAAGGCCTCCAAAGAGACATCCATTTATTCTCATTTGACCTTCAAATAACCCAGGTGCCATGGACTGCAGATCTCTGTAGCTACCTGAATAATGGGTAAAAGAAGAAAGAACCAATTAAATGCATACAGCACATTTCATGACTTTAGGATGTCCCAAATGCTTTACTAGCACTAAACTACTTTTTTAAGTGTGGTAACTGTTGTAATGTTGGACATGTGGCAGCCAACCTGTACACAGCAAAGTCTCACAAATATCAGTGAGATAGTGGCTAGATAATCTGTTTTAGAAACATTGGCTTAGGGATAAATATTGTCCAGAGGGCGAGAGAGAATTCACCTGCACTTTTTTGAAAAGTATCATGGGATTCTTTACATCCATCTGAGGGTAGATGGGGCATTTAGCATTGCACCCAAAAGATGGTGTCTCTGACATCTCAGCCCACCCTCAATTTCACACTGTTGTGTCAGCTTACAGTTTGTACTCACGTCTCTGGAGTGGGACACAAACCTGCACCCCTCTAAGGTGAGGAAGTTACCTATCAACCACAACTGAAACAACATGCACGATCATATTTCTGTGCATGATCTGAAATGACTCCCTCCTTTTCATGTATGCAATGGTGTTGACGTATAGAACCCCAATGACAGCATGAGTTCCATCTGTAATTCTCTACACAATTCAGAGTCCTGGGCCCATTCCAGATGACATACTGGGCACTTAACTGGACAGTATTTGGCCTTTCCCGGGATAAAGAAGAGGTCAGCAGCTCTTGTTAATGGCAGCACTACTGGGGAGGCAGTGGCTGCTGCTGGTATGATACTAAGCCAAGAACTAGTATTGTTCTTGGATCCGAGGCCACAGGTGAGTGATGATGAGAAGGGATCGCAAAGTGGGGATGGTGGGGTTAGGGGGAGGGTGGTTAGCAGCAAGGACAGGGGGGGGTTGTCCCTGCACCTCAATCGAGCACAGAGTGCCTTTGAACGAGGGACTTCCTCCAGTAACCCACAAACAACGCTACATGGATTTGATTTTCATGCTCCCTGCATGGCGAGCCTCACACTGTGGGCCTCAATTGCTCAATTAAGAGCTTCAATTGGCAGCGGGGTGTGAAAGGCGCCCACGGGCCTTTCTGCCACAGACTTAATTGGGCTGGAGGTGAGAAAATGGCAGGGTCCCCACTTGCACTCTCCCACCTGATTAAATGCCACCTCACCACCAAAATTGCCACAAGTGAGGGCATCAAATACGATCCATTCTTTCCACTGCAAAGGTGCAGGCATTTCCCCTGACAAATATTAAATCAGTCACTTGTTTTTTTTATTCATTCAGGGGATGTAGGCTTCGCTGGCTGGGCCAGCATTTATTGTCCATCCCTAATTGCCCTTGAGAAGGTGGCGGTGAGCTGCCTTCTTGAACCACAGAAGTCCATGTAGTGTAGGTACACCCGCAATGCTGTTAGGAAAGGAGCTCCAGGATTTTGACCCAGCGACAGTGAAGGAACGGTGGTGTATTTCCAATTCAGGATGGTGAGTGGCTTTGAGGGGGTCTTCCAGCTGGTGGTGTTCCCATATGTCTGCTGCCCTTTTCCTTCTAGATGGTAGTGGTTGTGAGTTTGGAAGGTGCTGCCTAAGAAGCCTTGGTGAGTTCCTGCAGTGCATCCTGTAGTTGGTGCACACTTCTTTCATTGTGTGTCGGTGGTGGAGGGAGTGAATATTTGTGGATGGGGTGCCAATCAAGTGGGCTTCTTTGTCCTGGATGGTTTTAAGCTTCTTGAGTGTTGTTGGAGCTGCATTCATCCAGCCAAGTGGAAAGTATTCCATCGCACTCCTGACTTTTGCATTGTAGATGGTGGACAGGCTTTGGGGAGTCAGGAGGTGAATTACTCAGTGCAAGATTCCTAGCCTCTGACCTGGTCTTGTAGCCACAATATTTATATGGCTAGCCCAGTTCAGTTTCTGATTATTGGTAGACTCCAGGATGTTTATAGTGGGGTACTCAGTGATGGTAATGCCATTGAATGTCAAGGGGGGGATGGTTAGACCCTCTGTTGTTGGAGATATTCATTGTCTGACACTTGTGTGGCATGAATGTTACCTGACACTTGTCAGTCCAAGCCTAGATATTGTCTGGGTCTTGCTGCATTTGGGCATGGACTGCTTCAGTGTCTGAGAAGTCATGAATGCTACTGAACCTTGTGCAATCATCAGTGAACATCCCCACTTCTGCCCTTATGTTGGAAGGAAGGTCATTGATAAAGCAGCTGAAGATGGTTGGGCCGAGGACACTACCCTGAGGAACTCCTGCAGTGATGTCCTGGAACTGAGACGATTGATCTCCAACAACCACAACCATCTCCCTTTGTGCTAGGTATGACTCCAACCAGCGGTTTTTCGCATAACAAAGAATGGTAGGTTGAGGCTGTAAGGATCCTCACAATAATGGGAAAAAGCTTTGTTCTGGTCATTGAGTCTGCCTCTAAATCAGATCCCAACAGGTGGCATAGTTAAGTCATGAACTGAGAAGTTGGACCTCACTGCACCAATTATGTACTCACAAAACAGGTGCAACACGGCTTACTTTCAGGGGTCAATGTCCTGAGCCCCAAGAGTGTATCAAAAATATACACCCCAGCATTGAATCGGCTCATTTTTCAGGCAGTTGGGACAGATGCCTGAAATATGCCTTCATGCCCCTTACTTGTATTAAACAGAGGCTTATCGTTTACTTACAACCCATCTGAAGAATTGGGCTGTGCAGTTTAGCAGATGCAGCCAGCAAAATGGTAAGTAAACCAATATTCTTTTAAACTTTTTGTGAGGAAAAAGGAGGTACAGGAATGCTTCTCATGGTTCCTCAGAACTCTTTTTTTTTCATTCATTCATTGGATGTGAGAATCAGTGACAAGACTAGCGTTTCTTGTCCATTCCTAATTGCCTTTATGTTGGTGTGCTGCCAACTTGAACCACTGCAATCCAAGTAGAGTAGGTACACCACAGTGCTGTTAGGCGGGGGATGAATTTGAGGTTTTTGACCTGGTGACAGCGAAGGAACGACAATATAGTTACAAATCAACATAGCATGTGACTTGGACAGGAACTTGCAAGTGGTGGTGTTCCCCTGTGCCTTCTACCCTTTTTCTTCTAGGTGCTAGTGGTCATGGGTTTGGAAGGTGCTGTCAAAGGAGCCTCGATGGTTACTGCAATGCATCTTGCCACTGTGTCAGTGATGGAGGGAGTGAATGTTGAAAGCAGTAGATGGGGTGCCGATCAAGAAGCTGCTTAATTGTCCTGGATGGCATCATGCTTCTTGAGCGTTGTTGGAGCTGTGCTCATCCAGGCAGGTAGAAAGTATTCAATCACACTCCTGACTTTTGCCTTGTAGTTGGTGGACAGGCTCTGGGGAGTCAGGACGTGAGTTACTCATCGCAGGATTCCTAGCCTCCGACCTGCTCTTGTAGCTACAGTATTTACATGGTTGGTCCAGCTCATTTTCTGGTCAATGATGACTCCAGGATAGGGAAGTAGATGCTCCCCGATGTCAATGTCATTGAATGTTAGTGGGAGGCGGTTAGACTCTCTCTTGCAGAGCTCCTCAGGATTTTCACTGATGATTGCATTGTGTTGAATTCAGTTTGCAACTCTTCAGGTAATGAAGCAGTCCGTGCCTGCATGCAGAAAGCTCAGGACAATATTTCGGCTTGGGCTTATAAGTGGCAAGTAACATTCATGCCACGTAAGTGCTAGGCAATGACCATTTTCATGAAGAGAGAATCTAACCACCTCCTCTTGGCATGTAATGGCATTTGTATTGCTGAAACCCCCACCATTAACATCCAATAGCTTACCATTGACCAGAAATATAACTGGGCCAGCTACAAGAATGCAGGTGGTATTGGCAAGGCTATGGGTATTGACAGCAGAAAGCATGCCTTCTATTTTGACAAAAGTGCTAATTAATTTCTGCTCTCCACAGATGCTGCCTGATCTGCTGAATGTTTCAAATATTTTCTGTTTTCACTGTGCATACCTCCTAAGGTATCTTGAGTTCTGGGGAGTCTCATGAAATTGGTCCTTATCATTCAACTCGTGCTGCAATATGGGAGCAGCCATAGTGATTCTTATCCACCAATCTTATTATCTGCGACTTGTGAGGCCAAGACTCCAGGGCTTAGCAAATGGAAGGTCTACATAAAAGTGCCAGTATACAGAGACAAATAAAAAGATGTAAAAGCTTCAATGTACAAGTTATGAAACTCACTGCAGACAAATGTTGACATCCAATAAACAGCACCAACCTCTATTTACTTACACGTCATGTGTCCATTTCATATGAGTGAGATGTGTGCTGGCACAAATCCCCCCCTGAAGTTGCTTATAGTGTGGCCTCTTTGATCGCACCTTGTAAAATTAGATGTGCCAAAAAGTATGTGAAGTGAGGAGCCTTATTTGCTGACCTATACCTGCTGCCAGGGAGGCTCACCCCATCAGGCAGGCATCCAAAGAGCCATGGTTATAATGTAATCATTATCCTATATGTTTGTAAAATCAGTACTTGTCTATGGTTACATCCTAGTTCATACTCCTTAAAAATGCAGCAGATTTATGACTAAACATTTCCTTGCAAATGTATTAAATTCTACTACAAATATATCTTAATTGTACATGTGTTTAGCACAGAAAATTGTTAGTCGGATTATTTTATTCAGCTTTTAGGTTTGTCTAAATGGTGATTTATTGCTTGTATACCAATGTGTCACATCTGTGATTTATTAACTCTGCAAAAAGTAGTAAAATAAATCAAGTTTTTTTAAGCATATGTTTTCCAAGGTTATATTAAATTGTAAAATAATTTTAAGTGTTGGGAGACTATCAAGTTCATTTTGTGATGTTAATGAAATTTAATCTCATTAGGTTTTGCAGCTGAAAATGGTCTTTGTCCTCTTTTCTTTTAGAGGTGTTGACTCTTAACAATTAGTGGCTCCACAAGCACCAGCAGATCTTTGTTTTTTCCTATGTGGTCATTCTTGAATGTAAGACAAGACAGGCAATATCACAATATAGGGCTTCACAGTCCTCACCCAATACCAACATCCATGCATTTTTTAGTAAGGACTAGTAGCAGTAATCGAAGTTGGAATACAGGCTGGTTTTTCATTCTTCTTTAATGCCCAGGTAGAGTGAGCTCAGATCAGTTAACTCGCCATTTCTCAGGGATCAAAGCTGGAAACACTTCACCTTATGGACTTGTACTACACTAGGTTGTCCAGTCAGTAAAGGGTAATTTTCCATAGCATTCTTTAAATAGCAACTTGAACTGGGATATACCAAACAAATGAAGAGTTTGCACTATTATTATTACAACTGAAGTTATAGTGGAAACAAACCAATATGTTCTGTTTGTATTGAATATTCCCACTGGAAAATCAATAATACAACACGTACAATATACAGGGGTATAGGGGAAAACTGAAAAAGCAAAAGGTAATTTGTTGGGAGCTCCTCCAAACTGTTATTCATCAACATTCATTCTCTTCTGCAAAAATAGGAGCAAAATTGACAAATAAACTGTAAACCAACGGATGTGATTAGAGATTACCAATAAAGTTGTGGTATGGGACTGGGCAGCAGCCAGTATCACCTTAATTATGATCCTTTTAGTTAATATATCCTTCTTTTTACAAGTATATCTATGGCTAAATGAAAAATAAAATCACTTTCCTTCATGAGTTTCCATTGAAGATGTATGCAACATAACCATGTGTTGACAAACTAACTTTCAAAAGCATCTCTCCCTTCAAGTAACTTTTGAGGAAATCCCATCTTACTTTCCTGTACTAAATTTACACTCTAGGTATAGCCTTCAGTTCTTTCTGACCACAAAAGGCATTGCCATGAGATCAGGAAGTGATCCATGGTGCTGAATCTTAGGTCTCAAAAATGGCTGGATTGGGTGGTGTTAGAGATGAAAATGGAAACATTTTAAACCAGGAACCCAACCCAACACTCACATTTTTAACAGAAGTTGGATGAGAGTGGGCGGCCAATCTGTTTAGGAAAAGTTGATTGGTCATGTTAATATTATCATGAGGTTGCCTGCATTTCTTCTGTTCTTATGTTCTCATGCCTTCATTTTTACAATCATCCTATTTTTAACTCATTTAGGCCAGATTTCCTACGCCTCCGGAAAGCCAGCAACTGAACGGAGGCGAGGAGGGCTGAATCTATAAGACAAATGCTTTACAGAGCTGCTTGTGGGCCAGAAGTTTTCTTCCGGACTCAAAACATTACCCTGTTATCTACGATCCGATACCGCAACCACCAGCGATCCCCCATCGACCACCTTTGGACCCCATGACCACTATTGGGCTGGCCCTGACCACAATTAAGATTACTGCAATCAGAACCCATCCCCACCTCTGCAATCTGGATTCTCCCTTGTTATAATCTCACTTACGCCTCCACTACAACAACCTGCTCTCGTAAACTGCAGCCTTGTGAAGCAAGTTTCTTTCTCAAATGTCCTCCAGCCAGTCAATCAGGCTTCCTTCGTGCAGGAACTGTACAGGAAAAAAAGAGTCCTGCAGTTAACTGCAGGCCATTTGGGAAATCCACTCTTCTGGGTTTCCCAAATTCATAAACCTCGACTGCATGGAGCCATTTCTAGGCTTAAATCCAAGCCATTTTTTTCTGAAATTCCATGGGCCATTATCCCATGGGCTCAGAGTTTTGTTACGTAAAGTTTCAGGATTTTGAAACAGCAACAGTGAAGGAATGGTGAGATATTCCCAATTCAGGATGGTGTGTGAAGAGCATTTGCTTGCAGCGATGTTTCTATGGAAATGCTGCTGTAGGTGGTTTGGTGAGTGTTATGTATTCTGGTTCTCATAAGTTAGAAATAATCATAATTTAGACTCAAAATACTGGGGTTTCATCAAGTATATTTCTTTTTACTCTTCATGTGGCTGGTAAACTGATACATTGTTGCTCGACACCTGACTCCAGTGTACCTTGGATGTACATTCGCATTAGTTCCTATTTTTTTAATATAATATAACAATTTAACATCCTTCTTTCTTCAAAAACACATAATACCTTCATATCAATATAGCTGCTCCAATCATTAACTTTCTTTTCTAAGCTGAAGAAGACTAACAATCAAATTAAATGAATAAGCTTATAAATAAGAGCCTGTTATAACTTATAATTTTCTTTTCTCAAAACATTATTCATGGTATAGCTTAGGTGGCAGGATGTTGTGCTTCCATCTTGTGGATTTGGCATTCATCACGCTCAGTGGTGAATTGGCACACTAATAGACAATGTTGTGCATGTTGGTCCTGGTATTGTAGGAGTCATGCTTGATGTTATTAATGTTGCACCACTTGTGGGTGATGCTGTTGGTGTTGTCTCTCTGGTTAGTGATGTTGCTGCTGTTGTTGGTGAACTCCTCTGCTTTTCCAGCTCAGGTGTAGGTAGAATATGGATTCTGTCCCTTCTCATATGCTTACCGGTTTAGGTCTCAATGAGACTCAATGAGACTTGGCGACTCAGCTTCACCAACATCATTTGCTGGGTTCCAGGTTTTCATGATTGGATCCTGTACATGTAGTTTGTCCTTTCAACAGCTCAAGCAGGGATTTAGTATGTTTGTTAAAGTGTTGACCTCCTTCTTCTTACGCATCTTACGAGAGTTGTTGTCTTACTTTTTCCTGGTTGCTTGGGGTGGAAATTTCCATTCCAGAGGCTAGTGCAGTGGCGGGCAGGAGGGCAGGTTTTTGTGCCAGACCTTCTGCTTTTCAGCTTATTAGTTATGCATCAGGGAGGAAATCGTCGAATCCTGTGGCGAGGCCGGCAGTATTTGTTCATTCCACTGTTACTTCATGGGGTCCTGGCGCCATATTTAAATAGCACCCACACAAACATTCACTCTGTGCAGTCAGGTGTTGTGTCATTCAGGTTCTCCAGGGCACCTAAAAGACCGAAACCCTTGGCTCCATGGTTCAGCAAAGCCTCCCTGGAGAGACTCCTCAAGGTTGTCCAGGACGGGCGGGAGCTCCTCTTTCCTTGGGATGGGAGTAAGGGGTCCGCCAATCTGACCAGTCTGGCCTGGGAGGAGGTTGTCAGGGAGGTCAGCACCTGTGGACCTCAAAAAAGGACTCCCCTGCAGTGCTGAAAAAGGGTAACTGACCTGATTTGCTTCGCCAGAGTAAGTGAACCTTCTCCTCACTCCAAACTAACACTCTCAAAAGGAAACCAAGCAGCCTAAGGGTTACAGTCCACTGAGATCTCACACACTACCAGCAGAAGGGACATCAGCACTGATTGTCTGACAGCACTCTAACATCATCATCCCTTATAAGACCCTGCACAAACGGCATCTTCATCCCTTACTGTGGAGGACTCAGCACACACAGCAGGCATGCATGCTTCTGAACTGCTCTTTCATCCATGGAGCTCACAGCCAATCCATTTGTCTTTATGCAGTACAAGATTTCCCACAACTAGATGGAGAGATTCCAGACCGGAGTGGAGGGCGCTGCAGTCGAGGGCACTCGCCCCCAACGAAGAACAGGCAGCAGAGGTCGCTGGAGAGGATAGGGATCATTCCTGCATGGAAGGTGAGTTAGGCCTCCCCCAACAAGCCAGTAAAGGTCCATCCAGTAGACATCAGCTACACATGGACAATGGCTATAATGCAAGTGCCTATCCAGTCAATCACTAATTGTCTCTTTTCTCTATTCTAGCCTCCAGCAAGAAAAGGCAGAGGGAGAGTGCCAACAAGCGCCCCAGCCCCGGTGCCCAGACAAACTCAAATGAGGATCCTGAGAAAGCATCTGATGAAGACCCATCACTGCATTCACCTGCACCCTCCACCAACACAGATACACGCACCTTAGTGGGTCTTAATTCTAGAGTAGGTTCAGGTTCTCAATCTGGTGATCACTCAGACATGGGTCCACAGCAGGCAGAGGCAGTCTCAGCCATGTTCTCCAACACTGGAGACCAGGCTCCTGCTGAATCTGAGTCCAATGACAAGCTTCAGGAATCAGACCTGAGAGAAATGTTGGAGATGTAATGACAGGCAAGGGAACATCAGGCAGAGTTTCAGAGGCCGTCAGCAGATTGGAACAAAGGATGGAGGAGACTGTCCAAGTTCTTACTGATGTCGTGACTCTGGCGGCAAGCACACCAAAGTCTCCATTGGAAGGGTGGCAGCCACCTTGGAGGCCCAGGTACAGCAGAATGCACAGTTTCTACCAGGTATGTGCTCGGATCTGCACACCATTGCTCTAGCCATGCAGTGGCGAGGTGAGAGGGGGACAGAGCACCTCGATCTCTCTCCAAGGCACCTCAATCTCCCTCCAGGTTCCCCTTCTCCTCAAGGAGTCAGCGACAGCCCTTGGACACCCACACAGAGGAGCAGCGTCAGCCAGGCATCCTGGAGGCTTCCATCCAGGACACTCAAAGGGTGTCCAGCAGCTCCAAATCCCCTCTGTCTGTGACCCCATTAACTCCAGCTGGTCAGGCCAAGGAAGGTGAACCTGCCCCAGATCAGGAGACCATTAGCAGGTCAGGGCCATAAGGCCTCAGACCTCCAGAGGATGTCTGCCAAAGTTATCTCAGACAACAGGTTGTAGCAGTCAGCAGGCTGCCTCCACCTCTGCTGTGGGGATGTGCTAAGGTGTAGTGTTAGAGCAAGAAAAAAATGAAGAAATTCTGAATGCACAATGCTGGCACAGGTGTTCAATCACTATGTATACTTTGTACCTTTGTAAATATATTTTGCATCTCTCTTTCAACGTCTCAGATACTGAATGGCTCTTCCATGTGACGCAATATTCCATGTTCATCCAAGGGTAACAGATGCCCCCCTCCTCAAGTATCTCCCATCATGTCCCTCAGTTCCATGTTGCCTCACTCAATCTCATCTCAGTCAGTCACTTTTAGTTCCACATAAGTGACATGAACAAAGGCAGTTCCTATATGAACATGAACATGGTGGTTGGACAATGCACATATAAGCCTTGCACAGAGGACCATATAATGTGGCCTCATGAACATTGTTCTTGGAAGGTTATTGATTATCCTGCTGCAGCTGCACTGAAGTCTGTTCTCTGTGTATGCTGTAGGTATTTTTCGTGACCCATGTTGGAGTCATTCCAACAAAGCGCATTTCTCAATGGCCTCCATTTAATGACTGACAGGTTTGGGTAACAGTTTAATTAATCATTGAGGATGATAGCCTTTCATGCCTGACTGCAGCATTACTGTTACTGCATTTATGCTGAACATTACTGTTTTATTAGTTCCCACTCTCCACATGCATGATATAGAGCAATGGGAGTTGGTTGTACTTGGTGACATTTGAAATGTCTACGAGGCGGCAATGAGTCTGTGATATTATAGCTGAGTGTCCAGCCTGATGATGCCGGCCTATTACATGTGACAATGTTAGTTTTCACCTGAAGGTTTGCTTAGCGCGGCTTCACAGAATCCCTGTGTTAGGTTTTAGTAGGACAATCGACATGGATCTCTCAACATGACAGTGCAATCAGTTTCTTAGGCTTCCTCGTACATATCGCACTATGGCAGATTAAAAATGTGGAGGTCTGTAATGGGATGAGAGCAATGCTCCTGTATATCTCCAGAGCGCTCTTCAGTATTTACGAGGATACTGAGTTATCCCTAAATGCTGTATTAATACTGACTGGGCCATGCCTCTCTCAGATGCCAAGACAATGCTAGACATTAACTTGGGATGCTTCCGACAATGGCAGGGTAATGAGTCCTTGTCATTGATCATACAATGGTCCTGCTGAAACACTCTATGCTTACAAAGGTAACCTAATTCACAGGTTCACTTTGATGCTGTAGAGTGACAGATCACAGCATCCTGAAGAGCAATCTCATCCTGGGGCTCAGTATCAAGATGCGGCATCACCATTAATCATACAAGAGAGGTGGCATTTGGTGAGATGCCGCTGTCCGGATTTAGATCTCTCTTCAGATGGTCAAATAATAAGCAGTGACTGATGATCTTCCTCCTTGTGCCATCTTGCTAAGGTCCTGTCACACTGCCATGGGTGCATTGATGTTTGCACATGCCTTTCTGCCCCTTGAAAGCTGCCATGGCCAGTGAAATGTTGGCGCCGTGGTTGAAAGGACTGCACAATGTGTATTTTTTCCAGGTTGAGCGCTGGTGAAGTGCTTATCCCATTACAGAATGGCCACATGCTCCTTAGGGTGCTTAGCATTTCAAGGATGAGGCAATTGTTACACATGAATGTGACTATTCATTCTGAGATTGATGATTTTCATTGAGATGTTGAAGATGACAAAGTAGGTCTTATTGTCTACCCTGCATCGAAGGGATAGGAGAACTGTGCTCGTATCAACATGTCTTCAACTTTTTCACCCTGGAACCTTATCGCTATGAGGGTCTTACAGGCACATCTTGCGCATTGTGTCTGTGCAATAGATTCTTCATGTGGCACGTCAGAATACTCATCCTCTTCAAAATCATCTTGTTCCATGTCCTCCTCATCCAAGGAGATGTGTACTTCCTCCATGTCTCCATGTGGCAACTCATCTCCCCTTTGTAATGCTAGGTTGTGTTCAGCGCAGCAAACAATGATGATGCAGGACACCCTCTGTGGAGAGTATTGGAGAGCGGCACCTGATCAGTCCAAACATCTGTAACACATCTTCAACATGCCAAAGGCTTGCTCTATTAAGAGCCTTATTGCAGTATATCCCACATTGTATCGCTCATCAGACGTACCATGTGGACAACGAATGGGCACCCTTAGTCACATCTTTTGAAGGTGCCCCTTCTCACTGAGGAGCCAATCCTGAATGTGCTGAGGGCCCGCAAAGATCTATGGCACCTGGGAGTAACTCATGATGTCTAATGGCAACAGGCCCTTCTTCTCCTCAGTCGCATCAAACCTATCGAGAAGGCAACATGGTCGACAGCCTGCATTCCACACCCCTCCTTGTCTTTGTGGACAAATAAAATAGAGACATGATTGCACCTCATTTGGAATGCTGTCCCTCCATCGCCAAGACAGGAAGCCAGTGTAAAGAGCTAAGCCTGCCCTCATTTCAGACAGGGCATCCCCAGCCACCCCTGGCAGCTGAAGCACACCCTGAAGGTTCACATATGGCTGAGCATCCCCCTCTGACATGACTGCACATTAACAAATAGGCTATGACCAGGGTGAATAAAACCATGTGCTCTTACCCTCAGTCAAGCTGGCAGCTTGCCTCTGTTAGCCTAGTTACTAGCCCAGCCTTGCACTAATTTCATGACTGCAAGCATTGTGGCCTGTAAGCAGATACCTCTCCTGACTGCGACTGTGCCGTCTGCTGCCCAGTACAAATCCTCCAACCCCCAGGACTAAAATCTGCAATCAACTGACCATAACCTGCACAGAACGCTGTACCCGATCATCACGGCCCAGAGAGGCCTCCCCCCTCCCTGGACCGGAACCAAGACATGTGTGCCATGCAAAGCCCTCTAGCAGAACCAGCTGAGCCCCACAACTGATTGAATCTGCTCCTGACTATGTGACCTCAGCCCCAGGAGAGTCTCACACTGCTACCCTCTGTACCTTTAACAACCTCTCCCAGTGATGCATCCGTGTTCTACTCTTCACTCCAATGGTCCAGCCAACACCCCCCTCCAGTCATGCATCTGCCTTCCCCCCTTCCCTCCCATGTTCCATGTCCCCCACCCCAGTCATTGCTCTGCCTTCTGCCTTCCGCTGGTATTGCCTCCCGTGCATCAGCCTTGGCGCAGCTCCTGAGAAGCACCTAAATATTGCAGTAGCACTGTTAAAGGTAGATGAATGCAATGTCTACATACTTGGAAGTCGCTGGTGAAGTTAAGGTCGCCAGGTGCATGCCACTTATATACAGTTGTGAAGCAGACCATTCTAATTATTCATTGGCGAGGCACACAAATTTGGAGGGAGAACATGATTCCGGCCAGTTGTATTTTTAATGAGCATTCATGAGGCACAAAGGCTGCAAATGTGTTTCCCAACATCTATCAGTGGGGAAGCTGACCCGCCTTTAGCCCGCCATGAAAATCGGGAGAACAAAATTCCAAATTAATTTTCAGCCAGTGGGAAACTGACTTTTGCCATCGCTCCAGGTTCTGTGTTCCACCGCCCGCCACCACCCCCCACCCCACAACGCCCCCTGCCACGAGTCTTCTCCCCCACTCCCCAATGGTGGAAGCAGAATATTCTACCCTCGGAGGAAATAGCTTGTTTGGCAAAGTTGTCTTATACTTTCTTCCATTCAACAGCTCTGCAGGCGATTTCATGTCAGCCATGAGAGGTGCAGATTGGAGTGATAAGAAGGTAAGGTTTGGTCTTCCTTTGTCTCTCAGCATTTTGTGAGAGTTTTCATGACTGTCTGGATGTGCCTTTCTAAATACCTGTGTTCCCTTGCGTAGTGTGGTGATGAAGTGAAAATGTTGAACCCATACCATTCTCTAGAAGTGAATTGGGTCTCATTGTCCCATATTATTCTTTCAGGAATCCCTTGCTCAGAGAACAGAACTCATGCAGCTGAGATGATCGTTGTAGCTCTCAAATCTTTCATCTTTTGGATAAAAGGGAGCTTTGAGTAATAGTATGCAACAAAGGATACCATTTTTGATTGTGTGTGAATAAATCAGCTCCCATAGTATGATATGGCCTGGGTGGTACTTCAGTAGCTATCATCTCCTCTTTCTACTGTGTATTTCTATACTTCTGGCATATATTGCATGTAGACGCCATTCTTTCAAGGTCTTTGTAGATGCTTATCCAATACACAGATGATCTGGCTCTGAGCTTACACTTTTCCATTCTCATGTGGTCTTCATGTATCTTCTGGAGAAGCTTCTTCTGCACCATTTTGGGTATGATTATTCTGGATCCGGCTAGTAGAACACCATCACCTAGTGAGATGTCATCTCTGAAAGACTGATACTGTTGCACTGTTGGCTGTATTTTGCTGTATGCTGTACTTGCTGTGCCTTATTAGATGATCTCCCCAGATCATTTGCTGAGATCACTGTGAGGGAATCTATATTTTTGGATATTTGTCTGTGTGCTTTTAGAAGTAAGTATCATGAAGCTATTAATGTATACAACATTATTGGATTTTTTTTAAATGGAGGTTTAGCCTGTGGGTGTGTCTTAACTGAATTAAAGCCAGCTAGTTTTGAGATGTAAGAGAAGTAGAGTGCATTTGCATTTTTTTGAATAGAGCATTCAAGAAGGGGGGTGAAATCTGGCACCTAGCTAGCAGAGACCAAGCAATATTACTAATAAAATTGGCACTATGAAAGGGGTTTTATTGTTAGAAGAGGTGGAGTTCAAAGGAGCTGGTAATACAATGAGAATTTATATTCAATGAGCTATGTTGGGTATAACAGACAGCAGTTTTGTGTGCGCAGAGCAGAGACAATGTAAGATCAAAGCAGCTGCCTGCCTACAACTGACTCCACAGAAACCAAAGTGAAAGGAGCCTCATTTTGAATTTGTAAAGTAAAAAAGTTTTGCCTGGTGTCTGCTGAAAGCCTATGGGTCGCTGTTGCCTTCTTGGAGATTAGTTTGGGAATTCGTTAAAAGTTATGATAGTAGTAATTTGTAGCCGTGTGTATATATTTAACTTGCGTAAATTAATAAGTATCTCATGTATTCTGATATAAAACCTCTCACGAACTGGTGGTCTGATTCCTGAATTTAGAGCTACATCTCAAACATACAAAAATAAAAATATAGGTTATGACAGTTGTTTAAAGTTTCCCTCTGGGATTTTTAAGTAACTCAGCTTTACCAACTGCTGGGTCATAACACTAAGCACCTGTGGGGGATGAACTTTGGTTGACTGGAGATTGTAACATTTAAGGTACAGAATGTACCAAGGGTTGATACATTCGATTCTGCCTCAGGGAAGGGGCGGAATCCTGTTGGGGGGTAGTAACAGGTTACACTGATCAGTTCAAGGGGCAGGTAGGGCATCAGTGTGGACAGAATACTCCTCTGATGGTCCACTAGCCTATTGTTAGGAGGCTGTCTCCAAGTAGCTGCCAGAATTCGGCCTTAGCTAATGATCCATCTGACACCATTAAAATGCCAGCGGCTTCTGAAAATGGCCTATAAGTGGGGCCCTAATTGGCTACTTGCTTCTGTGGAGTGAGTTGCCAGTCCTCTGCTGGGAAGCTTGTCCAGAGGCAGGACAGCATTGTGGTGGCGGGGGGAAGTGGGGAGGGGGGTGGTGGGGTGCAACTTGCCATGCGACTCTCCAAATTTCCCTATGCTCCTGCCTCCAAAGCTGTCTCCATGGCACTTGTGAGATTCATTCTGTTCACGCAGTAATCCAAGCTTTATTTTCTCAAAGTCTCAGGTTTAATCTTAAAATCCCAAACTATTCCTATCCATTAACAATTGAAAGGCTAGGTGACTCTCACATTTGATCTGGCATTGCTGGCTTTCGAATCTTATGCGTCCTGGAAGAATTAATAACCAATTGTGATTCACAAAGGGGTCAAGATATCTCTTCTGGTATGAGTTCACAAATTACTTCTATAAATTAGATTATAGTTGCTGTATGGGACATTATAAGAAGGAGCATTGGTCTATATGACCTGTAGAATATTGGCCTTCCCTTAATGGTCAGGGCGCGATTTTATGTTAGAGCACATAGGGAAGGGAACCTGCCATCCTTACCTGGTCTGGCTTACGTATGACTCCAGGCCCACAGCAATGTGGTTGACTCTTAAAAGCCCTCTAAACAAGGGCAATTGAGGATGGGCAATAAATGCTGGCCTAGCCAGCCACGCCCACATCCCATGAACAAATAAAAAAAATAGAACTCGTCGGACAAAAAGTTTGGAATAGCCAGAAATAAGGGGCAGCATTTTCCAGTCGGGCGAGCGGGGGCAGGGCCTGCTTGCCAACACATAAAATGACACGGGATGACGTTGGGCGTGTGTTCGACTCACGCCGGCTCGTGCCCACTCCAGCACCGACGGGAGGAAAATGCTGCCTGAGGAGAACGCATAGAAAAACTTCCGTTGCTTGGGATCAGGACACTAATTTATGGTGAAAGTAAGCACTCAAAGTCAGATGGTTTGGCATTCCCCCTCAAAGCAAATATATGCACTTCTGGATTTTAAAAAAAATTAAGTTAAAGATAGCAAATATGCATACACTAATGCACAAAAATGCCAATCACAATACCAGTTAAGGTCTGCAAACATATTACACAGCAATAAATCCAATCACTTTAATGCAGCTACTGAATGTCAGCTCATTAGGACTGCAAACATTAATCTCTCCCACTAAACTATTCCAAAGTAGCAGTATACATGTATGATTCTTCTTAAAGAGGCTAACGGCCTTGCTTACATCAATACAATCAACAACCAATTGGAAACTCTTCATATTCACACGTAGGGAATGAGTTCTTGGGGTAGGGACTGAATTCAAAATCATATCTTAGGGGTTATATCACTGCACCAACCCAGACCCATGAGTGTCCACTATTGACATTAGATCATGCTATTCCTGAGTAAGTTGTTTTTTAATTCATTCATAATGTGTGAGCGTTGCTGGCAAGGCATGTATTGACCATCCTTAATTGCCCCTGAGAAGGTGGTGGTGAACTGCCATTTCTGGATTTCTTAACTCTTAAAATAAGGTAAATGACTGTGTCTGTACCGCACCTGTGCAAGGAATTTGTGTCAAAACTTGAGTGATTTATTTGGATGGCTTTTAATCCATTTCTGCATTTTCTCATCAGGTACATTGCAAGTGTCACTATTTGCTGATGGGGATTGGATTTATCATGTACTGACTAACATCTCAGTAAATATAGATGCAGGACCCAAGGTAGATAAGGAGTGTTTCATCAGAAGCAGCTGGGACATTGCATTAGATTTATAAATATAAGTTACTTTTCTTAAGCTTTTCAGTCAGAGTATAATTTGTCCAACGCAACAGAGGCAATGATATTCAAGGCAAATAACATGGGGTTTACACTGCCTGGTTAGCGATAACAAAAGTATTGCATTTTCAGCTCGAATTTTGAATGGATTCTCTCCTTTTGTTGCATTTTACATTATGGTCTGGAGTCTCAACCTCAAGGCAGGTAGTGGGAGTCGGGAAAGTTCCTGGCTCGGCCCACCCGCCAGGAGAAAGTACCCGCAAAGGCAATATCTTCATTGCCGGGGGCGCGGGTGTAGCTGGAGTTGGCCAGCCGACCGGTGTAGAAGTTTGGAGGCAGCCACAGGGGTTGCCGAGTGTGGAGGAGGGCTGTTTAAAAGGCCCGCCTTGGTGCTGTGGGACTTTGTTCCAGTTAAAAAAAAGACAAAGGCCCTCACCCTTCACACCCCCTCACCCTCCAAACACTCCCCATGTCCCATCCATGCCACCTTATGCTCCCCACCTACAACCCCAAGACTTCATGCCCCTTATGCCAAGCTCTGCTCTTCCATGGAATGCACATGGCTAAGTTTGGCATAGCGGGCTTGAGGGGACATAAGGGCGGGTGAGTGGAAAGGCAGAACTTGGCATGGAGCTTGAGGGGGACCTTTTGAACTTACTTTATAAAAAGTCCCGTCATGCAGACTAGGGTTCATGACTCCTCCGAGGGGCTGTGAATCTGGCCTGACTCTGTGATGAAATATAGGACAGAATCATCCCAGGGTTGCACTAAGAGCGGTAGCGAGCAGGCAAAATGACGTCTTACCCATCGGCCGCATTGACGGCTTCTCACGCCGTATCATTACAAGTTCACCACGTTAATTATGCATTCCCGGGAAACACGCTGTTTTCATGGCGGGCCATGCCAAACCATCATCTCGCCGCTTCATCACGCCGGGCGCCATACTTAAAGTGCAGCTGCACACACACCCCTCAGTGCTTCCAGCCCAGGGCTGCCACACAGAAGACATGGCCCCGAAAAGCAAGAAGGCTGCAGCCCTCAGGTTCAATGATGCATCCCTTGAGTGCCTTTTCGATGCAGTGGAGGCTCACCGTGATGTCATCTTTGCCCACTCTGGCCTCAGGATGGGCAGCAACATCACCAATCCGGTTTGGGAGGCCGTAGAGCGGTGCACAGTGCCAATGCCCTGCAAAAAAGGACAGCTACCCAGTGCCACAAGAGAATGAATGATCTCCTCCGTTCTGCCAGAGTAAGCCACTCTTTTCATCCCTCTTAACTCACACACTCACAAACACATCACACATCCATAAGGCCCTCACTCACTCCCAGTTCAAGAGACATCACCATTCACTCTCTCACACATACCTTCATTGTCCTTATCCCATCCATGGGAGCACTCATGCACACATGCCAGGCAAAATTATCATCTGGCCTGGCAGGCGTCCTGCTTACATTCTCTCCATCTCTATTCATGCAGGACAAGCTGGCACACAACAAGAGGGAGAGAAAGGAGGAATCTGCTGACACCCTCCCTGAAGACCCATCACAGCGCTCACTCACACCCTCCACCAGCGCAGAGACCCACACCTCGGATGCCTTGGGATCACAATCTGGTGAGCACCATCGCACTGTCTGATCCACAGAAGGCAGTGGCAGGGACTTGCCAGGTGTTCGGCATTCAGAGGGCTGCTGGAGGCCAGAAACATGCTGAGCCCGAGTCAGATGAAAAGCTTCTGGACTCGGTTATGTCACAGTTGCTGGAGCTGCAAAGGCAAGCTTGGGAACATCGGGAAGGGATGTCCGCTGCACTCCTGAGATTGCAAGGCATGATGGAGGAGTCTGTCCGCCTTCAGGCTGAGGTGATAGTGCCAGCATGCCAATGCACCGAAGTCAATACTGGTAGCATGGAGACCTTGGTCCAGGACATCGCTCCTGCACTGCTGCGCATGCTGAACTCCATCGCTGACACCATAGTTGGCCTCCAACAGTGTGTACGCGAGAGGGGTGTGGGGCAGCTGGATCTCACTACAGCTACCGCTTCCCCCCAAGGGGTCAGCCTGGGGCCCTTGGGCACCCAGAGGGAAGAGGATTAGCAGGTGCATACCCGGGGCCATCCATCCAGGTAAATCCAGGAGTGTCCAGTCCATCCGAATCCCCTCTTCCTGTGGCCTCAGCAGCTCTAGCTCCACAGACCGAGGAAGGTGCCACTGCCACACAGCAGGACACTGAAAC
Organism: Cetorhinus maximus; assembly: GCF_964194155.1. Classification (NCBI taxonomy): domain Eukaryota; kingdom Metazoa; phylum Chordata; class Chondrichthyes; order Lamniformes; family Cetorhinidae; genus Cetorhinus; species Cetorhinus maximus. The sequence continues at coordinate 193,002,153 of NC_135879.1, forward strand.
ACTGAAAGCAGGCCAGGTCTCAGCCCTCCTGAGGATGCCAACCAAGGTCATCACAGTCAACACCGCATAGCAGTCAGCAGGCTGCCTCCACCTCCGCTGTGGATGTCCAGGGAGCACCAAGACATGGCGGCAGGTTAGGAAGGTTAAGAAGATGGAACTCTTTTTTTTCTACAAAACAAATAAATTAAATTAACAAACCAAGGGACAAAGTAAAAGGTAGTTCCCCACCTGGGCACAGGTGTTAATCAATTGTAGATAATGCTCACTATTTAAAATTAATTCCCAAGAATGTCTCCCTGCCTATGGTTCCTTGTTCTGATGAGCAGTGTTTGTGTTACTCAGGTGTAAAACCTTGGTTCCTGCACAAGATAAAGGCAGGTGTCTCAGTCCAGGGCCTTTTCCCTGTGCTTTGTGCAGCCTTTAGACCAAAGTGATGGTCCAATCTCACAATTCCTGGACACATTACTGATGCCTGCACCTCGACGGTCCTTGTCATTGCTGCCAGAATATCATGGGCAGGCATCACAGAGTTCTGTCTTTCTTTCTGTGTACTCTCAGCACCTTTAAGGTGGGTCTGGCCCCCATCTCTTCAGCATCTGTGACCAGTGACGCTGTGCTCCTGGAGGGCTCATGTGGACAAAGGATCAGATGGTTTTAAACTTTCACAGCTGTGTCTCAATGATATGACCATGATCACAGAGCGCAAGCGAGCTGCCCTCATCCAGACTGGAGTCTAATGTTCATAGATGCAATGTGAGGATCTATGCGGTCTCCTCACTTCATGTCGTCATCATCCTCCACAAATCTAGCAACTATAAGGGCCTCCTGAGTGTGTCTGCCTCGACTGGCCACTGCGAGGGTCTCATCGCCATCATCACCACTTTTGAGGAGCTCCTCACCCTCGTCACTGTCTACATCCTCCTCACCGGAGGAGAATTCCAGCTCCTCCTCAGCCAGCTCCTCCACGTTGCAGCGCCAGATTGTAAAGGGCGCAGCAGGTGACGATGATGCATGACACCCTCTGTGGACTATATTGCAGGGCTCCACCAGACCGGTCCAGGCACCAGAACCCCATTTTCAGCATCCCGATGGTTTGCTCCACCAAGTTGTGAGTTGCAGCATGGGCCTCGTTATACATCCGCTCTGCTGTACTCTGAGGCTGCCGCACGGGTATCATCAGCCACGTTCTCTGCAAGTAGCCCTTGTCCCCGAGGAGCTATCTCTGCAGCTCCTGTGGATCCTGGGAGATGTCAGGGATCTGTAACCGACTGAGGATGTAGGCGTCATGTGCACTCCCTGGAAACCGTGCCCAGACCTGCAGGATGCATTTTTGGTGGTCACACACCGGCTGCACATTCAGTGAATGTGCCTTGTGGTTGACATAGTTGACCCCTTGCTGCGGCGGAGATCTGAGCGCCATGTAAGTGCAGTCAATCGCAACCCAATTCCCGCTGTGGGAAACCCAAGATCTGGGCAAATCCAATCGCTCTTGCATTCTGTCTCTCTTGGTCCTGGGTGAAATGCACAAAGTTTTGTGCCCTCACAAAGATGGCATCTGTGACCTCATGGATGTATTTGTGGACGGAAGCTTGTGAGATCCTACAGAGGTCACCTGTGGAGTCCTGACAGGAGTCACTGGTGTAAAGATTGAGCACTGCGATCACTTTTACGGCCACTGACAGTGGATTCCCTCCATGTCCCCATGGCACCAAATCATGCGGTAGCAGGCAGAAGTGACCGACCAGTTCCTTAGTCATGTGCAGCTTTCGATGACACTGGTTCTCGGTCATCTGCAGGAATGAAAGGCGGTGTCTATAGACCCTGGGTCTAGCTAGACCAGCGATGGCTCGCTGTGGCTCTTCAGCAACATGTGTGGGAGCCGCCCCTTCTTCCTGAGGGTGCTACTCTTCCCTCTGCGTAGCCAGGCGCTTCTGTCAGTCGCTTCTCTGTCGTCTCCGCTTTCTATGCGCCATGAGGCATACAGCTTGTTCACGAGGCTCCATGCTCCTGATGTACCCCTCCTGTAAGATGAAAGAGAGAGATGTATGGGCTAGCTTGATTGGCTAAAATTTAGTGCGCTGCATGGCTGCCCGAAACCCCAATCACTCCACATGACTGATTGGCGGTAGCCTTGCTCATTGGACTGTATGCTGTGCTCTCAGCTCATGTGCAGGCATTCTCCTAACCCACGCTGCAAGGCTGCACTGTTAGCTTGAGCCATGGGGGATACTGGTCCAAACCAGCATGATGACATTGCAAGGGGCTGTGAGCGCCTCCACCAGTGACTGCTCCATGGCCAGCTTTAGCGAGCAGATTGTACAATGTGCCCTGTCGCCCAACTGTTCTGCAGTCCACTAAAATGCTCATTAGTTTACAGTCTTTGCACAAGGGGTGAAAAGCTCTGGAGCACTTGGTGTAACATTAAGCTTCTGCATTGCTTGAGACAGGCAGATAAGCTAGAGGTCCCACTCCACGCATGTCAATGTGGCTGCGTCTGAACTGTCTCTGCTGCAGGGTAATGGCCACTTTATACAAGGTTTCCCTAATGCGTAACCGCTTCCCTCCCCCCCACCCTGCATGTGCTTGTGCGCTACCTTCAACCACAGGAGAGCCTTTGTTCCCACCCGTAAGTCACCACAGGCACATGGCAGGCCTTGCCCCTACGCCTCCAATGCGCCTCAACCTTGATGTCCAACAGGTGACCCAGGTGAGCGCTGCACAACGTTATTGCATACTCGCCTTCAATTTCCCCTCAAAGTGCAGCCCGTCAAGTTTACGCCTTATATATGCTGTTGTAAAGGCGGATGATCCAACAGCGGGATTGGGGGGTAGTGGTGGGGTGCAAATGATTCCGGTGAGCTGGCCTTATAATGATATGCAGATGTATTACAATGAGGTTCCTGACACCCGATGGTGGGAAATGCGGTCAGCCATCAATGGGCTGAGCGAATAATCGCAAACTGGTTTCACAATGTCGTGAAACTGATTTCTGCCCTTCTCACCGTATTATCCGCTCACACCACCAAGCATGCCTGACATTAGTTGGCACGGACGATTCCGCTCATAGGTTAGCTAGGTGAAATATAGATAATAGCTAGAATTCATTTATAATTAAGACATTACACTTTAGAATTAAATAAGTGGTTATTTTTTGTTAACAAGCAGAAAAGGGTTAAAACCCTACCCTAAAGCCTTTGCACACACAGGGACGCCTCTGAATTTGATTTATACCATATGGAACTGTAATGACTTGACGGACCAGATAGGTTTCAACAAGAAGCAGTTAAACTTTTATTATTGAGAGCTTTTCACATGCTACATTTTCGTTCAGGAGTCTCGTCAGAAAGCCCCGCCCCCCCTGGATTCACCCACACTTAGGGCTCATTGGTCGGAGCCTCCGAAGCATCATGTGACTCCCTGATAGACAGCAGGAGAGGCTATACCTTTAGTTACTACATTTCCTCCCCCTTTAGTTTTTTTACAGTTTCTATTTACAGAGAACATTTGAATATCCAACATATACATATATACAATTTCAGGTGATTAAAAATTAAGTCTCTGAGGTGCTTTCCTTATTCTCTTAGAGTGGCGTAGCTCTACCATTTGAGGTTCCCCCACAGGATCGACATGATCAGGAAGTGCAGCACAAGGTACATAATTAGAAAGTGGCAATTCAGGGTTTGGCAACTCTACAGATATATTGGGCATGTCTATTCTAGGTCGATCTATCACCTTTGATTGCCCGAACTTTCTCTTCTAGCGGATGTAAACCCATGGCATCCACCCTGTGATCCAGGTAGGTAACTTCTGGCGGTTGGAATGTACATTTCTCTTTCTTTAATTGTACGCTGGCTTCCAAGAATCTTCTTAGCATCTCTTCCAGGTTGGCCAAGTGTTTGGTTTCAGTTGACCCTGTGATCAGAACATCAGGTAGGTATACTACTACTTGGGGAAGTCCTTGCAAAAGACTCTGCATTGTCCTTTGGAAGATCGCACATGCAGACAATACTCCAAAGTGTAAGCAAGTATATTGATAAAGACCTTTGTGCATGTTGATGCTTATGTATCCTCTCGATGTGTTATCCAACTCTAACTGTTGGTAAGCATGGCTCATGTCTAGTTCGATATAAGATTTGCCTCCAGCTAGTTTTGCATATAAGTTATCTATCCTTGGGATAGGCTATTTATCTAGCTTGGCTTCCTTGTTCACTTATAGTCAATTTATAGTCCCCACAAATGTGTGCTGTTTGGTCAGGCTTCACTACTAGGACTATGGGCATTGCCCATTCTGAAAACTGGACTGGTTGGATGATGCCAACCAGTACAGTCCTGCATCCACCTTCTCCTTTAAGGTATAGGGCACAGGTATGGCCTTAAAGAAACAGGGTGTTGCATATCCATATATATTTTTGCCTGTAAGACTTTTAACTTCCCTGATTCGTCACGAAATACAGTGTCATATTTCCTTAGCAATTCAGGAACTCCTCCTGTTCTCAAGTGAAATATTTCAAACCAGTTGAGCTTGATTTTTTGGAACCAGTCTCGGCCCAGAAGACTAGGCCCTTTAGCTGTCACAATGATCAGTGGAAGCTGGGCTGTCTCTTGCCTAAAAGACACAGGTACTATGGCGATGAACTTTACTTGTATGGATTCTCCAGTGCATGTCTTTAATTGAGCAGGTGTCGGCTCCAGGTTCAGTGCCTGGGTACCTTCATTTATGTATTTAAACGTGTGCTCTCCTACCACTGTGGTTGAAGCTCCCGTATCCACCTCCATCATTAGTGGCATCCCGTTGACTTGGATTTTTAAAAATTTATTCATTCATGGGATGTGGGCTTCACTGGCTGGGCCAGCATTTATTGCCTATCCTAGTTGCCCTTGAGAAAGTGGTGGTGAGCTACCTTCTTGAACCACTGTAGTCCATGTGGAGTAGGTACACCCACAGTGCTGTTAGGAAGGGGGATCCAGGATGTTGACCAGCGACAGTAAAGGAACGGTGATATATTTCCAAGTCAGGATATGAATGACTTGGAGGGGAACTTCCAGGTGGTGGTGTTCCCATCTATCTGCCAACCTTGTTCTTCTAGATGGTAGTGGGTTTGGAAGGTGCTCTCTAAGGAGCATTGGTGAGTTGCTGCAGTTCATCTTATAGATGGTACACACTGCTGCTACTGTGCATTGGTGATGAAAGAAGTGAATGTTTGTGGATGTAGTGTAAATCAAGCGGGCTGCTTTGTCCTGGATGTGTCAAGCTTCTTGGGTGTTTTGGGAGCTGCACTCATCCAGGCAAGTGGGGAGTATTCCATCACACTCCTTGTGCCTTGTAGATGGTGGACATGTTTTGGAGAGTCAGGAGGTGAGTTACTTGTCGCTGGATTCTTAGCCTTTGACCTGCTCTTGTAGCCACAGTATTTATATGGCTTATTGTGAGAGAAATAAGTATGGTTTTTACCACTGTGACGTTGTACAGGGAATAGATGTTGGTACAGGCAGCTTCAGGTTCTGTTGTATTATTCAATTCAATCATATTGGTTTGCTGCTTCATGGGCCGTTTCGATTTCACTCTGCATTGCTTTATTACGTGACCTTTCTTATGGCAGTAATGGCATTCTGCCTCCTTGAACCTGCAGGTGTCCGGTATATGGTCACCCCCACATCTATAACAAATTATCCTTGGAGTCGATGTTGAAATGTTCCAACTAGACCTTTTTATGTTTCTAACAGCGGACATTGCCTCTCACTTCAATGCTGTGTCTCTGGTTTTCGCACCACGCCCAGCGGTAGGATCCCACCCCCCATGAAGAACAGCGCCATGTTTTATGTGTTGCAAAGCTTGCGAGTCTTTTGCAGCACTATCGATGGCAAGGGAGATTTTTAGGGTGCGCTTCAAACCGATGTTGACCTCTGCAGGTAAACGGCGCTGAATGGCATCGTCCTGGACTCCCCAAACTAATCCATCCCGCAGCATATCATTTAGTGTGTCCCCAAAGTCACAGTGTTCTGTTAACTGTTTCAGCTTTACTACATAGATTGCGATGGACTCTCCTGGGGCCCTAACTCTGGAACTAAACTTAAACCTCTGCATTATTACAGGTAGTTTCAGCTGCAAAAGTATTTTCACAAGGTCCATTAATTCATTAAAGGGCTTAGAATTAGTCACGTTGCTGAGGAGATTGTATGTTTTGCTACCACATACACTCAAAAGGATAGCTTTCTGTTTTTCCTCCGTGGTAATTTCGTTCGCTATGAAATAAAAACCAAATTCTTTTCTTTTTTCTTAAGATTCGATGTACTCATGTTAACATGGCGAGGTGCAGCATTGGAGCTATTTTACCCTCATTGTCAAATGTAATGACTTGCCGGATCGAACAGGTTTCAACAAGAAACATAAGCTTCATTACAGAGGGCTTTTCAGATGCTACATGTTCGATCAGGACTCTCGGCAGGAAGTCCCACTCCCTCGATTCACCCGCGCTTAGGCCTCGTTATTTGGATCCTTCAAGAACATCACATGAACCTCCAATAAAGATCAGGAGAGGCTATACCTTCAGTTGCTACAGGGGATTACTTATTGTTTATTGAATCTACTGGAATTTGTTAGAAGCCTTTTTCTGACACTTGTCAGATATGGGGTACCTCAAGGAAAACAGAACATTAAAATTCTGTCTATTTCACGATTCTAAATGACATTCTTTAGCAAAAGAATCTTAAAAAGGATATCAAGATGTACCAAGGTCACCTTTGTTCTCAAAAAGGCAACATTGATGGTTTCTTATTTTAAAAAGAAGGATTCACTGACAGCTAGTTCTGGAATGGTACAAACACCTCCTGAACTATTATCAACTGATTCAAAATTGTCAATCAACTTAAGTGGAATATACCACGTCATTCATACAAGAATCACCCTTAGTTGGGAAAAAAAGGGGGCTTTGGCCTTTGGATGACTAAAATGAAAAAAAAACTCTTAAATGACCATTTTTTGTAAAAAGTTTCAATTTTTTAAATATAAATCAGAGATTATGAAGGTAAGAAACAAGTAAAAGTAGTTGTAGATGTTGCTACTGAAAGACATTACAAACAGCTATTGACCAGATAAAAGCTCACTGCATAATAAAGCAACCCTCAACTATTAAATCTGCGGAGAGAAAGACAGAGTTAACGTTTCGAGTCCAGATGACTCTTCTTCAGAATTCTAGCATTCTGAAGAAGAGTCATCTGGACTCGAAACATTAACTCTGTCTTTCTCTCCACAGATGCTGTCAGATCTGCTGAGACTTTTCCAGCTATTTTTGTTTTTGTTTCAGATTTCCAACATCCGCAGTATTTTGCTTTTATCTCAACAATTAAATAATTGACCAGCTATAAGGAATGATATTATAAAATTGAAGACATTTAAACAAAGAAGCAACACTTCTGTTAAAAATAATGTAATTCAATTCAATATGGTATAAGGATAGAAGTGTCAGGAAGATATAATAATTCTCATAATGTTATTGGGATTAATTGGAAAGTAATGGTATCTGTGTCTGTATGTGTCTGTATGTGTGTGTGTGAGAGAGACTTAATTGGATTAAAGGCAGCTGGTCTGAAGGCTTTGATGTGGTAGAAGATGAGCTAGGTTTGAAATGTTAAGTGAGGTGTCAGCTGTGGCTCAGTTCATAGCACCCTTGCCTTTGAATCAGAGGGTTGTGGGTTCATGTCCCACTCCCAGAAAACCAAGAACTGTGATTGTACTCGAAAGAGTTGCAATCTATGACTGTTGATAACTCAAAAGAGTTTGAAATGTTAAGTAGGTAAACATAGGTGTCAAGGGAACATTTGCATTTTTAAATTAACCAGACTAGATTGTTTTCAAAGGAGGGGTGAAATGTGTCACCTAGCCAGGTGCAGTTCAGGAATGGTGCGTAAAATTTCTAGCTCAGTGGGCGGGCACGCGTCCGACCCAACCAAGTATAAAATGACACACAATGACGTCGGGCTTTACTTCAGTCAGCGAGCACACACCAGAGTCAGCAACGCGTCCGATGACAATTAAAAGGCCTATTAAGGCCACTAAAAAGTTAATTAAAAGAAATTGTTCACTGCCCGTCCAACTTTACAGTTGGTGGGCAGGCGAAAAGGCCAAGCAAGCGGCCTTTGCACATTTTTGGAAACCTCATCCACAGGCGGGATGAGGTTTCCAAAAGTGAATAAAAATCAAACAAAAACTTTATTTTTTCATTAATAACATGACCCTGCTCATGTGACAGAGCCACATGATTGACAGTTTTGATACTAGTTTGTACCATTCTAGAGCTAGCTTTCAGTGAATCCTTCTTTTTAAAATAAGAAGCCATCAATGTTCCCTTTTTGAGACAGAGTCACATGAGCAGGGACATTTTTCATAACATGTATGAAATCTTTTGAATTTTTTTTTAAATCAATTCATCTCCCTGAGGCAGCTCCCTGCAAAAAGTATGAAAAGCCTTCAGCATCCACGTCTCAAGCTGCTGTCTTCAAAGAACTGAAGTTAAGAAAACTCACTTTGAATTTGACTGGTTCAGGGTATTGTGTCACCTTTGCTTGGTCTTTTATGATCTATGGGCAGAATTTTGCCCTTGGTGGGCATGCGGACCCCACTGGCTCAGCGGCGGGCGGACAACTGGCCCCCACTGCCGAAACGGGGCCCGCCGCCATTTTGAGTGGGCCGGCCAATTAAGGCCTGCCCAGCAGTCTGCCCGACGGGAAGCGCTATGCGCTTCCTGTGTGGGGGTGGGGGGGGGGGGGGGGGGAGGGATTCCCCAGCTGTCAAAGTGCGCTGTTTTGCGCATGCGCGCGAAAGAGTGCATTGCTCCCTGAGACTCAGGGAGATTAGTGACAATCTAAAAAACTTTAAAAATAGAAAAATAAAAATATTATTAACATGCCCCCCTCATGTGACAATGTCACACGAGATGGGACATGTTAATAAATATAACATTACATTTATTGAAGTTTTTAAAGAGGAACATGAAACTTCATCCCGCCGGTGGGTGAGGTTTCATGTATTATCAGGAGCCTGCTGGGGCTCCTGGCCTGCCCACCAGCCTTAAGGTTGGAAGGGCAGGGCCTTTAATTACTTTAAGTACCCTGTCAATGGCCTCAATTGGCCATTGACAGGTCGGTGGGCGGACAGCTGATTTCGCCGTCCGCCCACCTTCCTAAAAATTTAAAGGGACCGGGATGACGTCGGGGGTTCCTCCCAACGTTATCCCGTGTCATTTTCCCGTCGGCGAGCGGGCCCCGCCACCAAATCACCGACGGGATAATTCTGGCCTCTGAGTTTTACTGTTGCCTTAACAAAAGTATAACAGGGATTTAGATTAAGTAGAGGATTTAGAAGTTATTAAGTAGTAATATGTAGACATATGTATGTGCTTAAAAATCATTTTTCTTGTTAATAAATGTTAATCTAGTTTTGGAAAAACCTATAAGACTTGGTGGTCTTGTTACTGCTGAATTCAAGGCACACAACTCGAAATTTATACAAATTGCAAAACAAGTTGTGGCAGTTGTTTCAAGTTTCCCTTTGGGATTTGAACAACTCAGCATTTACCATCGGCTGTGCCATAACAGAATTTTTTACATTAAAACTCAGAAGTGTTGAATAAAAATCTCAAATCAATGCTTCTCAAGCTGGCTGAGTAGCTGAACACTTTAAAATTGAGAAGTTTGGTGTCCTGCTAGTCAGACAGCTAAACCACTTTACCACTTTAAGATAACACTTTACTTTAAATATTTGATGGATATTCTAAGATATTTGTGTTGGTAGCATTGCAAGAGTTTTTTTTTAAATACTGGATTCTATATTAGAACTAAGATTATGTTCCCCATCTTTTTATTATCTTTAATGTTGCAATGTACTTATCCACTTAAAGCGCATTGCATGTTAAGGTTCTTTAATAAATTTGTAAATAAGTTAGTAAAATATAACATCTCACATAGTAGTCTGTATTCAATTTAAAGAACCCCTTCTCTGCATACTCCTAGTATTTGAAGAGTGACCCCCCCCGCCCCCCGCTCCCCCCAGACCCTTATAATATCTGGGTAATTATAATCTAGCTGATAATTATTTAAAAATGCTATCTGGAAGAAGGTAATATCCCTTGATGGTTATCTTCTTTGAGGGAGAATTAATTCATTTACTCAGACTCAAAACAAGATTCTGCAGGAGGTGGCTGTTTCGAACTCAGGTGAAGGTGATTATTAATGGGGTGCTCCTGAACTGCAATAGTCACAAAAAGAGGTTAGGTTTATAATCCACTTCAACACCCTGAAAATTGTGGAGGAGTAGGACATGCCTATCTCCGCAATGGAGCCGGCCAGGTTGGGAGTGCTGGATGTGGACTTTTGAAGGAACCAGCCCGCTCCCCTGATTTCCCATTCCCTGATTCCCGGGAATAGGAAATCAGGACCCTCCCACCATTTTTAAAGGGCTCCTGAGTCAAGCTGACTCAGTGAAAATCCAGGCCGATAAGAGTGTAATAATGTTTGGAAAAAGAGGAAGATCTTTAGGCTAAAAGACACGCCCTTTTGATAAATTACCACTAACATTTTGTCTTCTCACCTTATCACTTAACCTAATCCCTCTACAATTGCCTCTTGGCCACAGTTTTGCAGTCCACTTCAATAATTTTCAGCAGGAACTTATTTCACAAATCTATTTTCTTCAAAGTGAAAAATGAATGTGACATTAGAGTGTCTCTTTCACGATTATTAATAATTTAAAGATGTTCAATATCAATACCAATGCAATTTTAATGCTTTGTTTTATATTTTTATAAAAATCCTTTTTAAACAAGATAAAGTCTGAAAACAATCTGATATATTTTTTTAATTAAGCATTAATATCAATGAAACAAAACTAACATGACTATTATAGAAGAGCTAATATATAGTTAACTTACTGTCAAAATTTGTCTGATAACCTTCCTGTGAAATGCCTTGGAATGTTTTACTATGTTATAGGTGCTATATGAGTGTCAATTGTTGTTGTTTAACGATAACTAGGTCACTGGTATAAGTAGATTTTCAGATCAGGAGACTTTCAGCTTTCAGTTTCCAGTTTTCACAGGGGAAAGTGATATTTCAGCCATTATAAAATGCAATTATTACACTGTACATATGTGTGTGTGTATATATGTGTGTGTGTGTGTGTGGTGGGGTTTAGTATCACTGAATATCGCAGAATCACAAAAATACAGAATCACAGTCCAGAAGAGGCCCTTCGGCCCATCGAGTCTGCACCGACACGTGAGAAACACCTGGCCTACCTACCTAATCCCATTTACCAGCACTTTGCCCATAGCCTTGATATTATTGTATATATTACATTAATATTATTTCATGATTAATGAAAGTCATGGAACAATATAAAAACCAGGGAGTGGATTATAATCACAGCATAAACCTTCTAACTGGTGCACTGCACAAGACCTGAAGTGATACAAATTAGTTGTGCTTCATCAGTGACTCCAATCAATGCGTATTCTGAGGTAAAACCTGCCCAGCTGAACAAGAAAATTATTGGCATACATCTCAATACCGACAAAGAATTGCAGTGGAAATCTGTTGCAAGCAATAAGCCAGGGCAGACAAAATATTCCGAACAATTTGACCGACTATACCATCATTGACCAAATACATTTAAATTCTGTATAGGATGTTTTTTGAATATTACATAAATATACATTCATTTCCTAAAGTTTTAAGCAGTTTCTAAAAAAAAATCATTTCCTTAATGATGCTGAATAAAAGAGCCAGGGTATCTTCAGCAGCACCTCCACCACCTAGGAAGAGGAGCATCAGGTGCATGGTCACACAACCACTTATAAGTTCCTTGCCAACTCACACACCATCCTGACTTGTAAATATGTCATCCTTCCTTCATCGTTGCCGAGTCAAAGTTCTGCATCTCCCTAAGTAACACATGGGAGTACCCAAGCCACATGGGCTTCGGTAGTTCAAGAAGAAAGTACACCACCACCTTCTAAGGTCATCTAGAGATAGGCAATAAATGCAGCCTTGCCACCGATGCCCACATGTAAGAATCAAGCATAAAAAAAGACTAATTGTACCAGTTGGATTTTATTCTATTTTTAAAAAGCAGACAATAATTAAACAAAAACTATGGGCAGAATTTTCTGCCTGCTGGGCGGGCGGGCCCGACCCAATCTCCGGCGGACGGGGAGTCGATCCCCGCCGAAGAAGCAGTCCCCGCCGCCATTTTACGTGGTCGGGCCAATTAAGTGCTATGCACTTCCTGTGCGGGCGGTGGGGGTGGAATCCCCAAAAGCGAGAGCGTGCTCTTTCACACATGCACACGAAATAGCACACATCTCCCTGAGGCTAAGTGCTGCCTCAGGGAGATCGCTGACACTTTAAAAATATTAAAAATAGAAAAAAAAAGTTCCTAACATATTCCCCTCATGTGACAATGTCACATGAGATGGGACATATTCATAATTTACATTATAACTTAATTAAAATTTTTGCAACCCTGCATGAAACCTCATCCCGCCACTGGATGAGGTTTCATGTTTTATCTATTAGCCTCCGGGACTTCTGGCCTGCCCGCTAACCTTAAGGTTGGACGGGCAGGTCCTTTAATTGTTTAAATGACCATTGGCCATTGACAGGTCAGCGGGCCCGCAGCTGATTTTGCTGTGGGCCCGCCTTCCTGAAAATTTAAATGGACCGGGTTGACGTCGGGGGCTTCCACCTAACGTAATCCCGCGTCATTTTACGCGTCGGCGAGAGGGCCCCACCCCCTGCTCGCTGACGGCAAAATTCTGCCCTATGTCACTGATATAAAACGTGTTTTCCTTTCATAACTCTGCACCCCAGGAAAGTTGCAGCTTCTAATAGATCAAAAGAGTTAATCCAGCTAGCTTCTCCAGACTGTAATGATTCCTGAATGCCATTTGTTCTATGAAAGATACAGACATGACACATGCTGGGCTCTCAGCCGCAGAGAATAGTGTCTATTCCACTAGACATACTGTTCCCTACTATCACTACATTCTTTTTTATTCTCCCCCACTTGAATGGTTCCCTGTACCGCAGTGCCGTAGCCAGTTCACTCATTCATCCTGAGGCTCCTGCTCACATTCACACAAGCTGCAAGAACCTTGAACCTGTTGGACATTGGAATGGCTGAGGCTCCTCCACTTCTACCTTCTCAATCTCCATACCTGCCTCATCCACAGTCACATAAACCTGTCCCTGACCACAGATCAAATCTGAAGAACCTAGCTTAAGAGGTGAGGCCTCCTGGAACAATGTGCCCAGGTAACTTTTCCCATCCCTGATGCATCGCAATATCCTAATCTCGGACTCCAGCTCATCTACTCTAAGATGAAGTTCCCGGGGCAGCAGACACCTACAGTGGATGTAGTTGCCCTGGATTACACTGGTGTCCACCATATTGTAAGGAACATATCTTTTTATTTCTGTTGGACTGTTGTGAAGAACATATATTTTTATTTTCTGTTGGACTGTGAATTAAAATTACAATGGCTGCAATTTGAAAGACATGTCCACTGGAACAGGATGAGAGATATATACAATGTTGCAGTCCTGAAACAGAGTATGTCATGAAAGACAGGGTGGCGCTGGAAAGGAGTTCTGGATCAAGGGAGCTGCCTGGCAACAACATTTTAATTGGCTCATGACCAGGTGACCAGATTTTGCGTGAGAAGCAATGCAACGGAATAGCTCCTAGCCTGAAAGAAACAAGACCTAAAACCTCTCTTTCCTGTGTGCAGAAGGTTCCAGTAATTCCACAATAATAGCTAGCTTTTATAGCTATTTTTCTCCTCATATAGCTGGCTTTTTCTCCTCATACCTCTATAACCTGCTCTCTCTCTCTGAAAACTCCTGTCAAGAGGCAAAATCGTAAAATCATTGTTAGAGACATTGACAGGCCAGTGCTCAACCAGTGAACTAAACACTGAAAGTGCTGGAGTACCACCTTGTGTCATCAACAAGAATTAAAAGGAATTTGGAAGACATAGATCAAAATCAACCCATAAAATCCTGTACTCTGGAATTGGTGCTATTGAACTGTTTTATCCCACCCTTAAAATCCATGTTTTTGTGTGTCTTATGGTGCCTTGCATGTGTGCAAATAGGGATTTAAGAAGAGGGTAGAGTTTAAGTTATGGCGTTAGAAATTAGCAGTTCATATTTCTCTCTTTTGGCACTGGTTAATGACAGTTTGTTCAATAAACAGTTATTTACTTATTAAGCTTACAAAACTGGTTCTCGTATTCTATTAACCTAAATTAAACAGTTGGGTAGAATTGGGGCAATCTGGTGATTTGATCAAACTTTTTCACATTTGTCGCAGCTCAGGGAACAGGGGGTCATGATATTACAGCGCACTATCCCCAGTGAGTCATGACAATAACCATATGCTACAGCTGCAACACATCACCTGCACTGCCATCCTTATTATGTTTTATTTAACAAATTACATTTTAAATATTTTTAATTTCCCAGCTCCTAATTTGAATGAATATTGTAGTTTCAGAGAGAGAAAAGAGAAAAAATACTCACGAACCAATCAATTACCCTTTTTTCCTCTTACATCACTCTTTGATTTTCATTGGAATGCAGACAGTCTGTTCTGAACCCACAAACTCACCTCTAGTTGTTTAAACCCTTGTCCCTGTCTCACTGGTCCCTCTTTGGCACACTCTTTAAACTCTCACTGCTGTCTCACTGCTCCCTCTCTGGGGTGCTCTTTAAATTCCCGCCCATGTCTCACTGCTCCTTCAGGGGCGTGCTTTAAATTCTCACCCCGGTCTCACTATTCCCTCTCAGAATCTCTCTTTAAACTCTCACTGCTTATGAAATTAACAACGTAAAAACTAAGAAAGAAGTGTAAATTAAAATGAGTGAATTCAATTTGAAGTCAGGTACAGAAAGAGAGAGAAGAGAGAGAGAAAGAAGAGAGAGAGAGAGAAGAGAGAGAGGAGCGAGGGAAGAAAGAGAGAAAGAAGAGAGATAGAGAGAAGAGACAGAGAAGAGAAAGAGGAGAGAAAGAGAGAGAGAAAGAGAAAGAGAGGAGAGAGAGAAAGAGGGAGAAAGAGGAAGAGAGCGAGAAAGAGAGGGAAAGAGAAAGAGAGAAAGAGAGAAGAAAAGAGAGAAAAGATAGAAGAGAGAGGAGAGAGAAGACAAAGAGAGAGAGGAAGAGAAAGAGACAAGAGAAAGAAAGAGAGGAAGAGAGAGAGAAAGAGGGAGGGAGAGAGAGAGAAAGAGAGATAAAGAGAGAGGGAAAGAGAAAGAGAGAGAGAAAGAGAGAAAGAAAGAAGAAAAAAAAAAGATTGAAGAGAGAGAAGAGAGAAGACAGAGAGAAAGAAAAAGACAAGAGAAAGAAAGAGAGAGAGAGGGAGGAAGAGAAAGAGAGAGAGAGAGACAGAGAGAAAAAGAGAGAAAGAGAGTGAGAGAGAAAGAGAGAAAGAAACAGGAGGGAAAAGTTAAAAAATATATTTTATTTCTTAAATATTTCCAACAGCAATTACATACAAAAGGAATGTGACTTGTAATAATTAATTTTTAGTGCTAAAGAGGTTGATTGACAGTTATCACATTGTTCAAAGAATACTTAGCCTGAAATGATAAACTTTATAGTTTGTATCTACCATAGAAACGCAGCAACTACACACTATTCAATACATTTCAAAGGTGACGCAGTCAGTCCAAAGCCACTTTTGCAAAACTAACAGCAGAGCAACATATCTAGGACAACAATATTCGGATGTTTGAGTTTAACTCAATATCTGTCCTTTGCGTGAAGTTACTGTACCATTCATGCATAAATAACAGTGAACATCACTCAGCTCATTGTTATTTTGACAGGAGTAACTGGGCCAATTTTAAAACCATCAGAAATGGTCAGGTGGGATTTACTCTCTAAGGTTGCAACACCAACTAAATGTAAATAAAATTGACCAAACAAAGCCATGGACAACATTGATTGCCATATAGAAAAATATTCAATTAATCTCATTAACAAAGGTGTCCATAGCGGCCCTACATGATGAACATCTTGCACCTAATAATCCCTGGATGTTCCTGCTATAGATTGGCTAGCACAGCTAGAAACTAGGCTGGGACTCATTTACAGTGGATCCAGGTGAAGTGCCCACCCAGCTTTTAACATAAGTGATGGGGACTCCAAATATCAGAGTTTCGAAACCCCACACATTTTTCAGAATGTGGCGTTTTTAAAAATTCATTCATGGGATGTGGGGTTCGCTAGCTGGGCCAGCATTTATTGCCCATCCCTAGTTGCCCTTGAGAAGGTGGCGGAGAGCTGCCTTCTTGAACCGCTGCAGTCCATGGGGTGTAGGTACACCCACAGTGCTGCTAGGGAGGGAGATCCAGGATTTTGGATTTTGACCCAGCGACAGTGAAGGAACGGCAATATATTTCCAAGTCAGGATGGTAAGTGACTTGGAGGGGACCTTCCAGTTGATGGTGTTCCCATCTATCTGCTGCCCATATCCTTCTAGATGGTAGTGGTCGTAGGTCTGGAAAATGCTGTCTAAGGAGTCTTGGTGAGTTGCTGCAGTGCATCTTGGAGATGGTACACACAGCTGCCACTGTGCATCGGTGGTGGTGGGAGTGGATGTTGAAGGTGGTGCATGGGATGCCAATCAAGTGGGCTGCTTTGTCCTGGATGCTGTCAATCTCCTTAAGTGTTGTTGGAGCTGCACTCATCCAGGCAAGTGGGGAGTATTCCATCACACTCCTGACTTGTGCCTTGTAGATGGTGGACAGGCTTTGGGGAGTCAGGAGGTGAATTACTCGTCACAGGATTCCCAGCCTCTGACCTGCATTTATATGGCTAGTCCAGTTCAGTTTCTGGTCAATGGTAACCCCCAGGATGTCGATAGCGGGGGGGGTTCAGAGATGGTAATGCAATTGAACGTCAAGTGGCAATGGTTAGATTCTCTCTTGTTGGAGATGGTCATTGCCTGGGACTTGTGTGGCACGAATGATACTTGCCACTTGTCAGCCCAAGACTGGATATTGTCCAGGTCTTGCTGCATTGGGACACGGACTGAAGTATCTGAGGAGTCGCAAATGGTGCTGAACATTGTGCAATCATCAGCGAACATCCCCACTTCTGTCCTTATGATGAAAGGAAGGTCATTGATGAAGCAGCTGAAGATGGTTGGGCTGAGGACACTACCCTGCGGAACTCCTGCAGTGATGCCCTGGAGCTGAGATGACTGACCTCCAACATTCACAACCATATTCCTTTGTGCTAGGTATTACTCCAACCAGTGGAGAGCTTTCCCCCTGATTCCCATTGACTCCAGTTTTGCTAGGGTTCCTTGATGCCACACTTGGTCAAACGCTGACTTGATGTCAAGGGTAATCACTCTTGCCTCAATTCGGGAGTTCAGTCTTTTGTCCATGTTTGAATCAAGGCTGTAATAAGATCAGGAGCTGAGTGGTCCTGGCACAACCCAAACTGGGTGTCAGTGAGCAGGTTATTGCTAAGCAAATGCCGTATGATAGCACTATTGATGGCTACTTCTATTAAGTTACTGATGATAGAGAGTAGACTGATGGGACGGTAATTGGCCAGATTGGATTTATCCTGCTTTTTGTGTACAGGACACACCTGGGCAATTTTCCACATAGCTGGGTAGATGCCAGTGCTGTAGCTGTACTGGAACAGCTTGGCTAGGGGCACGGCAAGTTCTGGAGCACGTCTTCAGTACCTTTGCCGGAATATTGTCAGGGCCCATAGCTTTTGCAGTGTCCAGTGTCTTCAGCCATTTCTTGATATTACGTGGAGTGAATCGAATTGACTGAAGACTGGCATCTGTGATGCCTTGGACCTCCGGAGGAGGCCGAGATGAATCATCCACTTGGCATTTCTGGCTGAAGATTGGTGCAAATGCTTCAACCTAATCTTTCGCACTGATGTGCTGGGCTCCCCTATCATTGAGGATGGGGGTATTTGTGGAGCCTCCTCCTCCAATGAGTTGTTTAATTATCCACTATCATTCACGACTGGATGTGGTAAGACTGCAGAACTTAGATCTGATCCATTGGTTGTGGGATCGTTTAGCTCTATCACTTGCTGTTTGGCATGCAAGTACCCAAATGAGATGGCATGTGAGATGGAGGTATGCTTGGAGACCAATGGCCATTCATGGGGCTGAGTTATCAGTCCACTCCTGGATAGCAGCCTAGATCCTCAGAAATATATCCCAGATTTTATTAAAGTTTTAAGTCAGCTCCCTGAAATGTACTTAAAAGGGTTGAGGAGAAAACATTTGCTCAGGTGGAATTTCCAACATTTTTGCAGAAGGAATATCCTGGTGTCTTCTGCACCTTATCCTAGCTCCCTGAAGTCACACAAATTGGGGTACCCTAGATCTTGGCAGGGCCAATTGCAGAGTTTCAGGAGGACACTACTCGGCATTTACCCTGAGATTATTCAATGCCTATGGTTTTTCCCTATCATCCTATCCTTGTCAAGCTGCACTTCCTTCTCATGTTCCAGACAATCAATTTAAAGATTATCTTCCTCACACACAATTCACTTCACAGCTTCACTCCTTCCTACCTCACTTGTTTCTTTCAGTCCAATCATCCCATTTGCACCCTTTGATCCTTGATTTATTTAGTGAATGCAAATCCCCGAAGCCAAGTGATAGCCTCCCTACTTGCTGAGTTTAAACTGGTTAATCTGCCACTTAGTCAGTAGAGGGGACATTCCTCAGTAATGTGCAGCATTGCTTGTGTCTCTCCGCAAGTGCAAAAGGGGTTTGTACTGAGGCCCCACTGGTGGAGGTTGGCTGCACAGTGGCCCTGTCCTGTCCTGAACCTATTAAGCAAGGACCACTCTTGCTGTGGCAGTTCAAAGCCTGCCATTTGACAGATGGAGTTTGTCGCAAGGAACTTGTTAGTGACTTCCTGTGTTTTCAATTCCTTGATCCAAAGGGTGCCTGCTGGCAAATCTTGCTCAGCAAGCGTGCCCCATATGGGGCACCAAGATGGAAAGTGGGCAGTAGGTGTGTTGAAGAGGCCATCATGGATAGGTAAGTGTGGTGCAGCACAGATGGTTTCAACAAGTTTGCATCAGTTGGTGGATGGGCGGCGGAGTGATGTTTGTGAGGACAGGAAGCCGGGAGAGGGGTGTTGAGCAGAGAGTTCTCGTTACGATGCACATTGTTGCTTTGAATTGAGTGTCAACAAGATGTGTGTGATGATGACCTTTGCCAGATTGGTGCACAGTACTCTGTTGCAGATTATGATAGGGCATGGGTGCATAGCAATCTGTTGAGGAGTATGATAGGGCAAGTGCTGAGGTCTGGAGTGTTGTGGCAGCAGTTGTCCATGTCGGTCAGCAAGTTTGGTTAGTAGGTTGTTTCTGGTTTTGAACTTTGGTGTTGCTTTCTTCAAATAATTTTGTAATTTGGATTGAGGTCATGCTTTAGCCTCTGGCCATCCATGTAGATATGCAATTCCTTTTTGGCACTGGCAGTAGCTTTAGAGGGATTTAATGTGAGATGCTGCAGTCGTCCGTCAACGTTGTGATGACTTTGTTGAGGATCTGGTCCAGAGTGCAGAAGGGTGGATCTTGGGCCTCACAACTGATGTCATCAGCATAGAGGAGCTTGTGGGATGTGATTATTGATCCTGTGATGCCTGTTTATTTGTCATTCCTCACCAGCAGTACTCCACCATCAGCCCTGATCTTTAGAACTACCTCCCTCAACATCTTTGCCTTGCCACCTCGCTGCCCCCAAAAGTCTCCTGGCAAAATTTCACCTTGACCATGTCTTTGCCCCTTCTTGACACTTTTCTTTTCGCCTTTAGTGTGATCCATCCTTCAGTAAACTGCTCTGTGGCATCTCTGTCTATTTATTAAAGAATGTCTTGCATTTATAAAGTGGCCTTTCACAAATTCAGGACATAGGAATGTAGGAGTAGGAGTAAGCCATTGGGACCCTTGAGCCTGCTCCACCATTTAACAAATGACCTCTGGCCTTCCACCTCAATGCCACCTTCCTGCAACATTCTCATATCCCTTGATGTCATTGGTATCTAGAAAACTATCAATATTTGTTTTCCATCCCAAAGCACTTTATACCTAATAAGTACTTTTGAAGTCCGAGGACTATAAATTAGAGGATTTTGCCACATCTATTCTATAGCTACCAGGTAACTTGTTTTTCATTACTTAATGGGGTGTGAGTGTCACTGGCTAGGCCAGCATTTATTACCCATCTCTAGTTTCCCTTGAGAAGGTGGTGGTGAGCTGCCTTCTTCAACTGCTGCAGACCATGTGGTGTTGGTAAGCCCACAGTGCTGTTAGGGAGAGAGTTCCAGGAATTTGACCCAGCGACAGTAAAGTTCCAAGCCAGGATTGTATGCCGCTTGGAGGGAACTTGCAGTGGTGGTGTTCCCATGCTGTCCTTGTCCTTCTAGGTGATAGATGTCGCAGGTCTGGAAGGTGCTGTCGAAGGAACATTGTTGAGCTGCTGCAGTGCATCTTGTAGATGATAGACACTGCTGTTACCGTGCATTGGTGGTGGTCTGAGTAGATGTTGAAGGTGGTGGATGGGATGTCAATCAAGCAGACTGCTTTGTCCTGGATGGTGTCAAGCTTCTTGAGTTTTGTTGGAGCTGCACTCATCCAGGCAAGTGGGGGTTATTCCATTACACCCCTGACTTGTGCCTTGTAGGTAGTGGACAGGCTTTGGGGGGTCAGGAGGTGAGTTACTCACCACTGAATTCCTAACCTCTGACCTGCTCTTGCAGCCACCATATTTATATGGCTAGTCCAGTTCAGTTTCTGGTCAACAGTAACCCCCAGGATGTTGATAGTGGGGGATTCAGTGAGGGTGATGCCATTGAATGTCAAGGGGGCGATGGTTATATTCTCACTTGTTGGAGATGGTCATTGGCTGTGTTGAGTTCCAATGACACAGAAAGAAACCCAACATTGTACATTCAAAACTTTACCCTTAATGATTTTTTAAAAACTGGGCTTTTTTTTGCTGAACAAGGAAAATTAAGGTGTCTGCTACAAGCCACCTTATCACATGGTTGGCCCTCTGTCTGGGAGCTAGCCCCAACAGCTTCAAGAACAAAATAATTATTTTCTCGGCTTCTTGAATTTCACACTTCATTGTACAAACCCCTTGTGATCAATCAAAGGAGAGGAAGTGCAGATGAACTGGCTCGCCCATCCTGATCTATCACAAAAGAGAAGGATTGAAACTCGTTATACCGGGAGAGATGCTAATAGCCTAAGGAGGGACAATGGAAACCTGGCCAGGGGCACAAAAAACTAATTGTTAAGCTGCAATTAGCCCTAAATAGGTCATGTCACATGACCTGAACCTTTTGCCTTTTGGACAGTTTTAACATTGCAACTCTGGGCCTCACAGTCAGGCTGCTGCTTTACCATCAAAATAAAAGCAAAAAACTGCAGATGCTGGAAATCCAAAACAAAAATAAAAATACCTGGAAAAACTCAGCAGGTCTGGCAACATCTGCGGAGAGGAACCCTTCGACAGGGTTCTGTTGAAGAGTCATACGGACTCGAAATGTTAACTGTGTTCCTCTCCGCAGATGCTGCCAGACCTGCTGAGTTTTTCCAGATATGTTTATTTTTGTTTTGCTGTTTTATCATCAGCTGGACAGAACTCCAGTAGCTGGGATGGGTAAGCAGTCTCAGCTCCTCAAAGAATGCCTGATTTTAAAACTCTCTAATCAATGCCTGCCAAGCCATCTAAACACAGAAAAGCCCGTCATGCAGCAGCATTGTTCATATCAAGGATTTTCATATCATTTAACCAGCTTGAAACTCATCTGTGTGTGTGTGTGTGTTTGCGTGTGTGTGTTTGTGTGTGTGTTTGTGTGTGTGTGTGTGTGTTGTGTGTGTGTGTACAGAGTGGGACAATGCAAACACTCATCTTTTCCCCGGGTTTTGAATGTGTAAAATAAATTAACTTTCCAATTAATCCTAACTCAAGTTTGCCGTGGATTACTAGTAAAGTTGGACCTCAAAATCTGAGAGATTGGGAAAGCACACCACCACCTATCCTTTTTTTAAAAACTAATTCAAAACACCTTCATCTTATGGACAAG
This sequence comes from Cetorhinus maximus, assembly GCF_964194155.1. Lineage (NCBI taxonomy): Eukaryota > Metazoa > Chordata > Chondrichthyes > Lamniformes > Cetorhinidae > Cetorhinus > Cetorhinus maximus. The sequence continues at coordinate 193,024,302 of NC_135879.1, forward strand.
GTGTCAGCTGTGGCTCAGTTCATAGCACCCTCGCCTTTGAATCAGAGGGTTGTGGGTTCATGTCCCACTCCCGGAAACCAAGAACTGTGATTGTACTCGAAAGAGTTGCAATCTGTGACTGTTGATAACTCGAAAGAGTTTCATCTTATGGACAGGTGCTGAGAGGAAGTCAGTTTGTCTGTCTCTCTCCTATCCGTAACACCTGGCACTTGTGTGGCACAAATGTTACTTTCCACATTAGCCTAAGCTGATAAGATAGCTACAGCTTTGGTACTTCCCTAATGCTAACTGCCATTCTCCTAGAATCATAGAAATTACAGTCAGATGCCAGTCATTTAGCTCATTATGCCTGTGCTGATGCTAGCTCTTCAACTACAGCTGTCTAGTAGATGCAAGCCAACCTAATAAGATCCCAATATGGCAAGCGAGAAGTGTGTGCTTATTTTTGGCTCAAAGTCCACCATCTAGCAGTTTGGATGCACTAACATCGGGAGCACATGTCCATGTTATTTAAAATTTTATTTATATTTGAAGCACGGTAGCATTTTCTATTCTCAAATTTCAATTCTCAAATCCCCAGTGCTTCACTAGCCAACAGAAAACTGTGACATGAACTATCTGGACAGAGCCCTCAGCAATGCTATTTCAATGGATAAAGCAGGAGAAAATCATTGTATCTTATAGCACTGAAGGAGCCTATTTGATCCATGTGCCTGTGCTGTTTCTTTGAAGGAGATATGCATTAAACCCATTCCCATGCTCTTTCACCATAGCCCTGCATTTTCGTTACTTTGCAAGTAGTTATTCAATTCATTTTTGAAAGTTATGATTCAATCTGTTTTTACCACCTGTTCAGACAATGAATTCGAGATCATTCCAACTCACTGGATAATAACATAAAAGCAAATTACTGCAGATGCTGGAAATTTGAAACAAAAACAAAAATAGCTGGAAAAACTCAGCAGGTCTGACAGCATCTGTGGAGAGGAAGACAGTTAACGTTTTGAGTCCATATGACTCTTCATCAGAACTGCATAATAAGTTTCTCCTCATCTCTATCCTGTTTTTTTTTTGCCAGTTACCTAAAATCTGTGTCCACTGGTGACCAACCCTTCAGATAATGAAAATAAATTCTCCTCCTTCCTTATGCTAATACTTCTTAATTTTGAACACTTCCATTAGACTACTTCCGAACTTTCTTTGCTCTCAGAAGAACAATCCCAGCTTCTATACTCACCCCATAACTGAAGACCCACCTCCCTGGTATAATTCTAGTAAATCTCCTCTACAAGGCCTTGAAATCCTTCCTAAAGTGTGGTGCCCAGAACTGGATCCATTAGTCCACCAGAGGCCTAACAGGTGATTGATAAAAGGTGGGATTTTCCTGTCCTGACACGGCGGGCATCATCAAGGGCAGGACGGGAAAATTTGGAGGGCTGTTAAAAGTCAATGGCTCTCCAAATGTTCCTGTTTCACCCATGATGATGTCGGTCCATGTCGGGACTGGAAAACCCTGGCCAACAATTTAGAGTAAATTTCTTGGCTTTTCTACTCTCTGCCTTTAATTAGAAAGCCAAGGGTTTTGTACAGCCCTATCAACTTGTCTTGCCACCTTCAAAGTTATGCATATGTGAACCAGTCCAGGTCTGTCTGTTCCTCTATTCAGTACTTCTAGGTTAGTCGCTGCTTTCTCGTTCAAGCTTCCGGTTAACATTTTTTGGTACTTCCTTGTAAAATTGCTAAGGAAAATTCACCTTGTCCAAGCAAAGCAAGATCTTGCTGGTGCTGCAGTTTTGTTGGCTGGCTCACGGATAATTTGGTTGCTATGATGGGTGATCTCATTGGGCTTCCTTTGGAGCTGGAGGACAAGGGGGAGTAGCAAGAAGACACCAAAGGACAGGAACAGCCGCAAACAGTTAGAAGAGGAGGAGAGAACACTGACTAGAAAACCATATCTGTAATAAATATTCATAAAGCACGTCTCCCATTTGAATTTTACTGAGCAACAATGTCTCAAAGCACCTTTGCTTCACAAAGAAGGCTGTCACCAAATGATGTAACCTTCTGCAGCCACAGCTTAAGCCTCACACCAGAGCATGGGCAACACTGCCATTGGCTGTCAATGTCGATGTAGCCCTTAATCTTTATGCTGGGGCCTCATTTCAGGGTCCAACAGTTGATATCAGCGAGATCACCCAGCCCTCAATCTATCTATCAGGATCCCAGTTATCTGGCAGCAGCCTGCTGCCTGTCCTCGATGCAGCCTTTATTCCACCAAGTTATAGGCTGGCTTTTAGATGACAGGAACTATTTTCTCTAGGCATCACTCCTATCAGAAACCCATTCACACCTGCAGAAGCAGATTGAAAAGGGGAGCCATATTATCCCAAGAAACACCCACTGAATTTTTCACCAAAATTTCGGACAGAAGAGATTTCCTTCAGTCCTCAGTTGCTCTAAGGTGTGGTTCATACCATTTTAATGACAGATTGACGGGGATTAGTAAATTATTGGCAAATCATCCATGAACGCAATAAAGAAATGACTGTCTTGCAACAATGTAACTGCTTCGTTTACAGCTAAACAGTGGGCTGAATTTTGCCATCAGCGAGCAGGGGGCGGGGGCCGCTTGCCGACGCATAAAATGACGCGGGATGAGAACCCCCGACATCATTCCGCCCCATTTAAATTTTCAGGAAGGTGGGGGAACAGCCAAATCAGCTGTGCACCCGCCAACCTGTCAATGGCCAATTGAGGTCATTGACAGAATCATTGAAACAATTAAAGGACCTGCCCATCCAACCTTAAGGTAAAAAGTTTAATAAAGTTTTAGTGTAATTAATGAACATGTCCCATCTCGTGAGACATTGTCACATGAGGGGGACATATTAAGGATTTTTTTCCTCTATTTTTAACGTTTGTAAATGTGTAAGCGATCTCCCTGAGGCAGCACTTAGCCTCAGGGAGATGAGTGCACTCTTTCGCGCGCATGCACGAAAGAGCGCATTCCTGGCTGAGGGAATTCCCCCCCTGCCCACACTGGGAGGGCATAGCGTTTCCTGGCGGACGTCACGCTGGGCGGGCCTTAATTGGCCCACCCATGTAAAATGGCAACGCCCCCGATTGAGGGTGCCGATCGGAGGCACGCCTGCTCGTGCCTGCTCCTGCACTCCCCCTCCCGGAGTGGGGAAAATTCTTCCCATTGTGGGATTGGATGAAAACTGGAAATTTCATAACTAGGACTTGTTCAATATTGATAACTCTGCTTTTAATCTCAATATTAAATTGTATACAGACATTGGCCATGAAGCTGGTCCTCTGCTGAAAACTTTTTTTAATTCATTCACGGGATGTGGGCTTCACTGGCTGTGCCAGTATTTATTGCCCATCCCTAGTTGCCCTTGAGAAGGTGGTGGTGGGCTACCTTCTTGAACCGCTGCAGTCCATGTGGTGTAGGCACACCACATGGTGTACTGCTGAGAAGTAGCAGTAAGTGGTGTATCTTCAGCAGGTGCCCATTGATAAGTGCCCTGTGCTCATGAGAAACAGGGCCTTGGACTTCACCTGCAAGGTGTGGTTGCCAATGAGGTATCCTGCTGGCCCATGCTGGTCAGAGCCTTGTAAAATTCAGCAAAGTTATGCCAGCACACAGGTAAATCTTTATTTGTCCAAATATATATTTTGTTCATATAATTTATAGAAGTACATTACATGACCAAAGTTGACATTACATAAAGTGCAAAACAATTCAATTTCTTTCAATATGCTATGTGACACTTTGAGGTGACTCGCTACTTTTACAACTCCGGTTATTATTTACAATATTCATTTCATGTCAAACGTACAGCCTGAGGGGTTTTATACAATTTCCAGCCCCTCAGTGTGCGATGGTGGGAGGGCCTTGAACAGTGGATTTTAGGTAAATCCTGACTGGTTGGGGAGGTGAATAACAGGGATACAAGCACAGGCCAGAAGCAAATTGCATTCCTGCTCCTCCTGGCTTTACATTGAGGGAAGTGAAAAGACAGATACATACCTGTTCTTTTGTAGCCTTCAGCTACAGTCTGGCCTGTAGGTGAACGTAGGCCTGGACAAACTCAACGTTTTTTTGATGAATTTGGCATCAGGGTCCTAAAACAGATATAATTAGCATATTCAAATACAATAATGCCTCTTTTAGGTAAGCCTGATGAGTACTTGGGTGTCACCATCAGCCTATAGAAACCAACACTATTTCAGGAGGGATTGAGAATTTCTTTACATATTTATATATTCATTTACGGGATGTGGGCATCACTGGCTAGGCCAGCATGTATTGTCCATCCCTAGTTGCTCTTGAGAAGGTGATGGTGGGCTGACTTCTTGAGCCACGGCAGTCCCTGTGGTGTGTTAGGTAGGAAGTTCCAAGGTATTGACCCAGTGACAGTGAATATATTTCCAAGTCAGAATGATGGGTGGCTTGGAGGGCAACTTGCAGGTGGCGGTGTTCCCATGTATCTGCTGCCCTTGTCCTTCTAGGTGGTAGTGGTCATGGGTTTGGAAGGTGCTGCCTAAGGAACCTTGGTGAGTTTCTGCAGTGTATCTTGTAGATGGCACACACTGCTGCCACTGTTCGTTGGTGGTGGAGAGAATTAATCTTTGTGGATGTGTTGCAAATCAAGTGAACTGCTTTGTCCTGGATGGTGTCAAGCTTCTTGAGTGTTGCGGGAGCTGCACTCATCCAGGCAAGTGGGAGTATTTCATCAAATTCCTGACTTGTGCCTTGTAGATGGTGGACTGGCTTTGGGGAGTCAGGACTAGCCTCTGACCTGCTCTTGTAGTCACAATATTTATGTGGTTAATCCAGTTCAAGTTCTGGTCAATGGTAACCCCCAGGGTGTTGCTAGTGGGGGATTCAGTGATGGTAATACCATTGAATGTCAAGGGGAGATGGTTAGATTTTTCTCTTGTTGGAGATGGTCATTGCCCGGCACTTAAATGGCACAGATGTTACTTGCCACTTGTCAGCCCAAGCCTGGATATTGTCCAGGTCTTGCTTCATTTGGACATGAGAAATTGTGCCCAGAAATTGGTCCATTTAATTCTAGAAATCTAGCATGATGGGGACTAATTTCTCCCCCATTCAATACTATTATAGGGGCATGAATAGTATCATTAATAATATTGTGCATACACTATCCAGATATCACTTAAAAACTGCACAACTGACTTGATTGTAGATCACAGACATAGGGCTAGGCTGAAGTACTACTGCCTATTTGCTTTTTTTTATGGATAAGTACATCCATGTAGGGTTAGCATTTTCTTATCTCTGGAGCAGTGAAAAGTGAAAACAGCACAAAATCAAGGACCTGAAGGTTAAAGTAATTCTCAATTTAAATAGTAGCCAAAGTGCATACATCCTATTTGCCTCAAGATTTCAATTTGCAAAACTTTCTAAGGTTTTAAACAGTCACTGACTACTCCTAATCCCCTTTGTCTTTTCCCCTGGTAACAATATACCTGAGTGATTACCATTCGCCTACTAGATGCTTCCCAATGCTCCCTTTTGTTGACTTTGTTGATAAGATTAATGCATGTTATTTACTACCAGTTGGACTGTTCAGTGAATTTTATACATTGTCTCCCTCTTCCTGGGTTACAGCACTACTAATTAATAACGTGGGAATCTGAACATCTCTCTTGAATTACGACATATTTACGAAGCCGAGGGTTAATCCTGTGGAATTACTACTAAAAGCAGCTTGCAAGTGTACAGCTTCCATGCTATTAGGCTACTGTACAGCACAGAAAATGTAAAAAAATACTTTCTATTAAAACTGCAGGATTTGTACTACCAATGATATGACAAGTGCTTGTCAATTTCTGGTCAGTCTCATGAATTCAAACAAATGCTGCTGAAACTGACATTAAAGAGAACTGTACCAAAATGCTTTTAAAATCAAAACGTGGACTAGTGGAATGAATCACATAAAGTTCAGAAACTTTCATATGTGCATTCTTTAAAATTTGTTTTAGCATTGGACCACTTAAAGCCTCCAAAATAAATGATCCTGCCACTTTAAACATGCTACCTGATAGCTCGCATACATCCATTTCAAACCTCTCAGTATTGGATTCTATGTAAATCTCTGAACATGCTGTACTGCTTGTGACTGCTGGATTTCAAGAACACCATGGCCAGAAATTATTGTGGCCCGGCAGTTCCGACGCAGCGTTAAATTGCGCGTGATGTCGTCGGGAGGTGTTCCTGATGTCATCATGACACGTCGCGGGATTACGCTAGCTGGGTATGTGCGAATATTGGAAGTGCCGCCCACTGTCAATTAAAGTGTTTATTAAGGAAATTAAAGGACTAATCAACTCCAATTTTGAGAGGCATGTCCATTTTTACTGTTGGCACAAGGGCGAAACAGACAGGAGGGAATCGCATATTTTCAACTTTCTGGATCCAGGACAGGATACAAGGGCCAGGAGGAAAAGGGAAATGAGGAGGTAGGAGTTTAAAATTGAGTTGTGAGTCTGTGCATTACTGATTATTTAACATCCTGTTCATTGACATTAGTTTAGGAGGCTTAAGCCATTTCAGAGGCTTTTTACAGACATACCTCATCATAATTAAGGTCAAACCTCTGCCAAGCAGAAGCTTTGAGATGGGCATTGTTTATTCTGCTGGAGGGACTTCTTCAGATGAGGGGGAGAGAGCAAGAAGGGAGAGGAGGCCAGACAGCGTAAAAAAGCCTGTCCTCAAGACCAAGAGGCACAACCTGAAGGAGTCAAATGCCAACAAGCATTGCAAGAGCGAAGAGGCAGGAGAAGGCGCCATTACCCTACTGGAAGAGCCTACATGCTGAGGTCCAGTTACATTGAGGTGACTGAGGTCTAGTGCCGAAGAAGGCTCTGCCTCTCAAGGGAGATAGTGACCTCAATGTGTGACATGATAGACCCTGAGATAGCTTTCAACTGTGTAGGTGGGCACCCAATGCCAGTGGCGCCGAAGGTAACAGCTGTCCTTAATTTTTATGCCTCGGGTTCGTTCCATGGGTCTGTGGGAGATCTTAGTGGAGTGTCACATCCCGCAGCACACAGCTGCATAAAACTCGTGACAGACGCACTGTTCAGATGGGTCAACACGTTTATACATTATAGGACAGATGAGGACAGCCAGGTAGAGTGGTCCACAGGATTCACAGCTACTGCAGGCTTTCCAAGGATTCAAGGAGCCATTGTTACACACACGTTGCCCATCAAGGAGAGCCGGGGGCCTTTGTGAATGCAAAGGGGTTCCACTCACTGAACGTCCAGCTAGTGTGTGATCACCAACAAAAGATCCTGCAGGTTTGTGCCAGATATTCTGGGAGCTGCCATGATTCATATATTCTACATTACTCCCAGGTGCCAAACCTGTTTATAGCCCCAGCATGCTTGGATGACTGGCTGCTGGGGGACAAAGAATACCGTCTCAAAAAGCGGCAAATAACACCGATCAGATATCCAAGGACACCCACAGAGGAGTGGTACAACTGAAGCCTTGCCTCCACTAGAGCCATCATCGAGAGGACAGTAGGCCTCCTGAAAATGAGGTTCTGCAGTCTGGACTGCTCAGGAAGGTCTCTGCAATATCTTCAGAATACATTTACCTTAAAGTGGTTGTGTTTTGTGCCCTTCACATTCTGGCTTTCTCAAGGGGAGAGCAGGTGGAGGGTGAGGAATGCAATGTGCTGAAGAAGAATCAGGCTCTTACTCTGAGGAAGACTCTGCTCAGCCACAGGGTCATGAAGACGATCCAGCAATGAGGCGGCTTCCGGGAGCCAAGGAGATCAGAGAGGCCTTGATTCAAAGGAGTTTCGAGTAGGACTCCAAAGTCAGGACTCCAAAGCTTTGCAAGCAGACAGTCACTTAACTGCTCGGGGCTCATGAGGCCCTTCTGGCACCATCTTCTCCTGTCCCTCCTTCTGAAATACACAATCCAGCCCAATCCATGTCTTACACAGAGTTGCAGGCCTCCTCTCTCACTATCACATAAAGCACAACAAGGTCATTTGACATGACCTCATATTTTAATTGTGATGTGTGACAGCTATATACAACATTACACAAGTGACAATGAGAAAGAATTCACCTGTGAAAACCCTACAGCGATCATTTTGATTTAAATTTCCGGTTGTGTGAGCTACATTTATGTGTTTCCCCTACACTGGCAGCTGCATTGGAGGCAGTCTGATGCCATGTTGGCCTTTATGACCTTGGTGGCCATCCTGCAGTTACAGAGTCTGTGTGGGCCCTGGCTGGGTAGGAGAGTCCAGCGCCATGGCTGGGCACTCCTCAGCCATTGCGGTGTTCTCAGATGTGATGGCCACTGGCAGAGGGGCAGAGGAGCTTCTCCCATTATCAGGAGTGCCCTAAGGGGAGCCCAAGATGCATGGAGCTGCAGGTCATCTGCCAACATGAGGTTTGTTTGAACCACCCTGCTCACCGTAGATGGCGGGCAGATAGTAGAGTCACGAGCGGAAGAATTTTCCCCTCATCAGGGGGAAGTGCAGGAGCAGGTGCACCTCTGATCGGAGCCCCGATCGGGGCCGCGCCGCCATTTTATGTGGGCGGACCAAGTAAGGCCTGCCCAGCGTGACATCCGCTAGGAAGCGCTGTACGCTCCCTGTGCGGGCGAGAGTGCACTCTTTCGTGAATGCGCACAAAAAGAGGGCACTCATCTTCCTGAGCTAAGTGCTGCCAAATTTAGCGCCAAATTTAAAAATGTTGAAGGGGCAAAAATAAAACTTCCCTGACATGTCCCCTCATCTGACACTGTCACATGAGTTGGGACATATCCATCACTTTTAATCAAACATTTATTAAATTTTTAAAAACCCTCATGAAACCTCATCCCACCCGTGGATGAGGTTTCATGCTTTTTCTGAAGCCCGCCAGGGCTCCCGGCCTGCTCGCCAACCTTAAGGTTGGACGGGCAGGTCCATTAATGAGCTTAATTACTTTTTAAATGGCCTCAATAGGCTGTTGACAGGTTGGCGGGCGCACAGCTGATTCAGCTGCGCCCCCGCCAACCTGAAAATGGAAATGGAGTTCCGCCCGACATCATCCCGCATCATTTTACGTGTCAATGAGTGAGTCCCGCCCCCCCGCTCGCCAGCCCAAATATCCTGGCCTAGGTGCCTCATCCATCTTTCACATTGGCAATGAACTGCTGAGGTCAATGCCAGTTTGTGGGCTTGCAAGTCTGAACGCAACCACAGAAACACCTGATTGGCTTCCTGGAGCTGCCGTTCCATGAGAGTCGCCAATCTCTCTAATGAGGATGCTGTGTGTTTGGAGCTGAGTGTCAATGCAGGGCTCATACTCTGCATGGACTCCTTAATTACAGTGACCATAGCGCACAGATACTCAGGAATTTCTGCCAGATCTCCATGTGCATCCCTCGGGGCGTGCAGCATTTGCCACCTAATAGATGACTCCAGGGGCTCATCATCTCCCTGGGGCTCAGCATCATCCTGGGGCAGGATTCGTTGGGCGGGTGTGGCAGGCGCGCATGGGAGTGGCTGCAAAATGGACCACTGCCCGTGATCGGGCCCCGACTGTGAATTCACACTGGCTGGCCAATTAACGGCAAGCCAGTGTGAAAGGTGCACTGAAACACTCAACTCTGCTGGGGTAGGGGTGGGAGGAGGGCGAGTGTGGAAGTCTGTGCATGTGCGGAGGAGCGAACGCGGGAGTCTGTGCATGTGTGGAGCAGCAAGCGCGGGAGTCTGTGCATGTGCGGGGGAGCGAGCGCGGGAGTCTGTACATGTGCGGGGGAGCGAGCGCGGGAGTCTGTACATGCACGGGGGCGCGAGCGCGGGAGTCTGTACATGCACGGGGGCGCGAGCGCGGGAGTCTGTGCATGTGCGGGGGAGCGAGCGCGGGAGTCTGTACATGCACGGGGGCGCGAGCGCGGGAGTCTGTGCATGCATGTGGGAGCGAGCGCGGGAGTCGGTGCATGCGTGGGGGAGCGATCATGGGAATCTGTGTATGCGCGGGGGAGCGAGCATGGGAATCTGTGTATGCGCTGGGGAGCGAGCGCGGGAATCTGTGTATGCGCGGGGGAGTGAGCGCGGGAGTCTGTGCATACGCGGTGGAGCGAACGCGGGAGTCTGTGCATACGTGGTGGAGCGAACGCGGGAATCTGTGTATGCGCGGGGGAGCGAGCGCGGGAGTCTGTGTATGCGCTGGGGAGTGAGCGCGGGAGTCTGTGCATGCGCGGGGGAGTGAACGCGGGAGTCTGTGCATGCGCGGGGGAGTGAACGCGGGAGCCTGTGCATGCGCGGGGGAGCGAACGCGGGAGTCTGTGCATACGTGGTGGAGCGAACGCGGGAGTCTGTGCATGCGCTGGGGAGCGAACGCGGGAGTCTGTGCATACGCGGTGGAGCGAACGCGGGAGTCTGTGCATACGTGGTGGAGCGAGCGCGGGAGTCTGTGCATACGTGGTGGAGCGAACGCGGGAGTCTGTGCATACGCGGTGGAGCGAACGCGGGAGTCTGTGCATACGCGGTGGAGTGAACGTGGGAGTCTGTGCATACGCGGTGGAGCGAACGCGGGAGTCTGTGCATACGTGGTGGAGCGAACGCGGGAGTCTGTGCATACGTGGTGGAGTGAACGCGGGAGTCTGTGCATACGTGGTGGAGTGAACGCGGGAGTCTGTGCATACGTGGTGGAGTGAACGCGGGAGTCTGTGTATGCGCGGGGGAGTGAGCGCGGGAGTCTGTGCATACGTGGTGGAGTGAACGCGGGAGTCTGTGCATACGTGGTGGAGCGAACGCGGGAGTCTGTGCATACGCGGTGGAGTGAACGCGGGAGTCTGTGCATACGTGGTGGAGTGAACGCGGGAGTCTGTGCATACGTGGTGGAGCGAACGCGGGAGTCTGTGCATACGTGGTGGAGTGAACGCGGGAGTCTGTGCATACGTGGTGGAGCGAACGCGGGAGTCTGTGCATACGTGGTGGAGTGAACGCGGGAGTCTGTGCATGCGCTGGGGAGCGAGCGCGGGAGTCTGTGCATACGCGGTGGAGCGAACGCGGGAGTCTGTGTATGCGCGGTGGAGTGAGCGCGGGAGTCTGTGTATGCGCTGGGGAGCGAGCGCGGGAGTCTGTGTATGCGCTGGGGAGTGAGCGCGGGAGTCTGTGTATGCGCTGGGGAGTGAGCGCGGGAGTCTGTGTATGCGCTGGGGAGTGAGCGCGGGAGTCTGTGTATGCGCTGGGGAGTGAGCGCGGGAGTCTGTGTATGCGCTGGGGAGTGAGCGCGGGAGTCTGTGTATGCGCTGGGGAGTGAGCGCGGGAGTCTGTGCATGCGCGGGGGAGCGAACGCGGGAGTCTGTGTATGCGCGGGGGAGCGAGCGCGGGAGTCTGTGCATACGTGGTGGAGTGCATGCTGACAGCTCCCTGAGGGCACAGAGCTGCCTCAGGGAGCTGAAGGTTTGGATAAAGGAAAATAAAGATTTAATAAATGCTTTACACATGCCCCCACATGTGACTCAGTCACACAAAGAGACACATGTTTAAAATGAAGTGGAAACATTTTTTTGAGTTTTTTCACTTACCATTGGAAACCACATCCTGCCCGTGGATGAGGTTTCATAAGAAATACAAAGGCCGCCTGGCCTATTTGCCTTGCCTGCCCACCAACCGAACGGTTCAGCGGGCAGCAAATAGTGCAGCTTAATTAACCACTTAAGGGCCTTAATAGGCCTCTTAATTGTCGGCTGGCGCACTGCCAACTCTCGCAGATCGGGCATGCACCCGCCCAACGAACCTAAAATCCTGCCTCTGGTCTCCAGCAATCCTCCGATTGTCAGAGCCCTGGGGACTCTCTGCCTTCGACAGCTCATCAAGTGAGTGCCATGTGCCTGCCTCAGTGCATTCTGCCATTTGTTCTGGAGTACTCAAACCCACCAAAGTGCCTGTATCTGAGGTGGTTCAAGATGCAGTGTGAGGATGTGGTGCGGGTGCATCTGACTGGACATCATTCTCCAATGTCAATGGAGGGTCATCCGGGTCATTTAGTGGTCTGAAGGATGTTCCATCTGAGGGAGGAAAAACATATTTCAGTATCCATCAGCATTTACGATTCAAAGTGCATGCATTTTTGTAGATTCTGAAATTGGAAAGCTGGCTAAGCAACGACTTCTGAATGGACAAACAGAAGGGATTAATGGATTTCAATGGACTGTCTTACAATCGCTGCTCTACATTTCTTATACCCTCCCCCAATCTCTTCTGAGTCCTCTTGTCTCTTACCCTCCTCTGAGACCCCTGCCTTTGCACAACCAGTGGATCTTGCTCCACTTCCACACACCATCTCCAGAACCTGCTCCTCCGCCAGAGTCGGTGCTCAACCATCAGTTTGTCTTCGCTCCTGGGCATGGTGACTCTTCTTCTCCTGTAAGGACAATAGTATTTTCATGAGACCCATCTCTATATTTTATTTTATTCGTTCATGGGACGTAGGTGTCACTGGCTAGGCCAGCATTTATTGCCCATCCCTAATTGCCCTTGTTCAGAGGGCATTTAAGAGTCAACCACATTGCTGTGAGTCTGGAGTCACATGTAGGCTAGACAAGGTTTCCTTCGTTAAAGGGCATTAGTGAACCAGATGGGTTTTTATAACAATTGTCAATGGTTTTGTGGTTATCATCTGAGTTTTAATTCCAGATTTTTATTTAATTCAAATTTCACCATCTGCCATGGTGGGATTTGAACCCAGGTCCCCAGCACATTACCCTGTGTCTCTAGAATACTAGTCTATTGACAATGCCACTATTGCACTGCCTCCCACACATTGCATCCTCTTCCCAAATATCGCTGCTTTAAGTGCCCAGCACATTGCGGGACTTTGCCCTTGTATACGTGCCTGCTATCCTGTCTAGTCCCATGCAGTCTTTAAGAGCATAGGAAGATATGACAACTTAAGCTCACGGCTTTGCTCCCGAGAGTCCCAGCAAGTACAAGTCCACACATGCACATTTATTCAAGGTTGCATGGGGCCTTAATACTCACCATTGCAGAGTGGAGAAGGCCATTGGCACTCTCCTGGCACTGAATCCAGGTCCTTCAGATGACCCCCAGCTCCTGACTAGAGATGCCACCTCTGACTAAGCCTTCTTCATTAGTGTGGTGGCCTCCTCTTGCCATCTCGTGGCAATAGTATTTTCTGTTGATTACTGACAATATTTATTAGAACCTGCAGGCAGTCATCAGAGAAGTGGGGGGCTGATTGGCTTCAGCCATTTCCACTTGATTTGCCATGGTTTCTGACTCCTAAGGACATTGCTATGATAGCAATGGGGGAAAGGGGCACACTTTCCCTCTCACTTTCAGACTTTGGTTTTCAATGTCACTTTAAAGTTGCAAAAAACTCTCTCCCACAGTTCCTCCACGCATACACACCTCATGCATCTGCTTTTAAACCCCCCACCCATAACTGAACGTGCCCTTCCCAGCAGCGCTGTCCCCCTCCCAGTGTGAGTTTCATGCTGGCCAGCTGTTAATTGACCAGTCAGCGCGTGATTGCTCTCTGGTGCCAATCGTGTGCAGGAGCGGATTTCACATCCATTTCCGGTCCCGCCAATCACCCTCCCCCGACAAGCTAAAAGTTCAGGCCCATATGTATGTATTGCTTGGTGCCAGAGTTTGGGGCATCTACTCGGGACTGTAGAGGAACTTGCTGTGGGAGGGGGAGGATCCAGTTGTCGTGGTCCACGTTGGCACCAACAACATAGATAGGACTAGGAAAGATGCGCAGCTTAGTGATCATGAGAAGCTTGGGGCTAAATTAAAAAGCAGAACTGCCAAGGTAATAATCTCTGGATCACTACCCGAGCCACAAGCGATTGACATCAGGTAAATAAGATAAGGGAGCTTAATTATAATTTACAAGATTATAAAATGGATAACGTGATCCAGGCAAACTATTCATTATAATGAAGGATTGAAATATCATATATTATCTTCAAAGATTGTTAGAGACCATTGAAATAAATAAATTCAAACTACCATTTGACAGACCACCAGGTCAACATAGAGGAGGGTAGTTCGCTATCGAGAGAGGTATGCATGAAAACAAGAAAGTTGTTTTAAAAGGACATTTGAATCAATGCAAAATAAATTTGGAAAACTCAAGTAACTTACAGTTAGAGTCAGAAAATGACTATTCTATGACTCAGTGTCTAAGGTAAGCCAAGGAGAGGCAGTGCTCATCTTGAATGATGTTTGTAAATGACACTTTCCCAAGAAAATGGAAGTTGTGGTGCCACTGGGAGAGACTGTTTCTGGGACACAATAGCTTAGAAATTAGTGTGGGACCCAATCTTGGCCAGTCTGTGGAGGCAGTGGGCTTCCAACCTAAGTGACCAGGGGTCTCACCTGAATAATTGGGCCAACTGCTGGTGCTAATTGTGTCCCCACAGGCAGCTCACCTGGTGGGAGACAGCAATTTTGGGCCATCCACCTGACATAATGCAAAACTTTGACTTAAATGAGATTGCAATCCTAAACAATAGTTTAGAAAAGATAAATTCCCAGGGTCAGGTGGTGTTTAACACTGAGTGTTGAGAAGGACCGAGAAGATGTCTGAGGCACTGACAGTCATTACGAAGGAGTCACTGGACAGCGGAGATGTACCAGTAGATTGCAAACAGGTTACACGGCACCCACAATGAATAAAGACGATAAAGCAAAGGCAACTATAGACCCCTTGGTCTTACTTCTAGTCCATATAAACTAATGAAATTGATTATCAGGAGTAAATTTGAGAATTACCTATACAACAGTCGAACAATACCAGTTAACCTGATTTCAGACAGGAAAGATCCTACCTGACCAACCTTGTTGATTTCCTTCTGAAAGTGATAACTCAGGTCAACTATTGCAAACCCTGAAATGAAAGGTTTGAAAAAATTGGATCTCAGTAAGTTTTTCTGCTATATACAGAATTTAAACTTTTTACTAAAAAGGTGCCAAGAATATGGAATAGTTTATTGGCACAGATAGTGGAACAAGAAATGTTGATGGGTTTCAAGAAGAAACTGGACAAGTCCTTGTTAACAACTGAATTTCAGGGTTAGTAGAAATGCACCAAGGGAGTACTGTGTATAGGTGGGCTAGATAGTGTAAAATATCATACATAGGAAGTGAAAATGAGCAACATACATATTTCATGAAAGTTGAAATAGATAAGGATAAATTTGAAAGAAACTGAAGTGGTTGGAGTGCTTGTCTATTTCAGTTGGGAGGCCTCTTTTAATTTACAAATCAAAGTTCTATTTTGAGATATAAGTGGACAGAACATGCACCACTGATGCTCCTGCAGTTGTACTGAAATTGAACAGCTCAGACTTTAGTTCTTAAATGGACCGCTGGTTAAGCTGCTCATAAAGTGATTAAAAGAAAATGTCAACTTTTATTTTTGTGTTCTTGCTCCTCCTGTAGCCACATAATAATACACTGGCCTGCTTACTGTTCTATGCATAGCCACCTGATCCTCTCCAAGCCCCAGTATGGAGTTTGGCAGGCTTTCAAACAACAACAAATAGTCAGATCAGGACAACATTTAGGAAACACGACAGTTGATCTGTGAGTATGTGGTAGAGAGCTTGTCACTAACTGTACAAAAAATACCTTGCAATGACAGACTAATTTCCTAAAGAGAAATGTTTATTTCAAAGATTATGAATGAGTTTTGGATATTTCTGATATACATTCTACTTGGAATATTGGCCTAGATGTAACAGGTGCAGAGGAAAATTTAACTCAGGGAGTGAGCCTATGTAATTTTGAGAAAGTAAGGAAGAGGTGGGGATGGACAAGCTATTGCCCTTCTAAGAAGTATTTTTCTGTCACTGAAAGCTCTGTAAGGAAAGTAATTTTTTAAAACTCACCTTTGTATATTTAATACAGTCATAAACTGTTTCAAAATTGTGATGTCATTTTGGCTGTCTTCAACAACTCTGTTTGTGTATGTTGTAAATGACTATTTGTGAAAAAAAACTGTTTGGTAGTTTAGCTTGATACAAATGTATTTGGGTTGACTGCTATTAATCCTTCTCTTAAGTGACAAGGCATATAATAGAGATCACATATGTAATTCAGAAACAATAACTCGGTTTCTTGTTTGCCCAGGGCATGTTAGTCTAGATTATTTTGCAAACAGGATCTTGTTGCACTCCGTAGGAGGTGTGCACTTGGCTACTTGACATAGATTTTGTTTTGGACATGAGAAAAATTATCTGGAAAAACCGAAGTCACAACTACATAGATTGATTACACATTGAAGAAAATATAAAAAACATACAAACAAACAAACATGGAGCTGGAGGAGGCCAGTCAGCCCTTCAAGCCTGCTCCATCATTCAATAAGATCATGGCTGATCTGATTGTAACCTCTTGCCTACCTCTGATAACCTTTCACCCCCTTGTTAATCAAGAATCTATCTAGCTCTGCCTTAAAAATGTTCAAAGACTCTGCTTCCACTGCCTTTTGAGGAAGAGAGTTCCAAAGACTCATGACTCTCAGAGAGAAAAAATTTCTTCCCAATTTCTTCTCTTAAATGAGCGACCCCTTTTTTTCAAACAGTGACCCCCTAGTTCTAGATTCTCCCACAAAATGAAACATCCTCTCCACATCCACTCTGTCCAGACCCCTCAGGATCTTAAAGGTTTCAATCAAATCGCCTCTTACTCTCCTAAACTCCAGTGGATACAAGCCCAACCTGTCTAACCTTTCCTCATAAGACAGCCCACCCATTCCTGGGTATTAGACTAGTAAAACTTCGCTGTTTCTAAATTATTTGATGTGCTCGCATTTGTATATTTGTAGCAAAGTAAAATACAAGGAAACATGATCATGATATGAAGGCATTGGAGATAGTGCAGAAAAGATTCACGAGAATGGTTCCAGGGGTGAGGGATTTCAGTTATGAAGATATATTGGAGAAATTGGGGCTGTTTTCCTTGGAGAAAAGAAGGCTGAGAGGAAATTTGAAAGAGGGATTCAAAATCAGAAGGGGTCTGAACAGAGTAGACAGGAAGAAACTGTTCCTACTCGTGGAAAGATCAGGAATGAGAGGACACAGATTTAAAATATTTGGCAAAAGGAGCAAAAGCGAAATGAGAAAAAACTTTTACTTGCAGCGAGTGGTTAATGTTTGGAATGTACTGCCTGAGGGTGTGGTGGAGGCAGGTTCAATCGAAGCATTCAAAAGGGAATTTGACTGTAATCTGAAAAGGAAGAATGTGCAGGGTTGCTGGGAGAATTGGTGAATTGCTCATTTGGAAAACTGGTGCGGACATGATGGGCTGAATGGCCTCCATTCGCACTGTAATGATTCTGTAATTCTGTGATTCTGTGAAGTTCTGAAGAAAATTGATGTTTTTATGCTAGCTGCCTCTTTCAGAGAAGTTCATACATTTCATGAGGAAGTGACTTGCATGCAAAAGGAAAATAAACGAAAGTTGAAAATCTACACGAGAATGAGTAAAATAACCCAAAAAGTTGGAAATGGGAAAATGAGAGAGGAGAAGACGTGTCCTGGTATCTTAAAAAGCCCTTCACATTATGGGGCTCATGAGGTGAATAAGGCAGGTTATAGTGCCTTTTCCAAGGGATATTAGCACCAAACTGGCAATGTGAATGCATTAAGTCCTTTGCAAATGAGAGATACAGAGTTAATTGCCAGAGGGCTTCTCTCACTCATTTGCTGAAACTTCATCAAACACCTATGGAAACTGGAGAAAAACCTGTACAAATATACAATGGGGAGAAAAGCTATAAACATCCGTTTGTGATTTGGGAAGAGAAAAATAAAGACTTAATTGGACAATCTTGCTGAAACCCACACTTATGTTTCATCTAAAAATATGGATAGATAAGAATAAACCCTGTCAAAACTTAATTGCTGGGAAAAAGTTCCAAATGAAAGGATTAATCACTTGTTCAGCATTATTTTGTGTGTTCATATTGGAGTAAGATCACCAAGGTAAAGTTCATCTGAGAATGGAAGCAACATGAAAAGCGGGACTCTAACACACTTGGCCACTTGGAAAATGTCTTAGGGCAAAGGCGTCAAATTATTCCAGTGACAGTCTTTAGTATAGTGAGATCAGATAAAAGAGAAAGCGTTCTGCAGAATTTAATAAAAAAGGATGTTAGATATTTAGTTTTAAAAGACTGAAGCCAATAGAAGCTAATCAGAAGTTTTACTTCAAAACAGAAAGTTGTTGACATTGTAAGTGCAAACAGGTGGCTTTACTTACTTGTCAGCTGCTGTTAATATCTTGATTAATATTACCAGCATGCTATCATTCATCAAAACAATTTAAATATTGGGCAGAATTTTGCCCTTGATGGGTGCGTGGGCCCCATCGGCTCGGCGGTGTGCAGGCAGCCAATCACCGCCGCCGAAACAAGCCCTGCCGCCATTTTGAGTGGGCGGGCCAATTAAGGCCCGCCCAGCGGGCTGCCTGACGGGAAGCGCTATGCACTATGCGCTTCCTGTGCGAGGGGGGGGAAGGGATTCCCCAACTGTCAAAGTGCATTCTTTCGCGCATGCACGAGAAAGAGCACACTGCTCCCTGAGACTAAGTGCTGTCTCAGGGAAATCGGTGAAAGCTTTATAAACATCAAAAATAGAAAAATAAAAAAATTATTAAAATGTCCCCCTCATGTGACAATGTCACACGAGATGGGATATGTTAATAAATATGACTAAAACTTTATTAAACTTTTTAAAAACAGACATGAAACCTCATCCCGCCAGTGGATGAGATTTCATGTTTTTTCAGAAGCCCGCTGGGGCTCCTGGCCTGCCCGCCAGCCTTAAGGTTGGACGGGCAGGGCCTTTAATTGGGTTAATTACCCTGTCAATGCCCTCAATTGACCATTGACAGGTCGGCAGGTGGACAGCTGATCTCACTGTCGGCCCGCCTTCCTGAAAATTTAAATGGGGCGGGATGACGTCGGGGGTTCCCCCCGATGTCATCCCGCGTCATTTTCGTGTCGGCGAGCGGGCCCTGCTCCCAATTCGCCAACGGAAAAATTCTGGCCATTGTTTCAACATTTACCTCACAAGTAGCAACACTTTTCCACATACATTTCTGTTTTGTCTCTGAGTGCGACCTCTAAGGATTGTGAGAGTTTGGTGAGCTGACGAAGACTTAAATATCTTTCTAAAAATCTAATATTGTTTGTATTTATCATTCAACTGCAAGTACTGCTTAATTGCTGAGTCTCATCCATGGGCCTCAGCAGGGAGATAGAAGCTATCCATTGGTAGCTGCTGAAATAGTTAGTTAAGGAAACTGGCTTGAACTGGTCTTGCAGTACCTGGGCTCAGCTGGTCCTTTTGTTTATAACATATAAATTCAGACACTCTCAGTGTGACCAGCACTAGAGTGCGACCTCAACAGAGTGTGAAACGGAGGGGAGGGGAGGGGAGGGGAGGGGTGGGGAGGGGAGGGGAGGGGTGGGGAGGGGAGGGGAGGGGTGGGGAGGGGAGGGGAGGGGAGGGGAGGGGTGGGGAGGGGAGGGGAGGGGTGGGGAGGGGTGGGGTGGGGAGGGGTGGGGAGGGGTGGGGAGGGGAGGGGAGGGGTGGGGAGGGGAGGGGAGGGGTGGGGAGGGGAGGGGTGGGGAGGGGTGGGGAGGGGAGGGGTGGGGAGGGGTGGGGAGGGGAGGGGAGGGGTGGGGTGGGGAGGGGAGGGGTGGGGAGGGGAGGGGAGGGGTGGGGAGGGGTGGGGAGGGGAGGGGAGGGGAGGGTTGGGGAGGGGAGGGGAGGGGTGGGGAGGGGAGGGGAGGGGAGGGGAGGGGTGGGGAGGGGAGGGGTGGGGAGGGGAGGGGAGGGGAGGGGAGGGGTGGGGAGGGGAGGGGTGGGGAGGGGAGGGGTGGGGAGGGGAGGGGAGGGGTGGGGAGGGGAGGGGAGGGGTGGGGAGGGGAGGGGTGGGGAGGGGAGGGGAGGGGTGGGGAGGGGTGGGGAGGGGAGGGGAGGGGTGGGGAGGGGTGGGGAGGGGAGGGGTGGGGAGGGGTGGGGAGGGGTGGGGAGGGGAGGGGAGGGGAGGGGAGGGGCTCCTTTGCTTTTTCTAACTTTTTCACCCTGTAGGAACTGGTACTTGCTCTACTACAGGGGAAGAAGCTAGCTGTTTGGTGAGTTACTGGTAAGTGGTCAAGGTCTATTATATTTCTAAGGTTTAAAATAGCACAGGAATTTGTGATAAAATTAATAAATATATAAAAGGAAATAAATAATTGAATAAAATAATGAAGTAATTAATTAAAGCACATAACTATGGCAGAACAGGTGATGTGTCATGGCTGCAGCATAAAGGAGCTCCTGTGTTATCCAAGGCAAACATAGCTGCAGTAAGTTTCTGCAGCTTGAGGGGCTTTGGCTCAAGTCATTAAGCTGGATGCTGTTCAATGGGCACTGTGACACATCAGGGAGGGCTAGAGTTATCCAGATGCTTTATACCAGGTAGTGGTCATACCCTTAGGATAGGTTCTTCTGATTTTGAAGGTGGTCAGTTGACTGCAGCTGAGGCAGGTAAGGGACCCAGAGGGCAGGAGTTCAGGATTTTCAGCCTCTTCAATTGTCCAACAAGTTTGAGGTTCTTTCAGCTTGTTTGGATGAGAGTTGGGGCTGCACAGTGGATAAGCTGACTGACCGTGGCACCGTGGTACAGGAATCCATTCAAGTGGGGGGAGTACAAAGGAATGTAGTGATGGTAGGGGACAGTATAGTAAGGGGGATTGACACTGTTCTCTGCAGCAAGAAGAGAGAGTCAAGACAGCTATGTTGCCTGTCCAGTGCTAAGTTTGGGACATTTGTGCAGGGCTGGAGAGGAACTTGCAGTGGGAGGTGGAGGATCCAGTGGTCATGGTCCATGTAGTTACCAACGACATAGGCAGCACAAGGAAGAAGGTTCTGCATAGTCAGTATGAGGAGCTAGGCACCAAATTAAGATGCAGAACCTCAAATATTTTCTGGATTATTACCTGAGCCATGCCCAAATTGGCATATAACAAATAAGCTTAGAGAACTGAATGTGTGGCTCAAAGGCTGGGGTGGGAGAAGTGGGTTCCGGTCCCTGGGGCACTGGCATCAGTTTTGGGGAAAGTGGGATCTGTACCATTGGGACGGTCTACATCTGAACCATGCTGGGGCTGGTGTCCTCGCGAGCCACATAACTAGGGAAGTTGAGAGGGTTTTAAACTGAATAGTGGGGGCAAGGGATCAAATGTAAGAAGTTGTAAACAAAAGAGCAGAGGCAAGGCAAGAAAGACAGTTACCAATATGAGAAATGATAAACAGACTGTGACAGGAAGGGACAGTGGGTAAAATTCTAAGAGTAAATAAGCAGATAAGGCTAGATGCTACAGAAATAATAAAAAGACTAAACTAAAGGTTTTGCATCTAAATGCATGTAGCATTCAAAACAAAACAGATGAACTGATAGTGCAAATAGAATAAACAAGTACAATCTGATAGCCACTACGGTGACATGGCTACAGGGTGACATAGATTGGGACCTGAATATTTAAGGTTATGTGACATTTAGGAAGGACAGGGAGTTAGGAAAAGGTGGAGGGGTGGCTCTGTTAACTAATGATGGTATTAGCACATTAGAGAGGGATGACCTTAGTTCAGGAAAACAGGATGTAGAAGCGGTTTGGGTTGAGATAAGAAATGATAAAGGCGAGAAGTCAATTGTGGGAGTGGTGTTCAAGCCCACTAATTGTGACTACACGGTAGGATGGAATATAAAAGAAGAGATAATAGGAGCTTGTCAAAAGCTACAGCAATAATCATGGGGGCCTTTAATCTACATATTGACAAAAATCAGATGGACAAAGGCCGTGTAGATGAAGAGTTCATAGAATGTTTTCTGGATAGTTTCTTAGAACAACAGATTCTGGAGCCAACCAGAGAGCAGGCTATACTAGACCTGGTATTGTGCAATGAGATAGGATTACTTGATAACCTCATTGTGAAGGCACCCCTAGGAAGCAGCAATCATAATATGATTGAATTTTACAGTCATTTGGAGGGAGGGACGAGTGCATCCAAGTTGAGTATTTTAAACTTAAATAAGGGCAATTAGGAGGGCATGAAAGCAGAGCTAGCTAAAGTGAACTAGCAAATGAGGTTAAGGGATATGTCAATGGAAGTTCACTGGCAGACATTTAAAGGGATATTTCAGAATAGACAGCATATATACATTCCAATAAGAAAGAAAAATTCCAAGGCGAGGGCCCACCATCCATGCTTAAATAAAAAAGTTAAAGACAGTATCAGGCTTAAAACAAAAGCATATAATTATGCTAAGATGGGTGGCCGATCAGAAGATTGGAAAGAATATAAAGAACAGCAAAGAATGACAAAAAGATTAATAAGGAGGAAAAATTAGAGTACAAGAGAAAGCTAGTTAGTAATATAAAGATGGATAGCAAGAGTTTCTATAGATATTTAAATAAGAAAAGAGTTAACAAAGTGAACATTGGTCCCATAGAAAGTGCATCTGGAGAATTGATAATGGTAAGAAGGGAGATGATGGACGAATTGAACAGGTATTTTGCATCGGTCTTCGCTATAGAGGACACAAGTAGCCTCCTAAAAATAACTGTAAATCAGGAAATTGAAGGGAGGGAGGAGCTCAGGAAAATTACAATCACCAGGGAAGTGGAATTGAGCAAATTGTTGGGGCTGTGGGCTGACAAATCCCTGGGTCCTGATGGACTTCACCTGAAGGCCTTGAAAGAAGTGACTAGTGAGATAGTTGATGCATTGGTTTTAATTTTCCAAAATTCCATAGATTCAGGGAAGGTTCTAAGGCTCTATTTGATTGGAAAATAGCAATTGTAACTCCTTTATCCAAAAAGAGAGGGAGACAGAAAGCAGGACACTATAGGCCAGTTAGCTTAACATCTGTCAAAGGGAAAATTTTAGAAGCTATTAGTAAAGATGTTATAGCAGGGCACTTAGAAAAATTCAAGGCAATCGGGCAGAGTCAACATGGTTTTGTGAAAGGGAAATCATGTTTAACCAATTTAGTGGAGTTCTTTGAAGGAGTCACATATGCTGTGGATAAAGGGGAACAGGTGCTTAGGTTTCCAGAAAGCGTTTGATAAGGTGCCACATCAAAGATTATTACGGAAAATAAAAGCTCATGGTGTAGGGGGTAACATATTGGCAAGGATAGAAGGTTGGCTGGTTAACAAGAAGCAGAGAGTTGGCATAAATGGGTCTTTTCTGGCTGGCAGGATATGGCGAGTGGTGTGCCACAATGATGAGCGCTGAGGCCTCAGTTTTTTACAATTTATGTAAATGACTTAGATGAAGGGACCGAAGATAAGGTTGCTAAATTTGCTGACACAAAGATAGGTAGGAAAGTAAATTCTGAAGAGGACATAAGGAGGTTAAAAATGGACATAGACAGGTTAAGTGAGTGGGTAAAGATCTGACAAAAGGAGTATAATGTGGGAAAATGTGAAATAGTCCATTTTGCCAGGAAGAATAAAAAGCAAAGCATATTATCCAAATGGTGAGAGATTGCAGAGCTCTGAGATGCTGAGGGATCTTGGTGTCCTAGTGCATGAACCGCAAAAGGTTAGTATGCAGGTACAGCAAGTAATTGGGAAAGCCAATAAAATATTATCATTTATTGTGAGGGGAATAGAATATAACAGTAGAGAGGCTATGCTTCAATTACACAGGGCATGGATAAGACCACATCTGGAGTGCTGTGCATTGTATTATTCCCCTTATTTAAGGAAAATATGTGTAATGTTAGAAGCAGTTCAGAGAAGGTTTGCTACACTAATAACAGGAATGGACAGTTTCTCTTATGAGGAAAGGTTGGGCAGGTTAGATTTGTATCCACTGGAGTTTAGAAGTGTAAGAGGCGATTTGATCGAAATCTTTAAGATCCTGAGGGGTTTTGACAGGGCGGATGCGGAGAGGATGTTACTTCTTGTGGGAGAATCTAGAACTAGGGGCCACTGTTTAAAAATAAGGGGTTACCCATTTAAGATAGAGATGAGGAGAATTTTTTTCTCTCTGAGGGTTGTGAGTCTTTGGTACTCTCTTCCTCAAAAGGTAGTGGAAGCAGAATCTTTGAATGTTTTTAAGGCAGAGCTAGATAGATTCTTGATTAACAAAGGAATGAAAGGTTATCGGGGGTAGGCAGGAATGTGAGGTTAAGGTTACATTCAGATCAGCCGTGATCTTATTGAATGGCGGAGCAGGATTGAGGGGCCGAGTGGGCTACTCCTGCTCATAATTTGTATGTTCGTATGTTTGCTATTTTGCGCAGAGGATTAAGCTTTTATGAACTCTGGATGTCTTGATTGATTTATACACTGAATGTCCACTGTAGACTGAAACAAAGGATCAAGGGGAATCCTTATTCCCCAGTCTGGACAGAGAGTTAGCTGCAATTGGTTTCAGCAACCCAGGGTGAGGGAGGAGTAAAATCAATTCTTGGCCTGGACCACTATCAAAGTGGTTACTGGGTGACTACAGAAATATGATGCTTCTCCTGTTTTCTCTTGAAATAATTCACTGTCTAAGTTTACACTTCAAAATGGCTACTTTGGGATCCCAAAAATTGGTATAAATCTTTGAATTGACACTAGTTGAGCAATGCTGGCAGTAATGTTGGGAATATGGCGTAGTGCTCACTTAGTCATTAACAAAATTGCTTGGAGTGTAACAAAACCATTAAATAAAGGAATCCTTACTGGACAAGATACTGTGTGTGGTTATTAGTTATGTTAAAGGGTTAAACTGTACACCTCTGACACTTGGTGTGGCATTGAGTACACAGACCAGGCCAGTCGCTGCTTCCAAAACTGACCAGCAGAGTTAACCTGTCACAGCTGGATTGGCTGGGAGCACTGCGATTGATCTAAGTATCACCAAGATTAGGGTGAATGAAAAAGAAAATGAGCCAGGCATTATGCTGTTCATTACTATGTTATGACCCTTGACTGGAAAAGGTATGTGGAGTATGGACACTAACGTACGCAATTTATCTGGTAAAGCAATTAAGGGTACAACGAGCAGGTTGAGTATGTTAATGACGATTACATTACCTCTTGTTGAAAACAGTGATTGTCTGGCAGCTTGTGTGGAGCAATTGTTACTTGCCACTTTTTAGCCCAAGACTGAATGATGTGCAGGGCTTGCTGCATGTGGGTACAGACTGCTTCAGAATCTGAGGAGTTGTGAGTGAAATGGAACACTCTGCAATCTTCAGTGAACATCCCACTCCTAACCTTAGAGGGAGAGGAGGTCATTAATGGAGTAGCCACTAATTGGATTTTAAGTTGATCGGGCCTTGGACAGTAGCCCAAGGAAGTCCTGCAGCACCATCTTGTACTAGAAGGATCTGCAGAGGAGGGAATGGCTGCCTCTGACAAAAGGTGGCCTATATAGATTACAGATTCTGCTACTCCACTACACAGTCAGGGCCGTAACTTCCTCGGAGTGGCAGTCAGCATTGGATTGCCACACTGTGCCCAATTACACTAAATTTCTTCTGCGCCTGTCTCACCCAACCTTCCAACTCAGGCCTGGTGAGATCCAGGCAGCGCAGTTGGGCTCGAGGCCTAGGGTCGCGGTCCAGCTGGGACAGATTGAAGAGGGACACAACCCCTTTTTTATGGCACTAGCTGCCATAAACCAGGTAAGTGAAATGACCATTGACATTGGCAGGCCATGGAGAAGATAATTGTCTAAGGTAAGAGGTTAGGGTTTGTGGGGGTGGTGGGGATTGGAGGTTGGGCGGGGGCTTAGAGGTCAGTGGGGTGACTGGAGGTTGGAATTGTGAGGTCAGAAATTGGGGGTGTTGGGGTCAGACTTTGAGAGCTAGTTGGACCTTGGGGGTTGGGGGGCTGGAGGGGTTGGGGGGCTGGAGGGGTGGAGGTGTGGGTGGGGGGGGGTTGGACTTCAAGGCGGGTGAGGGGTTGGACCTTGGGGCTGGTTGAGTGGTGGGAGAGTTGGACCTTGGAAGGGTGTTGGAGGGTGTAGGGGGGGTTGGACCTCGGTGTTGGGTGTGGGGTCAGACCTCGGGATTGGGTGTTGTGGGGGTGGGTCAGACCTTGGGTGGGGAGGTCGGACATTGGGTGAGGTGGGGGGGGGTAGGACCTCAGTGGGGCGGTGTGGGTTTTGGGCCTCAGGTGGGGGGAGTCTCAGAGGCTGGGGGTTGTCGGGTCAGGTCGGTTCGGAGTGGGGGGGGGTCAGGCCTGCAGTGGGGGTGTTTGGATCAGGTAGGTCTGCGGTGGTGGGGGTGGGGGATTGGTGGTCGGGCCAGGTTGGGTTGGGTTGGGGCTGTGGGTGCATGAGTTGGGTCGGGTAAGGTCAGGTTGGGTCGGACCTGCTGGGGTGTTCGGGTTGGGTCAGGGGGTGTGGAGCGGGGGAATCCCGTGCCAGTGGGGAGGAATCCCATTGGGGGTCAGGGGAGTGGGAATACCATGGGAGTTGGTTAGTCGAGGCATGGGTTGAGACCTTTGCGGGGTCGGGGGTGTTGGGGGAGTCTCCTGGGGGATCAGACATGTGGGACCAGTCCTGTGGGGAAGTCAGTCTGGGTCTTTCCAATAGCTACCCTGAGGTTGGGAGAGGTTTTAATTCTTCTAACTTCCTATGGGGAACTATTTATGTAACACAGCTGGAACCAACCGAAGCTTGTGATTTAAATTGCATTTTCGGGTGTTTCCCAGTGCAGGGCAATTGCCCAGAGGAAGTTTGCACTTTTGGGCAATTGCCGAGCAAACCCTTGCCTGGGAAGTTCCGAGAGGGATTTCCCAGCGTAGCTTTGGGGTAATCCCGAAATCGGACACTGGGAGCTTGGAAGTTACAGCCCTAGATCTACTATACCAGGCACTGCCATCTGCTATTAATATGGCAACCAAAAAAAGTTTTTGAATCTCAGTATGGAAGGTATGCAACCATTGGCCTTAATTTTTCGTTTGTTGGGTGCACGCGATCGGCGGGCCTGGAAACAGATGGGGAATGGGCCTCCGGCTGCGATCGTCCCCCGACCGCAATTTCAGGCTGGCTGGCCAATCAAAAGCCAGCCAGCGTGAGATGCACACTGAGAAATGCTCAGCGCTGCCGGGGTGGATGGGAAGAGGGTGGGCGGCGACCTAGCTGAGGGCGTGGGTGAACGCTTCTAGTGAGCTCCCTGAAGGCAGACAGCTGCCCTAGGAAGCTGCAGACCTCTGCAGAATAAAGGAAATGACAAAAATACTGCAAATATGTCCATGCAGCACAATCAAGCACCTGAAATCACACCTCATTTAAAAAAAAGTCCCCAGATATCTCTCTTTATTTCTCCACAGTGATTTCATCCTGTCCTGGATTGAGGTTTGAGCAAAAATGTGCATGCTGCCTGGGAGAACCGTAAATGTGGATGGGCCACGTAAAATCCCTGCTAATTGCATCGTTAATGGGCTTAATTGCCCGCTTAATTGTCGGCAGGCACGCTTCCGACTGCCTTGCGCAGCCGTTCAGCGAAATTCTGTACAAGCGCGTGATGACGCCGAGACGCTCAGCCGACGTCATCTCGTGCTATTTCACATCTGTTCAGGTCGGACGTGTGCCTGCCCACGGGATGAAAAATCCTGACCATTAACACAGAAACATCGCTTTGTCTCAGCTCATCTGTGTCACCTTTATTTGAAAATTCATAGCAAGTACAAGCATGGCATCATGGAAAGCAAAGCCATCTTATGCAATCATGGTTTATGCCACCCATGCACCACCCAGAGTCTAAAACAGAGCGCTGGTGCAATGATGCTCCTATAACCAGAGCAGATTGGGTGGCGGGGGTGGTTGCGCGGCTGGAATGAGAGATTTCCAGCAAAACAGCTGCAAGGGCTGCTGTTTATATTTAAAGGGAACTGCAAGAAATGTTGCGATACATTTCTGAGCTGGTAGAGAAATGGAGGCAAGAATATAGGAAACAGAGTCCCATCAGAGCCTACTGCTTTTGTAGTAACATTGCGTTAGCTCCCTCTGAATATTGGCTGCATCAGAAATGCCTGATTGTAGTACTTCAACCCTGTGTATGCAATTTCTCATGTTCATTGGTTGTGAGAGTGAATGTGATAAACCTTTCATGACTCAGGAAGACTGCCAAGGTGAGAACACCCACAATTTGTCTGCTTTAAATATATGCCACTGGATGTACGCCACAAGAGTTTACTGGAAACCTGATGCAGCTTCCCTGAGACACTATGTAAAGCACCCAGACAACTTTGCACAGGAATTCATCCAGAACAGCTATTTAACTAAATATATGAAACTTTTTCCCTTTAGTTAGAAGCTTGAAAACTTTATTCATGAGCTCACATTACATAATCGTCAACAAAAATCCTTAACGTTAAAATGGGATGAGATTCAGACCTGTATCCTATTTACCCAACTTAGACCCTTTACCAATATTTGCTGTTAAAATCTCTATTCTTATCTGCAGGGATCAATTAGGAGCGGCCTTATTGTACAACACCACCACCTTCAAGTTTCTAGAATAATTATCTTTTCTTTCTTTATTCTCAGAATATGGGCAATGATATATTTATTTTTCCTACTTTTTCTGAGAAGGTGGTGGTAGATATTCTGGCGGTAGACTATTTTTGCACTTCAGAGTCAACAATGTAGTGTACAACTTTAGTTGCGTGTAAGCCGGTCTATAGCAGATGGTAAGGTCCCTTACCTCACTGGGTGGGTCACTAAACAGCAAAACAGTTTTCATGATCATATTTTTACCTACTGTTAGCCCATAATTACCAGACATTAAACAACTTTCCGCAATGGAACTTGAACTTTTAAATATTGGGTCCATGGCAATAGGACTACTGTATCACTGTATCATATCAGGCAGTGCTTATTGTATGCTCCATAACTACGTCTTTGAAAGAGGTCACATCTCACATTTTGGAAGTGTCACAGCACAAGTGCCACAGATTTCTTAAAAGGGTGAATGACACCTGTCAGATACTTCTGCCCAAACTGCCTTGTCATATATTTATTTAAGAAAATATCAATTGTTGGCCTCCTACTACCAATGACAAATATATATTCAGTGCAATGACGAAGACCAATGCAGGACATTTATTTCCCCCATTTAATGTGTGAATGTTGGCAGCTGGTATTACCATCACTACCCTCTGCCTCCTGCCCCCTTGATACCTACACTTTGCTTTCAATATGTAACCTACTGCTCCTTCTAAGCGTGTCCTCTTGTGGAAAAGCTACATGTGTTGGCTACATGCAAGATTTATCTGGCAACCTATTTACTTTCTGGTGCTTTGAAACTTTCCTCAACTGTGTATTGTGAGGTCCTTGTATCAGAATCATAGCCAAGCCTTTCATGGCCTTATAGTGTTGCCTGCTTTAAGCTAACACATCCCATAGATTGTGCTTCTAGGGGTGATTTATTGATCAGTACCTTACGTTATGTGCGTCCTCTCTTCAAGCCTTTGCAGAAGTGCTTACAGCTCCTAGCTGGTAAATTGGCTTGCCCTGTTGAGAGGTGTTTCATTATATAGCAATTCTCTATAGTAATCATCTGGATGTTCCTTCCCAGTGCTATTTCATGCATGTAACTGCCTCCTAATTTCAATTCACATATGATTTAGAGGATTGTTGCTGCTCCATGTATGTTTGCTAGAGAAAGAGGGTCATGTTTAAGTGCACAGACTAAAAACAGCAAAACCCTATGTGAGTGAAACAGTTGAGTAAATTCTACCAGAAACTTTTAAAAAACTCATAGTTAGACCTGAATAAGCCAGTCGACAACCAGTCCACCAAGAGAGAAAGACAGAAAAATGAAGGCAGAGGGCTAGAACTGCAGCTGTTGTTCCACTCAACCATAACCTGACCTCCACCTTTAATGTCATTACTCATTAAAACCATTACACACTTTCTCATTTTGTACATTTCACAGGTGTGGCTTTCATCTCTGCTCCATTAACAACAATAACAACCACAACATATATTTATTTAGGACCTTCAATATAATGAAATGTTCCAAGGTGTTTCAGAGGGGTATTATAAAACAAAGCATTACTCTGAGCCATAGAAAAAGAGATATTAAGTCAGATGACCAAAAGCTTATCATGGAGATAGGTTTCAAGGAGATTTTATAAATGTTCCAAATATCTAGTTCACAATTTATGTTTTAGAATATAAGTTTTAGTTTTGGGAATTAAGGTTTTAACTGTAGATAAATGCAGGTGTCTGGCTGAGAAGCTGGTAAATTCAAGTCTGAAACAAAAGCAATTCAAACAAGCTTGGAGTTTGTTACACTTAAAAGGTAACTTGTGTTTATCTTCAAGGTCAGAACTAGACGTGTAAGCACTGAACAATGGATGACCCCTTTCTGGATTTCTAGGTAAAACCAGAGTTTCTATCTTTATCTTCATAAAAGAAGCTACAAATGAGCTATTCTGGGAATAAGGATGGTAAAACTCCATTAGACATATAAATTATTCATATGGGTTACAGAAGCAAAGAGTTGAGTTGAAGGTAAAATAAATAATTTAGATTTCTGCTTGAGGACATCCTAAAGTATGCCACATTGTCGTGGAGATGGGCTGTAGGGGTAGATTGTTCTTTTGTTTAAGTTATCTGGGTGTTTGCTCAGAAAGCAGGCAGTTGCTTTTGTGTAGGCTGCATCTCACTGGGTTGAGAGCGCCAACAGGAGATGATTGTTAGTCAGGCCTGCACTTTAAGCTGAGAAAATATTAAGTTAAAAGGGCTTGCTTTGTTTAATTCTTATACACAATAAAGTTTGTTTTTATTTAAAATATGTGCAATCTTGTGATGTAGTTCTGTCAGTTAATTGCAATGTGTTCAGATGTGTCTTTAAAATGTAACAGTCCCTAACAGGTTCATAACACAAGGGAGAAAAGTGAAGTAGAATAACAGAGGAGTAGGAAGGGAAATCTAGAGCTTGGGGCCTAGGCAACTAAAGTCACAACCATAAGTGTTAGAGTAATTTTAATTGGGAATGAACAAGACACCCAGAATTAGAGGAGTGCAGATATTTTGGAAGGTTCTGGGCCTGGAGGAAAATACAGAGCTAGGGAGGCTCATTGATCTGAAACAGTCAGGATGAAAAAGAGTCATGGATTTATTGCCGACTAGGGCATCAAAGTTTGAGGTGAGGATATAATTGAACAGATTGGTAGCTGCAGGCATTTCATAGTGAATGGATCTTTAACTTTGTCTGAGTCATCTGTTTCTCGCTTCACAGATGCTGCCTGACTTTCTGAGTATTTCCAAGATTTTTGGTTTTTATTATGTTGGTTTGTCTAATCTCCTCTCATAATTTATGCCTTGGAGGCCAGGAATAATTCTGGTAAAATTATGCTGCACTCCCTCCAAGGCCAATATATCCTTTCTAATACAAAATCAAAATACGGCAGATGATAGAAAATGTTCGGAATGCTCAACCAGTCAGATAGCATCTATGGAGAGAGAAAGAGTTGACTATACAGAGCAAAACAGGGTGACAATGGGACAAGTGAAGAAAGAAAGGATCTGTCCAAAGGAGGTGTCAATGGCAAAATAAACAGTTGCATCTGAAAACAAAAACAGGGGGAAAACAAGATTAAGACCAAAACATGCTAAGAAAAGGAAACAAAATGAGGGTAGAGATTACTGTCTGAAATTGTTGAATTCAACATTGAGTCTGGAAGGTTGCAAATTGCCTAAATGAAAAATCAGTTGCTGTTCCTCGAGTTTGCATGAGCTTTATTGGAACGCTGCTTTAGACCGAGGACAGAGATGGTAATGTGAGAGCAAGGCAGAGAATTAAAATCGCAGGTCACCAGAATTTTTGGGGCCATGCTTCTGGACTAAACAGAGCTTTCCTGCAAAGTGGTCACCCAATCAGTGTTTGGTCCTCCCAAGTGTAGATCTGACCATATTGTGAGCAGCAAATACAGTATGCTAAACTGAAAAATTAATGCTGTTTCATTTGCAAGGTGTTTGGAGCCTTGGGACACTGCGGAAAGGGGAAGTAAATGGGCAGGTATTGCAGCTCTTGTGTTTGCATTGGGAGGTGACTTGGGAAGGAGAGGCAGTGTTGGGGATGATTGAGGAGTGGATTATGGTGTCAGAGGGAATGTCCCCTTCAGAATGCTGAAAGGGAAGGTATCACGATGGAGGTGGTGGAAATAGTGGGGGATTTTTTTTATTCATTTACGGGATGTGGGCATTGCTGGCTAGGCCAACATTTATTGCCCATCCCTAATTGCCCTTGAGAAGGTGCTGGTGAGCTGCCTCCTTGAACCACTGCAGTCTATGTGGCATAAGTACACCCACAGTACTATTAGTGAGTGAGTTCCAGGATTTCGACCTAGCGACAGTGAAGGAACATGATATGTTTCCAAGTTAGGGTGTTGAGTGGCTTGGAGGGGAACTTTCAGGTGGTGGTGTTCTCATGTGTGTGCTGCCCTTGTCCTTCTAGATGGTAGTGGTCGTGGGTTTATAAAACAATAAGACATAGTAGCAGAAATTAAGCCATTCGGCCCTTCAAGTCTGCTCCGCCGTTCCCCTTATTTCTTATTTCCTTCTTATTTCTTTTTTAGTTGTCCTCTGTTGGTCTTTGTAGGCTTCCCAATCCCCTGGTTTCCCACTGCTCTTCGCCGCATTGTATGCTTTTCTTTAGCTTTTATTTTGTCCCTGACTTCCCTTGTCAGCCATGGTTTCCTCATCCTCCCTTTAGTATGCTTCTTCTTCCTGGGGATGAATTTTTGCTGTGTCTCCCAAATTACTACCAGAAACTCCTGCCATTGCTATTCCACTGTCTTTCCTGCTAGGCTTATCTCCCAGTCAATTCTGGCCAGCTCCTTCCTCATGCCTCTGTAGTTGCCTTTAGTCAACTGTAATACCGTTACATCTGATTCCAGCTTTTTCCTCTCAAATTGCAGGGTAAATTTTATCATATTATGGTCACTTCCTCCTTGAGTTCGGATGGTGCTGCCTGAGGAGCCTTGGTGAGTTTCTGCAGTGTGTCTTGTAGAGGGTACACACTGCTGCCACTGTTTGTCGGTGGTGGAGGGAGTGAATGTCTGTGGAAGGGGTGCCAATCAAACAGGCTGCTTAGTCCTGGATCATGTCAAGCTTCTTGAGTGTTGTTGGAGCTGCACTCATCCAGGCAAGTGGGGAGTATTCCATCACACTCCTGACTTGTGCCTTGTAGATGGTGGACAGGCTTTGTGGAGTCAGGAAATGGGGTGGAAGGTGAGAACAAGAATTCCTATCATGGTTCTGGAAGGTAGGGGAAGGGGTTAGAGCAGAAGTGTGAGAAATGGGACTGACATGGTCAAGGGCCCTGTCAAACACAGTGGGGTATAGGGGTGGGGGTGGGGTGTGAGGTGTTAAATCTCCAGTTGAAGATAAGGAAGACATATCAGATGTGCTAATGTGGAAGACTGCATCATCACAATAGATGCAACAGAGGCAGAATAACTGGAAAAATTGAATGGAGTCCTTACAGGGAGCCGAGTATGAGGAAGTGTAGCTGTTGGAGTCAGTGGGCCTATAATGAATAATTGTAAATTGCTGGCATAATTCTGAAGGTTAAAATGGAAAATGGCATGAAAGGGCCAAGTTTCAACAAGTAAATAACTGGATCAATTTTGACTGCTCAACCACCCAGATTCCATCAGACTGATAATGTTAAAATTGACTATGGTCCATCTCAGTAGTTGGGCTGACTAAACGTGATTTATGGACTTGGGAAACCACGCAAACCATAAACGCTCAGACGCAAGAAGGTAACTTCAGCTGAGAGTCAAGTCTCTAGAGAAAACACTTTTGAACAAACTTATTGGAATTCTTTGAACAAGTAACATGTGCTGAGGATAAAGGGGAACAGGTGGACGTGTGTACTTAGATTTCCAGAAGGCATTTGATCAAGTGCCACATCAAAGGTTATTGCAGAAAATAAAAGCTCGTTGTATAGGGGGTATTGGCTGGCTAACAGGAAGCATAAATGGGTGTTTTTCAGGTTGACAAGATGTAATGAGTGGTGTGCCAGAGGGATCAGTGCTGGGGCCTCAACTGTTTACTTTGATACAAATGACTTGAACGAAGGGATGGTTGCCAAACTTGCTGATGACACAAAGATAGGTCGGAAAGTAAGTTATAAAGAGGACATAAGGAGGTTACAAAGTGATATAGGGCAGAATATTATGCTCAGTGTGCGGGCGTGCGTCTTGACGTCATTGCGCAGCCTTGTGATATTGCATTCAGCAGGCATGCGCCAGAGTCGGTTGCGCACCCACCGATAATTAAAAGGCCTATCAAGGCCATTAACAATCAAATTAAATTCAAATTTACGCTGTCTGTCCAATCTTACGGTTGGCAGGCAGGCAAAAAGGCCAAGCAGCCTTTAAATTTTTTAGGAAACCTCACCCACGAGTGGGATGAGGTTTTCTAAAGCAAATAAATATGAAATAAAAATGTTATTTTTGAATTAAAAACATGTCCCAGCTCATGTGACAGAGTCACATCACATCCTCCATGACATGGGTTGGTGGCAGCTATACAGCAATTTGTGGTCTGGAGGCAGAAGTTTGGACCAATACTTGAAATCCATTGAACTATTGGAGCAGCTCAGGTAAAAGCCTGTTTTTAACTTTTGGTGACTATTGTGCCAATAGTGCATTGTTCAGGACCCTTGCCAGGGAGCAAGGAACATTTAAACACATCTGTTCCATTCCCCTTCTGAATAACAAGTTTAGGCAAGGACTCAAATTCTACAAACTCTTTGTCCCTTCACAGAGGTTGTAAAGCCACCATATGGCAGAGAGAATAGAGGGACCAGCTTGAGGTGCCCTGACCAAGGATGGTCCCTCGGCTTAATGATTACTGACTGAGTCCTCCTCCAGGTTGTGAGTGATTGACGGGAGGTCCTCATGCTTACTGATGGGAAGAGGAGACACCCTAGTCAGACTAAAGTAGCCTGGGTGGAGATTGCAGAGATAGTGAGCAGCCTTGTGGTCATCCACAGAACATGGCTGTGGTGCTGTAAAAGGCTCATTGACCTCTTACAATCTGCTAGGGTGAGTGTGTAACCTTTTTGCAGATGGACCTATATGGAAGGGTATGAGGGTGTGACGTGTGTCAAATGTAGGATTACCTCATCTTTAGGTCAAGTGCACAAGGTGGCATGAAGTAGGCATGCCATGCTGCATGGCAATGGGAAATTTTAGGGGGATGGTGGGCTTATGAACATAGGAACATAGGAGCAGGAGTAGGCCATTCAGCCCATCTAACCTGCTCCGCCATTCAATATGATCATGCTGATCATCCGCGTCAATGCCTTTTCCCCACACTATCTCCATATTCCTTTATGTCAATAGTATTTATAAATCTGTCAATCTCTACTTTAAACATACTCAATGTCTGAGCTTCCACAGCCCTGCGGGTTAGAGAATTCCACAGATTCAGAAACATCTGAGTAAAAAAAAAAATCTCCTCATCTCGGCCCTAAGTGGCTTCCACCTTATTTTGAAATTGTGTCCTTTGGTTCTAGACTCTCACACCCTTCCATACAGGTCCATCTGCAACATCTTACCTGCATCTACTCTGTCTATTCCTTTAAGTATTTTGTCAGTTTCAATGAGATCACCTCTCATTCTTTGAAACTCTAAAGAATACAGGCCCAGTTTCCCCAATCTCTCTTCATAAGACAGTCCTGCTATCCCTGGAACAAGTCTGGTGAACCTTCGCTGCACTCCCTCCATGG
Organism: Cetorhinus maximus; assembly: GCF_964194155.1. NCBI lineage: Eukaryota > Metazoa > Chordata > Chondrichthyes > Lamniformes > Cetorhinidae > Cetorhinus > Cetorhinus maximus. The sequence continues at coordinate 193,060,100 of NC_135879.1, forward strand.
CAATAATATCCTTCCTAAGGTAAGGGGACCAAACTGAACACAGTAAACAAGGTTCTATACAATTGAAGCAAGACTTCACTACTCCTGTACTCAAATCCTCTTGTGAGAAAGGCAACATACCATTAGCCTTCTTAGTTTCTTGCCACACCTGCATGTTAGCTTTCAGTGGCTTATGGACAAGGACACCTTGTACATCTACACTTTCCAATCTCTTACCATTTAAGCAATACTCTGCACATCTGTTCCTCCTACCACAGTGGATAACCTCACATTTTTCTTCACGTTATATTCCATCTGCCTTGTTCTTGCCCAATCACTAATTCTGTCCAAATCCCTTTGAAGCCACTTTACATCTTCCTCACAACACACATTCTCATCTAGCTTTGTGTTAGCCGCGAACTTGGAAATATTACATTAGGTCCCCACATCCATACCATTGATATATATTGTGAACAGCTGGGGCCCAAGTTCTGATCCTTGCAGTACCCCACTAGTCACAGCCTGCCAATGTGAGAATGACCCATTTATTCCTACTCTCTATTTTCTGCCTGTTAGCCAATCCTTAATCCATGCCAATATATTGCCTCCTATCCCATGTGCTTTAATTTTGTTAACCAACCTCCTGTTGGGGACATTACTGAAAGTCCAAGTACACTACATCCACCCACTCTCCTTTAACAATTCTGTTAGTAACTTCCTCAAAAAACTCCTACAGGTTCAGCAAACATGATTTCCCATTCATAAATCCATGTTGACTATGCCCAGTCAGATCATTATTATCAAAGTGTCCAATTAGCACATCATTTATAACAGATTCCAAAATTTTCCCTACTACTGATGTAAGGCTAACAGGTCTGTAGTTCCTTGTTTTCTCTCTTCCTCCCTTTTTAAATAGGGGGGTGACATTTTCTACCTTCCAATCTGTAGGAACCATTCCAAAATCTATAGAATTTTGGAAGGTGATCACCAATGCATCCACTATCTCCACAACTACCACTTTCAACACTCTGGGATGTAGAGTACCAGGTGCTGGGGATTTATCAACCTCCTACAACCCCTGTTAGTTAGCAAGGCTGTAAACACATGCTGGGCAGACAATTGAGAGCATGATTTTTCCACAGAAGATTCATTACAATTTCCTTTTGTATTTGCAGGAAAAAAGGGGCACATAATGTCTGAGGGCCAGGACTGGAGGTGGTCAACCTAACTTGGAAATTTGCACCCTTCCAGAGCAGTAAGTGCTGGAGCTGGCAGCGAATCAGTAGACTAGCACCACTGGGCTTGGTGAGGTTGGAGGATGGCCCTGGGGTTATGAGATTCCAAGGGCACATCGTCTTTTTCTGCAAAGATAGTGCTGAAGTTGGCGGAGGGGTGGGGGGCACAGAAGGGGGAGGTGGGGGGTTGGAAACAGGGGAAGGCTGTGGGGAGGGTGCACCATTGATAGAGTTGGACTTTGGAAACTTATAGAATTTGGGAAGGAATTTGTGTCAAAAACATAAGAGCTAGGAGCAGGAGCTCCTTGAGCCTGCCCTGCTATTCAATACGATCATGGCTGATCTCATTTAAGCCTCAACTCCAATTTCCCGCCTTCTCCCCATAACCTTTCAACCCGTTACTCATTTAAAAACCTGTCTATCTCCTTCTTGAATTTATTCAGCGGCCCGTCATCCTCTACACTCTGAGGTAGTGAATTTCACAGATTCACGACCCTTTGAGAAAAGTAATTCCTCCTCATCTCTGATTTAAATCTACCACCCCGTAGCCTAAAACTATGGCCTCTCATTCTAGAATGCCCCACAAGGGGAAATATCCGCTCCACGTCCACTTTGTCTATCCCCTTTAGAATCTTATATACCTCAATTAGATCTCCTCTAATCCTTCTAAATTCTAGCGAGTATAGGCCTAAATTGCTCAATCTCTCCACATAAAACAAGCCCCACATCTCTGGAATCAATCTAGTGAACCTCCTCTGAACCGCCTCCAATGCAACTACATCCTTCCTCAAGTAAGGGGACCAAAACTGTGCACAGTACTCCAGGTGCGGTCTCACCAATGCCTTGTACAGTTGCAGCAACACTTCCCTATTTTTATACCCTATTCCTTTAGCAATAAATGCCAAAACTCCATTTGCCTTCCTTATTACCTGCTGTATCTGCATACTAGCTTTCAGCAATTCATGTACGAGGACACCCAGATCCCTCTGCACTGAAGCGTTCTGAAGTTTCTCTCCATTTAAATAATAAGTCGCCTTTTTATTCTTCCGACCAAAATGGATAACCTCATACTTATCAATGTTAAACTCCATCTGCCAAATTTTGGACCACTCACCTAACCTGTCCATCTCCATTTGTAAATTTCTTATTTTTTCATTTCAACTAACCTTCCCACCTATTTTGGTGTCATCTGCAAATTTAGCTATTGTACCTTCTATCCCTGAATCCAATTTAATATAAATTGTAAATTGTTGGGGCCCAAGGACCGAACTCTGGCACCCCATTAGTTACAGCTTGCCATCCAGAAAAAGACCCATTTATCCTGACTCCCTGTTTTCTGTTGGTTAGCGAATCCTCACAAAGGATGTGAGGCAACCCGCCTCCACCACCCTCCCAGGCAGTGCATTCCAGATTGTCATCACCCTCTGGGTAAAAAAGTTTTTCCTCACATTGCCCCTAAACCTCCTGCCCCTCACCTTGAACTTATGCCCCCGTATGACTGGCCCTTCAACTAAGGGGAACAGCTGCTCCCTATCCACCCTGTCCATGCCCCTCATAATCTTGTACACCTCGATCAGGTCGCCCCTCAGTCTTCTCTGCTCCAACGAAAACAACCCAAGTCTATCCAACCTCTCTTCATAACTTAAATGTTTCATCACGGACAACATCCTGGAGAATCTCCTCTGCACCTCCTCCAGTGCAATCACATCCTTCCTATAATGTGGCGACCAGAACTGCACATAGTACTCCAGCTGTGGCCTCACCAAGGTTCTATACAACTCCAATATGACCTCCCTAGTTTTGTAATTATGCCTCAATTGATAAAGGCAAGTGTCCCATATGCCTTTTTCACCACCCCACTAACATGCCTCTCCACCTTCAGAGATCTATGGACACACTCGCCAAGGTCCCTTTGTTCCTCAGGACTTCCTAGTGCCATGCCGTTCATTGAATACTTCCTTGTTAAATTACTCCTTCCAAAGTGTATCACTTCACACTTTTCAGATTTAAATTGCATCTGCCACTTATCTGCCCATTTGACCATCCCGTCTATATCTTCCTGTAGCACAAAACACTCAATCTCACTGTTAACCACCCAGCTAATCTTTGTGACATGCGCAAACTTACGAATCCTAGCCCCCACATAGTCATCTATGTCGTTTATATGAATGACAAATAATAGGGGACCGAGCACAGATCCCTGTGGTATGCCACTGGACACTGGCTTCCAGTCACTAAAGCATCCTTCTGTCATCACACTCTGCCTGCTACAAATAAGCCAATTTTGAATCCACCTTATCAAATTACCCTGTATCCCATGTGCCTTTGCCTTCTTTATAAGTCTCCCATGTGGGACCTTGTCAAAGGCTTTGCTGAAATCCATATAAACTACATCAACTGCACTACCCTCATCTACACACCTGGTCACCTCCTCAAAAAAATTCATTCAAATTTGTTCGGCATGACCTCCCTCTGACAAAGCCATGCTGACTATCCCTGATCAAACCTTGCCTCTCCAAGTGGAGATAGATACTCTCCTTCAGAAATTTCTCCAATAGTTTCCCTACCACTGACGTGAGACTCACTGGCCTGTAGTTCCCTGGCTTATCTCTACAACCCTTCTTAAATAGCGGAACCACATTAGCTGTTCTCCAGTCCTCTGGCACCTCCCCCATGGCCAGAGAGGAATTAAAAATTTGGGTCAGAGCCCCTGCGATCTCCTACCTTGCCTCTCTCAGCAGTCTGGGACACAAAACATCTGGACCTGGAGATTTGTCCACTTTTAAGCCTGCCCACATCTCCAATACCTTGTCACTCCCTATATCAATTTGCTTAAGAACCTTGTAGTCTCTCTCCTCTAGTTCCATACCTTCATCCTCATTCTCTTGGGTGAAGACAGACGTGAACTATTCATTCAACACTCTAGCGATGTGCTCCGGCTCCACCCATAGATTGCCCCCTTGATCCCTTATGGGCCCTACTCTTTCCCTGGTTATCCTCTTCCCATTGATATACTTGTAGAATATCTTGGAATTTTCCCTACTTTTACCAGCCAGAGCTTTCTCATATCCCCTCTTTGCTCACCTAATTGCTTTCTTAAGCTCCACCCTGCACTGTCTATACTCCACTAATGCCTCTACTGATTTGCTTCCCTTGTACCTGCTAACAGCCTCTCTTTTCCTTCTCTTCGTAACCTGAATATCTCTGGTCATCCATGGTTCTCTGGGCTTGTTACTCCTTTCTATCACCCTAGAGGGAAGATGTTGAGCCTGTACCTTCCCCATATACTTTTTGAATACCGCCCACTGTTCCTCTGTAGATTTCCCCACATGTAACTGTTCCCAGTCTACCTTGGCCAGATCCTGCCTTATTTTACTAAAATTCACTCTCCCCCAATCCAAAACACGATTTACTCTTCATAAAACCATGCTGGCTCTGATGGGTTGCATTTTGACTTTCCAAATGCCCCATTACTACTTCCTTAATAATGGATTCCAACAATTTCCCAACGACAGATGTTAAACTAACTGGTCCATAGTTTCCTATTTTCTGCCTCCCCCCCTTTTTGAATAAGAGTGTTATATTAGCAGTTTTCCAATTCACTGGAACCTTTTCAGAATCCAGGGAATTTTGGAATATTATTACCAATGTATCCACTATCTCTGCTGCCACTTCCTTTAAGACCGTGGGATGTAGGCCATCAGGTCCTGGGGACTTCTCAACCTTTAATCCCAATAGTTTGCTCAGTAGTTTTTCTCTAGTGATTGTGATTGTTATAGTTCCTCTTTCTCTATACCCTCTGCTCTACCTGTTACTATTGGGGTGGCACTAGTGTCCTCCACCGTGAAAACTGAGGCAAAATATTGATTAAGCCTCTCTGTGATCTCTGCGTTCCCCACTATTAACTCCCCAGTCTCATCCTCCAAGTGACCAACATTCACTTTAGCTACTCTCTTTCCTTTTATATTCTTGTAGAAGTTTTTGCTATCAGTTTTTACATTTTGTGCTAGTTTTCTTTCATAATTTACCTTTGCTCTTTTTATTATTTTTTTTAGTAACCCTTTATTGACCTTTAAAAGTTTCCCAATCTTCCAGCCTGCCACTGACCTTTGCAATTTGGTATGCCTTAGTTTTTGCCTTTGTTATCTTTAACTTCCTTGCATGGCCATGGTTGCTTTTTCCCCCTCTTACCATTTTTCTTCCTCTTTGGAGTATATTTTACTTGGGAGGAATTGAATATTTTCTTAAATATCTGCCACTGTTCATCAGCTGTCCTACCTTGTAGTCTTCCTGCACAGTTCACTAGGTATAAAACTGCCCTCATGCCTATGTAGTTACCTTTGTTTAACTCCAGAACACTAGTGTGGGATTCAAGATTCTCACTCTCTCAAACTGAACCTGAAATTCCAGCATGCTATGATCACTCTTCCCTCGAGCACCCTGTGCTCTGAGATCATTAATTAATCCCATCTCATTGCACAAAACCAAATCCAGAATAGCCTGCTCCCTGGTTGGTTCCACAACATATTGCTCCAAGAAACAATACACTCTAATACACTCTATGAATTCTCCCTCAATGCTACCCTTGCCAATTTGATTAGTCCAGTCTATATGCATATTAAAATCACCCATGATTATTGCCATGCCTTTCTTACATGCCCCCAGCATTTCCTGGTTTATACTGTACCCTACAGCTGAACTATTGTTTGGGGACCTACAGATTACTCCCACCAGGGACTTCTTTCCCTTGCTATTTCTTATTTCTACCCAGACTGACTCTAGGTCTTGCTCTCCTGTTCCTATATCATTCCTCGCTAGCACTGATCTCTTCCTTTTCTAACAAAGTTACAACACCTCTTTTTCCTTCCTGCCTATCCTTCCAAAACACTGAGTACCCTTGGATATTCAACTCCCATACCTGTTCTCCCTGTAATCACATCTCTGTAATCGCCACCAAATCATACCTATTTATCTCTCTTTGCACTGTTAACTCATTAGTTTTATTCCGAATGCTATGTACATTCAGATACAAAGCCTTTAAGCTTGCCCTATTGTCAATTTTCCCTACTCTTATATGATTCTTTGGGACAATATGGCGTTCACACACTCTGTCCCTTCCTTTCACATTTTGGTAACAATCAGCCTCGTCACTAACCTGCACTCTTACCCTCTCCGTAGACTTTGATTTTTTATATTTCCATGCAACTGAACCCTCCCCCCCCACTATTTAGTTTAATGCCCTACCTATGACCCTAGTTATGCGATTCGCCAGGACACTGGTCCCAGCATGATTCAAGTGGAGCCCGTCCGAACAGAATAGCTCCCTCTTTCCCTAGTACTGGTGCCAATGTCCCATGAATTCAAACACATTTCTCCCACACCAATCTTTGAGCCATGCATTTACCTCTTTAATATTATTGACCCTGAGCAAATTCGTTCGTGGCTCAGGTAGTCATCTGGAGATTATTACCTTTTTGGTCCTTAATGTTGGAGCGGCTGAGGTTAAAAACCCTGGTTACCATTTCTCAATGTGGCGAGTGTGTGTTTTTAGGAAGTGTGTCTCTCTGAAGTCACCTCAAGTGATGATGGTGCCTTTCATACTCCTTGTCTGATTCACTGTCAAAACATTGGCAGCTGCAGACACCAGCCCTGAGGAACCAAAGTTAACCTCTGAGGAGCAGGAGGAAGCCTTATACGATGGAGCGTCATATCCTTGCACCGTGTTAGCACCTCAGTGGATACGTGCGAGTCAACTCTAAGGGACCCACATACTGGTGCGAGCACATTACAGTCGCAAGACTGGCTGTCGGAAACTGAGACAGTGCAGGCCTCTGGCAATCAGAGGACCATTGGCGGCAACCTCGATGCTGAGCCCCAGGCTGATGACAAGTCTCTGGAGTTGCCCATCAGGTTGCCAATGTTGGACGTACATTGCGAACTACGTGGAGATATGACAGACATTCCAAAGGGGTTGCGCGCACAACACAGGCAGTGGAAGTGTCCATCCAGACCATGAGTGCTGTGATCACCTCTTTTCAGATCACAGCTTTCACATTGAAAAATTGTTAGACCGTAAGACGTAGGAGCAGACGTAGGCCATTTGGCCCATTGAGTCTGTTCCACCATTTAATGAGATCATGGCTGATCTGATAATCCTCAACTCCACTTTCCTGTCTTTTCCCCATAACCCTTGATACCCTGACTGATTAAAAATCTGTCTATCTCAGCCTTGAATATACTTAACGACCCAGCCTCTACAGCCCTCTGAGGTAAAGAATTCCACAGATTCACTACCCTCTGGGAGAAGAAATTTCTCCTCAACTGTGTCTTAAATGGATGACCCCTTACTCTGAGATTATGCCCTCTGGTCCTAGACTTTCCCACAAGGGGAAACAACCTCTCAGCATCTACCCTGTGAAGCACCCTAAGAATCTTATGTTTCAATAAGGTCACCTCTCATCCCCAGTGAGCTGCTGGCTTTGGCCCTCCGTGACAGTGTTGACTGTCATGAAGAGCCAAAGCGAGCAGCTCACTAGGTATGCATTCTGACTTGCATTCCATTGCCTTGTATCTGAGCTCCGGTACCCAGAGTCAGGGTGAGAAGCCAACGAGACACCAGGATTCACAACCAGATCCTGGCTCCTCTCAGGAAATCAGGAAGCACTGAATGGACCTCATGGCAGCGGATGAGCAGCTGCTGTCAGCGTCGCGGGGCACCACTCAGGGAGCTTTTCATGGTGACAACCTCCCTGGCCCTGCCATTCACACAAATGTCCCTGAGTTCCACAGTGACAGGTGAGCCTCCTGCAATTATGCAGGAGACTCCCACCATGTTTGGGCCCTCATGGTCTCATGCAATCAGAGCATGCCCACCAAACTGGCTCCTGGGTGACAAAGAATACCCCTGAAGAGATAGTTAATGACCCCAGTTTGAAATTGGTGCTCTGAGCTGGAAAGCCGTAGCACCTGGAAATGATTTAAGTGTGAGTAATCACACTTAGGTTCACAAGGGTGATTGCTTTGTTTTGTTATGCCTGAACTATGATGATTTATGTTGTCAATAAATAAATGTTCTTTGCACTTATAGCTCCGATTGCATTAGTGTTGACTGTTTGTGATGTGCTGGTTTTGATTTGGATTGACTGCATGCTCTTAAGGGAGTTTGTGCTCAATGGGCCCCTCTGATTGATGTCATTTGTTACCTCTACATTGGCACATGCACATGAGCAGAAGATAAGAAAAGATGAGGAAGTCCAAGATGGTCTCACAGATCAAAGTAAAGATTGATGTTAAATCGTTGCATTATTAGTGAATCTTGCCTCTCCCTGGTAGCCAAAGTATCCTGTGCAATCGGTTTGCACTGCTGGTTTGCATGGCTCGTCCTCTTTATCATCAGAATCATTCTCAGACTCCTTGTAAGAGGATGGGGCTCACTCCATTTGACCCTCCTCTGCAAGGGCTTCCCCTGTCTGGAGTGCCAGGTGGTGCAAGCCACAGCATACCACAACCATAAATGAGACTCGAGCGGGAGAATATTGAAGAGGGCCACCTGCCCAGTCCGAATATTTAAATCTCATTTTGAGCACCAATGGCCTGGTCAGTGATGGCCCTGATAGACGCACGGCTCTCATTGTACCCTGTTTCCAGCTCATTGCGCCAATTTCGAACTAGGGTCATTAGCCATTTCTTCAGGGGTATCCTTTGTCACCCAGAAGCCAGTCATCCAAGGGTTCTGGTCTACAGAACATCCCTGGCACCTGGAAGTGTCTGAGTATGTAGGCATCATGACTGCTGCCAGGATAGTGTGGGCACACCTGCTTTATTTTTTGCCTGTGGTCACGTACAAGCTGCCATTGATGGAATAGTAGGCTTTTCTGTTAATGAATACCCCTGTCTGTCCCAATGGCAGTTTAATAGCCACATGTATGCAATCTATTACCCCTTATGCCTTTGTAAATCCTGCAATATTACCAAAGCCTCTGGCTCTGACTGTCTGTTGGCATTGTCATCATTAAATGAAATGAACTCATGGGCACCCCTGAACATTGCATCAGGTTAGGGACCCAATGCGATCACACCAGGTTTTACGTAAGTGTGGGGGCGGGGGCAGCAGTCCTGATTGCCAACCGTAAAATCGGCCCCATTGATAGAAGTCTAAGTGTAAGCCTTCGGAAAGGTTGGGGTCTTAAAAAAAAGAGTCTGATCCACCATTTAATGAGATCATGGCTGATCTGATAATCCTCTACTCCATTTTCCTGTCTTTTCCCCATAACCCTTGATACCCTGACTGATTAAAAATCTGTCTATCTCAGCCTTGAATATACTTAACGACCCAGCCTCTACAGCCCTCTGAGGTAAAGAATTCCACAGATTCACTACCCTCTGGGAGAAGAAATTTCTCCTCAACTGTGTCTTAAATGGATGACCCCTTACTCTGAGATTATGCCCTCTGGTCCTAGACTTTCCCACAAGGGGAAACAACCTCTCAGCATCTACCCCGTGAAGCACCCAAAGATTAAATTTGATAGATTTACCGAAGGATATGGAAAATGTTAAAAGAAATTCAATCAGTAAACTTAATTGCATGCACCATGAAAATTTAATTTTTTAAGTTGTAATTTATAACTGGATGGTGACAACCTCTCTGGCCCTGCCATTCACACAAATGCCTCTGAGTGCCACAGTGACAGGTGAGCCTCCTGTAATTATGCAGGAGACTCCCACCATGTTTGGGCCCTCACGGCCTCATGCAATCAGAGCATGCCCACCAAACTGGCTTCTGGGTGACAAAGAATACCTTTAGATGTACTAAAGCCAATATGACTTTCATTGAAGCTTTTCCAGGAAGATAAAAATATCCTTTGTTCAGGTACATTGTGGGTTATTGTTGACTTTATTCTGCGGAGGGCATTGAAGATAATTATATATCACAAATGTGATACCGTTAACGTGTTTCATTTTCCTTCACCAATTACCCTGCTTCTGCTGGAACTGAGCCATGGTTATTTGTTGTCCTGTACATTCCTACAAACTATTGTCTCTGCTGCCTTTTTGTCTTCAGCAGGAAAGATTAATTTTGAAACTCTCAGCATGACTAAACTTTTTGTCCACAATAAATCATTTGACTGTAAATTTTGTTAGAAAATGAAATACAATTATTTATTATTGATGGACTATATCCCTGAGGAATTTGAACTGATACCAATAGCAGAAATGCGCAGCAATATGTAATTCATTAGATGGAAATTTCCAAACAAACAGCTATTGATCCGAAGTTAAGTTTCTTCACCAATTGGTTCAATGATCTTTTGAGAGCGAATTATTTGAGAGCGGCTGAATGATATAGATGGCTGGGTTCCTCTCTGGCTTAGCATTCTGGCGAAGCCCAATCTCCACCTGCCTTTCTGAAGCCACCCCAATCTTGATCCATTTCCCTGGGTGGAGGATAAAGGCTGGCTGAATAACCCCAGCAATGCTGCAGTGTGACCATCTCTTCAGTACCAAAAGAGGTAGCTGGATAGTTAGAGGGGCAGAAGTACTCCATAGATTGTTGCAATAGCTGCCTTTTGGGCCTCATTAGAATTTGAGGCCTACATGGCAAGGTAGGCAGTGACCTATTTGGAGAGAGAGAGGGTTCCCAGAAGGCCCTCTTGCTTTACTGGAGGTCCGCGGGGACATTCCTGCCACTTCCTGAGGATTATTGCAAGATTCCATGTGGCAGCCCAGGACATAACACGAAGTGAAGCAGAGGCCTGTATGATTAGCTTAAGGCAACTTAACACACTTGAATGTAGCAGACAGGATGGGAATGGCCAGCAGTGGATCCCAGTGGGACTGCAGGGTAAGGAAATCCAGGCTGGGGTGGTGAAGTGACAATGGGCTTCATTGCCAGGATTTTTCCTCATTCTCCACCACTATTAGACTTGTGAAGGACAATTCAGCCTAGAATGACTTTGTACATTGTCCTGAAATATTTCAGATTTCCAGTATCTGCAGTATTTTACTTTTATATTAGATAAATGAGGGTTGTATTCTCTGGAATTTAGAAGGTTAAGGCATGATTTGATCAAAGTTTTCAAGCTATTAAGTGGAACAGATAGGTTAAATAAAGATAAATAATTTTCGATGGTCGGGAGTCTAGGACTTGGTGTCATAGTCTAAAAATTAGAGCCAGACATTTCAGAAGTAAAATTAGGAAACACAAAGACTAGAAGAAGTTTCAAACTCTTGATTGTAAATGGCAAATGATGCTCGGTCTTGTGTAAATTTTAAATCTGATATTGATAGATTTGTTAATCGTAGATATGAGGGTTATGGGGCAAAGACATGTGTTTGGAAATAGGTCGTGGGTTTGCCATGATCTCATTAAATGGTGGATCAGGCATGAGGGATAAATGCTCTTCTGCTGTTCACAAGTTCCTCGGTTCCTAAAAATGATAAGGACTTATCACTATTACTTCTCTTTGTTTTGAAATCCGCAAACTCCGATGTGCAGGGTCCTGATCCTGGTTTTCAATCTCACCCCACCCCACGGCCCTCTGACCTCTGACCTCCAGGTTCTCTGACTCTTGATCCCTCCTTTCTGACCGTGTGACCACTCCTCCGAGGCTGACGAAGGGGAGGAAGTAAAGGGTGTGCAGCAGCAGCCCTTACAGGTAACCCTTCCATACAGAATGGAAAGGCACGTAGGGGATTTTCGTGAGATGGCTCAACGTGTAGGGCTGAGGCTCCTGAGGGAGTTTTGGGACCTGGGGCCAATGTGAAATGCTGAATGAATGGGCCTGGCTTTCTTTATATGTGCTCTTAGTCCTTAAACAAACAATGTCCATCACCTGTGTATCTTTAACAACATAATCAACCAATCATTAACACCACATACATTGAGATAGAATAAATCAATCATGCCTGCTGCTAGGAAATCTAGCCCAGACCTGCTTGATGTGCAGCCTTTACTTGCAAAGATGCTGGACATTCAGGATGATGAAAAGATGCCAGGTAGCGATAGAATTAATACAAGGCAGTGATAGGTGTGTGTAGCATGTTGCAATTTGAGGAAACCCACAAGGTGGGCAAAGCCTTGGCTGGGATTTTCCAATTCCACTTGCTGCCCAAAGTCAAAGAGCTACTGGCTGGTCCATCAAATTTTCCATCCTGCTCACGATGATTCTAATCTTCTTCATTCTGTCTATGGGGAATGAGATGTAACTATTTCTTATGATGTAAATAGTTTTGGTGACAACTCTGATGCAACAATGAACAATAAACTGGAAGATGTATGAACAGAAAATTCCAGAAATGCTCAACTGACAAAGTCTGGTCTGGCAAAGTCTGTGAAGAGAGAAACAGAGTTAACGTTTCAGGCCTGTGACCTTTCAGCACTACAGGAACTGGAAGATGTCTCTACTGTCACCTGCTACAGTGTAAAATGACACCTTGTCATAAAAGTTAATGGTAACGATGACCTAAACAGCCATAGTTAGTGCCCTGGCTTGAGGCTCATCTGGTTGTAGCAGGTGACATAGCTCAATGACTGCCCCCTTTGTCAAGCAATAGCATTGCATATGCCTATGCAAAGAAGGTCTGGAAAGAGATGTAGTGGTTTTTATAGAGGTTCATTGTGAGCAGCCCCATAATACAGAACTCTATGCTCTATAGGCTGTTCCCAGGGACGCACACCAAGACAAACATCAGTTGATGCTGGAGAACCATCGACTTGGTAAAAAATGCTCTTTGGTCTGCCCAAAACCTGTTGATCTTCCAGTGTTAAGATCTGTCCACAGCCAAGCGTTACAGGCTGGCACATTTCAAGGTCCAGGACTATGTAGTGAGAGATGTAATAAAGCTCCGGGAAGCTGCCACAAAGGATCATTAGGGAAAGGCCACAGTCTAAAGCCTTCCTACCATAGAACCCTTGTAAAACCCTCGAGCTATAGGCACCAGGGAATGCTTCATGTGAAATGCATATTGGAGTTATAACTTGTAATTGTAAGTGTAGTGAGGCAACTATGAGTGCCACATACAGTATTGAAAGAGAGTGAACTGTATTGCACTTTTTAGGGAATGTCCATTTGAATTGCTACGTAATGTAATTGTACAAACTTAATGAATAAAGTATATATTTGTCTTAATAAAAAGACATCTGAGACATTGCTTCGCTGAGAAACTCATGTTGAAGGAATTCTCCTTGAAAATGGACTGTGATATGGTCTTCTGCGCAAAGCTCTCCCCCTCCCCCTTTTTCCCAGCTGTTCCTGCTCTTTCCTTTTTTTGGGCTGTTCCTCTTTATCCTTCTCCGAGAACTTAACCAACAGCATAAAAGGACAAGCCAGCGACATCCCTGAATACAGTGGCAGGGGCCTTTAATGAGAGCTGTTTAAGGGTCCTTCTTGTCCGTTAGTGCTACTTGAATATATGACATAGTGAATTAAGAACTGTGCCAGGGCAATTTCACAATAGGGCCCTACAACTAGCAAAGGATCCTAACTTAAAAATTACAAGGCTTTTTAATGTTTCAACACATCTTTTGGATGCATGTGGAGGATCACCCAATTTGTTGGGTGTTACACTTATGGTGCAGAACAAACCATTCTACATAAATAAAAACCAGAAAATGCTGGAAAAACGCAGCAGGTCTGGCAGCAACTGTGGAGAGAGAAACAGAGTTCACGTTTTGAGTCCGTATGACTCCTCTCCAGAGCTAAAGAGAAGTAAAAATGTGATGGATTTTACACTGTTTAAGAAGAGGTAGTCAAAATAGATGGTCAGGGATAGTTACGAGCTCAGAAGAGATTGACAAAGATGTCATAGGCACAAGGAAAAGGGAGTGTTAATGGTAGTATTAGCGACTAAAAAAGTGCTGATAGTGGCATAAAGGTAAGATAGCAGTATGTGTTAATAGCAGAACAGGGCCATCTGTCACTTGTTTCTATGTTGTGCTTTCACAGAATGCTGACTCTTGTTCTGCTTTTGGCACATTCTTTCATCTTACCTTTATGCCACTATCAACACCTTCTTTAGTCTTTAAATCTACCATTAACACTCCCTTTGTCTTGTGTCCATGATACATAGAAAAATACATAGAAAATAGGAGCAGGAGTAGGCCATTCAGCCCTTCAAACCTGTTCCGCCATTCATTATGATCATGGCTCATCATCCAACTCAATAGCCTGCTCTCACTTTCTCCCCATATCTTTTGATCCCTTTCACCCCAAGAGCTATATCCAACTCTTTCTTGAAAACAAACAATGTTTTGGCCTCAAATACTTTCTGTGACAACAAATTCCACAGGCTCACCACTCTCTGGGTGAAGAAATTTCTCCTCATCTCAGTCCTAAATGGTTTATCCCGTATCCTCGCATTGTGACCCCTGGTTCTGGACTCCCCCACCATCGGGAACATCCTTCCTGCATCTACCCTGTCTAGTCCTGTTAGAATTTTATAGGTTTCTATGAGATCCCCCCTCATTCATCTGAACTCCAGCGAATATGATCCTAAACGACTCAATCTCTCCTCATGTGTCAGTCCTGCCATCCCAGGAATCAGTCTGGTAAACCTTTGCTGTACTCCCTCTATAGCAAGAGCATCCTCCTTCAGATAAGGAGACCAAAACTGTGCACAATGTTCCAGGTGTTGTCTCATCAAGGCCCTGTGCAATTGCAGCAAGACATCCCTGCTCCTGTACTCGAATCCTCTCGCTATGAAGGCCAACATACCATTTGCCTTCTTTACCGCCTGCTGCACCTGCATGCTTACCTTTAGCAATTGGTGTTCGAGTATACCCAGGTCTTGTTGCACATTCCCCTCTCTCAATTTATAGCCATTCAGATAATAATCTGCCTTCCTGTTTTTGCCACCAAAATGGATAACCTCACATTTATCCACATTATACTGCATCTGCCATGCATTTGCCCACACACTCAGCTTGTCCAAATCACACTGAAGCATCTCTGCATCCTCCTTACAGCTCATCCTCCCACCCAGCTTTGTCTCATCTGCAAATCTAGAGATATTACATTTAGTTCCCTCATCTAAATCATTAATATATATTGTGAATAGCTGGGGTCCCAGCACCGATCCCTGTGATACCCCACTAGTCACTGCCTGCCATTCGGAAAAAGACCCGTTTATTCCTACTCTTTGTTTCCTGTCTGCCAACCAGTTGTCTATCCATCTCTATACATTACCCTCAATCCCATGTGCTTTAATTTTACACGCCAAACTCTTATGTGGGACTTGTTGTCGAAAGCCTTCTGAAAGTCCAAATAAACCACATCCACTGGCTCCCCCTCATCAACTCTACTAGTTACATCCTCGAAAGATTCCAGTAGATTTGTCCAGCATGATTTCCCTTTCATAAATCCATGCTGACTCTGTCCGATTCTGCCACTGTTTTCCACATGCTCAGCTATTAAATCTTTTATAACGGACTCTAGAATTTTCCCCACTACCGACGTCAGGCTGACTGGTCTACAATTCCCTGTTTTCTCTCTGCCTCCCTTTTAAATAGTGGGGTTACATTAGTTACCCTCCAATCTGTAGGAACTGTTCCAGAGTCTATAGAATCTCGGAAGATGACCATCAATGCATCCATTATTTCTAGGGCCACTTTCTTAAGTACTCTGGGATGTAGATTATCCGGCCCCGGGGATTTATCGGCCTTCAATCCCATCAATTTCCCCGACACCATTTCCCTACTAATACTGATTTCTTTCAGTTCCTCCCTCTCACTAAACCCTGTGTTCCCCAACATTTCTGTTGTGTTATTTGTGTCCTCCTTTGTGAAGACAGAACCAAAGTATGTATTTAGTTGGTCAGCCATTTCCTTGTTCCCCATTATAAGTTCCCCTGTTTCTGACTGTAAGGAACCTACATTTGTCTTCACTAATCTTTTTCTCTTCACATACCTATAGAAACTTTTACAATCAGTTTTTATGTTCACTGCAGGCTTACTCTCATACTCTATTTTCCCCTTCTTAATCAATCTCTTGGTCCTCCTTTGCTGAATTCTAAACTGCTCCCAATCCTCAGGTCTGTTATTTTTTCTAGCCAATTTATATGTCTCTTCCTTGCATCTAATACTATCCCTAATTTCCCTTGTAAGCCATGGTTTGGCCACCTTTCCTGTTTTAGTTTTGTGCCAGACAGGAATAAACAATTGTTGCAGTTTGCCCATGCACTCTTTGAAAGTTTGCCATTGCCTATCCACCGTCATCCCTTTAAGTAACGTTTCCCAATCCATCATAGCCAACTCGCGCCTCATACCATCGTAGTTTCCTTTATTAAGATTCAAGACCCAAGTCTCAGAATCAACTATGTCACTCTCCATCTTGATGAAGAATTCTATCATATTATGTTCGCTCATCCTCAAGGGGTCTCGCACAATTCCTTTCTCATTACACAATGCCCAGTCAAGGATGGCCTGTTCTCTAGTTGGTTCCTCAATGCATTGGTCCAGAAAACTGTCCCGCATACACTCCAGGAATTCCTCCTCTACGGTATTGTTATTAATTTGATTTGCCCAATCTATATGCAGATTAAAGTCACTCATGATTACAGATGTTCCTTTAATGCATGCGTCTCTAATTTCCTGTTTAATGCCATTCTCAAAATCACCACTACAGTTTGGGGGTCTATAGACAACCCCCACTAACTTTTTTTGCCCCTTAATATTTCTCAGCTCTACCCATACAGGTTCCGCATTGTCGGAGCTAATAACTTTCCTCACTATTGCGTTTATTTCTTCTTTAACCAGCAATGCAACTCCACAGCCTTTTCCTTTTTGTCTGTCCTTCCTAAATACTGAATACCCCTGGATGTTCAGTTCCCATTCCTGGTCACCCGTAATCCCGGCTATATCATACCTGTTTACATCCATTTGCATGGTTAATTCATCCACTTTATTGTAAATGCTCCTCATATTAAGGCACAATGCCTTTTTAACATTACTTGTCCCGTTCCCACTATTTTTCACTGAGGCCCTGTTTGATTTTTGCCCTTGATTTCTCTGCCTATCACTTTTCTTATTCCCCTTTCTTTCTCTTTGTCCTTGTCCTTGATTCCCCTTCCTCTGACTCTTGCATAGGTTCCCATCCCCCTACCATTTTAGTTTAAACACTCCCCAACTACTCTGGCAAATATTCCCCCTAGGACATCAGTCCCGGTCCTGCCCAGGTGTAACCCGTCCAGTTTGTACTGGTCCCACCTCCCCCAGAACCGGTCCCAATGTCCCAGGAATCTGTAACCCTCCCCCTCACACCATCCCTTCAGCCAAGTATTCATCCGATATCTTTCTGATGGCTTTCTCAATCCCTCCTGAGCTCCCACCTGTCCCTGACTTTCTATTTTGCTCCACCTGCTTTACCTCCCTTTTAAACAGTAGAAAATCAATCACATTTCTACTTTTCTTTAGCTCTGAAGAAGAGTCATATGGACTTGAAACGTTAACTCTCTTTTTCTCTCCACAGATGCTGCCAGACCTGCAGAGTTTTTTCCAGCATTTTCTGTTTTTATTTCAGATTTCCAGCATCCGCATTACTTTGCTTTTATCTTTTTGCTTAAACTATTCTACATGCTACCTGCCATGTTGGGCCCTTGGGTGTCCATTTCATGCCTGTTGAACAAGCATTGCACAATTGGATTTCTAGGCCCATTCTGTGACTTTCAGAAATAAGTCTTAAAAGGGATGATGGAGATGTATTTGATGGCAAGGAAATGGCTCCAGAGATTTGAAACTGCGGTTGCGTATATTATTTTGTTGTGCATGTTGGAAAATGATACATTTTGAGGAAATAAAATGCATTACAGTCACAAACCTGTTGCATTAGACAGCTGCATTGAAATATGATCCATAAAGGGATTTGTAACAACACAAATGCTTTGAAATCAGGGCCAATGGTTTAATATATTTTTTTAACTTTTCAAATTTGCATCAATAGTGTCAAGCACAACAAGAATTAAATTCATCACTGGACCAAGGGGAATCATCTGGTTTGGAGAAGGGCAAGACAACTTTCACTACGAATATGCATGAACAGCACATATTTACTGCTGATGCACAGGAACAGAACAAGTTTTCTTTATTTGCTCTTGGGCTGTGAGCGTCACTGGCTAGGCCAGTATTTATTGCTCATCTCTATTGGTCCTTAACAAGTGGTGGTGAGCTGCCTTCTTGCAGCCAGTGTGGTGCAGGTACACCCATAGTGCTGAGAGGGAGTGAGTTCCATGATTTTGACCTTGTCATGCCCAGTACAGTACCTAATTAAATATGGACATAGGTGAGGGTACCTCACAGCAATTTGTGGAATTCACACATCGCATTGTTTAAGGATTGGGTCAACCCCTAAAGACAAAGGTGTTCCCACACTGTCTGTCTCCACATTTCATACTGGTCAAAAGGGAAGGTTGCAACTCAATGGCCACTATCAAATGCCCATTGTATCACAATGGCTGCCCCCATCCAAAGTAGACCGGTGGGCCTCAGAAATGTTAACTCAGTGGTCCTGTGTTCAAAACTGGATTCAGGGAATGCACCCTTATTATCCAAGAGCCCAACAAGAATCCAAGATTCATCAGAACCATCAGTTGTCAGCCAATCTGAAAACTAGAATCTGAAACTAACTGCAAGCATCAAACAGCCAAAGCATTTAACCTGTTCCAGTTTCAAAGTTCATCTGAGCACTAACCTAGATATCCAACTACAAGAAACCTCATAACTTGCTATGAGCCCTTCACTTTACAAGGCCCACACGTCAACTTTAAATCATCGAGTACATTCAAGAAACTACAAGTCTGCCACGTGAGACTGGAAATTGTAAATCAGAGAGTGAATTAACTTTAATCTGTAAAACTTTTATCTGCAACCAACCTCTGTGTGTTTGTGTGTGTCTATGTGTGTGTCTGTGTGTGCGTGCGTGCATGAGACCTATTAAATGATGTGTTAATTCGGTATAAGTGTATGAGAATAAATAACTTTATTTTAAACTCACAAAAACTTAATGTTGAATTATTTAATTAAATACACACTCTAAGGGTAAGAAAAGATACACCTCTTTCCACACAAAAGACACTAATTACAGGCAGTAAGAAAGCAAATTCATTCTGTCCTTGACAACACAGTGACAGAAGAAATGATGATATAATTCCAATCAGGATGGTGTGTAACATGGAGGGGAGCATACGTCTGCTGCTCTTGCCCTTTCTGGTGATCAAGGTCGCGGGTTTTAAAGGTGCTGTCAAGGGAATCTTGGTGAGTTACTGCAGTGCATGTTGTAGTTGGTACACACTGCTACCACTGTGCCTGTGGCGCAGCTAGTGGTAGTATAAGGCGATGGAAGGCTGCTACTGCAGTAGGGTTCTTTGTCCTGGATGGTGTCGAGCTTCTTGAATATTATTAGAGCTGCACTCACCCAGGCTTTGGAGAGAATTCCACCACATTCAGGACTTCTGCCTTGCAAATGCTGGACAGGCTTTGGGGAGTCAAGAGATGAGTTACTCACTGTAGAATTCCCAGAATCTAATCTCCACTTCTAGCCACAGTGTCTATATGACTAGTCCAGTTCAGTCTCTGGTTAACCCCCAGGATGTTAGTAGTGGGGGAGTCAGTGATGGTAATGCTGTTGAATGTCAAGAGGAGATGGCCAGGTTCTCTTTTGTTGGGGATAGTCATTGCCTGGCACTTGGTGGTATGAATGTTATTTGTCACTTATCAACTCAAGCCTGAATGTTGCACAGGATCTGTTGCATTTTGAGATGGACTACTTAAGTATCTGAGGAGTTGCAAATGATACTAAACATCATGCAATCATCAGTGTATGAAAGAGGGAAGGTCATTGATGAAGCAGCTGAAGATGGTTGGGCCGAGGACACTACCCTAAGGAACTCCTGCAGCGATATCCTGGGACTGAGATGGGATTATTGATCCAACAATCACAACCATCTTCCTTTGTGCTAGGTATGACTCCAACTAATTTTCCCCTCTGATTCACATTGACTTCAATTTTGCCAGGGCTCCGTGAAGCCACATTCAGTCAAATGCTGCCTTGATATCAAGGGCAGTCACTGTCACCTCACCTCTGGAATTCAGCTCTTTTGTCCGTGGTTGAAACAAGGCTGTAATGAGGCCAGAAGCCTAACTGCCCTGTGGAAACCAAAGTAGCCAGTAACTAGGCTATTGCTGAATAGTGCTGCTTGATAACATTGGTCATGGTCTTCCATCACTTTGCTGATTATTGAGTGTAGAGCGAAGGGGATGTAATTGACCCAATTGGATTTATCCTGCTTTTTGAGCACAGGACATACCTGGGAAATTTCCCATATTGTCAGATAAATTCCAATGTTGTATCTGTATGGAAAAGGTTAGCTAGAGGAGAGGTTAGCTCTGTAACACAACTGGAATGTTGTCAGGGCCCATAGCCTTTGCTGTATCCAGTTCCTTCAGCCATTTCTTGATAACATGTGGAGTGAATTGAATTGTTTGATGACAATATACATTTTGTTTGTTGGTTTACTGGTGATAGAAATTTAACCTATCCTTCTCCATGAATGGGCGATGTTGGTCTTGGGTCATGCTTGGCAAGTTCAGTGGTCCTTTGGTTGGTTTGACTTGTAAAACTTGCAAACAAATGTTAAAGATTTACCCAGTAACATTATAAATATATCACGGTTGATTTTTATCCTGCTGGTTCTGCAATAACCCAATGGATGGAGAGTTAAAATAAGCACGGTCTTACCTCCTTTCTACCATGCTATCTTCCCACTCGGTTGCAGTTTTAATTTGCTTGCTTGTGCAGGCTGGTGTGACACCCGCTGAGAGACAGGGCAGACTTCTGTCAGCATGCAGATCGGGTTCTGATGACATCATCAAAGTCTGCTGGAGAAGGCACTTGGCTTCATCACCATGCCAACCTGGCAGCAAGTGAATCGAGTGCCAGAAAAGGATCAGGGAGGTAAGTCAGTTTTATATTTTTTGCTTTTCCACATTGGCTTAGAGTGGCTGGAGTGTTCATTCAGGTTCCTATAAGATTGATGACCTAAGTTTGATCTTTTGATTGAGTGGAACACAGCATTTAAAGGTCCTTTCTGACAAATTCCAACCTCTGAAATTGATGGTGGGATGCAAGAGAAAAAAAAAGCTAAGTAAACAGTATGAGGTTAATTTTATGGACTGGATAAAGAAGAGGCAGTGATGGTGCAGTGTATCATCGCTAGACTAGTAATCCAGTAAAAATCATAGTAATGCTCCGGGGACCTGGGTTCAAATCCCACCACAGCAGATGGTGAAATTTGAATTCAATAAAAATCTGGAATTAAAAGCTGAATGATAACCATAAAACCATTGTCGATTGTTGTAAAAACCCATGAACGTGGTCTGGCCTACATGTGATGCCAGACACACAGCAATGTGGTTGACTCTGAAATGGCCTAGCAAGCTACTCAGTTGTATCAAATCGTTACAAAGTCACAAAAAAGAAACAAAACTGGATGGACCACCTGGTATCAAACTAGGCACCGGAAATGACAACGGCAAACTCAGCCCTGTCGACCCTGCAAAGCCCTCCTTACTAACAACATCTGGGGGCTAGTACCCAAAATTGGGAGAGCTGTCTTACAGGCTAGTCAAGCAACAGCCTGACATAGCCATCCTCATGGAATTATATCTTACACATAATGTCCCACACTCCACCATCACCATCCCTGAGTGTGTCCTGTCCCACCGGCAGGACGGACCCGGCACAGTGGTATACAGTTGGGAGGGAGTTGCCTTGGGAGTCCTCAACACTGACTCTGGACTCCATGGAGTCTTGTGACATCAGGTGAAACATGGGCAAGGAAACCTTAACTGGCTACCACGTACTGCTGTCCCTCAACTGATGAACCAGTGCTCCTCCATGTTGAACAACAATTGTAGGAAGCACTGAGAATCTATCCTGGGTTGGAGAATTCAATGTCCATCACCAAGGGTGGCTTGGTAGCACCACTACTGGCTGAGCACTAAAGGACATAGCTGATAGGTTGGGTCTGCGGCAGGTGGTGAGGGAACCAACAAGAGGGAAAAATATACTTGAAATTATCCTCACCAACCTGCCTGCTGCAGAAGCATCTGTCCATGACAGTGTCGATAGAAGTGACAACCGCACAGTCGTTGTGGAGATGAAGTCCCGTATTCAAATTGAGGATACCCTCCACCATGTTGTATGGCACTACCACCATGCTAAATGGGATAGATTCCGAACAGATCTAGCAACTCAAGACTGGGCATCCATGAGGTGCTGTGGGTGATCAGCAGCAGCAGAATTGTACTCGAACACGGTCTGTAACCTCATGGTTTGGCATATCCCCCACCCTACCATTACCATCAAGCCGGGAGATCAACCCTGGTTAAATGAAGAGTGCAGAAGGGCATGCCAGGAGCAGCGCCAGGCATACCTAAAAATGAGGTGTCAACCTGGTGAAGGTATAACACAGGACTACTTGCATGCCAAGCAGCATAAGCAGCAAGTGATGGATAGAGTTATGCAATTCCACAACCAACAGATCAAATCTAAGCTCTACAGACATGCCACATCCCATCCTGAATGGTGGGGGACAATTAAACAACTCACTGGAGGAGAAGGTTCCACAAATATCCCAATCCTCAATGATGGAGGTGCTCAGCACATCAGTACAAAAGATAAGGCTGAAGCATTTGCTACAATCTTCAGCCAGAAGTGCCAAGTGGATGACCCATCTCGGCCTTCTCCGGAGGTCCCCAGCATCACAGATGCTAGTCTTCAGCCAATTCAATTCACTCCACGTGACACCAGAAACAGCTGAAGGCACTGGATACTGCAAAGGCTACGGGCCCTGACAATATTCTGGCAATAGTACTGAAGACATGTGCTCCAGAACTTGCCACGCCCCTAGCCAAGCTGTTCCAGTACAGCTACAACACTGGTATCTACCCAGCTATGAGGAAAATCGCCCTGGTATGTTCTGTACACAGAAAACAGGGCAAATCCAACCTGGCCAATTACTGCCCCATCAGGCTACTCTCGATCATTAGTAAAGTGATCATCAACAGTGCTGTCAAGTGGCATTTGCTTATCAATAAACTGCTCACTGATGCCCAGTTTGGGTTCCACCAGGGTCGCTCAGCTCCTGACCTCGTTACAGCCTTGGTTCAAACATGGACAAAAGAGCTGAACTCCCAAGGTGAAGTGACAGTGACTGCCCTTGATATCAAGGCCGCACTTGACAGAGTGTGGTATCAAGGAGCAATAGCAAAACTGGAGTAAATGGGAATCAGGGAGAAAATTGTCTTCTGGCTGTAGTCATACCTCGCACAAAAGAAGATGGTTGTGTTTGTTGGAGGTCAGTCATTTCAGTTCCTGGACAGTACTGCAGGAGTTCCTCAGGGTAGTGTTCTCTACCTAACCATCTTCAGCTGCTTCATCAATGACCTTCGTTCCATCATAAGGTCAGAAGTGGGGATGTTCGCTGATGATTGTACAATGTTCAGCACCATTTATGACTCCTCAGATACTGAAGCAGTCCATGTCCAAATGCAGCAAGACCTGGACAATATCCAGGCATGGGTTGACAAGTGGCAAGTAAGATTCGCGCCACACAAGTGTCAGGCAATGATCATCTCGAACAAGAGAGAATCCAACCATCGTCCCTTGATGTTTAATGACATTACCATCACTGAATCCCCCACTATCAACATCCTGGGGGTTACCATTGACCTGAAACTGAACTGGACTAGCTACATAGATACTCTGGCTACAAGAGCAGGCGCTAGGAATCCTGTGATGAGTAGCTCACCTCCTGACCCTCCAAAGGCACCAGTCAGGAGTGTGATGGAGTTCTGCCCACTTGCCTGGATGAGTGCACTCAATAAGCTTGACACCGTCCTGGGCAAAGCAGTCAGCTTGATTGGCACCACATCCACAAACATTCACTCCCTCCACCATCGACGCACAGTAGTAGCAGTGTATACCATCTACAAGATGCACTGCAGGAATTCACCAAGGCTCCTTCGATAGCACCTTCCAAACCCACAACCAGTACCACCTAGAAGGACAAGGGCAGCAGATAGATGGGCACACCACCATCTATAAGTTCTCCTCCAAGTCACTCACCATTGTGATTTGGAAGTATATTGCCGTTCCTTCACTGTCGCTGAGTCAAAATCCTGGAACTCCCTCCCTAACAGAACTGTGGGCATAGCTATACCTCATGGACTGCAGCAGTTCAAGAAGGCAGCTCGCCACCACCTTCTCAAGGGCAACTATGGGTGGATTATAAATGCTGGCCCAGCCAACAAAGCCCACCTGTGATTGGATAAAAAAAATAAAGGTTAGATTAAATAGCAGCAGAATCACAGAATTATTACAGCGCAGAAGGAGGCCATTTGGCTTGTTGTCTCTGCATCGGCTCTCCAAATGAGCAACTCACCTAGTGCCATTCTCCTGTATTCTCCCCGTAACCCTGCATATTCTTCCTTTACAGATCACAGTCTAATTCCCTTTTGAATGCTTCAGTTGAAGCTCCCTCAAACACACTCACAGGCAGTGTGTTCCAAACCCTAACCATTCACTGTACAAAAAAGTTTCTCTTCATATCATCTTTACTTCTTTTACAAATTACTTTAAACCTGTGCCCACGCATTCTTGATATTTTTACAATTGGGGACAGTTTCTATATCTACCCTGTCCAGACCTCTCTATGACTTTGCATGCCTCCATCAAATCTCCTCTCAACCTTCTCTTCTCAAAGGAAAGCAGTCCTAACTTCTCCAATCTATCTTCATAACTGAAGTTCACCATCCCTGGAATCATTCTTGTGAATCTTATCTGCACCCTCGCTAATGCCTTCACATCCTTCCTAAAATGCCCCGCCCAGAATTGGGCGCAATACTCTTGCCGAGGCCAAACTAGTGACTTATGCAAATTCAACATGAGGACTCTGGGTCTATACTCGATGGAGTTTAGAAGGATGAGGGGGGATCTGATTGAAACATGCAGAATACTGAAAGGCCTGGATAGAGTGGACGTGGGGAAGATGTTTCCATTAGTAGGAGAGACTAGGACCCGAGGGCACAGCCTCAGAGTAAAGGGAAGACCTTTTAGAACATAGATGAGGAGAAACTTCTTTAGCCAGAGAGTGGTGAATCTATGGAATTCATTGCCACAGAAGGCTGTGGAGGCCAGGTCATTGAGTGTATTTAAGACCGAGATAGATAGGTTCTTGATTGGTAAGGGGATCAAAGGTTACAGGGAGAAGGCGGGAGAATGGGGTTGAGAAACTTATCAGCCATGATTGAATGGTGGAGCGAACTCGATGGGCCGAATGGCCTAATTTCTGCTCCTATGTCTTATGGTCTCCTTGCTTTTGTATTCCTTTCTCTTATTAACAAAGCTTAGGATGCTGTATGCTTTATTAACTGCTCTCTCAACCTGTCCAGCCACCTTCAATGATTTATGTATATGTATACACCAAGATCCCTCTGCTCCTGCACCCCCTTTAGAGTTGTACCTTTATTTTATATTGTCTCTCCATATTTTTCTTACCAAAATGAATCAATTCACATTTCTCTGCGTTGAACTACATCTGCCACCTGCCCATATATTCCACCAATTTTCAATGTCCTTTTGAATTTCTACACTATCTTCCTCACAGTTCACAATGCTTCCAAGTTTTGTATCATCCACAACAGTGAAAGAAAAGTTAAAAGATAGGAAGAAACAACAAATTAGAAAATCTGGGGAATGACAAGGCGATGGAAATGAAAGTGTTGAATTTTTTTGAGTCTTCAGTCTGATGCTGGGAGGAAAGATGTGAAGGCATTAGAGAGGATGCAGAAAAGACACATAAGAATAGGTCTATGGATGAGGTATTTCAGTTAAGAGAAGAAAAAGCCGAGGAAATTTGACAGAGATATTCAAAATCATGTCGGGTATGGACAGAGTGGATAGGGCGAAACTGTTGGAAGAACCAAGAACTACAACTGGGACAATACTGATTTAAGGTGATTAGCAAAAGAATCAAAGGCAACACGAGGAAAATCTTTTTGACACAGAGTGGTGAGGACCTTGAATGTACTGCCTGAGAGTGCAGTGCAGAGAGATTCAACTGTAGCTTCCAAAGTTTATTGGATAACCATCTGAAGAGAAAACAAATTGCAGGGCTGCAGGAAAAAAACAGGGGATTGGGGTTCCGCAGGGCTCGGTGCTGGGGTCCTTGCTGTATGTGGTGTACATGAATCATTTGAACTTAAATGTAGGGGAGATGATCAAGAGGTTTGCGGATGACACGAAAATTGGTAGGGTGGTAAATAGTAAGGAGGATAGCCGCAAACTGCAGGTGGATATCAATGGACTGGTCAGGTGGACAGAGCAGTGGCAAATGGAATTCAACCCAGAAAAGTGTGAGGTAATGATCTTGGGGAGGGCTAACAAGGCAAGGGATTACACTGTGAATGGTAGAGCCCTGGAAAGTAATGAAGATCTGAGCTATGAAGAAAGATTGGGTAGGCTGGGGTTGTTTTCCTTGGAGCAACGAAGGTTGAGATGTATAAGATTATGAGGGACATAGATAGGGTGGATAGGAAGGCACTTTTTCCATTGTAGAGGGGTCAATAACCAGGGTCATAAATTTAAGGTAAGAAGTAGAAGGCTAAGAGGGGAGTTGAAGAGAATTTTTTTCACCCAGAGAGTGGTGGGAGCCTGGAACTCATGCCTGAAAGGGTGGTTGAGTCAGAAACTCTGGTAACATTTAAGAAGTATTTCGATATTCACTTGCATTGCCATAGCCTCCAGGATTTTGGGCCAAGCACTGGAAAATGGGATTAGTGTAGTCAGACCTTTGTTGACCTGCATGGACACAATGGACAAATGGCCTCCTTCCGTGTTGTAAACATCTATGAGTCTATGAGTTTATGAGTGGGACTAGATGATTTGCTCTTTCAGGGAACATGCATGGACACAACAAACCAAATGGCCTCCTTCTGTGTTCTAACCATTCTATGATTCTATATAGGATGTATCCATCCTCTTCTCCATCCCCTTGGTGTTGGAGGCCTTATAAGATTTTGTCATTTATAAGAGCATCTGGGAGCTTCCAGAGTCTGACTCTTTCTAGTAGATTGTGTTGGACTCCCACTGTAGTCATGGCAGGATTTTGAAGGAAATTTGAGGCCATCGCTACTAAAATGCAGAACACAGTGTCCAATTTCTAACATGAGTATCATGTATTATAAATAAATGCTGCATATGTCTTGATCCAAAGCTTATTCTTTTAAAGAAATGAATCAAAATCAGGATATTGTTTCAATAAAATATTAACTTATGACTGAAAATTAAACTTGAAATAGTTAAATTCAAATAGTTATCAGACAAGGGAATAAAATTAAGCAGATAGCACTTTCAGGAAGCTTTCAAAAGACAATAGGCCTCTTCCAGTACTATAGCATTCCATGATTCATTCAATTCTCTCATATTGCCATGGCTGCTGAGTAATGTAAAAGCCTGTGTTGCATGTAAGGTGCACCTTAATATAAGCCTCAGTATAAAGACTAATGATGAAGCTGTGACAGGAGAGCAAGTTAATACTGCTTAGAATTGGACTAATTTTTATTATCACAAAGGAGGTAGAGTCCAGGTTGAACCCAGATGGTGCATCTTATTTCACATCGTAAGCATCTATTGCAGTACATTTCTGTTATCACTTTGGCAGCTGCCAATTCTGCCGCAATTTAAAAATGGCCCCTATACCTGCAATCTGGGAGAGTTTGTCTGCTGTGTTTGTCTCTTTGTACTGGAACAAGGTGAAAAAAACACATTCTTGGCTATAATGTAGTTGCCTGTAGGCAGTCTGCTGTCAGAACAAATGGTTTGATTGTTTCCTTAGACAGTTATGTGAGTTGGCTACTGCAAGAAAGCGTCAGAGCTATTACCTGAGTTGTCTGTCTCAACAAGGAGTCCTGTTTACCAGACTGACAGGTGGAGAGTTGTGAGTCTGGTGCCCAAGAGGCTGCCCTGTTACCTGTGAAAACAAGATTTGATTGATGAGCTTTTGACTGCAAGGAATGTTTCATGTTGGGTTAGCTTTGATTAATTGTGGACGATATGTTTCTGTCTTCCAATAAAAAGAAAAGAAAACTGCAAATGTGGGAATCTTAAAATGAAACCAAAAATACTGGAAAATACATTAACAGTCAGTTAGCATCTGTAGAGGGAAAAGACGAATAATATTATGAGCAGTTTTCAGCTCACCTTTCCATAGAAATTCATGCCCCTCCCCCAGCTGCAGTATCTAACTGCATCTTGAATGAGTTCAAGGCTTGTTCAGAAGATGTATCTGGAAAACCGTTCCAGGCACTGATGACTTTTTGCATGAATACGTGTTTCCTGAATATCAACCATATACTATATTATATAAATACTGATATGAATTTATGTAGCATTTGTGACATATAGTTCAAATAATTGCATTGCTAAAGATTTTATAGCACATGACAATGTATTATAATCCTCAGAGGCTGTAGAAACTTGTAATAATTTTTTCACTAAAATCTTTCAATGTTTTCATTTTAATCCCAGCCAATGGTTGACTCTTTGAATCATGAGCCTTGGTCATATCTGAGGATGAAGTGGGCATTATGCTCAACTAATTCAAAATACCGATATTTCAGAAGGACTTAGCCTGTTAATTCAGCATCTTTTCCGGCCACACCACACAAAAAAACGTCGCGGCCAACAAACTGTTTAAAATGCATGAAGAGACACATCTGTCACAGCAGTCAAGAGCTAGCTCCTCAAAATTCTACATAGGGTACAAGACAGTAAAACAGCTCACAGTGAATCACAACTCATTTTACATCTTTCCCGATTAATATTCCTGGAAATTGCATAAAGTCAAAATTATCCTCATATTTCCCAACACACCCCGCAGCAGCTAGGGAGTAACCAAATTATTCAAGGCACAGAATAAGTCAAAGGCTCTGTGAATTCCTCCTTACACAGATTGCATAGTAATCTAAATATCATTGGTCTCGAAATTCCTGGCATATCTACAACACAAGAGTATGGTTGGAATGCTTCTTCTCAAGGAAATTAACATGTAACTGATTTATGCTGGTTTTCCTTCAAGATATTAAGGTACACAGATTGCCTTGATTGTTTGTTCTATTTCTGGGGTACATTCACTGAAACCTTTGTCACTCATTTATATATCTTCGCTCCTCCCAAGGAGACAAAAGACCAGCTCACCTGAGTTCCCTGTACTTACATGAGTAAGTGTTGCCATTGATTTACCACCCCCCGCAAAATTTTAGGGCATTAGTACTCAAAGTAACTTGATTATTGCCATAACTGGAGGAGTAACAGCCCTACTCAGGTCAGATGTTTCCTTTTCCTATGCTCCACTCCATTGTACTGTCAACTTATTAAACTGAACATTCAACCTGGATATATAGTAATTGCAAGATCCCACCCATCCTCCACAGAATTTATTCATGCACAAGACTAATTTTTAAAGAACTGTGGTGAGGAAGTTTCTTTCTACCACTAGTAAAATAGTCACATGGTAGTACAGAACCTGAGTATTGCTGAAAAGAGTCATGCTCTTGGAGCTTTTTGTCTTGCACTCATCAGCACCAACAGAGGAATACAATATTTCAAAGGGAACAACAATTTACACTGCATGAGAAAAGGGCACTGATTGGATAGGAAGATGACTCAGATTGGTCGAGGCATCACCATGAAGAATGCAGCAGGAAATATTGCCCCCAGTGCTTTTGTTTAATTCAAAAAATGTGCAATGCCTGAACCATGAGCCACATTGCAAGCCCAAATAATAATCTTAAATTGGTCATTATTGTAATTCTCAGCACATTTTGGGATTGTTCAGTAATTTCTGTCCAATCATGGAATCGTATCTGATGTTGGGCATTGACAGGGGAGGTAGTGACATAATTGAAATATCACTGGACTAGTAATCCAAAGGCCGAGGCTAATGCTCAGTGGGCATGAGTTCAAATCCCACAAAGACAGCTGGTGGAATTTAAATTCAATTAATAGAACTGGAATTAAAAGCTCATCTTGATAATAATGATCATGAAACCATTGTTGATTGTTCTAAAAACCCATTTGGTTCTCTAATGTCCTTTAGAAAAGGAATGGTGTTATCCTTACCTGGCCTGCCCTCGAGACTCACAGCAATGTGGTTGGCTCATTAATGCCCTCTGAAATGGCATAGCAAGCCACACAGTTGTAACAACCCATGATGAAGCCTAAAAGGAATGAAACCAGACAGATCACCCAGCATTGACTTAAACACCGGAAATGACAACGGCAAACTGAACCCTGTCAACCCTGCAAAATCCTCCTTACTAACACCTGGGGCTTGTGCCAAATTGGGAGAGCTGTCCTACATACTAGACAATAAGCAGCCTGACATAGTCATATTCAATGAATCATACTTTACAGACAATGCCCCAGACACCACCATCACCATCCCTGTGTATGTCCTGTCCGAGCGGCAGGACAGGTTCACCAGAGGTGGAGGCACAGTGGTATACAGTCGGGAGGGAGTTGCCCTAGAAGTACTCAACATTGACTCTGGACCCCATGAAGTCTCATGAAATCAGGTCAAACATGGGCAAGGAAATCTCCTGATGATTATCACCCAAAGCCCCACACCCCTCCCCATCAGTTGATGAATCAGTGCTCCTCCATGTTGAACACCACTTGGAAGAAGCACTGAGATTAGCAAGTTGCACAGAATGTACTCTGGGTGGGAGACTTCAATGTCCATCTCCAAGAGTGGCTCGGTAGCACCACTACTGACCAAGCTGGCTGAGTCCTAAAGGACATAGCTGCTAGACTGGGTCTGCAGCAAGTGGTGAGGGAACCAACAAGAGGGAAAAACACACTTGACCTCATCCTCACCAACCTGCCTGCCACAGATGCATCTGTTCATGACAGTATTGGTAGGAGTGACCACCGTACAGTCCCTGTGGAGACTAAGTCCCATCTTCACATTGAGGATCCCATTCCATCATGCTATGTGGGTCGACCACCGTGCTAAAAGGAATAGATTTGAAACCAACCTAGCAACTCAAGACTGGGCACCCATGAGGTGCTGTGGGCCGCCAGCAGCAGCAGAATTATATTCAACCACAATCTATAACCTCATGGCCCGGCATAACCCTGCTCTACCATTATCATCAAGCCAGGGGATCAACCCTGGTTCAGAAAGATTGCAGGATGGCATGCCAGGAGTAGCACCAGGCATGCCTAAAAATGAGATGTCAACC
Source organism: Cetorhinus maximus (assembly GCF_964194155.1). Lineage (NCBI taxonomy): Eukaryota > Metazoa > Chordata > Chondrichthyes > Lamniformes > Cetorhinidae > Cetorhinus > Cetorhinus maximus. Next base: position 193,091,609 of record NC_135879.1, read on the forward strand.
TGGTGAAGCTACAACACAGGACAACTTGCATGCCGAACAGCAGAAATAGCATGTGATAGACAGAGCAAAGCAACCACACAACCAACAGAACAGATCTAAGCTCTGCAGTCCTGCCATGTCCAGTTGCGAATGGAGGTGGACAGTTAAACAACTAACAGGGGGAGGAGGCTCCACAAATACCCCCATCCTCAGTGATGGAGGAGCCAAGCACATTAGGGCAAATGGCATTTGCATTTGCATTTGCAACAATCTTCAGCCAGAAGTGCTAGGTGGATGATTCATTATGGCTTCCTCCTAAGGTCCCCAACCACAGATGCCAATCTTCAGCGAATTCAATTCACTCCACATGATATCAAGAAATGGCTGAAGGCACTAGAAAGCGCAAAGGTTATGGGCCTTGACAACATTCTGGCAATAGTGAGCAACCTGCTTACTGATGCTCATTTTGGGTTCCGCACGGGCAGTTTAGCTCCTGACCTCATTATAGCTTCGATTCTAACATGGACAAAAGAGCTGAACTCCAAAGGTGAGATGCGAATGACTGCCCATAACAGCAAAGCAGAAATTGACCGAGTGTGGCATCAAGGAGTCCGAGCCAAACTGAAGTTGGTGAGAATTAGGGGGAGACCTCTCCACTGGTTGGAGTCATACCTAGCACAAAAGAAGATGGTTGTGGTCGTTGGAAACCAATCACCTCAGTCCCAGGACATCACCGCAGGAGTTCCTCAGGGTAATGTGCTGGGCCCAACCATCTTCTGCTGCTTCATCAATGACCTTCCCTCCATCATAAGGTCAGAAGTGGGGATGTTCGCTGATGATTACACAATGTTCAGCACCATTTGCGACTCCACAGATACTGGAGCAGTCTGTGTCCATATGCAGCAAGACCTGGACAATATTCAGCATTGGGTGGTGAAGGACATAAAACTGAACTGAAGGACATGAAACAATCAACCTCCTCACACAGAGGGAATGATCTAACTCACTCATGGTTGATTTAGAGAGCAACAGCAACTGAACATGACACAGGTTAACTTCAATTACGAATTGCAAGCAGTTTCTGCTGAGACTGAAAGGAGCAGTTACACCTGAATGAGCTATGAGTTAAGCGCCCCTCAGTGTGGGAAGAAAATCTTATTACCCTTCCGTTGTGTAAACAGCTGGAAAATTGTCTGTGCTCTTGCAGTTCTGGATAGCTCAGGACACTGAAAGGACCAGGACAAAGGGGGCCAAAGAGTCGGACAATCCAACGAAATGTTAACGGAATCTACGCCTGAGGCCCAGGTGTGTGATAGTGAGACTTGAACGCTATAAAAATAGACAACATTGAAACGTAGTTACTGCAGTCAGGAGAAGAAAGACTGGGACCAGTCATCTCTAGATCCAGGCCTACAATCAACACTGGTAACGGCTAGTCATATGGGTGATTGTAAGTTTCAGTCAAATCGTAAAGGGGTTTGTACTGTGGTTTTGTGGGTTCAATAAATGACCAAATGTATGGTTGACCCAAAACCTGTTTGCTCCATGCATTTGGTTCTCATAACTACAGCGTCCAAGAACCACTGAGGCAGAGGGGAACAGAACCCCTTACAGCTGATAATTGGCAAGTAACATCTGTGTCTCACAAGTATCAGCCAATGACAAACTCCATTAAGAGACAATCCAACCATCTCCCCTTGACACTCAATGGCATTACCATTGCTGAATGCCCCATTATCAACATCCTGGGCGGTTACCATTGACCAGAAAATGAACTGGACTAACCATATAAGCACTATAGCTACAAGGACACATCAGAGGCTTAGAATTCTGTGACGAGTAGCACATCTTCTGACTCTCCTAAGCCTGTCCATCATCTACAAGGAGTGGGATGGAATAGTCTCCACTTGCCTGGATGAGTGCAGCTCCAATACACTCAAGAAACTCAACACCATCCAGGACAAAGCAGCCTGCTTGATCGGTACCCGATGCACCACAATTAACATTCACTCCCTCCACCACCGATGTATAATGTCAGCAGTGTGTACCATCTACAAGATGCACTGCAGCAACTCACCAAGGCTCCTTCGACAGCACTTTCCAAACCTACGACCTCTACCATCTCAAAGGACAAGGGCAGAAGATGCATGGGAACACCACCACCTGCAAGTTCCTCTCCAGGCTAAACAGCATTCTTACTTGGAATTATGTTTCCGTGTCTTCACTGTTGCTGGGCCAAAATCTTGGAATTCTCTTTCTAACAGCACTGTGGGTGTACCCACACCTCATGGACTGCAGCGGTTCAAGAAGGCAATTCAGGATGGGCAATAAATGCTGGCCTAGCCAATGATGCCCACGTCCCGTGAAAGAATATATTAATAAAACCATTGGCTGGGATTTTCCTCCACCTACAGTGGGAATTGTCGCGGGCAGGACAGAAAATTTGATGAACCAACCAAAGGTCCGTTGACTTCGGATTGGGAATGGGACCGGAAAATCACAGTCATTATGTTTTGAGTTTTGCAAGCACGGGCTGGTTGAATACAGTCAGTAGTCTGCCTATTGTGAACAGCCAAAGGGACATGCTGTTTGATATGATTTGCCAGTTGTTGAAAAGCATGGCCTATGTACCTGATATTGTACTGGCACTGAAATTCATCTGCCACAATACTCATTTGTGTGGTAGGCAGAACGTCTTTTTAGATGACGGCAGCATCCTGTTAATGCAAAATACCATTCGTGTTACTACTGCATAGCAACAGCGTGAAATAGCTAGATTCGCCTCTTTCCCAAATTTTTGAGATACCTTACATTCCAGGGTAATTTAAGGTTAATTACACTATGAACCAATTTATGATTTTTATTTGGGCTCACAATGTGGCTCACTTGTCCCTGATCAAAGCCACCTATATTCATACTCAAGGCCCTGTCTTCTGCAACGACAAAGAACATGTCCAGGCATTGTGCCTTTTTGATTAAACAAAAGCATGGGGTCAATAGTTCCCTGGTGCATTCTCCATGGCAACGCCTCGCGTGGGTGGGCTACAATGTGGCAGATGGAGTATCATGTAGTGAAGTGCAAAATTATTCACTTTGGTCGGAAGAATAGAGAAGCAGAATATATTTTAAAATGTGTTAAACTTGTAAATGTTGATATTCAGAGTCTAAGGTGTGTTTGTACAAGGAACAAAGCCAGTTAGCATGCAGGTACAGCAAGCAATTAGGAAGGCTAAACACATGTTGGCCTTTGTTGTAAGGGGTTTGCGGTGCAGGAATAAAGGAGTCTTGCTACAATTACACAGGGTTACACAGAGACCACATCTGGGGCAGGATTTTCGGGTCGTCAGGCGGGCACGCTGGGTGGGCCAGGGACTTGCCGGGAAACGGAATGCCGCCCGCGATTGGCCCTCAACCGCGATTTCATGCTGGCTGGCCAATTAACAGCCAGCCAGGATAAAACGTGCCCTGCAAGGCCCAGCACTGCCAGGATAGGGGCAGAGGACGGGCAAGCACTGAAGTCAGCGTGGGCATGGGGGGGGGCGCGCGCAATAAAAGCTCCCTGAAGGCAGAGAGCTGACTCAAGGAGCCTAATAATTTTAAAGCCAAAAATAAACATTATGAAATTCTGAAAAAAATTTCCACTCATAAGAATAACTAAATGAAACATATTGATGATAAAAATTCTTCCCAAACATTTAAAAAATTAATATAGGGAACCTCATCCCGCCCTTGGATGAGGTTTCCTGAAAAATCCAAAGGCAGATTTGCCTGCCTGCCAACCGTAATGTCGGACGGGCAGTGGAAAATCCAGGTCAATTGCTACTTTATTGGCCTTAAAGGCCTCTTAATTGTTGGTGGGCGCGCTGCCGACTCTCGCGTGCGCCCGCTGACCAAAATATCTTGCGAGTGCGCAATGATGTTGGGACACCTACCCGATGTCACTGCGCGCTATTTTATGCCCGATCGGGTTGGGCGCGCGCCTGCCCACCCGTGGGATGTAAAATTCTGCCCCTGGGGTACAGTGTAAAATTTTGGTTTCCACACTTAAGAAAGCATATACTTGCATTGGAGGCAATACAGCAAAGGTTTACTAAACTCCCTGGGATGAGTGAGTTAGTCTATGATGAGATGCTGAGTAAACGGTGCCTTCTCCCTCTGGAGTTTAGAAGAACGGGAGTCGATCCCATTGAAACATTCCAGGTTCTGAAGGTTTGATAGGGTAGGCACTGAGAGATTGTTTCCACCGGTTGGGGAATATAAAACACAGGGGCGCAGTCTCAAGTTAAGAGGCCAATCGTTTAGGACTGAGCTGAGGAGAAATGAATTCACTCAAAGTGTTGCGAATCTTTGAAATTCTCTATCCCAGAGGGTTGTGGATGCTCCATCATTGAATATATTTAAGGCTATGATTGACAGATTTTTGGTCTCTCAAGGAATCAAGTGATATAGGGAATGGGCAGGAAAGTGGAGTTGAAGCCCAAGATCAGCCATGATAACATTAAATGGTGGAGAAGGCTTGAAAGGCCATATGGTCTACTCCTGCTCCTATTCCTTGAGTTCTTGTGTTCCTGTGACCAGAGTCAACTTGCTGACCAATCAGCATCCTTTTCTCATGTAGTATAAGTTGTTGCTCCCCTTGCAGTTTGGTATTCTTCAGTCTGTCCTGTTGAGTGCAAAATTAAAAGCTTCGTCAGCATGTCGCTCTTTTCAGCAATGCTTATAAAATAGCCCAAGCGCAAAGATCTCAGTATTGCTTTCGTCTTTGTTATTATGCAATTTGCTACAATGGAGATTGATGCATTGTAAATAGATATCAAAATAAATAAATAATACTCCAATTCAGCAAAACAATTATAAAGGTGGTTGTATGACATCATGTGATACAAGTGTATTTACAACTCAAATCTGGTGTTGCAAAAAAAAACACATTTGGCCCTCTTGAATTTGTAGCACTTATCATGATTTAACATTTAATGGAGAACAAAGTTAAATATATTTGCAAGTTTGATTATTCAAAGAAATATATAATGACATAAAATGCTAGCATATCAGCATCATCAACTTTATTGGGGCATAATAAAAATGACCAATAATTGAATCCCCTGCCCAGCCTTTTAGAATGTAGAAATTAGGATGCAAGAAAATACAACTGAACTTCTACTTGTTTTCTGTTAGTTTTCACGATTTGTTGCACGTAAATAAATGCTGCAGAGAATTTGGACAAAGGTTCCCATTGGCAAACTTGGCACAGGAACCTGTGCAAATATTGTCATAACTTTTTCATAAATACAACCCAGGGCATTCTGAACTTTTGCATCAGAGTATGCAAGTTGGCCAGTGAAGTTACCAAGTAGGTTAACTCTACAACCAAATTACTAATTATACTAGGGCAGAAGCAACCATCATGTTACAAGTTGGAATGTCAGGTTGACTCTGGCAGTGTTTTTAATTTGAAGCAGGGGTTGCAGGTTCAAATCCCTTTGCTAGATCCTACTCTACAATACTGAAGGGATAATATGTTGTTAGAGGATGGGAGGACAAAGAGGATCCAAAGAGATTACTAGAAAAAGGCAGAGTTCTCCTGGTGACCTGACTGGCATCCATCCCTCAAACAATACCACCAAAATAGGTTTATTGGTCACTTATTTTGCCTGCTGTTTGTGGACCAGACTATCTGCAATTTGGCTGCCTGCATACCAACAGTGACTGCACTTCAAAAATAATGATTGATTGTTAAGCATTGGGAGGTCCTGAAGACATGAAAGGCATGAGATAAATGCAAATTCTTTCTATGTTAGAATTCCCTGATAATCAATTAGGGATTAAAGAGAAAATTTCAGCTGTCTTTCAGTCAGAATCTTATCATTTAGCATATTCTTCCAGTGAATCTTATATATTGGGTGTAAATTTAGTATTGCTGGGAGTATTAGTGTATTTATAAATTAGCAACAACATAAAATGATTTCTAAATTTATCATTCTATCAATTTTATGTTGAATTATATAGAATGTACAGCACAAAACACAGATCATTTGGCCCAACTAGTCATTGTGGCGTAAAAGCTCCATACAAGCCTCCTCCCCCATTTCATCTCACCCAATCAGCTTAACCTTTTACACCTCTCTTACCTCATGTTTAACCAACTTCCCCTTGAATGCACCTGTGCTATTTTCTTCAACTACCCCTATGGCAGCAGTCTGCTTTCTTCAGGTAAAGAGATTTCTCCTGAACACCAAGTTTGATTTCTAGGTTATACCGGTGACTATCTTTATGGCTCCTAATTCTGGTATTATGGTGAAGCGAGAGTGACTGCCCTTGACATCAAGGCAGCATTTGACCGAGTGTGTCAAGGAGCACTAGCAAAACTGGAGTCAATGGGAATCAGGGGAAAACTCTATTGGCTGGAGTCATACTAGCACAAAGGAAGATGATTGTGGTTGTTGGAGGTCAATCATCTCAGTTCCAGGACATCACTGCAGGAGTTCCTCAAGGTAGTGTCCTAGGCCCAGCCATATTCAGCTGTTTCATCAATGACCTTCCTTCCATCATAAGGTCAGAAGTGGGGATGTTCACTGATGATTGCACAATGTTCAGCACCATTCGTGACTCCTCATACTGAAGCAGTCCATGTCCAAATGCAGCATGACCTGGGCAATATCCAGGCTTGGGCTGATAAGTGGCAAGTTACATTCGCGCCACACAAGTGTCAGGCAATGACCATCTCCAACAAGAGAGAATCCAACCACCACCCCTTGACATTCAATGGTATTATTGTCACTGAATCTCCCACTATCAACATCCTGGGGTTACCATTGACCAGAAACTGAACTGGACTAGCCATATAAATACTGTGGCTACAAGAGAGGGTCAGAGGCTAGGAACAGTATGATGAGTAACTCACCTCCTGACTCCTCAAAGCCTGCCCACCATCTACAAGGTGCAAATCAGGAATGTGATGGAATACTCCCCATTTGACTGGATGAGTGCAGCTCCAACTAAACTCAAGAAGCTTGACACCGTTCAGGACAAAGCAGCTTGCTTGATTGGCACCCCATTCACAAACATTCGTTCCCTGCACCACCAACAAACAGTGGCAGGAGTGTGTACCATCTACTGAAGGCCGCAGAAACTCACCAAGGCTCCTTAGGCAGCACCTCCCAAACCCACGGCCGCTATCATCTAGAAAGACAAGGGCAGCAAATACATGGGAACACCATCACCTGCAAGTTCCGCTCCAAGCCACTTACCGTCCTGACTTGGAAATATATTGTTGTTTCTTCACTGTTGCTGGTCAAAATCCTGGAATTCCCTCCTAACAGCACTGTGGGTGTACCTACACCACACGGACTGCAGCTGTTCAGGAAGGCAGCTCACCAACACCTTCTCTAGGGTAATTAGTGATGAGCAATAAATGCTGACCCAGCCAGCGAAGCCCAAATCCCATAAATGAATAGTAAAAAAAAATCTCAAGACTTTTACCGTGGCTGACCTCAGGCTTGTCACTTTCTCCATTATATACTCCTCCTACCAGGTCAGTTTCAGTCTTCAATGACTTCCTGCCGTGCACTCACCTTCTCAGATTGCAGACACAGTGTGTAACACATGCATTGATAGGAAAGAGGCACTCCATATGTACGATTGCTCCTAATTGCCTTTTTAAGTACTTCTATTGGCTTCCTGCCAGACACATGGGGCTGCCCTCTGAACCCGCAGCTCACACTGGGAATGCCAAAAAAGGGCGGGATACACTGCCTCAAAGTTATTTTTTGGAAACTTCCCACTCGACTCACCACCAAACCCACCTCCAATTTCCTGGGAAAATTCTGCCCTTACTTTTTGTGCCACCCCACAGATAACTACATTGAAGTTCATTAGTAATTACACATCCATGCTGCAAGTTTATTGATGTTCTCTTTGTGTTTTGTTTTGGCCTCTCTCAGTGTCCACTATCCCTTCAATTTGCTGTCATTCACAAATTTTGAAATTGTACTTCAGGTTCCCAGCTCCAAATCATTCACGTAAATAGTGAATAAAAATGGTCCCAGAACTGATCCTTGTGAAACATCACTTCTCACCATTTTTCAATCTGAGTATCCAGTCTTAGCCCCTAATATGCATTCTATTCTATGTGTTGATATATATCCGGAAATATTAATGCAAAAACTTAGGTTTTTGACTTTCAAGAACACAATCCTAAAAGGCACAAATACTGACCCTCCAACTGCAGATAAATCAGCAGAAATTAAAAATGTATTTTCCGATTATTTTACGTACCTTTTTTTTGTTTTATTTTAAATCTTATGTTGCATATTGTGCTGATCAAGATGGGTATATTTGAGTTAGTGCTGCTAGTTGAAAACCTTAGGTGGAATCCTTGACCAGAAGAAGGAACCAGGAAAGCCAGTTGACTGTGATGGAAGGCCATGTGACATTACTAAAGGCAAGTTTACTCCTAGGGTTGGTTTTTCCGGTTGGTGGGGAGGGTGGGGGGGTACGGGTGGTCTGTGGAGCGGGAGCGGGCTTGGACCTGATCATTTTACGGGGGTGGGCCAATTAAGGCCCGTCCAGCGTACTTCACGACTCCTGTGCACAGTGGGAGTGGGCGGGTGGCGGTGGGCACGCTCAAGCCGCTGGGTCCAATGGCGACCCGGTGGCCTGCATAAAGGAAGACCCTGGCAGCCTCGGCAAGGCTGTTCTCAATGGCTGGGTGAAGGGCTGTACAGAGGGGCAATGAAGTTCATGCAAGTCCGGAGGGTAGGCCATTGGGGCAGGCCAGGCTGGAGGGTAGGGCGGGGGGCTAGTGTGCCCCTTGTTTTTCAGATGACTGCCATGCTGCACTCCTCAAGGAGGTGGCAGCATGACGGGACGTGCTGGTTCCCCAGGATGGGAGGAGGAGGCCACCCCACATGACGAAACGTGTCTGGGAGGAGGTGGTGGAGGTGGTGAGCTCCCGCAACATGGTGCGGCGCACCTGGATCCAGTGTCACAGACGCTTCAATGACTTGTTGCGCTCTGGCAGGGTGAGGACAATGTTGGCATTGGCCATTTAACCCAGCAGGTCGGCTTAAACCCTGCTGCCCGCACCCCTTGCCAAGTCTGACTGTAGTGACTGCATTAAATCATTGACGGCATGTGTCCTTTGCTGGGTGGGCCAGCAGATACTGCCCATGCTGGGGTCAGCCTGAGAGTGAGATGAAGAGATGCATTTTGCCCCCACAGCATGTGTTACACTGAGTCCCACATGACTGGTTTGGGGGCAACCTGGAGGAGCTGCACCTAGGCACTGTGTTTGAGCTCCAGGACATGTCCAAGTCAGGGTGATGACATGCTGGGAGAGGAGCTTCAAGGTGGCGTGGCAATGAACCATCTTCTGTGCTCTGCGCTCCATGTGCTTGTGCCTCCTAGCTATGGAAGGATATACCGTGTGATGCCTAATATGATGTAGGCAGCATGTGCCCAAGGGGGGGCATGGGGGGGTGGTGGGGAACTAGCCTCGCATCTTTGTGTGAGTGTTCAGCAGCAGCGGGGTGAGGAGGCACTGGAGCCCTGATATGTCCCACTCTGGTTGAGGTTGAGGTGGGCCGTGCGCGAACAGAGTCCATGTGCAATTTGCACTAATCCATGCTCGTCTCTCATTTTCAGGAGAAGAATTCTCATAACACAGCAGAGTGTGCGAGGACTGGCGGTAGCCAGGCGCAGATCACCATTCTTAGCCGCTTCGAGCAGGAGGCCCTGGATCTGGAGAGGCGCCATGCACCCAGGTCCACTGATGTCGGTGAGGCTGGGGGTGCCACGGCCAGGTTTTTATGCCCAACAGTGAGGTCAACATTGTCCGACCAACTTCCATAGCAGTGCTGAATGTTAATTGATTTAATTTTGCAACATGGCTTGACCATTGGTTATGGAAGGATGAGCACATAATGATCTGGAGGACAGGGATGCACTTTGTCATTGTCTCCACGTTAACTGATCCACTGTCCTTGTTCTTCCTTTCAGCATCATCGGAGCAGGGCTGGGAGGAGGAGCAGCAGAGGCCCCCTCTCACACCTGAGGGACCTGAAGTCTCACCAGCGTCACACCATTTCTGCGAGGCAGGCACCAGCGCAGATACTAGCACCTTGGTGAGAATTAGAACATCAGCTAGTGTCCTGGGGCACAGTGGTGAGGGCACTTCACAGTCGCTGGAGGAGCTGGCAGAGACAGAGAGTACACATGGTGAACTGCAGGAGACCAGACACATGCTCAGTCAATGGCTAATGATGTGCCTCTGGAGTCGTCCGTGACACAGCAGGGGCAGGAAATGTGGCCGAGTGTGCAGGAGCATCTGGAGGAGATATATGAGGCTATGCTTGGCTTGGTCTCCGTGGTGGAGGAGTCTACGCGGATGGTCGCCGAAGCAATGAGCCACATGTCCGAACGCCATGTGTCCTCCGTGGGGACAATGGCAACTCTCGTGGAGAGGCTCCTCCAGGAGACCCGTCAGGGCTTCCTGGGGATGTACTCTGACCAGCAAGCCCTCACATTGGCATTGACCTCAGCTGATCAGTGCCTGTGTGGGAGATGGTCTGGACACCAAGTTTCCCAGCTCAGTGCCCTTCCATCCACGCTGTCTGTCATCTCTGTGGCCAAGTCTCAGGGTCCTCCACCCCTCTCCCAGTGACCGTAGCATCCAGTGAGGCTACGATGACTGGGGAGATGCCAGCTGTGGAACTGGCCGCTCCCTCCCAGGCGGGGCCAGCACAGGCTCCACGGGCCAGAGGACGACCGCCAAGGTCATCGAGGCCAACAGGACAGCAGAGTCAGGAGGCTGGCTCAGCAATGGCGCAGCACCATGACGTAGCACACGGAAACATAAACATAAGGCACCTTAGGCACACCACGGGTTTCTCACTGGTGCTTTTGTGTTGGCCCGAGATGAGGTCTTTATGATTTGCTTTGAATTGGAACACTATTGTCATTTTTTTGGATTAAATTTCTTTGCTTGTGATATTAAATTCAGATATGTCACGATGGCTGAGGGTGCCTTTTTTCTTTTGCATGTGTATGGTTTCCAAAAACTTTATAAGTGCTTTATTGGACATTCAGCTTTATTAACAAGGCCCTTAGTTACTGTTTATAACCTGGCAGATTTGGCACTTAGGTATTGAGTATGGAGCCTACAACCCAGGCTTGTCCTGGTGGTCCATGTGTGGCATGCCAGCTGAAGGTTCATTGGATTAAAGCCTCCAGGGTGTATCTGCCTCCCTGCGGTATGTCCAGGTCAGCCTCTACCCCCTCAGCATTTCCCTGTGCGTGCTCATCCTTGGACTCACTGCTGGACTCATCGTGTGCAGCCGCAGCCATTGCGTCAAAGTCTTCATCGTCCACTGCGTCCCCCCTTTCCAGCACAAGATTGTGGAGAGCGCAGCATGCAACCACTATCACTGACAGACGATCTGGGGGTACTGGAGTGAGCCCCCTGAGCATGTCCAGGCATCGTAAGCACATCTTGAGAAGACCGATGGTTGTCTCCACCACAACCCTTGTGGAGGTGTGGCTCCAATTGTACCGCTGCTTAGCTTCTGTTCTTGGATTGTGGAGAGGCATCATGAGCCACCTTCTGAGGGGATAGCCCTTGTCACCCAGCAGCCATCCATCCAGCCGGGCCGGAGCAATGAATAGCCCTGGTGCCTGCGAGTGCTTAAGGGTGTAGGTGTTGTGGGAGCTGCCTGGGTGCCTTGCACAGACTTGTAGAATTAGCATCCTATGATCACACACTATCTGCACGTTCATGGAATGGAAGCCCTTCCTGTTAACAAAGGCACTGGGCTCACCTGCTGGCGCCTTGATGGCCTCATGTGTACAGTCTATTGCACCCTGGATGCGGAGGAAGCCAGCAATGGCTTGCTCTGTCTGGCTTGCCTGGTCCCAACGGAAGTGGATGAACGTCAATGAATGCCTGAACAGAGCGTCTGTGACCTGCTTGACACAAGTGTGGACAACTGATTGGGAGACACCACAAAGATCACCTACTGAGCCCTGGAAGGAGCCAGAGGCATAGAAGGTGAGGGCAGCTGTGACCTTCAGAGCCACTGGCATAGGATGTCCACCCACACAGTTAGCGGAGATCTCAGGCCCAATCATCTGACAGATATAGTTGACTGTCTCCCTTGAAAGACGGAGCCTTATTCGGCACTGCACTTCAGACATATTGAGGTAGCTGCTTCGCCATCTGTATTCCTGGCAGCAGGATAGTGGCGTCCTCTGCGGCCCCTTCCGCCTTGGTCCACCTCTTGGCCCTGTACCCAATGGGCCTGCGCCTGTCGTCCCAAAGGTGGCTCCCCTGGAGGCTGTATGTGCACTCCGGGCCTCCTCCCCCTACTAACCCTCCCTTCCTCCTCAGAGGAGCTGCCTCCAGTGGACGGTTCAGCTCCCATTCCCAGGCTAGAGGAAGGCTTCCTGAAACCTGCAGGCCCAGAAAAGATTACTCACTGCAGTGTGCTGACCTGAAGGTTAGGAGTCCAGGCAAAGCAGCTGGTATGCATTTTGAAGTACTGAAGACCACACAGGCAAGTTACAATAACTTTGAAAAATAAATACTTGACTATGCACACTTGCAACCCCAGTGAGCCTTCTTATCCCGCCCGTGGATGAGGTTTATACAAATATCTCCTACCCGCCTGACTGTTGCGCCAACCCGAAGATTGCACCGGTGCCAGAAAATTGGTATCAATTGGTGAGTCAAAGGCCTTAAGTGGCCCGTTAATTAATGGTGGGAGCGCATTAGACATCATCGCACGCCCGTCCAGAGAAATATCGCGATGGTGCACAGTGATGTCAGGACGCTTGCCCAATGCCACTGTGCATCATTTTACGTGCGTAAATGCAGGGCCTGCCCCCGCACGCCACCGGGAAAATTCTGCCCCTACAGTTTAAAATGGCTGTAGGTAACTCCCCTTCATTTTTCATAGTTTGGACATGAGTGCTGTATCAAGAACATTTCAATAGTGCTAATCTCAGCACTGCTGTAGAAAGAGCTATAGTACTGACAATACAAAGATGATTTTACAAGTCCACATTACCATGCTGAACCTTGCTTCACGCAAGCACATGACAGAAATATGGGTCAGAAACTTTTGCTTGGCAGGCGGGCGCGCGCCTGACCCGCTCAAGTGTGAAATGACATGTTGACATTGGCCGAGCTTGCCGACATCAATGCATAGTGGCGCGATACTTCACTCGGCGTGTGCGCGCCAGAGCCGGCAGTGTGCCCGCCGACTATTAAAAAGCTGTTAAGACCATTAAGTTATCAATTAACGTAAGGTTTTCACTGCCCATCAACCTAACGGTTGGCAGACGGACAAAAAGGCCAAGAGGCCTTTGCATTTTTTTGGAAACCTCATCCAAGAAGGATGAGGTTTCCAAAGCAAATAAAAATAAAATAAAAACTTTAATTTTTCATTCTTAACATGTCTCTATCATTTGACAGAGTCATTTGAAGGGACATGTTTTAAGAGATGTTTATTTTTAACATTTTTTTTAAATATCTCTTCGCCTCCCTGAGGCAGGTCCATCCCTCAGGGAGATTGTGCAGTGTTCACTCGTGTGCTTGCGTGAAGTTCGCACTAGGCCAGCTCTCATTCCCCACCCCCACACCCACACAGGCAGCACTCAGCGCTGCCAATCGCGTTTCACGTTGGGCAGGCCTTAATTGGCCTGCCAGTGTGAAATCGCGATGGGGTGCCGATCGCTGGCAGCAGTTGGCTTCCCAACCATCCCCCACCCGCTGTCGCTGTGCACTCCCGCCAAGGGCAAAATTTTGCCCATAGACACACATTGTACTTGATTTTACGAACATTAATTTAAGTGGAAAATTGGAAACTGTACTTGTCTGATTTTCTGAATAATACCTAAGTGGTGAATAAAGTTCTCTGCTCTTGATGTGGAGTCATAAAATGACCCCCATCACTATTTTTGAAATTGATCATTAAAAAGGCTTAAGGGACAATTGAGTTGTATAAAAATTTCACATCTTGAACAATGATATGGTGATTGATTCTTAATATTTTTCTCATAGTTTAATTACCATTATTTCACTTTTTTGATTTATTGTACCCGTCAATTACAATAATTGAGTGTGTTGCATAGTCATAAAATATATATCCAAATAGTTAGCAATGATGGCAAGAATGAATAATCGGCACAATCAGTGAATCATCTCTGAATTGTTAACTGAGCAGCGCCATGCCCAAGAATCAGAGCTTACTTAGTTGTCAGGATGCTTGTGTTGCTCTTCAGCTTGTGTCTCATAGAGATACTGTGACCGAAATCAGATCTTGGGATATTAAATTATGTGTGCATAATGATTAGTCTGAATTCCTCTCCATATCTTTTTAGCAGAACCATTAAACCATTCGTTATAAACAAGATAACATCTCTGTTAAAATTACAGAGACAAAATGTAGGCAAAAATGCTAAGTGCTTGGATGTTAGTATCTCACAATATCAATTGTGGCCCACTGTCTTCATTGGAAAGTGTTTGGCAACCCTTTATTCTTTGTTTAAAGAACATTGTGCTGTGAGAATCTCACTCCTATTCTTTAAAAATATAATAATTATGGTATTTTATCCAAGAAGATCATTCACAGCCTGAAGGCTGAATTGAAGTGCAGCTTACATCAAAAAAATCACATATCGATATAATGCTAGACCCGAGCATTTTGTTTTATTGCCCTCTCTGTCGGGGAGGTGTCAATAAAGTTGTTCAATAATGGCTGCCTGAAGTTGGGAATGTGTTAGTCTTACTCAGTGCAATACACAACTGAAAGATGACGATGAGGCTGAGATGGAATTTTCTTTTGCATTTCATGTGAGAAATTAAGGGCTGAAGAATATTGTGACACATTTTTGGAACTCCTAATGTTAATTTTGAGGAAGTTTGAGCAATTTGAAAGATTGCTCCATGTGTACATCATATTCACCTACACAATAAGTCAGCACGGTATGTAATTGAAATAAAATGTCACTGAAGACATATTTGGGGGCAGGAGGGGAATTTAACCGTAACGATGAGGACTGACGTAATTATGAACAAAGGTTATACATTTGGCTGAAAATGAATAAAATAGGAGATGAGGATAAAATAAATGTTTTCCTCATCATGATGGAGTCAGATGCTTTTGAGGTGGTGTCTAAACAATATTTCCTGCAAGGCCCCAGTACTATGAACTATTCTGAAATGACACACAAAAACACAAGAGCACAATAATTTGGAGAAGGAGTAGGCTATTCTGTCACTTGAGCCTACTCCACGATTCGATAAGATCATAGCTGATTTGATTGTGGCCTTAACTCGACTTATCCGCCTGCTCCTCATAACTCTTGACTCCCCTGTCTTTCAAAAATCTACCTAACTCAACTTTGATGATATTCAATGACCCCCACCTCAACTGCCCTCTGGAGAAGATAATTTTACAGGCTAGTAAGAACATAAGAACTAAGAGCAGAAGTAGGCAATTCAGCCTCTCAAGCCTGCCCTGCCATTCATTACTATCATGGCTGATCTCATTTTGGCCTCAACTCCAATTTCCCGCCCTCTGTCCATAACCTTTCAACCCATTACTAATTAAAAATCTGTCTATCACCTCATTAAATATATTCAGCATCCCGGCATCCACTGCACTCTGAGGTAGTGAATTCCACAGATTCACAACCCTTTGAGAAAAGTAATTCCTCCTCATCTCTGATTTAAATCTACCACCCCTTAGCCTAAACTATGGCCTCTCATTCTAGAATGCCCCACAAGGGGAAACATCCACTCCACGTCCACTTTGTTTATCCCCTTTAGCATCTTATATACCTCAATTAGATCTCCTCTCACCCTTCTAAACTCTAGCGAGTATAGGCCTAAACTGCTCAATCTCTCCTCATAAGACAAGCCCCACATCTCTGGAATCAATCTAGTGAACCTCCTCTGAACCACCTCCAATGCAACTACATCCTTCCTCAAGTAAGGGGACAAAAACTGTGCACAGTGCTCCAGGTGCGGTCTCACCAATGCCTTGTACAGTTGCAACAACACCTCCCTACTTTTATACTCTATTCCCTTAGCAATAAATGCCAAAATCCCATTTGCCTTCCTTATTACCTGCTGTACCTGCATACTAGCTTTCAGCAATTCATGCACGAGGACACCCTGATCCCTCTGCACTGAAGCGTTCTGAAGTTTCTCTCCATTTAAATAATAAGTCGCCTTTTTATTCTTCTGACCAAAATGGATAACCTCACACTTATCCACATTAAACTTCATCTGCCAAATTTTGGCCCATTCACCTAACCTGTACATATCCATTTGTAAATTTCTTATTTCTTCCTTGCAACTTACTTTCCCACCTATTTTGGTGTCATCTGCAAATTTAGCTATCGTACCTTCTATCCCTGAATCCAAGTCATTAATGTAGATTGTAAATAGTTGGGGCCCAAGGACCGAACCCTATGGCACTCCACTAGTTATAGCTTGCCATCCAGAAAAAGACCCATTTATCCCGAATCTCTGCTTTCTGTTGGTTAGCCAATCCTCTATCCAAGTTAATATATTACGCCTAACTCCATGTGATCTTATCTCGTGTATTAATCTTTTGTGCGGCACCTTATCAAAAGCCTTCTGGCCGTCCAGGTATACTACATCTACAGGATCCCCATTATCCACTTTGCTTGTCACATCTTCAAAGAACTCTAGCAAATTAGTCAAACACGATTTACTCTTCATATAACCATGCTGACTCTGATGGATACCATTTTGACTATCCAAATGCCCCATTACTACTTCCTTACTAATGGATTCCAACAATTTCCCAATGCCAGATGTTAACTAACTGGTCTATAGTTTCCTACTTTCTGCCTCCCCCGCTTTTTGAATAAGAGCGTTATATTAGCATTTTTCCAATCCACTGGAACCTTTCCAGAATCCAGGGAATTTTGGAATATTATAGTCAATACATCCACTAACTCAGCTGCCACTTCCTTTAAGACCCTGGGATGTAGGCCATCAGGTCCTGGGGACTTGTCAATCTTTAATCCTAATAGTTTGCTCAGTACTTTTTCTCTAGTGATGGTGATTGTTCTAAGTTCCTCCTTCTCTATATCCTCTGCTCTACCTGTTACTATTGGGGTGGATCTAGTGTCCCCCACTGTGAAAACTGAGGCAAAATATTGAATAAGCGTTTCTGCCATTCCTGCGTTCCCCACTATTAACTCCCCAGCCTCGTCTTCCAAGGGACCAACATTCATTTTAGCTACTCTCTTTCCTTTTATATACTTATAGAAGCTTTTGCTATCAGTTTTTACATTTTGCACTAGTTTTCTTTCATAATTTACCTTTGCTCTTTTTATTTTTTTTTAGCAACACTTTGTTGATCTTTAAAAGTTTCCCAATCTTCCAGCCTGCCACTGACCTTTGCAATTTGGTATACCTTAGTTTTTGCCTCTGTGTTATCTTTAACTTCCTTGCTTAACCATGGTTGCTTTTTCCCCCCTCTTACCATCTTTCTTCCTCTTTGGAATATATTTTACTTGGGAGGAATTGAATATCTCCTTTATTATCTGCCACTGTTCATCAACTGTCTTACCTTGTAGTCTTCCTGTTCAGTCCACCCGGGCAAAATCTGCCCCAATACCTATGTGGTTACCTTTGTTTAACTCCAGAACGCTAGTGTGGGACTCAAGTTTCTCGCTCTCAAACTGAACTTGAAATTCTAGCATGCTATGATCACTCTTCCCTAGAGGATCCTTTACTATGAGATCATTAATTAATCCCATCTCATTACACAAAACCAAATCCAGAATAGCCTGCTCCCTGGTTGGTTCCACAACGTATTGCTCCAAGAAACAACCTCTAATACACTCTATGAACTCTCCCTCAAGGCTACCCTTGCCAATTTGATTAGTCCAGTCTATATGCATATTAAAATCACCCATGATTATTGCTGTGCCTTTCTTACATGCTCCCAGTATTTCCTGGTTTATACTGTGCCCTATTGCTGAACTACTGTTTGGGGACCTATAGATTACTCCTACCAGGGACTTATTTTCCTTGCTATTTCTTATTTCTACCCAGACTGACTCTATGTCTTGCTCTCTAGTGCCTATATCATTCCTCACTATAGCACTGATCTCTTCCTTTACTAACAAAGCTACACCACGTCCTTTCCTTTCCTGCCTATCCTTCCGAAACACAGAGTACCCTTGGGTATCCAACAACCAAACCTGTTCTCCCTGTAACCACGTCTTAGTAATCGCCACCAAATCATACCCATTTATCTCTCTTTGCGCTGTTTACTCATTAGTTTTATTCCGAATGCTACGTGCATTCAGATACAAAGCCTTTAAGTTTGCCCTATTGTCAATTTTCCCTACTCTTATATGATTCTTTGGTGCAATATGGCGTTCACACACTCTGCCCTTCTTTTCACTTTTTGATATCAATTCACCTTGTCATTAACTTGCACTCTTACCCTCTCCTTAAACTTTGATTTTTTATATTTCCATGCAACTGAACCCTCCCCCCAATTATTTAGTTTAAAGCCCTATCTACGACCCTAGTAATGCAATTCATCAGGACACTGGTCACAGCATGATTCAAATGGAGCCCGTCTGAACGGAATAGCTCCCTCTTTTCCCAGTGCTGGTGCCAATGTCCCATGAATTCAAACCCATTTCTCCCACACTAATCTTTGAGCCATGCATTTACCTCTTTAATCTTATTGACCTTGTGCCAATTAGCTCATGGCTCAGGTAGTAATCCAGAGATTATTACCTTTTTGGTTCTGCTTTTTAATTTAGCCCCTAGCTGCTCGTATTCCCTCAGCAGAACCTCTTTCCTTCTTCTACCTATATCATTGATACCTACGTGGACCATGACAACTGGATCGTTCCCCTCCAACTCCAAGTTCCTCTCAGCCCAAATGAGATATCCTTAACCCCGGCACCAGCTGGGCAACACAGCCTTCGGGACTCTCGATCCTGGCTACAGAGAGCAGTATCTATCATCAACAGTAGATGAGAGACCCACTAATTTTTAAACTCGGTCCTCTATTTCGAGACTTCCCCACAAGGGGAAACACCTGTACAGCATCCACCCTGTCAAGTCCCCTCAGGATCTTATACGTTTCAATAAGATCACCTCTCATTCTGCTAAACTCTAATCGGTATAGGCCCAACCAGCTCAATGTTCCCTCATAAACCAACCCCTTCATCCCAGGAATCAGTCGAGTTTTCTGAACAGCTTTGAATGCAGTTATATCCTTTTTAAATTAAGGAGACAAAACCTGTGCACAGTACTCCGGATGAGGTCTCATTAAGGCTCTGTACAGCTCAGCAACACCTCCCTACTATACTCGATTACCTTTGCAATAAACACCAACATTCCATTTGCCATCTTAATCACTTGCTGTACCTGCATACTAACCTGTTGTGATTCATGCACCAGGACACCCAAATCCCACTGTACCACAGACTTCTACAATCTCTCTCCATTTAAATAAGATCATGCTTTACTATTCTTCCTGCCAAAGTGGACAGGTTCACATTTTTCCACATTATACTCCAGCTGCCAATTTTTTGCCCACTCACTTAAACCATCTCAATCCCTTTATAGACTCTTTATCAATAGTAAATAATTGAGGCCACAGCACTGATCCCTGTGGCACTCCACTAGTTGCAGCTTGCCAACCCAAAAATGACCCATTTAACCCTACTCTCTGCTTCTTGTTCACTAATCAATCCTCTATCAATGCTAATTTGTTACCACATAAATCATGAGTTCTTATTTTATGAAGTAACCTTTGATGTGGCACCTTATTGAATGCCTTTTGGAAATCCAAGTACACCACATCTACAAGTTCCCCTTTATCCATCCTTCTTGTTACTTCATTAGAGAACTCTAATAAATTAATCAAAATTATTCCCCTTTCACAAAACCAGGCTGACTCTGCCTGAATGTATTATGATTTTCTAAATGTCCTGCTATTACCTTCTTAATACTGGGCTCTATGACAGCCATTAGGATAACTGGCCTATAGTTCCCTGCTCTCTCTCTCCTTGCCTTTTTGAATAGAGGTGTCACATTTGTGATTTTCTAATCCACTGGGACCTTTCCAGAATCTAGAGAATTTTGGAAGATCACAGCCAATGCATCCTCTATCTCTGCAGCTACTTCTTTCAAGAACCTAAGTTGCAGGCCTTCAGGTCCAGAGGATTTATCAGCCTTTAGTTCTGATAGTTTTTCCAATACCTTTTCCCAAGTGATTGCAACTGTTTTAATTTTCTCCCTTCCTTTTACCTCTTGACTTTCAAGCAATCTTGGGAAGTTTTTTGTGTCTTCTATACTGAAGACTGACGCAAAATACCTGTTCCACCATTTCTTTGTTTCCCATTAGTAATTCCCCAATTTCACCCTCTGATTGACCAATGCTCACCGTATTTACTCTTTTCCTTTGCACATAATTGTAGAAATTCTACCATATGTTTTTATATTTCCAGCTATCCTACTCTCAAACTCTAATTTCTCCATCCTTGTTTATTTTTTGTCATTCTTTGCTGGTTTCTAAAACCTGTCCAACCTTCTGACTTACCACCATTCTTTGCAGCATTGTGCACTTTTTCATTCAATTTGATACTATCTTTAACTTCCTAAGTTAGCCTTGGATGGCATATTCTTCTCACGGAGTCTGTCTTTCTTAATGGAATATATATTTGCTGAGAGTTATAAAATGTCTCTTTAAATGTCTGCCATTTTTCCACTACTATTCTACTTTTTAACCTACTTTCTCAGTTCACTTTAGTCAAATCTGCCTTCATAACTTTGTAATTGTCTTTACTTAAGTTTAATGCACTAACCTTACATCCACACTTCTTACCTCAAACTGAATGTGAAATTCTATCATGCTATGATCTCTATTGCCTAGAGGCCCTTTTACTATGAGGTTAGTAATTAATCCTGTCTAATTGCACATCACCAGAACTAAAATAGATTGCTCCGTGGTTAGCACTAGAATGTACTGCTCTAAGAAATTGTCCCGAGTACACTCTATGAACTTTTCTTCCAGGTTACCTTTGCCAATCTGATTCAAACAATCTATATGAAGATTAAAATCACGCATGATTATCACAGTGCCTGTCTTACAAGTCTCAATTATTTCTTCATCTGTACTTTGTCCTACAGGGTGTTAGGGGGCCTATAAGCTACTTACACAAATGACTTCCTACCTTTGCTATTCCTTATCTCTGCACTAACTGATTCTACATCTTGATCTTCAGAATTAAGGTCATCTCTCACTATTATGCTAATGTCATTCTTAATTAGTAGAGCTAACCCATCACCCTTTCCAACTTCCTGTCCTTCTGAAATGTCAAAGACCCTTGAATATTGAGGTACCAGCCTTGGTCACCTTGCAATCACATCTCTGAAATTGCCATCACATATATATTTATTTCGATTTGTGCTATCAAATCATCCATTTTGTTACAAATGCTGTGTAGATACAGATTCAGATACAGAGCCTTTAATTCTGACTTTTTACCATTTTTGCAAACTCTGCCCTTATCTGCAGATAAACTCATAGGGCAGGATTTTTCAATCGGCGTGTGGGGGCGGGCCCGACATGCCAACGTGTAAAATGACGCGTGATGACATCAGGCGTGCATCCCGATGTCATCGTGCTGGCTCGCAATGTTTCGTTCCGCAGGTGTGCGCCGGAGCCGGCTGATATTTAAATGGCCGATTAAAGCCATTAAAGAAGTAATTAATTTGTCAATGCTGCCCGTCCAACTTTAAACTTGGCGGGCAGGTGGAAAGGCCAAATGGCCTTCACGTTTTTTAGGAAACCTCATTCGCGATCAGGATGAAGTTTCCTAAAGCTTTTATTAAATAAATAAATTTTCCGAAATATAAAAACATGTCCCATCACATGTGACACATGAGGGGACATGTTTAATTACATTTTTTCTCCACTTATTTAATTATTTCAATACCGATTCAATCTCCCTGAGGCTGCTCTGTGTCACAGGGAGATTGAAGCACTCTTTCGTGAGCATGCACGTGAAAGAGCGCTGGCCCCGACTCTCCCTCCTCACCCCGCCCGCACAGGTAGCACTGAGCGCTACGGCCCACATCTCACGAAAAATGGCGGCATGGGTGGCAATCGGTTCTGCCACCGCCCCCGCCCCCGCCCGCTCCCGCCAAGCCCGCCCGCCAATTGAAAATTCAGGCCTTAAGTTTGTGTGTCTTGTTCCTTCCTGCCACACTGTTGTTATCATGACCCATATCACTAGCCTGCTCTATTGGATGGCATCATCCGTGCCTGCTGGCATCAGGGATGCTTGGCAGAATGAGCAGAAAATATGGTAGGAAGGCCAAAAATTGGCTTCACAACGTCGTGAAACCAGTTTGCGATCGTCTGTTCAGCCCATCGATGGCGGGCTACATTTCCCGCCATCGGACATCGGGAACCTCATTGTAATACATCAGCATATCATTATAAGGCTGGCTCGCAAGACTCATCCCCCCACGCTGGATCGTCCTCCCACGCCGGCGTGATTGCACGCTGACGTGTTTCACAACTGCGCATAAGTTACATGCACCTGGCGAGCTGCACTTCGCTCAGGACTTCAAGGTTTGTTTGCCTCTCTTGCTTTGGGCAGCACTCGCTGTCATCAGCACCAGGCTTCAGAGACAGAACCACAACAATTTTAGGGGGGCTCTACCTACCAGACCAGCCATAAGGTGGGGGTGTCTTTGTATAGCTGCAGAACAATGGCTTGCTTGGGGAAGGGGGAGAAGTGGCCTCAAGCAAGGGAAGAGGCTGCAGGGTGAGGGCTGTACTGAGGAAGGGGGCTTTCCCAGGGTTTGTGTGGAGTCACAAGTTGATCTGTGCCAGTGGCCTCAAGATGGTGAGGGCTGAGGAGGCAGTCTCCAGAGGAGATGAGGCCAGATGTAGATGTGAGGGTGGGTGTGAAAGTATGAGTGGTGATATCCCATCAGCTGGCAGTGAGTGAGATGCCAGTGAATGTGTGATGGGCTTGAGCGTGTGAGTTTAGAGTGATGAGATGGTTGCCTTACCCTGGCAGCACGGAAGATAACATTCATCCTCTTTCTGCACTTGATGGCCAACCTCTTCTGTACAGCATTGGCACTGATCACCACTGTCTACTAAGCCAGAATGGTAATGTCGCTGCCCCTCCTGAGGCCAGAGTGGGGGTAGAGGACATCATGGCGGGCCTCCACAGCATCCTAAAGTTGTTCCAGGGGTGCATCACTAAACCTGGGGGCTGCAGCCTTCTTACCTTTTGGAGCCATCCTGTCTTCTGTGCAGCAGTTCTGGGCTAGAAGCACTGAGGTGTGCACATGGCTGTATTTTAAATGTGATGCCGGGTATGATGAAGCAGCGAGTTGACCGCATGATGGGTGAAACAGAGCCCACCTGCCATCAAAATAGTGTGTTTCCCGACTATACATAATTAATGCTGCGGGTTTGGGGTGATACGGCGAGAGATGCCGCCATTGCGGCCGATGGGTAAAACGTGCTTTTACCCACCCGCTAACACACAGTGCAAATCTGGGATGATTCCACCCATTGCATTGTCCTTTCTCTTTAATTTGTCACATCTCCCCTCACATTATCCCTCTCCCCAACATATTTTTGTACTCATTTATGGGATGTAGACTTCCCATTACCCATGCCTAATTGCCCCTGAGAAGGTGATGGTGAGCTGCCTTCTTGAACCGCTGCAGCCCCTGTGGTGTAGGTACACCCACAGAGCTGTTAGGGAGGGAGAACCAGGATTTTAACCCAACAGATATTAAGTTTAAAGCCCTCTCTACTGCCCTAGTTATCTGATTTCAGCATGGTTCAGGTGAAGACTGTCCAACCGATACAGCTCCCACTTTCCCCAGCCCTAGCGCCAGTGCCTCATGAATTGAAAGCCATTTCTCCCACACCAATATCTGAGCTCTCTAATCTTATTTATCCTACATTAATCCGTTCATGACTCAGCTAGTAATCCAGACATAATTACCTTTGTGTGTCTGCTTTTTAATTTAGCCCTTAGCTGTTCATAATCCCTAAGCAGAATGTCTTTTCTAGCCCTATCTATGTGTAACATGACAACTGGATCCTCCCCCTCCCACTGCAAGTTCTTTTCCAGCTCAGAGCGGATGTCCTGAACCCTGGTACCAGGCAGACAACACAGCCTTCTGTGCTCACATCCTTGACTGCAGAGAACTATATCTATCCCCCCAACTACACTGTCCTCTGCTACCACTAAATTCCCATTTACTCCCCCTACTTGAATAGCTCCCTGCACCATCATGCCATGGCCAGTTAACTCATCCACCCTGATGCCCCTATTCTCATCTGTACAAGCTGCAAGCACCTCAAACCTGTTGGAAAATTACAAGGGGTGAGGGTCCTCCACTACTTTCTAGATCCCCATTCCTGACTCACTTGCAGTCACATTCTCCTGTCCCTAACCTTGTTTTTATTTATTCATGGGATGTGGGCATCACTGGCTAGGCCAGCATTTATTGCCCATCCCGAATTGCCTCTGAGCAGGTGGTGGTGAGTTGCCTTCTTGAACTGTTGCAGTCCATATGCTGTAGGTACACCCACAATGCTGTTAGAAAGGGGATTCCAGGATTTTGACCAGAAAGACTGTGAAAGAATGGCAATAAATTTCCAAGCCAGAATGGTGAGTGACTGGGAGGGGAACTTCCAGGCGGTGGTGTTCCCATTTATCTGTTGCCCTTGTCCTTTGAGATGGCAGCAGTTGTGGGTTTGGAAGGTGCTGTGTAAGGAATCTTGGTGAGTTCCTGCAATGCATCTTGTTGCAGTGTACATCAGTGGTGGAGGGAGTGAATGTTTGTGATGGGGCACTAATCAAGCAGGCTGCTTTGTTCTGGATGATGTCAAGCTTCCTACCTCTAATCACTGACCAAATCAGAAGACCCTAACCTAATCGGTGTGACAGCCTTCTAGAATAAACAGTACAGGTAACTTTCCCACTCCCTGATGCACCATGGTGTCCGAAGCTTTGTCTAAGCCAAAGCTTATGAGATTTTGGACATTATGGCACACTAAGAATGAGATTGCACTGAGAGTTGCATTCTATGAAAAGGAAGCAGTTGCCAAGTGAGACTGTTACATGATTACATTCTCAAATTAAAGAGACTCTCTCATCACTGAGGGTATGGCACAAATTAAGAAATGAACCTGAGAGAACTGTTTCTAAGAGGCCTAATGAATAATAAAATGTAGTGCCAATCAAACAGACTATTAAAGTTTCAATACAGAGGCTTTCAACATTTCACACCTCTTAATCTTGTGCAAATCAGCATTGAGACATTGACAAAAGAGATTGCAGGAAAATAACTTATTGTGGCCATATAAGTACATAAACAAGTAAAGTCAACAGTTCTCTTCAGTTATGTAAACAACCTTCTTCTTACATAATCCTTTTATGATTCTGACCTCTCAAGTGTTTGGAACTTTTATAGGATTGTAGGGACGCCAGTTTTTTTTTTTCCAGGAATTATGAATAGGTTTTTGTAAGCAGTTTCACACATGCAATTCTTATTATAGGGTTCATTGGTTCTGTGCATAGTGTAAACTGGGTGAATGAGCCTGGAAAGGTCATGAGTTGGCATGATGGGTATAAGGGGCCATTGGAGTAGGTGGGGGGCATGAGTTGGCATTGTGTAGGAATAGAGGTCATAAGGGGTCATGGGGGTGGGTGGGGGTCATGAATTGGGATTGGGTTGGCATGAAGGGTTACTAGAAGCATGGGTAAGACCTTTTGAACATTACTTTTCCAGAATCCAGACTATGGTTCGCGACTCTTCTGAGATTCATGAACCACAGGTCATAGGGAAACTGGCCTAACTCCACACAAATTGCGGGAGGTAGCGAATGCCTACCTCCAGAAATGGTGTTGGCCAGATTGGGAGTGTAGGATTCAGGCACGCTACCTGCACATGTATACCATGCTGGCAAAGAATTAGCTATACTGGGAATAGAGGCAGGAATCCTGGAATCATATCCTGCTCACCATTTTTAAATGGCTCCAGAGCCCTTCTGATTCTGCAAAAATCCGGGCCTAAGTTCCTAAGTGAATTATGCTGTTTAAAACAACACCTACTGCTGCTCCCTGTGTCCACCACCTTAAGTTAGTGGAAGTGCCGATAAATACTCAAATGAAGGTAAAGGGTCTTATCATGGCTCTCTTTTCCTCCAGAGGTATACCTGCTAAATGCCACTTCTCTGCAGAAAGCCTTCATTGAGAGGCTTTCTGCTGGTCTTTGGGGTGCGTGTGCCTCTTTAGTTTCTTGTCAGAGCTGCTGGTGCTGCAACGGTGTCCTATTTCAGTTTTGCCTGAATTTCCTGGCTGGCACTGACCAGCTGCCTCTTGGGGGCTGACAGACCCCTGTATTTCTGTAATGATTACAACTTAAGTAAATGGATTGGGGCTGGGCTGAGCATGCAGGGGAAGGGCTTCACTCAAAACTGCACCAAAAGAGGCAAATTCACAAGAGTCCCTCCATAGAAAGGTGCTGTAATGGAAGCGAGCAGGCAGTCTTCTGAGCCTTGTCTGCCCGGGCCTAAATGAAGGCTCTCGATTTCTATCATGTAAGAAGGTGTGGGGAATCTGTGTTTTAAATTTAACGTGTATTTTTGGAGGCAGACCTGAGCTAAAATAGAAACTGAACTGAAAAGGAAACAGAAAGGGAAACAGAACAGGTAAACATTTTGTTTTTAAGGGGAAAAAAAACAAACTGAGGTTTGGAAACTTCTGGGCAAACTGACTCCAGTTAAAAGATACAAAAGGACACAGATCAGTCTAAGTTGGGCAGTAGCAGTTGATGAATCCAGTGGTCCAGACCAAGCAAGTTGGAGAAGGCAGAGTCCAGATAAGTAAGCTGAAAGTAAGTTGCTGCAACTGTTTCTGTTATTGGAAGGATACAATGATGAGCCTACCCCATCCAGACCGAGTTGAGCAAGTTCTGCAGACATGTGCCATTTGTAGTGAAGACCGTGCCCCTGTAACTCAGGTTGGTTGTGTGCTGCCACCAGCTGGGGATCAGTTTAGCTCCTAGAAGGAGGGGAGCTAAAATTCTTTGTGAGGAAGACAGAGTTTTGAAGAACTTTGCGATTGAGTGTGATTGCCAAAATCTGAGTGGACTGCTGAGCCAATTCATCAGATCTGTCTGGGTTGTATCTGCCATTTAATGTGCAATTTATAATTTATGATCAACCACAATTTGCCTGTTAATTTATGTTAATTCTAGATGTTAGAGTTAAGGATGGAAGGTATTTAGTGTTGGCTTTGTTGACCCTTAGATAGTAAAAAATCTTCTGTTTTAAATCATGGAATCTTGTGGCTTGTAAATAATTGGGATTTCAAATGTTGTCTACTTTAAAATAAAGTTACTGGTCTCTACTGAAAAAATTGGAGGCTCTTTGCTGGATTTTGAATCCACAGACAGATACGGGTGATGGGACTTGCTAAAGTTAAGGGCAACAAGGTTTCACTGTAAATTTTACTACACTTATTGAGAAACAGGATGGCTTTGTCAATTGTCATAATTTTTTTTGGGGAGGGAAGATTTATCCCAGAATGATTTCCAACAATTATTCAACATTACATTAAGAGCATTAGCAGAAAAGTTGAAGTTAGAGTTAAAAGCAGGGGCTAAAACAACAAAAATATTTGAGGCAATAGCACAGCATCCAGGGTTGGGAGAATAAAAGCCTAAATAAAAGCAAAATGCAAAGTAGCTTGCATTTGTTAAAATTCAGTTGCAAATGAAACAACTTGAAATGTAAAAAGAAATCAAGCTACTCGAAAAAGAAAGCAAAATGCTAAAGCTTGAACATGAACTCCAGAGAGTCAAGTTAGTAAGGGAGGAAAGAGATAAGGAAAGAGAAAGAGAGTTTCAAAGAAAGAAAGAAATCAATCAGTATGAACTGACTAAAGGAAAGCTTAGGTTACAAGGTTTAAGAAAAGCTGTTCTGGTCAATAGAAATGATAGCATAGAGGATAAAAGTTATGTAAAGAAACCAATATTCTTTAATTGCATTAAGGTGGGCATGTAAAAGCAAATTGTTGGAAGTTCAAAGTAAAATCAGTGGCAGTAATAGGGACGCCTAAAGACACTTTGGAAAATACTGTTCCGGTAAAGGAAATAGATGATAAAACAATAGCAATAAAACAATTGCAAAGTGTTCCCTCAGAACCAATTCGAGTGGTGCATGTGGCTCAGGATAGTCAAAGGGAATCTTCCCTGGAAATTGATGAAGTGAGTCAGATTACTGGAAGTGATAGAGTTTTTACCTCTAAGAGGGAATTATTCCCTTACTAGTCCAACAAAACAAGTAAGCAAATGAATATTTCAAGACACACTGGGGCAGTTCAATCATTTTTGTGGCTGTTGAAACAAATTGTCCTCTAGATGAAAGAAAGGTATTAATAGGGGGCATTCATAGGATTTATGAACATGTTCACCTTGTATGAACTTAATTTGCAAAGTGTCTTACTAAACAGTGTTATTACTGTGGGAATTGTTCCTAGTTTACCTATTGAAGGGGGTTGATTTTATCCTGGGTAATGATTTGGCAGGTTTGAAAATATTAGCATCTGTAAGAGTTTTGAGAGAGCTAGTTGGGTTGAGAGCAACAGAGATTTTTCAGGAAGAACAACCTGCATTGTTCCAGATTGTGTGGTAAGTAGAGCCAAGCTCGTAAGCGTAGGCAGTATGAAGTGGAATCAATTGAGAGGGAGGATAATTCAGGTGTTCAGCATGATAGGACTTTATGTGGGAATTTGAATGAGGCTAAAGACCCTGAAAATAGTGAGGCTGAATAATTTAGCTGAACTGCTTTGATTGAAGGCAGACCCTAGTTTGCGAGGATTGTGTCAGTCGGCATATTTTGGTGAAGAAACAGAAAGGATCTCTGAATGTTATTGTCTAATGACATAATAATGAGGAAGTGGAGACCTCCTCAGAGACCAATGGATGAGGAGTAGACAGTAGTCCATCAAATTACTGTCCCTCCTGGTTACCGTGACATTTTAAGAAATGCCCATAAGATTCTGAAGGCAGGTTATTTAGGAATAAAGAAGACTCAGGTGAAACTACTGAAGTACTTTTATTGGCCAGGTCTGCTTGGGAATACCTAGCCATCAATTAAACCAATAACACCCACTTTTAATGAATAGTTTATTAGGGTTCTAGTGGATTGTGTGCTACCCTTACCTAAACAAATGAGGGCAATAATTTCTTTTAATCATTATAGATTATTTTTTTATTGTTAGGAAATAGAGATAGCTTAACTAAGTTACATTGGTGTTTATGGTTGTTAGGAATGAGTTTTAGCTTTAATGTTTAAGTTTGATTTGTATTTTTGTATCTGTGTGTTAAGAAGAGGTCAAGCTGAGTTTTAGTTTCACTTTAAAAGGTGCCTGCCTTTCTAATGAGAGTCTTATGACTGCTGTAGCTAAATTAAATAAACAACAATAGACACACTAGGCTGTTGCCTAGCAACAGGGGTCCAGAGAGGCAGGTCTGTCCCACAGGCACACACAGAAGAAACTAGAAACAGCAGTTTGCTTTGGAAGCTGTTTGAGTTCAGCTGATTTTGAAAGTAGCTGCCAGGAGAGACTGGAAAAGTGGACAGATAACAAGTCCCAAGCTAAAGAAAAAGTTCCCAAAATCCAGGGGAGTGGAACAGGATAAAGTCCCAAGCAAACCTTCTAGTCAAAGGAGGTACCTGGAAAAGGTCCTGTTAAGTGAAGTTTAGAGTGAGGGACAGAGAGAAATGCTCCAAGCTTCAGGTTGCAAGAGGCCAGAAGGTCCAAAGAGACAACTGAATCTCTGTACATCTTTCCTATGGGCATGTGAAGTTGTGGTGTACTGTTGACAGCTGAGTCAGTGAGAAAGGGTGTGTGGAAGAAAGCTTGAATGCATGAGGTGACCCAAGGGAGAGGTACAGCAGAAGGAGAGTTTGAAACCCTGGAGCTAAACCCTTGCGGAAGGCATCTGAGAGAAGGTGTCAGTTTGGGAGAAGATTCCAAGGCAAGTTCTTGGAGAGTGGTGATCGGAAACCTTTATGTGAAAGATGGAGCTCAGTGAGACCAGATGGGTTCATGGTGTAATAAGAGTCTGCGGCAAGTTGATAAGAGACACATAGCATTTGGCTGAGGTGGCATCTGTCAATTGGTTTCAGAGTGTGGTGTGTCTGACCACAGGATGCCTACTGGTACATGGACTGTGTATTTGCTGTGAACATTAGAGTATAAGATAGCTTTTGTAACTTGTGTTATCATTACAAATTTCTATATACCTGTAAAGGTATAGCTGTGAGTGAAGGAGTATTGTAATATAGTTCATCTTTTCTTGTTTAATAAATGTTTTATTCTCTTGTTAAAAGTTCATTAGCTGACTCCAGTGACTCTGTTCAGTAGTGCCTCTCCATGTATCTAGACAAAAAAAATAAAGTTAGGATCTAGCAAGGTGGGTTCCACCCTGGGATCAGGTTTGTCCAGTGATAACATCAGTTGGGGATCATAGCATTATTTATTCCATAGGCAATGCCCTTAAGGGAAAATGCTGCAAAGGTGGTAATCAAAGAGTTAATGCAGTTTTTCACCAGGAATTATTTACCCAGAGAAGGTAAGCCTAATCAGGGATCAAATTTTATGTCACAAATATTCCAGGAGACAAATGAGTAGTTTAGGGGTAAAGCAGATTAAATCACCTACATACCACCCACAGCCTCAGGGTGACATGGCCAAACTGCTTAAAAAATGAGTCATTGTGCATATATACCAGACTGAACATTTTTAGCTATGTATGATGTTGTGGGAATGCTACACTGATCAAACAAAACCCTTATCAAAACAATCTGAGAAAATTGGCTCCAGTAAGAGATGTTATGTCAATAAGACATGAAAACAAATTAAAACTGTACGTATCAAAGCTTGATTCTTTTTTGCTATTTTTAAAATGGATTTCTGCTGAACCACAAGATGGCTGCTACAGGTCATATGACTCACAAGATTGGCCATATACTCTGAGATTACAACAGAGATTACAAGAACACAAGAGTTCCACTCTCATCCTTGTGGAATCTCACACCCCATTGTAAAACCAGAATATAATCACAAAACTAGATAATTAATGGGTGAACTGACTCCCTCCAGCCAGGACAGTAACAAAGACAGAAACATTGAAACTTGCTATATCTGAAGAAGTGTTAACAGCCACCATTTCACTCCTAAGGGACACAATAGACTTTGGTCAGAAGCACAGAAATGCTTGTGAGGCTGCAATTAACTCATTAATAGACTATGCCACATGATCCCATACTTCTAGCCTTTTGGATAGTTTTAATATTACATTTCTAGCTTCACAGCTCAGTCTGCTGATTTACCATCAATGGAAAGAAATCCAGCAGATCTCCTGGTAGACCAAGCAGCCAGCCACCATCTCTCAACTCCTCGAAGCCTGTTTGATTTTGAAAGTCTCTGATCGTTGCCTGCCAGCCAGTCTAAGTACAGAAAGCCTATTGTGCGGTATCGTCATCATTTCAAAGGTTTTCATGTTGCTGTCTCCAACCAGAAACTCAGCTAGGCTGAACTCTGCCATGAAGGAAACACCCTCTGGACTTTGACTTCTCGGACTCTGGAAATCATATGAACTAAAATTAATTTATGTGGTTCTTTTACTGTTGTTGCTCATAGTAGCAAACCTTCCTCTTTTCTATCCCCCCATGCCGTATATTATGTGTGAGGTTGCGAACACTCCCCATCGACCCCCACCAACCCAGGGTTTGAACGTGAATAACCTAACCTTCTGGGTTAATCATAATGTGAGTTTTCTGCAAGTTATTTTTAAATTGGATCACACAAACCGAGGGTTTGGGGAAATATTCCATAGCCTACTTTAAAAATAATTCAAAAATGCCTCTGCTTACGGGCAGACAGGGAGAGGATAAAGAGGATAACAGAGAGGAAATTAATTTTATGCTAGACAATTATATAATTGAACCAAGCCAAAATAGTGGAGTTCTCCAATCGTACCGGTACCAAAACGTGATGGATCACTAAGGTTCTGCATTGATTACAGGAAAGTTAATGCTGTAACAAAATCTGACTCTTATTCAATTTCCTGGCTTGAGGATTGGATTGATAGAGTTGGAAATTTGGACCTTGTTCACAAGATTGATTTGCTAAAAGGCTATTGGCAAGTTCTAAATACCTAGCTCATAGTACAGTAATATTTTAGAGATAATTTTTAGTTCTGGGGAGATTAAGGATTAACTGTAGAAAATAGGATAAATGCAACTAAAGCAGCTTGAGGACTTTTTACACTTAGAAGGTTGACATAAGGGAGTAACAGCTGGAAAGGTATGATCATAAAACAGCAGGTGGGCTTACTTAGCTGGACAATTGGAGACAAGCTATCTACACTAGTTGCAAAGAAAGGCAGCCCAGAAAGTTGTTTTGTTTTGGAATTTAAAGCTATGATTAAGTTAAAAGTATTCAATGACCCCCTGGAAGTTTATGCCATCATGGAGATGGGTGGAGCTGAAGAAAATGTTGAGGTTTCAATTTATCTGTGTGTTTGGTAGAGGAGTGAATATTCTGCAACAGGATAAAAGGCCATAGCTAAAAGGTGAATCTGTTAACAGGTTCCAAGCAGCAACAGTGTTGCTGTTAGCTGGCTATGTGTAGTTGGTGCTCAGCAGAATTCCCAGGAGCTGTTTGATAGCACTGTGCAGTTAGGGTTCAGGAAAAGCTCCCGGGGAGCTGAGAAAGTGACAGAAGATCACTGGCTCTATGATGGAAAGGTTTAGGGCTCAGAAGAAGCCCTGGCAGCCATTTTTAACTTGGTGTGGCTGAGGAGATTGGAGCTGGGTGAAATCCAGGGGCAATGCCAGCCCAGTGAAGCCAGCCGGCTATTAAAGAGCTGAAATTGCGCTAGTAAGTAGAGGTTGGAGTGCAGTCCCAGAAATCCAAGGGAATGGAGCCTCAGCAAATGAGGCTGAAACACTGGGGCCAGAATTTTCCGGCTGACATGCGGGTGGTGGAGCCTGCACATCAGCGCTTAAAATGTCGCACGCTGACGCCGCGCGAGCGTCCCGACATCAGCAGCCGGTCGTTCGCCCGCCATTAATTGAAGACCTCGTTAAGGCCCTTCACTTGCCAATTGTCCTGGATTTTGAGGGGCCCGTGCGAACTTTGGGTTGGAGCATGGGCCCAAAGGGCAGGCGGGTAGGAGATTTTTAAAGAAAATTAATGCAATGTCGGGATGTGTGGACTCAGAGGGGTTGTTCGTGTTTTACACAAAGTTTTAACTGCTGAAAGTGTTTAAAAGTTGCCTGTGTGATTGTTAGCAGGTCTCATCAATTTCCAAGAGCTTCTTGTGTACTTTGAAACCAATCTGCAGACAGTAATCTTTCTCAGGCCTTCAGCTTTCTGGAGGCCTCCATTTAGTCTGGGGGTATGG
Organism: Cetorhinus maximus; assembly: GCF_964194155.1. Lineage (NCBI taxonomy): Eukaryota > Metazoa > Chordata > Chondrichthyes > Lamniformes > Cetorhinidae > Cetorhinus > Cetorhinus maximus. The sequence continues at coordinate 193,125,126 of NC_135879.1, forward strand.
GTTCTGACCTCTCCACTGGAGGCAGCTCCTCTGAGGAGGAAGGGAGGGATAGAATAAGGAGGAGGCCAGGAGTGGACAATCAGCCTCCAGGGGACCCACCTTTGGGAGGCCAGGCACAGGTACAAGGGGCGCAGGCCCAGGAGGTTGTCCAAGGTGGAAGGGGCCGCAGAAGACGCCACTATCCTGCTGCCAGGGTATACAGGCGGCGAAGCAGCTACCTCAACATGACTGAGGTACAGTGCTGAAGCAGGTTCCAACTCTCAAGGGAGACAGTCAACTATATCTGTCAGGTGATTGGCCCTGAGATCTCCGCTAACTGTGTGGGTGGACACCCCATGCCAGTGGCTCTGAAGCTCACAGTTGCCCTCCACTTCTATGCCTCTGGCTCCTTCCAGGGCTCGGTGGGTGATCTTTGCGGTGTCTCCCAATCAGCTGTCCACACTTGTGTCAAGCAGGTTATAGGTGCTCTGTTCAGACGGATATCCACCTTCATCCACTTCCGCTGTGACCAGGCAAGTCAGGCACAGCGAACTAGAGGCTTCGTGGCCATTGCTGGCTTCCCCCGCGTCCAGGGTGCAATAGACTGCACACATGTGGCCATCAAGGCACCAGCAGGTGAGCCCGGTGCCTTCGCCAACAGGAAGGGCTTCCACTGCATGAATGTGCAGATAGTGTGTGATCACAGGATGCTGATTCTACAAGTCTGTGCAAGGAACCCAGGCGGCTCCCAACACACCTACATCCTCAGACACTCCCAGGTGCTGGGGCTCTTCAGTGGCCCAGCTCGGCTGGATGGTTGGCTGGTGGGTGATAAGGGCTATCCCCTCAGAAGATGGCTCATGAAGCCACTACGCCGTCCAAGAACAGAAGCTGAGGAGCGCTACAATAGGAGCCAGGGCACCACAAAGGCTGTGGTGGAGAGAACCATCGGTCTTCTCAAGATGCGCTTCCATTGCGTGGACCACTCAGGGGGCAGACTCCAGTACCCCCAAGATCGTGTCTCTCTGATAGATAGTGGTAGCATGCTGCATTCTGCACAATCTTGCGCTGGAAAGGGGGGATGGAATTGACGATGAAGACCTTGACGCCCTGGATGATGCTGCACATGATGAATCCAGCAGTGGATCAGAGGATGAGGAAGCACAGGGCAATGATGAGGGGCAGCACACCGACCCACTACTACACCAAGGAGGTAGGCACACCTGGGACAATTTAATCCAAAGAACCTTCAGCTAGCTCCACACACATGGATCAGCAGGACCAGTATTGCCTGGCACATCCACACGTGGCACTAAGGTGCCACATCTTCCAACTGTTCAGCTGCAACTAAGGGCTTAGTACAGAAACCTCAATGTCCACTCAAACACTCATGATAAATATGTGAAAAAGAAAAATGCCCCACAAACAAAAGACCTTCAGCCATGGTAACAAAGGTGGACTTTATTCTGTCCAAAAGAAAAGCAAACAACACTCCATTGCAATAAGAAAAATTTGGGTCCCTATTCTAAGGGCAACATAAAATCACCAGTGACATACTCGGGGAGTGCCTAAGGTGCCTTGTGCTTACGTCTGCGGGTGCTACGTCTAGGTGCCGCCCCATCGCTCGGAGTAGCTTGTGAGACAGCCTGCTGACTCTGCTGTCCTATTGGCCTCGATGACCTTGGCGGGCGTCCTCTGGCCCGTGGAGCCTGTGATGGCACCTCCCCAGTTGTCGCAGCCTCAACGGAAGAAACGTTGATTGGCAGAGGAACGGAGGAGCAGCTGCCTTCATCCGGATCGCCCTGAGAGGAGCTCGCAGCGACGACAGGCAGCTGCTGCGCCGACGTGAGGTCCCTTTCGACATCCCTGCTCACCACAGATGCATGGGCACCGAGTGCCAACGCTTGGTGTCCACAACATCTCCCACATTGGGAATGACTAGCCATGGCCAGTACCACTGTGAGGGCATGCAGGTCAGAGCGTATCCCAATCATAAAATATTCCATTCGATTGAAGCCCTTCTCTATGAGAGTCACCAATCTCTCATTGAAGGAAGCCTGAAGTTCTGCCCTGAGGGCCAAAACTTCACATGCACTCTGCCTAGACTCCTCTGTCGCAGAGAGCAACTGAACCATTCCCTCATGCAACCCTACCAGAAGCAAACGCACTTCCTGCTACCTGTCCTGCAGCTGCTGCATTGGGGACAAATCCAGAGGCACGTCATCAGCATGTGCCTCGTCCCCTGCAGCCCTCCGGCTGCTGGCGCCATCGGCACTCTCTGTCCCTACCATCTCCTCCAGCGATTGTGATGTGCCCTCTCCACTGTGACCCGGGACACTAGCTGATGTTAAAGTCCCCACCAAGTTGTGTGTGTCTGCGCTGGTGCCTGGCTGGCTGAAATGATGTGCCGTAAGTTGCACATGTTGGCCCTCAGGTGTGGAGGGGGGGCTGCGGTGTCAATGTACGGGTCGCTCTGGTGGTGATGCTGAAATTAACAACAAGGACAGTGCATCAGTTAGCGTACAGTCACTTCAACCTTTCACCCCTTTCCCCCCCAGCCTCATAAGTCGCTCACCCTTCAAGACCCTAAGGAGAAGAACATTGGTGAGGTGGAAAAGAGTCAAGACGAGCCCCAACCATTAAACGCACATGCAGACAGGCTGGTAAGATGGCCTCAGGAATGCCACATGGCTTGTTATGAACCATAGGATTGGAGAGAGTGCAGAGGTACCTGACCTGGATGCATTGTGGCCTGGATAGTTGTGGGGCTGAGGAAACATCACAAACAGTTGCGACATTTGCCGTCGATCACAGGAGATTGAAAGATCACGTTATTGGCCTTCATTCCATAAGGAGGGGCATAGACCGGGTGGGCAGAAGGCAACATTTTCCCTTGGCGCAGGGCTGAGTAACGTGGTGGCTTTCATCTAAGTTGAGTGCCATGATTTTCACAGCTGAGCTGCTGAGGACCTTTTGGACAAAGTAATGTGGGGCGCACTGGCTGAAAGGGTGCTGGAGGTCCCAAACCCCCTAAGATGGAATAAGTCTTTGGCTGTGCAGCAGCGATCCAATGCCATGTTAGACTATGGTGATAGCGGTCACAAATGGGATAAGGTGACTTTGGAAGGTGGTGGAAGCATGATTCCTCAAGGGAACGAGGGTCCCTCCTGTATGACCCACATGTCAGAATGTCTCAGTCCGTGAATGAACATTGTTTCAGCATTAACGATTGCAGTAACCATCAGTGGTTTGGATGTTGGGCAAACAGAGTGGATGGGACTGTGGACCTCAAATACCTGCCCGCCGGACCCCAGCCTCGCCGCCCCCGGCCGCCCTGGCCTCCTGACTGCTGCCCAGCTCCATGGCCTGCTCTTCAAAGGGTGTGAGGCGCTGGAGGAGGGCGCACCCACCCCCGAGTCCTCTGGCGCTCCCGGGCATTGTGGTGACTTTTTGCCTGCAAAACAGAGAAGAGCATTTATTGGGGCTGATCGCTCATGTACTCTGCACGCGCACGCCGCACCCCAACCACAGTGGCCCATCTGAGGCCTCCAGCAGCTCCTGTCCACACTACTGGTGATCAGTACCCAGAAGATAGTGAGGCTGGTCCAAAACCCCTCCCTCAACGGCCACCTTGGACATATTCAGCATCCATCACTGAATAGCACATGGGTCTTAGCGCCCATGGCAAGAAGGTGCAACAAGGTGCGGCGCCGAGGCCAGCAGATGGCACTTGCCCAAAACACCTTGAGGCACCCCTTGCACCATCTCATTACCATCAATATGACATGTGTTGGAGTTTTGAGTATGTGTCGTGCGGCCTCCCCTGCAGGTTGCCCCCAGACTGCTCAAATGCCACAAAGACAAACATATGCTGCGGGGAGAACCCTTTTTCTCCTCAACCACTAAGGCTGTTGTAAGCATGGTCAGTACCCATTTGCCCATCCAGCGTGCGACAGATGCCCTATGCAGTAACGGCAGCAAGACATGGTGGGGGCTCAAAGGCTAAGGCTGCCTTCTGGGTCAAATGGCCAAGACAGACATGGTACTCACCCATCCAGAGCGCAGCAATTCATTGAATCTTTTCCTGCGCTGGGTGCCAGTGCGCCACACATCATCATGGGCGCTTATAGCGCCACCCACCTTCTCCCACGCCTGGCTGGTGACATGGGGGGCCCCTCTTCTTCCTCCTATCCTCAGGATACAGAAAGTGCCGATGGATAGCCACCTCTTGTAGGAGGACAGCAAGGCATGCATCTGAAAATCGGGGGACACAGTGGCCTCTCCTGCAGCCTGCCCTTCTCCTCTGCCCTCAATCCAGCATGTCCTTCTCTATGAGTGGCCATGGTGCACTGCCTCAAGCAGGCTGCCTGACTACTCTTTATACAGACTGCTGGTTCCCCATCGGAACTGGCAGTCTGAGCACGCCCGCCCCCGTGACTATTTTCCCATTCTCCATGGGAGTTGCTTACCCGCAGGGTGGGCCTTAATTGGCCCGCCCGTGGAAAATGGCGGCACGGCCTGTTTCTCCAGTGGCAATCGGCTGCCCGCCTGCCGCCGAGTCAGTTGGGCCTGCCCGCCCATCAAGGGCAAAATTCTGCCCTGGGAGTTGTGCAGTCATTGAGGCAGTCGAATTGGAGTGGCTTTGAGGGAATTCAGAGACTTGGCCTTTGAAAGTCAAAAATTTGGATTCCCAGTTGAGGGAGACAGAGTTTCAACGAGAATGTTTGACCCACAATGTTTACTGATATCTGTGTTGGTTGCTGAGAAAACCATGGGATCTGTCTCGCTTGCATTTGTTATTTATTGTACAGTGTGGTGCGTTCGACCATAATTTGCCGGTTTATTCACATGTACCAAATATAAACCCCGAATGTTAGACTATAAGATAGGTATTTTAAATTATTTTATCTTTTTAACCTTGTATTGTAAAGCTTATTTTTGTTTGTTAAAAACCCATCCAATCTTGTGACAATATTCACTGAGCAAGTATCTTGAATCTCAAGCTTAATCTACTTTAAATAAAGTGTTATTGGTCCCTAATGGATCTTACCAAAAACTTGAGGGTCTGGTTTGCGATCATAACATATTAACAGATCAAGCCAAAGGAAGCTCTGCTTTCATAACCCCAGACAGCCTTGACCTATGTAAGGTTATGCCATTTGGAATGAAGAATGCACCAGCTGCCTTTAAAAGATTGACAGATCAAGTAATTGCTGGATTATACAACTGTGCTGTGTATGCTGACTATCCGTTGATTTACAGTAACACTTGGGATGAACATGTGGAACACTGAAATGCACTATTTTATATACTACAAAAAAACTGATTTGGTGATAAATTTGGCAAAAAGTGAGTTTGCCAAGGCCAAAGCCTTCTATTTAGGACATGTTGTAGGGCAAGGTCAAGGGTTGTCCTGAGAAACTGAAGTTAAAGCAGTTATGGACTTTCTGGTCCCTGAAACAAAATGGGAAATGCTTTTGTTTATCAGAATCTGTGGGTTCTACCATAAGTGTCCTGAATTTCAGTGCAGTAGTCACTCCATTAATTAACTTTTTGAAGAAGAATATAAAATTTAAATGGACAGAATCTTGTCAGACCACCTTTGAGAGGTTGAAGGCCGTATTAATAAATTAACTTGTTTTGGTTGTTCCGAGTTTCAATAAACCATTCAAAATAGCTACTGATGTCAGTGATGGAGGTGCAGGAGCAGTGTTTCTACAAGAGGATGATACTAACATCGAGCGTCCAGTCAGCTATCCTCAAGAAAACTTAATATGTGTCAACAAAAACACTCCACAATTGAGAAGGAAATGTTTAGTCTTGTCTTGGCTCTTCAACAATTTGAAGTGTATGTTTGAATGATCCAGGTGAAACATTAATTTACATTGATCATAATTCACTAGTGTTTTTGGAAATGGTCCGCACAAAGAATTTTTGATTGTTTCACTGGAACTTGATGCTAAAACCATTCAACCTAAAATTGAGCGTGTTGCTGGGAAAAAAACAATGTAATTGTTGGTGCTCTGTCCAGAGTTTAAAGGAGGTGTGTAGGAGTTAAGGCTCTGAGTTATGATAATTCTATGATGTCTAAATCTTTCTAATCCCACTTGTTATATGTACATGCTTTTGTTTTCGTTAAACCCTTATAATTTTGTAAAAACACTACGGGCTGAACTTTCTATTCGTTGGGCAGGCGGGCCTGACCCAATTGTGGGCGGGCGCGGAGCCGATCGCTGCCAGCGATCAGGCCTGCACCGCCATTTTACGTGGGCGGACCAATTAAGGCCCGCCCAGCGTGACATCTGCCGGGAAGCGCTATGCGCTCCCTGTGCGGGCGGTGCGGGATCCCTAAAATCAAGAGTGCGCTCTTTCGTGCTCGTGCACGAAAGAGCGCACTCATCTTCCTGAGGCTAAGTGCAGCCTCAGGGAGATCGCCTCTACTTTCAAAAATTAGAAATAGAGAAAAGAAAAATCCCTTACATGTCCACTCATATGACAATGTCACATGAGTTGGGACATGTTCATAATTTCCACAACAACTTTATTACAATTTTTAAAACCCGACATGAAACCTTATCCTGCCGCTGGATGAGGTTTCATGTTTTTTCTAGTTGCTGCCGGTGCTCCTGGCCTGCCCGCCAGCCTTAAGGTTGGACAGGCAGGTCCTTTAATTGCTTAATTGATCTTGGCAATGGCCTCAAGTGGCCATTGACAGGTCGGCGGGCCCACAGCTGATTTTGCTGCGCCCCCGCCTTCCTGCAAATTTAAATGGGGTGGGATGATGTCGGGGGTTCCGCCCGACCTTATCCCGCGTTATTTTACGCGTTGGCAAGTGGGCCCCGCCCCTTGCTCGCCGACGGTAAAATTCTGCCCGATGTGTTATTGTGAAATATGAAAAGGTTACCTGTACAGTATGTAATAAGCTATTTGTTAAAATGTTTATGGTGATAAGAACTTGCTGTATTTCAAAGGAAAAAGTGTGAGGGAATCTGTGTCTTTAAAATTAATTTGTGTTTTTTGAGGCTAACGAAAACAGAAACTGAAATGAAAAGGGAACATAAAGGGAAACGGGAAAGGTAAACATAGAAAGGAAACTAACCCTGCCAGTTTTTAAGGAAACAAAAACAAACTGAAATTTGGAAACCAAATTTCCTGGGCAAAGTGGAAGATAATGGAAGATACTCGAAGGTAAGAGGATTGATGAAGGTATTGTAGTTGATGTGGTCTATATAAAAATTAGCAAAGCTTTTGACAAGGTCCCACATGGCAGACTGGTTAAAAAATAAAGCCCATGGGATCCAGGGGATTGTAGCAAGCTGAATACAAAATTGGCACAGTGACAGGCAACAAAGGATAATCATTGATGGGTGTTTTTGTGACCGAAAGTCCATTTTCAGTAGAGTTCCTGAACACTTAGTACTAGGTCCCCTGCTTTATGTGGTATATATCAATGATTTTGATGTAATTATAGGGGGAATGATCAATAAATTTTCAGATGACACAAAAATTGGCTGTGCGGTAAATAGTGAGGAAGATTGCAGGAGACTATGAATGGACTGGTTGGGTGGGCAGAAAAGTGGCAAATGGAATTCAATCCAGAGAAGTGTGAGGTGATGCATTTGGGGAGGTCAGACAAGGCAAAGGATTAGATAATAAATAGGAGGATACTGAGAGGCTTAGAGGAAGCGAGAGACCTTGAAATGAATATCCACAGGTTCCTGAAGGTAGCAGGGCAGATTGATAAAGGCAAATGGAATCCTTTCCTTTATTTGCTGAGGTATGGAACTTAAGAGCAGAGAGGTTACGCTGGAGCTATATAAAACATTAGTTGGGCCACAACTTGAGTACTGTGTTCAGTTCTGGTCACCTCATTACATAAGGAATGTGATTGCATTAGAGAGGGTAGATGAGTTTTGCCAGGGCTTTTTTTTATTCATTCATGGGATGTGGGCTTCGCTGGCTGGGCCAGCATTTATTGCCCAACCCTAATTGCCTTTGAGAAGGTGGTGATGAGCTGCCTTCATCAACCGCTGCACTCCATGTGGTGTAGGTACACCTAGAGTGTTGTTAGGAAGGGAGTTCCAGGATTTTGGCCCAGCGACAGTGAAGGAACGGTGATATCTTTCCAAGTCAGGATGGTGAGTGACTTGGAGGGGAACGTCCAGGTGGTGATCCCATCTATCTGTTGCCCTTGTCCTTCTAGATGGCCGTGGTCGTGAGTTTGGAAGGTGCTGCCGAAGGAGCCTTGGTGAATTCGTGCAGTGCATATTGTAGATGGTACACGCTGCTGCCAATGTGTGTCGGTGGTAGAGGGAGTGAATGTTTGTGGAAGTGGTGCCAACCATGTGGGCTGCTTTGTGTTGGACAGTATCAAGCTTTTTGATTGTTGTGGGAGCTGCACTCATCCAAACAAGTGGGGAGTATTCCATCACACTCCTGACTTGTAGATGTTGGACAGGCTTTGGAGAGTCAGGAGGTGGGTTACTCATCACATGATTCCTAGCCTCTGACCTGCTCTTATAGCCACAGTATTTATATGGCTAGCTCAGTTCAGTTTCTGGTCAATGGGAACCCCCAGGATATTGATAGTGGGTGATTCGGTGATGGTACTGCCATTGGAACATCAAGGGGTGATGGTTGGATTCTCTCTTGTTGGAGATGGTCATTGCCTGACACTTGTGTGGCGCGAATGTTACTTGCCACTTGTCAGCCCAAGCCTGGATATTGCCTAGGTCTTGCTGCATTTGGACATGGACTGCTTCAGTATCTGAGGAGTCGCAAATTGTGCTGAACATTGTGCAATCATCAGTGAACATCCCTACTTCTGACCTTATGATGGAAGGAAGGTCATTGATGAAGCAGCTGAAGATGGTTGGGCCGAGGACTCTACCTTGAGGAACTTCTGCGCTGATGTCCTGGAGCTGAGATGACTGACCTCCAACAACCACAACCATCTTCCTTTGTGCTAGGTATTGCTCCAACCAGTGGAGAGTTTTTCCCCTGATTCTCATTAAATCCATTTTTACTAGGGCTCCTTGATGCCACACTCTGTCAAATGCGGCCTTGATGTCAAGGGCAGTCACTTTCATCTCACCTTGGGATTTCAGCTCTTTTGTCCATGTTTGAACCAAGGCTATTATGAGGTCAGGAGCTGAGTGGCCCTGGTGGAACCCAAACTGGGCGTTGGTGAGCAGGTTATTGCGAAGTAAGTGCCACTTGATGGCACTGTTGATGACCCCTTCCATTACTTTACTGATGATCGAGAGTAGACTGATGGGGTGGTAATTGGCCGGGTTGGATTTGTCCTGCTTTTTGTGTACAGGACACACCTGGGCAATTTTCCACATAGCCGGGTAGATGCCAATGTTGTTGCTGTACTGGAACGGCTTGGCTAAGTGTGCAGCAAGTTCTGGGGCACAAGTCTTCAGTACTATTGCTGGAATATTGTCAGAGCCCATAGCCTTTGCAATATCCGATGCCTTCAGCTGTTTCTTGATATCACGTGGAGTGAATTGAATTGGCTGAAGACTGGAATCTGTGATTCTGGGGACCTCTGGAGGAGGCCGAGATAGATCATCCACTTGTCACTTCTGGCTGAAGATTGTAGCAAATCTTTTGCATTGGTGTGCTGGGCTCCTCCATCATTGAGGATGGGGATATTTGTGGAGCCTCCTCCTCCAGTGAGTTGTTTAATTGTCCACCACCATTCACAACTGGATGTGGCAGGACTGCAGAGCTTAGATCTGATCCGTTGGTTGTGGGATCGCTTAGCTCTGTCAATCACTTGCTGCTCATGTTGTTTGGCACACAAGTAGTCCTGTGTTATAGCTTCACCAGGTTGACACCTCATTTTTAGGTATGCCTGGTGCTGCTCCTGGCATGCCCTCCTGCAATATTCATTGAACCAGGGTTGATCCCCTGGCTTGATGGTAATGGTAGAGTGGGGGATATGTTGGGCCATGAGGTTACAGATTGTGTTTGATTATAATTCTGCTGCTGATGATGACCCACAGTGCCTCATGGATGCCCAGTCTTGAGTTGTTAGATCTGTTCAAAATCTGCCCCATTTAACACGGTGGTAATGCCACACAACATGATGGAGGGTATCCTCACTGGGAAGGCTCCACAATGACTGTGTGGTGGTCACTCCTACAGATACTGTCATGGACAGATGCATCTGTGGCAGGCAGGTTGGTGAGGATGAGGTCAAGTATGTTATTTCCTCATGTTGATTCACTCATCACCTGCCGCAGACCCAACCTAACAGCTATGTCATTTAGGACTCAGCCAGCAGTGGTGCTACTGAGCCACTCATTGAAGCCCCCCACCCAGAGTATATTCTGCACCCTTGCCACTCTCAGTGCTCCCTCAAAGTGGAGTTCAGAATGGAGGAGCACTGATTCATCACCTGAGGGAGGGTGGTACGTGGTAATCAGCTGGAGGTTTCCTTGCCCATCTTTCACCTGATGCCATGAGACTTCATGGGGTCAGATGTCGATGTTGAGGATTCCCAGGGCAACTCCCTCCCGACAGTATAACGACTGTGCCACCACCTCTTGTGGGTCTTTCCTGCCGGTGGAACAGGACATACCCAGGGATGGCAATGGTGGAGTCTGGGACATTATCTGGCAGGTATAATTCCAGGTGGATGCTTGACTAGGCTGCAAGACAGCTCTCCCAATTTTGGCACGAGCTCCCAGGTGTCAGTAAGGGGGGCTTTGGAGGGTTGACAGAGCTGAGATTGCCGTTGTCGTTTCCGGTGGCTAGGTCAATGCCAGGTGGTACGCCTGGTTTCATTCCTTTTTTGAGACTTTGTCGCAGTTTGTTACATCTTAGTGGCTTGCTAGACCACTTCAGAGGGCATGTAAGAGTCAAACACATTGCTATAGGTCTGGAGTCACGTGTAGGCCAGACCAGGTAGGGATGGCAGATTTCCTTCCCTGGGTTTTTACAACTACCAACAATAATGGTCTCATGGTCATTATCAGACTTTTAATTCTGGATTTTTATTGAATTCAAATTGCACCATCTACTATGGTGGGATTTAAACCCAGGTCCCCAGACCATTACCCTGAGTTGCTGGATTACTAGTGGTATTACCTTCAACATTACCATGATGCCATCACCTCCCCCTGTTGCCAGGACTGGAAAATTACAGCTATGAGGAAAGATTAAATAGGCTGAGGTTGTTCCCCTTGGAACAGAGGAGGCTGAGAGGAGATTTGATTGAGATGTACAAAATTGTGAGGGATCTGGATAGAGTGGATAGGAAGGGTCTATTTACTTTAGTAGAGAGTTCAGTGACTAGAGGACATAGGTTTAAAGTAATCCTTAGAAAGATTAAAAGGGAAATAAAGAAAGTTTTCTTTTAACCAAAAAGGTTATTGGGGTCTGGAACTCACTGCCTGAAAGGGTAGTGGAGGCAGAAACCCTCAACTCATTGTCTGGATGTGCACCCGAAGTGCCATAACCTGTAGGGCTATGGACCAAAAGCTGGAAAGTGGGATTAGGCTGGATGGCTCATTATTTAGCTGGTGCAGACACAATGGGCCAAGTGGCCTCTTTCTGTGCCATAATATTTCTATGATTCTATAACAATGGTGGGTCTAGCCCATCCAGACCAAGTTGAACAGGTTCTGCATGTGTGTGCCATTTGTGGTGAAGACTCTGCTGTGGAACCCGTGGTGATTATGTCCTGTTGTCAGCTGGGGATCAGACCAGCTCCTAGAAGAAGAGGAGTTGAAATTTTGTGAGGAAGGCAGAGTTTTGAAGGACTTTGTGACTCACTGTGATCAGTAAAATCTGAGTGGCCTGCTGAGCCAAATCATCAGATCTGTCTTAGTTGTATCTGCCATTTAATGTGCAATTTATAGATTATAATCAACTGCAATTTGTCTGTTAATTCATGTTTAACTCATGTTAATTCTGGATGTTAGAATGTAGGGTAGAAGGCATTTAGTATTAGCTTTGCTGACTCTTGTATAGTAAGTCTTCTGTTTTAAACTATGGAATCTTGTGGCTTCATTCTTTGAGAAAATAACTGGGATTTTGAATTTTGTCTACATTAAAATAAAAGTTATCTGTCTTTACTGAGATCATAACAGCTGGTATAAATCACCTCTTCAATAATCAGGTACTGATGAAAGGTCACAGACCTGAAATATTAACTCTGTTTCTCTCTCCACAGATGCTGATCAGAACTGCACACTTCAGCTGATGCACAATTTAAAACCTCCAATTATTGAAGTAGCAGGATCACTGCTGAAGGACATGTTTGCTGTATGTTGGAGCTGTCATCTTGAGTTGTCAATATGCTGCACTGTCATCTGCGAATTGTACAACAAGATCATGAGCTAAAACTGTCAGTTTTGCAATTAATCCCTTACCTCTTTAAACACTGCTCCTCCGTTACTCTTGGATATGACATTCAGGTCTTTGGACATGGCCATTTTCTAGATGTCTTGCCCCTGTAGACTCTAACCTTCCAATCATGCCATATCAGGGAAGGTTGATGGCAAATAAAATAGAAGCAAATATAACTTTATTGCTGCTGTCCTACTTGGTTTGGCAAGGTATCCGTATTGTTAGCAAATATCTCTAAGCTAGATTGGCAGTTGAAATACGTACAAGATACTATCATATTCGGATACTGAAATTAATTAAATGGTCTAACTTGCTCTTTTTCTGGCAGAATTAAAACTCTTTCCCCAAAGTATAAACCTATGCCAGAAACTAGAAATCTCCTTGTAAACTGGCCGATTGTATGGCTGTTTCCAAATGTTAAACAATAAGCAAAGCTGCTGACACTAAGGGCAGAACTTTACATTCTCCCCCGGTGGTGCGGTGGCAAATTTTGAGATGCAGAAGCTCTAAGAAAATGTATTGGCCACATTATTTCTAAGTCCACTATTATGTTGTTTTCCTGTGTACTAATTATTTGAGTCCCCAAACTTCAATAAAACTATGCTTTTTAAGTGAAAAGTATTAGTGCTGTAGGTATTTTGTTTCTAACTATGTGGTATGTTGAATCATTAGTCTTTAGCATTGCTAGAATTTCCTTATTGAACAGTTTACTTATTTAATTCAAACCTATTAAATACATGAATTACAGAAAGTTTTACTTCTGGCCGATGGATGGTATAAAGAGGAGCCACTGATTCTCTTGATTTATATTGATAACCTAGGTCTGGGTGTACAGGGCACAATTTCGAAATTTGAAGATGACATTAGACTTGGAAGTATTGTGAACTGTGAAGAGGATAGTGATAAACTTCAAGAGGATATAGATAGGCTGGTGGGATGTGCAGACAGGTGGCAGATGAAATTTAACGTAGAAATGTATGAAGTGATACATTTTGGCCAGAAGAACAAGGAGAGGTGACATAAAATAAAGGGTGCAATTCTAAAGGAAATGCAGGAGCAGAGGGACCGAGGTGTATATGTGCATAAATTATTGAAGGTGGCAGGACAGGTTGAGAAAGCGGTTAATAGGTTATACTGAATCCTGGGTTTTATATAGAGGGGCACAACGTACAAAAGCAATTAAGTTATGAACCTTCATAAAACACTGGTTCAGCCTCAATGGGAAGGATGTGAAGGTTTTAGGAAGGGTGCAGAAAATATTTACAAGCAGGATTCAGAGGATGAGAGACTCCACTTATGTGGATAGATTGGCGAAGCTGGGGCTGTTTTTGTATTCATTCATGGGATGTGGGCCTCGCTGGCTGGGCCAACATTTATTCCCCAGCCCTAGTTGCCCTTCAGAAGGTGGTGGTGAGTTACCTTCTTGACCGCTGCGGTCCATGTGATGTGGGTACACCCATATTGCTGTTAGGAAGGGGGTTCCAGGATTTTGACCCAGTGACAGTGAAGGAACACAATTTATTTCCAAGCCAGGATGGTGAGTGACTTGGAGGGGAACTTCCAGGTGGTGGTGTTCATATGCATCTGTTGCTCTTGTCCTTCTAGATGGTAGTGGTTGTGGGTTTTGAAGATGCTGCCTGAGGACCCTTGGTGAATTCCTGCAGTGCATCTTGTAGGTGGTACACAGTGCTGCTACTGTGCATGGTGGAGGGAGCGAATGATTATGGATGTGCCGCCAATCAAGCGGGCTGCTTTGCCCTGGGCAATGTCAAGCTTCTTGAGTGTTGTGGGAACTGCACTCAGCCAGGCAAGTGGGGCATATTCCATCACACTCCTGACTTGTGCCTTGCAGATGGTGGATAGATTTGGGGAGTCAGGAGGAGAGTTACTCGTTGCAGGATTCCTAGCCTCTGACCTGCTCTTATATCCATAGGATTTATATGGCTAGTCCAGTTCAGCTTCTGGTCAATGGTAACCCCCAGGATGTTGATAGCGGGGAATTCAGCAATGTTAATGCCATTGAATGTCAAGAGCAATGGTTGGATTATCTCTTGTTGGAGATGGTCATTACCTGGCACTTGCGTGGCCATTTGTCTGCCCAAGCCTGGGTATTGTCCAGGTCTTGCTGCATTTGAACATGGACTGCTTCCGTAACTGAGGAGTCGCAAATGCTGCTGAACATTGTGCAATCATCAGCGACCATCCCCACTTCTGACCTTACAATGGAAGGAAGGTCATTGATGAAGCTGCTGAAGATGGTTGGGCCTAGGACACTACCCTGAGGAACTCCTGCAGTGGTGCCCTGGAACTGAGATGACTGACCTCCAACAACCACAACCATCTTCCTTTGTGCTAAGTATGACTCCAACCATCAGAGAGTTTCCCCCTGTTTCCCATTGATTCCAGTTTTGCTCGGGCTCCTTGATGCCACACTCGGTCAAATGCGGCCTTGATGTCAATGGTCACTCTCACCTCATCTCTGGAGTTCAGCTCTTTTTGTCCATGTTTTTTTTATTCATTCATGGGGTGTAGGCTTCACTGGCTAGGCCAGCAATTATTGCCCATCCCTTGTTGCCTTTGAGAAGGCAGCTCGCCTTTGAACCAAGGCTGTAATGTGGTCTGAATCTGAATGACCCTGGCGGAACCCAAACTGAGCATCAGTGAGCAGGTTATTGCTAAGCAAGTGCCGCTTGATAGCACTGGTGATAACTCCTTCTATCACTGCCTGATGATCGAGAGTATACTGATGGGGCAGTAATTGGTCAGGTTGGATTTGTCCTGCTTTTTGTATACAGGACATACCTGGGCAATTTTCCACATTGCCGGGTAAATGCCAGTGTTGTAGCTGTACTGGAACAGCTTGGCTAGGAGCACGACAAGTTCTGGAGCATAGGTCCTCAGAACTATTGACGGGCAGGTGGTGGCATAGTAGTATTGTCAGTGGACTAGTATTCCACAGACCCAGGTTAATGCTTTGGGGTCCCAGGTTAATGCTCTGGGGTCCCAGGTTCAAATCCCACCATGGCAGAATTCAGTAAAGATCTGGAATTAAAAATCTGATGATGACCACAAAACCATTGCCGATTGTTGTAAATACCCATTTGGTTCACTAATGTCCTTCAGGGAAGGAAATCTGACGTGCTTACCTGGTCTAGACTACATGTGACTCTAGACCAACAACAATGTGTTTGACTCTTAAAATACCCTCTGAACAAGGGCAATTGGGGATTGGCAATAATTGCTAGCCTAGCCAACAACATCCACATCCCATGAACGAATATAACAAAAATATATATTGTCAGGGCCCACAGCCTTTGCACTATCTAATGCCATTTCTTGACATCACGTGGAGTGAATCGAATTGGCTGAAGACTGGCATCTGTGATGCTTGAGACCTCTGGAGGAGGCCGAGATGAATCATCAACTTGGCACTTCGCGCTGAAGATTGTTGTGAATGCTTAGCCTTATCTTTTGCACTGATGTGCTGGGCTCCTAAATCATTGAGGATGGGGATATTTGTGGAGCCTCCTCCTTCAGTGAGGTGTTTAATTGTCCACCACCATTCACGGCTGGATATGGCAGGACTGCAGAGCTTAGATCTGATCCGTTGGTTATGGAATTGCTTAGTTCTGTCTGTCACTTGCTGCTTATGCTGTTTGGCACACAAGTAGTCCTGTGTTGTATCTTCAGCAGGTTGACACCTCACTTTTAGGTCTGCCTGGTGCTGCTCCTGGCATGCCCTCCTGCACTCTTCATTGAACCGCTATTGGTCCCCCAGTAGAGTGGGGGATATGATGGGCCATGAGGTTGCAAATTGTGGTTGAATACAATTCTGCTGCTGCTGATGGCCCACAGCGCCTCGTTTGCCCAGTCTTGAGTTGCTAAATCTGTTTGAACTCTATTCCATTTAGCACAGTGGTAATGCCACATAACACGATGGAGGGTATCCTTAAAGTGAAGACCGGACTTCGTCTCCACAATGACTGTGCGGTGGTCACTCCTACCGATACTATCATGGGCAAATGCATCTGCGGCAGGCAAGTTGGTGAGGATGAGGTCAAGTATATTTTTCCCTCTTGTTGGATCCCTCACCACCTGCCGCACCCCTAGTCTAGCAGCTATGTCGAAAAAAGCAAAACACTACAGATGCTGGAAATCTAAAATAGAAACAGAAAATGTTGGAA
Organism: Cetorhinus maximus; assembly: GCF_964194155.1. NCBI lineage: Eukaryota > Metazoa > Chordata > Chondrichthyes > Lamniformes > Cetorhinidae > Cetorhinus > Cetorhinus maximus. The sequence goes on from NC_135879.1 coordinate 193,141,652, forward strand.
AAACACAGCAGGTCTGACAGCACCTGTGAAGAGAGTAACAGGGTTAACGCTTCGAGTCAGTATGACTCTTCTTCCGAGTTGAAAAGAGGTGAAAATGTGATGAAATTTATACTGTTTAACGGAAGTGGGGCAGGTGAAGCTGGATAGAAGATCAGCGATAGGTGGGGACTAAGGAGAGATTGACAAAGATGTCATGGACAAAAAGGCAAAGGGATTGTTAATGGTAGTGGTAAGGGCTAAAGAAGGTGCTGATAGAGGCATAAATGTAAGAAAGCAGAATGTGTTAATAGCAGAACAAGGGTCAGCACTCTGTGATAGAATAACATGGAACAAGTAACATATTGCCCTTTTGGGGGTGGGGTGGGGGGAGGGACTTCAGGAGTGCAATTTACGATTAGGCACTTTACATCCTTCCTGACTTAACATTGAGTTCAACAACTTTGGACCATGAGTTCTCTCCCCTATCTACATCCCTTTCCACTTATTTTTATTTTTTATTCAGTGTTTTATCCCCTTTTTATCCCACCGTTTTGTCCCTTTCTCTATCCTTTTCTTCCCCAAACACGGCCCTCTCTCCCCATCCCACCCTATAAGGGCCATCTGTCACTTGTTCTATGTTGTTCTTTCACAGAGTGCTGACCCTTGTTCTGCTATTAACACATTCTTCTTTCTTACCATTATGCCACTATCAGCACCTTCTTTAGTCCTTACCACTACCGTTAACACTCCCTTTGTGTTTTTGTCCATGACATCTTTGTCAATCTCTCCTTAGCCCCACCTATTTGTGGCCTTCTAGCCAGCTTCACTTGCTCTACCCCCCTTCAACATTATAAATGTCAACACATTTCTACTATTCTTTAGCTGTAGATCAAAAGGACTTGAAACATGAATGCTGTATCTCTCTCCACCGATGCTGTCAGACCTGCTGAGTTTTTCTATCATTTCCTGTGTTTATTATTGGCAGCTATGTCCTTTAGGACTTGGCCAGCTCCGTCTGTGGTGATGCTACTGAGCCAGTCTTGGTGATGGGCACTGAAGTCCCCCAACCATAATATATTCTGTGCCATTGCCACGCTCAGTGCTTCCTTCAAGTGGTGTTCAGCATGGAGGAGCACTGATTCAGCAGCTGAGGTGGGGGGGGTGCGGGGTGGCTGGTGATAATCAGCTGGAGGCTTCCTTGCCTATGTTTGACCTGATGCCATGAGACTCCATGGGGTTTGGAGTCAATATTGAGGACTCCCAGGGAAACTTCCTCCTGACTGTGTACCACTGTGCCGCCCGCCACCTCTGCTGGGTCTGTCCTGCCGTTGGGATTCTGTGAGTATGGCTATGTCAGGCTGTTGCTTGACTAGTCTGTGAGACAGCTCTCCCAATTATGGCACAAACCAAAGTTAGTAAGCAGGACTTTGCAGGGTTAACAGGGCTGGGTTTGCCGTTCTTGTTTCCAGTGCTGTAAATTCCATGTCAAGCTGCAGGCAGGGAATACAAATACGATATTGCGTTTCACATCCTCAGGCCATCACTGCCTATCACCAGCAAATGCAGGGAGGAACCAGCTTGTGATTGGACGAGCAGCCTTACAGCTTTTTTCAAATATAAGTCACTTGCCAAAGGTGCCGAAGTGGCACTCCGGTTAGTGCACCACTGGTTCCCCCGCCGGTGGGTTTGCAAGCAGATGGCCTTCCTATATGGCTCCTGCCCGCCATGACCTCTCTACAATTTTACAATGGGATGGGCAAGGCCTAGGCCTATGTCCAACCTTGCCCCAATTGACGCGTTTAACTGGCCAATTATTTATCACTTAAGGGCCGTTTCTTGCCCAGCCTCAATTTTCAGGCTGGTGGGAGGAGTTCAAGGGCAGGGATGTAGCTCAAGAAGTTACCCTGATCAGGCTGTCTCGCCTGGGACCATTGGTCCAGCTGCCTCACCTTCATCAGCAGCTTCCTTTCAACATTGGGCAGCCCCCAACAAGTATCTGTCCACTGCAGGTTCTGGTGCTGCTTGGACTAGACAGCTACTGGCCAATCAGATCGGCACATGGTTCCCTGAGGCGGGTTTCCTCCCAAGTGAGTGCTGCAAGTCCCATCTCCAGTCAATTAATGCTCGTTGCAGCATTTAAATGGCTGCAGGGCAGCCAGTATTGGCGGGGATGCATTCGCCGCTGACTCTTTGGATGGCAGGAAGGGAAACCCCGCCATCTTAAGAATCCTGGCCTTGATCACCCGAAATATCTTGATTATAAAATGGAGAACAGGGCACTGCGGTATTAGGCAGAAAATATATTGTAAATGCACCTCAGGTAGCATCTGCTGCAGTTAATATTTTTATTCTTTTTATTTTGTGCATGTCACGCATGGTTTTTGATTAAAATCTGTCTTTTGAATCAAATATTGCATGCAATTGCAGTTATAGCTTTTGTATGTTAACGAATTATCTAAAGTTATATAAATGGCAGGAAATGGGGTGGAGGAAATAGAATGTTAACACTCTAGAACACAGGGAAAATCTCACTGCCCATTCAATCTACCATTCTGGATGGGCCTACTACTGGGCAGCCAAGCACCCACCTGTTTCAGGCAGTAGGCCCATTTACTACTCAGGTTTGGGTCCTACGATGTACGCAGAGCCTTGATAGCCATTTTTGAAGGCAACTGGGCAGAGTATGAACATGTATGCTCTGCCTAGTTTTAATCAACAGTGTAGCTAAAGAGGACAAATGATGCTAATTTTAAAATCATTTTTTCGAGGCTATGGGGAGTAAAAGTGTTTCCCTGGGCTTGGCAAGAATAACGTGGGCTGCTGCCATCCCTTCCCACCTGCTGAAACTATCTTGCTGTTGGTTGGGTCATGCTTTGGGCCACCTGATATAGTGCCAGCGTGGAGCTGGTGAGCTGCAGAGGAAAGCCTATTTGGCATTCACAACTCACTAGCAGCGTGGGAATAGTGCCAGGCTCTCAAAACAGATCATTCCTCCGGATGGCACTATCAGGCGGCTAACCACCATACAGTTCAAATCTACCGCATTAAGTGTCCGTGTTCTTCTGCTTATTTAGAGTAAGGTGCTACACTATTCCTTCAAATGTTTTAATCTCATTCAGAATGAGCTCTTTGTGTCTTTTATTTTGCTGAAGGTATCTCTTCTAAATTGAGCTACTGGAGGAGGAAGAATTAGGATTCACTGGCCAAACACAAGTGCAGACTTCTGAGATGCCAAAACTTTCACTCAGTTTGCTATAAACTGTTTTCAGAGTGGAGCCAGCCACATTTTAAGTTTAATTCCCGGAATGTGAACATCACAGGCAAAGCTGACATTTATTACCCATCTACAGCTGCCCTTGAGACCCTGCCCTTTGCATCAGTGTTTGATACAGCTGGGTGGCTTGCTTGGTGACTTCAGAAGACAGTTAAGAATCAAACACGTTGCTATGGGATTGCAGTCATATATTGGCTAGACCATGTAAAAACAGCAGGTTTTCTTCCCTAAGTGAACCAAATAGAGTTTTAGTAAAGTCCAAAAGCTTCACAATCGCTTTTTACTTATACTAGCATCTTATTTCCAATTTTCTTTTAAACTGAATTAAAATTTTAAAACGGCCATGGGAGAGATTTGATCTCATGTACTGTGGGTTATTTAGTCCAGGTCTCTTATCTGCTGTACATATTTTTAATTCCCAGGAGGATGTTCCAGCATCACCTTACTGATGTATCTTATCGTGTTTCTTACTCTTTTAAACCTTGGCTTTGCCCTGTCCTTTGGATTAGAGACTGCTCCATCATTTCCTTGACAATAAATAACAAAATACTTATGGAGGGTATTTAAAATGTTTCTCAGCCATAATTACAAACTGGATGAGGATTACTTTAGTTTTTTTCCAACCAATATTTTTACCTCTCTTGTTCCTTTACTATTTTAGGTTGGTAGGTGCCTGTACCCATATCCACTGAAAACATTGCAAGACATAATACTGGGCTAGTTCTCTTTCCTTTATTAATGTCCATCTCTCATTTATTTAAAATGTAGTTTAGAGTTTTAGCTGTATTTTGTATTGATGTTCCAGAAATGGAGCAGTTAAGGCTGCAACAGCATCTTCTGTTTAATGTCAGTGAAAGAGTGGGACATTTGCTTGATGGTGATGTATGTGGCTTTTCCCGATTGGACAAGCTGCCTGTGAAGGTGTGGAGTGCTGACAGCTCACTTCAATTATTCAGATGAAGCCTGATGGTCAATTTATATCGGCCCTTGGGCATCATAGCTAAGATGGTAAGACTGAAAAGAGGTTTCTGAAGAACCCTGAGCAAGGTAGGCTCGATGCGTGGCAGGTGAAGGCCAGGCCACGGCAACAAGAAGAATAGACCAAAAATTATAAGTTCCGGGGCCACAAGGAAAGCAAAGCCCTTCCTGCCCCAGAATCCTCTACCATGCCACCCCTAACCTCAGCCTCGCAAGATATTCCTGTAAACCGATCCCGCCATCTACTTTGTGCAGCTAAGAGATCTCTGTGGTGCTCCATACATTGCTGGCTGTTGATTCTGGGCATGAAGTTGACTGGTGGAATTATTTGATTCATGGACATTAAAATGGTCCAGTTCCCATTTCTCTAGTAACGGATGAATTTCCAACTCACTTTTCTATAACCATCTGCCCAAAATCCTCTGGAGTTAAAATCAGTGCAATGTAGAGCTGGGTGTGGACTGAGTGTTCCTCCTTACACAGGGAGTTTTAAAAAAAAAGACTCCAAACAATAAGAATTGGAAGTGTTTCACAAATGCAGATTGGCACTGAGAGAGAAATGTACTGATCTCCTTCATGCAAATACAGAGCCTCTTGCAGGCACCATGTATAGAGAATAAAACCTCTTCCTTTTATCTTTTTAATTTGGAGCTTCTCCTGCTCTGCTTGTCATACACACAGAAGGACGTCTGAAAAACAGCCTTAGTCTGCTTCCGCCCATACACACCATCCCCCACCTCTATCAACGTGCAGGGTGAGTACCATTCTTGTCTGTATTGGTCTGAAATATGTTAGGATTGAAACTGTCTGTGATGTTGTGAATAAACTATGTTCAGATGTATTGGAAAGAAAATGCACATCTATCTGTGGCTGTTTAGTTCGTATAATTTGAATTCAGAACTTCCAGTATAACAAGCTGTAATTATTCTTCCCTTTAAGATAAACAAGCTATTAGGAGTTCACTGTAGACAGCCTGGTAATTATTTTGTCCTCCAATAATTTAGCCGTCCTCTCCATGTGGAAATGTGGCTGACCAGAGTTTAATGTTCACAGCAATGAAGTTGAGATGGAGAATGGAATGATAGGAAGGATGAATGGCAAAAAATAACGGCACAACCCAAATTCCAACATGCTGCCTGTTTGTAAATAGTTTATTAATTGGTACCTGTCCCTTTCTCTATTTCTCTGCCATTTTCACACGGCAGATATGGGTTTTTTTTATCTGTCCTGAGCATCCCTTGGGATCAAATACATGTGCTTGTAATCCTCTGTTTTCCTAGCTGCTGCTTATGTCACTGGAACCACTATAGGATGTATAGTATTGCCTGCTCCATTGCTGATTTCCTATTTTGAGCTGTACTGGGGTAGAAAGGTTGCTCATGTATCCCAGGCAAACATTTAGACTTTACACTTGGCTTGCTTCTCTGTTTAATAATCCCTTTCTTCTGAGTCTTTCTTCAAGAGCAGGGAATTCTCTTCCCTTGTTGAGTATACAGTTACTGACTGTGAGCAATGGGTAATCTCCTGTCCACTGCCTGTGGTCTGAGGACTTGTAGCTATTGATGAAAGCAAGCGAGAGGCAGCTGATAAACCCTTGAGAATGCTAATATCTGTTTGTAAAATTATTAAAAATGCTTTGTTTAACATTTAGCTGTAATGCTGTTTGGTCTTATTTCCTAATATGCCTATATTTATTTGTCTGTGTATTTGTCTATTATAGCAGTATGTTAGAAACAATTAATTTCTACAAGCGCCTGAGGTATTTAGGCAAAGAGTATTCGGGCCCCAACTTATAACCAAATGCAAAATACCTATTTGCATTATCTCCCTTGTGGTAGTAAATTAATATTAAACAGGAAAACAAATTTGATGCACCTGTATTGAATTATGCTCGGAGCCTTTGAAAATGGCAGAGATGTGGTCAGTCAATGTTGGTTCCATTATTAATTCAGAGTAATGAAGTATATTTTGACCACTCTCGAAATGGATATCTGTTCAAACCTTAATAACAGTGACCATTTAGTTCACATTGGTGAGACCACACTTAGAATGTTAGATAGGCTTTACTTATTGTACTTAGTAAAAAAAGCCATTAAATGTTAGAAATTTTTCAATGAAAAGCAGCAAGGATGGCACAAGTTCTTAAATTGATGACTATAAGGAAACACTAAGATGTCTAAATGTGCTGTAATTGGAAACAGATTGGGAAGTAATATTTTTTAATCTTGAAAGGAATTAGTAGAATGGATATGGAGAATTACTTTGTACAAATAGGCAGAAGACAATGAGGGGACTTGATTAAACAGCCTTACATAGTAATTACAGTACAGGAACAACAGATATATCTGATGTTTATGGACCAAGCAAATCTCCTCCCACTATTCTTCATCTAACTCCATCAAAATATCCCTGTATCCCTTTCTCATGTGTTTATCTAGCTTTTTCTTAAATGTATCTATGTTAGTTGCCTCAACTATTTCTTGTAGTAGTGAGTTTCACATTCTAAGCCCTCACGGGAACGTAGGAACATAGGGCTTAGAATCAGGAGTAGGCCATTCAGCCCTACAAGGCTGTTCCACCATTCAATACAATCATGGCTGATCTGGCTGTGGTCTCAACTCCACTTTCCTGTCTGCTTCCCACAACACTTGACTCACTTGTCTATCAAAAACTTACCTAACTCAGCCTTGAATAAGTTCAATGACCCAGTCTCCACTGCCTTCTGAGGAAGTGAATTCCACAGATTAATGACCCTCTGAGAAATAAACATTCTCCTCATCTCCATTTTAAAAGGGAGGCATCTTATTTTTGAACCATGTCCCCAAGTTCTAGTCTCCCCTACAAGAGAAAATGTCCTCCCGGTATCCACCCTATCAAGGCCTCTCTGGATCTTTTATAGTTCAGTAAGATGACCTCTCCTTCTTCTAAATTCCAATGGTATAGGCCCAAAGTGTTCAATCTCTCTTCATAGGATAAGCCTCCCATCCCAGGTATCAGTCAAGCAAACCTCCCCTGAACTGCTTCTAAAACAATTATGTCATTTTTCAAGTAAGGAGACCAAAACTGTTCACAGTATTCCAGGTGTGGTCTCACCAAACCCCTGCACAGATGCAGTAAAACTTCTCTACTTGTATATCCCATTCCCCTTGCAATAAACACCAACATTTCATTTGCCTTCCTAATCACTTGCTGTATCTATATACTAACTTTATGTGATTCATAATACCAGGACACCCAAGTTCCTCTGTAATGCCGAGTTCTGTAAACTCACTCCACTTAAATAATATACTGCTTTTCTATTCTCCCTGCCAAAGTGAACAAGTTCACATTTTCCTACGTTAAACTCCATCTTCTAAATTTTTGCCCACTCATTTAACCTATCTATATCCACTTGTAGACTCTTTACCTGTTCTTTACAACTTACTTCCCTACATATCTTGGTATCATTGGAAAATTTAGCTATGATACACTTGGTCCCTTCATCCAAGTAATTAACATAGATTGTAAATATTTGAGGCCCAGCACTGATTGCTGTGGCACTCCACTAGTCACAGCTTGCCATCCCGAAAATGGCCCATTTGTTCCTTCTCTCTGCCTCCTGATAGCTAACCAATCCTTTATCCATGGTAATATGTAACCCTCCTACACCCTGAGCTCTTATTTTGCGTAGTAACTTTCGATGTAGCACCTTATCAAATACCTTTTGACAACATCACATTGACAGGTCCCTCTTTATTCACCTTGCTTGTTACTTCCTTAAAGAACTCTAATAAATTAGTTAAATGTGATTTCCATTTCATGAAACCATAATGTCCCTGCCTGATGCCTTTATGATTTTCCAAATATCCTGCTATAACTTCATTAATAATGGATTATAGCAATCCTTGTTAGACCACTGGCCTGTAGTTTCTTGCTCTTTGTCTTCCTCACCTCTTGCATAAAGATGATACATTCGCTATTTTCCAATCCGCGGGGATCCTTCCAGAATCTAAGGAATTTTGGAAGAATATAACCGATGTCTTGACTATCTCTGCAGCCACTTCTTTAAAGATCCTTGGATGCAGGCCATCAGACCCAGGGGACTTGTCAGCTTTTAGGTCTCATAATTTTCCCAGTGTCTTTTCCCTGGTGAAAGTGATTGTTTTAAATTCCTCCCTCCCTTTCACATCTTGAATTTCAAATATCTTTGGCAAATTTTCTAAGTCTTCTACAGTGATGACAGACACAAAATATCTGTTCAACACTTCTGCCATTTCCTTGTTTTCCATTATTGATTCCTCAGGCTCACTCTCAAGAGGGCCAATAATCACTTTAGTTACACTTTTTTTATTTAAACACTAGTAGAAACCCTTACTATTTGTTTTTATATTTCTAGCTAGCTTTCTCTCACACTAATTTCCCTTTTTTTTTTTTAGCCATTCTTTGCTGGTTCTTAAAATCTGTCCAATCTTCTGAACTGCCGCTAATCTTCGTAGAATTGTACAGTGTTTTTTTTTCAATTTGACACTATCCTTACTTTCCTTATTTAGCCAAAGATGATGCATCCTTCTCAAAGAGCCTTTCCTTTTCACTGGGATGAATCTTTGCTAGAGTTATTAAATATCTTCTTAGAAGTCTGCCACTGTATCTCTTATCTTTTAACGTAGTTTCTCAGTTTTTTTAGGTTTAGAACGCTTAGACCCATAATTCTTACCTTCCAACTGAATGTGAAATTCTATCATGGGTAACAAAATTCCAACTGGGCAACAAAATTTCTCCTGAATTCCCTATTCGAGTCATTAATTACTATCTTATATTCATGGTCCCTAGTTCTGGTGTCTGTATCTAGAAACATCTTCTGCACATCCACCCTATCAAACCCTTTCAAAATATTAAAGACTTCAATCAGGTCACCCCATCAGTATTCTCTTTTCTAGAGAAAAGAACTCTGGCCTGCTCAATCTTTCCTGATAGGTACAAACTCTCAATTCTGGTATTACCTTTAAAAATCCTCTTTGCACCTTCTCCAATACCTCTAAATCTTTTTAATTAAATGAGGCCAGAACTGTTCACAGTACTCCAACTGTGGTCTAAAGTGTGATCTAACCAAAGTTCCATATAAGTTTAACATTTTTTTTTCTGCTTTTCAATTCTACACGGTTGTAAAATAAGAAAATAAGAGCAAACCAAGTAATTGGTTGATGTCCTCAGCTGTCATTAATGAATGGGCTTCGACCTAGTGTAGTGAATGCAAACTTGATGGAGCATTCAGAAACTGAATTAACACATTTTCGTAATTTAACTTAGAGAAGGCTATGGTTTTAGCACCAAAGCAGAGGCAGGTGAAAACAGTCTGAGTAGTTCTTGAGAATGGATTTGAACTGAACTGAACTGAAATAAATGAGCTGAATATTTGTTTATTGTTCATATATTCTAACATCCTCATGAGAGGACAATTGAATTGAGCTATATTTACAAAACTTGCCCATAAAGGGTTTAGGTGAACTCAGTTATTATAAATATGCAGACAGCTCCCCAGCAGCAAAGAACTATGCAGGATTAACAAAAGTGTTAATGTAAAAAATGGGCAAACCACAAAGGAGGAACTTGAGCAGAATATAGTCTTGGGTACATTCAAATAAATTAAGGTGACGGAGTGAAGGGGCTGGATTATGCATGTCAAATGAACTCAACTGTTTCAGCAGATTTTGCTGAAAAAAAAATATATATGCAGAAAGAAATATAATGATGGTTTATAGTTCTGCAATGCAGCTATGACTCTGCGGTTCCACTGTGTGGTGCTATCAATGTTTTGTGTTGTTGATTGCACTATGCCCATTTTCATGTTACCAGTGAGACATTGTCAATATTTTACCACAATATGAAAATAGGTATAAAAAGTACTTTTGGAAATAGTTTAGGGCAGTGGTTCACAAAGGGTGGCCACTGCTTATAAGATAAGAACTTAGTGGGAGTTTAGAAAATGAATTAGTCCAATTTTTACCATGAATCAGCACAATAAGCTGTAAAATGAACTGCACTGTTTCAAGCACCTGATCTCAAGTGGAACATAGGAACAGGAATAAGCTGGTCGACCTTGAGCCTTTCCCACCATTCAATTAGATCATGGCTGATCTGTTGCTCAACTCCATTTACCTACCTTGCTCCCTAATCCCTTATTTACCCTTAACTAACAAAAGTCTATCAATTCATCTTTGAAAATTTCAATTGGTTCATCATCTGGGGAGCAAGTTCCAAATTTTCATGACTCTTTGTGTGACAAGGTGTTTCCTGATTTCACTCCTAAATGGCTTAGCACTGATTTTAAGATTATGTCATCTTGTTCTGGATTCCCCCACCAGCAGAAACCGTTTCTTTGCATTTACCTTATCTAACCTTGACCATTTTAAACTTATTAATGAAATTACCCTTATAAACTGAAGGGAATACAAGCCACATTGATATAAAATCCATGCACAATATGGCCCTTTAACTCCTGATATAGTGTTGGTTAATAAAAACAGAAAGCTTTAGAAATACTTAGCACTTCTGGCAGAATCTGTGGAGAGAGAAACAGAGTTAACGTTCTGAGTCCAATATGGTGCTTGGTTCATCTGTGCTATACTACCTGACGGATCCTGACCAAGGCTATGTGCAGTTGAAATATAATTTCCTCACTTCTGAATTCACATCCCCTTGAGGTAAAGAGCAACATTCCATTTCCCTTTTAAATTTCCTTCTGTAACTAACGCTAACTTTTGGTGTTTCATATGCTCGGTCATCTATATCCCTTTGCTTCTCCACAGCCCTTAATACTCATCATTAAGAACTTATTTTGATTTGTCTCTGCTCAAGCTGAATGTGAGTGAAATTGTTAGACTGTTATGGAATAGTTTAAATGGTCAAAATATCCAGAATCCTTTCCCTTAGTATTTTAAATGTTGGAGTGAAAATGGAGGAAAAGGAAACTTGGATCTTATCTCTATGTATGAACAAAAGACAGTTTGGAAATGCAAACACAGAGAATGATAAAAACCCAGATCAAGTGGATAGGAAAGTAGTTACTAAGACACTGCACATCACAGTAGAGATAAATAATGCCTATTGTTATAGATAGGAGAAAGATGGTAGGATGGCTCTCCCTTTTTCACTTCCTTACTGACTGTAGATATGTCCTTTTTTTTAAATGGAAAGAATGATTTAACCCTTTGAGTGCTGTGACTCAAAAAACTGATCAAAGGCAGGTTTCTTCGTAGGTTTCAAAACAAAGGAAGAATAAATGTTTATTTCTCAGCATGCAAATGCACTTTTAACAGTCACCCACACACAGACACAAACACACACAAGAAAAGGTGATTACAAAAGAGGTAGCATGCACTTAGGTTTTGAAAAAGCCCAAGTATTCACTATTATACGTGAGTCTTTCAAGATGAAAGCTTAAAACTTTACAGACTTGATAATTTCCTTTAGGTTCACTGAAGAAATGAAGGTTGAAAGTTTCCAGCAATTAATCCCTGGTGGTTTATTGCTTGCAGCAGAAGGTTTTTGGCTTCGCTCCAGTCAAGCTGCAGTCAAGCCCCTGTGGCAAAGATCTGGGTTGGTTCTTCAAATCAGTAGATAAAAGGCCAGCCCCACTCCCCTGTTAGTGGATTCTAGATAGGTCTTTACTTTGCTGGGCTGAATCTTCCTTCTGAGTCTCCTTGACAGTCAGACTGTCTAACATGACTCTGCTTTTAAAATGTGTATTAATAAAAGTTCCTTATCATAAGGGAAATTTGCAGATGACACAAAGATTGGCTGAGTAGTGGATAGTGTAGAGGATAGCCATAATCTCCAAAACGATATAGATGGGTTGGTGGAGTGGGTGGTAAAGTGGCAGATGGATTTTAACATAGAGAAGTGTGAGGTCATACATTTAGGGAGGTCAAACAGTTACAGGGATTACACAATAAATGGGAATATACTAAGAGGGGTAGGTAAAGTGAGAGATCTTGGCGTACAAGTACACAGGTCCCTGAAGGCAGCAGTTCAAGTAGACAAGGTTGTAAAGAAGGCATATGGAATGCTCTCCTTCATTGGCAGAGGTATAGAATATAAAAGTAAGGATATAATGTTGGAATTGTATAAAACACTGGTGAGGCTACAACTGGAATATTGTGTGCAGTTCTGGTCACCACATTACAGGAAGGACGTAATAGCTCTGGAGAGAGTGCAGAGGAGGTTTACATGAATGTTGCCAGGGTTAGAAAAGTGTAGCTACGAGGAGAGACTGGATAGGTTGGGGTTATTTTCCTTAGAACAAAGAAGGATAAGAGGTGACTTGGTTGAGGTGTATAAAATTATGAGGGCAATAGATAGAGTGGACAGGATAAAATTGTTTCCCTTGGTGGAGAATTCTAGAACCAGGGGACATAGATTCAAGATAAGTGGCAGAAGGTGTAGGGGGGACATGAGGAAGAACTTTTTTATGCAGAGGGTAGTGCGTGTCTGGAATTCGCTGCCCAAGTTGGTAGTAGAGGCAGAAACTTTAAACTCTTTTAAAAAGTACCTGGATCTGCACGTAAAGTGCTGTAAACTGCAGGGCTATGGGCCGGGTGCAGGAAGGTGGGATTAGAAAGGGCACTTGGGTGTCCTTGGGCTGGCATGGACAAGATGGGCTGAAATCCTCCTTCTGTGCTGTAACTTTTCTATGGTTCTATGGTTCTAAGTTGGTATCTGTCAGGTGACCAAAGTATCTGTTTTTTCACACAAATGGCCTATGACTTAAGCATTGACATAATATACGGTTTGAGCTTTGGTCATTTGCAGATCCTTGTGATAGAATGGGTTCTCCTCAGACTCATTCTGTGAGATTCCCTTCTGCATCTGAGAAGTCTGTAGGGCCATTGTGTGCTAATTCCTGCAGATATTTGGATAATACCGGCTGTTAAAACCTGCAGAAAAGATCTATTGCTTTTTAATGTCCTTTCAATGGGATGTCCCAAAAGATCATTTGCATTTTAATGTCCTGACCAGACAAACAAGCTAACTATCAGCTTTGTGCAGATGCATGTATATTGACTGACAAGAAGGGAGGTAACCTGACCTCTTGATTTCATCTTGTTTCTTTTTTTGAAATTCATTCATGAGCTTCACTGACTGGGCCGGGATTTATTGCCCATCCCTAGTTGCCATTGAGCAGGTGGTGGTGAGCTGCCTTCTTGAACTGCTGCAGTCCATGTGGTGTGGGTACATCCACAGTGCTGTTAGGAAGGGAGTTCCAGGATTTTGGCCCAGCAACAGTGAAGGAACGATGATATATTTCCAGGTCAGGATGGTGAGTGACTTGGAGGGGCACTTCCAAGTGGTGGTGTTCCCATCTATCTGCTGCTCTTGTCCTTGTCTCTTGGTCATGTGTTTTGAAGGTGCTGTTGAAGGAGCCTTGGTGAATTGCTGTAGTGCATCTTGAAGACCATACACACTGCTACTACTGTGTGTTGGTGGTGGAGGGAGTGAATGTTTGTGGGTGTAGTGCCAATCAAGCAGGCTGCTTTGTCCTGGATGGTGTCAAGCTTCTTGAATGTTGTGGGAGTTGCACTCATCCAGGCAAGTGGGGAGTTCCATCACACTCCTGACTTGTGCCTTGAAGGTGGTGGACAGGCTTTGGGGAGTCAGGAGGTGGGTTACTCATTGCACTATTCCTAGCCTCTGACCTGCTCTTGTAGCCACAGTATTTATATGTCTAGTCCAGTTCAGTTTCTGGTCAATGAAAGCCCCCAAAATGTTGATAGTGGGGGATTCATGGTAATGATGGTAATGCCATCAACACAGTTTGTCCATTCTTCATGTTATTTTTAAAAATAAAGTGTCAAATTTCCATAAATCCATGGGTATAACTGTGTGGGTGTAACACTATGCACTTACAGTACAATACAAAAAACTTGTTGAGCAGTTGGTGGACTGAAAGATTCAAAGTGGGATAAATCCCTTAATATGTGACCTCAGCAAATATGCCCCTTGAATTATTTTGTTCATAGGTACAGCCCAAGGTAGCAACATATTGTAAGAATGGGACCTGTTCCTTCCAAGACCGAGAACATTCTCAATGTTGTCAGCAGCCATGCAGCCATGTAGAGGGTTGGAGCTGATTATTTCAGGTTTGGGAATGGGAATGGGGCTATGTTATTATCATGGTGCTAGACTCAGCTGAAAACCTACAGCCATGCAGATAGCCTAGTGAACTGGAAGTGACCACTCTGGGCCTGGGTATTATTTTCATGCCACCTCGTTATTTAACATAATATTGTAGAACAGTTGTTTAAAGCTATCACTGTTATTAGCCAATGTAAATAAAGCTTGTTGTTTGAAACAATTTGGGCTAGCGTCTGAGTGGAGTTATATTACCAGGCTAATATCCGCTCACCACATAAAAATGTTTTTGCTCATGTTGTCTCTGGTTCTTTTGCTAATCACCTTAAATCTGTTTACCCATTTCTTTATCTATCGGGCAATGGATCCCTCATGATTTTGAACACTTTTGTCAAACCTCTAAGGAAAGTAGTCCCAGCTTTCCCAATCTTTACATTGTAACTGGAGTCTCCCATCCCCTGAGCCATTCTCTTTTTTTTTGCATCCTCTCCAATGCCTTCCAATCCGTCCTGAAGTGTGGACACAATACTCCAGTTGAAGCCAAACCAGTGTTCTGTAAAGGTTCACCATGGCCTTCTTGTTTTTTTATTTTATGCCTTCATTGATAAAGCCAAGGATCCCATATGCCTTATGAACCACCTTCTCAACATGCCCTGCCACCTTCAATGAATTTTGCACATGTATTCCCAGGTCCCTCTCCTCCTGCACCCTCTTTAAAATTGTACCTTTCATATTACTTTTCCTTGTTCTTTCTCCCTAAATGTATCACTTCACATTTCTCTGCATTAACTTTCATCTACCATGTGTCCGCCCATTCCACCAGCCTGTCTATGCTCCCTTAAAGTCTATCACTATCCTCCTCACAGTTCACAATGATTCCAATTGCCTGCTTTATCTTACTTTCTTTTTTTGTCATCCAGGAAGCTTTTATTCTGTCCTTTTCTCCTCATAGGAATGTGTCTAGACCGTACCTGAACTACCTCCTCTCTAAATCTTGTAACTGATTATCATAATGACATAAGCTATGGTTGCATTTGTGTTTACACCTTACAATACTAGAAATCCTTCACAAAATTAATTTTAACTTTATAAGAAGTCTAGCTTCATTAGCTGTCTTCACAAAAGATTCCTGACAAACAAAAGAGGAAGAATGCAGGATGAAAAACAAATCCATGACTAAGAAAAAGAGGAGTGAAATATTAGATGATATAAAATTAGGTGGCTATCATCAACTATAATCTCTAATACATTCACTTTGACTTTTAGACCTTCTTCTGATATACCAAACTGGATTACGAGCACCTAACTATTGGGACAGAAGAGGCAACAGAAATATTTTTAGTGGGGCTTAGACTGATAATGTTTGAGAAATGCTGATTTATGATTTCATTTTCTGAGAAAAATGCAGTGTGCAGATTAAAATTTGAGGGTAAAGGATAGAAACTGCTTTTGACATTCTTTTTTTCACAGTACATGCACTGGAAGGGTTTAAAACATATTTGTGCCTGTCAAAAAAAGAAAATCCAAAATGACTGAAGGCATCCTGTTTTCAAAATGCTAATGACTCAGGAGAAGAGGACATTCCTAAAGGATCTTTAGACATTAAATCAGTTTCATAGACTGGTCAGGAACTTAGTGCTACCATTGATTTTGATTTAACAAGCAGATGCTGTGTGATCATTCCTAGGAAGTAAAAGAGAATTTGGAGCATCATGCCTCCAGGAGTAATGTATTGCCAGTGCAGATGCCAGGAAATGTAACCATAGCCTCTTGTTGCCGTTAGTGTATTTCTAATCTCTACTGATACCACTGCAGGCATCAGACAGTCAGTAATGTCAAATTCTATTGCTCAGATTAGTGCAACATTGCTGAGCTCTTTCTCGCTAAACTTCCACAGAAGCAAATAAAAAATGAAAATAATTCTTTACAGTTGTTGGACTTCATAGCATATTGGAGCCAATAAACGTTACTTCCATTCAGTTATTGATTGTTTTCTATTAGCATTCCGAGAAAACTTCACTCAATCACATTGTTTGCAGAGACTGGAAAGTGTTTCCAGATGGCATGTAATAACTGGAATATAACAGGAAAGACATTTGCCACCTCACTAGCTCATAGTACAGTTCCTTCACCTCCTCTGAATCATCATTAGGTCGAGGGTTTACAAACGGATTTTTGCCTGACATCTGGATGCTTGGCATGTAATAACATTTGTTGAGGCCTGTGCATACGAACATATGTACATACCAATTAGGAGCGGGCCCCTCAAGCCTGCTCAGCCATTTGATAAGATCATGGCTAATCTGATTGTGGCCTCAACTGCCTACCCTCTATACCCTTTGATTCCCTTTTTAGTCAAGAATATACCTGACTCAGCCTTGAATATTTCCAATGATCCAGTCTCCACTGTTGTCTGGGGAAGAGAATTCCACAGGCTCACAGCCCTCTAATAGAAAAGTTTTTGCTTATATTAAATGGGAGATCCCTTATTTTTAAACTATGTTCCCCAATTCTAGTCTGTCCCACAAGGGGAAACATTCTTTCAGCATCCGCCTTGTCAAGTCCATTCAGGATCTTATATGTTTTAATAAGATCACCTCTCATTCTTCCAAACTCCAATGGAAACAGGACCAGTCTGTCCAAATTTTCCCCATAAGATAACCCCTTCATCCAAGGAATCAGTCAATGAACATTCCCTGAACTGCTTCTCATGCAATTATGTTATTTCTCAAATAAGGGGACCAAAACTGTACTCTAGATGTGGTCTCATGAGTGCCCTGTACAGCTGTAGCAAAATGTCCCTTCTTTTATATTCCATTCCCCTTGCAATAAATGTTTTCCTTTATCCATGCTGCTTGTTACTTCCTCAAAGAACTCCAATAAATTAGTCAAACATGATTTCCCTTTCACAAAACAAGTTGACTCTGCCTAATTGCATTGAGATGTTCTAAGTGCTATCGGAAAGCCTACTTTCTAATAGTTCCAGCATTTTCCCTATGACAAATGTTAGGCTAACTGGCCTGTAGTTTCCTGCTTTCTGTCTCCCTCCTTTCTTGAACAGGGGAGTTACGTTTGCAATTTTCCAATCTGACAGGACTGTTCCAGAATCTAGGGGGAGAATTTTCCCCATGCTGGGCAGGCTGAGCAGGAGAGGGCGCAGGCAGGTGCAGACCCGATCGCGGTCAGCGATCGGGACCGTGCCACCATTTTACGTGGGCAGGCCAATTAAGGCCGACCCGGTATATTTCTCAACTCCTGAGTATAGAAGGAGTGGGCGGGCGGCAGCGGGCGTGCACAGACCGTCAAGTCCAATGGCGACCCAGCAGCCTGTTTAAATGAAGGCCTGGCTGCCTTTGCAAGGCTACTCACAATGGCCAGGAGAAGAGCACAGCAGAGGGCTACTGTGTAGCACGCAGGTCCGGAGGGTAGGCCAGCGGGGCAGGCCAGGCCGGAGGGTAGGGCAGTGGGGCAGGCCAGACTGGAAGGAGGCCAGTGGGGCAGGCCAGGCCGGAGGGTAGGCCAGCGGGGCAGGCCAGGCCGGAGGGTAGGCCAGCGGGCAGCGTGACCCTCGTTTCTCAGATGAGTGCCTAGCTGCCCTCCTGGAGGAGGTGGCAGCGCAGCGGGAGGTCCTGCTTCTGAGGGATGGGAGGCAGAGGCCTCCCCACCTGACCAAACTTGCGTGGGAGGAGGTGGCCAAGAGTGTGAGCTCCCATGATATGATGTGACGCACATGGGTCCAGTGTCGTAAAAAATTCAACAACGTCCTGTGCTCGGGAAGGGTGTTGGCTGAGGTCACTTAATGCAGCCGTCACCCTTCCCCCCCCACCCTCCCACCCCCCCACCACCCCACCCCAGCAACTCTGAGTACAGTAACATCATTGAATCCTTCATGGCATGTATCCCTCGCTGAGTGTTCCCAGCAGATATTGCCCATGCCCAGTTCACCCTGAGTGGGTTGAGCTAGGATGTGTTCTGCACCCGCAGCATGTGTGACACTGACACCCAGAGTATAGAATGGCGGTGAAGCTCAAGGATCTGCACCTAGGCCTCGCGCTGGAACTGGGAAGCATGTCAAAGTCAGGGTGCTAACATACTTCCAAGTGGCGGGGCACCAATCCATCTGCTGGCCTTTGTGCTCCACGTGCTTGTGCCTCCTTGCTTAGCAAGGTTACACCTTGTGGTGCCATATGTGAAGGAGGCAGCATTTGGGCAAGGTGGGGTCAGCCCTGGCTTGTTTGTGTGAATGTGTGGCAGCTGCGGGGTAATGAAGAACTAGAGCTCTGCAATGTCCCACTCTGGCTGGGTTAGCAGGGATGCGATGGGAATTCAGGTACAGGCTGGACTAATCAATGCTCTTCTCTCATTTTCAGTAGAAGACTGCACACAATTCCACAGAACAGAGCGGAGGCCAGGCCCAGTTGGCGATCCTGACACCTTTTGATCAGCAGGCTATGGATCTGGAAAGGTGCCATGCCCCCAGGTCCACCAGTGGCAGTGAGGCTGGGGTGCCATGGGGAGGTATGTTTCCCAAGCACTCGGGTCACCATGTGTGTCCCAAAAGCCATGGCACTGCTGAATGCTCAATGATTGAAGTTAGCAACATGGGTTGACCATTGATTATGGAAGGATGAGCGCATAATGATCCGGGGGACCAGCATGCAAGTTGACATTGTCTGCACTATAACTAATCAAATGTCCTTGTTCTTCCTTTCAGCATCACCGGAGCAGGGCCGGGAGGAGGATGCAGAGGGCCCACCTCTCACACCTGAGGCCCTAGAGGAAACCCATTCACCAGCCTCACACCATCTCAGCCAGGCAGGCACCAGTGCAGATACTAGCATCTTGGTGCGAATTAGATCTTTGGCTAGTGTCCCAGGGCATGGCAGTGAGGGCACTTCACACTCGCTTGAGGTGTGGGCAGAGACAGAGAGTGCCCAGGGTGCTGGCAGTCAGAGGACTGCTGGGGACCAGGCACATGCTCAACCGGTAGCTGCCGATGTGCCTCTGGAGTCGTCTGTGAGGCAGCAAACACTGGAAATGCAGCAAGGTCCACGGGAGGATCTGGCGGAGATACATGAAGCTATGCGTGGCATGGTGCCTGTGCTTGACGTGTCCACATGGAGCATTACCAATGCAATAAGCCTCATGGCAAGCGCCATGCTTCCTCCATGGAGAGAGTGGCCACCCTCGTGGAGAGGATCCTCCAGGAGAACAATCAGGGCCTCCTGGGGTCACGTTTGGACCTGCAAGCCCTCACAGCAGCATTGACCTCAACCGGTCATTGCCCGTGTGGGAGATGGTTTGGGCACCAAGTATCCCAGCTCGGTGCTCATCCAACTATGGTGAGCAGGGAGGTCCAAAGTGACCTCACGTTGGTGCAGCAGCTGCCTGTCGTCTCTGTCGGTTCCTCTCAGGCGCTCTGGATGAGGGCAGCAGCTCCTGCGCCCCTCTGCCAGCGACTGTGGCATCCGATGAGGCTGCGGCGACTGGGGAGATGCCAGCTGTGGAACTGGCCGCTCCCTCCCAGGCGGGACCAGCACAGGCTCCATGGGCCAGAGGACGTCCGCCAAGGTCATCGAGGCCAACGGGACAGTACAGTGAGCAGGCTGCCTCAGATGCCAGAGCCAGCAAGGGGACAGCACCTAGACGTAGCACCCATAAGCGTTAATTTAAGGCACCTTAGGCACACCACAGATTTCTCACTGGTGCTTTTTTTTGGTACCCCATAGTAGTTTATTGAAGACTTGGTGTGATTTCCAACACCTTTGTTTTTTTGGTTTATGAAGTTACGTTTGTTATCTCAATAAATTTTAACATGTTGCCATACCTCAGGATGATTCCTTACTTCTGCAGGTGTACAGGAACCCATGATGTTATGACTGAGTTGTTTGACATTGAGCTTTATTGACAAGGGCCTTAGTTAATGTTACTATCCAGGCTGATTTAGCACTCAGGTATCAAGTATGGAACCTACAGCCCTGCTTGTGTTAAAGATCCATCTGTGGTGGGCTAGCTGAAGGTTCTTTGGATTAAAGCCTCTCAGGTGTCCCTGACTCCCTGGAGTATGCCCGGGTCAGCATCTACCCCCTCAGCATTCTCCTGTGCTGCTCATCCTTGGACTCACTGCTGGACTCATCGTGTGCATCTGGAGCAACTGTGTCTACATCTTTCTCATACACTCCATCCTCCCTTTCTAGCGCCAGATTATGGAGAGTGCATCATGCAACCACTATCAGCGGCACACAATCTGTGGGGTATTGGAGAGCGCCCCCTGAATGGTCCAGGCATCGGAAGCACATCTTGAGAAGACCAATGGTTCTCTCCACCACAGCCCTTGTGGAGGCATGGCTCCCATTGTACCACTGCTCAGCCTCTGTTCTTGGATGGCAGAGAGGCGTCATGAGCCACCTTCTGAGGGGATAGCCCATATCACCCAGCAGCCGTCCATCAAGCTGGGCTAGAGCACTGAAGAGCGTCGGCACCTGGGAGTGTCTGAGGATGTAAGCATCATGAGAGCTGCCTGGGTACCTTGCACAGACTTGTAGAATCAGCATCCTGTGATCTCCCACTATCTGCATGTTCATGGAGTGGAAGCCCTTCCTGTTGACGAAGGCACCGGGCTCATCCACTGGCGCCTTGATGGCCACATGAGTGCAGTCAATTGCACCCTGGACACGGGGGAAGCCAGCAATCGCCGCGAAGCCTCTGGCTCACTCTGTCTGGCTGGCCTCGTCCCAGCGGCAGTGGGTGAAAGTCAGTGCCCATCTGAACAGAGCGTCTGTCACCTGCTTGACACAAGTGTGGACAACCGACTGAGACTCCGCAGAGATCACCCACCGACCCCTGGAAAGAGCTAGAGGCATGGAACTTGAGGGCAGCTGTGACCTTTAGCACCACTGGCAAGGGGTGCCCACCCACACAATTTGCACAGGTCTTAGATGGAAGTGACTGTCTCCCTTGAGAGGCGAAGCCTTCTTTGGCACTGCACCTCAGACATATTGAGGTAGCTGCTTCACTGCCTATAAACCCCGGCAGCAGGATAGTGGTGTCTTCTGCGGCCCCTTCTGCCTTGGACTTCCTGTTGGTCCTGCGCCGCTTGTGCCTTCGCCTGTCCTCCCAAAGGTGGTTCGCCTGGAGGCTCAATGTGGACTTCTGGCCTCCTCCTCCTTCTGGCCCTCCCTTCCTCCTCAGAGGAGGTGCCTCCAGTGGAGAGCACAACTCCCATTCCCAGGCTAAGGGAAGGCTTCCTGAAAGCTTCAGACCCAGAAAATGATCTTTACTGTAGAGTCCTGACCAAGGCTTTTACTCCTGTCCAAGCAGCTGGTATGAGTTTTGAAGTATTCTTGCTCACACAGGCAAGTAGCAGTATCTTTCACAATTAAATATCTGACAGATACCATTCATGACCCCACTGACCCCTCTTATCCCGCCTGTGGATGAAATTTATACAAATGTCTCCTACCCGCCTGCCCGTTGCGCCCATGCGACGTCCTGAAGATCGCATGGGCAACGAAAAATTGCAATCAATTGCTGCCTCAAGGGCTTTAACTACATAAATAATCAATGGCGGGTGCACATCTGCGAACATCTCGCGCCCGCCCACCTAAATATCGCGATGGCGCGTGGTGACGTCGGGACTTAGGGGCAGAAATTTTCACTCGGTGGGCGAGCGCGTGCCTGACCCGCTCGAGCGTGAAATGAAGCATGTTGACGTTGGCTGAACACAATCATGCGATAGTTTGGTCGGCAGCATGCCCGCCGACAATTTAAAGGCCTGTTAAAGCCATTAAATAACCAATTAAATTAATTTTTTCCCTGCCCGTGGCCTTTGCATGTTTTTGGAAACCTCATCCACGGGCGGGATGAGGTTCCCAAAAGCAAATAATAAGAAAATAAAAGTTGTAAAATTTAATCAATAACATGTCCCTGCTCATGTGACAGGGTCACACGTGCCTCAGGGAGGTCATGCAGAGTTCACTCGCACGCATGCATGAAGTTTGCACTCCCCCCGCCACCCTCCTCCCGCACAGACAGCAAAAAGCACTGCCATTTGCGCTTCATGCTGGGCGGGCCTTAATTGGCCTACCAGCGTGAAACCGCGGTACAGTACCAATCACGGGCAGTGGTCGGCTTCCCAACTGCCCCTGCTCGCCCCCACCAAGCATCCCTGCCAAGGGCAAAATCCTGCACTGGGGAATTTTGGAAAATTGAAACCAATGCATCTACTGTCTCAGCAGCCACTTCTTTTAAGACTCAAGGATGAAGCCCATCAGGACCTGGGTACTTGACAGCCTTTAGTTCCAATAATTTTCTTAGTAACCTTTCCCTGATGATTGTAATTGTTTTAAGTCCCTCTCTCCCCTTCCCTTCTTGATTTACAATTATTTCTGGGATGTTATATGTATCCTCTAAGGTGAAGGCAGACACAAATATCTGTTCAATTCATCTGCCATTTCCGTATGTTCTATTATTAACTCCATAGACTCACTTTCTGGAAGCACCAACGCTCATTTTAGTTACTCTTTTCCTTTTAAATACCTGGATGACCCCTTATTTTTAAAGAGTGACCCCCTAGTTCTAGATCTTCCCACAAGAGGAAATATCCATTCCAGATCCACCCTCTCAAGACCCCTCAGGATCTTATATGTTTCAACCAAGTTGCCTCCTTGTCTTTTAAACTCCAGTGGATACAAGGCTAGTTTGTTCAACCTTTCCTCATAAGACAACCCATCCATTACAGTTATTAATCTAGTAAACCTTCTCTGAATTGTTTCTAATGCATTTACATCCTTCCTTAAATAAGGAGACCAATACTGTACACAGTACTCCAGATGTGGTCTCACCAATATCCTCTAAAACTGAAGCATAAGCTCCCTAATTTTGTATGCAATTCCCCTCACCATGAACAATAGCATTCTATTGGCTTCCCTAATTACTGGCTGTACCTGCATACTAGCCTTTTGCGATTCATGCGCTAGGACACCCAGGTCCCTTTGCATCTCGGAGCTCTGCAATCTCTCATCATTTAGATAATATGCTTCTTTTTATTTCTTCCTGCCAAAATGGACAATTTCACATTTTCCCACGTTATACTTCATTTGTCATATCTTTGTCCACTCACTTAACCTATATGTATATTGTAGTCTCATTATGTCCTCTTCAGAACATCCTTTCCTACCTATCTTTGCCTTGTTAGGAAATATAAATGGTTTAAGTAAGTTATTTTTGTATTTGTGGGGGCTAGGAATGAGTTTTAGCTTTAATGTTTAAGTTCTATTTGTGTTTCTGTATCTGTGTGTTAAGAAAAGGTCAAATTGAGTTTTAGTTTCAATTTAAAAGGTGGCTGTATTTCTAATGAAAGTTTTACAACTGCTGCAGATAAGTTAAACAAACAAAAGTAGAGAAACCCTGCCTAGCAACAGGGGTCCAGGGGGGCAGGTCCCTCCCACAGACACACACAGAAGAAACTAGAAACAGCAGTTTGATTTCAAAACTGTTTGAGTTCAGTTTGTTTTGTAAGTAGCTGCCAAGAGAGACTGGAGCTAATAGGACAGATAGCAAATCCCAAGCTAATGCAGAAAGTCCACAAAATCCAGGGGAGTGGAACGGGAGAAAGTCCTAAGAAGACCTTCTAGTTAAAGGAGGGACAGGAATCTAGAAAAGGTCCTCTTAATTGAAGTTAGGAGTGAGGGGCAAAGAAAGGCTCCAAGCTTCAAGTTTAAAGCTGCAAGCTTAAAGAGATAAAGGCTTGAGAGGCCAGAAGGTCCATAGAGACAATGGAAAGTCTGTAACTCTTTGCTATGGGCATGTGAAGCAGTGGTGTACTGTTGATGGCTGAGTCAGAGAGAGAGAATGGAAGACAGCTTGAATACATGTGATGACTCAGGGGAGAGGAACATTGAAAGGAGAACTCAAAGCCCTCGAGGTGAACTCTTGCAAAAGGCATCTGAGAGAAAGCATCAGTTTGGGAAAAGATTCCAAAGCAAGTTCTTAGGGAGTGGAAATTGGAAATCCTCTTGCGAAAGACAGAGTTCAGTGAGACTGGTTGGCTCACGGTGTGACAACCGTTTAGCAGCGTGTTGGAGAGAGATCCATAGCATGTGGTTGAGGTGGCATCTAAGGCTAGGTTTCAGAGTGTGGGATGTCTGACCACAGGTTACCAATTGGTTTACATGGACTGTGTATTGCTGTGAACATCAGAGTATAAGATAGCTTTTATAACTTGTGTTCTCCTTACAAATCTGTATATATCTGTAAAGATAAAGTTGTGGGTGAAGGAGTATTGTAATATAATCCATCTTTTCTTGTTTAATAAGTGTTATATGCTTTTGTTAAAAATTCATTAGCTGTCTCCGGTGACTCTGTTCAGTAGCCCCTCTCCACGTATATAAACAAACAAATAAAAGTTAGGATCTATCAAGCTAGATTCCACCCTGGGATCAGGCTTATCCAGTGGTGACCGCAGCTGGGGATCATAACAGTGTCATCAGCAAATTTAGCAACCATACCTTTGGTCCCTTCATCCAAGTCATTTATATAAATTGTAAAAAGTTGAGGCCCCAACACTGATCCCTCTGGCACACCACTCATTATGTCTTGCCAACAAGAAAATGTCCCATTTATGCCTACTCAATGTTTCCTATTAGCTAGTCAATCTTCTATTCATGCCAATATGCCATGAGCTTTTATTTTCAGCAATAACCATTGATGTGGCAATTTATCAAATGCCTTCTAGAAATCTAAGTACAGTACATTCACCACATCCCCTTTATCCACAGCACACGTTACTTCTTCAAAGGACTCCAATAAATTGGTCAAACATGATTCCCCTTTCACAAAACCATGTTGACCCTGCCTGATTATCTTGAGTTTTTCTAAGTGTCCTGTTATAATATCTTTAATAATAACTTCTAACATTCTCTCTGTGACAGATGTAAAGCTAATTGGCCTATAGTTTCCTGCTTTTTGTCTCCCTCCCTTTTTGAATAATTTGCTATTTTCCAATCTAATGGAACCATTCCCAGATCTATGGAATTTTGTAAAATCAAAACCAATGCATCAGCTATCTTACTAGCCACTTCTTTTAAGACCCTAGGATGAAGTCCATCAGAACCCAAGGACTTGTCAGTCTGCAGCACCAATAATTTGCTCACTACCACTTCCCCTGATGATTGTAATTTTCTTGAGCTCCTCCCTCCATTCCATTTCTTGATTTACAGTTATTTCTGGGATGTTACTTGTATCCTCTATGGTGATAATTGATGCAAGATGCCTGTTCAATCTATCTGGCATCTTCTTATTTTCCATTATTAATTCCCCAGTCTCAATTTCTATAGGGCCAACACTCACTTTGTTAACTCTTTTTAAAAAATCTATAAAAACTCTTACTATCTGTCTTTACAGGCAGAATATTACACCCGGCATGCGGGTGCGTGCCCGACATGCCCATGCATAAACTGACGCACAATGATGTCGGCCGTGCGTCCCGATGTCATCCCTCAGTTTCATGATATTTCGCTCAGCAGGTGTATGCCGGAGTCAGATAATTAAAAGGCCTATTAAGGTAATTAACAATCTAATTAAATTCAAATTTACGCTGCCCGTCCAACCTAATGGTTGGTGGGCAGGCAAAAATGCCAAGCGGCCTTTACATTTCTTAGGAAATCTCATCCATAAGCGGGATGAGGTTTCCTAAAGCAAATAAGCATTAAATAAAAACTTTACTTTTGAATTAAAAACATGCCCCAGCTCATGTGACAGAGTCACATGAGGGGACATATTTTATTAAATGTTTATTCTCGTCATTTTTTTTACACAACACTTCAATCTCCCTGAGACAGCTCTGTGCCTCGGGGAGATTGAAGCACTCTTTCGCACGCTGCATGCTGGGCCCGGCTCTTCTTCCTCCCCCCTACTCGCACAAACAGCGCTCAGCGCTGTCGCCCGTGATCCATGCAAGGCGAGCCTTAATTGGCCCGCCCGTATGAAATAGCAGTGCGGAGCCAATCATGGGCAGCGGTCGGCTTCCCAACTGTCCCCGCCCGCCCATGCTGAGCACCCCGGCCAAGGGCAAAATCCTGCCCTATATTTCTAGCCAGCTTTCTCTCATACTCTAATTTTTCCCTCCTTATTAATCTTTTAGTCATTCTTTGTTTTTTCTAATATTCTGTCCAATCTCCTGACCTGCCACCCATCTTTGTGCAATTATATGCTTTTTCTTTAAGTTTGATACTACTTTCGCTTTTTCAGCTAACCACGGATGGCGGGTCCTCCCCTTGGCATTTTTCTTTCTCATTGGAATGTATCTATTTCATGTATTCTGAAAAATCCCCTTAAATGTCCACCACTGCATCTTTACTGGCTTTAACCTTAACCTAATTTACCAGTTCACTTTAACTAACTTTGCTTTCATGCCCTCATAATTTCTCTTATTTAAGTTTAAAATACTAGTCTTAGAAACACTCCTCTCTCCCTCAAACTGAATTTAAAGTTCAACCATATTATGATCACTGCTACCTTGGGATCCCTTCACTATGAGGTCATAAATTACTCCTATCTTGTTGCACAATACCAGGTCTAGTATGGCCTGTTTCTTTGGTTGGCCCCAGAGCGTGCTGTTCTAAGAATCTATTTGATAACATTCTATGAATTCCTCATCTAGGCTATCTTTACCCATCTGATTTTTCCAGTCTACATGTAGATTAAAATCCCCCATGATTATCACCATACCTTTCTGACATGCTCCCATTATTTCTTCCTTTATACCCCATCCTACCATGTGTTTACTGTTAGGGGGCCTGTACACCACCCTAACAAGTAACTTCTTGCCTTTATAATTTCTCATCTCTACCCAAACCACTTCTATATCCTGGTTTCCTGACATTAGGTCATCCCTCTATCTTGTACTAATACCACCATTAATTATGGGGAGGTGGTGATGTAGTGGTATTGTCACTAGACTGGCAACCCAGAAACCCGGATAATGCTCTGGGGACCTGGCTTTGAATCCCACCATAGTGGAATTTGAATTTGATTAAAAGTCTAATGATAACCATGAAACCATTGCCAATTGTCGTAAAAACCCATCTGGTTCCCTAATGCCCTTTAGGGAAGGAAATCTACTGTCCTTACCTGGCCTGGCCTACATGTGACTCCAGGCCCACAGCAATGTGGTTGACCCTTAAATGCTCTCTGAATAAATGCTGGCCTAGCCAGTGATACCCACATCATTTTTAAAAATTACCAGAACCGCCCCCTCCACCTTTTCCTAGCTTCCTGCCCTTACTAAATATTAATCATCCTCCCGTCCAATCTTCTGGTCCACCACTAATTTGTTTTTGGAACTCTTTCAATTTGATACTATCTTCAACTTAATTAGTTAGCCACGGATAGAGCATCCTTCTCTTAGATTCTTTTCTTCTCACTGGAATGTATCTTTTCTGAATATTCTGAAATATCTCCTTAAATGTCTGCCATTGCACCTCTACTGACCTATCCCTTTACCTAATTTCCCAATTCACTTTGTCTTCATGCCCTTATAATTGCCTTTATTTAAGTTTAAAACACAAGTCTTAGACCACACTTCTTTCCCTCAAACTGAATGTGAAATTCAATCATGTTATGATCATTGCTACCTAGATGTGCCTTCACTATGAAGTCATTAATTAATCCTGTCTCATTGCACATTACCAGATTGAAAATAGACTGTTCTCTGGTTGGTGCTAAAATGTGCTGCTCTAAGAAAATGTCCTGAAAACACTCTATGAACTCATCATCCAGGCTACCTTTGCCAATCTTATTCTTCCAAACTGTGTGTAGATTAAAATCACCCATGATTATTGCTGTATCTCTAACAAGCCCACATTATATCTTCTTGTATACCCCGTCCTACAGTGTAGTTACTGTTATGGGGCCTATAAACTACTTCCACAAATAGCTGCTTACCGTTGCTATGTCTTATGTCTACCCAAACTGATTCTACATCTTGAACTTTAGAACTAAGATCATTTCTCTCTATATCAATTAATATAACCTCCCCTTCACCTTTTCCTAGCTCCTTGTCTTTTCGAAATGTCATGTATCCTTGAATATTTAGGTCCCAGCATTTGCCATCTACCATTTTGCCGCTGTTACTGTCCCAAGTCTACCTCAGGCAAAACAAGAATCAAAGCTGTGCTGTGGGCAATATTCAGAATCACATGCGAGCACTCTAGACCACTGAGCTAACCGGCCCACTGAATAAATTGTTCATGTGTGCACCTGCCTTTTTCATAGAAGGTACAGACCATGATGGTTCTAAATTCCAGTGTCAACTCCATATTTCCAACAAGAGGTAAATGCAATCAAGAAGCCAAGTGCATGGCGCCAAAGTGCACATTTGGGTTACACAAGGGATAATTTCATTACCCAGGTTTTTATTAGATTTTTAATATGATATTAATAAGTTCTGCCAAATCTTTTTTGCTTGTATTTTACATAAGATTGCAACTATCTATGGAACTTCACTATATCTTACAGAAAGTGGCAAAGAGTGGAGATTTTTAGAGAAAAAAAATGACATGGAAGATAAGCATAGCTTAGGAAAATGTGCAACTCCTGAACATTTGTAATAACTTTACATTGAATGAACTTATGCAAAGAGGCAGCTGGCAACTTTGCATTGGATGTGCCAAAATCTTTTGGTTATGATAGTTATATTGCCATCTACCCTGTGACATATGAATCCATACTGAAGCAAAGTATTTTTAGTGACTTAAATCAGCTTACCACATTAAATAATATACACTGTGATCTGAATCAAAAACAAGTAAATGGAATTATCAGCCCAAATCTAATTGAATAGTGGGACAGGCTCAGTGGACTGAATGTTCTACTCTTTTCTATGCTCTTTGTTTCGAGGGAGAGTGGATCACTGATTTGTACTTGTACAAGGAAGGGTATTTAGCTGGTATATTGAATTTGGAACATATAAAACCAAGTGGGAAGTTTATCCTTCTATGCACTAAATGTAGCAAAATCATGAACTCATTTTTTTCCAATTCTGTTTATGACTTTGCTATAAGTCAGTGCACAGAGGAAATCTCATCCCCACCCCCACTACACCATGCCAAAGGATGAACAACTATGCAATAGAGAAAGGATTTTCAACATAAGTGTCAAATTAAACTTCATAGGTGAATGTAACAAAAGGGCATCAAGAGTTAACATCATTCTTGCATGTCAAGAATATTGTTCTCTTATGCTGTCTTACCACATTTCAAGTAATAGTACATAATCCTCCATGCTGCAAATAATAATTTAAAATGTATACAATCTCACCCCTTCAAAATAAGGTTACTAACTTTATTTATGGACTTTTCCTTTGACTTGGCTAGATCTCAATTCAGAGTGAAATTCTGAAGAACAAATTAATGAATTTCTGGATTATGTCTGTACTAGTGGCAGAGGTAAATTTTCTATGGCAACAGATAAAGTGACAGTAGAAAAAACAGGCCTTTAGCTCGAAGGAATTGCCAGTGGCACTAAAAAATGCAGATAACAACACTATAGTAATGATACAAACTGCCAACATAGAATGTAAACAAATTACTTTTAATCGAAAATTTCTCTACATTACTTTATCATCATTTCAGAATAAGAGTCCTCATTTTAAAATAAAAGTACAATTCTACATCGAGTTGTGCTCCAATTCGCACTGACATATTCTCGGGGCTATATTGCTCCATGATTTATCAGTGCCTCACGTCGAAAATTCTTACTGTTGTCTTTAAATTCTTCCATGTTCTTCCCTCCTTATCTCCATAATTTCCTCCAGCTCTAAAGCCCTTCCCAAAATTTTCAATCCCCTGACTCCATCTGTCCTCCTCTCCATGCCTGTTCTTCAGACACTTTTCCAAACTCTTGCAACTCTTCCTCCTTTTTCTTCTTAAGAGTGCTTAATTAAATTCCACTTCTTTGTCCAAACATTTGCCCACTTTGTGATCTCTCTTCATAGTTCAGTATCTTTTTTCACCATGTATCTGTGAAACATTTTGGGATGTACTGCTGCATTAAATGTGCGATAAAAAAGCAAGTCGTTTGTTTTGTTATTGTAATATTTGGTCAGCAAATTTATCAATGGGTTTTGAACTCTTCAATAGAATTCTAGCAATACCTTTAATTATCCTAAGTAATGTATTTTTCATTCTTCCTGTTGTACATTCAGAGGTTTATGTTGAGATTTACTAGTCCTCACCAGATCACCTTCAAGGAAGAAAAGGAAGGCAAAATCCTCACCCCTGGCGAGGACTAATCCCATGTTTCTCTTCTTATTGCCTTTATCCTCTATTTAGTCACTTGAACAAGGTCACATACCCAAGGACAATAACATGCTGACCTCAAGTAAGCACTCTTTTCAGGGTTCATTTGCAAGCAGCATTTTAATATTTCTTTCTCAAAATACAGGAAATGCTAGAGATAGATAGCAGATCAATCAGCATATGTATACTTCATCAGAGCTGAAAGCTAAAAGATTAGCAGTCATTTTACTGAGGCTGGAAAAGATGAGAGAGAGAAAAGCGAGGGGAAGAGACAGCAGGAACTCCAATTGCAGAGAAAGTGTTACAGTTGAATGATCTGTGGGCTGATTAATTATTAACTGTTAGGTGATATAAATGAAGCATTGGAGAGAGATTAAAACAACAAAACAATGTGAAATAGTTAAGTGGTCAAAAATCTGCAAGAAAGAGCACAATCATCAAAAGTGCAAGAAAATTTCCGATGTTGAAATGTCTGTTAGTAAAAATAGATTATTGTCTTCTTGCCGGAAGATAAAATTGTATGTCTTTAAGTGTTTGTGTGGAAACAGACCTCTGGGCAGCTCTGAGATCAGTGAAAAATCCTCAAAGTGTTCTGAATCCACTCCCTAAGGCACCTTTCTGGCAGCCTACCTTCACCTTCAGATAGGGCTGACAGAGATGATTGTTTTAGAATGAAATAATCATGACTGCTCCCTGGGAAAGGGACATTGACCTGCATAATGTGGTGCTGATCATCACTGGCCAATTGCACATTAATGGAGTGGAACCCTTTTCAGCAGCAGCAACAACTTGCTTTTATATAACACCTTTAACATATAAAAATATCCCAGGCCAGCACACAGAAGCATAATCAGACATCAATGGGCACATAGCCAAAGAGGGAGTTTACATTTTTTCAGTTTATGTAGGAAAAGGAACTGTATCTAGGGGCCTGGATCAATAACCCTCTTCACTTTCGAAATTCCAGCAACATGATTCTCTCGGGAAGTTTGCTCATGTTTGTTGTAGGTTGTTGGATACCATTCCGTGAGTCTTAATGAAGACTTAAATAGGTTAACTGTATGTGTTTATTCACTATAAGGGCTATGAACATATATACAGTAAAGGGTTGAAGTTAAGAGCTATCTCCAGGCTTGCTTGTGCACATGGCCCTGTTGAACACTAGACTGACCTCAAGGTGCAGGTCATGTGTTCTCTTATATCACTGTATGGCCTGGTAACAGTCCCACGTTAACCATATATGTGCCAGACCCTTATATTACAATGTGGTTGTGCCTGGTCAGTGGAAACATATCAAGTGAGTTAGCCCTGATAAAAAGCAACCTGTTTGATACATCTCTGGATTGCCGATTGACTTATTACAGATGTCCCTCGTAGTATTCTGGATGGAGTTAGCTTAATTAAAGTTAAGAGCAGTAAAAAAGCATGCCAGCCATTGTGCCTAAAGTTATCTTCATGTCTGTTGGCAGCAGATAACACAGCTCTGCAATTCCCTTCCAGCCATAGGCAGCAGGTGTCCAATTTTACTAGGTAACTGTGCCTGGGCCTTGGTATAAGCGCTTGATAGTGACAAGTGTGCACAGTGCAGTTATGGCATAGTTTAATCTCGCTGACATCCTTTATTTAGCTTCCTTTGCCCACTACTATCAAATGTATTGGAATTCAACATTCTAGCACAATCAAGCATCAAGAAATCCCTTGCATCCAGACAGGAATGTTTAATTTAATTAAGAATGCAGAGCGCACAACTCGTGTGCATTATGGCATGTGGAATTTTGGCAGGTTAACCTCTGTTTATATAATTTTTAACTGTTTAATGTGGCTCTTGCATATTTTGAATGAGAATAAGAACTGCTGATGGACAACTAAGTCCATGACTTTACACTGTCCATTATTAAAGCAGCATCCTAGTGACCTCACTCAAACGTGATTGTCAAAACCCACTGCATGCGCAGAATTTTACAGTCATGCCCAGTGGGGCTGACATAAAATTCCACAGGCAGCCTTCCCACCATGCTCCCACCCACCCCCTGACACATCTGAAGTTTTACAGGTTGCAGGCTAGGCCTAGGGCCCGCCTACCATCATCCTAATTGAGGCCCTTAAGTAGGCAACTATTGATGGGAAAGAATAAAAGATTGGACTCAATTTTATCATAAGACATTGGCACTTAAGGGCTGCTTCCCACCCAGCCTCATATTTGAGGCTGGCAGGAGGAGTTCAGGGATAGACCATAAGACCATAAGACATAGGAGCAGAAATTAGGCCATTTGGCCCATCGAGTCTGCTCCGCCATTCAATCATGGCTGATAAGTTTTTCAACCCCATTCTCCAGCCTTCTCCCTGTAAACTTTGATCCCCTTACCAATCAAGAACCTATCTATCTCGGTCTTAAATACACTCAATGACCTGGCCTCCACAGCCTTCTGTGGCAATGAATTCCATAGATTCACCACTATCTGGCTAAAGAAGTTTCTCCTCATTTCTGTTTTAAAAGGTCTTCCTTTTACTCTGAGGCTATGCCCTAAGGTCCTAGTTTCTCCTACTAATGGAAACATCTTCCCCACGTCCACTCTATCCAGGCCTTTCAGTATTCTGTAAGTTTCAATCAGATCCCCCCTCATCTTTCTAAACTCCATCGAGTATAGACCCAGAGTCCTCAAACATTCCTCATATGTTAAGCCTTTCATTCCTGGGATCGTTCTCGTGAACCTCCTCTGGACCCTCTCCAGGGCCAGCGCATCCTTCCTGAGATACGGGGCCCAAAATTGCTCACAATATTCTAAATGTGGTCTCACTAGAGCCTTATAAAGCCTCAGCAGCACATCCCTGCTTTTATATTCTAGTCCTCTCGAAATAAATGCCAACATTGCATTTGCCTTCCTAACTACCAACTCAACCTGCAAGTTAATCTTAAGAGAATCCTGGACTAGGACTCCCAAGTCCCTTTGCACTCCAGATTTCTGAATTCTCTCCCCATTTAGAAAATAGTCTATGCCTCTATTCTTCCTACCAAAGTGCATGACCTCACATTTCCCCACGTTGTATTCCATCTGCCACTTCTTTGCCCATTCTCCTAACCTGTCCAAATCCTTCTGCAGCCTCCCTGCCTCCTCAATACTACCTGTCCCTCCACCTATCTTTGTATCATCTGCAAACTTAGTCAGGATGCCCTCAGTTCCTTCATCTAGATCATTAATGTATAAAGTGAAAAGTTGTGGTCCCAACACTGACCCCTGCGGAACTCCACTAGTCACCGGCCGCCATCCTGAGAAGGACCCCCTTAACCCCACTCTCTGCCTCCTGCCAGACAGCCAATCTTCTATCCATGCTAGTACCTTGCCTCTAACACCATGGGCTCTTATCTTACTGAGCAGCCTCCTGTGCGGCACCTTGTCAAAGGCCTTCTGGAAGTCCAATTAGATAACATCCATTGGCTTTCCTTTGTCTAACCTACTTGTTACCTCCTCAAAGAGTTCTAACAGATTTGTCAGGCATGACCTCCCCTTGATGAAACCATGCTGACTTTGCCCGATTTTACCATGCACTTCCAAGTATTCTGAAATCTCATCCTTAATAATGGACTCTACCAACGACCGAGGTCAGGCTAATCGGCCTGTAATTTCCTGTCTTTTGCCTCACTCCCTTCTTAAACAGGGGGGTTACATTAGCGATTTTCCACTCCTCTGGGACCCTTCCCGACTCCAGTGATTCCTGAAAGATCACCACTAACGCCTCCACTATCTCTTCAGCTATCTCCTTCAGAACTCTGGGGTGTAATCCATCTGGTCCAGGTGAATCATCCACCTTCAGACCTTCCAGTTTTCATAGCACCTTCTCCTTGGTAATGGCCACCATACTCACCTCTGCCCCCCGACTCTCTTGAACTTTGGGGATGTTACTCGTGTCTTCCACTGTGAAGACTGACGCAATGGCAGCCCAGCAGGTCACCTTGCTTGAACCTTGGGCGGGTTGGGGGGGACACCTCCCTCAAGGTCCCCATTTCGACAGCAGGCACCCACTTCTGAAGGTGTCTTCCCTGCTCCCCGAGTGCTGCCTGTCCCCTGCCCTCTCCATCAAGACTCTACCCGCCTCTCTCCACATACCGCCCACCTCCTGCATCTCCTCTCCACTCCCCACCTTGAGACTAGACTGAAGTAGGGGACTTCTTGTAGTCCCAGCCCTGGCCAATGTTGACAGTGGCGCTACTGGGGCTGCAGAGCTGCTGGCCAATCAGGTTGGTTAGCAGCTGTCTG
The DNA here is from genome assembly GCF_964194155.1 of Cetorhinus maximus. Taxonomy (NCBI): domain Eukaryota; kingdom Metazoa; phylum Chordata; class Chondrichthyes; order Lamniformes; family Cetorhinidae; genus Cetorhinus; species Cetorhinus maximus. The sequence continues at coordinate 193,176,544 of NC_135879.1, forward strand.
AGGCAGTACTTACACCTGAGTGAGGGACAGAAGTTCCACCTCAAGGCAAATAATGCTTCTTGGAGCATTAAATTGCTGAGGGGCTGCCATGATTGGCCAGGGTGCATTCCCCATTGGCTCTCTGAGTGGTGGGGCAGGAAACCATGCCATCTGAAAAATCCTGCCCCATGCCTGTGGAACTATTTCTACTGACCAGAATTTATACTAGCTACTTTCATCTTCTCCCATTGGCATATTTGCTTCCTATCTTAATTTTGTAATCATTAGCATTGCTCATTTAGGCACATTATTAGATAAATTTACATGTTTCTGCATTAGGTGCACTATACCAGTGTGTAAAATAATGTTTTCTACGTAGTTCAGTATACATTCTGTTGCCAGAAGAACATAAACTACACACGGGAAATACAATCCAGTATATCTCTCAGTTCACTATGTTAATAACAGTGTCTTAGGATGCAATTGAGAGCAATCTTTTCTTCCTTCCATCTTCTTTTATCAGATTAATGGCCTTCAATCCAGACCAAATGTGTCTCACACCTGAACAAAAGGGCAGCATTGCTGGAACAATAGTTCCCACTTTATAATAAAAGTACTTCATAAGCCTAAATGTGATTCCATTTGAATCTCCCAGTTCGTTCTCTTAACGCAGAGCGATAAATACCGGAATTATGTCCAATGTGGATGAGAAATGGTTCACTCAAGAGTATGGAGGTGGTGCTGCAAATTCTAAATAAATATAGTAACTGTGTTGTAGGTTCCAAATAAGTAATGGTGGCTAAGTTGCCATTTAAACATGATCTTACCATCCCTGAAATCAGTGGGAGTGAGTATCAATGCTGTTATTTACCAATAACATTCTATTTTCAAAAAAAAAACCTTCAACAGCTCATGCATCTCTCCTCAACTTGCAACAAATTAGTGATGAAATATTATGATTTGTCATAGAGAACAATTGTACTCTTATGGCAATTTCCAGCAAGTAATCTATTATGATCAAACCATGAGGACGTTGTATTGTCTAACACTGAGGTGTGTTTTCTCACTATGGATCAGGTACTTCGATCTAAACCTGAGAAATGTGTGTTATTGGCATCTTACTGGAGCCCATTTTATTATGATTTAGATAAATGATTAATTAAGATTGTCCTTTACCTTTCATTTGTAGTCTTCTTTAAAATCAGCTTGAGGTTATATGTAGCAAACATTGTCCTATATCAAGTCTCCAAATATATTGTTAAAACTTCTGACACAAACATTCCAGTTGGAAAAGAAATAAGAACAGAAAATGCAAAAATGGGTTGGGCAGCTTCTGCAGAGAGAGGAACAAATTTTCTGGTTGGCGGGGGACAGAGCGGGAGCGGGCGGGAACGGCACGGACCCGATTGCCGCTCGCGATTGGGTCCGCGCCACCATTTTACGTGGGCCAACCAATTAGGGCCTGCCCAGCATACTTCACGACTCCCATGCACAGCGGGAGTGGGCGGGTGGTGGTGGGCATGCTCAGGCCGCCGGGTCCAATGGCGACCTGAAGGCCTGCATAAAGGAAGGCACTGGCAGCCTCGGAAAGGTGTGGTGCCTAATGTGATGTAGGCAACATGTGTCCAGATAGGGGGTTGGGGGGGTGGGGATCTGGCCTAGCATCTTTGTGTGAGTGTTCGGCAGCAGCGGGGTGAGGAGGCACTGGAGCCCTGATTTGTCCCACTGTGGTTGGAGTGGGCCGTGTGCAAAGAGAGTCCATGTGCAATTTTCACTAATCAATGCTCATAATGTGGCAGAGTGTGCGAGGACTGGCAGTGGGCAGGGACAGATCACCATTCTTAGCTGCTTCGAGGAGGGGGCCCTAGATCTGGAGAGGCGCCATGCGCCCAGGTCCATTGGTGTCAGTGAGGCTGCGGTACCACGGCCAGGTATTTATGCCCAACAGTGAGGTCAGCATTGTTCTCCCAACAGCTATAGCAGTGCTGAATGTTTTTTGATTTAAGTTGGCAACACGGCTTGAGCATTGCTTATGGAAGGATGAGTGCGTAATGATCCGGGGGACAGGGAAGCACTTTGTCATTGTCTCCACATTAACTGATCCACTGTCCTTGTTCTTCCTTTCAGCATCATCGGAGCAGGGCTGGGAGGAGGAGCAGCAGAGGCCCCCTCTCACACCTGAGGGGCCTGAAGTCTCACCAGCGTCACACCATCTCTGCGAGCAGGCACCAGCGCAGATACTAGCACCTTGGTGGGAATTCAAACATTGGCTAGTGTCCCGCGGTACAGTGGTGAGGGCACTTCACAGTCGCTGGAGGAGCTGGCAGAGACAGAGAGTGCCCATGGCGCCAGCAATCGGAGGACTGCAGGGGACCAGGCACTTGCTCAGTCGGTGCCTGATGATATGCCCCTGGAGTCGTCCGCGACGCAGCAGGTGCATGAAATGCGGCCGGGTGTGCGGGAACATTTGGGGAAGATACATGAGGCTATGCTTGGCTTGGTCTCTGTGGTGGAGGAGTCTATGCAGACAATCGCTGAAGCAATGAGCCACATGTCCGAACGCCAAGCATCCTCCATGGAGAGATTGGCAACTTGCGTGGAGAGGCTCTCCCTGGAGACCCATCAGGGCTTCCTGGGGATGCGGTCTGACCAGCAAGCCCCTCACATCGGCATTGACCTCAGCTGGTCAGTGTCAGTGTGGGGGATGGTCTGGGAACCAGCTCGGTGCCCATCCATCCACGGTAAACAGGGAGGTCCGAAGTGACCTCACATCGGCGCAGCAGCTGCCTATCATCTTTGCGGCACCTCTCAGGGTGCTCCGAATGAGGGCGGCAACTCCTCTGCTCCTCTCCCAATGACCTTAGCATCCGGTGAAGCTGTGATGGCTGGGGAGGTGCCAGCTGTGGAACTGGCAGCTCCCTCCCAGGCGGGGCTAACACAGGCTCCATGGGCCAGAGGACGGCCGCCAAGGTCATCGAGGCCAACAGGACAGCAGAGTCAGCTGGCTGTCTTAGATACCACTCCCAGCGAGGGGGCAGCATCAAGACGTAGCATTCAGAAATGTAAACATAAGGCACCTTAGGCACATCACGGGTTTTTCACTGGTGCTTTTGTGTTGGCCTGAGATGAGGTTTATGATTTGCTTTGAATTGGAACACTATTGTCATTTTTTTGGATTAAGTTTCTTTGCTTGCGATATTAAATTCAGCCATGTGACTCTTTTCTTCTGCATGTATACGGTTTCCAAAAATGTTATGAGTGCTTTTTGGGACATTCAGCTTTATTAACAAGGCCCTTAGTTACTGTTCATAACCTGGCAGATTTGGCACTTAGGTATTGAGTATGGAGTCTTGTCCTGGTGGTCCATCTGTGTTGTGCTAGCTGAAGGTTCATTGGATTTAGGCCTCCCGTGTGTCCTTGCCTCCCTGGAGTATGCCCGGGTCAGTGTCTGCCCCCTCAGCATTTCCCTGTGCTGCTCATCCTCGGACTCACTACTGGACTCATCGTGTGCAGCCGCAGCCATTGCATCAATGTCTTCATCATCCACTGCGTCCCCCCTTTCCAGCGCAAGATTGTGGAGAGCACAGCATGCAACCACTATCACTGACAGATGATCTGGGGGATAATGGAGTGTGCCCCCAAGTGGTCCGGGCATCGGAAGCACATCTTGAGAAGACCGATGGTTCTCTCCACCACAGCCCTTGTGGAGGTGTGGCTCCTATTGTACCACTGCTCAACTTCTGTTCTTGGATGGTGGAGAGGCGCCATGAGCCACCTTCTGAGGGGATAGCCATTGTCACCCAACAGCCATCCATCCAGCCGGGCCGGAGCACTGAAGAGCCCCGGCACCTGGGAGTGTCTGAGGATGTAGGCATTGTGGGAGCTGCCTGGGTACTTTGCACAGACATGCAGAATCAGCATCCTGTGATCACACACTATCTGTACGTTCATGGAGTGGAAGCCCTTCCTGTTGACAAAGGCACCAGGCTCACCTGCTGGTGCCTTGATGCCCACATGTGTGTAGTCTATAGCACCCTGAACGTGGGGGAAGCCAGCAATGGCCGCGAAGCCTCTGGTTCACTGTGTCTGGCTTGCCTGGTCCCAACGATAGTGGATGAACGTCAATGCACGTCTGAACAGAGTGTCTGTAACCTGCTTGACACAAGTGTGTACAGCTGATTGGGAGACACCGCAAAGATCACCCACTGGAAGGAGCCAGAGGCATAGAAGTTGAGGGCAGCTGTGACCTTCAGAGCCACTGGCATGGGGTGTCCACCCACATAGTTAGCGGAGATCTCAGGCCCAATCATCTGACAGATATAGTTGACTGTCTCCCTTGAGAAACGGAGCATCCTTCGGCACTGCATCTCAGACATATTGAGGTAGCTGCTTTGCCGCCTGTATACCCTGGCAGCAGGATAGTGGCATCTTCTGCGGCCCATTCCGCTTTGGTCTACCTCTTGGCCTTGTGCCCCTTGTGCCTGCGCCTGTACTCGCAGCGGTGGCTTCTCTGAAGGCTAAATGTGCTCTCCTGGCCTCCTCCCTCTTCCAGCCCTCCCTTCCTCCTCAAAGGAGGTGCCTCCGGTGCACAATTCAGCTCCCATTCCCAGGCTAAGTGAAGGCTTCCTGAAACCTGCAGGCCCAGAAAAGATTCCTCACTGCAGTGTGCTGACCTGAAGGTTAAGAGTCCAGACAAAGCAGATGGAATGCGTTTTGAAGTACTGCAGATCACACAGGCAAGTTTCCATAACTTTGAAAAATAAATACTTGACTATGCACACTCGTGACCACAGTGAGCCCTCTTATCCCGTCCCTGAATGAGATTTACACAAATGTCTCCTATCTGCCTGCCCGTTGCATGGGCACCGAAAAATCATCATCAGTTGGGGAGTCAAGGGCCGTAAGTGGCGTGTTAATTAATGGCAGGCGCACATCAGACATCATTGCGTGCCCGCCCAGTGAAATATCGCGATAGCGCGCAGTGATGTCGGGATGCTCGCCCGACGTTACTGCGCACCATTTGACATGTGGATGTGTGGGGCCCGCCTCTGCATGCCAAAGGTAAAATTCTGCCCAGAATTAACATTTCAGTTTGTGACCTTTCATCAGAACTGGGAAAAGTTAGAAATGTTTTGCGGTTTTGAGCAAGTGAAAGTGGGCAGAGTGAGGAAAAGAACTAAAGGGAAGTTTAAGATTTGGTAGAGAGCAGGAGTACAAGGCCAAAGGGAGTGGTATTAGAACACGAGTAAAGTAATAAAAGATTTGTCTCGGGGAGGTGTGAATGGTAGGATTCTGAAAATCTATCATCCAATAGCAAAGCAAAAGAGAGAAACAAGAAAGAAGAAAACCAGAGGGCAGTACAGTGGGGGTAATATGCATACCATCTGAAAGCTAGCAGTCTAAAATTGTATCAAAATTATCCTAATAAAAATCATCTTTAAGGCCTGCCTGTCTTGCCACATTGACATGGAATAAGTGGCTTGTCTAACCCCTTCAGCTGGTTGTTGGAATGTCCACCTGATACAATCCCCAAAGAGACTGATAAATTTATAAAAGAAAGGAATCCCCGTGACATCAATGGAAAGAAACCAGTTGATGATATTTCACTTTTTAAGATCTTTACTGTAGCAAACAAACTCAAATCAACACGGATCGAACAATCATTAAAAGGCAACTGATACATCAAACTAAAATAAAAGGTATGCTTTGCATTAACTAACTAATGCAATCAAAATATGCCTTACAAAATGATTTTATTGTACCCCAGATATACTGGCAGATAGGTAGCATTGAAAGAACAATCTCAAAGTCACTCCCAGTTCTCTAGCTAAGGTTCACCCCTCCTCCACACCAGGTCAAAACTTCCAGTGTCCTTTGACAATCGTTGTGCTCCACCTGAGTTTTCCAGATCCAAATTTCACTAGCAACACACCCCTCAATGAATCCATACTCCCAAAATGTTCAAGAACCCTGTCTTTGTTGTTCCCTTTATTTTGAACCAAAACTGAACCCTTGAAAATATCCTGCTTTGTGTTTAACATAAGCAGTTTTCCTTGCTGTGATGAGTTGTGATGTGAGCACTACAATTGAAGGTTAGTATTAATTTTCCTGTACATCAAACCATTCTCTACATGGAAGTTTTTTTCTATTTTTAGTGAGCTCTGCCAAAGTATAGTCTTAGATCAGGAGCATTGATTTCTAATGCAAACACCCTATTCCAACATGAAGGGTGTGGATGGGCAAGGTGAGATTGTGGCACATGGAGTGAGATACCACAGAAGACATTTGTATCCTACATGTACCGGCCCATTCAACAGGATTTTCAGATGAAGAGCATCTTACTGGGACTTCTCTACGCATTGTGGGTTCAATAGGTTATGGATGTTTTATTATGTCTTTAAGGGATAGCAATATGACATCACTAAAAGGGAAGTGTGTCATATGATCTAGCCTTAGTTTCACTTTTGCTTTGAGCAGAGTATTTACACACACAGCTCTGGCTGATGATGTCTTCAAGCTGTCTGTCCATGTATAACTGTTCTCATTTGTCTAGTTTAAATAAATGAACCTACAATGTGTTTGCTGAATCCCATATGAGTGATTGCTGCCTTTACATCATCATAACAACATGATATGGTGCTCAGCCTTGGCCAATCATCATGACAGCAAGATTAAGTACAGGAAAATAGGATGAACAGCCTTAGATCATGCTGCATGGCACATCAACACCAATTGTTGATGCGCTCACTAGAACACCTAAAACTAGCAAGGCATATGGAAGATGTGGCCTTCTGCATGTATCAAGGAAATGCCCAGCTTTCCATCCATTCTGCAAAGCATGTGACAGAAAGGGCATTAGAGCAAAGGCTGATGCAGCTGCAAAGAGCTGTGCACTGACACAAACAGACCATACATAAAAGCATTACGATGATGTGCACGGTGAGGCAAAGAGCGACAAACAGATTTCACATTGTCAATCTCGCAGGAAACACAGATGCCATCACACTGTCCGAGGCGTTTGACAAAATCCAAATTATCTGTTCTTAGAAAGATGGCAACTGTTCGTTATTGGCCAAAATTGACACAGCGGCAAGTACCAACAAACAGCCTCTGTGAATGTTAAAAGACATGTATCCACAGACATGGAAGGGCATAGCAAAACCTATTACTGCACACCTTTCAGTATACAACGGTTCACTAATTCCATATGCAAGATTTATAGTCCTGGGGGAGAATTTTCTCCTGGTCGGGCAGGCAGGGCGGGAGCAGGCGCGGAGCCAATTACCACTCGCGATCTGCTGCGCGCAGCCATTTTACGTGGGCAGACCAATTAAGGCCCGCCCAGTGTGACGTGCACCCAAAGTTCTGCTGAAGGGTCATGAGGACTCGAAACGTCGACTCTTTTCTTCTCCGCCGATGCTGCCAGACCTGCTGAGTTTTTCCAGGTAATTCTGTTTTTGTTATCAAAGTTTACAGAATGTTTCAACAAAATTGACAGTTTCAGAGGAGCTGCAACATTACACTTGCAGGAGAATGTGAGCCTGTTAACCGGTCTGGTACATTTTGCACAACACAATGCCAGTAGCCACAAGAATAAATGGCAAAAGGTACCACAATACCGAAACTGTGGAAAACCATCATTGAAGGATGGCCTGATTCAATTCAACATGCCCACAAACACATGAGACCATTTTGGCCTGATTGAGATGAGCTGGGCGTCTCCCAGTGAGGAATTCTTAATGGCAAGCAGGGGATCATACAGAATTTTAGCAACCTGATATCCTTCAACAACTTCATCAGTCACACATGAGCATAGATTGGACATGAAGATTTCCAAGAAAGACAGGCTATTGGTCAGGTATCAACAATGACATTAAAGTCATCATCAAGAAGTATGAGGCATGTCAAGAGCATATGCCAAGTCAACACAAAGGACCACTCATTCCACATGAAGTTCATACCCACCCTTGGTCCAAAATCACAATAGACCTCTTTTGTGTCCACGGCACTGACTTCATCATCATCGACTATGTTTCCAACTACCCCATTATTCGTCAATTGCACAATACATCAAGCACAACTGTTGCGCACACTCTAAGTGATATTTTCAGTTTACTTGGTGCGGCTGGTGAGATCATTATGGATAAAAGTCCGCAATTTATTGGTACGTCATTTCAGGATATGTGTGAGAAGTGGAATATCAATCACAATATCTCTCCTCCTCATTACTCTAGACCTAACAGCTTAGCTGAACAAATGATTCACACGGTGAAATCCATAATTTTCAAATGTAGACAGACCACGCAAGATCTACACATTGCCATGTTACATCTGAGACCGACACCTTTAAGTGCAACTATTCCATCACCGGCAGAGTTCATGTTCGGCATACCAATTTACCTACTCTTACTCATTGTGCTCTACCAGAAACATGAGAGCAACTTTTAAAACTGCAAGAGAAGATGACCAACATACACGATAAAAATGCAGGTACAGAATTGTCAAGTTTACAGTTGGTACAACAAGTTCACATCCAGGATACTACAGAAGATACATGGCAATCAGCTGAAGTACCGAGGATTTGCTTGGAACCCAAGGTCCTATGAAGTCAATACACACAATGGTGCAACTGTGAAGTGTAACCAAGGACAAATCAGATCCATTCCAATTCCTCCACCACCGTACAGTCCTATTGCATCGAGGACTAGATCCCAAATGCAGCCAGGAACAACATCCAAGAGTGACAACCCTACAGATCACAGTGAGCAAATAAAGAAACCTCCAGACAAGGTTGCTATCACAAGATCTAGGTGTACCAGCAGATTACCTCTACGCTTTAGAGGCTCATAGATACATCATTTCCAAATACTTATGTAATGGTAATTAAACATGAAAATCTACAGGTATTGTAAATAGTTATACTTCCTTGGAAGGTGGAAAAGTATATTTAAAAAGAAAGGGGGATGTTGTACTATGCTTAAAGGATAGCAGTATGACATCACTAGAAGGGAAGTGTGTTATGTGATCCAGTCTTAGTTTCATTTTTACTTTTGAGCGGAGCACACACACATATAGCTCTGCCGCTGATGTCTTCCAGCTTTCTATCCATGTATATCTGTTCTCATGGGTCTACTTTAAATAAATGAACCCACAATATGTTTACCCAATCCCTTACAAGTGATTGCTGCCTTTACATCATCATAATAACACAACAAAAGATTTCCTCGAAGTTAAGGGGATGATATGTCAGTTACTGACTATAGATCTTCAGCCCATTTCAATCAGGAGCAGAGCACTGAATTGTTGGTCAAGGTGACTATTACTATGATTTTCACAGAATCACAGAATTTTAATGGCACAGAAGGAGGTCATTGGGCCCATCGTGTCTGCACCGGATCTCCAAGTGAACATTATGACCTAATGCCATTGCCCTGCCTTTTCCCCATACCCCTGCACATTGTTTCTATTCAAAGAAGCATAAAATGCCCTCTTGATTGCTTCGGTTGTACCTGCCTCCACCACACTTCCAGTCAGTGCATTCCAGACCCGAATCGTTGTGTGAAAAAGTTTTTTCTCACATCGCATTTTGTTTGGCATTGGATTCTTTGAAGCAGCATCTGGAGATCTCAGCTATATTAGTCAGACAACAGCTAGCTGTAGTATAAAGGAGGCTGATGCTGATTTCAGAAATTCTGTATAGTTGATTTCCTTCCCTAAAACACCAGAGAAACGAAAAGAAGAGGAAAGGGAGAGGGAGTGAGGTAGCTATACAGTCTAATAAATTAATAGGCTCATGGAGTAATTGTTGGAAGCTGTTCAGTGCAGTTACAATGAATGTATTTACTCAACAATGTGGAAAATTGCCCATGTATGTCTTGCCCACAAAAAGAAGGACAAATTCTTACAATTATGAAGTTTATTATGTTTTGGAACTGTGGCTTTAGTTTAAGGTAAAATGAAGGGGGTCATGTGATCTGTTCTGAAGTCTGCCTGACAGCAAGCCTGGGTGGTTTGATTGATAGAGATGAAAAGGGAGCAGATTATTTTACTAGGACAAAGGTGAAAAGCATTTACACCTGGGGCAGAATTTTCCGTTTGACGGGGGGGTGGGCCCCGCATGTCCGTGCATAAAATGATGCACGGTGACGTCGGGCGAGCGTCTCGATGTTATCGCGCGCCATCACGATATTTCGCTGGGCGGTCGCGCAATGAAGTCTGACGCGCGCTCACCATTAATTAACAGGCCACTTAAGGCCCTTTAGTCTTCAAAAGATGCTGACTTTTCGGCGCCCATGTGATTTTCGGGTTGGCACACGGGCGCAACGGGCAGGCGGGTGGGAGACATTTCTATTAACCTCATCCACGGGCGGGATAAGAGGGCTCAGTGGGGCGGTGAATCCGCTCTGTGAAGTATTTATTGGAGAAAGCTTTTTAAACTTGCCCCTGTGATCTGCAGTACTTCGGAACACATCCCAGCAGCTTTTTCTGGACTCTTAACCTTCAAGTCAGCACTCTGCAGTGAGGAATATTTTCCAGGCCTGTAGCTTTCAGGAAGCCTTCCCTTAGCCTGGGAATGGGATCTGATCTGTCCACTGGAGGCAGCTCCTCTAAGGAGGAAGGGAGGGCTAGAAGGAAGAGGAGGCCAGGAAAACACATTCAGCCTCCAGGTGAGCCACCTTTGGTAGTACAGGCGCAGGCACAAGGGGTGCAGGGCCAAGAGGTAGTCCAAGGAAGAAGGGGCTGCAGAAGACACCACCATCCTGCTGCCAGGGTATACATGTGGCGAAGCAGTTACCTCAATATGTCTGAGATGCAGTGCCGAAGGAGGCTCCGTCTCTCAAGGGAGACAGTGAACTATATCTGTCAGATGATTGGGCCTGAGATCTTCGCTAACTGCTTGGGTGGACACCCCATGCCAGTGGCTCTGAAGGTCACAGCTGCCCTTAACTTCAATGCCTTTGGCTCCTTCCAGTGGTCAGTGGGTGATCTTTGCGGTGTCTCCCAATCAGCTGTCCACACTTGTGTCAAGCAGGCTACAGACGCTCTGTGCAGACGGGCATTGACGTTCATCCACTTCCATTGGACCGGGCAAGTCAGGCACAGTGATCCAGAGGCTTCGCGGTGATTGCTGGCTTCACCCGCGTCCAGGGTGCAATAGACTGCACACGTGTGGCCATCAAGGCACCAGCAGGTGAGCCCGGTGCCTTTGTCAACAGGAAGGGCTTCCACTCCATGAACGTGCAGATAGTGTGTGATCACAGGATGCAGATTCTACAAGTCTGTGCAAGGTACCCAGGCAGCTCCCACGATGCCAAGATCCTCAGACACTCCCAGGTGCCGGGGCTCTTCAGTGCTGCAGCCCGGCTGGATGGATGGCTGCTGAGTGACAAGGGCTATCCCTCAGAAGGTGGCTCATGACACCTCTCCACCATCCAAGAACAGAAGCTGAGCAGCAGTACAATAGGAGCTACGCCTCCACAAGGGCTGTGGTGGAGAGAGCCATCGGTCTTCTCAAGATGTGCTTCCAATGACTGGACCGCTCAAGGGGCGCACTCCAGTACCCTCCAGATCGTGTGTCACTGATAGTGGTTGCATGCTGCACTTTCCATAATCTTGCGCTGGAAAGGGGGTACGCAGTGGACGATGAAGACATTGACGCAGTGTCTGTGGCTGCACACGATGAGTCCAGCAGTGAGTCCGAGGATGGGCATGCACGGGGAAATGTTGAAGGGGTAGACGCTGACCCAGGACTACTCCAGGGAGGCAGGGACACCCGGGATGCTTTAAACCAACGAACCTTCAGCTAGCACAACACATATGGACCTCCAGGACAAGCCTGGGCTGCTGCCTCGATCCTCGACACCTAAGTGCAAAATCTGCCAGGTCATCAGCAGTAACTAAGGGCCTTGTACATAAATATGAATGTCCGAAGAAACACTCATGACATTTCTCTTAAACATACACATGCAGAAGAAATGAGGCACCCTCAGCCATGGTCACACATCTGGCATTTAATGTGTGAATCAGAAGTTCTCACAATTATTAAACAATAGTGTCAATTATCAAAAAGAAATCATAAGGACCTAATCTCAGGCCAACACAAAAGCACCAGTGAAAAACCCTTGTTGTGCCTAAGATGCCTTATGCATTCGCTTCCGGGTGCTACGTCTTGGTGCTGCCCCATCGCTCGGAGTGGCATCTGAGACAGCCTGCTGACTCTGCTGTCCTGTTGGGCTCGAGGACCTTGGCGTTCGTCCTCTGGCCCTTGGAGCCTGTGCTGGCCCCGCCTGGGAGGGAGTTTCCAGTTCCACAGCTGGCATCTTCCCAGTCCTTAAAGCCTCACAAGATGCTATGGTCTCTGGAAGAGGGGCGGAAGAGCTGGTGCCCTCAACCGGAGCGCCCTGAGCGGAGCTCACAGAGACGCCAGGCAGCTGCTGCGCCGATGTGAGGTCGCCTTGGACCTCCCTGCTCACCTTGGATGGATGGGAACCGAGCTGGGAAGCTTGATGCCCACACCATCTCCCTCTCTGGCACTGACCAGCTGAGGTCAATGCCGATGTGAGGGCTTGCTGGTCAGAGTGTATCCCCAGGAAGCCCTGGCAGGTCTCCTGGCGTAGGCTTTCTACGAGAGTCGCCACTCTCTCCATGGAGGATACTTGGCACTCGGACATGTGGCTCATTGCTTCGGTGATCGTCCGCGTAGACTCCTCCACCACGGAGACCAAGCCAAGCATAGCCTCATATATCTCCCCCAGATGCTCCCGCACATCCATCTGCATTTCCTGTACCTGCTGCATTGCAGACAACTCCAGAGGCACATCATCAGGCACCGACTGAGCATGTGCCTGGTCCCCTGCAGTCCTCCAGCTGCTGGCGCTATGAGCACTCTCTGTCTCTGCCAGCTCCTCCAGTGATTGTGAAGTGCCCTCACCACTGTGCCCCGGGACACGAGCCGATGTTCGAATTCCCACTGAGGTGCGAGTATCTGCGCTGGTGTCTGCCTCGCAGAGATGGTGTGACACTGGTGAGACTTCAGGTCCCTCAGGTGTGAGAAGGGGCCTCTGCTGCTCCTCCTCCCGGCCCTGCTCCGATGATGCTGAAAGGAAGAACAGGGACAGTGGATCCGTCAGCGTGGAGACAATGACAAACTTCATCCCTGTCCCCCCTGGCTCATTATGCGCTCAACCTTCCAGAACCAATGGCCCAGCAATGTTGCAACAATAACTAATTTAACAACCTTCAGAGCTATGGCTGTTGGGAGAACAATGCAGACCTCACTGTTGGCCTTAAATGGCCGTGCCACCCCAGCCTCACCGACACCAGTAAACCTGGGTGCATGCCGCCTCTCCAGCTCACGGGCCTCCCGCACCGAACCGGCTTACCATGGAGAGCTGTGCCTGGCTGTCTCCAGTCCTTGCACGCTCGGACGCGTTATGAGCATTCTTCTCCCGAAAAAGAGAGACCATTCATTAGGGCAAATTGCATATGGACTCTGCTCGCGCATGGCCCACCCCAACCAGAGTGGGGCATATCAGGCCTCCAGTGCCTCCTCTCCCCGCTGCTGCTGATCATTCAGACAAAGATGGTGGGCCTGCTCCCCATCCCCTCAATGCCACCTTGGACACACACTGTCTACATCACATTAGAACCACATGGTATTTCCTTGCATAGCAAAGAGGCACAACCACATGCAGCGTAGAGGGCATCAGATGGTTCTTTGCCACGACACCTTGAGGCTCCCCTTCTACCATCTCATCACCCTGAATAGGACATGTCCTGGGGTTCTGAGTATGTGCCTAGCTGCAGCTCCTCCAGGTTGCCCCCAAACTAGTCATGTGCGACTAAGAGCACATGGTGCAGGGGAGAACTCACCTCTTCATGACCCACTCAGGCTGATCTCAGCATAGGCACTATCTGCTTGGTCACCCAGCAAAGGAAAATGCCCTAAATTATTCAATGCAGTCACAACAATCGGACTTGGTGGGGGGGCGGGGGGAGGGGGCCTCAGAGGGTAAGGCTACCTGTTGGGTGAAATGCCCAATGCCAATGTGGTACTCACCCTGCCAGAGTGCAACAAATCATTGAAGCGCTTACAGCACTGGATCCAGGTGCGCTGCACCACGTCACGGGAGCTCACCACCTCCGTCACCTCCTCCCGGGCATGTTTAGTCACGTGGAAGGGCCTCCTCTCCCATCCGAGGGGTCCAACACCTCCCGCCGTGCTGCCACCTCCTCGAGGAGGGCAGCAAGGCGTTTATCAGAAAAACGAGGGGCGCATTGGCCCCCCCTCTGACCTATCCTGCAGCCTGGCCTGCTCCTCTGGCCTACCCTGCAGCCTGGCCTGCTCAGCCGAACCCCTCAGGTGGTTCTGGAACTGCCCATTGTCAGCAGCCTACAGGAGGCTGCCAGGCCTTCTTTTAAACAGACGGCCATGTCGCCATTGGACCTGATGGTCTGGGCATGCCCGCCGCCTCCCACCCACTCCCGCTATCTACGGGAGTCAGCAAATATGCTGACTCAGGTTTAGTACCTAATTGGCCCGCCCACGTAAAATTGGTGGAGCAGACCCGATCGTGGGCAGCGATCAGGTCCACGCCCGCTCCCGCTCCCGCTACCCCCCACCCCAAATGGAAAATCCTGGCCTTGGAGACAATGGCAGCAGCCTGTCTGCTAACAACGGATAGACTGTGAGTCTCCAAAGTCCCAGGAAAGTGTTGAACCTATCAGGTTGCAAACAGCTGTGATTCAAACTGTCCATTTAGTTCCTAGACAAAAGTGCATTGGGCTCTCAAGGATAGCCAATCAGAATTTCTACCTGGATACAAGGCCCATGTGTTTCACATTGCTGTGGAAATGGGCTTTGAGAGAGGAAGGGTTTCTAAAATAACCCTGAAAACTCACAGACACATTTGGTCTCTCAGAATCCAGGAGCGAGAGAGAAAGAGTATATAGAGGCCAAAATTCTCTGATTCATCGTGCCAGAATGCAGGTGGAAGCTTGGTTTCGGAATGAAAATACCAAATTCCTGAGGAGTTAAAACAAAGCTCGAAGATTCGGCTAGCTTGCACTAGACAGAGTATCTCCAATAATACTCTTTCTGTGAAGGACCATTCTGGGCTTAGAATTATCAGGCTGAGAAAGGAAAAGAATAGAAGTAAACCTTTGGGAGCTAAGAATCACTTTGTACTGATTTTGGGAGAATTGAATGCTGACTTAAAGGACAGAGTAATGTATACCTGTGAAGTTTTTTTTGGTTGTGTTTTTCAGCTAAAATAAGAAGGGGGCATTCTGTTCTGTAGTTTAAAGTATGAATTTCCTATAAAGATAGTGTTTAGTCAATAGAGCTAGTCATCTTGTGTTACAGTAAACATCTTAAAACCTGAAATCTTGTTGTGCTATTCTTTCAGCTATTAACTGGAAATTCAGATTGCTTTTAAAAAGTTATCGGTCTCTATGGGGATCAAAATAAAACCTATTCTGGCCAATTACCCCTCCATCAATCTATTGTTTCTTGTGGTGCAATGGGTAGCATCCCTGCCTCTGAGTCAAAAGCTCCAGGTACGAATCCCAACCCAGGACTTGATGGCCAAGGAAGGTGCATTCATGATTCAAACAGGTTGAGTATCAATCTGCAAATCCTTTCAATTCATGCCAATGACAGGCAGTAAGAGCAGGAGAGATTCCTGGTCAGCCATGTAGTGGAAAGAACATCTGAGCCTCTACCATCACCATCCATTGCTCTAAAATACCACGGGCATGTATAAGTGCATGTTGCCACACAACCTGGACTCCCTGAGTAAACTGTAACACACTGCACCACCAATATACTTTCAATCATGAATAAGGAGTTGGAAATAGTCATCAACAGCGCGATGAAATGGTACTTATTCAGCAACAAATTGCTCACTGCAATTTGGGTTCTGCCAGAGCCATTTACTGCCAGACCTCATTACAGCCTTGGACAAACATGCAAAAAGAGCTGAATTCCAGAGGTGAGATGAAAGGGATTGCCCTTGACATCGAGGGAGCATTTGACCGAGTTTGTGTTATCAAGGAGACTTAGTAAAATTTAAGTCAATGAAAATTGGGGAAAATTCTCCAATGGTTGGGATCATATCTAGCACAAAGGAAGATGGTTGTGGTTGCTGGGTGCCAATGATCTTAGCCCCTGGGCTCAACCATATTCAGCTGCTTCATCAATGACCTCCCGCCAACATTAGGTCAGAAGTGCCAACGTTTGCGAATGATTTGCACAGCATTCAGTATCATTCATGACTCCTCTGACAATGAAGCAGTCTGTGCCTGCATACAACAAGACCTGGATAACATTCAGGCTTGGTCTGATAAGTGGTGAGTAACATTTGCACCACACAATTGCTAGGCAATGTCCATCTCCAACAAGAGAGAATCTAATCACCTCCCATTGACATTCAATGACATTACCATCACCCACCATCAACATCCTGGGAGTTACCATTGACCAGAAACTGAACTGGAACAGCCAGATAAAGACTGTGGCCACAAGAGATTGTCAAAGACTTGAAATTCTACGGCGAGCAACTCATCTCATGACTCCCCAAATTCTGTCCACCATCTACAAGGCACAAAGCATGATGAAAAACTCTCCACTTGCTTGGATGAGTGAAGGTTGAATAAGACTCAAGGATCTCAGCACCCTCCAAGACAAAACAGCCCACTTGATCCACCATCTTACACATTTGCTCCCTCCACTACCAATGCACTGTGGCAGCATTATGGGCCATCTACCAGTTACACTGTTGAAACTCGCCAAGACTCCTTCAACAGCAGTTTTCAAACCTGTGACCCCTACCACCTAGAAGGCCAAGGGCAGCAGGTGCATGGGAACACCACCACCTGCAAGTTCCCCTCCAAGCCACACACCATCCTGACTTGGAAATATATAGCCGCTCCTTCACTGTCGCTAGGTCAAAATCCTGGAACTCGCTCCCTAACAGCACTGTGGGTGTACCTACATCACATGGACTGCAGCAGTTCAATAAAGTGGCTAACCACCAAAATCTCAAGGGAAATGATGGATATGCGATAAACGCTGGCCTTGCCAGTGATGCTCACATTCCATGAACAAATTCAAAAAGAAGTGCATGTCAGGCTCAAAGCCTCGTTATGGTAATCCTCTTAATTTCATGACCAAGACTGGCTTTCATTCCACTAATGTGGAGCTGGTGTGCAGTACCAGTCATCTTATCCTGTGCAAATTTGGCCTCCATACAGAAAGTTGCCATGGTGCTTTTCACGCACAAATCCACCAAACCAGACTTCATCATTCTAAGCTTTGTATCAGCATGGTTGACAAATGATCAGGAATATCACCTGCAGTCATGGCTTATAACTTCACTAAAGCTCAAATGGACAAAAAGGAACAATAGATAGAATGTTATATGGCAATGCAAGAAGTTGGAAGAACAATGGGGTTGAAGGTGGGTTTTTGAGAAGGGGTTGTTGATGGCACTTTGGAAGGTGATAGGGATAGCAACTGAGGAGAGAAACCCACTTACAATAGCAGCTAGTATGGGTGGCCAAGTAATGTGCTTTGGTCAGCAGTTTAGTGCAAATAGGGAAAAGGGAAAAAGAAGTGGTCTGATGGATGAAAAGAGATCAAAGCAGATATGAGAGATGATAGAAGAGAAAGACAGGGTTTACTATCCTAAGATAAGGGGAGGTTTTCGGAAAGGGAAGAGAGGAAAACAGCAGAGGCAGCTGTATGAATGGTCTCAATCTCAATGATTTAAAAGTTCATGAACACCTTTTAAGAAGAGCGTGGAGAGTGGGGAGACTTCATTTAAAAAAGAGCGGAGAGAGCATGGAGAGTTCATTTTAAAAATAGCGGGGAGAGCAGGGAGACTTCATTTTATAAAAGAGTGGGAGAGTTCATTTTAAAAAGAGTGCAGAGAGCGAGGAGAGTTCATTTAAAAAAGAGTGGGGAGAGCAGAAACACATAATTTTAAAAAAAGAGTGGGGAGAGTTTAGTGAGACCAGCAGTGGAGCGACATTACAAACCACAACGTGATGCGAGTGCAGGGAAAGCAGCTGATTAGTGAGTAGGATTGGTGAGTATTTCTAGTCTTTAAAGTAAAAGTGAAGTCTTTAGTTTGTGTTTAGGGCTTTAGCCTTTTTTTTCTCTCTTTTTTGTTAAAAATAGCTTGTTAAGTATAAGATTGATACTGGTGTAAAAAATTAATTACAATAAAGTGTAAAGAGTGTCGATACTAGAGTAAATAATTAATAAATTAAATAAAATACAATAGTGATGGCAGGCCAGGTGATGTGTTGCTGCTGCAGCATGTGGGTTGAGATGGACACCAAGGTGATCCAGAGCAAACACATTTGTAATAAGTGTTTGCAGCTCGAGGAACTTTGGATCCGAGTTGAATAGCTGGACTCTGAGCTGCAGACATTGCGCCACGTCAGGGAGGGGGAAAGTTACCAGGAGACTTTGCTCCAGGAGGCAGTCACAACCCTCAGATGAGGTAATTCCAATTTGTTCTAACAGGAGGGTGTGACTGCAGGTAAGACAGGTAAAGGGACCCAAGGGGTAACGTTCGAGGAGCCTCGGCCCCTGCAATTGTCCAACAGTTATGAGGTTCTTGCAAGCAGTGTGGATGAGAGCGGGGACTGCAGGGAGGATGAGTGAGCTGACCACAGCACCATGGTACAGGGAAACATTCAAGTAGGGGCGGAAATAGGAGCGTAGTAGTGGTAGGGGACAGTGTAATTAGAGGGATAGATGCTGTTCTCTGCAGCCGTGAGCGTGAGTCCTGAAGGCTGTGTTGCCGGCCAGGGTTAAGGACATCTCCTCAGGGCTGTAGAGGAACTTGGAGTGGGGGGGTGGAGGGATCCAGTTGCCGTCGTCCACGTTGGTACCAACGACATTGATAGGACTAGAAAGGAGGTTCTGCTGAAAGAATTTGATCAGTTAGGAGCTAAATTAAAAAGCAGAACCTTCAAGGTAATAATCTTGGGATTACTACCTGAACCAGAGGCAAACTGGCATAGGGTAAATAATAACAAGGAGTTAAATGCGTGGCTCAAAGATTGGTGTAGGAGGAATGGGTTTCAGTTCATGGGGCACTGGCACCAGTACTGGGGTAGTGGGGAGCTGCTCCGGTGGGACGGGATTCACATGAACTGTGCTGGGACCAATGTCCTGGTGAATCAAATAATTAGGGCTGTAGAGAGGGATTAAACTAATTAGAGGGGTGGGGGTTCTGGAGCGGGGATATGTAGGCTTACAAAGCAGAACGATATAGCAGCATTGCAGGGCAGCTATTTAGGTAATGATACCCAGTGTGTGACAGGAAGGGACAGAGTGTACAAACATAAAAAAACAGCAGCAAATAGGGTCAAAGGGGGAAAAATGGTAAAAAGGCAAAATTAATGGCTGTTTACTTAAATGCACATAGTATTCAGAACAAAGTAAATGAATTAACAGCACAAATACAGGTTAATGGGTATGATCTTGTAGCTATTATGGAGACATGGTTACAAGGGGGTCAGTGTTGGGAAGAGCAGTCGGAGAGGCAGACCTGCGGGAAATAGACAGAGCGGGGAGAGAATAAACCCAGCCCAGGGACCTGTCAGATGTTCAGAACTGGCCCGCTATGAGTTTGAAAGGTGAGTGAAAAACACAAATTGTGACATTACAGGAAAGAAGCAATTTGATTGGTTAGAGAAGAAACTAACTGTTTGGTGAGTATCTGGTAAGTGTTTGAGGTTTATTCTATTCCTAAGGTTTAAAATAAGGTAGGAACTGTACATTTGGGCAAGGTTTATTATGTAAGACCAGCCGAAATGGTTTTCTACTTCGATAAAAGAGCGAGAATTCAAGGTATAAAACACTGAGAGGTCAGGAATAAAACAGTGAGAGTTCAGGAAAGATAACAGCGAGAGTTCCGGAAGTTAAACAGCGAGAGTTCGGGGGAAAAAAACAGCAAGAGTTCAGGATATAAAACAGCGAGAGTTCAGGAGATAAAGCAGTGAAAATTCAGGATATAAAACAGTGACAGCTCAGGAAATTAAACAGCAAGAGTTCAGGGGATAAAAGAACGAGATTTCAGGAGATAAAAAAGTGACATCTCAGGATATAAAACAGCTAGAGTTCAGCATATAAAACAGCGAGAGTTCAGGATATAAAACAGCTAGAGTTCAGGGGGTAGAACTGCGAGAGTTCGGGAGATAAAGCACCTAGAGTTCAGGGTGTAAAACCAAGAGTTCAGGGGATAAAACAGCGAGAGTTTAGGGGAAAAAAGAGCAAGAGTTCAGGATGTAAAACAGCGAAAGTTGAGTGGATAAAGCAACGAGAGTTCAGGGGATAAAACAGTGAGAGTTCGAGAGTTCAGGAGGTAAAGGAGTGAGAATTCAATATAAAACAGTGAGAGCGTAGTGGATAAAGGTTGGGAATTCAGGATATAAAGCAGCGAGAGTTCAGGGGATAAAACAGCGAAAGTTCAGGAGATAAAGCAGTGAGATTTCAGGAGATAAAACAGTGAGAGTTGAGGGAATTAAACAGCGATAGTTCAGGAGATAAAATAGCGAGAGTTCACGTCATAAAACAGCGAGAGTTCAGTGGATAAAGCAGGGGGAATTCAGGATATAAAACAGCGAGAGTTTGGGATATATAACAGGGAGAGGTCAGGGGATAGAACAACGAGAGTTCAGGAGATAAATCAGGGAGATTTCAGGATATAAAACAGCAAGAGTTCGGGGGATAAAGCAGCGAGAGTTCAGGATATAAAACAGTGAGAGTTCAGGAGATAAAACAGTGAGAGTTCAGGAGATAAAACAGTGAGAAGTGAGGATATAAAACAGTGAGAGTTCAGGAAATAAAACAGCAAGAGCTCAGGGGATAAAACAGCAAGATTTCAGGGGATAAAGCAATGAGAGATCAGGGGATAAATCAGCGAGAGTTCAGGAGATAAAACAGTGAGAGTTCAGGGGATGAAACAGCGAGAGTTCAGGAGATAAAACAGTGAGAGTTCAGGAGATAATACAGTGAGATTTCAGGAGATAAAACAGCGAGGCTTCAGGAGATAAAACAGTGAGAGTTCAGTGGATAAAACAGCGAGAGTTCAGGGGATAAAACAGCGAGAGTTCATGAAATAAAGCAGTGAGAATTCAGGATATAAAACAATGAGAGTTCAGGGGATAAAACAGTGAGATTTCAGAAGATAAAACAGCGAGACTTCAGGAGATAAAACAGTGAGAGTTCTGTGGATAAAACAGCGATGGTTCAGGATATAGAACAGCGAGAGTTCAGGAGATAAAACAGTGAGAGTTCAGGAGATAAAACAGTGAGAGTTCAGGATATAAAACAGTCAGAGCTCAGGAAGTTAAACAGTGAGAGTTCAGGGGATAAAAGAACAAGATTTCAGGAGATACGTCAGTGAGAGTTGAGGAAATTAAACAGCAAGAATTCAGGAGATAAAACAGCGAGAGTTCAGGATATAAAACAGAAATATTTCAGGAGATAAAACAGTGAGAATTCAGGAGATAAAATAGCGAGAGTTCAGGATATAAAACAGCGAGAGTTCAGGAGATAAAGCAGTGAGAATTCAATATAAAACAGTGCGAGTTCATTGGACAAAGCTAGGGGAGTTCAGGATATAAAACAGCAAGAGTTCAGGAGATAGAACAGTGAGAGTTCAGGAGATAAATCAGGGAGATTTCGGGAGCTGAAACAGCGAGTGTTCAGGGGATAAAACAGCGAGAGTTCAGGATATAAAACAGAGGGAGATCGGGGGATAAAAACAGCAAGAGTTCAGGAGAAAAAACAGCAAGAGTTCAGTGGATAAAACAGTGAGAGTTCAGGAGATAAAACAGTGAGAGGTGAGGATATAAAGCAGTGAGATTTCAGAAGGTAAAGCAGCAAGAATTCAAGGGATAAAACAGTGAAAGTTCAGGAGATAAAACAGTAAGAGGTGAGGAGATAAAGTTGTGAGATTTCAGGAGATAAAACAGCGAGAGTTCATGGGATAAAACAGTGAGAGTTCAGGAAATAAAACAGCAAGAGCTCAGGGGATAAAACAGTGAGTGTTCAGGAAATAAAACAGCAAGAGCTCAGGGGATAAAACAGCGAGTGTTCAGGGGATAAAGCAGCGAGAGTTCAGGAGATAAAACAGTGAGAGTTCTGGATATAAAACAGTGAGAGTTCAGGAGATAAAACAGCGAGAGTTTGGGATATAAAACAGTGAGATTTCATAAGATAAAGCAGGAAAAATTCAGGGGACAAAACAGTGAAAGTTGAGGAAATAAAACTGAGAGAGAGGAGGATATAAAACAGTGAGATTTCAGGAGATAAAGCTGCGAGAGTTTATGGGATAAAACAGTGAGATTTCAGGAGATAATACAGCGAGAATTCAGGAGATGAAACAGCGAGTGTTCAGGGGATAAAACAGTGAGAGTTCAGGATATAAAACAGAGGGATATCAGGGGATAAAACAGCAAGAGATCAGGAGATAAAACAGCAAGAGTTCAGGGGATAAAACAGTGAGAGTTCAGGAGATAAAACAGTGAGAGGTGAGGATATAAAACAGTGAGATTTCAGAAGGTAAAGCAGCAAGAATTCAAGGGATAAAACAGAGAAAGTTCAGGAGATAAAACAGTAAGAGGTGAAGAGATAAAATTGTGAGATTTCAGGAGATAAAACAGCGAGAGTTCATGGGATAAAACAGTGAGAGTTCAGGAAATAAAACAGCAAGAGCTCAGGGGATAAAAGAGTGAGTGTTCAGGGGATAAAGCAGTGAGAGTTCAGGGGATGAAACAGTGAGAGTTCAGTGGATAAAACAGCAAGAGGTCAGGGGATAAAACAGTGAGAGTTTAGAGGATAAAACAGTGAGATTTCAGGAGATAAAACAGTAAGAGGTCAGGATATAAAATAGTGAGATTTCAGAAGGTAAAGCAGCAAGAATTCAAGGGATAAAACAGTGAAAGTTCAGGAGATAAAACAGTAAGAGGTGAGGAGATAAAGTTGTGAGATTTCAGGAGATAAAACAGCGAGAGTTCATGGGATAAAACAGTGAGAGTTCAGGAAATAAAACAGCAAGAGCTCAGGGGATAAAAGAGCGAGTGTTCAGGGGATAAAGCAGTGAGAGTTCAGGGGATGAAACAGTGAGAGTTCAGTGGATAAAACAGAAAGAGATCAGGGGATAAAACAGTGAGAGTTTAGAGGATAAAACAGTGAGATTTCAGGAGATAAAACAGTAAGAGGTCAGGATATAAAATAGTGAGATTTCAGGAGATTAAACAGCAAGAGTTCATGGAAAAAACAGTGAGATTTCAGGAGATAAAACAGCAAGAGTGCAGGGGAAAAACAGTGAGAGTTAAGGGGATAAAACTACGAGAGTTGAGGATATAAAACAATGAGAATTCAGGAAATAAAACAGCAAGAGCTCAGGGGATAAAACAGCGAGTGTTCAGGGGTTAGAACAGCAAGCGTTCTGGAGATAAATCAGTGAGAATTCAGGAGATGAAACAGCGAGACTTCAGGAAACGAAATAGCGAGTGTTCACGAGATAAAACAGCGAGAGTTCAGGATATAAAGCAGCGAGAGTTTGGGGGCAAAACAGTGAGAGTTCAGGAGATAAAACAGCGAAAGTTCATGAGATAAAACAGGGAGAGGTGAAGATATAAAATAATGAGACTTCAGGAGATAAAACAGCGAGAGTGCAGAGCAAAAACAGTGAGAGTTATGGGGATAAAACAGCGAGAGTTGAGGATATAAAACAGTGAAAGTTGAGGAAATAAAACAGCAGGAGCTCAGCGGATAAAACAGAGAGTGTTCAGGGGATAAAGCAGTGAGAGTTCAGGATATAAAACAGTGAGAATTCAGGAGTTAATAGAATGAGATTTCAGGAGATTAAACAGCGAGAGTTGAGGATATAAAACAGTGAGAGGTCAGTGGATAAAACAGCGAGGGTTCAGTGCATAAAACAACCAGAGTTCAGGATATAAAACAGAGAGAATTCCGAAGCTGAAACAGCGAGGCTTCATGGGGTCAAACAATGAGAGTTGAGTAGATAAAATAGTGTGAATTCAGGGAATAAAGCAGTGAGAGCTCAGGGGATAAAACAGCAAGAGCTCAGGATATAAACCAGTGAGAGTTCAGGGGATAAAACAGTGAGAGTTCAGGAAGTAAAACAGCAAGAGTTCAGGGTATAAACCAGTGAGAGTTCAGGGGATAAAACAGTGAGAGTTCAGGGGATATATCAGCAAGAGTTCAGGAGATAAATCAGCGAGAGGTCAGGGGATAAAACAACGCGAGTTCAGGAGATAAACCAGTGAGAGTTCAGGAGATAATACAGTGATATTTCAGGAGATAAAGCAGCGAGGATTCAGGATATAAAAGGGTGAGAGTTCAGGGCATAAAACAGTGAGATTTCAGAAGATAATGCAGCGAGACTTCAGGAAATAAAACCGCGAGGGTTCAGTGGATAAAACTGTGAGAGCTCAGGTGAGAAAACAGTGAGAATTCAGGATATAAAACAGTGAGAGCTCAGGCAATTACACAGCAAGAGTTCAGGGGATAAAGGAACGAGATTTCAGGAGATAATAGAGCGAGAGTTGAGGAAATTAAACAGCGATAATTCAGGAGATAAAATAGCGAGAGTTCATGATATAAAACTGCGCGAGTTCAGGATATGAAATAGCAATACGTCAGGATATGAAACAGAAAGAGTTCAGGAGATAAAGCAGTGAGAATTCAGGATATAAAACAGGGAGAGCTCAGGAATTTAAACAGCGAGAGTTCAGTGGATAAAAGAACGAGATTTCAGGAGATAAGACAGTGAGCATTGAGGAAACTAAACAGTGAGAATTCAGGAGATAAACTAGCGAGAGTTCAGGATATAAAACAGCGAGAGTTCATGATATAAAACAGCGAGTGTTCACGGGTTAGAACAGCGAGCGTTCAGGAGATAAGTCAGTGAGATTTCAGGAGATGAAACAGCGAGACTTCAGGAAATGAAACAGCTAGTGTTCACGGGATAAAATAGCGAGAGTTCAGGATATAAAACAGCGAGAGTTCGGTGGATAAAACAGCGAGAGTTCAGGAGATAAAACAGTGAAAGTTCAGGAGATGAAACAGTGAGACTTCAGGAAATGAACGGCGAGATTTCACGGGATAAAACAGCGAGAGTTCAGGATATAAAACAGCGAGAGTTCAGTGGATAAAACAGCGAGGGTTCAGGACATAAAACAGTGAGAGTTCAGGAGATAAAACAGTGAGAATTCAGGATATAAAACAGCAAGAGTGCAGGGGATAAAACAGTGAGAGTTCGGGGGATAAAACAGTAAGAGTTTAGAAGATAAAATAGTGAGAAG
This sequence comes from Cetorhinus maximus, assembly GCF_964194155.1. NCBI lineage: Eukaryota > Metazoa > Chordata > Chondrichthyes > Lamniformes > Cetorhinidae > Cetorhinus > Cetorhinus maximus. The sequence goes on from NC_135879.1 coordinate 193,201,879, forward strand.
TGAGGATATAAAACAGTGAGATTTCAGAAGATAAAGCAGCTAGAATTCAGGGAAAAAGCAGAGAGATTTCAGGAGATAAAACAGCGAGAGTTGAGGATCTAAAACAGTAAGAGTTCAGGAAATAAAACAGCAAGAGCTCAGGATATTAAACAGTGAAAGCTCAGGGGATAAAACAATGAGAGTTCAGTGGATAAACAGCGAGAGTGCAGTGGATAAAACAGTGAGAGTTCAGAAGATAAAGCAGTGAGAGCTCAGGATATAAAACAGTGAGAGCTCAGGAATTTAAACAGCGAGAGTTCAGGGGATAAAAGTGTGAGATTTCAGGAGATAAAACATCGAGCGTTGAGGAAACTAAACAGCGAGAATTCAGGATATAAAATAGCGAGAGTTCAGGATATAAAACAGTGAGAGTTCCAGGGTGAGAACAGCGAGCGTTCAGGAGATAAGTCAGGGAGATTTCAGAAGATGAAACAGAGGCTGTTCAGGATATAAAACAATGAGCGTTCGGGGGATGAACCAGTGAGATTTCAGGAGATTAAACAGTGAGAGATCAGGAGATAAAACAGTGAGAGTTCTGGATATAAAAAAGTGAGATTTCAGGGGAGAAAACAGTGAGAATACAGTGGATAAAACAGCGAGAGATCAGGATATAAAACAGTGAGAGTTCAGGAGTTAATACAGTGAGATTTCAGGAGATTAAACAGCAAGAGTTGAGGATATAAAACAGTGAGAGGTCAGTGGATAAAACAGCAAGGGTTCAGTGCATAAAACAACGAGAGTTCAGGATATAAAACAGAGAGAATTCCGAAGCTGAAACAGCGAGGCTTCATGGGGTCAATCAATGAGAGTTGAGGAGATAAAATAGTGAAAATTCAGGGAATAAAGGAGTGAGAGCTCAGGAGATAAAACAGCAAGAGCTCAGAATATAAACCAGTGAGAGGTCAGTGGATAAAACAGCGAGGGTTCAGTGCATAAAACAACAAGAGTTCAGGATTTAAAACAGAGAGAGTTCCGAAGCTGAAACAGCGAGGCTTCATGGGATAAAACAATGAGAGTTGAGGAGATAAAATATTGAGCATTCAGCGAATAAAGCAGTGAGTGTTCAGGGGATAAAACAACGAGAGTTGAGGAGATAACACAGAGAGATTTCAGGAGATAAAACAATGAGGCTTCATGAGATAAAACAGTGAGAGTTCAGTGGATAAAACAGTGAGAATTTAGGGGATAAACTAGTGAGAGTTCAGGATATAAAACAGCGAGAGTTTTGAAGCTGAAACAGTGAGGCTTCATGGGGTAAAACAATGAGAGTTGAGGAGATAAAATAGTGAGAATTCAGGGAATAAAGCAGTGAAAGTTCAGGAGATAACACAGCGGGAGTTCAGGAGATAATACAGAGAGATTTCAGGAGATAAAACAATGAGGCTTCATGAGATAAAACAGTGAGAGTTCAGTGGATAAAACAGCGAGAGTGCACGGGATAAAACAGTGAGGGTTCAGGAGATAATACAGTGAGATTTCAGGAGTTAACACAGCGAGGATTGAGGAGATAAAAAAGTGAGAGATCTGGGGATGAAACAACGAGAATTCAGGAGATAAAACACCGAGAGTTCAGGAGATAAATCAGCGAGACTTCAGGAGATAAAACAGTGAGAGTTCAGTGGATAAAACAGCGAGGGTTCAGTGGATAACACAGCGAGATCTCAGGTGAGAAAACAGTGAGCATTCAGGATATAAAACAGTGAGAGCTCAGGAAATAAAACAGCAAGGGTTCAGGGGATAAAAGAACGAGATTTCAGGAGATAAAAGAGCGAGAGTTGAGGAAATTAAACAGCGAGAATTCAGGAGATAAAATAGTGAGAGTTCAGGATATAAAACAGCAAGATTTCAGACTATAAAACAGCAAGAGTTCAGGATATAAAATAGCGAGACTTTAGGATATGAAACAGAAAGAATTCAGGAGATAAAGCAGGGAGAATTCAGGATATAAAACAGTGAGAGCTCAGGAATTGAAACAGCAAGAGTTCAGGGGATAAAAGAACGAGATTTCAGGAGATAAAACATTGAGCGTTGAGGAAACGAAACAGCGATAATTCAGGCGATAAAATACTAAGAGTTCCGGATATGAAACAGCGAGCGTTCAGGAGATAAAGCAGTGAGAATTCAATATAAAACAGTACAAGTTCAGTGGATAAAGCAAGGGGAGGTCAAGATATAAAACAGCGAGAGTTCAGGATATAAAACAGCAAGAGTTCCGGTGTTAGAACAGTATGCGTTCAGGAGATAAGTCAGGGAGATTTCAGGAGATGAAACAACGGGCGTTCAGGATATAAAACAACGAGAATTCGGGGGATAAAACAGTGACAGTTCAGGAGATACAATGGTGAGAGTTCAGGAGATTAAACAGTGAGGGTTCCGGATATAAAATTGTGAGATTTCAGGGGATAAAACACTGAGAATTCAGTGGATAAAATAGCAAGAGCTCAGGATATAAAACAGTGAGAGTTCAGGAGTTAATACAGTTAGATTTCAGGAGATTATACAGCAACAGTTGCAGATATAAAACAGTGAGAGGTCAGTGGGTAAAACAGCGATGGTTCTTTGCATAAAACAACGAGAGTTCAGGATATAAAACAGAGAGAGTTCCGAAAGTGAAACAGCGAAGATTCATGGGGTAAAACAATGAGAGTTGAGGAGGTAAAATAGTGAGAATTCAGGGAATAAAGCAGTGACAGTTCCGGAGATAAAACAGCGAGAGTTCAGGGTATAAGTCAATGAGAGTTCAGGAGATAAACCTGTGAGAGTTCAGGGGATAAAACAGTGAGAGTTCAGGAGATAAACCAGTGAGAGATCAGCAGATAATACAGTGAGATTTCATGAGATAAAACAGCGAGGATTCAGGAGATAAAACAGTGAGAGTTCAGGGGAAGAAACAGCGAGAGTTCAGGGGATAAAACCGCGAGAGTTCAGGGGATAAAACCGCGAGAGTTCAGGGTATAAACCAATGAGAGCTCAGGAGATAAAGCTGTGAGAGTTCAGGGGATAAAACAGTGAGAGTTCAGGAGATAAACCGGTGAGATTTCAGGAGATAAAACAGCGAGGATTCAGGAGATAAAACAGTGAGAGTTCAGGGGAAGAAACAGCGAGAGTTCAGGGGATAAAACCGCAAGTGTTCAGGAGATAAAGCAGCGAGATTTCAGGAGATAAAACAGTGAGAGTTCAGTGGACAAAACAGTGAGGGTTCAGTGGATAAAACAGCGAGAGCTCAGGTGAGAAAACAGTGAGCATTCAGGATATAAGACAGTGAGAGCTCCGGAAATTAAACAGCAAGGGTTCAGGGGATAAAAGAACAAGATTTCAGGTGATAAAAGAGCGAGAGTTGAGGAAATTAAACAGCGAGAATTCAGGAGATAAAATAGTGAGAGTTCAGGATATAAAACAGCAAGAGTTCAGGATATAAAATAGCGAGACTTCAGGATATGAACAGAAAGAGTTCAGGAGATAAAGCAGGGAGAATTCAGGATATAAAACAGTGAGAGCTCAGGAATTTAAACAGCAAGAGTTCAGGGGATAAAAGAATGAGATTTCAGGAGATAAAACATCGAGCGTTGAGGAAACTCAACAGCGAGAATTCAGGAGATAACATAGCGAGAGTTCAGGATATAAAACAGCGATAGTTCAGGAGATAAAGCAGTGAGAATTCAATATAAAACAGTGCGAGTTCAGTGGTTAAAGCAAGGGGAGTTCAGGATATAAAACCGCGAGAGTTCAGGATATAAAACAGTGAGAGTTCCGGTGTTAGAACAGTGAGCTTAGAGGAGATAAGTCAGGGAGATTTCAGGAGATGAAACAGCGGGTGTTCAGGATATAAAACAATGAGAATTCGGGGGATAAAACAGTGAGAGGTCAGGAGATACAACAGTGAGAGTTCAGGAGATAAAACAGTGAGAGTTCCGGATATAAAACAGTGGGAGTTCAGGGGACGAAACAGTGAAAATTCAGTGGATAAAACAACGAGAGTGCAGGGGATAAAACAGTGAGAGTTCAGTGGAAAAAACATCGAGAGCTCAGGATATAAAACACTGAGAGCTCCGTGAATAAAACAGCGAGATTTCTAGATTTAAAACAGCGAGAGTTCCGAAGCTGAAACAGCGAGGCTTCATGGGGTAAAACAATGAGCATTGAGAAGATAAAATAGTGAGAATTCTGGGAATAAAGCAGTGAGAGTTCAGGAGAAAAAACAGCGGGAGTTCAGGAGATAATACAGTGAGATTTCAGGAGATAAAACAACGAGGCTTCATGAGATAAAATAGTGAGAGTTCAGTGGATAAAACAGCGCGAGTGCACGGGATAAATCAGTGAGACTTCAGGAGATAAAGCAGTGAGAGTTCCGGATATAAAACAGTGAGAGTTCAGGGGATAAAACAGTGAGAGTTCAGGAGATAAAGCAGTGAGTGTTCCAGATATAAAACAGTGAGAGTTCAGGAGTTAATACAGTGAGATTTCATGAGATAAAACAGCGAGAGTTGAGGATATAAAGCAGTGAGAGGTCAGTGGATAAAACAGCGAGGGCTCAGTGCATAAAACAATGAGAGTTCATGATATAAAACAGAGAGAGTTCCGAAACTGAAACAGCGAGGTTTCATGGGGTAAAACAATAAAAGTTGAAGAGATATAATAGTGAGAATTCAGGGAATAAAGCAGTGAGAGTTCAGGGGATAAAACAGCGAGAGTTGAGGAGATAACACAGTAAGAATTCATGGGATAAAATAGTGAGAGTTCAGGGGATGAAGCAGCAAGAGTTCAGGAGATAAAACAGCGAGAGTTCAGGGTATAAAGCAGTGAGAGTTTAGGATATAAACCTGTGAGAGTTCAGGGGATAAAACAGCGAGAGTTCAGGAGATAAACCAGTGAGAGTTCAGGAGATAATACAGTGAGATTTCAGGAGATAAAACAGTGAGGATTCAGGAGTTAAACAGTGTGAGTTCAGGAGATAAAGCAGTGATAGTTCTGGATATAAAACAGGGAGAGTTCAGAGGATAAAAGAACGAGATTTTAGGAGGTAAGACAGCGAGCATTGCGGAAACTAAACATCGAGAATGCAGGAGATAAGATAGCGAGAGTTCAGGATATACAACAGCAAGAGTTCAGGAGATAAAGCAGTGAGAATTCAATGTAAAACAGTGCGAGTTCAGTGGATAAAGCAGGGGGAGTTCAGCATAAAAACCAGCTCTCTGAAACAGAGAGGCTTCATGGGGTAAAACAATGAGAGTTGTGGAGATAAAATCGTGAGAATTCAGGGAATAAAGCAGTGAGAGTTCAGGAGATAAAACCGCGGGAGTTCAGGAGATAAAGCAGGGAGAATTCAGGATATAAAATAGTGAGAGCTCAGGAATTTAAACGGCAAGAGTTCAGGGGAGAAAAGAACGAGATTTCAGGAGATAAAACATCGAGCGTTGAGGAAACTAAACAACGAGAATTCAGGTGATAACATAGCGAGAGTTCTGGATATAAAACAGCGATAGTTCAGGAGATAAAGCAGTGAGAATTCAATATAAAACAGTGCGAGTTCAGTGGATAAAGCAAGGGGAGTTCAGGATATAAAACAGCGAGAGTTCAGGATATAAAAGAGCGAGAGTTCTGGTGTTAGAACAGTGAGCGTAGAGGAGATAAGTCAGGGAGATTTCAGGAAATGAAACAGCAGGTTTTCAGGATATAAAACAATGAGAGTTTGGGGGATAAAACAGTGAGAGTTCAGGAGATAAAACAAGGAGAGTTCCAGAGATAAAACAGTGAGAGTTCTGGATTTAGAACAGTGAGAGTTCAGGGGACAAAACAGTGAAAATTCAGTGGATAAAACAACGAGAGTGCAGGGGATAAAACAGTGAGAGTTCAGAAGATAAAGCAGTGAGAGTTCCAGATATAAAACAGTGAGAGTTCAGGGGATAAAACAGTGAGAGTTCAGGGGATAAAACAGCGAGAGCTCAGGATATAAAACACTGAGAGTTCCGTGAATAAAACAGCGAGGGTTCATTGGATAAAACAATGAGAGTTCAGGATATAAAACAGAGAGAGTTCCGAAGCTGAAACAGCGAGGCTTCATGGGGTAAAACAATGAGAGTCGAGGAGATAAAATAGTGAGAATTCAGGGAGTAAAGCAGTGAGATTTCAGGAGATAAAACAACGAGGCTTCAGGAGATAAAACAGTGAGAGTTCAGTGGATAAAACAGCAAGATTGCACGGGATAAAACAGTGAGAGTTCAACAGATAAAGCAGTGAGAGTTCCGGATATAAAGCAGTGAGAGTTCAGGGGATAAAACAGCGAGAGCTCAGGATATAAAACAATGAGAGTTCAGGAGTTAATACAATGAGATTTCAAGAGCTAAAACAGCAAGAGTTGAGGATATAAAACAGAGAGAGTTCCGAAACTGAAACAGCGAGGTTTCATGGGGCAAAACAATGAGAGTTGAGGAGATATAATATTGAGAATTCAGGGAATAGAGCAGTGAGAGTTCAGGGGATAAAACAGCGAGAGTTGAGGAGATAACACAGTAAGAATTCAGGGGATAAAATAGTGAGAGTTCAGGAAATAAAACAGCAAGAGCTCAGGGGTAAAACAGCGAGAGTTCAGGCAATGAAGCAGTGAGAGTTCAGGGCATAAACCTGTGAGAGTTCAGGAGATAAACCTGTGAGTGTTCAGGGGATAAAACAATGAGTTGAGGAGATAAACCAGTGAGAGTTCAGGAGATAATACAGAGATATTTCAGGAGATAAAAGAGCAAGGATTCAGGAGATAAACCTGTGAGAGTTCAGGGGATGAAACATCGAGACTTCAGGAGATAAAGCAGCGAGACTTCAGGAGATAAAACAGGGAGAGTTCAGTGGATAAAACAGCAAGGGTTCAGTGGATAAAACAGCGAGAGCTCAGGTGAGAAAACTGTGAGAATTCAGGATATAAAACAGCGAGAGCTCAGGAAATAAAACAGCAAGGGTTCAGGGGATAAAAGAACGAGATTTCAGGAGATAAAAGAGCGAGAGTTGAGGAAATTAAACAGCGAGAATTCAGGAGATAAAATAGTGACAGTTCAGGATATAAAACAGCAAGAGTTCCGACAATAAAACAGCAAGAGTTCAGGATATAAAATAGTGAGACTTCAGGATATGAAACAGAAAGAGTTCAGGAGATAAAGCAGTGAGAAATCAGGATGTAAAACAGTGAGACCTCAGGAATTTAAACAGCGAGAGTTCAGGGGATAAAAGAACGAGATTTCAGGAGATAGAATATCGAGCGATGAGGAAACTAAACAGCACGAATTCAGGCGATAAAATGGCGAGAGTTCAGGATATAAAACAGCGAGAGTTCAGGATATAAAACAGCGAAAGTTTTGGTGTTAGGACAGTGAGCGTAGAGGAGATAAGTCAGGGAGATTTGAAGAGATGAAACAACGGGTGTTCAGGATATAAAACAACTAGAGTTCGGGGGATAAAACAGTGAGAGTTCAGGAGATAAAACAGTGAGCGTTCCGGATATAAAACAGTGAGAGTTCAGGGGACAAAACAGTGAAAATTCAGTGGATAAAACAGCGAGAGTGCAGGGGATAAAACAATAAGAGTTCAGAAGATAAAACAGCGGCAGCTTTGGAGATAATGCAGTGAGATCTCAGCAGATGAAACAATGAGGCTTCAGGAGATAAAACAGTGAGAGTGCACGGGATAAAACAGTGAGAGTTCAGGAAATAAAGCAGTGAGAGTTTTGGATATAAAACAGTGAGGGTTCAAGGGATAAAACAGTGAGAGTACCGGATATAAAACAGTGAGAGTTCAGGGGATAAAATAGCGAGAGCTCAGGATATAAATCAGTGAGAGTTCAGGAGTTAATACAGTGAGATCTCAGGAGATAAAACAGAGAGAGTTGAGGATATAAAGCAGTGAGAGGTCAGTGGATAAAACAGCGAGGACTCAATGCATAAAACAACGAGAGTTCAGGATATAAAACAGTGAGGGTTCAAGGGATAAAACAGTGAGAGTACCGGATATAAAACAGTGAGAGTTCAGGGGATAAAATAGCGAGAGCTCAGGATATAAATCAGTGAGAGTTCAGGAGTTAATACAGTGAGATCTCAGGAGATAAAACAGAGAGAGTTGAGGATATAAAGCAGTGAGAGGTCAGTGGATAAAACAGCGAGGACTCAATGCATAAAACAACGAGAGTTCAGGATATAAAACAGAGAGAGTTCGGAAACTGAAACAGCGAGGTTTCATGGGGTAACACAATGAGAGTTGAGGAGATATAATAGTGAGAATTCGGGGACTAAAGCAGTGATAGTTCAGGAAGTAAAACAGCAAGAGCTCAGGGGATAAAACAGCGAGAGTTCCGGGGATGAAGCAGCGAGAGCTCAGGAGATAAACCTATGAGAGTTCAGGGTATAAAACAGCGAGAGTTCAGGAGATAAACCAGTGAGAGTTCAGGAGATAATACAGTGAGATTTCAGGAGATAAAACAATGTGGATTCAGGAGATAAAACAGTGAGAGTTCAGGAAATAAAACAGCAAGGGTTTAGGGGATAAAAGAATGAGATTTGAGGAGATAAAACAGCGAGAGTTCAGGAGATAAAGCAGCGAGACTTCAGAAGATAAAACAGTGAGAGTTCAGTGGGCAAAACAGTGACAGTTCAGTGGATAAAACAACAATAGCTCAGGTGAGAAAACTGTGAGAATTCAGGATATAAAACAGTGAGAGCTCAGGAATTAAAACCGCAAGGGTTTTGGGGATAAAAGAATGAGATTTCAGGAGATAAAAGAGCGAGAGTTGAGGAAATTAAACAGCGAGAATTCAGGAGATAAAATAGTGAGAGTTCAGGAAATAAAACAGCGAGAGTTCAGACTATAAAACAGCAAGAGTTCAAGATATAAAATAGTGAGAATTCAGGATATGAAACAGAAAGATTTCAGGAGATAAAGCAGTGAGAATTCAGGATATAAAACAGTGACATCTCAGGAATTTAAACAGCGAGAGTTCAGGGGATAAAAGAACGAGATGTCAGGAGATAAAACAGCGAGCGTTGAGGAAACTAAACAGCGCGAATTCAGGTGATAAAATAGTGAGAGTTCAGGATATAAAACAGCGAGAGTTCAGGAGATAAAGCAGTGAGAATTCAACATAAAACAGTGCGAGTTCAGTGGATAAAGCAAGGGTAGTTCAGAATATAAAACAGCGAGATTTCAGGATACAAAACAACGAGAGTTCCGGGATTAGAACAGCGAGCGTTCAGGAGATAAGTCAGGGAGCTTTCAGGAGATGAAACAGCGGGTGTTCAGGATATAAAACAACGAGAGTACGGGGGATAAAACACTGAGAGTTCAGGAGATAAAACAGTGAGAGTTCAGGAGATAAAACAGTGAGAGTTCAGGAGATAAAGCAGTGAGAATTCAACATAAAACAGTGCGAGTTCAGTGGATAAAGCAAGGGTAGTTCAGAATATAAAACAGCGAGATTTCAGGATACAAAACAACGAGAGTTCCGGGATTAGAACAGCGAGCGTTCAGGAGATAAGTCAGGGAGCTTTCAGGAGATGAAACAGCGGGTGTTCAGGATATAAAACAACGAGAGTACGGGGGATAAAACAGTGAGAGTTCAGGAGATAAAACAGTGAGAGTTCAGGAAATAAAACAGTGAGAGTTCAGGAGATAAAACAGTGAGAGTTCCGGATATAAAACAGCACGATTTGAGGATATAAAACACTTAGACGTCAGTGGATAAAACAGGGAGGGTTCAGTGCATAAAACAACGAGAGTTCAGGATATAAAACAGACAGAGTTCCGAAGCTGAAACAGCGAGGTCTCATGGGATAAAGCAGTGAGAGTTGATGAGATAAAACAGCGAGAGTTCAGGGGATGAAGCAGCGAGAGTTCAGGAGATAAAACAGCGAGATTTCAGGGTATAAACCAGTGAGAGTTCAGGAGATAAACGTATGAGAGTTCAGGGGATAAAACAGCGAGAGTTCAGGAGATAAACCAGTGACAGTTGCGGAGATAATACAGTGAGAGTTCACGGGAAGAAACAGCAAGAGTTCAGCGGATTAAACCACGAGAGTTCAGGAGATAAAGCAGCGAGACTTCAGGAGATAAAGCAGTGAGAGTTCAGTGGACAAAACAGCGAGGGTTCAGTGCATAAAACAGCGAGAGCTCAGGTGAGAAATGAGTGTGCATTCAGGATATAAGACAGTGAGAGCTCAGGAAATTAAACAGCAAGGGTTCAGGGGATAAAAGAATGAGATTTCAGGAGATAAAAGAGCGAGAGTTGAGGAAATTAAACAGCGAGAATTCAGGAGATAAAATAGTGAGAGTTCAGGATATAAAACAGCGGAAGTTCAGACTATAAAACAGCAAGAGTTCAGGATATAAAATAGTGAGACTTCAGGATATGAAACAGAAAGATTTCAGGAGATAAAGCAGTGAGAATTCAGGATATAAAACAGTGACACCTCAGGAATTTAAACAGCGAGAGTTCAGGGGATAAAAGAACGAGATGTCAGGAGATAAAACAGTGAGCGTTGCGGAAACTAAACAGCGCGAATTCAGGTGATAAAATAGTGAGAGTTCAGGAGATAAAACAGTGAGAGTTCAGGAGATAAAACAGTGAGAGTTCAGGAGATAAAGCAGTGAGAATTCAACATAAAACAGTGCGAGTTCAGTGGATAAAGCAAGGGTAGTTCAGAATATAAAACAGCGAGATTTCAGGATACAAAACAACGAGAGTTCCGGGATTAGAACAGCGAGCGTTCAGGAGATAAGTCAGGGAGCTTTCAGGAGATGAAACAGCGGGTGTTCAGGATATAAAACAACGAGAGTTCGGGGGATAAAACACTGAGAGCTCAGGAGATAAAACAGTGAGATTTCAGGAGATAAAACAGTGAGAGTTCCGGATATAAAACAGCACGATTTGAGGATATAAAACACTTAGACGTCAGTGGATAAAACAGGGAGGGTTCAGTGCATAAAACAACGAGAGTTCAGGATATAAAACAGACAGAGTTCCGAAGCTGAAACAGTGAGGTCTCATGGGATAAAGCAGCGAGAGTTGATGAGATAAAACAGCGAGAGTTCAGGGGATGAAGCAGCGAGAGTTCAGGAGATAAAACAGCGAGATTTCAGGGTATAAACCAGTGAGAGTTCAGGAGATAAACGTATGAGAGTTCAGGGGATAAAACAGCGAGAGTCCAGGAGATAAACCAGTGACAGTTGCGGAGATAATACAGTGAGAGTTCACGGGAAGAAACAGCAAGAGTTCAGCGGATTAAACCACGAAAGTTCAGGAGATAAAGCAGCGAGACTTCAGGAGATAAAGCAGTGAGAGTTCAGTGGACAAAACAGCGAGGGTTCAGTGCATAAAACAGCGAGAGCTCAGGTGAGAAATGAGTGTGCATTCAGGATATAAGACAGTGAGAGCTCAGGAAATTAAACAGCAAGGGTTCAGGGGATAAAAGAACGAGATTTCAGGAGATAAAAGAGCGAGAGTTGAGGAAGTTAAACAGCGAGAATTCAGGAGATAAAATAGTGAGAGTTCAGGATATAAAACAGCGGAAGTTCAGACTATAAAACAGCAAGAGTTCAGGATATAAAATAGTGAGACTTCAGGATATGAAACAGAAAGATTTCAGGAGATAAAGCAGTGAGAATTCAGGATATAAAACAGTGACACCTCAGGAATTTAAACAGCGAGAGTTCAGGGGATAAAAGAACGAGATGTCAGGAGATAAAGCAGTGAGCGTTGAGGAAACTAAACAGCGCGAATTCAGGTGATAAAATAGCGAGAGTTCAGGATATAAAACAGTGAGAGTTCAGGAGATATAGCAGTGAGAATTCAACATAAAACAGTGCGAGTTCAGTGGATAAAGCAAGGGTAGTTCAGAATATAAAACAGCGAGATTTCAGGATACAAAACAACGAGAGTTCCGGGATTAGAACAGCGAGCGTTCAGGAGATAAGTCAGGGAGCTTTCAGGAGATGAAACAGCGGGTGTTCAGGATATAAAACAACGAGAGTTCGGGGGATAAAACACTGAGAGCTCAGGAGATAAAACAGTGAGAGTTCAGGAGATAAAACAGTGAGAGTTCCGGATATAAAACAGCACGATTTGAGGATATAAAACACTTAGACGTCAGTGGATAAAACAGGGAGGGTTCAGTGCATAAAACAACGAGAGTTCAGGATATAAAACAGACAGAGTTCCGAAGCTGAAACAGTGAGGTCTCATGGGATAAAGCAGCGAGAGTTGATGAGATAAAACAGCGAGAGTTCAGGGGATGAAGCAGCGAGAGTTCAGGAGATAAAACAGCGAGATTTCAGGGTATAAACCAGTGAGAGTTCAGGAGATAAACGTATGAGAGTTCAGGGGATAAAACAGCGAGAGTTCAGGAGATAAACCAGTGACAGTTGCGGAGATAATACAGTGAGAGTTCACGGGAAGAAACAGCAAGAGTTCAGCGGATTAAACCACGAGAGTTCAGGAGATAAAGCAGCGAGACTTCAGGAGATAAAGCAGTGAGGGTTCAGTGGACAAAACAGTGAGGGTTCAGTGCATAAAACAGCGAGAGCTCAGGTGAGAAATGAGTGTGCATTCAGGATATAAGACAGTGAGAGCTCAGGAAATTAAACAGCAAGGGTTCAGGGGATAAAAGAACGAGATTTCAGGAGATAAAAGAGCGAGAGTTGAGGAAATTAAACAGCGAGAATTCAGGAGATAAAATAATGAGAGTTCAGGATATAATACAGCGGAAGTTCAGACTATAAAACAGCAAGAGTTCTGGATATAAAATAGCGAGACTTCAGGATATGAAACAGAAAGATTTCAGGAGATAAAGCAGTGAGAATTCACGATATAAAACAGTGTGAGCTCAGGAACGTAAACAGCGAGAGTTCAGGGGATAAAGGAATGAGATGTCAGGATATAAAACATCGCGCGTTGAGGAAACGAAACAGCGAGAATACAGGCGATAAAATAGCGAGAGTTCAGGATATAAAACAGCGAGAGTTCCAGTGTTAGAACAGTGAGCGTTCAGGAGATAAGTCAGGGAGATTTCAGGAGATGAAACAGCGGGTTTTCAGGATATAAAACAACGAGAGTTCGGGGGTTCAAACAGTGGGAGTTCAGGAGATAAAACAGTGAGAGTTCAGGAGATAAAACAATGAGAGTTCAGGGGATAAAACTGTGAAAATTCAGTGGATAAAACAGCGAGAGTGCAGGGGATAAAACAGTGAGAGTTCAGGGGATAAAACAGTGAGAGTTCAGGGGATAAAACAGCGAGAGCTCAGGATATAAAACACTAAGAGTTCAGTGGATGAAACAGCAAGGGTTCAGCGGATAAAACAACGAGAATTCAGGATATAAAACAGCGAGAGTTCCGAAGCTGAAACAGCGAGGATCCTTGTGGTAAAACAATGAGAGTTGAGGAGATAATATAATGAGAATTCAGGGAATAAAGCAGTGAGAGTTCAGGAGATAAAACAGCGGGAGTTCAGGAGATAATACAGTGAAATTTCAGGAGATAAAACAACGAGGCTTCATGAGATAAAACAGTGAGAGCTCAGGGGATAAAACAGCGAGAGTTCAGGGGATGAAGCAGCGAGAGTTCAGGAGATAAAACAGTGAGAGTTCAGGGTATAAACCAGTGAGCGTTCAGGAGATAAACCTGTGAGAGTTCAGGTGATGCAACAGCGAGAGTTCAGGGGTTAAAACCGCGAGAGTTCAGGATATAAAATTGCGAGACTTCAGGATATGAAACAGAAAGACTTCAGGAGATAAAGCAGGGAGAGTTCAGGGTGTAAAACAGTGAGACCTCAGGAATTTAAACAGCGAGAGTTCAGGGGATTAAAGAACGAGATTTCAGGAGATAAAACATCGAGCGTTGAGGAAACTAAACAGCGAGAATTCAGGTGATAAAATAGCGGGAGTTCAGGATATAAAACAGCGAGAGTTCCGGGGTTAGAACAGTGAGCGTTCAGGAGTTAAGCCAGGGAGATTTCAGGAGATGAAACGGTGGGCGTTCAGGATATAAAGCAACGAGAGTTCGGTGGATAAAACAATGAGAGTTCAGGAGATAAAACAGTGAGAGTTCAGGAGATAAAACAGTGAGATTTCAGGATATAATACAGCAACAGTTCAGGGGATAAAACTGCGAGAGTTCAGGAGATAACACAGTGAGAGTTCAGGAGATAAAACAACGAGAGTTCAGGAGATAAAACAGTAAGAGTTCAGGAAATAAAACAGTGAGAGGTGAGGATATAAAACAGTGAGATTTCAGAAGATAAAGCAGCTAGAATTCAGAGAAAAAGCAGTGAAAGTTCAGGAGATAAAACAGCGAGATTTGAGGATATAAAACAGTGAGAGTTCAGGAAATAAAACAGTAAGAGCTCATTGGATAAAACAGCGAGTGTTCAGGGGATAAAGCAGCAAGAGTTCAGGGGATAAAACAATGAGAGTTCAGGGGATAAAACACTGAGGGTTCAGGGGATAAAGCAGCAAGAGTTCAGGATATAAAACAGTGAGAATCCAGGGGATAAAACAATGAGAGTTCAGGGTATAAAACAGCGAGGGTTCAGGAGATAAAACAGCGGGAGTTCAGGAGATAATACAGTGAGATTTCAGGAGATAAATAGTGAGGCTTCAGGAGATAAAACAGTGAGAATTCAGTGGATAAAACAGCGAGAGTGTAGGGGATAAAACAGTGAGAGTACAGGAGATAAAGCAGTGAGAGTTCCGGATATAAAACAGGGAGAGCTCAGGATATAATCAGTGAGAATTCAGGGGATAAAACGGTGAGAGTTCAGGAGATAAAGCACTGAGAGTTCCGGATATAAAACAGTGTGATTTCAGGGGATAAAATAGTGAGAGTTCAGGGGATAAAGCAGTGAGAGTTCCAGATATAAAACAGTGGAAGTTCAGGGGATAAAACAGTGAGAGTTCAGGGGATAAAGCAGCGAGAGTTCAGGATATAAAACAGAGAGAGTTCAGTGGATAAAACAACGAGGGTTTAGTGGATAAAACAACGAGAGTTCAGGATATAAAACAGCGAGAGTTCTGAAGCTGAAACAGCGAGGCTTCATGGGGTAAAACAATGAGAGTTGAGGAGATAACACAGTAAGAATTCAGGGGCTAAAACGGTGAGAGTTCAGGAAATAAAACAGCAAGAGCTCAGGGGATAAAACAGCGAGAGTTCAGGGGATGAAGCAGCGAGAGTTCAGGAGATAAAACAGTGAGAGTTCAGGAGATAAAACAGTGAGAGTTCCGGATATAAAACAGTGAGAGTTCAGTGGATAAAACAACGAGGGTTTAGTGGATAAAACAACGAGAGTTCAGGATATAAAACAGCGAGAGTTCTGAAGCTGAAACAGCGAGGCTTCATGGGGTAAAACAATGAGAGTTGAGGAGATAACACAGTAAGAATTCAGGGGCTAAAACGGTGAGAGTTCAGGAAATAAAACAGCAAGAGCTCAGGGGATAAAACAGCGAGAGTTCAGGGGATGAAGCAGCGAGAGTTCAGGAGATAAAACAGTGAGAGTTCAGGAGATAAAACAGTGAGAGTTCCGGATATAAAACAGTGAGATTTCAGGGGATAAAACAGCGAGAGTTCAGGGGATGAAGCAGCGAGAGTTCAGGAGATAAAACAGCGAGAGTTCAGGGTATAAACCTGTGAGAGTTCAGGGGATAAAACAGTGAGAGTTCAGGAGATAAAACAGTGAGGCTTCCGGAGATAAAGCAGTGAGAGTTCAGTTGATAAATCAACGAGAGTTTAGGGTATAAAACAATGAGAGTTCAGGAGGTAAAGCAGCTAGAATTCAGGATATGAAAAAGTAAGAGTTCAGGGGATAAAACAGTGAGAGTTCTGTGTACAAAACAGCGAGGGTTCAGTGGATAAATCAACGAGAGCTCAGGTGAGAAAACAGTGAGAATTCCGGATATAAAATAGTGAGACCTCAGGAAATTAAACAGAAAGAGTTCAGGGGATAAAAGAACGAGATTTTAGGAGATAAAAGACCAAGAGTTGAGGAAATTAAACAGCGAGAGTTCAGGAGATAAAATAGTGAGAGTTCAGGGTATAAAACAGCGAGAGTTCCGGGGTTGGAACAGCGAGCGTTCAGGAGTTAAGTCAGGGAGATTTCAGGAGATGAAACAACGGGCGTTCAGGATATAAAGCAATGAGAGTTTGCGGGATAAAACAATGAGAGTTCTGGAGATAAAACAGTGAGAGTTCAGGAGATAAAACAGTGAGAGTTCAGGATATAATACAGCAAGAGTTCAGGGGATAAAACAGCGAGAGTTCAGGAGATAAAACAGTGAGAGATGAGGATATAAAACAGTGAGATTTCAGAAGATAAAGCAGCTAGAATTCAGGGGAAATGCAGTGAAAGTTCAGGAGATAAAACAGTGAGAAGTGAGGATATAAAATAGTGAGATTTCAGGAGATAAAACAGCAAGAGTGCAGAGGAAAATCTGTGAGAGTTAAGGGGATAAAACAGCAAGATTTGAGGATATATAAAACAGTGAGAGTTCAGGAAATAAAACAGCGAGTGTTCAGGGGATAAAGCAGCAAGAGTTCAGGATATAAAACAGTGAGAGTTCAGGGGATAAATCAATGAGAGTTCAGGGGATAAAACAGCGAGGGTTCAGGAGATAAAACAACGGGAGTTCAGGAGATAATACAGTGAGATTTCAGGAGATATACAGCGCGCCTTCAGGAGATAAAACAGTGAGAATTCAGTAGGTAAAACAGCGAGAGTGCAGGGGATAAAACAGTGAGAGTACAGCAGATAATGCAGTGAGAATTCCGGATATAAAACAGTTAAAGTTCAGGGGATAAAACAGTGAGAGTTCAGATTATAAAACAGCAAGAGTTCAGGATATAAAATAGTGAGACTTCAGGATATGAAACAGAAAGAGTTCAGGAGGTAAAGCACTGAGCATTCAGAATATAAAACAGCGAGAGTTGAGGAAATTAAACAGCGAGAATTTAGGAGATAAAATAGCGAGAGTTCAGGATATAAAACAGCGAGAGTTGAGGAGATAAAGCAGTGAGAATTGAATATAAAACAGTGCGAGTTCTGTGGATAAATCAGGGGGAGTTCAGGATATAAAACAGTGAGAGTTCAAGATATAAAACAGCGAGACTTCAGGGGTTAGAACAGCGAGCGTTCAGGAGATAAGTCAGGGAGATTTCAGGAGATGAATCAGCGAGACTTCAGGAGATGAAACAGTGAGTGTTCATGGGATAACACAGCGAGAGTTCAGGATATAAAACAGTGAGATTTCAGAAGATAAAGCAGCTAGAATTCAGGTAAAAAACAGTGAAAGTTCAGGAGGTAAAACAGTGAGAGGTGAGGATATAAAATAGTAAGATTTCAGGAGATAAAACAGCAAGAGTTCATGGGATAAAACTGAGATTTCAGGTTATAAAACAGCGAGAGTGCAGGAGAAATACAGTAAGAGTTAAGGGGATAAAACAGCAAGACTTGATGATATAAAACATTGGGATTTCAGGAAATAAAACAGCAAGAGCTCAGGGGTTAAAACATTGGGAGTTCAGGAGATCATACAATGAGATTTCAGGAGATAGAACAGCGAGGCCTCAGGAGATAAAATAGTGAGAGTTCAGTGGATAAAACAGCGAGAGTTCAGGTGATAAAAAAGCGAGAGTTCAGGAGATAAAGCAGCGAGTGTTCCAGATATAAAACAGTGAGTTCAGGGAATAAAACAGCGAGAGCTCAGGATATAATACAGTGAGAGTTCAGGAGTTAATACAATGAGATTTCAGGGGAAAAAACAGCAAGACTTCAGGAGATAAAACAGTCAGAGTTCAGGGGATAAAATAATGAGAGTTCAGGTCATAAAACAGTGAGTGTTCAGGGGATAAAACTGTGAGAATTCATGGGATAAAATAGTGAGATTTCAGTGGATAAAACAGTGAGAGTTCATGGGATAAAACAGCGAGAGTTCAGGCGGTAAAACAGTGAGATTTAAAGAAATTAAACAGCAAGAGCTCAGGGGATAAAACAGTGGGAGTTCGGGAGATAAAACTTCCAAGTTGAGAGACGGTTGGGAATTGAAAACAGTGCGAGTCCAGAAACATAAATTTGTAAACAAGCACAGGGAAAGTGAGAATTTATAGACTGTGGAGAGGGAGCTAATTTGTGAATAAGGGCAAAGAATTTCTACTTTCTACTAATCTCCAGTTTGTAGTTAATAGTACAAGAGTAAGGTTAAAGTAAGTAAAAGTAGCTAAAGTTTCAGTAAAAAGTGATTTAAAAGTTCAAGGTTAAGGCATGGCAGGACAGCTCAGCCAAGCAGAATGCCCATCCTGTAGCATGTGGGGAGTCGTGGACACTTCTCATGACCCAGATGAGCCCATGTGCAGGAAGTGTCACCGGTGCACAAGATTGAGCTCTGCTCTTCAGAGCTTGAGCAGCGACTAGAGTCACTGAGGTGCATCTGTGAGGCAGAGAATTATATGGATAGTACGTTCAGAGAGGTGGCCACACCACAAGTTAGGGGCAAGCAGCCAGATAGGGAATGGGTGACCAGCAGGCAATCCAAGAGAAACAGGCAGGTAGTGCTGTAATCCCCAGAGGCCCCACTCACTAACCAGTTTTCCATTCTGGATATCGGTGAGGGAGATGGATCCTTGGAGGAGTGCAGCAATATCCAAGCCCGTGGCACAATGGGTGGCCCAGCTGTACAGGAGAGGAGGAAGAAGAGTGGAGGGGAGTACTGATAGGGGATTCTTTTGTTAGGGGAGCAGACAGGCACTTCTGCAGCTGTCAACATGACTCCAGGATGGTTTGTTGCCTTCCTGGTGCTAGGGCCAAGGATGTCACAGAACGGCTGCAGGACATTCTTGTGGGGGACATCTTTGGAGCAAGAACGGAACTGGGCCAGATGGATTGGAACCAAAGGTTATCAGGAAAAACAGTAGCTGAACAATGGGCTACCTTCAAAGAGGAGATGGTTTGGGCACAGTCAAGATATGTTTCCTCAAAAGGGAAGGGCTCCCTGGGTAACAAAGGAAATAGAAATTAAGTTAAAGAAGAAAAAGTGTGCTTATGACAGGTGTCAGGTAGCAAATACAGTTGAGAACCAAGCTGAATGCAGAAGGTTCAGAAGGGACGTGAAAAAACAAATAGGAGAAGCAAAGAGGGCTTATGAAAAAAGACTGGCAGCTAACATAATAGGAAATCCCAAAGTGTTCTACAAGCACATCAATAGTAAAAGGACGGTAAAAGGAGTAGTGGGGCCGATTAGGGGCCAAAAAGGGGATTTCCACATAGAGGCAAGATGCATGGCTGAGATGTTAAATGAATACTTCGCATCTGTCTTTACCTACAAGGTAGATGCTGCCCAGGCCATGGTGACAGAGGAGGAAACTCAGTCACTAGAAGGGTTTAGAATTGATAAGGAGGAGGTATTGGATAAGCTTTTGGTACTTAAAGTTGACAAGGCACTGGGACTGGATGAGATGCATCCAAGAATATTGAAGGAAGTGAGAGTGGGAATCACAGAGGCACTGGCAATAATCTTTCAATGTTCCCTGGGTTTGGGGGAGGTGCCGGAGGACTGGAGAATTGCAAACATTATGCCCTTGTTCAGAAAAGGTTGTAAAGATCCACCCTGCAATTACAGACCAGTCAGTTTAACTTCGGTGATGGGGAAACTTCCAGAAACAATTATTCAGGAAAGAATTAATAATCACATTAAAAAGTGTGGATTGATTCCAAAGAATCAGCATGGATTTGTTGAAGGAAAATTGTGTCTAGCTAACTTGCTGGAGTTTTTTGAAGAGGTAACAGAGATGGTTGATGAGGGCAAGGCCATTGATATGGTGTATATGGGCTTCCAAATGGCGTTCGATACAGCGTTACACAACAGACTTGTGGGGAAAATTTTAGGTCATGGAATAAAAGGGACAGTAGCAACATGGATACAAAATTGGCTAAGGGATAGGAAACAGAGAGTAATGGTTAATTGGTATTTTTCAGGCTGGAAGAAGGTTTGTAATGGAGTTACCCAGGAGTCAGTATTGGGACCCTTGCTTTTCCTGGGCCAGGATTTTCCGGTCGGCGAGCGGGGGTGGGGCCCGCTCGCCGACGCGTAAATAGACACGGGATGACATCAGGCGAAACTCTCGATGTCACCCCACACCATTTAAATTTTCAGGTAGGCGGGGGCTCAACAGAGTCAGCTGTGTGCCTGCCGACCTGTCAATGGCCAATTGAGGCCATTGACAGAATCAGTAAACTAATTAATGGACCTGCCTGTCCAACCTTAAGGTTGGCGGGCAGGCCAGGAGCCCCGGCAGGCATTAGAAAAAGCATGAAACCTCGGCCAGAATTTTCCCGTCAGTGATTTGGGGGCAGGGTCTGCTTGCCGACGGGAAAATGACACGGGATGACGTCGGGAGGAACCCCCAACGTCATCCCAGTCCATTTAAATTTTTAGGAAGGCGGGCGGACAGCTAAATCGGCTGTCCGCCCGCCGACCTGTCAATGGCCAATTAAGGCCATTGACAGGATCATTAAGATCATTGAAAGATCCTGCCCGTCCAACCTTAAGGCTGGTGGGCAGGCCAGGAGCCCCAGCGGGCTTCTGAAAAAAGATAAAATCTCATCCACTGGCGGGATGAGGTTTCATCTCAGTTTTTCAAAAGTTTATTAAAGTATCACTCATATTTATTAACATGTCCCATCTCGTGTGACAGTGTCACATGAGGGGGACATGTTAATAATGTTTTTCTTTCTCTATTTTTCAAGTTTTTTAAACATTCAGTGCTCTCCCTGAGACAGCGCTTAGTCTCAGGGAGCAGTGCGCTCTTTCGCGTGCATGCGCGACAGAGCGCACTTTGACAGATGGGGAATCCCTCCCCCCCTCACACAGGAAGCACATAGCGCATAGCGCTTCCTGTCGGGCAGGCCGCTGGGCGGGCCTTAATTGGCCCGCCCACGTAAAATGGCGGCCGGCCCCATTTCGGCTGCCCGTCCGCCACTGAGCCGGTGGGGCCCACCTGCCCATCAAGGTCAAAATTCTGGCCCTCATCCTTGGACGGGATGAGGTTTCATGTAGGTTTTAAAAAATGTAATTAAAATTACATAATTTATGTAAAAGTTATGGACATGTCCCAACTCATGTGACAGTGTCACATGAGGGGACATGTCAGGGGAATGTTGTTAGCTCACCAGTTTTAAATTTGGAGCTGATCCCCCTGAGGCTGCACTTAACCTCAGGGAGATCAGTGTGCTCTTTCATACGCATGCGTGAAAGAGCGCACTCTTGGCTCAGGGAATCCCCCTCCCCTGCCCGCATAGGGAGCACATAGCGTTTCCTGGTGGACCTTAACTGGCCCACCCGCGTAAATTGGCGCCGTGCCCCCGATCGGAGGCACCAATCAGAGGTGTGCCTCCATGCGCCCGCTCTTAAACTCCTCCCCACAATGGGGGGACAATTCTGCCCTGGTATATATAAATGATCTAGACCTTGGTGTGCAGGGGACAATTTCAAAATTTATGGATGACTCAAAACTTGGGAGAATTGTAAACTGTGAGGAGGACAGCATAAAACTTCAAAAGGACATTGACACATTGGTGGAGTGAGCAGATAGGTGGCAGATGCAATTCAATGCGGAGAAGTGTGAGGTAATACACTTCGGTACAAAGAACATGGAGAGACAGAATAAAATAAAGGATACTATTCTAAAGGGCGTGCAGGAGCAGAGAGTCATTGGTGTATATGTACATAAGTCATTAAAAGTGGCAGGACAGGTAGAGAGCTATTTCTAAAGCATACAGTATTCTAGGCCTCATTGATAGGGGCATAGAGTACAAGAGCAGGGAGCTTTTGATGAACTTGTATAAAACACTAGTGAGTTGTGTATAAAACACTAGCTGGAGTATTGTGTTGTTCTGGGTGCCACACTAAAGGAAGGGTGTGAACGTATTGGAGAGAGTGCAGAGGAGGTTTATGAGAATAGTTCCAGGGATGGGGCACTTCAGTTATGAGGAAAGATTGGAGAAGTTGGGACTGTTTTCCTTGGAGAAGAGAAAGCTAAGAGGAGACCTGATAGAAGTTATCAAAATCATGAGGGGTCTGGACAGAGTAGAAAGGGAGAAACTGTTCCCACTTGTAAACGGATAAAGAACCAGAGGGCACAGTTTTAAAATGTTTTGCAAAAGAAGCAAATGCAAGGTGAGAAAAAAACTTTTTCACACAGCAAGTAGTTAGGGATTGGAATGCACTGCTGGAAGTGTGGTGGAGGCAGGTTCGACTGAGGCATTCAAGAGGGAATTGGATGATTATTTAAATAGAAACAATGTGCAGGGTTTTGGAGGAAAGACAAAAGATTGGCACTAAGTTCAAATGCTCAGAGAACTGGTGCAGACATGATGGGCCAAAGAGTCCCCTTCTGCACTGTAACAATTCTGTGATTCTGTGGAACTAAGTATTCAGGGGTATGTGACTTTTTGAAAGGGCAGACAGGAAGGAAAAGATGGTGGGGTACTTTGTTAATACGAGATGGAATAAGTACGATAGCAAGAAATGATCCTAGATTGCGAGATGTAGAATCCATCTGGATGGACGTAAGAAATAGCAAGGGGAAGAAGACACTGGTGGGAGTAGTCTATAGGCCCCCTAACAATAGCTATACTGTAGGACAGAGAATAAATCAGGAGATAATTTGGGCATGTAAAAAAGGCAGTACATTAATCATGGGTGGCTTTAATCTTAATGAAGATTGGGAAAATCAAACTGGCAGAGATAGCCACGAGCAAGAATTCATAGAGTATTTAGGACAGTTTCCTAGAATAATATGTTGTGGATCCAATTAGGGATCAGGCTATTTTAGATCTGGCAATGTGTAATGAGGCAGGTTTAATCAATGATCTCATAGTAAAAGATCCCCTAGGGAACAGTGACCATAACATGGTTGAATTTAGCATTCAGTTTGAGAGTGAGAAACTAGAGTTGGAAACAACTGTGCTAAACTTAAATAAGGGTATGGTGAGGGCAGAGTTGGCTGGAGTGAACTGGGAAAGGAGTTTAGCAGAAAAGATGGTTGATGAGCAATGGCAGACATTTAAGAAAAAAAGTTCATGACTCACAACAAAGTTATATCACAGTGAGGAAGAAGGATTGTAGGAAGGGGATAAGCCAACCAGGGTTAACCAAGGAAGTTAAGGATAGCATCAAATTGAAAGAAAAACATACAACGTGACAAAGATTATTGGTAAGCCAGAGGATTGGGAAAGCTTTCAAAACCAACAAAAGATGACCACAAATTAATAAAGAGGGAGAAAATAAACTTTGAGGGTAAACTAGCAAGTAATATAAAAATGGACAGTAAGAGTTTCTTTAACTATATAAAAAGGAAGAGAGAGCCCAAAGTGAGCATAGACCCCTTAGAGAATGAGGCTGGGGAAATAATAGTATGGAACCAGGAAAAGGCAGATGAATTGAATTAATACCTTGCATCAGCCTCCATGGTAGAAGACACTAAAAGCATACCAAAAATGCTAAATAATCAAGGGGCAAAAGGAAGGTGGGGAGGAAATAAATATAACAACTGTCACTTGAGAAAAGGTATTAGGGAAACTAATGGGGCTAAAGGCCGATAAGACCCCTGGACCTGATGGGTTGCATCCAATGATATTAAAGGAAGTAGCAACAGAGATAATGGATGAACTGGTAGTAGTCTTCCAAGAATCCTTAGATTCTGGAAAAGTTCCAGAGGATTGGAAAACTGCCAATGTAACACCCTTATTCAAAAAAGGGGAGACAAAAAACAGGTAATTATAGGCCAGTTAGCTTAACAACCCTCATTAGGAAAATGTTAGAGTCTATTATAAAGTATGTAATTGCAGAGCATTTAGAAATGCATAATATAATCAATCAGAGTCAGCATGGTTTCATGAAGGGGAAATCATGCCTGACAAATTTATTAAAATTCTGTGAGGAGATAACAAGCAGGATAGATAAAGGGGAACCAGTATATGTAATATATTTGGATTTCCAAAAGGCTTTTGATCAGGTACCACACATAAGGCTACTTAAGAAGGTAAGAGCCATGGTGTTGGGGATAGTATATTAGCGTGGATAGAGGATTGGCTAACTAATAGAAGGCAGAGTTGTGATAAGGGGGGCATTTTCAGGATGGCAACCTGTAACTAGTGGAGTGCCACAGAAATTAGTGCTGGGGCCACAATTATTTACAATATATATTAATGACTTGGATGAGGGAAGTGAATGTACTATCGCCAAGTTTGCGGATAGCACAGAAATAGGTGGAAAGGCAAGTGGTGAGGATGACACAAAGAGTCTATAGAGGGATATAGACAGGCTAAATGAGTGAGCAAAAACGTGGCAGATGGAATATACCGTAGGAAAGTGAGAGATTATGCACTTTGGCAGAAAGAATAGAAGAGCTGAATATTATTTAAATGGAGAAAGGCTTCAGGAAGCTGCAGCAAAGAGGCATCCTTGTGCATGAATCACAAAAAGCTAACATACAAGCTCAGCAGGTAATAGGGAAGGCAAATGGAATGTTGGCCTTTCTTTCAAAGGGAATTGAGTATAAAAATAGGGAAATCTTGCTAAAAATATACAAGGCACCAATTAGACAACACCTAGAATACTGTGAACAGTTTTGGCCCCCTTATCTAAGGAAATATACACTGGCATTAGAGGCAGCCCAGAGAAGGTTCATTAGGTTGATTCTGGATTTGGATAGATTTTCTTATGAGGAGAGGTTGAGTAGGCTGGGCCTGTACTCATTGGAGTTTAGAAGAATGAGAGGCAACCTCATTGATACAAATAAGCTATCTAGGGACTTGACAGGGTTGGTGGTGAGGGGTTGTTTCCCCTTGTGGGAGAGTCTAGGACCAGAGGGCATAATTTCAGAGTAAGGGGGGCGCCCATTTAAGACAGAGATTAGGAGGAATTTCTTCTCTCGGAGGGTAGTGAACCTGTGGAATTCTTTATCACAGAGGGCTGTAGACGCTGGTTTGTTAAGTATATTCAAGGCTGAGATAGACAGATTTTTAATCAGTAAGCGAATCAAGGGTTATGAGGAGAAGGCAGGAAAGTGGAATTGAGGAATATCAGATAAGCCATGATCTCATTGAATGGCAGAGCAGATTCAATGGGCCGAATTGGCCTACTTCTGCTCCTATGCCTTATGGTCTCCTCGCACTTGTTAGAAGTGAGGGCAGAGGGGGAAGGGGTTAAAGAGGTGGCTGACACTGGAGAAAATAATGTGGATTATATTTGCTCTCAAGGGTGACCTTGGTGTTGTGAACAATTTTGTCAAAATAAAGACATGAATTGACATAGAGAGAATCTAGATTTCATAGCCATGGCAGGGATTGTAAGGGGCAGGAAAAAGGCAAGAAATAGCAGGGAGTTACTACTGGTGATTTTAATGGACTAATGCCTAAACATTCGGACAATTGTGTTCTATAGATATGCATGTTTAAATTTAGACATTCAAGGAAAATATAAATCATGCAGGGTGTGCTTGAAAGATATCAAGTTAGATAAAATAAGAAATTTAAAAATTCTATTGATGTAGGCAGTTGCCTAGTATAGTACCATCATCACTTTTCATAGTCACTGTTAAATCCCACAAGGATACTTCTACATTCTGAAGTAATTTTCTCCCTCTGTCCTTCCTCCATCTATTCTGTCTCATGCTTGTTCCTTCTCTTTTTCTTACAAGCCTTAAACTTACTATTTCTGATAATAGTGGATTAACACTTATTGTGTTTATCAGACATTTTTTCTTCCAAGAATTTTAAAATGGGCACGAATCCATTTATCAACGATTACCATCTCCTGTGAAATGCTGGACAAAAGAATGCCATACAAAAACATGAGTCCACCCTGCGTATGATAGTAGCACTGAATAAAAAGTCCATTTGCATGTCTTCAAAAAAGCTTTGTACAAAAAAATCCAAATAAAATATGTAAAATGGCATCTGCTTAGAACCCTAGCTTTATTGAAAAATGATGGGATGGAAAAGAAAACGCCTCATGCATAAAGCAGGCTTTGCATTAACTGGTAGCATTCATGCACTTCCAATATAATAATTCTGCTTATGATTTTTATGTCTCAAAAATTACCATGATTATTGAGTTTATATGCATATTCCTGAGAGTTATTTTACATGGTAAGACCCAGGGTAGTTTTCTTATTGCAGTCAAGCAGATGACATTTCATAAACTTTTTTAGCTCTAATGCCAGCAATATATTACTATCTTCCGAGCAAACGTCCTGAAACATTTACATAATAATGTCACTGGCGTGCTGTGACAGATGGAACTCATTGATGTAGAGACACATTGTGTAAGGGTTTGCAATATATTAAAATATCAATATTGTGTTGAATGATATGAATTTATTGCATTACTGTTTCTGACCAAGGTTGAAGCCCAGTCAGGAAAAGATTTTATCTGAGATGTAGTGAGTCGGATTTTTTAATCAAATTTATTCATAAATTTCTCTCAAAGGCTCAGTTTGCGGCCCATCTGGAACTGAGCCACAGAATAGGACAATCTCAGGATCCTTCCCAGTTTTCTTTATCTGAGTTAGCATATCTTAGCTGGGAATAGGGGCAACAGGGGACCTATAAATGAGTTCAGTATTCGTGGTCTGGGATAGGAAAAAAACAATCAGCCTGGTTTCTGGCTACTCACTGATATTTGGTGAATACTAATGGAAAGAATGTTCACAGATGATGCGCGATACAAAAACTGGCTCACAGTTATATGATGGGGCCAGTTGGTGATATAACAAAGAACAGCTGGTGGCTCCAGGATAGTGTGCACCAAGAAATGAAGGGGGAGAAATGGAGGGACAAAAGATCTTACTTTTCATGAACTTAATAATTTTAAACTTTGGTTGTGCCACTGGATGCTGCACAGGCACTACCCGATATTAATGTACCTACCTCAATATACAGAAACAGGTGTGCAGTCAGTAAGCACTGCAATTTTGCCGACAGGCTTATTGGGTGTGGTAGTGACGGACTTGGAAATCAGGCAGCCTTTTTTATATTCATTCATGAGGTGTGGGCATTGCTGGCGAGGCCAACATTTATTGCCCATTCCTAACTGCCCTTGAGAAGGTGGTGGTGAGCTGCTTTCTTGAACTACTGCAATCCCTGTGGAGTAGGTACACCCACAGTGTTGTTAGGAAGGGAGTTCCAGGATTTTGACCCAGCAACAGTGAAGGAACGGTGATATATTTCTAAGTCAGGATGGTAAGCAGCTTGGAGAGGAACTTCCAGGTGGTGGTGTTCTCGTGCATCTGCAGCCTTGTCATTCTAGATGGTAGCAGTCATGGGTTTAGAAAGTCTGTCTAAGGAGCATTGGTGAGTTCTTCCCGTGTATCTCGTAGATGGTACACACTGCTGTGTCTCTTAAAGGGGATTTAATTATGACTACAGGAAGCAGGAAAAGTTTTCAATGCTGTAAGGTGGCTGGAAGAGCTGCAGAAACAAGGACCTCTACATTTTTGGATGCAATATTGGAAGTCATCTCACAGTAGGTTGGCAGCAGGAGGGAAATAATTTCCCACCCATGGGGGCAGAAAGTGCTCTACAAGGTAAGTTGGTTACAACTAGTGAGAAAGGATGGCTCTCAAGAGGCCAGTGCCAGAAACACTGCACGCAGGTGCTGGCTGCAATGTGGAGAGAAGCTTAATAACCTCACCAGGTTTGTCAAGATCTGACTCCCAAATCTCAGCTCTCTTACTCTCTGCTCAGACCTATGTCACTACTCACGACCTTTCCATCTCCCACATCCCTTCACCCCCTGCAGCCACTGCATTACACTTGACTGCAGATCTCCTTCTGGCCCACTGTAACACTGTGCAGCTCCCATTGTCTTCATTTTGCCCCTCTTTTCCCCACCTCAATGTATCCCTTCAAACAACTTCCACACCTTGATGTGTACATTCTCAAAACATCTCATTAAGTTGCCACTAACGTGTTCCCTTTATTCTTGTCTAAGAAGCTGGCAAACAACATGCAGGAGCGTGTGGTGACCAGTGGAGGGCAAAGCCATGTTCCATGTCCTACCCCACTGAAGGAAGAGATGTTTGGCATTTTAGGCAGGAGGGACCAACATCATGGTGTGGCAACTGGTCCAGTTGGAGGACACATCTCTCAGTATTTCATTGCATTTTATCCTTTCTTTCACTTCTCACTGCTATCTCAATAAAAATACCCTTCACCAGCAGACATACATCTCTCTCCTAAAAGCTGACACTTCCCCCTCCCTTCCATTTCCAGTACAGAAAAAAATATAGGACACTGAGGGAGTAGGGAAAGAGGAAAACAACACCCCCAAAAATATTGCATTGCCTCACTGTAGCAAACACAAGTTTAGAGGTTTGCAGCACATGTTGTTTGGAGAGTAGACTAAAGGAGGGTTCATGAGCTAGAGTTGGGGGATAGGACAGCACAGAAACAAGCTTTATGGAGGTTGACTTTGGTCCTAGTCTTGCCACAGAGGATGCAATTGGAGCCCAGGTTACAAAAAAAATTGATATCTACATATTAGGTGATGGTAAGTGTTCTTGGATGGCTGCCAACTAGCTTGTGTCAAATTTTCATACATGTGAAGCGAATAATCAACCATGGAGCAAATTGCCAGTTCCATGAACAATGTTGTGGGGCCCACTAAGATGGAGCCTCTTGTGTCAGCTCAGACACCTGCCATGGATGTTTAGACTGCTGCCGTCTTGGCTCTGGGGGTGTCAGTTTTGATAGAGCGTCACATCACTCCTGTATTGTCAACAGACTTTTCAAGCCTTGAAGGCTTTGCTGGTATTTTCCAGACTTGAAAATTATGGATTTGTATCAGAAGTTGGATGGCGTTCCCATCCGCAGTTCAGGTATATTGAGGCCTGTTGCGTTACCTCTGACCACTGGCATGCCTCAGGTTAGCTAACTCAGCAAAGATTGAGGGCCAAATACTGGACATCCCAGTCTGACTGGCTCTGCTACAAACTGGATAAACTGCCTAAGCCATCAAGGGAATCAATGATGGTCTTGCAGTGATAACAGTCTGGGTGTACAGGCAGCTATTTCTGAATCAATAAAAGTAGCCTAAAGCAGGAGAAGGTGCCCTCACAAAACAATCTTTTTTTAATTCTTTCACGGGTTACGGGTGTCATTGGCTAGAACAGTATCTATTGCCCATCCCTAATTGCCCTTGAGAAGGTTGTGGTGAGTCTTTTTCTTGAACCCCTGCAGTCCATGTGTTGTAGGAACACGCAAGGGAGGTCCAGGATTTTGTCTCAGCGACAGTGAAGGAACGGCGATATAGTTCCAAGTCAGGATGGTGTGTGACTTGGAGAGAAACTTTCAGGTGGTGGTGTTCCCATGCATCTGCTGCCCTAGTCCTTCTCATTTGTAGAGGTTGCAGGTTTGGAAGATGCTGTCAAAGGAGTATTGGTGAGTTGCTGCAATGCATTTGGTACCTTATTTAATTAGTAATTCTTCTGGACAGTGAGAACTGACAAGTTATTTAACCTTGAAGTCAAATATAATCTTTCTGTCCCACAAGTACAATAGTAAATCTGGCTATATATCATTTCTCTATCTTAAGAGGGTGCAGAAAATTATGCCCACGCTCTCATAATGTCAGCTCAGACCACAAATTTGGTGCCTTCCTAGGTCCTAAGGCTGAGTTCCAACCACTGGGCAATGTGGCTACCAACTGAGGCATCAGGACAGCTTATGGTTTTGTTTTAAAATCACTTTGAGGATGAAAGGAATGCCTTTAGAACAGGATTCTGTGGCTAGTTATAGACAAAGGCGTCACCAGAACAATGCAATAAGCAGCTAGTGTATCAGGTGGAGAATGAACAAAAGAAAAGATAACAATAATGATGGTAAACCTTGTTCCTATAAGCCAGATTTGCAGTGAAGGAAGAGGAAATAGAATGGATTAGACCAGTATTTTAGCCATTAATTCTAGATCAATTATTACCACAAACTGGCCGATCCCTCTGGGTTATTTATGTAAGGACTGAAAGTAGCTGTAACACATGAATGAAGAGTATGAAGTTCTCACCAAAATGCCACAAAATACAGTCTAACTGCTCATTACTCACAAACTTTGTGCAGTATTGTTGGTGCATAATGGCTGCCACATTTGCTTAAATGGGGCGATTGCGTGTATAAACATTTGCAAAGGGGAAAATCAAAGACTGACGTGAGCCCTGCTTATCTCACACCACAATGGTTTGAAAATACAGAACAGCATTGGAGGAGCTGCAGGAGCTAGCTGCTCTTGAAAGAAAAAGTAAATTATCATTTTGAAATGTTTTCAAAAAAGTGCCTAAAATGAGACTGGAACAAGAATAGATTTATATTCATATTTCATCTTTGTACTTTGTCTTTTTATTCAACACAGTTTCAGTGCGGGTCGTGTTCAATGTTGTTGTCTGTTGCCATTCCAAAACACAATAATTTTGGCATAATAGCAGTTTACAGTGTGGTTTACATGGATGCTGAAACAGAATAATGTGTCCTTGAATTATGCATACAGAGTTTCTGTGTACTGGGAGGTATCACAATGATATTACAACAAAAATAGAGTGCAAAAATATCTAAATGTATTTTCCTTTCCACTTTTTTAAATTGCTCTCCTGCCTTGCTAGGGTGGGATTTCAGGAACTCTTTCCAGTAGCTTGACCATGTGATCAACCTTCACATTTGAGCCCTGATACTGTGTGCACACAGGGAATTCAGCCTTGACAGGCATCACAAATGTTCCTGATCCTGTTCTTTTCCCAAATCTCTTCAAGTTAGAATAAAAGCGACCTTTTAGAATGAGGCCTGATTAAAGATATCTTAATACACAGCTAAATCACTTTATTTACTAACGTCATTGGCTTCCATCTTGAACCAGGCTGTTTTGTTCATTTCACAGTTTCTGTTGTGAAAAGATTACGCTAAGAAATATTTTTACCATCAAAAACTGTTTACCATGAAGCTATAAACAGCAGGGCCTGAAGTTTCCTCTCTAAGCACAACGCAAAAATTAGACCCAAAATTGTGCCGTGTTGTGTCCATTATGCCAATGTCAACTGAAATCACGTAGAGTATCCTTGAAATCTAATTTGAATATTGTCAATGGAATTGAACTGGATTCACTTCTTTTATAATGTATTGAAAACATCACATCCCCATGCTGAATAGGATCTGCCATTTGTCATTGCATAATCTCAAATTTGCTACCACAATAGCAAAAATTATGAGAACCCTACCCAGGATGTAAGAAACCAAAAGAGATTTAAAAGGCAGAAAAGTAATGTTCAGTAGAGCAGAGAGAGAAAGACAGAAATTGGGCAGATACAAGACAGAACAAAAGGTAAAAAAAGGGTTTACTTAGAAAATAAGTTAAAGGTTGCAGAGCATGTGAGGAACATACTGTAGATAGAGGGCTGGGGGCATGCGGTGATAGGGCTACAAGGCGCAAACAAGCAGATAACAGAGGTAAAGACTTGGGCCAGGATTTTCTGGCCCCACCCACTGCCGGGATCTTTTGGTCCCACTGAAAGTCAATAGACTTTTGGCTGGCTCGCCGCAACCCCGCAGTGGGTCCCACCACAACTGGGCTGGAAAATCCCAGCAGACTATTATAAATCTACAATTAGGTATTCAAGAGTTGTTAACACAGTTCCATTTGCTCAAGGCTGGCAAAATCAGAGCTATGTATTCCCATGGCACAGACCCACGTGTGCTAGCAATGGGGAGAACCTGCCTTGCTAAATTTTACACACATTTTGTATAGGCAAATTCAATTACTGAATTGTGGGGATTCACAAAATTGAGCAAGGCAGTGGCTTTTAAACACTTACTTCTTGCTAAGCATGGGGAAGTATACATTACTTCTCAGTATCACCATGAAGATGTATCGCTTAAGACAGACTCCTTGGAGGACCTACTTCAGGAGGTACCTTGAAAGGAGAGTACGAGAGGAGGACCCTGGAACAGGCAGTCAGCGGCACCTAGAGGAGTGTGCAAGAGGAAGACCCTGGAACAGGCAGTCAGCAGCACCTAGAGGATCTAGTCTATTTAGAGGGTCTAGCATCTGGTCTATACTCAAGAAGGAGTAAAAAAGCAAGGGTCTATATTCTATTTAGTTAAGTTTTGTCTGGGGAGTTCAGTCCTACGATTTGCACATCCTGCGCTATGTGGGAAATTCTAGGCACTCCTGACGGTCTGGATGGCCATGTATACAGGGGGTGCCTCCGATTGGAGCAACGCAAGCTCCGGGCTTTGGACCTTCAGCGGTAGCTGGGGGCACTACGGTACATTCACGAGGTGCAGAGGTTCATGGACAGCATATTTCAGGATGTGGTCAGTCTGCAGCTTAAGAAAGTGCAAGCAAAGAGAGAATGGGTGGCCGACAGAAGAAAGGGACCAGGCAGGCAGTGAGGGAATCCCCCAAGTGCATCTCACTTACAAGCAGTTTCTTGGCCTTGGAAAACAGTGAGAGTGATGGTTCCTCTGTGGAGGCCTACGAGGGCCAAGGCTATGGCACTGTGGGTAGTCCAGCTACTCAAGGAGGGAGGAAGAAGTGTGGAAGGGCAATAGTGGTGGGACGTTTGTTAGTGAGGGAAGTAGACAGATGCTTCTGCAGCTGCAGACATGACTCCAGGATGGTATGTTGCCACCCAGGTGCCAGGGTCAAGGATGTCACGAAACGGCTGCAGGGCATTCTGAAGGGGGAGGGTGAACAGCCAGTGGCCATGGTCCATATTGGGACCTATGACATAGGAGGGAAGATAAAGGAGGTCCTGCAAGCAGACTTAGGGTGTTAGGTAGGACATTGAAAAGCAGGACTTGAAAATGTAGTAATCTTCAGATTACTAATGGTGCCATGCAGTAGTGTGTATAGGAACAGAAGGACAGAGCATATGAATGCGTGGCTGGAGAGATGGTGCAGGAGAGAGGGTTTTAGATTCCTGGAGCATTGGGACTATTTCAGGGGGAGGTCAGGCCTGTGGGTTACATCTGAACAGGAGCGGGACCAAAATTCTTGCAGAGAGGTTTCCTAATGCTGTTGGGCATATTTAAACTAACTTGGCAGGAGGATGGGATCCTGAGGAGTATTTCAGAGGAAAGAGAAGCTGAGATGAAATTAGAAGTTAAAACGCTAGTAAGTGAGTCTGGAAGGCATAGGAAACATAGGCTAGATAAGAAAGAAGTGAGTTTAGCAAGGCCAAATGGAATATATTTTCATGCAAGGAGCTTGAGGAATATGACAGATGAGCTGAGAGCACAGATATGCATCATAGCTATGACTGAGACTTGGCTAAAAAAAAGGGCAGGGTTGGCAGCTCTATATTCTTGGTTATCGAGTATTCAGACGAGATAGAGAGGGGTATAAAATGTGTGGGGGTGGGGTGGGGGTTGGGGGGGTGATGTGGTAGGGGTTGCAAAACCAGCCTTAGTTCAAACATGGTAAAAAGAGCTGATCTCCTGAGGCGAAGTGACAGTGACTGCCCTTGACATCAAGGCAGCATTTGACAGAGTGTTGCATCAAGGAGCCCTAGCAAGGATTCATGCCACACAAGTATCAGGCAATGACCATCTCCAACAAGAGAGAATCAACCATTGCCCCTTGATGTTCAATGGCATCACCATCACTGAATCCCCACCATCAATATCCTGGGGATTACCATGGACAAGAAACTGAACTGGAATAGCCATCTAAATACTGTGGCTACAAGAGCAGGTCAGAGGCTAGGAATCCTGTAGTGAGTAACTCACCTCCTGCCTCCCCAATATTCCACAGTTGCCTGGGTGAGTGCAGATCCCACAACACTCAAGAAACTTGACACCATCCAGGACATAGCAGCCTGCTTGATTGGCACCTCCGCAAACATTCACTCCCTCCACCACCAACGCACAGTAGCAGCAGTGTGCACACCATCTACAAGATGCACTGCAGGAATTCAGCAACTCTCCTTTGACAACACCTTCCAAACCTATGATCATTGCCATCTAGAAGGACAAGGGCAGCAAATAGATGGGAACACCACCACCTGGAAGTTCCCCTCCAAGTCACTCACCATGCTGACTTGGAAGTATATCACCGCTCCTTCACTGTCACTGGGTCAAAATCCTGGAACTCCCTTTCTAACAGCACTCTGGGTGTACCTACACCACATGGACTGCAGCAGTTCAAGAAGGCAGCACACCGCCACCTTCTCAAGGGATAACTAGGGGTGGGAAATAAATGCTGGCCCAGACAGCAAAGCCCACATCCCATGAATGAATGAAAAAAAAATCAAGGAATCAACTATAGCAGTGAGGAGAGATGATATCTTGGAAGGATCATCACATGAGGCCATATGGGTAGAAGTAAAACACACAAAAGGGGCAAACACGCTGTTGGGTGTGTACAATAGGCCCCCAAACAGTCAGGGAGAGACAGAGGATCAAATATGTAATCAAATTTCAGAAAAGTGTAAAAATAATAAGGCAGTAAAAGTAGGGGATTTTAACAACACAAATATTAACGAGGATAGTTTTAGTGTGCAAGGTAGGGGTGGGGGGAGCAAAATTCCTAAGTTCCAGGAGAACTTTTTTAGCCTGTATATAGAAAGCCCAACAAGGGAGAGAGCAGTTCTGGACATAATATTCAAAAATGAGCCCGGGCAGGTGGAAGGCGTATCGGTAGTGGAGCATTTTGGAGATAGTGACCATAATTCAGTTAGATTTAGGACAGTTATGGAGAAGGATAAGCTTGGGCCGGGAATAAAAGTTCTAAACTGGAGAAAGGCTAATTTTACTAAGATGAGATACAATTTGGCCCAAGTGGACTGGGAGCAGCTACTTGTAGATAAAACTGTGCCAGAAGAGTGGGAAGCATTCAAGGAGGAAATAGCGAAAGTACAGGGCAAATATGGTCCCGTAAAGACAAAGGGGGGACCAAGTCCGGGGAACCCTGGATGTCAAGGGACATAAAGGTTAGGATTAAGAAAAAAAGAGAAGCTTATGGCAGATACCGAGGGGTTCAATACAGCAGGGTCCCCAGAGGAGTATAAAAAGTGCAGGGGGAGACTTAAAAAGGAAATTACAAAAGCTAAAAGAGTGCATGAGAAAGCACTGGTGGGTAAAATAAAGGAAAACCCAAAGGGGTTTTTTAAATATACAAAGAGCAAGAGGATAACTAGGGAAAGAGTAGGGCCAATTATGGACCGTAGAGGGACTCTATGTGTGGACCTGGAAGTCATAGGTGCAGTCCTCAATGAATACTTTGCACCAGCCTTCACAATGTAAAAGGATGACGTAGGTATAGACATCAGGGTGGAGGACTGTGAAATATTAGAGGAAATTACCTTAGCGAGAGAAGAGGTACTAGCGGATTTAGCAGCCTTAAAAGTGAATAACTCCGCCAGCCCGGATGAGATGCATCCCAGGCTGTTGAGGGAAACAATGGAAGAGACAACAGGGGCCCTGGCAGTAATTTTAAAATCCTCTCTGGCCACAGGTGAAATGTCAGAGGACTGGAGGACTGCTAACGTTGTCCTATTATTAAAAAATGGAGGAAAGGATAGAGCAGGAAATTACAGATTAGTCAATCTAACTTTGGTGGTGGGGAAGTTACTAGAAAGAATTCTGAGGGACAGAATATATCTGCACTTGGAGAGGCACGGATTAATCAGGGATAGTCAGCATGGATTTGTTAAGGGAAGGTCATGTTTGACAAATTTGATCAAATATTTTGAGGAGGTAACCAGGAGCATTGATGAGAGAAATGCATTTGATGTGGTCTACATGGACTTGAGCAAGGCTTTTGATAAGGTCCCTCATGGCAGACTGGTTAAGAAAGTAAGAGCCCATGGGTTCCAAGGCAAAGTGGCACATTGGATGCAAAATTTGCTGAGAGGCAGGAAGCAGAGGGTGATGGTGGAGGGATGTTTCTGTAACTGAAAGTCTGTTTCCAGTGGGATTCTGCAGGGCTCGGTGCTGGGGCCCTTGCTGTTTGTGGTGTACAAAAATGATTCGGACTTAAATGTAGGGGGTACGATCAAGAAATTTGCAGATGACACGAAAATTGGTAGGCTAAATAGTGAGGAGGATACCGCAAACTGTAGGAGGGTATCAATGGACTGGTCAGGTGGGCAGAGCAGAGGCAAATAGAAATCAACCCGGAAAAGTGTGAGGTGTTGCACTTGGGGAGGGCTAACAAGGCAAGGGATTACACTATGAATGGTAGGACCCCGGAAAGTACTGAAGATCAAGGGACCCTGTGTGCATATCAAAGATCCCTGAAGGTAGCAAGGCAGTGGATAAGGCTGTTAAGAAGGCATATGGGATACTTGCCTTTATTAGCCGAGGCATAGAATACAAGGGCAGGGAGGTTATGCTGGAACTATATAAAACGCTGGTTAGGCTACAGCTGGAGTACTGCGTGCAGTTCTGGTCACCACATTATAAGAAGGATGCGATTGCACTAGAGAGGGTGCAGAGGAGATTTACCAGGATGCTGCTTGGGCTGGAGGGTCTGAACTGTGAGGAAAGATTGGATAGGTTGGGGTTGTTTTCTTTGGAGCATCAAATGTTGAGAGGGGACCTGATATTAGATTATGAGGGAGATCATTAGGGTAGATAGGAAGGCACTTTTTCCATTAGTAAAGGGGTCAATAACCAGGGGGCATAGATTTAAGGTAGAAGGCTAAGAGGGGAGCTGAAGAGAATTTTTTTCACCCAGAGCATTTTGGGAGTCTGGAATTCACTGCTTGAAAGAGTGGTTGAGTCAGAATCTCTTGTAATATTTAAGAAGTATTTAGATATTCACTTGCACTGCCATAGCCTCCAGGGCTACGAGCCAAGCGCTGGAAAATGGATTAGTATCGTCAGATCTTGGTTGACCAGCGTGGACACCTTCTGTGCTGTAAACTATGAGGACTACATTCTTGGTGTGGCCAAAAGTGGCCAAAGGCCACTAACCTCTTAAAGGGCAGACAGTTGCAAAACTATATAGATGGACTTAGTGGAGCATGTAAATGTCATCTCGCTGGTCTATCGTAACTTGGAGTAAATTGACAAGAAGTTCAGTGACCTTAGGAGAAGTACCAACACAAGTACTCCAACTTACATACAGATAATTATTCTTCATCCACAGAAAATTGGTCCCAAAATGTTAATATTTCTCTCTTAAAGTCTCCAGATGAAATTGTATGCAGGGCACATTTACTCCTTTTCATAGCAATGAAGTGACTTACCCACTGATAAGATGGTCCTAGCTAATTTTGGCTGCAGGTCTATGCAGGGGGGTGGTGGGGTTAGTGGTGCTGGAAATTGGACCCAGACTCAGTTCTATCCAGCTAACTTTGCAAAGCAAAATTTCTGTTGGCGAAATCACTTATAACTTCATATTTTTCAGATTTTTCTCCACATCCACTTCACAAAATCACAGGAACACATAATTTTAACAGCACAGAAGGAAGCCATTGGGCCCATCATGCCTGCACCGGTTCTCCAAATGAGCATCATGACCTAGTGTCATTGCCCAGCCTTTTTCCCGTACCACTGCACATTGTTTCTGTTCAAATAATCATCTAACAGCCACTTGAATGCCTCTAATGAACCTGCCTCCACCAAACTTCCAGGCAGTGCATTCCCAGACCCAAACCGCTCGTTGTGTGAAAAAGATTTTTCTCACGTCACATTTGGTTCTTTTGCAAATCGCTCTAAATCAGTGCCCTCTCCTTCTCGATCCTTTCACCCGTGTTGACTTGCGTTACGATTATGGGATACTGGCTGCCCTCTGCCATCCTGCAGGTGCTGAGTGATACAGATCAGGATAGTGCCAGAATCCACTTAGTTTTTGGTTATTTCCTTTTCTTTGTGTCATCAGTAAGCATCGCTGCCGACATTGACAGAGATTTGATTGATTATAAACTGTTGAATACCAGGAAATAACAGAATGAGATTATATTTCATTATTTAAAATTAACTACAGCAGAGGTGAAATTGAAACTGAGCAACGAGGTTTGATTAATTACTGCCCTGATAATTAAATAATCAATTAACTCATTACACATTTGAAAATGGGTAATGACCTACAGGCAAAGAGAGCACCTTGGAGGAGGTAAATATTCATTATTTTTTATAATTATTCAAAGGAGCAGCATTCCATAATATGCTATGAGAGTAATTCGAAATGACACATGAAACATAATTCAGCAGCACCATTCTTATCTTGCCATCTGCTTCAGTTCAGTGAAATTTTAATGAAAATCACACAGATAATCATATTACCGCGCCAAATTTACCATATTGCCATT
Organism: Cetorhinus maximus; assembly: GCF_964194155.1. Classification (NCBI taxonomy): domain Eukaryota; kingdom Metazoa; phylum Chordata; class Chondrichthyes; order Lamniformes; family Cetorhinidae; genus Cetorhinus; species Cetorhinus maximus. Next base: position 193,240,233 of record NC_135879.1, read on the forward strand.
GGGGCAGTAACTGAGCAGCATCGCCATGGCCAGCTTTCTAATGCCAGTTAAGGATCTTTCTTCCTGCAGCAGCCAACATAGTCCAACTTTTGCGCTTTAATTCATCCTGTCATCACCAATTTATCGGATTCGAATATGTGTAAAATAAGCTTTTTAACTAACACCCAGGGCTGAATTTTACATTCTCAGGTTGGGTGCACTGCCCACCCACTGCCCCTCTACCCCACTCCACCCCCCATGTTGATGAAAATTTCACAGTGATGACATTGCGTTGGCAATACGACTTCATCACACCAGCTTCCCTAGCTACAGAAGGCAAACGGCCGCCAAAATCAGTAGCCTGTCTGCCATTTTAAAACCACGAATTAACAAATGATTAGGCTTGTTAACAACCCAACCGTCTGCAATTTTTCATTGCCCGCTGCATTTTTCAGGCACCGGAGGAAAAGAGTTTTGGAGTCTTTTACACCAGCTATAATGTGGCAACACAAGGGCAGTAGAAAAGGGCCATGTCAGGACCATGGTTCTTTTTATTCATTCACGAGATGTGGGCTTCACTGGCTGGGCCAGCATTTATTGCCCATCGCTAGTACCAGCAGGTTCTACTGGGGAAGGTGACAGTGTCTCTATGCTTTTTCATGACATTTTTTATCTTTATTGAGTTTTCAATATAAAATAAAGACTGATTCTGAGAGCAGGGGGCCTTTACAATTCTAGCTGTGACTGACTTCCTGTTGGCGGCAGTACCCCTCTGCCACATGACATCCATGCCTACAATGCTGATTGGGCACAGAGCCGCCCCCTTTGCCCCTATAATTGGACTCCTTCCCACCGGATGGCCACTAATTGGCAGTCCAACTCTTGATTAAACCAGCAGAGATGGCGAGGGCAGGAGCCAGTGGACCACTCAGTCTCTTTCCCATCTCCCTCACCTTGCTGAAAAATGCAAAATCCAGCCCATATACTTATAAATTTTTGTTGCAGGAATGTACATTCTAAAATAACCATCTAAATCATTGAGAAAAGAAGGTGCTTTTGCTGTACAAATTGCAGTTCATAATATGACTGTCTCTCAGTTTGGCCATGAAGACACTCTAGAGAATGCAGGCAGTAGGCAGGTTAAGGAGGATTGGCTGGGATGGAGGTTGGTGCTGGGGCGGGGTGAGTGTGGCGGGAAAAGGTGCATTTTGCTGAGACCTCTGTCGTTTCAGAGAACCTCAACCAGCAATGAAGCAGAGGAAATGTCAATGTAATCAAGAAGTCAGCAGGCAAAAAAAAGGGAAAACTTAAAACTCATTATTTAATGAGAAAAAATTAATAACTAGCCAGTGTTGACTAGAAAGTTTATTCAATGTGTCTGTATATTTCCTTTGCTTTACTCAGTCCTTCCATTCTCCAATATATTTGTCTCTCTCTTTTTTTCTCCCTTCATCTGCCTTCCCACTTCTACACACACACATTCAAGCATCCCTGCATCCGGACTCTCTTGTTCACACACCCTCATTGGCTCTTGGCTCATCCTGTTTTATTGCTCTCGCCCCCAACTTTTTCCAAGCTCTGGCAGTAAAATACTCACTTTATGCTCTTTTTGTTCTGCAGGTTACTGTTTTTGGACATTAATTAAGAGTTAATCAATGATACAATTAGCAGAGTCATAATTACTTACACCTCATTTCTCAGTTTCCAAACGTCTGTTCATTTAAAACAATGGGATGTATTCTAATTGTGTCATTTCCCAGTGAGCAGTTGTTGATGGATGGACAGACAGTGAGATCGACAGATGGGTAACGGCCATAAATATTAGAGTCATGGGAGTAATAGTTAAATAGCAGACATGCAGAAGCATTATAAATTAAACGATACAATTTTTGAGGCGGTGTAGAAACAGAGAGGTCTGCAGACTCATGCTCACAAATCTTTGAAGGTGACAAGACAGGTTGATAAAACTGTTAAAAAAAAAGCATACAAGCATATTATAAATAAAGGCACAGAGTACAAAAGCAAGGAAGGCATGTTAAATATTCATAAGTCACTGGTTAGACGTCAGCACAGGCATGGTGGGATGAATTCTGTTCTATTATTCTATGATACAAGTAGCAGGTTCATGAAAATCGGTAAGTTGATAGCAAGAAAAAGGGTCAAAGGAGGAGTGGGGTCAGATAAATGAGGCAACACCAGGACAGTGTTACAAATGGAGAAAGGAGTGTGAAGATTGACAGGGCTATAGAAAAATGAGGCAACAAAATGTGAATGACTAAAAATGCAAATTCATCAAAATTATGCAAAGATAGGTCAGATAAACATTCAAAACAGGAACCTTTAAAAAGATTAACTATAGAAAAAGTGATTCCAATGGCTGTATAAAAAAAATGGCAGCTGGCTCTTTTGTAGCCCTTCATACAAACTAAGGAAATGTGGACCAATAGTTGGAAATAATACGCACTGAATAATAGTAATCATGTCAGGGTTTTTTTGATTGATTGGTCACTATAATGTGTTCTTTTAACGTCCCGTACATACGCAAGCATTAGAAGACAATGAAATTGCTCATTTGATATAGAACTACGTAAATTCTTTGTAATTTTAGAATTTTTCATAATTTTCTCCACTGCCAAAATCTCCTCAAACTGTTCGCCCCTGCTCACTCAACCACCACCGCCAACAAGAGAGAAGAGGCCATGGACCTCTTGGTCACTAAGATTGAGATCATCCATTCAGTTGCCTCCTCTGCTTCCTCTTTCACTCCCATCAAGTCAAATAACCACAGGCTGCCGCCTAGCTTACCCTTGAACCCACATCTTTCTTTAGTTTGTGTTCTCATCCCTTTATGCTCCCCCCAAGTTTATGGGCAGAATTTTCAGTGCCCACTGGTGTTGGATGTGTTCAGTGGTGTGAGCAGACAACATGGTGAGAAGGCCAGAAATCGATTTCACGACATTATGAAACTAGTTTGCGATCGTCCGCTCAGCCATCGATTGCATTCCACGTTCCCCGCTATCAGGCGTCGGGAGCCTCATTGTAATACATCAGCATATCATCATAAGGCTAGCCCGCCAGAATCAACATGCCCCCCCAACTGGGTCTGCTCACAACGGATGACGGTCGAAGAGGTGGAGAGTAAGGTCTAGCTGTGCTTGGGAGAGGAAGATGTACCGGGGATGGACGGGAGAGGAAGGTCTAGGATCAGCTGGGAGAGGAAGAGATGTCATGAAGAGATAAGGTTGGGAGGGGTGGAATGAAGGTGTCAGGGTGGGTGTGAGATTGGGAGGGGGAATGAAGGTGTCAGGATGGGGTGGGTGAGGTTGCGGGGGGGGTAATGAAGGTATGGGGGGAGGTTGGGAGGGGAGGGGGGAGGGAGTACGGGGGGAAGAAGGAATATGGAGAGGGGAGGGAGTCTGACGGGAGGAAGCAGTGCGGAGAAGGGCAAGAGTAAGGCTGGAGGAAGAAGTAAGGGCAGGGGAAGGAATACGGAAGGGAGGAGGATTAAGGGTGGAGGAAGAATAAGGGTGCCTAAAAGAGTCAGGAAGGGGGAAGGGCTAAGCCAGGGTGGAGTCTGGTGGGGGGAAGGAACAAGGAGTGGGGGAGTCTGGGGGGTGGGGGAGGAGTTCCAAGGTGGGAAGGGGTTCCAAGGGGGGGAAGGGGTCCAAAGGTGGGGATGTCTAGGTGAACATGCAAGAGAGGGCTCTGATGAGTCCATGACTGCCCCCTGGGGAGCAAATTGAGGGTGGGTGGGCATGGAACAAGGGAATGGTGAGAATGACAGAGGGTAGAGTGAGACGGTCGGGTGGGAGGGTTCGGGTTCGATGGTAGGAGTAGAAGGGAAGGCGAGGGTGGTTGGCGGGGACACGGAGGCAGACACGGACCCTTGGGGGGGTGGAGGGGGGGTGTGAAGGAGGAGGTTGGGGAGGTAATTGTGGATGTGGGTGGGATTTTCAGGAAGGAACAGAACGTGAATGTTCACCTGGAGATCCCTGAAGGGAAAGGGTTGTGGCTGGTAGATCACAGACAGGAGGTGGGAGGTGATGCCGGAGGCCGTCAACAGTGATGGTGGAAAGGAAATGGGTATTTGTGGAAGGGGAAAAGATGGGGGAGCTTATGAAAAACTGAATCAAGGCCATGCTGTATAAAACGAAAGTGAAACGACAGTTGTGGTGGGTGAGATGAGGTGCTGCATTGGCATGTGATCATTAGGTGCATGGAGCTGCAGGTCAGCTCAGATGGACAACTGAAAGCGAACCTCAGAAGGCAAACATTGAAAACGCTCAGGACATTGAGGAGAGTATGATACATGAAGGATCCGTGTGCAAGGGAGTGTGCTTGCACGAGGCTCCGAAAGGCCTTGCCCCCCCCAACACACACTTCTCCATCCAGGATCACTTGATGGCCGGCTGCTCCCTCTGTGGTTACAGAGGACAAGGTTGAGGGGCTCACAGGCAAAGGGGACTCAGAGGAAGAGGACAGCTTCTGAGATTCCTGAGTGGATGACCCAGGGGCGTTCAGCTGCCACTCCTCCTCCCTTCGGGTGTCCAGGGCCCCCGGCCTGTCTCCTTGAGGGGAAGGTACACCCTGGAGGGACGTTGAGGTGCCCCGTTTCCCTCTCGTGTTGCTGCTGCAGGAACTCACCCATGGCTCCTCTGATGGAGTGCAGGTCTGCTTATACCTCTGCATTCTGCTGGACCAGGATCTCCATGGCATCCACCGTCCTCCACATGGAAACCTCCACGTGCGCATATGTGGGCACACTTCAACAGAGAGCAGGTGGACTCACTTCTCCGACCCGTGTGCCACTCTGTTGAGGGCTTCCAACAGCTCTGCATGATGTTTCTATGTCTTCTGCTGACTCTCCACAATGTGTTGGAAGGCCAAATCCAGAGGTTCATCATTTGACTCGGACTTCACAGATGCCTCTTCCCCAGCAGTGCTCCAAGTGCTGGGGAGCTTGACTGAACTTGCCTCCTCCTGCTGCGGACACGTGTCCATGCGCTGACCACCAGAATGTGTATCCGAGCCTGCCCTAGATCTAGGTCCCACTGAGGTGTGTGTCTCTGTGCTGGTGGAGGGTGTGGGTAAGCACTGTGACGGGTCTTCCAGGCTGCTTATTTCCAGCTCTTCAATGGAGGAGGAGTTGGCTGGCTTGGTCGCTTGGTAGCGCTCCCTGTGACCCAAAGTAGAGATCAGTAGCGCATATCAGCACAGTCAAAAGCAGGAGAGAGAGCACTCACATTTGGTTTGAGAGAGGGATGATGTGGTGTAGGATCCTCATGAGGGTGTTCGCTGCCGACCTCACCGTCACCACAGGCACAGTCCATGTCCTCACTAGTCAGTGTGAGAATACATTCCTCAAAGTGAGTGAGGGGTCGAATGTGGGCCACACTACCCCCGGTGTGGGACCTCTCCCTGCTGATGTGAGTAGGCTCCCCCTGCATGGGAACAGATGGAAAGGGTGTGAGCAGGACAGATGGCACTGTGTGGAATGTTTGTGTGGTGAGCAGAGCAACAGGCAGAATGCGGGCACGAGCTCGAGAGGGTATGAGCCTGATGGAGATGTGAGGGTGTGTGTGAGAGTTAGTGGTGTTGTCCTTGAGGGGTGGGATCCTTGTGGATGTGCGATGGGTTTGTGAGTGTGTGAGTTGAGAGTGATGAGAAGAGTGAGTTATCCTGGTGGAACAGATGAGACCATTCATCCTGTAGCGTCACTGGGAGACTGTCCTCTTTTGCAGGGCATTAGTGCTGACCATCATTGCCACTGCCTCCCAGGCTGGATTGGTGATGCAGCTGCCCATCCTGTGGCCAGAGTGGGGGTGGAGGATATCACAGCGGGCCTCCACAGCATTCAGAAGGCGCTCGAGGGACGTGTCCCTGAGGCGGTGGGGGCAGCAGTCTTTTTGCCTTTCGGGGCCATCCTGTGTTCTGTGCAGCAGCTGTGGGCTGGACGCACTGAGGGGTGTGCACATGGCGGCACTTTAAATATGGCGCCCAGCGTGCTGAAGCAGTGAGGTGATGGGTGATGAGTGAATGAGAGCCCTTCTGCCATTGGAACGTCGTGTTTCCCGGGAACACATAATTAATACGGTGGCTTTGAGATGATAAGATGTGAGAACCCACCATAGTGGCCAGCAGGTAAAATGTCATTTTACCCGCCCGCTACAGCCCTTAGGGCAAATCTGGGGCAATTCCGCCCCTTGTTTTCCATGAGACTATCCTTATGTTCCATTGACCTTGATTCAAACTATACTGCTCAAATGATTCCCTCACTTCAGATACTGCCACGTCCTTGTTGATGCCTCATCTCCAACTGTACTGTCGTCGCCAATTTTTTAACAGATTGTTGCTTCCCAAATCCTGACAGTATTTCCAAGGAACTCACTATATAACTCTCACCAAATGTGTTTTCAATCCTACCAAAGTGCTTAACTGTCCCTTATCAAAGTAATAAATGGCAGCCTCTGTAAATGAGTCCATGGCGAACTTTCCCCCCTTACCTTCCTTGATCTTTATGTGATGTTTGATACAATCTCTCACATCATCTTCCTCCTCGTGCAACGAGTAACTCACCTTCTGACTCCCCAAAGCCTGTCCACCATCTACAAGGCACAAGTCAGGAGTGTGATGAAATACTCCTCACTTGCCTGGATAAGTGCAGCTCCAACAACACTCAAGAAGCATGACAACATCCAGGACAAAGCAGCCCGCTCAGTTGGCACCACATCCACAAACATTCACTCCCACCACAACCGACACACAATAGCAGCAGTGCGTACACCATCTACAAGATGCACTGCAGAAATTCACCAAGGCTCCTTAGACAGCACCTTCTAAACCCATGACCACTACCATCTAGAAGGACAAGGGCAGCAAATAGATGGGAACACCACCACCTGGAAGTTCCCCTCCAAGTCACTCATCATTCTGACTTGGAAATATATCTCTATTCCTTCACTGTCACTGGGTCAAAATCCTGGAACTCCCTTCCTAACAGCACTGAGGGTGTACCTAAAGCAAATGGACTGCAGTGGTTTAAGAAGGCAGCTCACCACCACCTTCTCAATGGCAACTAGGGATGGGCAATAAATGCCAGTCCAGCCAGCGAAGCCCGCATGCTGTGAATGAATTTTAAAAAAACCTTTCCTCCACAGTAAAGCACAGTGGGGCTGCACTATCCATAGAATCATAGCCAGAGGATCACCAATAATGACATTGCTTCCTACCTTTGCACCTATATGTCGAAGAGTTCCACAAGGAACTGGCCTTGGTGCTTTTTTCTTCATCATCTACATGCTGCCACTTGGCGACAATGTCTTTGGGTCAGCTTCTACATGTATACTTATGACACTGTGCTCTACATCTTGATCAATTTTCCTCAGCCCAACACTTTCTCTTGCTGTCAGGCTGCTTATCTGGCATTCAGGCCAGAATTGTATAGCCTCGTCCCGACTACATCGGGACCTGTAAAATCCTGCTGACGTAAAACTCAGCCCCCAGTCTTGATGAAGCTGCAAATTCCTCCAGATGAAAATTTGGAAGACTGAATTAATCTTCTTTATGCCCCACAAAATCTCTGCGCCCTAGTGACTGCTTCAATTTCCCTCCCTGACTACTATCACAGGGAGAATTGAATTGTGCACAACCTGGTCTGAGTTTTCAGTCATGCATAGGGCAGAATCTTATGCTGCTCCCAGGAACATGAAGCATGGCAGACGGGGGGCTTCAATTGTGAGGGAGGCCAAAAATCATCTTCCCGGTGGCGGGATGAAATTAATATATTAAGCCTTTGGAAGTTTGAAGGTGCATTGAGCTTTCCGACGGCAAGCATCGAGAAGCCCTTTTTCATGCATCTGCATGTCATGCATACTTATTAAAAGGCAGTCTCGCCAGAACTAAGTGCACCTTTCCAATTGAGTTATCCGCGAGCGAGGAATACATGCCTTCACATTCACGACGACATTTAAATGGCATGCAGCAGGCAAGGTGGTCATTGTTGGAATTGGAGTGGGGAGCTGCTGCTTTTTTCTCTTTGGGGAACATTGTTCCATGACAGCTGATGACTGAGTTTGGGTGACAGCAGTCAAAAAGCAATGAGGCAGTGCTGTCTGAGGCAGGGAGAGAGGCTGTAGTCTAAGGGGCATGGGACAGGGCTACCCGAGACAGGGAAGGAGGCAGTGAGAGGGAGAGAGAGGGAAAGAGGCAGGGAGGAAGGCTGTCTGAGGTAGGCAGGGAGGGTGGCACGGAGGGAGGCTATCTGAGGCAGGAATGGAGGGAGGCAGGGAGGGAGGCTATCTAAGGCAGAGATGGAGGCAGAGAGGTAGGGAGGGAAAGGGTGAAGGGACAGGTGAAAGGGGGAAAAGCCGAGCATCATGGGTGTGGCGTTCATGTTACAGCAGGGTGTGGGGTGAGCCTTCTGGGCAGGACTAATCAACGATAGATGGTTTTAAAGAGCGGGTGCAGTACTGTCAACGGTGAGGTCCTGGGGGTTGAACTGAGGATACTGGGCAGCAGACAGAACAGTCACAGTGAGATGGTGGAGTGGGATGCAGTATGGTGACAGGTCCAGGATCATGGTCGGGTATCGTATGGTTTCATGGGGGTGGTGGAGGGGGTTCATGGAATCGACCAGAACAGGTGGAGCGGGTAAAGGGAGGGAGGTCAAGGTCAGGGGGACATGGGGACAGTAATGGGTTTAGGCTCAGAGGGGAGAGAAGGCATGTGGAGGAAGATGGTTATAGGGTCAAGGGTATTGGGGGAGGTTCAAGGATAACAGAGGGGAGAGGAATGGTTATATACGGTGGGTCAAGAGTGATGGGTGGAAATTGGTGGGTGGCACGAGGAGGGTGGAAGGTGATGGAGTGGGTCTGGAATGTGACACACACCATTTCTGAGAGGTTTCCTTGAAAATGCAGTTGCTCTGAAATTGCGATACTTCGAAGTGGGAGGAGGGTTGTTCGAGTTGGGTGGATCGAATTAATGATGAGCACAATTAGCTGACTAAAGGGACACCCTAATCATCATGAGTTAAAGAAACATGGTCAGGTATGTTCTCATCTCTATGGTCATACTCCGAACATAGTGGTATTGCTATCTGACCCATGAGTCTCATTCAACCAAGATCCCCAGTAAGGTCGGGGGGAGGAGGAGAGGATGTACTGAAGGACAGCTCCTGCTGACCAAAAGAGGGAGGAAAGGAGGGAGGGGAATAGGTGGCAGCACTATGATCTCTCATTGGGGACAGAAGGAGGATACAGGACCATGCAGGGAACTTCGATGTCGGAAGACTCTAGATCCAGAATTATTGTGGAGAGCAAGGGTCATACTATAAAGATTATTCCCAAAGTCCTGAGGCTTGAGGGTAACTTTGGGTTCAATGATGCTAGAGGAAATACCAAGGATGATGGATGGCAAGTTGAGGGTTATGGCGGGCAGGGGGGTCAGGGGGGTGTACCACTGTACCGGGGAGGATGTCCAAAGTTCCCTAATGGCTGGTCATTGCAGTTAAGGAGGTGGGTAGAACTTATCTGAAGGCAAGGCTGATGGACTGAGGCTCGAGGGTGATGGAGAGAGGCTCAATAGTGATTGAGGGAGGGTGTATGGACATGGTTTCCATATCCATGGTCATTACTCCAGTGCCCATGCACATGACTGCATCAACAAAAAGTGCTCTGGGCAGTTATCCAGGATGGGAGGGATGGGGGCCGGGGTTTACCTAATGCTAAGCATAGAGCTTCCCATTGGGCAAAAAATGCTCAGGACAGGAGGGGGCCTGAAAAAATATGCTGGCCAGATCTTTCCTTGCAATTTGTTCACAGATCACAGGTTTATAGGACAGAACTTTTCCCTCGTTGGGCAGGCCCGGGAGTGGCCGCGAAACTGACTGCCACCTGCCATCAGGCCCTGACCGCAATTTCACGTTGGTTCACCAATTAAGGCCTGCCCAGCATGAAACACTGCTCCACATTGGCCGGGAAGGGCCTGATGAGGGCCCTGATCGAGCATCTGAAAGGCTCTCTCTAATAAAGTTTATCTGCTTCTTGTTGAAACCTGTCCAGTCCATCAAGACATTACACAAGCCCCTGTTTAACTTGATGCCTTATACTTCATGTGGTCTGGTGTCAACGTTGAGGACTCCCAGGGCAACACCCTCCCGACTGTATACCATTGTGCCGCCAAATCTGCTGGGCCTGTCCTGCCATTTGGAGAGGACATACCCAGGGAAAGGTGATGGTGTTGTCTGGGACACTATCTGTGAGATATGATTCTGTGGGTATGACTATGTCAGGCTGCTGTTTGACTAGTCTGTGGGACAGCTCTCCCAATGTAGGCACAGGCCCCCAGATGTTAGTGAGGAAGACTTTGCAGTGTCAACGGGCCTGTGTTTCCTGTTGTCATTTCCGATGCCTAGGTTGATACCGGGTGGTCCATCTGGTTTGACACAACTAAGTCACTTGATAGGCCATTTCAGAGGGCAGTTTAGAATCAACCATTTGCTGTGCTCTGGAGTAACACAGGCCACAGGCCAGACCAGGTAGGACAGCAAATTTCCTTCCCTATAGGGCATAAGTGAACCAGATGGTACAACAATCAACAATGGTTTCATGGTCACTGTCACTGAGGCTAGCTTTTAATTGCAAATTTTATTAATTGAATTTAAATTCCACCAGCTGCCATGGTGAACTTTGAACCCATGACCTCAGAGCGTTAGCTTGGGCCTCTGGATTACTAGCCCAGACACATTACCACTACACCACCAGGATCCCTCCGACACCCACTCAGATGGTTAAAAAGAGGACTCCCACTCTTGCCTGCCTGCCCATGACAACCGCATTATGGCATAGGCGTTATAATATTTGAGTCAATTGCTCATTAACAAACTCAATTCACTGTTAATGATTTTTTAAATGGCTGGCAGTTTGCTGATTTTAGTGCCTGCTCGCATACCATATTATAATGGGAAACCGGCGTGTTGCCATTGGGGTTGAATCCCAATGCCATCATACCGGACATTACACACGCGCGGGACAGCACCAGTCCTGATTTGCAAATGTAAAATCCTGCTTATTAATCTGCTTCTTTCTCCACAGGCGCTGTCAGACCTGCTGAGTATTTCCAATACTCTCGACTTTTTTCATTCAGCCAGCTACATATAACGAACAGATTGGCAGCAAACAAAACTACCCCTTATTGATTGATAATGTGTGTCTCAGCTTGTATCACACCTCTAATCCACTAAAACCTGAATGAACCTCAGAACTTTTAGTTAGCCTAAATTGCACAGGTGATATAAAGTGCTGTGATGGGAACTATGCACACTGGGAACTGATTTTTTCCCCAGTTGGGAGCGCTTAACAGGGATTTTACATGAAGAGTAAATACATTTTGGTGTATCTGCTGAACACTATAGGCTGGATTTTCACTTCAATGGTGGGAAACAGAATTCAAGAATGTTTACAGGACTTGAACCCTTCACTTGGAGGGGGAAACCATCACTCTTTGGGCTTTTTACTTGGATGCCCTTTTAATTGGGCTGGAGACAGGTTTCCTGTCCAGGTTCTCAAAGCTTGAGGTCCAGTCAGGGGCCTCCCAGTTTAAGAGGAGCAGCAATCTTCTCCATGATGGTCTTTTGCTGCACTCACACCCAGGTTAGCAGGGAGGGTCTACCGACACCAGCCTGATATAGGGTGCCGCCTCTATGTAGTTAAACCGCCCCTGTCAAATTGGAAAACTGAAAGCTGACTTCAAAATCCCAGTCAGCCTCCTTTAACTACCCTCAACAAGGCTCTTAATGAGCAAAAATGGTTGCCTGTCCCATGGGGGTGGGTAGTCCTGCTGGGTCCCAAACCCATCTCACTTGAAACATGACTGGTGGCTGGAACGGTATCTGGAAACTGAAAAGCTGCCCACCTCTGTTCCCGACTTCAGTGGGGCCCAAAATGTCTTCCCTGTGTGTGCATGTTTGTGTTGTGAGGCTTTTCATTCCTTATTATTAAACTAGTAAATGCTACAATTTTAAGCTCAATTAAAGTAAGTTGAGTATTGCTGAGAAAAGAGACATGTCAAAGCTTTTCATCTTGTACTCATCAGGACACTTTGCAAGAATACCAATATAAGGGGAAAACAAATTGTGAAGTGTGCTGTGCACGCAGGGAACTGATTTCTTTGCCAGTTGTTGCTTTCCCCTTATATTGGCAGAAGTGTCCTGATGAGTGCAAGATGAAAAGCTTCGACATGTCTCTTTTTCCAACAATACTCAAGTTCTGTACTGCCAAATGACGAAAGTATTTTGCTACACCTGTACAATTCAAGAATCTTTCTTTTTTCATGGGATGTGGGCGTACTCACAAGGCCAGCATGTGTTGCCCATCCCTAATTGCCCTTGAACTGAATGGTTTTCTAGGCCATTTCAGAGGACAGTTAAGGGTCAACCACATTGCTGTGGATTCGGAGTCACATGTAGTTCAGACCAGGTAAGGATGGTGGATTTCCTTCTCTAAAGGACATTAGTGAGCCAGATGGGTTTTTATGACAATCAATGATAGTTTCATGATTAACATTACTGAGAATAGCTTTATAGTCCAGATTTATTAATTCAATTTAAATTCCAGCAGCTGCTGTGGCGGGATTTGAACCCATGTCCCCAGGGAATTAGCCTGGGCTTCTGGATTACTAGTCATGTGAGAGTATCACGATATCACTCTGGGACAAGAACATCAAGAACATCATCATGATGCCCAAATTATACATTTTCAAGAATTCCTCCTGGATGTAAAACAGACGTTCAGTTATATGCGTGTCACCATCTGTTTTTTTTCAGTTTTCCACCTGTTGCATTCAGTCTTCTGTGTGAGCATTGCCCACACCTCATTTGTGCAGTGCAAAGATAAATCTCATGAATATTCTATCTCATATCATGAATAATACACGGCAGTTTGAATAACCTTCCTACCTGTGCTGGTAAGGTTTTAGAGCATAAATTAATTTCTCAGTACTTCAAGTGAATAGTTTTTATTGTTCCATTCTGGATGCACCTGCCCACGGATTCAATTGTGGTATGAAAGATGTAGCACCATATTGGAGCAGGCAGCAATCCCTCAATCCTGGCTTGCACAAATATGTACTTTGCAATAAAACCTTGGTTGGTTTTGGCCTGGATACACTCTCGTGTCAAGCAGTAAAGTATTTTGCATATTCTCAGCATTTGAGCAGCTAACCCATCAGTGGACATCAAACGGGAGGACAGAGGATAACACTATTGACATCACAGGATCAGGCATTCAGCATGCTGCCGTCACCTGAAGCAGACAAGAGTCCTTTCACTTGGAATAGATTTTGTGGAGCCAGGAATTCTCATGGCTCCCTGTGGGAGAGAAAAACGGGGGCAGAATGAGAAAGAAGAACAAGATAGAGAGGAATGAGAGGGTTCAGGAAGGGGTCATGCAATGGCAATATGGAGAAAAAGAGAGGGGGAAATACAGTGTAGTGTGGCTTTCTATAAGATGGCAGTGGAGGGTCTTGGTTTGTCCAAATAGAGGGGTTGAACTTGAGAATTGGCCAAATTAACAGGAAGATTACTGAGCTCGGGTCTGGAGGATGCAGGATTTACTAAGTCCAAATGTCAGGCTGGGAACGATATAAATTTGTTGAGCAATTTGAAGATCAGATAAAAACGGGTAATAGAGGGTCTAGGATCTGACATGAAGATGCATCTCCAAAGCCAAGTTAGCCAATCTAATTGAAATATGTGAATCATGTAACAATAGATAATAACAATAATTCTAACAGAAGTATAATTTTAAGTCTACATTGTTGACTTTGTTGCCTTTGGGTGAGGTTCCTCATTGTAAGCACCAACATGGAAAAGTTGCACTGCAAATTCTTGTTGAGCTTACCTCAGAAGGAAAAAGCAGTAAAAATTGAGAAATGACTGGTACAGGTACAAACTGATCTTATGTACCTTAAAATGGAACTACCAGTCATTTCCAAGTTTTACTAGCTTTTCCTTCTGAGAGTTAATCAAAGATAATGAATTGACACTTCAAACAATGTAGCTATATTAGGCTGTTTACTTTTAGGAATTCAAATGAAATCTCAGTTCTGCTTTAGCAGTTTTCGTGAAGTTGGGCAGCTTCTTAGAGCTGTCCTTCTGTGTTCAGCAATTGGCTGCACACCTTCTTATTTGTGAGTTAGCCTTCTATTGGGTTAGCCTTCTGTACAAGTCATTTCTCACCACTTTTATTATAATGTCCAGAGTCTCATTAGCAGATCTATCTTTTCAGATTTTTCATATTCTCTGTGGGAAAGTGCATCCATCACCAAAGGATTGGCGAACTGTTCGTGATTTATAGGAATAAATTGCCAATTCCAAGTCAGCCTTGGGCCTCTAGATTGGGGCTCCTGCTGCCTATGTAATTGGACCCAGACCAATTTCCACTGCAAAGTGACCACATTCAATCCCTGAAAACATATTAAGCTGAAAATTACTATTGGCAATATTATCATACCAAATTTCACTCACTGCTATTTTATTGGTGGTGCTAACCTATTTAATTTAAATGATTATTGGCTCTGCAAGAATAGCACAGAAATGAATTTGACCCAAGTGTGTAAAACACTCATAAGATAAGATTATCCTCAGTAAGTTTTAATTTGTTCAAATTCTTTGCCATCTGGTGGGCCTTCAATAACATCTGCACACCAGCTCATCCTCTCCACTTATTCCTGCTATAACAACAACTTGTATTTATATCACAACAAAAACAAAAATTGCTGGAAAAACTCAGCAGGTCTGACAGCATTGGTGGAGAGAAACTTTCTGAGTTAACGTTTCGAGTCCAAATGACTCTTCTTCAGAACTAAAGAGAAGTACAACATTGGTGAAATATATACTGTATAAGGGGAGTAAGACAGATGAAGCTGGATAGAAAGCCAGTGATAGGTGGAGGCCCAATTTTGTCTACAGAATTCGCTGCTCCTAATGCGATCTCCTCTACATTGGAGAGGCCAAACGCAGACTGGGTGACCGCTTTGTGGAACACCTTCGGTCTGTCTGCAAGCAAGACCCAGACCTCCCTGTCAATTGCCATCTCAACACACTACCCTGCTCTCATACCCACATGTCTATCCTTGGCCTGTTGCAATGTTCCAGTGAAACTCAACGCAAACTGGAGGAACAGCATCTCATCTTCCGATTAGGCACTTTACAGCCTTCCGGACTTAACATTGAGTTCAACAATTTCAGATCATGAACTCTCTCCTCCATCCTCACCTCTTTTATCAAATATTTATTTTTTAATGTTTATATATACATTTTTTACCACCTATTTCTATTATTATTTTTAAAATTTATTTCCAATCATTGTTTTATCCCCACCTTTTATGCCATTTTTGATTTTGATCCTTGCTCCCACACCTTCCCCTCCCCCCACCACAACCCGACTAGGGCCATTCTGTCACTGGCTCATCCTGCTTTCTACTCTTAATGTCACCATTAGCAGCTCCTTTAGCCAGTATCACTACCATCAACATCCCTTCAACATTTTGTTTATAACATCTTTTGCAATCTCTCCTTTGCCTCCACCTATCACTGGCCCTCTATCCAGCTTCACCTGTCCCACCCCCCTTATACAGTATATATTTCACCACATTTTTATTTCTCTTTAGTTCTGAAGAAGAGTCATCTGGACTCGGAACGTTAACTGTCTTTCTCTCCACAGATGCTGCCGGACCTGCTGAGTTTTTCCAGCAATTTTTGTTCTTGTTTCGGATTTCCAGCATCTGCAGTATTTTGCTTTTAACTTGTATTTATATAGCGCCTTTAAAGTAAGACAACATCGTAAGTTGCTTCACAGAAGTGTAATCAGGCAAAATTGACAGTGAGCCAAAGGGGGTTAGTCTGTGTGACTAAATGCTTGTTAAAAAAGGTAGGATTTAATGAGGGTTTTAAGGAGAAAGAGATGGAGAAGCAGAGAGGTTTAGGGAGGGATTTCTGGAGATTAGGGCCTAGCTGGCTGAAAGGATTAATGGTGGGAAAATGGTGTAGAAAATTTACAAAAGGCCAAAGTTGAAGGAATTTGCAGAATTATTGGAGGGTTATTGGCTGGAGGAGGTTATCGAGATAGGGAGGGGCAAGTCCACGGAAGAATTTGAACATGAGGTTGAAAATTTTAACATTGAGGCAAATGAGAGCTTGAATAATATTGCTGCGCGTATTCTGTGGAAATGTAAAAACCCTGTGTTATTCACTTATGGTAATGAGAAGGCTCAAGTTTAAGAAAGCATAAAAAGAACTGAAAAGACAGCTAGAACAATTTCTTATGGCGCAATGAACATAATGTGGAAGCGAAAGCCATATAAATTATGGTAAAAAGGAAATTAATAGCAGGAATATTGAAAGGTGTGAGAAGCAAGCAGAAGAGTGGGATTAGTTCAGGTTGTTTACATAGAGAAAAACACCTGTGCAGATATGATAGGCCAAACAACTTGTTTAGCACTTCAACGAGTTCTATCCTAGAAATGGCAGTTGGGCAAAGAAGTGGCAGATGGAATACAACGTTGGGAAGTGTGAGGTCATGCACTTTGGTAGGAAGAATAGAGGCATAGACTATTTTCTAAATGGGGAGAGAATTCTGAAATCTGGAGTGCAAAGGGACTTGGGAGTCCTAGTCCAGGATTCTCTTAAGGTTAACTTGCAGGTTGAGTTGGTAATTAGGAAGGCAAATGCAATGTCGGCACATATTTCGAGGGGACTAGAATATAAAAGCAGGGATGTGCTGCTGAGGCTTTATAAGGCTGTGGTCAGACCACATTTAGAATATTGTGAGCAAATTTGGGCCCCGTACCTCAGGAAGGTTGTTCTAGCCCTGGAGAGGGTCCAGAGGAGGTTCACGAGAACGATCCCAGGAATGTAAGGCTTAACAGATGAGGAACGTTTGAGGACTCTGGGTCTATACTCGATGGAGTTTAGAAGGATGAGGGGGGATTTGATTGAAACTTACAGAATACTGAAAGGCCTGGATAGAGTGGACGTGGGGAAGATGTTTCCATTAGTAGGAGAGACTAGTACCCGAGGGCACAGGCTCAGAGTAAAGGGAAGACCTTTTAGAACAGAGATGAGGAGAAACTTCTTTAGCCAGAGAGTGGTGAATCTATAGAATTCATTGCCACAGAAGGCTGTGGAGGCCAGGTCATTGAGTGTATTTAAGACGGAGATAGATAGGTTCTTGATTGGTAAGGGGATCAAAGGTTGCGGGGCAAAGGCGAGAGAATGGGGTTGATAAACTTATCAGCCATGATTGAATGGCAGAGCAGACTCGATGGACCGAATGGCCTAATTTCTGCTCCTATGTCTTATGGTCTTATTATGGTCTTATGGCAGTCAGGGTCCTATGTATGTCACAGAATCCCAAGTTGCATATATTAAAAGGTGCCTAATGCCTCAAACAGGCAGGGTCTTTGACCAGCAGGCCCACATGAAAGTGGCAGTGGGTCGATCACCAAGAAGAATAGGGCAGCTTTCATGACCAAAGTGCTTTACAGTCAATGAATTACTTTTGAAGTGCATTCACTACTATAATGTGAGAAACATGGCAGCCAATTTCTACACAGCAAACTCCAATAAATGGCAATAAGATAATGACCGGGTAATTTGTTTTTGCGATGTTGATTGAGGGATAAGTATTGGCCAGGACACTGGGGACGATGCTGGTCATCTTCAAAATAGTACCACAGGATCTTTTACCTCTACCTGAGAAGATCAACAGGGTCCTGGTTTAACAGCACATCTGAGAAACTACAACACTCTCTCAGATTTGGAATGTCAGCCTTGACTTTTTGTGCTCAAGTCATGGAGCAATACTTGAACACACAACCTTCTGACCCAGAGGCAACAGTGTTACCAATTGGGCCATGACTGATAACCCAGTCCATTGCTATCCGATAATGCTGATTTAAGCAGGTTAAATTCAACCCCAGGAGATCAGAGAATGAATGTTGAGAATTCCACTGGGCCCTAAATCACTCTTTTTAAGAACCTGAAACCTGCAGATCTCCTCATCTCTCTTAGTTTTTCCTTTGTCTTATAATATCCAGGCTTTCAAAATGCAAGCTTTGTGTCTCTTAATCCGTTGATATAGATTCTGATATGCCTGGAGTTTCCTACTGTTCTTTTAACATTACTTTGGGCCATGGTCTTTCACCTTGATTTCTACTTTTTTAATAAAACTGTTTTTACTAGAAAAAGCATATCTCTTGAATATCCCTTAAGGTTTGTTAATTTCAAATGTATGTCCTTTGCTCAAAGTCTAAGTAACAAAAAAATGCTTACATCTACATCATTTGTGCCTCTCAGCATTTTGAAAAACTGAGTCATGGCCCCCTATCAAACAGGCTTAGCTCTGCAAGTTCCTTGTCTTAACTATAGTCAGTTCATTTATAAACATTACTTTAAGTAAGGGGGATGCCATCATTTCAGGATGACAATAAACTCTTCGAAAAAAATGATTATGCAGCAAATCTTACCTCAGGGGCTGCATGCAAAGATGAGCATTTCACAATTTGATCAGCTCTTTTAAGGGGCCAATCCTCCAAAGCCATCGAAGATGTTTTGAATGATGCATTACACTGGGCACGATATATATTCAAAGGAGAGGAGGGACCAACTCAAAATGTTCTCCTCCAAGGAATAAATCATAACCTTTGAAATGATAGAACATTAAAAAAAGTTGTCTCTCTTTATTTTTCTATGATAGTGACATATCTCTGTTGGCCTTTCACTTCAGATGCCTGCTTTGACCTTTAATGTTGCTAATGTTTGATTTTGAGGCTTATCAAATTGAGGGATAACTGCACTGGGAAAATACATAGTGGTCCTCTGTGCATCCAGTAATAGTACTTCCAGATCAGGCGCACAATGCAAAATTCTTCCCACAGTTGTATATTTTTGTCTCCCAACTTCAGAAATACCCCCTGTTGTAAAACTGTGACATCTTCATTGTGGCATTCTTTTGTTGGTGATTAAAATTATCGAATTAATGCTGTATTTGTGCAAAGTTTTGTACACTGCGATTTGGATTGAGACAACCTGAACAATTTTTGTTTAGGTATTGTACTAATTATAGTTTTGATAAATGTAGGAGTGTAGCTTTAAGAATAATCTGGCGACATTCCGCATGGATCTGGAAAGCATCTAAAAGACTGAACTTGTAATTTCATGACCTGTGTAAATATTGTAAAGTCATGAAATAAATATCCTTGTGAATACAAAATGTGCAGATAAATTAAAGGGGGAAGAATGTAGTCATTATGGCTTTGATAAATGTAGGACTGTAGCTTTAAGAATAATCCTGTGTTGTTAGATCACATGACCTGTGTTAACCAATGAGTGAGAAGCGCAGGGAACCTCTAGGAGGGAGTTCTTCTTTAGTTATAGAGTAAGATGCACACATGTAGCTGCTGCTGCTGTCTTGTAAATAAAGTTCAATGTTTCCACCAAGAAAAGTTGCCTGGAAAATCAACAAGGTAACAGGCATCATGGCAGCTTTATAAAGCAAAGATCCTGAACCCTTTTACCTAGGCTGGAATCTAACCAAAGGTTCCAGAGGCAAATGTGGGTGAAATCTCGTGCCCTTTAAAAATGAGTGAGGGATGGAACCTTTTCAGGTCCTGACCCTACACTTCCTATTAGTGCGCTCACCTGGGAAATCTTTCCAGACCCTGCCAATTAAGAGAGCTCCAGAGGCCGCAGATCCAATCAGAGTGCCTGAAGCCTTAATGACCTAATCCCACTGGAAGAGGTGGTTGCTGCTGCTGCAAGATGGTAACCGTGAGGCCATTCTTATCTTGATGTGCCCTCTGAAGAGGCCTGTGATTTTTTAGAAGTTACCTGTGACCACAGCTGCCAGGCCACGCCTGTTGAAGAAAAACCCCTCCACGGGATGGCCAGCAGCCACAGCTGTGACCCACAGATCAATGCTGCCCTGGTGGGGCGGTGAGAGGGGGGAGAGAAAAGGACGCCTCAACAGCCCCCCAAACACCTGGCCAGCAGGCACCTGCCAGACTTCAGACTTTGGCCTCAGCGGTGGGTTGGGAGGAGTGCGGACGATTGGTGGGGAGGATGACCGCCCGCCCGGATGATCTAAGCAGCATCCCCAATCATCTCAAAATTGGGCATTTAATTATTCAAACTTGCTACCCGCCAGAGGCGGAAACATGTCGGACCACTGACCCAGTTCCCTCATTTCTAAATTTCCTACAAGTTCTGCCTTCAAGCCCACTGGATATGCATATCCCGCAGGATATGGGAGATTCCACCCAAAGCGTCCTTAGCAATGTGATTTTTTTTCTATAATGTTTTAAACATCTAATATTTTTTATATTAAAAAAGGTTATAGACAATTCTCTGATTTTTTTTTAATAATAAAATTGAAACTGAACATAGGTATTTAACCATTCAAATAATAGAATAGAGTGTAGTGGCAGCCTACAGGAACTTATTTAGTGTCTGAGATTCTATGAATCTAACCCAATTACACAGTTCTGAAGTATATGGTAAGTAAAACTGACTGCATTAAAACACACGATAAGCATTTCTTGGTAAAATAGAATGACAATCAGTTTATACGCCTAGAAATATTCACAGTTTTGCTGTTGTCAACTGTTTCAGTGACTTTAATTTTCGCTGGTAAGCACAACTCTCAGATAACATTGTCAAAAATGAAATAAAGTTATGTCATTGAATATTAAAGTAGTAAGTGAGTGAATGCCAAAACAAATTCTTTGAATTTCATGCTGCTATTACTAAACAGCCAATTAAATACATTTCATTCTATGAAGCACTGAAGTACTGCTGACCTGAAAATTGCAAAAATTAATAGAGCATATGATGTTTGGGTTTGCTGAACTACAAAGTGATTTTTTTTCAACTGCTGAGATAGTGATTATATTCTCCTATGTATTTTAGATTTTAACTTTAAAAGCAGTATTTTCCTTAGTTCTTTAATTTTAATTTAAAAAATTTTAAAACTGTAAAGCAGTTTAAATTAGGGAATATAATCAGGAATATTGGAACAGCAGCAGGCCATCAAGACCCTCGAGCCTGTTCCACCATTCAATGACATTGTGGCTGACATGCGACCTAATTCCACATACCCACCTCTGTCCTTATTGTTTGATACCTTTATCCTTTGAAAGAAAATATATCATCTGTTTCTTTATTCTTACTAAGGTGAGAGCTGACAGTTCTGGAAAGAAATTGTTCCATTTGCATGTAGCACGTATAATGCTGCCAGCAAGCATTTCCACAAAAACTGTGTCATAACCTAGTGGCAGTGCTGACTTCTGCACCTTAAGGACACTTCAATGTCAGTACATGGCTGAGCAGCATTGCTATATCACATTCCATGCTGATCTCATACAAGCCTGTACTAAGAGGGCCAATTTGCTTAACTTTTATTTCTAAACTCGTCCCTTCATCTCTTGAAGGGACTAACTCATGGTG
The DNA here is from genome assembly GCF_964194155.1 of Cetorhinus maximus. NCBI lineage: Eukaryota > Metazoa > Chordata > Chondrichthyes > Lamniformes > Cetorhinidae > Cetorhinus > Cetorhinus maximus. The sequence goes on from NC_135879.1 coordinate 193,261,714, forward strand.
AAATAGAGTTACCTGATTGCCTTCTGCTACATCACTCAGGTGGGCATTCTTAATGAGTCAGGCCACGTAGTGCCAACTCATGCCCAAAACTAATCTGCCTTCTCCAATGCTTGCATGTTACAATTCCAGATGGGGTCACTGCACACTCAAGAGGAGAAAATGTGGAAGACCTTTTACTCTCTAGCTTAGAAGCGCTAAATTAATTGTCACACTCTATCCACCACACTAGTGGAGTTCAGCTAGATCAGCAGACGCTAACATAAGGACATAGGAACATAAGAAATAGGAACAGGAGTAGACCATTCATCCCCTCGAGCATGCTCAGCTGTTCAATAAGATCATGGCTGATCTTCTTGTGTTTCGATTACCACATTCCCATCTAACCCCGATAACCTTTGATTCCTTTGCCTAACAAAAATCTATCTACCTCTGTCTTAAAAATATTCAATGACCCCGCCTCCACCACCTACTGAGGCAGAGCATTCCAAAGTCACACAACATTCTGAGAGAAAAATTTCTCCTCATCTCTGTCCTAAAAGGGCAACACCTAATTTTAAAACAGTGCCCCCTAGTTCTGGACAAGAGGAAACATCCTTTCAACATCCACCTTGTCAAGGATTCGTTCAGGATTTTGGCCTGAATCTTCTGGTCGGCATGCGGGAGTGGGCTCCGCTCGCCGACGCGTAAAATGACTTGTGGTGACGTTGAGCATGCATCCTGATGTCACAGCGTGTCATTCCGATCTTCAGTTTAGTGGGCGCACACCAGAGTTGGCTGCACGCCCACCGAACTGTCAAAGGCCTATTAAGGCCATTTAAATAGCAATTGAAGTAATTAACAGGGCTGCCCATCCAACCTTAAGGTTGGCGGGCAGGCAAAGAGCCCAGGCGGCCTTCGCATTTTTCATGGAACCTCATCCACGGGTGGGATGAGGTTTCATGAAGGTTTTAACATTTATGAAAAATTTTTAATAAAATTCATAGACATGCCCCAGCTCATGTGACACTGTCGCATGAGGGGACATGTCCAAATAATTTTTTGAAATCTTTTATTCGCTTTTTCACAGTGAAGTTAAACTCCCTGAGGCACGGAGCTGCCTCAGGGAGATTTCTGTGCTCTTTCGCAAGCATGCATGAAAAAACACAGGCCCCGACTCCTCCTCCTCCCCCCATCCGCACAGGGAGCGCTCAGTGCCTTAATTGGCCCGCCTGTGTAAAATGGTGGCGTGCAGCCAATCATGGGCGGCGATTGGCTACGTGTGCGTCCATGCCCGCTCCCGCTCAGCACCCCCCCCACCGACGATGAGAAAATTCTCCCCCATGTATACTTCAATCAAATCACCCCTCACTCTTCTATACTCCAGTCGAAACAAGCCCAGTCTGTCCAACCTTTTCGCATAAGACAACCCACTCATTCCAGGTATCAATCTAGTAAACCTCCTTTGAACCGCCTCCAATGCAGACTGCGGCTTGACAGACACTCCCAGTCTGTAAGCTCTCCAACTGCTGAAGGGAGAGCAATTTTATGTATTTTTCAAAAGTATATTTTATTTTCACTTACTACATTCCCCACTGTTGCCACATTTCCTCTTTCAGTCAAGCAAGAATAATTGATCCAAAATAGCTGACAGAAAAATGAAAACCTGATCCTAACAGGAAATTTTCTGTCATAAATGCAGTTCTCCATTGTCATGTGTTACTCCATGTTGCAGTTTCACTGCAGATGCTACACAATTATTCTGATTGCATATCCATAAAAGCATTCTGAAGATTAAGTATTTCAGGATTATTTACCTTTTCTACACTGATGTGAATTGAACACTTCTTCAGCTGCCTGATGAACACTTTAATATGGTGGTTACATGATGGAAGTTAATGCTCAGAATTAAATTTCCTCTGCCTGACAGAACTGGATATATCCCAATATTAACCTGCTCATTTGAGCAGGATACCCAGAGGAAGCAAGTAAAGTCCTAATTTAAATATGTAGATTGGGTTCATTGATGTCATCAGGACCACACCCTATAATAAACTTGGCGTACTGGACAGGTTTCTTACTTGAAACAGATAACTTTATTTACAGAGCTCTTGAAGAAGCTACATGCTTGAACAAGGTCCACTGAGATTACCCGCACTTAGGGCTGATTCGTCAGTATGATCACATGACCTTTAAAACAGTAGGAAAGGTTTTACCCACAATCACTACATTTCTCCCCCTTTAATTCTTTTACATTTCTTATTTACAAGACTATATTAATCCACAACATATACATACATAGACAGGTCATGCAATTATAGATTAAGTCTCTGAGGTGGTTTTCTAATTTGGTTAGAGCGACGTAGCTCTATGACTTGAGATTCTCCCACTGGATTGCCATGATCAGGAACTGCAGCATCAGGGACATCCTTAGACAATTGCAGTTCAGAATTAATTAATTCAACAGAGACATCAGGTATGTCAATTCTAGCTCGATCTGGCACCTCAGGGATTAAAGGTTCAACATCAATTACAGGTTGAAGAACTGGCTGTTACGGTGTCCCTCTACTCGTTAGATGACCCACATGTTTTCAAACAATTCAGTCTTCCACTTCCACTTGGTATGATAAAGGTCCAGTTTCAGAGATGATTATACCAGGAGCCAAAATAGGACTATTTCCAAAGTTTTACATGAGAAATGTCTCTTCCACAGTAAATTTTTGAGCTTGCTATGAATATCATCATTCACTTTCTGAATACTCTGGTTCTTCTCTACCTCCCCCTCTAAGTTTAGAAACACCAGACTTAACCTTGTATGAAGGTGGCATTTCATCAGTAATTCAGATGGTGTTGAACCTGTAGTTGCATGAGGAGTCATATGATAGTTCAGAAGAAAATGTGAAATTAGAGTTTCTAACGTTCCTTCAGACAACTCCTTCATTCCTGTTTTGAAGGTTTGCATTGCTCTTTCTGCTAACCCATTGGATAAGGGATGATATGGTGCTGTTTTAATATGTTTAATTCCATTTAAACTCATGAATACCTGGAATTCCGTACTAGTGAAGGCAGTATTGTTATCTGAAACATTGACTTCCGGTAGGCCATGTGTACTAAAACAGTGGCGCAGCTTTTCAATAGCTGCACACGCTATCGGTGATCTAGTTTCATACACACCCATCCACTTAGAATGCACATCGATGATCAATAAAAACATAGTACCTAAAAATGGACCTACCTGGCCTATGTGTAGCCTAACCCTGGGTCGACCAGGCCACTCCCACCGATGCAGTGGAGCTGAAACGGGCAGCTTCTGTTGTTGCTGACAATAGAGACAATGTTTAACCATTTTTTCTACATCACTGTCTATACCTGGCCACCAGACATAGCTTCTCGCAAGCATCTTCATCTTTGAAATGCCTGGATGCACGCTACGAAGCTCTGTCAAGAGTGGTTCTCTTCCTTGCAAAGGGACGACTCTTGATCCCCACAACAAGCTTTCATCTTAGTGTAAGATTCCACCTTGAAAACTTAACTCAGCTTTATTGTCATAGAATGGTCTTCTCTCTTCAGGGACTGGTGAATTCAACTATTTTTGCAATACCTGGTCTTGGACTTTTGGTAAAATTGGTTTGTCCAATCAGTTTGTCCAATTCTTTATTTGCTTCACACAGACTGGCGAAGAGTTCAGGAAATTCAACACAAGTACAACTTCTTGTGGCACAATGCCATCTGGTAATCGAAGACAACAGAGGGCATCTGCATTTGCTAGTTGCACACCCAGACGGTTCATAAAGGTGTACTCATATGCTGACAAAATCAAGGCCCATCGTTGAATTCTGGCAGAGGCTATCGGCGAAATTGCTTTATCTTCACTAAATAATCCCATTAGCGGCTTATGTTCTGACATTATGGTGAAATGTCGATCATGCAGATATTGATGGAATTTCTTTACTCCAAATATTACTCATAACCCTTTTTTTTCAAGTTGTGAGTAACCCTTCTTGGCTGCAGAGAGGGTTGTGGAGACCTAGCCTATTGGCCTCTCGGATTTGACTTCTGCCTTTTCTTTTGTTTGCCACAGAGTTTGGACTCATCCTTCATTTTGATTTCATAGTCGGCCAAATTTCTCTCTGGTGAAATCTTAGCTTGGTTCAGTTTGGTGATTGAGCTACCCATGGCTTCTCTACCTACTCGCATCTTGGAAAGTTCCACGACTTTTCTTTCTAATGCCTCCATTGTTTCAATCAGCTGATTCTTCAGCTCTTCTGTCTCCTTCTTGCATCTTTTGGCTTCCTCCTAGAACATTGAACACTGTTGAGATTTTTCTGCCAACTGTTTCTTCAGTTTGCTCAGAGTGGCACTGTATTTGTTTTGCTTATTTTCATGATTTCCCTGTAGAACCAACTCTGACCTGAGGGATCCTTGCATCCTCTGATTCTCCTTTCTTATTCTAAAATACATTACCATATTCTCTTGTCAACTCAGGATCTCTTCCTGTTCTCACTTGAAAAAATTCTGAGCAGTTGAGCTTAACTTTTTGTAACCAATCGTGGCCCAAAAGACTAGGTCCTTCACCCATTACATTGATCACTGGAAGCTGGGCTGCCTGTTGTCTATAGTGCACAGCTACAGTGATGATGCCTTTTACCTGTGTTGCCTCTCCAGTGTATGTCATCAGTTGAGTCACGGGTTGCTCCAGATTCAGTGGCTGGGTATCTTCACTTAGGTATTTAAATGTGTGTTCTCCCACCACTGTGGCCGGTGTTCCTGTGTCTACCTCAATGACTAGAGGCTTCCCATTCATTTGAAGCATGATGCTCTATGTACTGGCTCCAGTCTTCCATAGACAAATCATAAGGGTCGATTCTGCTGAAGAGTGGCATGACTTTTCTTTCTTTCCTTAAGGATTGATGTATTCACATTCACAAGACAAGGTGCAGTGTCAGAGCTATTTATCCTCGTTGCCAACTGTAATAAATTTGGTGTACCGGACAGATAACTTTATTTACAGTGCTCTTGAAGAAGTGACATGCTTGAATCAGGTCTACGACTAGAAAGCTCCGCCACTAAGATTACCTGCACTTAAGGCTGATTTGTCAGTGCAATCACCTGACCCCTAAAACAGTGGGGAAGGTTTTACCAACAATCACTACATATCCACAATTTCAAATTTAGACCTAGGTGAGGGAGCATTGGCAACTCCCTGTGAGGCTAACTAGTCAGGAGCAGGGTCCTGGGTCAGAGGGGACCAGACGGCAAATTTAAAAGCTTTGTTTTGGGTTTCCTTGTGGCCAAGATGGGTAGGAGGGCTACCACCCTCCCATTCAATGCCAGATCCTTTTTTCTCCTCCTGATCCATGACAACATCCTTCCCTCTGCCAACCTTTCTACAGGTTTTCCACACTCTCGCCCCACTGCTTAGTTCCTGGCTCTGGCCTTCTGCCACCAGGCACCTCCTCCTACCAGCCAGATAGCCACTCTGACCAAGTGTATGGCAGAGTTTTATTAAAAGAGATCCTACCTGCTCCATTGCCATGTACTGGGCTCTCCTGCACCCTTTCTGACCCACCCCAGGGACCTCAGGAAAATCAAGGCCAATGTGTCAGAACCTTTAATATGCAACTTGTGAAGTTCAATAAAAAAGTAAAATAATTATCTGTCAAAACAACAGTTTGCTTCTGTCAATGTATAACCAAAGTGCCTTGAAAGGTTAATGCCACATGATTGAAATACCCAACTACCGCTTCATGATTTTAAAATGTTAATGTATCTTGCTTAGACTTTATTGTTACTTCCAAGGAAAACACATTGATGAGAATAACTAAGTTATGTAAATAGAATGAATGAGGGCAAAAAGTTCAAGTGTCAGTCAAATCTTCAGAATCAAACTTGTCACCTCAGGGTTGCGAGTACAATAATCCATCATGATAGTGGATTGGTGACCTTTAGGCAACAGAAAGAAGTGCCTCATTTGAAACAATTATGCATGTCCCAGTAAAAAATGTTGACCAACATTCATCAATTTGTATTCTCTAATAATTATCAGTAAGAGTAAATTCTAATCTCTGTAAATTAGGCTGAAAGCTAAGGCTGCAGGGATAAAACAATGGTGCATCAGTATAATGGCTTAACCCTTTGTGTGCAGTTTCATTCTTTTTTGAAAACAAGACTCATCCCACCATCTCCAACTTTATCTCATTTTTTCCTAGGACAGGAATGATGGTGGAGCTTTTAAACTGCCTCTGTCTTCACCTAGGATGGTAATTTACCCCTTTCTTTCAAATGGGAGGATGACTTTGTATGTCGTATGGCGTTTACTAAAAAGGCAGCAACATAAGGCTCAACTCACACAAAGGTATGGCTTTAGCAACAGGTTTAATGGATTACAAACCTCAGTTCACAATATTTTCTAAAGAAACAAGTAAAAAAGAAGTTTAACTTCCATCACTTATGTCTTGTTGCTTTGTAGCAAGCATAGATAGAAATCAATGCTGGAAATACCTGTATTAAAATGTGTGCTGAATTAGCATTGCTTTGCAGTGTAGTAAACTAATCACATATGACCATTTAAAGGCAGTCCTGTGTCCTGCCTGATGCTGGATTGCAATTTTGGCAAAGAAAAGGATTATTTTATTCTGTTGAAATTGGGTTTGAAGTTTTATTGACAACTGAGACTTATGTCGCCATACATGATTCTCTTTTTATAATTGTTCTGTTTATTTTTGTCAGCTCTTAAATATGACTGCTCATACTCAGTATTAATTATACACTGATGAGCTCAAACTTCATTTGCAGCTTTTGAGATCTCTGCTTGCCTATGTTTTGGTCAGAAGAAATGATACATGGAGATGATTTTCATTTTTGTGATTAAGGAACCTAGCTGAAAAGCCAAGGTCCACATCCTGTGCACAGCAAAGATTGGAAACAGAAACAGAGAAGATAAAGTAGATCTGGAAGTAGTGACTGGGTGTCACAAAGCTTTAAAAACCTTGGATGTTGGTTGGTAGAGGGTAAGCAAGGTAGGGAGGTCAAAGGTTCTGGGGTGTCAGGATAAAATGGGCCTGGGCACTATGGTGATGCTTTGAAATGATCCTGTTATTTAGATTGATTAAAGTCAAGTCTGGCTTAGTGTATAGTGCTTTTCAATTTAGCTGGCTCAGCAAGACTGCCCCCCTCTATTGTGCTGCTACAGGCATGAGTGCCTGCACTGCAAGTTCACAGAATTTTGGATGGGGTCAACAGGAGGGTACATGTAGCAACAGGCATTGGTCCTCTATTACTGACACAATAGCAGAATTTCCTTCCATCTATCTCTATTCAAATTCTTGACTTACATCTGCGTCCTCACTTAAATTAGCAAGGACAAGAATTTTAGTCCCAGCTTGTTGCTTCATTGTTAAAATGTGCATTTAATCAATTCGGAGGATCCTGCCAGGATAATTGTCACATTTCATCTGGGATTGATTGCTGCAGCAAGAACAACACAGACATTTCCTGCATCCTTAATGTAAGAAAATGGCCCAAGGTACTTCAAAAGGCATGAGGGAAACATTTATGGACCCTAAAAAGAAGAGTTAAGAAGGTTGTGCAAAGAGGTAGGTATTAAGAAGACTTGAAGGAGCAAAGTTGGGATGGATATGGATATCAAGAGGGACTTCCCACATATGGGACTTAAGCAGTAGACGCTATGGCCATCAATAGTGGAGCATGAAGGGAGAGGCTGCAGAAGTGGCTGGATTCAGAAAAATGGCAAAATTGGGAGGTTGTAGTGCTGAAGAAGATAGGAAGCAACATGGCCATGGAGACATTTAAAGACAAGGCTGGACCCTTAAAAACCACAGAGGCATACAAGTGCTAAGATGATACTGCTGAGGACCTCTGCAACAGACTCTGCAACAGTTTGTCAGGTAACAGGGGAGGTCCCTTCATTTTAATAGTGTGGGCAGATACCTACATCATCAGGAATTCATATAGGGTACCCACCCACTGAAGAGGCCAGGAAATCCATCAAAGAGCAGCTTGGTAGTTGGATACCAGGTTACCACAGAAATAAACCCCTTTTTGATGAGGTGGTTAAAGTAAGGGGGATGTCTATGTTATTTATATGGACCTCTAGAAGACATTTGATAAAGTCCCTCATAAAAAACTGTTAGATAAAGTTGAAGCCCATGGAGCTGAAGGCAAATTATTGACGTGGTTAAGAAATCAGCGGAATGGCAGAAGACAGAGAGTAGGGATAATGACAGGATATCAGACCGTAAGTCCATAAGACATAGGAGCAGAAATTCAGCCATTCGGCCCATTGAGTCTGCTCTGCCATTCAATCATGGCTGATAGGTTTCTCAACCCCATTCTCCCGCCTTCTCCCCGTAACCTTTGATCCCCTTACCAAGCAAGAACCTATCTATCTCGGTCTTAAATACATTCAATGACCTGGCCTCCACAGCCTTCTGTGGCAATAAATTTCGTAGATTCACCACTCCCTGGCTAAAGAAGTTTCTCCTCATCTCTGTTTTAAAAGGTCTTCCCTTTACTCTGAGGCTGTGCCCTCGGGTCCTAGTCTCTCCTACTAATGGAAACATCTTCCCCACGTTCACTCTATCCAGGCCTTTCAGGATTCTGTAAGTTTCAATCAGATCCCCCCTCATCCTTCTAAACTCCATCGAGTATAGACCCGGAGTCCTCAAACGTTCCTCATACGTTAAGCCTTACATTCCTGGGATCGTTCTCGTGAACCTCCTTTGGACCCTCTCCAGGGCCAGCACATCTTTCCTGAGATACGGGGCCCAAAATTGCTCACAACATTCTAAATGTGGTCTGACCAGAGTCTTATAAAGCCTCAGCAGCTTTTATGTTCTAGTCCTCTCGAAATAAATGCCAACATTGCATTTGCCTTCCTAACTACCGACTCAACCTGCAAGTTAACCTTAAGAGAATCCTGGACTCGGACTCCCAAGTCCCTTTGCACTCCAGATTTCTGAATTCTCTCCCCATTTAGAAAATAGTCTATGCCTCTATTCTTCCTACCAAAGTGCATGACCTCACACTTCCCCACGTTATATTCCATCTGCCACTTCTTTGCCCATTCTCCTAACTTGTCCAAATCCTTCTGCAGCCTCCCCGTCTCCTCAATACTACCTGTCCCTCCACCTATCTTTGTATCATCTGCAAACTTAGCCAGGATGCCCTCAGTTCCTTCATCTAGATCATTAATGTATAAAGTGAAAAGTTGTGGTCCCAACACGGACCCCTGTGGAACTCCACTAGTCACCGGGCGCCATCCTGAGAAGGACCCCATTATCCCCACTCTCTGTCTGTCCTGAACACATCCTAGCTCAACCCCCTTGGGATGAACTGGGCATGGGCAATATCTACTAGCACACCCAGCAAGGGATCCATGCCATGAGGGATTCAATGATGTTACTGTACTCAGAGTTGCTGGGGGTGGGGAGTGGTGGTAGTGGGGTGGTGAGGTTGGGGGCGTGGGCATTGAGGGGAAAGGGTCACTTAAGGCAACATGCTACTCACCCTTCTTGAACCTTTTGCAGCACCGGAGCCATGTGCACCGCACCACATCACGGGAGCTAACACCTCCTCCCATGCATGTTTGGTCAGGTGAGGGCGGCCTCCCTTGGAAGAAGGGCCTCCCACCGCACTGCCACCTCCTCCAGGAGGGCAGCTAGGCACTCTTCTGAAAAGCGAGATGCACACTGCCCCGCTGGCCTACCCTCCAGCCTGCCCTGCCCCAATGGCCTACCCTCCAGCCTGCCCTGCCCCGATGGCATACCCTCCGGCCTGGCCTGCCCCAGTGGCATACCCTCTGGACTTGCATCACCTTCATTGTCCACTGCAGAGCCCTTCGCCCAGCCATTGTGAGCAGCCTTTCCGAGGCTGCCAGGCCTTCCTTTATACAGGTCGCCATTGGATCCAGCAGGCTGAGCGTGCCCGCCACCGCCCACCCACTCCCGCTATGCACGGGAGTCGTGAAGTATGCTGGATGGGTCTTAACTGGCCCGCCCACGCAAAATGGCGGCGCGGACACAATCATGGGCAGCGATCGGGCCTGCGCCCACGTACACCCAATCCCGCTTGGCCCACCCAACATAGGGAAAATTCTCCCCTCTCTTTCCTGTCACAGCTTTCAAGATGTCAAATGCGTTCTGACGCTCCTGCGTCCATTGGAATTTTCTGTTCTTTTATAATAATCTAATCAGTGGAGCAACTACACTGCTGAAATTTGGCATGAATTGACGATAAAATTCATTCACACCTAGAAATCTCAAAACTTCCCATTTCGTTGTCGGCACCGGAAATTCCACAATTAACTTTTACTTTTGTGTCTCGTGGCATGACCATGTCCAATAGTGTGGGCTGAACGAGTAACTTGCACTTACGCAAATTCGCTTTTAGCCAAGTCCACAATCAAATTGGCTTCCTTCTGTCGATCAAGGAGTCCCTTTAAGTGTTGTAAATGTTCCTTCCACATTTGACTGAATACTATTAGGTCATCAATATGTACAGCACAGTTGTTCAGTCCCTCAATCACTTTGTTAGTCTCTAAAATGCTGTTGGTGCATTTTTCATACCAAAAGACATCACTTTGCATTGATATAAACTATTCAGCGTCACAAAAGCTGATATCTCTTTTGCCCTTTCCGATAAGTGTACTTGCCAATATCCTCGCAGCAAGTCAATTTTTGAGATAAATATTGACTGTCCCACTTTCTCAATACAATCCTCCAATCGTGGAATAGGATACGAACCTACTTTTGTTGCTGTATTCAGTTTTCGGTAATTAATACATAATCTTTGTGATTCATCCGGTTTCGGCACCATTACAATAGGTGAACTCCAATTACTGTGACTGGGCTCTATGATGTCATTTTAAAGCATAAATTAAATTTCTTTCCACAATTTGAGCTAATTTTACTGGATTTAATCTATATGTGTGTTGCTTTATTTACTCTAAATTCCCCACATCAACATCATGTACAGCCAAATCTGTTTTCCCCAGTTTATTTCCACAAATTGCATTGTGTGACTGCAATGGCTTTTTTAAATCACTCCAACACTTTTCCAGAAGGTAATCCAATATTACATCTTTCTGAAGCACTTACTCATTGCTCAATTTAATCAGAGGAAGATAAATTTCAGAATCTTTCATTTCTACCCCCGTTTCCTTACTTACAACAATCAGTACCTCCTCCTGTCCATTCTCTCTGTCAAATTATTTTTTGAGCATATTTACATGGCGTACTCACTGACTCTTCCTTCTATCAGGGGTATTTACTATGCAATTTACCTCACGCAGTCTCTTTTCCACTTGGTAAAGTTCACTGAATCTTGCCTTCAACGGTTCACCTGACACTAGCAAGAATACTAACATCTTTTCCCCAGCCACACAACTATGAGCCTTTGCCCTTTTGTTTGCCTTTGTCTTCATCACTTGTTTTCTAGCTAGTTCACTCACCTTACTTAACCTCTCTCTGAGTTTCACCACATAATCCAGGAGAGTGGTTTCAGAACTTTGATTCACTATTTTTTCCTGAATCAGCTTGAGTAGTCCCTTTACTTCATGATCATAAATTAACTCTAAAGGACTGAACCCTGTTGGCTCATTAGCGGTGTCCCTAATAGCAAACAACAAGGATGGAATCCCTCAATCCCAGTCATGTTGATAGTCTTGACTATATGCTCTAATCATAGTCTTTAAAGCCTGATGCCACTTTTCTAAGGCACATTGTGATTCAGGGTGACGGCCTAAGTTGCTTTATGCCTGGGCTATTCATTACTTCTTTCAACAGCCGTGACATGAAATTTGAACCCTGATCCGACTGTACTTCTTTTGGTAATTCATACCTTGTAAAGAATTTGGTTAGCTCCCCTAAAATCACCATTGCTGTAATTATCCTTAAAGGTATTGCTTCTGGAAATCTGGTGGATACATCCATGATTGTCAGTAAATACCGATTTCCACTTTTAGTCTTAGGGAGGGGTCCTACACAGTCAATTAGGACTCTGTTAAAGGTTCCTCAAATGCTGGAATTGGAATTAAAGGTGCAGGTTTAATTACTGCCTGAGGCTTTCCAATCACCTGACATGTGTGACAGGTTTGACAGAATGTGACTACATCTTTATGTTGTCCAGGCCAATAGAAATGTTTTTATATCTTAGCTTGAGTTTTCCTAATTCCCAAATGTCCAGCCATTGGAATTTCAAGAGTCACTCTCAAAATTTCATTCCAGTGCCCAGATGGTATCATGATTTGTTGCACTATCGCCCACTTTTCATCTGCCAGAACATGAGGCTTTCTCCAATTCCTCATTAACGCATTATTCTTAATGTAATAGCATTCTGGAATGTATTCTGCTTCTGTTTCAGAATAAGCTGTCTGATATAATTTCTTCAAATCTGAATCCTTTTGACTTCACTGAACTAAACACCTCAACCTACCCTGTTTAATCTTCTCCTCCTGAGTAATCTTTTCAAAGATTGATCCAGCCAACTGAATTTCAGCATCCTCCCCGTCTTTTAAATTCTTCCCCTTCCTGTTTAAACATGTGCATTTGTGATCTCATCACCACACAATCTGGAAACAATCCAGGATGCTCTTTCTGTAAACCCTCTGTTAATTGTGTCTCAACAGGCTGCTCTACTACAGTAGGCATAGTCAATATCTGTGATCCAGCTATATTATTCCCTAAAATGAATTAAATCCTTGCAATGGACAATTTTTTTACTACCCCAACAATCATCTCTCCTGTCTTCAAGTCACTTTTTTACATTTACCATACACAGTGATATAGGTTTGACTTCACCATGAATCCCCTTAATTAATATTGTGCCCTGCAATAACCCTTCTGGACAACATATAGCACTATCACATAACAGTAAGGACTGGTTAGCCTCAGTATCCCTTAAAATTTAACATCCTTTCCTGCTCCTCCCTGTACACATGGATATATTTGCCCTTTACATGTAAAATCTTTAAGCATCTTTGCGACCTGTCCTTCAGAACTCCCTTGGGTAAGTTCTGAAAACATTCTCCCTTCTCTAGCTACCACTGATTCTTCCTGCTCCACCTGCACAAAACCTACTGGTATTTTGCCTCTGGATCTCAGAGCCCACAGTACTCTTATTTCCCGAACTTTTCTGAGTTCCAATTACCGCAATCAGTTTTCCGTTTAACTTCCAACAACTTTATCTCATGTGTCCAGCCTTATTACAATGGTAACATATCAGTCTCCTTCCTCCAACTCTCCTTTCTACCTTTCCAGCTTTAATAGACAAGCATCCCTCAGCTTAATCTTTATCACCAACATTTTTACCACCACCAGGTTTTCTAAATCTCCAAATTCCCTCCTGATTACCATATGACTCTTTTCCTACACTTAACTGTTTGTGTGAAATATTATATGTATCAGCTAAAACTGCAGCTTCCCTGACCTTTTTACATTGTCTTTCATTGAAGCGTGTCTTGATGTTTACTGGAATGCTATTTCTAAATTCTTCTATAATCATAACCTCTCTTACATTTTCAAAAGTCTTCGCTAATTTTAATGGCCTGAACCTTTGATCCCAGATATTTTATTTTCTCTTCAAAACTCTACATAAGTCTGATTAAGTCTTTTCCTTAAAGTCCTAAACTCCATCAGATAAGCTACAGGGACAAGCTCATAAGCATTTAATATTGCCTTCTCTAGTGTTTCATAATCTGAAGACTGCTACTCTGATAAACTTGCATACACATTCATTGCTGTAAGTGAAAAAATATTCTGTAACATGATAATCCAAACATATCTTGGATAATTCACTTTCATTGTTGTCTTTTTAAATAATGTGAAGTATCTTTCAACTGGATCCTCTGTAAATTTAGGCACTAACCAAAGGTTTTCAGTTAAATCAAATTCCTCAATGGAATCAAAATCACCATCTGAATCACTATCTCTCCTTTCTTCCTTCTAGGTTTCATTTCAGACAATTCATACTGTCTGGCTTATTTCTCTCTCTGAAGCTCTCTATTTCTTCCCTCTCTCTTTCCTCAATTTTTAATTTTTAAAAATTCATTCATGGGATGTGGACTTCGCTGGCAAGGCCAGCATTTATTGCCCATCCCTAGTTGCTCTTGAGAAGGCAGTGGTGAGCTGCCTTCTTGAAATACTGCAGTCCTTGTGGTGTTAATACACCCACAGTGTTGTTAGGAAGGGGGTTCCAGGATTTTAACCCAGCGACAGTGAAGGAATGGTGATATAATTCCAAGTCAGGATGGTGAGTCACTTGGAGGGGAACTTCCAGGTGGTGGTGTCCCCATCTATCTGCTGCCCTTGTCCTTCTAGATGGTAGTGGTCACGGATTTGGAAGGTGCTGTCGAAGGAGCCTTGGTGAACTTCACATTTAAGCTTTTGCATTTCTATCTTTTGTAATCTTTTCTTTCCCTTTTCCTGCTCCTCTATTTCCCATTGAAGCTTTTTTATTTCTACTTCTTTTAATCTATCCATTGCTTTTTCCTTCTATTTTCTTTCTAACTTGAGTTTTTTAAAATTTCCCTTTCTTTTTCTCTTTCACAAAACTCCTGAGTTCAGCATTCTTCTCGTACTTGTATCCCTTGGATTCACAAACTTCAACCAATCAAGGAATTTTAATAATCCAGCAAAGAGCCCCCAAATTTGTTATGACCACAGCCTGTGTTAGTTGCTGCGCAAAGCAAATCCCAGAGGGAAACTTGGCTTATGGGCCATAACCTTTTTTTTGTATTCTGAAAACGAGAAGACAATGTACTGATTTAAGCAGTAAGAGGTCTGGTCACACTTCTCGGATTTTAAAAACTAAAAGTAAAAGTTATATTAACAAAAATAAAAGAAAACTTAAGCACACAAGATTATAGTTACACAATTAAGGTTAGTCTTACAAAACATTACCTCAAAGACTCTCTACCTGGTCAAACCCACAAGTAAACACCTTCCAGGCAACACTCCCTTTTAGGTGTCTACTATGACATTCAGTAATATTACACAAGACAAACTGCTGTAGCTTCAATAAAGGTGCATCACATGCCCTTTACCCTCTTGCACTCTGCAGTGGAATCCACTTCAGAATAAAACTGCTTGTTGCAGCCCAAGGCTTTTCCGGCTTGACTGGATGGGTGACTCAAATTGCATCCTCTCCCAGCCCAGAGCCCCAGCTATAGCTCAACAGCTCAAACAGCTCTAACTATCTCCACCAATCGCTAGCTCCATAATTATTTACTTATAGAACTCCAGCTGGATGCAAACATGTTTCCTGATACCTCTGACTCCCCTTTGATATTCAAACAACCTCTCAACTTATCTATGAATGCAAATGTTAGATCTAACCTATTTATTTGTACCTCAAACTTAACACCTTTATTCCTTTTCATCTTTCCAACCCCTCAGACAACCTAACTCCTATCAATCTCTCGCCCAGCTTAATTAAACACGCAAGCATGCGTACATGTACACACGCAGACACACAACCTTCTTTACAGAATGACAAGATTCCCCAAAATATTACAAAAATAACATCCATTCTTACACCGGCCGGTGCATGTGGAGAATTCCCAAGGCCTGCCGGGACCTGCGGTTCCCAGCTCCTGAGGTAAGCATTCCTATTCAAAACAGAGGTTATACTACAGCTATTTAAGCTCTGGTTAGACCACAACTGGAATACTGTAAGCAGTTCTGAGCTTAGGAAGGATATATTGACCATGGAAAGAGTGAGGTGTAGATTTACCAGAGCAATACCTGATGTCCAAGGGCTAAATTATGAGGAGAGATTACAAATATTAGGCATGTGTTCCCTGGAATTTAGAAGATTATGGGATGATTTTATCTACATTTTCAAGATATTCATGGGAAGATAGGGTAGATGAAGGATAAGAAGTTCTGGTGGTTGGGGAGTCAAGGACAAGGTGGGGGAATAGTCCAAAAGCTAGAGTCAGATCTTTCAGAAGTGAAATTAGGAAAAACTTTTAAACACAAAGCATAATAGATATTTGGAAATAGCTTCCACAAATGGAAATTGATACTAGGTCAATTGTTTACTGTAAATCTGAAACTGATGGATTTTTGTTATCCAAAGGTATTAAGGTATAGTAATCACAGTTCTGGGAAATGTTGGACTGTAGCTTTAAGAATAATCCTGTGCTGTAAGATCTGTGTAAACCAATGTGTTAGCAGTGCAGGGAACTTCTACAGAGGAGAGTACTTCTTTAGTTATGGAGTTTGATGAACACATATAGTTGCTACTGCTGTATTGTAAATAAAGCCAAATGTTTCCACTAAGATAAGTTGTCTGAAGATTAACTCTATAACAAACAGGCAACAAGGATGGGTACAGATTCAGTGTTGTACCTCACCCAGCAACTGTGAGTATCTAAGTTCATTAAAAATAACAGAAGTTATACTAATCTGAAATGCAATAGTTTGGCAGAATCGATCCCTTTGAGCAAGCCACAGATGATTGGTCTCAGTATATAGAACATCTTGCGTTCTTCTTTCAAGCAAACTAAATCACGGAGGAAGAGGAAAGTGATTCTCCTCAGTATTTGTGGGAACAAAACCCTACAGTTTAATTCAAAATTTGACAGCCCCCAGTGCCCCAGATTCAAAGACTTTTAGTGGCTTAGTGGGTCTCATTAAGGGACACTTTCAACCCAAGCCCTCAGTCAAAGTGCAGAGGTGTGGGTTACATTCACGAAATAGAGTCCCAGGGAGGCATTTTCTACCTACATGGTGAAATTAAAACAATTAATGGAATATTGTGATTTTGGTGAAAACCTGAATGACACGATCCGAGATCGTTTAGTATATGGCATGCAGGAAGACACTATTCAGCAAAGTGAATCTTGATTTTAAGAAAGTGTTAGAAATAGAGCTGGTGATGGAAAGTGCTGTAAGGGATTCACAAGCAATTCAAGGGGTGCAAAATGGTGCCGTACTCCAAATCGGGCGGGAACAGTCAGCCAAAAGTGGCGCGAAAAGCCGGGTCTCCACCGCAAAGCGGGAAACAGCCCCCACTAATCGAAAAATGAGAGGATACAGCTTAGCAACTAAATTGAAAAATAACTTTCAGTGATATGGAAACAATCATTCTTCTAGCGATTGGCAATATAAAAAAGTAGAATGTTATTTTTGTCCCAGAAGTGGACACACGATGAGACAGTGCAAAGCGAGATTTAAACAGGTCTCCAAACAGCAAATGAAGTCCAATAAAGTCTATAGTGTAGAAGAGCCTGAAACAACAAATTCTGACATTTATTCATTATTCAACATGAAAGTTGGGAAGACAGAGCCAATACTTGTTACAGTGCAAGTGAATGGTAAACCATTAAAAATGAAATTAGACACGGGAGCTTCCACCACTGTAATAGGAGAACACACTTTCAGGTATCTAAATAAAGGTGATCAGCAATTAAATTTGGAACAAACATCTGCCAAGTTGAAAACGTTAACATACGAAGAAATGCAAGTAAAAGGTATCGCCAAGCAACTGTTCATTATAGAAACCAATTGGCACAGCTACCAGTGATGGTGGTAGAAGGTGAAGGGTGAGATTGGTTAAAGGAGGTTAAATTAAATTGGTCCAAAATCTTCCAGTTGATAGCAGATAGATTACCAGAGCTGCTAAAAAAATGACACCATCTTCAAGGAGGAACTGGGAAAAATCCAAGGCCTACAGGGCAAGATTTACGTGGATCCAGAAGCAACTTCTTGCTTCTTGAAAGCAAGACTGGTGCCATACACACTGAGAGAGAGGGCTGACACTGAGCTGAACCGGCAAGAGAGGTTGGGTGTCATAAAAGCGGTTCAGCTCCCAGAGTGGACAGCACCCATAGTCCCTGTCCTTAAACCAGACCTGACCATCTGGATCTGTGGGGACAATAAACTAATGGTCAACAAAGCAGCCAAACTGGACAGGTACCCTATTCCTAAAACTGAAGACCTAAATGCCAAACTAGCAGGAGGGACAACATGTACAATGCTTGATATGATATCATGCATATCAGCAATTGGAGATGAATGATGCCTCCCAGGAATTTGTCACCATAAATACCCACAAAGGGTTATACCAATATACATGCCTGCCCTTCAGTGTTTCCTCAGCCTGTGCCATTTTTCAGAGCACAATGGAGAGTTTACTGCAGGGACTACTCATGTTGTGGTCTACCTGGATGATGTACTGATCACTGGATTCATAGAAAAGGAACATTTGGCTAACCTACAGGAAACCTTGAAATGATTTATACAAGCAGGAGTGTGTCTGAAGAAGGAAAAATACACTTTTCAAGCAAATGAAGTCATCTATTTGGGCCACCAGGTAGATGTTCAAGGGCTACACCAGGTTGAAGAGAAGGTTAAAGCAATAACAACACCTCTGAACTCAAATTATTTTTAGGGTTGATAAGTTAGTATGGGTAATTTTTACCAAATTTATCCATGGTTCTGGCCCCTCTACATTCACTAAGAAAAAAACAGTGTTGGTTTCGGGAGGCACCCCAAAAAGAAGCCTGCATGAAAGTAAAACAGCTCTTACACTCTTCCAATTTGTTAGTGCATTATGACCAGACAAAGGAATTGGTATTAACCTGTGATGCATCCCCCTACGGAGTGGGAACAGTACTATCTCATAAAATAGATGATGGCACAGAAAGGCCAATAGGTTATGTGTCCAGCACACTTACCACAGCTGAGAAAGGATACTCTCAGATCAGAAAGGAAGGTCTGTCAATTATTTTTGGTGTAAAAAAAATTCCACCAATACATGTACGGGTGACATTTCACAACAGTATCAGGCTACAAACCACTTCTGGGTCTGTTTAGTGAGGAAAAGGTTATACCTCCCATAGCCTCTGCAAGAATACAAAGATGGGCCCTAATTTTGGCATCATATGAATACACCTTAGTACATAGACCAGGGATTCATATATAACATGTCCCAGTTCCACAGGAACTCGTATTAGTGATGAATTTTCTAGATTCCTCGCCAGTCTGTGCCAGGCAGGTAAGAAATTGGCTGAATCATGATCCAGTCCTGTCTTGAGTGAGAGACCAGGCGTTACATGGTTGGTCCCAGGAGCCAGTCTCCAATGAATTTTTCAACCGAAGACATGAGATGAGCGGACGAGATGGTATTCTATTATGGGGTGCATGGGTAGTAATTCCTCCACAGGGAAGGGAGCCACTATTAGTAGAGCTACACAGTGCCCATCCAAAGATCTCGTGAATGAAGACCATAGTGCACAGGTGACCGGGGTTGGATGGAGATAATGAAAATATGGTAAAACATTGTGTGCAATGTCAGCAGCTACAAAAGTTGCTGGTGGCAGCCCCATTAC
Source organism: Cetorhinus maximus (assembly GCF_964194155.1). Taxonomy (NCBI): domain Eukaryota; kingdom Metazoa; phylum Chordata; class Chondrichthyes; order Lamniformes; family Cetorhinidae; genus Cetorhinus; species Cetorhinus maximus. Next base: position 193,281,044 of record NC_135879.1, read on the forward strand.
ACCCATTGGAGTTGCATGGTAGACCCCTTGGAACCATGTTTCTACTGATTATAGATGCTCATCCAAGTGGTTCAACGTTTATGAGGTAAATTTACCAAAGCTGGGTGCTACTATTGAAAAATTAAGCCAGAGCTTCGCCATTCACGGAATGCTGGAGGTAGTCGTCTCGGGTAATGGCACTGCTGAGTTCCAATGATTTATCAGCTTCAATAGTATCAACCATGTGAAGATTGCACCGTACCATCTGTCATCAAACAGACTGGCAGAAAGGTCATTACAAACTTTTAAGGCAGGAACGAAAAAATTAACAGGTGACTCACTGGATACCAAACTTGCTCCTTTTCTATTTCACTACAGAACAACCACCCATACCATGACAGTAGCAACACCTGCAGAATTACTGATGAGGCGCTGTCTTCGGACAAGACTGAGCCTAATACTTCCCCATTGGGGAGGTGGTAGCATAGTGGTATTGTTACTGGACAGATAATCCAAAGACCCAGGGTAATGCTCTGGGGACCTGGGTTCAAATCCCACCACTGCAGATAGTAGAATTTGAATTTAATAAAAATCTGGAATTAAAAGTCTGATGATGACCATGAAACCATTGTCGATTGTTGTAAAAAAAACATCTGGTTCACTAACGTCCTTTAGGTAAGGAAAAATCTGCTGTCCTTACCTGGTCTGGCCTACATATGACTCCAGACCCACAGAAATGTGGTTGACTCTCAAATGCCCTCTGAACAATGGTAATTAGGGATGGACAATAAATACTGGCCTAGCCAGCGACACCCATATCCCATGAACGAATAAAAAAAACTTTGGAGGGAAAGGTAGATAAAAGTCAAACCAAAAAGCAGCACATGATTTGCATAGTCATGAGAGACAATTTACTGTTGGAGAAGCAGTGTATGTAAAGAATTTTGTTGGAGGGCTGATGTGGTTGTCTAGTAAAATAAGTTCAGTGACCGGACCATTGTCATGCCACATGGAAGTGGAGGGCCAGATCACCTGTAAGCACGTGGATCATTTAAGAAAAAGAGAGATACCACAGCATTGTTCTGCCTGTAACCATGACTGAACCATTAGTACCTGTTGAAGATGCTCAGCCAAGGACAGACATGCCCAATGTCTCTGTCAAAGTGGAAGACACTGAACTGCAAGTGCCTGATGGAGTACCTGACGTTAATGCAATTCCAAAGAATGTGTTTCCTACATGTATCTGAATATATCTGAGTCCTGGACAAATTTGCAGTCCCTTTAGGAAAATTTCACTATAGTATTGTATGAGTACGTCAGAAGAGCAGCATATTTTCAGGACCAAGAGAAAGAATTTAAAATTGAGTCGTTGCTGAAAATTTAAAAATAAATGAGCCTCAAAGCTGTTAGAAGGGGGACACCTTTCCACAGGATTGGCTGTGTCTGCTGCTGGGGACTTTTCATCCATGTGGTTCTATTTTTGGGAGACTGAGGGGAGACTCTGATGGCTCCATGGCCTGCCTCTGAGAGATCCCCACCAGGCATCTGCCTGGCTCTGGCCTAAGCTTTGAGGCCTGTCCAATGCCAGGAAAATGTCAGGGGTTTCTGAAAATGGCTCCTAAGAAGGGCCTTAATTGGTTTTATTGGTTGTCCGCTTCAATGGAGTGGCTCACTACTGAGAACCTCTCCCGGAGGTAGGATAGTGTCACAGAGCCAACTTGACTCTCTGAATCTGTCTGTGGCCCCAACTCTAAAGCCGCTTGCACATGGCTGATAAGATTTAGCGCTGTGACTCCAATATTAACTAGATCAGTGAACTGAAGGGTAATGCTTGAATGCTTGTTGTGGAAGACTATGAATGGCAGAGTTTTGGATGAGCTGAAGCCTATATTAAATGGAAGATGGGAGACCACCAAGATGAGCATTGTAGTAAGTCCTGTGGTGAGGAGGATAAATATGAGTGATTCAGCAATGGATGACTGAAACAGAGGCAGTGTTGCAGAGGGGAAATCAGGCAGTCTCTGTAATGAGGAAGATACAGGACTGGAAAGTTAGCTTGGAGTCAAAAAGGATTGAGGTTGGAAAAGTCTAGTTTAGCCTGAAGCAGTCGCTGGACATGAGGAATGAAGTCAATGGTGAAGGAACAGATGGCGGAATTTTCCCTTCCTGCCAGCAGTAGGGTTCGTGGCAGGCAGGGGTAGAGAATATTAAGGAAAGAAAAAAATCAGTTTCCTGACGGTGAGAAATGATGGTGGCAACTTGAGGTCCTGACTGTCACAGCAGGCCGCCATTCCCGCTGAAGGTTGTCAGGAAGCGGATTAGCATATTATTAATATATTCAAATTAGCAACAGACCAGAATACTCCAGCCCCCACCCCCTCCACCCCACCAGCGGGAATTTATGCCGGCCTAATTCATGACATGATCAAAATGGCGCTCGGATAGCAAGATAGCACTTACCTGAAAAACCGCTGTCTGGATCACTGGAGGACTACACAGAGCTAAGGTGCATGACAACCCGGGGGGTAGGGTCCTGGAGGACAAAGTAGGGGGCTTGTCTGAAGACAAAGGTGCGGTGGGGAAGAAACCAGGGAGCCTTGAAGGAGAGAGGGAGCTTGGGAGACCAGGAAGCCTTGGGACTGGGGATTCAGGGAGCCTTGAAGGGGGGATGGGAAACCAGTGAGCCTTGAAGGGAGGTGAATGTTCAGTAGGAGGGGTCTGTGATGTCGATGCTGGAACCTAAGAAAGGAAACTGATGGTACTACTGGTGGGACGGCTGTGTGACTGTGAGAGGTGGTAGTGGGATGTGATAGCTTGGAAGTGTGAGGGTCCATCTGTGGCAGGTGTAGGTCTCGTCTGGGTTGTTAAGCGCGCAAGAAGTTTAACATTGATCTTGGGATTGCACAGGGTCAGGGTGGGCATGGGGACTGCAGCAGGTGTGGGCTCAGCGGGGAGGGAAGGTATTCGAAAGATAATGGTGATGGGCTCCGGGGTGATTAGGTGGGGGGAGGTTCAAGGTTGACAGACGGGAGGGTGAAGATAACACCAGGGGTTCAATGGTGATGCTTGGGGGAAGGTTTGGGCTACTGAAGGAGGGTAGAAGGTGTTGGAAACAGTTTGGAAGGTGACACATACCACCCTGAAGCAAAAGCAAATCAGTATGTCCAACAGATAAACTGCCTGGTAGGAGGAGGGTCCTCGAGAGGCTGGAGCCAAAGCTCAGCTCAACTGGACAACTGAAGGAGAACCCTGATAATCTATCCTGACAAGGCAAAGGTCTCTATAGACTCCAGAGGGTAGTGGGGGGAAGGGGAATAATGTGAGTGGGAGGCTTCTCACAGATGGCTTGCAAGAGCCTTGGCAAAGAGCGATGCCTCCATGTGCAGTCATGATTCAGGGGTACGTAGATCCAGCCTTGGTCCCCCCTGAAATGGTGTGGTGGGGGGGTAGGGGAGAAAGTGTGTTTATAGCCAATAACACAAACAGCAGCAAGAAAAACTAAGGAAACCTCAGTGAAGTGCAATGATTAATATATTTATGAAGGTGCAAAAGCTTGGAGGGCTCCGGCTTTCTTTGGGTATCCTGCGCTCGGACAGGTGCATCCTCAGTGGTCTCAGAGGCTGGGGCTGATGGGGTCACAGGCAGGGGGGAGTCAGATCACATGGACGCCTTTGGGTGAAAGCCCCTGAGGTGTACACCTGACGTTCCTCCTTGAGGCAAAGGGGCACGTGGAGGGAGGTCGAGGTGCCCTGTCCCCCTCTCACGTAGCCACTGCAAAAGCTCACCCATGGCTACGGTGATGGAGTGCAGATCTGAACACACCTCCAGCAGAAACTGCATGTTCTGCTGGACCAGGCTCTCCATCTGCCACCTTCCCCATGGATTCCACAATCTCAGACAGCACACAAATGCACTCCTTTGTCTCTCATGCCACTTTGTTGAGGGCCTCTGATACGTCTGCCTGATGCTCTCCTGCATCTCGTTGATACTCCAGCATTTTTTCCATGACCGCTCCCAGAGGCTCATCATCTGTCCCTGACTTATCAGGGGCCTCTTCTCCAGCAGTCCTCCAAATGCCAGAGACCTTGGCTGTCACTGCCTCTTCCTGCTGTGGACATGTGTCTGTGAGGTGACCACTAGAGTTTGAGCCCGAGACTAAACTAGATCTATGAGCCACCAAAGTGTGTATCTCTGGACTGGTGCAGGGTGCAGGGGAACGCTGTGATGGCTCTGCATTTGAAAAGTCGCCCTTGCCCTCTTCCAACGTCTCCTGCGGGCTGGGGCTGAGCTCACATGCAGGCTGGCCTCACCCTCTTCCTGCTGGCAGCTAAAATGGAAAGAGGAGAGAACGAGTTCCTGACTAGACTGTTTCCTACATTGCACAGAGCCTCACCCTCAGCTTCCAATTTTCAGATGCGTGGGGGAGGCCGGCCTTGCCATCGGCACTTGCACGGTCACAGTCCTCCCCTGCCAGCTGGGCAGCCCACTGTTCATGTTGTGTGAGGGGCTGGATGTCGGGCATGCCCTTTCCTGTCTTCTCCATCTCTTGCCGGTTTATGCTGTATTATCCTACGTGAAAACAGATAGATGGATTTTGAGCAGTTCTGATGCAGGAGCGGGTAATCTAATTAAAATAAACAGCATATTTTCTGAGCGGACGGCCTGAGGTGATCCCGGATATCATCATTGAAGGTGCAGTATTCGTTGCGATACTTGTTCAGAAGATGAAATGCATTGATGTTAGCAAAATCCTCAAACTGAATAAGACAGTTCTGGCCATACCTTGCTGCTATTTATGTGGCTGAAAAGTGACCTCATGACTCCCCAAAGTCTGTCGACCATCTGCAAGGCACAAGTGAGGGGTTTGAGAGAATACTGCCCACTTGATAAGTGTAGCCCAAACAGCACTCAGGACACTGGACAGCATCGAGGATGAAGCAGGTCACTTGATTTACCTCACATCCAGTCAACATTCAGTCCCTCCACCACTAACCCATAGCAGCAGCTGTGTGTACTATGTGAACAATGCACTGCTGCTAGTCCCCAAGGCTATTTTGGTAACTCTCTCCAGACCCGCAAACTCTAGCAGCTAGAAGGACAAGGGCATCAGAGGCAAGTTGCCCTCTACTCCAAGCTCCTCCCCACTCCCCCACATCCCCACTCCCCCAGCCCCAAATGGCTGTGCCTTCAGTATGGCTGGGTCAGTAACCCGCAGTTGTCTCCGTCCCAGCAGAACACATGGACTGCTGTGGGGCAATGAGACAGTGCCTCGCCACCTTCTCAAGGGCTTTTAGCTATGGGCAGCACAGATGCTGGCCCTGCCATTGATGGCCACTTCCCATGACAGATTCAAAAAATGGTGAGGTGAGTATAGAGAGTAGAGGGTTCACTTACCCTGGCAACTTGGTTCAAATTGTTCATACATTTCCTGTGCTGCAGGGCGGTCCTCCTTTGTGCCCCTCTGGCACTGGCAACCTCCTCCCAGGCAGGTGTGGTGAGTCGGGTGGGCCTCCTGCTCTCATCCCTGGGATAGAGGATGTCCCTCCTCCCCTTCACGGAGAGTCTCCAGGGAGGCATGGTTGTGGCTCCAGGGAGGCTGGTGCTTGCTGCTTTCTGAAAGCCACGTCCTGGTCTTCTGGCACGATGAATTACTTGATGACTGGACAACTTTTAAATATGGCGCCCAGACATGAAGGCGTGACTTGCTGCCATACGATGTGATGTAACCCTTCCTGTTGCATAATCAATTAAGTGACCAGCACACAATTCGATGCAGTCCCCTGCCCCATTCACCAGTGTGAGTACCTCCAACTTCCCACTCCCAGCACTGGACTTAAGCCTGGAGCGGGATATCCCAACTAGAGTTTGTGATGGGCATCAAAGGTCTTCTTAACGTTTAGCTTGAAGAAATTAAGGCTTATCTAAGACTGGATGTCAGACAAGCAGTCTGACAGTACAAAGGTAGTGAATGGAAGGGTCGGGAAATGTAACTCAATAATAGAACTAGGCATCATTTTCTACTTTAATTTTGCATTCCACAGCCAAATGAACAAACTTTTCAATATTTATACCAGTTAAATAGCTCATTAGCTGCTTGAGAAGCGTTAAAGAATAATTGCTGTAGCTGAAGTATGATTGGCTGATATTTTTCCATTACAGCTAATGCAAAAGTCACTTTCACAGAAATAAAGCATTCAGATTTAATGCATTTCCATGATTCCACTAACAGTTATTTATTTTGAACAAAAACAACAATTTCTCCCAATTTTGGGGGAATAGCCAATGTGGCTGGAATCTTGCCAACTTTAAAGATTTTCAGGTGCAGAATCAAATGTGCATCCCGACAATGGTCACTTCTGCATTGTGCCCTCCAGCGCAATCTTACATGAGGTGACCAATTAAAAACACCTCCATATTCACTCTCCAATTTAAGACGGCAAGCAGGTTTCCGAGATGGCAGGCCCAATTGAAAGACTCACAGCGCTGAATGGCTGGTAGCCCTATCAGAAGAGGTAGGTGTGTTCAGGCAGTTACACATCAAAATGGAGGCACTCAGGGAAGCCTGCTGAAAATTTAAAAATAAATGAGGCCCACAGCTGTTAAAAGGGAAAACCCCTCCACAGGATTGGTTCTGGCTGCTGCTATGGCCTTTTCAAACTTGTTGTAGTATGTTCCTGCATGCCACTGTAATATAAAGGTACTTGGCAGAACAAGGGTTAATGTGGGACTAGAGAATAGTACCACCCACGGTATGATGTATAGAGTCCCACATGGGGCAGGACTTTTAGGTTGGCATGGGGGCACGATTGGCAGGCACGGGAGCGGCCAAGGAATGGACTGCTGCCCGTGATTGGCCCCTGCCCGTGATTTCACACTGGCTGGCCAATTATCGGGCAACTAGCATGAAACACGTACTTGAATGCTCAGCGCTGCTGGGGTTGGTGGGGTAGGGGGGGGTGCGAGAGGATGTCAAGCGCTGATGTCAGCACAATGCAGAATGAAAGCTCCCTGAAGGCAGAGATCTGCCCCAGGGAGCTGAAGACTTCAAAAGTTTTAAATAAAGGCTTTAAAATCAGAACTAAAATGTCCGAGCATCAGAAACAGTCACCTGAACGTAGAGATTATAAAAATTCTGACCAGGGGTACATATTTTTTTTAAATTTCATAACAGAAACCTCATCCCAACCTTGGATGAGGTTTCCTGAAAAATGCAAAGGTCACCTGGCCGAATCGCCCACCCGCCAATTGTAACTTTGAACGGGCAACGAAAAATCTCCACTAATTGCGCCGCTAATGGGCTTAATTGCCCTTTTAATTGTTGGCGGGTGCACTTCCGAGTTTAGCATGCGCCTGCCAACTTAGAGAACAGACTAGAGAGAACATTCCAGAAGCAGCCTGCAGGAAGTAACAGCACCATGCATGACAGTAACCTGGGATCTGTAAATAGTTAAAGGTTAACAATAAAATGTTTATGTTTAAATATACTACTCTCAAGGTCTCATGAGACACCACTGCACAGCATAATGCAACACAATTGGCAGCAGCGGTCGCTTCTACAAGATATCACATCAGAGATAATACCATAATCCAACTTGGTGATCCTCAGTGACATGAAAGGTGCATAAACCCAGAACAGCAACCCAAGGTATGAAAAACTGAAAGCAACTAAAGCCTAACTAGAGAGATGCACACCTCAGAAGAAAACTTAAAGAAAAAGTTGAAGAAGCTTCACTACAGTCTTGGAGGTGAGGAATCCACCAGTGTGAGTGGCAGTCCATTACAGAAAATTGCAAGAACCTGAGTGGCACAGTTCATGAGATGATGAGCAAAAATACAAAAATGCAGCTGTACATTTTAGAATAGGTGGTGATCCAAAAGCTTCAGCATCCAAAGGGCAGCTGAAAGAGCTGCAAGTAAAAACACAAATGATAACAAAAAAACAAACCTGAAAAAAGACTGTTAGACTTAAATAAAGAAACCTGCAGAGCACAGTAAGAAAAAAAAAAAACCTGCAGAGTTTAAGAGAAAGGGGGCCCGTTTCAGTTGGGTCCCTCTTTTCTTGCACAGAGCAAAATGCTGAAATCTTAATTTTAAAAGCAAACTAAACTGATAGGAAATAGCTTCAAACACCCTCACCTTGAATTAAAGCAAGTAGATTCAGGCTTCCAGCCCAATGCAATACAGGACGATACCAAAGTTGGAACACTCTATACCTGTATTTATACATTTGTTGCAAAATACAACACCCGCAAGCTTTTTCTTTCAAAGCTAAGTCAAAAATCTCTCCAGTAACAAGTCTCGAAAAAAAAACCCAGAAGGAAGCCAACTATATCCAGCAACTACAGTCTGAATGAAAAAAAGTTACTGCATACACTGTCTTAAAGTAGTAATGACATTTAAAGCAGCAATTACAAAAGGAAAAACTAGTCACGGATGGAAAATTAGAAGAGCCAGATGCATTTGTGCTATGGAAAGGGCTAAACCAGGCCAAAGAGTAGCGTTCTTAGAGAAGACAATTTTTAGTTTATAGAAGAACTACATGATTAAGTAAGGAATCAGAAGAAGTACAAGTTGATAAGTTTTTATTTGTCTTTGGTTCATTTGCTGGTGAAGTACTCCACAGCCAATGTATAGATCCATACTCGACAACATTTGGTGAGATGTTAGAAGGCTTTGATAGATATTTTAGTCTCCAAGTTGTAGAGGGTGCAGACCTTAGAAGAAGGTTTAGCACTCCCCAATAAATCATCAAGGGCAACAAGAGACCCCTGAGAGAGGACAGCTCCCAATAAAGCACTGAGATCAACAAAAGACATCAGAGAGAGGGCAGCTCCCAATAAAGCACTGAGATCAACAAAAGACACCAGAGAGAGGGCAGCTCCCAATAAAGCACCAAGGACAACAAAAGACCCTGGAGCAAGGGCATAAAAGGCCCCATATGAACGGCAACAGAAGACTCCAGAGCATAAGGTAACTCAAAAGAAGCAAACTGTGCAAAAAGTAAATGAAGCTATTCTATAGGAAAATGTTTGTACCAGAGCTGAGCTAGAAGATTTGAATTGCAAGATTCAAGCTGAGTATATACCTCTGAAAACACAAGATAAACTGACGTCTTCAATGAACCAAGCTGTTCGAGATCTGAACAAACAAATTTCAGAGACGACACAAAAGTACCAGAGGAGACAACAACCCTAAATTCCACAGCTGGCAAATTAACACAGAATTTAGAAAAACTCAACCAGATGTACAGCCAGGCAAAACAGCAGCAAAAAAATTGTGACCCTGAAGGTGAAGAATCAATATGTAGCCATGGAAAAACTTGAGGAACTAAAAAGGATATTGAATATTACTTCAGAAAAAGTTGCATTGGAACTATCAGTTGCATCAAAACGATGGACTGAAGCCTCAGAGTGAGAGGTCATCAAGAAAATAAACAGTTGAAAGAACAGTTGATTGTCCTTCAAGATCTAATGCAGAAGGAATGCATAACCATTCAGCAACATGAAGAAATGAAGAATCTCTTAAACTGCACAGCAGAAGAAACTCGAGGAGACTGTACTGAATTACAAGAAAGCTCAAGGTGAAGCAAGCAAGCCTCACAAAGAAAAGGAAATCCAGATGAAGAATCTTTACATGTTACAAGAATCCCTCAGGTCAAAGTTTATTCCTCTGGAAAATTATGAAGAGAAGCAAAATGAATTTAATGTCATTCTAAACAAACTGAAGAACCAGTTGGCAGAGAAGACTCAGTAATGTTCAATATGCCAGGAGGAAACTGAAAGCTACAAGAAACAGACTGAAGAACTAAAGAAGCAGTTGAATGGAAAAGAAGGGGAATTAGAAGGAAATGTCATAGGATTTTCCAAACTCTGTTGGATAATGAAGCCATGAGGAGCACAGTTACAGTACTGAGGCAAGTTAAGACTTCACCAGAGACAGACTTGGCTAACAGTGCAACCAAAATGAAGGATAAGGACAAAGTTCTGTTGCAGACAGAGAAAAAAAGATAGAAATAAGATTGGAAAATGTGAACCTGACACTGAAGTGCAAGGAACTAGATGAAGAAAGTGCACCAGATGTCTCAAATGAATGAAAAGATTCATAAGCTTAGAAAACTGTTTGAAAATAAAACAGCAAACAAATGTTTGGCTGAGGTTGCAAAAACAGTGGGAGTGAAGGTACCATTTGCAAAACATATGCATCCAGCAAGAACATGGTGGATATCATGGAAAAAGAAAATTCGAGACCACTCTAGGAATGAACAATGTGCACATTCCTCTAGGAAGGAATGGACAAGACCCAAGAGCAGACGAGTTGTTAATAAAGAGAAATGCAACTTGAAGGAGCACAAAAAGCGAATCAAATGGAGATAGCCAAGTACAAGAAACACAAGAGTACTACCACCATTCTTCCAAACATGACAGACCAAGATGTGGAGGAACTGTGAAGCCTCAAGACCGTCTGAATTTATAAAGTCAGAGACTTGAGATGGGGGAGCAGGGATAGCAAATAAAGACTGCATTACAAATAGTTATACTCCATTGGAAAGGAAAGTTTTCTTTGGAGAGGAAAGGAGGATGTTGTGGTGTGTGCCTGCATGCCATTATAATGTAACGGTGCTTGGCAGAGCGAGGGTTAATGTGGGAACGGAGAATAGCACTGCCCATGGTATGATGTATAGAGCCATATGGTAATAGACTGAGAGAACAGCTTAGAGAGAACACTCTGGAAGCAGCGTGCATGGAGGTAACAGCACCATGCATGACAGTGACTCGGGATCTATCAATAGTTAAAGATTAACAATAAAGTGTTCATGTTTAAATATACAACTCTCAAGAACTCTGCATTGAGAAACCACTGCACAACATATTACAATATGGTTAGCAGTAGTGGGATATCAGCGCTATCAGCATAGTACAGCAGTTCTATTATTGGAGGATTAAGAGGAGTGTCCGATGGTTCCATGGCCTGCTACTGGGAGGTCCCCACCAGGCATCTGCCTGACTCTGGTCTCAGCATAGAGGCCTGTTGGGAAAATGCCAGGGACTTCTGAAAATGACCCCTAAGTGAGGCCTTACTTGTGCTTATTGGCTCTCCGTTTCATCGGAGCGGGTTGCTGTTCCCAGTGACAGCTCACCCAGAAAAGCTCACCCAGAGGTAGGACAGCATCCAGAAGCCAACCTAATTCTCTAAATCTCCCTATGGCCCAGGTTCTAAAACGGTCTGCACAGTGCTGATAAGGTTCTATGCTATGGCTCCATTATTAACTCAGTGATGCGTTGGGAGTCGGGGTGGGCAGGTTTGTGGGGAAGGTTATGGGTCCAATATCATGTGGAAAATCCCAAAGAAAGTTTAGTATGTTTTTTTTTAACTCTGTCAGTTCATGATCCATGTGAAGAAGACCTGAGCTCTATATCTTGCACCTCCTGCAGATCCAAACCATAATGCTGTACAAAGTTGTGCAGAGTGTAGCACACCACAACCATTCTACACACGCTGGGTGGTGGATATTGAAGGATGTCTCCGGATCTGTCCAGGCACCTGAATCACATCTTCAGTATGCTAAAGGATATCAATTAGATATCTGATATTCCCATGCCTTTCATTGTATTGTTCCTGAGCCTTACAGATACCATCATCTGACTATGAAGTGGGTGCCCTTCTCTCCTTGCAGCCTGATTCCAGGTCTGAAAACATCAGGGAGGTAGGATGCTGCAGGATGAAAGCATCATGGCAGATGCCCAGGAACCTTTCACGGACCTACATAAATATATTTTTTCCATTGCATAGCTACTGCACATTTGAAGCCCTTGTAAGTGGTGAATACTCCTTTGGGTGGCCGGATTGCCACATGTAAGCAGTCAATGACACTCTGCACCTGCAGGAAGCCAGGTAGAGCTGCAAACCCAAATATTCACTCATTCTGAGCACCAGCATCACTGGCAAAGCTCACACAATTGTGGGCTCTGGCAAATACAGCTGACAATTGGTTGGGCTATGTCTGATGGGGCATTTCTGGGCTGTTGATTGTGAGATCCTGGATACCTCTCTGACAGAGCCCTGGAATGACCTGGAAGCAAAAAGGTTGAGGGTAATGGTGGTTTTGACAATCCCTAGTATTGCTTGGCCACCTGATCCAATAGGGAGCAACTCTTCTTCTAGGAGGCTGCTGGCGACTGCTATCATTTAACATGGCAACGGGAGCATCCTGAGACACTACTATCTGGATATGTTAAGGAAACTGTCCATTTAACCTCTGCCTCCTGTAAGCTGCACACTTCTGTTGCTGCCCTCTCTGCTGCTCTCCTCTACGTTATTGCCCTTTCTGATGCTCTCCTCTCTGTCACTGCCCTCTCTGATGCCCTCCCCTATTCTGCTCTCTACTTTGCTGCTCTCCACTCTGACCCTCTCCTCTCTGCCACTACTCTCTCTGCTGCTCTTCTTTCTACTGCTGCCTTCTCTTCTGCTATCTTCACTAATGTCCAGCTACAGTTCTGTCAAGAGCAGACTGCTATTGCTGCTAGTGTGCGTGCTGGCCATATTCAAAGTTGTTGGCCCAATCTAAGGCAACCAAAAGGTAACTAGGCTGCCATGATTCAGTGATTCAAAAGAGTAGAAAGTAAACTTTGGTAAAAGTACTGTGAACAAGTATTATCCCACAAGCAGGTGAGAACCTAACTGTAAGTACTGGGTATTTATTGCAGTATTTCCATGAGTTTGATTCAGCCTTTCAGTTGCTGCTTTGATCTTGCCTTGCTGCAACTAGCAAGCTTCAGAAAGCCCCAGAAACACATGGCTGCACCGTTAAATTTGAAAGTGAATGGAAATCTCTTCCAATTGAGTGATTAACATACAAGGAGTGGCACGTATACAGCCTAACATGGTCCAGTTGAACCCCCACCTGAGCCCATGCACTCTTCTCGGTAAAAATTGCCGCCCATGACACCGTTTACAGGTGAAGTGACAGTGTTTAGTGAGCTAATATAGTGTGACAATTCTTTTTAAAGTAGAATCTTGACAAAGATTCTGGCGTATGCATTAAGTCATACATTAAGAAGTTATGTATTAAAGTTATTTGAAGTGACATTTTTTTCTATAAACAGGGTATTCATTCTGAACAACTATCCCCATGACTAGAGAATTCTTACTTTCAGTTGGATACCATGATCACTGAATAGCATATGAATTATACAGGTGTGCTCCAGACCTCACCTCCAGGACAAGCTTGGACAGATTGCTGCATATAATTGGGTAAAGTGATCTGTTGAGATCAGAATAGGTTACCAGTCAACGAAATGGGTTACAAATCACAATGGTATCAAATGCAACACAATAGGAACAATTGCTCCTAAAGATTGAAATTGCAAATCCTTACTTTACACGTGGGTTTCCAATGTTGTTAGAGGAAATGTTTCCCACCATTAGGTCACAGGCTGCACACAACACTCTGTAGAGCAATGTTATATCTTTTGGATATTTTCTGCCTCAGGATTAATTCACAGCATTTCCTGGAAGTTGACCTTGTCCCCCTGTTCCTATAATCTGCCATTTGCAGAGAACCAATTACCTTGCTTAGAGTGATCTCCTTGTCTGATCATCTCCTAATGTGATTTCACTCTCTTTCGATTGGCAGAATATAAAATACAGAGCATTTACTGGCAAAAGCAAGTAAAACCATTAATTTGCAATTAATTAAAATATGAAGTGCTGAACAATTAAGCCAATGTGTTGAGTACAAACATTGAAATATAAATGCACTGAAAAGTCCAGAATGAGTTAATTATGCTTTTTGAGAAAGGTTCTTGGCAAATAATGAAACAATCTTTTGGTTTTCAACGTCTTGGTCCTTTTATTCTCAGTGTTGATTGTCCTTTCACGGTGATGTTCATAATGCAAGCCTATGTCTGATTAAATCTCAGAATTCAGAACTCAGGAATGCTGAAGTGAGAAACCTTGCAATTTATAACCTTTCGGGACACCAGGGCTTTCTGTCTTGGGGAAATCTCTAACATTTTCTTTATCCTGCAAGAGCAAATAATGATTCATTAGCATAAGGGATTGTTTTTGAATCCATGGATTCACCCTTTTAGAACCCAGCTTTTAGGCAGCTTTCAAAAGAAATAATAAACAATGCATTATTCGATTTTCTAATAAGGCAATCATTTATTTATGTCAGTGCTATTTTGTGTAGTCAGTAGAACAACAATCTTTAAATTGCTTTCCACTATCAGATTTACCATACACTTACAGAATGAATGTGAAATAACTTTTACGTGGTAAGCATGATTGGCACATACTTCAGGCCTATTGCCAGATTTTCAATGCAAGCTAAAACGCAGTGACAATTGAATGGAATGGTTCAGTACATAGAAATGATGTGTACATCTGCCTGCCTTAGAAATATTGGGCTTAATTTTAATATGCAGGAGCACTTGGGTTTGGGAGCGGCTGGGGGTGATTAAGGCAGTGGAAATTGGCAAGACATAGGTAAGCTGGCTCCAACCCAATGACTTCTGCATTTAACTGTAGTGCATTAGGATGTGAGTCAACAACCCCACTGGGAGAGGTGGCTTGTCAATTTCAATATGGTAATGGTTCAAGCAAAGTGATAAGAACATTTTTACAATCTAACTGTGGATCTGGGGTTTCCGCGTTTCCTGGAACTTGCCAGTGAAAGCAAGGCAGCAGGGCTCAAGAAATGACAGAGAAACATGCCCTTGATACAGAAATCTCACAGCTGCTTTCTTACCAGCTTTTGTGAAAGGCATTGTTCAAAGTACTTGTGTTGAGAGAATACTTTGACAATTTTGAGGTTTTGTTTTATTCATTCACGGGATGTGCGCTTCGCTGGCTAGGCTAGTATTTATTGTCCAGCCCTAGTTGCCCTTGAGAAGGTAGTGGTGAGCTGCCTTCTTGAACCGTTGCAGTCCATGTGGTGTAGGTACATCCACAGTGCTCTTAGGAAGGGAGTTATAGGATTTTGACCCAGCGACAGTGAAGGAACAGTGATATATTTCCAAGTCAGGGCGGTGAGTGACTTGAAGGGAACTTCCAGGTGGGAGTGTTCCCATCTACCTGCTTCCCTTGTCCTTCCAGGTGATAGTGGGTTTGCAAGGTGCTGTCCAAGAACCTTTGGTTAATTCCTGCAATGCATCTTGTAGATGGTACACACAGCTGCTACTGTGCGTCGGTGGTGGAGGGAGTGAATGTTTGTGGATGTGGTGCCAATTAAGCAGGCTGCATTGTCCTGGATGGTGTCCTGCTTCTTGAGTGTTGTGGGAGCTGCACTCATCCAGGCCAGTGGGGAGTATACCATCACACTCCTGACTTGTGCCTTGTAGATGGTGGACAGGCTTTGGGGAGTCAGGAGGTGAGTTACTCACCACAGGATTCCTAGCCTCTGACCTGCTCTTGTAGCCACAGTGTTTATATGGCTAGTCCAGTTCAGTTTCTGGTGAATGGTAACCCCAGGATGGTGATAGTGGGGGATTCAATGATGGTAATGCCATTGAACATCAAGGGATGATGGTTGGATTCTCTCTTGTTGGAGATGATCATTACCTGACTTTTGTGTAGTACCAATGTTACTTGCCACTTGTCAGCCCAAGCCTGGATATTGTCCAGGTCTTTCCACATTTGGACATGGACTGCATCAGTATCTGAGGAGTCGTGAATGGAGCAAAATATTGTGCAATCATCAGCGGACATTGCCATTTCTGACCTTATGATGGAAGGGAGGTCATTGATGAAGCAGCTGAAAACAGTTGGGCCGAGGACACTACCCTGAGGAACTCCTGCAGTGATGTTCTGGAGCTGAGATGACTGACCTCCAACAACCACAACCATCTTCCTTTGTGCTAGTTATGGCTCCAACTAGAGGAGAGTATTCCCCATTTCCCATTGACTCCAGTTTTGCTAGGGCTCCTTGATGCCACACTCGATCAAATGTGACCTTAATGTCAAGGGCAGTCACTTTCACCTCACCTTGGGAGTTCAGCTCTTTTGTCCATGATTAAACCAAGGCTGTAATGAGGTCAGGAGCTGAATGGCCCTGGCGGAACCCAAACTGGGCCTCACTTTGCAGGTTATTGCTAAGCAAGCGCCACTTAATAGCACTGTTGATGGCCCCTTCCATTACTTTACTGTTGATCGAGAGTAGAATGTTAGGGCAGTAATTGGCTGGGTTGGGTTTGTCCTGCTTTTTGTGTACAGGACATACCTGGGCAATTTTCCACATAGCCGAGTAGATGCCAGTGTTGTAGCTGTACCGGAACAGCTTGGCTAGGGGTGCAGCAAGTTCTGGAGTAGAGGTCTTTAGTACTATTGTCGGAATATTGTCAGGATTCTATCACCTGGTATCTGGACGCCCCCATCTCCCCAAATCTTGATCGCCATGCACGCTGAGAATCCACTGATGCCCAGTGCCTCCTCCTTTGCAGCTATTGATTGAGAGATCGGCGTGGAGTCACATCTGGTTCTCTTCCTCTCCCTCATGCTCTGTGCTCACTTGTTCTGCAAGTAGGGAAAGCAGAGATCTATGAGTGAGAGTAATGGTAGGTGTTGAAAAGTTGGATGGAGAACATTTTTTGAGAGTGACTATGAAGGAAAAACAGAGCATTACAGAAAGGTGAAGGTGAATATATGTGACAGGTGGTCAGATAGGGATGTGAGGAAGTCCAGAGACAGTCGAGTTATCTGCTGCAGTTAACTTGGAAAAGGAAACTGAGGGGTTGGGGTGATATATATGTTAGGAAATCCATTGATCTGCGTGTCTCTGTGTGACCCTGTGGAGATTGTAATTTTGGATTTTGAGGTACAGCATGATCCAATGCTATTACAGTGATTCATGCCTATTAGCAAGTGTGGGGCCCATTGTGAGTTTGTTGGTAGGTTCCCCAGCTCAGTTCAAGGGACAGTGAAGAGCATTTCAAGTGACAGTTAATTTTAGTCGGTCAGTTAGTTATGAACAGGTGAAGAAGAAGGCAACTAGCCCCATGCAGCTGAAGTGCTGTTGTTAGCCCTGGGAGCCATTTGGTAACTCTCTGTAGTTGGGGCTCAGATAAAGCCCCAGTAGCCATTTGCTTGTTCTGTGCTGCTCAGAGAGTTCAGCTTAGAAGAAGTTTTGGGAGCCATTGATAGCTTTGTGCAGCCAAGAGTTGGGGCTTAAGAAATCCTAGGTGACTGGGTGTGTTCAGAAGCAGGGAGAAGAGGCTCCAGGTAGCAGAGGTGTTGTGGTGAGCAGTCTCCAGGCAGTCAGAGCTCGAGAGAAGTCCTAAGGAGCAATCCTTGGAAGGGAGCAGTCATTAAGGCAGTCTGAATCGGAGCGTTTTTTGAAGGGGATTCAGAGGCTAGGTCTTCGAAGGTGAAAGCTGGAACTCCTCAAAAGGGAGACAGAGTTTTAGAGATTGTGAAACTCACTGTGAATATTAACATGTGGATGGGTTGTTGACAAATCCGTGGGATCTGTTTTGACTGCATCTGCCATTTGATGTGCACTGTGGCGTGTACCTCATGTTAATTCTGAATGTTAGGTTAAAAAGTATATATATTGCAGATTGTTTTACTTTTCTAACTTTGTAAAGCTTATTGTGTTTGTTTCAAAGACAGGAGTCTTTAATCTTAACCTTTAACTACTTTAAATAAAACATTACTGGTCCCTAACTGCACCTCCCTCAATGTCCCCATGTCTGGCCAAAGATTGTAACACACATCAGAATATAGAACAATGCACCTTTCTTGCCCTCCTTACGTTACTAAACCACTTTTGTCATTGACTCTAGAAGAGTGGCACTACACTCCTGCACCTGACCTCTTCCACAACCTTCAGCCACAGATTCCTTGTTTGACTAATAGGCTCTTCCTCTCATAAGTAGGGAATAATATCTACATCTGGGTCCTTACAGCTTCCACCATTGCACCCAGAAAGCCATCACTAAAAGGAGGTGCAGCCTTTTAACTTGTGGATTCTATTCTATCAGTTCCTTCTGTTGTGCTCCCAACTCCAGAATCCATCAAGTTACATGTTTGAACTGTCCCTTTGAATGCTTAATTCACGCAGGTCAACATCATGACTGCTCACGTGAATTGCTCAGCAAACTGAGAAATGATACAGCAATACAATGGCTGAGTTGAAAAGCACTGACAGGACTGCTGCTCTTATGTCCTGGTTTCCTGCATGCTTTGGGACAACAGCCACCCGCCACCCACCACCCTCCCCTCCCACCACACTCCTGCTCCCAGTGTTTCAACAACTTAAAGTCCAGTCCATTGAAGCGAAGGGTTCAAGGGGAAAATGAAACAATTATGAAAATGATTTCTCAGGCAAAGCTTCACAATTTTAGAATATAAAAATATAAAACAATTGCCTGCAATATACAACGAGGTGCATTGGCCCAGGATTTGCCAGAGCGCAACATCTCATTCCATTCCCTGTCAGTTAGGATTTTTTCCTCATCCTTCAGTTCATAAGTGTTCTGCACTGAAAGTTGCCTGAAAGAGTGAGCTGATGGTCTCACGGCGAGGACAATGGGGATTATGGGACCTCAGGAATTGTCTATTTGTTTCAGAACTGGAAGAAGTTAGAGGTATGAAGGCTTTAAGCAGGCACGGAGGAAAGGAAATGGGAGATAGTTGGGGTAAAAGAACAAAAGGGAGGAATCTGTTATAGCGTGGAAGGCTGGAGAGATTAAATGCCAGAAAGGATGATAGTGCAAGGCAAAAGAGAATGATAATGGGAAAAGCAAAAAAAAAGCTGGCTCTTTATTTGGGAAGCTGTAAATGACAATAGCACAGCCACTACCAGCTGCTGCTGTCCAAAGAAATGGGGCCAGGAGTTTGTTCTGAAATTGTTGAATTTAATGTTACATCTGGGAGGCTGTAAAAGTGCTGAAATGAAAGACGAGGTGCTCTTTCTCGAGCTCCTTGATATATAAGCATACCAGTTTCACAGATATCTGGGGGCACTTTTTCACACTCTTAAAACTCCAAATTGACACACAATAAAGATCTAGCCATATTCGTAGATATGACAAGAAACTGGATTTGTGGGTGAGTGGATGGGGGTGGGGGGAACAATGGTGTGGTGGGAAGTGGGAGGTGAAGAGGGCCCAGGAAAGCACAGGCAATTTGGCAATTTAATAAAAACTGTTTTTTGTTAATTTTTAACACCCCCACGCCCCGCACCCACACCCCCCCCCCCACCGCCCCCCACACCAACCCCCACCTTATTCCATTACATACATAGGATTACATGGGATACATGGCACAGAAACAGGCCATTGGGCCCAACCAGTCCATGCTGGTGTTTATGCTCCATTCAAGCATCCTCTCATCTTTCCTCATCTAAATTTACCATCGTAACCATTTATTTCCTTCTCCATCATAGGCATATATAGTCTCTCCTTATATGCATCAATAATATTTGCTTCAACCACTCCCTGTGATAGTAAGTTCCACATTTTCACCGCTCCTTGGGTAGAGAAGCTTCTTCTGAATTGCCTATTGGACTTCTTTATATTGATGGCCTCCAGTTATGCTCTTTCCCACAAGAGGAAACATTTTTTCTGTATCCAAGCTATAAAAATTTTTCATAACTTTATTTTCAAGACCTCCATTAGCACATGTAACCCCACTTTTTAAGAGAGGGGGGAGAGAAAACAGCTGCAATGTTCCAGTGAAGCCCAACGCAAACTGGAGGAACAGCGCCTCATCTTCCGACTAGACACTTTACAGCCTTCCGGTCTTAACATTGAGTTCAACAACTTCAGACCATGAACTCTCTCCTCCATCCTCATCCCCTTTTTTAACCCCCTTTTTTCTACATTCACTTTTATTTTTTATCCATTTATTTTTATTTTTATTCATTTATCTGTGGTTTTATCCCTTTTTAACCCCCTTTTTTTATCCCCCTTCTATCCCATTTTCTATCCTTTTTTTCCATGCCACTGCCCCCTCCCCCGGCCCATCCCCTACAGGTTCATCTGTTACTTGTTCCATGATGTTCCTTCACACAATGCTATCCTTGTTCTGCTATTATCACATTCTGCTTTCTTACCTTTATGCCAATATCAGCACCTTTTTTAGCACTAACCACTATCATTAACACTCCCTTTGTCCTTTAGTTCATGACATCTTTGTCAATCCCTCCTTTGTCTCCATCAATTGCTGGCCTCCTTTCCAGCTCCACCTGCCCCACCCCCCTTAAACAGTATAAATTTCATCACATTTCCACTTCTCTTCATCTATGACGAAAGGTCATACGGGCTCGAAATGTTAACATTGTTTCTCTCTCCACAGATGCTGCGAGACCTGCTGAGTTTTTCCAGCATTTTCAGCTTTTGTTTATTATAGAACTACAGACCTGTTGGTTTGACATCAGTAATAAGCAAAATATTAGAATCTATTATAAAGGATGTGATAACTTGACACTTGGTAATTACAGGCCAGTGAGCCTGACGTCAGTAGTAGGTAAATTATTGGAAGGTGTTCTGAGAGATCGGATATATAATTATTTGGACAGCCAAGGGCTGATTAAGGATAGTCAACATGGCTTTGTGTGTGGTAGGTCGTGTTTAACGAACCTTGTAGAGTTTTTTGAGGAGGTTACCAAGAAAGTAGATGAAGGAAAGGCTTTGGATGTTGTCTACATTGACTTTAGTAAGGCCTTTGACAAGGTCCCACATGGGAGGTTAGTTCAGAAGGTTCAGACACTTGGTATCCATGGAGAGGTTGTAAACTGGATTCAAAATTGGCTGTGTGGGAGAAGACAGAGAGTGGTAGTGGATGATTGCTTCTCAGACTGGAGGTCTGTGACTAGTGGTGTGCCTCAGGAATCTGTACTGGGACCATTGTTGTTTGTAGTCTATATCAATGATTTGGATGATAATGTGGTGAATTGGATCAGAAAGTTTGCTGATGACACTAAGATTGGAGGCGTTGTGGACAGCGAGGAAGGCTTTCAAAGCTTGCAGAGAGATCTGGACCAACTGGAAAAATGGGCCAGAAAATGGCAGATAGAATTTAATGCGGAAAAGTGTGAGGTGTTACATTTTGGAAGGTTAGACCAAGGTAGGACATACACAGTAAATGGTAGGGCACTGAGGAGTGCGGAGGAACAAAGGGATCTGGGAGTTCAGATACATAATTCCCTGAAAGTGGCGTCACAGGTAGACAAGATTGTAAAGAAAGCTTTTGGCATACTGGCCTTCATAAATCAAAGTATTGAGTATAGGAGTTGGGATGTTATGATGAGGTTGTATAAGACATTGGTGAGGCCAACTTTGGAGTATTGTGTGCAGTTCTGGTTGCCTAACTACAGGAAGAATATCAATAAGATTGAGAGAGTGCAGAGAAGATTTACTAGGATGTTGCCGGGTCTTAAGGAGTTGAGTTACAAGGAAAGATTAAACAGGTTAGGACTTTATTCCTTGGAGCGTAGAAGAATGAGGGGAGATTTGATAGAAGTTTACAAAATTGTGAGGGGTATAGACAGAGTAGATGAGAGTAGGCTCTTTCCACTTAGATTAGGAGAAATAAACACGAGAGGACATGGCTTTAGGGTGAAAGGGGAAAGGTTTAGGGGGAACATTAGGGGGAACTTCTTCACTCAGAGAGTGGTGAGAGTGTGGAACGAGCTACCATCTGATGTAGTAAATGCGGGCTCACTCTTAAGCTTTAAGAATAAATTAGATAGATACATGGATGGGAGAGGTCTGGAGGGTTATGGACTAGGTGCAGGTCAATGGGACTAGCGGAATAATATTTCGGCACAGGCTAGAAGGGCCGAATGGCCTGTTTTCTGTGCTGTAGTGTTCTATGGTTCTATGGAAAATAATGATATAATTGGGCAGAGTCAACATGGATTTATGAAAGGGAAACCATGTTGACAAACCTGTTGGGAGTTTTTTCAGGATGTTACTTGTAGCATATGTGAAGGAGAACCAGTGGATGTGGTGTATTTGGATTTTTAGAAGGCTTTTGATAAGGTCCCAAACAAGAGGTTAGTAACAAAATTAGAAAGATTGGGGGTAATATACTGGTATGGATTGGGAATTGGCTAACAGACAGAAGACAGGGAATAGGAATAAACGGGTCATTTTTAGGATGGCAGGCTGTTACTATTGGGGTACCACAAGGATCAGTGCTGGGGCCACAACTATTTACAATCAATATCAATGATTTGGATGTGGGGACCAAATGTAATATTTCCAAATTTTCTGATGACACAAAACTAGGTGGGAAGGTAGTTGTGAGGAGGGTGTAAGGAGGCTTCAAGGGACTAAGACAGGCTAAGTGAATGGGCAAAAATATGGCAGATGGAATATAATATGTATAAGTGTGAAGTTATTCACTTTGGTAGAAAAACCAGAAATGCAGAGTATTTCTTAAATGGTGAAATGTTGGGAAATGTTGATGTCCAAAGGGACCTGAGTGTCCTTGTTCACGAGTCACTAGAAGCTAACATGCAAGTGCAGCAAGCAATTAGGAAGGCAAATGTTATGTTGACCTTTGCCACAAGGGGATTGGAGTACAGGAGAAAGATGTCTTGTTGCAGTTATATAGAACTTTGGTGAGAAGGCACCTGGAGTATTATGTAAAGTTGTGGTCTATCTACCTAAGACATACTTGCTATGGGGGTATTGCAACCCAGAGCCTTTTATTGTTTATTTTATTCAATATATCCCCTTTTATTTATTTTAAAAGCGCTTATCACATTATCTCAGAGTTTGATGTCTACGTCTTCCATCTCCCTGGTAAATACCCAAGTGAAGTAATTAGGAATGTTGTTGAATAACATTGCCATGGGGTATTTCTTCTCTGAAGAAGAACCATACGGACTCAAAACATTAACTCTGTTTCTCTTTCCTCTGATGCTGCCAGACCTGCTGAGCGTTTCCAGCATTTTCTGTTTTTATTTCAGATTCCCAACATTAGCAGTATTTTGCTTTTATCTTAATGTTTCTTATTCCAGCATTTGGCCAGGGGATACTGTAATGGTCTGGACAACAAAGTTGGCAAGATGGGAAATTGCGCAGCAGTCCTGACTTGGGAATCCGATTTTAGGGGAGCTGGAGCCTGGTTAGCTGCTCACAGACAGTCTATCTGAAACGGTGGCCCTGAATTCCTTCATCCTTCCTCCTCCTGCTCCTGAGGTCCTTGCTGAAGGACATTGGTGGTACGGGCTGTGCCTTCATAAAAACCAGGTTGTGGATAATGCAGCACATGAATTTGGAGACACACTCTGGAGAGTATTATAGGGCTCCCTGCAAGTGGTCCAAGCAATGAAACCATTGTATTGGAATGCTGAAGCTTTGCTCGATGACTTTCCTGGTGGCTGTATGGCTCCCATTGTATGAGCACTGTCCATGTGTGGTCAGGTGGTGTAGGGAGTCATGAGCCAGGTGTAGACAGTGTACCCCTTGTCAGCTAGCAGCCAGCTTCTGGTTTGTCATTGTACCTCAAATGTGGCAGGAATGTTAGACTGGCACAGGATAAAAACATTGTGGCTGCCGCCAGGGTAGCAGGCATTCACTGACATAATGATCTGTGCATGGTTGCAAGCTGATGGTATGTTCAGGGACCATTATCCCTTGCTGTTCTAGAACATCCTGCCATTAATATTTAGCATCAACAGAGCCACATATGTTATGTCATAAGAAATAGGAACAGGAGTAGACCATCTGCCTCTCGAGCCCATTCCACCAATCGATGGCTCCCTGCATTACTGGGAATAACACTATCCTGGTGTAGGATTTTGGGTTTGGGAGCCAAAGGTACCTAAGATAGGCAGCTGAGTATTTGTAAGTAAATTTAAGTTAGTTTGTTAAGTTTATTAAGAAGCAACAGTTGAGATATGATGCATTAGCTAAGTGGACAAGAAAAGTATATGACCTGTGACAGATGAGAGCAGCTTCCTGATCCCAGAGGATGAATGGACGGTTAGCATAGCGTGTGTTGATCTCAGCAGCTTGTGATAGCAGCATTCTGCTCTCTAGTTGAAGTGTTAGGGAACTCTTCTCCCATTTTCCTCGTTCTTTCCTTGTCCATCTTCTATCTGAAGAAGGAGGCTGCCTAACGAGGACTGCCCCCGCCCCGTCTCTGAGCATTAGTAATATAGTTTAATTCTGGTAGCTTACCCAGTGTCAACCACCTGTTCAAACCCTTCCAAACAATGGATACAGGACAGGTACCCAAGATGTCAGGATGGTCACCTCCCCCCCAGTTTGTCACCCTGACTTGGGGTCACCGGGGTATGCAGGGCGTCAGCAGGTTTTCTTCAATCGGTTCAGGAATCTTTGTAGAGTCTAGAGACCTCAATATGGGGAGTGCAATGTGTGTCCTTTATTATCTCTATCTTGTCTTGGTCCCTGACTCCTAAGAATTGTTTTTTTTTCAGAGAGAGAATATTAATGCTGTGCTAGCTAATTTCACTGGAGTTCTATACAATTCCAAAAAGTATCATTTCTTAAAGGTCCCTGTCTCTTACACTGGCAAAGCCTTGTGTTTGCTCCTCCTCCTCTCTGGCAGGAGAGAAGTTTATGAAGCCCCTTCCCCGATGGTACAGGGCCTCTGTTAATTGTACATTAATTGTGTTTAAATGGATGCAGGTGGTGTACATTAACTGAAGATTTATCAGTATTCCTATAAATAGGAGCAGACAGGAATTCTGATTGTTGAGTTAGGAGGTACATGTTTGTTGTGTGTATCTCTGTAAATAAATGCTTATGAAATGTGTAAAGATTGGCTGCAGTCCTATTGTTTACAACCTGGCATTCTGCAATAGCACATCTGTTACCTCCCAGATGCAGTAACACACAGTAAACTAAGAGATGGTGGGAACATCACTGACTCCAGCCTGGAAGTATCCTGATGTAAAGACCTTAAGAGATCCCAATGAGTTTAGGTTTGGACCCACACTCTAGGTGACAATGGATCAGACAAAACCAAAGCATTCTGGTGAAATACAGTAACCATTTTATTGATCACTCCTTGAATTAGCAATGCAACAATGTTCTCACCCAAGCCTTTTGAGTTTGCCTTTGCGTGGGAGTAGACTCCATCATTTAGTCACTCCGCTGTTGTCGCATCTCACCGCATCTTCCAATGGCTGACTAGACCATCGTTTCCCGACTGCAGCCCTGATCTCTAGGGTATCTTTCTTTTATGTCGATCCTCCTGCATTTTGCAGGCCCCTCCTGACATCTGCATGCCTGGTGAGACAATCCTTCTTTTCTCACTTGATTTCATTATTCAATTGCCCTCATCGTCATTTCACAGTGAGCACTGATGTTCAGATTCTCGGAATAACCCCTTCCTTTGTTCCGGTAGGTGCAGTTTGTTGGTACAATTAGTTTTGAGATGCCTGCATGTCTAGCAAAGCACTCTTTATCTTGGTCTCTGTTGTCCTGATCTATGGCTTATAATTGACCACTTAGGCTGGGTTTATGGTTGTATTGTTATGAATAAACAAGAATAAATAAGACAGAATTTCTCTGGCCACATTGTTATGATCACTCATTACAACAGAGAAATCTAATCAATTCAACATTCAATCCCTTCCGATTGGCCCAATAACACTTGTAGAAATGCAGTCCTTCTAAAATCCAACCAATTACAATTAGGCCATTAACTTATGCCATGAACAAGTATAAAATAGTAACATTTTGACAATTGCGAAATTTGAAAAGTGCATGGTATGGTAACATTCTTGGCTCTGGCCTACACTGAGGCATATAACTTGAGGGCTATGATGATCTTAATAGCCTCTGACAGTGCTGCCCTCTCCCTACTCTATGACTGCAGGACTAGTTGCAGGTGGTGGCACAGTTCAGTAGCCACCTCATTGACAGATCATGAGTACCTCAAACACTGCTCCTGGTTGAGCTAAGATAACAGAGTCAGAGTCAGAGGCAACCTTTGATGGATTAATGGAAGTGACTGACAGAAAAAAAACAAATCTGCCCTGATGCTGAATATTGTTTCCCACTGAAACAGTTCTTCAGAGATTCTTTTAGATGAGTCCTTTACTACCTCTCTGTGCTGGCACATCATTCACAGGGCTGCATGCACAGTTTAATTTCCCCAAAGTTTGTTTTCCTTGTGCAGCACACTGCCCAAATTCATCAAATGCTATTCACTTTCAGAAAAAAATGGCAATGGATTTGAATTTTCTTTTATATTGCGCAATTCAATAATCAACATTGACTGCCTCAATATCTCTCACCAGATTCTTTATCTGGAATTTGCCAATTATAAAACTTACAAATTGCTTTATTGTATTGCTTGATTGTTCAGTTGTTGTATGTGGCTTGATAATGATATTTTGCCAAGGTTCTTTTGACAGCACCTCCCTAACCTACAACTTCTACCACCTTGTTGAACAAGGGCAGCAGGTGCACTGGAACACCGCCACCTGCACATTCCCCTTCAATTCGCACACCATCCTGATTTATTGCACTCCTTCACTGTTGCTGGGTCCTGGAACTCTCTCCCTAACAACACTGTGGGTATACTTAGAGTACATGAAGGCAACTCACCACCTCCACCTTCCTAAGAAGAATTATAGTCAGGCCCCGCCAGCAACAGACACAACCTGGTGAGCTAATACAAGTAAATGTTTGCATTGAGCTTATTCTCCCCATTACCATCTCTCTTTCTTGGTTTCTCAACCCTGACATGCAATTTAAGGCCTGGATGTGGACAGCAAAAGTCAGTGACAATGAAAGTCAAACTGTAGTTTGATATTAAAATGACAAACAAAATGGTAATTTATTGCATTCAAAATGAATTACTCATTGATTAATTTGAGTAATCAGATTATCGCAATGGTACAAACAGATCTGAAGACATATGGTGTGGATGAAGCAATGACAGGAATTTGAACAGATGGCTGAATGATTTGTGACGTTCTCACAAAGCACACCTGAAAGAATCCTAGGAATGGATCAATTGCTTTCAGAAATGAAATAATATTAGGTTTCTCTCAGTTAGATGCCACAATATTATTGTCTTAATCAGTAAACACGTTTAAAAACATTATTTAAATGCAGTCAGAGAGGGTACAATCTACTACCAGGCCACTTGGACCATGATTTTTCACTCTAAATGGTGAAAAAGAAAGCAAGTGTAAATGCAGCAAATTGGCGATCGACTTCGATTGCAATGTTGGGCTGGGCATAAGATTGAACTCTTACTGGCACTGGAGAACCTATTCACAGAACAATGCAAATATCCCAGCAAATTTACTCACTTCATAGAGTGGAATTTTATGGGGAAGCACGTTGCTCACCACCTTCACCCATGGAAGGAAAGATCGTACCACTCCGACCGATGATCAACAAGACCGCCCTGCAGGAATAAAGCGCAGCCAGCAGCATGAATGCTGTGAGAGTGGGACTTCCACCCTTCGGTGAGATAAAGTCCCACCCTCAAGAGTTGCTGGCCAATCAGATAGCTCTAGCAGTCCCAGTAGTGCTAGAACTCTGTAGTGGGCAATGCTGGGACTCCAAGGAGGCCCCAGGAAGAAGATGACATGGATCCCACAGAGAGCTAAGTCAGCAGTATTGGATAGGGAAGGAACAGAGAGCTTAGGGAGGGAGGGCAAGGGGGTAGGATGCAGTTTTTGGAGGCTAGGCAGGGAGGAACAAAGGGATGGGGTAACATCTTGGGGCTGGTGCCCCAATGGCATAGAGTACCGCCCCCTCCCAAAGAATGTACTCCACACTCCTGCCTTTTAAGCAGGTTGCTTAAAAAACCTGCCTACCCACTCCGACCAGCCTGCTCATGTCAATTGTTTTATGGTGTGGGCAATGTATAATTCAGGTCAATTGGCTTGGTAACAAGCTCAGTTACCCTTTATTTTAAAATGGTGGACAGGCTGCCGATTTTGGTGCCCGCTTGCCTACCGTATTATTGGGACTGAATTGGGGGTGGGTTGAGAAGGCGGTGAGCAAAGCACCCACCATATTTACATGCCTCTCCCCCCCCACCCATCGTAAACATGCCCGGTGGAGGGGGGGGCTTAAAATCCAGCACATATAATCATAGACCATAAAATGATACAGCAAGAAGGAGACCGCTGGCCCATTGTGCTTGTTCTGCCTCTTTGGAAGAGCTACCCAATTAGTTCCATTCCCCTGGCTCTTTCCCATAAGTCCTGCAGATTTTTCCTCTTTTGAAAATTATTATTGAGTCTGCTTCTGCCACCCATTCAGTCTCTGCATTCCAGGTCATAACAATTAACTGCATAAAATGTGTTTTTTTACTGTTTCTTTTGCCAATTACCTAAAGTCTGCCTTTTCTGATTACTGACCATTCTACAGCTAGAAACATTTTCTCCTTATTTACTCTATCAAAATCTTTCATGATTTTGAACACCTCTATCAAATCTCATCTCAAACTTCTATGTTCAAATGACTCACTTCATTATTTTCTGGAACTATTATTTTTAAATAATGTGTCATTACTAGGGCAGAGTAAGAATCGGTTAGCTCAGTTGGCTAAAGGGCTAGAGTGTGATGCAGAATGATGCACACATTCAATCCTGTACCAGCTGTGGTAGCTCATGAAGGCCCTGCCTCCTCGCCTTGCCCAATGCTTGCAAAGTGGTGCCCCTCAAGCTATGAGTAGCCAAAATGTCTCTCTCATTGATGGAGAGAGATGCCTATGGTCCTTTGGGACAATGGTTGGATGACTATGACTATGCAAATTCAGGCCTGTAGTTTCTGGTGAACGGGTAACACAAAAATGGACGGATCATCTTATTACACAAATAATCATGATAATATTTCTTTGCGAGCTAGACTTTAAAAGGATGAACTCAAGATTCAAATTTGTGAATAATAGTAATGCAAGGATGTAGCAAGTAATTTCAAGTCTGGATTCAACCTTGGCCTTCTTATCCCCATTTCTTATCCCCATTTGCTGGATTAGAGTAAACCTAAGGGGCAGAATTTTGCGCTTGACGGGCGGGTGGGCCCGACCGATTCGGAGGCCTACGGGCAGCCAATCCCCGCCGCCGAAACGGGCCGTGCCGCCATTTTGCGCAGGCGGGCTAATTAAGGCATGCCCAGCGGGGTTCTGACTCCCGTGTTCATCGGGACAATTAATTCGGCAGCAGGAGTATTTAGACCGCTGGTTCCAATGGGGAACTGGCAGTCTGTATAAAGAGCGGCCAGGCAGCCTTCTTTAGGCTGTTCACCATGGCCAGCGACCAGGCAGCACAAGAGGTGAGGGCAGAGGAGGAGGAGGGTGGCAGGCTGCAGGATAGGCCAGCGGGGGGGGCTACTGTGCTCCTCAGTTCTCCGATGCCTGCCTTGTTGTCTTCCTCGAAGAGGTGTTCAACCATCGGGATGTCATGTTTCCGAAGGGTGGGAGGAAGAGGGCCCCCCATGTCACCAGGCAGGCCTGGCAGGAGATGGCGGAGGCTCTTAGCTCTCATGATGCTGTGCGGTGCACCGGAACGCAGTGCCGCAGGCGCTTCAGTGATTTGCTGCACTCTGGGAGGGTGAGTACCATGTCAGCCTTGGCCATTTTACCCAACAGGTAGTCTTAGCCTTTGAGGCCTCCCCCCACCCCGCCCACGCCGCCCACTCCACCCCCACCCCCCCCCCCCCCCGCCCCCTCCCCCCCCCCCCCCCCCCGCCCCCCACCCTGTCTTAGTGTCGTTACTGCTTTGGGCATTTGGAGCATGCTGGGTGGGCAAACAGATAGAGTCCACGCTTACATCAGCCTTAGTGGTTGAGGAGAAGATGGGTTCTCCCCGCAGCATATGCTGGTGTTTGTTGCATTCGAGTAGCCTGGGGGAAACCTGCAGGGGAGGCAGCTAGACGCATACTCAGAACTCCTACACATGTCTTATTGATGGAGATGAGATGGTGGAAGGGGATCCTCAAGGTGTCGTGGCCAAGAGCCATCTGCTGGCCTCGGCGCTGCACCAAGTTGCGCCTCCTTGCTATGGGCGCTAAGACCCGTGTGTTATTCAAAGTGATGGATGCCGAATGTGTCCAAGGCGTACGTTGGGGGAGGGGGTTGGGAGCAGCCGTACTATCTTCTGGGGACTGATCACCAGTAGTGTGCACAGGAGCCGCTGGAGGACTGAGATGGGCCACTGTGGTTGGGATGCGGCGTGCGCGTGCGGAGTACATGAGCGAACAGCCCCAATATATGCTCTTCTATGTTCTGCAGGCAAAAGCTGAGAGCAATATGCGGGAGCGGCAGCGGACTGGGTGGTGGGCACGCCGTGCTGCAGCACCTCACCACGTATGAGGAGCAGGCCATGGAGCTGGGGAGGAGGCAGGCCGCCAGGTCAGCAGGTGTCGGCGAGGCTGTGGTGCAGCAGCCAGGTATTTGAGGGCCATAGTCCCACCAACTCTGTCTCCCCACCATCCAAAGCACTGATGATTTCTGCAATCGTTAACGCAGCAACACTGCTCATTCACAGACTGATACAGTCAGACGTGTGGGTCATAGACAAAGGTCCCTCGGCCCCTTGAGGATGCGCGTCTCTAACACCTTCCAAACTTGCCTTATCCCATTTGTGACCACTATCCCCAAGGCCTAACATGCCATGGCATCGCTGCTGCACATCCAAAGACTTATTGCATCTTAGAAGGGTTTGTACCTCCACCACCATTTCAGCCAGTGGGTCCCACGTTACACTGTCCAAAAGGTCCTCAGCACCTCACCTGTCAACCTCATGGCACTCAACTTAAATAAATGCCTCCACGTTAGTCATCCCTGCGTCAAGGGGAAATGTTGCCTTCTCTGCCCGTTCTATACCCCTCATAACGGTATGAAGGTCAATAATCTGACCTGTCAATCTCCTGTGCTCTACGGCAAATGTCAAAAGTGTATGCAATGTTTCCTCATCACTCCAACTCTCCAGGCCAGCATGCATCCAGGTCAGGAACCTCTGCACTCTCCCCATTCCAATGCCATCCCTCCCATGAAGCGCAGGTCACAACTGGACGCAGAAGTGTAGATGTGGCCTCGACAGCGTTTTCTGCACTTGCAACCTGACCTCTCTTTTCCTATATTCTATTCCTCGGCTAATAAAGGCGAGTCTGACTTCGAACTTGTTAAACACCTTATGTTCCTGTTCTGCTACCTTAACGGGTCTGCCCAGCAAGGTCCCTGTAATTGTCGTAACTTTCCACGGTCCTACCATTACTCATGTATTCCCGTACCTTGCTTGTCTTGCCCAAGTGCTTAACCGAACACTTATCCACATAACATTCCATGTGGCATTCCTTAGGCCATCTGACCAGCCTGTGTGTATGCGCGTGCAATGTTTGGGCCTCCTCTTTACTATTTACCACCCCATCAATGTTTGTCTCCTTAGGCTCTTGAAGGTTGAGCGCATTATGAGCCTGGGGAGAAAGGGATGAAAGGTGTTACTGACTGAACGCTAACTAATGCACTATCCTTGTTGTTAATTTCAGCATCACCACCGCATGGCCGCCACCAACACGTCCAGAGCCCCCCTCCACACCTGAGGGCCAAGACTTGCAACTTGCGTCACATCCTTTCAGCGAGCCAGGCACCAACGCAGCCACAAACACTTCGGTGGGGATTATGACGTCGGCTAGTGTCCCGGGGCACAGTGGAGAGGGCACTTCACAATCGCTGAAGGAGATGGCACGGACAGAGAGTGCTGATGGTGCCAGCAGCTGGAGGACTGCAGGGGACCAGGCACATGCTGAGTCCAGCAGTGATGATGTGCCTCTGGAGATGTCAGCCATGCAGCAGCTGCAGGACAAGTGGCAGGGTGCGCAGGAGCATCTGGGATGTGCTTCAGTTGGTCTCTGCAGTGGAGGAATCCAGGCAGAGTGTCAGTGATGGCATAAACCTTAGGCTTCAGGCTTCCTCCATTGAGAGATTGGCGACGCTCATGGAGAGGGTCTTTAATTGGATTGAGAACCTTCTGATTGGGTTACGCTCTGACCTGCAAGACCTCACAGCGCTAATGGCCACAGGTGGTCATTGGCAATGTGGGAGATGTTCTGGGCTCCAAGTGTCGCCGCTCGGCGCCCATCCATCTGCGGTGAGCAGGGAGGTCCGAAGCGACCTTACGTCGGCGCAGCAGCTGCCTGTCGTCGCTGCGAACTCCTCTCAGGGCGCTCCGAATGAGGGTAGCAGCTCCTCCGTCCCTCTGCCAGTGACCGTTGCATCCGTTGAGTCTGCGACAACTGGGGAGGTGCCAGTTCTGGAACTGTCCACTCCCTCCCAGGCGGGGCCATCACAGGCTCCACGGGCCAGAGGACGGCCGCCAAGGTCATCGAGGCCAACAGGACAGCAGAGTCAGCAGGCTGTCTCACAAGCAACTCTGAGCAATGGGGCGGCACCTAGATGTAGCATCCACAAACGTAAGCATAAGACACGTTAGGCACTCCACGGGTTTGTCACTGGTGATTTTGTGTTGGTCCTAGATTAGGGAATATATCATTATGTACGTCTGAGCGACATTTGTGGCTTATTTTGGTGGGAATAAAGTCCACTTTTCTGACCATGGCTGTGGGTGTTTCCTTTGTGCTGCATTTGTATGTTTCACAAATATCTCATGAGCATTTGAGTGGACATTAATGTTTCTGTACTAAGCCCTTAGTTGAAGCTGATGAGGTGGAAGATGTAGCACCTAAGTGTCACGTGTGGAAGTGCCAGGCAATGCTGGTCCTGCTGATCCATGTGTCTGGGGCTAACTGAAGGTTCATTGGATTAAAATGTCCCCGGTGTCCCTGCCTCCTTGGTGTAGTAGTGGGTCGGTGTGCTGCCCCTCATCATTGACCTGTGCTTCCTCATCCTCTGAGGCACTGCTGGATTCATCATGTGCAGCTGCATCCACTGCGTCAAGGTCTTCATCGTCGACTGCATCCCCCCCTTTCCAGCGCAAGATTGTGCAGAGCGCAGCATGCTACCACGATCACAGAGACGCGATCTGGGGGGTACTGGAGTGCGCCCCCTGAGTGGTCCAGGCAACGGAAGCGCATCTTGAGAAGACCGATGTCTCTCTCCACCACAGCCCTTGTGGTGCCGTGGCTCCTATTGTAGCACTGCTCAGCTTCTGTTCTGAGCCACCTTCTGAGGGGATAGCCCTTATCACCCACCAGCCAACCATCCAGCCCAGCCAGAGCACTGAAAAGCACAGGCACCTGGGAGTGTCTGAGGATGTAGGCGTGGTGGGAGCTGACTGGGTACCTTGCACAAACGTGCAGAATCAGCATCCTGTGATCACACACTATCTGCACATTCATGGAGTGGAAGCCCTTCCTGTTGACGAAGACACCGGGCTCACCTGCTGGCGCCTTGATGGCCACATGTGTGCAGCCTATTGCACCCTGGACACGGGGGAAGCCAGCAATGGTCACGAAGCCTCTGGCTCACTGTGTCTGGCTTGTCTGGTCCCAACGGTAGCGGATGAAGGTCAATGCACGGTTGAACAGAGCATCTGTCACCTGCTTGACACAAGTGTGGACAGCTGATTGGGAGACACCGCAAAGATTGCCCACCGAGCCCTGGAAGGAGCCAGATGCATAGAAGTGGTGGGCAACTGTGAGCTTCAGAGCCCCTGGCATGGGGTGTCCACCCACACAGTTAGGGGAGATCTCAGAGCCAATCATCTGACAGGTATAGTTGACTGTCTCCCTTGACAGTCAGAGCCTCCTTTGGCACTGCACCTCAGTCATATTGAGGTAGCTGCTTCGCCGCCTGTATACCCTGGCAGCAGGATAGTGGCATCTTCTGCGGCCCCTTCCACCTTGGACAACCTCTTGGCCCTGTGCCCCTTGTGCCTGCTCCTGGCCTCCCAAAGGTGGCTCCCCTGGAGGCTGATTGTCCACTCCTGGCCTCCTCCTTATTCTATCCCTCCCTTCCTCCTCAGAGGAGCTGCCTCCAGTGGCGATGTCAGAACCCATACCCAGGCTAAATGGAGACCTCCAGAAAACTGCAGGCCCGATAAAGATTACTATCTACAGAGTGCTGAGCTGAAGCTTCAAAATACAGGGAAAGCTATTGAACAAAGAACAAAGAACAAAGAAAAGTACAGCACAGGAACAGGCCCTTTGGCCCTCCAAGCCTGCGCCGATCATATTGCCCACCAAGTAAAACATTTTGCACTTCCGGGGTCCGTATCCCGCTATTCCCATCCAATTCATGTATTTGTCAAGCTGCCTCTTAAACACCACTATCGTACCTGCTTCCACCACCTCCTCTGGCAGCGAATTCCAGACACTCACTACCCTCTGCGTAAAAAACTTGCCATGCACATCTCCTCTATAGTTTTCTCCTCTCACCTTGAATCTATGTCCCCTAGTAATTGACTCTTCCACCCTGGGAAAAAGCTTCTGACTATCTACTCTGTCCATGCCACTCATTATTTTGTAAACTTCTATCAAGTCGCCCCTCAATCTCCGTCACTCTAATGAGTACAATCCAAGTTTCTCCAACCTCTCCTCATAGCTAATAACCTCCAGACCAGGCAGCATCCTGGTAAACCTCCTCTGCACCCTCTCCAATGCCTCCATATCCTTCTGGTAATGTGGCGACCAGAATTGCACGCAATATTCCAAATCGATCTGAACTGCTAACAATCACACAGGCAAGTTTAAAACACTTTCTGCATTAAATACTTCAGAAAAAACATGAACAACCCCTCTGAGCCCACAACTCCCGCCTGTGGATGAGGTTTGTTAAAAATTCCCGCCTGCCCGTTGGGCCCGTGCGCCAAGGCGAAGATCGCATGGGCTCCTCAAAATCGGCTTCAATTGCCGAGATAAGGGCCTTAACAAGACCTTTAATTAATGGCGGGCACGCGTTGTGCTTCATAGCGCGTCTGCCCACCTGAATATCGCAATCCCACGCGCTGATGTTGGGGTGCTCGCCTGTTGTCAGCGCGTGACATTTTAAGCGCTGACGTGCGGTCTCCGCCACCCGGGCGTCAGCCATAAAATTCTGCCCAAGGTTTTAAAAGAGCTGGTTGCTGAGGTTTATCTTATGACGAAAGGTTGAACCCGTTGGGCCTATACTCACTGAAGTTTAGAAGAATGAGTGGCGGTCCGATTGATTATCTTTTCTTATAAGATCCTGGGGGGACTCAATAAGGTGGATGCCGAGACGGTGTTTCCTCTTGTAGGGGAGGCTAGATCTAAGCGACACAGTTTAAAACTGGTGAGGAGTTTTTTTTTTCTCTCTCAGAGAGTCGATTAGCCTGTGAAACTCTCTTCCCCAGAAAACAGTGGAGGCTGGGTCATTGAATTTATTCAAGGCTGAGTCAGATGGATTTCTGATAGAAAAGGAGTCAAGGGTTATGATGAACAGACAGGAAAATGTAGTTGAGATCACAATCTGATTAGCCTTGATCTTATTGAGGGCCAGAGCAGGCTCAAAGGGCCGAATGACCTACTCCTGCTCCTAAGTCCTATGTTCCAGAATTTGCTGGATCCCATAACAGTCCAGGTGGATTGGAAGGAAGTAAATGTAACCCATTGATCAAAGAAGGAGGGAAGAAGAAAACAGGGAACCATAGGCCAGTTAGTCTGACACCTGGAGCAGGAAAATGCTAGAAACTATTATTTAAGGACATGGTAACAGGGCACTTGATAAACCATACTATGATTGGGTAGTGCCAAGAAATAAGCTATGATAAACTCTTGGACCAAAGCACTATAACACCAAAACCATCACTGCATCTGGGAAATCAAATTCACTGTTTTATAACTGTGAGTATATTTGATCCAAATGTTTTTCATCTGAGTGCTACCCTGAAGAATTCCATCTATTTATCTCAAGAAGATGTGACTGAAAACAAATAAAATGTAGTCTAAAATTACCATATAAGCATTTTTTTTACATCCCAATCTCTTTCTTGACTAAAGACTTTAACTATATATGACAAAAGACTGACAGTAGTAATATCTTACTGTGTAATGTCAGCCAGCCCAAGAGCAATGCATAAACAGGCCTCATTTCTTGCCTTCTCAGGGGACTTTGACACTTCTAGTGAAAATCTGATGCCTGAGATTTTCTAGGTGCTTTGCTCTTAGTGTAGAGGAGATATGAGAGAGATACTTAATAATTGTGCCAGCAGGTCTGACTATGTCTGTCAATAAAGGTTACAATGTCAGGCTGCCTTCCAATTGGTTATTTTTGAATTTCATTATTTTGAATTTGTTCCTCTCTATAGCCTGTAGGCTAAGAAAAGACCCTAAAACATGAGTGCATTATATTTGTTGTGCATTGGTTCGTGCCTTTGCATGAAATTCCTCCGTTTACTGTTTTAATGAAGTTGTTTATAATATATACCTCTTCAAATAGTTCCAATTCCATGTTCTCTTTTAAGTCAAACACAAAATAACTTGGACATGGCATTATGGGATTGTCTTTCCCACATGGACCACTGCACTTCAAGGATGCCACCAACAACCTTCTCAAGGGCAGCTGGGGGGCGGGGGATGGGCAATAAATGTCAGCAACGCACACACCCCATGAATGAAATTTTTTAAAAAGCAACAACAGGAATTATACACAGTTTTGACTACAGCATGTTACAAATATAAAGTAATTATGTAATTGTTCTTTTCTTACCATAAATACTTGCCCTGACTGTATAACACAGGGTAGCAGACAGTCAAAATCTCAAATGGATAACAATGAAAAACCAGAAAAGCACAAGCAAAGTTTCCAAGTAAATACAGAACCCCTTAGCTGCTAAGGAATAATTTAGTTAATCTGAGCACAAGCAGACCACATTGCCAGCAAAATCAATAGGCAAACCTAGGGTGGCAAGATTTGGGAGGTGGCACACCAGTATCAGCACTGCAAGAAACTGAACTGAAGCTGCATAAGAGGTTTAAAATGATATGAGCAACTTTCCATGTGTCTGGGAGTATCTGGGAAAAGTTGCTCATATCATTTTAAAGCTCTATGTACTTGTGTTGCAGAACTTTCTGCACCCCTAGCCAAGCTGCTCTAGTACAGCTACAACACTGGCATCTACCCGGCTATGTGGAAAATTGCCCAGGTATGTCCTGTGCACAAAAAGCAGGACAATTACCGCCTTATCTGTCTACCCTCGATCATCAGTAAAGTAATGGAAGGAGTCATCAACAGTGCTATCAAGCGGCATGTCCTAAGCAATAACTTGTTCACTGACACTCAGTTTGGGTTCTGTCTGGGCCATTCAGTTCCTGACCTCATTACAGCCTTGGTTCAAACATGGGCAAAAGAGCTGAACTCCCGGGGTGAGGTGTGAGTGACAGTCCTTGATATCAAGGCAGCATTGATAGAGTGTGGCATCAAGGAGCCTGAGCAAAACTGGTGTCATGGGGATCAGGGGGAAAGCTCTCTGCTGGTTGGAGTCATAACTAGCACAAAGGAAGATGGTTGTGGTTGATGGAAGTCAGTCATCACAGCTCCAGGACGTCACTGCAAGAGTTCCTCAGGGTAGTGTCCTCGGCCCAACCAGCTTCAGCTGCTTCATCAATGACATTCCTTCCATCATAAGGTCAGAAGTGGGGATGTTCGCTGAAGATTGCACAATGTTCAGCATCATTCGCAACTCCTCAGATACTGAAACAGCCCATGTCTAAACGCAGCAAGACCTGGACAATGTCCAGGTTTCGGCTGACAAGTGGCAAGTAACATCGGCGCCACACAAGTGTCAGGAAATGACCATTTCCAACAAGAGAGAATCCAACTATCGCCCCTTGATGTTCAATGGCTTTATCATCACTGAATCCCCTGCCATCAACATCCTGGGGGTTACCATTGATCAGAAATTGAACTGGTCTAGCCATATAAATACTGTGGCTACAGGAGCAGGTCAGAAGCTAGGAACCCTGCAGTGCATAAGTCACCTCCTGACTATTCAAAGCACAAATCAGGAGTGTGATGGAATACTCTCCACTTGCCTGGATGAGTGCAGCTCCAACAACAGTCAAGAAGCTCAACACCATCCAGGACAAAGCAGCTCGCTTGATTGACATTCCATCCACAAACATTCACTCCCCCAACTGCTGAAGCACAGTGGCAGCAGTGAGTGCCATCTAAAAAATGCATTGCAGAAACTCACCTTCCAAACCCACGACCGCTACCATCTAGAAGGACAAGGTCAGCAGACACACCACCATCTGGAAGTTCCCCTCCAAGTCACTCACCATCCCGGCTTGGAAATATATCACCGTTCCTTCACTGTCGCTGGTTCAAAATCCTGGAACTCCCTTCCTAACAGCACTGTGTAACATTCACCACAGAGACTGCAGTAGTTCAAGAAGGCAGCTCACCACCAGCTTCTCAAGGGCAATTTGGGATGGGCAATAAATGCTGGACTAGTCAACGATTCCCACATCCCATGAACGAATAAAAACATTTTTCTCATTCTCTCTACTCTGTGAGCCAAGGTTTAGACTGAAAAGTTGAACAGCAGCAGTTAGAAGTTTGTTTTCTCAGATTCTCAGCAGACTATTACACCAATAATTTAACTTAGAACATCATTCTCTTCTTTATATTTAACACTAACCACTTACAACTTCCATGGGAGTGATGAATAAATTAAAAACTACCTAACTCTGAAGTTGAAACCTCATGGTAAACGCATAGCGAATTGATCGGCATACAAGGGCAGCCAGTAGGGACAGATGGTTACATGGGAAATCTCTGAGACACTGGTTGTTGTGTATTTCCAGCACTTGAAAAATTGCGCATAAATATCAGTTCTAAAATTAGTATTTGTAAGCTTAGTGAAGACTTTATCCAGACCCTCATTGATTTGAATAATTTTGAAATATGAAAGAAAGCAATAAGGACTGTGAGTAGGAGGGAGAGGGACAGTTATCCTGGTGAGAGTGATGTATCCTAAAAAGACCTATTTATATTTTATCTTGTTTTTGGGAGGCAGGGTTTCTCCCAGAGGACACAGCCAGATTGACGAAGTGAGTCCGATTCCAAGAATTTTTTTTTAAAGTTTCACCATTATTCCTTCTGGAAAGTTGAACTTTTTATTTATGAGTAAAATTGTTTTGGAGAAAACATTTCTAAAGGTTGCCTGTGATATTAAATTGTGGCAAGTTTTTTTGGTGATTTTCTATTTATAAACTCCAGAATAATGGTTTCCTTTCCCAGCGTCTATTTGGAGCTTCGAAAATCCTGGATACCAAGAGCTGAAATCAGAGATCACGGAGATCCCAGCTTCCAGGCTGATGCAGCAGGAGCGATTCTCAATGGGAGGTGCCACTCGTTAAGCAAAAATGCCAGGTACCTAAGATTTCCGCGTTTTCAGCCAATCAGAAAGCTCCTGGGTGATCTTGTGGTGATGCGGGGAATGAGGTCTCACGAGAGGTGTGGGAGTGCACAAATTTAATGAGCAGTGCTGAGAGAACATGGTGCTGCAGAACAGTGGGAGGCTGAGACCAGAGTAAGGACAGGCTGCCGATGACAACTGCCCTTGAGTTTGACCATTTTTAGCGATTGTCTGAGAGAGGGACCATTTTATTGTTCTCATTTTCGAAATACTCTTGCACCACCCTGGCCGACCAAGTGCTTCCATTTTCTCCAAGTGGGAGGCAATACTGAGAATCTCGCCAGTCTCCTATTGTTTCAACAATACTGTATTTCACATACAGTATAAAAAGTTTGAAGGCACTGAATATTACATTAATCTTAATGAATTTGCTAATCACAGTGTGTAAAGCAATTAATTAACATGAATAAAGCCATGTGTCACTATTTATCATCTGCTTTTGGACTGCATAAATTATCTTGTGCCTCTCTGACATCTACAATGCTCCTTGGACCAAAGCTATTAATGGAACAATGTGCTTCATGTTTTCATAAATGAGTTATCCTTCGGCATACATCCCCGAGGTTAGAATCAGTTTTGGTGGAGGACAATGACAAGACATAGGTGATTGCTATGTCTTCAAATGAAGAGAAACCAAGAGTAACCATTAACGATAAGCCTGTACTAAGCATCAGAGAGGCATTTTATTCTCCTCAGGATTTTTACAGGGACTTCTCCGGGTGCATCACAAAATTTAAAGCAAATAATAGAAGAAAATTAATTTGCAAATTGTCCTGTTGATATAAGTTAACTGTTTTCATTACATCCTGTGATAATTAAGGAAAAGGAATTATTGAATCATAGGGGTGGAATTGGTCAGCATCAGGAACACAAAATGGGCTCACGCCCAATTGGCAACTTGTTATATCCATGTACCAGTTTTTATTTTCCATTAAATGGGAAAATATTTCCATTAAATGGAAAAATATTTATGGCAGTGAGACTAGAAAAAAATTCTCCAAAAAGAATTTGAACGATTGTTCTGTAAAAGTTGGTGGAAAGAAGATCGGGCATGGTGAAAAGTAGGCTGCTGATTCACTGTGAATGTGTTCTGCACTGCCAGCATAGGTCAATCTCAACTCCATAGGCTCTTTCAATACCAGTGGAGGTAATTTAACCCATTGAGCTATGTGGGTTCTTTGAAAGAGGTATTGTAAAGGAAATATCATTTTTCCTAATATTACTGTGGTATCCTGAAGCAGGCTGTTCAGGGCTGTGTGTGTGTATTGTGTATGTATGTGTGTAACTAAGTTAATTAAACTGAAGACAGTAAGACTGCAAGGTTTAAATCATCAAAGGGTTTAGGTGTAAAAGCATGCATTTTGAAATGGAAATGGACGAGCTAACATTTGCAATTGTAGATAAGCTTAGAGGTTGTTTGAATTTCAAAGGGGAATTAGAAGGTGGCAAGGAAAATGTTTGCATCTTGCAGGAGTTCATAAGTAGAGGGGATATCATATTTTTATTGACCCAAAAGCAAAGATAAGATGGAAACATTAAAGATCTTATATTTGGAAGAGTTTGAATTCCAAAGAAAGTTTATAACAATGGATTTGGAGATAAAAAAGGGGAGAAATATATTTAAGGGAAGATTAAAAGCTTTATGGGAATGGCCATGTGATAGTTTGAAAGGCCGACTGTGCAAAGACAGACTTCTGAAAAACAGCCTCTAGCCACCCCAGAGAAGTGCTTGTTTGTTCCAGAAAGCGAGGGTTTGTTACCGGTCAAGGATTTCCATTGTCGAGTGAGTGGTTGCCTTGTGGTAATATTACTGGATGTTTTATAGATTAAAAATCTATTTGGATTGTTGCCTAGAAAATATTGTTTATTTGGGAGTCTAGCTAGGTAGAAATCTTTTGGAAAATGTTATACGGCTAAATTTAATTGTGTAACTGTAATCTTGTGTGTTTAAGTTTTCTTTTCTTTTGTTAATAAATGTTTTAATTTAATATTCAAATATGAAAAGTGGTAGTGGACTCTTTAATTCTGACTTCAGTGAACATACCTTCTTGTAATAAAAGTACAAATTGCAAACTGTTGTGATAGCTTGGCCAAGTTTCCCTTTGGAATTTGGTCAGCCCGGCAATTACCACCTGCCATATCATAACAGTATCCAACATAAACTCACATCAGCTCACATATGATTTTTCGAATTAGGAGCAGGAGTAGGCCACTCGACCCCTCAAGCCTGCTCCAATATTCCAGAAGATCATGGCTGATTGTAATATCAACCCCACATTCCTGCCTACCCCTCATAACCTTTCACCCCCTTGTTAATCAAGAATCTATATGGCTCTGCCTTAAAAATATTCAAAGACTCTGCTTCTGCTGTCTTTTGAGGAAGAGGGTTCCAAAGACTTACAACCCTTTGAAAGAAATAAAAAAATCCTTATCTGTCTTAAATGAGCGACCCCTTATTTTTAACCAGTGACCCCTAGTACTAACTTCTCCCACAAGAGGAAACATTTTCTCCACATCCACCCTGTCAAGACCCCTCGGGGTCCTAAAGGTTTTAATCAAGTCATCTCTTAATCTTCTAAACTGCAGCAGATTTAAGCCTAACCTGTCCAACCTTTCCTCATAAGAAAACATGCCCATTCCTGGCATTAGTTTAGGAAATCTCCTCTAAACTTCTTCTAATGCATTTACATTTTTCCTTAAATAAGGAGACCAGTACTGTACACAGTAATCCAGATGTGGTCTGACCAGTACACTGTACACCTGAAGCATAACCTCCCTACTTTTGTAATCAATTCCCCTCACAATGAACAATAAAATTCCATTAGCTTTCCTAATTACCTGCTGTACCTGCATTCTAGCCTTTTGTGATTTATGCACGAGGACATCCAGATCTCTCTGAATCTCAGAGCTCTGCAGTCTCTCACCATTTAGATAAAAAGCTTCCTTTTTATTCTTCCTGCCAAAATTGACAATTTCCCACATTAGGTTCCATCTGCCAGATCTTTGCCCATTCACTTAATCTACCTATGTCACTTTGTAGCCTCCTTACGTCGTCTTCACAATTTACTTTCCTACCTATCTTTGCGTCATCTGAAAATTTAACAACCATTCTTTGGTAGCTTCATCCAAGTTATTTATATAAATTGTAAAAAGTTGAGGCCCCAGCATGATCCCTGTGCTATACCATTCGTCACATCCTGCCAACCAAAAAATACCCATTTATGCCAACTCTTTGCTTCCTGGTAGCTATCCAATCTTCTGTCCAGTCCAATATGTTACCCCCTGTACCATTAGCTTTTATTTTCTGTAATAACCTTTAATGTGGCACTTTATCAAATGCCTTCTGGAAATCTACGTACAATATATCCACCAGTTCCCCTTTACTCACAGCACATGTAACTCCTTCAAAGAACTCCAATAAATTGGTTAAACATGATTTCCCTTTCACAAAACCATGTTGACTCTGCCTGATTGCCTTGAATTTTTCTAAGTGCTCTGTTATAACTGCTTTAATAATAGCTTCTAACATTTTCCCTATGACAGATATTAGGCTAAGTGGCCTGCAGTTCTCTGCTTTCTGTCTCCCTCCCTTTTTGAATAAAGGAGTTATATTTGCTATTTTCCAATCTAATGAAACCTTCCCCAAATCTCGGGAATTTTGGAAAATTAAAACCAATGGTTCAACTATCTCACTAGCCACTTCTTTCTCACTAGCCATTCCTTTCAAGACCTTAGGATGAAGTCCATCTGGACCTGGAGATTTGTCAGCCCTCAGCCCCAACAATTTGCTCAATACCACTTCTCTTCTTTCAGGCTGGAAAAAGGTTTGTAGTGGAGATCCCCAGTGGTCGGTATTGGGACCCTTGCTTTTCCTGATATATATAAATGATCTAGACCTTGGTGTGCAGAGGCCAAGTTCAAAGTTTATGGATGACACAAAATTTGGGAGAATTGCGAACTGTGAGGAGGACACTGTAGAGCTTCAAAATGACATTGACACATTGGTGGAGTGGGCAGATAGGTGGCAGATGAAGTTCAATGCGGAGAAGTGTGAGGTGATACACTTCAGTACAAAGAACATGGAGAGACAGTATAAAATAAAAGATACTATCCTTAAGGGTGTACAGGAGCAGAGAGACCTGGGTGTATATGTACATAAGTCATTAAAGGTGGTAGGACAGGTAGAGAAAGCTGTTACTAAAGCATACAGTATTCTAGGCTACATCAATAGGGGTATAAAGTACAAGAACAGGGAGGTTATGATGAACTTATATAAGATGCTGGTTAGGCCTCAGCTGGAGAATTGTGTACAGTTCTGGGTGCCACACTATAGGAAGGATGCAAATGCATTGGAGAGAGTGCAGAAGAGGTTTATGAGAATGGTTCCAGGGATGAGACACTTCAGTTATGAGGAAAGATTGGAGAAGTTGAGACTGTTTTCCTTGGAGAGAAGAAGGCTAAGAGGAAGCTTGATAGAAGTTTTCAAAATCATGAGGGGTCTGGACAGAGTAGAAAGGGAGAAACTGTTCCCGCTCGTAAACGGATCAAGAACCAGAGGGCACAGTTTTAAAGTGTTTTGCAAAAGAAGCAAATGTGAGGCGAGAAAAAACTTTTTCACAGAGCGAGTAGTTAGGGTTTGGAACGCACTGCTCGAATCGTGGTGGAGGCAGGTTCAGCTGAGGCATTCGAGAGGGCATTGGATGATTATTTAAATAGAAACAATGTGCAGGGTTACGGGGAAAAGGCAGGAGACTGGCACTAAATTAAAATGCTCAGAGAGCCAGTGCAGACATGATGGGCCAAATGGCCTCCTTCTACACTGTAACAATTCTGTAATTCTATAATTTCATGAGTTCATCCCACCCTTCCATTTCCTGATTTACAGCTATTTCCAGGATGTTACTTGTGTCCTCTATAGACTGAAGCAAAATACCTGTTAAATTCATCCACCATCTTCCTATTTTCTGTGATCAATTCCCCAAATGTACTTCCTATAGGACCAACTCTCACTTTGTCAACTCTTTTCTTATTTCAATATCTATAGAAATTCTTACTATCCTGCTTTGTATTACTAGCTAGCTTTCTCACATGCTCTAAGTTTTCCCTCTTTATTAATCTCTTTGTGATTTTTTGCTGTTCTTTATATTCTTTCCAATCTTCTGACCTGTCACCCATCTTTGTGTAATTCTATGCTTTTTCTTTAAATTTGATATTGTCTTTAAGTTTTTTAGTTAAGCACCAGTGATGGGCCCTCCCCTTGGAATTTTTCTTTCTCATTGGAATATGTCGATTCTGTGTATTCTGAAATATCCCTTTAAATGTCTGCCATAGAACTTTAATTGACCTATCCCTTAGCCTCATTTGCAAGTTCACTTTAGCTAGCTCCACTTTCATGCCTTCATAATTGCCCTTATTTAATTTTAAAATACTAGTCTTGGACACATTTATTTCTCTCTCA
Organism: Cetorhinus maximus; assembly: GCF_964194155.1. Taxonomy (NCBI): domain Eukaryota; kingdom Metazoa; phylum Chordata; class Chondrichthyes; order Lamniformes; family Cetorhinidae; genus Cetorhinus; species Cetorhinus maximus. Next base: position 193,325,770 of record NC_135879.1, read on the forward strand.
AAATGAATGTAAAATTCAATCAGTTTATGATCGTTGCTACCTAGGGGTGCCTTCACTATGAGATTATCAATTAATCCTATCTCGTTGCTCAGTATCAGGGACAGAAATTTGGCCTTTGTGAAGGTGCTCAGTAGGGGCAGGTGGGGGCGGTCAGGAAGTTGACTGCTTCTCATGATTGGCACCCCACCACGATTTGGCCCACCCAGCGTGGAACACGAGCGACAGTGCTCAGTGCTGCCTATGCGGGGGCGGGCGAGAGGGCTTAGCACGAACTTGGTGCTTGTGCGCGAAAGAACACTTCAATTTGCCTCAGGCAGGGAGCTGCCTCGGGGAGATGAAGCGCTGTTTAAAAAAGTAATGAACAAAACAAAAATGTCATAAAACATGTCCTCTCATGTGACTCTGTCACATGAGCAGGGATATGTTTTTAATTCAAGTGTAAAAATTTAATTTTAATTTTATTTGCTTTAGGAAACCTCATCCAGCCCGTGGATGAGGTTTCCTAAAAAATGTAAAGACCGCTTGGCCTTTTTGCCTGCCCATCAACTGTTAGGTTGAACGGGCAGTGAAAAATTCAGCTCAGTTGTTAACTTAATAGCCTTAATAGGCCTTATATTGTCGGCGGGCACGCAGCCAGCTCCAGCGCACGCCTGCCAACCAAGCTATCGCAAGAGTGCGCGTTGACATCAGCACACTCGACCAACATCAACGTGCTTTATTTCATGCTTGGCCATGTCAGGCACGCGCCCACACAAGGGAAAGGTTCTGCCCCAGTTCTAGTATAGCCTGATCTCTGGTTGGCTCCAGGGCATGCTGTTCTAAGAAACTATCCCAGTGAAAATTAGCCCTTTCAAGCATATGTCCAATTGCCATTGGAAAGTTCCTATAAAATTGGATCTCACCATTACTGCAGAGAGCGCATTCCAAACCTTAACTTCCCTCTGTGTGAAATAAATTCCCCTAATGTCCCCTCTAGTTCCTTTGCTGATTATTTTATATCTGTGACATGAAAAAAATCCTCATTTCCCCTCTAGTTATTTTCCCAATTATTTTAAATCTATGATCTTTGCTTACCAACCCACTTGCCAGGAGAAACAATTTCACCCTACTTGCTGTATCAAATTTTGTACACCTTAGCTAGGTCTCCCCTTACCTTCTCTAAGGAGAACAATTCCATTTTCTCCCATCTCTGTACATAACTGCAACTCTCTCATTCCTGGTATCATCCTGGTAAACCTTCTCTGTATCCTTTCCAAGGCCTTGACACCTTGCCTAAATTCTGGTATGCAAAATTGTACATGATGTTCCAGCTGAGCCAAACCAGTGGGCAGAATTTTCTGCCTGCTGGGTGGGCGGGCCTGACCCAATCTCCAGCGGGCGGGGAGCCGATCCCCGCCGGAGAAGCGGGCCCCGCTGCCATTTTACGTGGGCGGGCCAGTTAAGGCCCAGCCAGCGTGACGTCCGGCGGGAAACGCTATGCACTTCCTGTGCGGGCGGGGGGGGGGGGGGGGGGAGGGGGGGGGTATTCCCCAAAAGCGAGAGTGTGCTCTTTCGCACATGCGCACAAAATAGCGCACATCTCCCTGAGGCTAAGTGCTGCCGCAGGGAGATCGCTGACAGTTTTAAAAACGTTAAAAATAGAAAAAAAAAAATCCTTAACATGTCCCCCTCGTGACAATGTCACATGAGATGGGACATGTTCATAAATTACACTAATACTTCATTAAACTGTTTAAATCCCTACATGAAACCTCATCCCGCTGGTGGATGAGGTTTCATGTTTTTTCTATTCCCTGCCGGGGCTCCTGGCCTTCCCGCCAACCTTAAGGTTGGACGGGCAGGTCCTTTAATTGTTTAAATGATCCTGTCAATGGCCTCAATTGGCCATTGACAGGTCGGCGGGCCCACAGCTAATTTTGCTGCGGGCCTGCCTTCCTGAAAATTTAAATGGGGCGGGATGACGTCTGGGGTTCCTCCCGATATCATCCCACATCATTTTACGTGTCGGTGAGCGGGCCCCGCCCCCTGCTTGCCGACAGCAAAATTCAGCCCAGTGACTTGTATAAGTTTAGCCTGATTTCCTTGTTTGTGTATTCAATGCTTCTATTTACAAAGACAAGTATATTTTTCTTAGCTTCCTTATCAACTTTCCCTTTCACCTTCAAAGATTTGTGAATATGCACCCTTTCGTCCCTCTGCTCTTGCACCCCCTCACATAGTACCATTTAGATGGTACTCCCTTTCCGTGTTATTCCTCACAAAATGCATTACTTCACATTTATTGCATCTGCCATGAGTCTGCCCATTTCACCAGTTTATTTAAATTCTTCTGAAGTCTGTGCTATCATACTCACTATCTACTACCTTGTCAAGTTTTGTATCATCTGAAAAACTTCAAAATTGTATTCCCTAATAGCCATGTACAAATCATTTATATGTTACCAGGAAAGTAATGGTCCAATCCTTATTCCGGGAACGGTGGTGAGGGGGAACACTGCATACTTCTCTCGAGTCAGAAAAAATCATCTGTTCACTACATCGTTGGCGCAGGTGCCAGCTGTGATTTAGTTAGTAGCGCTCATGCCTCTAATCCAGAAGGCTGTGAGTTGAGCAGGAAAGTCAAGACTGACACTCCAATGCAGTACTGAGGGAGTGCTGCAATGTTTGAGTTGCTGTTTTGTGGATGAGGTATTAAACTGAGGCCCCCATCTGCCTGCTTTTGTGGATTTAAAAGATCCCATGGCACTATTACAAAGAAGAGCAGGGGCATTTTCCCCAGTGTCGTGGCCATTATTTATCCCTCAATCAACATTAAAACATAAAACATCAGCTAATCACAGTAGGACAATTAGGGATGAGCAATAAAATGCTGGCCTAGCCAACGATGCCCACATCCTGTGAATGAATAAATAAAAAAATCTCAATCAGGTTAGTCAGACATAATTTGCCATTTCACAAATCTGTGCTGGCTATCCCAAATTAACTGATGCTTTTCCAAGTGAGAATTAATTTTGTCCTTGACATGCTTGAATGGGTACATTCAATAATATATATTTTTTAATTTCTCATTTATATTTGAAAAAGTTTGGCACTATTATAATACTCCACAGATGGTATTCTAATTTGAAGGAAATGGAACTGCAGCTACTGAAGAATTGTATGTTGGATTTCCATACCGAGACCTTTAAAGGATCTGGACATATTTAATGGCAAAATAAGTTTTCTATCCCTCCACCCTTCAACCCGGCCTTCTCCAGCCAATCCCACCATATGGGAATGGTGGTATAGTGGTTATAAGAGTCCTGTACTAATAGGCTCAAATCCCACCATGACAATTGGGAAATTTAAGTAACATTGAACTAAATAAATCTGGAATGAAAACAGAGGCAGCTTTTTCCCGTCAGCGAGCGGTGGCAGGGCCTGCTTATCAATGTGTAAAATGACGTGTGGTGACGTCGGGTGTGCGTCCCAACGTCACTGTGTGTCATTTAGATTGTCAGTGGCTGCGTGCCTGCCGAACTGTCAAAGGCCTATTAAAGCCATTTAAAACCTAATTAAAACAATTAAATGAGCTGCCCGTCCAACCTTAAGGTTGGCGGGCAGGCGAAGAGCCCAGGAGGCTTTTGCACTTTTCATGAAACCTCATCCATGGGCGGGATGAGGTTTCATGAAGTGGTTTAAAATTCAGTAAAAATTATTTTAAAAATTCATTGACATGTCCCAGCTCATGTGACACTGTCACATGAGGGGATGTTTTAAAAGTTTTTTTTTCATTTATTGAAATTTTAAAATCTCAAACTGATCTCCGTGCCTCAGTGAGATCTCTGCGTTCTTTCATGCGCATGTGCGAAAGAGCGCAGGGAATCACTCAGGGAATGCCCCCTGCCCACACAGGGAGCGCTCAGCGCTTCCAGGCATGTGTCACAATGGGCGGCCTTAATTGGCCCACCCGTGTAAAATGGTGGCATGTCCTGCCCAAATGGGGATAAATGCTGCCTAGAATGTAGCATCAATGATACTTTTTTTATTTGTTCATGGGATGTGAGTGTTACTGGCTAGGCCAGCATTTATTGCCCTTGCTCAGAGGGCAGTTAAGAGTCAACCACATTGTTGGTCTGGAATCACATGCAGACCGGACCAGGTAAGGATAGCAAATTTCCTTCTGTAAGGAACATTAGTGAACCAGGTGGGATTTTATAACAATTGGCAATTGTCATCATCAGACTTTTAATGCCAGTTTTTTATTGAACTCAAATGTCACCATCTGCTGGGGTGAGATTTGAACCTGGGTCCCCAGAGCAATACCCCAGGTCTCTGAAATACTAGTCCAGTGATAATGCCACCACCACCTCCCCCTTGACCAGGTAACTATTGGATTGTCATAAAAACCTGTCTACGTCGTTTACACCCTGTTAGAAGGAATTTTGCCATTATCGTCATTTCTTCTCTGTTACTGGGTCAAAAGCCTGCAACTCCCTGCCTCCCAGCCTTTCGGTGACCGCAGCTGTTCAAGACAGTGGTTTGCCACTATCTTCTGAAGGGTGTTTAAGGATGGGCAATAAATGCTGGCCATTGCCACTGATGCTTACAACTCATGAACAATTGGTCTGTAAGTGACTCCAGACCCAGAGCAATGTGGTTGATGCCCTCTGAAGTGGCCTAGAAGGCCACCTAGTTGTTAAAAAGGCAGCTTACCACCACTTTCAGAGGGCATTTAGGGTGAGCAATTAAGTGACACATGTTGTGAATGAATAAAAAACTCCTTCAGATACAAGTCACGTGGAGATAAGAAACACCCTCTTCACACTCCTGAGCACAAATGTAATTGTCTCTGGAATGGGAGAACCTTCATCTCATGGTTGATGCTGTCAATAAGGCAGCAAAATAGTAACAGAAGGCTAATATTCACTGCGAGCTGAAGATACTTTAGCAGGTTGGAGAGGCTGCAGGGAATTGGAAGGTGCTAATCCATATACAAGTAGAAAAATGGGCAATCAGCATCAGTCAAAAAATGTCACTTTTTTCAAGCAGGAAATGAGGCAAAACTCTTTAATAAAGTTAAGGGAAGCAGGTTACTAGTAATCGGCAAATTGCTAAAATGTATTTGTATCCTTAGAGTGAAAGAACCCTTAGGATCTAATAACCAGTCAAAAGTTAGATTTGGTTTTGAAATAAAATCTGAGGGTAGAAATGAGAAAACTCTTTAGAAGCATAAATGTTGGCTTCAAGAGAAGATTGAGTGGCAAGCAGAACTAAATAAAACAACAGAAGAAAAAGGCAATTATTTTCAGGCTATATTAAAGGGCATGAAATAAAGGCAAAACATATCGTAATGAGAAAAAAATAGAAGAGAAAACTATCAAGACCAAAACTGCAGGCCATAAATGGCAGTTCAAGTTACTTGTGCGACGAATACCCAGCTCATGTTTCATGTTAATATTTTAGAGGTAATGTTTAGTTCCGGGAAGATTGTTGTGAAGATAAGGTATCTAAAATGCTGGGCTTCTGAGATTGCCAGAACACCTAAAAGAAAATGGGAGTTCAGAAGGTTACCCATGTTCGTTTAATAGAGTCAGAATAGAACTGATGGAGCCATAAAACAGTAGGTGGGCTTACTTAGAATTGGAGATGTGAAGTCTACACTGCTTGCAAAGGAATGCAGTCCAGGGTTGGGGAGTTAGAGTTAAATTAGCTTTAAAGCATTCAGTGAACCCTGAAAGGCTATGTCATCATGGAGATGGGTTGAGTTTAAGAAGGTTCTCTGGTTTCAATTCATCTGTGTGTTTGTTGGGAGAGGGGGTTAATTGCAGTTTGGACTTCGTGCTATTTGCAGCTCACAGAAAAGCCCTAGGAACCAATAGCAAGCTCCAGGCAATGAGGGCTCAAAGAAGTCCTAGGAGCCATCTATAGCTGGGTGAACATACAAACAAGGAGCAGGAGTAAGCCATTCGGCCCATCGAGCCTGAACTGCCATGTAATAAGATCATGGCTGATCTGATAGTAACCTCAAATCTGCATCCCACCTACCCCCGATAACCTATCACCCCCTTGCTTACCAAGAATCTATCCACCTCTCCCTTAAAAATATGCAAAGACCCTACTTCCACTGCCTTTTTAGGAAGAGAGTTTTAAAGTCTCATGACACTCCAAGTGCTCTGCTATAGCTTCTTTAATAATTGCTTCTAACATTTTCCCTATGACAGATGTTAAACTAACTGGCCTGTAGTTTCCTGCTTTCTGTCTCCCTCTCTTTTTGAATAATGGAGTTACATTTGCTATCTTCCAATCCAATGGGACCTTCTTGGAATCTAGGGAGTTTCAGAAAAATAAAATTAATGCATCAATAACTCACTAGCCACTTGTTTTGAGACTCTAGGATGAAGTCCATGGACCTGGGCACATGTCAGCCCACAGCTCCAACAATTTACTCAGTACCACTTCTCTGGTAATTGTAATTTTCCTGAGTTCTTTCCTCCCTTCATTTCTTGATTTATAGCTGCTTCTGGGATGTTGCATGTATCCTCTATAGTGAAGACTGATGCAAAATACCTGTTTAATTCATCTGCCATTTCCCTGTTTTCCATTCTAAATTCTCCAGGCTCACTTTCAATGGGACCAACTCGCACTGCGTTAACTCATTTCTTTTTAAATATTTATAGAAACTGTTACTATCTATTTTTATATTTTTGGCTAGCTTTCTCTTGTACTCTAATTTTTCCCTCCTTATTAATCTTTTAGTCATCCTTTGCTATTCTTTATATTATGTCCAATCTTCTGACCTTCCACCTATCTTTGCACAATTATATGCTTTCTCTTTAAGTTTTATATTATCTTTAGCCTTTCTACTTAACCATGGATGGTGTATCCATTCCTTGGACATTTTCTTACTCGTTAGAATGTATCTATTCTGTGTATTCTGAAATATCCCCTTAAATGTTTGCCACTGCATTGCTATTGACCTATCCCTTAACCTAATTTGCCAATTCACTTTAACCAGCTCTGCTTTCATGCCCTTAGAATTACCCTTATTTACATTTTAAAAGATAGTCTCGGACCCACTCCTCTCTCCCTCAAACTGAATGTAAAATTCATATCATGATCGCTGCTATCTAGGGGCACCTTCACCATGAGATCATTAATTAATCCCATCTCATTGCACAATACCAGGTCTAGGAGACTGGATCTTGGAGTGACCCAGGGGCAGTTCCAGTATAGTGAAGCTAGGGGCCTGTGAAGGAATTGGAAGTATGCTGGTAATTAGAGGTGGGAGTGCAGCTTTGTGAGTCTCATGGAATGCAGTCTCAGGAGAAGAGATTGAACAATCGGGAGGTGAGCAACATTGCGGCAGTCTGAGTTGGAAAGGATCTTGAAGGAATTTAGAGATTAGATCTTTGAAACTGCGATTTGAAATCCCTCGTGAAGGAGACAAAGCTTTAACAAGATTTTATGACACTGGCTGACATCTGGGTGGATGGCTGAGAAATCTGTGGGATCTGTCTTGATCACATCCGCCATTTAATGTGCAGTGTAATGTGTTTGGCCACAGTTTGCCTATTACTTCATATTTGCCTCATGTTAATTCTGAATGTTGGAGTGTAAGATAGATATTATAAATTGTTTTACTTTTTTTGACTTTGTAGAGTAAAATTTATTTTGTTTGTTTAAAACCATAGGATTTTGTGGCTTTATTCTCCGAGTGGGTAACTGGGATTTCAAACTTTGTCCAATTTAACAAAATGTTTCTGGTCCTTAACTGGATCATAACATAAATTGGGAATAATTGCAGGATTTTGAATCCACAGACAAATACTGCTGCTGGGATTTGCTGGTGTAAAGGCTGAAAAGACTTTCACGGTGAATTTTACTATACTGATTGAAAACAGAATGGCTTTATCAGTTGATATGACTTTTCTGGGGAGGGAATATTTATCCCTGAGTGATTAACAAAGCTTAGGTTAATAGCATTAGGAGAAGCGTTGAAGTTACAGTTAAAGGCAGGAACTAAAAAAAGAAGTAATGAATATTTTAGCACAGCATTTGTAATTAGTAGGAAAAGTTAATCCAGATAGGAATTCAGTTAAGTTGGCTAAAATTCAGTTGCAGATGAAGCAGCTTAAAATAGAAAAAAAAATTAAAAACTCAAACTCGAAAGGGAGGCAAGAGAGAAAGCAAGAGGAATGCAAAAGTTTAAAATCGAACTCCAGAGAGAGAATTTAGCGGGGGAAGAAAGGGATAAGGAAAGAGAGATTCAAAAAGGGAAAGAGGTCAGACAGCATGAACTAGCTAAAGAAAAGCTTAGGTTATGGAGTCTAATAGTGCAGATTATGGGCAGGATTTTTAGATCGGCATGCAGGCGCGTGCCCGACCCTCTTGAGCGTAAAATAGCGCATGATGATGTCAGGCGAGCGTCCTGACATCATTCCGCGCTTGCGCGATATTTCAGTCAGTGGGCGTGCTCGAAAGCCGGAAACGCGCCCGCTGACCATTAAGGGGGCAACTAAGCCCATTAAAGTCCCAATTGACTCCGATTTTTCATGGTCCGTCCAAACTTACGGTTGGTGGACGAGCAAATCTGCCGGACTTCGCATTTTTGATGAAACCATATCCAAGGGCGGATTCAGTTATTAAATTTTTAAAAAATGTTTGGGCAGAATTTTCATCATCTATATGTTCAAGTGACTGATTCTGATGTGTGGACATAATTTTCTGGATTTTGAAATCTTTACTGAATTCTTTCAAATTCTCCATTCCACGCTCCCCCAGCACCCGCGCTTACATCAGTGCCTGCCCTCCTCCCGCCCCCACCCTGGCAACGCTGAGCATTTCAGCACGTGTTTCACGCTGGCTGGCCATTAATTGGCCAACCAGCACACAATCATGTTTGGGGGCCGATCTCGGTTGATGGTGTGTTCCCCAGTCACTCCACGGCCCTTCCGAACTAAAAATCCTGCCCTATGAGTCAAATTGCGCTCTCAGTCATGATTTGGCAAACAATCTTTACCTAATGGCTAAATTTAATGAAGATGCGGTTGAAAGAGATTTTACCTCATTTGAGAAAGCTATGTCAGAAAGTGAAGTTTGTGAGGGACCCGTTGCTTCTAATGTTTTCATTGTTGGGCTAGATAGAGATGTGAAGTATTATAAAGGATTTATATTTGAAGGAGAAGTCGCTCCATTTTTGACCAAGGAAGAACCTAAAAAGATTGTTATCCTGAGAGATACTGTTTTGTTTCAGAGCTTATTGTTAGCAAAGGATTTAGATCTCCCTTCAGAAAGATGGCGGAATCAGAATGTATTAATATAGAGAATAAATGGGAAACATGTGCCTTTCCCATTTATACATTTAAATTGTACACTGATGAAGGAGTCTTGTGTGGTTGGAATTGTTCCCAAATTACCTATTAAAAATATTGATTTTTTATTGGAAGATGACATAGTGGGCAATGTTGTTTTTCCACAATCTGGGACAGTATACTCCATTTTAGTGATAGTTCCTGTGAGTAAAAACTCCTCCCTTATTTGTGTTCCAGTTAAAAAAATAAACTGATGCAAGAAAAGATACCAATAGAATAATTCTAGTAATGGACAGTACAGAGACAGCAAAATTCTGCAGAATTTCTAAATCAAAATTCATCATAAGACTGAGACCTCAGACTGACCCTAAAGGGTTAATGACTGTCAATATTGAAGTAAATGATCCTGTCAGTGCTGAGACATGCAAGAATTAACCATGCCTGTCAGTGTTGAGATACAGGATACAGCTGAAAAGACCTAGACAACTGGACTGAGTTCAAAAGAGCTGTTACAATTTAAAAATGATTGGAATAAAATCATTTGTGAGTTGCTTGGAAGACTCCAAATCTTAGAAATAAAATTCAAGGCCCAAAATGAGGAGGCTGTTGACATTGCTCAGAAGGAATTAAGTAAAATTCAATCTGAATGGGATCAGGAGAAACTGAAAGATTACAAATTGTTTAAAAACGAAACCAGCAAGAATATCAAACTTTCTGCTTGAGCATAAAGAGAATTTGAATAATATTCTTAAAGTATCCAAGGAAGATTTTGGCCAAAGAAGGAATGAGTTGTTGGCACAAAAAGAAGCATTTTGTACTTGTTATCTCAAAAACAGGATTTAAAATGTTTGAGTTTGGAAAATAAACTTTAAAATGAAGATATGACTACAGCTAATGAAAAAGGGTGACAATTCAACGATGGACTTAATTGAGACATTCTTAGTAGAATTTAAAGATGAGAAGCTACAGACATGGTGGACAATGAGGGTCAAAAGCTAAAATCAGCACAGACTGTTTTAAAGTCTGAACTTGAAAATTCGCCTGTGCACAACAATGAGGAATCTTCTTTTGCAGATGGACATTTGGACTATAATTATTTTAAAGATAAAACTTTCAGAAAATATTGTAAGAAGTAATAATTTTCACCTTAAACTGAGTATGGAATTCAGCAGAGTGTTGATGAACCCGTGAATTTCATTGGACAATGGGGCGATGATTACTGTGTGCATTGCATGTTTGGATAGTTTTAAGATATATAACATACTGTAAGGTGTTAAATTCTAAATGGTAAATGAAAACACATCAAATTGGTGATGCATTTTGATTTTTTTGACAGGGAGGTGTGACGAATATCTAGTTCATGGTTCATGTTAATAATTTAGCAGTAATGTTTAGTTCTGGTGAGATTATTGTTGTAAATTTTGGGTAAGTAAAATGCTGGGATTTAGAGATAGGCAGGGTACCTTAAAGAAAATGGCAGTTCAGAAGATTAACCATTTTTGTTTAATAGAGTCAGAATAGAAAAGATGGAGCTGTAAAACAGCAGGTTACTTGTGGGCCAGCATAGACTCCATAGGCCAAATGGCCTCCTTCCATGCTGTAAATTTCTGTGTTACAACACAGGTGAGCTTTTTGTTTAATAATGTGCTTTAATCACCAACAAAACTCATATTTATCATCAGAAATATGAAAATATAATTTTACAAACCAACTGAAGGAGTTACCTTGCCTCCTCCACTTGGGCATCATCCTGAACTGCCCCACTCCCCCCACTGCCCCACAGTGGATTCACATCCTATGCTCTTGGGTATAACCTCCTCAAATTGGCGATGGAAATTTTACTGTCAGTGTCTTTGCCTAGTGTGCTGTCTTCAGTTGAACCCTGCAGTTTTCTGCAAGAAGAATAATGTGTGTCAAATGAATGGACATTCATAGTAATCAGTTTAATCTTCAGCACATTGTGTAGGTCTTATGTGTGGCTTCAATGAATCTAAATGACTTCAACGAGCATAAATGACCTTGACATCTGAAATTCTAATAGTTGCCTGGAGTGGGTTGCTATTGTCATTTGTCTGTTTGAAAAATGATAATCTTTTCCACTTGCATCTTGTAGCTTTCCTTTATGTGACCTGCTCTAATACCTCCCAACAACCTTCATTAGCTCCCTTTGTGTTACAATTCCAGCAGGTTACTGGATAATTTCTGGCTAACTATGCACTTGCAATGCTACTCAAGCAAACATGCCTGTCTCCGACACATAAATCTAAGGCTGTGATTTTCCAGTCCCACCCACGATGGGAAATGTCACGGGCGGGATGGAAAATTTGGAGAGGCAGGCAGAAGTCCATTGACTTTTGATGAGAAAATCCCAGCCTAAGTGTTAGTTCAGTACTAGGGAGCGCTTGATTGTTAAAGGTTCTATCTGTCAGATGAGGTATGAAACCAATGCCTGTTACAGTGAGTGTAATTGATCCCAAGGAATTACTTGAAGGAGAAAAGAATGTTGTCCTGACCAACATTCCTCCTTTGAACACCACTTTAGAAGGGTTGTAACTCTAGTCTGTCTGACTTATGTCTCAAATCCCAGGTCACTGTCTCATAAATGCTGCATTTTTCCTCAAAAAGATTAGACTGTCCAACCCTTCAGTCTGGAGGTGATAAATCATTGGTTAAAGTTTCAGCTAACAGGTATGTGAAGGGCAGGCAAAAGTGGGTGATGTTGCAGAGATTGAAATAAGAAGGCTTGGTGACCAACAGAATAACAATGACTATTTTAAACATCATTTACATCATATGAAATGGTTTGGGATACCCTGAAAGACATGATTATGTGATAAAAGAATGCAAATTCTCTCTTCCCTTAAATAAGCCTAAAATGAAACGGAATGCAGTGAAATGTTGAGGACTGAAGTTGCTGTTGTTTAAAATGAATAGAAAAAAAGGCATTTTTCAGTGCCCACATTAAAACACAATGCATAAGGATATAGAATCAATGAATTGTTACGGTGTAGAAGGAGGCCATCCGGCCCATGATGTCTGCACCGGCTGTCTGAGCATTTTAATTTAGGGCCAATCTCCTGCCTTTTCCCCATAATCCTGCACATTGTTTCTGTTTCAGTAATCATCCGATGTCCTCTTGAATGCACCAATTGAACCTCAGTAGAAACAACATGATTCAAGCTTATACCCTCAATTTCTCCCAGTGATCCTGTTACACTGGTTATGTAGTCCAATTAAGTTCTTAAATCTTATTACTATAAACAGTGACCAAACAACATTTCAAGGCATGAATGAGTGACCTCCCCCTTCCTTCAGCCCCTCAACTTTGCCTTAGGTCTGCTTCGTAAAGCATCCCTGTTCAGAGGAACTGAAGGCTGTTTTAATTCATTGTGTGCTGATTGCACAAACACCCCAAGATTAATGTCAACCCACAGACCCACAACTCCCAGCACTTACTCTTGTTGACTTCAGTTTCTGATGCAGCCCATAAGAGCTACGAGTAGACAACCTTTCTGCTGTTTAGTAGCATTAGAGAGTACGAGCTGGAGATATTTGTACTTAAATTGTACAATGATTTGGCTAGATTAGAGGTGGTGGCATAGTGGCATCATCACCAGACTAGTAATCCAGAGACCCAGGGTAATGCTCTGGGGACCTGGGTTTGAATCCCACCATGGTAGAATTTGAATTTTAAAAAAGCAAAACTTGGAATTAAAACTCTAATGATGACCATGAATTGATTGTTGTAAAACCCATCTGGTTCATTAATGTCCTTTAGGGAAGGAAATCTGCTGGCCTGGCCTAGGTGTGACTCCAGACCCACAGCAATGTGGTTGACTCTTAACTGCCCTCTGAAACAGCCTAGCACACCACTCTGTTTTCAAGGGCAATTAGGGATGGGCAACAAATGCTGACCTAGCCAGTGATGCCCACATCCCATGGACAAATAAAAAAAAAGAGATTGAATTCTGTATTTTTGGTAACCAAGATACAAAAGAGACATCAAGCACGGAAATATCACAAGACTGCTCTCATTTTCAGAGTGCTGAGTTATGAGGAAATATTTGAGGTACTAGAAAAATATAAATCCGGTACACAACTTATAATTAAACTGCAACAATTGAAGAGGGTGAATAGTGTTTCGAGCTATTAAAAGGTAAATTTAGGACTGATATCGAAAAATCTTTCCTACAAAGTGTAATCAACAGATAGGGCAGAATTGTCACCCACGCCGGCAGTGGGTGCGCTCGGGAGTGTGAGCGGGCAATATAGTGAGAAGTCCAAAAATCGGTTTCACCACGTCGTGAAACCGGTTTGCGATCGTCGGCTCAGCCTGATGGTAGGCCACCTTCCCCGCCATCAAACGTCGGGAACCTCATTGTAATTCATTTGCATATCATTATAAGGCCATCCCTCCGGAATCACCCCCAAGTGGATTGGCCATCCACGTCAGCATGACCGCACGCCGGTGCAGAGCACATCTTGACAAGTGTGAAGTACAAAAGTCAGGACTTAACACCAGGGCCTTGCTTACATCGTGGACATTCGAGGAGCACAAGATGTTGGAGCCCGACAGCAACTGCACACTTGAGGAATGTCCATGACATGCTGGTTGGACTCTCATGGCCATGGCTGTGCCGCGAAGCAGCCCACGGAAGTGGGAAAGTCACCATTGAGGGTCTGCTCACAACAGATGATGGTCGAGGAGGTGAGAGGAAAGTGTACCTTGCGGTGGGAGAAGAAGGTCTAGGATCGACCATTAGAGGAAAAGTGTCAGGGTGGGGCGGGAGGGAAATTAAGGTGTCAGGATGGGGTAAGGTTGGGAGGGGGGTAATGAAGATGTCTGGAAGAGGTGAGGTTTAGAGGGAGGAATGAAGGTGACAGGGGGAGGCTGGGAGGGGGGAATAAAGGTGTCAGGGGGAGGTTGGGAGGGGGGTAGGGAGTTTGGGGGATGGAGGAGGTAACAAGGGAGAAGACGGCAACAGGGGAGGTAGGTGTTGGGGGATGGTTGGGAGGTGTAAGGAAAGGAGTTTGAATCGGGAATGAGTGCTCAGAGTGGGGGCAGTCTGGGGAGAAGAAGGAGTGTGGAGATGGGAAGGAGTCCGGGGGGGGAGGAAGGACTGCGAAGAGGGGAGGGATTAAGGCTGGAGGAAGAAGTAAGGGTGTCTGAAGGAGTCAGAAAGGGGCGAGGACTAAGCGGGGGTGGACCCCAGGAGCAGGTGGAGAACAAAGGGCAGGCAGGAATCAGGGGGGGTAGAAGGAATTCCAAGGGGAGAAGGGGTCCACAGGAAGAAAGGGGTCAGGGGTGTGGTGGGGGGTTGTTGTCCAGACGAACATACAAGGGAGGGCTCTAATGAGTCCAAGAATGCCTCCTGGGTAGTGAACTGAAGGTGGGTGTGGAACAAGGGAATGGGGAGAATGACCAAGGGCAGGAGTGGGAGGGTGAGAGTTCGATGGTAATGGTAGATGGGATGGCAAGGGTGGTTGGTGGGGTTTTGGAGGCAGACACGGACCCTTGGAGGAGGAGGTCGGGGAGGTGAATGTGGATGGGGTTGGGATTTTTGGGAAGGAAGGGAACGTGCACGTTCACCTGGACATCCCCGAAGTAAAAGGGCTGCGGCTGGTAGATCACGGAGGGGAGATTGAAGGTGATGCCAGGGGGGTCAACAGCGATGGGGGGAAAGGGAATGGGTGTCTGAGGAGGGGAAAAGATGGGGGAGCTTACAAAAAAGCGAATCAGGATAATGCTGTCTAAATCGAAAGTGGAAACGACAGTCGTGGTGAGCGACATCAGGTGCTGCATGGGAGTGTGATCATTGGCTGGGTGGAGGTGCAGGTCAGCTCAGATGGACAACTGAAAGTGAACCCCAGAATACAACATTGAAAATGTTCAGGACATTGAATTGAGTATGATACATGAAGGTTCCATGTGCGTGGGAGAGTGAATGCACGAGGCTCCGAAAGGCCCTGATGTACACATACGTCTCCCTCCATAATCACTCGTTAGCCAACCACTCCCTCTATGGTGACAGAGGATGAGGTTGAGGGGCTCACAGGCAAAGGGGACTTGGAGGGAATGGATAGCCTCTGATATTCCTGAGCGGATAACCCAGGGGTACCCAGCTGCCGTTCCTCTTCCCTTCAGGTGCCCAAGGGACCCAGCCTGACTCCTTGAGGGGAAGGAGCACCTGGAGGGATGTCAAGGTACTCTGTTTCCATCTCACATTGGCACTGCAGGAACTCACCCATGGCTCCTGCAATGGAGTGCAGGTCTGCACACGTATCCTCATTCTGCTGGATCATGGCGTCCGAGAAATAACTCTGAGAGATGTCCAGTAATGGTAAAACCGGAGGCAAAGGGTGCACCAAAGCCAAGACTCGCTCTTCCAGAGCAGGTCTCCAGTTTCCTGTTGGCTGTATCTACCGGCTGCTGTGCAAGGGTCTCTATGCTGAGCATGTCAGGGCCTGAGCCCCCATCTACCTGTCTGCCGTCTTCGAGTATTTGACGGCTGAGATCCTTGAGCTTGCTGGCAAAGTGACGCAGGACAACAAGAAGACCTGCATCATCCCCTGCCACCTACAGCTTGCCATCTGCAACGACAAGGAGATCAACAAACTACTGGGAGGTGTCACCATAGCCTAGGGTGGGATCCTGCCCAAAGTCCAGGCTGTGCTGCTGCCCAAGAAAACCGGGGACCCCAGCAAGGTTTCTGCCTGAAAGGGCGAGATCAGAAAAAGATCCTACCCATGGAGACCTCCATGCACGCACGTGTGGCCACCGCTTTATCAGAGAGCAGGCAGACACACTCCTCTGACTCGCGTGCCACTCTGTTGAGGGTTTCCAACAGCTCTGCGTGATGTTCCCACACCTTCTGTTGACTCCCTGGATGAGTTGGAAGGCCGAATCCAGAGGTTCGTCATCTGACTTGGGCCTCACAGATGTCTCTTTCCCAGTAATCTTCCAAGTGCCAAGGAACTCGCACGGACCTGCCTCCTCCTGCTGCGGACACGTGTCCGTGCAGTGACTATCAGATTGTGAACCCGAGCCTGTGCTAGACCTAGGTCCTACAGAGGTGTGTGTCTCTGCGCTGATGCAGGGTGTGGGTAAACGCTGTGACGGGGCTTCCAGGCTGCATATTTCCAGCTGTTGAATGGAGGAGCTGTCCTCACGGCTAGAGGTGAGGACCTGGAAGGAACTGAGGGACTGGCTAAATGAGGGTGTCAGTCGCTTGGCAGAGCTCCCTGTGAACCAAAGTAGAGATAAGTAGTGCATGTCAACAGAGTCAAAAGCAGGAGAGAGAGCACTCATATTTGCATTGAGAGAGGGATGAGATGATGCAGGATCCGCATGAGGGTGTTAGCCGCTGACTTCACCGGCACTGCAGGCATGGTCCATGTCCTCGCCAGTCAGCGCGATGGCACGTTCCGCAAAGTGTGTGAGGGGCCTAATGTTGGCCACTCCCCTGTTCCACACCCCAGCAGGGTCTGGGATCATAGAATCATAAGACCATAAGACAGAGGATAAGAAGTGGGCCATTGAGCCCATCAATGAGATTATGGCTGATCTGATAATCCTCAACTCCACTTTCCTGCCTTTTCCCCATAACCTTTGATTCCCTTACTGATTTAAAATGTGTCTATCTCAGCCTTGTATATGCTTAAACGACCCAGCACCTACAGCCCTCTGTGGTAAAGAATTCCACAGATTCACTACCCTCTGAGAGAAGAAATTCCTCCTCATCTCTGTCTTGAACAAGTGACCCCTTACTCTGAGATTATGCTCTCTGGTCCTAGACTCTCCCACAAGGGGAAACAACCTCTCAGCATCCAAACTGTCAAGCCCCTTAAGAGTCTTACATGTTTCAATAAGGTCACCTCTCATTCTTCCAATGAGTACAGGTCCAACCTACTCAACCTCTCCTCATAAGAAAATCCCTCCATACCCAGGGTTAACCTAGTGAACCTTCTCTGGACTGTCTCCAATGCCAGTATATTTTTCCTTAAGTAAAGGGACCAAAACTGTTTTTATTATTCTGGGTGTGGTCTAACTAGTGCCTTGTACAGTTTCAGCAAGACTTCCCTATTTTTATATTCCATTCCCTTTGAAATAAAGGCCAACATTCCATTTGCCTTCCCTATTACCTGCTGGACTTAGCCTTTTGCGATTCAGGCAAGGGGACCCCAAAGCCCTTCTGTGCTGTAGCTTTCTGCAGTATTTCTCCATTTAAATAATATCCAGCTCCTCTATTCTTCCTGCCAAAGTGCATAACCTCACATTTTCCTACATTATATTCCATCTGCCAAGTTTTTGCCCACTCACATAACCTGTCTATATCCCTCTGTAGATTTTTGTGTCATTTTCACCAATTGCCTTCCCACCTCATCCGCAAACTTGGCAATAGTACATTCACTTCCCTCATCTAGGTCATTAATAAATATTGTAAATAATTGTGGCCCCAGCACTGATCCATGTGGCACTCCACTAGTTACAGGTTCCTATCCTGAAAATGCCCCCTTATCCCAACTCTCTGTCTTCTATTAGTTAGCCAATCCTCTATCCATGCTGATATACTACCCCCAACACCATTGGCTCTTACCTTATTAAGTAGCCTTACGTGCGGTACTTTATCAAACGCCTTTTGGAAATCCAAATGTATTACATCTAGTGGTTCCCCTTTATCTATCCTGCGTGTTACCTCCTCAAAAAGTTCTAATAAATTTGTAAGGCATGAATTCCCCTTCATGAAGCCATGCTGACTTTGCTTTAATATATTATGTATTTCTAAATACTCTGCTATTGCTCCCTTTACAATAGAATCTAACATTTTCCCAACGACGGATGTTAAGCTAACTGGCCTATAGTTGCCTGTTGTTTTGTCTCTCTCCTTTTTAAATAAGGGTGTTACATTGGCAATTTTCCAATCGTCTGGGACTTTTCCAGAATCTCAGGATTCTAAGGGCAGGATTTTCACCACACAGGCAGGCACGCAGCCTGCCTGCTTGAGCGTGAAATGACACACAATGACGTCGAGCGAGCGTCCCGATGTCAGCGCACAGTCAGGCAATAGCTCGGTCGGCGGGCATGTGCGGGAATTGACAGTGCACCTGCCGACAATTAAAAGGCCCATTAAGGCCATTAACGTATTCATTAACTTAAATTTTTCGCAGCCCATCCAACCTTACGGTTGGCGGGCAGGTGAAAAGGCCAAGTGCCCTTTTTAGGAAACCTCATTCACGGGCAGGATGAGGTTTCCAACAGCAAAAAAAAATAATTTTACGTCTCATTCATAATATGCCCCTATTCGTGTGACAGAGTCTCATGAGGGAACATGTGTTTTAACGTTTAAAAATTCTTTATTTTTGTTTTCCAGAACTCTTCATCTCCCTGAGGCCTCAGGGAGCTTTTCCAGTGTGCACCCGTGTGCATGCGTGAAGTTCCCCGCTCGCCCCGCTCACCCTCCTCCCACCCACCACACAGGCAATGCTGAGCGCTGCAGCACATGTTTTCCACTGGGCAGGCCTTAATTGGCCTGCCAGCATGAAATCACAGTCTGGCCATGATCGCGGGCTTCCAAACCGCCCCTGCCCACTCCCACTGAACCCACCCGACAAGGGCAAAATTCTGCCCTAAGGGTACTTGGAAGATTATCCATTACCTCTGTAACTACTTCCTTTAATATCCTAGGATGCAACCCATCATGTCCAGGGGCCTTTAGTTCCATTAGTTTCCCTAGTACTTTTTCTCTAGTGATAGTTACTGTATTTATTTCCTCCCCTCCCCTCCATTCTGCCCCTTGATTATTTACTAATTTTGGAATGCCATTAGTGTCTTCTACAGTGAAGGCTGATGCAAAGTATTTATTCAACTCCTCTGCCATTCCTTGGTTCCCCAGCCTCAATTTCTAAGGGGCTGATGTTCACTTTGGCCTCTCTCTTCCTTTTTATATATTTAAAGAAGCTCCTACTGCCCGTTTTTATATTAATTGCAAGTTTACCCTCAAAGTTTATTTTCTCCCTCTTTATTTAATTTTTGGTCATCATTTGTTGGTTTTTAAAACTTTCCCAACCCTCTGGTTTAACACTAATCTTTGCCACATTGTACGTCTTTTCTTTTAATTTGATACTATCCTTAACTTCCTTGTTTAACTATGGTTGGTTTATCCCCTTCCTAGAATCCTTCTTTCTCACTGGGATATATCTTTGTTGTGAGTCATGAATTATTTTCTTAAATGTTTGCCATTGCTCCTCAACAGTCTTTTCTGCTAAACTCCTTTCCCAGTCCACTCCAGCCAACTTTGCCTCATTCTTTTGTAATTACCCTTATTCAAGTATTTTTTCAATTCATTCATGGGTTGTGGGCTTTGCTGGCTGGGCCAGCATTTATTGCCCATCCCTAGTTGCCCTTGAGGAGGTGGTGGTGAGCTGCCTTCTTGGGCAGCTTTAGCCCATGTGCTGTTAGGGAGGGAATTCCAGGATTTAGCAAAGTGACAGTGAAGGAACAGCGATACATTTCCAAGTCAGGATGGTGCGTGACTTGGAGGGGAACTTCCAGGATGGTGTTCCCATCCATCTGCAGCCTTTGTCCTTCTAGATGGTAGTGGTAGTGGTTTGGAAGGTGCTGTACAAGGAGCCTTGGTGAATTCTTGCAGTACATCTTGTAGATGGTACACACTGCTGCTACTGTGCATCGGTGGTGGATGGAGTGAATGTTTGTGGAGTGGGTTCCAAACAAGTGGACTGCTTTCTCCTTGATGGTACCAAGCTTCTTGAGTGTTGCGGGAGCTGCACTCATCCAGACAAGTGGGGAGAATTCCATCACACTCCTGACTTGTGCCTTGTAGATGATGGACAGGCTTTAGGGAATCAGGCGATGAGTTACTCATTGCAGGTTTCCTAGCCTCTGACCTGCTCTTGCAGCCACAGTATTTATATGGCTAGTCCAGTTCAATCTCTAGTCAATGGTAACCCCCAGGATGTTGATCGTGGGGGATTCAATGATGGTAATGCCTTTGAACATCAGGGGGCGATGGTTAGATTCTCTCTTCTTAGAGATGGTCATTGCCTGGTATTTGTGTGATGAGAATGTTTCTTGCTATTTCTCAGCCCAAGCCTGGATGTTGTCCAGGTCTTGCTGCATTTGGACATGGACTGCTTCAGAACCTGAGGAGTCGTGAATGGTGCTGAACATTGTGCAATCATCAGCGAACATCCCCACTTCTTACCTTATGATGGAAAGAAGGTCATAGATGAAGCAGCTGAAGATGGTTGGGCCGAGGACACTACCCTGGGGAGCTCCTGCAGTGATGTCCTGGAGCTGAGATGACTGAATTCGAACAACCACAACCATCTTCTTTTGTGCTCGGTATGACTCCAATCATTGTAGAGTTTTCCCCCTGATAACCATTGACTCCAGTTTTGCTAGGGCTCCTTGATGCCATACTTTGTCAAATGCGGCCTTGATGTCAAGGACATTCACTCTCACCTCACCTCAGGAGTTCAGCTATTTTGCCCATGTTTGATCCAAAGCTCTAATGAGGTTAGGAGCTGAGTGGCCCTGGCGGAAACCAAACTGGACATCAGTGAGCAGGTTATTGCTTAGGAGACGCCACTTGTTAGTACTGTTGATGACCCCTTCCATTACTTTACTGATAATGGAGAGTAGGCTGATGGGGCGGTAATTGGCTGGGTTTGATTTGTCCTGCTTTTTATGTGCAGTACATACCTGGGCAATTTTCCACATAGCCGGGTGGATGCCAGTGTTGTAGCTATATTGGAACAACTTGGCTAGGGGCGCGGCAAGTTCTGGAACGCAAGTCTTCAGTACTATTGGCGGAATATTGTCAGGGTCCATAGCCTTTGCAGTATCCAGTGCCTTCAGCCATCTCTTGATATCATGTGGAATGAATTGAATTAGCTGAGGACTGGCATCTGTGATGCTGGGGACCTCCGGACGAGGCTGTGATGGAGGGCTTCCCCATTATTCAGAATGGGGATATTTGTGGAGCCTCCTCCTCCAGTGAGTTGTTTAATTGTTCATCACCATTCATGACTGGATGTGGTAGCACTGCAGAGCTTAGATCTGATCCTTTGGTTGTGGGATTGCTTAGCACTTGCTGCTTATGCTGTTTGGCACGCAAGTAGCCCTGTATTATAGCTTCACCAGGTTGACACCTCATTTTTAGGTATGCCTGGTGCTGCTCCTAGCATGGCCTCCTGCACCCTTCACTGAATAAGGGACGTTCCCCTGGTTTGATGGTAATGGTAGAGTGGGAGATATGCCAATTCATGAGGTTACAGATTGTGTTCGAATATAATTCTGCTGCTGCTGATGCCCACAGCATCTCATGGATGCCCAGTCTTGAGTTGCTGAAGCTGTTCAAAATCTATCCTGTTTAGCATGGTTGGAATGCTACAAAACATGATGGAAGGTATCCTCAATGTGAAGGCAAGGCTTTGCCTCCACTAGGACTATGTGGTGATCACTCCTACCGATACCATCATGGACATATGCATCTGCGGGAGGCGGGTTAGGTTGAAGTCAAGTATGTTTTTTTTTCCCTCTTGTTGGTTCCCTCACCACCTGCCACAGACCCAGTCTAGCAGCTATGTAATTTAGGACTCAGCCAGCTCGGTTACTAGTGGTGCTACTGAGCCACTCTTGGTGATGGACATTGAAGTCCCCGACCCAGAGAACATTCTGCACCCTTGCCACCCTCAGCGCGCTTCCTCCAAGTGGGTTCAACATGGAGGAGCACTAATTCATCCGCTGTGGGTCGGGTGTACTAGGTAATCAGCAGGAGGTTTCACTTGCCCATGTTTGACCTGATACGATGAGACTTCATGGGGTCTGGAGTTGGTGCTGAGGACTCCCAGGGAATCTCCCTCCCAGCTGTGTACCACAATGCCACCACCTCTGCTGGGTCTGTCCTGGTGATGGTGGTGTCTGGGGCATTATCTGTAAGATATGATTACCTGAGGATGACTATGTCACCCTATTACTTGACTAGTCTGTGAGACAGCTCTCCCAATTTTGGCACTAGACCCCAGATTGTTAGTAAGGAGGACTTAGCGGGTTAACAGGGCTGAGTTTGCCGAAATTGTTGATGCAAGGTTGTCAATCCGGTTTCATTTCTTTTTTGAAACTTTGTACTCAGCTTGATACAGCTGAGTAGTTTGCTAGGCCTTTTCAGAGTCAACCACATTGCTGTGGCTCTGGAGTCAGACCAGGTAATGATGTCAGATTTCCTTCCCTGAAGGACGTCAGTGAACTGGATGGGTTTTTACAACAATTGAAACTGGTTTCATGGTTATTAGACTTTTAAATCCAGATTTTTATTGAATTCAAAGTCTGCCATCTACTATGGTGGGATTCAAACCCCTAAACCCTGGCGTTCCCCTGGGTCTTTGGATTACTAGTCCAGTAACAATACCACGTCCCCCAAGTTTAGCGCTGTTGTTTCCGACCCAAGCTTCTCACTCTCAAACTGAATGCTAAATTCTATCATGTTATGGTCACTGTTTCCGAGGGGTGTTTTACGCTGAGATCATTTATTAAACCTGCCTCATTATGCATTACCAGATCCAAAATAGCCTGATCTTCGTTGGATCTACAACATATTTTTCTAGGAAACTGTCCCAAACACACTTTATGAATTCTTGCTCGTGGCTACCTCTGCCAATTTGATTTGCCCAAACTACATGAAGATTAAAGTCACCAGTGATTAATGTACTGCCTTTTTTACATGTCCTCATTATCTCCTGATTTATTCTCTGTCCAACGGTACAGCTACTGTTACGGGGCCTATAGTCTACTCCCACCAGTGTCTTCTTCCCTTGTTATTTCTTCCCTCTACCCATATGGATCCTACATCTTCCGATCCAAGATCATTTCTTGCTATCACACTTATTCCATCTGATACTAACAAAGTTACCCCACCACCCTTTCCTTCTTGTCAGTCCTTTTGAAAAGTCACATACTTTTATTTCGTTCACAGCTTGATCTCCTTGTAACTATGTCCCTGTAATGGCTATAAGATCATGCCCATTAACCTCTATTTGTGTTGTTAATTCAGCTGAGACCTCTTCCTGCTGATGTGAGCAGGCTTGTCCTGCATAAAAAAAGATGGAGAGAGTGTGAGCAGGACACATGGCACTGCATGGAATGTTTGTGTGGTGAGTGGAGCCATGGACAGGATGAGGATGCAAGGAATTGAAAAGGAGCATGAGAGGAGCTGGGAGATGAAGAGGAGCGCGAGAAGAGTTGGGAGTTGAAGAGAAACTGGGAGAACAGGGGTAACTGACGGAGTTCAGTGAGGAGGGAATGAGGTGATCCTTTGAGTACCGTGAGTGCGGCCGGGTAAGCATTTACTATTTTTATTGCTTTTAGGTTTTAAGGTCTTATTTTGTGGTTCATCATTTGTAGGGGCTATATTCTGTAACAATTAGGAGCAGGGAAGAAGGGCCCGAGAGTAATTGATATTAAGTATCTTCCAAAAGGTTTAATTTAATTTAAAGGGGTAAGTCATGGCAGGAGAGCTCAAAGCCGTGGTGTGCTCCTCCTGCTCTATGTGGGGAGTTGGACATTTCCAGTGCCCGGGGCCAGCATGTGTGCGGGAAGTGTCTCCAGCAGCAGCTCCTGGAAGCCCGGGTTTTGGAACTTGAAAGGCGGCTGGGGATTCTGTGGAGCATCAGCGAGGCGAAGAGTATCGTGGATAGCACGTACAGAGAGATGGTCACACCGGAGGCTAAGAGTCCACAGGAAGGAAGGGAATGGGTGACCACCAGGCAAAGCAAGAGGACTAGACAAGCAGTGCAGGAATCTCATGTGGCGATTCCCCTGCAAAACAGTTATACCGCTTTGGATACTGTTAGGGGAATGGCCTCTCAGGAGAAAGCAGCAACAGCCAAATTCATTGCACTGCAGTTGACTCTGCTGCACGGGGGAGGAGTAAAAATTGTGGGAATGTAATAGTTATAGGGGATTCAATTGTAAGGGGAATAGATAGGTGTTTCTTTGGCCGCAAACGAGACTCCAGGATGGTATGTTGCCTCCCTGGTGCTAGGGCCAAGGATGTCTCAGAGCGGCTAGAGGACATTCTGAAGGGGGACGGTGAACAGCCAGTGGTCGTGGTACACATTGGTACAAACAACATAGGTAAAAAAAGGGATGAAGTCCTAAAAGCAGAATATAGGGAGTTAGGAAGTAAGTTGAAAAGTAGGACCTCAAAGGTAGTGATCTCAGGATTACTACCAGTGCCACGTGCCAGTCACAGTAGAAATAGTAGGATATATCGGATGAATACGTGACTGAAGAGATGGTGTGAGGGGGAGGGTTTCAGATTCCTGGGGCATTGGGACTGGTTCTGGAGGAGGTAGGACCAGTACAAACTGGGCAGGACCGGGACTGATGTCCTAGAGGGAACATTTGCTACAGTGGTTGGGGAAGGTTTAAACTAAAATGGCAGGGGGATGGGAACCTATGCAAGGAGTCAGAGGAAGGCGAATCAAAGACAAGAACAAAAGACATAAATTGGAATAAGAAAAGTGATAGTCAGAGAAATCAAGGGCAAGAATCAATCAGGGCCACAGTGAAAAATTGTTGGAACGGGACAAGTAAAGTTAAAAAGACAAGCCTTAAGGCTTTGTGCCTTAACACGAGGAGCATTCACAATAAAGTGGATGAATTAACCGGGCAAATAGATGTAAACAGGTATGATATAGTCAGGATTACGGAGACATGGCTGCAGGGTGACCAGGGATGGGAACTGAACTTCCAGGGGTATTCAGTATTTAGGAAGGACAAACAAAAAGGAAAAGACGGTAGAGTTGCATTGCTGGTTAAAGACGAAATTAACGCAATAGTGAGGAAAGATATCAGCCCTGACAATACGGAATCTGTATGGGTAGAGCTGAGAAACGCTAAGGGGCAAAAAACATTAGTGGGGGTTGTATATAGACCTCCAAACAGTAGTGGTGATGTTGGGAATGGCATTAAACTGGAAATTAGAGACGCATGTAATAAAGGAACATCAGTAATTATGGGTGACTTTAATATGCATATAGATTGGGCAAATCAAATTAGTAACAATACCATAGAGGAGGAATTCATGGAGTGTATGCAGGATGTTTTTCTGGACCAATACGTTGAGGAACCAACAAGAGAACAGGCCATCCTCAACTGGATATTGTGTAATGAGAGAGGAATAATTGGCAATCTAGTTGTGCGAGGCCCCTTGGGGATGAGTGACCATAATATGATAGAATTCTTCATCAAGATGGAGAGTGACATAGTTGATTCTGAGACTTGGGTCCTGAATCAATAAAGGAAACTACGATGGTATGAGGCATGAGTTGGCTATGATGGATTGGGAAATGTTACTTAAAGGGATGAGGGTGGATAGGCAATGGCAAACATTCAAGGAGCGCATGGGTAAACTGCAACAATTGTTTATTCCTGTCTGGCGCAAAAGTAAAACAGAAAAGGTGGCCAAACCATGGCTTACAAGGGAAATTAGAGATAGTATTAGGTGCAAGGAAAAGGCATACAAATTGGACAGAAAAAACAACAGACCTGAGGATTGGGAGCACTTTAGAATTCAGCAAAGGAGGACCAAGGGGTCAATTAAGAAGGGGAAAATAAAGTACGAGAGTAAGCTGGCAGGGAACATAAAAACTGACTGTAAAAGTTTATATAGGTATGTGAAGAGAAAAAGATTGGTGAAGACAGATGTAGGTCCCTTGCAGGCAGAAACAAGGGGGATTTATAATGGGGAACAAAGAAATGGCTGACCAACTAAATACAAACTTTGGTTCTGTCTTCACAAAGGAGGACACAAATAACATAACAGGGTTTAGTGAGAGGGAGGAACTGAAAGAAATCAGTATTAGTAGTGAAATGGTGTCGGGGAAATTGGTAGGATTGAAGGCCGATAAATCCCCAGGGCTTGATAATCTACATCCCAGAGTACTTAGGAAGTGGCCCTAGAAATAGTGGATGCATTGGTGGTCATCTTTTGAGATTCTAAAGACTCTGGAACAGTTCCTACAGATTGGAGGGTAGCTAATGTAACCCCACTATTTAAAAGGGGAGGCAGAGAGAAAACAGGGAATTGTAGACCAGTCAGCCTGATGTCGGTAGTGGGGAAAATTCTAGAGTCCATTATAAAAGATTTAACAGCTGAGCACTTGGAAAACAGTGGCAGAATCGGACAGAGTCAGCATGGATTTATGGGAGGGAAATCATGCTTGACAAATCTACTGGAATCTTTTGAGGATGTAACTAGTAGAGTTGATGAGGGGGAGCCAGTGGATGTGGTTTATTTGGACTTTCAGAAGGCTTTCGACAAAGTCCCACAGAAGAGATTGGCGTGTAAAATTAAAGCGCATGGAATTGGGGGTAGTGTATTGAGATGGATAGAAAATTGGTTGGCAGAAAGGAAACAAAGAGTAGGAGTAAACGGGTCTTTTTCCGAATGGCAGGCAGTGACTAGTGGGGTACTGCAGGGATTGGTGCTGGGACCCCAGCTATTCACAATATATATTAATGATTTAGATGAGGGAATTAAATGCAATATCTTTGAATTTGCAGATGACACAAAGCTGGGTGGGAGGGTGAGCTGTGAGGAGGATGCAGAGATGCTTCAGTGTGATTTGGACAAGCTGATTGAGTGGGCAAATGCATGGCAGATGCAGTATAATATGGATAAATGTGAGGTTATCCATTTTGGTAGCCGATTATTATCTGAATGGCTATAAATTGAGAGAGGGGAATGTGCAATGAGACCTGGGTGTCCTTGTACACCAGTCGCTGAAGGTGAGCATGCAGGTGCAGCAGGCGGTAAAGAAGGCAAATGGTATGTTGGCCTTCATAGCCAGAGGATTCGAGTACAGGAACAGGGATGTCTTGCTGCAATTGTACAGGGCCTTGGTGAGACCACACGTGGAATATTGTGTGCAGTTTCATCTCCTTATCTGAGGAAGGATGTACTTGCTATACAGGGAGCGCAGCAAATGTTTACCCGACTGATTCCTGGGATGGTGGGACTGACATATGAGGAGAGATTGAGTCGATTAGGATTGTATTCGCTGGAGTTCAGAAGAATTGAGGGGATCTCATAGAAACCTGTAAAATTCTAACAGGACTAGACAGGGTAGATGGAGGAAGGATGTTCCCGATGGTGGGGGAATCCATAACCCGGGGTCACAGTCTGAGGATGTGGGGTAGACCATTTAGGACTGAGATGAGGAAAAGTTTCTTCACCCAGAGAGTGGTGAGCCTGTGGAATTCGTTACCACAGAAGGTAATTGAGACCAAAGCATTGTATGTTTTCAAGAAGGAGTTAGATATAGTTTTTGGGGCAAAAGGGATCAAAGGGTATGGGGAGAAAGTGTGAGCAGGCTATTGAGTTGGATGATCAACCATGGTCATAATGAATGGTGGAGCAGGCTCGAAGGGCCGAATGGCCTACTCCTGCTCCTAGTTTCTATGTCTCTATGAGCTCGAGAGGGTATGAATCACAGAATTATACAGTGCAGAAGAGGCCCTTCGGCCCATTGAGTCTGCACCGACATGTAAGAAACACCTGACCTACGTACCTAATCCCACTTACCAGCGCTTGGCCCATAGCCTTGAATGTTATGACCTGCCAAGTGCTCATCCAGGAACTTTTTAAAGGATGTGAGGTAACCTGCCTCCACCACCCTCCTAGGCAGCGCATTCCACCCTCTGGGTAAAAAGGTTTTTCCTCACATCCCCCCTAAACCTCCTGCCCCTCACCTTGAACTTGTGTCCCCTCGTGACTGACCCTTCAACTACGGGGAACAGCTGCTCCCTATCAATCCTGCCCATGCCCCTCATAATCTTGTACACCTCGATCATGTTGCCCCTCAATCTTCTCCGCTTCAACGAAAACAACCCAAGTCTATCCAACCTCTCTTCATAACTTCAATGTTTCATCCCTGGTGAATCTCCTCTGCACCCCCTCCAGTGCAATCACATCGTTCCTACAATGTGGCGACCAGAACAACACACAGTACTCCAGCTGTGGCCTCACCAAGGTCCTATACAACTCCAACATGACCTCCTTAATTTTGTAATCTATGCCTCGATTGATAAAGGCAAAAGTCCCATACGCCTTTTTCACCACCCCATTAACATGACCCTCTGCCTTCAGAGATCTATGGACACAAACGCCAAGGTTCCTTTGTTCCTCAGAACTTCCTAGTTGCCGTTCATTGAATACTTCCTTGTCCAATTACTCCTTCCAAAGCGCATCACCTCACACTTTTCAGTGTTAAATTCCATCCGCCACTTATCTGTCCATTTGCCCATCCCGTCTATATCTTCCTGCAGCACAACACACTCAACCTCACTGTTAACCACCCGGCCAATATTTGTGTCATCCACAAATTTACTAATCCTAACGCCCACATAGTCGTCTATGTTGTTTATATAAATGACGAATAATAGGGGACCCAGCACAGATCCCCGTGGGACGCCAGTGGACGTGGGCTTTCAGTCACTAAAGCAGCCTTCTGTCATCACCCTCTGTCTCCTACAACTAAACCAATTTTGAATCAACCTTATCAAATTACCCTGTATCCCATGTGCCTTTGCCTTCTCTATAATCTCCCATGTGGGACCTTGCCAAAGGCTTTGCTGAAATCCATATAAACTACATCAACTGCACTACCCTCATCTATACACCTGGTCACCTCCTCAAAAATTTCAATCAAATTTATTAGGCATGACCTCCCTCTGACACAGCTATGCTGACTATCCCTGATCAAACCTTGCCTCTCCAATTGGAGATAGATTCTGTCCTTTAGAATTTTCTCCAATAGTTTCCCTACCACTGACAAGAGACTCACTGGTCTGTAGTTCCCTGGCTTATCTCTACAACCATTCTTAAATAGCGGAACCACATTAGCTGTTCTCCTTTCCTCTGGCACCACCCCTGTGGCCAGAGAGGAATTAAAGATTTGGGTCAGAGCCCCTGTGATCTCCTCCCTTGCCTCCCTCAGCAGCCTGGGACACAAATCATCCGGACCTGGAGATTTATCCACTTTTAAGCCTGCCAACACCTCCAATACCTTGTCACTCCTTATTTCAATTTGCTCAAGAACCTTGCAGTAGTCTCCCCGAGTTTGATACCTTCATCCTCATTCTCTTGGGTGAAGATTTGCTCCCCTTGTATCTGCTAAAAGTCTCTCTTTTCCTTCTCATCGTATCCTGAATATCTCTGGTCATCCATGGTTCTTTGGGCTTGTCACTCCTTCCTATCACCCTAGAGGGAACATGTTGAGCCTATATCCTCGCCATTTCCTTTTTGAACACCCCCCACTGCTCTTCTGTAGATTTGCCCACAAGTAGCTGTTCCCAGTCTACCTTGGCCAGATCCTGCCTTATTTTACTAAAATCCACTCTCCCTCAATCCAAAACATTTTTTTCCAACTTGTCTATCTCTTTGTCCATAAGAAGCTTAAATTGTACCATGATGTGGCCGCTATCACTAAAATACTCCACCACCATCACCTCAGCCACCTGTCCGGTTTCATTCCCCAGAATTAGGTCCAGCACTGCGCCGTCCCTTGTTGGACCCTCTACATATTAACCTAAAAAAGTTCTCCTGTACACGTTTTAATAAATCCACTCCATCCAAGCCCTTAATACTATGTCTCTCCCAAATAATGTTGTGAAAGTTGAAATCACCTAATATAATTACCATATTGTTATTGTTTTTACACACCCCCACAAATTGTGCACATATTTGTTCCTCAATTTCCCGCTGACTATCTGGGGGTCTATAATAAACACCTAACAATGTGGCTGCCCCTTTTTTATTCCTATGCTCTACCCACAAAGCTTCATTCGATGCCCCCTCCAAGATACCATCTCTCCTTACTGCAGAAACCGACTCCTTAACGAATAATGCAATGCCTCCTCCTCTTTTACCCCCTCCTCTCTCTCACCTGAAGATTCCATATCCCGGAATGTTGAGCTGCCAATCCTGCCCCTCCCTCAACCATGTCTCAGTGATGGCTACTATTTCACAATTCCACGTGTCAATCTGCACCCTAAACTCATCCGTTTTACATGTAATACTCCTGGTATTAAAATAGAGGCCATCCAGCCTTGTCTTACTCCTTTGAAACTTAATTTAGCAGTACTCCCTCTGACTTGATTGTTTTACTGTATTATGATGTGTCCCGATTCTGCTAACATTTTGTGTCCCCTCCCCCTGTCGAATTAGTTTAAACTCCTCCCAACAGCACTAGCAAACCCGCCCACAAAGATGTTAGTTCCACTCTGGTTCAGATGTAGACCGTCCCGCTTGTACAAGTCCCATCTTCCCCAGAAATGATCCCAGTGATCCAGGAATCTAAAACCCTCCCTCCTGCACCAACTCTTAAGCCACATATTCATCTGCACTATTCTCCTATTTCTGTGCTCGCTAGCACGTGGCACTGGGAGTAACCCAGAGATTACAACCCGAGAGGTCCTGCTTTTTAGTCTACTGCCTAACTCCCTGAATTCTTGATGCAAGACCTCATCCCTCTTTCTACCTATGTCATAGGTACCAACATGTACCATGACCTCTGCCTTATCACCCTCCCCCTTCAGGATGCCCTGTAACCGTTCAGTGACATCCCGGACCCTGATCGAGGTATAAGGGTGTGTGTTAGAGTTAGTGGTGTTGTCCCTTGAGGGGTGAGATCCCTATGGATTTGTGAGTGTGTGAGTTTTGTGAGTGTGTGAGTTGAGAGTGATGAGAAGAGTGTTATGATCCCAGCTGATATTACTACTGGACAAACCTGATATCAGGGTGGAAAATGGCTTGATAGATCCTAACTTTTATTTTTTGTTTAGATACGTTGAGAGTAGCTACTGAACAGTCACTGGAGTCAGTTAATGAATTTTTAACAAAAGAATAAAACATTTATTAAACGAGAAAAGATTAATTGTATTACAATACTCCTTCACCACAATTATACCCTTTACAGATATATACAGATTTGTAAGGATAACACAAGTTACAAAAATCATATTATAGTTTAGTATTTACAGTAAGTACACTGTCCATGTAAACCAATAGGCGACCTGTGGTCAGACACACCACACTCTGAAACCAAGTGACAGATGCCACTCCAAGCAGATGCTATGAATCTCTCATCAGCTCCCCCCTCAGACGCTTGTCACTCCATGAGCCAACCAGTCTCACTAAACCCCATCTTTCACATGAGGGTTTCCAATCTCCACTCTCCAAAAACTTGCTTTGGAATTTTCTCCCAAACCAGTACTTTCTCTCAGACGCCTTCTGCAAGGGTTCACCTCCAGGGTTTCAAACTCTCTTTCCAATGTTCCTCTCCCCTGGGTCACCATGTGCATTCAAGCTTTCTTCCATGCACGCTCTCTCTCACTGACTCAGCTGTCAACAGTGCACCACTGCTTCATATGGCCATAGCAAAGAGTTAGCTGTCTTCAGCTGTCTCTTTGGACCTTCTGACTTCGCACAATGCCAATTTGTATATGTTTGCTGCACCTTCCTCCCTTTAAGCTTTAATCTTGAAGCCTTCCTCTGCTCTTCACTCTTCACGTCACTTAACTGGACCTTTTCCAGGGTCCTGACCTTCCTTTGACTAGAAGGTCTTCTTGGGACTTTCTCCTGTTCCATTGCATAAGGGGAGGTGGTGGTATAGTGCTATTGTCACTGTACTGGTAATCCAGAGACCCAGGGTAATATTCTGGGGGCCTGGGTTCAAATCCCACCATAGCAGATAGCAATTTGAATTCAATAAATACCTGGAATTAAAAGCCTAATGATGTCCTTAAAACCATTGTTGCAACAGCCCATCTGGTTCATTAATGCCCTATAGGGGAGGAAAGCTGCTGTCCTCACCTGGTCTGGCCTACATGTGACTCCAGGCCCACAGCAAACATTCTTAAAAATGCCCTCTGATCAAGCAATTAGGGATGGGCACTGTCTGTCCCTTTTCATGTCCTGGCACCTTCTTCCAGCGGCACTGCTGTTTTTATGTGTGAGCGTGGGTGGGTCCTGCCTCTCTGGACCCCTAGGCAACAGCACAGTTTTTCCTACTCTTGTGTTTGCTTCAACTTCACCTCAAGAGTCATAAAACTCATTAGAAATGCAGGTATACAAATAGCTTTAGACCTGCTGTCTCTCACAAAAATGAAACTAAATCCCATGTTTCACCTCTTAAAGTGAAACTAAAACTCAACTTGACCTTTTCTTAACGCACAAATATAGAAATACAAATCAAGCTTCAACTTTAAAGCTAAAACTCATTCCTGACACCCACAAATATAAATGTAACTTACTTAAACTATCTCCACTTCCTAACAAGAGTGAGTTACCCTGATGGAACGGATGAGACCATTCATCCTGTAGTGGCACTGGGTGGCTGTCCTCTTTTGCAGGACATCAGCACTGACCACCGCTGCCACCAGCTCCCATGCTGGGATCCTGGGATCCTGGGATCAGATCCTGTGGCCAGGTCAGGGGTAGAGGACATCACGGTGGGCCTCCACCTCATTCAAAAGGCACTCAGGGAATGGGTCACTGAAACTGGGGGCTGCAGTCTTTTTGCCTTTCGGGACTACCCTGGCTTCTGTGCAGCAGTCCTGGGCTGGAAGCACTGAGAGGTGTGCGCATGGCTGCACTTTAAATAAGGGGCCTGGCATGATGAAGCAGCGAGGTGATGGCATGGCGAGCGAATGAGAGCCTACCTGCCATGGAAACGGTGTGTTTTCCAGGAATGCATAATTAATATGGTGAGCTTGGGACAATACAGTGTGAGATACCATCATTGTGGCTGGTGGGTAAAATGTCGTTTTACACACCCGCTACCACACTTAGTGTAAACCTGGGACAATTCCGCCCATAGAATGAAATTTTAGATAGCGCAGTGAAGTAAAACAAAGACTAGGTTCCTCTGAGAAATAATTAAATGTTCTGATAGGGACAAAATGTTTTTATTGTACTTGAATGGATGAAAGGGTCTTTCATATTTGCACTTATCTCATGTTTTTATCAATCTGTTCCCACGTATCGCTTTGGTGGCTACTCCTATTTCCCCTTTATTTCAGGATTTACTGTGCTCCATAAGCCTTATTAGTGTCCTCCTCTAAAATGGTGACATATTTAGAGTTCAACTGAACCAGCAACTCATTGTCTTCTTCATTGATATGCTGCCCATAGGCGAAAAGCGATCAGCTTCTATATGAAGCTGATGACACCTGGCTCTGTTGCTACGCCGCCACTTTGAATTCTTCAACTGTCTCTGTGCTGGTGGTCCAACATCTGGGCTTGGATGAGGCATAATTTCATCAAAGTGAAATAGGGCCTGGTGGAAATCATTGTTTAGAAGCTGGAGGCGTTGTCTGGAGATCAAAATGGTTTCCGATGCATGTGCGCATACTGCTGCTGTGAATTGCGCTAGATGCCAACACAGCTAACGCCTGCTGGAAGTATGCAGAGCAGCCAGGTCATGACATTAATCAACCTACTATACTAATTTAATGCCAGTTGTGTCATCTTGGAGCTCCATGCTCCAGGTGACGCCCTGTCTTAACCTCGCACTGCTAAACATTCATTTAGCAGCAGGTAGGACCTCCCCAGCAATGCTATTTAAAGTGATGATCAAATACTTACAGGTTAGTCATTGGTAGATTTCTTTTGAACTGTTGCTACGATTCTGCAAGTGTTTGCTAATTTTCACAGTTCTTTCAAGTTTCCGAGGTCCAAAGGGAGTGACGTGACAGGTGCTGAAGAACTTTTTGTTGACTTCACGGCCTCTGCACAGACCGGTTGCTCCCAGGCTTAGGTGCATTAAATGAGCATTCCCTTTGGAATGTAGTATGTGACAGGGAATGAACACAGGCCACACTGAGCAGAACAAGCTACAGAAAGAGAGAGGGGGAGGGGAAAAAGGCTCTCAGCAGAAGGCCATATCAACTCAGGGTTTTAAGGGAAGAATTCTCCTACCTGAACCTCAGTGAGGAACAACTTGCACAATATCTGAGTTTCATTGAGGATGCCATCTAATGAAATCTATCACCTGCTGTCACTACCACTGTAACCTCAGAACAGGACAAGAACCACATTGCAAGTGGCTATGAAGGTGACCGTAGTGATGAATGTTTATGTGGCTGGCTGTTTCCGGGCTGGAGCTGGAGATATTTGCAGCATCTCACAGTTTGCTGTCCACTTTTGAATGAGAGAGATCACTAAAGCTCTCGATTCAAAATGAATGAACTACAGACAGGGCAAGCACACAAGTTGGCTAGCTTTTCAGGCTTCCCCATCGTTTAGGATGCCATTGACCGCATGCCCAAAGACCGTCAGGCACGGCAGGTCAATACTGCCCTAAATTCTCATGCCACTCTCAACACTCCTCCTTTCACTCCCCCCTCCTCGCATGTGGTGACTGCACTCTGCTCTCGCATCCTGGACCATGTCCATCTCCAAACCACCTCCTCTGAACCACTCTCTGTGGTCATTCATTAAAGCTCTACAGATAAAAGCAGGCAAGCTGATTTCCTTGACACACTCCA
Source organism: Cetorhinus maximus (assembly GCF_964194155.1). NCBI lineage: Eukaryota > Metazoa > Chordata > Chondrichthyes > Lamniformes > Cetorhinidae > Cetorhinus > Cetorhinus maximus. The sequence continues at coordinate 193,360,636 of NC_135879.1, forward strand.
GTTTTTTTAAAAGTTCTCTCCAATTAAACTGTCCAAATCTTTCTCTGCAGATTATATTACAGACCTCTGGCAAGTCTCTATGGACCCCCAGGGTTCGCAGACCCCAGTTTTGAGAGTCACTGCTCATAATTAACTTCAGATTCAAATCGTCCCATAGTTAGATGGCCTGAATCCAGACACTTTAAGCAAGGGCTGCAATGATATTAATCCATTTATTTATTCAGCAAGTTGCCATAAAATCCTCTCCACTTAAAAAAAATATACGGTGTTATTCAAGTTTCTGTTGGATTCATAAAGCAAACTCCAATACTATTCACAAAATGTGGTTTGTTTCTTTAGGCTGCTCGTCTATCATCTCCTTTGGCAACTCAGTGTCAGTATTCCTAATTATATGGTTAAAGCACTCTAACTTCAACCTGTGAAAGAAGATGTAGATTAATTTATATCATGTTTTGCGCTTGACATTTGCATTGATAACTCTGACATTCCACTTAATCCAATACACGGCCTTGACATTGACAGTCAAAGAAAAGCTTTACAGTGTCCTGCAAATGATTGCTTGTTTAAGCACTCTACCATGATAGGTAAGATAAATCTTACAATATTTTAGCTTGGAAATGACTTTGTTTTTTTTAAGCATGCTATTTTTTACCTCCCTAGAAAAAACTTGACTATTCACATTCAATCACCTTGGAACAAGAAGACTGTCTGAATGTGGCAGCATTAAGTGCATCACAAAGATCTGCATTCAAGATGCAAAGGTCAGTTGAAAAATTAGCTAAGAGTGATGACGCTAATAAATGAGGCTGAGAAGAATAACATTGTATGCAATTCTTAACTTCTGATCACCATTAAGGTTAAGTTAGCGGGCCAATGATCCAAAAAAGTAAGAAGCAATGTTTAGGTTGGGACAGCCGCCACAGTGATGGGACCCTATTGAAATGGCTTGACAATAATATAATTCAGCTTGGGTCAATGTTTGGCTCTCAACTCTGCGCCAGAAGGCTGCAGACTCAAGCCTCATTCTAGGAGTTCAGCACATAATCAAGGCTAATGCATCAATTCTGCACTAAAGAAGTGCTGCATTGTCAAAGGTGCTGTATTTCAGGTAAGACATTAAACTGAGGCCATGGCTGTCCACTCAGTTGCCTGTATTGGAAATACAGTTTCCCTTGTGTCCTAGTCAATATTTATCCCTCACCCGACAGCATCTAGAATCGACTAATTGGTCATTCATCTCATTAGATTTTATGGAACCTTGCTACATGCAAATTGGCTGGCAATGTAACCTACACTTCAAAAGTAATTCATTGGCAGTAAAGCACTTTGGGACATCTTGAGGACATCAAAAATGCTATATAAATGCAAATTCTTTTCTGCTGTATGATAGTTAGAATTGAATGCTCAGTCATGATTGATATCATTTGATGCGGTAGTTTTTTTGTACTTGATCCTTTAGTTTTGCATCAGATAATGCCAAAAACTGCATATGCATAAATCATAAATAATAAATCAAGTTTTCCTGTTGTATGTTTTGATTATTTCACAATTGAAACGGTTGGATTCAATATCACCTGACATTGAATATTCATATCCACTGCTTATGAATCTGAGATCTTCATCTCTATTTTCCAATGCTAGATAGGAATGTATCAAACAGTTGAAGGGCATGACTTTCAGGCACATTTCCAACTACTTTGTGCTTAAGATGTAGAAGGCATGGAAGGCTTAACATTTCTGCGTTTATTAAAAAAAATATATTGTGGCTGATACTGGAATCAACTAAAGGTGAGTTTCTGCAATGCTATGTTGAACTGCAAACAAGTCATATAAAGGTTCCAGTTCTTTTACAGAGATGGCCAAACAGTGTGAAGGAGTTCTAACTTTGCCCTCAACCTGAGCTTGGAACAGAAAAATCAAGAGGGTTTTCAGTTCTGCTGGAATGTGCACATGTGTAGATCTCAGATATAGGAAGGAATGACCTTGGCTATGATACCTGCCTTACTCCCCAACAAGATGTGTACCTTGACAAAGATAAATACATGGTATCATCCATGAAGATGAGGTGCTAGAAGGATCTTTGTGAAATGGTTTACCATTTCATGCCGCCAAGAGAAGAAGATAAAACTAGGGGAAGATCACAGAATCACAGAATCACAGTGCAGAAGAGGCCCTTCAGCTCATTGAGTCTGCACCGACACGTGAGAAACACCTGACCTACCTACCTAACCCCATTTACCAGCACTTGGCCCATAGCCTTGAATGTTATGACGTGCCAAGTGCTCATCCAGGTACTTTTTAAAGGATGTGAGGCAACCCACTTCCACAACCCTCCCGGGCAGTGCATTCCAGATGGTGGTGTAATGATAATGTTACTAGGCTAGTAATCATGATGCCCAGGCTGATTTGGGGCATGGGGTTCAAAACCCATGATTGGAGCTGGTGATATTTGATTAATTAATAAATTCAATTAATTAATAAAAAGCTACAATTGAAAGCTAGCCCATGTAGTGACCATGAAATTGTCATCGATTGTCGTAAAACCCATCTAGTTCACTTTAGGAGTGGAAATTTGCCATCTGGTCTGGCCTATACAGCAACGTGGTTGACTCTTAGCTGCTGCTGCTGCCCTTCAAAATGATCTCTCAAGTCACTCAGTTGTGCCAAACCACCACAGAAGTACTGCAGTGTTACAAATGTGGCTCACTACCAGCTGTATATCAGTGCAGCAGTGTGCATCATATACAAGATGCCACTGTAGCTACTCACTGACCCTCCTTTGACAGCACCTTCCAAACCTGCAACCTCTACAACCTAGAAGGATAAGTGCAGTGGACATATGAAAGCATTGTCACCTGCAACTTCTCCTCCAAGCCACACACTATCCTGATTTGGAAATATATTGCTATTCATTCACTTTTACTGGGTCAAAAACCTGGAACTCTGGTCTTCCCTGGAGCCCCCAAAATATTAAATCCTCCCACCTCCTCACCAGAGACAGCAGGAGGTCACAATAATATAACCACCAGACCTCAATTAAATGTCATTGCTCCTCTTGCCGCTCATTTCAAGTGGGAAGAGGATGCACACTTAAAGGCAGTGATCTCCTGCCGACATTCAGGTAAGTGTAGGGAGGGTTTTTGGGAGGGCCTCATGGGAGTACAGGGAAAGAGGCAAGTTAGTGGAGGCTGTGAGTGTTCCCATGGGGTCTGAAGCAACAGTCCTGCTCCTCCTAATGCCACAAAGGGAATTACCTTATTTATCTGGTGGGCCACTTCATCCTTCCACCAGCTGCCTGCCTGTTTCAGCTAGGTGAGATAGCTTTAGCTCAAGTTTCAGTTAAAATTATATTGGGCTTCTATCGCTATCATCGTATTCTGATTTGCATAAATCCGTATGGTTCCCAGCTGCTACCTGCAGAATCATGTTTGTTAACTTTAAGATGGTGGGAACTGGTCACATTCCAATTGGATAAGTAACCTGTGTGTTTATAAGTGCTGCACACCTGGTTTCCATCTTAATAGTTATTGACTTACAGTATATTGCAGTGAAATCAATTTTTCACAGGAAAAGCTACAGGCTGAACTTACAATTTCATAGATGCATAGGATTCCTTAACTTACATTTCAATTGGAAATAATGACTGATCGGGGCTAAATTTGCTACATAATGTAATTAAGAACTGTAACAGTCAATGTTGACATTATGTCATAACATTACTCCTAGTTTGAATGAATGGCAAAACATGAAGCAGCAGGAATAATTTCATAATTTAATAATTAACCATACATGCTGGTGGCCAGCATGCTCCCAAGAAAACCATCCAGACCCTTTCATATTTTAAAGGACACTTTTGAACAGTTGACTAGGTTGCCGGTCCATAGCTGGTGAGGTCCTCATTAACATGTGCTAATAAGTGTCCAATGAAGACATTGGGCCTGACAGTGAGTTTAATTTCAAACTGAGTAGGGAAATTGGCCCTACTTTCCCATCAGCTGAAGGTCAGTGCGAGTAGGATCAGAAACCTAAAGTGGCCCTTCATGTAAATTCTTTCCTTTTCTTCATGGGGCCAAGAAGAGCAGGAGTGATTTATCCTGTGCCCACAAAGAATGTATTGGCCTCCCTTTCCCCAGATATTTCCTCTTCCCTTTCTGTTTCACCAGAATCACATACAACGTACAGCACAGAAACAAGCTGTTCAGCCCAATCAGCTCATGGTGGGGTTTATGATACACTTAAGCCTCTTCCCGTCATTCCTCATCTAGCTCTATCACTATAACCATCTATTCCATTCTCCCTTATATCCTTATCTAGCTTCCCCTTAAATGCATCTATAACTATCTGCGTCAAACATTCCCTGTGCTAGCAAGTTCCATATTCTTACCACTCTCTGGATAAAAAAGTTCCAGATTTGATTTTCTTGGCGATTATCTTATCTTGATGGCCTCTAGTTTTGCTCTTCCCCACAATAGGAAATACTCAATCTGTGTCTAATCTATCAAAACCTTCTATCATTTGAAAGACCTCTATTAAATTAACTCTCAACCTTCTCTCTTCAAGTGAAAAGAGACCCAGGCTGTTCAGCCCTTCCTGGTAGGTATAAACTCACAATGTTTGTAAATATTTTTTGCGTCCTCTCTAGTGTCTCTATATCCTTTCTATAATATGGCATCCAGAACTGTATGCAGTACTCCATGTATGGTCTAGTTCAATGCAATTTTAGCCTAACTTCTCTACATTTTAATTTTGCCCCTCTAGAATTAAAATTACCTTCCAATACACCTATGACAGGCTGTGAGAGGGGGAGAGTCTCCCAGTCATCCACGCTTGATGTGGAGTGGTGCCCCTCAAGCTTTAGTCTCTGGCGACAGCCTAGTGAACTGTTCTAGGAAAAACTAGCTATGGAAACAGATGTAAGTGTGTGCTTTGACTGCCTTGTGAATATATAATTGCAGGAAGAGAATCAAGAAGAAGAAATAAAACCTAGTTCTTGGTTTGTTTCTTTTGTGGCCTTATTGTCCAGTGTCACAACTTGTTGTGATTTGTGTATTTGTTCTCCGAGATCCCTTTGTTCCTCTAACGCATTTATTTTCTTATTTACCAGTACTACATGGCCTCCTTACTTTTCTTACCAAAATGTAGTTCTCACTGGGAGGCGGGAAGGCTGGCAAAATGGCACAGGAAGGCATCAGTGGGACAGGCCTGATATTTTCCCCTGCCATGCAATTTTGACAGTGGCAGGAAAGGTGACAGGTTAGTCACCCGCCAGTTGTCTAATTGAGCCACTTAAGTGGATAGCTAAAAGTTACTTCCCACCTTTTTGTTGCTTGCCTGTGTTGGGGTGGCCTGTCATCACATTTGGAGACTTTCCAGTGAAATCTGGTAACTCCCATTGGGTGCTGGTGTTGGACGGGTTTACTTTTTTGGGCAATCCATGAACAACAGAAGATCTCACCAGCAGCAAGGGCTGCACCCCCAGTAACACACTTACTGTACATCATGATCCCCTCCACTGACCTCTGGGCCTGCCTTCCTGATCCCGATGTAAAATTACCCCTGTTCCAGGGTGGTTCAGTAATTGAGGTCCCCTCAACAGTTGCAGCTTCATAACTTTAGACTGCCAGCAACAACAGTGCTGAGGCTACTGAACTGGTGGGCCATGGACCTTAGCTGGGACAGTGGCCTCGGTGCTGGCCTCTTAATTGGCCACCCCCTGGAATATGCCTTCCTCGGTCCAGCTGCTGAACAAAGCTGGGTTTCCCCCCTGCTTTTGGCCCTGGGAGGCGAAACTTCAGCCTTCATTGGAAAATCCAGCGCTATACTTTTGATTCCAAAGTCTATTAACTAATATATTTAATACAAATTATGAACCACAGTGGTTTCAGCACTGATCTTTGTGGGACCCCCTTCCAAAGCTCCTACCATTCTGAACAGCTACCCTTTAACACTGCTCTCTGCTTTGTCTTAATGTCAGCTAGTTATCCATTCTGCTATTAGTTTCCTGACTCCACATGCCTTATTTATCAATTTACAATGTGACACATTATTTTTTTTATTCATTCATGGGATGTGGGCTTCACTGGCTGGGCCAACATTTATTGCCCATCCCTAGTTGCCCTTGAGGAGGTGGTGGTGAGCTGCTTCTTGAACCATTGCAGTCCATGTGGTGCAGGTACATCCGCAGTGCTGTTAGGAAGGGAGTTGCAGGATTTTGACCCAGAGACAGTGAAGGAACGGCAATATATTTCCAAGTCAGGGTGGTGAGTGACTTGGAAGGGATCTTCCAGGTGGTGGTGTTCCCATGTATCTATTGCCCTTGTCCTTCTAGATGGTAGTGGTTGTGCATTTGGAAGGTGCTGTCGATGGAGCCTTGGTGAATTCCTGCAGTGCATCTTGTAGATGGCACACACTGCTGCTACTGTGTGTCAGTGGTGGAGGGAGTGAATGTTTGTGGATGTGGTGCCAATCAAGCAGGCTGCTTTGTCCTGGATGGTGTCAAGCTTCTTGAGTCTTGTGGGAGCTGCACTCATCCAGACAAGTGGGGAGCATTTAATCACACTCCTGACTCATGCCTTGTAGATGGTGGAAAGGCTTTGGGGAGTCAGGAGGTGAATTACTCGTCACAGGATTCTTAGCCTCTGACCTGCCCTTGTAGCCACAGTACTTATATGGTTAGTCTAGTTCAGTTCAATTTCTGGTCAATGGTAATCCCCAGGATGTTGATATTGGGGCATTCAACAATGGTAATGTCAATGGCAGATGGTTAGATCCTTTTTTGTTGGAAATGGTCACTGCCTGGCACTTGTGTAGTATGAATGTTATTTTCCGCTTATCAGCCCAAGTCTCAATGTTGTCCAAGTCTTGCTGCATTTGGACATGGACTGCTTCAGTATTTGAGGAGTCGCCAATGATGCTGAACATTGTGCAATCATCAGTGAACATCCCCACTTCTGACGTCATGATGGAGGGAAGGTCATGATGAAGCAGCTGAAGGTGGTTGGGCCCAGGATACTACCATGATGCTGAGATGATTGACCTCCAATAACCACAACAAAAACTATCTTCCTTTGTGCTAGGTATGACTCCTACCAGTGGAGAGTTGTACCCTTGATTTCCATTGACTCTAGTTTTGCTAAGGCTCCTTGATGTCACACTTGGTCAAATGCTGCCTTGATGTCAAGAGCAGTCACTCTCACCTCACCTCTTTAGTTCAGCTCTGTTGTCCACTTTTGGACGTTGGCTTTTAATATGTTCAGGAGCTGAGTGCCCCGGTGGAACTGAAACTGAGCTATCTCTGGACTATTACATGAGCCACGTGCTAATTGGCATAGGGTAAATAAAATTAGAGCGGTGAATGTGTGGCTGAAAGACTAGTGTGAGAGAAGTGGCTTCCGGTTTGTGAGGCACTGGCACCAGTACTGTGGAAAGTGGGGGCTGTACCGTTGAGATGGGCTTCACCTGCACTGTGCTGGGACCAGTGTTGTATAACAAGTTGTATAACTAGGCAAATAGAGAGGGCTTTAAACTAAATAAAGTGGGGAAGGGTCCGTGTAGGGGATGATTGACTAAATTAAAGGGAAATGACAAGGCAATAAATCAAGGTAGCTATAAAAGTGATGATAATCAGAGTATGGCAGGAAGTGATAATGATTTCAAACTTAAGAGTTTGCCAGCAGATAGGTCCAGAGTAGAAGAACTGAGTGAAGGGCTCTCTCTGTATCTGAATGCCTGTAGCATTCACAATAAAACAGATGAATTGTCAGCTCAAATGAAATTCATATGTATGACCTGATAGCCATTATAGAAATATGGCTACAAGGAAACCAAGGCTGGGACCTGAATATCCAAGGGTATGTGACATTCAGGAAGGACAGGAAGCTGGGAAAAGATGGTGGGTTAGCTCTGTTAATTAAAGAGGCCATTAGCATGAGATGACCTTAATTCTAAATATGAAGACATGGTTTCAGTTTGGGTGGAACTAAGAAATAGCAAGATTCAGAAAACATTAGTGGGAGTTGTTTATATAATTTAGCAGTGGTAATGTAAATCGCAGTATAAATCAGGAAATTAGAGGAGTGTGTAACAAGTGTAATACAGTAATCATGGGGGATTTCAATCTACATATAGACTGGGTAAACCTAATTAGTACTAATGCTGTGAAGGACGACTTCTTGGAATGTAAGCAAGATGGTTTTTTAGAGCAGTATATTGAGGAACCAATAGGTCATTTATAAAAGAATCAATATTCTTACCAGGTTCCTGGCAGAACTGGTTGAATTTTGCCCAGTGTATTATAACATAGTGTTATAGGCTTAAGTAGAAATCGAAGGCTTTGATGACCTCTTTGTATTTAGTGATTTCTTTCTCAAACCCCCGTCTTCTTAAAATGTCGTCAGCACAGCTGATAATTGCATAAAGGGGAACACTGTCCTGATCTTTATCTGGTTTCTGAGTGAGTCCAGAGGTAGTCCGGTATCGACTGAATCAGTGATGCCAGTTTCCCTAGTGTAAAGCTTGATCAAGGCTCTCCACATGGTCCAGGGATCGGGTAGAGGTAAGACATTCTCCATAGCTCTGTGCACTTCTAGCCGGTGTTGTGGAACCCCGGTAGTGATTAATAGCTCCAATTGCTGCTGCAGTCATTTCTCAAGTGTGCCCTACCAGGCCGATGGCTTCACTTTTCCTGCCTTTATCGGGATCGACTGGGATCCATAGTAAATGGTTCGCAGACCACTGCCACCATGTGTTATTATCATGACTGGGCTCTGGGTGCTTTGGATAGAAGAGAGCTAGAAACTATCCTATTGCAAACTAGTGAACTATTTACACTATTTACAGAGGCAGACTTTAGCAGGACTCCATTAGAACCTTCTTCCCTCACATTCCAGTCAAATGTGATCTGACACCACCTGACATCGCTGATGATAAAGAAGAGTCATACGGACTCAAAATGTTAACTCTGTTTTTCTCTCCACAGATGCTGTTAGGCCAGCTGAATTTTTCCAGCATTTTCTGTTTTTGTTTCAGATTTCCAGCATCTGCAGTATTTTGCTTTTATCACTGATAATGCACTTAGATATTAGCATAATAGCTATTAACCCTTTATACTACACTATCATCTGGCACTACACCTCCCAACACTCTCTCCAAAAATCCTTTTCTCATATTTGCCTGTGTGTCATGGTCTCATACTGTTGTGTGCAGGCAGAAAGAGAATGGAAACTAATGGTTACCCACTGGGAACCTGCTGACAATTAAACATACCTCCCCATTAAGTGACTTTTAAACAGGTACTGACAGAACTATGGAGTGTTTCTGACATTTTACTTTTTCTGCTTCATTTTTCCCATTGAATATTTTTTCCCAAAAGAGAATACAGACATTTTGAAGAGTAATATGTTAATACTAGGCTGGATTTAGTCCTACCATCATGACACCTGCCAGCAGGCCCAGAAGTCATTGAGGATTTGGCAGGGGTCCATGGTAGCTGGCTGATCCCGATTACTTGGGGGAAAGCTCATGAATGCGGATGACGCATGCTTGCTACTGGATCACGTGGCAGGTTGGCTCTGATGTCAGAAAGCCCTCATCAGCTGTTGGCCGTCCATGAGCTGGCACCATATTTAAAGGCAGCCAGCCCTGTGTTTGAGTTGGAAACTGCCTTGCAGGTTTTTGAAGAAAGCTCTGTAGTTTAAATCTCTGGCATCTGAATTCCTGTTGCTCCAGTACAAAAAGACGTGTCAAACTTCAGGGAGAAGATTCCTTCGCCATCACACAAGATCATTCAGTGGCAGCAATGGGTTCAACTGAGGTCTGAGATGTCACAATCCAGCCAACACATCCCGTCCAGTGCTCAAGGATGAAGAAGGACAGAGTGGATTGTCCTATTCTGCCACTGTCTCCCCCTTTCCATGCATGCAGCCTCATGCAAACATGCAAGCATATGAACATATGAATTAGGAGGAGTAGGCCATTCAGCCCTTCAAGCATGCTCCGTCATACAATAGGATCATGGCTGATCTGATTGTGGCCTCAACTCTACATTCCTCCTATCCCCATAATCCTTGATTCCCTTGTTGATCAAAAATCTATCTACCTCTGCTTTAAAAATATTCAATAACTCTGCCTCCACCACTCTGTGGAGAAGAGAATTCTAAAGATTCATGACTGCTGGGTTTTTCCAACACGGAACAGAAACCCAACACTGTATCCATTTAAAAACTTCATCCTTAATGCTATTTTTTATTTTTAAATTGGACTTTTCTGCTGAAGAAAGACAATTAAGATGGTTGATCCTCAGTCTGGGAGCCAACCAGACGTGTGTGGCATGTGTGGGTGGTGAGTGGCCCCATGGATGGGATGAGAACAATGAAGGTGTGTGTGAGAGGGTGAATGGTGATGTCCCTTGAACAGGCAGTGTGTGAGGACCCTGTGGATGTGTGATGGGAGTTATGCCCAGCAGTCTCCAGAACAAATAAATTCTCCTCTCAATTTTGGGAATGACACATGTCATTATGCCTAAGGAGCTACTAACACGCGGCATGGGATTGGTCAGACCAATTACAGGAAGGCCATTTGCCCTTGATAAACCAATCTTGCCAGTGGAGTCAGAGGGTCTACTGAGACAATAGCTTCCCAGATGCCAGACCGTCAACATAAATGAAAGCCCTTTCAACCCATAATGGCTGAGACATTATCAGACGTGAAAACAAAGCCAATTCCAGATCTTGGATAAACATCCTTTTTGAAGTAATTGTGGAAGTGGGTCGTTGCTGGCACTCCTTTCGTGGATTTTGAATGTGTGAAATGAACTAAACTTCTGAGTTAATCCTAATTTGAATTTGTTGTGGATTGTTAGTAAAATTGGATCACACAATAATCAAAGGGTTGGGAAAAATATGATACTGCTTATTCTTTGAAACAAACTCCTGTTTCCGGACAGGTGGTAAGAGGAGGACGGTGCTGTTTGAAGTGACCCCCTTCTATCTGTAACAGGACCCTCTGAGAGAAAAAAATTCTTCTCATCTCTGTCGTTAATGGGGGACCCTTTATTTTTAAACTGTATCCCCTAATTCTAGTTTCTCTCACAAGGGGAAAAATCCTTTCATCATTCACCCTGTCAAATCCTCTCAGGGTCTTATATACTTCAATAAAATCACCTTTCATTCCTCTAAACTCCGATGGATACAGGTCCAGCCTGTCCAACATTTCCTCATAAGATAACTGCCTCCCCATCCCAGGTATCAGTCACATGAACCTCCAAGGTGTCCTCCCTTTAGGGACTCTGATCTGTGATGCCACTTAAAGGGATGACCCTTCTGAATCTCAGTGGTGCGCCTTTAAATTTGGCACCCAATATTTGATAGAGAAATTAAAATCATAAAGGGTCTGGAAAGAGTAGATAGGGAGAAACTGTTCTCATTGGTGGAAGGAACAAAAGCCAGAGGGCACAGATTTAAGGTAATTGTCAAAGGAAGCAATGGCGACATGAAGAAAAGCTGTTTGACATGAGTGATTAGGACCTGGGTTGCACTGCCTGAGAGTGTGGTGCAAGCAGGGTGAAATGAACCTTTCAACAGGGAATTGAATCATTATCTGACAAGGAAAAAACAAATTAGGGCTACGGGGAAAAGGCTGGGGAGTGGCATGGTGAATTTTTCCTTCAGAGAGCCAGCATAGACAAGACAGGCTGAATGGCCTCCTTCTGTGCTGTAACCATTCTATGTTTCAGTACTTCAGGGTTCCAAGTTTCTTGCCTGAGGCTCCACTGCTCAGAAGTTTCCACAAGTTTTGCCCGCCAGCCATGATGGCGGGTTTTCACGCCGTATCGTCCCAAATCCGCCAAATTACTTACGCATTCCCGGGAAACATGCCATTTCCATGACAGGCGGGCTCTCATTCACTCGCCACACCATCATCTCACCGCTTCATCACGCCGGACGCCGTATTTAAGTCCTGCGATGTGCACACGTCTCAATGCTTCCAGCCCAGGACTACTGCAGGGAAAATGTCCACGAAAGACAAAAAGAATGTATGCCCCAGGCTTAAAATGCATCACTGGAGTGCCTTTTGGATGCTGTGGAGGCCAGCTGCAATGTCCTCTACCCCCAGTCTAGCAGCAGGATGGGCAGCAGCTTGACCAACAGGCTTGGGAGACAGTGGCAGCGGTGGTCAGCATTAACGCTTTTCAAAAGAGAACAGCCACCCAGTGTCACAAGAGGATGAATGATCCCCTCTGTTCCATCAGTTTCAGTCACTCTTCTCACCACTCTCAACTCACACACTCACAAACCCATCACACATCCATAGGGTCCTCACTCACTGTCAGTTCAAGGGACATCACCATTCACTCTCTCACACACACCTTCATTGTCCTCATCCCGTCCATGGGACCACTCACCACCCACACATGCCAGGCATACATTTTATCTAGTCTGGCAGGTGTCCTGCTTACACTCTCTCCATCTCTATTTGTGCAGGACAAGCTGGCACACATCAAGAGGGAGAGGTCATGGCCCGAGGGAGGAATGCCTGAAATCAAGGTCCTCACAGGGCCATCCAACTGGCTGGCTTGGATCTGGACTGGCCCTGTGCTGATGGTGAGGTCGGTGGTGCTCTACCAAGTGAGGATCCAGCAGTGCTACATCCATCAGCCAACTATGCTGAGACTGATGTGTCCTGTTTTACAGACCACTGCCATGCACTAATTATCTCCCCTTGCTTCCGCAGGTACATCTGCCAAACAGCCGACTGAGTCGATGGCCCAGGGGCTCCAATGAAGCCCTGAAGAAACCTCTGAAGAGAAACCTGGAGGCACCTTCCTTGAAGTCCTGTCACAGTGCTCACACACACACTTCACCAGTGCAGAGTCACACACCTCAATCGGACTTAGCTTTACAGTAATCTTGGGATCAAATTCTGGTGAGCACATCGCAATGTCTGATCCACAGCAGGGGGCGACAGGGACTCCCAGGTGTCTGGCACTCGGGGGACTGCTGGAGGCCAGAAATTAGCTGAATCTGAGTCAGATGATGAGCTGGAGCTGCAAAGGCAAGCTCGGGAACATCAGGAAGGGATGTCCGTTACACTCCTAAGATTGCAAGGCATGACGGAGGAGTCCGTCCACCTTCAGGCTGAGGCAATCGCGCCGGCATGCCAAAGTACCAAGGTCAACACTGGTAGCATGGCGTTTGCCATGGAGACCTTGGTCCAGAACGTCGCTCCTGTACTGCTGTGTGGGCTTAACCCCTTCGTTGATGGCATAGTTGGCCTCCAACAGTGTGTATGCAGAGGCAGCTCGGTCTCACTCCAACTACCCCTTCTCCTCAAGGAGTCAGCCAGGGGCCCTTGAGTACCCATAAGGAGGGGGATCAGCAGGTGCAACCCCTGGAGCCATCCATCTAGGTGACTCTGGGAGTGTCCAGCCCATCTGAATCCCCTCTTCCTGTGACCTCAGCAGCTCCAGCTCCACAGACCGAGGAGGGTGCCACTGCCATGCAACAGTACCCTGAAAGCAGGCCGGGGCCCTCCAGCTCTTGGCCCTCCAGAGGGCGCCCAACAAAGTCATCACGGACTGGACATAGCAGGCAGCAGGCTGCCTCCACCTCTGCTGTGGATGGCTGGGTAGCGGCAGGATTCGGAAAGATATAACTCTTTTTGTTACAAAACAAATAAATTAAATTAACAAAATTGAGGCACAAATTAAAAGGCAGCCATTTAAAGAAAAACTGCAAAAACAAAAGACAAAATTTAAAGGAAACTTACAAACATTAAATCAAAATATGATTAATGGGGTCAATAAAACACCTCAGTCCCCACAGTGCCCACTGAGCATGGAAGAGAAGATGTAACTCTTTTAGGTCAAATCAGAGAAACTAAAATAACAAACCAAGGGACAAAGTAAAAGGCAGCCCCTAAAAGGGAAACTGCAAAAACAAAAGACAAAATGCAAATGAAACTTAGCAACATAAAACCAAAATGTGATTAAAGGGGTCGATAAAACACCCCCGTCCCCATGGTCCCCACCGAGCATGGAAGAGAAGATATAGTTGCACAGTCTGGGCATGGGTGTTAATCACTTGTACATACTGTTCACTATTATCAATAAATTGCCAGGAATGTCTCCATGCCCATGAATTTTTGTTCTGATGAGCAGCGTTCATGTCACTGAGATGTCAAACCTTTCTACACAAGATAAAGGCAGGTGTCTCAGTCCAGGGCCTCTTCCCTGAGATTTGTGCAGCCTTCAGACCAAAGTGATGGTCTGGCCTCACACTCCCTGGACACATTACTGATGCCTGCACCTCAAAGGTGCTTGACATTGCTGCCAGAAGGTCATGGGCAGGCATCACAGAGTATCGTTATTCTGTCTGTGTGCTCTCAGCACCTTTAAGGTGGGGCTGGCACCCATCTCTTGAGCATTGTTGACCAGTGACGCTCTGCTCCTGAAGGGCTTAGGTGTTGAAAGCAGACAAAGGATCAGATGCTCTTAGAGTTTCATGGCTGCATCTCTGTGATATGACCTTGATCACAGAGTGCAATTGAGCTCGTGTCAGCCAGACAGGAGTCAGGCATTCTCAGAGGCTATGTGAAGATGTATGGAGTGTCTTCAATGCATGTCTTCATCATTCTCCTGCAAGCGAGTGACTATTAGGACCTCCGTTGCATCTCCATGACAGGGGCAATATCACCGAGGGTGTGTGCATTGCCAGAAGGCAGACTAGAGTCAAACATTCACAGTGCAATGTAAGGATCTATGATGTCTCTTCACTGCATGCTGTCATTGTCCTCCACAAATGAAACAATGTGCAAGGGTACGGGGAAAAGGTAATGGCATTAGGCTATAATGCTCATTTGGAGAGCCAGTGCAGAAGTGATGGGCTGAATGGCCTCCTTCTGTGCCTTGAAGATTCTGTGATTCAAATCTAGCAGCAATGAGGGCCTCCTGAGCGTGCCTGCCTCATCTGGCCAGTGTGAGGGCATCATCCCCACCTTCATCACCTTTGAGGACCTCCTGACCCTCATCCCCATCGATGTCCTCTTCATCAGAGCAGAACTCCAGCTCCCCCATCTCCTCCTCAGCCAGCTTCCCTCCCCATTGCAGTGCCAGATTGTAAAAGGCACAGCAGGCGATGATGATGATTGCAGTGTTCCACTAGACTGGTCCAGCCCCTGGAACCTCATTTTCAGCATCCTGATGGTCTGCTCCACTGAGTTGCAAGCTGCAGCATGAGCCTTGTTATACCTTTGCTCTACTGTATCTGAGGCTGCCGCAAAAGTGTCATCAGCCATGTCCTCTCTGGGTAACCCTTGTCCCCAAGGAGCCATCCCTGCAGCTTCTGTGGACCCTGGAAGACTTCAGGGATCTGCGACCAACTGAGAATGTAGGAGTTGTGCACACTCCCCAGAAACCATGCGCCGACTTGCAGGATGCATTTGTGGTGGTCACACACTAGCTGCACATTCAGTGAATGGAATCCCTTGCAGTTGAATCCCTTGCGTGTTGTGACAGAGATCTGAGCGCCATGAGAGGGCAGTCAATGGGACCCGCTAGCTGTGGGAAACCAGGGATCTGGACAAATCTAATCACTCTTGCATCTTGGACATCCTTGTCCCGGGCAAAGTGCAAAAGTTGTGTGCCCTTGCAAAGATAGCATCCGTGACCTCGTGGATGCATCTGCGCATGGAGCCTTGTGATATCCCACAGTGGTCACCTGAGGAGCCCTAAAACGTGCCATTGGCATAGAAATTGAGCGCTGCTGTCACTTTCACGGCCATTGGCAGTGGATGCCCTCCATGTCCCTGTGGCACCAAATCCTGCAGTAGCTGGCAGGTTTGACCGACCAGTTTGCTAGACATGCAGTCTTTGGCAACACTGGTTATCGGTCATCTGCAGGAATGAAAGGCAGCATCTATAGAGCCTGGGCCTAGCTAGGCTCCGACCAACAACGGCTCACTGTGGGTCTTCAGTAGCGTGTGTGAGAGCCCCAGCCGCCCCTTCTTCCAGGGTGTACTGCTCCTCCCCAGGCACCTCCATCACTGTCTTCTCTGTCGTCTTCACTCTCTGAAAGCCACAAGGCATACGGCTAGTTCACCAGGCTCCATAGTCCTGATGTACTCCTCCTGCAGAATGAAAGAGAGAGATGCGTGGGTTAGCATGGGTGTAATAAGAGCCTGTCTTGGTCAAGTCTGAAGGCCCCTTAACACATCACGTAGAGAGCTGGCCACCACTTGGATGGCCAGAGATTAGTGTGCTGCATGACTGCCCGAAACCCCACCCATGTCCGCCCCACTCCACCTGACCAATAGGCAGCAGCTTTGCCCATTGGATTGAATGCTGTGCTCTCAGCTCAGGCGCAGGCATTCTCCTAACCCGCGTTGCAAGGCTGCATTGTTTGCACCATTGGGGAGACTGGTCTAAACTGGGATGATGACATTGCAAGGGGCTGTGAGCGCCTCCAACAGTGACTGCTGCACGTCCAGTGTCAGCACAGAGATTGTACAACATACCCAGTCATTCAACTGTTCTGCAGTCCACTAAAATGCTCATTTCTTTACAGTCTGGGCCCGAGGGGTAAAAAGCACTGGAGCACTTGGTGGCACTTTGATGCCTTTGTGTTATTTGTGTGGGTAGAGGAACAAGAGGTGCAACTCCAATCATAACAAATCATAGCTGTGCCTGAACTGTCTCAGCTGCAGAGGAATGGTCACTTTATTCAAGGTTTCCCTAATGCGTGGCAGCTTCCTTGCCCACTCCAGCCGCCACATGTGTTTGTGGACTACCTTCAACCACAGGGCAGCCCTTGTGCCCCCTCCAAGTTGCCTCAACTGCAGGGCAGCCCTTGCTCCTCGCCCTCAAGTCACCTCAACCACAGGGCAGCATTTGATTCCCACCCCCAAATTGCCTCAACCACAAGGCAGCCCTTGCCCCGCCACACCCGCAACAAATCACTTCAGCTGCAGGGCAGCCCTTGCCCCCCCAACACCCCCACGCCACGCCAGCATGCCTGAACCTTGAAGCCCAACAAGCGACCTGGGTGAACGTTCCATAACGTTACTGTGTATTCACCTCCGAGTTCCCCTCAAAGTGCGGCCCGCCAAGTGCATGCCTTTTATATGCTGTTGTGAAACACATTGACATGCAATCATGCCGACATGGGCGGATGATCGAGCGGGGGACGATATCAGTGGTAGGCCTTATAGTGATATGCTGATGTATTACAATAAGGTTCCCGACATCCAATGGCCATCGGCAGGCATGGCGGACGATCGCAAACTGGCTTCACGATATTGTGAAATGATTTTTTGCCTTCTTGTCATATTGTCCGCTCACGCCGCCAAACACGCCCGATGCCAGCAGGTACAGAAAATCCCGACCTACGTCCTCTTGTTCTGGATTCCTTCACCAGAAGACATAACTCTTGTGTATCCATTTATCATTGCAAAAACCATAACTTGCCTTCCAACCATTGAAACTGAAGAAAATACAAGCCAAATTCAAGTAAGCTGTCCTCTTACCCTTCAAGCCCTGCTAATTTCCCACAAAAATTGTTTCAGTAGATTGGAATATTCAGGGTCCAAGTCTTTTAGAGTTCTTATGCAAGCAATCTGTTGTTGCATAAATAGAAATGGTTGTAGCTAATTATAGGAAAAGAATTGCTTTGGTCACTACATATAGTAACATTGCAAATGTGTTCAAATATATTTTTCTACATAGAGACAATAACTATTATTGCTCTATATTCACAGGATTGTTATACAATAGGGGCCTAATGAGCTGTATCAGATGCACCTTTGTATCCTACATTTGAACTAATGACTAGTTTATTTGATTTTTTTTGAAATATGACAACAACTATGATAACTTACATTTACAGTGTGTCTAAAATATAAACAATCTAGCAAAGCACTTCATAAAGAAAGGGCCACAACATAATAGTTTTACATATTTACAGAATCTGTGATAACAGCTTCGTAGTTGACAGGGTGGTCCATGGAGCAACATAACTAAATTATAAATGTGAAGCTACGTATCTACATGCTGAGCAACCCTATCCTGCCTTTTCCTTTTTGCCACTGTCATTTAGTTGGCTTTCATGAATAACTTGTTATCCCAGTGGCATTTCGCACAGGAACAGGAGGAGGTCTTATGATCCCAAATGATATTAATACAGGACAAGTCAGATCCCAGAGGGAAACCTGGCTTGATACATCCTAACTTGTTTTTTTTTAGAAACTGCAGAAGAAAAGTTACTAAACTAATTCATAAGAGTCTGCTGATGAACTTATAACACAGAGTGGCATCTACCTGGCAATGTGAAAAATTGCCCAGGTATGTCCTGTACACAAAAAACAGTACAAATCCATCCCATCAATCTACTCTCGATCATCAGTAAAGTGGTGGAAGGGGTCATCGACAGTGGTATCAAACTGCACTTGCTGGGCAATAACCTGCTTGCTGGCACTTAGTTTGGGTTCCACCAGGGCCACTCAGCACCTGACCTCATTACAGCCTTGGTTCAAACATGTATAAAAGAGCTGAACTCCAAAGATAAGGTGAGAGTGACTGCCCTTGACACCAAGGCAGCATTTGACCAAGTGTGATATCAAGGAGCCCTAGTGAAACTGGAGCCAATGAGAATTAAGGGGAAAGCTCTCTGCTGGTTGGAGTCATACCTAGCACCTGCTGATTCCCCAAAGCCTGTTGACCATCTACAAGTCACAAGTCAGGAGTGTGATGGAATACTCCCCACTTTCCTGGATGAGTGTAGCTCCAACAACGCTCAAGAAGCTTGACAACATCCTGGACAAAGCAGCCCCCTTAATTGGCATCACATCCACAAACATTCATTCCCTCGTGATCGATGTACAGTGGCAGCAGTGTGCACCATCTACAAGATGCACGGCACAAACACACCAAGGCTCCTTGGACAGCACCTTCCAACCCAATGGCCACTACCACCTAGAAGGACAAGGGCAGCAGACACATGGAAACACCACCACCTGGAAGTACCCCTCCAAGCTACTTGCCATATTGCTGTTCCTTCGCTGCCACTGGGTCAAAGTCCTGGAACTCCCTCCCTAACATCATTGTGGGTATACCTACTTGGACTGCAGCAGTTCAAGAAGGTAGCTCACCACCACCTTCTCAAGGGCAATTAGGGATGAGCAATAAATGCTGGCCTGGCCAGCGATGCCCACATCCCATGAATGCATTAAAAAATGTATTTATTAAATAGAAAAATGAACTATATTACACCAGACAAATAGGTTGGAAAGATCTCAATATAAACACAAGAGGATGCTTCAAATTCACACTATTCCTTTACCCCAGCTATATCTTTGCAGGCACATAAACCAGTGAAGAGTTACCACTAGCTTGATACAAATTCTTCTTGCTTGGGACTGGCATAGTTGCAAACTGTTTACTTCCGGTGAATTCCTGATCATTCACTTGATGCTTTTCACCCAACTCATATCTTCCTTCAACTCTTCCTGAGACACCCAAACCACACTCCAAACTCACTGTTTCTGCAACTTCAGTGCAAACGAATGAGTTCCATAAACTCAGTCTCCCAGTAGTACCTCTGCTAAACTGATCACTTTACTGAGTTCTATAACTGACTATTCAGCCAACTACTGTTGCAATAGCCTCATAGTCTTTATTATCAGAGAGCTTAAAATTCCTATCCTTTTTGACACACACTGAACTCTCTCCCCTGACTTTTCTCTTTGTGTCACTTGATCAGTCTCTACACAACAGTAAAATTTTACTACTTTGTCTTTTTTTCCAGCATCACTTAATGTTCAACCCTTTTTAACCCATCTCTTTAATGTCAGGGTTTGTAAAACCTCATTGAAAATATATACATACAGACAAATCTAAAATACTTGACCTTTAGACAGGATTCTATCTAGACTCACAAACAACCTATATAAAACTGAAATAACTTTACCCTTCTTAACACACAAATTATATATATACATTCAACTTAAAAATTATACGTTGTTCAGCACATCGGCCATTTAGACCTGCAAGCCCGTTTTGCCATTCTGTGAGATCATGGCTTGGAGGCAAGCTTGAAGATAGAAGCTTGTGACTGAGTGGAGCTCGAGACAGAGTGTAAGCTTGGGAATTTGGTAAATGAGGGAATTTTAAGGATTAATCTCGTTCAAAATTCTGGTCAAATTTGCATTTAGCATTTAACTACAATTTACTGTTGAAGTTAAGTTTCTTTCAGTCTTAAGGGTAAAAAGCTCCCTGCTAGAGAGGCACCTACAGTTACTTAGGTAACTAGTTCAAACTAGTTTCACTAGCTAGCAGTGCCTGACTCAGCTTTGAGGAATTTCAACTAGTATAAATACAATTTATTATATCAATAATATAAATATGAAGATAGAAGTTTGCGACTTATTTAAGCTCAAAACAGAGTGTAGACTTGGGAATTTGGTAAGTGAAGGAATCTGGTGTGGTGAGGGAGGAGGTACTGTTCTGACCTTTTCCAAAAAAGGAGTGGACCGAGAGAAGGAGCTAGAAATCAGCAGCGGGACATGAGAGTTAAAGCCCAGAAGCATTAATTAGTTGAGCATGAGTGGTTGGTGAGTTGTAAGTTTCTTTTTCTCTCTATAAATGAGGCAGTAGTTTAAATTGATACTGGGGGAAAAAAATCAGTATTATATTAAACTTATAATTTAACTAGTTAAATCCTTGGTATAACTTGATAAAACTACAGATAATCATTGAGTGATATTTTTAAACCGACTTTGTTAAATAAACAGTAACAATGGCAGGGCAGGTGGCGTGTAGCAGCTGTAAGCATATTGAACTGGTGGACACCTGTGTGATCCACGGCAACGACATGTGCAGGAAGTGCACCAGCAGATAAGCCTAGAGATTACAAAAAACAGTAAAAAGGCTGAACTAAAGGCTCTCTACCTAAATGTATGTAGCATTTGTAACAAAATAGGTGAATTGTCGGCTCAAACGGAAATAAATATGTTTGGTCCGATAGCCATTACAGAGACATGGCTGCAGGATGACAAAGACTGGGACCTGAATATTCAAGGGTACATGAAATTTAGGAAGGACGGGAAGCTAGGAAAAGGTGATGAGGTGGCTCTGTTAATTAAGGATGACATTGGCACAATAGAGAGAGATGCCCTTAGTTCTGGAGATCAAGATATAGCATCAGTTTGGGTAGAGATAAGAAATAGTAAAGGCAAGAAGTCTCTTGTGGGAGTGGTTTATAGACCCCCTAACAGTAACCATACTGTAGGACAGAGTACACAGGAAGAAATAATAGAAGCTTGTGAGAAAGGTACAGGGATAATCATAGGTGATTCTTATCTACATAGAGATTGGATGAATTTGATTGGCAAAGGTGGCCTCGATAATGAGTTTACAAAGTGTTTTTGGGACAGTTTCTTAGAGCAGTACATTCTGGAACCAACCAAAGAACAGGCTATACTAGATCTGGTAATGTACAATGAGACCGGATTAATTAATGACTTCATAGTGAAGGCACCCCTAGTTGTAGTGATCATAATATGATTGAATTTCATATTCAGTTCGAGGGACAGAGGAGTGGATCTAAGGTTAGATCTTAACTGGGAAATTAGGTTAAGGGATAGATCAGTAGAGATGCAGTGGCAGAAATTTAAGAAGATATTTCAGAATACTCAGAACAGATACATTCCAATAAGAAAGAAAGGCCGCGATTTTCCAGTCCCTTTGGCATCGGGCATCTTGGTGGGCGGGTAGGTGGGGACACAATATGGCGAAAAGGCCAAAAATCGGCTTCACGCTGCTGCGAAACCAATTTGCAATTATCTGCTCACCTGTCAGTGGCGGGCTGCATTTCCTGCCGATGCACGTCGGGAACCTAATTTCTATACTTTAGCATCTCCTTATAAGCCCTGCTCGTAAGAATCAACCCCTGACGTGTTTCACAACTGTACATAAGCGACTTGCACCTAGTGAGCTGCGCATCACTCAGGACTTGAGGCTTATTTGCCTACTTTGCTTCGGGCAGCACTTGTGGTCATCAGTACCAGGCTTCGCAGGTAGCTCTGCATCCTTTTTAGCAGGGCTCACAGGCAGGGCTCTACATACCAGAACAGCCGTAATGTGCGGGTGGCTTTTCAACGGCTGCACAGCTAGAGCTTGCTTGGGGAAGGGAGTGAAGCTGAACTCAGGCAAGGGAAGAGTCTGCAGGATGAGGGCTGTACTGGAGAAGGGGGTTATCCCAGGGTGTGTTTGGGATAACATGTTGATCTGTGCAAGGTGCCTCAAAATGGTGAGGGCTGAGGAGGCAGTCTCCAGAGGAGATGAGGCCAGATGGGGGTGTAAGGGTGTGTGTGAGACAGTGGGCTGGCAGTGAGTGAACGCATGATGGCATTGTGGGCATGTGAGTTTAGTGTGATGAGATGGTTGCCTTACCCTGGTTGTATGGATGAGATCATTCATCCATTTTCTGCACTGGATGGCTGACCTCTTGTGTGCAGCATTGGCACTGACCACCTCTGCCACCACCTCCCAAGCCAGAGTGGTGAGACTGATGGGCCTCCTGCAGCCAGAGCGGGAGAGGACATCACAGCGGGCCTCCATGGCGTCCAGAAGACATCCCAGGGATGCATCACTGAATTGGTGGGTTGCACTCTTCTTGGCTTTTCGGGCCATGTCTTCACCGGAGCAGACCTAGGCTGCTAGCATTGAGAAGTATGTGTACAGTTGCAGTTTACATATGGTGTCCTGCATGAGGAAGCGGCGAGCTAACGGCATGGTGGAAAAATTGGAGGCGGCCCGCCAGTAACACAGCATGTTTCCTGAGGCTGCATTATTGATTAATTTATTGGGAGTTCTTTGAGGAAGTAACAAGCTACGTGAATAAAGGTGAACCGGTGGATGTGCTGTACTTAGAGTTCCAGAAGGCATTTGAGAAGGTGCCACATCAAAGGTTACTTGGCAAAATAAGAGCTCATGGTGTAACGGGTAATACAATGAATAGAGGGTTGGTTAGCTAATAGGAAACAGAGTGGGCATAAGTGGGTCATTTTTGGATTGGCAAGATGTGACAAAAGTGGAGTGCCGCAGTGATCAGTGCTGGGGCCTCACCTATTTACAATTCATAGGGATGACTTGAATGAAGGGACCGAATGTGTGATTGCTAAATTTGCTGATTGCACAAAGCTAGTTAGGAAAATAAGCTGTGAAGAGTAAGGACATAAGGAGTCTTAAAAGGGATATAGATGGGTTAAATGAATGGGAAGAATTTTGGTAGATGGAGTATAATGTGGGAAAATGTGGGCTTTGGCAGGAAGAATAGAAAAAAAAAACAATTATTTAAATGGAGAGAGATTACAGAATGCTGCAATACAGAGGGATCTGGGTGTCCTTGTCGATGAATCACAAAAACTCAGCATGCAGGTACAGTAATTAAGAAGTATAACAGAATATTGGCCTTTATTGCAATGGAGAAGGAGTATAAAAGTGGGGAAGTCTTGCTGCAACTGTACAGGTCATTGTCAAGACCTTAAGGAGGAACATATTTGCTTTGGAAGCAGTTCAGAGAAGGTTCACTAGACTGATTCCTGGGATGAGGGGTTTGTCTTCTGTTTGGATTGATTATAAATCTGTCAAGAATCTTGTGATGATACTGTCCATCCAGTGGAAGGTCTTCATATTTACTCCAATCAATTTTGCAACCAATGATCAAACTCCTCTTGTCAATAAATACCAATGAAATGAAGTGACTGAGGAGTGTAAGAATGCCATCAGCATTTTGATTTTTATATTCTTAATCCATTAGAGTTGGATGGGTAGAAACAGTCACTTGAAACGCTATTTTGAATATTTTCACTGGTGTTCTGTATATTAAAGGATACAGCATGTGACTGCCCATTGTATCTCATTTAGGATTAAAGGATAACAAAACGATTTCATTTGAGACAGTTATGATGAAAAGAACTGAGTGTAAAGGTATTTTTTTTCAGCCAGCATGAATTTGTTAGTACATGATAGATGCGTATGAAGTTTTGCCAGTGCCTGAGAGTACAGAATGCATCTGGAGCAAATCCAATTTTTCCAAGAGTCAGGAATGGATGATACCACTCAATGCCTGGATGAGTATAGCTCCAACAACACTCAAGAAGCTTGACGATGTCCAGGACAAAGCAGCCCACTTGACTGGCACCACATCCACAAACATTCACTCCCTCCACCACCGACGCACAATAGCAACAGTGTGTACCATCTACAAGGTGCACTGCAGGAATTCATCAAGGCTCCTTAGACAGCACCTTCCAAACCCACAACCACTACCATCTAGAAGAACAAGGGTAGCAGATAGATAGGAACACCACCATCTGGAAGTTCCCCTCCAAGTCACTCACCATCCTGACTTGGAAATATATTGCTGTTCCTTCAATGTCACTGGGTCAAAATCCTGGAACTCCTTTCCTAACAGCGCTTAGGTGTTAATGTCAACCTTGTTAGGTGTACCTACACCACATGGACTGCAGCGGTTCAAAAAGGCTGGTCGCCACCACCTTCTCAAGGGCATTTAGGGATGGGCAATAAATGCTGGCCTGGCCAGCGAAGCCCACGTGCCATGACTGAATAAAAAAAAGATATCAAATCCAAGAACTTTCCAGTCTCTGAATTCATTCCTTTCCTCGCCACTAGCTAAGGTTATAGTATATTGTTACCAACCTTGGCATCCTGTTTGCTATCAAGCTGGCCTTGCCAGCGATGCCCACATTGCGTAAATATTTTTAAAAAAATGCTGAGCTTCTGACCTCATAATTTCATCATTATGAAGACACTATTTCCACCTCTGTAAGATTACTCATCTCAGTCCCTACCTCAACCCCTCTCCTGCTGAAACCTTCATCAATGTCTTTTTTCATCTTGAGCTTCCAAAGCTTCCTTGTCAGGCTCCTGTCCTCCGACTTCCATAAAATTCAGCTCAACCAAATCTCTTCTGCCCATATTCCATCTGGCACCAAATCCCACTAACCTAACTGCCCCCTGGTTGCTGCCCTATATTGTTTTTTTGATTCCCCAATATCTCCAATTTAAAATGATTAAATTCATATTTAACTTTCTTCATGACCTTTCCCCTCCCTTTATCTGTAATCTCTTTTGACAGCTTCCCTACTCTCTGTGCTTTTGTCTATGGTTCTTGTGAGCATCTCCTCCTCATTTTGCCCCAATCTTGTCAATTGTACCTTAAACAACCTGGCCCAAACATGCTTGAATTTCCTGTCTCAGCCCTCTGCCTCTTCATCTCCCCATCTCCTTTAAGAAATCCCTCCTCTTTGAACATGTTTTTGGTCATCTATCTCTTTCTTTGACTCTGCATCCATATGCTTCTTATTATATCTCTGTGAAGTGCCTTGGGAAATATTTCAACATTAAAAGTATTGTATAAATGCAACCTTGTGTTGTTATCTAGACCCACAGTTATATAAATCTTTCTGAATTTGGAGGAGTTCAATTTCTTCCTGAACAGAGAGTGCATTTTAAACCAATATTCCTGTATTCCTGCTTTGGCAAGGTAGTGACTCCAGTTCATTCACCCTGTCTTGCAAAGAGATTAATGTGTTCATTCTTTGCTTTTCTTTGTAAGACAAAATAGCAAGTTAAGTGACCCTTCAGTGCAGCTATAAAGACTTCCCATAAAAATTACTCCAAAACTTTCTGATTTGACATTGTCGAAGAGAGTATTTGATGTTTCTATTTCCACTTCTGTTGAGAAGGGCATTATTCATTCTTCATCTCCAGGTTCTTTTAACATCCCCTGTCAGAGCAATTGTAACCAGTAAGAACATAAGAAATAGGAGCAGGAGTAGGCCATTTAGCCCCTGAACCTACTCTACTATTCAATAAGAACATGGCTGATCTGATTGTGGTCTCAATTCCACTTTCCTGCCGCCTCCCAACTTCCCCTGCCCCTGCCCCACACTAAACCCTTGACTCTCGTAGATCAAAAATCTGTCTAACTCAGTCTTGAATATATTCAATGACCCAGCCTCCGTTGCTTCCTGTGGAAGGGAATTCCAAAGACTTACAACCCTCTGAGAGAAGAAATTCCACCTCATCTCTGTCTCAAATGGGAGACCTCTTATTTTTAAACTGTTCTCCCTAGTTCTGGATTACTCCATGAGGGGAACCATTCTCTCAACATTTATCATGTAAAGCTCTCACAGAAACATATATGTTTCATTAGGATCACCTCTCATTCTTTTAAATTTCAATGGATATAGACCAAACCTGCCCAACCTTTCCTAATAGGACAAACCACACATCCCAGGAATCAGCCTAGTGAACCTTCTCTGAACTGCTTTCAATGCAAGTATGCCCATCCTTAAGTAGTGACCAAAACGTACACAGTACTCTTGGTGTGGTCTAAATATTTGGTTTATGCTCAATAGGCTTAGCTATTCAACCTTAAACCCTATTTCCTTTCATTATAGTCACTTCACAATCCTTATGCTCTTTTAGGATTAACCAATTACATCTTTCTTGGTACATTGCCATTATGGGTACCCCTGCAAAATATAATCATGCTTGAAGCTTCTCAACACCAAATGCATTAAACACTGTAGGCTATTCCCCTAACCTGCCTAGACCAGTCTATAACCTATTGATTTGGTCTAAATTACTCAACATATACACGTTGTGGTATCATCTATGAATTTATGAACAGTTCTGTGTTTGTCCTTATCTAAATAATTAATGAAAATGATGATTATCAATGGCCCCCAACCATTCAATAGGCTAATCAAGCATGTGTTAAATTTCCTAAACCATGAACTCAAGATAAGGTCTTTGGCATGAATGTCTCTTACAGCAAGCAATTCTTGAACTCAGCACAGTCTTCAGGATGCTACTCTACCTCTGGCAAATCCACCTGTCACCCTTGAAATACCAGCCATGCTATATTTTAGAGTGTCTTCAGACAGATCCTGGAACCTTAAGTACACCATCACATTTCAATTGTATGCTCTATGATGGCGCTGGTGGAAGGTGTCATTAGCTATTGTTGTAGAAAGTGCAATATTAATCTCCCAGTAACCACTCAGAGGTTTGCATTTCTGGGTCAAGTCATTAATGACATGTGGATTGCTTTAAAACAAAGGTCTCATGACACATTCACTTGCATGGTATGGAGCTACTGGTTACCAACTAGCAAACATTGACAGCATGAAATGCTTCTGATTATTGTCATATGAAAGTATTGTTAAAGGGAGCAAATATTGTCACTGGGTACTAATATATGTATATTATAATTTTTATATATAAAACTCCTTGGACCTTTGAGGATCCGACCAATCTATAAATTTTCAGTACCAATCATGTTATCCAAAGCAAAGTGGATGCAAGGAACTGCCCACAATGCTGATTGACTAATTTTTTAAAAATTCATTCACGGGACGCGGGCTTCGCTGGCTGGGTCAGCGTTTATTGCCCATCCCTAGTTGCCCTTGAGAAGATGGTGGTGAGCTGCCTTCTTGAACCGCTACAGTCCATGTGGTGTAGGTACACCCACAGTGCTGTTAGGAAGGGAGTTCCAGGGTTTTGACCCAGTGACAGTGAAGGAACGGTGATATATTTCCAAGTCAGGATGGTGAGTCACTTGGAGGGGAACTTCCAGGTAGTGGTGTTCCCATCTATCTGCTGCCCTTGTCCTTCTAGATGGTAGTGGTCGAGGGTTCGGAAGGTGCTATCGAAAGAGCCTTGGTGAATTCCTGCAGTGCATCTTGTAGATGGTACACACTGCTGCTACTGTGCGTCATAGAGTCATAGAGGTATACAGCACAGAAAAAGGCCCTTCGGCCCATCGAGTCTGTGCCGGTCAAACAAGTACCTAGCTATTCTAATCCCATTTTCCAGCACTAGGCCTATAGCCTTGTATGCCATGGCATCGCAAGTGCACATCCAAATACTTCTTAAATGTTATGAGGGTTTCTGCCTCTACCACCCTTTCAGGCAGTGAGTTCCAGATTCCCACCACCCTCTGGCTGAAAAAATTCTTCCTCACATCCCCTCTAAACCTCCTGCCACTTACCTTAAATCTATGCCCCCTGGTTATTGATCCCTCCACCAAAGGGAAAACTTCCTTCCTGTCTACCCTACCTATGCCCCTCATAATTTTATACACCTCAATCATGCCCCCGCCTCGATCTCCCCTGCTCCAGGGAAAATAGCCCCAGTCGATCCAATCTCTCCTCATAACTTAAACTCTCCAGCCCAGGCAACATCCTGGTGAATCTCCTCTGCACTCTCTCTAGTGCAATCACATCCTTCCCATAATGCAGATTCCAGAACTGTACACAATATTCTAGCTGTGTCCTAACCAGCATTTTATACAGTTCCAGCATAACCTCCCTGCTCTTATATTTCTATGCCTCGGCTAATAAAGGCAAGTATCCCATATGCCTTTTTAACCACCTTATCTACCTGTCCCGCTACCTTAAGGCACCAGGGGACTTGCACACCAAGGTCCCTCTGATCCTTGGTACTTCCCAGAGTCCTACCATTAACCACCGTCGGTGATGGAGGTAGTGAATGTGGATGTGGTGCCAATCAAGTGGACTGCTTTGTCCTGGACAGTGTCCAGCTTCTTCAGTGTTGTAGGAGCTGCACTCATCCAGGCAAGGGGGGGTACTCCATCACACTCCTGACTTATGCCTTGTAGATGGCGGGCAGGCTTTGGGGAATCAGGAGGCGAGTTACTCGTCGCATGATTCCTAGCCTCTGACCTGCTCTTGTAGCCACAGTATTTATATGGCTAGTCCAGTTCAGTTTCTGGTCAGTGGTAACCCCCCAGGATATTGATAGTGGGGGATTCAGTGATTGTAGTGCCATTGAACATCAAGGGGAGATGGTTGGATTCTCTCTTGTTGGAGGTGATCATTGCCTGACACTTGTGTGGCGCGAATGTTACTTGCCAATTGTCAGCCCAAGCCTGGATATTGACCAGGTCTTGCCGCATTTGGACATGGACTGCTTCAGTAACTGAGGATTCGCCAATGGTGCTGAACATTGTGCAATCATCAGCGATCATCCCCACTTTTGACCTTATGATGAAAGGAAGGTCATTGATGAAGCAGCTGAAGGTGGTTGGGCCTAGGACACTACCCTGAGGAACTCTTGCAGTGATGTCCAGGAGCTGAGATGACTGACCTCCAACAACCACAACCATCTTCCTAGCCAACCAGTTTTCCCCCTGATTCCCATTGACTCCAGTTTTGCTCGGGCTCCTTGATGCCACACTCGGTCAAATGCTGCCTTGATGTCAAGGGCAATCACTCTCACCTCACCTCGGGAGTTCAGCTCTTTTGTCCATGTTTGAACCAAGGCCATAACAAGGTCAGGAGCTGAGTGGCCCTGGCGGAACCCAAACTGGGCATCAATAAGCAGGTTATTGTTAAGCAACTGCTGCTTGATAGCACTGTTGATGACCCTTTCCATTACGTTACTAATGATCAAGAGTAGACTGATGGGGCGGCAATTGGCCAGTTGGATTTGTCCTGATTTCTGTGTACAGGACATGCCTGGGCAATTTTCCACAAAGCCAGGTAGACGTCAGTGTTGTAGCTGTACTGGAACAGCTTGGCTAGGGGAGCAGCAAGTTCTGGAGCACAAGTCTTCCGTACTATTGCCGGAATATTGTCAGAGCCCATAGCCTTTGTAGTATCCAGTGCCTTCAGCCATTTCTTGATATCATATGGAGTGAATCGAATTGGCTGAAGACTGGCATCTGTGATGCTGGAGACCTCCGGAGGAGGCCGAGATGGATCATCCACTTGGCACTTCTGGCTGAAAATTGTTGCAAATGCTTCAGCCTTATCTTTTGCACTGCTATGCTGGGCTCCTCCATCATTGAGGATGGGGGTATTTGTGGAGCCACCTCCTCCAGTGGGTTGTTTAGTTGTGCACCAACATTCACAACTGGATGTGGCAGGTCTGCAGAGCTTAGATCTGATCCGTTGGTTGTGGGATCGCTTAGCTCTTTGCTGCTTATGCTGTTTGGTACACGAGTATTCATGTTTCTTTATAGCTTCACCAGGTTAACACCTCATTTTTAGGTATGCCTGTTGCTGCTCCTGGCATGCCCTCCTGCACTCTTCATTGAACTGATGTTACCGATATTCCTAATGACAGCATGGAATGATCATTTTGCCTAAAGGCTCAGGGTGGTTATAACACTCCCAGCCACTGACAGTCCAGTAGCTGTGTTGGAGTTGGGATGTAGAATAAGCTGTATGTGATGTTACTCATCAATAGCCTCCATTGTGAAACACAGCCAATGGGTTAGTCAGAGATAAAGTGAGGGAAATACTAGCTGTGTGATTAGCCTGGTCATTGTTCCTCTTCTTATCCCTTCAATACAAATCAAAGACACAGGGTTATTTCCAATATGTCAGCTGTAGCTCAGTTAGCAGCATTCTTGCCTCTGATTTACAAGGTTCCAAGTTGAACTTGAATGCCAACAGTAGATCGCAAAATCAAGGATGACACTCTATTGTGTTACTGAGGGAGTGCTGCCTTTTCGATGAGATATTAAACCAAAGCAACTTCTGGCCTCTTCTGTGGATATAAAAGTTTTCCTGGCACTTCTTCAAAGAAGAGCAAGGTAATTATCCCCAGTATCCTGGCTAATATTTATGCCTTAATCAACATCACAACAAACAGATTATTTGGTCATTATCACATTGCCGTTCCTGGAACCATGTTGTGCGCAAATAGGCTGCCATGTGTCCTACATACAACAGTAATTACACTTCAAAAGTACTTGATTGGTTGTAAAGCACTTTGAGACATCTGGCAGTGGTGAGACATGTTATATAAAGGCATGTCTTTCTTTGGAGGAAACACATAAGCTGGGATTGACGAGAATGAAAATTCCCGTCCAAAATCAACAGACCGTTGACTGGTCCATTAAATTTTCCACCTTGCCCACGATGATGCCCGCCATGGGCAGGACCTGAAAATCCTAGCCATAGTGTTTGAGTTGGAGAGGGCAGGGGTTAAGTAGGAGAACACCAGCATAAGGCAAACAGCTAGATGGTAAAATGTTGTCAACATTGAAAGGAAGGAAAAATTAGCAGAGAAAAAAAGTTATCAACAAATTCTTGCAAAGTGCATATTAGGCACTATGAAACCCCTTGACCTTGTACCTAAAAGTGCTGGACTCTTTTAAAAGGGCAGAATTGGAACCAAAAATAAATAATGTTGAGATGATAAAAAATAGAATGTGTGATCTTACAATGCTATTACAAGCCAACAAACAGCACCTGCTATTAACTAGATTTGCCCATACCCATTTAATGTAATTGATATTTTGCTTTGCAAGTTGCTGAAAGTATGAGATGTAGTTGGTGCGGCATCCTGAACAGGAATATTAGTGAACAGGGCAAACAACTGTGTTTCTCCTCAACCATTTAGATTGAAGTATTGTGAAAGTAACAGTGCAAAGACTGAAAGGGAAGTGCAAATTAGAGTGGGTGAATTCCATGTCAAATCAGGTACCAAAAGAGAAATAAAGGCTGGAATCTTCCAGTCCCACCGCTAGACGGGTTCCCCCTCAGCACAGCCGGTGAGCCATTGAAATCTCCGTTCACATCAGCAGGGCCGGGAGATCCTGCTGGTGTGTGGGGCTGGAAAATTCTGGCCAAAGAGAGGATAGAAGGACTACATTAAGAGAGAGAGAGAGAAAAAAAGAGAAACATTTTTTTTAAATTTTGCATTTTTTGCAAAACATATTTCCAATAGCAATTCCAACATTTCTGCTCCTCCAGTTCCCAGCAAAGTTATCAAATGGACCTTTAATGGGCCTGTTCTGATCCATTGCTCTTGAACTGATTGGAAATGTACGCTCAGACTAATTCGAAGTGAAAATTGCAATAATTTACATTCCCATCCTAAAAGCCTGGTTTCCATTTTAAAATGGGACTGTGTCATCGGAAAGAGGTGGACTCTTTGGACAGCCAACGTTAAGCTCTTTTCAAAATGGAACCCACCACATCCTCAGTGTCAATGGATAGGTAAGCTACCAAGGCCATTTTGAGGCTATTGCCACCACATTAACTGGTGAAGGCAGTGAAAATCAACCTCCTGATGTGAGTTAAATTCAGTCATGAAGGGAAATTTGATCCTAAAATTCATCTATCTCCAATTATTATTCCGTTTTGCCTGTTGAAAATCCTTATGTGTGGAAATTGAGTGAAGAAATTTGGTTCAGTTGTAATATTCTCCATTGTGATTAATCTGCTAACGCTAATGACACAAGCTCCCACGTAACAAATGGCTAGTGTTTTGTTTGAGATCTTGGCACATGTGGAACTCTGCGTCAGAAAGGGTCAACATCTTCAGCAGAGAAGAATGCAAGAAATTGTAAAAAATGCTGGGGTATGAACTTAACAGGAAGTCACTGTGAATACCAGCATCAATTTTACATTGTGCGTAACTTATACAATAACTTGCATACTTGTAACTGTAATAGAAGTTTGTCCAAGTTACATATAGTTTCACACCATTAGTTATTATTGCTTATAACTTACTATAGTTTGGTGGAAGATTGGAACAGCCGACATAAGAAACACATTTAATAGAATGTGACTATGTAATTTGAGTTGTGAGCATGGAAAAAGTGTGATCAATATTCAGTTAACAAAAGCTAAAGGTTGGAATAAACCAGTTACCATGGATAAATATAATGAGTGAGATAGGTAATGGTTTAGGATATTTAATTTCTGTTCACTTAAAGAGAACTGTGTTCATTGAAGAATGTTCAACTGACCTTGGATTTTTCTTGCCAAACACTTTGATATAACAACAAATTTGTCATAAAAGACATGACAGTAACACACGACTGCTTCAGATCCACACTCATTCAACAATAAATACAATGGAGTTCTTGTCTCCACCTCTTGGGCTGTAATCTAGCAGAACAAATTGTTCCACCATACTAGAAGCCACCCAATTTTTATTGTATTGGTAGATGGGTAGGGTTGACACAGAGAAACAATTTCCTTTTTCTGGGAATTCCAAACCATGCGGGTATAAATTTAAAATTAGAACGGAGCAATTCATGGGCAAATTTAGAAATCGTGGATAGAATTTCATGATTATGGCGGGGGTGCATCTGTCACCTGGAAAGCTGGTGGCAACCCAGCTGCAGCTATTCTTGGGAATCCCAATATGATTAAAACCTTGCCTACTAGGCCCCAAGGCAGCTTGTCAGCGTAGTCTTGGCAGTTGGCCCGCATGTCATGCACCCACCCAACCCACTCACCACAGTGAGGGGATGAGACTGTTAAGTGGCCACTTAAGGGATTCAATTGGCCTCCAGGTGGGAAGGCCATCCTCAATGCTTCCAGCCCCAGGTTTAATAAGAGGAAGGCAGGAGGGTGGCAAATGTCCATCCCACGCCTTCCTGCACGATCACATAGTCCGGCCGCATCTGAACCCGCCTCGGGGGTGAGGGTCGGAGGGGGGATGGTGGTGACATTAAATTCCACCCCATATTTTTCTCACAAAGGGCAGAAGAAATGTGGACTCTTTCTTCCAAATTGCTGTGGGTGCCAAGTCAATTGAAATTTAAAAACTGAAATTGTTAGTTTTTCTTTTAGGTGTAAGTATCAAGGAATAGAAGAACAAGAAATAGGAGCAAGTGTAGACCATATGATCCATCGAACCTGCTCCGCCATTCAACGTGATAATGGCTAATCCAGAGCGTCAACTCCACCTTCCTGCCCACTTCCCATATCCCTTGATTCCTTGTCTATCCCAGCCTTAATTCAACAATGGAGCATCCACAACCCTCTGGGGAAGAGAATTTCAAAGATTCACCAGACTTTGAGTGAAGCAATTTCTCCTCATCTCAGTCCTAAATGGTCAGCACATATCGTGAGGCTGTGCCCCTGTGTCTTTTAATTCCTTCATGGGACATGGGCATTGCTGACGAGGCCAGTATTTTTATTGCCCATACCTAATTGCTCTTGAGAATATGGCAGTGAGCCACCTTCTTGAACTGCTGCAGTCTATGTAGTGTAGGTACACCCATAGTGCTGTTAGCAAGGGAGTAACAGGACTTTGACCCAGCAACAATGAAGGAACGGCGATATATTTCCAAGTCAGGGTGGTGTGTGGGGTCATGGAGAAGAACTTGCAATTGGTGGTGTTCCCATGCATCTGCTGCCCTTGTCCTTCTTGGTAGTTGAGGTCATGAGTTTCAAAGATGCGAAGGAGGACCACGTCAGTGGTGGAGGGAGTGGATGTTGAAGGTGTTGGATGGGTTGCCAATCCAGCAGGCTGCTTTGTCCTGGATGGTGTTAAGCTTCTTGAGTGTTGTGGGAACTGCACTCATCAGGCAAGTGGAGAGTATTCCATCATACTTCTGACTTGCATATTGTAGGTGGTGGACAGGTTTTGAGAAGTCAGGAAGTGAGTTACTCTCCGCAGAATTCCCAGCCTGCTCTTATAGCCACAGTATTTATATGGCTGGTCCAGTTCAGTTCTAGTCAATGGTAACCCCCAGAATGTTGACAGTGGGGGATTCAGCGATGGTAATGCCATTGAATGTCACGGAGGGATGGTTTGATTCTCTCTTGTTGGAGATGGTCATCGCCTGGCACTTGTATGGCGCGAATGTTATTTGTCACTTATCAGCCCAAGCCTGAATGTTGTCCAGGTCTTGCTGCATATGGGCACGGTATTTTAGTGGAAACAATCACTCAGTGTCTACCAAGTCCTGTCAGAATTTTATAGATTCCAAGGAGATCACTTTTCATTCCTCTAAACTCCAGAGAATATAAGCCCAATTCACTCAGCCTCTCACCATAGGTCCCAGGGACCGATTTAGTGAACCTTCGCTGTACTGCCTCCAACACAAGTATATCCTTTCTTAATTAAGGACACCAAAACTGCACACAAGTTTCCAGATGTGGCCTCACCAACGCCCTGTACAGCTGTACCAAGACTTCTTTATTCCTGTACTGTAAGTCATTAATACAGATTCTAAATACCTGAGGCCCCAGCACTGATCCTTGCATGAATTGATGAAGCAATCAAGCAATCACTGCCTGCCAACTCCATAAGCCCTGTTCATGCGCATTCTCTGCTTTCTGTCCATTAACCAATCCTCTATCCATGCCAATATATTAACCCCAACTCCATAAGCCCTGGTTTTGGCTTTTAACCTTTTGCGTGGCACATTATCGAATTCCTTTTGGAAATCCAGGTATACTACATCTACAGGTTTTGCTTTATCTACATCGCTAGCTACATTCCCAAAAAACTACAACAAATGTGTCATCTGAACTGGACTAGCCACATAAATACTTTGGCTACAAGAACAGGTCAGAGGCTGGGAAATCTGTGGTAAGTAGCTCACCTCCTGACTCCCCAAAGCCTGTCCACCATCTACAAGGCACAAGTCAGGAGTATGATAGAATACCCTCCACTTGACTGGCTCCCACAACACTCAAAGAGCTTGACACCATTCAGGACAAAGCAGGCCTCTGGATGGGCACCCCGTCCACCATCTTAAACATTCAAGCCCTCCAACACCGATGCACAGTGGCAGCAGCATTTACCATCTACAAGATGCACTGCAGTAACTCTCCATAGCTCCTTCGACAGCACCTTCCAAACCCACGATCTCTACTGCCTGGAATGACAGCAGATGCATGGGAACACCTCAACCTGCAAGCTCCCCTCCAAGCTTCACATCATCCGGACTTGGAGCTATTGATTTTTTTTATTCATTCATGGGATGTGGGTGTCACTGGCTAGGCCAGTAATTATTGCCCATCATTAATTGCCCTTGAGAAGGTGATGGTGAGCTGCTTTCATGAACTGCTGCAGCACCCGTGGTGTGTGTACACCCGCAGTGCTGTTAGGAAGGGAGTTCCAGTATTTTAACCCAGCGACAGTGAAGGAACAGCATTGTATTTCCAAGTCAAGATGGTGAGTGGCTTGGAGGGCAACTTCCAGTTGGTTGTTTTCACAAGCATCTGCTGCCCTTGTCCTTCTAGAAGGTAGTGATTGTGGGTTTGAAAGGTGCTGCCTCAGGAGTCTTGGTGAGATCCTGCAATGCATCTTGTAGATGGTACAGTTTGCTGCCACTGTGCGTCTGTGGTGGAGGGAGTGAATGTTTGTGGTTGGGGTGCCAATCAAGTGGGTTGCTTTGTGCTGGATAGTGTCAAGCTTCTTGAGTGTTCTTGGAGCTGCAGTCATCCAGGCTAGTGGAGAGTATCCCATCACACTCCTGACTTGTGGTAGGCAGGCTTTGGGGAGGCAGGAAGTGAGTTACTCACCACAGGATTCCAAGCCTCCAACCTGCTCTTGTAGCCACAGTATTTATATCGCTAGTCTGGTTCAGTTTCAACGGTAACCCCCAGGATGTTGATAGTGGGGATTCAGGAACGATAATGCCATTGACTATCAAGGGGCGATGGTTAGATTCTCTCTCTTTGGAGATGGCCATTGCCTGGCACTTGTGTAGCATGAATGTTACTTGCCACTTGTCAGGTGATGGTGTAGTGGTATTGTCACTGGACTAGTAATCCAGAGACGCAGGGGTAATGCTCTGGGGACCCGGGTTTGAATCCCACCACAGTAGATGGTGGAATTTGAATTCAATAAAAATCTGAAACCATTGTGGTTTGTTGTAGAAACTGATCTGGTTCACTAATGTCCTTTAGGGAAGGAAATCTGGCCTATGTGTGACTCCAGACCCACAGCAATGTGGTTAACTCTTAAACGCCCTCTGAAATGACCTGGCAAGCCATTCAGTTGTATCAAACTGCTACAAAGTCTCAAAAAAGGGATGAAACTGGATGGAGCATCCAGCATTGACCTAGGCACCGCAAAAGGCAATGGCCACCTCAGCCCTGTTGATCCTGCAAAGTCCTCCTTGCTAACACCTGAGGGCTAGTGCCAAAATTTGGAGGACTATCTCACAGACTAGTCAAGCAACAGCCTGACATTGTCATCCTCAAGGAATCATATCTTCCAGATCATATCCCAGACACCACCATAACCATCCCTGGGTATGTCCTATCCCACCGGCAGGACAGACTCAGCAGAGGTGATGGCACAGTGGTGTACAGTTGGGATGGAGTTGCCCTGGGAGTCCTCAACATTGACTCCGGAACCCATGAAGTCTCATGGCATCAGGTCAAACATGGGCAAGGAAACCTCTGCTGGTCACCACATACCACCCTCCCTCAGCTGATGAATCAGTACTCCTCCATGTTGAACATCACTTGGAGGAAGCACTGAGGTGGGTACGCTGGATGGGGGACTTCAATGTCCATCACCAAGAGTGGCTTGGTAGCACCAGCACAGACCGAGCTGGCCGAGTCCTAAATACATCACTGCTAGACTGGGTCTGCAGCAGGTGGTGAGGGAACCAACAAGAGGGGAAAAAAACATACTTGATCTCATCCTCACCAACCTGTCTGCCGCAGATGCATCTGTTCATGACAGTTGCAATAGGAGTGACCACCTCACAGTTGTTGTGGAGACGGTCCCGAGGATACCCTCCAATGTGTTGTGTGGCACTACCACCGTGCTAAACGGGTTAGATTTCAAACAGATCTATCAACTCAAGATGGGGCATCCATGAGGCACAGTGGACCATCAGCAGCAGCAGAATTGTATTCGAACACCATCTGTAACCTCATGGCCCAGCATATCCCCGACTCTACCATTACCATCAAGCCAGGGGATCCACCCTGGTTCAATGAAGAGTGCAGGAGACCATTCCAGGAGCAGCATCTGGCATATCTAAAAATGAGGTGTCAACCTGGTGAAGCTATAACACAGGACTACTTGCATGCCAAACAGCATAAGCAGCAAGTGATAGACAGAGCTAAGGGATCCAACAACTAATGGATCAAATCTAAGCTCTGCAGTCTGCCACACCCAGTCATGAATGCTGGTGGACAATTAAACAACTCACTGAAGGAGGAGGCTCCACAAATATCTCCATCCTCAATGATGGAGGAGCCCAGCACATCAATGCAAAAGATAAGGCTGAAGCATTTGTTACACTCTTCAGCCAGAATTGCTGAGTGGATGATCCATCTCGGCCTCCTCTGGAGGTCCCCAGCATCATGAACTGAGACAGAACAAACTGATTAAAAATGCAAGGTCAATTTCCAATGTGAAGTTGAGAAACAAACAAATCACCTTCAGAGGAATGTAAAGAGAGAGACATTTCCTATAATATAGTCAACAATCAAAACTGGTAACTGTCTAAGGAAGAGACATGAAAATGCAAGTGAAAAAGTGTCAATTAAGTCATCAGCAGAGGAAACAGGCTGAAGGCTGCTCTCTCTCACTCTTTTGGAATACGTTTGTTATCCGGTTCAAGAAGCTAATTCTACCAGAAACCTACCAGTGAGCCCAGGTCTCGTAATAATTGCAACATCTTCTACATTTGACCACATCCAAGGAACCAGCTGACCCAAATCGGTCACAACGTTCAAAATCTACGCCTCAAGGACAATTGAAGGACATTAAACAATATAATCTCTTACCTTTTTTATTGGACACTAACTCCCCTTATCTCTGATACTTGTGCTTATGTTTGTGTGTTGACCCATCTAATTGCATGAAGGCTGAATGCTTGATGTCGCATTTTTGCTTTTCTCTGGTTTAGTGATTTAAAAATTTGTTCTTTTTTGATTGGCTTCTTATTGCTCACAGCTTAAATAGTTAAATACATTCTGATTTGGAAAAGATATACTCTCATGAAAAAGGAACTTAAACCATTTTGTGACCAACCAAGGGTGTTGAATAGAGGGAAGCCAGTTCACTCCTTTCTCACTTGGTCGTAACAACTCCTTCCACCACCGATGCACAGTAGCCGCAGTATGCAACATCTACAAGATGCAATGCAGCAAATCATAAAGGCTCCCTCAACAGCAGCTACAAACCCATGACCTCTACCACCTAGAAGGACAAGGACAGCAGACGCATAGGAACAAAACCACCTTCATGTTCTCTTGCAAGTCTCACACAACTGTGACTTGGAACTATATTACACTGGACCGCATTGGTTCAAGGAAGCAGCTTGCCATCACCTTCTCAAGGGCAAAGATGGAAAGCCAATAAATGCTGGCCTTGCCAGGGATTCTCACATTCCAAGAACAAATTTGAGCTACGGACATTGTGTGTTAACATAATATTTGGTGCTTGATTCTTGATCCATTTAATAGCCAACTTGCGAAGTGCTCAGCTAAATAACTCCTGGACAGTGAAACAGAAGGAAAGGCATTTACACAGATCAGAAGTTTTGGGGAAGATGGTCATTGGACTAGTAAGCCAGAGGCCCAGGTTAATGCTGTGGGGACATGGGTTCAAATCCCAACATGGCAGCTGGTGGAATGTGAAATCAATTAATGAATCTGGAATAGAAAGTTAGGCTCTGTAATGGTAAAAACCATCCGATTCATTAAGAAGGAAATCTGCCATCTCTATCTGGTTTGGCCTGCATGTGACTCCAGACCCACAATAATGTGGTTGACTCTTCACTACCCTCTGAAATGGCCTAACAAGCCACTTCAGTTCAAGGGCAACAAATGCTGGCTTGAATAGGGACACCCTCATTCCATGAAAGAATTTTTTAGAAGTTGACATATTCTCCTGCATTTTCTCTTTGTCATTGTGCATCAAGCTTACACTATGCAGTAATGAAATAGCTTGTGGTGACAACATATTAAGATGTCACTTGTTTGTACACTGATCGTAGCAGGCCAAAAAAAATTCTTCCTCACCTGCTCCCATTTTCAGGCCACAAGTGTGGCAGAATTTATACACTTTGTCACCTGACCCAATGCTTCTAGGTGTACTTCTTAATGCTGAGTATATCTTGCCTTCAAATAGGGCCATACATTGATACAGGCTCTTCAGTCAGAGGACCTCCGACATCTTAATGTTGAATGGAGCCCAAGCATTTTTCAGGTAAAATCTGAATTGCAGCTTTCAGGGCAGCCAGCTCATCCACTTAAAAGGTGGCAGCACTGAAAATCCCATTTCTTTATTTATCTTGGCATGCTCCCCACATCTCAGGAACTACATGCTTGGATGGCTGGTAGCATATAGTAATGACTTGACCTCATCTTAGCAGGTAAGGTCAGCTCACCATTGCTTGGGTGAATGATAGTTCCTGATGAGCAGCAGACCAATCGGTGCTGCATGAGAGTAACATTATTGGTTGTATAGCGTTCTTTGTCATAATTGGCCATCTGTGTCTGCGTTCATCCCAATAATCTTCTCAATGGAAAAATGTTTTCCAATCTCTAGCTTTCCTTGAAACCTTCTAGTTTGTAATCTTGTTGGTCAGCAGAAGCTGAATGGATAGCTACACATGGCAGAGCAACCTCAGGTAGCTTGTCATTGAGAGCAGTGATGATGTCTGGAACCATAGTGAGCAAAATTATTCATGTGCATGCAGGTATGTCAATATAGTTCATCCATAGCAATAACTGCATGGCCAGGGTAATATCACTTCATAAGCCATTAACTAGGAATGAATAAAGTCCAGGTTAAACAGTTGCACTGATTCTGGATGAATATTTATATTTACCAATTCCTAAACATCTCGCAAAATAAAACAAAATCACACAATTAGGGTGTAACTTGCATATCTGAAACATTAATCAGTTCCCAATCTGATTAACTGACAAGACTACAGACCAAAATATTTAATCAAAGCATGAGAAGCACTTACTGCTGAGAGTACTTGAGATAAATGGAAGTTATCTCCATTTTTATGTCATTTAAGAAAACATTAAATGTACTTTTGAACATTTAGACTGGCTCCTGTGATAATTCAAAAGGCTAAGCAATAATTAGCTGAGCTGTAGAGATTAGGAACGTCCAGGATTCAGTCCTTCTGTTAAATTAGCTGATATTAGGCATTAGAGTGACAGGGACAGTAGAATTTGCTTCAGTGTCATTTTAGTGGAAGAGAAAAGTTGTCCAGAGTTCCTTTTGCTGAACTCAATCCAGAAGCTACTGTTGAAAATGTGTTCATGTGAGAGAACATAACCAGACTGTAATATTTCCATCAAAATCATCAGTCACTGTTTTCAGGTAAATCAATTTGCTGAAATAACATGTGCTCTAGTGTCGTGATTGTGGTTGTAGACAATTAACCGAGAAGTATAGGGTAGAACATCCATTGGTTTTGTTAATCATTTGACATCACTTTGATGGAAGGTCAGCAGAAATCCCAGAGAAACAACATAAACAGGTTGTTTAAGTCTCTCTGCCAGGATATCCACTGATCATCTACCAAAGTTTTAGCACAATGATAAGGAGAAACAAGGTGGGCATTCCAGACATTTGAGTTTAAATCCTACCTTGACAAATTATAATTGATGGGTGAGCAACAGAAAATCAAAATACTTCTGGATTGGCTCACTAACATTTTTTGCGGAAGGGAAATTTCTAGTCCTACACTATTTGATTTACACTTGAAGAAAACTAATCATAGACAAAACAATTTGGAACAGATATTAGGAATGAAAGAAATTATTTACAATATTCCATGAAGTTTTCTGGGAGACATACAAGAAGCAAAATATAATACAGGTCATTCTAGGCTGCTGTATGCTATTTTTGTATAATTGAGTATCCAAATTTGAATTAGAATCTATTGTATTTTAATCTGTCTGCATTACAAAGCTTTGCAAGGCAGCAACCTGAATCAAAACAGCAGAACACTGAGGTGACAATCCTTTTTTGGATGAGAACAAGGATGAATGTGAATCCCCACATTCTCCATCCTCTATTTTCTAGTACAGAAAGATATTCTAAAAATTATAAGACAAACACTCAATGCTGACATGCATATAATTTAGTAAAACAGACAATTATGTAAGAGAGTAACAAAAAAAAAGTTTAGGTCACCAGGGAAACGGAATTAAATGATGAGGGATGAGTTGACACTCAAAATGATCGGATAATAATATTAATATAGACAGCTTTGAACACATTACAAAGAAGTTTGATTTGGCAGGGTAGTACTAAATGGGTGGTGTTCATGGGCCACCTATTATACTGCCTGAAAGATATTCTGTTCCATTGAAGTCAATGGGCGGAAATTTGTGCTCTCGTTGGTGGTGAGCTTGGAGGCGGGAAGGGCATGTACTTAGGTGGAATGGCGGTTTACCCAAGTACCGCCAACTTCAGAATAAAGTTCTGGGCAGGAAGGCCCATGGTAAACCTTTCCAGCCTGCTGCCAATTAAGACCCTTAAGTGGCCAATTAAGGACCACTTGAGGACCTCATCTTACTGCCGCTGGGATTAACCTAGTTGCTGGCAAGTCCGTCATCATGCGATGTGCACGACAGCTACTACCCAGTGAGCAGCTTGTCACCTCCAGGGGTGACATGCCTGATCGAGGGACTGGACATCAGGAAGGGGGGATCACTGAGAGCCATCCCTCTGCCCTTGCTTCTGACCCCCCAGCCCCCTCTCCCCATGACCCGCACCCTGTGTAGCCCCCCCACCCCCACATCACTTACCTTTGTGCTGGATTGCTCCAAGTTCCTGGAACTCTAGGGGCTGATCTTCCAGCAGCAACCATGGCCTTCTGAGCCCAAAAGCTGCTGGCCTCTAATTAGCCAGCAGTTCTCGCAAGGCAAGACTTTCAGCCCCCGGGGAACTGATTCCAGAGGAGGGCCCTCTACGGGCCTTGCCGCTGCCTGATAGGCATGGGGTTTGGTAGGCCTTCCGGAAAAGAGACAGCCGACAGGTGAGACCCCCACTGCCTCAACAAGATCCCACCCAATATTCTGCACTACTGACAAAGCTGGGCTTCCACCCATTCTTCCCAAATTATAACAAATTTACTAAGGTTATCACAACACTGAATTTGATATAAGGAACAGGAAAAAAAGCAACAGAACTCAAAATGGAAAAACATATATGAAATGTCAAATTAATTTGGAGGGTAATGTTTAGACTTTAGAACATTAGCACAATACAGCCAGAGAAAAAAGGCCTTCTTTTATCAGTTGACTTCAGTTGGCAGCATTTCACCTGGAAATTAGAAGGTTGTGTTCAAGGTCCATTACAGACTTGCACTCAACTTCCGTGAATAATGCAATGTGGCACTTGATAAATGTCGCATTGTCCGAGATGCTATCTTTTTAATAAGATATTAAGCCAAGGCCCAGTCTGTTTGTATGGATGTAAAATATCCCTTGGTACCCCTTCATAGATAACCAGGAAGTTCTCCCAATGCCCTGATCAACACTCTATTACCAACACCACCTAAAACAGATTATCTAGTCATTCATTCATTCATTTGCTGCTGGTACCATCTCACGGCATACAAATTAGAAGTTAAGCAGCTCACCACCACCTTCTCATGGGCGGTAAATTCTGGCCTTGCTAGTGATGCCCACATCCCAGGAATGAATAAAAAAAGCCTGTCTACATCAAAGCATACCTTCAAAATAATCAAATTTAATCAAAGCAAATTGTTATAGCATAATGTATTGTTGTTTATTTCAGGATACTGCATATGTTTGAACATCTGACCATGTCTGAATTATTCATACGTTGGCCTCCCTGAGTTAGTGGTGTTCCACTGCGTAATGTCACACTGTATAATGACCCTGTTTAGAAACAAACACTCAGAAGAGAATAGATTTGTGCAGAACGTTGAAAAAAAAACATCTTTAACTACAGTTGCCTCTCACCTACAGTTAACAGGCACAAATAGGATTGTTGCTAATAAATTTGTGTTTATCCATGTTTCACAAATT
Organism: Cetorhinus maximus; assembly: GCF_964194155.1. Taxonomy (NCBI): domain Eukaryota; kingdom Metazoa; phylum Chordata; class Chondrichthyes; order Lamniformes; family Cetorhinidae; genus Cetorhinus; species Cetorhinus maximus. Next base: position 193,404,436 of record NC_135879.1, read on the forward strand.
ACCTATTATTTTCCACTGCTTCTTCTGCTCCCATTTCTCCATGCACTGTGCATTTTTCTAACTCAGGCATTTGCTCATTCTGAGACAAAAATCAAAGTCAAAGCCTAAACAAGCCGCTTTGTTTATCCCTAAGACCTATTCTTCTGTAAGACTGATTAATGGAAGTGAGGAAGCAGCATATACTGGTTATAATTCTTTTAGCCTCATTTCCTGGGGGAGTCAAAATATAGTACATAATTGGGTAAAGATGAATCTGAATGCTTGGAATTTATGTGAAGCAAAGGTGTATTTGGGGAAAAAAAAAAGTTCTCACAATTTTGAGGAGGAAAGACAAATAATTCACCATGGCAAAAGGTTCAAATACAAATCAAACAGTTGTGGTCACAGTGCAAATCCTTTGGGCATCTCACTCAGCAGTTCCACTCCACTGAGGCATAACTCTTCCAGCAAATATCCATTGATTTCTGCCCTTCATCCAATTTTAAAAACTCTACTCCGAAGATTTTCCCTGAATCCCCACTACTTTGAGCTTAACTAATAGCTTCTGTGTGAAACATTGTCAGATGTCTTCTACAAAGGTTTATCACAGTGGAAATTATATAAAATAATTGACTGGCATCCTTCCATCTACAGGAAATGATGGGGATGCAGCCTCAGAACTTTGGTGAGGTCAGATGAGATCATCTGCTGCACTTCTTTTGATGGCTGAACAAGCCGATTCATGAAAGACAAAGTGCCACACCTGGGGCAGAGTATTGCGCTTGTCGGGCGGGCATGCGCCCAACCCGAATGAGCATAAAACGACGCGTGATATTTCGGTCGGCGGGCATGCGCGGGTGTCAGCAGCGCGCGTGCTGACAATTAACAAGCCTATTAAGACCATTAAAGTTCTAATTAAATGAAATGTTTGCTGCCCGTCCAACCTTACGGTTGGTGGGCAGGCGGAAAAGCCAAGCTGCCTTTGGATTTTTTGCGAAACCTCATCCACGGGCAGGATGAGGTTTCGATCAGTGATTTAAAAAAAGATTTTCAAACTGATTTCTAGTATGTCCCTGCTGCATGTGACAGAGTCACATGAGGGAACATGTTATTAACATTTTTAAGTTCTTTATTTACAAAACTCTTCAGCTCCCTTCAGCTCTGTGCACCCCCACGCATACACACACATCTGCGCTCGCGCTCCTCCCGCCCCCACCCCAGCAGCGCTGAGCGCTGTAGCATGTGTTTCACACTGGCTGTCCGTTGATTGGCTAGCCAGTGTGAAATCCATGCCGGGGCCCAATTGTGGGAGGCGGTCGGCTTCATGACGACTCCCAGGCCCGCCTTCCATGCCCGCCTGACGAGGGCAAAATTCTGCCCTTGAAATTGTCACTTGCCAGTGGCGCAGGATTATCTCTGCTGATACCTTGTTTGCTCTGAATATAAGAAAATAAGAAATGGGAGCAAGATTATGCCATTCAGCCCCTTGAGCTTACAGCGTCACTCAATAAGGTGGTGGCCTTAACTCCACTTTCCTGCCTGCCCCCCCCAATAAGCCTTGACTCCCTTGTAGATCAAAAATATGTCTAACTCAACCTTGAATACATTCGATGACTCAGAGTCCGCTGCTCTCTGGGGGAGAGAAATCCAAGCGGAAACACTCTTGTCTGCCCTGTCAAAACATTCCATAATTATAAAGATCTCTATTAGGTCACCCCTCAGCTTTCTCTTTTCAAGAGAAAGAGGCCCAGTCTGTACATCTTTTCATGAAAGGTATAACCTCATGTTTATGGTATCATGCTTATCAATCTTTTTTGCTGTCTCTCCAGTGCCTCTATCCTTTTTATAACATGGTGACCAGAATTGTAAAAATGTACTCCAAGTGTTGTAGAACCAGGGTTCAATACAAGTTTAACATAACTTCTCTACTTCTCAATTCTTCCTTCTAGGAGCAAGCTCTAGAGCTTTGTTTGTTTTGTTTCAGGACCTCCTTATTTTTCTTACCACAATGGACTATCTCACAAAGATTGTATTGAAATTCATTTGCCAACACTTTAAGAAAAGGACTATTAGAAGCACACTATCAGTGTGCTTGCACACAAGCAGGGGAGAGACCTCATCCTGAGTGAGACACAGCCAAAGTGAGTGGATATTGGCAAGTTGGTGCACAATGGGAATTGAACTGGTAAGTCTTTCTCTTTAATTTCTCTTTAATTTTTGTAAGTTCAGTATTCTAGTTAAAAGGTTGGTAAGGTAGCTGACTCAGCTGACTGTGTGACAGTTAACTGTCAATCACCTGAAGACTGATTAGGGCCTGAATAGGTGTTGATTACTATTTGAAGCTTAACTAGTGTGAGTCATCTCAGATTGCCTCAGCTCTATTTAAGAAAGGGACTATTAGAAGCAGGCTATCAGTGTGCTTGCATACGAGCAGGGGAGAGACCTCATCGTGAGTGAGACACAGCCAGAATGAGTATTGGTATTGGCAATTTTGTGCTCAGTGGGAATTTGGTGCAGAGGGGAAGAGGTGCTTTTTGCATTTTTTCTTTGCTATCCAACTTCTTAAAGCTTCAGAGAGTGGTCCTGCCCTGCTGCAGTAGTAGAGGCTACAAGAGAGAGGAATGACTGGTAAGTAGTGGGTAAGGTTGGGTAAGTATTTACTACTTTTATTGCTTATAGTTTAAGGTCTTTTGTGGTTTATAGTGTGTATATTCTGCAGTAATGAGGATCAGGAAAGAAGAGCCCTAGAGTAATTGATTTAAAAGGTTTAATTTAAAGGGATAAGTCAAGGCAGGAGAGCTCAAAGCCATGGTGTGCTTCTCATGACCCATGTGGGAATCTGGGAACATTTCCAGTCCCCGGGACCAGCATGTGTGCAGGAAGTGTGTCCAGCTACAGGTCCTGGAAGCTCGGGTTTCAGAGCTGGAACGGCGGCTGGGGACACTCTGGAGCATCCGCGAGTCTGAGAGCATCGTGGATAGAAGTTTAGAGAGGTGGCCACACGGCAGCTGAAGGGACTTGAGGAAGGAAAGGAATGGGTGACCACCAGGCAGTCCAAGAGAAACAGACAGGTAGTTCAGGGGTCCCCTAGGGTCCCGCTCGCAAATCAGTGTTCCATTTTGGAGGCTGATGAGGGCACTGGTTCCTCCAGGGAGTGCAGACAGAGCCAAGCTTCTGGCACCACAAGCAGCCTGTTTGTACAGTGGGGAGGGGGAGGAGGAGAGGGAGAGCAATAGTATTAGGGGACTCTATAGTCAAGGGAACAGATAGGCGCTACTGTGGCCGTCAATCTGACTCCAGGATGATGTGTTGCCTCCCTGGTGCCAGGGTCCAGGATGTCACTGAATGGCTGCAGGGCATCCTGAAGGGGGAGGGTGATAAGGCAGAGGTCATAGTACATGTTGGCACCAATGACATAGGTAGAAAGAGGGATGAGGTCTTGCATCAAGAATTCAGGGAGTTAGGCAGTAGACTAAAAATCAGGACCTCTCAGGTTGTAATCTCTGGATTACTCCCAGTGCCACGTGCAAGGGAGGGTTTTAGATTCCTGGATCATTGGGACCGTTTCTGGGGAAGGTGGGACCTGTACAAGCAGGACGGTCTACCTCTGAACCAGAGCGGGGCTAACATCCTTGTGGGCGGGTTTGCTAGTGCTGTTGGGAGGAGTTTAAACTAATTCGGCAGTCGGGGGAGACACAGAATGTTAGCAGAATAGGGACACATCATAATATAGGAAAACAATCAAATCAGACAGAGTACAGCTGCATTAAGTTTCCAGGGAGAAAGGCAAGGCTGGATGGCCTCTACTTTAATGCCATGAGTATTACAGGTAAAACAGATGAGTTAAGGGTGAGGTAAGACACATGGAATTGTGATATAGTAGCTATCACTGAGACGTGGTTGAGGGAGGGGCAGGATTGGCAGCTCAACGTTCCGGGATATAGATTCTTCAGGCGAGACAGGGGAGGGGGTAAAAGAGGAGGAGGCATTGCATTATTAGTTAAGGAGTCGGTTACTGCAGTAAGGAGAGATGATATCTTGGAGGGGTCATCGAATGAAGCTTTGTGGGTAGAGCTTAGGAATAAAAAAGGGACAGCCACATTGTTAGGTGTTTATTATAGATCACCAGATAGGCAGCGGGAAATTGAGGAGCAAATATGTGTACAATTTGCGGAGGTGTGTAAAACCAACAACAATAGGGTAATTATATTAGGTGATTTCAACTTTCCCAACATTAATTTGGATAAACATCATGTTAAGGGCTTGGATTGAATGGATTTCTTGAAATGTGTACAGGAAGAACTTTTTAGGTTAATACGTAGAGGGTCCAACAAGGGACGCGCATTGCTGGACCTAATACTGGGGAATAAAGCCAGACAGGTGGCTGAGGAGGTGGTGGGGGAACATTTTAGTGATAGCGATCACAACATGGTACAATTAAAAGCAAAATACTGTGGATGCTGGAAATCTGGAACAAAAACAAAAATACCTGGAAAAACTCAGCAGGTCTGACATCATCTGCAGAGAGGGATACAGTTGATGTTTCGAGTCCATCTGACCCTTCATCAGAACAAAGACATAGAGAAATGAGATGAAATATAAGCCGGTAGAAATGGGTGGGACAGGAGAGCTCGATAGGGGGCCAGTGATAGGTGGAGGCCAAGAAGAGACTGCCAAAGATGTCATAGACAAAAGGACACAGGGGTGTTTATGGTGGTGATATTATATAAAGGATGTGCTAATGGAGACATTAAGGGAAGCAAGCTAGTGGCAGATGGGCCTGGTGTGGGTGGGGTGGGGGGAAGGGATCGAAATGGGCTAAAAGGTGGAGATGAAACAGTAGATTGAAATAAATTTAAAAATAGGAGGGAAAAGGAAAAAATATAGTGCAAAAAATTATAAATTATTGGAAAAAGGGGGATCGGAAAGGAGTGGGGATGGAGAAGAGAGTTCATGATCTGAAATTGTTGAACTCAATATTAAGTCCGGAAGGCTGCAAAGTGCCTAGTCGAAAGATGAGGTGCTGTTTCTCCAGTTTGTGTTGAGCTTCACTGGAACATTGCAGCAGGCCAAGGACGGACATGAGAGCAGGGTGGTGTGTTGAAATTGAGATTAAGAATGCAATTAGGAGAGCAAAGAGGGGATATGAGAAAGCTCTGGTGGGTAAAAGTAGGGAAAATCTCAAGATATTTTATAAGTATATCAATGGGAAGAGGGTAACCAGGGAAAGAGTAGGGCTCATTAGGGACCAAGGGGGCAATCTATGGGTGAAGCCAGAGGACATTGGTAGAGTGTTTAACGAATGCTTCACATCTGTCTTCACCCAAGAGAATGAGAATGAAGGTATGGAACTCGGGGAGAGAGGCTGCGAGGTTCTTGAGCAAATTGATACAGGGAGTGACAAGGTATTGGAGGTGTTGGCAGGCTTAAAAGTGGACAAATCTCCAGGTCCGGATGATTTGTGTCCCAGACTTCTGAGGGAGGCAAGGGAGCAGATCGCAGGGGCTCTGACCCAAACCTTTAATTCCTCTCTGGCCACAGGGGAGGTGCCAGAGGACTGGAGAAAGCTAATGTGGTTCCGCTATTTAAGAAGGGTTGTAGAGATAAGCCAGGGAACTACAGACCAGTGAGTCTCACGACAGTGGTAGGGAAACTATTGGAGAAAGTTCTGAAGGAGAGAATCTATCTCCACTTGGAGAGGCAAGGTTTGATCAGGGATAGTCAGCATAGCTTTGTCAGAGGGAGGTCATGCCGAAATAATTTGGTTGATTTTTTTGAGGCGGTGACCAGGTGTGTAGATGGGAGCAGTGCAGTTGATGTAGTTTATATGGATTTCAGCAAAGCCTTTAACAAGGTTCCACATGGGAGACTTATAAAGAAGGCAAATGCACGTGGGATACAGGGTAATTTGATAAGGTTGATTCAAAATTGGCTAAGTTGTAGGTGACAGAGGGTGATGACAGAAGGATGCTTTAGTAACTGGAAGCCTGTGTACAGTCACGTACCACAGGGATCTGTGCTCGGTCCCCTATTATTTGTCATTTATATAAACGGCATAGATGACTATGTGGGGGATAGGATTAGTAAGTTTGCAGATGACACAAAGATTGGCCGGGTGGTTAACAGTGAGGTTGAGTGTCTTGGGCTACAGGAGATATTGATGGGATGGTCAAATGGGCAGATAAGTGGCAGATGGAATTTAACCCTGAAAAGTGTGAGGTGATACACTTGGGAAGGAGTAATTTGACAAGGAAGTATTCAATGAACGACATGACACTAGGAAGTTCTGAGGAACAAAGGGACCTTGGCGTGTGTGCCCATAGATCTCTGAAGGCGGAGGGGCATGTTAGTGGCTTGGTGACAAAGGCATATGGGACACTTGCCTTTATCAATCGAGGCATAGATTAGAAAATTAGGGAGGTCATGTTGGAGATGTATAGAACCTTGGTGAGGCCACAGCTGGAGTACTGTGTGCAGTTTGGTCGCCACATTAAAGGAAAGATGTGATTGCACTGGAGTGGGTGCAGAGGTTAGGTAGGCTTGGGTTGCGTTCGTCGGAGCAGGGAAGCCTGAGAGGTGACCTGATCGAGGTGTACAAGATTATGAGGCGCATGGACAGGGTGGATATGGAGCAGCTGTTCCCCTTAGTTGAAGGGTCAGTCACAAGGGGAAACAAGTTCAAGTTGAGGGGCAGGAGGTTTTGGGGGGAATGTGAGGAAAAAGTTTTTAACCAAAGGGTGGTGATGGTCTGGAATGCACTGCAAGGGAGGGTGGTGGAGGTGGGTTGCCTCATCCTTTAAAAAGTACCAGGATGAGCAGTTGGCACGTCATAACATTCAAGGCTCTGGGCCAAGTGCTGGTAAATGGGATTAGGTAGGTAGGTCAGGTGTTTCTCACGTGTCGGTGCAGACTCGATGGGCCGAAGGGCCTCTTCTGCACTGTGTGATTCTGTGATTCTATGAACTCTATGCCCAATCGGAAAGTTTATCAATGTCGTCTTTTAATGTGTTGCATTCTTTCTCAGTATTGATCCACTCACCTCTCCCTAAATTTGATGTCACCCACACATTTAGAAATTGTGTTTTTGATTCCAAAGTCTAAATCACTAAAATAAACTGTGGACAACACTGGTCTCAGCACTGAGACTTGTGGCACACCATTTTCTATCTTCTGCCACTCTGTATAGCTACACTCTTCCTCGACTTTCTGCATTCTTTCTTGAAGCCAGCTAACAATCAATTCTGCTATTTGACCTCTTGCTCAGCATGTTCTGAACTGATTTATTAATTTATTATGTGGCATGTCATTGAATGATTTTTGGAAATCTAGATAAATTACATCTACTACATTATCCTTTCTCTATTACCTTTTCAAAGAATTCAGTGAGGTTTTTAAACAAATCTTTTCCTTTTCGAAATCTAGGCTGACTATTTATTACTATATTTTTGTTTACATATTTTTATATAGTCATGTCTTAGTCATCCAAACCATATTGAAGTATTTAAGATCCTGAACGGTATTGACAAGGTGTTAGTGGAAAGGATGTTTCCTCTTGTGGCTGAGTCCAGAACTAGGGGGCACTGTTTTAAAATTAGGGGTTGCCCTTTTAAGACAGCGATGAGGAGAATTTTTTTTCCCTCAGAGGGTTGTGCAACTTTGGAACTCTCTGCCTGTGAATGTGGTGGAGGCAGGGCCATTGAATATTTTTAAGGCAGAGGTAGATAGATTCTTTTTAGTCAAGGAAATCAAAGGTTATCGGAGGTAAATGGGAATGTGGAAATCAAAACACAAGCAGTTCAGCCATGAACTTAAATTGCAGAGCAGGCTTGAAGGGCCGAATGGCCTACTAATGCTCCTATTTCATATGTTCATATGCTCCTCTCAACATATTATTGCCTCCAGTCCCCTGTTTTATTACACAGTGTGCATCGGTGCAGTGACAATAACTAATTTTTAATAGCAGCTCCTCTTACTGTATTTTTAACCATCTTTTTATACTCCTGTCCTAGTGCATGAATTGCAAAAGGTTAGTCTGCAGATACAGCAAGTAATTACGAAATCTAATAGAATGCTATAATTTATTGCGAGGGGAATTGAATACAAAAGTAGACAGGTTATGCTTCAATTATACAGGGCAATGGTGAGACCACATCTGGGCCTGAACTTCACCTGTAGCGGGTGCACCCAATCAATGGGCCCAGGAGCGGTCAGGAAATGGACCGCTGACTGTGATCGGCCCCTGAATGCAATTTGAAACATGTGCTGAAATAGTCAGCGCTGCCGGAGTGGGATCGGGGAGAAGGCGCGCAATGACGTTTCTGCGGGCGCGTGTGAGCGCAGTGAGAAAGCTACCTGAAGGCCTCCGGGAGCTGCAGACCTGAAGGTGATCAGATAAAGGTTCAAAAAGCTAGAAAAAAAATGTCCATGCATTATAATCAAGCACCTGAAAATATAGCTGATAAAAATGCTGTCCACAGATATTTATTAATAGATACATAACAAAAATTTCATCCTGCCCTTGGATGAGGTTTAATGAAAAATGCAAAGGCCACCTGGCCGATTCGCCACTCGCCAATTGTAAGGTTGGGTGGGCCATGGAAAATTGAGACAATTGCGCCGTTAATGGGCTTAATTGCCCCCTTAGTTGACGGCAGGTACGCTTCTGACTTTTGCACGTGCCCGCTGAGCGAAATATCGCAGGAGTGTGCGGTGACCTCGGGACGCTCGCCTGACGTCTTCTCAAGTGATTTTAGGCCCAATCGGGTTGGGCGCTTGCTGGCCCATGGGATGTAAAATTCTGGCTCAGGAATACTGTGTACAGTATTGGTCTCCTTATTTAAGGAGGGATGTAGATGCATTGAGGTGCAGCTCAGAGAAGGTTTACTGGACTAATACCTGGAATGGGAGGGTTGTCTCATGAGGAAAGGTTGGATACGTCAGGCTTGCATCTGCTGGAACTTAAAAGAGTAAGAGGTAACTTGATTGAAACGTATGAGATCCTTAGAGGTCTTGACACTGTAGAAAAGATGTTTCCTCTTGTGGGAGAATCTAGAACTAGGAGGTCACTGTTTAAAAATAAGGGGTTGTCCATTTAAGACCGAGATGAGGAGCTTTTTTTTTCTCTCAGAAGGTAGTGAGTCTTTGGAACTCTCCTCCTAAAAAGGCAGTGGAAGCAGAGTCTTTGAATATTCTTAAGGCAGGGGTAGATAGATTCTTGATAAGCAAAGGGGTGAAAGGTTATCGAGGGTAGGTGGGAATGTAGCATTGAGTTTGGGAATGTGGAGTTGAGGTTACAATCAGATCAGCCATTATCTTATTGAATGGTGGAGCAGGCTCGAGGGGCCGAGTGGCCTACTCTTGCTGCTAATTCATATGTTCGTAGGGTAACTCCATTTATTCCCTGGCTATTTATATCCTCTCTTTCTTTAGTCTGTCCTATATTTCCCTTTCTTATTTTGTTTATATATAGGCTTGATTCATCTCTTGTAGATCTCATCCCCCCCGTACTACTTAAAACCTGTTTACCCATTCCGCTAGGAAGTGTCCCATTCCGGTTCAAATAGAGCTATCCCATTAATACAGTTTCTTCCTGGTCTATACTTGTGCCATTGTCCCATGAAAAGGAACCTCTCTTTCCCACTCCAGCCCTTAAGCCACTTATCAATTCTCTGATCTATCTGATTCTAAGCCAATTTGCACATGGCTCGGGCAATAATCTAGAGATCATTACCCTCGGTCCTGTTTTTAATTAAATTCCTAATTCCTGATACTCACTCAGCAGGGCTTCCTCCCTGTTCCTCCTTGTGCTGCTTGTTCCAACATGGATACAACTGGATTTTCCCCTTCCTTTTCCAAATTCCATTCCAGCTGCTATAAGTGAACACTTACCCTGGTACCAGGTAGGCAACAAACCCTTCTGAACGCTCATTCATGGCTGCAGATGATGCTATTCAAACTATTACTTATAGAACCCCTATTATAATACATTTATTCTGCTCACCTTCCCACTACCGTGCCCACCCCCCCGACTGCCGTCTGTGCCATGGTCCACATTGCCTTGGTCTACATTGTGGCTATTTCCCCCACAGTCTTTCTCTATTCTTCAAAGATAGTGAGTAGATCATAGCTATTGAACAAGACCAGTGTCTGTGGGACCTCACAGTTGATAGATAATGTATCAAGAGGCACTCTTTCAGCAATAACCTGCTCACTGATGCTCAGTTTGGGTTCCGCCAGGACCACTCAGCTCCTGACCTCATTACAGCCTCGGTCAAACAATAGACAAAGGAGCTTAATTCCAGAGTAGGGGGAAGAATAACTGCTTTTGACACCAAGGCAGCATTTGACTTAGTGTGGCATCAAGGGACCCAGTAAAATTGAAGTTAATGAGAATCGGGGGAAAAACTCTCCTCTGGAGTCTTACCTACCACAAAGGAAGATGGCTGTGGTTGTTAATGGCCAATCATCTCAGCCCAAGGCTTGCATAGCAGGAATTCCTCAGAACAGTGACCTAGTCTCATCCATCTTTGACTGTTTCATCTATGACCTTCCCTCCAGCATAAGGTCAGATGTGAGGATATTTGATGATGATTACACAGTGTTCAGTTCCATTCACGATTTCTTTGATAATGAAGCAATCTTAACCTGCATGCAGCAAGATCTGAACAATATTCAGGCTTCAGTTTTCAAGTGACAAGAAATATTCATGTCACACAAGTGCCACGTAATGGCCACCTCCAACAAGAGAGTCCAACCAATTCCCCTTGACATTCAAAAGCATTACCATTGTTGAATTCTATACCATCAGCAGATTAGGTGTAACCATTGATCAGAAATTTAATTGGATCAGCCACATAAATACTGTGGCTACAAGAGTGGGTTGGAAGTTGGGTCTTTTGTGGCATCTGATTTACCTCCTGACTCCCCAAAGCCTGCCCACCAACTACAAAGCACAAGTCAAGAATGTGATGGAGACTCTCCACTTGCCTGGATAAGTGCAGCTTCAAAAATACTCAAGAAGCTCAATACCATCCAGGACACTTGATTGGCACCCCAGCACCACCACTCCATCTACCACTCTCTCCACCACCAGCACAACATGTTTGCAACATGTATCATCTAGAAGATGCACAGCAACAACTCATTAAAGCTTCTTCAAAGCAACTTCCAAACTCCTAACTACTACTACCTAGAGGGACAAAGTATCAGGCACATTGATACACCATCACTTGCGAGTTCCTCCCCAAGTCACACACCATCCTAACTTAGAATTATACTGCCACTCTTGCATTGTTGTTATTTCAAAATGTTGGAGCTTTATATCTAACAGCACTGTGAGTGTACCTTCAGCACATAGACTGCAGCAGGTGGCTCACCACCTTCTCATGGGATATTAGGGATGAACAATAAGTGCTGTTCTCGTCAGCAATGCCTATCTCCCATGAAAGAATAAAAACAAATCCTTTTTCTCAACTTCTTCCCTGTCCCTGCTATCTGGTTATCTGACAGTCAGACCCTCTCCTTCCTGCATCCATGCTTTCCTCTGGGTTGTGGCTGTGTTCTGGATAAAACTATCAACAACTTCATCCCCATCCCTTAGATTTCACTGTATTGCTTACTTGCCCTCCAGCTCAATGATTCTGAACTGGAGTGAAGGCAGTAATGCTGCTTGCAGGCATGGGAGCAGTCTCATGGCCCACAAACTTCCACATACTGTGTTCTGGTCACACAGTCTGTCCCGTTACCTCTAATCTTTTTGTTTGTTTGTTTATAGATAGTTATCATCATCTTGGTTATTGATAGCCTGAATTAATAGATTATTTTTTACATATTACATTTTTACTCACCTGATTTACTCACCCACAGATGTCTTTTCATGTGCTCAATGCTGTGGTGTGCCCTGGTTTACAGAGGCTTCTCCACTTAGTTAACTGATTTCACATTTACACACGCACACTCATTTATTGCCTCTGGTGTCCCAATGCTCTGCTAATATGCTGCCACGCTGCTTTTTAAATGCTTGGGGCTGCTTAAGATCACAGGTACAGCAAGCAATAAGGAATGAATTATAGGTTAGCCTTTATTGCAAGGGGTTTGATGTATGAAGGTAAGAAAATCTTGTTGCGATTATATAGAGCTTTGGTGAGAACATGGGCGGAATTTTCCGAGCCCGTTCGTGGCGGGTGTGATAGGTGGCGGGCGCGGAAAATATGGCGGGAGCCACTTCACGACGGCGTGAAGGCAGGTTGTGGTCTTCTGCTCAGCCCGCCGATGGGGAGCTAATTGTAATGTATTAGCATATAATTAAAAGGCCATCCCGCCAGGCTCTTGAAACCTCACCGTATTGCCTGTGCATGTCGGCGGGAAAGCAAACCGACATGTTTCACAACAGCGCGCAGGCAACGTGCACTTGGCAGCCTGCACTTTGGGGGAACTGAGGTGAGTGAGCAGCAGCGTTCACCACAGCTCACCTGCTGTTTGTAAGCCTCAGGGGCGCCGGGGGTGGGGTGGGGGAAACTAATGCCGGGCGCCAGAGGCGACGGCTGAAGGGTGGGGGGTGTCTGCGGGCAAGTGCTGGCCAGCCTCAGAGGTGACTGCTGAGGGGCGGGTGGGGGGAGGGGGGGGGTTCAAGTGCTACCCTGGCGCTGTATCCCACGCACAGGCAATTGAGGTGGGGGGCAGGGTAAGCGAGGGAAATGGCCACGCATTAGGGAAACCTGTATAAACTGACCAAGCCTCTGCACCTATGACAGATTAGGCACAGCCACAGTGATATGATTGGGGTCAGGCTCCTAGCCTGCCCGTCCATGCAAGGATTGCGGAGGCACCAAAGGGCCACCACACATTGTACAATCTTCTCACCAACACTGGCCATGTAGCAGTCACTGCTGGAGGTGCTCACAGCCCCTTGCAATCTCAGCATCCCGGTTTGGACCAGTGTCCCCCATGTCGCAGGTTGACAGGGCAGCCATGCAGCGCACTCATCTCTGGCCACCCGAGGGGTGACCAGCACTTTCCAGAAAGTATTAAGGGGCAGTCACACAGGGCCAGGAAAGGTGCTAAGTGCAGTCATGATTAACACATCTCTCTCTCTCTTTCATGCTGCAGGAGGATCACGTCAGGATCATGGGTCCTGGTGACCTAGCTGTATGCCTGATGGTCTACAGAGACCGTAGAAGACTGAGGAGAGAGTGACAGAGGCCTCTGGCCACACAAAGGCAGGAGCAGCAACCTCATGAAGAAGGTGCAGCAGGGACTGCCACACACGCTGCTCAGGAGCGACAGCGAGCCTTGGCTGGTCAGCGCCTAGCGACACCCAGGGTCTATAGACGCCGCCTGCCATTCCTGCAAATGACTGAGAAACAGTGTCGCCAACGACTGCACATGTCTAGGGACCTGGTGGCTCACATCTGCCATTTACTGCAGGACTTGGAGCCAAGGGGATATGGAGGGTATCCACTGCCAGTGGCTGTGAAAGTGACCGTGATGCTCAATTTCTATGCCAGTAGCTCCTTTCAGGGCTCCACAGGTGACCTCTGTGGGATTTCACAATCCGCCACCCACAAACGCATCCATGAGGTCACGGATGCCATCTTCTACATGACACACAACTTTGTGCATTTTGCCCGGGACCGGGACAGCCAGGGTGCAAGGGCCATTGGATTCACCCTGATCTCGGGATTCCTACAGGTGCAGGGTGCAATTGACTGCACTCATGTGGTGCTCAGGTCTCCATTGCTACACTCAGTGGACTTCATCAACCGCAAGGGCTTCCACTCACTGACCGTGCAGCTGGTATGTGACTACCAGAAACACATCCTGCAGGTATTTGCACAGTTTCCAGGGAGTGTGCATGATGCCTACATCCTGAGTCACTCGCAGATCCCTGCAGTTTTCCAGGGTCCACAGAGGCTGCAGAGTTGGCTCCTTGGGGACAAGGGCTACCCACAGAGGGCGTGGCTGGTGACACCCATGTGGCGACCTCAGACTGCAGCAGAGTGACGCTATAATGAGGCTCATGCACCAGCTTGCAACTTGGTGCAGCAGACCATCGGGATGCTGAAGATGCGGTTGCAGTGCCTGGGCCGGCATGGTGAAGCCCTGCACTACAGCCTGCAGAGGGTGTCACGCATCGTCGTCTGCTGCACCCTTTACAACCTAGTGCTGCAATGGTGTGAGGAGCTGCCTGAGGAGGAGATGGAGCAGCTGAACATCTCCTCCGATGAGGAGGGTGCTGCCGCGTTGAGGGTGAGGGGGTCCTCAGTGGTGACAACAACAGGAATGAGGCTCTTGCACTGGCTAGACGAGGCAGTCACACTCAGGAGGCCCTCATTGCTGCCAGATGTATGGAGGATGATGACGACATGCAGTGAGGTGTCCCCGTAGATCCTCACATAGCAGTTGTGAACATTTGGCTTCAGTCTCGCTTATCCTTTGAGAGAATGCTCCTGTCATGGAGATGCAGTGGAGGCCCTAATAGTCGCTTGATCGCAGGAGGATGATGACAACATGCAGTGAGGACACTCCATAGAGCTTCACATAGCCTCTGAGAATGTCGGACTCCTGCCTGGCTGAGGGCAGCTCACTTGCGCTCCATGATCGGGGCTATCTCAGAAACGCAGTCATAAAATTTTAGATGCATCTGATGCTGTGTCCACCTTCAGCACCTCAGCCCTTCAGGAGCTGGTGCACAACATCACTGGTCGCAGATGCTGGTGTGATGGGGGCCAGCCCCACCTTAAAGGTGCTGGGAGCACACAGAGAATATGAGAGAACTCTGTGGCGCCTGCCCACTACATTCTGGCAGCAACGACCAGCACTGCCGAGGTGCAGGCATCAGCAATGTCTCCAGGGAGTGCGAGGCTGGACCATCACTTTGGTCTGAAGGCTGCACAGAGCACAGGGAAGAGGCCCTGGACTGAGACACCTGTCTTTATCTTGTGCAGAAAGGTTTCACATCTGAGTGACAAGAACACTGCTCATCAGAACAAGTAGCCATAGGCAGGCAGACATTCTTGGGAGTTTATTGACAATAGTGAACATTATGTACAAGTGATTAACACCCATGCCCAGGCTGTGCAACTAATTCTCCTTAATTGTTGTAATGCTGTCGGTATGCCTTGGTGCTCCCCACACATCCACAGTGGAGGCGGAGGAAGCCTGCTGACTGTGACGCCCTGTCTGTGATGACTTTGGCGGGCATCGTCTGAAGGGCTGAGACTTGGAGGGCTCAGGCCTGTTTTTGGAGTCCTGCTGTGTGGCAGTGGCAATCTCCTCGGTCAGTGACGTTGGATGTGGGGAGGCCACAGGAAGAGGGGAGTCAGGTGGGAAGGTCACTCCCAGAGCCACCACCACTGCCACCTTCTCCAAAGCCAGGTTGGTGACATTGCCCATCCTGCGGCTAGGGTGGGAGTGGGGCACATCCTGGCGGGCATCCACGGCACCCAGCAGTCGCTCGAGGGACCCATCGTTGAAGTGGGGGGCTTTTTGCCTTTGCAGGCCATGTCTCCCAGGCAGTAGCAGTGAGCTGGTGGCGATGTGCACTTTGCTAGTGGCTGCCTTTTAAAGATGGCAGCTGGTATGATGTAACAGTGGAGTGATGGTGAGCGGGTGAATAAGAGCCCACCCGCCATGGAAACTCCGTGTTTTGCGGGCTCGGGAAGATACGGCGTGAAAAACTCTCCATTTTTAATCGGAAGGTAGGACTCCATTTTCCTTGTCCACTACCACACTTAGTGCAATTCTGGGAAAATTCAGCCCCATACCTGGAGTATTATGTAAAGTTTCCATCTCCTTACCCAAGGAAGGACATATTTGCCTTAGCAGGGGGTCCAATGAAGGTTGACAAGATTGATTCCTGGGATGAGAGGGCTATCCTATGAGGAAAGATTGAGTAGAATGGGTATTCCCTGAAGATTAGGTGAATGAGAAGTGACCTTGTCCAAACGTACAAAATTCTTAGAGGGCTTGACAGGATAAATGCTCAGATTGTTTCTCCTACCTGGAGAATCTAGAAACAGAGTCAGCATCTCAGGATAAGGGGTTGGCCCTTTATTACTAGTCATGAACACTTTAATCACAGAAAATGGTTCATCTTCAAGGACTAAGGACGTTCTGGAAGAATTTGTGTTTTAAAATACACTGTCCCTTAAAGGGTTAATGCAGGACTTTGATTGCTATTCCTGGAAAAAGTGTCCTTTTACAAGGAAGGGCAATTAAGCAGTTGAAAAAAAGACTGGAAACATCTTGACCCGAGAGGTTTGTGTACAAGGGGGAGGGGTTTTTGTACCTCTGAAAAAAAACCATGCCTGGAAGAGTGTTTTAAAAGTGGGTTTGGTTTTGCTTTTGAGAAGAGATGGACCAACTGCTTGAGAAGCAAGACATCAGCCTTTTTGCAGTCCAGAGCCAGTCTACAGCCAAAAATGAATATAAGCTGCTCCGAAGATGCTCTACATGCTGGAATAGAGTACCCTTGAGTATTCCTTGAGTCCACGTAGAAAGCAGTGCCAGAGTCATTGATTGTTTTGTGGATCTGTTCTGAGGGACCAACCATATAACCCGGATGTCATTCCAAGAACTCCACTGTCTATCTTTTGCCTTTGAACATTGACTTTTAACCTTTAGCAGAATTCCTCCATTTATATTTTTATTTATTTGTTGTATGTTTTTGTGTGTGTGTGTTTGAGAGATAAATTTAGGCTTTCTCAAAAGTGTAATTAATATAATTTAATTTTCCATACTGTATGTTGATAAGCTTTGCCCTTCTATTTGACAAGAACGGTTTCAAAATAAAATAATAAGTTAATTGTTTATTGAAAGAAGCCTCATTAAAGCTTCTTTCATCCTGGGTAACAGTAGTGAGGGTAATAATTGGCCAATTTGGTGAGTGAATTGAGCATTTAAACTAATGTTGTGACCTGTGGAGTAGTGGGACTAGATCAACTCCTCCCATTTAAGTCGTAACATACTGATCTCCGGAGAAATTTCTTCACTCAGAGGTTTGTGAATCTTTGGAATTTTCTAAGCTGGAGGGTTGTGGATGCTCAGTTGAAGAATACATTCAAGATTGAGATTGATGGATTTTTGGGAAATTAAGGGATATTGGGATAGGGTGAGAAAGTGAAATTGAATTGAAGCTCAGACATGATCTTATTGAACTGCCAAGCATTCTCAGTGGTATGTATGGCCTACTCCTGCTCCTATTTTTATGTTCTTCAAAATGTAGCAAAGTTTGGTCAGAGAGGATCTTTACCTTATGAATTTGCATTAACTGTTATTAACTGGGCTATGATGGCACAAACGATCCTCAATTTTCTCCTGATAATTTATACCATTGTTTTACATTGGTTTTACTTCAATACAATACAATGAGTCTACAGTGGCTCACATTTGCTTTGCCATCCTTCTTGAATATGGATGTCACAACAGCTTGCTTACAGCTTTTTGGTATTGTTGCTATTGACTTCCTCCTAATGACTGTTAATGCCACATAAATCTCCTCTTTAGTCTCTCTTAGTATTCTGGAATAAATATCATCTATCCCTGGGGATTTATCTGTCTTGAGTCCTTTTAGCTTGTTAGGGACAATAGTACATAATGATCACACTCAAAGGCAACATCAATAACTTCAAGGATTACAGGCAGTGAAATAATATAAAATGGACCTGAGTTGATAATTAGCTGAACACTTTCATGGGGTTTTAAAGAACAATGTATTTCCTTTATAACGACTGAGTATTGAAAGTAACATGCTTCCCACATTGTATTAGTCAGAAAACGAAAAAAAAAATCTAGACTCAACTGCTCTGACTTTGTGTGGATTCCCAGAGGAGACTTGTATTTACCAATTTCTAGAAGTTAAGCAGTTTTTAAAACTGTATAATTAAGCTCTATTGTCTCTTTATCTGGTGTGTATGAGGCATTAAGCAGCTCCCATGCTGATTAACTGCCAAGACAGCAAGAGAAGGTGTTTAATCAAAGTATGGGAGTCATTTAATATTGAGAGCACTTGAACTAAATAGAAATTTTCACAATATTCTTATGCATCAAAAAGCCTATAACTTTAAAACAATAACATTCTAATTTTATTGTGACAGAACTTCCACTCATCAATTATCATTTTTGTCAGCCAGTCATACTTGAAACACCAAACCTATCAGTGGTAGCTTCTGTGAATTTTTTAAATACAACAGTTTAATCTTCTTCCAGCATATGTATTAATACAAACTGACTTCAAACTAGAGATGCTTGTTGCTTTATTTAAATCATAGAGAACAATTTGTTGCAGGGGCGTACACTGTATCGCAGGTCCTTGCTATTCAGTTGACAAAATCCTCGAACCTACCATCATTTTATTACATTCCGTTACTAACAAAGAAAATTAAATTGGAAAGCTATAATTATTTGATGCAAACTTGGTCACACAATGCAAAAATTCCCTGTGAGCTTTCAAATTAACACAGGCTGAATTTATAACACCCTTCCAATCAATAAAGAATGTTGAAACCTTTTCTAGCTGCTCTTAACAACAACTCATATTTATATATTGCCTTTAATGTAGCAAAAGATCCCAAGTCGCAATGGGTACAAAGTATTCTTTATGTACATATCGCAAAGCTATGCAAATCCAGGCATGATATTTCGATGTGCTGGTACACAGTTTTGTGATATGAACTCTTGCCACTCAATGGCATTACCGTTGCTGAATCCCCCATTATAAACATCCTGGGGGTGACCAGAGAATGAACTGGACTAGCCATATAAATACTATGGCTACAAGACCAGGTCAGAGGCTTGGAATTCTGGGGTGAGTAGCTCACCTCCTGACTCCCCAAAACACGTCCACCATCTACAAGGCACAAGGCAGAAGTGTGATGGAGTACTCCCCACTTACCTGGATGAGTGCAGCTCCCACAGCACTTGAGAAAATACACACTATCAAAGACAAAGCAGTCTGCTTGATGGCACTCAATCCATCACCTTCAACATCCACTTCCACAGTGGCAGCAGTGTGTATCATCTATAAAATGCACAGCAGCAACTCACCAAGACTCCTTTGACAGCACCTTCCAAACCCACGATGTATGGCCACGTGCAAGTTCCCCTCTAAACTACACACCATCCTGACTTGGAACTATATCACCATTCCTTCAGTGTTGCTTGGTCAAAGTCCTGGAACTCCCTTCCTAACAACACTGTGAGTGTACCTAGATCACATGGACCGCAGTAGTTCAAGGCGGCGGCTCATCGTCAACATCTCAAAGGCAACTAAAGGTGGGCAACAATAAATACTAGCCTAGCCAGCGATGCCTACACCCCTAGAAAAACCCATGCACTATGCCCTGAGTGGAATTTCTATCCTATAAATGCCTTAAGATATCTATCCTGGCATAAGGATGGAGCGGTTGCTTCCAACAGGTAACGTCACCTGGCAGAGGCACATCTTTGAAAATTACAGACTGACAGCCTATGATTTTCTTCGCTAATTAATGGAAGGAAATTTATGAGCAATGCACCTTAGAGCTGGCAGTGTGAACTCAGAAAATTACCCTCTACATCTGTGACAAATGTTTGAGAAAGGCAGTTATTTATAATGGATGTAACAGAGTGTGAATTTTAAAAATTAGCTCATGCTATTTTTGTAGCCGCAATTACAGCTGCAGTTTTGCAATGTTGTGCTCAATGGCCACAATTTTCTTACTGTACCTGTGAATAGCTAGCAAATCATTTGGCTCCAAGAACTGAGTTGGCAAATCCCAGTGCATTTCTTCGGATTTTGATTATCTTATAAAATCTTACACATGGGTAAATAGCATTTTACTGTCATCATTTTTCAAATACAGCAGGTTAAAAAGAGGGAGAAAGACAGGCAGAAAATTGGGTAAGAGGGGGTTGGAATTTCACAGAAGTTCTGTTAGTCTCCCTTCGGATTTAGGGCAGTACACTGGTAGAATCTTGGCATTTCAGCCCTAAGGTGCCTTTACTTTGCAAAACTGGTTTCAGAAGACAGCTACAATTGGAACATCCAAGCACAACTCTCCCTTCTTCACCTGCCTTAGCCCAAAACTTTGGCGGAAGGCTGCTGACTTTCATTGGAGGAGACCATAGATGGTCTTGGAGGAAGACCTTAAGCATCTTTGGATGTAGCGGTACCAGCTGTGAATTGCACCATCTAAGCATGAGTGGCAGTGGTCCGGGCGCAGCAAGGACTCTGGTGGAGTGGCACTGGTGGTGGGACAATTGCTATCTTCCTGAGAGAGGACAGCAGTTCAGGGAATTCCCTGGACTTCTTTGCCTCGCTATTCCTCTCCTTTCCTTTACAATGGTCCTTAAAACCTATCTCTTCGTACACCTTTTGGTCATCTATCCTAATATATCCTTATATGTCTCAGTGCCAAGCTTTGTTTGATCACACTCCTGTGAAGCAGCCTATCAGGTCTGTGCTGGTGGTTTTTTTTCCCATGTGAGCTACCTAGCCAAATTCCATTCTCTCTGCCCAAGTCCTTTATTATTGCTATATTTCAGGCATCTGCCTAATTGCAGCTTTACCAAAGGTAGTGACAGAGACTAGAATTAGATACTCTAGAATCAGCACTAATCAAGCTTTTTTCTAACCATCCCTTTAAAGTATTGCATTCCAGGGAACTCTCTCAACGGTTCAGTGGGTCCACACATTTCTCGTATGATACTGGGCCATACCGACTCCAGCTTCAGGCTTGGCTATGTTACACTATCTCAGACAAGGTAGCACTAGGGATATTAGTTACAGTATTCCAAGGTTTAGGAGGGAAATAAAATAAAAACAGCCAGAGTTTCCATTCCTGATTACTACACAGTGACTCCCATTGGCTTTTGGTACTTGTGTGGATGGCTGAGGAAAGAGTCAGGCCACCTGCACATTGACGGCTTTCTTACAGACTCACTATAAATAACTATTCCTTCTGTGAGGGTACCAGAGGAGTCCAGCAATCTGTCCTCCAACAAATTAGTAGGGTTGCTGAGTCACCAGTTCGGGGGGGTAGCAGTGACTCCAAGGAGTACAAACCTGCTGTGATCTTTCAGTAAGACAGCATTCATCCTCCCACCAGTGCCACTCCATCATTACCCTTGCTGTTGCTTATCAGCAGCTAGTCCAGGCTGTTGCAGCCCATGCCAAGATGGTGTAGTCCTCAGCTGGGCCATCTAGGCCCAGATCAGTTCGAGGTCTTCCCCCAAGGCCATCTGCAGTCTCCTCCATTGAAAATCAGCAGCCTTCCACCAGCCATGCTGCAGCCACTGGGGTAGCACAGCACAGGAGCTCTTCACTAGGACAGACAAAGGAACATGGAAGGCAGGCAAGGAGGGAATGTACCAGGGTAATGATTGATTTTTGTATGTAATATGGCATGGTTTCATTTATAGTTAGGATTTGAATGTTTATTTTGTGGTGGCTTTTATTTCAGCATTGTGGTTAAGTAGACTCTGAGAAAGTCAGTGGCAGAGAGAAGGCAAGGTAACTGGTGAAAGCGGAATTGGGGGTATGTTTACTGGCATCACACTCACACAATTGCTTCATGAACAATCCAGACAGAAAGGAGTTGCCTAGGTTTCCTTCTTCCTTCCTCTGTATCCTTGTCTTCTTCTTTCTCCTCATGCTCCTGCTTTTCAGCAGCTCATTGTGTAGCTGGTGACAAGAGCTGTTCTGTCATGATGGCGAAGTTGTGCAACATGCATCAGACGACCATGAATCTTGACAATCACTCTGCTGAATACTGCAGGGCTCCTCCAGAGCAGTTCAGGCAGTAGAAGCATTTTATTTCAGCAGGCCAATAGTCCGCTCTATCAATTTTCATGGGGCAGCATGGCTCCAATTGTACCCATGATGCACACGTGTGCATGGGTTGCACTCTGGAGTCATTAGCCATGTTGTCAGTGGATAGCCCTTATCACCCAGTAACCAATCTGTGTTTAGTTATGGTGGCTCAAGTGCAGCTGGCACAGTGGACTCCCGCAGATTTTATGCATCATGGTTGCTGTCTGGATCCTGGACCTGGGCCTTCATGACTGTCTGCCTAAGGTCACACACCAGCTGGACATTGATGTAGTGAAATTGCTCCTGATTTCAGTATAAGGCAGAGCTCACTGGCTGCATCCACAAAGCAATGTACGTGTAGCCTATGGGACCATGCACCATGGGAAAGTACAAATCTAGAGAAGCTCTGTGTTCCCTATCCCAGCTAATTTTGGGCAAGAGGGAATGAAATGCAATTAGCTCTCTCTGAACAGAGAGTTTCAGTGGCCTCCCTTGCACAGCAATGGACAATAAAGTATGAGATAATATTTCCAGCTCCAACCTGGAAAGAGCCAGGACATAAAAGTTCATCACCACATTCACCTTCACATCCGCTGGCAATTCAGTCCTTGCCTTGCTCTGAGGTTGCATTTGTGGCTGCAGCTGGTCAGATTTTAGTGCAGAGACGATGCACATATTGAGCAGAATCTTCCCACGTTATTCCCTGCTAGAACGGCAGGAGAATTGTCAGGTTTGAAGCCTGAGTGTCTGAACAGCGTACTCGGCAGCTGAACTTATTAAAACAATTCTTATCTTGGCTCCAGGTTCCCTAGCCAAATCAGGGAGGGTGGGTGGGAAGACACGTCCATTCAGTCAAAGGGATCATGGCATGTCGGAAAAGTGCAACAGTGCTTCGATTTTTCAGGCTACAGCAACAATAAGAATAGAGAAGAGACCCTGGGAAGGTTACTGTCAGGATTTCTCGCCCCCTACCTGAAGGTCCTGCAGTGGGATCTGAGGGACTTCATTCAGGTGAGCTCTCCCAAAGATGGGAGGAAAAGGATGATTTCTCCAACCAAGCAGGCATAGATGTAAGTAGCTGAGGGAATCAGCGGCAGGAGTGTGGTCTCTCCAGCCTGGAGACAGTGCGCCAAGTGGATCCACAACCTCAGAATGGTGGGAAAGGTGTGTGATGTAACATGTTCAGGCCAAACCCAACACTCTGGGCAGAATTTTCCATGCCTGCTGGCACGGGCAGCATGGCGGACGTAAGTGGACAATATGATGGGAAGGCCAAAAAACGATTTCACGATGTTGTGAAACCAATTTGCAATCATTCGCTGAGCCCGTCAACGCATTTCCACATGTCGGGAACCTCATCGTAATACATCTGCATATCATTATAAGCCCAGCTTGCTGGAATCATCCCCCCACACTGGATCATCCAAGCACGTTGGCGTGTGTTTCACAACTGAACATATGTGACTTACACTTGGCGAGCTGCACTTCACTCGGGACTTTGAGGCTTGTTTGCCTACCTTGCTTTGGGCAGTACTCATGGTCATCAGTGCCAGGCTTCACAGGCAGCACAACATCACTCTTAGGGGAGCTCACAGGTAGGTCTCTAATTACAAGACCAGCAATAAGGCAGGGGTGGCTTTTCAATGGCTGCAGGGCTGTGGCTTGCTTGGGGAAGGGGGAGGAGTGGCCTCAGGCAAGGGAAGAGGCTGCAGGCTAGGGCATTACTGGGCAAGGAGGGTATATCAAAGGGTATGTGTGAGAACATGTTGATCTGTGCAAGTGGCCTCAAGAGAGTGAGGGCTGAGGAGGCAGCCTCCAGAGGAAATGAGGCCAGGTGGAGATGTGAGGGTGTGCGAGAGTGAGTGGTGATGTTCCTTGAGCTGGCAGTCAGTGAGATGAATACTGTACGCCTTGTGAGTGTGTGACTTTAGAGTGATGAGATGGTTGCCTTATCCAGGTGGCACGGATGAGATAATTCATCCTCTTTCGGGGCTGGGTGGCCAACCCCTTCTTTGCAGTGTTGGCGCTGATCACCTCGGCCACCACCTCCCAAGCCAGAGCAGTGACGCTGATGGGCCTCCTGCAGCTAGAGAACATTGCGGTGTCCTACGGTGTCCAGAAGTCATACCAGGGATGTGTCACAGATTCGGGGAGCTGCAGTTTTCTTTGCCTTTTAGGACAATGTTTTCTGTGCAGCAGTCCTGGGCTGGAAGCACTGAGAGGTGTGTGCCTGGCTGCACTTTACAAATGGCGCCCAACTTGAGGAAGCGGCGAATGAGAGCCCCATCCACCATTGAAACGGCAGATTTCCCAGGAGTGCATGATTAATGAGGCTGGATTGGGACGATACGGCATGAAAAGCCACCATTGTGGCTGGCAGGTAAAATGCTCTTTTCCCTGCCCTCTACCACACTTAGTGCAAATCTGGGATGATTCCACCCTCTGACTTTCTTAACATTTCCCTGCACAGCATTCCTCAGGACAACACACTTTACAGTTCCATTCATTCCTCTCTCTGAAGGCACCTCACATCTAACAAACCAACATTCACATTCATCTTGAGCCTATTGCCTTCTCACACCACTATTTC
The DNA here is from genome assembly GCF_964194155.1 of Cetorhinus maximus. Classification (NCBI taxonomy): domain Eukaryota; kingdom Metazoa; phylum Chordata; class Chondrichthyes; order Lamniformes; family Cetorhinidae; genus Cetorhinus; species Cetorhinus maximus. The sequence goes on from NC_135879.1 coordinate 193,428,795, forward strand.
ACAGTCACCCTCCACAAATGTTTGTTTGCCTCCTCTCCTCATAAGCCAATATGAGCATTCACCCCTCTGCTTTCTCTCATTGCAGGAAAGGAGAGTTTACAACTTGGTAAGAGGCAGAGACCCAGGGGATGGCCCTCCTGTGATGGGCGCCTTGTTGACCATTGGCAATGCATGCTCCACTGGGAAGGAGGTCTTGTTCTGTGAAGCTGCCGACGTCAGCAAGGACCTGCCAAATGAGCCTCCTGAGGCACTAGTGCTAAGAAATGCAGACAGAGCTGATCCTCTGCTGTGGACCCTATGTTGCCAGTCTTCCCTTCTTTCAGCTGGATCTCAGTGTCATTCTCTCTGCCCTGTGGAGGTGCATGCAACTGAGGAGAAGGCAGCTGGTGCTGCTGCTGGTATTGCTCCTGCAGCTGGTGCTACTGGTGTTGCTCCTGCTGCTGCTGTTGGAGCAGTTGGCCATGGTGTGGCCTCTGCTGTTGTCCCTCATCAGAGGTGGTAGCTGGAGGTGGATAAGCTCTTTCCATGCCATGGTGAAGACTGGCAGCAGGGAAGTGCAGCTGAAGGTGAGTGCAGTGCTAGGTGAAGTGCCTTCTAAGGAGTTGGAAATCAGCTGCCAAGCAGTGAAAATACTCTTTGAAAGAGGAAATGCTTTGAACAGCACAAAATGCTGTGGATGCTAGCAATCCAAAAAACCCCTCAGAAAATGCTGGAAATGCCCAGCACATCTGGCAACATCTATGTTTCTCTCTCCACAAACGCTGCCAGAGCTGCAGATTATTTCCAGCATTTCCTGTTGCATTGAACAGCAATCTCACAATCACCATGGCTGCAGCTCTTCAGTGTAACTGATCAAAGCATTAAACTTGTCTTTGACAAAGCTCTTCCCACCTTGGTGACCCTGGCGAGTTGTTGAAAGGTCAGGCAGCACTTTACCTGCCTCGGAAATCCAAGATTCTGGATTAAAACAGCACATAAATGCTTCCTTAACAATCTCAACAAGCTTTTAATTACCCAATAGATCCAAGGGGGTTACCCACTCATCTCCAGTGCTACCTCAGGAAAACTAAGAGGGCAGGATCATGTCGGGATCCTGACCTGGCGTCACTTTATGGGATTTTTATACCCCATTCACCCTTGAACCTTTCTTCAATGGCCTGGGAAAATTCTGCTCATGGTCCCTTGCTGAGGCTCAGGTAGGAGAATTGCCCTCTGAGCACCCTGGGTGGTTATAGCCTACTGTTGAGAGCCCTTCGCCCCCTCCTCCTCCTCCCTCCTTCAGTTATATAGAAAGATTGGAGGTTGGGGCTGTTCTGCTTGGAGAGGAGAAGGTTGAGAGGAGATTTGATAGGGGTATTCAAAATCATGAGGGATCTGAACAAAGTAAATAGGGCGCAACTGTTCTCATTGGTGGAAGGACCAAGAGCCAGAAGGCAGAGATTTAAGGTAATTGGCAAAAGAAGCAATGGCGGCATGAGGAAAACCCTTTTCATGCAACAAGTGGTTAGGATCTGGAATGCACTGCCTGACAGTGTGGTGGAGGCAGGTTCAATCAATGCATTCAAGAGGTAATTGGATCATTATCTGAAAAGGAAGAATATACAGGGCTACATGGAAAAGGCAGCGAGAGCCAGCACAGACATGATGGGCTGAATGTCCCCCTTCGGTGCGGTAACCATTCTGTGTTCCTGCAGCAGCTTGACCTGCTCTATATAACCTCTGTTCATTCTTCAAGTCATGCTGTATTCAAAGAGGAATTCCTACAAGTTCACCAAGTTCACAAGTCTGGGAGCAATTGGGTTGTGCAGAAGACTTGAAGCCAGGAAGTCCTTCAGCACCTGCCCCACCACTCTCTGCAGACCTCTGCAACTTCAAAAAAATATAGAAAGCGCCATACACTTGTAGATAAAAACAAAAAACTACTGCGGATGCTGGAAATCCAAAACAAAAACAGAATTACCTGGAAAAACTCAGCAGGTCTGGCAGCATCGGCGGAGAAGAAAAGAGTTGACGTTTCGAGTCCTCATGAACCTTCAGCAGAACTGAGTTTATTCAACACAACAGACAGAAAAAAAAATCAACCAGCAATTAACTTGTACGCAGTTGATGATTATTTTAAATAGCAGTGGTGGGAATGGGGTGGGGTGGAATTTCTTCTTGCTGTTGAACATGTGTTCATTGGCTGGAGCATTGAGCTCCAAAAATTGCACGGATTGATATCATGATATGCCTGCACTGCATACTTCTGATGGAGGTTTACCACATGCATGATAAAGTCTGCACCAATATGGCATTCAGCGTGATTTGCCCACAAGTGTTTGTGCATGCTCTGAGCGCTATTTTGCACTCATTGCACCCTAAATCACAACACTAATAGTCCTAATTTCTCACTCACTGTTTTTGAACATGGTATCATTGATCTGCCTGTCAGCAAATGGATTCAAGTAACTAAACCTTTGATAGGCTTTGACACAATTTGGGAAATCTGCTGAGTAATTGACAATTCTTAACTAAAGGTGAAATGATCCACAGAGGAAAAGATGACAGATAAGTTAAGGCCATTAGAGAAGCTCTAATTGTCTAGGAGGCACAGAGGATAAGAGGCAACTTCACCTTCAGGCATTAAATGAATGAGTTTTACACTTGATAATATAGTCCAACTGCTTTTCATGGCATAGATCCATTTTACAAAAAACATATTCTGAATACGGATTTGAGAGCCACATATGAGAAGTTGGCTGAACTCATGACATTTAGAGAGCTGAAAATATGCTAGAAGTCAGGTTTGACCTTCTGTTGATGCAGAACTACCTGGGAAATCAGTCATCAGAATATGATATTTCTCACCTTGCTTTCATATAGGTATTAAGGAGCAGCGTGGTGCTTATGCTGTTTGTGGGTAAATGACAGAAGCTTGAAGCTCCTGTAATTAGATTCCTCACAAAGTGACAATTTGCAGATCAGCAAAGTTTAGTGAATAGCAGAGGAATACTAATTTGTAGAGACATATCTCCATTTGAATACTTATCAGTATTCAGCAAAACCTGTGCAGCTGTGTACCATTTCCATAATTTTCAGTTGATGATTAGCATCCACATACAAAAAAAAACAGAAAGAAGGGCTAAATTTTACACGTCTCAACAAATGTTTATGAACAGGAGCATCCTAATTCTACCTTCAATCAAAAATGCTGTCCCAGTTATTAATCATGAAGTATGAGGTAGATGATATCCCACTTTTCCCAATGAGAAATATAAGCAAATTCCTCAACAATACAAGCCGGAATAATTATCCAGCAACAATGAAAGGGATTCGAAAGGTTGGGCTTCATGTTCCTGTCATTCTAACCTTCCATTGTAAGTAAAACGCATTGAACGAATATCGCTTCATTCAAGCTGGCCAGTTCTTACTAATTGCACATAAATGGCAACTCCAGCTTTCACCATTAATATAAAGCATCACATTATAAACACAGCAGGCACCCACCACATCATGGTCTGGATTTCTGATGCAATTGGAATTCTACAGAATTGGTGCACCCGTCTCCTGAACCCAGCAGGTCTCCAGGCTCATTGACAGGACTGGTGCAATCAATAAGTAAACTGGATGGTCGCCTAAGGCAGCGAATTTAGGGGGAGGGGGCGCTACACTGGCACCGCATTAAAAAAAACTGAACTGAAACTTCATAGAGCTTTAAAATGATATGAGCAACTTTCAACAAGTGTCCGGGGGGAATTATGGAAAGTTGCTCATGTTATTTTAAAGCCCGATGTAGTTTCAGTTCAGTCCCTCTGGAATTTTCTGAAGCAAGCTCTGCAGCTCTTTACTGGCTCTGCCCAACCTTGCCCCGCAACCCCCATGCTTGTTAATGACAGCCTCTGGTTTCCCTCCCCGTGCTCGCTGTCCATCCAATTCCTCTCCCTTTCCTTGCCTATGCTCACTGATCCTCTCCAACCATTTCAGCCTGCCCCTGTCTTTCCCGCAACCCCTTTGATCCGCTCTCTGTGCCACTGCTCTGTTGCCCTATTGGTTTTGATAATGAGTCAGGCTCAGCCGCTTGTGGCCACCTTCAACCCTTTCCCAGCCATCTTCGCTCAGTGATCTGCAGTGGGAGGACCCCGAGGCCCTCTGCTCAAAGTCTAGGAGCAGCCTTTGGAATGGTGATTTGAGAATTAATAAAAAGTGGGGCAGGGAAAATGTGGAAGAACAGAGTGGAGAAGGTTTGGGAACGAGGGTGTAGAGTGAATCAGGCCAAATTCAGAGGAGCGGTGAGGGAGGGGGGTGGGGGGGGGTGGGGGGGGAGGGGTGTGGGGGTTGGGGGTTGGGGGGCTGCGGTGGGTATGGAGATGGGGGTGGTAGTGGGGCTGACGGCTGTGTAGTGCTTTTATTGGCATGCCCAGTCCTAACTAGACTAGCCATCTCCATTATCCATTATAGGGGGGAGGCTGCGGATAACAACTAGCCGTCAGTTTGACCATTTTTAGCTTTAGTGTGACAGTGGGGACCATTTTACGGTTTTTATTTTCGAAAGTTAATAATGGCGGAGCGGAGGTTGCCTACAGCACCAACTACCCCTGCTTACTTGAGCTCCCAGTGGAAGTTTTCCTGCTGCAGGACCATCCACCTAACTTCCATGCGTAAGAAAATGGCTGTAGTACATGCCTAGCACAACGTTCCATGCCACCTAATGAAAAAGTGGTATTTAACAAGTCTTTGTGTGACTCCTACTTTGCCAAATGCAATAAATTCTTGTGCAATGGTGGCCCTTTAAATTTTAATTTTATCTGTCTCCTTGGTAACACTGGATTAACAACACTGAATGCCAAAAATCCAGTGGCATTCCCGACAGCCAATGTTGCTAAGGTGTGAAAAGATGGGAAATATGGAGAATGATGTCTCATCCTACTATTTGAATACGCTTGGGAGTATCCAAAGTAATCTTTTGGTGAAAGTAGTGATGCCGGTCAAGAGGCTTGCAGTATAAGGTGCCCACCATTTTTCACAGTTCCACCTGCCTAAAAACCACCTTAAAACAGGTAACACATGAATAATAGGTGTAAGCCTTTATGTTTTATTTATATGTATACTATATCTTTGGTTGATTTTCTTGCAATTAATACTGGCCTATACCTCCTGACAACTTCCATATCTTTTGCTTGGTGTGAACAGCAGTACTAACATTCATTGTGGTAAAATACAAGATTGGACTGTGAAATATCATGTCATTCTTCCATGATATGCTTGTGCTATGACATTATTATACTCCCCTCCTCCTGTCCCCACCCAACCATCACTTCAGGCAACGTTGATGAGAATGATAGTTGAATGAGAATTTGGCCCAAATAGAAACCCACAGTTTTCTGATTATTTGAGTTCATTTTTTTCCTAAGGGAGATTCCTTAGTATTTTTAATGCACAGCAGCCACTCAGTAAACATGGCTACATTGCTTTTACTTATGCACCAGCAAAAAGCAGTTAAATTAACAACCCTCAACCAAGGCTGCAATATTGAACTTTTTCATATCCAACGCGTTTCCGACTCAGCGTGGTAACAAGAAATGAAAGCTAAAAACTTGAATTCATTTGGCACCTTTCATGTCTCAAAGCTCCCATAACCAATTAATTACTTTTGAAGTGTAGTCATTGTTGTTTTTCAGGCAGATGTGACAGCCAATTTGCACACATCAAGGACCCACAAACAATGAGATGAACGGCTAGTTAATCTCTTTTTGCTGTTGTTGATTAAGGGCTATATTTGGCCTAAACAGCAAGACTTCAAATAATGGTATGGGATCTTTTAAGTCCACTGGAATAGACACATCTTGCCTGAAAGACTGCACATCAGAAAGTGCAGTACTCCCTAAAGTGTCAGCCTAAATTCTGTGCTCATGTCCAGTAATGGGCCTTGAGCTCACAGGCTTGCGACTCTCAGGTGAGACTGCTGCCACTAAATTAAGTCAATTAAATAATTACATGATATGACTTTCGAGCTGACCGTATTTCCCAAATATGCAGATATAACATGTGCCCAATTTAAAGCTTTTTGTATATGGTAGCTGCTCACATTTTACATTTTAGGCACTGTGCCAAATAGGTGAAAGGCAGCCTTAATGAAAACAAAGGGTAGCTTCAAGCTGATTAGTCAAGCCCTCTCATCTACATATTGTTGTGGCAACTGAAATTTACCAAACAAGCTGAAACTAGTTAGACTTGAGCATATCAGGAGAATTTGATCACTAGCTTTTGGTTCTCTAAATCAAAATACTAATTATTCTGACAATTCGCACAATACTGGTCACCTTAATAGGTTAATGTGATATTTTTGAATTTATATTCTTTTTGTTATGAAGCAGTTAAGGGGCAATGTATTATTCAAGTAGACCACCGACTCTGAATGAAGCAAGTCTTTAACCTAGTGTTAGCATTCCTTCTTCTGGATCAGAATGTGCTGTGGTTGAACCCCTTCAATTAGTCGTGGTGAGTGGAGACTAAAGGTCCAACCCTGAAATTTGGTTTGATATTCATGTCTGGTGGGGGGGTCCTCATTTAATGGGTTGTTGGAGCCCATAAACCCCTTCTACCCCAGGTATAGGTATATGTGGACATTGACCATAGCTATAGTGGACCCCATGGAATTATGGAAATTTCAGACCGAAAGAGGTCATTCAGTCCATCAATACAGTACAATTTCTAAAACTTCAACTTGAGCTATCCTCTCTAATCTTATTTACATATTTTATTTGCCTTTTAAAGCACTAATCAAATTCTCATTCAGATGATGTTGTAGTGTCTGCCTCTATGACAACTTTTAATAAACCATTCCATGTTTTCACAATTATTCCAACGGCATGTTTGAATCAAGGGCCAGGATGTTTAGGATGGCGGTGTTCCCCTTCCCACTATCTGAGGAGACAGTGGCGAATGCACCACTCCTGATATGTCTGACCCACAGCCATTTATAGCTCCAGGGAGCGTTAACTGACTGGAGATCGGACTTCTGCCTCTCGGGCGGAAGTCCCGCCTCAAAGAGCTACCGACTGTTGGTTACAGTTTGGTAGGTCTGAACAAGTCTTCGTAGGCATACATAGGTTAAATGTAAGTCTTTATTGACTCTTGGAACTATTTACAAATATACAATAAAATGTACAAGCTAGGAGCTGTCTCCATTCTCGCTGGTACACAAGGTTCTGTCCAACACTCAACTGATTCTGGGTGCAGGTCATGTGCTCTCTTATATCATTGTATGGGTGGTATTGTACTCAATCCCACATTATGTGCCAGATCCTTATACTACACCTCCCCCCATGCCTTTATCCAATGCATTTTAAATGATTATAGGTTACCCTATGCCTTACATTGTTATTACATTTACATTCTCATTACTACATTATCACTACCCTATCTCCCCTTTAAGTCCTTGAATTCAAAAGGTTCAGGTGGTCCAGATGCCTTATAACCCTTCCATATCTCGTTCACACTACTGTTGGAGGAATGGTAGGCACTGTCGCTGCTGGTTCTTTCTGTAGGTTTGGAGGTCGTTCTGGCACCGGGGTATGTTATCATCTTTTTCTCCCATTCTTTCATATTGAGCTGCTCTTTGTCTGTTCGGCTGTTGCGCTGATTGGTGGTTACTACACTAATTCATTTCTTGCAGAGTGGACAAACATTGTGCTCCTACCCTTGTTGCTTTTTTCACTTCTTATAATATGGTATGAGTCATTGTGACACACATGATAGTTTACATTTCAAAAATGGAACCCTCGTTCCCACTTATTTCATAATTTTACCCAAATTTTTGAGTACTTCTTTTTCAGTTGTTTATCGAGTGTATGAATCTTTTCATTCAGCTCAGCAACTATTCTGGTAAGTTGAGTTGTCTTTGTTTCAGAGTTATCTGCAGTATTCAGTTTAACAACTTCACGTGGGCATCCAGTTCCAGTTAGAATCCATCCTCCATGGTCACTGACTGCTCCTTGGGCTCTTTCATTCATTAGATCGTCAGTCTGTTTTGTAGAATTTCTCTTTCCTGCTTTCAAAGGCTGGATTTGCTTTTCCATATCTCTATGTTCATGTTGTTCAGATTGGACTGAAGGTCAAGATGTTCATCAGTTTTCAATGTTAATTCTGCTTTCAAGCAATTGTTCTAATGCATCAGCAATTCTTTCTCCTGTTCCAGGCATTTTGCATGATGCTTACTAAAGACTTCTGCTTGAAGTTCATCAAGTTTTAATTGAAGACCTAGCTTTGTTGGATGTGCTTCCACAAGTTTGTCATTTAAGCATTTCAAGTCCTCTTTCAAGTGTTCTACTTCCTGTGAGCGACATTCCAGTGTTCTCATCAGTTCTCCTTTTTCCTTTACAAGCCCATCTTTCATGCGTGAAAGTTGATTCTCTACACTGATCAGGAATTCCTCTATGCTATCCTTCAAGCTTGTATTCTGTAATTGCACTTCTGCCAATTGTTTCTGGGACTCTTCACGCTCTTTTGTGAGAAGATCTAGCCATTCTTGGTTCTTAATTTTCATCTCTTCGTATATATCTTTGGAAATGTAATGTTTTCCCAAGTTTTCTTCCAAATGTCCAACCATTTTCTTCAACCCTGTAGTCTCCTTCTTGTACCTGTAGGTCAGAACATAGAACATTCCTGAGTCTTCTCTGCCAACTGGTTCGTCAGTTCATTCAGAGTGACATTAAATTCATTGTGCTTCACTTCATAACTTTCCAGGGGAACACACTTTGACTTGAGGGATCATTGTAACATATGAAGGTCATTTAGCAGGTTTTCCTTTTCATTGCGAAACATGATTGTTTCATCTTGACTTTTCTTGTAATTTAAAAGTCTCATCAAGTTTGTTCTGCTGTACCTCCATTCTGCTGTTCAAGGTAGTCTTTATTCCTTCATGCTGTTGAAGGATTATGTACAGTTTTTAAGTTTGACCTTGAAGGACAGTTATCTGTTTTATCAACTGTATATTTATCTGTTCAGCCTTTGCCTCCTCACTCTGAACTTCAGTGCATTGCTTTGTTAATACTGATAGTTCTAGCACAGATATTTTTTTTTCTGATGTAGCATTTAACTTTTTTAACTCCTCACATATTCTCAGGGGCAAGTATTGGTTCCTCAGAGTCTTTCAAGGCCACAACTTCTTTCAGTGCATTTTCTGCCTGCTGTTGTGCTTGACTCTGCTTCTTGTTGAGTTTTCCCAACTCCTGCTTCGAATTGCCAACAATGGAGTTCAGAATTGTTATTTCCTCCTGGTACCTTTGTGAAGCCTCAGAAATTTGTTTATTTATACCTCGTACAGTTTGGTTTATTGGAAACTTTAGTTTATCATGCATTTTCAAAGGTATAAACTTGGCTTGAATTTTGTGTTTCAACTCTTTCCAATTCAGCTTTTATGCAAACATTGTCCAATCTTATTTAATTTTCCTTTTGCAGGGCTTGTGTATTTTGGACTTCATCAGATAGCTTCCCTTCATTCACAGTCAGTTATTTGCTCCGCACTGCCACCTGCTATTGCAGTTTGGGTAATGTGTTGGACTTTCCAATAAGATATATTCCTGGGACTTCCAGAAAGTTCTTTGCCCCACTGGCGCCCTTGTATAGCTCATTCAGGTAATGCCTTTTGCTCTTTTGTAATTTTACTGGGGTTTTCTATCCCTTTTTTAAGCTGTGTGTGTTCAACAACTTGAAGGTGAAAATATTCGTGAAAGGCTTTTAATATTTCATCGAGGCTGGTTGCGGATTCATCAATGCCTCACATTAGGATTACTTCTTCCGCAAGTTCACCAAACCAAATAAAAATCTGGACTTGTTTGATCTTATTACTTAGACTTGATGTACCTGGTAGTTTAGAAATTCTCTTTTCAAGGATGTCAAATTTCCCATTAGGTTTGGCCATTAGATAAGTCAAAATTGTTGTGGATGAGTGGAATTCTGAACCATGGTTGATAACACAAAATTCAAGCTGAGTTTATACCTTCCCACCTGTGGCCTGAGCTGGTCCACTTTCTGGGCTTTCCCCAGCCCGTGAACCCCTCCTGCCAACTTGAAAATTGAGGCTGGGCACTAAATGATCCATAAGTGGTCATTAATTGGTCACTTGAAGGCCTCAATTGGGAACAGGTCGGCCTAGGTCTCACCCATCTCACTGTAAAATTATGGAGAGGTCGGGGCAGGTGGGAGCCTGACAGGAAGACTATCCAATGAATTTTACGTGCCCGTAACTGCCCCACTCCCCACACTGTCTGCAAAGCCACCAGCAGGAGAACATAAAATTCTGCCCAATGCTCATTATCAATTCAGAAACCGGGGAAAACCATCGTTCACTACTTTTCCTGTCCTTAATAATTTTTGAAAATTTCTGTTTGGTCACCCCTTAATCTTCCGCTTTGTAATAAATGCTCCAAATTTTCAAGTCTTCCCTTGGAACTACACTCTCTCATTCCTGGTATAATTCACACGAAAATTCACAATTCTGTTTCCTGTTTCTGCTTCCTGGAACAGAATGCCTGGACTCTATGCGACATGCCAACTAAACATTGTAAATTGTATAAAACCCAGAATCCATCTTGTCTTGTTATGGGCTTTTTTTTTAACCACTACCTACTTTTAGAGATCTATTTATATGCGCCCTATTGTTCATTCAGTCTGTTAAGAGCATATAATTTAGGTTGTATTCCTTTCTGCTTTTTTTCCTATGATAATCTACCATTTCATATTTCTTTACACTGAACTGCATGTGTTGTCTACCTGTCTACTTTGCTAACCTATTTGCACCTGCTTGCAGTACCTCCTATCATCTTCCTCAGTTTGCCACGCATCCTAATTTGACAAAATCCACCAAACATTAATTTCCTCCCTCTTACGCCCATTTACGAAGCATTTAGACAAATGGAAAACCAACAGCCTCAACATAGATCCATTCAGCACACCTCTAGATGCATCCTACCAATTCAAAAATGAATTCCTCCTCTCTGATTTTTAATCCCTAGCCATCTCTCTACTTAATGGGTTATCGTTCCTTTAATACTATATTCCTTCATTTTTGTACCAAGCGTCCATGACTTTATCTCATGTTTTCCATATTAATATCATCTATACACTCTAATTTCTTCAAATATCATAGTTAAATTAATGAAGCAATATCTGTTTTCTTCAAATCCACACTGAGTGTCCTTCACTCGCTCATGCCTTTCTAAGTTTCACTAATTTCATTAAAATTGGGGCTGCGCCTGTTTGAATTTCTGATAAGAAACTGCGGCTTTATTTGGGAAACATTTGGGAAATATTGTTCACAAACCGCTCATCATTTTCTGCACAAACATTTGATTTGTCTGGAAGGAGACACGTGGAGTACAAAGGATGCCTTGGTGACCCTGCTATGGGAAGGACAATAAAGGATGGTGGCCACCTTTGAAGCGAAAGGCTGGGGTGTAAACTGCTTAGAAGACAGTAGTACAGAAAGTGAATAAGATCATCAGGGTTTATCACAACTTAGTGCAAATGAGGAAGATTTTTGATGTTATCAGGAGGATTTGACTGAAGAGTGGGTGAAAGTGTGGAAATAAAAAGTGGTGATCTCTTCCTGAGTCCAACATAATATCTTGAGTTAGATGGGGTTACATATTTAAGTTATAGTGTTAACTGTTCAAGTCACAAGGGCCATATCTTGGGTGTTCTTCAAGGCAAAGGAGGGATAAAAAACACAAAGCCATTAGATTAGGAAATTTTTTTGAACCACTTACGTCCAAGTGCTGAATATATTCGTGGTGTAGGATTTTATATGGAATTTCAGGCCACAACTTAACTGGGTGACCTAACATGATGGCCTCAGGGTAAATCAATGGGGGGATCAGGGTAATGGGCTGAGGAAATTCCCAGTATCGGATTTCCCTCTCCTCTAATGTCAGAGTCATATCTGGGGGAGATTGATGATTTGCCTTTCCTTAATCTCTGCATAAGTTTATAACTAGTGGGAATCTGAGCGAGGATCTGGTATTCCTGTGTCCTTCATACAGCAGGATGCTTGCATATGATGTGCTGAAAAGACTGAGGATTGGTGGTCAGACTGCCTATACCTTTGGATAAAGTACAAATCTTTGGGTAAAAGTAACATGGCACAAAGATATACTATATAGTGAACTGCTGCACCATTACAGACATAGTGTACAAAAGTTCATTTTTGACATTATTATTCTTTCATGGGATGTGGGTGTCACTGGAAAGGACAGCATTTGTTGCCTAAACCTAAATCATCTTGAACTGAGTGCTTACTAAGCCATTTGAGGGCATTTAAGAGTCAATAACATTGCTGTGGGTCTGAAGTCACCAGGTAAGGACAGCAGCTTTCCTTCCCTAAAGGACATTCGTGAATCAGATTAGGGAAACCTTGTATAAAGTGATCATTCCTCTGCAGCTGAGACAGCTCAGATGCAGCCACATTGACATGTGTGGAGTTGGGCCTCTAGCTTATCTGCCCACTCAAGTAAGGCAGATGCATGAGAGTGCCACCAAGTGCTCCAGAGCCTTTCACCCCTTGGGCCAGACTGCAAACTAATGAGTGTTTTAGTGGACTGTAGAACAGTTGGACAACTGGGCACATTGTACAATCTCCTTGCTAAAGCTGGCAGTGGAGCACTGGTGGAGACGCTTACAGCCCCTTGCAATGGCATCATCCTGCTTTGGACCAGTCTCCCTTATGGTTCAAGCTAACAGTGCAAACATCTATTGTTTTTAGGAGAATGCCTGCTCCTGAACTGAGAGAACAGCATGCTGTCCAATGAACAAGGCTGCCGCCAATCAGATAGGTGGAATGCAGCGCACTAAATTCTGACCATCCAAGTAGTTGCCAAGGCTCTCTGGGATGCATTAAGGGGCCGTCGGACTTAACCAAGAAAGGTTCTTTTTATACCCAAGCTATCCCATGCATCTCTCTCTTTCATCCTGCAGGAGGAGTACATCAAGAGCATAGAGCCTAGTGAACTAGCTGTATGCCTTGTGGCGTACAGACAGCGGAGATGACGGAGAAGAGAGCAATGGAGGCATCTGGTTGCACAGGGTCCTGTGACCCCATCATCTCCAGCTGCACAGACCGAGGAGAGGGCACCTGGCCCACAGCAGGATAACAAAGCTGGCCGGGGCCCTCCAGGTCTCAACCCTCCAGGTTGTAACAGACAGGGCATCGCAATCATCAGGCTGCCTCCACCTCCTCTGTGGATATTGGAGGAGCACCAAGATATAGCGGCAAGGTTAGGAAGGTTAGGAAGATGTAGAAAAAGGGGGCAGCTGGGGCTTCCGCACACGCTGCTGAAGAGCCACAGCGAGCCATCGTTGGCCAGAGCCTAGCTAGATCCAGGATCTATAGACGTTGCCTTTTATTCCTGCAGGTGACCGACAACCAGTATCACCAAAGAGTGCACAGGTTTCAGGAAGTGTTTAGTCACACCTACCAGCTACTGCAGGATTTGGCGCCACAGGGACAAGGAGGGCATCCACTGCCCATGGCCGTGAAAGTGACCTCGGCGCTCAATTTTTATGCCAGTGGCTCTTTTCAGGGCTTCACAGATGACCTCTGTGGGATATCACAAGTCTCCACCCACAAATGCATCCATGAGGTCATGGATGCCACCTTTGTGAGGGCACACATCTTTGTGCATTTCACCCAGGACCAAGAGAGCCAGGATGCAAGAGCAATTGGATTTGTCCAGGTCTCGGGTTTCCCACAGGTGCAGGGTGCAATCGTCTGCACTTACGTGGTGCTCAGATCTCCGCTGCAACAAGGGGTCAACTATGTCAATCACAAGGGTTTCCATTCGCTGAATGTGCAGCTGTTTCGCGACCACCACAAAGGCATCCTGCAGGTCTGCGCACGATTTCCAGGGACTGTCCACGACTCTTACATTCTCAGTTGGTCACAGATCCCTGACATCTTCCAGGGTCCACAGAGGCTGCAAGGCTACTCCTCGGGAACAAGGGCTACCCGCAGACGACATGACTGATGACACCTTTGCGGCAGCCACGGACTGCAGCAGACTGGAGGTATAACGAGGCTCATGCTGCAGCTCACAACTTGGTGAAGCAAACCATCGGGATGATGAAAATGAGGTTCTGGTGCCTGGACCAGTCTGGTGGAGCCCTGCATTATAGTCATACAAACATAACGAACAAGGAGCAGGGGTAGGCCATTCATCCACTTGAGCCTGCTCCGCCATTTAATCAGATCATGGCTGAACTGACCGTAACCTGAAATCTGCATCCCACCTACCCCCGATAACATATCACCCCCTTGCTTACAAAGAATCTATCTACCTCTGCCTTACAAATAGTCAAAGAATCTGCTTCTACCACCTTTTCAGGAAGAGAGTTCCAGAGACTGGTGACCCTCTGAGTGAAAAAAATTTGCCTCATCTCCATTTTAAATGGCAACTCTTTATTTTTAAACAGTGACTCCTAGTTCTATATTTTTCCACAGGAGGAAACATACTCTCCACATCCACCATGTCAAGACACCTCAGGATCTTATATGTTTCAATTAAGTCGCCTCTTATTCTTCTAAACTCCAGCGGATACTAGCCTAGTTTATCCAACCTTTCCTCATAAGACAACCCACCCATTCCAGGTATTAGCCTGATAAACCTTCTCTGAACTGCTTCCATCGCATTTACATCTTTCCTTGAATAAGATGACCAATACTGTACACAGTGCTCCCAATGTGGCCTCACCAGTGCCCTGTACAACTGAAGCATAACCTCCCTACTTTTCTATTCAATTCCCCTCACAATAAATTATAACATTATATTAGCTTTCCTAATTAATTGTTGAATTTGCATGCTAGCCTTTTGTGATTCATGCATTCGGACACCAGTTCTGCCATCTCTCACCATTTAGATAATATGCTTTTTTATTCTTCCTGCCAAAATGGAATGGGAGACATAGGCCACAGAGGGTGTCATGCATTGTTGTCACCAACTGCATCCTTTACAACTTGGCACTCCAATAGGGAGAGGAGCTCACTGAGGAGGAGATGGAGGAGCTGGACGTCTCCTACGATAAGGAGGACGTTGATGGTGATGAGACTGAAGTCGACCCCAAAGGCGACGATGATGGCGATGAGGTCCTTGCACTGGCCAGACAAGGCAGGTGCGCTCGGGAGGACCTTATAGCTGCTCAATTTGTGGAGGATGATAACGACATGCAGTGAGGAGATGCCATGGGATCCTCGCAGTGCATACATGAATGTTTGACTCCAGTCTGGCTTATGGCATTGCACATACAATCTGTGATAATGTTCCTGTCATTGAGATGCAGTGGAGGCCCTAATAAGCACTCAATTGCAGGAGGAGGATGAGGACTTGCAGTGATGACACTCCATAGATCTTCACATTGCCTCTGAGAATGTCTGACTCCTGTCTGTCTGAGGGCAGTTCGCTTGTGCTGTCTGATCAGGGTCATATCATGGAGACCCAGTCATGAAACCTTTTGAAGTATTTGATCCTCTGTCCGCCTTCAGCACCTTATCCCTTCAGGAGTACAGTGTCACTGGTCACAGATGCTGAAGAGATGGGGGCCAGCCCCACCTTAAAAGTGCTGAGAATACACAAAGAGAATGATGGAACTCTGTGTCGCCTGCCTACGATATTCTGGGAGCAAGGACAAGCACCATCGAGGTGTAGGCATTACCCATATGTCTACGGAGTGTGAGGCCTGACCATCACTTTGGTCTGAAGGCAGCACAAAGTGCAGTAAAGAGACCCTGGAATGAGACACCTGTCTTTATCTTGTGCAGCAATGTTTCGTATCTCAGTGACACAAACACTGCTCATCAGAACAAGGAGCCATAGGGAGGGAGACATTCTTGGGAGTTTATTGGCAATGGTAAACATTACAAGTGATTAACGCCTGTGCCCAGGTTGTGCAACTACATCTTAATGTTGTGTCCCTGGAGAGGGAGCACGCCGTGTCTGCCGGCACCATCGAGGCCTTCCGTGCCTGGTGGGCACCGCGGGGACTGGGGTGATTTATCGACCCCTTTAATCATATTTTGGTTTAATGTTTGTAAGGTTCCTTTAAATTTTTTCCTTGATTTTACAGCTGACCTTACTTAGGGGCTGTGCTTGATTTATCACTTATTTTGTTAATTTAGTTAATTGTTTTAACTCAAAAGAGTTATATCTTAATGTTGTGTCCCTGGAGAGGAAGCACGCGGTGTCTGGTGGCACTCTCGAGGCCTTCCGTGCCCGGTGGGCACCGCGGGGACTGGGGTGATTTATCGACCCCTTTAACCACATTTTGGTTTAATGTTTGTAAGTTTCATTTAAACTTTGTCCTTGGTTTCACAGCTGACCTGACTTAGGGGCTGTGCTTGTTTTATCCTTTATTTTGTTAATTTAGTTTAATTGTTTGACTCTAAAAAAGTTACATCTTAATGTTGCATGCAGCAGTCCCATACAACCGGACGATGTGTCGGTTGACAGACTCCCAAGATGCCTGCATCTTTTTGCGATCTTGTGGAGTCCGTGGACCACATTCATATAGGGTGTTGTAGGCTGCACTCCCTTTTCAGTTACTTAAAAAACCTTTTATTACTGTTTTGTTTGCACTGCAGTCCCACGCACCGGATCTATGGACACCCGGTGCGGAGGGGGGCCGGGAAGGAGGAGGACCTCCTTGCGAACTTGCTCCTGGGCTTGGCCAAGTTGGCCATTTACAAGTCCAGGCAGCGGGCAATCGAGGGGGTCATCCCACCCGACTGTTTGGCCCTCTTCCATGGCTACATTCGCGGCCGGGTGTCCCTGGAGAGGGAGCACGCGGTGTCTGCCGGCACCATCGAGGCCTTCTGCGCCCGGTAGGCACCATGGGGTCTGGGTTGCTTTATCGACCCTCTTAATCACATTTTGAGTTGATGTTTGTAAGTTTTCTTTAAACTTTGTCTTTGGTTTTACAGCTGACCTGACTTAGGGGCTGTGTTACCTTTATCCCTCATTTTGTTGATTTAGTTTATTAGGTTGGCTTTAAAAGAGATACATCTTAACGTTGCATGCAGCAGTCCCATACAACCAGAGGACATGTTGGTTGACAGAGTCCCAAGAAGCCTGCATCTTTTGTGGCTTTATGGAGTCCATGGACCACGTTTATGTTAATTGTTATAGGCTGCACCCTCTTCTTAGTTATTTGAAGAACCTATTATTATTATTTTGTGTGCACTTCAGTCCAATGCTCCTGATCTGCGGGCACCCGGTGTGGAGGAGGGCGGGGAGAAATTAGGACCTCCTCATGAACCTGCTCCTGGGCCTGGCCAAGTTGGCGATTAACAGGCCCAGGCAGGGGGCGATCGAGGGGTTCGTCGACCCAACTGTCGGCCCCTCTTCTATGGCTATGTTCACAGCTGGGTGTCCCTAGAGAGGGAGCACGCAATGTCTGCCAGCACTGTCGAGGCCTTCCATGTTTGGTGGCCGTGGGAACTGGGGTGATGTATTGACCTCCTGAATCACATTTTGATTTAATGTTGGTAAGTTTCCTTTAAAGGGGCTGCTTTTTATTTTGTCCCTTGATTTTTTAATTTAGTTTATTTGGTTTTGACTCGAAAGAGTTACATATTCTTCACTTTCCTAACTCTGCTGCTATGTCTTGTGGCAAAGATTAGTGGTAACCCAGAGGATTGGGAAAGTTTTAAAAACCAACAAAAGATGACCAAAAAATAATAAAGGGAGAAAATAACCTTTGTGGGTAAACTAGCAAATAATATAAAAACGGCCAGTAAGAGCTTCTTTAAATATATAAAAACGAGACAGGTCAAAGTGAACATTGTCTAAAGGGCCTTTGAGGCTGGGAAAATAATAATGGAGAACCAGGAAATAGCAGAAGAGTTGAATGTAGGGGGTGGTAGTGTGAGTCAGTTTCACCTCTGACTTCTGAGCGGTTCGAATCGCTCTCACTCCCTGGGTTCTAGACCTTGGACTTATTTGGGGGTTGTGACAAAGTGCAGCAGACAACTGGTTTTAGTGCAAGAAAAACTGAGTTTATTGAAGTCACAAATGAACTTATAACATTAGGATTACACTGAGATTATACAGACTTACAAAGTACACTTAGTTAAGAATGGGGAACACATGGCATAACGAGGGAAAATCATGCTACTAATCCCCTTACCCTTGTCCCACCCCCAAAACCTAAGTAAAATTGAACTAGGAGAGGTCAGGGATCATGCTCACCAACCAGGGTTCCTTGACAGTTCAAAATTCAGCCAGGTAAGCTGGTTGCAGTTTTGGGGTACGTTCTTTGTGTCCTCTGGTGCCTGCTGTCCCCATATGGTCCTGGTCTGTGGAATCTGCAACGGTTCTTCAGTTGAGTGGAGGACGTGGTTGTGGGCGGTCGATCTTCATGGAGGGCTGCGGTTGTGGCCTTGTTGTCTTCGGTTGAGCCTGCCACCCCGTGCCCCTCGCCGTGATGTCGCCTGCGGGCCTGCAAAACCTCCAAATCTTCTTGCTTAAGCTCTGTTTCAACCGCTCCCAACTGCTCACTGCCTGCTAGCTGGTTTCTCTCTCTGTGTCAGCTTTCAAAACTGCAACCCTTCTGCTAGCAGGTTTCTCCCTCTCTCATTCGTAACTGACTGGGCCAGTTATACTGTCTTTCGAATTTCTTATCGGAATCCAAATCAAGGTTAGCTCTTTGTTTGATTTTGGTGGGCTTTCCCCGGTGATTGTTGTCTCTTTGTTTTTAATGGGCTCGCATGATATTTATCGTTGTCTTCCTGCCTAGTAACTAGTTTTGAACTGAAAGCCATTGTATGTGTGGAGTATTGATGGGTTCGCATAATTGAATTGATTGTGCCTTTGATTGTTCATGCAAGATTTTGATGGGCTTCAGTTTCGTGTGAAGTGAAGTCTTTCTCTGGGTTGATTGTATTAAAGGGAAGAATGCATATTCTGTCTCCTCTCGTTGTCTTGTTTCAGGCAAAGCAATCCACACTCAATAAGCCCGGGCATGTGCAGTCCCAGGCCTTCATGGGTCCAGCCTCCTGTCTGCAGGGTTTTACATTTAACTCAACAGTTTAAAAGTCCAAAAGTCATATCCTTGTTGATGATATGAAAAATGTGGGAATTTTGAGAACCCTTCAGGAATAAATACTTTGCATCAGTCTTTACGGTAGAAGACACTAATAGCATTCCAAAAACACTAAATAATCAAGGGGCAAAAGAGGGGGGAAGGAAATAAATACAATAACTATCACCAGAGAAAAAGTACTCAGGAAACTAATGGACTAGAGGTGTTAAGTCCCCTGGACCTGATTGGTTGGATCCTAGAATATTAAAGGAAGCTGCTATACAAATAGTGGATGTACTGGTAGTAATTTTCCAAGAATCCTGAGATTTTGGAAAAGTCCCAGAAGATTGGAAAACTGCCAATGCAACACCCTTATTCAAAAAGGAAGGTAGACAAAAAACAGGTAACTATAAGTCAGTTAGCTTAACATTCGTCATTGGGAAATTGTTAGAGACTATTATAAAGAAATGCATAATATAATCAATCAGAGTCAGCATGGCTTCATTAAGGTGAAATCATGCCTGACAAATTTATTAGAATTCTTTGAGGAGGTAACAAGCAGCATAAATAAAGGGGAAGCAGTAGATGTAATATATTTGGATTTCCAAAAGGCGTTCGATAAGGCACCTCACATAAGGCTACTTAATAAGATAAGAGCCTATGGTGTTGGGGGTAATATATTAACATGGATAGGAGATTGGCTAACTAATAGAAGGCAGGGAGTTGGGTTAAGGGGAGCATTTTCAGAATGGCAAAATGTAACTAGTGGAGTGCCACAGGGATCAGTGTTGGGGCCACAATTATTTACAATATCTATAAATGATGAGGGAAGTGAATGTACTGTTGCCAAGTTTACAGATGACACAAAAATAGGTGGGAAGGTAAGTGGCGAGGCTAACAGAGTCTACAGAGGGATATAGACAGGTTAAGCGAGTGGGCTAAAACTTGGCAGATGGAATATAATGTGGGAAAATGTGAGGTTATACATTTTGGCAGGAAGAATAGAGGAGCTGAAGATTATTTAAATGGTGCAGAAAGCTACAGCACAGAGGGATTTGAGAGTTCTCGTGCATGAATCCCAAAAAGCTAACATACAACTTTAGCTGGTATTATGGAAGGCAAATGAATGTTGGCCTTAATTTCAAAGGGAGTGGAGCATAAAAATAGGGAAGTCTTGCTAAAACTATACTAGGCACTAGTTAAACCGCATCTAGAATACTGTGAACAGTTTTGGTCCCCATATCTAAGGAAAGATATACTGGCATTGGAGGCAGTCCAGAGAAGGTTCACTAGGTTGATCCCAGGCATGGAGGGATTTTCTTATGAGGAAATGTTGAGTAGGTTGGGCCTGTACTCATTGGAGTTTAGAAAAATGAGCGGCGACCTTACTGAAACATATAAGATTCTTAGGGGGCTTGACAGGTTGGATGCTGAGAGGTTGTTTCCCCTTGTGGGAGAGTCTAGGACCAGAGAGCATAACCTCAGAGTAAGGGGTTGCTCGTTTAGGACAGAAATGAGGAAGAATTTCTTCTCCCAGAGGGTAGTGAATCTGTGGAATTCTTTACCACAGAGGGCTGTAGAGGCTGGGTCGTTAAGTGTATTCAAGGCTGAGACAGACAAATTTTTAATCAGTCAGGGAATCTAGGGTTATAGGGAAAAGACAGGAAAGTGGAGTTGAGGATTATCAGATCAGCCATGATCTCATTGAATGGCGGAGCAGACTCGATGGGCCAAATGGCCTACTTCTGCTCCTACGTCTTGTGGCCTTATGGTATGAGAGAGTATATTGTGATGTCCCTTGAACTGGCAGTGAGCGAGGGCCCTGTGAATGTGTGATGGGTTTGTGATTGTGAGAGTTGAGAGCGATGAGAAGAGTGACATAGCCTGGTGGAACAAGTTCATCCTCTTGCTGCACTGTGTGGCTGTCCTCTATTTCAGGCCGTTGGCACTGACTACCGCTGCCACTGTCTCCCAAGCCGGATTTGTGATGTTGCTACCTGTCCTACGGCCAGAGCAGGGGTAGTGGACATCACGACATGCCTCCACTGCTTCCAAAAGGTGCTTGAGGGATGTATCATTAAACGTCTTGCCTTTCAGGGTGATGTCTTCTGTGCAGCACTTGTGGGCTGGAAGCATTGAGAGGTGTGCAGGCAACTGCACTTTAAATATGGCGCCCGACATGATGAAGCGGCGAGGTGATGGCATGGCGGACAAATGCAAGCCTGACCGCCATGGAAACGGCGTGTTTCCTGTGAATGCATAATTAATGTGGTGAGTTTGGGATGATACAGCATGAGAAGCTGCCATTGCGGACGGCAGGTGAAATGTCGTTTTACCCGCCCGCTACTGTACTTGGTGCAAACCTGGGACGATTCCGCCCATTGGATGTAATTTTTATAGGCAAGCGGAGGCTATGCGTGGAGAGTTAAACCCCCTGAAATTGATGTTAGAGCAGGATCCTCTTCCTGGTTTCACTGGCGCTGAGATTGAAGATGAGCGAGGAATCCCCTTGGATCTGTCGGGTAAGTGATTAAGACATTTAAAAAGCCAATTAATAACAGTCTTTAACCACAATTCTGGATTTTCCAGCCGAGCACTTATTTCCCGAACTGTCCTTCCCAGGTTGCTTTCACTGCTTGACAAATGATTGTCCACTTCTTGGAAGGCACTTCACCTATCTTGCACTTATATAGCCCTTTAACATGCTTCAGACATTCCAAAGTGCTTTATAGCCAATTAAGTATTTTCAAAGTGCAGTCATTGTTGTAATATAGGAAATGCAGTAGCCAATTTGTGCTCTGCAAGTTTCCAAATGACAATGCAACCTGAAAGCTTCTCACCTGGCCATGGCTAGAGCTCTTCAGTGAAACTGATCAAAGCCTTCCCGGCTCTTCAGTTTCGCTAAAGAAGCTCTTCCCGCTGTGCACTCACTTCAGTGACCTTGGCAATGGCGTTAGAGAAACAAGTGCTCAGCTGGGAAATCCAGGATTGAGGGTTAAGACTCTTAAAGATTCTTATTTGGCTTTTTAAATGTCTTAATCACTTACCTGACAGATCCAATATGAAAATGAGCAAATAATCTGTTTTTTTTGTGGATGTTACTTGAGGCATAAATATTACTAGGGAGAATTCCCCTGATCTTCTTCGAAATAGTGCCTCTTGTTCTTCCATGTCCACCTCAGAGGGCAGATGAGGCATCAATTTAATCTCTCATCAAAGGAGCAGCACTTTCGTAGTTAAACACCTCCCTCGGTAATGCACTGGGGAGTCAGCCTAGATTATATGCTCGACATCTCTTGAGTGGAATTTGAGCGCACAAATTTCTGAAAGGCAATGGTTCTCCTACTGAACTACAGCTGACAGCTAACATTATAGGCACAGAGAAGACAGTTCTTGTCTGATGTGTTCAGGTGAGGCTTTTTTAAAATTCATTTATGTGATGTGGACTTCACTGGCTAGGCCAGCATCTATTGCTTATGTCTTATTTGTATCTACAAATATGAGCTAGAGACTGATGGATGCACAAATATATGATGAGATGCCATTGTATCTCCATATGATTCTTAACTTTCAAACTCAATTATCTAAACATCAACCTAGGTTTAAAGCAGCTAATGCAGGACAGGCCCAATGACCTGTCATCTGCCTATTTTTGGGGACTGCAGCTTAGGCAAACCTTTGCTAAATTTGTTGGATGCCTAAACTGACTGACTATTTCATGGAAATGAGGCTTGTTAGCAGTGCAGCTTCAGTCTAACCTGCTGCAAACTGGATACAGTACCTCAATGAAACATTTTGCAAGACTGACAACATTGAAGCTACCTGCTTTGGCAAAGCCTCATAACTCTGCTTAGAAGATTAACTGAAGTGGAAATAAGACTAACTGGTCTAGTTAAGAAGCTAAAAGGCCATCTCACCATTAAACTAGTAAGACTTACACAAGATCGGACAATATAGGTTTTAGAAAGTCCCCTGTTATGACAAAATCCCTTGTTACTATGACAAACTGTGGCCTAGATATTTGCCTGCGTGTCAAGTGCACAGAGTCAGGAAGATTCCCAGCTCCACGAATCTGACTTCTATAAATGTCTGCCAGAACGTCAGATTTTCGGTCTGCGGAGGTGCGCTGTATTAAGAGTTGGGGTGGGCGATCCCAGAGGTAGTGAGTGGCCGGAGGCAGACCTGGGCTGGGCGACATGGGCACAGATTTAAAAAGCAAACCTTCATAAAGGCCCATTTGAGAGATAAAGACTGGCAATGCTGGAAAAACACAGGACTGGCAGCATCTGTGGAGAGAGAAACAGAGTTAATGTGTCAAGTCCAATATGACTTCTTCAGAATCCTATCTGAGAGGTTGGTTATCCATGATGAAATGCTTGTGCTTCCTAGGAGATGTCATTGATTATCAGGTGAGTGGGAACTCTGTAAATGTTGTCCAACTGGTAGTTGACCCCAGAATGGATGGCTCATCATGGCTTTCCCTGGGAAAGCAACCGTCATTGTTGCTGCCTATTCACAATGTACTGTACTGAAGCACTTGAAAGCATGGAGTGACTCACAGGACACAGATATGGATATGGCATTGTCTTGCCACCACTACATGGTACAGCTATTCTGCTGTCATGTAGTTACCTGCCAAGACTCAGTGAATGAATGATGAACAGTACTATAGACATCCACTTGCCTCTTGCCACCCATCTATCAGGATACAACTACACAGCTGAACCTTGACCAGGTCCCTCACATCTGCACACTGTCATGGCATAATAGTGTGACTAAGGGGGAATAAACCAGTACAGCGGTCAGTGGTTGTGGAGCACGGCCTGCTACCTTAGAGTGACAGCTGCAACATACATTACCCCCGGCATTTGTGCAGAGCCATTTTCTCCGCCACGCGATAACAATGTTCACTGATGATATGGTGAAAATGATTAGCGTACGTAAGCACAATAAGTGAATGAGAGCATTGTAATCTGAATGGCTCTCGTCCCTTCTCGCCTTACACTTGTATTGATAGTATGTCACACAGAGGAGACGCTGGGGAAGGGATAGGTCCAGTTGCCCCACGATTTTCTGATCAGAACTTTCAAGATTTGGTGGAAGAGGTCCGGAAGAGGAGACCAGTCCTGTACCCTGCTGGTTGCCATAATCCACTTGCAACAACCAAGAAGGCCTGGATTCAAAAAGCGGCTGCAGTGAATATGGCAGGAGACCACGCGGGATCATGATTTCAGTACCAGAAAAGATTCACTGACCTGCTGCGTCCCAGCAAGATATCTTGGCTCATTCACACAGGGGTCCAAGGGAAGGGTAACATCTGCATGCTGCAGTTAAAGTGTGAGACCTGGCACATACCTCTGCTTCAACATTGAGGCTTATATGTATAAGCTGCTCATGTAGGTCCACAGAACAGATGTGAATGAGCACTGTGTTGCACAGACACAGTGAAGAGAACTATTCCTGCATGCACTATATATCAGGCTAACATGAAATTATGTTGTTGCAGTTGAAAAGGCAAAGAATGCTAAGGTGATGGCCCAGAATAGGGGTGGGGCAGTCTGGCTGAGAAAATTCACTCAGTTGAACAGCTGGCCATGGAAACTGCCAAGGTGCCTGAGCAGCTGTTTGTGGATGATGGCGATTTGCCAGTAGCTGTTGATAAAGCCGGTGTTAAAATCACCTTGGAACATGGTGGTATTGGTGGAGGTCCTACTGTCACTTTGCTGAACACAAGAGGACACTGGCATGAGAGTGGGTGCAAGGATGGGGTTTCACCAGAAGGGTAGCACGGGCATGGTTAAGGCAGTGGTGTGCATCAGAGTGTGCTTACACAATGAGAAGGGCTATATCTAAATAGCTCCTTTTGTGTCTCATACAGGTCCCAGCTCTGCTCCCTTACCACCCAAGGCCAGATCAACCCTTGGGAATCAAAGGGAGGCAGAGATGTCTGAGGATGCAGCATCACATCTGATTAGCGCACACATCATCAGCTCAGATACAAGCACATTGGAGGGATGTAACAAGTGTGTACAGTCGGTGGCACAGGGTAAAAGGCACCGGGCCAGAGTGCAGGAGATATCAGAGTCAGAGACATCTGTGCACAGTCCCCCTCAAAGGAGAATGGAAAGTCATGATGATGCTCCAGTGGCTGGGAATGTGGAACCTCAGGAGTCACCTTTTGGGGCACAGTATTTAGATAATCAGATGTGTGCACATCTGGCAGAGTCCCTGAGGCAGTGGAAGCTCTAGGACTGCAAATGGAACAGTCCATTGCTGTCATGAGCTCCACATTGTCCTGCAGGCTCAACCGCATGAGCTCTGACCATGAGAGATGGGTCACTCTCATGTAGAGACACATTCAGCAGCACTCAGAGTGGGTGCAAGAGCAGCGTCTCAGCCAGGAAAGGGTGTAAGCCTCCTTCAGCAGCCTGGATCAGTCCACTCAGAGTATGAGCGCTGACAACCATGGATTACATGAGGAGCCAGGTCCCCTGAACAGGACGGTCACACTGTTGGCACAGCGTTTGCTGGAATGGACAACTGCTCCGCACCAGCAGCCAGTCCCATCAACCCCACCTGAAGGCCAACCCAGGGCTGTGGATGTCATGGTGGGGTGGGGGGGGGGGTGAAGGTACTGAGAGCTTCCCAGTACCCTCATCTTTCTCCACCTCCCCAATACCCCACCAGACCCTTTGTCTGCTCCATATGTGCCAGTGACCATGGCTGGCCATGCAGAGGTGCACAGGCTGCAGTTTGAAAGAGGTCTCCCAACAGGTGCCTGCCCAAAGAGGTTGGCCACCACGCACCTCATTGCCGCATAGATCAGCAAGTGAGCAAAGTGCCTCCACCTCCTCCAAGGCAACAGGATGGACACTTCGTAGGAGTGTGCATGAGCACCAACTCGTCTAGAGCACTAATGAGTTCACCATGGTTACGCTTGTCACATTGTATATAATCACATTTGAGCACTTTTTGAATATATTTACATACACTCATAGAGGAGTCCGCGTATGCTTGTACACTACAAAACTCCAAAAGGAAGTTAACACTATGAAGGAAGTTCTTACCAGTGATAATGAAGGCAGCATGCTGAGCTCCATCTCACATTTATTAGAATCATATCTCTCAAGCCTGAATCTTTTGTTTACAAAATGGAAGGACATAGCATTATCTGTGCATTTGGATGCTAACCTGTTTTTTTTTTATAAAAAAATCTTAAGTTCACATTGGAACTGTCAATAAGCAAGCCTCTTCCAAGAAATCACTTGACTGGTATGGTACTTGCAGAAGATCTGGTTGTTTGTTTTGAACAGCAATCTCTTTAGTTGATGGGGGAAAAAAACTGAAAAGGCAAAGGTTGGTAACTTGCTAGAAATCACATGGAGGAAGAGAAAAAAAAACTTAAGTTGTAAACCTGCTAGTTTTGATGGCAGACTTTCTGGGGAACAAGCTGAGGAAGGAAGGCTACTCTCTCTCTCTCTCTCTCTACCTTGCCTAAAATTGTGTGTGGCTATCAACCTGTAGCCATAGAACCCACATCTGAGTGTAACTGGTCTGCATTTGGATCTGCAAAGCTGAGATCAGTTGATGAGAACTTCCAGACATCCACTGGGACCAGCGGCCTGTCTTCACATGGGGGAACTCAGGTTGACAGTGTCCAGACCCTGCGAGCTTTATTCTTCATTTTGTAACGCCCATTATCTAAAGGCCATCTCCGTAGAGAAACTCTATCTGTTTGTCCTTTTTTTGTCTGTGTGTGTGTCTGTCTGTGTGTGTGCTAGGGCAATTCTTTATGAAGAGATAGTTATACTTCCCAATTACAATTGTGTGTTAACCAGTACTTGCAACTTGTTAAAAAGAAGTTTTCTTTTATAATAAACAATCATTCTGAGTTTACTGAAAGAAGCCTCATTGAAGACGCTTTTATTCTGGGCAGCAATAGGGGGAATAGACGATTGGCTATTTTGACAAGAAAATTCAACTTTTAAATTAATGGTACAACCTGCAGAGTAGTGGGGCTAGATCAGACGCGCACTCCTCCCATCCCAGTCGTAACACATTGAAGTCATTAGAAGCTAGGGTGTATCTGGATTTGTGAGGTTTTGGAGGGCTTCTCCCTTCTCTGGTCTTTCGCACAATAATTCAATGTTCAAGGCCCCATCACTGAAATGCTCCTTTCATTGTCCATCCTGTTGTCCTCCTAGTTGATGTTGCTACTGGACAAGTCAGATTCCAGAGGGGAACCTGGCTTCATAGATTTTAACTTTTTTGAAACCATGAGGGAAAGTTGCTGAACAAATTCCAAGGAGTCTGCTGATGAACTTTTAACATAAAGGGCAGAATCCTCCCAGATTTGCACTAAGTGCAATAACGGGTGGGAAAACGGACATTTTACACTGCGGGTTTTCGCGCCGTATTGTCCCATTCCTGCCTCATTAATTATGCATCCCCGGAACACGCCATGTCACTGGCAGTGCGTCATCTGATTTGCCTGGCCTGCCGTCATCTCAGGCCTTCATTAAACCAGGTGCCATATTTCAAGGCCGCCCTACAAAGAGCAATCCCCTTCAAGGGATAGGAGCTGTTGTGAACTGATGGCTGCCAAAGGTAGGAAACATGCTGCCCCCAGATTTAGCAATACCTCCTTTGAGCACCTACTGGATGCAGTGGAGGCCCACCGCGATGTCCTCTACCTCTGCTCTGGTCAAAGGTCAGCAAGAAAGGTCACCAATTCTGTATGGGAGGCGGTGGCAATGGTGGTCTGCGCCAACACCCTGCAAAAGAGGACAGAAAGAGGACGAATGATCTTCTCTGTTCCGCTAGGGTAAGTCAATCTTCTCATCACTCTCAACTCACACTCACAAACCCATCACACATCTACAGGGATCTCACTCACTGCCAGTTCAAAGGATGTCACCATTCACTGTCTCTCACACACCCTCATCTGCCCTGTGGATTTTGTCCTCATCTCGTCCATGGCACCACTCACCACACACACATGCCAGGCATCTTTATCATCTGGCCTGGTAGGCATCCTCCTTACACTCTCTCCATCTGTATTCATGCAGGACAAGTTGGCACACAACAAAAGGGAGAGGTCACAAACTAGTGGAGGAATGCCTGTAATCAAGGTTCTCACGAACTTCGAAAATAGAGTCATCCAGCTGTCTGGCAACCATCTGGACCATTCCTGTGCTGGCAGTGAGGTTGGCAGTGCTCAATCAAGTGAAGATCCAGCAGTGCAATATCCATCAGACAACCATGTTGTGAGGCAATTCCCCTGTTCTGCAGTGCTCTGCTATGCACTAATGGCCTCTCCTGCTTTCGCAGGCACATCTGGGAAACAGTTGAGGGGGTCCATGACCCAGGTCCTCGCCTCAAGCTCTAAGGAAACTGCAAAAGAGGAATCTGATGACACCCTCATTGACGACCGGTCACAGCGCACACCCATATGCTCTACCAGCACAGCGAAACACACCTCAGTGGGACCTAGCTTTAGAGTAGCCTTGGGATCACAATCTGGTGAGCACATTGCACTGTCTGATCCACAGCAGCTGGCAGCAGGGACTTGCCAGGATTTGGCACCTGGAGGACTGCTGGAGGCCAGAAATCTGCTGAGATGGTGTCAGATGATGAGACTCTGGACTCGGTCGTGCCTCAGTTGCTTGAGCTGCAAAGGCAAGCTCGGGAACATCAGAAAGGGATGTCCGCTGCACTCCTCATATTGCAAGGTACAATGGAGGAGTCCATCCGCCTTCAGTCTGAGGCGATAGCACTGGTATGCCAACATACCGAGGTCATGGAGTCCTTGGTCCAGACATCAGTCCTGCACTGCTGCGTGGGCTGAACTCCATCGCTGACACCATTGTTGGCCTCCAAAAGTGTCAAACCGAGAGGGGTGCAGGGTAGCACGATCTCACTCCAGCTTCCTCTTCTCCTCAAGGAGTCGGCCAGGGGCACTCGGGCACCAACAGGGAGAAGGATCAGCAGGTGCAGACCCCGGTGCCATCCACCCAGGTGACTCCGGGAGTGTCCGGACCTCAGCAGCTCCAGCTCCAAAAGCCGAAGAGCGTGTCATTGCCAAACCACAGGACCCCAAAAGCAGGCCGGGGTCCTCCAGGTCTTGGCCCTTCAGAAGACTCCTGTTGAGATCATCGCAGACAGGATGTAACAGCCAGCAGCTGCCTCCATGTCCTCTGTGGATGTCGGGGGAGCATCAAGACATAGCGGCAGGGTTAGGAAGGTTAAGAAGATATAACTCTTTTGAGTCAAACCAAATAAACTAAATTAACAAATCAGGGCACAAATTAAAAAGCAGCCCCTTAAAACGAAACAAAAGACAAAATTTAAAGGAAGCTTACAAACATTAAACCAAAATGTGATCAAATGGGTCAATAAAATGCTCCCGTCCCCGTGGTGCGCACCGAGCACGGAAAGAAGAAGATTTAACACTTTTGTTTGAAAACAAAAAAACTAAATTAACAAAATCAGGGATAAAGTAAAAGGCAGCCCCTTAAAGAGAAACTGCAAAAACAAAAGACAAAATGCAAAGGAAAGTTACCAACATTAAATCAAAATGTGATTAAAGGGGTCAATAAAACAGCCCTGTCCCTGCGGCACCCACCGAGCATGGAAGGAAGAAAATGTAACGCTTCTGAGTAAACCAAATTAACTAAATTAACAAAATTAAGGACAAAGTAAAAAACAACCCCTTAAAGGGAAACTGCAAAAACAAAGACAAATTTAAAGGAAACTTGCAAACATTAAACCAAAATGTGATTAACAGGGTTAATAAAACACTCCAGTCCCTGCGGTGCCCACCGAGCACGGAAGAAAGAAAACGTAACTCTTTCAAGTACATTCACAGTTCTTGACTTTTTTTTTTGTTCAAAGTCCTGGAGTGGGACATGAACCCACAACCTTCTGACTCAAAGGTGAGGGAGAAAGAAAATGTAGTTGCACAGTCTGGGCATGGGTGTTAATCACTTGTACATACTGTTCACTATTGTAAATAAACTCCCAAGAATGTCTCTTTGCCGATGGCTCCTTGTTCTGATGAGCAGTGCCCTTGTCACTCAGATGTGAAACCTTGGTCCCTGCACAAGATAAAGGCAGGTGTCTCAGTCCAGGGCCTCTTCCTTGTGCTTTGTGCAACCTTTCCAGTACACTGATGGTGTGCCTTCACTGTCACTGGACACATCAGTCATACCTGTGCCTTGATTGGGCTTATTATTGCTGCCAGAATGTCCTGGGCCAGTGGCACAGAGTTCTGTCATTCTTTCTGTGTGCTCCCAGCACCTTTGAGGTGTGGCTGGCCCCCATCTCATCAGCACCTGTGTCCAGTGACAGTGTGGTCCTGAAGGGTTCAGCTTACAAAGGATGCCATCGAATCAGGAGAAGTTAAAGTTTACCTGCTGTATCTCTATGATATGACCCTTCACAGAGCACAAGCGAGGCACCATCAGTCAGACAGGAGTCAGGCATTCACATAAGCTATGTGAGGATCTATGGAGCGTCCCCACTGTACGTCGTCATCATCCTCCTGGAATGTAGGGACTATGAGCAACTCTGCGTCTCCAAGACAAGAGCCTTATCACAGATGGTATGTGCGCAGCCATCAGCCAGACAGGGGTCAAACATTCACAGATGCAATGTGAGGATCTGTGGTGTCTCCTCACTGCATGCCATCATCATCCTCCACAAATCTAGCAGCTTTAAGGACCTCCCAAGCACACCTGCCTTGTCTGACCAGTGCAATGACCTCATTGCCATTATCCTCGCCTTTGAAGACCTCCTCACCCTCATTCCTGTCAACATTCTCCTCATCAGAGGAGAGATGCAGCTCCTCCATCTCCTCCTCAACCAGCTCCTCTCCCCGTTGCAGTGCCAGGCTGTGAAAGGCGTAGCAGGCAACAGCAATGTGTGACACCCTCTGTGGACTGTATTACAGGGCTCCACCAAACCTGTCCAGGCACCGGAACCTCATTTTCAATGTTACAATGGTTTGCTCTGCCAAAGTGCGAGTTGTAGCATGAGCCTTGTTGTACCTTCTCTCTGCTGAACTCTGAGGCCGCTGTATGGGCGTCATCAGCCATGTCCTCATGGGATCTCATAGAAACCTATAAAACTCTAACAGGATTAGACAGGATAGATGCAGGAAGGATGTTCCCGATGGTGGGGGAGTCCAGAACCAGGGGTCACAGTCTGAGGATACGGAGTGGGCCATTTAGGACTGAGATGAGGAGAAATTTCTTCACCCAGAGAGTGGTGAGCCTGTGGAATTTGCTACCACAGAAAGTAGTTGAGGCCAAAACATTGTATGTTTTCAAAATATGTTAGATTTACCTCTTGGGGCGAAAGGGAACAAGTGGGAACAGGCTATTGAGTTGGATGATCAAGCGGGAACAGGCTACTGAGTTGGATGATCAAGCGGGAACAGGCTATGAGTTGGATGATCAAGTGGGAACAGGCTATTGAGTTGGATGATCAAGCGGGAACAGGCTATTGAGTTGGATGATCAGCCTTTATCATAATGAATGGCGGAGCAGGCTCGAAGGGCCAAATGGCCTACTCCTGCTCCTAATTTCTATGTTTCTATGCCCTCCGTGGGTGGCCCTCGTTCTCGAAGTTCCAACTCTGCAGCCTCTGTGGATACTGGAATACATCAGGGACTTGAGACCTACTGAGAATGTAGGGGTTGTGGATACTCCGTGGGAACCCTATGCAGACCTGTAGGATGCATTTGTGCTGGTTGCACACCAGCTAAACATTCAGCGAACAGAAGCCCTTCCAGTTGACATAATTAACCGCTTGTTGCCACGGAGATCTGAGCACCACATGAGTGCAGTCGATGACACCCTGCACTTTGAGAAACCTGAGATCTGGACAAACCCTAGTGCTGTTGCTTCCTGGCTTTCCTGATCTCGGGCAAAATGCAAAGAGTTGTGTGCCTTCGTGAATATGGCATCTGTGACCTCATGGATACATTTGTGTGTATTTGCAAGATCCCACACAGGTCACTTGTGGAGCCCTGAAAGGACCCAGTGGCATAAAAATTGAGTGCCAGGGTCACTTTCATGGCCACTGGCAGTGGATGCCCTCTATGTCCCTGTGGCATCAAGTCATGCAGCAGGTGGCAGATGTGACCAACCAGTTCCATGCACAGTCTTCATGACACTGGTTCTCGGTCATCTGCAGTAATGACAAGCGCTGTCTATAGACCCTGTGTCTAGCTAGGCACTGACCAGTGATGGATCACTGTGATTCTCCTGCGGCGTGCGCAGGAGCCCCAGCCAATCCTTCTTCTTGAGGGTGCTGCTCCTCCCTCTGTCCAGCCAGGTGCCTTTGTCAGTCTCTTCTCCTTCATCTCCACTCCCTGACAGCCATGAGGTTTCCTCCCACGTCACCAGGCTTCATGCTCCTGATGTACTTCACCTGCAGGATGAAAGAGAGAGATGCGTGGGTTCGCATGGGTGTACTAAGAACCTCTCTTGGTTAAGTCTGAAGGCCCCTTAATGCATCCCAGAGATTGCTGACCACCACTTGGATGTCCAGAGATGAGTGCGCTGCATGGCTGCATGAAACCCCACCCACTTCTGCCCCAGTGCACCTGACCGATTGGCGGCAGGTTCACCTACTGGACTGCATGCTGTGCTCTCAGATCAGGCGCAGACATTCTCCTAATCTGCACTGCAAGACTGCGCTGTTAGCTTAAACCATGGGGGAGACTGGTCTAAACCGGAGTGATGACATTACAAGGGGCTGTGAGCGCCTCCACCAGTAACTGCTCCATGGCCAGCTTTAGAAAGGAGATTGTGCATCTTCCCCAGTCGTCCAGTTGTTCTGCAGTCCACTAAAACACTCATTAGTTTGCACTCTGTGCCCGAGGGGTGAAAAGTTCTGGAGCATTTGGTGGCACTTTCATGCCTCTGCATTGCTGAAGTGGGCTGGTTAGCTAGAGGCCTGACTCTGAGCATTTCATTGTTGCTGCACCTTCAGTGTCTCAACTGCGGAGGAATGGTCACTTTATACAAGGTTTCCCTAATGTGTAACCGTTTCCCTCCCCACCTACCATCAGACCAGGCTGCCTTCATACCGCCACCACCCCGGCACCCCCCGACCGTCACTGGCCTCAGTTGCAGTGCAACCCTTGCTCTCCCAAACTCGCCCCAACCGCAGTGCAACCCCTGCCCCCCCGCAACTTGCCTCGGACGCAGAGCAGCCCTTACCCCAGTACTGAATTGTCAGCCAGCCGGGAAAAAGCAACTTGCCTGTGCCCTCTCATGAATGCCAGGTGCTTCAACCTTGAAGTTGAACGGGCGACCCTTGCGAGGTCTGTGCAATGTTAATGTGCACTCACCTTCAATTTCACCTTGACGTTCAGCTCGCCAGGTGCACTCCTTTTAAATGCTGTTGTTAAACACGTGCCTGGGTGATCCAACGTGGGCCAATGATTCCAGCGAGCAGGGCTTATAATGATATGCAGATGTATTAAAATGACGATCCCGACATCAGGCTGTGGGAAACATGTCCCGCCATGACGGGCGGAGCAGACGATCGCAAACATTGTGAAACCAATTTTTGGCCTTCCTGCCGTATTGTTCGTTCACGTCCACCATGACACCTGACGCCAACGGGGACAGAAAATTATACCCAAAGAATAAAACATATATTAAACAAGAAAATAATGAACTATATTACACCAGACAAAAGGTTTGCCAAGATATCAATACGAACACAAGAATATGATTCAAATGTTCACTATTCCTTCACCCCAGCAATATCTTTACAGACACATACAAATTCAGAAGGATAAAACAATTTACAATATCTATCTTATACCCTAATATTCAGGGGAAGTATACAGTACTTGTGAACCAACTGGCGAACTGTGATCAGACACAACATACTCCAAAGTAAATGACAGATTCAACCAAGCAGATTCTATGGATTTCTGAACAACCCACCCAGACGCTTGATACACCGGCCTCACTGAAGCACTATCTTTCTCACGAGGGATTCCAATCTCCACTCTTGAAGAGTTTGTCCTGCAAATGCGCTCCTAACGTTGTTCCAACTCAGATGGCTTCAACAAAGATCCAGCTCCAGTCTTTCAATCTCTCCTTCCAAGATTCCTTTCCACTGGATCTCTGAGTACACTCAAGCTTTACCTTCCAAGCACAATTTCAGATCTTTGGCCATGCCAAGCAGAACACCACTGCTCCAAGGAATCATCAACCTTTGGCTGCCTCCTCAGATCTTCGAGGCTTCTCTCAAGCACGGTTCACTTCAAGTCTGCTCCCTGCAGCTCTTTCTTTAACTCAGAGCCTTTTCCTCTGCTCCCGTCGTTTATCTTGACTTAATGGGATCTATCTCTTATTCTTTTCTTTATCTCTGCCTGGGACTTTCTTCTAGGACTTCTTTCTGTCCATAACCTGGGTTGAGATCTTCTTCTTTGTTTGAGACCTTCTCCCCGTCCCCCTCCCCGTGTCTGCTCCCTGGGTCACTTCCTCTGGAATGGTGCTCCAGTTCAGGTCACCTGACCTGCAGTTTTGTGCTGTTTCACGTCTTTGCTTCTTTTCTGTCTGCACGTGTGCGCAGGGTCACTTCCCAGCCTAAAGACATGAAAATGGACAAACTGCACACGTGTGGCCATTTCCCGGACGGCGCATGTGCAGAATTCCTGAGGCCTGCCAGAAACTATAATTCCCGAGCTGCGACTTCGATTTAAACTTAAGGTGAGTATTGGAGTTTGTTACAATCCAAACTTGATTTTAAGGGACGCTCAATAACCTGACTCCATGAACCGATGCTGGGCAGCAAATGCATCTCAAGCATGAGTACTGGATGCAAGACACTCTTCCTCACAGCACTGTCACACATTGGCCTAGTGTAAGCATTGCAGCTCGACAGGCCAGGTATGCTCCAGTGGATATTGCTTGTTTGCTGTCCCAACTATTTTGGCAGCATTTACATTCCAGGTGGCAGAGGATGTACTTTCTGATGGGAGCCAAGGTTTACATGGAAGCCTGGAATGTTGTGTTTGACATCCACATCAGAAGCTGGACCATTGGCCAGAATGGATGGTGTGCAAGCTTTTCAAAGAGCTATAGTTGCACAGTTGTGGGGTCATCCTACACAATATACCTTATCTGCATGTTTGCTAGCATATATAATCCTATTAGCATGTAGAGACTGTAAGTAATGTCACTCTCAGCAATGTGGGCATGGTTTGATTATGGACAAGATGCCGATTTTGGCACCTCATTTACATGCACAAATTTTTATGTGAGGGGGTAACAGACTTCTTACCACATGTCTTTGTAATATGTTGAGGCCCAAGGTTATGATGGCGAAGGTTTCAGCCATTTTAATGTAAGTCAAACTCATTGATGTTGATTCTCTCTCTTGTGGGGGATGGGCATTACCTAGAGTTATTGTGGTGTCAATGTAAAAGGTTGCCTACTTGGATGTTACTCACCAGGGACTGACTGATGGGACCTTATGTGGGTCGATTTTGCACAAGGACAAGTCTGGCGATGATCCCCTCCTGTACAGAGTCAGCCCTGGTTACATGGCCATGCCTCCCAGCTGCACTGCCATAGGCACCCCCCCACCCTCATCCTCCTCCCTTTGAGAATCATCAGAATGTACAGGGGCTTCGACTTCTTCCTTCTCATCATCTTCTTCCTTCTCCTCAGAGGTTGGAGATCTGCCAAAGGCATTGTCGTCATTGACTTCTAAGCTCTTCTGCTGTGCAATGTCGTGCAGCATGCAGCACACCACTTGATACCCTGGCTGGGTACCAGGGCTCCACCTGAGTGATCGAGGCACCTGAATCGCATTTTTACAGTGCCAATAGCATGCTCAATTGTAATCATGTGACGACATGGCTGCTGTTGTAGTTGTGATCTGCCTCAGTTTGATCGCCCCTAAAAGGGGTCATTAGTCAGGTTCTTAATGGGTAGCCCTTGTCCACTAGTAACCAACCACGAATCTGTGAAGGTGGCTGAAATAGCTGAGGGAGTTGGGAACTCCTTAGTACGAAGGAGTCACGGCAGCTGACAAGGAACCTTGCACACACATGAAGGATAACCTAGTTGTGGTCACAAAATACCTGGACACTGAATGAGTGGAAGCACTTTCAGTTGACAAAGGTGTCCGAATGCTGAGTTGGGGCCTATGGGCACAATCACCTGAGGGAAGCCTGCTAATTGGACAAAAGCCATGGATCTCTGTGTCTGAGACACCAAATCTACAGGGAAATTAGTGTGATCCCAATGCGAGCAAACAGGGCATTAGTTACAGCCATAATGAAGCTGTGTGCTGCTGACTGGGATATACCAGGCAAGTCTCCTGCTGAGCCCTGGAAAGAGCATGAGGCATAAAAATTGAGAGTGATGGTGATCTTTATAGCTACTGGCAGGGCATGGGGATCTATAGAGTGTGGCTCGAGTTGTTGCTGGACCATGCGACATATGTCCATCACCATCTCATGGCTTAGCTTCAGTCCCCTTTGGCACTGTTCCTCTGTCATAATGAGGTATGATGTCCTCAATTTGTACACCCTTCCCACAGGATAGTAACTGGTTGTCCTGCCTCTTCTCCTCCTCCTTCCTGGTTTGCGTGGTGCAGTCTCTTCCTCCAGGCCTTGTGCCCTCCCTCTGGCTGCTCATGGTGACTGGTTTCTATGGCGTCTATGTACGAGGGTGTCATAGCTATCTTGTATCTTCCTTCACACAAAGCGCAAAAGGCCTTTCAGAAGTCCTTCCTGGCATGTGTGTGCACAAGCCAATAGGGGTAAAAAGGATAAAGCAAGACAGTTTGGGCCAATTTTGGGGCAGTGAAGACAAGGATAAAGCAAATTCCACAGGAATTCCACTGTAATTCCATTGAATCTCCCCGAAAGGGGTAGCCTGGCTATCCAAAGAAAGGCAAAAAGTTCAGATCTTCTTCCACCAAGTCTACCTTGTGCATATCGCATTTTAGACACCTGTGAGACCAAAATCCAACTTGTATGGAGGAAGCTGCTGATTTATATGGGTAGCTGCCTCCATGAAACGCACGTGCATGAAATGCAGCCCGCTGCATTCCTGCCCCTGTGAAAATGGTAATTAGGACCATAGAACCATAGAAAAGTTACAGCACAGAAGGAGGCCATTTGGCCCATCTTGTCCATGCCAGCCCGAGGACATCCAGGTGCCCTTTCTAATCCCCCCTTCCTGCACCTGGCCCATAGCCCTGCAGTTTACAGCACTGAAGGTGCAGATCCAGGTACCTTTTAAAAGAGTTTAAAGTTTCTGCCTCTACCACCAACTTGGGCAGCGAATTCCAGACACCCATTACCCTCTGCGTAAAAAAGTTCTTCCTTATGACCCCCCTAAACCTTCTGCCACTTATCTTGAATCTATGTCCCCTGGTTCTAGAATTCTCCATCAAGGGAAACAATTTAATCCTGTGCAATCTATCTATTCCCCTCATAATTTTGTACACCTCAATCAAGTCACCTCTCAGCCTTCTTTGTTCTAAGGAAAATAACCCCAACCTATCCAATCTTTCCTCGTAGCTACACTTTTCTAACCCTGGCAACATTCTTGTAAACCTCCTCTGCACTCTCTCCAGAGCTATTACGTCCTTCCTGTAATGTGGTGACCAGAACTGCACACAATACTCCAGTTGTGGCCTCATCAGTGTTTTATACAATTCCAATATTATATCCTTACTTTCATATTCTATACCTCTACCAGTGAATGAGAGCATGCCATATGCCTTCTTTACAACCTTGTCTACTTGAACTGCTGCCTTCAGGGACCTGTGTACTTGTATGCCAAGATCTCTCACTTCATCTACCCCTCTTAGTATATTCCCATTTATTGTGTAATCTCTGTAACTGTTTGACCTCCCTAAATGTATGACCTCACACTTCTCTATGTTAAATCCATCTGCCACTTTGCCGCCCACTCCACCAACCCATCTATATTGTTTTGGAGATTATGGCTATCCTCTACACTATCCGCTACTCGGCCAATCTTTGTGTCATCTGCAAGTTTCCCAATCGTGCCCCCCACGTTCATGTCCAAGTCTTTAATATATAACACAAACAGCAAGGGTCCCAACATCGAGCACTGTGGAACACCACTTGAGACAATTTTCCATTTGCAAGGGCATCCATCGACCATTACCCTTTGTTTCCTGTTACAAAGCCAACCTTTTATCCAGTTTGCCACATTACCCTGAATCCCATGGGCTTTTACTTTCCTGACCAATCTGCCATGTGGGACCTTGTCAAATGCCTTGCTAAAATCCATGTACACAACATCCACTGCACAACTTCATCAACCCTTCTTGTCAGTTCCTCAAAGAATTCAATCAAATTTGTGAGGCAAGACCTTCCTTTAAAAAATCCATGCTGACCATCCCTGACTAGTCCATGCCTTTCCACATGACAGTTAATCCCATCTCTCAGGATTGATTCTACTAATTTGCTCACCACCAATATAAGGCTAACTGGCCTATAATTATTTGGCATTTCCTTTGATTCCTTTTTAATCAATGGAACTATGTTTGCATTTCTCTAGTCCTCCGATACTTCCCCTGTATTTAGTGAAGATTGGAAAATCATCCTCAGAGCATCTGCCATCTCCTCCCTGACTTCCCTCAGCAGCCTCGGAAACAATGCATCTGGCCCTGGCGACTTATCAACTTTCAAGTTTTTCTGTTTGATCTTCCCCTGTATTCCTCTAGACAACCAGGGAGGTCTAGATTTCGCAGCACCACTCTTATTTTTGTAGGGGACATGTCTACTTTGTACAATTAGGATCTCGCTTTTTAGTGCTTCCCACTGGTTTTCCACTGTTTTATCCTCCAGCAGTGCTGTCCAGTCCACCTCAGCCAAGTCCCTTCTCATTTCTGCAAAATTTGCCTTCCCCCAGTTCAAGACTTTTACTCCTGCCTTATCTCTGTCCTTTTCCATGGTAATGCTAAATCTAACTGAATTGTGATCATTGTCTCTGATATGGTCGCCAACTGTCACTTCACCTACTTGCCCTTCTTCGTTCCCCAAGACTAGGTCTAGAATTGCATCTCCTCTCATTGGGTTTGTCACTAATTGTCTGAAAAAATTTTCCTGGACACACTGCATGAATTTTTATCCCTCAGTACCCCTTATATTGTTTGAATCCCAGTTGATATTAAGATAGTTGAAGTCTCCTACTATTATTGCCCTCTTGTTCTTACAAGCTTGGGAGCAGGCCTTCTGATTTCTGGGCACGTCCACCATTTTCATTATAATGGAGAGGCTCTCCTCTTCTACGAAAATTCAGGTCTGTAAATTCAAGTTGCTTAAGCCATCTAGTGGTCAGAGATGGGATTTATGTAATACCACCTTGGGACTAATTTAGCTGTTTACATCTTCCACACCTCCCAGGTGTCCAGCAAATAAAGTTTATCTGGGGGTACTCTGCCTGCAATGACTGAAGACTGGCTGCATTGCCGAGTTCAGATAATTATCATGTACCCAATCAGGTATCTGTTGAAGGCTGACGCCTGGTAGAACCTTATGTCTAGAAACTATGGCAGAAATATGGTACAGCAATTTTGTGGCCTTCTGTTTGTTGTCCAAACACATGACAGCTTCAAAGTCTCTGAGGAAAAAACAAATGTGGTGCCTCTCTTTTTAGACCTCGTGGTTCTTTGCCTGCTGCCTCAGATGCTTTAATCTGAAGGAGGTGGGGGGCGGAGGGAGGTGTTGTGGGGAAGGGTTGGTGGACTGTAGGACAGATACAAGATTTGCCACCAACTCTTTCTAGACCCTTGCATTTTGACATTGACTAGTGTGCCTTTATCAAAAGAGCAGTAAGTCCTATTAGGTCCAACCATCTCATTTCCATGGCATTAAAATGCCTGTACCTGCTGCAGGCAAAGGTGCTCTCCCTACCCCGACTATATTTTCAAAACTCTTGTACAATATAAATAGGGTGGAGACCCAATTTCATGAATTTCTGCTCCTTTTCCTCTCCCTTGTGTCTGGGAAATGTTCCCCACTGAATAAGAAAATCAATGTCCATTTGGAAGTGACAGTTTAAACCTCCTTCCTAAAGTGTGGTACCCAGAATTGAACATCAAATGTCATCTAAGGCTTAACTAGTGTTTTATATAGATTTAGCATAACCCCCATGCTTTCATACTCTGCCTCCACTAATAAAACCATGGATCCCATTTGCTTTCTTTTCATATAGCAAACAGCTTTCTTAACTTAACCTATCACCAAATATTTGTGTATGTAACATCCCCAGGTTTCCCTATTACAGCACTCCGTTTAAAATTGTACCATTTAGTTTACATTGTCTGTCTTCATTCTTCTTACCAAAATGTTTCCCTTCTCTGTGTTAAATTCCATCTGCTATTTTGCTGCCTGTTCTATATCCTCCAAAGGCTGTTACTATCCTCCTCATTGTTTACTACGTTTCCAAGTTTTGTCATGTGCAAACATTCAAAATTATTCCCTGTATACCCAAGTCTACATCATTGATGTATATCAAAAAGACCAGTGGTATTAAGACTGATCTACCCTGAGGGACAAGACTGCAGTCTTTCCTCTAGGCTGAAAAATGATCGTTTACCATTACTTTCCACTGTTTGACACCGAGATAATTTTATATAAGGCTGTCACCGTTTCTTGAATCCCATGGGCACCAGTTTTGCTAGCAAGTCTATCATGTGTCATCAAATACCTTTTGAAGGTCCATATACACATCAACTACACTACCCTCATCAACCCCCTCCATTGCTCCACTAAAGAGCTCAATCATGTTCATCAAATATGATTTGCCTTCAACGGATTCATGCTGAATTTCATTTATTGGGACATATTTTCCCAAGTGCAATTTAATTTTTCCCAAAAGTTTCCCATCAATGGTTTTAGGCTGACAGGCCTGGAATTGTCCATCTCCCCTTTATACTATCATGGGTATAAACTTCACAATCCTCTGGTTCTCTGGTACCGCCAAGGGGGATTGGAAGATCCCTTGCCAGAGCCCTTGCTATCCCCATCCTTACTTCTCTCAGCAATCTATGCATCCCATTCAAACTGGTTGACATTTTGCTTTGAGTACTGACAACCTTTTAACTACAATTGGAATGTTGGCATTTATTGCAAGGGGAATGAAATATACAATTAGGAGTGTTTTTCTACGGTTGTACAGGGCGTTGCTGAGATCACATCTGGAATATTGTGCATAGTTTTGGTGTCCTTATTTAAGATAGGATATAAATATGTTAGAAGCAGTTAAGAGAAGGTTCAGTTCACTGATACCTAAGATTGGGGGGTGGTGTTGGGGTGGGGGTTCTCTTATGAGGAAAGGTTGGACAGACTGGGCCTCCATTGTAGTTTAGAAGATTGAGAGGTGATCTTATTAAAATATATAAGATCCTGAGGGGACTTGACGGAGTGGATGCTGAAAGGATGTTACCCCTTGTGGGAGAGACTAGAACAATTTAAAAATAAGGGGCCTCCCATTTATGACAGAGATGAAAAGAAACGCTTTCTTTCAGAGGGTTGTGTGTCTTTGGAACTCTCTTCCCCACAGAGAGGTGGAGGCAGTGTCATTAAATATTTTTAAGGCAGAAGGAGGTAGAATATTGACCAGCCAAGGGAATCAGGGGTAGGCAGGAATGTGGAGTTGAGGCCACAATCAGATTGGCCATGAGCTTGTTGAATGGCAGAGCAGGCTTGAGGGGCCAAATAGCCTACTCCTGCTCTTAATTCGTGTGTTCATATGTACCTCTTCTATCTATTTTTTATCCTTTCCAATATTGCTACTACTTCCTCTTTTAATGCTATTTTGGCAGTATCCTCTTCTCTCGTGAAAAGGTATGCAAGGATCACACTTGATATCTCAGTCACGTACTCTGCCTCCACAAGATCTCTGTTTTAGCTCCTACTTGCCCACATGGTTCCTTTACACAGCGTTTTACTATGTGTATGTTTACAAAAGGTTCCTGTGTTTCTTTTTATATTAGCCGCTAATCTGTTCTCATATTCCCTCTTTGTCCCTCATGTTCCCTTTTTGACATCTCCTCTATTTTGATGGTATTTAACTTGGGTTCTTACTGAATTATGAACCTTGCCTTTGCCATAAGCCTCCTATTTCTGTTTCATTTTAATCTCAACATCTTTTGGTATCTAGGGAATTCTGGCTTTGCACATGCTTCCTTTCCTCCACTTGGGAATATGTCTACTTTGTACCTGAACCATCTCCTCTTTTAAAGTTGCCTATTATTCGCTTATAGTGTTGCCTACCAATTTTTGTTTCCAATCCACCTAGATCAAATCCCTATTCAACTCACTGAAATTAGCACTCCAGTTAAGTATATTGATGTTGATTATTCCTTGTCCTTTTCCATAATTATTCGAAGGCTGATGATAGTATAATCACTGTTCCCCAAATGCTCTGCTGCTGAAACATGCCAATTTATTCCCCAGAACTAGATCCAGTAGTGCAGTCTTACTTGCTGGGCTGAAAACACACTGATTAAGAAAGGTCTCTTGTACACTTTGGGCAGGATTTTCTATCCTGCAGGCGGGCCAGCGCCCAACCCGATCAGGCGTAAAATAGCGAGCGCCCCAACATCATCACGCACTCGCATGATATTTTGGTCGGCGGGCACACGCGAGAGTCGGCAGCATGCCCACTGACAATTAAGAGGCCTATTGAGGCCCTTAATCAAATAATTGAAACCCATTTTTCGCTGCCTGTCCAACCTCACGGTTGGCGGGCAGGCGAATCAGCCAGGCGGCCTTTGGATTTTTTATGAAACCTCTACCAAGGTGGGATGAGGTTTACAACAGTAATTTTTAAAAAATTTGGACATTCATTTCTAATATGTCTCTGTTCATGTGACTGAGTCACATGTGGGGACATGTTTCTCTCATTTTTGAAATCTTTATTTTTGTTTCCAAAATTCTTCAGCTCCCTGAGTGTCTTCAGGGAGCTGTCCTGCGCTTGTGGATACTTTAGCGCTAGCACGGCTCCCACCCCCACCCCAGCATATCTAAGCTCCTCAACGCGCCTCTCACGCTAGCTGGCCGTCAATTGGCCAGCCAGCGTGAAATTGCGGTCAGGGGCTGATTGCGGGAGGCAGGTTGTTTCCTGGCCACTCCCGGGCCCACCCACCATGCCCGCCCAACTAACAGAAAATCCTGCCCTTTATGATTGTTCAAATGCACAGCAAACCTT
Source organism: Cetorhinus maximus (assembly GCF_964194155.1). Lineage (NCBI taxonomy): Eukaryota > Metazoa > Chordata > Chondrichthyes > Lamniformes > Cetorhinidae > Cetorhinus > Cetorhinus maximus. The sequence goes on from NC_135879.1 coordinate 193,472,075, forward strand.
TACAAAGTGTCAGAACTAGGATAGGATGGTAAATTCATAGCTGCCAGATTATTTGAGAAAAAAAGAAAGCGCCTGAAAAGTTTGGGAAAAAAATGGAAATTACACTTGGCCATATACACAACTTTAACAGATTTGGAAGACAAAACAAGGTGCAGGTCCATGTTTTGTAGTAGCAACTACTAAGGAAATGATAGCGGAATATAATACAATTATGTATGATGGGGGAGAGAATAAATGGAAACGGAAGGATTTAATTAACAAATTTGTGGAATATGTCATACCACAGAAGAGTGATGCATTCAAAAGACATGCTTAATGTCAGTTTTTAGGCTCAAGGAGAATGGTCTGATCAATACTTAATAGATTTCAGAAAAAGGATAAGTCTTGTGAGTACACATTCTTCATGGACAAAATTGGCGTCAGTATAATAAATGATCAAGTCAGAGCCAAATTACTAAGGGAAAAGAGTCTTAGAGGATCTTTAACTCCCATTAGCTAGCAGAAACAAGGTGATAGCCAAGTCAAAAATTGACATGGTGCACTTACTGTCACAGTGCCACTATGACAGCATTTTAACTTGGGCCTTATATTGGGTGATCCAAGCATCCTCTTGTATCAGTAGGGGGCCTCATTATTATATGTAAATCAGAGTCCTTTGATATACATAAGACCTTAGTTCTGAGGACCTATTGGAAATTTGCTGACTTGGCAGACACAACTCATTAGAAAGTGACCTATCAGACACAATTTTTGCCCCAGTGAGCAGGGGTGGGATAGAGTCAGGCCTGCCACCCCGATGCAGATCGAGTGTAGCCACAAGGGCGGCCAAGTGCCAGGGCAGGCTGGTTAAAAGGCCCACCTTGTTTCTCCGGGACTTTGTCCAGTTGTTTGCTTATATTTTAGACCCTCTTGCCCTCACCCCTCACACCCCATCAATCCCCCCACTTCCCATGCAAACCCATGCCCTCAACCATCCCAATGATCCCCTTACCCTCCATGCCACCTTATGCACTTCCATACCCATTCACTCGTGTATACCTTGTACAGAACTAATGAACCCTATACCAATAATAGAATGCGTGGAACAGCTTAAATAACACATATTCATGATTTTCTTAAAAGACAACTGCAGTCGCCACAACTCTATAAAATGATAACCAACCAGAACTTAAAATAAGCTGTCAATCAAGCAATGTTTTCCCTTCTGCGCATCTGTGTCAACAAAGTTAATCCTTTATGGGAGTCTGGGCTCACAATCAAACCTCGTTATGCACGTCTCAAGAGGCCAGAATTAGAGGAGCACAGATATCACAGAGGATTGTGGGCTTGGAGGAGATTACAGGGATAGGAAGGGGCAAGGCCATGGAGGGATTTGATAAAAATTATGCAATTTTAAAATGGGAGACGATGTGGATCAGTCAGCACGGATGATAGATGAACGTGACTTGATGCGCACTAAGATGCCAGCAGCATAGTTTTGGATGATCTCAAATTTACAGAGGATAGAATGTGAGAGACCAGCCAGGAGTATGTTGGAATAGTCAAGTCTAGAGATAACATGAGGGTTTCAGCAGCAGATGAACTAAGACAGGAGTGAAGACCACTGAAGGCAGTTGATATTTGCAGAGAAACAAAAGCCAGAAGGTTCACCTATTCAATATTAGTAGCATTATAAGTAATGTGAGTGAAGTAAATATGTCACATTATTCAGATTAAGCTGGCCAACAACAGACCATGGTGAAAACAAAATGTCCAACATATGGCCAAATGTGCCAGTGGTTTATAATATAAAAGTATTTTGCTAAGACAAGCAAAGACAAAACAAAATTATTTTTGTCAGACAAGCAAAGCTTAGAAACAAAATTACATGGAAAGAGAAAGTAGATTGAGAGTGAAAATGATTTTTAATGGATATGATTCAGATAGGAGTTGGTGTTCACACTTGGCCTCAAAATGAATAACTGATATGTTCATTTTATGATCAACGTTAATCTGTGATATCGTCAGTTCACAAAATAAGCATAAAATTGAGTAAAACAAATGAAGAGCTGGTGACATATGCTGATAACAACATCACGATGATAGGGAAACATAACATGGTGGAGGATTATCCTTAAAAGTACCAATTTCTAGATTATCAGTAATAGTATAATGAGTACAGCCAATGCTTGGACTGCCAGGCTGAATTGATCAAAGGCATTGGAAGTAGTGACTGATGATAAATGTTTTGAAGCAGCAGAAATAGGCTAACATTTTTAAAGGCTTGAGTTGGAAAGCTGAGCAGCTAACTAAATGTAGGCACTCAATGCGTCATGCATCCGCATAGAAAAGTGACAGTTGCAATTTGTGATAAAGCTCATGATGAGATATAGAATATCGACTCATAGAATGATTACAGCACAGATGGAGACCATTCGGCCTTTCATGTCCATGCAAGAGCAACTCAGCAAGCCTAACTCGCCTGCCTTTTCCCCATAGCCCTGCAATTTTTTTTTCCCTTCAGGTAATTATTCAATTTCCTTTTGAAAGCCACAACTGGACCTGCCTCCACACAATCTTGGACACTGCATGCCAGATCCAAACCACCCGCTGTGTAAAATAAAAATTTGTAATGTTGCCTCATGTTCTTTTGCCAATCATCTTAAATCATTGTCTTCTACTTCTCAACCATCCACAACCATTAGTAAGAGGTTCTCCCTATCTACTCTGTCCAGGTCCCTCATGATTTTGAAAATCTCTATCAAATCTCCTCTCTACCCTCACTTCTCCAATGAGAATAGACCCAGCTTCATATTCTTGTAACTTAAGTCGCTCAGTCTTGGAACCATTTACTTAAATCTTTACTGCACACTCTCTAATACCTTCCCATACTTCCTGAAGTATCCCTGGAATTGGACACAATACTCCAGTTGAGGACAAATCAGAATTTTAGAATGGCTCACCATAACTTCCTTGCTTTTGCATTCTATGCCTCTATTTAAAAAGTCCAGGATGCCATACGCTTTAACCGTGTTCTGAACATGCACTACAATTTTCAATGATTTGTGGGCATATACTCCCGGACCCATCTGCTCCATTCGACCCCCCATCCCCACTTTAGCACTGTATCCTTTATTTTACATTGCCTCTCCTTTTCCTTCCTCTCAAAATGTATCTCTTCACACTTCTCTGCGTTAAATTTCATCTGCTACATGCACGCCCATTCCACCAGCCCATCTATGTTTGTCTGAAGTCTATCGCAATCTTCCTAACAGTTCATAATATTTCCAAATAGTTAAATAGATTAACAAATCATAGTATATTAAAGTCTAACAATGAAGCTTGTGGGTGAGCGGTATGCAGTAGATATTCAAGTCAATTTATGAACGCATGAGAATATGCTTTATCCTAAAAATTAAATGAAGCTGTAGAAAAGATAGGTGGAGGGACAGGTGGTATTGAGGAGGCGGGGAGGCTGCAGAAGGATTTGGACAGGTTAGGAGAATGGGCAAAGAAGTGGCAGATGGAATACAACGTGGGGAAGTGTGAGGTCATGCACTTTGGTAGGAAGAATAGAGGCATGGACTATTTTCTAAATGGGGAGAGAATTCAGAAATCTAGAGTGCAAAGGGACTTGGGAGTCCTAGTCCAGGATTCTATTAAGGTTAATTTGCAGATTGAGTCGGTAGTTAGGAAGGCAAATGCAATGTTGGCATTTATTTCGAGAGGACTAGAATATAAAAGCAGGAATGTGCTGCTGAGGCTTTATAAGGCTCTGGTCAGACCACATTTAGAATATTGTGAGCAATTTTGGGCCCCATATCTCAGGAAGGATGTGCTGGCCCTGGAGAGGGTCCAGAGGAGGTTCACGAGAATGATCCCAGGAATGAAAGGCTTAACATATGAGGAACATTTGAAGGCTGTGGTTCTATACTCGATGGAGTTTAGAAGGATGAGGGGGATCTGATTGAAACTTACAGAATACTTTAGGGCCTGGATAGAGTGGACATGGGGAAGATGTTTCCATTAGTAGGAGAGACTAGGACCTGAGGGCACAGCCTCAGAGTAAAGGGAAGACCTTTTAGAACAGAGATGAGGAGAAACTTCTTTAGCCAGAGAGTGGTGAATCTATGGAATTCATTGCCACAGAAGGCTGTGGAGGCCAGGTCATTTAGTGTATTTAAGACCAAGATAGATAGGTTCTTGATTGGTAAGGGGATCAAATGTTATGGGAAGAAGGCAGGAGAATGGGGTTGAGAAACTTATCAGCCATGATTGAATGGTGGAGCAGACTCGATGGGCCGATTGGCCTAATTTCTGCTCCTATGTCCTATGTCTTATGGTAAAAAGAAAAATTTCCAATGTAGATCTTAGAAGAAGTCACAGTTATCAGATGCTAAAATCTTTAATTCACTTGATGCAAATTATGGCTAGAGACAAGTACAACTCGTTGAAGATGGAACAAAGTTTACTTTTGGCAGCTCAAAATGTTCGCATGCACAATGTTACTAATTCTAAGTGACATTGAATGAGTAGAAGTCATGATAGATGATATTCTGATTTGAAGAGCAAACAGAAGCATAACCAAGAGTTAGAAAATAATGTTATGTAAAAGAACACAACATGAAGCAGAATGAGTAAATTCAAATTCAAAGTGTGTAAAGCTAGTTTCGTATAAGGCTTTAAAGAAGGCTTTAAAGCCAATAAGAAAACACATGAAACAATACAAAACCAAAAAAGACCTTCAACAATATATTGGCATGCTGAACCATTGGGCAAATTCCTCTATAATTTGTTAGGCACCACAAAACAACCAAGGGTGCAGGTTGCAAAACATTTAGCATGGCGTTAGACTAATGAGCTTGATGAATGTTTTCAATAGCTGCAATGTCTAGTGACTGAATCCTCAGTGTTGCAATGATATGATATAACCATGCCGGTAAAGATTAGCCTGATTATTTACATTTCAGGAATAAGCATAGACTAATAAAAGGAGGACCAATGCATTGTGTAAACATTAAAAGCATTTATACCAATTCAATGCAGTTATGCCCAAATAGGGAAAAAAATTCAGCTGTATCTGGATACATAAACCATATATATGTTTTATATACATACATATATATGTGTATATATTATACATATTGTATATGTATATATAATTATATGCATATGTATGTATATTTAGATGTATATGCATCTAAATATACATACATAGGCGACTGCAGAGTCGCTTTGCTTGTGACCCGGTTGCATGCTTATCTGTTGGCGGTTCGGTCGATAACAATATACAGCAGACGCAGAGACCCATATGAAATGAAGCACATGCAATTTATTTACACAGACAACAGAGCACTAACATGACATGTGCTTCTCTAACCAGACCCTACTTCGGACTAATTCTTAACATTGTAGTTTGCGCTACACAGCTATTGGGTCATACAGTCACGTGGCCGATCTGCTCACATTCTCTTAAAGGCGTATGGCACCTCAGATTACCACAATATATATGATATATGATATATATTTATCTACACACTTACAAGAAATTCTGTGATCAGTGTGTTCATAAACATTTGAGAAAAATATGAAGGAGCTGTTTGTGAAACCCCACCAAAATGAAAGAACATGCAATTTATGTTGCAAAATTACCGTTCGACAATAGAATGCAAGAAAGAAGCACAACAGAAAGTAGGCAGCACATTGGGTTGAATCCACCTTCCTGAAAATGATAGCATAAATGAGAAAGATGATGAAATAACTATGCACACACTATCCTGTTTCTTGATGGTGCAAAAGGACTAGGTGAGATGATAAAGAAAAATGAAGCAGGTCGAGTTATGAGAAAAGTTGAAATCTAAAATTGATTCTGAGATACTACACCAATGAGGTTTCTAAGCTTATTTGACTACTGATGAGGGGTTTAGCTCAAGTTACAAGATTCTTGTGCTTGTTGATGTAAAAGGGTCTGGCACATCTATGGTTAATGTGGGACTGAGTACAGTCCCGCCCACACAGTGATGTGAGAAAGCACATGCTCTGTACCAAGGGTCAGTGTCGTGTTGGACAGAACCATGCATACGTGCAGGCATGGAGACAGCTCCTAATCTTGTAATCTTTATTGTATATTTGTAAATAATTCTAAAGACTCAGTTAACCGAGGTGTGAATACAAAGACTTCTTCAGATCTACCGAACTGTAACCAAAACCCTACAGCACTTACCAGCCTGAAAACGCTCATGTTAGTAAAAAGATATCAAAGCCAGCAAAGAGTTGAAAAATCCAAAAACTTAGTAAGCAGTGTCATCTTCTGATTTGGAGTGTCCAACATGCAATACACACGGAAGGAAAGTACGCAAAGAGCCAATTAAAGTACATGGCAATCCAAGTCAAACCTTGGCATAAAGTATGCACTGATATATTTGAATTTAATTTAAATCAATATTTAATCATTGTAAACTACTTTTCAATTTTTTTGAACCTAATGGGTTAATCAATACCATCAGTTGAAATATGATTGCATGTTGCAGATACAGTTTACCCAATATGGTAACCCAGTTTCAGACAACAGACCCCAGTCGGTAAATATGGAATTCAGGAAATATTTGTTTGCTTTAACTGTATAACCTTATCAGAAAGGTACTGCGATCTTATTGGAAAGCAGCACAAGTTGTTCAAGCTGCAAAAGACTTGAGGAAAAACAAAGGTCAAGCTGCACATCTAGTCCAGCTTGATTGTTGTAACATACCTGAAGATAGTAGAATGACACTAGCTGACATTACTGATGGGCTGCAAAATGAAATAACACGTCACCTCTCAGAACAACTGCTCAAAGCAAAAACTATCAAGAGTTTCACAACAGTTCAAATGCATTAACAGTGAGCAAATGATGTACTAGGACCATGGTTTGTGTCCTTGATAACCACGGGGATGGCGAGATGCAGTGGGAGTTGCATGTTCAGCAGCAAAATCAATAGAACATAACATAAGAACAAAACTAGCACTTTTTATGCATAAGTATGATAAGCCAGAACTATATATGAGAATGAGTGTCAACAGTTAAGAAAGGACAAAACAAAAACTCATCAAATTGCCTGAAGGTATCTGCAGAGTAAGAGAAGCAAAAGAGGATACAACACCAGGAGTAGAATTTTATATCCATACATTCATGTATATGCCTGTTTATTTCAATTTTCAGTTTGGGATCAAAACAGGTTTTCATGGAAGACAGGAGATCTAATGAAAAAAAACAAGTTGTATAAAATCTGCTTGTTGTCAGAGATAGAACTGATAACTAGTCCTCAGCCCATAAGCAGACATTTTGAATAAAGCTTGAGATGGGATGCAGGTCGTCTCTTGAGAGATAATGCTAAAGTATGCTGCATATCTGTACAAAAATATCACTTTAAATTGACTAAAAATCTTATTGTCAATTTCTCTCCCACTACCGATCAATAAAGGAAATTCCTTTCACTGCCTGTAATCATGTACCTTGAATTATAACCCTCCCTTTTTGCTCTTCTTTTTTCATTGAGAATATTGTAATTTGAAAACTTGGGCCCTGAAATTCCTCACAGCTTGCTCTGCTATAAGTCAATAAGGTCAGTTAAGAATTGAATTAGAATTTTTTTCACATAAAAGGAACTATATCCCCTCAACGGTTAATTGAAGCTATATTAATTGAAATTTCCAAGTCTGAGATTGATAGATTTTAGTTGGATAAGAGTATCAAGAGATAAGATACTAGTCTGACCTCAGCTGGAGTAATGCGTACAGTTCTGGGCGTTGCATTTAAGGAAGGATGAGAAGGCCTTGGAGACAGTTCAGAAGAGGTTTACAAGACTGATTCAGGGATGAGGAACTTTAGTTATGAAGTAAGATTGGAGAAGTTGGGGTCCACACAGAGTAGAAGGGGAGAAACTCCCACCTATGAAAGAATCAAGAACGAGAGGGCACAGATTTCAAGTAATTGGCAAAAGAAGCAAAGGTGATATGAGAATAAACTTTTTTTCACAGCGAGTAGTTAGGAGCTGGAATGCGCTGCCTGAGGCAGTGGTGGAGGTAGGTTCAATCAAGGTATTCAAGAGGGAATTAGATGATTATTTGAAAAGAAACAATCTACAGGGTTATAGAAAGATAGAAAATAGGATCGGGTCATTCGGCCCTTCTAGCCTGCTCTGCCATTCAATACAATCATGGCTGATCCTCTATCTCAACGCCATACTCCTGCTCTCTCCCCATACCTCTTGATGCCTTTAGAGTCTAAGAATCTATTTCCTTTTAAAATATATTCAGTGACTTGGCCTCCACAGCCTTCTGTGGTAGGGAATTCCATAGGTTCACCACCCTCTGAGTGAAGACATTTCTCCTCATCTCAGTCCTAAATGATCAACCCAATGGGGAGAATTGGCAGGAGAATAACACCAGGTGAAATGCTCATTAGGAGAGTTGGTGCAGACAAAATAGACAAAATGGCCTCCTTCTGCACTGTATCAATTCTGTGACCAAGGAATATGGAGAAAAGGCAAGTAAGTGGAGTTGAGGTAAAGATCAGCCATGATGTTAATAGAATGGCGAGATTCCTATCTGGTGAGTATGTTATTTGAATATTTTTAACTGAATTCTAGATGGCCCTTTGATGGGAGTAAGAACATCATAGCAATTGCACTTCCCTTGTATTATTCTGTTATGGAATATTTTAGGAGGGCTGGAAATAAAATCAGTTATTTATTACCACATCAACCTTGGATGCTTCTTCAGCTATAGCAATGATGACATGATAATGGGCAGCAATTGGTTAAAAACATTGAATGTTGGACAACTTTGTTACTTGGGTGTTGATTTATTTAGTCGCTTTTTTCATCATGTCACCATTACCTGGAAAAAAGAAGAGCATCAAATAGGATCAAGCTGAAGGGAGGATGTCGAAAGACTTAATTTTTATTTTGAAGCAACTGAACTTGGGAAAGAACAAGCAGATTTATCAGCAGACCTACAACATAAAAATCCAATTTTCCTCCTCCACCTAAAGATAAAGTATGGCTAAAATTTGCAGATGACACAAAGATAGGTAGGGAAGTAAGTTGTGAAGAGGACATAAGGAGGCTACAAAGGGATATAGATAGGCTAAGTGAGTGGGCAAAGATCTGGCAAATGGAGTAAAATGTGGGAAAATGTGAAATTGTCTAATTTGGCAGGAAGAATTAAAAATAAGCATATTATCTAAATGGTGAGAGATTGCAGAGCTCTGAGATGCAGAGGGATCTGGGTGTCAAGCAATGAATCACAAAAGGTTAGCGTGCAGGCACAGCAAGTAATTAGGAAAGCTAATAGAATGTTATCATTTATTGCAAGGGGAATTGAATACAGAAGTAGGGAGGTTATGCTTCAGTTTTACAGAGCATTGGTGAGACCACATCCGGAGTACTGTGTACAGTATTGGTCTCCTTACTTAAGGAAGGATATAAATGCATTGGTAGCAGATAAGAGGAGGTTTACTAGACTAATATCTGGAATGGGAGGATTGTCTTATGAGGAGATGTTGGACAGGCTAGGCTTGTATCTGTTGGAGTTTAGAAGAGGAAGAGGTAACCTTATTGAAACATATAAGATCCTGAGGGGTTTGGAGAGGGTGGATGTGGAAAGGATGTTTCCTCTTGTGGGAGAATCTAGAACTAGGGGTCACTGTTTAAAAATAAGGGGTCGCCCATTTAAGACAGAAATGAGGAGAGATTTTTTCTCTCAAAGGGTAGTGAGTCTTTGGAACTCTCTTCCTCAAAAGTGGAAGCAGGGTCTTTGAATGTTTTTAAGACGGAGCTAGATAGATTCTTGATAAGTAAGAGGGTAAAAGGTTATCGGAGGTCGGTAGGAATGTCGAATTGAGGTTACAATCAGATTGGCCATGATTTTATTAAATGGCGGAGCAGGCTTAAGAGGCCAAGTGGCCCACTCCTGTCCCTGATTCAGAAGTTCATATTACAGACTCAAGAAAACCTTTTGCCATTTTTAAATTGTTTCTGAAGGGGCCATTTATTTTCTCCACTGTTTTTTAAGAGTTGTTAGTCTGAGGAAACAAATCTCGAACGAGCCTCAATTTTGTTACGACCGGGTGAGGAGGAGTGAACTGGCTCCCCTTTATTCAGCCTCCTCGATTGGTCGCAACAAAGGTTTTTTTTTAAATTTCTTTGTCCCGTAAATATACAGAATATACAAACAGGAGGTTTAAGAATTGATTTTGTCAAGCCTGAAACAGAGAGAAAAATCAAAATCATCTGGAAATATACTAAAGAGAGCAGTAAGGAAACTCTCTCTGTCTCTTTCTCTTTCACTCTCTCAAGCTAAAATTGACTCCAGTAAGATGCAGTTATCTGAACTTCAACTCAAGATTTTAAAGGAAACCAGCTAAATTCAAATGGCTGCAACATTCAACAATCTACGCCTCAAGAACAAACAAAGGATTTAATTGTATATTCTTTTAACTTTTATTCGGACTCTAGCTTTTCCTACTTTGATATCTGTGCGTGGGTGTGTGCGTGTTTGTTGTCACATCTTTTATTATTTTTTCTCAAGTTTAGTAACTAGAAAACTTACTCCTTCTTTGTCTCAAGAGAACCTGGTTTGATTATCTCCTTATTAAAAAGTTAATACATTTGTATTGGAAAAGGCATTTACAGGGAAAGTAATTTTAAAAGAAACCATTTGTTGCGACCAGTCGAGGGGCTGAGTAAAGGGGAGCTGTTCATTTCTCCTCGCCCAGTCATAACACTATTTATTTAAAATGGGTTGAAATCTTCCTTAACATTGCAAGCAGAGAAATGTCATATGAATGTTTTAAGTGCTCACCTATTCATAAAGTGCACTGTCAATTTTAGACAATAGCTTCTAATGAACTAAAGTGTGGCTACATGAGCAGGTCAGAAGCTTGGTATCCAGCGGCGAGTAACTCATCTTCTGACTCCACAAAGCTTATCCACCATCTACAAGCACAAGTTAGGCATATGATGGAATACTCTCCGCTTGCCTGGATGAGTGCAGCTCCAACAACACTCAAGAAGCTTGACATCAGCCAGGACAAAGCAGCCCATTTGATTGACACCCCAGCCACAAACATTCACCCCCTCCACCACTGACAAACAGTGGCAGCATTGTGTACCATCTATAAGATGCACTACTGGCACTCACCAAGGCTCCCTAGGCAGAATCTTCCAAACCCACGGCCACTACCATCTAGAAGGACAAGGACAGCAGGCACATGGGAACACCACCACCTGGAAGTTCCCCTCCAAGCCACTCACAATCCTGACTTGGAAACATATCACTGTTCCTTCACTGTCGTTGGGTTAAAATCCTGGAACTCCCTCCCTAACAGCACTATGGTTGTACCTACACCACATGGACTGCAGCGGTTCAAGAAGGCAGCTCAGCACCTCCTTCTCAAGGGCAATGAGGGAGGGATAATAAATGCTGGCCTAGCAAGCCATGCCCACAACCCATGAATGATTAAGAAAAATATCATTGATAATAGTATCTGTTGGTGTATTCGCTTGCCACAGCCTTGCTAACAGGCAGAACTGGTCTTAAAAAATAATTAGATAAAAACAAAATCCTGCGGATGCTGGAAATCTGAATGAAAGACAGAAAATGCTGGAAAAACTCAGCAGGCCTGGCAGCATCTGTGGAGAGAGAAACAGAGTTAGCATCTTGAGTCCAAGTTCCTGAAGAAATCAAAAAGACTCAAAATGTTAATTCTGTTTCTCTCTTCACAGATGCTGCCAGACCTGTTGAGTTTTTCCAGGATTTCTGTTTTGATTTTATGTTTGAAAAATACTTTGTTCAGTTTCTACTGTAACAATTTTAAACTTAATCCAACATTTTTTTAAAAAAAATCCTGTCATGGGATGTGGGTGTCACTTGCAAGTTCAGCTTTTGTTGCCCATCCCTAGTTACCCTTGAGAATGTGGTGGTGAGCTGTCTCCTTGAACTGCTGCAGACATTATTTATGTAACATTTAACAAATGGCTGAATTCCAACAGTTTCCAGGACCTTATATAATCACATTCATATTTTCCAATTTCTCTATGAGATGGCCCTTTAGTTTTCCAGAATATATTCATGCTTGACAGAGGAGTCTTTTGTGTTTTGGTTGCCAATGGTTTTTAGGGAGTAGTTCCTTGAAGCTATCAGGATCAACATCAGAATCTCGGGTGCTCCTGAGCAATCCCACTCTTGTTTGGATTAATGTCGGGCCATTCAATAGTATTCTTGGTTTGAAAGGCGCTTCTAGCATGTTTAGTCACACAGTATGGCCTGAATTTTAAGGTTGGCGGGCGGGCGCAATCGGCGGGCCCCAGAGTGGCCAGGAAACGGCCCGCCGACTGCGATCGGTCCTCGATTGCGATTTCATGCTGGCTGGCCAATGAACGTCCAGCCGGTGTGAAACGCATGCTGAAAAGGTCAGCGCTGCTGGGGTAGGGGGTGTGAAGAGGGCGGGCGCTGATGTCAGCGTGGGCGCAGGTGAGCACTGACAGAAAACTGAAGGCGGAGAGCTGCCTCAGGGGGCTGAAGACCTGAAAAGCAGTAAATAAAGTTTTTAAAATCAGGAAAAAAATGTGCAAGCATCGCAATCAGTCACCTAAAAATGCAGCCCATAGATTTTTCTTTGTCTTTCATTTAATAACGGAAACCTCATCCCGCCCGTGGATGAGGTTTCATGTATAATGCAAAGTCCACCTGGCCGATTTGGCCATCTACCAACTGTAATGTTGGATGGACCACGAAACATTGGAGACTTTTAATTTCCTTAATTGGCCTCTTAATGCTTCCAACGTTTATGCACGCCCACCGACCGAAATATCGTGCGAGCGCGGGATGACATCGGGATGCTAGCCCAACGTCATCTTGTGTTTTTTTACATCAGTTCGGGTTGGGCATGTGCCCGCTCGCCGAGCTAAAAGTTCTGCTATATGTAATCTTGAAACAAGACGAAATGCATGCATTGATAAAATGTTGCTCTATATTTTTCTGGTGAACACACTTTGGAATAGCTGGTCATATCTTACAGATATATGAGCAAATTCACAAAATTTAAAAGTTTACATTTAAGATTTAAATTTAAAAATTCAGCTTAAGATTTAAATCCAACATAAAATATGTTTTGTAGTTTTGAATATGGCACATTTTAAATTACTTTGTCCTTATCCAACTATTAACAGATGGGGTATGAAATATAAATGGCTGTAAAAAGGCAAGACTGAAAAGAAAACAGCAACAGTTAAATGATTTCTACAAAGAGCTGGGCCGAATGAAATCAAAAAATGGTGATCTGTTTCTATATGTTTATAATGTTGTGTCGGCTTTACTAAGTGCTGTAATAGTAGAATAACAGTGACACAATCTCCGTTCAATGACCTATTAGATTTTGTCATGTATATCTCTACCTGTTACACTGATAGATTGCTTGCTGCCTGGGAACTCTTGACCTCGGGGTTTTAGGTCCAACATAAGTCGCCTACATTTATAACGATCAATCATTATTCCATTCTGCACACCACCTCTAAGGGTAAGGGTCATTACTGGCCCAAGTGATTAGAAAGTACAGTGTTTTATTTATTACAAACTGATGATTTATTATGCCTGCTGTTAAGAGCAAGAGCTATTCTTTCACATTTTCCTCTATTGGACTGTAACAGCCAAGCAACTGCTGAAGACCCATGGCCCACATGCTGTTACTTCTAAGATCTCCAGTCTATATCATATCAGATCCTCAACACCACATGCTTGTAAAATTCACATTGATCCCTGTAGAGCTGCAATATTGAAAGGATAAAACAACAAGATTTCGCGTTTTAAGACTTGTACTGTCACAAGCAAACAAAGAGCAACCTTGGGCATGGTTTTCCAGTGATCGGATTGGTGTGGCAGGTGGGCCCAGGAGAGGCCGCGAAACAGTCTGCCGTCGGCGATCGGACCCTGACTACAATTTCACACTGGCTTGCCAATTAATGGCCAGCCACCGTGAAATGCACGCCGAGGAGCTCAGCGCTGCTGGGGTGGGGGCAGGAGGAGTGCGAGCGCTGAAGTCTGTGCATGTGCAGGGGAGCCTGCACTGAAAGCTCCCTGAAGGCACAGAGCAGCCTCAGGGAGCTGAAGAATTGTGGACACAAAAATAAATATTTTAAGATGAGAGGAACATGTCACCACATGTGACTTGGCCACATGAAGAGGGACATGTTTAAAATGCTGTTTAAAATTTTGTTTTCTTTCAAATTACTTCTGGAAACCTCATCCCACCTATGGATGAGGTTTCATAAAAAATCCAAAGGCCGCCTGGCCGATTTGCCCGCCCATCTACCGAACGGTTGGACGGGCTGCAAAAAATACAAATTAATTACCTGCTTAAGGGCCTTAATAAGCCTCTTAATTGTTGGCAGGCATGCACGAGAGCTGGCTGTCACATGCACCCCCCGAATGAAAGATCACAAGAGTGCCGATGACATCGGGACGCTCGCCTGACATCATTGCGCGTGATTTTACGCCTGATTGGATTGGGCACGTGCCCGCCCGCGGGGTGTGAAATCCTGTCCATTGACTAAACGCCATTTGTGTCGACAACTTATACTTTAAACTTCTGAGCAGACCTTTCTCCTTTTAAACTTATAACACAACCAGAAAGTGTACTTCATGGGTATATTTTACACTGTCCCTTAAGTAGACATTCAATTCTCCTGAACCTAGTCCAAAGTGATTCTTAGCTCCCAAGGGTTTACTTCTTTTCTTTTCCTGCCTGGTAACTTTTTATCCCAGAAGTATTTTTCCCGGTGAGGGTTCTTCCTGGAGACTCTCCGTCTAGTGCGAGCTAGGAAAATCTTCCAGCCTTGTTTCAAATCCACACGAATTTGACCTTTTCAATACAAGCGCAATCTCTCGCCCATATTACCATAAGGTGAAGCACAGAGACATTTGGCCTCTAGCTACTCCTTCTCTCCTGGATCCTGGCAGAACGCCTGTGCCTGTGAGCTTTCAGGGATAGCTTAGGAACCCTTCCCCTCTCAAAGTCAATTTCCATTGCAACATGAATCACATAGGCCTTATATCCAGATAGGAATGCCGATTAGCTATTCTTGAGATGCCAAATCTCTTTTATCTTGGAAGCAAATGGACAGCGTAAAGCACAACTGTTTATAACCCAAAGTTCTCACCACCTTCCTGGGACTTTGGAGGCTAGCAGTCTAACCACTGTAAACACAGACCATGCTGCTATTGTTTCCAAGGATGAACACCTTACACCTTCCTTCCAGCAAAACAACCCAGGCCTCCATTTAATTTATAACTGCCAGATCGCCCAGGTCTGTTGTTAGGCAAGCTTTTGTGTAGGTCACATGACCCCCTCCATTTTATCCTAAATTAAAGATACTGTCTCAAACCATAACAATCTTAAAACTTCATATTTGTAACACATAACATTCAAAGTATAAGAAAATTGCTTCATCTGACTAGGAAAATTAATTGTGTGTGTGAGAAACAAATTAAAAAAGATGTCTTGATGATCCAGAATTGATGAACCAAAAAGACAGCTTGAGAAACAAAGCGATACCTGAGGCAGGATTTTGAGGTAGTCGGGCGGGCATGGTGGGCGGGCCCAGGAGTGGTCGGGAAATGGTCCAGCGCCAGTGATCAGGCCCTGACTGTGATTTCATGCTGGTGGGACAATGAAGGCCTGCCAGGTACGATCGGCGGCTCCCCAATGGCCGGGATAGGCCTGTCGGCCACCGGGTACAATGGTGACCCTGCGGCCTGTTTAAAAGCAGCCCAGGCAGCTCCTGGAAGGTTGCCACGCAAGGATGTCTCCTGTACTTTCACAATGGAGTCAAGTGCGGCTGGACACAGCAGGCGGGAGGGCAGGTCGGGTGGGCACTCAGCCCCCCCCGCTATTCTGATGAGTGCCTCGCTGTCCTCCTGGAGGCGGTGGCTGCCAGGCTGGACACGCTTGTCCCCAGGGATGGGAGGAGGAGGCCACCGCACCTCACCAGGAGCGCATGGGAGGAGGTGGCAGCAATGGTGAGCAGCCATGACATGGTGCGGCGCACTTATGGATTGCCATAAGTGCTTCAATGACCTGCTGAGCTCAGGAAAGGTGAGTGCCATGTTGACATGGGTCAATGTGCAGAAGTGTTAAGGTGTGGCCATCCCCCTGTGGACGTCAGGTATAGAGTCTGAGTGCCAACTGTCAATGATGCTGGAGCTGGCCAAGGGGGTGAGCCCTGCCTGCTTGGACTGAGTGCCTTGCACCTTGAGGCCCACGACTTGGATGTGCCCTGCCAGGTGCTCCTCAGCTAGGGTTGGCCAGGCTGCGATGGTGCTGCAGGTACAGAGTGGACTAATCAATGCTCCTCTGTTGTTTCAGGAGAAGACGGTTCACAACAATATAGAAAGGCCATGGACTGGCGGAAGTCGCGCTACCTTCCTAATCCTTTCCAGATATGAGCACGATGCCCTGCAGCCGGCATGTGTCCCGTGCAACTGGGTGTGGAGAGGGGCGGATGCCAGACGAAGGTAAGAGTGCAGTGTACAGAGGTGAGAGTTTCGGTTTGTGCAACCATTCTAGTTTAGTCTCTTCATTGATGTGAGCCTCGAACCTGGAGTCTCCATTGATCATTGGAAGATGAGGACACCGTGAAGCAGACCTCCATGGTCTCACCAGGGTGCTTGGCATGCAGTGACAGTGTGATGACTTTAAATGAGGACATGTCCTTCTTCCTTTTAGGTTCACCAGCAGGTGTGCGCTCTGCAGACACCGGAGGACCACCAAGCTTCAGTTGCACCTGCATCACACCCGCCCTCTGAAGCAGGCACCAGAGCAGACAATAGCATCTCGGTGGGCATTAGGGCAGTGGCTAGTATCTCGGTGCACATTGGTGAGGGCACTTCACACTCGCTTGAAGTGCAGGCGGAGGCAGAGAGTGCCCAGGGCATCGGCAGTGAGAGTATTGCTGGGGACCAGGACAATGCTCAGTCGAAGGCTGATGATGAGCCTCTGGAGTCGCCCATTAGGCGGCAGATACTGGATGTTCATCGAGATGTGCGGGAGGATCTGGCGGAGATCCATGAGGATATGCTTGCCATGGTCTCTGTGATGGAGGAGTCCATGCGGAGCATCAGCATTGCGTTGACCGTCATGGCCGAGTGCACTGCCTCCTCCATTGAGATAGTGGAGACTCTCATGGAGAGGCAGCTCCAGGGACAGAATGAGGGGTTCTTTGGGTTGCACTTGGACCTAAAAGCCCTCACACAGGCACTGACCTCAGGTGGTCAGTGTCAGTGTGGGAGATGGATGAGGCACCCAGTATCCCAGCTAGCTGCCCGTCCATCAATGGTGAGCAGGGAGGTCCACAGCGACCTCACGTTGGCACATGAGCTGCTTGTCGTCTTTGCGGACTCCTCTCAGGGCGCTCTGCATGACAACAGCAGCTCTTCCACCCCTTTGCCAGTGACTGTGGAATCTGATGAGGCTGCGGCGACTGGGGAGGTGCCAGCTGTGGCACTGGCCGCTCCCTCCCAGGTAGGGCCAGCACAGGCTCCACTGGCCAAAGGACGACTGCCAAGGTCATCAAGGCCAACAAGACAGCAGAGTCAGCAGACTGTCTCCAATGCCAATGCCAGCGAGGGGGGAGCACCAAGACGTAGCACTCGCAAACGTAAGCTAAAGGCATCATGATCACAAAAGGGACAGGCCACGTATGATTTTATGTTCGTTTATGTTTACTTTATGTATACTGGTCTGGGGTTGAAGACTAGGAACATTCATGTAAATGCTTTTGAACTGTCAGAATGAGATAAATTGAGTTTTTCTCATCATGGCCTGAGTATGCTTCACCTTTTGGTGAAGGGAATGCCAATATGTAATGCTGGATGTAGGTGGCTCTGAACTTTATTGCACAGGCACTGAGTGGACTTTGTGTTCAAATGAAAGGGTCCTTTGAGCCATCTGGGATGGAGGCAGCAGCCCTTACATTCAATTAAAGCTGATCTTTGGTAGCCTAGCTCAAGGAGCGTTGGATCAAGGCTCTCCCTGCCTCCCTGCAGGTTATCTGCGTCTGGCTCCATGCTCTCAGCGTTCTCCTCAGTGTGCTCAGCTTTGGACTCATTACTGCACTCATCATCTGTGGCCTGTGCAGCTGCCTCAAAATCCTCCTCCTCTTCCTTGCCAGTGCCAGGTTGTGGGGAGCGCAGCATGCATATCAGTGATACCTGCTTTGGGCGGTATTGTCGTGCTCCCCTTGAACGGTCCAGGCATCGGAAGCGCATCTTGAGAAGACCTAGGGTCCTCTCTAACACTGCCGTAGTGGAGGCATGATTGGTATTGTAATGCTTCTCTGCTTCTGCTGTTGGATGGCGGAGAGGCGTCATGAGCCACCTCTTCAATGGAGGCCATGACACCCAGCAGCCATCCATCCAGTGGGGCTGGAGCACTGAAGAACTTCAGTGAGTCAGGATACACGTGTTGTGGGTGCTTTTTAAAAATTCATTCAGGGATGTGGGCTTCGCTGGCTGGGCCAGCATTTATTGCCCATCGCTAATTGTCCTTGAGAGGGTGGTGGTGAGTTGCATTCTTGAACCGACTGCAGTCCATGTGGTGTAGGTACACACATAGTGCGGTTAGGAAGGCAGTTCCAGGATTTTGACCCAGCGACAGTGAACGGCCATATAGTTCCAAGTGAGGATGGTGAGTGACTTGGGGTAGAACTTCCAGGTGGCGGTGTTCCCATCTATCTGCTGCCCTTGTCCTTCTAGATGGTATTTGTCTTGGGTTTGGAAGGTGCTGTCTAAGGAGCCTTGGTAAATTCCTGCAGTGCATCTTGCAGTAGCATTGTTGCTACTGTGGCGTGGGTGGTGGAGGGAGTGAATGTTTGTGGATGTGGTGCCAATCAAGCGGGATGCTTTGTCCTGGGTGGTGTCAGGCTTCCTAAGTGTTGTAGGAGCTGCACTCATCCAGGCAGGTGGAGAGTATTCCATCACACTCCTGACTTGTGCCTTGTAGATGGTGGATAGGCTTTGGGGAGTCAGGAGGTGGGTTACTTGTTGAACGATTCCTAGCCTCTGACCTGCTCTTGTAGCCAAAGTATTTATATGGCTAGTCCAGTTCAGTTTCTGATCAACGGTAACCCCAAGATTTTGATAGTGGGGGATTCAGCAATGGTAATGCCATCAAACATCAAGGGGCGATGGTCGACTTCTCTCTTGTTGGAGATGAACATTGCCTGACACTTGTGTGGTGCGAATGTTACTTGCCACTTGTCAGCCCAAGCCTGGATATTGTTCATGTCTTGCTTCAGTATCTGAGGAGTTGCGAAAGGTGCTGAACATTGTGCAATTATCAGTGAACATCCCCACTTCTGACTTTATGATGGAAGGAAGATCATTGATGAAGCAGCTGAAGATGGTTGGGCCAAGAATACTACCCTGAGGAACTCCTGCGTTGATGTCCTGGAGCTGAGATGACTGACCTCCAATAACCACAACTATCTTCCTTTGTGCTAGGAAGTTTTCCCACTGATTCCCATTGACTCCAGTTTTGCTAGGGCTCCTGATGCCACATTTGGTCAAATGCGGCCTTGATGTCAAGTGCAGTCATTCTCACCTCACCTCGGGAGTTTAGCTGTTTTGTCCATGTTTGAACCAAGGCTGTAATGAGGTTAGGAGCTGAGTGGCCCTGGCGGAACCCAAACTGGGCGTCAGTGAGCAGGTTATTGCTAAGTAAGTGCCACTTGATAGCACTGTTGATGATCCCTTCCATTACTTTACTGGTGATCAAGAGTAGACTGATGGGGTGGTAATTGGTCAGGATGGATTTGTCCTGATTTTGTGTACAGGACATACCTGGGCAATATTCTACATAGCCGGGTAGATGCCAGTGTTGCAGCTGTACTGGAACAGCTTGGCTAGCGGCGCGGCAAGTTCTGGAGCACAAGACTTCAGCACTATCGCCGGACTATTGTCAGGGCCCATAGCCTTTGCAGTATCCAGTGCCTTCAGTTGTTTCTTGATATCACATGGAGTGAATCAAATTGGCTCAAGACTGGCTTGTGTGATGCTCCCGACCTCCAGAGGAGGCCGAGATGGATCATCCACTTGGCAGTTCTGGTTGAAGATTGTAGCAGATGCTTCAGCCTTATCTTTTGTACTGCTGTGCTGGGCTCCTCCATCATTGAAGATGAAGATATTTGTGGAGCCTCCTCCTCCAGCGAGTTGTTGAATTATCCACCGCCAGTTATGACTGGATGTGGCAGGACTGCAGAGCTTAGATCTGATCCATTGGTTAAGGTATCGCTTAGCTCTGTCTATCACTTGCTGCTTATGCTGTTTGGCAAGCAAGTAGTCCTGTGTTATAGCTTCACCAGGTTGACACCTCATTTTTAGGTATGCGTAGTGCTGCTGCTGACATGCCCTCCTGCACTCTTCATTGAACCAGGGTTGATCCCCTGGCTTGATGGTAATGGTAGAGTGGGGGCTATGCCGGGCCATGAGGTTACAGATTGTGTTCGAGTACAATTCTGCTGATGGCCCACAGTGCCTCATGGATGCCCAGCCTTGAGTTGCTAGAACTGTTCAAAATCTATCCCATTTAGCATGGTGGCAATGCCACACAACACAATCCTCAATATGAAGGCAGGACTTCGGCTCCACAATGACTGTGCGGTGGTCACTCCTACTGGCATGGACAGTTGCATCTGCAGCAGGCAGATTGGTGAGGATGAGTATGTTTTTCCCTCTTGCTGGTTCCCTCACCACCTGTTGCAGACCCAGTCTAGCAGCTATGTAATTTAGGACTCGGTCAGTAGTAGTGCTACCGAGCCACTCTTGGTGATGGACATAAAAGGCCCCACCCAGAGTATATTCTGCACCCTTGCCACCCTCAGTATTTCTTCCAAGTAGTGTTCAACATGGAGGAGCTCTGATTCATCAGCTGAAGGACGGTGCTATGTGGTAATCAGCTTGCAAGGCTTCCTTGCCCATGTTTAATCTGATGCCATGAGACTTCATGAGGTCTGGAATCGATTTTGAGGACTCCCAGGGCAACTGCGTCCCAACTGTACACCACTGCGCTGCCACCTCTGCTGGTTCTGTCCTGTCGGTGGGACAGGATATACCCAGGTACGGTGATAGTGGTGTCTGGGACATTATCTGTAAGGTATGATTCCGTGAGGATGACTATGTCAGGCTGTTGCTTGACTAGTCTGTGAGACAGCTCTCCCAATTTTGGCACTAGCCAGATATTTGTAAGGAGGATTTTGCATGGTCGACAGGGCTGAGATTGCCGTTGTTGTTTCCGGTGCCTCGGTCAATGCCAGGTCTGGTTTCATTCCTTTTTTGTGACTTTGTAGCAGTTTATTACAACTGACTGGCTTGCTGGGCCATTTCAGAGGGCACTTAAAAATCAACCACATTGCTGTGGGACTGGAGTCCCATATAGGCCAGGCCAGGTAAGGACAGCAGATTTCCTTCCCTAAAGGACATTAGTGAACCAGGTGGGTTTTTACAACAATTGACATGGTCACCATCAGACTTTTAATTCCAGATTTTTATTGAATTCAAATTCTGCCATCTGCTGTGGTGGGATTCAAACCCGGGTCCGCAGAGCATTTCCTGGGTCTCCGGATTACTAGTCCAGTGACAATACCACTATGCCATCGCAACCCCGCACCAGGGTACTTTGCATAGACTTACAGAATCTGCATCCTATGGTCACACAGTATCTGCACGTTCATGGAGCAGAATCTCTTCATGTTGACAAAGGCACCCGGCTTTCGATTGCACCCTGGATGCAGTAAAACCCAGCAATTGCTAAAAAGCCTCTGGCTAGCTCAGCCTGGCTGGCCTCGTCCATATGGCAAATAATAAAGGTCAGGACCCACCTGAACAGAGCTTCTGTCACCGGCTTGACGCAACTGTGGACAGCTGATTGGGACAGTCCACACAGATCCCCCACTGCGCCATGGAAAGAGCCGGAGGCATAGAAATTGATGGCCACTGTGACCTTCAGAGGCACTGGATGGGGGTGACCTTCAGAAACACAGTTGGAGGTGATCTCAGGCCCAATCATCTGGCAAATGGCGGTCACAGTCTCCCATGAGAGGTGGATCCTCCTTCGGCATTGCACCTCAGACATATTGAGGTAGCTGCATCCCTGCCTGTAAACCCTGGCAGCATGATAGTGGCGTCTTCTGTGGTCCCTTCCACCTTGGACTACCTGCTGGCCTTGCCTACGCCTCTCCTCCCACAGATCCCTCCCCTGGAAGCTGCATAGGGACACCTAGCCTCCTTTCCCTTCTGCCCCTCTCTTCCTCCTCAGAGGAGGTGCCTCCAGCGGAGACCACAATCCCCATTACCAGGGTAACAGAAGGCTGTCTGATACCTGGAAGGGTCCACATGGTCTGAATCCTCCGGGGACTTTGCAGATGCCAATACGTCCTGAAATGAGGCCTGGAAAAGCTAAGAATGAAGCCCCGAACAGAGATGAGGCTGCCAAGTATCAATAAGCAACCAGCATCAAACTATCTCCAAAACTCCTCACTACTCACACTGGCAATGTTGCTGATCCTTTTTATCCTGCCCGTGGATGAGGTTTTTGAAAATGTCGGCTGGCCGCCTGCTTGTGAGAGGGAGGTGGTAGCCAGTGCATTAGCATCTCAGATTGTCCTGTGGAACTCAAAGATTCCCTTTTGCTCCTCTCTACCACACATTGTTAAGTAAGAACTTACCTCTGAGCTCCTCTTTGGCTGGACTTTCAGGTGAAACTGTGTTAGCATATAATGTGCAGTGTCCGCCCAGTTGAAACATGAAATGACAAGCAAAGACCTATGTATTTCGTGTGGCCCTGATTGGAATGATAAAAGAACCTACCAGATATAAGTCAGGAGTTTGATGGAATACCCTCCACTTGCCTGGATGAATGCAGCTCCATCAACACTCAAGAAGCTCGACAAGATCCAAGACAAAGCCATGCATCAGCCTAGACTGCTACTTTGCCATCTATCCCGTGCCTGCATTTTGTGAATTGTTGTGTGTGATTGTGCAACATGCCTTCCTGTAATCCAGGTAGATAACATCCACTGTATCACTCATATCCATCATATCTGTAACCTACTTAAAAAAATTCAATAAACTGCCAGACACAAATTGACTCTTCAGAAAACAAACTGGTTCTCTCTAATCAAACCCTCTTCTTCCAGATGATCTTTTATGCTACCTCTCTTTGAAGTTTTGAAACATTTTGTCCACAGCTGAGATTAGAGTGTTAGGTCTATAATTTGACAGTGCATCCCTTTCCCCTTTATTAAATATGGAGACCGCTTTTGCTACTTTCCAATCTACATCAACAAACTTAAAAAGACTGGTGAGGTAAATTACGTCTCATCCAACTCCATCAATGAATGTGAATGGTAATTGTGAGAGTCCGGAACCATAACCCACCTAACCCTTTCTACTATGCCTTCACCTATGATATTATGGGCTTCCAGGTTACTCAGTCTTTTATCTCCTAACTTACAGTAACTCCCCCAACAAAACAGTCACAAACTCATGATTAGTAATTCTGCTACTTTCCTTTCCTCAGATACAGCCTTCCCTCTGTCACATGTAAATGGTCTAAAGCCTCTCTGCATTCTTCAGTTTCACCTGATTGACTTAAATACTCCTAGTTGTCTTTTCTATTTAATGTTACTCTTTCTCTCATGCTCTCTTGTGACTTTGCTCTACTTGATTCTACAATTTTCTCTAGTCTGTTCTTTTGTTGTTTCTTCTCACAATTTCACCTTTTTCTTTCTCCATAATATCTTCGATGTCTTCCCATCAGTCTTACTCTCCTGCATGAATCTTGATCTATTTCTGTAATAAACTTCTATAGCAATGTTAAAATATCTGCTCTCCAATTTCCATCCACATCTGTCCCTTTAAAAAGTTCTTTCCATTTGTTTCAAGAAACATATCACCCCATCAAAGTCTGTCCTTGTGAAATCCAATTGCTTAATAGTTTTTGTTAACTGTTCTATCCTCCATTTTACCTTAAAATTAACAATTTTAATCATTAAGCTCAGGATCTACTCTCATTATAGTACTGTTTATTACCACTTTCACAGAATCACAGAATCTCAGTGCAGAAGAGGCCCTTCTGCCTATCGAGTCTGCACCGACACGTGAGAAACACCTGACTTGCTTACCTATTCCCATTTACCAGCACTTGGCCCATAGCCTTGAATGTTATGACGTGCCAAGTGCTCATCCAGGTACTTTTTAAAGGATGTGAGGCAATCCGCCTCCACCACCTTCCCAGACAGCGCATTCCAGACCATAACTTTCTTATTAGTTGGGAAAAAATTCAATATTATTGTTTCCCATGTGGGCTCTATTATCTCCTGCTTAAGAAAAGATTCTTTTCAGTAAATCAATAAATCCTTTTGTGCATACAGGTTGCCCCTTTTGCATGTGTCAATCTATAACAGTAGAATTAAAATTACCCCAATGATTCCAGCTGGAACATTTGCACAATTTTTTTTTATGATCTCCAAAAGCTAGATTCACTTTTTTCTAATGGCCTGTAAAACACTCTGACAAATAATTTTTCCCTTTCCATCTTCCAGATCCCTCACTGGAGACTTTGAACCAATTCCCAGTTTCATCTTCTCAGCAACATATAAACATTCCCTGTAAACAGTAGTACCTTTCTTTCCTTCTCCAAACCAATAAGAAATGAATAACAATGTCAGCTATGGCTCAGTTCTTACCTCTGAGTCAGAGGATTGTGGGTTCAAGTGCCACTGACAGTTCAGTGCAGTACTGAGGGACTGTAGCACAATTGGAGGTGTCATTTCTTTTTATGTTAAAGTCTACAGGTGTGAAAGATACAAAAAAAAAGATTCAAAGAGGAGCAGGGGAGTTATCCCTGTGACCTGGCCAATATTTATCCCTCAATCAACATCACTAAAACAGATTATATGGGGAAGAATTTTCCCCCTGTCGGGGGGGAAGTTCAGGATCAGGTGCGTGCGGGTGCACCTCCGATCGGCGCCCCCAATCGGGGGCCCGCCGCCATTTTACGTGGGTGGGCCAATTTCCATCAGGAAGCGCTATGCGCGCGAAAGAGCACACTCATCTCCCTAAGTCTAAGTGCGCCGAATTTAGAAATGGTACATGTAGAGAAATGAACTTTCCCTGACATGTCCCCTCATGTGACACTGTCACATGAGTTGAGACATGTCCGTCACTTTTAAGTAAATGTTTATTAAAATTTAAAAAACCCACATGAAACCTCATCCCGTCTGTGGATGAGGTTTCATGCTTTTTCTGAAGCCCGCCAGGGCTCCTGGCCCGCTCGCCAACCTTAAGGTTGGACGGGCAGGTCCATTGACTAGTCTAACTACTTTTTAAATGGCCTCAATTGGCCATTGACAGGTCAGCGGGCGCACAGCTGATTCGGCTGAGCCCCCGCCGACCTGAAAATTGAAATGACGCGGGGGGACATGGGGAGTTCAGCCCGACATCATCCCGCGTCATTTTACGTGTCGGCGAGTGGGCCCCGCCCCCGGCTCACCGACCTTAATATCCTGCCCATGGTTTTATCTCATTGTTTTTTATGGGATCTTGCAAATGTTGGCTGCGTGTTTCCTTTGTGACAACAGTGATTATACTTCAAAAGTACTTCATTGGTTTTATAGCGCTTTAGGGAAACCTGAGATTGTGAAATGCGCTACACAAATGTAAACCTTTCTTTCTCGATTCTTCCTGAAGCATACTTAGTTCTGCAGATTGCTCTCCACTCATTCTCTTTTAGACAGATTTCAATGACTCCTATATCTAGTGGGCTCCTATCTGTCCACCAGTCCAACAAATCCAATTGATTTATGCTTTCTGTATTTATATAAATATGTCTTAAGTCATCCTTTGCTCTCCTTGCTGTATTCACATGACTCTTTTATATGGGTCATCATCTTCTTAGGCAGTTCCTCAGAATTGAGGATGACTTCCACTCCAGCTCAATGGGCTTTAAGATGGCTGATAAGCTCAATGTGCAACCTGCAGATCCTGCCACATGCAGGGCAGGTGGTGCTTGGAGGCTCAGGTAGATGAAATGTTTGGAGGTTTGTGCCCTCTCTCCAATGTCATGGCTTTGCCTCTGCCTGTTCTTGATGAAGTCTCTTGATTTTCAAAGGGCCCACGAAGAGGAGGAAATTGGAAACCCGCACGCCGCCAATTAACAGCTATTTAAAGCTCCTTAAGGAGCTCATTAAGGGGCCTGTCCAGTTGGCATTGGAATTTTGAATGCTCAGTCTGGCGAACCTGAACAGACTGGTGCATGTTACTGCACAGCTGACAGTTCACTCCAGGGTCATCAGATACTGTCTCTCCATTGATTCACAGCTTGCCTTTCCTGGATCTCCTAGCCCAGGTTTCAGCATTGCTCCATAATCTGCTCCTTTATGCTACTGGCCCTCTAGGGAGCTGCTTACTCTCTTCGGCAAGGCAGCACCCCAATATGAGTGAGGCAGGCAGCTCCTGCCCCCTGGAGGTGCTCAGTGCATTCAATTTGGCACTGAATCTCCTGGCCAATTAGGCCATTTATGTTTGAAAATAATGTCATGAGAGAGACAGACTTCTGGCACAGGGTCGGGACCATTCCAGAGTTGGAGGTGGCTATTTATGTGACGCCCATGCTGTCAGCTGATGCAAATGGGTGGGCTGGTGCCATTTTTAAAGGGCTGCCAGTAGCAGAACGCAGCTGAAGTCTTCCTGCAGTGAAGTCAACCTTCTCTGTAGATCCAGCCACCAATGCAACCCTGCCAGTGGGAGAAGATCAAGAGTCAGCGAAGCTGGTATTGTGAAGGCCAGGGAAGAGGTGCTTGTTGGCATAGCAGATGGAAGATCGTGGGTGGCCGTATGGTTCAGTGGTGAATCCCCACATACTCTCCTCCAGGCTACTGAGGAAATTGGCTATGATGGGTTGGGAAACGTTACTTAAAGGGATGACAGTGGATAGGCAATGGCAAACATTCAAAGAGCGCATGGGTGAACTGCAACAATTGTTTATTCCCCTATCCAGCTCTACCTGTCCCACCCCCATCTACCAGCTTATATTTCACCTCATTTCTCTATTTCCTTAGTTCTGATGAAGAGTCATATGGACACAAAATATCAACTGTATTCCTCTCCACAGATGTTGTCAGACCTGCTGAGTTTTTCCAGGTATTTTTGTCTTTGTTTTTGTTTCAGATTTCCAGCATCCGCAGTATTTTGCTTTTATCTAATTGTTTATTCCTGTCTGGTGCAAAAGTAAAATAGGAAAGGTGGCCAAACCATGGCATATAAGAGAAATTAGAGATAGTATTAGATCCAAGGAAGAGGCATACAAATTGGCCAGAAAAACAAGAGACCTGAGGATTCGGAGCACTTTAGAATTCAGCAAAGGAGGACCAAGGGGTTGATTAAGAAGGGGAAAATAGAGTACGAGAGTAAGCTTGCAGGGAACATAAAAACTGACTGTAAAAGTTTCTTTAGGTATGTAAAGAGAAAAAGATCGGTGAAGACAAATGTAGGTCCCTTGCAGGCAGAAACAGGGGAATTTATAATGGGGAACAAAGAAA
Source organism: Cetorhinus maximus (assembly GCF_964194155.1). Lineage (NCBI taxonomy): Eukaryota > Metazoa > Chordata > Chondrichthyes > Lamniformes > Cetorhinidae > Cetorhinus > Cetorhinus maximus. The sequence goes on from NC_135879.1 coordinate 193,499,686, forward strand.
TGGCTGAGCAACTAAATACATATTTTGGTTCTGTCTTCACAAAGGAGGACACAAATAACAGACCAGAAATGTTGGGGAACACAGGGTTTAGTGAGAGGGAGGAACTGAAAGAAATCAGTATTAGTAATGAAATGGTGTTGGAGAAATTGACGGGATTGAAGGCCGGTAATTCCCCAGGGCCTGATAATCTACATCCGAAAGTACTTAAGGAAGTGGTCCTAGAAATAATGGATGCATTGGTGGTCATCTTCCGAGATTCTATAGACTCTGGGACAGTTCCTACAGATTGGAGGGTAGCTAATGTAACCCCACTACTTAAAAAGGGAGGTAGAGAGAAAACAGGGAATTGTAGACCAGTCAGCCTGAAGTCGGTTGTGGGGAAAGTTCTAGAGTCCATTATAAAAGATTTAATAGCTGAGTACTTGGAAAACAATGGCAGAATTGGACAGAGTCAGAATGGATTTACGAAAGGGAAATCATACTTTGCAAATCTACTGGAATTTTTTGAGGATGTATCTAGTAGAGTTGATGAGGGGGGGGGAAGTGGATGTGGTTTATTTGGACTTTCAGAAGGCATTCGACAAAGTCCCACATAAGAGATTAGCGTGTAAAATTAAAGCGCATGGGATTGGGGGTAGTGTATTGAGATGGATAGAAAACTGGTTGGCAGACAGGAAACAAAGAGTAGGAATAAATGGGTCTTTTTCTGAATGGCAGGCAGTGACTAGTGGGGTACCGCAGGGATCGGTGCTGGGACCCCAGCTATTCACAATATATATTAATGATTTAGATGAGGGAATTAAATGTAATATCTTCAAATTTGCAGATGACACAAAGCTGGGTGGGAGGGTGAGCTGTGAGGAGGATGCAGAGATGCTTCAGTGTGATTTGGACAAGCTGGGTGAGTGGGCAAATGCATGGCAGGTGCAGTATAATGTGGATAAATGTGAGGTTATCCACTTTGGTAGCAAAAATAGAAGGTAGATTATTATCTGAATGGCTATAAATTGAGAGAGGGGAATGTGCAATGAGACCTGGGTGTCTTCGTACACCAGTCGCTGAAGGTAAGCATGCAGGTGCAGCAGGTGGTAAAGAAGGCAAATGGTACTTTGGCCTTCATAGCGAGAGGATTCGAGTGCAGGAACAGGGATGTCTTGCTGCAATTATACAGGGCCTTGGTGAGACCACACTTGGAATATTGTGTGCCGTTTTGGTCTTCTTATCTGAGGAAGGATGTTCTTGCTATAGAGGGTGTGCAGTAAAGGTTTACCAGACTGATTCCTGGGATGGCGGGACCGACATATGAGGAGAGATTGAGTCGGTGAGGATTATGTTCACTGGAGTTCAGAAGAATGAGGGGGGATTTCATAGAAACCTATAAAATTCTAACAGGACTAGACAGGTTAGATGCAAGAAGGTCACAGTCTGAGGATACGGGGTAGACCATTTAGGAATGAGATGAGGAGAAATTTCTTCACTTAGAGAGTGGTGAGCCTGTGGAATTCGTTACCACAGAAAGTAGCTGAGGCCAAAACATTGTGTGTTTTCAAGAAGGAGTTAGATATAGCTCTTGGGGCGAAGGGGATCAAGGGTTATGGGGAGAAAGCGGGAGCAGGCTATTGAGTTGGATGATCAGCCATGATCATAATGAATGGTGGAGCAGGCTCAAAGGACCGAATGACCTACTCCTGCTCCTAGTTTCTATGTTTCTATGAAAGGCTCTTCCCCAGAGACAGAAGGAGGAGATGCCCCCGCCTAACCATGCAAATCTTGATGGAGGTCAAGGAGGAGGTCAGCAGCTGTGGAGCCAACCGGAGAACCTGACTGCAGTTCCGCAAGCACACGATGACCTTTTCCGTTCTGTCAAGGAGAGTACCCTACACCTCAGTTCCCTTAGGAGTCAGCAAATCGATAAGTGTGGGGTGCGGCTGCTGGGGAGGAAGACCCCACCATGTGGCAATCTGGTGAGGCTGCAGCATCTTTCATGATAGGAATGGATTCCTGGGCTTAAGTCTGTTAGTGGCAATCCTTGCAGGGTCACTCCAGAGTGACCCAATGCCAGCTGCATTCGTCGAATCATGGAACCATAGAAAAGTTACAGTGTAGAAGGAGGCCTTTCAGCTCAATGTGTCTGTGCCAGCCAAAATGAGCAAAAAGAAACTAGCTGCTTATTTTAATCCCACTTTCCAGCACCTGTCCATAGCCTTGCAAGTTACAGCACTTCAGATACAGATTTGCGTGTGGACCCGAAGTGAACAATGAGGGTGCCAGCCGCTTTGATGTTATGTCTGTTTTTGTCAGGCGATTAACATTCCTGTTCCTGATATTGTGGGGCAACTGAAAATCCTCTACCTCGCTCCCACAGGAGGAGAGTCCATGATGAAAAAGAGAGGTCTCAGAACAATGGTGGGGTCTCATTTCTCACCATCCTATGTCAATGGAAGAGGATTCTCTTGAACTAGTAGGGCAGCATGGTGGCTGCTCCATCATAGACAGTGAAACAGAAGTGCAGGCACTCTTCAGCTGGCAATGTGCTGGTAGTGCAAGATGATATCAGCAAGGTGAGGGCAATGGGACATGTGGGACCTTAGTGAATGGCAGGGCCAACAGTGAATCGCCTTAAAAAATGAAATTTAAGGATAGAGAAAGATAGAGGGACAATAGTGAAGGAAATAGAATGAATAAGAGTGAAATCAGGTGCAGAAACAGAAATAGAGAGAGACATAAAAGAAAATTAAGAAAAAAAAGTAATAATTTAAAATTTGTCATTGTAAATTATCCAACAACAATTCACTGCCTGTTTAAGTCATTCCAATTCAGGCTAGTTGTTAAAATGGTCTTTAGTTTATTAGTTCCCAACCTTAGCCGTAAGTTGCCTGTTTAATGAACAATTATTGTAAAAACTAGCAAGTAATTAAATACAATGGGCACGCTAAAGGCGAGGTGCCATTTGTGCAAACCAAACAGTGGAGTGGAAAGAAGTCAAACATAAAGTTCTAGAGATTCACAGTTCAGTGTATCTCTTAATTCCACAATCTGCACATTAACAACAGGCATTAACACAGCATTAATTTTCCAAGAGCTGGCATATTGACATAGAATTCGGTCTGCACACTGGCATAAACTTGACATCGCAATTTTTTTTTATTCATTCATGGGATGTGGGAGTCGCTGGCTAGGCCAGCATTTATTGCCCATCCCTAATTGCCCTTGTTCAGAGGGCATTTAAGAGTCAACCAATTTGCTGTGGATCTGGAGTCACGTGTAGGCCAGACCAGGTAAGGACAGCAGATTAGTCATTAGTGAACCAGACGGGTTTTTACAACTATCGGCAATGGTTTCATGGTAATCATTAGATTTTTTAATTCCAGATGTTTATTAAATACAAATTTCACCATCTGCCGGAGTGAGATTCGAATCTGGATCCCTAGAGAATTACCCTGGGTCTCTGGGTTATCAGTCCCGTGATAATACCACTACGCCTACGCCACCGCCTCCCTGTGAAAAGCAGTCTGAACCTAAACACGTGGGTGCTGATAAGTAATGAAATTGGTCCATATGCTTCATTAATATTGAATAGATAATCTACCAGCAGTACTCAAGCTGTTCACTGAGAGCTCACCTCTCCAAGGCCCTGAAAATTACGAGGCCACAATATTATTCATAGGCAGCCTGCACTGTTTACAGGAGAGGTGTATTTTGGATGCTGAATGCTGGAATCTTCCATGGACATTTCAGATATACCTTAAAATGGTTGCTCTGTGCCCAGGTTCCTAAATAATGCAATGAGAGTGGTGGGAGGAGGGGAGTGGGGGGTGGGGTTGCGTGGGGTGGGCTGCAGGAGATGGCCTACTGAGTGCCAGTGGCATCAAGGGAGCAGTTTGGGAGCATGCCCGCCACCCTGCCAGCCGCTAAACCAGTGCTTTTGTTGGTGCCAAAGGTTAGAATGCCCCATTCCCCACTGAGATGCAGCACTCTCCAACTCCTGGGATCTCCATCCCCGGAGCTTCTTGAGGTCACCTGTCCCAGCCTTCAGTTGAAGTTCAGCAATTTTTTTACTTTTTGAAGGCACAGAAGCCTTTACAATAACTCAGCACTTTTGCTGCCGTTAATGGGTGTGTTCTGCTGGGTCTGCGACTGGGGCTGCTGGATAAGGAGCAGCAGCACCCACTGGGGAGAGTTCGCAGGCCTGCAGTTGCTGCAAGAAAGAGGGAGAGCGAGAGGCTACCACAAGCCCAACACTACATGGATCAGCAAAAATTGTGTACCATATCTCAGTATCATTGAGGGGCAATGTAGCAGGCCAATCCAGTTTATAAAGGAAGCTGCTAAAAAGCCACAGCATAAACCTGAGCTACAAACCAGGGCATGGATAGCAATGCCTGTGGCTGCCACTGTCACCATTGTACTGAATTTCTACTCTAAGGGATTGCATTCCCTCAGTATGCAGGTGGTATGTAACAACAGGCATCCTGCAAATCTGTGCCAGGGATTTACTGGATTTGCACATTAATTGTCCATTAAACTCACCACAGAAATTTAGGTCTGATAATTATCTTCTGACTGAATATCTTCTGACTAAATAAGACCAGGATTTGCGAATATGTAAACTTCTTCTGAAATTCTACTAAGTCATAAACAAAGTGGTTACCCACCTTTCTCCTTCAGTTGCTGATTAAGCAGCTTTGTATCGGTAATTATATTTTAAGCATTTCTCATTCCCAGGAGGAGCAAAGAATTCGAATTCAGGGGATCATCTTCCCATGCTAAGTATCATTGAAACATGTTCAAAACCATATTTTTCTAAATTCATTCATGGGATGTGTGCTTCACTGGCTGGGCCAGCATTTATTGCCCATCCCTAGTTGCCCTTGAGAAGGTGGTAGTGAGCTGCCTTCTTGAACCTCTGCAGTCCATGTGGTGTAGGTACACCCACAGTGCTGTTAGGACAAGAGTTCCAGGATTTTGACCCAGCGACAGTGAAGGAACGGCGATATATTTCCAAGTCAGGATGGTGAGTGGCTTAGAGGGAAGCTTCTAGGTGGTAGTGTTCCCATCTATCTGCTGCCCTTGTCCTTCCAGATGGTAGTGGTCATGGATTTGGAAAGTGTTGTCTAAGGAGCCTTGGTGAATTGCTACAGTGCATCTTGTAGATGGTACACACTGCTGTTACTGTCTGTGGGTGGTGAAGGGAGTGAATGTTTGTGGATGTGATGCCAATCAAGTGGGCTGCTTTGTCCTAGATGGTGTCAAGCTTCTTGAGTGCATCTTGGCAATTGGAGAGTATTCCATCACACTCCTGACTTGTGCCTTGTCGATGGTGGATAGGCTTTGGGGAGTCAGGAGGAGAGTTACTCGTCGCAAGATTCCTAGCCTCTGACCTGCTCTTGTAGCTATAGTATTTATATGTCTAGTCCAGTTCAGTTTCTGGTCAAAGGTAAGCCCCAGGATGTTGATAGTGGGGGATTCAGTGATGGTAATGCCATTGAACGTCAAGGGACGATTGTTAGGTTCTCTCTTCTTGGAGATGGTCATTGCCTGGCACTTGTGTGGTGCGAATGTTACTTGCCACTTGTCAGCCCAAGCCTGAATATTGTCCAGGTCTTGCTGCATATGGACATGGACTGCTTCAGTATCTGAAGAGTTGCAAATGGTGCTGAAAATTGTGCAATCATCAGCAAACATCCCCACATCTGACCTTATAATGGGCACTGTAAAGACAGCAGGAGAAAGCAAACAAACATTAGGGGCAGTATTTTTCGTCCCCTGACACGAATGAGAGTAAAATAATGTGCAGATATGTCGGGTGAGAGTCCCAACATCATTGCGCACTCGCGCAATATTATGCTCAGTGGGTGCACGTGGGTGCTGGAGCGGCACCCACCATTAATTAACAGACCTCTTAAGGCCCTTAACAGTCCAATTTACTGTGATTTGACCTTGCCCATGCGATTTTCTGATTTGTCGCACGGCCAAAAAAAAGGCAGATGGACAGCTGATATTTACACAATCCTCATCCAAGGGCGGGATGAAAAGGGTCAGCAGCATTGCCAATGTGATTAGTTAGCAGTTTTGGAGATAGTTTGTAGCTGGTTGCTTATTGGTACTTGGCAGCTTCATCTCTGTTCTTCTTTGTTCGGGGCTTAATTCTTAGCATTTCTAGGCCTCATCTCAGGACCCATTGCTGTCTGCCAGGACCCCAGAGGATTCAGACTGTGAGGACCCTTCCAGGTATCAGACAGCTTTCCGTTATCCTGGTAATGGGGATTGTGGTCTCTGCTGGTGGCACCTCCTCCTCTGAGGAAGAAAAGGGCAGAAGGGAAAGGAGGCCAGGTGTCCCAATGCAGCTTCCGTGGGAGGGACCTCTGGGAGGACAGGCGCAGGCACATGGGGCGCAGGACTAGCAAGTAGTCCAAGATGGACGGGGCCACAGAAGACACTGCTATCCTGCTGCTAGGGTTTACAGACGGGGATGCAGCTACCTTAATATGTCTGAGGTGCAATACCGAAGGAGGATCCACCTCTCATGGGAGACCACGACCTCCATTTGCCAGATCAGCTCCGACTGTATGGGTGAACGTCCCATGCAGTGGCTCTGAAGGTCACAGTGGCCCTCAACTTCAATACCTCTGGCTCTTTCTAGGGCTCAGTGGAGATCTTTGTGGAGCCTCCCAATCAGCTGTTCACAGTTGCGTCAAGCTGGTGACAGAAGCTCTATTCAGGTGGGTACTGACCTATATTCTTTACTGTATGGACAAAGCCAGCCAGGCTGACCGAGCCAGAAACTTTGCAGTGATTGCTGGGTTCCCTCGTGTCCAGGGCCTGCTTTATCCATAGGGTAAAGAATAAAGGTCAGTACCCACCTGAATAGAGCTTCTGTCACCAGTTTGACGCAACCTAGGACAGCTGATTGGGAGGCTCCACAAAGATCCCCCACTGAGCCCTGGAATGAGCCAGAGGCATTGACTGCACACATCTGGCCATCAAGGCACCAGGAGTTGACTTTGTCAACAGGAAGGGATTCCACTCCATGGGCATGCAGATGGTGTGTGACCACAGGATGCTGATTCTACAAGTCTGTGCAAGGTACCCAGGCAGCTCCCATGACGCATACATCCTGAGATACTCCCAGATGTTGAGGCTCTTCATGTGCGCGAAAGAGCGCAGAAATCTCCCTGAGGCACAGAGCTGCCTCAGGGAGATCAGTTTGATATTTAAAAATTTAAATAAAGGGGAAAAAAATTTAAAACATGCCCCCTCATGTGACAGTGTCACATGGGGCTGAATTTTCTCCCCGTTGGGAGGGAAGTTGATGGGCAGGCGTGTACAGGCGTGCTTCCGATCGGCGCCCCCGATCGGAGGCGTGGCACCATTTTACGTGGGCAGGCCAATTAAGGCCCGCCCAGCGTGATGTCCGCAGGGAAGCGCTATGTGCTCCCTGTCCGGGCGGGGGGATTCCTAAAATCGAGAGTGTGCTCTTTCGTGCATGCGCACAAAATAACACATTCATCTCGCTGAGGCTAAGTGCTGCCTCAGGGAGATTGGCTCTAAATGTGAAAAAGATAAAAGTAGAAAAATAAAATTTCTCTTACATGTCCCCTCATGTGACAATGTCACATGGGTTGGGACATGTCCATAATTTTTACACAATCTTTATTAAAAATTTTAAAACCCTACATGAAACCTCATCCCGCCCATGGGTAAGGTTTCATGTTTTTTCTAGTTCCCGCCGACGTCACTGCGCATCATTTTACACGTCGGCAAGCAGGCCCGGCCCCGCTCGTCAACTCGTAAAATTCAGCCCATGAGCTGAAACATGTCTATTAATTTGTTTGAAAATTTTAATTTAAGTTTAAAAACCTTCATGAAACCTCATCCCGCCCGTGGATGAGGTTTCATGATAAATATGAAGGCCGCCTGGGCTCTTCGCCTGCCCGCCAACCTTAAGGTTGGACGGGTAGCTCAGTTAGTTATTTTAATTGCTGTTTAAATGTCCTTAATAGGCCTTTGACAGATCAATGGATGCACAGCTGACTCCGGTGCGTGCCTGCCGAACTCCAGATCTGAATGATGCGTGGTGATGTTGGGATGCATGCCCGATGTCACCGCGCGTCATTTTACACGTCGGTGAGCGGGCCCCGTCCGAAGATTCTGGCCCATGATTCTACCACCAATCTCATTAAGCAGATGCAATATGTACTGCACCCAATCCATAGACTTATAGATGTTTACAGTACAGAAAGAGGCCATTCAGCCCATCGTGTCTGTGCTGGTCAACAAAGAACTGACGACACTAATCCCATTTTCCAGCGCTTGGTCCATAGCCCTAGAAGCTATAGCAACGTAAGTCTCTAAATACTTCTTAAATGTTATAAGAATTTCTGACTTAACCAGCTTTTTAGGCATGAGTTCCAGACTCCCACCATCCTCTGGGTGAAAAAAATTCTCCTCAATTCCCCTCTTATCCTTCTATCTCTTACCTTAAATCTATGCCCCCTGGTTATTGACCCTTCTACTAATGGAAAATGTGCCTTCCTATTCACCCTCTCTATGCCCCTCACAATCTTATACGCCTCTATCAGGTCCCCTCTCAAACTTCACTGCTCCATGGGAAATAACCCCAGCCTATCCAATCTTTCCTCATAGCTCAGACCCTCCAGCCTAGGCAGCATCCTGGTAAACCTCCTCTGCAGCCTCCAGTGCAATCACACCCTTCCTATAATGTGGTGATCAGAACTGCACACAGTACTCCGGTTGTGGTCTAACCAGCATTTCATATAGTTCCAGCATAACCTCCCTGCTCTTGTATTCTATGCCTCGGCTAATAAAGGCAAGTATCCCATGTGCCTTCTTATCTACCTTATCTACCTGCCCTGCTACCTTCAGGGATCTGTGAATATGCACACCAAGGTCCCTCTGACCTTCTGTACTTTCCAGGGTCCTTCCATTCTTAGTATCTTGCCTTGTTAGCCCTCCCCAAATGCATTACCTCACAATTTTCCAGGTTGAACTCCAAATGCCACTGATCTGCCCACCTGACCAGTCCATCCTCCTGCAGTTTACAGCTACCCTCCTCACTATTTACCATGGTACCGCAAACTTTTTGATCATACCCCCTACATTTAAGTCCAAATCATTTATGTACACCACAAACAGCAAGGGTCACAGCACTGAGCCCTGTGGAACCCCACTGGAAACAGACTTCCAGTCACAGAAAACCCCTCTGCCATCACCCTCTGCTTCCTGCCTCTCAGCCAATTTTGGATTTAAGGTGCCACTTTGCATTGGATCCCATGGGCTCTTACTTTCTTGACCAGTCTGTCTTGAGGGACCTGATCAAAAGCCTTGCTCAAGTTCATATAGGCCACATCAAATGCATTACCCTCATCAACGCTTTTGGTTACCTCCAATTCGATCAAATTTGTCAAACACAACCTTCCCATAACAAATCCATGCTGACTATCCCTGATTAATCCATGTCTCTCCAAGTGCTGATATATTCTGTCCCTCAGAATTCTTTCTAGTAACTTCCCCACCGCCGAGGTTAGACTGACTGGCCTGTAATTTCCTGGTTTATCCCTTCCTCCCTTTTTGTAATTTCCTTTTTAAGTACCCCCCTGCACTTTTTACACTCCCCTGGGGACTCTGCCGTATTGAGCGGTATCTGCCATAAGCTTTTCTTTTTTTTATTAATCCTAACCTTTATATCTTTTGACATCCAGGGTTCTCCAGACTTGGTCCCCCCTTTGTCTTCATGGGAACATATTTGCCTTGTACTCCCGTTATTTCCTTCTTGAATGCCTCCCACTGCTCTGACACAGTTTTATCTGCAAGTAGCTGCTCCCAGTCCACTTGGCCCAAATTGTATCTCATCTTTGTAAAATTAGCCTTTCCCCAGTTTAGAACTTTTATTCCCAGCTCAACCTTATCCTTTTCCATAACTATCCTAAACCTAACTGAGTTTTGGTCACTATCTCCAAAATGCTCCCCTACTGATATGCCTTCCACCTGCCTGGGCCCATTTCCGAATATTTCCTGAATGCAACTTAAGAATTTTGCTCCCTCCTTACCTTGCATGCTAAAGCTATCCCAGTTAATATTTGGGTAGTTAAAATCCCCTACTATTACTGCCCTATTATTCTTACACTTCTCTGAAATTTGATTGCATATTTGACCCTCTATCTCTCCCTGACTGTTCGCCGGCCTATAGTACATGTCCAACAGCATGCCTGCCCCTTTTGTGTTCTTTGCTTCTACCCATATGGCCTCATTTGATGAGCCTTCCAAGGTATCATTCCCTCCTCACTGCTATAATTGATTCCTTGATCAATCTTGTGACCACCACCCACCTTCCTTTTCTACCCTCCTCTCCATGCGCTATCCAGTTTTTAGGCCTATAACTTTAAGATGATAAATTTACTGATTAATCTGAAATGCACATGTATGTATTTTTCAGAGCAAGTAATTAATATTAAAGATGCTATGTTATGAAATAAGTGCCTATTTCAACGGTATTCATTAGTTCTCTTCAGAGTCTAATTAAAAGGCAACCAGATCCATAAACAACTGATTGTGCATCTTTTTCCTCCCAATGTAATTTATTTAATATGAGCAATTAATTGGGGATTTAGGAAGGAGGCAGCTAGAATTAAAATAATGTCTTAGTAGCAAAACATAAATGTCTGTCTGTTGGGATTGAAAGTTCATCTGTTTATTATAACTGCATCAGGAATTCAATATAATAATAATCAGAATATCTGTAGAGTTTTAGGTTATCATATCTTGTCACTCTCACCTGATTTGTAGACTTAACATCACTTTATCAAGTTGTTTAAATGAAATGACTTCTATCTAGAACTCACCGGCCCTTCTCTCCATAATTTTGAATCTTTCTGACTGCACCTGAATCATAGAGGGGACATTTGACCCAGATTCTGTATTAAACTGAGTTAGAGAAGGCACAGATAACAAGGGAACAACTCTGAATGCTGTAAATCTGAAAAAAAAAGCAGGAAAGGTTGGAAATGCAAAGAATATTACATGAGAAGAGGGGGAATGATTCATGAGAACGGATAATTCTAATCAAGTGGCTCACCGAAGTATTGCTTTGTCTTTTTCTGCTTTTATTAGCAGCTCTTGAATAACTTGTTAGGCTTAAGTTTAAGGCAAACTTTTTATTTACTATCATTAAAAAAGGTTGATCCACTTAAGGTGCAGAGGAAAGAGGATGATAATGAGTTTGTTGCATTTTTACTCCACTTAAAAGGATGATGCCACAGATAGCCAGCCAACTGCCCAGGTGAGTATCACAAATGCAATAAAAGCTATCGTGATGGCATCATTCTATCTAATTTTGTTTATAATGTAACTCTCTGGTGAAGTACATATAAAATGCTTGCATTTATATGGCACCTTTCATATCCAGAGGAAGATCGCAAAGTGTCTTATAGGCAGGTGTTGATGAGGGTATGCAACAACTGATTTACATGTAGATAAACCACACATGCAGCACTGAAATAAAAGTACAAATAATCTGTTTTCTTTGGAAGGTGTTGAGTTAGGAATAAATGCTCATCAAGACATCAAGAAAATTATTTTAATAATGCCTTGGGATCTCTTATATCTACTTAAACAGACTGCCAGAGATCAAAAGACCACAATATCAACAATATAGTACTCTCACAGTACTGCACTGAAATGTCAACCCATGTTATGTGCCTAAATCCCTTGAGTGGTTCTTCAATCCTTGACTCATCTAACTCAAAGTCTAGAATACTACCACTGGACGAAACTGGATCTTAATGCAAAAATTTCATAAAATCTAATATTTTGTAATCTTAAGCAGCTCAAATTAAGTACTAAAATGATAGCTGCAACTTCCCATTCTGTAGCTTGAGAGATATTTTGGCCCAGATTTACGCTAACAGGGCAGGTAGCTCAAATGGGGAACTTTCTTGACTTGCTGGGCCTGCCTTGGTAGAGAGGGCCCTGAATGGAGTAATTTTCACTTGGAGGTTGGGGTGGGGGGGGTGCGGGGGGTGAGAGGGTGGGGGCATGGTGACAGATATGGGTTAGAGTTGGGTCAACTGCCCCCGAAAACAGATCAAAGGTGGCCAGAGGGGCAGCTGAGTGCCAAGACGGGCTGGTGAAAAGGCCCACCTAGGTTCCTTTGGACTTTGTGCCAGTTATTTTGATTACATTTTAGGCCCTCTAGCCCTCACCCCTCATACCCCATCAACTCCCTCATTCTCATTCCCTATGCCATCTTCATGCCCCATGCCAATTCAGTGCCAACTCATGCCCTCCCACCTACCCCTATAGCCCTTATAGCCTGCATGCCAACTCAATGCCAAGTCATGTCTCCCGCCCACCAGCAATGGCCCTTATAACCCCCATGCCAACTCATGCCGCCGCCACCACCCCCCCCCCCCCCCCCCCCCCACCACTAACCTTCATACTCTTCATGGCTGAGAGTGCAGACTCTTCAAAGGATTAAGCCTGTGGGAATCTTGTTTACACAGCTGAAGAGGACTATTGATTTTGCTTGATTGACACTTCTCTAATATTGAAATAACTTTTATAGGGTTGTAGGAACTCCAGTTTTTTCCAGGATAGTAACATGTTTTATTTCTTCACTGATACACATAATACAATAGGGAATTCAGGTGAAACTTTCAGAGAATGTGAAACTCATTAGCTGAAGGAATAGTTGAGGTAAACAGCACAGATGCATTTAAGGAAAATCTAGATAATCATGAGGGAGAGAGGAATAGAAGGTTAAACTGATGGGGTTAGGTGAAGAGGGGCAGGCTCATGTTGATTAGAAACACCAGCTTGAACCAGTTGGAGCAAATAACCTGTTGTGTGAGCAACCTGCTATACTCTGTTAGTAATTTTGTTTGCTGAGAGGAAAGTAGTTGAGTGGTTTACTGGTTTAGCATATGAATACCCAAAGTGCAACACGATGAAGCAGGACATAAAAATGTTGTTGATGAAATCATTATGGAGTAACTGAATGCTCAGCAACATGAGCATCTCCGGTGTTTCGACAAACTAAACATCCATTTTCATATAGTTTTCACAAAACACTTTTGTTTGCGTTGACCAAAAAGCAAAATACTGCAGATGCAGGAAATCTGAAACAAAAACAGAATGCAGAGCTCTCTTCAATGCTTTTGGCTACACAATGGATTCAGGGTTTAACCCTGTCATGCCACCACAGTTATACCTGTGGATTTATGGAAAATGGACACTTTACTTTCAAAAACAAAATGGAGAATGGACAAAAGCTAAAAGCAAAATACTGCAGATGCTAGAAATCTGAAGCACTGCATTTGTTGCTCCCAATGCGGTCTCCTCTACATTGGGGAGACTAAAAATAGGTTGGGCGACTTATTTGCAGAACACCTTCACTCAGTCTGCAAGCATAAACCAGGCCTTCCTGTTGCTTGCCATTTCAACACACCACCTTGCTCTCATGCCCACATATCCGTCCTTTGCCTGCTGCAATGTTCCAGTGAAACCCAGTGCAAATGGGAGGAACAGCACCTCACCTTCTGGTTAGGCACTTTACAGCCATCTGGACTTAACATTGGGCAGAATTTTCACCTCAGCAGGCGGGTGCGTGCCCTATCCACTCGAGCATGAAATGACACGCGATGACATCGGTGAGCGTCCCCACATCAACGCGCTATTACGCGATAGTTCAGTCGGAGGGCGCTCACAAGAATTGGCAGCAAGCCCGCTGATAATTAGAAGGTCTATTAAGGCCATTAAAGTATTAATTAACTTAAATTTTTTGCTGCCTGTCAAACCTTACGGTTGGCGGGCAGACGAAAAGGCCAAGCAGCCTTTGCACTTTTTAGGAAACCTCATCCATGGATGGGATGAGGTTTCCAACAGCAAATAAAAATAAAATAAAACATTTTACATCTCAGTCATAACATGTCCCTGCTCATGTCGCAGAGTCACATGAAGAGACATGCTTTTTAACATTTAAAAATTCTTTATTTTTGTTTTTCTTCATCTCCCTGAGAGAGTTCTGTGCCTCAGGGAGCTTTTCCAGTGTGCACCCATGCGCATGCATGAAGTTCCCCGCTCACCCCCACCCCACACAGGCAGTGCTGAGCGCTGCAGCATGCGTTTCATGCTGGTGGGTCAAATTGCGGTCCGGCCCTGATCGCCGGTGGTGGTCGGTTTCCCGACCACTCCCGCCTGCCCAGCCAAGCCCGCCCAACAAGGGCAAAATTCTGCCCATTGAGTTCAACAACTTCAGACCACGAACCCTCTGCTCCATTTTTAATCCATTTTTTTTATTTTTAATTCTTTATTCTTTTTTAAATGTTTTTTAAAATTTATTTTTCTATCCTTTCCCCCCCCATCCCTCAACTCCCGCTGCCTCCGCACACACATAGGGCCATATGTCATTTGGTTTTATGTTTTGCTTTCACAGTACACTGACCCTAGTTCTGCTATTAACATATTCTTCTATTTTACGTCTATGCCAGTATCAGAACCTCCTTTAGTCTTTAACACTACTGGTAACGTTCCCTTTGTCCTGCGTCCATGACACATTTGTCAAATTTCTCCTTAGCTCCCACCTATCTCTGTTCTCCTATTTTGCTCCACCTGCTCAACATCCTCTTAAACAATATAAAATCCACCAAAGAATCATACAGGCTTGAAACGTTAACTTTGTTTCTCTCTCCACAGATGCTGCCAGACCTGCTGAGTTTTTCCAGCATTTTCAGTTTTTATTGGGGAATGGGCAATCTGTTTTGAAACAAGATAGATTTGGGAGGTCAGATCACCTCGTTTCTTGTCTGCCAATATCCATGGAACATTCCAAAGCTGGAAGTTAGCTTACTTGTCTGGACAGAACATTAAAATGCATTTCTTCTGTGAACCTAAAGAGATTCATCAAGCCTACAACTTTTCAAGCTTCCATCTTGAAAGACTCAAGTATAACAGTGAATTTTGGGCTTTTTAAAAACCTAAGTGCATGCTACCTCTTTTGTAATCAGCTTTTCTTGTGTGCATGGGTGAGTCGATTTTGTTGAAAATAAATTTGGGTGTTGAGAAATAAACTTTCAGTTCCTTTTTTTTAAGCTTACTAGAAAATCTGTCTTTTTGTCTGTTCTTGCAAGGCATAGTACTCAAGTGGTTAAAACACTTTTTTTAAACCTTTCTAATTGAGGTCGGTTAGAAGGTCGAAAAAGGGGGGAAACCATCCAATGTTTTCTCCTCTGTCTATATCAACCCAGAATGAGAGGCATTATAGCTGCACAGTTGGTCAATATTACAATGTAAAGGATCCAAAAGGCAATTGTACTGAAGTCAAGTCTTTCCTGTTATATTATCAGCTTCAGGAAAAGGTACAGGACACAGTACAAGTGTAAATAATTTCAAAAATTATTACCTGAACACTTGCATGTTATGTCACCATGAGGAAAATGATACTCAACTTCAAACTTTCCTCACTTGTCAATTACAAAAGGTTGAGCTAACATTTTGTCAGGGATTGGACAAAATTAGAATGGTTCATTGAAAGGTTTTGAATAACATCTTCTTTGGCTATTGTTATGAGCAGCCATTAGGGAGAAGCCCAATATGAATAGTTAGCTGACAGATGTGCTGATGTCTGCAAACACATATATAGATATTAGCATAGCTGGCTGTTGAAGAACATGAGACACATTTCCTTACTTATCAACAAAAAGCAATTAGTCTATTTTTAACGGTATTTCAGGAATAGTTGTCTGTAGACATATTTTGTTGTGGTAGTTCTGCTTTTTTTCCCACTATTTTTGCCTTTTAATTACAAAAGGACTGTTTTTGACAGTTTGTGCTGTTGCTGTGACATTGCTGCTAATCTGGAATACGATGTATTGGTAGTCAGATTGGATATTAGTATCTCAGTTAAGATTCAAATTCTGAATCAAATTATGAAATAGATGTGAGTTCAGCAAGATCAGTTGTTGTTGGACACTTACTACTGCTGGCTGGATTCCCTGGATTCTCCTTCCACACTTACCTGAGGGTCAGGTCACCATCTCCATGGAAATGATGCATGAGGCCCTAGGCCCAATATTGGGATCACCTCAGGCTTCACCATTCAGGTACAGGGGTGCTCCAGCACTCAGATTACTTGGCCATAATTTTATAATGCTACTTAATCACCAATTTTCAAAACTAATTTATAGTGCAAGTAATTTTGCTTCTTCTCCCCACTTCAAAATGGTTTATTGATAATTAAATGCAATATTCTCTTACAGTGGAGTTGCAGCACTCTCTCTACCAGCTGTGGTAGTTCATGAAGGCCTGCCTCCTTACCTTGCCCCATTCTAGATATGGAGTGGTACCTGTTAAACTATATAACCAATTGTCTCTCTCTTATGAAAAGAGATACCCATGGTCCTTTGTGGTCTATGGCTAAGTACCTATGGTTACCAAGCATGCAGAAGTTCTTTTAGGTGAAAGTACTTCCATTTGTCCACCTACTTATTAAATTATCTCCTGGGATATATCTACGAACATGTGAATTAGCTGCAGGTGTAGGCCACTCACCTCTCGAGCCTGTTCCACCATTTAATAAGATCATGGCTGATCTGTTTGCAACCTCTACTCCACCTTCTCACTTACCCCCAATAACCTTTCATCCCCGTGCTTATCAAGAACCTATCTAGCTCTGCCTTAAACATATTCAAAGACACTGCTTCCACCTTTTAAGGAAGAGAGTTCCAAAGACTCTGAGAGAAAAAAAATTCTCCTCATCTCTGTCTTAAATGGGTGACCCCTTATTTATAAACAGTGACCACTAGTTCTAGATTCTCTCACAAGAGGAAATACCCTTTCCACACCCACCCTATCAAGACCCCTCAGGATCTTATATGTTTCAATCAAGTTGCCTCTTGCTCTTCTGAACTTGAGTGGATACAAGCCTTGCCTGTCCAATCTTTCCTCACAAGGCAGCCTGCACATTCCAGGCATTAGTCTAGTAAATCTTCTCCGAATGCATTTACACCCCTCCTAGAATAAGAAGACCAAAAGTGTACACAGTACTCTAGATGCGGTCTCACAAGTGTCTTGAAGCATAACCTCACTACTCTTGCATTCAATTTCCCTCGCAATAAATGATAATATTCTATTAGCTTTCCTAATTACTTGCTGTACCTGCATACTAAGCTTTTTCAATTCATGCACTAGGACACCCAGACCCCTCTGCATATCAGAGCTCTGCAATCTCTCACCATTTAGATAATATGCTTATTTTTTATTAATTAAACCTGTCTCATTGCACAATACCAGGTTTAGTATAGCCTGTTTTCTGGCTGGCTCCAGAACATGCTGTTGTGAGAACCCCTCACTTGGGCTACCTTTGCGCATCTGATTTATCCAGTCTATATGCAAATTAAAATCTCTCATGATAATCACTGTACCTTTCTGACAAGGTCCCATTATTTCTTCCTTTTTGCTCTATCCTACCATGTGGTTACAATTAGGGGGCCTGTACACCACTCCCACAAGTAACTTCTTGCCTTTATCATTTCCCATCTCTACCCAAACAGTTTCTACATCCTGGATTCCTGAACTTAACTCATCCCTCACTATTGTCATTAATTAACCAAGCCACTCATCCACCTTTTCCTAGCTTCCTGTCCTTCCTAAATGTCATGTACCCTTCGATATTCAGGTCCCAATCTATGTCATCCTGCAGCCATGTCACTGTAATGGCTATCAGATTGTACTTATTTATTTCTATTTGCGCACCTAGTTCATCTGTTTTGTTATGAATGTTATGCGCATTCAGATACAAAGCCTTTCTTTTTGTCTTTTATTATTTTTGTAACCTCTAGCCATACCTGCTGATGTATCTTAGCTTACGCTATGTCCTTTCTTGTCATAGTCTGTTTATCATTTCCTATATTAATACCTTTCTTTCTAGCCTTGTTTCTGTTCTTTGATTCACCACAACTTCCCAAATTTGACCCCTTGCCCCCACTGTTTAATTTAAAACCCTCTCTACTTTCCTAGCTGTGTGGTTCAGCGTGGTTCAGGCTTAGATTGTCCCAATGGTACAGATCCCATTTTCCCCAAAACTGGTGCTAGTGCCCCACGAACTGCAACCCATTTCTCCCATACCAGTCTTTGAACCATACATTCATTTCTGGGCAAAGATCAAATTTCATGTGATGTTTTGCAAGTGTGATGCTTTTGACAGGTGACATTTGGAACAAATGCAAGGCACAGACCTTTAATTGAAAGATATCCATTTTAATGGATTCACACCGAGTCCTATTCACCTATTAATCTTGTGCCCGCTGACCTACATTGACTCCTGGTTCAATAACATCTCTGCCTTTGTTTCAGGTCCCTCCATGTTTTTTTTCTCTTTATTCTTGAATGGAATATGGGAATCGCTGACAAAGCTAGAATTTGTTGCCCATCCCTAATTGCCCTTGAGAAAGTGGTGAGGAGCCATCTTTTTGAATACAGCTGAGTGCCTTGTTGGGCCATTTCAGAGGGCAGTTAAGAGTCAACCACACTGTAACTTGCTCAAGCCCTGCAACCCTCTGAAATCACTACACTTCTCCAATTCTGGCCTCTTGCACATCCTTGTTTTTTATCGCTCCATCATTGGCAGCCGTGCCTTCAGTTGCCAAGGTTATGAACTATAGAATTATCTTCCTAAACCTCTTTGCTTCTCACTCCTCCTTTAAGATGTTCCTTAAAACCTCTTTCTCAAAGCTTTTAAATTGACCTAATATTTCCTTATATGGTTCAGAGTCAAATTTTGTTTGATAATCTTTGGTGTCGCGTCTTCTGAGGAGTGGCAATTACTGTCAGACTGCCACTCTGCTCCTATTTACTTACCATGCACTGGAGCTCCACCTTTCTCAGCCAGACTTCCTAACTGGGCATCCTGAGAAATGTGGAGCGTGCCTGTTTCTGTAGTCCTTCCCTCATAGTGCCGGAGCATCAGGGGAAGCCAAGTCACACTCCCTTTTTACGGCACTAACTGCTGTATTCTGGTAGGTTTATCTCTCCCAAGGTCACTTGACAAGCTAGGGAGAGAAGGTAAGCATATAAGTGGGTGATGGGAAGGGTGGGTCGGGGGCTAGGGGTGGTAGTCGTGGGCTAATTTAGGGGTGAGGGGGTAGTCAGTGGGGTAAGGGGGTTGTTGAATGGTCGGTGGGGGGGGTGGCAGTCGGGTGGTCCTGTGGTGGCTGAGGTGGATAGTCGGGGGGTGAGGGTGGTGGTTGGGGGTCAGGGGAAGTCATCGGTGGTGAGGAGTGTTGTAGCTGGGGGTCCAGTGGAGGGATGGGGGGCTAGTTGGGGAGGTGGGAAGGTAGTCGAGGTGTGGAGGCAAGGTGTGGAGGTCCAGTGGGGGGCGTTGGAGAGTTTGGGGGTGTTCATCAAGGGGGGTCAATACTATAATTACCCAGTAGTTAGAGCTGGTTTTAATCCTGCTAACTTTTCTTGGGTAACTATTCTGCTAAGTAAATCAGAAAAAATCCGAAGTGTCCGACTTGAACTCATGGAAGGTTGCAGCCACAGGGTAATTGTTCAATAGGAATTGAAACTTCCCGGGCAATTCCCATGCAGTGCTTGTATTCGGCTTTCTGAGGAGTCACCCAGTCCATCTCTCGGAGTAGATCTGGGCTTACTCCTATGAACTGTCTTGGAACTCAATTATTCCACTAAAGGTGCTGTAAAACTGTAGGTTTTTTGCATTCAATTATTAATCTGTGCCTCAAGTATTTAACAATTGATTTAATGGAAATGTTTTAAAGGAATCCTTGCCATTGCACATTTCATTGATGTTCGAAGCAGAAACAAAATTTCTTATAAGAAAACTATATGTTAGACAACTCGTTACCCCAGTCACCGAGTAGAATAGAATCTACTGTCTTGCATCTATTTGCTGTACAGCTAAAGCAAGCTTCCATACAGCACTGAAACATGTAGTGTAATCAAATTATCACTTGTTGCTTTTTTTCTGACTTTTCATGATTCATCTTTCTTCAATCATGTTTCCTTTATTTACTTTTTAATCATGCTTTTGTTTGGTTACATCATTTAACTTTAACAGAAGTAGGGAAAGCATTATAGTGATTGGTGTTCCTCCAAGAAAATATATGAAAGGTCTCTTCCAATAAACCTGTATACATAGAAAAATTTAATATTTACTGTTCATCAGAAACCATATGAAATTCTGCCATTCAGAACCAGAAGTAATGTATTTGCGTTGAGTGTCACAATTTTCCTTAAAATAAATTTTCAAAAGATGTGAAAACAATACTGGAAATATTCAGGTCCTGACAATAGGGGCTATTGGGTGCATGAATGTTAAACGCATTCATCTGAAGTTCCTTTGTCTGCTATTTTAGCAGAGGTGTTATCCTGTTTGAAATAAATTAGTTTACACCATCACTAAAAATAACAGAAAGAAAAATGAAGGAGCCTAAGGCTTTAATCTAATGTTTTCAATAAATTGAAATTTAAAAAAAAATAAAGACATGTCCCCTGGTCAAAATGTAATACTGCCAAAATCGGGAATTACAAACTTTATTATATTAAACATTTTCCATGATCTTCTTTGAAACTTGGATGTAGCTACTCAGGCACTGCATGAATCTTTGATAAGATGAACGGCAATAACTTTTCAATGCTTATGAGCTTTCAATAATGAAGCTTGACTATAGATTAATTCTGGAAAATGAGATATATATTATCATTTTTGTAAATTAGTTAAACAAACCCAAATTTATTAATTATTGAGCACTCAGTGTTATTGGTAAAAGCTTTTCCAATCAATGTCAAACTCTGTTTATGTAATGAGACCGTGGCATGATCAACAAAAACTCAAAACAATTTCATCTAATGTTGCAAGCAATAGCACGTGTTCAAAGGTTACATATGGCCTTCAGTAGCAAAAGTCAAAGATTATGCCTGATTGAAATTTGGGTACCATAAGCATCTTGTGTTTGGTTATATAAAGCCTATTGTCCCTCATCAAAACAACATTGTGACCTCTAAAGTAACCCTTGCACCAAGTCTGGGCTACTGTTACATTTCAACTTTTTACAAGAAAAATAACTCAATATTGAAAGGATTTTGATTTGACAGTCCAAAGCCTATACTCAAAATTTTGACAAATCCCATCTTTTGCTATGAAGAAAAACAAATATTGATCCTAAACACACCTAATTCATCTCTGCACATGTAATCCCGAAAGAAAATGCCTGAGATGACCAGAGGGCGTTCAATACTTCTCCCATCTTGTAAAATCAACAGCAGTTATTTTGTATATCTCCACACGCTATAAGTCATCCAGCAAAATAAGATTTGTTTTTCGCAATGTGATAGATACTAGCTGCTTGATAGGGTTAATTAAACAATGTCATAAACAAACTGATTGATGAGGAACCCACAGAGTGTTGCAAGATGTTTTCTCATTGTTAGGAAAGGTCTACGCACTTCTGACTGTGTGCATTATTGCAGTCCCCGAGATGGCAGAATAATAATTTGTTTAAATTGGTTTATAGCGAACCAATTTAATAACAGTTGAAGGATCTCAACTAAAGAACATGAAATTGACACTACTTAAAAGTAAAAATACAAAGCAATTGATGATTTCTATATCATTTGATTTGTTGTTGAGCAAGACTGCAAAACGACAACAGGCTTTATTGGTATAAATTCCTTATAAGTTCAAGGTCAATTTTAAAAAAATGTATTCATGGGATGTGGGCTTCATTGGCTGGGCCAGCATTTATTGCCCATCCCTAGTTGACCTTGAGAAGGTGATGGTGAGCTGCCTTCTTGAACTGCTTCAGTTCATGTGGTGTAGGTACATCCACAGTGCTGTTAGGAAGGGACTTCCAGGTTTTGACTGAGCGACAGTGAAGGAACGGCAACATATTTCCAAGTCAGGATGGCGAATGACTTGGAGGGGAACTTCCAGGTAGTGGTGTTCCCATCTATCTGCTGCCCTTGTCCTTCTAGATGGTAGTGGCCATGAGTTAGGAAGGTGGTGTCTAAGGAGCCTTGGTGAGTTCCAGTAGTGCATCTTGTAGATGATACACACTGCTGCTACTGTGCATCGGTGGTGGAGAGAGTGAATGTTTGAGGATGTGCTAAACAAGCAGACTGTTTTGTCCTGGATGGTGTCAAGTTTCCTGAGTGTTGTGGGAGCTGCACTCATCCAGGTGAGTAGGGAGTATTCCAACACACTCCTGACTTGTGCCATGTAGGTGGTGGAGAGGCTTTGGGGAGTCAGCAGGTGAGTTACTCGACACAGGACTCCTAGCCTCTGAATTGCTCTTGCAGCCTTGGTATTTATATGGCTAGTCCAGTTCAGTTTCTGGTAATGGTAACCCTCAGGATGTTGATAGTGGCAGATTCAGTGATCGTAATGCCATTGAACAACAAGGGGCAATGGTCGGATTCTCTCTTGCTGGAGATGGTCATTGCTTGGCACTTGTGTGGTATGAATGTTACTTGCTACTTGTCAGCCCAAGCCTTGATATTGTCCGGGTCTTACTGCATTTGGACATGGACTGCTTCAGTGTGTCTGAGGAGTCGCGAATGGCGATGAACATTGTGCAATCACCAGCAAACATTTCCACTTCTGACCTGATGATGGAAGGAAGGTCATTGATGAAGCAGCTGAAAATAGTTGGGCCTCAGATACTACCCTGAGGAATTCCTGCAGTAATGTCCTGGAGCTGAGAACTGACCTCCATCAACTACAACCTTCTTCCTTTGTGCTAGGTATGACTCCAACTAGTGGAGACCTTTCCCCCGATTCCCATTGACTCCAGTTTTGCTAGGGCTCCTTGATGCAAAACTCAGTCAAATGCTGCCTTGATGTCAAGGGCAGTCACTCTCACCTCTTCTTGGGAGCTCAGTCTTTTGTCCACGTTTGAACCAAGATTGTAATGAGGTCAGGAGCTGAGTGGCCCTGGCGGAACTCAAACTGTGCATCAGTGAGCAGGTTATTGCTAAGCAAGTGCCGTTTGATAGCACTGTTGATGGTCCCTTCCATTACTTTACTGATGATCAAGAGTAGACTGATGTGACAGTAATTTGCCAGTTTGGATTTGTCCTGCTTTTTGCGTACAGGACATACCTGGGCAATTTTCCACATATCTGGGTAGATGCCAGTGTTGCAGCAGTACTGGAACAGCTTGGCTAGGGGCGCGGCAATTCTGGAGCACAAGTCTTCAGTACTATTGCTGCAATATTGTCAGGGCCCTTGGCCTTTGCATTATCCAGTGCCTTCAGCCATTTCTTGATATCACATGGAGTGAATCAAATTGGCTGAAGACTGGCATCTGTGATGCTGGGGACCTCCGGAGGAGGGCAAGATAGATCATCCACTCAGCACTTCTGACTGAAGATCGTTGCAAATGCTTCAGCCTTCTCTTTTGCACTGATGTGTTGGGTTCCTCCAACATTGAGGATGGGGATATTTGTGAAGCCTCCTCCTCTAGTAAGTTGTTTAATTTTCCACAAAATATCGGTGGCAAAGCAATGTTTATGTCACAAAATTTTAGGAATCAAGGTTTTATTTTCAAAACATGACCTCACATTGATTATCTTAATTTCAGGTATGTTAATCGAAAATTACCTGGTTGCGGAAGAAAGTGTGAGCAAGAAGAACACTGATGGCTCAATAGGTCAGAAAGTGTCCTCCAGAGTTCTTTGACATTGCACTGTTTGCCTTGGTGTCAGATGTGGACAGGGGAGAGAGGTCCTCTATCCACAGGGTGACCAAAGGTCCACCAGGCAAACCGGTGAGTAGATAGCCATGGAAGTCATTACCAGCAGCTGGATTTTTGTCACAAAGGCAGAAAACAGGAGCCTCTGGTGGGAAGCTGACTAAAGTTTGGATATTTGTGGGGTAAGGTATTAATTGATATAGAGATGGGTTTACTGTCCAAATGAAACTAGCGGGGGCAGGAATGGCAGTGGAGTACAGACAACCTAGCTAACCATCATAGAGCCTATTGGCTGGCTTGATGCAAAGAGTTTATGCCAAAGCCTGCTACTGCACCACAGAGACCCGAGGTGGCACTCATGAGGGAGATCTTCTTCATGGAGGAAGGCAGCAGTGTATGTCTGTTCAATTATCTCCAATTTATCCTCTTTTACCTCCTGCTCTTCCCTGAATGAGCTGATCACTTCCAGGGATTCACCATCCTCAAGATCACAACTCTTTCGAGGACCATATTATGGACAGCAAAGCAGACCACCGCAATGACCGACATCCTTGCCAGAGGGTATTGGAGGGAGCCACCTTACCAGTCCAGGCACTGGACCCAGTGCCCTCTCAGTCTGTGATGCCCCCTCAGTTGTTAATCTAATGTGTTGCCCAGTCTTTGTGAAGAGGACATCTGTCGCCTCGGTGATGCACTGGTGCACAGCTATCTGTGAGATGCTCCAGAGGTCCGTATTGCTCAGTGCACAGATGTCTGTGACCATCTGCATAGAGAGTCACAGCCTCACTTGGCACTGGTTTTCAGTAATATCAAGATAGCTTTTCCTCTTCCTGCAGATCCTGAGCTCAGGATAGTGTCTCCATCTCCTCCGTGCACCTTGATCCTCTCCTCTGATCTCCTGATGCCCTGCACTCTGTCCTTCAGCACTGTTAGGTACATACAATGAAATTCTGATTGTATTGGCAGGCTAAATGGGCAAAGTGGAGGGTAACAGAAAGAGGGGCTCACCTAGGTATAGTAGGATGACGGACGTAAGAGCATTTGCAGATGAGCTGCAATGGATATATGAAGATGACGCATGGCAGAGGAGTGTGACATACAAAGACTGCAGATCTCCTGGTAGAAGTAGCTACAAGCAGGAAAAGACAGTATTAGCAGGCCTGCCAGAAAGCCTGACATCAACATCAACGAGCATGGAGCAGCTCCAACTTAAGACAGGAGTTTGGAAACCATGCTATTCAGTATGGAAGTGATGGCCAACTCCATGGAGACATCTGCAGATCTAAACATGATGAATGGCTGATGGCCAATAGCTCAACTTCAATTGCAGCACAAGCAGAAACAACCAATTGTCTAGATGGTGCCATAGAAGCTTAGACTGCTACCATAAGTACCGCAGTTCGCTGTCTCAGTTTGCTGTCAGGCAGCTCCTGGAAAGAACCAGATGCACGAACGTTCATGGTCATGATCATCATGGCTGCAGATACCAGAATTCAAAGGGGGTCACAGCAGTCCAGCTATCTGTCATTCTGTAGGATTGCTGAGGTACTCCCTGTGGAACGTGGCATCTTGGAACACAAACCTGCTTTCGTCTCTCAGGATGACAACATTCATCATCCCACCATTACCACAGTGCTCATGCCCTTGTTGTTGCCTGTGCTGTTAACCAGTTCAGACTGCTGTTGCCCATGCCAAGATGGAGCAGCTTGAAGCTAGGCCTTTTAGGTCCACAGCTGCTCGCATTTACTCTGCAAAGCCATCTGCAGTCTCCCCCACTGGAAGCCAGCAATCGTCTACCTGCCCAACTGCAGCTACTGGTATAGCACTGTGCAGGGGCAATAGGATGGGCAAAGGCATTTGGAAGACAGGTATCAAGGGAATGCACAGGGTGAAAAATTGATGTTTGTATGCAATATGCCATAGGATTCCTAAATTTAGTTTGGAATGGTTGTTTCGTGGTGGCTTTTATTTCAGCATTGTGGCCAAGTAGACACTATGATGGTCAGTAACAGAGTGAAGGTAAGGTGTGGGACTGTTGTTGAATGAGAAATTGGGGTTGCATTCACTAGAACCACTGTCAGATGAGCCAATGCCTGACAGCCCAGCTAGAAATAGGATATACTTGGTACCTCCTGCCTACATCTTTCACTCCGTCCCTCCCCTCAGCTTGTCAGTGTGGCCGGTGATCTCATGATATTGAAGTTGTGCAGCATGCAGCAGACCACCACAAATCTTAACAAACACTCTACCAAGTACTGCAAAGGTCCTGCAGAGTAGTCTAGTCAGCAGAAGTGTTTTTAAGTACCGCAATGGTTTGCTCGATCATGTTTCATGTGGCAGTGTGATTTTCGTTATATGCATGCTACCCACACATGCATGGATTGCGCATTAGAGTCATCAACCAGGTCATCATTCTGGTTCTTGTCACCCAGCTTTTGATTTGTCGTCGTTGGTTTAATGTAGCTGGCACAATGAACGGTTGCAAAATCAAAAGCAACATGACTGTTGTCAGGATACTGGGCATTGACCTCATGATTCACTGTGTATTATTGTAGATCAGCTGGATGCCGAGGGAGTGAAATGCCTTTTGGTTGTGGTACATCTCAAAATTGACATACAGTGTCCGCAAAGCCAAGTGTGTGCGTCAATGCCACCCTGGACCATAGGGAAGCCCACAATCCTCTTGAGGTAGCATGCTCGCTCTGCCTGCATCTCTCCAGCAAGAGTGAATAAACGGTCTTCAGTAGTTTTGAAGTACAGAGACTCAGTGATTTACCTCATACAACAGGGGACTTCAAACTTGAAGATGTTGCAAATATCACCTCCTCCAATCTGGAAGGAGTCATACGCATGAAAGTTCATTGTCATGGTCACCTTCACAGTCACTGGCAATGTCGTCCCCACCCTGAGGTGGCAATTGTGGCTGCAGCAGGTGGCAAATTTTAGTGAGGACATCTTTGATGAAGTGGTGATGACTGACACACTGTTCCTCGCTGGGGTTCAGATAGGAGAATTGCTCCCTGAACACTCTGCTGAGAATCTATCTTCCTCTCCCCTCCTCTTCCCTCTTACAGCAGCTCTGTGTCACCCCTGCTCCTTCTCCCTGTCATGTTGTGGTCCAAGGAGAATGCATACGACTGTACCTATATCTGCGACCAAGTGGTCTGTGCAGAATCTTTGAAGTCAGGACTGTTTTGTGTGTTGGTTGCGTGGCCAATCATATCTCTAGTAACTGTGGTCTGACTCCGGAGAATTGCTTCAAACTGCTTTATTAACAATATATACAACTCAGCGATACACAAAGAGACATGGGTGTGCTTTTACAAGGAATGCAGAAAGTTAGCACATAGGTGTAGCAAGCAATTAGGAAGGCAAATGCCATGTTGGCCTTTAATGCAAGGGGATTGGAGTACAGGAATAAAGAAATCTTGCTACAGTTGTACACAGTTTTGATGAGACTACATCTGGAGTAGCGTATGTAGTTTTGGTCTCCTTATTAAGAAAGGATAGATTTGCATTGGAGGTGGTACAGTGAAGGTTCACTAAATTGGACCTTGGGATGAGGGGGTTGACCTATGATGAAAGGCTGAGTAAAATGGGCTTTTATGCTCTGGAGTTTAGAAGAATGAGAGGCAATCTCATTGCAATCTACAAAATTCTGGAGGGGCTTGATAATCTGAGAGATTGCTTCTGCTGGTCAGGGAATCTAAAACACAGGGGCACAGTCTCAGGATAAGGGACCGATCAATTAGGACTGAGATGAGGAGAAATTTCTTCACTTAAAGATTGTGAATCTTTAACGGTTGTAGATGTTCCATCGTTGAATACAGGGTATTCAGGGGGTAGACAGATGTTTGGTTTCTCAGGGAATTTAAGGGTATGGGGAGTGGGTGGGAAAATGGAGTTGAAGCCCAAGATTAGCCATGATCGTACTGAATGGTGGAGCAGGCTCATTGGGCCATGTGGTCTATTCCTGCTCCTATTTATTATGTGCTTTTGAGTTACAGAGTAGGTATGTCTCTCATGAGTCAGATTGTTCCATCTATTCCACTGAGTCTCTAGCACATGACTTCTGATGTCACTATTACATCATGATATACATAACTATTCTATTAACCCATTATAGTACAAGGACCATGTCCTTCAGCATGTGTCACATCACACCCTGTAGACTTCAGTGAATTTAAACTATTCTAGAAACCACCAGACAATTGCAGCAAGAGCCAGTAAAAGCAATCAGCTACTAACTTGAATGTAGCTGATGATCCCTTTAAATACACTGGTCAGGGTGCTACTTGCTGCTGAATGCATGTTCAGCTGTGAAGAGTCGTGAGAGCAGTAGCTGGAGCTAAGAGATGCAAAATGGCAGTGCTGACATCAGATCAGCAACGCACTATCTGCCTACTCATCATCCTTTCGGCGAATGACATTACCTCAACCAAAATGATGCTCGATGTGGCTAACACAGTGCAAGTATGCATCAGATACCATTTTGATGTCAAAACACCACCTGAGTGCAATGGAGCTGAATTTTGTAGTCTGCATCTCCAAGAATGCAGAACTCTTTCAGTATTATGCTTAAGTGTCAGCTTAAACAATGTTCCCAAATCCTGAAGTTGGACTTGAAACAACAACCTTCAGATTCAGAAGCAAGAGTGTTTTTATTGAACCAAGAATGGCCAGTCCTTTTCAGCAGCATTGGTGTACGATTTTATCAACCATAGATTAATCACTAATATAATCAATCAAAGTATATTAAATTAAAGGGCCAGAAGGAGAAGCAGAGTGATCGACAAAAGCAAGGATTAGTTTGGACTACTGTTGCAAGAAACACGAACGCAATGGGTTACTGTAATGCTATACTGTAAACTTTCATGTTTTACTGATTCAGAATTACTTTTTGAACTGATTCTTCCCTGTGCACATTCTCTACAATAAATAGGACTTTTTTTTCCCCTCTCAACAAGTAGATGGTACAACAGGCATGAGGGGGAGTAGCAGAGGCAATGAACACAGTGTCACAAGCATGTTAAACCTGAAGGGATATTGGAAAGCAACTGACCTGAACGAAAGTGCAAAGGCGGAGAATAGGGATGAAAACATGAAAGTGTGAAAGTTTATAAAATTTATTTGCTCATGGCATGCGGGTGTCCCTGGCTAGACAGCATTTGTCATCAATTCCTAATTGCCCTTGAGAAGATGGTGGTGAGCTGTCTCTTGAGCTGCTGCAGTCCTGTTGTGAGTGGTGGCTGAGTTGGTACTATTAACAGAGTTGATCAGCAGACACCTCTTAGGTGGAAACTCAGTTTATTTACAAAGGTACTCAACAGCAACTAAACATGTGCTTTCACTTCAAACTCTAACTCTACACTACCAAATATTAACTACTGTGGTAGCCCACGCTACTCTCCTATTGGATACTAAGATCGTGTGATCTTCTTTTATAACATTCTTCTTAAAGGTATAATACACATCAGATAAAACCATAATTACCACAAGGCCTAAGTAACTAAACAAGGTGGTTGCCACACATACAATCACATTTTCAGGTAGAAAAGATCCAGTAATTTGCTTTGTATCTGCATCATTTTACATAATTAATGATGGTTATTGATAATTAGTGGGCCAATCAAATATGGATAGGATTATCATTCTTCATAAGAATGATAGTCCCCACCCATTTACTCAGCACCTAGATTTGCATAGAGGTACTTTACACTGTACAAAATATCGACTAAATCAATGAACAATTTTCTATTCCTTC
Source organism: Cetorhinus maximus (assembly GCF_964194155.1). Lineage (NCBI taxonomy): Eukaryota > Metazoa > Chordata > Chondrichthyes > Lamniformes > Cetorhinidae > Cetorhinus > Cetorhinus maximus. Next base: position 193,529,176 of record NC_135879.1, read on the forward strand.
CAGAAAATAGGTTGTTTTCAATATTAACAGTGGCACATAGCGCATCAAACCCTTTACTACTTTGAGCAAACAATCATGGAATTCAAAGTGTGAAAGATCATCTACATAAAATGTATTCAGCTGCCTTAGAATATAGCATAGTAATACAGCCTGGAAGCAGCCAATCACATGAAAGTTCATGGCCATGATCACATTCACAGGCAATGTCATCTCACCCTACTCTCAGATTGCAATTATGGTTGTAGCAGGTTGCAGATTTCAGTGAGGAACTCCTTATTGAAGCAGTGATGACTGACACACTGTTCCTTGGTGGCGCTAACATAGAAAAATTGCTTTGTGCTGGCTTATCCAAAGAAGCAGTCCAAACTAATCCTACTGCCTCACTTTTGTCTCATCACTCTGATTTTTCTTCTGGTGAAACAAGCTAGAAGAGATGTCCATGTTACTATTCTGTACAACTGACTGAAAATATGTTTCAGCAAATGCAAAGCACTAACTATGGTGTACAGTGCAATGTGAAGGTATTGTATGTACAACAACAAAGCACCTTACTATAGAGATATGACCATTGTGTGCATTTTTCTCCATTTTACAGATATGGATGAAGTCCAGGAAAAGCAAATTGGTTGCACTCAGCAACCAGCTTTGCTTAAACATTCAATATTACCATCACAACTTGAAGCTACTACAACTGCGCTATAGGCCTAGAAACTGGATGTTTGCCAGAATGGGGTGCAATCCTGCAGGCAGTAGCAGGATCATGGTGAACGGGTCCACCAACCTCATTTGTTTAGAGCCACTGAACTATGGACGTCTACTCCAGAAGGGGCAAATTCCCTGAAGGCCTGAGTTAGTTTGGAGCGAAGGCGCAAGTAATCGGAAGGAGAAGGGTGAATTGTGCCCAACAGAAGTCCGTAGTTATACTGTGGAGCTGACTTCATATTAAGCTTAGTATTTTTTAAAAATCTTGTTGCCTCAGTACTCTGGTTAAACTGGATATAGATAAAGTAATCCTGAATGCAGCAGTTATTAGCATATTCAAGAGTAAGTTTTGGGTAGAAACATGACAGGCCTCTACAGCACCCCAACTAAGATGGTGGCAAACATTTCTAACACTATCTGTGCAGAGGTCAGCCACCTAAATTAGACATCTTTGAGCCTGTTACCTGCCTAGAAAACAGGCACAAAGTCCAATTTAAAGCTCAAAAAAAAACTCAATCATTTTACTAAAGACAAATTACACCACCCCTTGATTTAACTACCTTAGCACATCGATTGACAAAATGTCCTCTCTTGCCTGCTAGCTAGCTGCCTATTTCTGCCTGTTTAAGACCATCTAATGATTTCTCTCTAAGGAATCCAAGAAATTTAGGATGAAAATCAGACCCATGTCAAGGCCAATGTTAACTTGTTCTGTGGATGGCGATCGCTAAGGATTATGTTTTAGTATTATTGGCTCAGTAACTGAATAATTACTCAGATAGGCCTTTTTATCAAAACTGAAAATCAAATAAAGTTGCAGGTTTTCAACTTAACAAGAAGTCCAACTCTAACCACTGCACTATTCATTTTATATGTCAATCTAACACACTTATACATGATTCAACAAGTCAAGCATCCTGGCTCAAAACCACTCTGTCTTGGTGATAGTAATCTGTTACCGGGGAAACAAGGGACAATACAGTTACAGCACTCAGGCTGCAATCAGATTAATGAGAGTCAATGACAATGTTTGCTTCTGAGCATCAGTTCTCTTTATGGTCAGGGATGATCATGAATGCTTGCGAGGATTCTCTGCTAATTCACCATGGGTAGAATTTTCCCCCCTTTTGGGGGAGGGGGGTGTTGTGCGGGGGTGGGCGCTGGCGGGCATGGACCCGAACGGCGCCCCTGGTTGAGTTCCCATCGCCATTTTACATGGACGGGTCAATTAAGGCCAGCCCAACGTGACGCATACCCAGAAGCGCTGTGCGCTCCCTGTACGGGTGGGGTGTCCCTGAATCAGGAGTGCGCTGCATGCAAAAGAGTGCAAAAATCTCCCTGAGGCACCTCTGTGCCCTGCACAGTACCATCCCTGCTCGCCGAGCCAAAGATTCAGGCCCATGACTTTCAGTGTAAGAAATAGAACCTCAAAGGTAACAATCTCTGGATTATTACCTGATTCATGTGGAAATTGGCATAGAGTAAACAAGGTTAGAGAGATGAAGCTTGGCTTAAAGACTGGTGGGGGAGAAGGGGGTTCAGATTCGTGGGACGCTGGCACCTGTACTGGGGTAAGTGGGGGCTGTTGAGACAGTCTACACCTGAACCATTCTGGGACTGTGTTCTTGTGAGCCGCATAAGTAGGGAAGTAGAGGGGGTGTTAAACTAAATAGTGAGAGTAAGGGATCAAATTTGGGAAGATGTGGTAAATTAAAGAATAGAGACAAGGCAATAGAGGACGGTACTAATGTGGGAAATGATAAACAGCACAATGACAGGAAGGGATAGAGAGTATAAATCTAAGAGTAATCAGCAGATAAGGCTAGACATAACAAAAAATAATAAAAGAACAAAACTTGAGTCTCTGTAATGCATGTAGCATTTGAAACAAAACAGATGAAGTGCAAATTGAGATAAACAAATATGATCTAATAACCATTACAGAGACATGGGTGCAGGATGACCTAGCTTGGGACCTGAATAATAAAGGGTATGTGACATTTAGGAAGGACAGGAAGCTAGGAAAAGGTGGAAGGGTGGCTCTGTTAATTAAAGATGATATTAGCACAATAGAGAGGGATGATCTAAGTTCAGAAAACCAAGTTATAGAAGCTGTTTGGGTAGAGATGAGGAATGATAAAAGCAAGAAGTGACTTGTGGGAGTGATGTACAGGCCACCTGACAGTAACCACATGGTAGGACGAGGCTCTCAAAGAAGAAACAATGGGAGCTTGTCAGCAGGGTATGGCAGTTATCATGTGGGATTTTAATCTACATTTAGACTGGAAAACTCAGATGGGCAAAGGTAGCCTTGATGAGGGGGGTGGGGGGGGGGAATTCATAAAATGTTTTAGGATAGTTTCACCAACCAGAGAGCAGGCTATACTGGAACTGATATGAACAACAAGATAGGACTAATTAATGACCACATAGTGAAGGCATCCCTAGGTAGCAGTAATCATAATATGGTTGAATTTTACATTCAGTTTGAGGGAGAGAAGAGTGGGTCAAAGACCAACATTTTAATCTTAAATAAGGGCAATTATGAGAACATGAAAGCAGAGCTAGCGCTAGTGAACTGGCAATTTAGGTTAAGGGATAGGTCAATAGAGATGCAGTGGCAGACGTTTAAGGGGATACTCAGAATACACAGAATAAATATATTTCAATGAGAAAGAAAAATTCAAAGGGGAGGACCCACCACCTGTGGTTAACTAAAAAAGTTAAAGATAGTATCGAACTTAAAGAAAAAATGTATAATTGCGCAAAGATGGGTGACAGGTCAGAAGACAGATAGTAAGAGTTTTTACAGATATTTCAAAAAGAAACAAGTTAACAAATTGAGCAATGGTCCTATGGAAAGTGAGTCTGCGGAATTACTAATGGAAAATAAGGAGACGCCAAATGAGTTGAACCAGTATTTCGCATTGATCTTCACTATGAAGGATGCAAGTAACATCCCAGAAATAATTGTAAACCAGGAATTAGAAGAGATTGAAGAACTCAAGGAAATTACAATCTCCAGGGAAGTGGTATTTAGTAAATTATTGGAGATGCAGGTCGACAAGTCCCAGGTCCTGAGGGATTTCATCCTAGGGTCTTAAAAGTGGCTAGCGAGACAGTTGATGCATTGGATTTAATTTTCCAAAGGTCCATAGATTTGGGGAAATTTCCACTAGATTAGAAAATAGCAAATGTAACTCCTTTATTCAAAAAGATAGGGGGACAGAATGCAGGAAACTATAGGCCAGTTAGCTTGACACCTGTAATAGGGAAATTGTTAGAAGCTATTATTGAAGATGTTATAACAGGGCACTTAGTTAAATTCAAGGTAATCAGGCAGGGTCAACATGGTTTTGTGAAAGAGGAATCATCTTTAACCAATTTATTGGAGTTCTTGTGCTGTGGTTAAAGGGGAAGCAGTGGATATACTGTACTTAGATTTTCAAAGAGTATTTGTTAAGGTGCCACATCAAAGGTTATTGAGGAAAATAAAAGTTCATGGTGTAGGAAGTAACATATTGGCATGGATGGAAGATTGGCTAGCTAACGGAAAAATGAGAGTAGGCATAAATGGGGCATTTATGGTTGGCAAGATGTAATGAGTAGTATGCCACAGGGATCAGTGCAGGGGCCTCAACTCTTTACAATTCATATAAATTATTTGGATGAAAGATGGTTGCTAAGTTCACTGGTGATGAAAAGGTAGATAGGAAAGTAATTTGTGAAGAAGACCTAAAGAGACTACAAAGTGACATAGATAGGATAGGTGAGTGGGCAAATATCTGGCAAATGGAATTTAATGTGGGAAAATGTGAAATTGTCCATTTTGGCAGGAAGAACAAAAAATAAGCATGTTATCTAAATGGTGAGAGACTTCAGAGCTCTGAGATGCAGGGAGATCAGATTCAATGCAAGAGTAGGGAGGTAATGCTTTAGTTATATAGGGCATTGGTGAGACCACATCTAGAGTGCTGTGTACAATATTGGCCTCCTTATTTAAAGAATGATGTAAATGCATTGGAAGCAACTCAGAAAGGTTTACTAGGCTAATAGCTGGAATGGGTGGGTTGTCTTATGAGGAAAGGCTGCACAGGCTGGGCTTGTATCCACCGGAGTTTAAAAGAGTAAGAGGCAACTTGATTGAAACATATAAGATCCTAAGGGTACTTGACAGGGTGGATAAGGAAAAGATGTTTCATCTTATAGGAGAATCTAGAATTAGGGGTCACTGTTTAAAAATAAGAGGTCACTCATTTAAGACAGAGATGAAGAGAATTTTTTCCTTTGAGGGTGATGAGTCTTTGGAACTCTCGTACTCAAAAGGCAGTGGAGGCAGAATGTTTGAATATTTGTAAGGTAGAGGTAGATAAATTCTTGATAAGCAAGGGGATGAAATGTTATCAGGGGTAGGCAGGAATGTGGAGTTGAGGTTAAAATCAGATCAGCCATGAAATTATTAATGGTGGAGTAGGCTCAAAGAGCAGAGTGGCCTACACCTGCTTCTAATTCGTATTTTCATATGTAACTATGGCGAAAGAGCCATACAAGTCTAACACCGTTTACACCATTTTTAATGGCATTTCCCAGGGTTTCCATGGCTCATTTGCCAAGATAGGGTATTTCAGTACCTTCCCACCATTTCCAGTCGCAGTGCAGCTGAAGGTCAATGAGTTGGGCTGTAATTTGAAGATACTGGCCCCAGCCTGCAGTAACAGTTTTCATGCAGTTTTGTTTGGGTAGTTCCTCCATTCTCCTCAAACATGGTTCCCTAGATCGGAATTGACTGAGGTGTGAAGGCTCCCCGCCAGAGTGCTTACTTCGCACCAGCCTGTGATACAGCAGGTGGAAGGAAGCCATACTCAACTCTCAGAAGTCAGACCCATCTTAGAATTCTGGCCTGGGGCTTGGCCTAGGCCCTGAAAAACAACAATTTGCATTTATATCACACCTTTAACAGAGTAAAATATCCCAAAGTGCTTCACAGGAGTGCTAAATAGAATTTAACACCAAATCACATAAGGAGATTATTAGGGCCCAAAGCTTGGTCAAAGTGGTAGGTTTTAATGAACATCTTAAAGAAGGAAAGAGGGCTAAAGAAATGTTTAGGGAGAGAATTACAGAGTGTAGGGCCTAGGCAGATGAAGGCACAGTCACCAGCGTTGGAGCAATTAAAATTGGGATTGCGCTGGAGGCCAGAATTAGAAGAGTTCATGGAAACCATTAAACTATCATTGATTGTGTTAGGAACAAGAGATAGTTTTAAGTAAGTTATATTTGTATTTGTGGGTGTTAGGAATGAGTTTTAGCTTTAAGTTTAAGTTTAATTTGTATTTCTCTACTTGTGTGTTAAGAAAGGGGGAACTTGAGTTTTAGTTTCACTTTAAAAGATGCCTGCATTCTAATGAGGTTTTACAAACCTTGAAGGAGAGTTAAAACAAACACATGGCAGAAACACTGGGCTGTTGCCTAACAGTAAGAGGCCTACACGGAGACAGGAGGAAACAGAAAATAATTTTAGTTCAATTGGTGATCATGCTCCAAGGTGAAGGAAGCAGTTTAAGTCTGTCTAGCTGGACATACTAGCAGATTGCTGAGGAAAATAAGTCCAAGAATCTTAGAGGAGTTGCTCTCAAGTTAAAGTAACAGTGAATGTCGAGTGAGTTCTGGATCTCAAGGGGGATACCAAGTTGTCAGCAGTCTACTCAGAGAGGGAACTGCAGGGAGTAGGTCCTAAAGGAAAAAGAGAAAGGCCCCAAGAAGAGATTCTAGTCAAAAAAAGAACAATAATCTGGAAAAAGGTATGTTAAGTGAGGTTAAGAGTGAGGAGCAGAGAGGAAGGTTTAAGCTTAAAGGGAGAAAGTTGCAGTACGCAGACTTAGAGCAAAATAGGCTTGCGAGAAGCGAGGAGATCTAAGAAGACAGCCGAAGGTCTTAACTCTTTACTATGGGCATGTGAATCAGCAGAGTTCTGTTGGCACAACTAAGCATTTGAGGGAGAGTGCGTAGAAGGCAAAGCTTTAAGGCATGAGGTGACCCAGGGGAAAGGAACATCAGAAGGAGAGTTTGAAACACTGGAGGTGGACCCCTATGGAAGGCGCCAGCAAGAAAGCGTCATTTGGGAGAAGATTCCAAAGCGGATTCTTTGAGAGTAGAGATTGGAAACGCTCATGTGAAAAATGGACTTCAGTGAGACCGGCTGGCTCACAGTGCGACAAGCTTCTGGGGAGAAGTTGCTGAGGGGCCCATAGCATCTGTTTGGGGTGGCATCTGACACTTGGTTTCAGAGTGTGGTCCCTGACCACAAGTCGCCTATTGGTTTACATGGACTGTGTACTCACTGTGAATATGAGAGCATAGGACAGCTTTTGTAACTTGTCTTATCCTTATGAACCTGTATATATCTGTAAAAGTATAAAACCATAAGACGTAGGAGCAGAAGTAGGCCATATGGCCCATCGAGTCTGTCTGCCATTCAATGAGATCATGGCTGATAATCCTCAACTCTACTTTCCTGCCTTTTCCCCATAACCCTCAACTGTACTACTGATTAAAAATCTGTCTATCTCAGTCTTGAATATACTTAACAACCCAACCTCTACAGCCCTCTGCGATAAAGAATTCCACATATTCACTACCCTCTGAGAGAACAAAATCCTCCTCATATCTGTCTTAAATGGGTGACCCCTTACTCTGAGATTATGCCCTCTGGTCCTAGACTCTTCCACAAGGGGAAACAACCTTTCAGCATTTACCCTGATAAACCCCCTAAGAATCTTATGTTTCAGTAAGGTCGCCTAGCATTCTTCAAAGCTCCAATGAGCACAGGCCCAACTTACTCAACCTCTCCTCACAAGAAAATCCCTCCATACCCAGGATCAACCTAGTGAACCTTCTCTGGACCACCTCTAATGCCAGTATATCTTTTCTTGGATAAGGGGTCCAAAACTGTTCACAGTATTCTACGTGTGATCTAACTAGTGCCTTGTATAGTTTTAGCAAGACTTCCCTATTTTTATACTCCATTCCTTTTGAAATAAAGGCCAACATCCCATTTTGCCTTCCCTATTGCCTGCTGAACTTGTATGCTAGCTTTTTGTGATTCATGCACGAGGACCCCCATATCCTTCTGTGCTGCAGCTTTCTACAGTCTATCTCCATTTAAATAATATTCAGTTCCTCTATTCTTCCTGCCAAAGTTAATAACCTCATATTTTTCCATGTTATATTCCATCTGCAAAGTTTTTGCCCACTCACTTTACCTGTCTATATCCCTCTGTAGACTCCTTGTGTCATCCTCACCACTTGCCCTCCCACCTATTTTTGTGTCATCCGCAAACTTGGCAATTGTACATTCACTTCCCTTATCCAAGTCATTAATATATATTGTAAATAATTGTGGCCCCTGCACTGATCCCTGTGGCACTCCATTAAATACAGGTTGTAATCCTGAAAATGCCTCCTTTTCCCAACTCTCTGTCTTCAATCAGTTAGCCAATCCCCTGCCCATGCTAATATACTACCCCCAACACCATGGGCTCTTATCTTATTAAGTAGCCATATGTGCAGTACCTTATTGAAAACCTTTGGGAAATCCAAACATATTACATCTACTGGTTCCCCCTTATCTATCCTGCTTGTTACCTCCTCAAAGAATTCTAATAAATTTGTCAAGCACGATTTCCCCTTCATGAAGACATGCTGACTCTGCTTGATTATATTATGCATTTCCAAGTGCTCTTCTATTACATCCTTTATAACAGCCTTTAACATTTTTCCAATTAGGGATGTTAAGCTAACTGGCCTATAGTTATCTGTTTTTTGTCTCCGTCCCTTTTTGAATTAGGCAATTTGGCAATTTTCCAATCCTCTGGGACTTTCCCAGAATCTAAGGATTCTTGGAAGATTACTACCAGGGCATCCACTACCTCTGTAGCTACTTCCTTTAATATCCCACGATGCAACCCATCAGGTCCAGGGGACTTATCGGCCTTTAGCCCCATCAGTTTCCCTGGTACCTTTTCTCACCTGATAGTTTTGTATTTATTTCCTCCCCTCATTTCACCCCTTGATTATTTAGTATTTTTGAAATGCTATTAGTGTCTTCTACCACGAAGACTGATGCAAAGTATTTATTCAACTCCTCTGCCATTTCCTAGTTCCCCATTATTATTTCCCTAGTCTCATTCTCTAAGGGCCTATGTTCACTTTGGCATCTCTCTTCCTTTTTATATATTTAAAGAAGCTCTTATTGTCCGTTTTTATATTACTTGCTACTTGAACCTCAAAGTTTATTTTCTCCCTCTATTATTTCTTTGGTCGTCTTTTGTTGGTTTTTAAAATATTCCCAATCCTCTGTCTTACCACTAAACCTTTCCACATTGTATGGTGTTTCTTTCAATTTGAAACTATCCTTAACTTCCTTGGTTAACCATGGTTGGTTTATCTCCTTCCTGGAATCCTTCTTCCTCACTGGGATATTTTTCTGTTGTGAATCATGAATTATTTTCTTAAATGTCTGCCACTGTTCCTCAAACATCTTTTCTGCTAAACTCCTTTCCCAGTTCGCTCCAGCCAACTCTGCCCTCATTTCTTTGTAATTAGCCATATTTAAGTATAGCATAGTTGTTTCCAACCCAAGTTTCTCACTGTCAAACCGAATGCTAAATTCTACCATGTTATGTCACTGTTTCCTAGGGGATATTTTACTCTGAGATTATTTATTAAACCTGCCTAATTACACATTACCAGGTCCAAAATAGCCTGATTCCTGATTGGATCCACAACATATTGTTCTAGGAAACTGTCCCGAATATACTCTACGAACTCTTGCTCGTGGCTACCTCTGCCAATTTGATTTTCCCAATCTACATGAAGATTAAAGTCACCCATGATTTATATACTGCATTTTTTACATGCCCTCATTATCTCTCATTCTCTGTCCTACAGTACTGTTAGGGGACCTATGGACTACTCCCACCAGCATCTTCTTCCCCTCGTTATTTCTTACCTCCACCCATATGGATTCTACATCTTCCGATCCAAGATCATTTCTTGTTATCGTATTTATTCCATCTCATACCAACAAAGCTACCCCACCACCCTTTCCTCCCTGCTTATCCTTTTGAAAAGTCACATACCCCTGAATATTTAGTTCCCAGCTTTGATCTCCGTGTAACCAAGTCTCCATAATGCTATAAGATCATACTGATTTACTGTGAAATGCCTGGCTCTCCTCTCGTTGCTTCAAACTGTGAAACTCTTGCTCTCCACTCGCTGCTTCAAATTGTGAAACTCCCAGCTCTTTTCTCACTGTTTCAAACTGTGAAGTTCCCACTTTCCTCTTGCTGTTTCAAACTCTGAAATTCCCACTCTCCTCTCACTGTTTCAAGTTAACTCTTGGCTCTCCTCTCACTGTTTCAAACTGTGAAACCCCTGGCTCTCCTCTCGCTGTTTCAAGCTTTGAAACTCCCAGCTGACCTCTTGCTATTTCAAAAAACTCCCACTCTCCTCCTGCTGTTTCAAACAAATTCCCAGTTCTTCTCTCGCTGTTTCAAACTGTTGGGTGACTGTACAGTTGTGGGTGAAGGAGTTGTGAAGGACCAGTTGCAGGTGAAGGACCAGTTGTGGGTGAAGCAGTATTGTAATGTAGTTCATCTTTCCTTGTTTAATAAATGATTTATTCTTGTGTTAAAAGTTCATCAGCTGACTCCTGTGACTCTGTTCAGTAGCCACCCTCCACGTTTCTAAACAACAAATAAAAGTTAGGCTGTATCAAGCCGGGTTCCACCCTGGGATTCAATATGTCCAATAGTAACAAAGCTGGGATCATAACAGATTGTTGTAAAAACCCATATGATTCTCTAATGCCCCTTAGGGAAGGAAAACTACTATTGTTACCTGGTCTGGTCTACATATGACTCCAGATCCACAGCAATGTGGTGAACTCTGACCTCTGAAATGGCCAAGCAGGTTGCTCAGTTCAAGGGCAATTAGGGACGCGCAACAAATACTGGCCTTGGCAGCGATGCCCACATCCCATGAAAAACTTTAAAATATATATATCTTAGTAGGTTGTAGAGCTCAAGGAGATTACAGAGAAAGGGAGGGGCGAGATCATGAAGGACTTTGAGAAGGATATGAACCTAAGAACTAGGAGCAGGAGTTGGCCACTCAGCTCTTGGAGCCTGCCCCACCATTCAATAAGATGATGGCTGATCTGACTGAAACCTCCCGCCTACCCTCAGTAACCTTTCACCCCATTGTTTATCAAGGATTTATCTAGCCCTGTCTTGAAAACATTCAAAGACTCTGCTTCCACTGCCTTTTGAGGAAGGGAGTTCCAAAGACTCACTACCCTCTGAGGGAAAAAAAAGTTATCTCTGTCTTAATTCGATGATCCCATATTTTTAAATAGTGACCCTGGTTCTAGATTCTCCCACAAGAGAAAAAATCTTCCACACATCCAGTCTGTCAAGACCCCTCAGGATTTTATATGTTTCAATCAAGTCACCTCTTACTCTTCTAAACTCCAGCAGACACAAGCCTAGCCTATCCAATCTTTCCTCATAAAATAACTTTCCCATTCCTGATATTAGTTTAGTAAACCCCCTTTCAACTGCTTGCAATGCATTTACATTCTTCCTTAGATAAAGAGATCAATACTGTACACAGTACTCCAGATGTGGTCTCACCAGTGTCCTGTAAAAGTGAAGAACAGCCTCCCGACTTTTATATTCAATTCCCCTTGTAATAAATGATAACATTCTATTAGCTTTCCTAATTACTTGCTCTACCTGCATACTAGCTTTTTGTGATTCATGCACTCAGACACCCAGATCCCTCTGCATCTCGGGGCCCTGCAATTTCCCCTTTTTATTCTTCCTGCTGAAATGGACAATTTCACATTTTCCCACATTATACTCAATTTGCCAGATCTTTGCCAACCCACTTAACCTAGTCTCCTTATGTCCTCTTCACAACTTACTTTCCTACCTATCTTTGTATCATCAGCGGATTTAACAATCATACCTTTGATTCCTTCATCCAAGTCATTTATGTGAATTGTAAAAAGCTGAGGGTACAGCACTGATCCCTGCAGCACACTACTTGTCACATTCCGCCAACCAGAAAAAGATCCATTTATGCCTACCCTCTGTTTCCTGTTAGCTAGCCAACCTTCTATCCATGCCACTATGTTACACCTTACACCATGAGCTTTCATTATCTGAAATAACATTTGATATAGCACCTTATCAAATGACTTCTGGAAGTCCTACTACAGTACATTCACTAGTTCCCCTTTATCCACAGCAAATGTGACTCCTTCAAAGGACTCCTAGAAATTGGTTGAACATGATTTCTATTTCACAAAACCGTGTTGACTCTGCCTGATTGCCTTGAATTTTTCTAAGTGCCGTGCTATAACATCTTTAATAATATCTTCTAACATTTTCCCTATGATGGATGTTAGGCTAACTGGCTGTAGTTTCCTGCTTTCTGTCTCCCTCCCTTTTTCAATAAAGGAGTTACATTTGCTATTTTCCAATCTAATGGCTCCTTCCCTGAATCCGGGAATTTTAGAAAATTCAAATCAATGCACCAACTATCTCACTCGCCACTTCTTTCAAGACCCTAGGATGAAGTTCATCAGGATCTGAGGATTTGTCAGCCCGCACTCCAACAGTTTGCTAATACCACTTCCCTGGTAATTGTAATTTTCCTTAGTTTCTCCCTTGGTTCCAACTCCTGATTTACAGCTATTTCTGGAATGTTACTTATATCCTTCATAGTGAAGACTGACGCAAAATAACTGTTCAATTCATGAGAGAATTTTAAAATCAAGATGAGCCAGTGCGGGTCAGCGAGCACAAAAATTGAGAATAATAGGCCTCAATAAAATGGTGCTAGGTCTGGATCTGGAATTGTCAGAGCATTATTCAGTGGTGAGCCTCTGTCACAATGCAACCAATGGCCAGTGCCTGCAGTGCATCAGTAAAGCTGCTAGAAATGTTTAGAACATGTAACTTCTCTGACCCTGAATTCTGTAGTGGACAGAGGTGCTCCATATTCATATTTTTGGTGAGCATACTTACCACTATGCACCCAATATCAGGTCACCCAATATCATGCCACTTTTCTTCATGGACCCAACACAGCACCCAGATCTGGACCTCCATGTGGGCTCTATCTCTGCCAGCTTGTAGGTCATTTAGCCTTCTTTCTTTTGGTAAATCAGTTGTTAGGAGAATAGGCTAGAGTCACAAAGCCTGGATTTCCCTATACTTGGTGGCATGATCTCTGATACAAAGGACCATATTTGTGGAAGATGTTAGCCCTGTATATACAAGACCTTGCAGTAATAAGCAGCACAGGATAAGACCCAGTGCATCTATATTTGAGCCTAATTTGTGGGGCTTCAACCCATTCCCATCCAGTAAGGATGCACCAGAAGGCCTGCATCTTTTTGCAGCCAAGTGCGATATGTTGAGACTTTGAGTCTGAATACGTTTGTCAAAACCAATATGAATTGTTGAGATCCATCTGCCAGGAGCCTACTTGATAACAATATACAGAAACATCAAATATTTTGCATTTTAAACATCTGGCCTGCTGCTTCCATTGCTTAGCATGGTTGTTTTAGCTTCACTGAGTTGGCATTTAATTTTTAGGCCCAATTGGTTTACTCCTTGCAAGCTCTTCTGCACTCTTTATTGAACCAGCCTTGGTTATCTGGCTTGATGGTGATGAGTGAGGATGAGGTTAAGTATATGATTTACTCATGCTAGGTCTCTCATCTCCTGTCTCAAACCCAGTCTAGCAGCCACATTCTTCAGGACTTGGTCAGTTGGGTCAGTTGTGGTGCACTGAACCTTTCTTGGTGATGGACATGGAAGCTCCTAATGCAGAGAATATTCTGTGCCCATTGCACCCTGAATGCTTTCTCCAAGTGGTATTTAATATGGAAGAGTATGGTTTCATCAGTTGAAGGAGGGTCGTAAGCGGTAATCAGCAGCAAATTTCCTTGCCCATGTTTGACCTGAAGCCATGACACTTCACTGGGCATGGAGAGAATGTTGAGGACTCACAGGGCCATTTCTCCCCAGCTGTATAACCACTGGACTCCAATCTATGTTAGGTTTTGCTGCTGGTGGGTCAGGATGTATCCAGGAATGATAATAAAGAGAAGAATTTTTTTTGATGCGGACTCAGAGCTAAATTGTTGCGCATTTCATTTGGAGATGTCTATTATATTGCTGACACTTGCAATTTATGGAAGGTTTTTTTGTGCATTACATGAGAAGAATATTATGTTTAAGTTATCTCCCTGAAGTATAGGCATTTTTTAAAAATCTGCAAATCATGCACCTTGATAGTTGTCACAGATGTATAGTTATGATATTATGAATTTTTAAGGACAAATGTTTGAAAAGCACGTATTTGCTAAAAAATATCTTTAAAATAGCCTTTGTTCAGAAAAGGGTTCTTTAGACAGACAACTTGGCACCTTTCTGTGCTCGTTCCAAAAGCTTACCAAACTGGTCATCTCAAGAAGGATCACTAAAGACATTATTCAATTAGTGTTCCACAAGTGTAAATGAGATCCTTCCACTTGCTAGTCCTTTTTCAGAACAAAGACAATTAACTGATAAGGACCTTAACAAAAAGCTAAAAAAAAGAATCCTAGCTGTGAGAAAGGCTGTTTGAATAGCCAATACCTAATATGGAAGCAGTTTGGGAGCAGCCATCTTTGAGCTTCATACTATGAGAAAAGGCTGGAAACTGCCTGAAGAGAAAACCGTCTTTAACATCATGAGAAAGACACCTTGAAACAAACTGATCTTCAATACAATAACGAGAGACTGAGGAAGGCTTCCAGAGACAGTTATCGGACTGCTGCACTAACCAAGAGTCGCCAGCTGCAGGACTGTAACAGTGAGAGCAGGTGCCCTTATTCACTCCCAGGACCTGTTCTGCTCGAAGCCAAAGGCAAACTCCAACTCTTCAACTCCAGAAGCCATTGCAGCTGCTAAACTTAACCTCAAGTTTCAACCCTTATACTCCAGAAAGAAGGAACTCAAGCAATGGGTCTAGACTGATATTTCACAGAGACTGATATGAAATCAAATCTTTACCTGTGTCTTTTTCTTTATCTGCGGTCTAATTTTTGTGTCTGTATTTTAGTTAATAACTTTAACACTTTTACCTAAATAACGTTGTAGCATAAGGACGTTCGGGCAGAGCAAGGGTTAATGTGGGACTGGAGAACAGTATTGCCCATGGTATGATGTAGAGGGTCACATGATGGTAGACTGTGGAGTAGAGTCTGGGAGAAGCCAGCATGAAAATAGTATCCATGCAAAGCTGTACCTTGGGCATGTACATAGGTATGGGTTACCAATAAATGGTTTGTGTTCAACCATACAAGACTTCAGACCTCTTACTGTGGCGCCAAACAACCACCAACAACTTTAAACAGTAGTTTTGCAATAAACTAAACTTTACCTTGTTTAAGACAAAGCTTGTCTGCTGGGTTATTTTTAAATTGAACCACTCGTTAATTAAAAGAGGGCTACATGCACACATACAAATTATTAGCTCACAGACCACTTTAAGGAATTGTCTTTTACATGTTCATGACATAGTAAGTAGTCAGTGGTGAGAATGCTGCATTTTCTATTAGGCCTCTTTGTTATTTCACTAGGTTGAACATAATAGTCGGGGGAGACATTTTTTCAGATTGTGTTGATTTCCTGGGGACAGGCGGCGCCATGGGCCTGTAACTGCATAGCTCGTATGGCATTCTTCAATAATATCAATGGGAACATTGCTTGGGCCACATTGTTAGCAGCCTGCAGTGCTACATGTCATTAGGGAATTGATGCAAATATTCCTAGTGGTGATTGAATTTTTACCCTCAAAATGGTAGGCTTTCTGTAGTCTGGAGTAAGCAAGTATTAGTACATCTTCATATGCCCATACCTATTACTTATTACTTCACATGGAAAATCTTACATCATATGAAGAATTAGACTCAGATTAAACAGTTAAGCTGTCATATGGAAAAACAATTACATTCAGATGAGTCACTTAATAGAGCAATTACACTGTCATATGGAGTAACAGAACCCAGAGGTATGATTAACTGTGATATTATCAGGATATTGCTATAACATTTTACCACATTTTATAGATTATACGACCTTCTACAACTGAAGTAAATAACTAAGCAGCTTTTCCCAAAACAGCCATAGCATTTAGTTCATTCTATTAGTATTTTCTTCAAGCCGGGAGTCTCATTAAGCCATTTGATTAATTTCAAAGTGGAGAATTATAATATCATTGGGGTTGATTTTCAGAACAGGCAGATTTTTAGTTAGTATTGGTGGGGTGAGTGGACTGCCCTCTCAGTGACTTGGGAAATGGGTGCAGTGCCACAAAAACTTCAATGACCTGACTGGGACAGCAATGGTGTGAGAATGATGTGTCCCTATCACCATTCCTTTTATTAAACTCTGACATGTCACTTCCCCCTAGCACTCTCAAAATACTTTAACCACCCAATCAATATGATTCTCCTATAATCATGAGGTGATACAGCACCAAGTCTCCTTCCCATGTTAATTATCAGCTGCTACTACGTTCACAACAGGCACAAACTCCACATTTCTCTTAGTAGTGCATGAGTAGATAACCAAGAGAACTGGCTGGAAGAAAAACCTCAATGGTGGACTTCCTACTGCTCAGGCCATGGCTCCAAAGACCTTGGGATCCAATCTACAGCCTGTGTTGTTTGAATATACCATACGAGGAATTAGTTGGAGGCAGCCACAATATGAGACAACCTACAACAACCTCATTACCGACCCACACCTTCACAGCTCACCTGTTATGATCCCAGCTGATGTTAATACTGAACAAGTCAGATCCCAGAGTGAAACCTGGCTTCATAGATCCCAACGTTTTTAAAAAAAAATCATGGAGGAAAGTTATTGAACAAATTCACAGGAGTCTGTTGATGAACTTTTAACGCAAAGAATAAAATATTTATTAAAACAAGAAAAATGAACTACATTACACCAGGCAAAAAGGTTGGAAAGATCTCAATATCAAAAAAGAAAATGATTCAAATCTCATTATTCCTTTACCCCAGCAATATTTTTACAGACACATATACATTCAGACAGATAAACCATTTACAATATCTATCTTATATGCTAACTTTCAGGGTGAGTATGATTTTCAGAATAGGCAGATTTCTAGTTAGCATTGGTGGGGTGATTGGACAGTGGCATGGGAAATGGGTGCAATGCCACAAGAGCTTCAATGGCCTGACTGGGACAGAAGTGGTGAGAATGATATGTCCCTTTCACTATGATAGGGAGGCGATGGTGTAGTGGTATTGTTGCTGGACAAATAAACCTGGGTTCAAATCCTGCCACAGCAGATGGTGGAATTTGAATTCAATAAAAATCTGGATTTGACCATGAAAGCAACGTTGATTTTGTTGTAAAAACCCATCTGGTTCACTAATGTCCTTTGGGGAAGGAAATCTCATCCTTACCTGATCTGGCCCACAGCAATGGGGTTGACTCTTAAATGCCCTCTGAAGTGGCCTGGCAAGCCACTCAGTTGTAACAAACCGCTACAAAGTAACAAAAAAGGAAACCACCCGGAATTGACCTAGGTACCGGAAATGACAAAGGCAATCTCAGCCCTGTCGACCCTGCAAAGTCCACCTTACCAACATCTGGGGGCTAGTACCGAAATTGGGAGAGCTGTCTCACAGGCTAATCAAGCAACAGCCTGACATAGTCATCCTCACGGAACCATACCTTACAGATAATACCCCAGGCACCACCATCACCATCCCTGGGTATGTCCTGTCCCACTGGCAGGACAGACCCAGCAGAGGTGGTGGCACAGTGGTATACAGTTGGGAGTTGCCCTGGGAGTCCTTGACATCGACTCCGGACCCCATGAAGTCTCATGGCATCAGGTCAAATATGGGCAAGGAAACCTCCTGCTGATTAGCACATACCGCCCGCCCTCAACTGATGAATCAGTGCTCCTCCATGTTGAACATCACTTGGAGGAGGCATTGAGGGTGGCAAGGGTGCAGAATGTAGTCTGGGTAGGGGACTTCAATGTCCTTCACCAAGAGTGGCTCAGTAGCACCACTACTGACTGAGCTGGCCGAGTCTTAAATTACATAGCTGCTAGACTAGGTCTGCGGCAGGTGGTGAGAGAACCATCAAGACGGAAAAACATACTTGACCTCATCCTCACCAACCTGCTTGCTACAGATGCATCTGTCCATGACAGTATTGGTAGGAGTGACCACTGCACAGTCGTTGTGGAGACGAAGTCCTGCCTTCACATTGAGGATACCCTCCAGCGTGTTGTATGGCACTACCACCGTGTTAAATGGGATAGATTTCGAACAGATCTAGCAACTCAAAGCTGGGCATCCATGAGGCACTGTGGGCAATCAGCAGCAGCAGAATTGTACAAACACGGTCTGTAACCTCATGGCCCAGCATATCGCCCACTCGCCCATCAAGCCAGGGGATCAACCCTGGTTCAATGAAGAGTGCAGGAGGGCATGCCAGGAGCAACACCAGGCATACCTAAAAATGAGGTGTTGACCTGGTGAAGCTATCGCACAGGACTACTTGCGTGCCAAACAGCATAAACGGCAAGTGATAGACAGGGCTAAGCGATCCCACAACCAACAGGTCAAATCTAAGCTCTGCAGTCCTAACACATCTAGTCTTGAATGGTGGTGGACAATTAAACAACTAACTGGAGGAAGGACAGACTGAAGGAGAAGGCCCCATAAATATCCCCATCCTCACTGATGGAGGAGCCCAGCAGTTAAGTTCAAAAGATAAGGCTGAAGCATTTGCCACAATCTTCAGCCAGAAGTGCCGAGTGGATGATCCATCTCGGCCTCCTTCAGAGGTCCCCAGCATCACAGATGCCAGTCTTCAGCCAATTTGATTCACTCCATGTGATATCAAGAAACAGCTGAAGGCATTGGATACTGCAAAGGCTATGGGACCTGACAATATTCCAGCAATAGTACTGAAGACTTGTGCCCCAGAACTTGCTGCACACTTAGCCAAGCCGTTCCAGTACAGCAACAACATTGGCATCTACCCGGCAATGTGGAAAATTGCCCAGGTGCGTCCTGAACACAAAAAGCAGGACAAATCCAACCCGGCCAATTACCACCCAATCAGTCTACTCTCGTTCATCAGTAAAGTAATGGGAGAGATCATCAACAGTGCTATCAAGTGGCACTTGTTTAGCAATAATCTGCTCACTGACGCCCAGTTTGGGTTCTGCCAGGGCCACTCAGCTCCTGACCTCATTACAACCTTGGTTCAAACATGGACAAAAGAGCCGAACTCCCGAAGTGAGGTGAGCACTACTGCCCTTGACATCAAGGCAGCATTTGACTGAGTGTGGCATTAAGGAGCCCTAGCAAAAATGGAGTCAATGGGAATGAGAGGAAAAACTCTATGCTGGTTGGAGTCATACCGAGCACAAAGGAAGATGGTTGTGGTTGTTGGAGGTCTGTTATCTCAGCTCCAGGACATCACTGCAGGAGTTCCTCAGGATAGTGTCCTCGGCCCAACCATCTTTAGCTGCTTCATCAATGATCTTCCTTCCATCATAAGGTTATAAATGGGGATATCCGCTGGTGATTGCACAATGTTAAGCACTATTTGCGGCTCATCAGATACTGATGCAGTCCATGTCCAAATGCACCAAGACATGGACAATATCCAGGCTTGGGCTGACAAGTGGCAAGTAACATTCGTGCCACACAAGTGCCAGGCAATGACCATCTCCAACAAAAGAGAATCCAATCATCGCCCCTTGATGTTCAATGGCATTACCATCATTGAATCTCCCACTATCAACATTCTGGAGGTTACCATTGACCAGAAATTGAACTGAACTAGCTACATAAATACTGTCGCTACAAGAGCAGGCCAGAGGCTAGGAATCGTGTGATGAGTAACTCTCCTCCTGACTGCCCAAAACTTGTCCACCATCTACAAGGCACAAGTCAGGAAAGTGATGGAATATTCCCCACTTGCCTGGATGAGTGCAGCTCCAACAACACTCAAGAAGCTTGACACTGTCCAGGACAAAGCAGTCCGCTTGATTGGCAGCACATCCACAAACAGTCACTCCCTCCATCACCGACGCATAGTATCAGCAGTGTGTACCACCTACAAAATGCACTGCAGCAATTCACCAAGGCTCCTTTGACAGCACCTTCTAAACCCACGACGACTATCACCTAGAAGGACAATGGCAGCAGATAGATGGGAACACCACCACCTGGAAGTTCCCCTCCAAGTCACTCACCATCCTGACTTGGAAATATATCGCCATCCCTTCACTGTCACTGGATCAAAATCCTGGAACTCCCTAACAGCACATCGACTGCAACGGTTCAAGAAGGCAGCTCATCAGCACCTTCTCAAAGGCAACTAGGGATGGGCAATAAATGCTAGCCCAGCCAGCGAAGGCCATATCGCATGAATGAATGAAAAAAATGGTACATGTGAAATAACAGGCGAACTGTGATCAGACACACCACACTCCAAAGGTCGGATGCAACCAAAGTAGGTTCCACGGATTTCTCAACAACCCACATAGATGCTTGTCACATTGTGAGCCCACCAATCTCACAGAAACTTTGTCTTTCTCACAAGTGTTTCCAATTTCCACATTGGAAGAACTTGCCTTGGAATTCTCTTCAGATGTTACTCCCACTCAGACAGTTTCAATAAGGATCCATCTCCAGAGTTTCAATCTCACCTTCCAAGATTCCTTTCCCCGGATCTCCCAGTACACACGCTTCGCCTACCAAGCACAATTTCAAATTTTTGCCCATAACAAGCAGAATACCATTGCTCCAAATGGCTACCCTTACCCCTGCGGCCTGCAGCATGGAGTCATCAACCTTTGTCTGCCTCCTCGTTCTTCAGGGCTTCTCTCAAGTCTGTTTTGCTTCAAGTCTGCTCATTGCAGTTCTCTCTTTAACCCAGAGGCTGTTGCTCTGCTCCTTTTAATTTGACTTCTGGGACCTCTTTCTGATCGCTGCCTTTGTCCCTGCTTGGGACTTTATTGTGGGACCTCTCCCTGTCCCCTGCCCCATGTCCTGCTCCTTGGGATACCTTCCTTGGTGATGGCACTCTGATTCAGGTCACCTGGTTTGCTATTGATGCCATTTGTTCTTCCTTGCTTCTGCACAGGCATGCAGGATCGGTTCCCAGCCTAAAGATGGTAAAAGACACCAACTGCACGTGTACGGCCACTTCCCGGCTGGTGCTGCTGCCGATTTAAAATTAGGGTAAGCATTTGCATTTCTTAACATCCTCGAAATGCTAAAGGATGCATTGGGGATAAGCTTCCCTACGTAATAGAGATTAGACTAAAATGCTCTTTAGGGGTGCAAATTTTCAGTGCCAATGGGAGATTTTTGGGGATCTGAAAAGGACACAATAGTTGAAAGACAAATCCACTTAGATTACTGCAGCTCAATTCTCTTTATTCCTATGAATAAAAGAAAATCTATACATTTTTCCATACCTGTGGGTTCTTAAACTGGATATTTTCTCAAGTTCAGGGTGACTGATCACTTCCATAAATAAACTTCATGCACCCTAAAATCTGGAGAGTATCTTTTCCCGTCCAGATGATAATGAAACCAAAGGATTACAGCAGAGAACTCCTATTGCATACAATAACTGCTGGAATGTCTCACCTGTTACCATTTGATTTGATCTCTTCAAAAAGCAGACTGAAAGTATATTTTCCTTACCAAGACTTAGGAACTGAAAAAATAAAGATTTTATTCACATATGAAATATGACTGAACTGCAAACAGTATAAAACAGTAAATGATATATTTAACAATTTCCGTCACACATAAAATAATAAATATATCACTCTATCTCGCTAGCATTCACTTTAAAACATAAGATCATCTCATGCACTCTGGAGCATATCACAGCCTCAGAACTGACCCAACTTGTCTGCAAATTGGCAATAAATTTAACCAAAGGGTTCTCAGCTGTTAGCTTAAGACTGAAACCGGTTGAAGAAAAAATGGCTGTAGAATGCTTTCTCATGCAAGCTTGCTCAAAGAAACATGATCTAAAGATCTTTGAAGTTAGACAGAAAAAAAACTGGTCCTTGCAATATTACACCAGATCAACGGCAAGCCATCAATGCTTAATGGTAAGACAAGAACCATGTTATTGAATTTAATGGCTCTGGCCCGGTAACCAATTAACATCTTTGATTTCCTGTTATGCTTTCTTCTAAGACATTACAACTTCTGAAACCCTTGCAGCAAACCTATCTGCTCTGAGCAGATTACTTTTCTGTTGAGAAATGCTCTGTGTGGTGTAAATGATTAACAAGCAGCATACTGTTTCTAATGATGCAAAATTCAACAAGGACAAAAAGTACAATTTTGTCACATAACTCATTCTCCTTATAAAAAGAATCCACCCACTTGACACAAACACCTTGGGCCAGATTTTTGCGGAATTTGGCCAACTCTGATCACCTTTAAAAATGGTGGGTGGGACCCAAGTCTAGGATTCCCACCCTCATTCCCAGCACCAATATCAGATAAGGGCAGTGAGCCCACATCCTACACTCCCGACCTGACCAGCTCCATTATGGGGTAGGTATCCCAGGCCCCTCAGAGGAGTTGTGAACTATTATCTGTATTTAGGAATATTTTGAAAAGTATGTTTAAAAGGCCTTACCCATGGCCTATCCTTGCCCACTCATCTAGTATATAGTATGCACAGAATCAAGGAGCCATATGGCAATTCCTGAAATGCTCATGAAAAAGACACCCATTCAGAAGTCTGCTTTGAAAATAACTGCTGCTTTTACAACCTTATAAAGATATCAATCAGACACAGCCATAGTATCAATAACAGAAGCTTTACCCAATTCACACCTCTTAATTATGTTCAAATAAACATACAGACATTGAAAATACAGATTTTAAAAAAAACTTAATATAGCCTCATAAAGGCATCAATCAAAGCTAACACTTTCCCTCAAGCTGTCTAAACAAACCTCTGTTGAGTTAATCCATTAGTTTGCCTTGGAAAAATCTCCCCTCTCAATCACTCACCATCCTGACTTGGAACGATATCGTCATTCCTTCACTGTCACTGGATCAAAATCCTGGAACTCCCTCCCTAACAGCACTGTGAGTGTTCCTACACCACATGGACTGCAGAGGTTTAAGAAGCTGGCTCACCACCACCTTCCCAAAAGCCATTAGTGATGGAGAATAAATGTTAACACTGCCAGGAAAATCCATATCTCAAGAATGAATAAAAAAAATTAAATCAACTTTGTTATTATATAATAATATTTCACACTACTTGTTGTAGGGCTCCTGTAATTTTAGAACAAAGTATACTTCAGCTTAAAGGTGAGCATAATGAAAATTGGAATCACATAATAGCCCAGATTCTGTGGTCAGTGGTGGAGTGGCAGCATTCACCACTGACTGTACAGAGAAATACAAAATAACGTGGCTCATTGGTTGCAGTGAGAATTTCCATTTCCCAGTGTAATATAGCATCGAGCTATATTGCTGGCGAAGCTACACCCACTTATGAGGCCGGGACCTGCTACCAGAGATTCAGTGCCATTTCAGAAAAGTTGAAGAACCACTGATATGGTGTTTGCAGTTAGCCAGTTGCAGGAGAAATATCAAGAACAGAACATGGACCTCCACACCATGTTTGTTGACCTGACCAAGGCCTTTCACACAGTCAGCCATGAGGGCCTTTGGTAGGTAATGGAGATACGTGGCTGCCATGAGAAATTCATCACAATGGTTTGACAGTCCCAGTTCCATGAAGGCACGATCGCACATGTCCTGGATGATGGTGAGTCTTCTAATCCATTCCCAGTCACGAATGGAGTTAAACAGGGCTGTGTGATAGTGTCTATCCTCTTCAGCATGTTTTCCCTCACCATATTATCTGATTCCTTCCATGATGGTGACCCTGGCACCAAAATCAGATATTGCATGGATGTAAAGCTGCTCAATCTGAGATGATTCCAAGCAAAGACCAAGGTTTCCAGGCACATACTTTACAATTTCCTGTTTGCTGATGGCTGTGCACTAGCTGCTGGTTCAGAGCTGGACATGCAATGTAGTACAGACTTGTTGTCCAATGCATGCAAGCAACTTTGACCTTACGATCAACCCGAAAAAACCTGAAGTAATGTACCAGCCTGCTCCAGGAAAGCCCTATCTCGAGCCCAATGTTTCAATCCACTTGAGGCCAGTCTTCAGCACAATGGCAGGTGACTGTTTTATTATGATTTTAAATAGTTTTAAACACTTAAAAAACTGGTCTAAATTTTTAACTACTTTTAACATATAAATTTATTTTAAAAACTTATGAACATTTAAATAGTGAGACAATCGGAGGGAAATGGATAGAGAGAAACAAAAAAAGGAGGCAGAGATAGAGAGAGAGAGAGAGAGAAATAAAAGCAGGAAAAACTCAGCAAGTCTGGGATGCATCTGTGGAGAGAGAAACAGAGTTCGTCAAAGTGACTGTTTGGAACTGAGACAATCACTGGGAAATACATTCGCTTTTCTCCCTAGACTCCTGGAAACATAGCGCCCAGAATGGCAGAAATAATTCAAGGCACCAAGTGTCTCATCTATTATCCACACACACTCAGCATCAGCTCCGAGTCCTTTACACCTCCAACATCCACAACCATTGGACTGTTAGCGAAAATGTTGATGAAGTCACATGAGGAATCCAGCTCTTGTGTTCAGACAATCTCCCGGTACGACACCAGAGATCGGATCAGAATTGTTAGTGTACAAGTGGTCAGGAGGCAGTTGTGTAAAAAAGCGTATCCAGAATATTTAATTGATTTTTCAAGATACTTTGATATCAGTTATGTCCCCACCTGATTTCAAGATCTCTCCTCCGGTAATGTGTCTGTGTTTTATAGCAGAGAGTTTGCTACTTTGAAAACTTTCTTTTCACTGCATTTTTAAAAAATGAGTACTAAACTTAAAAAAAGTCCCATGAATAGGGAGGTTTGCAATACAAAAGATCCCATTATTTGGAAATATTTTACACATTTAGATCAGCTTTTAAAAAATAGGTGTGAAAACCTGCATAATTTGTGAGCAATCAGATCAGATTGACGAATTACAAGTCCCTGCTGCTTTACATAGTGACTCATCGTAAGCGCCTCCAAAGCCCATTAAGGCTCACCGCAACTTTTGGTTTTCGGCGTAAGTGCGTCAATAATGGCAACCCTCTCATGTTTTCGCTGTTATTGTGACCACAGAATGTTTTCAATGAACAATTTTTCAATGAAGCAACTTTTAACAAATTATCCTGGTGGGTAATAGGGTTCAAACTGAGGTGAACTTGCAGGCATTGGATTGAAGTTGGTTTGGTTGATGAAGGCCACATTAACGTGGGCAGTATTGGTGATGAAATGTTGAGTAGCAATACAACTAATGCTGCAACAAGTCAGAGAGTATCTGAAGTGGAGGCTAATAACCAGGCCAAATTTTAAATGGCCAGAGAAAGTGTAAATATTAAAGTGTAGGCAGACTTGTACATTTGGCAGCTGCACACTATACCAACCACAGGAAAGTACAGATCAAAAATACAGGGGTAATTTTTACAAATTTGTACTCCTGTGGAGCCACAAATGGGAATCATTCACGAAGCATGCCTAATTTCCACTATGAACTCCAATTATCTGAAACTGAAGGAAGCACATAGAACCAGATAATATGGAATTTAAATAAAAGTTATGAAATTTCTGTTTATTTTGTTGGCATGTCCATAAGACCATAATATGTAGGACCAGAAGTAGACTATTCGGCCCATTGAGTCTGCTCCACCATTCAATGAGATCATAGCTGATCTGATAATCCTCAACTCCACTTTCCTGCCTTTTCCCATAACCCTTGATTCCTTTACTGATTAAAAATCTGTCTATCTCAGCCTTGAATATACTTAATGATCCAGTCTTTACAGGCCTCTGCGGTAAAGAATTCCACAGATTGACTACTCTCTAAGAGAAGAAATTCCTCCTCATCTCTTACTCTGAGATTATGCCCTCTGGTCCTAGACTCTCCCACAAGGGGAAACAACCTTTCAGCATCTACCCTGTCAAGCCCCTTAAGAATCTTATATGTTTCATGATGGTCACCTCTCATTCTTCTAAACTCCAATGAGTACAGGCCCAACTGACTCAACCTCTCCTCGTAAGAAAGTCCCTCCATACCCGGGATCAACCTAGTGAACCTTCTCTGGACTGCCTCCAATGCCAGTATATCTTTCCTTAAATAAGGGGACCAAAACTGTTCGCAGTATTCTAGGCGTGGTCTAACTAGTGCCTTGTATAGTTTTAGCAAAACTTACCTATTTTTATACTCCATTCCCTTTCAACCTTGGCCCATACTGCAGGTTACCAAAATGTTGAAAAAGATAGAATAGAAGATGAAGTATCATTAGGCAACATCAATAATTCCTTTGATTTATCTCTCACTGATTGTGTGGAACCTTAGCTTAGGTGATTCTCAGCAATTAGGATGACCCCAATGGGTGGCTGGTTGGCACCTGCCTCTGTGATCTTCACCTGAACGCCCAATATTGTGGGCAGCAGCAAGCCCACCAGAAAAGGTGGATGCTTCCAATGTAGGTGCGGAACTGCAAGAGCACCTCAATTGGTGGTGTAGGGGGTGGTAGTGTGTGTCAGCTTCACCTCTGACTTCTGAGCGGTTTGAATCGCTCCCACTCCCTGGGTTCTAGACCTTGGACTTATTTGGGGGTTGTGACAAAGTGCAGCAGACAACTGGTTTTGGTGCAAGAAAAACTGAGTTTATTGATACTCAGATACATAATTCCCTGAAAGTGGCGTCACAGGTAGACAAGGTTGTAAAGAAAGCTTTTGGCATACTGGTCTTCATAAATCAAAGTATTGAGTATAGGAGTTGGGATGTTATGGTGAGGTTGTATAAGACATTGGTGCGGCCAACTTTGGAGTATTGTGTGCAGTTCTGGTCGCCTAACTACAGGAAGGATATCAGTAAAGATTGAGAGAGTGCAGAGAAGATTTACTAGGATGTTGCCGGGTCTTAAGGAGTTGAGTTACAGGGAAAGATTATATAGGTTAGGACTTTATTCCTTGGAGCGTAGAAGAATGAGAGGAGATTTGATAGAAGTTTACAAAATTGTGAGGGATATAGACAGAGTAAATGCGAGTAGGCTCTTTCCACTTAGATTAGGAGAAATAAACACGAGAGGACATGGCTTTAGGGTGAAAGGGGAAAGGCTTAGGGGGAACATTAGGGGGAACTTCTTCACTCAGAGAGTGGTGAGAGTGTGGAACGAGCTACCATCTGACGTGGTAAATGCGGGCTCACTCTTAAGTTTTAAGAATAAATTAGATAGATACATGGATGGGAGAGGTCTGGAGGGTTATGGACTAGATGCAGGTCAATGGGACTAGCGGAATAATATTTTGGCACAGACTAGAAGGGCCGTATGGCCTGTTTTCTGTGCTGTAGTGTTCTATGGTTCTATGAAGTCACAAATGAACCTATAAGAATAGGATTACACTGAGATTATACAGATTTACAAAGTACACTTAGTTAAGAATGGGGAACACACAGCATAACGAGGGAAAAATCATGCTACTAATCCCCATACCCTTGTCCCACCCCCAAAACCTAACTAACTTGAACTAGGAGAGGTTAGGGATCATGCTCACCAACCCAGGGTTCCTTGACAGTTCGAAATCCAGCCAGGTGAGCCGGTTGCAGCTTTGGGGTACGCTCTTTGTGTCCTCTGGGGCCTGCCGTCCCCATGTGGTCCTGGTCTGTGGAATCTACGAAGGTTCTTCAGTTGAGGGGGGACGCGGTTGTGGGTGGTCGATCTTCGTGGAGGGCTGCGGTTGCGGCCTTGTTGTCTTCGGTTGAGCCTGCCACCCCGTGCCCCTCGTCATGATATCGCCTGCGGGCCTGCAAAACCTTCAGCTCTTCTTGCTTAAACTCTGTTTCAACCGCTCCCAACTGCTCACTGCCTGCTAGCTGGTTTCCCTCTCTCTCTCCTCCGCAACTGACCGGGCCATTTATACTGTCTTTCAAATTTCTTATCGGAATCCAAATCAAGGTTTGTTCTATGTTTGACTTTGGTGGGCTTCCTTAGGTGATTGTAGTCTTGTTGTTTTTAATGGGCTCGCATGATGTTTATCGTTGTCTTCCTGCCCTAGTAACTAGTTTTAAATGAAAGTCATTGTATGTGTGGAGTATTGATGGGTTCGCATAATTGAATTGATTGTGCCTTCCTGCCTTAGTAGTTAGTAGTGATTATTTATGCAAGATTTTGATGGGCTTCAGATTCGTGTGAGGTGAAGTCTTTCTCTGGGTTGATTGTATTAAAGGGAAGAATGCGTATTCTGTCTCCTCTCGTTGTCTGGTTTCAGGCAAAACAATCTACACTGCACTCAATAAGCCCGGGCATGTGCAGCCCCAGGCCTTCATGGGCCCAACCTCCTGTCTGCGGGGTTTTACACTTAACTCAGCAGTTTAAAAGTCCAAAAGTCATATCATTGTTGATGATATGAAAAATGTGGGACTTTTGAGAACCCTTCAGTGGAGGTGCCATCTAAAGGTTTATTCAATAGGTAAAAGTGAGTGTGGCCAGGGCTGTCACATCATCATTGTGGAGGGGGAGCTGCATATGTGGCCCTCTAAAAGCCCTGGCTCCGGGATAGGGTGTATTTAAATTTTTGCATATGGGAGGCTGCCTCCAGGCACCTGCCGGATGTCAGGCTCATTGGGAGGGGAAGGAGAGGGGCCCATTCACAGTTGGGAAGACCCAAGAGGCAATATCACCAATTTTCCTCCCATGTGGGCACCATTGTCACTAATTGGCAACCTGCTGCTGCTGGGTGGGTGGTTTTGGTCTGCCCCATCCCTCCATCAGGATTGCTCGAAGGTGAGAATGTGTCACGTAGATGACCTGGTGCGCAACTTTCAACCCCCCCACCCCGCCCCACACCTCCAAAGCCACCTGCACATGGCTGATTAAATTCTGCCCATTGTTCCCCATTACCTCCTACGTCCTAGAGAGTTTAAAAACCTGCAGGATGTAGTTGATAATGGAAAGGTTGAGTAAGGTAAAAAAATGATGTCTGAAATCTTGGTTTCAACACAATGGGGATAACTTTAGCTTTGTACAATAATTTAACATGGGTGATGGTGAATATACAGCCCATAAAAACATAGCTAACTTTGGAACAGCAGTAACCCACTCATCCCTTTGAGTCCATTTTTTCATTCATTGAGATGATGGTTGATCTGTATCTGAACTCCATCAACTTGCATTGGTTTCATATCTTTTTACAGCACTCTCAATTTTAACTTTCATTCACCTCACTTGGCCTTGTCCATTTTCACACAGTCAAAATCGCCCGCAATGAGTTTGAATATTAAAGGAAAATCAGTCAAAACTGATTTGAAGTGATTGTAAAAACAGTCTATTTGGAAAAAATAATGAACAATCGAGAAAGGAAACCCCAGTAACAATGTGAAAGAAGAATCAGCTAATCTTGTAGTCAGTCCTGTTAAGTTGCTCGCCCAGCATTTTCAGGCTAGTGCAATATGGAGGTATTTCCCTGACACTGACAATAACATACAGTATGAGAGAAATGACAGTGTGTTTTACTGCACAACTGACCTTTGCTATTCCAGGCTGGGAGTGCTTGATGCTGCGTGCCCAAAGTGGGCTGACGTCCATCATCTTGATAAGCACAAACATTTAAGGGGAAATTCACACTAAAGTAGAAAGAAAATGTACCTAAACTATTCATGGAAAACAGATCCAGTGAGAATTTCAAGATCTGGTTCTTTCAACAAAATAACAAATTGTGTGCTGCAGCCTGAGGCAATGATTTATTCAAGATGCAATCTCCTATTTAGAGTTGTACACTCAGAGAACACTGCAAGGAAACATTGGATTGCACAAATTAGGTTTGCTGAACGCTTTCTGCAAAGTTACATAAGCTTGTCTTTCCACTCCAGATCTTTTAGGCAACTTTTGCTATCTATCTATCCATTTATTCATAAAACATACGTCCGTTTTGAACACTACAACTTTCTTCTTTGAGCTTCCATTAATTGTCTTCTTTCTCATTGGGTAAATTATTTTAGCCTTTTCCTGCTTTCTCATCAGTTATTTTCAACTTGTTTTTCACATCAATCACTTGATACAAAATCCTTTTAATGGCATCTGGGTAAAATGACTATCCTGAAGAAGGACACTGTGAATCATCTCGATATGTGAGAAGTCATCAGGGAAACCCATTCTGGGTTTATTGGGAGAAAAATCATGGTCAACAAACCAAGTAATTTTCTTTGAGGAGGTACTGAGCTCAAAGATAAAGAGAACTCCATGGACATTGTTTATCTAGACTAGTGAGACTTTTGATTAAACACTGTATAGAAGGTACCCTGAAGTAGAAAAGCATTCTACTGAAAATTTTACCTTCACTTGACAAGATTTGAAGCCTTTCACAGGCCACACTGGGATCCATGCTAATTCCCAGATGCCACATGTTCTTCAGCGGTCCTATAGCAATCATACTGGATGGTAATGTGAGAAAGCCTGAAGACACAGCCTCTTAATGTAGGGTTGTGGGCAGAAGATCACAAATGGTAATTTAAATGGAGCCGATTTCCAGATTCTGCCCTAAATGTTTCCTTCCCCAGATGGATATTTTTTTTCCATTGTCCCAGAAGTTTAATGGCCTTGATTATAAAATAATGGGGTTACAGGATACTGCACAGGAGAGGATGCAGAGATGGTTTGTGGGAGTTTGAAAAAGGGTGGGGGGAGGGGTGGAGATGGCTGTGCAGTGTGTAGCAGCAGGAAATAAGAAAAGTAGATTTTGGAATGCATAATGTATGGAATATAACACAATTTAGAGGATGTGATATAGCACACTCATACAGGGCATTCCCATCTGGAATACTGTGTGCAGTTTTGGTCACCATATTAGAGACTATGTCAAGACACTGAAAAATGCTACCCACTGGATACCTGACATAAGAAACCTGACTTCAGAAGCTCAATTTATTTGCATTAGAGAACAGAAGATTGAAAGGAGATCTCACTGAGATTTGAAAATAAAAAAAAGGGCTTGAAAATACAAGGAATCCTGATGTATAAATGTTTCATGTTTTCTTCTGAAATTCCTCTCTCCACTATTTTAAAGAGCCATTCCTGTTGAATTAGCTGATAACGTTACCAAAGTAGGAAAGAGAGGAATTTCAGACAAACACATGAATGTTTGTTCCCACTAAAATCCCACAGCATAACTTCAGGGCCAAAATTTATAAGGTATAAATAAAAAAATTATTTTCATCTTATTTCCTTATTGTTCATACATTTCCCAAAACAGGACCTGATGCACTCATCTGGACTCCATTGATAGCCTGATCTTTGATGAAACTTCTCTCAATCCAGATTTCTACTGCCATTTGTTGGAAAAAGTGCTTTTTGATTTCACTCATAGTTGCCATAGCTCCCACTTTGAGATTGTGCCTCCTTGTCCTGGGCTCCCTTACCAGAGGAAATAACTTCCCTTGAATCTTTGTAATCATCTGAATTAGACTGCCCCTAAACCTTCTGAACTCCAGAAATACAAACCAAAGCCCAGATTTTCGCCCCCGGGTGAGGTGCGCAGAGACGAGAGAATTCCCGGGTCTGCAAACTCAAACTTTAAAAATGTCTGCACGCAAGTTGGATTTTCGGTTGGAGAGGAACAGGCTGAAATTAAAGTTGAAGCAGGTGGCCCTGGAGGTGATGAGAGGTCAGAGGTGGGCGCAGTTTGGGTCAGACAACTCGGGTGTATATAAAAAGCACCCCCTGGGAGCAGTTGGCCCAATTGTCACCTGGTGAATGGAGCAAATCCAGAGCCTTGGAGGGGATGTTGTTGAATGGTCAGATGAGTGTCAAAACAGTCTGAATAAGATGGAGTAAGCCAGTAGGGCTGTCAGGTGTTGTTGAGCACAGCATGTCACCTTGGAGTGGCAGTCGCAATATACAAGGCACCAAGCGTATGTGCTCAGCCTTTCTCTCAACCATACCGTTAAGAGTATTCATACATGAGATGATACAAATGGTTAGTGCATGTAAGCACACAAAAGTGAATTATAGCAAAAGGTTCAGTGACCTTTTGCATCTGGCAAGGTGAGTAGCTTGGCTCATAGACACAAAGGTCCAAGGACAGGGTCACATCTGCATGCTGCAGATAAAATTTGAGATCAGGAATGTGTAAACAGCTCATTTAGCTGCACGCAAAACAGATGTGACTAGGCAGTATGATGCACAGACACATTGAAGAGCACCATCTCTGCAAGTGCATTATATGAGGGTGACATAAATTCATGTTGTGGTTGCAGAAAAAAAAGGGCGAAGAATGTGAAACAGATGGCCCAGACTGGGGCGGGAGAGCCTAACTGAGGACCATGGCCACCTGGAGCAAATGGCCTTGGAGGTTGCCAGGGTGCCAGAGCTTCTGGCTGTTGGTGATGGTGCGTCTCCAGTAGCATGTGATAAAGGAGGTGTTGAGATTACCTTGGAACATTCTGGTGGAGGGCATGCTGTTATTTCACTGAGCACCATGGGACATTGGCATGAGAGCGAGTGTAACAATGGGGTTGAGTCATGTAGGCAGCGCGAGCATGGTTAAGGCAGTGGTGTGCATCAGAGCGTGCTTTCACAATGAGAAGGGCTACACCTAACTAACTCATTTTGTGTCTCACACAGGTCCCAGCTCTGCTGGCTCTCCTCCCAGGTCCATATCAGCTCTTGGCCATCAAGAGGAGGAAGAGGCGTCTAGTGTTTTTTTTAATTCATTCATTGGATGTGGGCGTCACTGGCTAGGCCAGCATTTATTGCCCATCCCTAATTGCCCTTGTTCAGAGAGCATTTAAGAGTCAACTACATTACTGTGGGTCTGAGTCACATCTAGGCCAGTCCAGATAACTACAGCAGATTTCCTATCCTAAAGGACATTAGTGAACCAGATGGGTTTTTTACAACAATCAACAATGGTTTCAGACTTTTAATTCCAGATTTTTTATTAAATTCAAATTTCACTATCTGCCATGGTGAGATCTGAACCTGGGTCCCTAGAACATTACGCTGAGTCTCTAGAATACTAGTCCAGTGACAACACCATTATGCCACCACCACCCCCCTATCATTCTGTGCATCACATCATTCTGCCTATACACCGCCAACTCAGATACAGGTACATCAGAGGGATGTAGCACACGTTTACAGTCGGTGGCACAGGGTGAATGGCACCCCCCCAGAGTGCAGGAGAAGGTGCTAGAGTCAGAGACATCTGTGCACAGTCCCCCTCACAGGAGGGAGGAAGGTCATGATGATGCTCCACTGGACAGGAACATGAAACCTCGGGGGTCATCTTTTAGGGCACAGTTTTTTTTTGACCAGGAGCAGATGTGTGGATATCTGGCGGAGTCCCCGAGGCAGTGGGAGCCCTAGGTCTGCAAATGGAGGAGCCCATTGACGTCTTGAACTTCACATTGTCCCAGGGGCTCAGTCTCATGAGCTCTGACCATGAGAGATGGGTCTCTCTGACATAGTGACACATTCAGCAGCACTCAGAGTGGGTGCAAGAGCATCGTCTCAGCCAGGAAAGGGTGCAAGCTTCCTTCAGTAGCCTGGAACAGTCCACTCAGGGAATGAGCGCTGATATCCATGGATTACATGATCCATGACAGAACGGTCACACTGTTGGCATAGCGATTGCTGGAATGGACAAGTGCTGTGCATCAGCAGCCAGCACCATCAATCCCACCTGAAGGCCAACCCAGGACTGTGGAGGGCACAGAGGGAGGTGAAGGTACTGAGAGCATCCCAGTACCCTCATCTTCCTCCACCACCCCAATCCCTCCAACAGACCCCTCGTTTGCACCACATGTGCCAGTGACCATGGCTGGCCATGCTGAGATGCAGAAGCTGCAGTCTGAAGGAGGTCCCCAATAGGTCTCTGCATGTTGAGGCCGGCCTCCACTCTCCTTATTGCTGCTTAAACCAGGCAGTGAGCAGCCTGCCTCTACCTCCTCTGAGGCAGCATGGGGGCAACATGAGAGCACTTTGTGAACACAGGGTGCCATCTTGCCTAGCGCACTAATGGGTTCACCATGGTTACTGTATTCACATTGTATTGATCCAATTCGAGCACCTATTCAATGTATTTCTTTTCACTTCTACATGATTCGGTGTGTGCATATACAATAGAGAGCTCAAAGGGAATGATAAAAATGTGAGGTAGCTTCTTACCAGTAATATTGAGGGTGGCATGCCAAGTTGCATTCTGGAGTAGCTTAACTAGGAGCAGTGATGTGGCCTAATTGGTGAGGCATATGAGTGCTTCTTCCTTCTCTGTTGTATCACATAAGACTCCAGAGGTCAAAGGCTCAGCCACTGAGATGCTACTTGTATCTTTCAGTTTCCATCTAAGTGCGACATTAAGGGAAGCTTATTGATCCGAGTCCATGGCCAGATGCTGGTCAGCAACTGTGTCTCAAGCATGAATGCTTGGTGCTATACCTTCATCCGCACTGCAGTGTTGTACTTTGGCTTTAACGTGGGCAGCACAGTTCAGTAGGCGTATATTGTCCACTTAATATAGGTCGTATGCTGTCACCACCACAGTGGCTGCATTGTTATTTCTGATGTCACAGGATGTGGTTTGTACGGTTTGCTGAGGTATATTTAGGCCAGCACTGATGCATGTGGCACCCAGTTCTTAGCCAGGACCATTAGCTGGAATGGATGCAGCACAGTCATTTTAATGAGCCACAATGGCACAGTTGTCTAATCATCATACACAAGATGCCATACTGCATGTATGATGCAACATACACTCATGTCAGCATGTATAGGGTTTTTACGTCTTCATTTGTGTCATTAGCCGCATTGTGGGCCTACTTAATGTGGTCGAGTTGGCAGCATGGGTGCCTCATTCACAGTCATGGCATTCATGTGACGGGACCAGGATGAAAGGGAATTATTAACATGAGCGTTTGGAGGATGCTGGCACCATGTTTATGATGGGGAGGGTTTCTGCAGTTTGAATGTGACAGAATCAAACTCATTGCTCCCTTGTGAGGGATGGGCAGTCCCTTGAGAGACCGTGGTGTTGATATACAAGGATCTTTATGTGGAAGTATGTCACCAGGGACTGTCTGATGACATTTGTTATTTTGGAGGATCTTATGAAAATCTGTTCTGAACAAGGACCTGTCTGATAAGGACTCCTTACCACAGAGAATCAACCTTGGCAGCATGCCCTTGCCCTGCCTTGCTGCTCTGCCGTTGGCTGGCTCATCATCCTCATCTGTTTCAGAATGACCTGAATGTACATGGGCTTCCTCCTCCTCCTCTTCTTCACCATTTTACCCTCAGAGGTTGGAGCTCTGCCCATGGCCTCATCATCATTTGGTTTGCAGCCCCTCCACTACGTACTGTTGTGCAATAGCTATTCTTGAAACACTTACTGGGGCATATTGGAGAGCTTCCCCTGAGCAATCAAGGCATCGGAATCTCATCTTTAAATGCCAATGTCTAGCTCTGGTGCTCCTGGAGATAACATGCCTGTAGTTTTGCTCCGCCTCAGATTGTTGGTGCCTAAAGAGGGTCATTAACCATGTTCTAAGGAGGAAGTCCTTGTCTCCTGGGAGCCATACCTAGATCTGCATGAGTGGATGAAACAGATTGGGGAGTTGCAAATTCCTTAGTATGAAGGAGTCGTAGCAACTGTCTGGGAATCTTGTGCACATTTGAAGAAATGCCTTATTGTGGTCACAAACCACTTGCACATTGATAAAGTGAAATGACTTGCAGTTCATGAAGGTCATGTCATTTATATAAATGACATAGATGACTATGTGGGGGGTAGGATTAGTAAATTTGCGGATAACACAAAGATTGGCCGGGTGGTTAACAGTGAGGTTGAGTGTCTTGGGCTACAGGAAGATATAGGCAGGATGGTCAAATGGACAGATAAGTGGCAGATGGAATTTAACCCTGAAAAGTGTGAGGTGTTACACTTTGGAAGGAGTAATTTGACAAGAAAGTATTCAATGAACGGCATGACACTAGGAAGTTCTGAGGAACAAAGGGACCTTGGCTTGTGTGTCCATAGATCTTTGAAGTTGGAGGGGCATGTTAGTGGGGTGGTGAAAAAGGCATATGGGCCACTTGCCTTTATCAATCGAGGCATAGATTACAAAAGTATGGAGGTCATGTTGGAGTTGTATAGAACCTTGGTGAGGCCACAGCTGGAGTACTGTGTGCAGTTCTGGTCGCCACATTATAGGAAGGATGTGATTGCACTGGAGGGGGTGCAGAGGAGATTCACCAGGATGTTGCCTGGGA
Organism: Cetorhinus maximus; assembly: GCF_964194155.1. NCBI lineage: Eukaryota > Metazoa > Chordata > Chondrichthyes > Lamniformes > Cetorhinidae > Cetorhinus > Cetorhinus maximus. The sequence continues at coordinate 193,565,421 of NC_135879.1, forward strand.
TGAAACATTTAAGTTATGAAGAGAGGTTGGATAGACTTGGGTTGTTTTCGTTGGAGCAGAGAAGACTGAGGGGTGACCTGATTGAGGTGTACAAGATTATGAGGGGCATGGACAGGGTGGATAGGGAGCAGCTGTTCCCCTTAGTTGAAGGGTCAGTCACGAGGGGACACAAGTTCAAGGTGAGGGGCAGGAGGTTTAGGGGGGATGTGAGGAAACACTTTTTTACCCAGAGGGTGGTGACGGTCTGGAATGCACTGCTTGGGAGGGTGGTAGAGGCGGGTTGCCTCATATCCTTTAAAAAGTACCTGGATGAGCACTTGGCACGTCATAACATTCAAGACTATGGGCCAAGTGCTGGTAAATGGGATTAAGTAGGTAGGTCAGGTGTTTCTCACGTGTCGGTGCAGACTCGATGGGCCGAAGGACTTCTTCTGCACTGTGTGATTCTGTGATTCTGTGGTTCTGTGAACATGTCCGCATGCTGAGTTGGGATCTTTATTGCAACATGTCTGCAGCCAATGATGCCCCGCAACTGAGGGAACCTGCAATTTGGGCAAAGGCCATGTCTCTCTGAGTCTGTGACTCAAGGTCCATGGCAAAACTAATGTACTCCCCCCACATGAGCAAACAGATCATTAGTCATAAGAGCATAAGAACATAAGAAACAGGAACAGGAGTAGGCCATTCAAAAAAGCCTGCCCTGCCATTCAATAAGATCATTGCTGATCTGCCCCAGGCCTAAATTCCTCTTTCGTGGAGCTCCTCATAGCCCTCACTTTCTTAATGCATCTGTGTTCTACTGACAGGGATATTCCAACTGGGTCTCGTGTTGAGCCAAGGAAAGAGCCTGGGGCATAGAAGTTCAGTGTGGCCACCTTCACAGCCACTGGCAGGGTGTGGGGATTGATGGATTTTGGCTCCGGTTGCTGCTGCAACATGGGACAAATATCTACCACAACATCACGGCCCAACCTGAGTCTCCTCAAGCACTGGTTTTCTGTCATGTTGAGATATGATGACCTTATTCCGTACATCCTCCCCAAAGGATAGATCCTGGCCTCCCTCTCCTCCTCCTCATTCCTGGTGCTTGTGCCATAGCCTCTTCCTCCTGAATTTCAACCTTCCCTTTGGGCTTCGGCTACTCACTTTGACTGGCTTTTACTGTTTCTATGTGGTGCCATGCCCATCCTCAAAGCTTCCTCGGACAGTGTGATGTGCACTTCTGGGCCACTAAATGCATCTTCATTAGAACTTTACAGGAGTACCTCACCTCTCCAAGGGGTTACCCTGGCTCTTTAAAGTAAACGTACAGGAAACAGACCTCCTCTGTCCTGGTGTGCGCTGTGCAAAAATCAGAAGTCTGGGGTGCAAAAATCAGAAGTCAGTGGAGGAAGCTGGTGATTTCAATGGCCAGCTGCCTCTGCAAATCGATCACGTGCGAACCCTGGCCTGGCTCCAGTCCTGCCCTGAAAAAATGGAAAATGTCATGTTCAGCAGCGGGACTTCGATTTTCCAGCCACTTCTGGGATTTTTGCCATAATGGAGGGCCTCTCCGTTGACCTAAGATTACGCAACCTCTCCTTTAATTTTCTCTTTTAATTCCCATATAGAGAGTAAAAGGGAGACAGGAGGAATGAATCATAGAGAGAGAGAGCAAGAGATAGCGATCAAAACAATTAGCAAGTGAAGGACAAGAAGACAGAAAATTGCAGAGGTTTCACGTGGTTCTTATGCTCTGTACTGTAACTTCAGTGGAAATGCTGCAGAAAACCTGGAAAATCGACATAACCGTCATTTATCCTATTTTCCCCAGGTTTCCATGGCTCTGCCACTGAAGTTGTGGTTGATGAGCAGGGGTGGAAGAACCACATAGAAATCCACCCCAACAGTAGCACAGAGATCAACTAGAGGATCTTATACAATGTAATTAAAATGCAACAGGATGGCTAACCTGCACTGCTTCAGACTGTAATCTAATAATAAGATTGATTGTGAGAGAATACTTACTGCACTGTGCATATATGCTTAAAGAAGTATATACTGTAGGTCCCCAGGTTAAATCAGGCAACTACTCGCAGATGTTAATTTTCCCGCTTGGAAGTCTTTTGCTTGACATTGTATGACCTCAGGCCACCCAGTATCATCAATATCATGATACCCACAAGTACATTCATTAATAAATATAACATGCAGAACCTTGACTGACATTTTTTGCATAAGTCATTGATGCATAAGTAAAATCCTCTCTTTGAAAGCAAGATTAAATAACCATCTGGTCTTTTGGGTCACAAAGTTATACAAAGATTTTTTTTCACCTGTTCAATATTTTGAACCTTCCAGCCTTTGCTTTTTACATGCTGTATGACTTAACAGTTTTATTATCTGTTTTACAATAATTTCTCTGATGGTTTCTATCAGACACAAAATCTTTTCTCACAGTTGGCAGTTATGACAATGTTTATCCTCAGTGTGCTGCTGAACACTTCTGCTTAAATGTACAAGTCTAGATTTCCTGATTGGCATTACATTAATACAAGTTGTAATAATGTCAATTTATAAATGTAAGCTATTCTGTGGCAAGTGGAAGATATTTTGTTTTCCAAAGAATGAAATAATGACATAAAATTTAGTCTAAAATATTTTGGCACATTTTAACAGATTCATTACTTCTTGTTCTAACCCAAAATCTGGAAATTTCTCAAAAGGACTCCCTCATTGACTGAGCAGGTAAATTCACTACCTTATTTAATGCTAACTCATACAGATCAAGACGGTCTTATGGGAATGCTACAATTACTCATAACACTTGTAGGCTATTGAAAGAAAAGAAAATTAGCCAGCATGCTTATTCCTGATTTTTATTCCATAATTTGGATGCCTCACCAACAGACAGAAGCACTACCAAGAATACCAACAATATCTTGCATTTACGTAGTACTTTTAACATAGCCAATATCACAAAGTGCTTTGCAGAGGAGCAAGAAGAAATGAGAAAGAAAGGATACTGAAGTCAACCATAATAGAAAAGTTAGAAGATGACTGAAAACCTCACTGAAAAGATTGATTACAAGAAGGCTTTTAAAGCTGGAAGGTTTTAGTGGATGAGCTTCAGAGAGTAGGGCCAAAGCATGCCGATGGCTCTGCAACCAGTGGTAGGACACAGGGGAAGGCCCATGCATAGAAAACAAGTATTGGAGGACCGAAAAGTGTAGGAGAGGATGCACGGTTACAATGATAGGATATTGCAAGAATGCAATAGAGATGTCTAATGTGAAGGTGGGAACATGGGTCACCAAAGATGTGGGTTAATGATAAGTGACTAAGTTTTGAAGAGGGTGGAATTTATGCAGTGCATAGGTCAAGAAGCCAATAAGGGAGATGAAAAATTAATGCCTATTTTATCATTTTCAGCACTACTGGAGAGCCTTGCCTATCATCAGTGCATGCCACAAATATGGACAAGCACAGCCAAAAATGTTATATCCATCAATAATATTTAACCTCAGTCGCTGCAGTTTATTTAAAGATCTTTGGAATGAAACATTTGTTTCTACTTGTTCTCATTAGAAACTCATTCACCTGGATTGTGCAGTTGTAATGATGGCAAAACTGTCAGTGTTTGCTGTCATTACTCTGTGAAACTGACAGCAACTTCTGGTGTCCACAGATGCACAGTTAAATGTGGAAACCCTGAAGTTGCTGTCAGATCCCCAATTCCTCCACAGGGTGCTCTGTGCAACTTCTTGCATTTGGAATTCAATTAGGAATCACGGAATTGACATGAAATCTCACTTTCTGTGCTATTATTCTGGTTGTAAAAACTTTGAAAAAGTTACTCCTTGTTGGATGAGGTGTAACTGAGCTTTTAAAGAAGAACTAAGTCATGATTTCTGATCAACAACCTCTCTGGCCCTGAAAGACTGATTTTATTTTTATGGAATGTCATATTTCTACATTCTATGATCATATTTCTGTAGTTCTCCAAAATTTCTGATCATGAAATTTCAGCTTCTATTTTAATCCCAGATATATATGCCCTAATCTGAATTTTACTTTCTATAACATTACAAAAAATGAATCATCAAATCTGCTTGTTATTTCTTGGTTTGCTGTCTGTGAGAATTCTTCAATGCAATTAGCTGCTTAGCCTGCTTGAGGACATCAGTGTTGCTGGACAACAGAGATGACAAAATAAAATTAACACTAGGAAGGGTGAAGCCCTTGCCATAGAGCTCACTTTATCTTTGTGAGCACAAAGATGAATGATTTTTGAGGCCAACAGTGAACACCATCACTTTGTTGCTGACCCCAAAATCCAGGCATACATTAGAAAGTTGAAAATAGAACAGGCACTAACCAGAAGATATTTCATTGCATTACAAGCTGTATCAGATGTTTTTTTTAAACAGTTTACTTTGCAGTTCTAATGAATGTTCACAAATAAAACATTAACCCTTTTTAAATTCAGGTTCCAGTTGACCTTGCTATATATTTCCAATGATTTCTGTTTTTATTTCAGATTTCCAACATTCACTTTCTCTTTTGTGTGTGCTTATGGTTACATATAACCTTTATAAATCTCTGGTTAGGCCCCAACTAGAGTACTGATCCAGTTCCGATCATCACACTTTAGGAAAAATGTGAGAATCCTTGAGAGGGTTGAGAGGGTGCAAGGAAATTTACCAGAATGGCTCCAGGGATAGAGCATTTTGTCCACAAGGTTTGCTTGTAGAAACTAGGTTGTCCTTCTTGGAACATAGGAGATTTAGGGGAGATTTGATAGGGTTGTACTTGATAATGAGAGGTTTGGATAATAATGTAGACAATGAAAAACTATTCCCATTAGCTGATGGTCCAGGATTAGGGGACACAGGCTTAAGGTTTTGGGCAAGAGATGCAAGGAGAATGTGAAAAAGAACTTTTTTTACATAGCATGTGGCAATGACCTAGAACTCATTGTCCATGAGGTAGGTGGAAACAGAGATGATCAATGATTTCAAAAGAAAGTCAGATGGGCTCTTGAAGAAAATGAATGTGTGGGGCTACTGAGAAAGAGTGGGGGAATGGGACTAACTGGATAGCTTCACGGGGGTCTGGCACAAACACAATGGGCCGAATGGCCTCCATTTGTGCTATAAGTTACTCTAGGGGCTGGATTTCATGGTGAGCAGTGAGCTCCAGACAACAGAAGTTGAGGTGCGCAGCCCACAGGCTCCACTTACTATTCTGTTTAGTAAGTTCTGTAAGTTTACTGAATGTAAATTTAAATAGACCACATACAATATGGGTCAATTGCCTTTTTATTTGGCTCAGCCCATTAAGGTCAAAATGTGGGCAGGCTTCTGACTTCAGGGACTGCTTGCCTCCTGTAATATGGCTGACCAGCGTCATGATATCCGGTTTGTGATCCAACGTTATGACGCCGCATTTTATGGGTGGGCAGGAGGGAGACCCACCCGATTTGGAAGCGTTAATTTCAGACTCTATATGGGTTAAATGTCAACAGAATAACAGTCATCCATTTTCCACAGCAGCTATACTCTCTAAACAGGTGTACACTTAAGCAGAGTAAGCTGTACTTGCAGTTTTTAATTTGAAACGTTCAAGCAATACAGCATCACATCATTTATCTTAACTGTGGAAGCAACACTTTTTAATAAGCTGTTTTTTGTGCCTAATACATTATTAAGTTTTGACAGTAAAAGGAGAACACACGCATAGAGCTATTTATGACGTAGATGCCATTTCACACATAACAAATTTACATCAAGACTCTATTATGATAACAGCGCATCTGTTGGTGCTACTATTAACAGCAATGATTACAAGAGAAGTGCACATAGGAGAAATGTGGTCACAATTACATTAACACAATTTTAAAAATAGATCTTACCATGTGGCATTCTGTAATATTACATTTACATTTGGACACCATGAGCGATCTAGATGCAAATCACACCCAAAATTGCATATGTTTAATAAGATCATAAGAAATAGGAGCAGGAATCAGCCAATTGGCCCATTGAGGCTGCTGCTTCATTCATTATGGTTGATCTGATAGTGGCTTTAACTCCACTACTCTGCATGTCACCCGTAACCCTTAACTCCCTTGTTGATCAAAGATCTGTCTAACCCAGCCTCCATTGCTCTCTGTAGAAGAGAGTTCCAAAGACTAATGACCCCCTAAGAGAAGAATACATCATTGAATACATTTAAGGGTGGGAATCTCTCAGGATCTTTCAGGGAATTAAGGAATATGGGGAGCTAGCGGGAAAATGGAGTTGAAGCCCAAGATCAGCCATGATTGTATTGAATGGTGGAGCAGGTTCAACAGGCCATATCACCTACTCCTGCTCCTACATCTTGTGTTCATCCTGCGAATCAGCCTAGTGAACCTTCTCTGAACTACTTTGAGTGCAAGTATATCCCGCCTTGAATTAGGAGACCAGAACTGTGCATACTACTGCTGGTCTCACCAATGCCCTGTACAGCTGGAGCAAGACTTGACAAACTTTATACTCTATCTCCCTTGCAATAAAGGCCAAGCTTTTCACTGTGTTAATGAATGACTGTGGCTGAGATGAGTGGATAGGGTGGCAGAGTGGTAGGTACAAGGGCAGGCAGGGTGGTAGGTGGTGGTGGTGGCAGGCTGGTGGGTGGCAGTGTGTTGGGTGGCAGGATTAGTATGCAGATAATAGGTGACAGGGTGGTGGCTGGCAGGGTGGTAGGTGGCAGGGTGGGTAGGGTGCTAGCTGAGTAGGGTGGCAGAGTAGATAGGGTGGTGAGGTTGGGCTGAAGGGGAGTTGGAGAGCTGTGAGGAGTTGGAGGGTTGGGGTGTTGGAGAGTCAGGAGTTCCAGAAGGTTGGGGGTGTAGTCGGAGGGTCAGGAGGATTGGGGAGTCAGTGGGGAGTATGGGAGGGGTTGGTCAGTTGAAAAGTTACCCAGGAGTTAGACTATTTTTATCACGCTAACATTTCCTGGGTAACTATCCAGGTAAGTGAGTTGGAGCCATCCAAAGTCTCCTACTCTAACTCAGAGTTGGAGATCTTTTTGGAATGTTCTGGACATATGGGAATTGCTCATCAGAAGTTAAAATTTCCTGGGCAATTCTCACAGACTCCTTGCATTGGGACATCTGAGGAATCGCTCAGCCCATCTACCGGGTTACATCTGGGATATGACCACTGGGAGACTGGAAGATCTGGGCCCTTGTCTCTGCATTGACTATCATATCATACTCATTTATTTCTATTTGTGCTATTAATTCATCCATCTTGTTACAAATGACACATACATTCAGACAAAGAACCTGATGCTCTGTCTCTTCCTGTCACACCTTGGTTATCATTACCTGCATCGCTACTCTGCAGTATTGCCTTGTCCTTTAGCCTTCCAAACCTCCCCTCATGTGAACCCACCCATGCACACACACCCCCACTCCCCCAGTTTCAAGTCCTCTATCTAGCCCTAACTATACAATTCACAGTACTGTGATCCTAGCAGCATTGAGGTGAAGGCTGTCCCAGTTTTCAGCTCCCTCTTTCCCCAGTACTGGTGCCCAGCGCCCCCATGAATCAAAACCCATTTTTCCCAATGCCAATCTTGGTGCCACAAATTCAATCACACTGGTGTCCACCAACTTCCACATGCTACAGCTACCAACATATCAACTGCCCTGTCACTTTTTTTATGTTTAATTTAACTAATTAGGTTTCAAGTTTAGAAATATCAACTGTTATCTGTAGTTATACCCAGTAGTCGAACTGGTTAAGCTATAAATTTAATGCAACATATTTATCCCCCAGTACCGGTTTGAACTACTGCCCGCATTTAGAGGGATAAAATCTTAAAAACGCATCAATGACCTACTTGCTCACCTAATTAAAGCCATGGGCATTCCAACTTCTAAAGGCTGAAAAAAAATATAAAAAGCAGCACCTCCTTCCCACTCTGCACCAAATTCCCATCTGCACCAAATTCCCACCTGCACCAAATTCACACCTGCACCAAATTCACACCTGCACCAATTTCCCAAGTTGGCACACGCACCTTGTTGCACTCATGCCTTTCTCACACTCTCTCTCCCTTGAGAAGTGTTTCTTCATTCAAGTTTTTTCTCAAATTCATTTGCATATCATCAAATGTAAATCCTACGCAATCAGGCAGCGTTTAGATCAGTTTTATTAAATTTGTTGCTTTAAAAATATTCCTTGATATATTCATGAATGGCAACTTGGTGCCATTTGCTACACACAGTGGAAAAGGAGTTTATCTCGAAACATAAACATTTTTATCAGAGTGTCTAGTCTACCATCTGTGAGCAACATGATTTTAAATAGCTGAAAATTACTTTGAAAAGCTATAATATAGAAATATTACCTAGTGACATTGATGTGCTTTTGTATGTTTTAGAAGGTGTCTTCGTGTACTTCGTGTACTTGTGTCTAAAAAAAGTTTAACTGTAAGATCCTTCTTGAAGGCCTGCAAATAGGTGATTTGATTTGGGGTGTGGCCAGTTTTGCAGGTGGGTCCAGCTTCTCATGCACTTTTTTAAACTGAGTCCGAGGTGAGAAAGGAGTGCAGAGAACAGAGGGACTCTGGTGGGGGGAGGAAGGAGTGCAGAGAGGGGAGGGATTAGAGTTGGAGGATTAAGTCAGGAAGGGGGAAGGAGTAAACCTGGAGGAAGAAGTGAGGCTGGAGGAAGAGGTAAGGCTGGAGAAAGGAGTCGGGAGGAGGGGAAAGACTAAGGGTGGCAGAAGAAGCGAGTGTTTTTGAGGGAGTCAGGAAGGAGGAGGGACTAAGTGGGGTGCAGTCCACAGTGGTGTGGAGGTTCTGTGGACAAGGAGTCCGTATGGGGGAAGGTGTTCAGGCAGGGGAAGGGGTCTGGAGGAGGGAAGGGGTTTTGGGAGGGAAGGGGTCCAGAGTGGAGTGTCCAGGTGAACCTGCAAGGTAAGGGTCTGATGGCTCCATGACTGCCTCCTGGGGAGCGAACTGAGGGTGGGCGTGGTATGAGGGAATGGTGAGAATGACTGAGGGCAGAGTGAGGTGGTAGGGTGGGAGGCTGAGGGTTCGACGGCAGCAGTAGAAGAAACAGTGAAGTTGGTTGATGAGGAGTTGGAGGCAGACACGGGTGCTGAGAGTAGGAAGGAGAAGGTCGGGGTGCTCAGTGTGGATGGGAATGGGATTTTTGGGAAGGAAAGGAACGTGCAGGTTCATCTGGGCATCCTCGTAGGAAAATGGCTGTGGCTGGTAGGTCATGGAGGGGAGGTGGAAGGTGGTGCCAGGTGTTCAGCAAATGATGGGGGAATGGAAATGGGTGACTGGAGCAGGGAAAAAGACGGCGGAGCACATGAAAAACTGAATCCAGACCATGCTGTCCAATTCGAAAGTGAAATGAGTCATGGTGGGCGAGATTAAATGCTGCATTCGAGTGTGATCATTGGGTGGGCGGAGATGCAGATCAGCTCAGATGGACAACCGAAAGCAAACCCCAGCAGGCAACATTCAAAATGCTCAGGACATTGAGGTGAGTGTGATATGTGAAGGATCCGTGTGTGTGGGAGTGTGCTTTCACGAGGCTCCGAAAGGCCCTGCCACACACACACTTCTCCCACCAGAATAACTCGTTGGCCAGCTGCTCCCTCTGTGGTGACAGAGGACGAGGTTGAGGGGCTCACAGGCAAAAGGGACTCGGAGGGACAGGACAGCTTCTGAGATTCCTGAGTGGATGACCCAGGGGGGTTCAGCTGCTGCTTCTCCTCCTTTCGGATGCCCGGAAGCCCTGGCCTGACTCCTTGAGGGGAAGGAGCACCTGGAGGGACGAGGTACCCTGTTTCCCTCATGTGTTGCCACTACAGGAACTCACCCATGGCTCCCACGATGGAGTGCAGGTCTGCACACATCTCCTCGTTCTGCTGGACCAGGGGCTCCATGGTGTCCGCCATTTTCTCCATGGAGACCACCATACATGCACATGTGAGCACCACTTCATCAGAGAGCAGGCGGATGCATTCCTCCCACTCACACGTCACTCTGCTGAGGGCTTCGAACTGCTCTGCGTGATGTTCCCACGCCTTCTGCTGACTCTCCAGGATGAGTTGGAAGGCCAAATCTAGAGGCTCATTATCTGACTCGGACCTCACAGGCACCTGATCCCCAGCAGTCCTCCGAGTGCCGGGGAGCTTGCACAAGCCTGCCTCCTCCTGCTGCAGATATGTGTCCATGAGATGACCACCAGATTGTGAACCCGAGCCTGCTTTATATCTAGGTCCCACCGAGCTGTGTGTCTCTGCGCTGGTGGAGGGTGTGGGTATGCGCTGTGATGGGTCTTCCAGGCTGCTTATTTCCAGCTTTTCAATGGAGGAGGAATCCTCTTGGCTGGAGGTCAGGACGTGGATGGAGCTGAGGGAATGACTGACTGAGGGTGTTGGTCGCTTGGCAGAGGTCCCTGTAAACCAAAGTGGAGATAAATATTGCATGGCAGCAAAGTCATAAGCAGGAGGGAGAGCACTCAAATTTGCGTTGAGAGAGGAACGATGACGTGCAGGATCCTCATGAGGATGTTTGCCGCCGACCTCACCGTCGCCGCAGGCACAGTCCATGTCCTCACCAGTCAGCACGATGGCACACTCCTCAAAGTGAGTGAGGGGTCTAATGTGGGCCACTCCACCCCTGATCTGGGACCTCTCTCTGCTGATGTGAGAAGCTTCTCCTGCATGAAAACAGATGGAGAGAGTGTGAGCAGGACACATGGCACTGCATGGAATGTTCTTATGGTGAGTGAAGCCATGGACAGAATGAGGGTGCAAGCTCAAGAGGGTATGAGCCTGATGGAGATGTGAGGGTGTGTGTGAGAGTTAGTGTTGTTGTCCCTTGAAGTCCCTGTGGATGTGTGATGTGTTTGTGAGTGTGAGTTGAGAGTGATGAGAAGAGTGACTTACATTGGTGGAATGGGTGAGACCATTCATCCTGTAGCATCACTGGGTGGCTGTCCTCTTTTGTAGGGCATTGGCACTGACCACCTCTGTCACCACCTCCCAAAATGAATTAGTGAGGTTCCTGCGGCCAGAGCAGGGGTGGAGGACATCACGGCGAGCCTCCACTGTGTCCAAAATGTGCCCAAGGAATATGTCATTGAACCAGGGAGCTGCAGTCTCTTTGCCTTTCAGGGCTATTGCATTTTTGCAGCAGTCATGGGCTGGAAGCACTGAGAGGCATGCCTAGACTTTAGTATGGCACCCGGCGTGATGAAGTGCCGAAGTAATGATGCGACGGGTGAATAAGAGGCTGCCTGCCATGGAAACAGCGTTTCCCGGGAATGCATAATTATTGCAGCGAGTTTAGGACAATGCAACATGAATGCCCACCTGCAACAGCACTTAGTGCAAATCTGGGACGATTCCGCCCTTGGAACTCCTTATTTCCTTCAACCATCCTTTCCTTTTACAATCATTTGGTTTCAAAAGCCCATGCTTGACATTAGTTAATCACTACCTTTGATTGATTTCATTTTCTCTCCCACTATTTTCCTAACTTGGTGGTGTGCTGCACTGTGAAGGACATTGGCCCTTCATCTATTTTTTTTCTCCATCAAAATTATCAGAAAAAGGCAGTGAGATGCAGCTATTGATAAAAAAAAACATTTGAACTAGCAACATCTGTGGAACTGGGTTACAGTATAATATATATTATACAAACATTAAACAAAAAGATACAAACAGGCGGGTACCAAATCTTCTTTCTGATTGATCAACCATAATACATTAAAAGCAATATTAATGGTCACTCCCCCAGTGAATACTTACAACGCGTTCATAAATTAGCCACTATTAAATAGAATTATATCAATTCTATTCTGTGACATAATTTATAGAAAGCAGGATCCAGTATTTCTATGAGGTTGAAATATGATGATTGAAGAATGGACAAATAAATTCAAACAAAGCAAAGAGAGTTGGATAGATATTCAAATTCTTGCTGCTTCAACACAAGAGCAAAGAGGTGAACCCTGTATTCTCCAGTCTGAAGATATAAAAACCACACTCTGGTGACTCTGCTTCTTTTTAACCCAAGGGGTCAATTTGAGCTGTCCCTGCCAGGCAAAAAAAGGATGGGAGTGGTTGCCGCCCATTTTGCATCCTGCCTGATTTTCCTTCCCAATGGCTTAAATGGAACAAAAATGTGATCAGGGTGTAAAATGGGCAGCTGAACATCTGTCACCCATCTCCTGCCTGAGCTCCATGTTTCCTGAAATTTTATACAGTCAAGCATCCTGCTAGAAATAAGGGACCGAAAAACTGCCCACTCTCTCCTCCCTGCACATTTAAGAAATGATGGAACAACACTTAGGGCAGAATTTTGCCCTAGATGGGCGGGCGGGCCCCACCGGCTCGGCAGCGGGCAGGCAGCCGATCGCCGCCGCCGAAACGGGCTCCGCCGCCATTTTGAGTGGGCAGGTCGGAGGAGGAGGTTGGGGAGAGGGACTACGGGGGAAGAAGTGGAAGAAGAATTAAGGGTGGAGGAAAGAGTTGGGAAGGGGGAAGGACCAAGGGTTGTGGACGAAGTAAGGGTGTCTGAAGGAGTCAGGAAGGGAAAAGATCGGTGGGGGCTGGAGGAAGTCTGGTGGGGGGAGTTCATTAGGGAAAAGAGTTTCACAGGAGGAAGGAGTTACAAGGCGGCAAGGAGTCTGTAGGGAGAAGGAGTCCGTAGGGGGGAATGTTCAGGTGAATGTGCAAGGGAGGGCTCTGATGAGTCCATGACGGCCTCTTGGGGACTGAACTGAGGCTGGGTGTGGAACGAAGGAATGGTGAGAATGACCGAGGGCAGACTGAGGCGGTAGGGTGGGAGGGTGAGGACAGGAGGCAGACATAGACTCTGGGTTGGGAAGGAGGAGGCCGAGGAGGTGAATGTGGATGGAGGTGGGATTTTCAGGAAGGAAGGGAACGTGCACGTTCACCTGGACACTCCTAAAAGAAAAGGGTTGTGGCTGATAGGACACGGAGGGGAGGTGGAAGATGATGGTGGGGGGGTGGGGGGGGTCAACAATGATGGGGGAAAGGAAATGGGTGACTTGGAGAAGGGAACAGATGAGGGAGCAAAAGAAAAACTGGATTACTCCCATTCTTTTTTTAATGCTTGCTGGCAAATTCAGACCTCTTTGGTGTATTACTGCCACCTACTGTATCGGAGGGAGAAGCCTGCTCACATCAGCAGGGAGAGGTCCTAGAAGGGTGATGGAGTGGCCCACATTAGGCCCCACCCTCACATTGAGGAGTGTGCCATCGCGCTGACTGGTCAGGATGTGGACCGTGCCTGCGGTGACGGTGAGGTCGGCAGCGAACACCCTCGTGAGGATCCAGCACCACATCAGCCCTCTCTCAATGTAACTGTGGGTACTCTCTCTCATGCTTTTGACTGTGCTGCCATGCACTAATTATCTTTACTTTGGTCCACAGGAAGCTTTGCCAAGTGACCGACACCCTTAGCATCTATCCTGGCAAGCCCCCTCAAAATTTTATATGTTTGAATAAGATCACCTACCATTTTTCAAACCACCAATGTGTATAGGCCCAGACTACAAAAGCTTTCCTCGTAAGACAACCCCTTCCCCCCTCAGGAATTAGCCTAGCGGGTTCAAACCTGACTGCAATTTGTTGTGAAGTTACATTTAGTAAGTCTGATAATTTGTGTATTAGCATCAGTGACATTATTGTTACTGTTGCTAGATTATTGTAAAGAACCCAACAGGTTCAGTAACGGTCTTCAGGAAGGATTTACTCACTCGCCCAGGGCTGGAATACATGTGATTCCAGTCCCAAATGAGCTAAACCTCATTGTACATTCTTGGCTGAGAGCCCAGGCATCCATTAGAGTACTGAACCAGCTGCCCCCCTAACAAAACCTATTGTTGCTATGGAGTTCAATCGTTATAGTGTATAGTGGTTGACTGGGCATGGAAGTGCCATAGCTTGACATGGAGGGCATCAGGGGTCATGGGGGGTGTGGATGGGGGGCACAGCTTGGCATGGGGGGCATGGGTAAGATCTTTAGACCTTACCTTTCAAAAGGTTTCTTCATCCAGACTATGGTTCATGACATCTCTGAGGTGCCATGAACCACAAATCCTTTAAAAACTGGCCTGACTCCTGGAAAATTGCAAAAGACGAGGACGTTCTTATCCCCACAATGCACCCAGCCAGGTTGACTGTGCAGGGTGTGGGCTCACGACCTGAACCAGCTTGCAACCTTAAACAGCAGTGGTCAAAATCCAGAAAATTGAAAATTCCATTAATGGGGTTGGGAACCCCGGAATCGGGTCCTGGCCACTATTTTCACCCCTCCATGGAGTCTCCCTGACTCCATGAAAATACAGCTTGTTGATTGATTGAGACACTGACAAGGTTTTACTTACATTACCTCACACCATTAAAATTCAAAATAAATTAATACATTTAAACAAATATCTCTGTAGAAGATATTTCAAAAGGTTGCTGTGAAATCAGAGAAGTTCCCAACACAAAATTCTGTCTGTGGTTGTTCTTTGCTGGATTAATTCAAAACTAACCTCTGCTCTCTTCACATAGCCTAATACTGTTCCCTAATGTTCAACTAATTATACACTTTTCTTTAAAAGATGTGGTAGTCTGTGCATCAAACACTCAGTGGCAAAGCATTCCATACTCCAACAACCCGACACATAAAAAATTGTCTCCTTCACTGTCAACCTAGGATGGGGAAATGTGAAGAATACGCTAAACTGACCTTAAAGGAGCAGTTTGCATGTACTTCAATTATAAGTTAATTGATGAATTTACTGGCTTTTGTTTCATGCAGGTGCATACTGCCCCATGAAAATAAATAACCCTTCCTAAAATGGTGTAAAGGATCAACAGGCTGTTGGTGATGGCTGCAACATAGAAGATCGACAGAATCAGAAGCTAATCTTCCAAACACAGTGGGGGTTAATTTGGTGAAAAAGTGAAAATATGCACTAAATGGGTGCTGTGCCAATAAGATATACATGTTTATATGTCTGATTTTAAAACACAATTTTGATCCTAATTGCTGGTCACCATAATTTGACATTGCCGAGAGGTGCTAAAAAGAGAAACATGCAGGTTTAGCGGTCAACCACTGACTAGACACAATCTTTGTTGTGCAGAATGTGTGGGTTCTCTTGCATCCACTTCCACTAAAGGTGTGCAGTGTGCTGGTTGATACACAACAGCATGTTTCAGTATGGTTCAGAGACCAAGTGAGAGGCACACAGATTCTTGGACATAGCACTGAAGGCCCTTAATTGTGGAGGAGATCCATCAGAAGAGGATCGATGTCTTATACCTATAGGGGAGGAAGGGGTCCACCTCATCCTCTTATTCATTTTGTCCCTCTCTCTTGCAGCAGTCGGTGTCGTTCTGCGTAGCCTCATGTCCTCCTTCCAATTATCCTGCAGAACAAGGATGCCCCTGAGCAACATGGTGTTGATCTGTTTACTCTCCAGTTTGCTCCTATGAGGCATCCAATAGGGTAAGTTGGAAAACACTTACTCATTTTCATTGAAGTCCTCAGAGATTTTCTGGAATAAATGTTAACAGAGCGTTAGTGAATTATTGGCATAGCGTCCCAGAAATCTACCAGTGTGTTTCAGAAGTGGGGCGTATTCCATCACACTCCCCACAAGTGCATTGCATAACATTCCTGACTTGTGCCTTGTAGATGGTGGACAGGCTTTGGGGAGACAGGAGGTGAGTTACTCGTTGCAGATTCCTAGACTCTGACCTGCTCTTGTCGCCACAATATGTATGTGGCTAGTCCAATTCAGTTTCTGGTCAATGGTAACCCCCAGGATGTTGATAGTGGGGGATTCAGCGATGGTAATACCATTGAATGTCATGGGGAGATTGTTAGCTTCTTTCTTGTGGGAGATGGTCATTGCCTGGCACTTGTGTGGCATGAATGTTACTTGTCAGCTCAAGCCTAGATTAAAGATGATATACTTTTAAGGTACACTCAAAATCCTCTATAATGACTAGTTTACTTCCAATCAGTTGATGTCTGTTAGGAAAGACTGTTAGGTCAAGCACTGGTTGCCAAATTGCCACGCAGCCTCCTTAATGAGCGCTAGCATGCAACTTAAGAGGCAATCAGCCCCTTAAAGACTCTCCGGGTGGCCGCTCCTAGCATAAACTTCAATTCCTTTTCTGAGATGCAAGATAATCCATGTTTCAGCTCAAGATCCCATCATGGTCACCTCAGAGAATCTTTAAGTGGCTAAAGTACCTGATAAAAATCACCCCAAGCCCTCTTTGGACTCGTGTCATTATGATATCTCGCCAAAACGTATCTAGTGGGTCTTCCTGATGAGAAAAGGTTCATCACCTTTCACATTCCAAATACACAACCAAGATTCTGATGCAGTGTAGCAGCTAAAATGCGAATCTTTGTCTTCCAGATGCTGCCTTTCTCACTTTTTCTATGATACGCCACTATTTGATATATTTTTGGTTGTCCTAGCTTGTTCCTCTCCTTCACAATCATTTGTTAATGTTTCACAAAAACTACTCCCAAGTAATTCATTTTTCAAAGTTATTAGAATAATATTTTTTTTTCACTTCTGTTATTTTTCTTGTCTGTGATTCTGGTTCTCTGACCACATTGCTCTTTTTATCCTAATGTCTTTCTGCAATGTTAATCATGTATAAAGCATTTTTTTTAAGGTTGGGAATCCTTTGCCAACGTCCACAACGCAAGGTTGGAAAATGGTAGAGAAAATGAGGAATGAGAGCTGTAAGGAACTCCACTATGTTTGAAAGTACAGAAATGAACAAGTTAGAGTAGGTAGCAGTGCAATAAATCCTCAGTTCAACACAAAAGTAAAGCAGCCCTGGAAGACAGATAGTTGGGGTTGGGAACACCAGGACCAGAATTGGCAGGCCCTGGTGATTAGGGGTGGGGGAGCAGTTGCTGAGTGACAATCGTATTGCTGCTGTGAGGGCAGCCATTGCCACTGGGGTGTCCCCCTGTGGGCCATGGAGTACCCTAAGGAGGACACCAGCACCCCTCCTGGAGCCCAATGGAAGGCCACTAGGTTTTACCCATCAGTCTCCCCATGCAGCATCGGGTCCTCCCTAAATTGGCAAAATGTCTGAGGAAGCAGGAAGTGACCCTTAATTAGCTATTTTAAGTGGCTCAATTGAGCCCTTGGCAGGCAGCTGATCTGCCAACATTCCTGCTGCTGTAAAAATGGCATGGCAGCCGGTAGACACTGAGTACCTCCCACATCGTCTGCCCGTTCCATTTTGCCAGCCTTCCCATCTCCCAGCCCATTCCCGAAGGGCTCAGAAAATTCCTGCTGTGAGCTTTCATCACAACCTGGGATGTTAGGGTACTTGGTGCTTTTTCACAAGGTGCTTTTAACAAACTCAAGCATGTTAAAATAGTGGGTTAGAAATTTAAATAAATAGGTTATGCATTTATACATTAATATTCAGCAGTGTAATTTTCATATTTAGCATGGCACACATACATTCAGTACTGTGATGGACATGAGGCAAATGATTAAATTTAGTTTGAAGAATGAGATTCACAGTGACATTAGAAAAAAAATGATACAACTATACTTGTGTTTCACGGTTTTAGCTTCAGTTTTTCCAAACAAAATCATAAACGTGTATGCATAATGCTACTTCTCCAAACTCATGTCCAAACATAATAATACTGGAGCTCACATTGTGGTTTATTTGATTTAACTGAGTAACAGTCACATTAATTTACAAACAAGTCACTCATTCACACACATATTCTACCTTTCCTCAATGCTAAATAGCAATATTAAAAATGTATGAAATTTATGTATAGCAGAAATATATGCCCTGTAAATGGTAATTTAGTGAATTATCCTGAAATATGGCTCTTATAGACTGTTTAATTTACCTATCAATTTGATATCATGGTAGATATTGATTATAATATTAAGCTTCAAAATATTATACTATAATCAATGCAGAAAGATTCCTTTTGTTCATTGCAAATAAATGCACAAGGTTCACTCTTATGAAACATAATTTATTTGTCAATACTTGAGCCATTGCTATATTTTTTCTTGTTTCCCCCACCACCAGCCCCAGATTTTCAACTCACTACTCCAAAAGATACTGAGTCATATTAAGGTAAGGTTCCATGCTCTGGTGCCTCACAAAAGGACTATTTCTCATAAATCTGGATAATGAGTTCAGGAAGTTGTTTAGCTAAAGGAAAGTTAGATCCTGTTCTCATCTGATGTCGTGGATCATAATCAGGACATGGAACTCTAGGTGATGGTTTCCTTTCAGAGGGGCACTTGAGGCAAATTGCTGCATCCTGAAAGCAGCCACTGCTAGGATTAATGCAGCATAGACCGATCAAATCTTGACCCTTCCTGGTCTGTCTGGATCAGTTCCACATTGGCTGGTGTCATTTAAGGAACTTGAAGTATAATCCTGATCTTAAGTATTTTTGAAATTACATACATTGCATGTGTGAGAATGAGAATTCTATAAAATATTTGAATCATAAATATGTAATCCAAGTTTTTTTCCATGTACATGCCCAAGGTTCTTAAGTGGGTTAATAGCCAGAATAGAAGGAAGTTGGGTGTTGCCGACTTTGCACTAATAATCACCTCCTTCTTACTCTGGGATTAGATAGCGCATGGGATTTATGAGGTGAATTGTTGGTTCTTTAAGGGAAAGATGTCTCTCCATTGTGACTTCCACTTTGAAAAGAACACACACACACACACACACACACATACGCATACAGTAATTTCAAGGAGCTGGCTAATATTCTTTTACAGCAGCAGATTATTCTTACTCAATTTTAATAAAGCAAAGGATGACGTCTTACTCAATTTTAATAAAGCAAAGGATGACGATTGTTGCTACTAGAGGCTGTGTGATCAAGTTTTGGCAATGGTCTGTACCTGGTGCACTTAGATAATATAGCCTGAAGAGAATTCTGAAATCTACTGTTGTTGGTTGGGCTTTGAGGCCAGTGGCACAGGAAAAGACTAAATCACTGGCATCATGTGGGCTCTGGCATAAGCAATCACTAAGTTATTATGAATAAAGATTAATATAATGTGTGCAAACATTGAAGCATGTTTTACATGGAGTGGGTATTCCCACTATCAACTGTAGTCCCTAGTGTAACCATTCAGTCCTCAGGGTATTAATACATAATTCTGATCCAGGTGGTGAGGTGAATCTCAACAGGGAGAATGGCTTGTGTTAATTAATCAATTAATTAATTAAATAAATATAATTCATAAATGCCAGACTGTGGACGGTACCTAAGGCTTTTCTAATTGCACATCAAGAATAAGACTGTGGAAACCAAGTCAAAGACTCTATAACTACAAATATCAGTTCCAATCTAATTTGCATATTCTCTCATCAAACCATAGAACCGCAGAAAAGTTATGGTGCAGAAAGAGGCCATTCAGTCTACCATGTCTGTGCTGGCCAGAAAAAAAGATGAAAAAGAAACAAGCCTCTCATTTTAATCCCACTTTCCAGTACCTGGTCTGTAGCCTTGCAGGTTACAGCGCTTCGGATGCAGATCTAAGTACTTTTTAAATGAGTTGAGCGTTTCAGCCTCAACCACCGATTTAGGCAGTGAATTCCAGATACCCACCGCCCTCTAAGTGAAAAAGTTTTTCATCTTGTCCCTTCTAATCCATCTACCAATCACCCTAAATCTATGCCCCCTGGTAATTGACCCCTGAGCTAGGGGAAATCAAGTCTTTACCGTCTATCCTATCTAAGCCCCTCATGATTTTGTACACCTCAATTAGGTCACCCCACAGCCTCCTCTGTTCTAAGTAAAACAACCGTAGCCTATCCAATCTTGCCTCATAGCTGCAATTTTCAAGCTCTGGCAACATTCTTGTAAATCTTCTCTCTACTGTCTCCAGAGCAATTATGTCCCTCCTGTAATGTGGTGACCAGAACTGTATGCAAAATTCCAACTGTGGCCTAACCAGCGTTTTATACAGTTCCACCATTACATCCTGCTTTTGTATTCAATACCTCGCCCAATAAAGGAAAGCATTCCATACTGTCTCATTAGTATATCACACAGTTAGAATTAACCCCTTGCACTACATGTCCCCCTAAGTGTCTGATTCTTCCCACTATACTGCATCTCCCCCCAAGTCTCTGACTTCTATTTGTTTTTTATTGGAACAAACGCTGTGGTGGTTTCACTAGTCTACCCAAATGGGTTCTCAGCTCCTTTGGAGGAGACTGGCGAGTTGAGTTCTGTGGGTAGTCTGTCAGACTCTGCTGAGCAGAAGAAAAATTTGGAAATGACTCAGATTCATCAGTCTTGTAGTCATCTGGATCTCTCGACGAATATAGCCTCTTTGGTCTATTTGGTTGGGTAGATGATTGCTTTGACTGTGAAGAAGGTTGCTTCCATGTGGCAATCAGTGCACGTCTATTCTGTCTCACCATACAGTACTCTGTTTGGATGAGGTAGGACTGTGGATGTGGTGTCTGTTCAAACACTTGTCCATATTGAACTTGATCTCGGATCAAAACTGGTTCTCCTGGCTGGAGGTCTGACAGGGTGCATACCTTGTGACATTTGTCATATTTCCACATCCGGCTGGAACAATAGTCACCCTCTTTCTCCCTCACCTTGTCCAAGTCATCAGCTTGTACACACAGCACGAGCATGTGTGGGAGAATGGGGAGTTGGGCTCTCAGTCTTCTTCCCATTAGGAGTTCACATGGTGCTAAACCGTTCTGGCCTCGGGTTGAACGATAGCTCAGGAGTGCAAATTGGATGTCATCATTCGTCAGTAATGCTTTCACTGTATGATCTCCTCCTTCAGTTTCACCATTGGCTTCAGGGTATCTTGGTGAGCTGCAAGTATGGACAAATCCATATGATATAGTGAGCTCTTTAAATTATTCATTAGCAAACTACGGTCTATTATCTGAGATTGCAAGGTCTGGATTCCATGTGTTGCAAAATCTCCTTCAGTGATGTAATTACTGCTTTAGAAGTGTGACCTTGCAGTTGCTTGACTTTTATCCATGTGGAATAGTAGTCAACTATGATTACAAAAAAGTAATACAGCCTGATATCATGTTTTCCAGCAGCTTTGAGAGAGCTGGCCACCAAATGGAATATCTTGCCCTATCTCAACATTATGTGATGCTCAAAAGTCCTTGGTGCAATCATTGTAATATGTCGGAACTCTCGGAATGATCACTGTCATGCCATAGATGAGTAAGTCATCAACTACACTGAGGTGGCCTCTCTGTTCATTATTTTTAAACTCATTCATGGGATGTGGACATCGCTGGCTAGGCCAGTATTTATTGCCCATCTCTAATTGCCCTTGAGAAGGTGTTGGTGAGCTGCCTTTTTGAACCGCCGCAGTCACTGTGGTGTGGGTACACCCGCAGTGCTGTTAAGGAGGGGGTTCCAGGATTTTGTTTCAGCGACAGTGAAGGAACAATGATATATTTTCAAGTCAGGAAGGCGAGTGGCTTGTATGGGAACTTCCAGGTGGTGGTGTTCCCATTTGTCTGTTGCCCTTGCCCTTCGAGATGGTAGTGGTCGTGAGTTTGGAAGGTGCTGCCTAAGGAGCCTTGGTGAGTTCCTGCAGTGCGTCTTGTAGATGGTACAAGCTGCTGCCACTGTGCAGTGGGGGTGGAGGGAGTGAATGTTTGTGGATGAGGTGGCAATCAAGCGGGCTGCTTTGTCCTGGATGGTGTCAAGCTTCTTGATTGTTGTTGGAGCTGCACTTATCCAGGCAAGTGAAAAGTATTCCATCACACTCCTGACTTGTGACTTGTAGATGGTACTGTCTGAGAATGGGATTGCATGGCATGTATGCTGGCCATCCTTTGACACATTGATCTCTGACCTGAGCACGTTCTTCATCAGGTTTCTATGCATCTCTGATTTCATTCAGTCTCTGAGTTGTTGCTGGTAGTGTTGTCATTGTGATTGATGCAAAGGTTTCTACCTCTTCAACAAGGACTGCATCACCTTGCTCTGGTCTTGTCATTGGGATATGGGACAACGCATCAGCTATTTTCCCAGAACATGCTCTGCCTTTGCATCAAAACTCATCATCCTCAGCCTGAGTCACACTCATAAAGGCATTTTTGCTAGCTCCTTAGAATTTAAGACTATCACTTAAGGGCTTGTGGCCTGTCTCTATCTTGAAATGGTGACCAAAAACAATCTGCAAACTTCTCACAAGCCTATATCGCAATTGTGCTTCTTTCTCTATCACGAACAGAAGCGCAGTAAACTGGCCTGGGCTTTCCATCCATCTGTATCTGAAATGGTACAGCTCCCAACACTGTAGAAGATGCGCTCACAGCAAGATAGTGGGTGGCTCTGGGTCATAGTGAGCTCAAATATCAGATGATATGAGCATCTCATTGATTGCCTCAAAAGATTTCTGTGCTTTCTCTCAGCACCATGTATTGTCCCGTCACTAGAGCTGACGTAGAACCATAGAACCATAGAAAAGTTACAGCATAGAATGAGGCCATTCAGCCCATCTTGTCCATGCCAGCCCGAGGACACCCAGGTGCCCTTTCTAATCCCACCTTCCTGCACCCGGCCCATAGCCCTGCAGTTTACAGCACTTTACGTGCAGATCCAGGTACTTTTTAAAAGAGTTTAAAGTTTCTGCCTCTACTACCAACTTGGGCAGCGAATTCCAGACACCCACTACCCTCTGCATAAAAAAGTTCTTCCTCATGTCCCCCCTACACCTTCTGCCACTTATCTTGAATCTATGTCCCCTGGTTCTAGAATTCTCCATCAAGGGAAACAATTTTATCCTGTCCACTCTATCTATTCCCCTCATAATTTTGTACACCTCAATCAAGTCACCTCTCAGCCTTCTTTGTTCTAAGGAAAATAACCCCAACCTATCCAATCTCTCTTCGTAGCTACACTTTTCTAGCCCTGGCAACATTCTTGTAAACCTCCTCTGCACTCTCTCTAGAGCTATTACTTCCTTCCTGTAATGTGGTGACCAGAACTGTACACAATACATCCCAGTTGTGGCCTCACCAGTGTTTTATACAATTCCAACATTATATCCTTACTTTTATATTCTATACCACTACCAATGAAGGAGAGCATTCTATATGCCTTCTTTACAACCTTGTCGACTTGAACTGCTGCCTTCAGGGACTTGTGTACTTGTACGCCAAGATCTCTCACTTCATCTACCCCTCTTAGTATATTCCCATTTATTGTGTAATCCCTGTAACTGTTTGACCTCCCTAAATGTAGTGACTTATTGATGACCTCTAGATTGGGCAGGAACTTCTTGACTTGGTTTACCAGACATGCGAATATCTGGAATTTAGTCTGAGGAGCTATAAACTCCTTGATTGCTCTTGACTTCTGTGGATCATCTCTGACACCAGAGGCATCCACAATACAGCCAAGGAACTTGACAGTCGGCTACGAGAATACACATTTGTTGTTGTGTGTAAGTCCTGCTTCCTGTAGGCATTGTAGTACAGCTCACACTTTAGTATCATGTTCTGCCTGAGTGGATCTGTGGATCAGAACATCATCCATGTGACTTACGACTCTATCAAGTCCTCCCAGGATACTTGACATTGTCCTCTGGAAGATGTCTGGTGCTGACTTCATGCCAAAGGGTAGTCTGTTGAAGCAAAACCTCACAAATGGTGTAATAAAGGTTGTGAGCAACCTGGACTCTTCATCGAAGAGTAGTTGCCAAAACTATGATTTGCATCCAGCTGCATTAAGATTGAATGCTTTCCCAATCTTGCTAAGTCCTTGTCCACGGATGACAAATGATGCACTTTGCATTCAAATGCTTTGTTCAGCTGTGTAAAATCTACGTAAATTCTGATAGACCTGTTGGGTTTTGGCACCAGGACCATCCCCGAGCACCAGCTTGTTGGTTCTGTCAGAGGAAAAATGACCCCCTGTTTAAGCACAGGGCAGAATCGTCCCAGATTTGTACTAAGTGCAGTTAGGAAAAACAATGTTTTACCCGTCGGCTGCAATGGCGGCTTCTCACATCGTATTGCCCCAATCCTGCCACATTAATTATGCATTCCCTCTGTTTCGATGTGCGGTGGGCTCTCATTCACCCACCATGCCATCACCTCACCGCTTCATCATGACTGGCGCCATATTAAAAGTGCAGCAGCACGCGCACCTCTCAATGCTTCCAGCCCACGACTGCTGCATGGAAGGCATGGCTCCGAAAGGCAAAAAGACTGCAGCCCCCAGGTTTAATAATGCATCCCTCAAGCACCTTTTGGATGCAGTGGAGGCCCGCTTTGATGCCTTCTACCCCTGCTCTGGCCGCAGGATGGGCACCAACATCGCCAATCTGGCTTGGGAGGCAATGGCAGCGATAGTCAGTGCCAACGCCCTGCAAAAGAGGACGGCCACCCAATGATGCAAGAGGATGAATGATCTCCTTCGTTCTGCCAGGTTAAGTCACTCTT
The DNA here is from genome assembly GCF_964194155.1 of Cetorhinus maximus. Classification (NCBI taxonomy): domain Eukaryota; kingdom Metazoa; phylum Chordata; class Chondrichthyes; order Lamniformes; family Cetorhinidae; genus Cetorhinus; species Cetorhinus maximus. The sequence continues at coordinate 193,589,936 of NC_135879.1, forward strand.
CTCATCACTCTCAATTCACACACTCCCAAAGCCATCACAAATCCACAGAGATCTCACTCCTCAAGGGACAGCGCCATTAACTCTCATGCACACCCTTACATCTCCATCAGGCTCATATCCTCTGGAGCTCATGTCCTTGCCCCGCCCATGTCCCAGCTTACCACACAAACATTCCGCACAGTGCCATGTGTCCTGCTTACTCTCTCTCCATCTGTTTTCATGCAGGGGAAGCCTGATCACACCAGCTGGGAGAGGTCCCAGACCGTGGGTGGAGTAGCCCACATTAGGCCCCTCACTCACTTTGAGGAGTATGCCATCAAGCTGACTGGCGAAGACATCAACTGTGCCTGTGGTGAAGGTGAGGTCAGTGGCGAATACCCTTGTAAGGATAGTGCACCCCATCATCCCTCTCCCAACGCAACTGTGAGTGCTCTCTCTCCTGCTTTTGACTGTGTTGACATGCTCTAATTATCTCTACTTTGGTTCACAGGGAGCTCTACCAAACAACGGACACCCTCAGCCAGCCAATCCCTCAGCTCCATCCAGGTCCTCACCTCCAGCCAAGAGGACTCCTCCTCCAAGAGCTGAAATAAGCAGCCTGGAAGACCCATCACAGTGCTAACCCTCTACCTGCGCAGAGATACACACCTCGGTGTGACCTACAGCAGGCTTGGGTTCACAATCTGGTGATCACCGCATGGACACGTTCACAGCAGGAAGAGGCAGGTTTGGCTGAGCTCCCCAGTGCTTGGTGGACTGCTAGGGAAGAGGCATCTGTGAGGCTGAGTCGGATGATGAATCCCTGTATTTGGCCTTTCAACTCATCCTAGATAGTCAGCAGAAGGTGGGGGAATGTCACGCAGAGCTGCTGGAAGCCCCCAAAAGAGTGGCACATGAGTTGGAGGGGTGCATCTGCCTGCTTTCTGATGAAATGATGCCCACATATGCGTGTATGGAGGTCTCCATGGGAAGGATGGTGGACACCATGAAGACCCTAGCCCAACAGAACATGGAGATGTGTGCAAACCTGCACTCCATCACGGGGGCCATGGGTGAGTTCCTGCAGTGGTGACGCAAGAGGGAAATGGGGCACCTCGACATCCCCCCAGGTGCTCCTGACTTCAAGGAGTCAGGCTGGGACCCCCGTACCTGAATGGAGGAGGAACGGCATCTGGGCACCCCTGGGTCATCTACTCAGGAACCTCAGAGGATCCACGCCTGAGGTATCAGAGGCAACAGGGCCAACCATTGCACAGGCTTTCTCACCCCAGCAACGGATGTCAGGGCAGCAACTAGAAGTCTAAGGCATTCAAAAGTTAAGAAATCCTGATCACAGTTGGTTGAATGGGTGAACACATTTTGTCACTTTACAATCTGGAAATATATGCACTTTCGCTGAATAACGTGTAATGGTGTCTATTGGCTTCATTGACAAGCTTTGCGAGTCCTCTCACTGTATCACCGCCACCCCCAGCACCCACCCACCCCCCCCTCCGCCCCCCCACACCACCATTCCCCCATGCCCAGCAGTTGAGCTGCACGCATCTGGAGGACTGTGTGTGTGGCAGAGCCTTTCGGAGGCTGGTGCAAGCGCTCTCTCATGCACGCGGATCCTTCCATTTCACACTCCTCTCAGTGTTCTGAGTATTTTCAGTGCTGCCTATTGGGGCTCGCTTTCAGTTGTCCATCTGAGCTGACCTGCATCTCCTCCCACGCATTGATCACTCTCCCATACAGCACCTGATCTTGCCCACCACGCCTCTCGTTTCACTTTCGATTTAGCCTGCACGGTGGTAATGCAGTTTTTCTTTTGTTCCCCCATCCTTCCCTACCCCCAGTCACCCATATCATTTTCCCCATCACTGTTAACCCGCCTGGTATCACCTTTCCTCCTCCCCTTATTGACCCACCAGCCACAACCCTTTTTTTTCGGGGATATCCAGGTGAACGTGCATAATCCCTTCCTCCCCGTAAATTCCATCCCCATCCACGTTACTCTCCCGAACTCCTCCTGCCTACCACCAGAGAATGTGTGTGCCTCTGAGTCCCCACCAACCACCCTCGCCGTCGCTTCTACAGTCGAACCCTCACCCTCCCACCATCCTGCCTCACTGTGCCCTCGGTCATTCTCACCATTCCCTCGTACCATGCCCACCCTCAGTTTGCTCCCCAGGAGGCAGTTATGGACTCATCAGAGCCCTACATTGCATACTCACTTGGACTCCCCTCCTCCAGACCCCTTCCCCATTGGACCTCCTTACCTTGCCCACCCCCCTCCCCCCTCCCCCACCCTGGACTCCCCCCCACTTAGTCCTTCTCCCCTCCTGACTCCTTCAGAAATCTACTTCTTCCACCACCCTTAGTCCTTCCCCCTTCCTGACTCCTTCCTCCAGCCTTACTTCTCCCTCCACCCTTACTCTCTCCCCTCTCTGCACTCCTCCCCCTGCCAAACCCCTACCCTTACACCTTCCTCCCCTTACACCTACCTCCCCAGTTGTTGTCTTCTCTCCCATTACCCCCTCCTCCCCCTCCCAACCTCCACCCTGACACCTTCATTCTCCCCCTCCCAGCCACCCCCGGACACCTTCGCGCCCCCCCCACAAACTCAACTTACCCCTACCCGGACACCTTCGTTCCACCCTCACTCCCCCGGCAGCTTTGTTCCCTCCCCCTAACCTCACCCCGCCCGACACCTTTGTTCCCCCCCTTCCAACCTCACCTCCCCTGACACCTCTTCGTCTCCCAGTCAATCCTTTGTCTCCCACCCCCCAGTAATCTTTCTCCCCCAAAAACAGTGGGACCTCCTTCTCCACCTCCTTGATGATCAACTATTGTGAGCAGACCCTCAATTGTGACTTTCCACCCTCCATCAGCTGCTTTGCAGCAGAACCATGAGCATCTACCAAGTATGCCATGGAGATTCTTCCAGGGCCCCATTGCTGTCAGGCTCCAGCATTGCCTGCTCCTCTGATGTCTGCATTGTGAGCAAGGACCTGGTGGTAAGTCCCAAATTCTGCATGTCACATTTGTCAAGACAAGTTCTACGCCGGCATGTTTTCCTGCTGTATTACAATGATGTTCCTGACAATGGCAGGAAACACAGCCCATTGACAGGCTGAGCGGACGATTGCAAACTGGTGTGAAACCGATTTTTGGCCTTCTCGCCATATTGCCTGCTCATGCCACCGAACACGCTTCTTGCTGCAACATGCAGCCAGGACTTTTTAAAAATTATTCTTTCAATGGATGTGGGCTTCGCTGGCTGGGCCAGCATTTATTGTCCATCTCGAGTTGCCCTTGAGAAGGTGGTGGTGAGCTGCCTTCTCGAACCACTGCAGTCCATGTGGTGTAGGTACACCCACATAGCTATTACGAAAGGAGTTCCCAGATTTTGACCCAGCGACAGTGAAGGAACGATTTATAGTTCCAAGTCAGGATGGTGTGTGGCTTGGAGGGGGACTTGCAGGTAATGGTGTTCCCATGTATCTGCTGCCTTTTTCTTTCTAGGTAGTAGAGGTGGTAAAGTGACCCTTCTTTCTGCAAAAATGGCATTTGGCCTCTTTAGTGGAGCAATTTTCACACCTGCATTATTTGTTGCCACACCTAATAAATTTAGCTGGGAAGGTTGATGGGCGCTCTTCCTGCCTCCCCCTACAGCCAACTCTCTACTTTTAAATTTAACTTACTCCACTGAGTCAGTCATTTTCAGAATATGGTTCTCCCTGACACCCCAAAATCACTGATCGATTTTGCTTCCTGGCCACATTTTCTCTGTTCAGTTGAATTCCTTTGTTAAGGTTAAATCATCTTTCAACTACAAGTGGCCAGACAATGCTTCATCCAAGACTCTGACAACAATTCTGTCATCTTTAGCTCATCTTTTAAGCTGCCACATTCACAGTTCTGTCGAAGTCCATACAGATTGTTGATAAATGTATCAATACTTTCCCTTTGTGCTTGGGTACGCTTGTTAAATTTAGTCGGCTTGACACTGGTAGGCTTTCGCAGATTGAAGTAGGCATCAAGTACTTTTATTATTTCATCATATGTAGTTTTTTCTTCGTCGATCCCGTGCCTGACTTGGGTATCATCTGCACAGCCACCCATTACATACAGTAGTGCACTGACCTGCTTGCCGTAAGGCCAGCTGTGGTGTGATATCTGGTAAATCATCGGCACCAATTCAGCTACGCTTCTGCCTAGCTGAGACCTGTGACCTGCTTGAAGTTTTCCAGTAATGGCAGTGACTTTTCCATGCATGATCCTTCACTTGATGCCATTGTATAATATTCTTAGTCTCGTTGTACTAACACAGAATATTGACAGAGTCTGTCGAGGTAAGGAAAACATTAACTATATTAGAACATCTTTTACTGTGGTTTCCTTGCCATGAGATCTACAAGAGAGATCAAGGTCATGTGACATTTCATCACTTCCTACGATGATATATAATATGTGTCATTAGCCTACCACAGTTAGAATTAACCCCTTATATTATACTCCCCCCAAGTCTTTGATTATCCCCATTATATCACAATGACAATTGCCAACAAGAGAGAATCTAACATATATCCTTGACATTCAATGGCATTACTATCGCTGAAACCCCAATACCAGCTTCCTGGGGGCTTACCGTTGACCAGGAACTGAACTGGATCAGCCATACCAATTCTAATTTCTTCAACATGCAGCAATGGATGAACAGACATTTCCTCCAGCTAAATATTCATGAGGATGGAAGCCATTGACTTTGACTCCCAATACAAACTCCATCCCCAAGTCGCTGACTCCAAGGCCGGAATTTTCCAGCCCCTCATGCCAGCGGGATGTTCCAGTCCCGCCGATGTGAACGGAGATTTCAATGGCTCACCGGCCCTGCTGCGGGGGAACCCACCGCGAGGGGCTTGAAGAATCCGGCCCAACATTCTCCCTGGCAACTCTCTTGAGTTTGAACCAGGCTGGTCACAAAATCTATGAATGGACTAAGTCCAAATCTGTAACTTAAATTTGAGTTAATAATTTTTAACCATTTATTTATATACCACGGCTATTTATATATTTTCTATTGAATCACAACAACCTAGTGTGAGAGCAGTATTTAAATAAACAAACAACTCCTTCCAGTAGTAGTGAAAGTGGAGAGGTGAGGTTGTCTTGTCTATTGGTATTTCTGTTTGAATGATTACTCAGATATACAATTTGTAATCAGATAATGTTGTATATTAGGTAATGGCGTATGTTATACTGGTGGCATGTGTGTTGACCCTTTCACATACATCTCATTTCACTTTGCTGAGACCAATTCAGATTACAATAATAAGACTACGCCATCAAGGATCAAATAGGTTTTGTTAAGCTGACAGAATCCTATTTTGCAGAGAAATTTAAATAGAATTTAATGGAATGCAGTTGTCAGTGGGATGACAGGCAATGTAATTTTCATACAGCATTAAGTCAAAAATGGATATAACATTATACAAGAGCAATTACCTTTTTGTATAGTTATCCTTCCCAGATACAACCATTCACGGATAATGGTGGCATGTCAGGCAATCAAGTAATTGCGTGATACCATTTGATTTGAGATTATGGCCAATGTCATGGATAGAACCAGAATAAAGGATGCTGATTTTCACAAAATGAGTGAACTACTTCCCTATTGGGAGGATATTGGGCAACTGTCGATCTATTTGTAATGTGACATTCAAGCACACCGACTACACAAAGGTTATAAAACAGGGATCCTTTATTCCACTGGCATCAAATATTTATTAACCTTAATGGAAAAGCTTAACTCTGAGAAACAAACTTTGCAATGGACATTCGAGGCCAACACTTCAGATCCACCTGGATACCATCGAGAGCATAACTCCTGATCTTCAATTAGCTGGGCAGCAGAGTTCAGTTGGTGGGGCTCCTATTGCTAATTTCCTGTGACCACATGAACCCAATTATTTTGTCTCCCATACATGAAGGGGATCTTCCTCTCCTTGTGGCTTTCCAGACTCAGGGTGTAGCCAAGGTGGTCTGACTAGGTATCCAGATGCTGTATGGCCACTTCAATTCCACTTCCCAGCCACCATCAGAGGCTTCAAGCTGCCCTATTCATGGCCTTGGCTCTTAACATGTTGCAACTCACAAGCCCTGGCTCCTGTTCCTGCTCCTGGCTGATGCCCTTTCTCTTTACTCAGAGCATCTGGCTCTAACTCCCCAGCCTGTTAAAGACACTAATCCTTGCACAGAGGGGCCCATAGGGGCCAATGCACCATCTGCTAGTGGAGGCTCCTGCTACATATTAATTGAAAAGCAATAAATGTTTTATCTTTATACTGTACATCAGTGAATCTTATGTGGTGTTGCTCACAGTGAGTTGGGGGTTTTATAACAATAGGGATATTATGAAAAGTTGCATTACCAGGGATGCTGACATCAGTATGGGAGGTGACGCTGAGGACTGGCAGCACTAAAATATATGGGTATCAGGACCTAGCAATGCTGGTAAGGCAGACAGTGAAATCTAGGGACACTTGGTGATGAATCATGGGAACTATGGATATTGGGCAAGGAATTCTAATCCGTATGACTGCCCTGTTCCTATAACCCTATTTATCCTGCTATGGACAGACGGGGGTTTAATATAAACAGCCCTAGTTTCTCTTCTCACTACTCATCTGTAAACAGAAAGGTGTTTTGATATTCTTCCAATTTTATAAGCAGTGGCGTGTTTCCCAACCCCTCAGTTTTGGTGTGATCCAATTTTCTATTAATAACCCTACAACAAACTCAACATAGGTTGAACTTAGAGGGTTAGTTTATTTGCATGCACTCAAAACATGGGAGGGGGGGCTTGCTATGTAGACCCCTGCAGACTCAGAGGGATAGAGAAAAGAAAGATTTACATGGCAAAGACGACAGAGAAAAGAATTATTGTTTCATCTTGTCCAGAATCCACAATTAAAGACCAATGGTGTATCCCTTCACAGCGGGTGGCAGGTTGAAAATGGATGCTGGATAATTCACTTTTCCAGTAGAGTTGACTTCCACAGCGAGATAGGCACGCAGAGATGAATCATCTTTGCAGCTGAAATAGTGTAGATGGGGCCTAGTATTCAGCTTGTCAGACCCCCTTTTCTGTGCTGCTGCTAGGTAGATGGAAAAATGGCAGACTGAGGTTTCTTAGTACCACAAAGCAATATTACTGGTTCCACCAGCTAGGGGATCATGTCACATGACTCCCGCTTCTTCACTCTGGCTTTGACAAAGAGTGTGTAACCCTTTGTCTAGGTCCCTGAGATTGTTAATGCTCCAACCACTAAGTCTTGAATAGGAGAATGCAGGATCCTTTGTCCTGGCAGAGAAATTGGCTCCGGTTGGCCAGGCCTAGCGTATGAAATAAAGATGGCCTTTTTAAAGTTCCGTTTGAATTTGGTCTCTGCGGTCCATAGGGTGTTGTTAGGATCTCTTCGGAGACAATTAGAGAAAGAATTTTCCCCCCATCGGAGGGGGAGTGCAGGAGCGGGTGCATGCAGCCGCGCCTCCGATCGGCGACCCCAATCGGGGGGTGTGCCACCATTTTACATGGGTGGGCCAATTAAGGCCCACCCATCATGATGTCCACCAGGAAGCGTTATGCGCTCCCTGTGCAGGTGGGGGGTGGGGGCATTGCCTCAGCTGGGAGTGCACTCATCTCCCTGAGGATAAGCGCTCCGTCAGGGAGATTGGCGCCAAATTCAAAAATGATCAGTGCACAAAATTAAAATTTCCCTGACATGTGCCCTCATGAGACACTGTCACATGAGCTGGGACATGCCCATCACTTTCATTCAAACTTTTATTAAATTTTTAAAAACCTACATGAAACCTTATCCCACCCGTGGATGAGGTTTTATGCTTTTTCTGAAGCCCGCAAGGGCGCCTGGCCTGCCCACCAACCTTAAGGTTGGATGGGCAGGTCCGTTAACTAGTCTAAATATTTTTAAATGGCCTCAATTGGCCGTTGACAGGTTGGCGGGCGCACAGCTGATTCGGCTACGCCCCTGCCGACCTGAAAATTGAAATGATGCGGGATAACATTGGGAGTTCTGCCCAACGTCATCCCGCATCATTTTACGCGTTGGCGAGCAGGCCCCGCTCCCCACCCCCCCGCTCACTGACCTCAATATCCTGGCCTAGGTGTCAGTTTCTGCCAAACTGCCATATTAGCTCATATTGTTTGAGGGTCACAGATGGACATAGCTTCAGCCATTTTAAATAGGGTCTTTGTCCAGTTTTTTAAATTTGAGAAATTAGCCGTGAAGATACATGCATATAATATATATCCACACACACATATTTTATAAAAAATATGGAGTGTGGGGTCTGAGCCCCCTGACAATCCATTTCATTCAACCACTCTTCTAACCTATTTTAAAATATCTGCATGCGCCTGCATTTTTGTTTCAGGTCCGTGAAATGCAAGTTGGGCCTTTTGGAGCTTCGTAAACACACACCCAACTTGAGTCTGCATTCACTCACAATGTTCACTTTTTCATGCAAGAGCTTTGTGCAATATGCTTTTTGTGAGCCACAATACAGTGCCAGAGGAGGGTAGGTGTGGAAGTGGACCAGTTAGGAGGGCTGCCTCAATTCTTGGGGACAACAGCTCAGCTCCCAGCATCATTCTTTTAGCCCCTAAGCCTCACCCCTCACATCCCCCAACCACCGCCCATGCCCCATGCATACCCACTCATACACCCCATGCTCTCTCCATTCCCTCTCAAATTCCCCATGTCACCCCATTCCTCCTCCATTCTGTTGCCAGAGGGCACCGGTTACGGTTATTGGCTTAGTACACAGAGTAGAAGAGTCAATTCTCTCTTAACTCTAAATTCGCTTTATTCACATCGTTAGATCATCTTCATATAGCTTATACGTCTTTATAGACATGCAGTTTACAGAAGGTTATACCGTTTTATACCCAAAACTAGGATCTAAACGCACACCCACTAGGTTTCTCTAACACTCCCTGAGTGGTCACAGAATATAAAAGCTAATACCCGAAAAGGAGAGCTGACGCTGGCCAGGCGTTCCGTTCTCTCTCTCTTGCGTCTCTACGTTGCTGACGTAGGTTCTTCTGCTTCTGCGATGGTTGGCCTCCAGAGTCTCGCTGCCCCATGCCCGAAATCCTCTCAGTATTATACTGAATCTTAAAGCTGTGCTGTCTCTTTTCCCGTTGGTTTAGGCCTGCTTGCCTGATCTGTGGCATCTTCTCCATTGGCTCTGTTCCAAGACTTACAGGATCACCTCGTTTCCCCCTTTTCTAAATAAGGACTCATCACATTTCCTTTGTCTTCAAGAGAGTCAGCTACTTCAGAACTGGTTCCAGCCAGTTCGGGCCCAGTGACTGGAGTCAGGTTTCAAAAGTTACTCAGACCAGCAACTGGACTCAGGCTACTTCAGGTCAAAAGTTGGTTTTGCCTGTGTCTGGCAGTTCAGCTGCAACCCCTGGCCAACAATTTCCCCTCATACAACCCATGCCCCATGATTGCTATGACTATCAGACTTAATAAATGGTTATACCTTAGGCTGCCTGTTTAATTCCAAGATAAAATGGAGCTAGGAGTCTAGAAAACACCTAATCTGCATTTCTACCTAGATACAGGGCCCAGGCAATTCACCTTGCCATGGAGATGGGCATAGACATGGAAAAGTCCATAGAAAGCTATTATAGTATTAAGTTACAGTGTTTCTAAGAAATCACTGAACTTCACAGGCACATGTCAGGCCGCAACCATCTGAGAGACAGAAAGAGAGAAAGTGGCAAGCAGTCCTGTGCCTGAAGCAGAGAAAATCTTGACTCTATTGGTCATTAGGCAGAATGCAGGTGGGAGCTCATGCTCAGAATGAAGAGATTGAGTTTGTAAGGATTTATAGGAGGCTGGAAGATTCATCTAGATTATGACCAGAGGGAAGGAATCTCCAGCGTAACCCTCACAGTGAAAGTAAATTATGGGATTAGAAGTTACTCAGCTGTGAAAGTAGAAAGGAAGCAGGCCATCTGAGTGAAGAGTAGTTTTACACTGATTTTGGGAGAATAAAGTGTCCACTTCGGGGACAGCGTAAAGTATAACTGTAGTAGAATGTTTTTGGTCATGTTAAAAGCTAAATGGGTAATGTCTTGTCTGAAATTTGGGGTATAAATTTCCTACTGAGTAGTGTTTGATAATGCTGTTTTTAGGTTTTACATTACTGTAAAAGTCTTAAAACTTGAAATCTTGTGTGATCCTTTTAGTAGCCACTGTAAGTTCACATAACTTTTTAAAAGTTATTGGTCTCCACGGGGTTTGTAACACCATGCACCCTCATACACCTCATTCCCCCTCCATGCCCTTTCATGTGCTCATGCCACTCCATGCTCCCATCATGCCTCCGCCAATTTATTCTCCACAACCACTCACCCACTATCCACGATGTACAGTCCTTAGGTCCCATGCAATAGCAACGGGTGCAGTTAAAAAAAAACCCTGTGGCAACCTAATACATCTCTCATTCAAACCTCTGTAACTGAAAGCTTGAAGAAAGCTTTTAGGCTTGTAGAAAGAAAAGGTTTAATTCCTGAAGTGGCATTAGGTCTTGTAAACAAACCAGCATGTATTCAGGAGCCACGTCAAAGGCAGATTGTGCTATTACAGCCTCTTTAAACTGTCAATCACTCTACTGAGCACCCATGCTAACAAAGTTGAGTACTCCATCAGCTTTTTGAACTTGGCCAAGAATTCACAATAGCCACATTTATCAAAACAAACCATTAAAGCTCCAGAAATGAGTCTGAAAGACCAGATGGTGTTTCATTTCCATTTTAAAGCAAATACCCTCAATGGAGTGGAGCACATTTTTTTTAAACTTTCACCAGCATCACAAGGTTTTTCATAGTAAAAGATATCAAGATTCAAATCTCAGGCCAACATGTGACAGGAAAGTTTGCCAGCACGTGCTTCTACAATCTTAAAGGCATTATGGCAACTTCTGCACTGCGAAAAGTACTGTAATGCATGTCAACAATTATTCAATGCTGGTCAATGTAATTGCAGGACAGGGCCTTATGATCAATTGCTGCATTAAAAACACATCTAAAGTTCAGACAGCATCGAATAGTGACATTCAAAGGTAGCAAAATATATAACACTTATCTGTCAGAATGTTCAAACTCTTCAGCAGGCTTCCCCCAGTGGTCACAAACTCTCCAAGGAGGTGCATATTTTTTGTACTTCCAAAACCCACACCAACATACAAAAAATAGCATGGGGAAGGAAATTCAAATTTCTTGTGGTCCTCACAATGGCAACTTTGAACTCAGAAGAGGTGCATGGACATTTTCACTCAAGGCCTTGCAACCCGTGAAAAAGCCACATGAAAATGGCATGCGGTCGGGAAGGCAGAGGAAAATTGTTTTTCCGGCAAAAATAACTAAGTTCGCCACTTTGCAACTCAATTCCTGACCCTATTGGGAGACACAAATCTTGCCCTTGGTCTCTGTTTCACTCACTAACTTTGGTAATGCATTCCACAGCCTTACAACCCTCTGTAAAATAAATGGTTCTATTTTACATTTAATCTTATGCCTATGTCCCCTCATTCTAAACTGCTCAATCTCTGGAGACAGATTGCTTTTCCCTACTCTTCCCCATCTCTTCATACTTTTAAATACCTAATTATAGAATCACACAGCACAGCTAGAGGCCATTTAGCTCATAGTGCCAGTTTTGGCTCTTTGAAAGAGCTATCCAATTAGTCCAGCTCCTGACAATCCTGCAAATCTTTCCTTTCTGGAAGTTACTATTGAATCTGCTTCCATCACTTTTCAGTGCAGCGCATTTCAGATCAAATTACCCCATAATGCTCTCTTGTTCTAATGAAAATAAACTCAATTTGTATTTCCTTAAACCGAGCCATATCTTAGTTAATCTGTACTGTATCACCTCTATTGCCACAACACCATTTTTAACATATTCTACATGAAACTGCATGCAGTATTTCAACTGTGGTTCTCACCAATGCTTTATATAGAATCGCCAACTTTTCTGTTCTATGATTTTTGCTTTAAAGCCCAATATTCCACTAAAATTTTTAACCACCTTACTCATGTAAAATCCAGCATTTAATGTCCTGTGAATCTGAAGCCTCAAATACACCTTCTGCTGTGCATCACTCAGTTTCCCCCCTGCACTTACAATGCATATTTGTTACTATTCTTTAACCTAAATGCAAATGAAATCTCTCTAATACCTTTCTGCCAATGCTACCATCTTATATATATCCCCTTGCATCCATATCCCCTTCCTCAGAGTCCTTTATCATGCCTATTTTAGTGCCATTGGCAAATTTGGACACCACTCCCTTTGGACCTATATCCAAATGATTTTAATAAACTCATCACTAACCTGACATGCAAGCTTTGAGAATTCATTCTCCAGTTTCCTTCAAAATCTTTCAGAAAAAGCAAAGCAACTCCCCATGAGGAAAAATCAGCTGTCAATGGGTCCAGTTTTAAATGCGAATTGGAACTGGTCCAGCTGAGCTGCTCCCAGTTGGCCAGTTGAGCTGCTCCTTGTCGAATAATTTCCACTTGAGTTGCCAAGCTAGTTCTGTTTGTGTCCAGTTTGTCTTGGCCCTGTTTGATCAACTCTTTTAGAGGAACACTTTGACCTTGGGACCGGGTAGAGGGTGGGGTGTTGGTAGCCGTGAGAGCAGGGAGTGGAGATTTGGTAAGTGTGGGTGGGGGTGGTTTGGGTGTTCAGAGGGATGGAGATTATTTTAATTGAGACCAGGGGCGGGGGTTACATGTTGTCTTGTTGAGACCTTCTGCTGGCCGACTCGCTCAATTGCAGTGCCACTTGAGTCACTCAAACTCTTCCTGCAGACTCCCAGGATCAGGTTCCACAGGCTGTCCTAGAAAATAAAGTACACAAGGCACCCCTTATGAGACAAACAGTCAACGGACAATCCCTTAAAATACAGGATATCTAGTCACCCTGCAGCTAAGTATTCAAAATTTGCAAAAGAGAAAATCTAGAAAATTAATTAATTCCATTCATATAAATACCACCAATATATGAAAAAAACCTACCAATAATGTGTCTGTGTATGCTGTAGTGAAATATAACCTGACTGGGCTGCTCTGTAAGTTTCAATTTTTTATTATTCATTCACAGGATGTGGGTTTCGTTGGCTGGGCCAGCATTTATTGCCCATCCCTAGTTGCCCTTGAGAAGGTGGTGGTGAGCTGCCTTCTTGAACCGCTGCAGTCCATGTGGTGTAGGTACACTGACGGTGCTGTTCGGAAGGGAGTTCCAGGATTTTGACCCAGTGACAGTGAAGGAATAGCGATATATTTCCAAGTCAGGATGGTGAGTGACTTGGAGGGGAACTTCCAGGTTGTGGTGTTCCCATCTATCTGCTGCCCTTGTCCTGCTAGATGGCAGTGGTCGTGGGTTTTGAAGGTGCTGTTGAAGGAGCCTTGGTGAATTGTTGCAGTGCATTTTGTAGATGGTACATCCTGCTGCTACTGTGTGTGGGTGGTGGAGGGAGTGAATGTTTGTGGATGTGGTGCCAATCAAGTGGGCAGCTTTGTCCTGGACGGTGTCAAGCTTCTTGAGTGTTGTGATGCATAAAAACACAAAACACATGATGCAAGAGCCAAATAAACAGTGCAGGGCTCCAAAAAGAAACATAGTTAAAGTGCAGAAATGTTAAACTGCAGCAGTAATCAAAATACTGAACTTAAGCATTTACATGTTGAATGCTTCATTGGATCTTTGTCTCTTATTGAGGTCCTGAATCTTCTCGGATACAACTCTTTCCTGAAAGCCTCCTCCCCTGGGTCTGGATGTGGCAGGTGAAACATACTGCAGACTAAGAGAAAAAGTTTAAGCTTGAAATTAGTTGGGACTTCCAAGACAGGTGACAAAAGGTCTCCAGGACAACCCCCTGCTGCAAGAAATTACATCCTCTGTGCTGCCTGCTTATAAAACAGCCTGCCTGTTCATCAGACCTACAGATGTCAACAGCCAAAGTCTTGACGAATGATGAACTCATTCTTTGGTTGTGTGCCTTATTCTAGATTCCCTCTGGTATCTCAATACCACCTGTCAGTTTTACCTGTAAGTAAAGTCAGGGACATACTCAGTATCCTACATGTAAAATAGATTAACTCCAGGCTCTACATGAAGTTATTCAACTGTTCATTCTCAATGACTGACAAATCATTAGTGATGGAGGCAAGCTTAAAACTGCACCTACCAACACCTTTTACTGAAACCAGCTTTGAAAATTAGTTCTAAGAATCATTACCTTGTCATCAGTTATGATGTACAACTGCTCACTGACCTCTTTATGCTCTGTATAGGGGGCTTGCTGACCCTGGCTGGATGGTGCTGGGTTGCAGGCATCTCCAACACCCTTTCTTTGTATGGTGCTGGTGCATCACCTCGACTTCCAACATGATGAAAAATAATTTGCATCATTTATATATCAGCGCTGGGAGGCTGTTGCACAAGTCCAATTCTTTCTATCATCTGTTTGAGACTCGACAGAGCTGCATTAGTTACAGAAAGAGGCGTACTATGTAACATTTAAATAACAGTTGTATCTCACCTATTTTTGACAGTTCCACAATTTCCTCCCGTAGCTCGTGGTTCATAGCCTTCAGCTGTTTTTTCTTGGGCTAGGAGCCTATCAAATCTACCTTGCAGCCATAATCTCTTCCATTTGTGCTCTCAAGCCTTTGTTGCAGGCAGAGTTCTCCTTAATTCTGCCAAAGAGCGGACATTTTTGAAATCATTTAGCTTTGATTTGAAATCTCATAAACCATTGGCAACAGGAATCACTGAGAAGATATTTACCATGGCTGCGTCTTCAAGTGCTTTCTTTGTCCAGTGCGGGTGTATTGTCACCACTGCTGTTGTCCTGGACAGCGCTGTTCACAATCTTGGGCACCCTGAACCTTGGGCCACTCTGTACCTTCTGTCTGATCTTTTCATGGGTGTCTATGGATCAAGAACAATTTAGTAGCATGACACAGCATATTTTAGATTTACCTGCCTAGTCATTTGGGGCATTATAACAGGCAAATGGTTTCCATGATTCACAAATCTTCTTGCCCCTTTTGATGAAAATAAAGTTTCCTTATATCTTTGAAATCTACCTGTTAGAATCATAGAAAGGCACAGAAAGAGGTCACTTGGCTCATCTTGTTTGCACTGGCTGAAAAACAAGCCATATAGCCTAATCCCACTTTCCAGCATTTGGTCTGTAGCCCACCAGGTTACTGCACTTGAGGTGCATAACCAGACAACTTTTAAATGAGTTGAGAGTTTCTGCCTGCACTATTCTTTCAGGCAGTGTGTTCCAGGCTCCAACAGCCCTGGGTGAAAAATGTTTTTCTCATCTCCTCTCTAATCATTTTACCAATCATTCCCTCAAGTCACTGACCTCTCTGCAAAAGTATTGAGTGAAACTCCATGGAGAATTAACAATTGGCTGCATAAGGATGAGGTTAGAACTTGAAATTCACTTTCCACTCTACATCTTGTAGCCCACAGTTGTTTGATGGGATCCATCGCACCAAACAGGGATTTAAGTTGCTGATGTGATGCTGTACAATTCAACAGATGTGCTGTTGATCGATGAATTAATTAAGGCAAACTCTGACAGGCATTGAAGAATTAAGTGAAAACAGAGGTGTACCTGTGAAAAAAGAACAAAATGTTATTTGAATGTTTAAAGAAGTGCTATTAAAACAGCTCCGTAGCCTCAGACCTGTCTCCAGTAAAACTGTCAAATCCTCGCCCTCCCTGAGAAAATTCAAATAAACAAATTTTCGCTCCTTCACCCAGAATGTAACACTGCAGGGGCTTGGGGGACACACTGCTGACAGACAAACACCATGGCCAATCAGCGAGCGGTTTTTGCTAAAGCTGGCCAATCGGGATATAGCGGACGGGGACTCCTCCAGCTTAATTCTGTCTCCTGCTCTTTCGGACACATTGCCGCCTGCACTGTCTCCAGGCAGCTTGGGGGCTACTTCACTGACTCCCTCGCACTCCCCAGTAATGGCCACCTTTCACCGGTAATGGTCACTCCCCTACCTCCGCAGATCTGAACACTTCCCTCCTGCTCCCCACTATGGCCGTTCCTGCACGCCCCGGTACTCATGTCACCCTCCCCGGCACTCAATACCTCTCTCCCGCTGCTCCCTGACCTCCCAGTCACTGAATCCCTTGTTCAGGCTGCTAGCCCTCATTCGGACTGCACCTCCTGAGCCGCTCGTTCTCAGTAAGGGTTCATGAGTTGCAATCGAAAGGAGGGCGGGCGGCCCCAATAAGAGACTCGGCAATTGGGACCAGGTCGGCGAGCGGCAGAGCATGGCGTTGAATGCCAGGGATGGTTAGGCTAGTGCTGGGTCAGTTGGGAATGGCCATAATGGAGAGGGAAAGGAGGCATTGAGTACAGCTCAGGGTGAGGCAAGCACTGGGTGGGGGGGCACAAGGCAGCCATTACCAGTCAGGGAGAACAAATGACCTGCAGGGGGAAAGTGCAGCAAGGGGTTATCTTCCCCCATTATATTTGTATGTTTATTTATAGTGTTCATAATTTCTTATATTCATAACTTGTATTTGTATGTTTCTTATATTCAGTTCTTCTACTCATTTTTCCAAAATATGTACTTTTTTGAGTTTTATTCCACTTATATTTGCTGCTTTTTCAACTCATGTTGTTAATTGGTGCCCATGTAAGTTTTACCATTATCCATTCTTCACAGGGGTTATCAGAGAATGTGGCCAGAATTTTCTGCCCCCGTTCGCAGCGGGCGTGTTCGGTGACGAGATTGGAGAATCTCGCGAGAAGGCGCTAGACGTGTTTCCTGATGACATAAACCCAGGACACAATTGTCCTCTCTCCCTATCAATGGCAGGCTGCGTTTCCTGCCGTCAAACATTGGGAACTTAACTGCAATAAATTAGAAACCTGATCATTGTGGTTACATGCTGGAATCATCCCCTGATGTCAAATGTAAATCCTGCTTTGGCGTGATTTACAATTGCCTTTAAAAGGCATGAACCTGGCCGCCTGAACCTCGAGGGGAACTCGGAGGTAAATGAACATAACTTTGTGCAGCATTTGCGATGATCCCAGCAGCTCCGCGGATTCAGCATGGAGGGTGGGGTAGGGGGGGCGGGTACACAGGCACGTCTCCGCAGCAGTTTCTTCGTGGCTGGCTTGTGATGGCTGGGCAAGGGCGACAATGCAAAGGGGGATGCTCAGGGCAAGGGCAATAGCGCAAAGGGGGAAGGGGGAGAAGGCAACCTCGAGGCAAGGGCGATAGTGCCAGGGGGATCATGGCAGCACTGACCTGTTTGAACAGGGGGATGGGTTAGGGGTGGGGAAGAAAATGGCTGGGCTAATGGCAAAACATGTCAAAGATGAGCACTCCTCCGCAGCTGAGAGCGTTTAGCTTGAGCTCAAGTGACATGCTTCGAAGCAGCCAAGTCAAGCTATTGTGCCCACTCAAACAGCATTAACTCCTCACAGTGCCAATGATTGCTCCTCCACTGTTAACCCCTCGTGCGCACACTTCAAACTTGAACGAGTGCTGTGGTTCTGCAGAACCATTGTGCGACTGGGCAAGCCTGAAGATCCTGTTGGGAAAGGTGGCCATCGAACACTGATGGAGGGGCATGCTCCTGGTCCCTTGCATTACGTTTCTGTCGACATTGAAAAGTCACCTTCCTGGTACAAACAAACCGCAAAGCCTTGGAGTCAAGGTGCCTCTCAAGACCTGCACCTGGGATGTGAGTTCAGGATGCAGTCGAGTGGCTGAAACTGCTGCCACTTGGCCATATGGGGGTGGGGCGGAGCTGGATGTGGGGGTGGTGAGTCATCACGCGCACTAAACTCTGGGGCCTTGAGAGGCAGCCACAGGCGATGACTTGACCAAGAGTGGTCCTTAGGCGACAATTGCTGACCCTTGTGTCTCTCTTTTTGATACTGCAGTAAGGAGACCATTGGGAACATGGAGTCCGGTGATCTCACTGTCTGCCTGATTGCTTATAGGCAGGAGAGAAGAAGGAGAAGAATGTGACGGAGGTGCCTGGCTCGCAAAAGGGAGGGGCAGGACCCTGAAGACAACGTGGCAGCACGGCGTCCTCCGCACTCAGAGGATGGACCCCGCAGAGCCGTCGTTCATAGGTGCATCGCTAGACTCAGGGTCTACAGGTGGCGCATGTGCTACTTGCAGATGAACGAGAACCAGTGCCGCCGACGCCTGTGCATGTCAAGGAAACTAGTCATGCACATATGCCACCTTCTGCAGGATTTGATACCACAGGGGCTTGGAGGGCATCCACTGCCATTGGCAGTTAAAGTTACCACCGTGCTCAATTTCTATGGCATCGGTCCCTCCAGGGTTCCACTGGGCACCTTTACAGCATCTCACAAGCCTCCACCCACAAAGGTCACGGACGCCCTTTTTGCCAAGGCACACACCTTTGTCAATTTCGACAGGGATCAGGCAAGCCAGGGAGCAAAAGCCCTGGGATTCACTCAGGTTTCCAGGTTTCCACAGGTGCCATCGACTGCAACCACGTGGCTCTTAAATCTCCCCGGCAACAAGCAGTCCAGCACGTGAACCGCAAAGGCTTCCACTCTCTCAGTGCTCATCTGGTCTGTGACCATAACAAACAGATCATGCAGGTCTGCGCAAGATACCCCGGAAGTGTCCACGACTCGTACATCCTCAGTAGGCCTCAGATCCCTGACATCTTCCAGGGACCAGACAGGATGCAAGGTTGGCTTCTCACAGATAAGGGCTATCGACAAAGGATGTGGGTGAAGACGCTTGTGCGGCGGCCTCACACTCCTGATGAAAGAAGCTACAATGAGGCTCGTGCTGCAATCCGGAGTTTGGTTGAGCACACGGTAGGCATCCTGAAAATGAGGTTCCGGTGCCTGGACAGATCTGGTGTAGCACTGCAGTACAGTCCCCAGAGGGTGTCATGCACCATAGTGGCTTGCTGTGCACTACAAAACCTGACGGTGCAAAGTGGGGAGGACCTTTGGGAAGTGCAAGAGCTGCACATCTCCTTCGATAAGGAGGAAATTGAAGGAGATGAGGATGATGAGGTCCTGGAATGTGAAGGTGCAGGCGATGAGGCCATTGCACTGGCCAGATGAGGCAGGAGTAGTCGTGAGGCCCTCATTGCTGCAAGATTCCATGAGGATGATGATGAGATGCAGCGAGGACACTCCTGAGATCTTCACATTGCATCTGGGAACGTCTGACACCTGCCTGGCTGAGGGAAGCGCACGTACGCTCTGTGAAGAGGCTCATATCATTGAGACGCTGCTGAGAAACAGCAGCCACATGGACTTTACGCCAACTTGTTCCTTTGCCAGGCATCATCACCTGTTCCCTTCAGCACCACACCACTTGTCAGGAATGGTGTCGAGATCGGTGGGGGGTGGGGGTTTGCCCTGCTCCAAAGGTACTGATAGCAAACATAGAAAATCACGGAACGTTTGGGTACAAGATTCTTGCAGTAAGCACAAGCCACATGGAGGTGCACGCATCAGTAACCTGGACAGTGACTTTCAAGCCAGACAATCACTTTGATCAAAAGGTTACACTCTGCATAGGGGAAAGGTCCTGGGCTGCTACAGTAGGAAACAAGGTTTCACATACAAATACACAAATTAGGAGCAGGTTAGGCCACTCAACCCCTCGAGCCTGCTCTGCCATTTAATAAGATCTTGGCTGATCTAAATGTAACCTCAACCCCACATTCCTGCCTACCCCTGATAACCTTTCACCACCTTGTTAATCAAGAATCTATCTAGCTCTGCCTTAAAAATATTCAAAGACTCTGCTTCCACCACCTTTTGAGGAAGAGTTCCAGACACTCAACCCTCTGAGAGAAAACATTTCTCCTCGTCTCTCTTAAATGAGCGACCCCTTATTTTTAAAACGTGGCCCCTAGTTCTAGATTCTCCAACAAGAGGAAACATCCTCTCCACATCAACCCTGTCAAGTCCCCTCGGGATTTTAAAGGTTTAAATTAAGTTGCCTCTTACTCTTCTAAATTCCAGCGATTGACATGAGCACTGCTCAACATAATAAGGAGCCATAGAGGAGGAGACGTCCTTGGGAGTGTATTTACAATGGTTAACATTAAGTACAAGTGATTAACATCCGTGCCCACATTGTGCAACTAAATCTTCTTGACCTTTCTAACCTGCTGCTATGTCTTGTTGTTCCCCGACATCCACAGCGGAGGTGGAGGTGGCCTGCTGACCCTGTTGTCTGTGATGACCTAGGGCGTTCCCTGGAGGGCTGAGGACTGGAGGGCCCTGGCCTGCTTTCAGGGTCCTGCTGTGTGGCAGTGGCACCCTCCTCAACCTGTGGAGCTGGAGCTGCTGGAGCCCAAAAGAAGAGGGGATTTGGATGGGCTGGACACTCCCGGAGACACCTGGGTGGATGGCACAAGGGTGTGCATCTGCAAATCCTCCTCGCTATGGGTGCTTGAGGGCCCCTGACTCCTTGAGAGGAACAGGCAACTGGAGTGAGTTCGAGCTGCCCCGCCCCCCTCTCGCGTTCACATTGATGGATGCCTGAAAGTGCATGAATGATGGAGTGCAGCTCTTACAGCAGTGCAGGACCAATATCCTGGACCAAGGTTTCCATGGTGGCTGCTACTGAGCTAGTGTTGACCTCGTTGAGTGGGCATGCCAGTGCTATCACCTCAGACTGAAGGGGGACGGACTCCCCCATTGTGCCTTTCAATCTGAGGAGTACAGCTGACAAACCTTCCTGATGTTCCCAAGTTTGCTTTTGCAGCTCCAGCAACTGAGCTTTGAGCGAACCCAGAGGCTCCTCACCTGACTCAGATTCAGCAGATTTCTGGCCTCTACAGTCCTTCGAGTGTGGCAACCTGGGAAGTCCCTGCCTCCGCCTGCTATGGATCAGACAGTGCAATGTGCTCACCAGATTGTGACCCCAAGGCTACTCTAGAACTAGGCCCCGCCGAGGGGTGTGTCTCTGTACTGGTGGAGAGTATGGGTGAGCACTGTAATAGGTCTTTAATTAGGGTATCATCAAATTCCTCTTCCGAGGTGTCTTCAAGCCTTGAGTTAAGGACCTGAGTCGTGGACCCCCTTGGCTGCTTCCTAGCTGTGCCTGCAAAAGCAAGGAGAGAAAATTAGTGCATGGCAATGGGACTGCAGAACAGCATGGTTATCTGATGAATGTTGCACTGCTGGATCCTCACTTGCTTGAGTGCCACCAACCTCACCCTCAGCACAGGAACAGTTCAGATTGTTGTCGACCAGCTGGATGGCTCTATTTTCAAAGCCTGTGAGCACCTTGATATCTGGCATTCCTCCACCAGTCTGCGACCACTCATTTTTGCTGTGTGCTAGTTTGTCCTGCATGAATACAGATGGAGGGAGCGTAAGTTGGATTCCTGCCAGGCCAGATGAAAAGGTTGCTTGGGATGTGTGTGTGGTGAGTGGTGTCATGGATGGGTTGAGGACATAATCCACAGGGGCAAATGGAGCCGTGTGTGAGAGAGTGAATGGTGATGTCCCTTGAACTGGCAGTGAATGAGGTCACTGTGGATGTGTGATGGGTTTGTGATTGTGTGAGTTCAGAGTGATGAGAAGAGTGACTTACCCTGGCAGAACGGAGCAATCATTCATCCTCTTTTAGCACTCAGTGGCTGTCCTCTTTTGCAGGGCAGTGGCACTGACCACTGCCTCCCATGCTGGGTTGGTGACTTTGCTTGCTGGTCTTTGCCCAGAGCAGGGGTAGCGGACTTCACGGTAGGCCTCCACTGCGTCCAGTGGGCGCACAAGGGAGGCTTTGCTAAATTTCGGGGCAGCATGTTTCCTCCCTTTGGCAGCCATGACTTTCCAGCAGCTTTTAATCCCTTGGAAAGTGCCAGCTCTATGCATGGGTACCCTTTAAATATGGTGTCAGGATTACTGAAGGTCTGAGGTGACGGCAGGGCGGGTGGATCAGAGGCCACCCCGCCAGCGATCCGACGTGAAACCTGTGCCTCTGCATTTTTGAAACAAAATGCTGCATGATACAGTGGGAAAAGCCGCCATTGCTATTGGTGGGTCAAACGCCACTTTCCCTGCCCGATATCGGACTTTGCCGATTTCTTGGATGATACCACCCTGTGAGGTTATTTCCTTAAGCACAATGAATACTATCACTGAGTTATAATTGAAATAACTATATCATGGCAACTAAGGTAACTATGGCAATGTTTATACCCATAATGGCTTTTTTCATGCTTCTCATTGAGAAAAATTATTTTGATATTTTTTCACTGTCCTGCGAAGGCTTCAATATAATGCAGTTTATGTTTTGATATGTAACCCTCTGTGTGTGACTACTCAAAAAAAAATTAAAAATATTGAAATAGTTAATGTACAGCATTAATAAACCTGTATTTGTGTAACACATTCACATATGTCAGGTGAGAAGATAATTATCATAGTGTTCTTTGTAACACATTACAAACTTGATGTACAAATGTGCACCGACATGCCAGTGCCCTTTTGCCTTATTCAGGCTATCTTTTAACTTGTCAATCCAGTTGGCTTCAACTGGTACGGATTCCAGTTCAAAGAATCATTGAAGCAGCTACATGACAACTGGCTCCACTTAATTCCAACTGGTTCCAGTTTGCCTGTCAACTTGTTCCAGCAGAAGTCAACCTAAATCCTTACCAAATGAGGGGATACTCAGTTCAGGTCTTATTGACGTTCAGATTGCATGATAGGAAATTCCAGAAACTGTATGCACTCACAATACAAGGAAGCTAGTGAAAACTATGAGGAGAATCTTCTCCCTGTCAGTGGGGCTGAGCGGGAGCGGGTGCAGGCGGGCGCACAGCCGATCGCTGCCCACGATTGGCTGTGCGCCACCATTTTATGTGGGCAGGCCAATTAAGGCCCGCCCAGTGTGATGCACACCTGGAAGCGCTGTGCGTTCCCTGTGTGGGCGGGGGGGAGTAGGCTGAGTCGCGGCCTGTGCTTTTTCACACATGGGCGCGAAAGAGCACAAAAATCTCCCTGAGACACGGAGCTGCCTCAGGGAGTTTAATTACATTTTGAAAAATTTGAACAAAGAGAAAAAAAGTGTCACATGAGCTGGGACATGTCAATGAATTTTAATTAACAAACTTATTTGAATTATAAATCCTTTATGAAACCTCATCCTGCCTGTGGGTGAGGTTTCATGATAAATGCGAAGGCCGCCTGGGCTCTTTGCCTGCCCGCCAACCTTAAGGTTGGACAGGCAGCTCTTTTAATTATTTTAATTAGTTTTTAAATGACCTTAATAGGCCTTTGACAGTTCGGCGGGTGCGCAGCCGACTTTGGTGCGCGCCCGCTGAACTGAAAATGCAAATGATGTGCGGTGATGTCAGGACGCACGCCTAACGTCACCGTGCGTCAT
The DNA here is from genome assembly GCF_964194155.1 of Cetorhinus maximus. NCBI lineage: Eukaryota > Metazoa > Chordata > Chondrichthyes > Lamniformes > Cetorhinidae > Cetorhinus > Cetorhinus maximus. The sequence goes on from NC_135879.1 coordinate 193,613,436, forward strand.
TTTATGCGTTGGCGTGCAGGGCCCGCCCCGCACACCGACCTGAAGTTTCTGGCTTATGATTACATGCCCAGGATTTTACCTAGGCCTGGGCCCTTCAACTAAAGCTTTGAATGATGCAGTTAAAAATCACAACAAATGATTCATTAGATAAATTCAATTGTGCCATTAAGAAATATATAATTTTAATATGCTTTATTTTGTTTGCATGCTCATTTTAAATGAATAGTTACTAGGAAAAATTGATGGTGAAAAATCTTCAGGTGAAGGTTGACCAATCTGCTTCACAGCACAAAATAAAAACAGAATTACCTGGAAAAACTCAGCAAGTCTGGCAGCATCGGCGGAGAAGAAATCAGTCAACGCCTCGAGCCCTCATGGCCCTTCTGCTGAAGGGCCATGAGGGCTCGAGGCGTTGACTGATTTCTTCTCCGCCGATGCTGCCAGACTTGCTGAGTTTTTCCAGGTAATTCTGTTTTTATTTTGTTTTGGATTTCCAGCATCCGCAGTAGCTTTTAGCTTTTTGTTTTTATTTTTTTGCTTCACAGCACTGCTTGTTGCTGCAATTTTAGCCTTACAAGCTGATCTACCACATTAAAAATAATACAGGGCATCCATCACCAGATATGGACATAATTAATTTAGCAAAATCCAAAACCACCGTTGGCATAAGACATATGGAAAGGTGACAGGACACCTTGGAATAAATTTCCAGTCCCACTGTTTTTAATAATATTGAAACGACTCCAAGCACAGCCATTTCTCCGCTGCGACATCAACCTGAAATCATATAGCTTGCAATATGACACCTTAATGTAGTAAAATTGATCTTTCACCTCTGGAGTTTTCTGAATGCAAACAGGAATGAAAGCCTGGTAGTTTCCTCTTCGTGCTACAATGTGAAATGAGTTTGATCAATATATCATAACATAATTCTATCATTAATTTGCTAAAGTGGCATACTGGCAATCTGATTGAAAAAGAGTACAAAGATTGACCCTAGTGAGGAGTGGAAGAATTAGAGCAGTAATGGACCTCCTTCTAAACTGGCATTTAAGGTTCATGGAGGACTACCTCCTCTGTGTTATGCGTAATAAAATGTTAAGTTTGTCTACAAAGAACAGGTTTATGATTCTGTCACATGTACTGCATGGAAAAAAATGACTTCCATATTTGTGAAAGTGTAAAGGGAGCTTTATTCTTCAACTGGTTATATTGTACATAATCTGGATGTTTTTTTATGCTGACACTGGCTGATGAAACCAGGAAGTGGTCCCTTCCCCAACATTCATATCCTTAATTTTGCTGACCATAAAATTTGATTTAAAAAAAATATTTTCCAACAGCAAAGTACTGATTAATTTCAAGATTTTCCTTTGTTACTTTATATGTCCTGACAGACAAAACTGCACAGAAAGGTGCATATTGTACTCATACACTATTCTCATTGCACCACCTGGCACATGTACAATCATTCAGAATGAGTACTAAATCAGAGCAAGGATCTTGATAATCATTTGCACGCTCATTACTGTAAGTAAAACTGCAGTAATGCAACCAAATAAATGGAGAACACAAATACACACAAATGTAAATGGTGTTATTCATTAATGATGTTCCTTAGCATAAGAAAAATGGCTTTATAACCTTAGACAACAGGCCTACTTCCACTGAGTAAAAATCATTGCCAGGTTTACTTGCAAATGGCAGAATGAAAAGAATATTACAACCTGCATAGTTTTTGTAAATTAGCCAATTTTGCCAAGAACTATAATTGATTTAATGTTCATTTTGCATTTTGCATTTTCTGTTCTCATGAAGTTCACATGAATCCTTCTTTTAACCATTGTGACTTCAAGCTCCAGGCTACGGCATAAATCCAGCTTTTACTGTGCAATATATTAAGCAAAAATTTGCAGTCTTCCTGCTTAATGAAGAAGCCTAGAAATACGTGAGTGATAAAAAAAAAGCCTAGTATATTTGCTGGGGTAATTTTAACTTTGGGAGATGGTGTAGAATGGCCACATCAAATTGCCTGCCTATTGTACATCACCCCAAATTTACCTTTCTATTCAGGTTAATGGAATGAAACATTTGGCAGGATGCAAAATGGTAGCTGATTTGATAGTACCCATTTTACAGTAAAAGACAATATCCGTGGAGAGAGGAAGATTGGATTTGGAGGTAGATTTGAGTGAGGGGAGTGGAGAAGCTGACATGGCTGTTGTCACTTTGGCACTTCTCTAAGAAAACGGAAGTGGCCATGAATATTGATGTAAATGGAATGGGAATTAAGACAGAACAATGAGTCTTTTGAGGAGGAAAGTCCCCTGGCCAAACAAGTGAGCATGGAGCCGAAAGTGGATGAAGAAGAGATCAGCATTATATCAAAATCCATTGAGGTGATGGCATAAGGGGATGAAACTGTGACCTTTGCTGAGGATGGATCCTTGAGGGTGAGATAAAAGAAGATCAGAGCAAATATTTGAAAATATGACAAAGGGTGAAATGCTGCCTGGCCTGCTGAGTGTTTTCAACGTTTCTGTTCTTATTTCGTATTTCCAGCATCTGACCTGCAGTATTTTGCTTTCTATTCTTTAATTTGATTCCGGATGTGTCATTAGCTGTGACACTTTTGTAACGGGTTTTACGAGTCAATGTCTAATTAAAAGGCGCATGAGGTTGCATTGTGACAGTTCTATGGAGGGTTTTCTAGGCCAAAGTCTAATTGAATGTCATATGGAGTTACTTGTGACCAGTCTTTATATAATACATAAAGTAAGCTAATATTTTCTTCACTTAACCTGGCCCAGTAATATTTAAAGCCTTACCATGTTTGCAACTGAATTAAAAATAAAACAAGCCAATATCATTCAAAATTTATGGTATGTTCTTCATGGTCAAAAATGGCAATGGCATGCACATCACATATATAAATAATGGAATGCCATAGTGATGGCATCCTATAACTGAGACCACAAAGTACCTGGTTAGCGTGCCATAGCACATCAGCCTGACTCAGTCATCACATCAAGTAGCACTCCACCTCTGTAGGAATAAGTACATGTACTGACATTTTAATTGGCAAACAACGTGTCAAAGAGGAGAAAGACATCGCTGCAACAGAACAAATGCACAACTGCATTGGCAGCTAATGATTATTATATGTCCCATTTACTACAAAAAATATAAACTCTGTCCTTCAAGGAGCCAGAACATTGAAAAACTTGGAAGCTTGGTGTTTATTTAGCAATAGGAGAAAAAAAGACTCAAAAGTAACTAAAAGGCTGATATTGGTATGACTGGCAGGAGATTAAAAGATTTGTTTTAATTTTAATCTACAAATTACCTTGTATTTGCCCTTCGTTTTGCAGGTTCTCAGTTCTAGGAGAAAGATATTTGTCTATCCTATCAGCAGCACCAAGGACATTTGTTTGAAATACATTGATGCAAAAAATAATCTCGGTAATATGCCTATGTTTGTTACACAGAGGCTGAACCAACTCACTGCAGGGATGACAACAAAACTAAGGTGAATGACCAATTAGCCTTCCCTCAAACTAATCCTGTATAGATCAACTAATTATTTTTCAAGTTCTGACATTGCTCCCAACATCTCTTCTTGATCAATATGATGTAGTCGGAGCTTAGGGTTTCACTTCTACACAGTGCAATGTATTACATTAGAGTTGATTAGACCTGCAGTGGTAGTGCTTGCATGGGCTGCCAACAGTCATTCTGTCAGCTTGCTGAAAATGAACTAGTAAAAGTTGACATGCTGGGTACGCACACTCATTGGGTCCAATGTAACCTTTGTTTGAGCTCTAGTGAACAAATGTAAGGACTGATTACTTCTTTTGTGTATGGGAAAATATGCCTCCCTCAATATAAAATCACAACTGTGTAGCAAGTATTGGTGGTACAAAACAAAGATGTTAATTCAGAATCACAGAGTCACAGGACTGTTACTGCACACAGGAAGCCATTCTGCCTGTCGCACCTGTGCCAGCTCCTCTTAGGAGAAATTTACCTATAGGTGAGAGTGACTGCCCTTGACATCAAGGCAGCATTTGACAGCATGTGGCATCAAGGAATCCTAGCAAAACTGGAGTCAATGAGAATCAGGGGGAAAACTCTCCATTGGTTGGATTCGTATCTGGCACATAGGAAGATGGTTGTGGTTGTTGGAGGTCATTCATCTCAGCTCCGGACATCACTGCAGGAGTTCCTCAGGGTAGTGCCCGAGGCCCGACCATCTTCATCTGCTTCATCAATGACCTTCCTTCCATCATAAGGTCAGAAGTGGAGATGTTTGCTGATATTGCACAATGTTCAACATCATTTTTGACTCCTCAGATACTAAAGCAGTCTATATCCCAGTACAGCAAGACCTGGACAATATCCAGGCTTGGGCTGACAAGTGGCAAGTAACATTGACGCCACACAATTGCCAGGCAATGACCATCTCCAACAAGAGAGAATCTAACCATCGCCCCTTGAAATTCAATGGCATTTCTATTGCTGAATACCCCACTATTGACATCCTGGGGGATGCCATTGACCAGGAACTGAACTGAATTATCCATATGAATACTGTGCCTACAAGGACCAGTGAGAGGCTAGGAATCCTGTGGTGAGTAACTAACATCCTGACGCCCCAAAGCCTGTCCACCATCTACAAGGCACAAGTCAGGAGTGTGATGGAATACTCTCTACTTGCCTGGATGAGTGCAGCTCCAACAACACTCAGGATGTTCAACACCATCCAGGACAAAGCAGCTCGCTTGTTTGGTACCCCATCCACAAACATTCACACCCTCCACCACTGATGCACTGTGGCAGCAGTACATACCATCTAGAAGATGCACTGCAGGTATTCACCATGGCTTCGGTTCTGATGAAGAGTCACAGACTAGAAACATTAACTCTGGCTTCCTCTCTATAGATGCTGTCAGACCTGCTGAGTTTTTCCAGCAATTTTTGTTTTTGATTCACCAGGGCTTCTTAGGCCGTACCTTCCAAGCCCATAACCACTTCCATCTCGAAGGACAAGGGCAGAAGATGTAAGGGAACACCACCGTCTACAAGTTCCCTCCAAACCACTCACCATCTTAACTTGGAAATATGTTGCTGTTCCTTCACTGTCGCTGGGTCACAATCCTGGAACTCCCTCCCTAACAGCACTGTGGGCGTATGTAAACCACATGGACTGTAGCAATTCAGGAAAGCAACTCACCACCACGTTCTCAAGGGCAATTAGGGATGGGCAATAAATGCTGCCCTAACCAGTGTCCCCCAAACCCCATGAACAAAGATTCCCCACCACTGAGGTTAAAGTGACTGACCTGTAGATGCTGGGCTTATCCTTATGTGCTATTTTGAACAAGGGTGCTGCATTTGCAATTATCCAATCCTCCAGGACCTCCCCTGTGTCTAAGAAAGGCTGAAAATTTATGGTCAGTGCCTCCGCAATTCCCACTCTCACTTACCTCAATATCCTTGAATATATCTCGCCTGGTCTTGGTGCCTTATTAATCCCAAGTACCAGCAGCCTATCCAATAACTCCATTTGATCAATTTTAAACCCTTCAGGTGTCTGAACTAACTCCTTTTTCACCATGACCTGCATAGCAACTTCTTCCTTGGTAAGGACACATGCAAATTGTTCAAGTAATACCTCAGCCTTACAGCTTGGCTCTATGTGTAAATCCCTTTTGGTCCCTAATCAACCCCCTTGTGCTTTTACCATTCACAGAATCACAGTGCAGAAGAGGCCCTTCGGCCCATCGAGTCTGCACCGACACGTGAGAAACACCTGACCTACCTATTTAATCCTATTTACCAGCACTTGGCCCATAGCCTTGAATGTTATGACATGCCAAGTGCTCATCCAGGTACTTTTCAAAGGATGTGAGGCAATAAAGTTTTGTGGCAATCAACAATGGTTTTGTTAAAAACAAAAAGCTAAAAGCTACTGCGGATGCTGGAAATCCAAAACAAAATAAAAACAGAATTACCTGGAAAAACTCAGCAAGTCTGGCAGCATCGGCGGAGAAGAAATCAGTCAACGTTTCGAGCCCTCATGGCCCTTCAGCAGAACTGAATGGTTTTGTGGTCATCAGTCTTTAATTCCAGATTTTTATTGAATTGAAATTTCACCATCTGCCATGGTGGGATATGAAGCCAGGTTCCCAGAGCATTACCCTGGGTCTCTGGAATACTAATCCAGTGACAATACCACTACACCACCTCCTGCCCCATTAAGACATTTGTGAACCAGATGTGGTGACAATTGATGATAGTTTCATAGTCACCATTACTGGAACTAGCTTTAAATTCCAGATTTATTAATTAATTGAATTTAAATTCCACCAGCTGCCTCGGTGGGATTTAAACCCGTGTTACCAGAACATTAGCCCAGGCCTCTGGATTGCTAGTCCTGTGGCATTGCTACTTTCACCACCATCTCCCCCATTTATATGTCTTTTGATGATTTGGCGTTCCATTTTACATGAACTGCCAGTCCCTTTCCATACTCCCTCCTTACTCTCACATGCTTTGTCAGCTTCTCTCTGAACCTTCTATATTCAGTCTGGTTCTTGGTTGAATTGTCCACCTGACATCTTTATCTTCTTCATCTTAATCTCTATCTCTTTGGTTTTGGTGAGACGACATCTGGACTAATGTGTGCAGTTTTAGACAGCACATTTAAGAAAGGTTATACTTGCATTGGAGATGGTACAGCAGAAGTTCACTAAATTGGTCCCTGGGATGGGGGGGTTGTACTTTGATGAGAGGGTGAATAAATTAGGCTTATGTTCTCTGGAGTTTGGAAGATTAGGAGGTGATCTCATCGAAACCTACAAGTTTCTGAAGGGGCTTGATAGGGTGGATGTTGAGAGATTTTTTCTGCTGGTCAGGGAATCTAATACACATGGGCACAGCCTCAGCATAAAGGGCCAATCATTTAGGACTGAGAGGCGGGGCAATTTCTTCAATCAAAAGATCGCGAATCTATGGAATTCTCTGTCCAAGAGGGTTGTGAATGCTCCACCATTGAATATATTTAAGGCTGGGATAGGCAGATTTTTGGTTCCTCAGGGAAGTAAAGGATATGGGGAGCGGGCAGGAAAATGGAGTTAAAGCCCAAGATCAACCATGATCATATTGAATTGTGAAGCAGGCTCGATTGGCCATGTGCATATAGAAACATATGATCATACAAATTAGGAGCTGGAGTAGGCTATTAGCCCCTCAAGCCTGCTCCACCATTCAATAGGATCATGGCTGATCTAACGTTAAGCTCAACTTCACATTCCTGCCTAGCCCGATAACCTTTCACCTCCTTGCTTATCAAAAATCTATCTAGCTTTGCCTTAACCTGCTGAGGAAAAGAGTTCAAAAGCCTCACAACCTTCAGAAAAAAAAATCCTCATCTCTGTCTTAAATGGGTGACCCCTTATTTTTAAACAGTGACCTAGATTCTCCCACAGGAAGAAAGATCCTTTCCACATCCACCCTATCAAGTGTTCTCAGGATCTTATATGTTTCAATCGAGTCATCTCTTACTCTTCTAAACACCAGTGGATGCAAGCCTAGCCCGTCTGGCCTTTCCTCATAAGACAACATGCCCATTCTTGGTATTAATCTAGTAAACCTTCTCTGAACTGCTTCCAATGCATTCAAATCTTCCCTTAAATAAGAAGACACATACTGTAATTGGTAATCCAGATATGGTCTCACCAATGCCTCGTATAACTGAAGCATAACCTCACTACTCTTGTATTCAATTCCCCTTGCAATAAATGATAACATTCTATTAGCTTTGCTAATTACTTGCTGTACCTGCATGCCAACCTTTTGTGATTCATGCAGTAGGACACCCAGATCCCTCAGCATCTCAGAGCTCGGCAATCTCTCACCAAGTAGCTAATATGCTTATTCTTTATTTGCCTTGCCAAAATGGACAACCTGACATTTCCCCACATGATCTTTGCCCACTCACCTAACCTATCAATATCCTTTTGTAGCCTCTTATGTCCTCTTCACAACTTACTTTCATACCTTACTTTCCAGAAGTGGGGATGTTAGCTGATGATTGCACAATGTTTAGCACCATTCGCGACTTCTCAGATACTGAAGCAGTCCATATCTAAAGGCAGCAAGACCTGGACAATATCCAGGCTGGGGCTGACATGTGGCAAGTAATAATTGCCCAACACAAGTGTCAGGCAATGACATTTCCAAGAAGAGAGAATCTAACCATCGGCCCTTGAAATTTAGTGGCATTACTATCACGGAATCCCCCGCAATCAACATCCTGGGGCTTACCATTGACAGAAACTGAACTGGACTAGCCATATAAACATTGTGGCTACAAGAGCAAGTCAGAGGCTAGGAATCCTGTGATGGGTAACTCATCTCCTGACTCCCCAAAGCCTGTCCACCACCTACAATGCACAAGTCAAGAATGTGATGGAATACTCTCCACTAGCCTGGATGAGTGAAGCTCCAATGACACAGAAGAAGCTGGACACCATCCAGGACAAAGCAGTCCTCTTTATTGGCAGCAATACCACATTCATTCCCTCCACCACCAAAGAACAGTGGCAGCAGTGTGTACTATGTACAAAATGCACTGCAGAAACTCACTAAGGTTCCTTAGGCAGCACCTTCCAAACTCATGACTGCTACCATCTAGAAGGTCAAGGGCAGCAGATTCATGGGAACACCACCACCTGGATGTTCCCCTCCAAGCCACTCGCCATCCTGACTTGGAAATATATCGCCATTCCCACACTTAACTTAGGTCAAAGTCCTGGAACTCCCTCCATAACAGCACTGTAGGTGTACCTACACCACAGGGAGTGCAGTGGTCCAAAAAGGCAGCTCACCACCACCTTCTCAAGGGCAATTAGGGATGGGAAATAAATGCTGGCCTAGCCAGTGATGCCCACATTCTGTCAATAATTTTTAAAAAATCTTTGTGTAATCAGCAAAACCATACCATTGATCCCTTCATCCAAATCATTTATATAAGCTGTAAAGACTTGAGGACCCAGCACTGATCCTTGTGGCACACAACTCATTACATCCTGCCAACCAGAAAATGATCCATTTATGCTATTCCTGTTTCCTGTTAGCTAGCCAATTTTCTATCCATGCCAATATTTGCCCCCCTACAATGTGAGCTTTTATTTTCTGCAATAACCTTTGATGTGGCGCTTTATCAAATGCCTTCTGGAAATCTAAGTACAGTCCACCCACCGGTTCTCTTCATTCACAGCATATGTGACTCCTTCAAAAAACTCCAATAAACTGGTTAAACATGATTTCCCTTTCACAAAACCATGTTGAATCTGCCTGATTGCCTTGCCTCTAACTATCCTTTTATAATGTCTTTAATAATACCTTCTAACGTTTTCCCTATGACAGATGTTAAGCTAACTGGTCTATAGTTTCCTGCTTTCTGTCTCCCTCCCTTTTTGAATGAAAGAGTTACATTAGTTATTTTCCAATCTAATGGGGCCTTCCCCAAATCTAATGAATTTTGGAAAATTAAAACCAACACCTCAACAACCTCACTAGCCACTTCTTTTAATACCCTAGGATGACATCCATCAGGATCTGAGGACTTGTCAACCCTCAGTTCCAACAATTTGCTCACTACCACTTCCCTGGTGATTGTAATTTTCTTGAGTTCCTCCCTCCCTTCCTGTTTTGCAGCCATTTCTGGGATGTCACTTGTATCTTCTATAGTGAAGACCAATACAAAATACCTGTTCAATTCATCTGCCATCTCCTTATTTTCCATTATCAACTCCCCAGACTCACTTTCTATAGGACTAATGCTCAATTAGTTAACTCTTTTCTTTATAAAATATCTATAGAATCTCTTAATATCTATCTTTATATTTTTAGGTAGCTTTCTCTCGTACTCTACTTTTTCCCTCCTTATTAATCTTTTAGTCATTCTTTGCTGTTTTTTTATATTCTGTCCAATCTTCTGACCTGCCACCCATCTTTGCCCAATTATATGCTTTTACTTTAAGTTTGATACTATATTCAATTATTTTAGTTAACCAAAGATGATGGTCCTCCCCTTGGAATTTTTCTTTCTCGCTGGAATGTCTCATTCCATTGCAATCAGGCAGATTCAACATGGTTTTGTGAAAGGGAAATCATGTTTAACCAGTTTATTGGAGTTTTTTGAAGGAGTCACATATGCTGTGAATGAAGAGAACCGGTGGGTGGACTGTACTTAGATTTCCAGAAGGCATTTGATAAAGCGCCACATCAAAGGTTATTGCAGAAAATAAAAGCTCACATTGTAGGGGGGCAAATATTGGCATGGATAGAAAATTGGCTAGCTAACAGGAAACAGGAATAGCATAAATATTCTGAAATATCTCCTTAAATGTCCACCACTGCATCTCTATTGATCTATCTCTTAACCTAATTTGCCAGTTCACTTTAACTAGCTCTGCTTTCATGCCCTCATAATTGCCCTTATTTAAATTTAAAATACTAGTCTTAGGCCCCACTCTTCTTTCCCTCAAACTGAATGTAAAATTTAATCACCTTATCATCATCACTGATTCCTCGGGGTGCCTCCACATTGAGGTCATTAATTCTTACCTTATTGCACAATAGCAGGTCTAGTATAGCCTGCTAATCTAAGAAATTACCCCAGAAACATATTCCAGCCTATATGTAGATTCAAAAGCCTCATGATAATTGCCATACCTTTCTGACAAGCTCCCAATATTTCTTCTTTGATACCCCATCCTACTGTGTGATTACTGTTAAGTGGCCTATACACCACTCCCACAAGTTCCTTCTTGCCTTTGTCATTCTTGATCTCTGCCCAAACCACCTCTATATCCTGGTTTCCTGAATTTAGGTCATCCCTCTCTATTGTGCTAATGTCGACTTTAATTAACAGACCCACCACTCCACTTTTTCCTAACTTCCTATCCTTCCTAAAAGTCGCATACCCTTCAATATTCAGGTGCTAACCTCAGTCATCATACAGTGATGTCTCAGCAATATCTCTGTATTGGCTATTAGATCGTACTTGTTTATCTCAACTGCACTACCAGTTCATCTGTTTTGTTTCAAATGCAGTGTGCATTCACATACAGAGCCTTAAGCTTTGTCCTTTTACTATTTTTGTAACCTTCTAGCCTTATCTGTTGATTTACTCTTAGACTTGTATGCTGTCCCTTCCTGTCACAGTCTTCTTATTATTTCCAATATTAATACCTTCCTCTCTTACCTTGGCTCTACTCTTTGATATACCACATCTATTTGATCCCTTGCCCCCACTATTTAGTTTCCAACCCTCTCTACTTCCTGAGTTATGCAGTTCGCAAGAACACTGGTCCCAGCATAGTTCAGGTGTAGACCATCCCAACGGTACAGTTCCCATTTCCAAGTGCCCCACAAACCGGAACCCACTTTTGAGCCTCATATTGATCTCTCTGATTTTATGTACCCTATACCAATTTGCACATGGCTCAGGCAATAATCCAGAGATTATAACCTTCCAGCTTTCTAATTTTATGCCTAGCTCCTCATCCTCTCTGTGCAGAACCTCTTTCATAGTTTTACCTATGTTGTTGGTACCTAAGTGGGCCACGACAGCCGGATCCTTCCGCTCCCACTGCAAGCTTCTCTCCAGCCCTGAGCAGATGTCCCAAACCCTGGCACCGGGCAGGCAAAGCAGCCATCTGGACTCTCACTCTTTGCTACATAGAACAGTGTCAATCCCCCTCACTCTGCTGTCCCCTATTTCCACTACATTCTGTTTTGCTCCCCCCACTTGAATTGCTTCCTGTACCACGGTGCCATGGTCAGTTTGCTCATCCACCCTGCAGCGCTTGCTCTCATCTAAACAAGCTGACAGAACCTCAAACCTTTTGGATAATTGCAGAGGATGACACTCCTGCACTCCTGCACTCTGGGCCGCCTTACCTGCCTCACTTGCAGTCACACCCTCCTGCCCCTGACCACTGACCAAATCAGAAGACCCTATCCTAAGTGATGTGACTGCCTCCTGGTACAAGGCGTCCAGGTAACTTTCCCCTCCCTGATGTGTCACTGTATCTGCAGCACAGCCTCCAGCTCAATGACTCTGAACCGAAGCTCCTTGAGCTGCAGACACTTACTGCAGACTTGTTTGTCCCTGGATCACACCAGCATCCAGAAGCCCCCACATGATGCAGCCTTGATGCATCACCTGCCATGCCATTCTTAATGTGTTTTAATTAATTACTTAAATATATTATTAACTTATTTATTTTACTTTTTTATATGTTTTTATTGATAGTCATTTGGTAGTACAGAACTTGAGTATTGCTTAAAAAAGACTTTTTTGTTGAAGCTTTTCATCTTATACTCATTTGGACAATTTGCATGAATATAAAATGCAAAGGTAACAACAATTTAACCGCATGAGAAGAGAGTACTGGTTGGCTGGCAAGTGGACACTGATTAATAGAGGCGTTGCCATGGAGGATGCATGAGTTGATAGTAACTGACAATTAACTGCCAAGCATTGTTTGAAATTTAAACCAGGCAGCTTGACCCTGATTGGTCAAGGTATTGCCCTGAGGAATGAACCAGCAAATAGCTGTCACTTTATTTAGCTAAAACAGGTGCAATGTGCATACATATTCTATCTGTCTGTCAAGAACAGGGCCTTGTGTATTAATATATATAGCTTCCAGTACACACAAATGCACCACACTGTGAGCCAGATTGACAATCTAAAATTGGTTGACAGTGTAATTAGTTGTCAGCACACTGAGGATTATTTAGCAAATGTTGTTGAATCATAGAATCACATCTAATGGTGGACAATATGTTTTGAGTTTTGCAAGCATGGGCTGGTTGGGTATGGTCACGTTGTGAACAATGGAAGAGATGTGCTGTTTGGTATGATCTGCCAATCTTTGGAGCGTATGGCCTACATACCTAGCATCAAAGTGGCGCTGAAATTCATGTAACACAGAGCCAACTTGCCAGCCAATCAGCACTCTCTTCTCATCCGTTATAAATGGTTGTTCCGTTTGCATTTGGTATTCTTGCAAATTATCCTGCTGAGTGCAAAATGTAAAGCTTCGACAAAAAGTCTCTTTTTCAGCAATATTTTTATTAACTTTACCACCAGTTTGTATACTATTTTAAACCTTAGGACTGGAACAGACCTTAACCACTCGCCTGGATTTGTTAAGGGAAAATCGTGTCTAACTAACTTGCTGGAGTTTTTTGAAGAGGTAACAGAGATGGTTGATGAGGGCAAGGCAGTTGATTTGGTGTATATGGACTTCCAAAAGATGTTCGATACAGTGTCATACAATAGACTTGTGAGGAAAGTTATAGGTCATGGAATAAAAGGGGAAGTAGCAACGTGGATACAAAATTGGCTGAGGGATAGGAAACAGAGAGTAATGGTTAATGGGTATTTTTCGGGCTGGAAGAAGGCTTGTAGTGGAGCTCCCCAGGGGTCAACATTGGGACCCCTGCTCTTCCTAATATATATAAATGATCTAGATCTTGGTGTAAAGGGGACAATTTCAAAGTTTGCGGACAACACAAAACTTGGGAGAATTATAAACTGTAAGGAAGACAGTGTAGGACTTCAAAAGGACATTGACACATTGGTGGAATCCATTATTAAGGATATCTTAACAATGCACATAGTATGGTAGAACAAGTTAATATAGTTTTACTAAAGGGAAATTCTGTTTGACAAATTTATTAGAATTTTTTGAGGATGTTACTGGTAGGTAGACAGAGGGGAACCAGTGGATGAAGCATACCTGGATTCCCAAAATACATTCATTGAGGTGCTGCACAGAAAGTTAATAGGCAAAATAAGGGCCCAGGGAGTTGGGATTAATTTACTAGCATGGATAGAGGATTGGTTAATGGACAGACAACAGAGAGTGGTCATAAACAGTGCTTTTTCAAGTTGGAAGGCAGTGAATAGTAGAGTACCGCAAGGATGAGTGATGTGGCCTCAGCTATTTACAACCTATATTAATAACTTAGATGAGCAAATGGGGAGTAATGTACCTAAGTTTGTTGATGATGTCAAGCTAGGTGGAAAGGTGGGGAGGACACAAGCTGCAAAGAGATATAAAGGTATAGAGAGGCTAGGTGAGTGGGCAACAAGCTGGCAGATGGATTGTGTAATGACTCAATGGGCCGTATATGTTTCAACAAGAAACAGATAAACTTTATTACAGGGAGCCTTTCAGGTACTATATGCTCGATCAGGACACTCATCGGGAAGCCCCAACCCCTCTGCACTGCTGGATTGCCCGCACTTAGGTCTCATTGGTCGGAGCCTCCCAAAGCATTACATGAACCCTGATGCTCAGCAGGAGAGGCTATAACATCATTTACTACATCCCGCCCATCCCACTTTACCTGTTTACAATTTCTATTTACAGGGAAACATAGAATATCCAACAACATATACATATATACAACTTCAGATGATTAAAGATCAAGCCTCTGAGGTGCTCTCCTTATATGGCTAGAGCGGCAAAGCTCTACCACTTGAGGTTTCTCAACAGGATCTGGAACTGCAGCATGAGACACATCATTAGAAAGTGGCAGTTCTGCGTTGGAAACTCTACAGAGACATAGGGCATGTCTATTGTAGGTCATTCTGTCACCTCAGGAATTGATGGTTCGACGTTAATCGCAGATGGAATAGTTGATTGTTGGAATGTATCTCTAGCACGAATACGATCTATACGCTTACAAACAATTCTATCTTCCACTTGTGCTTGGAAAGATAATGGACCAGTCTCTGAGACATTGGTTCCAGGAACCCAACAAGATGCACTTCCGAAATTTTGCATGGATACCGTGTCACCTACACTGAATGTACAAGCTTTGCTGTGTATATCGTGTATATCTATTCAATTTTTGATTACTCTGATTCTGCTGTACCTTCCCATTTAAATTTGGAAGCACCAGGCTTAACCGTGTATGTAGGTGACGTTTCATCAATAATTCAGACAGTGTTGAACCCGTAGTTGAATGTGGTGTTGTACAATAACTGAGAAAGAAGTGGGAAAGTCGAGATTCTAGATTACCTTCTGATAACCTTTTCATACCAGACTTGGAGGTTTGTGCAGCTCTCTCAGCTAAATCATTTGATGAGGGATGGTAAGCAGCTGTTTTAATATGTCTGATTCCATTCAGATTCATGGATTTCTGAAACTCTGTTGGTAAAGGCTGTACCATTATCAGAAAATGACGATTTAAAGTTAGCCACGTATGCTAAAACAGTGATGCAGCTTCTCGATAGTTGCGCTCGATATTGGCGATTTGACTTCGTATACATCCATCCATTTAGAATGTGCATCTACAATCAACGAAAACATGGTATCTAAGAACGGTCCTACATAATCGATGTAGTCTAACCCAGGGTCAACCAGGCCACTCCCACGGATGCAGGGGAGCTGAAACAAGCAA
The DNA here is from genome assembly GCF_964194155.1 of Cetorhinus maximus. Classification (NCBI taxonomy): domain Eukaryota; kingdom Metazoa; phylum Chordata; class Chondrichthyes; order Lamniformes; family Cetorhinidae; genus Cetorhinus; species Cetorhinus maximus. The sequence goes on from NC_135879.1 coordinate 193,628,931, forward strand.
CTTCTATTGTTGTTGACAGTGACATGCTTTCAATGTCACTGTTATTGCCTGGCCACCAGATATAGCTTCGCGCAAGCATTTTCATCTTTGATATACCTGGATGTGCACTGTGAAGCTGTGTCAAGAGTGGTTCTCTACCTTGTGGTGGGACAGCAACTCTTGATCCCCACAACAAAATTCCATCTTGATTGCTTAACGATATGTTTCTGGCATGGAATGGTCTCAAATCTTCAGATACAGGCGAATTTGACCACGCTTGCAAAACAAAGTCTCTGACATTGTTCTTTGCCTGCCTTCAGCAGCTGATGTCTTCAGGAGCACAACATCACTGGTCACAGATGCTGAAGAGATTGGGGCCAGCCCCTCCTTAAAGGTGCTGAGAGTACACTGAGAGAATGACAATACTCTGTGACACCTGGCAACGACATTCTGGCAGCAATGACAAGCACCAGTGAGGCATCAGTAATGTGTCCAGTGAGGGTGAGGCCGGACCATCACTTTTGTCTGAAGGCTACACAAAGCACAGGGAAGAGGCCCTGCCTTTCTCTTGTGCAGAAAGATTTCATATCTGAGTGACACGAACACTGCTCATCAGAACAAGGAGCCATCGGCAGGGAGATATTCTTGGGAGTTTATTAACACCTGTGCCCAGGCTGTGCAACTACATCTTCTTAACTTTCCTAACCCTGCTGCTATGTCTTGGTGCTCCCTGAACATCCACAGTGGAGGTGGAGGCAGCCTGCTGACTGCTACGCCCTGTCTGTGATGACCTTGGCGGTTGTCCTCTGGAGGGCTGAGACCTGTAGGGCCCGGCCTGCTTTCAGGGACTTGCTATGTGACAGTGGCACCCTTCTCGACCTGTGGAGCTGAAGCTGCTGAGGTCACAGGAAGAGGGGATTCGGATGGGCTGGACACTCCTGGAGTCACCTGGATGGATGGCCCCAGGGTACACCTGCTGATTATCCTCCCTATGGGTGCCCAAGGACACCTGGCTGACCCCTTGAGGAGAAGGGGTAGATGGAGTGAGATCGAGCCGCCCCGCATCCCTCTCGTGTACACACTTTTGGAGGCCAACTATGGCATCAGCGATGGAGTTCAGCCCACACAGCAGTGCATGAGTGATGTCCTGGACCAAGGCCTCCATGGCGGCCGCCATCCTGCCAGTGTTGACTGAGATGTGTGCACACGGCTGGACTTTAAATATGGTGCCCGGCGTGCTGAAGCGGCGAGGTGATAGCATGGCGGGCGAATGAGAGACCGCCTGCCACGGAAACAGCGTGTTTCCTGGGAATGCATAAGTAATGCTGCAGGCTTGGTACCATACGGTGTGAAAACCCACCATTGAGGCTGGTGGGTAAAATGTCATTTTACCTGCCCGCTACTGCACTTAATGCAAATCAGGGACGATTCCGCCCTGTATGCCTTACTGTCATATAGGGCAGGATTTTTACCTTATCGGGCAGGTGTGGTGGGCAGGCCCGGGAGCGGTTGCGAAACTGACTGCCGCCTGCGATCGGGCCCCGACCACAATTTCAGGCTGGCCGGCCAATTAACGACCAGCCAGTGTGAATCACGCAGTGCAACGCTGAGCTCTGCCGGGGTGGTGCCGGGAGGAAGGCAAGCGCAGACATTTGCCCTGAAAGCTCCATGAAGGCACAGAGCTGCCTCAGGGAGCTAAGGATTTTTAAAAACATAAATAAATAATTTTAAAATGTTAAAATCATGTTGCCCCATGTGACTCTGTCACATGCGCAGGGACATGTTGTAAATGAGATTTCAACGTTTTTATTTTATTTTTAATTCCTGTTGGAAACCTCATCCCGCCCATGGATGAGGTTTCATAAAAAATCCAAAGGCCACTGGCTTTTTTGCCCGCCTGCCAACCGAACAGCGGTTGGATGGGCAGCGAAAAGTCAGATTGAATTAATTGATTAAGGGCTTTAATAGGCTTCTTAATTGTCGGCGGGAGCACTGCTGCCTCTTGTGCGTGCCCACTGAGTGAAATATTGCGAGAGTGTATGATGACTTCGGGACGTTCGCCAGACGTCATTGCGCACTATTTTACTCTCGTTTGGGTTGGGCACGCGCCCACCCGACGAGAGAAAAATTCTGCACATGCACTCAAAATGATGGCTCTCTGCTTTTCCTCCACTGTAATTTCGTTCATTACGAAATGGAATCTGAGGCGCTCCACACGCTGGCTCCAGTCTTCCATAGCCACATCATAAGGATCGATTCTGCCAAAGAGTGGCGTGACTGGTGAGTAGTCTTTTCTTTTCCTTAAGATTTGATGTACTAATGGTAACAAGGCGAGGTGCAGCTCGGGAGGTAGTTTACGCTCGTCGCCAAATATAATGACTGGACGGACTGAACAGGTTCAACAAGAAACAAATGAATTTATTACCGAGCTTTTCAGGTACTTTATGCTCAACCAGGAGTCTCACCAGGAAGCCCCACCTCCCCCGCCCGGACTGCCCGCACTTAGGGCTCATTGGTCAGAGCCCCCCCGGAACATCACGTGACCCCTGATAGACAGCAGGAGAGGCTATACCTTCAGTTACTACAAATTATAATATAGGGAAGTGTGAAATTATTCACTTTGGTTGTAAGAATTTAAAAAATTGAATATTTTTTAATGGGTGAGAAACTGGTAAGTGTTGATGTTCGGAGAGACTTCAGTGTGCTCAGACAAGGAATGCAGAGAGTTAGTATGCAGGTGCAGCAAGTAATTAGGAAGGCAAATGGCATGTTGGCCTTTATTGCAAGGGGATTGGAGTGCAGGAATAAAGAAGTCTTGCTACAGTTGTACAGGGTTTTGGTGAAATCACATCTGGAATTCTGTGTGCAGTTTTGGGCTCCACATTTAAAAAAAGGATATACTTGTGTTGAAGGTGGTACAGTGAAGGTTCACTAAATTAGCCCCTGGATTAAGGCAGTTGTCTATGATGAGAGGCTGAGTAAATTGGGCTTATATTCTCTGGAGTTTAGAAGAAGGAGAGGTGATCTCATTGAAACCTAAAACATTCTGAAGGGCTTTGATAAGAGTATACACTGAGAGATTGTTTCTGCTGGTTGGGGATTCTAAAACACAGGGGCGCAGTCTCAGGATAGAGAGTTGATCATTTAGGACTGAGATGAGGAAAGATTTCTTCACTCAAAGGGTTAAGAATCTTTGGAATTCTCTACACCAGGGGATTGTAGATGCTGTATCGTGGAATACGTATGGCTGGGATACACAGATTTTTGGTCTGTCAGAGAATTTAGGGATATGGGGAGCAGGCGGGAGAATGGAGTTGAAGCCCAAGAGCAGCCATGTTCGCAGAGCAGGCTCGATTGGCCATATGATATACTGCTGCTCCTATTTCTTAAGTTTTTATGTGCACACATGGTGCACACCCAAGACATGTAATGTGTCCTGAAGTTCCCAGATCGTGCAGGAATTCCATCATCAGGTTGCAAATGCCCATCCATGTTCTCTATTTAACAACAAAAAACTACTGCGGATGCTGGAAATCCAAAACAAAACAAAAACAGAATTACCTGGAAAAACTCAGCAGGTCTGGCAGCATCGGCGGAGAAGAAAAGAGTTGACGTTTCGAGTCCTCACGACACTTCAACAGAATTGAGTAATATTAGGAGAGGGGTGAAATATAAGCTGGTTTAAGGTGGGGTGGGTGGGGGGAGAGAAGTTGGGGGGTGGGGGGGTGGGTGGTTGTAGGGACAAGCAAGCAGTGATAGGAGCAGGTAATCAAAAGATGTCACAGATAAAGGAACAAAGAGGTGTTGAAGGTGGTGATATTATCTAAGAGAATGTGCTAATTAAGAATGGATGGCAGGACACTCAAGGTACAGCTCTAGTAGGGGTGGGGTGGATAGACTGACAGGGCATTACAGGTATAGATTTAAAAATTATGGAAATAGGTGGGAAAAGAAAAATCTATATAAATTTTTGGAAAAAACAAAAAGCAGGGGAAAGAAATGGAAAGGGGGTGGGGATGGAGGAGGGAGTTCAAGATCTAAAGTTGTTGAATTCAATATTCAGTCCGGAAGGCTCTAAAGTGCCTAGTCGGAAGATGAGGCGCTGTTCCTCCAGTTGCGTTGGGCTTCACTGGAACAATGCAGCAAGCCAAGGACAGACATGTGGGCAAGAGAGCAGGGTGGAGTGTTAAAATGGCAAGCGACAGGGAGGTTTGGGTCTTTCTTGCGGACAGACTGCAGGTGTTCTGCAAAGCGGTCGCCCAGTTTACATTTGGTCTCTCCAATGTAGAGGAGACCGCATTGGGAGCAACGAATGCAGTAGACTAAGTTAGGAGAAAAACAAGTGAAATGCTGCTTCACTTGAAAGGAGTGTTTGGGCCCTTGGACGGTGAGGAGAGAGGAAGTGAAGGGGCAGGTGTTGCATCTTCTGCGTGGGCATGGGGAGGTACCATAGGTGGGGGCTGAGGAGTAGGGGGTGATGGAGGAGTGGACCAGGGTGTCCCGGAGGGAATGATCCCTACGGAATGCCGCCAGGGGGGGTGAAGGGAAGATGTGTTTGGTGGTGGCATCATGCTACCTCGACTACAGCTCCTCACACCCTGCTTCCTGTAAGGACTCCATCCCATTCTCTCAGTTCCTTCGCCTCCGTTGCATCTGTCCTGATGATGCTACCTTCATAAACAGTTCCTCTGACATGTCCTCCTTCTTCCTTAACCATGGTTGTTGACAGGGCCCTCAACCATGTCCGGCCCATCTCCCGCGCATCCGCCCTCACGCCTTCTCCTCCCTCCCAGAAACATGATAGGGTCCCCCTTGTCCTCACTTATCACCCCACCAGCCTCCGCATTCAAAGGATCATCCTCTGCCATTTCTGCCAACTCCAGCATGATGCCACCACCAAACACATCTTCCCTTCGCCCCCCCGGGCGGCATTCCATAGGGATCGTTCCGTAGGGACACCCTGATCCACTCCTCCATCACCCCCTACTCCTCAACCCCCACCTATGGTACCTCCCCATACCCACGCAGAAGATGCAACACCTGCCCCACTAGAGCTGTACCTTGAGTGTCCTGCCATCCATTCTTAATTAGCACATTCTCTTAGATAATATCACCACCTTCAACACCTCTTTGTTCCTTTATCTGTGACATCTTTTGATTACCTGCTCCTATCACTGCTTGCTTGTCCCTACAACCACCCCGCCCCCCCCACCAACTTCTCTCCCTCCAGCCCCCCACCTTAAACCAGCTTATATTTCACCCCTCTCCTAATATTACTCAGTTCTGTTGAAGGGTCGTGAGGACTCGAAACGCCAACTCTTTTCTTCTCCGCCGATGCTGCCAGACCTGCTGAGTTTTTCCAGGTAATTCTGTTTTGTTTTGTTCTCTGTTTAACAATCTAGCTAGTGCCCTGTTTGATATATTAATTTCAATTAACACCTCTAGACCTGCTCTAAGCTTATTAATTAATTTATTACTTTAGTAACCCAATTTAAATTCTTAATTTCCCAGCTCCTAGTCTGAAACAAATACCAAGTTTTGATCAAAAAGAGAAAAATATTCACCAACAAATTACTTACCTGGTTTTCTGTGACATCGCACTTTGAGTTTCTTCGGAGACCTCCCAATGATCCCGCAGTGACTCTCTCTGCCATTGCTTTTATCCCCAATGCGCTCTGACCTCTCCCGTTGGTCTCACAGTGACTCTCTCCTCCATTCCTTTTATCCCTGTTGTGCTCTTTCCTCTCTTACTTAAAGTTGAAATGAAATTATTTTTACATTAACTTCCAACAAAGAAGGAGCTGGTGGTTCTTGTCAAGTGAAACGGGTTTGAATTCTCATATAAATAAAAATATTGCTTATTTGAATACACTGAATCTTACCCTGGCAATATAGACCATTTTAAAATGTGCCACTTTTTTTTAAAAAAGCATTGATTTTAACTTTTAAAGATAAATATTATTGATTGCGAGTTAAATTTTATAAAGCAAGGAAACTGTCACTTAAAGTAAAGATTTTGATTTATACATGCCTTTCATGACCTCAGGATATCCCAAAGCACTTCATAGCCAATGAAGTGTTTCTTTTCCAAACAGTCAGTGTAACAATGTAGGAAATGTTGATAACCTGGCATTGAGTACTGTATTCTGTCACTGCCCAGTCTCACCGGAAATGAGACAGCTATCAGGAACAGAATTCACCTGGCAGTGACAGCATTCCTCCCACTTCCACCACCCACTCTCACCAGGAGTGAGGCAGCCATCAGAAGCAGTACTCACATGGCAATGACAATGTCCCATTCACTTTCACTGTCCTCACACAGCAGGGGTGAGACAGCCATCTTAAGAAGCATTCACCTGGCCGTGACAACCTCCCCCGCCTTTCACCACCCACTCTCAGCTTGAGTGAGACAGTTATCAGAAGCAGCACTCACCTCGTAGGCACAGTGTCCCTCTCACTTTCACCACCTACACTCACCAGGAAGGAGACTGCCCATGAGAGCAGACAGTGAAATTGAGAAGAACACTGTCACTGCCAAGTGAATATTGATTCTGATGGCAGCCTCCTTTCGCTTTCACCGAGAATGAGGCTCTTACCGAGAATAAGGCAACAATCAGAAGAAGCATTCACCTGGCATTGACATCCCTCTCCCTTTCACTGCCCATTCTCAAAATCTATTTAACCTCTGCACAAGCTTAATTTCATGAACTACTCACAGGAGAAAGCAGCTTTTACTTAAGCTCCACACTTCCAATTGGTGGAACAACCATTTAATAGAGTCTGGTATATATCCACATTTTGGTCTGGAGGATGCTAGCAATGAGCATATTTTGTTATGATCACCGTGCCATTTGCCAGAACTTTGTGTTACCGGTTATTAGCTAAATGAAGACTCAGCCCTGCTCTGTCCATTGTCTGATACCTAGTTAGTGATTATACATCTTTGGAAAGAGTGGTGGGATGTAAAATATATAGAGTCTCTATGGGGTGGAGATGATTACAAAATGATATGGCTAACAATGAAATTCAAACTCAAGTCAACTTGCTCTGAAGAAGAGTCATAGGGACTCGAATCGTTAACTCTGTCTTTCTCTCCACAGATGCTGTCTGACCTGCTGAGTTTTTCCAGCATTTTTTGTTTTTCGTTCAGATTTCCAGCATCCGCAGTATTTTGCCTTTATTTCTGTGGCTGACTTGATTTGATACCTGAGCTAAGCAGCTCCAAAATATTCTGTGATAATTGAATAGACAACCTGGCTCGATTATGAAACCTGGAGAGCTGGATCTGGCACCAAGGGCTTGGATTCTTGCCACATGGCTGGAGATGACTCTGCAATTAAGTCAATGCTCTAATGAATGCGGTGTTCCTGGCTCCAGGCTGCTATGTTATGCAAGTTTGCTTGTTATACTCTAGTCTTGATGTACTCTGCCAATCTATACCTAGGCTGTCAGGGTTTAAGCAATTGGAATGGATTCCTAAGCATGGAGTGTCCGCTCACCATCCTGACTTGGAAATATATCGCCGTTCCTTCACAGTCGCTGGGGCAAAAATACTGGAACTCCTTCCCTAACAGCACTGTGGGTGTACCTACACCACATGGATGGCAGCGGTTCAAGAAGGCAGCTCATTGCCACCTTCTCAAGGGCAACTAGGGGATGGGCAATAAATGCTGGCCTAGCCAGTGACAACCACATCCCATAAACGAATAAAAAAAATCTAGAGCTTGGTTTAGACAGATTCAAAGAGCTTCTCACACAATAAAACCCTATTATAAGTACCCTTGTGCAAACACCATCTTAGGGAAGAGGGAGTTGCAGGTGAATTATTTACAGCTCTGCTCTGCAGAGTAAGGGGTTAACATCTCGACCAACTTATACTGATGTAACTGTGATACAATGTCAGATAACTAAGGCCAGAAATTTTTGTCCTCATTGGCATCGGGCGTCATGGCAGAGGTGAGCAGACAATATGGCGGGAATGCCAAAAATTGATTTTATGCCGTCATGAAACCAGTATGTGATTGTCCGCTCCACCCATCAATGGTGGGCCGCGATTCACAACTCCCAATGTCGGGAATTTCATTTTAATACATTTGCATCTAATTATAAGCCCTGCTCACCGGAATCATCCCCCCACACTGGATCATCCGAGCACGTTGGCGTGATTGCATTTAAAAGCATTTAAACAGCATTTAAAAGGTGTGCACCTGGTGAGCTGAACTTCGAGGGGATCTCGGAGGTGAGTGCATAGTAACATTGTACAGCACTCATGAGAGCCACCTGTTCAACTTCAAGGAAGAGGCGTCGTGCATTCAGGCGAGAACACAGGCAAGTTGCCTTTTCCTGGCTGGCTGACAGTGCGGTACTGGGGCAAGGGCTGCACTGTGGTTGGGGCGAGTTGGGAGCAGGGGGGGCAAGGCAACCTGGTCTGATGGTAGTGCACAAGCACATGCTGGGGGGCAGGGCAGGGAGGGAAGAGGCCACGCATTAGGCAAACCTTGTATAAAGTGAGCATTCTTCTGCAGCTGAGACAGTTCAGGTGCAGCCACATTGACATGCTTGGAGTTGGGCCTCTAGCTTATCTGTCCACTGCAGCAACGCAGAGCCATGAAAGTGCCATTAAATGCTCCTGAACTTTGCACCCCTCAGGCACAGACTGCAAACTAATGAGTGTTATAGGGGGCTGAAGATCAATCGGATGACTGGGCAGGTTGTGCAATCCCCTTGCGAAAGCTGGCCATGGAGCAGTCACTAGTGGAGACGTTCACAGCCCCTTGCAATGTCTTCATCCTGGTTTGGACCGGTCTCCCTGATGTAGTGCGGGTTAAAGGAATGCCTGCGCCTGAGCTGAGAGCACAGCATGCAGTCCAGTGGGTGAAGCTGCCACCAATCGGTCAGGTGGAATGGGGCGGAGGTGGGTGGAATTTTGGGCAGCCATGCCGTGCGCCAAACTCTGACCATCCAAGTGGTAGTCAGCACTTTCTGACATGCGTTAAGGGGCCTTGAGACGGAGCCGGAGTTGCACACATAACCACGAAAGGTCCCAGGAGACAAATGCTAACCCATGCATTTCTCTCTTTCATCCTGCAGGAGGAGTACATCAGGAGCATGGAACCTGGTGACCTAGATGTATGCCTCACAGCTTACATGGACCAGAGACAAAGGAGAAGAGAGTGATGGAGGTGCCTGGCTGGGCAGATGGAGGACCAGTATCCTCAAGAAGAAGGAGCAGTTGGGGCTCTTACATGCGCTGCTGCAGAGCCACAGTGAGCCAATACAAGTCGGTGCCTAGCTAGACCCAGGGTCTACAGATGCCACTTATCATTCCTGCAGATGACTGAGAACCAGTGTCACCAAAGATGTGCATGTCCAGGGAACTGGTTGCTCACATATGCCACCTGCTGCAGGATTTAGTGCCACGGGGACATGGAGGACATCCATTGCCAGTGGCCGTGAATGTGACCGTGGTGCTCAACTTCTATGCCAGTGGCTCTTTCAGGGCTCCACATGTGACCCCTGTGGGATCTTGCAAGCCTCCACATGCAAATGCATTCAGGATATAACGGACGCCATATTCGCGAAGCCACACATATCTGTGCATTTTGCCTAGGATCAGGAAAGCCAGGAAGCAAGAGCCCTGGGATTTTCCCAATTTCCCCAGTATTGGTGCTAGTGCTCCACAAACTAGAACCCACTCCTCCCACACCAGTCTTTGAGTCATGCATTCATCTCCTTAATCTGATTTGTCCTATGCCAATTTGCAAATGGCTCAGGGAATAATCCAGATATTATATCTTCTGCTTCTTAATTTGGTGCCAAGTTCCTCATATTGACTATGCAGAACCTCTTTCTTTGTCCTGTCTATGTCATTGGTACCAACATGGACCACGAGGACTGGTTCCTCCCCCTCCCACTGCAAATTCCTCTCCAGCGCTGAGCAGATGTCCCGGGTCTGGCACCGGGCAGGCAACATAGCCACCTGGACTCACGCTCTTTGCTGTAGAGAACAATGTCAATCTCTCTGACTATACTGTCGTCTACTAACACTACATTCCTTGTAAATCTTCACGCTTGAATGGTTTCCTGTACCACAGTACCATGGCCAGTTAGCTTGTCCACCCTGCAGACCCCCTTCTCATTCAAATAAGCTTAAAAAGCCTCAAACCTGTTGGACAATCGCAAGGGCTGAGGCTCTTGCACTCCTACCCTCTGGGTCCCCTTATCTGCCCCACTTGCAGGCAAACTCTCCTGTCCCTGACCACTGACCAAATCATATGACTGCCTCCTGGAATAAGTGTCCAGGTAACTTTCCCCCTACCTGAAGTGCCGCAATATCTGCAGCTCGGCCTTTAGCTCTATAACCCAGACCCAAAGTTCCTGCAGCTGCAAACACTTGCCGCAGATATGTGTGCCCTGGATCACACCAGTTTCCAGAAGCTCCCACATCCTGCAATCAAAGCACATCACCTGCCCTGCCATCTCCAATATGTGTTACTTTATTAGTAATTGCTATTTAATTAATTATAACTAATAAAGCCTACACCTCCCAATAGGTTTCGACGCTGCCAGTAAACTTTACAATACTGATAAAACAATACAGTACTTACATTACTAATAAAACTAATAATGCCAATTACTGGTTTACCTTCTCCTTCTGCTGCACCAAAGCGGAAATCAAATACTGGAGGCTGAAAAAGAGTAGAAGGAAAAAAACACCTCCTCCCCACGCTTCACCAAACTCCCCACTCAGCACATTATGCTTCTTGCAGTAAACCTTACCTAAAGCACCTCTTCCCCCCTATGCACTAAATGCCCACTTCAAACCAAATTCCCAAATATACTCACTCGGTCTCTGTCTCACTCAGGTTGAAGTCCCCTCTCACTGATCATGCAGCTCCTACTGACTGTGTACTTTAAAAGTCCCTTCCTTATATAGAGCTGTGATGAGTCACTCTCTAGCTTAGCTTCCTGTTACAGTAATGAACACATTATTGTTTTAACAGATTTTAACATCTGGAATTGCTTCTGCACTTGAGATATTCCAGAGAACGATGTCTCAGACCCTGGAAGACATGGAAGAAGTTATATGTTATATGGATGACATTCTCATGCATAGTTCTTCAAGGGAAAAACCTGGCCATCATGTAAGCAGGTTAGACATTAAATGACGAATGTGAATTTACAAAGCCTATAATAAAATTCTTAGGCCACATTGTACAATCTTTGGGAATTACTGCCAAGCCACAGAAAACCAAGGTCATTATATCACAGAATCACAGAATTTTAACAGCACAAAAGGAGGCCATTCGGCCCATTGTGTCTTCACCAGTTCTCCAAATGAGCATTATGACATAGGGTAAAATATTATGCTCGGCGTGTGGGCACATATCCGACACACCCAAGCGTAAAATGACGCATGTGCCCCGACGTCATCACACAGTCTCGCGATATTTTGTTTGGTGGGTGCGAGCCAGAGTCGGCTGTGTGCCCGCCGATAATTAAGAGGCCTATTAAGGCCATTAACAATCTAATTAAATACAAATTTACACTGCCCATCCAACCTAATGGTTGGCGGGCAGGCGAAAAGGTCAAGCGGCCTTTGCATTTTTTAGGAAACCACACCCACGAGCAGGATGAGGTTTCCTAAAGCAAATAAACATTAAATAAAAACTTTATTTTTGAATTAAAAACATGTCCCAGTTCATGTGACAGAGTCACATGAGGGGACATGTTTTATTAAATTTTTATTCTCTTTTTTTTTTTTGCACAGCGCTTCAATCTCCGTGAGGCAGCTCCATGCCTTAGGGAGATTGAAGCGCTCTTTCTCGCGTATGTGTGAACTGTGCGCTAGGCCCGGCTCTCCCTTCTCCTCCCAGCCGCACAGGCAGCACTCAGCGCTGACACTCACGATCCACGCAGGACAGGCCTTAATTGGCCCGCCCACATGAAATCGCAGTACGGAGCCTGAGAGGAGTTTGTGTGTGCAGGTCAGCGGCATGGAAGAGCTAAGCCTGTAAGCCTACCACTGTGTCAGTAAATGAAACAAATTGAAAGGATCCTCAGTTTGAATTCGTAAGATAAAATGTGATTTGCCTGGTGTCTGTTTAAAGTTTATGGGTTGTTGTTGCCTTGGTGAAGATTTTAGGAGTGATTAATTTGAGGATTTGTTTAATAGTTATTATGGTAGTAATTTGTAGATGTGTATATGTTTAATACCTTGTAAAATTAATAAATGCTTAATTTAATTTATATAAAAAACCTCTCAGAGTCTTGGTAGTTTCATTTCTGAATTCACAGTTGCACCTCAAACATACAAAATGAAAATCTCATTTATGACAGTTGTTTAAAGTTTCCCTCTGGGATTTTAAACAACTCAGCCTTTACCAACTGCTCTGTCATAACAAGGAGTGAATTGGTTCCCCTCTATTCAACCTCCTCAGTTGGTCACAGCAAACATTTTTAAGTTTCTTTTCCTCGTGGGTGCCTTTTCCAAATCCAAATGTATTTTTTACTATCTATACAGTGAACTATAAGGAGACAATCATAAGGTTTTCTTGAGTCAAAGATAGAGCAAGTTTATTAGCTACTAAACCCAAGAAAAAAATAATAAAATATGCAATGTTACATACACACACAGATATCAGAAGTAAGATAAGTTAGAGTCCAAATAAAAAGTTAAAAGAATATATAGTTAAGTCCTCTGTTTGTCCTTGAGGCATAGATTGTTGAATGTTGTGGCTGTTTTAAGTTAGTTGGTTCCTTTAAAATCCCAGAGATGAATTGAAGTCCACGTAACTGCATTTACTGGAGACAATTTCTGTTTTTTAATCCGTAATCCATCTTCCAGAAATTGGTGAGTTTCTCTTGAGGTTCTTTCTGAAGGATATCTCTTATGCTGGATTTTTAGACCGTAGAGATCAGGCTTTGAGCTGAACTTGAGAGAGAAAGAGAGAGAGAGAGAGAGAAATTCCTTACAGCTCCAGATTCCTCTGCTTCTCCTTGGCAAACCCAGGTCTTAAAGCCCTGCTCGCTGTATATTCCAAAGGAATGTAATTATCATGTATTTTGAAATCATTGTTGTAGAACAAGTAATTACATTTTGATGTTTCATGTCAGAAGCATTTGACACATTTCAAGACAGCTGAAATCAACAGGAGATTGGGTTCTTTCAGCCTCCACAGGGGGTTTGTTTATCTGCTGGCTGTATATCCTGGCTGGCTAGCAGTTCCCCATTAGCTTGGTGGACTCTTGGTCTAAACTGGAGCGGTAAGCGCATAGGAATGCAAATGACATGCCATTCCTTTCAATAGTCCTTTTTGATGTGGACCTTGACACCCCCCCTCCCCCACAAGGTGTGAAATTCCATGAGAAACATGTCACTATGTGGATTTCACTGCAGACATGCCCTGGATTTATGGAAAAGGTCAATTTACAATCCCAGACATCAGGTGACTTGTAGCAGCTATCTTTTGTAGTGTATTTTCTTGTATTTTAAAGAAAAGGACCTATTAAATAATTCAGTATGCTTTTAGTTAGCTGGTAAAGTTATAGGTAGATCACTCAGTCACAATTTCCCATCGTCGTGATGCTACTCACACCCATGTTCACACTTTTCATCAAGCAGCTCAGCAACAAACTCCCTTACCTTTTGCAGAACTAATTATTGCACAGTGCCAAGGAGGGTGAAATGGATTATAACCCTAGCCTCTTTTTGGGACCAATCCAGATCAGGTGCACTCCTAAAATGATCACCGTCACTTAAGATTGAGAAAAAATGGACCTCACAGACATTTGAATGGGTCTGAAGAACTGATCTAACTCGTTCCAAAGGAAAGGAATGAGTTGGGAATAATACTGTCCTCCAAATAGCCTTTTTAGCAAGTTTCAGTCATATTATAACAACCCGGATATTATAAGGGTCTGGGCATCTCTCCTCAAGAATGTACCTCCCCACTAAAGAGTGCTCAGAGACAGGTTCTTGAGTTTCAATACAGAAGATTACATGAGACAGTATATTTTCTAAATTATCTAAAAATTTATTAAAGACCTGGTCATGCAATTCACATTTGATGGAAAATTCAATGACTGCATTAATAGTTCTAGGAAAGGAAAGTATAATCTCATTTCTAATAAAGGTTCCAAGTTTTAAGTCTAACTAATGTTACAATAAGGTATTTAAGATATCCATCAACACTTAAAGTAACGTTTACCTTAAATACCCAAGTATAAAGCTGCAGAGTTTAGCGAGATACCGCGATCCCAATTAAGGAGAGAAGTATTGTCACTGCACTGGAGTAGCAGTACCCTTACTATGAGAAATGCTGGAGTGAATCCAATGAATCTAAAAATCTACTGTATGGTTCCAATATTTATACTGTTTCTAAGCTGCAAGCTGCATAACTTATATATTTTATGCATGGGGGTTTTACCCTTTGACAAGCAGGTTCATCTCCTTCTATTTCCCAAATAAGGCTGACCCAGCAGGAAGATGATTGTCAACATCCTTAGAGCAAACAGGATGTTGAAAGGTACAAGTGGTGGTAACTTCCTAAGCACACAATATTGTCTTAAGATTAGAACTCAGTTCCGTACTTTCAGTTGACAGGTGCTTTAGGGGCCTCTGTGGAAAACAAGGTTCTCTCTTGTCAGATTGTGGTAATTTACAATGATTATTTACAAAATCTGTGTGAGCAATGCCTTACTGAGGTGATGTATCCACAATTTGCAGGAACCAGTTCCTGTTTTTCAGATACTGCCTTGCGTTAGGGGACGGAAGTTCAGGGATGAGAGCAATGTGCCACAAGATACCACAGGATGTTGGTGTCCTATGCCCAGCATGTTTATTACCTTCTTTTACTCTTTCAGGCAGATGAACCCGGCTTTTAATTTTCTAATCCATACTTCGTAAGAAAATCACTCTTTAATCTTATCATTCCTTCTTTTAGTTGAATCCCTTCACAAGGGAACCCACACATATTGTTCTCATAAGCTATGGATAACTTCAGGAGAGTGAGGCTGCTTTTACTGCTGCAGCACACAGCAGAGTTGTGGCAGCCTCCCTGGTAAAGCAGGGCATCCTCACACACTGTTTCTCTGTGAGCTGTGAACTCTTCCCTGCAGCTGTAGTTCCCTGTTGCTCCTTCTCCAGTCACAATGGAAATGCAAGCACCAAGCCTGTTGAAATCAATCAGAGGTTTGCCAGAGGCCCCTGTAGTATAAGGGTCTGGCACATATAGGGTTAATGTGGGACTGAGTACAGTACTGCCCACACAGAGATGTAAGGTACCACATTACGCACACCCAGGGTCAGTTGAGTGTTGGACAGAGCCATGTGTACCAGCAAGTGTGGAGACAGTTCCTATTTTATACCCCTTACTGTATATTTGTAAATGGTAAAGGGTCGATAAAGACTGATAGTTAACCTACGTATGACTATGAAGATTTCTTCAGACCTACCAAACTGTAAACAATACCATACAATACCTCCCTGCTGATTTCCCAAATTACTTCTGCCAATGTCAGCTTGAGCAGCTAAACCCACTGCCCCTCAAAAGAAAAACTGAAATGCAACACACTAGCTGTCAAAATTAACTAACCAGTTACTTACCTGAGAGTAGCTAATGATCTCTTTAAAAATCTCTTGAAATGTCATCTTCCAGGCTGGGTTTTGCCATGATATCTGTGACTAATTCAGAATTAGAAGTTTGAATGCCACACAATCCTAATTAGCACGCTTAAAAAATAGGCACATTCAGGCAGGCATGTTAGACATCTAAAATAAAACTTGATTCAAAATAGCAATGGCTGAACTCTGTGCACATAATGGGCGTGTGCCATTATAAATTGGCTTTCAGGATCCCCGGTCTCACTTTTGGAGGTAAAACATGCTGTTCCCCTGTTAAAAGTTCCGCTCTATAACTACAAAAAGCTCATAACAACTAATAATCATTAACAGGATTATTTTTATATTATTTCCCTATGTGTAACATCAGAATAGCCCTCTTTAACGTTTGTGCAGAACAGTTTGTATAAAGTTAATTTTCCATTTGTTCTATATCTCAGAGATGATTGATTCTTGCCATCCTATTAAACAGTGATTTACATTTTATTACCTTTACTCAGCTGCCAATGCTTTTCATTTCTGCTTTCATGGAAATATGACATGTTTGCAGATGCATATTAAAGAATTTCATTAGTTCTTATCAATGCAGACTATTTGAATATTAGGAAATGTCATGCCAGATCTTTTGTGTTCAATTTGTGCCTGATGGACGTCAAGGCACAATTTTGGTTTTGGAAAGATATAGAGCTGTCGACTCCTAGAAGCCAAACAGAGAGCCAAGCAATCTGTCAAGGAAGCACTTTCTGGCCACAATATTGGGATATGTCTTCCTGTAGTCAAAACTAACAACACACTTAAGCTGTCCAAAGGCCTCTGAAATAAATGTTTGTTTGTTCATTCCTGATTGAAGAGTTAGTGTTAAAAGCAAAAAACTGTGGATGCTGGAAATCCAAAACAAAAACAAAAATAAAAATACCTGGAAAAACTCAGCAGGTCTGACAGCATCTGCGGAGAGGAATACAGTTAACGTTTTAAGTCCGTATGACTCTTCAACATAACTAAGGAAAAATAGAAGAGAGGTGAAATATAAGCTGGTTTAAGGGTGGGTGGGACAAGTAGAGCTGGATAGAGGGCCAGTGATAGGTTGAGATTGCCAAAAGATGTCATAGACAAAAGAACAAATGGGGTGCTGACGGTGGTGATATTAGCTAAGAAATGTGCTAATAGGTGACATTAAGGGTAGAAAGCAGGACGAGCAAGGTACAGATAGCCCTAGTGGGGGTGGGGTGGAGGAAGGGATCAAAATAGGCTAAAAGGTAGAGATAAAACAATGGCTGGAAATACATTTAAAAATAATGGAAATAGGTGGGAAAAGAAAAATCTATATAAATTATTGGGAAAAAGGGGGATCAGAAAGGGGGTGGGGATGGAGGAGAGAGTTCATGATCTAAAGTTGTTGAACTCAATATTTAGTCTGGAAGGCTGTAAAGTGCCTAGTCAGAAGATGAGGTGCTGTTCCTCCAGTTTGCACTGAGCTTCACTAGAACATTGCAGCAGGCCAAGGACGGACATGTGGGCATGAGAGCAAGGTGGAGTGTTGAAATGGCAAGCGACAGGGAGGTCTGGGTCATGCTTACGGACAGACCGAAGGTGTTCCGCAAAGCGGTCACCCAGTCTGCGTTTGGTCTCTCCAATGTAGAGGAAACCGCATTGGGAGTAGTGAATGCAGTAGTCTAAATTGAGGGAAGTGCAAGTGAAATGCTGCTTCACTTGAAAGGAATGTTTGGGCCCTTGGACGGTGAGGAGAGGGGAAGTAAAGGGGCAGATATTGCACCTTCTGCGGTTGCATGGGAAGGTGCCGTAGGAGGGGGTTGAGGTGTAGGGGGTGATGGAGGAGTGGACCAGGGTGTCCCAGAGGGAACGATCCCTGTGGAATGCCGCCGGAAGGGTGAAGGGAAGATGTGTTTGGTGGTGGCATCATGCTGGAGTTGGCAGAAATGGCAGAGGATGATCCTTTGAATGCGGAGGTTGGTGGGTAATGAATGAGGATAAGGGGGGCCCTATCATGGTTCTGGGAGGAAGAGTTAGTGTTGTAAGTTATTCCATTGTTTGCAGAATGCCAGATGTTTTAACCTTGTCTACGCCTCACATACTTAATTAGCGCTTTATCAATGCATGATTTGACTCAAAAACTCCTGCACCCTAAATGCTTTACAGAACAAATACAGGTATACCCCATTTAAAGCCTGTTTTAATAGCGTGTTTTCATTTTAGTTTAGTTTGTAGACAGCATCTGTGGAGGGAGAAACAGAGTTAACAATTTGAGTCCATATAAGAGTCATATGGAGTCGAAATGTTAACTCTATTTTTCTCTCCACAGATGCTGCCAGACCCGTTGAGTTTTTTCCAGCATTTTCGGTTTTTATTTCAGATTTTCAGCATCCGCAGTATTTTGCTTTTACCTTGGTTGTAAATTAGGGATGTTTCCCTAAGAGCACTGCCTCCAATTTTGTTTTAGCATGACGACTGAGCATGTTCAGCCTTTTTTTAAAAAACAAACCGTCACTTCGCCACTAACCTCTCCGCTCCTCCCACTCACTGCCCCCATTGGCCCTCTTTGCTCATTGCTTCCCTCGCCGACCCCCCCACTCACTGTCTCCAATGACCCTCCTGCTCATTGCTACCCTCACCAACCCTCCCACTCGCAGCTCCCCTCTCTGACTCCTGCTTGCTGCTTCCCTCTCCGATCCTCCCACTCACTGCCTCCCCGACTGTCCCACTCACCTCTTCCCTCCTTGACCCGCCCACTTGCCGCTTCCCTACTGCTTGCTGCTTCCCAACACCTGTCCCACTCCCTCCCTCCCACTCACAGCCCCACTCACTCCCCTCCTCCCTCCTGCCACCCCCTCCCAAGCCTTCCCTCACAGCGAGTGAGAGGGAAGCTGTGAGCAAGCGGGAAACAGTGTGCGGGAGGGGGCGGGGAGCAGGAGAGGCAGTGAGTGGGAGGGAGCATGAGAAGGGCAGTGAGTGGGTATGTTGGCAAGCAGGAGAGGTGGTGAGAAGGAAGGTTGGGGAGGGAAGCAATGAGCAAGAGGGGCCTGAAAGGAAGGGGAGGGGAATGCTGAGCGGGAGGGTCAAGGAGGGAAGTGGCAAGCAGGAGAGAGCAGGAGAGGGAAGGGTTTCCTCATACGCATATGCGGTCATATGCAGGAACCCAATCTCTGCAAACAAAAGGAATTTGTTCAAGCCTTGCTCCTTTTATGAATTATCTGGGAGCTTGTGGAGCCTATATTTTCCCTTTGTTTTGTCTATGGCAACACCTTGGCCAATCAGAGTCAACTTGCCAACCAATCACCCTTTTCTCCTATAATATAAATTATTGTGATCATTTGAAATTTGGCATCCTTGTGTTTGTCCAGATGAGTGCAAGACAAAAAGCTTCAGCAACAGGTCTCTTTTTACAGCAATATGATTAATATCTCTATTGAAACATTTCCTGTTCAGGATAAACAATCTTCCATAGCACCCCATAACTCAGATTTCTTCAGCTTGGTATCAGTTAATTTGCTTTGCCTACACTGCTCTGAAACCTGGATATCCTTGCAGTAGTGTGACTGACAGAACTGTACATCCTACTCCAAGTGTGTCCTTCACAATGTTTTGTAAAGACTTATTACCAGCTGTTTCTTCAGGATGAGCGGCCAGGTTGCCTGATGCATTAACACTCAGTTTTTTCTTTCTGTGACATTCTGCCATACAGATTGCCCCCTTTCCTATACATAACCCCTTCTTCCTTACCAAGAATCTACCCGAAGCCTCTACTAGGATGGTTGTGCCACTGGCCTGGTTTGAAAATTGAGTTTCTTTCTTATTTTGTCAAGCAACTGTGTAAACATTTTGTGTGCCCTGCAGTTTCATTAACCAAACTTTTGACACTTATGGCAGTTCAGTCGCTGAGTTTCTTGAGAAACATTCAATGAACTTTATTGCAGGTGTGCTGTGATGGCTACATTTTTTTTTAAATCCTGTACTAGATCAGGTTCTCTGAAATGGTACACTCCCATGATTTAATTACCAAGTCACAAATGACCAAGCACAAAGATATTTATTTTATTTTGTTTGAAAAGGTGCATTTTGTGATTTAACTTGCCCTTTACTGAAATGCTTCTAAAGACCGGTGGTAAATTTTCCATCTTTTGTAAAGTTAATGTTGTGGAAAAATGACGCATTATTTATGTGTTTATTTCTAAACACAACACCTGTTGTAGCTACGGCATGAAGGAGATACGTCAGCTCATTTAATTCCTCTCTTGGAAGCAGTTTAAAATGCTGTTTCGTTATTATGTAAACACTCTTTAATTTTTCTCACTCTCCTAACGGTGATCTGTTTGACTACTATTCCATTAAGGAATTCTTACAAGTTGTCAAGTTGGTGGAAAAGACAGCAAATGGTTTTGTATTTACAACATCTCCTGGTTCATTAGCAGGGACAGTATTCAGGGAACAGATAATTGTCTATTGTGTTTCATCTAAATTGGAAAGAATATTTTGCAATCACTTCATCTCCAAAAATATAGAGCTTTGACAGATGAAGCTTCACATTGAAGATGCGGAAAGCAGAATGAAAGAAAATTGTTTATGCATTATGCAAAACTGTTTATGCATTAACTAAAAGTGCCAACAATTCTGAAGAAGAGTCATACGGACTCGAAACGTTAACTCTGTTTTGCTCTCAACAGATGCTGTCAGACCTGCTGAGTTTTTCCAGCATTTTCTGTTTTTATTTCAGATTTCCAGCATCCACAGTATTTTGCTTTCAACAATTCACAGGTGTCCTTTGTTGGGAAGGAATGGGCAGCGGTGGCCTTGGTGGCGGGGAGCGGGTGAAATCAGATAGGCAGGGGCAGATGAGGCTTGCAGAAAGGAGAGGTTGAAGTGGCACAGGAGAATGTGGTGGGGGGTGGGGGGTGTGGGGGAGGGGGGGGAGGAGGTGTGTGGCGATGGGGGATTGGAGGAAAAGGTCAGGTGCTCTGGAGGGAGTGAGTTAGAAGGTCTGGGCTGGGTGGGGAGAGGTGAAAGCGGTGGAGATGGGGTAGGCAGGGATGAGTGGGTAGGAGGGTGGGAGATGTTGTGGTAGATGGGAGAGGGTGGGGCAGGTTGATGGGCCGGAGGGAGTGCGCCATGGTGGGTGAGATGGGTTGAGGGAGGTGGGTAGGAGGGGGTGGTGTGGGCAGGTGGAAGGCAATGAGATGGACCAGAGAGGTTGGGATGAGTTGGACAGCTGGTGGTGGGGTGGACAGGAGAGAGAGCATGGATTGATGGGAGAGGCTGAGATGGGATGGGTGAGAGGAATTGGGTGGGAGGAAGGGAGTGGGGCAGATGGAAGGGGGTGAAGCAGGGCAGATAAGTGGTGCCTCCTCATGACATTATCAGTGTGAGGCTTGCTTGTTTTATCTGCAGAATCTCATCAGCCTATAACTGGCGGGCTGTTCCTCCTTCGTATGCAAATCCCCCAACCCCCACCACCACCAAACCCATCTAGCCCTTGTTTCAAAATCAGAAAAGTGTGCTCAATGATCATCCTTGTGGCCCCATGACTCTAGTTGTACCTAGGGCAAGTGTTGTGGAGAGGGGATAGCTCTAATCTCCTGATAACTACCCTCTGATATCCCTTGGCAGGTGGAACAGTTGGTGAATGGCTGACAGGCACAAGGTTAAGGCAACACGACAGCTGCCTGGACACCTGGAATAGATTATTCTAATTGTTTGTTCTGTAAATCAGTTAGTAACCATTATTCTTTTTATTTTCTTCATTCATGGGATGTGGACTTTGCTGACTGGACCAGCATTTATTGCCCATCCCTAGTTGTCCTTGAGAAGGTGGTGGTGAGCTGCCTTCTTGAACCGCTGTAGCCCATGTGGTGTAGGTACACCCACAGTGTTGTTAGGGAGGGATTTCCAGGATTTTGACCCAGCAACAGTGAAGGAACGGCGATATATTTTCAAGTCAGGGTGGTGAGTGACTTGGAGGGGAACTTCCTGGTGGTGGTGTTCCCATCTATCTGCTGCCCTTGTCTTTCTAGATGGTAGTGGTCGTGGTTTTGGAAGGTGCTGTCTAAGGAGTCTTGGTGAATTCTGCAGTGGTGATCACTGACCAGCTCCATATTCACTGAATAAAATTATTTCCTGTTAACGAGTGCCCCTGGCTGTTCTTCTATTGCCTTATTATTAATGGATATCCCTCACTAGCGAGGATAGTTGTCTTCCATGAGTCCGAAGATGGCTGATGAGGCTGATTCTGGACCTGCAGTCTTTATGGTACATAGGGCATTTGTTGTCAGGTTGGATGTCCGGTTGTGTGTTATCAGTTCATGTCATGGCATGTTCTTTTCACCGCTCTCACTTTTCCTCTTCATTTTGTCATCGCTGGGTCTCAAAAAGCTGGGATCCTTCCCATAGACTCTGCTGCCTTTTTCTTCAGTGCAAGGAGATGGTCTCCCAGGAGTTGACTTCAATGTTGCATTTCTTCATGTTGGCTTTCAGCACATCCTTGAAGCGCTACTTCTGTCCCCTGGTGTGTCTGCCCTGACTGAGCTGGGAGGAGACGACCTGCATTGGGAGCCTTGCATCTGACATCCGAACTATTTGGCCAGCCCAAAGAACGCAGCTGTGCGGAGGGAGCTGGGGGAAGGAGCTGTGCAGAGGTTGCTGTGCGGAGGGAGCTGTGCGGAGGGAGCTGGGGGAGGGGGCTGTGCGGAGGGAGCTTTGCGGAGGGAGCTGTGCGGAGGGAGCTGGGGGAGGGGGCTGTGCGGAGAGAGCTGTGCGGAGGGAACTGTGCTGAGAGAGCTGGGGGAGGGGGCTGTGCGGAGGGAGCTGTGCGAAGGGAGCTGTGCGGAGGGAGCTGTGCGGAGGGAGCTGGTGGAGGGGGCTGTGCGTAGGGGGCTGTGCGGAGGGAGCTGTGCGGAGGGAGCTGTGCGGAGGGAGCTGTGCGGAGGGAGCTGGGGGAGGGAGCTGTGCGGAGGGGGCTGTGCGGAGGGAGCTGGGGGAGGGGGCTGTGTGGAGGGGGCTGTGCGGAGGCAGCTGTGCGGAGGGAGCAGCGCGGAGGGAGCTGTGCAGAGGTTGCTGTGCGGAGGGAGCTGTGCGGAGGGAGCTGGGGAGGGGGCTGTGCGGAGGGAGCTGTGCGGAGGGAGCTGTGCGGAGGGAGCTGGGGGAGGGGGCAGTGCGGAGGGGGCTGTGCGGAGGGAGCTGTGCAGAGGGAGCAGCACGGAGGGAGCTGTGCAGAGGTTGCTGTGCGGAGGAACTGTACGGAGGGAGCTGGGGTAGGGAGCTGTGCGGAGGGGGCTGTGCGGAGGGAGCTGGGGGAGGGGGCTGTGCGGAGGGGGCTGTGCGGGGAAGGCAGCTGTGCAGGAGCTGTGCGGAGGGAGCAGCGCGGAGGGAGTTGTGCAGAGGTTGCTGTGCGGAGGGAGCTGTGCGGAGGGAGCTGGGGGAGGGGGCTGTGCGGAGGGAGCTGGGGGAGGGGGCTGTGCGGAGGGAGCTGTGCGGAGGGAGCTGTGCGGAGGGAGCTGTGCCGGAGGGAGCTGGGGGAGGGGGCTGTGCAGAGGGAGCTGTGCGGAGGGAACTGTGCGGAGGGAGCTGTGCGGAGGTGGCTGTGCGGAGAGGGCTGTGCGGAGGGAGCTGGGGGAGGGGGCTGTGCGGAGGGGGCTGTGCGGAGGGGGCTGTGCGGAGGGAGCTGGGGGAGGGGCTGTGCGGAGGGGGCTGTGCTGAGGCAGCTGTGCGGAGGGAGCTGTGCGGAGGGAGCAGCGCGGAGGGAGCTGTGCGGAGGGGGCTTTGCGGAGGGGAGCTGTGCGGAGGGAGCTGTGCGGAGGGAGCTGTGCGGAGGGGAGCTGGGGCGGAGGGAGCTGGGGGAGGGAGCTGGGGGAGGGAGCTGCGCGGAGGGAGCAGCGCGGAGGGAGCTGTGCAGAGGTTGCTGTGCGGAGGGAGCTGTGCGGAGGGAGCTGGGGGAGGGGGCTGTGCGGAGGGAGCTGGGGAGGGGGCTGTGCAGAGGTTGCTGTGCGGAGGGAGCTGTGCGGAGGGAGCTGGGGGAGGGGGCTGTGCGGAGGGAGCTGGGGGAGGGGGCTGTGCGGAGGGAGCTGTGCGGAGGGAGCTGTGCGGAGGGAGCTGTGCGGAGGGAGCTGGGGGAGGGGGCTGTGCAGAGGGAGCTGTGCGGAGGGAACTGTGCGGAGGGAGCTGTGCGGAGGGGGCTGTGCGGAGAGGGCTGTGCGGAGGGAGCTGGGGGAGGGGGCTGTGCGGAGGGGGCTGTGCGGAGGGGGCTGTGCGGAGGAGCTGGGGAAGGGGGCTGTGCGGAGGGGGCTGTGCTGAGGCAGCTGTGCGGAGGGAGCTGTGCGGAGGGAGCAGCGCGGAGGGAGCTGTGCGGAGGGGGCTGGGGGAGGGAGCTGGGGGAGGGAGCTGCGCGGAGGGAGCAGCGCGGAGGGAGCTGTGCAGAGGTTGCTGTGTGGAGGGAGCTGTGCGGAGGGAGCTGTGCGGAGGGAGCTGTGCGGAGGGAGCTGGGGGAGGGAGCTGGGGGAGGGAGCTGCGCGGAGGGAGCAGCGCGGAGGGAGCTGTGCAGAGGTTGCTGTGTGGAGGGAGCTGGTGCGGAGGGAGCTGGGGGAGGGGGCTGTGCGGAGGGAGCTGGGGGAGGGGGCTGTGCGGAGGAGCTGTGCGGAGGGAGCTGTGCGGAGGGAGCTGTGCGGAGGAAGCTGGGGGAGGGGGCTGTGTGGAGGGGGCTGTGCGGAGGCAGCTGTGCGGAGGGAGCTGTGCAGAGGGAGCAGCGCGGAGGGAGCTGTGCAGAGGTTGCTGTGCGGAGGGAGCTGTGCGGAGGAAGCTGGGGGAGGGGGCTGTGCGGAGGGGGCTGTGCGGAGGCAGCTGTGCGGAGGGAGCTGTGCAGAGGGAGCAGCGCGGAGGGAGCTGTGCAGAGGTTGCTGTGCGGAGGGAGCTGTGCGGAGGGAGCTGGGGTAGGGGGCTGTGCGGAGGGAGCTGTGTGGAGGGGGCTGTGCGGAGGGAGCTGGGGGAGGGGGCTGTGCGGAGGGGGCTGTGCGGAGGCAGCTGTGCGGAGGGAGCTGTGCGGAGGGAGCAGCGCGGAGGGAGTTGTGCAGAGGTTGCTGTGCGGAGGGAGCTGTGCGGAGGGAGCTGGGGGAGGGGGCTGTGCGGAGGGAGCTGGGGGAGGGGGCTGTGCGGAGGGAGCTGTGCGGAGGGAGCTGTGCGGAGGGAGCTGGGGGAGGGGGCTGTGCAGAGGGAGCTGTGCGGAGGGAACTGTGCGGAGGGAGCTGTGCGGAGGGGGCTGTGCGGAGGGGGCTGTGCGGAGGGAGCTGGGGGAGGGGGCTGTGCGGAGGGGGCTGTGCGGCGGGGGCTGTGCGGAGGGAGCTGGGGGAGGGGGCTGTGCGGAGGGGGCTGTGCTGAGGCAGCTGTGCGGAGGGAGCTGTGCGGAGGGAGCAGCGCGGAGGGAGCTGTGCGGAGGGGGCTTTGGCGGGAGGGAGCTGTGCGGAGGGAGCTGTGCGGAGGGAGCTGTGCGGAGGGAGCTGTGCGGAGGGAGCTGTGCGGAGGAGCTGGGGGAGGGAGCTGCGCGGAGGGAGCTGGTGGGGGGAGCTGGGGAGGAGCTGTGCGGAGGGTGCTGTGCGGAGGGAGCTGGGGGAGGGAGCTGGGGGAGGGAGCTGGGGGAAGGAGTTGCGCACAGGGAGCTGGGGGAGGGAGCAGAACAGGGAATTCGTTTTCAGGAGGCACTACCTGTGAAACATAAGCAGAAACATCACATGTATCAGCAGAGATTGAGCTCCCTAGAACTGTCAGAAGAGAAAGGTTTCCAGGGGCGCGGGCTGCTGTGCCAGGTGGTGGAAAACATCTGCAGTCTCCTAAAAGAAGATCTCCTTCTGTTGGATCCGCTGGCCATCTGTAACCAGTGCCTGTCATTATGACCATCAGCCTAAATGTTTTTGCCTCCAGATCCATCTAGGGCTCTGCTGAATAGATATCCAAGATCCCCCCAGTCGGCAGTCCATGAATGCAAAAGGCAGGTGACTGAAGGCTTGCTTGACAGGGCCAGCAGTTCTGTAAATTTTCCTGTGATGATGCCAGTCAGAATGAGCTGACGCTTGGTTTTCTACCTCTGGCTGGTTCAGCAGCGATATACACGTGTCAATCCCTGTACCCTGAGATCAACCAACAGCATTTCTGAGCTGCAAGGGATTCCACTCCATCCGCCTGCAACTGATGTGCAGTCACAAGAAAAGATTTATGTAAATATGCACCAGGTTCCTGGGGAGTTTGAACTGTCATGATGCTTGCATTCTGCAGCAGGTCAAGCTCTCTGAAGTGTTTGGATCTGTAAACCAACTTAAAGGGTGCCTGCTAGAAGACAAGGGGTAACGGCTTCAAATCCAACAGAATGCACCCACAGGAAACCAAACCAGTTTAGCACCCGAGTGATATCATGCAAACAATATGACAACCAGCTATGTCTTTGAGCGTGCGTTTATTATGTTCAAGGTGTGTGCTTCAGGTGCCTGGACAGATCTGGAGATGTACTTCAGTACTCGTCAGGGTCTCTGGAATGATTGTGGTGCGTTGCGCTTTGCACAGCATTGCTCAGCAACAAGGATTGGAGCTGCAGGAGGAAAAAGACGGCAGAGAGCACACAGCTACAGCTTATATTTATATCATGCCTTTTACATAATACAACATCCCAAGGCTCTTCACAGGAACAATATGGAACAAAATGTAACACCGAGCCACATAGGTGATAATAGATCAGATAGCCAAAAGCTTGGTCAAAGGGATAGGCTTAAAGGAGGAAAGTGAGGTAGAGAGATGGAGGGGTGTAGGGAGAGAATTCCAGAGCTTTATGCCCGAGGCAATTGAAGCCACGGCCACCAATGGTGGAGCAATTAAAATCAGTGATGGTCAAGAGGTCAGAATTAGATGAACATGGGTATCTCGGAGAGGTGTGAGGCTGGAGGTTAGGAGAGAGTTAGGGAGAGGCAAGACCATGGAGACACAAAATTGATAATTTTAAAATCAAGAGGTTGCTTGACTGAGGTCCAGTGTAGGTCAGTGAACACAGGGGTGATAGGGAAATGGGACTTGGAGCAATTTAAGATACAGGCCACAGAGTTTTGATGACCTCAAGTTTACAGAGGGTAGAATGTGGGACATCAGCCAGGAGTGTACTGGAATAGTCAAGCCTAGTGCTGACAAAGGGATGAATGAGGGTTTCCGCAGCAAATGACCTGGACAGTGGCAAAGTCAGATGATGTTACAGAGGTGGAAATAGGCGGTCTTAATGATGGGGAAAATATGTGGCTGGAATTTATTTCTGGGGCAAATATGACACCAAGGGTGCAAACAGATTGGTTTGTTCCCAGATTGTTGCCATGGTGAGGGATGGAGTCGGTAGCAAGGGAACAGAGTTTGGAACGGGTATCAAAAGCAATGGCTCCAGTCTTTCAAATATTTAACTGGATGAAATTTCTGCTTATCCAGTGCTAGATAAGTAGTTTGATAGTTTAGCAACTGTGAAGGAGTCAAGAGAAGTGGTGATGAGGTACAGCACACATGTGAAAATAAACACTGTGTTTTCCGATGCTGTCGCCCAGGGAAAGCATGCAGGCGAGAAAGAGCAGGGAGTCAAGGATAGCTTCTAGGGAGACATCAGGGGTAACAGTGTGGGAGCAGAGAGAAACACCATTGCAAGTGATTTTCTGGCAACAATTAGATATATAAGAATGGAACCAGATAAGAGTAGCCCTGCCTAGCTGGATAACCGTGGAGAGGTGTTGCAGGAGGATGGTGTGAAAGGTGTAAAAGGCTGCAGACAGATCGCAAAGAACAAAGGGGAAACATTTACCTTTGTCACAGTCACACAGGAAGCCATTTGTGACTTTGAAAAGAGCCATTTTGGTACAGTGGCAGGGGTGGAAACCTGATTGGAAGGATTCAAACATGGAGTCCCCGAAAAATTGAGCATGGATTTGGGAGGTGACAACATGTTCAAGAGTTGTTTTCCTGAGGATGGGGTGATGATGGCAGGTTTAGAGGAGAGAGGGACAACACATGAAGGGAGAGAACCGTTAACAATGTCAGCTAACATGGAGACCAGGAGGGGAAGTTCATTGGTCAACCATTTAGTGGGAATATGATTGAGGGAGCAGGAGGTTGGTCTCAAGGACAAAATAAACTTGGAATGACGTGTGAGGGGAGATAGGCAACAAACCGGAGAAAGGTGCCAGTTTGGCTCAGTTGGTGAGTGAAAGGGAGGGATGCAGCAGAGTTAGCTGATCCAGTGGTCTCAGTCTTAGTGACAAAGAAGTCCATGAACTCCTCACACTTGTTTTTCAAAGTGAGGGTTCAGGGGACAGGAGCACATCATTTGTGAATTAATCCTAGAAAGAAGAGAAGAGCTGAAAGAAGAGGATAATGATGATAATGTAGCGCCAGTCACTCATGTTGCTGCCAGGGATTCCTGTGATTACTTTATTAATGGAAGGTTCAATTAGTTACCACCATTGGACCAACGTAGCAACCACATTCAACATTTACTCACTCCTCCCACAATGCCAATAACAAAAAGCAGTCTAGAGACAACCAAGCACCCAATGCACACAAAAGGGCAACACGGGAAAGTGATGCAGGGTAATAAATTTTATCTGATTCTGGAAACAATGGAAACTTCTTTTTCAGACACCCATGTGCATTCCCTTGCACAACTAAATAACGTGTTACTCTTCCTTTTCCTACCTCTCCTACATGGTAGAGGCAAAGTGCTCAGATCCCTGCTCTGACTGCTGCTCTTGGCTGACAACCTCTAGGTTAAGGGGCCTGAGAAGGCCCCACCAAAGACTGCTCCACCTTCACAGTGCAGGGGCAGACTGGCCATTGGGTTGCAAGGTAGCATGTGTGGTAGTGACTGTGAGTTGGGGACAGAGCAATGGGCAAGAAGTGAAAGCACTTTTAGCTGAGTTTCCACTCCCATGTCTCCTTCTGCCATTAGCTCTGCCATGCCCCAATCACACTTCACTTCTGCCACTCTATGTGAGGGCAAAACGGAACAGAGCAATGAGATGATCTAAGGCCAGGGCTAAGATATCTGTCATCCCATTTATGGTGCTATGCATATTAACATATAAAGCCTGCACAGGCATAGCCATGCCTTGCATGGACTCATTTGATTGCCACGTTTGATGTTCCACAGAGTTGGCCACAATATCCATGTAAAATGACATTGTGATAATACACTATGACATCAACCCACTCCAACTGGAGGCAGACTCCTGCATTCCCTCTGCACTCCCAAACAGTTTGCTTAGGAGCCTTGAGCATCACACACTTTCTGCCTTGCTTAATCATTCTCCTTTTCATCAACAGCCCCTTGGTACAACATCTGTGTTTAGCTGAGCAGTGCTTAGAGATGTCTGCACTCTCTGACATGGACTCTGCACAGACAACCTTGCCATACTGTCTGCCCTTACTTACTGGTAAAGTATGAGTCACTAGGTGAAAACCTAACTATCTATCTAAGTGATCCCACAAAACTGTGGGTATCTCAGCTGGTGCATGGCAATCATGAGTCCTGTGACAGGACCTTCAGAGGGATTCCACTCCTCTCACCTTCCGTATTTCCAGTGACCATTATTGCACATCTGAAGACCCTGGCAGAAAAATATGAATTAGTACTGAAAACAAAAAGAACATCGCAACTTATCATTCCAAAGGTGATCAGATTTCTCTCCCTGCTCACATCAAATCAACACGATTGAGTGTTGCATGGCATTTGTATGCATTAAATTTGATTCCATCACCAGGTTGTTGGGAGATCCCCATCGCCCCATCCTGGTGGCCAGGAACATGAGACTCCAGTTGTCAATTGTGACGTCTATGGCCACATCTGATTGTCTCCCTTTCCCTTGTGTTTTGTACTGTCTTCTCCTGTAATCGGGAAAAGCAGGCCTGTGAGTGACTGTAATAATATGTGTTCACCAATGGATGAAGTATGATTGATGAGGGTGGGAGGCTTGAAGAAGGGTGAGGGTGAGTAGCAGTTGGATGAATGGGGATGTGAGGAAGTGCATAGAAAGAGAAGGAGGGTGTGTTTGCAAGGTAAGTGGATGTAAGGACTGAGTGTTATGATGAAGTAAGCTAGACAAGGCAGACAGGGGCTGGAATTTTCCGGCCCCTCCACAGCAGGTTTCTCCGTGGCAGATGCGGCATGCCATTCAAATCCCCGTTGACTTCGGCAGGACTGGAAGATCACGCCAATAGGAGGGGCTGGAAAATCCTGCCCAGGAATGAATGATGTATGCACACAACAGATGTATGTGAAGGTGCAACTATACTCACCTTTCCTGATCTGGTCAGGTTGTTTCTCGGCATGCGCAGACTCGCATGTCATTGCTCTTTCTGTGCCACAAACTTTCTATGTTTGAATAATTCTATTAAAGCACATCCTGCACTGAATCCAGGACTGTGGCACAATGCTGCCACTGCTGACCTCCTGGACCACTGTCAACCAAGCCACCTTTGCTTAAGCAGTATGTTGCTTCCTTCCAGTGTTGAGTAAGGATATCTCTCTCCAGTGACTCATCGCCTCCAGCTGTGCATCAAGGGGCTTGTCATTAAAATGCCTTTTCTTGACCTGAATCCATTCTGAAACTCTTCCTCTATTGCTTCCTGCTTCTAAATTCTTCAAATTATTTCTTTATTGATCCTTTAAATATAATGGAGTTGAGATTGCATCCTGCCAGTCCACACCCTCAACCTTTTAATTGACATCAAACCTTGAAGTAAAGTCATAAAGAGGTGGCTGAATTGAAATGCCACAGATAACTGAAATTACTGATGTGTTTCTTAGATACAATATTGAACCAGTTTCCACACCCCACCTTCTTGCAATTAATATTGAGATTAGTGCTTCCAGGGTCTGAGGTCTCTTTTTATGCTAAGTGCAACATTCATCATATTTTTAAAAATGATTTGTTCTTGTTAACAATAAAGTGGTGGGCTGCCCACCCATGATCTAATTAAAGGCCTTAAGTGGGAAATTAATGTCCACATAAGGGTCTCATCCCAGCACTGCTCAGGTTTAATGGGTGGTGGGATAGACCTGTGCCCAACGTGCAGCCTCACAGGTTTGATCCTACAAGCTGCTGGCCAGTGAAAGGGGGGACGGTGCCTCTTTTCCTGCCGCCCAGTGCCAATCAGAGGCCCCATCTTGCGCCCCACCCTCCCCCCTTCCACCATGTCCAAATGCTCCCTGCACTCCTTTGCTGGGGCTGGTTGGCAGGCCCTGGCTAGATCCCAGGTTTACCTGGGTTCCGGGCCATTCATAGTTGCTCTTCCTTCTAGGCTTCCTGCAGTACTGGCAGTG
This sequence comes from Cetorhinus maximus, assembly GCF_964194155.1. Classification (NCBI taxonomy): domain Eukaryota; kingdom Metazoa; phylum Chordata; class Chondrichthyes; order Lamniformes; family Cetorhinidae; genus Cetorhinus; species Cetorhinus maximus. The sequence continues at coordinate 193,659,863 of NC_135879.1, forward strand.
GCCACCGCTCCCAGTGGCGCTGCCGGTACTGCAGAGCTTCCGGTCTCCAATTGAGCAGTAGCCCTACAAGACAGAGCTTCCTCCTGGAGAGGAGCCTCATAATAATTTAAAGCCTGTCAGCTGAAAAGCTAAAACAGGGCGAGCTGGCCGGGTAGAGGCTGGCTTATTCCAAAATTTTCACTGTGGGACGAGGAGCCCCCCTCTTCATGTATAATCCAGTCCAATGGTTCTCATGCATTCATTTAAATTGCTCAGTAGCAAGTCTCCATTGTCTCAAATCTTTCCCTGCTCACAGATGGCTGCTGCTGAATTCCAAGAGAAGGTTGCCAGGATGAGGACCTTCAAATTCAAAGATTATTGTCGCAAGTTAGATGATACACTGGGGCAAGGATTTGTTTTGAGTGGGGTATCACACATAGGTGTCAGCAAATAGGCAGCCCAAGTTATACTCTGACCCATTCTGTTTATCATTGGAGAAGAAAATTGGAATTTTTAGAGTGCAAAGATGAAAAAGACTTAATTAATCTGAACAAAGCATTGGCAAAATAGTGCAGTTCTTCATTGTATGACTAAATACATTGATTTGGATTGTGAACATAATTGAAAAGACTGAAGGATATGTCAATAAGTATCAACTTCATTGTTGCTAACTGCTTTTCAATTCAATAGCCAGAGTAAATGATTACTGTTGCCTTTCTTTTTGTTTCTTTTTTTCTGGGGTGATGTTCCTGAACCTGACACTCCTATCCTTTCCCATCACTGTGGTTAAACCAACTGGCCTGTAGTTGCTGTGTTTATCCTTACACCCATTTTTTGAACAAGTGTGTAACATTTGTAATTCCCCTGCCCTCTGGCACCACCCTTGTATCTAAGGAGGAAAGGAAGATAATGCCACTGCCTTCACAGTTTCAACCCTTGCTCTCCTCAGCATCCTTGGTTGGGTCCCATTTGCTTCTAGTGGCCAAAAAAACACCTGTAACCACTTTATTCAACACCAGTCTTTTAATGCACACACAACTGAACTATTCCCCCTATGTACCTGTCTTTTGGATGCTTTTGCCTGTGCTAGTGCTCCTAGCAGCACTACCTCAGTGGCTGCAGTATGGCTGGTGGAAGATGTTTTTCACTAGACCTGGCTATCCGGCACCAATTAATTTCTTTCCTAGCTGCCTAAAAGTTGCCTACAGGACATCTTCTCTCTTCCTACCTATGCCCTATATGGTACCTATATGGACCATGACCTCATGCTGTTCCCCTTGCCCCTCAGAATGTTCTGTGGCTGCTCAATGACATATTTGACCCTGGCATCAGAAAGGCACCGTAACATCCTGGAAGCATGTCTGCAACCACCTTATCTTTTCAGTAATGCCGCCCAAATATTTTGGCATGGGTGACAGCAGTTGGGTTGGCTGTCTGAGAGGCAGCAGCTGAAAAAACTGGTAAGGCGGCAGTAGTGGAAGCATGCAAACTGTCATCCTGAGAGGGCAGCACATTCGTACTTCATAATGCTACTGATACTTCTCCGAGAAGGCACCTCAGTATTTCTAGTCATCATTTGGAGAACAGTTTGTTGGACTGCTTTGAAAGCCTTCCCCTTTGAGCACTGGCATCTGCACTGATGATGGTAACAGCCTGAGCTTGCATGGCAACAAGCATGGGTCTCATGGCGTCAGGTTGTACTTCCACTGGAGTACCCAGACATCGAGTTCCTTCTGCCCATGTTGCAATGGAAGTTGAGGCATCAGCCACCAGGCTATGCAGCACAAATGAGTCGCAAAGAGTTGGCCACCACTGGCATGCTGGAAAGGATGGGTTCCAACTTCTCCAGGAATCTCTGTATCAAGATGGAGCTAGACTCCTTCATGTTCCTTGGCAGTGACAAGACGCTCTGTGGCAAGCCTGCCAATGCGCCAAGAATCTCGGTGTGCGTGATCATCAGCATTTTACTATATGCCACCCCAGTGAAGTCCTTATATGAGCCCCTGCAGCAGAAATTGCCTGTGATCTTGCCCTCTTGTGAGCTGGCACATGAACTATTGATTTCCCTTGCCAATCCACTCATGCCAGTTGCCTCTCACCATGTGATGATTCCAGCTCTATGCTGCCCTCTAAAGTTCATGCAATGCCAATATCTGAGCTGGGGGTTGCAAGTGTCAGATCAAGTGACAGTACTTCTTGATTAGTGGTTCAGTGTTGCTCTCACCCTTCATGGTATGACTGCACTGGCTGCTGGTCAAGCAGCAGATCTTGAGTCATGCAACTGTTTCCACTAGTGGGTGGGCTACTAACCAAAGGACACAGTTTTAAGTTAATCAGCAGAAGAACCAAAAGGCACATGAGCATTTTTTTTTTTGTTAAGCAGGGGTATAGTATAAGTTGGGCTGCACTGTCTGAGAGGGCGGTGAAAGGGGATTCAATTACAACTTTCGAGGGGGATTTGGGTATATGCTTGTAAAGAAAACATTTTCAGAGGTATTGGAAAAAAACAAAGGAATGGGACTAATTGTATGCCTCTTTCTTAAGAGCTGGCAAGCCATGATGGACTGAATGGTGACCTTCTAAGAATAAGATTCTATGAATCTTTGATCCTTTCTGTGCAACATTGGTCAAAAAATCTGGAAATGTGACGCCCAGGTATTGAAATAGTGTTTTGTTGTAAATTATTGGATAACACGTTGTGCATTTTATTTTCAAATGCTCAGGTGCTGGTTTGTACATTTTGTTTTTAAATGTTATAAAAACAGAATTGTGCACTTTTGGATGCTCAGGTATTGCAGTGTGAATATCTGGAAGCTTACATATGCTGGTTAGTTGATTTAAACATAATGCTGAAATGAAGAGTTTCTCAATTTCAAGCTGATCCAGCCAGCATCAAAAAAGTCCTTAAGTAGGGTCTGTTGAACAGCACATAGACACATGAGGGACAAACACAGGAGCAAAGCATATTAAAGACACGCATCACTAGCACTGCAAAATTTCATCAAATTTAATCCGACTCTTAAGAAAGAGGTATACAATTAGTCCCATTTCTTTGTTTTTTTTCCCATACCTCTGAAAATGTTTCCTTTACAAGCATATATCCAATTCCCATCTTGCAGTCTGTTGTTTACCAATTGTTCATGAAAGAATGTCAAATGTCTAAAAGGGAAACAAATTAAGTGGGTAACCCTTTTTGGTGTCCTTATGACATAAAGGTTGAGGCCACGGGTGACCTTCACTGCCATTAGCCATGTATTTTCTGTCTTGTTAATCTATTTTGAAGAAGTGACATATCATGTCACTGTCTCCTTGGTAAACTTTAGATTGCCTTTGGATTCCAGCTTAAGTATCATTGCAAAGTAATTTCTGCTTGGATTATTATCAAAGACTCACAGCAAGCAGCGTACTATAGTCAGGACTAAGCGATCCCACAATGGATCACATAAAAGCTCTGCAGTCCTGCTACATCCAGTTGTGAATAGTGGTGGACAATTAAACAAATAATGGGAGGAGGAGACCCCCATGGGCGTCTCCATCCTCAAGGGCGGAGGAACCTAGCACACGAGTGCAAATGGCAAGGCTGAAGCCTTTGCAACCATCTTCAGCCTGAAGTGTCAAGTGGATGATCCATCTTGGCCTACTTCTGAGGTCTTCAGCACCACCAAAATCTGTCTTTAATTGATTTATTTCACTCTACATGGTATCAAGAAATGGCTGAGCGTACTGGATACAGCAAAGACTATTGGTCCCAACAGCATCTTGGCTGCAGTTCTGAAGTCTTGTTCTATAGAACTAGCTGTTCCTGCATGGCTGCAACACTGGCATCTATCCAATAAAGTGGAAAATTGTCCAGGTACTTCTTGTCCATAAACAAGGAAAATCCTTGATAGATTTAAAGTGATTGCTAGAAAGATTAGAGGGGAGAAGAGGATTTTTTTTTTCACCCAGAGCTTTGTGGGGGTCTGGAACTCAGTGGGTAGAATTTTCTGCCTGTCAGGCGGGCGGTCCCGATCCAATCTCCAGCGGGCGGGTAGCCGATCACTGCCGGAGAAGCAGGCCCCGCCGCCATTTTAGATGGGCGGGCCAATTAAAGCCCGTCCAGCGTGACGTCCGGTGCTTCCTGTTCCTGTGCGGGTGGGGGGGTAATTCCCCAAAAGCGAGAGTGCGCCCTTTCGTGCATGTGCACGAAAGAGCGCATATCTCCCTGAGGCTAAGTGCTACCTCAGGGAGATCGCTTCCACGTTGAAAAATATGAAAAATAGAAAAAAATATTCCCTAACATGTCCCCCTCATGTGACAACGTCACATGAGATGGGATATGTTCATAATTTACATAATAACTTTATTAAAATGTTTAAAACCTTGCATGAAACCTCATCCCGCCACTGGATGAGGTTTCAAATTTAATCTATTTACCGCTGGGACTCCTGGCCTGCCCGCTAAACTCAAGGTTGGACGGGCAGGTCCTTTAATTGTTTAAATGATCCTGTCAATGGCCTCAATTGGCCATTGGCAGGTCGGCGGGCCCACAGCTGATTTTGCTGCGCCCCCACCCTCCTGAAAATTTAAATGGGGTGGAATGACGTTGGGGGTTCCGCCCGACGTCACCGCGTGTCATTTTACGCGTCGGCGAGTGAGCCCCTCCCCCTGCTCGCTGACAGCAAAATTCTACCCCATATTTCCACAGAAAGGATTCCAACTTCAATCTGGCTGATTACTGCCTCATCAGTCTACTTTCAATCATCAGAAAAGTAATGAAAGGTGTCCCAAATTACTATTAAGCAGCACTTGCACAGCAGTAACCTGCTCACCAATGCTTGGATTGAGTTTTGTCAGGACTACTTGGTTCCAGACTTCATTACAGAAGAACAAAACAAAATAGCTGGAGTAGGCCATTTGGCCTATTCCGCCATTCAATTAGATCATGGTATTCTGCAGTGACTGACTTACCTGCTGGCTCCTTAAAGTCAGCCCACAATCACAAGACACAAGTCAGGAGTATGGAGGAAAACTCTTAGCCTGAATGAGAGCAGCTTCAACAACACTCAAGAACCTTGACAGCAGCCAGGACAAAGCAGCCCACTTGATTGGCCCTCCACCCACCATCTTAAACATTCACTTGCTCCACTACTGACTCTCAATGGCTGCAATGTGTACCAACATACCCCTTAATTTGTTTTTGTAATGTGTTGTCTATTCTTTTAAGTGTGTGGGCCCTTTTTTTTTGAGTGGTGCACATGGCTTATAGCTTAAAATGTGGACTTGTGCTCGACCTGTGTGGGAACGTTTGGGTTGCAGTGCAGTTGCACAGCTTAAAAGTTAATATTTGTGTGTACCATTCCCAAGATGCACTGCAGCAGTTCACCAATGCTTCTTTGACAGCACCTCCCAAAACTTTTAACTCTAGAAGAAAAAGGGAAGCAGGCTTTCCTCCAAGCCACACATCATCCTAACTTGGATCTATATTAATGTTCTTTTATTGATGCTGAGCCAAAATTTTGAAACTCCCAACCTAACAGCACTGTGGGAGTATCTTTACTTCATGGACTGCAGCATTTTAAGATGGTGGCTCACCACCACCTTCTCAAGGGCAATTAGGAATGGGCAATGAATTCTGGCCTTGGCGGCAATGTCCACACCCCAGTGACTGAATTAAATTTTTTAAAAATCTAAGGTTATTCTCCCACACAGAATGACAGAATTTTGCACTTCACACCAGAACCTGACCTTGCTGCAACAAGTACTTATCACAAAATTGTGTTACAAGTTGTTCACAATTTTCCTTCCTTTCATTTTAATGAACAAAGCAAAGGAAGAAAGAGAAATTCAATTTAGCCCCACAGCCCAATCAAATTTACTACTAAAAACTCATTTGAATTCAATAGATATTTCATGACCTGTGCGGTAATATTAGGATGCAAATGTTAGTAATAGGTCCTCAACACAGTAGCATGGATCATTCTCAATAAGACATGTCTGATACATATGCAAAATCTGAATTTTCATCACACTATAATTATGTTATGAACTTATGATGAGAAAAAGCTATCAGGCCCATTTGTGTTGGAATTTATTTTTCCTAGTCACATCCACATACCTACCTTTCCTCTCCCTCACCTCCTGGGCAAGGCAAAAAATTGGAAACTTGTCGCCAGTTTAGGAACCTTCTGTCAAAAACTTTTCCCCAACCCTTCAAAAAGGAACCAGGAAGTCTCAAACCCATTATTTATTACTTGGAACTTTAACTTGTTTCTGGAATCATTATGTGTCTGTTCAAAAATATGCCTACTACTTCATGAAGGACTGCAAAGAGTCAGTCCTCATCACCACTTTCAATATCCTGTTCCACAGATTGATCACCCTCTCAGAAAAGTAAAACTTCCAATATCTAATCTCACTCCCTGCATTCTCAATTTAAATGTCTTGAGTTCTATCACCCCAACCAATCTATCTTCTTCTGTGATATTGAGGCCCTTAATAACTTTAGATACTCACGTTACGAACAACATTGATCCCAAGTTATATTCAAATGCATAATCCCATTTGCTTCCCTTTGTAGATGACTTTCAGGCAGTGGCTACTGTAAATTAATTACTTGTTGGCATATTTCCTGCTCATTTTATATTAATCTTTTTACTTACATTAAAGGCTAGAAAATTTAGCCTTAGCTTCACCTAAACAAAATTTCAAGTATTTTTGGGCACATTAAGAAGTGCCTTCAGGCAGAGGTAATTCTTGTTAATATGTTATAACAGTGAATTGTTTATTGTTGTGCTAGTTGCAGTTGTGTAATGAATGATTAAACAAGCTGAAGTACCAATATTGGAAATTGGTCCTCAGAGAGTCCTGAAAGAAGTTGCACTCACCAGTGCTATAAGAACGTGCCCATTTGTCTCTGCACATCTCTGTAATTATGTCTGATAATGGATGAATCGCTTCACCTGAATTGATGAAATAGTTCCCTGTTAGACTAATGCAACCAAAAATTTCAAGAATGATTTCAGAGCACTCTGACTTCAGAAAATGGCTGAATATTTTTTTAAAACTTTTTATTGTCACTTTACAGCTATATGCAGTTCATTACAAACTAATCAGTTTGTAAGGCCAAATTTCATTCTATAGAAGTCTTAGGACAGATATATTTTTCACAAACTGTACTGGAAAGCAGGTGTGTGTGGACACAGTCATTATATTGGGTATTCAGATCTGAACCATTTATCAACTTAGGCAAACCCAAAATCTATTTATCATTCAGTCAGTGCATCTCTAAATGAATTACTAGTATGCAGAGTTGGTATGAATGTTTTTGTTCACACACTATTTTAGATGTAACAGTGATTAATACGACTACAATGGGTCTAAAAATGATGAATACCTCAACAATGGACCTGAAGCTCGACCTCTACTTTCCAGAATAGAATGCAAGCATCACATTGTAAAAGAGCGATCGAATAGTTTAAAACACAAAGATGTTGGTGGATAGAATTTGCAAGCAGCCCAATACACACATGGACTCACTACTTACTATAAATCAACAGTGCTCTGTAGCGCGATAGCTTTATCAAGAGAATGACCTTCAGCTCTACACTATAAATTCAACTCATCCTTTCAGTGTGAACTACAATTGCAGTTTAAAACAAGCAAAAAAGTGGCAGTGACCAGTCTCTTATCAACTCACTGGAGGAAAACAGTTAGGCTTGAATTCATCCTGAACTAATGCATGAATAGTCAACAGGGAACTCCATGGAAGTTGAAGTAGTCTGCGAACAAGTTTGGAATCATCACATCATCTCATTGCTAAAGAATTGTGTGAGTGTCCAAGGCAAGAAGTTGGAACCAAGAATCCTGACATTCCTACTGTAAACTGGCAGAAATATAGAGAAACTGCGATTATTTTTATTGAAAATCCAAAAGATTTAACATCATCCATAATGCAGGACACCTAAATTTAAAAAAAGAGAGAAGATGAGATGAATCAAGAAATAATGGGTGATGCCAAGCTTGGGTTTTAAAAACATGTAGATTGTAAGGTAAAAGGAAAGTGAAATGCCATTAAATACAAAGAAGCTTAGTAAAAATGTTAAATAATTTTGAAATCAGGTAACAATCTCAAAATGAATGTGTCCAATCTTGTTTCACCGCATTCAAAAGGGTTATATGGTGATGGAAAATCTTCAGTGGAGGGCTACAAGATTAATACCACAACATTAATACCACAATTTAATGAATTGTGTTATGAAACAATTTGGTACTGTGGGGTTTTTTTTCTCTTCTGAGAAAAAAAGTTTAAGGGAGACATTTCAAGCCCACTCCCCTTTATTATGTATCATCTTGTCACGCAAGCAGTGAAATAGCTTTGATATTTTGAACAAAAACAGAATTACCTGGAAAAACTCAGCAGGTCTGGCAGCATCGGTGGAGAAGATAAGAGTTGACATTTCGAGTCCACATGACCCTTCATGTGGACTCGAAACGTCAACTCTTTTCTTCTCCACCGATGCTGCCAGACCTGCTGAGTTTTTCCAGGTAATTCTGTTTTTGCTTTGGATTTCCAGCATCCGCAGTAGTTTTTTGTTGATATTTTGAACGTTGAATGAGCACTTACGAATTGACAGACATTTGCTCAAATTTTATTCCATCCTGTGCATCAGTACGTTACTATGCATCCAACATCTAGGTTGTGTTACCATAATTTTATGTGTAAAGCACATTTGAAGATGTTGCTGTATCAAAACATTCAATTATAAGTCACAGCTTGACTGTGACTCTTGCTGTAGTATGGGATTTGCACTGTAATCAATCAGACAAAAAATGGTAACATTTAAAAATGTTTATTTGACTTAGAATGATGTGGACAAAGATCTAGAAGTAACCCAATTGGCTGCAGTAGGAAAAGAAAAACATAAGGGTGCACATGAGTTTGAAGTCAGAAATGAGAGGATGAAAAGGAGAAGCACAGGTTTGATGCTGAAGAAAAGGAATGTCAACTTCAGCATATTGAAGTCTGTGCAAGGAAAGAATCAACAGTAAGATGTTGCGTCCATCATGCCAGGATAACTTGCAATGAATGCAGTCTAAGTGAATGAAGGTACAAGAACTTTAGTCTATGATTCATTTTATATACTTCACCAGACGTAGATGATTCTGACAAGGGTAGCACTTATTATCTATCCCTAATTTTCCTTGCACATGGTGGTGAGCCACATTCTTGCTCGGCCATTTCAGACTTAAGACTCAATCACATTGTTGTGGATCTGGAGTCACAAAAGGGCCAGAGGAAAGGACAGCCGATTCCCTTCCCCAAAGCACAATAGTGAACCAGATGGGTTTTTACAATAAACCAGTGTTTACACAAACACCATTATTAATACTAGATTTTTCATTACAGATGTATTTACTTAACTGAATGTTAATGCCCCAGCTGCTGTGGGTGGATTTAACCTCATTACTCTGGATTGTTATTCTAGTAAAATAGTCACTATGCTACTGTTCCTGTAAATATAGGATAATATATAATAGGCACAGTGGACTGGGTTTTCTGCCTTCCTGCTATTGTGACTAATCTCTGGTGGGGGCTGGACGTCAACCACAAAGGGGATATGCCCCCAACCCAGCAAGGAGCCAATTGAACTCACATGTAATTCAGCAGCACCAGACATACCTAAAAATGAGGTGCCGACCTACAACACAGGAATACTTGAGTGGCAAACAGCATAAGCAGTAAGTGATAGGCAGAACTAAGAGATTCTACAACCAATGGATCAGATCTAAACTCCGCAGTCCTACCACGTCCAATCATGAATGGTGGTGGGCAATTAAACAACTCACTGGAGGAGGAAGCTCCACAAATGTCCCCATCCTCAATGATTGGGGAGCTCAGCACATCAGTGCAAAAGATAAGGCTGAAGCATTTGCAACAATCTTCAGCCAGAAGTGCCAAGTGGATGACCCATCTCAGTCTCCTCCGGAGGTCCCCAGCATCACAGATGCCAGTCTTCAGCCAATTTAATTCACTCTAGCTGTTATCAAGAAGTGGTTGAAGGCACTGGATATTGCAAAGGCTATGGGCCCTGGCAATATTCCGATGATAGTACTGAAGACTTGTGTTCCAGAGCTTGCCGCACCCCTAGCCAAGCTCTTCCAGCACAACTACAACACTGGCATCTACGCAGCAATGTGAAAAATTGCCCAGCTATGTCCTGCACACAAAAAGCAGGACAAATCCATCCTGGCCAATTACCACCCCATCAGTCTACTCTCAATCATCAGTAAAGTGACAGAAGATATCATCAACAGTGCTATCAAGTGGCAGTTGCTTAGCAGTAACCTGCTCACTGAACTCAATTTAGGATCCACCAAGGTCACTCAGCTCCTAACCTCATTACAGCCTTTGCTCAAACATGGGACAAAGAGCTGAACATCAGAGATGAGGTGAGAGTGACCGCCCTTGACATCAAGGCTGCATTTGACTGAGTGTAGCATCAAGGAGCCCTAGTGAAACTGGAATCAATGGGAATCAGAGGGAAATCTCTCCACGGGTTGGAGTCATGCCAACTACAAAGGAAGATGGTTGTGGTTGTTGGGGGTGAATCATCTCAGTTCCAGGACATCACTGTAGGAGTTCCTCAGGGTAGTGCCCTAGGCCCAACCACCTTCAGTTGCTATGATGGACAAGCAATAACCAAATGTCAGGCAATAACCATTTCCAACAAGAGAGAATCTAACCATCACCCCTTGACATTCAATGGCATTACCATTGCTGAATCCCCCACTATAAACATCCTGGGGGTTACCATTGACCATAAATTGAAGTGAACTAGCCACATAAATACTGTGGCTACAAGAGCAGGTCAGAGGCTAGGAATCTGTGACGAGTAATTCACCTCCTGACTCCCCAAAGCCTGTCCACCATCTACATGGCACAAGTCAGGAGTGTGATGGAATACTCTCTACTTGCCTGGCTAAGTGCAGCTCCAACAACACTCAAGAAGCTTGACACCATCCAGGACAAAGCAAACCGCTTGATTGGCACCTTATACACAAACATTCACTCCCTCCATTACCGACGCACAGTGGCAGCAGTGTGTACCATCTACAAGGTGCACTGCAGGAATTCACCAAGGCTCCTTAGACAGCACCTTCCAAACCCACGACCACTACAATCTAGAAGGACAAGGGCAGCAGATAGATGGGAACACCACCACCTCCAAGTTTCCCTCCAAGTCATTCATCACCCTGACTTGGAAATATATCGCCATTCCTCCATTGTCGCTGGGTCAAAATTGTGGAACTCTCTTCCTAACAACACTGTGGATGTACCAACACCATATGGACTGCAGCAGTTCAAGAAGGCAACTCGCCACCCCCTTCTCAAGGGCAATTAGGGATAAGCAATAAGTACTCATGAACAAATGAAAAAAAAAGAAGTTCAGAGGCTGGGAATTCTGTGGTAAGTAACTCACCTCCTGACTCCAACAACAATCAAGATGCTTAACTCCATCCAGGACAAAGCAGCCCACTTGATTGGCACCCCATCCACCAATTTCAACATTGACTCCTGTCACCGCTGACATACTGTGGCAGCATTGTGTGCCATCTGCAACAGGGTTCTCCAGCCTTTTCGCGGGGGGTGGGGAGGGAGGCACATTTCAAAATTTTTCTCACTCAAGAGGCGATGAGCAAATTTCAGAAAGATAAAGTTTGACATAGCACTGAACTTGAATTTAAAAAAAAAATCTGAGGTATGAGGAGAAACACCTTACTGAGGGAAAAAACAATGAGCAATACATGACAATGAGTATTAGAGTGTGATAGGATGAGAATGTGTGTGTCCAACTCACTCCTAGTCTCAGGGTGCTCACTCACTCAGCCTCACCCACTGTGAGAGTGGGTGAGAGTGCATGTTGGTGTGTGGGTGAAGATGAATGAGAATCCTAATACTGAGTGAGCCAGACTTATGGACACACTCTGATCCCCGTACACCCTCCCCTCACCCTTACTCCGTCTCCTCCTCACACTCTCTCTCTCCCCTCTTTACCCCCTCTCATACTCTCTACCTCCCTCTGAAACTTTCCACCTCCCTCTCACACTCTACCCACCTCTCAAACCTCGACCCCTCTCTCACACTCTACTCTCCTTATACTCTTTACACCCCACACTTTCTCACACCCTTCTCATACTCTCTCACCCCTTCACACTCTCTCAGCCCCCCAACACTCTCTCACCTCCCCCAGACTCTCTCACCCCTCTCACATTCTCCCACCCCCGTCACACTCTCTCACACCCCCCACACTCTCACGCTCTCTCACACTCTCTCCCCACTCCTCTCACTCTCGCACCCCCTTCATACTCTAGCCGTACCCCTCCCACTCTCTCCCACCCCTGACATTCTTTCCCCACCCCTCTCACTCTCGCACCCTCTTCACACTCTATCACTACCCCTCTCGCTCTCTCCCACCCCTCTCGCTCTCTCCCACCCCTCACACTGTCTCCCCTCACCACCCTCAGACAGTCTTCAGACACTCACTTACGGAAACACCCATGGCCCATGTTCCCGCTACCTCATGCCTCGCTCGGGCTCATTTGAGCCCCACTCTAGACGCCTGGACCCTGGTCAAAATGCCTAGGCCCCATTCCGACCTGCCTGGGCCCCACTTGAACCCACCTGAGCCCGATTCCGGCTGCCTCAAGCCCTGCCATACACCGCCTCGGGCCCACTCTGGACATTTGGGCCCCACATCCCTGGCAGCTCCACTCCCTGGGCCACTCTTTTCAGCACCTCCTCTCTGTGGGCCATGCTCGCTGACACCTCCACTCCCTGGGTCACTCTCGCAGACACCTCCACTCCCTGGGCCACTCTCACTGGCAGCTCCACTCCCTGGGCCACTCTTGCAGACGCCTCCACTCCCTGGGCCACTCTCGCAGACACCTCCACTCCCTGGGCCACTCTCACTGGCACCTCCACTCCCTGGGCCACTCTCGCCGACACCTCCACTCCCTGGGCCACTCTTGCTGGCACCTGCACTCACTGGGCCATTCTCGCCGACACCTCCACTCTCTGGGCCACTCTTGCCAGCACCTCCACTCCCTGGGCCACTCTCGCCGGCACCTCCACTCCCTGGGCCACTCTCGCCAGCACCTCCACTCCCTGGGCCACTCTCGCCGGCACCTCCACTCCCTGGGCCACTCTCGCCACCACCTCCATTCCCTGGGCCACTCTCGCGAGCACCTCCATTCCCTGGGCCACTCTCGCCAGCACCTCTGCTCCTTGGGTCACACTCCCCAGGTCCCAAACTCATTGCTGCTGCTGTTTGCTGCTCCTCTCAGAGGGTAGTGAATGTCTGGAGTTCTCTACTCCAGAGACTTGTGGGGGCTAGATCACCAAAAGTATTTAAAGAGGAAGTAGATAGACTTTTGAAATATCGGGGAGTTGAAAGCTATGAGGAGCTGGCACAAAAGTGGGATTGGGGCCTAGGGCAGATCAGCCATAATCTTATTGAATGGCGGGGCAGGATTGAGGGGCCGAATGGCTTACTCCTGCTCCTATTTCTTATGTTCTTATGTTCTTACATTCTACTCCGACCAAGTGGTTAATCTTCCTATTTCTGATAAGTATCAGACTTCAGTTTTTTGGGGGTGTAAGTCAAATAGATGTAGAAGGAAATTTGAGTTAAAATGTTTGGTTTAGAGTATAAGTAACTGGGTTCATAGTACTTCTAATATATATACATTTTTTCTTTATTCTTTCATGAGATTTGGATCTCACTGGCAAGGCCAGCATTTGTTATCCATCCCTAATTGCCTTTTAACTGAATGGTTTGCTAGGCCATTTCAGTTAAGAGTCAACCACATTGCTTTGGGTCTGGCATCACATGTAGGCCAGACCAGGTAACAATGGTAGATTTCCTTCCTTAAAACCAGATGGGTTTTAACGACAATATAATATAAAATACTGCGGATGCTGGAAATCTGAAACAAAAACAGAAAATGCTGGGAAAACTCAGTAGATCTGGCAGCATCTGTGGAGAGAGAAACAGAGTTAACATTTCAAGTCTGTATGAAGCTTTTTCAGATGCTTTTATGACAATCAGTAATAGTTCCATGGTCACTATTACTGAGACTAGTTTTCAATTCCATATTTATTAATTCAATTTAAATTCCACCACCAGCTGCTATGGTGGGATATGAACCCATATCCCCAGAACTGGGATGCTAGATGACTAACCCAATGACATCATCACTGCACTACACTATGCCGTCATCTCCCCAACTATTTAAGAAAGAGTGTAGTTATTAGCATTCATTTTCTTTGATTACTGTATAGTAGATTTCTTTTGTTTTAAACAGTGAACCTTGTGGCTTCATTCTTTTAATAAATACCAGGCTTTTTGTGTTTCCAAAAAAATAAAATAAAATCATTACTGGTCAATTGGGAGAAAAATGGAAAATGAAATTCAATCTGGAGAAGTGTGAGGTAATGCATCTTGGAAGGTGCAACAATGAAAGAGAATACACCACAAATCAGAGGACACTGTGTAGTGTGGAGGAACAGAGGGGCCATGGAGTGTATGGCCACAGATCATTAAAGGTAGCAGAAGCGGTCGAAATGAGGGTTTTGGCGTGCTTTCCTTTATTAGATGAGGCATAGAATATAAAAGGCAGTGAGATAATGCTAGAACTGTATACAATACTAGTTAGACCACAGCTTGTGCTCTGCATACAGTTATGGTCACCACACCACAGGAAAAATGCAATTGTACTGGTGAGGGAGCAGAGGAGATTTATAAGGATGTTGCCAGGACTGGAAAATTTTAGCTGCAAGGAAAGATTGAATAGGTTGAGGTTATTTTCTATGGAACAGGCTGAGGGATGGCTTAATTGAGGAGTATAAAATTAAGAGGATCTATATAGAGTAAATAAAGACAACCTATTTACCTTAGCAGGTAATAGGACTAGAGGGGAGATGAGGAAACATTTCTTTTCACTCGAGGGTAGTAGGGACCTGGAACTCACTGCCTGAAAGATACATGCAAATGGATGCAGAAACTCTCAGCACATTTAAAAAGTATTTGCAGGTCCACCTGAATGGCTGTGACCTGCAGGGCTACGGACCAAGTGCAGGAAGTTGGGATTAGACTGGGCAGCTCTTTGTCGACCTGCACGGACATAACAGCTTGAATGGCCTCCTCTTGTGTTGCAAATTTTCTATGACTCTATGACAACCTGTTGGGATTGCTAAAACCTTTTCACCAGTAGGATACAGAATAAAAGCGCAAGAGGCCATCTAAATATGGTATTTTTAAAAAGCAAATTAAAGATGGATTTGTACTGGTTGCACTTACGTAGTAACCAGTGTGAAGCAAATCCAATTACATGAATAGTGTAGGGATCAGGCTGGCACCAGCAATGTCATGTTGTGTTCTGGTGCGGGCAAGATGAAAATCTCAGTGTGACAGCAGCATTAAAATTTCACAATAACAACAACATACAACAATACAGCATTGCAGTCTTTTCACTCAGTTTCATTGAGCCTGTGTTGCTGTGAGTCCAGGAGTGCTTTGGAATGTATTCATTTTCAAAGCCTTATTATTCCCTGTAGTAGTATAACATTACTTTAAATAACACTTTTACTTTATTAGGTTTCTGGTGCACGTTGGTAGTTAGCAAGCAAGTCTTGAATTATACAGAACCACAGTAGTTTGCAGTGCGAAAGGTGGCTATTTGGCCCATCATGTTGGATTTTTGCAAGAACAATCGAAAACCAGTTCTCCTGCCTCACTCTCTCTCTCTGCATTGCCTCTACGTTGCTCCACTTTAAATAGTCCTCAAGTTTTTACTCAAACGATTCAACCAGCTCTAACTCAACCACTCCCTGTTTCAAAGCATTCCATGCTTCACTACTGCTCTGCATAAAAAAATGTATCTATCCTCTCTTTCACTGTTTCCAACTAGAAAATAATAGTCTTAAATAAAACAGTTCAGCAGCATCTATGGGAGAGAGAAACAGAGTTAACTGCCCTGATATTTATCAGAGGTCGGGAGATTGGGTGGTGTCATAGTGGCTGAGATGCCCGGAAATGCAGTAACATGAAGGTCCGACTGAACCTAACAGCAGGAACCTGTATGGATTGTTTTTCTCTCATTCCCAGCCAGTTGGATTGAAAGGTTGGCCAGCCCATCAGGTGGGAAGGCCTGTGGTTATAGGCTGCAGATGAGGATTAGAGTAGAGGGAGGGAGAGATTGGCGTGTTCAAGGTGAATTGGGTGGGGTTTCAGATTTTTAAAATTTCAAAATTTTAAGTTTTAAAAGATGAAGCTGCAGAGTTAGTGGATGCATTGGTTTTGATCTTCCAAGTTCCAGAAAAATTCCCAAAGATTGGAAGAAACCAAACATAACCCCACTACTCAAGGTCACTTAACCTAACATCAGTGATTGGCAAAATGCCAGAATCCATTACTAGGGATGTGGTACAGGGCACTTAGAAAATCATATTATGATTAAATGGAGTCAACATGAATTTATAAAAGGGAAATCATGTTTGATAAATCTTTAAGAGTTTTTTGAAGCTGTAGCTGGTAAGATGGATAAGGGGGAACCAGTGGATATGGTGTATTTGAATTTCCAAAAAGCAAGATGTTATTACATAAGATTAAGATTTATAAGATTAGGAGTAATATATTAGCACAGACTGAGGATTGATTGATGGAGAGGTTAAAATAAATAGCACATTTTTGGGTGGGCAGGCTTAGTTGAGGGAACTGAGTGTAACCTATCCAAGTTGCTAAAGATAGAAAATTAGGTAGGAAAGTACGTGGTGAGATGGGCACAAAAAAGCTGGCAGAGTGATTATAGTCAAGGTTGGGTGAGTTGACAAGAATATGGCAGATGGAATGCAATGTGTTGAAGTGTGACGGTATCCACTTTGACAGGAAAAATGCAGAATATTTTTTGAATGGTGCGACACTTGCCATGTTCCATTCAAAGAAGTCAGAGTATTCTTGTACATGAATCACTGAAAGTTGACATGCGGGTGCAAGAAGGCAAATGGTATGTTAGCTTTTGTTGCAAAGGGATTGGCATTTAGAGTAAAGGATTCTTACTACACAGGACATTGGTGAGGCCACATCTGGAGTAGTGTGCGCAGGTTTGGTCTCCTTGCCAAAGGAAGGACACACTTGCCCCAGAGGGAATGTAACAAAGATTCACTAGACTGGTTTCTGGGATGAGGGAATTGTCCTATGAAGAGAGAGTGAGTAGACTAGGCCTGTATTTTCTGCAGTTCAGAAGAGTAAAAGGTGATCTAATTGCAATGTATAAATTTCTCAGGCACTTGACAGGGTAGATGCTGAGAAAACGTTTTCCTGGCTGGAAAATTGAGAACACATGGCAAGAGATTCAGAATAAGGGGTCAGCCATTTAGGCCTGAGATAAGCAGAAATTTATTTACTCAAAAGTTTGTGAATCTTAGAATTCTCTAACCCAGAGAGTTGTGGATGCCAAGATGTTAGGCGGAATCTTCCGCTTTGAAGTCTAAGTTCATTGGTGGGGGGGAGAAGAGGGAATGGTTCCCGCTGGGGCGGCGCAACAGCTGAGCACAATCTCATGCTGGTCAGCTCATTAACTATGCATCCATGTGGAGCATGGTGAATCTCTTGGCGGGCTAGGCAGGATGTCACCCGCCCTGCCGTTAATCCATAGGGTTGGAGGTCTGCGTGGCATATTTAAAGGGCTCACTCACTGCAGGGCTAGAGCTCCAGATCATAACATGTTTAAGAAAAGAAAGCAACCTGCAGCACCACGGTTCATCGCTTTCTCCCTGGAGATTCCCCTCCAGGTCGTCCAGGAGAGGCAGGAGGTGCTGTTCCCGTGGGATGAGAGCAGAAAGCCGTGACATCTGAACATGGCGGCCTGGGAGCAGGTCATCAGAGTGGTTTGTGCCTGTGGTACCCAGAAAAGAACCGGTCTGCAGTGCAAGAAAAGAATGAATGGTCTGCTGCACTCCTCCAGGGTAAGTGCACCGTGTACTCACTGCAAAATGATACTCTCATAATGGCATCAGGCAGTCTAAGGTTTAGAGTGTACAGGGAGCACAAATCAGCAGATGGAACATCAGCATTGAATGTGGGTCAGCCACTTTAAGTCTCAATCTCATTTCAGTTGCGGACCAACGGTCTCTTAGTCGCTCACTGGGGAGGGCTTAGCTGCAGCAATATACATAAGACCATAAGACGTAGGAGCAGAAGTAGGCCATTTGGCCCATCGAGTTTGCTCCGCCATTCTTGAGATCATTGCCGATCTACTAATCCTCAATTCCACTTCCCGGCCTTTTCCCCATAGCCCTTGATTCACTTACTGATTAAAAATCTGTCCAACTCCACCTTGAATACACTTAACGACCCAACCTCTATGGCCATCTGTGGTAAAGATTTCCACAGATTCACTCTTGCTGAGAGAAGAAATTCCTCCTCACCTCTGTCTTAAATGGCTGACCTCTTACTCTGAGATTATGCCCTCTGGTCCTAGACTGTCACACCAGGGGAAACAACCTCTCAGCATCTAACCTGTAAAGCCCTCTAAGAATCTTATATGTTTCAATAAGGTCACCCAACATTCTTCTAAACTTCAATGAGTACAGGCCCAACCTACTCAACCTCTCCTCATAAGAAAATCCCTCCATACCCAGGATCAACCTAGTGAACCTTCTCGGGACTGCTCCAATTCTAATGTATATATTAGTGTTAAGGGGGCCAAAACTGTTCACAATATTCTAGGTGTGGTTTAACTAATGCCTTGTATAGTTTTAGCAAGACTTCCCTATTTTTATACTCCATTCCCTTTGAAATAAAGGCCAACATTTCATTTGCCTTACCCATTACCTGCTGAACTTGTATGCTAGCTTTTTGGGATTCATGCACGAGGACTCCCAAATCCCTCTATGCTGCAGCTTTCTTCAGTCTTTCTCCATTTGAGTAATATTCAGCTCCTTGATTCTTCCTGCCAAAGTTCATAATCTCACATTTTCCCACATTATATTCATCTGTCAAGTTTTTGCCCACTCACTTAACCTGTCTATATCCCTCTGTAGACTCTTTGTGTCATCCTCACCACTTGCCTTCCCACCTATTTTTGTGCCATCTGCAAACTTGGTAATAGTACATTCACTTCCCTTATCCAAGTCATTAATATATATTGTAAATAATTGTGGCCCCAGCACTGATCCCTGTGGCACTCCACTAGTTACAGGTTGCCATCCTGAAAATGCCCCGTGTATTCCAACTCTCTGTCTTCTATTAGTTAGCCAATCATCTATCCATGTTAATATACTAACCCCAACACCTTGGCCTCTTATCTTATTAAGTAGCCTTATGTGTGGTACCTTATTGAACACCTTTTGGAAATCCAAATATATTACATCTACTGGTTTCCTTTTATCTGTCCTGCTTGTTACCTCCTCAAAGAATCCTAATAAATTTGTCAGGCATGATTTTCCCTTCATGAAGCCATGCTGACTCTGCTTGATTATATTATGCATTTCTAAATGCTCTGCCATTACATCCTTTATAATAGGCTCTAACATTTTCTCAATTACAGATGTTAAGCTAACTTGCCGATAGTTCGGGTTCTACAGCACCCATTTATCACCAGGGCTACGCATTTAACCATTGTTTCGTGCATTTAAATGATCAAACCAACATCAGGGCAG
This sequence comes from Cetorhinus maximus, assembly GCF_964194155.1. NCBI lineage: Eukaryota > Metazoa > Chordata > Chondrichthyes > Lamniformes > Cetorhinidae > Cetorhinus > Cetorhinus maximus. Next base: position 193,679,544 of record NC_135879.1, read on the forward strand.
ATGGCGAGTATTGATAATTAATTAAATTAATCAAAAAACATGGCACTTTGTAGAGAAATAATGTCTATGAGCTAAAAGGTGCTAGGGCCTTCCAGCCAATAAAGGTGGGAAAACCAAACAATTGTGAAAAGGTGTCAGCGCCTTACTCCTCCTGGAATCTGGTAGCTATCAGACTGCCATGGGAACATTTGCCACATTGTACCCCTGCTATGGCCTCTTACAGAATCACAGAATCACAGAATCACACAGTGCAGAAGAGGCCCTTCAGCCCATCGAGTCTGTACCGACACATGAGAAACACCTGATCTACCTACCTAATTCCATTTACCAGCACTTGGCCCATACCCTTGAGTGTTATGACGTGCCAAGTGCTCATCCAGGTACTTTTTAAAGGATGTGACTCTTCATGTGGCTTTGTGACACCCTCACCCTCGTCAGCTCCATTCCCTTCAACATCCTTCTCGTTGGAGAAGGCATCTCGCTCCTCCATGTCTCAGGCAAGACAATACCCTCTTTGCAGTGCAAGGTTGTACAGGGTGCAGCAGACAATGATGATCCTGGACACTGTCTGTGGTGAGTATTACAGAGCCCCACCGGCGCAGTCCTAACATCTGAAACACATCTTCAGGAGGTGTATTGTCTGCTCTATCACAGACCTGGTAGTGGCATGAGCAGCATTGTGCCACTCCTCAACTGCATTCTGTGGACATGGAACTGGCATCACCATCCGCATTTTCTGGGGGTACCGCTTGTCCATGAGGAGCCAGCCCTGTAATTGCCAAGGTCCTTCAGAGATCTGCGACACCTGTGAGTGGATCAAAATGTAAGAGTTGTGAGAACTCCCTGGGTACCGAACACAAACATGCAGGATTTGCCTTATGTGATCACAAATTAGCTGAACATTCAAAGAGTGAAATCCTTTTTGATTGATGAATCTCACAGGCCGCTGCCAGGGAGCTCTTAAGGCCACATGTGCGCATTCAATGGTGCCCTGCACTTGCGGCAAACCAGATAGCACTGTAAATCCCACCGCTCTGGCAGCCTGACTTCAGCATCCATGCAGAACTGCATATACTGGTGGTTCACTTTAGTGAACAGGGCATTTGTCACCCCCCCGTATGCATTTATGTGTCACTGATTGGGAGAAGCTGCGGAGTCCCCAGTGGCGTCCTGCAAGGAACCGCTGGAAAAAAAAGTTCAGTGTGGTGGTGACCTTCAATGTCACTGGCATGGGATGCTTTCCAAGGCCTTGCAGTTGCAGCTGATCTTGGAGAAGTGGAAAATGTGTGCTACCACATCCCTGGACAAGTGAAGGTACCTGCGGCATTGCCTTTCACTCATTTCCATATATGAGCAGCGCCTGTGGTATACCTCTGGGCGGGCCAATGCTCATCATTGCATTTGCCTCTCCTCGGGAGCATCTTGGACTTTTTGGGCCCCAGTCTCTCTTGCTGCTTAGGCCACTGCTCACCCTGGCCCTGTGCTGATCTATGATGGACCCTTCTTCTCCTCATTTGTATGAGAACCAGAAACAAGACAGGGTTGCCTGCAGCCTGCATCCTCCATGCCTCTTTGGACCTGTGAATGAATCGAGTTGCTACATTTTAGGGGCTTATCCTGAACAGGTTTCTCTCCATCTCCAAGCCAGCAGGCCAGTGCTAAGCCCTTGGCCTGGCCTCCATCTAGACATGCCATTTCCACCCCACCCCTTCCAGATGAAGGACATCCTGGAGGATCACAGACAGACATTCCTCTCCTTCATACATGACTGTGCATGGAGACTTTATGCATTGACCTGAGTGATGACAGCCATGTGCGAGAACCCCTGTCAGGCAATTGTCAGCTTTCCCCCATCATTATTGGCACTCTATAGAGAGAACATAACCTTGGCATGCTGGAAAGACTATCTGCATTGTGCCTTGTCAGCCATGAACATTTAGCAGAGACTATGGAGGTTTGGAGTATGCATCTAGCTGCCGTCCAGTAGCCATAGCCCTTAGATGAATTCACCTCCATCCCTTCTTTCCTGCCTCTGACAGGAGAAGATGACCAATCATGCATACTCAATGCCAGCTCCTATCCTGAATGGATTTTTGCAGGAATGTGAACCGTAAGTCATGGAGCAATGCTTCTTCAATGGGTATTTGACCCTCGAGAACAGTGCTCAGTGGCACCCCAACACCCCCCCCCCCCACCCCACCATCCCCCTGCCAAACTTCCCAATGCTTTGTGCCTCAATCAGGCACTGGCTGCCTTTGAAGGAGGTCTTACCCCATCCTGAGAGCCCACAAGCAATCATGGGTGGATTTGCTTGTCATGCTTCCCACATAGCAAGCCCTCCACCTTCTGCAGCAGTGACATGAAGCCCTTAAGTGGGCATTAATTGCCCACTCAAGGGCTTTAGTTTTCTGGGGGTGGGAAGGCGGTCCACAGGCGGGCTTAATCGGGATGGAGGTGTGAACTTGGCGGGGCCCATGTCCACCGCCGTCTCACCTAATTAAATGTGCCTCCACCGCCAAACTCACCAGAGGGCAGGGCATCAAATTCCACCTGCTATTTTAGTAGAAGACTGATCCCGGCGAACTCCGTAGTCTTTTGCAGTGTGTATTACTGCAAAGGTGATCTGGTGGGGGCAGAAATGTTGCTGTGGCAGATATGTATCAAAGGAACATTGAACGGAGGGAAACCAACTGCAGATCAGAAAAAAAATTCCTGCCCCTAAATGTCAAATTATTTCAGTTACTCACGTTAAACATATGAACAGTTAGAATACAAGTCTGAATAATATGCCAACTTAGCCTATATGATGGAATTTTTCAACACACAGCTTGCAGGCCTCCCAATGCCCACTGCAAGAACACACAGGGAATCCAATTTACATTAATTTACATAATTATGAAGTGCTCAATGAGGTCAACAAATGAACAAAGCACTGCCTCGAAAACTTGAAATAATTTTTTCTCCCGTGCGACGTTAACTTCAGTGCCAAGTGCGCTGAAGCCTTCCTGTTTCAGTGGGGCTACTTATGTAGTAGCTAGAGGTTGCTTTATGAGTGTGCCATCATAGAATTAACTTTACTTAGTAATGTTCCTCCTTCCCAAAAAAATGTATCTGCCATCCGGTGAGCACCCCCTGAGAGTACAAAACCAGAAGAAGACTCTTCCTTTGACTTAAGGAACAATAGCAAACAGACCTGATGATTGGCATTTACTACTTATAGGAGAAAGCACCACATCTTAAGAAGGCAAGGAATGAAGTCCAGATTTAACAGCCAGCTCAGTGTAATGCAAAACATCTTCATGCTGCAAGAGTTGTCTTTCTGCTGGGATATCAGGGTTAGGTTTGTGAAATCCAATGGGAAAATAATCAAAAAAGAATACCTATCCCATTGAACAAGCTTACCATGGGTCTGCTCTGCCAATACTGCATGATAACATGATAACTGCCTTCCAAGAAATGCAAATGTAACATCATGATTCAAGAAAGGAGGGAGAGAGGAAACAGAAGACTACAGGCCAGTTAGCCTGATATCAGTCGTTGGGAAAGTGCTGGAACTTATTGTTAGAGAAGTTTTAACAATGCATTTAGAAAATCATAGTGTGATCAGACAAAGTCAACATGGTTTTACAAAAGGGAAATCGTCTTTGACAAATTTATTAGAGTTTTTTGAGGATGTAACTAATAGGGTAGATAAATGAGAGCCAGTAGATGTAGTATACCTGGATTTCTAAAAGGCATTCAATAAGGTGCCACACAAAAGATTAATAGGTAAGATAAAGACTCATGGAATTGGATATTATGTTAGCATGGATAGAGGAGTGGTTACTGGACAGAAAGCAAAGAGTGGGCACAAATAGGGTATTTTCAAGTTGGCAGGCTGTGACTAGTGGAGTGCCACACAGATCAGTGCTGGAGTGCCACACAGATCTGTGCCAGGGCCTCGCATACCAGCTGGGAAGCCGGTAAGAGCCCTGCATTGCCCCCTTTTGGGGAAAGCCCACTATATTAATTTATATATACTATATATAATTATATATACTATATTAATGACTTAGACAAAGAAACAAAGGCTGGAATTTTCCAGCCCCATTGGTGTCGGGCATTATGGCGGGCGAGGGTGGGGGACAATATGGCGAGAAGCCAAAAATTGGTTTCACACCGTGGCGAAACCAGTTTGCAATTGTCAGCGCCACCCGTCAATGACAGTCCGCATTTCCCGCCGTCGCACTTCAGGACTATTTTAGGTCATTTTAATATATTTGCATCTAATTATAAACCCTGCTTGCCAGAATCAATACCCGACGCTGGATCAACCAGGCACGTTTGGTGGGACTGCATGCCGACATGTTTCACAACAGTACATAAACAACATACACCTGCTGATCTGCACTTCACTCGGAACTTCAAGATTTGTTTGCCTACCTTGCTTCAGGCAGCACTCGCAGTCATCAGCGCCAGGCTTCGCAGGCAGCACCACATCAATTTTAGGGGGCGCTCATGGGCAGGTCTCTACTTACCAGACCAGCCATAAGGTAAGGGTAGCTTTTCAATGGCTGCAGGGCTACGGCTTGCTTGGGGAAAGGAGAGAAGTGGCCTCAGGCAAGGGAAGAGGCTGCAGGGCAAGGGCTGTGGGGAAGGGAGTTATCCCAGGGTGTGTTTGGGGGCACATGCTGATCTGTGCAAGTGACCTTAAGATGGTGGGGCTGAGGAGGCAGTTTCCAGAGGAGATGAGGCCAGATGGAGATGTGAAGGTGTGTGCATGAGAGAATGAGTGGTGATGGCCTTGAGCTGGCAGTGAGTGAGATGCCAGTGAGTGTATGAGTTTAGAGTGATACGATGTTTGCCTTACCCTGGCAGCACTGATGAGATAGTTCACCTGTTTTCTGCACTGGATGGCTGACCTCTTTTATGCAGCATTGGCACTGACCACCTCTGCTGCCGCTTCCCAAGCCAGAGTGGTGAGACTGATGGGCTTCTGTGACCAGAGCTGGGGTAGAGGATATCACAGCAGGCCTCCACAGCATCCAGAAGGCGTGCCAGGTATGCGTCACTGAATCAGGGGGCTGCACTCTTCTTGGCCTTTGGGGCCATGTCTTCACCAGAGCAGTCCTGGGCTGCAAGCATTGAGAAGTGTGCGCGCGACTGCAGTTTAAATATGGCACCCTGGGTGAGGAAGCAGTGAGGTAACGGCATGGAAGCCAAATTGGAGGCCCGCCAGTGAGACGGTGTGTTTCCTGTGGCTGCATAATTAATGAGATGGGAATGGGACAATATGGCGTGAAAACCCGCCATTGCGGCCGGCGGGTAAAACAACTGTTTTTCTGCCCGCTACCGCACTGGAACGATCCCGCCCAAAGAGTAATATATCTAATTTTGATGATGATACAAAGCTAGATGGAAATGTAAGCTGCGAGGAGGTCACAGAGATAAAGACAGGTTAAGTGACTGGGTGACAAGATGGCAGATGGAGTATTGTGTGGGGAAGTGTGAGGTTATTCACTTCTGTTGTAAGAATAGAAAAGCAGAATATTTTTTAAATGGCACGAAACTTGTAAATGTTGATGTTCAGAAAGAATTGGGTGTATGCGTACAAGGAACACAGAAAGTTTACATATAAGTAACAGCAAGCAATTAGGAAGGCAAATGGCATGTTGGTCTTCATTGCAAGGGGATTGGAGTAAAAGAAGAAAGAAGTTTTGCTGCAATTGTACAGGGCTTTGGTGAGGCCACACCTGGAATATTGTGTGTAGTTTTGGTCTCTATATTTAAGGAAGGATACGAAGGTGGTACAGCAACGGTTCAGCCAATTAGTCCCTGGGGTGAAAGGGTTATCCTATGATGACTGCTGAGTAAATTGGGCCTATATTCTCTGGAGTTTAGAAGAATGAGAGGCGATGCCATTGAAAAATATAAAATTCTGAAGGTGGTTGACAGGGTAGACACTAAGAGTTTGTTTTCACTGGTCGGGGAATCTAAAGCAGACTCAGGATAAGGGGCTGATTATTTAGGACTGAGATCAGGAGAAATCTCTTCACTCAAAGGGTTTTGAATCTTTGGAATTCTCTACCCCAGAGGGTTGTGGATGCTTCATCATTGAATGCATTTAAGGCTGGGATAGACAGATTTTTGGTCTCAGGGAATCAAGGGGTTTGGGGAGTGAGGGGAAAGTGGAGCTGAAGCCCTAGATCAGTCATGATTGTTTTTAAGGGCAGAGTAGGCCCGACGGGCCATATGGCATGCTCCTGCTCCCGTCTCTTGTATTTTTGTGTTCCAGTGCCTGTGCATTGGGACCTGCACAAAGAGTGTCTCACAAGTTCAGCAATCGAACAATACCTGAAGGATACATATTGTAACATGAATGATGATTGAAAAATCTCTCATGGCCCAGCTTTCAAGAATTTTAACCTCAGATTCCTTCCCATGCAAGGCCCAGCGTAGTGTTACACAAATGTCAAGTTGTTCTTAAATGGGTTCTTTCCCTGTTCATTTAGCACGTGATAATATCACCACAGGCAACGTTTCATTGCACGCCTGCAAGTGAGTCCCTAGCCTACAGGGATATGACATCATTAAGTTGGTGTTGTTACTTCATCAGCAGGAGGCTTGAGAGTTTTTCTATTAAATGACTGTCAATTTGTAAAAACTGAATATGTTTTGAATAATTGTTTCATCTTAATTTATTTGAAGTAACCTTAACCTGTAGAACAACCAGAATACAAAAACAGATATCCAATTCCATTGAATTTCTGATAAAGTGAATAGGTCTTCAGTCTAGTTCCGTTCATTGTTCCACCACTGATGTTTCCAACAATGGTAAATATTCATCTCATTTTTATAGTTCTCAACATCCGCTTCAAAGTTCATTCATTCATTTGTCTTTGCCTTTCCATATTCATCGTGAAGCTCATCTAATCTTTTTGTTAGATTATTTCTGGGAACTCAACAGAAGCTCATCTTTTTTTTATTATCCTGTTTAATTTGATGATCAGCAGCAGGCATAATCCAGGTCTTTAAAAGGCTGTGAGGCATAGATGTTATAAATCTAAGCAGGCTATTTGACTTGGAATGTGAGCACAGAAGTAAATGGCATAGGCTTAAAATTAACAAGACTCAAATGAAACTAGAGGTCAGAAGAAACTTTTTCTCCCCAAAGAGTAATATAGGGAATAAACTCCCAGAAAAAAACAACTGAAGCTTAGGTAATTAACTGCTTTTAAAGAAATAGATGGATAAATGTCTGTTGAGAATGAGATAAGTAGCTACAAGAGAAATATAAACTGAGATTTGCGAGTGCTCCATGAAGCACCTTGGTTCCATGCATATTGAACTGTTGTCTGAAGAATGCTAGTGGCTAGTGTTATAAAATACGTAGAGATCGATACATTTTAAAAAGAGGTATGAATTTCCCAGTAACTGATGGAAAAGAATTGCACAAAAAGGTTTCTTATTTTAAGACCTTTATTGTAACAAACAGGCTAAGATCAGCCAAGACTAAGCATTATTTAATAATCAACTCATACACTAAACTACAGAAAAGGAATTTTCCTCATTAACTAATTTGTACAACCAAAACCTACACAATGTTTATATGTTATGCCACACTCTCAGCAGACATGTAGTCTTGTGGATAAAGACACAAACTCTTCCCAGCTATTCAACAGGCTTTCTTCTCCCTGTCAGACCAAGGGCGAGTCTTCCAGTATCTCCTGTGAAAATCCCTTCACTCAATCTCCTGATTTCAGGCTGATTTCCAGCAGCAAGGCTCCCTCTGTCAACGCCTTGGTTTTTAAAAGTCCCACCTCTGCAAACAGGGAATCCATTTTCACCAGCAGTCTGTTTGATGGCTAACACAAAAATGCTCTCTCCCTCTGCTTGGTACAGCAGCAGCTGATTTCAGTCTTCCTCTCAGGGACCCCCTGTCTTTCTGAGTATCCAGCAAGACCAACTGCCCCTCTTTTGTGTCAAGGTGTGAAAAATGGGACTTGAGTTTATTTGTGTTTTAGCCTGGGCCTCTGTCCCCATGACAACCAAATCACTTGGGCCTGTCTCTGGGCAGTGTTCAGTATGATCACCAACCACCTTTTCAGAACACTGTTTTACCTTAAATTGCAGGAAACATTTTAAAGCGTAGCCATCTTATAAAGTTTTGCATTCATAACACCCAGGATCAAAGGCTGGCAGTGTGAATGGATAAAAATTTGGGGATCAATGAGTTCGTATGAAAAATATTTATGAGAACCATTTCCACAGGAGATTAAATAGATAGGGCAAAATCTCCAGGAGAGTAAATTGTACATGGTCTGTGGCAGGAGTAGGTTTGATGGGTCAAATTTCCTTTTCTCATTCTTTAAATTCATCTTGTGAAGCAATAGCTTTCCATGCAATGATATCCACCTTCAGCAGAAAGACCAAAATCAATAATGAATCACCAATGAAAGGTCATCAAAATTTTTGCGTCATCAGAATTTAACCCTTTGAGATGAATGTGGTGAGTAGGTAATAAGGAAAACTCATTAAAACAGTGCACTGCAGTTTGAGTGAAAAAAATGCTAGGGTGATGGCCCAGAGGTAAAGTTTCTTTGAAATGGGACCTCGCACCTTGGTCTGCTAAGAATTAACCTGGCCGTTTCCATATAGTTGAAAATAAATTGCTAAAAATTAAAGGGATTGGCATAATGCTGATCCTGTCAAAGTTGGAGAGGTCAGAGGAGTCACAAAATTTAAATGTTTTTGCTTAGCTAAGGGTACATCAGGAGTGCGCTACCCACTCCCACCAGCCTACTGAAGAGTTCTGCACCAGGGGATGCTAGGTTTCCAAACCCCTACTACGACCACCACCCCCACCCACCAACAGCCTCCCTAAAACCATCTTTCGGTTACCCCTATGGTCCACAGTAAAACTAAGCTGCCATAAAATGATTACAAATAAACAAAAAAACTTCAAAAGATTTATACTCAGAGTCTCAGCCGGGTCCCAAGTTACTATTTCGTCAGCCATTATGCTTGGTCTTGTCATCTATGTTGACAAGGTCCCAAAGCACAGGGACCCTGATGATTAGAGTCCTTACACCCTTCCCCCATTATATTGATGGCTTTATAAGGGTGGAGGCTGAATCTTTTACAAAGCTATCCAGAAATGTTGGTGCCAGGCCAGGACCCAGCACATCAGGTTTCAGTATCCAGCTGTCCCAGTAAACTCCTGCCAAAGTTACAGTATGGGTCAGCCAGATTGACTGTTGATTTTGGTGCCAAGCTTATTATTAATTGTTTTCAAAAATAGATAATATTTTAAATAATTCATCTCATTGTTACTGTATTCCTTTACAGTTGTAAAAAGTATCACTTTGGATAAATAACAAACAATGAGATGGTAAGAATTTATTATGCATTGTTTTTTTGCTTGCTGAACTCTGGAATTAGCAGCTTCTATCTAGCATGGATTACCTGAGCTTGACTGTGGAACTGTTCACGTTATTTGATTTGATTGGGAGCTGGGCATCCAATTTTGATTGAAAAACAATTGAGTTTTACTGAGAACACCTGATAATTTCACAATCTTGTTGGGTTGATACACTTGATTCAACCACCAGCAACAGAGGAAAAGCTGTACAAATGGGAAGATATACATAGTTAATCTTCCACAGATACTACACAACAAAGAAAACTGGGGTGCAATGAGTCCCTATCCTGCACATTCTGCTCAATCTCAGGCCTATCAGGCAATAACATCACCCAAACACATGCAACAGTGCTACATCCTAAATGTACATAATCTAAAACATACCTGTTGTCTATATTGTACATGAAAAAAAAATGTACATTATCTATAGTTCAGCAGAAAACTGCTGAGAATAAAACTTTAATTTACTTTAACAGATTACTCATTATTATGAAATATTATACAGAATTACAAAGAATTTACAGCACAGAAACTGGCTATTTGGTGAGGCAGGAGGCAGTGGTGTAGTGGTAATGGCACTGGCCTAGTAATCTGAAGGCCCAGGCAAAGATCCTGGGTATGTGTGTTCAAATCCCACCACGGCAGCTATTATTGGGAATTTAAAAATATAGAATTAAAAACTAGTAATGGTGAGCATGAAACTATTGTTGATTGTTGTTCACTAATGCCCTTAAGGAAAGGAAATCTGTCATCCTTACCTGATCTGGTTTATGTATGACAGCGGATCCACAGCAATGTGGCTGAATCTTAACTACCCTCTGAAATGGTCTAGCAGGGTCAATCAGTTGTATCAAACTGCAACAGAAAAGTTGATCAGGAGGGAAACTGGACAGAAACCTGGCATTGACTGAGGCACTGGAAATGACAACATCAAACCCAGCTCTGTGATGCTGCAAAGTCCTCCTTACTAACAACTGGGGTCTTCTGCGAAATTTGAGATAGCTGTCCCACAGACTTGTCAAACAGCAGCCTGACATAGTTATACTCATGGAATCATATGTTACAGACAAAGTTTCAGGTAGCACAATCACCATATCCTGTCCCATCAGAATGACTCCCACCACTGGGAGTCCTCAACATTGACTTCTGACCCCATGAAGTCTAATGGCTTCAGGTCAAACAGGAGCAAGGGAACCTTCTGCTGATTACCATCAACCACCCCATCCCACCACACTCACCCCTCATCATCTCAGTTGATGAATCAGTACTCCTCCGTGTTGAACATCACTTTGAGGAAGCACTGAGGGTGGCAAGGTGGGACACCCTATTCTGGGTGGAGAAATTCAATGTCCATCATCAAGAGATGCTCGGTAGCACCACTACTGACAGAACAGGTTGAGTCCTGAAGGACATGGCTGCTAGATTGGGTCTGCAGTAGGCAGTGAGGGAACCAACAAGAGGGAAAAACATACTTGATCTCATCCCCACCAATCTACCTCTTGCAGATGCATCTGCCCATGACAGTATTGGTAGTAGTGACAACAACACAGTCCTTGTGGAGATGATCTCTTGCCTTCACATTGAGGATACCCTGCATCATGTTGTGAGGCACTAACACCGTGCTAAGTGGGATAAAGTTCAAACAGATCTAGCAACTCAGAACTCAGCTTCCATGAGGTGCTGCGGACCATCAGCAGCAGCAGCAGAATTGTATTTGACCACAATCTGTAACCTCATGGCCCGGCATATTCCCCACTCTAGCCATTACCACATCCAATCGTGAATGGTGGTGGACAATTAGCAACTCACTGGAGGAGGAGAATCACAGAATCACACAGTGCAGAAGAGGCCCTTCGGCACACCGAGTCTGCACCGACACATGAGAAACACCTGGCCTACCTACCTAATCCCATTTACCAGCGCTTGGCCCATAGCCTTGAATGTTCTGATGTGCCAAGTGCTCATCCATGTACTTTTTAAAGGATGTGAGGCAACCCGCCTCCACCACCCTCTGAGGCAGCACATTCCAGACTGTCACCACCCTCTCGGTAAAAAAGTTTTTCCTTACATTCCCCCTAAACCACCTACCCCTCACCTTGAACTTGTGTTCCCTCATGACTGACCCTTCAACTAAGGAGAACAGCTACTCCCTATCCACCCTGTCCATGCCCCTCATAATCTTGTACACCTCGATCAGGTCGCCCCTAAGTCTTCTCTGCTCCAACGAAAACAACTCAAGTCTATCCAACCTCTCTTCATAACTTAAATGTTTCATCCCAGGCAACATCCTGGTGAATCTCCTCCGCAGCCCCTCCAGTGCAATCACATCCTTCCTATAATGTGGTGACCAGAACTGCACACAGTACTCCAGCTGTGGCCTCACCAAGGTTCTATACAACTCCAACATGACCTCCCTACTTTTGTAATCTATGCCCCGATTGATAAAGGCAAGTGTCCCATATGCCTTTTTCACCACCCCACTAACATGCCCCTCCACATTCAGAGATCTATGGACACACAAGCCAAGGTCCCTTTGTTCCTCAGAACTGCTTAGTGTCATGCCGTGCATTAAATACTTCCTTGTCAAATTATTCCTTCCAAAGTGTATCACCTCACACTTTTCAGGGTTAAATTCCATCTGCCACTTATCTGCCCATTTGACCATCCCATCTATATCTTCCTGTAGCCCAAGAGACTCACTCTCACTATTAACCACCCAGCCAATCTTTGTGTCATCTGCAAATTTACTAATCCTACCCCCCACATAGTCATCTATGTCGTTTATATAAATGACGAATAATAGGGGACCCAGCACAGATCCCTGTGGTACGCCACTGGACACGGGCTTCCAGTCACTAAAGCAGCCTTCTGTCATCTCCCTCTTCCTCCTACAACTAAGCCAATTTTGAATCCGCCTTATCAAATTACCCTGCATCCCATGTACATTTGCCTTCTTTATAAGTCTCCCATGTGGGACCTTGTCAAAGGCTTTGCTGAAATCCATATAAACTACATCAACTGCACTACCCTCATCTACAAACCTGGTCACCTCCTCAAAAAATTCAATCAAATTTGTTAGGCATAACCTCCCTCTGACAAAGCCATACTGACTATCCCTGATCAAACCTTGCTTCTCCAAGTTGAGATAGATTCACTCCTTCAGAATTTTCTCCAATAGTTACCCTACCACTGACATGAGACTCACTAGTCTGTAATTCCCTGACTTATCTCTACAACCCTTCTTAAATAGCGGAACCACATTATCTGTTCTCCAGTTCTCTGGCACCACCCCCGTGGCCAGAGAAGAATTAAAAATTTGGGTCAGAGCCCCTGCAATCGACAGAGGCTCGACAAATATCCTGACCTCAATGATGGAGAAGCCCGGCACATCAATGTAAAATAAAAGACAAGGCTGAAGCATTTGCAACATAGGAACATAGGAGCAGGAGTAAGCCATTGTGCCCATTGATCCTGTTCCACCATTCAAAGGATCATGGCTGATCATCCACTTCAATGCCTTTTTCCCATACTAACACCATATCCCTTTATGTTGTTGGTATTTAGAAATTTGTCAATCTCTACTTTAAACATTCTCAATGACTGAGCTTCCACAGCCCTCTGGGGTAGAGAATTCCAAAGATTCACAACCCTTCGAGTAGAGAAAATGCTCCTAATCTCGGCCGTAAGTGTCTTCCCCCTTATGTTGAAATTGTGGATCCTGGTTCTAGACTCCCTAACCAGGGGAAACATCATACCTGAATCTACCCTGCCTATCCCTTTTATAGGTTACAATGAGATCACCTCTCATTCTTCAAAACTCTAGAGACTACAGGCCCAGTTTCCCCAATCTCTCTTCATGAGACAGTCCTGCCATCCTAGGAACAAGTCAATTAGACTTCATTGCACTCCCTTACAACCATCTTCAGCAAGAAGTGTCAAGTGGATGATCCACCTCGGCTGCTTACTGAGATCCGCAGCATCACAGATGCCAGTCTTCAGCCAATTCGATTCACTCCACATGATATCAAGAAACATCTGAAGGCACAGGATACTGCAAAGGCTATAGGCCCTGACAATATTGCAGCAATAGTACTGAAGACTTGTGCTCCAGAAGTAGCCCCTAGCCAAGCTTTTCCAGTACAGCTACAACACTGGCATCTACGTGGCAATGTGGAAAATTGCCCAGGTATGTCCTGTACACAGAAAACAGGACAAATCCAATCCGCCCAATTACTGCCCCATCAGTCTACTCTCGATCATCAGCAAATTGACGGAAGGGTTCATAGACAGTGCTATCAAGCAGCAATTGCTTGGCAATAGCCGGCTCAGAGATGCTTAGTTTGGGTTCTGTCAGGGCCACTCAGCTCATGACCGCATTACAGCCTTTGTTCAAACATGGACAAAGGGGCTGAACTCCCGAGGTGAGGTGAGAGTGACTCTTGACATCAAGGCAGCATTTGACCGAGTGTGTCAAGGAGCAAAACTGGAGTCAATGAGAATTGGGGGAAATCTCTCCACTGGTTGGAGTCATACCTAGCACAAAGAAAGATGTTGTCGTTGTTGGAGGTCAATCATCTCAGCTGCAGGACATCACTGCAGGAATTTCTCAGGGTAGTGTCTGAGGCCCAACCATCTTCAGCTGCTTCATCAATGACCTTCCTTCCATCATAAGGTCAGAAGTGGGGATGTTTTCTGATGATTGCACAATGTTCAGCACCATTTGCGACTCCTCAAAAACTGAAGCAGTCCATACCCAAATGCAGCAAGACCTGGACAATATCCTGGCTTGGGTTGACATGTGGCAGGTAACATTCATGCCACACAAGTAGCAGGCAATGACTGTCTCCAACAAGAGAGAATCTAGCCATCTCCAATTGACATTCATTGGCATTACCATCGCTGAACCCCCCAATATTAATAACCTGGAGGTTACCATTGACCAGAAACTGAACTGAACTAGTCATATAAAAGCTGTGGCTACAAGAGCAATTCAGAAGCCTGGAATCCTGTGGCAAGAATCTCATCTCCTGACTCCCCAAAGCCTGTCCATCATCTACAAGGCACATGTCAGGAGTGTAATGGAATACTCTCCACTTGCCAGAATGAGAGCAGCTCGAACAACACTCAAGAACCTTGACACCATCCAGGACAAAGCAGCCAGCTTGATTGACACACCATCCACCTTAAACATCCACACCCTCCACCACCATTGCACAGTGGCAGCAGTGTGCACTGACTGCTGCACTGAAGTAACTCACCAAGGCTCCTTAGACAGCACCTTCCAAACCTGCGACCTCAACCACCTAGAAAGATAGAGCAGCGGATGGGGATGCAGGGGGTTCAGATAAGAGATGCCGGGGTGGGGGTGGGTGGGTGAGGTGGTGGGGGGCGGAGGCAGGGTGAGATGTGGGGGTACAATCTTGGATGGGTGCCCCGATGGGTACATGGGATCCCCCAAAAGTGGTACCCTATCCCCCTGCCTGACAGAAGTCCGCATAATCACAGCTGCCAGGCTGCTCGCCTTGCTCCTGCCTTTCCCCGCAGACTGGAAAATTGCTACTAATTCCACCTCGTGTAATGTTCAGAGATTAACTTTCATGCAATAGTGTTATTGCAATTTTAAGCAGTTGGACTTAAAGCAACCAACTCTACTAAATGAAAAATATTTGAAATAGGTACTGCTATTTTAATGTTAATATTTACTAAAACAATTGAGGTGGAAAGAATATGGCTAACAGTAGATGAATTCATTTTCTTATTTAACAAACCAGCTCATTTATAATTATTTAACAAGTGACATAACCCTACTGGAATGACAAGCTAAAGGAAACTCCAGGGATTTTATTTTTTGTGTTTGTGTGAGGGTGTTGGAAGATAAAGTACATGAACATTTCCTCCTAGTCTTTGAAACAGTTAGCATCAGGTGCATCTTCAGGTGATGGCAGTTTACTCATGACACAGTGCCAGCTGCTCCTTCTCATTTTGCTTCAATGGCTGCATCATCAGCACGTACGTACACCTTGTTTTAAAATAACTGCTGCATGCAATCTTTGACGACTGTCCTGAACATCTGGAACCTCCTGAGACAGCATTTTACCCTGTTACAAGGCTTTTATCTCTCTGAACATGAAAAAGGAGCCGTTTTATTGATGAATGCACAAATATGAGAAACGTGCCCAGGTAAGCCACAGGTATTGACAAGGAAAATAAGCGTCCAGACTTAGTATAACTATCTACATATATATCCTGATCGAGTTGCTTAAAACTTTATCCTATTAGCAAGACCATCTTCAAAGAAAGGATGCTCACTATATGCTTACTACCACAGGAAGTGGCTGAGGTAAATAGCTCAGATACTTTCAAAAGGAATCCAGCAGATGGGTAATCTGTTATTGTTGTCTTTGGCCTGGCATGTGGTAGTTGTGTTCCTTAGCTTATTGATAAGGCTGGAGCCAATACTATTAGCAAACGCTATGGGTGGAATTTTCCCTTCATGAAATTAAGTGCGGTGGTGGGCGGTTTTGGCTGCACACACCCCACTGTCCAGAATGGTGGGAATTCGCGCCCGATTCTGCACTTGGAGGGTCATTAATTATGCAAAGGCACGCATCGGCCCAAATCACTTGGGAGCTGATTTGTCCGCCTGCCATCAGTTGGTGGGTTTGAAGGTCCAGGCACCATATTTAAAGACCAGTTCAACACACAGTCTCACTCTCTCCAGCCCACCAGAGATGTCTGGCACCAGAAGAGGAAAGCTGAGAGCCTGAAGAAGAAGGCAGCACCCCGCTTCACACACCAGGCCCTCCAGGCCTTGATCAGAGGGGTGCAGGTACACAGGCATGTTCTCTATCCCAGGGATTGCTGCCGGATGGACAGCAGCCTCACCTCTCTCGCCTGGGAGGCCATCGCAGAGCAGGTCAGCGGGGCTGGGAACTGTGCCTGAAATGCCACCCGGTGCAGAAAGAGGATGAGGAAGTCATATTTCAACTCCCTCTAATATCAAACTCTCATCATGGCATCATGTACTCAAACGGCTACTCTCTTTCAGGGATCTCACACAACTATAAGCGGGGGACACCGATTCTCTCACTGAGACTATCACATCACCACCATCCCATCTACCATGTTGCTCACACTCCATCCTCTGGCCCTTCTGGGGAGTGTTCACCACACACAGGGGACATGCATCTTACTCAACCTCTGCTCCATCCCTTCTCATGACATGCCTTTCTTTCTCCTTCATACAGGCCAAGCTGGCGCACAACAGTCACGAGAGACTGTGGACGCAGGGGAGGGACGGCCGACATCATTGCCCTCAGTGAGTTTGAGGAGACTGCAGCTGAGCTGTCTGGGGAGGACAGGGATCGCTTCTGTAGGGAAGAGGAGATCGGCCTCTCCCAGGAACCTAGTACGGTCACAGCTCCATCACTTCATCAAATCCTGACAATCACAGTGACTCACATGCAGGCTTATCTAGCTCATGCTCATTAACTGAAACTCTATTTTTTATTTTCTAGACACCAGCAAATCGAGATCCCCAAGCCAGTCCAGCACCAGTGTGAGCCCCCAAACTACATCTGAGGAGGAAGCTCCGGAAAACCGTCACGGCACTCACACACACCCTTCCCCAGCTCAGAGATGCACTTGTTGGTGGGACACAGATGTAAATCAGACTCAGCCTCATTTTCTGGGGAACACCTCACTGACACATCCCCGCAGCAGTCGGAGGCAGGGACAGTCCAGGTCTCCGGCACTTGGAGGGCTGCTGGAGACCAGTCACCCGCTCAGTCCGAGTCAGATGATGAGCCTCTGGAAGCGGCCACCAAAACTATGCTGGAGATGCAACAATAGGCTGTGGAACATCAGGCAGAGATTCGACAGTCACTCAGCAGACTACAGTGAACGACGGAGGAGTCCATCTGTGTCCTGTCCGATGTTGTGGCTCCGATATGCAAGCGCCTCGTGGTCACCATGGGAAGGCTGGCAACCACCATGGAGACTTTGGTCCAGCAGGTCTTGCTGGATTTGTGCTCGGCCCTGCACTCCATGACCACACACCCTGATAGGCACCATCAAGATGGAGGTGACATGGGGACAAGGCATCTTGCCCACCTTCCAGGTGCACCATCTCCTGCAGGTGTCAGGGCCCACGGGCACCCCCTGAGAGATGAAAGTCATCTGGACACTCTGGAGACCTCCTCTCAAGACACTCCAAGGGTGTGCAGATGCTCACAGTCCCCTCTGCCTTTGATTCCATCCATTCCAGCGTCTCAGGCCGCCGAGGGTTCTTCTGCCCTTGAGCAGGTGACCCCTATCGGGCTGGAGCCCTGCAGGCCTCGGGCCACCAGAGGACATCCACCAAGGTCATAGTGGACATCAGGACGTAGCAGTCAGCGGGCTGCCTCCACCTCTACCATGGATGTTGGGGATGCACCCAGGCATAGCGGTAGAGTTAGGAAAAATAAGGCAAATATATGTCACTTTTGGGTCATGGGTGTGCTGTACATGTAAATACTTTACACTTTTGCTAATACATTTGATGGCTATGTGAATGTTCTTGTCAAATGGAGGCGCTGTGATTTTGTATATTGGAGTCCTCTTATCTCGAGATTTAGCCTTGCTCCCACTGTGAGATTCATATTCCTGTGATGTCAACCTCAGTTGAACTAGTCTCTGCACCCTTATGTCAGGGAGATGTGTTTAAATCTTTATTGGAAGTGTGTGGTGTAAGTGTTTCTAACCCTTCTTCCTCAAGGAACACCATTGAGTGAGGGCAGCTCATCTGTGTTGATATTCTAGCGGCATTTGTGTCTCCTCAGTGGCAGTGGCAGAAGACAAGACATGCACGGGAGGAGGAGATCCCTAGGCCTTTCCACATCTCAGTTGCCACGGTGTTTGCGTCATTTAAATGGTGGCAAAGGGTTCAAGTCTTCTCTAGCATCACTCTTGTTCCTAAGTGGACCCTCAGTTCCCAGAATGAGCTCACTCACAGGGCCCCACGGACCAAAGCAAAGTTCATGGCCTGGCGCGTCATGAGGCCAGAACATGCAAGTGTGAATGCGGGACTCGTTCTCGCTGGAAGTGGGTGGACAACCCCTGAGTCGAAAGAAAATGGCATTGAGGGCTAGGAGAGATGCAGCCATATGCCCTCACTTAACATTACTCTTCCTGGGACCTGTCAGCGATTAACTTATGACGAGCACATCTCCCACGTCTTCCTTCCTCCATGGCGTGATCACACTGACCCTCAGCAGCCTCCTGAGGTTCCTGTGCCTCCGGATTTTCGTCCTCCGATGAGCTCTCACCCGCCTCCAGGGCGTCCTCTGGCAGGGGTTCACCCTGTTGCATTGTGAAGGGCTCAATGCCCCAAAATGATAAAACAGCAAAAGCTGGGAAATAAAAATTCTGGTCTGAACTGTTTTTTCCTTCTGAGACACCGCGATGATGTGGGAAACCCTGTCGGGAGTGTATTATAGTGAGCCACCAAAGTGATCCAAGCAGCTGAAGCTCATCTTCAGAAGCCCTATGGTCCGGTCTATAAGGGAGGATGTGGACCTTTGAGCAGCGTTGTACCTCCCCTTGGAATCACTCTGAGGGCAACGCATCAGCCAGCGTTTCAGTGGGTACCCCTTATCCCCAAATAGCCAACGCTGCAGACATAATGGCCCCTTGAAAATCTTAGGCACCTGGGAGTGACTCAGGATGTAGGAGTCATGGCAACTCCCAGGTTACCATGCGCAAATGTGCAGTATGTGCTTCCGGCAATCACACATGAGTTGTATGTTGATGGAATGATAGCCCTTGCGGTTAATAAACATTAGGGCCTGCTGCCATGGAGCCCGTATAGCCACATGGGTGCAGTCTATTGCACCCTGCACTCTTGGGAACCTGAGATGATGGCGAAGCTGGTGAATCTTGCAGCCTGGCTATCTTCATCCAGAGCAAACCTGACATATTGATGGGTCTTCCTGTAAAGGTCATCTATATTATCCTTTACACATCAATATGTTGCCGACTGAGAGATGCTGCACAGGTTCCCTGTTGATTCTTGGAAAGAACCAGAGGCCAAGAAATTGAGTGCTGCAGTCACCTTCAAAACCACTGGCAGGGGATACCCTCCAACCACGCATGGCGTCATTCATGGAGAATGTGGCATATGTGATGTACAAGAGTTTGGGACAAGTGCAGACGTGCACGGCATTGCCTCTCACTCATTTGTAAATAGGAGACTCTTCTTTGATAAACCCCAGGTCTGGAAAGTCGTGCCTGTTGTCTGGGTCTCTCCTCTTGACACTTTCATTCATGCCCTGGCTCTGCTTGACCATGCCTCTCCTGCTGGAGCTGCACGCAGCGTCGCCTCTCCCTCCTTCATCTCCTCCATTGCATTATGACCCTGACAAAGGCAGCATTGAGCCCTGGATCCATATCTGCTTTTGCCTTCTCTCTGAAAGGAAACACTGAAGACATTAATGATTTATGGGGCAAGAAAGTGAAGCTCAGAGGATTACACATCTTGAGACTGTAAGGGTCCGTAGTATTTCCTGACCTACTGACATGGTGGCTGATGTTGCCTTGTTTCTGAGACACCAGCACACACATTGAGGTGACCAAGATGGCATCGCAGATGTAACATTTTGTGCCCTGCGTGATGGTAAAGCTACAGTGAGGTGGGTGACCCAACCTAGCTCTGTGCTCCAATCTCTGATATGGCAGATTAATGACCAATCAGTTGCTCATGGTCAATGAGTGGATGCCCTTTGGCCTGTTAGGAATGTCAAATCTAGTGAACACATGACAGGCCTTGATTGAGGGAATACCATATATGATACAGCTGTGCTTTCTTCTCTATTGCCTGCATTCCCAAATTCTACATTCTTATGCGTTACACTTGAGATGCAGCGACTGTGATGTGAAGCCACTGATTTCTGAGTAGCCCTTTAACAATGCTAATGAAGCCATTGGCTTTCAGTGGCTTTGAGTGCAAGGAGGTCTTCCTCCTTTCTTTCTAAGCAAACTTCTGTTCACTCCTGCATTAACAGGAGGTTAGAGCGTGACCCCAGAAAGGTCCCCCACAGGTTCACCCTACCAGATTACTGCCATTCCACAGTCTTCCCCACCCACCCCCCCCCCCCCCCCGTTGCCCCCCTCGTATTTGTCCTTCCCCCTCACTGCCATTCCCCAGCCTTTCCTCCTCATTTCCCCCAACGTGTTCATCAACTCCACCCTCGCCTCATCGCCCACCCGTGGTTGAAATGCTAGTTTCTGAAAGTGGAGGCCTGCATGAGTACCACAGCACAGTGGTGTTCCTCAGGACAATGTAGACAGAGAGCAGGAGCAGACCAACCCTACAGCCCCAGCAGAGTAGCGTTCATCACAACAAGACCAGCACAGCGCTATGGCAGGTAGGCTATGTATGTTGCACTCACCTCGAAGTTATGGCGAACTGAGGTCCGAGTTGTGCACGCCAACCCCTTTCAAACGGGTTTGAGGCCGACGTAATTTCTCGCTGGCGTGGTGCAAGATTGGAAGGCGTGACAAGAGTCTGGAGAGCAGCTGTTTAATGAGTATTCATGACATGTTAATGAATGCAAATGGCGTTCACGCCACTAGTTGGCAGGATAACCGACTCGCCGTTAACCCGCCATTGGGAGAATTGTAACTGTTCTTACGATGGTAGATTTGTGACATTTGCCTGCTGCTGGATTCTCCACTCCTGCCTGCCATGAAACACACCGCGAGCAGGATGTGAAAATTCCACCCTATGTTTTATTTAACACCATACTATTTTACGGAGTAGTCTCTACAAGGAACTATCTCTCACCATGCTCTGTTATCATGTGACCTTACATCACTGCTGGTGTAGACTATATATTTACATATTCTATATTAACCCTTTGTACTACATCTTAACCCTTTATCCTACATCTATCACCAAGTCTCTGACTTAAATCCTATTTACATTATCCTACTTCTCCAGGGTCTGGATGGTGTTCGGTCTTGGTGATAGTTATAGTTTTTTGTATGCTTTTCACGTTACACATCCTTTTTGTTCTCTAGATTGATTTGGAGTTCAAAAATTTTATTGCTCATTTTATGACAAAGTTCCAGTAGTTCATCAGCCTTGGTTTTTAATTCAGAATTCAATCTACTGTTCTGATTAATCAGCAATTCCTTTCCATGTTCAAGGTGTTTTTCACAATAGTTAGAGACTTCTGATACTTGAAGTTCATCATGTTTTAGTTGAAGGTCTATCTTTGTTGAAATTACTTCTACCAAGTTTATCATTTTGACAATTCAAGTCCTCATTTAAGTGTTCTACTTCCAGTGACCGGCGCTCCAGTGTTCTCACCAACAAGTGTTTCTTATCAGCAGAACCTAATTCCTCACAAATGACATTCCTTCATTTCTGATACTAACTTTCCTTGGTCCTGGGCTAGTTGTTTTCCTAGCTCAGATTTGTCTGGTTCCTTCAACTGCTGTTCCAGGGAAACCTTCTGTCTGGTTTCCTCTAAGTTTTTCAATTCATCTCCTTGACTGAGAAATCTTAAATCTGTGCAAGATTTCCAGCTTAACAGTGAGTATTCTCCATTGTAAATAACATTGGCAAGTAACATTCATGTCACACAAGTGCCAGGCAATGACCATCTCCAACAAAAGAGTATCTAACCATTGCCCCCTTACGTTCAATGGCATTACTTTCACTGAATCCCCCACTTTCAACATCCTGGGGGTTACCATTGATCAGAAACTGGACTGGGCTAGCCATATAAATACTGTGGCTACAAAAGTAGGTTAGAGGCTGGGAATCCTGCAATGAGTAACTCACCTCCTGGCTCCCCAAAGCCTGTCCACCATCTACAAGGCACAAATCAGGAGTGTGATGGAATACCCGCCATTTGCCTGGATGAGAGTAGTTACAACAGCATTCAAGAAGTTTGACACCATCCAGGAAAAAGCAGCCCACTTGATTGACACCCCATCCATCTCCTTAAACATTCACACTCTCCACCACCAATGCACGGTGGCAGCAATGTGTACTGAATGATGCACTGAAGCAACTCACCAAGGCTCCTTCGACAGCACCTTCTAAACTGGTGACCTCCACCACCTAGAATGAAAGGCTAGCAGATGCATGGGATCACTGCCACCTGCAAGTTCTTCTCCAAATCACACATCATCTTGACTTGGAAATATATCACCGTCCCTTCACCATCACTGGGTCAAAATCCTGGAACTCCCTCCCTAACAGCACTGCGGGTGTACCTGCATCACATGAACTGCAGTAGTTCAAGAAGGCAGCTTACCACCACCTTCTCAAGGGCAATTAATGATAAGCAATAAATGCTGGCCTAGCCAGCGATGCCCACATCCCATGAATGAATAAAAAAAACACAAGGTTTCTGTGTTTTACCTTCCTTCATGTTAGAGTTTTGCTGTTAACTGTCCCTTAACTTTCACCTTCTGGACCATGGGGTCTTATGGTTAATGGTTGGAATATCTCTGGCTTTAACCAATTGTCTGTATCTGACTGAATTGAAACTCCTGCTCCAGTGCCTAAGCTGAAGTTTGTTTTATGTCCGTTGACCATAATATCTGCACTCCAATAGTTTCCATTTGATCCTGAGACTTCTCCTAACAATGGTACTTCTTGTTCTTGTTCCCTTTCAATCTGTTGAATGTCTTCAATTTCTTGAATGGTACTTGAGCTTGGCTGCTTTTCCTTTTATTATTTGGTTAAAGGCTGTTTGCTGCAACAAACTGGTTTAAAATGGTCTCTTCTAGCAGGAATGGTACTCTGCATTTTTGGCATAGTATTCTTCACATTGATACAGCCTTTTTCCACCACAATGAGAACAATGAATAAGGGGAACTGGGTTTCTTTTCCTTCTCTTTTTCTCAGTTTGAGGTTAGGTGCACTGCAATCTTTTCATGCCATAAACTGGACTGTATCGCCTGTTTCGCTATCTGTACTGCTTTAGGTTGAGTCAAGTCTTCCTGCGGCTGTCTCTTCTAAGACTCCCACGACTATGCAATTATTAGTTCCTCCTTCAGGGCTCTGTATTCACAATTTTCTGCTAATCGATAATAAAGGAATCTATGCTGTCTCCCAGTCTTTGGGCATGCCAATTAAATTTCACTCATTCTATAGTGGTGTTTTTGCAAACATTAAAATAAGTATCATAAGGCTTTAGTGACTTCTTCATACGATGCCATGTCTTCATTTATGCTGTCTGACCATAACATTGTCTGCACTAATGCCAATGATGTACAGTAAGTCACTGACCTGCTCTGTGCTAGTCTTTTCTGCTCATCCTGATACTGTTCTCTAGCTGGTGAACCTGCGATCCTGGTTCTGCCACTTCTCAGCTTGATCTGGGCTCTCCATGTGGTCGAAGCATTCTGGTTAGAAAGGACTTTTTTCCATCTCCTCCTTTTACTGTTGCTTCTTCTGGAGTATGGCTGAAGATTTTCCTGCATGTTTCTTGTCCTCCAATCAGTTCCCTCGCTGTTCCTTCCAGTTGCTGGGCTCTTAACTTGTTGCTCCTTGCATCATTTTTCACCATTGCCACCATCTGTTATTGTTGTCTTTGGTTTGGTCCGTGGTAGTCATGGTCCTTGGCTTATTGATGAGGCTGGAGGCAATGCTATTAGAAAAAATTATATTTTATTTAATATTATGTTAACTATTTACAAGTTAATCTCTGCACAATGCTCTACATGGAACTATCTCTCCCCATACTCTGTTACTATGTGATCTTTATTCACTGAAGATTGGCTCAAGCCCTCAAGCCAAGTTCGGAGTATCAGCGGAGCCTGACTGGCAGGCTCCAGCGAGGGGGGTGACGGAGTTGGGGAGGGGGGAGATGGGGGAGGGCAGCAGGTTTTAGAGGCTGAGAGGGAGGATTAAAAGCGGGTATGATTTTGGGGGGGGTTGCCTCCGATGGGCACAGGGGGGGTCCAAAGGAAGCAGCACCTCCTTGCCCGAAATCAACCCACGCAGCTAAAGCTGCCAGGCTACCTGCTTGGCGTGGGCCTCCCCCTGCCACAGATAAAATAGCAGCAGGGATGGAGTGAGGCACTTAAGTGACCATAGGCCCATAGGGTGGGGAGGCTGCACAACGGCTCCAACGCACCCCATAAAATGGGAGACAGGTAGAGGGCGGGTGGGTAGATGGTGGGCAGGCGTTGCATTTTATGAGCATCCTGGCTTTAAAGCCGCTGGTGGGGGACTGTAAAATTCTGATCAAGGAGTTATTAGGGCAGATAACAAAAGCTTGGTCAAAGAGTTAGGTTTTGTGGAGCATCTTAAAGGAGGAGAAAGTGTTGGAGAGATGGAAATATTTACGGAGGGAACACCAGAACTATGGGCATTCACAGGTGAAATTGGGGATACACAAGGGGCTAGAATTAGAGAACTACAGAGTTCTCAGACTGTTGGAGGCCCGGGGGAGGTTACAGACATAGGGACAGGTGAGGCCATGGAGAGATTTGAAAACAAGGATGAACACTTTAAAATTAATGCATGCCAGACTGGGATTCAATGTACATCAGTGGGCACAGAGATGATGAGTGAAAAGAAGTTGATGTGAATTTGTAGCAGGCTTTTGAATGACCTTAAATTTACGTAGGATGGGAGATTTGGATGTCGGCCAGGAGAGCACTACACTAGTCAAGTTTAGCAGTAACAAAGGCATGGATAAGGGTTTCCGCAGCTTTATGTATGGATATCAATGGGATTGATCTTATTTGTGATAACTATCATAATAAAAAAACCTGACAATATTAATGAGCTGAGCTCAAATTGGAAAAAAAAAAATAGATGTTTGAGAGAGTCAGTGTCAGTGGATCCAGAATGCAGCATCAGTCAGTGCTTATCTGAGAAAACTGGAGGGCTATTCCTGTTCAAACATGGGCATTTAAAACAAAAGGATACCGATGCTCCAATTCAAATATAAGGGTAAATTTTGCCTTTGTAACCCTCGCATAAAACATCACCTTGGCAGGAGTGCAAAGAGGAAAATGGGAAGGGAGCATTCCATTCTGCAAACAGAGCCTGCAGGACCTTCCTTCTATTCATTTCACAGGCATGTGAACCTTCACATTTTTTCTCTCTCTCCGTTCCTTGCCCAGATGATGAGTTTTGCCAAGGTGATAAAAACAATAATCTGTTATATTTTATTCTTTCAGTTCCAAGATCAGAAAATAGGGTGTGTGAAGAGATGAGAATTATGTTTTTTTTCTCTCTCTCAATGACCACCATTGTGGTTCCTATGTAAATGGGTATTCTCCATTTAGCTTCTAGTTACTCTGTAAGCAAAATTGGATCTGTGCAACAACAAAAATAAAATGCCTGACTTAGAGCCTTAAACTGAATTCATTTCTCAATCCAAGAAAGTAGTTCACAGTTTCACTTCAATAATCACTTTTAGTCAGAAATCTTTCTGAATTTATTCATGAAAAGTAAATTTATGACTCCAGAGCATCTATGTAAGATGAAGGGAGCCAAAGAATTGACGACTAGTCACAGTCACTTTTTAAACTGCTCTTTGTTTTCCACTTAAAATAAATGGATGCAAGATCCTTGAAAACTTCAATATGCCATGGGCATGTTTCAGTCAGCTAGTTACTGCTGTATATTATACTGCATTCTCAGGGAAACTCGGATATTGCTGCATAGGAAACCAATAGCACTGAGGCAAAATTGGATTGCCCCTGAATAGATTTCCGTTCACATTAGATATGCCAGTTCATCTTCTGCAGAGGCTTGATTGTTGTACATCAGAATTGATTTCTGATCTTTTTTGCTAAATAGGTTTTTACCTTGTAAAGAGAGTGGATATTATATTAAAAATGTAACTGACTGCATGAAGATCTTAGCACTGAACTAATTAACAATACAATTGTAGTTAGTTGACAATTTTGTGTGATGGGAGTATTTTTATCAGCATACTGAACAAGCAAAAACTTTCTTTTTTAAGGGGATTGAGGCCTTGCTTTCTTTTTTTTTTTGCCCAGTACCAATTATACATAGTGGTTGCAACAAAGATTGTTGGTTGGCAACCATTCCCAGGCTTCTATTGAGGGATTCAATGTAGAGTTCTGTAGTCACAAATGACTTAGCACTTGGATGATGGTATCAGCTGACCAAAGAGTCAGCATAGATGAATGAAGGGTAAACCCTGTTTAACTAATTGAGTTAAATAGTTTGAGGAGGTCACGAGCAGGCTGGTTGAAATCTGAAACTTGCTCCCCACAAGGCTGTGGATGCTGGGTCAATTAAAATTTTCAGGACTGAAATCAGTAGGTTTTTGTTTGGCAAGGATATCAAAGCATATGAAACAATGATTGGTAAATGAAGTTGAGATACAGAACAGCCATCAGCTAATTGAATGGTGGAACAGGCTCGATGGGCCAAATGGTCAAATTTTATGCTTCTGTGTGTAGGTTTTGAATTCCTTTTCTTTGAAAATGATGAACATGCTCTCAAAATGAAACATTGACACCAGGGAAAAAGAGGGGCTCTATTGGATATCAACTCGAAGAACAAGAAGGAGGACATCTGGCTTATTGTGAGGCTGATATGTATTGGCAGAGGTTTTGGAGCATTTAATGGAAAGATGAAAGGTAAAGTTGCACTTGATTAGGTCGGAACAAATGCCAAACTATATTCAAGATCCAACATGACTGAAAATCAGGTACTTCCCCTTAGTTTAGATTAACTACTCGATCAGCTATGGTTGGAAAATGTAATTTTTCTCTTACCTTTTCTCTCATGTCATCTGATTACAGCTTCTCTTCGTCTTTTTACTTCTGCTTCTCCTTTGTTCTTCCCTGTTTACTTTTGCTGTCCTATTCTGCTTCTTGTTCTGTTTCTTGTTCTCTCACTCCATTGCTTTTAGGTGGAAGATGGTTAGTGGCCTTGTTGTCCCCTTCTCCTTTAAAATACCTGATCAACCCCTGTAGCCTCCCCTTAACTCCACTATCAGTCATCTCATCCTTAACTATTACTTCACTTGCCCACCCCCGCCCCCACTCACTTCCACCCCCCTCCACTCACTTCCCCTTGTTCTCCCCAACAGTGATTATGGCAGCCCTGAGATTCATCCTCAACTTGCATTTAAATCCTATATAAATTAGAGGGACGTCTAATTTTCCTCGCCCATCATTAGGGTGGCTGGGGAAGTGGGGCAGTTTGCTATTTGGGTGAAGGATCATGCTATTAGGAAGGGCACCCAGAAGAAGCAGACCATGGTCTTGAGCCTGGCACCCCTCAGACTGGAAGAGCTGAGAGGGGCAAGCAAGAAATTAATTGAGGATCTATAAAGGTAATTGTCCATTTTTCAGGTCTTCCTTTAGGTTGTTTTTCTCAGAAAGCAGCCAGAGGACATTCAGCTGACCACTACTATCTCAGCTGCATACCTCAGGTCCAGGTTAATAATCTGAGCCCAACAATTGAAAGGTGGGTTCAGAGCAGGTCAGGTGGAACATATCTCAGGGGAACTCTGCTTGATTTTCTGAGGATGAAGGAGAAGGAAAATCAGCTCTTTCTGTTGGGTTGGGAAATTTTAAGTGTTAACATTTCTAAACGCAGTAAGATAAATGTTCACCTTTCATGATATTGCCATTGTTTTATAATAGCCTAGTTTAGCAAGGAAGAGAGAAAAATATTTTTTGAAGCTCTCAGTTTGTGTCTTGTAAACCTCAATAGCATATTTTATGTTTGTTTTGGTGTGCGTCGTACTAAACTTCATTTTGAACCATTGCACTGTTTATCTGCCCCATGATATGATGAAAGTAAAGGTAACAAAGCCATATTTCTATAACAGGCTAAATTTTCTTCAACTAAGGTGGTGGTGGGAATGGGGTGTGGAGGAGGGATGGGTAAATGCTGGAATTTATCTTGACTAAATATAAATCACAAATAATTGAGTTACTTTTCACAAGTAATGTTCACTAACTTTCTTGCATAATTATCCTTCTAGATCATGGATATCTTAAAACTTTCTATGCTTCCACAAAATGAGATGGAAATAACTGATCATCAGTCAGAATCATTTTTGATTGATGTGACGGTCCTATTTAAATTTGTATGGGATAATTTGATATCAGTGGAAAAAGAACTCCCAAGATATTTAGCTCTATCCTTAGCGCAGTGTGAGAGAAAGCAGTTAATCATGGATTTAGCATATACTAGTCGTAATGATATTCTGATGTTTCCCAATTTATGGTATACTCTTCAGTGGCATGGAACATTTTGACAGATTAAAGGGATAAGGTCTGATAAATGTGGGCTCTTACAGACAATAAAATATCATCTACCCTCGACTTGATCTCCAATCCAAAGTCATTCAATGTCCTTAAGAGTTTTGACACTTGCTCAAATGGATTCCTAGTAAATAAACACAGGTGAATCTCAGCCTGGTTAAAAATGACTGGAAAACAATAGCATAGTTGTTATAATAATCTAAGTGCATAAGACTAAAACCCATTGTATGGCAACAGGGATAAATAGACACAGGGCCTAGGTCAAAGAATTATTTCCCTTTCATTCTACTGCGGTGCAGACTCGATGGGTCGAATGGCCTACTTCTGCTCCTACGTCTTATGGTCTTGTGCACTAAAAGAGAAGTATTTGCAGATTGTTAAAAGTGATTAGGGATATTGTGTTGGAATGATGAAGTGCACAGAATGAAGTGGTCCAGAATTTGGTGTTGGATATTTACCATAGGTTAAAAACAAAGAATGCAAATAATACGAAATGGGAGAATGGGAAGTAATAGAGTCTGGTGAAGCAGCCAAGGGCATACAGAAGGAATTGGAGAGAATTTGCAGCTAGAAAGACTATGACAAACTTAATTCAATACAAATGCTGGCTAAGTGTTTAGCATGGAAGAAATAAAATAGAGAAAATAGGGAAATACTTAATTTGAGTGAAACTAGCTAGGGGTGAAGTTAAAGAGTTGTAAGAGTTATTGTAGGCTCAACACTTAATGGGTGTAATTTTGGCTTTGGGTGATAGTGTTAAACAAATTTTAATGGAAGTGAAAATAGAGAGACAGCGGCTGAATCAATATCACACATTTTACATTATCACCCAAGTCATAATTATGCCCTCATTGTCCAGTCATTGCATAATTGAACATTTGTAGTGTTCAGCAAAACATTGAGGTTGCTGAGCGATATTTCCAAACCAATTGAGTATACTCCTGAGGCCATCCTGTTGAAGCTATATAATGCTCTGCTTAGGCTACAACAATATAATGCTCAAGGCACAAGGGAAACATACAACTTCTGAAAATAATGGAGATAAGGAACACTAGTTTGATCCTCATGTTGATGTCAACAGGGAAGCAATCCACTCTTTGAGCAGTAGAACCATGCCATGTTCTCTTCTCTAAGTGAATCCCAGCAACATTTGACCTAGAAAGACAAGTGTCTCTGTGGCCAGCTGTGATTTTAACATTATCTACTGCAGCTATGCTTGATGAAATCTATACAGTTTCTCAGATTATCGTCTGAACACTGATATCATGCAGTCCACTAGCATATTAAAGGTGCCAAGATCAATTTGAAAGCATTTGGTGATGCAGACCTGTTAGGGTCTCAAGGATTGTGGTTGGGTGTTGCAAGAACAACTTTGTTACTTATCATCATGGTTTGTTTGATCTATGAATAGTATTATAAGATTACCTTAAAAGAAAACCTATTTTGGCAAGTAATATTTCAGTCTAAAAGCAAAATACTGTGGATACTGGAAATTCAAAATAAAAACAGAAAATGCTGGAAAAAATCAGCAGGTTTGACAACACCTGTAGAGAGAGAAACAGAGTTAACAGGGAGAATTTTTCCTATGGCTGGCGGGCTGGGCGGGAGCGGGTGCGGACCCGATCGCTGCCTGTGATCGGCTGCGCGCCACCATTTTATGTGGGCGGGCCAATTAAGACCAGTGAGGCACGGAACTGCCTCAGGGAGATTGAATGGGTAATAAAACTTTTTAATAAATAAAGTAAAAATGTATTTAAACATGTCCCCTCATGTGACAGTGTCACATGAGCTGGGACATATTTGTGAAGTTTTGAAAATGTAATTATTTATTTTATAAAAGCTTCAGGAAACCTCTTCCCACCTGTGGATGAGGTTTCCTGAAAAACGCGAAGGCCGCTTAGGCCTTTCGCCTGCCCGTCAACATTCAGGTTGGACGGGCAGCATTCTGAACAAATTTAATTACTTTTTTAATGGCCTTAATAGGCCGTTGACATTTTGGTGGGTGTGCAGCCATCCGCGGCGCAAGCCCGCCAAACAAAATATCGAAATGATGTGCGATGCCATCGGGACACTCGCCCGATGTCATCGCACATCATTTTACGCATCGGCATGTCAGGTCTGCCCCCGCACACTGACCGGAAGATTCAACCCAACATTTCGAGTCCATATGACTCTTCTTCAGAGCCCTAGTTAAGATTGTCAATAAATATTTTTACAGCTAGAATGGAACAAAGAGATTAGCCAATATGTTAAAGAGATCAAGCCATTCCTATCTAGTTTTGTGTATAAATTATTAAAAGACACTGGATAAAATCTGATGCCAATTCTTTTGTAAGTAATTCCCTGAAACATACTTGGAGAAAAAAGTGTTCTGGTATAACTTTAACATTCTATTTTTAAAAAAGCTTAGGCTGTAATCTGGGCATTGGATTAATAATTTTCTTCAATTTTAATTGGTACATTTCATTGCAAGGTATCTTCTACTGACAAGAAAAAGATGGTACTCTAGAGGTAGGCAGTTGGAAATCCCCACCCATGGACTTAATCTTTGTAGAATATAGTTCTGAAATAAACCTTCAATTTCCTAACTAATATTTTGTGGGGAATGAGTAAATTTTCATCTGTGATTTAGTTATGTAAGTTGATAAATCAACTTTTGAGGGTGATTTTAGTAGGGAGCCTTGTTTGCCAGTAGCATGGACTTAGAAAAGTAAGTCAGATGTTTAAAAAGAACTACTAACTTCTTCAAATTTTCAGCTAATTCCCTTGACCTCAGTTCCCACAGCAAGAGCTAAGGAGCTTACTTCCTTTGCTATGCCAAATGCCTCCTCCCTTCTCAGCATTTCTTAATTGTTTGGTATTTCCAATAATTGAACATTATTCCCAAAAGTGGGGTGGTTCCTCTATGATATCAGAGAACAAGATACAAAAAAGGCTAATGGAAACGAAAAACAACTGAAAATGCAGGCATTTGCTCCAAAAAAATGAGTCATGCTGGAAACGTTTCCAGGGTTACTGGGCATGGTGAATATCATAAAAGCAAACAGATGGAACTGCACACTTGGAAAGGATGACTGGAACTTGGGCTGCTTCCTTGCCAGGTCTGAAGCATTCAGAAAAGAAGGTGATACACCCTAAGGCCATCCTTCCATCCATGTGAGATATTGACATGCAGCAAATCCATTAGCGATGGCGTAGTTTTAAATGGTGTATTCTTGTTCATGGCTAAAGAAAACAATCCTTGACAGGCACAAGTGCTGCATATGAAGAGGTTAACAGGTGTCGTTGTGGTTTGTTGTTTTTGCCATTGGTTCTTGTTATCGAGCTGCCGTGGCCACTGATTATCATGGTGGAACACTTGGGCCCACAGAGAATGTTACCCTTTCCATCTGTTGTTGGACCGTGTGTCCCACATGTGAAAATCATATCACGCTTGCCTTCATATCATGTTTGCAAGCATCCTTGAAGCAGAGCTTTGGATGAGCTACTGATCTTCACGCGCCAGCTAACTTGCCATATGGAATACTCTTAGGATCCATCCATTTACTATCTTATGAACGTACTCAAGCCAGCAAAGTCTCCTCTGCTTAATGAGTGCCAGTATACTTTGGAGATTTGCCTTTGAGAGGACTATCACATTCATGGTTTCCTCCTTCCATGAGATGACGAGAATGCGTCACAGACATTGAAGATGAAAATTGTTGAGTTCCTTCCTTGATAGCTGTAAGTGGTCCATGCTTATTCACAGCCATACAACAACATTATACAAAAACAAAGATGACAAAAGAGATTGCAGCAACTACACAGCAACTACACAGCTCTTCCACAGCACCACGTGATTTCCAGATTTCCAGGCTTAACTGCAGTTATCTGGTTGCTGGAAGTTGCAGTCTGATTTGTACTTTAATAAGAGTAAGCACTGTTGACCACACTATTATTTTTAATGCAAAATCTGGGCCATTAATATTTTACACCCTTACAGTGCCACAAGCACCAATTGCATTGTAGGCAATGAAAACAATGCATTTTTTAATGTAATATTCCTCAAATGAAACACATCCAAAAATTTTATAAAAGGAAGTAAGGATACTGAATTTATGTGGAAATATACCCTTTAGAAAATGGAAAACTTCACCATGGGCAGAAAATTGTGCTCGTTGGGCTGGCGCATGCCTGACCCGAACGAACATAAAGTGACGCATGATGACATCGGGCAAGCGTCCTGACGTCATCACGCACTCATGCGATATTTTGGGTCAGCGGGCATGCGTGCAAGTCGGCAGCATGCCCGCCGACAATTCACATGCTTATTAAAGGCATTAAAGATCTAATTAAATGAAACTCTTCACTGCCCGCCAGCGAAAAGCCCAAGTGGCCTTTGGATTTTTTGTGAAACATCATCCATGGGCAGGATGAGGTTTCGATCAGTCGTTAAATTTTTAAAAAATTTTTCAAACAGAGTCACATGAGGGGGACATGTTATTAACATTTTAAAAATCTTTCTTTTTTATTTTCAAAGCCTGAGGCAGCTCTGTGTCTTCGGGAGCTTTTCCTGCACACACTCGCTCCTGGGCCCGCCCACCACATCTGCCCGACAAGGGCAAAATCCTGCCCCATATCTTGAAGGATAGATGACAAAAACATCAATATTAATTTTGACATTAATTAATTAGGTGATTTTATTGAATATTTGGGTTAATGTAGACATTTAGCAATATAAAAACGGCAGATTATTAAAGCATGCTTTGAAAATTAAAGCTGCTCAGCCTTGATTTTTAAAGAGATCATATAATACTGTATAAAAATTTTAAATCAAATATTTTTTTCAATTCATGGCTATGATGAACAATTTAACAGATTTTGCACTGGAATAGGAAGTATTTAGCCAGGGTGAGAAACATATTTTTATTTTTTCTTGGACTGTGGCTTTAAGTTTGGACTGTGGCTTTAAAAACTACCATGGCTGCAGTTTAAAAGAGATGTTCACTGGAGCAGGAAGAAGAAAATCTGCAGAATTGCTATTATGGAACAGTGTGTGCCAGGTTGGACAGAATGGTGTTGGAAAGGAGACCTGGTTCAAGAGGCAACTGCCTAGTGATGGTGTTTTGATTGGTTCCTGACCGGATAGTGCAGTAGATCAGCTCCTAGCCTGAAAAGAGGTAAGAACTGAAATCTCTCCCTCCTGTGTTTCGTAAGACTCCAGTAATCCTGCCATAGTAGCTCACTGGCTATTCCCCACGTTGCTGTACCCTGCTTTCTTTGAGAAACCCCTGTCAGGAGGACAAGGAGAAAAATTACCAGTAGAGACAATAAAAGCAAGTTTCAACCAGAGAACCACAGGCTGCAAGTGCTGGGAGACCACCTAATGTCAGCCACAACAACTTGCAAGGAATTTGGAAGAAAGCAATCAAAGTCAACCCATCTAATCCTGAACTCCAGATTGGTGCTATTGAAATGTTTTGTCTCACCCTTAAAATCCACGTTTTGTGTGTCTTATGTGTGTGTATTTGTGGATAGGGGTTTTAGAAGTGATAGAGTTTAAGTTATAGAGTTAAAAGTTAACAGTTCATATTTCTTTCTTTTCCTACTGTTTACATACAATTTGCTTAACAGTTACTTTCTTGTTAAGTTTACAAACCTGATGCTCATATTCTTTTATCCTAATTTAAACAGTTAGGTGGAATTGGGGCAATCTGGTGGTCTAATCAAACTTCTCACTTTTGTCATGGCTTGGGGAGCAGTGGGGCTTGATACTACAGCGCACTATCCCCAGTGAGTCGTGACACCAGTTAATGCATTCATCTGTTATCTCATGTTTTAATTGGTTATGTTCACTATCCCAGCACAGAACCCATTGGATTAGCATATATACTCAAATAATATTTGAGTTTTTCAGCTGAGATTTGTAGGCAAAAAGTAGGTTTCAACTTATACATGAGTAATATTTTCAAGGGATTGAAATCATATTGCGCCAGGAGCAACAGGGCATGCATGACCTGATCAACACCATTTTGGAACAACCTCTCCTGCTCCCTGAGATTTTGCCTGCTCGCAGCTTCCCTGTCCAACTCTCCTGCTCACCACTTCCCTGTCCGACTCTCCCGGTCACCACTTCGGTCTGAGTCTCCTCTAAGGGATGCAAGGATGTCATCACTAGAAGGAAATTGTGTCATATGATCGAGCCTCATTTTCACTTTGGCCCGTGAACAGAACATAGCACACACAGCTCTGGTGCTGATGTCTTCAGAGGGCATTTCAGAGTCAACCACATTGCTGTGGGTCTGGATTCACATGTTGGCCAGACAAGTTAAGGATGGCAGATTTCCTTCCCTAAAGGACACTAGTGAACCATATGGGTTTTTTACAACAATGGACAATGGTCTCATGGTCATCATTAGACTTTTAATTCCAGATTTTTATTGAATTCAAATTCCACCATCTGCCGTGGCGGGATTTGAACCCAGGTCGCCAGAGCATTATTGTAGGTCTCTGGATTACTAGTCCAGTGAAAATACCACTACATCATCGCCTCCCCCCGATTTGAGGAAGGGTGGCACGATGATGTTTTTACATGAGTGATATCATTGAGGCTGATAAACCGTTGAAACTCAGCACTTATAAATGCCGAGCCTTTATCAGAAACGATGACTTCTGGTAGTCCATTAATGGCAAAACTTTGGCGTAACTTCTCAATTGTAGCAGAAGACGTTAGTGAATTCACCTCATATATTTCCATATATTTTCAGTGGGCATCAACAATGACCAGAAACATTGGGCAGAATTTTGTCCTTGGTTGGCGGGCGGGCCCCACTGGCTCGGCGGCGAGCAGGCAACCGAAATCCACCGCCGAAACGGGGCCCGTGGCCATTTTGAGTAGGCGGGCCAACTAAGGCCCGCCCGGCGGCCTGCCCAACGGGAAGCGCTATGCGCTTCCTGTGCCGGGGGGAGGGATTCCCCAACTGTCAAAGTGCGCTCTTTCGCGCATGCATGTGAAAGAGCACACTGCTCCCTGAGACCAAGTGCTGTCTTAGGGAGATTACTGACATTCTAAAAAACTTTAAAAATAGAAAAATATAAAAATTATTAACATGTCCCCCTCATGTGACAACGTCACACGAGATGGAACATGTTAACAAGTAGCACATAAACTTCATTAAAGTTTTTAAAAACGGACATGAAACCTCATCCCGCCAGTGGGTGTGATTTCATGTCTTATCAGAAGCCAACTGGGGCTGCTGGCCTGCCTGCCAAACTTAAGGTTGGACGGGCAGGGCATTTAACGACCTTAATTATCCTGTCAATGGCCATAATTGACCATTGATAGGTCGGCTGGTGGACAGATGATTTTGCTGTCCGCCCGCCTTCCTCAATATTTAAATGGACCGGGATGAAGTCGGGGGTTCCTCCCGTCATCATCCCACATCATTTTCCCATCGGCGAGCGGGCCCTGCCCCCAAATCGGCGATGGGAAAATTCAGGCCATTGTCCCCATGAAAGGTCCCACATAGTCAATGTATAACTGCACCCATGGTCTTCCTGGCTATTCCCAAGGGTGTAACGGAGCTGTTGAAGGTAACTTTTGCAGTTGCTGACACTGCGCACAATTCTTCACTAAACTCTCCGGCCTGAATTTTCCCGTTGGTGTTTTTGGGGCGTGGCCCGCTCGCCGACGGGAAAATGACGTGGGTTGACGTCGGGAGGAACTACTGGCGGGATGAGGTTTCATGTCCGTTTTTAAAAACTTTAATAAAGTTTATGTGCTTCTTATTAACATGTCCCATCTCATGTGACATTGTCATGAGGGGGACATGTTAATAATTTTTCTATTTTTCTATTTTTGATGTTTTTTAGACTGTCACTAATCTCCCTGAGACACCACTTAGTCTCAGGGAGCAGTGTGCTCTTTCACGCGCATGCGCGAAAGAGAGCACTTTGACAGTTGGGGAATCCCTCCCCCCCTGCACAGGAAGCACATAGCGCTTCCCGTCGGGCAGGCCACAGGGCGGGCCTTAATTGGCCTGCCCACTCAAAATGGCGGCGGGCCCTGTTTCGGTGGCGGAGTTCGGCTGCCCGCTCGCCGCCAAGCCTGTGGGACCCACACGCCAACCAAGGGCAAAAATCTGCCCTCTATTTCACCACCCATCCCAGGCTAGCATAGTTAGCTGCAAGCTATGGCCTTCATTTGGGATATTCCTGGATGTGTACTGTGTAGTTGAATTAACAATGGCTCTCTTCCCTTTGGAGTTACTATCACTCATGCTCCCCACAATAATTTGCCATTCTGGGTGGTTATTCCATACCTTCTCTTGAAGCACAGTTTAATTTCATCAGGTAAGGTCTCCTGTGACCAACCATGCATCATTTGTTCTCGTCCTTGAGATAGGACTGAGTCCCTACTTGTCCAGTCTCTGATCTGTCGAGCACATACCATCGAGGAATCTAAGAAATATAACAATAAAACAAGTTCCTGTGGAACTGGGACGTGCTCATCATTTTCTTGTAAAGGCAAATGACCAAGTGCATTGGCATTTGTGATCTGACTGCCAGGCTTATGTATGAAAGTATACTCGCATGCTGCCAGGGTTAAAGCCTTATTTGTGTTTCTGTGTCTTATATCAACGTGCCTTTTTCTTTCTAGTGTTGACTTTAATCTTGCTCTTCTTTTCGGCTTCAATATTGGGAAGACGACTCTCAGATGCAAGTCCGACTTGAGTGAACTCGGTGGCTGAGTTTCCCACAATTGCATCACCTGTCTGCTTCTTAGAAAATTCTGTGACTTTTGCCTCCAAAGCCTCTTTGCCTTCATGTAGCTCATTCGTCAGCTCTTCCATCTCTTTTTTGTATTTGTCTGCTGCCTCCTGGAAAATTAAGCATTGTTGTGTCTTCTCTGCCATCTCATCCTTCAGTTTATTCAGAGAAGTGCTGAATTCTTTCAGTTTCTCTTCATATTTTTCCAAAGGTACAAACTTAGACCTGAGGGAATCTCGTAGTGTGTGAAGGGCTTTCAGCAGGTTTTCTTTTTCCTTTCAGAGGTTGCTCACCTTGTCTCAAACTCTTTCCCTAAGCATGGTTTCTTTGAGCTCCTTCTGCTGTTCTTCCAGGTTTTGGCTTAAGACAGTCTGTGTTTCTTCAGATTCTTTTTGGAATCTCAGTGGCCACTCAAGGTTGACTTCCCTTAGCCAATTTCGCCCTAGAAGGCTTGGCCCTCTGCCTCTCAATACCAACATTGGTAACTTTGTCGATTGGCTTCCCTGATGGACAGTTACTCTACTTAAGCCTTTGTCTTGGATGTTTTCACCCATGTACGTTTCTAATTGGGTAGCTGTTTCTTCTAAATTTAATTGATGTTTACCATTATTCAGATATTGAAGGTATGCTCCCCAATTACTGCAATGGGAGCTCCTGTGTCCACTTCCATTCTAACAGGTCTACCATTCACTTTCGCTGTTACATATATTGGTTCTGTCTTTCCAACCTTCAAATTAAATAACAAGTAAATATCTGAATTTGTTGCTTCAGGCTCTTCTACATTGTAGATATTACTGGGTTTTTTCTTTTGTTTAAAAGTCTGCTTGACTCTTTCCTTGCAATGTCTCATTATGTGTCCATTTCTATGATAATAAAAGCATTCTGTTTTTTTTAATGATTAAAAGACTGCTTGTTTCCACCTCTATTGAAATTATTCCTTGCTTTCGCTGCTAAGTATTTTTTTTTTTATTTTCCTGCTAGCGGGGGTTGTTTCCCACGACTCAGCAGAGTCTTGTGCTCTTGGCTGGGGCTTCCAACCCGATGTGAAGGACGGCGCCATTTTGCATGCCCTGTATGGCTTTCGAATTTCTTACTGTGCTTTCCATTGCCAGTGCTATATCTAGCGCCTTCTTTAAATCCAAATTTGCTTTGGACAACAATTTCTTCTGAATCATGTCCTCATTCACACCGCACACTAAACGATCTCTGAGCATGTCGTTTAGAGGTGTACCAAACTCACAATGTTCTGTTATCTGTTCCAAACTTGCCACATAGCATGCACCTGTCTCCCTGGGGCTCTATTTCTTGAGTTAAACTTGAACATTTGCATCATTACTGAGGGCATTAGTTGACAAAGACCCTTCATGGGGTCTACCAATTCATCAAAATTTTTCAAATCTGGGGTACTGGGTGCTGTCAAACTTCGAATCAAGCCATAGGTTTTATTCCCACGTGTACTTAAGAGGGTCACCCGCCTCTTCTCTTCCCCTGTAATCTCGTTCGCTTGGAAAAAGGTGAGACATTCAGTGTAGTGAGACCAATCTTCCGTTGATGGATTCTTCCAAATTGCAGCTTTCTGTGAAGGATTTACGTTGTCACATTGAACGGAACTTCTACTTACAATTACTGTTCGAGGTACAGTGTCGATTTCATTTCTCTTTATTTCTTCTACTGAACTTGTTTTATCCTCATCGCCAGTTTGTTGTGAGTGGTGGCCAAGTTAGCTCTATTGATAGAATTGATCAGTGGACACTTCTTAGGTGGGAACTTTTAGTTTATTTACTAAGGTAGTCAGCAGCAAAAACCATGCTTTTACTTCAAACTGTATCTCTACACTACTAACCAGCTAATTACTGAGGTAGCCCATAATACCCTCCTATTGAATACTAAGATCATACGATTTTCCTTCATAGCATTCTTCTTTTAAAGGTGCACACTAGATAAAACCATAATTACCACAGTAATCTATTTCAGGATATGCGTGGGAAGTGGTATATTGATCACATTGCTTCCTCTTGTTACCCTAGATCTAACGGCCTAGCTGAACAAATGATTTGCATAGTAAAATCCCTAATTCTCAAATGTAAACATACGAAGCAAGATCTACACATTGTAATGTTATACCTGACAACTTTAAGTGCAACTTTTCCATCACCAGCAGAGCTCATGTTTGGCAGGCTAGTGTGTGCCAATGTACCCATTCTACCCTCTCAGAAATTAGGGAGCAACTTTTAAAACTGCAAGAAAAGATGACTGAAATGCACAATAAAAATGTGGGACCAGAATTGCCAAGTTTACGGTTGGGATAAGAAGTTCTCATCCAAGAACCCACAGAAGGTGCATGGCAACTATCCGAGGTGACAAGGATTTGTTTGGAACCAAAGTCCTATGAAGTAATTACACACAAAAGTGCAATGGTGAGGCGGAACCCAGGACAAATCATCCATTCCAGCTCCTCAAACAATGTACAATCCTACTGCACCTAGGACAAGTTCCCAAATGCAACCAGGAACAACATCCAAGAATGACAATCCCATAGATCACTGTGAGCCATTAAAGAAACCTTCATATACGGTGACCATTACAAGATCTGGGTGTACCAACAGATTACCTCTGTGCATTAAACACTCAGAGATTCATCGGCTATATAAACTTACGTAATGGTAAATAAACATGAAAATGTATTGTGAATAGTTATACTTCTTTGGAAGGGGATAAAGTATCTTTAAAAAGAAAGGGGGATGTTGTAATATGCCTTTAAGGGATACGAAGATGTCATCACTCGAAGGAAAGTGTGTCACATGATCAAGCCTCATTTACACTTTGGCCTGTGAGCAGAACACAGCACACACAGCTCTGATGCTGATGTCTTCAAGCTTTCTATCTATGTATAAATGTTCCCATGTGCCTAATTTGAATAAACAAACTCACAACGTGTTTACACAATCCCTTATGAGTGATTGTTGCCTTCATATCATTATAAAGACATGACAATGTCAGGCAGGGAAGCGGTGAGTGGGAGAGTTGGGCAGGGAAGCGGCGAGTGGGGGAGTTGGGCAGGGAATCAGTGAAAGGGAGAGTCAGACAGGGAAGTGACGAGTGGGAGAATTGGGCAGGGAAGCAGCAAGTGAGAGAGTTGGACAGGGAAGTGGCGAGTGAGAGAGTTGGACAGGGAAGCGGCGAGTGAGAGAGTCAGGGAGGGACCACCAGACAAAGCACACGACTAGTGTGAAATTGTGGCCAGGGGCCGATTACGGACAGTGGGCTCTTTCCCGGCTGCACCCAACAATCCTGCCCAGCTTTCAATTCCAGATTTATTAGTTGAATTTCAATCCCACCAGCTAGGGATTTGAACCCATGTCCCCAGAACATTAGAGTGGGCCTCTGGACTATTAGTCCAATAACATTACCAATATGCCACCATCTCCCCCTAATGTAGGCCCGACTGCATTGTGAACAGTGAACACAGTATGCTGAAATGAAAGAAGTGCAAATAAATCACTGTTTCATCAGGAAGGGATGCTTTACATGCTGGAGGGTGGGTGGAGGTAAAACAGCAGATGTTGCATTTTCTGCACTTGGATGGGAAGGTGCCATGGGAAGGGAAGGGAATAATGGTGGTGAATGAGGAATGGACTAGAGTGCCATAGAGGGAATGGCCCCTGAAAGGATAGGGGAGAGGAAGATCTACTTGATGGTAACATCATACTGGAGGTGGCATAAAATGGTGGAGGTTGATCTGTTGAATATGGAAGCTGCTGGGGTGAAAGATGAGGACAAGAGGAATCCTGTTGTGGTTCTGGGAGGGAGGGGAAGGATTGAGAAGAGAAGTGCAGGAAGTGGAACTGACATGGTTGAGGGCCTGGTCAAATGTGACAGAAGGAACTCTTCAAAAGGAAGACATATTGGGAGTAAGAGTATGGAAAGAGGCATAGGTGTGATGGAGATGGAAAAACTGGAAGAATGGAATAGAGTCCTTACAGGAAGTGGGGGTGTGAGGAAGCATGGTGAAGGAAGCTGTGTGAGCCAGTGGGCTTAGTGTGCATATTGGTCAATAGCTTATCACCAGAAATAGAGATAGAGAGATCAAGGAAGGGAAGAGATGGACCATGAGGAAATGTGAGTAGGGTGGAAATTGGAAGCAAAGTTGATTTTTTAAAAAATTCCAGTTTGTGGCTAGAGCAGGAAACAGCACCGATATATTTATTGTTGTACCAGAATAAGAGGTGAGGGAGGGGACCTGAGTAGGATTGGAACAAAGAATGTTCCAGATATCACATGAAAAATTCATTCCCCAAATAATTACAGATGAGAAAATTCTGTTAGCCATTTTAATGTACCATTCAATGATCTTCCTGTCATTGCAGAATCCGATTATTTCTGAAATTATCTCAGGGTTTTGCACATCCTTTGGTCTATTAAACGTTCTCTTTTCCACATATTTTTGACATTTTGTGCAAAGAAATAGTTCTTAATGCCAGTCCTAAAATTTTCTTTTATGAGTTTGAACCTCTTGCCCCTATGTTCTATTCCTGCAGCTGAAAGTAATGATCTAAGTTAACTTTTTCTATAATTTAACTGTCTTATATATTTACATAAAGCCATCTCTAAGATGCCGCCTTTCTGGGCTTGAATAACCCACGCTTTGTACTTAGGTGCGGGTGAAGTTGTCCATCTTTAGTTGACCCATGAAGAAGCTAAAGAGCATCCTCTTTAAATTGCTGCAGTCCTTGTGGTGATGGTGCTCCCACAATAGTATTAGGTAGGAAATTCCAGAATTCTGACTTAAGGATGATGAAAGAACAGCAATATGCATCCAAGTCAGAGTGGTGTATGACTTGGAAGAAATTTGCAAGTAATGTATTTTCCAAGACACTGCTATTCTTGTCCATCTCTGACACCTGATGCCTCCCATTTGTCAATCCAAGCTTGAATATTATTCAGGTGTGTGGTATGCAATGGCATGGGCTGCTTCATCATA
Organism: Cetorhinus maximus; assembly: GCF_964194155.1. NCBI lineage: Eukaryota > Metazoa > Chordata > Chondrichthyes > Lamniformes > Cetorhinidae > Cetorhinus > Cetorhinus maximus. The sequence continues at coordinate 193,721,939 of NC_135879.1, forward strand.
AGAAGAGTGATGAATGGAGATGAGCATTGTTGCATTATCAAGAAGACCAATAACAGCATGGACTTATATAGTGCCTTTAAGAACGTAAGAGTCTAAGAAATAGGAGCAGGACCAGACCATACAGCCCATCGAGACTGCTCCGCCATTCAATACAATTATGGCTGATCTTCTGCTTCAACTCTACTTTCCAGCCCACTCCCCGTATCCCTTGATTCCTTGGGTAGCCAAAAATCTGTCAATCCCAGCCTTAAATATATTCAATGATGGGGCATCCACAACCCTTCTAGGTAGAGAATTCCAAAGATTCACAACCCTTTGAATGAAGAAATTTCTTCTCAGCTCTAAATGATTGGTCCCTGATATAGTGCCTTTAAGAAAATAATAAATTAAGAAATAGGAGCAGGACTGGACCATACGGCCCATCGAGACAGTTTAAAACAGCGAGAGGAGAGCCGGGAGCATGCGAAGAGTGGACCAGTGTGAGAAGGGCAGCGGCGGCAGGAGAAAAAAACCGAAGGCAGGGAGCCCCTTCAACCTGTTTCTACCTGTCAGAGCCAAAGCGTGCCGTCACAGGAAAACAGATAGATGATTGGTGGTTATCGCTTCCCTGTCGCTCTTGATTGGCCAAGTGGTTTAAGTCAGGAGACACTATTACAGCTGAAGAGTACAGTTAAGAAATTGACTTTTAAAATATTTAACATCCAAATTAATTAATTAAATAGAATAGAGATGGCTGGGCAGGCGATGTGTTGCTGTTGTAGTATGTGGGAGCTGGTGGATGCCGGTGTGATCCAGAGTGACCACATCTGCAGCAATGTTGGCTGCTTGAGGAACTTTGACTCAGAGTTGATGAGCTGGAGTCTGAGCTGTGGACACTGCGACACACCAGGGAGGGGGAGAGTTACCTGGACACTGTGTTTCAGGCGGCAGTCACAACCCCTAGATTAATTACATCAAATTTGGTCCGTGGTCAAGGACAAGAGGGTGTGACTGTGAGTGAGGCAGATATGGGGATTTAGAATTTAGCTTTGGAGGAGCCTCAGCCAGTGCCCTTATCCAATAGGTATGAGGTTCTTGCTCCCAGTGTGGATGAGGGCACAGACTGCAGGGAGGATGAGCGAACTGACCACAGCACCGTGGTACAGAGCGCCACTCAAGTGGGGGGAGAAAAGAGAAATGTAGTAGTAATAAGGGTCTGCATAGTTCGGGGAATAGATACTATTCTCTGTAGCAAAGACAGGTAGTCCCGAAGGCTGTGTTGCCTACCTGGTGCCAAGGACATCTCTTCTGTGCTGGAGAGGAACTTGGAGTGGGAGGGGAAGGATCCAGTTGTCGTGGTCCACGTAGGTACCAACGACATAGATAGGATGAGGAAAGAGGTTCTGCTGAGGGACTACGAGCAGCTCGGGGCTAAATTAAAAAGCAGAACAACAAAGGTAACAATCTCCAGATTACTACCTGAGCCACGTGCAAATTGGCCTAGGGTTAATAAGATTAAAGAGATGGATGCGTGGTTCAAAGATTGGTGTGGGAGAAATGGGTTTTGATTCATAGGGCACTGGCACCAGTACTGGGGAAGGAGAGAGCTGTTCTGTTGGGACGGACTTCATTTGAACCATGCTGGGACCAGTGCCCAGGCGAATTGTATAACTAGGGCTGTAGATAGGACTTTAAAATAATAGTTGGGGGGGAGGGTTCAACTGAAGGGAAGTTTAGAAAATCAAAAATAAATGAGAGAGCAAAGGAGCAGAGTAGTGAAGAGGTGAACAATCATCAAAGTGTGACAGGAAGGACAGAAAATATAAGCAGAAGAGTACAGCAGAAATTAGAACCAGAATGAGCAATAATGGTAAAAAGTCAAAGCTTAAGGCTCTTTATCTGAATGCACGTAGCATTTGTAACAAGATAGATGAGCTGACGGCACTAATAGAAACAAATGGATATGATTTGATAGCTATTACAGAGACGTGGTTGCAGGGTGACCAAGGCTGAGAACTCAATATTCAAGGGTATTGGACATTCCTGAAAAACAGGCAAAAAAGAAAAGAAGGTGGGGTAGCTTTTTTAATAAAGGAAAGTCTCAAGGAAGTGGTGATTAGTGATATAAGTGCAATAGATTGTGATGTGGAATCAGTTTGGGTGGATATAAAGAATAGCAAGGGGAATAAGTCACGGGTGGGAGTCGTTTATAGACCCCCAAAGAGTTGCCTCATTGTAGGACAAAGTATAAATCAGAAAATAATGGAGTTGTGTAAGAAGGGCACTACAATTGTCGTGGGTGATTTTAATCTGCATATTGACTAGACAAATCAGATTGGCAGGGGTAATATGGAAGACAAATTTGTAGACTGCATCAGGGATTGTTTCTGAGAGTAAAATGTTGCAGAACCTACCTGGAAACAGGCTATTTTAGACCTAATAATGTATAATGAGGTAGGATTAATAAGTGATCTTTTAGTTAAGAATCCCCCAGTGGGGTCATGATCATAACATGGTAAAATTTCAAATTGAGTTTGAGGGCAAGCAACTCGGATCTCAAACCAGTGTCCACAACTTAAATAAGAGCAATTACAGAGGTATGAAGAAAGAGTTGTCTTAAGCGGGCTGGGAAAATAGACTAAGGGGAAGGTCAGTGGATGAGCAGTGGCAGGCATTTAAGCAGGTATTTCATAACGCTCAGCAAAAATTTATCCCAGTCAAAAAGGACCCGATGAGAAAGATGAATTACCTGTGGTTAACAAAGCTGGTCAAGGAGAGTATCCAATCAAAAACTAAGGCATACAAAGCAGCGAAAACTAGTGGTAAGCCAGAGGATTGGGAATTTTTTAGGAACCAGCAGTGGATGACTAAAAAGCTAAGAAAGAGGGAAAAAAATTGATTATGAAAGTAAATTAGCAAGAAATATGAAACCAAACAGCAAGAGCTTCTACAGGTATACAAAAAGAGAGTAGCTAAGGTAAGCGTGGGAGCCTTGGAGGATGCGACTGGAGAATTGATAACGGAGAACAGGGAAATGTCAGGTAATTTAAACCAATATTTTGCATTGGTCTTCATGGTGGAGGACCTATAAACATTTGAAAGATATCAGAAATGCAAGAAGCTAATGGGAGGAAAGATCTTGTAACAGTCTCTATTACGAGGCACAAAGCATTTGAGAAACTAATGGGACTAAAGGAAAACAAGTCACCAGCACCTGATGGCCTGCATCCAAGGGTTTTAAAGGAAGTGGCTGCAAAGATAGTGGAGGCATTGGTCGAAATATTCTAGAACTCACTGGATTCCGGCAGGGTTCCAGCAGATTGGAGAACCACTAATGTGACACCTTTGTTCAAGAAGAGAGGGGGAGAAAAAGCAGGAAACCATAGACCAATCAGTCTAACATGTGTCGTTAGGAAAATGCTACAGTCCATTATCAAGTAAGAAATAGCAGAACATTTGGAAAAGCTTAACGCAATCAAACAGAGTCAACATGGTTTTGTGAAAGGGAAATCATGTTTGACAAATTTGCTAGAGTGCTTTGAGGATATAACAAGCAAAGCTGATAAAAGGGAATCGGTAGATGTAGTGTATTTGGATTTCCAGAAGGCATTCGATAAGGTGCTACATAAAAGGTTATTGCACAAGATAAGAGCTCAGGGTAATGGGGGTAATGTATTAGCATGGATTGAGGATTGGTTAACACACAGAAGACAGAGGGTCGGGATTAATGGGTCTTTTTCAGTTTGGAAAGACATAATTAGTGGAGTGCCAAAAGGATCAGTCCTAGGGCCACAATTATCTACTGTCTATATTAATGACTTGGAGGAGGGGGCAGAGTGTAATGTATCCAAATTTGCTGACAGTGCAAAAATAGGTGGGAGGGCATGGTGTGATGAGGACATAAGGAATTTGCAAGGGGACATAGGCAGATTGAGTGAATGGGCAAAAAAACTTGGCAGTTGGAGTTTAATATAGGAAAGTGTGAGGCCATTCACTTTGGTAGGAAAAATCAAAAGGCAGCAATTATTCAAAAAAGTGCAGCACAGAGGGATCTGGGTGTTCTTGTGCATGAAACACAAGAAGTTAGCATGCAGGTGTGGCAGGTAATTAAGGCAAATGGAATTTTGCCCTGTATTGGTAGGGGGTTGGAATTTAAAAATAGGGAAGCCTTGTTACAACTGTACAGGGTGTTGGTGAGGCCGCACCTGGAGTACTGTGTACAGCTTTGGTCCCAGTATTTAAGAAAGGATATATTGGCATCGGAGGCAGTTCAAAAGAGATTCACTAGGCTGATTCATCGGATGAAGGGGTTGACTTATCAAGAACAGCTAAACAAGTTAGGCCTTTATTCATTAAAGTTGAGAAGAATGAGGGGTGATCTTATTGAAACGTACAAGATTCTGAGGAGGCTTGACGGAGTAGATGTTGAGAAGATGTTTCCACTAGTGGGGGATCTCAAACTAGGGGACATAGTTACAGAATAAGCGGACACTCATTTAAAATTGAGATGCGAAGGAATTTCTTCTCTGGAATGTCTGGAATTCTCTACCTCAGAGTGCTGTGGAGGCTAGATCACTGAAAGTATTTAAAGAGGAGGCCGGAACATTTTTGAAATATCGGGACGTTGAGGGCTATGAGGAGCTGGCACGAAAGAGGAGTTGAGGCCTGGGGCAGATCAGCCATGATCTTATTGAATGGCAGGTCAGGCTTGAGGTGCCGAATGGCCTACTCCTGCTCCTGCTTCTTATATTCTTATTCTGAAAATGTGACCCCGAGTACTAGATTCCCAGCCACTGGAAACAATCTCTCAGCGTCCCCCCTGTCAAGCCTAAGTAAACTGTTCCAAGTCACTTCACAAGAGCAAAATAAAAAAATAAATATACAATGTTGAACCGAATAAGGAGACATTAGGTCAGCTTATGTAGATTTTAAGGAGCATCTTAAAGGAAGATGGAGAGGTTTGTGGAGAGAATTCCAGAATTTAGGACCTAGGCAGATGAAGATATGGCTGGAATTGGTGGAACAATGAAAATTTGGTCTGTACAAGTGATCAGAATTCAAGGAGTACAGAGATCCCAGAGGGCTGTAGTGTTGGGGGAGATCAAAAATATGGAGGGATGAGGCCATTGTGGGCTTTGAAAACCAAAATCAAGGCGAATCTTCAGTGAAGAGTTCAACACCTGATCCTATAATATAAGGAAGGTCACTGATGAAGCAACTCAAGATGGTTGTGCCAAATACACTTCACTAACAAACTCCTGCAGTGATTTCCTAAGGCTATGGTGACTGACCTCCAATAATCAATCTCATTTCTAGCTGTGTCAGGTATAACTTCAGTCACTCGAGATGTTTCCTTTAATCCCATTTGACTCAGCTTTACTGGGATCCCTTGATGGCAATTGAATGCTGCCTCCATGCTAAGGGCAGCCAATCTCTGCCTATACTGCCTCCAGCACATGAGCATCTGTTTTTGTTCTAGTTAACAGAACTGGATGCAGAACTGGCCAGACACTGAGATGCTAGATCACAACTTCTCATATTTTACTGCTTTGAATATGTAGTTCAATGGCGTTATTGATTACACAGTTAGACATTGGTTAGACATGTTTAATTTAAGCCTTCGATGGCTCCTGTATCTCTTTCAGCTTCAAGTGTAATTATTTCAACACCAAACATGAAGTATGCGTGTTGCCCATTTTTTCTTTAGAAGTGTACCATTACACTTACCAGCATTAAATTTCATCCTGCATTCTCCTGCCCATTTGCATATCTTGTTCAATTTATTCTGCAATTTCTGAGTTGCCTCTTCAGGTTTCATTGACTGCCTTGGCTTGGCATCATCTTTAAAGCTGACCACTTCACACTGAGTTTCTGAATTTATTAAAAATGAAAACAATATTGGTCCAAAACTGAACCCTCAAGCAAACCTATTCAGTTTTTCTCCCCACTCTGACATAAATCTTCTAATAAATACTCATTCACAGAATCACAGAAATGCAGAATCACATAGTGCAAAAGAGGACCTTCAGCCTGTCGAGTCTGCACCGACACGTGAGAAACACCTGACCTACCTACCTAATCCCATTTACCAGCACTTGGCCCATGGCCTTGAATGTTATGATGTGCCAAGTGCTCATCCAGATACTTTTTAAAGGATGTGAGGCAACCTGCATCCACCACCCTCCCAGGCAGCGCATTCCAGACCATTACCACCCTCTGGGTAAAAGTTTTTTTCCTCACATCCCTCCTAAACCTCCTGCCCCTCACCTTGAACTTATGTCCCCTCATGACTGACCCTTCAACTAAGGGGAACAGCTGCTCCCTATCCATCCTGTCCATGCCCCTCATAATCTTTTACACCTCGATCAGGTTGCCCCTCAGTCTTCTCTGCTCCAACGAAAACAACCCAAGTCTATCTAACCTCCCTTCATAACTTAAATGTTTCATCCTAGGCAACATCCTGGTGAATCTCCTCTGCACCCCCTCCAGTGCAATCACATCCTTCCTATAATGTGGCAACCAGAACCACACACAGTACTCCAGCTGTGGCCTCACCAAGGTTCTATAGAACTCCAACATGACCTCCCTACTTTTGTAAGCTATGCCTCGATTGATAAAGGTAAGTGTCCCATATGCCTTTTTCACAACCCCACTTACATGCCCCTCTGCCTTCAGAGATCTATGGACACACACGCCAAGATCCCTTTCTTTCTCAGAACTTCCTAGTATCATGCCGTTCATTGAATATTTCCTTGTCAAATTACAAGGAAATTACAAATTACAAGGTGCAGACTCGATGGGCTGAAGGGCCTCCTTCCAAAGTGTATCACCTCACACTTTTCAGGGTTAAATTCCATCTGCCACTTATCTTCCCATTTGACGATCCCATCTATATCTTCCTGTAGCCCAAGACACTCAACCTCACTGTTAACCACCCGGCCAATCTTTGTGTCATCCGCAAACTTACTAATCCTACCCCCCACATAGTTATCTATGTCGTTTATATAAATGACGAATAATAGGGGACCCAGCACAGATCCCTGCGGTATGCCACTGGACACGGACTTCCAATCACTAAAGCAGCCTTCTGTCATCACCCTCTGTCTCCTACAACTAAGCCGATTTTGAATCCACCTTATCAAATTACCCTATATCCCATGAGCATTTGCCTTCTTTATAAGTCTCCCATGTGGGACCTTGTCAAAGGCTTTGCTGAAATCCATATAAACTACATCAACTGCATTACCCTCATCTACACACCTGGTCACCTCCTCAAAAAGTTCAATCAAATTTGTTAGGCATGACCTCCCTCTGACAAAGCCATGCTGACTATCCCTGATCAAACCTTGCCTTTCCAAGTGGAGATAGATTCTCTCCTTCAGAATTTTCTCTAATAGTTTCCCTACCACTGATGTGATACTCACTGGCCAGTAGTTCCCTGGCTTATCTCTACAACCCTGCTTAAATAGCGGAACCACATTAGCTGTTCTCCAGTCCTCTGGCACCTCCCCCGTGACCAGAGAGGAATTAACAATTTGGTTCAGAACCCCTGCGATCTCCTCCCTTGCCTCCCTCAAAAGTCTGGGACACAAACCATCTGGACCTGATGATTTTTCCACTTTTAAGCCTGCCAACACCTTGTCATTCTCTATATCAATTTGCTCATTGTTTCTTAACCTTAAGCCAGATTCTTATCAATTCACAAGTTTTATTCTGAATTCCCATTGTTTTCAATTTGATTAATAGCCTTTTCATGTGGAACTTTATTGAATACATTTTTTAGAAGTTAGCTGTTACTTCCTCAAAGACGTCAAAGAGGTTCTGCAGGCAGGACATTGTTAACTGCTGTTCACTAGGTTATTGTCATACAGATGATCCTTAAATTCAGATCTGATAATCAATTCCATTAGTTTATATGGAATGAAAGTAAGATTAATGGGTTAGCAGTTGCATGTGACAGATTTGTAACCCTATTTGAATATGGATGCCACGTTAACATATTTTTCATCTACTGGTACCTCTCCAATATCCATTAGCCCCCTCATAATTATTGTTAAGTCCTCTCATTTGTCTCTCAGCACTCTGGGATAAGTAACGTCTCTCCTTGGAGATTTTTGTTTTGGCATCCATTTATTCTGCTTAATGCTTTCATCTCTTTCCTTGTGAATATTTGGAGGAAGTAGTCATTCAGAATATTTATTATTTTATGTTCAGCAGTTTCAATCCTCTGTATCTTTTATGGCTTTCAACTCTTCTTCTTTGTCCTTTTGCTCTTGTGATGTTACTGTTATTTTTAGCTTCAGCTTCTAGGTCTCTCTTTGCCAATCTGATCATTCTTTTAGTGTGTTTCCGCATTTTCTTGTATCATCTCATTCTCCTTTCTCACTGCGTGATTTATATGGGCTGTGTTTAATTTTTGTTGATTAATTCAGGATCGCATTTGCTTAGTTGGAGCTTGTTTGTTTTGGGAATTCATTCATCCCAACATTATAGCTCAGCATGTTTATTATTACACCTTTAAAAGTGTCCCACTTGGCTTCTACTGAACAGTTATTGAGCAAGCTTTTCGCTTTAGTTGTCCAGTCATTTCATTGAATACAGCCCTTTTAAAGTCATGCACCTGACTCATTTGTCTTAAGTACTCCTGACTCCCAGAGCATGTTAAGCATTAATTATCAATGAATGAGTTATTCATTAAACTTAGTAGTACGCACAGTCATTTTTACTTAAGTCTGTCACATGGTTCATCTCTTCAGTTACTCTGATTTTTTTTCATTTATTTCAGTCAAAGTAATCATTGTTGTAATCCTGATTGGAATTGCAACTTGAGTGCCACTTCCAAGATGTCAGTTAAAAATAAATGAGATATCATAGTTATTTAGCAGGAAAAAAGGTGTCAATCATTTTGCAAAAAAAAATGTACTTTCAAGGATTATGTAAGCTGCACCTGATGCTAGTATTACATTTTTAATCATTGCTTTAACCTACTGAACACTACAGTCCAGAATTTGCTTTCTCTCCTCGTCTGATTTTAATGGCCATTGCAATTATCGCCGATGTGTTATTAAGTGATAATGTAATATTCAAGTTGTCTCTTTCTCCAATATTTAATATTACAATTGGTCGCTATTAAAACAAGATAATGTCAAAAGTAAAATGCTATGGATGCAGGAAATCTGAAACAAATAAAGAAAATGCTGAAAATGTTCAGCAGGTCAGGCAGCATCTGTATTGCCTGACCTGTGGAGTATTTTCAGAATTTATTGTTTTAAATGTCAAACTAATAGCTTTTAATACCCCACCAGGTTGTACGTTGCTTTCTGCCCACTTAACAATTGCTGAATTCCTTCTAAAATTTAGAAGACAGTGTCCAGCCTTTCAATTTTGGTAAAACCTCCGAAGACAAGCCACTATTATCACAGCTTTTATTGCAATTCAGCTGTCACCCTGTCAGTGCAATTTCCTGTGTTGTAAGTGCTTGTCTGAAAAGCACAATAGATTGGGTTCTATCTAATGGTATCAAGGAAATAAGCCAAATCAACAGAACTTTCTCAATATTCCATTAAACGAAGGTCATCATCATGACTTGAAGTGGTTTTTAAACTAAGTACGCTTTTCTTGGTCAAAGAAGAGAATTAAACACAATTCTGTCAGAAGAAAATTTGGCCTCTTCGGAATGTTTTGTATTTATTTCTCATAATCCTGCTCTGATTTTATTAACAAAACATTACTTTAACACCCAGGATTGTAGTTGGAAAAATCAGATTTTATGGTCAGGAAATTTCTCTGAGCTGCTTTCACTCTGTCGTTGTTATTTTGGGGGATATGTGGAACTGGCCCTACGTGTGTAAGCAGAAATCCTGCTGCACTTAAATGAAGTTAACACAGCTGAAGAAGGAGCAGCTCCAGGAATTTCCTGGCATGTCTGAACCACAGAATCACAGAATCACACAGTACAGAAGAGGCCTTTCAGCCCATCAAGTCTGCACCGACATGTGAGAAACACGTGAACACATTATTTTTCATTCAGCAAAATAATGTTAAAGTGGATCAACATCTAGATAATTATTTAAATATTTTTAGTAACATTATTTGAATGAGGTTTTCAACTGCTTTATGCATCTTGGTTTTTCAGATAAGTTATTAAACTGAGGCCTTGTTTGCCCTAACCAAATGTGCCTCAGACACATTTGACAGGGGAATTCTCCCCAGTGTTCAGGCCAACATTCACCCTGAAGAGACATCTAAAAGGAGTTAATTGCTGTCTGTAAAGTAGCTGCCATGTTTGTACATTACAATAGTGACTACACTTCAAAAATATTTACTTACTGTTAAAGCAATTTGGGATGTCCTAAAGTCATGAATGGCACAATATTAATGCAAATCTTTAAGGAGGGAATTTTACAGCCATCCAGCTGGTCTGTTTGCAGGTGGGGGCGGGGGCACATAAAATAGAATGGGTGCTTAGCCTACCGCCTTCCTACCCAACCCCGAGCTGTCCCACATAATATGGTGGACAGGTAAAGCATCAGACAGCCTGCCTGCCCTTAGACCTATTGGGGCCTTAAGGACCTGATTCTGTGCATCTGGGGATTGCGGAATAAAGGATGCCAGCCCACTCTTTCACCATCTTAGCGGGTACCTCCTTTGGGGGTGCACTGTGCTCACCAGGAGTAACCCCCCCCCCCCCCCACTCAAGATGTTAATGCCCTTTTATGACTTCCTCCCAGGCCTCCAAAACCCTTCCTCTACACCACTCTTCCCCTCCTTAGGATCCCCGACCAAGAACCTCGGACTTAGCTCTAAGTCTGGTCACCATGGATCTTCTCCTCGGGACTGCTCGTAATTCCACCAGCAGCCACTACTGAATTCTGGCATTGCTGGGACAATTCAGCTGCCAGCAACTCTTGAGGGCGGGACTTCATTTTAATGAGAAGTCAAAGTCCCACAATTACCTCCTTAAGGTTGCCCCCAGTGTATTATTGCTGTTGGCCAGCCTTTTTTAAAAGCAACTGACTTTTCAAGCATCAGGGGTTTGGGGTAATGCTAGTAATACCGTGTCCTCCCCATAAAATTCAGCCCTAAGTCAAGAATTCATCTGTTTCTGCCCACAGATATTCTAAAAACCAACGTTTTCTCAATTTATACTCATTTGGAACAAAGGCCTAGAAAAAAATAACGGTTGTTTCTTATGCACAATATGATGCAGTTCTCATTTTTTTTAAAGTGTTCAGTAAGTGGAAATGAAGACTGAACAATAGATCTAGGTGGAAATGGAAGCCTTAAAGCCCTTAAGTGTGAGCAACAAGAGCAAATAAGGTCTTATCGTTACTGCATAAGAGTTGTTGGTAAAATTATTCACCGTAGGCCCATCAGACTAATTAAATAACCACTGTATTTGACTTGAGGAATATCCTGTTCATGTTTGAAGAGATTTATTTTCAGTTTGGACTGTCATGTGAAGACATTCAACAGAGTCTTGAATCAATTCTTGATTCAGCATCAAATGACACTGAATTGGAATAAGAAAACGTGAAAAGGGATTAATGTGGAAGAGAACAAAATGATGGAATTAGCTGGATTATCTGAATAACCTTCACGAATCCCTAGCAATTAGAAAAGTCCATGAAAGAAACTGCACAATTCTTATTCCTACAAATGGAATGTTTCTACAATGGGCAACCAATCCAAAATGCCAGATTTACTCACAGACAGTAAGTTGACCCTTATATCCCTGATTTGAATTATGTTCCTAGGTGAAATTACTCATTGAGAAATTAAGACCTCATTAAAATTAGCCTGCCAATCGTGCTGCTCAGGGCATTAATATTAATACTAGAAGTTCTTCTGTGATGCTTAATTAAATTTTCAATATGAGAATCTTAATAATATGAACCAGCAGGGTGTATATTTGGAGCTGGATGCCATTCAAGTTCATAGATCAAAATATTTACATTTCACTGGTGAGCTGATATCTGGAGAGAGGTTAGTTAAGTTGGGAACATCCACTGTCCACCTGCCACTCTCTTTATTTTAGAAACATGGATTATCTGGTTAGACCATTCTACTGATCAGCAGCTGTTGAATTTAGTGGTGGAGGCAGGCTTACAAAAAGTAATGGATCAACCAATATAAATAAATAATTTCTCAAGGTGCTTCTTTGGTATAAAAGGAGATAGTGTGTTGAAGCATGTTTGAAAGCGAAATATCATGACACTCATAGGATTACACAGGATACACAGCACAGAAACAGGCCATTTGGCCCAACCAGTCCATGCCAGCATTTCTGCTCCAATCGAGCCTCCTCCTGTCTTTCCTCATTTAAATCGATCAGTGCCACCCTTTATTCCTTTCTTCCTTGTTTGCTTCTCTAGCATCTCCCTTTAAATGAATCCATACTATTTGCTTCAATCACTCCCTGTGATAGTGAATTCCACATTCTTACCACTCTTTGGGTAAAGAAATTTCTTCTGAATTCCCTAATGGATTTCTTGGTGACTACCTTGTATTGATAGCCTCCAGTTATGCTCTTCCCGACAAGTAGAAACTCTCTCTCTGTATCTACTCTTTTAAAACCTTTCATAAGTTTAAAAACCTCTAAAAGGTCAACCATCTACAAAATGCACTGCAGAAACACACCAAGGGTCCTTAGACAGTACCTTCCAAACCCACGACCACTACCATTGAGAAGGACAAGGCCAGCAGATAGATGTGGAACACCACCACCTGGAAGTTCCCCTCCAAGTCACTCACCGTCCTGACTTGGACATTATAATAAACTTGGTGTAGCAGACAGTTTTCTTGGTGGAAACAGTAAACTTTATTTACAGAGCTTCTAATGAAGCTACATGCTAGAACCAGGTCCACAACTAGAAAGCTCCGCCCCTTAAGATTGCTTAGGACTGATTCATCTGCACAATCGTGTGATCCCCAAAACAATGTTAAAGGTTTTACAGTCACAACGGAAATATATCACCAGCGAAGCCCACAACCCTTGAATGAATTTTTTTAAAAATTAAAGTTGATTAAACATGATTTCCCTTTCACAAAACCATTGATTACCTTGAACTTATCCAAGTGCCCTGCTATAGCTTCTTTAATAATAGCTTCTAACATTCTCCCTATGACAGATGTTAAGCTAACAGGGATTTAATATGTTGCATAATCGTACATTCAGTGTGCTCTAACCAAGGTTTGGTACATGTTTAGCATATATTCTCTACTTTTCAATTCTAGAAGTAAAGCTTGTGATGGTTTGCGTTTTTTATGGCCTTGCTAACCTGTGGTGCAGCTTTTAGCGATTATTGTATTTTTATATCGAGATTCCTTTGTTTTCTACCCCACTTAGACTCGTGACTTCCAAGTAATAAGTGACATCCTTATTCCGCCTGCCAAAATATACTACCTCACATGTATCTATTTTGAACTTCATTTGCCAATTATTTGCCCTTCCTGCATGTTTATTCATGTCCTCCTGTTAGGTGTTACCATGCTCCTTATTATTGACTATCCCGCCAATTTGGTGTCATTCCCAAATTTCAAAATTGTGTTTTTGATTCTAAAGTCCAAATCATCAATGCAAATTGTGGACAACAGTGATCTTAACATTGACCCACTACCCATCCTCTACTACTGTAGATAGCTACTCTTTATTCCCACTCTCTGCTTTTTGTCTTGAAGCCAGCTAGCAATCCATTCTGCCACTTGTCCCCTGACTCCACATTCTCTGACCTTATTCATTAATCTAACATAAGACCCCTTAACAGAGGCTTTTTGAAAATCCAGGTATATTAAATCTACAACATTACCATCATCTACTCTCTGTTACCTCCTCAAAAAATTATTAAGGTTGAGCCATAAAGATTTTTCCTTTTGAAATCTTTGCTATTTGTTATTATATTATTTGATTTTGATATTCTTCTTTTTTTTTCCTTTGGTAGGGAAAATGTCTTACCACTGATATGAAACTGGCTGGTTCCCAGGCATGTTCTGACCCCTTCTTAAACATAGGCATTATGTTAACTATCCAACAATCTCTTTCCAAGGAATTATTACATATGTGTAGTAATACCTTTACTTACTTTTTCCTAGATCCTATTACAATGTGTGGATGTAATCCATCCAGACCAGTGGTTTTATCCTCTTTGAGTTTGATTAGGATGTTCAACAGATCCCTTTTTTATTTTAACTGTACTTATCTCATCACTAACGTTGTTATCCAATGTATGTTGTATCTCCTTAGTAAATACTGAAGCAAAATAATTATTTAATATTTCTACCATCTCGCTACCATCACCTGTCCCTGAATGGACCCATTCCCATCCCGTTCCTTTTGTATCTTGATGTGCCTGTAAAATGTTTTCCTATTTTGCTTTATGTTCCTTGATAGTTAAATTCCATTGTTCCTTTTTGCCACCCCAATTGTTTTTGTCTTCAACTTCTCTCCTGATTTTTGTCTTCTTTCTTATCATGCACTCCTCTGCTGTAAATGTGCATCCCTCAACCTCAGATGTTCCTTATGTCTTTATTCATTCAGACAGTTAACTGGGGTAAGCTGCCTCCAATGAAAATAAATGACCTTGTATTAACTCCCCAAAGCTTGTCCACCATCTACAAGGCACAAGTCAGGAGCGTGATGGAATACTCTTCACTTGCCTAGATGAGTGCAGCTCCCACAACATTCAAGAAGCTCAGCACTATTCAGGACAAAGCAACCCGCTTGAAAGGCACCCCATCCACAAACATTCACCCACTCCACCACCGACAAAGCAGTGTGTACCATCTACAAGATGCATTGCAGGAACTCACCAAGACTCCTTAGACAGCATCTTCCAAACCCATGACCGCTACCATCTAGAAGGTCAAAGGCAGCAGATAGATGGGAACACCACCACTTGCAAATTTTCCTCCAAGCCACTCACCATCCTGATTTGGAAATATATCGCCGTTCTTTCACTGTTGCTGGGTCAAAATCGTGGAACTCCCTTCCCAACAGCACTGTGGATGTTCCTACACCACATGGACTGCAGCGGTTCAAGAAAACAGCTCACCACCACCTTTTCGAGGGCAATTAGGGATGGGCAATAAATGCTGGTCTGGGAGCGACGCCCACATACCTTGAATGAATTAAAAAAAAGCTATGTGAGGATCTATGGATTGTCACCACTACATGCCATCATCATCCTCTATGAAACTAGCCACTTTGAGGGCCTCCCAAGCACACCTGACTCATCTGGCCAGTACGACGGCCCCATTGCCGTCATCCTCGCCTTTGAGGACCTTCTCACCCTCATGCCTATCAACGTCCTCCCCATTGGAGGAGACGTGCAGCTCCTCCATCTCCTCCTCAGCCAGCTCCGCTCCCCGTTGCAGTGCCAGGCTGTGAAGGGCACAACAGGCAACGATGATGCATGACAGCCTCTGTGAACTGTATTGCAGGGCTCCACAAGACTGATCCAGGCACTGGAACCCAATTTTCAACATTCCGATGGTTTGCTCTATCAAAGCAAGTTGCAGCAAGAGCCTCATTGTAACTTCTGTCTGCTGCACCCTGACAGTGCCGTCAGCCATGTCCTCTGTGAGTAGCCCTTGACCCTGAGGAGCCAATCCTGCAGCCTCTGTGGACCCTGAAAGAAGTCAGGATACAGTTGTGGTGGTTGCACACCAGCTGAACATTCAGCAAGTGGAAGCCCTTGTGGGTGATGTAGTCGACCGCTTGGTGCCATGGAGATCTAAGCGTAACATGAGTGCAGTTGATGGCACCCTGCACCTGTGGGGAACCTGACATTTGGATAAATCCTAGTACTTTTTGCTTCCTGGCCCTCCTGATCCTAAGCGAAAAGCAGAAAGTTCTGTGCTTTCGTGAAGATGGCATCGGTGACCTCATGGATATGTTTGTGGATGGAGGCTTGTGATATCCAACAGAGGTCACCTGTGGAGCCCTGAAAGGAGTCATTGGCATAGAAATTGAACGCCATGGTCACTTTCACAGCCACTGGCAGTGGAGCCCTCCATGTTCCTGTGGCACCAAATCCTGAAGCAGGTGGCAGATGTGACCGACCAGTTCCCTGGGCGTGAGCAGTCTTCGGTGACACTGGTTCTCGGTCATCTGCAGGAATGACAAGCGCCACCTGTAGTCTCTGGGTCAAGCCAGGTGCCAACCAGTGATGGCTTTCTCTGGCTCTTCAGCTGCATGTGTGGGCACACCAGCTGCCCCTTCTTCCTGAGGGTGCTGTTCTTTCCTCTGCCCAACCAGGTGCCTCCGTCACTCTCTTCTCGTTTGTCTATGCTCTTTGTAAGCCATGAGGCATACAGCTAGGTCACCAGGTCCCATGCTCCTGATGTGCTCCTCCTGCAGGATGAAACAGAGATGCACGGGTTAGATTGGATGTACTAAGAGCCTCTCTTGGTTAAGTCTGAAGGCCCCTTAACGCATCCCAGAGTGTGCTGAGCACCACTTAGATGGTCAGAGATTAGTGCGCTGCATGGCTGCCTGAAACCCCAGACACTTCTGCCCCAGTGCACCTGACTGATTGGCAGCAGCTTCGCCCACTGGACTGCATGCTGTGCTCTCAGCTCAGGTGCAGGCATCCTCCTAACCCACACTGCAAGGCTGCGCTGTTAGCTTGAACCGGGGGGAGACTGGTCCAAACCAGCATGATGACATTGCAAGGGACTGTGAGCACCTCCACCAGTCACTGTTCCATGGCCAGCTTTCACTTGGAGTTTGTACAATGTACCCAGTCGTCCAATTGTTCTGCAGTCCACTAAAACACTCATTAATCTGCAGTCTGTGCCCAAGGGGTGAAAAGCTCTGGAGCATTTGGTGGCACTTTAAGGCCTTTGTGTTGCTTGAGTGGACAGATAAGCTAGAAGCCCAACTCCAAGCATGTCAATGCATCTGCTCCTGAACTGTTTTAGCTGTGGAGGAATGGTCACTTTATACAAGGTTTCCCTAATGCGTACCGCTTCCCTCCTCTCCACACCCCCTGCACCTGCTTGTGCACTACCATCAACTGCAGTGCAGCCCTTGCACCCCCTGTCTCTTGCAACTCACCTCAACCACAGTGTATCCCTTGCTTCAGCACCATATTGTCAGCCAGTGATGAAAATGCAATTTGCCTGTGCCTTTGCCTGAATGCGTAACGCCACAACCTTGAGATCTAAAAGGTGATCCTCCGAGTGCTGCACAACGTAACTGTGCACTCACCTCCGAGTTCCCCTCGAAGTACAGCTTGCCAGGTGTATGCCTTATAAATGATGTTGTGAAACGCGTCGGCGTGCAATCATGCTGACGTGCTCAGATGATCCAGTGTGGGGGGATGATTCTGGCGAGCTGGGCTTATAATGATATGCAGATGTATTACAATGAATTTCCTGATGTGCAGCGGCAGGAAACGTGGCTTGTCATTGATGGGTCGAGTGGACGATTGCAAACTGGTTTCACAACGTCATGAAACCAATTTTTGGCCCTCCTGTCATATTGTCCGCTCATGCTCACCATGAAACTTAACACCAGCGGGCAGGGAAAATTTTGCCCTTAATGTTTCGAGTCCGTATGACACTTGAAGAAGAGTCATAGGACACAAAATATTAACTTTGTTTCTCTCTCCACAGATACTGCCAGATCTGCTGAGATTTTCCTGCATTTTCCTTTTTTAATTTCAGTTTTCCACTATCCACAGGGTTTTGCTTTTATTGAACAGGTTTCGGGGTAATGGGTAAAGAAATAAAAGATGTGTCCAGGCGCGGTGTGAGTACCCAGTTAGCAGCTCTCTGCATGCAGAGTGAAGGAATAAAGAAAGAAATGACACAAAATGGAGGCAGAAGTTATGATCTAAAATTGTTAAGCTCATTGTTGAGGCCAGAAGGCTTTAGAATATCGAGTTGAAAGATAAAGTGCTGCTCCTTGAGCTTGAACTGAGCTTCATTGTAACACTTTAGCAGGCCAAGGACAGAAAGGTTGGATTGGGAGAAAAGTGGGGAATTGAAATGACAAGCGACAGGATGCACGGGGTCATGCTTCCTGCACTGAATGAAGGTGTTCCTCAAAGCAGTCGCCAGTCTGCATTTGGTCTCTCCAATGTGGAGGAGGCCACATTGTTAGCAGCAAATACAATGTACTAAATTGAAAGAAGTACAAGTAAATTGCTGTTTACTTGGAAGGAGTGTTTGGGGCCTTGGATGGTGAGAAGGGAGGGGGTAAAAAGGCACATGTTGCAGCTCCTGTGCTTGCATGGAAAGGTGCTATAGGAAAGGGAAAGGATGTTGGGATGCCTAGGAATGGAGTGGAATGTCGTAGAGGGAATGGTCCCTTTGGAATGCTGAAAGGTGAGGGCAGGAGATGTGTTTGGTGGTGGCATCACCTTGGAGGTGGCAGAAATGGCAAAGGATGGCCCATTGAATGCAGAGCCTGTTGGGTGGATGGTGAGACATGGTCCTGGAGGGGAAGGGAAGGGCTGGAGGCAGGATTGTGCGAAATAGATTGCACACAAAAGAGGGCCCTATCAATAATACTGTGAAAGAATCCTCGATTCATGAAAAAGGAAGACATATTGAAGTGCTAGTGGAGGGTTGCATCATCTGAACAGATGTGATGGAAACAGAGAAACTGGGAAAATGGAGTACAATCCTTAAAAACATTTAATCTTGAGAGAAACAAGGTTTCCTACAACCCAGGGTATTGTTTTGGTTTACATGTGTAGTGTGTTCTTAGCCCTCATTTAAATAGTAATGCCTGCAGACTGTTTTACTTTGTTGACAGGTGACCTGCTATCGATACACTCTGGCTCACTTCATATTGATTGTTATACTTCAATATCAAAATCCACGACCTTGGAAGATTTGGTGATTAAAAGTGGACATTTATTGTTCCATCATTGTTTCCCAATTTCTATGAATAGTGTAGAGGGCAAAGCGACATGATGTTCCATGTTGCGGTAAGATGTCAATCAGTTGGTAACATTTTTTTCATTCTTTAACATTACATTGCATGACCATTATGATAATCTGCACAGATTTGGGGAAGTCACTGGCTTCACTGTCCCCATTGTTCTATGTTTTGTCTGCCAATTCTTTCTAAAGTAGCTTCCTTGAATAGGGTAAAAAACTTGTATTGCCTGCACCACTCCCAGTATCACACTGCTCACAGTGGTTACACATTACACATTATCTTGTCCTGAATGTAAAACAAGTACATTAATTAAATGAAATTGCATATACCATTGACAGTAGATTTAATGGCATGTTCAGGCTCTCATTGGATAGACCTTACGCTACTAGCATCAATTACAGGCACTCATTTTCCAAGCCACCTTTTCAAATTCTTGCTGTGTACATAGCTTTGCATAACCATTTCATAATTATACATTTCTTAACCATAATCATTGCATTCTTACTATCTGTTTATTGCCTTGGTTATCTCGTGGCAATAATGCATTTTTAAATTTTCTCATATTGTTTTTTAATGGAGAAGCGGATAAGGATCAGATTTTTTCTAAGGCTTTCCCAGTTGTTTGCTTACATTCATGTGTTTCTTGAAGCTGTGATACTTCCTGATATCTATGCATTGCAATCAGTAGTCATACGCACCACAATTTCTATACTTTAAAACATCTCTGGAGATTTTGGCCCTCTCAACAACAGCTTGTACTGACATATTGCTTTTAATGCAGTAAAACGTCTCAAGGCACTTCAAAGGCGTGTTATCAAACAAAATTTAACATCAAGCCACATAAGGAGATATTAGGGCTGATGACCAAAAGCTTTGCCAAAGAGGTAGGATTAAAGAGGACCACCAAAAACAGATCCATTGTGCATTTAATTCTTCGCTCTTTGTGTGATTTTGCTGTTTGCAAATCAGCTACAAATTAATTTTTATTTACAGATTAATAGTGACAATGAAGCTACTTCCCCACCCTTAACCCCCATGATCTCTATTTTCCCATACTCCCTGACCACTATTGAACCCCCTAAACACCATTAGGCATTCCCCAGCCAGCATCAGACCCTTCAACCACAGTGAGATCCTCTCACTACAATTGGAACTACCTTGATTGCCATGGTTCTCCCTACACTCCACAAACACCATGGTTCCTCTCCTATGATCAGGCCACACCTAGGTAATTTGGACTGCCTCCCCCACCCACTGCAATCCAGACCTCTTTACGCAATCCATACCCTCCCTATGACCCAGACCTCCACTCGAACTAAACCCTCCCCATGATCCAGGCACTTCGCTATGAAATGAGCCCCAATGGCCCAGATGCCCATGCAATCCAGGCACCTCCCACAGATCCAGAAGCCCCCACTGTGACTGGGATTCCCCGCATGATCTCTCTTATATCTCCCAATTCACCCATCTGCTCTTGTAGCTTTCAGCTCCATGTGAAGCAGGTTTCCTGTCTGACAGCCCCCAAACCCTTAAGCAGGACAATGGGCAGGAACCCCATTTAAAGCAGCCCTGCCATTCAATTCTGTAGGACACTTGGGAAACCCGTTTCTTTGGGTTTTGTACCTCATGGCAGCTCCGACCTCGCACTGCACTTACCTCCAGGCTAAAATCCAGGCCATTTCAAAAGTCATTGTTGAACACTTCTGGATGTCCTAAACGTGTGATGAGGCACTAAATAGTTCCAAATTTTATCTCTTTCGCTTCTCAGTTCTGGATTGATGAGCATGCACTATGACAACAAAACCTTAAGCAACCTTCAGTTAAGCCCATACTAACTGAAATCAGTATTGTCTCATTATGAAAGTCAGTCTTCCTTTATGACTTAATGATTACTTTCACAATCAGACAGCCACTTTGCTAGGAGCTGCCCAAGGACTCTTGTTGAGGTGTTTGGCTATAAATGGTTATCTAAAAGTCTTAAAGAGCTGTGAATGAACTTAATCCTGAATTTAGATAGGCAGCAAAATGGAATTTCTAAGAACCAATAGTTTAAATCAAAGATGATTGTGCACAAGAACACCAGAGATAGGAGCAGGAGTAGACCATATGGCCTGTCATGCCAGCTCTGCCATTCAATACAATCACGGCTGATCTCGGGCTTCATCTTCACTTTCCCACCCACTCCCTATATCGCTTGATTCCCTGAGAGACCAAAAATCTGTCTATCCCAGCCTTAAATATATTCAACAATGGAAATGCTGTACAAGCTGCTTTTATTATCTTTATATAGAAAACTTGATTTTCCTTAAAAAATCATTTATATATTCTTTATGATTTCTTTCAACACACATACATGATTTGAGAAGCAAATAAATCACCTAAAGCTTATATGAGTAACATTGCCATAATCTTTAAATGCCATGTTTCAAGCAATATAAATGGTGCTCCAACTGATTCCTCACAATGATTCCCTAAACTACAGAAGAATGCACCTAAAGACATCTTAAACATATCAAGATGATCTAGTGAGATGGATAAATCTTCTATTATTGTGCATGGCACCGTTGAAATAAAAAAGATGAATATCGATCTGCAGATCAGCTATTTGGTCACAGTGATTCACATAAGTACACAGACGTGGCTTCGCACAGTCAAATAGATCTTGATGATCTAGCAAGATGAACAACATTTCATCTTCTTCATAAAACATCACTAAGATGATAAAAATAAACAAAATAAATAACATTCCATGTCAGTTATTTGTTCACAGTGATTCCTACAACTTTCATAAACAATTGTAACTATTTTAAGTTCAAAACTGAGGTTAAGAGTGAGAAATAACCAGTTCAGCCAAACTTCAAGGTCAAATATGCATTAGATCTAGGTTACCTGATATCCCAATTCAGCACAAGATAATTTAAACATATAATGCAGTTAAGAATATTTCATTTTAATTCTCCACTGACCTTTCTGTCCTCGGCCTCCTGTAGTGTTCGCATAAAACTCAGCTTAAGCTTGAGAAACAGCAGCTTATCTTTTGATTAGATATTAAACAAGCCACCAGAATTAACATTGAGTTCAATAATTTCAGGCCATAACCTCTGCTCCCATTTTCTTTCTTTCTTCTTGGATGGTTTGGTCATACCCTCTTGTTTTTCTATTTATTTTTACTTTCGGATGGCAGCTATTCATCATTCTGCCATTCAGACCTCCTCTAAGCACATCTTTTGTTTTTTTGCTTATCCCATTACCACTCCTTTTGATCTTGCACTACCAATACTTTTGCTATTTAATCTCACCTGTCTTTCACCCTCTTTCACCCCCTCCTCTCCTCCCTGCCCCACCCTCTTCCCTTGTTTTGAACCTATTGCATTGCTAAGTTTTCTCAGTTCTGATGAAAGATCATTGGCCTGAAACATTAAGTCTATTTTTTCTCTTCAAAGAAGTCACCTAGCCTGCTGACTATTTCTAGCATTTCTGTTTTTATTTCAGATTTCCAGCATCTGCAGTATTTTGGTTTTGGAGGACCATTTATATGTTTGTCAGAGTGACATAATTGGTACAGGCAACAAAAGTTTTGAATTTAAATCAATTTATGACTTTAACACATAATCTAAACAAATGCTTCAGTTTAGAACAAAACGATCTCTGCACTGTCAGAGAGGCTGCCTTTTAAATGGGTCTCTGGGGGAAATTTTATGAGTCTGCGCTGCTAGGGGGATCCTCATTCTCAGCAGAAAGCATTTGAAATTCAATCCTGCGTCACCTACAATTATTCTACCATTTGGTCAGAAGATCATAGGCAGTTTGTGTCTGAATTTCTAATTTGCATTGCCAGCAAGCAAATTGCCACCATTAACCTAAGGTCTTGCCTGCCTATCCTGAAGGTTCAAGGAAATGTTAAGGATCCCATGGGGTTATTGATAGATGATCAGGGACGTCGCCTGGCATCTTGGGCGATTGTCTTCCCTCAACAGAATAACTGATCATTCATCTCATTACTGTTTGTGGGTCATTTCTGTGCAAAAAAAAATGGCGACTAGGGTTGTCTGCATGCCAACAGCAATTGCAATTAAAACAATTCATTGTATTGTGATGTGTGAAGTGCTTTGGGATGTTTCTGGAAGATGTGATAAGCTGCTTAATAATTGCGAGTTTCGTCTTTCTCTCATAATATGGAATAATGCCAATTATTCTGGCTGGATATAAAAATGAGCCTAGCAATAGAAAGCAGAAGGTGATGATAAATGGACAAGGCGTTATCAGGGGATCAGTGATGAGTGTAATTCAGCAAGAGTCTGTTCTGGGTTTTTTTCTATTCATGAATGTTGTGAAACAATGAGACTTTAGTAATAATATCAAATTTGCAGTTGGTATCAAACAATGTGCCCATATCACAATGCATAAGAATTACTAGTATTCAAAGGTATCTGGACAAATTAATTATCAGGGTCAAGAAATGACAGATGACTTTTAATATGGGATTTAATGACTTAGGAAGAAAAAACAGTCAAACATACTTATCCAGGGATAGTGGTTTGAAATTGAAAGATAAGGGATGTACAATTGTGTTATTCTGATGTATTTTCAGTCCTTGCCAGAAGTTATTTAGAACTTTGGAGGTGAATAAATGGTTGGGCAATTAGTGCAGTCCAAATAGTGCTGGCTTTATTGATCTATTTGGAGAGGGGTTGGGGGTAATCAGTTTGCTTTAGGCAGGTTGGCTCTATCTGAGCAGAATAGATACAGAGATTTACCAGGACAAAAAAGGGGAAGGAACTGAGCTGCATTTCAATTAGATAAGAATAAAAAAATTCTTAACATCATACAAGGAGAGTATTGAAAGGGGAAGAGAGCACAAACAAATACGTTAAAAAAAATGCACAAAAACAACTTTGACGCTAGACTGTGTGGTAATAAATTTTGAATGCAATGGCCATAAATTTCCTTGCTGCTTCACTGCTGTAACTTTGCAGTAAATGTGCTGGAATTCTCTTGCTGTGTGAGAATTGGGATCCTGCCACTCAAAGTTATGGGAGCGTTGTGGCAGCAGCTCCAAGCAAATTCTGAATTTATGTGTTTTCCTCCAATTCTCCTCTCAGCTTTCCTTTGGTTGAGGTGTGAATCCATTTTGTTTTAATTGGTTTAATGTGTAGACTGAAACAGTACAGAAAAAATGAACGTGTTAAACATTAATGAGTTTTTATCCCACCACACAATTTCAAGCTGAAAGAAACAGAACATATCAAGATTAAAAAAATAACTAAAGGCAATGATTCTGAATGCTATATGTGCTTGGAATCATGCCCCAATGATCAATGGATCAGATCTAAGCTCTGCAGTACTGCCACATAGGTCATGAATGGTGGTGGACAATAAAACAACTCACTGGAAGAGAAGGCTCCACAAATATCCCCAAACAATGATGAGGGAGTCTAGCACATCAGTGCAGAAGACAAAGATGAAGCATTTGCAACAATCTTCAGCCAAAAGTGCCGAGTGGATGATCCAGCTTGGCCTCCTCCTGAGGTCCCCAGCATTACCGATGCCAGTCTTCAGCCAGTTTGATTCACTCCACATGATATCAAGTAATGGCTGAAGGCACAGGATATTGCAAAGGCTATATTCCAGCAATAGTACAGAAGACTTGTGTTCCAGAATTAGCTGCATCCTTAGACAAGCTGATCCCGTATAGCTACAACACTGGCAACTACCCAACAATGTGGAAAATTGTCCAGGCATGTCCTGTCCACAAAAAGCAGAACAAATCCAACCCAGCCAATTATCGTCCCATCAGTCCACTCTCAATTATCAGCAAAGTGATGGAAGGGGTCGTCAACAAACTTTTAAGCATCACTCACAGAGCAATAACTTTCTCACTGATGCTCAGTTTGGGTTTTGTCAGGATCCACTCAGCTCCTGACCTTGATCCAAACATGGATGAAAGAGCTGAACTCCAGAGGTGAGATGAGAGTGACTACCCATGGCATCAAGGCAGCAGTTGACCTAGTGAGGCATCAAGGAGCCCTAGCAAAACAAGAGTCAATGGGATTCAGGGGGAAACCTCCCCTCTGGTTGGAGTCTGGGCATCCCTGAGATGCTGTGGGCCATCAGCAGCAGCAGAATTGTACTCAAACACAATCTATAACCTCATGGCCTGGCATATCACCCACTCTACCATGACCAACAAGCCAGGAGATCAACCCTGGTTCAATGAAAAGTGTAGGAGGGCATGCCAGGAACAGCACCAGGCATACCTAAAAATGAGGTGTCAACCTGGTGAAGCTACAATACAGGACTATTGTGTGGCAAGCGGCAACAGATAGACAGAGGTAAGGAATTCCACAACAAATGAATCAGATCCAATCTCTGCAGTCCTGTCACATCCAGTCGCGCATGCTGGTAGACAACTCACTGGAGGAGGAGGCAGCTCCACAAATATCCCCATCTTCTTCAATGCTGGGGGAGGCCAGAACATCAGTGCAAAAGATAAGGCTGAAGCATTTGCAATAATCTTCAGCCAGCTGTGCCGAGTGGATGATCCATTTTGGCCTCCTCTGAAGGTCCCAGCATCACAGATGCCAGCCTTTAGCAAGTACGATTCACTCCATGTGATATCAAGAAACAGCTGAAAACACTAGACACTGCAAAGGCTATGGGCCCTGACAATATTCCGGCAATAGTACTGAAGACTTGTGCTCCAGAACTTGCCGCGCCCATAGCCAAGCTGTTCCAGTACAGCTACAACACTGGCATCTACCCGGCGATGTGGAAAATTGCCCAGGTATGACCTGTACAAAAAAAGGAAGACAAATCCAACCAGGCCAATGACCACCTCATCAGTCTAATCTGGATCATCAGTAAAGTGATGGAAGGGATCATCAACAGTGCTATCAAGAGGCACTTGCTTAGCAACAACCTGCTTACTGAAGCTCAGTTTGGGTTCTGCCAGGGCCACTCAGCTCCTGACCTCATTTCAGCCTCGGTTCAAACGTGGACAAAAGAGCTGGACTCCAGAGGTGAGGTGAGAGTGACTGCTCTTGACATCAAGGCAGCATTTGACCGAGTATGACATCAGGGGGAAAGCTCCGCTGGTTGGAGTCACACCTAGTACAAAGGAAGATGGTTATGGTAGTTGGAGGTCAATCACCTCAGTATCAGGACATTACTGCAGGAGTTCCTCAGGTTAGTGTCCTCGGCCCAACCATCTTCAGCTGCTTCATCAATGACCTTCTTTCCATCACAAGATCAAAAATGTTGATGTTTGCTGATGATTGCACAGTTTTCAGCACCATTCATGACCCCTCAGATACTGAAGCAGTCCACGTCTAAATGTAGCATGACCTGGACAATTTCTAGTCTTGGGCTGACAAGTAGCAAGTAACATTCGCACCACACAAGTGCTAGGCAATCACCAACGAGAGAGTTTAACCATCGCCCCTTGACATTCAATGGCATTACCATTGGTGAATCCTGCACTATCAACATCCTGGGGGTTACCAGTGACCAGAAACTGAATTAGAGTGGTGGTATAAATACTGTGGCTACAAGAGCAGGTCAGAGGCTAGGAATCCTGTGGGGATTAGCTCACCTCCTGATTCTCTACAAGTCACAAGTCAGGAGTGTGATGGAATACTCCCCACTTGTCTAGATGAGTGCAGCTCCAACAACACTTAAGAAGGACACCATTCAGGAAAAAACAGCCCATTTGATTGATACCCTATCTACAAACATTCACTCCCTGCACCACCAATGTGACAGTGAGAGAGGATAGTGGCTCAGAAAATCTAGATGTAGAATCTATCTGGGTGGGACTATGAAGCAACAAGGGGTAGAAAACATTAGTGGGAGTTGTCTATAGGCCTCCAAACAGTAGTGGTAATTTAGGGGACAGCATTAAGGGGGCATAAATTCAAGGTGAGGGGCAGGAGGTTTAGGGGGGATGTGAGGAAAGACTTTTTTACCCAGACGGTGGCGACGGTCTGAAATGCACTGCCTGGCAGGGTGGTGGAGGCGGGTTGCCTCACATCCTTTAAAAAGTACCTGGATGAGCACTTGGCATGTCATAACATTCAAGGCTAATGGCCAAGTGCTGGTAAATGGGATTAGGTAGGTAGGTCAGGTGTTTCTCACGTGTTGGTGCAGTCTCGATGGTCCGAAGGGCCTCTTCTGCACTGTGATTCTGTGATTCTGTGATTAAACAGGCAATTAGCGATGCATGTAACAAGGTTGCTACAGTAATCATGGGTGACTTTAATCTACACATAGACTGGGAAAACCAAATTAGCAATAATGCTGTGGTGAATGAATTCCTGGAGCGTGTATGAGATTTTTTTTTAGATCAGTAAGTCGAGGAACGAACTAAGGAACAGGCTATCCTATATTTGATATTATGCAATGACCAGGGGTTAATTAATAACCTTGTTGTGCGGGGTCTTTTAGGGAACAGTGACCATAACATGATAGAATTCATTAGGATGGAAAGTGAAGTAGTCCGATGCAAAACTAGGGTCCCAAATCTTAACAAAGGAAACTATGAAGGTATCAGGTGTGAGTTGGCTAAGATAGATTGGGGAACATCATTAAAAGGCATGACGGTGGATAGACAATTGCCAATATTTAAGGAATTAATATATGCATTGCAACAGTTATACACTCCTTTCTGGTGCAAACGCACATCAGGAAAAGTGGCCCAACCATGGCTAACAAAAGAAATTATGGATGATATTAGATCCAAAGAGGAGTCATATAAAGTTGCTAGAAAAATTAGCAAGCCTGAGGGTTGGGAGCAGTTTAGAATTCAGCAAAGGAGGACCAAGAGATTGACTAAGAGGGGAAAAATAGAGTACGAGAGTAAACTTACAAGGAACATAAAAGTGAACTGTAAAAGATTCTATCAGTATTTAAAAATAAAATGATTAGTGAAGACAAATGTAGGTCCCTTACAGTCTGAAACGGGAGAATTTATCATAGAAAACAAGGAAATGACAGCGCAATTAAACAATTACTTTAGTTCTGTTCCCAGAAATACTAGGGAACAAAAGGTCTTGGTGAGAAGGAGGAACTGAAGGAAATTAGTATTACTAAAAAAGTAGTGCTGGATAAATTAATGAAACTGAAAGCCAATAAACCCCCAGGGCCTGATATTCTACACTCCAGGATACTAAAGGAGGTGGACATGGAAATAGTGGATGCATTGGTTGTTACCTTCCAAAATTCTGTAGATTCTGGAACAGTCCTGGCAGACTGGAGGGTGGCAGATGTAACCCCACTATTTAAAAAAGGAGGGAGGGAGAAAACAGTGAATTACAGACCAGTTAGTCTAATCTCAGTAGTAGGGAAAATGCTAGAATTTATTATAAAAGATGTGATAACAGGACACTTAGAAAATATCAACGGGATTAGACAAAATCAACATGGATTTATGAAAGGAAAATCTTGTTTGACAAACCTACTGGAGTTCTTTGAGGATGTAACTTGCAGAATAGGTAAGGGAGAACCAATGGATGTGGCAAATTTGGATTTTCAGAAAGCTTTTGATAAAGTCCCACATAAGGGGCAGAATTTTTCGCAGAACAGGCGGACGAGCGTCCCGACGTCATCAAGCACTCACGCGATATTTTGGTCGGCGGGTGCATGTTAAACTTGGAAGCGCGCCCGCCAGCAATTAAGAGGGCAATTAATCCCATTAATGATGCAATTAACAGAGATATTTTGTTGCCCGTCCAATGGGGCGGGCGGGCAAATCGGCCAGGCAGCCCTTGCATTTTTCAGGAAACCTCCCCACGGGTGGGATGAGGTTTCTGTGATAAATTAAAATTAAAATAAATTTCTATGCATAGCGTTTTCAGGTGACTGATTTTGTTGCTAAGGCACACTTTTCCAATTTCTGTGACCTTTGTTTTAGGTTGTTCAGGTCTTCACTCCAGCAGCTCTCTGACTGCAGGGAATTTTCTGTGAGCGCTTGCCCGCGCTGACTTCAGCGCCCACCCTCCCCCTGCCCCCACCCCAGCAGCGCTGTTTACAGAACATATCTGGGCAATTTTCCAAATTTTCCACATTGCCGGGTAAATGGCAGTGTTCTAACTCTACGGGAACAGCTTGACTAGAGTCACGGCAAGTTCCGACGCACAAGCCTTCAGTACTATCGCTGGAATATTATCAGGGCCCATAGTCTTAACAGTATCCAGCACCTTCAGCTGTTTCTTGATATCACATGGAGTAAATTTAATTGCCTGAAGACTGGTATCTGTGTTACTGGGGACCTCCGGAGGAGGCCAAGATGGATCAATCCATCCACTTGGCAATTCTGGCTTCAGCCTTATCTTTTGCACTGCTGTGCTGGGCTTCCCCATCATTGTGGATGGGGATATTTGTGGAGCCTCCTCCTCCAGTGAGTTGTTTAATTGTCCACCACCATTGCTGAATCCCTCTCTATCAACATCCAGGGGGTTACCATGGAACATAAACCAGCCCTACAAATGCTGTGGCTACAAGAGCAGGTCAGAGGCCAGGAATTCTACCGCAAGTAACCCACCTTCTGACTCCCAGGATCCTATTTACCATCTACAAAGGTACAAGTCAGAATTGTGATTGAATACTCTCCACTTGTCCGAATGAGTGCAGCTCTAGCAACACTCAAGAAGCTCAACACCATCCATACTGTTACAACCTACCCCCAGTTGAGGTTCCCCAAAGTTGTTGATCCAGAGGAGACCACTCAATTTTTCACAGTCTGGCTGGGACACCCCCAAATTGGTATGCTCTGGGTGAGGAGGGATGAACTGGCTCCCTGTCTTTATTCAGCACCCCCACCCCCCACCTACTCTGTTGGTTGCAACAAGATTTAAACTAAAAGGGATCCCTTTCACGGATACCATTTTGCCATATCCAATAGTCCTGGTTTTGAAGTAGCCAATTTGATTAGGCTTTGTTGCGTTAAAGGTAAGAGTAAGTTTATTAACTACGAAAGGCAAGAAAATATAAAACACATTCCTTGACACATGGGCAGTAGGTGATGGAGTGTTGCAGCTGTTGCAATTTGAGGTTTCAGTAGAGTTGACTCCGGTAGTTGAACAGTCAGTTTCAAGATTCCAGTAGTGTTGAATTCGGCAGATGGATAGTCAGTTTCGAGGTTCCAGTAGTGTCGCATTCAGTAGAGAGGGAGAGATATTGGGCCACCTGCAAATGCTGATTTGCAGGGGTACTATGTGTGGCTGTTACTTCTGAATCAAATTTCAAGCGCTTACTCTCTCACAGAGCACCCACCAACAGACAGCCACTGGGGCAGCTTTTCTGCTCACTTTTAACCCCTACTTTGTATATTCACAAATCTGTCTGGGCATTGCTCACAGGATTTCTTGATGAGATGATACTCATCTCCTATTATTTACCATTGCCTCTACTGGAGGGAGTAAATAGCTTTTTGATGTCTTTAGAAATACCTTGTCTTGCAACTGGGTGGGGTTCCATTATCTCTTAGGGAGTTACCCTGAAGGATTCTAACCAGTGGCTTGTGTGCATTTTTAAAAACTCAACTTATTTTAAAAGTCCAATATTTACAGATGCAATTCGGCGGTTGTTCCTTCATTATCATGACAATACAAACATACAAACATACGAATTAGGAACAGGAGTAGACCCCTCAGCCCCTCAACCCTGCTCTGCCATTCATTAAGATCATGGCTGATCTGATTTTAACCTCAGCCCCACATTTTGAGTTGCGGTCGATTTGTCTAGGGAAGAGTGTGTAGATAGCCTGTATCATGTTGAGATCAAAAAAGAGGGGGTGTTAGGCGTCTTGAAGAATATTAAGGTGGATAAGTCCTCAGGGCCAGATGGGATCTACCCCAGAGTACTGAGGGAGGCAAGGGAGGAGATTGCTGGGGCCTTGACAGAAATCTTTGTATCATCACTGGCTATGGGTGAGGTCCCAGAGGACTGGAGAATGGCCAATGTTGTTCCATTGTTTAAGAAGGGTAGCAGGGATAATCCAGGAAATTACAGGCCGGTGAACCTTACGTCAGTGATAGGGAAATTATTGGAGAAGATTCTTGGTGACAGAATTTACTACCATTTGGAAGCAAATGGGCGTATTAGTGAGAAGCAGCATGGTTTTGTGAAGGGGAGGTCAAGTCTCACTAACTTGATCGAGTTTTTCGAGGAAGTGACAAAGATGATTGACGATGGAAAGGCAGTGGATGTTATTTACATGGATTTCAGTAAGGCCTCTGACATGGTCCCTCATGGCAGACTGGTACAGAAGGTAAAGTCACACGGGATCAGAGGTGAGATGGCAAGATGGATACAGAATTGGCTTGGTCAAAGAAGACAGAGGGTAGCAGTGGAAGGGTACTTTTCTGAATGGAGAGCTGTGACTAGTGGAGTTCCACAGGGATCAGTGCTGGGACCTTTGCTGTTTGTAGTATACATAAATGATTTGGAGGAAAATGTAACTGGGCTAATTAGTAAGTTTGCAGATGACACTAAGATTGGAGGAGTTGCTGATAGTGAAGAGGATTGTCAAAGGATACAACAGGATATAGATCGGTTGGAGACTGGGGCGGAGAAATGACAGATGGAGTTTAATCCGGACAAATGCGAGGTAATGCATTTTGGAAGGTCTAATACAGGCAGGAATTATACAGTAAATGGCAGAACCCTTAAGTGCATTGACAGGCAGAGGGATCTGGGTGTACAGGTCCACAGGTCACTGAAAGTGACAACGCAGGTGGATAAGGTAGTCAGGAAGGCATATGGCATGCGTGCCTTCATTGGCAGGGGTATTGAGTATAAAAGCTGGGAAGTCATGCTGCAGCTGTATAGAATCTTGGTTAGGCCACACTTGGACTATTGCATGCAATTCTGGTCGCCACATCACCAGAAGGATATGGAGGCATTGGAGAGGATGCAGAGAAGGTTTACCAGGATGCTGCCTGGTCTGGAGGTTATTAGCTATGAGGAGAGGTTGGAGAAACTCGGATTGTTCTCACTAGAGCGACGGAGATTGAGGGGCGACTTGATAGAAGTTTACAAAATTATGAGTGGCATGGACAGAGTAGATAGTCAGAAGCTTTTTCCCAGGGTTGAAGAGTCAATTACTAGGGGACACAGATTTAAGGTGAGAGGAGAAAACTATAGAGGAGATGTGCGGGGCAAGTTTTTTACACAGAGGGTAGTGAGTGTCTGGAATTCGCTGCCAGAGGAGGTGGTGGAAGCAGGTACGATAGTGGTGTTTAAGAGGCAGCTTGATAAATACATTAATAGGATGAAAATAGAGGGATACGGACCCCGGAAGTGCAAAATATTTTAGTTGACGGGCAACATGATCGGCGCAGGCTTGGAGGGCCAAAGGGCCTGTTCCTGTGCTGTACTTTTCTTTGTTCTTTGTTCTTTATTCCTGCCTACCCCTGATAACCTTTCACCCTTTGTTAATCAAGAGTCTATCTAGCTCTGCCTTAAAAATATTCAAAAACTCTGCTTCCACCTCCTTTTCAGGAAGAGAGTTCCAAAGACTCACGACCCTCTGAGAGAAAAAGTTTCTCCTCATCTCTATCTTAAATTAACGACCCCTTATTTTTAAACAGTGACCCCTAGTTCTAGATTCTCCCATAAGAGGAAACATCCTCTCCACATCCATCCTGTCAAGACCCCTCAGGTTTCAATCAAGTCACCTCTTACTCTTCTAAACTCCAGTGGATACGAGCCTAACCTGTCCAGCCTTTCCTCATAAGACAAACCGCCCATTCCTGGTGTTAGTCCAATAAACCTTCTTTATACTGCTTCTAATGCATTTGCATCTTTCTTTAAATAAGGAGGCCAATATTGTACACAGTACTCCAGATGTGGTCTCAACAATGCCCTGTACAACTGAAGCATAACCTACCTACTCTTGTAATCAATTCCCTTCATAATTAATGATAACATTCTATTGGTTTTCCTAATTACCTGCTGTACCTGCATGCTAACCTTTTGTGATTCATGCACTAGGACACCCAGATCACCTCTGAATCTCAGAGCTCTGCAATCTCTCAGCATTTAGATAATAAGCTTCTTTTTCATTCTTCCTGCCAAAATGGAGAAAATCACCTTTGCCCACATTATACTCCATTTGCCAGATCTTTATCCACTCACTTAACCTATCTATGTCACGTTGTAGCCTCCTTTATTTATTTTCCTACCTATTTATTTATTTTCCTACCTACCTTCGTGTCATCAGCAAATTTAGTGACCATACCTTCAGTCCTTTCATCCAAGTAAATTGTAAAAAGTTGAGGTCCCAACACTGATCCCTGTGGCACAACACTGGTCGCATCCTGCCAACCAGAAAAAAGACCCATTTAAGTCAACTCGCTGCTTCTTGTTAATTTACCAATCTGCAATCCATGCTAATATGCTACCCCCTACACAATGAGCTTTTATTTTCTGCAATAACCTTTGAATAGGCATTTTGTCAAATGCCTTCTGGAAATCTAAGTACAAGTACATCCACAGTTCCCCTTTATCCACTGCACATGTAACTCCTTCAAAAAACTCCAATAAGTTGGCTAAACAGGATTATCCTTTCTCAAAACCATGTTGAATTTGCCTGATTGCCTTGAATTTTCTAAGTGCCCTGCTATAACGGGCAGAATTTTGCCCTTGATGGGTGGGCGGGCCCGACCGGCTCAGCGGCGGGCGGGCAGCCAATCGTCGCAGGCGAAGCGGGCCCTGTCACCATTTTGAGTGGGCGGGCCAATTAAGGCTTGCCCAGCGGGAAGTGCTATGCGCTTCCTGTGCGGGGGCGGGGGGGTAGGGGGAGGGATTCCCCAACTGTCAAAGTGCTGTCTCAGGGAGAACGCTGAAAGTTTCATAAACCTGAAAAATAGAATAATAAAAAAATTATTAACATGTTTCCCTCATGTGACAATGTCACACGAGATGGGACATGTTAATAAATATGACAAAAACTTTATTAAAGATTTTTTAAACAGACATGAAACCTCATCCCGCCAGTGGATGAGGTTTCGTGTTTTTTCAGAAGGCCGCTGGGGCTCCTGGCCTGCCCGGCAACCTTAAGGTTGGATGGGCAGGTCCTTTAAGTGGCTTAATTATCCTGTCAATGGCCTCAATTGGCCATTGACAGGTTGGTGGGCGAACGGCTGATTTCGTTGTCTGCCCGCCTTCCTGAATATTTAAATGGGGCGGGATGACGTTGAGGGGTTCCCCCCGATAACATCCCACATCATTTTCGTGTCAGCGAGCAGGCCCCGCCCCCAACTCGCCAATGGAAAATTTCTGGCCAACATCTTTAATAATAGCATTTTCCCTAGGACAAAGCAGCTGCTTGATTGGAACCCCATCCTTAAACATTCATTCCGTCCAATGGCAACATTGTGTACCATCTACAAGGTGCACAGCAACAACTCACCAAGGCTCCTTCGACAGCACCTTCTAAACGTGTAACCTCTACCGCCTAGAAGGAAAAGGGCAGCAGATGCATAGGAACACCATCACCTGCAAGTTCCCCTCCAAGCCACACGGCAACCTGACTTGGAATGATATTGCCGTTCCTTCACTATAGCTAGGCCAAAATCCTGGAACTCCCTCCCTAACAGCAATGTGGCTGCACCTACACCACATGGACTGTAGCGGCTCAAACATTAAAACATAGAAACAGAAACTAGGAGCAGGAGTAGGCCATTCGGCCCTTCGAGCGATCATCTAACTCAATAGCCTGCTCCCACTTTCTCCCCATACCCTTTGAGTCTTTTTGCCCCAAGAGCTATATCTAACTCCTTCTTGAAAGCATACAATGATTTGGTCCCAACTACTTTCTGTGGTAATAAATTCCACAGGCTCACCATTCTCTGGGTGAAGAAATTTCTCCTTATCTCAGTCCTAAATGGTCTACCCCATATCCTGAGACTGTGACCCCTGGTTCTGGACTCCCCCACCATTGGGAACATCCTTCCTCCATCTATCCTGTCTAGTCCTGTTAGAATTTTATACGTTTCTATGAGATCCCCCCTCATTCTTCTGAACTCCAGTGAATATAATCCTAATCGACTCAATCTCTCCTCATATGTCAGTCCTGCCATCCCAGGAATCAGTCGGGTAAACCTTCGCTGCACTCCCTCTATAGCAAGTACATCCTTCCTCAGATAAGGAGACCAAAACTGCACACAATATTCCAGGTGTGATCTCACCAAGGCCCTGTATAATTGCAGCAAGACATCCCTGTTCCTGTACTCAAATCCTCTAGCTATGCAGGCCAACATACCATTTGCCTTCTTTACCGCCTGCTACACCTGCATGCTTACCTTCAGTGACTGGTGTATAAGGACAACAAGGTCTTATTGCACATTCCCCTCTCTCAATTTATAGCCATTCAGATAATACTCTGCCTTCCTGTTTTTGCTACCAAAATGGATAACCTCACATTTATCCACATTATACTGCATCTGTCATGCATTTGCCCACTCACTCAGCTTGTCCAAATCACACTGAAGCATCTCTGCATCCTCCTCACAGCTCACCCTCCCACCCAGCTTTGTGTGGTGGCTCACCACCACCTTCTCAAGGGCAGTTATGGCTGAGCAATAAATGCTGGCCTAGCCAGCAATGTCCACATTCTGTCAATGAATTAAAAAAATAAATGGCATAGAAGGGAAGGTTTCAGAATCTGGGGACTTTACAACCCATTCTGCGGCGAATGTGGCCTCTTCCGGATGGTTGGGCATCATTTGAACAAGAGTGAGATCAGTGTCCTTGTGAAGATAGTATCATGTTGAGATTTTATGCCGATATGACAGGAGCAAGGTTTAAAAAAAAATCTAGATGAGGAAGCAGAAAGAGAGCAAAACCAACACAATGTGTGACAAGGATAAAAGAGAATAAGAGGTCAGTTGGAGGTCAGTGTAAAATAAGTAAGTTTACCAAGCAGAGAGATAGAAGTGTTAGTAAGGAAGTGAATGCACAAGTACTGTGAATAACATTGGTGAGCTAGTGGTACAAATTGCTGCAGGGTATGATATAATAGCATTAACAGAGACATGGTTTAGGCTGAGGCCAGACTGGAAGCTAATCATTTCTTGTTACAAAATATTCAGGAGGATTAAAGTTGGAAGAAAATGTATATGGGTGTCAGTTTTAATCAAAGATTCCATTACAGCATGACAATACAGGGATGATATAGGGGATGGTGCAAAAATTGAATCTATTTTGTTAGCTAAGAAATAAAGTACTCTATAGGGAGGATATTGTACATTGTCAAAATGCAGAAATGAAACTCAGGAAAAAATATGTAGATGAGCTCAAAAAAAATTAGGAACAATAAAAATTGTGATGTTAATTATCTAGCAACGGTGTGGGATGAATAGAACTGCAAGGAAGGCAGCAGCTTCTTCAGTGCCCAGGAAAGGGCTTCTGACCTAAATGATGTGCTGCTGGTTATGACACACCAATTGTATATTAAAAGAGTAAAAGTCCTTGTGATTTATGATTGTAGTCATATTGTGCGAAGGAGCCTGCAGGATGACATGGGTGCAGTCAATGATACCCTTGATCTGTTGGAGTCTTATAATCTATGCGAATCCTGGAGCCTTATTTTGTTGCTTCTGAACCATCATGGGGAAAGGCAAATAATTAATCAGTGATCTGATGTCTACAGGGATACATGGCATAATGTTACTGTGTTCTGTTTCCCAAGCCAAATTTAAAGAAGCTGGTGGCATAAAGACAGTTGTGATTTTGTTGCCATGTGTAGAGCTGCCACAATCACATAGATTTGGAGGCCTAGCTCCTGCAAACAACGAAGCTGTATACTGTCTCAATGATGAAACATAAATCATGGATCAGTGCTTCTCATATATGTCACAGTGGCATTGTTTGTGTAGCTGCCTGTTTGGGTAGGCAAAGGTCTGCAAAGCCCTTCTGTAATGCAAACAAACTTGGCTCTGTTGCCACCTGTAGAAATGCTCTTCAACCTCAGGAACACTCTGATACCCAATGAAAAGAGGATGAAGTTAGCAGTAAGTAATGCAAAAGCTCCAAAATCGATGTTTCCCTGTCATATAGAATAGCAAAGGGAATTAGATGTTTCAGAGCCTTTGACCTGCAGTCCAGGAAGCTGGGTTCAAATGTGCCTGACATCACTCCACTGGCCATCAGAAACTGTGGGCTAGGAAACTTCATTTTCATCAGTATAATGAATGCCCTGGAGCACTCCTGCATTCCTCAGTGCTGTCTAATTAGGAAATATTGGGGAGGGCATTACTTGTACATTTCTGGTGCAGAGGCTTTGACCTCTGAATTGAAGCCTCTGATGCTTCTGACTGATGCATATAGGAACCATATATTGCAGTCCATGTGGTGTAGGTACACCCATGGTGCTGTTAGGAAGGGAGTTCCAGTGACAGTGAAGGAACGGTGAAATATTTCCAAGTCAGGATGGTGTGTGACTTGAAGGGGAACTTGAAGGTGGTGGTGTTCCCATGCATCTGCCGCCCTTGTTATAATCACTGCAATTACTGATAAAACATTGGATGAATACTTAATGCTTTGTCAGACATCCCTTTGCTGCTTCAGAGCAGGCATTAATCTGTTTAAAAGATGTTAACTTAGAAGCATTTGTGCGTTACAGCACTAACAGCAGTGTAAAAACGATAATGTTTTCAGGATACCTTGATATTTCTTGCACAACATTAATGAACCAAAAACCTAAAGTCACAAATAGAATATTCGCACTTGTAATTATAAAGTCAGTAGGTTTACAATGTTTTCATCTGTTGTACACATGAAATTGTCATTTATCATTAAATATATTACATAGTAATTACCAATAGTGGTCGAAAGCCACTCTTGAAAGCAAGTATCAAGTGAGCTCAATGGAGCTATCTCATTAATATTTTGGTAACAAATTGGCAGGGCTGTACTTCAGACATAGCAATAATACATTATGACCTCTTAACCATTTACAGTAGAAACTACAGAAATCCCATTTGTGCTTTGAGCTGTAGTAATTTCAGAGTATATTGCATCCAAGTATATTCAATCATAATTTGATATAAAAATAAACGATCGTTTCTACTGTACGGAGTTAATGTTTACTAATCAATTCCAGACAGTGGTCTCCTTTCTCTGTGCCCCATTCGCTGAGGTTTGGAGAGTTCTGGTAACTGGTTTATCATCCCTTAATAAATAAATGTTAAAATCTCTATGTAATAAATTGCCTATTAACCATAATGAATGTTCACTTCATACTTTTAATAACACTGCTATTTGGTATAGTTTGTCATACAGAATTCCTGTTTTGCTGCTTGTTTTTGGAATTATGGGCAAATTAGTTACAGATTCCGGTAACCTTATTCAATAACTCACTGTAGATGAGGGATAGTCTGCTGTTGTTATTATATAGAGCTGCAGAGTAAGATTGGCTTTCACTTTTGATATTATTCATTAGGCTCAACCCATATTTGAGAAAGAAAACTCAAGAAAGGAAAAGATCCTCATATGCTAGTAGTAAACTGGACTTAGACAATTCAATGGTACATAGCTGCCTTTTCAGCTATTCATGAATACTATCTCAAATTTCACTTTGCTGGCCATTTAACTAATGGTTACTTTCTAACACATTAAATTTCCCATATACCTACTAAATTAACGTTTAAGTAAATTTGATTGAAATATGCTAAAATCCATACTTTTAACACATTTCCCCCCCCGTAATATTTTAATGTTAAGGTAGCACTATGTTTGATCCTTGGACTGATAATTTGCTGTATCCTGGCAACCAAAAATGTGGGAGAAGATTTAAAATCCTACATCTCTTTA
The DNA here is from genome assembly GCF_964194155.1 of Cetorhinus maximus. Lineage (NCBI taxonomy): Eukaryota > Metazoa > Chordata > Chondrichthyes > Lamniformes > Cetorhinidae > Cetorhinus > Cetorhinus maximus. The sequence goes on from NC_135879.1 coordinate 193,760,622, forward strand.
TTAATTTAATGCGCAAAAATAGTCTTCATGAAGAAATTTAGGTGATGCTAACTTGACTCCAACTCTGACAAACAAAGAGTTAAAAAAACAAATGTAAGGTTACTGCAACGCTATAAAGGAAGCAACATTTCACTGCCCCGTCTGGATAGTTCTATTTATTCTGGAACAGGAAATGGGACAACTACATACAATGCAATTTGTAGCATCTTGTGCTAATACAGAAGACTCAATTTAATTTCTCACAACAAAACACATCAATAATTTGTTTTGACACAGTTACAAAATGTAACAGGTAGACACCCGTTTTCTCTGCCAGCTATGTGTATATAATTTAAACCAAAATTACTTGCACTTGATGTTTCCATCCCCCAATATAGATATCCATTAGAAACTTGACATTTTTCATACCTCACTGTCAGTTACTGGGGAGCAAGATCTATTGCTTATTGTACTAACACAGAAGACTTGACAATGTCATTCTTCGCCACTTAAAAGGAATGGGTATTTGTACTGAAAATAATGGTATTTAATTGTTTTTAATGCAACATATTATGAATTTTGAGTGACTTTAAACATCATTGAAAAAAACAGATAGCTGCTCAGTATAAGGAAATGTCATCAGATATCAAAAATTTGTAATGTAAGCAGAGTAGAAATCGAATATTTTGTGTATCTTGAACTGACTATAAAAATGGATAGAATCTCACAAAACTAATCATAATGATTGCTGGCAGCAGAAAGACTTGAAAAATTGGGCCTTTTTTCCACATTCATGTGATTTTGGACTAGTTGGGAAGGCCAGCATTAACTGCCCATCCCTAATTCCCTTGAGAAGGTGGTGGCGAGCCGTCCTCTTGAACTGCTGCCGTTCATGGAGGAAGATGCTCCCACGGCGCAGTTTGATAGGGAATTCTACAATTTTTACAGAACGTTGATGAAGAAACAGCAATATCTTTCCAAGTCAGGATGGCGTGTGACTTGGAGGGGAATTTGTAAGTACTGTTGTTGTTGCCATGTGGCTGATGCCCTTGTCCTTTTCAGTGTCAGAGGCCATAAATTTGGGAGATGCTTTCGAAGAAGCCTTGGAAAGTTGCTGCAGTGCATCTTGTAGATGGTACACAATGCTACCAAGGTGTGTAATTGGTGGAGTGAGTGAATGTTTAGGATGGTGTCAATGAAGTGGGTGGCTTTGGCTTGGATGATGTTGAGCTTCTTGAATGTTTTTGGACCTGCACTCATTCTTGCAAGTGGAGAGTATTCAATTTACTCCTGATTTATGTCTTGCAGATGGAGACTCTAGAAATGTGTTATTCAATGCAGAATACCCAAATTGCGACCTCCCCTTAGTGGCTGGACTGATTAAGTTTTTAGTCAATGGTAATCTCCAAGATGTTGATGGTGGGAGATTAGAGATGGTAATGTCAAGCGAAAGTGCTTAGACTCTCCCTTGTTGGCGATGGTCATTACCTGGCACTTGTGCAGGGCAAATGCTACTTGAATGTTTTCCAGCTGTTAGAAAGCCATTGATGAAGTAGATAAAAATGGTTGAGCTGAGGGCACTGCCCTGAAGAGCTCCTGCAGTGATCACAGAATCACAGAATCACACAGTGCAGAAGAGGCCCTTTGGCCCATCAAGTTGGTAATAACACTTGAGAAACACCTGACCTACCTACCTAATCTCATTTACCAGCACTTGGCCCATAGCCTTGAATGTTATGACTTGCCAAATGCTCATCCAGGTACTTTTTAAAGGATGTGAGGCAACCCACCTCCACCATCCTCCCAGGCAGCGCATTCCAGCCCATCGCCACCCTCTGGGTAAAAATGATTTTCCTCACATCTCACCTAAACCTCCTGCCCCTCACCTTGAACTTATGTCCCCTCGTGACTGACCCTTCAACTAAGGGGAACAGCTGCTCCCTATCCATCCTGTCCATGCCCCTCATAATCTTGTACACCTCAATCAGGTTGCCCCTCAGTCTTCTCTGCTCCGACGAAAACAACCTAATTCTATCCAACCTCTCTTCATAACTTAAATATTTAATCCCAGGCAATAACCTGGTGAATCTCCTCTGCACCCCCTCCAGGGCAATCACATCCTTCCTATAATGTGGTGACCAGAACTGCACACAGTACTCCAGCTGTGACCTCACCAAGGTTCTATGCAACTCCAACATTATCTCCCTACTTTTGTAATCTATACCTCGACTGATAAAGGCAAGTGCCCTATATGCCTTTTTCACAACCCCACTAACATGCCCCTCCGCCTTCAGAGACCTATGGACACACACGCCAAGGTCCCTTTGTTCCTCAGAACTTCCTAGTGTCATGCCATTCATTGAACACTTCCTTGCCAAATTACTCCTTCCAAGGTGTATCACCTCACACTTTTCAAGGTTAAATTCCATCTGCCACTTATCTGCCCATTTGACCATCCTGTCTATATCTTCCTGTAGCCCAAGACACCCAAACTCGCTGTTAACCACCCGGCCAATCATTGTGTTATTCGCAAACTTACTAATCCTACCCCCCACATAGTCATCTATGTCGTTTATATAAATGACAAATATTAGGGGACCCAGCACACTAGACAGTGGCTTCCAGTCATTAAAGCATCCTTATGTCATCACCCTCTGTCTCCTACAACTAAGCCGATTTTGAAACCACCTTATCAAATTACCCTGTATCCTATCTGTATTTGCCTTCTTTATAAGTTTCCCATGTGGGAACTTGTCAAAGGCTTTGCTGAAATCGATATAAACTACATCAACTGCACTGCCCTCATCTACACACCTGGTCACCTCCTCAAAAACTTCAATCAAATTTGTTAGGCATGACCTCCCTCTGACAAAGCCATGCTGACTATCCCTGATCAAGCCTTGCCTCTCCAAGTGGCGATAGATTCTCTCCTTCAGAAATTTCTCCAATAGTTTCCCTCTCACTGATGTGAGACTCACTGGCCTGTAGTTCCCTGGCTTATCTCTACAACCCTTCTTAAATAGCGGAACCACATTAGCTGTTCTCCAGTCCTCTGGCACCTCCCCCATGGCCAGAGAGGAATTAAAAATTTGGGTCAGTGCTTCTGCGATCTCCTCCCTTGCCTCCCTCAGCAGCCTGGGACACAAATCATCCGTACCTCGAGATTTGTCCACTTTTAATCCTGCCAACACCTCCAATACTTATCACTCCCTATATCAATTTTCTCAAAAACCTCACAGTCTCTCTCCCCGAGTTCAATAACTTCATCCTCATTCTCTTGGGTGAAGACGGATGTGAAGTATTCGTTCAACACTCTACCGACGTCCTCTGGCTCCACCCATAGATTGTACCGTTGGCCCCTAATGGGCCCTACTCTTTCCCTGGTTATCCTCTTCCCATTGATATACTTATAGAATATCTTGGGATTTTCCCTACTTTTACCAGCCAGAGCTTTCTCATATCCCCTCTTTGCTCTCCTAATTGCTTTCTTAAGCTCCACCCTGTACTTTCTGTACTCCACTAAGGCCTCCACTGATTTGCTTCCCTTGTACCTGCTAAAAGCCTCTCTTTTCCTTCTCATCGTATCCTGAATAGTGATGCCCTGGGGCTGAGGTGATTGGCCAGCAAAAACCACAGCTGTTTTCCTTTATGGTGGGTATGACTTCAGAGTTTTCACTCTGATTTCAATTTTACTGCACCTCCTTGATGCCACATTTGGTCAAGTGCTGTCTTGATGCCAAAGGCAATCATTCTCACCTCACCTCTCAAATTCAGCTCTTTTCCTCATGTTAGGACCAAGACAATAATAAAATCTGGAGCAGAGCGGTTCTGGCAGAACCAAAACTGAGTCTTCTGCATCAGCATGGATGCTGTCGAGGTCATAACCTTTGCTGTATCCAGTGTGGTCAGCCGTTTCTTGGTATTACTTGGAATGCATTTAATTGGCTGTAGTCTAGCATCTGTGATCATGGGGACCTCAGGAGGAGGTCAAGGTGGATTATCCACTCTAGGTGATTGCAAATGCTTCAGCCTTGTCTTCTGCACTCACATGTTGGGCTCCAGAATCATTGTGGATGAGGATGTAGCCTTTTCCTTCTACTAGTTCTTTAGTGGTAATGCCACTGGATGAGTAAGCCAGAGGCCCAGGCTAATGCTCAGTTCTGAAGAAGAGTCATATTGAACATGAAACATTAACTCTATTTCTCATTCGCCATTATATATCTTTCCTGAGTTTCATTTGTGTAACAAGCAACAATTGATATCAGCCATTTTACACTATCGCCCAAAGACAAAATTACCCACTTTGTCTTGATGATTTTATTTGCTGCTCATTACTGTGAATTGGCAATGAATCTAGCTCCCTGAAACAACTGCAACTTATTCATATACCTCTGTTGTTTGACAAAGCAAATTTCTCTACAATGAGAATCTTTTGATGAGCCTGTTGAGGAGCAAGGCTTAAAGAAAGTACAAGCCTCCTTTTATGTAGTGCTTTCCAAAACCCAGATCATTCCAATACAATTCACAGCAATGGCTTAGGTTTAAAGTTCAGTTACTGTTGTTATGGAGGTAAATGTGGCAGACAATTTGCACACACCGGAGACCACAAATTTTTAAAAAATTCATTCACGGGATGTGGGCTTCGCTGGCTGGGCCAGCATTTATTGCCCATCCCTAGTTGCCCTTGAGAAGGTGGTGGTGAGCTGCCTTTTTGAGCTGCTGCAGTCCATGTGGTGTAGCTACACCCAAATATCAATGAGATAAATGACCAGTTAATCTGGTGTGGCTTTAGGGATAAATATTGGCCAGTTGACCAAGAGAGTTATGATAAATTTTATCGCTGGGCAAAAAATGGGTGATAGCGAATTGGCCGCCCTTATAGCTTTTGCTCAATTTTCTTTTCCATTGAGAATGAAAACGGAGATAAAGAAGATGAAGTCAAACTCAAGCTACCCATAAATTCCTGAAGGGACCTTCTGCCCCATCTTACTCTAATTTATTCTTGGATGGCTTGCTTCTTCATTTCCAAGCACCAGCTCAGCTACATTGAGGCAATACCAATTAGAAATTGCGAGTGAGGATGGGACACTGGGTGATTCAGACAGCATAATGGGGCTTTTGGGAAGGAAATATGTGAGGATGTGCCACCTTCCCATTGGAGGCTGAGGTCAAGGCTGTCAATGCAATCAGAGTCATGAGACACTGAACATATGGGCACTAGCTGGAACATCACACCTCCATGCAGGCTTTGAGGTCAGTCTCTGAGGATATTTTATAGGAATATATAGGGTGTATGGCACAGAAACAGGCCATTTTGTCCAATAGGTCTATGCCAGTGTTTATGCTGTACTCGAGCCTCCCCGTATCCTTTCTAAACTAAATCTACCATTGCACCTGTCTATTCCCTTCTCCTTCAAATGCTTGTCTTGCTTCCCCTTAAATGCATCTATACATTCACTTCAAACACTCCCTGTAGTAGTGAGTTCCACATTCTTACTTTTGAGTAAAGAAGTTTCTTCTGAATTCTCTATTCAGTTTCTTGGTGACTATCTTATATTGGCCTCTAATTATCCCGTTCCCACAAGTGGAAACATTCTCTCTGCATACATTCTTTTAAAATCTTTCATTATTTAAAGACCTCTATTAGGTCACCCTTCAACCTTCTTTTTTCGAGAGAAAAGAGACCCAGCCTGCTCATACTTTCCTAATATATATGCCCTTACTTTTCTGGTATAATTCTTGTAAATCTTCTCTGCGCCTTCTCCAGTGTCTCCATATTCTTTTATAATATGGTGCATGCAGTACATTCAGTGCATTCTAACCAAGGTTTGATACAGGTTTAGCATAACTTCCTTACTTTTCAATTCTATAAATAATATCTATCATGCTTGGTTTACTTTTTTTTATAGTCTTGCTAACTTGTGGTGCAACTTTTAGTGATTGATGCATTTGCACTCAGAGATCCCTTTGTTCTTCAACCCCAACTAGACTGGCACTTTTTAAGTATTTGTGAAAATTGACAGGTGTGATTCTGTCTAGGAGGCTTTGGCCTTCTGGCAGCTTTGTTAGAATGCACAGCACACCTCCACCTAAGAAATATCCAGGGATCAATGGTTCTTTCACCTCCATGCAAGCACAGACAGTAACTTTTGGTGACAGTAGGGGGTAGGATTGACAAAATCCTGCATACCAACTTCTGGACCATGGCAGCTGCAATTCATGCTGCTATCTAGCAGAGACTTCAGAATCTGATAGCTATGATTAGAGCAGCCATTCCGCTTGTATGTGGGGCTGGTGATCCAAGGCCCAATGGAATGGAACTATGGTTCCAGCCCATGCCACAATACTGATAGTTTAGTGTCCCTGATATTAGTGCTTCATATAACATCCATGCTCTTCCAGAGCCTCTGACTCGTCATCAGGAACATCATATTGAGTTTGCTATGTTAGGAATAGATGAGAACCTGGGTATTTTGTGACCTTTATTCCATGAGATTCATGCCAATAGAGAATACTTTAAAAATGGTGTGAAATTTCCTCAGAGCTAATCCCAATTGGCCAACATAATATTGCTGGAATGATGGTGGAACCCCTGTACTTACAGCAAAGTTACAATGGCAGATTGGGAGTAGGGTCACAGAAAATCTGGGCCTATGTTTGCTTGCAACTTAGTAGAATACAATTGATTATTAAGTTAATACCTATCCTTCACATATGCTAATAAATCCCAGATACTGAGGCTTTGGAAAGCGTGCAGAAGAGAACCACAACGTAGGGCATCCTAGTTACCCAGATAGGCTTAGCAGCTGGACCTAAATACTTTAGAGAAATGCAGGATTAACAGAGACTTGATCAAGATTTATGAACTAACAAAGGAGTAGAGTAGATTTTACTTATATATACACCAATTATTTCAACTGAATAAGCCAGGGTAGATCAGAGATCACATTTATTATTGTTATTTATAAGTTATAAGGGAAGGACTAGGCTGGATGTTAAGGGGCTCTTCTTTTCACTGAGTATAGTGGACTTGTGGAAGAGCTCACTGCAGTCCCTTGAGTGAACACTGATTTGCTGCATTCACTCAAACAAGAGCTGGATCTGTTTCTGGGCAGGTAGAGATCACCTTATACAAGTGAAAGGCATTCTGTAATGTAACCCAAAGCCTGTGTAATCTGGAACAGTTTTGATCACCTAGGCGAGCCGGAGAGGAAGTTTCCAGTTTTTTTCCCCCTTAATTAGCTTGCATTTGTATCTGTTTTTGTACATCCTCCAAGAGGTTACGGTACATTATTCCAACTGGGTGTGTCGTATATGTATTCTGATGCTGGGGCATCGCACTGTCTGGATCAGATTGGATGGATCAATAAATTTTTATCAGTTCATCATTTGCATATATTTATTTGATCTTACCCTTTTGACTTAATTGAAAACTTTGACTTATTACAGATGATTACCACACTAAAACAGACTGGTGCAAGCTAGGGCTACCTGAAGCAAAATGTGTGTCAGAACAATTGGTACTTATCAATGCGATGTTATGAACTGATTTATAATGGTGGTGCTCATGATTTATTGGTAATTCACTGTTACTGGTGCAGTAACCTTTATTCCCAGAGCATACTTCTGCCATCATTTCTGACAGTTTGATGAACATTTATATACCATTTCCTCCTCTATTGATTTCCACTAAACAGAAGATTTAATATCCTTTTCCATATAGATTGTATTTCCTTGCCTTGCCTTTTCATTCCTTCTTTCTTCCTTTCTCTTTGCCTCCAATAGCTTATTATACCTATCTTTTTACGTGGTAATGTTTTTATTTGTTCCCAGGAGGAGGACAGGGCCATATACTTGTTCGCTATTCTTATTGCCCTGAATCATAAGCCCCAATTTTAACTTGGGTTGGAAGTGCAGCAGGCAGGGATGAAACCCTCATAGCATCGAAGACAGGAGGCCTGGAAAATATTTACTCCGTGGCTTCATTGCCATTTAAGTAACAGGCTGTCCTCTCGCTCACATTGGCAATGGAAAAGTCCACTCACCTACTGTGTTCAAATTCCCAGCTTATTCCATCCCCACCCCTTTTTCCTATCCCTCGCCTTGTCTCCTCTTTAAAGTGGAGATAAAGTTGAGGTTGCTCTAATTTTATCTGGAACATGTCCTGTCCTGCATTGAGTAGGTTTCCCCCCTCCTCAGTGGAGGAAGTGAGGGGAAGGAGAGAGGTAATCTTTCCCAGAAGCTGCAGGAGAATCCACAAAGTCACTGTCAAACACAGCCAGCTGCTGGAGACGGATTGCGCGTCCTATCATCTGCTATATTATGACCTCACATTTTAGCATGAAGGCAGCTCTTAGGACTATAGCTGCATGGAGTGTCCCCACTGTCACGGTCATAGACACCCAGATGGTTGATGTTTACATATATGGAATATCCACAAGAACAGGCTATGCATTCTACTTGCAGGCTACTTTTACCAAAACTGAAAGAAGTTGCTGATACCTTAAAGAATTTCAGGTCTTGTTTTTAATTTTTATTTCAATGTATTGTTGAGAGGAAAATAGAAAAAATATCATTAAAGTACAGGTTTTCTCTTTTGATGCTAAATGCATTTTCTGACCAAAAGCTTTGGAATCCTGAGATTCACCATTTCCAACTAAATACTATCCAGGCTAGTGGGAATTCCTGTTTTGAAGGAGGTTGACTCTGGCCCGATATCCTTAATGATACTTGCTTAGAGATATCAGACTATTCTATTCCTTGCTAAATTCCACTTGTCCATCACTATCCCCAAGCACTAAATTTAAAATAATCATCCCAGGGTGGAATTTTATGGAGCCCACTAGCGTGGGAAACATGGTGTGCGGAGTGACTTAATTAGGCGCAACGCGCAATTTTGGTTTCCTAACAGCAGGTTAAAATGCAGCGATAAAGTCAGCAACATCTTTGCGTGGTGTAGAAAATTACACCGGCCTGTGGCAGGTTCCCATTTGCAATACATTTGCATGCTATGAATACTCATTATCAGTTTTCAATTAAGTCCTATCTTCATGAGAAATTTGTAGCACCCAGTTCAAGCGAAAAAAGAATGAAGGTGAATAACGGGAGGGTTGTCAGAGTGGGCATTGGGATGGTCACAGGTGTAGACACACGAGGGAGATTTGGCACGTGGAGGGAAATTATAATAGGGTCTAGGGCAACACGGTGAATTTCAAGGGTAACAGAGGGAAGAGGAGTAGTTATGTTGGGTAGATCAAGAGTGTTGGGAGGAAGCATAAGAGGGAGATGGGAAAGATGGAAGGTACAGGATTGGGTCATTAAAGTAAAGCACACCATTTTCTGTGGCTCACTGTAAATGCATGCTCATTTGCAATTATTGCAGATTGAAGTGGGAGGAGGGTCATTTTGGGTGGGTGGAGTTCATGTTGTACACAACTGGCCGACTAAAGGGACTCCCAAATAATAAGTTAAATGGATGAGAACCATGGTTGAGCATGTTCTCACATATATGTCTGCCCTCTGCACACAGTGCAACTACTGCCATAACCATGGATCTCATTCACCCAATTTTCCTGCAACTTCAGAAGCAGGAGGAGGGAATACGCAGAAGGAGAGCTCTTACTGTCCAGTAACAAAGGCCTCAAGGCCAAATGCAAGCAGCACCAGAGGGGAGGCTGGTCCGGATGTGGATATCCAGCAAGCATCAGTGAAGGCAGGCACTGAAGTGTCAACACATCCAAAGGACAAGACCTAATTACCTCCAGATGCCTGAGAGGCAATGCTAGGGACATCTGAGGATGTCCCGGGAAATGGTCACCAAGATATGCTGGACTACTCATCATAACATGAAGCCCCTGGGAACCCCAGGTTACAGCGGGGCTCAATTTCTACACCAGTGATGGCTTCCAGGGTGTGACAGGCTGCCATGCATAGGTGCATAAAGGAGGTGACCAATGCCCTATTTTGTCATGCTAATGACTTTATTCATTTTGGCCATAAAATCTCCCTGGGAGCAGCCAGCAGCATTTGTAAATTATAAAGGGTTTCACTCCATCAGCACATAACTGCTGTGCGACCACAGGAGAATAATGCAGGTCTGTAATTGAAGACGGTACTCCCTCCAATCCAGCAACTACCACAGAGGCCAGTTGAAGAGGAGAAATTACAATCCCTGATCACACAGCGACCACAGAGACTCAGGTTTCCTTTAACCGGTTTTATTCAAGCATATGCAACGGAGCCACAATCATTCCTAAGAATGAAGACCCAACTCCCAGATTGATTACATTTCACTACTTTTGTACTTTTTCTTATCACAATACATTTGAGTATATTTGAATAATCCAATTGGTAACCGACACACAGGTACCATGTTAAAACTATCCTATTGAGTGCATAAACATGTGATTTTGCTAACCAATTATTCTAAAGGATGTATACATAATTATAGTATCCAATCAAAATTAAAACACGTACACAAAGACCTTGGTTTTCACAACTCAAGACTGTTTGTGTTTCATCAAAGCCCCCTCTTTGTCCATTCTATGTCTTCCCATATCTAAGCTAAAACCAACTGCCCCTTCCCTATGTGAGTGGGGAGTACACATAATCTAACGTATCTTGTGTCTCTAGTCTGACTCTCAAGGCTGTGAAATGTTCATCTGGTAATCATCAACTGTTAATATGCTTAGCAGCCATGTCTGCCTGGAGATTTTAAGTGTTCTTCAGTAAATTCTTCGTGTTCTCTTTTAGCATTTTTAATATATATATTTAATTTCCCCTTAACAGTGCTCATTTCCCAGGGAGCTGTCACAAAACCTTCATCTTGCACAAATCACGACTCCCAGAACTTTTTGATGCCCCAGCCCAGGTTGATAGGTGGATCCTCGGTGCTAAGGGCTATCCACTGCACACATGGCTGATGATGCCAGTGAGGTGTTCCCAGAGAAAGGTACAACAAACTTACGTGTCCACCAGAGCAATCATCAAGCATACAATTGGGCTTCTTAAAATGCACTTCTGCTGCCTTGACTGTGTAGGGTGTGGTGGTGTGTGTGTGTCAGCTTCACCTCTGACTTCTGAGTGATTTGAATCGCTCCCACTCCCTGGGTTCTAGACTTTGGACTTATTTGGGGGTTGTGACAAAGTGCAGAAGACAACTGGTTTTGGTGCAAGAAAAACTGAGTTTATTGAAGTCACAAATGAACTTTTAACATTAGGATTACACTGAGATTATACAGACCTACAAAGTACACTTAGTTAAGAATGGGGCACACACGGCATAATGAGGGCAAATCACGCTACTAATCCCCTTACCCTTGTCCCACCCCCAAAACCTAACTAAATTGAACTAGGAGAGGTCAGGGATCATGCTCACCAACCAGGGTTCCTTGACAGTTCGAAATCCAGCCAGGTAAGCCGGTTGCAGTTTTGGGGTACGCTCTTTGTGTCCTCTGGGGCCTACCGTCCCCACGTGATCCTGGTCTGTGGAATCTGCGAAGGTTCTTCAGTTGGGTGGAGGACGCGGTTGTGGGTGGTCGATTTTCGTGGAGGGCTGCGGTTGCGGTCTTGTTTTCTTCGGTTGAGCCTGCCACCCCATGCCCCTCACCGTGATGTCGCCTGCGGGCCTGCAAACCTCCAGATCTCCTTCCTCCACTTGGATCAGCTCCCTGCTTAAACTGCTCATTGCCCTGTGTCAGCTTTCAAAACTGCTCACCCTTCTGTGTCCCTGCCCAAAAACTGCTTTCAAAACTGCTCACACTCAGATCTACTGGCCCAGTTACACTGTTCTTTTTAAATTTCTTATCGGAATCCAAATCAAGGTTAGTTCTTTGTTTGATTTTGGTGGGCTTCCCCAGGTGATTGTTGTCCCATTGTTTTTAATGGAGTCGCATGATGTTTATCATTGTCTTCCTGCCCTTGTAACTAGTCTTGAACTGAAAGCCATTGTATCTGTGGAGTATTGATGGGTTCGCATAATTGTAGATTGTGGTCTTCCTGCCCCCGTAGTTATTAGCGATTATTTATGTAAGATTTTGATGGGCTTTAGTTTCGTGTTGATTGTTTTAAAGGGAAGAATGCATATTCTTTCTCCTCTTGTTGTCTGGTTTCATGTAAAAGTCCAAAAGTCATATCCTTGTTGATGATATGAAAAATGTGGGAATTTTGAGAACCCTTCAACTGCTCTGGAGGGGCTCTGCAATACACACCCCAGAGGGTGTCACAGTAGTGGTCTGTTATGCATTACACAATCTAGTGCTGCAACATGGACAAGTGTTGCAAAGAGAAGAGGACGAGGAAAATCTGCCTTCCTCAGATGACGAGGATTTGTCAGAGCATCGGGTGGAGCCCATGAATTTAAATGAGCCGTTCATGGACACCATGGACATGGAGAGACTTGCAAAGGATGCCAGGGACGACCTGATCTCCACAGGGTTCGCAAAACAATGATGCATTTGCACGACCATCACTCCATCGCCTAACCACCATCATCTTCCCATGGTGTAGAACTAGCCCTGTCATCTTGCCTTGCTGAGTTACCTCTAAACCTGCTTCCTCTACCAGCTAGAATATTGTGGGGTGAAGAACTTTGTCACACACTGTCTCTAATGAGGGCTGGTGCCAAGGATATCTTAGAGGCATATGTCCATCCATGTAACAACTTGCCTTTCCCAAACATTATTGTTCAATTGCTTTGAATACAACTGCACCTGTCTCATTATACCGGCTGAGAATGAACAGGGCCAAAATCATCTAGAGTGCATCTATGGGGGACACACTGTTCTGCATTTAAAGCCATGTTCCACAGAATGTTCAGCACAGAAGTATCAATTCATATAAACATTCATTAAAGAATGTGTGATAATGCAGCATATCTCATTCAGGATTGCTGCCTGTGTCCCTGTCTCCCCTCTAGCCATCACACTGTGAGAAACATGGGGCCTGCCATGACCGTTAATTCTGATACAATGATGGACCACATTAAATCTCAATAATCAGAAACAATTGCAAAAAATGAAAGCTATTGTACGTATATTTACAAGTTCAAACTATATTGAAAAATCATCCCTTCCACCTTTGTGCTCATAATTTTTAAGTTTTCTTTTCCTTTCTTTATGTCTAGATGCTACACTGACATCATCAGCTGAGGTGGAGAAAATCTGCTCAGTGTGATGCCCCCTTGTCTTGGATAACCGTGGTGGGTGTCAACTGCAGGAGTGGGGTCCTGAGGGCTGCAGCCGACTGAGAGTCTCCTGCACTGGTGCAGGGCATCTCCTTTGGCCTCACCTGCTTTAGTTGTTGGGGTCAATGGTGGAAGAGATGAGGAGATGCCGCTAACCCTGGGGATATCCTGAGAGGAAGGCCCTGGAGCAGCTGGCGTGTGCTTTTCCTCCATCTGCATACGCAAAGGCTGTGTCACTGAGGGGAAGGGGCTCCTGGAGGGACATCCTGGTGCCTCGTCCCCCTCTTGCTTAGCCAATGCTCCACTGAACCTATGTCTAAAGTGATAAAATGTAGGTCAGAGCGCATATGGATTGATTGATCAACCTGGCCACCTATGGTCGTCACCACCCTCTCCATCAATGAAACCATGCACCCAAATGCCTGGGACATGGCAGAACTCATGGTGTGCATGGACTCCCGCATACCCCATGCAAAGCTGTGCATGACCCTGGCATCTCCATTATATTTTCCTCTAACCTCTGTTGCATGCCCAGCAGACTCCTTGTGGCTGTGGAGAGGCCTGTCATCAGCATTGGGCTCAGCAGGGGCCTGATTCACAGCAGAGATTGTCTGAGGGCCCAGCTGTCACATCCTCCTTCAGCTGCTGGGACATGTCTGTGCAGTGCTCACCAGATTGTGCTCCCGGATCTATCTGAAAACCCCCTGTGGACAGTGAAGGTGCAATTAAGACCATAAGACCATAAGACATAGGAGCAGAAGTAGGGCATTCGGCCCATCGAGTCTGCTCCGTCATTCAATGAGATCATGGCTGATCAGATAGATAATCCTCAACTCCACTTTCCTGCCTTTTCCCCATAATCCTTGATTCCCTCATTGATTAAAAATATGTCTGTCTCAGCCTTGAATATATTTAACGACCCAGCCTCCATAGCCCTCTGTGGTAAAGAATTCAACAGATTCACTACCCTCTGAGAGAAGAAATTCCTCCTCATCTCTGCCCTAAATGGATGACCCCTTATTCGGAGATTATGCCCTCTGGTCCTAAACTCCCCCACAAGGGAAAACAACTTCTCAGCGTCTAACCTGTCAAGCCCCCCCAAGAACCTTGTATGTTTCAATAAGGTCACCTCTCATTCTTCTAAACTCCAATGAGTACAGGCCCAACCTACTCAACCTCTCCTCATAAGAAAATCCCTCCATGCCTGGGATCAGCCTTCTCTGGACTGCTTCCAATGCCAGTATGTATTTCCTTAGATAAGGGGACTAAAACTGTTCATGATATTCTAGGTGTGGTCTAACTAGTGCCATGTATAGTTGTAGCAAGACCTCCCTATTTTTATACTCCATTCCCTTTGAAATAAAGGCCAACATTCCATTTGCCTTCCCTATTACCTGCTGAACTTGTATGTTAGCTTTTTGGGATTCATGCTCAAGTATTCCCAAATTCCTCAGCTCTGTAGCTTTCTGTGGTCTTTCTCCTTTTAAATAATATTCAGCTCCTCTATTCTTCCTGCCAAAATGCATAACCTCACATTTTACCACATTATATTCCATCTGCCATGTTTTTGCCCACTCACATAACCTGTATATATCCCTCTGTAGGCTACTTGTGTCATCCTCACCACTTGCCTTCCCCCCTATTTTTGTGTCATCCGCAAACTTGGCGATAGTACATTCACTTCCCTCATCTAAATCATTACTATATATTGTAAACAATTGTGGCCCCAGCACTGATTCCTGTGGCACCCCACAAGTTACAGGTTGCCATCCTGAAAATGCCCCCCTTATCCCAACTCTCTCTCTTCAATTAGTTAGCCAATCCTCTATCCATGCTAATATACTATCCCCAACACCATGGGTTCTTATATTATTAAGTAGCCTTATGTGTGGGTGCCTTGTCGAACGCCTTTGGAAATCCAAATATATTACGTCTACTGTTTCCTCTTTATCTATCCTGCTTGTTACCTCCTCAAAGAATTCTAATAAATTTGTCAGGTATAATTTCCCCTTCATGAAGCCATGCTGACTCTGCTTGATTATATTATGCATTTCGACATGCTTGACCATTATATCCTTTATAATAGACTCTAACATTTTCCCAATGGCAGATGTTAAGCTAACTGCCATATAGTTACCTGTTTTTTGTCTCCCTTTTTGAATAAGGGCATTGAATAAGGACATTGGCAGCTTTCCAATCTACTGAGACTTTTCCAGAATCTAAGGTTCCTTGGAAGATTACTACCAGTGCCCCCAATTTTTGTGTAGCTATTTCCTTTATACAGCCAATCAGGTCCAGGTGGCTTATCGGCCTTTAGCCCGATTAGTTTCCCTAATACTTTTTCTCTAGTGACAGTTATTGTATTTATTTCCTCCCCTTCTTTTGCCCTTTGATTATTTAGTATTTTTGGAATGCTATTAGCATCTTCTACCATGAAGACTGATGCAAAGCATTTATTCAGCTCCTCTGCCATTTCCTGGTTCCCATTATTATTTCCCCAGCCTCATTCTCTAAGGGGGCCTATGTTCACTTTGGCCTCTCTCTTCCTTTTTATATATTTAAAGAAGCTCTTACGGTCCATTTTTATATTACTTGCTAGTTTACCCTCAAAATTTATTTTCTCCCTCTTTATTTTTTTGATCATCTTCTGTTGGTTCTTAAAACTTTCCCAACCCTCTGGCTTACCTCTAATCTTTGCCACATTGCATATTTTTTCTTTCATTTTGATACTATCCTTAACTTCCTTGGTGAACCATAGTTGGTTGATCCTCTTCCTAGAATCCTTCTTTCTCACTGGGATATATCTTTGTAGTGAGTCATAAACTATTTTCTTAAATGTCTGCCATTGTTCATCAACTGTCTTTTCTGCTAAACTCCTTTCCCAGTCCACTCCAGCCAACTCTGCGCTCATTCCTTTGTAATTACCCTTATTTACATTTAGCATGGTTGTTTCTAACCCAAGTTTCTCACCCTCAAACTGAATGCTAAATTCTACCATGTTATGGTCACTGTTTCCTAAGGGATCTTTCACTCTATGATCATTTATTAAACCTGCCGCATTACACATCACCAGATCCAAAATAGCCTGATCCCTTGTTGGATCCACATCTTACTGTTCTAGGAAAATGTTCCGAATATAGTCCATGGGCAGAATTTTGCCGTCGGCGAGCAGGGGGCAGGGCCCGCTTGCTGATGTGTAAAATGATGCGGGATGATGACGGGGGGAACCCCCGATGTCATCCCGCCCCATTTAAATTTTCAGGAAGGTGGGGGCACAGCAAAATCAGCTGTCCACCTTGGCCAATTGAGGCCATTGACAGGATCTTTTAAACAATTAAAGGGCCTGCCTGTCCAACCTTAAGGTTGGCGGGCAGGCTAGGAGCCCCGGCGAGCAATAGAAAAAACATGAAACCATCAACCGGTGGGATGAGGTTTCATGCAGGGTTTTAAACAGTTTAATAAAATTTTACTGTAATTTATGAACATGTCCCATCTCATGTGACATTGTCACATGAGGGGGACATGATAGGATTTTTAAAAATTTCTATTTTTAATCTTTTTTAAAGTGTCAGCGATCTCTCTGAGGCAGCACTTAACCTCAGGGAGTTGTGCGCTCTTTTGTGCGCACGCACGAAAGAGCGCGCCCTCGCATTTGGGGAATCCCCCCCGCCCGCACAGGAAGTGCATAGTGCTTCCTGCCGGACGTCACGCTGGGCGGGCCTTAATTGGCCCAAACATGTAAAATGGCGGCGAGACCCGCTTGTCCGGTGGGGATCAGCTCCCCGCCCACCGGAGGTTGGGTCGGGCCTGCCCGCCTGACAGGCAGAAAATTCTGCCCTATGAATTCTTGCTCGTGGCTACTTCTGTCTATTTGATTTTCCTAATCTACATGAAAATTAAAGTCACCCATGATTAATGTACTATCTTTTTTACATGCCCTCATTATCTCCTGATTTATTATCTGTCCTAAAGTATAGATACTATTAGGGGACCTATAGACCAGTGTCTTCTTCCCCTTGTTATTTCTTACCTCCGCCCATATGGATTCTATATCTTCTGATCCAAGATCATTTCTTGCTATTGTACTTATTCCACCTCGTACTAACAAAGCTACCCCACCACCCTTTCTTTCCTGTCTGTCCTTTCAAAAAATCACATACCCATTAATATTTAGTTCCCAGCTTTGATCTCCTTGTAACCATGTCTCCATACTGGCTATAAGATCCATTAACCTCTAATTGTACTGTTAATTGATTTATTTTGTTCTGAATACTACGTGCATTTAAGTAAAGAACTATTAATTTTGCCTTTTTTTTACCATTTTTTCCCCCTTTGACACTATTTGCTGCTGTTTTTTCATGTTTGTACACTCTCCCTTCCTGTCACACTCTGGGTATCATTACCTAAATAGCTTCCTTGCAATGTTGCCATATCCTTTTGCTTTGTTAGCCTACATATCCCCTCTCCAGAACCCTCCCCTCCCCACCACCCCTTATTTATTTTTAAAGCCCTCTCCACAGCCCTGGTTATTTGATTTGCCAGGACATTGGTCCCAACATGGTTCAAGTGAAGCCTGTCCCTCCGGAACAGCTCCCTTCTACCCCAGTATTGGTGCCAATGCCCCATGAACTGAAACCCATTCCTCCCACACCAATCTTTGAGCCACATTTGTAACTCCTTGACTTTATTAACCTACGTCTGTTTGCCCATGGTTCAGGCAGTAATCCCGAGATTATTACTTTGGAGTTCTGCTTTTTAACTTAGCTCCTAGCCGTACAAATTCTTTCAGCAGAACCTCATTTCCAGTCCTATCAATGTTGTTTGTACCAATATGGGTAACGACAATTGGATCCCTCCCCTCCCACTCCAAGTTCCTCTCCAGCCCTGAGGAGATGTCCTCAACCCTGGCACCAGGCAGGCAACACAGCCTTTGGGATTCACGCTCATGGCTGCAGAGAACAGTATCTATCCTCCAATTATACCATCCCCTACCACTACTACATTCCTATTCCCTCCCCCAACTTGAATGGCTCCCTGTATCACGGTGCCGTGGTCAGTTTGCTCATCCTCCCTGCAGTCCCCACTCTCATCCACACAGCTTGCAAGAACCTCATAACTGTTAGTCAGTTTCAGGGGCCGAGGACCCTCGAATGCTACCCACTGGGTCCCAATACCTGCTTCACCTACAGTCACATCCTCCGTTCGCTGATCACAGACTAAATTTGAATTACCTAATCTGAGGGGTGTGACTGCCTCCTGGAGCAAAGTGCCCAGGTAACCTTCCTCCTCCCTGATGTGGTGCAATATTTGCAGCTCAGGCTCCAGCTCCTAACTCGGATCCGAAGTTCCTTGAGCTACAAACATCTGGTACAGATGTGTTCGCTCTGGAACACCTTGGTGTCCAACAGTGACCACATGCTGCAGCAGCAACACATCACCCATCCTGCCATCACTATTGCATTTTATTTAATTACTTAATTAATTACTTGGGTATCCCTGCTCTTTACACTTGAAGAATCCCCATTCTTTACAATTTATTGTAAATTTTTTTGACATACCAGTATCGATCTTATATTTCACAAGCTATTTTTAAGAAAAGAGAGAAAAAAAACTAGAGACCTAAACACAAACTAAAGACATTTTTAGTTTAAAGACTAGAAATACTCACCAAACCTACTCACCAATCAGCTGCTCTCCGCGCTCTTTAATGGTCTGTAACTGTTCTTCCACTCCCTCACTGTTAAAGACCCCTCTGCTCCTCTTGCTCTCTCGCTGTTAATGGCCCCGCTGCTCCTTTCGCTCTCTCACTGTTAATGGCCCCGCTGCCCCTCTCGCCCGCTCACTGTTAATGGCTCCACTTCTCCTTTCGCTCTCTCACTGTTAATAGCCCCGCTTCTCCTCTCGCTCCCTCACTGTTTAAGGCCCTGCTGCTCCTCTCACTCTCTCACTGTTAATGGCCCTTCATCTCCCCTCACTCACTCACTGTTAATGGCCCCGCTGCTCCTCTTGGTCTCTCACTGTTAATGGCCCGGCTTCTCCTCTCGTTCTCTCACTGTTAATGGCCCCGCTGCTCCTCTCACTGTCTCACTGTTGATGGCTCCGCTGCTTCTCGCACTCTCTCACTGTGGTGGAGATGGATGATGAAGCAGCTGACATTGCCACCTCCTCAGAGATGGAGTCCTCAGGCTCCTAGCATGGCTATGGCCTAGTCCTTGGATGGTGATGGGCTTTAGTGGAGAATAAAAAGAATCACATTAAAAATCACCACAGTTTGAGCTCTTCACATCTCACCATGTGCATCCTGTGTAGACACTTGCTCCTTATGCCTGGACAATCCTGCCTCACCATCTGAAATGGATCTCATTCCCTGCTCTCCAGCGATTGCCAACACCGCTTCCTCAGCTGGTGTGAGGAGCCTAATGTTGGGCACACCTCCTCCTGTGCGTCTCCTCTCCCACGTGTTGTGAGTCTGCTGTCCTGCATGTCAAAGTGCAGAGTAAGTAACATGTCATGTGACACCTAACCCCCTTGCCTGCATGCATTGGCGTCACACATACAGTCCTGTCATTGAAACATTGCATCTAAGTGCACACAAAAGGCAAACATCCAGAGTCTTTGCCTTTAATTGCCATGTGGCACTTCTGGCATAGCTGCCCACTCACACATATACATTATTGATGGCCGCATGAGAGATGCCTATTGAAGATGTGACACCAGCTTCTACCCTTATGGATTGAAGCAGGTCATTCACCTGCTTCCTGCATTGGACCCAGGTTCACCTGGTCATCCCAAGGTGGCTTACTTCCTCTGCCACATCTGTCCAGGCCACCTTAGTCTGGTGGAAGTGCCTTTGTATGCCATCCTCAGGGAAGTGCACCTCTCACCTTTGCCTTACAGCCTGGAGAACAACCTGCAGGGAGGCTTCGCGAACCATGGGACTGGTCTGCTGCCCTGATCAGGCATTTCTATGAAGATTATGCTATTCTCAGCCAGTGATGCAGTGTCCTGGCAGTGATGAGCAGCCTCCCTTTTGATCAGGAGACTCTTTAATAGGCCTTCTGTCGATGCATCATTGTCAGCTGACGGTGGGTTTGACCAATGAAAAGCTTCCTGCTGCTAAAATGCATTTTTTTATATTCATCTATGGGATGTTGGCATCAGTGGCTAGGATAGCATTTATTGCCCATCTCTAATTGCCCTTTAAGAGTCAACCACATTGCTATGGATCTGGAGTCACATGTAGGCCAGACCAGATAACGATGGCAGATTTCCTTCCCTAAAGGACATGAGTAAACCAGATGGGTTTTAATGACAATGGTTTTGTGGTCATCATCAGACTTTTAATCCCAGATTTTTATTGAATTCAAATTCTACCATCTGCCATGGTGGGATTCAAACCTGGGTCCACAGAGCATCACCGTAGGACTCTGGATTACCAGTCCAGTGACAATACCACTGTGTCATCACCTCCCCCAACATGCATGTGTGCTGCTAGCACTCCGAATTTCTATTATAATCACGTGGGAAAAGGCAAAACGAGAGAAAGCTGAAATGGCACTCAGTTCCAGTTATGATGTTGGAAATGATACGCTGTTGACAAGATCTCAGCCCTAGTCTTTAAATCCTTCTACTCCTAAACCATATACCACCACTAAACATTCCATCCCTCTGCCTCTGACCTTTTGTGCAACCTCACTTCCCTACACCTTGTCGTTGGTGGCAGAGCCTTCAGCTCTCTCAGTCCTAATCATACCGTTCCCTCTTCATACCTCTCATCATCAGAGGGCATACCTTGGCGAAACTCCTGACTTTCAATATCGGAGACTGGTGGACCTACTGCTCTGAAATGACATGATTGCTGAGGCGTTTTGTTAATGGGCACAGGTGCAAAATTGCTATCTGCAGATTTTACTGAAAAAATAAATAACATGGTGAAGTATTACATTTACACACATGCCTACATTTTAATTAGAATCAAAATTGGTCCTAAATTTCACTTTCTGTATCTTCTATCATTTTCATTGAGCTGAATAACATTTTCACTGTTGACTTTGTGCAATAATGTAAAATGGCTGGTAGCAAATTGGCAGCCCACTTTACACCTTTCCCAGTGACGTTAAAGGAAATAAAAATATGGCTGCAGACTCACTTTCACCTGCTTTACACTATTACATCTTCCGCAATGACTTTTCAAAAATGCTGACTCCCTCAAACCTTTCCATCATCTACAAAGAACAAGTCAGGACTGTGATGGAATCCTGTCCACTTGCCCAGGTGAATGCAGCTCCAATAACGCCCAAGAAGCTCAACACCATCCAAGCTAAAGCAACCTGCATGATCGGCACCCCATCTTCCACCTTAAACATTCACTCTCTCCACCATTGGAACACAATGGCAACAGTGTGTACCATCTACAAGATCAACTGCAGAAATGCGCCAATGCTCCTTCAATAGCACCTTCCAAATCCATGACTTCTACCACCTAGAAGAGCGAAGGCAGCCGACACATAGGAACACCACCAAGTTCTCCTCTAAGTCACGCAACATCCTGGTTTGGAAAAATGTCGCTGCACGCTCAACGTCACTTGGTCAAATGCTGGAACTCTCTCCTTAACAGTGCTGTAGGTGTACCTACACCACATGCATTGTAGTGGCTCAAGAAGGCAGCTCACCACCACCTTCTCCAGGACAATTAGGTAAGGCCAATTAATGCTGGCCTTGTTAGCAATGTCCACATCCCATGAATGAATTAAAGAAAACTATGGACAGACTGGATTTGTTTGAGAAAGCAACAGTTCCAACACATGGAACAGACTAATTTCATAGGTTAGTTTTCCTACTAACTGCTGGTTCAATACTACCATCTCACACCACATCCTAACTAACGTAATCATATCTCATCATGTAGTGTATGTACTTGCTCAGCCTTCCATTTCTACCACATCTAACTCAGCTGACTTTATCTATAAACGGCACCCAAAATTGATGAGTTAGTTGATAATTCTGGACATATATACGAGGTGTGGTGAACCTGTTTGCCATTCGTTTACATCTCAGTTGATGTATCTTTGTTGCAGATATTTAATTCCCTTCTGAACTTCGACCTTTACAAGCATGAGAAGACAATAAACAAATACATGATATGTCATGATGTGTAATGATATGTTGTTATTACAAACCTTGTCAGGTGAATTCCAGATAATGATAAAGATCAGAAAATATTAGGCAGATAAGAGATCGCTATGATTCCTCATAATTGAATTTATCCACAAGCATTCTCAATGAGCAAACAACAACATGTTGATACTGATAGTAAATAAATGTTAAAAGCAAAAAAACTGTGGATGCTGGAAATCCAAACAAAAACAAAAATACCTGGAAAAACTCAGCAGGTCTGGCAGCATCTGCGGAGAGGAGCACAGTTAACGTTTCGAGTCCGAATGACCCTTCAACAGAACTAAGTAAAAATAGACGAGAGGTGAAATATAAGCTAGTTTAAGGGGGGGTGGGACAAGTAGAGCTGGGTAGAGGGCCAGTGATAGGTGGAGATAACCAAAAGATGTCACAGACAAAAGGACAAAGAGGTGTTGAAGGTGGTGATATTATCTAAAGAATGTGCTAATTAAAGGTAGAAAGCAGGACAAGCGAGGTACAGATAGCCCTAGTCGGGGTGGGGTGGGGTGAAGGAATCAAAAAAGGCTAAAGTGTAGAGATAAAACAATGGATGGAAATACATTTAAAAATAATGGAAGTAGGTGGGAAAAGAAAAATCTATATAAATTATTGGAAAAAAAAGGGGGGGGAGAATCGGAAAGGGGGTGGGGATGGAGGAAAGAGTTCATGATCTAAAATTGTTGAACTCAATATTCAGTCCGGAAGGCTGTAAAGTGCCTAGTCCGAAGATGGGGTGCTGTTCCTCCAGTTTGTGTTGAGCTTCACTGGAGCAATGCAGCAGGCCAAGGATGGACATGTGGGCATGAGAGCAGGGTGGAGTGTTGAAATGGCAAGCGACAGGGGGGGTCTGGGTAATGCTTGCGGACAGACCGAAGGTGTTCTGCAAAGCGGTCACCCAGTCTGCGTTTGGTCTCTCCAATGTAGAGGAAACCGCATTGGGAGCAACGAATGCAGTAGACTAAATTGAGGGAAGTGCAAGTGAAATGCTGCTTCACTTGAAAGAAGTGTTTGGGCCCTTGGACAGTGAGGAGAGGGGAAGTAAAGGGGCAGGTGTTGCGCCTTCTGCGGTTGCATGGGAAGGTGCCGTGGGAGGGAGTTGAGGTGTAGGGGGTGATGGAGGAGTGGACCAGGGTGTCCTGGCGGGAACGATCCCTGTGGAATGCTGCCAGGGGGGGTGAAGGGAAGATGTCTTTGTTGGTGGCATCATGCTGGAGTAGGTGGAAATGGCGGAGGATGATCCTTTGAATGCGAAGGCTGGTGGGGTGATAAGTGAGGACAAGGGGGACCCTATCATGTTTCTGGGAGGGAGAGGAAGGTGTGAGGGCGGATGCGCGGGAGATGGGCAGGACACGGTTAAGGGCCCTGTCAACCACCGTGGGTGGAAAACCTCGGTTAAGGAAGAAGGAGGACATGTCAGAGGAACTGTTTTTGAAAGTAGCATCATCATAACAGATGCGACGGAGGCGAAGGAACTGAGAGAATGGGATGGAGTCTTTACAGGAAGTGGGGAGTGAGGAGCTGTAGTCGAGGTAGCTGTGGGAGTCGGTAGGCTTGTAATGGATATTGGTAGACAGTCTATCACCAGAAATTGAGACAGAGAGGTCAAAGAAGGGAAGGGAAGTGTCAGAGATGGACCATGTGAAAATGACGGAGGGGTGGAAATTGGAAGCAAAATTAATAAATTTTTCCAGATCCAGACGAGAGCATGAAGCAGCACCGAAGTAATCATTGATGTACCGGAGAAAGAGTTGTAGGAGGGGGCCGGAGTAGGACTGGAACAAGAAATGTTCCACATACCCCAAAAAGAGACAGGCATAGCTGGGGCCCATGTGGGTACCCATAGCCACACCTTTTATTTGGAGGAAGTGAGAGGAGTTTAAGGAGAAATTGTTCATTGTGAGAACAAGTTCAGCCAGATGGTGGAGAGTAGTGGTGGATGGGGATTGTTCGGGCCTCTGTTCGAGGAAGAAGCGGAGAGCCCTCAGACCATCCCCGTGGGGGATGGAGGTGTAGAGGGATTGGACGTCCATGGTGAAGAGGAAGCGGTTGGGGCCAGGGAACTGGAAATTGCTGATATGATGTAGGTGTCAGAGGAATCACGGATGTAGGTGGGAAGGGACTGGACAAGGGGAGAAAGAATGGAGTCAAGATAGCAAGAAGTGAGTTCCATGGGGCAGGAACAGGCTGACACGATCGGTCTGGCGGGACAGTCCTGTTTGTGGATTTTGGGTAGGAGGTAGAAGCGGGCCGTCCAAGGTTGGGAGACTATCAGGTTGGAAGCTGTGGAAGGAAGAGCTCCAGAGGAGATGAGGTCAGTAACAGTCCTGGAAACAATGGCTTGATGTTCAGTGGTAGGGCCATGGTCCAGGGGGAGGTAGGAGGAAGTGTCTGCGAGTTGACGCTCAGCCTCTGTGAGTTAACATAAATGTTATCCAAGAAGCAACAACATCCTTATTTGTTCAGCTTGATTCAGTGCTCATTTCTGAGTCAGGATGCTTTGATTAGAAGCCCATATAATCCGTGCTGGATTCCCAGCGTAGTATTGAGGCATTGTAGCACTGTTGGAGTCATCATCCTTCAGAAGAGGTTCAGGTGGGTATTTAGCATCTCTTCATACTATGTGGAAGAAGGGCCGAGTGTTCTCCTGGGGGTTGAAGTTGTAATGTATCGTGACAGTGGTGCAAGCACTAATCTTGCAGGCCAATTATCTGCTAAAGGGTCAAGCATCCTATAATCGAGTAGCGAAAGGGGAGCAGAGAGTGAGTGAATGTGGTATGCACTCCTCTAAAGATTGGTTAAACATTTAAGTTAAATGTTCTCACCATAACTCCGCATCAGCACAGGAAAATGCCACTGCCTTTCATTGTCTATATACAATATGTACTGCCTGGAAGGCCCTTTTAACTATGAAGTAGCTGATAATTCTAGATACAATATATAATGGTGTAGTGAATCTGTTTGTCATAGCCTTGCGGCCTTAGAGGAAATTAGGTACTTTTCACTTTTGAAGCCTATTCCTGGTCTTTCTGGTACTTTCTGCCTTTTATCTACTTTTTGCACTGCTACTTTCAGTCAGGGTTCGATCTTCTATAGTGACTTTTTGACAAGTGTAATTAAATATGGCAATACTTCAGTTTTGCCCATGAATATACCACTCGCTATACAACTATATTTGTTGGCCCTACTGGAGGAATGAGGAAATATGAAAGGGCAGTGCATGCTTTGGAAGTAATAGTGCACCCAGCTTCACCTAACCCCCAGTGTGTACTGGGCAAGGCAGTCTGCCTTGGCTGGTCAGAAATGATTCACATAGAAGGCAATGACAGAAATATGCAGTCTCCAGATCTTAAGAGCAATTCTGGGACAGGGCTGGTTGTCAAGGTGATCACTGCCTTGAACCATTGCGATCCAGCTCCTTTCACACAACAGAATTGTATATCTGCCAGTGAGGTAAAAAGTATGACAGCTTGGTTTTTCATGTCATTGTGTGCCATTCCGGATGAACGTGACCCAATACCCTTCATGTCGGATCAGCATATGACCATACAAACACTATTGCCACATAATGTATTGATGTGCCTGCATGTTTGTTGGAATATCGAGAGTCATTTGAATGAGGAGGTTGTGTGATATCGACATGGGGCTGGATTTTCCATAAGGGGTCATGGGGGCTAGTTCCAGGTCCTGACCCTGCAAGGTGTGCTTCCTACCACTGGGATTTTGAAAGCTTCAGCCATTAAAGGCCAAGGAGTGGGCAAACTCCTGATGCTGCAGGGCCAATGGGAGGAGCTCCAGTGCTCAGAGACCAGCAGTACCACCAGCCAAGGTGGGAACTGAGAATCTGAAGATAAAGAATGCAAGGGACAGGAGCAGGTACATTTTTGTCACTGGTTAAAAAGTTCACAAGTGCCTGGCCATGAACCTGGATGGGCAACCCTCTGGGGAATGGTCAGCGGATGCAGCTGTGGCACACCAGGCGTAATGGGTTGGGGGATGGGGGCTCCCTCACGTGATCCATCGCAATCCCCCCACTTCTCACCCTGAGTCCACCACGTTGCCCTGGTCGTGGCCCGGACCAATGTGGGCCATTCACATTGCCGACTGAAAATCCCAGTCGCTGCAGGAATGGGGCCTCAATAGGCCCATTATTTGAAAAAAAAAAATGACCTCAATTAGCTCCATCAAACAACAGCTTCTTGCTCCTTCAAGGCCACCTCCACTTGCTCCTTTTCAGTCATACTGTGAATCTTTCAGTGATCCTTCCCAGAACTCACTTACTGAATCTACAGAGGTCAATGTGTGTGCTCTGATATTTGTTAATCCTTGACTGAGTGACAAAGGCAGTTACTGCTCCTTGACTTTGATGAGAAGAAAAGCATACTTTACAATACTTTACAATACTTCACAATACTGCTTGGATGCTATCCCTTCAAATAGAGAATAGAAGCCAAGGTATTGCTGTACCATAGATGCCTGTGTGATTCGGATGTGGATGAAAGAAAAGAAAAGCAATAAATACTGATAAATTGAGCATACGAACAAGGAGCAGAAGTAGGCCATTCAGCCCCTTGAGCCTGATCCGCCATTTAACAAGATCATGGCTGATCTGATATAAGTATCCTACCTACTGCCAATAACCTATCACCCCCTTGCTTACCAAGAATCTATCCACCTCTGCCTTAAAAATATTCCAAGATTCTGCTTCCACTACCTTTTCAGGAAGAGAGTTCCAAACACTCACGACCCTCTGAGTGAAAACATTTTGCCTCATTTCTGTTTTCAATGGGCGACCCTTATTTTATTTTTAAACAGTGACCCCTAGTTCTAGATTCTTCCACAAGAGGAAACATCCTCTCCACATTCACCCTCATCACTGTTGATGTCCTCCTCATTGGAGGAGACTTTCAGCTCCTCCATCTCCTCCTCAGCCAGCTCCTTTCCCCGTTGCAGCGCCAGGTTGTAAAGGGCGCAGCAGGCAGTGATAATGCAAAACACCCTCTGTGGACCATACTGTAGGGCTCCACCACACCGGTCCAGGCACTGGAACCTCATTTTCAGCATCCCAACGGTTTGCTCCACCAAGTTGCGAGTTGCAGCATGAACCTCGTTATACCTTCGTTCTGGCTGCAGTCTGAGGCAGCCTCACCAGTGTCATCAGCCATGTCCTCTACCTTGAGGTAGCCCTTGTCCCCATGGAGCCATCCCTGCAGCCTCTGTGGACCCTGGAAGATGTCAGGGATCTGTGATCGACTGTGAATGTAGGAATTGTGGACACTCCCTGGAAACCTTGCGCAGACCCGCAGGATGCGTTTGTGGTGGTCGCACACCAGCTGCACATTCAGCGAATGGGTTCCCTTCCAGTTGACATAGTTGACCGTACGTAGCGATGGAGATCTGAGCACCACATGAGTGCAGTCAATCACACCCTGCACCTGCAGGAAACCCAAGATCTGGGCAAATCCAATCGCTCTGGAATCCTGGCTGTCCTGGTTCCAGGCAAAATGCACAAAGTTGTGTACACTTGCGAAGATGGCATCCGTGACCTCATGGGTGCATTTGTGGGTGGAGGCTTGTGAGATCCCACAGAGGACACTTGTGGAACCCTGAAAGGAGCCACTGGCATAGAAATTGAGTGCCACTGTCACTTTCACGGCTACTGGCAGTGGTTGCCCTGCATGTCCCCATGGTGCCAAATCCTTTAGCAGGTGGCAGATGTGACCAACCCATTCCCTAGACATGCGCAGTCTTCGGCAACTCTGGTTCTCAATCATCTGCAGGAATGAAAGGCGGCGTCTGTAGACCCTG
The DNA here is from genome assembly GCF_964194155.1 of Cetorhinus maximus. NCBI lineage: Eukaryota > Metazoa > Chordata > Chondrichthyes > Lamniformes > Cetorhinidae > Cetorhinus > Cetorhinus maximus. The sequence goes on from NC_135879.1 coordinate 193,788,763, forward strand.
GGTCTAGCTAGGCGTCGATCAGCGAAGGCTTGCTGTGGCTCTTCAGCAGTGTGTGTGGGAGCCCCAGCCGTCTCTACTTCTAGTGGACGCTGCCCCCGACTCTGCACAGCCAGGTGCCTCAGTCGCTCTCTTGTCTGTCGCCTCGCTCTATGTATGCCACGAGGCATGCAGCTAGTTCACCAAGATCCATGGTCCCGACGTACTCCTCCTACTGGATGAAAGAGAGAGATACGTAATTAGCATGGGTGTACTAAGAACCTCTCTTGGTTAATTCTGAAGGCCCCCTTAACACATCCTGGACAGCGCTGGCCACCACTTGGATGGCCAGAGAGTAGCATATTGAATGGCTGCCGGAAACCCCACCTTCCTCCGCCCCACTCCACCAGATCGATTGACGGCAGCTTTGCTCATTGGACTGCGTGCTATGCTCTCAGCTCAGGCGCAGACATTCTCTTGACCCACACTGCAAGTCTGCACTGTTAACTTGAACCATCAGGGAGGCTAGTCCAAACTGGGATGATGATGTTGCAAGGGGCTGTGAGCACCTCCACCTGGTCCATGGTCAGCTTTAGCAAGGAGATTTTACAATGTGCCCAGTCGTCCAACTAAAACGCCTTTGCACTCCCTCCCCCAGCGTCGCCTCAACCGCAGGGGCAGCCTTTGCCACCCCCCCAACGTGCCTCAACTTTGAAGCCCAACAGGCGTCCCTAGCGAGCGCTCCGCACGTTACTGTGTACTCACCTCTGTGTTCGCCTCAAAGTGCAGCCTGCCAAGTGCACGCCTTTTATATGCTGCTGTGAAACTCATCACGCCAACATGGGCGGATGATCCAGTGGCGGCGGGGGGGTGAGTCCGGTGGGCTGGCCTTATAATGATACACAGATGTATTACAATGAGGGTCTCGATATCCGATGGTGGGAAACATGGCCCACCATCTATGGGCTGTGCGGATGATAGAAAACTGGTTTCACAATGTCATGAAACCATTTTTGGCCTTCACGTCATATCGTCTGCTCACGCCACCGAACACACCCGACGCCAGCAGGCACGGACGATTCCGCCCATAGAATTTCAAATTTTAAATCTTTTCATGGTGCTGAACTTGATCACTTATAGAAAATTGCTTGAATTACTCAGCTGCTATAGTTAGTTTTCAAGAACTTTCTAAGTATTTTCTCCATTTATTTAGAAGATTAGTATTTTAAGCTACCTAAAAAGTCTAACAAACAAAAGGAGGGGGAAATTTGGCCCTCTTTCACCAATTTGGTGGGCACAAAACAGTTGCCATAACGTTTCAATTTTGGAGCTAATGCATCAAGTCCCAAGGACACCGGAAATAGGTCCAGCTTGGTTTAGGTGATGATCATAAAACCCTAGTGTCTGCTTTAAACAGGCATGAGGTCTCTTGCATTTGATAATGAGGGGCATAATGCTTGTTTAGGGACCCATCTTTGAAATTGATGACAAACTCAACAAAACCTACTCAGATTTTTAGTTCCTTCTGTGGTCTGATCAATGGTTTTCAGAAGTGAAAGTTGACTTGTAGTTGTAAGGAAGTAAGGAAAAAAATAACAAAAGGTAGAAAATGATATACACCAGCTTGTAACAAAAATGAATGCAGGAATCAAAAGGCAGCCAGTTGAATAACAAAAAATATGTTTGCAATGAAAGTTAGCTATAATAACCTTGCTTAAAGAACCCAACTTTGACAAGGCAAAAATAAATTAGTCATGTGTCTATTATGTAGGCAACCTCTGCATTGAGGAACTGTTTTGGTGGGTAGTTGAGATAGTCAGCCAAGAGCAAGGGAAGTTGATGGGGATTCCACTAACACCTTTTCTGCTCACCATGGGTATATTCTGTCCTCCACGCCTCACCTTCTCAACCTTGCCCCTCGCCTGAGGTGTGGTGACCCTCAGGCTAAACTCACCACCAGTCATCTCCCTCTAATGAGAGAGCAGCCTATAGTCCTCTGGGACTACGGTAACTTTCATTTCTTTCCTCCAATCCAAAATGTTCTATCATTAAATGCACCTTAGGTTCATATTCCTGTCAGGCCAATTTTATGATCAACTCTTGCTCTATCAGGCTTGCACCAAGAGCAAAAATTGGACCATTAACTTATAACTAAAGGGCAAATGTACTTTAATACTCATCTCCAGTAATACCGCATGTGTAAAAGATGAACACTGATGAGTTCTGATGACAGGTTAGTCACCCGGAACACCAATAATCCCGTTTTCTCTCTTTACAGATGCTTCTTGACCTGCTGTTAATTTCTGGCATTTTGCTGTTTTGTTATTACAGTAAACTTGGATGTATTTCACACACCAGACCTCAAAAGAAGAAAACATTGCACCCTTCTGTACAATTAGGTTTTCAGCAAACTCAGGCAGTCACAACACAAAATTATCAGGGACGTCGTAAACATTTCCCCTATAGATCAACATGGTAGAAGATTTCATCTGTGCTTCAGATGTAGTGAAATTGGAAAGACATTTTTTATAAACGTGCTTATGACTTTATTATTCTTGGCACACAGCGGAAATCTTCCTGAATTTTTATAACTTAGTGCCACACTATAGAACTGATTTTATGAGGATGTATGGGTGGTACAAACTCTCCCTCAGTTTGAGGGCCTAATTTGCATTAGGCTGCATTTCACAGTAAAGAGAATTATCATTATTTTACACCCTACATTGATGGGCAGTACAAACTTCATTGAGGCTTCAAAAAATATTTAAATAGGTTCCTTGCTAAAACTAAATAGAAGCAAATCAGGTTATTCAGAAATTCATCCGAAAGGCCTAGCTTGAGTTAGTTCATGCGCACAATTTAGTTTTGCTCATGAATGCTGAGAACAAATTTCTCAAATTTAACAAACCCTCATGTCAAGGGACTAAGACCAAAATATTACAGCAGAAATAAAACTACTCCTCCAAGTTCTTTATTTTGTGTGACTTAGGCCTGTCAGCTCCAGAATGTTGATTTGGAGGAGCAAACTTCCATATGAATGGTGTTAAAAGATCTTATTCATTCAGTCAGGAGAGAATAAAGGCACCCCAGGACTTATCAAACTGAAAATATACAAGGAAGCACACAAGTAGAAATAATTCCATATGCAAAAGAAGCATTGTGAAATGCACATAAAAAATCACTGTTATGTGCAAGGAAGGAATTTTAATTATTTGCACGTACTTGCTGTTTTGGAGATTAAATCAGCTTTTTAGCAGCTTGATATGCCTTATCATTTTGTATTGCCTCTTCTCTGTATCCCTAAAAAGGAGACAGAAGCAGCAAACAACAGAGAAAAATGAGAGGAAATAAAATACTGAGTGTATTAAGTTTAGAAATGTTTAAAAAAATGAATTCAGGTTAACAAAGGCAGAAAAAGAGAGAAAGCTCCAATAATGATTTTAAAAAATTAATCCTTTCTAAATCTTCAAGGTCATTTACCCAGGTGGAATTCAGCATGCCACATTTCTGCTCCAGCAAAACTGTCTGCAGACACACTAAATCTCCAAAGGCTTTTATAGATATTAAAGTTGTAAGAAGGCAGCCCCTAGATACCTCCATCAGATATTTCCTTGCTCATATCAAATGACATGCACACAGTTGTGGCCCAGAGCACTCCATAACTTTGTGCCTTTCAAACTGTTTCATTAAGCAAGTTTATTTGTCGTTTCCTGAATGAAAACCGGCACAGTAAATACAAGATACTTTCACACTGATGTAACTAGTTTTACGATTTGAGCTCCAGGAAACAAAATTGATTGTAATTTTAGAACATTCCAAACCTCCAGCTGTTTTCTCAATGAATTTTCAAACAAGTTGCTCGACATTGATTGAAACTGAAGGATGCTGTTGAAACCCCGAGGCTACATTGTGCGACTCATCCTAAGTTTTGTATGCTTGATGAACTCAATCCCAAACCATATAATGATTGGTAATCTAATCAAAATGTTTGAAGCAAGTGAAACAAGGACTCGGTAAAATATAGCACACTGCCTGTTTATAAAAATGCATTGCACTTGCAAGTAAGCACATCTTGTATTTCTCATGTCTATAATTGTTTATTCCATTTGCTTAGGCATTCTTTTTGAACTAGTTTGCATATTTCAGTGGGCAACCACAAACCTTGTAAAATCATTTTAAAAACACACACTTATGGGCTTTGAGGTTGTAGGCCATTCACGGGTGATGTCAGGAAGCATGCCTTCACACAAGTGATAGTAGAAATCAAGAACTCACTCACTCCCTCAAAAAGCGATGGCTGCTGGGTCAATTGAAAATTTCAAAACTGAGATTGATGGTTTTCTGTTAGCTAAGGGTAATAAGGGATATGGAGTAAAGGTGAATAAATTAAGTTGAGGTACAGATCAACCATGATCTAATTGAATGGTGGAAAAGGATTTGATGGGATGAATAGTCTGCGCTTGTTCCTACATTCCTATGTAATCACTTTTAGGATATAAAGCCAAGGGGAAAAAAAATCCCAAAGTGAAATATGTTGACATGAGCTGCCTGTTCTGAACTTCCTAGTTATTCCAGTTACTTGGAACAGCTGTGTGTTAGGATATATTCTTTTAATGTTTGTCCATGAGAGCCAGTTCTAAAACAAGGGATAATAGAAGGATCGAAACCATAATATTAAGATTTATTTTGTTTATTATGTTTCACCTCATTACATCCTGCTGTTAGCAATCTCAAAAATGAGAGGATGGCCAAAGGACCTGTTCCCTTCCCATTACCAAAACTACCCTGCAAGCATTCACTAAGGGGAGCCTTTGGTTTTCCATATGCTACTTTGGGAATGTGCCCAGGAGGTAATTTTACAAGTTGTGTTGTTGGCGCAGAGCCTTGCCTGCTGTCAGCACATACTGGAAAATTGTGGCCAGTACACAGCCAAGCATCTGATCGGGGTTTCTAATGGTAAAGGCTCCCTAATGACAGCTTGGACTTGTCTTTGCTCAGTACTTTTCTCTTCTGGGTGAACAAGCTGCAGTTGTGAACCTATACCCAGCACAGCATATCACTGCACCGAGCAATCGCTATCCTTATTTGACATATTTATATATAGATCTCACACATGAAAAGATATGTAATGTTTGCATGAAGAACTTCTGAGTTGTTTTCAGATTTTAACAAAAAAATGTGCACACAACAAGCTTTGTGCTGTACTGTATCAAATAAACTCATTTTTTAAAAAGAATCCAGCAGGAAAATCAAATTAAAACTGAGGTTATGACTAAAAACTAGGTAAAGAATATTCAAACAAAGGAGTAGCACAGAGTCCTGGCAGAAAATAATCGGGGACCTACATGTAGGGGCTGACCAGACGCAGGCAAATGCAGCAGTGTGGACCTGGGAGAAACAGTTAACTGGTTCAAACAAATATGACTTAGGCATGGTTAATGAATCTCGTAACGCACAAGTTCTGATAATGTGATACTTCACAATGATTATTTTTCTGGTTCCCCACCAGCAAATGAGCTACAGAATCCTTCTGGAAAGTTCAAGAAACCAGTTGTGGTGAACTCAAACCAGGAAAACCAAAGATGAACTCATAAGGCTCATTTCAATTGTTGCTCTAGTTGGGATAGAATTTCTATGAGGGGTTCTCCCAGGGTTCTGCTGCCTGACAAACAGGGGCCTGCTCACACTTTCACCCCTGGCAGTAAGACTTCAACCTCCTCAGAAAAATTCTGCCCATAATACCTGAAATTTGATAAACCTGATGAGATCTAGCATAAGCAGAAATGTAAAGCTTAAATATTAACTGTGAGATAGAAAAACAAACATGATCTTTATCCATAAAAGAGAAATCTTCAGCTCCAAACCATGTTTGAAAAACAAAATGAGAACAATTATACTGCAGGTTAGATTTTAAAAGTGCAAAATGTATTTTGAAGTTATACAATATAGAGGTAAGGGAAGTGGATGGCAAGACTGCATTTTCAGCATTGCTATAGGCCGGTTCACCTTGGGAGAGAATTCCTGTAGAGTTTGTCGTGCCACTTTTACGCCTAAGAAGAAGAACAATAACAATGACATATAATTGGTATAGGATCTTTAATGTAACAAAACATCCAAAAACACGCTACACAGGAGCATTTTAAAACACAAAATGACACCAAACCACATAAAGAGATATTAGGACAGATGACCAGTAACTTGGTCTTAGAGAAAGGTTTTAAGGAGTGTTTTAAAGGAGGAAACTGAGGTATGGGGTGGAGAGGTATAGGAAGGACATTCCAGAGCTTAGGGCCTAGACAAATGAAGGCAAGGCCACCAATGATTGAGTAGCTAGAATAGGGCATGCTCAAGAGGCCAGTACTAGATTATCTCGGAGGTTTGTGGGATTGAAGGAGACTACAGAGATAGGGAGGGGCAAGGCTGTGGAGGAATTTGAAAACAAAGGCGAGAATTTTAAGCTCAAGATTGTGGATGACCGGGCACCAATGTAGGTGAGCAAATATAGGGGTGATAGATAAATGGAACTTGCTGTGAGATAAGGCACAGGCAGCAGAATTTTGGATGACTTCAAGTTTACGGATAGTGGAGTGGGAGGCATGTGTGCATTGGAATAACCAAGTCTGGAGGTAAGAAAGGTATGTGTAAGGGTTTCAGCAGCAGATAAGCTGAGACAAGGGTTAAGTTATGGAGGCAGAAATGGACAAAGTGAATGTGTGGTTGAAAGTTCACCTCAGGGTCAAATATGACACCAAGGTTGCAAAGTGACTGGTTTAGTCTCAAACCGTTGGCAGGGACATAGTCTGTAGCTGGGGAACAAAGTTTGTAGGGGGGAATCACAAACAATGTCTTCAGTTTTCCAAATATTTGATTGAAGGAAATATTTGCTCATTCAGTACTGGATATTGGATAAGCAGTTTGATAATTTAGCAACAGAAGAAAAGTCAAGAAGGGTGGTGGTGAGGTAGAGCTGGGGACCATCAGCTTCCTTGTGATAAGTAACACTGTGTTTCCAGATGATGTTGCTGAGCGGCAGCATGTAGCTGAGATATTGGAGGGAGCAAGGATAGAACCTTCAAGGACACTAGATGTAATGGTATGGGAGCAGGAAGAGAAGCCAATGAAAATAACACTCGGATACAATTACATGGACGAGAATGTAACTGATAGAGAAGAGGAATGAAGATTTATGCATGCCCATTGGTGGTCTGGATGGGAATTGACATGATCTTCTTGGGTCAGATTCTTAGGTCATTTGCATATTAGGTGCAGTAATTAGTATAAATTTTGTGTAAAGTGGATGTGACCTGTGAGAGTGCATGAAAAAGACCATTTTGTTTGAACATTACAGCAATAGACAGGGGGCAGTTGGCAAGGAAGGAGCAGTGCTTAACTCACTCATTTGACTCTGAGCTAAATTTACTGCCTGTCTGAAAATGTGCAAGAATACCTGTGACAAAAGCACCTGGGACATGCAGCTGAACAAGGTAGAAGCACATGGCTCTCAGACACAGAAGAAGATTTCGTCACTGAAAACTCAAAAATTAACATCAGTCTGTTGGGTTTCAATGACAGCAGCTTACCAGAAATGTGACTCGTGTCACCTGAGAGGGAGACGGCACTGGAATGCCCAGACTGCAGATCAGTGTTAGAGGAATTTCCATGACCTGACCTAAGTAGGCAAGTGTCACACTGGTCAATCTCATAGCAACAGCAGTAGGCCTCTTGAGCCATTTAATTAAATCGTGGCTGTTCTATATCTCAATTACATTTACTCACCTTCACTCCAGATCTCTTGGGAAGAATGTTACGAGACTCCGTCAGTGGGTTTGCAGAAGGGGAGGGTGGGGGGGGTGCAGGGTGGTGGGGGGGGGAGTAAAATTCATCACGTGGCCTTTCTGCCTTATACCCGCCCCCGACCTGTCAGAAATGTCATGGGGGTTGGGGGAGGCCTAAGGCAGCCCACCCATCCCTGCCACAATTGAGGCCCTCAAGTGCCCAAGCGCCTCCTGCCTGGCCACAATTTTGAGGCTGGCGGAAGGTTGTCAGGAACAGCGGGGAAGCCCAGCAGGTAAGCTTGCTTGGGTCTTGGGCGGGAAAGGAGGGGTTACCTCCATCAATGGCCCCCTTTCCTGATTGGGGCACTCCCCCTCAAGTTCTGCCCCCCTCCCCCACCAGGTAATCCATTGCCCCTGGCCTATCCAACACTACCCAAGCCCCCCTCGCACCGCCGTGAGCCTCCCATACTTACCTTTGTCCTGAGCTCCTGTTATGACACAGCCGATGGTAAATGCTGAGCTGTTCAAATCCCAAAGGGAGACTTGAAACAACTGCCACAACTTGTTTTGCAGTTTGAATAAATTTCGAGACGCGTGCCTTGAATTCCGTAGTAATAAGACCACCAAGTCTTATAGGTTGTATAAAACAAGATTAACATTTATTAATAATAGAAATGACTTTTAAATACATACATAGATCTACAAATTACTACAATGATAACTTCTAAATTCCATAATCAATCTAACTCCCAGTTACACTTTAATTAAGGCAACAGTAAGACACAAAGGCCAGGATATTTGGGTCGGCAAGCGGGGTGTGGGGCTCGCTCGCCGACATGTAAAATGATGCGGGAAGATATTGGGCGGAACTCCCGACGTCACCCCGCGTCATTTCAATTTCCAAGTCGGCAGGGGCACAGCCGAATCAGCTGTGTGCCCGCCGACCTGTCAACGGCCTATTGAGGCCATTTAAAAAGTAATTGAAATAATTAATGGACCTGCCCATCCAACCTTAAGGTTGGCGGGCAGGCCAGGAACCCTGGCGGGCTTCAGGAAAAGCATGTAAGCTCATCCACACGCGGGATGAGGTTTCATGAGGGTTTTTAAAAATTTAGTGTTTGAATAAAAGTGATGGACATGTCCCAACTCATGTGATAGTATCAGATGAGGGGACGTGTCAGGGAAATTTTATTTTTGCCCATCCACCATTTTTAAATTTGGCACCTATCTCCCTTAGGCAGCACTTAACCTCAGGGAGATGAGTGCGCTCTTTCGCACACATGTGAAAATCCCTCCCCTGCCCAGGGAGCACATAGCGATTCCTGGCGGACATCATGCTGAGTGAGCCTTAATTGGCCCATGGCGGCATGCCCCCAATTGGGGCACCAATCGGAGGCGTGCCTGCACTCGCCCGCTCCTGCACTTCCCCCTCAGTGGGGGAAAGTTATTGCTATAGATTTTAAATTACCCAGGCAAAGAAACATATTACCCTGAACAAGTCGAATTCAAAGTGAGTTCTCTTCACTTCAGTCCCTGGAGACAGCAGCTTGAGGTGTAGATGCTGAAGATTTTTTCAGATTTGTAGGATCTTAAAAAAGCCTAACCTTACACACAGCCTTCACCCTTTTATACACATCTTCATACATATCCTCCTCTTTGAATGCAAATATCTATTGTTTCGTTAGGCAGGATTTTTCATATGGCGGGAGGGCTCAGCGGGAGCTGGCGGGGGTGGGCGCAGAGCCCATCACTGCCCGCGATTGGCTCCGCGCCGCCATTTTACACGAGCGGGCCAATTGAGGCCCAACCAGTATAATATGCGACTGGCTACCTGTGCGGGCCGGGGGAGGAGGGACCATGCATGCGAAAGAGCGCAGCAATCTCCCTGAGGCAGCTCCGTGCTGGAACCGGAACATTCTGCCCATTATGTCTTTGGACTTTATCTTCCTGATAAAAAAAACCTCTCATAGCACTATGTTTTATCAGTAATCTTTGGGAAAAATAAACACACTGTTTCGAAACTTCGACTGATTAGGAGACACATTTCACTCTCTCTCTTGAAAACAATCTAGCCTGGTTTATTTACAAATGCAAATGTTCCCTTGACGCCTATGTTTCTAAACTTCCCATGTTTACCTCATTAAAATTTCAAACCTAACCCCTCTTCTTCCATCAAAGCACCCAGACTAATTCAATTAAATCACACATACAGACACATAGGCACTGCCCACTATCACTCTATTTTACAATAAATTCCAATAATACTATGAGAATTATTATACATCCCTGACAGCTCCCTGCACTTAAACGTGTGGAACTAGGCGTGGTCCCTGCAGTGGCCACTGCTCCCAATGGCGCTGCTGGGACTAGAGAGTTGCTGGCCAATCAAAGTGGCTGACTGCTCTCTGAGACATGACTTCCACCCAGGGGTATGTGAGGTGAGGAAGCCCTGCCTCCTGCCAATTAACACTCCTCAAAGTGATAAATGACTGTGGGGCAGCCGTCATTCCGTTCAACTTTTTCGGTAACGGGGCTGCAAACCCTGCTCTTCCATACTCTTGCCTCCTAAAAAACAATCTCAGTCTTGAAAGCCCCAGTTGGATGAGTATCCACGACCTTTTGGAGACAGAGGGCAGAATTTTATGTATGACGTGTGGGTGGCGGAGCCCGCACCTCAGCGCTTAAAATGGCGCGCACTGAGGTTGGGCGAGCGTCCCGACGTCAGCACGCGCCATCGCGATATTTAGCTGGGCGGGCGCGCTATGAAGCGCAACGCGTGCCCACCATTAATTAAAGGCCTTGTTAAGGCCCTAAACTCGGCAACTAACGCTGATTTTGAGCAGCCCGTGCGATCTTCGCCTCGGTGCATGGGCCCAACAGGCAGGCGGGTAAGTGATTTTTTAACAAACCTCATCCACGGGCGGGATTTGTGGGCTCAGAGGGGTTGTTCATATTTTATCTGAAGTATTTATTACAGAAAGTGTTTTAAACTTGCCTGTGTGATTGTTAGCAGTTCAGATTAATTTCCAACAGCTTTTTCTGTACTTTGAAGCTTCAGCTCACCAGTCTGCAGACAGTAATCTTTATCGGGCCTGCAGTTTTCCGGAGGCCTCCATTTAGCCTGGGTAAGGATTCTTACATCTCCACTGGAGGCAGCTCCTCTGAGGAGGAAGGGAGGGATAGAATAAGGAGGAGGCCAGGAGTGGACAATCAGCCTCCAGGGGAGCCACCTTTGGGAGGCCAGGCGCAGGCACAAGGGGCGCAGGGCCAAGAGGTAGTCCAAGGTGGAAGGGGCCACAGAAGATGCCACTATCCTGCTGCCAGGGTATACAGGCGGCGAAGCAGCTACCTCAATATGACTGAGGTGCAGTGCCGAAGGAGGCTCCGACTGTCAAGGGAGACAGTGAACTATATCTGTCGGGTGCTTGGCCCTGAGATTTCCCCTAACTGTGTGGGCAGACACCCCATGCCAGCGGCTCTGAAGCTCACAGTTACCCTCCACTTCTATGCCTCTGGCTCGTTTCAGGACTTGGTGGGTGATCTTTGCAGTGTCTCCCGATCAGCTGTCCACACTTGTGTCAAGCAAGTTACAGACGCTCTCTTCAGATGGGCATTGACCTTCATCCACTTCCACTGCAACCAGGCAAGTCAGATACAGCGAACCAGAGGCTTCACGGCCATTGCTGGCTTCCCCCGTGTCCAGGGTGCTATAGACTGTACACATGGGGCCATCAAGGCGCCAGCAGGTGAGCCCGGTGCCTTTGTCAACAGGAAGTGCTTCCACTCCATGAACGTGCAGATAGTGTGTGATCACAGGATGCTGATTCTGCAAGTTTGTGCAAGGTACCCAGGCAGCTCCCATGACGCCTACATCCTCAGACACTCCCAGGTGCTGGGGCTCTTCAGTGCTCCAGCCCGGCTGGATGGTTGGCTGCTGGGTGACAAGGGCTATCCCTTCAGAAGGTGGCTCATGACGCCTCTCCGCCATCCAAGAACAGAAGCTGAGCAGCGCTACAATAGGAGCCATGGCACCACAAGGGCTGTGGTGGAGAGAGCCATCGGTATTCTCAAGATGCGCTTCCGTTGCCTGGACCACTCAGGAGCGCACTCCAGTACCCCCCAGATCGAGTCTCTGTGATCGTGGTAGCATGCTGCACTCTCCACAATCTTGCGCTGGAAAGGGGGGATGCAGTTGATGATGAAGCCCTTGACACAGTGGATGAGGCTGCACATGATGAATCCAGCAGTGGCTCAGAGGATGTGGAAGCATAGGGCAATGATGAGGGGCAGCACGCCGACCCACTACTACACCAAGGAGGCAGGGACACCTGGAACACTTTAACCCAACGAACCTTCAGCTAGCTCCACACACATGGATCAGCAGGACCAGCATTGCCTGGCGCTTCCACACGTGGCACTTAGGTGCTACATCTTCCACCTCATCAGCTGCAACTAAGGGCTTAGTACAGAAACCTCAATGTCCGCTCAAACACTCATGAGATATTTGTGAAACATACAAATGCAGCACAAAGGAAACACCCACAGCCATGGTCAGAAATGTGGACTTTATTCCCACCAAAGTAAACAACAAACGTCACTCTGACACAGATAATGAAACATTCCCTAATCTCAGGCCAACACAAAATCACCAGTGACAAACCCGTCGAGTGCCTAACGCGCCTTATGCTTTCGTTTGCAGGTGCTACATCTAGGTGCCGCCCCATTGCTCAGAGTAGCTTGTGAGACAGCCTGTTGACTCTGCTGTCCTGTTGGCCTCGATGACCTTGGCGGCCGTCCTCTGGCCTGTGGAGCCTGTGATGGCCCCGCCTGGGAGGGAGTGGCCAGTTCCAGAGCTGGCACCTCCCCAGTTGTCGCATCAACGGATGCAACGGTCACTGGCAGAGTGGTGGAGGAGCTGCTGCCCTCATCCGGAGCGCCCTGAGAGGCACATTGGACCTCCCTGCTCACCGCAGATGGATGGGCACCGAGTGGCGACACTTGGTGCCCAGAACATCTAGGACATTGCCAATGACCACCTGTGGCCATTAGCGCTGTGAGGGCTTGCAGGTCAGAGTGTAACCCAATCAGAAGATTCTCAATCTGCTGGAAGCCCCTCTCCATGAGAGTCGCCAATCTCTCAATGGAGGAAGCCTGAAGCTCTGTCCTGAGTTTAATGCCATCACTGACACTCTGCCTGGACTCCACCACCACAGAGACCAAGTGAAGCACACCCTCATGCAGCCCTGCCAGATGCTCCTGCGCACCCTGCCGCTTGTCCTGCAGCTGCTGCATGGCTGATATCTCCAGAGGCACATCATCACTGCCTGACTCAGCACGTGCCTGGTTCCCTGCAGTCCTCCGGCTGCTGGCGCCATCGGCACTCTCTGTCCGTGCCATCTCCTCCAGCGATTGTGAAGTGCCCTCTCCACTATGCCCCGGGACACTAGCCAACATCATAATCCCCACCGATGTGTTTGTAGCTGCGCTGGTGCCTGGCTCGCTGAAAGGATGTGATGCAAGTTTCAAGTTGCAAGTGTTGGCCCTCAGGAGGTGGGCTCTGGACTTGTTGGTGGCAGCCATGGGGTGGTGATGCTGAAATTAACAACAAGGACAGTGCATCAGTTAGCGTTCAGTCTATAACACCCTTCATCCCTTTCCCCCCCCACCGCCCCGGCTCATAATGTGCTCAACCTTCAAGAACCTAAGGAGACGTATATTGGTGGGGTGGTAAATAGTCAAGAGGAGGCCCAAACATTACACGCGCATACAGACAGGCTGGTCAGATAGCCTAAGGAATGCCATATGGAATGTTATATGGATAAGTGTGAGGTTATGCACTTGGGCAAGACAAACAAGGTACGGGACTACATGAGTAATGGTAGGACCATGGAAAGTCACAACGATTACAGGGACCTTGCTGGGCAGACCCGTTAAGGTAGCAGAACAGGAACATAAGGCATTTAACAAGGTCAAAGCCAGACTTGCCTTTATTAGCCGAGGAATAGAATGTAGGAAAAGGGAGGTCATGTTGCAAGTGCAGAAAACGCTGTCGAGGCCACATCTACACTTCTGCGTTCAGTTGTGACCTGCGCTTCATGGGAGGGATGATCTTGGAGTGGGGAGAATGCAGAGGTTCCTGACCTGGATGCATGCTGGCCTGGAGAGTTGGAGTTATGAGGAAACATTGCAAACACTTGTGACATTTGCCGTGGAACACAGGAGATTGACAGGTCACATTATTGACCTTCTTACCGTTATGAGGGGCATAGAACGGGTGGACAGAAGGCAACATTTCCCCTTGGCGCAGGGATGACTAATGTGGTGGCATTTATTTAAGTTGAGTGCCATGAGGTTGACAGGTGAGGTTCTGAGGACCTTTTGGACAGAGTAATGTGGGACGCACTGGCTGAAAGGGTGGTGGAGGTACAAACCCTCCTAAGATGCAATAAGTCTTTGGATGTGCAGCAGCGATGCCATGGCATGTTAGGCCATGGGGATAGTGGACAGAAATGGGATAAGGTGACTTTGGAAGGTACAAGAGACGCGTATCCTCAAGGGGCCGAGGGACCTTTGTGTATGACCTACACGTCTGACTGTATCAGTCTGTGAATGAGCAGTGTTGCTGCATTAACGATTGCAGCAAGCATCAGTGCTTTGGATGGTGGGGGAGACAGAGTGGATGGGACTGTGGCCCTCAAATACCTGGCCGCTGCACCCCAGCCTCACCGACACCTGCCGACCTGGCCTCCTCTCCAGCTCCTTGGCCAGCTATTATGCTCTGTTTTTGCCTGCAGAACAGAGAAGAGCATTTATTAGGGCTGTTTGCTCATGTACTCTGCACCCGCACGCCACACCCCAACCACAGTGGCCCATCTGAGGCCTCTAGCGGCTCCTGTCCACACTACTGGTGACCAGTCACCAGAAGATAGTATGGCTGCTCCTAACCCCCTCCCCCAACGGCCACATTGGACACATTCGGCATCCATCACTTTGAATAGCACACGGGTCTTAGCGCCCATGGCAAGGAGGCGCAACTAGGTGCGGCGCCGAGGCCAACAGATGGCTCTTGGCCACGACACCTTGAGGCTCCCCTTCCACCATCTCATCACCATCAATAAGACATGTGTTGGAGTTCTGAGTATGTGTCTAGCTGCCTCCCCTGCAGGTTGCCCCCAGACTACTCAAATGCGACAAACATCAATATATGCTGCGGGGAGAACCCATCTTCTCCTCAACCACTAAGGCTGATGTAAGCATGGTCACTATCTGTTTGCCCACCCAGCATGTGCCAAACGCCCAATGCAGTAACGACACTAAGACATGGTGGAGGCGGGGGGTCTCAAAGGCTAAGGCTACCCTCTGGGAAATAATGGCCAAGGCTGTCATGGTACTCACCCTTCCAGAGCACAACAAATCATTGAAGCGCTTGCGGCACTGGGTTCCTGTGCGCCGCACAGCATCCTGAGAGCTAACAGCCTCCACCACCTCCTGCCACACCTGCCTGGTCACGTGGGGGTCCCTCCTCCACCCATCCTCGGGAAACAACACCTCCCAACAATTTGACACCTCTTCCAGGAGATCAGCAAGGCAGGCATCAGAGAACCATCTGCCCTCTTCCTCCTCCTCTGCCCTGACCTCCTCTGGAGCCCGGTCGCTGGCCATGGTGAACAGTCTAAAGGAGGCTGCCTGGCCTTTCTTTATACAGACTGCCGGTTCCCCATTGGAACACGCCCGCCGCACATTTGAATTTCCTGCTGTATACGGGAGTCTGAAACGCGCTGGGCGGGCCTTAATTGGCCCGCCAGCGCAAACTGGTGGCGCGGCCCGTTTCGCCGGCGGGGACCGGCTACGCGCCCGCTGCTGCCCGCCTGACCACCTGCCCGCCTGACAGACAAGCATAAAATTCTGCCCAGAATTCCAAATGTTTACTGTCCTTTATATGAAAAATTGTTTCCTTATTTCACTCCTGAATGGGAAATTTACATTTTTTAAGATTGTATTTCCATGTTCTGGATTCCCCCACCAGGTGAAATGATTTCTCAATATCCACCCTATCAAATCCTTTTATCAGTTTAAATACTTCAATCAGATTACCTCGCAATCTTCTATACTGAAGGGAATACAAGCCAAGTTTATGCACCTTGTCCTCATAACTTAACCCTCTAAGACTCAGTGTCATTCTGGTGAATCTATGCTGCCAGCTCTCTAAGCCCAATATATCCTTCCAGAGTGGCAGTGCCCAGAAATGAACACAGTACACTGCAGAACAATTTCTTCTCTTCTGTATTTCAAACACCTTAAAATAATGGCCAACATTTAATTTGATTTAATTTTGCCTTTACAACTGGAGCTATTCTGCTTCAAATTTACATTAAAATTAAAACCTGCCATTATAACCATATTGTTTCTGCTACATTATTCCCTGATCCCCATATCAATATATTTTCTCACTAATCTGTCCAGAAAAAACAGGACAAATCGAACCCAGAATTACTGCCCCATCAGTCTACTCGGTCATTTGCAAAGTGATAGGAAGAGTCATCGACAGTGTGATCAAGCGGGTCTTACTCAACAGTAACTGCTCATTAATGGTCAGTTTAGGTTTCGGCAGGGCCACTCAACTCCTGAGGCCATTACAGCCTTAGTCCAAACATGGACACAATAGCTGAACTCCAGAGGTGAGGTGAGAATGACTGCCCTTGACATCAAGGCATCATTTGACCGAGTGTAGCATCAAGGAGCCCTAGCAAAACTGGAGTCGATGGGAATCAGGGGAAAAAGCTCTCCACTGGTTGGAGTCATACTTAGCACAAAGGAAGATGGTTCTGGTTGTTGGAGGTAAATTGTCTTAGTTCCAGGACATCGTTGCAAGAGCTCCTCAGGGTAGTGTCCTAGGCCCAACCATCTTCAAATTCATCAATGATTTTCCTTCCATCAGGTCAGAAGTGGGGATGTTTGCTGATGATTGCACAATTTTCAACACCATTCACGACTGTTCAGACATTAAACGAGTCCGTGGCAATATGCAGCAAGACCTGGGCAATATTTAGGTGACTGATAAGTGACACAACATTCATACCATATAAGTGCCAAGCAATGACAATCCCCAACAAAAAAGAATATAACCATCTCCCCTTACATTCAATGTCATGATCATCACTGAATCCTGCAATGTCAACTTCCTGGGAGTTACCATTGACCAGAAAATGAACTGAACTGAATATAATTACTGTGGCAACAAGAGTGGGTCAGAAACTGGGAATTCTGCAGTGAGTAACTCGCCTCCTGACTCCCCAATGCTTGTCCACCATCTAAATGGCAAAAGTCAGGAGTGTGAAGGAATACTCACCACTTGCCTGGAGGAGTGCAGCTCCAGCAACATTCAAGATGCTCAACATCATTTGGGACTAAGCAGCTTGCTTGATTGGCCACCACCTTGAAAAACCATTCACTCGATTCACCACCAACAGTAGCATCAGTGTATACCACCTACAAGGTATTCTGCATCAATTCACCAAGGCTCCTTCGACAGCACCACCCAAACCCACAATTGCTACCACCTAGAAGGACAAGGGCGGCAGATACATGGGAACACCACCACCTGCAACTTCCCTTCCAAGCTACACACCACCCTGACTTGGAACTATATCACTGTTCCCTCACTGTCGCTGGGTCGGTATCCTGGAACTCCCTCCTAACAGAGCTGTGGGTGTACATACAGTACATGGGCTGCAGCAGTTCAGAAAGGCAGCTCACCACCTCCTTCTCAAGGGTAATTAGGGATGGGTAATAGAAGCCAGTGACGCCCATATCCCGTGAACGAATAAGAACAAATACATCATCCTGGCAGTAGATCTCTGGACAACTCTTAGCACATTCTTCTATCCTTTACTGTTCCTTGGTTTTACTTATACTGTTTCCACTGTCTATTCACCCTGACTGAAGTTACATCTCTGCACTGCTGGAGTTCTTTTTTCTCTCAATATTACCACTCCCCCATTTTCCCAATTTCCCTGCCCTTTTAATGATCCAGTGGTCTGGATCATTTAGCTACCAATCAGCTTTCAGCCATGTCTCTGTAATAGTCATTATATCATGCTCTTTAAACTGATTTATGGGCGAATTTTTTGCTCAGCATGCGGTTGCACACCCGACACGCGCACAATGACGTTGGGTGAGCATCCTGATATCATTGCGCGATATTTCAGCTGGCGGGCATCCGCTAAACTTGGAAGCGCACCTGCTGACAATTAAGAGGGCTATTAAGCGCAATTAACTTGGATTTTTCACTGCCTGTCCAACCTTACGGTTGGCGGGTGGGCGAATCAGCTAAGGCGGCCTTTGCATTTTTCACGAGACCTCATCCAAGGGCAGGATGAAGTTTCCATCATTAAATTTTTAAAAATAAAAATGTTTGGACAGAATTATCATGTTGTGTATGTTCCGATGACTGACTCTGATGCGTGGGCAATTTTTTCGAGTTTTTAAAATCTTTATTTTGTGTATTTAAATTCTTCAGCTCCCTGGGCAGCTCTCTGCCTTCAGGGAGCTTTCATTCCGCACTCCACCCCCCGCCTGCCCTGACTTCAGCACTTACCATCCTCCCGGCCCCAACCCAGGCAGCGCTGATCGTATCAGCGTGCGCTTCATGCTGACTGGCCGTTAATTGGTCAGCCAGCATGAAATTGCGGTCGGGGGTCAATCACGGTTGGCGGTTTGTTTCCCAGCTATTATATGCTCAAGCGTGTCGGGTGTGCAGCCGCACGCTGAGCAAAAGATTCTGCCCATAAATCAGTTTAAAGGGCATGATATAATGGCTATTACAGAAACATGGCTGAGACATGGCACTTAGATAAGCTCAAGGTAATCAGGTGGAGTCAACATGGTTTTGTTAAAGGGAAATCATGTTTAACCAACTTATTAGAGTTCTTTGAGGGGAACCGGTAGATGTACTGTACTTAGATTTCCAGAAGGCATTAGATAAGGTGCCACATCAAAGGTTATTGCGGAAAATAAAATCTCGTGCTATAAGGGTAACATATTGTCATGGAATAGAAGATTGGCTGGCTAACAGGAAGCAGAGAGTAGGCATAAATGGGTCTTTTTCAGATTGGCAAGACGTAACGAGTGGTATGCCACAGGGATCAGTGTTGGGACCTCAAGTGTTTACAATTTATGTAAATGACATGGATTAAGGGATGGTTGCCAAATTTTCTGATGACACAAAGATAGGTAGGAAAGTAAGTTGTGAAGAGGACATAAGGAGGCTATAAACAGATATAGATAGGTTAAGTTAGTGGGCAAAGATCTGGCAGATGGAGTATAATGTGGGAAAATGTGAGATTGTCCATTTTGGCAAGAAGAATAAAAGAGAGGCATATTAACTAAATGGTGAGAGATTGCAGAGCTCTAAAATGCAGAGGGATCTGGGTGTCTTAGTGCATGAATTGCAAAAGCTAGCATGCAGATACAGCAAGTAATTAGGAAAGCTAATAGAATGTTGTCATTTATTGTGAGGGGAATTGAATACAAAAGTAGGGATGTTATGCTTCAGTTAAATGAAGCACTGGTGAGACCACATCTGGAGTACTGTGCATGGTATTGATCATCTTATTCAAGGAAGGATGTAAATGCTTTGGAAGCACTTTAGGGAAGGTTTACCAGGCTAATACTAGGGATGGGTGGATGGTCTTATGAGGAAAGGTTAGGCAGTCTAGACTTGTATCCGCTGGAGTTTAGAAGAGTAAGAGGCGACTTGATTGAACATAAGAGACCCTGAGGGGTCTTGACAGGGTGGATGTGGAGTGGATGTTTCCTCCTGTGGGAGAACCTAGAACTAGGGGTCACTATTTAAAAATAAGGGTTGACCGTTTAAAATGGGGATGAGGCGAATCTTTTTCTCACAGATGGTCGTGAGTCTTTGGAACTCTCTTCCTGAAAAGGCGGTGGAAGCAGAGTCTTTGAATATTTTTAAGGCCGAGGTGGATAGATTCTTGGTAAGCAAGGAGGTGATAGGTTATTGGTAGTAGGTGGGATGCAGATTTGAAGTTACTATCAGACTAGCCATGATTTTATTAAATCACAGAGCAGGCTCGGGGGGCCGAATGGCCTACTCCTGCTCCTTGTTCATATAATCCTTTTGTTTGCTAGTCTGCAGCTCAATCTGGCATTCAGTATGTGACTGATTTCATGTAAAGTAAAAATTTTCATCATTTTCCCTTTAGAACTCCAGAAGCAGCAAGATAGGACCATGGGGTTTTCAGTGATTGCATGACTTCCTCCAGTCTTCCATGCCATATCACTCTGTGGACTCCTTCGCATGATCCCACTGTCTTCATGAATCTCATGATCTTCCACTCTATGTCTATGTCTGCTTGCCTGGCAGCTTACTCTCTCCCTTCAGGTACCATGCCCTAAAAGGGCATTGGCGACCATGGACTTCTATGTTAATCTGGATCTAGAGGCATGTATCATCTTCATGGGTGGTACATTTATCCAATTTGCGAGGCTCTTTATAAAGATTGTTCTTTGTCCAGCTTGATCTCTTTTACCATTGATTTTTTCCATCAGCATTAGACTTTTTAAATTATGATTTCCTATTAAGTGCCCAAGAATATCCAACTGCCTCTTCCTGATCTTGGGCAGCAGAATTTTGTCGGTCTCAGAATTTACTAACACCTATTCACTGATTGTGTGACTTGTCTAAGATATCTTCATTATTCGCCTCAAAAACCACAACCCTGTAGCCTCAATTCTTCTCTGCATTTCTTTGCTGATCATCCAACACTCACTTCCACATATCAAAATTAGTGTGATGTAGCACTCCAGGATTCTCTCAGCTTTGTTTTCATGGCTAAAGTTGAAGTGGATCATAATCTTTTTCATTTTTTGGAATGCATCTTTGGCCATTTCAATCTTTTGTCTTATTACTTGGTCTCACTTTCTGACCTATCTTAACATACTTCCTAGGTAACAAAATGTGCCTACCTGTTTGATCTTTTCATTCTTCACTGTAATCTTACATTCTGGTATGAGTTTGCTTTTGGACAATTTGGACAAATTTTTCTGACAGCTGCCATGTTTTAATATTGTGTCAGCCTCCCATCTTCCTACTTCTTGTCCCTTAATGGCAAGTGACAGGTTCGCTGCTTAAGGACAAGGACTACACTGGGTTCTCTGGCCAATTGATCCCCTCAGGAACGCACTCTATGTGGCTGCACATCCCTACAATCAGATTCATGGCTTGACTAGAGGTCTCATCAAACAGACAATTTAAGCCCTCAAGGAATGATTCCAATGCCTGGTTAGGTCTGATGGCTTCCTCCAATATCACCTCAGAAGAGTGTCATATATCATAATGGTTTGTTGTCAGCTTCATTTGTTTTGTTCTGTAATGAGTGTCATGAAGCTATTAATGTATATAATATTATTGGAAAGTATTTTTCTTTTAAAATGGAGGTTTAGTCTGTGGGTGTGTCTTAATTGGATTAAAGCCAGCTAGTCTGGGTGCTTTGATGTGTACTAGCTTTGATATCTAAGTGAGATAGAGTGCATTTACATTTTTTGAATAGAGCATTCAAGAAGTGGGGTGAAAACTGACACCTATCTAGCAGATACCAAGCAATATATTACTAATAAAATTGGTACTACGAAAGGGGTTTTATTGTTAGCGAGGTTTAGTTCAGAGGCTGGTGATACAATGAGAATTTACATTCAATGGGCTGCGTTAGGTATAACAAGACAACTGTTTTGTGTGTGTAGAGCAGAGGCAATGTGAGATCAAAAGGCAGCTGTAAGCCTCCAACTGTCTCCACAGGAACCAAAGTGAAAACACCCTCATTTTGAATTTGTACGGTGAAAATGCTTTGTCTGGTATCTGGTTAAGTCTATGGGTTGCCGTGCCTTAATGGAGATTAATTTGGGAATTTGTTATAAGTTATGATAGTAGTAATTTGTAGCCCTGTGTATATATATTTTAACCTGTGTAAATTAATAAAATGTTTAATTTAGCTCGAGAACTGGTGGTCTGATTCCTGAATTTAGAGTCACATCTCAAACATAACACTTAAAATTATAGGTTATGACAGTTGTTTAAAGTTCTCCTCTGGGATTTTTAAATAACTCAGCTTTACCATTTGCATTAGTCATAATAATGAGACAAGTACCTTTGAATGAGGGCTTATAGCATGATAATGAGGGGGGACTGATAACATGGTGGAGGAGGAGAAATGCTGTGGAAGTGGAAGAGTTCCAACAGTTATCTTCACTGCAACCAGATCTCTTTGTAAGGTGAACAATCCTTGCCCACCCCCATTACACATCTGTCATGTTCACATTATTCCCAGTCTTTCCACCCTAAAATCAATTGTATCCATCCAGACACCAATGCCAATGAAATCTGTTCCATGCAAGATCTTTAGGCCAACCCTGTGGCCACCAATAAAAAGTATTTAAATTAGACAAAGACTTTTCAGTGGAACTGGGAAAAGCAGGAGTGCTTCTCTCAACTCCGCAGTCCTAGCAACCCCCTCCCACCCCAACTCTCCAATTGCCCGATTCAACCCCACTTACCTGAGGAAAGCTGAAGGCATCCCAACATTAATTTACCTCATGTGGTAAATTAACTGGAGTGACAGGCACTGGCAACCCATCCTGATGATGCCAATGAGAGCTAACTACATTTTTTTTTTGCCAATGTCAAGCAGGTGGAGGAAGCACATGGTTTCACGAGGATTGCAAGCTTCACAATGGTGCAGGATGATATTGACTGCATGCCTATCACTTTTCAGGCGATGCATGTCAACTCTATCATATGCCATGGAATTACCAAAAGGGATTCATGCCCCTCCATGTCCAGTTGACATGTGACCATGCAGATCCATATATGATATCCCGAGGCTTTCATTCTGCAGCAGTCTGCTGTGCCAGCTGCATTTGACCCACCGTGGCAAACTTAAAGGTAGCTAATGGGTGAAAAAAGACTATCTGCTGGTGATGGAGGAGCTGGTCACATAGTGGTAATGTCACTGGATTAGTCATCCAGAGATCCAGGCTAATGTGCTGGGGACATGGGTTCAAATCCCACCATGGCAGCTGGTGGGAGACTGTAGATGGCCTTGGAAGATTCCCTTGAGCAGTTCTAGGTCATCTTAATTGGCCTGGTGGGGAGCAGTCTGGGCTTGCTACTGACAGGTAACTGGCAGAGTGGTGGAGGCGGGGATGTAGGAGAATGTATGCTGACTCTCTGAGAGGGGCCAGCAGGTTTGTGCTCCATGGGGCCACTGCCACTCTGTGGTGACTCAGCAATCCTAGTAATCTATTGGTTTTCTGGACTGTCGTGACACCCTGCCAGCTCCCTGGACAGTTCTGTGACACCCTGCCAGCTCCCTGGACTGTCCTGTGACACCCTGCCAGCTCCCTGGACTGTCCTGTGACACCCTGCCAGCTCCCTGGACAGTTCTGTGACACCCTGCCAGCTCCCTGGACAGTTCTGTGACACCCTGCCAGCTCCCTGGACAATTCTGTGACACCCTGCCAGCTCCCTGGACAATTCTGTGACACCCTGCCAGCTCCCTGGACAATTCTGTGACACCCTGCCAGCTCCCTGGACAGTTCTGTGACACCCTGCCAGCTCCCTGGACAGTTCTGTGACACCCTGCCAGCTCCCTGGACTGTCCTGTGACACCCTGCCAGCTCCCTGGACTGTCCTGTGACACCCTGCCAGCTCTCTGGACTGTCCTGTGACACCCTGCCAGCTCCCTGGACTGTCCTGTGACACCCTGCCAGCTCCCTGGACTGTCCTGTGACACCCTGCCAGCTCCCTGGACTGTCCTGTGACACCCTGCCAGCTCCCTGGACTGTCCTGTGACACCCTGCCAGCTCCCTGGACTGTCCTGTGACACCCTGCCAGCTCTCTGGATTGTTCTGTGACACCCTGCCAGCTCTCTGGACTGTCCTGTGACACCCTGCCAGCTCCCTGGACTGTCCTGTGACACCCTGCCAGCCCCTTTGCACACTGTTATCCATACAGATGATAGCCTAGGTCTAGGTTTGCATGGCGGCACTTGGATTTAAGATTAGCTGCTGTTTACATTGTCATGGAAGCTGTGATATCTGCCTTCTGATGGTTGGGCCCACAAGTATGTTGATGGAGATTAATGCCAGACATGATCCAAGCTCTGCGCAAATCACTGTGCCAAGTTAATGCCAGACTCCTTCATGCTTCTTGACAGTCATCGCAGGCTTTCTGGCAGACATCCCAATGCACCAGGCAGTTGTCTGTGCATATTCATCAGTGTTCCTCTGTTGACCTCCCCGGTAAAGTTTTAATCTGAATCCTCTGCTGCAGGTTCCTGTGTGACCTTGCCCTCCAGCGAGCTGATACCTGCGCTACACCTGGCTGCAATCCATTCATGCTTACTGTCTCATCTCATGCAAATCCGGCCTCTAATCTTTCCATTAACAAACGTTGAGTGTCAATATCTGAGCTGGTGTCAGTGACTGTGAAATCAAGTGACAGTGCTGTGTCTTTGACATCACTTCGTTCTTGGTGTTCCTTCAATGTCTGGTCAGGTTGCACCTCTTGGTTATCTGAAAGGGAAAGGTACATGGCTGGAGGTTTTTTCCCAAGGCTATTTTACATTGTCCTTTTAGGTCTCACATGGCCCCCCAGCATAGCCTTCTACCCTTCTTTATATATGTTTCTCTCTTTGCAATCTGTGAATTCCATTGTTCTACATGTCTTTGGAAATTTACTTTACCCATAATATAAAAATCTTTCATGTCGCCAATATAGTCAGTACCTTTGGGAAAGATAAACATACTACTTGGCCTTGCTTATCTTGTTAGTTGGAAACATCCTATCATCCCTTTGAAACCTAAACAAACCCTTTACTTATCTAAAAATGCAAATTTCCTTCACACCCTACATGCTGCTGTCATCCATGTTTACTCATTAGCATTTCAAATGCCTTTTACACCTAACTTCTTTTGATAATTTCAACCATGCAGTCTATCTGACTCCAATTTAATTCTTTCACACAGATAGAACCACACACACTCACACCCATAAACTTACTTTATAATAAACCACAATAATATTATGAAAAATATGCTAGTTTCATGACAAGTAAGATCTGATCAATACTTCTATTGTCTACCCAGAATGATTTTGAAGCCTTGGCTACATAATGAGGGGTTGATGGTGGCCATTCACACCTGCTAATGATTTAAGTGGTTTCTGCAGCTCTCTGTTACATGTTGAGCTCAGAGACAGTGGGTCCATTGATTTTGAACTTTGGGTAACTCCACAAACAATAGGAGGTGTGAATTCCACAAATAGTTTTTGTCTTGTATTTCCATTCAAGAAAGGCACTCTGTGGTCATTCAATTAGGAACTTTCCAGAGACTTGAGACACTTCTGAGTCAATGCAAAAATTGCAGAAGTCACCTGATCCTCAGCAACCATTTTAGCAGCCTTGTTGTAGTGTCTAATTTTCAAAGAAAATACAGTTCCAGAAAATTTCTATACTGAATACAGTCCATGTTTAGAGTTATGGATGGGACATGCTTTTATTGGGCATGACAGGCGGGGAGGATGTTCACAAGCCTTCCTACCTGGACATATTCAGGGCAGAGGCAGGAAGACTGTGGGGTTCCCACCCACCACCCTTCTGCCCCATTAAGTGCCCCCCTGCTTCCAAACTCAACTCAGAGAAAGGCATTAAATTCCATCCATCTTTCCTATTTTCCAATTTCTCCACCAAGACCACCAGGCCATCATCCAAAAATCTTGGAGCTCATTCTCTCCCATATGCCATTCTTCACTGTTTCCCATGTCAGATTCATTTACCATGCACTGCCATCATCTACTCCAGCTATGATGCACCTGACTTTGAGGCGCAGACTAACTTAAAGCAGTGCAGATGAGTTTTAACTGATACTAGGAAGTTCTAATTGTAGGCCCCGTACTGGTGCATGCAGCTAATGAACAGGCTGGTTAGCGGTGGCTGCAATCAGAAATCATTCAAGTAAGCAAGCAGCACAAAGATAATGTGCTGCCTGCATTACATTGAACATGCACAGGTAAATTGCAAACCATGATCCCCAGGCTAGTTATTGGGTGGGGGTACTAACTAACTTATCTCCCTTTGAACAGAGAAATTTCCAGATTTACTTGATAAAATCCAACAGAAATTTGTTGCTTTGATTTAACATTTAAAGTATTTTGTGATCTTCCTTCAGAGAATCTCAGAAATGTAGCAGAGAACTTTATTTACAAAGAAATAGGATATCTTTCCCACACAAGTAATTGTGAACTGAAAAATATTTCAGCCAGAATAATAAGTTGCAATTACAAGATTGTTAGGTGTAAATTGATGCATTACGGGAAGACTGTGATGTAGTGGTAATATCACTGAACTAGTAATTTAGAGATCCTGTCTAGTGTTCTGAGGGACAAGGGTTCAAATCCCATCACAGCAGCTGGAATTTAAATTCATTTTCAGTTATTAACAATCTGGAATTGAAAACCTAGTCTCAGTAATTATGACCATGATTGTAGTAAAATCACATCTGGTTCATTAATGTCCTTTAAGGAAGGAAATCTGCTGCCCTTACCTGGTCTGATCTACACATGGGGCAGAAGATTGTTGTCGGCATGTGGGGGTGGGCCCGACATGCCGACGTGTAAAATGACGTGCGATGACGTCGGGCGTGCGTCCCGATGTCATTGTGCTGTCTCACGATGTTTCGTTCGGCGGGCGCACGCCGGAGTCAGATGCACGCCTGCCGAACTATCAACAGCCTTTTAAGGCCAATAAAAAAATAATTAAAGTTGTTAACAACACTGCCCATCCAACCTTAATGTTGGCAGCCAGGCGAAGAGTCCAAGTGGCCTTCGCGTTTTTCAGGAAACCTTATCCACAGGCAGGATGAGGTTTCCTGAAGGTTTTATAAAATAGTTAAATAAATTTTGCAAAATGCACAAACATGTCCCAGCTCATGTGACACTGTCACATGCGGGGACATGTTTAAATAATTTTTTACTTCATTTATTAAAAAGTTTTATGATCAACTTAATCTCCCTGAGGCAGCTCCATGCCTCAGGGAGATTGATGAGCGCGAAAGAGCGCAGACTCTGACTCTCCCTCCTCCCTCTGCCTGCACAGGCAGCGCTGAGTGCTACCGGCCGCGTGTAATGCTGGGCGGGCCTTAATTGGCCTGCTCGTGTAAAATGGCGGCATGCAGCCAATTGCAGGCAGCGATCGGCTCTGCGCCCGCCCTCGCCTGCTCCCGCCCAGCCTGCCCGCTATAGGAAAGTTTCTACCCGTGACTCCAGACCCACAGCATTGTGGCTGACTCTGAAATGGTGTGGCAAGCCGCTCAGCTCAAGGGCAATTAGGGATGGGCGACAAATGCTGGCCTTGCCAGTGATGGCCACATTCCATGAAAGAATGAAAACAATGCTTTATAGCTTTCAAGTCCAATCATAGTAGACTGCTTAAAAAATTTTACTGCTTCGACTGGCACACAGAAACTAAGTATAGAGAATATGAATAAAAATTAAATCTACACGTCATCCTTTCTGAATGATCAATAGAGCATGATTATTATTGGAGCTGTCTATAACCTTAGTTACTGAGACAAAATAATATTGACCTGGTTGAATAGAACTGTTATTTCGATATATGAAGCTTTATTGATGTATTTGCTTATGTAAAGATATTGACAGTGATTCAGTAAACCCTCCTATCAGGGTTGCATTAGTCATGTAAAAATAGAGAGAATAAACACAATTGTCTGGAAATTACAGATAAAAACACAAACAGCGTGAAATTGAGATCTGTATTGCTTGCGTTTTGGGTGCTACAAGTGCTGTTTGGGGACTAAAATGGCATCCACGCCAGGCACATTCAGATTTTTGGGGAGAATTGCACCTGACTCCATACTGATGAGGGCATTAGCGTGAGGATAGTGAATGCCCACTAAAATATGCAGAGCAGGCACATTAAACAGCAGGCAATGCTAACCTAACACCAAAGGCACCATTTTGGAGCTCAATGCTCCAATTAATGTCCTCTCATAACTTCTCACAGCCAAACATGCATTCAAAATCAGGAAGGATATTAAAGGGATCATCAACTACCTACAGATCAGTTGCTGGAGAATTTCTTCTGGCTGCTACTTTGAAATTATAAATGTTTGGTGCTTTCTAGAGTTGTCTCAAGTTGCAAAAGTCTGCGGGGATTGGTGTGGTTGGTGCTGAAAGACACTTTGCTGCCTTCAAGGCTTCTGCACAAACCAGTTGCTCCAAGGCATGGGGGCACAATTAAGCATTCCCCTGGGAACACAGCATGACTTGGGGAATGAACAGAGGCGATGGTGAGCATACTCAAAGCTACTCGAAGAGGGAGGAGGAGGAGTGGAGGAAGAGTTCACATCTGTCATTTCTGCCCATGGTGTTCAGAAAGCAAGTCTACCTGAAACATAGCAAGAAACAACGTGTGAGATGTTTGTGTTTCAGCTAGGATATTCTGGATGAATCTGCCACCTGCTGTAGCCACAAGTGTATCTTCAGATCAGGGTCAGACATGCATTGCTAATGGTTGAAAATGTGACTGTGGCGATAGACTTTTATGCACCTGGCTTCTTCCAGGCTGGAGCTGGAGATATTTCTAACATCTGACAGTTTGCCGTGCACCGTTGTGTAAGAGAGATCACTGATACTGTCTGTTCATTGAGAGTTTACTACATTTCATTCCTTCTTGCCAAGGACATCACTGCTTGAGTTCCTCAGTGTAGTATCCTAGGTCCAACCATTTTCAGCTGCTTCATCAATGACCTTTCCTCCAACGTAAGGTCAGAAGAGCAGATTTTGTTGACAATTGCATAGTTTTCAGTACCATTCGCAACTCTTCAGATGCTGAAGCTGTCCGTGTCAATATGCAGCAAGACCTGGACAACATTCAGGCTTGGGCCACTAAGTGGCATGTCCTTATCCCTATATTGGCCGGCAGACCCTCGTCCATGGGGTCAGGGCATTCTGGCAATTCCTTCTAGCTCCAGATAGATCTTTCTTCCTCCTTCCCACAAGAGAGAGGGAATTGTGTCAGTGAGTATTGTGGAGCCTGTTTAGCTGATGTGACAATTATTGTTGAATAGCTGGCAGTGTGTGCAAACTCTGAGGCAGGAAGCTATGCATACTGACTTATAGAAGCTGTTCCTAGGTGAGTGATGGGGGTGTGGTCAATGTGTTTGTGGCTACTGATGCAGTTGGTAGGATACACCATTTGAAAATGCATTTACTGAACTTGACCACTTGTGTAAGGTCATTGACCTTCTTGCCGCACTGCATCCAGGTCCTTGGCCTCCATGGCTATCTTCTCCCACTACCTTTTGAGCATGTGTCTGGAGGGTCCTCTGCCCCACTGCAGGTACTACCTCCTCCAACAAGGCCTCCAGTTTAGTGTCTGAAAATCTTGGATCTCACTCTCTTCCAAGTTATGCTATTCTTCAATATTTCACAGGTCAGATTCACTTCCTGCATTACTGGCTTAAGCTGCTTAAACCACAGTGCGTCTCCCCTTTAAGTGATGTAGGCTACCTTTAAGCAGTGTAGGCTAGTTGGTGCTAGCCACTCAATATTGACCTCTTGCTCAGGTGCCCAGCCAATCAGCAGCATGGTTAGCACTGGCTGGATGCTAAAACTATCTAAAGCAGCAAACAGCATAAAGTTGCCATGCTGCCTACATTGCCATCAACTTGTGCGGGTTAATCATGCATTGTAATCCCAGCACCTGGTTTTGGGAACTATCTAACAACACACCCCCACCCCAGAAAAAAATGCAAACGTGGGAATCTGAAATGAAAGCACAAACAGCTGGGAATACAGAACATCTGCAAAGTGGAAGGCAGGTTAATATTCAATGGTTTGAATGGTTATTATAGCATTTATCAAAATAAGAAATCGAAATATGACAGTAACTTAATTATGATGAATAAAACAAAAGGAAGGACAAGTGTCATCATATCACATGTAACAACCATCCATTTATCTCTTAACATTATCCTCCTGCGTGAGAAAGCATTTTACAGTCCAATATGCTGCAAACACACTTAACTATGCAGTATTCCTCTACAGTTGGAAGGCCAGGGATACATTGGGTGATCACTTTGTGCCATACTCTGTGGAACACTGCCTGGATTTGTGATTCAAAGGAGAACATAGATGTCCCATGATCTATTTGCTCTTGTTCTTCTTTGCAATGGAGTTTGTGGGGCTGGGAGATGCAGTTAAAGTAAGCTTGGTGGGCAACTTTAGTGCATCATGCAGGTAGCACATCCTGAAACCACAGTGCACCAATGGTAGAGGGAATGAATAATAGGTTGTAGCAGGGACAATCAAATGGTCTACTCTGCCCTGAATGGCTATTATTGCAGCTGCACTGATCCAAGTGAGCAATGAGCATTTCATCATGCTGCAGAGTTGCTCCTTGTAAGATGATTGAGACACTCTAAGGAGGCAGAAGGACCCCTTTTTAGGCTACCAGCCACTGTCTGGCCCTGATATCCACTCTGCTGATTTGGAACATCCAGCTCAGGTTATGGTCAATGTTGTTATCTCATAGAGGGGACTGGTGATGTTGATGTTGTTAAAAATTGGATCTTGTTGGAGATTGTCATTATCTGATACCTATGTGGTATGTATGTTATCTTCCCCTTATCAGCTCAAGCCTGCTGTTGACAAGGTCATCCTGCGAGATGATATTGAGCTGCTTCATTATCGAGGAGTTGTGAAATGAAGCTGAACACGAATATTACCAGCAAATAGCTTCACTTGTGATCTTATAATGAAGGGAATGTCAGTAATAAAGCTGTTGAAGATGACTGAGCAGAGAACGCTGACCTAAAGAACTCCTGCAGTGATGTCTTGGGGCTACAATGATTGACTGCTGACAATTGTGATCATCTTCCTGTGTGCCAGGTATGACTCTAGCCACTGGAGAGTTTTCTCCATGCATCTATTCATTCAGGTGAATGCTGTCTTGATTTGAGGACAGTTACATTCAGCTATCAGCTCTGGAGTTCATCTCTCGTAACGATGCCTGGGTAGAACTGAGTTGGATTTTGGTGAATGGGTGTCACTTGATAACATGATGGATGATTTTTCTCATTGCTTTGCTAATGATTAGGAAGAGGATGATAGGGCAGTAAATATATAGGATTAGTTTGTTCTATTTTCTGTAGGTAGATATATTTGAGTAATTTTATACATTGCCAGGTACAAATAGTATAATATTAGAAGGTTCACGCTACTAACTATGGAAAATACAAAGAAGAGCATATCAGTGTTGAAATGATATGATGCAATAATTTCAATGGGAGGGATTAGAAATTGAGCAGAATCTGGAACCTCTGCGTTTCTGCTACTTTCATGTTCCAGAGAATTTCAAATTCTGAACTGCCCTAGGAATTTGGCCTAATGTGCCCCTGCCAGGCTCAGCCTGAGATGAGGGTCTTATCTCATGAAGAGAGTTTGAGCAGGCTGGGCTTATGGAGTTCAGAAGAATAAGAGGTGATCTTATTGAAACATATAAGGTCCTGAGAGGATTTGTGGGAGAGATTAGAATCAGGGGACACAGTTTAAGAACATGGAGTCTACCATTTAAGGCAGAGATGACAAGACATTTTTCCTCCCAAAGGGCTGTTTGTATGTGGAATTCTCTTCCCCAGAAAGCAGTGGAGGCTGGGTCATTAAATTTATTCAAGGCAGAGTTAAACAGATTTTTGATAGACAAGGGAGTATAGGGTTATGAAGGGCAGACAACAAAGTGCAGCTGAGACCACAGCCAGATCAGCTATGATTTTAGTGATTGAGGTGCAGGCTAAAAGGGATGAATGGCCTACTCCTGCTCCTAAGTCCTATGGTCCTATGAGATACTTCTGCTGAGATCAGGAGCAGGACTTTGGAAGCCCGCTGAAGGTGGGAATGGAGGCAGATGTCCTGAAAGTTCCCGCTGCCAGCTGACCCATTGATTGGTCCCGCCACCCGGCCATTTTTAACGAGACCAGGTCGGGGATGAGACTGCCATCTGCCTGAAGGCAGTGGCTAGACAACTGATGCCATTAAGGGGCCTATTAAGACCCTTTTCCTGCGCTGATTGGAATTTTCTAATTGGTAAGTGGACACATTGCAATGGCCAAAAGAAGCCAGCCTCCCAGTGGCAGACTCCTGAGTGTCTTTATAACACCCCCTTGCTGCCGATGCAGCCACAGGCTGCCCTGTGGAGAGTGCAGCTTTCCCATTGCTAGATGGCCTTCTACTGCCCCTTTAATTTGGGACCCCACTGCTTTCCTTAATTGGACGGCGGGTGCAACCTTGGCCTCTAATAGGCCATTCCAGCAACAATCGTGCCGGGTGTGTTATGCCCATGCCATGGAGTGATGGGGCCTGAAATGATTCCAGCATCAGGGTCCCAACCCTAAAACAAAAATCTTACCCCAGGTGTAGATCCTGTTGTGGGCCTAAAATGAAGTTTGGAAAGGAGAAGATAAAGAGCAATCAATTCCTTAAGGACTAAGAGCCATTAAAGCAAGGGCCGTACAGGGCTTCAAATCCAATTTTTAAAATCCCAGTGTCTTTTCTTTGGTTTGATTTGAGCCTCTGAATAGCATGTTAAATGGGGTAAGAGAAAGGTGAGATTGGTTGGTAGTAACACAGGAATTTTACCTTACCATGTTGTAGAATGTAGCTGTGTGCCTGCAGAGCAAGCTCCAATTTATACAAATGGTACTGTGCGTGCTCAAGCCAATAGTGATGTTTTTGATTTCCTGCTCAATAATAGTTTGAATTACATGATACATACAGTTGTTCATTTATGATAATCATCAGACATTTGGAATGCTAACATTTATTTTCTAGTGGGGTTAGCAATTACCGTATTAAAAAGGACCTCTAGGGCCTGATCTGCAAAAGAATTTTTCTCAATTATTGCTG
This sequence comes from Cetorhinus maximus, assembly GCF_964194155.1. NCBI lineage: Eukaryota > Metazoa > Chordata > Chondrichthyes > Lamniformes > Cetorhinidae > Cetorhinus > Cetorhinus maximus. Next base: position 193,821,511 of record NC_135879.1, read on the forward strand.
TGCCATTACTTGACAATTGTTCATACTTCACAGTGTTAAGCAACTTGTTGGCTATTTAACAAGTGTGAAAGAAGCTTTACTACAATTCATTGTGATTTTCTGTTGTTATTATTGAAATCGGGTTACATGAAATTGACAGCAGTAAAACCATTCTCACCTACCACTTATGATTTGTTATTAAAGTCTACCATCTTGTTGTTGCCAGCCTTCCATCTTGTAAGGTGATGATTTGCACCATGGTTGTCAACTCTGTGTTAACCATCGCTTGGTGTGGCTCATGAGCCCCACTCTGGCATGGCAGTCTGTGCTGCATTTGCTGCAGAAGAAGAGGATGAGCTGAGGATATGCATGATAGGTTGGCCTCTGTTTTCTCTGGATCCTCTTCTCAGCCAGCTGAGCTTTCCTTTTCTGCTTGCCTGTTTCAATGCCCTTCCAAACAGTCAGCCTCCAGAAGTCATGACCATCATTGACTGCCTCCCAATTGTCAGTGTCGATGTCCACCATCTTCATATCTCGTTTGAAGGTGTCCTTGTAGTGGAGGTATGGATGGCCAGGAGGTCATGACCCGGTGACCAGTTAATTGTACAGAAAGTTTTTGGGTATACAGCTGTCCATCCATGAACATGGGCGACCTAGTGCAGATGCCATTTGTTTAGCAATGAGTATGCTGGTGGAATTAGCACCTCCATGACCTCTGAGTTGATGACCTTGTCCTGCCAAGAGATACCGAAGATACTTCTGAGGCAGCAAAGGTGGAAACTGTTCAGCTTTTTCTCCTCTCTAGCAAATGTTGTCCAGGTCTCACTATCGTAGAGGAGTGCGCTTTGGATGCAAGCATGGTAGACTCACAGTTGGGTGTCATCAATCAGGTTACTGTCGTTCTACACTCTCTTATTCAGCTTGGACATCGTCTACCAAAAATGAATCATTAACCCCCTTTCGGCATAAAATTTTAGCATTTACTTGGATTCCAATAGCAGAGAAGCATGAGTTCCTGAACGATATGTGAACCCAATTTTCTCCACTTTTATTGTTGATTTGCCTATTATTGCAGGCCCCAACTATTTTGATATCCTACTTTATAAGTCCTTACACAGGAGCAAAATCTTTTACTCGAATTTCCAAATGAATAAGGTGTTAATTTTACTTGTCACAATGAATTATTTAGAGTTAGAGTTAAACTGAATCACAGATCACAGTTCCACCACCCCACTTCTATTCAATAATGCCTGACACTGATTGATTATTTAACTAAATACCAATTATATACACTACCATCACCAGTACAGTCTAATGAGTTGAAAGAACTTAACTCTCACTTCTCTGTATATGTTATAACTACATATTATTACACAATTCTTGACTGTTTTTTGAGACCGATAAGGCAAGAATGTTGTTCCTAAAGTGAGTCAGAATGAAAGAGTTTATCTCAAATATTGAGGACTTTATTCCACATCTACTGAATTGCAGTTAATATTTGTCATGCACAGGACAGTGAGCTGTATAGAACTGTGGAATATGATCTTCATTCACTGTCTTTTAACCAATAGCACAATAATCATTATTCATCTTTCCTTCAACTCAGATAATTCCACAGAACAAACCAACATAAAATATACTCTTAACATTTCTGTGAAGCTACACTAATTGTACTTATTCATTGCAAGAATTATTACTTTAATTATGGAATTTTTTTCAACCAAGGATTTTAAATATTTTGGTAGATGGCACATGGTCTGTCTTATATATTTGGAGTCACTACGCTTTATTTCTATGTGAGGGTACGTTCTATGTTGTAGAAAAGCTTCCAGATTTTAAAAAATATTTTAGTTATCTTCACTAGCTTGTTATAGTGGTAACAATGTCATTAACTATTATGATTAGTGTTACTTTTAGAGTAATGGATAGTAACAGTTTATGGATGGTTAATGCAGTAATTTAACAACATTTTTGTCATTAGTCATTCTTACAAAACTGAAAATGAGAAAATATACATTTTTAGAATTATTAAACGCAATTATTCAAGACATTACAGGCTGAATTTTAACATTAAAAATGTCGAGTTTAGATGGGAGGGGGTAAAGTCTGAAAAATCTGTATCCCAACCCAAATCCACTTCTAATCAGCCCACTTCCAGCTTTAACTGAGAGCAGAAACTGGATGGGCAGGCAGCCTGCTCTAAGGAAGCGGGTTGAAACTTTAAATATGATAATAAGACTGTGAGCCTCATTGCCATTCAGCTTTTCAATTTTCACTGCTGTCGGCCAGCTTTCCCCAAATGTCATGAAACCTGGCAACTTCGTTGAGGCAAGAACTTGGTGAATTCAGGAGGTGAGTGCCTTCCCACCAACCCCCACACCCTCTCCCCGCCCCGGATCTAGGTGCCAGCAATGAGAAACCTTTGCAATTGACTATTACCCCACCAACCTTCCCCTCAAGGCCTCGAACTGATCCCACCACAAGGCCACTGACCTTCCCTCACAACTACCATGGCCCTGACCACATATCTCCACCACCCAAAACCACTCCCTGCTGCCTCCTGCCACCCCCTACCACCAATACCAAAGGCCTATCAATGAAACTGGGCTCTAGTGTGTACAGTGGAAATGGCCATTTACTGCATTGAGGATGACTGGACAACCTTCAGGGATATAGTGTACTGCACTGATCTAGAGGCCACTGATGCTACCGCTCATATGCATTAATATTCATTTGATGAAAACATTGAGGTAATCCAGAAACTATTGGAGCAGAAACATCGTTTCTACAATGTTTACCTCAATGACAAGTCATCAAATTCTCAGTTGTTTCTTCATTGATGAATGAAGGTCCAGAAATGTCTCAATGTCTCAAAATTTAAACAAGCAGTCAGGAAGGAACCTCTCAGAGAAACTCAAGAGTTACCTATGTACACCAAAAATGGACACTCACTGTATTCAAGATGTAGAGAAACAAATTTGCAAAGAAATTACAGAGAGGTGCAAGAATTCTAGAGTAATTATAATGGGGGACTTCAATTATCCAAATATAGACTGGAATAGGAATAGTACAAAGGGACAAGAGGGGCAAGAGTTCCAGGAGTGTGTTCAAGATAGTTTTCTGCAGAAGTGTGTTTCCAGTCCAACACATGGGCAGGCACTGTTGGTCCTGGTTCTGGGGAATGAGTTGGCCCAAATGGATCAAATATCAATGGGAGAGCATTTCTGGGACAGTGATTATTGTATTATAAGGCTTAGGTTGGCCATGGTAAAGGACAATCCAGGGCAGGGATAATCAATTGAGGGAAAGCCAACTTCGATGGGATGAAAATGCATCTGAGTCAAGTGAGTTGCAATCAAATATAAAAGCAAAATACTGCGGAAGCTGGAAATCTGAAACAAAAACAGAAAGTGCTGGAAAAGTTCAGTAGGTCTAGCAGCATCTGTGGAGAGAGCAACAGAGTTAATGTTTCAAGTTCATGTGATCCTTCTTCAGAGCTCTCAAGTTGGTGGGTTGGGCAGACAAGTAGCAGATGAGGTTCACTGCAGAGAAGTGTGAGGTGATTTATTTTGGCAGGAAGGATATGGAAAGAGCACAAAATAAAGGGAGAAACTCTAAATGAGGTGCAGGAATAGAGGGACCTCAGTGTATATGAACATAAGTCATTGAAGACAGCAGGGCATGTTGAGAGAGCAGTTAATGAAGCATATAGCATCTTAGGCTTTATTAATAGGGACATTAAGTACAAGAGTAAGGGGGGTCATGTTGAATTTGTATAAGATACAAGTTAGGCCTCATCTGAAGTACTGAGTGCAGTTCTGGGCGCCACATTTGAGGAAGGATGTGAAGGAATTGGAGATAGTACAGAGGAGATTGCTTTTTGTTGGCGTTAGCTGTGCTCCATTTGGCTGCTGCATTTCCTTTACTCCTGTAATCGGTGACTACATTTCAAAAGTGTTTCATTGGATATAAAAAGCTTGTGAAAGGTTCTATATAAATACAAGCTATTTATTTCATTCTAGAACTCTAGCAATTGCACTTTCTCAATGAACAGGTATGCTGATATTTTACCAGGACATTATGTATTGCCAACAAGCAATGTGTTTACCCTATGGCTCATTACCTGTGTCAAGTAAATGAACATCAGAAATGCTGCTGACACAAGGTAGCTGTGTGCTGAATATTCAGACTCCCATTAGATAGCAGCTGGCCTTACACGCATTTTCACTCAGGTTCTTTTTAACAACATATGTCATTAAAAGAAAATTGGTAGCAGAAGAGATCCTGGGCAAATTTTCTAAGTTTATCCATAGGTAGCCAGTACAAATAGTTTCACAGAGACTTTAGAGACTCTTGGGTGCCAGTTAGGGGGATTGTGCTTTATCTGGATTCATCACGTTAGAATGAAATAAGGCAGGGTTCAAAAGCTCATTGCCACTAGCAGTCTATTCCGACACAGATCGTTGGACATTTTGAGAGAGTACTCAGCAGCAAGGAAATGGCATTTATTTTGCATGAAGGATGAAACTTTCAGGACATTGGGATATTAGCATATTAGCAATACCCACCCTGCTCGAATAACTACAGATGTATGTCTAAAGATATATGGCTAAACAGTCACCGCACCAAACCCTACACTACCTGCATTGCATTTATTGGCTCAGCACAAGGAGTTACTGGATTGTTGTATGTTGGTTGTGACTGACTAAGGAACAATTGCAGAGACAGAGATGCCTGAACGATAACTAGTTTATTGGATGAACATAACTATTTACAGATATACAAGACTACAGGTATTAATCAGTATAAACTATGAGCTTTCTCCTTCTTGATTCTTGGTTATGTGTTTCTTATGTCATGATGTGGGCGGTACTGTTTCTCCAGTCCCACACATTAACCCTTTCAGCCTTGAACACCCTAATACTACATCTCCCCCCAAGTCTTTACCCAAATATATTTTATGTTTATATTTACATGCTACCCCATCTCTCCCCATGTCTCTGACTTCATAGATTTAATCGACGTGGAGGTTTCACAACTCTCCCTGATGGTGTCATTGTGAGGCTTGGAAGATCGATAGTCTCCCCTTGGACTTCTTTGGTTTGACTTGGTTGGTCTTTGGTAAGAGTTGCAGTATCTGAGTGCATTGTCAGTTTGACTCTCAAAATCTGGTTCTCCCAAATGAATAATGAAAGGTTCCCTTATGTGGATCTAGACTTGATACTCTTTTCCCTCTTCTTGTTGTTATTTTTTCTGATTCATTCACAGGGTTTGGGCGTCGCTGCCTCAGCCAGTATTTATTGCCCATCCCTAATTGCCCTTGAGAAGGTGGTGGTGAGCTGCCTTCTTAAACTGCTGCAGTCCATGTGGTGTAGGTACACCCACTGTGCTGTTAGGGAAGGAGTTCTAGGATTTTGACCTAGCGACAGTGATGGAATGGCGACATAACGGCAGTTCATATAAACATACGAAATAGGAGCAGAAGTAGGCCATTCGGCCCCTCAAGCCTGATCCGCCAATCAAGGAGATCATGGCTGATCTGTTTGTGTTTCCAATTCCACATTCCCATCTACCTCTAATAACCTTTGATTACCTTGCCTGACCAGAAACTATCTACCTCTGCCTTAACAGTATTCACTGACTCTGCCTCCACCGCCTTCGGAGGCAGAGAGTCCCAAAGTCGCACGACCCTCAGAGAGAAAAATTTCTCCTCATCTCTGCCCTAAAAGGGTGACCCCTAACTTAAAACAGTGCCCCCCTAGTTCTTGATTCACCCACAAGAGGAAACATCTTTCAACATCCACCTTGTCAATACCATTCAGGATCTTATATACTTCAATCAAGTCACCACTCACTCTACTAAACTCCAGTGGAAACAAGCTCAGTTTGTCTAACCTTTCCTCATAAGACAACGCAATTATTCCAGTATCAATCTAGTAAGCCTCCTTTGAACTGCCTCCAATGCATTTACATCCTGCCTTAAATAAGGAGACCAAAACTGCACATAATATTCGAGAAGTGATCTCACTAATGCCCCGTATAACTGAAGCACAACATCCTTACTTTATTTTGATTTTTTAAAAATTCAATTATGGGATGTGGGCATTGCTGGCTAGGCCACCATTTATTGTCCATCTCATATTGCTCTTGAGAAGGTGGTGGTGAGCTGCCTTCTTGAAACGCTGCAGTCTCTGTGATGTTGGTACACCCATAGTGCCGTTAGGGAGGGTATTCCAGGATTTTGACCCAGTGACAATGAAGGAATGGCGATAGATTTCCAGGACAGGATTGTGAGTGGCTTGGAGGAGAATTTCCAGGTGGTGATGTTCCCGTCTATCTGCTGCCTTGTCCTTCTAGATGGTAGCGGTCATGGGTTTGGAAGGAGCCTTTGTGAGTGTCTACTGTGAGAGCACAGCACACAGCATGCAGCCCAGTGGCTGAAGCTGCTGCCAATTGGTCAAGTGGAGTGGGGTGGAGGCGGGTGGGACTTTGGACAACCATGAAGCGTACTACACACTGGCCATCCAAGTGGTGGCCAACACTCTCCTGCATGCGCAAAGGGATCTTGAGACTTAACCAAGAGAGGTCCTTAGGTCACATATGCTAACCCATGTGTCTCTCTCTTTGATCCTGCAGGAGAAAATCATCAGGATCATGGAGCCTGGTGATCTAGTGGTCTACTTCACGACCGGAAGCAGAGAAGAAAGAAAAGAGCAAGACGGAATTACCTGGCTCGCCAATGGGAAGAGCACACCCTCAAGATGAAGGTGCGGCAGGACCTCCTGTGTAAGCAGCTGAAGATCCACAGAGAGCCGTCACTTGTAGGTACTTCATTAGACCCGGGGTCTATAGACAGCCTTTGTCATTCCTGTAGATGACCGAGAACCAGTGTTGGCGAAGCCTGCGCATGTCTAGTGGACTGGTCAGTGACATATGCCACCTGCTGCAGGATTTGATACAACTTATAAATAACAGCTGTGTTATACAGCACCACTTCAGTGTTAAGACATTTTGCCAACCCATCAGTAAGTGTGGGAGGGTCATGTGAAATGACCTACAAGCATTTTACAAATTTGAAAGTAATCACTCATGCATTCCTATTAATGCATTCTCTGAAATTACAGGAGCAGATTATTTCTCCGCAAGTTTACAGAAAACTTCATAAACTTCTGGATTCTCTTGAGCAAACTGTTCAGGTGTGTTTCTCTGTAACCAGTCAGTTGTTCGGATCTGTTGGCGCAGAAGTCAAATTATACCATGGGGGTTATTCAATGTTAGTGGCCGCGAAAGTGACCACGGAGCTCAATTTTTATGCCAGTGGCTCCTTCCAGGGCTCCTCAGGTGACCCGTGCGGGATCTCACAAGCTTCCACCCACAAACACACCCAGGAGGTCACAGACGCCATCTTCACGAAGGCACAGAATTTTGTGCATTTCAACCAGGGTCAGGCAAGCCAGAAAACAATAGCAAGATCCCAAGCAAGCTGGGATTTGCATGGATCTCTGGTTTTCCACAGGTGCAGGGTGCCATTGACTGCACTGACGTGGCGCTGAGACCTCTGTGGCAACAAGCAGTCAATTACATCAAACGCAAGGGCTTCCACTCACTGAATGTTCAGCTGGCCTGCAACCACCACAAACAAATTCTACAGGTCTGTGCACGATTCCCAGGGAGCATCCATGATTCCTACATTCTTTGCAGGCCTTAGATCCCTGATGTCTTCCAGGGTCCACAGACACTGTAGGGTTGGCTCCTCGGGGATAAGGGCTACCCACAGAGGACATGGCTGGTGACACCTGTGCGGCGGCCTCAGACTGCAGTGGAGAGACAGTACAACAAGGCTCAGGCCGCAACCTGGACTTTGGTGGAGCAAATGATACGAATATTGAAAATGAGGTTCCGGTGCCTCAACAGGTCTGGTGGAGGACTGCAATACAGTCCCCAGAGGGTGTTGCGCATCATTGTAGCTTGCTGTGCACTACACAACCTGGCGCTGCAACAGGGGGAGGACCTGGCTGAGGAGGAAATGGAAAAGCTGCATATCTCCTCTAATGAGGAGGACATAGAAGGAGGTGAGGGTGATGAGGTCTTCAAAGGTGAGGATGCCGATGATGAGGCTATCGCATTGGCTGCATGATGCAGGTGCACTCGTGAGACCCTAACAGCCACAAAATCCGTGTAGGAAGATGACGAGATGCAGTGAGGACATCCTCACTGACATCCTCACCTTGCACCGGTGAACATGTGACTCCTGTGTGGCTGATGGCAGCGCAGATACTGTCAGTGCTCAGGCTCATGTCATGGAGATGCAGTGGACGCCCTAATAGTCGCTAGATTCCAGGAAGCTGATGACAACATGCAGTGAGGATGCTTCATAGATCTTCACATTGCCTCTGTGGATGTCTGACTCCTGTCTGGCTGAGGGAAGCTCACTTGCGCTCTGTGTTCAGGGTCATATCATGGAGGTGCAGCCATGAAACTTTAAGTGCACCTGCTCCTTTGTCAGCCTTCAGCACCTGTCCCCTTCAGGAGCACACTGTCACCGATCACAGATGCTGAAGAGATGGTGGGACCAGCCTCACCCCAAAGGTACTGAGAGCGCACAGATAGAATGATGGAACTCTGTGACATCTATCCACGACATTCTGGCAGCAAAGACAAGCACCATTGAAGTGCCGATATCAGTAATGTGTCCGGGGAGTGTGAAGACAGACCATCGGTTTGGTCTAAAGGTTACACGCTGCACAGGGAAGAGGCTCTGGACTGAAACATTTGCCTTTATCTTGTGCAGAAACCAAGGTTTCACATCTCAATGACACGAAAACTGCTCATCATAACAAGGAGCCATAGGTAAGGAGACATTTTTGGGAGTTTATTTACAATAGTGAACATTATGTACAAATAATTAACACCTGTGCCCACGCGATGCAACTACATCTTCTTAACGAGGTGTTAGCTGTGGCTCAGTTCATAGCACCCTCGCCTTTGAATCAGAAGGTTGTGGGTTCATGTCCCACTCCTGGAAACCAAGAACCGTGAATGTACTCGAAAGAGTTACAATCTGTGACTGTTGATAACTCGAAAGAGTTACATCTTCTTAACCATCCTAACCCTGCCGCTACATCTTGCTGCTCCCCAGACATCTGCAGCAGAGGTGGAGGCAGCCTGCTGACTGCTAAGCCTTGTTGTCTGTGATGACTTTGGGGGGTGTCCTTTGGATGACCGAGACCTGGAGGGCCCTGGCCTGCTTTGGTTGTCCTGCTGTGGGCCAGGTGCACCCTCCTTGGCCTATGGAGCTGGAGATGACGGAGTCATCGGAAGAGGGGATTTGGACATTCCCGGAGCCACCTGGGTGGATGGCCCCAGGGTGTCAAGCTGCTGATCCTCCTCCCTATGTGTGCCCTAGGGCCCCTGGCTGGCTCCTTGAGGAGAAGGGGAAGCTGGAATGAGATCCAGCTGCCCCACACCCATCTCACGTTAATGCTTTTGGAGGCCAACTATGGCGTCAGCGATGAAGTTCAGCCTGTGCAGCAGTGCGGGACCAATGTCCTGGACCAAGGTCTCCATGGCGGCTGCCATCCTGCCAGTGTTGACCCCAGTGCATGACTATGCCGGCACTATCACCTCAGGCTGAAGGCAGATGGACTCCTGCATCATCCCTTGCAATCTGAGGAGTGCACCAGACATCCCTCCCTGATGTTCCCGTGGTTGTCTTTCTAGCTCCACCAACTGATTGAGGACCAAATCCAGAGGCTCATCATCTGACTCAGACTCAGCAGATTCATTGCCTCCTGCAATCCTCCGAATGCTGGCGACCTCAGGTGTCCCTGCCTCCATCTGCTGTGGAACAGATTGTGTGCTGTGCTCACCAGATTGTGATCCCGAGGCTGCTCTACATCTAGGTCCCACTGAGGTGTGTGTCGCTGTGCTGGTGGACTGTTTGGGTAAGCACCGTGATGAGTCTTCACGGTCCTCATCTGAGGTGCTCTTGGCATTGGAGTCGGAGTAAAGGTTGCCCGAGGGCAATGTGGCAGATGTGCCTAGGACAGAAAGTGGAGATTATTAGTGTTACAGCAGTGTTACACACAGAACAATGGACTCAGAGTAGCGTTGAGAGAGGGATGATGTGGTGCAGATCTCTCACGTGGATGCTCACCGCCGCTCTCACTGTTGCTGTAGAAACAGTCCACGTCCTCTCTGGCTAGCTCCAATGCATGACTCTCAAACAGAGTGCGGACTTTGATGTCCGGCACTCCACGCCCACTCTGGGACCTCTCCCGTTGATTGTGTGTGATCTTGTCCTGCGTAAGGACAATTGTTAGAGAGTGTGAGCAAGGCGCATGCCAAGCCAAATGAGAGGGACACCAGGCATCCATGTGTGCTGCGTGGAGCCATAGGCAGGATGAGGAGGCAGTCTCCAGGGTAGATGAGGGCAGATGGGGATGTGAGGGTGTGTGTGAGAAAGTGAGTGGTAAAGTCCCTTGAGCTGGCAGTGAGTGAGATGCCAGTGAATGTGTGATGGGCTTGTGAGCATGTGAGTTGAGAGTGATGAGATGGTTGACTTACCCTGGCGGCATGGTTGGGATCATTCATCCTTTTTCTACACTGGATGGCTGACCTCTTGTGTGCAGCATTGGCACTAACCACCTCTGCCACCGCCTCCCAAGCCAGAGTAGTGAGACTGATGGGCCTCTTGCGGCCAGAGTAGAGGACATCATGGTGGGCCTCCAAGGCGCCCAAACGGTGTCCCAGGGATGCGTCACTGAATCGGGGGGCTGCACTCTTCTTAGATTTTGGGGCATGTCTTCACTGGAGCAGTCCTGGTGTGCAAACATTGAGAAGCATGCGCACTGCTGCAGTTTAAATATGGTGCCTGGAGTGAGGAAGCAGCAAAGTAACGGTGTGCCGGGCAAATTGGGTGCCAGCCGCTAGTGATCTGGTATGTTTCCCATGACTGCCTAATTTATGGGGCAGGAAGGGGACGATAAGGTGCAAGAATCCGCCATTGCGGCCGGCAGATAAAATGTCTTTTTTCACGCTCACTACTGCAGGGACAACTGGGACAAAGGTTCAGTGAGACTGGTTGGCTCACAATATGACAAATGTCTGAGTGGATTGGTCAGAAATTCCATGAAATCTGCTTTGGTCACATCTGTCATTTACTTTGGAGTGTGGCATGCCTGACCGCAGTTTGCCTGTTATTTCACATGTACCTCATACTTACCCTGAATATTAGAGTATCAGATAGATATGGCAAATTGATTCATCCTTTTGAATTTGTATGTGGCGGTAAAGATCTTGCTGAGGTAAAGGAATAGTGAATATTTGAATCATATTCTTGTGTTTGTATTGAGATTTTTTCCAACCTATTTGTCTGGTGTAATATAGCTTATTTTTCTTGTTTAATAATGTTTTTTTTTGTCTTAAAAGATCATCAACAGACTGAATTTGTTCAGAAACTTTTCTCCATGGTTTCTGTAAAAAAGGTTATGATCTATCAAGCCCAGATTCACTCTGGGATCTGACTTGTCTAGTACTGACATCAGCTGGGATCATAACACAAGTCACAGGCAGGCACCATCACAGAGTTACCCCTAAATAGCCAAAGGTAATTGAGAAACAGAACGACAAAAACAATCCCTTGAGAAACAGATAAAGATTTCTCAGGCTAAGGGCAAAGTTGATTTTGTTATATGTGGCCATTGTGAAGATGGATGTTCATTTTTAAATATATTTTTGGGAGTATGATAATATTCTGTAAAGAAGGCTGTGAATGCGTGTGTGTGTCTGTGTGTGTTTGTCTGTCTGTCTGAGTGTAAACAAACTGGGGGGAAGGTTAATAAAGACAGCTCGTCTATGGGAACAGAGAGGTGAAAGTTAAAGGTTCTAGATGCATGCACGTGTATAGAAAGGCTATGGTGAAGTTGAATGTACAAGTAAATATGCTGGTATTGAAATTTGCATTATAAGATAAGTAGAAACTTGACTTTTCAAAGGGAGTTTAGAAGTGACAAGGGACTTTTATAACTTACAAAGGTTTGATAGGTAAACAAGGGAATGTAATTAAAATTTATTTGACCTGAACTTGGATGCAATAGGAAAACATGAAAGATTTTTACATTTTGAAAAAATTGAGTTCAAAGAGGTGCTTAGGACAATGGAGTATAAGATCAAATGGGAAAAGGATTTTTTGGGAAATCTGTTTAGTTGAGTTGTGTTGGCATGTGGGGGAGAAGTCCTGAGACCAGTTCTGTGCTGAGAGAAGTTGTGAATTTGAAACAGCCATCCTGTTTCAAGCCAGAGGATTCTTTGTTTTCAGAAAGCAGTCTTTTTCTGATCTTTTCTTTCTGGGATTTCCACAGCAGAGTTGAAGAGAGTGGGAAGTTGTGTGGTAAACCTTATTAAAGTAGCAGCAGTTTTTGCCTCGGGTAATATTACTGGATTTTTATGGTTAAAAGTCTATAAGGGAGCTGTTGCCAAGTATTACAACTTGTGTATTCTGACCAAGTGGGGTTTTTTGGGGGAACGTTTTGTAAGACTGTTTTAACTGTATAATTTTAATCTTGTGTGCTCAAGTTTTTTTTTCTTGTTAATAAATCTTTTAATTTTAAAATCCCAAAAATGTTACTGTGCTTCTGGGATCAGTAGTCCTCCCCTTGTTTTCAAATTATAAAATAAAATATGATCAGTAAGACAAGTTTCCCTCTGGGATTTGACTTGTTCAGCGAATAACATTGACTGCAGTCACAACACCATGTACAGAGCAACTCCACACACAAAATATGCACCAAGATGCCAGGGCTGAGGAACATCAATGTTACTCAGAAGGTTGGAGGTCATGATACTGTGAAAAAGGGTGCTGCAAAGTTTTATGCAGACCACAGAAGGGGAGCTAGACATTCTGATTTGATGGCAAGTGATGAAGTACTGCTGAGACTGGAGAGTCTGAATAAGATGAATACACCACCATACCCCAAGTCATACACTGTCATCGCCAAGAAGGAAAACAGGGTGACTGTGCAGTCGCCAGGAATACTGTATGATAGAAATTCTTCATGTATCTAAAAAATATCATGGTGACAAAGACACAGCAGCAGGTGAACCAGATGTAGGGGCTGAGGTGAAGCTGACGTTCTGCAATCCAGAAGTCCAAGCCAGCGACGCTGATGGCAGGCAGACAGCTTGTTATCCAAAGGGGAAAGCCACCAGTTCCAGAGCAGACGACAACATTTCCTAACCCTGACATGACAACCAGAGTCCCTGAGACTGTGGGCAGACCACAGTGCGAGAGAGACCACCAAAGCGATATAAAAGTTTTGAGTGATTTAGAGCCAAAACATAGAAGTAGAAATCAGTTTGGAGCAATGATTTGTGATTTAAAACAAAGCGATCATTTGCTGAAAAATAGCAAATCTTTACACAACGCATGTGCCTATATATGAACATAGGAAATAGGAGCAGCAGTAGGCCATTCAGCCCCTTGAGCCTGCTCTGCCATTCAACTAGATCACGGCTAATCTTCTATACCACAACGCCATTTTCCCGCACTATCCTATATCCCTTGATGTCTTTAATATCTAGAAATCTATCAACCTCTATCTTGAATGTACTCAACGACTGACCCTCCCCAGTCCTTTGGGTTAGAGAATTCCAAAGATTCACCACGCTCTGAGTTCCTCCTCATCATCTCGGTCCAAAATGGCCTATTTATCCTGAGACTGTGTCAACTAGTTCTAGACTATCTCAGCAGGGGAAGCACACTTCCTGTATCTACCCTGTCAAGCCCTGTAAGAATTTTGTAAGTTTCAATGAGATTATCTCTCATTGTTTTAAACTCTATAGAATAGAGGCCCAGTTTCCTCAATCTTTCTTCATAAAACAATCCCACCATCGCAGAAATTAATCTGGTGAACATTTGTTGCACTCCCTCTATGGCAAGTACATCCTTCCTTAGGAAAGGAGACAAAGGCTGTACACAATAGTCTAGGTGTGGTCTCACCAAGGCTCTATACAACTGCTACAACACTTCTTTACTCCTGGACTCAAATGCTCTTGCAATAAAAGCCAACATACCATTTGCCTTCCTAATTACTTCCTGAATTTGCATGTTTATTTTCAGCGATTCATGAACAAGGACACTCAGGTCCCTTTGGACAGCAACACTTCCCAATCTCTTCCCATTTAAGAATCACAGAATTGTTACAGTGCAGAAGTAGACCATTTGGCCCATTGTGCCTGCACCACCTCTCCGAATGAGCATTATGACTTTGTATCATTCTCCTGCCTTTTCCCCGTACTCCTGCACATTATTTCTATTCAAATAATCATCATATGCCCTCTTGAATGCCTCGATTGAACCTAGCTCCACCACACTTCCAGGCAAGGCATTCCAAACTCAAACCAATGCTTTTTCTCTCATCACATTTGCTTCTTTTGCAAATCACTTTAAATCTGTGCCCTCTCGTTCTCAATCGATTTACGAGCGGGAACAGTTTCTCCCTATCTACCCTATCCAGCTCCCTCATGATTTTGAACACCTCTATCAGATCTGCTCTTAGCCTTCTCTTTTCCAAGGAGGACAGTCCCAACCTCACCAATCTATCTTCATAACTGAATTTTAATCCCTGGAACCATTCTTGTAAACCTCCTCTGCACTCTTTCTAATGCATTCTCATACTTCCTACAGTGCGGCACCCAGAACTGTACACAATACTCCAGCTGAGGTCTAACGAGTGTCTTATATAAGCTTAGCATAACCTCCCTGCTCTTGTACTCTATGCCCCTATTAATAAAGCCCAGAATGCCTCTCCGCGTGTCCTGCCACCTTCAATGATCTATGCACATATACACCCAGGTCCTAATGCTCCTGCACTCTCTTAAGAATTGTACCCATTATTTTTTATTTGTCTCTCCATTTTCTTCCTACCAAAATGCATCACCTCACACTTCACTGCATTAACTTCATCTGCCACCATTCTGTCCACTCCACCACCTTGTCTATGTCCTTTTGAAGTTCAATACTGCCCTCCTCAAATTTTACAATGCTTCCAAGTTTCATATAATCTGCAAACGTTGAAATTGTCCCCTGCACACCAAGATCTAGATTATTAACATATATCAGAAAAAGTAAGGGTCCCAATACCGACCTCTACGGAACTAAATTACAAACCTTCTTCCAGCCTGAAAAATATCCATTGACCATTACCCTCCGTTTCCTATTACTCAACCAATTTTGTATCCATGTTGCTACTGTCCTTTTTATCCCATGAGCTATAACTTTTCTCACAAGTCTGTTGTGTGGCACTGTATCGAATGCCTTTTGAAAGTCCATGTACACCACATCAACAGCATTACCCTCATCAACCCTCTCTGTTACTTCTTCAAAAAACTCCAGCAAATTAGTTAAACATGATTTCCACTTTAGAAATCCATACTGGCTCTTCCTAACCAACCTACATTTTTCCATGTGACTACTAATTCTAGTAATAGTTTCTAGGAGCTTCCCTGAAGTTAAACTGACTGGTCTGTAATTGCTGGGCTTATCCTTACAGCCTTTTTTGAACAAGGGCATAGTGGTTGCAATTGTCTAGTCCTCTTCCACCTCTCCTGAGTTTAGGGAAGACTGAAAGATTATGGCCAGCAGCCCCCTCCCGCCCCCCCACCCCCCCCCCCCCCCCACCCCCCTCCACCCCCCAGCAATTTTCACTCTTACTTTCTTCAATGTCCTTGGATGCATCTCATCTGGCCCCAGTGTCCTGTCAGCTTTAAGTATGGACAGTTTATCCAACATTTCCTCCTTATCAATTTTGAATCCTCCTAGTGACAGAGTTTCCTCATCTGTCACCGTGACCTCAGTAGCATCTGCTTCCTTGGTAAAGACAGATGCAAAGTATTCATTTAACACCTCAGCCACGCTTCTTGCCTCCATGTGTAAATCCCCTTTTTGGTCCCTCATTGGCCCTACTCCTCCTTTTACCAGCCTCTTACTATCTGCGTGCCGATAGAAGACTTTGGGATTCCCCTTTATGTTGTCTGCCAATCTTTTCTCATAATCCCACTTTGCTTCTCTTATTTGCTTTCTCACCTCTCCTCTGAATCTTCTGTATTCCGCTTGGTTCTCATTTAGATTTTCTATCTAACACCTGTCATAAGCACACTTTTACTTCTTTATCTTAATTTCTATCTCCTTTTTCATCAAGGGAGCTCTGGATTTGTTTGCCCTGCCTTTCCCTTTTGAGGGAATATACCTTGACTGTGCCCAAACCATTCCTTCTTTGAAGGTAGCCAATTGTTCAGCTACAGTTTTTACCGCCAACCTTTGGTTCCAGTCATTCTGGCCCAGCTCTGTTCTTGCCCCATTGAAGTCGGCTCTTCCCCAGTTAATTATTCCTATTCTGGATTGCACATTGTCTTTTTCTACTGTCATTTTAAACCTCACAATACAATGATCACTGCCTCTTAAATGTTCCCCCACTGTCACTTGATCTACTTGGCCCACCTCATTTCCCAGAACCAGGTCCAACAGTGCGTCTTTCCTTGCTGGCTTGGACACATGCTGCTGTAGAAAATTCTCCTGAACATAATCTAGGAACTCTTATCCTTCTCCACCCTTTACACTACCACTGTCACAGTCTACATTCAGGTAATTAAAGTCCCCCATTATAACTACCCTATAATGTTTGCATCTCTCTGTCATTTCCCTGCAGATTTGTTCCTCTACGTCCCTCCCACTAGTTGGCAGTCTACAGACTACAGTGAGCAATATAATTGTATCCTTTTTGTTCCTTAGCTCCAGCCAAATTGATTCTGTCCTTGAAGACTCTGGGACATCCTCTTTCTCCAGCACTACAATGCTGTCCTCAACCAATACTGCCACCCCTCCTTCTTTTCTTCCTTTCCTATCTTTTCTAAACACCTTGTACCCAGGAATATTTAACACCAAGCCCTGCCCTTCCTTGAGCCAGGTCTCTGTTATTGCCACAACTTCAAGTTTCCACACGGCAATCTGCGCTTGTAACTCCCCAATCTTATTTCCTATACTCTGTGCATTCACATACATGCACAGTAACCACGATTTAGGCTTCATGATTTTCTCCCTTATTACAACTCTACCTATTAATTTACTATTCTCTGTACTAGTGCTATCTGTCTCTCCCAGTATTTTGTACACCTTGGTATTACTCTCTAATACTCTTTCCTGATCCCCATACCCCTGCTGAGTTATTTTAAAGCCCTCCCAACAGCATTAGCAAAATGCACAGCAAGGAACTCATCAGCTGCCTCCATTGAAGTGGGATTTTGGTAGGCCAGCAGTGTGATACCCAGAGTGTGCAGATTACTGCAGGTAAGAGGAGGCCTAAACTTGGTGGATTGGTTTCGATAGCCAGGGTACCCCTTTGGAGAAGTAAGGTGCCCCTTTTGATATGGTCCAGGTATACCTTTGGGATTGTTCAAAGTAAAAATTATTATGCACTTTTACACACGAACTCATTGGAACTGTCAAAATTGTCAAAGAACTATCAACATAATAACATATTAATTAGGAGCAGGAGTAGGACATTCAGTCCCTTGGTCCTGCTCAAACCCATCGATTCAATAAGATTGTGGCTAATTTGATTGTGGCCTCAACTCCACTTTCTTTCCTACCCCCTATACCCTTTGAGTTCTTTGTCAATCAAGAACCTAATCCAGCCTTAAAAATATTCAATGGCTATGCTTCCACCACTCTCTGATGAAGGAGGTTCCACAGACTCACAATCCTCAGAGAGAAAAAAAATTGTTACATCTCCATCTTAAATGGAAGACCCTTATTTTTAAACTGTATCCCCTAGTTCTTGTCTCTCCCACAGGAGGAAACATCCTTTCATCGTCTACCCTGTCAAGTCTCCTCAGGATCTTATGTGTTTCCTCTCTGTGGAAATTCTAATGGATAGAGGTTGTTGTGGTGCATTCTCAGAATTGACAACAGGTTTATTCAATCGATCAATCGATTGCTTTATTCAAGCGAACGCAAGGAGAGTCTGCCTTAGACTAGCTAAAACAGAACACTACCAATTACAGGAAAACAATCTTTTTTATACACAGCTAGTTATGTACACATTGCGTTATTCAAATTCCAATCTTGTCAGTACATAATCACATAATAAGCAGACATCCCCAGTCCCAGGTACATATCTTTCCCTTACCCAATCAGGGCCTCTTTATCCCATTTTAGCCTGCCACTGTTTGTCTTTACCTTATCTGGTTATCCTCTCCTCCCCTCCCCCCCAACTTATTAACTTATCTAGTTAATCTCTTGAGATCTCCAAGATCTTTCTGGAGAGTTCTGCTAATATTGGCCATATGGTGCACAAGGTCCACCTGTAGAATTCTGCAGATCTTTGTTTTTTTACTAATAGAAGTCCTTGTTTAACTCTCACAGTTGACTTTACTAATAGAACTCCCTGTTTAACTCTTACACAAGTCCAACCTGTCCAACCTTTCCTCAAAGTATAACCCCTTCATTCCAGGAATCAGTTGAGTGAAACTTTGCTGAATTGCTTCCACTATAATGATATATTTTCTTAAATAAGGAGACCAAAACTGTACACAGTACTCTAGATGTAGTTTCACTAATACCCTATACAGCTGTAGCAAAACATCCCTACTTGTACATTCCATTCCCCTTGCAAAAAAATGACAACATTCCATTTGTCTTCTAATCACCTGCTGTACCTGCATAGTAACTTTTTGTGATTCATTTACCAGAACACTCAGATCCCTCTGTACCACAGTGTTCTGCAATCTCTCCCCAGTAAAATAACATGCTGCTTTTTTATTCTTCCCACAAGATGTTAAGCTGCAAAGAACTGTCAAAAGCTGTCAATTGATTTAACTCTGCTGGGTTTTAAATTTTTTTAAAAAGTCTGGAATTCAAAAAAATCAGTACTTGATATTTCATTCTGTCTGTTGACATGAGCCTGAGGGTTATCATTATATGACTTGTGGTGCAATGACTGGTTTAAAAATTTAACATTGTCACAGTGGGGTGCCAGTTAAGTGAACAGTTTGATTGACAGCTCCAAGTGGTTAAAGAATATAAATATTTGTTTTCATAAGAAATTAGTTGAAAGAATTTCTATGTATTGATTTTTTAATAAATCAATAAGGGTGTTATATTTTGTTTAAAATAGTGATATCATCAATAGACATATAAATTTATTTTATGTCAGCATGACTCCTGAGGTTTTCCCATAGTGAATAGTAGGTGACTTGGCATTGAGGGGGTAAGGGCAAATGATGTTGGGTTGGGTACATGGGCTGGCATGAGCTGACACTAAGTTGACATAGGGGCTATAAAGGGCCATGGGGATGGAGTGGAATGGGGTATGAGGGGCCATAGGGATGGGTAGAGGGGCATAGGTAGCCATGGGAGTGTGTGCGGGGGGTTGAGGGGGTGAGGGCTGGAGAGCTGTTTTTTGTTTTGATCACTTCCTTATTGAATTCAGCAAAATGCCAGAGCACAGAGGTAGGCCTCCCACCTAGCCCACCTCCATATCTGGCAGCCTTCACACTCATTCTGGGGGCAGCAGGTCTGACTCCTAATCCAACCCAACCGCTAGAATGAACATTGGAACTGCAGGCCGCCATTTTTAAAGGTCGCGTTCACAGAGCTGGGAATTCTGCCATCTCTGCACACCTGACCCGTGAGCGGAAACCTGGGCCAAAGTATTTGTTTAGTTTTTCTGCCGTTTCCTTATTCCCCATTATAAATTCACCCGCCTCTGCCTGTAATGGGCCCACATTTGTCTTTGTTAATCTTTTCCTTTTTACATGCCTTTAGAAGCTTATACAGTCCATTTTTATGTTTCTTGCTAGTTTACTTTCATAGTCTATTTTCCCTTTCTTTATCAGTTTCTTGGCTCTCCCTTGCTGAATTCTAAAATGCAGACAATCCTCAGGCTTACTACTTTTTGTCAACTGTATACACTGTGTCCTTTGATCTAATACTATCTTTAACTTCCCTTGTTAGCCATAGTTGGATCACTATTCTTGATGTGTTTTTTGTACAGCAAAGGAATGTACATTCGCTGTAAACTATGTATTTTCACTTTAAAGTTTTATGTGTTGTGATTATTTTCAAAACAAAAAGGGTGTACACCGAATGCTGCCCTTGTGATTGTAAAGTCCCTGTTTGTGATGTTACAAGTACAAGAAAAAGCAATTGGATTGGGTCATTGAGGAGCATTGAATTACATACTGATGATTATCACAAGGGATGCCACAATTAAATAGTGAAAGAGGAATAACTGTCCCAGGAAGTGAAATACCAAACAGAAGACTGAAATTACATTGGACTGTGATGCACTGAATTTACCTGATGTACTTAACTGAAGAAATTACTCTACTCAGTGGGTTAGGGAAATAATCATTTGTGAAGTTTGTTTGCAAATTTATTGCAATATGTTTAGTACGGGATGGAATGTTTTAGGCCTAATAAGGGAGGGATGTCATGATGATAGCTGGTTGTGTGTGTATACTTGAGTATTAGATACTATACAGTACTTGGATAAGATACTGTAAGGTACACTCTGTACTACATATGGGGGGGTCACCTTACTTGGGGATTTGAATCTCATCTTGCACATATTAGGGAGCTCGCCAGTATGGCAGATTAAATGATGCTGATCTTGCAGTTAAATCTGTGACTTTGAGTGTTGTTCTGTCAGCTTGAGGTCTGCAGGAGGACCAGGAAGAGGACAAGAGGCCAGGCAGAGCAGCACAAGCTGTTGCAGGAGAGAAGGAGAAGAGAATGAAGAGGATGAGAAAACCTATACCCTACCTTGGTCCCTGAGCCAGTCTGCAATGTGCCACTGTGTACCAGCTAGGACCCATCTTACCTTTAGTGTTGTGGGTGCAAGTAGACCACATACAGTGCTCAATGAAAATTGCATCTAATGAATACTTGATTGCTAAACTTGCAGGTTTCTAGGAAAGAATCCTGGCAAATTCAAATTATGACAATCAGCAGCTAGGACCAAAATTGTGCACTAAATGCAGGCTTTCAGTGTGCCTTATTAGCACGGTACCATTGAGTGCTTGATTTCACCCTTTGGCCAAAATAACACCCCTGGCCTCTTTCCTGTTGCTGATTTTTTTCCCATGGGGAATCTAATAAATTCATTGGGCTGGGCAAGAGAACTATTTGTGACCTTCCATATGCAACTATAGGTTCAGAGATTTCACCTACTTCTGCTGCACTAGCTCAGAAGGTACCAGGAACATAAATATGCAAGGCAGTGGTTACTTGGCAGCTGCTGAGAGCCATTCTGGTCTTGAAAGCTGTTTCTGGGTTTGAGTTTTGACTATCCGGATAGCTGTTCATGTACTCTGATTGTAGTTCAGGGCTATGGCCACCTGGCTTCTTATCCTTGACTAGCTGTGACACCATGACAAATTTACATAGGCAGCTTCTATTTTAAATGTAGACAAATTCATTTATAAGATTATTAGATGCACAGTTTTCAATGTATTTTCTTTTCTTGATTACACTGTAGGAGCATATCCTGCTTTTCAGATTTACCACTTCCAGAAAGGCTAAATGGATAAGCCAGCAGGCATCTTATAACCAATTAAAGACTATTTCTGACAAATACTTATAATCTCAATAAGTACCATCAACCTTTTTAATCAGATGGTAGCAGAGTTCATCCCATAAAGTAAAGCTACAGCCTTTGCCACTCTGCTGTTTCCATCCATTTTGCTCGTCCATTGTTTCTTCTGTATAAGGTTGGTTTCCAGACCAGTGCTCTATTTTCCCAGATTTTGCTGGTGTTCCATTTTAAGGTATACACGACCAGTTCAGACCAGTGTACTTATTTCCCAGTTTTTACCATTTTTTCCTTCTGGGTTGGACATGAACTTTTATTTTATACGTGAGATCATAAAAGCTCTGCTATGTATATTATTTTTACAGTTCTTTAATTGTGATCCCTGGTGGATATTCCTCAATTAGACTGGCCTTGGTGTATTTAACAAAGGTAACTCTCATAGCTAGAGGTTGTGCTTTTGATTTTCAAAGTCCTTTAGCAAATATATTTCCTTTTATCCCACTGACTTAATGTACTGAACTTCCTTATGAAGGTTTCATCTCAACTAACACTCCTCCCCTTACCAGTTAATTCTGCACTCATAGATGTGTCTCCAGGATGGTATGTTGCCTCCCTGGTACCAGGGTCAAGGATGTTACGGAGAGGCTGCTGGACATTCTTTTGGGGGAAGGCGAGCAGCCAGAGGTCATGGTCACGTTGGGACCAATGACATAGGGAGGGAAAGGGATGAGGTCCTGAAAACAGATTTTAGGGAGTTAGGAAGGGATTTAAAAAGCAGGACCTAAGAGCAGTAATCTCAGAATTACTCCCAGCACCACATGCTGGTGAGCATAAGAATAGGAAGATTGAGCAGTTCAACACGTGGCTGGAGAAATCGAGTAGGAAGAAGGGCTTTAGATTTCTGAGGCATTGGGACCAGTTCCAGGGCAGGTGGGATCTGTGCAAGAAGGATGGGTTACACCTTAACACGACTGGGATTAATGTCCTCACAAGAAGGTTTGCTAGTGCTGTTCGAGCGGGTTTAAACTGCATTTGCAGGGGAGTGGTAACCTAAGAGGAAATTCAGACTGGAGAGGAGAAAAACTGGCACTGTGATGTAGAGACAAAAAGGAAGAAGTGTGTGTACAATAGATATCAGGTAGAAAATATAATGGAGAATCAGACTGTACACAGAAGGGCCAGAGGGTAAGTGAAAAAGCTAATGAGGAAAACAAGGAGAGCATGAAAAGAGACTGGTAGCTACCATAAAGGGGATCCCAAGGTCATCTATAAGCATATATATAATAAAAGGGTGCTCAAAGAAAGAGTAGGGCTGATTAAGGTTTAAAAAGAGGACTTGCACGTGGAGACAGGAGAAATAGAGGAGGTATTAATGGTATTAAGGCACTTTGCATTTGTCTTTACAAAAGAAGAAGATGCAACCCAGGCTGAGGTGAGAGAGGAGGTAACTGGCCCACTAGAGGAATTTACAAGTGAAAAGGAGGGGCTGTTAGAACGGTTATCTTTACTTAAAATAGGTGAGCTCCCAGGATTAGATTAGATGCATCCAAGGGTACTGAGGGAAGTGAGAGTGGAAATTGAAGAGGTACTAGTGATAATCTTCCAGTCTTCCTTAGGCACGGGGAGGTGCCAGAGGACTGGAGAATTGTAAATGTTGCACCCTTGTTCAAAAAAGGGGTGCAAGGATAAAGCTGGCAACGACAGAACAGTCAGCTTGACTTCAATGGTAGGGAAACTTCTGGAAACTGTAGTTCAGGGCAAAGTCAATAGTCACTTAGACAAGTGCAGGATGGTTAATGAAAATCAGCATGGATTCATTAAGGGAAAATCATGTTTAGTTAACTGCTGGAGTTTTTTGAAGAGGTAACAGAGAAGGTTGATAAGGGCAATGCTGTTGATGTGGTGTATATGGATTTTGAATAGGCATTTTAGCAAAGCCTTTGACAAGGTCCCACATGAGAGGCTGATAAAGAAGGCAAAGGCACATGGGATACAGGGTAATTTGATAAGGTGGATTCAAAATTGGCTTAGTTGTAGGAGACAGAGGGTGATGACAGAAGGATGCTTTAGTGACTGGAAGCCAGTGTCCAGTGGCGTACCACAGGGATCTGTGCTCGGTCCCCTATTATTTGTCATTTATATAAATGACAGAGATGACTATGTGGGGGGGTAGGATTAGTAAGTTTGCGGATGATACAAAGATTGGCCGGGTGGTTAACAGTGAGGTTGAGTGTCTTGGGCTACAGGAAAATATAGACAGGATGGTCAAATGGGCAGATAAGTGGCAGATGGAATTTAACCCTGAAAAGTGTGAGGTGATACACGTTGGAAGGAGTAATTTGACAAGGAAGTATTCAATGAACAGGGAACTAGGAAGTTCTGAGGAACAAAGGGACCTTGGCGTGTGTGTCCATAGATCTCTGAAGGCGGAGGGGTATGTTCGTGGGGTGGTGGAAAAGGCATATAGGACACTTGCCTTTATCAATCGAGGCAGAAATTACTAAAGCAGGGAGGTTATGTTGGAGTTGTATAGAACCTTGGTGAGGCCACAGCTGGAGTACTGTGTGCAGTTCTGGTCGCCACATTATGGGGAGGATGTGATTGCACTGGAGGGGGTGCAGAGGAGATTCACCAGGGTGTTACCTGGGATGAAACATTTAAGTTATGAAGAGAGGTTGGATAGACTTGGGTTGTTTTTGTAGGAGCAGAGAAGACTGAGGAGTGACCTGATCGAGGTGTACAAGATTATGAGGGGCATGGACAGGGTGGATATGGAATAGCTGTTCCCCTTAGTTGAAGGGTCAGTCACGAGGGGACATAAGTTCAAGGTGAGGGGCAGGAGGTTTAGGGGCGGATATGAGGAATGGTGGTGACGGCCTGGAATGCACTGCCTGGGATGGTGGTGGAGGCGGGTTGGCTCACATCCTTTAAAATGTACCTGGATGAGCACTTGGCACGTCATAACATTCAAGGCTATGGGCCAAGTGCTGGTAAATAGGATTAGGTCAGGTGTTTCCCACGTGTCAGTGCAGACTCAATGGGCCAAAGGGCCTCTTCTGCACTGTGACTCTGTGATTCTGTGACCTGATACAGTGCCACAACAGACTTGTGAGCAAAATTCTAGGTCATGGGATAAAAGGGAAAGCGGGCGCTTGGTTAAGAAGGTGGCTGAGTGACAGGAAACAGAGTAGTAATAAAGGGCTGTTTTTCAGATTGGAGGAAGGTTTGTTGTGAAGTTCCCCTGGCGTCAGTGTAGGGACCCGTATTCTTCCTGATCTATTAATAACCTAGACTGTGGTGTTCAGGGCATGATTTCAAAATTTGCAGATGATACGAAGATTGGAAACATTGTCAACTGTGATGAGGTAGTCCTGAAATTCAAATGGGCATAGACATGTCGGTGGATTGGGAAGAAAATTGGCAGATGGAGTTCAAGATGAAGTGTGAGGTGATTCATTTTGGCAGGAAAAATATGGAGAGACAGTAAAAAATAACGGGAGATTCTCTAAAGGAGGTGCAGGAATAGAGGGACCTCGGTATACACGTACATAAGTCATTGAAGATGGCAGGGATGTTGAGAGAGCAGTTAATAAAGCATACAGCATCTTAGGCTTTATTAATAGGCAAATTGGGTACAAGGGTAACAACGTCATGTTGAACTACTAGTCAGGAGTTCATTTGGAGTACTGCGTCCAGTTCTGGGCGCCACACTTTTTTTTACTCATTCACGGGATTTCGGCTTCGCTGGCTGGGCCAGCATTTATTGCCCACCCCTAGTTACCCGTGAGAAGGTGGTGGTGAGCTGCCTTCTTGAACTGCTGCAATCCATGTGGCGTAGGTACACCCACAGTGCTGTTAGGAAGGGAGTTCCACGATTTTGACCCAGCGACATTAAAGGAATGGCGATATATATCCAAGTCAGGGTGGTGAGTTACTTGGAGGAGAACCTCCAGGTGGTGGTGTTCCCATCTATCGGCTGTCCTTGTCCTTGAGTGATTGTGGGTTTGGAAGGTGCTGTCTAAGGAGCCTTGGTGAATTCCTGCAGTGCATCCTGTGGATGGTACACACTGCTGCTACTGTGCAGCGGTGGTAGAGGGAGTGACTGTTTGTGGATGTGGTGCCAATCAAGTGGGCTGCTTTGTCCTGGATAGTATCTAGCTTCTTGAGTATTCTGGCAGCTGCACTCATCCAGGCAAGTGGGAAGTATTCCATCATACTCCTGACTTGTGCCTTGTAGATGATGGACAGGCTTTGGGGAGTAAGGAGGTGAGTTATTCATCGCAGGATACCTAGCCTCTGACCTGCTCTTGTAGTCACAGTATTTATATAGCTAGTCCAGTTCACTTTCTGGTCAATGGTAACCCCCAGAATGTTGATAGTGGGGGATTCAGTGATGGTAATTACATTGAACATCAAAGGGCGATGGTTGGATTCTCTCTTGTTGGAGATGGTCATTGCCCTATACTTGTGTGGCGCAAATGTTACTTGCCACTTGTCAGCCCAAGCCTGGATATTATCCAGGTCTTGCTGCATTTGGGCATGGACTGCTTCAGTATCTGAGAAGTCAGAAATGGTATTGAACATTGTGCCATCATCAGCGAACATCCCCACTTCTGACCTTATGATGAAAGGAAGGTCATTGATGAAGCAGCTGAAGATGGTTGGGCCTAGGACACTACCCTGAGGAACTTCTGCAGTGATGTCCTGGAGCTGAGATGACTGACCTCCAACAACCACAACCAGCTTCCTTTGTGCGTGGTATGACTCCAACCAGTGGAGAGTTTTCCCCCTAATTCCCATTGACTCCAGTTTTGCTAGGGCTCCTTGATGCCACACTCAGTCAAATGCTGCCTTGATGTCAAGGGCAGTCACTCTCACCTCACTTTGGGAGTTCAGCTCTTTTTCCATGTTTGAACCAAGGCTGTAATGAAGTCAGGAGCTCAGTGGCCCTGGCGGATCCCAATCTGAGCATCAGTGAGCAGGTTATTGCTAAGCAAGTGCCACTTGATAGCACTGTTGATGACCCCTTCCATTACTTTACTGACTATGGAGAATAGACTGACGGGGCGGTAATTGTCCGGGTTGGATTTGTCCTGCTTTTTGTGTACAGGACACACCTGGGCAATTTTGCACATAACCAGGTAGATGCCAGTGTTTTAGCTGTACCAGAACAGCTCGGCTAGGGGTGTGGCAAGTTCTGGAGCACAAGTCTTCAGTAGTATTGCCGGAATATTGTCAGTGCCCATAGCCTTTGCATATCCAGTGCCTTCAGCCATTTCTTGATATCGCGTGGAGTGAATTGAATTGGCTGAAGACTGGCATCTGTGATGCTGGGGACCTCCGGAGGAGGCTGAGATGGATCATCTACTCGGAACTTCAGGGTGAAGATTGCTGCGAATGCTTCAGCCTTATCTTTTGCATTTCTGTGCTGGACTACTCCATCATTGAGGATGGGTTTACTTGTGGAGCCTCTTCCACCAGTGAGTTGTTTAATTGTCCACCACCATCCAGGACTGGATGTGGCAGGACTGCAGAGCTTAGATCTGATCCTTTGGTTATGGGACCATTTAGCTCTGTCAATCACTTGCTGCTTATGCTGTTTGACACACAAGTAGTCCTATAGAAGTTATGGCTTCACCATGTTGGCACCTCATTTTTCGGTATGCCTGGTGCTGCACCTGGCATGCCCTCCTGCACTCTTCGCTGAACTAGGTTTGATCCCCTGGCTTTATGGTAATGGTAGACTGGGGGATATGCCGGTCCATGGGGTTACAGATTGTGTTTGAGTACAATTCTGCTGCTGCTGACAGCCCATGGCACCTCATGGATGCCCAGTCTTGAGTTGCTAGATCTGTTTGAAATCTATTCCCTATAGCACTTGAGGAAGGATGTGAAGGCATCGGAGAGGATACAGAGGAGATTCACAAGAACGATTCCAGGGATAAAGAACTGCAGCTATGATGATAGATTGGAGAGTTTTGGACTGTTTTCTTTGGAGAAAAGAAGTCTGAAAGGAGATTTTATGGAGGTATTCAGGATCCTGAGGGGTATGGGTAGGATAAATAGTGAGAAACTGTTCACATTCAAGAACTAGAGGGCATGGATTCAAAAAAATTGGAAAGAAAATAAATGTGACGTGAAGAAAACATTTTTCATTCAGTGGCTGGTTGGTGTCTGGAATTAATTTCCTTAAAGGGTGGTGGAGGTAGGTTCGATCGAGGTATTCAAAAAGGAATTGGATTGCTATCTGAAAAGAAGGAATGTGCAAGGTTACAGGAATAAAGCAGGAAGTGGGACTAGGTAGAATGCTTTTTCAGAGAACTAGTGCAGACTCAATGGTCTGAATGACCTCCTTCTGCACTGTAAAGTTTCTGTGATTCTGCGACATTGAGGGACTTGGTATCGGGAAGGCTGGTGGGGTTTGCCCAAAGGAAGTAACACACCTACCCTTGTGTTGAGCCCCATTTCAGCCCAGTTATTTGATGATCCATCACTGGGTAGGCCCCAGCACAATATCAGCAACAGCTCCTGCTCCTAGGGGTGTTGCCAGTATGGTAGAGCTGCTGCTCTCTGATTGGCTGGTAGCTCTCAGGGGTGGGATTTCCACCCTACTGGGGCCTTACTTTAGCGGGAGGCCAGATGCAATCCAGGTAAGTGTCAGATTACCTCAGAATAGTGTTGGACCTCCTGTGGAGCTCCCACCAGCTTTGTAACAGGTGGGCAGGACCCATGGTGCTCCACTAAATTCTGTCCACCACCTCCAGGTCAAAGTATCGTAACTTTTTCTTTTCAACTCAAAGTTAGATCTTCAACCTTTTGCATTCATGAAGTAGTTCACCTTTTATTACAAAAGTGCACTCACACAAGATGTGAGAAAGCTCACCAAAGTCAAGGGAAACAAAAATTGTTCCGAACGAAGCATCTATTCACCTTAACGAGCCTAATGAAGGTTACCTGGTCTGTTGTAATTTTATATAGGTGGGGCCAAATTTTCTAAATCAATGGACACTGCCCCCACCATGCATTCTACTGCCCTCTTCAGCTCTGCTGCTAGACAAGCACAGAATGCCCAAAGTGCATTACATTGTTTTACATTGAGCAGACCCTGTGTTTGGTGGACCAGGTCATCTGTCCCAGTTGGATTCCAGGTACAAGCCCAAACCCTGACAAGGCATCACATTGACAAGCAGAGGATGAAAAGAGGAATACAGCTACAAACGCATGAGACCAGTTCTGGCCCCCAGCCTCGGTGCCCTCTGGCTCATGCTCTCCAGCAACAATTATATTGCCCCAAGGCCTGAAGGCTTGGTGGGTATGGAGGCAAGAATGTTGAAATTATGCTTTTTGGTCTTTTAGTTGCTATTGCAATCCCCTGAGTCTCGCTGATATAAGAGGCTTCCATTGGAAGCACGCCACCAGATGATTCAGATGTAACTCTGCACAAAGGAAATAGGCCTTTTTCAGCTCATTTGCTTCTGAACGCTAGGCCAACCGAGATTGGGTGAACACCTATTGTTAATGCGTCTCTGACCCTTTTTTTCCTGACCTCTTGCGAAATGGGTGCTCCCTGAGATCAGGAAAATTGATCCCAGTATCTCTTGTAAATGTCACCAGTTGACATTCAATAATTATAAGTTTTATCTCAAACCATTTCACAAAGTAGCGGAAAATATTTATTGTCAGGCATTGGTAAATGTATTGAGGTACATTAACACATTAACAATGCATTTCATGTGTCTGTGTGCGCAGTCTGGCACATAATAAAATGCATGCTTCCATCAAGTGCCTTAATGTGGACATCAAAGTGCACACCAAAATGGACTAATTTTAAGCAATTTGTATAAAATTTATGGTGCAGTAAATTGTCAGCTGCAAAGGTACATTGACACATCCTGCATATATAAACTCAGTGTAATGAACTGTATATTATGGCATCCTGTACTTGTGATAAATATTAATAGCTATTTTGGTATTTTGGTTATTTACTACAATCATAGATACAATATAATAAATTGTGTTAGACTGTAGGCGGAAACTGGTAGAAACTGGAGAAATGTAATAGAACTTTTAATGGAAATTAGAAAAATCCAGTTAATTATAGTTCTGGGTTTTCTCAACAGATTCATTGTTTCTACATGATTAATGCTCAACTCTAGCTGTTTTTATATTGGATTTAGTGGGATGCAGAAGTCATTAGTCCCTGATGCACAGGTCTCAAACAGCAAGCAGCAATTGTGAAATGAACTTGCCATATTCATTTAACTTGCTGGTCAAGAAGACGTTTTTTTTAAACCATGTCCTGCCTTCTGCTGACCTTAATGATTCTGGCAAGAAATATTTTGGGGCTGCCGATGGCTTCACAAGATCAATGCATCAGGACCCAACAGCATCAGCAGCCACCAAATCCAATGTAATTATAATTTATAGGATGCAAGGTCAACTCACCTAGTCCCATGACCCCACCCTTTCCCTGTCCCTGCAATTTTTTTTCTCTTCAGATAATTATCCACTTCCCTTTTGAAATCTACAATTGAATCTCCACCGCACTCTCAGACAGTGCATTCCAGATTGTGACCACTTGCTGGGGAAAAAAGGTTTCTCCATGCCGCATTTTTTCTTTTGTCATTTTCCTTAAAGTTGGTGCCCTCTAATTCTTAACCCTTCCACTAATGGGAGCAGTTTCTTCCTACCTACTCTAACCCTTATGAATATGAACACCTCTGTCAAATCTCCTCTCAACCATCTCTTCTCCGAGGAGACCAGTCCCAGTTTCACCAATTTATTCACGTATCCAAAGACCCTCATACCCGGAAACATTCCAGTCAATCTTTTCAGTACCCAACCTAAAGCCTTAACATCCTTTCTAAAGGATGGTGCCCAACATTGGACACAATGCTCCTGTTGTGCCCCAGTGTTTTACAAACTTCATAACTTCCTTGCTTTTGATTCTCTGGCTCTATTTATAAAGCCTAGGATTTCAAATGTATTTTTTTAAAATCACTTGCCCAACTTCCCCTGTCACTTTCAGCAATCTGTGCACAAATACCTCCAGGTATCTTTGTTCCTGTACCCGTTTTAGAATTGTGTCCTTTATTTTATATTGCCTCCCCTCATTCTTCCTACCAAAATTAATCACTTCACACTTCTCTGCATTAAACTTAATCTGCCACATGCCAGCCCATTCTACCAATTTATCAATGTCCTTTTGAAGTCTAACACTATCCTCCTCACAGTTGAGCATGCTTCCAAGTTTGATGTCAACAGCAAATTTTGAAATTATGCCCTAAACACCCAAATCAAAAATATTAATATATAGAAAAGAAAGCAGTGGTTTTAATAGTGCCTACTGGGGTACCCCATTAGCTACCTTCCTCCAGTATCAAAAACACCACTACCCTGTTTCCTGTTCCTCAGCCAAATTCGTATCCATGCTATCACTGTCCCTTTTAATCCCTGAACTTTGACTTTGCTGAGAGAACCTGTTATCTGGCACTTTATCAAATGTCTTTTAGAAGTCCTTATAAAACGCATTAACCCTACCTTTTACTATTAATGTGCTTATAGAAGACTTGTGCATTCCCAATTATTTTAGCTGCCATTCTCCTCTCAATTTCTCTCTTTGTTTTTCTCATTGCTTATTTTTTCACTTCCCATCTGAACTTTCTGTATTCAGTCTAGTTTTCACTTGTATTATCAACCTGACATCTGTCATATGCACCCTTTTTTTGCTTCATCTTACTCTCTATCTCTTTCATCATCCAGGGAGCTCAGGCTTTGTTAGTTCCAATCTTGGGAATGTACCTCGACTTTACCCAAGCCATCTCCTCTTTAAAAACAACCCACTAGTCAGCTGGACATTTTCCTGCTGATCTTGGATTTCAATTTATCTGGGCCAGATTCCTTCTCAACCAACTGATATTGGCTCTCCCCAAATTATTATTATTTTTTCTGGATTGTTCCTTGTCCTTTTCCATAGCTAACATAAACGTATCATACTCAAATCACTGTCCCAAAATGTTCCCCTACTATCCATTGATCAACTTGACCCACCTCATTCCTCAGAACCAGGTCCAGCAATGCCTCTTTCAGGATGTTCTCCTGACCATACTTCAGAAACACTTTACATGATCAAATTTATGTTATTTATCAATGGAAAATTGCAAACCCTGGAATCTCTGGGGGTCTCCCGCATGAAGTGGGCCCAAATGCATGTCCTGCCAATTCATATGTTTCTATGTTCATATGACGGGCCGCATTAAATCCAACCCATTATTTAGCTAAAAGAAATACACCTCAATATTATTAATGGCCCAGAAATTGCTGGATAATATAATAGTGAGTTCATACAATTATTAATAAATAAAAAACCTAGCCATTTATGATGAGAACGAAATATATGCTGTGAGTCGTGAATTGTCACAGATTGTTTGACAATTTTCTCCATTCTTCTGTCAACCTCACAAAAACGGGAGCTCCCTATCAGCCTCCCTGTGATCACCAAGGAATTATTTGCATTTATAAATACGAACTAAACTCATTTTAGTAAGCTAGAGCGGCTACTTCACAGTGTAAAGGCCCTCTTAATAGGATGATTTGTGGTTCTGACGTGTCACTCACTTGGAAAGCGAGGTGTCAGGAAGGTTTTTTGCATCAATAGAGGACAGTGGTTCAAATGATAGACAATTTCAAGGAGGTTATTGCTGCCTGGTGTGGTGCTGCAATGTTGGCGATGAATCTTCACCTGAACTTCTTGCTTCTTTTGCTTTTCTTTTTTTGTTGTACTTTTATTTATTTATTGTATTTTTATTGGTATGGCCCCAGCTGGAGCTTGGGGCCAGTGCCACACTTTAGGAAAGATGCCAAGGCATTAGAGAGAGTGCAGAAAAGATTCATGAGAATGGTTCCAGGGAAGAGGAATTACGGGGAATTCAATTATACATTGGAAAAGTTGGGACAGATTTCCTTGGAGAAGAGAAGGTTAAGAAGTGATTTGATAGAGGCATTCAAAAGCATGAGAGTTCTGGACATAGCAGATAGGGAGAAACTGCTCCCAATCGTGAAAGGGTCGAGAATGGCTAGGGCACAGTTATAAGGTAATTGGCAAAAGAAGCAATGGGGACATGAGAAGAAACTTGTTTACATGGCAAGTAGTAAAGATCTGGAATGCACTGCCTGAGAGTGTGGTGGAGGCAGGTTCAATCAAGGCATTTGAATGGGAATTGGATTATTATCTGTTAAAGAAGGATGTGCAGGACTATGGGGAGAAGATGGAGGAATGGCGCTAGATGAATTGCTCATTTGGCTGACAGGCTAAATGACCTCCTTCTCTGCTGTAACAATTCTGGAGGCTCAGAAAGGGAACAATTGAAAGTATGAAGTCTCACTCCTTCAGGTAGTACATTGCTCCTAGAGGTAATTAAATTTAAAATGCTTTTTTAAATTTTGCCTGTCTTTTTCTCTTTCTTAATCCAATCTTTCTGTTCCTCACCTTATTTCCTTCTCTGTACCTGATTTGACATTATTCACCCTATTTCCTCTCAGTCTTTTGCTCTTTTCTTTCTCTATCCTTACACTTGATTGATTGACCTCATCAGTCACCAAAACCCAGATGCCATTACTTCACCGCAGCATAATCGTCTTTGTGATGCAAAAATAATTGGAGCTGCAGAGCGAGGGGAAAAAATCAACGCAAGAAGTCCCACTCCAATATTATTTGGGTTTACCATGGGGCAGATTTTAACTCAGAGCAGGTTTCCAATGGAAATCTGCTCTGACTAGTTGGTTTCCTGCCCATTAGAAGCAACAGGATAATTTAATTGCTGGGCCTCATTTATTGCCGCTGAACCGTATCCCACTCGACTGGTCATGAAAAGTTTGCAGAGCAGCTGTTGGCAGGTGGAAATCAAACTGCCTTTAGCTGCCTCCTGGCCTCCAGGTCAGGGGCCCAGGAAAGTGCACTGGGAGGAAAGCGTGGGTGTTCATAGGAACAGAAATAGGCCATTCAGCCCCTCAAGCCTCAGCCCCATTTATCTACCTTCAGCCCAAATCCCTTAACAACCTTGCCTAACAAAGTTCTATCGATCTGAGTCATGAAAGCTTGACCCAGCATCCACAGCTTTTTGGGAGTGTTTCAGATTTCCACTGTGCTTTGTGTGAACAAGTGCCTTCTGATTTTACTCCTTGTTCGGGATTTCACCACCAGAGAAAATAAATTTTCTTTATCTACCGAATACTTGAATTGTTTTCAAGAGTGGTAGGTAAAGTCGAAATGTTCTTTGTGAGGGCCAGAGGTTGATAAGATGACCCAATTCGCTCACTGATGAACCAACATACATAACCAGTCCATAGTAATAACTACCCCCTGAGCCAATCAACATAGCATTACAGTACTACCTAGTTATCAGTTACATCTAAAAGCAGGTTTATGAACTACTGCGTGCGCCTAACCCGACCGGACGTGAAATCACGTGAGATGACGTTGAGAAAGCGTCTTGAAGTCTTCGTGATATTTCGGTCGCCGGGCTCGCTCAAAGTTGGCAGCGCGCCTGCCAACAATTAAGAGGGCAATTGAGCCCAAAATGGAGCAATTGACTCTGATTTTTCGTGGTCCGTCCAACTTAGGGTTGGCGGCAGGCAAACCGGCCAGGAAGCCTTTACATTTTTCATGAAACCTCTTCTAAGGGCAGGATGAGATTTCCATTATGAAATAAAACAAAAATAAAAATCTGTGGGCAGCATTTTTATCATCTATATATCTATATTTTCAGGCGCCTGACTCTGATGCTTGGGCATTTTTTTCTAGCTTTTTGAAACTTTATTTGATGATTTTCGGGTCTGCAGCTCCCTGAGGCAGCTCTCTGCCTTCAAGGAGCTTTCTCTCAGAACTCGCCCGCATCTGCATTGACATCATCGCCCGCTTTCTTTCTGCCCCCACCCTGGCAGCACTGAGCTTTTCAGCGTGCGTTTCATGCTGGCCAGCCAGCGTAAAATTGCGGTTGGGGGCCGATTGCGGCCCGTGGTCCATTTCCTGGCCGACCCCAGGCCCGCCGATCGCGCCCGCTAAAAATTCAGGCCTGTGAATCAACCAATCTCATTGAAACTCTGTCTCTCTCATGAGGGATTCCTTCTTCACCTTCGAAGATCTCCCCTTAGAATCCTCTCCAAAAGCCGCTCCAACTCAGACAGCGTGAATGACGGGCCTCCTCACAGAATTTTAATCTTTTCTCCTGAGGTTCCGTTCCTCCAGATTCCCGAGTCTGCACTCCAGCACCAACTGACAAGCACAATTTCAGCTCTTTGGCCCAGCCGAGCAGATTGCTACTGCTGCAGAGGGTTACCTTCACCCCAACGGCCCACAGCACAGAATCACCAACCTTCTGCTGCCTCTTGTGATTGCTAGGGCTTCTCCTGAACCTGCTTCAATTTCCAGGGCTTCACCTGAGCCCTCTCAACTTGAGGTCTGCCAACCGCAGCGCTTTTCCAGCTTTAAGCCTCTTTCTCTGTTCCTCCTTCTTCCTAACTGTGGGACCTCTCCCTGTCCCCTGCCTGAGACCTTTCTCAGTTATGGTGCTCAGGGCTTTTGTGCCATTTCTTTTTTGCGCAGGCACACTGGGCCTGTCCTCGGCCCAAAGGACTACATAAACGCTGGATTACACATGCACCACCCGCTCCCGGCCCGCACATGCGCGAAACTCCCGAGGCCTGTCGGGACTTGGAGATCCTGGACCCTGCTCCACGAGAAGGTAAGGCTGGATCTCATAACAGTACATATACATTATATATATTATACATAGGTAAAATCTGGTTGGGCATATTCCTGATGGTTTCATCACATGACCTCCCACCTCCAATTACCCCACCCCGCGCTCCCACCAGTGGTTGCTCAACACGTTCATCCTTGTGGCATACCACCTTCCCATATGCCAATTGGAAAGTAATCAGCTTCTTCATTATCTGATCGAATGATTCTTGAATGTCTGTCAAACAGGCATTTTCCCTCATGTCTAATACTTTTCTAACTAACGAATGAAAGTGTTCAGTGAAAATGAAAAAAACATTTTCTTTTCAAGATCCCCTATAATTTTTCTTCTCGATTGTTCGTCGCCATGTCCAGGAGATTAATCTTCAATTCGTGGAGACACCAAGATAACCCTGAAGGGTTGGCAGTGCCGTATGTGGACGCAATAATTAACCATTGAATAGTTCCTGGAGTTCAACTCCAATTCTCAGTTAATGATTCTGTGGCTGTCAAGAATCTACAGCTGATTGTGGAAATGACATTTCTTAGCCCACCATATTCTGTCGCCATGGATAGTGCATAACAAAGGTTATTCAGAACTGAGAACTCATCCCTTTCAGATTCAGTATTCCACATTCAATTATTGCAATCATCTACCAGAGAATGGGTTTACTGCTAAAAGAGACAGAAGGTCATTTCATTTATTTGGATTTTTCTTTCAAATAGACTTTTATATTTTCATTTGCTTTTCTGCTATTACCCATTTTATATTTGTTTTCTATTCTACATTGATGGTATTGCAAAAAAAAAAATGACTGTTACTTCATGCTTTCTTGCCCATAATTGTCATGGCACTTTTATTCAGTTAATGGACTGTGGTTTCATGAATCACAATCCAGCAATTTTTCTAACATCAATGCCCTCAGTGTATTGTCTGACCTTCCCCTGACCTTGTCTGAAGGTGGAACAAGTAGCTTCATGTCCAGGTTTTTTGGATCAGAATAGTAGCCACTTCAATCAAACACAATTAAAGCGAAACACTTTGAGAAGTTCAGGCAATATGACAAAGTGCTACATAAGTGAAATTTTATTATTCATGCAAGGCAATTCTTTTATAATTTTTCAAAGGATTTATAAAAGGAGTTTGAAAAGTGAATATTTTTATGTGAGCATTTCGGTATTGTAAATGAACACTTCTGAAATGAAAAGAATATTTTTTCCTGATAAATCAAAAATAATTTTGCTCGTTCACCCTGAATTGATTAGGTCATCGAGTACTGGAATAAAGCATTTAAGGCCATAACATGTCCTTTTAGCTAAACATTAAAGGCCAATCAAGAATTCAAAGCTTTAATAGATAAATAAATTTCAACTTTGTATCCTCCTGTAAAGGAGAAGAGCACAAAGGTAGCTTTATATTAAAATAATAGATCAAGAATATCCAATCTTTAGCCATTCAAAAGCAGTGAATAAGCTGCATATAATTATGCAATAAATTGAGCTCCAATAAAATGAGCTCCAATACAAAAAAATGGAGCTATATAAAAAGCGGACAATCTTGGTTCATTGACATAAGCAGGAGAACATTGGGTGTTGCCATGATCGTACCAATGGGAGGCCCAAAGGACCTTGGTGTTCGAGCTTCAATAACACTCAACCAGCGAGCTTAGAGGTGCTATGTGACTGTCTGAGCCAACTCACAATACAGACCTGCTGGTAGGGGTGCTGGGCAGACAAACCCGAGTATTGTTAGGTTCCTAATTTGCATATTCAGGCCACTCTGTGAAACTGGACAGCACTTGACTGAAGCGTATGCCATCATTCTTTCAGGCACACAGACAAATCATAGGTCCATGATTACTATATTGTGGAGCGAGGAGCAGGGGTGCACCTCCTTGCTCACACTTTCAGCAGGGATTGCTGTCAGCTTATGCTCAACCCCCTTCCCATTCTTTCCCACCCAGGACCGTCCTGTGGAATGTCTACGAGATGGCTTTTTGGAGCAGCTTGTGATGGAGCCCCCTAGGGAACAGGCAATTCTAGAATTAGTGATGTGTAACGAGGCAGATTTGATAAGGGAGCTTAAGGTGAAGGAACCCTTAGGAGGAAATGACCATAATATGATAGAATTTACCTTGCAATTTGAGAGGAAAAAGCTGGAATCAGATGTAATGGTATTACAGTTGAATAAAGGCAACTACAGAGGCATGAGGGAGGAGCTGGCCAGAATTGACTGGGAGATGAGCCTAGCAGGAAAGACAGTGGAACAGCAATGACAGGAGTTTCTGGGAGTAATTTGGGAGACACAGCAATAATTCATCCCTAGGATGAAGAAGCATACTAAAGGAAGGACGAGGCAACCATGGCTGACAAGGGAAGTCAGGGACAGCATAAAAGCTAAAGAAAAAGCATACAATGCGGCGAAGAGCAGTGGGAAACCAGGGGATTGGGAAGCCTACAAAGACCAACAGAGGATAACTAAAAAAGAAATAAGGAGAGAGAAGATTAAATATGAGGGTAAACTAGCCAGTAATATAAAAGAAGATTGCAAGAGTTTTTTTAGATTATATAAATGGTAAGAGGGTGGCAAAAGTGGACATTGGACCGCTGGAAAATGACACTGGAGAAGTAGTAGTGGGGAACAAAGAAATGGCGGAGGAACTGAATAGGTACTTTGCGTCAGTCTTCACAGTGGAAGACACGAGTGACATCCCCAAAGTTCAAGAGAGTCGGGGGGCAGAGGTGTGTACGGTGGCCATTACCAAGGAGAAGGTGTTAGGAAAACTGAAAGGTCTGAAGGTGGATAAATCACCTGGACATGATAGATTACACCCCACAGTTCTGAAGGAAATAGCTGAAGAGATAGTGGAGGCGTTAGTGGCGATCTTTCAGGAATCACTGGAGTCAGGGAGGGTCCCAGAGGACTGGAAAATCGCTAATGTAACCCCCCTGTTTAAGAAGGGAGTGAGGCAAAAGACGGGAAATTACAGGCCAATTAGCCTGACCTCGGTCGTTGGTAAAATTTTGGAGTCCATTATTAAGGATGAGATTTCAGAATACTTGGAAGTGCATGGTAAAATCGGGCAAAGTCAGCATGGTTTCATCAAGGGGAGGTCATGCCTGACAAATCTGTTAGACTTCTTTGAGGAGGTAACGAGTAGGTTAGACAAAGGAGAGCCAATGGATGTTATCTACTTGGACTTCCAGAAGGCCTTTGACAAGGTGCCGCACAGGAGACTGCTCAGTAAGATAAGAGCCCATGGTGTTAGAGGCAAGGTACTAGCATGGATATAACATTGGCTGTCTGGCAGGAGGCAGAGAGTGGGGATAAGGGGGCCCTTCTCAGGATGGCGGCTGGTGACTAGTGGAGTTCCGCAGGGGTCAGTGTTGGGACCACAACTTTTCACTTTATACATTAATGATCTAGATGAAGGAACTGAGGGCATCCTGGCTAAGTTTGCAGATGATACAAAGTTAGGTGGAGGGACAGGTAGTATTGAGGAGGCGGGGAGGCTGCAGAAGGATTTGGACAGGTTAGGAGAATGGGCAAAGAAGGGGCAGATGGAATACAACATGGGGAAGTGTGAGGTCATGCACTTTGGTAGGAAGAATAGAGGCATAGACTATTTTCTAAATGGGGAGAGAATTCAGAAATCTGGAGTGCAAAGGGACTTGGGAGTCCTAGTCCAGGATTCTCTTAAGGTTAACTTACAGGTTGAGCCGATAGTTAGGAAGGCAAATGCAATGTTGGCATTTATTTCGAGAGGACTAGAATATAAAAGCAGGGATGTGCTGCTGAGGCTTTATAAGGCTCTGGTCAGACCACGTTTAGAATATTGTGAGCAATTTTTGGCCCTGTATCTCAGGAAGGAGAGGGTCCAGAGGAGGTTCACGAGAACGATCCCAGGAATGAAAGGCTTAACATATGAGGAACGTTTGAGGACTCTGGTTCTATACTCGATGGAGTTTAGAAGGATGAGGGGGGATCTGATTGAAACTTACAGAATACTGAAAGGCCTGGATAGATTGGATGTGGGGAAGATGTTTCCATTAGTAGGAGAGACTAGGACCCGAGAGCACAGCCTCAGAGTAAAGGAAAGACCTTTTAGAACAGAGATGAAGAGAAAATTCTTTAGCCAGAGAGTGGTGAATCTATGGAATTCATTGCCACAGAAGGCTGTGGAGGCCAGGTCATTGAGTGTATTTAAGATGGAGATAGATAGGTTCTTGATTGGTAAGGGGATCAAAGGTTACGGGGAGAAGGCGGGAGAATGGGGTTGAGAAACTTATCAGCCATGATTGAATGGCGGAGCAGACTCGATGGGCTGAATAGCCTAATTTCTGCTCCTATGTCTCTTATCTTATAAGTCCTGATTCTCCTGACCCTCTGAATGCCGGGCCAGGAAAACTAACTATATTGCCTGTGACCGGTGAGCTGCATCGGGGCCATGATTGAGCATTCTGCACATGGAAGATGCCAATTCTTTGTTGGGCTATGTCTGGCATGGGCTACAACAGAATTGTTGGTGAGGCAGGAAGCACTGGATGGGTTGGGGAAAGCACCTTGCTTGTCTTTTCAATTGGTCTGTAGGGATCATGTTCAGGTTCTTCAATGACCACAGCCACAATTTTAAAAATTGAATAGGGCCCTCACAATATTTGGATAAGAATGTTGGCCACTCATTTCATGGCTCACTTGGAAATTCAGTCTGGCATTCCTCAGGTGACCAATGACAAGACATTTTTTGTTAAATTTTCATTTCTCATTGGGTCCACTTTCTCGTGTAAACTGTGCAGTACAAAAGCCAACCCAATGTGAGAGCTCCTACACACAATAAAACAAGAGCTTTATTCACAGATATAAGCTGCCCCATATAATTTTGCTTTTCCATCTGTGGAACTCCCATCTCTATTCCTTCTCATCTCACTCCTGTCCATTTTCCCAATCTTATCCTTCCACAATGCCCAGTTCTTTTGTTCCTCTCTCCTTGTTCTTTATCATCATGCCTTCTTTTCTGGTCCTCTCCTCTTCCCTCTGATGGTTCTCTTAATTATTGGTCCCCTTTATATCTTATCCACTGTCCTCTATTGCACTCCATCCTGTATTTTTATTTTTCTCTCCCCCCAACTCCTCCCCTCCTATCCTCCCGACTTCTACGAATATTACACCAAATTTGCAAATTTACACAATTGATTTTGAAAGCAACCCATTAATTTTGGAAACCCACCCCCCCCCCCCCCCCCCCACCCACCGTCCCCCGTCCCCACCCTGCAAACCTTCTGATCTGCAACACCCTGCTCATAAAAATCAAACTGTTCGCATTACAGGCTATAGCCAGACAACAAAAGTGACATTAAAGCATGTCCCAGCCCCTGATCTTCTCTCTCTGTACTGCTTTTCAGAATTTACAAATGTTGTACTGTAAATGTGCTAAAATTCTAGAGGGAAAGCAATTATTAAAATTGCTTGAATTATTAAATTAAATTATTATTTAACAATCCTGGTGATGTCATGAATTGGAGACATCACCCGTTGTGGACTTCTGTTATGTTTTTGCTGTTATAAACTCTTGAGAATGTGTTATTTGTTCAGAAGATACTAACATCATGGTTAGTTGAAACTTTGATTGCTTCATGTTCAGTTCACATCACAAAATCTGTTTTGTTGTATTTTACAGATGCGCTCTTCCATCTACTGCTGATCCTCAGCTGGCAATGTCTTCACTGACCTTGTTTAAGATCAAAGCATTTTGGGTGCAATTTGCAATCATCAAAACTACTTTTGCTTCAGAGATTAAAGGATTTCAGGATATTGCACGGATGATTGATGATCATTTTGACACTATTGAATCCTGTGCTCTGGATGATGATGCTCACCTAGACAAATGCTGAAACAGGATGAAGGTAGTCTGGGAATTAGATACTGGTGCAGTGTACACTGAATGTGCTTAATGAGGCCAGTGGCAGGATCATACCAAATTGGACTGCAGGCCTATTGGGTAGTACTTGCGAGCTGCAGTGTCAGTCACGGCCCCGATGCAGCTCACCGGTCACAGGCATTACAGCTAGTTTGGCCTGGCACCGGTCTGGAGAATTAGGATGGCCCTCGGTGGGAAGGAATGGGATGGGGTTTGAGCGTAAGCCGACAGCAACCCCTGCTGCAAATGTGAGCAGGGAGGTGCACCCCTGCTCCTGGCTCCACAATATAGTAATTATGGGCCTATGGTTTGTTATGTGCCTGAAAGAATGATGGCACACGCTTCAGTCAGGTGCTGTCCAGTTTCACAAAGTAGCCTGAAATGGCTGTTAGAATGATTGAATGTGCAAATTGGGAACCTAACAGTGGTTTCAGGCTTATGCGCTGAACAGCCCAGTCCAACATGACGGAAAGCACACTTGCAAAATAAAATGAGTGGATACACGCTGTAGAATTAGGGTGTTCAGGACTGAAAGGGTTAATGTATGGAACTAGGGATACTGTATCACCCACATGATGATGTGAGAGAGAGACGCATGGCTAAGAGTTGAGA
Organism: Cetorhinus maximus; assembly: GCF_964194155.1. Taxonomy (NCBI): domain Eukaryota; kingdom Metazoa; phylum Chordata; class Chondrichthyes; order Lamniformes; family Cetorhinidae; genus Cetorhinus; species Cetorhinus maximus. The sequence goes on from NC_135879.1 coordinate 193,863,348, forward strand.
AGGCAATAGCTCATGGCTTAGACGCAGTAACACCTGTAGTCTTGTATACCTGTATATAGTTCTGTTCATACAGTAAACCAGTTATTGTTCAGGCATATCTATGTTTCTGCCATCACTCCGCAGCCAGTCACGACCAATATACAACATGGCCTCAGAGGTCAGATCTTACCACACACATGGCCAACCATAGTACACCTTTAGGTACCCATTTTATGCCTGTGATCCCATTTCTAATCCCCTATTTTGCTCAAACTGGGGCCCTTGGACCTGAAGTGACCTGTCAGGAAGTGCTGCAATTCCAAGGTTATCAGATTTTATATTATTTGTTGACTTACTTTTATGTTAATGTTGCTTTTTATAATGATAAAAAAAAACTTTTGCACTGCTTTACATTAGGTAGTTAACACTGTCTCTTCAGAAGTTAGGACACAGTATGCCCTGTGCTCTGAAAATGTTAAAACTGTGACCTTGAATTTAATTTGTCCATGCTCTTTTATAATCATTAGGTTAACAAGCTCATTGCAGGAAGACCAATTGATTCATGGCACCTATAGACTCCAGTACACATCCTCAGAACAGCGGAATTGACATTTAGCTTGACCTTAAGTAGCTTTTGTTTGCAACACAATCGTGGTTGGCTCCACCAAGAATGTTAACTATTTTCTTTCAATTCTTGACAATCAACATTTCACCTGTGGTTCCCTTTTTAGGCACATGGAAATGGCAGAGATAAAGAAAATCGGGCATTGGAGGCAATTGAACTGAAAAAAAAGCATTGTTAAAAAAATGGCACAGAAATAGCAGGTAGATTGGGTTATAATCAAGTAGCCAATAAATAGTGTATATTAAATGGACAGTCAATTATTCAGATGAAGCTAATTGATCAAACCAATGTTAGGTTGATTGCTCTTCTTTTTGATTAAAATGCCATAAGTGCAAAATAAAGAGACTGTCTTGTGCTAATAAAGTTGAGCTCATTGAGACTTAATAAAGTGTTATGTGTAAGTATTTCTTTATTAAATTTCAGAATTTCTTTTACTTGCAATAGGAACTGCCGGATTTCACAGCATTTTAATTATGGCCTTTTCACACTCATAGAACATCCTGTGATTACTGTTGCAGATTGCTCAGGAGTCTCTCAAATGGTGCATGCTTGACCTGGGTGCTGCTGCTAGCAGTCTGGGAAATCTTTGCACTTCAAGGGCTGAATCTTACCTATCTCGGGTGGGCTGGGCGGGTGGGGGCAGGCGCGGAGCCAATTGCCTCCTGTGATTGACTGCGCGCTGCCATTTTATGTGAGTGGGCCGATTAAGGCCTGCCCAGCGTAATGTGTGGCCGGTAGCGCTCAGCGCTACCTGTGCGGGCAGGGGGAGGAGAGAGAGTCAGGGCCTGCACTCTTTTGCGCATGTGTGCAAAAGAGCGCAGAAATCTCCCTGAGGCAGCTCAGGGAGATTGGATAGGCAATAAAAGGTTTTAAAAATTCAAGTAAAAAATTATATAAGCATATTCTCTCATGTGACAGAGTCACATGAGCTGTTTGTGAAGTTTACCAAACTTGTTTATTAATTTTATGAAATCTTCAGGAAACCTCATCCTGCCTGTGGAAAGCACGAAGGACACTTGGGCTCTTCGCCTGCCTGCCAGCCTTAAGGTTAGACAGGCAGTGGTGTTAATGTCGTAAATTACTTCTTAATGGCCTTAATAGGCTTTTGACAGCCATCTCCGGCGCGCGTCCGCCGAAAGCAATATCGAAATAATGCGCGATGACGTCGGGGCGCATGCCCAACAGCATTTTACGTGTTAGCATGTCGAGCCAGCGCCCGCATGCTGGCAGCAATATTCTGGCCCAAATTTCCCATTGCAGCAGCACTGGCTCCCTGCACTGTTCCCCCATTCTGCCTGATAGCATCATCACCCCCAACACCAGACAGGGCCATAATTAGTTGGTGTTCCAGGAACAATCAGATGCTGGGAGTCCAGGTGGGCATGGCAGTCATGGAGGCTCAGGCGACAGGTGGGCATGGGCATTTAGGGACACAAAAGTCTAGGGGACATGGGAGTTGTAGGACAGAGAGGAATTGGCAAATGGGAGGTCAGAGAGAGAGGGAGATTGAGGAGTGGGAGGTTGGGGAAAGAGGAAGTCAGAAATGGAAGATAGGGGGATGAGAGGTAAGGAAGGGAGGGGTACTGGGGAGGTCTGGGAGAAAGAAAGAGTGGGGAAAGGGAGGTTAGGGAGAGAGGAAGTCTGAGAAATGGGAGAATGAGAAGTTAGGGAGAGAGGGAGACTAGGGAAGGGAGGTTGGGAATGGGAGATCAGAGGGAGAAAGGGAGACTGTGGAATATGAAGCTGGGCATGGGAGTTCAGAGGGAGAGAGAAATGTTTGGAAATGGAAAGTCAGAGAATGAGGCTCAGGGGAGATGGGAATGCTGGATTGGAGGGAGAAAGGGAGACAGAATGGGGTTGAGGGCTAGAGGGTGGCTGGAAATGGAAGTCTTGTATGCTTTTGTGATTTCTCTGTTTAGTTTTGGTCAGTCTGAGTTAGCCAATGTTGACAGTGAAGTTCAAAATTATCGCCCTCATACAGAATCGGGGTCCAAGCCAGAGTCCGAGGATTTAGTGAGAGTGATGCATTCCATTAAAAGATGATTGAATCTTCTACAATGCAGAAGTTACAGGGTAAATAGCAATAGGTAATAGGATCACTGTTAATTAAAGATCAGTTACCAGGGTGTGAAAACCATTACTATATGTTACATATAGACTATGTAATGTATTACTGTTGGCTATGAAGCATGACTCAAATTTCAAGAAGTCACTAATAGTTACTGGTCAGTTCAAGTTCCTCCCAAATCTGCTTTCCTCTCTGTGAATGTTCCGTTGCCCTCGATTTCTGCTCTTCCCCGCCCTTGGCTTCCGCTCTTCCCGCCCTTGTTTCTCCCCTCCTCCCCGCCCTCGGTTTCCTCTTTTCTCTGCCCTCAGTTTCCCCTCTTTTCCAGCTTCGGTTTCCCCTCTTTTCCGCCCTCGGTTTCCCCTCATTTCTACCCTCGGTTTTTCCTCTTCCCTACCCTCGGTTTCTGCTCTTCTTGCCCTCGGTTTCCTCTCTTTTCCACCCTGGGTTTCTGTCTTTTTGCCTTCAGTGGCCTCTGACTCCCCAATTCCCTGCGCTCGGTTTCCTCTTTTCCCCGCCCTCGGTTTCTCCTCTTGTTCCAACCTTGGTTTCCCCTCTTCTCTGGCCACAGTTTCCCCTTTCCACCCTCAATTTCCCCTCTTGTCTACCCTCGGGTTCTCTTCTTTTCTGCCCTCAATTTCCCCTCTTTTCCCTGCTGGTTATGAGGTAAATAAAACTACAGTTGTAGAAGTTGTGTGATTGGAAATCACGTGATCAGATGTCACGTGGGCAGACACTACGTGGCCAACAGAAAGTAATGTGATTAAAGCTCTGGAAATGCTTCCAGTTGGAGTTGACAACCCTTCCTGCGATTGATGTTTATCAGTGTAGTCTTACAATTTTATCATGTCTGTGCCCTACAACTAAATAAAAGTTAACAGGGTTACACTACATTAGTGGTTCATAAGATAACTCCATCCTAATTATAATTGTGAATCTGAAAGATCACTCAGAAGTTATAATTAGCATGAATATCAAACTAAGGAGATAACTCATTGTCAGAAATTATAAACTGCTCAGACAAGATTTTGAAGACAAAAGTGCCACCGCTAACCTTTCAGAGAAGTTCATACAGCTCGAGTCAGGAAAAAAAAATGTGTCCTTCTGCAGAGTCTCAGAATAGCTTGTTTCTAGTTAAAAAAAAAGGTGGAGAAAGAAAAAATTCAAACCAGCCATCATATAAAGAAATCAAGAAACGTCTTCACAGAATCACACAGTGCAGAAGAGACCCTTCGGTCCATCGAGTCTGCACCGACTTCTAGCAGTTTTTACAGGCACTTGAAGACACTTGCCCAAGGCACATTGCAAACTGGTCCTTGGGCATCAGCTACATAAATTACCACACAGTCAGGCAGGTGCAAGTCGCCAGAAATTTGATCAAGACTCTGACACGGTGTGTAAATCCTGGTGGGGTGCGGGTTGTGGGGGGAGGGGGGGGTGGGTGGTAGGGGGTTGTATAGGGGGCTGTAGGGGGATGGGGGTTGTGGGGCGGTGGGGGTTGTAGGGGTTGAGGGTTGTAGGGGGTGTGGTGGGGGTTGTTTGGGGGGTTGGTGGGGGTTGTGGTGGGGAGGCGATTGCAGGGGGCTGGGCGTTGTAGGAGAGGTGGGTGTTGTAGGGGGGGCGGGGGTTGTGGGGGGTGGGTGGGGGTGCAGGGGGCATTGGCTCTCCTGTTCTTCCAGGCTTCACAGAAAGGTAAATAATAAAAAAAAAATTGAGCATTCCTTTTTATCAGTGGTCTGGAGCAGTCCCTTTTAGTACTAATTGTTGGGTCACAGTACACTGCTGGCTGGATTGCTATAGGTCCAGAAAAACTGAGCAGCAAATGCACAGCATGTGCTCCACCAGTTTATGTCAAGTTTGACAATGGGGTATTATTATTATTATTAGGACACCAGTTACCATATTCAAGCAGCCTGAAGTTTATTTCAGGCAGGCTGCTTAGGCAATTTGACAGCCGCCGTAGTTGCGTGGAGCTTAGCGTGCAGAAGAGATCATGCAAATTTCTGGACCTAATGAGTTATATATTAAAAGTTCAGCAAGACCTGGAACTGTTAAGTTCCAGTTAACATGTTAAGTTAAGTTGCAGATGTACTTGACATCCCATTAGATTTTTTTTTGCTTGCAATACAAGTAAAGTATACAAAATCAGTTTTTAGAAGTGCTGTACTTAGGAATTATTGAAAGGAAAGTGTGAGTGAATTAATTATTGAAAGGGAAGACATGCATGTGATTTATTCACTAGCAGAACCAGTCTGCCCTAAACATTTGAGGTTATATAAATATTTAAAACCAACTAATTAATATTAATAGTAGATAAATGCTTATTGTGTTCGGATGACAATCTTCTCTATGTCTGTTAAAATAACAGACAGAGCATTATCGTATGATCAGAGTAAGCATTTGTCTTCTATTATTGCCAATAATAATTTCTGGACTATTTTGTGCTTTTGATGCTGCCAATAAAGTTTATTTTCTTGCACTGGAAAGAAATTATGGGGGCTGAACTTTCCATGGGTTCTCCCAGTAGGTTACTCTAAGTTTGGCAGATATTAACAGAAACCCTGGACACCCGTGTAACCAGGATCTCAGTCAATCTTCCGTTAAATTCACACCGACTGACTGGGAGACCACACAAGGGAATTCCTGGTGCATATCCATCATCATTAAACAAAACGTTTAAAGAACACAAAGATACAGACTGCAGGAAAAGGCATGGGAGCTGTAACTTGGCTGTAAGGAGAATTGACCTCCAGTCTATTATATTCAGATCGATTATTAATGTCCCTCCTTATATGGATTGGATGATGGCTGCATGAATATAGATCTTGTGGGCTGCCCCCCGAATTCAGAGAATCATATAACACTAAGGGAGGGCATTCAGCCCATTTGTGCCAGCTCTTAGAAGGAACAATTAGTTGCACTCGCCTGCTCCTCCCACATTGCCTTGCAAATCCTTCCTTGTGAAGTATACATCTAATTCCATTTTGAAAATTACTATTGAATCTGCTTGCAGCACCCTTACATGCAATACAAATTTAAAAAATTCTTCTCATCTCCACTTTGGTTCCTTTGCCAATTATCTTAGATATGTGCTCTGTGTGACCAACCCTCCTGCCTCTGGAAACAGTTACTCCTTCTTTACTCTATTAAAACTCCTCCTCATTTTGAATACCTCTATCAAATCTCAACCTAACTTTCTCTGCTCCAAGGACAACAATCTCAACTTTCCTAGTCTCACCACATAACTAAAATCTTTCATTCCTGGTATTGTTCTAGTAAAACTCTTCTGAACTCATGACCTTGACATCCTTCCCAAAGTGTGGTGTTCTGAATTGGATAAAATTCTCCAGTTGAGCCCCAAATAATGATTTTAAAAGGTTTAGCAAAACTTCCTGGCTATACACTTCTAGTTATAAAGCCCAGGATTCTGTCTGCTTGATGAGACACTTGTGCTATCTTCAAACATTTGTATATACAACAAATTTGTATATTGTACAGCCGATATATAAACAAATTTCAAGTGACAGAAAATACTAGATGCTATAACTCACCCTTAAGTTCAAATCTGCATCGCACATTATAGCGTTATAAAATCATTACATCACACGTTGTAGCATTATAAAAGCATTACCTCAAACGTTATAGCGTTACAAAATCATTACATCACACGTTATAGTGTTATAAAATCATTACATCACAGAAAGAGGCCATTCGGCTATGCCGGCTGTCTGCGGAGCATTCCAGTCATTTCCATTCTCCTGCCATATCCCTGTAGCCCTTCAAATTTATTTCCTTCCAGAGCCCATCCAAATTCCTTTAAAATCATTAATCATCTCTGCTTCCACCACTCTCAAATGCAATGAGTTGCAAGTCATTACTACTTGCTGCATAAAAAAAAATGTTTTTTCTCACATTCCTCCTGCATCTCTTTCCCAAAACCTTAAATTAGTGCTCCCCTAGTCCCTTGTAGCATCAGCTCATGGGAACAGTTTTCTTTGACTTCCTTATATAAACTTGTCATCATCCTGTAAATCCCTATAAAATCTCCCCTCAATCTCCTTTGGCCCAAGGAGAACAGACTCAGCTTCTCCAACCTAATATTGTAGCTAAAATCCCACATCACTGCAACCATTCTGGTGAATCTCTTCTGCACCCTCTCAATGTGCCTCACATCCTTTCTAAAGTGTGGTGGCCAGAACTGGTCTGCAAACTTGCATTTATACATCACCTTTCACAAACTCAGGATGTCCCAAAGTGCTTTACAGTCAATGAAGTACTGTTTGAAGTGTAGCCACTGTTGCAATACAGAATATACAGCTGTCAATTTGTGCTTGCTCTCCCTCAAAAACAATGCCACAGGATGTTTCACATCCCTGGGAGGCTAGACAGGGTCTTGGTTTAAAATTTCATCTGTAAGATGGCACCTTAAATGTAGCAGTCCATCAATACTGTACTAACAGTGCAGCAGTCCATTAATATTGCATTGGAACATCAGCTAAATTTTTGTGTCAAGTCCTGGATTGTGACTCCGTGAGAACTCTTCCAATTCAATGGTGAGAGTGCTACCAATTGAGGCACAGCTGACACACTACACTTTACTTCCTATTTTCTGACCATTTTAAAGCACACAAAAGCAAAATAATTGAAGCCAATACATATAATACTAAAAACTAACATATTAAAAAGCACAAATAAGATACTGCAGATGTTGGAAATCTGAAATAAAAATAGAAATTGCTTGAAAACACTCCACAAGGCAATCTGCATCTGGAGGGAGGACAGAGATGGTGGCATGATGTGGCTGCCATTAAAATAGCAGGAAGCCATGTTGGGACAGCTCCCTGATGCAACCCTGTTGCTGGGGAAGGTTCCCAGTCGTTGGCAGGAGGTGGGCTGGTAACTGGATCGATTGCCTGCTTCACAAAAGCGGGTAGCCAATTTGAATAATTGTGGATCCTAATAGGGAAAATTAAGCAGTGCTAAGTGGTGGGGCAGCTCCCCGCTGCTAATGGAGTTGGCCTCCCTGTGACACCCTAGGGGAGGGTTGGGGTTTTGGGGGCATTGGCGGGGAGGTGGTCATTGAAACCACAAGTTCCACGGCCCAAAGAAAGGTCCATGAGGAGAAAAGGCAGCGGCTGTGCCTCCAACAATCTCCTTGGAAGGCTATTCCCTGCAATCAGCAGGCCTTTTTGCCTTCAGCCTCTCCATATTGTGGCACCCTCTCAACCTCTGACCTGCCTCAGCAATGCCTATCTCTCCTTAATTGAAGGGTGGGACTGGAGGCAGCCAAGGTGAAGGCACCTCTGTGAAAACTGCCAAGCCAGTTCTGCTGCTAAGTGCATTTGGTCTCAATGTCAGTGTCCTGAAGCTCTTGGAACAAATTCAGCATGATCACTTTTTCTGATGTCACCTGGAGCTCTGAAATGTCAACTCTGTTTCTCTGTCCACAGATGCTGCCTGAGCTGCTGAATATTTTCCGGCCTTTACTGTTTTTATAACAGATTTAATGCAATCTTTTCATAATTGCCATTTGATCATTAGTGATTTAATTTTAATATCCAGTATGAAAGTAATAGCATCATTTGAAAGTTTGCGTCAAAAGAAACTACATTTTTCTGGAGTTAGAGACAAAAATGAAGAATACAGTATTAAGTGATTTCATGGTGCCAGCACAAGATTATTTTACTTTATTTTATTTTTGGATCCTAATCTTCAATACGTGACTGGAGTAGGAACTATGGAAATTTTCTGTTTGAATGCAAATCTACCATGAGACCCTTTACTGTATGTACTTGCTAATGCATTCCCACACAATGACTTTTGTAATTTAGAAGAATGCAATTAAAATTCCATGTGATAATTAATCTTGGACTGGTAAAAACTGGTTTTGCAGATTATGAATATAATGCCAAGTAGGCATGGATTTGAATATTCATTGGCTTTTTATTGTTCCATAGCTTCTCAAGCATACAGCACATCCACAGGAGGGAAAAAATTAAAGCACTATTATTTCACCTTTATTATGTAGTGTGTTCAATTAAATCTACAAAACTCTAAAGGAGACCTTTTACTCAGCACTGAATTCTTTGCCTTCCAAGAAAGCATTAAACTTGAGCTAACAAACATATTTAGCATTTCTAATTTACTCAGTTAATGCATTAAAATATAAATGTCCCATTCAGTGTTTGTTAATGTTTCTTCTATTTTGAACAGTTCCCTTAACAATTTTAATGAATTTTGCAGAAACCCATTACTGTGGGCAGGATTACTGCTTTACAGTGACTGAGTGAGACAAATGTCACCTCTATGAAAAGGGATTCTGGAATTCTTGCCTGAGTTTTGGTGATCACATTCCACGATTGTCCAGTTATGGAAGAAAATACAAAAGCAGTTTATAAATGAGCTGTAATTAGGGCCACTGATTTATGGTGACTAATAAGATAAAACTTAATTTTTATCCCATGGGATGTCCACTGAAAGAAAAATAAAGACTTGCATTTATATAGAACTTTAGGACACACCAAAGCGATTTACAGCCAATTATATATCTTTTTGAGTGTAGTCACACTGTAGTCATTACTGTTGCAATGTTGTTTTGGGGAGCCACACTCCATGATTTGATTAAACCAATGGCCTTGATATTTCAGTATGTTGAAATCAAATCTTATCAAAGCAGCTTCTAGTCTGAATTAATTATCTTCCTGGAATCCCAAAACCCTTTTTCTAATTCTTGCCTTTCTTTCCTCCAGCATTTATAAACACAAACTTGCTGTCATCTAACTGCAACTTCAGCTTCTTTGCAAACTTTGTGCTTTAAACTTTTACCTACATTTCTTCAATTTAAAAACAAAAACACCATGGGCAGAATTTTGAGGTTGTCGGGCGGGCGTGGTGGTCGAGCCTGACCGCGATTTCACGCAGGCTAATTAATGGCCAGCCAGCGTGAAGCACGCAGTGAGAGGCTCAGCGCTGCCGGGGTGGGGGGCAGGACGGGAGGAGGGCGAGCGCTGAAGTCAGCGCGGGCACGGGGCAGCGCACAATGAAAGCTCCCTGAAGGCAGAGAGCTGCCTCAGGGAGCTGAAGAATTTAAAACCATCAATATAAATTTTAAAATGCAGAAAAAAATGTTCATACATCGGATTCACTCACCTAAACATATAGAGCAGAATTTTGCCCTTGATGGGCGGGTGGGCCCCACCGGCTCGCCATTTTGGGTGGGCGGGCCAATTAAGGCCCACCCAGCGGACCGCCCGATGGGAAGCACTATGCACTTCCTGTGCGGGGGGGTGGATTCCCCAACTGTCAGTGTGCGCTCTTTCGCGCGAGCGCACATCTCCCTGAGACTAAGTGCGGTCTCAGGGAGATCGGTGAAAGGTTTATAAACTTCAAAAATAGAAAAATAAAAAAATTATTAACATGTCCCCCTCATGTGACAATGTCACACGAGATGGGACATGTTCATAAAAAGCACAGAAACATTATTAAACTTTTTAAAAATAGACATGAAACCTCATCCCGCCAGTGGATGAGGTTTCGTGTTTTTTCAGAAGCCTGCTGGAGCTCCTGGCCTGCCCGCCAGCCTTAAGGTTGGATGGGAAGGACCTTTAATTGGCTTAATTATCCTGTCAATGGCCTCAATTGGCCATTGAGAGGTTGGCGGGCAGACAGCTGATTGCGCTGTCCCCCTGCCTTCCTGAATATTTAAATGGGGCAGGATGACGTCGGGGGTTCCTCTCGATATCATCCCGCATCATTTTCCCTTCGGCGAGCGGGCTCCGCCTCCAAAGCGCCGACTGGAAAATCCTGGCCACAGACTTTAAAAATTCCGCTCAAATGTTTTTATTTTTAAAATTAATATTGGAAACCTCATCCCGCCCTTGGATGAGGTTTCCTCAAAAATCCAAAGGCTGCACGGCCGATTTGCCCGCCAGCCAACAGCCGTTGGACAGGCTGAGAAAAATCCAGGTTAATTAATACGTTAATGGCCTTAATAGACCTGTTAATTGTCGGTGGGCATGCTGCACATGCCCGCCAACCGAAATATCGCATGTGGGCACGATAACATTGGGACACTGGCCCAACACCATCACGCGTTATTTCACGCTCGGGCATGTCGGGCGTGTGCCTGTGTGCCGAGCAAAAAATCCTGTCCCATGGCATATAAACCTTGAACTGATTCAAGGGCCCAGAGCTTTCCAGCTAACCTCCTTACTCTGCTTTATGTAATTATTTGTTTGGTGTATTTACCTGTTAATGAGTTCCTCCTTATTAAATTGTTCAGCAAATCGGTTTAGTCCTCTCTTTAGTCTGTGCCTTCTCCTCACGGAGTTCGGTTTATGCAGACTTCCTTGTGCTTTCTTAGGGAGGAGTTTTCCCAGCTCGCTGGCAGTGGGCGTGAGAGGTGGCATGCGCGGAAAATATGGTGTGACCTGCTTCACGATGGCATGAATGCAGGATCGCATCTTCGGTCGGCGGGACTCTAATTGTAATACAGCAGCGTATAATTGACGCGTATAATTAATAAGCCACCCCGCCAGGCCCTTGGAACCCTGCCATATTGCCCGTCCACGTTGGTGGGAAAGCACGCCGACGTGTTTCACAACAGCGCACAGGCGATATGCACTTGGTGGCCTTCACTTTGGGGGAACTGAGGTTAATGAGCAGCAACATTCCCCACAGCTCGCCTGTTGTTTACAGACCTCAGGGGCACCGGGGGGCAGGGGTTGGAGTTGGTGGTGGTGGTGGTGGGTGCAACTGATGCCTGGCCATGGAGGTGACAGCTGAGGGGGGACAGGGGGTCCGGGGACAAGTGCTGGCCAGCCTCAGAGGCGACTACTGTGTGGGGGGGGGGTTGTCCGGGGTGGGGAGGCAAGTAGTGGCCAGCCTTGGATGCCACCGTTGTCGGTTGTTGTGGGGGGCGGGTTCAAGTGCTACCCTGGCGCTGTACCCCGTGCACAGGCAATCGAGGTGGGGGGCAGGGTAAGCGAGGGAAATGGCCACGCATTAGGGACACCTGTATAAACTGACCATGCCTCTGCAGCTGACGCAGATATGATTGGGGTCAGGCTCCTAGACTGCCCACCAATCCAAGCAATACGGAGGTACCAAAGGGTCACCAAGCACTCCATACGTTAACCCCCACCACCCCCAACACCCCCCCTCTCACCAGCCCCTCCAAAGCCTGGCAGAGACTTCAAGACCACCACCACTTTATTGGATCGCGGAGTAGTTGGACTGCACACATTGTACAATCTCCTTGCCAACACTGGCCATGTATCAGTGGCTCACAGCCCATTGCAATCTCAGCATCCCGGTTTGGATCAGTGTCCCCCATGTCGCAGGTTGACAGGGCAGCCATGCAGCGCACTCATCTCTGGCCATCCGAGGGGTGACCAGCACTCTCCGGGAAGCATTAAGGGGCAGTCACACAGGGCCAGGAAAGGTGCTAAGTACAGCCATGATAATCACATCTCTCTCTCTTTCATGCTGCAGGAGGACCATGTGAGGATCATGGGTCCTGGTGACCGAGTTGTATGCCTGATGGTCTACAGAGACCGTATTAGACGGAGGAGAGAGTGACTGAGACTCCTGGCTGAGCAAAGGCAGGAGCAGCAACCTCGTGAAGAAGGGGCAGCAGGGACTGCCACACACGCTGCCCAGGAGCGACAGCGAGCCATGGCTGGTCGGTGTCTAGCGACATCCAATGTCTATAGACACCGCCTGCTATTTCTGCAGATGACTGAGAACCAGTGTCGCCGATGACTGCACATGTCTAGGGACCTGGTGGCTCAAATCTGCCACTTACCGCAGGACTTGGTGCCAAGGGGACATGGAGGTCATCCACTGCCAGTGGCTGTGAAAGTGACTGCGGCATTCAATTTATATACCAGTAGCTCCTTTCAGGGCTGCACAGGTGACCTCTGTGGGATTTCACAATCCGCCACACACAAATGCATCCATAAGGTCATGGATGCCACCTTCTCCATGGCACACAACTTTGTGCATTTTGCCCGGGACTGGGACAGCCAGGATGCAAGGGCCATTGGATTTGCCCTGATCTCAGGATTCCCACAGGTGCAGGGTGCGATTGACTGCACTCATGTGGTGCTCAGGTCTCCAACGCTACACTCAGTGGACTCCATCAGCCACAAGGGCTTCCACTCACTGACCGTGCAGCTGGTATGTGACCACCAGAAACGCATCCTGCAGGTGTGCGCATGGTTTTCAGGGAGTGTGCACAGTGCCTACATCCTGAGTCACTCATAGATCCCTGCAGTCTTCCAGGGTCCACAGAGGCTGCAGGGTTAGCTCCTTGGGGACAAGGGCTACCTGCAGAGGCCGTGGCTGATGACACCCGTGCAGTGGCCTCAGGCTGCAGCAGAGCGATGCTATAATGAGGCTAATGCAGCAGCTTGAAACTTGGTGGAGCAGACCATCGGGATGCTGAAGATGCATTTCTGGTGCTTGGACCGGTCTGGTGGAGCCCAGTCCGCAGAGGGTGTCACATATCATCGTCGTCTGCTTAGCTCTTTACAACCTGACACAGCAATGGGGTGAGGAGCTGGCTGAGGAGGAGATGGAGGAGCTGCACATCTCCTCCGATGAGGAGGATGCCAACGGGGTTGAGGGTGAGCGTGTTCTCAGCGGTGACGATGACTGGAGTGAGGATCTCGCACTGGCTAGCGAGGCAGGCATGTTCAGGATGCCCTTATAGCTGCCAAATTTGTGCAGGATGCTGATGACATGCAGTGAGGTGTCCCCACAGATCCATCCTCACATCGCAGTTGTGAATGTTTGACTCCAGTCTGGCTTATGGCAGCACCAATACCCTCTGAGAATTCTCCTGTCATAGAGATGCAGTAGGGGCCCTAATAGTCACTCGATCGCAGGAGGATTATGGCAACATGCAGTGAGGATACTCTATAGATCTTCACATAGCCTCTGAGAATGTCTGCCTCCTGTCTAGCTGAGGGCAGCTCACTTGTGCTCTATGATCGGGGCCATCTCAGAGACGCAGCCATGAAACTTTAGATGCACCTGATGCTGTGTCCTCCTTCAACACTGTAGCCCTTCAGGAGCTGTTGCACAGCATCGCTGGTCGCAGATGCTGGTGTGATGGGGCCAGCCCCACCTTAAAGGTGCTGAGAGCACACAGAGAGAATGAGGGAACTCTGTGGCGCCTGCCCACTACATTCTGGCATCAATGACCAGCACCGCTGAGGTGCAGGCATCAGTAATGTATCCAGGGAATGTGAGGCTGGGTCATCACTGTGGTCTGAAGGCCACACAGGGAAGAGGCCCTGGACTGAGACAACTGCCTTTTATCTTCTGCAGAAAGGTTTCACATCTGAGTGACAAGAATACTGCTCATCAGAACAAGTAGCCATAGGCAGGGAGATATTCTTAGGAGTTTATTGACAATAGTGAACAGCGTGTACAAGTGATCAACACTCGTGGCCAGGCTGTGCAACTACTTTTACCTAACTTTCCTAACCCTGCCGTTACGTCTTGGTGCTCCCCGGACATCCACAGCAGAGGCGGAGACAGCCTGTTGACTGTGACGCCCTGTCTGTGATGACTTTGGTGGGCATCCTCTGGAAGGCCAAGACTTGGAGGGCCCCGGCCTGCTTTTGGGTCCTGCTGTGTGGCAGTAGCACCCTCCTCGAGCTGTGAATCTGGAGCTGTGGAGGTCACAGGAAGAGGGGATACGGATGGGCCGGTCACTCCCAGAGTCACCTGGGTGGATGGCCCTGGTGTATGCACCTGCTGATCCTCCTCCCTATGGGTGCCCGAGGGTCCCTGGCTGACTCCGTGAGTGGAAGGTGTAGCTGGAGTGAGATCAAGCTGCCCAGCACCCCTCTAATATATACACTGTAGAAGGCAAACTATGGCATCAGCGATGGAGTAAGCCTGTGCTGTGACATCCAGTGTAGTACAGGAGTGACGTCCTGGACCAAGGTCTCCATGGCAGCCTGAATCTTGCCAGTGTTGACCTCAGTGTGTTGCAATGCCGGAATTATCACCTCAACCTGAAGGTGGATGGACTTCTTCATCTCCTTGCAATCTGAGGAGTGCGGTGGACATCCCTTCCTGTTGTTCCTTGGCTTGCCTTTGCAGCTCAAGCAACTGTGACATGGCGCAGTTTAGAGGCTGGTCATCTGACTCAGACTCAGCAATGTTCTGGCCACCAGCAGTCCTCTGAGTGCCGGGGACCTGGGAAGTCCCTGCCTCCACCTGCCGTAGATCAGAAAGTATGATGTGCTCACGAGATTGTGATCCCGAGGCTACTCTAAAGCTAGATCCCACCGAGATGTGTGTCTCTGTGCTGGTGGAGGGTGTGGGTGAGCGCTGTGACGGGACTTCAGGGAGGGTGCCTTCAGATTCCTCTTCAGAGGTTTCTTTGGGGCTTGATTGGAGACCCTGGGTCATGGACTCTGTCGGCTGTTTGGCAGATGTGCCTGCGAAAGCAAGGACAGATAATTAGTGCATGGCAGTGGCCTGTGAAACAGGACACATCACTCACGGCATGGTTGTCTGATGGATGTTGTACTGCTGGATCCTCACTTGGTAGAGCAGCGCCGACCTCACCAAAAGCACAGGACCGGTCTCGGGTATCGCCGGCCAGCTGGATGGCTCTGTTTTCAAATTCTGTCAGAACTTTGATCTCCGGCATCCCTTCACCTGTCTGCGACCTTTCCCTCCTGCTGTGAGCCAGTTTGTCCCGCATGGATAGAGATGGGGAGAGTGTATTAGGACGCCTGCCGGGCCAGATGATAAATATGCCTGGCCTGTGTGGGCGGTGAGTGATCCCAAGGATAGGTTGAGGACAATGACGGTGTGTGTGAAAGAGTGAATGGTGATGTCCCTTGCACTGTTGGTGAATGAGGGCCCTGTGGTTGTGTGATGGGTTTCTGTGTTGGGTGTGATGAAAAGATTGACTTACCCTGGCGGAACAGGGGAAAACATTCATCCTTTTGCGGCACTGGGTGGCTATCCTCCTCTGCATGGCATTTGCGCTGACCACCACTGCCACTTCTTCCCAAGCCGGACTGGTGACTTTGCTGCCCATCCTGTGGCCAGAGCAGGGGCAGAGCACATCCCAGCGGGCCTCCATGGCATCTAGCAGTCACTCAAGGGACCCTTCACTGAAGCGGGGGCTGCAATCTTTTTTCCTTTGCTGGCCATGTCTCCCGGGCAGCAGTGGTAAGTTGGTGGTGATGAGCGCTTGCTGATGGCTGCGTTTTACAGATGGCGGCCAGCATGATGCAACAGAGGAGTGATGGTGGGCTGACGAATGAGCACCATTGGACGCCCCCATGGAAACGGCGTGTTTTGCGGGAGTGAATAACTAATGTGGTGGGCTTCAGACGATACGGCATGAAAACCCACCATTTTCATCAGCAGGTAGGACTCCATTTTACCCGACTGCCACCGCATTTAGTGCAATTCTGTGAAAATTTTGCCCATAGTTTTTTTCCCACGTTATCCAACTATTTCAACTTCTCCTCAGCTTTGAGGTTCATTGTTCTTTTAGTCCAAGACTTCTCAACTTATTTTCTCTCCTGTTTTAACTTTTAGTCCTCCTGGATACCCTTAAGTTCTCCCCTCAGGCTAGTTATTTTTTCCCTAAGTTCAGTTCTATCTTTGAGTTTAACATACTCAGTCTCTGCATTGCTGTCTGTTTGTGTTTCTGGAGATTCTACCTTTTTCTGCTTCACCCTTTCCGAGCAATCTCTTCAGGGAATTTCTTCTGGGTTTTCTCTCTATTCCTTTTCTATTTTTCTAGCCATCACACTACTGAGCTCCAGGACATGGTCCCATGGACACAATGACAGACAGAGGAACATATACACAGATGGATTATGGGAACAACTATGCTATCTTTGGAATTCAAAACAATTACTATTAACAATTTTTTTTGCAGTGATATCAAGTTTATGTTACAACTTCCAAAACAATCATTTTTTACTTAAAATACAGCCCAGAAGTTAACTCACAACATCATCCATCACCCCTGTGTTTGTTGACATACATTGCTCTCAGGTCTGGGAAATCCTCAATATTAAAATTCTGGTCCTTGTTTTCAAATCCCTCTATGATCTCAGCCCTCCCTATCTCTATAGTCTCCTCCAGCATTACAATCCTACGAGATATCTGTGTTCCTCCAATCCTGACCTCTTGTGTGTCCCCTGTACTAAATCCCTCCATCATTGACAACTGTACTGTCAGATGGCTAGGCCTTAAGTGCTAGAATTTTCTCCCTCAACCTCTTTCTATCGCTCTCTCTCTCTACCAACTACTACTCCTCTTTCCACCATTAATGCACTCCTTAGAGCCTACTATTTGGCCAAGCTTTTAGTTGTCTCTTCTGCTATCTCCCTGCATGTCTCAGGGACAAATTTTATTTGCTAACACTACTGTGAAACGTTCGAGGATGTTTTACTACATTAAAGGCACTGTATTAAATTCAAGTTGTTGTTGGTAGAAGATTTGTTCATATAACGGTGATGAATGAGGGAAACATTAGGATTTCCATTAGCCCAGGTGAAGAGAATTGTGCTGAAGAGAGATTTCATTTATTGTAGTATTAGCAATAGAGTATTTCTTCCTTTCAAACTAACTGTGTAACAACCAGAACAGTTTTTGACTATGTTGACATACTAACCTTCTTCTTCTGACATATATGTCACAGCTGCTTCATGTTTGTTAAAATTGTCCTTGAGACCACTTTGTAGTGTTCAATTGTACTGTGTTTAATTATGTGAGTCTGTTTACTATTGGTGCTCACTGTGCTTGAATGTTAAGCCTGGGTATGGACTCAGAGAAAAGTAAACAAATTGTAGAAGTTTCTCGAAGCAAAGAGCTGTAAGCATGGAGCAGAATTTTTTCAAAAAACTTGTAAATAAAGTTTCTACATACATATAAATTGGTGTGTCATCTCTGCGTAACTCCAAGGCATAAAACATTCAACAATCTGGCAATGAGGATGAGAGAGAATATTTTAAATTTGCTAGCTCCAGTACTGTTTCTTTCTTCACCAGGAGATCCACTCATGCCATGGCATCAATGGCTTTCAGGATTCAAGACTTACTTGCTCACTACAGAGATGGACAGTATGGATAAACCAGCGATACACAAGAACACAATGTGCGTACATTATCTCAGAACAGAATGCCAGAAAACATTTGAACAGTTCACAGAAGACAGGTTTGATAGGGCAATCAGTGCTCTTGAAAAATACTTTGCGCCAAGGAAAGTGTGATGGCCAAACAATATGTGACCAGATGTGCCAGGGAAATGGTGAGCCTATTAAACAATATGTGGCAATATTGCAGCAATTAGCTTCTATAAGTAAATTTGGCACTGTTACAGACAGGGATGGGAGATAATTGAACCCTTTGTTCCTTTCTCGTACTCTCCGTAATCAATGTGTTTTTTGGAGAAGAAAGTGTCTACGTTTCCCAACCCCTGAGTGTGTGGTCAATTTTAAATAATCAGCAGCAAGCTTTTAAAGGTTTAAATAAAGAGGATTATTTATTTATGCATTCACCACTAAAGGCTAAAAACTGTGTGACTCACTCACATGCACACACTCAAGAAAGACACCATTCAAGAGAATAGTGCACTGTTACCAATTACAAACAAAAGAACAGTTTGTAAGTCACATGTTTATCTCAACTTAGGAAGAAACAACCATTGCAGGCCTGTGGAGGAAGGCATTTTCCTTCTTAAAGGATAGTCTAGGTGGTTTCAATAGCTGGAGTCATACGTCAATGTTGTTGCAGGATTCCCTTGAAGAGATGGCTTTTTTTTTAAGCAGATCACAAAGCTAGTCACTTGTAGTTTTCTTACCAGTAGCTCAAGTTTCTGTACTCATGGTCTTTGAAAAGGAATGGCTGGGAAAGTTTAAAAAGGAGTGAGTTTACTGGCTATTTTTTGCTATTGATGTCCTGCAACTACTGTTCTATAAAGACAGACCAGTTTCTCCCTGGTTCTATGGATAAAATAACTTGTGACCTAAAGCCAGTTTTGGTCACATGATCAACTCTTCACCAAGAATGGTTTGGAAGTCTGAAACCATTTGTACACAATGGGAGATTGATGATGGCTATTCACACCTATTTAGGATTAATTGGTTTCTGCAGCTTTCTGTGGTTAGCTATTGCATCCAGAGACCTTTTATCTAGGAGTCTATAGATTTTGAATTTTGAGTAAACCAGAAACAATAGCAGGTGTAAATCCCATGGATGGGTGTCATCTTGGTTTGTTCATTCAAGGGATGGTCCCCACCCATGGTTATTCTATAAAGAATTTTCCAGAGCCTTGAGATGGAAATTGCAAAAGTCACCTGACCTTCAGCAGCCACCTTTCCTCACTCACCTTGGAGGAGGGAAGAGCTGAGTGTCTTGTCAGTGGTCCTGTAATAGGGGATAAGCGTGCCAATATGATGCTCAACAAGGACAAATGTACATTCGCAGCAACCATGATTGACTTTCTAGGGTATAGAGTGACAACAGCTGGGGTAAAGTTGACACATGACAATATTAGAGTCATTCATGCACTTCTGACCACATCTAATATGAAAGAGTTGCCATCATTTCTCAATACTACCAACTTTTATCACAAATTCTTTCCTAAGTATGCAGAGATTGTACAGCCTTTTTTGGAAGCTACTGCACAAAGGGGCACAATGGGAATGGGCAATTACACAGCAAAAAACATTTGATACATTAAAGATGAAGATAGGACCTCTGCTAGTTCTCATGCATTTCAACCCATGTGCAGACATCTATGTCACTACAGATGCATCAGGAAATGCTATTGGAGGTGTACACTCACAGTACACTGAAGGAGGCAAACAACCAATCACTTATGCATCATGCCTGTTGTCAGAAACTGAACACAAATACTCTACGGGAGAGCAGGAAGCACTAGCCTGCATCTGCACTGATGAACATTGGCACATGACTCTACGGTAGAAAGTTTGTTCTCAGGACTGATCACCAAGCGCTGACTATACATTGTTAGCTTCATCAAGATCTTATCATCAATGTCGACGCATCTATAGATGGTCAGATCATCTTCATCAGTACAACTTCAAAGTTGAAAACCTTGCAGCTTCATGCAATCGAGTTGATCCTGCAAAACCACACCTTCAAATTTGCAGATCTCAGTGCAGTCATCAGAGATATCTCAAAGACTATTTTTGTGCTTAGAGAAAATGAACAGTGCTTCTGGCTTCCCTACAACAACCTAACCTTAGCTTGTATCCCATATTTACAATTCTTAACCAATGGGAAGAGTATTTCTGGCTTCCCTACAACAAATTAACCTTAACTTGTACCCTGTACTTACAATTCTAGCTGTCAGGCCATATTTCTAGCCAATGAGCATCCCAGTTTTGGCTTCTGTTCATTGCTAATGCTAGACTCACCAGAGTCCAAATGTGCAAACGTGCCCCAGCTATAACTCTTCTTAAGGCTTTTTAACAACATTCCAATAATACATACAAATGAAAGCTGTTTATTGTTAAGCTTATGTACAGTACAATTGGATAACATAAGCATTTTTAATCACACAAATGTGTCAGTGAGGTGAAGTCTAACAATATTTGTTAACCTGAAACAGTTTTCAATAAAGTCCTACCCTTGGGATAAAGTTAACAGTGCACAAGAATCTTGTGGCACCTGGTTCACAATCATTTAATGGTGGTGTTGTGCAGTTGTGACCAAGGGAAGCAGTGCTCCATGATGAACTCTGTGGCACAAGGTGGTGGGTCTTGAATGGTTGGTGTTCAGGTGCAGGGAGGTGCGATGGAGGGAAGGGAGGCTGGACAGAAGGTGGTATTTGGGTTAGGGTTTGGAGGAGGGAAGAGCTGAGTGTCTCGTCAGTGGTCCTGTAAGAGGGGATGAGCATGTCAAGGCAGGGAGTGAAGGATGGATTAAGGGCCTGAAGGCCAGGGTTGGTTCTATCAATGGTAGAGTCCTGAGCGTCAAATTAAGGGTGCTGGGTGGCAGAGGGAGCAAAGTCAAAGGGGGAAGTTATACTTGGTATGGGGGCAGGTCCAGAGTTAGGGTCAGGTATTGGAAGGTCTCAACGAGTAGGTGACAGGAGTGAACAAAGCATGGAGGAGGATAATGGGAGGGTTCAAGGTCAGAGTGAGCATTGGGATGGTAAAAAAAAAAGTGTAGGCACATTTGGGGGGGGAGGTGTGGTGAGATGGCATATGCAGGGAAATGGGAATGGATCAGGGTCAAAGGTCACACACACCATCGTTTTAAAGTCTCTCTTCAAGCACAGCAATTCTGTGTTTGAAAGAGACATTAAAATCGATTAAAATGGGAGGAGGATCATTTTGGATGGGTGGAATTAATGTTGCACACAATTGCCCAATTAAAAGAACTCTCTAATAATAGGTTAAATGGATGAGAACCATGGATGAGCGTGCTCTCACATATATGTCTGCCTCTTCACACAGTGCAACTACTGCCATAACCATGGATCTCATTCACCCAATATTCCTGCAACTTTGGGAGCAGGAGGAGAGGATGTGAAGAAGGAGATCGCTTGCTGTCCAGTAACAAAGACTGCTAGACCAACAGAGGCGGAGACTGTTCCAGATGCAAACAACCAGGGAAGGCATCGGCAAAGATGGGCACTGGCGTGTCAACGTATTCAAAGGACAAGAATAAACTATCTCCAGATGTCCAAGAGATGATGCCAGAGACGTCTGAAAATGTCCCAGGAAAATGTGTTTGTTTCGGCTGCCTTGACTGGTCTGGAGGGGCTCAGGAATACACACCGCAGAGGGCGGCACGAATAGTAATGGTCTGCTGTGCACTGCAAAACCTGACGCTGCAATGTAGACAGGTGTTGCAAAGGGAAAAGTGCAGGAAAGATCAGCCGTCCTCAGATAACAAAGATTTGTTGGAGCATGAGGAAGAGCCCATAAATCTAAATATGCCTTTAATGGATGCCAGGGCCATGGGGAGACCTGCAAAAATGCCAGGGACAACCTGATCTACACAAGGTTCGCACAACAATAGCACATCTGCATGACCTTCGCTCCATCACAATACATCTATCGCCTTCTTGGGGTGCAAACCTAGCCCTGCCACCCTTCCTTGCCAAGTTAACTATAAACCTGTGTCTTCTAGCACCTATAATGGAATGGGGAGTGGAACTTTGTCACACTTACCCACTAGTGAGTGCTGGTATCAAGGACATCCTAGGGGTTTGAGGAAATCCATACAACAGCCTGCCTTGCAATTAATCTGATCCAGCACCAGATCTGATGTGATTTGAATGCAACTGCACCTGTCTCAATTATAACCACTGCGACTGAGCAGGGCCAATATTGTTTGAAGTGTATAGATGGTCAGCTGTGCCTGCTTTTTAAGCCATGTTCCACAGAATGATCATCACAGAAGTACGAATTCACATGAATATTCAATAAAGAATGCACAAAAATGTAACACATCTCACTGAGGAATAATGTCTGCATCTCTATCTCCGTCGCATTGAGAGAAACATGGGAGGTGCCATGACTGTTACATCTGATACTATGACAGGCACCAGCTAAGCTCAATAATTATGAACGATTAAAGGAAATAAATTATATTGTGTTATTTTAACTAGCGAGACAGACATGGAAAATTACCAATGCCACCTTTGTGCTCATGCCTTTTTCAGTTTTCTTCTTCCACCACAATGTCTAGGTGAAATCCCAACAATAGGAGCAGAGGTGGAGGCAGTCAGCTCAGTGTTATGCCCGTTGCCTTGGATGACCCATGCCCCCTCTGGAAGCATGGGGCCTTGAGGGCTCCAGCCTACTGGAGTCTCCTTCACTGGTACAGGGGCATCCCCCTCTGCCTCGTCTACTGGGGCTGGAGCTGTTGAGGTCAATGATGGAGGGGATGAGAAGCTGCTGCTAGCTTTGGAGGTGTCCTCAGAGGGATGCCCCGGGGCAGCTGGTGCATGCTTCTCCTCTATCTGGGTGCACAAAGACACTTCTCTGTCTCCCTAAGGGTTAGGGGCTGCTGGAGAGAGGTCCAACGGCCTCATCCCCCTCTTTCCTTGCCACTGCTGCACTGAGCCCATGGCTCGAGGATGGAATGCAGGTCAGAGCGCATATAGATCGAATGCTTGACCTGGCTCTATATGGTGGTCGTCATCCTCTCCAGGGATGAACCATGCGCTCAAATGCCTGAGATATGGCAGAACTCATGGTTAACATGGACTCCTTGGACTCCTCCATACGCCATGTAAAGCTGTGCATAATCCGTGGAATTTTTTCTCCCCAGCCTCTGCTGCATGTCCAGCAGGCTTCCTGTTGCTGCAACCAGAGGCCTGACATCAGCATTGGGCTCAGCAGAGGCCTGATCCTCAGTAGTCCTCTGATCACCTGGGGACTTGGCTGTCACATCTTCCCTCAACTGCTGGGACAAGTCTGTTGTGTGCTTACTTGATGGTGCTCCTGAATCTACCTGCGACCCTTCATGGACCGCGCGGGTGTAACTGTGCTGGCAGAGATAGTTGATGAGACAGATGACAGTGCATCCTCTGGGGAACTTGCTCCTTCGTCCCTATAGCTGGAGTCTTCAGGCTCCTCCCCTGGTTGCAGCCTTGTCTTGGACAGTAGTGGAAAACAAAATGAATCACATTAAGAATCATCGCAGTTTGAGCACTTCACATATCATCACATCTATCCTGCATGCCCGTTTCCCACTACCAGGATGGCTACCTCATCCTCCTTATTGCTGGCTGGTTCAGCCTTGCTGTCTGCTACTGATCGCACTGCCCTCTCACTAGCGATCTTCATTGTTTCCTCCTCAGTGAGGAGACTCAGGTCAGCAACTTCTCGACCTGTATGTCTCCTCTCCCTGTCATTGTGGCTCTGCTTGTACTGCATGACAAAGTGCAGAATTAGTGACATGTGAAGTGACACTGAACCCCCTAGTTGGCATGCATCCCTATCATGCAGTCCTGTCATTCACATGTTGTGTCCAAGCACACACAAAGGACAAACTTCCAAACGTTTTGTCTTTAGTTGCCATGTGGCACTAAGGCTGATTACGTGTTCACTCTTCTGGCATAGTTGAACACTCACTCATACACATTACTAATGATGCAGTGAGAGGCTTCTATTGAAGATGTGACCCTGTCATTTGCCCTTGCAGATCGGAACAGGCCATTGACCTGTTTCTGCACTGGGCCCAGGTTCACTAGGTCACCTACGGTTGCTCACTTCCTCTGCCACCTCCATCCAGGCTGTCTCAATATGGTGGGAGGGCCTTCTTATGCCATCCTCAGGAGAGTGCACCTCCTGCCTTTCCCTGGCTGCCTGGAGGAGAATATAAGGGAGGCATCGATGAACCGTGGGGCTGGTCTGTTTCAGCAGTCAGACATTTCTTCAAATGATATGGCACTCTCAGTCAGTATTTTTGTGGAAACAGAAAGAGCGCTCACACTCTTCCTCATTCCACAGAAATGCAGCTGTGAAATTAATTTCTGGCTGTACTTTGAGCAACTTCCTGTGGTCTCTAAGAAGCACTAGTTAGGCCATGGGTGAAGCTTGCATGGTGCAAGGTCTGCCCATTTGTGCACCATTTTCAATTGGGATTCCACAACCCATGTCAGCATGCTCTCTGCATATGCATGGCACTCAACACCTGTTCCAGGCAGGTTTCCTGCACATCTAAACACCACCTGCTCCCAATTTGGCAGTCGATGCAAGATTGAACATGGGAGATTATGCCCTCAATTTGTCTCCCCAAAGCCATGATTGTATGCTCATAAACAGCCAAAATAATATAAAATTTCTTCCTCTCAAAGAGGAACTTTTAAGGTTGATACAGTTTGCAATGGAGATCCAATACATCCCGTCAATGCTACGAGAGATGTTAGTATTTTTAACAGGGACCAAGCATTCTCCAATCCTTAGACCACATTGTTAGGAATAACAATGTACTGTTTACTTATGTATCAAAGTACACAAACATACCTGTAAAGCAAGCTAACTCAGTAGTAGAAACAATACAAGAACCACTCAACTATGGGAAAAATACAGCTTTCACACAATGTAATCACAATCAAAGTAACACATTGCAATTGACTGCCTCTTTTGTTGTAGGAAAATTAAAAAGCATGGAAATAACACAATGATATTATCTTGGAAATGCATGATGAGTTTGCATTAACTTTTGTTTTTGTCTGGTCTCTGAATGGAAGTATTAATCAGTTGAAAATAAACTTTTAACTGTTCTTAACAAAATAAAGTTGAAAGTAAATCAGTACAAATGCATGAGCGTTGATATGACAGTATCACACAGTTTTATTTCCAAGCTCAACTTCCTGAACAGCCCAAATAGAATCAGTCAAGTACAATAGCAAAGAGGTAACCCCAAAATTATACACATCATTGGTTATGCTGTAGTTGTTCTGTTTTTGTGCCTACCTTAGGAAAGATGAGAAGGCCAGAGAGAGAGTGCAGATTTTCCAAATTATAGCAAGAATAAGGGACATTATTTATGAGAAAAAAATAGTGGGAGTCTTGAATTTTGTGTCTAAAATGGGCATAAAGTAGAAGAGGTGCGAGCAGCAATCATTCAATGACATCAGCCCAAGGCACAAATCCTTTTCACATTTGTATCTTATCTAAATGCGTTAGGTGAACTGTCAACCCCAATCTCATTTCTAATTGGGTATCCCGCTAAATGGGGAGTTGGATTTTTGGGTGCGCCCAATGTAATTTCCTGTGATCTGCACCTCCTAAAGGGGAAGTGCAATGTGGAGGTCAACTGAAGGCAGTAAAAACTATGGACTGGAAGATCACCAAGATTCTCTGATAATAACCTGGAGGCGTTAATGGAAGAAGTAGAGAGAAGGAAGAACTTCCTTTTTCCATCATATTGGAAAAGAGTATCCTGCTGTACTTTCAATGAATGATGGCGAATGAGCATAGCAATGCCAGAAAACTAGTCCCTCAAAACTGGAAGTAATGCAGAAGGAAGTTCAATGACCTGACCTAAGCTGTCTAGGGGAGACTCCCAAACACAATCTTGCTGACATTGTTGGCACAGTCCTGCGCCACTTTACTCTAACAGCATCAATGGAAGAGGCTTGGAGTTTGCTGTTTTACACAGTTTGGGAACTGTGATGGGAGCAAAATCCATGTTGAAAAGTAGTTAAAAGTAGCTAAATTGTTGAAAAATTTTTTAAAAAGCGCAGACAAAACGCAAGGATATAAAACTGAGGAAACAAGCGGCACTTTAAATTTAGTAAAGTTTCTGGCATTGGATCGGCCGCCCGTTATACATCCTGCCTGATTTTCCTTTCCAGTGGAGTTGAAATTTTCAGCCCATATCTCTTTTTGTAAGCCAGAGTAGATGTTAGGCTGAATGGGTTTTGTGCTGTAAAATTCTATGATTCTGCAATTTCATTTCCACTGTTGAGTGAATTGGTGATATATGGTGTAGTCATCCTGCCACTTTAAAATTAGTTTCCTGGATTTATCCCTCTTTCTTTCATGCAATTTCAACATTCCAGAGGCAATTACAACCTAGAATTCAGACAATGGGGCACTGTAAATGGTGTAAGTCTTCCCAGTCTTGATTGGGCATAGTACTATTAAGGATAAATAGAATGTCATGTATAACTTACCTTTCAATGAACTATTAGATTATTTTTTTTTTAAATAAAAAGAACAACCCTTGCTTAGCCTGGAATTTCAGCCAAGTGTCCCTGACCAGCTCACCATTCCAACTTGTGGTCAATGGCTTGCTATACTCTGACCTAGAGATTTGGTGGCATGAGTTGAAAAAGCACAGATCTACCTTCGTGGCACTTCCATTAAATATCCAAAACACCAATCATTGTTTATCCAATTTTGAAAATGAGCCATCGGTTGATGTGAAGGTGAAAGTATTAAAAAAAAAAGTACTTAATAAGATACATTAATGAATTATGCTACATGTTAGAATGGACTTATTTGTACCTCTTCCATCCCGACAACTCTCTGAGAAATCTCATCTCTCGTGCATCTCCCGCTCCCTTTGCCCCAACATTGGTGCCCACGTCTTTGGCCATCTAGGCATTAAGCTGTGAAACCCCCTCCCTAAATCAGTCTGCCTCTCCATCCCCCCTCTTTTAAATGCTCCTTTTTGATCAAGCTTTTGGTCACCTGTCTGTAAATCTCCTATCGATTGATGTAAATGTCTTTTTGTTTGATTATGTTCCTTTCAAAGTGCCATGGAACATTTTGCTATGTTAAAGGCACTAATTGTAAGTTATTGTAATTTGTGAGAAGTCGCAGGATCTATTTAAGGCAATGTATATAAATAGTGAATGATTTTATACGCGCAGAGTTTGATCTTTGTCTTCAAACTGATGCTGGTTGGTATCAATTTTACTTAATTTGATAAACTACAACTTGTTTTAATATACACATATGCACTTGTCTTAAAGTAGAATACATGCTCAGAAAGTTTAATTTAATAGCATCAATAAATCCTGCAGCTTGAGTTCCTATAATTAGCTAAATATCACATCAAAGAGCAGGATTTAAAAAAAACTTAGTACAATGTGACTAGGTAATAAGTATTTCTTTTGTGCCGTTGCTGTGGTGAAAAGGCAGAGTTGAACTGAGTAGGATTACATGCTAATTCAACATTATTTCCAACTGAACTTGAATCCATGAACATGAATTTAACTCTGCGGCTCTCGAGAACTTTCATTAACATTTGACCTGATGCATATTTACTTGCAGTCACTGCCACAGAGCATTTCAGTGACAGAACAGTTTAAATCTTGTTAAAATGCAAAATTCTCCTGGTGGTTTAGTTGGTAAATACTACACTGGCCAGTCTCGAAAGAACACCATAATTATTGCTTCATAGATGCTGGAAGGACTTAAGTGGGAGTCAGGGGATGAGTCACTTGTCACAGAATTACTAGTCTCTGACCTGTTGTTATAACCACAGTGTTTATGTACCAGCTGCAGTTAAGTTTCTGTTCAATGGTGACCCCAGGATGTTGATGGTGGGGGATTCAGTGATGGTAAATACTGTTGTGGATATGTTGTTTTTCTGGAATTTCAGAGGGCTCTCCTGCCACAGTTCCAATGGACAAGCAAAAGAACCAAAGTAAAAACAAAAAGTGCTGGAAAAACTCTGCAGGTTGGCAGCATCTGTGGAGAGAGTAACAGCGTTAATGTTTCGAGTCCAATATGGCATTACCTCAGAACGAGTTTGGAATGACTTTGGAAGAAACATCACCACTCACCCTCTCACACACGCCCTCACATCTTCATCTGACCTCATTTCCTCTGGAGGCTGCCTCCTCATCTTGTCCTTGGCTCCACTCAGCACACACGCATGCCTGGCATCCTTCTCATTTGGCCTGACATGTGCCTTGCTCACATTCTCTGACATTTGCTGACCCTTGTTCTGCTATTAAAACATTCTGCTATCTTACCTTTATGCCACTATCAGCACCTTCTTTAGTCCTTAACACTACTATTAACACTCCCTTTGTCTTGTAATCATGAAATCTTTGTCAATCTCTCCTGAGCTCCCACCTATTCCTGACCTTCTATTTGCTCCACCTGTTCCAACCCCTCTAAACAGTATAAAATCCATCTCATTTCCACTCCTCTTTAGCTCTAAAGAAGAGTCATATGGACTCGAAACATTAACACCAATTTTCACTCCACAGATTCTGCTAGACCTGCTGAGTTTTTCCAGCATTTTATGTTTTTATTTCAGATTTCCAGTGTCTACAGTACTTTACTTATAAACTCCTAAGAATATCTCCTTGCCTATAGCTCTTTGTTATGATGAGCGGTGTTCATGAAACCTTAGTTCCTGCAGAAGATAAAGGCAGGTGTGTCAGTCCGGAGTCTTATCCTTGTTCAGTGTGTAGCCTTCAGAGCAAAGGGGTGGTCCGCTTTACCCTCACTGGGTACATTAGTGATGCCTGCACCCTGATGGTGCTTGTCATTGCAGCCAGAATGTTGTGGGCAGGCATTACAGAGTTCCATCATTCTCTCTGTGTGCACCCAGCACCTTTGAGGTGGGGCTGGCCCCCCATCTCTTCAGTATCTGTGTCTGGTAATGGTGTGCTCCTGAAGGGGACAGGTGGTGAAAGCTGACAAAGGATCAGGTGCATTTAAAGTTTGCTGCATCTCCATGATATGACCCTGATCACAGAGCGCAAGTGAGCTTCCCTCAGCCAGACAGGAGTCAGACATTCACAGAGGCAATGTGAAGAGCTATGGAGTATCCTGCATGTTGTCATCATCCTGCTCGAATCTACCAACTATTAGGACATCAGCTGTTTCTTCGTGACATGAGCCTGAGCACTAATGGTATGTGCACTGCCACCAGACACACAAGAGTCAAACGTTCACAGGTGCAAGGTGAGGATGTCAGAACTGTCCTCACTGCATCTCGTCATCATTGTTAATGAATCTTGCAACTATGAGGTTCTACCGAGCACGTCTGCCTTGTCTGGCCAGTGCGATGGTCTCATTGCTGACATCTTTGGCTTCGAGGACCTCATCGCTGTCATCACTTTTGATGTCCTCAACAGAGGAAATGTGCAGATCTTCCATTTCCCCCGCTGCCAACTCCTCCCCCCTTGCAGTGCCAGGCTCTGTAGCACACAGCAAGCTACAATGATGTGTGACACCCTCTGGGGACTATATTGCAGTGCTCCACCAGACCTTTCGAGGCACTGGAGCCTCATCTTCAAAATGCCTGTTGTTTGCTCTTCCAAAGTTTGGGTTGTGGCATGAGCTTCGTTACACCGTCGCTCTGCTGCAGCCAGAGGCTGCTGCATGGGCGTCATCAGCCACATCCTCTGTGGGGAGGCCTTATCCCCAAGGAGCCAGCCCTGCAGACTCTGTGGACTCTGGAAGATGTCAGGGATCTGAGACCTGCTAGAGATATAGGAGTCATGGATGCTGTCTTAGAATCGTGCACAGACCTGTAGGATGCATTTGTGGTGGTCGCACACCAGCTGAACATTCAGCGAGTGGAAGCCCTTGTGGTCAACGTAGTTGACTGCTTGTTGCCAGGGAGATCTAAGTGCCACATGAGTGCAGTTGGTGGCACCCTGCACCTGTGGAAAACCAGAGATCTGTGCAAGTCCCACCACTCTTGCTTCCTGGTTTGCCTGATCCTGAGCGAAATACACAAAGTTTTGTGCCTTCATGAAGATGGCGTCTGTGACCTCCTGGATAAACTTATGTGTGGAGGCTTTCAAGATCCCACACAGGTCACCTGTGGAGCCCTGGGACCAATCATTGGCGTAAAAATTGAGCACCACGGTTGCTTTCATGGCCACTGGCAGTGGATGCCCTCCATGTCGCTGTGGCACCAAATCCTGCAGCAGGTGGTATATGTGACCAACCAGTTCTCTGGAAAAGCGCAACCTTCAGCGACACTGGTTCTCAGTCATCTGCAGTAATGACAGGGTCTATAGGCCCTGGGTCTAGTGACACAGCTACAAGCATCGGCTCTCTGTGGATCTTCAGTTGCGTACCCGGGAGGCCCTGCCACACCTTCAACTTGAGGGAGGTGCTTCTCCCTTTGCCAAGGCAGGTACCTCTGCCGCTTTCTTCTTCTTCTTCTCTGCTCCCTGCAACCCATGAGGCATACCGCTAAATTGCAAGGCTCCATGGGCAGAATTTTCTGCTCATCGAGCGGGAGCACACCCAACCTGATCGAGTGTAAAATGATGCGCAATGATGTTGGGCGAGAGTCCCGACGTCATCGCGCACTCACGTGATATTTTGATCAGCAGGCGCGAGCAGGAGTCGGGGCCGTGCCCGCCATTAATTAAGAGGCCAGTTAAGGCCCTTAAGAACCTAATTGGCACCGATTTAACATTGCCAGTGCGTTTTTTCTCATGTTGCATGGGCAAAACGGGAAGACAGACAGCCGGCAATTTGTAAAACCTCATTCACAGGCAGGATAAAAAGGATCAACAGCATTGCCTGTGGGAGTATTGAAGAGTTTGGTAGATAGTTTGCTGCTGATGGCTTCTTGGTACTTGGCAGCTTCATCTCTGTTCGGGGTTTCATTCTTAGCGTTCCCAGGCTTCATTTCAGCTCCAGACTGTGTGGAGCCTTCCAGGTCTCAGACAGCTTCCTGTTACCTGGTAATGGGGAGTGTGGTCTCCACTGGAGGAAGAGGATGCCAAGTGTCCCTATTCAACTTCTAAGGGGGGTGGGGGGGACCAGTGGGATGAGAGGTGCAGGCACAAGGGGCGCAGAGCCAGCAGGTAGTCCAAGGCAGAAGGGGCTGCAGAATGCGTCACTATCCTGCTGCCAGAGTTTACAGGAGGCAATGCAGCTACCTCAACATGTCCGAGATGCAATGCCGAAGGAGGCTCTGCCTTTCCAGGAAGACTGTGACCTCCATTTGTCAGATGATCGGGCCTAAGATCAGCTCTGGCTGTGTGGGGGGCACCCCATGCCAGTGGCTCTGAAGGTAACAGCCTTCTATGCCTGCGGCTCTTTCCAGGGCTCAGTGGGGGATGTTATGGCACAGCAGTTGGTAAAGGCAGAGTTACTTAAAATCCCAGCGGGAAACTTTAAACAACCTATATTTTCAATTGGTATGTTTGAGGTGCAGCTCTGAATTCAGAAATGAAACCACCGAATCTCCAGAGGTTTTTATATAAATTAAATGAAACATTTATTAAATTAACAAGGAATTAAACACATACACATATCTACAAATTACTACCATAATAACTATTAAACAAATCCCCAAATTAATCACTCCCAGGTAAACATTCCCTAAGGCAACAATAACCCATAGATTTAAACAGACACCAGGCAAAGCACGTTTTATCTTATGAATTCAAAATGCACTTCCTTTCTTTTGCAGACATTTGCAGGGCTTACAGGCTGCTTAGATATTACATGCCTCTGACCTACACACACAAAACTCTTTTCTGTATATACCTAGCCTTCCCTTTAAATGCAACTTCTCATTGTATCACCAGGCCCTTTGAACTCCACCTCTTCTAACAATAAAACCCCTTTTAAAGTAACAATTTTATTAGATATATAAACCTATTGCTTGGTTTTTCCTACCTAGGTGCAAGATTTCACCCCCAGTCTTTGAATGGTTTATTCAACAAAATGCAAATGTACCTCTATCTTACTGTTTAATATCGCAAAACCACTATACATCAAAGCACCCAGACTGGTTGCCTTTAATCCAATTAAGACATACAAACTCACACCCATGGACACAGACCCCACTACAAATAATTTCCAATAACATTGCATACATTAATATCTTCATGACAGGGATTTGTGCGGAGTGTTCCAATCTACTGTCCATAGTTGCATCAAGTTGGTGACAGAAGCTCTGTTCAGGTGGGTATTGACTTTCCTTCATTTCCATACGGACAAGGCCAGCCAGGCTAAGCGAGCCAGAGGCTTTGCAGCCGATTGCTGGGTTCTGCCACGTCCAGGGTGCTATAGACTGCACACATGTGGCCATCAAGGCGCCAGCAGGTGAGCCCAGTGCCTTCGTCAACAGGAAGGGCTTCCACTCCATGAACGTGCAGATAGTGTGTGATCACAAGATGCTGATTCTGCAAGTCTGTGCAAGGTACCCAGGCAGCTCCCACGACGCCTACATCCTCAGACACTCCCAGGTGCTGAGGCTCTTCGGTGCTCCAACAACACTGGATAGATGACTGCTGGGTGACAAGGGCTATCCCTTGAAAAGGCGTCTTATGACGCTTTTCTGCCACCCAAGAAGACAGGCAGAACAGCGGTACAACAGGAGTCATGCCTCCACAAGGGTGGTGGTAGATAGAGCCATAGGTCTTCTCAAGATACGCTTCCAATGCCTGGACTGTTCAGGCGTTGCACTACAATACCCCATAGAGTGGGTGTCACTGATCATGCTTACATGTTGCACACTCTACAATCTGGTGCTGGCAAGGGGTACTCACTAGAGGAAGAGGATCTTGATGTAGCTCCACAGGCCAAAGAGGATGAATCTAGTAGTGAGTCAGAAGAGGAGTGCGGTGAGGAGAACACTGAGGGCATGGAGCCAGATCTCAGTAACCTCCAGGGAGGCATGGACACCAGGGATGCCTTGATTCAACTTCAACTAGGCTGTCAAATAAGTACTGCCACCTCTTGCAGAGCTGCCACCACCATCCTGGATCTCAGAAATGACCCATTCCTTTGCCCCCAAGATACACTCAGTGCCTGTGCAATAAAGTTTTGAGCCACCCATGTCCAGCATTACATACTGGCGTATGAGGTGAGGTGAGAGTGACTACTCTTGACTTGGCTTGGCAGCAATTGACTGAGTGTGGCATTAAGGAGCCCTAGCAAAGCTGAATTCAAAGGGAATCAGGGAAAAGCTCTCCACTGGTTGGAGTCATACTGAGCATAAAGGAAGATGGTTGGAGGTCAGTCATCTCAGCTCCAGGATATCACTGCAGGGGTTCCTCAGGGTAGTGTCCTCAGCCCAGTCACCTTCAGCTGCTTCATCAATGACCTTCCTTCCATCAAAAGATCAAAAGTGGGGATGTTCGCTGATGATTGCACAATGTTCAGCAGTATTTGTGACTCTTCAGATACTGAAGCAGTCCATACCCAAATGCAGCAAGACCTGAACAATATCCAGGCTTGGGCTGACAAGTGGCAAGTAACATTCCCACCACACAAATGTCAGGCAATAACCATCGCCAAGAAGAGAGAATCCAACCATTGCACCCTGATGTTCAATGGCATTAACATCACTGAATTCCCCACTAACAACATCCTGGGGCCATTGACCAGTACCTGAACTGGACTAGCCAAATAAATACCATGGCTGGAAGAACAGGTCAGAGGCTAGGGTCAGAATTTTACGACAGCGGGATTTTACGTTCCCACTGTCGTCAATGGGATTTATAACGGCATGCAGCATTTTACGGCCCCGTCTCCACGAAAATGGGGCTGTAAAATTCTGCCCTAGGAATCCTGCGACAAGTAACTCACCTCCTGACGCCCCAAAGCCTGTCCACCATCTACAAGGCACAAGTCAGGAGTGTGATGGAATACTCCCCACTTGCCTGGGTGAGTGCAGCTCACACAACACTCAATAAGCTCGGCACCATCCAGGACAAAGCAGCCCGCTTGATTGGCACCACAACCACAAAGACTGTTCCAGGTGACAGATGGCCCCAAAAGCAAACAAGACAGCAGTCCCCAAATTTAGTGACACCTCTCTGCGATATCTACTGGACACAGTGGAAGGCCACCGTGATGTCTTCTACCCCTGCTCTGGCCACAGGAAGTCCACCACAGTCACCAATCTGGCCTGGGAGGTGGTGGTAGCAGTGGTCAGTGCCACCGGAGCACAAAGGACATTCAACCATCCAGTGCAGAAAGAGAATGAATGATCTTATCTGTTCCGCCAGGGTAAGTCAACAACCTCATCACTTCAACTCACACACTCCCAAACCCATCACACATCTACAGGGATCTCGGACCTCAAGGGACAACACCATTAACAACCTTGGGTCATCCACTCAGGAACGTCAGAGGCTGTCCACCCCCTCCAAGTCCCCTTTGCCTGTACCCCCCTCAGCCTCATTCTCTGTCACCAAAGAGGGAGCAGCTGGCTCACGGGAGCACAGCCAAAGCAAGCCAGGGCCCTCAGGGCCTCGACCCTCCAGAAGACACATAACGGCATCATCAGAGGCAACAGGGCCAACCATTGCACAGGCTGCCTCCACCCCTACTGCGGGTGTCAGGGAAGCACCTATAAGAAGTGGTAGGCCTAGAAAAGTTAAGAAATTCTGATAACAAGTGGTTGCACAGGTGAACACATTTTGTTACTTTATAATCTGAAAATATAATCACTTTCACTGAATAATGTGTTACGCTGTCTTTCAGGTTCATTGACAGGCTTCACGAATCCTCCTGCTGCATCCCCAGCCACTAGTAGTTCAGCTGCACACAGCTAGACCACAACTGATTCAGGAGGGAGAAGTGTGTATTTGGCAGGGCCTTTCAGAGCTTCATGCAAGCACTCTCCCATGCACATGGAGCCTTCCTCCATCACACTCAACTCAATGTCCTGAGTATTTTCAGTGATGCCTACTGGGGTTCGCTTTCAGTTGTCCATCTGAGCTAACCTGCATCTCTGCCACCCACTGAACACACTCCCATTCATGGGATATGGGAGTCGCTGGTCTATGCTGAATTTGGCTTCAGCTGGGGCAATTGGTCTCAGTGCTCCTGCAACAGGAAGGTCAGTATAACTGTCAGGATTGCTGTTTCTGAAAACTATTCAGTGATCCCTGCTGGATAAGTTTGGAAGTGGGGTGAAACCAAAGATTGGATCTGCTGCAATTCCACTCCCGTTTATCAAATTTTCTTCCATGTCATTGGTTACATTTTACTCCTCTCTAGTTATTTCACATATATGTTATTCATGTTCCACAGCACTTCCTTTCCCAAGCATTTTTTCTGTTTAATAACTTTGCAATGAAAAAGTATTTAAGATACAGTTGCCCAAGATGTTTCTCCTCATTCAGACTGAGAATAGGGATTTTGATGATAATGTTGCTTCACTCGTGTCAATTCTGAAGTGAATGAATTATTTTATGCTCTTAGGAGTAAACTAGCCGGGCATCACTTGTGACAGTGACAGCACAGTGACATGGTGATACTTGGGCTTCTAGAAGCCTTTGCCTTGATTAACGAAGCTCATCTGTACTTTCCTTTCTGCCTGAACTCCTGTTCAAGCAGTATTTTCACTCCATCTCTCGCAAATTTGCTCTGAATTCTCAAGGTTGGCTTTGCTTTTTCCCAGGCTTCAACCCTCATCACCAATCACACCATTTCACCCCTTGCCCCCAACCCCCACCCACCACCCACACCCCCTCCTTAGTCCCGGTGTAGGAGGATGTATATAATTGGGATAAAGACTTGGGGGAATATCCAGATTTTTACAGACATTATGCAGGTTTTCCAAGTATAGTGGCATTTGTTAACTAGTATGAAATCTAAGTTTTGTGGCCAAGGTTTCTGCTAGGTCACACTGCTTTTTTCAATGCAATTTGCTCAAAATCAGCTAAATCCATGCGACATAAACCATGGAATTTCAAGCAGTAATTACGTCCAGCACAGATTGCATTTCAATGATCCTTTGCGTTGATTTAAAAGACATTGTGCTGGAAGCTGGTCACACCCCCATATTGAATTACCCATGACCCATTTCTGCTAATTGTGCCCAATTTTAAGCCTTTGAGGAGTCCTTTAAAATTAAGCTGGTTCGTTTGGGTGCAAGAACACAAATAGACATGTTTAAAAGCCCTATTTAACTCTTCACTAAAGCTGACTACCCTACACCTATACAGCTAGCAAGTGGTTCTGTATAGTTTTTTTAAAAAAATAACTTTTACTTATTTAAAATTAGGTTACTGATAAGTGGTGGCCTAGGCACTCCATTTAAAAATGCTAATTTTTTGTGGAATTCCATTTTCACCTCTATCAGTTAAATTGTACAAGTTAACATCTTTAATCTATCAAGAAATATTTTTGAAAGCAAATATTTGTTAAAATTATGCTACAAAACGCAGCCCAATTGCATTGGTTTATGGCGGAATTTATGTTTAGTGAAATGCAAATGAGTTTCAGCGGAAACCTGAGAGAAGAAAATACTTTTCAAAACTAGCACAATTTTGAGCACCGTTTGCGCTGGATCTTGGATCTTGCACCCAAAGTGGAAACTCTGCACCAGTATGTATTGTATCTGCATAGAATGCAATAGAAGCGCCCTAAACTCATCATGGCCAGCTATTAAGCATTTTAATACATGCTAAAATAATAGTAGTGGAAAAACAGAATATTTGTTTCAAGTAATGCCAAGTCAGGTAAACTGTGGGTTAACAGGATAGTTATAAACTTCTGATAACCTGTACAAGAATCATCTCTTATTCTACCAGTGACATTTTCATTTATATTCAAGCAGCTATGACCTTTTTGAATGGGTTTCTCCAACTAGTGGCAAATTGTAGACAGTTCTGTGCTGTGGACTCATGCCCATTGGAGACTGGATTGAGCCTATCAAATTCAGGTTCATATAGGACCCTTAACAGCTGTCAGAGAGAAAAGCTTTTAATCCCATTAGTTTGAGATGGATTCAACCCCAGGTCCAAGGAATGAAAGAATTGTGTTCTAATCCATAGCATCACATCCCTGAGGCTTTGTAATATAATTCATTTTAATGTTATGTACAGTAGTGCAACTCAGAAATACCAACGGAAAGGTATCACTTTGATGTTCAAATGAAATTTATCTATTGGCAAAAGCATAAAGTAAAGCTGACTATTTTTTAATTGACAGATGGTAGATACAATTCTGCATGCTTGAATTATATGTGCTAGTTGCCATTTGAACTGTTCCTTACTGATTTCTGTGATTTGTAGCTTTCTACCCATATTGAAATGAAATCCCTCAGTGACAATAGAGCATTTCCCTGCCCTGTTGCAATATGGATAATTTTCCACGAAAACAAAGCCAGTGTGGGCATTGTTTGCAATTTGTCCCATGTCAGATCTAATGCTATATATAAATTCGATTTACGTGAATATTTTAACACAGGATATTCTGGACTCATAAAATTGTTTGTATCTTCAGTTCTAAAAACTGATCTGGGTAAGAGAACATGTTTTGATGAGATTTAGTACTTCATACATGAGACAGATAATTGGCAGACAGCTTCTGAAATCATGGGTGGAATTTTCCATTCCAGGATTAATTCCCATGGTGGGAGTGGGAACGGGGAGAGTTTCCCACTGTGGGGGTCAGTTGGAGTTCGTGCTGTATCCCATGACGCTGGCCTAATTATGCGGTTGGGGGTTTTCCGACATTTTGCGTAGCGGGGTGGGCTGGATGGCTCGCGCCCAGCCATCATCCGGGCGCCATATTCAAAAGGTGCCTGGACATCAACTTACCCATCGCTGAAGGCAAAGCTCCACCTCCTGGAAGATCCTGAAGATACGAACATTTGAGCATATGCAGTAGGAGCACAAGGCCCCTCGAGCCTGCTCTGCCATTCAATAGGATCATGGCTGATCTGAATGCAACCTCAACCCCACATTCCTGCCTTCCCCTGATAACCTATCACCCCTTTGTTAATCAAGAATCTATTTAGTTCTGCCTTAAAAGTATGCAGAGACTTTGCTTCCACCACCTTTTGAGGAGGAGAGTTCCAAAAACTAACAACACTCAGAGAAAAATTTCTCCTCATCTCTGTCTTACATACGCAACCCCTTATTTTTAAACAGTGACCCCTAGTTCTAGATTGTCCCACAAGAGCAAACATCCCCTACACATCCACTCTGTCAAGACCCCTCAGGATCTTAAAGGTTTCAATTAAGTCATCCCTTACTCTTCTAAATTTCAGTGGATACAAGCGTAACCTGTTCAGCCTTTCCTCATATGACAACTCACCCATTCCTGATATTAGTCTAGTAAACCTTCCCTGAACTGCTTCTAATGCATTTACATCTTTCTTTAAATAAGGAGACCAATACTGTACACAGTACTTCAGATGTGGTCTCACCAATGGCCTGTACAACTGAAGCATATCCTCCCTACTCTTGCAATTAATTCCCCTCACAGTAAATGATAAAATTCTATTAGCTTTCCTAACTACCTGCTGTACCTGCACACTAACCTTTTATGATCCATGCACTAGGACACCAAGATGTCTCTGAATCTTGGAGCTCTGCAATCTCTCACTGTTTAGATAATAAGTTTTGTTTTAATTCTTCCTGACAAAATGAGTGATTTCACATTTGCCTATATTATACTCCATTTGCCAGATATTTGCCCATTCACTTAATCCATCAATGTCACTTTGTAGCCTCCTTACATCCTCTTCACAATTTATTTCTTACTTCTCTGTATCATCAGCAAAGTTAGCAATCATTCCCTCAGTGTTTTCATCCAAGTCATTTATATAAATTGTAAAACGTTGAGGCCCCAGCACTGATCCCTGTGGTACACCACTCGTCACATCCTGCCAACCAGAAAAAAACCCATTTATGCCAACTCTCTGCTTCCTGTTAGCTATCCAATCTTCTATCCATGCCAATGTTACCTCCTACACTTTTATTTTCTGCAATAGCCTTTGATGCGACACTTTATCAAATGCTTTCTGTAAGTCTAAGTACAGTACATTCACCAGTTCCCCTTTATCCACAGGACATGTGACCCCTTCAAAGAACTCCAATAAATTGGTTAAACATGATTTCCCTTTTACAAAACCATGTTGGCTCTGCCTGATTGCCTTGAATTTTTCTAAGTGCCCTGCTATAACATCTTTAATAATAGCTTCTAACATTTTCCCTATGACAGATGTTAGGCCAACTGGTCTATAGTTTCCTGTTTTCTGTCTCCCTCCCTTTTTGAATAAAGGAGTTATATTTGCTATTTTCCAACCTAATGGAACTTTTCCCGAATCTAGGGAATTTTGGAAAATTAAAATCCAGTGCATCAAGCATCTCACGAGCCACTTCTTTCAAGACTTCAGTGTGAAGTCCATCCAAACCTGAAGATTTGCCAGCCCACAGCTTCAACAATTTGCTCAATACCACTTACTTGGTGACTGTAATTTTCCCGAGTTCCTCTCTCCCTTCCATTTCCTGATTTATAGCTATTTCTGGGATATTACTTGTGTCCTCTATAGTGAAGACTGAAGCAAAATACCTGCTTAATTAATCCATCATCTCCCTACTTTCCATTTCCCCAGGTACACTTTCTATAGGACCAACACTCAATTTGTTAGCTCTTTTATTTAAATATCTATAGAAACTCTTATTATCCATCTTTATGTTACTAGCTAGCTTTCTCTCATACTTTAATTTTTCCCTCCGTATTAATCTTTCTGTCATTCTTTGCTGTTCTTTATATTCTTTCCCATCTTCTGACCTGTCACCTGTCTTTGCATAATTATATGCTGTTTCTTTAAGTTTGATACTGTCTTCCACATTTTTAGTTAACCACAGAATGTGGGTCCTCCCATTGGAATTTTTTGTTCTCATTTAAATGCATCTATCCTGTGTATTCTAAAATATCCCTTTAAATGTCTGCCACTGAACTTCTATTGACCTATCCCTTAACCTCATTTGCCAGTTCACTTTAGCTAGCTCTGCTTTCATGTCCTCATAATTGCCCTTATTTAGGTTTAAAATACTAGTCTTTGATGCACTTGTTTCTCACTCAAAATGAATGTAAAATTCAATCACATTATAACCGCTGCTACCTAGGGTTACCTTCACTCGGAGGTCATCAATTGATCCCATCCCATGGTACTATACCAGGTCTAATGTAGCCTGCTCTCTTTTTGGCTCCAGAAGGTGCTGTTCCAAGAAACTATCGCAAAAACATTCTATGAACCTCTTCACCAACGTTACCTTTGCCCATCTGATTTCTCCAGTCTATATGTAGATTAAAATCCCCCATGATTATTACTGTACCTTTCTGGCAAGCTCCCATTATCTCTTCTTTTACACTCAATGCTACTGTATAGCCACAATTAGGGGGCCTCTACAGCACTCCCACAAGTGACTTCTTGCTTTTATCATTCCCCATCTCAACCAAAATTGCTTCTACATCCTGGTTTCCTGAATTTAGGAAATCCCTCCCTAATGTGCTAATACCATCATTAATTAACAGAGCCATCGCTCCACCTTTTCCTAACTTCCTGTCCTTCCTAAATGTCACATAATCTTAAATATTCAGGTCCCAATCTATGTCACCCTGTAGCCATGTC
Organism: Cetorhinus maximus; assembly: GCF_964194155.1. Taxonomy (NCBI): domain Eukaryota; kingdom Metazoa; phylum Chordata; class Chondrichthyes; order Lamniformes; family Cetorhinidae; genus Cetorhinus; species Cetorhinus maximus. The sequence continues at coordinate 193,903,831 of NC_135879.1, forward strand.
TCTAATGGCTATCAGGTCAGATTTATTTATTTCTATTTGCACTAACAGTTCATCTGACTTGTTTCAAATGCTACGTGCGTTTAGATATAGAGCCTTTAGTTTTGTCCTTTTATTATTTTTGTAGCGTCTAGCCTTATCTTTACTTCTCGGCCTGAATTTTTCCCGCGGCGGGCGGGCTCGGCGGGAGTGGTTGGTGGCGGTCAGGTAGCTGACCACTGCCCGTGATTGGCTCCACACTGCGATTTCACACGGACGGGCCAATTAAGGCCCGTCCTGCGTGAATCGTGAGCGATAGCGCTGAGCACTACCTGTGCGGGTGGGGGGAGGAGAGAGAGTCGGGTCTAGCGTGCAGTTCGCACATGTGAGCAAAAGAGCGCTTCAAACTCTCTGAGGCAGTTCCATCCCTCAGGGAGATTGAAGCGCTTTTTAAAAAAAATTAATGAATGCAGCAAAAATTGAATGAAACATGTCCCCTCATGTGATTGTGTCTAATGTGCTAATGTCTGTGTCACACGAAATGGAACATGTCTTTAATGTCAAAATGAAGGTTTTATTTGGTTTGTGTTAGCTTCAGGAAACCTCACCTCACTTGTGGATGAGGTTTCCTAAAAAATTTAAAGGTTGCTTGGCCTTTTTGCCTGCCCATCAACTGTTAGGTTGGACGGGCAGCTTAAATTTCAAGTTAATTATGCCCTTAATGGTCTTAATAGGCCTTTCAATTATTGGTGGACATGCAGCCGACTTCGGCGCGCGCCCGTCGAATGAAATGTTGCGTGAGTGCTTGATGACATCAGGACACACGCCTGACATCATCGCACATCATATTACACTCAGGTGTGTCAGACGCACGCTCGCACGCCAGAGGTAAAATTCAGGCCTTAGATTTGCACTCTCTGTCCCTTCCTGTCAAATTCTGGTTATCATTTCCCATATTAATACCTGTGTCTCTTGCCTTGTCTCTACTTTTTGGTTTACCACATCTTCCCAAATTTGATCCCTTGCCCCCACTATTCAGTTTAAAACCCTCTCTACTTTCCTAGTTATGCAGCTCGTGAGGACACCAGCCCCAGTATCGTTCAGGTGTAGACCGTCCCAACAGTACAGATCCCACATTCCCCAATGCTGGTGCCAATGCCCCACAAACCAGAACCCACTTCTCTCACACCAGTCTTTGAGTCATGCATTCATTTCTCTAATCTTATTTGTCCAATGCACATGGCTCAGGTAATAATCCAGAAATTATTACCTTTGAGGTTCAGCTTCTTAATTTGGTGCCTAGCTCATCATACTGACTATGCAGAACCTCCTTCCTCATCCTGCCTATTTCGTTGGTGCCTACATGGACCACGACAACTGGATCCTCCTCCTCCCACTGGAAGTTCCTCACCAGCCCGGAGCAGATGTCCCAAATCCTGGCACCGGGCAGACAACAAAGCCATCTGGACTCTCGCTCTTTGCCACAGAGAACACTGTCAATCCCCCTCACGATACTATCCCCTACTACCACTACATTCCTTTTTGATCCTCGTGCTTAGATGGCTTCCTGTACCACGGTGCCATTGTCAGTTTGCTCATCCACCCTGCAGCCTCTGCTCTCATCCAAACAAGCTGACAGAACCTATTGAACAATTGCAGAATCTCACACTCCTGCATTCTGGATCCCCTAACCTGCCTCACTCGCAGTCATACTCTCCTGTCCCTGGCCATCGACCAAATCAGAAGACCCTATCCTAAGCGATGTGACTGCCTCCTGGTATAAAGTATTCAATTAACTTTCCCCCTCCCTGATGCGTTGCAGAATCTGCAGCACGGCCTCCAGCTCAATGACTCTGAGCCGAAGTTCCTTAAGCTGCAAACACTTACTGCAGGCGTGTTTGCCCTGAATCATAATGTCATCCAGGAGTCCCCACATGCTGCAGCCTTGACACATCACCTGCCCTGCTATCCTTAATTTGTTTTAAGTAATTACTTAATTATATTAATCACTTATTTATATTGCTTTCTTATATAGCTTATTAACCTTACCACCAAATTGTGTACTATTTTAAACATTAGGGATAAAATGGAACTTACCCACTTGCCGGATATTGACCAAACAGCTAGCTCCTTTCCTTGTAGCAGAGCAAGAACCAATTTCTATGGAGTGAAAAAGATAGAAAAAGCAAAAACAAACATGGCCTTCTCTCCCTTCACTAAACTCCCCTCTTACCGAACTCCAAAGCTACTCTCAGTTAGTCAAGGCTGCACTAAAGAACCCTGAATTTATAGTAAACTGAACTGGGGCTACAGTAACTAAATTCAACCATTTAGAAATTTAACTACTCAACTCCTACAACTGAGAGTGAGTTTACCCTGTCTAAACTGCAAGGCAGAAATAACTTAGCCTACTTAAACAGTACTTTCCAGTTACTGCTAATTACAGGCTAGACTAGATTTTAACAGGAAAATTTAAGAACAAAACTAACACTTAAAACTCCCCTCATCAAACTTTAAGTCTTTACTCAATTAGTTGGCTGTACTCTGTTTGATAGAAGACGGATATGAGGTAGAAGATGGACTTCCTAGAAGATCCTGAAGTTGGGAGATCACTTCCTGAAAGCTGCTGCAGCTCGAAGATCCACCTAGTAGATGCCCCTCCCACCCACTGCTGCACCTGGTGTTCCAGGGTCCCCGTTCGCTGGAGGCCTCTATCTCAATCCCCACAGGCTGCCCCAGGCCACCTTCAGGTAAGACCTAACATCTCCACGCTACATTGGTCCAGACATGGTATCCTGGCAGCATGATATCCTGCTGGCACTGCGGACAACTGGACAGGGGGGATGATTCCGGTCGGGCCTTTATCTGCATCACGTTAACAGGAAGCAAAATGATTTCACGCTGGTCTCAGGCGGGAATGGTGACCTGCCATGATGGGCAGGAGCATAAGCTCCCACCATCATTTTACGCCTGCAGGAAACTGATTTTTCAGCTCCTGCCACATTGTTCCCCCCACCCCGCCCGTCCCCACCGGCCATTAAACCCATCGTGAGGGGGACTGGAAAATTCTGCCCCGTGTTTTAAACAAATTATATACTGCAAAGAATTATCGACTGCACATTATGTTGGCATTGTATGTCAGACAGCGGTGATAGTGGGAGTACAAAGCGCTGCTCCAGTTTGGATCTAGTTTTCAAACATTGCCAAATTGCTGTCGAGAGGAATGCTCTGCTAAAGCACTGAGTTTATTTGGTAGGCTTGTTACGGTGATTATTGCTGGTCTAATAGGTTTAAAACCATATTCTAAATTTCATATATTATACATGTGGCATGTTACTAACCCACATATTAAACCAGTGTTGCAGTAGATGTTGTGGACTATCTTCCTGCACAGGCAGGTGGGCTGCTACAGTTATCCTAAAACCTTCATTGTGGATTGAGTGCATCACTCACGCCACCATTGGTTGAGGAACACTGACATGAAGAGGTAACAGCTGTCCATGACGTAGGGCAGAATTGTCTGGTTCCGTTGGCATTGGGCACCATGGCGGTGTGAGCGGACAATATGGCGAGAAGGCCAAAAATCGGTTTCACGCAGTTGTGAAACAGTTTGCGATCATCTACTCTGCCTGTCAATGGCGGGACCGCGTTACCTGCCGTCAAACATCGGGAACTTAATTTCAATGCATTTAAATATCATTATAGCTCCTGTTTTCCAGAATCATCCCCCAAGTCAAATTTACCGCCCACCATAGGCTTGTTTTTAGAACAGCGTGCTTCATGACTGCCTTTAAAAGGTGTGACCTGGCAAGCTGACTTCAAGGGAAACTTGGAGGTGAGTGCACGCAGTCTTACACAGCATTCGCAAGCATCACCCTTAGGACATAAAGAAAGAGGTGCCATGCATTCGGTGGGGGTACAGGCAAGTCGCTTTCAGTGCGGTGCTGAGACAAGGGCTCCAATGTAGGTGAGGCCGCTGGGGGGATGAGGGGTAAGGCAGCACAAACTAGCAGAAGTACACAAGCAATTGCCGGGTGGGCCGGTGGGGGGGCAGGTGAGGGACGTGACCATGCATTTGGAAAAATTGTCAAAAGTGAGCATTCTCCGTAGCTCAGACCATTCAGCAGGAGCTCCATTGACGTGCTTGGAGCTGGGCTTCAGAAACTTCTCTGCTTCTCAAGCAATGCAAAAGCATGAATGTGCCACCAAATGTTCCACAATCTTTTGCCCTTTGGACGCAGACTGCAAATTAATGTGTGTTTTAGGGGCAGCAGAACAATTGGGCAATTTGTAGAATCCCCTTGCAAAAGCTGGCCATGGTGCAGTCACTGGTGGAGACACTCAGAGCCCCTTGCAATGTCTTTATTAAGGTTAGGACCAGTATCCCTCATGGTTCAAAATAACAGTGCAGCCTTGCAGTGTGGGTTAGGAGAATGCCTGTGCCTGAGCTGGGAGCACAGTATGCAGACCAGTGGCCATTGGCTGAAGCTGCTGCCAATCGGGCAAGTGGAGTGGGGTGGAGGTGGGTGGGGTTCAACAGCCATGAAGTGCACTACACACTGGCTATCCAAGTGGTGACCAGCACTCTCCTGCGTGTGTGAAGAGGCCTTCAGACTTAACCGAGAGAGGTTCTTGTGACACTTATGCTAACCCACAATTCTCTGTCTTTGATCTTGCCGGAGGATAACATCAGGACCATGGGGCAGAATTTTGACCTCATCAGGCAGGCTTGTCAGGTGCGATCGGGAGTGGCTGTGAAACGGACCGCTGCCCGCGACCGGGCTGTGACCACGATTTCACGCTGGCGAGCCAATTAAGGCCCACCAAGCGTGAATGCCGGTTGCAGAATGTTCGAGAAGGTGTGGGTGTGGGCGGGGACCTGTCAGCCGCCAGGTCCAACAGGGACCCAGCGGCCGGTTCAAAACTGGTGCAGGCAGTCCCAGGGCAGCTGCCCGTGTCAGAGTTGTTGCAAGGACACGGCTGCAAATGAAGACGTAGGCGCCAGGCGGGAGGTGAGGTCAGCTGGGCACTCAGCCCCCATTTTTCAGATGAGTGCCTTGCTTCCCCCCCTGGAGGAGGTGGCTGCCAGGAGGTGTCCCCAGAGGAGGAAGCCACCGGACCTCACAAAGAGGGCATGGGAGGGGGTGGCAGCGCAGGTCAGCAGCCATGCTGTGGTGCGGTGCATCTGGGTGCCGTGCCACAAAAGGTTTAATGACCTGCTGCGCTCAGGAAGGGTGAGTACCATGTTGGCATAGGTCAGTGTGTTGAAGTGTTTTGGGCTGGGGATCCCCCCCCCCGTGGAGCTCAGGGGTGTTAGAGACTGAATGCCAGCTGTCAATGGTGCCAGAGCTAGCCAAGGGGGTGAGCCCTGGCTGCTTTGACTGAATGCATTGAGGCTCGAGGGCCGTGACTTGGATGTGCACTCAAAGGCGCTCCTCAGGTGTGGTTGGCCAGGCTGCAATGGCGCTGCAGGTAGAGAGTGGACTAATCAATGCTCCTCTGTCCTTTCAGGAGAAGATACGCCATAACCAATTGGAGAGGTCACGGACAGGTGGAGACCCACCCAACCTGCTGGTGCTGACCAGATTTGAGCAGGATGCCCTTGAGCTGGAAAGCCAGCATGCTCCCCATGCAACTGGTCGTGGAGAGGTTAGGGTGTCAGACGAAGATAAAAGCGCAATGCACAGAGGTGAGAGTTGTGGATTCTGCAGCCATCCTAGTGTAGTCTCTTAATTCATAGGAGGCTCAAACCCATTGATCATTGAAAGACAATGGCACCGTGAAGAGTAACTGCATTGCCTCACCAAGGTGCCTGGCATGCACAGTGACAGTGTGATGACTTTAACTAATGACATGTTTTTGTTCCCCCTTAGATTCGCCAACACATAAGCATTCTCTGGGCCCCTGACACCGGAGGACTTCTGGGCTTCATCTGCACCTGCGTCACTCCCGCACTCTGAACCGGGCACCAGCTGTTAGATTGCCAGCTACATTGTTGGTGCACATTGGTGAAGGTACTTCACACCTGCTTGAGGCAAAGGCGGAGGCAGAGAGTGCCTAGTGCACTGGCAGTTGGAGGACTGCTGGGGACCAGAACGATGCTGGGTCAAAGACAGATGATGACTGGCAATTCTCATGGAGAGGCAGCTCTAGGGCTCCTGGGCTTGCGCTGAGCCGGCCACAGAGAGGCAGGGTATCAGATGAAGGTAAGAGTGCAGTACGCTGAGGTGAGAGTTTCAGATGCTGCAAACAATCTTGTGTAGTTTCATGATTGATGGAAAGTTGGCATGGGTATGGTTTTAAAGATGCTTGTAGCTGGCTGTTTCTGAGTTTGCTTCCATGAGTTAGTGCAAGAGAGCTGTCAGTTACAGAATGAGATATGTGTTTGTGGTGCACGATCTGCCCACATTTTGAAATTCCAGTTGAAAAGATCAGAGTATCCTTCCCAAGGTTTACACCACCCTCCACCCCACCCCCCCGCCCTACCCACCCCATCTGCCTTTGAGTTCATAGGAACCTGTGAGTGTTATGCGCATGCAATCTTTTAAAATTATTAAATTATATCCCTCATTTTCAATTTTAGGGAGAACGTCTTAAATGAAGATAAGAAGCTTTGCATTTATATAATGCCGGGAACCCCTGATTCTGACCCTGGAGCTGCCTCTCCATGAACATAAGAACATAAGAACTAGGAGCAGGAGTAGGCAATTCAGCTCCTCGAGCCTGCCCCGCCATTCACTACAATCATGGCTGATCTCATTTCAGCCTTAACTCCAATTTCTTGCCCTCTCCCCATAACCTTTCAACCCGTTATAAATTTATTCAGCGTCCTGGCATCCACTGCACTCTGAGGTAGTGAATTCCACAGATTCACGACCCTTTGAGAAAAGTGGTTCCTCCTCATCTCTGATTTAAATCTACCACCCCTTAGCCTAAAACTATGGCCTCTCATTCTAGAATGCCCCACAAGGGGAAACATTTGCTCCATGTCTACTTTGTTTATCCCCTTTAGCATCTTATATACCTCAATTAGATCTCCTCTCATCCTTCTAAACTCTAGCGAGTATAGGCCTAAACTGCTCAATCTCTCCTCATAAGACAAGCCCCACATCTCTGAAATTAATCTAGTGAACCTCCTCTGAACCACCTCCAATGGAACTACATCCTTCAACAAGTGAGGGGACCAAAATGTGCACAGTACTCCAGGTGCGGTCTCACCAATGCCTTGTACAGTTGCAACAACACTTCCCTATTTTTATACTCTATTCCTTTAGCAATAAATGCCAAAAAGTCTTTTGCCTTCCTTATTACCTGCTGTACCAGCATACTAGCTTTCAGCAATTCATGCACGAGGACACCCAGATCCCTCGGCACTGAAGCATTCTGAAGTTTCTCTCCATTTAAATAATAAGTCGCCTTTTTATTCTTCTGACCAAAATGGATAACCTCACACTTATGCACGTTAAACTCCATCTGCCAAATTTTGGCCAATTCACCTAACCGGTCCATATCCATTTGTAAATGTCTTATTTCTGAACGCATTGAAGCTCGAGGGCCACGACGTGGATGTGCCCTGAAATATTGAGAGTCGCCACTCACCCTCTGCCTTTGACCCAGCATCGTCCTGGTCCCCAGCAGTCCTCCAACTGCCGGCGTACTGGGCACTCTCTGCCTCTGCCTGCACCTCAAGCAGGTGTGAAGTGCCTTCACCAATGTGCACCGTCAATGTAGCCCCGGCAACCTAACAGCTGGTGCCTGGTTCAGAGTGTGAGAGTGACGCAGGTGCTGATGAAGCCCGGCAGTCCTCTGGTGTCAGGGGCCCAGAGAATGCATGTGTGTTGGTGAATCTAAGCGGGAACAAATCCTAAAGTAGTGACCACCCCAGCTATGTCCAAAATATTTTTTTAAAGTATAAAGTATAAATTTTTTTGAAGCTTAATGAAGTACTGATGAGGCATCATCACTGTTATAATTAAATAATTCCAGTAAGTATTTCCTTGCTTTGTATCCTTTAAAATGAATGAAGCCTTGACAGGTAGTTTCCATTCACCTCAAAAAATTGAGTTTTATGATTGCAGACATAAGAGGAGATTTTTCTGGTCTGCACCTAAGTGCATTGGTTCTCCTGGTTGCAGAGAGCACTGGAAATTCAAATGTTTCAGAGCTTGTGCCTTGAAAGGAGCTTTCCCAAATTTATTTTCATTTAACTTTAAATTTTTGGGAAGAACATTGGACAGGTTCCTTCACAGAGTCAAGAGCTCTGTTGATTATTTTACTTTCGCTAAATCCAGGTGATTCATTGTACCGACGTGCCAATGCAAGAAAATCTACTTAATGATCTGAAATAATATCAGACTTCTGTACTCTTTGATGGGGGAGATCTGAATACTTTAGGATGCTGTCATTTTCAATAACCCATTTCTCAAAAAAAACCTTGAAAATATACCTTTCTTCTAAGGCGTTACAATATTACATTAATATAGATCAGCATGTTAGACCACACAGTGTCACATTGATCTAAAGCAGAAAATTTGTGGTATATAATTGATCCAGAATGGAATGTTGCACTTCATGATATTGCATTAATATAGATCAGTTTTACTAGATGTTAAGTTTCGACGTGAAGTAAGCTTAGCCGCCTTCAATAGAGTTGCACAAACCCACAGCAAAAGCCCACACCGATTTTGGGATTGATTGATGCCAAATTTACGATTTTATTTTGCAAGGTCACAATTATAAAATCATAGAATGGTCATAGCAGAGAAGGAGGCCATTCAGCCTGCCAAGTCCATGTTGGCTCTCTGCAAGAGCAATGCAACAAATCACACTCCCCAGCCCTTTCCCTGTAGCCCTGCAATTTTTTCCCCATTCAAGTGCTTATCTAATACCCTTTTGAATGCTATGATTGAATCTCCTTCACCAAACTCTCAGGCAGTGCATTCCAGATCGTAACTTCTCACAGAAAAAAAGATAACTCCTGCCTTGAAATACTGCTGCCTTGCTGAGGAATTAGATTAACTTTGTTCTTGGAAATCTTTTCCCAACGCGCAAATAAATATTTGTGTTTATGCTGTTTAGAAACAGGTTCCCATAGGCTGCATGCATAAAAGTATTTCCTTATGTCTTCTTTGGTTCTATTGCCAAACATATTAAATCCACGTCCTCTGGTTCTTGGCCCTTCTGCCAGTGGGAACAATGGGCGGAATTTAATGTTTGAGGTGAGGTCATTTCCACCGGCTGGAAAATCAGTGGGAACCCAGTGTCTAACGTTTTTGGGAGGCCCGATACAATTTTGTTAGAATCACACACTTACCTGGGCAGCACCAGGGCTCCTGTGGAATTAAGCCCTGAGCAGCGCCCCTGCCCCGAAAGCTGACGGTCAATCAGAGGCTGACTGCTCACCAGGAGTGGTGGCCACTGCCAGTAATGCACTCGGGCCTTCATTAGGGATCACCGATGGATTCCTGGAGAGAAGTAAGTGGGAAAGGATGGGGTGCCAGTGAGGAGAGGTGAGGGGGGTTGACTGCAAGGTCAGGGGTGTACATTCCTGCGGGTTCCCCTTTCTAATGCCAGGTCCCTGGATCGGGCACAGAGTTTGAAAAGGCCACAGGCAAACCCAACTGGTTTTGCTGGGTGTTTGTCCCACATGGCAAGTTCCCTGCTGGCCACTGGTAGGATTCAAACAGTGGTGGGGTGAGGCCCTTAAGTGACCCTTAAGGGTGAGAAGGCCACCCTCCACCCTTCCTGCCTTGAGCTTGATTGTAGGGAGTTGAGAAGGTGGTAGTTCTCCAACCCACATCCTCTTGTGTGATCAAACGGCTCCCCCTCATCCCTGAACTCATCTCTGTGGGGGCATAAAATTCTGCCCGGCTTCTCTTTATTTGCTCTGTCTAAATTATTAGTGATTTTAAACATCTCCTTCAAATCTCCTCTCAACCTTCTCTCCTCTAAGTAGAGCAATCTGAGCTTTGCAAATCTATCCACCAATCTGAAATCCCTTAACCTTAGAATTGGAGGGTGATGGTGTAGTGGTTTTACCATTGGACTGGTAACCTATAAGACCAAGGATAATTATCTGGCAAACCTGTGTTCCAATCCCACCACAGTAAATGGTGAAATTTAAATCCAGTTCAAAAATCTAGAATTAAGAAGTCTAATAATTACCATGAAATGATTGTTGTACAAATCTATTTGGTTCACTTATGTCCTTTAGGGTCAGAAATCTGCTGTCCTTTACCTGGTCTGGCCTCCATGTGATTCCTGACCCACAGCAATGTGGTTGACTCTGAAATGGCCTAGCAGGCCACTCAGTTCTCAATGGCAATCAGGGATGGGCAATAAATGTTGGCCTAGCCAGCAACACCCCATCCCATGAACAAATAAGAAAAATATTTTCCGCATTCCCTACCTATTGCCTTGACAGCCTTCTGAAAGTGTGGCACTCAGGATTGAACACAATACTCCAGTTGTGGCCAAACCAGTGTTTTATGAAGGGTCATCATAATACAGATTCCATATGCCTTATTTTCACAATCTGACCTGAGGAGGTCTTGTGGCATAGTGAGTAGCCTCTAAGTTGGAAGCTCTGGGTTCAAACCCCATCCCAAGACTTAATGGCTAAGGAATGTGCATTTATAACGTGACTAAACAGGTTGATTATTGATTTACAAATCCTTCCAACACAACACACACAAGAGCAGGAGATAACCCTGGTCAGGCAGATGATGGAAATAAAGTTGTACCCTCCACCATCTCTATCCAATAGCTCCAGACTTGGACTCTCTAAGTGGTATGTTTCACACACAACCTGTCCTGCCACCTTCAATGATTTAGGCACATAAAATGCCAGGCCCCTCTAACTGTACCCTTTATTGCCTCTACTCTTTCTTCCTGATAAAATGTATCACTTTGCACTTCTCTGCATTAAATTCAATCGTGACAAATGCCCCATGGATACAGTATGTAGCACACTTCTGAGGCTGGGATTAAAACCAATTAAATAGGCAGAGTAGAAGGAGTTTTAATGTTCTTAGTATGCCATATTAGATGTAAAACGATTAAGTGGGGAAGGGATGGCAGCACAGCAAGTATTTGGTCCAGCATTTATTGTAAAATCATAGAATAATTATAGCACACAAAGAGACCATTCAACCCATCAGGTATGTGCTGCATCTCTGCAAGAACAATTTAGCTAGTTTCCCATAGCTCTGAAATTTTTTTCTTTTCAGGTACTTCTCCAATTCCCTTTAAACGTCAGGACTGAATCTGCCTCCAGAGCACTCTCAGGCAATACATTTCAGAACAAAAACAGAATTACCTGGAAAAACTCAGCAGGTCTGGCAGCATCGGCGGAGAAGAAAAGAGTTGACGTTTCGAGTCCTCATGACCCTTCAACAGAACTGAATAATATTAGGAGAGGGGTGAAATATAAGCTGGTTTAAGGTGAGGTGGGGGGGGGTGGGGGGGGGGGGGTCGTGGTTGTAGGGACAAGCAAGCAGTGATAGGAGCAGATAATCAAAAGATGTCACAAACAAAAGAACAAAGAGGTGTTAAAGGTGGTGATATTACCTAAACAAATGTGCTAATTAAGAATGGATAGCAGGACAGACAAGGTACAGCTCTAGTGGGGGTGGGGTGGAAAGACTAACAGGGCATAAAAGGAATAGATTTAAAAATAATGGAAATAGGTAGGAAAAGAAAAATCTATATAATTATTTGAAAAAACAAAAGGAAGGAGGAAGAAATGGAAAGGGGGTGGGGATGGAGGAGGGAGTTCAAGATCTAAAGTTGTTGAATTCAATATTCAGTCCGGAAGGCTGTAAAGTGCCTAGTCAGAAGATGAGGTGCTCTTCCTCCAGTTTGCGTTGGGCTTCACTGGAACAATGCAGCAAGCCAAGGACAGATATGTGGGCAAGAGAGCGGGGTGGAGTGTTAAAATGGCAAGCAACAGGGAGGTTTGGGTCTTTCTTGCGGACAGACCACAGGTGTTCTGCAAAGCGATCGCCCAGTTTACGTTTGGTCTCTCCAATGTAGAGGAGACCGCATTGGGAGCAACGAATGCAGTAGACTAAGTTAGGGGAAATGCAAGTGAAATGCTTCTTCACTTGAAAGGAGTGTTTGGGCCCTTGGACAGTGAGGAGAGAGGAAGTGAAGGGGCAGGTGTTGTATCTTTTGCGTGGGCATGGGGAGGTGCCATAGGTGGGGGTTGAGGAGTAGGGGGTGATGGAGGAGTGGACCAGGGTGTCCCAGAGGGAATGATCCCTACGGAATGCCGCCAGGGGGGATGAAGGGAAGATGTGTTTGGTGGTGGCATCATGCTGGAGTAGGTGGAAATGGCGGAGGATGATCCTTTGAATGCGAAGGCTGGTGGGGTGATAAGTGAGGACAAGGGGGACCCTATCATGTTTCTGGGAGGGAGGAGAAGGCGTGAGGGCGGATACATTTCAGATCCTAACTATTCGCTGCATTAAAAAAAAATTCTGTGTCACCTCTGGTTCTGATTCCAATTACCTTAAATCTGTATCCTCTTGTTTGTGACCTTTCTCCTCAGGGAAACAGTTTCTCTCTAACTACTCTGCCTATAGACTTCTCATGATTTTGATCACCTCAGTCAAATCTCCTCTCAATCTTTTCTTCTCTAAAGAAAAGGGCCTCAGCTTCAGCAATCTATCCATATAACTAAAGACCCTCATTAATGGAAACATTCTTGTAAACCCTTTCTGCACCCTTTCTAATGTCTTCATGTCCTTCCAAAAATGGCAGCGCTCAGAATTGGGCACAATGCTCCAGTTAAGGCCATACAAACATACAAACATATGAACAAGGAGCAGGAGTAGGCCATTAGGCCTCTTCAGCCTGCTCCACCATTCAATAAGATAATGGCTGATCTGATAGTAACCTCAAATCTACATCCTGCCTACCCCTGATAACCTATCACCTTCTTGTTTACCAACAATCTATCCACCACTGCCTTAAAAGTTTTCATAGCCTCTGCTTCCACCGCCTTTTCAGGAAGAGAGTTCCAAAGACTCACGACCCTCTGAGAAAATATTTTGCCTCACCTCCGTTTTAAATGGAAGACCACTTACTTTCAAACAGTGACCCCTAGTTCTAGATTCTCCCACAAGAGAAAACATCCTCTCAACATCCACCCTGTCAAGACCTCGCAGGATCTTATATGTTTCAATCAAGTCACTTTCTACTTTTCTAAACTCCAGCGGATACAACCCTAGCCTGTCCAACCTTTCCTCATATGACAACCCGACCACTCCAGGTGTTAGTCTGCTAAGCCTTCTGTGAATTGCTTCCAACGCATTTACATCCTTCCTTAAATAAGATGACCAATACCGAACACAGTACTCGAGAAGTGGTCACACTAGTGCTCTGTATAACTGAAGCATAACCTCCCTACTTTTATATTCAATTCCCCTTGCAATAAATTATAACATTCCTTTAGCTTTCCTAATTACTTGCTGTATCTGCATACTAGCCTTTTGCGATTCATGAACTAAGACACACAGATCCCTCTGCATCGAACCAGTGTCTTATCATAACACACTTGATTTTGTGCACTATTCCTCTATTTATAAAGCCCTGGATTTCTAATGCCTTTTTAACCATTTTTGCCATGGAACTCTTCCATCTTCAATGATTTGTGCACATATATTTCCAGGTACCTCTGCTTCTGCACCACCTCCAGAATTATAACCTTTATTTTAAATTGCCTGTCCTCATTCTTCCTACCAAAATGTATCAGTGCAGACTTCCCTGCATTAAATTTCATCGGCTATGTATCTGCCCATTCCCTTTGCCCTCTTGAAATTTATCACAAGCTCTTCACAGTTCACAATATTTCCAAGTTTTGTGACGTTGCAAATTTTGGCATTATATCCTGTACATCCAAGTCTAGGTCATTAGTATATATCAAGAGAAACAGTATCAACCCCTGAGGGATACCACTGTACAACTTCCTGCAGCCCACAAAACAACCATTCACCATCACTCTCGAATATCTGTCACTCAGCCAATTTTGTATCCTTGCTGTAACTGACTATTTTATTCCATGGGCTTTAACTTTGTTGGCAAGATTATTATGTGACATTTCATTAAGTGCCTTTTGAAAGTCCATATACACCACATCAACTGCATTATGTTTATCAACCTTCCCTGTTATCTCATCAAAAAACTTAATCAAGCTAGTTAAACATGACCCACTTGACAGACCTCATGCCCCAGAATTTGGTCCAGTAATGCTTCCTTCCTTGTTGAGCCAAAAATATACTATCACAGTATCTTCACAGTGCAGGAGGAGGCCATTCAGCCCATCCACTCTGCGCTGACTTTCTGCAAGAGTATTCCGCCTAGTCCCACTCTCCTGCCTTATCCCCGTAACCTTGCACACTCTCTTTTCAGATAGCAATCCGATTCCCTTTTGAATACATCGATCAAACCAGCCACTACCACCCTTTCAGGAAATTTGTTACAGGCACCAACCACCCTCTGGGTGAAAAAGTTTTTCCTCACATCATTTTTTCCCCTTTTGCCAATTATTTTAATCTGTGCCCTCTAGTTTTTGATGGTCTCTTGAGTGGGAACAGTTTCTCACTATTTACCCTGTCCATACTCCTCAGGATTTTGAATACCTCTATCAAGTCCCCTCTCAGTCTCTTTTTCTCCAACGAAAACAGTCCCAACCTCTCTAAGCTATCCTTGCAGCCACAGTTCTTTATCCCTGGAATAATTCTTGTGATCAAGGAAATTCTCCTGAACTCTTTTCCCTCTTCCCTTTACATTATTACTAACCCAGTCTATATCATAATTAACACCCCTAATTATTATTACGCTACAGTTCTTGCACCTCTTTGTGTTTTCCCTGCAAATTTACTCCTGGTGGTGGCCTATAGCGTATACCCAGTAACGTAATGGCACCTCTATTGTTTCTTAAATGTAATGGTATTTCTATTGTTTCTTATGTGTTGAGAGTTCATAAATAAATCTATATACTATAGTTTTACCTCTTTGCCATTGATTAAAAGAGGAAAATCCTTTCACTGGCTATTTGAAATTAAAAGGCTTTCACTGCTCAGCATTCTGCACCTTGATAAACATAAAATGAGCAAGAATGACTAGTGAAGCTTATTTAGATCAGGATATTATGCCTCAGGCTATCCTAGACAATAGAATTAAAACAGCTGTACCAGGAGAATGTAACAAAGTAAATAATTAATGTAAAAATTAACACATACTCCCGATTTGTCAAGTGATTATGATTCACAGAGCAACAGCATAACCATATACACTTGTTTCCACTTTTAAAACTGTAAAAGATAACCGACACCTGAGAAAAGTATAATTTAATGGGCGGAATTTTCCCTGCCCGCTGGCGTTGGGCGTGCTCAGTGGAGTGAGTGGACAATGTGGCACGAATGGTTTTACGACGGTGTGAAATCAGTTTGCGATCATCCGCGTTTCCTGCCATTGACATCAGGAACCTCATTGTAATACATCGGTATATCATTATTAGGCTAGCCTGCTGGAATCATCCCCCTGCGCCCCCCCAACTGGATTGTCTGTCCACATCGGCGGGAAAACATGCCGACATGTTTGACAACAGCACATAAATGACGTGCACTTGGCGGGCTGCACTTTGAGAGGAACTCGGAGGCAAGTACTCAGTAACATTGTGCAGCGCTCGCCAGGGTCGCCTGTTGGACTTCAAGCTTGAGAGGTGCTAGGGGGTTGGGGTCAAGGGCAGCCCTGCCATTGAGGTGAATTGTTGGGGGGCGGGGTGCAAGGGCAGCCCTGCCATTGAGGCAGCTTGTGGGAGGTGGCAAGGGCCTACCATTGAATGTTGTGCACAAGCATTTGGGCTTTTGGGCTGGGGGTTGGGTGAGGAAGTGGCCACGCATTATGGAAGCCTGTATAAAGTGACCATTCCTCTGCAACTGAGACAGTTCAAGCACGGCCACATTGATATGATTGGAGTTGGGCTTCTAGCTTATCTGCCCACTCAAGCAACGCAGAGGCATCAAAGTGCCACCAAGTGCTCCAAAGCTTTTCACCCCACTGCACCCCACCACCCCCAACCACTCCCCCCACACCCCCCTTGGGCACAGACTGCAAAGTCATGAGCGTTTTAGTGGACTGCAGAACAGTTGGACGACAGGGCACATTGTACAATCTGCTCGCTAAATCTGGCCATGGAGCAGTCACTGCTGGAGGCGCTCACAGCCCCTTCCAATGTCAGCATCCCGGATTGGACCAGTCTCCCCCATGGTTCAAACTAACATGGTAGCCATGCAGCACATGTTGGGAGAATGCCTGCACCTGAGCTGAGAGCACAGCATACAGTCCAAAGGGCAAATCTGCCACCAATTGGTTGGAGGACTGGGGTAGAGGTGGTGGGGTTTCGGGCAGCCATGTAGCGCACTAATCTCTGGCCATCCAAGTAGTGGCCAGCACTCTCCAGGATGTGTTAAGGGGCCTTCAGACATAACCAAGACAGGCTCTTAGTACACCTATGCTAACCATGTGTCTCTCTCTTCCATCCTGCAGGAGGAGTACGTCAGGACCATGGAGTCGGGTGAACTAGCTCTATGCCTGATGGCATTCAGAGCATGAAGGAGACAGAGGAGAGAGCGACTGAGGCTCCTGGTGGAGCCCTACAATATAGTCCAGAGAGGGTGTTACGCATCGTCGTCTGCTGCGCCTTTTACAACCTGGCGCTGCAACAGGGAGACGAGCTGGCTGAGTAGGAGAAGGAGGAGCTGCATGTCTCCTCCAATGAGGAGGATGCCGACAGGATGAGGAGGTTTCTGACTCCTGTCTGACTGAGGGCAACTTGCTTGTGTTCTGTGATCAGGGTCAAATCATAAAGGTGCAGCCATGAAACTTTAGAAGCAGCTGATCCTTTGTCTGCCTTTAGCACCTGAGCCCTTCAGGAGAACAGCGCCACTGATCACAGATGCTGAAGAGATGGAGGCCAGCCCCACCGTAAAGGTGCGCAAGTGCCCAGGCTGACTCTTTGAGGAGATGGGGTAGCTGGAGTGAGATCAGGCTGCCCTGCACCCCTCTCACGCGCACACTGTTGGAGGCCAACTATGGCCTCACCAAAGGAGGTCAGTCCCCGCAGCAGTGCAGGAGCAACCCCCGGACTAAGGTCTCCATGGCAGCTGCCATCCCATCAGTGTTGACCTTGGTGCGTTGGCAGGCCAGCGCTATCACCTCAGCCTGAAGGCGGACGGACTCCTCCATCATGCCTTGCAATCAGAGGAATGCAGCGGACATCCCTTCATAAGAACATAAGGGGGAGAATTTTCCCCATGATGGGCAGGCCGAGCGGGAGCGGGCATGGACGGGCATGGACCCGATCCGCCGCCTGCGATTGGGTCCGCACCACCATTTTACGTCGGAGGGCCAATTAAGGTATTTCTCAACTCCCAAGCATAGCAGGAGTGGGCGGACAGCAGCGGGCGTGCACAGACCATCGGGTCCAATGGCAATCCGGCAGCCTGTTTAAATGAAGGCCTGGCAGCCTTTGCAAGGCTGCCCACAATGGCCGGGAGAAGAGCACTGTGCATCACGCAAGTCTGGAGGGTAGGCCAGCGGGGCAGGCCATGCCGGAGGGTAGACCAGCGGGGCAGGCCATGCCGGAGGGTAGACCAGCGGGGCAGGCCATGCTGGAGGGTAGGGCAGCGGGGCAGGCCATGCCGGAGGGTAGGCCAGCGGGGCATGCTAGGCTGGAGGGTAGGCCAGTGGGGCAGGTGAGGCCGGAGGGTAGGGCAGCGGGGCAGGACCTGCCGGAGGGTGGGCCAGCGGGGCAGGACAGGCTGGAGGGAGGGACAGGCCAGGCCGGAGGGTAGGGCAGCAGGGCAGGCCAGGCCGGAGGGTAGGCCAGCAGGGCAGGCCAGGCCGGAGGGTGGGCCAGCGGGGCAGGACAAGCTGGAGGGAGGGACAGGCCAGGCCGGAGGGTAGGGCAGCAGGGCAGGCCAGGCCGGAGGGTAGGCCAGCAGGGCAGGCCAGGCCGGAGGGTAGGCCAGCGGAGCAGGCCAGGCCGAAGGGTAGGGCAGTGGGGCAGGCCAGGCCGGAGGGTGGGGCAGCGGGGCAGGCCAGGCCGGAGGGAGGGGCAGGCCAGGCCGGAGGGTAGGGCAGCAGGGCAGGCCAGGCCGGAGGGTAGGGCAGTCGGGCAGGCCAGGCCGGAGGGTGGGCCAGCGGGGCAGGACAGGCTGGAGGGAGGGACAGGCCAGGCCGGAGGGTAGGGCAGCAGGGCAGGCCAGGCCGGAGGGTAGGCCAGCAGGGCAGGCCAGGCCGGAGGGTAGGCCAGCGGAGCAGGCCAGGCCGAAGGGTAGGGCAGTGGGGCAGGCCAGGCCGGAGGGTGGGGCAGCGGGGCAGGCCAGGCCGGAGGGAGGGGCAGGCCAGGCCGGAGGGTAGGGCAGCAGGGCAGGCCAGGCCGGAGGGTAGGGCAGTCGGGCAGGCCAGGCCGGAGGGTGGGGCAGCGGGGCAGGCCAGGCCGGAGGGAGGGGCAGGCCAGGTCGGAGGGTAGGGCAGCAGGGCAGGCCAGGCCGGAGGGTAGGGCAGTGGGGCAGGCCAGGCCGGAGGGTGGGGCAGGCCAGGCCGGAGGGTGGGCCCGCAGGGCAGGCCAGGCCGGAGGGTAGGGTAGCGGGGCAGTGTGCTCCTCGTTTCTTAGATGAGTTCCTAGCTGCCCTCCTGGAGGAAGTGGCAGCACAGCGGGATGTCCTTCTTCCGAAGGACAGGAGGTGGAGGCCTCCCCACCTGACCAAATGTGCCTGGGAGGAGGTGGCCGAGAGTGTTAGCTCCCATGATTTGGTGTGGCGCACATGGGTCCAGTGCTGAAAAAGATTCAATGACCTCCTATGCTCGGGAAGGGTGAGTACCATGTTGGTTGAGGTCACTTAATGCAGCCGTCACCCTTTCCCCCCAGCCAAACCCTGCCACCACCCCCCACCCCCCACTCCCCAAGCAACTCTGAGTACGTTAACGGCATTGAATCCTCCACATGTATCCCTCACTGGGTGGGCCAGCAGATATTGCCCATGCCTAGTTCACCCGGAGAGGGTTGAGTTAGGATGAGTTCTGCACCCGCAGCATGTGTGACACTGACACCCAGAGTATAGAATGGGGGTGAAAGCCAAGGATCTGCACCTAGGCATAATACTGGAACTGGGAAGCATGTCAAAGTCAGGGTGCTGACATGCTGGGAGGGGAGCTTCCCGTTGGCGGGGCACCAATCCATCTGCTGGTCTTTGCGCTCCACGTGCTTGTGCCTCCTTGCTTAGCAAAGTTACACCTTGTGGTGCCACATGTGAAGGAGGCAGCATTTGGGCAAGGGGGGGTCAGCCCTGGCTTATTTGTGTGAGTGTGCGGCAGCTGCGGGGTAAGGAAGAACTAGAGCCCTGCAATGTCCCACTCTGGCTGGGTAGGGAGGGATGCGATGGGAATCCAGGTTCAGTCTGGACTAATCGATGCTCTTCTCTCCTTTCAGGAGAAGACTACACACAATTCCACAGAACGGATACGGACTGGCGGAGGCCAGGCCCAGTTGGCGATCCTGACACCTTTTGATCAGCAGACCATGGATCTAGAGAGGTGCCATGCCCCCAGGTCCACCAGTGGCAGTGAGGCTGAGGTGCCATGGGGAGGTATGTTTGGCGAGCTCACAGGCCACCATATGTGTCCCAGCAGCCATGGTACTGCTGAATGCTCAGTGACTGAAGTTTGCAACATGGGCTGACCATTGATTATGGAAGGATGAGCACACAATGATCAGGGAGACCGGCATGCAAGTTAACATTGTCTGCACTGTAACTAATTAACTGTAACTGTTCTTCCTTTCAGCATCACCGGAGCAGGGCCGGGAGGAGGAGGCAGGGGGCCCACCTCTCACACCTAAGGGCCCAAAGGAAATCAACTCGCTAGCGTCACACCATCTCTGCCAGGCAGGCACCAGCACAGATACTAGCACCTCGGTGGGAATTAGACCTTTGGCTAGTGTCCCAGGGCATGGCGGTGAGGGCACTTGACACTTGCTTGAGGTGCAGGCAGATACAGAGAGTGCCCAGGGCGCCGGCAGTTGGAGGACTGCTGGGGGCCAGGTACATGCTCGGTCGGTGGCTGATGATGTGCCTCTAGAGTCGTCCGTGAGGCAGCAAACTGGATGTACAGCAGGGTATGCGGGAGGAGCTGGCAGAGATACATGAGGCTATGCATGGCATGGTGCCCGTGCTGGAGGAGTTCACGCAGCGCATCACCGATGCAATGAGCCTCATGGCCAAGCGCCATGCTTCCTCCATGGAGAGAGTGGCGACTCTTGTGGAGAGGGTCCTCCAGAAGAACAATCAGGGCCTCCTGGTGTTGCGCTCGGACCTCCAAGCTCTCACAGTGGCATTGACCTCAGATGGTCAGTGCCAGTGTGGGAGATGGTTCGGGCACCATGTATCCCAGCTCGGTGCCCATCAATCTATGGTGAGCAGGGAGGTCCGAAGCGACCTCACGTCAGCGCAGTAGCTGCCTGTCGTCTCTTCAGGGCACTCCAGATGAGGGCAGCAGCTCCTCCACCCATCTGCCAATGAGTGTGGCATCCGATGAGGCTGTGGCGACTGGGGAGAAGCCAGCTGTGGAACTGGCCGCTCCCTCCCAGGCGGGGCTTTCAAAGGCTCCACAGGCCAGAGGACGCCCGCCATGGTCATCGAGGCCAACAGGACAGCACAGTGAGCAGGCTGTCTCAGATGCCAGTGCCAGCGAGGGGACAGCACCTAGACATAGCACCCACAAGCGTAAATTTAAGGCTCCTTAGGCACACCATGGGTTTCTAACTGGTGCTTTTATGTTGGCTCATAGTAGTTTATTGAAGACTTGGTGTGATGTGCAACACCTGTTTTTATGGTTAATGAAGTTACGTTTGTTATCTCAATAAATTTTGACATGTTGCCATGCCTCAGGATGATTCCTTACTTCTGCGGTTGGACGGGAACCCATGATATTATGAGTGAATTGTTTGACATTGAGCTTTATTGACAAGGGCCTTAGTTAATGTCACTATCCAGGCTGAGTTAGCACTCAGGTATTGAGTATGGAGCCTACAGCCCTGGCGTGTGTTGGAGGGCCATCTGTGGTGGGCTAGCTAAAGGTTCTTTGGATTAAAGCCTCCCGGGTGTCGCTGGCTCCCTGGAGAATGCCCGGGTCAGTGTCTACCCCCTCAGCATTTTCCTGTGCTGCTCATCCTCGGACTCACTGCTGGACTCATCGTGTGCAGCCAGAGCAACAGCGTCTACATCTTCCTCATCCACTGCATCGTCCCTTTCCAGCACAAGATTGTGGAGAGTGCAGCATGCACCCACTATCAGCGACACACGATCTGGGGGGTACTGGAGTGCGCCCCCTGAGCGGTCCAGGCATCGGAAGCGCATCTTGAGAAGACCGATGGCTCTCTCCACCACAGCCCTTGTGGAGGCGTGGCTCCCATTGTACCACTGCTCGGCCTCATTCTTGGATTGTGGAGAGGCATCATGAGCCACCTTTTGAGGGGATAGCCCTTGTCACCCAGCAGCCGTCTATCCTGGAGCACTGAAGAGCCTCGGCACCTGGGAGTGTCTGAGGATCTTGGCATCGTGGGAGCTGCCTGGGTACCTTGCACAGTTTTGCAGAATCTGCAGCTTGTGATCACACGTTCATGGAGTGGAATCCCGTCCTGTTGATGAAAGCACCAGGCTCACCTGCTGGCGCTTTGTTGGCCATGAGTGTGCAGTCTATTGCAGCCTGGACATGGGGGAAGCCAGCAATCGCCGCAAAGCCTCTGGCTCGCTCTGTCTGGCTGGCCTCATCCCAGCGGAAGTGGAGGAGGTCAATGCACACCTGACCAGAGCATCTGTCACCTGCTTGACACAACTGTGGACAGCTGATTGGGAGACTCCGCAGAGATCACCCACCGACCCCTGGAAAGAGCCGGAGGCATAGAAGTTGAGGGAAGCTGTGAGCTTTAGCGCTACTGGCATGGGGTACCCACCCACACAGTTTGCACAAATCCCAGGGCCTATCACCTGACAGATGGAGGTGACTGTCTCCCTTGAGAGACGGAGCCTCCTTCAGGACTGCACCTCAGACATATTGAGGTAGCTATTTTGCCACCTGTAAACACTGGCAGCAGGATAGTGGCATCTTCTGTGGCCCCTTCCACCTTGGACTTCCTGTTGGCCCTGAGCCCCTTGTGCCTGCGCCTGTCCTCCCAAAGGTGGCTCCCCTGGAGGCTGAATGTGGATTCCTGGCCTCCTCTCCCTTCTGGCCCTCCCATCATCCTCAGAGGAGGTGCCTCCAGTGGAGAGCACAACTCCCATTCCCAGGCTAAGGGAAGGCTTCCCGAAAGCTGCAGGCCCCAAAAATGATCTTTAATGGAGAGTCCTGACCTGAAGGTTTTTACTCCTGTCCTAGCAGCTGGCAGGAATTTTGAAGTATTCCTGCTCACACAGGCAAGTAGCAGTAACTTTCACAATTAAATATCTGACAGATAGCATTCATGACCCCACTCACCCCTCTTATCCCGCCCATGGATGAGGTTTATACAAATGTCTCCTACCCACCTGCCCATTGTGCCCGTGCAACATCCTGAAGATTGCACGGGCCCCAAAGAATTGCAGTCAATTGTTGCCTCAAGGGCCTTAACTACCTGAATGGCGGGCGCGCATCTGAGAGCATGGTACGCCCGCCCACCTAAATATCGCGATAGCGCCTGGTGACACCAGGACCCTCGCCTGACGTCACTGCGTGTCATTTTACACTTCGGCGTGTGGGGCCCGACCTGGCATGCCAACGGGGAAATTCTGGTCAAGAAATAGAAACAGGAGTAGACCATTCGCCCCCTCGAGCCTGCTCCACCATTCAATACGATCATAGCTGATCTTCTTATGTTTTGATTTCCACTTTCCCATCTAACCCCTTTGCCTAACAAGAATCTATCCAACTCTGCCTTAAAAATATTCAATGACCCCACCTCCACCACCTTCTGAGGCAGAGAGTTCCAAAGTCACACAACCCCCTGAGAGAAAAAATTTCTCCTCATCTCTGTCCTAAAAGGGCAACCCCTAATTTTAAAACAGTGCCCCCTAGTTCTGGACTCACCCACAAGAGGAAACATCCTTTTGACGTCCATCTTGTCAAGACTGTTCAGGATCCTGTATACTTCAATCAAATCACCCCTCGCTCCTCTAAACTCAAGTGGAAACAAGCCCAGTCTGTCCAACCTTTCTTCATAAGACAACACATTCATTCCAGTATCAATCTAGTAAACCTCCTTTGAACCGCCTCCAATGCATTTACATCCTTCCTTAAATAAGGAGATTAAAACTGCACACAGTATTCGAGGTGTAGTCTCATCGATGCCCTGTATAACTGAAGCATAACATCCTTACTTTTATGTTCAATCCCTCTTGTAATAAAGGATAGCATTCCATTAGCCTTCTTAATTACTTGCTGTGCCTGCAAACTAACTTTTTGTGGCTCATGTACTTCAACACCTACATCCCTCTGCACCTCAGAAATATGCATCCATTCTCCATTTAAGTAATACTCTGTTCTTTTGTTCTTCCTGCCAAAGTGAACAACTTCACATTTTCCCACATTAAACTCCATTTGCCAGATCTTTGCCCACTTACTCAACCTATCTATATCCATCTACAACCTCCTCAAGCCCTCTTCACAGTATAGTTTCCTACCTTCCTTTGTGTCATCTGCAAATTTAGCTACCATGTCTTCCCTCCCCTCATCTAAGCCATTGATGTAAATCGTAAAAAGTTGAGGCTCCAGTACAGACCCCTGTGGGACTCCACTCGTCACATCCTGCCAATCAGATGATCTTCCTGATGTTCCCGAGCTTGCCTTTGCAGCTCCAGCAACTGTGGCATGACTGAGTCCAGAGGCTCATCATCTTACTTGGACTCAGCAAATTTCTGGCCTCCAGCAGCCCTCTGAGTGCCGGACACCTGGGAAGTCCCTGCTGCTGCCTGCTGTGGATCAGACAGTGTGATGTGCTCACCAGATTGTGATTCCAAGACTATTCTAAAGTTAGGTCCCACCGAGGTGTGTGTCTCCATGCTGATGGAAGCTGTGGGTGAGCGCTGTGACGGGACTTCAAGAAAGGTGCCTTCAGATTCCTCTTCCGAGGTGTCTTTGGAGCTTGACTGGAGGCCCTGGGTCATGGACTCTCTTGGCTGTTTCCCAGATGTGCCTGTGGAAGCAAGGGGAGATAATTAATGCATGGCAGTGGCCTGTGAAACAGAACACATTACTCACAGCATGGTTGTCTGATAGATGTTACACTGCTGGACCATTGCTTGGTACAGCAGTGCCGACCTCACCGTCAGCACAGGACTGGTCCAGATCCTTGCTGGCCATCTGGATTGCTCTGCTTTCAAGGTCCGTGAGGACCTTGATTTCGGGCATTCCTCCACTGGTCTGCAACCTCTCTCTGGTGTTGTATGCCAGCTTGTCCTGCATGAATAGAGATGTAAGCAGAATGCCTGCCAGGCTAGATGATAAATATGCCTGGCATGTGTGGGTGGTGAGTGGTGCCATGGATGGGATGAGGACAATGAAGGTGTGTGTGAGAGAATGAATGGTGATGTCCCTTGCACTGGTAGTGAGTGAGATCCCTGTGGATGTGTGATGGGTTTGTGAGTGTGTGAGTTGAGAGTGCGAGAAGAGTGACTTACCCTGGCGGAATGAAGGAGATCATTCATCCTTTTGTGGCACTGGGTGGCTGTCCTCTTTTGAAGGGCGTTGGCACTGAAGACTCCTGCCACCGCCTCCCAAGCCTGGTTGGTGAAACCGCTGCTCATCCTGTGGCCAGAGCAGTGGTATAGGACATCCTGGCGGGAATCCATTGCATCCAAAAGGCATTCCAGACATTCTTTTTGCCTTTCGGGGCCATCCTGTCTTTCCTGCAGCAGTCGTGTCTGAAAGCAGTGTGATGTGTGCTTGCGGATGGACTTTAATATGACGCCCGGCGAGGTGATGGTGGGCGGGTGAATAACAGCCCACCCGCATCGAAACGGTGTGTTTCCCCGGAGTGCATAAATAAAGCGGCAGGTTTGGGATGATACCATGTAAAAACTCGCCATCGCAGCCAGCAGGTAAAACATTGTTTTACCCGTCACCATTGCGCTTAGTGCAATTCCATCCAATATCTCTGTCCATAATTGGGTGTAGTAGAGTGCTCATTATACACCACACCCAACATTACTGCTCATTGACTGCAGGAGTTAAATTGGCCAGGATGAACACCCAATCTCAGAAGCTTAGTGCCATGGGTTAGGTTAAAATTGTGCTCAAATGTTAAGAGAAAGCTTGAAAATAAATTGAAAAGGCACTGTGTAGGCTTACATAAGACAAAGTTCTGCATTTTGGTTATGGAGTAAACAGTCCACTTATTTGAGAGGCTAACCATAACTTCCTAAGATATAAGCCACACCAAAGGAACAGTTTTGCAAGAGTCCACTTTCAGTGCCTTCTTTTGTCACTCTGTAAAGATTATTGTCTACTTGCATTGGCTTGTTGTTAATGTTTCTATAGACATAACAATTATTTAACCATTATATGCCGTGATTCTGCTCAAGTGCATAATAAATGTCATCAAATATACATTGCTGTACCTGATAGCTTGTGACACAAAGAAATACAAATTAAAGCAATATTTTAACAGTTGAAAAAGGCAAAACACATTTTACTGAAAGGAGAACATCTTGGATAGCTTGAGATGATGCCTTTGTAAGGATACCATTGAATCACATGGGGTTACAGTGTGCTATGGTGCTGCCCAGACTCATGTCAACCCTCCCCTTTTCTACCATCTGCACAGGTATGTCAATTGTCAATGTTTTGTGGTCCATTTAGAGTGGCCATTCAGCATAGAGCAGCCCCTGTTCTCCCCCAGTCCCAATCTTACCTGAGGATAGCTGCTAATGCACTAGACAAAACCCTCCTCTCCCTTCAGTGCTGCTCTATGGGCCTGTCTTCCTCACATAAAAGGCACAAATTATAATAAGGTTGCATAGCATGCAACATGGAAATACTACAAATTTAGAGCTTCCAACCCTGGTTGGACATATTCCTGGAGGTTTCATCACATGATCTCTGACCCACAATTAACCTCTTTTCCCTCTAAATGTTCCAATGATGAATGAACTAAAGAGCTCAAAGAATTTTTTAAATTATTCATTCATGGGATGTGGGCATCGCTAGCATGACCAGCATTTATTGCCCATCCGTAATTGCCTTTGAGAAGGTGCTGGTGAGCTGCCTTCTTGAACTATTGCAGTCCATGTGGTGTAGGTACACCCAAAATGCTGTTAGGGAGGGAGTTCTAGGATTTTGTCCCAGCAACAGTGAAGGAATGGCAATACATTTCCAATTCAGGATGGCATGTGGCTTGGAGGGAACAATCAAGTGGTGCTGTTCCCGTGTGTCTGCTGCCCTTGTCCTTCTAGATGGTAATGGTCAAAGGGTTGGAGGGTGCTGTCTAAGGAGCCTTGGTGAATATTTGCAGTGCATCTTGTAGATGGTACATACTGCTTCCATTGGGCGCTGGTGGTGAAGGGAGTGAATGTTTGTGGATGGGGTGCCAATCAAGTGGGCTGCTTTGTCCTGGATGATGTCAAGCATCTTGGGTGTCGCAGGAGCTGCACTCATCCAGGCAAGTTGAGAGTATTCCATCACATTCCTGACTTGTGCCTTGTACATGGTGGACAGGCTTTGGGGAGTCAAGAGGTGAGTTACCCGCCGCACAATTCCTAGCCTCTGACTTGCTTTTGTAGCCACAGTGTTTATTTGGCTGGCCCATTTCAGTTTCTGGTCAATGGTAAGCCCCAGGATGTTGTTAATGGAGGAGTTAGCGGTGGTAATGCCATTGAATGTCAAGGGGCGATGGTTAGATTCTCTCTTGTCGGAGATGGTCATTGCATGGCACTTTTGTGGCACAAATTTTACTTGCCACTTGTCAGCCCAATCCTAGTTATCATTTAGCTCTTGCTGCATTTGGAAATGGAGTGCTTCAATTTCTGAGGAGTCACGAAAGTTGCTGAACATTGTGCAATCATCAGCAAACATCCCCACTTCTGACCTTATGATGGAAGGATGGTCATTGTTGAAGCAGCTGAAGATGGTTGGGCCTAGGACACTACCCTGAGGAACTCTTGCAGTGATGCCGTTGAACTGAGATGATTGAACTCCAACAACCATTTTCCTTTGTGCTAGGTGTGACTCCAACCAATGGAGAGTTTTCCCCCTGATTCCCATTGACTCCAGTTTTGCTAGGGTTCCTCGATGCCACACTCGGTCAAATGCTGCCTTGATGTCAAGGGCAATCACTCTCACCTCACCTCTAGAGTTCAACTCTTTTGTCCATGTTTGAACCAAGGCTAAAATGAGGTCAGGAGCTGTGTGGCCCTGGCAGAACCTAAGCTGGGCCTTAGCGAGCAGGTTATTGCTAAGGAAGTGCCTTAGCACTGTTGATGACCCTTCCATCACTTTACTGATGATCGAGAGTAGACTGTTACAACTGGTCCCCAGGCGAGGTCCCCCAACTTATTATGAGCCGAGATGAAATATCCCAAATTGTTAACTTTCTGATGAGAACCCAACTTTCAGATGTTCCCAAGTGAAGAGGAATGAATTGGCTCCCCTTCTTTATTCAACGCCCCGCCTCGGTTGGTGAAAACAAGGTTAATTTAAAAAGAATTCCTTTCCTCATGGATACCTTTTCCCAGTCCAAATGTATTTATTATTCAGAAGGAGCCAATTTAACCAAGCTTTCTTGAGTCAAAGAAAAAATAAATGTATTAGTAAAAACCTGAGAAAAAATAATAAAAATGCAACACACATACATACAGATCAAAAATGAGAAGTTGAGTCCAAAAATAAAAGTTAAGAAAGATATATGAATCAGTCTTTGGCTTGTCCGTGAAGAGTAGATGGTAAAGTGTTGCGAATGTTAAGTTGGATGACTTTGAGAGCAGAGCAATTGGTATGGAGACACTTGGTTCTGCAGGTTAATTGAAGGAGCTGTCCTATTTTCTTTGTGACGGTGACTTTGCTGACTTGCCTCCAACCACAGAGAGAGAGAAAGAGACTTTTACCTGCAAGCTACAGAGATGCCTAGTTGATGTTCTTCTGCTATGACCCTCACAGCCCACACACCAGACCTAGAATACACAGATCAGGTTTGCAGGTGGCTTTTTAACCCATTTCCTTGTGTGTGCCTGGAAGAGGAAAAATAAACATGTCTTTCACCCAGATTCTGCTTTCTTTCAACTCAGACCCTGTCCACATTCTGGGATATAACTCGATAGGAGATGGTTTCTCCTGAGACGTGGTAATCAGTCTCCATTGTCCTCACAAGCACAGGAGATTAAAGTTCAGTCTTTTGTATTCCAAGTGTCTTTTTCTGAAGTAGGCCTTTTTAGGTGTGACATTCCATGTTCTCTTTGGGGTGGTCAGTCAAGTATAATCCATTTAGAAATTTTCCAGAAATGGATACTTTACATTCTCAGCCAGCTTTTACTTTTATGTCTTTTTTAAAAACACACATGTACCTTAAAAAGTTCAATATGCCCATAAGTAATTTGGGGCTGTGATCCACTGCCATGACAAGATTGATGGGGCAATAATTAGCTGGGTTGGATTTGTCCTGCTTTCTGTGTACAGGGCATACCTGGGCAATTTTCCACATTGCCGGGTGGATGCCAGCGTTGTAGTTGTACTGGGACACCTTGGCTAGGGGCATGACAAGTTCTAAAGCAAAAGTCTTCAGTACTATTGCTAGAATATTCTCAGGGCCTTTGCAGTATTCAATGCCTTCAGCCATTTCTTGATATCACATGCAGTGAATCGAATTGGATGAAGACTGGCACCTGTGATGCTGGCAAGCTCCACTCAGCACTTCTGGTTGAAGATTGTTGAAAATAATTTAGCCTTATTTTTTGTACTGATGTGCTGGGCTCCCTCATCATTGAAGATGGGGATACTTGTGGATCCTCTTCTTCCAGTGAATTGTTTAATAGTCCACCAATATGGAAAGGTGGTGGCGTAGTGGTATTGTCATGAGGCTGGTATTCCAGAGACCCAGGGTAATACCTGGGTTTGAATCTCACCATGGCAGATGGTGAAATTTGAATTCAATTAAAAAAAAAATCTGGAATTAAAAGTCCGACGATGATCATAAAACCATTGTTGATTATTGTAAAAGCCCATCTGGTTCACTAATGTCCTTTAGGGAAGGAACTCTGCTGTCCTTACCTGATTTGGCCTACATGTGACTCCAGACCCACAGCAATGTGGTTGACTCTAAAAATGCCCTCTGAATGAGGGCATTTGGGGATGGGCAATAAATGCTGGCCTAGCTAGTGATGCCCACATCACCTGAACAAAAAAAAACTATTCATTCTGTGCTTTTGCCACCCTCGGTGCTTCTTCCAAGTGATGTTCAACATGGAGGAGTACATGGTAAACAGGGGAAGGTTTTCTTGCCCATTTTTTTTTCGTTATTCATTCATGGGATGTGGGCTTCGCTGGCTGGACCACCATTTATTATCATCCCTAGTTGCCCTTGAGAAGGTGGTGGTGAGCTGCCTTCTTGAACTGCTGCAGTCCATGTGGGGTAGGTATCAACAGTGCTGTTAAGAAGGGAGTTCCGGGATTTTAACCCAGCAACAGTAAAGGAATGGCGATATATTACCCAGTCAGGATGGTGAGTGACTTGGAACTTCCAGGTGGTGGTATTCCCATCTATCTGCTGCCCTTGTCCTTCTCGATGATAGTGGTCATGTGTTTGGAAGGCGCTGTCTAAGGAGCCTTGGTGAATTCCTGCAATGCATCTTGTAGATGGTACACACTGCTGCTACTGTTGGTGGTGGAGGGCGTGAATGTTTGTGGATGTGGTGCCAATCAAGTGGGCTGATTTGTCCTGGATGATGTTAAGCATCTTGAGTGTTGTGGAAGCTGCACTCATCCAGGTAAGTGGGGAGTATCCCATCACGCTCCTGACTTGTGCCTTGTAGATGGTGGACAGGTTTTGGGGAGTCAGAAGGTGAGTTACCCGTCGCAGAATTCCTATCCTCTGACCTGCTCTAGTAGCCACAGTATTTATATGGCTAGTCCAGTTCAGCTTCTGATCAATGATAGCCCCTGTGATGTTGATAGTGGAGGATTCAGTGATAGTAATGCCATTGAATGTCAAGGGGTGATGGTTAGATTCATTCTTGTTTGAGATCGTCATTGCCTGGCACTTGTGTGGCACGAATGATACATCCCATGTGTCATCCCAAGCCTGGATATTGTCCAGGGGCATGGACTACTTCAGTATCTGAGGAGTCGGATAAGGTGCTGAACATCGTGCATTCATCAGCGAGCATTCCCACTTTTGACCTTATGATGGAAGGAAGGTCATTGATGAAGCAACTGAAGATGGTTTGGCCGAGGACACTACCCTGAGGACCTTCTGCGGTGATCTCCTGGACTGAGATGACTGAACTCCATCAACCACAACCATTTTCCTTTGTGCTAGGCATGACTCCAACCAGCAGAGAGTTTTCCCCCTGATTCCCAATGATTCCAGTTTTGCGAGGGCTCCTTGGTGCCACACTCAGTTAAATGCAGCCTTGATGTCAAGGGCAGTCACACTCACCTCACCTTGGGAGTTCAGCTCTTTTGTCCATATTTAAACCAAGGCTGTAATGAGGTCAGGAGCTGAGTGCCCCTGACGGAACCCAAACTGAGCATCAGTGAGCAGGTTATTGCTAAGCAAGTGCCACTTGATAGCATCGCTGATGACCCGTTCCATTACTTTACTGATGATTGAGAGTAGACTGATGGGGCTGTAATTGGCCAAGTTGGATTTTTCCTGCTTTTTGTGTACAGGACGTACCTGGGCAATTTTCCACATAGTCAGGTAGATGCCAGTGCTGTAGCTATACCGGAACAGCTTAGCTAGGGACGTGTCATGTTCTGGAGCACAAGTCTTCAGTACTATTGTCATAATATTGTCAGGATCCATAGCCTTTTCACTATCCAATGCCTTCAACCGTTTCTTGATATCACGTGGAGTGAATCGAATTGGCTGAAGTCTGGCATCTGTGATGCTGGGAACCTCCGAAGGAGGCCGAGATGGATCATCCACTCAGCACTTCTGGCTGAAGATTGTAGCAAATGCTTCAGCCTTATCTTTTCCACTGATGTGCTGGGCTCTTCCATCATAGAGGGTGGGGATATTTGTGGAGCCTCCTCCTCCAGTGAGTTGTTTAATTGTCCAACACCACTCAAGACTGGGTGTGTCAGGATCGCAGAGCTTAGATCTAACCCGTTGGTTGTGGGATCACTTAGCTCTGTCTATCACCTGCTGTTTTTGCTGTTTGGCACGCAAGTAGTCCTGCATTATAGCTTCACCAGGTTGACACCTCATTTTTAGATATGCTTGGTGCTGCTCCTGGCATGCCCTCCTGCCCACTTCTTTGAACCAGGGTTGACCCCTGGCTTGTGGTAATGATAGACTGGGGGATATGCTGGACCATGAGGTTACAGATTGTGTTTGAGTACAATTCTGCTGCTGCTGATTGCCCACAGTGCCTCATGGATGCCCAGCCTTGGGTTGCTAGGTATCCTGTTTGGCAGGGTGGTAGTGCCACACAACACGATGAAGGGTATCCTTCCTCTCCATAACTGTGTGGTGGTCACTCCCACCGATACTGTCATGGACAGATGCATCTGCAGCAGGCAGGTTGGTTAGGTCAAGTATGTTTTCCCTCACCACCTGCCGCAGATCCAGTCCAGCAGCTATGTCGTTTAGGACTCAGCCAGTAGTGGTGCTACCAAGCCCCTCTTAGTGATGGACATTGAAGTCCCCCACCCAGAGTACATTCTGCACCCTTGCCACCCTCTGTGCTTCCTCCAAGTGGTGTTGAACATGGAGGAGCATTGATTAATCAGCTGGGGGAAAGTGGTACGTAGTAATCAGCAGGAAGTTTCCTTGCCCATGTTCGACTTGATGCCATGAAACTTCACTGGGTCCTGATTCGATGTTGAGGACTCCCAGGGCAACACCCTCCTGATAGTATATCACTGTGCCGCCACCTCTGCTGGGTCTATCCTGTCAGGGGGAAAGGACATAACAAGGGCTGGTGATGGTGGTCTGAGGTATTATCTGTTAGGTATAATTCCGTGAGGATGACTATGTCAGACTGTTGCTTGGATAGTCCATGAGACAGCTCTCCCAATTTTCGCACTCACCCCAACATGTTAGTTAGGAGGACTTTGCAGGGTCAACAACAATGTTGTTGTTTCTGGTGCCTAGGTCGATGCCGGGTGGTCCGTCCAGTTTCATTCCTTTTTTGGAGCTTTGTAGCAGTTTGATACAGCTGTGCGGCTTGCTAGGCCATTTAAGAGTCAACCACATTGCTGTGGATCTGGAGTCACAGGTAGGCCCAACCAAGTAAGCACAGCAGATTTCCTTCCCTAAAGGGCATTAGTGAACCAAATAGGTTTGTACAACAATAAACGATGGTGCCATGGTCATCATTAGATTTTTAATTCCAGATTTCTATCACCTGCTGTGTTGGGATTTAAAACTGGCTCCCAAGAACACTATTCTGAGTTTCTGTATTACTAGTGCAGTGACACTAGCACTATTTATTGCCTCTCCTGAAGCCATTAGACTTCATGGGGTCTGGTCCGTAAATGAGAAAAAACACACAATTCTGTTTTAATGCCCCTGCGATTTTTCTTCTGGGTTACATGCAGCAGTGTCCAAGAGATTAATCCTTAATTTCTAGAGACCCTAGAGCAATCTTAGAGGTTGGCAGCCATTTTTTTACACAGATTTGTATTGATCACTGAGAAGAAAACAGGCAATAATCCTCTAGCTACTTCACCCCACTGTGAAGTGAGGCTTAGATTTTCATTCCAAGTGGGTTTTTTGTATGATTTCCATAGAGACAAATTTGAATACCCAGTTATTTACTGAAAGAATTAAATCACAAGATCCCAAAGTTTAAAAACAAATTAATTTCACTGACAAGATTCAACTAAAACATACATTAACTCAAAAAAACACTATTTTATGCAATTGCTTCTACTTTACATCTCTTTCTGCCTTCTTCAAGCTGACTGCTTTAGTTCACTATGGCCGTTGATGTAAATTCTTTCCTTGAGCTCCAAGCTAGGTAAATCTTCCAGCCTCTTTTCCCCTCACAAGCTCTTTCTTAAAACTGAGCGTGAGCTTCCCCCCACATTTTTCATGGGGAACGATAAAGTTAATATTTTCTCTGCTTAAGGTGCCGGGCCTGGCTAACATTTATCTCTTTTGCTTCCTCAACGCTCAGTGAGCTATAACTACACATGATCAAAGCTGAACTGTCAGTTCCCAAGGTGAACTATTTGTTTCTGTGAGCAAACATACACAGATAAATTAAAACAAGGAACTTCCCTAACCCCCAGAGCCCATCTCCATGGCAACATGGCATACTTGGGATACTCCCGACAGAAATGTAAACTATTTATTTTTTCACAGAATCACAGAACTGTTACAGAACAGAAGGATATCATTCAGTCCATCGTGTCTGCACCAGTTCCCTGAATGAGCTATTTCCTGAATGAGGCAGTGGTATTGTTGCTAGACTTATATTCAAGAGACCCAGGGTACTGCCCTGGGGATCTGGGTTCAAATCCTACCATAGCAGATGATGAAGTTTAACTTCAATAAAAACTTGGAATTGAAAGTCTATTGGTGACCATGAAACCAATGTTATAAAGAACATCTAGTTCACTAATGTCCTTTAAGGAAGGAAATCTGCTGTCCTTACTTGGTTGGTCTTACTTGTGACTCCAGACCCACAGCAATGTGGTTGACTCTAAAAATGCCCTCTGAATGAGGGCATTTGGGGATGGGCAATAAATGCTGGCCTAGCCAGTGATGCCCACATCACCTGAACAAAAAAAAAGCTATTCAGTCTGCTTTTGCCACCTAGTACCACTCTCTTATATGCTTCCTGTACATTCTTCTTTTTCAGGTAACAGCCCAATTCCCTTTCAAATGCCCCGAATGAACCTGCCTCCACCATACTTTGAAGCAGCGCATTCCAGCTCTTAACCACTTACTGTGTGAAAAAGATTTTCCTCATGTCGCCATTGCTTCTTTTGTCAATTACGTTAAATGTGCCCTTTCATTCTCGATCCTTCAACCAGTGAGAACAGTTCTTCCCTATCTATTCTGTCCAGACCCTTCATGATTTTGAATACCTCTATCTTTTACGTTCAGAACAATCCTTTTATTCTTGTGCCCACATGAATAAATTTATGTCTCTGATGAAGTTAATACCCCTTTTTCCAGACTTGCTGTTTCCACCAAGCAATGCCAATGTTTGCAACGGTGCTTTTAGCTTCTTTGATCTGGGAATTATATGAATAGTCCAAATCCCTTATTGGAGTAACTGTAGACCTCCTGCCCCTACCAAAAGCTTAAATTTTCTCACTTCTATCCATGACCTAATTAAACAAACACCGGTTACCCCATGAAACTATAGTTACCCTGTGTCTGTTTACCAGTTCCTCAACCAAATGTTTCAATTTATATACATTTAAATTCAATTGCTAAACTAAAATTATTTATCTAAAACAGATGAATTGTGACGTTAGATATTTGCAACAGTTTTCAGTTGGAAACTGCAATGTTGATTTAATCTCCCACCTGTCCATGGTAGAATAAGACCCAACTGATATTAATGACCAGTTCTCATTTTGGCAGTGGGACATGACAGAAAATCACTCAGCCTGAAGGAATGCCCCTTGACAATGCATAAGTGGGGTGATCAGCTCCCAAACAGAGGAAGGCCTGTGATTGGGAGCAGACAAGTTTGCAACAGGGACAATGACATTTATCCTAAATTAAGATTTCCCTGTGAGCTCAGAGGGGCACTCTTTCTCTTCCTGATCCGACTCCAACTTCCCACTCAGGTTCCCTGGTGAAAATTCAGTCAGCTCCCAGTGATGTCATTAAGCCCCCATACATACGCTAAAAAAGACCCTGCTGGTTTTTGGGCAGTTGTCCTTTTTTGCCTGCCCAGGTTTCTGACAGGCAGGTAGGTAGGGTTAAAATCACCCCCTGCAAAATAAAGGTTCTTGCATGTTTTCGCTGCAACTTAAAAGAAGCAATAGAACAGACTTGTACCTCAATATCGGCGCACAACACTAATAATATCAAGCTTGTATAATTGCAGCACTTGTCACACCATATTCAAGGAACTTGCTGGAGGCAGATGCTTGTATAGTAATTGCCACTTGAATATAAACAGACTACAACCAGCAACAGTGGAAGTTGCTCACTTATATATAAATGGTATTCGAAGGTTACATGTAGATAAAAGTTTTTTAAAAATGAAGGGAGGAAGAGAAGAACTTTCTAAAACAGAATAGCCTAGAATTTATTCATGCCATATTAGCTGACAGATACTTCATGACCTTGCATTGTATTCCTATGCTCACTTCTTTAGAAGTGGAACCCTTTTAAAATCTCATCCTTGTCTTTGTCAGCTCCAGATTTGATAATTTTGATGCTCTCTTGACCAACCTTCCATCCTCCACACTTCAACTCTTTTCATATCTGGCACCAAGTTTCGCTCACCCATCATCTATGTCTTTGCTGACTACATTAACTCATGGCCTCCAATTTTATACTTTTATTGTTGTGTTTCAAATTGATTTCTATAAACTTCTCCAACCCTACAACCACCCCCAACCCCCCTTCCCCCCACCACACTCCCAACCACCACCGCCACTCTAACCTCTCTGTTCCTCTCACTCTGCCCTTCTTTGCATTCCTTCCTTTCTTTGCTTCACCACTGACAGCCATGCCTCCAGTCGTCTAGTTAAGACACTTATAATGGAAGTTCTTCCTTCACATATATTCCCTATTACTGCCTGCTTCATAGGCTTCAGCCTTCACACAGGCTCTTATGTTGGGTCTGTGCGTTGAACATTGTCATCAGTGTCTATTGATGTTGTCTGACAGGAGGTGCATTTGCCTCAGGGCATTAGACAGTCTATGTCACTTTCTTCTCTGTAGGTGAGTGGAATTATTGATAGATCCAGTGGAGACTCTAAAGATGCCATTTCACATAGTTTTGCAAAGTACCTAGATTACAAAAAAATTATTGTATTTTCTATTATTAATGCTAAAGGATCAATGTGCCTTTGATAATAAGATTATAATAAATTATAAATTCTAGCAATTGATAAATAATGGGAAATGAATTTTTAGCATGGTTTTCCACTGGCTCATCAATTCAGATCAAGGTCTGCCAGTCATTCTAACTCATTTACCAGCAGCTAGATGATTTACATCATAATATTCCTAATACTTCATTTCCTAATTGAACAGCATTTAAAAAGCATATTAAACAGATTATACATTCAGATTAACATGTATTTCATCACAGTTGGAAAATGTTAATTCAGATATAGCCAACTCTGCTAACACAACACTTTTAAAAACTTTTGATTGCTATTCTCTACTTGTATCAGATCTTTTCGATGGTGCTTAAAATGGTTAAACAACTGAGCTGTTAAAATACACTATCTACCATTAAAAAAAGTCTGACGTAAGTTTTACTCAGGGGCCTTCATTATTTGGATTGAAGTATCTCTGTATTAACTGAACAGATGGTATAACTGCTTGTGAACTCACCCCCCTCAGGGTAAAGTCTAACACCAACCCAGCAAAGTCATCTGGTTCCCTCCTTTGTTCTGAATGGATGGCTGCATACCCTTGCAGGATTCTTTCATGAAACAGCATTCAGCCACTGTAAAGGAGCTTTCTACTGCAAACTGCAGCGTAAGATAAGACACAAACATCAAGACCCACAGAAAATGAAATAAGAAGAAAGGTTGCAATAGTATTTGCTATGAAAATGGCCTTTACCAGTTTTCACGTCACCTGGTTTCAAACCTGGTTTGAATAAAGCCTTTTTTTTAGTGTTCATTTACCTTGATCTGAGAAAAAGATTCACATATTTAAGACAAAAAGAACTTACAAACACAAATGAAAATTTTGGAAATTCAGAGCAGGTCAGCCAGCATTAGGCTGAGGATGATACTGTCTGGATAGAATCAATTTTAATGAAGATGGGATAAGTTCTGATGAAGCAGTCATACCCAAAACATTAATCCACTTTCATTTTCATATTCTGACTGACTGCTTTGACGTCTCAAAATATCCTGCTTATTTTGAGTTTTTAGCAATCCTACTGCTATAAACAAATATGTGGATGCGTACAAAACAACATTAAATGCAAAAGCTGTGAAGGCACTGCAAACCTTGAGCGTAAACCTTGAGCTGTGTATACCGTGTCATTAAAATCTTGAGGCATATCAGACTTACATTGCTATG
This sequence comes from Cetorhinus maximus, assembly GCF_964194155.1. Taxonomy (NCBI): domain Eukaryota; kingdom Metazoa; phylum Chordata; class Chondrichthyes; order Lamniformes; family Cetorhinidae; genus Cetorhinus; species Cetorhinus maximus. Next base: position 193,941,242 of record NC_135879.1, read on the forward strand.
TACTTTTACTCATTACAACAGTAGTGAAAATACAATATTGTAAAATCTTACCTGAAATTATGATTTGTGACTCACAGTTGAATACAACCATAGATGTTTACAGCACAGAATGATGCACTCAACCCATCGCTTCTGTGCTGACTTTGCCAAAACATCTGAAACTAATTTCATTGCCTGCTCTCGCCCCATATTCTGCTTCAAATACATCTCCAATTTTTCTGCTATAAAAACTTTCCATAACAAATATATCATGTTTTCAACAGCCTTCTTTTTAAAAATTCTTTCATGGGATGTGGGTATTGCTGGAAAGACCAGCATTTATTGTCCATCCCTAATTTCCCTTGATTTGTGTAGCTTGCAGAGGGCAGTTATGAGTCAAACGCATTGGTGTAGGCCTGGAGTCATATGTTGGGCAGACCAGGTGACCAGGTAAGGATGGCAGATTTCCTTCCCTAAAGGATTAATATCAAATCAGCTGGGTTTTTATGACAATCAATGATAGCTTCATGGTCAGCATTACTGAGATTAGCTTTGCATATTAATCAATTGAATATTTTTATTAATTAATTGAATTCAAACACTACTAGTTGCCATGGTGGGATTCAAACACCTGTCCCAAGAGCATGAGACTATGCCTCAGGATTAGTAACCCAGTAACATTACCACTCGTTCACCATCTATGTTATGAAATTCTTCCTGACCACTCTCCTCAGTGCCTTTGTGATAATTTTAATTTGGTGACCCTTACACTGACTCCTCAACCAGGGTAAGTGTTTTTTTACTCTCTCTTCACCTTTTGGGGAATAATCTCAGTATCTCAAGCCTTTCCTCATCATCACCCTGATTAATCTATATTGTTTGCTTTTTATAGGTTTGCCATATTACCTATAATTGGGTGCATGCTGCCCTGTAGTCGAGACAATATTTTCTAAAAAATAACTGTAACTTTTTTATTCTTTTACTAAGTGCGCCTATTTATAAACCTCAAAATTCTAATCTGTTTTTATGTCTGCACATCTGTCAAGACCTCTCAGCTCTAAACCTCATTGCAGCCTGGCAGAAACAAACATGAACAAAAGAACGAATTGCTAAGGTGTAGTGGGAGTGACTGTCCTTCACATCAAGGCAGCATTTAACTAAACGTGACATAAAAGAGTCTTAGCAAAATTGAAGTCAATGGAAATTAAGTGGAAAACTTTTCCCTGTTTGGAGTCATACCTAGTGCAAAAAAAGTTGATTGTTGTTGTTGTAAGCCTATCATTTTAACCCTGGGACATTGCTGGAGGAGTTCCTCAGGGTAGTGTCCCAGGCCCAACCATCTTCAGCTGCTTCATCAATGACCTCCACTCCATCATAAGGTCAGAAGTGGGGATGTTTACCGATGATTGAACAGATTTCAGTACCATTTGCAACTCCTCAGATAATGAAGCAATCTGTGTACACATGTAGTAAGCCCCGGGCAACATTCAGATTTGGGCTGTTAAATGGCAAGTGACATTCACGCCACACAAGTGGCAAGCAATGACCATCTTTAACAAGACAGAATATAACCACATCCCCTTGACATTTAACAGCTTTACCATTGCTGAATTCTCCCATCATCAACATCCTTGGGGGGTGGGGACAGACGGTGATGATTAACCAGAAAATTAACTGAAACAGCCACAAGAATACTGTGGCTACAAGAGCAAGTCAGAGGCTGGTAATTCTGTGGTAACTCACCTCCTGACTCCCCTAAGCCTGTCCACCATTGACAAGACACAAGACATGAGTGCGATGGAATACCCTCCAATTGCCTGGATGATTGCAACTACAACAAAACTTAAGAAATTTAACACCATCCAGGACAAAGCCGACTGTTTCATCAGCACCACATCCACCACATAAACATTCAGTCCTCCCATGTGATGCACAGTGGCAGCAGAATTCACAAGATGCATACAACAATTCACCAAGCCTCCTTCAACAACATTTTCAAAACCCACACCATAAGAACATAAGAAATATGAGCAGGAGTAGGCCATTTAGCCCCTCAAGCCTGATTGCCTTTCAATAAGATCATGGCTGATCTGCCCCAGGCCTCAACTCCTCTTTCGTGCTAGCTCCTCACAGCCCTTAACTCCCCAATATTTCAAAAATTTATCTACCTCCTCTTTAAATACTTTCAGTGATCTAGCCTCCACAACTCTCTGGTGTAGAGAATTCCAGACATTCACTACCCTCTGAGAGGAGAAATTCCTTTGCATCTCAGTTTTAGATGAGTATGCCCTTATTATATAACTATGTCCCCTAGTTCGAGATTCCCCCACTGGTGGAAACATCTTCTCAACATCTACCCTGTCAAGCCCCCTCAGAATCTTGTACGTTTCAATAAGATCACCCCTCATTCTTCTAAACTCTAATGAATAAAGTCCTAACCTGTTTAGCCATTCTTGATAAGTCAACCCCTTCATCCCAAGAATCAGCTTAGTGAATCTCTTTTGAACTGCTTCCAATGCCAGTATATCCTTTCTTAAATACTGGGACCAAAACTGTGCACAGAACTCCAGGTGTTGCCTCACCAACACCCTGTACAGTTGTAACAAAACATTATTTTTAAGCTTCAACCCCCTAGCAATACAGACCAAAATTTAATTTGCCTTCTTAATTACTTGCTGCACCTGCATGCTAACATTTTGTATTTCATGCACAAGAACAAACACCCAGATCCCTCTGTGCTGCACTTTTTTGCAGTCTCTCTCTATTTAAAAGAATAGTCTGCCTTTTGATTTTTCCTACCAAAGTGCTTGACCTCACACTTTCCTATATTAAACTCCGTCTGCCAAGTTTTTACCCATTCACTCAACCTGTCTATAACCCCGTGCAGATTCCTTATGTCCTCATCACAACATGCCCTCCCACCTATTTTTGTATCATCAGCAAATTTAGATAAATTACACTCTGCCCCCTCCTCCAAGTCATTAATATAGTTAGTAAATAATTGAGGACCTAAGACTGATCCTTGTGACATTCCACTAGTTTCATCTTTCGAACCTGAAAAAGACCCTTTAATCTCAACTCTTTGGCCTGAATTTTTCAGGTGGCTAGCGGGCTCGGCAGGAGTGGGTGGGGATGGTCGCGAAGCCGAACGCAGTCTGCAGTCGGCTCAGTGCTGCCATTTTATGCGGGCTGACCAATTATGGCCCAGCCAGGGAAAGACGTCAGTGGTAGCAGTCGGTGTAAAATTCAATTAACCATATGCCCTCATGTGACTGTGTCACATGAGATGGGACATGTTTTGATTTTGCGGAAAAAGTATTTATTTATTTAGTAAAAGCTTTAGGGAACCTCATCCCACTCATGGATGAGGTTTCCTAAACAACGCAAAGACTGCTTGGCCTTTTAGCTTGCCTGCCAGCCTTAAGGTTGGACAGACAGCGTTAATAATTACATCAATGACTCCCTTAATAGCCTTAGTTTACATAGCGGTGGGTGTGCAGCCGACTAGGCACTCGCCCGCCGAATGAAATATCGCGGGACTGCGCGATGGCATCGGGACGCATGCATTACGTCATTTTATGCGCCAGCATGTCGTGCCCGTCCCCGCATGCCAAATGAAAAATCCCGGCATCTGTCTTCTGTGTGTTAACCAAGCCTCAATCCATGCTAATACATTACCCCCAATACCATGACCTCCTAACTTCTGCAGTAACCTTTTATGTGGCACCTTATCAAATGCCTTCTGGAAACCCAAATACACTACATCTACTGGTTCCTCCTTAGCAACACTGCTTGTTATGTCCTCAAAGAACTCTAGCAAATTTGTCAAACATAAACAGAATTACCTGGAAAAACTCAGCAGGTCTGGCAGCATCGGTGGAGAAGAAAAGAGTCGATGTTTCGAGTCCACATGACCCTTCAACAGACCCTTCACAAAACCATGTTGTCTCTGTTTGATTGCGTTAAGCTTTTCCAAATGCCCTGCTAATTCTTCCTTAATAATGGACTATAGCATTTTCCCAATGACAAATTTTAGGCTGACTGGCGTATAATTTCCTGCTTTGTATCTTCCTCCCTTCTTGAACAGGGGCATCACATTAGTGGTTTTCTAATCTGCTGGGACCTCCCGAAATCCAGTGATCTCTGGAATATTTTGACCAATGTCTCCATTATCTCTGCAACCACTTCCTTTAAAACCTTTGGATGCAGGCCATCAGGTCCTGGTGACTTATTTGCCTTTCGCCCCATTAGTTTGTCAAATACTTTGTCCCTCGTGATAGAGACTGTTACAAGGTCTTTCCTCCCCCATAAGCTCCTTGCTTATCTGATATGTTTGGGATGTTTATCATGTCCTCCACTGATACAAAATATTGTTTTAAATTATCTGCCATTTCCTTGTTCCCCATTATCAATTCTCCAGTCGCATCCTCCAAGGGTCCCATGCTCACTCTAACCACTCTCTTGGCCTACCACTAGTTCTTGGCCCCATGGGGCATGGGCCCCAGCTATGCCTGTCTCTTTATGGGGTATGTGGAACATTCCTTGTTCCAGTCCTACTCCGGCCCCCTCCCACAACTCTTTCTTTGGTACATCGATGATTACTTCGGTGCGGCTTCATGCTCTCGTCGGGACCTGGAAAAATTTATTAATTTTGCTTCCAATCTCCACCCCTCCATCATTTTCACATGGTCCATCTCTGACACTTCCCTTCCCTTCCTTGACCTCTCTCTCAATTTCTGATGATAGACTGTCCACCAATATCCATTACAAGCCTACCGAATCCCACAGCTACCTCGACTACAGCTCCTCACACCCCGCTTCCTGTAAGGACTCCATCCCATTCTCTCAGTTCCTTCGCCTCCGTCGCATCTGTTCTGATGATACTACCTTCAAAAACAGTTCCTCTGACATGTCCTCCTTCTTCCTTAACCAAGGTTTTCCACCCACGGTCGTTGACAGGGCCCTCAACCGTGTCCGGCCCATCTCCCGCGCATCCGCCCTCACGCCTTCTCCTCCCTCCCAGAAACATGATAGGGTCCCCCTTGTCCTCACTTATCACCCCACCAGCCTCCGCGTTCAAAGGATCATCCTCCGCCATTTCTGCCAACTCCAGCATGATGCCACCACCAAACACATCTTCCCTTCACCCCCCCTGGCGACATTCCGTAGGGATTGTTCCCTCCGGGACACCCTGGTCCACTCCTCCATCACCCCCTACTCCTCAACCCCCACCTATGGCACCTCCCCATGCCCACGCAGAAGATGCAACACCTGCCCCTTCACTTCCTCTCTCCTCACCGTCCAAGGGCCCAAAAACTCCTTTCAAGTGAAGCAGCATTTCACTTGCATTTCCTCGAACTTAGTCGACTGCATTCATTGCTCCCAATGTGGTCTCCTCTACATTGGAGAGACCAAATGCAAACTGGGCGACCGCTTTGCAGAACACCTGCAGTCTGTCCGCAAGAAAGACCCAAACCTCCCTGTCGCTTGCCATTTTAACACTCTACCCTGCTCTCTTGCCCACATGTCTGTCCTTGGCTTGCTGCATTGTTCCAGTGAAGCCCAACGCAAACTGGAGGAACAGCACCTCATCTTCCGACTAGGCACTTTAGAGCCTTCCGAGCTGAATATTGAATTCAACAACTTTAGATCTTAAACTGCCTCCCCCATCCCCACCCCCATTTCCGTTTCTTCCCCCTCCCTTTTGTTTTTTCCAATAATTTATATAGATTTTTCTTTTCCCACCTATTTCCATTATTTTTAAATCTATAACTATAATACACTGTCAGTCTTTCCACCCCACCCCCACTAGAGCTGTACTTTGAGTGTCCTGCCATACATTCTTAATTAGCACATTCTCTTAGATAATATCACCACCTTTAACACCTCCCTGTTCCTTTGTCTGTAACATCTTTTGATTATCTGCTCCTATCACTGCTTGCTTGTCCCTACAACCACCCCCCCCCAACTTCTCTCCCGCCCCCCCACCCGACCTTAAACCAGCTTATATTTCACCCCTCTCCTAACTTCACTCAGTTCTGCTGAAGGGTCATGAGGACTCGAAACGTCAACTCTTTTCTTCTCCACTGATGCTGCCAGACCTGCTGAGTTTTTCCAGGTAATTTTGTTTTTGTTTTGGATTTCCAGCATCCGCAGTAGTTTTTTGTTTTTATCACTAGTTTTTGCTGCTTTGTATGCCTTAGTTTTTGATTGGATACTCTCCTTGAGCACCTTTGTTAACCATGGGTGGTTCATCCTTCTCATCAGGTCCTTATTTTTGACCGGGATAAGTTTTTGCTGAGCGTTATGAAACATCTGCTTAAATGTCTGCCACTGCTCATCCACTGACCTTCCCCTTAATCTAATTTTTCAGCCCGCTTTAGACAACGCTTTCTTCATACCTCTGTAATTGCCCTTGTTTAAGTTGAGGACACTGGTTTGAGAGCCGAGTTCCTCTCCCTCAAACTGAATTTGAAATTCTACTATGCTGCGATTGCTACCCCCTAGAGTATCCTTAACTATGATATCTCTTATTATCCCACCTCATTACACATTACTAGATTTAAAATAGCCTGTTCCCGGGTAGGTCCTGCAATGTATTGCTCTAAGAAACAACCCTGATGCACTCTACAAATTTATTTTCCATGTAACTCCTGCCAGTCTGATTTGTCCAGTCAGCATACAGATTAAAATCACCCATAACAATTGTACTGCCCTTCCTACACACCTCCATTATTTCCCAATTTATACTTTGTCCTACAGTGAAGCAACTCTTCAGGGGCTTATGGATGACTCCCATCTGTGATCTCTTTCCCTTGCTATTCTTTATTTTCACCCAAACTGATTCCACATCATGATCTATTGTATCTATATCACTACTCACCACCGCATTGTTACCTTCCTTCATTAACAAATCTAACCACCTCCTTTTCTTTTTTGCCTATTTTTCCAGAACGTCGAATACCCTTGAGTATTGAGTTCCCAGTCTTGGTCACCCTGCAACCACGTCTCTGAAATAGAGTTCAAGTCATATTTATTTATTTCTATCAACTCACTTATTGTGTTACAAATGCTGTGTGCATTTAGATAAAGAGCCTTGAGCTTTGACTTTTTACCATTATTGCTCATTTTGGTTCTGATTTCTGCTGCAGTCTTCTGCTTATACTTTTTTCTGCCTCTTCTTTTCACACTTTGATTATCATTTACCTCTTCACTACCCTACACCTCTGCTCTCATGTTTCTTTTTGATTTTTTAAACTTTCCTTCAATTGAGCCCTCCCCCCCCCACCACAATAACTAGTTTAAAGTCCTATCCACAACTCTAGTTATATGATTCACCAGGACACTGGTTCCAGCATGGTCCAAATGAAGCCGTTCCCAAAGCAACAGCTCTCTCCTTCCCCAGTACTGGTGCCAGTGCTCCTGGAATCGGAACTCATTTCTCCCACACCAATCTTTGAGCAACGTATTTACCTCTCTAATATAATTAACCCTAGGCCAATTTGCACGTGGCTCAGGTAGTAATCTGGAGATTATTACCTTCGTTGTTCTGCTTTTTAATTTAGCCCCGAGCTGCTCGTAGTTCCTCAGCAGAAACTCTTTCCTAGTCCTACCTATGTCATTGGTACCTAAGTGGACCATGACAACTGGATCCTTCCCCTCCCACTCCAAGTTCTTCTCCAGCCTAGAAGAGATGTCTTGGCACCAGGTAGGCAACACAGCCTCCGGGACTCTCTGTCTTTGCTGCAGAGAACAGTATCTATTCCCCTAACTACGCTATCCCCTATTACTACTACATTTCTCTTTTCTCCCCCCACTTGAATGGCACTCTGTAGCATGGTGCTGTAGTCAATTTGTTCATCTTCCCTGCAGGCTGTGCTCTCATCCATACCGGGTGCAAGAACCTTGTACCTATTGGACAAGGTCACTGGCTGAGTCCCCTCCAAAACTAAATTCTGGATCCCCATACCTGCCACACTTGCAGTCACACACCCCTGTCTCTGACCATGGTCCAAATTTGATGTAATTAATCTAAGGGTTGTGACTGTCTCCTGAAACACAGTGTCCAGGTAACTCTCCACCTCCCTGATGTGTCACAGTGTCCACAGCTCAGACTCCAGTTCATCAACTCTGAGTCAAAGTTCCTCAAGCAGCCAACACTTGCTGCAGATGTGGTCACCGTGGATTGCACCAGTGTCCACCAGCTCCCACATACTACAGCAGCAACACATCACCTGCCCAGTCATCTCTATTCTATTTAATTAATTAATTTGGATGTTAAATATTTTAAAAGTCAATTTCTTCACTGTACTCCAGCTGTAATAACATCTCCTGATTTAAATCACTTGGTCAAACAAAAGAGGCTTGGAAGAGATACCCACCAGTCACCTACCTGTTTTCATTTGGTGTCACACTTCGGCTCTGACAGGTAGAAACAGGTCCTCCTCCTGCACTCTCCTCTAGGTGCTGCTGACTGCCTGTCCCAGGGTCCTCCTCTCACACTCTCCTCTAGGTGCTGCTGACTGCCTGCCCCAGGGTCCTCCTCTCACACTCTCCTCTAGGTGCTGCTGACTGCCTGTCCCAGGGTCCTCCTCCTGCACTCTCCTCTAGGTGCTGCTGACTGCCTGTCCCAGGGTCCTCCTCTCATACTCTCCTCTACCACCTAGAAGGATAAGGGCAGCAGTCGCACCTGCACGTTCCCCTCCAAGCCATGCATCACCCTGACTTGGAACTCTATCGGTGTTCCTTCACTGCAGCTGGGTTAAAATCCTAGAACTCCCTTGCTAACAGCACTGTAGGTATACCTACACCACATGAACTGCAGTGGCTCAAGAAGGCAGCTCTGCCACCGCCTCAAGTGCAAATATAGATGGCAATAAATGCTGGGCTTGCCAGTGATGCTCAAAACCCATGAGCAAATAGAAATAAGATAATTTTCAATGAGTTATATACCCGAAATATTAGGTCTCACTTCAGTGTCTTTTCAATTAATGGCAGAATTTAATGGTCACCAGGCTGAAAATGCTAGAATCGCTTAACAAGGAGGTAATACCAGGACATTTAGAAAATCATAATGCAATCAGACAGAGTCAACAGGTAAGGACAGCAGATTTCCTTCCCTAAAGGGGATTAGTGAACCAGAATGTTTTTTTTTTATCCCTTTCCCTGACAATCAGCAATTATTGAATTCAAATTTCACTATCTGCCGTGGTGGGATTCAAACCCAGGTCCCCAGACCATTACCTTGGGTCACTAGAATACTAGCCCAGTGACAATACCACTACACCACCACCTCCCCTCGTGCACCTGGCCGCACTTTATATATGGCATTGGCGGAAGAAGAAGCGGGGTGGAGGTGTGGTGGGCAAATGAGAGCCCGCCCGCCATCAAAACGGCATGTTTCCTGGGAATGCATGATTAATGAGGCAGGATTGGGATGAAAGGGTGCGAAAAGCCGCCATTGCGGCCGGCAGGTAAAATCTCCTTTTTCCCGCCCGCTACTGCACTTATTGTAAATCTGGAACAATTCCGCCCTGAATATATGGTAGCTAAATTTGCTGATGATGCAAACATAGGTAGGGAAGTAAGTTGTCAGGAGGACGTAAGTAGTTTAGCAAGGGATTTAGATAGGTTAAGTGAGAGTGCAGAAGTTTGGCAGATGGAATATAATGTGGGAAAATGTGAGCTTGTCTACTTTTGCAGGAAGAATAAAAATCAGTATGCTATTTGAATGGAGAGAGACTGCAGAACTGAGTGGTACAGAGGGATTTGGATGCCCTGGTACATGAATCCCCAAAGGTTAGCATGCAGGTACAGCAAGTGATTAGGGATGCAAATGGAATGCTGGCATTTATTGCAAGGGAAATCAAATACAAAAGTTAGGAAGTATTGCTCCAGCGGCACAGGGCCTTAGTTAGACTGCATCTGGAGCACTGTGTACAGTTTTGGCCTCTTTACTTTAAAAAGTATTAGAGGAAGTTCAGAGAAGGTTCACTCGACTCATTCCTGGGGTGAAGGGGTTACCCATATGAGGGAAGGTTGAGCAGGTTGGGCCTATATCCATTCGAGTTTAGAAGAATGAGAGGTGATATTATTGAAATATATAAGACCCTGAGGGACTTGAAAGGATGGATACTGAGAGGATACTTCCCCTTTAGGGGAGTCTAGAACCAGGGGAGAAAAGTTTAAAAATTAGGGATCTCCCAGTTGAGACTAAGATGAGGAGATTTTTTTTGTCTTAGATGGCTGCTAGTCTGTGAAATTCTCTTCCCCAGAGAGCAGTGGAGGCAGTGTCATTGAATATATTCAAGGCTGAGTTAGATAGACTTTTGATTGACAAGGAGTCAAGGGTTATTGGGATTGGGGGGAGAGGGGGACAAACAGGAAAGCGAAGTTGAGGTCACAATCAGATCAGCCATGATCTTATTGAATGGAGGAGTAGTTTTGATGGGCCAAATGGCCTACGGCTGCTCCGAATTCTTGAGTTCTTGTTTTCTCATGTCATGGCAGAGAGCCAGTGGCAACCTTACTGCAGCCATTCCCAGGAGCCCTGTAATGATTGAATCCCAATCAGGCAGCTTGCTGGCTGTTATCATGGTTCCCATATATTGTTGGAGGTATTTCCCACAGGAATTTCTCCTGGAGAATGGATGTCTAGCACCCAATCAGAGACTGGTAGTTTTCCAGTAACGGCAGCACCATTGGGGGTGGTGGCCACTACAGAGGCTGCAGGAGGCCTGAGGCTGAAGATCGTTACTGGAGCCCCTGCAGTGTATATAAGTGTGGTAGGATTGTTGGAGCCAATCAACAAGGCCGCGGCAAGGGGCAGAGTGGGGTTGTGTAAAGGGAAGGAGGGTGGGAGTCTCTTCCCACAAGTTCCTCCCATGCTTTCTCCTCTCTGCACAGGTAACATAGCAAGGAGGACCCCCACCAGGCCGCAGTCATACCCACCCATGTTTACCTACATGGAATGACCCGCAATCACCACTGGTGATGAGGAACTTAAGAGGCCACTTCAGGGCTTCAATTGGCCTCTGGGCAGGAAGACCGGTCTTAACACCTCCTCCCCGGAGTTAATCAGGGGGTGTTGAGAAGGCCATGGGCTATCCACCCCGAGCCCAGCACAATATATGGCACCCAACCCCTCCCCCACCTCCCAGCTCACCTTGCAGGGAGCATTAAATTTGGCCCAGTGTTTTTATGGGTGGAATCTTGTGCCCTCTCCTGATGCAAGTTTGGTTGTGTCGGAGGACTCTTAATCAGGCAGGAGGATGGTGGCTGCGGATCCCACCGCCTTCCTGCCTCCACCCCGATGAAGTCTACGATGGGAAAGCCCATGGACAACCGTCCCGCCTCACTGCCAACTGAGGCTTTTGCTTCAGGGCGCAGTGTTGTTATGGGCCACCTACCCCTGTGTCACTGTCAGTGACAAACTCAGGTTTTAACAGCAGGATGTCTTTTAGACATTTTCTGCAGGTTTCCAGCACAAAATCCAACCTAACTGACAGGCTGCCTGACTATTGGGTGGCAAATTTTGAGACACAAGGATGCCTCCAAGCAAAGAACCAGAAGCAGCAAGAAATAATGGTAGTGGAAGGCGTTGGGAAATGAGATGATGGTTGTGAGGAGGCTAAGATGCTGGTTGGGCAGGCGAGCAAGATAGTGCTCAGGAGGAGTCAAGATGTTGGTTGACGTGATGTTCAGGAGGGAGCGAAATCGTGGTTTGAACAGGGAGAGACCCTGGTTGAGAGAGGATGAGATATTGGTTGGCAGTGGACAAAATGGTGGTCGGGAGGGGATGAGATGATGATTTGGAATGAGTGAGATGGTTGTAAGGATTAGTTGAGGGGACAGCGAGATGCTGGTCAGGGTAGGTAAGTGAGGTGGTGATCAGGATGGGGAGGGGGTAGGGTGGTGATCAAGGTGGGGAGGGGGTGAGGTGGTGATCAGGATGGGGTGTGAGGTGGGGATCAGGATGGGGAGGGGGAGTGAGATGGTGATAAAGGTGGGAAGGGGGTGAGGTGGTGATCAGGATGGGGGGATGAGGTGGTGATCAGATTGGGGGGGTGAGGTGGTGATCAGGATGGGGAGGGGCTGAGGTGGTGATCAGGATGGGGGGATGAGGTGGTGATCAGGATGGGGGAGGGGGTGAGGTGGTGATCAGGATGGGGGGGTGAGGAGGTGAGGAAGGGTTCTCAAAATTTCCACATTTTTCATATCATCAACAAGGATATGACTTTTGGACTATTATGACAGAGGACACAACTGCTGAGTTAAGTGTAGAACCCTGCAGACAGGAGGCTAGGCCCATGAAGGTCTGGGACTGTACATGCCTGGGCTTTTTGAGTGCAGTGTGGATTGTTTGCCTGAAACCAGACAACGATAGGAGACAGAAAATGCTTGCTTCCCTTTAAAACAATCAACCCAGAGAAAGACTTCATTTTACACGAAACTAAAGCCCATCAAAATCTTGCATAAATAATCGCTACTAACTACTAAGGCAGGAAGGCAACAATCAATGCAATTATGCGAACCTATCAATATCCCACATATACAATGGCTTTCAGTTCAAGACAAGTTACGGGAGCAGGAAGACAATGATAAACATCATGCAAGCCCATTAAAAACAACGAGACAACAATCACCTGAAGAAGCTCACCAAAATCAAACAAAGATCTAACCTTGATTTGGATTAAGATAAGAAATTCAAAAAACAGCATAACTGGGCCACCAGTTATGAAGGAGGAGGGTGAGCAGCTTTGGAGCGGTTGAAGTGGAGTTTAAGCAGGGAGAGACAGCTGAGCCAAGTGGAGGAAGGAGATCTGGAGGTTTGCAGGCCCGCAGGCAACATCACGGCGAGGGGCATGGGGTGGCAGGCTCAACCGAAGACAAGGCCGCAACCGCAGCCCTCCTCGAAGATCGACCAGCCACAACTGCGCCCTCCACCCAACTGAAGAACCTTCACAGATTCCACAGACCAGGACCACGTGGGGATGGCAGGCCCCAGAGGACACAAAGAGCGTACCCCAAAACTGCAACCGGCTTACCTGGCTGGATTTCGAACTGTCAAGGAACCCTGGTTGGTGAGCATGTTCCCTGACCTCTTGTAGTTGAATTTAGTTAGGCTTTGGGGTGGGACAAGGGTAAGGGGGTTAATAGCGTGATTTTCCCTCGTTATGCCATGTCTTCCCCATTCTTAATTAAGTGTACTTTGTAGGTCTGTATAATCTCAGTGTAATCCTAATGTTATAAATTCATTTGTGACTTCAATAAACCCAGTTTTTTTTGCTTGCACCAAAACCAGTTGTCTGCAACCATCAAATAAGTCCAAGGTCTAGAACCCAGGGAGTTTGAGCGATTCAAACCGTTCAGAAGTCAGAGGTGAAGCTGACACACACCACTACTTACAGTGATCAGGATGGGAAGGGGTGAGGTGGCGATCAGGATGGGGGAGGGGGTGAGGTGGTGATCAGGATTGGGGGGTGAGGTGATGATCAGGATGGGGGAGGGGGTGAGGTGGTGATCAGGATGGGGGGGTTGGTGAGGAGGTGATGAAGGGTTCTCAAAATTTCTACATTTTTCATATCATCAACAAGGATATGACTTTTGGACTTTTATGACAGAGGACACAACTGCTGAGTTAAGTGTAGAACCCTGCAGACAGGAGGCTAGGCCCATGAAGGTCTGGGACTGTCCATGCCTGGGCTTTTTGAGTGCAGTGTGGATTGTTTGCCTGAAACCAGACAACGATAGGAGACAGAAAACGTTTTCTTCCCTTTAAAACAATCAACCCAGAGAAAGACTTCATCTTACATGAAACTAAAGCCCATCAAAATCTTGCATAAATAATCGCTACTAACTACTAAGGCAGGAAGGCAACAATCAATGCAATTATGCGAACCTATCAATATCCCACATATACAATGGCTTTCAGTTCAAGACAAGTTACGGGGGCAGGAAGACAATGATAAACATCATGCAAGCCCATTAAAAACAACGAGACAACAATCACCTGAAAAAGCTCACCAAAATCAAACAAAGATCTAACCTTGATTTGGATTGAGATAAGAAATTCAAAAAACAGCATAATTGGGCCACCAGTTATAAAGGAGGAGGGTGAGCAGTTTTGGAGCGGTTGAAGTGGAGTTTAAGCAGGGAGAGGCAGCTGAGCCAAGTGGAGGAAGGAGATTTGGAGGTTTGCAGGCCCGCAGGCAACATCATGGCGAGGGGCATGGGGTGGCAGGCTCAACCGAAGACAAGGCCGCAACCGCAGCCCTCCTCGAAGATCGACCAGCCACAACTGCGCCCTCCACCCAACTGAAGAACCTTCGCAGATTCCACAGACCAGGACCACATGGGGATGGCAGGCCCCAGAGGATACAAAGAGCGTACCCCAAAACTGTAACCGGCTTACCTGGCTGGATTTTGAACTGTCAAGGAACCCTGGTTGGTGAGCATGATCCCTGACCTCTGGTAGTTGAATTTAGTTAGGTTTTGGGGTGGGACAAGGGTAAGGGGGTTAATAGCGTGATTTTCCCTCGTTATGCTGCGTGTTCCCCATTCTCAACTAAATGTACTTTGTAGGTCTGTATAATCTCAGTGTAATTCTAATGTTATAAGTTCATTTGTGACTTCTATAAACCCAGTTTTTTTTCTTGCACCAAAACCAGTTGTCTGCAACCATCAAATAAGTCCAAGGTCTAGAACCCAGGGAGTGGGAGCGATTTGAACCGCTCAGAAGTCAGAGGTGAAGCTGACACACACCACTACCTACAGTGATCAGGATGGGAGGGGATGAGGTGGCGATCAGGATGGGGAGGGGGTGAGGTGGTCATCAGGATGGGGAGGGGTGAGGTGGTGATCAGGATGGGAGGGGGTGAGGTGGCGATCAGGATGGGAGGAGAGTGAGGTGGTGGTCAGGATGGGGAGGGGATGTAAATGTTTAAAAAATTTCCCTGACATGTCCCCTCATGTGACACTGTCACATGAGTTGGGACATGTCCATCACTTAAACTCAAACCTTTATTAAAAATTAACAAACCCTCATGAAACCTTATCCCGCCTGTAGATGAGGTTTCATGCTTTTTCTGAAGCCCGCCAGGGCTCCCAGCCTGCCCGCCAATCCTAAGGTTGGACAGGCAGGTCCATTAATTAGGTTAATGACTTTTTAAATGGCCTCAATAGGCTGTTGACAGGTCAGCAGGCGCACAGCTGATTCGGCTGTGCCCCGTCGACCTGAAAATTGAAATGATGCGGGGTGACATCGGGAGTTCCACCCAACATCATCCCGCGTCATTTTATGCATCGGTGAGCGAGCCACGCACCCCGCTTGCCAACCTAAAGATACTGCCCATTGATTAATCAGGGATAGTCAGCATGGATTTGTTAAGGGAAGGTTGTGTTTGACAAATTTGATTGATTTTTTTGAGGAGGTAACTAGGAGCGTTGATGAGGGTAATGTATTTGATCTGGTCTACATGGACTTTAGCAAAGGCTTTGGATAAGGTCCCTCATAGCAGACTGGTCAAGAAAGTAAAAGCCCATGGGTTCCAGGGCAAAGTGGCACATTGGATCCAAAATTGGCTGAGAGGCAGGAAGCAAAGTGTGATGGTAGAGGGATGTTTCTGTGACTGGAAGCCTGTTTCCAGTGCAGTTCCACAGGGCTCGGTGCTGGGGCCCTTGCTGTTTGTGGTGTACATAAATGATTTAGACTTAAAAGTAGGGGTATGATCAGGGAGTTCACGGATGACACAAAAATTGGTAGGGCGGTAAATAGTGAGGAGGATAGTCATGAACTGCAGGAGGATATCAATGGACTGGTCAGGTGCGCAGAGAAGTGGCAAATGAAATTCAACCCAGAAAAGTGTGAGGTAATGCACTGGGGAGGGCTAACAAGGCAAGGGATTACACTATGAATGGAAGGAGCCTGGAAAGTACTGAAGATCAGGGGGACCTTGGTGTGCACATCCATAGATCCCTGAAGGTAGCAGGGCAGGTATATAAGGTGGTTAAGAAGGAAAAAGGAATACTTGCCTTTATTAGCCAAGGCATAGAATACAAGATCAGGGAGGTTATGCTGGAACTGTATAAAACGCTGGTTAGGCCACAACCGGAGTACTGCGTGCAGTGCTGGTCACCATATTATAGGAAGGAAGTGATTGCACCGGAGAGGGTGCAGAGGAGATTTACCAGGATACTGCCTGGGCTGGAGGTTCTGAGCTCATAGATTCATAAGGCAGTATTTTACGAACCCATTTCAGTGGGGACAGAGCCGTAAAATGTGGTGAGCCATTATAAACCCCATTGACTTCAGCAGGAACGTAAAATCCCGCTGTCGTAAAATTCTGCCCATAGACTTAAAAGACACCTACAGCACAGAAAGAGCTAATTTAGCCCATCGTGTCTGTGCCTGCCAATAAAGATCTGACTACACTAATCTCACTTTCCAGCGCTTGGCCCATAGCCCTGGAGGCTATGGCAACGCAACTGAATATCTAAATATTTCTTAAATGTTACGAGAATTTCTGACTCAACCATTCTTTCAGGCACTGAGTTCCAGACTCCCACCACCCTCTGGGTGAAAAAAATTCTCCTCAGACCCCCTCTTAGCCTTCCACCTCTTACTTTAAATACATGCCCCCTGGTTATTGACCCCCTCTACTAATGTAACAAGTGCCTTCCTATTCACCCTATCTATGCCCTTCATAATCTCATACTCCTCTACCAGGTCCCCTCTCAATCTTCATTGCTCCAAGGAAAACAACCCCAGCCTATCCAATTTTTCATCATAGCTCAGATCCTCCAGCCCAGGCAGCATCCTGGTTAATCTCCTCTGCTCCCCCTCTCCAGTGCAATCACACCCTTCCTATAATGGGGTGACCAGAACCGCACGTGGTGTGGGGGGGTGTTGGGGCATGAAAAGTCATTCATTAGTGCAAATGTACTGTCTTTCAAAATGCACCAGTTTGAGATGTTGGGCTGAATTTCATGTCCCCCCACCCCCTCCACCCCTCCGCCCCCCCACCCCCACCCCCCTCCTCCGCCAGTAGGATTTTGTCTCGCCGAAGCCAATGGGATTTTGAACGGCTCGCTGCATTTTACGGCCCTGCCCCCGCCGCACTGGGGCAGTGAAATTCTGCCCATTGTTACTGATTTGTTCCATTTGTTATTTAAACATTAAAAGAATGCTCGCTGTGGTGGTTTAATAGGCAGAGTAAAGACTGAGGCCTGAATTTTTCGTTCATCGGGCGCGCACGATGGGCGGGACTGGAAGAAGACAGCAAATAGGCCTCCGGCCACAATCGGCCCCCGACCTTTATTTCACACCGGCTGTCCAATTAACGGCCACCCGCACTGAAATGCTCAGCGCTGCTGGAGCGGGGGCGAGAAGAGGGGCAGGGGCCGACCTAACTGAGGGCGCGGGTGAGCGCTTCTAGTGAGCTCCCTGGAAGCAGACAGCTGCCCCAGGGAGCTGCAGACCTCCGCAGAATAAAGGAAATGACAGAAATGCTGCAAAATATGTCCACACAGCACAATCAAGCACCTGAAAGCACACCTCACAAAAATAACAGGCTCCAGATATCTCTTAGCATTTTATTTCCCCACTGAGAGTTCATCCCGCTCTTGATCAAGGTTTGAGCAAAAACGTGAATACCACCTGAGAGAATGGCCCATCTGCCAACCGTAAATGTGGACCGGCCATGTAAAATCGTTGGTAATTTAATCGTTAGTGGGCTTAATTGCCCACTTAATTGGCAGGGGGAACACTTCCGACTGCCGCATGTGCCCGCCGAGCATAATAACGCGCGAGTGCATAATGATGTTGGGACGCTCGCCCAATATCATCTCACACTTTTTCATATCCGTTCGGGTTGGGCCTGCACCTGCCCCCGGGACGTACAATTCTGGGCTGTAGATTTAGTCACATTGATCAAACTGTTACCAGGCGCTGAAGGACATTGCATTTTCATTCTAATAGTCTCCTTTCTTCTCCTGAACTTGGGAGTCCATGCCACAGCCCAGTTCCAAAATCCTGGCCACCTCTGTATGACCACTCTTCAGTGGAAATCCTGAGAACTCCTGTCAGCTGGAAAAGCCCAGGGAAGCCCAGGGAAGTTAAGGTCGCATTTCTTTTGCTGCTATGAACGTTTTGCGATTCCTCAGAACAGGCAGTCCTGAAGCAATCTCTAGGCCAATTTTGGTATTTAAATCAGCATCTGATGATGTCATAAGGACTCTGATGCCATTTTGGGATTCAGCTGGACTCTGGTGACACTATGACCCACTGAGTGTCCAGTTAAAGGAGGGTCCAAAGGCAAAATTTTATTTATCTTTTTGGGGTGAGGAGGGACGGTAGTGTTGTCCTGGGATTCAGGAATATAACATGTGCCACTGCCGACACCAAGTCCTCCCCTTCAAAAAATGGAGTGCCCCACTACTTTTTCTGTTGGCTGCCTTATATTGTGGTGGTCTAGAGCCGGCAGGCTGCCTTTGGCCACTCATTTATCATCTACAGCCCATCAGCCCTATTTTAATAAGGCCCGGTCCTCAAAATGAACCAGACCGTTTTCACTGTTAAGTGGAATGAGATTTACCAGGAGCCCAGTTGCAACTGTCAAACACTGGCCTGTTTTGCTGATTTCCCATTGATTGAGATGTTGAGTTTGTGAGAGAAGTTACTAAGGTAATGAGTGTTACTCCAGAGAAAGGAAAGGAATGGGAGTGTGAGCCAACTTAACTAAGCCACTCCTTCACAGCTAATGGCATTACTGAGGGTTTAGGAGCCTGTTCTACATAGTCAGGGAATGTATACCTCCCGTATACTTCCCTGACATATACTTTCCTCAAAACAAGTTGTTGTGACCAAGGGAAGTGAGAAAACTGTTAATCTAGAACAGTTTCACAATGCATATAATTTACCTAGTTCAGACATGAAACATTCATTATGAATGCTTGCAAGGGGTGAGAAGCAGAGAAAAATTGTTTTTTTTTAAATAGAAAAAATGTAAAAATAAAGGAGCTAATAAATGGAATAAATAAAAAGACTGCTAATGAGTTCTAAAGAAGCGTTCAAAACATAACATTGAATTTTCCAGCATGATTTGTTTATTTCTTTTCCTATGAATTTATACAAGTGATTTTAGTTTTTTTTTAAATGGCCTCTGTGCCTAGTATTAGCACTAGCCCTTTGATTTGCTAATGTCCATCAGTTTCAGTTCCCAGTGTAATTAGGGTGATGAGTTTGATTGATGGGTCCAAACTGAGAGCGTGATGCGGTGCCAGATCCCATCTCTGCTGCAGACGTGCATGCCAAGCAAACAGGGAATACTCGGAGCCCTGCTGGATTGAAAATAATTGACCTTGTAACCCTTCAAGCTTTGCTTGCTGTGGTTTGTGCTGCACTGAAATCCCACATAACCACACACCTGGTATTTGTTTTATCCTTTCAGAATAATTTTGCTGAGCATTAACTTATTCTTATTCATTATACAGCACTCTTATCTTAGGGTGCGGAGTTGGCAGCAGATGAGAAACACATATATTCCTCAAAGAAAATTCTTGAACCAAGGCAAGAAAGAAAACTTAATCTAAAACAATTCCACGCTGCATAAAATTTACCTAGTTCAGATATAAAAGCATTCTGATTCCTTGTTTTATTGAAATCTCCGATGTACTTTTACATAATGCATGGTGCCTCATTGACTGTCTGAGTGAGATTCCAAGTGTTTCTGTCACAATACAATACTTAGGCATTTTTCACAATGCAGTTTATCTGTGTATGGAAGGTAAGAAGCTTGTCTCATAATGTAAGCTTGGTAATCTGAATGAAGAATAAGGACTGTATTACCAGGGAATTTTCCCATTATTATCATTTTTTAATGTTGTCCTCTTTCTGTGAGCAATAAGAGTCAAGTGCTCAGTTTTATGGCCCTTTTAAACATTTCTTTTGAAGAGGGACAATTTTTTTTGCTCAAGGTCAAGGAATTGAATATTTTTGCACCAGATTCTTTTATTTTTGCTCACTTCAAAATTCTGAGTTCCTTACTTCCCTTAGTCATCTTCCTCCCTATAACGTACAGGCTCATAAAACCTAAGCTTGGTGTCAGACCAAACACTTATGAGGTGATACAGAAAAATACTGCAAATCTAAGACAAAGTTAGAAAATACTGGCATGCACACAAGATGATTCAGTGTCTGTGGAGCAAACAGGCAGTTGATGTTCTGAGCTCATACTCTTCTTCAGTACTTATGAAATGTGCTGCTGTTCAAATGCAAGTGACAAAGTTGTTTGTATATAAATTGCAAGGCATGCTAGAGTGATTTAAAAGAGTCACTGAGTGTCCAGAATAGAATTTGGAGACAGAACTATGTCCAGAGGTCCTGCTTCTATTTTGGGTAGAATTGAAGTATTGGAGCCACCACAATTTAGGGTTTCCACCACCTTCAGTGCATTGACAGTAAATTCCAATTCCCAAATGCTTTACTGCTCAGTTTAACATCGCATTCAGAAAATGGCACTTCCAACATTTCTTTATTATTGTATGGAAGATCAGTCTAGATTAAGTGCTGAAGTCTATGGGGTCAGCCGTGAATTTATAACCTTCTGACTCGGGACAAAAGATCGAGCTACCACTGAGCTGACCAATGACAGAGACAAAGCAGGGAGTGAAAGTATTGATGTGCCACAAATCTAGCGACTCTGTTTGAATTTCTATCCAGTATTCCTAGATAGAGAACAACATTTGAATGATGGGCTGAACTAGTTTGTTGGATGCTCCTTCCTCAGTTCTACCTTCTTATTTGTTAACTTCACCTTCACTTTTTAAATATTCTTGACATATCTTTTGGGTCTTTATCTGTGTCATTCTGCACTGGGGGCCTTGGCCTTTCACCTAGATTTTTAAACTGATATTAAAAATAATGTTGCCATCAAGTGTTTTCAGCCATTATCAAAGTTTCATGTATTGTTCTAGTTGTTTTTTATTCCTGTTCCAAGCCATGGAAGATAACAGCAATGGAAATGCTGGAAATACACAACAGGTCAGTAAGCATCTGTATGGAGAATGGGTCAGTTCTGATATTTGGCTCTGTATCCTTTATCAGAAAGGTAACTGGCTTCTAGCCTGACTTCTGAAAATAATGCAAAATATCATCAAATTATTTACACTCGTATCACATGTACCTTAAAGTAATGACATAACCCTACTGAGATTACAAAAATCTATCCTTGAAACTTCAGTGAAAACGTATATTAATAAAACAGAACAGCAGTGCAGTGAGCGTTATGGCCATCAGTAATTGGATTGAGCCTGTCCTAAACTCGATTCACTTTAAGTCTTATCTGAGAGGTGTTACATTTCATCCTTTTCATAAGGGCTGGAATTAAACTAGGAACATCTTGGCTTTAATAATATTTACTTGTCTTTACATATCAAAATAATGGTCTCCAAATATTTCCTAAATATACAAATGTCCAATTATATTCACACACATGTTCTTATTCATTCATTTTGAATCAAAACAAAAAATGCTAAGTTTCCACAGGATGTTGACAAATAAAGAATAACGTTAGGTTAGCATTTTCTTGCTGGGCAGGTTCAACCTTTTTTACTTTCGATTTACAGCATTCACTCAAGTTTATTTTGATTATTTTATACAGCTTTTAATCTATTTGAAATATATTTAATTATTTGAGCCATTTTAATATTGAACTGAGGACACCTGCCCATGGCATCAAGACAGCATCCCACTGAGTAGGGCACTATGTAGTCCCAGCAAAATGGAGATCAATAGGGGTCAATGAAAAGATTCTGGAATGGCTGGAGTCATATCTGGCATTCAAGAACATAGTTGGTGGTTGCCAGAGGCCAATCGTTGGGCCCTAGGACATTACTGCAGAAAAATGTCCTGTGCATACGTGCTTCACATTGTCAGCACAGAACAGTGTAAGCAGAGTAATGGAAAAGCAGTAGTGATTTAAATCAGGCTGTTTACACTAACCTGATATTAATCCTCTTATAGTTTAAACTAATTGATATTGTGACCAGCTTACATTTCTGATTGACAGAAAATTAAGATATCGTGTACACCTTCAAATTTGAAGAAAACAATTATACTCTACATAAACTGACTTCCATCCTGTCTCTTATTGTAAGTGCTTAAATTAGATTCACCTCATATTCATTTAACTTGGCATGAACTTGTCAAGCCTTTGAGGATATTTTTCCACGAAATACAGATTACATATTGTTGAGTGTCATTGCTGTGATCTTGGTCGAGACCAGTGACTTTAAAAAAAGATCCAAAATCCCAGTTATTTACTGAAACGATGAAGCCACAGGATTCCATGGGCCAGAATTTTATGTCCCACTGGCAGGCATGCGCCCAACCCGAGTGGGCGTAAAATGATGCAAGATGACGTCGAATGAGCATCCGATGTCATCGCATATTAGCACAGTATTTCGCTCGGCGGGCACACGCAAAAGTCGGAAGAGCGCCTGCTGACAATTAAACGGGAAACTAAGTTCATTAACGGCCCAACTGTAAGCGATGTTTTGTGGCCCGTCCAACCTTATGGTTGGCGGATGGAACAATCGGCCAGGCGGGCTTTGTATTTTTGATGAAGCCTCATCCATGAAATTTCCATTAGGGTTTAAAATAGAAAGAAATATCTGGGAACATTTTTATATGAGATATGTTTTCAGGTGCTAGATTTAGCTGCATGAACATTTTTGTGCTTTCTTTTATTATTTGGAGGCCTGCAGCTCCTCGAGGCAGCTGTCTGCCTTCAGGGAGCTCACTGGAAGCGCTGATCAGCATCCACTGTGATGTCGGTACCTGCCCTCCTCCTGCCCCCACCGGCAGTGCTGAGCCTCTCTCAGGGTGCATTTCACATTGGCTGAGGTAGTGGTCAGGGATCGATCACAGTCAGGGACGGTTTCCCATCTATTCCCAGGCCCACCGATCGCGTGCTCCTGCTGAATGCAAAATTCAGGCCCATGATTTGAAATAGAACTTTTTTTTACCATACAAGAGCCAAACAAAGCAAACACTAAATATTACCTTAGGTGCCCTTCTATACTCTAGAACCCAGAATCAACATAAGTTAATCATAAATTAACAATTGAATTATGGTTGTGTCTAAACTATAAATTGCACATTAAATGGCAGATGTGACTAGGATAGATCTTATGAATTGGCTCAGCTGTTCACTCACCATATCAAGCTTAGTCACAAAGTTCTTCAAAACTCTGTCTTCCTCACAAAGAATTTCAGCTCCTCTCCTTCTAGGAGTTAGCCTGATTCCTAGATGACAGAAGCACATAACCAACCCGCGTTGCACGGGTATGTTCTTCACCAAAAATGCACACGTCTGCAGAACATCCTCAACTTGGTTTTATATTCAAGCAATAGAAACAGCTGCAGCACTTGTATTTGCTTATTCGCAGCTTCTGGATCTAGCCTCTGTCTTCTTCTGTTTGCTGCCACTGGACTTATCAACTTCTACTGATCTGTGTCCTTCTAAATGTTTAAACAGTTTTAGTCTCCCAGAACATTTGGTGGAATTTTATGGCCCCTCCCACCGGCAGGATCTTTCGGTCCCACCAAAGACAATGGAGTTTTGAGTGGGTCGCTGCACTTCCCCACCACGACGGGGCCATAAAACCCCACCCTTCAGGTGGAATCGTCCCAGATTTGCACTAAGTGCAGTAGTGGGCGATGTTTTACCTGCCGACTGCGATGGCGGGTTTTTACGCTGTATCTTCCCAAACCCGCCATATTCTTTATGCACTCCCAGGAAACACATCATTTCCATAGCGGACGGGTTTTCATTTGCCTACCTGCCATCACCCCACCTCTGCATCACACCAGGCGCCATATTTAAAGTCCAGCCGCAAACACACATTTCAGTCCTTCCAGACCACCACTGCTGCATGGGAGACATGGCCCTGAAACTGAGGAAGACTGCAGCCTCCAGGCTCAGCGACATGTCTCTCGAGCACCTTTTGGATGCCATAACGGCTGGCCTCTACCCCCGCTCTGGCCACAGTATGGGCAGCAACAGCACTAACTCAGCTTGGGAGGCAGTGGCAGCGGGGGTCAGTGCCAACGCCCTTCAAAAGAGGACAGTCTCCCAGTGCTACAAGAGGATGAATGATTTCCTCCGTTCCACCAGGGTAAGTCACTCTTCTCATCACTCTCAACTCACACCTTCACAAACCCATCACACATCCACAGGGCCCTCACTCACTGCCGGATTAAGGGACATCACCATTCATTCTTTCGCACACACCATCATTGTTCTCACCCCATCCATGGGACCACTCACCATCCACACAGGCCAGGCACACTTATCATCTGGCCTGGCAGGTGTCTCCTGCTTACACTTTCTCCATTTCTATTCATGCAGGGCAAGCTGGCACACATCAAGAGGAAGAGGTTGCAGACAGGTGGCGGAATGCCTGAAATCAAGGTCCTCGTGGACTTTGAAAATAGAGCTATCCAGCTGGTCAGTGAGGATCTGGACTGGTCCTGCCTGGATTTGCACAGGCTGGCGGTGAGGTCAGCAGTGCTCTTCCAAGTGAGGATCCAGCAGTGCAACATCCATCAGACAGCCATGCTGTGAGTGATGTGTCCTGTTTCACGGGCCACTGCCATGCACTAATTATCTCTCCTTGCTTTTGCAGGCACAGCTGCCAAACATCTGACGGAGTCGACAACCCAGGGCCTCCAATCAAGCCCTGAAGAAACCTCTGAAGAGGAATGAGAAGGCACCCTCCCTGAAGTCCCGTAGCCACATGGGTGTCATCAGCCACAGCCTCCGCTGGTAGCTTTTGTCCCCGAGAAGCCATCCCGGCAGCACCTGTGGATGCTGGGAGACTTCAGGGATCTGTGACCGACTGAGGATATAGGAGTCATGCACACTCCCTGGAAACCGTATGCACACCTGCAGGAAGCGTTTCTGGTGGTCGCATACCTGCTGCACATTCAGCGAATGGGACCCTTTGCGGCCATATAGTTTGCCGTGTGTTGTGACAGAGATCTGAGTGCCACATGAGTGCAGTCAATTGCATCCTGAACCTGTGGGAAATGCAAGATCTAGGCGAAGCCAATCACTCTTGCATCCTGGCTGTCCTGGTCCCAAGCAAAATGCATAAAGTTGTGTCCCCTCACAAAGAAAGCATGGATGCATTTGTGGGTGAAGGCTTGTGATATCCCACAGAGGTCACCTGTGGAGCCCTGAAAGGAGCCACTGGCATAGAAATTGAGCGCCGCAGTCACTTTCATGGCTACAGGCAGTGGATGCCCTCTATGTCCCTGCGGCGCCAAGTCCTGCAGTAGGTGTCTGATGTGACCAACCAGTTCCCTAGACATGTGCAGTCTTGGGCGATACTGGTTCTTGGCCATCTACAGGAATGAAAGGCAGCATCTATAGACCCTGGTTGTCGTTAGGCGCTTACCAGCAACAGTTCACTGTGGCACTTGGGCGGCGTGTGCGGGAGCTCCAGCTGCTCCCTCTTCTTGAGGTGGCTGCTCCTGCCTCCGCACAGCCAGGAGCCTCAGTCACTCTCTTCTCCATCATCTTCTGATCTGTAGGCCATCAGGCATAGAGCTAGTTCACCAGGCTCCAGGATCCTGATGCACTCCTCCTGCAGGATGAAAGAGAGAGACATGTGGTTAGAATGGGTGTACTAAGAACCTGCCTTGTTAAGTGTGAAGGCCCCTTAATGCATCCCACAGAGTGCTGGCCACCACTTGGATGAGATTAGTGCACTGCATGGCTGCACTGTTAGCTTGAACCATGGGGGAGACGGATCCAGGCTGGAATGCTGACATTGCAAGGGGCTGTAAGAGTCCCTAGCAGTGACTGCTCCATGGCCAGCTTTAGCGAAGAGATTGTACAACGTGTACAGTTGTCCAACTGTTCTGCCATCCACTAAAACACTCATGACTTTGCAGTCTGTGCCGGGGGTGGGGTGAAAAGCTCTGGAGCATTTTGTGGCACTTTGATGCCCCTGCGTTGCTTGAGTGGGCAGATAAGCAAGAAGCCCAACTCCAATCATATCAATGTGGCTGCGCCTGAACCGCCTCAGCTGCAGAGGAATGCTTACTTTATACAGGTTTCCATAATGTGTGACTACTTCCCTCACCAACCCTACCCCTCCACCCCGAATGCTTGTATGCTATATTCAACGTCAGGGCTGCCCTTGCCCTCCCCACCCCCCACAAGTCCCCTCAACTGCAGGGACTGTCCTTAACCTCAACCCCCCCAATGCCCCTGAAGCTTGAAGTCCAACAGGCAACCCTGGCAAGCGCTGCACAACATTGCTGTGTACCCAACTCTGAGTTCCCCCCAAATTGCAGGCCACCAAGTGCACGCCTTTTATGTGCTGTTGTGAAACATGTTGGTGTGCTTTCCTGCCAACGTGGCAGGTGATCCAGCGGTGGGGGTGGGAGGGGGTGGGTGCACGGCAGGGGGGAACGATTCTCGCGGGCTGACATGATAATGATATGCTAATGTATTACAGTGGGGCTCCCAACGTCCGGTGGCGGGAAATGCAGCCCGCCATCAGCAGACGAGTGGACAATCACAAACTGGCTTCCTGCCATCGTGAAACCAATTGCGTCATATTGTCTACTCATGCCACCAATCACGCCCAATGCTGGCAGGCACGGAAAATTCTTCCCTTGGTTTCCAATATCCGTTGCAGTTTTTGCTTTCTTCAAAACTGGGAGGGTCAGTTTCCTTTCTCATTTTCCCTTTTCGATTTCCCTTTTCAGTTAGGGTCCATCTCAAAAATTCCAAGCTTTGAAACCATAGGTTCCATCACAGTGACTAAAACATCCTTTCACTCTTAAAAGGGTATTAATGCCTTTCAGTGTTGAACAAATGGACTTGCATTTATATGGCACCTTTTATGATCTTGGGCATCAAGTGCTTTACAGGTAATTAAGTATTCCTGAAGTACAGTCACTTTAGTAATGTAGGAAACACAACAGTCAATTTCCCGCAGCAAAGTCCCTCAAACAACAATGCGATAACTGAGTAGACAATCTGTTTTGGTGTTGTTGGTTGAAGGATAAACATTGTCCTAAACATTGGAGAGAACTTCATTGCTCTCCTTCAAATAGTACCATGAAAGTTTTTATGTCCAACTGATAGGGGAGATTGGCCTCAGGACAGCACTCCCTCACTATTGTGCTGACATGTTAGCCTAGATTATCTGCTCAAATCTCTGACCGAGGAGGTGAGTGAAAGGAGAATTTAAGAAAGTTAAAAATAAAAACAGAAAATGGTGGGAAAACTCAGCAGGTCTGACAGCATTTGTGGAGAGTGAAACAGAGTTAATGTTTCGACAATATGACTTCTTGGGAACTGACTAAGAATGTTAGAGATAGGCAGAACAAGAAAGGGCCATTCATAATTCCTAGTCCAATACATCATTTAAGATGCAGCATCTTCCTTTGATCAGCTTTAAACCTGTGTGCTTGTACAAGTATGTGTGCAAAGGTAGATGAACTTTGTTACAGTTCATTAGGGATATTTTTAATTGTTTTCAGTGGAATGGCCATCTCCTTGACCACAGTTCAATATGGATGCTTCAAGTTCTCTTATAGTCAGTTGTCAAGAAGGACTTTTTTTATTGTTTCTCTAAGAAGTCTAACTTAAAAATACAACATTTCATATCAGATGGTATGCTGGAACTTTATCACAACATTTCAATTGCTTTATGACTTTCACTGAATGATGAAAGTGTCCACAGATTCTGTGAACAATGACAATTGGCTTCTATTTTCTGGATCTCCTGAGTATTTTTACAAACTCTAGAATACATACAAAACAACATCTCATATCACAACTAACTACTTGCATAGCTGTCCTTGTATTAATGCCATCAGCTGTGACGATCATCCCATCTGCCAAGTTGTAGGGATGTGTCCACTCATCCATCAAGAACTGTAGAACATGAAGAATGTCGACAGCTGTGTGTTAACCCTCTAACAGGGCAAAATTGAACAGCGCCAGTCCAAGGTAATGATTAACAGAGAATCTGGTGGACCATGACTGGAAGGGTGATCTAGTGATCAGTCAGGAACAAGTATGCTTTTAAATGTGTTAAAGTGGGTTCCATTTTCCTTTGTTTCTTTTAACAGAGATTGAAGCACACTTGAAATAGTGGATTGAAAAGTGAAGTAAGGAAACATGATCCATAGATTTTTGTTAATAATCTCCAGTCTACAAAATCGACTTTGGTCTAAAGTTTAGATAAACAGATATGGGAATTTTAAGGGGCAACTGGCAATTCAGGATGTGCAAAATTTGAATGCAAATTTAGAAAAAATAAAAACCAACAAAATTAAAAGCAATGCAAATCTGCCTGTCTATGAAAGAGAAAAGAGTGAACATTACAAGCAGGATTGTAGTAATTATGGTTTTATTTAGTGTGTAATGTACCTTTAAGAAAGGAAGATTGTTAAGGAAGATCACATGATCTGTAGTAACCAAAAGGAGAGTAGAACAGGCTACCTCAGAAGGCAGTGTAGAGATAGAGTTGGAGTTGAAAGCACATGTGCAATTGCAGCTGAGTACATTGTAAATAAAAATGTTTCCACCCAAGAATGGTCTGCAGATCAACTTTAACAATAGTAGCAACTCAGCCACCCTCACAACAAACTGGTGATGGGGATAAAACAAGATTGAACAGAAGAAATCAAGTTAGAAAGACATCGGCATAGTACCTCGCCCAGTGATTGTCAGTAGCAAGCCCCATTAGAATTGAAGAAGTTACTCCTTCTCAAAATGCCACAATTTGAGAAAGTGATCCTTTTGAACCAGCCACAGATGATTGGTCTCATTACTTATAATGCCTCACGTTCTTTCTTTTCAAGCAAATGAGATTATGGGGGAAGAGAAAAGGTAAGCAATCCTCTTCAGTACTAGTAGGGGCAAAACCTATGGTTTGATTCGGAGTTTGATGGCACTCAGTGCCCCAGGTTCGAAAAAATTTGATGAATTGGTGGACCTAGTGAAAGGTCATTTTCAATCAAAGCTCTCAGTCACAATGCAGAGATTTAGGTTTAATTCGCAATATAGAGCCATGGGTGAAACAATTGCATGTTATGTGGCAAATTTGAAGCAGCTAACAGAACATTGTGAGTTCGGTACATCTCTAAATGAAATGCTCAGAGATCGTTTAGTGTGTGGTGTGAATGAGAACACTATTCAGAAAAGCTTATTGTCCAAAGTGAATTTAGATTTCAAGAAGGTGCTAGAGACAACATTGGCCATGGAAAGCACAGTAAGAGATTCAAATGCAATACAAAATGGCACTGTCCTCCACATTGAGCGGGAACCCCCAGGCAAAAAGGGCATGGAAATGCAAGACTCTGCCAAGAAGCGGGAAACAGCCCCCGCTAGTCAAAGAATAAAGAAAAATAACTTAGCAGCAAAATCAAAGAATAATTTTAATAGAGGTGGAAGCAAGCAGTCCTTTAGCGATTGACAGTTTAAAAAAATCGAATGCTACTATTGTCGCAGAACTGGACATATAATGAGACAATGCAAGGAGAGATTCAAGCAGGCTTGTAAACAAAAGAAGAAGCCCAATGAAACCTACAATGTAGAAGAGCCTGAAACAACAAATTCAGACATTTACTCATTGTTTAATCTGAAAGTTGGAAAGACAGAACCAATATTTGTCACAGTGAAAGTAAATGGCAAACCTGTTGGAATGGAAGTGGACATGGGAGTTTTCACTGCAGTAATTGGGGAACATACCTTCAGATATCTGAATAATGGTGAACATCAATTAAGCTTAGAAGAAATAGCTGCCAAACTAAAAACATATACGAGTGAAGGCATTCAATCAAAAGGCATAGCAGAATAACTGTCCATTATGGAAGCCAATTGGCAAAGCCAGTCTTGATGGTGGTAGCAGGTGAAGGGCCAAGCTTCCTGGGGCAAAATTGGTTAAAGGAAATTAAGTTAGAATGGTCTGAAATTTTCCAGTTGAGAGCAATTGGGCTACCAGAGCTTCTCTGAAAGTACGCCACCGTCTTCAGGGATGATCTTGGGAAAATCCAGGGCCTGCAGACAAAAATTCATGTGGATCCAGAAGCAACTCCTTGCTTCATGAAGACCGGTGTCATATGCACTGCAAGATAAAGTTGACACTGAACTGGTCAGACTAAAGAAACTGGGCATTATACAACCTGTTCAGTTCTCAGAATGGGCAGTACCCATAGTCCCTACCAATGCGACCAAAGCGTGCAAATTTGTGGAGACTACAAATAAAATAGCTAAGCTAGACAGGCACGCCATTAAAAAAATCAAAGACCTGTATGCTAAGCTGGCAGGAGGGACAACATACATGAAGCTTGGCATGAATCATGCTTATCAACAACTAGAGTTGGATATTTCCTCCCAGGAATTTGCCACAATTAATGCCCACAAATTGTTGTACCAATATACACGATTGTCTTTCAGTGTCTCCTCAGCTTATGCATCATTCATTGAATAATGGAAATCTTACTGCAGGGACTGCCCCGGTTGTAGTCTATTTAGATGATGTATTAGTGACAGGATTCACTGAAAACAAGCACTTGGCAAACTTAGAAGAAGACTTAAAACATTTCTTGCAAACTTGAGTGACTTTAAAAAAAGAGAAGTGCACATTCCAAGTGAGGGAGATAATCTATTTGGGTCACCGGGTAGATTCATAGGGTCTCCACCTGGTTGAGGAGAAAGTGACAGCCATAAAACAGGCGCCTACACCAAAGAACACCTCAGGACTCAAATCATTCTTATGAATGATCAGTTATTCTGGGTGGTTCTTATCCAATTTGTCTACATTGCTGGCCCCTGTGCATTCTCTACTTAAAAAGAGCCAACGTTGGCGTTGGGAGGTGCCCCAGAAAGAAGCTTTCATAAAAGTGAAACAATTGTTGCACTTGTCCAATCTATTAGTGCATTATGACCATACAAAACAATTGGTGCTGACATGTGATGCATCTGCCTATGGAATGGGAGCAGTGCTCTTAAATTGGATGGACGATGACACAGAATGGTCAATAGGTAATGTATCAGGACAGCAGAAAAGAGATACTCACAGATAGAGAAAGAAAGCCTGTCAATCACCTTTGGTGTCAAGAAATTTCTCCACTATGTACACAACCGCCATTTTACAATCATTTCAGACCACAAACCATTGCTAGGATTGTTTAGTGAGCACAAGGTGAAACCACCCATAACTTTGGCAAGAATACAACGATGGGCTTTAATTCAGGCAGCATACAAATACACTGTCCTACATAGGCCTGGCAATCAAATCGCAAACTTAGTCATTTGTCTTTACAAGAAAATGATGAGCATGTCCCAGTTCCACAGGAACTTGTTTTACTGTTAAATTTCTTAGATTTGTCACCGGTATGTGCTCGACAGATCAGAGACTGGATAAGTAGGAACCCAGTCCTATCTCAAATACAAGAACAAGTGCTACATCATTGGTCACAGGAGCCCATATCTGATTAAATGATACCGCACTTCAACAGAAGACATGAAATAACCAGCCAGGGTGGGATCTTACTGTGGGGAACACAAGTTCAAAGGGAAGTTTATCACTTTTAATTGAACTACACGTTGCACATCCTGGAATTTTCTGAATGAAGACCATAGCACACAGCTATCTATGGTGACCTGGGATTGATGGTGAAACAGAGAGTTTAGTAAAGCACTGTGTGCAATGCCAGCAGCTGCAAAAGTTGCCAGTGACAGCTCCATTACACCCATGAAAGTGGCCAAGTAGACCCTGGCTGTGGTTACATTGGACCTTTCCTGGGAACAATGTCGATGCTCATTCGAAATGGTTGGACATATATGAGGTGAAGTCACCAACATTGGCTGCTACAATTGAGAAACTACATCAAAGCTTTGCCATTCATGGGCTACCAGAAGCAGTCCTTTCTAATAATGACGCAGCATTTACGAGTGCTGAGTTTCAACGGTTTAACAGCCTCAGTGGTATCACCCATGTAAAAACTGCACCGTACCACCCTTCACCAAATGGACTGGCCAAAAGGGCGGTTCAAACGTTCAAGGCAGGCATGAAAAAACTAACTGGCGATTCCTTAGCAACCAAGCTAGCACGCTTTATTTTTCATTACAGGACTACCCCTCACAAAACAACAGGTGTCACACCTGTGGAGTTATTGTTGAAATGCCATCTCAGGATGAGATTGAGCTGAATAATGCTGAATTTAGAGGGGAAGGTGGGAAGGAGTCAGGGAAACCAGAAAACTAGACACGGCTGGCATAGTCATGAGGGGAAATTTACCGTGGGAGAGATGGTATTTTTTTTATTATTCATTTATGAGATGTGGACTTCGCTGGCTGGGCCAGAATTTATTGTCCATCCATAGTTGCCCTTGAGAAGGTGGTGGTGAGCTGCCTTCTTGAACCATTGCAGTCCATGTGGTGTAGATACACCCATAGTGTTGTTAGGAAGTGACCCGCAACAGTGATGGAACGGCGATATATTTCCAAATCAGGATGGTGAGTGAGTTGGAGGGGAATTTCCAGGCTATGGTGTTCCCATCTATCTGCTGCCCTTGTCCTTCTAGGTGGTAGTGGTCATGGGTTTGGAAGGTGCTATCTAAGGAGCCTTTTTGAATTCCTGCAGTGCATTTTGTAGATGGAACACACTGCTGCTACTGTGCGTCGGTGGTGGAGGGAGTGAATGTTTGTGGATGTGGTGCCAATCAAGCCGACTGCTTGTCCTGGATGGTGTCAAGCTTCTTCAGTGTTGTAGGAGCTGCACTCATCCAGGCAAGTGGGGAGTACTCCATCACATTCCTGACTTGTGTCTTGTAGATGGTGAACAGGCTTTGGGGAGTCATGAGGCGAATTACTCATTACACGATTCCTAGCCTCTGACCTGCTCTTGTAGCTACAGTATTTATATGGCTAGTCCAGTTCAGTTTCTGGTCGATGGTAACCCCCAGGATGTTGATAGTGGGGGATTCAGTGATGGTAATGCCTTTGAACATCAAGGGGCGATGGTTGGATTCTCTTTTGTTGGAGATGGTCATTGCCTGACACTTGTGTGGCACGAATGTTACTTGCCACTTGTCAGCCCAAGCCTGGATATTGTCCAGGTCTTGCTGCATTTGGACATGGGCTGCTTCAGGACTGCTTCATAGACAGCTACGTGAAGAACTTCGGAGAAGGAGCAAAGTGGTTACTGGGTGAAATAAGTGCGGTGACTGGACCTCTAATTTACCACGTGGAAGTGGAAGGCCGGGTCATCTGTAAACATGTGGACCATTTAAGGAAGAGAGAGACAAATCACCAAGGTTTGCTTCCACCAGTGATCATGACCGCGTCTGCATTTCCTGTTGAGGACACTCAACCCAGGACTGATATGTCTGTTGTTCCTGTAAGAGTTGAGAATACAGAACTGCAGGTGCCACCGAAGCACCTGATGTTCAGACAACTCCAGAGAAGAAGGTTCCTGACAAAGCATCTGAAGTTGTGGAGCTGTGACGTTTCACCAGGAAACCATCTGACAGACTGAACTTGCAAATTCCTTACTCAGTGTAAAATTATGTTGTCTTAAAAAATATGTACTTGTAAATATAAAATGTATAACCAAGCTGAAAGAGGAGAAATGTAGTGATTGTGATTTTATTTAGTGTCTAATGTACCTTTAAGAATAATGCTTGTTGAGGAAGATCACATGATCTGTAATAACCAACAAGACAGTAGTGCGGGCTACCTCAGCAGTCAGCGTAGAGATAGATTTGGGGTTGAAAGCACACGTGTAGTTTTTGCTGGGTACATTGTAAATAAACTTAATGTTTCCACCCAAGAAGTGTCTGCATATCAATTCTATCAACAGTAGCAACTCGGCCACCCTTACAATAAGGACCCTTCCTCAGAAAATGGACCCCACCTGATGCATTAACCAGTCTTTCTCCTCAAAACGCCGGTGATTTTTCATTTCAGATTTTCTCCATTTATGTTTTTTTTAATCTGTAGCATTCCACAATAGATTGAAGAAGTTAGAATGTTCAATAGTAAAGTGTTAACAATTAGAACATGAACATATGTTATCCTTGGAAAATGTTGCAGAGGGTCATTATAGTTATGTTTGTTATTAGTGTTTATATTAATGTGATACTGAATATTCTGGCCTGTGAATTTTATATGATAGAATGCCAAATTAATCAATTTTTAGTATGTATATTTCTATAAGCATCTAATTCCATTGTACCAACATTTTACTGTTGTGCTGAAAGAAATACTGTGAGTCAAGGGGCATTCTCTCTGGCATTAAATCATAGAATTATAGAATTATAGAATTATACCACACAGAACGGGGCTTTTCAGTCCATCATGCCTGTGTTGGATCTTTGGAAGAGCTATCTAATTAGTCCTACACCCCTACTCTTTCTTCATAGCCTTGCAAATTTTTCTCATTCATGTACTTATCCAGTTCCATCTTCAAGGTTAACTTGCAAATAGCAAGCAGTACACCCATGATAAGTCGCCACTGATAAAAGACTGTAAAAAAAAAGTCCCTTCATGTCATCTCTGGTTCTTTTGCTAATCACTTTAAATCTGTGTCCCTGGTTAATGACCCTTCTACCACTGGAAACAGTTTGTGCTCATTAACGCTATCAAAACAACTCATGATTTTGAACATTTTATCAAATTCCCTCTTATCTTTCTCTGAAGTCCTTCATCACTGATACCATTCCACTAAATCTCTTCTGCACCTTCCCTAAAGCCTTGAAATTCTTCCTACGGTGTGGTAAATATGGATTGACAGAAGGCATTTGATAAGACTCCACATGAGAGATTATTAGCAATAATGAGAGCATGTGGAATTGGAGGTAATCCTGTGCTGTGTTTGTAATCGGTTGGAATGCAGGAGTCAGAGAGTTGAAGTGAAGGGAATGCACATAGAATGGTGAATGTGATAAGTTGTGTTCCCTAGGATCTGTACTGGGGCCTCAGCTTTTCACCATATGTATCAATGATATAGACAAAGGAATAGAAAGTTGTATAACCAAATGCAGATGATTCTAAATTAGATGCACAGTAATATGTGGGTGTGTGGATGGGAGCACAGATTTACAAAAGGACAAAAGACAGATACAGTGAGTCAGATCAGCTATGGCAGATATGGTACAACCTGGGGAAGTGTGAGGTAATTCACTTTGGATTCAAGAAAGACAAGTTAGAGTATTCTCTGAATGGCGAGGGACTAGACACTGTAAAGAAGAAAAAGGGATTCAGGTGGCCAAGAACACTAATCACTAAAAGCTAGTGCACAAATTCAAAAAGCAATCAAAGGGCTAATGGAATATTGGCTTTTATCTTGAGGGATTTGGAATACATAAGGTGGAAGTTAAGCATTCAGCACCGGGCACTGCAAATCAACAAGGGCATATTGGCCAGGGAAACAGCACAAATTCACCAGAATGAAATCAAAGCTTAAAGAGTTAAATTACAGGCACAGATTAGGTAAACCTGGAAATGCTATAAATTTTCAACAGGTCTGACAGCATCTGTGGAGAGAGAAACAGAGTCAGTGGCCCAAGTCTTCTGATCAGGATTGGAACCCATATTTCTGACTCTGATCAGACAAAAAATGACCCACTTACCACACTTCAATTATTTTGGGGAATCTTCCAGTTGAGGGTCTTTCCCGTACTGAGTCAGTTTGGAAATCTTGGAGGGAACAACTGAGAAAATCCGCACAGAATCCTGTAATCAATTTGATGTACCGGACAGGTTTCTTACTTGAAACATATAGCTTTATTACAGAGCTCTTTTAGAAGCTACATGCTTGAATCAGGTCCACGACTAGAAAGCTCCATGCACCACCTACCCCCCCACCCCATCCCCCCCCCTCCCCGGTTTATCTGCGCTTAGGGCTCATTTGTCAAAACAATCAAATGCCCCCTAATAGGTGGTAGGAAAGGTTATACCTTCTATCCCTACATTTCCTCCCCCTTTAGTTTTTTTACATTTCATATTTACAAAAACCATTTTAACATATAACATATACTTTTATACACAGGTCAGGTGATTAAAGATTAAGCCTCTGAGGTGGTTTTCTAATTTAGTTAGAGCGGCATAGCTTTACCACTTGAGATTCTCTCACTGGATTGACATGATCAGGAACTGCCACATCGGGTACACCCATACAAAGTGGCAGTTCAGGATTAGGCAATTCTACAGAGACATCAGGTATGTCTATTCTAGGTCGACTTGTCACCTCAGGGATTAAAGGTTTGACATCAATTACAGGCGGAATAACTGGTTGTTGGAATGTCTCTCTACTCCTTAGGTGATCCACATGTTTTCGAAAAATCCGGTCTTCCCCTTCCACTTGGAATGACAAGGGCCCAGTTTCTGAGACAATTATACCAGGAACTCAACTAGGACCTTTTCCTAAATTCCCTTGAAAACTGTATCTCCTACAGTAAATTGGCTGATTGGGAGGAAGCAGAGGGTGATGTTCGAGGGGTGTTTTTGTGACTGGATGTCTGTGTCCAGTGGGGTTCCACAGGGATCGGTGTTGGGTCCCTTGCTGTTTGTCGTATATATAAATGATTTAGACTTGAATGTTGGAGGGTTGATCAGTAAGTTCGCGGATGACACGAAAATTGGTGGGGTGGTAAATAGTGAGGAGGATAGCCTTAGATTGCAGGAGGATATAGATGGGCTGGTCAGATGGGCTGATCAGTGGCAAATGAAATTTAATCTGGATAAGTGTGAGGTGATGCACTTGGGCAGGAATACACGATGAATGGCAGGACCCTGGGAAGTACCGAGGATCAGAAGGACCTTGGTGTGCATGTCCACCGGTCCCTTAAGATAGTGGGACAGGTAGATAAGGTGGTTAAGAAGGCATATGGGATACTTGCCTTTATTAGCCAAGGCATAGAATATAAGATCAGGGAGGTTATGCTGGAACTGTATAAAATGCTGGTTAGGCTAGAGTATTGCATGCAGTTCTGGAATCTGCATTATAGGAAAGATGTGATTGCACTAGAGAAAATGCAGAGGAGATTTACCAGGATGTTGCCTGGGCTGGAGAGTTTTAGTTATGAGGAGAGATTGGATAGACTGGGGTTATTTTCCTCGGAGCAGAGGAGATTGAGGGGGGACATGATTGAGGTGTAGGGCATAGATAGGGTAGACAGGAAGGAACTTTTCCCCTTGGTGGCGGGATCAATAACCAGGAGGCATAGAGTTAAGGTAGGGGGCAGAGATGTGAGGAAGATTTTTTTCACCCAGAGGTTGGTGGGAATCTGGAACTCACTGCCTGAAAGGGTGGTAGAGGCAGAAACCCTTATAACATTTAAGAGGTATTTGGATGTGCACTTGCGATGCCATGGCATACAAGGCTATGGGCCTAGTGCTGGAAAATGGGAAGAGAAGAGTTAGGTACTTGTTTGACCAGCGCAAACTTGATGGGCCAAAGGGCCTTTTTCTGTGCTGTAGACCTCTATGACTCTATGAGTAAATCTTTGAGCTTTGCTATGCATTTTGCGATTCAATTTTTGCTTACTCTGATTCTTTTCTACCTTCCCCTCTAAGTTTGGAAACACCACACTTAACCTTGTACGTAGGCAGCTTTTCACCAGTAATAAAGACGGTGTTGGACCCTTAGTTGTATGAGCAGTTGCACGATAGTTGAGAAGAAAACAGGAAAATTGAGTTTCTAGAGTGCCTTTGGATAACCTCTTCATTCTTGATTTGAAGTTTGCACAGCTCTTTCAGCTAACCCATTTGATGAGGGATGATATGATGCTGTTTTAATATATTTAATTCCATGTATGCATGAATGTCTGGAATTCTGTACTAGTGAAGGCAGTACCATTATCCGAAACAATCACTTCCAGCAGGCCATGTGTACTAAAACATTGGCACAGCTTTTCAATAGCTGCACATGATGTTAGTGATCTAACTTCACACATATCCATCCACTTAGAATGTGCATTGATAATCAATAAAAACATGGTACCTAAAAATGGTCCTACATAATCAATATGTAGTCTAACCCAGGTTCGACCAGGCCACTCCCACAGATGTAGTAGGGCTGAAATGGGCAACTTCTGTTGCAGTTGACAATGGAGACAGTTCTTGACCATGCTTTCAATGTCACTGTCAATGCCTGGCCATCAGACATAGCTTTGCGCAAGCACTTTCATCTTTGATATGCCTGGATACACACTATGAAGCTTGGTCAAGAGTTGTTCTCTTCCTTGTGATGGAACGCGACTCTTGATTCCCACAACAAAATTCCACCATGACAACTTAACTCTGTTTCTCAGGCATGGAATGGTCTCAGCTCTTCAGGTACAGGTGAATTTGACCACCCTTGCAAAACAAGGTCTCTGACTTTTGACAAAATTGGATCTCTGTTCACCCAATTTTTAATTTGCTTCACACACACAGGCAAAGAATCCAAGAAATTCAGCACAAGCACAACTTCTTGTGGCACTGGAGCATGTACAGTGCTACCTGGTAACGGAAGACAACTGAGTGCATCTGCTTTTGCAATATTCAAGCCAGGACTGTGCATAAAGGTATATTCATACGCAAATAGTATCAAAGCCCAACATTGAATTCTTGCTGATGCTATTGGTGGAATTGCCTTATCCTCACTGAATAAACCCATTAATGGTTTATGCTCCGATGCAATGGTGAAATATCGACCATGCAAATACTGATGGAATTTTTTCATTCTGAATATTATATTCAGGATAAACCTTCCTTTTCTAGGTGTGAATAACCCTTCTCGGCTGCAGAACCGAGACCCAGCCTATTGGCCTTTTGGATTTGATTTCTATACTTTCTTCTTCTGTTTACCACAGAGTTTTGTCTCGTCCTTCATTTTGACTTCACAGTTGGCCAAATTTCTCTCTGGTGAAATCTTAACTTGATTCAGTTCAGTGGTTGAACTACCCATGGCTTCATTACCCACTTTCATCTTAGAAAGTTCCACGACTTATCCTTCTAGTGCCTCTTTTATTTCATTTAGCTGATTCTTCAGTTCTTCTGTCTCCTTCTTGTATCTTTTGACTTCCTCCTGGAATATTGAAAATTGTTGAGTCTTCTCTGCCAATTGTTTCTTCAGCTTGTTCAGAGGGGCACCAATTTCGATTTGTTTCTCTTGATGATTTTCCAGTGGAACTAATCCCGGCCTGAGGGATCCTTGCATCTTGTGAAGATCCTTCGATTCTCCTAACTTATTCCAAAATACACTGTCATACTCCCTTGTCAACTCAGGAACTCTTCCTGTTCTCACTTGAAATATTTCAGACAAGTCGAGCTTAATTTTTTGTAAGCAGTTGAGGTCCAGAAAACTAAGTCCTTCACCTGTTACAATGGTCACAGGCAGCTGGGCTGTCTGTTGCCTATAGGGCACAGGTACTGAGGTGATGCCCTTTATCTGTATGGATTCTCCAGTGTATGTCTTCAATTGTATAAATGGTTTGCTCTAGATTCAGTGGTGGGTACCTTCGTTTAGGTATTTAAATGTGTGCTCTTCCACCACTGTGATCGAGGCTTCCATATCTACCTCCATTACTAGTGGCTTCCCATTCATTTGAATGGTGACAGTTATTGGATCAATTTTTACTGATTAGACATTGTACAGGGAATAGATATCGGTATCGGCAGATTCAGGTTCTGTTATATTATTCACTTCAATCATTTTGAGTCAGCTGTCTTATGGGCTGTCTCGATTTCACCCTGCATTGCTTTATTACGTACCTTTTTTTATGGTAGGAATGGAATTCTGCCTTCTTGAATCTGTAGGTGTTCGGTACATGGTTACCCCCACATCTGTAACAGATTAACATTGGAGTAACTGCTGAAATGCTTCCACTAGGCCTTTACATTTTTTGAGCAGTAGAGACTGTTTCCTGCTTTGCTGCTGTCTCTTTGGTTTTCGCCCCATGCCTGGTGGTAGGTTCCCACCCCAACTGAACAGCGTCACCGTGTTGCACATTCTGTAAAGCCTATGAGTCTCTCGCAGCACTCTCCATGGCTGGCACTATTTCCATGGCGCACTTCAAATTGATGTTAACTTCGGCAAGTAAATGGCATTGAATGGCGTTGTCGTGAACGCCACAAACCAATCATTCCAGCAACATGTCTTTGAATGTGTCTCCGAAGTTGCAGCGCTCAGTCAACTGCTTTGACTTTGCTATATAAATGGCGATGGATTCTCCCAGGGTCCTTACTCAGGAGCTAAACTTAAACCTTTGCATTATTACCGATGGCTTCTGCTGAGAATGTGTCTTCACGAGGTCTACCAATTTGTTAAAAGGTTTAGAATTGGGCGTATTTGGGGCTGTCAGGCTACAGATGAGGCTATATGTCTTGCTACCACATACACTCAAAATAATTGTTTCCTGCTTCTCCTCTGCAGTTATTTCATTCGCCATGAAATGAAAACATAGGCGGTCTACGTACTGACGCCGGTCTTCCATGGGCGCATCATAAGGGTCGATTCTGCTGAAGAGTGGCATAACTGGTGAGTATACTTTCCTTTCTTTGTTAAGAATTGATGTAATTACATTCGCAAGGTGAGGCGCAGCATCGGAGCTATTTTACCCTTGTCGCCAAATGTAATGAACTTGATGTACTGGACAGGTTTTTCACTTGAAACGGATAATTTTATTACAGAGCTCAGTTAGAAGCTACATGCTTGAACCAGATCCATGACTAGAAAGCTCCCCCAACCCACTTACCCAGGATTACCCGCGCTTGGGGCTCATTCATCAGAACAATCACGTGACCTCTAATAGGCAGTAGGAAAGGTTATACCTTCAATCACCACACCCCCTTTTTATGACACTAGCTGCTGGTAAGTAAAAAGTTTGAATGTCCAAAATCTTGTTTGAAAAGCTGAGGAGAGAGGGTAAGTGTATAAGGGGGTAGGGTGGTTGAGGTGAGGGGATAAGGGGGTAGGGTAGGCGAGGTAAGTGGGTAAGGGGGTAGGATGGGTAAGGTTAGGGGGAGGCGATGGAGTACTGGTATTGTCACTTGACCGGTGATCCAGAAACCCAGGGATAATGCTCTGGGGACCTGGGTTCAAATTTTGAATTTGAATCCAATTTTAAAAAAAATCTGGAATTAAAAAGTCAAATGACAATTGTGAAACCATTGTTGATTGCCCTAAAAACCCATCTGGTTCACTAATGTCCTTTAGGGAAGGGAATCTGCCGTCCTTACCTGGTCTGGCCTACATGTGACTCCAGACCCACAGCAGTGTGCTGATCTTAATCTTAAATGCCCTCTGAACAAGGGCAATTGGGGATGGGCAATAAATGTTGGTTGAGCCAGCAACACCACGTCCCATGAACGAAGAAAAAGGCAAGGGGGAAGGGTGGCAGCTGAGTTGGGTCGTAAGGTCGGGTTAGGGGGAGTTGGGAGATTGTGGGGGGGCGGTGGGGGGAGTCGGGTGGTGGGAACTAGTCAGGTCGTGTTGGGGGCAGTCGGTGGTTCTCGGGGGATCGGGGAGTTAGTTGATGGATCAGAGGGGAGTTTGGGGGGGTCAATGTGAGTGACTGAGAGATCAGTTTATAGTTTCCTAGGAATTAGGCTAGGATTCTTGTGTTGAACATTTCCTGGGTAACTATTAGGTAAGTAAATCAGAACTACCCAAAGTCTCCGGCTCTTAATCAGAGTTATAGACTTTTTTGGAGGGCCCTGGGAAGCAGGGAAATGGCCCATCGGAAGTTCAAACTTCCTGGGCAATTTCCACAGACTCATTGTGTTGGGACATCCAAGGGGTCCTGTAGCAATGTGCTTCAGGCTGATGACCTTTGAAAGGTCATTGGCCTGAAACGTTAACTCTGTTTCCCTCTCAAAATATTGCCAGACCCATTGAGCACTTCCAGCATTTTCGATTTCTATTTCAGATTTCCAGCATCTGCAGTATTCTGCTTTTAGATTCTATTCCCATGAACTAGATTCGAGAAGTTGTCTCTGCTCTGATCCAGGCTAAGAAGTTTCAGTATTAAAATTAGATTTAGAAATTCAGGAGTAAAATCAGGAAGTAGTTTTTTGTAACTGTACAAGT
Source organism: Cetorhinus maximus (assembly GCF_964194155.1). NCBI lineage: Eukaryota > Metazoa > Chordata > Chondrichthyes > Lamniformes > Cetorhinidae > Cetorhinus > Cetorhinus maximus. Next base: position 193,983,332 of record NC_135879.1, read on the forward strand.
GATAGTGCAAGGGTTGAATTCTTTCCCCAAAAAATTTCCATGGATCATGGCTCAGTTAAAATTCCCAAGGCTGAAATCAATCATTTTTTATTGTGTTAGTATATTAAGGATATGGATCAAAGGTGTGTAAATGAAGTTGAGGTACAGTATATAACTCATTAGTGGAACAGATTAAGGGATTAAATGGCCTACTCCTGCTCCTATGTTCTTGTGTGAACCAAAAAGGCAAAATATGATCCAGGACATCATTCAGGACAAAGCAGCATGCTTGATTGGCACCACATCTTACAATGTACTCCCTTCACCACTGGTGCCTCGTGATTACTGTGTGCACCATTTAAAAGATGCACTGCAACAACTGCCAAAGCTTCTTCAATACCTCCAAAATACCTCCAAAAACCTGCAACCTCTACCTCCGAGAAAGACAAGGGCAGTTGGTGCAAGGGAATACCACCATCTGCATGTTCAATTCCAAGTCATACTGCATGCTGACTTAGGAATGTATCAAGTGTTCCTTTATCATCCAAAATGGTGGAATCATGAGGGAGACAATGGGATAGTGGGAATGTGACTGGACTGGTAATCCAAAGGCGCAGGCTAATCCTCTGGGGGCATGGGTTAAATTCCTCCCACAGCAGTGGTGGAATTTAAATTCAATGAATAAATCTGGACTATAAAGGTATTCTCAGTAGTGGTGACCATGACAACTATTTATTGTTGCAATCCATCTGGATCACTAATGTTCTTTAGGGAAGGAAATCTGCCATCCTTACCTGATCTGGCCTACACCTGACTCTGGATCCATTGTAGTTGCGACTTAACTGTTCTCTGAAATGGCAAGCCATCAGTTCAAGGAAAATTAGGGATGGCAATAAATGCTGGCTTTGCCACGACATCACAAGAAAGAATAAAAAAACCCTCCTACCTATTAGCACTGTAGGTGTACCTATACGACACTGATTTCTGCGGTTCAATAAGGTGTCTCACCACCAGTACCTGAAGGGCAAATAGAGATGGGCATTTAATGTTGATCTTACCACTGATGAATGAAAATGTTTATCATCAAAGCTCAAAAGCTGTCCATTTTTGGCCTGAAGCTCTCAGAGCCATTCTTTCAAGAAATCCTGACATTGATGTTTCTTATGGGACAGTGCATATAATTTAAATATTCTTAATTTCTCAATTGAAGCTCAATCCAAAAAGCTGAGTGAGCTGCAAAATAAACAACCAGCAAAAGCATTGTGATACACGATGGTACTAAACAATGACATAGGGCTGAATCGTCCCAGATTTGCACTATGTGCGGAAGCGGGCGTGAAAAAATACATTTTACCCGTCGCCCGCAATGGTGGGTTTTCGCACTGTATCGTCCACCTCAAGCCTGATTAATTATGCAGCCACAGGAAACAAGTCGTCTCACTGATGGGCAGCCTCTGAATTGCCAGCCACACTGTTATCTCACCGTTTCCTCATTCCGGGTGCCATATCTAAACTGCAGCCGCACATACAGTTCTCAATGCTTACAGCCCAGGACTGCTCTAGTGAAGACATGGCCCTGAAAGACAGGAAGAGTTCAGTGACCCGTCACTGGAATGTCTTTTGGAGGCCCACCATGACATCCTCCACCCCCGCTCTGACCACAGGAGGTCCAGCAATCTCACCACTCCGGCCTGGGAGGCAGTGGCAGTGGTGGTCAGTGGCAGCGCTACACAGAAGAGATTGACCATCCAGTGCAGTAAGAGGATGAATGATCTCATCTGTGCCACCAGGTTAAGTCAACCATCTCATCACTCAAAACTCAGACACTCAAGCCCATCACACATTCACTGGCATCTCACTCACTGCCAGCTCAAGGGACATAACAACTCACTCTCTCACACACACCCTCACATCTCCATCTGGCCTTACCTTCTTTGGAGACTGCCTCCTTAGCCCTCACCATCTTGAGAACATTTATACAGATCAAAAGGTGCCCCCACACACAACGTGGGATAGTCCCTTCTCTGGTACAGCCTTTGCCCGGCAGCCTCTTCCCTTGCCTGAAGCCGCTTCTGCCCCTTCCCCAAGCAAGCTCTAGCACTATTGCTATTGAAAAGCCACCCCCGCCTAACGGTTGGACTGGTAGGTAGAGATCTGCCCGTGAGCACCCTCTAAAAGTGGTGTGGTGCTGCCCGCAAGGACTGGCACTGATGACCACAAGTGCTGCCTGAAGCAAGGTAACCTTTCACCCCCTTGTTAATCAAGAATCTATCTAGCTCTGCTTCAAAATATTCAAAGACTCTGTTTCACTACCTTTTGAGGAAGAGAGTTCCAAAGACTCACGAGCCTCTGAGAGAAAAACATTCTCCTCATCTCTGTCTTAAATGCGTGACCCCTTGTTTTTAAACAGTGACCCCCTAGTTCTAGATTCTTCCACAAGAGGAAACGTCCTCTCCACATCCACCCTGTCAAGATCCCTCAGGATCTTAAACGTTTTAATCAAGTCATTCAGTGGTTACCAGCCTAACCTGTCTAACCTTTCCTCAAAAGACAATCTGCCCGCTCCTGGTATTAGTCTTGTAAACCTTCCCTGAACTGCCTCTAATGCATTTACATCTTTCTTTAAATAAGGAGACCAGCACTGTACACAGTACTCCAGATGTGTTTTCCCACCAGTGCCCTGTACAACTGAAGCATAACCTCCCTTCTTCTGTAATCAATTCCCCTCACAATAAATGATAACATTCTATTAGCTTTTCTAATTACCTGCTGTACCTGCATACTAACCTTTTGTGATTCATGCACGAGGACACCCAGATCCCTCTGAATCTCAGAGCTTTGCATTCTCTCACCATTTAGATAATAAACTTTTTAAAAATTCTTCCTGATGGCCATGAGACACCTTATTGAATCTTTGCAAGCTATGTGGCAAGCATGGCTAATCTTTGCATTAACTCCATTTATCTGCCTTGGCTCCATATCTCTTCATACCCTTACCTAACACAAATCTATCAATCTGTCTATCAATCTGTCTTGAAAATTTGAATTAACTGTGCATAATTATTGTGTTTTTGACAAAGGGCTAAATTAGTAAAATCATTGATTGTTATATGAGTCATGTTTGTAATTATCACCATCAGATAAGAACTGTCACAGCACCGAGCTATGAACTTGAAGAGAGCCTCAGTCAAAATTAAATTTTTTGGAATACATTGTTGAATCAATGTGCTGTCACTCTTATCAAACTCTGTTTTGAGATTGTCAGTCATTTTGATTCCAGTTTATTGTTAAGCAGAATATATCTATCATGCAGTTAAAATGTATTTGATTAAATACACAGTCCAGAAAGAAAGAACTTGTATTGATATACCACCTTTCATTAGCTGAGGATGTCTTCAAAACATTTCAAAGCCACTGAACAACTATTGAAATGTAGTTGTAATGTTGGGAGATGAGGCAGCCAATTTGCATTGCAAGGTTCCACAAACAATGAGATAAATGACCAGGTAATTATTTTGAGGCATAAATTGGGTACTAATTGAGGCATAAATATTGGCCAAGGCAGGGGAGAACACCACAGCTCTGCTTTGAAAAGTGTCATGGGTTCCTTTATGTACACCTGAGAGGGTTGTCAGGACCTTAGTTTAAACAAAAGACAGTGCAGCATTTGATCATTACCACATTGAAGTATCAACCTCAATTATATGCTCAAGCTTCAGGAGTAGGACTTGAATCACAACCTTTTAACACAAAGGTGAAAGTGCTATCACTGAGCCAAGACTGGCATTCAAAAAGTCATAGGCCTGAATTTTACCTTCGGCGTGTGGGTGTGTGCCGGACACGCTGTAACATAATACGACGCTCGATGACATTGGGCGTGCGACCCAACGTTATGGTGCACTTGCACAATATTTCATTCGAGAGCGCACGCTGGAGTCAGCTGCGCATTTACCGATATTTGAAAGGCCTATTAAGGCCATTAAGGACCTCATTAACTTGAAATTTACACTGCCTGTCCAGCCTAATGGTTGGCGGGCAGGCGAAAAGACCAAGCGGCCTTTACATTTTTTAGGAAACCTCATCCACGAGCAGGATAAGGTTTCCTTAAGCTATTACAAATTAAATAACAACTTTCTTTTGAAATTAAAAACATGTCCCATCTCATGTGACACAGCCACATGAGGGGACATGTTTCATTAAATTTTTGATGTCTTTATTTATTTTTTTAAAAAGCGCTTCAATCTCCCTGAGGCAGCTCTGTGCCTCAGGGAGACTGAAGCGCTCTTTCGCGTGCATGTCGTGCACTAGACCTGACTCTCCCTCCTCCCCCCACCCGCACTGGTATCGCTGAGTGCTACCGCTTGCAATCCACGCAAGGCGGGCCTTAACTGGCCCGCCTGGGTGAAAACGCACTGCAGAGCCGATCACGGGCAGTGGTCAGCTCCCTGACCTCCCCCGCCCACTCACCCCAAGCATGCCTGACGCGGGAAAAATTCAGGCCTTAGGTTTGATCCCCTGGTTTGTGCTCAATTAGCTGATTTCAGTCAGAGCACCAATCATGGCTTCACCATTGTCAATATGTTATTGGAGACAGGAAGATCTAGGTTTCCAGCTTCAGATTGCTATCCAATGACCACTGCTGCAAAGCATATGTAGTCATCAAGTAAAGGCAATTTTGGACTCAGCTTGGTGCACCCATAATCAAATAACTTACACATTTAATTGTTAAGATTTACTCACAAAGAATAGAGTAGGGAAGCAAAGATTTGTATTAATTAAAACTAATTCCGGCGGAACTGTACCCCAGCATGACACAATGGCCCAGATTTTCAACACGATGGAGAGGCTACACTATTTAACTCACCAGCTGCTTCCACTGAAGTGAGATTTCGGTCAGCCAGGTGTGTGAAACCTGGCATGTGCAGATTAGACCAGGTAAGAGTTGGTCTGATCTTGGTGGATTCATTTGGATAGCCAAGGTACCCCTTTAGAGACCAGAACACCTTTGGGGCAGATAAGACACACTTTATATAAACATTCATACAGACATACAAAATAGGAGCAGAAGTAAGCCTTTCAACCCCTCGAGCCTGCTCCACCATTCGATAAGATCATGGCTGATTTGTTTGTGCTTCAGATTTCACATTCCCATCTACCCCCGATAACCTTTGATTCCCTAGCCTAACAAGAATCTATCTACCTCTGCCTTAAAAATATTCCATGACCCTGCCTCCTTTGCCTTCCAAGGCAGGGGGTTCCAAAGTCGGACAATCCTTTGAGAGAAAAAAAATTCTCCTCATCTCTGCCCTACAAGGGTGACCCCTAATTTTAAAACAGTGTCCCCTAGTTCTGGAATCACCAACAAGAGGAAATAGCCTTTCCTTGTGCACCTTATCAATACTGTTTAGGATCTTATATGCTTCAATAAAGTCACCCCTCACTCTTCTAAACCCCAGTGGAAACAAGCCCAGTCTGTCCAATCTTTCCTCATAAGATGACCTACTCATCCCAAGTATCAATCTTGTAAACGTCCTCTGAACCATCTCCAATGCATTTACATCTTTCTTTAAATAAGGAGACCAAAGCTGCACACAATATTTGAGATTTGGTCTCACCAATGCCCTGCATAACTGAAGCATTTGGTAGAGGTAAGGCACCCTTTGAGATTGTTAAAAGTAAACACAATTGTGCATAAAAAGTGCATAAACTCATTGGAGCTGTCAAGCTGTCAAGGATCTGTCAAAACTGTAAAGCTGCCAAAGCTGTCAAGGAGCTTTTAAAGTTGTCAAAGAACTGTCAAAGGATACTGATTGAGTTGACATGGCGGGTGTAAGGGCAAAGGGTGCCATGAGTTGGCTCTAAGTTGGTATCAGGCAATAAAGGGCCATGGGGGTGTGAGGAGCATAGTGGGTATGAGGGGCTGTGGGGGTGGGTAGAGGGGCAAAGGTTGGCATAGGGGCATGAGAGGCCATTGGCTTGTGGGTGGGGACCATGAGATGGCATAGGTTGGGAATTCGTGAATAGCCGGAAATTCTCCCATCTCTGTCCGCCCGACCTGGAAGCGAAAATCTGGGCCAGAGTGTTCAGAAAGGAGAAAAGTTTTTTTTTCAAATACATTTAGGAATATAGGAACATAGGAATAGGAGTAGGGCATTCAATTCATCAAGCCTGTACTGCAGTTCAATTAGAATATGGCTGATCTGTATCTTAACTCCAAATTATAAAACTTACAAATTTTCAGCACAGCTTTAACTGGACTAAAATCATAAAGGCAGCTTATTATAAGGCCATGAATTTCATTTACTAGAAAAAAAATGCCAATTTTCCATTTGACGTTATTTCAAAACCATATGCTTAAATATTGTATCCCTCTATTGAACTACCTTCTATTACATTTTCAGTTTAATTTTATACACTAGAATTTTTTAATTCTTTCACAGGATGTGGGTATCGTTGACTAGGCCAGCATTTATTGCCCATCCCTAATTGTCCTTGAGAAGGTGGTGGTGAGCTGCCTTCTTGAACCACTGCAGTCCATGTGGTGTAGGTACACCCACAGTGCTGTTAGGGAGGGAGTTCCAGAATTTGGACCCAGTGACAGTGAAGGAAATCACATCTCATCTGAAAGATGGTGGAATGTTCAGGAAATGTCAGGAGCCCCATGGGGACTGTTTTCAACATTGAACTTTACAGGCTGAACGACCAAAGCCTTCAGACTTATTGTTGCAGAAGACAGAACCAAGCAAAGTTCAATGCAAAGCAAATTGTTATGGGATAAAAACAGTATACCTGGAGATTTACAAGAGCTTATTAACAATTGTTGGTGTGTGTTTTCCAGATATTTGTTGTGGGCATTGTTATGGCTTGTTGTGACAGTCATGTAGCAATATCATCACTAGTCAGACATCACAATGGACTCAATGAGAAGTTATTTTATTCCGCCTGGATATAAAGGCTGGAAATTTATCAAAAGGTAGGATGTCCTGCCTCAGGAACTGAAAGCAGGACCCAAGACCATGTGGGTTGGTGGTGGAATTCTGGCTGCATTTTATCATGTAAGAGGTAATTAAGACACCCCATTAAGAGGCCACCATTGGGCCAACTGTCCAATTGAGGATAACAGCCCAACTCCTGCCCAATCAAAGGGCCAGCAGCTTGGTAGAATTGGCAGTGCCACCAATTGAGATGGCAGACAGTTGTGTCAGAGCTGGGACAGCCATAACGGAGACCCCCCCTTCCCTCCCCTCACCGCCAACCAGGAAACCTGTTGGGAGGCCACAAGGGTTTACCTGGCGGTCTCACCATACAATGGCAGCTCCTTCTGATGCCATTAAAATGCTGACATTTTCCGTGGTGGGAAGTGGCCCTTAATTAGACATTTAATTAGTTTAATTGGTTGCCCGCCTCCAGTTGGCAGATGGCTGCACTGCTGAGATCACTGCCACTGGTAATACCCCATGAGTGACCACTGGTGTGTGGATGGGAGGCATGAGGTGCAGGAAGACAATGGGTTCCCTTCCACCACGTTCCGCCACCATTTTAAGAGGTCGCCAAACTCCCAACCCTTCTCCGGGAGGCTGGTAAAATCAACCCAAGAGTTTAACTAATAGCTGCTCAGGTCTTGAAATGTATTTGCCTAGCATCCTGTGGTTTTCCTCTGCAAATGATGTGGATATTATATTATATTTTATTACATTTAGCTCTTACAGCTATTTTAGCTGTGTACTCTCTAGATCACTTAGCATATCTGAAATGTCATTAACTGATAAACACTGATGACCTATTCCTTTTGATGGACATGGATGATTATATTGTTGAAAGCAGAATGTAGTCTTCAGTTTTTTGTACATTGTAACTAGTTTAAGTAGTTTCCTTTCGAAGAAACACAGTCATCTATGTTGCCCTTTTTTACCCTTTACCGTCACATGGGTAATATGTCCAGGGACTAATTTCCACTCATTAAGGAGATATACTTGATTATTTGAATAATTTCAACCAGCATCTAATTACTTGCATTGACTTTCGTCTGGTGTTAAGTCAATACTCACTGGAGCTGCAAATGGAGCATGATTGACTCAATAGCAATCCTATTTCCAACTGCCCTAAAGAATGCCTGCAGTTTCTTCAGTCTAAAATGCATTTTTATCAGCAGCAGTATAACTGGATGAAAATACAGGCCATAAACCAAAGGGTTGTTGAACTGAAAGGAAACATGAATGTTGCTATTGTCAGACCCAGCAATTTTAATATACAGCTGCATTTTCTCAAATTCATCACTTTGATCTTTTTTATATGATCATCAATACCTTGAACTGGGATGAGAACACTGCAGAAAGCAGAAGAGATCAAGTATATTTAAATGAAACAATGCAGGAAATTAAAAAAAAGATAGACAGCAATGACTCATTATTGTAAAAATAGACATGATACACTATCTGTGAGAAAATATGTTATAGAATTACCCTATCATTACATATTGCATAACTGTGCTTGAATCAACTAGTGCGAATAAGCCTTTTTAATAAAAAAAATGTTAGCAAAGATTTATTTTATCTCAGCTGTTAATTGTGTCCCTTATATACTGAAATCTATAATCACAATGGTATGAAGTAAGCAACATCACATTGTGTCTACTAGGCAGCTACACAGCCTGACAATTTTGTTGTGAAAGCATATAATCAATAAAAAGTGTCCAAGTTACAAAGATTGATCTGCTTGATAGCTGGATTATAGATGGACTGAGGAAAGTGAAATGAGTAAAAGTTGCGTGTGGAAATCTAAGTATGTTGCATTTGTAACGAGAATTACAGAGAATATGCAGCACAGAAACAGCCCATTTGGTGCAACCAGTCCATGCTGGTGTGTATGCTCCATTCAAGCCTCCTCCTATCCTTCTGCATTTAAATATAGCAATGCAAACCTATATACACTTCTCCTTTATATGCTTATCTAGCTTCCCCTTAAATGCACCTGTACTATTCATCTCAACGACTCCCTGTGGCAGCAAATTCCACAATCTCATCATTTTCCAGGAAAATAAGTTTTTTTTTTAATTCTTTCATGGGATGTAGGCTTTGCTAGCTAGGCCAGAATTTATTGCCCATCCCTAATTGTCCTTGAGAAGGTGGTGGTGAGCTGCCTTCTTGAATCGCTGCCATCCGATTTTCCCCCTCCTTTTTGTTTTTTCCAATAATTTATATAGATTTTTCTTTTCTCACCAACTTCCATTATTTTTAAGTGTATTTCCATCCATTGTTTTATCTCTACCTTTTAGCCTATTTCGATCCCTTCCCCCCCACTCCACCCCAACTAGGACTATCTGTACCTTGCTCGTCCTGCTTTCTACCCTTAATTAGCACATTCCTTTAGATAATATCACCACCTTCAACACCTCTTTGTCCTTTTCTCTATGACATCTTTTGGTTATCTCCACCTATCACTGGCCCTCTATCCAGCTCTTCTTGTCCCACCACCCCACCCCACCCCCCCTTAAACCAGCTTATACTTCACCTCTCTTCTATTTTTACTTAGTTCTGTTGAAGGGTCATTTGGACTCGAAACGTTAACTGTGCTCTTCTCTGCAGATGCTGCCAGACCTGCTGAGTTTTTCCAGGTATTTTTGTTTTGTTTTGGATTTCCAGCGTCCACAGTTTTTCGCTTTTATGATGGAGGGTATCCTCAATGTAAAAACAGGACTTTGTCTCCACAAGGATTATGCGGTGGTCACCTCTACTGATACTGTCATGGACAGATGCATGTGCAGCAGGCAGGTTGGTGAGAATGAGGTCAAGTATGTTTTTCCCTCTTGTTAGCTCCCTCACCACTTGCTGCAGACCCAATCTAGCAGCTATGTCCTTTAAGGCTCTGCCAGCTCGGTCAGTTGTGGTGCTACCGAGCTACTCTTGATGATGGACTTTGAAGTCCCCCACCCAGAGTACATTCTCCCCTCTTGCCACTGTCAGTGCTTCCTCCAAGTGGTGTTCAACATGGACGAGCACTGATTCATCAGCTGAGGACAGTCGGTACGTGATAATCAGCTGGAGGTTTCTTGCTCATGTTTGACCTGATGCCATGAGACTTCATGGGGTCCGGAGTCGATGTTGAGGACTCCTAGGCCAACTCCCTACTGACTGTATACCACTGTGCTGCCACCTCTGCTGGGTCTATCCTGCTGGTGGTGCTTGGGACATTGTCTCTTAAGACTGATTCCATGAGCATGATGATGTCAGGCTTGACTAGTCTGTGAGACAGCTCTCCTAATTTTGGTACTAGCCTCCAGATGTTTGTAAGAAGGACTTTGCAGGATCGGCAGGGCTGAGTTTGCCATTGTCGTTTCCGGTGCCTAGGTCAATGCTGGGTGGTCCATCCAGTTCCATTCCTTTTAGGTTTTGTAGAGGTTTGTTATAACTGAGTGGCTTTCTAGGTCATTTCAGAGAGCATTTAAGAGTCAACCACATTGCTGTGGGTCTGGAGTCATATGTCGGCCAGACTAGGTAAGGAAAGCAGATGGCTTTCCCTAAAGGGCATTAGTGAATCAGATGGGTTTTTATGACAATCGTTAGACTTTTGATTCCAGATATTTATTGAATTCAAATTTCACCATCTGCCATGGTAGGAGTCGAACCCAGGTCCCCAAACCTATACCCGAAAAATGTGGAGTTGCTAATTCTGATTAAAGGCATTTACCTGAAACATTATATGGAATTTTACAGGCCCCTCCTGGGATCCAGCATGTGGGTGGGTTGGCAGTGTCTCCTACCTGCCTCCACTGGGACTTTACGAATGGTGGGGGTAAGTGTTGGGCCTCCCAACAATTAATGGCCACTTAAGGGACTCCTCCTGCAGCTGCTGGTATTTTACCATGAATGGGAAGTATCAATGCCACATAGTGAGGTGGCCTTTTAGTGGCTGAGGAGAGGGTCTCTCCTGTTCTGGCATCCCCAGAGGGCACTGCACCACGGTACCCTCCCCATTGTATAATCCATCTCCCAGGTTTGCCAATCCTGATCCCTCACACACCTTCAATGCCTGTCAGCCTGGCCATGGTGAAATTCCATACACACTTGGGCCTCTGGCAGCATGGTTCCTCAGCATTGAGAACTGCCTGCAGATCCAGCAGTAGCCATCACTCCTGGTGATGCTGCTGGGGGAAAAAAAAAGAGATCTGTCAGCCATTTGATTGGCCAGCAGCTCTTGGAGGCGGAGCTTCCTCCTAGATGGAGGCAGAAATATTGCCCTGAGCCAATTAATGGCACAACAGTTATTAAATTGGGTGACCTGGCCAAATGGAGGCTGACTTGCCCCTGCCAGTTCAGTCAGGACTGGGGGATAGTGTCACGGCCTTCACATGAAATACCAACCATAAACTCTGTGCCTCTCTCCATGGATGCTACCAGGCTTGCTGAGCATTTCCAATATCTTCTCTTTTTATTGCAGAATTTACCAGCCACAGTCTTTTGCTTTTATAAACTGGCAGTTTTGTGCTCTGGTTGACACATTACCTGTGACTTATAGCTGATTAATGAGATACTAAAATGAGAAAAACTTTCATTTATATTGTATTTTTTTTCATATTTTTCAGTGGCTAATTGTTGTTATGTAGGCCAACATAGGAGTCATTTTATGCACAGCATGATTCTACAAATAACGAGGATTTAAGCCAGCTAATCTGTTTTTAATGGAATTGGCTATTTTGCCAGTGCATCAGGAGAATATTGTCTTCGTCTCCAAATCATTCCATAGGATATTCAATATCCACCCTAAAGAGGTAAGCAAGGTCATATCTGTCTCTTATTTAAAGCAGCCTGTTTCCACTGAAGCAATGATTATGAGTGTCAGCCTAAGTTCCTGCTCAAGCCCTGGAGTGGAGCTTGAACCTTGAACCTTCTGACCCTGAGGTAGCTGTGCCAAGCTGTTAACTTGAATGATGTTTAGTACCTAATGGGGCAATACTGAAATTTGTGTTAACGCTTCTTTATTCATACCATATATTGCACATTCACTTAAACTAAGATATTTTCTGTGCTGAATAACTTGTGGTTTCAGAATGTATTCATAGATTTGTATTTTTTGTTACTTAATTAATACAGCATAGGCACACTCCATAATCGAAGGGCTCCATTTTCAGAGCATAGTTACGATTCCAATTTCAGATAAGGTTCCGATTTCTGATGAGATTCCAATTTGGACGTTAATGCCTCGCAGACTTCAGGATCAAATAAGTGGTACAAACAAGAATGAACTGTCCTTGCTGCCAATTGAATGGTTTACCAACTGATAACACACTAGCTCACAAATTCTACTAAAGACTAAACATGAGCCTATAATTTTACTATGTTGTGGAGTATTGTAATTTTAACTATGTGTAGGCCAACAGTTCAAATAAATGTTGAGTAGCCTGTCTACACTAGGAATTCTGCTTCCACGCATGAAGAGGACAAACTACAGCATCTCCAATGCATGCCTCACACCGTTACTCTTGCAATCTAATCTGCCCTCTCATTGGGCTGGATTTTCTGCCCCCTCATCAATGGGGTTTGAAGGTGAGCCACATAAAATCCAGTGAGTGGCCTTCCTGACACCTACCCACCCACCCCCGACCTGTCTGAAATCTTATGGGGTAGGGGAAGACGTTGGGCCTGCTCTTATGCCTATTGAAGCCCTTAAGTGCCTTTTCCCACCACTTGTGGTGGGGAGAAGCATTAGCTGCACAGGCTGGTGTCAGGCAAGTCGGGAGCATCCTTTGCGGGTCCTATGGACTCACCAGAGACACCCCCTCAAACATCACCCTCCCCTTTAACCATCCCCCTCCCCCCACCACCACCGGCTTCTTGAACGCAACCTCCCACCAGCCCCTCACCCACATTTCACCAAGACCCCCGACCCCAGACTTACCTGGGCTCCTCAGCTACATAGTGCCTATGGTGTTAGCAGTGACCACTGCTCCCAGCTGGTGCTGGTGGGACTGCAGAGCTGCCAACCATCCAATAAGCTGGCAGCTCTCTAAGGAGGGACTCTTTCCCAAGAAAGGGGCAGAAATTTTGCCTTTAGTCAATTAACACTACTTGGCAGAAATTGGAATCATGGGCAAGTTCCCCCGCCCTGGATTTTTTACTGGGGCTGGGGATGGGGGGAGGGTGGGGTGAGTGCTAGAATGCAGCACCCCGTAAACTCCATCCCATTATGCTGCAAAATTCATTACTGATTTCAGATGCAACACCAGTTATTTGCTATGGGGCATAACATGTCATTGGGAGGTGGTGGCAGAGTGACTAGTATTCCAGAGACCCAACATAATGCTCTGGGGACCTGGGTTCAAATCCCACCATGGAAGTTGGTGAAATTTGAATTCAATAGGCCGATGACGACCATGAAACCATTCCTGATTGTCATAAAAATATAACTCCAGACCTTAAATGTCCTCTGAAGAAGGGCAATTAGGGATGGCCTAGCCAGCAATACCCACATCCAATGAATTAAAAAAAAATCACTCAATACACAGTGACCCTCCAAACAAATTCCTCACTTGTCTATTTGCTGAGCAGATCATAGCTTCTTAAGCAGCCCTCTGTCATCTGAAAGTGGATTATCTGTCACTTATTATTTTGCCAAACTACAGAAACCAGAGTGAATAGAACAACCTTCTTCTACATAAACATAACAATTATACTTGAAAAATATCTAATAGTGTCTCAACTCTGAGTGACAAACAGACATTCCTATACTACAGCATTAAATATTAAAATGTTGATGCCAGAAATGTATTTTTAGTATATTTGTGATGTTTATCTCACACATGCCTCTTATGACAATATCATTTTAATGCCGCATCATTAAATATGACAAGGCTTGAAATCTGTTAATTTATTTGGAAACCCTGGCAGTGTTTTATTCTGTAGCTTGCAGAATGCACTTTTATATTTTTCATCAATCTTTTATTTTTTCCGCATCATTCTGCTCCAGATGTGAGAGCCATAAAGAGTCAGTGCTGCAGAATCATCAAGGACTTCCAGAGTCAGTGCTGATCAGTGGCTTGGCCAGTTTCCCTACGGCAAGATATACATAATGGGAGACCCCATTAGATGAAAACTGACAAAAGCTCTTTGCACATATTAGTAGGAAAAAAACATTATTAACACAATTTTCAACTTTGAATCTAAATCATTATATGCAACAATATTTTCTTACAGAGGAAAGTAGTGTTGTGCATCACTTATGACATTTAAGTACCGTTTAACTATTTCAGAACTGAACTACCTTTGCAGCTTTAACATTTGCATGGGGTTGCTATCAATACACCTACAAGACCATTACAGTGATTTTTTTTTCTTATTTTCTCTTTGTAGTGTGGTATGGCAGACCTGCACACTTTATCCATCACTGAATGTATGCAAATATAGCTCGATATATTTGAGATTTTTTGTGTAAAATTGCTTTCATGGGTGGAATGTAATTGTCCCCTCGGGTGCAGAATGAGAGGCCGGTGGGCTTATAATTAGGACCAAAGGTGGGTGGATGGAGTGCCCACTGCCTTCCCAACTCTGCCTGCTTCTCTCAGGGGCAGGGAAGGTTGAGAATGGCCTTTCCACCCAGAGGTCAATTGAGCCACGATTAGATCATTTCTTAATCCTGTAAATTCAGAGGGAATCCAAACACAGTTTATGTAACCTGATAACTTGGTCCTTTAATCCTTGGTACTATTCTGATGAATCTTTGCTGTACCCCCTGCCAATATAAAGACCAATATACCTATTTGAGATACAGACAGAAAATACTGGAGACACTCAACAGATCAGGCAACATTATGTGGAGAGAGAAAGGGAGTTAGCATTTCAGTTTGATAATCTTTCATCTTTATTTGAGGTTTAGTGCCCAAAACTGAACATTGTACTCCAGCTGGGGGTCTGACAAAGGCACTGTACAGCTAAACCATTACTTCCTCACTTTTTTGTATTTCAATCTCTTTGAGATAAAGGCCAACATTCCATTTGCCATTTTAATTACTTTTATACCTGCCCATTAGCTTTTAGTGGTTTATACATGAACACTTAAATCTCTTTGCAGCTCCACAGTTTTTAATCTTTCACCATTCAGAAATAAAACCTGATTTGCCTTGCTCAGATTCAAATTGCTTACACTTCCCCACATTGAATTACATCACTCACGGCCATCTGTGTCCCTTTGTAACATCCTGCTCCCATCCACACATTGTGCCTTCTAAATTAATCTTATTTTCAAACTTGGATAGTCAACTCTGTTTTCCTTCATCCAAGTCATTAACATATATGTTGAAAAGCTGCAACCCCAGTACATATCCTTGTGGAGCATCACTTTTCACATCCTGCAAGAACACACTTTTTTAACTTTACAATCTGGCAGGTAAGTCCCAACTAATTGCTAATCGGTGTTGTAAGCTTCCCTCCAATTCTCAATTTTGCTAATCATCTTTTGTGTTGAACCTTATCAAATACTTAAGGAAATCCATATAGGCAACATCTTGCCTGCCTCCATGGGGATGACAATGGAAGGATATAAGTGGGGGAATTAAAATATCCAAGTAAGTGGGACAGGTATGGTTTGATGGGTGATTGGGATGGATATAGGCAGCAGATCATATTCAGCTGGAATGTGGGTGTTGCTGGCTATTAGCCATCCTTAACAAAAACAGAAAATACTGGAAAAACTCAGCAGGTCTAACAGCATCTCTGGAGAGAAAAAAAAAGTTAACGTTTCGAGTCCCTATGACTCTTCTTCAGAGCTGAAGACTCGAAACGTGAATTCTGTCTTTTTTCTCTCCACAGATGCTGTTAGGCCTGCTGAGTTTTTCCAGCATTTTCTGTTTTTGTTTCAGATTTCCAGCATCTGCTGTATTTTGTTATTACCCATCCCTAAATTCCCTTGTTCAGAGGGCATTTAAGAGTCAACCACATTGCTGTGGGTCTGGAGTCACATGTAGGACAGCAGATTTCCTTCCCTAAAGGACATTGGTGAAAACTAGATGGGTTTTTACAACAATTGACAATAGTTTCATGGTCATCAACAGCCTTTTAATTCTAGATTTTTTTTTAAAATTGCTTGCTGTGGTGGGATTCAAACCCAGGTCCCCAGAGCATTACCCTGGATCTCCGGATTACTAGTCCAACAACAATACCACTACGTCATCACCTCCCACTTAGCTGTCAAGATAAATCTGAACATAAACAAAACTGACATTGGTGTGTGATCACATGTGGTTGCTCCCTGTATTTGTTTTCCAAATCTTCTCAGTTTAAAACATGAAGAAATACAATTGACATTTTTATAGTTAAGTTTAATCATGTTATTCTTTTTGAGTTCTCTGCCCGCAGTGCCATGGCTTCCACCGTGGGTAGGGAAAGGAGGCAGGTCCTGAATCCACCCCAGCCGGAATGCAGGTTGAGTCCTGTGTTTTTGGCAACAATCTGTTCCTCACCGCTGTCCAACCAACTGAGCCAACCGGCCTCTCCAATGCATCTGATTTGCTGTGGCAACACATACTTTTACATGCATCATGAAGCCTGGAGCAATGGATAATGATTGCAGCAGCTCCAATTTTTTTCCATCTTCCAACTAGGGATCTCTCCCACTCTTACCACCTGCTGTTGGCATATATTGGAAGAATTTACAACTTGACACTTGTTTTGTTGCGTTATGAACACCACTTCCTTGGCCATCAAGTCCCGCAATGGGACTTGAACTCGGAGCTCTGCCTTAGAGGCGGGGATACAGCCCACTGCCTTAATCATTGTCTTATGAAATGTATTTTAATGCCCTTTTATATGATCAGACTTATTTTGAAACGTAGAAATTTCTGTTATTCTCCTTACTATACTGATAGCTTTCTAACTTCTTTCCTTGCTTTTGAGTTGCATATCCCTGAGCACATCAACTTTGATTTTCTGCTATTTTAACCCTAAGCCAATAAAAAATGTGACGGCTATATTCTGACAGGAAGTAAATGTGAGCCCAGATTTTCCAGTTCCTGGATAATTCGAGACCAGACATACCCCCCAGGATAGGTGTTGGGATCCCTCGGAGATGCCAATGCCATGACTCCATGGGAATTGCCTGGGAAGTTTAAACATCCGATGGGCAATTCCCCTGCTCCCCGGGACCCTCTGGAAAGGTCTTCAACTCTGAGTTGGAGATATCGGACTGTTCCAACTTACTTACCTGAATAGCAATGCAGGAAATGGTAGGCAGTAAAGTCCTAGTCTAACTCCTGGTAACTATACAACCAACACCCCTGAAACCCCCTCAACTCCCTCCAACTACCCACTGACCCTCGACTTCCCCCCAACCCAACCTCAACACCTGACTCCCCCCAACCTCCCTACTACCTCCAGACCCACAATTCTCCCTCCGACCAGACCTGACCCCACCAGTTGACTCCCCCCCCACAACACCTCAACTCCCACCGACCCCTGATTACCCCCTGACCAGATCTGACATCACCACCCTACCCACCTTCCACCCTACCCCCTTACCCACTTACCTCACCCATCCTACACCTTAACCATTTACCTCACCTACCCTATCTGCTTACCCATCTACAGATCTAACCATTCACTCAGACGCTCATACACTAAAGCTGTTTAAATGTCCCAACTCTTCAGTGTGTTGGTGAACACTTACCAGAAAACAGCAGCTAGTGCCATAAAAAGAAGGCATGGCTTGGCTTCCCCCAATGAAACAGTAGATCCATTTCAGGTACACTCCACATTTCTGGAGAATCCAGGATCGGAAGCCCTGGCCAGAAGTGCAGAGCTCCGGCATGGTGCAGAAAAGTAGGAGTGGAGCGGCAGTCCGACCGTGATTGCTGCTCCTTGGAAGATTCCAGCTGTGATGTCAAAATCAGTGCCTGTTATATGCAAGACCTTAAATGGTACAGATTTTTAAAATTTCATTTTGAATAGATGATATGAACTGGAGTGAATTGGACAAAGTAAAAAAAAGAATTGCTGGACCATTCAGTAATAAAAGTGTAGTTCTATAATTGAGTCATCATGGGCAATGGAGGATATTGCAGATTCCATTTAAGATTGGGTGCAATGTTCTGAATAATGGAATGTCTCATTTCGGTCTTCAGTTTTATTGATCTCACATGTATTGAATAAATACCATTTAAACCCTCCAAAGTTTATGCAGGTTTGAATACTCTGATATATATCTTGATAGATCAATTTATGAAAGAGGTTTATTTTTTAAAAAGGATGACTTCAGCAAGAGAAAGGTAGACTGGCTTCTTCAAACCAAGTCAAACCTTTGGTTTGAAAGGTTATGGAATTACTCATTGATACAATGAACGGATCAAATTGCTACAGATAATGAGAATAAAACTGAACTATAGTTGTTCAAGAAGGACAACCATCACATTCTCAGAGAAACTAGGAATGGGTAATGAATGTCAGCTGTCAGATCCTGAGAATGAATCTAAAAAACATTCACGTGGAACATTTTTCCCAATCCTAGGTTGACTTGTTAAATAGTTTCTTTGTTTCTTTTGTGTGCTGTTTGTGCATTCTTCCACTGGAACTCACTGCCTGAGGGGGTGGTAGAGGCAGGAACCCTCACAAATTTAAGAAGTATTTAGATGAACACTTGAAACAGCATAGCATACAAGGCTACGGGCCAAGTGCTGGAAAATGGGATTAGAGTAGATAGGAGCTTCCAGCCCAGGACTGCTGAAAATAAAACATAGCCCTGAAAGGCAAGAAGACTGCAGCCCACCTCTTCAGTGAGGTGTCCCTCAAGCACCTTGTGAACACTGTGGAGGCCTGTCATGATGTTCTCAAACCTCCTCTGACTGGCGGATGGGCAGCTGCATCACCAATTCAGCATGGGAGGTGGTGGCAGTGATGGTCAGTGCCAATGCCTTGCACAATAGGACAGCCACCCAGTGCCGCAGCAGGTTGAATGGGCTCATTCATTCCACCAGAGTAACTCACTCTTCTCATCGCTCTCAACTCACACACTGACAAACCCATCACACATCCACAGGGATCAAATGCCTCAAGGGACAACGCCACTAACTCTCACACACACCCCCAGATATTTATCAGGCTCATACCCTCTTGAGCTCATGTCCTCATCCTGTCCATGGCTCTGCTCACCACATAAACATTCCATGCAGTGCTATGTGTCCTGCTCACACTCTCTCCATCTGTTCCCATGCAGGGGAAGCCTGCTCACATCAGCGAGAGGTCCCAGACTGGGGTGGAGTGGCCCACATTAGGCCCCTCACTCACTTTGAGGAGTGTGCCATCACGCTGACTGGTGAGGGCATGGATTGTGCCTGCGGCAATGGTGAGCTCGGCACTGAACACCCTCATGAGGATCCTGCGCCATATCACCCCTTTCTCAACACAAATGTGAGTGCTCTCTCTCCTGCTTTTGACTGTGCTTACATGCTCTAATTATCTCTACTTTTGTTCACAGGGAGCTCTACCAAGCAACCGACACCCTCAGCCAGCCAATCCCTCAGCTCCATCCAGGTCCTCACCTCCAGCCAAGAGGATTCCTCCTCCATTGAAGAGCTGAAAATAAGCAGCCTGAAAGACCCTTCATAGCGCTTACCCTCACCCTCCACCAGCGCAGAGACACACACCTCAATGAGACCTAGACCTAGAGCAGGCTTGGGTTCACAATCTGGTGGTCACCGCACAGACACATGTCCACAGCAGGAGGAGGCAGGTTCGGCCAAACTAACCGGCACTAGGGGGACTGCTGAGGAAGAGGCATATGTGAGGTCCGAGTCAGATGACGAGCCTTTGGATTTGGCTTGCCAACTCATCCTGGAGAGTTAGCAGAAGGTGTGGGAACATCACACAGAGCTGTTGGAAGCCCTCAACAGAGTGACAAGCGAGTCAGGGGAGTGCATCCACCTGCTCTCTGATGAAGTTGTAACCATGTGTGCGTGTATGGAGGCCTCCGTGGGGAGGATGGCGGTCGCCATGGAGAACCTGGTCCAGCAGAAAATGGAGATGTACGCAGACCTGCACTCCATCGCGGGACCCATGGGTGAGTTCCTACAGTTGCAACGTGAGAGGGAAATGGGGCACCTCGACATCCCTCCAGGTGCTCCTCCCCCTCAAGGAGTCAGGCCAGGTCCCCTGGGCACCTGAAGGAAGGAGGAGCGGCAGCTCAGGAGCAATACCCCTGGGTCATCCGCTCCGGAATCTCAGAGGCTGACCTTTCCCTCTGAGTGCCCATTGCCTGTGACCCCCTCAATCTCATCCTCTGTCACCGCAGAGGGAGCAGCTGGCCAATGAGTGATTCTGGAGGAAGAGGTGTGTGTGTGTGTGGCAGGGCCTTTTGGAGACTCGTGAAAGCACAGTCCCACGCACGCGGATCCTTCATGTATCACACTCACCTCAATGTTCTGGGCATTTTAAATGCTGCCTGTGTAGGTTCATTTTCAGTTGTCCATCTGAACTGACCAACATCTCCGCCCACCCAATGATCACACTCCCATGCAGCACCTGATCTTGCCAACCATGACTCTCGTTTCACTTTCGATTTGAACATCATAGCCTTGATTCGCGTTTTTGTGCACTCCCCCATCTGTTCCCCTCCCCCAGTCACCCATTTCCTTTCCCCCATCACTGTTAACCCCCCCGGCATCACCTTCCACCTCCCCTCCTGACCTACCAGCCACAATCCTTATCCTTTGGGGATGTCCAGGTGAACATGCATGTTCCCTTCCTTCCCGAAATTCCCACCCCCATCCACATTCACCTCGCTGACCTCCTCCTTCCCACCCCCATCGTCCGTGTCTGCCTCTGAGTCCCCACCAAACACCCTCGCCGTTCCTTCTACTGATACCGTCAAACTCACCCTCCCACCCTACCGTCTCACTCTGCCCTTGGTCATTCTCGCCATTCCCTTGTTCCATGCCCACCCTCAGTTCCCTCCCCAGGGGGCAGTCATGGACACATCAGACCCTCCCTTGTTCACCTGGACATACCCCCCTCCAGACCCATTCCCCCCCTTGGAACCCCTTCCCCTGTGGACTCCCCTGCTCCTTCGTCCTCTTCGCCCCCCAGACTCCACCCCTGCTTAGTCCTTTCCCCTTCCTGACTCCTTCAGACAGCCTTACTTCTTCCTCCACCCTTAGTCCTTTCCCCCTCCTGACTCTTTCCTCTAGCTTTGGTTCTTCCTCCAGCATTACTGCCTCCTCTCACTGCATTCCCCCTCTCCAAATTCCTTCCTTTACACCTTCCACCCCCCTCACACCTACCTCCTGAGTTGCCGTCTTCTCCCCTGTTACCCCCTCCTCCCCCGTACTCCTTCCTCCCCGCAAGTCTCCCCTCCTTACATCTTCAATCCCCCCTTTCTGACCTCATCCTATACTGACACCTTCATTCCCCCAACTCCCAACCTCACCCCATCCTGACACATCTTCCTCTCCTAGTTGATCCTAGACCTTCCTCTCCCAATCCCCCGGTACATCTTCCTCTCCCAAACACAGCTGGACCTTCCTCTCCACTCCCTTAACCATCATCCATTGTGAGCAGACCCTCCACAGTGACTTTCTAACTTTCGTGGGCTGCTTCGCGGCACAGCCTTGCCGACGAGAATCCACCCATCATGCCATCGACATTCCTCCCGTATGCAGTTGCTGTCAGGATCCAGCATCTCCTGCATCTTGGATGCCCACAGTGTGCGCAAGGCCTTGGCAGTAAGTCCGGAGTGGGACTTCTGCTCCTCAGTGGGAGGAAGTCCCGCCCTCAAGAGCTGCCAGCCAATCTGATTGGCCGACAGCTCTAGAAGCTGCAGCAGCGCCAGAACTGAGTGGTGGGTGCTGCTTGGACTGCAAGTAGGCTCATGAAGAACTTCAATGGATCCCAGAGCTAGGTATGCCCTGGGCTTTTAGGGCAGAGAGGGGGATTGGGTTTGGATGGGCTTGGGAGCCCAGGTGGGGAGGAACAAAGTGAGGGTAGCTTCTTGGGAGGGGGTGTCCCCAATGCACAAAGGGCATTCCCGAATGCTATGCCCCCTTCCTTCCCATCTTTCCAAAAGTTTTTTCGAAAGCAGGCTCCCCATTCCTGCCCACCTGCTCACGCCAACTGTTTTATAGTGTGGGCAGCATGAGGTATGGGTCATTTGGCTCGATTAAAAAGCCCCATTCCTGTTAATTATCTTTTTAAAAATGGCGGGTGGGCTGCCGTTTCAGTGTCTGCCCACCCACTATATTATGGGGACCGGATCACGGTGGGTGGGAAGGCCCAGCAAGGGGGACTGTAAAATCCAGCCCCATATTCCTTAACAGTCATGGCTAACAAAAATGTATCAATCTCAGTGTGGGCTTTTTTAATTGGCCTAGCCTCAACAGCTTTTGGAAAAAAGAGATCCAGATTTTCATAATCCGCTGCATGAATAAATGCTTCCTGAAACCACCCTTGACCAGCCTTGCTCTAATTTTAAGGCTGTGCTGCCTTTTTCTGGACTCCTCTCGAGGAAGTAGTTAGTTTCTAAGTACCCAATCAAATAATTTAATCATTTTAAACACCTCATTTAAATCATGAGGGAATACAAGCCTAGTGAATGCAACATTTCCTCATTTCCCCCTTTAGCTCTGGTATAATGCATGCGGGTCTATGCTACACTCCCTTCAAGCTACCTGATATGCAGAATCCAGAATTAAACACGATCCTCCAGATGTAGTCCGAGCAGAGCTTTATACAACTGAATTGCACAACTTCCATGCATTCGTATTCCAGCTCTCTTGAGATGAAGGCTAATATTCTGCATACTGGTTGAACTATTTTTTGTACCTGACCATTAGATTGAAATTATTCTGTTCATGGACTGCAAAATCTCTTTGCTCCTCCACAGATCCTAGCTTCTCACCATATAGAATAGACTCTGATTCATTTTTCTTGGGTCTAAAGTGGATGACTTCTCACTTTCCCACATCAAACTCAATCTGTCATAGTTTTACCAACTCACTTAATCTTTCACTGTCCCTTTGCAATTTTCTGCTCCCAGGGGAGGCATGGCGTAGTGGTAATGTCACCACATTGTTGCCAAACTTGGCTTTCCATCCTTTCTTCTAAATCATTTCATATTGTAGTATAAAGCTGAGGTCCAGTACCAATCCCTGAGGGTTACCATTACTCTCATCCTGCCAATTAGAGTATAAACTCATTATTGTAACTGTTCCCTTTCTCCTAATCAATTCTCTACACATGCCAAAAGGCTGACTCCAGTTGAGTGTTCCCTCACAATCTCTTGTGTTATTCTGTGGCACAATACAAATGAATTCTTCATTTCTACAGTAGCCATATTAGAACACAAATGTAGCATGTTTCTCAACACATTCCAGCAACTGAAAATATAGGATGCAAGGTAACCATGCAGCTGGTCATAACAACTTACAAATCATACTTAAAAATGGTAACCAGTTTTTCAATGTTGAGGAAAATTATCCTAAATGCAATACTTAGGAGAATAACTTTCTTCAGTGAGTTTCAGTAGCAATCTAAATCTTATATTGACAATTTTAAAAAGAATGGTTATCATTATTGCTGAATCAAAATCCTGGAACTCCCTTCCTAACAGCAC
This sequence comes from Cetorhinus maximus, assembly GCF_964194155.1. Lineage (NCBI taxonomy): Eukaryota > Metazoa > Chordata > Chondrichthyes > Lamniformes > Cetorhinidae > Cetorhinus > Cetorhinus maximus. The sequence goes on from NC_135879.1 coordinate 194,006,894, forward strand.
TGTAGGTGTACCTACACCACAAGGGCTGCAGAGATTCAAGAAGGCAGCTCATCACCACCTTCTCAAGGGCAATTAGGGATGGGCAATAAATGCTGGCCTAGCCAGTGATGCCCACATCCTACAAGCAATTAAAAGAAATCTGATCATTCTTTTAGCAAGATTCTATTACATTAATTAAAACATTAAGGATGATATATCAGTAGGAGAATCATTACTGAATCAAGTGTCAATTGGTGCAACACACAAGTTACAGTAAAACTTTATGCTATCCCAACAATCAGGTCAGGATGGTGATCACTGATCTTCAAGGAGATCTGATTGTCTACATCCTTGAGTTGCTGGTGGATGATAAAAAGAGGTAAACTAATGTATTGAACAGACTGGTGAGATTATTAGTTTATTGAGATAACTGTCCTTTTTCTTCTTACTTTTCCAGTTAGCCCCTCCAATGAATGTGAGGTCCTTAGCTGAGAGACCAAGATACTGTAGTTTGTAAACATTACAATGGACGTTGCCAAGTTAACCCATCAATAGATGTAGATTAGTGGTCAGTATGGAATTACTTTTCTATCAGTTTGATCCTTCTTCAAGGGAACTTCAGACCACACATCAGTGAAAAAAGCCTGTGTTGCAATGCTAGCCATTGCTGGGAATCAAACTCAGATTTTCTATTAAACAGGCCAGTGTTTCAGTATTGTGGACCCTGGACTGTTTCTAGAAAATATATTATTCTAGAGTAATATATATAGTTTATGTCTATTTTTTCACAAGTAAATATAATTGGAAGTTTACTGTCTTAAGAGTGTAACGCATTACACGTAATCCCAAATATGCGAATACCTTGCATGCAGCATTTAATTGGATTATTCAAGGCATGACCTTGTTAGATTTATTCACAGAGTTTCCTATTTTCTTATGAGCAACAATATATTAATATGTACAGATAAAATGGGGCTATGGTTACATTGGACATGGATTGCAAACCTGTTCACTTAATGAGATTCTGATACAGCAGAAAGCACAGTACTGAGAATAAACAATTTATTATCACAACAGGACTTCTATACTGCAAATATTTGTGTGTGTTTTTAGCAATTATACTTGTCATACTGCCAGTCCATTGTAAACTGACATACTTTGGATTCAACTCCAGTGGATTACTTTCAAGCATCAGTTCCACAATGCAATTCCAATAATCCAAAGGAACTGTTTAACCATCTCTTATTCACTGTAACAGCATCTATTCTCTCAATATCTGACTCAAGGGTGGTGGTGGGAGTCTCAACAGGGAGGCGATTAAAACTAGCCTGAACCTATAAGCAAAACCACTATCATATGGATGTAGGTGTTCAGCCGAAAGCAAATATATGTGCCAATCCTATTCCTTTCTCAGTGTGTTTTCTTATTTGCAAATTAAAGGCTGTACACAGCCAGTGGCAAAGAATGGTCAGAGGGTGTGGGAGCAGAATATAAGTGCACACAAAAAAGTTAGCACTGCAGCTCCTTGGGAGAACAGGGCAGAGGTAGTTGGAGATAAACAAGGAAGAGGAGGTGAGCTGCCAAGAACAGATTGGAAAAGACTCTGCCTTGGTAATACTGAACACCTGAGCAGAAGAGGCAAAATTGCAACACAGGACTGCAGTTAAATGAACCCTACACAGCCAGGGATGTAGCTAATATGTAAAAGTTCACCGCCTAATCTGTTTGTTTAGCAAGATGTATTGAAAACAAGATCAACTGAGAAGCCTTCTAGATAAGAGCATTATTCACCTTCTTTATGAAATGCTCTGTAGCAAGCTGTCCGATTGATATGGCATGTGTCACTTAAGAAGTCGTGAAAGGAACCAGTAACAAAAACATTCAGTGCAGAAGTCATTTTAACATTCATAAATAATGTGGTGCTTTTTATGATCACGGCGAGCAATTATTCAACGAACAGTTGGCATAATTCCCCAATAGCCTCTGGAGAGAAGCAAAACCTTCTAGTACATTGTCAGATTGAGAAACCTAGGAAACATCAATGCGTTCAGTTCCAATTAAAATGTACTGATAATACATATAGACAAATTATATATTACCCAAGAATAATATTATGTTTAAACGCTCCAGGGTACACAATAGGGATCTATAGATCAATTTCAGGTGCCTTCAGTGATGCCTTCCTGCCATTCACTCCATTCTTGCTTCTTCCATATCCTCATCATCCTCCTATTTGAAACAACTTCAAAAAAAGTGATTCTCATAGAAAAATTGTAGGAACAGGAATAGGCTACTCATCCCCTCAAGCCTGTTCTATCATTCAATTGGGTCATGGCTCTGTACATTAACTCAATTTACCTGCTTCTGCTCTGTATTTCTGGGCACTCTTAAGTAAGAAAATGACACACCCTCGAGACAAAAACAAAATCCAGCCTATAACATTATGATACAGGTTGGTAGCTTCTGGAGCTCTTGGTAACTAATATTGATAAGTTTCTAACCCTTTTATTGAAAATGCTGAAATAATCTTCCTTTAGTTTAAGAAGTAACAATCTTTCCCTGAGCAAGACTTCTTACAAAAACATGCAAACATACGAATTAGGAACAAGAGTAGGCCATTCAGCCCCTTGAGCCTGCTCTGCCATCAGTAAGCTCATGGCTGATCTGATTGCGGCCTCAAATCCACATTCCACTTACCCCTGTTAATCTTTGACTCCCTTGTTAGCCAAGAATCTATCTATCTCTGTCTTAAAAATATTCATTGACCCTGCTCTGTGGGGAAGAGAGTTCCAAATATTCACAAACCTCTGAGAGCAAAACTTCTCATCTCCATCTTAAATGGGAGACCCCATATTTTTAAACTGTGTTCCCCAGTTCTAGTCTCTCCCACAAGAGGAAACATCCTTTCAGCATCCACCCTGTCAAGTCCCTTCAAGATCTTATATGTTTCAATAAGATCACCTCAATCTTCTAAACTCCATTGGAATTAGGCCCAACCTGTCCAGCCTTTTCTCTTAAGATAACCCCAACACCCCACTTCCTAGGTATCAGTCAAGTGAACCTTCTCTGAACTGCTTCTAATGCATTTAGATCCTTTCTTAAATAAGGAGACCAAAACTGTACACGGTACTCCAGATGTGGTCTCACCAATGCCAACTGTAGCAAAACATGTAGCAATGTACAAATGTAGCAAAACATGCCTACTCATATATTGCATTCCCACTGCAATAAACAACAAATTCCATTTGTCTTCCTAATCACCTGCTGTACTTGCATACTAAATTTTTGTGATTCCTGTACCAGGACACCCAAATCCCTCTGTACCTGAGAGTTCTGCAATCTCTCTCCATTTAAATAATATTCTGCTTTTCTATTCTTCCTGTCAAAGTGGACAAGTTCACATTTTCCCATAATTCAATCTTCCAAGCTTTTGCCCACTCACTTAACCCATCTATGTCCATTTGCAGACTCCTTGGGCGGAAATTTATGGACCTGTCACAGCAGGGCAGGGCCATAAAATGTGGCCAGCCATTCAAAACTCCATTGACTTCGGGGGGAATGGAAAATCCCACTGATCGGAGGGGCTTTAAAATTCCACCCTTTATCACCTCTTCTCAACTTGCTTTCCTGCCGATCTTTGTGTCAGCAGCAAATTAAGCAACCAGATAGAAACATAGAAACTAAGAGCTGGAGAAGGCCATTCAGCCCTTCAAGCCTGCTCCACCATTCCATATGATCATGGCTGATCCTCTATCTCAATGCCATATTGCCGCTTACTCTCCATCCTCCTTGATGCCCCTAATTTCCAAAAATTTATCAATTTATTTCTTGAATATACTCAGTGACCTGGCCTCCACAGTCTTCTGTGGTAGATAGTTCCGCAGGTTGACCACCCTCTGAGTGAAAAAATTCTTCCTAATCTCAGTCCTAAATGGCCTGCCCTGTATCCAGAGACTGTGGCCCCTGGTTCTAGACTCCACAAATAAGGGAAACATCCTCCCTGCACCCAGTCTGTCTAGCCCTGTTAGAATTTTATACATATCAATCAGATCCCCTCTCATTCTTCTAAACTCTAGTGAATACAGGCCTTGTCGAAGTAATCTCTCCTCTTACGACAGTCCTGCCATCCCCGGTATCAGCCTAGTGAACCTTCACTGCACTCTCTCTATAGCAAGTATACCCTTTATTAGGCAGAGAGACCAAAACTGCACGTAATACACTAGGTGTGGTCTCACCAAGGCCCTGTATAACTGCATTAAGACACCCCTACTTCTGAACTCAAATCCTCTTGCAATGAAGGCTAACAAAGCATTTGCCTTCCTAATTGCTTGTTGCACCTTCTTATTTACTTTCATTGACTGATGTACAAGGAAACCCAGATCCCTTTGTACATTCACATTTCCAAATATGTGATCATTTAAATAATAATCTGCCTTTCTGTTTTTCTCACCAAAGCGTATAACTTCACATTTATCCACGTTATACTGCATCTGCCATGTGTTTGCCCACACACACAACTTGTCTAAAACACCCTCCTTGCATCCTCCTCACAACTCACAACCCCGCCCAGTTTTGTGTCATCAGCAAACTTGGAAATATTGCATTTGGTTCCCTCATCCAAGTCATTTATATATGTATATATATATACATATATAAATGACTGAAACAAAAGCAAAAATAGCTGGAAAAACTCAGCAGGTCTGACAGCATCTGCGGAGAGGAATACAGTTAATGTTTCGAGTCTGTATGACTCTTCATCAGAACTAAGGAAAAATAGATATGAGGTGAAATATCAGCTGGTAGAGGGGGGTGGGACAGGTAGAGCTGGATAGAGGGCCAGTGATAGGTGGAGGCAATGAAGAGATTGCCAATGATGTCATAGACAAAAGGACAAAGGGGTGTTGACGGTGGTGATATTATCTAAGGAATGTGCTAATGGTGACATTAAGGGTAGAAAGCAGGACAAGCAAGTGCCAGATAGCCCTAGTGGGGGTGGCTACCCCCCCCACCCCCCCTCCCCCCCACCCCCGGGAAGGGATCGAAATAGGCTAAAAGGCAGAGATAAAACAATGGATGGAAATAAAACCAGCTTATATTTCACCTCATTTCTATTTTTCATTAGTTCTGTTGAAGAGTCATACGGACTCGAAACGTTAACTGTGTTCCTCTCCGCAGATGCTGTCAGACCTGCTGAGTTTTTCCAGCTATTTTTGTTTTTGTATGCCATCCTGGAGTCTCTTTTGCAGCTGCAGAAATGCCTGTCTGATTCCCTTACTATTGAATCCCTTATCACTATAGCCCTTCCACTCTTTTTCCTCCCCTCTTGTGCCTTCCACTACTCTGCCTGGTGGTCACCCATCCCCTTTTTGCCTGCTCAGTCTTTACCTGTGCTGTGCCCACCTCACTGAACATGCTGTCCATGACAATCTCAGCATCACGGATACTCCACAGTGAATCCACCCACAGCTCCAGCTCTGAATTGCAGTTAGCCAGTTGATGCAGCTGGACACACTTCACAGAATCACAGAATCACAGTGCAGAAGAGGCCATTTGGCCCATCAAGTCTGCACCGACACATAAGAAACACCTGACCTACCTACCTAATCCCACTTACCAGCACTTAACCCATAGCCTTGAAAGTTATGATGTGCCAAGTGCTCATCCAGGTGCTTTTTAAAGGATGTGAGGTAACCCACCTCCATCACCCTCCCAGGCAGTGCATTCCAGACCGTCACCACCCTCTGGGTAAAAAAGTTTTTCCTCACATCCCCCCTAAACCTCCTGCCCCTCACCTTGAACTTATGCCCCCTTGTGACTGACCCTTCAACTAAGGGGAACAGCTGCTCCCTATCCACCCTGTCCATGCCCCTCATAATCTTGTACACCTCGATCAGGTCGCCCCTCAGTCTTCTTTGCTCCAACGAAAACAACCCAAGTCTATCCAACCTCTCTTCATAACTTAAATGTTTCACCCCAGGCAACATCTTGGTGAATCTCCTCTGCACCCCCTCCAGTGCAATCACATCCTTCCTATAATGTGGTGACCAGAACTGCACACAGTACTCCAGCTGTGGCCTCACCAAGGTTCTATACAACTGCAACATGATCTCCCTACTTTTGTAATCTATGCCTCGATTGATAAAGGCAAGTGTCCCATATGCATTTTTTACCACCCCACTAACATACCCCTCCACCTTCAGAGATCTATGGACACACACGCCAAGGTCCCTTTGTTCCTCAGAACTTCCTAGTGCCATGCCATTCATTGAATACTTCCTTATCAAATTACTCCTTCCAAAGTGTTTCACCTCACACTTTTCAGGGTTAAATTCCATCTGCCACTTATCTGCCCATTTGACCATCCCGTCTATATGTTCCTCTAGCCCAAGACACTCAACCTCATTGTTAACCACCTGGCCAATTTTTGTGTCATCCGCAAACTTACTAATCCTACCCCCAACGTCTACGTCGTTTATATAAATGACAAATAATAGGGGACCGAGCACAGATCCCTGTGGTACGCCACTGGACACTGGCTTCCAGTCACTAAAGCATCCTTCTGTCATCACCCTCTGCCTCCTACAACTAAGCCAATTTTGAATCTACTTCCTGCACACATGGTCGCCAGGGACACTGGAAGTGTCCATAACTTCCCACATAGCGCAGGAGGAGCATATCATGGGTGCAAGCTTTGCTGCCATGACTTCCCTTTAGATTAAGCTTGTTAGTTACTCTCTTAAAATAATACAACTACGCTAGAGGCCTTATTCAACTCCAAAGCACTCCCAATACAGTCCAAAGTCCTCACCTTATTTTGTTTAAGCTAATGGACTGCAGCAGTTTAATCAGTAGAAAAAAAGTAGAAGTAGAAGTACTCACCTGACCCTACTTACCAATCAGCTGCCTCCCCTGCGTCACGTCACTTTTTGAATCATGACGTCCTTGCGCCGCTTTCAGCCCCGAGTCCAGCTCCGCTCTTTTTAAATCTCCACTCTGACTCTCAGCTCTCGCTCTTTTCAAATTCCCGCTCTGACTCTCAGCTCCCACTCTTAAATCTCCACTTTGACTCTCAGCTCCCACTCTTTTCAAATTTCTGCCATTTATCTGATCAACCTAATAGAAGCACATTTACTTCCTATTCATTGTGGGCTGTTCAATGCTTAGTTTTCCCTCTTCATTTTGAAAAAGGTGACTGAAGTGAAAGCACTTTAATCTTTAGACTCTTTTGAGAATAGCATGACCACCAGTTACTCTTAAATAGGTAAAGTCCAATTAAAGGTCTATTGTGCAATTCTAAAGTGATCATTCCTATATTTAATCATTTATATATATGCTCATAAGGCAGAGGCTGACAGTGCTGAAGAACTTTATCCCTGTTCCAGTTGGTGACAATGAAGAACACTTCTAAGTTCAGCACTACCTTAATAAGCAATGAGGAATGGGCAATAAATGCTGACTTTTCCTGCATCACTCCCACCCCATGAATTAATAAAAAACGATACTGAATACTCCAGCATAGTGCCAATTTTCCAGCTCAAGCCCTTTACAAGCTGGAATGACTGGCTTTAATCCATGATTTATATTTTTTGACTTTAGAAAGAATAGAGAATTGCTGAACATTACATAGTTGGCTATGCACCAAATGTTCTATCCATAGTGTTGTAGATATTCCTATCCACTATATCTGTATCAGCTTTTTGATATATTTTTACTTTGTGGTAATGGCTTTTGAAAAATCAAATGGGTTTCATTCTGGCATCTACAGGCTGCTACTGAAATATTGCAAAATGGTAATTGAGAGTGGGTCAGCTGAACAATCAACCACCTTCTGATATTTTAGTTTTTCAGTGTCAGTGGTGACATAGGTAACTGGATGTCAGCCTTATTGCTCCACTGTGAGTTTTTTTTTCATATATATAGCCTATCATCTCTCCACTACAACTGGAGTCTTGTACTTTGCAATGATACATGACCCTACACATACGTTCAAACATAATTGAAAGTGTGAGGAGTTACTGGGTAGAAATGCACTTTCAGAGTTTCAGGAAAAGCTGTATGAAGATATCAAGCAAAGAAAGAAAATGAAAACATATGTGGAAAAGAGAAAAACCTTTACCAGAAAACCATCCTTGCAAAGACTCAAAAATCATCTAAAGAGCACTAAGTATATAACCTGAAAAAATATAGGCAGGTGATATTTGTCTTCAGCGAAAGCATGAAATTGGCAATAGCAAATCAACAGCCCATTATATAGTACATCCAGTTTTCTTTTTCTTTGCCTCCAAGTGGGGAATGAAGCAGGTGTCCTATTCATTATCACCGGTTTCACACCATGACAATGGCCATTTTCACTCCTGTAGGCATTTTCAGATGTGAAGGCATGTCCATGCCACAGGTTTGGCATAATTTTGTGATGCATTCTGTCTCAGCCCAGCCGCAAGGGACCTGGAAAATGTCTGTTCAGATCTCAGTATTTAAAGAATTTCTTACCTCTCAATCACTTAACCATTTCAAATCTCACCTTCTTCTCAACTTCTTTTCCTTGGTGACTTCCAACAAGCCTGAGAAACCCATGCAAACCTAGTTAAATGCAGAATTCTGGGTTAAAAGTGCAGCCAATAAGGAATTTACATGTTTAAATTGCCGACCTGCCTGTCCCAGAGGAGTTTCCCGTGTGTTGCAGAACACGTTCATGTTAAAGATGGAACTCGACTGGCTTCCTGCCATACTAGCTGTTTCAGCTGTTTTAACCTGCTGCCCACACACAGGTTAAAATTCTCTCCATGATCTTTTATGCCCAGCTGAGCAGGAATATTAGACCTCAGTTTAATGTCTCATCTGAAAGATATATTTCTCGGGGATCAGTTCCAGAATACTTCAGCAGTTGCATTTCTGATTGGAAGCTACACTTAAAGAATAAATTATATATTCCACACCTTTATTCTTTTATTAACGTTTTCTGCACATGGACATACATTTTACCAATGCAATCTTGTAAGCAATTTTACACTTGATTTTACTGTAATAGTTTTTATAGCCTAAACTGCCATTTGATGATTTGCATTCCTATTGCTTTGTCTGGGGAGGTATGTTTTGGATGGGTTACCTCTTGAAACCAGTCTCTGCAGCCAAAGTTAAAAGCTGGTTTTTCAATCTTCAAAATAATCTACTTTTTTTGGTTATAAAACTGCAACATAGTAATGAGGTATGATGTTGACATTATTTGATTTTTGACACTTATTGAACTATATCTTCAGTGAACCAAGAAAGGGATTCTCCCTTATTAAAGTCAAGAAAGCAAAGAAGTAGGCATTAAAATGAAAGGTAAGAAACTTGATTTATAGCCTGTTTAGGATTTTGAAACATTGCATCCTGATATATTCATTTAATTTGATATAGATTTCTGTTTTATTTTCCTTTCTGAAGTGTCTACATCTCCATTGACTTTAAAATAGCAAATTAAAAAAAAAACAACATGGACTTATGGAATGGTTACAGCACAGAAGGAGGCCATTCGGCCTACTTTGCCTGTTCCAGTTCTCTTCAAGAGCAACTCACCTAGTTCCACTCCCCCAGCTATTCCCCACAGTCCTGCAATCCTTTTCTCTTCAGATAATTATCCAATTCTCTTATGAAAGCCTCGATTGAATGCACCTCCACCACACTGTTAGACAGTGCATTCAGATTTTTAAAAATGCATTTCCTGACTTTCACCACTGTTCCTTCACCACAGGTTAGGTTTCAGGGTGTTCGAACATGCTTGATTTTTTTGTTGTTGTTAACAGAGCACTTCTTGCGAGAGAATGACCTTTTGGTCACTTGACAGAACACAGAAACAGTGGCTCCAGGTATTTCTGCAATTTGTCCAATGAGGAACACATAATTGGGCTTCTAAATGCTCGCTGGGATATTGCAGCAAATAATAGCAAAGTTAAAAGTAACTAAGAGTGTTACAAAGGAAAATGATTCCTGCTTGGTCTGGAAAGCATATATCCAAACCTGAACTGAAACAAAGTCCTCCTTGTACTATTGCTTCTCTGCAAAAACTTGGTGCTGTACTTGCATTGTAGGTTTTGTGCTAGGTTGTGAATCTGAACATCTGAGACGATTGACTTTGCTCTGGATTTAATTCTATAACATAAGCCCAATGTTTTCTCATCGCAGTACATTCAAACTGTTCTGACTATGCTATCAGCTGTTCATATCAGAAGAGTGTAACTGCTGGGACTTAGTGACAGCCTCCTCCTTCTCCAAATACCATGCCCTAGAAGGACATTGGTGACCATGGACTTCCATTGGATTGGTCCATGATTATGCTGGGCAAAGTGCTGCAGTGGTTTGCCTTTGCCTTCTGCAGTCTGGCTGACCAGGAAACTCTCCCACTCTCACCGCCTGCCATCAGTAAGATGAGAAAGATTTACCGGCTGATAGGCAGCCTCTTTGACCACGTTATGAAAGTACGTTCTATGACCATCAAGTCCTGGGGCAGAACGGTCCCAGATTTGCACTAATTGCGATAGTGGGTAGGAAAAAAGATGTTTTACCCATTGGCTGCAATGGCGGCTTTTCTCACCATATCGTCCCAATCCCGCCTCATTAATCATGCATTCCGGGAAACACACCATTTTGATGGCAGGTAGGCTCTGAATCACCCGCCATGCCGTCACATCGCTGCTTCATCCTGCTGGGTGCCACATTTAAAGTGCAGCTGTGCGCACACCTCTCAGTGCTTTTAGCCCAGGACCACTCCAAAGAAGACATGGCCCCAAAAGGCAAGAAGACTGCAGCCCCTGCAGTTTAATGACATGCCCCTCGAGTGCCTTTTGGATGCCACGGAGGCCCGCTGTGGTGTCCTCTACCTCTGCTCTAGCTGTAGTAGGAGCAGCAACATTACCACTCCAGCTTGGTAGGCGATGGCAGTGGTGGTCAGTGCCAATGTTGCACAGAAGAGGTTGGCCATCCAATGCAGAAAGAAGATGAATGATCTCATCCATGCTGCCAGGGTAAGACAACCATCTCATCACTCCAAATTCACACACTCAAGTCCATCACACGTTCACTAGCATCTCACTCACTGCCGGCTCAAGGGATATAACCACTCACTCTCTCACACACACTCTCACATCTCCATCTGGCCTCATCTCCGCTGGAGACTACCTCTTCAGCCCTCACTATCTTGAGGCCACTTGCACAGATCAACATGTGCTCCCACACACACACCCTGGCATACCCCTTTCCCCAGAACAGCCCTCATCCTGCAGCCTCTTCCTTTGCCTGAGGCCACTTCTCCCCCTCTCCCAAGCAAACCCTACCCCTCCAGCTGTTGAGCAGCCACCCCTGCCTTATGGTTGTTCTAGGTAGAGACCTGCCTGTGAGCCCCCATAAAAGTGATGTTGTGCTGTCTCTGAAGCCTGGCACTAATAACTGCGAGTGCTGCCCGAAGCAAGGTAGACAAACAAACCTCGAAGTCCCAAGTGAAGTGCAGCTCACCAGGTGCACATCACTAATGTACAGTTGTGAAACACATCTGTGTGCAATCACACCGGTATGCTTGGATGATCCAGCAGGAGGGGATGATTCCAGCGGGCTGAGCTTATAATGAGATGCAGATATATTACAATGAGCTTCCCAACATCTGACGGCAGGAAACGCAGCCCGCCATTGACGGACAGGATGGGCAATGGCAAACTGGTTTCACAACATCGTGAAACCGATTTTTGGCCTTCTTGCAATATTGTCCACTCATGCCACCAAACATGCCTGATGCCAGCAGGCACAGAAAATTCCACCCATGAAGTGGGACTTGAATCCAGAGCTTCTGGTCCACAGGTAGACCATTTTGGATACTGTTGGGGCGGATGGCCTATCAGGGGAAAACAACAGCAATAGCCAGAGCAGTGGCACCACGGCTGTCTCTGTTGTTCAGCAGGGCGGTCAAAGCACAGAAGAGCAATTGTCATAGGGGACTCTATAGTCAGGGGCTCAGATAGGTGCTTCTGTGGTTTTGAAAGAGACACCAGGATGGTATGTTGCTTCCCTGGTGCCAGGGTCCAGGATGTCTTTGATTGGGTATGAGACATTCTCAAGGGGGAGGGAGAACAGCCAGAGGTCGTGGTACACATTGGTACTAACGACATAGGCAGGAAGAGTGACGAGGTCCTGCAACGGGAGTTCAGGGAGTTAGGCAGAAAGTTAAAAAACAGGACCTCTAGGGTTGTAATCTCAGGATTACTCCCTGTGCCACGTGCCAGTGGGACTAGAAATAGGAAGTTAGTGCAGCTGAACACGTGGCTGAACAGATGGTGTAGGAGGGAGGGTTTCCGATATCTGGATCATTGGGATCTCTTCCGGGGCAGCTGCGGCCTGTACAAGGAGGACAGGTTGCATCTAAACTGGAGGGGCACCAATATCCTGGCTGCGAGGTTTGCTAGTGTCACTCGGGAGGGTTTAAACTAGTATGACAGGGGGGTGGGAACCAGTGCAATAGGTCAGCAGGTGAAATAAATGACTGGGAACCAGTGAATATGGCCAGTAGGACTAAGAGGAAGGGCAGGCAGGCAGAAATTACTGAACACAGTGGGACTGGGGATCTGAAATGCATTTGTTTCAATGCGAGAAGTATAACAGGCAAGGCAGGTGAGCTTAGAGCTTGGATTAGTACTTGGGACTATGATGTTATAGCTATTATAGAGACTTGGTTGAAGGATGGACAGGATTGGCAGATAAACGTTCCAGGATTTAGATGTTTCAGGCAGGATAGAGAGGGATGTAGAAGAGGTAGTGGAGTTGCACTGCTGGTTAAGGGGAATATCACAGTTGTACGACAGGAGGACACCTCAGTGGGCTCATGCAGCGAGGCAATATGGGTAGAGCTCCGGACTAGGAAGGGTGCAGTCACAATGTTGGGGGTTTACTATAGGCCTCCCAATTGCCGGCGGGAGATTGAGGAACAGTTATGTAGGCAGACTTTGGAAATATGGAAAAGCAATAGGGTTGTTGTGGTGGGTGATTTTAACTTTCCCTATATTGACTGGGAATCACTTAGTGTTAGGGGTTTGGATGGTGCAGAATTTGTAAGGTGCATCCAGGATGGCTTCCTGAGACAATATGTAGATAGTCCAACTAGGGAAGGGGCAATACTGGACCTGGTATTAGGGAATGAATCCGGCCAGGTGGTCGAAGTTTCGTAGGGGAGCATTTCGGGAAAAGTCACCATAATTCAGTAAGTTTCAAGGTACTGGTGGATAAGGATAACAGGAGTCCTCGGGTTAAGGTGCTTAATTGGGGGAAGGCTAATTATTACAATATTAGGCAGGAACTGAGGAATCTAGACTGAAGGCAGATGTTTGAGGGCAAATCAACAACTGACATGTGGGGGGCTTTCAAACGTCAGTTGATAAGAATTCAGGGCTGGCATGTTCCTGCTAAGATGAAGGATAAGCATGGCAAGTTTCAGGATCCTTGGATAACGAAGGATATTGTGAGATTAGTCAAAGAGTAAAGGGAAACATTCATAAGGGCCAGAAGGCTGGGAACAGATGAAGCCCGTGGAGAATATAAAGAAAGTAGGAAGAAACTTAAGCAAGGAGTCAGGAGGGCTAAAAGGGATCATGAAAAGTCGCTGGCAACCAGGATTAAGGAAAATCCCAAGGCCTTTTATACATATGTGAAAAGCAAGAGGGTAGCCAGGGAAAGGGTAGGCCCACTCAGGGACAGAGGTGGGAATCTATGTGTTGAGCCAGAGGAAATGGGAGAGATACTAACTGAATACTTCTCATCAGTATTCACCAACGAGAAGGACTTAGCAGTCGATTTATCTAGGAAAGAGTGTGTAAATAGCCTGGATCATGTTGAGATCAAAAAAGAGGAGGTGTTAGACATCTTGAAGAATATTAAGGTGGATAAGTCCCCAGGGCCAGATGGGATCTACCCCAGAGTACTGAGGGAGGTAAGGGAGAAGATTGCTGGGGCCATGACAGAAATCTTTGTATCCTCACTGGCTACGGGTGAGGTCCCAGAGGACTTGAGAATGGCCCAAGTTGTTCCATTGTTTAAGAAGGGTAGCAGGGATAATCCAGGAAATTATAGGCCGGTGAGCCTTACGTCAGTGAAAGGGAAATTATTGGAGAAGATTCTTCGTGACAGGATTTACTACCATTTGGAAGCAAATGGGCATATTAATGAGAGGCAGCATGGTTTTGTGAAGGGGAGGTTGTGTCTCACTAACTTGATCGAGTTTTTCGAGGAAGTGACAAAGATGATCGACGATGGAAGGGCAGTGGATGTTATATACATGGATTTCAGTAAGGCCTTTGACAAGGTCCCTCATGGCAGACTGGTACAGAAGGAAAAGTCGCACGGGATCTGAGGTGAGCTGGCAAGATGGATACAGAATTGGCTTGGTCATAGAAGACAGAGGGTAGCAGTGGAAGGGTGCTTTTCTGAATGGAGAGCTGTGACTAGTGGAGTTCCGCAGGGATCAGTGCTGGGACCTTTGCTGTTTGTAGTATACATAAATGATTTGGAGGAAAATGTAACTGGGCTAATTAGTAAGTTTGCAGATGACACTAAGGTTGGAGGAGTTGCAGTTAGTGAAGAGGATTGTCAAAGGATACAACAGGATATAGATAGGTTGGAGACTTGGGCGGAGAAATGGCAGATGGAGTTTAATCCGGACAAATGCGAGGTAATGCATTTTGGTAGGTCTAATACAGGCAGGAATTATACAGTAAATGGCAGAACCCTTAAGTGCATTGACAGGCAGAGGGATCTGGGTGTACAGGTCCACAGGTCACTGAAAGTGGCAACGCAGGTGGATAAGGTAGTCAGGAAGGCTTATGGCATGCTTGCCTTCATTGGCAGGGGTATTGAGTATAAAAGCTGGGAAGTCATGCTGCAGCTGTATAGAACCTTGGTTAGGCCACACTTGGAATATTGCATGCAATTCCGGTTGCCACATTACCAGAAGGATATGGAAGCATTGGAGAGGGTGCAGAGAAGGTTTACCAGGATGCTGCCTGGTCTGGAGGTTATTAGCTATGAGGAGAGGTTGGAGAAACTCGGATTGTTCTCACTAGAGCGACGGAGATTGAGGGGCGACTTGATAGAAGTTTACAAAATTATGAGTGGCATGGACAGAGTAGATAGTCAGAAGCTTTTTCCCAGGGTGGAAGAGTCAATTACTAGGGGACATAGATTTAAGGTGAGAGGAGAAATCTATAGAGGAGATGTGCGGGGCAAATTTTTTACGCAGAGGGTAGTGAGTGTCTGGAATTCACTGCCAGAGGAGGTGGTGGAAGCAGGTACGATAGTGGTGTTTAAGAGGCAGCTTGACAAATACATGAATAGGATGGGAACAGAGGGATACAGGCCCTGGAAGTGCAAAATGTTTTAGTTGACGGGCAATATGATCGGCGCAGACTTGGAGGGCCAAAGGGCCTGTTCCTGTGCTGTACTTTTCTTTGTTCTTTGTTCTTTGTACCCACTACACTACAAGGCCTCCCCCTAGTGTGAAAGCCAGGCCACATAATGGATGTTGAAGCAGCAGGAGCTATCAGTTTACAGGCTTTGATGTCAAGAAATTTCCACCCAGGCTCCATAGCTCCATGATTAGATCTATCAGATGCTGTCTTGCATCAAATTTAGGGATGCATCAAAGTTACAGCGACTGCTTAGAATGCCCAAAGCTCTGACCATTGTCATGGGAGCCAGGGCAGAATAATCAAATACAGCAACAGAAATGTGAAACTGCATTCTTTTAACACTAATTTTAGAAAGTGAGGTTTTCAAATGAAATTTTATTAAATATGTTAGTCTATTTCTATGATTGACCAAACTTAAGGGATTAACTTTAACCCTACAACCCCAGTGGAAACTCAGTGGATGGACAATTAAAACTGAGTTGAGCAAGCTCCTCTATTGCTACCTGCGATCAAAAACTTGAAGATTTATTCAACGGATAAGGCAGTCACCTAAAGCAGAAGGAGAGCTTATTATGCCAATTGCATTTCAACTTTGGCCTGAGCGAGAATAATATCATAGCTTTCCCACTAGTTTTCCTTCAGATCCAACAAGAAAAACACATCCTCCCATGCCCCTGCTGCCTTTCCCTCTCATGAAGGTTTCCTAAAATCTTTGCCTGTGATGCACCAGCTTGCTAGTGGATGCTGTTTTGTACTGGGCAGTGGTATCCATCTGCCCAAACATCCTTCCCTACACTCTGATCAACTTGCCACTTCCTGTCCGTTCTGTTGGGGAGATGGAGGGAGAGTTGACAAACTGACAGAATGATAGTGAGGCCTGGAAAAAATTCAAATTTAGGCCGGGGAATGCCAATGTTAGCAGCCTTGCCTCTGAATCAACCAGTCAAGGTTCAAGCTCTAGTCCTGCGAATTGAAATCATAGGGCAGGATTTTTAGGTTGGCAGGCACCCGCGATCGGTAGGCCCGGGAACGGACCCCCGACTATGATCGGCCCCCAACCACGATTTCACGCTGGCTGGCCAATTACCGGCCAGCCAGCATGAAAGGCGCTCTGAAAGGCTCAGCACTGCTGGGATGGGGGTGGGAGGATGGCAAGTGCTGAAGTCTGCGCGAGCGCAGGGGAGCGTGGTATGAAAGCCCCCTGAAGGGAGAGAGCTGCCTCAGGGAGCTGAAGAATTTAAATGCAAAAAATAAAAATTTTTAAAACTGGGAAAAAATTCCCACGCACCAGAATCAACCACCTGAGCATAGACATTATAATAATTCTGTGCATAGATTTTTATTGTTTTAATTTAATAATGGATTTAATAATGGAAACCTCATGTGGCCCTTGGATGAGGTTTCCTGAAAAATGCAAAGGTGCCTGTCCGATTCACCCGCCCACCAACCATATGTTGGATGGGCAGTGAAAAACCCCAAATAATTGAGCCATTAATGGACTTGTTAGCTCTCTTAATCAGGAATGTGCCCGCCAACCAAATTATCGACCAAGTTCGCGATGACGTCTGTACGCTCAGCCGACATCATCGCACGCTATTTCACGCTCGACCGTATCAGGCGCGCGCCTGCACATCAAGTGAAAAATTCTGCCCGTCATCTAAACTGATACTTCCAGTTCACTTCGGTTGAGGGAGTGCTACACTGTTGGAGGCATTGTCCTTCTGATGAGATGTTAAACCAGGGACCCATTTACCTGGTTCAGGGAAATAAATGATCCCATATTCAAAGAAGAGTGGTTGCGTTCTCCCTGTGTATTTATTACGTTTTCTCATCAACCAATGCTGCCAAAAGAGATAAACAGTTACATCTCATTGCTGTGGGATCTAGCTGTGTGCACACTGGCTGTTGTGTTGTCTGCAAAACTGTCACTAGTGCACTTTAAGAAGTAATTAATTGATTGTAATTGACTAACCTGAGGACATGAAATGCTAAATAAAATGCAAGGCCCTTTCCCTTCTTTCTATGATTTACTTGATAAAAAAGAAATGCAATATTTTAGAACTATGAACAAATTCTCCTATTGACATCTTCTATCCAGGAACTTGAATTGAGCATGCTGTAAACATATGCAGCTAAACATTTGTGGTGTGGAAACATTTAGAGACAATAATCTAGGAGAAAATTATTGGCAATGGTATAAATTTGAGCTAATAAATGAAATGGATTTGATAAAGGCAAATTGTGTTTGGCTAACTTGATTAAGTTCTTTGTTGGGGTAACACAAAAGATTTATGAGGGGAGAGTAGTTGTCATTGTGTATATGGACTTTCAAGAGTTGTTTGACAATGTACCACATAATAACAGGTTAGGAAAATTAAAACCTATGGGACTAAATGGACAGTGACAGTGCAGATACAAAATTGGCTAAGAGTCAGAAATCATAAAGGAGTGGTGAACAGTTGTGTGTCAGACAGGATTGGAGTTTTTGTAATTCCTTTCGGGCACCGTTGGCCAGGCCAACATATATTGACCATCCCTAATTGCCCTTGAGGAGGTGGTGGTGAGCTGCCTCCTTGAACTGCTGCAGTCAATATGTTATACCCAGAGTGTTATTGGGGGAGTTTCAGCACTTTGACCCGACAACAGTGAAGGAAAGCATTCACAATTAAACAGGTGAATTATCAGCTCAAATAGAAATTTATATGTGTGACCTGATAGCCAGTACAGAGACGTGGCCACAAGGAAACCAAAGCTAGGACCTGAATATCCAAGGCTATGTGACATGCAGGAAGGACAGGAAGTAGGGAAAAGATAGTGAGATATCTCTGTTAGTTAAAGAGGGCACTAGTACTGCAGTGAGAGATTATCTTAGCTCTAAAGATCAAGACATAGCGGGTGGAATTTCCTGTGCCCATTGGCGGCGGGTGCATCTGGCTGTGTGAGTGGACAATATGGTGAGAAGGTCATAAATCGGTTTCAAAACAAGTTTGCAATTGTCCACTCTGCACGTCAATGGCAGGTCGTGTTTCCCATCGTCAGGCATCGGGAACCTCACTGTAATACATCTGGATATCATTATAAGCCCAGCTCGCCTGAATCACCCCCCCACACTGGATCATCTGAGCACATCGGTGTGATTGCATGCCAACGTGTTTCACAACTGCACTTCGTTTGGGTTTTCGAGGTTTGTTTGCCTACCTTGCTTCAGACAGCACTCGCAGTCATCAGTGCCAGGCTTCACAGACAGCACTATATCACTTTTAGGGGTGCTCACGGGTAGTTCTCTACCTACTAGATCAGCCATAAGTTGGGGATGGCTTTTCAATGTCTGGAGGGCTAGGGCTTGTTTGGGGAAGGGGGAGAGTGGCCTCAGGCAAGGGAAGAGGCTGCAGGGCGAGGCCTGTACTGGGGAAGGGGGGGTATCTCAGGATGTGTGTGGGGGCACAAGTTGATCTGTGCAAGTGGCCTCAAGATGGTGAGGGCTGAGGTGGCAGCCTCCAGAGGAGATGAGGCCAGATGGAGATGTGAGGGTGTGTGTGAGAGAATGAGTGGTGATATCCCTTGAGCTGGCAATGAGTGAGATGCCAGTGAATGTGTGATGGGCTCAAGCGTGAGAGTTTAGAGTGATGAGGTGGTTGCCATACCTTAGCGGCACAGATGAGATCATTCATCGTCTTTCTGCATTGGATGGCCAACCTCTTCTGTGCAGCATTGGCACTGATCAACACTGCCATCGCCTACCAAGCCGGAGTGGTGAGACTGCTGGACCTCCTGCAGCCAGAACGGAGGTAGAGGACATCATGGCGGGCCTCCACAGTGACCAAAAGGTGTTCCAGGGTCGTGTCACTGAATCAGGGGGCTGTAGTCTTCTTACCTTTCGGGGCCATGTCTTCCTGTGCTGGAAGCACTGAGAATTGAGAGTGTGGCTGCACTTTAAATATGGCATCCGACGAAAGGAAGTGGCGAGATGACGGCGTGACAGGCAAATGAAAGCCTGCCCATCACTGAGACGGCGTGTTTTCCGGGAATGCCTGATTAATGAGGCAGGATTGGGGTGATACGGTGTGAAAAGCTACCATTGCAGCCGACGGATAAAACATTATTTTTCCAACCCGTTACTGCATTAGAGCAAAACTGGGACGATTCCGATCAGAATCAGTTTGCATGGAACTAAGAAACAGCAAGGGCCAGAAAACATTGGTGGGAGTTGTTTTTAGGCCACTAAATAGCAGTGGTAATGTAAATCACTGTATAAATCAGGAAATTAGAGGTGTGTATAACAAGGACAATACAGTAATCATGGGGGATTTCAATCTACATATAGACTGGTAAATCTAACTAGTGCTAATGTTGTGGACGACAAATTCTCGGAATGTATGCAAGATGGTTTTCTCGAGCAGTACATTGAGGAACCAACTAGGGAATTGACGATTTTAGATCTAGTATCGTGCAATGAATAAGAGCTAATTAATATGCTTGTTGTAAAGGAGCCTTTAGGAAACAGTGACCATAATATGATAGAATGTTACAGTAAGTTTGAAAGTGATGTAGTTTAATTAGAGACTAGGGTCTGAAATCTAAACAAAGGAAACTATGAAGGGAAAATTGGCTATGGTAGATTGGGAAACTATGTTTAAAGGTATGATGGTAGGTAGGAAATGGCTAACACTTAAATAATTAATACATAGTTTACAACAAAAATACATTCCCTTAATACACAAAAACCCAGAAAAGAAATTGTTCCAGCCATAGCTAACAAAAAAATTAAGGCTTGTATTAGATCAAAGGAAGACGTAGAGAAGGTTGCCAAAAAAATAGGTGCACTTGAAAATTGGGAGCATTTTAGAATTCTGCAAAGGAGGACTAAGAAAAAGATTAAGGAATGGAAAATAGAATATGCGGGTAAACTAGCGAGAAACATAAAAACAGACCGCCAAAGCTTCTATATGTATGTAAAATGGAAAAGATTAGCAAAAACAGATGTGGATCCATTACAAGCAGAGTTAGGGGAATTAATATTGGGTGACTCTAGAACCAGGAGACACAGTCTCAGAATAAGGAGCAGGTCATTTAGGACTGAGATGAGAAGGAATTGTTTTCACTCAGAGGATGGTGAATCTTTGGAATTCTCTGCCCCAGAGGGCTATGGAGGCTCAGTTGTTGGGTATGTTCAAGACTGAGATCAATAGGTTCCTATATATTAAAAACATTAAAGGATACTGGCATAATGCAGGAAAATGGTTTTGAGATACATCAGGCATGATCTCATTGAATGGCAGAGCAGGGTCAAAGGGCTGAATGGCCTACTCCTGCTCCCATTTCTTATGCTGTTATGAAAGGCAATGCATTTTTAAGTCAGGATGATATCTGGCTTGGAGGGGAACTTCCAGGTGGTGGTGTTCCCAAACACCTGCTGCCCTTGTCCTTCAAGATGGTAGAGGTCATGGCTTTGGAAGGTGCTGTTGAAGGAGCCTTGGTGAGTTTCTGCATTGCATCTTGTAGGTGGTACACATTGCTGCAGTGTGTGTTGGTGGTGGAGGGAGTGAATGTTTAGATGGTTACTAAGGTGCCAATCAAGTGGGTTTCCTTGTCCTGCAGGGTGTTGAGCTGCTTGACTGTAAGTGGAGAGCATTCCATCACAATCCTAACTTGTGCCTTGTAGGTGGACAGACTTTGGGGAGTCAGGAGGTGAGTTACTCACCACAGAATTCCTAGTTTCTGACCTGCTCCAGTAGCCACAGCATTTATATGGTTGGTCCAGGTCAGCTTCTGACCAAAGGCAATCCCCAGGACATCAATGGTGTGGGATTCAGCAGTAGTAATGCCATTAAATGTGGAGGGGAGATATTTATCTTGTTGGAGATGGTTATTGTCTGGCATTTGTATGTTACAAATGTTATTTGCCTCTTATCAACCCAAGACTGATCTTGTTGCATGTGGGCACGGGCTGCCACGTTATTTGAGGAGTTACAATTGGAACTGAAGACTGTGCAATCATGCGAAAACATCTTACTTCTGACTTTATGATGGAGGGAAGTCATTGATGAAGTAGCTAAAGACGGTTGGGTCTGAGAACACTGCCCTGAAGAACTCCTGCTGTGAAGTGCTGGGGCATCGCCTGTATAAAATAGCGTCCCCCAAATGTTGGTATCAGGCCCAATGCTTTTTTGATATATGTTAATGACATGGACTTGGGTATATCGGTATATTTTCAAAGCTGTCAAGCACATTAAACAGGGAAATGTAATAAACAATGAGGAGGAGAGTAACAAACTTCAGGAAGAAATAGATGGTCTGGGCAGGTACACAGTAGATGGAATTTAATGCCAAGCAGTATGAATTGGTACGTTTTAGCAGAAAGAATGAAAAGAGGCAACAGGTACAAGTTTTCAATTTGAATGTGGCTGGCCATATTGAGAATGCTGTTAAGAAGATCCCTGGTTACTTGGCTTTATGAGTACAGGCAAAGAGTACAAAAACTACAGCAGTTATGCTGAACCTTTATAAAACAATAGTTAGACCTCAGCTAGAGCACCCTATACATTTCTAGTTTGCATACTCTCAGAACACTGTCATGACCTTAAAGATAGTGCAAATAAGATTTACTAGAGTTGTACCAGGGATGAGGGACTGATTGAAGAATCTGAGGATGCTCTCCTCAGAGCAGAGAAGGTTAAGGGAGGGTTTGATTGTGGTATTCAAAATCATGAATAAATAAGGGCCAACTGTTTGCAAGGGCAGTGGGGTTATTAAACAGAAGTCACAGATTTAAGGTGTTTGGCAAAAGAACCAGGTGAGACATGAGAAAACACTTTTTTACACAGCAAGTTGTTGTGACCTGGAATGGACTGCATGAAAGGGCAGTGGAAGCATATTCACTTCTAAAAGGGAAGAGAACAGATATTGAAGCGAAAGCATTTGCAGGGATATGGGAAGTAGCAGGGGAACAGGAATAATTGGAAGCTCTACCAAAGAGTGACATTGGCAGGATGAGCCAAATACCCTCCTCCGGTGGTTCTATGGGCAGAGAATTACGTTTTACCACCAGTGGGTTTGTAGGTGGGGGGCGGGGACTGTAAAATTCCTTAGATGGTCTTTCCACCCACCCTAACCTCCCCACAATTTTACAGTGGGACAGGTGAGGCCTTGGCTGCCCATCCTTGCTCCAACTGAGGCCCTTAAGTAGCCAGTTAATGACCAATTAAGGGCCATTCCTGACCCAGCCTCAATTTTCAGACTGGTGGGAGGGGCTCAGGGGTGGGGGGAAGCCAGAATAATGACCCTGCTCAGGCCTCAGGTGGGAAGGGAAGGGATGCCTCCATCAGCAACCTCCTTTCTGATTTGGGTGTGCCACCTGGTTTGCTCCACCAAGGTGAGAGATGTTTAATGAGCCACATTGTACCTTTGCTCAGCTAAAATCTAAGGCTGCCACAGGGGTATCATCAGCCACATCCTCTGTGGGTGACCCTTGTCCCCAAGGAGCCACCCCTGCAGCCTCTGAGGACCCTGGAAGATGTCAGGGATCTGAGACCGGTGGAGAATGTAGGAGTTGTGGGCACTCCCTGGGAATCTTGTGCAGACGTGGAGCATGCATTTGTGGTGGCCGCATACCATCTGTACATTCAGTGAGTGGAAGTCCTTGGGGTTGACGTAGTTGACCGCTTCTTCCCATGGATATCTGAGTGCCACGTGAGTGCGGTCGATGGCACCCTACACCTTTGTGAAACCTGAGATCTGGGCAAATCCCAGCGTTCTTGCATCCTGGCTTTCCTGGCCCCGGGTGAAATGCACAAAGTTGTGTGCCTTCTTGAAGATGATGTCTGTGACCTCATGGATGCATTTATGGGTGGAGGCTTGCGATATCCCACAGAGGTTACCTGTGGAGCCCTGAAAGGAGACACTGGCATAGAAATTGAGCTCCGTGGTCACTTTCATGACCACTGGCCGTGGATGCCCTTCATGTGGTGCCAAATCCTGCAGCAGGTGTCAGATGTGGCCGACCAGTTCCCTGGACATGCACAGTCTTTGGCAACACTGGTCATCTGCAGGAACGAAAGGCGGCATCTGGAGACCTGGGGCCTAGCTCGCTGTGGCTCTTCAACGGCATGTTCAGAAGCCACAGCTGCTCATTCTTCCTAAGGGTGCTGTTCCTCTCTCTTTCCAGCCAGGCGCCTCTGTCGCTCTCTTTTCCTTTGCCTCTGCTCTCTGTAAGCCATGAGGCACACAGTTAGGTCACCAGGCTTCATGCCCCAGATGTACTTCTCCTGCAGGATGAATGAAAGAGACATGTGAGTTAGCGTGAAGGTACTGAGAACCTCTCTCGGTTAAGCCTGAAGGCCCCTTAATGCATCCCAGAGTGCTGGACCACTACTTGGATGTCCAAAGTTTACTGTGCAGCATGGCTGCCCAAAACCCCACCCAACTCCTCCCCACTCCATCTAGAATCATAGTAAAGCTATGATCTAGAAAGAGGCCATTCAGCCCATCTGCACCAGCCAAAAAGAGAAAAAAGAAAGTGCCCGCTTATTTTAATCCCACTTTCCAGCATCTGATCTGTAGCCTTGCAGGTTTCAGCACTTCAGATGTGGATCCAGGTACCTTTTAAGTGAGTTGAGCGTTTCAGCCTCAACCATATTTTAGACAGTGAATTCCAGGTGCCCACCACCCTCTGGCTGAAAATGTTTTTCCTCATGTTGTGATACCCAGTAAAGGGTTAACCTAACAAGAACTTGTCAGAAAACAGCTAATGCAGAGAGATGGGCATGACCAGGGACTGCTGATCACATTCCTGAATGATAATAAGCTTACTGGAAACTGTTTAATGACAAGATGTAGTATTTGTTCTGATATTGTACTTTAATGACATCACAACAAAATTGATCACCTTTGGAGCCGGAGATGTCCTCAACATGAGGTGGGGCCCATTGTGTCCCCTTGTGAAGAACAACTTAAGAAATGGGCAGGATGGGCCGGAGGGATGAGTCAATCAACACCTCGTGATCCATGTGTAAAAGTTGAATCTGATTGTACTTTTTGTGATGGCGATTTTGAAATGTTTTGTAATGTTCTTCCAGATATTTTATGAATAAAGTATATTTTTCAAAAAAAAATCAACAGTACAATCCCACTGATAAGCTGAGTTCCAGCGGCTGTGGTCATGGATGAAGAAAGAAGGATGAAAGGAAGACTGAAGGCTGGGCAAGGCAGGAGTACCCGGGACCAACACTCCAGGAGCAGACCCGAAGTTGGACTTGGTGAGCAAGAACCCCGCTAGCAGGCTTGATCAACCTGAGGACAGACGGGTAATATCACACACATAAGAGATTATTTGGTTAATGTAATTGGGATATTTAGTGATTAAGCTACCTTTAGTGAAATAAAGCATTGTAATTGTTTAAGTGGAAACTTGTGCATCCTGGTTGTTACTTGATACCACTAGCAAGCGCGTAGGACGTGCTGGACACAGATCAGGATTGTCCCCTCTAATCCTTCTACCAATCACCTTAAATCTGTGCCCCATGGTAATTGATCCGTCAGCTAGGGGAAACAGGTCTTTACTGTTTACCCTATCTAGGCCCCTCATAATTTTCTATACCTCAATTAAGCCACCCATTAGCCTCCTCTGTTCTAAGAAAAACAACCCTAGCCTATCCAATCTGTCCTCATTGCTGCAATTTTGAAGCCCTGACAACATTCTTGTAAATTTCTTCACTCTCTCCAGAGTTACTTTTAATGGCGTAATTGTTTCCGATTGTCCGTGGTCCGTCCAACCTTATGGTTGGTGGATGGGCAAATCAGCCAGGCGGCCTTTGCATTTTTTATCAAACCTCATCCAAGGACAGGATGAAATCTCCGTTATGAAATAAAATAAAAATAAATATCTGGGGACAGCAATTTTATGAGATATATTTTCAGGTGCTTGATTGTGATGCATTTTTAGCAGTTTTTTAAGCCTTTATTTCATCATTTGAATGCCTGCACCTTCCTGAAGCAGCTGTCTGCCTTCATGGAGCTCTCTCGCAGAGCTCACCCATGCCCACGATGAGTTACCACCCACCCTCTTCCCACCACCACCCTGGCAACGCTGAGCTTCTCAGCGCGCGTTTCACACTAGCTGGCCATTAATTCCATTTCCCGACTGCTCCCAGGCCCACTTCTCTGACCATTTGTTGGCAGCTTTGCCCACTGGACTGCATGCCGTGCACTCAGCTCAGGTGCAGGCATTCTGCTGACCCGCACTGCAAGCCTGCACTGTTAGCTTGAACCAAGAGGGAGACTGGTCCAAACCTGATGATGACATTGCAAGGGGCTGTGAGCGCCTCCACCAGTGACTGCTCCATAGCTAGCTTTCACAAGGAGATTGTACAACATGCCCAGTCATCCAATTGTTCTCAATAGTCTGCTCAAACACTCATTAGTTTGCAGTCTGTGCCTGCGGGGTAAAAAGCTCTGGAGCATTTGGTGGCACTTTCATGCCTCTGCATTGCTTGAGTGGGCAGATAAGCTAGAGGCCCGAATCCAAGCATGTCAATGTGGTTACGTCTGAACTGTCTCATCTGCAGAGGAATGGTCACTTTATCCAAAGTTTCCCTAAAGCATGGCCGCTTCCCTCCACCTCATGCCCCCTGCATGTTCTTGTGTGCTACCATCAACCGCAGAGCAGCCCTTACCCCCCCCCTCCAAGGTTGCCTCAAACGCAGTGCCACTCTTGCCGCCCATCCCCCCCACGCCTCCTGCTTCCTTGAAACTGTCAAATTTGTCGATACATTGTGGATATTTCGATGTACGGTCATGAACTGAGGTGATATGAATAGTTTCTGAGATTGATCTGCCGTGTGATATCTGACTAATTCCACGGATTGTCACCAATGCGAGGTCACAGCATGAGGTAAACCTGCAATTGCCGGACCTTTGGTCTCCATGATGTAGAACATCTATGACACCCAGGAGCATTCATTGTACTTGCACTCCAGGACTATGGATCCTGCACATGGAGGATCACAAGGATTAACTGTCATGTGGAAAGGCATGGACTAGTCAGGGATGGTCAGCATGGTTTTGATAAAGGAAGGTCTTGCCTCACAAATTTGATTGAATTCTTTGAGGAAGTGATAAGAAGGGTTGATGAAGGTAGTGTAGTGGATGTTGTGTACATGGATTTTAGCAAGGCATCTGACAAGGTCCCCCATGACAGATTGGTCAGGAAAGCAAAAGCCCATGGGATTCAGGGTAATGTGCCAAACTGGATAAAAGGTTGGCTTTGTAACAGGAAACAAAGGATAATGGTCGATGGATGCCCTTGCGAATGCAAAGTTGTCTCAAGTGGTGTTCCACAGGGCATAGTGTTAGTACCCTTACTGTTTGTGTTATATATTAACAATTTGGACATGAACGTAGGGGGCACGATTGGGAAATTTGCAGATGACACAAAGATTGGCCGAGTAGTGGATAGTGTGGAGGATAGCCATAATCTCCAAAACGATATGGATTGGTTGGTGGAGTGGGCGGTAAAGTGGCAAATGGATTTTAACATAGAGAAGTGTGAGGTCATACATTTAGGGAGGTCAATCAGTTACAGGGATTACACAATAAATGGGAATATACTAAGAGGGGTAGATGAAGTGAGAGACCTTGGCATACAAGTACACAGGTCCCTGAAGGCAGCAGTTCAAGTAGACAAAGTTGTAAAGAAGGCATATAGAATGCTCTCCTTCATTGGTAGAGGTATAGAATATAAAAGTAAGGATATAATGTCGGAATTGTATAAAACACTGGTGAGGCCACAACTGGAGTATTGTGTGCAGTTCTGGTCACCACATTACAGGAAGGACGTAATAGCTCTGGAGAGAGTGCAGAGGAGGTTTACAAGAATGTTGCCAGGGTTAGAAAAGTGTAGCTATGAGGAGAGATTGGATAGATTGGGGTTATTTTCCTTAGAACAAAGAAGGCTGAGAGATGACTTGATTAAGGTGTACAAAATTATGAGGGGAATAGATAAAGTGGACAGGATAAAATTTGTTTCCCTTGGTGGAGAATTCTAGAACCAGGGGACATAGATTCAAGATAAGTGGCAGAAGGTGTAGGGGGGTCATGAGGAAGAACTTTTTTACGCAGAGGGTAGTGGGTGTCTGGAATTCACTGGTTGGTGGTAGAGGCAGAAACTCTAAACTCTTTTAAAAGGTACCTGGATCTGCACCTTAAGTGCTGTAAGCTGCAGGGCTATGGGCCGGGTGCAGGAAAGTGGGATTAGAAGGGGCACCTGGGTGTCCTTGGACTGGCATCGACAAGATGGGCTGAATGGCCTCCTTCTGTGCTATAACTTTTCTATGGTTCTTTGGTTCTAGTGAACCGATGTACACCAAAAACTGCACAGTAGTAGACTTTGCCATGGCCCTCCATGTCTTTTAGAATCTGTAGAGTTTGGATGTTGCCACTTGCTGCTCTGTCAATCTTGGCCAATAAAAAATAGTTGCCTTTCTTAAGGAGAGATAATTCGAAATGTGGCAAACGCTTCAGACGGCATGCCAGCATCCTTGTTTTCCACGAGATTGACGGTGTGAAACTTGTTCACCGCTCCTCATCTCACCATCGCACATCATTAGTCATTTCCTGGCTCGTCAGTCACCTTATGTATATGTTTCTGATGGGATACCAGATGGTCATTCTTTTTACTTGAAGGCACTCATTTTGTATGGTCTGTTTGGGTCAGTGTGATGATGTCATCACCCGCCCTTTGTAACTGCATCAGTTTTGCTCTAGTGCACTGCTGCTGTCAGTGGCCTTTAGCTGTCACATGCTTTGCAATATTGATGGAAAGCTGGGCATTTCCTTGGTACATGCAGAAGGCCACACCTTCCACATGTCTTGTTAGGTTTGGGTGTTCCAGCAAGTGTGCCAACAATCAGGGCTGTGCTTAGGGCCTGTGAGTTTCATTGACTGGCAAGGATCACTTCATACTTACATCCATCCTTGAGTAGTTCTTCACTGCTATACGTTTTGGTCTTGTCTAGCAGATCTTTCTGGAAAACTCCCATGGGAGTGGACGCAATCAGTAACTCAACAATTCTGTCTGCTAGGTCTGTACTTTAGAAATCGCAGTACGTACCCTTTTCTCTATGTCTGCTGACGAAGCGGTCTATGGATTCTGTGGGTTGTTGTCGAAATGATAGGAGCTCTAGTCGATGAACACAGAAGCATTACCTGATTCTGAACCAGTCTTCCAGTGTAGCCCATATCTTTTGGAGATCCTTTAGGTTCTCTGTTGTTCATGCTGATGCGTTCAGTCTGTGTAGACCATTGCTAGGCCAATTTTTATGGCTTGCCTGTCTGGTTCAGACACACCTGAATCAAGGAGCCATAGCTCCATATGTTGTTTGAACATATCAAATTCAGATAGTAGGTCAGCTGCATCCACATTCAAACTGGGGAAGTTTGTGGATATTTTGACAACATTCCTTTGACCTTCCTCTTCGTTTATTCAATTTATTGTTTAATAGCTCCTGAAGCCACCTGTTAAAATAGCAACCTTCTCTGGCCCAATTTTCATGATGGCTTTGTTTGTGTTTTTTTGTTTGTTTGACTCTCCCTCACTCACTATCCATCCGGCACACACCCTGGTCACTCGCCTTTCCGACTGAGCTAACCTGGTGCTGGTCCTCTTGACATGCTGTCCCACTCATGGAACTGATGGGCTATGCACTGCAATTTCACCATGAGGGATCTATCTGTGTACCAGCTCTTCACTTGAGCACTATCTCACTGTGTCTTCCTAGCTTTTCTGTGCAGTCAGCACACTGCATTTTCAGTGCTCTCCCTGTGATTTCATAGCGGCCTGACCAGAATGTCAACTGTCATCCCCTGCCATGTAGCACAATCTAATAGGTTGTTCACCATGTCGCACCTGTACTTAATTTTGCTGCCAGGCTGTTTGACCACCGCTGAACACCATGTCATGTTTTTGTGATATAAGCTCCAATCACTCACGAGGGATTGGTAAACTCATTATGGGCTCATTTATTAAGACTAGGCACATGGGAACATTCACACAAAGGTAGGAAGCTTGAAGATATCAGCGGCAAGGCTGTGTGTGCTTTGTTCTACTCACAGGCCAAAGTGAAACTGTGGCTGGATCACATGACACACTTCTCTTCTAGTGATGGCATGCTGCTATCCTTTAAAGACATATCTGAACATGTCACAGACATCCCTGCACTCCCTGGCAGCCCTTGCACTTCTCCATCTGGTGGTTCCCCCATGTCCTCATCAATCTCATCATCAAAGGATTCATTGGTTCCCAGTGGCCCCTCTTCCTTCGGGGCATACCCTCTCTGAAGCGTTAGGTTGTGCAGAATGCAGTACTCACAGGATGGAGTGTACTGCAGATCTCCTCCTGACCTACCCAGGCATTGGAATCTTATCCTTAGGATACTAATTGTCTGCTTTACAATGGCCCTGGGTGTCCTGTGGCTATTGTTGTACCTCCTCTTGGCATCTATCCTTGGAACCCTCACTAGCATCAAAAGCCATTTCTTTAAAGGGTAGCCCTTGTCGCCCAGCAGCTATCCATCCAGGGCATCAGGTCCAGTAAGCATGTCTGGCACCTGGGAGTTCCTGAGAATTGAGGAGTCGTGGCTGCTGGCCGAGAACCTAGCACGGACCTACACAATTCTTCAATGGTGGTCACATACTAATTGCATATTTAGAGAGTGATAGTCCTTCCTGTTTATAAGTGTGCCGGGCTGGCTTGCTAGAGCCTTTATGGTGATGTGTGCAGTCTATCACCCCCTGAACCCTGGGGAAAACAGCCAGTGCTGCGAACCCTCTAGCTTACTCAAATTGACTGCAGTGGTCTATGTTGAATACAGTATACTGACCTGCCCTTCAAAACATTGCATTGGTGAAGACTTTTATGCAGTGGCGGGCAGCAGGCTGCATTATTCCACTGAGGCTCCATGCACAGCTTGAGAGGATCCAGTTGCAAAAACTTTCAGCACCACAGTGACATTGATGGCAACTGGTATTGGATGACCACCACCACCACCCCAAAACCCCCCAGCACCTAATGCAGTTGGAAGCAATTTCTCCAGCCAACACCTCACATAGAGGGGTCACTGTGGCTCTCGACAGCCTAAGCCTCCTCAGGCACTGTGTCTCAGACACTTGAAGGTCATTTATTCTCACCCTGTATACATGATAGGAAGGATAAGGCC
Source organism: Cetorhinus maximus (assembly GCF_964194155.1). Lineage (NCBI taxonomy): Eukaryota > Metazoa > Chordata > Chondrichthyes > Lamniformes > Cetorhinidae > Cetorhinus > Cetorhinus maximus. Next base: position 194,037,504 of record NC_135879.1, read on the forward strand.
TCCTTCCATACTACGGTGATTGCAGCATCCTGCCCTCTGCAGCCGTTTGCTCCTGTGCAGGTCACATCCCCATGCAGCTTCTGCCTCCTGTCCCTGACCATCAGATCTTGTCCCTCTCCTTCTCAATCTCCTCCTTCTCCTCGCTTCCTCACTGGAAGATGTGTCTGCCATGGAGGTCACTATCCCCATGTTGATCATAGTTCAAAGGCTATAGTGCAGATGAGGCACTAAGAGCTCAAGTTTGCACTCAACATTCAGAATTGAAACACCTATAGATGACACTGAATACAGGATTCCCAAAAATAACTGCACACAGAACCCAGAGCAAGCTGGACTGCTGAAGTCAAACACTGAACCCAGCTTTAAAACCTACCCTGACATGCAAAAACGAGTTTCCCTCCTGGTGTTTTACCCACACTCTGATCACATTGTTGCATTTGGCATATTTTATGGCAGTCGATTGGACTGCTAATGAGCTTAAGTACCCATTAATTGACGATTTGTATATGGTGGGTGGGCTCACAATTCCTAGGGCCGCCCACTCATTCTGGCTTTCCGGCATGATGTCATCGGGAACGCGAGTCAATGTCATCACAATGAGTATTATGTCGCCATGGGCTTGGAGCAGCCCCATTTTTGAAGTATATTATTTAGCCCTCTGTTTCTTTCTCCATAGGTTCTGCCTGACCTGCTGAGTATTTCCAGCATTTTCTGTTTGTATTTCAGAATTCTAGCATCCACAATATTTTGCTTTTGTTGAAGAAGTGAATCTGACATGGGAGAGAGCAGGCTCCAAGATTTTTGGATGTTGCACTGAATGTCTTAGGTGTAGGATTTGGAAAGGTAGAAATGCCCTTTATCTGCAGGGGTCCAGAAGGCCTGCCAGACCTGTGCTCAAAAAGCCATGGGAACAGGCAGCCACGGAGGTCAATACCAGGAATCAAGGCTTGAGGACCTGGATGGAGTGCTGCAAGAAGTTCAATGAACTCACGTGAGTTGTCAAACTTAGTGAATGCATCTTCAAATGCCACATCCTACTATCTGTACACTAGCCTCAGACACTGCTCAATTCACCACAACCGCATCACTCACCCATATCAATCAGGGCTCATACCTTTCATCGATGTGCTTTACCTCATCCTCACACATTTAGCAAGACCACGCACACATCTCATATGTTGTTCACACTGCCAGATTTTTCAACCATGACAGCCATATCAGCCAAACTGATTACACCATATTCACTGACACATTTCCCTCTATAATGCAGGAAGTTGACAGGAGCCAACAGCGAGGCTTTAAGTGCACCTACCTGACTTACACCCCAGATAAGACACAGTGCTGGCCAGTATTGGATTCCTAATGCTGAGGCTGTGACCAGAGGTGTGGCTGAAACCAAAAAAGATGATGATATTTTCATACCTTATCCTTCTTCTCACATCGCATTTCTCCTCATGCTTGACTCTCTTCTGATTCACAAGGTGTAACCATGCACCTTACTTCCCCACTGCCTCCCTCCCTCCCGTTTCCCCCTTTCTCTCACGCCACAAATGTGGCTTTGTCCCTTTTCCTTTCAGATACTGAAGAGGTGCAACTTAGGAGAGGCAGTGGAGAGACACCAAGAAAAGAGCGATGATGACTGCGCAACACAGTCACTTGATTTCACATTCAGCAGCCACCAGCTTAGCTACTGACACTGCGTGCTTCATCGAAGACAGATTAGAAGCAAGATCTACACATGGTGAGATGCCAGGCACAAGTGGGCTGCAGCCAGGATGGAGAGAAAGGATAATGCAGGTGCCAGCTCACTGGGTGGCAAGGCCACACAAGTGTTTTGCTGCAGCAGACTCAGATGAGGACTTCAATGGGACAGCCTACACGTGAACACTGATGGCTAAGCACAACAAAACGCTTGGTGCATTGGGAAGCCTGTTACAAAGCCGGCAGTCAATGTCAAGAAGCATGGAAGTGCCCAGCACTGTCTTGGCACAGGGCTTAGTGCAGAACATGGAGCCCATTCTGTCCAGCATGGAGCTGGACCCAACCACAAAGCAGTTTCTGATGGCTGAATTTGCAACTCCCATTGCAGCACATGCAGCAATCACCTGATGTATTTGTGCTGGATTGGAAGCTCAGGCTGATGTCATTATTACAGTATCCAAAGGGAATTACAGGGGTATCACAGGAGCCCAGCATTCTTTCCTCCAACAGATTACTGAGAATGCTGAGGCATCACATCTGGCAAATTGCAGTGGCTCTATGGAGCAGAACCTATGGTCCTCTCTCAGTATGACAACATTTGTCCTCCCACCTTGCCACTCCACCAGTGCACTATCTGTTGCCTGTCAGCCAGCCTGCTTCTACCCATGTTGAGGTGGTGCAGTCTGTAGCTGGGCCTTTTAGATCCAGAGGTGTTCAAGTTTATCCTCCAAACCATTCATGTCTCCTCTAGACACATCTTTTGTTTCTTTATTTGTTCCATTACCTCTCCCTTCAGCTTTTCACCATCATCCCTTCTGTCATTTAATCTCTTCTGTCTTTCCTTCTATTACCAATCTTCCCTTTTGTTCTTTTTCCAACCTTCCCCTCCATCCCACTACCTCCCATTCAGTTGCTTTAAACCTAACTTTTGTGAGTTATGATGAAAGGCCATTGACCTGAAATGTTAACTCTGTTTCTCTCTCCACAGATGTTGTTGGACCTGCTAAGCGTTTCTAGCATTTTCTATTTTATCCCTGATTTCCAGTATCCACAGTATTTTGCTCTTCTGTGAGAATGAAATATAGTTAGCTGTGATTGAATGGAAAACCTCAGAGACTTCCCTTACTCAACAGGGATCAGACAACTGCAAGATGTTGCAATTATCTCTAGCTCCAGCATGGAAAGATCCAGATGCTTAAAGGTTCATCACCACGTTCACCTTCATACCCATTGGCAATGCTCTGAGGTTGCAGTCATGGTGGCAGAATGTGGCAGATGCTAGGAATTGGGAACATGCCTATCATGCTATTTCACAGGACATGGGTGTCAATGGATAGAGCAGCATTTTTTAAATTGCCCATCCCTAATGGCCCTTGAGTACTTACTTAAGTGCTGACATTTTACACATTGTTCCTCACTGAGGTTCAGGTGGGAGAATTGATCCCCGAACACCCTGAGTGGGTATGGCCTCCTACTAGGAGCTTTTTTCCTTCTCCTCTTCCTCCGTCTTCTAGCAGTTTGTCCTATTCAGTGTAATGTCTGTTCTTTCTCCCAGTGATGCTATATTCCAAGGGAAATGGCTGATAATGCACCAATATCAGGGAGCAACTGGTTCATGCAGAAGCCTTGAAGTCAGCAAAAATCTTTCAGCACCTGCCACATCACTCTCTGTAGATTTTTACAACTTAAAATAACTATATAAACCACCAAATACCTGTAGAATCATAGCAATAACCAGAAGAAATCAACCAGCAACCAGCCTGTTAATATTTGATTTTGGTTTGATATTTTGCAGTGTATTGGAAACAAAGAAATTGGATATTCAGCCCATCAAGCCTGTCCTCTATGCAGTTAACTCATGACTTCTCTATCTCAAAATCTCCTGATACTATTCAGTAACATCAATCTATCAATCTCAGTCTTGAAAATTACAATTTGTACAGCATCCACAACCTTCCAGAGACAAGAGTTCCAGATTATCAAGCGTCTTTGTGTGAGCAAGTGCTTCCTGATTTCACTCCTGAATGACCTAATTCTAATTTTCATTATACTCTCATATTCTGGATTCACCCACCAGAGAAAATAATGTATCTGCAACCTGTATCAGATTCCCTTATCATTTTAAACTCTTCAATTAGATCATCCCTTAAGCTTCTAAATTCAAAGGAACACAAACCTCCTTTATGCAACTGTCCTCACATTTTAACCCTTTGAGCGCCTGGTGAATCCGCACTTTACTTTTTTCAAGGCTAATGTATCTTTTCTGCAGATTGTTATCCAAAACAATTGCAATTTGTCAAGGTGGAATCTGATCACAGCGTTGTATAAATGAAGCATTACTTTTGTTACTTTTGAATTCCAATCCCCAACATTCCATTTGTGGTGTTGATTGCATTTTTTGCATTTGCGCTAGATTTTAATGACTTCTTCAAAAGGACACCTAAATCTCACTCAGGTATGCAAATACAGCAAATAGGAAGGCAAATGGAATCTTGTTGTTTATTGCAAGGGGAATGGAATATAAAAGTAGAAGTTTTGCTACAGTTGTACAGGATTGGTGAGACCACATCTATACTATTGTGCTTGGTCTCCTTACTTAAGAAAGGATATAATTGCATTAGAAGCAATTGAGAGAAGATTCACACAACCTATCCCCGGAATGAAGGGAACAAAAGCAAAAATAAAAATACCTGGAAAAACTCAGCAGGCCTGACAGCATCTGCAGAGAGGAATACAGTTAACGTTTCGAGTCCGTATGACTCTTCAACAGAACTAAGGAAAAATAGAAGAGAGGTGAAATATAAGCTGGTTTAAGGGGGTGGGTGGGACAGGTAGAGCTGGATAGAGGGCCAGTGATAGGTGGAGATTGCCAAAAGATGCCATAGACAAAAGGACAAAAAGGTGTTGGTGGTGGTGATATTAGCTAAGAAATGTGCTAATAGGTGACATTAAGGGTAGAAAGCAGGACGAATTTCACCTATATTTCACCTCTCTTCTATTTTTACTTAGTTTTGTTGAAGAGTCATACAGACTCGAAATGTTAACTGTATTCCTCGCCGCAGATGCTGCCAGACCTGCTGACTTTTTCAAGGTATTTTTGTTTTTGTTTTTGTTTTGGATTTCCAGCATCCGCGGTTTTTTGCTTTTATCCTGGAACGAAGGGGTTGTCTTCTGAAAAAAGATTGGGCAGGTTGGACCTGTTTCCATTGGAGTTTAGAAGAATGAGAGGTGATCTTATTCCAAACATATGAGATGTGAGGGGGCTTGACATGGTGGACGCTGAGATGATGTTTCCCCTTGTAAGAGAGAACCTGGGGAAATAGTTTAAAAATAAAGTGTCTCCTATTTAAAATTGAGATTAGGAGATTTTTTTTTCTCTCAGAGGGTTGCTATTCTGTGGTTAGTCTGTGGTCTTTTCCCTAGAGAGCAGAGGAGGCAGGATCATTGAATGTTTTTAAGGCTGAGTTAGAGTCTTGATTATTGCTCCTAATTCGTATATTTGTATCCTTTTGTTCCCCCACAGATGCTAGTCTCACACCATTAAGAAAATATTCCAATTTGTTTTTCCCAGATCCAAAGTAAATGACCTCACATTCCTCCACATCAAACTCCTTCTATCATCATGTTGCCAATTGACTTTGTACTCTCTTGCTTTTGACATTCATTTGTATACTATATATTGTTTAACTAAAATAAATGTAACTGTACTGTTTATCACCCTATAAAGAAAGGTATTTAACATTGACCTGTAGATACTGTGAATCAAAATCTAAGTTTAGTTGATTAATTTTCTGCCTCGCAATTAGGTCGGGGGAAAAACATTTCAACACTCAACAGTCAGGTTGGTCATTCTTCACAGGCCATAAATCTTTTATTCAGCTTCCAAACCCCTTACTATGTCTTCAGCATCAAGCTCACTGTAATGTTCAAAACAATTAAGCAAAACCTCAAACATTTCCTCTGCCTCATGCAGGGGCATTGGCAGGAGGATGGGATTTATCATAATCCTGCAAGCTGTCATCTTCCACACTGGCAGAACCTACTTGTGTTTCACTGACAATGCTAAGATTTCTGTGTGTATTTGATTATTTGAATCCATCTCTTCAGTCTCTCTATGTTCATGTACCTCAAAGCAGGCAGCAGCAGTAGCTGGAACCTGGAGATTCATTTGGTTTATTAGTCTGTGCAGTTCTGTTGTCACTGTTTGATTCCTGCAAAAGGGAGAGTAGTGCTCTCCACAGAATCAGAGAGGATTCTGACATACCAGTAACAGTTGTGTATGGTTGTGTTTGTTACAATATTCCAGGCATCCTGTACGAAGTAAATTGCTGGCTTCAGGTTGATACACTCCAAACCTTTACTGTCAATCATCTCAAGGCAATGTTGAACTGGGAACTTCATATACTGTACTTGAGAGTCTCAATACAGTTCTTAGGGAGCATTGCCTATATTCAAAAACACCTCTAATTTGCTAATAATTGACATTCATTAATTGACATTAATTGAAACGGAGAGACCATACAACCTATTTTTCATCTACCTGCTGCCTGCGACATCATGACAAAACACAATGTTAGATTCCATACGTACACAGAGGGCAGCCAGCTCTACCTCATCTCAACCTGTCTGAACCCCTCCACTCATTCTCATTTCTCACATTCTTTGTCCAATGTTCATCATTGACTGAGTAGAAATTCCCCCAATTAAATATTTGGAAGGCCAAAGCCATTGTCTTCTATGAACTACATTGCCTAGCCACTGACTTCATTCCCATCCATGGCCACTGTCTGAGGCTGAACTAGATTGTCCATAACCTTGGCATTCTATTTGACCCTGAGCTTAACTTCTGGCCGCCTATCCTCTCTATCACTAAGACTGTCGATTTCCACCTCCATAATATCACCCATTTCTGCCCTTTAGCTGTTGAGATGCTGATTCGTGCTTTTGTTACTTCCAGACTTCATTTCAATTCTCCCTTGGCCAGCCTCCCGCCATCAACTTGAATTCATCCAAAACTATGCAGCCCATATCCTAACTCACACCAATTCCTGTTCAACCATCACTCTTTGCTGAATTACATTGGCTCCTTCTGCTCCAGCAATGCCTTGCATTTAAAAGTCTCATCCTTGTTCAAATTCTTCCATGTCCTCACTCCTCCCTAGCTCTGTAACCTCTTCTAGCCCTACAAATCTGAGATCTCCATGCATCTTCGATTTCCATCATCCCCATCATTGCTGTACCATCAGCTGCCTAGGCCCTAATTTCTGGAATTTCTACTCTAAGCCTCTCTACCTCTTTCTCTTGCTTTGACATGATCCTTAAAACCAAACTATTGGTCTCTAACATCTCTTTATGTGGCTCAGTGCCATTTTTTTCTGATGATGCGCCTGTGCCGTACCTTGAGACATGTTATTAAGTTAAAGGTGCTATATAAATGCGAGTTGGTGTTACTATTAGATATCCTTGCTAATTTCAAGTCACCACCTCTGGATGATTCCTTTCCATGATAAATCTTGAACTTGTCTACATTAAATGTCATATGTCATTGTTCTTTTAGAATATATAAATTTAGGATAAATAATATGAGTAATTTGAGACATGACATGTAGCAAGTGGCGTCGGAGGAACAGCTGACTTCAAACATTAAATAGTTCTTAAACCTCTCCATCCACTGGGTTTTTCCTTGCATCACATCTGCTTCCGTTATAGGCTAATTGATAGAGATTGATTGTCGACAACTCCATTATCCTTGTATCATGTAGCTACAAGTATGGTAGAAGGCAAGTTGTGGGGGAGCCTTGGTCTTTAGAGTCATAGGCCAGAATTTCATAGTAAGCAGGTGGGGGAGGGTCATGGGGGGTGGGTGGGGGTGGGGGTGGGGGTGCGCAGAGGGGGTGGGAGGGTGGTGATGGGGTGGGGGGTGGTGCGGTCTATTGCTCATCTTCCTGATAGAAAAGTTGGTTGCGAGCTGGCTGACTTTAAAAAAGGCTGCCCTGTGATGGTATTATGTTGGGGATAGCCTTAATGAGGTAATTGTGTGACTTCTGCCCCTCAGGGAAAGGAAGTCCTACACTCGAGAACTCAGTAGTAGCCACCGCTGGGACTACAAGCAGTCCTAAGGAGATGATCCACGGCAACTGGACATGCCGGTAAGTCTGGGGTTCTTGGTCATGGAGGGATTCGGGGACCCCAGGGAGGGAGGGGTAGGGGTAGGGGTGTGTGTGGGAAAGGGGTGAAGGTTAGGTTTTGGAGGCCGGTGGGGAGTCACAAAGGTTGAAGAGGGGGATAACATCTTGGGGAGGAGGTGCCCCCCCCCCACCTCCAACAAAGCAGTTATCTTCCTTCCTGCCATTTCACCTGAGATGGTGCAGTAGTGGATTGACCTCCTTTGTTATTCTTTCCCCAGCTGCATGTATTAAGGTGGTGAGGGCGGAAACACAGTAGGCCTAAGGGTGTGTGGGCTGGTTGATGCCTTACCTACTGATCACATTATGGGGGACAGCTTGGGGGTGGACAGGAAGGCAGTGGACTATGTATTTGTTCTACATTACGTGCCACCCCACCTGAAAATACACCAGCTGGGGGTCTGTAAAACTCCACCCATAGTCATGTGCTTACTTGTGGCATGGCAGCAGGCTATTTAGCTCATCAAGTCCATGCTGGCTCCCCACAGAGCAACCCAGCCAACCCCACTCATCTGCTCGATTCCCTTAATCCTGCAAAGGTATCTCCTTCAAGTGCCCATCCAATTTCCTTTTGAAATCATTGATTATTTATTTTTAAAAAACTTATTCTTTCATGGGATATGGGCATTACTGGCAAGGCCAGCATTTGCTGTCCATCCCTAATTGCCCTTGACCTGAATAGCTTGCTAGGCCATTTTAGAGGGCAATTCATTGTTGTGGGTCTGGAGTCATGTGTAGACCAAGTGAGAATGGAAAATTTCCTTTTCTTAAGGGCATTAGTGAACTAGATAGGTTTTTACAACAACCAATGATAGCTTCATGGTCACCATCATAAAACTAGCTTTCAATTCCAGACTTTATTAATTGAGTTTTAACTGAAGCTGCAATGGTGGGATTTGAACCCATGTCTCCAGAGCATTAGCCTGAACTTCTGGATTACAAGTCCAGTGACATTGCCACTATGCCCCCATGCACTGCCATCATGGGCAGTGAGTTACAAGCCATTGCCACTCGCTGTGCAAAAGAAGTTCTTCCTCACATTCCCCTGTATCTCTTGCCCAAAATCTTAAATCTGTGCCCCCTGATCCTCACATCAGCCAATGGGAAGAGTTTTTCCTTGTCCAACATATCCACACCAGTCATAATTTGTACACCTCTACCAAATCTCCCCTGAATGTCCTTTAATCCAAGGAGAACAACAGCAGGCTTTGCAGCCTAGCCTTGTAACTCACCCCCCACATTCCCCACTGCCTCCTCCAGCCCTGGGGCTTTCTTTGTCTAGTAATTGCTATGATCCTATGTTCTGGCCACATACATATTGTGTCACATGTAGAACAACATCTTTGATTCAACTGTCCCTTCTCGTTTATTATCATATGCTAATTTGGCTACTTTGCTTTCAGCTTCTAAATCCAGGTCATTTATGTAAATTAATAATAGCAGCAGTCCTCGTAACCCAGCCTAGGGGCACCACAATCATTATATCTCCACACCCCAACATTACTTCTCTAACAAGTACTTACTTGGCATCCTTGGGAGTTCTTTATTCATTCCTAGGGTTTTACACAGTTATCTCAACAGGTTTGAGCTTAATCAGCAGCCCTTTATTGGAACCCTATCAAATACTTTTTGGAAGCCAAAATGCAGAATCTCACAGAGTTTATCATAGTTGAGTTAGCACTCATTTCTTTAAATAAATCAAGGAGGCTTTTGGGGCAAGATATTTTCTGTTGAAAGCCATGTTGATTGATGTCTACTTTGTTGTTGCTGCAGAGATGTCCCTCAAATTTATTCCTGATCTCCAGTTGAATCATTTTAAATGGAACACAAGTGACACTGGAGTGGCTTGTGTCCATCTCATTATCCTTTTTGAATATAGACAGCACATTGGCCTGTTTCTAATCTACTGTTGCCCTCCCATTGTTCCTTAACTGTCTCATAATGGTTTCCAGTGCCTCAGAGTATCTTCTCCTGGTCTCCTTCAACAGCTTGGAATAACTACCATCTATACCTGAGGTTTACTGTATTGAGCCCTTTTAGCTTAACTAGAACTACTATCTCGTGTATAAGAAAGTATTGAATTGGCTTAGGATTTCTCTGCTGGGGACATGTAATGATTTGATGGACCTGACAGTTTCAACAAGAAACAGATAAACTTTATTACAGAGAGCTTTTCATATGCTACATGCTCAATTAGGACTCTCGTCAGGAAACCCCACCCACCCGATTACCCATGCTTAGGGGTCATTGGTCAGAGCCTCCAAGAACATCATGTGACCCCTGATAGACCGTAGGAGAAGCTATACATTCAGTTACTACATTTCCTCCCCCTTTAGCTTTTTACAGTTTCTATTGACAGAGAACATTTGAATATCCGACAACACGTACATATATACAACGTCAGCTAATTAAAGCTTAAGTCTCTGAGGTACCTCCCTTATTCCTTTAGAGTGGCATAGCTCTACCACTTGAGGTTCTTCCACATGATCGACATGATCAGGAACTTCAGCACATGATACATCATTAGAAAGTGGCAGTTCAGGGTTTGGAAACTCTACAGAGATATCGGGCATGTCTATTCTAGGTCGATCTGTCACCTCAGGAAATGACGGTTCAACGTTAATCACAGGTGGAATAGTTGGTTGTTAGCAAATCTCTCTATCACGAATATGGTCCATGTGTTTTCAAACAATTCGGTCTTCCACTTCAACCCAGAAGGATAAGGGACAAGTCTCTGAGACAATGGTTCCAGGAACCCAACAAGGTCCACTTCCAAAATTCTGCAAAAATACTGTGTCTCCTTCACTAAATGTGCAAGCTTTGCTATGAATATTCATTTTTTGATTACTCTGATTCCTCTCTACCTTCCCCTCTAAGTTTGGAAATACCAGGCTTAATCTTGTATGTAGGTGGCATTTCATCAATAATTCAGATGGTGTTGAACCCATAGTGGAATGTGGCACTGTACGATAAATGAGAAGAAAGTGGGAAAGTCGAGTTTCTAGAGTATCTTCTGATAACCTCTTCGTTCCAGATTTGAAAGTTTACACAGCTCTCTCAGCTAAACCATTTGATGAAGGATAGTATGGGACTGTTTTAATATGTCTGATTCCATTTAAGTTCATGAATCTCTGAAACTCTGTACTGGTAAAGACTGCACCGTTATCAGAAACGATGATTTCTGGTAGGCCAAGTATGCTAAAACAACGACGCAGCTTCCCGATAGTTGCGCTCGATGTTGGTGATCTGACTTCATATACGTCCATCCATTTAGGATGCGCATCTTTGATTAACAAAAGCATGGTACCTAGGAATGGTTCTACATTGTCAACATGTAGCCTAACCCAGGGTCAATCAGGCCACTCCCATGGATGTAGGGGAGCTGAAACAGGCAACTTCTGTTGTTGCTGACAATGGAGGCAGTGCTTGACCATGCTTTCAATGTCACTGTCGATGCCTGGTCACCAGATATAGCTTTGCACAAGAATTTTCATCTTTGACATTCCTGGATGCGCACTGTGAAACTCTGTCAAGAGTGGTTCTCTTCCTTGCGAAGGGACAATAACCCTTGATCCCCACAACAAAATTCCGCCTTGAAAAATTCTCTCTGTTTTTTGGGAATGGAATGGTCTCAGCTCTTCAGACAAAGGTGAATTTGACCACCCTTCTAAAACAAGGCCTGTGACTTTCAATAAAATTGGATCTCTGTTCGTCTAATTTCTAATTTGCTTCGGACACACAGGCGAAGAATCCAAGAAATTCAGCACAAGCACCACTTCTTATGGCACTGGAGCATGTACAGTGTTATCTGGTAACGGAAGACAACTGAGTGCATCTGCATTTATAATGTGTATGCCAAGACGGCACATAAAGGTATATTCATACGCAGATAACGTCAAAACCCAACATTGTATTCTTGCTGATGCTATTGGCGGAATGGCCTTATCCTCACTGAATAAAACCATTAATGGTTTATGGCCCAACTCAATGGTGAAATGTCAATCATGCAGGTGCTGATGGAATTTCTTCAAACCGAATACCACCAATAAACCTTCCTTTTCTAGCTGGGAATAACTCTTCTCGACACTTAGCCAATGGGCCTTTCTGATCCATTTTCCATTCTGTGATAACACGGCTCCTGCACCATAAGGAGAAGCATCACATGCTAATACCAATTCTTTTGATGGGCCGTAGCGTACCAATAAACATGACAAATGCAACAGTTTCTTTACTTTCTCAAGGCTTCTTCCTTTTGTGAATTCTATGGCCAACAGTGATTTTTTTAACAAGTGTAATGGTGCTAACACAGTTGATAAGTTAGGCAAGAAGCGGCTGTGGTCGTTGATCATACCCAGGAAAGACTTAAGTTCGATTACTTTGGGCGGTGAGGGCGCATCTTTGATTGCCCAAACTTCCTCTTCTACCGGATGCAAACCCATGGCATCCATCCAGGTAAGTAACTTCTGGAGCTTGTAATGTACATTTTTCTTACTTTAACCATACACCGGCTTCCATGAACCTTCTTAGCACCTCCTCCAGATTGGCCAAGTGTTCGGTCTCGGTTGACCCTGTGATCAGAACATCATCTAGGTATACTACCACTTGGGGAAGTCCTTGCAAAAGGCTCTCCATTGTCCTTTCAAAGATTGCACATGAAGACGATACTTCAAAGGGTAGGCAAGTATACTGATAAAGACCCTTGTGCTTGCTGATGCATGTTGATGGTTACGTGTCCTCTAAACGTGCTATCCAGCTTTAATTGTTGGTGGGCGTGGCTAATATCCAATTTTGTATTTGATTTGCCTCCAGCCAGCTTTGCATATAAGTCACCTATCCTTGGAATGGGGTGCTTATCTAGTTTGGCTGCCTTGTTTACGGACAATTTATAGTGCCCACAAATGCTTATGGTTTGGTCAGGCTTAACCACTGGAATTATGGGTGCTGCCCATTCCGACAATTGGACAGGTTGGATGATGCCCAGCCTTTCTTACCGGCACAGTTCTGCATCCACCTTCTCCTTTAACACATAAGGTACAGGTCTGGTCTAAAAAAACAGGGTGTCGCCTAAGGATTCACATATATTTTTGCTTGCAAGCCTTTTAACTTCCCTTGGGGAAGCAGTGGCGTAGTGGTATTGTTGCTGGACTAGTAATCCAGAGTCTTAAGGTAATGCTCTGGGGACCTGGATTTGAATCCTGACATGGCAGATGGTGGAATTTGAATTCAATAAAAATCTGGAATTAAAAGTCTAATGATGACCATGAAATTATTGTTGATTGTTGTAAATACCCATCTGATTCACTAACATCCTTTAGGGAAGGAAATCTGCTATCCTTACCTGGTCTGGCCTACATGTGACTCCAGACCCACAGCAATGTGATTGACTCTTAAATGCCCCCTGAACTAGGGGTGGGTAATAAATGCTGGCCTGGCCAGCGACACCCACATCATATGAATGAATTTTTAAAAAATTAGTCCTGAAATACACTGTCATATATCCTTAGTTCAAGGAGTCCTCCTGTTCTCAGGTGAAATTTTTGAGACCAGTCAAATTTGATTTTCCATAACCAATCTCTGCAAAAAGGTACCGCACATAAGATTACTTAATAAGATAAGAGCCCATGGTCTTGGGGGTAGTATATTAGCATGGATAGAGGGTTGACTAACTAATAAAAGACAGAGAGTTGGGATAAGGGGGTCATTTTCAGGACAGCAACCTGTAACTAGTGGAGTGCCACAGGGATCAGTGCTGGGGCCACAATTATTTACAATATATATTAATGACTTGGATGAGGGAAGTGAATGTACTATCGCCAAGTTTGCAGATGATACAAAAATAGGTGGGTAGGCAAGTGGTGAGGATGTCTACAGAGGGATATAGACAGGTCAAGTGAATGGGCAAAAACTTGGCAGATGGAATATAAAGTGGGAAAATGTGAGATTATGCACTTTGGCAGGAAGAATAGAGGTTCTGATTATTATTTAAATGGAGAAAGGCTGCAGAAAGCTGCAGCACAGAGTGATTTGGGGGTACTTGTGCATGAATCCCAAAAAGCTAACATACAAGTTCAGCAGGTAAAAGGGAAGGCAAATGGAATGCTGACCTTTATTTCAAAGGGAATGGAGTATAAAAATAGGAAAGTCTTGCTGAAACGATACAAGGCACTAGTTAGACCACACCTAGAATACTGTGAACAGTTTTGGTTCCCTTATCTAAGGAAAGACATACTGGCATTGGAGGCAGTCCAGAGAAGGTTCACTTGGTTGATCCCGGGTACGGAGGAATTTTCTTATGAGGAGAGGTTGAGTAAGTTAAGCCTGTTCTCATTGGAGTTTAGACGAATGAGAGTTGACCTCATTGAAACATAAAAGATTCTTAGGGGGCTTGACAGGGTAGATGCTGAGAGGTTGTTTCCATTTGTGGGAGAGTCTAGGACCAGAGGGCATAATCTCAGAGTAAGGGGTCATCCATTTAAGACAGAGATGAGGAGGAATTTCTTCTCTCAGAGGGTAGTGAATCTGTGGAATTCTGTACCTCAGAGGGCTGTAGAGGCTGGGTCGTTAAGTATATTCAGGGCTGAGATAAACAGATTTTTAATCAGCAAGGGAATCAAGGGTTATGGGAAAAGGCAGGAAAAGGTAGTTGACGATTATCAGATCAGTTATGATCTCATTGAATGGCAGAGCAGACTCGGTGGGCCAAATGGCCCATTTCTGTTCCTACATCTTATGATCTTGTGGCCCAGAAGACTATGTCTTTCTACTGTCTCTGTTATCTCTGGAAGATGAGCTGTCTTTTGCCTATAAGACACTGGTACTGTGGCAATGCCCTTTACCTGTATAGATTTTTCAATTTTGTTGTTGTCCCCTCCAGATGCAGTGGCTGAGTACTTTTGTTTAGGTATTTAAACATCTGCTCTCCCACCACTGTGGTTGAGGCTCCCGTATCCACCTCCATTGTTAGTGGCTTCCCATTAACTTGGATTGTGACAGTAATAGGTTCGGCTTTTACAGCGGTGACGTTATACAGGCAATAGATGTCAGCATTGGCAGCTTCAGGTTCTGCTTGATTTTTCAATTCAATCATGTTGGTTTTCTGCTTTATGGGCTGTTTCGACTTCGCCGTGCATTGCCTTACCATCTGACCTTTCTTATGGCAGTAATGGCATTCTGCCTCCTTAAATCTGCAGGTGTCCGGCTTGTGGTCACCCTCACATCTGTAACAGCTTAACCATTGAGTCACTTCTGCAGTGTTTCTTCTGGGCCTTTTCATGTTTCTAACATTGCCTCTTGCTTTGATGCCGTGGGTCTGGTTGTCGCGTCACGCCCAGCAGTAGGTTCACACCCCCCCGTGAAGAACAGCGCCATGTTGTATGTGTTGCAAAGCCTGTGAGTCTCTTGCAGCACTTTCCATGGAGAGGGAGATTTCCAGGGTGCGCTTCAAATCAATATTGACCTCTGCAAGTAAACAGCACCGAATGGCGTCGTCCTGAACTCCACAAACTAATCCATCCTGCAGCATCTCATTTAAGGTGTCCCCAAAGCCGCAGTGTTCAGTCAACTGCTTCAGCTTCGCTACATAGGTTGCCATGGACTGTCCCGTGCACCTAACTCTAGGGGAGGCGATGGCGTAGTAGTATTGTCGCTGGGCTAATAATCCAGATACCCAGGGTAATGCTCTGGGGACATGAGTTTGAAACCTGCCATGGCAGATGGTGGAATTTGAATTCATTAAAAATCTGGAATTAAAATTCTAATGATGACGATGAAACCATTGTCGATTGTTGTAAAAACCCATCTGGTTCACTAATGCCCTTTAGGGAAGGAAATCTGCTGTCCTTACGTGGTCTGGCCTACATGTGGCTCCAGACCCACAGCAGTGTGGTTGACTCTTAAATGTTCTCTGAACAAGGGCAGTTAGGGATGGGCAATAAATTCTGGCCTAACCAGTGATGCCCACATCCCATGAATATAAAAACATTATAAACTTAAACCTCTGCATTATTACAGATGGTTTCGGCTGGAAATGAGTATTCATGAGGTCCACTAATTCATTAAAGGACTTAGAATTGGGCACATTTAGATAAGATTGTTTGTATGTTTTGCTACTACATACACTCAAAAGGATTTCTTTCTGCTTTTCCTCCGCGGTAACTTCATTCACTACAAAATAAAAACCAAGGCGCTCTACATTCTGGCTCCAATCCTCCATAGTCACATAGTAAGGATCGATTCTGCCAAAGAGTGGCATGACTGGTGAGTAATCTTCTCTTTTTTCTCACGATTCGATGAACTCACCAGCCAAATAGCCAGAGCTATTTTACCCTCGTTGCCAAATATAATAACTTGACAGACTGGACTGGTTTCAACAAGAAACGGATAAATTTTATTAAAAAGAGCTTTCCAGATGCTACATGCTCGATCAGGACCCTCATCAGGAAGCCCCACCCCCCTGGATTACACCGCTTAGGGCTCTATGTTCGGAGCCTCTGAGAACATCACGTGACCCCTGATAGACAGCAGGAGAGGCTACACCTTCAGCTACTGCAGGAGAACATTCTGCTCATGCCTTCCTTTGTGAGTCCTTGGAGGAAGGAGCTATTCAGATTTTTTATTATATCTTCTTATCCTCAGTTTCAAGCCTGTATGCATCTTTTATAGTTTTATCATTTTTCATAAGGCACTTACTATTGTAGTACTGAAAGAATTTCTTTGCTGTTATGCTTAATCTCTGCAGCTTTACTCTTTTCTAGCTTTCCCTTGGCCCTTCTGATCACCCTTGTTTCTTAATTTTGTTATATTCATGTCATTGAGTCTCTTCCGCTCACTCCCTGTAGGATTTTGTGAGGCTGTTTTCCTGTCTTTGTTAATCCATTTAGTGTTACATTTGTTTAGGCTGAGCTGGTTGATTTTCAGAATGTGTTTATCCTGCGTGCTCAGCATTATACCTCCGAGAATCTGTAAAAGGGCAGCCAGCAACTCGCAGGTAGATCAATTTAATGAATTCTTCAGTGCAGCAAGACTGCTCTATATGAAGAATGACAATTTAGCTGCTGTTTCTGACATCAGCCACAGGCATAAAATGATACCTCCACTCTAAGTTGCCCAAAGTCTTTAATGGGGCAAATCAACAGTTTCCCACCTCATATTGAGGCAGTGAAGTAGACGAGTGCATTTATATTAAAGGGGTTCAGAAAAAACACTCAGGTTCAATGGAGAAATAGCTGGGCACCTGATTTACACTGGGGAAGGACAGGGAGGAAAATTGATTGCGTTAGCCTGGACTTTCCAACTCATACTGATATTTCTATATGCAAGCGAAGTGTTACTAATCATGAACCAGGGTAGGGATTTGCTGAAATATTTTGTTGTCCCCAATTTCTGATGACCTATTTGGTCGGTGTAGGAAGCTCCAGTCTGAAACAGTTGAGAACATGATTTGAGTATGTTTATGAAGTTACTGCAAAGTCATTTAGATACCCCTGCAGTTTCCCAAAATTTGTGTGTGCCAAATATTGGGCGGAATTTTCCATTTATGAGAATAAGTGCGGTGGCGGGGGGTTTTGGTTGGGCCCGCCCTGCTGGCCGGAATGGCGGGAGCTCGTGCCCGATTCCGTGCTTTGAAGCTCATTAATTATGCACAGGTGAGTATTGGGCTGCATCACCTGGTGGGTCAGGAGCTGATTCGTCTGCCGGCTGTCAGCTGGTGGGGTCGAAGGTCCGGGTGCCATATTTAAACGCCAGCCCAACACATAATCTCACTCTCTCCAGCCCACCTGTCTTCAGGGTACGTGCAGAGATGTCTTCCAGCCACAAGAAGGCGGCCAAAAGCCTCAAGAAGAAGGCAGCACCCTGCTTTACTCACCAGGTCCTCCAGGCCCTGATCAGAGGAGTGCAGGTGCACAGGCTTATCCTGTATCCCAGGGATGGTTTCAGGAAGCATAGCAGCTTCACCTCTCAGGCCTGGGAGGCCATAACAGTGCGCGGCTGGCAACTGTGCCTAAAATGCCACCCACTGCAGGAAGAGGATGAATGATACCCTCTCTGCCAGGGTAAGTCAGCCTCCAATATCAAACTCTCATCATGGCATCATGCACTCAAAAGGCTACTCTCTTCAGGGATCTCACACAACCACTAGCTGGGACGCATATCAACACTCATTCTCTCACAAAGACTTTCACATCGCCACCATCCCATCTACCATGTTGCTCACACTCCATCCTCTGGCCCTTCTGGGGAGGGATCACCACACACAGAGGACATGCATCTTACCTAACCTCTGCTCCATCCCTTCTCAGCACATCAAAATCCTTCTTCTTCATACAGGCCCAGCTGGTGCACAACAGACGTGAGTGAACGCAGGCCGGGGGAGGGACGGCCGACATCATTGCCCTCACTGAGTTTGAGGAGGCTGCAGCTGAGCTGGCTGGGGAGGCCAGGAGATCGGCCTGTCCCAGGAACCTGGATCACAGCTCCATCACTTCATCAAATCCTGACAATCACAGTGACTCACATGCAGTCTTATCTAGCTCATGCTCATTAACTGAAACTCTATTTTCGATTTTCAAGGCACCAGTGGATCGAGGCCCGCAAAGCAGTTCAGCACCAGTCCCAGCCTGCAGACCATGTACGAAGAGGAAGCTCTGGAAGAACCGTCACAGCACTCACTCACACCCTCCATCACCTCAAGGACACACAGGCAGAGATTCGGCAGTCACTCAGCAGACTAGAGCAAACGATGGAGGAATCCATCCGTGTTCTGTGCAATGTCGTGGCTCCGACATGCGAGCGCCTCATGGTCACCATGGGAAGGATGGCGATCACCATGGAGACCTTGGTCCAGCAGGCCTTGCTGGATTTGCATTTGGCCCTGCACTCTTTGGCCACACATCCTGGTGGCACCATCAGGATGTAGGTGACATAGGGATGAGGCACCTTGACCTTCCTCTAGGTACACCATCTCCTGCAGGAGTCAGGGCGCGGCCCTCGGGCACCCACAGTGAGATTGAGCATCAGCCGGATATCCTCTCAGGACACTCCAGTGGTGTGCAGTCGCTCACAGTCTCCTCTGCTTGTGACCTCATCCATTCCAGCTTCTCAGGCTACCGAGGGCACTTCTGCCCCTGAGCAGGTGACTTTTATCAGGCCGGAGCCCTCCAGCCCTGGGCCACCAGAGGACGCCTGCCAAGGTCATCACAGGCATCAGGACGTAGCAGTCAGCAGGCTGCTTCCACCTCTGCTGTGGATGTTGGCGCTGCACCCAGATGTAGCGGTAGGGTTAGGAAAGCTAAGAAAAATTGATGTCACTTTTGGGTCATGGGTGTGCGATACATGTAAATAAATTGCACTTTTGTGAATACATTTGATGGTTATGTGAAGGTTTTGGGCAACGGAAGGTGTGAATTTGTACATTGGAATCCTCTTAGGTCGAGGTTTAGCCATCCTCCCACTCAGTGATAGTGTCCCGCTGTGAGATTAACATTCCTGTGATGTCACTTTCAGTAGAACTAGTCTCCGCGCCCTTGTGTGATGTCAGGGAGATGTGTTCAAATCATTACTTGAAGCGTGTGATGCATTTCTAACCCTTCTTCCTCCAGGAACACCATTGATTGAGGGCAGCTCATCAGCACTGATAATCTAGTGGCATTTGGGGCAAGACATGCACGAGAGGAGGAGATCCCTAGGCATGTCTACATCTCAGTCGCAGCAGTGTTTTTATCAATAGATGGCGGCGAAGGCTGCAAGTCTTCTCTAGCATCGCTCTTGTTCCTTTTTGGACTCAGTTCCCAGAGTGAGCTCACTCAGGCACCATGGACCAAAGCAGAGATCATGGCCGGGTGATTTATGATACAAGTGTGAATGTGGGACTCGTTCTCGCTGCAAGTGAGTGGGCATCACCTGAGATGAAAGACAATGGTATTGAGAGCTAGGAGCAATGTGGCTATATGCCCTCACTTAACTTTACTCTCCCTGGAACCTGTTAGCGATTACTGTTTCATGGGCACATCTCCCAAGTCTTCCTCCATGGTGTGATCACACTCACACTGACCCTCAGCAACCTCCTGAGGTTCCTGGACCTCTGGATCTTCATCCTCCGATGAGCTCTCATCCTCCTCCAGGTCATCCTCTGGCAGGGGGTCACCTCTTTGTATTGCCAGATTGTAAAGGGCGCAACACACTGCAATGATGCGGGAAACCCTGTCCAAAGTGTATTAGAATGAGCCACCTGAGTAGTCCAAGCATCTGAAGTGCACCAATGACTACAGGTTACAACCTTGCCAAAATATCCAGCTGTCCTTTGACAGAGAGAATGTATGAAGGGATCAAAATGGCAACAAGTCCATCAGCAAAGAAAATGGTTTCATTGAGAAAGAAGACCATGGAGGTCATCACCGACTGCAATAGGCAGGCAGAGAGATGAATGGAACATTACCTTGAGTTGTACTCTAGGGAGAACACTGTCACTGAGAAAGCTCTAGACACCATAGAAAACGTGTCTGTCATGGCTGGATATTGATCAACAATAGTGCAGCTTAGCAAAGCTATTGACTCACTTGCCATGGGCAAAGCTCCAGGCACTGTTATACAGCTTGAACTCATCAAGCACAGAAAATGGGTACACCTATAGCATCTGCACGAACTCCACACTGTTGGGGGATGGGGCAGTGTCCCAGGATATGTGTGATTCAAAGATTGTGACCCTGTACAAGAACAAGGGCGGCCACAGCGATTGCAAAACTATTGAGCATCTCCCTGCTAAGCATCATGGGAAAAGTATCTGTCCACGTTGCCCTTGTCAGGCTGCAGATCCTGGCTGAACACATCTAACTCAAAACCCAGTGTGGTTTCAGAACTGGAAGATCTACAGTTAACATGAGCTTTTCAGTCAGGCACCTGTAAGAGAAATGCCGTGAACAAAGGAGATTGTTATGTATTGCCTTCATTGGTCTCACCAAGGCATTTGACCACGTGAACAGAGGTGGCCTATTTAAGCTACTGGAGAAAATTGGCTGCCCACTGAAGCTGCTCAATGTGATCTCCTCTTCCCATGACAACATGATGGGTAAGGTCAGCTAAATCAGCAAAATCAAACCCTTTGACATCCACAGTGGGGTTAAACAGGGTTGTGTCTGGCACCAACACTCTTTGGCATATTCTTCTCTCTGCTGCTGTCATATTCCCTCAGGTTGCTTACAGAGGGTGTCCACTGATGGCCAGAACTGATGGAAAACTATTAAGCCTTGCTCCCCTGAGATCCAAAGCAAAGGTGTATCAAGTCCTCATCAGAGTTGTTCAACACTGATGATGTTGCACTAACATTCCATATTGAGGAACACCTTCAGCGGCAAATCAACAGACTCTCTCATGGTTTGACCATCAGTATCAGGAAGACAAATGTCATTGTCCATGATATTGCCATACCATCATCTATCAGCATTAACAATGTGATGCCGAAGGTTGTTGATAGTTTCACATATCTAGTCTCCACAATCCCCAGCAATCTGTCACTTGATGCTGAAATCAATGCACGCATCGCAAAGGTTGCAGCTGTTATGTCCGAGCTGAGTAAGAGAATGTGGAATAACAGCAACCTGACTGAGAACACCAAACTATGAGTTTACCAAGCCTGTGTCCTCAGTACATTTCTGTACAGTGATCAGCTAATGGTACTCCTTTAGACAGGGGCACACATGGCTCCATTTGTAAGAAGAATTGTATCTGTGAGGTTTTCTTGGCAAGAACTGAGCTATATTCGCCACTCTGAGCTGCAGCCAAAATCCTCTTCAGGTGGAGCATTGCTAGTGGTGGTCAAGATGTTAACTGTCCTTAACATCTACTCTTTGTTATCATTCCAGGCACCACATCAGCAATACAATCCTGGAGAAAATCTTTTCGTTGCCTTCCCCATAGACAACCAAAATAACATGACAAGGCTGTGTAATTTTCTGGAGCGACAGGATTTCTGAAGGTCCAGAAGCTTGTAGATTGCACCCACACAACCTAGCATGCTCCCTTGCACACTGTCACTATCTACATTGTTAGGAAAGGATTATACAGCTTCTTTGTAGCCATTTGCATTAGATTACACAAGCTAATGCACACTTCTCAAGCAACTGTCACGATACCTTCATGTTAAGGCAGCCAACTGCTCCTTTCAATATTGGACCCTGAAGTACAAATGCAAGGGGTGGTTCCTATTCAATAAACGTGAGTTGCTGTAGCCATGGCTCACGATACCTCTGTGCTATGCCAGGGCACCAGCTGAACACATGTGTAATGAGGTACATGCATCTACTTGAGTACTTATTATGTAAAACATTGAAATGTCGAAACAGTATTTCCTGTGACTGGATCAGTCAGGAAGATTCCTGCAGTACAGCACTATTTCAAGGTACGTTAAAAGCAAAATTCTGCAGATGCTGGAAATGTGAAATAAAAACATTAAGTGCTGGGGGAAAAAAAAACTCAGCAGGTCTGAAAATATCTGTGGAAAGAGAAAAACAGAGTTAACATTTCCAGTCAAATAACAATTCTTGATCCGAAGATTGCCACAGTAAATGGGGTCGGAAGTGCATGAATGGCTTCAATGTTGTGTGTAGGCTTTACTCCAGCTACTGTCACTCTGTACCTTAAAAGGTCAATCACAGATGTTGCAAATGTGCATTTGTCCTTGTTGAGTGTCAAATTGTGTTGAGCGAGTCAAGTGAGAACCGATGATAACCGCTGATCATCTTCTGCTTTGTCCCTTCCATGGGCAATGATATCATCAAGTAGATAAAGGCAAAATACAGCGGAATGCTGGAAATCTGAAACAAAAACAAAAAGTGCTGGAAAAGCTCAGCAGGTCTGACAGCATCTGTGGAGAGAAAGACATAGTTAACGTTTCGAGTCCGTATGACTCTTCTTCAGAGCTAAAGGGAAGTAGAAGTGTGGTGAAATATATGCTGTTTAAGGGAGGTGGAACAGGTGAAGCTGGATAGAAAGCCAGTGATAGGTGGAGGCAAAGGAGAGATTGCAAAAGATGGCATAAACAAAAGGTCAAAGGGTTGTTAATAGTGGTGGTACTGGCTAAAGGAGGTGCTAATGGTGACATTAAGAGTTGAAAGAGTCGATAATGGCCAGACCAGGGTAAGCACTCTGGAAAGTGACAGATGGCCCTAGTGGGTGTGGGGTGGGGGGAGGGGACGTTGGTGGGAAAAAAAGATCGATAAAAGGCTAAAAGCTGCGGATAAAACAATGAATAAAAATGGAAATAAATTTAAAAATAATAATAATGAAAATAAGTAGAAAAAAATTAAACAAAAATTTAAAGATAAGAATGAATATAGAAAAAAGGGGATCAAAAAGGGGTGGAGATGGAAGAGAGTTCATGGTTTGAAGTTGTTGAATTCAATGTTAAACCCAGAAGGCTGTAAAGTGTCTAATCGGAAGATGAGGTGCTGTTCCTCCAGTTTGCGTTGAGCTTCACTGGAACATTGCAGCAGGTCAAGGACAGACATGTGGGCAAGAGAGCAGGGTGCTGTGTTGAAATGGCAAGCGACAGGAAGGTCTGGGTCATGCTTGCGGACAAACCGAAGGTGTTTCGCAAAACGGTCACCCAGACTGCGTTTGATCTCTCCAATGTAGAGGAGACCGCACTGGGGGCAGCGAATGCAGTAGACCAATTGAAATACCATCAAGTAGGTTAAGCGTCACCTCAACATCTGACAAGACTAAAGAAATAATCTTCCGGAATGCACTGGATGCTGAACCTGGTCCATAGGGCATTCTGAACCACTGAAATATACCTTAACGAGTAACAAGAGCTGTAAGATATTGGCTTTGCTCTGCTAGTGTTAGCTCAAGATAGTTCCATCACTTATTGAGCTTTGTGAAGACTGTGGAGTCATGAAATTGTGCTGATAGTTCTTAGATCATAGGAAATGGATGCTCATCTGGAATGATTGCTTTATTGACCATCTTGAGGTCGATGCATAGTCTAGGTTTGCCATTTTTGCTTTGTGTAATGACTTGGATTTGATATATGTGGTAATGAGTTGATTTGCTCAATGATACCATCTGCGTCTAGCCATTTCAGCTCCTGTGACACTTCAGCATGGATTGCAAATGGCAACTGTTGTCAAATTTTGTGAAACTGGTGGAATTGATGTATCGACCCGAGGAGCATGACAGTACCCTTAATCTCCCCATTTCAAGTAAATAAGGAAGCATGCCAGTTTATATATTCTGAGTTATTGATCACGTTAATGTGTGCTCCAGTGGGATCTTGAAGTTTCAATCCAAGCCTAAGGGAAAGGTTTACCCGCATCAGGCTTCTGCCTTTGATTACGTAGAATGTGAACCTGTTTAGGGTGGCATTTTTGTAGCGTTGTGGAATTGTTCCCAAAACTGGAATAATAGTATCTGTTGTAGGAGTGAGAGAAAGTTGTGAAAAGTACCGATGGTAAAGTTTGTCACTCAAAATAGATACTTTCATGCCAACATCAAAGGGAGGCAACGCTGAGGCCATGGTGTCGACTGAGCAATGCTTAAAATAACCTGTTGATTTCCCATTCATGATGGTATATACATTCTGTACTTTGCTCTCAGGAAGAGACTTCTCCACGTATCAAACCATAAGTCCTCTTCTTTGACAATCTGCACAGCTTTGCAAAATGATTCCACTTTAAGTATGAATTAAACTTTTTCTGTTGAATTGGACATGGCATTGTGAATCGATGAGCACTTCCACAATTTAGTCCAGTTTTGAAGGTATTTGACCACGATAAGGCGTAAGTTGATGAGACTGCTGCGGTCTCTTTGTCTGTTACCCTTGCACGTGAGTTCATTGGGCAATATGTGTCTGCAGCCCTGAGTCTAAGGGTGCATGTCTGTATAATTGCTTTGAATCTAACACGGCAGATTGGATTTGTACTGCCAAGGTCATCACTTTTTCCAAAATAAAATCAACATCCTTCATGATGAGATGTTCCCTAATTCATAGAATTGAAGCCTTTCAATTAAGTGGTCACAAATTGGTTTGTTGGTTTACATGTAGAAGCCAATTGCTGCAACACTGCCATATATTGTTTACTGTGCTCACTATTTCTCTGGCATCTCTGACAGAATGTATATTGTTTGATCAACGCACTTTTCTTTGGCCCAAAGTACTTTTCAAGAGCACTTACTGCTCTATCAAATGTAGATGTGTCCCCTGTGAGTTGCTTGAACATTTGCTGGCCTTCTGTTCTGAAACAATGTACCACCTTCTTATGAATCACTGTTATATCCACACTGTTCACCCCATAGTGAGCAAGTAGGCCTTCACCCCCAAAATTCATTGATCCCATAGCATGGGTGCATCGCCAGGTGAAGAAAGAAATGGTGCTGGAGCTGGTAAATTTAATCTTTTCTCCATCATCTTTCTCGTTACTTTGTTGTACATTTTATATCTCAGAGCTATGCAACGATGACACTAGTATCTTTGCGTGTTAAAGGTTTTACTCAAGCTGCTTTAAAATGTCTTCTCCATGCTTACAGCTCTCTTTGCTTGCAGCCACTCCTACAGTTTGTTTAACTTTTCCCTGAGACTGCACCCAGACTTAACTAATCAAGTACGGTGAGCATCAATAGTAAACAAACTCACAAAATTAAACACAGAACAATTGAACAATTAAGCACTGCAAACCACATGGTGAACTGTGGATCATTAAGCAATGAATGGCAATTACAATATGAGAGTGAAATGTGTTTCCCTTACAAACGAAAACAGTGGACAATTCATTACCTATATGTGGTTATTCAGAGAGACACCTTGCGCCCTGGCGCTTTTGATCTTGCTGCAGTTTGTGCAAGAGGTTTTGAAAAAAAATAATAAAATATTGATGCTAATGCAGTGGAACTGAACAGGCTGCACTATTCTCCTCAGTGGCAGGACATGGTACAGAGATGTTTTATCTTTAAGTAAATTTGGATGACCCACCAGAATGGATTAGCACTTTTGTGCTCCTTATTTCTGCTAAAACACATTGACAAAAGTCGTACTGATTGTATCAAGCGACTCTAATTTAAAGTGTGATTGTTCAGTGTGCTCTCTGGCTGTGGAATAAAACAGCTTACTATTCCAAATAAGCTTTGTTTCACCCAATGTTAACTTATTTATCTGCAGAGAGATTGAAGGAGAACATTTGGATAAAACAGATCACAAGGGAGATTCATTGTTATGATACCCAAAATAAGAGTGGAAAATTGAATCACATGCAGCTTCCTTCAGAGTCAGCTGATGCCAGCAACCTATGTCTGTTGAGGAAGCTGAATCCCGCTACCAGGGATTAGTGATTCACTACCAGTAAATGCAGGACAGTACGGTTCAACTCCTATAAAAAGTAGGTACTCAGACTGTTTATGTGAGCAATTGCTATTATTGAGTGCAAAAAGTTATCTACAGTGCTCACAGGTTCGTAACACTTATACGTGTTTTTAAAATCTAGTAACCAAAGTTATCAATGTACAAATCCTAAAAAAGAACCTTGGCTTTCTACGTGGAACATTTCATTGTTGATGGGCAAATTATCGGCCTTGACATTCTTGAACTGTATGAATCATGCTGCCTCCATTTTTTTCTATTTCAGGTTGCGCTTTCTCTTTGAAGCTTTGTCATTTTGTTCAACTACTAGACACTTTTTAACTTCAAAACACCACTTAGCATTGATCTTCCAATCGTTGCTCTATGTTTCCCACCATTATCTTGTGAAATACATTCTTCTGTTGCCTGAGGGTTCTCAGATTTGTAACAGCGGATGTCCTAACTCACAACTGCTGACAAATCACTTCTTCACCAATTAGCCATTTCAGAAGCTATTTCTGAATTGTCAAAAGTTACAATATACTATACTCAATGATTTCCCTTCCAATGTTACAGTTGCAGTATCCGATAGCCAACCCATGAATCCATGAATCTGGCGGTTTTCCATTCTGTTCCACTTTTTTATTTCTCGTACCTTTGTGTGCTCAACAAAACACTTTTATTTTCTTACTGCAGTCTGCAATACATTTCACTCTTGAGGAATGTTTTCAGCATTCAGGTTATCAAAGTCAAAGACTTTATTTTTAAAATATTTCTGTACCATTGTTAATGAGCCCTGAGACAGAAACCAAAGCTGATGAATTCTGAGGTAAGGAAGAGGAGCAAGTTGCAGAGCACATTCCAAACCTGAAGAGCTCTTCATTGAGTTATTTGAGGTTTATTTCTGCTTAACTTATATACCTATTTCCTGTTTGTTTACAAAACTATTTGGTCTAGTGAGGGTCATAAAATTCCTGGTGGACCCCAATTTATGTTATGAATTGTAAAATCCTTTAGGGGTATAGATTTATTTTCCTGATTTTTTCTATTGGAAGAAAGAAATTTGTCCCGCTCTCCTCGTGTTATTTGTTGACTGAATAATTCCAAGGATGTGCCTATCAAATCTGTCAATATTTTCAATGATTTTAGGAGAGGGAAATGCTTCCAAGTTCCCTTCCAGTCACAGGAGACCTTTTCTTTGTCCAGGAGGACTAATATCTGAATTTTACATTTGATTTGGGAAGTGACTAAACGTTGCTCATTGAAGATAAATTCCCAGAGAGTGCTTGTTATCTGATAACTTTCTGTTACACCACATGGCAGCTGGATGAACCATAGTCACCATAAAGCAATGCAGTTTCATTGTTTGGGCTGGGGTGCAGTGATCCCAACTCCCCACCCACAAGGGAAAAGTTCAGGGGGGAAGGTGAGTCAGCCCCTCTACGGCGGGCAGTTAATGCTTGAAGAGCCATTAATTGGTTTAAGGTGGGAATTCCATCCGTACCTGGAAGACCAACCACTGACAGCTGTTGGCCAATCAAATGGCTGGCAGCTCTCTGGTCCCAGCACTGCCACCTGGTGCCGAGGAGCCAGAGCCAAAATGAAATGTTAGTGGTGGGGAAGAGATGGGAAATGGCATCACCAGGGGCCAGGCCAGAAGGCCCCGATGAGGGGGTAGGGAGGCCGGGGGGTGGGAGGGGAGCTGGGTAGAGGGGGAAAATGGCCTTCAAGTGTCTACCAATGAGTCCACCGATTCTATTAAGGAGGCACCACTTCCTTTGCCTGCCACCAGTCCACGCAGTGAGAGCCATGGGGCTGGATGCTTAGCGTGGGCTTCTCCTGCTGCTGATTGGATCTCAGCAGTGGCGGGATGAGGTGCTTAAGTGGCTACCTCCATTGTTCCAGGGTGGGCAAGCCACTGGTAAACTTGTGGCGAGGGCAGGTGCATGTGGGTAGGCAGTGGGCATGGTGCCCATGCATTGCCTGCAAACCCACCGCCGGTGGGGTGATGTAAAATTCAGCCAATGGATAACTATTTTAGGATTATCTATCCCAAGAAATTGGCACCATAGTTCTCAGGGGTTCTTCCAAACTCCTATTGTAACTAAAATGAGATACCAGTGGAATTCCAGGAATTGCTGAGACTCAGTTGTATTAACTCTGCAGTTTCCTGGCAGCCTTGTCATGAAAGTATAATAATTCTCATAATATCATTGTGATTTATTGTAAAAGTAGATTAATAGTGGGGTTTGGATAGTTTGTCTGTGCGTGTGCGTGTGCGTGTGTGATTTAATTGAGTCGGAGACAGCTAGTCTGGAGGCTTTGACTCATCAAAGGAAGCTAGGTTTGAAATGCTAAATATGTAAACATGGCTGAAGTCTTAGAAGGTGAGGTGAGGAGAATTTGCATTCGTAGATAAATCAGAGTAGTTTGAATTTCAAAGAGATGGTAGGATGTTTATACCTAGCCAGAGAAGCGAGACCAAGCAATGTGTTTATTTTTCCCAAAGGTTACTGATAGTATTAGCACCATGAAAAGTTTTCTATTATGAGAAAGGCCTACCAGAAGTGTGAAAAGCCTCCAGTATTTGTGCATTAAATTGCTGTCTACAGAGACCAAAGCTGGAAAAAGCCATTTTGAATTCTACTATCTAGGGTATTATGTTGACTTGCCTGTATCTGTTTAAATGTATTTTTTACCATTCCCTTAATGGGGGTGTAACTGGAAGGCAGATTAATTAGGGGTTTTAGGGGCTGAATTTTCCCCCCGTTGGGGACGAAGTTGAAGGGCGGGCACACACAGGTGCATTTCTGACTGGCGCGCCCAATCGGGGGGGTGGCACCATTTTATGTGGGCGGGCCAATTAAGGCCCGCCCAGCGAGGAAGCGCAGAGCGCTTCTGTGCGGGCGGGGGGGGGGGGGGACTCCAAAATCGAGGGTGCGCTCTTTCGCACATGCGCACGAAAGAGCGCACTCATCTCCCTGAGGCTAAGTGCAGCCTCAGGGAGATCGGCTCAAAATGTAAAAAACCTAAAGCTAGAAAAGTAAAATTTCCCTAACATGTCCCCTCATGTGACAATGTCATATGAGTTGGGACACGTCCATAATTTTCACAAAAACTTTATTAAAATCAGCTGTGCACCCGTGGATGAGGTTTCATGCTTTTTTAAATTGGTGCCAGGGCTCCTGGCCTGCCCGCCAACCTTAAGGTTGGACAGGCAGGTCCTTTAATTACTTAACTGACTCTGTCAATGGCCTCAATTGACCTTTGACAGGTCGGCTGGTGCACAACTGATTTTGCTGTGCCCCCGCCTTCCTGAAAATTTAAATTCCCCCGACATCACCACACGTCATTTTACGCATCGGCGAGCGGGCCCCGCCCCCGCTCGCCGACGCGTAAAATCCTGCTCTAGGAGTTATTATAGTAGTAATTTGTAGACCTATGTATGTGCTTGAAATATTTTCTTTTGTTAATAAATGTTAATTTAGTTTTCTAAAAAAAAGCTCTAGAGTCTTGGTGGACTTATTACTACTGAATTCATGGCACGTTTCTCAAAATAAAACACAAATTGAAAAATTGTTGTGACCGCGTGATCAAGTTTTCCTCATGGATTTGATCCCCCTGGCACACATCATCTGCCATGTCATAACAGCCTTAAAAGAGAAAGAACATTCATCATTCATCCAATGAGGGAAAGACAGGAGTTCTAGGGACCTCCTAAACAGGTCTTCCCACTCCTTTGGCTGGAAGAGAAGTAAAAATTTCATTCACTCTGTTTTTCTCTCCACAGATGCTGTTGAACCTGCTGAGTTTTTCCAGCATTTTCTGTTTTGGTTTCAGATATCCAGCATCCGCAGTATTTTGCATTTACCAATGGATTTTGAATTGCTCACCGCATTTTACAGCCCCACCCCCACTGCGATGGGGCCATAAAATATCTGTCCAGTGGCTGCCAGAGCACTGAATGAGTTAAGGTGTACTGAACTCCACGGGCTGAAATTTGCGTTTGTCGTGCGGGTGGGCCCGACCTAATCAGCGGCGGGCGGGGAGACTGGTGAAACAGGCCACGCCGCCATTTTGCGCAGTCAGGCCAATTAAGGCCCGCCCAGCGCATTTCAGATTCCCGTGTTCAGCGAGAAATTCAAATCGACGCCGGGCGTGTTCAGACCGCCGGTTCCAATGGGGAACTGGCAGTCTACATAAAGAACGGCCAGGCAGCCTCCTTTAGGCTGTTCACCCTGGCCAGCAACTGGGCACCAGAAGAGGTGAGGGCAGAGGAGGAGGAGGGGGGCAGGCTGCAGGGTAGGCCAGCAGGGGGGGGGGGTCACTGGGCGCCTCGGTTCTCTGATGCCTGCCTTGCTGCCCTCCTGGAAGAGGTGTCAAACCATCGGGAGGTGTTGTTTCCGGAGGATGGGAGGAGGAGGGCCCCCCACATGACCAGGCAGGCGTGACAGGAGGTAGCGGAGGCTGTAAGCTCTCAAGATGCTGTGCGGCGCACCGGAACACAGTGCCGCAAGCGCTTCAATGATTTGTTGCGCTCTGGAAGGTTGAGTACCATGTCAGCCTTGGCCATTTTACCCAGAAGGTAGCCTTAGTCTTTGAGACCTCCCCCTCTACCACGTCTTAGTGTCGTTACTGCATTGGGCATTTGGCACATGCTGGGTGGGCAAACAGATAGTGACCATGTTTACATCAGCCTTAGTGGCTGAGGAGAAGATGGGTTCTCCCCGCAGCATATGCTGGTGTTTGTCATATTTGAGTAGTGTGGGGGCAACCTGCAGGGGAGGCAGCTAGACACATACTCAGAACTCCAACACATGTCATATTGATGGTGATGAGATGGTGGAAGGGGAACCTCAAGGTGTCGTGGCCAAGAGCCATCTGCTGGCCTCGGCGCCACACCTAGTTGCTCCTCCTTGCCATGGGCGCTAATACCCGTGTGTTATTTAAAGTGATGGACGCCGAATGTGTCCATTCGTTGGGGGAGGGGGTTGGGAACAGCCGTACTATCTTTTGGTGCCTGAGCACCAGTAGTGTGGGCAGGAGCCACTGGAGGCCTCAGATGGGCCACTGTGGTTGGGGTGCGGCGTGCGCGTGCAGAGTACATGAGCGATCAGCCCCAATAAATGCTCTTCTCTGTTCTGCAGGCAAGAACTGAGAACAAAAGCCTGGAGCGTCAGTGGACTGGGTGGCGGGCACGCTGTGCTGCAGCACCTCACCACTTATGAGGAGCTGGCCATGGAGCTGCGGAGGAGGCAGGCGGCCAGGTCGGCAGGTGTCGGCAAGGCCGGGGTGCAGCGGTCAGGTATTTGAGGGCCACAGTCCCATCCACTCTGTCTCCCCACCATCCAAAGCACTGATGATTGCTGCAATCGTTAATGCAGCAACACTGCTCATTCACAGACTGATACAGTCAGACGTATGGGTCATACACAAAGGTCCCTCGGCCCCTTGAGGATGCGCGTCTCTAGTACCTTCCAAAGTCACCTTACCCCATTTGTGACCACTATCCCCTTGGCCTAACATGCCATGGCATCGCTGCTGCACATCCAAAGACTTATTGCATCTTAGGAGGGTTTGTACCTCAACCACCCTTTCAGCCAGTGCGTCCCACATTACTCTGTCCAAAAGGTCCTCAGCACCTCACCTGTCAACCTCATGTCACTCAACTTAAATAAATGCCACCACGTTAGTCATCCCTGCGCCACGGGGAAATGTTGCCTTCTGTCCACCTGTTCTATGCCCCTCATAATGGTATGAAGGTCAATAATGTGACCTGTCAATCTCCTGTTCCACGGCAAATGTCACAAGTGTATGCAATGTTTCCTCATCACTCCAACTCTCCAGGCCAGAATGCATCCAGGTCAGGAACCTCTGCACTCTCCCCACTCCAATGCCATCCCTCCCATGAAGCGCAGGTCACAACTGAACTCAGAAGTGTAGATGTGGCCTCGACAGCGTTTTCTGCACTTGCAACCTGACCTCCCTTTTCCTACATTCTATTCCTCGGCTAATAAAGGCAAGTCTGGCTTTGACCTTGTAAAACGCTTTATGTTCCTGTTCTGCTACCTTAACGGGTCTGCCCAGCAAGGCCCCTGTAATCATCGTGACTTCCCACAGTCCTACCATTACTCATGTATTCCCGTACCTTGCTTGTCTTGCCCAAGTGCTTAACCTCACACTTATACACATAACATTCCATGTGGCATTCCTTAGGCCATCTGACCAGCCTGTCTGTATGCACGTGTAATGTTTGGGCCTCCTCTTGACTACTTACCACCCCACCAATATACGTCTCCTTAGGTTCTTGAGGTGTGAGCGCATTATGAGCCTGGGGAGAAAGGGATGAAAGGTGTTACTGACTGAACGCTAACTGATGCACTGTCCTTGTTGTTAATTTCAGCATCACCACCGCATGGCCACCACCAACAAGTCCAGAGCACCCCCTCCACACCTGAGGGCCACTTGCACTTACAACTTGTGTCACATCCTTTCAGCGCGCCAGGCACCCGCAGCGACAAACACTTCAGTGGGGATTATGACGTCAGCTAGTGTCCCGGGGCACAGTGGAGAGGGCACTTCACAATCGTTGGAGGAGATGGCACGGACAGAGGGTGCTGATGGCGCCAGCAGCCAGAGGACTGCAGGGAACCAGGCACATGCTGAGTCAGGCAGTGATGATGTGCCTCTGGAGATATCAGCCATGCAGAAGCTGCAGGACAAGCGGCAGGGTGCGAGGAAACATCTGGCAGGGCTGCATGAGGGTGTGCTTCACTTGGTCTCTGTGGTGGAGGAATCCAGGCAGAGTGTCAGTGAAGGCATGAACCTCAGGACAGAGCTTCAGGCTTCCTCCATGGAGAGATTGGCGACTCTCATGGAGAGGGGCTTCCAGCAGATTGAGAATCTTCTGATTGGGTTACGCTCTGACCTGCAAGCCCTCATAGCGCAGGTGGTCATTCGCAATGTGGGAGATGTTCTGGGCTCCATGTGTCGCCGCTCGGCGCCCATCCATCTGCAGTGAGGATAGAGGTCCAATGTGACCTCATGTCGGCGCAGCAGCTGCCTGTCGTCGCTGTGAGCTCCTCTCAGGGCGCTCCGGATGAGGGCAGCAGCTCCTTCGCCCCTCTGCCAGTGACCGTTGCATCCGTTGAGGTTGCGACAACTGGGGAGGTTGCGACAACTGGGGAGGTGCCAGTTCTGGAACTGGCCACTCCCTCCCAGCCAAGGCCATCTCAGGCTCCACGGGCCAGAGGACAGCCCCCAAGGTCATCAAGGCCAACAGGACAGCAGAGTCAGCAGGCTGTCTCACAAGCTACTCCGAGCGATGGGGTGGCACCTAGACGTACCACCTGCAAACGTAAGCATAAGGCACATTAGGCACTCCATGGATTTGTCACTGGTCATTTTGTGTTGGCCTAAGATTAGGGAATATATAATTATGTACGTCTGAGCAACGTTTGTGCTTTATTTTGGTGGCAATAAAGTCCACTTTTCTGACCATGGCTGAGGGTGTTTCATTTGTGCTGCATTTGTATGTTTCACAGACATATCATGAGTGTTTGAATGGACATTGATGTTTCTGTACTAAGCTCTTAGTTGCAGCTGATGAGGTGGAAGATGTAGCACCTAAGTGCCACGTGTGAAAGCGCCAGGCAATGCTGGTCCTGCTGATCGATGTGTGTGGAGTTAGCTGAAGGCTCGTTGGATTATAGTCCCGGGTGTCCCTGCCTCCTTGGTGTAATAGCGGATTGGCGTGCTGCCCCTCATCATTGCCCTGTGCTTCCACATCCTCTGAGACACTGCTGGATTCATCATGTGCAGCCTCATCCACTGTGTCAAGGTCTTCATCGTCAACTGCATCCCCCCTTTCCAGCGCAAGATTGTGGAGAGCGCAGCATGCTACCACTATCACAGAGACACGATCTGGGGGGTACTGGAGTGCGTCCCCTGAGCGGTCCAGGCAACGGAAGTGCACCTTGAGAAGACCGATGGCTCTCTCCACCACAGCCCTTGTGATGCCGTGGCTCCTATTGTAGCACTCCTCAGCTTCTGTTCTTGGATGGCAGAGAGGTGTCATGAGCCACCTTCTGAGGGGATAGCCCTTATCACCCATTAGCCAACCATCCAGCCGAGCCGGGGCACTGAAGAGCCCCGGCACCTGGGAGTGTCTGAGGATGTAGGCGTTGTGGGAGTTGCCTGGGTACCTTGCACAGACTTTCAGAATCAGCATCCTGTGATCACATACTATCTGCACATTCATGGAGTGGAAGCCCTTCCTGTTGACGAAGGCACCGGGCTCACCAGCTGGCGCCTTGATGACCACATGTGTGCAGTCGATTGCATCCTGGACGCGGGGGAAGCCAGCAATGGCCACGAAGCCTCTGGCTCGCTGTGCCTGACTTGCCTGGTCGCAAAGGAAGTGGATGAAGGTCAATGCCTGTCTAAACAGAGCGTCTGTAACCTGCTTGACACAAGTGTAGACACCTGATTGGGAGACACTGCAAAGATCACCCACCAAGCCCTGGAAGGAGCCAGATGCATAAAAGTGGAGGGCAACTGTGACTTACAGAACCGCTGGCATGGGGTGTCCACCTACACAGTTAGGGGAGATCTCAGGGCCAATCATCTGACAGATATTGTTCACTGTCCCCCTTGACAGCCAGAGCCTCCTTCGGCACTGTACCTCAGTCATATTGAGGTAGCTGCTTCGCCGCCTGTATACCCTGGCAGCAGGATAGTTGCATCTTCTGTGGCCCCTTCCACCTTGGACAACCTCTTGGACCTGCGCCCCTTGTGCCTGCGCCTGGCCACCCAAAGGTGGCTCCACTGGAGGCTGATTGTCCACTCCTGGCCTTCTCCTTATTCTATCCCTCCCTTCCTCCTCAGAGGAGCTGCCTCCAGTGGAGATGTCAGAACCCATACCCAGGTTAAATGGAGGCCTCCAGAAAGCTGCAGGCCCGATAAAGATTACTGTCTGCAGACTGGTGAGCTGAAGCTTCAAAGTACAGAGAAAGCTATTGGAAATCGATCTGAACTGCTACCACACACAGGCAAGTTTAAAACACTTTCTGTATTTAATACTTCAGATAAAACATTAACAACCCCTCTGAGCCCACATATCTCACCCGTGGATGAGGTTTGTTATAAAAATCAGTTACACGCCTGCCTATTGGGCCCATGCGCCAAGCCAAAGATCGCACGGGCTCCTCAAAATCGGCATCAATTGCTGAGTTAAGGGCCTTCATGAGGCCTTTAATTAATGGCGGGCGCGTGCCATGCTTCATAGTGCCCACCCAAATATCGCGATGCCGCGTGCTGACGTCGGGATGCTCGCGCGACATCAGTGCGCGACATTTTAAGCACTGGCATGTGGGCTCCGCCACCCGCACGTCAGCCATAAAATTCTGCCCCACACTGTGGGACCTACCATTGGCGTGCAGACGAGGCAAGCAAATGGAGTTCTGAACATTTCTAAATAAATAAAGAGACGGATGGCTGGCCTGTAAAGATAAATCCACGTGAGAAGTCACTTTGGGAGAAGCAGACCAGGTGACACCAACATGGATCTTCAGACTTGGGGTTCAGAAGTGAGAGTTTCAGGTTTGTGAATCAATGAAATGAATTCTGGAGAAGCAGGAAGCTGTATTCCTAAATCAGACTGAGGTAAATATACAGAGAGCGAGGGCAAGAGTAAATAAAGCAATGGATGACAAAACACTCGGGAGGCATGGGGAAGGGGAATTCAAGAATTTCTTGCCAAGGAGGTAAAAATTTTTAAAACCAAAGTAGTTGTTAGAAAATTTAGTAGATTCTGAGAATAATGATGTTGTCAACAGGGGAGAAAGACCAGACATTGGGGAGGCAGGAGGAGGGGAGAACGTTTTAACCTGACAGGATGGGTGGATTTCTGCATGACTGGCAGGTTAAAACAACTGAAACTGCTGGCATGTCAGGCAGTGGCAGGAACTCACAACTGCTGCCTTTCATCTGATCTCGAACTACAGTGCGTGGAAACCCCCATAGTCTGTATTCATTTATTTATTCAATCACTCTCTTCTTGGGATCTAAAAGCTGGCATTCAGCATTTGCTGCCCATCCCTAGTTGCCCTTGAGAAGGTGGTGGTGAGCTGTCTTCTTGAACCGCTGCAGTCCATGTGGTGTAGGTACACCCACAGTGCTGTTAGGGTGGGAGTTCCAGGATATTGACCCAGTGACAGTGAAGGAATGGTGATATATTTCCAAGTCAGGATGGTGTGTGGTTTCGAGGGGAACTTGCTAGTGATAGTGGTCCCACACATCTGCTGCCCTTGTTCCCCTAGATCGTAGAGGTTGTGGGTTTGGAAGGTTCTGATGCAGGAGGGTTGGCAAGTTGCTGCAGTTTATTTTGTATATGCCCTTGATGGTGGTGAGCTTGATAATTGTTGGAGCTGTGCTCATCTAGGCAAGTGGAAAGTATTCCATCATACTCCTGACTTATGCCTTATAGATGGTGGACAGGCTTTGAGAGTCAGGAAGTGAGCTACTCACCAGAAGATTCCTAGCCTCTGACCTGCTCTTGTAGCCACAGTATTAATATAGTTAGTCAAGTTCAGTTTCTGGTCAATAGTAACCCCAGGATGTTGATGGTAGGGGATTCAGCAATGTTAATGCCATTGAATGCCAAGGGGAGAAGGTTAGATTCATTCTTGTTGGAGATGCTCAGTGCCTGGCACTTGTGTTACTTGCCACTTATCAGCCAAAGCCTGAAAGTCGCCCAGATATTACTGCATATGGGCACGGGTTGTTTCAGTATCTAAGGAATTGCAAATGATACCGAACATTGTGCACTCATCAGTGAACATCCCCACCTCTGACCTTATGATGGATTGATGAAGCAGCTGAAGATGGTTGGGTCTAGGACACTACCCTGAGGAGCTGCTGCACCAAAGCTCCAGGATTGACCTCCAACAACCACACCATTTTCCTTTGTGCTAGGCTTGATTTAAACCAGTTTTCTCCCTGATTCCCATTGACTTCGATCTTGCCAGGGCTCCTTGATGCAAAGCTGTTGCTTTGGTGTCAAAGCCTATCATTCTCACCTCACCTCTGGAATTCAGCTCTTTTGTTCATGATTACACCAATATGTAAACTGCTACTTCTTGAACCTAGGATTCTGTGAGTAACAGTATGTGCACAGGTTTCCCGAGCTTCCTGGAACTCATCAGGGAAATCAAGGTGAGAGAACAGTAGGATTTGATGGGGCTGAGCAATTGACAGACAAGCAAAGCTTTAAACACTGAGATCTGACATCTGCGTCCTTGCCTAAATAAAAAGCTTTTGCTCACAGGATTTGTTCTGAGAGTGTGCTTTCAATGCTTTGGAGGTGATTGCCAGTGCATTGAAGCCATTTCTATTGCATTGGACTTTTTGCCTTCGATCTGCACTTCCCTGCTGTCAACCTTCAGCTCAGCATGGGAGCCGCTTCTGGAGCTCAACCTTGGAAGAGAAACACGAGGATCAGCAGCAGCAACACCAACAATAGCACGGACAACACCAGCCGCCTTTTCTTCAACCACATGTTACCCAACAAGGCCGAGGGGAAGGACACAGAGTTCCAGCCCACATGTGGCAATAGCCCCAAGACAAGCTATACAGGCAGAGGATAAGCTTCGTGGACATGACTGCACATCAGTGCCTCAGGAGACTCAATGTTTCCCATCAGGTTGTTGCCGACATTTGCAGCCTTCTGGAAGATGGAGTAGATGGGCAAGCATTACCAATGGTGGTCAAGATCACAGCCTCCTATTTCTTCTTCTCCATCTTCTTCCAGGATCCATAGGTTATATTTCTAGAATCTTACAATCCGCTGTCAATAAGTGCATCTTGCAGGTGATGGATGCCATGTTTGCCAGGGCCAGCATTATATACATTCTATAACTAATGAGACCAGTCAGAAGGGACATAAGAACACAAGAAATAGGAGCAGGAGTAGGCCATTTGGCCCTTGACCCTGTTCTGCCATTCAATAAGATTATGGTTGATCTAATTGTGGCCTTAACTCCACTTTCCAGCTTGCACCCCCTGCACCTTCCCCCAACCCCAATGCCAATCCCCCCCTCCTGCCACTCCATAACTCTTGGTTCCCTTATAGATCAAAGACCTCAGTCTTGAATATATTCAATGACCCAGCCTCCTATGCTTTCTGCGGAAGAGAGTTTCAAACATTAATGTTCATTTGAGAGAAGAAATTCCTCTTCTCCTCTGTCTTAATTGGGAGGCCCCTGTTGCACCTAGTTCTAGAATCCCCCATGAAGGAAACATCCTCTCAGTATCTACCCTGTCAAGCCCCTTCGATAAGATCACCTCTCATTCTTCTAAACACCAATGAGTATCGGCCCAACCTGCTCAGCCTTTCTTCATAAGACAACCCGTCATCCCAGGAATTAGCCTAGTGAAACATTTCTGAACTACTTTGAGACAAGTATGTGCTCCCTTAGTTACAGTAATCAAAACTGTACACAATACTCTAGGTGTGGGCATTCTCCACTATCTGGCTTCCCTCAAGTGCTGGGAATCATCAACTGCACACATGTGGCAATAAAGATATCCCGAGATAACCCAGGAGTCTTTATCAACTGAAAGAGATTCCACTCCATCAATGTTCGCTGGCCTGCAATCACAGAACAAATATCATGCATATCTGGGCAAGATTCCCAGGAAGCTGTTATGATGCCTCCATCCTGCACCAGTCAAGTCTTCCATAGAGAATTGAACATTAAAGCAGAGTTGAGGTGGCACTTGGGATACAAGGGCTATCCTCTGAAGATGTGGTTGGTGATAGCTATGCAGAGTCCAACCACTGACTCCCAGGAAAATGCAACAGGAAACGTATGAGCACCAGAGTTATAACTGAGCAAGCAA
The DNA here is from genome assembly GCF_964194155.1 of Cetorhinus maximus. Taxonomy (NCBI): domain Eukaryota; kingdom Metazoa; phylum Chordata; class Chondrichthyes; order Lamniformes; family Cetorhinidae; genus Cetorhinus; species Cetorhinus maximus. The sequence goes on from NC_135879.1 coordinate 194,076,615, forward strand.
TCAGGATGCTGAAGATGTGATTCAGGTGCCTGGACAGATCCTGGGGCACCAGTCAGGATTTCCAGAATGGTAGTGCTATTCTTTGCACTATAATATGCATGTGCGACAACTGGAGCTCCAGGAAGAGGGAGGTGATAACCACTCTGCAACTGTAGAGGAGGAGAAACAATTGGAGATGGAGGAGCAGCATGGGGAGGAGGAGGTGGAGGAGGAGTCTGGTAAGGCAAAGGGCCTCTGCGGCTGCATGCATGGCTGCCAGAGATGCCTGGGGAGGTCTGATTCAAGTTAATCTGAGGCAATGAAAACATCTGGCACAATGATCCTGAACTCAGTGTGGTCCCTGCCCCAGCTCCCAGCTCCCAGCACAAAAGAGTACCAAGTCAACAAGACACCTACCGCTTGTTTTTAACTCGTCATAGCATTCCTCGTAAGGCAAAAGCCACTTGGCAGGTGTTAGACAAAAATGAGCAGGATGGGATAATATAGCATTGAAATAAATGTTATGATTCACGAGCATGAGACAGAAATGTAAAAATGCAGCGCTATGTTAAACATTTAAGTGAATATCCTGCTGCAACTACAAGTCAGTTATCTTCCTCTTTCTACTACTCCTACATGTTGCAACCCACTTGGCTTCAGCAGAGCTAGAGGCAGGCTGCTCATATCTCTGCCAAGGCCACTCAGATACTCATAGGCAACGTAATAAGACCATAAGACCATAAGATATATGGGCAGAAATTAGGCCATTCGGCCCATCGAGTCTGCTCCGCCATTCAATCATGGCTGATAAGTTTCTCAACCCCATTCTCCCGCCTTCTCCCCGTAACCTTTGATCCCCTTACCAATCAAGAACCTATCTATCTCCGTCTTAAATACACTCAATGACCTGGCCTCCACAGCCTTCTGTGGCAATGAATTCCATAGATTCACCACTCTCTGGCTAAAGGAGTTTCTCCTCATCTCTGTTCTAAAAGGTCTTCCCTTTACTCTGAGGCTGTGCCCTCGGGTCCTAGTCCCTCCTACTAATGGAAACATCTTCCCCACGTCCACTCTATCCAGGCCTTTCAGTATTCTGTAAGTTTCAATCAGATCCCCCCTCATCCTTCTAAACTCCATCGAGTATAGACCCAGAGTCCTCAAACATTCCTCATATGTTATGCCTTTCATTCCTGGGATCATTCTCATGAACCTCCTCTGGACCCTCTCCAGGGCCAGCACATCCTTCCTGAGATACGGGGCCCAAAATTGATCACAATATTCTAAACGTGGTCTGACCAGAGCCTTATAAAGCCTCAGCAGCACACCACTGCTTTTATATTCTAGTCCTCTCGAAATAGATGTCAGCATTGCATTTGCCTTCCTAACTACTGACTCAACCTGCAAGTTAACCTTAAAAGAATCCTGGACTAGGACTCCCAAGTCCCTTTGCAATCCAGATTTCTGAATTCTCTCCCCATTTAGAAAATAGTCTATGCCTCTATTCTTCCTACCAAAGTGCATGACCTCACACTTGCCCACGTTGTATTCCATCTGCTACTTCTTTGCCCATTCTCCTAACCTGTCCAAATCCTTCTGCAGCCTCCCCGCCTCCTCAATACTACCTGTCCCTCCACCTATCTTTGTATCATCTGCAAACTTAGCCAGGATGCCCTCAGTTCCTTCATCTAAATCATTAATATATAAAGTGAAAAGTTGTGGTCCCAACACTGACCCTTGCGGAACTCCACTAGTCACCGGCCGCCATCCTGAGAAGGACCCCCTTATCCCCACTCTCTGCCTCCTGCCAGACAGCCAATCTTCTATCCATGCTAGTACCTTGCCTCTAACATCATGGGCTCTTATCTTACTGAGCAGCCTCCTGTGCGGCACCTTGTCAAAGGCCTTCTGGAAGTCCAAGTAGATAACATCCATTGGCTCTCCTTTGTCTAACCTACTTGTTACCTCCTCAAATAATTCTAACAGATTTGTCAGGCATGACCTCCCCTTGATGAAACCATGCTGACTTTGCCCTATTTTACTATGCACTTCCCCAAGTATTCTGAAATCTCATCCTTAATAATGGACTCTATAATCTTACCAACGACCGAGGTCAGGCTAATCGGCCTGTAATTTCCTGTCTTTTGCCTCTGGGTTTTCTCTGGGCTTTGTAATCTTGGTTTTGGCCTGTGAGGGCCCTGCGAAAGACTTCCCCATCTGCAACTATGCAGGGCAGTTGTGGCATTGGGACAGAAGGCATCACAGCAGGTTCTGAATGGGTAGGGCGGTGGAGCAAGGGGTTAGAAGTGAAAGGCCTTTGAGCGGCACCCCCACATCCCTGTCCCCTTTCTCCATTTTCACTGTTGTCCACCCACAGTTCTCCGTTAGTCAAGAACTGGCAAATCATTTGTTACATTTCACTAAAGTGCTGAATGGCCAAATTGAGGCGTTCCTCAATTCTCAGTAAGGAAGCATTCAGAGTGTTCAGGCCAATGGTGACAGCCAGCATGCACTCGATTGACTACATCATCTGATATTCCAAGCAGGTGGCCACTCTTTCCATGGTTGTAGACATTAGTGTGAATGCCTGAGACATCATGGCACGCATACCAGAGACAGACTCCATCAAACTTGTTTCAATCAGCACAGAACGGCTAGAAAGGCTGACAGAGTGAGAGGACCTCACATATCTTCTGCTGCTGCTCCAGAATTATCCTTTTCATCAATGACTTCTGAGGTTCAGCATCAGCATCCAGCTGATCAGAGTTTCAAGGGTCAAGAGCCTTCTAACGGGGACTCTCCACTGCTGTCCCTATCTCTACCACCTGTTCCAGCTTGCTTGTGGTGTGTGATCCATCGTGTGACAACCTAACTACCAGTCATGGTGTATCTGAGATGGTAGCCTGTGTGCATGAGTCCTGTGATGATTTATTCCCCAGAGTGAGTGACCTCCTCTGAGCAGTCTTCATCTCCATCCACGCCACTTCCCGAAGGATACTTGAAGGACCTATGAGAGATGAAAGACATGAATTAGAACTGACAAGGTGAGAGGGCTCTAAATCATCATTGTGCATATTATGATTTTTCATTGCCTACTGACATCAAGTTTTTTCTATATTCGATCTTGGGATGTGGGCGTTGCTGGCTAGGCCAGCATTTATTGCCCAGCTCTAATGTCAACCTAAGTGTGGGTTATAAGCCATGTGACTGTGACATTTAATTCTGCCACTAGTTATCCGGGAAACCCCATCTTTCCATCCTCAAAGGCCAGGCATGCCAAGACGTGGCTTATCTCCAGCACCTCCTCCTCTGCAGCTGCCAAGATGGAGATGGGTGGAGGGCCTCCCCCAATTCCTTGCCTCTCCCTTATGCTCTACTCTCTTGTGGAAAGGGAAATAAGAGATCTATGAATGTGAGAAGTAGAATGTTTTGACAGCATGGAAGGAAAACATTCTTTTGGAGAGTCACAGTGAGGGGTGGGTGTGACTTTGCAATAAGATGAAGGCGAGTGTTGGGGTGGCTGGTCAGGTGGGAATTTGAGCAAGTGCCTAAACTGAGATAGATGAGTGCATCAGCAAGGTGTGCTGATGTATGATGAATGATGTGCAGAAGAAGGCTTAGGAAGGTAAACTGAAAGGTTTGTACTTGAATGTGCATGCAACTTACCTTTCCTGCCCTGATCAGGTCTTTGAACATCTTGCGGCAGTGTATTCAGGAGCAAGCACACACTCCTGTTGCTGACTTTGTCTGCCCCTTCCAACCACACCACCTTGTTTTCTGAGGTGGCCTTCTTCCTCCTGTCAATGGGAATTGAATCTCCCTGTGAACCCTTACAACCCACAGCATCATGTCTGGAGATGCATCGCTGAAGTGTGTTGCTGCTTTGCCATTTTGAGCCTCTAGCTCTGAAGGTTTTAGCTCCGTCAACAAATCTTTATGATCCTTCAAATTTGATCCCCACATGTTCCCTTTAAACAATAGAGCTGAAAGAAACTGCTGCGTTTATCCTCACACTCACTTACTTGAACTGATTAAGAAACCTGAAATCAGGTGCAAATATGCACTGCTGAAACTTTTGGGCTCCCAATGTGATGCCAGCTTCCCTTGCTGCTGGTGGATCTGGAAATTAATATTCAACCCAGTGTGACTGAGAGGTGAATCACATGGTCATGGTTGAGGGAAAGATTATCAACAGGTTAGGATGGTAAATGGGGAAATTAGTTTGCCACAAATTTCTATGCAAATGCCAGGAACCTGAGGAACAAAGAAGTGATTTGGACCTTTATGTTCAAGGAAACAATGGGCAGAATTTTCTGTCTGTCGGGCGGGCGGGCCTGACCCAATCTCCGGCAGGCGAGGAGCCGATCCCCGCCAGTGAAGCGGGCCGCAACGCCATTTTACATGGGCAGGCCAATTAAGGCCCGCCCAGCGTGACGTCCGGCAGGAAACGCTCTGCGTTCCCTTTGCGGGCTGGGGGGATTCCCTAAAAGCAAGAGTGCGATCTTTTGTGCATGCACATGAAAGAGCGCACATCTCCCTGAGGCTAAGTGCAGCCTCAGGGAGATCGCCTGGACTTAGAAAAATATTAAAAATAGAAAAAAAAAATCCCTTACATGTCCCCTTCATGTGACAATGTCACATGAGTTTGGACATGTTCATAATTTACATAATAACTTTATTAAAATTTTTAAAACCCTGCATGAAACCCCAACCTGCTCCTGGATGAGGTTTCATGTTTTCTCTATTTGCCGTTGGAGCTCCTGGCCTGCCTGCCAATCTTAAGGTTGAACGGGCAGGTCCTTCAATTGGTTAAATTAAATTAAATTAAATTAAAACAGATGGAATACAACGTGGGCAAGTGTGAGGTCATGCACTTTGGTAGGAAGAATAGAGGCATAGACTATTTTCTAAATGGGGAGAGAATTCAGAAATCTGGATTGCAAAGGGACTTGGGAGTCCTAGTCCAGGATTCTTTTAAGGTTAACTTGCAGGTTGAGTCGGTAGTTAGGAAGGCAAATGCAATGCTGACATCTATTTCGAGAGGACTAGAATATAAAAGCAGTGGTGTGCTGCTGAGGCTTTATAAGGCTCTGGTCAGACCACGTTTAGAATATTGTGATCAATTTTGGGCCCCGTATCTCAGGAAGGATGTGCTGGCCCTGGAGAGGGTCCAGAGGAGGTTCATGAGAATGATCCCAGGAATGAAAGGCATAACATATGAGGAATGTTTGAGGACTCTGGGTCTATACTCGATGGAGTTTAGAAGGATGAGGGGGGATCTGATTGAAACTTACAGAATACTGAAAGGCCTGGATAGAGTGGACGTGGGGAAGATGTTTCCATTAGTAGGAGGGACTAGGACCCGAGGGCACAGCCTCAGAGTAAAGGGAAGACCTTTTAGAACAGAGATGAGGAGAAACTCCTTTAGCCAGAGAGTGGTGAATCTATGGAATTCATTGCCACAGAAGGCTGTGGAGGCCAGGTCATTGAGTGTATTTAAGACGGAGATAGATAGGTTCTTGATTGGTAAGGGGATCAAAGGTTACGGGGAGAAGGCGGGAGAATGGGGTTGAGAAACTTATCAGCCATGATTGAATGGCGGAGCAGACTCGATGGGCCGAATGGCCTAATTTCTGCCCATATATCTTATGGTCTTATGGTCTTATTACGTTGCCTATGAGTATCTGAGTGGCCTTGGCAGAGATATGAGCAGCCTGCCTCTAGCTCTGCTGAAGCCAAGTGGGTTGCAACATGTAGGAGTAGTAGAAAGAGGAAGATAACTGACTTGTAGTTGCAGCAGGATATTCACTTAAATGTTTAACATAGCGCTGCATTTTTACATTTCTGTCTCATGCTCGTGAATCATAACATTTATTTCAATGCTATATTATCCCATCCTGCTCATTTTTGTCTAACACCTGCCAAGTGGCTTTTGCCTTACGAGGAATGCTATGACGAGTTAAAAACAAGCGGTAGGTGTCTTGTTGACTTGGTACTCTTTTGTGCTGGGAGCTGGGAGCTGGGGCAGGGACCACACTGAGTTCAGGATCATTGTGCCAGATGTTTTCATTGCCTCAGATTAACTTGAATCAGACCTCCCCAGGCATCTCTGGCAGCCATGCATGCAGCCGCAGAGGCCCTTTGCCTTACCAGACTCCTCCTCCACCTCCTCCTCCCCATGCTGCTCCTCCATCTCCAATTGTTTCTCCTCCTCTACAGTTGCAGAGTGGTTATCACCTCCCTCTTCCTGGAGCTCCAGTTGTCGCACATGCATATTATAGTGCAAAGAATAGCACTACCATTCTGGAAATCCTGACTGGTGCCCCAGGATCTGTCCAGGCACCTGAATCACATCTTCAGCATCCTGATTGCTTGCTCAGTTATAACTCTGGTGCTCATACGTTTCCTGTTGCATTTTCCTGGGAGTCAGTGGTTGGACTCTGCATAGCTATCACCAACCACATCTTCAGAGGATAGCCCTTGTATCCCAAGTGCCACCTCAACTCTGCTTTAATGTTCAATTCTCTATGGAAGACTTGACTGGTGCAGGATGGAGGCATCATAACAGCTTCCTGGGAATCTTGCCCAGATATGCATGATATTTGTTCTGTGATTGCAGGCCAGCGAACATTGATGGAGTGGAATCTCTTTCAGTTGATAAAGACTCCTGGGTTATCTCGGGATATCTTTATTGCCACATGTGTGCAGTTGATGATTCCCAGCACTTGAGGGAAGCCAGATAGTGGAGAATGCCCACACCTAGAGTATTGTGTACAGTTTTGATTACTGTAACTAAGGGAGCACATACTTGTCTCAAAGTAGTTCAGAAATGTTTCACTAGGCTAATTCCTGGGATGACGGGTTGTCTTATGAAGAAAGGCTGAGCAGGTTGGGCCGATACTCATTGGTGTTTAGAAGAATGAGAGGTGATCTTATCGAAGGGGCTTGACAGGGTAGATACTGAGAGGATGTTTCCTTCATGGGGGATTCTAGAACTAGGTGCAACAGGGGCCTCCCAATTAAGACAGAGGAGAAGAGGAATTTCTTCTCTCAAATGAACATTAATGTTTGAAACTCTCTTCCGCAGAAAGCATAGGAGGCTGGGTCATTGAATATATTCAAGACTGAGGTCTTTGATCTATAAGGGAACCAAGAGTTATGGAGTGGCAGGAGGGGGGGATTGGCATTGGGGTTGGGGGAAGGTGCAGGGGGTGCAAGCTGGAAAGTGGAGTTAAGGCCACAATTAGATCAACCATAATCTTATTGAATGGCAGAACAGGGTCAAGGGCCAAATGGCCTACTCCTGCTCCTATTTCTTGTGTTCTTATGTCCCTTCTGACTGGTCTCATTAGTTATAGAATGTATATAATGCTGGCCCTGGCAAACATGGCATCCATCACCTGCAAGATGCACTTATTGACAGCGGATTGTAAGATTCTAGAAATATAACCTATGGATCCTGGAAGAAGATGGAGAAGAAGAAATAGGAGGCTGTGATCTTGACCACCATTGGTAATGCTTGCCCATCTACTCCATCTTCCAGAAGGCTGCAAATGTCGGCAACAACCTGATGGGAAACATTGAGTCTCCTGAGGCACTGATGTGCAGTCATGTCCACGAAGCTTATCCTCTGCCTGTATAGCTTGTCTTGGGGCTATTGCCACATGTGGGCTGGAACTCTGTGTCCTTCCCCTCGGCCTTGTTGGGTAACATGTGGTTGAAGAAAAGGCGGCTGGTGTTGTCCGTGCTATTGTTGGTGTTGCTGCTGCTGATCCTCGTGTTTCTCTTCCAAGGTTGAGCTCCAGAAGCGGCTCCCATGCTGAGCTGAAGGTTGACAGCAGGGAAGTGCAGATCGAAGGCAAAAAGTCCAATGCAATAGAAATGGCTTCAATGCACTGGCAATCACCTCCAAAGCATTGAAAGCACACTCTCAGAACAAATCCTGTGAGCAAAAGCTTTTTATTTAGGCAAGGACGCAGATGTCAGATCTCAGTGTTTAAAGCTTTGCTTGTCTGTCAATTGCTCAGCCCCATCAAATCCTACTGTTCTCTCACCTTGATTTCCCTGATGAGTTCCAGGAAGCTCGGGAAACCTGTGCACATACTGTTACTCACAGAATCCTAGGTTCAAGAAGTAGCAGTTTACATATTGGTGTAATCATGAACAAAAGAGCTGAATTCCAGAGGTGAGGTGAGAATGATAGGCTTTGACACCAAAGCAACAGCTTTGCATCAAGGAGCCCTGGCAAGATCGAAGTCAATGGGAATCAGGGAGAAAACTGGTTTAAATCAAGCCTAGCACAAAGGAAAATGGTGTGGTTGTTGGAGGTCAATCCTGGAGCTTTGGTGCAGCAGCTCCTCAGGGTAGTGTCCTAGACCCAACCATCTTCAGCTGCTTCATCAATCCATCATAAGGTCAGAGGTGGGGATGTTCACTGATGAGTGCACAATGTTCGGTATCATTTGCAATTCCTTAGATACTGAAACAACCCGTGCCCATATGCAGTAATATCTGGGCGACTTTCAGGCTTTGGCTGATAAGTGGCAAGTAACACAAGTGCCAGGCACTGAGCATCTCCAACAAGAATGAATCTAACCTTCTCCCCTTGGCATTCAATGGCATTAACATTGCTGAATCCCCTACCATCAACATCCTGGGGTTACTATTGACCAGAAACTGAACTTGACTAACTATATTAATACTGTGGCTACAAGAGCAGGTCAGAGGCTAGGAATCTTCTGGTGAGTAGCTCACTTCCTGACTCTCAAAGCCTGTCCACCATCTATAAGGCATAAGTCAGGAGTATGATGGAATACTTTCCACTTGCCTAGATGAGCACAGCTCCAACAATTATCAAGCTCACCACCATCAAGGGCATATACAAAATAAACTGCAGCAACTTGCCAACCCTCCTGCATCAGAACCTTCCAAACCCACAACCTCTACGATCTAGGGGAACAAGGGCAGCAGATGTGTGGGACCACTATCACTAGCAAGTTCCCCTCGAAACCACACACCATCCTGACTTGGAAATATATCACCATTCCTTCACTGTCACTGGGTCAATATCCTGGAACTCCCACCCTAACAGCACTGTGGGTGTACCTACACCACATGGACTGCAGCGGTTCAAGAAGACAGCTCACCACCACCTTCTCAAGGGCAACTAGGGATGGGCAGCAAATGCTGAATGCCAGCTTTTAGATCCCAAGAAGAGAGTGATTGAATAAATAAATGAATACAGACTATGGGGGTTTCCACGCACTGTAGTTCGAGATCAGATGAAAGGCAGCAGTTGTGAGTTCCTGCCACTGCCTGACATGCCAGCAGTTTCAGTTGTTTTAACCTGCCAGTCATGCAGAAATCCACCCATCCTGTCAGGTTAAAACGTTCTCCCCTCCTCCTGCCTCCCCAATGTCTGGTCTTTCTCCCCTGTTGACAACATCATTATTCTCAGAATCTACTAAATTTTCTAACAACTACTTTGGTTTTAAAAATTTTTACCTCCTTGGCAAGAAATTCTTGAATTCCCCTTCCCCATGCCTCCCGAGTGTTTTGTCATCCATTGCTTTATTTACTCTTGCCCTCGCTCTCTGTATATTTACCTCAGTCTGATTTAGGAATACAGCTTCCTGCTTCTCCAGAATTCATTTCATTGATTCACAAACCTGAAACTCTCACTTCTGAACCCCAAGTCTGAAGATCCATGTTGGTGTCACCTGGTCTGCTTCTCCCAAAGTGACTTCTCACGTGGATTTATCTTTACAGGCCAGCCATCCGTCTCTTTATTTATTTAGAAATGTTCAGAACTCCATTTGCTTGCCTCGTCTGCACGCCAATGGTAGGTCCCACAGTGTGGGGCAGAATTTTATGGCTGACGTGCGGGTGGCGGAGCCCACATGCCAGTGCTTAAAATGTCGCGCACTGATGTCGCGCGAGCATCCCGACGTCAGCACGCGGCATCGCGATATTTGGGTGGGCACTATGAAGCATGGCACGCGCCCGCCATTAATTAAAGGCCTCATGAAGGCCCTTAACTCAGCAATTGATGCCGATTTTGAGGAGCCCGTGCGATCTTTGGCTTGGCGCATGGGCCCAATAGGCAGGCGGGTAACTGATTTTTATAACAAACCTCATCCACGGGTGAGATATGTGGGCTCAGAGGGGTTGTTAATGTTTTATCTGAAGTATTAAATACAGAAAGAGTTTTAAACTTGCCTGTGTGTGGTAGCAGTTCAGATCGATTTCCAATAGCTTTCTCTGTACTTTGAAGCTTCAGCTCACCAGTCTGCAGACAGTAATCTTTATCGGGCCTGCAGCTTTCTGGAGGCCTCCATTTAGCCTGGGTATGGGTTCTGACATCTCCACTGGAGGCAGCTCCTCTGAGGAAGAAGGAAGGGATAGAATAAGGAGGAGGCCAGGAGTGGACAATCAGCCTCCAGTGGAGCCACCTTTGGGTGGCCAGGCGCAGGCACAAGGGGCGCAGGTCCAAGAGGTTGTCCAAGGTGGAAGGGGCCACAGAAGATGCAACTATCCTGCTGCCAGGCCCGCAGGCCCGCAGCTGATTTTACAGCGCCCCCGCCTTCCTGAAAATTTAAATGGGGGGTGGGATGACATCGGGGGTTCCGCCCAACATCATCCCACGTCATTTTACGCATCGGCGAGCGGGCCCCGCCCCCTGCTCGTCGACGGTAAAATTCTGTCCAGTGATATAGTTGGAGTCATGAAGACTTTGAAGCCATAATTAACAAATTTAAAAGGTTGTTTCAAAGACATGGGAGGAAACAATGGGAGGTGGAGCAGCTATGTATGTTAAAGATGCTCTGATGTAATTCAAATACAAAACTCAGGTTCACAGGTGGAGGAACTGGAAACCTTTTGGTTCAGACTGAATGGTAAAAAGGGAAAATAGCTTTAGGGGTAACTTTATATCAAGAGATCAATCAAAGAATATTGATAGGGAATGCTTTATTCAAAGCAGAAGTATATGTATGAAAATTAATGCAACTGTAATGAACAATTTCAAATTTCCAGGATCAAATAGGAAGATGATTATAGGAGTAAAAATAAATCAAATTATGATGCTGGAATACCTACACATTCAAATTGGCAAAAGGAATAAAAGTGATGTAAGGAAACTTTTTTTCATTCAGAGGGAGTTTGGAGTCTAGAACAAACTTCCTGCAAGGGTGGTGGAGGCAGGTTCGATCGAGGTATTCAAAAGGGAATTGGATTGCTATCTGACAAGAAAGGGTGTGCAAGGTTATGGGGATAAGGCAGAGGAGTAGGACTAAGTAGAATGTTCTTTCAGAGAGCCAGTGTAGACTCGATGGGTCGAATGACCTCCTTCTGTACTATAGAGATTATGTGATTCTGTGAAATAGCCATGGAAAGTAAAAGGTGACAAACAATGTTAAACCTGCTATTAATGAATGGTTAAGCAATGTTGAAAATGATTAGGGAGCAGATAGTTAACCGTATGGTTGCATTTAAAATAATGTTCATGCAAAGGAAAGAAACAAAACAAAGATTTTCAACTTCAGGGAAGTAGAAAACTTCCCTACAACTAACGTAAATCTAAGACTTATAATTTCAGAATCCATTTTCTCCCACTTTTCTTTTAAATATTGGGACTGTAGGAGACTCTGTAAAACAACTAGCCTGGACCTTAAAATATGTGGGCTAACAGCATACATATTATTTCTCTTTGTCTTTCAGCACTCTGGGTTAAATAGCATCATCTCCAGAAGCTTGATCAGCGTTGAGCACTTAACCTTTGGTATGACCATGTTTACGTTTAACTCTAAAGAAATGCAGTTTCATTGTATCTCATAATTATCTCAAAACTTTCAGGATGTATTCTTCAATGTAAAAAATAATTGCTGCTCAGATGGCAACATTTTATTAAAAGCTGATCCCAGGGTGGGTCTAGATACCAATTCTCTGAGCTGGTCCCTTCCATAACAGGTTCCATCTCTGGCTCTACCCCCTCCAACTGCTTCAGTTCGCTCAAGTACTGTGCTTCGCTAGGTGTTCCCACCTCAAGGAGATTACCTAAAGCCTCAAGATTGGTGTTCTATGCTGATATTTGCCCAGGAAGAATGAATGGTACTGGGAGCTATGAGTGCCACTCAAGCCTGTGGCCTGTTCATCAGGAAGGTCTAATACAGGCAGGAATTATACAGTAAATGGCAGAACCCTTAAGTGCATCGACGGGCAGAGGGATCTGGGTGTACAGGTCCACAGGTCACTGAAAGTGGCAACGCAGGTTGATAAGATAGTCAGGAAGGCATATGGCATGCTTGCCTTCATTGGCAGGGGTATTGATATAAAAGCTGGGAAGTCATCCTGCAGCTGTATAGAACCTTGGTTAGGCCACACTTGGAATATTGCGTGCAATTCTGGTCACCACATTACCAGAAGGATATGGAGGCATTGGAGAGGGTGCAGAGGAGGTTTACCAGGATGCTGCCTGGTCTGGAGGTTATTAGCTATGAGGAGAAGTTGGAGAAACTCGGACTGTTCTCACTAAAGCGACAAAGATTGAGGGGCGACTTGATAGAAGTTTACAAAATTATGAGTGGCATGGACAGAGTAGATAGTCAGAAGCTTTTTCCCAGGGTGGAAGAGTCAATTACTAGGGGACATAGATTTAAGGTGAGAGGAGAAAACTACAAAGGAGATGTGTGGGGCAAGTTTTTTACGCAGAGGGTAGTGAGTGTCTGGAATTCGCTGCCAGAGGAGGTGGTGGAAGCAGGTATGATAGTGGTGTTTAAGAGGCAGCTTGACAAATACATGAATAGGATGGGAATAGAGGGATACGGACCCCGGAAGTGCAAAATGTTTTAGTTGACAGGTGCAGGCTTGGAGGGCCGAAGGGCCTGTTCCTGTGCTGTACTTTTCTTTGTTCTTTGAATGCCTATAGAAACAGAAGAAGGTATGTTAATATGGTGCCTGAAAAGGCCATGGAAGCTTATAGGGATTTATAGTGGTTTGCTTTAATGGCAGTGAATGAATGAGTGTGTAGGAGAAGGAGGGACTGATTGAACAAGAGGAGAGATGAACACGAAGGGGATGGGTCCTGAAGCTTCACTTTCCTTCACACCCTTCACACCCGAAAGAGCAATCCCAAAATCTTCCAATGGCACATAATAGTAAGAGGCTGGTAAAAGGTGGAGTAGGGCCAATTAGGGACCAGAAAGGGGATTTACACATGGAGGCAGGCAGCGTGGCTGAGGTGTTAAATGAATATTTTGCATCTGTCTTTACCAAGGAAGCAGATGAACTTGCTGGAGTTTTTTGAAAAGGTAACAGAGAGGGCTGATGAAGGTAATACTGTTGATGTGGTGTACATGGACTTTCAAAAGGCATTCGACATAGTGCCACACAAAAGACTTGTGAGAAAAGTTATCGCTCATGGAATAAAAGAGACAGTAGCAACTTGGATACAAAATTGGCTGAGTAATAGGGAACAGGGAATTGGCCAATTTTTATGGCTGGAAGAAGGTTTGTAGTGGAGTTCCCCAGGGGTTGGTATTTAGACCCTTGCTTTTTCTGATATATATTAATTATCTCGATCTTGGTATGCAGGGGACAATTTCAAAGTTTCCGAATGATACAAAACTTGGAAGCATTGTGAAATGTGAGGAGGACAGTATAGAACTTCAAAAGGACAAAAGTTGGTGGGGTGGGCAGATAGATGGCAGATGAAGTTCAATGTGGAGAAGTGTGAGGTGACATATTTTGGTAGGAAGAACATGGAGAGACAATATAAATTAAGGGGTACAATTCTTAAGGGGGTGCAGGAGCAGAGAGACATAGGTGTATATGTGCATAGAAAATTGAAGGTGGCAGGACAGAGGTGAAGAGAGCAGTTAATGAAGTATATAGTATACTGGGCTTTATTAATAGAGGCATAGAATACAAAAGCAAGGAGGTTATGCTCAGCTTGTTTAAGACACTAGTTAGATGTTAGCTGGAGTATTGTGTACAGTTCTGGGTGCCACACTATGGGAAGGATGTGCTCGTATTGGAGAGAGTGCAGAAGAGGCTTACAAGAATGTCTCTAGGGGTGAGAAACTTGAGTTATGAAGATAGATTGGAGAGGTTGGGACTGTTATCCTTGGAGAGGAGAAGGCTAAGTGCAGATTTGATGGAGGTGTAAAAAGTCATGAGGGGGCTGCGTAGAGCAGATAGGGACAAACTGTTCCCACTCATCAAGGGATCGAGAATGAGAGCGCACAGATTTAAAGTGATTTTGAAAAGAAGCAAATGTGATGTGAGAAAAATCTTTTTCACACGGCGAGTGGTTTGAGTCTGATATGCACTTCCTGGAAGTATGATGGAGGCAGGTTCAATCAAGGCATTCAAGAGGGCATTAGATGATTATTTGAATAGAAAAAATAGAAAAAATGTGCAAGGATATGGGAAAAAAGCAGGAGAATGGCACTAAGTCATGATACTCATTTGGAGAGCTGGTGCAGACACGATGGGCCGAATGGCCTCCTTCTGCGCCATAACAATTCTGTGAATCGACAATGAGGTGCCATCATGTCAAATATGGTTTGCAAACATTGTTTGAAAAGTTTAATCTGTAGTACAGGCATCATGTGGAATTTTGCATGTTTTCGGAGGTTATAATATACAGCCTCAGCCATAGTACAGCAAAGCAAGACAAAATTATTAGTACCCGGTATTCTTTGTCCTTCTGATTGAAATAGTTCAATGTTGTCTAGATTTCACGAATTTATTTTAGAGAAGGAAATCTGCCAACCTTACCTGATCTGGTCTACATGTGACTGCAGACCCACAGCAATGTGGTTACTTTTACCTGCCCTCTGAAATGGCTGAGCAAAGGCAATTAGGGTTGGGCACATCCCATTTAAGTTAAAAGAAGATTTGCCTTTGCAGGCTTCCTGGGCCTATTAATGTATTCCCTCATCAACCTTCAGATTCTCTGGATGTTGAGGAACTGCATTTACACTGATAGCCATTTCCTACCAAGCAGCTGGCATCTTTATGATGAGAGGACTGGGCTCTGGATTGCCAGGGACCAATTTTCTTTTGTTGCACTTCTAAATAAACCTTCAGGCAAACAGACTGTGCATTAAACTGATATAATCAATGCTTTGTCTTTTCTTCCCTTACCAGAAACATTGAACCTGACCTTTTTTTTCATTAATTCGTGGGATGTGGGCTTCACTGACTGGGGCAGCATTTATTGCCTATCCCTAATTGCCCTTAAGAAGGTGGTGGTGAGTTGCCTTCTTGAACCGCTGCAGTTCATGTACTTACACATGTACTTAAACCCACAGTGCTGTTAGGGAGGGAGTTCCAGGATTTTGACCCAGTGACAGCGAAGGAACTGCGATATATTTCCAAATCAGGATGGTGAGTGATTTGGAGGGGAACTTCCAGGTGGTCGTGTTCCCATTTATCTGCTGCCCTTGTCCTTCTAGATGGTAATGGTGGTAGTTTTGGTAGGTGCTGTTGAAGGAGCCTTGGTAATTTCCTGTAGTGCATCTTGTAGATGGTACACACTGCTGCTACTGTGCATCGGTGGTGGAGGGAGTGAATGTTTGTGGATGTGGTGCCAATCAAGTGGGCTGTTTTGTCCTGAATGGTATCAAGCTTCTTGAGTGTTGTGGGCACTCACCCAGGCAAGTGGGGAGTATTCCATCACACTCCTGACTTGTGCCTTGTAGATGGTGGACAGTCTTTGGGGAGTCAGGAGGTGAGTTACTCGTCGCAGGATTCCTAGCCTCTGATGCACTCTTGTATCCACAGTATTTTTATGGCTAGTCCAGTTCAGTTTCAGGTCAATGGTAACCCCCAGGATGTTGATGGTGGGGGATTCAGTGATGGTAATGCCATTTAACGTCAAGTGGCGATGGTTAGATTCTCCCTTGTTGGAGATGGTCATTGCCTGATACTTGTGTGGTGTGAATGTTACTTGCCACTTGTCAGCCTAAGCCTGGATATTGTCCAGGTCTTGCTGCACTTGGATATGGGCTGCCTCCGTATCTGAGGAGTCGCGAACGGTGCTGAACATTGTGCAATCATCAGCGAATATCCCCACTTCTGACCTTATGATGGAAGGAAGGTCATTGATGAAGCAACTGAAGAAGATTGGGCCTAGGACACTACCCTGAGCAATTCCTGCAATGATGTCCTGGAGCTGAGATGACTGACCCCCAACAATCACAACCATCTTCCTTTGTGTTAGGTTTGACTCCAACCAGTGGAGAGTTTTTCCCCCAATTCCCATTGACTCCAGTTTTGTGAGGGCTCCTTGATGACACACTTAGTCAAATGCGGCATTGATGTCAAGGGCAGTCACTCTCACCTCACCTCGGGAGTTCAGCTCTTTTGTCCATGCTTGAACCAAGGCTGTAATGAGGTCAGGAGCTGAGTGGCCCTGGTGGAACACAAACTGGATGTCAGTGAGCAGGTTATTACTAAGCAAGTGCCGCTTGATAGCAATGTTGATGACCCCTTCCATTACTTTACTGATAATGGAGAGTAGACTGATAATTGACTGGGTTGGATTTGTCCCGCTTTTTGCGTACAAGACATACATGAGCAATTTCCACATAGCCAGGTAGATGCCAATGTTGTAGATATACTGGAATGGCTTGGCTAGTGGTGAGGCAAGTTCTAGAGCACAAGTCTTCAGTACTATTGCCAGAATATTGTCAGGGCCCATAGCCTTTGCAGTACCCAGTGTCTTCAGCCGTTTCTTGATATCTAGTGGATTGCATCGAATTGGCTGGAGTCTGGCATCTCTGATGCTGGGGACCTCCGGAGGAGGCCAAGATCATCCAAAGGCTCCTATGGAGCCTTTAAAAGATACAACTGTGTGAAATTCCCAGCTAGCATGATCCCTGCTCCCCCATCACCACCAATACCACCACCACTTCACCCCTGTTTACAACTAGATCTTGCAGCCAGACCCAGTCTCAGGATACCTAGTGAGATTAGCTCAGTGTGCTTACAATGAGCATTGACTGTGCTCTGAGGGATTGCAATCTTAGCGGTGGGAGGAGAAATTTTTCCCTTTATATCTCCAAAAATTCATATGTGGTACTGAGATTAACTTCCAAGAGAACACTTGGCTAGATTAGGTTCTTTGAATCTGAAAAACATATCCTCGTGTAGTGGGAAGATGCGCCAAAAAGTCATGCAGTCACTGTTTCATTCAGATGGGATTGTATAGTAATATCAAACTTGCATGGGAACATTGAAGGTTTATCCTTCTCTTGCATCTGTGGGGCTAAATCCTCTTGAGGGAATAGATTTCTATCTGTTCTGGTTGAGCTAGAAGTTCATTGGTGTTATATGCACAGAGGTGTCGTTGATTGAACTGAGGAAAACTATTCCAATCTTATGATTTCAGTGTTTTTGGAAAATAAGCCTTTATTTACGTCTCCCAAAAGAATCATGTTTTCATCAATACTTCTTTACTCTCTTCTGCTGAAGACAAATGTTGTTTTTAAAATTCCTGATGAAGGTAAACCTGATCACACAAAGACACCTGTCAGGTTGTTTTGAGCCATCTGTCCCTCTTGCTGACTTGAAAATTCTCATTTTAATAGCATTTGTGTTTTATTCCATGATTACTCCTTTGTGCTTTGGAAGAATCTGCCAAAGTATCACACCTTAACGATCTTACCTCAAAACACACATAATAATTAGATAGCAAGACAGATTGTCTTCATAAACAACCTCCTGTCTTTCCCCTTTTCCAGATACTTTATTGGACAACATATTTGAAGGGGCTCTGGAGGTCAATAAAAATACAATAGCAAAGTAGTATTTCAACTTTTGTTTTTATTTATTCTCTAAGAAGTCTCAAACTTGCATTAGAAAGGCTTCACAACCTCCTTCTGTATGACGTTCTACATAGTCAGCAAGTTTTATTCATGTACTATAGTTTTACAGGCACATTTACAAGAGCAATTGTAACAAATTGTTTCATCTTCAGTTGAGATCAGCTAATTTACCACAGGGATTGAGCCTGGGACCTTTTGGCCTGAATGGCTCAATACAAGAGCAAGAAGTATGTTTATTCACTGAAGTTTCATTAAGCTCTAAATATCTAGTCTATGGGAGCAATTCATTGTGCTTGACAATAGGCTACCTATTTCATTTCCCCATTTCTGATTATTGCTTTCATTCTGCTTGTCAATACCTTCTTCTTGAGCTCTCTGCCTGAAGGCAGGTCCAACCCACAGTGTCACGACTTCCACCACAAATAGGGCAAGGAGGCAGGTCCTGAATCCACCCCAGCCAGAATGAGGATCGAACCCCATTGCTGTTGGTACCAATCTGATACACTGGCTGTCTAGCCAATTGAGCCAAGGAGCTCTAAGCTGTTGTGGCAACATATACTTTAACATGCATGTTGTAGTCTGGAGCTATGAGAGTAGAGGCTCCAATTTCCTTTCCATCACTTGGCTGACCAGGAATGTCTCTCATTCTTAGTGTCTGCCATTGGTGTGCATTGGAAGGATTTACAAGTTGATACTCAACCTGTTTGGCCACATTGGGCAGAATTTTTAGTTCGGCAGGCGGGCGCGCGCCTGACCCGACCCGGCGTGAAATTGCGCGAGATGACATCAGGCGAGCGTCTTGACGTCACCCCGCGCTCGCGCAATATTTCGGTCAGCGGGCACACGCAAAGGTCAGAAGCACACCCTTCAACAATTAAGAGGCCAATTAAGGTCATTAATGGCACAATTGTCTTTAATTTTACGTTGCCCGTCCAACTTTACGGATGGCGGACGGGTGAATCGGCCAGGCGGCCTTTACAGCTTTCGTGAAACTTCATCCAAGGGCGGGATGAGATTTCCGTGGTGAAATAAAGTAAAAATAAAAATCGGTGGACAGCATTTTCATCATGTATATTTCCAAGTGCCTGATTGGGATGCCTGTACATTTTTTTTCTGATTTTCAAAACTTTATTTGAGAATGTTTTAGTTCTCCAGCTCCCTGAGGCAGCTCTCTGCCTTCAGGGAGCTTCCTGTCAGTGCTGGCCCATGCCTGCATTGACGTAGGCACCCGTCCTCTTCCTGCCCCCAGCTTGGCAGTGCTGAGCCTCTCAGCACGTGTTTCACACTGGCTGACTGTTAAGTGGCCAGCCAACGGGGGCCAATCGCAGTTGGTGGCCTGTTCCCTGGCCATTCCCGCACCTGCCAATCGCGCCCACCCACCGACCTAAAAGCTCTGCCCATTATGAACACACCTTCCTTGGCCATTTGCCAATACCTACACAATAGAATCACTTGGGCCAGTAGGAAACGTGATTTGTACTGCAAAGATTGAAGGCCGTTTGAAGATTTGGAGCAACCCAAACCAACAAGATAACATTGCGGGTAAATTATTTGTGACTTGCACAGCTAGACCAATGCAATATTATTTTCAGCCAAATTCCATCAAAGATGTAATAGAACATCCTAGACATGTCGGTACATCAATGAATCAAGAGGAACAGAGTCTCATGTCAGGTGGCGGCAGATATTTGCTGTCTGTTGGAACAAGACCCATTGTCAAGTGGTGGATATCATTTAGCGGTGACTATCAACATCACTACCACTCGCAGCTTTTATATCTGGATCTTTCCAGGGCTTTGCTGGAGACATTTGCATGATCTTGCACTTGATGGCCCACAGATGTTTGGGATAGTGTCTTGTAACCTGCTTGCCAGAACAGGCAATTATGTCAACTTTGCTACCAATGATGCCATAAGAATGAATAAGCACTCAGTTTTGCAGCTGTGGTTGGCTGTCCCACATGCATTGTCAGCTCCGCACATGTGGCTGTTAAGATCCCCAGATCACCCATGAATGTCCATCAGCTGCAAGAGCTTCCACTCCATCAAAGTACAGCTGGAGTGCAACTACAGAAATATCATTATGTAGGCACGCACAATGTGCCCAGGCAGCTGCCATGATACTTTCATGCTGTGCTGGTCCGCCCCCTTCCATTATCTCTTTGTGCCTCAAAGCAGACTTCCTGCCTGGTGTTTAGAACACAAGCGATACCCTCATAAAATGACACCCCTGTGAAGCCCAGGGAAAGTACAATGAAAGTCATATGTGGCACTGAACAAACAATTGGCATACTGAACATGCGCTTCAGGTGCATGGACAGATCTGGAGGTGCCCTTCAATAGTCAGCAGCCAACGTGTCTTGAATGGTCATGGTGTGCTGTACCCTGCACAACATTGCACAGCAGTGAGATTTGGATCTCCAGAACACAGAACCTCTTCAGATGGATTCTGAGGAGGTGGTAGTGGACCATGAAGGGACCCAGGCTGCCCAGGATTCCTTCATTATTGTGATGTTCACTTAGGTTCCAACAGGCCCCATATCTGACAATCACAGGCAAAAAACACTTCTACCCCCATCTTACCTCTCCTCCCCAAACGCCAAACAGTCCTTTAAACAGCCAAACATCCCTTTCAGAGCCCCCCACATTGTTCAGCATCAGTTCATGTCTAACAATTCACTGCCAACAAAAAATGCCACTTGCCAACCCAAAAATGGACAACATGGGAAAGTGGTGGAAATAAATAATATTTATGTGACTCAAAATAAAACACAAACTTAACAATCCAGCATGTGCACATCTTTGTGCAACTACATAAATCTTTAATAAAAGCAAAACACTGTGGCTCCTGGAAATCTGAAGTATAAAAAGAAAATGCTGAAAAAACTCAGCAGCCGACAGCTTTGGCAGCATCTGTGGAGAGAGAAACAGATTGAACAGAACGGAATTTTACAGCCCTGTTGGGATGGGGACAGGGCCGAAAAATACGGCGAGCCCTTCTAAAATCGATTTACTTCGGCAGGACTGTAAAATCGTGCCAGCATAAAATTGCGCCCAACGTTTCAAATTCAATATGATTCCAATATGGTCCTGAAGAAGAGTCATATTGGACACAACACGTTAACTCTGTTTCTCGCTCCACAGATGCTGTCAGATCTGAGATTTTGCTGAGTTTTTCCGGTGCTTTCTGTTTTTATTCCGTAAGTTTTCTTTATACGTTCATGGGATGTGGGCTTTGCTGGCTAGGCCATCATTTATTGCCTATCCCTAATTGCTTTTGAGAAGGTGGTGGTGGAGCTCCCTTCTTGAACCAAGGCTATCCATGTGGTGTAGGTACACCCACAGTGCTGTTAGGAAGGGAGTACCAGGATTTTGATCCAGCGACAGTGAAAGAGCGGCGATATATGTCCAAGTCAGGATGGTGAGTGACTTGAAGGGAAATTTCCAGGTGGTGGTGTTCCCATCTATCTGCTGCCTTGTCCTTCTTGTGGTCATGGGTTTGGAAGGTGCTGTCTAAGAAGCCTTGGTGAATTCCTGCAGTGCATCTTGTTGGTGGTGCACACCGCTGCCATTGTGCATGGGTGGTGGAGGGAGTGAAAATTTTGTGGATGTTGTGCCAATCAAGTGGGCTGCTTTGTTCTGAATGGTATCAAGCTTCCTGAGTGTTGTTGGAGCTGCACTCATCCAGTTAAGTGGAGAGTATTCCATCACGCTCCTGACTTGTGCCTTGTAGATGGTGGACAGGCTTTGGGGAGTCAGAAGATGAGTTACTCGTCATAGGATTCCTAGCCTCTGACCTGCTCTTGTAGCCACAGTATTTATATGGCTAGTCCAGTTCAGTTTCTGGTTAATGATAACCCCCAGGATGTTGATGGTGGAACATTCAGCGATGGTAATGCCTTTGAATGTCAAGGGGTGATGCTCAGATTCTCACTTATTGGAGATGGTCATTGCCTGGCACTTGTGTGGTGCGAATGTTACTTGCCACTTGTCAACCCAAGCCTGGATATTGTCCAGGTCTTGCTGCATTTGGACATATTTCACCCCTTTCCTATTTTTACTTAGTTCTGTTGAAGGGTCATGAGGACTCGAAACGTCAACTGTGCTCTTCTCCACCGATGCTGCCAGATCTGCTGAGTTTTTCCAGGTATTTCTGTTTCTCTTTTTGTTTTGGACATAAAGTGCTTCAGTATCTGAGGAGTTGCGAATGGTACTGAACATTGTGCAATCATCAGCGAACATACCCACTTCTGACATTATGATGGAAGGAAGGTCATTGATGAAGCAGTTGGAGATGGTTAGACCTAGGACACTACCCTGACGAATATCTGCAGTGTTGTCCTGGAACTGAGAAGATTGATTTCCAACAACCACAACCTTCCCCCTTTGTGCTAGGTTTGACTCCAACCAGTGGAGAGTTTCCCCCTGACTCCCACTGATTCCAATTTTGCTAGGGCTCCTTAATGCCACACTTGGTCAAATGCTACCTTGGTGTCAAGGTCAGTCACTCTCTCCTCACTTCGGGAGTTCAGCTCTTTTGCCCATGTTTGAACCAAGACTGTAGCGTGGTTAGGAGCTGAGTGGCCCTGGCGGAACCCAAACTGAGCTTCAGTGAGCAGGTTATTGCTGAACAAATGCTGCTTGATAGCACTATTGATGTGCTACACCCCTTCCATCACTTTACTGAAGATCAAGAGTAGACTGATGGGGCAGTAATTGGCCACGTTGGATTTGTCCTGCTTTTTGTGTAGAGGACATACCTGGGCAATTTTCCACATTGCCAGGTAGATGCCAACATTGTAGCTGTACTGGAACACTTGGCTAGGGGCGTGGTAAGTTCTGGAACATAAGTCTTCAGTACTATTGCCGGAATGTTGTCAAGGCCCATGGCCTTGCAGTATCCAGTGCATTCAGCTGTTTCTTGATATCACGTGGGATGAATTGAATTGGCTGAAGACTGACATCTGTGATTCTGAAGACCTCAGGAGAATGCTGAGTTGGATCATCCATTTGGACTTTCTGGCTGGAGATCGATGTGAATGCTTCAGCCTTATCTTTTACACTGATGTGCTGGGCTCCTCCATCATTGAGGGGGGGATATTTGTGGAGAGTCCTCCTCCAGTGTGTTGTTTAATTGTCCACCACCATTCAAAATTGGATGTGGCTGGACTGCAATCTTAGATCTGATCTGTTGGTTGTGGAATCGCTTAGCCCTGTCTGTCACTTGCTGCTTATGCTGTTTGGCATGCAAGAAGTCCTGTGTTGTAGCTTCACCAGGTTGACACCTCATTTTTAGGTATGCCTGGTGCTGTTCCTGACATGCCCTCCTGCAACTCTTTAATGAACCAATGTTGATCCCCTGGCTTAATGGTGATGGTAGAGTGGGGGATATGCCAAGCCATGAGGTTACAGATTGTGTTCGAGTACAATTCTGTTGCTGTTGATGGCCCACAGTGCCTCATGGATGCCCAGTCTTGAGTTGCTGGATCTGTTTGAAATCCATCCCGTTTAGCACGGTGGTAGTGCCACACAACATGATGGAGGGCATCCTCAATGTGAAAACAGGACGTTCTCTCCACAACGACTGTGCGGTGGTCACTCCTACCAATACTGTCATGGACAGATGCACCTGCGGCTGGCAGGTTGGTGAGGATGAGGTCAAGTATGTTTTTTGGTCTTGTTGGTTCCCTCACCACCTGCCGCAGACCTAGTCTAGCAGCTATGTAATTTAGGACTCGGCCAGCTCAGTCTGTAGTCATGCTCCTGAAGAAGGCTGAAGTCCCCCACCCAGAGTATATTCTGTGCCCTTGCTACCCTCAGAGCTTCCTCCTAGTGGTCTTCAACATGGAGAAGTACTGATTCATCAGCTGGAGTTGGGGGGACGGTGGTGGGGGGTGGCACGGGGAACGGTACATGGTAATCAGCAGGAGATTTCCTTGCCCATGGGGTCCAGATTCAATGTTGCGGACTCCCAGGTCAACTCCCTCCCAACTTTATACCACTGTGCTGCCACCTCTGCTGGGTCTGTCCTGCTGGTGGGACAGGACATACTCAGGAATGCTGATGGTGGTGTCTGGGAAATTATCTGTAAGGTATGATTCCATGATTATGTCAGGCTGTTGCTTGACTAGTCTGTGAGACAGCTCTCCCAATTTTGGCACAAGCCCCCAGATATTAGTAAGGAGGGCTTTTCAGGGTCTTCAGGGCTGAGTTTACTGTTGTCTTTCTCAGTGCCTCGATTCCAGCTTGTCCATCCGGTTCCATTCCTTTTAGGGGTTTGATACAACTGAGTGGCTTGCTAGGTCATTTCAGAGGGCGTTTGAGAGTCAACCACATTGCTGTGGGTCTAGAGTCATGTATAGGCCAGGCTATGTAAGGACAGCAGATTTCCTTTCCTTAAAGGGGCATTAGTGAACCAAATGGGCTTTTACAACAACCGACACTGGCTTGATGGTCATCATTAGACTTTGAATTCCAGGCTTTTATAGAATTCAAAATTCACCATCTGCTGTGGTGGGTGGGATTCAAACCCAGGTCCCCAGATCATAACACTGGGTCCAATGGCAATACCATGACACCATCAGCACTGCCTCCTCATCTTATAAGACCTCGCATTCGTAACAGCACCTATCAACACTTTCACAATCTCTGGGAAAGGAAAAACAAAATTCAGAGGAATACCTGGGTGCTGTTGAGGAGTAAAAAGAATTCTGAAGAATTGATAGAGAAAATGCTAAGCACTTATTGCGTGCAATTCTGGTCGCCACTTTACCAGAAGGATATGGAGGCATTGGAGAGTGTGCAGAGGAGGTCTCCTAGGATGCTGCCTGGTCTGGAGGTTATTAGCTATGAGGAGAGGTTGGAGAAACTCGGATTGTTCTCACTAGAGTGACGTAGATTGAGGGGCGACTTGATAGAAGTTTACAAAATTATGAGTGGCATGGACAGAGTAGATAGTCAGAAGCTTTTTCCTAGGGTGGAAGAGTCAATTACTAGGGGACGTAGATTTAAGGTGAGAGGAGAAAACTATAGAGGAAATGTGCGGGGCAAGTTTTTTACACAGAGGGTAGTGAGTGTCTGGAATTCGCTGCCAGAGGAGGTGGTGGAAGCAGGTATGATAGTGATGTTTAAGAGGCAGCTTGACAAATACATGAATAGGATGAATAGGATGGGAATAGAGGGATACGGGCCCCGGAAGTGCAAAATGTTTTAGTTGATGGGCAATATGATCGGCGCAGGCTTGGTGGGCCGAAGGGCCTGTTCCTGTGCTGTACTTTTCTTTGTTCTTTGTTCACTTGCAGGGACTCCAACCATTGCCGCAGCTTGAGCTGTTCAGCAGCAGTTCACTGAAGTGAATTTAAGCTCAACAAAACGTGATGGCCTGTATTAATTGTTATATCCAACACTTCTTCCAGCTGCCCAAATACTAAAATTTATCTTCACAACAGCCAGGAATTCAGGATCACCAGCTATGGAGGGGATACTCCCTATACATAAAGCTTTCAAACAACACTGTGATTCCCCTGGCTTACAGAAAAAGTGTGACTCCGCTAGATCCTATTTAAAAGTGCATCTTACCTGCACTAATGAGGAGATCCACTCAGTGGTAAACTGCTATGGCTCAGTCAAGATGCTTGTAGTTGGCACCTGAAAGGGCCCAGCTGTAGACTGAACAACTGGGCACCTGTTGAGGCAGTCAAGTTTCTCTTGCTTTCTGGCACCAAAACAGGGCACAGGGTAGAGAGAGGTACTGCCATCACGAGCCAAAGTATCATTTTCCATTCTCACTGCATTACTATTCCTACGACTCCACTAGGGGGAACTTAACCGAGGAGAAAATTCAGCCGAGTTCTGGATCTGGCACAAACTGGGCAAAAGGAACTCAGGTTCTATTTTCAACCCCATTTTCAATATGAGTTGGGCAGTTCGGAGATTAAAATCACCAGCAATATTTCTTAAAATATTCTTCAGAAATGCATCCATCCAAGATAAAGCTCTACCCAAGTTTTCTTACAGCCAGTTTTCTCATTTGTAGTTTGCGTCCACTGATATTTGAACTCTTTATCATTGTGAACAAGCTTTGCAAATTCACTTTGTAATCTTGAAAATCAGAACTGAACAATCACACATTTCCTGTTCTAATGAGAGGAAGGATAATTTCCTTAACTTTCCATCATGTCCAAGGCCAGTCCTCATTCTACATGGAAAATGTTACAGATTTGCAAAATGTGATCTACAAAACATTTGTAAATATATCAGATTCCCATGCAATTACAAAATCAGAATTTGACTGATGGATCACCATAAATCATTGACCATGCAGCTAAGTTAAATATCTGATACCCAGAACCCATCTATTCCATTCTCCTCCACTTTGTTTTAAGAGCACATGCTGCTTGCATTGGTGCTTATGCCAGATTAAGATGTTGCATTGTATAGTACCTGCAGTATCCTATAGTCCAGTGCATCATCATCATCATAATCATTATCATTGTGTTGGCTGAACATTTTCCTATAATATAAGCTTGCAGTAGTTGCCACTAGCATCACAAGCCAACTGGTCAGGTACTTGGGACGTTCCACCAATCGACAAAATGCAATCGCACTACTTTGGAAATCTGAATTTGGGCTTCATTTAGAGCTGTTTTCATTCCAAATACACCTTGTATTGCATCATGTAAATCTGTTTCCATTGGCAGCTTTCCAGTCTTGATCATGTGTGCGAATCATGCAAGAATTGCCAGATCCGACTTCCAAGTCAAATCAAAATTTTTCCACAACACAGTCTGTTCATATTCAAATCCACATGTCCTCTTTAAAAAAGAAAGTGCACAGAAGGCCAGTATGCTCAGTTGACTCTGGCTGACTACGTGCAATGTCATTTTGTAATTTACAGCATGACTGACATCAAGTAGTGGAAAGACTCCAAAGTCAAATGATTTTTTTTTACTTATCCTGGGCCCTGGTGCCCATTTTCCAGACTGGCCTTGATGCTTTGGTTAGATTAGGGTCATATTTTCATTTGTTAATGTTTCCTGGACTGCATATGGCTGCCTCCTGGTGTTTTGACTAAAGACAGTGATGACATCTGTGGCGATGTGTGTGCCCTTCTTGCCCCATTGAACAGAGATGAGAATACAGATATAAATACTGAACTGGGGACGGGGTATAGAAGGAAACAAAGAAATATTCCAAAGGCAAAGATTGTAGCGTTTATAACATTTTAATACTAGAATCCATTGAAGTACTTTAGCTTTAATTAAACATTATTGTCCCTGCTGCCCACTTTATACTGCATTAGACCTTGAAAAATTCAACAAATTTGCCAAGCATTGTTACACTTCCATTAAATTATGCTCGAAGTAGCATTTATTTAAAATGCAGCTTATAGGAAAAACAACTAGAAACTTTATACGTGGATCAGCTGTGTGCTTATTCCACTTCCAGCTCTAATTCAAAAATGTTGCATTCATAATATTCACGTGAACGGTATAACACAAGGCAGGATCCTGAAAAGAATAATTCCAATTCTACCTCTCAATAAAGAATTTTCTTTTTTATATATATCGATATTCACGCCCAAGTTCTTTCCCTGACCTTCGGGTTGTTGTGAAAGTTGCGGGGTCGAGTAAAGCATAAATTACATTCAATAATGCTTCCCTCACCACTATACCCCCCACCCTTTGCCCCATGAGCATATAATCTTCTGTCCAATTTTAATTCAGACATCAGAACCTATTTCCATTATTCTAATGCAAACATCAAACCTTGGATGTGTCTATAGTTGTGGAAAATCCTGTGAAGTCAAGACTAAATGAAATGGCTTTATGAAAAAGGAATAAAGTTCCTTTGGAAATGCTTCAAAGGGTGCGAGTGCCAGCAATCAGATTAATGGCATGCCGCTTGCCCAGCCAGATGTCACTTCAAA
This sequence comes from Cetorhinus maximus, assembly GCF_964194155.1. NCBI lineage: Eukaryota > Metazoa > Chordata > Chondrichthyes > Lamniformes > Cetorhinidae > Cetorhinus > Cetorhinus maximus. The sequence goes on from NC_135879.1 coordinate 194,104,349, forward strand.
AATCTTTTAATGAGGCATAAAGCGTAATGGTAGGCAAACTGTTAGGGTGAGCAACTGGGGGGGGGAGATAAAAAGGAAATACGTGTCTTTTATTCACAATAAATTGCTTACATTAAATTAAGTGACACAGCGGTTAAGACATTTTTTTTTCAGTTGCTGTAGAGGAGAAGAACAACTCCTGTTCAAAAGCCTGTGATTACTGTCACTTAAATCAAGTATGTCACATTTTATTAAGGTTTTCCTCAAGAATAATAATTACATAAATGGGATATTTCACTGCAATTATAAATGCAATTGTGTTGATTTAAATGACTCAGAATAATGGGAAGATTGCAACAAAAAAGTGGGCTCCCTATATGTGTTGGATACCACAGTCATGTAAGTGTCCTGAGCTCCAGTGTTCTTTCTTATTATTCATATCCCCCACCCTCACCTCCAATGATAAGTGGAAGGAGCTCGTCGGCTTCTTGTCACAATGATCGAGCCATCTGATTAGTTGCCTCTGCTGTGTCCCTCCCTTTCACTACCCCACTGTGCCAAACTTCCTCTAAAGTTCTCCCTCCCCTAACTCTCAACTTGCATCTTTCTCTATTTCCTCTCCTATCTCCCCTGATGCCCTCTCTGAACTAACCTTCTCCATGAGACCCACCTCCTGCTCCCTTGACCCACTAAACTTCTGATCACCCAACTTGCTAACTAGCTCCCATGTTAGCTGACGTTGTTAATGTTTCTCCTTCTTCATGTGTTGTCCCATTCTACTTTAAAACTGTCATCATCACCCCTCTCCTCAAAAAGCCTACTCTTGGCCTCACCGTCCTTGCAAACCACTGTCCCATCTCCAACTTCCCTTTCTTTTCTAAACTCAAACATGCTGATGTCTTCCAAATCCATGCTCATCTTTCTGGGAAGTCTATCTAGTCAGGTTTCCGTCCATGAGACAGTAACAAAATGATTCTTATCAAGGTCACAAGGTCAATGTTACTTTGACAAAGATAAGCCTTCCCTACTCATCCTTCTGGACCTGTCTGAAGCCTTTGACACAGCACCCATACCATCCTCTTCCAACACATCTCCACTGTCGTCCAGCTGGATAGGACTGCTCTCACCTGGCTACATTCTTATCTATCTCATCATAGCCAGAATATCATTCGCAATGGCTTCACTTCCTGCTCCCGCATCTCAGCTCTGGTGTTCCCTTAAGGATTTATTCTTGGACCCCTCCTAAGTCCCATCTGCATGCTGCCCCTTGATGACATCATGCTAAAGTACAGCATTAGTTTTCACATGTATGTGATGACGCCCAGCTCTACCTCACTACCACCTCTCTTCAGTCCTCCACTGTTGCTAAATCATCAGACTTCTTATCCGGTATGCAGTACTAGATGAGCAGAAATTTGCTCTAACTAAATATTTCCAAAATTAAAGCCATTGTTTTCAGCCCCGCTCCACACTCCTTTCCCTAGACACTGACTCCATCCCTCTCCCTGGCAGCTCCCCGAGACTAAAACAGTCTGTTCGCCGTCCTTGGCCATGATTTTCCAGTCATCGGGCAGGCTCAGCAGAGGCGAGCGGCAGAGGCAGTGAAACGGACTGCCGCCCGTGATTGGGCCGTGACCGCGATTTCTAGCTGGCGGGCCAAGTAAAGCCTGCCGAGCGTGAACGCCAGCTGCAGAATGTTCAAGAAGGGGCAGGCAGGGGTGGGGGCCTGTCGGCAGCCAGGTCCAATGGTGACCTAGCAGCCGGTTCAAAAACAGCACAGGCAGACCCAGGGAGGCTGCCCGCATCGGAGCTGAGGCTGCAAACGAGGATGTAGACGCCAGGCGGGAGGTGAGGTCAGCTGGGCACTCGGCCTGTTGTTTTTCAGATGAGTGCCTCACTGCCATCCTGGAGGAGGCGGCTGCCAGGAGGGACACCCTTGTCCCAAGGAATGGAAGGAGGAGGCCTGCGCACCTTACAAAAGGAGTGTGGAAGGAGGTGGCAGCGCTCATCAGCAGCCACGACATTAAGCTGCGCATCTGGGTGCAGTGCCACAAGGGGTTCAATGACCTGCTGTGCTCATGAAGGGTGAGTACCATGTTGGCATGGGTCAGTGAGTTGAAGTGTTAAGGGCTGTCCGTCCCCCCGTGGAGCTCTGGGGTGTTAGAGTCTGAGTGCCAGCTGTCAGTGATGCCGGAGCTGGCCTAGGGGGTGAGCCCTGGCTGCTTGTACTGAGTATCGTGCGGATGTGCCCTGAAAGGTGCTTCTAAGGTGGGGTTAGCCAGGCTGTAATGATGCTGCAGGTAGAGAGTGGACTAATCAATGCTCCTCTGTCCTTTCAGGAGAAGACATCCTATTATAATATTGAGAGGTCGCGGACTGGTGGAGGACCCACAAACCTCCTCATCCTCTCCAGATACGAGCAGAAGGCCTTGGAGTTCAAGAGGCACTATGCACCTCGGTCAACTGGCTGCGGAGATGCTGGGGTGTCAGGCAAAGGTAAGAGTGCAGTGCACAGAGGTGAGAGTTTTGGGTGGTGCAAACATTCTTGTGTAGTCTCATCATTGATGGGGACCTCCAAACTGGATTCTCCATTGATCATTGAAGAACAATGGCACCATGATGCAGATCTCTATTGTCTCACCAGGGTGCCTGGCATGCACATTGACAGTGTGATGACTATAACTAATGAAATGTCCTTAGATCTGCCACCAAGCAGCCAGTTGCAGGAGCTTGAGGATCTACCCCTGACACCAGAGGACCACCAGGCTCCAGAAGCACTTGTGTCACGCCCACTCTCTGAAGCAGGCATCAGCATAGCTACCAGCACCTCGGTGAGCATTAGATCCTCAGCTAGAATGTCGGTGCACAGCGGTGAGGGCACTTCACATCGCTTGGAGTGCAGGCAGAGGCAGAGAGTGCCCAGGGCGCCGGCAGTTGGAGGACTGCTGGAGACCAGGACAATGCTCAGTTGGAGGCTGGTGATGAGCCTCTGGAGTCATCCATTAAGTGGCAGATGATGGATGATCAGCGAGATGTGCGGGGGGTTTTGGCAGAGCTCCATGAGGTATGAATGCCATATAGAGGAGTCCATGTGGAGCATGAGCACTACGTTAACCATCATGACTCTCATGGAGAGGCAACTCCAGGAACAGGATCAGTGGTTCCTGAGATTGCGCTCGGACCTGCAAGTCCTCACACAGTATGGGAGATGGATGAGGCACCCAGTATCCCAGCTGGTTGCCCATCAATCAATGGCGAGCAGGGTGGACCACGGTGACCTCACGTTGGCTCACGAGCTGCTTGTCGTCTCTGCAGACCCCTCTCAGGGTGCTCTGGATGAGGGCAGCAGCTTCTCCACCCCTCTGACAGTGATCGTCGCACCTGATGAGGCTGCGGCGACTGGGGAGATGCCAACCAAGGCACTGGCCGCTCTCCTCCAGGTGGGACCAGCACAGGCTCCACTGGCCAGAGAATGACTGCCAAGGTCATCAAGGCCAACAGGATAGCAGAGTCTCCAATTGTCTCCAATGCCAGTGCCAGCAAGGGGGAAGTACCTAGACGTAGCACTTGTAAACGTAAGTTTAAAGCACCATAAGCACAAAAGGGACTGTTCACAGGCGATCTTTTGTTCTGCCTTTTTATTTCCTTTTTTAATGGTGTGACCATCAACACCTGATATTGTTCTGTTCAATAACCTGTGAGTGCTAACATTATATTACATTTGCTCTTGTGTTATTAGCCTGAGTATGCTTCATTTGTTATGTAGATGCGGAGTACGCCACTATGTAATGATGGATGTGGGTGGCTCAAAACTTTATTGTACAGGCACTGAGTGTATCTTGGGGACAAAGGAAAGGATAATTTCAGACATCCAGAATGGTGGTGGCAGCCCTGGCATGAGGTGGCGCTTATTTGGCAGTCTAGCCGAAGGAGCCCAAGGCATCCCTGGTGTCCCTGCCTGCCTGGAGGTTACCAAGTTCTGGCTCCACGCCCTCAGCATCCCCATCACCGTGCTCATCTTCTGACTCACTACTGGACTCTCATCATCTGTGGCCTGTGGAGCTATGTCCAGGTCGTCTTCCTCCAGTGAGTCCCCCCTTGCCAGTGCCAGATTGTGGAGAGCGCAGCATGCAACCACTTTCAGTGACACCCACTCTGGGGGAGTTGCAGTGTACCTTCTGAATGGTTCAGGCATCGGAAGCGCATCTTGAGAAGACCTATGGTTCTCTCTACCACCGCACTTTGTGGTGACATGACTCCTTTAGTGACGCTGCTCTGCCTCTGTTCTTGGGTGGCGGGGAAGTATCATTAGCCAACTTTTCAAGGGAAAGCCCTTGTCACCCAGCAGCCATCCATCCAGCTGGGCTGGAGCACTAAAGATCCCTGGCACCTGGGAGTATCTGAGGATGTAGGCATCATGGGAGCTGCCAGGGTACCTCGCACAGACTTGTAAAATCAGCATCCTGTGATCACATACTGTCTGCACGTTCATGGAGTGGAAGCCCTTCCTGTTGATGAAGGCACCCGGAGTCATCCAAAATTCTGCTGCCCGTATTTTAACTTGCACCAAGTCCCATTTCCCATTCACTCTTGTGCTCACTGACCTACATTGGCTACATTGTTCAAGCAATGTCTTGATTTTAAAATTCTCATCCTTGTTTACAAATCCCTCCATGACCTCATGTCTTACCAATCTCCATAATTTCCTCCAGCCCCACAAATCTCCGAGATACCTGTGCTCCTCTAATTCTGGCCCCTTGATCATCCTCAATTTTAATTGACCTACCATTGGTGACTGTGCCTTCAGCCAACTAGGCCCCAAGATCTGGAATACCATCCCCCCTCCTCACACCTTTCTGCCTCTCTACATCACTCTCTTCCTTTAAGACACCCCTTAAAACCTTCCCCTTTGACCAAACTTTCAGTCATCTGACCTAACACTTCTTTATGTGGCTTGGTGTGATATTTTGTTTTATAATGCTCCTGTGAAGCACATTGGAATGTTTTATTACAAAAAATTATTACAATAATTATTTGTTGCTGTAAATAGCCAATATTGTAGGACATTCCCAAGATTGAAAAAATAAGATAAATCATCAAGTAGTTAGATTTTTTAAACTTATTATTGGGAAAAAGAATTTAACGGTGAGGATATAAAAAAAATTATAATTCCTGGAATGGCGGTGAGATTGGTAAGGCTGAATTTGTTGCTCTCCTTTAACTGTGCTGGGAAGGTGATGATGGGCAACATTGTTGAGCTGCTGCAGATGTTATGGTGTTAACATTCCCATGATGGTTTCTCAGATTTTGACACAGTGGCAATGAAGGAGCAGTAACATTAGGTCCAAGATACGTAGTTAATGAAAAGTGGGCATTCCTTGAAGTAGTTAATGAATGTGCACAAGGTGTTAATTCTCCTTATAATTTCAGAATCATCCTGTATCTTTGTAAAATCCAATGTCAGGATTATGTAAATGCGTTTCTTGTGATTTTGCCTCTCCTTCGCTTAGTGTTCTTCAATTACAACCCTGTTCACAGGTAGGTTAGAGTCTTGTGTTCCATCTGTTTTAGTTTTAATTTTCTCTCATTGAAGTTTTGAAATGTTTTTTTGAGGCTTTTATTTATTTATGCATTCTGAAAGAAATACAGGTTTGATATAACTTGCCCAAATTTTTAAAAAAGCCCAATTTGACAAGTGTAACATGAGATTCATGCACACAAACTGCAAGAAGATTATAAAACAGGAGTTCACTATTCCACTGGCATCAAATTTTCATAAACACTAATGGAAAAGCTTAACTTAGAGGAACAAACTATTTACAATGGGTGTTCATGGCTGATGTTCCAGATCTACCTGGATACCATAAAGAGCATAACTCCTGATCTCTAACCAGCCATGTAACAGAGTTCAGGTGGTGGGGCTCCTATTGCTAACTTCCCATGACCATGTGAACCTGATTACCTTGTCTCCAAGACATGAAGGGGATCTTCCTCTCCTCATGGACTCTTGAACTCAGAGTGCTGCCCAGGCAGTGGACCTAACGGTCTGCAGTTGCTGTTCTTCCGCTCTACTGCCATTTCTCGGTTCTCTATCCACTGACAGGGGCCTTGGTCTGTCCTATTCGTGACCTTGACTCTTCAACGCTGTATCTCCACAGTCTTGAACTTCTACTCCTGCTCCTTGTTGCTGCCCTGCTCTCTTTCTCTCTCTGCCAAGCTTCTGGTCCCCTCCTTCTCCTCTAGCCCACGTTCTGGGCTCAGGCCCCACCCCAGCTCTCTTCGGCCCATTCTCCAGGCTCAGGCAGTGCCCCCAGCTCTCTTCTGCCCGTGCTCCGGGCTAGGCCCCACCCCCAGCTCTCCTTAGCCCGTGCTCCAAGCTCAGGTCCCACCCCCCAGCTCTCTTGGGCCCATTCTCCAGGCATTGGCACTGCCCCTAGCTCTCTTCAGCCCATTCTCCAGGCTCACATCCCACCCCCATCTCTCTTTAGCCTTTTCTCCAGGCTCAGGCACTGCCCCAGCACTCTTCAGCCCTTTCTCTAGGCTGAGGCCTTGACCCCACTCCCTTCAGCCCATGCTCCAGACTCAGGTTCTGCCCCCAGCTCTCTTCAGCCCATATTCTAGAGAGCAATGGCTACATTTGTAATTGCTGTGCAGCAATCTGTTCCACTTATCTCCTCAGCCTAAGGTTTAGATCCCCTCTCTGTGCCAACAGTTACCTCCCTGATGTTGGCCTCTTTCCTTTTCTTAAGAGTATTGCCTTTCCTCATGATCTGCATTGATGTGGTCCCACATGTCAAAGAAGGACAATTGGGGTTTGTCTCTATTAAGCCTTCTCAATTCCATCTGGATGTTTCCATCCCTCACTTCCTGCAGTTTTGTGTGCCTGGTCGATTTGAAGGAGGGAGGACCATGTGGCTGAACACATCCACCAGCTCCATGGATATGGAGACTAGGCCCTCTCCCTCAGATGCTTGAACATATAAAACCTCTGCAGTAACTGTGACAGTCTACTGCTGTCCCCAAAAAGCCTGTGCCAGGACCTCAAAGATCTGTTGTGGACTTCTTTAAACATCTGTAGCTCTTCTCAATATCTCCCAATGGGCTTTCGTGCACAGATGTTCAATTATGGATGCTGCCTGCTCACTGCCTCCACACCGACGCACAGTAGCAGCAGTGTGTACCATCTACAAGATGCACTGCAGGAATTCACCCAAGGCTTCTTTGACAGCACCTTCCAAACCCACAACCACTACCATCTAGAATGACAAGGGCAGCCGGCAGATGGGAACACCACCACCTGGAAGTTCCCCGCCAAGTCACTCACCATCCTGACTTGGAAATATATCGCCATTCCTTCACTGTTATTGGGTCAAAATCCTGGAACTCAGTCCCTAACAGCACTGTGGGTGTAAATACACCACATGGACTGCAGCGGTTCAAGAAGGCAGCTCACCATCACTTTCTCAAGTGTAATTAGGGATGGGTATGGCCAGCAACACCCACATCCTGTGAAAGAATAACAAAAAATTGTCACCATCAGTGGCCTTGGCCTGCCCTAATTATAGCCTTGGCTCCTCAACATGGTGACTCAACAGTCTCAAACTCCTGCTCAGCTCCTTGCTGCTCCCCTGATCTCTCTCCCCACTCTCTTTCTCTCTCTCTCTCTCTCCACAATGCTTCTGGTTCCCCTCCTTCTTCAGCCACACCCTGAACTCAGGCTGTGCCCCCCAGTTTGCTGAAGATTTTGGCTCTTGTCCCAAGTGGAACCCCCAGGACCGACTGAATCTCCTGCCTGGCATCCTCCCAGGCTGATGAGTTCGGTTGATGGGGACCTAGTGCCCCACAGTCAGCTGGACCCAGCATCCGGCCCCGCTCCAAAGTTGGAAGTCGGAAGTCAGGATGCCAAGGTCCAGCTCACCTCCCCCACTAAAAGACCTTTCCAAAATTAATTGTACTGTTGAATTCTGTAAGGTGCTTTTCCACAGATAAGCAATAGCCACTGGAATGTAATGGAATACAGGACTTTTGAGGCCCTGGTATGTCTGTCTTTGAGGCCTACTGTCATTAAAGAGAACTAAAAACAGCACACACCACATTTTGAAGTTATGTTAAGCCGTCCAGTTAACCATGTCTAATTAAGAAATGCTTACTGCATGTAAGCTTTAGCAAAACACTTTATGGGCAGAATTGTACGCCCCCTCTCCTGCCAAAGTCAATGAACTTTCGAACAGCTCACCCCATTTTATGGCCCCACCCCCACCATATTTCACCCTATATTTCAATAGCTGTTAAGAAATGAGAATGGTTGGATCACCATTATGAACAGCTTTGAACATTAATAACTGATAACATGCCACTATGAATAATGAAACCCCTGAAAGCTTTTTTGCAGGCCAGAGATGGAATAGGTTAAGGGACTTATAAAACTGGTCATGGGAGATGGTACAGGATGAGATAAGACAAGACCTGATTGTTTAAGGGTCTAGGAACTCACAGAAAGTGGATAATGTTAAGTTGGGCTTTAACTTTATGGTTTAAACAAAGAACTTGATGCACCATTGGCCATTTTCTATTAAGGCACTGTACATACAATAACTCAAGTATACACCTGAAAAAGGGACAAAGATGTTATAAAAAGATCATCTGCACTGCAGTTGGAAAACAGTGACTTGGCCAGTCACACAGGAAGATCTACAATTGACACTGAACTGTTCATTCAATTGGTTGTATGGATACTTTCTCTTGTAACATCATTGGTGTATTGTTCAAGTTGTAGCCTTGAATGAACTCATGTGCAACCTCATTCTCCAATGATCTGACACCTTTACTATCCTTGTTCTCTGCCTTGGCTGCAATGCACTTATGCCCCAGTGTCCCCATGTGCAGATCCTGTATCTATCCCATCCTCTAAGATATATGCAGCATGAATATCTGAACTGGTGCCTGTGAGGGATGGTGTATCTACATCATCACTGTCTTCTTGGTCTTCATGTACTTTCTTGGGTACCTGAAAGGAAAAAGGGGCAAGGGTAAGGTGATGATGAGGGGAGAGAGAAACAGAAGAGGTGTATGCTTGCATCATATGCATGTTGTAATTAAGAAAAGGTTGTGGGATGAGTGGGGATTGGGGTGTGAAAAGGAGAATTATGTCTGAGGAATGAGGGTGCGTTATTTAAATGAATTCAGCCATGCCACTAGCCACAGCCTCAGGAATGGCCCTTGCCATAATTTCCAGCACCGTCTCCTTTATGGAGGGGGGTTCGAACATGCAGACATGCCTCTCCTCATCTAGTTAATTGCTGCTACCTCTGGTTGTATACCATCTTCTCCTTCAATAAGGAAGGAAGTGTGTCAGTGAATGCCATGCAGTATATTTGGATGATGTGGCTGCCATGGTTGTATAGCTGTGTAAGCTATATGTGGGTGTGAGGCTTGCAAAATTACTAGCTGTGTGAGGGTGAGGTGAAGCATATGAATATCGGGTGTCAGAATTCTGATTAATAGAGATTGTTGGTAGGTGAGTGATGGGGTTTGTTGTTTGAGCAGTGCCTGAGGCTAGTGGTGCACTTGGTAGGATATAGCATTTGAAGATATATTCAGTGATCTTGATCACTCATGTGAAATCATTAAGTCTCTTGCAGCACTGTATCCATGTCATCAGGGTTAAATTCCTGGCATTTACCTCTGTGTCGATCGGTTCCCACTGCTTTCTCACCATGTCTCTAGAGGGCCTCCTGACCCTCTTCAGATACAGGATATCTCTCCTCCTTTCCATCTCCTCCACCAAGACCTCTGATGCAGCAAATCTTGAAGCATGCTCTTTCACACGGTCAACCAGAAAGTTGTGCAGCACTATTCCTAGCAAAGGCAAAATATTGCGGATGCTGTAAACCTGAAACAAAAACAAAAAAATCTGGAACAACTCAGCAGGTCTGACAGTATCTGTGGAGAGAAAGACAGAGTTAACGTTTCGAATCTATATGACTCTTCTTTAGATTGAAGAAGAGTCATACGGGCTCGAAACGTTAACTCTATTTTTCTCTTCACAGATGCTGTCAGACCTGCTGAGTTGTTCCAGCATTTTTTGTTTTGTTTCACTATCCCTAGCAATCTCACCGACTCCAACAGCCATAATGCACCTTCGCTTTAAGAAGTACAAGCTGGCATTAAGCAGTGTGATAGCTGTTGTAGTGTTTTAAGTAGTGCCAGCAAGTGACGATGTTGGGCCTCTTGCTGATGTGTGGAGCCAATGTGCGACGCGATTAGTGCTGGTTGCAAATTCATTATGATCAGCATGAAATTGGGATGCTGTTTGCATTCCACTGAACAGACATGGGGTAATCGTACATCACACTCCCTGCACCGGCTTTTAGGACCTATCCAATTTTGCTGCCAATATATCACTGGAGGTTGGTACACTGAATGAGTTGTGATATATTAACCTCCAGTTGGGCAAAAGTGAGCCCAAGGTCAAAGGAAATCACCTCTGTTCAACATTTCAATCTGGCCATAAGCAGTTCAAGGCCAAGAAATTCCTTGGAGCTTCTCTCCGCCAGTGTTGCATTGCTGGAATCCCGGTTAAACGGATAAATTAAAATTCTTAGCAGCCCATCTGAATGCAAATGCAATAAAATCACGTAATGACCTGTTAAGTCAATAATGAGACACTTTACTGGAACTTGATGGTGGAACGTTCTTGTAAATGGCTGTATTGAGAGGTAGGAAGTGATCGCTGCAGTTCAGATTCAAAACAAGGAGTATCTCATTTATTTTGCTTAACTCATGCCTGGCTGAAATTGTAACACATTTGCCCATGCAAAACAGAACAGTGTACATGACAGGATACATGTGTGGAAACGGTTCTCTCCCAACAGAAACACAAAGAAGGGCAAATATCTGTTCTCTAAACATTACAAGTAAGATTACCTGGATGTGGAGGGATGACTTTTAAAAGGATTGTGTTGCATGAGCTGCAGTAGACTAATTATTTTCCCCTGTGAGTTTTATGCTGGTAAAGTTAGTTTAGACTGTGGAGGAGCCCGCCCTTTAGTTCTGCACTGTTACAAGCGGTGTGACTGGTGTTTTGATTGAGTAGCTAGCCAGCACACTATCACGGTTAGCTGGCAAAGTTAGTCATACCTGCAGTAAAACCTTTATTATTCAAATGAATAGTATGGATGGAGCATCTCTCATGGATGCTCTTAAGAAGCTGGCAGGATGACCTGAACTCACTAGCTAACGTAAGGGCACCACAGGCCTGTCAAATCCTCTTGCTTCTCCAGCACAGGCTGCTGTGCCTCTCACGAGTCTGCAAAAAAAAAACTGTCACCTAAACTGATCTGTTGCTGAAGATTTTAAGGGGTTAACTACTTTGTGTGCTATCATGCTCCACCTACGTCATTGCCGGACAACAGGAATATCTCTTTCCTATATCCTCACTATTGGAGATCTGTACAGATTTAGCAATAACCCTTAATGAGATGAATCAGCATGAAAGGTGTTGTTTGAGTGAACTTAGCTCTATCATCTCTTAACTGAAAGTTCACGGGCAGTAAACAAATGGACTTACCCAGAAGCAAACTTTATTTTCCACAAGCAGAGGACAAAGAGCTTCAGCTGTTCAATAAGTGTTATAGCACGGTGAACTTTCAGTTGTCACAAAATGCTGAAATGAAATAATTACTAGCTTCCTCCTAGTGATGAGACTAATTCTTCTGCCATGCATGGGTTTCAATACAGATTTTGCATTAATTTACTCTGCATAAAAATAGAACTAGGCACACTATAAGGTGAAGAGATGATATAAGTGATTGTTACACTGAAGGACAGAGGAGGTGGAGAGTATTTGCAGTTGTATTATCTTCTCTCATTTGAAAAATGGTGAGCATGACTGAACAAGAGAAAGTCATCCTGACTTAGGCCAGATGCATTTTTACTGCTCTCTCATCGCTTGCTGTCTGTGTGTGTCTACACAACTAAAATGGATATGGCTTGGTTCTGTTCCACTCAAGGAAAATATTAACATTCATTGAAAACAGGTGCATTTTTATTTGATATTTGTGCCTCGCTTAGATAGAATATTCAAAAATACATTAAAGTAATGAAAAATTATTGTATGCTGTACAACTATTTCTTGTAATATATTGCTTGTGATGTTCCAAACCTTTCTCTTGTGATGGCTGCAAAAGGTTTATGACAGTGACATCAGTCTTGATCAAATATTTATATTGAAATTTCAAAACTGCATTAACAAAATTGAATGTTTACAAGTGACTCACAATGACACAACTACTTACAATCTCAAAACCAATTGAGGACCACCAAACAAAAGCAAAAAATGCTGGAAAAACTCAACAGGTCTGACAGCATCTGTGGAGAGAAAGACAGAGTTAACGTTTCGAGTCTGTATAACTCTTCTTTAGAGCTCTGAAGTTTTTCCAGCATTTTTTGTTTTTGTTACAGATTTCTAGCATCCGCAGTATTTTGCTTTTATCTGAGGACCACCAAACATGTTTATAAACCCTGCCAGTGCTCCCTCACCCTTCACCCCTCCACACAGATCATCTCTGTATCTTGAATGATGTAAATAAACTACTTTACTTTACATTTCCCTTACAGAATATTGGCTGGCACTGCTCCTTAGTAATTAGACTTCACTCAAAGAAGTCATTGATTTTTTTTTTGTCTAATTGTCTCCCCTTTTCTGAAGATGCTGACTTATGTTAAGACAGTTTCTCAGGGAGCAGATGCCTGCCAGCATCTCTATCAAATTGCCAATTTTCATGTGCAAACTGAGACAGTGAGCACCCTATGCACCTATGGGAAGCATCGCATGTTTGCCCAACACAGTCTTCATCTACTTTCCACCCATGCATGAACACAGGAATGGTCCTTTACTGGCCCAGTTTATGCTGTGATAAATTGCAGTGCTTTCATTGTTGCAGTGTTGCTGAATTCTGCCATGGACTTTCATGTGACAGAACAAGCCAATTCTTGGCCTATAGATCTTTGAACACATGGAAGAGGACATCCCAAAAGATAGTGGAATCCGAAGTGCAGAATTTGCTTTTTCTTTTCTCCTCTGCCATCACTCTGCATCATAATTAAGATGTTGGGACACAAAGCATGATGCAGCTTAACAGACAAGTTGTCACCATTTTGAATGATTGGTGATAAGCTCCTCTCGGTCAATAATGTCAATGATGCCGCACTTCAAGGAGAGCTTCAGAATGTCCTTGAAGCGTTTTCTTTGTCCTCCCCTGGAACATTGGCCATTTGAGAGTTGAGAAAACAGGACCTGCCGGGGAAATGTTTTTCAGCCATCCAGACACATTGTTCAGTCCATCAAAGTTGATTTTGCAGGAATTTTGCCCGAATACTTGTGGACTTGACTTCAAGAAAGACAATACCATTTGTTCGGCAGTCCTCCCATTGAACCCAGAGGATGCGGCAGATGCATTGTTGATGGAATTTCTCTAGTGCTCTTATGTATTATTGATACACAGTTTAGATCTCACTGCAGTACAGGAGTGTGGTGACGGCAACTGCACTATTCACTAGGACTTTTGTTGACTTGCTGCAGTCTTTGTTGTGAAACATTCGCTGCCATAGCTGGTAGAAGGCAGAGTTGGTGCAGCTGATACAGGGTTGGATCTCCTCGTCAGTGGTGGTTTTTGAGTAATGTAGCTGCCAAGGATGGTAAGTGCTCAAATTATTTCAATCTCTCCTTCAACATATATGTAGGTGGAATATTTGGCTGGGCAGGTGAGGGTTGATATATGAGTTTTGTTTTGGCAAAGTTCAAGGGCAGGCTAAGATTCTTATATGCAGAATTAAAGAGAGCAACAGTGGCTCCCAAATTTAGTGCAGTGGGCAAGGACTTTGCAGTCATCCACAAAAACTGTGGGTCTCTGGTGGCCACTTTAGTTTTGGCATGAGGTGACTGAGTTTAAAGCATATTACAACTAGACAGTGTTTAATATTGACACCAGCGGCCAGTTGATCTTTAAGATGAATGGCCACTGTCAGATAGATTGTAAATAGTATGGGGGAATATTGAATAGCCTTGCTTGACTCCAGTTAGGATTATGAAGACAGCTCTTTCGGATCACCCACTGAAGACAGTGTTGTAATATGTCTTTAAGGAATGGCAGCATGCCATCACAAGAAGGGATGTGTGTCATGTAATTCCGCCTCCATTTCGCTTTGGCCTGTCAGCAGAACACAGCAGATAATGTGGCTGATGTCTTCAAGCTTTCTATCCAAGTATATATGTTCTCATGTGTCTAGCTTAAATAAATGAACCCACAACATGTTTGCCCAATCGCTTAATGGTGCCTTTTATACCATTTCAAAAACACAGCATGTTGTTCGGTGGTGGTCAAACAGCCTGGCAGCAAGATTAAGTACAGGAACAACATGGTGAACAGCCTTAGATCATGTTGCATGGCATGAGGCGACCCTTAATGTTTTTGCCAGTCCGCAATGAAGTCACAGTGTTGGTGAGTGTTGAAAATGCAGTGTAGTGACTGCACAGAAAAGCTTAGAAGGTGCAGTACAAAGATAGTGCTCAAATAAAAAGCTGATAAGCAGATGGATCCCTCCTGGTGGGATTGCAGCATATAGCCTGTCAATTCTACCTGGAATGGGCAGGTTGCCTTATGAGGAAAGGTTAGAGACAGGCTAGGCTTGTATCTGCTGGAGCTTAGGAGAGTAAGAGGTGACTTGATTGAAATATATAAGATCCTGCTCATTGGAGGAGATGTGCAGCTCTTCCATCTCCTCCTCAGCCAGGTCCTCCCCTATTGCAGCGTCAGGTTGTGTAGTACGCAGCAAGCTACAATGATGCATGACAACTTCTGGGGACTGTATTGCAGTGCTCCATTGGGCCTGTCAAGCATGGGAATCTCATTTTCAAGATGCCTATTGTTTGCTCCACTGAAGTCCAAGTCATGGCACGTGCCTTGTTATACCGACACTCTATTGCAGTCTGAGGCCACTGCAAGGGTGCCATCAGCCACGTCCCCTGTGGGTAGCCCTTGTCCCTGAGGAGCCAACCCTGCAGCCCCTGTGGACCCTGGAAGATGTCAGGGATCTGAGACCAACTACGGATGTAAGAGTTGTAGATGCTCCCTGGGAATTGTGCGCAGACCTGTAGGATGCGTTTGTGGTCACACACCAGCTGAACATTCAGCGAGTGGAAGCCCTTGCGGTTGACTTAGTTGATTGCTTGTTGCCATGGAGATCTAAGTGCCACATGAGAGCAGCCGATGACACCCTGCACCAGTGGAAAAGCAGAGGTATGCGCAAATCCCACAGCTATTGCTTCCTGAGCCCGGTGAAATGCACAAAGTCCTGTGCCTTCGTGAAGATGGTGTCCGTGACCTCCTGGATACATTTGTGTGTGGAGGCTTGTGAGATCTCGAACAGATCATCTGAGGAGCCCTGGCAGTGGATGCCCTCCATGTCCCGGTGACACCAAATCCTGCAGCAGGTGGCATATGTGACCAGCCAGTTGCGTAGACATGCGCAATCTTTGGCGACACTGGTTCTCAGTCATCTGCAGGAATGACAAGGGCTGTCTATAGGCCCTGGGTCTAGCGAAGCAACTATAATCGATGGATCTTTAGCTGCATGTGCAGCAGGCCCTGCCGCCTCTTCGTCTTGAGGGAAGTGCTCCTCCCTTTGCCAAGCCAGGCACCTCTGCCACTCTCTTCCTCTTCTTCTCTGCTCCCTGCAAGCCATGAGGCATACCGCTGAATCATCAGGCTCCATGATCCTGATGTTCTCTTGCAGAATCAGAGAGAGATGCATGGGTTAGCATATGTGTCCTAAGAACCTCTTTTGGTTAAGTCTGAAGGCATCTTCACATATGCAGGAGAGTGCTGGCCACCACTCAGATGGCCAGTGTGTAGTGCACTTCATGGCTGTCCAAAACCTCTCCCACCTCTGACCCACTCCACTTGACCGATTGGGGCAACTTCAGCAACTGGACTGCATTCTGTGCACTCAGCTCAAGCACAGGCATTCTCCTAACCCACACTGCAAGAAAGCTCTGTTAGCTTGAACCATGAGGGATACTGGTCCAAACCTTAATAAAAACATTGCAAGGGGCTGTGAGCGCCTCCACCAGTGACTGTGCCATGGCCACCTTTCGCAAGGGGATTCTACAACTTGCCCAGTCAGCCAGTTGTTCTGCTGCCCCCTGAAACACACATTAATTTGCAGTCTGCACCCGAGAGGTGAAAAGTTCTGGAGCATTTGGTGGCACATTCATGCTTTTGCATTGCTTGAGTGGGCAGAAAAGCTTCAGAGGCCCGACTCCAAGTATGTCAACTGAGCTGCTGCTTAACGGTCTCAGCTGCGGAAGAATGCTCACTTTTGACAAGCTTTTCCAAGTGCGTGGCTGTTTCTCTCATCCATCAATCCCTCCACCCCCTGCATGTCCTTGAGTACTTCCTTCAGTCTGTGCTGCCTTTCCCCCACCCCCACACCAGCCTTACCCGCACTGGAGCCCTTGCCCCGATGCCGCACTGAAAGCCGGCTGGGAAAAAGTGACTTGCCTCTGCAACACCCACCCCCTGAATGCATGGCGCCTCTTCCTTGATGCCATATTGGTGATGCTCGTTATGTGCACTCAAGATTCTGTGCACTGACCTCCGAGACCCTGTCAAAGTTTAGCTCGCAAGGTGCACACCTTTTAAAGGCAGTTGTGAAGCACGCAGTTCTGAAGACACGCTGACGTGGGCTGTAAATTTGACGTGGGGGGATGATTCCGGTAAGCAGGGCTTATAATGAGAGCCAAAGTATTGAAATTAGGTTCCTGACATGTGGCGGCGAGAAACACGGCCCACCATTGACAGGTGGAGCGGACGATCACAAGCTGGTTTCACAATGACGTGAAGCCGATTTTTGGTCTTCTCTCCATATTGTCCGCTCACACCTGCCATGACGCCTGCCGTCAACAGAACCAGATGATTTCGCCCATAGAGTCGAGGAGTCTTTGAGCTTTGACAATGGCAGATATGAATTCTACAGCGGAGTGATGTTTAGGCATGCCCGCTCAAAAGGGAGACCCCCACCAATTATTATTCCATTTGGAACTTAATGGAAGCTTGATAGTCTGTGTTGAAGCTGCAAAGGCCACCTCATCCCCTTGGCAGCCATTTTAGCAGTTCATTTGTCTCCCTTTCCAGATAAATAAAAGCAGTCCCTGAACCTTCCATACCGGCACAGTCCATGTTTAAAGTTATGAATATTATTTTTTATTCATTCAAGGGATGTGGCTTTGCTGGCTGGGCCAGCATTTATTGCCCATCCCTAATTGCCCTTAAGAAGGTGGTGGTGAGCTGCATTCTTGAACTGCTGCAGTCCACATTGTGTAGGTACACCCACAGTGCTGTTAGGGAGGGAGTTCCAGAACTTTGACCCAGTGACAGTGAAGAAACACCGATGTATTTCCAAGTCAGGATGGTGAGTGGCTTGCGGGGGAACTTCCAGGTGGTGGTGTTCCCAAGTGTCTGCTGCTCTAGTCCTTCTAGAAGGCAATGGTCATGGGTTTGGAAGGCGTCTAAGGAGCCTTGATAAATTCCTAAAATGCACCTTGTAGATGGTATACACTGTTGCCACTGTGTGTCAGTGGCGGAGGGAGTGAATGTTTGCAGAAGGGGTGCCAATCAAGCGGGCTGCTTTGCCCTGGATGTTGTCAAGCATCTTGAGCGTTGTTGGATCTGTACTTATCCAGGTAAGTGGGGAGTATTTCATCACACTCCTGACTTGTGCCTTGTACATGGTGGACAGCTTTGGGGAGTGTGGAGGTGGGTTACTCACCACAGGATTCCTAGCCTCTGACCTGCTCTTGTAGCAACATTATTTATTTGGCTAGTCCAATTCAGTTCCTGGTCAATGGTAACCCCTAGGATGTTGATAGTGGGGGATTCAGTGATGGTAATGCCATTGAATGTCAAGGGGCAATGGTTAGATTCTCTCTTGTTGGAGTTGGTAATTGCCTGGCATTTGTGCGGCACAAATGTTACTTGCTACTTGTCAGCCTAAGAATGGATGTTGTCCAGGTCTTGCTGCATTTGGACATGGGCTGTTTCAGTATCTGAGGAGTAGCGAATGGTGCTGAACATTATGCAATCATCAGCGAACATCCTCATTTCTGACCTTATGATGGAAGGAAGGTCATTGGTGAAGCAACTGAAGATGGTTGGGCCTAGGACACTACCCTGAGGAACTCCTGCAGTGATATCCTGGAGCTGAGATGTCTGACCTCCAATAACTACAACTATCTCGCTTTGCATTAGGTATGATTGCAACCAGTGGAGAGTTTTCACCCTGATTCCCATTGACTCCAGCTTTGCTAGGGCTCCTTGATGCCACAGTCAGTCAAATGCAGCCTTGATGTCAAGGGCAGTCACTCTCACCTCACCTCTAGAATCCAGCTCATTTGTCCATGTTTGAAGCAAGGCTATAATGAGGTCAGGAGCTGAGTGGCTCCAGCAGAACCCAAACTGAGAGTCAGTGAGCAGGTTATTGCTAAGAAAGTGCCACTTGATAGCACCATTGATGACATGCCTTTAGTCAGGCATGACAAAAGTCATGTGCAGGCTTCTATCAAAGTGCATTTGCCAAGTACTTTGGCAATGAGGAATTCATGACAGGGGCAGGGCTGTGAATCTTGGAGTACCTAGTTAAGGGTCTGCACACAGGTGACAGATACATGAAGGTCAATTGATTGCTGAGGCAGAGATAACTTTGAGCAGCAGCATTTGTGACTGAGCTTTGTGTTAAAGAAAGAAATAAAACATTAAATTTTGTAACTTGGAATGTTAGAACATTCATGGCTAATCAGAAGTGTGACCACCCAGAGAGAAGAAATGCAATCGTATCACAGGGGCTATCAAGACTTAAAATTGATAATGTTGCCCTCAGTGAGATCTGCCTTCCGGGGAGGGGCAGCTGAAGGGACAAGACGGGATATACTGGAAAGGAAAGGCTGACAGTGACCCTCGTGTCCACTGCGGTTTTTCCATCCAGAATAGGATCTTGGTTGCGCTGCCCGGACTCCCCAATTGCATAAATGAAGGACTCATGACACTTCATCAACAGCTTAGCCGGAGCCAATATGCCACCGACATCAGCATTTATGCCCAACTTTTAACTCCGATTAGGATGTTAAAAAAAAAGTTTTATTCTAATCTTGATGTAGCCCTCACTGCCATCCCAAAGGAAGAAAAGGTAATCCTTCTGGGGGACTTTAAAGCCATGTTTGGCTGTGACTCCGATGTCTGGAGCAGAATCATTGGGCAAAGGGTGGTGGACAAAGCCAATACAAATGGCATCCTGCTGCTGACAAAGTGTGTTCAGCATGGCCTCATCATACCAAACACCCACTTCCGCCAGAAGGACAAATATAAAACCACATGGAGGCATCCAACATCAAAGCATGGATTATGCCATTGTGCAGGTCACAGTGATGTCTGTATCACTCGATTCACAATGGGTGTGAAGGCAGGGAGGGGGAATTAGTGTCCACTGGACAGATCATCAATTTCTTCCATCTGTGATGAACATCCACCTAGGTCGAAGACATGGCAAAAAGGCAACATTCCAACAGCTCAAGGCTAACACCTAAAGACAAATCTGGAAGATAAAGGACATGTGATTGCAAGACAAAGCTTGGGAGATCCAACACTATCCTGACCATCATGATGTGCAAAGCTTTTGGGCCAAATGGCCTGCCCTTGCTCCTAAGCCCTATGCTCCCAAGAGAACAAACACAGTCAGCCGAATAGCGACATTCTGTGCTGTATAATTCTATGATCCTGTCAGTAAACTCAGCATAGACCTGGAATTGAAACAGGTATTTTCTTGATTTGGTCCTGCTTGAGTTTAATTTCACATTGGACTGAGCGCCCACCACATGCAGCCCTCTGAAATGAGAAAGCTACTAATTTCACCAACTTGTCATCTAAATTAATAATAATTACTGCTAACAATCAACCACACCACTTTCAGACGGTTACAGTGCACCATGCCTTACAACTTTTAGGAGCTCTCATATAATTTAACCAGCATGGGCTGCAAATTCAAATGCAGGGATTCAAAATTACAGAGTTCCTCAAAACATTAGGTAAGTATCTCTGAGTAGTTTGGCAATTATATTGTTCCCAAAATAGTATGTTTCTAAATTGCAAATGTAATCTTCCATAATTTGAGCTGTACATTGTAATTTTCTGTCAAAATGCATATTGTTCTGAGCGAGAGCCTGATGTGCTTTACACTTTGTCAAATGAGGTAAAAACCTTCAGTTAAATTGGCACTGAAGTGACTGTAAATGATAAAAATTACTTATTATTCTTGTAATGTGTTATAAATATCTACTATTTTGTAAATTGTGATTAATATATTGTGTAACTGATATGTACTTTTTCTTCAAAATATAGGGAATTATTTTCAAACTACATTCCCCCTTACCTACGTAAAAGGGAATTCGGCATTGCCAGAGGTGACATCTTTCAGGTGAGAGGATAAACCGAGGCCCCATCTGCCTGCTCGGGTGGATGTAAGAGGGCCTACAACACTATTTCAAAGAAGAGCAGGGGAGTTATCTCTGGTGTCCTGGCTAATAATTATCCTTCAATTAACATCACAAAAATAAATTATCTGGATCCTACCACATTGCTGTTTGTGGGAGTTTGCTGTACACAACTTGGCTGCTGTGTTTTCTGCATTTCAACAGTGACTATACTTCAAATGTATTTAATTGGCTTTCAAGCATTTTGAGACGTTCAGTAGAGTGCACACTACACACCAGTGCTCCAGTGTGTAGAGCACTGTATAAATGCAATGCTTTCTTTCCTTACCTCCAACATCCCCAGGCATGGCCAGACTCCTTTCTTGTTACTGGGGTTGAATGAATTGATGAACACAACAGAAGAGACAAAAGCAAAAGGCTCACAAAAACGATAGAGCAGTTACACTCAGACCAGCAGCAGAGCAAGGCTTACAAGAATTAAAATGATTTAAAGCAGATACTTCAGGGCAATTTGCTTTCTCTACTGCCCCATTCTTTGGCAGGATCTGGACAGCACTGAGAGCAAGCTTGAAACAAACAATTATTGTGGATATCATTCCCGATTCTACCTGGGTCCATTGCCATTTTCAAATAGGTCATAATTTTGATAATGTTTCTATTGGAAACAGTTGGAAGCCACATTATTCTATGCAAATCTATGATGCTGCTTGGATGCTCACTGACTGCTGGACCCACACATGGTGAAAAATGGGAAATTGCCAGAACCAGTGCTCCTTAAGGTAAGGTTAGAAAATAATTATTTTTTTTTTTGTGTTCTATCTGGCAGCGGGACAAGAGAAATTGCATTCTTTATCCTTCCCAAACATTCCTCCACACCATAACTATCAATGTCCACTGTGCCCTCTGCACCAGATCAGTCCAGCCCAGGCCTCACCTTTAATGCCTTGTCCTCGATTCTGCCCCACGGATGGGTTGCCAGATTTTCTGCCCCACTATATGGCAAACTGTCAATCAGTGCTCAGAGCACACTAGTGACCTGTCAAATGAAAATGCTACCTGGCCATTAAAATGGATTGGGGCTCCTGCTGACACATTTGGGCTGGTGTTCTAATTAATTAATTGACCAGATATCTGATAGACACCACAGATGAAAATCAACTCTTAAGTTTTATGTACTGTGCTTTTGATATTTAGAATCAGGCAGACTTTTGCACATCGTGCCCAGGCCAGGGTCTTTGTACAGTCACATGATCCAATTATCAAGGTTGCTTTCATCAGGAAGGTCATTGACTCAATCTTGTTCTCTGCTGAGTTTGTTGATATCATATGGTGGTCGGAGCCCCACAATTGGTTTCAGCCTTCTGTGCTTGAGAGGATAGAATCAACCAGGATTTCTATTCCTGTTCACTGTCTGATTGCTGCTCTGGATGTGAGGGCTATGGGCTGGCTCTCATTTTCCAAAGTCACAAACCAAGATTAGCGCCTGAGGTAAAATATCAGAAAGCACCCAGCACACGCAAAACTTTTACTGAGCCAAAAGCTTCAGATGATGAAAACTGGAGGGGCAAAAAAATAACAATTATGAAATCAAAAGTTTAATTCTCAAATACTCCATTCCTGTAATGGGAAGCCTACAAATTCTGTTTAAGTCAGCAGGTAGGGGAAACCCCAGCTTGTTGAAATATCAGCTTCTAAGTATGGGACAGACAGAGATGACATAAGTCATATATTAAATGACATGACACAAGTACTATTTGCTGTGACGCACCTTCAGATTTCTAATGAATTAATAAACTATGATGGTCTAATTCTCAGTTGTGGACATAGTCAGAGACTTCCCATATATGCTGCTGTCCGCAATACATTTTCATATTTCATATTCAAATACTCATATTTAATGTGAGCGCAAAAATTTGTACATTATTATGTGCATTGTAATAATGGAAATGTTATCCAATTTATCAGTCAAACTGGAAATCCTAATAACATTTCATTAGCAAATATATTATTCGTTGCATTATGTATGTATATTACTATGCATTGCACTTTGATAAAATAAAATATATTACACTCAAGGTACCTATTTCATTCTTTGCATTTACTAATGATTTTTTACTTACCTATGTTATAAGCTGACTATTTTCTTTTTCTTCAACGTGCCAGGTGCACAGGTCAGACAACTGTGAAACTCTGTCACACAGTAAAATCCAACACCAAGCAGTAATAGCACTCACATCAGTAAGCTTTTTAGACTTCACTTACCATAAACGTGTATAGCACAAATGGGATTTTATAGAGCAGTGCCATAGCAAACATTATTATTAATTCATTGCCATGACATTATGACTCATAGGACAGAAACCAGTAGATTACTAGGTCCATTTCTTTTGCTAAACATGTAATCATAAATGAAGTGCACTTTCTAGGGCAAAGATCCACCAGCCTTCTACCCTCAAGGGGAAACTCAACACAGAAAAACTGACCTTTCACTCAAAAAGAAAATGAGACATTTTGTAACAGTGGTGCAGCTTCATCCCAAAGGTACTTCACATATATCATGGAAATGTTGCTTCAGAAGGAAGCCATTGAGCCTATGCACCAATGCCAGTGGCAGCTCCCCCACTGGAGCTATCTATTTTAATCAAATTCTCTGCTTTTTCTGCAAACCCCTTAATATGTGTTTTCCTCAAGTGTTTCATCTAATTCCCTCTTAAATGTTTCAAAGGCCACTTTTGACACTGCATTCTTTTCCTTCGTAACTTCTTTGATGGGAAAATTGCTTCTGGCCTTCTGTTATTGTTCAGGGCTAATTATTTGTTTATGTCCCTTCTTACCAACTCATTGAAACCAGTCACCTTTCATAACACTTTAATGAATGTGAATAGTTCTTAGATAACCCCTTTAACCCTTTTTCTTCTAATAAATATGGCCTTAGTTCTCTTATGTCTTTGACCATGTTTATGTTCCCTCATTCCTGGTATCAAACTCTGTCAAATCTGCATTGCACATTTCCCAGTGCTTAATTTTTTTTAGCAGAATGAGGTTGTTGAAACTGCCTACAGTATCAACTACAACTTAACCAATACCGTAAATATTTCCACCATTACCTACTTGAGCATCTAATAAGGTACTGATTTGATACAAATTATTTCTGTGGTATTTTTCCAGTTCCAAAAAGAGTCTGAATATTGAGATCTGTGTTAGAGAAGCTTCAGCCTCATGCTTGCTGTGGATAAAGTAAGAATGCATCACCAAAGGAGTACTTTTGTTCAAATCTAGTAACAGAGGAGAACCTGCATTTATTTTGCTCTTCTCATATCTTGAGGGTGTGCCAAATGTCAAGGCCAATGAAGTAATATTTGAAGCATATTGTTGTAGCGTAAGATAATGTTTTAGCCAATTTGTATGCAGCAAGATAAAGTAAATGGCAATGAGGTAAATTACAAGCTGTTTTAGTGATGGTGGTGGATGTGCTGGCCAGGACATTGGAAGAATTCCCCAGCTCTTCTTTGAATAGCACCATTGAGTCTTTTACATCCACGTTAGAGGGCAGGTGGAGTACAGGTATGATATTTCATCCAAAAGATAGTACTATCAACGTCCTGGGGGTTACCATTGACCAGAAACTGAACTGGACTAGCCATATAAATACTGTGGCTACAAGAACAGATCAGATGCTAGGAATCCTGCGGTGAGTAACCCACCTCCTGACTCCCCAAAGTCAGTCCGCCATCTACAAGATACAAGTCAGGAGTGTGATGGAATACTCTCCACTTGCCTGGATGAGTGCAGCTCCAACAATGCTCAAGAAGCTTGACACCATCCAGGACAAAGCAGCCTGCATGATTGGCACCCCATCCATACTCATTCCAAGTATCCATCTAGTAAACCTTCCCTGTACCGCCTACAAAGCATTTACATCCTTTTTTAAATAGGAGACCAAAACTGAAGATGTGGTCTTACCAATGCCCTTTATAACTGAAGCATCACATCCTTACTTTTATGTTCAATTCCTCTCATAATAAAGGATAGCATTCCATTCGCCTTCTTAATTACTTGCTGTACCTGCATACCAACTTTTTGTGACTCATGCACTGGATCACATAGATCCCTCTGCGCATTGGAATTCTGCAGTTGCTCTCCACTGAAGTAATTCTCATGGCATAGTTCCTGTAATCTCCTGGGTTGCCATCTGCAATGAACGAATGCAGGAGCACAACCAGAAATTATAGACAGAATCAGTGAGCGCAATTTCAACTTCATTTGCAGGTAAGAAACCCACAGGTTCAGGTGGAATTACTTTTTTACTACCCACCCCCATAATTGTCGCTATACAATCCTACAATCTTCAGGACTGGCAGGGTGAAACTTGTGTAGGATATAATATGCACAATGTATGACCTTGAAACAATGCTTGCACATCTTACTGCATGTGTGGTGACTGGCAGTTATTTGTCTCCTAGTCTTTTGTCATTTCTCTTCATTAGGCTGCCTCCTTAGCCCTCTCCTAGTTTCTGAGTTAAAGAAGTAATTTTTTTGTTATTTTTGCGACTGGATTTTACAACCTCCCCACTGGCGTGCCTGAAGGCAGGGGCACTCGTAAAATCCAGCGCCTGGTCTGCCTGGCCAGCCGGCCTGCTGCCTTCCCACCCACCCCTGACCTCTCTCCCATTTTATGGGGATGGTGTAGGCATCAGGGCTTGGGCCTATCGAGGCCACATTAATGACCACTTAAGTACCTCACCCCGCCACCGCCACTATTTTACCTATAACAGGGTGAGGCCAATGCCAAGCGGGTAGCCAGCAGCTTTAACTGTGTGGGCTGGTGCTGGGCAAGAAGGGGGGTGTCCTCCTTTGGTGGAATTTCCTGTGCCCAGTAGACACAACCCCACCAAGGTCATACACCCTTCTGACACTCCCCTCCTGGCCTCTCAAACCTGATCTCCGCCCCCCCACACCCCTCTTCCTGGCACCTTCCAGCCAGGCCCTGCCAATACCCCAGACTTTCTTGGCAGTCCAGGCTCCATAACCTCTTCTTCTTCAGAGACTGCCTGTAGTTCCAGCAGTGGCCACTGCTCAAGCCTGGCACTGCTGGGACTACAGAGCTGCTGCCCAATTGGATTGGCCGGCAGCTTTCGAAGATGGGACCTCCTCCCCAGAAGGGGGCGGAAGTCTCACCTGAAAGCAATTAACATCCCGCCAAGTGGGACAGCTGGCTTTTTAGTGGGTGGGCTCATCAACAGATTTTTCATTCAGGGGAGTGGGGAATACAGCTCACCTTAAAATCCAGCCTGTGATCATTGGTAGAACAATTTTGTATTCTCCCAAAAACTATCTTGTACACACAGTCTACAGAAATCCATAACCTTGTGCAAGACTCAGTGATTAAGTAATCCACTACTTGGCTGAATTGGTTAATGTTAATTAATGATTGATGTTGTCTAATACACCAAAAATACTTCCTACTCATTGGATTTTGGATTTTGTGCACTTTCAACCTAAAAAGGATAGATCAGAGTATTTTCCAAATAGTAAAAGAAATAGAAATAGTGCTGATCCCTGTATATCAATCATGAAAATGTCATGGACAGCTACAGAAAATAATCAAAAAGACTAGTGGAAGGCTGGTCTTTATATCCAGAGAACTAGAATACAAGACATTATGTAACAGTTATAGAAAGCCCTGGTTAGACCACACCTGGAGTGAACAGTTCTGGACACCAGACTTTAGGAAGCCTTTTGTGCCTGCTCCACATCCAAAATGATCATGGCTGATCTTCTGTCCCATCTCAACCTCTTGCCCAAACCCAAACACTACGATTTCCATTCCATATTAAAATCCATCAACCTCTGTCTTGAACTATTCAGTGGCCAAGCATCCACAGCCTTCTGAGGTAAAGAATTCTAAAGATTTGCAATCCTCTAAGTGAACAGATTTCCCATCTCAGTCCCAAATGGCCAACCCTTTACCATGACACTATGAGACCTAGCTCTATATCCTCCAGCCAGGGGAAGCAGCCTCTCTGCACCTACCCCATAGATATGGACCAGTTATAAACTGGTGGACAGAAATATTGGCTATGCCTTCAGTTGCAAGTCCAGCCGATGGAAAGGGTTCTGATTGGGAATGGTCCAATGCAATAGTGGATTAATACCATTGCGCTCTAGATTAAAATCAGTCCAAGACTGATTAAGAATTTGGACAGTATGGAAACTGCACACAATTTTACATAAATTGACAGCAAATTGCAAGTATTATTCAGCATAGGCACAAGACGATTGCTGTCAAAATTTGATACACATGGCATTAAGATACTATCTATTGGGAGAGAGCAGAGGGAGCTGCACTCTGCATTTTATCCATGTTCTACCTGCCCTGAGAGTGTTTGACAGGACAGTGTAGATTCCCAGATCAATTGTTCAATTTAAATTTCAGATAAATATGTTTTTGCTACCTAGGGGCATTAATGGATATGTGGCAGAGGCCCTGGAGTTAGGTCATATATTGACAATGATCTCATTCAATGGCAGGACAGGTTCAAGGAGCTAAATGAACTGCTCCTGTTTTAATGCTCCTATGTTCCATTGCTCCTTGGCATCCATCTGAAGGCTGAAAATTCCTTTTCACAATTGGGAATGCTCGGGGAAAGTGAAGAGGAAATGGAAGCAGAGATCTGTCGGACCAAGTTTGGAGGTGGGGACATTCCGTTTGATGGTAAAGATGGTGTGGATCCAACTGGCTAGTCGACTGTCCACAATCAGGCTCTGGGCAAGAAGGGTGAAGACAACTTCCCTTCCGGAGCTCAATTAAGGGCCTCATCCCACCACCACCAGTATTCAACCACAGTGGGTGATGGACTTGCCATCCGAAGAGGCTGCCCAGTAAATCCTACTGCAGGAGTTCCTCATTCACTATGCCCAATCAAGGGACCCGGTATCGGGAGGGGGGAGGTTCCCAGAGGAAGTCATCCCCTGCCCTTGCTATTGACCTTCCTCCAACCATGCCTCCACCCCTCCAGTGAGAGACCCCCCCTCCCTATGACCCCCATTCTATCCACAATCATCTTTACCTGGGGATCCAGAGCGGACCCTTCCTGCAGGTCTGAGTGTATAACAGACAGTTGCCACCACTATGGGTGGTGCTACCAGTACTGCAAAGCTGCTGGCCTCTGATTTGGGATGAGGCATTAATGGATATGTGATAAATGACCTGGAGTTGGTTCGCATATTGACAATGATCTTATTCAATGGCAGGACAGGTTTAAGGAGCTAAATGAACTATTCCTGTTCTCATGCTCCTATGTTCCTGTTTTTGTTTTTCAAAACGTGCATGTCTCTTTGACATCCATCCGAACCAGATGTTTGAGTAAATGATCCATCTCGGCCTCCTCTGGAGGTCCCCAGCATCATAGATGTTCAACCAATTCGATTCACTCCAAGTGATATCAAGAAACAGCTGAAGGCACTGGATACTGCAAAGGCTATGGGCCCTGACAATATTCCAGCAATAGTACTAAAGAAATGTGCTCCAGTACTTGCCACGTTCCTAGCCAAGCTGTTCCAATACAGCTACAACACTGGCATTTAACCGGCAATGTGGAAAATTACCCAGGTACGTCCTGTACACAAAAAGCAGGACAAATCCAACCCAACCAATTACAGCCCCATCAGTCTACTCTAGATAATCAGTAAAGTAATGGAAGGGGTCATCAACAGTGCTATCAAGCAACACTTGTTTAACAAATACCTGCTTACTGACGCTCAGTTTGGGTTCCACCAGGGTCACTCAGCTTCTGACGTCATTACAGCCTTGGTTCAAACATGGATAGAAGTGCTAAACTCCAGAGGTGAGGTGAGAGTGACTGCCCTTGACATCAAAACAGCAATTGACCGAGTGTGGCATCAAGGACCCCTGGCAAAACTGGAGTCAATAGGAATCGGGGGAAAATTCTACTCTGATTGGAATCATACCTTGCACAAAGGAATATGGTTGTGGTTGTTGGAGGTCAGTCATCTCAGTTCCAGGACATCACTATAGGAGCTCCTCAGGGTAGTGTCCTTGACCCAACCATCTTCAGCTGCTTCACCAATGACTTTCCTTCCTTCATAATGTCAGAAGTGGGGATATTCGCTGATGATTGCACAAGGTTCAGCACCAATCATGACTTCTCAAATACTGAAGCAGTCCGTGTCCAAATGCAGCAAGACCTGGACAATATCCAGGCTTGGGCTGACAAGTGGCAAGTATCATTCGCGCCACACAACTACCAGGCAATAACCATCTCCAACAAGAGAGAATCTAACCATCAGCACTTGACGTTCTATGGCATTACCATCACTGAATCCCCCACTATCAACATCCTGGGAGTTACCATTGACCAGAAACTGAACTAGACTGGCCATATAAATACTGTGGCTACATGAGCAGGTCAGAGGCTTGGAGTCCTGCAGTGAATAACTCACCTCCTGACTCCCCAAAGCCAGTCCACCATCTACAAGGCACAAGTCAGGAGTATGATGGAATACTCCCCACTTGCCTGGATGACTGCAGCTCCCACAACATCAACAAGCTTGACACATCCATTTCAAAGTAGCTCACTTGATTGGCACCCCATCCACAAACATTTACTCCCTCCACCGCACAGTTGCAGCAGTGTACACATTCTACAAGATGCACTGCAGAAACTCACCAAGGCTCCTTAGACAGCACCTTACAAACCCACAACCGCTACCATCTAGAAGGACAAAGGCAGGGGATAGTTGGAACATCACCACCTGGAAGTTCCCCTCCAACTCACTATCCTGACTTGGAAATATATCACTGTTCCTTCACTGTCGCTGGACCAAAGTCCTGGAACTCCCTTCCTAACAGCACTGCGGGTGTACCTATACCATATGGACTGCAGCAGTTCAAGAAGGCAGCTCACCACCATCTTCTCAAAGACAAATAGAAATGGGAAATAAATGCTGGCCCAGCCAGCGAAGCCCACATCCTGTAAATGAATTAAAAAAAGGAAGACAGGAGTTAATTGACGCTACCCCGGTAATTACCTTATTCATTAATTGCGTCAGGCCTCCCAGGGAGAAGCAGCACAGGATTCCCACTAGGCAAGACCCACAACCCCAAGCTTCAAACCCCATAATATTGCCTCCAATTTCTTTGACTATGTTCAACCTGACCTAGCTGCTGTCATTGGAATGGTATAGGGCATTCCTGGTCTCTTGCCTCACTTTCCTGTAACTCTGTCCAATTGAAAGGGCATTTGAAAAAAATCTGATTATGGGGCTTATATCAGGGGCCTTCATAGGTTCCAAGCAACAACCAGAAAGTTTCCAGCAGACAGTAGTAATAAGTGCAGACATAAGGGGCTAAGTCAAGAGAGCACCCACAGCAGACAGATACTTTGGAACAGGACATTCATGTGTTGGGGTCCAGCAGCTGGACCTTCAGTACACTTCATCTGTCAGGCACTTCAAATCTGATGATTTGAAAAATCTGCCTTCTCATCTGAAGTGCAGCACTACTTTCTTAATCCTTGATGACTTCACAGCCTAGCTTAAGGCCTGAATTCTACCCTTGGGGTGGGCCCGAAGTTGGCGTTGCCGGAAGCGGATATAAAACCCGCTCCCGGCCGAGATCGCGCTTTGAATGCGATCTTACACTGGGTGACCAATTAAGGCCCACCCAGTGTGAAATGTGACTGCTGGTTGTTTTTTTCCATACCAGGGGTGGGAATGCATTATGCGCTGGAAAGGAAAGGACGTTCAGGAAGACGGAGCAATAATGAGGCTCTCTATTTTTCCCTGTAAGGAGAAGAGCAGTCATAATGTTGCAGAGCGCCGCAGAATGGTGGAGGAGTGCTAAATGTGTACATAGTCACGAAACACGAAAGCGATGCACTGGAGCTGGAATGCCACTGGCCAGCTCAGTCCTCCAATTACGGTGAGATGGGGGTCTCAGGTGAAGGTAAGAGTGCAGGTGACAGGCGCACGTGCGGTGGGTACTGGAAACATAATGGGCTCCTCTCATCAGAAACTAAACTTTCATAGCCAGAGAGCCCATCGAAGATCCAATGCAGAAGTCACCACTGTCTCCTCAGCCCTCACACCCAGGCCAACGTGTTAAGTGCTGGAATAGGACATGAAACCATAGCCTTCCAACTCTGAGATGAGAGGCTGGATTTTGGAACCGAAATGGAGGCAGGAATGTAGGGAGATGGGCCCAGAATTTTCCAGTGCTGGCCAGTCATATCTCTGGGCCGTTTATGAGGAGTCATTTTGGGTGGGGTTGCGGCGGGGAGCTTGGGTAACATAATTAAAAGGCCTATCATAGGCCGAATAACACATTCCAGCTGGCCTGGCAGATGCCTGTGGGGACCCATCCAGGAGAAGACCAAGATGGTGGGGCCTCTGGGATGAATTTGTGGTCCCCCCACCCACTGCAGGCATCATACCTGCATGGGCACAGCAGCAGGCACTGTGGCCATTTCTTTTGTAAAAGTTTGTAAGAAGTGCTGTGAGGAGCTTGTGGTGCCCTCTCTCACCCTTACACTCATTAGCAGGCTGCAGGCCCTTCAGTGCCGGAGAGCCTCCTATTGGCCCTCCAGATCCCAGAGCATTCCTACCATCTTTAATTGGTTGGTGAATGTGCCTTTTGGCCATTAATTGACCTTTCATTCAAAAACCATGGTGTGTATGTCGCAACAATGCCACTTGGGGTTGGAACCCAGAAGTTATCCCAATATTGGGGCCCCGACCCAAAAATAATAATCCAGTCCGAGATTTCAATAAACTGAACCAAATTGCACCCTCTGGGGGAAGAGTGAAAAGAAAAATACACACTTCCAGCATGAAATAATAATCTATTACTCAGAAAACATTCTTCCTGATAAGAATTGTGAATAAATATTACTTTATAGGATGGTGTGCACTTCATTTCCTAAGTGAATGTTACGAAATCTGTTTTATTTAAGAAATGAAATTGTTTGAAAGGGGAAGTGTCAACTCAAATTGTAAAGGAGGAGAAAAGGCTGTGGGACACGCATTCAAAAAGCTCGTCCTGTCTGTCCATCCTAAACAAGTAGATTGGTGTAAGAGGGAGGTGGCGGAAGAAGGAATTCTCAGGCCTGGAATTTTCTTCTACCTGGTCTGGTCTCAGAGCGGTCGGCTGGTATGTTAAGTGCGAGGAGATGTTTCGGCTTACCAATTGCTTAATTAAGGCACCTCTGGAGATCTACACCTGTCATAGCCTGGGCCTCAAAGATCTGAAAAGCCTGGGCATCCTTTTTGTGCCTCTTGAGGGGGCCGATGGTGCACTCTGAGGATTTGTCCAGGAAACTCAAGAATGACTGAGTTCCCGGGACCTGGCATCATAGTTTGATTTTGATCCTCTGACAGATTCCAGGGAGGCATCCCTAGTGAAGTAAGTGCCCAACCTGGCATATTTATTTTTTTTAAATTTAGATCACTTTTGCCTGGCCCTGTGTACTTTGGCACTTAAACTAGGATTCATGGCCTGCAGAATTTCAGACTTATTATATAGATTGGAAGCATTCTTTGAAAAAAAATGTGGTCCCCCTAGACTCCCTTCCGTTTTAAAGCAAAATCTGCAATTATTAGCAGAAAAATGCCATGGAAACAGGTCTCCTCATTAAGTCAGCAAAGGATGCTCTGACCACAGGAATAGAAATTGCTCTGACCACAGGAATAGAAATTGCCAGGTAAAAGACAGTGGTAATTAAAAGGAGTAATGGAGTAAAATGCAAGATTTCTCATTAAAATGTGTTTACACAAATTGAAGACCAATGTCTAATGCTCATGTTTTTTTAAATATTTCACGAATACTGTTACTTGTAACAGGTGTTTAACATTTTAGTGAGGTATCAAGAAAGGGAATCAAGCAAAATATATTTAAAAGCTACAAATAATTTTTTTATCTTCCTCTGTACAAATTCTGGCCTGGGCATTGGCCTCCCTGACCATGTCCCACTTTTTTCAATTCATTCATGGGATGTGGGCTTTGCTGGCTGGGCCAGCATTTATTGCCCATCTCTAGTTGCCCTTGAGAAGATGGTGGTGAGCTGCCTTCTTGAACCGTTGCAGTCCATGTGGTGTAGTTACACCCACAGTGCTGTTATGAAGGGAGTTCCAGGATTTTGACCCAGTGACAGTGAAGGAACGGTGATATATTTCCAAGTCAGGATGGTGAGTTACTTGGAGGGGAACCTCCAGGTGGTGGTATGCCCATCTATCTGCTGCCCCTTGTTATTCTAGATGATGGTAGTCATGGGTTTGGAAGGTACTGTCTAAGGAGCCTTGGTGAATTCTTGCAGTGCATCTTGTGGATGGTACACACTGCTGCTATTTTCAGAGCGTTTACTGGAATCAGGCAGGCGGTGTGCCCCAAGGAGGCAGACATCAATTTATATATGTAAAGGCCCTATTAAGAACCATTTTACCGTGTGATCAGCATTTTGTTATTGGTGAGTTGTCCGCTTGCTGCACAAGGAGGCCGCCAGCTAAATGTAGACATCCTCCCAGGAGCAGCATTTCTGGTGGGGTGGAAAAGTCTTATAATGCAAATAAGTGTCTGTGGGCAGGCAAGGTAGCCCCCACAGCTCCAGTGATTTCTGCAAAGGGATTTCCCCTCAAGCAACCAGCCCCTTAAAGTTTATAATTTTCATTTTCCCTACCTGCTAAAGGCTGTGGGGCCCCTGCTTAACTCAGTCATGGCCATCAATCCTGGTGGCGTTGCTGGGCTGCCTGTCCTCTGACTGGGCCAGCAGCTTTTAGGGGTGGGCTGCTGAAAAGGACAGCAGGCCCGGTGGTAGCCACTTAACTGGCTGCCGCATGCAAAATTCAAGCGGAAGTCCCGCTGGTTGCCTGTGCATGCTGCTGACAAACATATCCTTCCGATGCCGTGCCATCCACCTGATCGGTAAAATCCTGCTAATAGGGTGAATTTTATGCACCACACCACCCTGCTTAGGCGGTGTATTTGAAGGTGGTTGGGGGGATGTTGCGGTGAGGTGGGGTTGTAAAGTGAAACCTGTGACTGCCCACCATCTTTCCATCTATCCCCGACCTGTCTCCTCTTTTTTGGTGGGCTTGTAAGGCATCTGGCAGCCTTCACCTATTGAGGCCCTTAGGTGGTCGATTAATCTTACTTACTTAATTAATTAATCTTACTTAAGCCACTTCACTGTGATGGCAAATGGCAGATAATTTAAACCAATATTTTGCATTGGTCTTCACGGTGGAGGACACTATAAATATTCCAAAGATGTCAGATAAGCAAGGAGCTAATGGGAGGAAAGAACTTGTAACGGTCTCTATCACGAGGGGCAAAGTATTTGACAAACTAATGGGACTAAAGGCAGACAAATTGCCAGGACCTGATGGCCTGCATCCAAGGGTTATAAAGGAAGTGGCTGCAGAGATGGTGGAGGCATTGGTCGAAATATTCCAGCACTCACTGGATTCTGGGAGAGCCCCAGCAGATTGGAAAACTGTTAATGTGACGCCCCTGTTCAAGAAGGGAGGGAGACTAAAAGCAGGAAACTATAGGCCAGTCAGCCTAACATCTGTCATTGGGAAAATGTTAGACTCTATTATTAAGGAAGAAATAGCAGGACATTTAGAAAAGCTTAACGCAATCAAACAGAGTCAGAATGGCATTGTGAAAGGGAAATCATGTTTGACAAATTTGCTCGAGGTCTTTGAGGATATAACAAGCAGAGTTGATAAAGGGGAACTGGTAGATGTAGTGTATTTGGATTTCCAGAAGACATTTGATAAGGTGCCACATAAAAGGTTATTGCACAAGATAAGAGCTCATGGTATTGGAGTAATGTATTAGCATGAATTGAGGATTGGTTAACACACAGAAGACAGAGAGTCAGGATTAATGGGTCTTTTTCAGGTTGGAAAGACGTCATGAGTGGAGTGCCATGAGAATCAGTCCTAGGGTGTCAATTATTTACTATCTATATTAATGGCTTGGAGGAGGGGGCAGAGTGTAATTTATCCAAATTTGCTGATGATACAAAAATGAATGGAAGGCATGTTGTGACGAGGACATAAGGAATCTTCAAGGGGATATAGACAGGTTAAGTGAATGGGCAAAAACTTGGCAGACGGAGTTTAATGTAGGAAAGTGTGAGGTCATGCACTTTGCCAGGAAAAATCAAAAGGCAGACTATTATTTAAATGGAGAGATACTCCAAAAAAGTGCAGCACAGAGGGATCTGGGTGTTCTTGTGCATGAAACTCAAAGTTAGCATGCAGGTGCAGCAAGTAATTAAGAAGGCAAATGGAATTTTGGCCTGTATTGTTAGGGGGTTGGAGTTTAAAAATAGGGAAGTCTTGTTACAACTGTATAGGGTGTTGGTGAGGCCGCAACTGGAGTATAGAATTATAGAGTCATACAGCACAGAAACAGGCCCTTTGGCCCATCGTGTCTGTGCCGGCCATCAAGCACCTATCCATTGTGATCCCATTTTCCAGCACTTGGCCCATAACCCTGTATGCTATGGCATTTCTAGTGCTCATCTAAATACTTCTTAAATGTTGTGAGTACTGTGTACAATTTTGGTCCCATATTTAAGAAAGGATATACTGGAATTGGAGGCAGTTCAAAAGAAATTCACTCGGCTGATCCATGGGATGAAGGGGTTGACTTATCAAGAATGGCTAAACAGGTTAGGCCTTTATTCATTAGAGTTTAGAAGAATGAGGGGTGATCTTATTGAAACGTACTAGATTCTGAGGGGGCTTGACATGGTAGATGTTGAGAAATGTTTCCACTAGTGGGGGAATCTCAAACTAGGGGACATAGTTACAGAATAAGGGGACACTCATTTAAAACTGAGATGTGCAGGAATTTCTTCCCTCAGAGGGTAGTGAATGTCTGGAATTCTCTACCCCAGAGAG
The DNA here is from genome assembly GCF_964194155.1 of Cetorhinus maximus. Taxonomy (NCBI): domain Eukaryota; kingdom Metazoa; phylum Chordata; class Chondrichthyes; order Lamniformes; family Cetorhinidae; genus Cetorhinus; species Cetorhinus maximus. The sequence goes on from NC_135879.1 coordinate 194,139,801, forward strand.
TTGTGGAGGCTAGATCACTGAAAGCATTTAAAGAGGAGGTAGTTAGATTTTTGAAATATCGAGGAGTTGAGGGCTATGAGGAGCTGGCATGGAAGAGAAGTTGAGGCCTGGGGCAAATCACCCATGATCTTATTGAATGGCAGGGCAGGCTTGAAAGGCTGAATGGCCTACTCCTGCTCCTATTTCTTAAGTTCTTATGTAAGGGCCTCATTCCACATCTGCCACCATAAACCTCTTTTGAGCTGTTTTAATTAAACATCATCATGTTTTCACTTTTTTTATTCATTCATGGGATGTGGGCATCGCTGGCTTGGCCAGCTTTTATAGCCCATCCCTAATTGCCCTTGAGGCAATGAAGGAAAGATTTTTAATTTTTTTAACAAAAAAAAATTGTTTGATCATACTGCAGCAGGGGAAGGCTGAATTAGGGCATTCAGCCAGGCAGCTTTCACTGTATGAACTGCTGGGAGGCAGGAAGCGGGGTGTACCTCCTTTGGGACATCCCCTGTGCCCATCAAAGGCACCCACCCCAAGGTCAGACACCCCTGGCATCTGAAACATAGCTATCCCGCCCCCCTGCTCTCCCGACGCTGGGATGTCCCAGCTGGCAGCCCTGTCCACAATCCTTGGACTTGCCTGAACTCTGGGATCCACAACACTTCTTCTCAGGGACTGCTTGTAGTCCCAGGAGTGGCCACTACTTGATCCTGGTGCTGCTGGGACTACATGGCTGCTGGCCAATCAGATGGTGGCTGACAGTTAACTGCCAAGCATTATTTGAAATTTAAACCAGGCAGCTTGACCCGGATTGGTCGAGGCACTGCCCTGAGGAACGAGTCAATGAATGGCTGTCACTTATTTTGTTTAGCTGAAACAGGTGCAATGTATGCACATGTTCTTGACAGAATTTCCTTGATACCTCAAGAAGGCCCCAATAGGTAAATATAGAAACTTTTTTTTTGTGGGACCAGGACAAATGTTGTTTCCCTTTCCTCTTTGACTGTCAGTGGAATCGGCTAACTCCCCTCCTACCCACCATCCCCCAACCTCCTGAAAGCTGATGAGTAGCCTCCAGGCTACCTGATCTTGGCCACAGGGCCCTGTGTATTAACTCTCTGGGGTTGGATTTCCTCCCCGATCGGGGCAGACGTCCAAATCTGACCCAATGAAGTGAAAATGTGATGAAGTTTAATGAAGTATTAGGAGGGAAATGGTGTTGGGGAAATTAATGGGATTGAAGGCCGATAAATCCCCAGGGCCTGATAATCTACATCCCAGAGTACTTAATGAAGTGGCCCTAGAAATAATGGATGCATTGGTGGTCATCTTCCAAGATTCTACAGACTCTGGAACAGTCCCTACAGATTGGAGGGGAGCTAATGTAACTCACTATTTAAAAAGGGAGGTAGAGAGAAAACAGGGAATTATAGACCAGTCAGCCTGACGTCAGTAGTGGGGAAAATTCTAGAGTCCACAGAAAGTAGTTGAGGCCAAAACATTGTATGCTTTCAAGAAGGAGTTAGATATAGCTCTTGGGGCGAAAGGGATCAAAGGATATGGGGAGAAAGCGAGAGCAGGCTATTGAGTTGGATGATCAGCCATGATCATAATGAATGGTGGAGCAGGCTCGAAGGGCCGAATGGCCTACTCCTGCTCCTATTTCCTGGGAAGAATTTTCCCATCGGCGAGCTGGGGCAGAGCCCTCACGTCGACACGTAAAATGACGCGTGGTGACATCAGACGTACGTCCCAACGTCATCGCGTGTCCTTTAGATTGTCAGTTTGGTGGGCACGCAGCCACGTCAGCTGCGCACCCTCCAAACTGTCAAAGGCCTGTTAACGCCAGGAACAAAGTAATTAAAGTTGTTAAGAATGCTGCCCGTCCAACCTTAAGGTTGGTGGGCAGGCGAAGAACCCAGGCGGCCTTCGCATTTTTCATGAAACCTCATCCATGGGCGGTTCATGAAGGGTTCATTAATTAAATACATTTTTTTGAAAATCAATGGACATGTCCCAGCTCATGTGACAGTTTCACATGAGGGGACATGCCCTGAAAGTTTTTTTGGACTTGTATTACATTTTTCAAGACTTACACTAATCTCCCTGAGGCACAGGGAACGCACAGCACTCACGGGTATGCGTCACACTGGGCAGGCCTTAACTGGCCCACCCACGCGAAATGGCGGCCCACACCCGATCGGGGGCGCTGATCGGGTTCGCGCTCACTCCTGCTGCCCCCCCCGACGGGGGGAAAATTCAGCCCTCTATGTTTCTATGTAAAACAGATTAAAATAGATTTATCACTAAAGTAAGCGTTTATGTTTCAAAGCACCACCATCAAGTAATACAATTTTAAATACAGAAATTCACTTTTAGCAGAAATATCTAAAACTATTTTCTAGTTATATTGAGACAGATTATGGTAAATTGAAAAAAAGACATACTTTAAAAAAAACCTTTAAAATATGCATTTTAATCTTCTTGCACCCAAAAGAACCAATTTAAGCTTTAGAGTCTCCTGAAAAGCCTGCAAATGAGCACAATTAGCAGAAACCCCCAGCGGTGATTAATTCACCCTGGGGACATGGCCAGTTTTTGTTGGTGGAGCTTGCTTCCAGTGTGATGATTTTAAAACAAGCACAGAGATCACAGAAGCTTGAGTTGCACTGAATGCAACTTGTGCTTAAAATTCTTCAGTCTTTAGCAGCGGTTACGCAACTTTGATTACATTGTGTTTTTTTTTGGGTGCAATTCAACCAACCAGAAACTCCAGCCAGTCATTCTGAGTGAAAAAACATTTTCTAAGAAGAGAAATGAACAGAACTTGTAAGTTAAATTTTATTAGGCATTTGCTTACATTTGGCTCATATTGCATGCATGAACAATTATAATATTACTGTGATAATTAATATGGCTGATGGGGATTCAGGGGCAGAGGTCAGAGGCCAAACAGAACTTCCAATCCAATCAAATTTAGATTAATAGTTGGGCAATTTTGGTACAGCCCACTGATACCCATATACAGATTTTCAGTGTGCGTGTTCACACGGTGAGCAAATGTTCAGATTGTGAGCACAATTTAGTTTAATTTACCCTGATACATTTTGCTTGTTTTTGATTTTTAGTTTCCTTCTTTACATGAAGATTGATAGTGACTAACCTCAATCTTTAAGCAACTACATAGCAGACAAACGCTGTTTGCATCAGATACATTGCAGAACTCCCGTGCAGAACTTTACCCTAGTATACCCCAATCCTGTTAGCAATGAGAAGCTGTTGTATAATAGCATTTTAAAATGTTTTTCATGCTGCATTTGCCTGTGCCAAATCTGAATTTGTGAGCAGTTTTGCAGTGTTTTAAACAGGTATTTGAGGGCCTGTTTGCCTCTGCTTTTTAATGACAAATATCAAATGGAAAAGAAATCTGAAAGTTCTGATTCAGCCTGGTTAAAAATCACCTGACTGTGTTCTGGCTTTTAGATAATATGGAATTCTGATGGGAAATTTTGACCCTGCCACTCCTGTTTAATGTGTTGTTGATGGTTAATCTGTTCGTCTGGACTAGTGATGGAATTAAAGGGGCGGACCAGTCACTGAAGGTTGGCAGTTTTACCGCTCCGTAAAGATAACCAGGTTAGCCAATTTGTTAAATGGCAGTCTTATCTGGATAAGTAGTGAGGAGCTTACCTGTTGAGTTATTGAGCTTCATTGTTATGGTTGGTTAAACTTCAGTATACTTGAGGTCCCTTAAGACTTGATTATTTTGAAAGTGCACCCAAGTATACGTGGAGTGAGAGTGCAAACTCCAGCTGAAAAACAATGTAATTGTGAGTTTCTCAGTAGATTTTTTTTTAAAAATGTTCTTAGGATGTGAGTGATGCTGGCAAGGCTGGCATTGATTATGCATTCATAGTTGAAATGAGCAAGGTGAGCCTTCTTGCTCAGTTCTGCAGTATGAAACAGTACCAGTGAAATTAGAGATAGAGGTTACAGTACTCGGAGATGTTATTGAAGTTATTGCTGCAGTACATCTTATAGATTGTATGTACTGCAGCCACAGTGCGCCACTAGATTGCATTGTAAGAACTGCATTGCACCCTTAACAAAATATTGTAACTAAAGTATTTTGGCTCTGCAATGAGACTTTTATAAAATATATCTGAAGTATCAGTACAACTATCAAGTGATCATTGAACAGAACTAAATTTAAATTATTTCAAACAAAAACAGCCAGTCAAGCTGATTCTTCAAACTCTTGTCCTTCTTTTGCAAAATTAGGTCAAAGTAAATTCAGAATTTAATTTCAAGTAGTTGTTTGGTAGCACAGAACCTAAGTATTGCTGAATAAAGAGACTTGTCTAAGCTTTTCGTCTTGCGCTCATCAGGACACTCGCAAGAATATCAATATAAGGGGAAAAGAACACTTTATACTGTAGGCGAAGAGAGCTCTGATTGGTTGGCAATTGTCATTGCCATGGAGAATGCACCAGTGGTGGTGACTGATAGTTAACTGCCAAGCATTGTTTGAAATTTAAAACAGGCAGCTTGATCCTGATTGGTCATGGCATTGCCCTGAGGAATGAGTTAATGAATGGCTGTCACTTAATTTGTTTAGCTGAAACAGGAGCAATATATGTACATGTTCTTTCTGTCTGCAAAGAACAGAGTCCTGTGTATTAATTTATGTAGCTTCCAATACATGCAAATGCACCACATCATGAGCCCGACTGACAATCTTAAATTGGTTGTCAGCATAATTCTAGGTACATTGAGGATTATTTAACAAATGTTGTCCAATCTCGGAATCACATCTAATGTTGAACACTGTGTTTTGACTTTTGCCAGCATGGGCTGGCTGGGTACCGTCTGTACACTGCCTTTTGCGAACAGCGGCTGGGACATGCTGTTTGATACGATCCGCCAGTCTTTGGGAAATATGCCCACATACCTAGCATCACACGGCACTGAAACTCATATAGCACATTACTCATTTGTGTGATTGTAGAACATCTTTTTGGCTTGATGGCAGTACCCTGCTAGTGACGAATACCACTTGTGTTTCTCTGCATAGTAGCAGCGTGAAACAGCTAGCTTCACCTGGTGCTCAAATTTTTGGGATACTTTACCCGTCCAGGATAATCTGAGGTAGACTGGGCACTTTTTATGGCCGAATGTGACGGCCTTGAGGCTATTCATGAGTTTGCGTGATATACAGAGTGAAATGATCTGATCAGGGTAGCCATTATATCGCAGGATGTCTTTGATGGGTCCTATTTCAGCATCAAGCTTGCATGGTGAGCAAATGGCTTGGGCCCTATTTACAAGGTCGCTGATAAGATCAATATTATAGCAGGTGGAGCAGTAAGAATCCCAACGCATATATTGACCAGTGAAGATAGACTTGCTGTAGACCATGATAGAGAACACCCTGGCAGATTTCTCAACCAGTACATCAAGGAAGGGGAGTTCATTTGACTGCTCCATTTCAGAGGCGAATTTGAGTGCAGAGTGGAGCCATTAAGACATGTAAGGAAATTGTTACATGCAGCTGCAGATTTAAATATAGCAAACATATCAAACCCATATCGGAAATAAATGAGGGGTAGGAGGTGAGGTGTCTTTCCATTGAAGACATGTTTCTCATGGGACCCAACAAAGAAGTTTGCGAGAGCTGGGCCTAGAGGGGATCCCATGGCAACAGCATCTATTTGGGCATACAAGGTGTCATTAAAACTGAATTCAACTGCGCAAGTTGCCGAGTTCATAAGTTCAATGAATTTCAGTGCCAGCGTGATGCTAGACATGTAGGTCATAAGTCCCAAAGACTGGCCGATTGTATCAAAAGGCATGTCCCAGCCACTGTTTGCAATGCGCAGGGTAAAGAACGTACCCAATCAGCCTGTGCTTGCAAAAATAAAAATGCAATGTCCAACATTTGATGCGATTCCGAGATTGGGCAACATGTGCTAAATAATCCTCAATGTGCTAAGAATTATGCTGACAGCCAATTTAAGATTGTCAGTCGGACTCACAGTGTGGTACATTTGCATGTACTGGAAGTTACATATATTAATACACAGGGCTCTGTTCTTTGCAGACATAAAGAACATGTACACACATTATGCCTGTTTCAGCTAAACAAATTAAGTGACAGCCGTTCGCTGACTCATTCCTTAAGGCAATGCCTTGACCAATCAGGGTCAAGCTGCCTGTTTTAAATTTCAAACAATGCTTTGCAGTTAACTGTCAGTCACCACCACTGGTGCATTCTCCATGGCAATGCCACTTGCCAACCAGTCAGCACTCCCTTCACACACAGTATAAATTGTTGTTTTCCCTTATATTGGTATTCTTGTGAGTGTCCTGATGAGTGCGAGACAAAAAGCTTAGACATGTCTCTTTTTTCAGCAATCTAATTTCAGATTATGCCTTACTTGAGCTCTACAAACACTCCCCCCATATGTTTCCATTATAGCTGGCCTTGAACAAACCCTTAACAAATTGGTGTTGAATTTCAGTCAGCATTCTCCTGATATCTGCCATAAATTTGGAGGAGGATCTGCAGAAGCCCTGAGGAAATTCCCGAAATGAACGGCCCAGAACTTCTGTTCCCTGAGGTGTGCGGGGGGTCATACCCCAGAACCCCGGAAATCCCTATGCAAGGACTGCGTGTGAATTGCCTGGGAGTTCAAACTTCCGATTGGTAATTACACTGCATCGGGAACCATCCGACTTAAAGCAGAGACTTCAGGTGGTTCTGACTCTCTTAGCAGAATAGTTACACAGGAAAGCTTAGAAGGATTAAAATGACGTCTAACTGCTCAGTAACTATCATATTGACTCCTCCCTCAAAACCCCATTGGATCCCCCGACTAAACCCTCCAACTGCCCCGAAAGGAACCTCCTCTCAACTATACCCCAACCCTGACTATCCCCCACACTCCCACTACCCCTGTACTCCCCGACTAGCCACAATTACCTTCCTGATTCCCCAGCTGGCCCCCCATCTCCTGGCTCCTTCTCCACCACTCCCCGACTACTGTCCCAACAATGCCCTGATTACCTTCCTGACCCCCAAATTAACACCCACGCCCCGACTACCCTCCCGATCTCCCAACTACCACCCGACTACCCCAGCCCATGACCACCCTTCTGCCCTCTGACTAGCTCCTGACTGCCGTCACACCCCCCCCGACTACTCCCCACCCCTCTTACTGACCACCTGACCCCCCCGACCCATCCTACCCCCACAGCCCATCAAATCCCCACCCACTGACCCATTCTGCCACTCCTGCCATCCTACACCATCCCATTCCTTCCCAATCCTACCCACTTGCCTCACACCTTCTCCCTGGCATTTCAAAGTGGCTGGGACACTTAAACCTTCCTGCTTTACAACAGGTAATGCCATTAAAAGGAGGCATGTCTTCACTTCCCCCAGTGATCTTGCCCTGCATAGTGGAGGCCCAGGAGCCAGTACGTTGCACATTTCCAAGGAGGCCCGAGTCAGAAGGTCAGGTGAGAAATGTGCAGATCTTGACTAAGTTAAGTTAAAAGGAGTGACGTGGCAATCCGACTGTGACTGCCACACCTCGGAAATTCTGACAAAAGGCCATTTCTCTGGAATTTCTATGGCTCTTCTGTTGAATTTATGGCAGACAGACGGAAGGATCCCTATGGAATCTGCACCATTTTTCCTTTGGCTCATTTTGGTTAATGGGTTTTGGCATGCGTGGAAGACTTAGAGTAGCAGAAAGAATGGCAAAAATGCTGCTTTTTCCTGCTATTCTTCACCTCTTTAATCCCATCTACCTTTTCATTAAATCCGCCCACTGTTAATTCAGCCATAACTATGGATTAACGAGACCCGCAGTGGCACACAAAATCAGCCATGCATGCTGCAAATTTTACTTCTAAAACAAAAAATAAATGTCATCTTAACAGCAACAATTCATCCCACCAGTAGAATAACCAGTGTTCTTCTCGTGACAGCTGGGAATGATGGCCTTCTCACTGTGCAAAATCCTCTTGCCAAACATTACAATATCCAGATTAATTTTCCCCTTGTTGGCAGGGTTAAATTAAGAGTTTTGCCAAACCAGAAATAACACCGACACTGGTCACCTTGGGGAAAATTTGCACCTCATGCCCCAGAGGTGAATCAACAGCATTGTACCATGCAATCCTCATTTGACAGTGATTAATGACATCATCCTTCTTAAGCATTAATGGAATCCTGGAGCACCAGTTGTGTAGCAGTAGATATAATCTATCTGTCTGGAAAAGGGATAAGAGACAATGTAATGTATCGTTTATAGTGTGTGTACATGTGTGATGGGGTGGTTAAACTTACATAATTTACTCACTGCACACTCTTAATTTGAAGCTGTTCAAATAATTTCAATATTCTGTTTCTTTGAATTGAAATTGGTGCAACATAATGCATTTTGCACTGTTTTGGTAAAATTGCTTAATTCATCTTGTTTGATTATTTGGATTTTTCTCAAGCTGTAATGATTTTGGACCTCAGGAATAGACAAGAGTCAGAACCCAAACTTATGATTTTGAAGAACTTTATTATGAAATGAAAATAATTTTAAAAAGTACTGACAGGCTTGCCTCCTGCAGATCATTGATCTTTGAGAGTTGCCTGTTGTAAACTAATCTTCAAGTTAACATTAGGGTATTTGTTTAACTTGTTTATTTGTTTAATTAATTCATATTCATTTATTTAACAAATACATTATAAACTTACAGTCTTAGTAAACCCTGCTTCAGGAGTGAAACTGCATTCCACTAAGCATAGGAAGAGTGGAAAACTGACTTAAAATAAGCATTTGCAGATTTGTTTTCAACTACAATGATTCTATATAGGGCACATTAAATAAAGTTAGGCATTTATGTAACTTGAACTGTTAAATAAAATGTAGCTGCTACTTCACAAAGAAATCTGGAATTTGTAGTTTGAGGTCAGGCGGGGTTGGGGGAATAGCACATTACTGAAAGGAAATCAACAATTTTGTCCCCTACTTGATCTGGAGTATACGTGTAAGGTAACAGCTTCAGTCTACTCAATCTGCCTTGCAAGTATTAGACTAGATCTGTGTTAATGGAATGTTAATGCATTCTTACAAGGCAGCTAGCGCTCGTTGAGAAAAACATAAGCCGCACATAGTGTAAGGTTATGGCAGGCCCGCAGGGAAAAAGACACAGCTACGATGCAGCACTTACTCTTTATCATGCAAGCAATTACTTGCAATTTGTTCTGGCCAGTAAAACTTCTGATATGATCTTAGTTGCTAAGCAATTCATTTTGAAATGATGGTGTTTTCAAAGCAGGTGATTGGTTAATCACCAATACTAGACCAGGAATAGAATCACTATTATTATGCCTGAGGACAGGATTTTTCTGGCAATTTATTTAACTGCCAAAAGGGCCTTCTCAGTGTCACCACACATTTAACATCTTCAGAAAATGTTTGAACTAATGTTAAGGAGTAGCTAGAGCCAGGTTTATTTGAAATACAAGTTAAAGCATTCTGTTAATTACTAAAGTAAAATGTATTAGCAGTTAAAAAAAATAGGATAGGGGAATAGCTCTCTATATGCAGATTAACTTCATTGCTGAGGAAGGTGCGGCAATCAATAATTTTGTGAAACAAAAATATTTGTCAACATTCTTCTCAGATCACAAAACAAATTAAGAAATGGCTAGAGAAAGCAAACTAATTAAAAAGCAGTATAATAGTGGCTGGAAGTGTCTGCTATAGTGTTTTGTTCCAATGACAGTTAGGGTACAGCAGAATAACGGCCTGAATTTTTCCCTTGGCGGGCGGGCTTGGCGGGAGTGGGTGGGGGCGGCCGCGGAGCCGACTGCCGCCCATGAGCAGCTCCGCACCGCCATTTTACAGGGGCGGGCCAATTAAGGCCTGCCCAGCCAAATACGCGAGCAGTAGCACTGAGCGCTACCTGTGCGGGCGGGGGGAAGAGAGAGCATCCGTGCAAAAGAGCGCTTCAATCTCCCTGGGGCAGATTGAAGCGCTTTTTAAAAAAGTAAATAAATGGAATAACAATTTAATGAAACATGCCTCCACATGTGACTGTGTCGCATGAGATAGGACATGTCTTTATTTTTCAGAAATTTTTAAAATTCAATTCGTAAACGCTTTACGAAGCCTCATCCCGCTTGTGGATGAGGTTTCCTAAAAAACCTAAAGGCTACTTCCCCTTTTCGCTTGCCCACCAATCGTTATGTTGGACATGCAGCGTAAATTTGAAATTAGTTAGTCCCTTAATGGCCTTAATAGGCCTTTTAATTATTGGCAGATGCGCAGCCGATTCCGGTGTGGGTCCACCGAACGAAACATCGCAAGACAGCGAGATGACGTCAGGATGGACGCCCGACATCATCGCGCGTCATTTTACATGCCGACGTGTCGGGCCCGCCCCAGCACGCCAACTGTAAAATCCTGGCCAGTGTTTATGTTACTGGACTAGTAATCCAGAGGCCTAGACAAATTAACTTGAGACACACCACCCCACCAGCTGGGGAGTTTAACTTCAGTTACTTAAAGATCAATTTGGAATAAAAGGCTAGTGTCAGTGATGGTGACTGTGAAACTACCGGACTGTCATTAAAAATGCATCTGGTTCAATCATGCCCTTTAGGGAAGGAAACACACTGTCCTTATCGAGCCTGGCCTATATATGAGATACAGTAGTGTTGCCTCTTAACTGCTGTCTGAGGTGGCTGAGCAAGCTACTCACTCGAACACAAGAAGGTGGCTCACCATCACCTTCTCAAGGACAATTAAGGGTTGGCAAAAAACTGTCTTGCCAGCAAATCCATCCCATGTAAGAATAAAATAAAGTCTAGAAGCCTTTCTCCCATTTAACATATTAGAAACCATGAGGGATTTCCTATGGCTTCAAAGCATAATGTTTCATTAGTCTTAAAGTTATGTCACACTTTCAAATTAATTTGATAGTTTTACATTAGCTTTCATAAGTCATTTGGTTTAGGGCTTCAATTATTGGTTTCTAACCTAGTTCACCAATGAACTACATACCACTGCTTCTTGAATAGCTTCAAGTAAATTGCGCGTTAAGAATGGACTTGAGAATTTATATAATTTCAAGTAAAGGAAACAATGATGCTACTGTGCGTTTCTCAGTCCTTTCCATTGTTATTGATATAAACACAGCTTAATTGGAGAGTCGGTGTAATGTTTACAGAAATTGATGTCAGAGCCTATGGACCATAAGAATTGAGCCTACATTCTAAGAATAAAGAAGAATAAAGTAAGGGATAGCTAGGTGAAGGGTCGTGGAACTCCCTCCCTCACAGCACTGTGGGTGTTCCTACAACACATGGACTGCAGCAGTTCAAGAAGGCGGCTCACCACCACCTTCTAAAGGACAATTAGGGATGGGCAATAAATGCAGGCCTAGCCAGTGATGCCCACATCCCATGAATGAATAAATAATAAAAAAGGACTCCCCGCTGCCCACTTTAACTGCCTACTTAAGGACCTAAAATGACCCACAGACGGATGGCCCATTCAACACCTCCCCCATCAATCGTAAAATCACGTCAAGTCGGTGTTGGGCATGGGCAGGAATCTGCTTTCCCCCCCTCCCCCCTTAGTGGCCTGTAAAATCTAACCCTTGTTTCTGAGTCAAAAGGTTTTCAGTTCATACCCCACTCTAGTTGAACTAGGTTGATACATCTGTTCAGTCCTACATGTAAACGGCTTTGTCTGGAGTACCCTCTTTTGGATAATTCAAGTGATATTAAAGACTCAATGGCAATATTTGAATTAAAGCAGAGTGTTCTTTCCTTGACAACTTTCCTCTATCCATGAATATCAACCAGAAAAGATCATTCATCTAAGTTGTTGTTTGTAGGACGTCACTATGCACAAAATTAACTGTTGTGTTTGATCATGTGTCATCAGTGATTACACTTCAAAATAATTTGCTGTTTATAAGGTACTTTGGGATATTCTGAGGCATGGTTAGGTGCTATAAAAAGGTAAGATCTTTCTCATTTTTTTCTAAAACTTAGAAGGCAGAAACAAGAGAAAAACATTAAAAAACAGATAACCCCAGTGCGTAAATATAGAAGTATAATAAGTCAATCATTCAGAAATTGAAAAAAGAGAAAAATAAGACTTAACTTTTGAATTTGAATCTTTGTTTTTATTGGGAACAAAAGTAGTAAATAAACAGGAATAAGAAAACAAAAAAAGACTCTAAACCTTAGTGGTGGCCATGTCTTCAGCTGCCAAGGCCCAAATCACTGAAATTTCCTCCCTAAACCTCTCCGCCACTCTACCTCATTTTCCTCCTTTAAGATGCTCCTAAAACCTGCCTCATGGACCAAGCTTTTGGTCATTTGGCCTGATATCTCCTTAAGTAGCTTGATGTCAAATGCCCCTCCATGGATTGCCACCATGGGGGAGGTGATAGCGTAGTGGTATTGTCGCTGGGCTAGTATCCAGAGACCCAGGGTAATGCTCTGGGGAGCTGGGTTTGAATCCTGCCACAGCAGATGGTGGAATTTGAAATCAATAAAAATCTGAAATTAAAAGTCTAATGATGACCATTGTTGTAAAAGCCCACCTGGTTCAGTAATCCCCTTTAAGGGAGGAAATCTGTTGTCCTTACCTGATCTGGCCTACATATGATTCCAAACCCACAACAATGTGGTTGACTTTTAAATGGCCTAGCAAGCCACTCAGTTATATCAAATCGCTACAAAGTCTCAAAAGACCAGATGGACAACCTGGCATCGACCAAGGCACTGGAAACAACAAAGGCAATCTCAGCCCTGTCAACCCTGCAAAGTCCTCCTTACTAACATCTGGGGGCTAGTGCCAAAATTGGGAGAGCTGTCTCACAGACTAATCAAGCAATAGCCTGACATAGTCATGCTCATGGAATCATACGTTACAGACAATTTCCCAGATACCACCATCACCGAGACAGCACAGTGGTATACAGTTGGGATGGAGTTGCCCTGGGAGTCCTCAACATCGACTCTGGACTCCATGAAGATTTTTTTATTCATTCACGGGATGTGGGCTTTGCTAGGGGCCCATCCCTAGTTGACCTTGAGAAGTTCATGGTGAGCTGCCTTCTTGAACCGCTGCAGTCCATGTACTGTAGGTGCACCCACATTGCTGTCAGGAAGGAAGTTCCAGGAATTTGACCCAGCGCCAGTGAAGGAACGGCAATATAGTTCCAAGTCGGATGGTGAGTGACTTGGAGGGGAACCTCAAGGTGGTGGTGTTCCCATCTATCTGCTGCCCTTGTCCTTCTAGATGGTAGTGGTCATAGGTTTGGAAGGTGCTGTCGAAGGAGCCTTGGTGAATTCCTGCAGTGCATCTTATAGATGGCACACACTGCTGCTTCTGTTGGTGGTGGAGGAAGTGAATGTTTGTGGATCTGGTGCCAATCAAGCGGGCTGCTTTGTCCTGGATGGTGTCAAGCTCCTTGAGTGTTGTGGGAGCTGCACTCATCCAGGCAAATTGAGAGCATTCCATTACAATCCTGACTTATGCCTTGTAGATGATGGACAGGCTTTTGGGGAGTCAGGAGGTGAGTTACTCGTCGCACGATCCCTAGCCTCTGACTTGCTCTTGATGTCACACTCGGTCAAATTATGTCAACGGCAGTCACTCTCACCTCATGGCATCAGGTCAAATGTGGGCAAGAAAACCTCCTGCTTATAACTACGTGCCACCCACCCACAGCTGATAAATCAGTACTCCTTCATGTTGAACACCACTTGGAGGAAACACTGAGAGCGGCAAGGATGTCGAATGTCCTTTGGTTGGGGGACTTCAATGACCATCACCAAGAGTGGCTCAGTAGCACCACTACTGACTGAGCTGGCCAAGTAATAAAGGACATAGCTGCTAGACTGGGTATTTGAAAGGTGGTGAGGGAACCAACAAGAGGGAAAAACATACTTGACCTTATCCTCACCAACCTGCCTGCAGCAGATGCATCTGCCCATGACAGTATCGGTAGGAGAGCCCACCACACAGTCATTGTGGAGACAAAATCCCACCGTGCTAAATGATATAAATTTCGAACAGATTTAGCAACTCAAGACTGGGCATCCATGAGGCCCTGTGGGCCATCAGCAGCAGTAGAATTGTACTCGAACACAATCTGTAACCTCATAGCCTGACATATCCCCCACTCTACCATTACTATCAAGCCGGGGATCAACCCTGGTTCAAAGAAGGGTGCAGGAGGGCATGCCAGGAGCAGCACCAGGCATACCTAAAAATGAGGTGTCAACCTGGTGAAGCTATAACACAGGACTTCCTGTGTGCCAAGCAGCATAAGCAGTAAGTGAAAGACAAAGCTAAGCGATCTCACGACGCACGGGTCAGATCTAAGATCTGCAGTCCTGGCACATCCAGTCGTGAATGGTGGTGGACAATTAAACAACTCACTGGAGGAGGAGGCTCTTCAACATCAAGAAGCTTGACACTGTCACAGACACAGCAGGCCGCTTGATTGGCACCACATCCAGAAATTTTCACTTCTTCCAACACTGACAGACAATAGCAGCTGTGTGTACCATCTATGAAATGCACTGCAGCAACTCACCAAGGCTTCTTAGATAGAACCTTCCAAACAAATGACTGCTACCACCTAGAAGGACAAGGGCAGCAGATAAATGGGAACACCACCACCTGGAAGTTCCCCTCCAAGTCACTCACCATCCTGACTTGGAAATATATCGCCGTTCCTTCACGGTCGCTGGGTCAAAATCCTGGAACTCTCTTCCTAACAGCACTGTGGATGTACCTACACTACATGGACTGCAGTGGTTCAAAAAGGCAGCTCACCATCACCTTCTCAAGGGCAACTAGGGATGGGCAATAAATGCTGGCCCAGCCAGAGAAGCCCACATCCAGTGAATGAATAGAAAAAAGACCCATGACATGCTGGAGCGCTTGTGCACTCTGACGATTCTTTGAGTAAAGCAGCCGGGAACTTGTTGCTCCTAGTAGGGCCACCCATGAAGTTCAAGGTTGGGGGGGAGGTGCCACACAAAGTGCGGTACAAAAATTTCTCAATGGCTGAACAGGCAAAGGAACACCATTCATCTCACCAGCTTTGTAGGCAGATGAAGGATGTAGGGACAAGGTAATCTCGATTATCGCGGTTTGAAACGTCACTGAAATCTGACCACCAACCCGTCAAGAACGTGTGGACAATGACATTGCCCCATGGTCTCCATTCTAAACAAAGCCACATGCACGCTTCTACCAGGGTCCATTTGCCAAGTCCTGTGATGATGGAGAATTGACGACGGGGACAGAACTGTGAACCTGGAAGTCCCTAGTTAAGAATCAGCACAAGGGCAACAGATGTATGAAGCTCATTGGGCACCTGTGTTGGGACAGAGATGCCTTTGGGCAGCAATATTTGTGATTGCACAGTCCTCCTCACAATACCCTCTGCCCACCCCAAATGGGGAGGAAGCTTGAAAAGGGGTCATAAAAATAGACTGTCCCACATCCACCTGGCAGGAGAACCACATCCTGCAGGATCACAATCTTTGTGGGCAAAGAAAGGAAATGTTAAATTTTGCAACTGAGAATGTTAGAGCACTCATGGATAATTTCAAGAGTGACCGTCCAGAAAGAAGAACTGCAATTGTACAACAATGCTGGAAATGACATTTTCAACTGTCTCCAGGTGATTCCCCAGTACCCTGTGGTATGGTACTGGGACCACATGGGTGGACAACCTCAATGGGGGAACTGTATCAAACAATCAAACATGAAAAACAACAAAGTCTTTGGCACTGTTGATATTCCAGCTGAGGTATTCAAAGCTGGTGGACTTCAACTCACATCAGGTCTCCATGCACTCACCCTACAGGCTTGGAAAGAAAATGAACTCCCCCCACTGCACCCGACTTCAGAAACGCAACAATTGTAACTATCTTCATGAAGGAAGATAAATCATTCTGTAGGAACTATTGAGATATTTCCCTCTTGTCCATGGCAGGAAAAATCCTGGCACACATTCTCCTGAATCACCTACTTCCTGTAGCTGAGGAAATCCTCCCAGAAACACAGTGGGCAGAATGTTTCACTTGTCGGGCAGACCTTCCAGAGGAACTGCTGACATAGTCTTTGTTGCCAGACAAATTGAAGGAAAATGTTGCTTACAACACCAGAAACTCTTCATTGCATTCATCGACCTGACCAAAGCATTTGACTCAGTAAATTGCTCAGCTCTATGAATTGTGCTTCAAGATTTTCGATGTAAAAAAAAATTATCATGTTCTTCCAATTGCTTCATGGTGATATGACTGCAACTGTCTTGAGTGGGAAATTTGAAACAGATGCCTTCAAAATCCTGACTGGGATCAAGCAAGTCTGTGTGACAGCCCCAATACTATTTACAATCTGATTAAAGCAAAATCTGTGGATGCTGGAAATCTGAAATAAAAACAGAAAATGCTAGAAAAACTCAGCAGGGCTGGCAGCATCTGCGGAGAGAGAAACAGAGTTAATGTTTCGAGTCCGTATGACTCTTCGTCAGAGCCAATATTTACAATCTACCTGCCAATGGCCATTTATCTCATCAAAGATCAACTGCTCTCTGGTGTCAGTTTTAAATACTGTCTAGCTGAAAAACGCTTTAACCTCAGACACCTTCGTGTCAAAATTAAACTGACCACTATAGATACACACGATCTAAGTTTGTGGATGACTGCAGTGTCGTTGCCCACTCTGCATCAGATTTACAATCGACTCTCAATCTTTTCAATTCTACATAGAAGAAACCCAGCCTGTTCTTGAATGTTGTCAAAACAAGACTCATATCAACCCACATCTGTTCAGTCAAATATTTCACCTCCCATATATGTTGAAGAAGACACTCTGGAATATGTTGACCACTTCCCATACCTTGGCAGCTACTTCTCTCAAAAGACCACCATTGACAAAGTCTACTCCGGGTCAGCTGTACCAGCTTAGCCTTCTACAAACTACGGGCAGCGAGTGTTTGATAACAAAGACCATCGCAAGCCAACAAAAGTCTTGGTGTACAGAGCAGTTGTCATCTCTGTACTGCAGTGATACCTTGACTGTGTATCAATGATACATATGAGTGGTAGAGAAATTCTATGAGCAATGTATCTGCCACATCCTCCAGGTTCAATGGGAAGACTGTTGAACAAATGCTAGCGTCCTTCTTGCATTCAGTACCACAAGCATTCAGGTAAAGCTCCTGCTAATCAATTTCAATGGACTTGACACTCTGTCTGGATGGCCAAAAAAATTCCTAACCCGCCAGGTCCTGTTTTCTCAGTTCTCAAATGGGCAATATTCCAGCAGAGGACAAAGAAAGTGCTTCAAAAGCAGCCTGAAGCTCTCCTTGAAGCGTGGCCTATTTAATTAATTGAATGCTACATTAATTGAATAAATTTATTATAGTTCATCAATCCTCACTCTCAGTGGGGACTTCTGCTCTTAAATGAGCATGTGGCAGAGATAGTGATACAACGTAGTGGCTTCAATTTTGCAACTTACACTCCTTTTGAGCATGGTCTTACATATTTAGTTACATATTTAGGAATAAATTGACTTACCCACATATTGTTATACATGTACTGCCCTTGACATCAAGGCCACATTTGACCGAGTGTGGCATCAAGGAGCTCTAGCAAAATTGGAGTCAATGGGAATCAAGTGAAAAACTCTCCACTGGTTGGAATCATACCTAGCACAAATGAAGATGGTTGTGGTTATTGGAGGTGAGTCATCTCAGCTCCAGGACATCACTGCAGGAGTTCCTCAGGGTAGAGTCCTCGGCCCAACCATCTTCAACTGCTTCATCAATGACCTTCCTTCCATCATAAGGTCAGAAGGGGGAATGTTCACTGATGATTGCACAATGTTCAGCACCATTGGCGACTCCTCAGATACTGAAGCAGTCCATGCCCATATGCAGCAAGATCTGGATGACATTCAGGCTTGAGCTAATAAGTGGCAAGTAACATTCATGCCACACAAGCGCCAGGCAATGAGCATCTCACATGGGAGAGTATAACCATTGCTGAATCTCCCACTATCAAAATCCTGGGGGTTACCATTGACCAGAAACTAAACTGGACTAGCCACATAAATACTGTGGCTACAAGAGCAGGTCAGAGGCTAGGAATCCTGTGGCGAATAACTCACCTGCAAAGCCTGTCCACCATCTACAATGCATACGCCAGGAGTGTGATGTAATATTCCCCACTTGCTTGGATGAGTGCAGCTCCCACAACATTGAAGAAGCTTAATACAATCCAGGACAAAGCCGCCTGCTTGATTGGCACCACATCCACAAACATTCACTCTCTCCACCACTGGCAGACAGTAGGCAGCAGTGTGTACCACTTACAAGATGCACTGCAGGAATTCACCAAGGCTCCTAAAATAGAACCTTCCAAACCCATGACTGCTACCATCTAGAAGGACAAAGGCAGCAGATACATGGGAACAGTACCACCTGCAAGATCCCCTTCAAGCCACTCCTATGCTGACTTGGAAATATATGGCCTTCCCTTCACTGTCGCTGGGTCAAGTCCTGGAACTCCCTCCGTAACAGCACTGTGTGTGTACCTACACCACATGGACTGCAGTGGTTCAAGAAGGCAGCTCACTACCAACTTCTTAAGGGCAAATAGGGATGGGCAATAAATGCTGGCCCAGCCAGTGATGCCCACATCCCGTGAATACATTTTAAAAATGCCGAGTCATTAATAGCCTGGATATTCCTTTCTCAATAGCGGTCAAAACTGAGAAATTTGCCACAATTCAGGAATGCAATGGCACCTCAACAACCTGACAACTTGACTTACGCTGAAATCCAAAAGTTGCAGTGCACCTTAATAGTTTCCAGAACAGTCCATGCTGTTGGTCTTGCTGTTTTGATATTTACAGCAGCAGGGACCATTAAGTGAAGAATTTTACTATTTTCCCACAGCTTGCAATGGACTTTTATGAGCAAAGGTTCTGGGCACAGGTGTAAGGCAGCAAAATTGGTAAAAAGTAGATCTGTCAGGCAGGGTAGATGAAAACATCAGCAATGAAATCCGAGGCGTCATTGCTGTTGACTGTTATAATTAACATTAAAAAGGTTCTTCATGATTTCCTCAGCTCCCCTGGCTACCCTGGTTTCCCCCCATTTCCCCTCCTTGCCGGCTGCACTTCCCCTCAACCATTGCCTCCTGGCTCCCCGGTCCTGCTGATGTCGGAAACAGCATTTGATGCGAGGGGAAAACAATTTTGCTGTGATTTCCCCTCCATCAAGTGTTGTCTCTGAGACTGATAGGCCTGAGGATCAAGGAGAGCAGTGGAGGTGGAGGAGCCAGAGGAGCAGAGGAGGGCAATGGGAAGAGAAGCTGGGGTATGGGGGCGGAAGAGGGACTGGGGGACTGGGGAACCAAGGGAGCCAGAACTGTGGAGCGGGAGGAGGGGGTGGGAAGAGGAATGGGGGAGCCAGAGTTGTGGAGTGGGGGTGGGGTAGGGGGAGGAACCAGGGGAGCCAGAGGTGTGGGGCAGGAGAGGGAGTGGGGGTAGAGGAACTGGGGTGGCAGCCAGACCTGTGGGGATGGCATGTGGGGATGTGGGAACCAGACGGCATGTGGGGATGTGGGAACCAGGGGAGCCTGAGGTGAGTGGGGGGTGATGGCAGGGTAAAGAGCTGGAGGAGCTGGGGAAGAGGAGTCATGGACAGTAGTTGGGTGGCATTGATACCCGAGGGACAGAGTCTAGCAGATTTTCAAAACTGTTATAAAAGTGTTAAAAATGTGTAAAAGTTTATGACAGTTTTAAAAAGTGTCATAACTGCTTTGAAACCATTTATAAAAAAAACACCTGTCATTAAGCTAAAGAGTGACCTCAAAGTGTGTGCCTTCAGCTTGGAACGTTACTTGGGGGCATGAATTCACTGGCAATGAACCACGCTGGAAGCCCTCATTGTATGCCCTGATGCTAGGTTGCATTGCAGCAAGAAGAGAAAGCTCCCACTGCAGGGAGAGTACGAGGTAAGTTCAGTTTTTTTGCGCAGTCAGCAATGAACACTGATGCTTTGCTGCTGACAGGAATATCCGACCATTATACTTGCAGCAGCATTGGTCTCTGAGGAGTGAAATACATTGTGTGAGATTTTTCCCAGAAAAGGTCAGGATGGGTATGAAGAGAGTTCTTGTTTTGCACTAACGTTTGCATTAAAATTATCAATGAGAGGAATTTCACCCGTCTCATATCCTGGGAGTAAGGAAAGCCATGTTGGAAAGTCACTGGTTGGAGATGGGCTAAAACTGCAATTTTATGCTTAAGAATCATACAAGCCAATATTATTACAGGAAATATTAGTGAGCATTCTCTATATTGATTGCTAGGTAGCAGCAGCGAAGGAGACTCACTGATTGCTGCCATAAGAATAAAAAAATGAGATTGTAAGCAAAAGTACTACAGATGCTGGAAATCTGAAATAAATACAGAGAATGTTGGAAACACTCAGCAGGTATTTGTAGTTTCTCTTTTTGCAGTTGCTGGTTGAACCTACTTCTCAAGCAGCACCGCTTCATGAATGTTTTTATCAACTTGCTCGGCAACTTTTGCTGTCTATGACTGCTTGTTTCATTGTCAAGCTGCTGTACATTTCCTTTGGGAATAAAATAAAGTGGCAGGAATAATGGGAAAGAAGCTCTTTAGTAATTTGTGTTTCAGTGGGTGGACAATGCAATTCAGTTTGTAGGCAGTCAATCATCTACTTAATCATAAAACAGCAAAGGAAAATCTGGGATAATGAGAGTGAATCTTCAAAATTATGATTTTGACTATCAAAGAGGCTGTGCATATAAGAATAGAGTATTGAGTCACATATGAGATGTGTAGTTTAACAATAAAGCACAGATACCAATTGAAAACTATGTTCAGTATATTCAGTAAACCGTATACAGTATTCTTGTAATTGAGTCAGTTCAGATTGTATTGTCTCTGTTGGAAAAGATGTGTATGGATTTAATTGACATTCTTCCACTAGTCTCATCACTGCATTCAGAACAGTTGGTATCACTACACTAGTGTTTATTTCTGCTTCCTGTCCAGTTGCATCACTAAATCTTTGTTTCAAGAGCTGTGTCTGGTGCACATAGGATTTATACAAACCTTTTGTTTAAGCATTTTGGGATCTACATTTGATACAGCAAATGACATCCTTCATCGGCCAGGAGTAGCATATTGATCTCAAATCTAGACACAAATGTTAGATTATTGTATTTTTCTCACCATTTTGACATCCCTTACTTCTGACGATTTCCATTCAATGTTCCAGGGATCTGAGAGACAGGTTAGATTCCCTCTTCATTTGCTTAGCTGGTCTCAGGTCTCTATCATGAGAGAATACCATCTGCTCCTGGATCAAGTTGATGTTCAATGCTGCAGGAATTGACATATCTGCTCTCAGCCCACATTCTGTCAAGAGTACAGCTGTCACTAATCTGCAAAATAGGCATAGGTCTTTAACCCATCTTCTTTGCTGCCAGGTGGTTGGAGACTGTTGTGTACCACAGGTTTAATAGCGTTCATCCATCAAGAACACAGACTAAAGTTTTCTAAACTGACTATTACATTCACTTTTGGATAGACATTTTGACACTGGTCATATTCCAGCCATTTTCTGAATATGTGCATCAATTTCCCTATGGAGGTAAGACTAAAATCATATTTTACTTTCAACACTCTAATGTTTGTCCCTCAACAACTAATGTTGGCAGTATTGTAAAAATATTTATCATGAAGTTTTCTATTTTTTGTCCCTAAACTAGGGTATTGATTAGAGAAAGATAAAGCAAAAATGCAAGAAACACAATAATATTTTAAGAATTTCAACAAGCTGTTCCTGTTTTTACTGATAAACATACCTACCTTCTCTTCATGTTTCTCCATCCTTGTCTGTGTGGACCTGCATCTAATTTTCTCACACGGCCACTTATATTGGGTTAATTCTGATTTTGGATGCACAGTGGAAAATAATGAATCTGCATCCCATTTTACATACCTCCCAATTTTCATTTCCACTGAAGTATTGAATTATTCCATTCACCTGGTGTACCTATTGCACAGAGTCAAAATAACATCAATTGTCTGCTTTACAAAATAAAGAAGCCATAACACTAAATCTAGCATAAAGCATTGACCATCCTTTCCAAAAGCATTCCCTGGTTTCTTATGTCATTAAAGAAATACAGGAAACAGGTTGTTAAAATTTCATTTTTAGATGAAGGAAGTTGTCAAGGAAGTAAATAAAAACCAGGTTCCCTGCAAACTACAGTAGGATTAAGAAGCCAACTAAAATTTCATTACTGGTGACATGCAATGTCTGAGAATTGTAAGCTTTCAAGTCCAAAAATGATAGAGTCAAGGAGAAGAGGCTATGTGGAGCGAACCAACTTTGCACATTGCTCTTCACAGAGTTTGATTGCACAGTAATCTATTTGTTATCATTTAGATATAACTGGAAAAACTCTTTTTAAAAAATTCATTCATGGGATGTGGGCAACACTGGGTAGGCCAGCATTTATTGCCCATCTTTAATAGTCCTTGTTCAGAGGGCATTTAAGAGTCAATCACATTGCTGTGGTTCTAGGGTCACATGTAGGCCAGACCAGCTAAGGACAGCAGATTTCCTTCCCTAAAGGACATTAGCGAACCAGATGGGTTTTTACAACAATCAACAATGGTTTCATGGTCATCATTAGACTTTTAATTCCAGGTTTTTATTGACGTGGTGGGATTCAAGCCCAAGTTCCCAGAGCATTACCGAAGGTCACTACAGCATCGCCTCCCACGCCCCCTCTCTTCCACTTTATACAAGATTTAACTCACTCTCACTCACTCTCTTTTTCAGCTATTTGGCAGAAGATGCTAGTACACAGCTACCAAGTTCAGTAAACAGATCTATGCTCTGCAATCCTATCACATCCTGTCAGGAATGGTGGTGGACAATAAAACAACTAACTGGAGGAGGAGGCTCCACAAATATTCCCATTCTCAATAAAGCGGGAGCCCAGCACATAGGTACAAAAGACAAGTTTGAAGGATTTGCAACAATCTTCAGCCAGAAATACCAAGTTGATGATCTATCTCAGCCTCGTCCTCAGGTTCCCAGCATCACAAATGCCAGTCTTCAGCCAATTCCATTCACTCCATGTGATATCAAGGAATGGCTGAAGGCACTGAATACTGCAAAGGCTATGGGCCCTGAAAACATTCCGGCAACAGTCCTGAAGATTTGTGCTCCACAACCTGTTGTGCCCTTAGCCAAACTGTTCCAGTACAGCTACAACACTGGCATCTATTTGGCAATATGGAAAATTGCCCAGATATGTCCTGTCCACAAAAAGGCAGGATAAATCCAACCTAGCCAATTACCACCCCATCAGTCTACTCTTGATCATCAGCAAAGTGATGGAAAGGTTCACTGACCCTTTGGTGTAGAAGGGAGGGCATCCGATTAATAATACCTTGCTCACTGACACTCAGCCTGGGTTCCACCAGGCTCACTCAGCTTCTGACCTCATCACAGCCTTGATTCAAACATGGATAAAAGAGTTGAACTCCAGAGGTGAGGTGAGAGTGACTGTCCTTGATATCAAGGCAGCATTTGACTAAGTGTGTGGCATCAGGGAGCCCTAGCAGAACTGGAGTCAATGGGAATCGGGGGAAAACTCTCCTCTGGTTGGAGTCATACCTAGCACAAGGGAAAATGGTTGTGGTTGTTGGAGGTCAGCCATCTCAGCTCCAGGACATCACTGCAGGAGTTCCTCAGGATAGTGTCCTTGGCCCAACCATCTTCAGCTGCTTCATCAATGACCTTCCCTCCATCATAAGGTCAGAAGGAGGAATGTTTGCGGCTGATTACACAATGTTCAACACCATTCACAACTCCTAGCATACTCAATGCTCTGCTTTGTTTCTCCTGCCTTCTAGTCTCACTACTACTTCCTGTTACCAACTTTACTTCCTTCCGATTTGGGCCACCCCTCAGGTTCCCACCCCTCTTACAAGCTAGTTTAAACCCACCCCAATAGCACTAGTAAATCTCCCAGCTAGTATATCAGTCCCAGTCTTGTTAAGCTGTAACCTGTCCAGCTTTTACAGGTCCCACCTGCCCCAGAACCAGTACCAATGCCTCAGAAATCTGATGCCCTCCCTTCTACACCAATTCTCCAGCCACATATTTAATCGATCAACCCTCCTATTCCTATGCTTACCAATGCTGGGGGTAATCCTGACATTACTGTTCTTGGGGTCCTACTTTTTAGTTTCCTTCCTAACTCCCTGAAATTTGCTGTCAGGACCTCATCCCTCTTCCTACTTATGTTGTTGGTACCAATGTGGATCACGGCTTCTGGCTGATCCTCCTACCACCGAAGAATGTCCTGCAGCTGCTCCATGACAGCCTTGACCCTGGCACCAGGGGGGCAACATACCATCCTGGAGTCATGTTTACTGCCGCAGAAACGCCTGTCTGATCCCCTGACTATGAAATCCCCTATCACTATTGCCCTTCCGTTCTTTTTCCACCCCCCACTGTACAGCTGAGCTGCCCTTGGTGCCACAGGCTTGGCTGTGGCTGCATCACCTGAGGTACCATCACCGTCATCAGCTTCCAAAATGGAAAACCGGATAGAATCAGAGATTTCCTGCACTACCTGCCTGGTTCTCTTAGACTGCTTGGTGGTCACCCATTCCTTCTCTGGCTGTACGCTTTTGACCTGTGTGGTGTGACCACCTCCCTAAATGAGCTATCCACGTAGTCCTCTGCCTCGCGGATGCACAACAGTGACTCCAGCCACCGCTCAAATTCCGAAACCCGGAGCTCAACCTTGTGCAGCTGGTGACACTTCCTACAGATGTGTTTGTCTGGGACACATGGTGCGTCCACGACTTCACACATACCGCAGGATGTACACTCCAATTGGCCAAGCTAACCTGCTATCCCATAACTCTAAAAACTATTTATTACACTTAGAGTAGGTAGAATGAGTAGAATAAATTACTAGTAACTTAACTTTACTACACTTACACTAACTTTAACTTACTTTGATTTACTTTATTACTTGATTTCACTTTGACTTGATTTAACTTTACTTCCCTATTGCTCGTGTTCCTTACTGAAATCCAAGTAGCTACTTCTTTGTAAATGAAACGTTTTTCTAGTTTTAAGCTATTTAAACACATTCCCCAACAGGAGCTTCTCACCAACCAATGAACTTACAGTTTTCCTGTGATGTCACTCCTACAGCTTTTTTTTCAAACTCAGTCCACTGCCCAAGCAGAGGTGTCCCTTGGAAGTCTGGCTGTCTCTGCTCCTAGAAGGTGAGTGAAGGCCCCGAGCCTTGCTCTCTATTTATCTGCTGCCCAAGTAGAGGTGTCCCTCGCAGGTCCAGCTGTCTCCACCTCCGGAAAGTGAGTGAAGACCCAATCCTTGCCCTCTATTTTTCTGCTGCCCGAGTAGAGGTGTCCCTCGCAGGAACGGCTGTCTCCGCTTCCAGAAAACGAGTACACCACACGCACTTCAAGTGTTCAAGAAGGCAGCTCACTATCCCCTTCTCAAGGGCAATTAGGGATGGGCAATAAATGCTGGCCTAGCCAGTGGTGCCCACATCCTGTGAAAGAATATTTTAAAAATGTTTAGTTCTGTAACAAACCTTTAACCTGCCAGTACCTTGGGGAGCTGGTTAGCTCAGTTGGTTAGATATATACCAACACCAATGACACCGTTTCAATCCCTAACAGAGCTGTGGTAGTTCATGGAGATCTGCCTCAGACTTGAAAAGTGGTGCCCCTCAAGCTATATAAAACCAATTGTCATGCTGTTGAAGCTTTTTGCATTGCACTCATGGGGACAGATTTGTAAGAATACCAAATCTCAAAGGGAACAACAATTTATACTGCATGAGAAAAGGGTGCTGATTCATTGGCAAGTGGACTATGATTGGTAGAGGCATTGCCATGGAGAATGTACCAGGGAGCAAATAGCTGCTAAGCTTTTGTTTCAATTCAAACCAGGCAGGTTGACTCTGATTGGCCAAGGTATTGCCATGGGAAATGGACCAGGGAATGGCTGTCCCCCAAAAATTTATTTAGTTGAAAAATACACAATGCCTGGACATGTTCTTTCTGTCTTCACACACAGGGCTCCATCGTTTGGCCAATCAGAGTTGACCGGCCTTGTTTGAATTTAAGCAAAAGCTTGGCAGTTATCTGTTCCTTGTTGCATTCCCCATGACAACATCTCTACTAACCAGAATCCACTTGCCAACCAATCAACACCCTCTTTTCATGCAGTATAAACTGTTGTTCCCTTTGAGATTTGGTATTCTTACAAGTCTGTCCTGATAAGTGCAAGACAAAAAGCTTTAACATCATGTCTCTTTTTTCAGCAGTACACAATTTTCATATTACCAAGTGACTATAACCAATTGTCTTTCTCTAATTGAGAGAGATGCCTATGATTATTTGTGGACTATGGCTAATTACCTACCTTGAAATGTTGGTGTTCAAGAAATCAAACTGCTTATTTGATTTAAGTCACTTCACTCAGCAAATGTAGTGGGCAGCCTCCTGAAACAGGTTTAATTTTATGCGTCATCAAGGTTGTTACCAGCATAGCATGCATCTTGCTCTGCTGTTTTCTGTATCTATAATAAGCTGCTTTTGTTTTATCTGACTTTATCCAGCACTTTTTCTGAATTTGTCAATGAAAAGGGGTGTCAGATGCTACCTTGAGATAGTCTATTATGGGATGCAGTGCTGTTACGATAGGTCATAGTTCACAATATTCTCATGTTTCACAAGTATAGAATGGGTATATAATTGGCAAATTAATTTCAACATGGATAAGTATAAGGCATTACATTCCGGTAAAAAAAAACGAGGAGATCACATATATCTCAATCTAAATGGATAGAGGAGCAAAGGGATCCAGGAGTACAAATGCACAATCACTAAAAGGAGCAGTGTTGGTTAATGAGGCTGTAAATAAAACAACCAAAGTTTATTTCTTGAGTGAAAGAAAGAACTGAGAAGTAGAGAGGTTATGTTAAACATGTACCACACCTTGGTTAAAGTCCACTTGGAGTTATGGTGTGCAGTTCTGATCACATTATTATAGAAAGGATATAAAGGCACAGAAGGGAGAAAAAAACATACCAGGAAATGATGAACTGTTATGACACAGCAGTGGGTCAGGGCTGAGTTGTTTAACTCCCAAAAGGAAACTTGGACAACTGTCATAACCTATATTTTCAATTGGTATGTTTGAGGTGTAGCTCTGAATTCAGGAATAAATGTTTAATTTAGTTTTATATATTAAAAAAAAACCCTCTTGATGTTCAGTGGAATAAGACCATTGAACATCAAAAGGTTTTTTTTTACATAAAACTAAATTAAACATTTATTAATTTAACAACAAATTAAACACATACACATGTCTACAAATTACTACCATAATAACAGGCATCAGGCAAAGCACATTTGACTTTACAAATTCAAAATGAGGTTCCTTTGCAGACACAGTTGTAGGCTTACAGGCTGGTTAGATCTTAAATGCCTCTGACTTACACACAACCTCCTTTCCCTCTTTATACCTAGCTTCCCCTTTGAGTGTAAATTTTCCATGGCATCCTAGGATGTTAATGTCACATCTTCTAACAATAACATTTTCAAACCACTCATTTTATTGATAATGTAAACACGCTGCTTGGCATCTCCCACTTGGTGCAAGATTTTACTCCTGCTCTTGAATACTTAATTCAACAAATGCAAATTTACACTTTATCTTCTGTTTACTTTACTGTTTACCCAATTAACATCTTAAACTACTAGATGTGAATTCATTCTCGTAACTTCCCCACCACCGAGGTTAGACTGACTGGCCTGTAATTTCCTGGTCTATTCTTTCCTCCTTTTTCTAATAATGGGACAATGTTAGAAGTCCTCCAATCCTCTGGCACCTCACCTATGGCCAGAGAGGATTTGAAAATCATGGCCAGGGCCCCTGATATCTTTCCCTTTCCTCTCTCAACAGCCTGGGATATATTTCATCTGGGCCTGTGGATCTATCCACTTTTAAGGCCACTAAACCCACTAGTACCTCCTCTCTGTCTCTCTCTCTCTTTATGTTAATTTCCTCTAATATTTCACAGTCCTCCACCCTGATGTCTATACCTGCATCGTGCTTTTCCATTGTGAAGACCGACACAAACTATACACTGAGGACTGCACCCACGTCTTCGGGTCCACAGACAGATTGCCTCTATGGCCCTCAATTGGCCCTACTCTTTCCCTGGTTATTCTCTTGCTTTTTATATATTTAAAATCCCCCTTCGGGTTTTCCACCAATGCTTTCTCATGCAGTATAATAGAATGCCATCCCACACAATGGTTTGAGAATTATTTTTGAAAAATGTCTTAACAAAAAGCAAAATAAAGAATTGCCACAGTTTTGGCAGTTCTAAAACTGAATGGGATCAGGCAATGGACAGCATTATGATACAAAAGATAGGAATGGGGTTTAAGGAGAACCTTGCTGATGTCAGCAATGTAGTACCAGGCACACATTTTTCACTCTGCTCTATGCTCAAAGGAGATTTTGAATTTGTCTTTCATACCAGGTACACTTTTTCAAAGAAGTATTTGGAATTTCTGTATGAACCAATGAATATACAAAAGCTTTGAACAAACTATATGTGGGGTAATTAACTGGTCGACGAGAACCTGACTGGATCTGACCAGTTCGGAGAAGATCATATTGGACTCAAAACATTAATTCGGTTTCTTTCTCCACAGATGCTGCCAGACCTGCTGAGTACGCCAGCATGTAACGCTGGCCTTAAGTGTCTCTGAGCTTTATTGCACAGGTACTGACTTCTTTGTGTTCAAATAAAAAGGTCCTTTCAGATACCTGGGATGCAGGCAGCAGCCCTGGCATGCAGTTGAAGCTAATCTTTGGTAGCCCAGCTGAAGGAGCATTGGATCAAGGCGTCCCTGGTCCCTGCCTCCCTGGAGGCTACCAAGGTCTGGCTCCATGTCCTCAGTGTTCTCCTCACTGTGCTCCTTTTCTGACTCACTGCTGGACTCATCACTTGTGGCCTGTGGAACTGCATCAAGATCCCCTTCCTCCATTGGGTCCCCCCTTGCCAGGGCCAGATTGTGGAGAGTGCAGCATGCAACCACTATCAGTGACACCCGCTCTGGGGGGTATTGTAGTGCACTCCCTGAATGGTCCGGGCATCGGAAGCACATCTTGAGAAGACCTATGGTCCTCTCTACCACCACACTTGTGGAGGCATGACTTGTATTGTAACACTTCTCTGCCTCTGTTTTTGGGTGGTGGAGAGGCATCATGTGACACCTCTTCAATGGATAGGCTTTGTCACCCAGCAGCCATCCATCCAGTCAGGCTGGAGCACTGAAGAGCCTCAGCACCTGGGAGCATCTCAGGATGTAAGTGTCATGGGAACTGCCTGGGTACCTTGCATGGACTTGCAGAATCAGCATCCTGTGATCACACACTATCTGCACGTTCATGGAGTGGAATCCCTTCCTGTTGATGAAGGCATTTGGCTGACCTGCTGGCACCTTGATGGCCACATGTGTGCAGTCGATGGCACCCTAGACGTGGGAGAACCCAGCAATCGCTGCAAAGCCTCTGGCTCGCTCAGCCTGGCTGGCCTCGTCCATACAGTAAAGAATAAATGTCAGTATCCACCTGAACAGAGCTTCTGTCACCAGCTAGATGCAACTGTAGACAGCTGATTGGGACACTCCACACAGATCCCCTACTAACCCCTGGAAAGAGCCGGAGGCATAGAAGTTGAGGGCCACTGTGACCTTTAGAGTCACTGGATGGGGTGTTCACCCACACAGTCAGAGCTGATATCAGCCCCATTCATCTGGCAAATGGAGGTCACGGACTCCCCTCAGAGGCAGAGCCTCCTTCGGCATTGCATTTCAAGCATATTGAGGTAGCTGCATCACTGCCTGTATAACCTGGTAGCAGGATAGTACCATCTTCTGTGGCCCCTTCCGCCTTGGACTACCTGCTGGCCCTGCACCCCTTGTGCCTACGCCTTTCCTCCCATAGGTCCCTCCCCTGGAAGCTGCATTGGGATACCTGGCCTCCTCTCCCTCCTGCCCCTCTCTTTCTCCTCAGAGGAGGTGCCTCCAGCGGAGACCACAGTCCCCATCACCAGGGTAAGGGAAGGCTGTCTAATACCTGGAAGGGTCCACACGATCTGAATCCTCAGAGGGCCTTGCAGACACCAGTGAATCCTGAAATGAAGTCTGGAATTGCTAAGAATGAAGCTCTGAGCAGAGATGCGGCTGCCAAGTACCAATAAGCAACCAGCAGCAAACTATCTCCAAAACTCCTCACTACTCACACTGGCAATGCCTTTTTATCCTGCCTTTGGATGAAGTTTGTCAAAATGTCGGCTGGCCGCCTGCCCCTTTTGCCTGTGCAATGAGCTGAAAATTACATGGGCAAGGAAAAATCGCATTCAATTGGATTGTTAAGGACCTTAAGCAGCCGCTGAATTAATGGCGGGTGCCAATCTAGAACCTGCGAGCCGCGATGACATTGGGATGCTCACCTGACATCATCGCGCACTATTTTACTCCCGATCGGGTCAGGCGTGTGCCTGCAGGATGTAAATTTCTGACCATAGTAAACCCTGTAACAAAATGGTGGCAGGGCTATGAAGTAAAAGCAGTGAGGAAAAAGTGTATATTGAGATGAATGCCAAACTAGAAGTTCAGAAAAACAGAAATAACTGAGATCCAAATATTCAAAACATTGCACCTGAGCAGGGGTGCATTTGGATTTGATCCAATAGTAATACATGCTACAGCAGTAGGTTCTGTACACACTATTCAGATGGTGTTTCAGCTTTTTTGACTTCAGTCATATAAAACCTGACATTATTAACCAAAAGAAAAAAATGCAACTATCTTATCAAACCTAATTTACTGCGTCAAAAAGGATTCTGCTGTACACAGTGAAATGTTCCAACTGTCTAGTTATTTGACTTTTTCCCTTCCTACCAGCAAGTTGTTTTCACTCGCACTGCCCAACTATATTTCCTTACATTCAAAGTCCAAAGGCTGGAGCGAGGGCTAAGGTGAAGGGGCTTGAGTCCAAAGCATATTTCTTCTATGTTTTCTTCTTGGTACTAACAATGATTGTAGTTGATATCGGTATTGACCACAATTGTTGTAGTAAAAGATATAACCAATTAAGGCAATTGGAAGACAATTTAATCTATAAAGGCCCATACTACTTCCTCTGGAAAAAATGCTGCTCATCATGTTGTATTTTTACGTTTTCTTCATACAAACTTACACGGAACTGGTAAACTAAATGTAGGTTCAGTTCATTTGAAGATGCAGTACAGGATTGCTCAGCAGACAGATTTACTGTAAAGATTCAACAGCTATTGTTAACAGGAAAGTACAGCTGCAAATTCTGAACATCACATGCTGCTAGCTGAACTGAAAGCTCCTCTGAACAATGTCTGCTGATCACATGGTTTACATCCTGGCTACATACACATTAGCACATTCTCTCTTCAAGCAATATCACAATAACGAGCGGTTAGAATCTGGGATGCGCTGCCTGAGAATGTGATGGAGGCAGGTTCAATTGAGACATTCAAAAGGGAATTAGATTGTTATTTGAAATAGAAGAATGTGCAAGGTTAAGGGGAGAAGCTGAGGGAATGGTACTTGATGAATTGCTCATTCAGAGAGTCGGTGTAAACTCGATGGGCTGAATGGCTTCATTCTGTGCTGTTACAATTCTGTAATTCTATGAAATGCCTTTTTTGGTGAATGTGATGATGTACAATCAAAATGACATAATTTTCCTGCAGATGATTTTGTGAAACACAACTCACCAATCACAATGCATCTGTAATAATCCTCCTTTTACACTTCTCAAATAGTTAAATCACCAGATAGAAGGTGCAATGAGTGTGAAGCACTTAAATTCTGCTGTGATTTCACAAATTTTCTCCCTGGTAGTTCCCATGGAAAGAGCGAAAATGCTGATGTTTCCCACCGAGCTCGGTTTCTGTGATAAGCAAGCCCCAGGTTTCCCAGTTTCCAGAAAGGCAATGTTCCCCAGGCAACTGGATACAAAACAGAAGCATAACACTGTGTGTGGCTGCTGGCAATCTGAAACACAATCCCTTTATCAGTTTCAAGCAAGGCTATCTCAAGCATCCCTATCTTCCTTAAATCCATTGTTTGGGGGACTTTATCAGCTGAATCAGTGTTTCTTTTCAAGTCCATGGTGGATCTTCCTGAGAAAAGTGTAGATCACCAAAGCAACAGCCCTTTTCTCTCACCATCTGCAGCCTGCCAGACAGATTGAGGACTTGGTTGGAGCTTGGACATTGAGGCTCTGGTGTAAAACTGATCAAACAATAATGATCAAACTGTGAACAGTCATGTATTGTCATCCCACAGGTTAGTGCCAGTGTTTGACTTTTTAACATTCACAAATAATATTAATCATAATGTCTTATTTTAATTTAGCTTGCAGGTTCTCACGATATGGCTGAAAATTGAAAATTCACTCAAAAGGGTATATACCTCAGTATGTTCAAGGCTGTTGCAGTTGCAACTCAATTAAATCACTTGAAAAATGCAATGAAATGTTCCCAGATGTCTTTTTATTTCCGGAAAATAATTATGCGGTGTATAAATTCACTAATGCTTTAAATGTAAAGCTACTCCTGAAATGTTTGGAACTGTAACGCATTTATTTATTTATGAGGAGCTAGAGTTTTGATTTGGAGTATTTAGAAATTCTCATTTGATGCAGTTCATTCATTGTTAAATCATATCATTGTATGTTATCATTCGCGTGACACAATCGTCTAACTAAGCCAGTCAGGTGCAAAAGCAAATTATTGCAGATACTGGGAATCTGAGATAAAAAACAACAATGCTGGAAATAATCAACAGGTCAGAAACCATCAGTGGAGTGAGCAAAA
This sequence comes from Cetorhinus maximus, assembly GCF_964194155.1. Lineage (NCBI taxonomy): Eukaryota > Metazoa > Chordata > Chondrichthyes > Lamniformes > Cetorhinidae > Cetorhinus > Cetorhinus maximus. The sequence continues at coordinate 194,172,907 of NC_135879.1, forward strand.
TAGTTAACAGGCTGAATTTTACACTCCCTGTTGATGGGTTTGAAGTCAAGGAGGCTCATTAAATCTGGTGGATGGCCTGCTCGCTGCCCAGCTGCCCGCCCCTGCTCCCACCCACTGCAATGGAACCAGCAGTGGGGGTGGCATCGGGTGGCATGCACACCAGTGGGCCAGCTGAGGCCCTTAAGTGGGCAAATCATTTCCAATTAATGGTACCATCTCACCACCATTGGGATTTAACCAGCAGTGGAAGAGGCCCACACCAAGCGGCAGCTAGGTGAGAGGGTTCATGGTACCTCAACCTCCCTCCAGGTGCCCCTTCTCTCCAAGGAGTCAGGGAAGTGCCATCAGGCACCCACAGGGAAGCGCAGCACCAACTAGGCACCCCGAGGCTTCATTCCAGGACACTCCCAAGGGTGCCCTGCTGCTCAACCTCCCCTTGCCTCCAACAGGTCAGGCCGGGGAGGGTGCACTTACATCTGTGCAGGAGACCCTTAGCAGCACGGGCCCTCCAGGCCTCAGAACACCAGAGGACACCCGCCAAAGTCATCACAGTCAACAGGACATAGCAGTCAGCCGGCTATCTCCACCTCATCTGCGGATATCAGGGCTACACCTAGACCTAGCAGTAGGTAACAAAAGATTAAGAAGTATTGGTGGCACAAGTGTACACTCATTGTATACATTTTTGACACTTGTAAATATATGTTCACTTTCACTGGAAGTTTCTTGGATTCCATCTTGCTACTAGTTGCTTCAATGGTTGCAGGCACTTAAGGGTCTGGAATGCGGGTCTCCATCAGAGCCCGATAGTGAATTCCTATGGATTCAGTTCTCCCACATTATCAACAGAGTGATGACTAAATAACCTCACATGTGCATGATTAAGCACTGGCTATCATTTGTGAGTGTGCAACCTGGCCATGCATCATGCAAGCCATTACATGCAGCACACCATATTCTGATCTCTGAAAGTGTGTTCAGCCGGGTCATTGCATCTCCTACTGCTGTTGCCCTGATGTGTAATGTGCGTGGATGCCACGAGTACTCGGGGGAGTTAAATCTGCTGTGTGAGTGGCAAGGAACATTGTAGTCAGCCTTGACTACAAGAGGGATTTGGGTGTAGGATTTAAGAGGTGCATGTGCAGTTGACTGAAGCCTTTGTCAGGCCTCATATGGAGATTTATTTGGCCTACTTATGTCCTTATTGAGTGTGGCAATAGGCCTCACATAAAAGGGTTGAAACCAAAGTGCATTGGATATCATTGAAGGACTGGGGTCTTCGTGCATGAGGTGAGAGAGTAGAATGGGCCAGTGTGCTGGACTTTGCCGAGGACTGTGAGACTATCCATGTGAAGCATCAATAGCTCTATCAGACCTCTGAAAGATCCACACAGGAAAGATGATTACCTGGGATGTCCACAATGATGGATCATAGTCTCACATTAATACTAAGCTCATCTAGGACTGAGACTTGTAGGAGAGTCTGCGATCGGTGGGTCCGGAGTGGTTGCAGCTCATCAACTCATCACAGAGCAGGTGAGGCACTATCAGTGAGTTGACTCCAAAGTTACCTCAACATTTTTCAGAATGATAAAGATGTCAGGGGATTTGGATTTATCATGAGACAGTGGTGAGCTGGTTGGGGGGGTGGGCATGGTAGGGCAGGTACGCGATCTTCTGCATGGAGGAGTGATCTCGAGGAGCCAAATGATGTTCTCACGTTGCTCCTCCCTGTGGACCATCAACCTGGTAGTGCCTGAAAGAGCTCTGTCAGGTTTGTCCACCTTTGGGAGTAGGTGTGAGGGTGACATGAGTGCATCCCTGCTGAGGTTAGAGTTGATATTGCTTCCAAGTTTCCATGTACATGAACTTTGTGAGGGCATGGGTAAAATCATAATTCTTCTACATGTGCCTGACATTGTGGGAGAATGGAGTGCTGAGCAGGTTGTAATGAGTGCATTTAGCATCAGGGCTCTGCAGATTAACATAGCTTGGTGCATGCAAAGAGTCAAACCAACAGCAGGGCAGACAGTAACTAGTACAATTTAATTCAGCTATCGTAAATCAAGGTACATTGGAGAAAAATATAATGTCTGTAACTGAAAAGGAGCTTTGGCCTTCTGTCATCAGAGGATAGAAAATTAAAAAGTTAAGGAAATGTAATGGCAACTTACTCTGCCTGGAATCTGGTAGCTATCAGATTGGCACAGGCCTGTCTGCCACATTTTACCCTTGCAATGGCCTCTGCATGTGCCTCGGCAACATCATGGCCCTTGTCAGCTCCACCCCCTTCACCACCCTCATTGTCGGAGAAGACATCTCAGTCCTCCATGTCTCCCTCAGACAAGACATCCCCCCTTTGTTGCAAGAGGTTTTGCAGGGCACAGCAGACAACGATGATCCTGAACACACTCTGTGGTGAATATTGGAGAGCCCTGCCTGAGTGGTCCAAGCACCTGAACCTCATCTTTAGGAGATCTACCGTTTGCTCTATTATGGACCTGATGGAAGCATGTGCGGCATTGCAGTTCACCTCAGCAGCACTCTGCAGATGGTGAACTGGTGTCATCAGCCAGGTCTTCTGGGGGTATCTCTTGTCCACAAAGAGCCAGCCCTGCAGTCGCTGAGGTCCTTCAAAAACCTGTGGCACTTGGGAGTAGGTCAGAATGTAGGCGTCAAGAGAGATCCCTCAGTATCAAGCACGAACATGCAGAATTTGCTTTCACATATGAGCTGCATGGGAATACTTTTCTATTGATGAATGTGGCTGCCTATTGCCAGGGAGCTCACAAGGCCACATGTGTGCAATTAATAGCAGCTTGCACTTGCAGGAAATCTGAGATTGCTGCAAATCTCAATGTTCTTGTAGCCTGGCTTTCAGGATCTAGGCAGAACTGGACAAATTGGTGCACGCTCCTTAACAGGGCATCTGTCACCTCCAAGGTGCACTTGTGTATCGCTGACTGGGAGATACTCCACAGGTACCCAATGGAGCCCTGGAAGAAGCCTCTGGCAAAGAAGTTTAAGGTGGTGGTAATCTTTAATGCCACTGACATTCCCTCCAAGTCCTTGTGGCCGGAGGTTGTTGTGGAAAATCTGGAAGATGTGTGCAACCACTTTCCGGGGCATTCTAAGGCACCCCTGGCAATGCTTTTTGCTCATCTGTAGGTTGCTGCACTGCCTGCGATATACCCGTAGTCAGGCCAATGCTTGCTATTACATTGGACTCTGCCAGCATTCTGAACTTCCTGAGCCCTACTGCCTCTTTCTACAATGCTCCTCCAGGCCCTGTGTCAACCTACGATGGGCCCTCCTCCTCATCTGGGTGAGAGCCAATAGAAAGGCAGAGTGGCCTGGAGACTGCATCATATAGGCCTCAATGGATCTGTGAATGAATTAAAGTAATAAATGTGTTGAACATATTCTTTATAGAAGCATGGTTGTCACCCAGTTGCCTCATGATTTTTAGGGTGTCCCTTTAGTCAGCCAATTGTGCTGCCCCACCTGAAAAGGCCCTCCTCCCACTTTGAGGGATCACAGTTTTACATCAATTGTGTTGCATTGTTGAGAATCAAAAAATGGTGTGTGTCACCTTTGAGACTTACCACACCACCTTCTACACTCCCCCTGTCACCCACCGGCTCCTTCCCATCATCCTTGATCCATCCAATATAGCCATTCCTCTCCCCTCTGTCACCCTTGAACCTCCCCCGGTACTCTTGCAGCTATTACCATCCACCTCCACATGCCTTCTCTCCCCTCTGAGCCTGCACCTTTTACATCCCCATGCCCACCCTGACCCCTCCCATTATCCAAGCCTTCAGCTACCTGACTATCACCTTGGGCCTGTCACTCTACCACATCCCACTCCGCCCTCTCACTGTGACTGTTCCTCCACTGCCCAGTACCCTCAGTTCAACCTCCAGGATCCCACTGCTGACAGCACAGCCAACCCTACCATCTAGGACCATCTCTCTTGCATTATCTTTGCTTGAAAACCCTCCTTCAGCCACAGGTCCCCCAGGCCGATCAAGAAAGTTCCTTACATCCATCGCTGCACCCTTGCATTTCCTCACTGCCTTCCTCCCTGCCCTGGACAATCTCTTCTTCCCTGGACAGCCTCCCTCCCTTCCCCGCCTCCCATGTCCAGCCTCTCCTCCACCCTTCATTCCCCTCCATTTCTCCCCCCTTATCCCCTTCACCAGCCTCCGCTCCACCCTACCTCCCCTTCCCCCCTTCCACTCTTTGCCTGCCTCCTGTGTCCAGCCTCCACGCAGCTTGTCCTGTCGTCACCCAATATGAGTCAAGCTGTGAGCGTTCCCCAGGAAGGCCAAAACAGCATCTACTCACCTCAAAGTCATGGACAAAGTCAAGCTTGCCAGATGCATGCCGCTTACACACAGTCATAGAAGTGAACGTTCTAATTTCTCATTGGAGGGGAAATTAATTTGGAGGGGGACATTGATTTCAGTGAGGTGGACTTTTAATGAGCGCACATGACATGCTAATGAATGAAAAAGGCTTACCGACATTGTTCACCGGGTAGCTCAACCCGCCTTTAACCTGCTTTTAAAGCCCTGAGAACAGAATTCCTAAAGTTCATCCAGATGTTGGGAAACTGATATTTGGCCTCACATCAAATTAAGATCCCCACCCACCAAGCTTCCAACTGCTTGTGGGACCGGAAGATTCCACCATTAGTGTGGAAATGGATATGGATAGTTATGTTATGGACAAAGGTATTTGGAGTTTAAGATATTTGGACAAAGGTAGTTGGACAAAGCAAGGCAAACATGGAAATCATTGGTGTAATCGAGGTGAGAGGTGAAGAAAGTAAGAATAAGGGCTTCACAACAGATAACTATGAAAAAGAACTGGCTTTCCAGTGTATTCCCATCATGAACCTGGTAGGAGGGCATCAAGGGTTTGGGAAACAGGTTGGAATCTGAATGTGTAGGGTCTCAGCTGTGCAAAAAGTTTTTCGGGGGCCTGGTCTGCAGTGAACATTGATAGATTCATGAAGCATTGTATTAGTCACTTCTGCCACTCCAAAGCAGCTCCAAATGTGATCGCCCTCTGTTTCCTTACATGGAACTATGAATATAATTCAATAACTGCCTACCATACTGTTCTATTTTACAGGCCAATCTTTTCAAGTATGGTTAAGATTTGAACACTGTTTCAAAAACCTTGTTGAAGTCTAGATATTCAATGTCTATAGAATTCCTCCACCCATAAAAAACAACTTTTCATTTCCAAAAAAAATTAATTATTACTTTCGGTAAGAGTTCCTGTGCGTTTTCTGTAAACAGCAATGCAAAAAATTGTTTGTGATATCTACCAGATTGCTGTTGCTAGCACCACTATCATCTAAGTCTTTTAAAATCGCTTCCTAACCTCTCTGTTTATTCTCCATGTACTTACTGAATTCTTGGGCAGTATTTTATGTTCCATGGACAGGCATGCACCGACCTGAACGGGCGTAAAATCATGTGAGATGATATCGGGCAAGAACCAGCCAGAGAGCAGGTTATACTAGACTTGGTATTGTGTAACTTGACCGGACTAATTAATGACCTCAGAGTGATGGCACCCCTAGGTAGCAGTGACCACAATATGATTGAATTTTATATCCAGTTTGAAAGGGAAAAGAGTGGACCTAAGATTAGTTTCTTAAACTTAAATGAGGGCAACTATGTGGGGCTGAAAACTGAGCTAGCTAAAGTGAACTGAGAAACTAGGCTAGAGGATAAATCAACAGAGAAGCAGGAGCAGACGTTTAAAGGGGTATTTCAGAGTATTCAGAATAAGTACATTCCTACGGTGTAGAAAAATTCTAAGGGGAGGACCCGCCATCCATAGTTAACTAAAGATGTTAAGGAAAGCATCAAACTTAAGGAAAACGCACAGAACTTTGCAAAGATGAGAGACAGGACAGATAATTGGACAGAATGTAAAGAACAGCAGAGAATGGCTAAAAGGTTAATCAGGAGATAGAAATTAGAGTATGAGAGAAAGCTAGCTTGAAATGTATAAATGAGTAGCAAGAGTTTTTACAGGTATTTAAAAGGAAAAGAGTAAGTAATGTGAGTGTTGGTCCTCTAGAGTGTGACAGTGGGGAGTTAATAGCAGAGAATAAGAAAATGGCGGAAGATATAAACAAATATTTTGCTTCTGTGTCCACTATAGAGGATACAAAAAAACATTCCAGTAAAAGCTACAAATCAGGAGGTGAACAGGAGAAAGGAACTTGGTGAAATTGAAATCACTAGGGAAATGGTACTGAGCAAACTGATGGACCTGCAGGCTGGCAAGTCTCTTGGTCCCAATGGATTACATCCTAGGGTCTTAAAATAGGTGGCTAGTGGGGTAGTTGATGCACTGGTGTTAATTTTCCAGAACTTGCTAGATTCTGCAAAGGTTCCATCAGATTGGAAAGTAGCAAATTTAACCCCTCTATTCAAGAAGGGAGGGAGGCAGAGAACAGGAAACTATTGGCCAGTTAGCTTGATGTTTGTCATGGGGAAGTTATTAGAATCGATCATTAAGCAGGTTATAGCTGGGCACTTAGAAAAGTTCAAGGCAATAGGTTTTGTAAAAGGAAAATCATGTTTAACCAATTTATTGGAGTTTTTTGAAGGATCAACATGCGCAGTGGATAAAGGGGAGCCTGTATACGTAATGTACTTGTATTTCCAGAAGGCATTTGATAAGGTGCCAGATCAAAGATTATTATGGAAAATAAAAGTGCATGGTGTAGTGGGTAACATATTAGCGTGGATAGAAGATTGGCTGGCTGGCAGAAAGCAGAGAGTATGTATAAATGGGTACTTTTTCTGATTGACAGGATGTGACGAGTGGAGTCCCACAGGGGCCTGCACTGGGGCCTCAACTTTTTACGATTTACATCAATGACTTAGATGAGGGGAGCAAAGACATGGTAGCTAAACTTGCAGATGGCACAAGGAAAGGTAGGAAACTATATTGTGAAGAGGATGTGGGGAGGTTGCAGTTGAATAAAGATAGGTTGAATGAGTGGACAGAGATCTGGCAAATGGAGTTTAATGTGGGAAAATGTGAAGTTGTTCACTTTGGCAGGAAAAACAAAAAAGCAGAGTATTAGTTAAATGGAGAACGGCTGTATAATTCTGAGGTGCAGAGGGATCTAGGTGTTCTAGTACGTGAGTCACAAAAAGTTAGTATGCAGGTACAGCAAGTAATTAAGAAGGCTAATGGAATGCTATCCTTTATTATGTAAGGGATTGAACATAAAAGTAAGGATATTATACATCAGTTATACAGGGCATTGGTGAGACCGCACCTCGAATACTGTGTGCAGTTTTGGTCTCCTTATTTACGGAAGGGTGTAAATGCATTGCAGGCGGTTCAAAGGACGTTTACTAGATTGATACCTGGAATGAGTGGGTTGTCTTACGAGGAAAGGTTGGACAGACTGGGTTTGTTTCCACTGGAGATTAGAAGAGTGAGGGGTGATTTATTTGAAGTATACAAGATCCTGAACGGCCTTGACAAAGGTGGATGTTGAAAGGATGTTTCCTCTTGTGGGTGAATCCAGAACTAGGGGGCACTGTTTTAAAATTAGGGATTGCCCTTTTAGAACAGAGGTGAGGAGAATTTTTTTTCTCTCAGAGGGTTGTGCGACTTTGGAATTCTCTGCCTTAGAAGGTGGTGGAGGCGGGGTCACTGAATATTTTTAAGGCAGAGGTAGATAGATTCTTGTTAGGCAAGGGAATCAAAGGTTATCAGGGTTAGGTGGGAATGTGGAAATCAAAACACAAGAAGATCAGCCACGATCTTATTGAATGGCAGACCAAGCTCGAAGTGCCAAATGGTCTACTCCTATTCCTATTTCTTATGCTCTTATGCCCCAATGTCATCGCGCGGCATGCCCCAACCTTACGGTTGTTGGATGGGCCAATCGGCCAGGCAGCCTTTACATTTTTGATGCAACTTCACCCAAGGGCGGGATGAAATCTCCGTTAGGAAAGAAAATAAAAAGAAATATCTGGGACAGCATTTTTATGAGGTATGCTTTCAGGTGCTTGATTGTTCTGCATGGACATTTTTTGCAGCTTTTTTGTGCTTTATTTTATTGTTTGCAGGTCTGCAGCTCCCTGAAGCAGCTGTCAGCCTTCTGGGAGCTCAGTGGAAGTGCTCATGGTGATGTCATCGTCCGCCCTCTTCTTGCCCCCCACCCTGGCAGCGCTGAGTTTTTCAGCGGGCATTTCACTGGCCAACCAGCATGAAATTGTGGGGGTGGTCGGGGCCGATTGCGGTCGGGGGTCCATTTCCCGATCACTCCCGGACCTGCCAATTGTGTGCCTGACAAGGGAAAGATTCAGGCCCTTGGGTAGTTAATGGGTGATCAATTGTACTCCCCCGCTGTGCTCCATTTTCTAGCCCCATACTTTATTTCCTTCCCAAGATGTCCGTCCTGTACTGCATAACTTCCAGGCTGGGAATAAAATCATGTTAAACATTGCAAACAGTATTCTTGACCCCACACTACCTATGGGAGGTCAACTTATATATTTTCCTCATCTTTAAAATATAAATACTAACCGTGCTGCTTATTCAAAATATTGCTGATGTATTACAACATTAGCTCAAAGGTCATTCGTGATGTTAATACTCAATTTTTAAAATTCATTTATGGGATGTTGGAGTCGTTGGCTGGGCCAGCATTTATTGCCCATCCCTAATTCTCTTTGAGAAAGTGATGGTGAGCTGCCTTCTTGAACCACTGCAGTCCATGTGGTGTATTTACACCCACAATGTTGTAAGGGAGGAATTTCTAGGATTTTAACCCAGCGACAGTGAAGGAACAGAGATACATTTCCAAGTCAGGATAATGAATGGCTTGGAAGGGAGCTTGCAGCTGATGGTGTTCCCATGTAGCTGCTGCACTTGTCCTTCTAGAAGGTAATGGTTGTGGGTTTGGAAAGTGCTGCCTAAGGAGTGGAATAGTGGTATTGTCACTGAACTAGTAATCCAGAAACCCAGCGTAATGCTCTGGGACCTGGGTTCAAATCCTACCAAGACATATGGCGGAATTTGAATTCAACAAAAATCTGGAATTAAACCTGAAAGTTTAATGATGACCATGAAACCATTGTTGATTGTTGTAAAAAAACCCTCTGGTTCACGAATGTGTTTTAGGAAATCTGTCCTTATCTGGTCTGGCCTACATGTGACTCCAGACCCACATTTGACTCTTAAATGCCCTCTGAACAAGGGCAATTAGGGATGGGCAATAAATGCTGACATGAATAAATTTTTTAAATGGCCTAGTAAGCCACTCAGTTCAAGGACAATTTGTGATAGGCAACAAATTCTGGCCTTGCCTGTGATGCCCATATCCCATGAAAGAATAAAAAAAAACACATTGTGCTTGTCTTTATGCTATGCATTGAGATGCATTTGTTATAGGCATACCTTATGCACTAGCCTATCCTGGTGCTCCTACTGTTATCCCTTGAAGGTACCACCTTGGCATGGGCTGTGAGGCAGAATGGCAGGATGGGAGCATTAATGCTGTCAGCCTGAGAGAGGTGGCAGGTTTGGTTACCACACAGTCACTACCATTATCCTGAGGTGGTGCCTCAGCAATCCAAGAGATCTTCAGGAGCACAGGTTGCTTCAAGTGGGATCCTGAAAGCACCTTTAAGCACTGGTATCCACAGTCATGATGGCAGCAATCTGAAGCTGCATGGCACCAAGCATGGATCTGAAAACCTCAGCCTGAGTTTCCACTAACATTGGGCGGTGTGAGCCTGTGTTGCAATGGAAGCTGAGACAATGGTCATTAGACATAGTATCATGGACTGGTCTGGGAATGTTCTCATGGAGCTGGCCACCACTTTAATGGTGGAATGGATGGGCTCCAAGTTCTGTGCGAAGCCCTGTGCCAAGTTGACACCAGACTCCTCCATAACCCTTGACAGTGACAACAAGTTCGATGACAGGTCTGCCACTGCATCAAGCATCCTGCTGTGCAAACCAATCAGCATTCTCCTGCATGCCGCTGCATTAAAGTCCACATCTCAGTCATCTGCTGCAGAACTGGTTTGCAATCTGACTCTCCAGTGTTAGGAAATAGAGATAGTTTAAGTAAGTTATATGTGTATTAGGGTGTGTTAGGGATAAGGTATATCTTTAAGTTTAATTTGTATTTCTGAAGGAAACTTGAGTTTTAGTTTCACTTTTAAAAAATGCCTGCGTTTTAATGAGATTTTATGACTCTTGAAGGGGAGTTAGAACAAACAAAGTAGAAAAAAACTGTGCTGTTACCTAGCAACATGGGACCAGAGCTAGAGGCCTCACGCACACACAGACAGAGAAACTGAAAGCAGTTTGAATTCCGTTGGTCAGTCTGCTCTAAAGTTGAAAGGAGGTGCCAGCAGAATTAGCATAAGAAAGGGGCAGATATTAATTCCTAAACTTAAAGTTAGAAGCCAGCTGCCAGGAGAAGGAGGACACAGGAGAGGGAACTGCAAGGGCCAGGTTCCAAAATCTAAAGAAAAAAGTCCCCAAATCCAGGGGAGTGGAACAGGAAAGGTCCCAAAAAGACCTTCTAGTCAAAGAAAGAATAGTTATCTGGAAAAGATCCTGTTAAGTGAAGTTAAGCGTGAGGAGCGGAGAAAAGCTTCAAGGGTTAAAGGGACAAAGCTGCAGGAAGCAGACTTAAAGCAAAATAGGCTTGCAAGAAGCCAAAAGATCCAAGAAGACAGCTGAAGGTCAGTAGCTCTTTACCATGGGCATGTGAAGCAGTGGTGTTCTGTTGGCACGGCTGAGTCTGAGAGAGAGTGCGTGGAAGGATACTTGAATGCACGTAGTGATCCAGGGGAGAGTAACATCGGAAGGAGAGTTTGAAACCCTGTAGGTGGGCCCTTGTAGGAGGTGTCTGAGAGAAAGCCTCCTTTGGGAGAAGACTCCAAAGCAGGTCCTTTGAGAATGCAGATTGGAAACTCTCGTATGAAAGGCGGAGTTCAATGAGACCAGTTGGTTCACAGTATCTTTACAGTGCAGAAGGAGACCATTCAACCCATTGAGCCTGCACTGTCTCTCTGAAAGAGCATTCCACCTAGTCCCACTCCCCTGCCTCATCCCTGTTACGTTGCACATTCTCTCTTTTCACGTAGCAATCCAATTCCCTTTTGAATATCTCAATCAAACTTGCCTCCACCACCCTTTCAGGAAGTTTGTTCCAGGCTCCAACCACCCTCTGGGTGAAAAAAAATTTCCTCACATCACTTTTACTCCTCTTGCCACCCTGGGATCTGGCTTGTCCAGTAGTAACATTAGCTGGGATCATAACACCAGGAAGCTGGTACACCCCCTTACCCTTTCTTACTAGCCTTGCTGCTGCTCACTCACACTCACCATACAGATCCTGCCTGTAGACTAAAATATGCTCTAAAGTATACACAGTATCAATATCTGAGCTGCTGGCTCCAAGTATCAGATCAAGTAATGGTGCATCTTTCTCAGGTGTGTGATCTTTTTCTGACCCTTTATCATCAAGCTGGACTGACTGGCTAGGCTGCAGTTCTTGAGTACCTGAAAGCATAAATGCAAAAGGGGAGGGCAGGGGTGAGGGAAGGGAGTGTTGGGTGGAAAGCAAAAGGTTCAAGATCATACCATCGGCAGTTTGCACTTCATGCTATATACCAGGATGAGGGTGAGGTGGGAGCTGAGAAGGTGCATAAGGCAAGAAAATACAATCACTCTAGATGGCTTCAATGATGTTGGTTAAAATGACTTCAGTCACTGTCCTGCCAAAATTTCAGAGAACTGTCTCCACAAGCATTGAGGACATGTTGCTGTGCCCATCCCCTGCCGAGATTTTGCTGCACCCTCCTATTTTGTGCAACCTTGTCCTGTGAGAGGGAAGAGTGTCAATGAGTCTGTCGCAATGTGTTTGGGTGATGTGCTTGTCAAAACTAAATAGCTCGATGAATATAGAAGCAGTGAGATATGAGTATGAGGCACGCTACAGTGGTAAGTTCATGAGGATGAGATGGAACAGATGAATGTTAGGCATGAATCCTGATTGCTAGAGATTGTTAATAAGTGAGTCTTGGAGCTGGGGTCCATTGAACAGTTTGTGAGATTGGTGGTGTGGTCAGCAGGAGATGGTATTTGAAGATGCAGTTACTGACCTTGACCACTTGTGAGGTCATTGAACTTTTTCTGGCACTGTATCCATGTCCTTAGGGCCAGACTTTGTGGCTATCTGCTCCTATTCCCTTCTAAGTGTTTGTCTGGAGGATCTCCTGGACCTCTCCACATCTTTGGCCTTTCTCCTTTTCACCTTCTGAAGTAAATCTCCAATGCAGGATTGGGAAACCAGGGTGCCCTCCCTTTGGCCTGGTGCTGTTATGATCCCCATAGAGACTGACAACTTTTAAAAAGAATTTCAAACTTCCAGTTCACAGCTGAAAGAATGATACATCAAGTTTTCATGTTTTCAAGTGTATACTGTAACAAATTACTAAAAACACTATTAACTAAACATTACCTTTGTAGGCAACTTATACTTTAAACGACAAAATCAAATATTCCCCATCTTATTCTTAGCCCAACCAAAAAACACACTTCACAGGTATACTTTACATTGTCCTTTAAGTAGACATTCAATTTTCCCTGAATCAATCCAAAGTGATTCTTAGCTCCCAAGGATTCATTCCTATTCTTTTCTTTTCTCACCCTGGTAACTTGCAATCTTAGAGCTGTCATTCACGGTGAAGTTTTCTTTTCCCGGAGACACTCCATCTCGTCCAAACTAGGTGACTCTTCCAGCCTCACTTCAAGTCCCCACGAATTTTGTCTTTTCAATCCGAGTGCAAGCTTCCACCCACATTCCTGCAAAGTGAGCCATAGAGACATTTTTGGTCTACAGCTGTTCTCTGTCTCTCCCAGATCCAGGAAGATCCTCAAAACTCTGCCATTGATATTCAGTGATATTCAAGGAAGCCTGTAACCTGATCTTTAGAATAGCTTCCTCTGCATCCTTCCCCATGTCAATGTGAACCATATGGGCCTTGTATCTAGGAAGAAATGCTAATTAGCTATTTTTGAGAGTCCAACATTTTGAGAGTCCTTACATCTTGGTACTAAGTGGACAGTTTAAAGCACAACTGTTTACAATGTGACATCCTCAACACTTTTCTGGGACACAGTGTCTAAAGTTAACACATGGGCTGCTGTCACTGCCTTCAATGTAAGCACCTTGCATCTTCCCAGTAAAACAATCTAAGGCTTCCTTTGATCTCAAGCAATCAAATCACCCAGGCTTACTGTCAAGCAACTTCAGCACACCCAAAACAAAATATCTACTGTTAGATGTGTTTCCATAATTGGGAAGCCCTTGCTGAATAATCCTGAGTGTACTAATAGCTACACTAACATATAATTTAGGACACACAGATGAGCTAGTAGAGTGGCTCATTTACACTTGCTAGAAGCAATGCACATTAATGCACAGGGACCTGTTCTCTGCAAACAAAAGGGATATGTTCAAGCCTTGCATCTTTTTTGAAATATCTGGGAGCCTAGGGAGCCGATAGCTCCTTATTGCTTTCTCCATGGCAATACTTCATCCAATCAGAGTCGACTTACCAACCAATCAGCACCCTTTTCTCCTGTAGTATAAATGGTAGTGATTGTTTGAAATTTGGCATTCTTGCATTTGTCCTGATAAGTGCAAGATGAAAAGATTTGGGATATGTCTCTTTTTTTTTCAGCAAAAAACTGAGCCTTTGTTAGTTGAATTACACACAGCAACACATCAACTGAGGAATTTTTAAATTGTGGAGCTGTGAAGAAGAAGCAGCTACAAATGTTGAGTCACATTTTACAGGCACAGTTAGCTGCATTGACTTTTTTAGACTGCCTCTTATAGCAGCAGCAATCTATCATAAACATGCAACGAAGGTGAACTGAGAAAAATTGGGGTGCTTTTAGGAGGAGTTACACTAACCATCAAAAATGCAGCCTTGGTGTTATTTCGGTGCTTAGTCTCGCCCAAAATGTCTGTGCCAGATCTTCTTCAATCTATAAAAGCATCATAGGCCAGATTTTCAAAGTGGGTTGGGAATATTACACCCAGATTAATTCCAGGACCCCCTGAGCCCAAGTTGCATCATGCTTGTGATGCAATCATTGAATTGAAATTGCTGAACTGATCAGCAGGTGAGACTGTCACCCAATCAGAGGCATCAAGCATCTCAAGGAGGTGGGAGCTGCCTACCTGGCACCAGTGGCAAAGGCAGGTAGCAGCCATGTTGAGGGCAGCTGCTGCCTTGACGATTTGAGCTTGCAGTTGCTTGGAAGGATAGGATGTGGAATGAGACAAACAGCAACCTTGCATGACAAGCTAAGGGCCAGCGCTTGTGCTGGTACTAGTTGGCCCTATAGATTCCTCTCAAAACAAAGAAAGTTACTAAGGGCCTGTTGTGAAACCGACATCTGTGCATTGATGTGTACAAGACTGCTCAGGCTTGCCAGGAAAAGTTTTGAAAATTTCATTCCATTCTGGACAGGCCCCTTATCAAGCTCCATAAGGAGCTTAAGGGGCTCTTAATTAGTGATGAACGCCTTCTCCTTCCCTCATGCAGTGGCCTTTTGAAAATTCCACCCATTTCTTTAAGAAGCTATCCAATTATTAGCAATTGTGTATTATTTATTCTTTTCATTTAATGATCGATAGTCCTAGTTCTGTTCAAGTATGAGGCTCTTTTTACACATATCTGTACAATGTAATGATATTTATCTTTTCACACATGATTAATTAGTTCACTTAGTATGTACCTGAAGCTTTATTAAGGTGATGAAGTGATTTCCTGCGATTTTATTAATGCATAACTTTAGCAAAACTGCTTTACCTTGTCATCGGTTTGGAGCAAGGAGTTTGCATAAACTATATGATTATAATGAGGCAGAGTTAATTTTTTTATGATTTTTAACATTTCCTTATTTTTCTTCCCAATTTGGGAAATGCAAGAGTTGTCTTGTCTTTTGAAAACATAATCTGGCTAATGAAAATGTAATGGCGGAGAAAATTCTTTGGGCTTATTTTATGGCTTGAAATGGTTAGTGTGCTCCCAATGCATGCCAGAAGTCAAAGGCCTGAAATTGGACCTTGGCCCTCCTCTGAATAATTTTGGTGAGCTAAGAATGCCTGTTTAGACTCCTGCGGCAGCTAGCCAGCTTCTTGTCATCCAACTTGAGCCAGCTGCATTATTGGCAGGAGTTCTCCTTTGGTCCTGGGGTAGAGAGGTCCTGGGGAAAGGTTGCTGGCCCACCTTTGTGCCGAGGAGCCAGGAAGAGTACTCCATGACCTGCTTCTTGTAAAGAGTGAGCTTCCCAATGCCAAGGATGCCTCCGCTGCCCAGCCTATCACAGTTTTCTCAAGTGACAAGATTGAATGAATTAGGTGAAAGCTGGCAGATGAGGATTGCCTCTCATTTGATGTTAAAGATTTGCTGGTTTCAATTTCTTTAAGGTGGAGGAGGAGATTTTATGGGTCTGCTTGGTAGTAGTTATATTTAGGGGATATGACAGCAGAAGTTTTCTGAGTTAGTGCCCCCTTAAAAAGAGTGCAGTGTGAAGGATTACTTGTAGAGCTACTAATTCTACAAGGTGGATGGTGTGTTGGTGCCCAAGGAAGAAAAGGGAAATTAATTGGTGTTAGTGGATTTTCTTTGTGGTTAAAATTACAATAACATGTTATTAGTGTGGCAACAATAGCACCATTTATGATTCACACACAAGTGCTCTTAATAATAACAGATTTTATTATATTGATTGATAGTGGTTTTCCATTTATATCAAATGTCAAAATGACATGTAAATAATACAACCTGGTTCCTAGGCTCCAATTACTGAGAGAGTGCCTCGGGCCCAGGAGAACATCCCATTTCCAAAACATGGAGTGATCAGCTCCAGCTTTCCAAGTTCTCAGTGTGGCTGAATGGCTCCTGACCCTCCCAAGATTGCTCTGCATTTAAAGGGAAACGAGTTCTATTATTATGCTATTATATAACCTTGTACTGTGTCCATGCATTATGTAGATTATACATTTAGCTGAGGTCACGAGTGGAATCGTCCAATCTCGTTTGAGGCAGGCATCATGGCGGGTAGGGGGAAGAGAGTTTTTTTTAATTCATTCATGGGATGTGGGCCTCACGGGCTGGGGCAGCATTTATTATCCATCCCGCGGTGGGAGGGGCAGAAGTCGGTTTCCCACTGGTGTGAAATCACAGCGGGATGATCCAATGGTGTCCGCCATGGCGGATTACGAATCCCGCTGCAGGTCAATGTGAACCTGATTTGCATCCTGCTAATGGGATGCAAATAAAGGCCCAACCAGAATCGTCTCCCCACAATTAACCGTTAGGCCAGCGGGAAAACACGCTGATCCAGAAAACGTCAGGACAAGTGTGATGTGCAGAAGTCAGGTCTTACCTTTAGGGCTTTGCTCAGATCGCAGACTTCCAAGGAGAAGAAGATGCTGGAGGCCTACAGCTACTGGACCCTGCAGGATGCCAAGCTGCACGACGTCTTCAGCAACCCTGCAGACGGAGCGCAGCGTAGATACACCTGGTCGCGGCCAGACGGGTCCATTCGTTCCAGGATAGACTTCCTGTTTGTGTCCCGTGCATTCACAGTCAGATCCACCGAGGTCAAGCCGGTGTTCTTCTCTGACCACTGCCTCCTTCTGGC
This sequence comes from Cetorhinus maximus, assembly GCF_964194155.1. Taxonomy (NCBI): domain Eukaryota; kingdom Metazoa; phylum Chordata; class Chondrichthyes; order Lamniformes; family Cetorhinidae; genus Cetorhinus; species Cetorhinus maximus. Next base: position 194,189,653 of record NC_135879.1, read on the forward strand.
GGACTGCCACTTGGAGAAGGACCTGAGGGTGGGCAGGGGGGCATGGAAGCTAAATGTGCAACTGCTGACCCCAGAGAACATTGAGGAGCTCAAGAGGGATTACAAAGGTTGGAGAACCGTGAAACCCCTCTTTGAGTCCCTGACACACTGGTGGGAAGCGATCAAGGGAAGCATCAAGAGGTTTTTCATCCTCAAAGGCACCCAGAAAGCTAGAAAGGAACAGAGGGAAATGTCCCGACTCCAGAAAAAGATGCAGAATCTGCTGCGGCTGCAGTCGATGGGGGTCGATGTCAAGGAGGAGCTCCAAGAGGTGAAGGGCCAGCAAGCCTCGCACTTTGCCTCGGAGGCCTCCAAGATCATCTTCCGTTCCAGAGTCCGCTCCGTGGAGCAGGATGAGACGTGCTCACGTTTCTTCTTCCAAAAGGTACACAGAGAGCGCTCTGTGATCAGCAGCCTGAAGGAAGAAGACGGCTCAGTAAAGTCATCACGGTCCGACATTCTGAGGATCAGCAAATCCTTTTATGCCGGATTGTATGACGTGAAGCCCACGGACAGCACGGCCTCCCAGTCCTTCCTGTCCTCTATCACGGAGGTCTTAGACGACAGTACGCGGGAGAGCCTGGACAAACCGCTAACTCCTGATGAACTGACTAAGGCCCTCGAGTCCTTCGAGAAGAGTAAAACCCCCGGAAGCGACGGCTTGCCGGCGGAGTTGTATTCGGCTCTGTGGGACTTGATTGGCCCAGACCTGCTAGGGGTGTACGAGAGTATGCTCCTGGCCGGTAGTATGTCAGAATCCATGAGGAAAGGCATCATCACCCTCATCTACAAGCACAAGGGGGAAAGGGATGAAATTAGAAATTGGCGACCCATTTCACTGTTGAATGTGGACTATAAGATTCTGTCCAAGGTCATCGCCAATCGGGTCAAATCCGCTCTGGAATTGGTGATTCACCCTGACCAGACCTGCTCTGTGCCAGGCAGGAAGATCTCTGACAGCCTGGCGCTGCTCAGGGATACGATTGCCTATGTACAGGACAGGGGTGTGGATACCTGCCTCATCAGCTTGGATCAGGAGAAGGCCTTTGACAGAATATCGCACACCTACATGGGGGATGTGCTCTCCAAAATGGGGTTTGGGGAGGAAATTCGAAATTGGATCCAACTGCTCTACACTAACATCAGTAGCGCAGTCTCAATCAATGGGTGGGAAACAGATAGCTTTCCGATTAAATCTGGAGTCAGGCAGGGCTGTCCTCTCTCGCCTGTCCTTTTCGTGTGTTGCATAGAACCCTTTGCTGAATCCATCAGGAAGGATCCGGGCATAAGAGGAGTGACGATCCCAGGCAGTGGAGGCACTCAGGTAAAAGCCTCCCTGTACATGGACGACGTCGCCGTCTTCTGCTCGGATCCGCTGTCGGTGCGCAGACTGATGCACATCTGCGACCAGTTCGAACTGGCCTCGGGAGCCAAGGTAAATCGTGGGAAGAGCGAGGCCATGTTCTTTGGGAACTGGGCTGACCGATCCTTTGTCCCCTTCACTGTCAGGGCTGACGGCCTGAAGGTGCTGGGGATATGGTTCGGAGGGACCGGGGCATGCGTTAGAAACTGGAAGGAGCGAGTGGCTATGGTGAAAAGGAAACTGGGCATGTGGGAGCGACGCTCCCTCTCCATTGCGGGTAAGAACCTGGTCATCAGGTGTGAGGTACTCTCGCTGTTGCTGTACGTGGCGCAGGTCTGGCCCATTCCAGACTCCTGCGCGATGGCGATCACTCGAGCCATCTTCCGCTTTATCTGGAGGTCGAAAATGGATCGTGTCCACAGGGACGCGATGTACAAGCCTCTAGATAAAGGGGGAAAAAACGTGCCCAACATCGCCCTCATACTGATGGCCACCTTTGTGTGAGGCTGCATCAAGCGGTGCGTAGACCCTCAGTACGCAAACACCAAGTGTCACTACGTGCTGAGGTTCTACCTGTCCCCGGTGTTGCGAAGGATGGGTCTGGCCACGCTGCCGCGGAACGCTCCAAGTAGTTGGACCGTGCCGTACCACCTGTCCCTGGTGGAAAAATTTATGCAGAAAAACACCTTTGACCACAAGTCCATCAGGCAGTGGTCAGCACGTAACGTCCTAGAGGCCCTGAGGGAAAAGGAGAGGGTGGACCCTGTGGGATGGTTCCCCGAGCAGACTGTCAAAGTCATTTGGCAGAATGCCTCATCGCCAGAACTTTCCAACAAGCACCAAGACGTAGCTTGGCTGGTGGTGAGAAAGGCCCTCCCCGTCAGATCCTTCCTACACGCCAGGAGGCTCACCCCCTCTGCACGTTGCCCTCGAGGTGGCTGTGGTGGGGAAGAGACCGTTGTTCACCTCCTTGTGGATTGTGCCTTTGCAAAGAAAGTCTGGAGAGAGATGCAGTGGTTGCTGTCGAGGTTCATCCCGAGCAGTTCTGTGACACAGGACTCTGTGCTCTACGGGCTGTTCCCAGGGACACACACCGAGACAAACATCAACTGCAGCTGGAGGACCATCAACTCGGTGAAAGACGCGCTTTGGTCTGCCCGAAATTTGTTGGTCTTCCAGCACAAAGAGTTGTCCCCGACCGATTGTTGCGGACTGGCACAATCCAAAGTCCAGGACTACGTGCTGAGGGACGCACTAAAGCTTGGGGCAGCTGCCGCAAAGGCGCAATGGGGAAGGGTCGCTGTCTAAGACCTTTCTACCACAGCGCACCGAGAGACTGGGAACTGTTTAGAGCCCCTCGGGCTGTACAGATCAAAATGAAAGGCTGTAAATGATTGTAATATTGTTTGTACTGATGCACCTGGTGATACATTTTGTAAAAGTTTAACCTGGATTGTACCCTTGTAATGTTGTTTTTGAAATGGTTTTGAATGTGATTGAAGATATTTTATGAATAAAGTATATTTTTACAAAAAAAAAAAATACTGGACCCTGCAGGAACACATGCATCGCATGCTGGCTGGATCCCCATGCACATGGCTTCGCTGCGAAGCAGCTCTCGGAAGGTGGGAGGTCTCCACGCAGCAGCTTTGACTCCGCTGAGGCTTTGGAACTTGGCAGACTTTGTCATAAGCTCGCATCATCTTCCATGGTCTCCGTTGATGCTTCGGATCTGCTTCGGAACATTACTGACTTTGCCATGAGCTGGTACGGATGATCGGCGAAGGGTGGGGGCGAGAGGAAGGTCTAGGGGTGAGTGGGAGAGGAAGGTGTACTGGGGGGGAAGGGTGAGGGTGCAGGAGGGTGGTGAAGGTGTCGGGGGCTGAGGTTGGGGATTGGGAGGGTGAAGGTGTTGGTGGGGGGGTGACTTCTGGAGAGGGGGATTGTGTCCTGGGGAGGAGGGAGAACAGAGGGAGGAAGGTGTAATGGAAGAGAAAGGTGTTGGTTGGGGGGGGAGGTGGAATGTCCACGTCAACATGCAAGGAAGGGGTCTGTGGAGTCAATGACTGCCTCCTGGGGAGTGAAGTCAGGGCGGGGCATGGTGGGAGGGGATGGTTAGAGTTACAGGGTACAGAGGGAGCCACTAAGGTGGGAGGATGTGGGTGCGATGGCATCGGTGGAAGGTGCGAGGGTGGTTGGTGGGGACATAGAGATAAGCATAGACATGGGGTGGGGGGGTGGGTGTGGGGTCGGGAAAGAGGAGGCCCAGGATATTAATGTCGATGGGGTGGGATTTTCAGGATAGTAGGGAACATGCACTTTCATCTGGACATCCTGGAATGACAAGGGTTCGGGCTTGAAGGTTACAGTGGGATGAGTATGATGGATGAAGGCTCCACGTGCGTGGGAGAGCACTTGCATGAGGCTCCGAAAGGCCCTGCCACATACACTTCTCCCTCTAGAATTACTCATGGCCGGGCTGCATGCAGCTAAACTTGGGGTTGAAGTTGGGGTTGGGGTGGCAGGGAAATGGATGAGAACTACACAAACTTTGTAAATCACAATGACAGCAAAAATATCTTATATGCTGCCCGCACACCTGCCACGCTATTTGCTGTGATGTTTACCATGTACATATTAAGCATGCAACGCACTTGTAACTGGAGAATTGTACATACACTGTGACCTTCCTGTGGGTGCTGTTAGCGAAGTATAGGTAGCAAGATGGGATCTCCTGAACGCCAAGTGTCACCGTGAGATTCTCTTCACTGCTCAGAACTCTGCGCACAGCGATGTTCTCGTAATGCAGCATATCCAGGATCACCTCTCGGCCCAGGTAGGAGCTCCGTTCTTCGACAATCAGTGCCAAATACTGAACATTGTTGTCAACAAAGAAGTTCTGTACCTCTGCCATGCTGGCTGGTTCCAATGGGGGACAGGCTGGGGGCCACACATTCTCTTCATGTTGCTCCAGGTAATCAATGATAGTATGGCGTAGAGTTGACACGGTGGACTTAGAATCTTCATTGTTGGATAGACGTTTACTTCAATGTCAAGTAGTATGTCATAAATTATCAGCTGTCCTTTTTTACTAATGGGCAGCTCGATGTTCATTCTTGATCATGCGCAACTTAGAATTATCAGAAAGCAAAGCATGATTTTCTTTAAAAAATTTTTAAAAATGAAGTTCGGGATTAAGATCATCAGGTTTTAAGTTAGAGCCCAAAAGGATCATGAGAGAAGCAGATTTGTTGCTGACGTACGGCAGGTTGTGGATGGAGAAGGTGTGATTATAGGGGGAATAGTCATGAAGCCTGTAAATGAATCTGAAAGACAACATAACACATTATTCAGTGAAAGTGAATATATTTTCAGATTATAAAGTGACAAAACGTGTTCACCAGTGCAATCACTTGTAATCAGAATTTCTTAACTTTTCTAGGCCTACCGCTTCTTCTAGGTGCTGACCTGACATCTGCAGAAGGAGTGGAGAGAGCCTATGCAATGGTTAGCCCTGTTGCCTCTAATGACTGCAGCATGTATCCTCTGGAGAACAGAGGCCTTGAGGGCCTGGTTTGCTTTGGCACTGCTCCTGTGGGCCAGCTGTTATCTCTGTGGTGACAGAGGACAAGTTTGAGGAGGTCACAGGCAAAGGGGACTCAGAGGTAGCAGACAGCCTCTGAGATTCCTGAGTGGATGACCCGGGGTGCCCCGCTGCTGCTCATTCTCCCTTCGGGTGCCTTAGAGCCCTGGCCTGACTCCTTGAGGGGAAGGAGCACCTGGAGGGATGTCAAGGTGCCCAGTTTCCCCCTCACATTGCCACTGCAGGAACTCACCCATGGCTACAGTGATGGAGCACAGTTCTGCACACATCTCCGCGTTCTACTGGATCAGGTCAGCATGCCACCTGCCATCCTTCCCATGGAGACTTCCATACACGCACAACTGGGCACCACTTCAACAGAGAGCAGGTGGACGCACACCTCCGATTTGCATGCCACCCTGTTCCAACAGCTCTGCATGATGTTCCTATACCTTCTGCTGTCCGGGATGAGTTGGAAGGCTGAATCCGGAGGCTCATTATCTGACTCAGCCTGACAGATGCCTCTTCCCCAGCAGTTCTCCGAGTTCCTGGGAGCTCGGCTGAACCTGCTTCCTCCTGCTGTGGACACGTGTCTGTGCGGTGACCACCAGATCGTGAACCCGAGCCTGCTCTAGATCTAGTCCCACCGAGGTGTGTGTCTCTGCGTTGGTGGAGGGTGTGGGTAAGCACTGTGATGCATCTTCCAGGCTGCTTATTTCCAGCTCTTTAGTAGAGGAGGGTCCGCTTGGCTAGAGGTGAGGACATGGATGGAGCTGAGGGACTGGCTGGCTGAGGGCATTGGTCACTTGATAGAGCATCCTGTGAACTAAAGTAGAGATAATTAGTGCACGGCAGCAGAGTCAAAAACAGGAGAGAAAGCACTCACAGTTGTTTTGAGAGAGGGATGGTCTGATCCAGGATCCTCACGTGGTGTTCGCCACCGACCTCACCATCGCAACAGGCACAGTTCACGTCCTCACCAGTCAGCTCCTCAAAGTGAGTGAGGGGCCTAATGTTGGCCACTCCACCCCCTATCTGGGACCTCTTCCTCCTGTTGTGAACCAGCTTTTCCTGCATGAAAACAGATGGAGAGAGTGTGAGCAGGACACATGCAACAGTATATGATAAGGATGCGTGGAATGTTTATGTGGTGAGCGGAGCCATAGGCAGGATGAGAATGTGAGCTCGAGAGGATATGAGCCTGAGGAAGATGTGAGGGTGTGTGTGAGAGTGAGTGGTTTTACCCCTTGAGGAGTGAGGTCCCTGTGGATGTTTAATTGGTTTGAGTGTGTGAGTTGAAAGTGGTGAGGTGCTTAACTTAGCCTAGCAGAATGGATGAGATCATTCATCCCCTTCCAACACTGGATGGCTGACCTCCTTTGTGCTCCGGTGGTGCTGACCGCCACTGCCACCGCCTCCCAGGCCGGACTGGTTACTCTGGTGGACCTCTTGTAACCAGAGCGGGGGCTAGAGGACAGTGCAGCAGCCTTACACTATGTCTTGCAGGCGCCCCAAGCGGTGTCACTAAATTTAGAGTCTGCCGTCACCTTTGCTTTCAGGGCCATCTATTGCCTGGAGCAGTCCTGGTCTGAAGACATGAAGTAAGCTGCGCTCTGGTGCACTTTAAATATGGCGACCGGAGCAAGGAAGCGCTGAGGTCATGGCGTGATGGGCAAATCGGAGCCTGCCCACCAATGATCCGGCGTGTTTCCCCTGAATGCATTATTAATAAAGCACGGGAAGTGGACGACACGGCATGAAACTTCGTTTCTCACGCCCGCTATCGCACTTAGTGCAAATCTGGAATGATTCTGCCCCACATTTTTACGTGTTACCCAGCTTCGAATCTTTTCATCCTTTGTCTTTGTGCTACAAGCGTTGTGTATAATACAGTAAGCATGGAGGTCAAGTATTCATCTTCTACTCTGGTGCATGGCATCTTGGCAACTCGTGCCTTATCAGGGTATAAACTTTTTTCTTGATCCGGGTTTTTCCATTCTTTGTCCTCTTATTTCCAGACAGGAAATATGCTGTTCATATATGGTGATAAGATTACGATTTCCCTTTGTCCCACATTTACTCTAACACAAAATTTTATCCCTTTAAGTAATTTCTTAAATACTCTAACAGTTGGTGTTTTATCATGTCATCTTGCAGCACTGGCCTGTGGATCTGAGTGGGAGAGTGCGAGTGTTACCTCCTTCATATGGCATGTTATTTTGCTGCTTCCTCCCTTGGCGACCCAACAGTCTCTCTGATTCCAGAGGGTTTGTCGGTCAGTCTCATTAAAATTGTGAGATCTTCTTTTCTTGATCCATATAAGCAGAATTTTACATTCACCTGTCGGAGGGTTCGTAGGTGGGGTATAATTTCTCAGATGGTCATCCCACTGGTTTCCTGTCTGCCCCAACCTCTCCACAATTTTCTGCTGGGACAAGTGAGGCCTAGGCCAGCCAGCCCTTACCCCAATTGAGGCCCTGAAGTGGTCAATAAATGACCTCTCAAGGGCCATTTCCACCCAGCCTCAATTTTCAGATTGGCGGGAGGAGGAGCAGGTTGAAAGCCCGAAAGGTAGCTCTGTTCAAGCCTCGGGTGGGAGTAGGGGTTGGCAGGGTGTGGCCTCCATCAGCAGCCCCCTTTTAACATCAGGCACCACACACCCCCCCCCCCCAAAAGAACTGGCCCCTGAAGACTGTCTTTATACCACCCCCACCACCCCCCATGACCTCTCCACCAATACCCCCAACCTTTCCGTGGGCCTCACCTCCCCACTCCGCCCTGAGACCCCTAAAACTTACTCCCAGGACTTGGCCCAGGAAAAGGCTTGCTGTCTCAGTCCTGTCCACTGCAGCTTCTGGCACTTCAGGGACTAAAGATCTGCCAGCCAATCAGATTGCTTGTTGGAGCATTAAGTAGCACCGGGCAGACAGTATTGGTAGTGATGTGCTGACTGCTCAGAGGTTGGGAAGGCAAACGCCTCCATCCTAAAAATCCTGGCCATAATGTTTTTCTCCCTACCTTGGTTGCATCTGCCAGCTCCTCCTGTGGAAGACATTTAAAAGTGGCAGTCCAGTCATTTAACAGTCAACTCACGGAGTTTAGAACTTCCCTATTTGCCGCCTGCTACCCCTCCTCAGCCAGAAAGACTGCAATCTAATTTCCAAGCACCCCTGGAGCAGTTCTCCTGTTTAGATGGGATTTGCGCTACAGAACTGTTAATTAATATTTGCATTAGCTGACCTCACAATTTCTGGTGGGGTCAATACTGCAGAACATTGCTAAGCACAAGTCCTGACTCAGCAGCACTAACTGGCGTTAGCTGGTTTGTAGAATTTCAGCTTGTGGTTTCAAAATTGAAGTATTTTGTGTTTCAGAAGTGCAGAGCCTGTGTTGACTTCTGGTCATTATTATCAAGTTCAGATGAATAGGTTCTAAACCTAATTAGCACCACCAAATACAGATTGCCAGAATGAGGTAACATCGGTAGCAACAGCCTGCACTATGGGCAGGATTTTACGTGTCAGCGAGCGTGGGTGGGGCCTGTTCATCGATGCGTAAAATGATGCGGAATTCCCGACGTCACCGTGCCCTATTTAAATTTTCCAGTAGGCTGGGGTGCAGCAAAATCAGCTGCATGCCCACCGACCTGTCAGTGGCCAATTGAGGCCATTGACAGAGAAATTGAACTAATTAGTGGACCTGCCCATCCAACATTAAGGAGCCCCGGCGCGAATTAGAAAAAGCATGAAACCTCATCCACGGGCGGGATGAGGTTTCATGTAGGTTTTAAAAAATTTTAATAAAGTTTTTGTAAAAATTATGGACATGTCTCAACTCATGTGACAGTGTCACATGAGGGGACATGTTAGGGAAATTTTAATTTTCTACTCTTAGCTTTTTTACATTTAGAGCCGATCTCCCTGAGGGAGCACTTAGCCTCAGGGAGATGAGTGCGTTCTTTCGTGTGCATGCGCGAAAGAGCGCACTGTTAATTTTGGGATTCCCCCAACCCCAAGCCCACACAGGGAGCGCATAGCGCTTCCTGGCGTACGTCACGCTGGGCGGGCCTTAATTGGCCCGCCCATGTAAAATGGCGCCGTGCCCCCAATCGGGGGTGCCGATCAGAAGCGCTCCTGTGCGCGCCCACCTTTCAACTTCGCCACCGACAGGGGGAAAATCCTGGCCTATGACTCCTGTTGATGTGCGTAATGGGAAATTACAAATTTTCTGGTCATTATTGACTGCATTTTTCTGCAGGATGTGGTGCAGCTGCAATAGTTATATTACAGATTAAGGTTTCATGCTCCAACATTCTGTTAAGCAAGTTAGTACATTCCCTTTTACAAGATACAAATAAAAACTAGCAATTTTTAGATGATTCTCCTCTCTCTTTGTCACTGACCATTTTGTTTTTCTTTTTAATTAAGGCTATCACGACCAGTGTTTTATTGAACCTTCCTCTCCTTTTTAAGTTCCAAATATTACAGCTTGCATGTTCTTCCCCTTTTCTACATCCCTGCTATGTTGAAATCCAAATTCATTGAACAGTCCCCTATTAAACATTATGTAACTCCTTACCTTTGTCAGCCAGACCTCGCTCTAATAACCTACATTTATTGATTTTGCTTCTAATTTCCACCCCTCTCTCAACTTCACCTGGACCACCTCTGACTCTCCCCTTCCCTTCCTTGACCTCTCTGTCTCCATTTCTGGTGACAGACTCTCCACCAATATTCATTACCAGCCCACCAACTCCCACATCTACCTCGCCTACAGCTCCTCACACCTTGCTTCATCTATCCCTGACCTTCTATCTTGTTCCACCTGCTCCATCCTCTCTTAAACAGTATAAAATTCACCACATTTCTACTTCTCTTTAGCTCTGAAGAAGTTATACAGATTCAAAATATTAACTCTGTTTCTCTCTCCACAAATACTGCCAGACCTGCTGAGTTTTTCCAGCATTTTCTGTTTTTATTCCAATAACCTATATGTTATTCAAACCCAAGCTTGGTGTCACCTAACTTCCTGTTTTGCGTCATCTTCTTATATTCCATTTAACCTTGGTTGTGCCTACACAATTTTTTGACCCTTCATGCTATTGTATTTAAAACAATGTAATTTAGTTTTGGAGAATCCACAAAATGTAGGTTCTTAGACTCTAAAAATAAATGGGTACATTACATTTTCAAAGTAGTACAATGGATGTAGAAGACATGCACATGTCACATAAACAGATGCACACAACAAAGCCATCATGAAAAACAGATGTAAACCACTAAACCATCATAAGGAACAAGCCTCTATTACTAAACCATTATGACAAATGAGTGTATCCCACTAAATCATCTTAAGGGACAGATGCTTACCACTAAACGACCATGTAAAATAGATGTGTAACAATGAATCATCTTTACAAATAGTCAATTGTCACTTAAACCACCATGAAAATTGCATACCCATGCACTGGCCTACCACAGCAGAAGGATGACCTATTTTGAAGGAGTCACTGGTGCTCATTGTAGGGATGTTTGAAAGAAGAAATAAAATGACATTGCACATACAATGAATCATATAAACTGGCAAAAAATACTACCTCCATGTATTGTGCACCACTGTTTGATTTTAAAGAAACATGGCCAACCAAGCCTAAACTGAACCCCTGAGCGTTGTGAGTTTAAATCACATCTTCATTTGACTTCCACTGAAACATTCTCACTGTCACTGAGCGCATTTTCTTGTGGGCTAACACATGTTAGTGTCTGAAGTGGCAGAACAGTACATTTAACAAATGCCACAAGCTGGCTGGACAATTACCACTGGCAGTAGACATTGCATAGAATTACAGTAAATGTACAGTAAAGAAACAAAACATTCAGCCAAACTGGCTTATGCTAGTGTTTATACTCCACGCCAGCCTCCACTCCCTCTGTGGACATGAAGTTTTCCTAAATGCATCAAAATCATATCTTCTTCAACTACAAGCATATGGATTTCCATTGCTTTATTAATAGAAACATAGAGTACAGAAGCAAGAAAGCTATCCTAAACCTTTATAAGTGACTGGCTCAGCCTCAGGTGCAGAATTATGTACAAACCTGGGCATCACACTAGGAAAGATTCAGGGTTTTGGAGAGTGTGCAGAAGAGATCCACCTAAATGACATGGGCAATGAGAGACTTGTTATGTGGAGAGATTAGAGAACCTGGATTGTTCTCCCTCAACGTTTTGAGGGGTCCTGATACAGCATGCATGGAGAAACATTTTCTAGTAGTGTGTGGGTCAGGAACCAGAGAGTACAGAATTAAAATAATTTAAAAGAACGATGGGAATATGAGAGAAATTTTTTAAAGAGCAGGTTTTTTATGTTCTTGATTACATTGCCTGAAAAGATGGTTGAAGCAGATACTGTTGTAACTTTCTAAAGAAATATACTTGAAACAGAAAAATGCAGTAAGAGTGGTACTTATTGGGTAGCTCTTTCAAAGAACCATTATAGGCAGGAGGGGCCAAATGGCCTCCTTCTGTGCTGTTTGATTCCATGCTTCATTCCATATAACAGTGACTTCTGCATTTTCATCACTTGCTATCTTATATTAATGCTCCCTTAATATGCTGTTATTTTGCTACTTAGAAATACTCAGTTAGCAATATTTCATTCTTTTGGCAGAAGAAAGCAACAATTATGGTAAGACTGAATGTGGGTGAGACATTTAAAATGGAGAAAATTAATTAAATTATAATAAATATTTAAAACAAAAACAGAAAATCCTGGAAAAACTCAACAGGCCTAACAGTATCTGTGGAGAGAGAAACAGAGTTGATGCTAAGTTTTTCCAGACCTGCTGAATTTTTCCAGCATTTTCTGTTTTTGTTTCTAATTTCCAGCATCTGCAGTATTTTGCTTTTATCATAATATAAATTTGGTTGTCTTCCTATGTAAGTACATAGTGAATCGGCCTGGAGTCACTATTCATTGTTAGCTATTTCTTCAGGGATCTGTCTTCCATACTCAGTGTACAAATAGGTGAAAAGTGACTATTTTACTGAAGTAAGGATATGCTTAACCCAGACCCCCAGCTTTTTCCAACTACAAATTATTCAGTGTTAAGAGATTTTATGCGAATTACATTGTCTGAAAATAAACAACATGTACATGATTCAAACTCCAGGTGTAGAATCATATTGTAGAAATGGATTTCATTATAAGAAGGCAAAGTCATTCTCCACACTCAGTCTATAGAGACATATCATTCATTGACCAGGCCATCCTTTGGGCATATGCAAACATCAAATTATTTTGTTATACAGTGCAAGTTGCTATCCCACAAAATTGATACATCAGAGCTGAATTTTATTTTAAAATCCCCAACTAATTGTGGTTCATCTTTTCAAAGTAGAATTCAAAGTACAGTTAACACATTATATAACAAGGTTGTTGTTGGCGTAACATATCATTAGAAACTGGGGGAGTAAGGAATTGCCTCATGTGCACACATGAAAGATGTTTAGACAACAACAATGAGTGAACCATAAATAGTTAAGAACAGTGATTTCTGCATTCATGCATGGTAATTTATTGCTGATGCTAATGTAAGTCATTCAATCAAAAATTTGATCAAATCATGCAAATTTAACAGCTTACCAGCTAAAAATGAACCACTTTTTTTTGTTAACAAGAGTGGCTTCTTACCCACAGACACTAAATCAAGGAAAATGGCACAGACTTAATTTAAAGCCACATTTTAAGGAAACATAAGATCTGTATGGTGGTCACACAAATTTACAAACCTAAAGTCTAAAAAATAGGAACAGCTTGTCAGAATGCAAACATTATTCTAAGATTGATCTAAGAGCAGTAGAGTAGCAGAGGAAAAATAAAAACAATAATAAAAACAAGGTCAAGGATAGAGATGTGCTATCATAAGGATATTACTGTTGTTGATATAGTACAGATATCAGCAACAAAGATATTTGTACACAACAGAAATGTAGATTATGGGGTAATAGTTTCCTTGTTGACTCCATAATTTTATCCAATGAGTAGTTAAGCTACACAGACTAGGCAGACTACATCTTAAGTTTATTATCTGTACTGAGTTAAATGATCATGATTCACGGGGTGGAGGGTTAGGTATAATAGGGCCACTATAATTAGCCCCAATTAGTAAGTGGTTTAAGGAAGGTGATATCAGCTAGGGTTCTACTCCTGATTCATATTCATTCATACAAACATACATACGAACATACAAACTAGGAGCAGAAGTAGGTCACTCAGCCCTTCAAGTCTGCTCTAGCATTCAATAAGATCATAGCTGATCTGATTGTAACCTCCCGCCCACTCCCGATAACCTTTCACCCCCTTGTTAATCAAGAATATCTAGCTCTGCCTTAAAAATATTCAAAGGCCCTGTTTCCACCGCCTTTTCAGGAAGAGAGTTCCAAAGATTCACGACCCTCTGAAAGAAAAAAATTCTCCTCATCTCTGTCTTAAATGAGCAACCCCTTATTTTTAAACTGTGACTCCTAGTTCTAGATTTTCCCACAAGAGGAAATATCCTCTCCACATCCACTCTGTCAAGACCCCTCAGGATCTTAAAGGTTTCATCAAGTCACCTCTTACTCTTCTAAACTCCAGTGGGTTTAAGCCTAACCTATCCAACCTTTCCTCAAAAGACAACCCGCCCATTCTGGTATTAGTCTAGTGAACCTTCTTTGAACTGCTTCTAATGCATTTACATCTTTCCTTAAATAAGGTGACCAATGCTATACACAGTACTCCAGATGCGGTCTCACCAGTGCCCTGAACAACTGAAGCATAACCTCCCTACTTTTGTATTCAATTCCCCTCGCTATAAATGATAACATTCTATTAGCTTTCCTAATTATATGCTGTACCTGCACACGAGCCTTTTGTGATTCATGCAATTGGATACCCAGGTCCCTCTGAATTTCAGAGCTCTGCAATGTCTCACCATTTAGATAATATTTTTCTTTCTTATTCTTCCTGCCAAAATGGACAATCTCACACACCCCTTTTATACTCCATTTGCCAGGTCCTTGCCCACTCACTTAACCTACCTATGTCACTTTGTAACCTCAATGATTCCCATTGAAGTTTGTATGTGTGGACGTTAGGAGCTGATAGGATCAGCCTCTGCTGGGATTTAATGTCATGTACACTTGAATGAAAGTACTTTGGTGAGGTACCGGCTGGACAGTTACTGGCATCTTTAGGAGCATTTACCAAAAAGAAGTTCATGCCATATCAGGAGATACGGCGAAGTCAGAGAAAATTAGTGTGGAAAAAATGGTGAGTATAAAACATAATGTGGAAAGATTAAAAATGTTAACTTGAATGTTGGGATGTTAGAAATAAGAAGGAAAGACTGCTAGAGCTTTTATTTAACCAAAATAGGAACCTGTCGAGAAGGTTACCAGGTGAGGACATTGAAGTAAATAATGATAGTGGATCCAAGACATTCTGATGCAAATTTGGAGGAAGAATTTACCATTATTAGGTGAAAAGGTAGGTAGGTGAAGTTGATGAATGAAATAAACAAAAAGGTCTATTTGAACATAACACCCACTCCTATTACTAAAAAATCTGAAGTAAGAAAAACTTGCATCATGCAGCAGAGAATGGAAGGAGGCTTCCATATTGCAATGATTCCTCTAAGTTATTGTTGAAACTTATACCACTCAAAATTCTACCACATCTACAAACATTCACTCCCTCCACCACCGATGCACAGTAGCAGCAATGTGTACCATCTACAAGTTGCACTGCAGGAATTTACCAAGGCTCTTTCGACAGCACCTTCCAAATCCACGAACACTCCCACCTAGAAGGACAAGGGCAGCAGATCGATGGGAAAACCACCACCTAGAAGTTCTCCTCCAAGTCACTCACCATCCTGACTTGGAAATAAATCGCTGTTCCTTCACTGTCACTGGGTCAAAATCCTGGAACTCCCTTCCTAACAGCAAAGTGGGTGTACCTACAGCACATGGAATGCAGCGGTTCAAAAAGGCAGCTCACCACCACCTTCTCAAGGGCAACTAAGGATGGGCAGTAAATGCTGGCCCAGCCAGCGAAGCCCACATCCCAAGAATGAATTAAAAAAGTGTTATTTGTCATGTAATGCAGGTAAATGTTAATTGTCAATTTATATTCTACTTTAGTGAGTTTTACAACATAGAATGGATCATACCCATATATGGGAGGGAGGAAGGACCACCTGGCAACATGTTAATGCTAACTGAGAATTCTATAATATATGAAGTAGCTTGTTAGGCACTGGAAGGTTATCATTTAACATCTCAAGGTTGCTCATGAAAGGAGGTGGGGATAAACTGAGTAACTATTATCCAGTTAATATACTGCCACATCACCAAAGTTAACAGAGTGGCAAGGCTACTGACCCCATTTTTAGGCCATTACTGCCCTGTTAATGCAAGGCAGAGGCAGTGAAAATTGACCCCAATGCGTCACCTTCTGGTACTGCGCCGTTGTAAATAGATGCCTATCAGTCAATTTGGTCAGATTCAAGAGCAGAAAAGAAATCTCTTTATCTATTCAGTATTCTGTTTACATTACTCATGCTATGTGTTTTATGAAACAAAAGCTAATGATTTTTTAATGTTGTATTGTTTAGCTTGGTAAACTGGGATAAGCCATCTGGTAAAGTTACTTTCCATTGCAACATGACTAGTGTGGAATTATGATATTTCCATCCACAGTTTTGGGATTGTATAAATGTAATAAAGTAGAAAAATGCTCAGGATATCAAATCAACGTTTTCTCCTCTAGCATCCTAAGTGTTGCAATATATTTAAATTTGTTTCATTCGTGGTTCCCCTGGAAGCTGAAGAACATTAAAGATGGCAGCAGACCTCCTGTGGAAAGAAGCAAAGATGATTAAACTTTATTTCGAACTATTTCTGCCGGGTAGGATTTGTGCTCTTTACATATTTATTGGTTATTAATATTTTAAATTTTATCAGGTCATTCCTAAAAGAAATTTGAAACAAGTCTACTATAACACGAGCTATTAAAAATTTAAATGCTGCAAAAAAATTAAAGAGATCAAAGACATTTGACCAATTAGTTTGCATGAGCTTGCAGAGTTCCATTTATTTATAACAGTTTAAAAAAAAATGAAATTTTGAATCTCCATTTTAAGATGATACATTGCCCTAATTTTACCCAAGAATGTCCTTGATAAAGTGAATGGACAGAATCCGATGGTATTCAATGGCTGATCACTGTAAAGTGTACAGGAGTAGCATATGGCATGGGATATTTTACTATGTAAAGGCACAATATAAATACAAGTTATTGTTGTGGCAAGCATTGATTACAAATTTCACTCATTCATATTGAAATCAGCAGGAGTGAAAATCAGGCAGGTTCACAAGGCCAGGGTTAGGCCTGGCAGCAACTTGAAAATTCACCGCCTGGACATTTCAGCTGAGAGGGTAACATTGCGTCAGTCTTCACAGTGGAAAACACGAGTGACATCCCCAAAGTTCAAGAGAGTCGGGGGGTAGAGGTGAGTATGGTGGCCATTACCAAGGAGAAGGTGCTAGGAAAACTGAAAGGTCTGAAGGTGGATAAATCACCTGGACCAGATGGATTACACCCCAGAGTTCTGAAGGAGATAGCTGAAGAGATAGTGGAGGCGTTAGTGGTGATCTTTCAGGAATCACTGGAGTCAGGGAGGGTCCCAGAGAACTGGAAAATCGCTAATGTAACCCCCCTGTTTAAGAAGGGAGTGAGGCAAAAGATGGGAAATTACAGGCCAATTAGCCTGACCTCGGTCGTTGGTAAGATTTTAGAGTCCATTATTCAGGATGAGATTTCAGAATACTTGGAAGTGCATGGTAAAATCGGGCAAAGTCAGCATGGTTTCATCAAGGGGAGGTCATGCCTGACAAATCTGTTAGAATTCTTTGAGGAGGTAACGAGTAGGTTAGACAAAGGAGAGCCAATGGATATTATCTACTTAGACTTCCAGAAGGCCTTTGACAAGGTGCCGCACAGGAGGCTGCTCAGTAAAATAAGAGCCCATGGTGTTAGAGGCAAGGTACTAGCATGGATAGAAGATTGGCTGTCTGGCAGGAGGCAGAGAGTGGGGATAAGGGGGTCCTTCTCAGGATGGCGGCTGGTGACTAGTGGAGTTCCACAGGGGTCAGTGTTGGGACCACAACTTTTCACTCTATACATTAATGATCTAGATGAAGGAACTGAGGGCATCCTGGCTAAGTTTGCAGATGATACAAAGATAGGTGGAGGGACAGGTAGTATTGAGGAGGCGGGGAGGCTGCAGAAGGATTTGGACAGATTAGGAGAATGGGCAAAGAAGTGGCAGATTGGAATACAACGTGGGGAAGTGTGAGGTCATGCACTTTGGTAGGAAGAATAGAAGCATAGACTATTTTCTAAATGGGGAGAGAATTCGGAAATCTGGAGTGCAAAGGGACTTGGGAGTCCTAGCCCAGGATTCTCTTAAGGTTAACTTGCAGGTTGAGTCGGTAGTTAGGAGGGCAAATGCAATGTTGGCATTTATTTCGAGAGTAATAGAATATAAAAGCAGGGATGTGCTGCTGAGGCTTTATAAGGCTCTGGTCAGACCACGTTTAGAATAATGTGAGAAATTTTGGGCCCTGTATCTCAGGAAGGATGTTCTAGCCCTGGAGAGGGTCCAGAGGAGGTTCACGAGAACGATCCCAGGAATGAAAGGCTTAACATATGAGGAACGTTTGAGGACTCTGGTTCTATACTCGATGGAGTTTAGAAGGATGAGGGGGGATCTGATTGAAACTTACAGAATACTGAAAGGCCTGGATAGAGTGGACGTGGGGAAAATGTTTCCATTAGTAGGAGAGACTAGGACCCGAGGGCACAGCCTCAGAGTAAAGGGAAGACCTTTTAGAACAGAGATGAGGAGAAACTTCTTTAGCCAGAGAGTGGTGAATCTATGGAATTCATTGCCACAGAAGACTGTGGAGGCCAGGTCATTGAATGTATTTAAGACGGAGATAGATAGGTTCTTGATTGGTAAGGGGATCAAAGGTTACGGGGAGAAGGCGGGAGAATGGGGTTGAGAAACTTATCAGCCATGATTGAATGGCGGAGCAGACTCGATGGGCCGAATGGCCTAATTTCTGCTCCTGTGTCTTATGGTCTTATTTCCTAACTATCTGGTCAGCAACGTCTTCCTCCGCACCTTCCACCACAGCAACTCCTACCCATTTATGGTCTGTCCCTGCTGTCTCACTCTTATTTGCCCTGGGTAAATTGCCTTTCGGCTGATGCTGAAAAGAAGAAGGGCGAGTGACTGCATGTGCTCTGAGGTGCTGCCCTGATTCTTCTGATTCTTCTCCTTCCTCGGTCTCTGATAGCTTGTGAGGCACTTCAAGAGGAACGTAAGAGAGGGAGAGGTTCAGAAATGGAGGCAAAGGTAAGCCAATTATCATTGATTAATCAGTCTGACATCAGAAGTGGATAAACTTCCAGAGGCCATAACATGAGATGAAATTAATGGTGACTTAGAACGACTACTAATTAAGTACAGCCAGCATGGATTTGTAAAAAAAGCAAGTCGTGTCTGCCAAATTTAATTGAGTTCTTTGAACATATAACAGATACAAGAAATTCAGTGAATATTGTGAATGTGGATTTTCAAAAGGCATTTAATAAGATGCCATAAAACAGCCTTGCCGATAAAGTTAAGGCACCTAGCACTAAAGGGAATGTGGCAGCATGAATTAGAAGTTGGTTTAAAAAAAAGAAAACAGAGTAGTAAATGTGCTGTGGACTGAAGATAGTGTTCCCAGGGGTAGACATTAGGACCACTGATTTTCTTAATACGTATAAATAATCAGGACTTCGAAATAGGGCAAAACGGATCCAAATTAAAAATAGGGAGCGTGGTTAACTAGGAAGAGGCCTGTAAATGACTCAGTAGGTCTTGAGAGATTAGTGGATTTGACAGAAAATTATTAGATCAAATTTAATATGAAACAGTGAAATATATTTTGGGTCGAAGAATAAGGAGAGAACATATATATGGAATGGGAAATCTTTATAAGGAGTAGAGAACAGAGAGAAGGAGCCATTCAAATATACAGCGGGAGAAATTTGTTCTTGTAGTGCCCCTATGCAGACTCTGTCGATTCACCGGGGCAGGTAGTACTGTGGGCCTCTACTTGCACAGCCCACTTGGCATCTTTCAATGAAGAAAGCCCTATGGGCTGTGCTCGGTCTGCTCTGGGAACTCAATGTAAGTCTGTGTACGTAAACAAATTTCTCCCCCGCAGATTTCTAAAAGATGCCGAAGATGTAAAAAAGACAGGAGATTTGAGACTTTATAAAATACCAGCTGAGAGTACAAAAATGAAGAGATATTACTAATTTGTACAACTCATTAGTTAGACTACATTTAGAATACTCTCACCAAATTTTCCTCAATGTTACTGTGTAAGCCTGGTATGAATCCAGCAGAACATACTGGATCGAGGAAGGGATTCAGAAATTCTGGGTTCCTATCAAATCTAGGAGCTCTTGTCGCATCCAGTAAGTAGCATGGCCCCTGTTTGCTACTCAGAAGACCAATGATGCCAAATGATCAGAGAAATTACCTGGACCCACAAAGAAAGGTAACAATCCTGTTAGACAAGGTGGCAAGTGAGAGCTGCATGGAGTCTGTGTGAGGAGTTGAGCTACTGCCCATATCCCTGTTGTAGGCATTTGCCAAGTTTTCTAGCAACTTTGGATGGGTGGTGATAAAGCTGCATTATAGTGGTGTTGGCGTCTGCTGGCCCCAGATGTTTCCCCTGACTGAACTTGCAAACTCTATCAGACTTATAGCACCATTAGATCTGATTTTATCTCTGTGTGAGTGGGTGGGTTTAGAATAATTTAAATTTGAGCTCATTAGTGTCCTACTTAAAAAAAATCAAAGCGAGATTAGACAAACCTATTTTCTTTTAGTGGAACTGAGAAATCTAAGAGCAATTATGAAGGCTAGCTAATTGGGTAATTAGCAAAGAAACAATGTCCAGAAGTTGTTGAGTCGGCAACAAGAAAGCATAACGGTGAAACTAAACTTTGTCAGAGACACAAAACTGTCAATAGTGGATGAACTGCCTGCTATACAGTCCTTCCAATTTTTTTGAGGTTGGCATGAGGTGCTGCTTTTTTAAAATTATTTTTTCACAGGATGTGTGTGTCACTGGCTAGGCCAGCACTTATTGCATATCCCTAATTGCCTTTCAGAAGGTGGTGGTGAGCCGCTCAAGGCACCTGGCAGTATGCAGGAGTTAACAATATGTAGATCATATTTCCCCAACTTTATTTTATTAACATTTACAACTAGATTTCAAAATTTAAGATTTCTGTATATACGCAACTTCATTTTACGATACAAGGTTCTTTCCTAAAAGTAAACTGTTTTAATTTCCATTAACTAAAGAAAAGGATGCTATTATCCATGCAAAAATACTTAATAATTAGGATATTAATTATTTTAATAACTCTAGTTCTACTTCAGAGGTCTTGTGGCAATGGGTAAGCGTCCCTATCTCTGAGCCAGAAGCTCCGGGTTCATGTACCAACCCAGAACTTGGCCAGGGAAGGTGCGTTCCTATCGTGGAAAGTTGATTATCCACCAGTAAATCCTTCTGATATGCCTATGCAGGGGTAAGAGTGGAGGAGTTTCCTGCAGCCATCTGGCAAAGGCAAACCGCTGCAATATCTTGCCAAGCATACTCATGGACCATAACCATGGCCGTCGACACCTTATCAGGGCATGGTACCTAGAAGGAGAAAGAGGGAGAGAGAAAGAGTTTTCTTTCAATATTATTTTTTTAACCCCAGTGAAAATATTTGTAGTCTGAGACACGTCACAAATTTTCACTTGGCTTTGTTCAGTGTTTAGCATTGCCCATGGTCTTATTAAGGAATAAGGCATGATGTAAAACAAGATGAAAATAATATCATAGTAAAATGGTCTTCTTTCATTTAAGTTTTATAATTCTATGTGCTAGTTACATCCCCCACTTCACCCATTCACTACTGACCATCCCCACCCAATGGCCCCAAATACCGGATTCATCCATGTTCCTTCCTTCAAAAACCTTGAGGCTGCAAACTTTTTCCTTTCCATAACTTGAGTGATGGGCTAATAAAAAAGTGTATTTCTGCTGAGTGTGATGGGTTTTCATGGAGCAAAATGACTCTGAAGGTCAGTCAGGGGAGGAAATTGAATCACTATCCCTCTGGTTGGAAAGTTGAATCAACATATGGTTTGAGTCCATGAAATGCTTATTATCAAAAAAAAACCCCTGATCTACAGTGCAAGAAATGGACTATGCAGATCTTGAAAATCATGTGCGAGTTGAATATGAGCAGCATAGCATTATTGATTTTACATGTTAGATGAGCTGTCAGTAGATATTGTATTGTTGATTTTGACTTTCATAGCAGACACGCTTCCTTTAGTTGCAGCTTTGTTTGTGAATAGGAGGAGGATACCTGGGCTGATCTGACTGTGATAGATTAGCATCATTTAATGTTTGTCAATATTTGGTAAACCCATGGGCGCCCAACAGTTCCACCATGCTTCATCTTAAAGCTGACACATAAGCATACTGTGGGATTTTAATACGCAGACCATCTAATACATAATTCAGCCAAGAGGAAAACCTATTAAATTCTGATTTTCTTTTCCAAGCTAGTTTATGATGGAGGACATGCACAGTGTCCCATCATTTCTTGTTAATGCAGACTTCTCTACAAACAGAATGATTCTTTTAATGGATAGGGAAAATTTGCATTCGATAACAAACAGGAGAAAGTACATGGCCAGTAAACATATAAAAAATGCATTAGTTCCTACTCACTGTCCATCATCTTATATCATAACAGTTTTAATCACTGCAAAAGCACAAATTCATAGATGAAGCAATACATTTGTATTGTTGGCATCTATATACACTCATATAAAGAGCTCAAATGCACAAGCTCTGTCTCATCATTTTAATACATGTCAGGCACTGTGAAAAGCTGTTTTTTTTTCCCCACTGAACATAATATTGATATTCACACCCATATCACATACCTTTTTGCCATTTTCTTCCTTCCTCTCTACAACAATGTTATGCCATCTTCTTCGATCTGTCGGCAGCACATGTCTGATGCCTTACTTTTGAAATGTGGACTTTTTAGAAATGTATTCATTCATGGGAAGCAGGAGTTACTGGCAAGACCAGCATTTATTTCCCATCCTATTTGTGCTTTAGAAAATCACAGTGGCTGCCTTCTTGAAATACTGCAGTGGTGGGATGTATTCCCACAGTGCTGTTAGGGATGGAGTTCCTGAATTTTGACCCAGCAAGATGAAGGAGCAGCAATATATTTCCAAATCAGGATGGTGTGTGATTTGGAAAGGAACTTGGAGGTGGCGGTATTTCCACATGCCTGCTGCCTTAGTCCTTGCAGGTGGTAGAATTTGTGGCATTAGGAGATGCTGTTGAAGAAGCCTTAGCAAGTTGTTTCAGTATTGTGCAGATAATACACACTGCAGCCGTAGTGCACCAATGGCAGAGGGAGTGAATGTTTAAGGTGGTGGATGGAGTGCTAATCAAGCAAACTACTACCACCCTGGATGGTTTTGAGCTTCCCGAATGTTGTTAGGGTTGCACTCATCCAGACAAGTGGAGGGTATTTCATCATATGTTCCTGACTTGTGCCTTGTGGATGATGGAAAGGATTTTGGAAGTCACGAGACGAGCCACTCACCACAGAATTCCCAGCCTCTGGCCTGAACTTGCAGTTACAATACTTATAAGGCCGATCTGGTTAAATTTCCAGTCAATGGTGACTCCCAGAATGTTAATGGTGAGGGACTCAATGATGGTAATGCCATTGAATATCAAGCAGAGGTGTTTAAACTCTATCTTGTTGGAAATAGTCATTGCCTGGCCTGATCAAATGTTATTTTCCATTTATCATTATCAGCCAGCCCAAGCTAAATGCTGTCCAGGTCTTGTTGCATGCAGGCACAGGCTGCTTCATTATCTGAGGAATTGCAAATGGAACAATGTGCAGACATTGAATACTTGCAAGCTACTCAGCAACAACAAGAATAACATCAACTTGTATTTATACAGCATCTTTTAACATTGGGGAGCTATCAGGCAGAAATTTGACATCGAGCCAAAGAGAGAAACATTAGCCTGAATGATCAAATGCTTGATCAAAGAAGTAGATTTTCAGCAGAGTCTTAAAGGAAGTAGAGTGTGTAGAAGCAGAGAGAGAATTCCAGACCTTAGGGTCTAAAGAGCTTCCAGAGCTGAAGTCATTGTCACTAATGGTGGGTCAAAGAAAGCATGGGATGCACAAGAGGCAAACGCTGGAGGAACATAGAATTCCTGGATTGTTGTAGGCCTGGAGGAGGATACAGAGATAAGAAGAGGTGAGGCCATGCAGGCATTTGAATACGAGGAAGAAGAATTTTAAATGTCCATGGACTGGGACCAGTAAGTCAGTGAGTACAGGCACGATGTGTGGAAATGGATTACTGGTAAATCCTATTTTGTCTTCATCAAATATTCCAAACAATGATGTAATTGCACTAGAGAAGGTACAGAGGAGATTTACGAGGATGTTGCCAGGGCTGGAAAATTGCAACTATGAGGAAAGATTGAATAAGCTGGAGTTGTTCTCCTTGAAACAGAGGAAGCAGAGGGGAGATTTGATTGAGATGTACAAAATTGGGGGGGGGCCTGGATAGAGTGGATGGGCCTATTTGCTTTAGCAGAGAGGTCGGTGACTAGGGGGTATAGAATTAAAGCGATTGGTAGAAGTATTAGAGGCAAGATGCGGAAAAGTTTTTTCCACTCAGAGGATTGTAGGGGTCTGGAACTCATTGCCTGAAAGGGTAGCAGAGGCAGAAGCCCTCAGCTCACTTAAATGGTGTCTGGATATGCACCTGAAGTGCCGGACCAAATGCTGCAAAGTGGGATTAGGCTGGGTGGCTCATGTTTCAGCTGGTGCAGGCACCATGGGACAAGTGGCCTCTTTCTGTGTCATAACCTTTCTATGAATCTATGGCCAGGATTTTATGGCCCTGCTGTGGCGTCACTCCCCGGCAGATGTGGCAAGCCATTTAAATCTCCATTCAGTTTGGCGGGACCATAATATCCCGCTGGACGGGAGGGGCCATAAAATCCTGGCCCATGATTCTACATGCAAACTTGGGTGCCCTGGCCTAGCTTTCAGGCCCATTTCATTCACCCTGGTTGAGTGAAGCCAATTATAATATTCTACTGCCACAGTGAATCTAATGACTTAATTAAGTCCAGAACATGGTGTATTTACCCACTGAGACATCAGAGAACTTTAAAAAAAAATCAGCATTCTATTCAATAAAAAGATAACAATGAATTTGAAAATACCGTACGGCAGAATAATACGGGGGTGCGGAGGGCACACTCGCTCCGAAATGAAGTTGGCATGAAGCCGTCATGCTTCACACTGACCTGCCTATTCGCCATAAAGTGCTGTGAGGCAGATTAATGAGGGTCAAGTGGGACTTCCGCCCGTGAATAGGGAGGAGGCCCTGTCCTCTGGAACTGCCGGAAAATCAGATTGGCCAGCAGCCCCATCGGTCCTGACAGTGCCAGAGGGCATCAGTGGCAGCTGCTGGGACTGCAGGAGAAGAAGAAGATAACCAAGGCCCATGGATCCCCAGGGTAGGTAAGTCTGGAGTGTTGGGCCAGGAGGGCTTGGGTACTTTAGGGAGAGGGCATGAGGAGATAGGGTGCGTTTAAGGGAGGGACCAAGTAGGAAGGAAGCAGGGTTCGACCTTAGAGGGCCCACCCCACAATCGGCAAAGGGCAGCCCCTGAAGAGTGACCCCCCCCCCCACCTCTGACTTCCTTCCCGCCCTTTAAACATGTAAGTGAAAATATCAGGCTGCCCGCTCCTGCCTGGCTGCCTATGCCAAACATTTTATGGCGTGGGAAGCATATTACCAGGGTTAATTGTCTTGAGCACTTATTGATCCTTGATTGTTTATTTAAATATGGCGGGTGGGCTGCCAATTTCAGCACCCGTCTACCCCCCACTGTATTATTTGGGTGAGCTCAGGGGTGGGCACTCGCCCCATTTTACATGCACCCCTCCTTGCAGGAAGCGTGCCCGCCATCAACATATAAAATTCAGCCCACAATTTCCCCTAAACTGGCAGTTATGCCATGTTACAGCCCTTTCCATACATTTCTCTTTGGTAGAAAAAGATGGTGTTGGTTCATAGGTAATAATGTAATGCTTTAGAGCAGTAATTCCATCAGGGTTGTTTCTTTTCCCAAGGTATTAGTATATATGAAATATCCTTATGGGAATTTTACTTATGCACATTATAAAATTTAAAGCAAAATATCAGTAATAAAATAATCATAAGCACTCAATGTCAAAGCAAAAACAAATACTTTGGATGGGTGATGTATGCATTAGGTGTAGCCAGTAAGCCATGTTGAAATGATTAAAGCCAGAACTGAATGGCTGGTCCAGATGTTTGCTTCTGTTAAACACCTAGACAATGGTGAACATGAAGCTATGCATTCATTATGGAATGCAGTATAATGAGTTGCACGCACTGGAACATTTTGTTGCCATAAGATTATAGGCAATGCCAATTATTTGAATAGTATTTGAGAAATATGGAAAATTCTGCAACTAGGATGCATTGTGCATTGATTGTAGACTTTGGATATGTTTTTAGGTGATATTAATTTTCTATTGTAATGTTAATCCCTTTTCTCTCCGTTTTGTACTCATCAGGGTGAATGATGTCTGTTGCAAGTGGTACATTTTCTCATTTTTATACTTGTCATTATCAAGCACTCCCACACCAGGACAGAATGAGTCAGACATAAACTCATTCTACACAACTCCACAATAGATTTCAACTCAAACCTCAACCAAATAGTCCTAGTAAATGTGCTGTAATGCTGTGACATTGTCATGCCCAGAGTCAGCTCTTTCAAGAATTTTATATATTAATTTCCAAATTATGGGAATTGTTTGTGCTGTATGACACCTAGAGCTGAGCTGAAGTTGCCTAACCTTTAAGCGTGGGTTCGAAACATTTTGTCCCATGAACCTGGTCTGGATTTAAAACCATGTTACTAAGTTTCATCGATTTTGTGGTAACTCACTGCGCATTGGAGATTTTCTCTCCCTGCCCCAGTAAATATTAATTCTTTCTGTATTTTAAATTCTTATCCAGCTTTTCACCTACTTATGAGATGGAATAATAGGTAGAAAAGTAGTATATATCTCAAAATTGTCATAAATGCTGTTCATGGCTCAATAGAAAACTCTGGTTGGACATCACTCCCTCGAATGAGAGCGGACACGGTGGCATAGTGATATTGTCACTGGGCTAGTAATCCAGAGACCTAGGGTAATGCTCTGGGGACATGGGTCCAAATCTTGCCACGGCAGATGGTGGAATTTGAATCCAAGGAAAATCTGGAATTAAATGTCTGATGATGACCGTGAAACCATTGTCGAATGTTTTAAAAAAAACATCTGGTTCACTAATGTCCTTTAGGGAAGGGAATCTACTGTCTTTACCTGGTCTGGCCTACACGTGGTTGATTCTAAAATGCTCTCTGAACCGGGGCAATTAGGGATGGGCAATAAATGTTGGCCTAGCCAGTGACGCCCACGTCCCATGAACAAATGAAAAAAAAAGAGAAAAGCTTTCACCCTGAGGATTTTAATTTTGTGAGCTCTAAAAGTAAAAGTTTATGAGTTGGACAGGACTGTGATTGAGCCCTGTGCCCCACTGACAAGAGAAATTATTTTGCATAGCACCACTTTAAGTGCTACATGCAGATTTATGTGGATTCTGCGGTGGGAGTGGGGGCGGGATCAGCACCTTGGGCCACTACTTGCGAAGCCCCCACGGCATCCCTTTTTGATATCATTGAAAAATGCTGTGTGGTGCTGTCTGCCCCCGGAAATGGATATAGACTAGCGCTGTTACAAGAACAAATTTCTCTTGCAAGACATTTCCTCTGTGTGCTATATTACCCTGGTCAACACATGCTTGTAAAATTCCTGTACATTCTAGTTTACCAAAGTTATGAACTTGCATATCCACTGGGACACAGAAGCCAGTGGAGCATGGAGGTGATAAGAGTATGGGCATACAATATTGATTGACAGGTTCCATGGCATTCTGGATTTGGTAAATTTTGTAAAGGTGAGGAAAGCATTTGAAAAATCAGTGCTTGGGGTGATAAAGGCAGGGATTAGGTTTTACTAATGTTGGCAAAGAGTGAGGCTACAGGGGATTAATGTTCTGGAAATGGAAGAAGGCTGTCCCAGTGATCTACCAGATATGGAAATAACAGCTGGGCTTGCAGTCAAACAGGAAAGTGAGGTTCCACATCATTGGATTTTCCCCGAGAGGTTAATGGAGCTGGATCCAATTTTGATTTTGCTAAACAAAATTTCAACTCACTCACGGCTTGGAGTCAATGGTAGCAAAGAGAAATGCTTGGGTATTATTGTTGAGCCAATGGGGCTGACTGTGCTCTTGTGAAGAATGTTCCCATCATGTAAATGATGAAGAGCATAAGGCCCAGAAAGTCATAAAGTTAAGGTCAACGAAAGGTTATGTATGGACTTCAAGAAGTATATTGATTTATGAAATGATGGTTCCGAACAATGCTGACAATAGTAGTTATGACTAACTTAAGGCAAGTGCAGCCTACCTAATTCTACTTTTACTGTAAGCAATAACTGTTAGGGTACATTTGTTTTCTCTCCCCAACATGATTTTATTCAGTCCCTTTCCTTACCAGTGTAAATTAAACATCGAGCCATTGCTCTTCTTAGAACCATAGAACAATAAATTTTACAGCAGAGATGAATCCATCAATAGTAGTCTGCACCAACCATCCAATCATGTCTGTGGTGGCTATTTTCTAAAGCAAATCAAAACTAACCACATTGTGCTGCTCCCTTCCAATGCCGCTGTACTTTTATTTACTTCAAATGTTTATTAAACCTTCCCTTAAAGATGCTATGATTTCTGTTTCAACTATTTTCCATGGCAAAGTATTCCTTGTTCCAATAACCCTCAAAGAAAAGGAATTTCTCCTAACTTCTTTCCTCATTTTCTTAATGAAAGTTTTATATTGATTCCCCTTTGTTACTGATTTCCCAAAACTAGAGAATAGCCTTTCCCTATATTCAGCCTATCGTAGTTTTAACAATCTTGACTAACTCTTCTCTTAGATTCTCTGTTCCAGTGAAAATTGTCCCAGTGTCTCAAATTCACTTTCATATCTAGAGTTACCCATCATTGGCATCATCCTGGTGAAGCTGTACGCTTAATGGGACAACCAAAATTACACAAAGTACCCTAACTGTGGTCTAACCAATCATTAGTCAATTTATTCATACCTTTTGCTGTTGTACTCTATGTCCTATTTCTCAAGATCAAGATTACTACTGGACTTTATATTATTTTTATTGATTTTATCTAACTGTACTCCCACTTTTAGGATGTTATGAATCCTGTCCTGGGAATGGCACAGATCTTCCATATAAACTGCTGAAAATTACTTTTAACCATGTAGGGTAATGCCACAATTATTTCTCATGGAGACTGCTAATTCCTACAGTACTGTTTCAGTAGTCTATGTGATGGCCAAATCTCTTTTTTTATTCACTACCATCTCTTCCTCCTCCCATCACTCCATCTCCTTTATTTAGACAGACATTTCACCATTTCCCTCTTGCCTAACATTTTTGTTCCTCACTTCTCAGTCCGGTATGCTCTACCTCAAATATGGAATGCATTGTACTCAAACTCACTCATACTGCAATTAACTGTTTCCTAAGATTTCAAAATTAAGGAAGTCCTCACCTCCTTCTGTTTTTTTTCCTCTTACAAACCTCAAACTATTATCATATTTTTACCCTTTCTAACCTTGGTTGAGCCCTGATCTGTGAGGCTCAGACCATTATGTGGTTTTGCAATGGACAATGGAATGAAAATTCAAGAGCACAATTTTGGGTCTTTGAGTTAAGTGAAAAAAAAACAACGTTTGAAGTTTGTTCATAAACAAGGAAGGACAATTTTCAAAAAAAAACTTCCTCACCTCTCTAATATAGATGCTACAGCTAGTAGAAAGAGGAAAGAAGGTAAAAGGCTTTAAACCTAATTATCCGATCTATAGGAAGCGAGTTACTTGCAAGAAAGTTTTCTTCACAAATATATCAACACAATGATGCAATGATACTTTGGTCATTAAACAATTGTTCACCTCCCTACACAGCGTGTCCAAAAACAGTAGCACACAAAAGAGGCCTTTCAGCTCCAATTCCATTTTTAATAAACCAGTTCAGAAAATACTTATAATCAGTACTTAACTGCAAGATAAATAGCTTATGGCCAGGATTTTCACCTTGTTGGGCGAGCATGTCGGGCGGGCCCGGGAGCTGTTGTGAAGTCAACCACCGCCCGTGATCGGGCCCGACATGGATTTCATGCTGACTGGCCAATTAACGGCCAGCCAGTGTGAAACGCATGCTGCAGCTTCAGCGCTGGGGGGTAGGAGGACCGCGAGTGCTGAAGTTCGCGCAGGCACGTGGGTGTGCGCAGTAAAAGCTCCCTGAGGCACAGAGCTGCCTCAGGGAGCTGAAGATTTATAAACTCAAAAATTAAAATCTTAAGCAATGTTAAAAACATGTCCCTTCATGTGTCTGTCACATGAACAGGGATATGTTATGAATGAAATTTAAACATTTTTATTTAATTTTTATTTGCTGTTGGAAACCTCATCTCGCCCGCTTGGCCTGCCAACCGTAAATTTGGATGGGCAGTGAAAAATTTCAGTTAATTTTTACTTTAATGGCCTTAATAGGCCTGTTAATTGTCGGCGGGCGGGCTGCCGACTCCCGTGCTGGCCCAACATCATCGCGTGTCACTTTACACTTGTTTGGGTCGGGCACGCGCCCACCCGATGAGCGCAATATTCTGCCCTAAATTACTGCTTTATATTGCTTGAAAACAAAATAGCAGCATTGTTTTTTTCATTTCTTTCTTCACAAACAAAGCGGAGCATTTTAGATTTAATTTTTACTCCTTCTGCAGATGTTTTTGAATTTGACACTTCCCTTCAAGGGGCAGTTATAAAGCAGTGTACTTTCTAGGTCATTTCTGCTTGATTTTGGATGTTTAGATGTAATATTATTTCTATACTATTTTCCATTAACTTCATAACTGAAAAAGAAATTGTAACATTACCATAAATGCATAGTGTCTGATAGTGAAATATAGATAAGAAAACTGATGATTGAATCATACAGCACAGAATGAGGCATTCAGCCCACCCTGTTTGTGTTGGCTCTTTGAACGAGATATTCAATCAGCCTCACTCCCCTGCTCTTTCCCATAGCTTTGGATTTTTTCCCCTTTTCAAATGTATATCTAACTCTATTTTGAAAGTTACAATTGAATCTGCTTCCACCACCCTTTCAGGTAGAGAATTCCAGATCGTAACAACTCTCTGGGCAAAATTTTCCGGTCACCATGCGGGAGTGGGCCCGACACACCGGCGCGTGAAATGATGCATGATGACATCGAACGTGCATCCCAACGTCATTGTGCGCCATCGTGATATTTCGTTCAGGGGCACACGCTGGGGTTGGTTGCACACCCACCGAAATGTAAATGGCCTATTAAGGCCATTACGAAATCAATTGAGTCACTTGAGAACGCTGCCCGTCCAACCTTAAGGTTGGCAGGCAGGCTGAAAGCCCAAGTGGCCTTTGTGTTTTTCAGGAAACCTCACCCACAAGTGGGTTGAGGTTTCCTGAAGCTTTTATTAAATAAATAAATTACTTCTCATAAACATAAAAACATGTCCCCACTCATTTGTGGCACAGTCACATGAGGGGACATGTTTAAATAAATTTTTAATTCAATCCTTTAGTTATTTTAATATTCATTCAAGCTCCCTGAGGCAGCTCCGTGCCTCAGGGAGATTGCTGCACTCTTTCCGACTCTCCCTCCTTCCCTCGCCCGCACAGGTAGCGCTGAGTGCTACCGGCCGCGCATTATGCTGGGCAGGCCATAATTGGCCCGCCCGTATAAAATAACGGCGCAGATGGCGATCAGCTCCGCGCCCGCCCCCATCCGCTCCCGCCCAGCCTGCCTGCCATAGGAAAAATCCTGGCCTTTGTGTAAAACAACAACAAAAAATCTCCTCATTTCCCTTCTCATTCTTTTGTCACTTACCTTTCATTTGTGTCACTGATAGCTGACCCTCTTGCCAGCGGAAATAGTTTATTCTTATTTACTCCATTAAAACCTATCGCAATTCTGATAATAGGTCACACCCAATCTTTCTCAAATGATTGACTGGCTGTGAATTTCCAAAAATTTCTGTTTTCATTTTATAGGAGTTTATCCCATGACATGGATCTGAAGAAAGTCAAAATACGATCATTCTACAATCTCAGAATCATGACAATGGTTCTCAAACTTTTTGATTGCAGGATTCTTTTGCAAATTGATTAGTTACCAAGGACTCCCCACCATCTAAATTATAATAAACTATTGCTCATTTACATTTCTGAATGTGAACTTCATTAGTGTCAGGTTAAAAGGATTTGCATTAAATATTTCCAGAGTTGACTGAAATAGTGAATATTGACATGATTGGTGATGTGAAAACTTTTATCTTCCCTTTAGCTAGAAGGCAACCTTACAGGTTCTGCAACAGGACTGTTGAACACTTCACAACATGACACCTTCCTGCTCTTCCTGGAGTAAGATTAGATTTAGTGGTTCCTGTTGAGAACACTGACACTGTTTCAAGTGTAATCCTCTACTGCCTACAAGTCACTGCACAGCTTCTGAGTGTTTTAATTTTTTTCCTCCTACTCTGCTGTTAATCGGCTTGTCTGCACTACACTATCACTGACATGCTGCCTGGTGTACAGTACTTCCGCGATCGGGACATCACCCAGTAGCTGCAGTGACCAACAGCATGGGCCCGACCCGCAATATTGCACTAACGGATGCTGATTATTTCGCAGATGCCTTGGATAGTCTCTGCTGATCCCTGTTCTGAGCTGCTCACTCAAAACTGAGGCAAATAACTCGTATTATTTCTGTAATTCCCTCAGTCGTTCCTATAAGCATTGCCAGTTTTATTTCTCAGTAGGTTCTTTCTGAAGCTTAACTATCCTTTTACTACCAGTGTCCCCATAGAAGACCTCTCTTTTTATTGTCTTTTAAGCTTTCCTGCTCATTTTCTCTCATACTCCCTCACCCTTTCCAGTCACCCTTTTTGTAGTTTTCCTATATTTTTCATATGATGCTTAGAAAGGCAAAATATTTGAACAGACATACTGCTACTCTTTAAAACTCAGCGAAAGATTGTGACTAAATATAGAACATTACCCAGAAATCGCCTTAAAGCATAACGTAAGATCTCCCACCGCCCCCAATGCCCCGTTTCCCCCCCCCCACAACCCACCCCCACCTCTATTATGCCTGTCTTTTCCCTTTACAAATACTGGTTCAATAGATAATCTAAGAGCAGGATATGAACACATATATCACTGAATATGTTGCATTAAGTCTCATAATTATACATTATTTAGCAGTCAATGCTCATATTTTTTTACCCCATGTGATGGAGGATTAATATCTGGCACATACAAAGCCCAAGGCTGAGTGTGCAGATATTAATCCGAGTTTGTGCAATAACGCAAATGAGTACTGCCTGATGAATAATGTATTTATTCCATAGCCCTTTTGTTAGTAATGAATGAAATTCCTTTGCATTCTTCATTCTTTACCAGTAATAAAATGGCTTTTGAGATAAGAGAGATTTGCTTTTTTGGCATTGCAGTATGGCTCCATTTGTTGCTGTCGACTAGGGAGGGTAGAGTCCCTGTATCATGTATCAATTTCTGACAGGTTTTGTTTATAGTTGCTGATATAGTGTTGATTTTCCACGCAACTTTTCTTGGTGGAAACATAGAACTTTATTTACAAAACAACAGGAGTAACTACATGTGTGCGTCTAACTCTATAACTAAAGGAGAACTCTCTCCCAGAGGTTCTCCACACTGCCAACTCATTGGTTTACACAGACCATGTGATCTTACAACACAGGTTTATTCTTAAAGCTACAGTGCTATGTTTATCAGAACTATAATTACTATAATTAATATGCAATAACGCAAATAAGTGCTGCCTGATGAATATTATAATTATTGACCTTCCTTCCATCACAAGGTCAGAAGTGGGGATGTTTGCTGATAATTGCACAATGTTCAGCACCATTCATGACTCCTCAGATCCCGAAGCCTTCCATGTCCAAATACAGGAAGTGGCAAGTAACATTCCCGCCACATAAGTGCCAGGCAATGACCATCTCCAACAAGAGAGAATCCAACCATCACCCCTTGAATTTCAATGGTATTAGCATCTCTGAATCTCCCATCATCAACATCCTGGGGGTTACCATTGACCAGAAACTGAACTGGTCTAGGCATATAAACACTGTGGCTACAAGAGCAGGTCAGAGGCTAGGAATTGTGCGACAAGTAATACACTTCCTGACTCCCAAAAGCCTGTTCACCATCTACAAAGCGCAAGTCAGGAGTGTGATGGAATACTCCCCACTTGCCTGGATGAGTGCAGCTCCCACAACACTGAAGAAGCTGGACACCATCCAGGACAAAGCAGCCCGCTTCATTGGCACCACATCCACAAACATTCATTCCCTCCACCACCGATGCACAGTCGCAGCAGTGTGCACCATCTACCAGATGTACTGCAGGAATTCACCAAGGCTTCTTAGACAGCACCTTCCAAACCCACGACCACTACCACCTAGAAGGACAAGAGCAGCAGATAGATGGGAACACCGCCACCTGGAGGTTCCCCTCCAAGTAACTCACCTTCCTGATTTGGAAATATATCACCATTCCTTCACTGTCGCTGGGTCAAAATCCTGGAACACCCTTCCTAACAGCACTGTGGGTGTACCCACACCACATGGACTGCAACGGTTCAAGAAGACAGCTCACCACCACCTTCTCAAGGGCAACTAGGGATGGGCAATAAATGCTGGCTTAGCCAGTGAAGCCCACACCCCATGAATGAATAAAAAATAATTCCTTCCCGCTGAACCTTTCTGTACATTTTGTATTTACAAGGATAGTTACTCATGACATTACAATATTTACACAGGTCATGAAATTACAAGTTCAGCCTTTAAGGTGGCTTCCTGATCCATGTGGAACGTTGTAGCTCCATGACTTCCGATTCTTTTGCAGGGACCACATTCTCTGGAACTGCATCAACATCAGAACCCTCATTAGGCACAGACAGTTTGGTGTCTTCCACTCTGACAGAGACATCAGGCGTGTCTATCCTGATGTCCTTGAACTGAGTTGCTGGAAGTACAAAATGGAAAGGGCGTGGTATTCTCTACAAAACATGTGGGACCTGAGTGAACAGGACAAGTAATGGTGTATAGGAGATACACCATATACAATCAACTTAAAGGATGGTGAAATTAACAGTGCAAGGAGTAAGAAGAGAGTGCAACTTACAATGGTGAGTTCAGTGTCAAATCAGGTATAGAGAGAAAAAGAAAGATTGGATGAAGAGAAAAAGAAACAAAAGAAAAGCATCTCCACAGCATCTTTTCGATGTCTGTTTTTAATTGAGCATCAACTTTCACCTGAGGTTGCTGTGGATTATATGCTATTAGCCTCACCATTATTTTGACAGCAAACTTTGGGGCATTGTATTTCAAACCATTCCATCCCTGAAGTACAAATATGGTTCCACAATTATACTGCACAGTCCTCAGGCCCACTCACAAGTTGCTTCTACATCCTTATGCAGATATCAATTTCTAATATTCCAGTGGAATGGAAATGTAAGCACTATTTTGTACAGAGTGAATATAAGCACTGTCAAGTACATCCATTTTAAATGGATTTTTATTGAACTAGTATTATATTTCAATCTAAGGAGATCTGGTTTATTTTAAAATCCCCACACATTTTGCATTCTGCAATTATTTTACAGGTGTAAAAGCATTTATTTAAGTCTGCATCAAAATTTATGAATGTTTCAGGTATATTTTAACTGATTAAATATTAAAGAGGCACTTTTGGGTTTGGTTTTATTTGAGTGGGACTTTATAACATAAAAAATACATTTTTTTTTGACTGAGTTTCTTTAACAAAGAAAAGGGCCAGCTTTTGCTGTCAATATAACAGTAATATTTAGGTGTAGATGGTACAACAATGTTAGGCAAAGGGAAGATGTGTAGTTAAACTCAAATATCCAAAAGTTGTTGTCCGAATTGTGCTGCTCCGCCATTAGTTTTGTAAAAATTACATCTCGCTGTCTGCCTCACCATTGAAATGCATTGAGCAGCATGTAGTTGCTGTGTTTGTGCAGTAGATACAAACTAAATCAGCCACAGAAGTTAAGTCAAGTCATTTCAAACCGAAGTACCATTTTAATAATAGATTATTGTTTATTACTGCCAATCGACCACTCTGGCACTGAAAATTAATTATTAGAAGTATGGAGCCTCATTCCTTTAGGTATTAATTGTTAAAAATTTTATAAATGTCAAGGTTAAAGTGTACTTGTTTTTACTTTTCCTTTCTTGCTCTTTATTTTCTTTCACTCTCTCTCCATTTAATATTTCTTTCACTCTATTTCTTTCTGTACTTGATTTAATATTGAATTCACCCACTCTAATTACATTTCCTTCTCAGCCAGTGCGCTGTTGATTTCTTTATTTTTCAATCTCATTGGTTAAGGAGATACATAGTTGTTTGTCTTGTTCACTCAGGTCCCAG
Organism: Cetorhinus maximus; assembly: GCF_964194155.1. Taxonomy (NCBI): domain Eukaryota; kingdom Metazoa; phylum Chordata; class Chondrichthyes; order Lamniformes; family Cetorhinidae; genus Cetorhinus; species Cetorhinus maximus. The sequence goes on from NC_135879.1 coordinate 194,225,580, forward strand.
ATTTATGGCTTCACTTGATCGCTGTGCCATTACGAGCTCGCAATTTCAGCCACTTAGTGAGCAAATTTGTTTAGCACTGAAGGGTACAGGGGCGACTCTAACTAATAGCCGGTGCCATTAGATGCTCTGCTGCAGCAAAATCTGGCCCAAGTATTTTATTTTATTGTAATGTTAAACTTGTGAGCATATGGATTTTGTTGGACTTCTTCTATTCATTTTATCAAAGGTTTAAAAGAAAACTGTAATGTGTGACTGATATTATGATATATTATTTATTACACGATTAACATATGACACATTAATCAATCTTCCTGTCTTGTTATTGTGCTTATGACTGAACTGTTATCTGTTTCATGGACATTGGAGGCTTATCAAGTGAGCATTTAACATTCTATTCGAGTAATTTTATAATGAGGAACCTTTTACTATGGACCTTACTGCCTCTGGAATGCTTATTGCAGGCACTGGATCCCAAAGCTAAAAGTGTTTAATTTCCCAGTTCCTGTATTCCTCAGATTAATAAGAACAGAAATAAAAAACACCAGAAGTACAATTTGAATAAGCACAGTATAACTTTTGGGCTAACTGAATAGCTATTTCATAGAGCTGGTACATGCACGATAGGTCAAATGGACACTTTCTGTGCTGTATGGCTATATGTTCTCTATTAATCTGTCTTTTACTTATATAGAATAAAGTGCTATCATTGTCAAACACCCCAATATGCTTCATAAAGGAGAGTGGGAATTTGGAAGTGACTGAAAACATGACCGTTTAGGTAGTTTTGGTGTGTGCTTGCATTTATTTAGGTGTTGATGGTGCAGCAGGTTTGAGGCAAGATGTGCAGTTAAACTTAAATATTCAAAAGTTGGTGTTCAAATTGTACCCAATTGTGCATTAGCTTTGTAAAATTAATATCTCACTGGTGCCACGCCATTGAAATGCTTTGAAGAGTGAAGTTGCTGTATTTCTGCTGTAGATTCAAATCAAACTTACCACAGAAAGGAACATAGGAAATAGGAGCAGGAGTAGGCCATTCAGCCCCTCGAGCCTTCTCCACCATTCAGTTTCATGGCTGATCATTTATCTCAATTCCATTTTTCTGTGCTACCCCCATATCCCTTGATGTCATTAGTATCTAGAAATCTATTGATCCCTGTCTTGAACATACTCATTGACTGAGCTTCCACAGCCCTCTGGGGTAGTGAATTACAAAGATCCACTACCCTCTGAATGAAGAAATTCCTCCCCATCTCAGTCCTAAATGTCTTGCCCCTTAATCTGAGATGGTGTCCCTTGATTCTAGATCCCCCATCCAGGGCAAAAATCCTATCTGCATCCACCCTGTCTAGCCTCTTAAGGATTTTGTAAGCTTAAGAAAGTTAAATCATTTCAAGCATAAGTGCTATTTTATTAATATACTTTTCCATTACTGCCAATCAGCCATTCTGGCACTTAAAATTATTACAATTGTGGAGTCTCTGTTTGATCAGTGGTCAACAAGTGAAGATACAGGAGCAGCTAAATGACTGAAGTTGGACCTAACACAAGGAAATTTTAGGAACACCGCTCAAAGCAAGGCAACTTCTGCAACTGAAGCAAAGGAGCCTCCTGATACCAGGAGGAGATTTCATTCCAGTTATAGGGAACCGAGGAACTCAGGAATAATAGCAATGTCACAACACTGGTACCTCACTTGGAGCAGCCTATAGATCAATGCCACAAACACCATACACAAACTATCCTCCAAAGTCATTTTTTTTAATAGGATTTTTAAAAAAGTTGCTCCCAGTTTCAAAGCGAACTATGGAAACAGTGAGGCAGAAGAAAATTACAATTTTCCAATTCTCAGATACAGGGATGGTGCCAGAGGACTGGAGAATTCAACTGTTAAACCATTGTTCAAACAAGGGTGTAAGGATAAACCCAGCAGCTATAGGCCAGTCAGTTTAACCTTTGTGGTGGAGAAGTTTTTAGAAACAAAAATCCGGAACAACATTAAAAGTCATTTGAACAAGGGCATCCAGCAAGGTTTTGTTAGAGTCAAATCATGTTTAACTGACATAATTGAGTTTTTGATGAGGTGACAGAAAGGGTGGATGAGGGTAATGTAGTTGATGTGATGCACGTGGACTTCCAAAAGGCTTTTAAGAAAGTGCCACATGATAGGCTTGTCAGAAAAATTGAAGCCCATGGAATTAAAGGAACAGTGACAGTATGGATATAGGGTTGACTGAGTGACAGGAAAGAGAGGAGTTGTGAATGTTTTCAGCACTGGAGCGGTATTTACACAAGACTTCCCCAGGGGTTAGTACTAGGAATGCTGATTTTCTTGATCTATGTTAATGACCTAGACTTGGGGTATGGGGCAAAATTTCAAAATTTGCTAGTGACCCATAATTTGGATGTACTGTGAATTGTAAGGAGGATAGTGTTAGACTTTGTTGAAGGTAGCAGGGCAAGGTGAGAAAGCAACATACAAAATCTTGGCTTTAAATATAGTGGCATTGGGTACAAATAAAATATTGGTTCAGGCTGAAGTGGAATATTGTGTCCAATTCTGGGCACCACTGTTTAGGAAGAAAGTGAAGGTGTTGGAGAGGGAGCAAAAAAGGTTTATGAGAATGGTTCCAGGGATAAGGGACTTCAGTAACGAGAATAGATTGGAGAAGCTGGGGTTGCTCTCCTTAGAAGAGAGAATGTTTAGGTGAGGCATGGTAACAACAACAACATAGTCATATAGCACCTCTAACATAATCAAACATCCAGTGGTGCTTCACAGGAGCCTTTTAAAAGTAAATTTGAAACCGAGCCACGTGAGGAGATATGATGTCAGATGACCAAAAGCTTGATCGAAGAGCAGGTTGTAAGGAATTTCTTTAAGAAGGAAAATGAGGTAGAGAGGTAGAGAGGTGTAGGAAGGGAATTGCAAAGCTTGGGTCCTAGGCAACTGAAGGTGTGGTCACCCCCTACCCACAGCATGGCCTGCACCCCTGGCCCAATCTCCCACTAATAGAGTTTTGGTTAATTTCAAGATTACGTAGGGCAGAATAGGAGCAGGAGTAGGCCATTCGGTCCTTCGAGCCTGCTCCGCCATTCATTATGATCGTGGCTGATCATCCAGCTCAATAGCCTGCTCCCGCTTTCTCCCCATTCCCCTTTGATCCCTTTCGCCCCAAGAGCTATATCTAACTCCTTCTTGAAAACATACAATGTTTTGGTCTCAATTACTTTCTGTGGTAACGAATTCCACAGGCTCACCACACTGGGTGAAGAAATTTCTCCTCATCTCAGTCCTAAATGGTCCACCCCATATCTTCAGACTCTAACCCCTGGTTCTGGACTCCCCAATCATTGGGAACATCCTTCCTGCATCTACCCTGTCAAGTCCTGTTAGAATTTTATAGGTTTCTATAAGATCCCCCTCATTCTTCTGAACTCCAGCGATTATAATCCTATTCGAATCAATCTCTCCTCATATGTCAGTCCCACCATCCCAGGAATCAATCGGGTAAAGCTTCGCTGCACTCCCTCTATAGCAAGTACATCCTTCCTCAGATAAGGAGACCAAAACTGCACACAATATTCCAGGTGTGGTCTCACCAAGGCCCTGTATAATTGCAGCAAGACATCCCTGTTTCTGTACTCGAATCCTCTGGCTTTGAAGGCCAACATACCATTTTCCTTCTTTACCGCCTGCTGCACCTGCATGCTGAACTTCAGTGACTGGTATACAAGGACACTCAGGTCTCGTTGCACATTCCACTCTCTCAATTTTTAGCCATTCAGATAATAATCTGCCTTCCTGTTTTTGCTACCAAAATGGATAACCTTACATTTATCCACATTATACTGCATCTGCCATGCATTTGCCCACTCACTCAGCTTGTCAAAATCACACTGAATCATCTCTGCATCCTCCTCACAGCTCACCCTCCTACCCAGCATTGTGTCATCTGCAAATTTGGAGATATTACATTTAATTCCCTCATCTAAATCATTAATATAGATTGCGAATAACTAGGGTCCCAGCACCGATCCCTGCGGCACCCCACTAGTCACTGCCTGCCATTCGGAAAAAGACCCGTTTATTCCTACTCTTTGTTTCCTGTCTGCCAACCAGTTTTCTATCCATCTCAATACACTACCCCCAATCCCATGCGCTTTAATTTTACACACCAATCTCTTATGTGGGACTTTGTCGAAAGCCTTCTGAAAGTCCAAATAAACCACATCCACTGGCTCCCCCTCATCAATCCTACTAGTTACATCCTCGAAAAATTCCAGTGGATTTGTCAAGCATGATTTCCCTTTCATAAATCCATGCTGACTCTGTCCGATTCTGCCACTGTTTTCCACGTGCTCAGCTATTAAATCTTTTATAGTAGACACTAAAATTTTCCCCACTACCGACGTCAGGCTGACTGGTCTATAATTCCCTGTTTTCTCTCTGCCTCCCTTTTTAAATAGTGGGGTTACATTAGCTATCCTCCAATCTGTAGGAACTGTTCCAGCGTCTATAGAATCTCGGAAGATGACCACCAATGCATCCACTATTTCTAGGGCCACTTCCTTAGGTACTCTGGGATGTAGATTATCAAGCCCTGGGGATTTATCGGCATTCAATCCCATCAATTTCCCCAACACCATTTCCCTACTAATACCGATTTCTTTTAGTTCCTCCCTCTCTCTAAACCTTGTGTTCCCCAACATTTCTGGTATGTTATTTGTGTCCTCCTTTGTGAAGACAGAACCAAAGTATATATTTAGTTGGTCAGCCATTTCTTTGTTCCCCATTAAAAATTCCCCTGATTCTGACTGTAAGGGACCTACATTTGTCTTCACCAGTCTTTTTCTCTTCACATACCAATAGAAACTTTTACAATCAGTTTTTATGTTCCCCGCAAGCTTACTCTCATACTCTATTTTTCCCTTCTTAATCAATCCCTTGGTCCTCCTTTGCTGAATTCTAAACTGCTCCCAATCCTCAGGTCTGTTATTTTTTCTAGCCAATTTGTATGCCTCTTCCTTGCATCTAATACTATCTCTAATTTCCCTTGTAAGCCATGATTTGGCCACCCTTCCTGTTTTACTTATGCGCCAGACAGGAATAAACAATTGTTGCAGTTCACCCATGCACTCTTTGAATGTTTGCCATTGCCTATCCACCGTCATCCCTTTAAGTAACGTTTCCCAATCCATCATAGCCAACTTGTACCTCATATCATCGTAGTTTCCTTTATTAAGATTCAGGACCCAAGTCTCAGAATCAACTACGCCACTCTCCATCTTGATGAAGAATTCTATCATATTATGGTCGCTCATCCCCAAGGATGAGGCCTCACACAACTAGATTGCTAATTATTCCTTTCTCATTACACAATACCTAGTCAAGGATGGCCTGTTCTCTTGTTGGTTCCTCAATGTATTGGTCCAGAAAAACATCCCGTATACACTCCAGGAATTCCTCCTCTACGGTATTGTTACTAATTTGATTTGCCCAATCTATATGCATATTAAAGTCACCCATAATTACAGATGTTCCTTTATTACATGTGTCTCTAATTTCCTGTTTAATGCCATTCCCAACATCACTACAGTTTGGGGGTCTATATACAACCCTCACTAATGTTTTTTGCCCCTTAGTGTTTCTCAGCTCTACCCATACAGATTCCACATCATTGGAGCTAATATCTTTCCTCACTATTGCGTTGATTTCCTCTTTAACCAACAATGCAACTCCACCGCCTTTTCCTTTTTGTCTGCCCTTCCTAAATACTGAATACCCCTGGATGCTCAGTTCCCATCCCTGGTCACCCTGCAGCCATGTCTCCGTAATCCCGACTATATCATACCTGTTTACATCTATTTGCGCAGTTAATTCATCCACTTTATTGCGAATGCTCCTCGCGTTAAGGCACAAAGCCTTAAGGAGACCAGCCAGGAATGTGTTGGAATAGTCATGTCTAGAGATCACAAGGGCATGAATGAAGGTTTCAGCAGCAGATGAGTTGAGACAGGAGTGTAGTTGGGCAATTTTACAGAGATGGATGTAAGTGCTTTTAGTGATGGTGCAAATATGAAGTTGGATTTATCTGCATTGCTCTTGCAGAGAATTGGCATGGACACAACGGGCTAAATGGTCTCGTTCTCCGGTGTCATCATTCTATGACTCTAAGGTAAAATATTTTAAATGGAGAAGTATCAAGAAAAATGGGCTCGGGTAACTAGAGTAGATAATAGCTAAGGTTATTTTATTTAAAATTACAGAGGGAAAAGGAAGGCCCAGTAACTGAAAGCAAAAAGGAATGGCAGGATAAGCACAAGTAAAATGTTTATAATTTAATGTATTCAAGGTATTTTGTTTATGGGTTGCTTCTGTGTTATTTAGGTATTACTATTCAGTTTAAGTTTATAGGAGTTATTTTGGTGAAGGAATGAAAATAGTCGCTAAATGGGTCCTGTGCTGGTAAGACAAGTCTGTTTGAAAATCTGGATTAAGCTGTAAGTTTGGTTCTAATTGCTGATTATTCTTAAAATAAGGGTTAACAGGAGCACCTGATATTGATGTAACAACTGTTGTAACTCTGATACAGCGTCACATGGGGCTGAATTTTCTGGTTGGTGGAAAGGGGCGGAACGGGAGTGGGCAGGCGCGGACCCGATCGCTGCCCGTGATCAGGTCCATGCAGCCATTTTACGTGGGTGGGCCAATTAAGGCCCGCCCAGCGTAATGCACGACTCCCGAGGACAGCAGGAGTGGGCGGGCGGCGGCGGGAGTGCACTGACTGCTGGGTCCAATGGCGACCCGGCGGCCTGTTTATATGAAGCACTGGCAGCCTTTGCAAGGCTGCTCACAATGGCAAGTGGAAGGGCTCACCAGAGGGCTTCTGGTGGGCAGGCCAGTCCGGAGGGTCGGCCAGCAGAGCAGGCCAGGCTGGAAGGCAGGGCAGGGCAGCGGGACAGGCCAGGCCAGAGGGTAGGGCAAGGGGCCAATGTGCCCCTCATTTCTGAGATGACTGCCTTGTTGCCCTCCTTGAGGGAGGTAGTACGGTGGCCGGTGTTGGCTCTCCAGGATGGGAGGAGGAGGCCCCCCCACACATGACGAAACATGCCTGGGAGGAGGTGTTGGAGGTGGTGAGCTCCCGCAATGTGGTGCGGGGCACCTGGATCCAGTGTCACAAGCACTTCAATGACTTGTTGCGCTCGGGAAGGGTGAGTACCATGTTGGCATTGGTCATGTAACCCAGAAGGTCCGCTTAACCCCTGCTACCCTCCCCCCTCCCCCAAGCCTGAGTGCAGTGACTGCATTGAATCATTGATGGTGTGTGCTGGGTGGGCCAGCAGATATTGCCCATGCTGAGGTCAGCCTGAGAGGGTGATGAAGAGATGTGTTTTGCCCCCGCAGCATCTGTTATAATGTAACTGTGACATGTGACTGGTTTGGGGGCAACCTGGAGGAGCTGCACCTTGGCGCGGTGTTTGAACTCCAGGACATGTCCAAGTCAGGGTGGTGACATGCTGGGAGGGGAGCTTCAAGTTTGCGAGGCACCGATCGATCTGCTGCGCTTTGCACTCCATGTGCTTGTGCCTCCTTGCTATGGAAGGATATACCGTGTGGTGCCTAATGTGATGTAGGCAGCATGTGTCCAAGGGCCAGGGGGGTTGTGTGGGAGGAACAGGCCTAGAATCTTTGTGTGAGTGTTCGGCAGCAGTGGGGTGAGGAGGCTCTGGAGCGCTGATATGTCCCACTCTGGTTGGGGTGGGCCGTGCGCAAAGAGAGTCCATGTGCAATTTGCACTAATCCATGCTCGTCTCTCATTTTCAGAAGAAGAATGTTCACAATACGGCAGAGCATGTGAGGACTGGTGGTGGCCAGGCACAGATCGTCATTCTTAGCCACTTCGAGCAGGAGGCCCTGGATCTGGAGAGGCGCCATGCGCCCAGATCCACTAGTGTTGGTGAGGCTGGGGTGCCACGGCCAGGTACTTATGCCCAAAAGTGAGGTCAGCATTGTTCTCCCAACGGCCATAACAGTGCTGAATGTTCAGTGATTTAATTTTGCAACATGGTTTGACCATTGGTTATGGAAGGATGAGCACATAATGATCCGGGGGACAGGGATGCACTTTATCATTGTCTCCACGTTAACTGATCCACTGTCCTTGCTCTTCCTTTCAGCATCATCGGAGCAGGGCTGGGAGGAGGAGCAGCAGAGGCCCCCTCTCACACCTGAGGGACCTGAAGTCTCACCAGTGTCACACCATTTCTGCGAGGCAAGCACCAGCGCAGATATTAGCATCTCGGTGAGAATTAGAACATCAGCAAGTGTCCTGGGGCACAGTGGTGAGGGCACTTCACAATCAGTGGAGGAGCTGGCAGAGCCAGAGAGTGCCCATGGCGCCAGCAGTCGGAGGACTGCAGGGGACCAGGCACATGCTCAGTCTGTGCCGATAATGTGCCTCTGGAGTCGTCCGTAATGCAGCAGGTGCAGGAAATGCAGATGGGAGCATCTGGTTGAGATATATGAGGCTATGCTTGGCTTGGTCTCCGTGGTGGAGGAGTCTACGCCGACGATCGCCGAAGCAATGAGCCACATGTCCGAAAGCCATGCGTCCTCCATGGAGAGAGTGGTGACTCTCATGGAGATGCTACTCCAGGAGACCTGCCAGGGCTTCCTAGGGATGCGCTCTGACCAGCAAACCCTCACATCGGAATTGACCTCAGCTGGTCAGTCTCAGTGTGGGAGATGCTCTGGTCACGAAGTTTCCCAGCTCGGTGCCCATCCATCCACAGTGAGCAGGGAGGTCTGAAGCGACCTCATGTCTGCACAGCAGCTGCCTGGCGTCACTGCGGGCACCTCTCAGGGCGGTCCAGATGAGGGTAGCAGCTCCTTCGCCCCTCTCCCAGTGACCATAGCATCCGGTGAGGCTGCGATGACTGGGGAGATGCCAGCTGTGGAACTGGCTGCTCCCTCCCAGGCGGGGCCAGCACAGGCTCCACGGACCAGAGGACGAACACCAAGGTCATCGAGGCCAACAGGACAGCAGAGTCAGCAGCCTGTCTCAGATGCCACTCCGAGCGATGGGGCAGCACCAAAATGTAGCACTCGGAAACGAAAACATAAGGCACCTTAGGCACAGCACGGGTTTCTCACTGGTGCTTTTTTGTCGGCCCGAGATGAGGTCTTTATTATTTGCTTTGATTTGTAACCAAATTGTCTTTTTTTTAAAATAAGTTGGTTTGCTTGACGTATCAAATTCAGATATGTCACCATGGCTGAGGCTGCCTCTTTTCTTCTGCATGTGTATGGTTTCCAAAACTGTAATGAGTGCTTTATTGGACATTCAGCTTTATTAACAAGGCCCTTAGTTACTGTTCATAACCTGGAAGATTTTGCGCTTAGGTATCGAGTATCGAGTCTACAGCCCAGGCTTGTCCTGGTGGTCCATCTGTGGTGTGCCAGCTGAAGGTTTGTTGTATTAAAGTCTCCCACATGTCCCTGCCTCCCTGGAGTATGCCTGGGTCAGCGTCTACCGCTTCAGCATTTCCCTGTATATGCTTATCCTCAGACTCACTGCTGGACTCATCATGTGCAGCCGCAGCCACTGCGTTGACGTCATCATCGTCCACTGCATTTCCCCTTTCCAGAGCAAGATTGTGGAGAGTGCAGCATGCAACCACTATCAGTGACACATGATCTGGGGGGTACTGGAATGCGCCCCCTGAGCGGTCCAGGCATTGGAAGCGCATCTTGAGAAGACAGATGGTTCTCTCCACCACAGCCTTTGTGGTGCCGTGGCTCCTATTGTACCGCTGCTCAGCTTCTGTTCTTGGATGGCGGAGAGGTGTCATGAGCCACCTTCTGAGGGAATAGCCCTCGTCACCCAGCAGCCATCCATCAAGTCGGGCTGGAGCACTGAAGAGCCCCAGCACCTGGGAGTGTCTGAGGATGTAGGCATCATGGGAGCTGCCTGGGTATCTTGCACAGATTTGTAGAATCTGCATCCTGTGATCACACACTATCTGCACGTTCATGGAGTGGAATCCCTTCCTGTTGACAAAGGCACCGGGCTCACCTGCTGGTGCCTTGATGGCCACATGTGTGCAGTCGATTGGACCCTGGACGCAGGGAAAGCCAGCAACGGTGCCTCCTTCGGCACTGCACCTCAGACATATTGAGGTAGCTGCTTCACCACCTGTATACCCTGGCAGCAGGATGGTGGTGTCTTCTGCGGCCCCTTCTGCCTTGGACCACCTCTTGGCCCTGCGCCCCTTGTGCTTGCGCCTCTCCTCCCAAAGGTGGCTCCCCTGGAGGCTGAATATGGACTCCTGGCCTCCTCCCACTTCTAGCCCTCCCTTCCTCCTCAGAGGAGCTGCCTCCAGTGGACAGTTCAGCTCTCATTCCCAGGCTAAGGGCAGACTTCCTGAAATCTGCAGGCCCAGAAAAGATTAACTCACTGCAGTGTGCTGACCTGAATGTTAAGAGTCCAGGAAAAGCAGCTGGTATGTGTTCTGAAGTACTGCAGATCACACAGGCAAGTTTGAAAAACTTTCAAAAATAAATGTGACTGTGCACACTCGCGACCCTCATGAGTCCTCTTATCCCACCTGTGGATGAGGGTAATACAAATGTGTCCTATCCGCCTGTCCATTGTGCCGGTGCGCCGACCCGAAGATTGCATGTGCGCCTAAACATCAGCGTCAATTGCTCAGTCAAGAGCCTTAAGTGACCTGTTAATTAATGGCGGGCGCACGTCAAACATCATTGCATGCCTGCCCAGTGAAATATCGCGATGACGCACGGTGACATCGGGACGCTCACTCATGCGTCATTTTACGGGAGCTTAGGGTAAGCCTGGAGTCTGCATTGCTAATCTCAGTACCATTCCAAAGCGCTGAAGGCTCATAACAGGCTCAGCACTGAGACACTTAGAGGAAGAGTTTCTCCAGATATAGGACAACTTCAGGTTTGCATAAGAAGGAACAGAAGGATCTGGGCAATGCTTTGCTGTATGCAGTAGCAACCATAAGAGATGATGTTATTACAAGACAGAGCGCGGAATCGTCCCAGATTTGCACTAAATATGGTAGCCTGCGGGGAAAAAGGACGTCTTACCTGCCAGCTGCAGTGGCAGCTTTTCATGCTGTATGGTCCCAATCCTGGCTCATTAGCCCCTCATAGAACTCCTTCCTCTCTTGGAACTCCTTCCTCCTTCTGGACATCGACTTTCCAACTTCCTTGAGCTACTTCGCAGTGGAGTCATGTCCTTAATGATCTACCCAGGATGCGATGGATGTTCCTCCAGGGTCCCGTTGCCATTGGACTCCAGCATGTTCTGCTCCTCAGATGTCCATGATGTGAGCAAGGCCCTGACGTCAGTCCCGATTTCTGCACATCACACTTATCAAGATGTGTTCTGCACTGGCGTATTTTCCTGCTGATGTGGGCGGACAATCCAATGTGGGGGGATGATTCTGGCAAGCTGGGCTTATAATAATATGCAGATGTATTACAATGAGGTTCCCAACATCCAACGGCAGGCAATGTGGCCCACCATTGACGGGCAGAGTGGACTACTGCAAACTGGTTTCACAATATCATGAAATTGATTTTTGGCCTTCTTGCCACATTGTCTGCTTATGCTGCCAAAGATGCCTGATGCCAGTGGGCATGCAAAATTCCACCCAGAGTGTTGATGAGGCTTCATGCTCATACAATGAAGTCCTCTAGGCATTTGGTTTGTTGTTCAGTGTTTGAAAAAATTTGATCATTAAGCGAGCGAAACTTATTCAGAGGAGGCAAAAACCAAGGGACTCCATGGATTCATTAGCAAATGACCTGTACGGACTTGCGGAGTATTGCGACTATGGGATCTTCAGAGATGAATTAATACATGACTGTATAGTAGGAGTGTTTAGGATTAAACACTTTCAGACCTTTTACAAACAAGGGAAGACTTAACTCACAAAACCTGTGCAAATAGCATGACAGACCGAGCTTAAGAAGCTAAGCAGAGTAGTTGTTCATGAGGAAAGTGATGTCCTTTGGAAAAGAAATAGTGAAGCCATTCAATATGTTGGACAAAAAAGAGAAAGCACAGTGAAGCAAAATCCTGCAAAATTGGGAAAAAGTATGCCAACCGCCATCTTGAAATGCTCATGGTGTGGCAGTAAAACCCTGCACAAGCGGGAAGAATGTGCAGCAACGGGAACAAAGTGCCACAATTGAGGGAAGTTCGGACATTTCAAAAGTGTCTGTCCATCTAAAATACAGGTAGCACACAGGAAGAAAGAGAAAATAATGAAACCAAGTCAACACCAAGAAGTGAAAGAGCCACAGAAAAAACAAATACCCTTCATAGAAGAAGCTAAAAAGTCGAAAATAATTATTGGAGCATTAAATTAGAAGGTGACGGTTGCCCCACAGAATTCAAGCTAGACGCTGGCACAGGTGTTTCAGTATTATCTGATGAACTAAAGTGGGTTAAAAATATTATGCTACAGCAGCCACCATCCAGTTGCAAGTTCCAGGAGGGATAACACTGAAAGTAATAGGCCAACACTTGGCAAGATTGCGATATAATAATGAAGAAATTGTGGAATCCCTGTATGTGATAAAGAACCAGGAGTCACCATTGTTGAGCAGACAGGCATGTTTGCAGTTGAAGTTCATTTACAAGGTTGATGCAATTGCTAACAGTAATGTTTTCAGGAATGAATTTCCATCCCTATTTTCAGGCTTGGGAAAACTGAAGACAGAATATCACATAATCCTATGTGTCTCTTCACAAGACCATAAGACATAGGAGCAGAAATTAGGCCATTCGGCCCATCAAGTCTGCTCCGCCATTCACTCATGGCTGATAAGTTTCTCAACCCCATTCTCCCGCCTACTCCCCGTAACCTTTGATCCCCTTACCAATCAAGAACTTCACAGTGAGGAAGGTCCCTCACTCACTCTTAGATGAAGTCAAGAGCAAGATTGAACACACGTTATAACAAGGTGTCATCTCTCCAGTAATTGTACCGATGAAGCGGTATTCTGGAATGGGCACAGTACCAAGTCTAATGGTTCAATTAGAATCTGTGTAGACTTGATGCAAGTCAGTAGAGTGCAAGATCCACCCAATGGCATCAAATTGGCAAAAAGCACCCTTTTCACAAACTGGATGTGTACAGTGGTCTACAGCGACAATGAATCAAGATTGTTAACTACCTTTATCACTCCATTTTGATATTATTGTTTTTAACAGGTTACTATTTGGAATTGCTTCTGAATCTGATATATTCCAAAGGACGATGTCTCAGATCCATGGAAGCCGTAATATGCCAAGTGGGCATCATTGATAAGACCAACAATAAAATTCTTAGGGAACATTGTGCAAGGAATTGTGACCAACCCACTGAAAACTAAAGTGATTCAAGATTTTCCACAGCCCAGAACCATTGCAGCATTACAAAGATTCTTGGCCTGATAAATCAAGTGGACAAGTTCTTACTGAACCTAGCGGAAATCATCAAGCCATTACAACAAGAGAGACAAGGTCAACAGAGGTGCTGGAACGTCTACCAGCAAAACGCTTTTGACAAAATCAAAAATCTCTAAATATCACCAGATATACTAGCACACGATTACCTAGGGTTGCCAACAATTGTAGAAGTGGATGCATCATCTACAAGATGCATTGCTGTTTTTAATTTTTAAAATGAACAAAGAACGCCAATGTATTATGCCTTGAGATCTCTTACGGAGACAGAGAAGAGGTATGAAACCATTGAAAAAGAAGCTTTGGCAACCACATGATCCTGCGACAAGTTCTCCAATTATGCCCTGGGTTTAAAAATCAAAATTGAAATGAACCACAAGCCTTTGGTTACTCTCCTTAATCCAAAGGAAATTTCAAAAATGCCACTGAGAATTCAAGGTTTTTGACTGAGATTCATGAGATACGATTCCGTAACTGAGTATGTCCATGGAAAGTACCAAATGACTGCAGATACATTGTCAAGAATTCCAGTGGAAGGAGTACAACTGGTAGATTTCAATTTTATTGATGAAGTGGAAGCAAATACTTCGCTCATCGCAAAATACTCACCAGTCACTAAGAAAAGACTATAAGAAATTAAGCTAGCATAACAGCAGGGTGATGAATGGCTGAAAATAAAAGAGTATTGCCAGAATGAATGGCCAGCATACACTCCAAATAATTCTGTACTTGGTCAATATTTTAAGCAAAGGAAAAATCTTACCATCATCAATGAACTGTAGAACCATAGAAAAGTTATGGTGCAGAAATAGGCCATTCAGCCAGCCAAAAAGAGAAAAAAGAAACAAGCTGCTCATTTTAATCCCACTTTCTAGCACCTGATCTGTAGCCTTGCAAGACACAGTGCTTCCGATGTAGATCCAGGTACCTTTTAAATGAGTTGAGCATTTCAACCTCAACCACCATCTTAGGTAGTGAATTCCAGACACCCACTACCCTCTGGGTGGAAAACGCTTTTCCTCATATCCCCTCTAATCCTTCTACAATCACCTTAAATTTATGCCTCCTGGTAATTGACCCCTCAGCTAGAGGAAACAAATCTTTCCTGTCTATCCCATCTAGGACCCCATAATTTTGTACACCTCAATTAGGTCGCCCCTTAGTCTCCTTTGTTCTAAGGAACACAACTCTAGCCTACCAAATCTCTCCTCATAGCTGCAATTTTCAAACCCTGGCAACATTCTTATAAATGTCCTCTGCACTCTCTCCAGTGCACGGACAATTTTTTGTGTCATCAGCAAATTTCTCAATCATGCCTCCCACATTTAAGACTAAATCATTAATATATACAATGATCAGCATGGGCCCCAACATTGAGCCCTGTGGAACACCACTGAAAACCGTTTTCCATTTGCAAAATCATCCATTGACCATTACCCTTTGTTTCCTGTCACTGAGCCAATTTTGGGTCCAACCTGCTACCTTCCGCTGTATCCCATGAGATCTCACTTTCCTGACCAGTCAGCCATGTGGGAACTTGTCAAATGCCTTACTGAAATCTATGTAGACAACATCAACTACACTACCCTCATCAATCCTTTTTGTTACTTCCTCAAAAAAAATTCTATTAAGTTAGTAGGACATGATATTCCCCTAACAAAACCATGTTGACTATCCCTGATCAATCCATGCCTTTCTAAGTGACAGTTAATCCTGTCTCTTAGAATTGTTTCCAATCATTTGCCCACCACTGAAGTCAGACTGACGGGCCTGTAATTTTCTGCCTATCCCTCACACCTTTTTAAAATAATGGTACAACTTTTGCAGACCTCCCACCCTCTAGGATCTCGCCTGTATCAAGTGAGGATTGAAAAATGATCCTCAGGGCATCTATTATTTCCTCCCTGATTTCCATCAAAAGCCTGGGATACAATCTATCTTGCACTGGTTATTTATCCACCTTCAAGAATGCCAATTCCTCCAGTATTTTCTCTCTCACTATGCTTATTGTATCTAATATTTCACCCTCCTCCTCTTTAACTAGAATGTCTGCATCATCCGTATCCTTTGTGAGGACAAAGTACTCTTTGAGAACCCTACCCACATCTTCTGCATCAACCCACAAGTTGCCATGTACACCCTTGATAGGCCCTAACTTTTCCTCAGTTATTCTCTTGCTCTTAATATACTGGTAAAACATCTTAGGATTTTCTTTGATTTTACATGCCAATATTTCTCGTATCCTCTCTTTGCTTTCCTAATTTCCATTTTTACTTCACTCCCGTATTTTCTATATTCCTGTAAGTTTTCTACTGTATTATGTCTTTTGTGACTGTCATAAGCTTTCTTTTACTGCTTTATCTTGACCTGTATGCTTCTGGATAACCAGGGGGCTCTAGATTTGGCAGTATCACCCTTTTTCTTTGTGGAGACATGTCTACACTGTGCCTGTAGAATTTTGCCTTTGAATGCCTCTCACTGACTTGACACAGTTTTTCCTTCTAATAGCTGGATCCAGTCCACTCTCCCCAGCTCATCTCTTAGCTTTGTAAAATTTGTCTTCCTCCAAATTAGAACCTTTACTCATGTTCTTTCTTTGTCCTTTTCCATAATGATGATGAGTCTAACTATATTATGGTCACTATCTCCAAAATGGTCCCTCATTGCTACTACATCCATTTGCAGAGCTTTATTTCCTAATACTAAATCTAGGAGCAGAATATTACGCTCAGTGTGTGGGTGCCCACCCGACCCGCCCGAGTGTAAAATGACGCGTGATGATGTCAGGCATGCATCCTGACGTCATCGTGCAGTCTCACGATATTTCATTCGGCGGGCGTGTGCCGGAGTCGGCTGCATGCCCGCCGATAATTAAAGGTCCTATTAAGGCCATTAACAATCTAATTAAATTCAAATCTACGCTGCCCGTCCAACCTAACGGTTGGCGGGCAGGCGAAAAGGCCAAGCAGCCTTTACAGTTTTTAGGGAACCTCATCCACGAGCAGGATGAGGTTTCCTAAAGCAAATAAGCATTAAAAAAAAACTTCATTTTTGAATTAAAAACATGTCCCAGCTCGTGTGACAGAGTCATGAGGGGACATGTTTTATTAAATTTTTATTCTCTTCATTTTTTTTTACACAGTGCTTTAATCTCCCTGAGGCAGCGCCATGCCTCAGGGAGATTGAATCACTCTCTCTCGTGCATGCATGAACTACAAGCTCATTCCAGGCCTCCCTCCTCCCTTCCACTCACACAGGCAGCACTCAGTGCTGCTGCTCGTGATCCATGCTGGGTGGTCCTTAATTGGCCTGCCTGCATGAAATTGCGGTGCGGAGCTGATCGCAGGCGGTGGTCGGCTTCCCGACCGCTCCCGCCGAGCAACCCAGCCAAGGGCAAAATCCTGCCCTAGAATCGCGTCTCCTCACGTTGGGCTTGTTACGTGCCAGCTAAAAACGTTCTCTTGAATGCAGGTCAAGAATTTTGCACCCTCTGGGCCCTTCACACTGTTCATACCCCAGTTGATAGTGGTGTCTTCTGGTGCAATGGGTAGAGTCCCTGCCTCTGGGCCAGAGGGTTTGGGTTCAAGACTCTGCTAGGACTTGATGGCCAAGGAAGGTGTGATCATAACACAGCCAAATAGGTTGAGTGTCCACCTGCAAATCCTTCCAACACAGGCAGGGGTTAAAAGCAGGAGAGATTCCTGGTCAGCCATGTGTTAGAAAGAAAGTTGGAGCCTCTATTATCACTATCCATAGCTCCAGACTACAACATGCATGTTGCCACAGCAACTTGGACTCCTTAGAACTAGGGGACACAGTTTAAAAATAAGGGGCCTCCCATTTAAACAGAGATGAGGAGAAATTCTTACTAAGGTGATTTAGACAGGTTGAGTGAGTGGGCAAATACATGGCAGATGCAGTATAATGTGGATAAGTGTGAAGTTATCCACTTCGGTAGGAAAAACAGAATGGCAGAGTATTATTTAAATGGTGATAGATTGGGAAATGTTACGAACAAGGACCAAGAGTATGCTATTCAGACCCTTGAGCCTGCTCCGCCATTTAATAAGATCATGGTTGATCTGATAGTAACCTGAAAACTGCACCCACCTATCACCCCCTTGCTTACCAAGAATCTATCCACCTCTGCCTTAAAAATATTTGAAGACCCTACTTCCACCATCTTTTCAGGTAGAGAGCTCCAAAGACTCACAACCCTCTGAGTGAAATAAAATTCACCTCATTTCTGTTTTAAATGGGCGACCCCTTATTTTTAAATAGTGACCCCTAGTTCTAGATTCTTCCACAAGAGGAAACATCCTCTCCATATCCACCCTTTCAAGACCCCTCAGGATCTTATATGTTTCAAACAAGTCACTTCTTACTCTTCTAAGTTCCAGTGGATACAAGCCTAGCCTGCCCAACCTTTTCTCATATGACAACCCACCTATTCCAGGTATCAGTCTGGTAAACCTTCTCTAAACTGCTTCCAACGCATTTACATCCTTCTTTAAATAAAGTGACCAATACAGTACTCCAGATGTGGTCTCACTAGTGCCTTGTGCAACTGAAGCATAACCTCCCTACTTTTGCATTCAATTCTCCTCGCAATAAATTATAACATTCTATTAGCTTTCCTAATTGCTTGCTATACCTGCATACTAGCATTTTGTGATTCATGCACTAAGACACCCCCCTTTGCACCTCAGAGCTCTACAATCTCTCATCATTTAGATAATATGCTTCCCTTTTATTCTTCCTGCCAAGATGGATAGTTTCACTTTTCCACGTTATATTCCATCTGCCAGATCTTTGCCCACTCACTTAACCTACCTATATCTGTTTGTAACCTCCTTATGTCCTCTTCACAATTTACTTTCCTACCTATCTTTGTGTCACAGCATATTACTATTCCAGATGCTTTATAATGATCAGACTAAACAACATCAATATGAAGACAGGCATTACATCATTGAAAAGAATATTCTTAACCCATGGCATCCCAGGTGTTGTGAGCTCGGACAACAGTCCTCAACCTGCAAATGAACTATTTCGTAACTTTGCACAAGAATCTGGGTTAATGCATGTGACTAGTTCACCTAGATATTCCCAATTGAACTAAGAAGCAGAAAGAGGAGTGTGAACAATCAAGGAATTGATGAAAAAGAACAAAGATATTAACCTAGCCCTTCTTAACTACAGAACCTCATCGCTTAAAAAAAAGGCTTCTCGCCACCAGAACTATTGATGGGAAGATGGCTGCAAACACAGCTTGCAGCTCTACAACAAACGCTACAATCTAACATTACCTCAGATGATCATGAGAGAGTTAGGAAGCATGAGGAACAACAAAGAGATTGTCATTGTTGGGATTTTGTTGGCCAAGCAGTCAGAAAACCAGCGGGGAACTCCGTTCCCTGGGGGAGGCCCGACAAAATCAAGTGCCCTTAAACTATTTTATTGGTCACCCTCAGGCCTTCCCCATGATAGAGGTCCCCGGCGGTAGAAGTCCTGCCAGCCAATCAGAGGCTGGCACTTCGTCATTACCGTCAGCAGCAGCGAGGTCTTTTGGCACTGCACCCACCAGAGGCCCAAGCTTTCAGTAGCCACCCCCTGCCCAATGCCAGATACCTTGATCAGGCACCGAGTGCATGATAGTGAGGGGCACCTCCGACCCCGGAGGCCACTGGTAAACCTGATAGGTTTTGTTGGATGGTCTTCTGGGAGTGCAGGAAACCCATGTGGCCTCCATTTAACCCCTGAACCACCACTCAATTGCAGTGGGTTCAGGGATAATTGGTTGTCAATTGGTTCATTAATGAGTCTAACAGACATCCTGCTGCTGCTGCCCAGGAATCCCGCGTCAGCCTCTTCTGCCCACCGACTTAATCAGGGGAGGTTTTCCAGCTATAAAAACAAAAAACTACTGCGGATGCTGGAAATCCAAAACAAAAACAAAAACAGAATTACTTGGAAAAACTCAGCAGGTCTGGCAGCATCGGTGGAGAAGAAAAGGGTCATTGGACTCGAAACGTCAACTCTTTTCTTCTCCACCGATGCTGCCAGACCTGCTGAGTTTTTCCAGGTAATTCTGTTTTTGTTTTTGCTGAGGTTTTCCAGCTGCTGGGAGACTGACTCAGGGCCCCTCTCACAATTACCTGGGCCCGACCACTCTAGTTTGTGCCGTGACGGGCAGTGTACTTTGCAACCCCATTGCCCTCCCCCCCACCCACAACCCCTGCCTCCACCCTACCATCACCTGTCACTTATGAGAAGCACTCAATATCATCCCAAATGGTTCATCTGGTTTATTATAGATATCTGATCTCACCTGGGCTCGTGATATTTTTGTGGGGTCGGGCTGTAAGCTTTACCAATTGGGCATGGTGTTGGTGTAGGGTTAAGCAATTTCACCAAAATCCAGCCCAGGTTTTGTGGAGCAGTGTATGTAGAATTCACTTGTCAACTTCCCCTGAAGGTGTGCAGTGGGGTGGCTGACAGATAACAGCAGGTTTCAGGATGGCCCCGGACTGAGTGAAAGGGTATACGGGTTCTTGAACATGGAATTGGATGTCCTGGCGGAGGAGATCCAGAGCGGGAGGGATGTTCTGTACCCACAGGTAGACTGGACTCCACCTCACCCTCCTTTCTGTCTTGACCCCTGATCCTCTCTTCTTCAACAGTTGTTGCTGATCCTCCTTCCATTCATTCTGCAGACCGAGGGGGACCCCTAGCAAAATGCTGGTGACTAAACACTTTGTTTCTCCTGGTGACTCCTTCATTCTTATTAGGTGAAGTCCCCAGAGAATTTCCAGAATAAGTATTGATAGAACATTGGTAAAGTCTTGAGAAAGTGTCCCAGAAGGACTCCTGGGGTGCTTCAAAAGTTCTCTTCAAACCTCCAGCACCAAATGAATAGTGAAAGCTGAGTACGCCTTTAGATATTCTCTACAAGGGCTAGTTTACTCACAATCAGCTGGTCACTGTTAGGAGACAGTTAAGTCAAACGCTATCCACCAAATTGTTTTGCAGCCTCCTTAATGAGCACTTACGGACAGGTTAAGTAGCAATCAGCCTCTTAACAATCCTCCAGGAAGCAATTTCTAGCGCAAGCTCCGTGAAGGAAGACCTCGTTGGACTTTGATTCTGGACTCCAGACTCATGTGAAACAATAATTCTTTTCTCTGTGGTCCTTGTCCTGTAAATCTCTTTTCTCTGTCCCTCTTTTACTGTATGAGTACAAAGGAGGCAAAGCTGCTACCCTCCCCCTGCGTTTTGAATGCTTGCAAATAAACCTACCCTTGGAGTTTGCCCTATCTCAAGTTTGCTGTGGGGTTATTACTAAAAATTGGATCGCACTAAAACTGAAGGGCTGGAAAATACGCCACCACTTATAAAGGGGGAAGCAAATCAAAAAACACCTTTCTGTTTACGGACAGGTGGCGAGAGGAGAAATCAGAGCTGTTTAAAGTAAGCCCGTAACAGGACCTAAAATCTTCAGGTCTCCTGACATTTCAGCATGAGTGCCAGACTGCTGCCATCAATGACCTCTGGCACTAATCCCTCAGATGATCAATGTTGTGGTGCTATGTACTGACAGACATTGTTGTGCATCACTGCCCGTCAGCTTGTACAACTAGCTACAAGATATTCCCATCTATTGATGTTGATTTTATATAACTAGATGGTATGCTTGAACATGTGCTTGTGAGGCAAATGTTATGACTTACTGCTTTCAGGACAAAGAATAAAGTGCATACTGAATGTTCAGGTGTGCGGGCAGTGTTCCTCACATGAATTCCTATCCATTCAAAGCTCTATTCTGAGCATACTGATTCATTAAATCTACCCTGTATCTCATTACTGATAATCCTCTTACCATTTACTTTATTTCAGCTTTTAGTACAGGTTGTGGCATTTTGTCACATTCCACACATCAGTGTAGTCATGTTCTCATTAGTATGCTGTCAATGCTGGTGATCAGTCCTGGATAAGCAACGATTTCCTCCAACTGAATATTAGAAAGATTGAAACCATGGTCCCTGGTTCCTGCCACAAACTCTAATACCTAGCCACTAACTCTATCCCTCTCTCTGGCCAGAGTCTGAGGCGGAACCATAATATTTGCAACCTTGCCATCCTATTTGACTCTGAGATGAGCTTCCAATATTCACACATCTTCAACCCTACCTCAGCTTATCTGCTGCTCAAACCCTCAACCATGCCACATCCTATTTTGACTATTTCAATGCTCTCCTGGCTGGTATCCAACCAACCACTCTCCATAAACTTGAGCTCATCCAAAACTTTACTGCCATTTTCTAACTTGCTCCGAAATGCTATGCACCCACTGCCCCTGTGCTCATTGGCCTACATTGGCTTCCAGCCCAGCAATACTTTGATTTTAAAATGATCTTCCTTGTTTTCAAAACCTCCCATGGCCTTGTCCCTCCCTTGCTTTGTTATGTCCTCTACCCCTGCAATCCCCTGGGTTCTCTACGCTCTTCCAATTCTGCCTAATGCACATCCCCAATTTATATTGCTCTAGGATTGGTGACTGTGCCTTCAGCTGCTTAGGCACTAAGATCTGGAATTGCACACCCACCACACCCCCCCACCAACCACACCGCCCCCCCACCACCCCTCAATCCCCACCCCAAAACTCTCTACCACTCAAGCTCTGCAATATGAGAAATGCTACTATCTCAGATTTTATTCCAAAAAACTAATGAAGTTAAGCAGTACTAAAATAACCTGTGATAAGATCTATTTTTTTTTCTGACACTGGCACCAATTTGATTGCTTTGATTTCAGCTTAGTGCCCCTGGTACCCTCCCCCTTCCAAGTAGGCAAGAGTGAAAGAGGCAGGACAAGTAGCGTGACATTATCTGTCCAAGCCTCAAATAGTGACCCCGCATTGTATGAAGAAAGGCATTTCATCGTTTCCATGAGCTGAACTCAACAGGAATGGAGCATGGAACCGTTTTAAACATCAGTTCATGGTCATTGTCCATGAAATAGTCTGTTGCCATAGGAAAACTGGTCTATTTAGGAACAGATCCCTTCCTTCAGGATTTCTGGTATTTTCAATCAGCACTTACGTTTCTCCAATATTCCAGTATGGTTCCACTGTTTGAATCCACTGCTCTTAAGAGACCATCCCAGCTGCATTCCAAATGCACCCACATTATCCAGAAACTACCCCTCCAGAAACTGGGATGGGATTTTAGAATGGGAAGAAGTTCCTCTCCAGATTTGGAACACTGGAACATCAGGCACATGGAAATTCAGGACCATTTTCTTTGAAAATGTTTTACATAATTTTGTTTGGTAAAATTGCTTAACCCTACACCACCATGCTCAATTGGTAAACTTTCAGCCCGACCCCACCAAAATATCACGAGTCCAGGCAAGATCAGATGGTTACAATAAGCCATATGAACCATTTGGGAAGATATTGAGTGCTTCTTAGAAGCAACAGGTGATGGTAGGGTGGAGGCAGGGGTTGTGGGTGGTGGGGAGGGCAGTGGGGTTGCAAAATACACTGCCCAGCAGTCACTTGGAGTAGATGCAAAAATAATGGAAGCCAACCTATTGTCCATTTTCATTATGGGAGCCTATAATGTTCTGGGGTATTCTAGGAGAAAGCATAAACTTTGACACTCTTTCGATCCCAATTTTGCCCCTCCATTCACCTGGAAGTCAATACCTAGCCAGTTTTGGGGTCACTCAGGGTGATGGAGGTGGGAACAATGCGTTATGTCATCCCATTGGCTCCACCATGATGCTCCTCCAATGGGGCAAATGGGACTCTCCAATGTGAATTCCCAAAGATGGATCTTCAGCATGGAGATACTACTAAATTTCCTGTCTCTGACTGTCCATTCCACCCCGATTCCACCAGAATGCCAGCCCAGGCCCCAAAGAAATTTGAAGCCCACACTGGAAAGACAATACCCAGCAAATCTTTACTTAGTCTCTCATTTTAAGCAATATCATTTAATTTGAATATCCACCTCCTGCAGTTCATGCAACAATTTTGTTTCTAGTCAGGAATACAGGCAGGAATCATTTTTATTTACTTTGAGACCTTTGTGAAGTAGATCGGGGTAAAAATAATGTGCTAGAGGACTGAAGCAGCCCTGCATTTGTACTTTGTTTTCCAGCATGACCCAGTACCTTTGGGCTGTTGGTCTAGGTGAAGGAAATTGGAAAATTTAAAACAACACTTATCTCATTTGAGAGCACTAAACATCTACTCCTATACTACAGTCGATGCACAGATAGGAAATCATCTCTTGGGTACTGGCGCACTAATGCACATATTCAAGAGGACATCATTCTAATGTCCAAAGAACAGTAATAAAGCAGAACGATATGACTAATCACTGGAAACATTTGTCAAAACGCCTCACCAATGAAAAATTTCCCTTTCCTCATATCTTTGGTTTCTGCAGGAGTGGGGGTGTAGGACACTTTCTTGCTTGCATCATCATGTTATTCCATTGTTCACTGTAGCTCAATGATTTACAATTTTTGATCATGCTGACATGAATTTTCCATTTATCTTAGATTTTGTCCTAATTCCAAATGACAGGCAATGAAACTTCCATTATTATATAAAAAAAGCACTTTGCAGGCACTGGTTTGAACATACTTATAACATTTGCAGGCTTTGTGTTCAGAGTGAAAGCAAATCTTTTACAAGTTCCATCTACTGTAGTTTTTGTTGCAGTGTTGTTGGTGAATAGATTTTACTATATCTTCCAGTTCAATGCACATTCTCAACTGTCCCTCATTTTGTGGACATGCACTCCCTTTACAGTCATAGTGAGCTCTGGCACAATGCTGTGAGCAAGTGTGTGGAAAGCAAAAGTCATGGAATTTATGAAGAGATAGCTATTGGCTAATGTTGTATCAATCAACTAGTAGAGATCAAAAGAAAAGCTGTGGCAATCATTAAAGACAAGAACATTCAGGAAGTGCATACATGCTGAGTCAGCATCTGATGTTTACATCTCAGCCGCTCACCAAGGGCAGAATTTTTCGCTCTGTGTGCGGGCGCGTGCCCAACACGCTTGAACATAAAATAACACTTGATGATGTTGGGCGATTGTCCCAATGTCATCGCACACTTGCGCGATATTTCAGTTGGTGGGTACGCACTAAACTAAACTCGGAAGCACACCCTCTGACAATTAAGAGGGCTGTTAAGCCCATTAATGGCGCAATTAACTGGGATTTTTCACTGCCCGTCCAATCTTATGGTTGGCGTGTGGGTGAATCAGCCAGGTGGCCTTTGCATTTTTCAGGAAACCTCATCCAAGGGCGGGATGAGGTTACGTCATTAAATAAAAAAGTAAAAATGTTTGATCAGAATTTTCATGTTGTATATGTTCCGATGACTGATGCGTGGGCATTTTTTCCCGGTTTTTAAAATCTTTATTTTGTGTATTTAAACTCTTCAGCTCCCTGAGGCAGCTGTCTGCCTTCATGGAGCTTTCATTCTACGCCCACGCTGACTTCAGAGCATGACCTTCTCCCGCCCCCCCAACCAAGGCAGCAGTGATCGAATCAGCGCGCGCTTCATGCTAGCTGGCCATTAATTGGCCAGCAGCATGAAATTGTGGTCGGGAGGGGCTGATCGTGGTAGGCGGTCCATTTCTCGACCACCCCGGGGCCTGCTCACCAAACTGAAAACTGAGGTCCAAGGATCCATCAACAGCACCTTCCAAACCCGTGACCTCTACCACCAAGGGCAGCAGATACATGGGAACACCACCATCTGCAAGTTCCCCTCTAAGCCACACACCATCCTAACTTGGAACAATATCGCCGTTCCTTCAATGTGGCTGAGTCAAAATCCTGAAACTCCCTTTGTAATAGCACTGTAGGTGTCCCTACACCACATGGGGCTGCAGCAGTTCAAGAAGGCAGCTCACCACTACGTTCTCAAGGGCAATTAGGTACGGGTAATAAACACTGGCCTAGCTAGTGATGCTTATACTCTATGAATGAATAAAAAAATTGGTGGGAACCTTTATCAGAACTGGCCTAGAGAATAGGTAGAAGAACTCTTGGCCTTCACATGCTTCTCTCCATTATCTCATTTAGTCATTCTTTAAAGGGCTTTCTCCTGCCAGACTATATCATTTTAGATAAAGGGTCTCTCCAGAAATAACACATTTTCTTTTGTGATGACATTCCCCATGGAATACTATAGTAAGGAAAATATGTAATTTCTTTAAAATGTCTAGGGAACCTGTAATTGCTTTTAAGAATGTTTGAAAATGACTTTTAAGAGCTCACATCAATTGTAAAGGATCAATTTTAATTTTATTGGGCAAGAAGAAATACAGGTCCATGTGAGCTGGCAACCCTCTACCTGGAAGCAATACCAATAGGAAGGAAGTTAAGACAGACATTGTGTGGCCAAAGACAACAAAGCTGCAAGAGGGGAAGAACAAGGAAGGCACATTTACAAAGAGCTGTGTGTTTAATACAGTCAAAAGAAAGTTGAAGACAGGATTAGAGCAGGGATTGTGAATTTGGCAATTCCACTGCTTTGCTTCGGGTTTGCCAGAGTCGACCAGATCATTTGGGGATGTTTATTAAAGGATTTGGCCGAAGGAGTCTCTGGGGAATCTGTGTTATCAAGGCTATCATGAACCTAGCTAAGGAGGTTCTGCAGGAGTGTATCATTTGGGTGCTGACTGTCTCAGGGGATCTTGGAAAGAGTAGTCCTACTGTTGCAGGTAACTTGAGGACCAAGTGAGGAAAGTGAGAGATCTGATGTGCCAGAGGCCAAGTTGGAAAGACTGTGAGATTGCAAGTGGTGCCAAATTTGTGCAGGGGCTGATCCAGATGCTTGTAACGTTATCAAATAGTCTTTGTTGTTTCTGCTATTCCATGTGTGACTTATCGTTCATACCAGCTATAATTTGCCTGCTAATTCAGGTTTAATTTGTGTTAATTTTGATTCGTGTTAAAGTAAAAGCTACAAGAAATGCAATCTTGTTAATAATTTCTTCATTTGGGGGTGGTTTAGTAAATTTGGTTATTTTGGTTAACGGTTCCCCCATGGGGATCGTAACACTTTTCTCATTCAAATTCTGATAAATCTCTTCTACACTTCAAGCACTTTTCAACACTAATTAGTTATTTTCCTTTCCGCTTGCTCTGTTTTTTGAAATACCAAATGAGAAACATCTAATTTCCTTGCTTGCTAATAAGGAAACCTGATTATTATGCTGTGGATTTTTCTGCTTTGCTGGAAGAATGAGTGAACAGAATGATTTGGAATAGAAGATTCAACTGACTGATTACTGTAATTCATAGGCCTTAATTAGCTGCACAAACCATTAGGTACAATTAGACTATTATAAAACACTCAATGCTCTGTGTCAACCAAGAAATACATTTATTTGTATGACAGAGGGGTGAACTGGAGGCAGAGCGTGTTAATAAAGTGTGATTTTTGATTTAAGATGTTGCCGATAGCAGTGCAGAATTAATCTCAATAGCTGTCTAATTTGTGTCTGAAAATGGTGTATTTATTGTAAAATGACATTAAAGCTAAATGACTAACCTAAAGCTAGAGCAGTAATGTCAGTGCCTCGAGATTCTGCTCCATATGCCAAGGACTGCAGAGTACTGCCTGAACACTCCCAGCGGAACACTTTCATCTCTCCTCAAAATGCGGTTACCCAGTTCCTACTTATGAACATTAAATGAAAGGAATAAAGCTTTCACTGCAGCAGAAGGTCAAGGTTTAACAGGGGAAAGTGAGGGAAAACATTTATGGAAATAAAGTGGTGTTTTCAGGTCAGAGGGGAGTCATTGAAGTGATCACTTAAAAACAGTGAGTGAGTCAAAGAGAAAGAGAAAAAGGAAAATAAAGTGAAACTACACCGGTATAGAAGTGAAAAAAGGTGGAGGAAAACTATTGGAGAGCAAAATATTAAGTGAATTTGCTCTCTCTCAGCTCCTTTCTACCATGATGTACTTTTCATGTTTTTTGAGATTATAGCTTCTCTGAGAATAGAAATTGCTATTAATTAGGCTTTTTCTAACTTATTATCATTGGTTATTAATACCATGATTTATGGTAAAATGCATTAAAAGCACAACATTCTTACAGATTTATACCTTGGGTAGTTACATTTGCATTGCTATCAAGTTAGATAAGTTTTTCAAGTGAAACAAAATCTAATGTCTGTCTAGGTATTTGTACCTCAACGCACAAGGTTAGTGCCTTAACAACAAAGTACCGTAACACAATTACATTAATAGTCAGTTTAAAATACCATTCAAATTTAGCATTCCAAAAGCATCAACATCTTGCATCAACATGTGAAATTTTTATCTTTAATTCAATTAAAACATGTGTTAAATAATAGAATGGTACTTCCTCATATCTGATTCTTTAGTTTGTTTCTACTTTGGCTCAGTGCCATTAATCTGCCTCCACACTTGGATCCTCCCAACATTTCCTCATCAAGTGTTCCTGTTTCAGTTGTTAAGGGATTCCATAAATGGTGAAGTTGCTATGGTCTCATATACACATTTTCTTCCCCACCCTCAGCTATGATCCACCAACTGACATCACTGCTGCTGTACCTAATAATTAAGTCAAGATTACCAACTTGTTATTATCCTCAACCATCTATATTTACATCCTTAAGTCTCAAAAGATCTAAGTAGTGCACAGCAAAAGTAATCGACAAGCACCAGGCTATCTAAGAATCTGAATAAATACTCTATAAAATACTTTATGAGCAGAGTTTAATGCCCCTACTGGAAGGGTTTGGAGGTGGAGGTGGCCTTGTGATTGGGTGGGATGGTGAGAAATGGAGACGCTGCTGCCTTCCCGCTTCCCCATGTCTCGAGGATGGCAATCCCACCCAGAAGCCATTTGGGTTGTTAAGTGGACACTTATGGGCTACATAAGGGCTTTATCCTGTTGCTGTTGGTATTCAACCCTTGGAGGGTGGGAGCCATGCCAACTGGGTCTACCACCAGGAATTCCATGGTGGGTAGACCTGGGGCCTGCAGTCAGGATGTTCCCTCCTGTGCCAAGCGCTCCATGCTCAATGGGGCACCTGGTTGTGGGAATGAAGAGACCTGGAGTAAGACCACCCTTTGAAAATCAACGCCACACCCCCCCACCCCCAACCTCCCAGGGTGCCAGGGCCTTCCTGTCACCCTGAAAACCCATCCCACTCACCTTTTTTCTTGGGCTCCATTGTCAGTCCCTGGTGTAGGTTGCACTGCAGTACTGGCAGTGATCACTGCACCCGGCCTCTAATTGCCCTATGCTCTCGAAGTAGGACATCTGCCATGCACCGGGATTTCTGGGGAGAAAGTTCCCCTCACAGGAGCTGGAAAGCTGATGGTGGAAGGTAAGCACCCAGTTATGACTTAATCCAATCAGGCCTCCTGAAAATTGCCGTGGCGGGGGTTTGATGCCAGTTATCCAACCGATGGACAGGCCCCCCTCTGCGACCGTTAAATCCTGCCCTATAAACCTGAAATCCACAGACAGCTGAAACTGTCACCTGCTGGTAACTCTCATTGAAATAATCCACATTGACACCCATGCCATTTGGTTCATCTTATGTTTACGAGGTCCAGGGAGTCAGCCACAGAGGGATGATCACAGTATTTCACCAAAAAAATATTGACTAATACTGAATGCCGAAGCTGCAACTTGAGTCTCAAAGACATAGACAGCACTGCCTGTGGCTGTCAAAATCACTAAGAAGCTTACCTTCTCTATGTAATAGTCTTCTTCCAGGCTGCAGTAGGTGGCATCAGCAACATTTCCCAGTTTGCAATCCACTCATATATTCAGGAGGTAACTAAAGCTCCCTCATCAGAAGGAAAACCTGCATAATTTTCCCAATGGGCATAACCAAGCAGGATGAGAGAGCACTAAGCTTTATCTACTGGAATCTTCCCCTGAGTCCAAGGTTCCTTCGACCCACATTGCCTTGCCTGGTACCCATCACAATACTAGCATCTTTCTGAATAGAAAGGTAGACTATTCTCTCTCTGCCCAGCTTGTTTGTGACCAAAAACAGCTTACTGTGCCCAGCAGTGCACGGGTTTACTGGCAGCAGTCGTGATTCAATCATCCTGCACGACTGGATCTTTGTGGCTGGAGATTGATTGCATGTTGTGCCTTCCTCTAAATCTTCTAAAGCACTTCTGGTGCTTGCCAGGGTCAGGTTGAGTGATTCAACCTTTTTTAGGAAAACTGGCCTCCTCTTCCTGAAGTGACACAGCAGCATTAACAGAGGCAAGTGCAGCAACAGTGGGACACATAGGCCTGAATTTTGCCCTATGCGTGCGATCAGCAGGCCCGAGACCAGTCGGGAAGCGGGCCCCCAATCACGATCGACCCCCGACCGCTATTTCACGCTGGCTGGCCAATAAACAGCCAGCCAGCATGAAATGAGCACTGAAAAGCTCAGCGCTGCCGGGGTGGGGGTGGGAAGAGGGCACACAATGATGTCATAGCAGGTGCTGGTGAGAGCTTCCACTGAGCTCCCTGAAGGCAGACAGGTGCCTCAGGGAGCTGCAGACCTCCAAATAAAATAAAGCACAATACAGCTTCAAAAAATGTCCAGGCAGCACAATCAAGCATCTGAAAGCATACCTCATAAAAATGATGTCCCCAGATATTTCTTTTTATTTTCTATCCTAACGGAGATTTCATCCTACCCTTGGATGAGGGTTCATCAAAAATGTAAAGGCCGTCTAGCTGATTGGCCCATCCGACAACTGTAAGGTTGGATGGGCCATGAAAAATTGCTTACAATTGTGCCGTTAATGGGCTTAATTGCCCGCTTAATTGTCGGCAGGCGCTCTTCTGACTGCAGCGCAAATGTGCGATGATGTCGGGACGCTCGCCTGACGTCATCTCGTGCTATTTTATGCCTGTTCAGGTCAGGCATGTGTGAATGTAAAATTCTGCCTCTCGTTTTAAGTGGGAATGGAGAGCAGAGAGTTAAGAGTGGCTGCTGAAAGCAGATTTGGTTTGTCATGCAGTGTGTGTAGGGTGAGATACAAGTATGAACGTAAAATGCGGACAAGGTGTACAACATCAGTTCCAACACCTGTCACCATGGCCATGACTCTCCCCTCCCTGTGCTGGCCAGAAATTTCCCTTCCAGAGAAAACAGGATATGCAGATGTGTTCACTCTTCTCTTGCTGTCATCTCCCATCCCATCTTATGTGCAACCTTCTCCTGCAAGAAAGTGAAGTGTTTCAAGAATATGCCTGTCATAACTGAATAAAAATTTTATGCAATTCCTCTCTGCACCATTTCACGACATGTTGCTACTTTATTGTTGCACTGTTACCTTGATATTTTCCATTATAATTTCCTCCATTCACATTTAACATGTAACCTTGATAGTGCAATGTAATCACCGGTTAGTATAACCTGGTCACTGGACTCCTATGATTTTTTGAAAAAGCTTTCTGAAAAATTTTCCACTGACAATTACTTTTCTCAGGCACCAAAGTTTTAGGGAGAAAAGTTTGCAGAGTGCCGCTTCAAGCAGCACTACGCAGACTACGTTGATTCCCAGTGGGCAGACTGCATCGCCGGTGACTATCTCTATGGCCTGTGCAGGTTTCCTCATTGATAGAACTGAAGAATGCTGTGCAGGCCATACAGGTAATGGCTGACAGCGCTGTCTGCCTCTGGGGAATCAATGCCTTTGAAGGAGCAAAACACAAACAATTTTTTCCCCCTGAACGACTAAAGTCAGGTCTTAACCAAAAGTGTTGGAAAGTTACACCTTATACAATAACATGTTAAAATTAATCCACAGAATTGTCTTTTGTATTTCTTCATTAAATTTTTTACTCAAAGCCCTCAGTTTCTCCCAAAAATCCCAGAATGTGGGGTTGGAGGACAAACCTCATGGTGGCTTGACCATGAAGCCCAGGCCATTTTAGTTTCAGGGCTGAATTTGAATTTGGCAGAAATAGAAATATCCCAAAAGTGGCAGGTTTGACATCAGGACCCATGGGTGGATGCGGAAACTTGGCCAGAAGCCCAAAGTCATTGGGAATGTGAGGAAATGGCCCCAGGCATAATGGTTATTGAAAGGTGCTGTTAATGGTGAGAGGGAGATTGAAGGCCAGGGCTGAGGAAGACCCAGGTCTCCTTGCAGCATTCAGGGGAACTCCTCCTTCCCCACAAAGAATCTACATCAAAAATGTTTAAAATTCGCTTGGCCCCTATTGGCCACTCTGCTCATTCTGCCCAGGTTTCACTGGGGGAGGATTTGCCCTTGTGCAGATCTCCTGTCTCCACAAATTAAAATAAATTTCCCACGGTGATGACATCATCAAGCTGCAATTTTGGCATGTTAAGTAAGCTCTCACCTGTCTGGGATTTATAGGCCAATGATGCCTGGTTATTTTGGTTAAAATAGTAGCAGATAGAAATGTATATAGAACATTGCGTGGTGACTAATTTAACAATCTGGCAGGCATGATCTGGTGGCTGTGTTAAAATCACGGCTTGAGCACAGAGGAGTGTTCATATTTGGATTATGTTGAGGAAGCTAATAAGGTTTTGAAATTAATTGCCTACAATGTTTTTTTATTCATTCATGGGATGTGGGCTTCGCTGGCTGGACCAGCATTTATTGCCCATCTCTCACTGCCCTTGAGAAGGTGGTGGTAAGCTGCCTTCTTGAACCACTGCAGTCCATAGGGTGTAGGTACACCCACAGTGCTGTTAGGGACGGAGTTCCAAGATGATGAGCCAGCGACAGTGAAGGAACAGTGACATATTTCCAAGTTAGGATGGTAAGTGACTTGGAGGGGAACTTCCAGGTGGTGGTGTTCCCATGTATCTGCTGCCCTTGTCCTTCTAGATGGTAGTGGTTGTGAGTTTGGAAGGTGCTGTCTAAGGAGCCTTGGTGAATTCCTGCAGTGTATCTTGTAGATGGTACACACTACTGCTACTGTGTGTCGGTGGTGAGGGGAGTGAATGTTTGTGGATGTGGTGCCAATCAAGTGGGCTGCTTTGTCCTAGATGGTGACAAGCTTCTTCAGGGTTGTGAGAGCTGCCCTCATCCAGGCAAGTGGAGAGTATTCCATCACACTCCTGACTTATGCCTTGTAGATGGTGGACAGGCTTTGGGGAGTCAGGAGGTGAATTACTCGTTGCACGATTCCTAGCCTCTGACTTGCTCTTGTAACCAAGCATTTATATGGCTAGCTCAGTTCAGTTTCTGGTCAATGATAACTCCTAGGATGTTGATAGTGGGAGATCCAGTGATGGTAATGCCATTGAACGTTAAGGAGTGATGGTTAGATTCTCTCTTGTTGGAGATGGTCATTGCCTGGCATTTGTGTGGCGCAAATGTTACTTGCTACTTGTCAGCCCAAGCCTGGATATTGTCCAGATCTTGCTGCATTTGGACATGGGCTGCTTCAGTATCTGAGAAGTCGCGAATGGAGCTGAACATTGTGCAATCATCAGCAAATATCTCCACTTCTGACCTTATGATGGAAGGAAGGTCATTGATGAAGCAGCTGAAGATGGTTGGGCCGAGGACACTACCCTGAGGAACTCCTGCAGTGATGTCCTGGAGCTGAGATGTCTGACCTCCAGCAACTGCAACTATCTTCCTTTGTGCTAGGTATGACTCCAGCCAGTGGAGAGTTTCTTCCTGATTTTGACTCCAATTTTGTGAAGGCTCCTTGATGCCACACTGGGTCAAATGCGGCCTTGACGTCAAGGGCAGTCACTCTCAGCTCACCTCTGGAGTTCAGCTCTTTTGTCCATATTTCAACCAAGGCTGTAATGAGGCCTGGAGCTGAGTGGCCCTGGTGGAACCCAAACTGGGCATCAGTAAGCAGGCAATTGCTAAGCAAGTGCCACTTGATAGCACTGTTGATGACCCCTTCCATTACTTTACTGATGATCGAGAGTGATGGGGCAGTAGTTGGCCGGGTTGGATTTTTCCTGCTTTTCATGTACAGGACATACCTGGGCAATTTTCCACATAGCCGGGTAGATGCTAGTGTTGAAACTGTAATGGAACAGTTGGCTAGGGGCATGGCAAGTTCTGGAGCACAAGTCTTCAGAGCACTGATCCATCAGCTGAGGGAGGGCGGTACATGGTAATGAACATGAGGTTTCCTTGCCCATGTTTGACCTGGCTTCATGGGGTCCGGCGTTGATGTTGAGCATTCCTAGCGCAACTCCCTCCTGACTACATACCACTGTACTGCCACATCTGCTAGGTCTGCTCTGTTGGTGGGACAGGACATACCCAGGGATGGTGATGGTGGTGTCTGGTACATTACCTGTAAGATATGATTCTGTGAGGATGAACATGTCAGGTTTTTGCTTGACTAGCCTGTGTGACAGCTCTCCCAATTTTGGCACTAGCCCCCAGATGTCATAATGGAGGACTTTGCAGAGTCTTCAGGGCTAAGTTGCCGTTGTTGTTTCCAGTGCCTCGATCGATCCCAGGTGGTCTATCCAGTTTCATTCCTTTTTTGAGACTTTTGTTGCGGTTTGATACAACTGAGTGGCTAAAGGGCAGCTAAGAGTCAACCATGTTGCTGTGGGTCTGGAGTCATATGTAGGTCAGACCAGGTAAGGACAGCAGATTTCCTTCCCAAAAGGTCATTAGTGAACAGGTGGGTTTTTGCAATCATTTCTTGTCATGATTAAGCTTTTAACTCCATATTTTTATTGAATTCAAATTCCACCATCTTCCACCATGGTGGGATTCAAACCTAGGTACCCAGAACACTACTCTGGGTCTCTAGCCCAGAGGCAATACCACTACACCGTTGCCTCCTCCTAAATGATGGGCACCACAGTTGAATGAAACTGAAACATTTTTGCTCCCAGACACAAAACATATGATTGAATCCTAGAGACTAAATCATCATTGCTGGGACCTGAGCCCTCTTTAAATTACAATCAATGGCATTCAGTGTACTCCCAACAATTTACCTAACATTTTTCCCTTTATTGTGAATCAAACAAAGAACGGCAAGAACATTGTGACTGATGGTGCGAGTAACCAATTGCATGTAGCATCATCAATCAAATTTACTGCAATGAAAGGGTGTGTTACCTATAGAAAAAATATTTGGAAACAAAGAGTGTAACTTGTATGTTTGGCTTCAAAGTAACTGTATAGTTAATTTTAGAATCAAAACCAATGTCTGCTTTATCTGCAGCCTTGGTTCACTTTCCTCACCATGGAAAATATGGAAAAGTGAATTTGCATATTAAGTACATGCACATCTTTTTTTGTTCGTTCACGATATGTGGACATCGCTGGCAAAGTCAGCATTTATTGCCAGTGAGAAGGTGGTGGTGAGCCACTTTCTTGCACCACTGCAATCTGTGTGATGTAGGTACTTCCATACTGCTGTTAGATAGGGAGTTCCAGGATCCTGACCAAGTGTCGACGAAGAGATAGCGATATATATCCAAGGCAGGATGGTGCTTGTGTTGGAGGGAAACTTGCAGATGGTGGTCTTTCCATGCACATGCTGCCCTTGTTCTTCAAGCTGGTAGAGGTCACAGATTTAGAAGGTGCTGATGAAGGAGACAAACATCATCATTACAAACTCAGTTATTTTAACGTAGGAAAATATAATGCCAATAAATTGCTGTTCTGATGTCCTCCCCCTCCCAACAGAGCATATGTGGAGATTGTTGTAAGGCAAATTGACAAATCAATCCAGTCACACGGATAAGGTGTATCTAGAAGTACAACAGGTGTCTGTGGGTTTCCCCATTCATGGCAATGAGGTCCATTGCCAACTTCTGCTCTGCTTCAGGCCTCCTGGTTCAGCTCGTGACACTGGAAGCATGCTGTCAGGTAGGTACCTGAAAATGGACCATAACAAATTTAGCCTCAAAATAATTCCTTTCAATTTGCTTTGGTTTTAATTATACATCAATAATTTAGAATTTGAATGCAATGTGATGCAACATTCAATTTTTTTCTGCAGTTTTATTTTAATGTAGAAAATAGCATAATTAACCTATGCTTTTACAGGTACATTAAAGTTGTTCATTGCGGTGATTCTTGGAATGCATCTAACTGGAAGTTCCCCTCCAAGTCACTCACCATCCTGACTTGGAAATATATCCCCGTTTCTTCACTGTCACTGGGTCAAAACCATGGAACTTCCTTCCTAACAGCACTGTGTGTGTGCCTACACCACATGGACTGCAGTGGTTCAAGAAGGTGTGAATAGTCTCAAGGGCAGCTAGGGATGGGCAATAAATGCTGGCCCAACCAGTGAAGTCCAAATCCCGTGAATGAATAAAAAAAAACGATTCCACATGTTTATAGAGGAGTTCAGGACTTTGGGAGAACATTGATTCCCCACCTGTCATGTTGGTTCAAAGCAGTATTTGTAACAATAAATTGGTTATTCACACCCGAAAATAGTGTTAAAGTTGAACTATTCACACAATCCACAAGTGTGTCTTGCCTCCCGCTCAACTATAGAAAAATAACTAGTCAGAGGAGTCATGATGGCTGACGTAAGGATGAATTAATGATTTTCACCTATTATAAAAGGGTAAGTGCACCATAAGTGGTTGGTTCCATTTCTCATTGTATTAATTGAGAAGCAGAATTCTGCGGCAATGGGGCTTTAAATAATGGTTAACGTTCCAGAAACTGGCACCTACCATGTACGTTGAAGATAATTCTGTTAAATGCATTGTGCATTCTATCAAATGTGCCAAAAAATGTTATTGAACAGGATGAAAGCAAAGACTAATGAAAATTTACTAGTGTTTATTTAATGCATTTATTGCTACATGATTCAATTGTTGAAATGAGTAATCAAGAATATAGGCTTGGATGATTAACTTTGCCATGGAAGTTCAGACTGCTGCCACCTTAGCTCTGAGGGCTAGTGCTGATAGTGTTGTTCCAGAGCATCACCACTTTTGCAATCCACTCTTGTGCAGAGTGGCAGGAGTGTCAAGGTGCAGTCTCAAGGTCGTGGGCTGGGATCAATGGGGAGAGGCACGAGCTGCCCTCTCTCAGGTGACAACATGCTTGCTCTCCTCTCCGCCAGTGCCCTTGTTAATACAACAGAGCACAGCTGGGACAATTTACAACCAAATTACTTGAGAGTTACTTGAGGTTGTCCTCCATGACTAGCTGAAGTGCCCTCAATGGAAGCTCGGCAGCCTTCCACCTCCCAAACTATAGCCCAAGGGGGATACAATTCATTGTAGCTCTAAGAGAGGTAAGCAAGCAGATAACACAAACACTGCTGCTCTACCTGTCGTTACAAACAAATTAGACATTCAGGGAATGGAACTACTTTCTAATTACAAAGATGTAATGTTGGTGATGGGGACCATGCAAGACAATGTATGCAGTCTATGGCACCCTGGACCCATGGGGAAGATTGCAATGCAGGCAAATTCAAAGTCATACCCTTACCTTTCTTCCCTTTCTCCTTTGGGAAAGTGATTGAGGTGCTTTGCTTGGCATTAAGAGATTTTCTGAACTCTTGGATAGAGCAGTGCACAATAAACTGGGAAAATGCCACCCATGTTACAGCCTGGAAGCGCCTCTTTCATAGAAGCTATTGGCCACAGTGATCTTGACAGCCATAGGCAATGCAGTCCATACCCTTGTAGGGCTTCAGTTGTGGCTGCAGCAGATGACTCAGTAACAGGCTCCTTGGTGAAGCAAAGGCGCCTTACTCACAGTTTCACAATGCAATTAAGGTAGGAGAAGTGATCTCGGAAGGCCTTCTGCGAGTATGGTCTCCTCCACAGTTACTTCCTCCTTCCTCATGTCCCAGCTTCACCTGCTCCTGCCTGTGTTCTTGGCTGCCACCATCCCCCTGCCTCCTCACCCTCCCGCTTCCTTCAGCTCAAAGGCAGCCCTACAGGACCATCCAGAAACTATTCTGAAAAGTAACCAATAGCAAAAAAAGATCTCAGAAATCAGAAGTAGGTTGTAGAAGCCTATAAATAGGCCAAAAATCACCGAGAAGCCAAAAAGAACACAACAGCACCTAATCTAATTTCTGAAAAGTGTCCACTCCCTTTTTGCACCATGAGTTACTGAGTAAATTTCTCACATCAGGCTTTGGGGCAGTCCATTTTCACAATAGAGGCCAACAGTAAGCACAGAACAATGATTAAAATGTTATAATGAGCATTGCAAATGTGTATTGTTAATACTTAGTGTGTAATGGCCACCTATATATTGGAACCCAATCTAATAAGACGAATGGCACGCACCATCTGCTATATTGTACACTTAGGTACCCAATTTATGACTTCAAAAAAGGCACGTTGCCAGTGAAATTCTAGGTCCATTGCTTTCAGAACGTTTTAACTTACTGACTTGAATCTTCATTAATCTTTTGATGGGTTTCTGATGCACCGTTTCTCATTTAAGAGCTTTTCCAATGATGATATATAGGTGGTATGAATACTTTTACGTGTGACACCTACTCTGTGTGTCGAAGCCACCGAGAAATGATTGCCCCACGTTTACAGCATTCAGAGTAAAGGCCTATTAACATGTGCATTGTAATATCACCCTGCTGACATGTACCAACCACAGCTTCCTATTTTGAATCTTGAAAATGACTTTGGGAGTGATTTTAGCACTAACTTCTTTAATCAGATTTTTGGTCTACTACAATCCAATTTTACGATGAAAATTTAGGGTGGTAATGAGATAAAAAATAACCCCAAGGTCTTTAGGGACTGAGAAGAACTGAGGTGGAGAAGAAAATGGATGAGAAAAATGAATTGAAAGACAAAATGTCAACCAATAGAATAAAATAACTTCTTGGGTCAAAACCCCCAGTCTGCAGATCATTGGAGACGGAACTTACAACCGAAGATGTGCGTCAGGACCCTGCGGAAGTCCTGACGCACTGTCCACTCTGGGAATTGCTTGGGAAGTTTGAACTTCCGATGGGCAATTCCCCTGCTTCCCAGGACCCTCCGCAAGTGTCTCTGACTCTGAGCTAGGGACGGAGACTTGGGATAGTTCTGATGTACTTACCTAAATCGTTACCCAGGAAATATACTAATATTAGTTAAATGTTAGTCTAACTCCTAGGTAACTCCAGAACTGACCCCCGACTACATCCATCCCGACCCCGCAACTACCCCGCTGACTTCCCTGACTACCCCTGAACCCCCCTATTATCCCTCCCAACCACCCAACCAGCCACTGACCCCGACAACACCCTGAACCTGCCATTTTCGCCCCGTCCCAATCCGACTACCCCCTGACCTGACCTGACTACCTTCCATTACCCAACTAACGCCCAACCAGACCTGACTATCCCTGATCCTACTATCACCCAACCCACATTCCCACCTCACCCACAAGCCCCTGACCCGCTTGTCCACCTACCCACCTATTCAACTACCATATACCCACTTACCCACCTACTGCTACCCATCTATCCACTGCAACCCACCTAGCCACTTACCCACTAGCCACCTACCCACTTGCCTACCCATTCACTCACCCATTTATTAATATTCAAAGACTGGACATTTAAACTTACCATACACGTGCTGGTGCCATATAAATGGGGTGTGGTCTATTTCCCCCCATCGGCTGCACTCCACTTCGACTGAGTTCCCTCAGGATGCTGCAGTCCGCATTTTTGGAAAAACCTGGGTTGGAAGGTCCCAGAAGGGATGAAGAGTAGTGTCGAGTCAGGGGAATTTTTGGGCAGAGTGCCAATCCGGAGATGATTAATGCTCCTCGGAAGATCTGGGCCCTCAACAACATAAATGGAGGAATGGCAGACAAATGGGAAAAAATGAAGCATGAGCTGTAAACAGTCATTAAGACAAAAGAGAAAGAGTGTCAAGCAGAGAGAGGAATGAATACAGTGTAAAATGTTTCTTTAAAACCTGAATATGCCGCAGTGGAAATAATGATGACTAGTTCATAAAAAGCCAGTAAGCATTTTGTTATTGACAGAAGCACAGGTCAAAGGATATTAACCTTTGGCTATAAGTTATCATTAATGATGAAGTGAGAAATATTTTTATAACTGTTGTTGCTGTGCCTTAGATAGAATTACATAGAATATACAGCACAGCAATAGGCATGCAGCACTCATGCTCCACTTGAGCCTCCTCCCATCCCTTCTTATCTAATCCTATCTGCTTAACTGTCTATTCCTTTTTCCTCATTTGCTTATCTAGCTTCCCCTTAAATGCAACTACACTATTCAGTTCCCTGTGGTAGTGAGTTCGACAGTTGCTGAGTAAAGAAATCTTTTTTATGAATTCTCCATTTGATGTCTTGGTGGCTATCTGATATTGATGCTCTTCCCCACAAGTGGAAACGTTCACTGTGTGACTGCCCAATCAAACTCTTAACAATTTTTAAAGGCCTCTAATAGGTCACCCCTCAGCTTCCTCTTTTCAAGAGAAAAGAGACCCGAGCTATTTATCATTTTTCACATTTCTGATATAGGAACATAAGAACAGGCAAAGGCCATTCAGCCCATCAAGCCTGCTCCACAATTCAATGTGATCATGGCTGATCGAACACTTCAATGCCTTTTACCCACACTATCCCCATAACCCTTTACATTATTGTTAATCAGAAATCTATCAACCTCTACCTTAAACATACTCAATGACTGAGCTTCCATGGCCCTCTGGGGTAGAGAATTCCAAAGGTTAACAACCCTCTGAGTAAAGAAATCTCTCCTCATCTCGGTCCTAAGTGGCTTCCCTCTTATTTTGAAATGGTTTCCCTTGGTTCTAGACTCCCCAACCAGGGGAAACATCCTGCATCTACCCTGTTTATCCCTTTAAGCATTATGTAGGTTTCAATGAGATCACCTCTCATTCTTCAAAACTCTAAAGAATACAGGCCCAGTTTGCCCAATCTCTCTTCATAAGACAGTCCCGCAATCCCATTCTATCACCGTTATAAATTATTTTGCACCTTTTCCAGTGCCTGTATATCCTTTTTGTATATTAAAACCAGATTTGTGCACAGTGATCTCTAAGTGTGGTCTAACCAAATTTTGATGCAAGATTAACATCTCTACTTATCAATTCTATCCCTCTAGAAATAAACACTTGTACTTGGTTTGATTTTATTGTTTGCACAATAAGGGTGCGGCAAAAAACAGAAAATTATCTCATCAGTATAAAACTGAATGTACAGGTCAGTGCATTTGCCACTGTTTACAGAACATTTTCCTTTAAGCCTAAATTGAAGTTGGTGTAAATCTTTACACTAGTGGAAAATGTGCAACATAGCATTTATTTACTGTCCAGTTTCTATCTGTTCTGTATCAGTTGCATTAAGGACCGTGGGCACTACTGCACTAGCTGAAGACAGGCTCTGATAGATGTCACAGACATCATTACTTCTTATCATTTGGAAATACTGCAGGGAATCTTCTGCTGGAGGTTCAGAAACCCTGGCAAGACCGTGTACATGGCTGCTTAGACCGCATCAGCAAAGTTTCTGCCTATCTTCTGCTGAAGGAGATTGGAACAACATAGTGGAAATCCAGTGCTTTCCCTGCCTTCATCATTCCTCTCAAATGGCTTACATGTCAACTTAAAATCTTCATGCCTAAATGGAAAGGGATGAAACTGAGCCAGATGTTCAACTGTAGAGATTGTGAAGGGAATGACTGCTTTAACTCCAGTGAAGTTAATGGGGTGCTTTCATGCTCCCCTGACTCCAAACCCTTCTGAGGAAATGAGCAGAACTGCTAGAGATGTCAAATGACACCAAAAGCACACTATCCAAGCCTGCCATCAGGCTACCCACTGGAGCTACAGATCCAGGCACAACTACCTGCTGATGATTCAAGAGCATTGCCTCTGAACACTGAATTTCAACAATGAATCAGTTCCAGAGCTGTGCCATCTGCTTCATGACAATCAAACGTACTAGGACAGTGCTAGTACGGGTAGTCAATGGGTAACGGGGTGATGATTACGAATATGAGAGGTCATAATGTGAATGCTCTCTTCACACGTATAACCATCTCTATGCCAGCTGATGGGGTGGTTTGTCTTTTGTGGTGGGATGTTTGTGGAATGAGCTCCGACCATCCATAAGATTAGACCACTTGATGTGAGTATTCCACTGGATGTCAAGCCAGAATTCAGAACTAAAACTCTGGTCTCCACTTGCCTAGACTATCTGGAGGAGGTTTGAACCCTGCATTGGTGATTCAGAGGTAGGAATGAAACCTCTAATCTAAATGCTTGCTCTCAAAAAAAAAGGTGACAGATTACAAATTCTGGAGGGCCAATACTTAATCTCTTCTCCCACTCCTCAACAACACCAGTATGACTGACCTTACCAATTTCACTCGATTGGTTGTTTTCTTATAATGTTGTTCGTCCTTTGAAGTGAAGATGACTATGTTCTGGGATGTCCAGTAGGGTTCCGGTAGGTACTTAGGTGACTGCTGATGTTGATCTGCGCCAGAAGGTTTTGCTGCAAATAGGACAGGATATCCAAATCGATTGAGTTTTGGACAAGTTACTGGCTCAGGGTTTACTCTGCTTGCGTTCTCTCTCTGCCTCTGATAAGAGTTTGCTTTTGAAGGAGATGGCATTGGTTTTTGTTTGGCCACATCAGGTGCAGTGATCGTGAACAAGCTTCTCCCAGGGTTCGGGGTCCATATGAAATCTCCTAGGTGAGACCTTCAGAAACCTTGTAGTGTTTCCTTTGACTGCCATGAGAGTGTACCCCAGACTCAAATTGTCCGTAGAAGTTCCACTTTCGCGAGTGTCAAGCATTTTGGCTACAAGATCAGCCCAATTCAGTTGTGATTGTCTCAATATAGTGTGGATGCTTGGCATGCCAGCTCGGGCGAGTACATCAATGTCTGGTATTTTGCCCTGCCATCTGATCTTCAGAAGCTTCTGAAGGTAGCTTAAGTGAAAGTGGTTGAATTTCTTGCCATGATGCTGCAGAGACCAAGTCTCTCATGGGTAGAGCAGAGTGGGCAGGACTATTGCTCTTTAGGCTTCAGTTCGATAGGCAGACTTATTCCTCTACATTCCCAGACTGATGTTTGAAGTCTGCCAAAGGCTACACTTGCTTTGGCAATTCTTGCATGTGCCTCATTGTTGATATAGACAGCTTGAGAGAATGTGCTGCCAATATAAGTGAACTTATCCACTGCTGGCAGATTCTGGTCATGGCCTGAAACCTTGAGCTCAAGATAGGGCTTTAATAAAGCAGGCTGGTACATTAGATCAGTTTTCTTCATGCTGATCATAGGCCAAGGTTGTCACACATATTGCAGAACAAGTTCATGCTACATTGTATGTTCAGCTCTGATCTGGCAACTGCGATCATCACAGCCCAGCTAGCTCAGTTGGCAGATAATGGCACTTAGTGCCAGGATCTTGTCATTGTGGCACCATATCATGCTGATCAATGCCTGTTTCCCAGCCAGCATCCAGAGATAACTTTTTTGTTCTGCTGGACATTTGCTAGACTGTTGGCTCCTAGGACATCAAGACTATATTTTCCAACCATTGCTGTTATTCTAAATTCCCGTGTGTGTTTCCTCATTCTGGGCGTCAGCTATACTATTTCTGCCATTTCATTGGTCAGCCCAATGTATGGGAATTACAGAATCACAGAATTACAGCACAGAAGGAGGCCATTCAGCCTGTTGTGTCTGTGCTGGCTCTCCAGAGGACCAATTTGCCTAGTGTCATCCCCTCACCTTTCCATGTAATCTTGCACATTGTTCCTCCCAGCACACAATTTACTTTGCTACACCAACCAGCAGTACCAGGGTTTAATGTGCAGACGTTAATTTTCTCAGAAATTTCTAGTAACCCACAATTAACCTCTTTATGACACATCAACATCAAATTTCTACCACATAGCACCATAAGGACAAATTCTTTTAGAATCAGTATTCTTTAATATGATCATATTCTGTGCCCATGAGAAACAGCATGTAAATATATTTTAAACTATAAGTTAATGATAACATCAATTTTGCATTAATATCAACATGTTAATGCATTCTATCTGTGTTCAGCAGTCTTATTGGGTGGAATTTAACGGCCCCGTCGCCGGGGGTGGTGTTATAAAATACTCAAATATTCAAAGGTCCATTGTCTTCAGCAGGGCAGAAAATCCCGCCACGGGAGGGGTCATAAAATTCTGACCATTGTTTAAATTTAAGTTTCAAATGAAATGATAAAGCAAGGCTCCTCCCTGTCAGATAGACATAAAAAAAAAATAAAAAATAAGATGAGCAGAAGAGTTCTCCCAGTGTCTTGCCTAATACTTATCCCTCAGCCAACACCTGAAACAGTTTATCTGTCATTTATCTCCATGGACCTTGACAAATTTGCTGTCAAATTTCCCTACATTACCACAGTGACTACACTTAACAAAAGTACTTCATTGGAATTAA
Source organism: Cetorhinus maximus (assembly GCF_964194155.1). Taxonomy (NCBI): domain Eukaryota; kingdom Metazoa; phylum Chordata; class Chondrichthyes; order Lamniformes; family Cetorhinidae; genus Cetorhinus; species Cetorhinus maximus. The sequence goes on from NC_135879.1 coordinate 194,269,527, forward strand.
AGGGAAGTCTGAAAATTAGATTCCACCCAGAACAGCTGAAGATTGTTTCCTTTTGGCTTTTTAATTAAATATGCAAATATGCTACACTTGTGAATCATATTAAAAATATGTTTTGATGGCGGGGCAGCGGAGGACACATCAGCTTAATCATTCTAGCTACAAGTATTTACAAATGAATTGTTACATTATTGTATCGACCAGAAGAAAGTAATCTTGGAGAGCTCAATTATAAAATGCTGCATGAGTTGATGGTTACATTTGTTTGGAAATGGTTTTCCTGAGTACTCTGTTTTGACAGGTTTCCCTTTTGTATGGCATCAGATTTCCCCTTTCTCCAGGCATTTTCAGTTAATAACTAGGCAATGTATGGCACTATTATAGTGCTGCTGATTATTCCAAATTTAGGTATGTTTCACAGCATGGTTACAATCCATCTGATTTTTTTTTAGCTGAATGCTGCACTTCTCAACAACCTTCAGGACACAAATGACACTCCGAGTAGATCTTGTCTGACTTTATCCCAAAGAAAGACACCTGTATATTCTTCCTGGATTTACTTTGTCTTAAGTTTGTTAGCCAGCTTTATTAATTCTGCACATATGCATCACAATAACCCCTGGGTATTTTTTTTCAAAAGTTGGTGCTTTGTCCAGTTATTTTTATGCCATGTCACAACATTGCAAGATGTCATGCACATATACCAAATGACTCGATTGTCAGTTTGTTAACTGTTCCATGGCAAACTCAATAGATGGTGAGATTTACTTTATTCAAACATGACATTTGAGGAACTGGGACTGCTAGAAATTTGAAGTATAAACCTAAAATGCTGCAAATGTGCAGCGGTGCAATTAGTGTATGAAAGAATAGATAGATTAGCATTTGGGGTTCAGCGCCTCTTTCGAGTTCTGACTTTCTGTATTAGATGCTTAAATTGCGGTAGCATTTCTAACATTTTCTGAGTGTTTCTGTTTTCTATTTTTTTTTTACCAAGGGGTGAATTTTATGGCCTGCTGCCAGTATACTGAAAAGTGGCTGGCGTGGGGTGGGGGGAGGGTGCTCATAAAATAAAATGGGTGGCCTGCCTGCTGCCTTCCCACCCACACTAAGAGAAGTCTGGGCTGTCTTGATTAACAGCTCTGGCTCTCTAACCATTGCTGTCAATTTCACAATGTTTATTTACACTAGATAAAGAGGTTTCAAGTGCTTGCAGTTTGTGCTATTGATACTTTAAAGAGGCTGAATGATTGACGCTTTTACAGGCATGTAATAAAAATTTCTTTTCAGGAAGTGGAAAGATATCAATGAATAACTTTTTTAAAAAGCTTTTTTTACACATCCTACTGCCAAATATAGGGTTCATTGGTTTTATACTGCGTATAATGGGTGAATGGGCAAGGAAGTTCCAAAACTTGGAATGGAGGGTCTGAGAGACCATAGATATTGTTTGTGGTGGGTATACCTTGCAATGGGGAGAGCATGAGGGGCCAGAGGGGTTGTTTGGAGGGCATATTGTGACATGGGGGGTATGATGGCCCATTGGGATTGTTTGGAGGGGGAGGCATGCTTTTGCATGGAAGGCATGAGGAGGACCTTTTCAACTTTCCCTCATGCAGACTATGGTCCACAACACCTCTGAGGTGCTGCAAACCATGACTCTTTGAAAAGCTGGTGCAATTCCTTGAAAATTGCGGAAGACTTGGACATGCCTATCCTCGCAATGGAGTCAACCAGATCTGGAATGCAGGGTGTGGGCTCATGACTCAAGCCAGCCTGTAACATTAAAAGGAAATCCTGAAAATCATAAACCCCAGGAATGGGGTCAGGAATCCCGGAATTGGATCCCAGCTGCCATTTTGAAGGGCCCCCAAGTCATTCCAACTCAGTGAAAATCTAGCCTGAGATCACTTTTTCTCACCAATTCTCGTTAAGCTCGTACTGGACTAAAACATAACAGTCGAATAAAAATGGACCCATTGTCTATGTGTGATACAAACCTAGATTTTAGCTTGAAGGCATGTTTCTTGTGGAAAATAAAGATTTTTCTAATGTCCTGCAAGACGTCTTCACTGTAGGTTTTCTGCCCACAACCAGCTGAAGGCCTATCAACATCCTTCTGGTTACCGTTGACCAGAAACTGAACTGGACTAGCCATATAAATACTGTGGTTACAAGAGCAGGTCAGAGGCTAGGAATCCTGCAGCAAGTAACTCACCTCATGACTCCCCAAAGCCTGTCCACCATCTACAAGGTACAAGTCAGGAGTGTGATGGAATACTCCCCACTTGCCTGGGTAAGTGCAGCTCCAACAACACTAAATAAGCTTGGCACAATCCAAGACAAAGCAGCCTGCTTGATTTGCACCCCATCCACAAACATTCACTCCCCCCACCATCGACGCACAGTAGCAGCAGTGTGTACCATCTACAAGATGCACAGGAATTCATCAAGACTCCTTAGACAGCACCTTCCTGGCCCGCAACCATCTAGAAGGATAAGGGCAGCAGATAGATGGGAACACCACCACCTGGAAGTTCCCTTCCAAGTCGCTCACCATCCTGACTTGGAAATATATTGCCGTTCCTTCACTGTTGCTGGGTCAAAATCCTGAAACTCTGTCCCTAACAGCACTGTGGGTGTGCCTGCACCACATGGACTGCAGTGGTTCAACAAGGCGGCTCACCACCACCTTCTCAAGGACAAATAGGGGTGGACGATAAATGCTGGCCTAGCCAGCAACACCGACATCCCATGAATGAATAAAAGAAAAATCCTACAGTACAAGGTTACAGCTGAGTTAGTCTTAGAAGAAATAGGCCTGGTGGGTGGGGTTGGGCAGAGGGTCTAGTTGTGCGATGTGGGAGTGTTGGATTGCTTGGGGAGACTTCAATCGTGTGCGGGCTCTGATCACAGGGTTTTCTGATAGTCTGGGGGTCCTGGTTCCAGAGGTGTTCCGATTGTGTGGTTTCCAATCTAAGGGCTGATGGGGTAGAGGCAGCTGCTGGTGGGGGAGGAGAGATTGAGGTCTGGTGGTTTGGTGGTGATGGTGGGGGCTTTGATGCTGGCCAGAGAACCAGATGGTGGCAGGGGGTTCAATGGTGTTTGGCGGGAGGGAGGTCCAAGGATGGTTGAAAGAGGTGTGATGGCTGGGGGATGGTGCAGACAGATAATAGAAAGGAAGTGTTTATTGGATAGCTTGCCTGGCCTGATAGGAACATTTCTGTTCCTCCAGTGTCACGAGCAATATTATAAAGGCACTTATTGTATGGATTCTGCCCTTCCTTCCTCCTTTGACCTGTCAGGTTTCCCAAGGCCTGGGAAATCCAGCCACCTGTGGTGAAAACTAGAATTACTATTAAAATGAAGACTCCCAGCCTCACTAAAATATTTAAATGACCAGCCCACTTCCTGCGAGAAACACATGAGGCAGAATTTTCCACCTGTCGGGCAGGCCCGACCCAATCTCCAGCGGGTAGGGAGCCGATCCCCGCCAGAGAAGCGGGCCCTGCCGCCATTTTACGTGGGCGGGCCAATTAAGGCCCAGCCAGCGTGACGTCCGGCGGGAAGCGCTATGCACTTCCTGTGCGGGCAGGGAGGATTCCCCAAAAGTGAGAGTAGGCCCTTTAGTGCACGCGCACGAAAGAGCGCACATCCCCCTGAGGCTAAGTGCTGCCTCAGGGTGATCGCTGACACTTCAAAAAATATTAAAAATAGAAAAAAAATATATCCTTAACACGTCCCTCTCATATGACAATGTCACACGAGATGGGACATGTTCATAAATTACACTAAAACTTTAGTAAACTGTTTAAATCCCTACATGAAACCTCATCCCGCCGGTGAATGAGGTTTCATGTTTTTTCTATTCCCCGCCGGGGCTCCTGGCCGACCTGCCAACCTTAAGGTTGGACGGGCAGGTCCTTTGATTGTTTCAATGATCCTGTCAATGGCCTCAATTGGCCTTTGACAGGTCAGCGGGCCTGTAGCTGATTTGGCTGTGCCCCCGCCTTCCTGAAAATTTAAATGGGGCGGGATGACGTCGGGGGGAACCCCCACACCATCCTGCATCATTTTACGCATTGGCGAGCGGGCCCCGCCCCCTGCTCGCCGACGGCAAAATTTTGCCCATGAGGTTGATCAACATACGTTATGTTATCCAAACCTCAATCGTTTTTTGACATTGAGCATCTTGTTGAATTGCAGCATCAAGTGTTGGCTGGGGCACAAGCCCACGCTCATAATGGGTGTCTTCAGTGTTTCACTTCTGGGTTTCTCTGGCATAACATTTTTAATCAGCCTTTTCTGTATCCCTAACAGTTTAGGATAGACTGTGACAGAAATAAAACAATGAAACCAAATGCATTAACCTTGAAACCTTCATAGGTTGTGTAAATGGATGGTTAATATTGAATCATCTTCAAGCTTGAAGGCAAGTTGTGGAATATTCATAATTTTCCTTAGTTTAAATGCCAGAGGCAGAAATGGAACACACACCTGGACAGCATGGGGTATCTGACATTCATGGTTCATGCAGCCCTCACAGCAAGTCTTTGGCACCTGAAAAAAAGCCAAGTGAAGTTACCTACATGGCACTGTCCTATAGATGTCAAAACATGTCATTCACACCAGACCTGTAAGTGTGCATTTTATAGCTTTTTCCAGTTGCGTTATAAACACAGATTAACAATTAATTCTACTTTTGAAATATTGCTCAAAATGTTAGTGCTAAATTAGGTGATAGGATTTTCAGTGCTATCGTCAGAGAGGTTGTGAGGCCACTAAAATCTTCACAGCATACCTGCTTGTTCTGTGATTTATTTCTGGTTGCTGCACAGATGATTGAAATTAAACAACACAGGGAAATGCAACTTTTTTTTTAAAAGCATTTTGAGAATTTGAGTATTTTGAGGGTGTATATGTAAGATGGGCTTTATAAATCTCATTTATTTTAATAAAAGGTGCAGAAAAATAATCAATACAATTTCATTTACTGCAGGAAGGGTCCTTGGGAGTTGTGGACATTTCCTAAATATTCAGTATACATTATAAAGCAAAAGCAATGCTGTAATGAAGCCCCAATCTGGGCATACACGACGCACACCCTTATCCCCCGCCAAAAATTGATTGTGCCAGGAATCCCGGAATTGAGTCCTGCCCGTCATTTTTAAAGGTGTCCAAAGACAGCCAGACTGCAAAAATCCAGCTTTTCATCTCAGGAGTTCAGTTTTCATAAATTCTCTGTTAATGAAACGGTTCATGCAAGCTTTTTGTAGAACCTGGACAATATTCAAACTTGCGCTGCCAACTGGCAGATAACATATGTGCCAGGCAACGAACATGTCCAACAAAAAAATTCCTAACCATCTTCCCCTGACCTTCAACAACACAACCATTGTCAAGTCTCCCACCTTCAATTTTAGCAATGAGAAACGATTGACTAGGCTGAGGCAGTTTTCCTTGGAACTGAGTAGGCTCAGGGAAGGTTTAATTAAAGTGTACAAAACTATGAAGGACCCCTTTCCATTAGTAGAGAAGCCAGTAACCAGGGAACAGTGATGTAATGTAATTGGCAAAGGGATTAGAGGGAATTGAGGAGAATTTCTTTCACTCAGGGGATGGTGGGGGATCTGAAACTCACTGCCTAAAAGGCTGTTAGAGGCAGAAACCTTGTTGCATTTTTTAAAAAAAAGCTTGAATATGCACTTGAGGTGCTGTAACCTACAGGGCTAAAGAGCAAGATCTCGAAAGTAGGATTAGGCTGGATAATATGATGGGCTGAATGGCCTCCTTCTGTGCCATAATTTTTCTCTGCCTCTAAGCTTCTTCAGATTTTGCAAGGCTGATCAGTTATCATTGACCAGATGCATAACTGTGACTGCATTATGTACAATCTACCAGATCAACTGCAGCAAACTGCTAATCTTATTTCAACGGTACCTCCCAGTCCCAAAATCTCTACCACCAAGAAGGATATGAGTAGTATAATTCCGTTTTTCCTCACACTTCAGATCAACATACCCATTGGTCGCACAATTGGGTCAATATTTCTGAATTTCCTATCCATGATGGGTTGGTTACACCCCCAGTTCAAGCCCACAGCATGTCATAGGGTTATACCACAAAATGGAGACAAAAAATGGAGAGCATTGTGGAAGTACCATCACCACAATAACTGCAGCGGTTCAAGGAGAAGGCCTCTTCTAGGGCAGCTGAGGATGGACAATAAGTGTATCCTTTTCAGGATCAAGCACATTCTGAGAATAAATCCAAACAATGAGCATGAGCCAATATCACTGTTGTTGCTTAGAAGCCTGATAGATACCATGACTTTTCAATTTGTGCCAACATATATATTACAATAGGTCATTGTGCTTTTCCCTTTCTGCATAATCTCCTTTTTTTGGTGTTTGGATTTTGTACCATTTTCCAAAGTTGTACAATATACATATGTAAATGCACATCTATACCTACTTGAATTTGTGGCTACCCATTCTGGCAGTGGGAGAAGCATGGGCCATTTGCTTAGACATTTCAGAAAACAGGACTAGCTGGGCATGATGCTGTTTTATTGGAAGTTTACATTTCCAGAGCAACTTTTGACTGCAGTGTGGTCTGGAACAAACAAAAAGTGAAGTTGTAAGAAAGTGCTGATAAATGAAGGTGCACTGTGCAGCTGTTTTATATGCATGAGAGATTTATAGAACATCATATGCCATTTATATCCTGCTGTGTCAATTCATACCTAGGGCATACCCATTTTATGCACTGTTTCAAATGCAACATATGAATGACAGTACATACATTTATTTCTTATTCTCATAAAGCTTCTCCTGCAGTTCCTAAGACACACAAGCCTTTTTCCATTACAATAGCATCTTTAAAATGACAACCAGATTGAGTTGCCCTCGTGTGTGAGGGTCTCCATTATTTGTGGTCCATTTGCACATTAATTTAAAATGTCACATTCTATTTGTCTCATATCGTGATGACAACAGTATGCTCACCTTACAAGCAGCTTGCAATATATGGACTCATAATCCACACCTGTCCGTTTATTTTCTTTTACGTATTACTGTTATGTAAGTTTGATGACTTTTTGAAGGTCAGTACATTTCTTGCAGCCCTTATCCCATGTATGAAATGAAGGAGTGGGACTCATTGGCTTTGGAAGCTTCGTCTGCTGTCACTTGTGTAGGGCTTCAACATAGCGGCACTTCTCCGTTATTCAGCAGCAAGTGCGGCAGAAACCCTGTACAGAGTTAGCAATGCACTTCCTGCAAAGAACAGGAGAATCTTTGAGGAAATTTCAGGCCTATATCTCTGAATTACCATTGAGATGAGACTGACCTGGTTGATTCTATGCTTCTTTATGTACACCAAGTGCTAACCTTTATTAAAACACTGAGCAGTGAATATGTGCAAGTTCTATGAATCACTTTACCTTATCCATGGAAGTTATACTCTTTCCTGTGCACTTCATAGTTGGATCAACAAAACATTTGGGATTTGAACCAAATCTAAGTGCTAGAGAACCTACAAAACCAGCATTACCACCGTTGGGATATTGAGGTTACTTTTGGGTAGGAGCACAGGAGCAGGAGTAGACCATTCAATCTGTCGAGACTCACCCAACTGTTCAGTCAAATCATGGCTAATCTAACCTCAAATCCAGTTACCTGCTTTTGTTCATTATGCCTTGACCTTTTCTAGCAAAAATCTATCAATCTCAGCTACGTTCTGGTTGGTGTGTTGAAAATCAAAATGCCATTTTGCTTCTGTGGACCCTAACGGAATTCTGAGTTTCAAAAGTGTGCAGGAACAAGCTGGGGCAGCATGCTGAAACCTGGGGACTTGTGCCACAGGTCTGGTAAAAGATAGAAGAAACTGACTGATTATCCATAATCCACAAAGATCACACTCCTTACAGGAGTTTTGTGACTGGGTGCTGTAAAGGAAAGCAGCCATTAAGAGTTCTCTGGCTGCCAGTGTTATATCCCTGTAAGTATGATATTCTTACTTCACAGCCTCGGTTCAAACATGGACTAAAGGGCTGAGCTCCCAAGGTGAGGTGAGACCAACGTCCCTTGACATCAAGGCTGCACTTGACCGAGTGTGACATCAAGGAGCCCTAGCAAAACTGGAGTCAATGGGAATCAGGGGGAAAACTCTCCATTGGTTGGAATCATCCCTAACGCTTTCTGGAAAGTACTGAAGATCAGAGGGATCTTGGTGTGCATATCCATAGATCCCTGAAGGTAATAGGGATAAGGTGGTTAAGAAGGCATATGGGATACTTGCCTTTATTAGCCGAGGTATAGAATACAAAAGCAGTTATGCTGGAATTGTATAAAACGCTGGTTAGACCACAACTGGAATACTGTGTGCAGTTCTGATCACCACATTATAGGAAGGGTGTGATTGCACTAGAGAGGGCATAGAGGAGATTTACCAGGATGCTGCCTGGGCCGGAGGGTCTGAGCTAGGAGGAAAGATTGGATAGGCTGGGGTTGTTTTCTTTGGAGCAGCGAAGGTTGAGAGGGGACCTGATAGAAGTGTATAAGATTATGAGGGGCATAAATAGGGTGTATAGGGAGGCACTTTTTACATTAGTAGAAAGGTCAATAACCAGGGGGCATAGATTTAAGGTAGGAGGTAGAAAGGTAAGAGGGGAGTTGAGGATAATTTTTTTCACCCAGAGGGTGGTGGGAGTCTGGAACTCACTGTCTGAAAGGGTGGTTAAGTCAGAAACTCTTGTAATATTTCGGAAATATTTAGATATTCGCTTGTATTACCATAGCCTCCAGGACTATGGGCCAAGCGCCGGAAAATGGGACTAGTGTAGTCAGAGCTTTGTTGACTGGTGTGGACATGATGGGCCAAATGACTTCCTTCTGTGCTGAAAATGTCTATGAGCACAAAAGACGATGATTGTGGTTGTTAGAGGTCAGCCATCTCCGCTCAGGGACATCACTGCAGGAATTCCTCAGGGTAGTGTCCTCGACCCAACCATCTTCAGCTGCTTCATTAATGACATTACTTCTATAAGAAGGTCGGAAGTGGGGATGTTCACTGATGATTGCACAATGTTCAGCACCATTCGCGACTCCTCAGATACTGAAGCAGTCCATGTCCAAATGCAGCAAGACCTGGATAATATCCAGGCTTGGGCTGACAAGTGGCAAGTTATATTCACGCCACACAAGTGCCAGGCAATAACCATCTTCAACAAGAGTGAATCTAACCAGCGCCCCTTGGCATTCAATGGCATTACCATCACTGAATCTCCCACTATCAACATCCTGGGGTGACCATTGACCAGAAATTGAATTGGACCAGCCATATAAATACTGTGGCTACAAGAGCAGGTCAGAGGCTAGGAATCCTGTGATGAGTAACTCACTTCCTGACTCCCCAAAGCCTATCCACCATCTACAAGGCACGAGTCAAGAGTGTTATGGAATACTCCCCACTTGCCTGGATGAGTGCAGCTCCCACAACACTTAAGGAGCTTGACACCATTCAGAACAAAGCAGCCTGCTTGATTGGCACCCCGTTCACAAACATTCACTCCCTCCACCACCGACGCACAGTAGCAGCAGTGTGTACCATCTACAGGATGCGCTGTAGGAATTCACCAAGGGCAGAAATTTCCTGCCTGTTGGGTGGGCCGTGTGGGAGAGGGCATGGGCGGGCGCGGACCCGATCGCCATTTTATGCGGACTGACCAATTAAGGCCTGCCCAGCGTGAAACGCAGCTCCCAAGGACAGTGGGAGTGGGCGGGCGGCAGCGGGACTACGATGACCGCCGGGTCCAATGGCGATCTGGTGGCCTGTTTATAAGCACTCCTGTAGCCTTGCAAAAGCTGTCAAACATGGCCAGCAGAAGAGTTCCCCAGAGCGCTGCTGATGAGCAGGCCAGGCAGGAGGGTAGGGCAGGGGAGAACTGTGCCCCTCGTTTCTCGAGGAGGTGGCAGCACTGGGGGAGGTCCTTGTTCCCAGGGACGGGAGGAGGAGGCCCCCCACATGACCAAATGTGCCTGGAAGGAGGTGGCAGAGATAGTGAGCTCCCATGACATGGTGCGACACACCTGGATCCAGAGGCGCAAGCGTTTCAATTACCTTTTGCGTTCTGGAAGGGTGAGTATCATGTTGGCATTGGTCACTTAACCCAGCAGTCAAACTTTCCCACCTGGCCGCATCCCCCCCAGCTCTGAACGTAGTTACTGCATTGAATCATTGACGGCATGTGTCCTTTGCTGGGTGGGCGAGCAGATATTGGCCATGCCGAGGTCATGGGTTCTGCACCCGCAGCATGTGGTACAGTGACACCCACATTACTGTTTTGGGGGTAACCTGGAGGATCTGCACCTAGGCATAGTGCTGGAACTGCAAAACATGTCAAAGTCAGGGTGCTAACATGCTGGGAGGGGAGCTTCCAGGTGGCGGGGCACCAATCCATCTGCTGCCCTTTGCATTCCACATGCTTGCACCTCCTTATTTTGCAAGGTTGAATCGTGTGGTGCCAAATGTGATGTAGGCTGCATTTGGCCAAGCGGAGCCGGGGTGGGGGAAACAGGCCTGGCATCTTTGTGTGAGTGTGCAGCAGCAGCGGGGTGAGGAGGCACTGGAGGCCTGCAATGTCCCACTCTGGTTGGGGTGGGACAGCAGCGAAGAGATTCCAGGTACCAGTTGCACTAATCAATGCTCTTTTCTTCTTTTCAGGAGAAGAATGCTCATAATGCCACCGAGCGTTTGAGGACTGGCAGAGAGCCGGCCCAGTTGGCCATCATTACCAGGTTCCAACAAGAAGCCCTCGATCTGGAGAGGAAGGGATAGCATAATGATCCGGGGGACACGGATGCACATTGACATTGTCTCCATGTTAGCTAATCAAATGTCCTTGCTCTTCCTTTCAGCATCAGCGGAGCAGGGCCAGGAGGAGGAGGCATAGGGGCTCCCTCTCACACCTGAGGGCCCTGAAGCCCCTGACCCACCAGCGTCACACCATCTCTGCCAGGCAGGCACCAGCCAGCGCAGATACTAGCACTTCGGTGGGAATTAGATCATTGGCTGGTGTCCCAGGGCACAGCGATGAGGGCACTTCACAGTCACTGGAGGAGCTGGCGGAGACAGAATGCCGATGACACCAGCAGTCGGAGGACTGCAGGGGACCAGGCTCATGTCAGTCGGTGGCTGATGATGTGCCTCTGGAGTTGTCCGTGAGGCACTAAATGCTGGAAGTCCAACAGGGTGTGTGGGAGGATCTGGCGGAGATACTTGAGTCTATGCTTGGCTTGATCTCCGTGGTGGAGGAGTCTACGCGGACCATAGCCAATGCAATGAGCCACATGCATGCATGCATCCTCCAAGGTGAGAGTGGTGACTCTCATGGAGAGGCTGCTCCAGGAGAACAATCAGGGCTTCCTGGGGATGTACTCAGACCAGCAAGCCCTCACATTGGCCTTGACCTCAGCTGGCCAGTGCCAGTGTGTGAGATGGTCTGGGCGCCAAGTTTCCCAACTTGGTGCCCATTCATCTACAGTGAGCAGGGACGTCCGAAGCGGCCTCACGTCGGCGCAGCAGCTGCCTGTTGTCTCTGCGAGCTCCTCTCAGGGTGCTCCGGATGAGGGCAGCAGCTCCTCCGCCCCTCTCCCAGTGACCGTTGCACCCAATGAGGCTGTGGTGACTGGGGAGATGCCAGCTGTGGAGCTGGCCGCTCCCTCCCAGGCGGGGTCAGCACAGGCTCTACAGGCCAGAGGACGGCTGCCAAGGTCATCGAGGCCAACAGGACAGCACAGTGAGCAGGCAGTCTCATATGCCAGGCCCAGCGAGAGGGCAGTGCCTAAGCGTAGCACTGAAAAGCATAAATTTAAGGCACCTTAGGCACACATGGGTTTCTCACTGGCGTTTTTGTGTTGCCCCACAATGAGGTCATGATTAGTTGGTATGGAGTTTAACACATTTGTCATTTCGCTATATCATTAAATTTAGACGTGACCATGGCTGAGGGTGCCTCTTTTCCTCTGCAGGTGGATGGTGTTATGAGTGAGTTGTGCCACATTGAGCTTTATTGACAAGGCCCTTAGTTAATGTTCCTATCCAGGCAGATTTAGCACTCAGGTATTGAGTATGGAGCCTGCAGCACAGGCTTTAGTTGGAGGTACATCTGTGGGTGTTCCAGCTGAAGGATCGTTGGATTAAAGCCTCCCGGGTGTCCCTGCCTCCCAGAGTATGCCCGGGTCAGCATCTAACCCCTCAGCATTCTCCTCGGACTCACTGCTGGACTCATCGTGTGCAGGCAGAGCAACAGCATCTACATCTTCTTTGTCCATTGCGTCGCCTCTTTCCAACGCCAGATTGTGGAGAGCGCAGCATGCAACCACTATCAGCGACACATGATCTGGGGGGTATTGGAGTGCATCCACTGAAAGATCCAGGCATCGGAAGCGCATCTTGAGAAGACTGATGGTTTTCTCACCACAGCCCTTGTGGAGGCATGGCTCTGCCCTCAGATGGCGGAGAGGTGTCATGAGCCAACTTTTGAGGGGATAGCCCATGTCACCCAGCAGCCATCCATCCAGCCAGGCTGGAGCACTGAAGAGCCCCGGCACCTGGGAGCATCTGAGTATGTAGGCATTGTGGGAGCTGCCTGGGTACCTTGCACAGACTTGTAGAATTTGCATCCTGTGATCACAGACTATCTGCACATTCATGAAGTGGAAGCCCAATCCTGTTGACGAAGGCACCGGGCTCACCTGCTGGCACCTTGATGACTATATGTGTGCAGTCTATAGCACCCTGGACACGGGGGAAGCCATCAATCGTGGCAAAGCCTCTGGTTCGCTGTGTCTGACTAGCTTCGTCCCAGCGGAAGTGGATGAAGGTCAATTCAAACCTGAACAGAGCGCCTGTAACCTGCTTGACAAAAGTGTGGACAGCTGATTGGGAGACACCGCAAAGGTCACCCACCGAGCCCTGGAAAGAGACGGAGGCATCGAAGTTGAGAGCAGCTGTGACCTTTAGAGCCACTGGCATGGGATATCCACCCACACAGTTTGCGCAGATCTCAGGCCCTATCATCTGACAGATAGAGTTGACTGTCTCCCTTGAGAGACAGAGCCTCCTTTGACATTGCACCTCAGACATATTGAGGTAGTTGCTTCACCTCCTGTATACCCTGGCAGTAGGATAGTGGTGTCTTCTGTGGCCCCTTCCACCTGGGACTTCCTGTTGCCCTGCACCCCTTGTGCCTGCACCTCTCCTCCCAAAGGAGCTCCCTGGAGGCTGAATGTGGACTCCAGGCCTCATCCCCCTTCTGGCCCTCCCTTCCTCTGAGGAGGTGCCTCCAGTGGATAGCACAACTCCCATTCCCAGGCTAAGGGAAGGCTTCCTAAAAACTTGCTGACCCCAAAAAGGATCTTCACTGTAGAGTGCTGACCTTAAAGTTGTGAGTCCTGTCCAAGCAGTTGGTAAGAGTTTTGAAGTATTTCTGCTCACACAGGCAAGTATCAGTAACTTTCACAATTAAATATCTGACTGACTACATTCGCAACCCCACTGAGACCTCTTATCCCACCTGTGGATGAGGTTTATATAAATGTCTCCCACCCGCCTGCCCGGTGCGCCCGTGTGATGAGCTGAAGATCACATGGACCCCGAAAAATCGCCGTCAATTGCTGTCTCAAGGGCCTTAAGTGGCCCGTTAATTATTGGCGGATGCGCATTGGAGATCATCGCGTGCCCACCCACCAAAATATCGCGATGGCATGCAGTGATGTCGGGCCCGTCCCCACACTCCAATGGAAAATTCTGCCCCAAGGTTCTTTAGACAGCACCTTCCAAACCCATAACCACTACCATCTAGAAGGACAAGGGCAGCAGATAGATGGGAACACCACAACCTGGAAGTTTCCCTCCAAGTCATTCACCATCCTGACTTGGAAATATATCACCGTTCCTTCACCGTCACTGGGTCAAAATCCTGGAACTTCCTTCCTAACAGCACTGTGGGTGTATTTACAGCACATAGACTGCAGCGGTTCAAGGAGGCAGCTCACCACCACCTTCTCAAGGGCAACTAGGGATGGGCAATAAATGCTGGCCTAGCCAGCGAAGCCCTCATCCCATAAATGAATTTTAAAAAACAAAGCTGTGCAATATGTTCAGGGCACCTAAGGTGGGGCTGATGGAAATTCCAACAGATTATTCCATCAGTAACCACCTCTATCCATGGTATCAATTAAGGGTACAGGTGCAGGGAACAATTGCCCTTCCCCCTATCAAGGGGCTGACAGGTAGGAATCATGATAGAGCAAGGTCCTGCTCTATTTGCCTCCTCCTGCCGCTACCACATCCCAGATACCCTGCACTTGTTGTAGGTGTTTAGAGCGATCACTTTTCAGTTCAATCAAAGAATTCTTCAGCTATTGCTTCTCACACACCAAGACCATTCTTGCATTATCAGATTTTGGGATCTTTGAAAGCTGTTGGTCAGTTTTAGCTAGCTTTTGGGTTATGTATACATCATTGGCCCATATAATTACTGAAACACACTTTTGGGTAAAGTACAGTCATTAGTTTAATTATTGAGCAATTGTTCAAAATTAGTCTATTTCATGACAGATGAGCTAATTTTGTGATCTGTTCAAACCTTTCAAAATATTCCTTCCCATGATCACAACAAGCCACCTTTCATAACTAATCAGTTTTCCCAGGGAAACACAACTCTATAATCCAAGCCTTGATTGTGTACAGCTTTGGTCCATTGTAATGAAACATGGATTGCGTTAGGCAAGATGAATTGACAGTTTGAAATTAATTCATTTGTCAAGTCATTATCAATAAACTGTGGTTTATTTCATATTGCACAGTGACATATGACAGCCCTACCTTGGTGGTCTTTTACATATTATCAAATATCTTGTGCACTTTCTATCAGTTGCCCCTATTTTGGGGCGTCAAGTTCACCTGATCTGTTATGTACTGTAGTTCTGCTTCCCTCCACTGAATGATGATTGATGGCCCCGAGGCACTCAAAATGGTTGTTGCTTTCTGTGACAGCAATGTCCATATCTATGGAAGTAATCTTACGAGTCAGCATTCCCAGTGCAGATTGGACAATCAACTGAGGAGGTCAGTGCACCCCAATTTGTGGCTCCCTGATTTTTTTGATAATTAAAGTTAATTGGGAGGAGCACGCATAAAACATAGAGGTCAGTGCATATAATTCACGAACCTCCCAATTTCCAGTTGTTAATTTTAATGATCATAAATACAAATCATCATGAGTCAGGCATCCTGACCTCCTTGTTCAATTTTCCAATCTGCCCTTCCATCAAGTAACATCCCATATTGAAAGCACTGATTCAGAAAATTTACATCCAAATATCTTATTCTTTCTTGGGTGCTCCTCAGTTGGATTGGCAAAACTTCTGGGATTGATGCTGACTAACAGGCAACCGAGACAATTGAGAACTGTGACACAATCATTCACACAGTTGTGTTATTATTGCCCAGTTTATTGCTGTTGCCACTATTGCATGAATTAAAAAGGCAGCAAATTAATCACCACTACCATTTTATTTTATGAACATTAAAGTTTGGAAAAAGCAGGGAACAGTTTCTTTACTCAAAATGTACCCCAATACTTTCTCTAAACAATGCATTAAACACATAAATGGTACCTTTGAAAAAGAGGCAAAGGCTGTTTGGCAAAAGAACAGCATAATTATGTCATAAAAAGTGATTTAGCTCAAAAGCCTTAAGATATAAATATGTGAAATTATGCAAATTGATGTATTCCTTGAAGCAATATCCTGTAAATCAAAGGATATCAAAATTCAGACACACTCTGAAATGGAGATTACCTAACACTTATAATGATGTATAAGCTATTCAGAGCAATTTGAGGACTATGTTTTCCTTTGCAATATAATGAAAAATTATGAGGGACACAAAACTAGTAGCTAGTGTTAGGACCATTTCTTACATTTTTAGGGCTATGCTCTTGCACTTGTAAGTCTTCCTGTCAGCTGAAGTCTGTTTACTGAAAATAACCAACAGATAGTGCTAGAAACAGACTTCTTTGATGGTAGCCAATCATGATAAACAGTAGCAGAATTGCTCAATGGGGGATGAAAACTAAAATTAATTAACTCATTGAAGACTTCTAAGATAGTTGTTTAAAACAATTATTTCAAAATAACCTCACATGCTCATATGGAACAGAAAAATAAGGAAAATAACTTGCGTTTGTATAGTGCCTTTAGACCCGCAGAATATCCCATCGTGCTACACTGCCAGTGGATCATTATGAAGCATAATACTATTGTTATGTAAGCAATTGTAACAGCTAATTTGCACAAAATGAGGAAATAAGTTCTCAGTTAATCTGTTTTGGTTGTTGGGTGGGACTTACCTCCTACTATACTTCAAATAATGCCATGAAATGTTTTGCATTGCATAAACAGAATACCTGGAAAAACTCAGCAGGTCTGGCAGCATCGGCGGAGAAGAAATCAGTTAACGTCTTCTCCGCCGATGCTGCCAGACCTGCTGAGTTTTTCCAGGTAATTCTGTTTTTGTTTTGGATTTCCAGCATCCGCAGTAGCTTTTAGCTTTTTGTTTTTATCTCAATGTTTTGCATTGACTTGACCAGGCAGATAGGCCTCAGTTTGAACTGCAATTAATGGGCTAAATGGCCTAGTCCTGTTCCTATGTAAACAAGAGCTAAATGTTTATTTTGATCAGAAATCCTGTTACAAAAATAGAGATGAATCGAGAGAGAAAGAGAGAAATATGATGACTACGACACCGAGCTTCATTTTGTTCACACTGAGAGCAGAATCATCCCAGATTTGCACTAAATGCAGTAGCGGGCATGAAAAAAGACCTTTTACCTGTCGGCCACAACGGCAGGTTTTCATGCCAGATTGTCCCCTTCCTGACTCATAAATTATGCAATTACGGGAAACACACTGGATCACTGGTGGGAGGCCTCTGATTGGCCCACCACGCTGTTACCTCGCCGCTTACTCACACAGTGCACCATATTTAAAATGCAGCCACATGCACACTTCTCAATGCTTGTAGCCCAGGACTGCTCCAGTGAAGGCATAGCCCCAAAGGCCAAGAAGAGTGCAGCCCCTGATTCAGTGACACATTCCTGAGATGCCTTCTGGATGCCATGGAGGCCTGCTGCGATGTCCTTTAACACTGCTCTGGCCACAGGAGGCTCATCAGTCTCACCACTCTAGCTTGGGAGTTGGTGGCACAGGTGGTCAGTGCCAATGCTGCACGCAAGAGGTCGGCCATCCAGTGCAGAAAGCAATGAATAATCTCATCCCTGCCGCCAAAGTAAGTCAACCATCTCATCAATCTCAATTCACCCACTCACAAGACCATCACACATTCACTGGCATCTCACTTACTGCCAGCTCAAAGGACATCCTCACTCACTCTCACACACACCCTCACATCTCCTCTGGCCTCATCTCCTCTGGAGACCGCCTCCTCGTCCCGTTCATGGTTCCTCTCAGCACATACATACACCTGACATCCTTCTCATTTGGCTGGGCATGCACCTTGCTCATACTCTCTACAACTGTCTTTATGCAGGACAAGATTCCGCACAATCAATGGGAGAGGTCCCAGACCAGGGGTGTAGTGCTGGGCATCAAGGTCCTCACTCCATTCAAGAGCCGTACGTTGGAGCTGATCGGTGAGGATGTGGACCATTCCTGTGGCGATGGTGAGATCGGCAGCAAAGACCCATGTAATGATCCTGCACCACATCATCCTTCTCTCAAAACTACTCTGAGTCCAATGTCCTCTGTTCAATGCGGCTGCCAAGCACTAATAATCTCCACTTACTGTCCTAGGCACATCTGACATGCCACCCTCAGGTAACCTTGACACCGACCCCAGTGGTGAGACCACCTCAGATGAGGACCCCAAGGGCAGCACCTTTGAAAATCTGTCACAGCGCTCACCCGCATCCTCCACCAGTGCAGTGACACACACCTCCAGAGACCTAGGTGTAGAGTAGCCTCGGGGTCACAATTTGGAGAGCACAGCACACAATCTGTTCCACAGCAGGTGGAGGCAGGGACATCTTTGATTGTCTGCACTCGGATGACTGCTGGAGGCAAGGAATCTGCTGAGTCCAAATCAGATGATGACCCTCTGGATTTGGTCCTCAATCACTTGGTGGAGCTGCAAAGACAACCATGGGAACATCAGGAAGGGATGTCTGGTGCACTCCCCAGATTGCCAGGGATGATGGAGGAGCCCATCTGCCTTTGGTCTAAGGTGATAGCACTGGCATGCCGATGCGCCGAGGTCAACACTGGTAGGATGGCCGCCATGGAGACCTTGGTCACATCAGTCATGCACTGCTGAATTCAATCGCTCACGCCATATTTGGCGTCCAAAAGCGTCAATGGCCAGAGGGGCGTGGAGCAGCTCGATCTCCCTCCAGCTCCCCCTTCTCCTCAGGAAGTTAGACAGCTGCCGTCAGGCACCCATAGGTGGAGGGCCAGCAGCTCGACACCTTGGGGCCATCCACCAAGGTGACTTGGGAATGTCCAGCCAATCCAAATTCCCTCTTCCTGTTAGCCCCGCAGCTCTGGCTCCACAGGCCAAGGAGGATGCAGCTGGCCCACAGCAGGACATCCAAAACAGGCCGGGCCCTCCAGATCTCAGCCCTCCAGAGGACGCCCACTGAAGTAATCACAGACAGGGCATAGCTGTCAGCAGGCTGCCTCTGCCATGGATGTCGAGGGAGCACCAAGGCGTAGCAGCAGGGTCAGGATAGTTAAAAAGATGCAGTTGCACAGACTGGGCATGGGTGTTAATCACTTGTAGATAATGTTCACTATTGTAAATAAACTCCCATGAATGTCTTCTTGCCTATGGCCCTATTTTATGATGGGCAGTGTTCGTGTCCCTCAGATGTGGACCCTTGGTTCCTGCACAAGATAAAAGCCGGTGTCTCAGTCTAGGGCCTCTTCCTGTGCAGTGTGTAACCTTCAGACCAAAGTAACGGTCCAGCTTCACACTCACTGGACACATTACTGATGCCTGCACTTTGATGGTGCTTGTCATTGCTGCCAGGATGTCATAGGCAGGCATTACAGAGTTCCCCTCATCCTATCTGTGTGCTCTCAGCACCTTTGAGGTGGGGCTGGGCCCCCATCTCTTCGGCATCTGTGTCTGGTGATGGTGTGCGCCTGAAGGGGACAGGTGCTGAAGGCTGACAGAGGAGCAGGTGCACTTAAAGTTTAATGGCTTCATGATATGACGCTGTTAACACAGAACGCAAGTGAGCTTCCCTCAGCCAGACAGGAATCAGACATTCACAGATGCAATGTGAAGATCTTTGTAGTGTCCTCACTGCATGTTGTCATCATCCTCCTGGAACCTAGCGACTATTAGGGCCTTCACTGCATCTCCATGACATGAGCCTGAGCACTGAGGGTATGTGCGCTGCCATCAGCCACACAGGGGTCAAATATTCCCAGGTGCAAGGTGAGGATGTCAAGACTGTCCTTACTGCATCTTGATATCATCGTCTACAAATCTTGCGGCTATGAGGGCCTCCCGAGCACGCCTGCCTCGCCTAGCCAGTGCAATGGCCTTTTCACCGGCACTCCCATCTTCGACGACCTCATCAGCTGCATCCCCTTCAATGCCTCCTCATCGGAGGAGACGTACAGTTCTTCCATCTCTTCTTCAGTCAGGTCCTCCTCTCGCTGCACTGCCAGGTTATGTAGCACGCAGCAAGCTATGATGATGTACGACACTTTCTGGGGACTGCAGTACTGTGCTCCACCGGGCCTTTTGAGGCACCGGAATCTCATTTTCAAGATGCCTATTGTTGGCTCCAACAAAGTCCGGGTTGCGGCATCAGCCTCATTATAGCCTCATTCTGCTGCAGTCTGAGGCCGCTGCATGGGCATCATCTGCCATGTCCTCTGTGGGTAGCCCTTGTCTCTGTGGAATCAACCCTGCAGCCTCTGTGGACTCTGGGAGATGGCAGGGATCTGGAACTGGCTAAGGCCACAGACATGACACCAGGATGGTATGTTTGCCTCCCTGTTGCCAGGATTAAGAATGTCACTGGGTGGCTGCAGGACATTCTGAAGGAGGGTGAACAGTCAGGGGTTGTGGTCCATATTGGTATCAACTATATAGGTAAAAAGAGGGATGAGGTCCTGAAAGCAGAATATAGGGTGCTAGGAAATAAATTAAAAAGCAGGACCAGAAAGGTAGTAATCTCAGGGTTATTCCCAAAACCACGTGCTAGCGACATCAGGAACAGGGGAATAGACTAGGTAAATACGTGGCTGGATAGATGGTGTAGGAGGGAGGGATTTAGATTCCTGAGGCATTGGGAGCAATTCTGGTGAAAATGGAACCTGTACAAGTTGGTTGGCTTGCAGCGCAGCAGGACCGGGAGCAATATCCTCGCAGGGGTATTCCCTAGTACTATGCGGGTGGGTTTAAACTAGAGTGGCAGAGGGATGGAAACCTGAGTGGGGAGACACAAGAAACAAAGATAGGATTGAAAGATAGAAAGTTAGAAAGCAAACGTGGAAGGCAGTGGAAACAAAGGCTAGCAACAAATATACCATAAGACCATTCGGCCCATCGAGTCTGCTCCGCCATTTAATGAGATCATGGCTGATATTACAATCCTCAATTCCACTTTCCTGCTTTTACCCATAACCCTTGATTCCCTTACTGATTAAAAATCTGTCTATCTCAGCCTTGAATATACTTAACAACCCAGCCTCCACAGCCCTCTGTGTTAAAGAATTCCGCAGATTCACTACCCTCAGAGGAAAAATTCCTCTTCATCTTTGTCTTAAATGGGTGACCTCTTAATCTGATATTATGCCCTCTGGCCCTAGATTCTCCCACAAGGGGAAACAACCTCTCAGCATCTACCCTGTCAAGCCCCCTAAGAATCTTATATGTTTCAATCAGGTTGCCTCTCATTCTTCTATACTCCAATGAGTACAGGCCCAATCTACTCAACCTCTCCTTATAAGAAAATCCCCTCATACCCGGGATCAACCTAGTGAACCTTCTCTGAACTGCCCCCAATGCCGGTATATCTTTCCTAAGAGAAGGGGGCCAAAACTGTTCACAATATCCCAGGTGTTATCTCACTTGTGCCTTGTATAGTTTTAGCAAGACTTCCATATTTTTATATTCCATTCCCTTTGAAATAAAGGCCAACATTCCATTTTCCTTCCCTATTACCTATTGAACTTGTATGCTAGCTTTTCGTGATTCATGCACAAAGACCCCAAAATCCCACTGTGCTGCAGCGTTCTGCAGTCTTTCTCCATTTAAATACTCAGCTCCTCTATTCTTCCTGCCAAAGTGAATAACCTCACATTTTCCAACATTATATTCTATCTGCCAAGTTTTTGCCCACTCACTTAACCTGTCTACATCCCTCTGTAGACTCTTTGTGTCATCCTCATTACTTGCCTTCCCATCTATTTTTGTGTCATCTGCAAACTTGGTGATACATTCCTCATCCAAGTCACGAATATATATTGTAAATAATTGTGGCCCCAGCACTGATCCCTGTGGCACTCCCCTGGTTGCAGGCCGCCTTCCTGAAAATGCTCCCTTATCCCAACTCTGTCTCCTATTAGTTAGCCAATCCTCTATCCATGCTAATATACTACCCCCAACACCATGGGCTCTTATCTTATTAAGTAGCCTTATGTGTGGTACCTTAATTTACTACATCCCAGGGTCTTAAAGGAAGTGGCAGCGGAGTTATTGGATGCATTGGCAATAATATTCCAAAATTCCCTGGATTCTGGAAAGGCTCCAGCGGATTGGAAAAATGCTAATATAACGCCCTTATTCAAAAAGGGAGGGAGGCAGAAAGTAGGAAACTATAGACCAGTTAGTTTAACGTCTGTCGTTGGGAAATTGTTGGAATCCATTATTAAGGAAGTAGTAATGGGGCATTTGGAAAGTCAAATGCAATCCATCAGAGTCAGCGTGGTTTTATGAAGAGTAAATCGTGTTTGACTAATTTGCTAGAGCTCTTTGAAGATGTGACAAGCAAAGTGGATAATGGGGATCCTGAAGATGTAGTATATCTAGGATTCCAGAAGGCCTTTGATAAGTTGCCATACAAAAGATTAATACACAAAATAAGATCACACGGAGTTAGGGGTAATATATTAGCTTGGATAGAGGATTGGTTAACCAACAGAAAGCAGAGAGTTGGGATAATTTTTTTTTTCTGGATGGCAAGCTGTAATTAGTGGGGTGTCACAGGGTTCAGTCCTTGGGCCCCAACTATTTACAATCTATATTAATGACTTGGATTCAGGGATAGAAGGTACTATAGCTAAATTTGCAGATGACACCAAAATAGGTGGGAAAGTAAGTTGTAATGAAGAAATAAGAAATATACAAATGGATATGGACAGGTTAGGTGAATGGGCCAAAATTTGGCAGATGGAGTTTAACGTGGATAAGTGTGAGGTTATGCATCTTGGTTGGAAAAATAAAAAGGTGACTTATTATTTAAATGGAGAGAAACTTCAGGATGCTTAAGTGCAGAGGGATCTGGGTGTCCTCGTGCATGAATCGCTGAAAGCTAGTATGCAGGTACAGCAGGTAATAAGGAAGGCAAATGGAATTTTGGCATTTATTGCTAAAGGAATAGAGTATAAAAATAGGGAAGCATTATTGCACCTGTATAAGGCATTGATGAGACTGCACCTGGAGTACTGTGCACAGTTTTGGTCCCCTTACTTGAGGAAGGATGTAGTTGCACTGGAGGCAGTTCAGAGGAGGTTCACTAAATTGATTCCAGAGATGTGGGATTGTCTTATGAGGAGAGATTGAGCAGTTTAGGCTCATCCCATCGGAACAGCTCCCTTCTACCCCAGTACTGGTGCCAGTGCCCCATGAACTGAAACCCATTCCTCCCACACCAATCTTTGAGCAATGCATTAACTCCTTGACTTTATGTAGCTATGCCAGTTTGCCCATGGCTCAGGTATTAATTCCAAGATTATTACCTTGGAGGTTCTGCTTTTTAATTTATTTCCTAACTGTTCAAATTCTTTCAGCAGAACCTCCTTCTGCTCCTATTAATGTCATTGGTACCAACATGGAAGATGACAACTGGAATCCTCCCCTCCCACTCCAAGTTCCTCTCCAACCCTGAGGAGATGTCCTTAACCCTGGCACTGGGTGGGCAACACAGCCTTCGGGACTCACGCTCATGGCTGCAGAAAACAGTATCTGTCCCCCGCCACTAGTACGCTCCTATTTCCTCCCCCCTGACTTGAATAGTTCCCTGTACCATGGCGCCATGGTCAGTTTGCTTGTCCTCCCTGCAGTCCCCGCTCTCATCCACACAGCTTGCAAGAACCTCTTTATTAGTTGGACAATTGAAGAGGCTGAAGCTCCTCGAATGCTACCCCCAGGGTCCCCATACCTGCCTCACCTGCAGTCACACCCTCCTGTCCCTGATCACAGACCAAATTGGAATTACTTAATCTGAGGGGTGTGACTGCCTCCTGGAGCAAAGTGTCCAGGTAACTTTCCTCATCCCTGATGTGGCACAATGTCTGCAGCTCAGACTCCAGCTCCTCAACTCGGATCTTTTTACAGATGTGTTTGCTCTGGATCACCTTGGTGTCAGCAGTACCCACATGCTGCAGCAGCAACACATCACTTGTCCTGCCATCACTATAGTAATCTTTAAAATTAATTAATTAATTACTCTAATATCTCTGCTCTTTACATTTGAAGAATCTCCCACTCTTTATACTTTATTGTAATTATTTTTTTACACCAGTATTGATTTGATACTTAACAAGCTATTTTCAGAAAAAGAGAAAAAAGTAGATTGGAGACATAAACACAAACTAAAGACCTTACTTTTTACTTTAAAGACTAGAAATACTCACCTACCTTACTCACCAATCAGCTGATTTCCCTGCACTCGCGCCACATTGTGGTTCATCATGTCACTCCACCACTGGCCTCACTACAGGTAGGCATCTCGACCCACGCCTTTTATTCTCTTCCACTCGCCTCTTGCTATTTTGAGCCTTAGGAATAGAATAAATCTTAATCATTTACCAGTGACTCACCAATCAAGCAGCTTCTTCTCCTACAGCAGAGCAAGAATCAATTCCTGCAGGCTGAAAAAGTTTAGGCAAAAGCAACCAAACACTTCTTTCCCTTCGTCCGCTTAACTCGCTGAAGCGCTCAACTCCAGCATTCTATTAGGGCCATAGTACAAAAAAAATGTGTAATAATGTTAAAAAGACAAGTCAAAAGGCAGTGTATCTGAATGCATGGAGCATTCGCAATAAGGTAGATGAATTAACAGTGCAAATAGACATAAACGGGCAGATGATTGTGACTACGGAGACATGGCTGCAGGGTGACCAAGGCTGAGAACTAACTATCCAAGGGTACTCGATGTTTAGGAAGGACAGCTAAGAAAAGAAAAGGAGGTGGGGTGGCAGTGTTATTTAAGAATGACATCAGTGCAATAGTGAGAGAGGATATTGGCTCAGAAAATCTAGGTATAGAATCAGTATGGGTGGAGCTCAGAAGCAACAAGGGGCAGAAAACATTTGTGGGAGTTGTCTATAGGCCTCCAAACAGTAGTGATAAGGTAGGGGATGGCATTAAACAGGGAATTACAGATGCATGTTACAAGGGTGCTACAATAATCATAGGTGAATTTAATCTACATATGAAGTGGACAAACCAAATTAGCAATAATACTGTGGTGGATCAATTCCTGGAGTGTGCACACGAGATGGTTTTTTTAGACCAGTACGTCAAGGAACCAACTAGGGACAGGCTATCCCAGATTTAGTTTTGTGCAATGAGAAGGGGTTAATTAATAATTTTGTTGTGTGCGGTCACTTAGGGAACAGTGACCATATCATGATAGAATTCTTCATTAGGTTGGAAAGTGAAGTAGTCTGATCTGAAAATAGGGTCTTAAATCTAAACAAAGGAAACTGTGAAGGTATGAGGCATGCATTGGCTAAGGTAGATTGGTGGATCAATAAAAGGTGGATAGGCAATGGCTAATATTCAAGGAAGAAACATATGCATTGTGTTATGACCCCCAGCTGAAGTTACCACTGAACAAGCCTGATCACAGGGTGGAGCCAAGCTTGATAGATCCTAGCTTTTATTTGTTTGTTTAAATAAGTGGAGAGGGGCTACTGAACAGAATCACTGGAGTCAGCTAATGAACTTTTGACAAAATAATAAAACATTTATTAAGCAAGAAAATATGAACTATATTACAATACTCCTTTACCCACAAGTATCTCTTTGCAGATATATTTACAGATTTGTAAGGATAACACAAGTTACAATAGCTATATTATACTCTAATGTTCACAGCAAGTACACAGTCCATGTAAACCAATAGGCACCCTGTGGTCAGACACACCACATTCTGGAACTAAGTGACAGATGCTGCCTTAATCAGATACTATGGATCTCTCATCAACTCCCCCCAGAAGCTTGTCCCACCATGAGCCAACTGGTCTCACTGAACTCCATCTTTCACATGAGGGTTTCCAATCTCTATTCTCCAAGAACTCACTTTGGAATCTTCTCCAAAACTGATGTTTCCTCTCAGACACCTTCCACAAGGGTTCACCTCCAGGGTTTTGAACTGTCCTTCCAATGTTCCTCTCCCCTGGGTCCCTAAATGCATTCAAGCTTCCCTCCATGCACTGTCTTACTCACTGACTCAGCTGTCAACAGTACAACAGTGCTTCATATGCCCATGGCAAAGCGTTACAGACCCTCAGCCATCTCTATGGACCTTCTGGCCTCTTGCAAGCTGTTCTCACTTTAAATCTGCTTTCTGCATCTTTTGTTTTTCGAAATTTGAGGCTTGGAGCCTTTCTCTCTGCCCCTCACTCTTAACTTCATTAACAGGGTCTATTCCAGGCTCCTATCCTTCCTTTGACAAGAAGGTCTGCTTGGGACGTTCACCTGCTCCACTGCCCTGGGTTTTGGGGTATTTTCTTTAGCTTGAAACAGGCTATCTTCCACCTTTGCTCCAGGATCTCCTGGCAGGTACTTCCAAACCAATTGAACTCAAACAGCTTCCAAATCAAACTGCTGTTTCTACTGTAGGAGGGGCCTGCTTCTCTAGACCCCTGTTGCTAGGCAACAGCCCCGGTTTTTCTACTCTTGTTTGTTTAACTTAGCTGCAACAGTCATAGAACTTTCATTAGAAATGCAGGCACTTTTTGAAGTGAAACTAAAACTCAATTTGACCTTCTCTTAACACACAGATACAGAAATACAAATCCAACTTAAACTTTAAAGCTAAAGCTCATTCCTAGCACCCACAAGTATCAATTTAACTTACTTAAGCTATCTCTAGTTCCTAAAGTTGCAACAATTATACATTCCTTTCTGGTGCAAAAACACAACAGGAAAAATGGCCCAACTATGGCTAACAAAATAAATTAAGGATAGCATTAGAAAACAAAGAGGAGTCATATAAAGTTGCTAGAAAAAGTAGCAATGCTGAGGATTGGGAACGGTTTAGAATTCAGCAAAGGCAGGCCAAGAGGTTGATTAAGAGGGGAAAAATGGAGTATGAGAGTAAATTTGCAAGGAACATAAAAGCAGACTGTAAAAACTACTCTAAGTATGTAAAGAGAAAAAGATTAGTGAAGACAAATGTAGGTCGTTTACAGTCTGAAATGGGAGAATTTATAATAGAGAACAAGGAAATGGCAGAGCAATTAAACTTTAGTTCTGTCTTCACAGAGGAAGACACAAATCACTTCCCAGAAATGCTAGGGATCCATGAGTCTAGTGAGAAGGAGGAATTGAAGGAAATCAGTATTACTAAAAAAATAGTGCAGGAGAAATTAATCGGACTAAAAGCAGATATCCACAGGGCCTGATAATGTAGATCCCAGGGTACTAAAGGAGGTGGCCATGGAAATAGTGGGTGCATTGGTTGTCATCTTCCAAAACTCTGTAGATTCTGGAACAGTCCCAGCAGATTGGAGGATGGTAAATGTAATCCCACTATTTAAAAAAAGGAGGGAAGGAGAAAACAGGGAATTACAGACCGGCTAACCTAAAATCAGGAGTAGGGAAAATGCTGGAGTCTATCAGAAAGGGTGTGATAACAAGACACTTAGAAAAGATCAGCAGGATTAGACAAAGTCAACATGGATTTCTGAAAGGGAAATCATGTTTGACAAACATACTGGAGTTTCTTGAGGACATAACTAGTAGAATAGATAAGGGAAAACCAGTGGATGTGGTGTATTTGGATTTTCAGAAAGCTTTTAATAAAGTCCCACATAAGAAGTTAGTATGTAAAATTGAATCACATGGGATTGGAGGTAACATGTTGGCATGGATTGAGAATTAGTTAGCAGACAGTAAATAAAGAGTAGGAATAAATGGGCCTTTTTCAGAGTGGTAGGCGGTGACTAGTGGGGTACCTCAGGAATCAGTGCTTGGGCCCCAGCTATTCACAATATATATCAATGATTTGGATGAGAGGACCAGATGTAATATTTCCAAGTGTGCTGATGACACAAGACTAGGTGGGAATATGAATGGTGAGGAGGATTTTAAGAGGCTTGAAGGTGATTTAGACAGGTTGAATGAGTGGGAAAATACATGGCAGACACAGTAAAACGTGGTAAGTGTGAAGTTATCCACACTGTAGGAAAAACAAAATGGCAGAGTATTATTTAAATAGTGATAGATTGGAAAATGTTGATGTATGAAGGGACCTGGATGTTCTTGTACACCAGTCACTGAAAGCAAGCATGCAGGTGCAGCAAGCAGTTAGGAAGGCAAATTTATGTGGCCTTCATTGCGAGATGACTTGAATACAGGAGCAAGGATGTCTTACTACAGCTGAACAGGGCCTTGGTGAGACCACACCTGGAGTATTGTGTGCAGTTTTGGTCTCCTTACCTAAGAAAGTGTTATGTTCCTTCTGTGGGGTTGTTTTGCTCAGTGAACACGGTTGAATGCCTATCTAGAGGTGAGTAAGTTGGTAAACAAAATACTGTCGATGCAGAGATCACTGTAAGATGAAGCACATGCTGTTTATTAACACAAATATCAGAGCTCTAACACATTGTGCGCTTTTCCAACCTACCCTGTTCTAAACTACTGATTAGCATTGTAGCCCATGCTAGACAGCAAATGGGTAATATAATCACGCGGTCAATCTGCTCACATTCTCTTAAAGGTATATTGCACCTCAGATTACCACATTCCCCCTGCCCCCTCGCTTTATTCGAAAGTGCAATTTACAATCTTTACAATATATCACCTATTTACATAAATAAACTATTTACAAATTCAGTCTCTCTGGAGGTTTCTTCAAACATGTTGAACGTCATAGTTCTATGATTTCAGATGGTTTATCCGAGGCCTCCCTCTCATTAGTCATCTGTCCACTAGTCTCTCCATGACGAACCTGTAAGTTTGTCTCTTCGACTCTCTCAGGCTCAACAGATCCTATAGGCACTTCCAAACCATGTGGAGTTCCTTCCACATGTGGTGTAGACTCCAACGGGAATGCTTTCACCCTCTTTCAGGCCCAATTGCATGCACTTCTGCTGCCCCTTCCCTCCAAGTTCAACAATATAAAGGTCAACTGGCAGGGAGGTTCTCAAAATCAGGATGTTGGGCAAGGTTAAATTCAACACGGTGTGATCAACTTCCTGTTGTGTAAAAAGAAAATTCCAGGGCCTTGTCAGTAACTGTGCTTTCTCTTCCTATGTGTCTTCTTTTGACGGGTTTTCTTCTTGGCAGCACTGACTTTAATCTCGGCCTTCTTTTCAATTTCTCCATTGGCCAGACTAGGCTCAGGTATAAACTCAATTTAAGTGAACTCAGTGGTTGAGTCTTCCAGCATTTCCTCATCCGTCAGCTCCTTCAAAAACACAGGGGTCTCTATTTTTAAAGCTTGTTGGCTTTCACGTAGCTGATTCTTCAGCTCTTCCATTTCTTTTTTATATTTGTTAGTTGTTTCTTGGAGAATTAAGCATCATTGTGTTTTCTCAGCTAATTTATTTTTCATCTTGACCAGAGATATGCTGACTTCTTTCTGTTTTTCATCATACCTTTTTAGTGGTTCAAATTGGGATCTGAGGGAATCTTGCAATATGTAAAAGTCCTTCAGCAGGTTTTCTTTTTCTTTTTGGAGGTTACTGACTTCAACTTGTACTCTATCCTGAAGGATCACCTCTATGAGTTCCTTTTGTTGAGTCTATATATATTTCTATTTCCAAACAGTAACATTTCCTGCTTCTGATTGAGATCTCAGTAGTTTCTAAAGATTAATCTCTCTTAACCAGACTCGGTCTCCTGCCTGCTATCACGATTAGAGGTAAATTAACAGAGTGATTTCCATACTGCACTGGAATCTTGCATATACCTCTTCACCAGTATACGTCTTTAATTTAGTATCTGGATTTTCCAGATTTAATGAGTGGTCTTCTCCATTCAGATATTTGAAAGTATGTTCCCCTATGAATGTCGTGAATGCTCCTGTTTCCACCTCTCGTTGACTTTCACTGTCACGTAGATTGGCCTGTTTTACCCATGTTTAAGTTGTGTAGTGAGTTAATATCTGCTTCTGTTTCATTTATTATGTGGATTTCACAATTTTTACCTATTTGCTTAAAGTTTGTCTTAATCTGTCTTTACAATATCACATAACGTGCCCCTTACGATGGCAGTAGGAACACTCGATTCTTTTAAATTGCCGTTTACTTGCAGGATGTCTGGTTCCATTTCTGCCACTATTATTGTGGGTTTTCACTGTTAAACCATTGCTTTTGCTGGTCTGTTAATGGTGGCAGTTTCCCGCCTTTCCATGGAGCCCAGCGCTTCTGCGTCATTTCTAACCGGTGCTTCCCTCCAGACACGAAGGACGGCACCATTTTGTGCTCCCTTGATTGCTTCTGAATCCCTGACCGCGCTCTCCATTGCGAGAACCAACTCCAGCACCTTGCCACATTCTAAATTAGTTTCTGACAACAACCTTTTTTGAATGGAGTCTTCATTAATCCCACATACTAATCAGCCCCTTAGCATGTTGTTAATTGACATCCTGAACTCACAGAGCTCTGTCAGTAGCTTTGAGGCTGCTGCATAGCAAGCGACTGTCTCTCCAGGGGCGTAACACCTCAAATTAAATTTAAAATGTTGCGTTGTTACCAAGGGTTTCGGCTAAAAGTGGCTTTTCGCAAGATTTAACAACTCATCAAAGCTCTTGGAATTTGGGGCGTTGGGTGCTGTTAGACTATGAATTAGGCCATATGTTTTACTGCCATATGTTAATAAGAGGATCACTCACCTCTTCCCCTCCCCCGGTATGTCATTGGTCAAAAAAAAAAATGTGAGGCGTTCAATGTAATATGACCAGTCATCGGTGGTCTGATCAAACGGTTCGAAGTAGCCAGACTGTGGCATACTGAAGGGATATAACTTCAACGACTATGATGAAGGCTTTACTTATAATTGCCTTGCAAGGCACAGCTGATTTACTTCCATTGAATTTCCGTGGCTTTCTTTGGTGTTGTCAACTGGTCATGTTTTGCCTCACCACCGGTTGTTATGTTCCTTCTGTTGGGTCGCTTTGCTCAGTCAACACGTGTGCACGCCTATCTACTGATGGGTGAGTTGGTGAACAAGATACTGCAGATGCAGAGATCAATGTAAGATGAAGCACATGTTGTTTATTAACACAAGTAACAGAGCACTGACACAATGTGTGCTTCTCCAATCAGACCCTATTCTAAACTACTGATTAACATTGTAGCCCACACTATGCAGCAATTGGGTAATACAGTCACGTGGTCAATCTGCTCACATTCTCTTAAAGATGTATTGCACCTCAGATTACCACAGAAAGGATATCCTTGCCATAGAGGGAGTGTAGTGAAGGTTCACCAGACTGATTACTGGGATGGCAGCATTGTCCTATGAGGAGAGATTGGGTCGAATAGGCTTGTAATAATAATAGCGGCAAAAAGAGAGGAGACTTCACTGAAACATATAAAACTCTGACAGGGATGGACAGACTGGATGCAGGGGTCATATTTCTACTGGCTGGGGGGGGGGGGTCAAGAACAAGGGGTCCTTTCTTAGGATATGGGGTAGGCCATTTAGGACTGAGATGAGGAGAAACTTCTTCACTCAGAGGGTGGTGAACCTGTGGAATCCCCTATCACAGAAGACTATGGTGGCCAAGTCACTTAATATATTTAAGAAGGAAGGTCTTTGACAAGGTCGCTCATGGCAGACTGGTACAGAAGGTAAAGTCGCACGGGATCAGAGGTGAGCTGGCAAGATGGATACAGAATTGGCTTGGTCATAGAAGTCAGAGGGTAGCAGTGGAAGGGTGCTTTTCTGAATGGAGAGCTGTGACTAGTTTACATAAATGATTTGGAGGAAAATGTAACTGGGCTAATTAGTAAGTTTGCAGACGACACTAAGGTTGGAGGAGTTGCAGATAGTGAAGAGGATTGTCAAAGGATACAACGGGATATGGATCGGTTGGAGACTTAGGCAGAGAAATGGCAGATGGAATTTAATCCAGACAAATGTGAGGTAATGCATTTTGGAAGGTCTAATACTGGCAGGAATTATACAGTAAATGGCAGAACCCTTAAGTGCATCGACGGGCAGAGGGATCTGGGTGTACAGGTCCACAGGTCACTGAAAGTGGCAACGCAGTTGGATAAGGTAGTCAAGAAGGCATATGGCATGCTTGCCTTCATTGGCTGGGGTATTGAGTATAAAACAAAAACAGAATTACCTGGAAAAACTCAGCAGGTCTGGCAGCATCGGTGGAGAAGAAATCAGTCAACGTTTCGAGTCTTCATGACCCTTCGGCAGAACTGAAGCATAGTTAGGAGAAAGATGAAATATAAGCTGGTTTAAGGTGGGGGGCCGGGGGGAGAGAGAGAAGTTGAGGGTGTGGTGATTGTGGAGATAAGCAAGCAGTGATAGGAGCAGATAATCAAAAGATGTTACAGACAAAAGGATCAAAGAGGTGTTGAAGGTGGTGATATTGTCTAAGAAAGGTGCTAATTAAGAATGGAAGATAGGACACTCAAGGTACAGCTCTAGTGGGGATGGGGTGGAAAGATTAACAAAGTTTTAGTTTTAGATTTAAAAATAATGGAAATAGGTGGGAAAAGAAGAATCTATATAAATTATTGGAAAAAAAAAGGGAGGGGGGAATGGGGGGAGGGTGGGGGGTTGGGGGGGGTGGAGTTTAAGATCTAAAGTTGTTGAATTCAATATTCAGCCCGGAAGGCTGTAAAGTGCCTAGTCGGAAGATGAGGTGCTGTTCCTCCAGTTTGCGTTGGGCTTCACTGGAACAATGCAGCAAGCCAAGGACAGACATGTGGGCAAGAGAACAGGGTGGAGTGTTAAAATGGCAAGCGACAGGGAGGTTTGGGTCATTCTTGCAGACAGACCGCAGGTGTTCTGCAAAGCGGTCGCCCAGTTTGCGTTTGGTCTCTCCAATGTAGAGGAGACCGTATTGGGAGCAACGAATGCAGTAGACTAAGTTAGGGGAAATGCAAGTGAAATGCTGCTTCACTTGAAAGGAGTGTTTGGGCCCTTGGACGGTGAGGAGAGAGGAAGTGAAGGGGCAGGTGTTGCATCTTCTGCGTGGGCATGGGGAGGTGCCATAGGTGGGGGTTGAGGAGTAGGGGGTGATAGAGGAGTGGACCAGGGTGTCCCGGAGGGAACGATCCCTACGGAATGCCGTCGGGGGGGTGAAGGGAAGATGTGTTTGGTGGTGGCATCATGCTGGAGTTGGCGGAAATGGCGGAGGATGATCCTTTGAATGCGGAGGCTGGTGGGGTGATAAGTGAGGACAAGGGGGACCCTATCATGTTTCTGGGAAGGAGGAGAAGGCGTGAGGGAGGATGCGCGGGATATGGGCCGGACACGGTTGAGGGCCCTGTCAACGACCGTGGGTGGAAAACCTCGGTTAAGGAAGAAGGAGGACATGTCAGAGGAGCTGTTTTTGAAGGTAGCGTCATCAGAACAGATGCAACGGAGGTGAAGGAACTGAGAGAATGGGATGGAGTCCTTACAGGAAGCGGGGTGTGAGGAGCTGTAGTCGAGGTAGCTGTGGGAGTCGGTAGGCTTGTAATGGATATTGGTGGACAGTCTATCATCAGAAATTGAGACAGAGAGGTCAAGGAAGGGAAGAGAAGTGTCAGAGATGGACCATGTGAAAATGATGGAGGGGTGGAGATTGGAAGCAAAATTAATAAATTTTTCCAGGTCCCGACGAGAGCATGAAGCAGCACCGAAGTAATCATCGATGTACCGGAGAAAGAGTTGTGGGAGGGGGCCGGAGTAGGACTGGAACAAGGAATGTCTCCGCCATTTCCGCCAACTCCAGCATGATGCCACCACCAAACACATCTTCCCTTCACCCCCCCGACGGCATTCCGTAGGGATCGTTCCCTCCGGGAAGGCCCTGTTCCTGTGCTGTACTTTTCTTTGTTCTTTGAGAGAGAGCAGGAGTATGGTGTTGAGATGGAGGATCAGCCATGATCATATTGAATGGCAGAGGGGGCTCAAAGGGCCGAATGACCTACTCCTGCTCCCATTTTCTATGTTTTTATGTTTCTATGGAAGTAGGAGTCACGGTGCTCCCTGGAAAATGTGTGCAGACCTGTAGGATGCATTTGTGGTGGTCGCACCCAGCTGAACATTCAGCAAGTGGAAACCCTTCTGGTTGATGTAGTTGACAGCTTGTTGCCACGGAGATCTAAGTGTCAAGTGAGTGCAGTCCATGGCACCCTGCACCTGTGGAAAACCTGAGATCTGTGTAAATCCTAGGACTCTTGTTTCCTGGCTTTCCTGATCCTGGGCAAAATGCACATAGTTCTGTTCCTTTGCAAAGATGGCGTCTGTGACCTCCTAGATACACCTGTGCATGGAGGGTGCAACATCCCGTACTGGTCACCTGCAGAGGCCTGGAAGGAACCACTGATGTAGAAATTGAGCGCCACGGTCACTTTCAGGACCACTGGCAGTGGATGCCCTCCATGTCGTCGTGGCATCAAATCCTGCAGCAGTTGGACTATGTGACCAACCAGTTCCTTAGACATGCGCAGTCTTCAGTGACACTGGTTCTCAGTCATCTGCAGGAATGACAGGCGCTACCTATAGACCCTGGGTCTAGTGAAGTGCCTATGAGCGATGAACTCTGTGGACCTGCAGCTGCATGCGCAGCAAGCCCTGCCACCCCTTCATCTTGAGGGA
This sequence comes from Cetorhinus maximus, assembly GCF_964194155.1. NCBI lineage: Eukaryota > Metazoa > Chordata > Chondrichthyes > Lamniformes > Cetorhinidae > Cetorhinus > Cetorhinus maximus. Next base: position 194,303,862 of record NC_135879.1, read on the forward strand.
GGTGCTCCTCCCTTTGGTGAGCCAGGTGCCTCCGCTGTTCTCTTCTTCTTCTCTGCTCTCTGTAAGCCATGAGGCATACTGCTAAATCGCCAGGCTCCATGATCCTGATGTTCTCCTCCTTCAGGATCAAAGAGATAGATGTTTGGGTTCGCATATGTGCTCTAAGAGCCTCTCTTGGTTAAGCCTGAAGGCCCATTCAGGCATGCAGGAGAGTCCTGGCCACCTCTTGGATGGCCAGTGTGTAGTGCGCTTCATGGCTGTCCAAAACTCCACCCACTGCATGCTGTGCTCTCAGCTCAGGTGCAGGCATTCTCCTAACCCCGCACTGCAAGGCTGCATTGTTAGTTTGCACCATGAGAGATACTGATCCAAACCTTAATAAAGACATTGCAAGGGGCTCTGAGTGTCTCCACCAGTGACTGCACCATGGCCACCTTTCACCAGGAGATTCTACAAATTGCCCAGTCAGCCAATTGTTCTGCTCCTCCCCAAAATGCACATTAATTTTCCATCTGTACCTGAGGGGTGAAATGTTCTGGAGCATTTGCTGGCACATTCATGCTTTTGCGTTGCTTGAGTGGGTGGAAAAGCTTCAGAGGCCCAACTCCAAGCATATCAATGGAGATGCTGCTGACTGGTCTCAGCTGTGGAAGAATGCTCACTTTTGACAAGCTTTTCCAAGTGTGTGGACACTTCCCTCACCGCAACCCCCCATTCTACCCACCACTGGCATGTGCTTGTGTACTTCCTTCAGTCTGTGCCACCTTGCACCCTCCCACCCTGGCCTTACCCGCACTGGAGCCCTTGCCCCGGCACCGCACTGAAAGCCAGCTGGGAAAAAGCAACTTGCCTTTTCCCCCCCTAACCTAAATGCATGGCGCCTCTTCCTTGATGTCCGATGGCGATGCTCGTGAGCACTGCGCAAGGTTGTGTGCACTCACCTCCGAGTTCCCCTCAAAATTCAGCTTGCCAGGCGTGCGCCTGAAACACATTGTTTAACAGCCACATCGACGTGGGCAATAAAATTGACATGGGGGTATGATTCCGGCGAGCAGGGCTTATAGTGAGATGTTAAAGTATTGAAATTAGGTTCCAGATGTGCGGCGGCAGGAAAGTGGCCCAACATTGACTTGTGGAGTGGACAATGCAAACTGGTTTCACAAAGGTGTAAAACCGATTTTTGGCTCTCGTTCGCCAGGACGACTGCTGCCAACGGCACCGGACAATTCCGCCCTGAGAATTTGAAAATACATTTACTTTTCTCTGTGTGGATGTATCTTTATTCAGTTTTAATAGCATTTTGGCTAATTTGTATTTCCATGTTACTTGAAAATCAATTAGCAGCTGAATTTCAGAAGCTTTGTTGAGGTAAAGTTTCAGATGAAAGCTTTTCACAATTTTTTTTTAACCTCTGAGCATGAGGTCAGCTCAGCATCAGAAAGACTTATGGGAAAATTTTAACTGTTATTTCTAGATGATCTGTTTCAAACTGTCAGACCCTTCCAATATGTAAATTTGTGTCCTATGCCAAACAAGCCATACATGCTCCATTCAGTTTTACTTGCAGTATGGTTAAACTGTCCCCGAAAAGGCATGCTTTAAATTTATTTTCTTAAGCCAGCAGGAGCAGGGCTTCTCCGGTTCTCAAAAAGTAATTTAGTTTGGTGCTTTCCCATGATTCTCCCACTCCTTGATTGCAAATCCACCCCCCCTCCAACAAAGAAACCTGGGCTACCTGATAATCTGCCAGTCTAAGCTTTTCAATTATAAAACCAACTAAATTGTTCACCATCCTGAAGAGCTCAAGTACCAGAGGCACAGATAGGGTAGTGCTCAAGGAAGAACTCAATAGTTTTTGTTGAAGATACAGATCTGGATCCAGATCCTAGAATTTTTTTTAAAGGATCCAATATCACTGGGACATAGGATGAACTGATCTTCATTTTAGAATGTCCCATGTTGTTTTATTTAGAATGCTATTGATTGTTTTCAAATGCTGTGGATTGTCTCAGCTGCTGTGATGGAATTTGTCACAGCTGTCAAAATGCAAGCAGGGTTTTGCAGGTTGTTGGATGTGGATTGGCCTGTGATGGAAGCTCTTAATAGAAAGATTTATTTTTCAGCTTTATAGTTACAGAGGATCAGACAGGCAGGGGAAAGCCTCAAGGTTGACCTATGTAATTGCATTAGCATTGAGTTAACACGGTGTGGTGGAAGCCTGTGTCCTACTGAGTGCCCTCTTCATTTGTTGTTACCATGTAATGAAGCAAAAGGATATTAAGAGTTAAGGGGAGATTTGGTAGAAATGGTTTATGTAGGTTTTTGATAAGGTAAATAAGGAGAAATTGTTTCTCCAGGCAGAAGAGTCAATAACCAGGTGAGACAGATTTAAGGTAATTGACAAAACTACCAAATGTGATATGAAGAAATATAGTTTATGCAGCAAGTTGTTATGATCTGGAATGCATTGTGCTGAAAGGTGGTGGAAGCAGATTCAATACATTGGTGAGAAAGAACCTTAGATCGAAGGATTGAGATGTACAATTAGTTTGGGTGGAGCTCGGAAGCAGCAAGGGGCAGCAAACATAGATGGGAGTTGTTTATCAACCACCAAACTGAAGTGCTAATGTTGGGCACAGTATAAATCAGGAAATTAGAGCTGCATCTATCATGTATAAAACAGTAATAATCAGTAACTTCAATTTACATACAGATTGAATAAACTTAATTAGTACTAACACTGTGGAGGATGAATTCCTGAAGTGTGTAAAAGATGGTTTTCTGGAACCAACCAAAGAACCAACTAGGGATTGGGCTATTTTAGATTTAATTCTATATTGTGAGAAAGGACTCATTTATAACCTTGCTGCAACGGGACCTTTGGGAAATAGTGATCATAATATGATAGAATTTTGCATTGGGCAGAATTTTCAGCTCAGCTTGTGGGCACACGCCCGACCTGCTCGAGCGTAAAATAGCACGTGATGACGTCGGGCAAGTGTCCTGACATCATCGTGCACTCATGCAAATTTCAGTTGGCGGGCGTGTGCTAAACTCAGAAGTGCGCCCGTCTACAATTAAGAGGACAATTAAGCCCATTAACAGCACAACTAACTTTTCATTGCCCATCTAACGGTATAGTTGGTGGGTGGGCGAATTGGCCAGGGGGCCTTTGCATTTTTCAGGAAACCTCATCCAAGGGCGGGATGGGGTTTCCAATATTAATTTAAAAAATAAAAATCTATGGGCAGAATTTTTATAATGTCTTTGTTCGGGTGACTGTTTGTAATGTTTGGACATTTTTGTTCCGATTTTGAAGTCTTTATTTAAAGCTTTTGAAGTCTTCAGCTCCCTGAGGCAGCTCCCTGCCTTCAGGGAGCTTTCTGTGAGTGCTTGCCCATGCCCACGCTGACTTCAGCGCTTGCCCTCCCCCGATCCTGTTAATTGGCCAGCCAGTGTGAAATCGTGGTCGAGGGCCAATCGTGGACGGCAGCCCACTTCCCAGCCCGATCCTGGACCTGCTGACCGCGCCCGCCTGTCAAACTCAAAGTTCTGCCCGTTAAGTTTGAAAGTGATATAGTTCATTCTGAATCTAGGGTCTTAAATCTGAACAAAGGAAACTATGAAAGTATGAGGGGCAAGTTGGCTATGGTAGATTGGAGAAATACATCAAAATATTTGACAGTAGATAGGCAATGGCTAGTATTTAAAGAGGTAATGCACGGTCTACAACAAATATACATTCATCTAAGGCACAAAAACCCAGCTGGAAAGTTGAATCAACTGTGGCTAGCAAAATAAATTAAAGATTGCATTAGATCAAAGAAAGTGGCTTATAAGGTTGCCAGAAAAAGTAGTAAACCCAAGGATTAGGAGCAATTTAGAATCCAGCAAAAGAGGGCCAAGAAACTGATAAAAGAAAGGGAAAAGAGAATATGAATGTGAGCTAGGGAGAAACATAAAGGTGGACTGTAAAAGCTTCTTTAGGTATGTGGAAAGGAAAAATTAGCAAGGACAAATGTGGGTCTGTTACAGGCAGAGACAGGAAAGTTTATAATGGGGAATAGGGAAATGGCAGAGAAACTTATCAATTAGTTTGCATCTGTCTTTACAGAGGAAGATACACAAAATTTCCCAGAAACATTATGGAACCAAGAGGCTTGTGAAAATGAGGAAATTTAAGAAGTTAATGTTAATAAAGAGGTAGTACTCAAAAGATTAATTGGATTGAAGGTTGATGGGTTCGCTGCATTTGATGAGCTACATCCCAGAGTGTTGAAGGAGGTAGCTATAGAGATAGTGGATGCATTGGTTATTATCTTTCAAAATTCTATAGATTCTGGAAAGGTCCCTGCAGACTGGAAATTAGCTTCAGAGGGAGAGAGAAAACGGAGAACCACAGACCTCTTAATTTATCGTCAGTGATTGGGAAAATGTTAAAATCAATTATAAAGTTTCTGATAACTTGATACTTGGAAGATAATGATATGATAAGGCAAAGCCCAAGGATTGATGAAAGGGAAATCATGTTTGACAAACCTGTTCAAGGTTTTTGAAGATGTTACTTAATAAAGGAGAACCAGTGGACGTAGCGTATTTGGATTTTCAGAAGGCTTTTGATAAGGTCCCACACAGAGAGTTAGTAAATAAAAGTAGAGCGCATGGGATTGGGGGTAACATGCTGGTATGGATTGAGAATCAGTTAACAGACAGGAAACAGAGAGTAGGAATAAATGGGTCATTCTCATGATGGAAGGCCGTCACTAATGGGATACCGCAAGGATCAGTGCTCGGGCCGCAGCTGTTCAAAATCTATATAAATCATTTGGGTATGGGGAGCAAATGAAATATTTCCAAATTCACGGATGACACAGAACTAAGTGGGAATGTGAATTGTCAGGAGGATGCAAGGAGGCTTCAATGGGATTTGGACAGGCTAAGTGAATAGGCAAGAACATGGCAGATGGAATATAACGTGAATAAGTGTGAAGTTATCCACTTTGTTAGAAAAAACAGAAAGGCAGGGTGTTTCTTAAATGGTGAAAGGTTGGGAAGTGTAGGTGTCCAAATGGTCCTGGGTGTCCTTGTTCATGAGTCACTAAAAGCAAGCATGTAGCTGCAGCATGGCAATTAGGAAAATAAAATTATACGTTGGCCTTCATCGCAGGGTGATTGTAGTACAGGAGTAAATATGTCTTGCTGCAATTGCATAAAGCCTTGGTGAGACTGCACCTGGAATATTTCCTATAGTTTTGGTATCCTTATCTAAGGGAGGATATTTTTAAGTTTTTGGTTATCAGGTTCGCTTTGTCTGGCGAACGCTAGCTGTGTCCTTGATATTAACAAATTAATTGGTGCTTAAAACAAGATAGGCAGAGAGACCGATTAACTGAACAAACACTGGTGGTTGATTGGAACTAAGAACAGAGCACTAACACCATCTGTGCTTCTTCAATCACCTCCAGCTATACATTTACAGTTATCCAAGAAACCCGCAGTATGTAGTGACTGGTCAATACAGTCACATGGTCAATTAACTACATTCTCTTAAAGGTACATAGCACTCCACTTTACCACATTCCTCCCCCTTTACTTGAAAGTACAATTGACAAGCATCACAACATCCCAATTATTTACATGAATAACTATTTACAAGTCAAGTCTCTCAGGAGGCTTCCTCGGGCCTGTTGAGTGTCGTAGCGCCGTGGCTTTGGCTGGTTCTTCCAAGACCCCTTTCTCAGGGATCAACTGTCCACCTGGCTCTTTGGTGGAAGTGGGCAAGTTTGTGTCATCGAACCTCTTGGGTCCAACAGGCCACACCGGTACTTCTAAATCGTGTGACATTTCTTCCACGTGCAGTGCAGACTTAAACGCAAATGATGATGGCATTCCTCCTTGAGGGACTGTCTCTCTTCCCTGGAGATGATCCCCATGTCATCTAATTATTCGGCCGTTTACTCACTCACGTTTACGGCACTCACTTCGCCTAATAGCTAATTGGGCCCATCTCCAAAGTTCTACACAAGAACTGTGTCTCCCACCATGAAGTTTCTTTCGTGATTGTGGCCATCATGTCTAGCCTTCTGGGCATCTTGGCTTCTCTCCACCCTCCCCCCTAAATTCGGCCTGATAAGAGTTAGACGGGTGGGGAGATGCCTTTTCATTAGTAATTCGATGGGGGCAATACCGATGATCGTGTGTGGCGTTGTCCGGTATGCGAACAGGAACCGTGACAATTTGGTTCTGATGGAGTCCCCATCCAGCTTTTTCATCCCAAACTTAAAAGTTTGGACCACCCGCTCAGCCAAACATTAGAGGTGGGGTGGTAAGGCGAGGTTTTGAAACAAGTTATTCCTTTGAGGGTTGTAAGCGTGCGGAGCTCCCTGCTGGTAAATGCAGTCCCGTTGTCTGACATGAGCACTTCTGGCAACCCATGCACTGCAAAACTCTGTCGCTAATGGTCTAGACAGAGGTGGGTGACAGGATTTCATAGACGTCCATCCACTTGGAGTGGACATCTATTTGTAAAAGGAACACCGTGCCCAAGAAGGGCGCCACGTAGTCAATGTGGAGGTGCACCCATGGCCACTTTGGCCATTCCCAGGGGTGCAATGGAGCTAAGGGTGGTAGCTTTTGTACCTCCTGACATTGAAGACAACTTTTGACTCATGTTTCAATGTCCACGTCCATTGCTGGCCACCACTAGTAGCTGTGTGCAAGCGTCTTCATCCTAACAATGCCAGGGAAAGCGCTATGTAATTCAGCCAGTAATGGCCTTCACCCTCTCGGGGGTACAATAAGCCTTGCTCCCCAGAGCAATATGCTGCCCTGGCAAGTGAGCTCATATCTGCCATTCAAATAGGGCTTTATGTCATCAGACTTCGGCTTGCCTGACCATCCATTCAAGACCTGCTCCCAGACGTGAGATAAAAATGAATCTCAGCTTGTCCACTCACAGATTTGTTTTGCCTGGACAGGGGAGGAATCCAAAAAATTTAGCTCTAAGACAAGTTCCTGGGGAATTGGAACCTTCACGTTCTTATCTGGCAGGGGGAGGCGGCTCAGTGTGTCATCATGTGCGATCTGGCTTCCTGATCAGTGAATAAAGTGTATTCGTAAGCAGCCAATGTCAGTGCCCACCTCTGGCTGCGAGCAGATGCAATGGGGCCTTATCCTCTCCAAATAATCCCAGCAGAGGCTTGTGGTCGGATATAATGTGAAAATTAAGGGGACCGTGGAGGTATTGATGGAATTTCTGAGCACCAAACACAACACACAAGCCCTCCTCCTCAATTTGAGAATATCGTCGCTCTGCAGCACTGAGGGTGCGAGATGTATAACCAACGGGGTCCTTCGGAGCCATCCCCCATCCAAGTTGAAAGTACAGCCTCTACTCTATAAGGGGCAAGTTAAAATCAATTCTTTCTTTGGGTCAAAGTGGACCAGTAGGGCTGATGAACTTAACAATTGCTTTACCTTCAGAAACCCATCCTGGTGCAGAGCTTGCCAAATCCATTTATGATTTTTCTTAAGCAATATTTATAACGGAGCCAATACAGTTGATAGATTTTGGAGAAATCATCCATAATAGTTTATCATGCCTAAGAAGGCCTTTAGTTCTGTTGTGTTTCTCGGTACAGGTGCCTCGCAAGTAGCCTTGACCTTTTCTTCCATGGGATGCAGGCCCTGTACGTCAACTTTATGGCCCAAGTAAACCACCTCTTTGGCTTGGAAAAGACATTCTTCTCACTTCAAGCGCACCCCCGCTTGTGAGAAATGTTTCAGTACCTCCTCCAAATTAGCTAAGTGATCTTCGTCAATTCGTCCAGTGACTAAGACATCAACCGGAAAAACAATGACATGGGGCAGTCCCTGAGGCAGATTTTCCATGGTACGCTGGAAAGTAGCATATGCTGGTGAGACCCCAAAGGGTAGTCGAGCATGTTAATATAATCCTCGATGTGTATTGATGGTCACGAATTCCCTAGAGCCTTCTTCCAACTCTGCCTGTTGGTAAGCGTGGCTCATGTTGAATTTTGAATATGCGATGCTCCTGCCAATTTTGAATATAATTCGTCAATCTTCAGTATCAGGTGCCTATCAAGCTTGGTCACTCTGTTTACAGTTAACTTATAGTCACCGCAGAAGCAAACACTTTGGCCTGGCTTCAGTATGGGTTCAATGGGTGCCGCCCTCTTGGAAAATTGCACAGGTTGTACGATACCCAACTTTCCCAGCCTGTTTATCTCAGTCTCGACCTTGTCCCGTAGAGCATAAGGGACTGGTCTGGCTCTGATAAATCTGGGGGTTGCTTTAGGGTCTGCGTGGATTTTGGCTTGTAGTCCATGAATCCATCCTAGTTCATCACTGAAAATGGAAACATGCTTTTGTAACAACTCCTGTAAGTTTCTCATTCTGACTTGAAAATTCATTGCCCATTGCAATTTAATCCTTTTGAGCCAGTTGCGAGTAATTAAATAGGAGCCCGCCCCAGCTGCTACTATAAGGATTAACTTTGCAGACCATAAGACCACAAGACGTAGGAGCAGAAGTAGGAGCAGAAGTAGGCCACTTGCACCAAGACTTGACATATCCCTTTCACTCTTATTTCTTTGCCCGTATATGTTTTTAATTTAGCGCCCGACTGTTCCAAGCTTAAAGGATGGATTCCTTTATTCAAGCATATGAACATATGTTCTCCTATAGCAGATATTGATGTGCCAGTATCGGCCTCCGTCTTGATGGGTTGTTTATTGACTCTAATGACTACCTGGATTAGTTCAGTTCTACCCACTTTCAGGTTGTATAATGAATAGATGTCAGATTCTGCTTCCTCTGGTTCTTCAACGAGACAGACTTTGTGATTTCTACTTTTGTTTTTAAAATGCTGTTTCATCCTATCTTGACAGTGCTGCATGATATGACCATTGCCGTAGCAGAAAAAGCATTTGATATTTCTGAACTGTCGATTGCTTGCAGGCTGCCTGGATGCATTTCTCTCGTTAATGTCGTGGGTTTTCACAGAGTGGGTGTTCCCCACCTTTCTGCAGAGTCCAATGCTTTTGCACCTTTTGTTACCGGCCCTTCCTGCCCTACAAGATGGACGGCACCATATTTTATTGCCACTGAGTCTCTAACAGCGCTCTCCATGGCTGTTGTCAATTCTAATGCCTCGCTGAAGTCTAGATTAGTTTCAGATAGCAATTGCTTTTGAATAGCATCATCCCCGATTCATTCTGCATATCAATCGGTCTCTCAACCGGTCATGAATTGAAGTTCCGAACTTACAATATTCCATTAATCCCTTTAAAGCAGCTAAATAGCCGGCGAATCTCTCTCCTGGAAGCCTATTCCTCGAAATTAATTTAAAACGCTGCATAGTGACTGAGGGCTTTTGCTTCAGGTGTTTTTTTTTACAATGTTTACTAACTTGTCGAAAGTCTCCATATTGGGGGGGGTGTTTGGTGGCGTGAAGCTGTGGAATAGCCCATACATTTTACTCCTGAATGTGGACAGAAGAATCGCCCCCTTCTTGTTCCCCCCATGATATTGTTAATGGTAAAAAAGAACGCTAGGTGTTCGCCATAATGAGACTAGACATTGGAAACGGGGTTGAATGGTTCAAGATGCCCAAATCGCTGCGCACTCGATGACTAAAGAGACTGCCCTTTCAAACAGCTTTCAGGGTAGTGGCTAAGTGACGTAACTGGCATAGCGCAGCTTTCTTGATTGCCGTCAATTGATTTGGATTATATTTGTCACCAGTTTTATGTTTTTGGTTATCGGATTCACTTTGTCCGGCGAACGCTAGCTACCCCCTTGATATTAACACATTGGTTGGTGCTCGAAGAAATACAGGCAGAGAGACCGATTAAGTGAACAAACACTGATAGTTTATTGGAACTGAGAACAGAGCACTAATACCATGGGGAGAATTTCCTGCTTGTCAGGCGGGCGTGCGCCTGACCCGACCGAGTGTAAAATGACACGCGATGACGTTGGGCGAGTGTCCTGAATTCATCGTGCACTCGCGCAATATTTAAGTCAGGCGGGCGAGCGCCAGAGTCGGCAGTGCGCTCTCCGACAATTAAAAGGCCTAATAAGGCCATTAAAAGGGTCATTGAAAAAGTTTTTTGCTGCCCATCCAACCTTACGGTTGGCGGGCAGGCAAAAGGACCAAGTGGCCTTTGCATTTTTTAGGAAACCTCATGAGGTTTCAGCAAATAAAAATAAAATACAAATTTTAAAATTTAAGTAATAACATGTCCCTGCTCATGTGACAGAGTCACATGGGGGTACATGTTTTATAACATTTTTAAAGTCTTTATTTTTAATGTTTTAAACTGTTCATCTCTGAGGCAGCTCCATTCCTCAGGGAGATTTCCAAGCGCGCACATGTATGCATGCGTGAAGTTTGTGCTCGTCCTCCACCACCACCACCTCCCCCACCCCCACCCCCCCCACCCCCTTCCCCACCCCACACACAGGCAGCGCATAGTGCCGCTGCTCGCGTTTTACGCTGGGCAGACCTTAATTGGCCCGCCAGCGTGAAATGGCGGTCCGGCCCTGATTGCAGGCGGCAGTCGGCTCCCTGACCACCCCCCATGCCCCTGCTGAGCCCGCCCAATGAGGGAAAAATCCTCCCCCATGTGTGCTTCTCAATTACCTCCAGCCCTAGATTTACAGTTACCCAAGAAGCCTGCGCTGTGTAGTGATTAGTCAGTACAGTTACATGGTCAACTAACTACATTCCCTTAAAGGTACATAGCACTCCACTTTACCACAGATATACTTACCGCAGTGAGAGTGCAATGGAGTTCACCAGACTAATTCCTGGGATGGAGGCATTGAGGAAAATGTCTTCCCTAAAGTTTCAAAGAATGAGCAGTGATCTCATTGAAAGTTATAAAATTCTTACAGGTCATGACAGGGTGGAGGTAGATAAAATGTTTCCCCTGGCTAGTGAGTGTAGAGCCAGGGGATAGTCTCTGAATTAGAGACAGGCCATTCGAGACTGAGATGGTGAGGAATTTCTTCATTCAGAGGCTGATGAATCTTTGGGAAGTGGAAGTTCAATCATTGACCATGTTCAAGACAGAAATTGATAGAGTTCTGGATACTAATGACATCAATGGATATGGAGATAGTGTAGGAAAGTGGCACTGTGGTAGATGATCGGCCATGATCTAATTAAAAGTGGAGCAGGCTCGATGGGCCGAAAGGCCTACTCCTGCTCCTAAATTCCTAAGTTCCTATATCCTATTCAATAATAATTTCAAAAAGGAATTGGATCAGTGCTTGAAATGGAAAACAAAAATGCAGGCTTTGGGAAAAGAACAGGGAAGGGGGACTAATTGGATGGCTTTTTTTAAGAACTGGCACAGGCATGAAAGGCCTTCTGTGCTGTGTCATTCTATGATTCTAGGAAATAGTATGTTTGCATTGAATAAATTTGGTATTGTCGAAGTAAATCTAAACACTAACTAAGCTATTAATCTCTTGAATACCATAGTTGCATTCAATTCCCATGTGAAGCTACATTCAGTTACCTAATGCTGTTTTCAGACTGTCGTCCTCATTTTTCCAGGGGTTGTCCTGTTTTTCTGCCATCACTTTGGTGGGAGATTGGCCAGAAGCCCCAGGAAAATGGAGTATATGGCTGGAAATGATATTTTATTTCCTTGAATGCTCCACCATTCTCACGTTATTGTTACAGGCTGAGATCACAACAACCGCTGTAGAAATTGAGGTTGTGCAACAACAGTTTCAAGTCTATGTCAATCACTGTGAAAAGTGAAGAGTATGAAAGTGAAACATTCATTTAATCAGTTGCTGCACAATTGTTGGACTTCTTAAATAAAATACACAAACACTAATTAGAATTCAGTTTTTTGATAGTTTACAATATATAAATGTATTATGTTTTTGTTCTAGATAAATAGGGAAAGAGGAAATTACATTGGGCTGGATTTTCCTCAGCCAAGTGAAGAAGTAGCACAGCATTACTTTTGTTAAGCCCACCACCTCTTCCCTTGAAGGACCTATAATATGTCGCCACTCCTAAAAAGCTAAACATCACTGGGATGGAAGGTTATGCTGCAGCTATTTAAAAGGACACATGTTTTGCAAAGTTCTGGAACTACATTTAAGGAAGTGAACGCCTGGAAGGACACCTGTAAAGACCTGAGCTGATGCAGCAGCAGCAAGTTCCCTCAGGTTTTCAGCTGAATTAAAAAGACAAAAAAAAGACTTTAATTGATATAACACTTTTCTCGACCGCCAGACACCCTAAAGCGCTTTACAGCCAATTTATTACTTTTATTGCGTAGTGATTTTTGCAATGTCGGAATCAGGGCAGCCAATCTGTGTACAGCAAGCTCCCACAAGCAGCAATGTGATAATGACCAGACAGAATCATGCAGTCACAGAATGTTACGGTGCAGAAGGAGGCCATTCGGTCCATCATGTCTGCACCAGCTCTCCAAATGAGTATTATGACTTCGTGCCATTCTCCTGCCTTTTCCCCGTACCCTTGCACATTGTTTCTATTCAAATATTCATCCAATGCCCTCTTGAATGCCTTAATTAAACCTGCCTCCACCACACTTCCAGGCAGTGCATTCTAGACTCGAACAACCTGCTGTGTGAAAAAGATTTTTCTCAAATCACATTTGCTTCCTTTGCAACTCACTTTAAATCTGTGCCTTCTCATTCTCAATCCTTTTGCAAGCAGGAGCAGCTTCTCCCTATCTACTTTATCCAGCCCCCTCATGATTTTGAACATCTTTATCAAATCACCTCTTAGCCTTCTCCTCTCCAAAAAGAACAATCCCAACCTATTTTCATAACTGAAGTTTCTCATCCCTGGAACCATTTTTGCAAACCTCTTCTGCACTCTCTCCAATGTGTTCACATCCTTCCTCTAATATGGCACCCAGAACTGTACACAATGCTCTAGCTGAGGTCTAACTAGTGTCTTATATAAGCTCAGCATAATCTCCTAGTTCTTGTACTCACTCTAGGCCCCTATTAATAAAGCTCAGGATATTATATGGTATATTAACTTCCCTCTCCACCTGTCCTGCCACCTTTAATAGCCTATGCACATATACACCCAGGTCTCTTTACTCCTGCACCCCCTTAAGAACTGTACCTCTTATTTTATGTTGTCTCTCCATGTACTTCCTAGAAAAATGCATCATCTCATATTTCTGCTCATTGAACTTCATCTGCCACCTCTCTGCTCACTCCAACTTGTCTATTTCCTTTTGAAGTTCTATTTTATCCTCTTCACAGTTTATAATGCATCCAAGTTTCGTATCATCTGCAAACTTTGAAATTGTCACCTGCACACCGAGATCTAGATTACAAATATATATCAGGGAAAGCAAGGGTCCCAATACCGACCTCCGGGGAACTCCACTACAAACCTTCCTCCAGCCCGAAAAATATCCATTGACCATTACCCTCCGTTTTCTATTACTCAGCCAATTTTATATCCATGCTGTTACTGTCCCTTTTAGTCCATGAGCTATAATTTTTCTCACAAGTCAGTTGTGTGGCACTGTATCGAATGCCTTTGAAAGTCCATGTATACCACATCAACAGCATTATCATCTGTTATGATCTGTTTTTGTGATGCTTATTGAGAGATAAATATTGACCAGGACACCAAGGCTAACTCCCTTGCCCCTCTTCATTGACATTGAGCTGAGAGGGCAGCTGAGGCTTTGGGCTAATACCTCATCCAAGAGGCAGTACTTCTGACAGTCCAGCACTTCCTCAATACATAATTGGGGTGTTAGCCTTATGTTTGGGCTCAATCTCTAGAGTGGGACTTGAACCAGAACCTTGTGATTCACCAGAGAGTGTTACCAACCAAACCATGGCTGACACTATGCAGTGAACCTGGTGTTCACAGAAAGAAAATTTAGGATGGAATGCCTCATGGCCTGAAGAAAGCCAGGTCTATGACAGAATGTTGTTGTGTGACAGAGAGAAGAGCCAGAGGGAGTCATTACTATCTCCACCACCTCATATGCTACAAGAAGAGGTTTAAGATTTCATTAATTTGGCCAAGGTAAGTGAAGACACAAAAACAAAAATAGCTGGAAAAACTCAGCAGGTCTGACAGCATCTGCAGAGAGGAACACAATTGACGTTTCGAGTCTGCATGACTCTTCATCAGAACGCCACCAGTTCTGATGAAGAGTCATACGGACTCGTAAAGTTAACTGTGTTCCTCTCCGCAGATACTGTCAGACCTGCTGAGTTTTTCCAGCTATTTTTGTTTTTGTTTCAGATTTCCAGCATCCGCAGTATTTTGCTTTTATCTAAGTGAAGACACCATGCATTTTCTATGAGTTCTACAATATGTATACAATGAATAAATGTAAAGCTTTAAAAATCTCAGGAATCCTCAGAAACAGTTTCCCATTATATACTCAGCATACCCTTGATGATTATCACAAGTGTGGTAAAGTGTGTTTCAAATGGAGAGATAATTAAAGTTAGTTGGCATCCAAAATTGATGCCACCCCAGCATGTATGGAGACATCTGGATGAAAACCCCCAGAGCAAAAGATGGAGCGGTGCACAGCCACAATAAGAACATTGGTGAGGAATTTTCTTAAGAGCCCCTTCTACTTCCCAAATGGAGCTTCGTAGGGAGTGCAGGAAATATGTTTAGACCCACGCTCCTGGCAAAGTTATTGCAGCAGAGCAGGAGCAAATCTGAGGAAATTCCTGCCAAATATTGTATATTCAGAAAGTGGAAGCACAGAATGTACTCAGGTGGCACTGGAAGTTGAATAGTAGGAAGTGAGCCACCATACAAGAAAAGGTTGGAAAAGCCAAGGAGGTGGAACACTACAGTGGATCATTGCAATCTTTAAATAAATGTTTGTATTTGGTCTATCAGTGAGTTGCAACATTTTCATAACGACATATTAGAGTTAAGCCTTCCAAAAATCAAGATATGGCATAGTGGTAATGTCACTGGGCTAATAACCCAGTGGCTGAGGCTTACTTTCTGGGGACACGAGTTCAAATCCCATCACACCAGGTGGTGGAATTTAAATTCAATTAATTACTAAGTTTAATTGTTAAAGAAATCTGGAATTGAAAGCTCACCTCAGTAACGGTGACCATGGCACAAGGCCCAACTACCATCAGCTGCTTCATCAGTGACCTTCCCTCCATCATCAGGTCAGAAATGGGGGTTTTCACTGATGATTGCACAACCTTCAGCAGCATCCATGATTCCTCAGGTACTGTAGATATGCAGCAGGACTTGGACAATATTCAGGTATGGGCTGATAAGTGGTAATTAACATTTATGTCACATAAGTGCCAGGCAATGACCATCTCCAAAAAGTGAGAATCTAACCATCTCTCCTTGATATTCAATGGCGGGACCATTGCTGAAAACCCAAATATCAACAGCCTGGGGGGTGCCATTGACCAGAAACTGAACCGTAGCAGCTATGTAAACACTATGGCTATAAGAACAGGTCAGAGGTTGGGAATTCTGTGACAAGAAACTCACCTCCTGACTCCCCAAGCCGTTCCAGCATCTGCTCAGCACAAGTCAGGAGTGTGATGGAATACTCTCCACTTGCCTGGATGAGTGCAGCTCCAACAACACTCAAGAAGCTTGACACCATCCAGGAGAAAGCAGCCCTTTTGATCAACACCTCTTCCACCAATTTAAACATTCACTCCCTCCACCACTGAGGTACAGTGGCAGCTGATATCATATACAAGATGCATTGCAACAATTCACCAAGGCTTCATTGACAGCACCTTCAAAATGTGCAACCTTTACCACCTAGAAGGACAAGGGCAGCAGATGCATAGGAACACTACTACCACAAATTCTCCTCCAAGCTACTCACAATCCTCATTTGGAACTATATCACCATTATTTCACTTTGCTGGGTCAGACTCCTCGATCTCACCCCTAAGCGCACTGTGGGTTTACCTGCACCACATGGACTACAGTGGTTCAAGAAGGACGTTCACCACCACCTTCTTAAGACAATTAGGGATGGGCAACAGATTTTGACATAGTCAGCGATGCCCAATCCTGTTGAAAGAACATTTTAAAAATCATTGATTGTTGTAAAAACCCACCTGGTTCACTAATGTAATTTAGGGAAGGAAATCTGCTGTCCTTACTTGGTCTGGCCTACAGACCCACAGCAATGTGGTTGACTCTTAACTGCCCTCTGAAATGGCTTAGCAAAGTACTCAGTTGTAGCAATTAGGGATGGTCAATAAATGCTGGCCTTGTCAACGATGCACACATTCCATGAAATAAGTTTAAAAAACCTGATTTTATACTTACCCTACTAGCGGAAACTCATAAACCAGAAATTATATGTTCATAAGAGCAGCTTGGCACATCAAACTCAACAACTCCTGTGCCAGGCTCCTCAAGTCTATCCTGATAACGTACATAGTCGAGCACCAAAAGAGATGCACCCATTTGGGTAGGTGTAATTCATGAGAAAGTGGGAATATCATTGGGTTAGGTGCCAAGCAAAAGGAGCTGAGAATGCAAATGGAGACTAATCTGTTTCTCCATGAAGAGTGCCTTCAGCTGAGGAGTTTGGAGACCCATAACCCAGGGGCGCCATGTTTGGAAGAATCACGATCAAAAGGCATTCAATTGTTGCTGTGCATTTGGTGGAGCACAGCACCAAAATTTACAACACAATGCAGGAAGTACGTGTGGGCATACAGAACATGCTGAAGAATGTGGCAGTCCAGGAGGTATCTGTGGCTATGAAATGAAGGGGAGATCCTGAGAACCACAACGGCTTCCAGAGAGACAGTTATGCCCATTCAATAGATAACTTGGAAGATACCCTTAACAGCAGAGTTTCACAGAGTAGGATAAATAAGTTAATTGGGAGAATTTTTTCCCCATTAATAGTTATCACAACATAGAATGCTCTATCCCAAGTGACTATTGCGGAAAAAGTTACGATATGATTTTAAAGGAAAATTGGTTAATTTATTTTTTAAAAGCACTTTCCAAGATTAAATAATTGTTTTGGAGATTCCTTAAATGTAATTTGTCTCAAGAAAGGAACTGATATTTACATTGGCATGCAAAGGGATAAAATATCAGTTTTGATTAATGTTCATGATGTATTTCCTTTTTTACATCAAACATTTTTTATATTATAACAGAGTTGAAGATTACAGATTGACCGTGAAAGCTACATTTTGTATCATTTTTGGTGTTTTTTATTTTGTAGTGGAATTAATGGTGTGTCCCCATTCGTCTGATGAATTTTTTCAGTGCCCTTGATCTTCATTACCAAGTAGTGAAAGCAGCACTAGTGAAGAAAAAGTGGCACTGCAAAAGCCTGAGGGACCCTCTCCAAACACTCTACCGCCATTCTTCTTCTTGCAATGTCAAATTGCCACAGGAAATGACGGTAAACCAAAATTGTGGAAAAACAGTTATTCTGTTATTTGCAATCAGTTACTTAATACTTTGCCCTGTGGTTTAGTAGTTATTCTTGTCGTCAGTGCTAAGTTGAAAACTTTGACTTATTTATATTCCATTATACTTTTGGTACCATGGGCCATGGGAAACTGCAGCTTTTGGAGACTCCATCATTTTGATAATCCATGAAGATAGTGGCAATGGCATGAATTATTTAAATATTAATCAGGTACATTATTCAATTATTAATCAGACGTGTGCTTCCAAAACCAGTGAAAGGTCACCATTTTCCTTTTTTTGTAATTTGCAAAGGAAATACAACACAAACACAATCTGGCCTTTGTGACAGTAATTGCTTCAGTACTTTTTAAATAAATATTTATTGAATCACAGAATCAACAGATTTTGAGATGGCACAATGTTTAAATATAGAATCTCCACATAGAAGCAGAACTAGCTCACCCAACCATTCAGGATTGGTATTTATCTGCCACATGAGCTATAGTCCTAATTTTAAATGCTCACTCTTTTCCCATATGCCTTTAGTCCCTCTTACTTCAATCATCTAACCTACTGATTCCTGATTTTTTTTGGGGGGGAGATGGTGGTGTAGTGGTAATGTCACTGAACAAATAATTCAAAAGCCCAGGCTAATGCTTTGGGGATTCAAGGGTTCAAATCCCACCATGACAACTGGTGGAATTTAAAGTCAATTAATTAAAACAAGTCAGGAATATAAAGTTTTTCTTAGTAATAGTGATTGATTGTCATAAAAGCCTATCTGGTTCACTAATGTCCTTTCAGCAAGGAAATCTGTTGGTCTACATGTGACTCCAGATCCACAGCAAAATGGTTGACTCTGAAATGGCCCAGCAGGTTGCTCAGTGCAAGGGCAATTAAGTATAGGCAACAAATGTTGGCATTGTCAGCAACACCCACATACCATGAAAGAATCAATACATTTTGTCATTTTCTCTGCTGGATTCATTAATCCTACTGGTGCACTCCATAACTGCCTCACAACCCTCTGTGCCAAAAAAGCTTCTCTAGCTCTCTTTCTTAATTCTCTCATATTTAATCTTACATCCATGTTCCCTCATTTCAGACCTTCCAGCCATTAGAAAACATTTATTTCTGTCCCATTCCTTCATTGTTTGAAATGCCTTAACCAAATCAACATAATCTCCTCTGTTCTATTGAATTAAGCCTCAATTTTTTCAAGCATTTCTTCGTATTTGCATTTCCTTACACCAGGAAACCTCCTATTGAACTAATGTTTAATGTTTTAACATCTTTTCTACGGTATGAAGCCCAATACTGAAAGTTTGCCAGTCCATTTTTCAACATCACAGTAAACCCAGGTGAAGACTGCAGTCCATTTTGCAGGGCACCAGCAAAGATTGAGAACAGTCAATTTACTCTGAGCATCGGAACTAGCTTATGTGTTTAGGAGAAGTAATTTTGTTAATTGAGTGGACAGTCATTTTTTTCACATGCTCTTATCATTAAGATCTTAAGGACAGACTTGCTGTTAATGTTTTATGTGCTCAGTGAAGCCACAGGACAAGGGCCTTTATGACTTATTACTGCTGATTTGCAGCATGAATACGTCTATCATGCTGTTTGCCTTTGTGAAATACTGGAAGAAGGCTGCTCTTCGATGGAATGTAATTGCTACCCTGTTTCAGCACCCACAATGAGTAACATCAAGGCTGCACTATCAATGGAAACTCTCACTAGACTAAATTCTACCACATTAGGATCTTGCCAACACCAGCTGGAGGTAAGACTGAGTGAGCACAAAGGCATTGTTATGCAAGCTGTTGTATCTGCTGTGTCTTTTGGCAAAAGAAAAACACTGTTTTCAACCTGAGGGCGGCTCACCACCACCATCTCGGGGAAATTAGGGATGAGCAACAAATGCTGGCCTTGCCAGCGACGCTCAACCCTATGAAAGAATTTTTAAAAAACTGATGGAACTGAATATCATTGTTCAGTGAATACATGGAGTCAGCAATTAACACACTATGGGCTCTGCCAAGTCCACAAACTACACCACTTTTAGGCCTTGAAGAGCTGCCCAGCCTATGACCAACATAATAGCTTAGAAGAACACATAAATTAGGAGTAGGAGTAGGCTATTCGGTCCCTCAATCCTGCTCCGCCAAAGTACAGTACAATAAACAAGGGTTCATATTTACTGCATGCTCTCACTGGTCCAGTTAATTCTTGCCTCTGCTGAAACCTGTCTTCTTCCATAAAGAAATGAATGGTATCTAGATAGAAGTGCTGCACAATATATAGTCATATTAGAATGTATGAAACAAAGAACTTGCATTTTTATAGTGCCTTTCCCCTGGATAAGTCCTCTGGACCTGATGGTTTGCATCCTAGGATATTAAAGGAAGTAGCTACAAAGATAGTGGGTGCACTGGTAGTAATCTTCTAAGAATCCTTAGATTCTTGAAAAGTCCCAGAGGATTGGAAAACTGCCAATGTAACACCCTTATTCAAAAAGGGAGGGAGACAAAAAATGGGTAAATATAGGCCAGTTAGCTTAACATCCGTCATTGGGAAAATGTTAGAGTCCATTATAAAGGATGTAATAGCACGCATTTAGAAATGCATAATATAATCCAGCAGAGTCAGCATGACTTCATGAGGGAGAAAGCATGCCTGACAAATTTCTTCAATTTATTTCAGGAGGTAACAAGTAGGATAGATAAAGGGGAACCAGTAGATGTAATAGATTTGGATTTCCAAAAGGCGTTCGATAAGATACCACACATAAGGCTACTTAATAAGATAAGAGCCCATGGGGTTGGGGATAGTATATTAGCATGGACAGAGGGTTGGCTAACTAATAGAAGACAGAGTTGAGATAAGGGGGGCATTTTCAGGATGGCAACCTGTAATTAGTGGAGCGCCATAGGGATCAGTGCTGCGGCCACAATTATTTACAATATATATTAATGACTTGGACGAGGGAAGTGAATGTACTATCACCAACTTTGCGGATGACACAAAATAGGTGGAAGGCAAATGGTGATGATGATACAAAGGGTCTACAGAAGGATATAGACAGGTTAAGTGAGTGTGCAAAAACTTGGCAGATGGAATATAATGTGGGAAAATGTGAGGTTATGCACTTTGGCAGGAATAATAGAAGAGATGAATATTATTTAAGTGGAGAAAGACTGAATAAAGTTGCAGCACAGAGGGATTTGGGGATCTTTGTGCATGAATCCCTAAAAAAACTAGCATACGAGTTCAGCAGGTAATAGGGAAGGCAAGTGGAATGTTGGCCTTTATTTCAAAGGGAATGGGATATAAAAATAGGAAAGTCTTGCTAAAACAATACCAGGCACTAGTTAGACCACACCTAGAATACTGAGAATAGTTGTGGTCCACTTATCTAAGGAAAGATATACTGGCATTGGAGGCAGTCCAGAGAAGGTTCACTAAATTGATCCTTGGTCTAGAGGGATTTTCTTATGAGGAGAGATTGAGTAGGTTGGGCCTGTACTCATTGGAGTTTAGAAGAATGAAAGGCAACCTTATTGAAACATATAAGACTATTAGGCAGCATGACAGGGAAGATGCTGAGAGGTTGTTTTCCCTTGTGGGAGAGTTTAGGACCAGAGGACATTATAAGGGGTCACCCATTTAAGACAGGGATGAGGAGGAATTTCTTCTCTCAGAGGGCAGTAAATCTGTGGAATTCTTTACTGCAGAGGGCTGTAGAGGTAGGGTCATTAAGTCTCTTCAAGGCAGAGAAAGACGGATTTTTAATCAGGAAGGGAATCAAAGGTTATGGCGAAAAGACAGGAAAGTGGAGTTCAGGATTATAAGATCGGCCATGATCTCATTGAATGGCGGAGCAGGCTCGATGGGCCAAATGGCCTACTTCTACTCCTATGCCTAATGGCCTTATGGTCTTTCACAAATTCAGGGCACTTTACAACCAATAAATTACAGTCACCAGTGTAACATGGCAGCCAATTTGCATGCGGAAAGGCTCCACAAACAGCAATGAGAAAATGGCAATCTGCTTTATGTTGGTTGAGGACACCAAGGAGAATTGTCAAAATTGCGCCAGAGGATCTTTTACAGGACCTCAGATTAATGTCTTATCTGAAAGATGGCACCTCTGACTGCAGTAGGTTTGTGTTCAAGCCTCTGGAGTGGGACCTGAACCCATGGCCTTTCGACTGAGAATCAAGAGTGCTACTTACTGAGTCACGGCTAACATGTAAATACCTTGTTGCAGCACTTTTATTTAGTCCGTTGTATCTTGCAAAAAGCTAGTTAATGAGCAATTTCAGTTGCTGGGAAACATGTCTACCTTTCCTAGCCTGTGGTAACAGTTCTGATATACGTGCTTCAATTATAATCCCTTTTGAAAGAGTTCTGCAATCATTTTTAGTAAATTTAAAATGAACAAAAATACATTAATTTTTTTAACCTTCTGGACATATTAATTCAATGATAATTTTGAGTTTATGTCAGAGCCTGATGGAAAAGTATATTACAATAAAGAGAATATTCTGTAGTTCAAATAAAGAAAAAAAAAACAATGTTGAAATTGAATTGTATCCAAAGAAATAGAGTGAGTTATGCAAGAACCTGGTAGTGCGTGGGGAGAGGAGGAAATGGTGGTGGTGGGGGCAGGGGGTTTCTGTAAATTATCCTGATCAAATTGCTAATTTTTAAACATTAGATCTTACATAAAATCAGTGCCCTAGCTAACTGAACAACCAATACAATATTTCACTGGAATCCTTAAGTCAACCCTAACACCCTGGCTGCCCGTGCTGTGACATACATTCCTTATTTGTTTGCTGTGGTGCCACAGACCTCCAGAAACTCCAGCGACTCAAGGAAACCGAATGTGTCCCCATCCACCAGGTCCTTAATAATGTGGCTCACACTGCTTGAAGTCACGCAAGTCCTTTTTGACCAATGCACTTGTGTCCCTGATGAAGCTTCAAAAGATTAATGGAATGCACAAGAAGTCACAAACCTCACAAAAGACCCGGTGCAGAAGATCCCTGGCTTTGAGTTACCACAAAGCTCATTGGAAACTCTAAACTACATCCACGGAAACCATGGCAGATGCTGATGCATGTGTGGAAAATTAAAAATGCCGCAGTGTGCGAAACAATGTAGTGCTTATTACCCAATGCCAGATTCCCAAATACAAAGGAGGCATCACAGCAATACATTTCACTCCTCCTGATGCACCTATTTGGCTTATACATCTGAATGTAAAATTACAGTCGTTGCTTTATACCTACATCAGCCGTAAGGAAGAGAGGGCCCAAAATTTAGTTAAATAAAAACAGAAAGTGTTGGAAAAACTCAGCAGGTCTAGCTGCATCTGTGGAGAGAGAAACGGTTAATGTTTCAAGTCCAAATATGACTGACTCTTCATTGGAACCCTTCATAATAAGAGTCATATTTGCCTTGAAACATTAACGGTTTCTCTCTCCACAGATGCTGCCAGGCCTGTTGGGGCAGAATTTTATGGCTGGCGTGAGGATGGCGGAGCCCACACGTCAGCGCTTAAAATGTCGCGCGCTGACATCGCGCGAGTCTCCCGACGTCAGCGCGCAGCATCCCGATATTTAGGTGGGCGGGTGCGCTATGCAGTGCAACGCGCACCCGCCATTAATTAAAGGCCATGTTAAGGCCCTTAACTCAGCAATTGACAAAGATTTTGAGGAGCCAGTGCGAACTTCGGCTCGGCGCTTGGGCCCAACGGGCAGGCAGGTAAGTGATTTTTTTTAAACAAACCTCATCCACTGGTGGGATGAGGTTTCATGTCGGCTTTAAAAAAGTTTAATAAAGTTTTTGTGCACTTTATGAGCATGTCCCATCTCGTGTGACATTGTCACATGAGGGGGACATGTTAATGATTTTTTATTTTTCTATTTTTAAACTTTGAAAACCTTTCAGCGATCTCCCTGAGGCACCACTTAGCCTCAGGGAGATGTGCACTTGGGTGAAAGAGCGCATTCTCGCATTTGGGGAATCCCCCCCCGCCCGCACAGGAAGCGCATAGCGCTTCCCATTGGGCATCATGCTGGGCGGACCAATTAAGTGCCGCCCACTTAAAATGGCGGCAGGGCCCGTTTTGGCGGTGGCGATCGGCAGCCCGCCCGCCGCCAAGTCGGTCAACCCCGCCCACCCGTCAAGGGCAAATTTCAGCCCGTTGAGTTTTTCCAACATATTTTTTTAATTTCAGATTTCCAGCAAGCCCCCAAATTTTGCTTTTATTTTAGCCACAAATTTACTTGCTGATTTCGATGATGTGGTGGCATTTAATCTGAGAAATTATTTATTTAGCCAGCAAATTGAGGCGGGAGCTACGTTAACCAACTTTACTCATAAAATTAGTCAAAACTCGCAATCAAATTTTGACCCATTTTATGCTCTACATGCCAAGTCTTCATACAGGTAATTTACGTACGCAAGTGGTAACTCAGAATGGGATGTATCAGGCATGCCTGCTGTCAAAGTCAGCTGAGACTGGTTAGAGAGAGGAACCTTTGATCCTCAAGATTGCCTACACTTTAATTACAGATTACTGGGCAAGTGTTTTTGCAGTGGCTTTTGATCCTATAGTCAGCATCTCACTTCATCTGACTGCCTGGAATGTTTTTCCCCATAGTGAAAGGCTATCTGGAACAAGTATGGGATTGTCAATGAACATACCTTTGTTTGTCATTTTCATGGAGGCGAAGGAGCAGGAAAGCACTTTTCTACTTACCTGCTGCTCCCCCACCAGACTTAGCTTTTTAAAAACTGCAGTCTCATTTTCAGATTCACAAATTGCTAGGTTGAAAGCTGTGGATAGAAAACATTTATTTCTATCCAGCAACAAATCTGTGCAGTAAATGTCAAACAAAGTATCAAATTCTTGCATTTCTGTATTATTCTTTAATACAATTCTTTATAAAGAAATGATTGCTTTGCTGGTCTGGTTTAAGATTGAATGTTATCCTAAAAGCTCCAGTACTTTGTAAAGGAATGGAGTAACGATCTTTGACATTGCATTGAGTTATGATTTCAAGCCTTGATTTTTGAACATGAAGAAAGTGATTGTATGAGCTGATTGTTATACAAAATAAAGTAATAACAAAATGAAAAATAAATTTTGAAGATATGAAATAACAAAAAACAAAATATACAACCGCTTTGTGTAATATCATTTCACAGAACAAAAATGATGAGATTGTGGTACAGTTATAACTTACTTATCACAACTAGATAGTGGTCTGGAGCCTTGCTGATATCTTTATATGCTGAATATTGGAGTGGCTTCACTCAACTATAAGTGTCTTTATGTAATCAAATGCATGTAATTTTCTCTTTTCTTCTTTGATTTAACCAGGGATGCAGTACAATGGGTTTTGGGTACCTTACCTTCACAGACAGAATGTATGTGTTCCCTTCACTGCCCAAGATCAGTATGTTTTGTATGTCAGAGGTGTGTCCTTTCTTATCCTTGGACTGTGTATCCCAATTAAATCATTCCTGCAGCAAGCTTTTGTGAGTTTTAAAATAAAGAAGGTTATTTATTCTCTCACACTCACCCCGAATTAAACATGATGTCTCACACACTCTCGCACACACAAAGATTAAAAAAAGGCAAAGGTAATGCACTATTACAGTTTACAGTTATCCTAGTCTCTGGTTTAAGATTTCCAGCTCCCACATGGCCTGTATTTTCTTGGATGGTTTTAATGCTTTAAAGTTGAAGTGAGGGTCTTGTAAAGTGAATAATTCTCAGTATGTTGTGAGGTTTCCTGTAGTTACATTTCTAGGAAGTTGGCTCTCAGGCGAACTCAAAGTTGGAACAGGTTTGGGGGGAGGTGGTGGCGTAGTGGGTATTGTCACTAGGTTGGTAATCCAGAGACCCCGGGCAATGGTCTAGGGACCTGGGCTTGAATGCCAACTTGGCAGATGGTAGAATTTGAATTCAATAAAAATTCTGGAATTATAAGTCTAGTGATGACCATGAAACCATTGTCGATTGTTGTAATAACCCATCTGGTTCACTAATGTCCTTTAGGGAAGGAAATCTGCCGTCCTTACCTGGTCTGGCCTACATGTGACTCCACACCCATAGCAATGTGGTTGACTCTTAAATGCCCTCAAGGGCAATGGGATGGGCAATAAATGCTGGCCTAGCCAGTGACGCCTACATCCCAAGAACAAACAAATAAATAAAAATCCTTCTCTCTGTTGGGATCTGCCATTTACAAGGTATTGCTATTAATTACCTTGACTGTTGCTTCCAGCGAGTTTGATGGAACTAGCTGCAAACAGCTTGTGCTGATTTTTAAAAAGCAGACAGAAAACGTGGCTGCTACATCATGTGACTTTCTACAAACCCAAGACCTTTTCCAAATAATGGGTGGTGTTTATGTTGATTCCAACATCCTATGTTGTGGTTTAACACCTCGTGGGTTTGAGAAAGTCAGTGGCCAGAATTTTCCCGTCGGCGATTTGGGGGCGGGGCCCGCTCGCCAAATGGAAAATGACTCAGGATGACGTCGGGAGGAACCCCCGATGTCATCCTGGTCCCTTAAAATTTTCAGGAAGGCGGGCGAACAGCAAAATCAGCTGTCCACCCGCCAACCTGTCAATGGCCAATTGAGGCCATTGACAGGGTACTTAAAGTAATTAAAGGACCTGCCCGTCCAACTTTAAAGCTGGCGGGCAGGCCAGGAGCCCCAGCAGGCTTCTGATAATACATGAAACCTCACCCACCGGCGGGATGAGGTTTCATGTTCCTTTTTAAAAACTTTAATAAATGTAATGTTATATTTATTAACATGTCCCATCTCATGTGACATTGTCACATGAGGGGGACATGTTAATAATATTTTTATTTTTCTATTTTTTAAAGTTTTTTAGACTGTCACTAATCTCCCTGAGACAGCACTTAGTCTCAGGGAGCAGTGCGCTCTTTCGCGCACATGTGCGAAAGAGCGCACTTTGACAGCTGGGAATTCCCTCCCCCCCCTTGCACAGGAAATGCATAGTGCTTCCCATTGGGCAGGCCGCTGGGCGGGCCTTAATTGGCCCGCCCACTCAAAATGGCGGCGGGCCCCGTTTCGGCGGCGGGAGCCGGCTGTCTGCCAGCCGCCGAACCGGTGGGGCCCGCATGCCTACCAAGGGTAAAATTCTGCCCAGTGTCTTTGGTTGAGATTCTGGTCACGAAATTTCTGCCCAAAGTCAGTGGACTTTTGGCTGCTCTCCAAAGTTTCTGGTCCTGCCTGCAATGATCCCTGCCATGGGCCGGACTGGAAAATCCCCACCTTTGTTTTTGAATGACTCCTTCAATTTGACTATACCATTTGGATTGGTTTCAGGAAAGGGCATTGCTTCACATCAATATGGAATGTTCCCTTTGTTCCCCCTTGGGACAGAGGATTGATTTCAATCCACAAACGAAGTCAGGTGGCCCTCAGGTGGTCATCTTCTGTGTCCAGCATTAAGATATAATAAGTTCAGAATAGAACATGCCAGTGCTGGATATGCCACTTACATAAGAGCATCCAGCGTTCCCAAAGGAAAAGCTACCAACCCAATCAGATAGAATAATACCCTCTGTAATAATGCTTAACTTAGACCAGTATGTAAGATACATGAAATTGGGTTTCAGAGAATGTTCTTACTGGTCATGATTTATGAACAGCCTGGCATCGGGACATGGGAGGGGACAGCATCAGAAAACACCATTGTCATCCATCTGTCTGAATTATGAAGCAGAAGCTTACTCAATAGTCCAGAAATGATGAGCAGTCATGGATAGCCATTCACTGGTTTAAAATTTGAATGAATCTTAAAAGCATATATTTCACAATTAAATAACTATCAATCACAGATGAGTATCAAACACCAGGCTGATCTCGCCAAAACAGCAAAGAGTCTTTTAAGGACAAGGCCAAGCTTTAAGAGCCTCACTTGTAGGACTCCCTGATGGGACAAGCAATCACAAAAGATTAGCTGTATCTATTGCTTGGAGCAGGCAATCAATGTTAAGTGTTTCTATCGCCTATGTGGACTTGGCAACTAGGACACTCTAAGCAGTCCATGTAGACCGAGGTGACTCATTCTGACCTTTATAATTGACAGTCTGCATATCAGGCAGCCAGGCAGCTGAAAAAAACTCTCACATTACACATTTGCAGCACCAAATTAAAGTGGCCACGTTGAAAACACAACTTCAAGATTCCATAAATAAATATTAAAACTTAGAACTGGTAATTTAGTAGAGTTCACTATCTGCAATGCAGGAATTATTAGCCCCAGAGCCTCTTATGATTTTGAACAAGGCAGTTCTTTGATCTGTCACAATAGCTTTCATTAATAGTGCAAAACTTAAATTGAGATGCTTCAGTAGACACTGGATAGTGGGAGCAGAAAAATAAGGTAAAGTAATGTGGTGCACCAACGGTGTTCTGAAGTTAGATTGGTGCACATTTCTATATTCATTTGCAGTATATGTGGATGCTTAATAAATTTTCCTTTAACATACTCAGCTAAAGGAGTTTTTATATCATTTCAACAATGCTATACTAATACAGCTTCTCTGAGAAGGAATGAACATAGATGTGTTAATTTTTCATTTGCAGCACAGGCATGTTCATCTGGATTGAATGAGAGGGTGCTGCCACTCAGTTAATTTCATAACAATGATACCTTTTTAACATTAAAAAGTGGGCAAAGATGAAAAAAATCTATGGAGATGCAGAGTTTTTATTTTGACCTAAATAAAACAAGAGCAAATTATGGCAGTGCTGCAATATTTTTTATACATTTTCATTCATCAACATCTCAATTTTAAAATTCTGACTCTTATTTTCAAATCCCTTTCGTGGGATCACACCTCCATACCTCTGTAATCTCTTCCAATCACACAATCCTTCCACTAACTCAAGTCTCTTACGTATATCCACCATTGTCAGCCGTGCCTTCAGCTATCTAGATCCTATGCTCCAAAATTCCCCCCCCTAAACCTCTCCACCTTCTCTTTTAAGATACTCCTGAAAACTTACCTCTTTAACGAGGCTTTGGTCATTTGTCTGAGTCTCTTCTTATGCAATTCTGTGTCAAATTTTGTTTGACAACTGCTCCAGTGAATTGGCTTGATATCTTGATATGGTAAAGGAGTGTTGTAAATGTGTATTTGAATGTCTCTTAGATTTCTCACATATCTCGGTATGCCTCGTCTAGAACTCTTCCAGTTGTTTACTCACTAACAGATCTCCCATGGTGGTTTTCTTATTGAGTTGGAGATTGAGCTGTTGCGGGCTAAAGGTTGCTAGGGTAGAAGAAGGAAGCACATTGTCACTAAATCTCTTTTGAAGAGGTATGTCAGCCACAATGAAATAAGTGTTTCTTTGATTGGTTCCTACAAAATAAGTCAGTAATCCTCCAATGTCCTGTGGAGTTGCATCAGAGAGAGCAAATTATGGTGTGAAGACGTGGTGGAGTGCCCTAAAGCAGAATGCCCTGACACATCTTTCTCCTGTCCCTCTACTTCTTCTTGCTGTATTCATCTATAGGAAAAGAAATATTTCAGGATAAATGATGAGCAAACTGAGTAGTAGGAAAAAAAGAGTACATTGTATGGTTGGTATTAGCAGATTCCACCTGTGTAGGTATTGCCTGACTATGCTACCCAGAAGAAGAAAGCTTGAGTCCTGAGAAGAGTTGGATAAAACTGTTAAAAAATAATACATTTTTGGAATTGTCCCCAAAGAAACAGGGTTTGAAAGGTAATCAACCTTTCAAGGATCAATTATCATTCTTGCCAGCAACCATGAGTCCCACTTAAGGCACAGAAAATGTCTACGCAGAGCATACAGGGATTCCATTCAATTTAATGGAGGTGAATGCCAGGGTAGCACAGAAACAGCAGTAAATGTCTTTCTTCAATTAGCATGACTTATGCTGGCCATATGGATTTTAAAAATGTCATTTGGAGTGGTTTCACTGGTCTGTCATGTTTTTAAATTGGTAGTTTTTGCTGCTTATTCATTTTCACACAGCATTCGTTAGTTTTCATTGGAGGTTTATCTACACACTCTTCCCCCAGATAATGCCATGGGTTACAAAAAAAAAGAACACATAGCTTCAAGTTACAAGATGCACTTCTTCCAAATTAGTCTGAAAGACAAGGAGAGAAATCCTGGAAGGATTCTTTGCAGAACTCCAAGGATGCTTTACCTCTTACACTGCATCAGTATGACTGTTGGGTTTCTTCTGCTTCAGAAGTAATTACATAGATTTTCTGTCTTGTATGCACAGAAGATAGTGCAACAATCTACAATGTCTTCTGGCTCTGAGCATTCTGGCTCTGTAGTGGGCCAAAAAAATGCTCACAAGTTTGCTATAAGAATGTAATAATAAGAATGTGAGGCTAAGCTAAATGCATATGAAGCCAATGTTTTCATTAAAATTGGTAGTGGTATTAAATTATTTGATTAGCAATGTATTGTAATCCACAGTAGGGATTATAAATTTTGCTGGAGGAATTCAGGATTATAGTTATTTGTACCTGATTTATAGTGGGTGATGAGAGAATTAGATAATGATTGTAAAGTTAACTCATTCATGGCATTTTATGCCTGACTCATTCAGTGCATACTGTAACGTGTTAATAGCTCCTGTTTTTTTGAAAACAAAAGTCAGGTATGTGCTCTACCAATCTTTACTTTCAGATTTAGCTTATCTTTTTAGTCTTCTGAATTTAGGCGATATACCAGGCCATGAGGTTATAGATTGTAGTTGAATACAATTCTGCTGCTGCTGGTGGACCACAGCACCTCATGGCTGCCCAGTCTTGAGTTGCTAGATCTGTTCAAAATCTATCCCACTTAGCATAGTGTTAGTGCCACACAACACAATGGACAGCATCCTCAATGTGAAGATGGGACTTCGCCTCCACAAGGACTGTGCAATGGTTACTCCTACCAATACTATCCATGGGCTCTTAATATACATATGTTGATACCATGCACCTTCCTTCACCTCAATTGGAACTTCCAATTAAAAGAAAATGGTCAGAGGCCTAGCTTTTTTGAAAATCACCCCACAAGCTGTCCTTATCCATGCAGATCACAAGTACCCAGAGGTTTAGGGCAATAGGGCCAAGCTTTAACTGCTAAAAGCAAGTGGGTTCCATCATGTTAGACGGTAAAGTGCCAAAAATCTGAAAGGGTATCCAAACCCACCTCGTACTTGCTTCTTTCCAGTTTTAATGGAGATGGGACAAGGGGTGGACACCTAATCTGCTGGGAAGTGGGTTGGTCAGTTAAATATTATAATGAGGCTGTGTGGCTCCATCTTAACAGTCATTCTATTTTTGACCACATGTGGCCAGGTTTCCCAGGCTGCAAGAAACTGAGCAGCTTAAAAGAGGTGAGAGTGGCTGAATTCATTATGTAAGTGGCTTTACAGCACTTCTTCTGGGCCAGGCCCATCCACCCCCAAACCACCATCACACCCCACAGCCGCCATCTCCCACCCCTAACCACCCTCAAACTACTGTCAGACCCCACCAACCATCATGGGACACTTTGCCATGTGAGTGTACTCTCTTGACCATTAGCTGACCTCACCCGCAATCCAGACATTCTACATCCCCTAGCCAACCCATCCTCAGGATTTGCAGCTCCCAGGATCCAGACTCCTCCATGCCTTGACTGTGACATTCCACCAGATCCGGACCCGCCCCACCATGGTTGGGACCTTCCTATGATCTTTTGCTCACTCCACCAATACACCTACCAGCTTTTAACCTTTGACCTTGTGCAGCAGGCTTCCCACCTGAAAGGCAAAATCCAAATCCGCCTGTTCTCCACCTGATCTAGGTTGAGCAAGATCCCAATGTAGAACCACAAGCAGCAGTCGCATTGCACCAATCAATCCGGAATTTCTGTTTGACCAGTATGGGGGCAGATGCCTATCCCTATTACTTAAACATCCCTTTGGCCAAAAACTATAAGATTTTGACAATACTTCTAATTTTGAAGACTCTCTCAGCTTTAACTAACACTTTAGGATTTTAATTTAGCCATCTGTTAAAATAGTCCAGCTTGAATTTATGCCCGCTGAATGAGACGATTAGACAGTTAAACAGCAGTGTTCACAGTGGCAGCCACTCAAATTTCTAGTCTTGTGAGAAAAATGTACTGAAAAGGGTCTGGTGTCTGCTTGCCTGAGAAGTCACAACATCTCCTTTATTTTAAAAGTTGTCACAATTCGAGGCCTCCCTGTCAGCTTTAAAGGAATAAGCAAACATTTTGGTCAACAGCTTGAATTCAACATGGCTTCTTTGTTTTGATGTTTGTTACATAAAACCCTGTGTCTGATTTTGAATTAGGTTTGCTAATGCCTTGACTTATTAGCCATATATAGATATAATAGCATGGGTTACTAAAATTTCATAAAGCCATCATGCCTTACATTCGATCTACATGAATAGTTTGGTCCATTTATGTGAATCACCGTAATGGTTCATACTGGAGAAGGTAACACTGTATAACTGCAATCTGTATCTACAGATATAAAAACCTTTTAATTAAAATATCTGTGTTCTGAATTTTTAATTTATAACAATGGGGTCCTTAGTTATGCCATGATCTAACAAGGCACAAATGACCAATATTTATGAATCAGATGTTATTTGTTTACAATGGAATGTAATCTCTAGGGGGCCCAGGGGAACAAGAGATGGGATTTTTGTCAGTCTACATGGCCTACATGAACCTAGTTACACAAGGTAGAAAGACACCAGATGACCCTCACCCTTAGCCAATAGAAAAAGTTAATTCGGACCATTTCCTGATGAAAAACAAGAGTCTCTTGAAATTGAGGATAAAAACAGAACTCGCAGTATCTTCATTGGCACAGTTTCACCATTGCTTCTCTGGTGTAATTCTTCTGCTTCATAGCTCAACATCACTCCAGAGATACAAGGACAAAGACGTCACCTGTGCTGTCAGCATTTGAAAATTCCAGGCTCTCCAGAAATAAGAAACTTCCATGCTGCCTTCACTGCTTTTTGTTAAGTATCTCTAACATCTTGCTTGATAAATTCTGCTTGAATCATAAAAGTTGGTCATTTGTGCCTTGTTAGTTCATGGCATAACTAAGGACCCCATTGTTATAAATTAAAAATTCAGAACCCAGATATTTTAATTAAAAGGGTTTTATACCTCAAAACCCCTCAAAGTTACACCTGTACTCAAAATTTGGAGTGCAGTGACCAGCAGTTGAAAACAGTAAGCAGTAACTTCTATGCCTCTATGACCCTCTTCCCCCAACCAACCATCCACAGGAATTTTAGACAAATCATACTATGTCTTGCAGCAGACATTTGAACTATTGCACACGTAACACAAAATAGGAGCAGGATTAGGTCATTTGTCCCTTTGAGCCTGCTCTGCCATTCTATATGATCATGGCTGATCCTCTATCTCAATGCCGTACCCCTGCTCTCTCCTCATACCCCTTGTCACCTTTAGAGTCCAGAAATCGATCTATTTCCTTCTTAAATATATTCAGTGACTTGGCCTCCAGAGCCACTGTGCTAGAGAATTCCATAAGTTCACCACCTGCTGAGTGAAGATATTTCTCCTCAACTCAGTCCTAAATGGCCTACCCTGTATCCTGAGGCTGTGACCCTTTGTTCTAGGCACCCAGCCAGAGGAAATATCATCCCTGCATCCAGTCTGTCCATTGCTGTAAGAATTTTATATGTTTCAATGAGATCTCTCATTCTTCTAAACTCCAGTGAAGACAGACCTAATCAGCTCAATCTCTCCTCATACGACAATTCTGCCATCCCGGGAATCAGTCTGGTAAACCTTCTCTGCACTCCCTCCACGGCAAGTATATCCTTACTTAGGTAAGGAGACCAAAACTGCACCTAATACTCCAGGTGTGGTCTCACCAAGGCCCTGTACAGCTGCAGTAAAACATCCTTGCTCCTATGCTCAAGTTTTGGTAATATTTCTCGAAATCAGGAAACATGGGGGATCATTTTCAACTTGGCTGCCTGGGTAGCTTTGTGGCTGAGTGTATAGCTCATCATTTCTAGAACCTGCCCCATTTTTATCACAGTGAGTGAGATGAAACATAAATCAATCAGATTTGACAGCGAGTTGTGGCGGTGGGGGTGGTGGGTTGAGGTTTTCGGGGTATGCAGTCTATTCCACTAGGTTACGCCTCTGGCAGCCAGGTTATCCCCATTGGAATTGCATAGGCGATTAATTGACATCCGAAGGAGAAAAGCAGAATAACGTTTCAGGCATCACCTGAAATCTTCATTTCTGCTTCCCTTTCAGGGAGAAGTCACCACAAGCATAGGCTCCAGGAACTGTCTGCCTCCCCACCACCCTGCTCCTTCCCTCCAATTTCCCATTCCTCACACCTCACCAAATCAGTGCCATGGGGCTTTTAGGCTAATGGTTTTATAACTGAGCAGCAGAACGTGTTGTCATTTCTGCATTTCTCAGATTTCAAGCTTCACTGTTTAGTCTATATTTTTTCTCAAACACCCATGGGGGAGGATTTTCCTCTAGTCGGGCGGGCGGGCCCGAGAGCAGCTGCGCAACAGTCTGCCACCCGCGATCGGGCCCCGACCGCAATTTTATGCTGGCTGGCCAATTAACGGCCAGCCAGCGTAAATCACGCGCTGAAGCACTCAGCGCTGCCTCAGTGGGGTGGGGGGGCGAGCGCGGAAGTCAGCGCATGCGCGCAGGTGCACTCACAGAAAGCTCCCTGAAGGCACAGAGCTGCCTCAGGGAGCTAAAGAATTTTCACAAGAAAAATAAACTTTTTTTTTAAATAAAGGAAAACATGTCCTCTGAACAGGGACATGTAAGAAATGAGATTTTAAAATTTCTATTTTATTTTTAATTAACATCAGAAACCTCATCCTGCCCGTGGATGAGGTTTTCTCAAAAATCCAAAGGCCGCTTGGCCTTTCCGCCCACCCGCCAACCACAAGGTTGGATGGGCAGGGAACAATTCAGTTCAATTAATTTATTAATGGGCTTAACAGCCCTCTTAATTGCCGGCGGGCGCGCTGACATCAGGACACTCGCCCGACGTCCTTGCATGCTATTTCACGCTTGTGCGTGTTGGGCTTGCACTCGCATGCCGGGGTGAAAATTCAGCCCATGGATATAGTTAGGGAAGCAACTGCAGAACCATTCTAAACTGCAATGCTATCTAACGAGTAAAGCACTGTGTATTCCTGAAATCCAGTTATAGAAGGACATTAATGATTGAAGACAGAATTATAACGAATTTGCATGAAGTCTTATTTCCAATCCCTGGTAGATTCAACCTCACTTTTAATCATTCATCCATCAGCCATTCTCAGCAATCATTTGTGAATATTCACTTATTTGCCTTTATGGTACCTTACGGTACGAACACCAAGTAAAGCATGTTTTGTTGAGAATCAGAGATTAGTGCTAAGAAACACTTTGTGACTAACTGAAAAAAGAGGATTATTTTCTTTATAATCACTTGAGTATATTGCATGAGATGCACATTACATGATTTACCTTAGCACGTGTTGCTCATAATTTACAACTTTAAACGTTTCCTATGTGAATCATCTCACTGATTGCATCAATCATAAAATGTGGAATGCATCTTTCATGGAATGCATTGAAAAACAAATGGGATACAAACATTGAAACCTTGTACAATACCATTAATAGTTCCTCAAATTATTATACTTATTAGATTTTAATAACATTGATAAGGCTGTAGGTAATATTTGTTTTGAAAAAAAGAACTAGAGGAAAGGCCAAAGTCCCAAATCCCTAAATGGGCATGATCTAGATTATAAAAGTCACGTTGTAAAAGAACCAACAAGGCACATAAAGTAATAACAATTTAATTTGTTCTTAATGCAATGATTGTGTACTAAATGAAAGTTAGCTTTTGTCTTTTGTTTTATTCCTGTTTGTACACATATGCTGTGCACCCTGGAAATTGAGCTATGTTAGGATGCATACAATTAAAGACCAACTGAGAAGCCAATTAGAAACCTATCCTTCCATCCATCCACCCTGGGGCAGGTCCCAACTCAAATCCAAATCCCATACATGAGATTCTTGAACTACTTTTTAGGGAAGTGTACCTGAACAGGTTCGCTGCAGCATTTCTCACAGTTTTTACCTTCTTTCAAGTGAGCTGCAACCAAATCCAAAGTGCCACATCTACTCTATATGATGGTGGAAACAGCCCAGTCCAATCGGATGCAAGTACCCCCATTCCTATTGGATGCACTTACCCTCATTGGATATCAGCTCAGTATTTAGAGACGCTACCCCAGGCTGTCTTGTCTGAAGCAGAAACCTTCCGACTTAGAGGTGGAAATACTACCAATGAACCTGTGGTGACTCCATGCAGACAGGAGTACCCTGTTATATGTCAACACAATATATAAAAATGACATTCTAGTCTCAATTCAGTTACAAATAGCTATCATAAATGCTGACCAAACAGATGGCCCAATGCAACTTGTCCTATGGAGACCTTGTAATTAGGCCAGGGTAGCTAACAGTGAGGAAAGCTGTGGATAAGGGAGTAAAATAATTTGCCGCCTACCTTTGACTGAGACTCTTCAGTTCCATCACCCAGGGAGTTTGCACGGAGTAGGCTCTGATCAGTTCTGAACTAAAATGGCAATTAGGGTCCTAATTTCATTATAGGACCCTGATTTTCAAATTAAAAGAGGCAGGGGCTTTGGACACTCAGAGGCAAACCTGGTAAATATCTTGGGAAAAAAAGGGATCAAAAATGGGATAAAAAGGGGGATAAAAAATTGAATAAATGAATGAAAATAAAAACGAATAAAAAATAAAAATAAGTGGATAAAAAATAAAAATGAATTTTGAAAAAAGGGATAAAAAGGATTGTAGATAGAGGAGAGAGTTCATGGTCTGTAGTTGTTGAACTCAATGTTAAGTCCGGAAGGCTGTAAAGTGCCTAATTGGAAGATGAGGTGCTGTTCCTCCAGTTTGCGTTGAGCTTCACTGGAACATTGCAGCAGGCCAAGGATGGACATGTGGACATGAGATTAGGATGGTGTGTTGAAATGGCAAGCAACAGGAAGGTTTGGGTCATGCTTGCGGACAGAACAGAAGGTGTTCTGCAAAGCAGTCACTCAGCCTGCATTTGGTCACTCCAATGTCGAGGAGACTGCATTGGGAGCAGCTAATGTAGTAGACCAAATTGAAGGTGCAAGAGAAGCGCTGCTTCACCTGAAAGGAGCGTTTGGGCCCTTGGACGGTGAGGAGGGAGGAGGTAAAAGGGCAGGTGTTGCACATTCTGCGATTGCATGGGAAGGTGCCATGGGAAGGGGTGAGATGTTGGGGGTGATGGAGGAGTGGACCAGGGCATCCCAGAGGGAATAGTCCCTATGGAATGCTGACAGGGGGTTGAGGGGAAGATCTGTTTGGTGGTGGCATCATGCTGGGGTTGACGGAAATGGCAGAGGATGGTCCATTGAATGCGGAGCTGGTGGGGTGAAAAGTGAGGCCAAGGGGAGGACAATGGTTCTGGGAGGGAGAGGATGGTTTGAGGGCAGAGGCGCGGGAGATGGGTCAGACACAGTTGAGGGCCCTGTCAACCACAATGTGTGGGGAACCTCAGTTAAGGAAGAAGAAAGACATGTCAGAAGCGCCACTTTGGAAAGTGGCATCATCGGAACAGATGCGATGGAGGTGAAGGAACTGAGAGAATGGGATGGAGTTCTTACAGGGAGCAGGGTGTGAGGAGCTGTAGTTAAGGTAGCTGTGGGAGTTGGTGGGCTTGCAATGAATATTTGTGGGCAGCCTATCACCAGAAATGGAGACAGAGAGGTCACAGTATAAATTTCATCACATTTCTATTTCTCTGTAGCTCTGAAGAAGAGTCATATGGACTCAAAACATCAACTCTGTTTCTCTCTCCACAGGTGCTGTTAGGCCCACTGAGTTTTTCCAGCATTTTTTATTTTTATCTCCAAGTCAAGTTGTATGTGATTTGAAGGGGCACTTGGAGGTGATGGTATTCCCATGCACTTACTGCTTTTGTGTGTCTAGGTGTTAGAGGTCACGCATTTGAAAGGTGCTGTTGGAGAAGCCTTGGTGAGTTGTTGTACTGAATCATGTAAATGACACACATTACAGACATTGTGTGCCAGTGGTGGAAGGGGTGAATGTTTAAGGTGGTAGCCGAGGTGCCAAACAAGTGGGCTGCTTTATCCTGGTTGGAGTCAAACTTCTTTACTGTTGTTGGAGCTGCACTCATCCAGGCAAGTGGAGAGTATTCCATCACCCTTTACTTGTGCTGAGCAGATGCTGGAAAGGTTTGAGGAATCATAAGGTGAGGTACCACCACAGAATTCCCAGCCTCTAACCTGCCACAATATTTAAGTTTCTGATCAATGGTGACACGAGGATTTTGATAGTGGGATTGAGCAATGGTAATGCATTGATTATCAAGTGTCCCAGACTGCCTGTTATTGGTGATGGTCATTGCCTGGCAATTGTATTGTATGAACATTACTTGCCATTATTAAGCCCAAGTCTGAATGTTGTCCAGGTCTCTCAGTATGTGGGCATGCATTGCTTTATTATCCGAGGAGTTGTAAATGGATCTGAACACTATGCAAACATCAGCAAACATCCCGCTACTGACCTTATGATGGACGGAAAGTTATTGTTGAAACAGCTGAAGATGATTGGGCCTAGGACACTACCCCGAGGAACTCCTGCAACAATGCCCTGGGGCTGAGATAATTGACTTACAACAACCACAAACATCTTCTTTATGCTAGGTATGACTCCTACCATCAGAAATGTTTGCCCTCAATTCCCATTGATTTCAATTTTACTCAGGTCCTTGATGCCACACTTTGCCAAATGCTGCCTCAATGCCAATAGCAGTTTCACCTCACCTCTGAAATTCAGTTTTACTTATGTTTGGACCAAGGTTGTATTCAGGTCTGAAGCCGGGTGGTCCTGGCTGAACCCAAAATGAGCATCGGTGAGTAGATTATTGATGTGTAAATGTCACTTGATGGCACTGTTGATGATATCTTCCATCACCTTTTTCTGATGATTGAGAGTCGACAAATAGGGCAGTAATTGGCAGGATTGGATTTGCCCTGTTTTCTGTAGAACAATTATCCAAATTGTTAGATAGGTGTCAGTGTTGTAGCTATACTGGAACTTGGCTAGGGGTGTGGCTAGTTTTGGAGCACAAGTCATCAGTGCTATTGCTGGGATATTGTCGCGGCCTATACCCTTTGCAATGTCCAGTGTACTCAGTTGTTTCTTGATATAAAGTGGAATATATTTAATTAGCTGAAGATCAGCATTTGCGATGTTGGGGATCTCAGCAAGAGCTGAGGTGAATCATCCATTCGGTACCCTGGCTGAAGATGGTTGCAAAGGATCCTATCTTTTGCACGCTAAGCTCTGCCCTCATTGATGTTGGGCATGTTCATAGAGCATGCATGCAATCCTGTGCTGTAGCTTCACCGAGTTAACATCTTATATTTATGTATACCTGGTGCTGCTTCTAGTATGTTCTTATACACTGCTTGTTGAATCAGGATTGATCATATGGCTTCAAAGCAATGGCAGATTGAGGGTTATGTCAAGTAATGAGGTTAAATGTTGTGAGGAATACAACTCTGCTGCTGCTGATGGCCCAAAGCATGTCATGGGTGCCCTCTTCACGATTTTCGTGTCATCCGCAAACTTCTTGATCGTACCCCTTACATTTAAGTCCAAATCATTTTTGTGCATCACAAACAGCAAGGGCCCCAGCACCGAGCCCTGCGGAACCCCACTGGAAACAGACTTACAGTCACAGAAACATCCCTCTACCATCACCCTCTGCTTCCTGCTCTCAGCCAATTTTGGATCCAACTTGCCACTTTGCCTTGGATCCCATGGGCTCTTACTTTCTTACCAATCTGCCATGAGGGACCTTATCAAAAGCCTTGCCAAAGTCCATGTAGACCACATTAAATGCATTACCCTCATCAACACTCTTGGCTAGCTCCTCAAAAAATTTGATCAAATTTGTCAAACACAACCTTCCCTTAACAAATCCATGCTGACTATACCTGATTAATCCCTGTCTCTCCAAATACAGATATATCTTGCCCCTCAGGATTCTTTCTAGTAACTTCCCCACCACCAAGGTTAGACTGACTAGACTGTAATTTCCTGCTCTATCCCTTCCTCCCTTTTTTAATAATGGGACAACGTTAGCATTCCTCCAGTCCTCTGGCACCTCACCTGTGGCCAGAGAGGATTTGCAAATTACTGCCAGGGCCCCTGATATCTCTTCCCTTGCCTCCCTCAACTGCCTGGGATACATCTCATCTGGGCCTGCGGATTTATCCACTTTTAAGGCCGCTAAACCTGCTAGTACCTCCACTCTCTATGTTAATTTCCTCTAATATTTCACGGTCCTCCATCTTGATGTCTATATCTGCGTCGTCCATTTCCATTGTGAAGGCCAACGCAAAGTATTCATTGAGGACTGCACCCGTGTCTTCCGGGCTTTGTTCTGAACTTATCACATTTAAAGTAGTTCTGGTGTCACACAAAACACAATGTCTTTAGTATGAAGATAGATTTTGTTTCCACAAGAACTGTGCAGTGGTCACTTGTCTTTATTCTTTCATGGGGTGTGGGCATCGCTGACAAGGTCAGCATTTTTTGCCCATCCCTAATTTCCTTGAAGGGCTTACTAGGCCATATCAGAGGCCAGGTAATAGTCAACCACATTGCTGTGCACCTGGAGCCACATGTAGGCCAGACCAGGTAAGGATAGCAGATTTCTTTCCTTCGAGGACATTAGTGAACCAGATAGGTTTTTATGACAATTGGCAGTGGTTTGCATGGTCACCATTACTGAGACTAGCTTTCAGTTTCAGATTTTTTTTTGTTACTAATTGAATTTAAATTCCACCAGCTGCAATGGTGAGATTTGAACCCATGCTCCCAGAGTATTTGCTTGGGTCCCTGGGTTACTAGTCCTTACCACTATGCCACCATCTTCCACTCACATTACTAATGCCTGGATAGATGCATCTGCAACAGGTAGATTGGTAAGGATGAGGTCAAATAGGTTTTCCCCTTTGTGTTGGCTTTTCAACCATCTGCTGCAGGCTTAGTCTGGCAGGCATGTCCTCCAGGACTGGCCACATCAGTCAGTAATGATACTAGCGAGCCACTCTTTGTGATGAACATTGAAGACCGTTTCAGAGTAGATTATGTGCTCTTGCTACCCTTAGTACTTCTTCCAAGTGGTGTTTAACATGAAGTAGTACTGATTCATCAGCTGAGGGAGGGCAATAGGTGGTAATATCCGCAGGAGTTTTCCTTGCCCGTGTTTGACCTGATGCCATGAGACTTCCTGAGGTCTGGAGTAAATATTGATCACCCCCAATACAATTCCCTATCAATTATATGTTGCTGTGCTTCCACCTCTGATGAAGTTGTCCTTATGGCAAGACACGCCAAGAGATGGTGATGGAGGTGTCTGGGATATTGGCTGAAAGGTCTGATTTTTGTAAGTATGCCTATGTCAGGCTATTGCTTTACTAGTCTATAAGACAACTCTCCCAATTTTTACACTAGCTCCCAGGCTTTAGTGTGGAGGGCTTTTCAGGGTCAACTGGGCAGGGTGTGCCTTTGTCATATCCACTGCCGAGGTCAATGCTGGGTAGTCTGTCTGGTTTTATTCTTCTTAAACTTTTGATGCAGCTGATGGCACTTAATTCTCATTTCAGAGGGCAGTTAAGAGCCAACCACGTTGTTGTGAGGCAGGAGTCTCACAGGCCAGACCAGATAAAGATAGGAAATTCTCTCCCCTAATGGACATTAATAAACCATTTTTTTCTGATAATCTGATAGTTTTATGTTCACCATTACACCATTACTAGCTTTTTAATACTAAATGTATTAAATTAACTGAAATTAAATTTTCCAGTGGAATTTGAATTTATAACCCTGGGTCTTTAGTGCAGACCTCTGGATTACTAGTCCACTAACATATTCACTATTGTTATGTCCCTAAGACATGAAAGAGATCATAAACTGTTCAATCAAACCTTGCGTTTTTACTTATTTTAAAAGTAGACTTTGCTGAACCAAAAGATAGCTGCTATAGGTCACATGATTCACAAGATAGCTACAGCTTCTGGAGATCTCTAACAGCAGTTACAGGATAAAAGCTCACCCTCATCCTTGTGGAATCTCACACCTCTCATTGTGAGGACACATTACAAATAAAAAAGCCAGGGACCTGCAGACAATCTGCCTCCCCAGCCTAGTCCTCTAACAAAGGGGAAGCCATCAAAACTCAATAAACCTGTAGAGATGCTAAAAGCCCCCATTTGTCTCCTCAGGTGAACAATGGATTTTGACCAGAGGCATAGAAACTGCTTATTAGCCTGCAACTGACTCATTAATGGGCAACATCAGGATTCCAGGCTGACCAATTGTCTGCATCAAGTCTAAGCCTCCTTAACTCCTAAGCATTTTTCTGGTTCTCTGTTAAAATACTGAACTTTTTAAATGCAATTAAAGTTTACAGTAAATTTATGCCTGAAAATTACAGAATCACAGAATTTTAATGGCACTGAAGGAAGTCATTCGGCCCATCATGTCTCTACCGGCTCTCCAAATGAGCATTTTTACCTCATGCCATTGCCTTGCTTTTTCCCAGTACTCCTGCACATTGTTTCTATTCAAATAATCATCTAATGCCCACTTGAATGCCTCGATTGAACCTGCTTCCACCACGCTTCCAGGCAGTGCATTCCAGACCCGAACCACTCGTTGTGTGTGAAAGCTTTTCTCACATCACACTTGCTTCTTTTGCAAATCACTTTAAACCTGTGCCCTCTTATTCTTGATCCTTTTATGAGCAGGAACAGCTTCTCCTTATCTATTCTTTCCAGCCCCCTCATGATTTTG
This sequence comes from Cetorhinus maximus, assembly GCF_964194155.1. Lineage (NCBI taxonomy): Eukaryota > Metazoa > Chordata > Chondrichthyes > Lamniformes > Cetorhinidae > Cetorhinus > Cetorhinus maximus. The sequence goes on from NC_135879.1 coordinate 194,346,357, forward strand.
AACATCTCTATCAAACCTCCTCTCAGCCTTCTTTACTTCATGGAGAACAGTCCCAACCTCTCCAATCTATCCTCACAGCTGAAGTTTCTCATCCTTGGAACCATTCTTGTAAACCTCTTCTGCACTCTCTCCAATGTGCTCGCATCCTTCCTATAATGCGATGCCCCTGACTGTACACAATAGTCCAGCTGAGGTCTAACGAGTGTCTTATATAAATTCAACATAGCCCCCTTGCTCTTGTGCTCTATGCCCCTGTTAACAAAGCCCAAGATACTATATGCTTTATTAACTCTCCCCTCCACCTGTCCTGCCACCTTCAATGATCTATGCACATATACACCCAGGTCTTTCTGCTCCTGCAACCCCTTCAAAATTTCACCCCTTATTTTATATTATCTGTCCATCTTCTTCCTAGCAAAATGCATCACCTCACATTTCTCTGCATTGAACTTCATTTGCCACCTATCTGCCCATGCCACCAACTTGTCTATGTCCTTTTGAAGTTCTACACTGTCCTCCTTGCAGTTTACAACACTCTCAAGCTTTGTTTTATCCACAAAATTTGAAATTGTCCCCTGCACACCAAGATCTAGATCATTAATATATATCAGGAAATGCAAGGTCCCAATACTGACCTCTGAAAAATATCCATTGGCCATTACTCTCTGCTTCCAATTTTTTCAGCCAATTTTGTATCCATGTTGCTACTTTCCCTTTTATTCCATGAGCAATAACTTTTCTCACAAGTCTGTTGTGTGGCACTTTATCAAATGTCTTTTGAAAACCCATGCACACCACAATCACAGCATTACCCTCATCGACCTTTTCTGTTACTTTTTCAAAAAACTCCATAAAGTTAGTTAAACATGATTTCCCCTTTAGAAATCCATGCTGGTTCTTCATTATCAACCCATATTTTTCCAGGTCACTATCCTGAATAATTGTTTCTAGAATCTTGCCCACCACTGAAGTTCAACTGACTGGTCTGTAGTTGCTGGGCTTATCCTTACAACCTTTTATGAACCAGGGCAACAACATTTGAATAAGGTTTGCAATTCTCCAGTCATTTGGCAACACCCCCCCCACCCCGCCTAGTCTAGGGAAGACTGAAAAATTATGGCCAGTAGCCCTACAATTTCTACTCTCACTTCCTTCAATATCCTTGGATGCATCCCATCCAATGACTGAACAATACTATTGTATGAATAGTTAACCTTCTCATATGCAACGTTATCAACCACATCAACTTGCTTACTTTAAGTGGGTTCACACCTGTGTTAAGTAAAATAAAAAGAGTAGATGATATGATCACATTAAGCATTCAGACAATACAATTTGTACAGTAATTCTTAAGCTACAGTGTTAATTTCAAGAAGTAAAGAATCTAGATTAAAATTTGGTTACATTAGTTACAGAATTACTAATAACATAAGTACAATTTAGTTTTAAAAGCAACTATTTACTTTACAGAAAGGAAAGATATGTCAGCTTAACTGTGTAAATTTACAAATGATCCCTTAGTATTTCCATTAAGCACAAGTGAATCAAACCAGACTGAAGAAAAAGGTCAATCGGAAAGAGATTGCAAGCAGCAGTTGACCACAAAATTATTATTATTTTTATTTATTCATTCACGGATGTGGGCGTCACCAGCAAGTTCAGCATTTATTGCCCATCCCTAATTGCCCAAGGTAGTGGTGAGCCGCCTTCTTGTACTGCTGCATCCCATGTTGTGTAGGTACACCCACAGTGGTATTAGAGAGGGTGTTCCAGGATTTTGAGCCAGTGACAGTGAAGGAACGGCGATATTGTCCCAAGTCAAGATGGTGTATGGCTTGGAGGGGAACTTGCAGGTGGTGGTGTCTCCATGCATCTCTGCCCTTGTCCTTCTAGGTGGTAGAGGTCGCAGGTTGGTAAGGTGCTGTTGAAGGATTCATGGTGATTTTTAATCATCATGAATCGAGTTGCAAACTTTCATCGCTAAATACTAGATTATTTTTTTTTAATGGTAATAATGGCATCAGAATAACACAAAATAACAAAAGGTTCTAGCAGATGTAAGAATTATACTCAGAGTGGTTTGTCATGAGGCAGGCCGTTGTAGCAGAGAGGAGTAATGACTTGGGAAGCACAGGAAGTCAGGTCAAATCACAGACCAAATGTATGGTAGCTAAATTTGCTGATGACATCAATATAGGTTGGAAAGTAAGTTGTCAAGAGGAGGTAAAGAGTCTGAAAATGATATAGACAGGTTAAGTGAGTGGCCAAAAATTTGGCAGATGGAGTATAATGTGGGAAAATATGAACTTGTCCGCTTTGGCAAGAAGAATAAAAAAGCAGTATACTATTTAAATGGAGAGAGATTGTAGAACTCGGTGGTACAGAGGGATCTGGGTGTCCTGGTACATTAATCACAAGTCTGAATGCAGGTACAGCAATTGATTAGTAAGACAAATGAAATGTTGGCATTTATTGCAAAGGGAATAGATTATAAAAGTAGTGAAGTTTGTGCTAGGCTTTTGTGAGACTACACCTGGAGTTCTGTGTACAGCTTTGTCTCCTTGTTTGAAAAAAATATATAATTGCGTTAGAAGCAGTTCAGAGGAAGTTCACTCGACTCATTCCTGGGACGAGGGGCTTATCTTATGAAGTAAGGTTGAACAGGTTGGTCCTATACCCATTGGAACTTAGAAGAATGAGAGGTGATCTTACAGAAACATATAAGATCCTAAGAGGATTTGATAGGGTAAATAACAGGAAAATGTTTCCACTTAAGGGAGAGACTAGAATCAGGGTACACAGTTTAAGAATAAGAGGTCTACCATTTAAGATGGAGAGGAGGAGAATTTTTTTCTCTCAAAAAGTCGTTACTATGTGAATTCTCTTCCCCAGAAAGGAGTGGAGGCTGGGTCATTAAATTTATTCAAGGCAGAGTTAGACAGATTTTTGATAGACAAGCAAGTCAAGGGTTATGGGGGACGCAGAGAGCAAAGTGGAGTTGAGACCGCAACTAGATCAGTCATGATCTTATTGAATGGCGGAGAAGGCTCGAAGGGCTGAATGTCTTACTCCTGTTCCTAAGTCCTATGTTGAATGAAGTATAAGGATATCAAAGAAAGAGGTATGGGAATGTAACTAAAGCTGTAGGCAAGAGCATTTAGGGGTCAAATTGGTTTCTTCTAAATGACAATGTCCAAGGTCACACTTGGTCTGATAGCATAACATTGTGGGTTATGGGGTTGATACAGGTGCTAGTGGGAATAAGGCTGGGAATGGAGACCTTTCCTGGAAGTGGGATTCTACTAGCCGAAGCTCATCCTCTTATGATCTATATCGTTAAATAATTAAATATAGAAACAGAGAAGTTGGGTAGAAGAGAGACTCAAGGTTTTGATTTTTCTAAGTTGATGGTGATAAAATTAGCTGAAATATTTGGGAGAACTCTCCTGCCCATTTTTATTGATTACGGTTTTGCAGCAACTTCATGCTCTCCCTCGTTACCCCAGGAGGTGTCAGCTTTGGTTAGTGATAACTCCCTTACCCCTGAGAGGGAACGTTTTGGGTTTTAGACCCACTTCAAAAACTTGACCTTGTAATCTAGGCTGATTCTACAGTTCAGCACAAAGGGAGTACTACATTGTTGGAGGTGTGTCATTGGAATAAAATGTTAAGCTATGGTCTTATTTTCTCTCTCAGGTGGATATTAAATGTCAAATGGTCTAATTTGAAGGAGAGGATGGGAATTCTTTTTGCATCTTGGACAATAAATAGTTATCTCGTTATTCATCTCATTGTACTTTGTGGGAGCTTGCTATATGCACATTAGCTGCCATAGTTTCTTCTAGAGCACTTAATTGGATGTGGTAATGAAAGGTATATAAATGTATATTATTTCTTTATCCCTTATTTGTTTAGGTCTTGCAATAAAACATGTGCAAAAAAATGAAATCCCAAAAAAATGGTTGAATTTTCTTACAATTCCCACTCCACCTTTCAGAAATGCACAGGAACCCCATTTAATCACTTGACTTGGTTTTCACTGCACTTCTGGCGAAGTTATGGCAGGAATATAGAAGCAGCTGAAAGGCAACTCTGGTTCTTCATGAAGTTTGTGAAGTTGGTGAATTTAGATGTGAAAATTGTGGACATTGGATTATTTTTATATAAATTGGTATACTAATGACAGGCCAGGATTTTTATGTCAGTGTACGCGGCGGGCCCGACACTCCGACACGTAACATGACGCGTGGTGACATTGGGCATGCGTCCCGACGTCACTGTGCGCAACCGTGATATTTCGGTGGGTGGGTGCTATGAGCTCCGATGTGTGCCAGCCATTAATTAACGGGCCACTTAAGGCCCTTGAGGCATTAATAGACAGCGATTTTTCGGAGCCCATGCGATCTTCAGATTGTCGCACAGGCACAACGGGTTGGCGGTTAGGCCACATTTTTAAAAACCTCATCCACAGTGGGACAAGAGGGGTGAGTGGAGTCACGAGTGGTATTTGGTAGACATTTAATGTTTAAACTTACTCCTACTTGCTTGTGTGAACAGGAGAACTTCAAACCTCTTCACAGCTGCTTGGACAGGCTTCAGGTCAGGACTCTGGAGTAAACATCATTCTTGGGGCCTTGCTGGTTTCAGGAATCCTTCCCTTACCCTGGGAATGGGAGTTGTGCTCTCCACTGGAGGCACCTCCTCTGGGGAGGAAGGGAGGGCCAGAAGGGGGAGGAGGCCAGGAGTCCATATTCAACCTCCAGGGGAGCCACCTTTGGGAGGACAGGCTCAGGCACAAGGGGTGCAGAGCCAGCAGGAAGTGCAAGGCGGAAGGGGCCGCAGAAGACGTCACTATCCTGATGTCAGGGTTTACAGGCAGTGAAGCAGCTACCTCAATATGTCTGAGGTGCAATGCCGAAGGAGGCTCCGGCTGTCAAGGGAGACAGTCAACTATATCTGTCAGATGATTGGCCCTGAGATATCTCCTGGCTGTGTGGGTGGACACCCCATGCCAGTGGCATTGAAGGCCACGGCTGCCCTCAACTCCTATACCTCCAGGTCTTTCCAGGGCTCGGTGGGTGATCTTTGTGGAGCATCCCGGTCAGCTGTCCACAGTTGTGTCAAGCAGGTGACAGATGCTCTGTTCAGGCGTGCATTGACTTTCATTCACTACCGCTGGGATGAGGCCAGCCAGACACAGCAAGCCAGAGGCTCCGCAGTGATTGCTGGCTTCCCCTACTTCCAGGATGCAATCGCCTGCACACATGTGGCCATCAAGGCACCAGCGGGTGAGCCCAGTGCCTTTGTCAACAGGAAGGGCTTCCACTCCATGAACGTGCAGATAGTGTGTGACCACAGGTTGCAGATTCTGCAAGTCTGTGCAAAGTACCCAGGCAGCTCCCGTGATGCTTACATCCTGAGATGAGGAGACATTTCTTCACCCAGAGAGCGGTGAGCCTGTGGAATTCGCTACCACGGAAAGTAGTTGAGGCCAAAACATTGTATGCTTTTAAGAAGAAGTTAGATATAGCTCTTGGGGCGAAAGGGATCAAAGGATATGGGGAGAAAGCAGGAGCAGGCTATTGAGTTGGATGATCAACCATGATCATGATGAATGGCAGAGCAGGCTCGAAGGGCCAGATGGCCTACTCCTGCTCCTAGTTTCTATTTTTCTATCCTCAGACAACTCCCAGGTGCCGGGGCTCTTCAGTGCTCCCGCCCGGCTGGATGGATGGCTGCTGGGTGACAAGGGCTATCCCCTCAAAAGGTGGTTCATGACATCCCTCCGCCATCCAAGAACAGAAGCTAAGCAACAGCACAATAGGAGCCACGCCTCCAGAAGGGCTGTGGTGGAGAGAACCATTGGTCTTCTCAAGATGCGCTTCCGATGCCTGGACCACTGAGGGGGCGCTCTCCAATACCCCCCAGATCGTGAGTCGCTGATAGTGGTTGCATGCTGCACTCTCCACAATCTGGCGTTGGAAAGGGGGGGCGGGTGCGCAATGGAGGAAGAAAATGTAGACGCAGATGCTCTGGCTGCAGACGATTGGTCCAGTAGTGAGTTCGAGGTTAAGCAAGCTCAGGAGAACGCTGAGGGTATCAACGCTGAACCGAGAAGCCGCTTCCAGGGAGGCAGGGGCACCCAGGAGGCTTTAATCCAATGAATCTTCAGCTGGCCCACCACAGATGGACTTCCAACACAAGTCAGGGCTGCAGGCTCCATACTCGATACCTGGAGCAACATCTACCTGGTTTGGAACATTAACTTTGTGCCTTGTCAATAAACCTCAATGACAAACAAGTCACTCATAACACCATGGTTCCCGTCCACCTGCAGAAGTAAGGGAACACCCTGAGCCATGCTCACATATGAAGTATTTAATGAATTCATAAAACAAAACAGAAAAGAAACTTCATTCACAGGTGTTGAGCTGCACATCAAATTATAATCAATTAATACTGGGGCAGCAGAAAACAACCAGTGAGAAGCCTGTGGTGTGCCTAAAGTGCTTTCAGCTTTCGTTTTCAGGTGCTACGTCTAGGTGCTTCCCCCTCGCTGGCACTGACATCTGAGACAGCCTGCTCACTCTGCTGTCCTGTTGGTCTTGATGACCTTGGCGTCCATGGGCGACCACATGAGCTGTGATGGCCCCGCCTGGGAGGGAGCGGCCAGTTCCACAGCTGGCATCTCCCCAATCGCCGCAGCCTCATCGGATCCCTCGGGCACTGGCAAAGGGGCGGAGGAGCTACTGCCCTCATCCGGAGCACCCTGAGAAGAGCCCGCAGAGACGACAGGCAGCTGCTGCGCCAACGTGAGGTTGCTTTGGACCTCCCTGCTCACCATTGATGGATGGACATCGAGCTGGGATACTGGGTGCCCAAACCATCTCTCACACTGACACTGACCAGCTGACGTCAATGCCGTTGTGAGGGCTTGCAGGTCTGAGCGCATCCCCAGGAAGCCCTGATAGTTCTCCTGGAGGAGCCTCTCCATGAGAGCCACCACTCTCTCTATGGAGAAAGCATGGCACTCAGCCATGAGGATCAATGCATTGCTGATGCTCCGCATGGACTCTTCCATCACGGAGACCATGGCAAATGTTCCCTCATGTATCGCCACCAGATCCTCCCGTGGTCCCTGCTGGACTTCTAGCATCTGCTGTCTCAGGGACTATTCCAGAGGCCCATCATCGGCCACCGACTGAGAATGTTCCTGGCCCCTTGCCGTCCTCCGACTGCTGGTGCCAGGGGCACTCTCTGTCTCTGGCTGCGCGTCAAGCAAGTGCGAAGTGCCCTCACCACTGTGCCCTGTGACACTAGCCGAAGATCTAAACCCCGCTGAGGTGCTAGTATCTGTGCTGGTGTCTGCCTGGCTGAGATAGTGTGACGCTGGTGCTTGTAAGTCGTCAGGGCCCTCAGGTGTTAGTGGCGGGCCCTCTGCCTCCTCGTTCCGGGCCTGCTCTGGTAGGGCTGAAAGGAGGAGCAAGGACATTTGATTAGTTGGAGTCGAGACTCTGTTCATGTGCGTACCTGGCCCCCGGATCAGGATGTGCTTCTCCTTCCATAATTAATGGGAAACCCATGTTGGAAGCTGAATTCACTAAACAGTGAACAGTGGAATGGTTGCAAAGACAGACATTGTGACCTCAGTGCACGGCTCTCTTACCTCCGACTGGCACCCCAACCTCACCGCTACCAGTTGACCTGAGCGCATTGTGCCTCTCCAGCTAGAGAGCCTCCTGCTCGTATCTAGTGAGAATGAGCAACTGGGCCTGGCCTCTGCCAGTCCGCATCCACTTTACGTTATTGTGTGCAGTCTTCTCCTGAAAATCTTCTCCTGAAAAGGAGAGAGGAGCATTGATTAGTCCACTCTGTACCTGGATTGCCATTGCATCCCTGCCACCCCCACCTGAGTGAAACATTGCAGGGCTCATGTGAATCGTGACCCTGGAGCAGCCGTACACTCACACTAAGCAGGCAGGGCTGACCCCCTTTGCCCATATGCTGCATCCGTCACATTTGCCACCCACACTATGTGTCCTTCCAAAGCAAGGGAGCACTACCATGTAGAACACCAAGGGCAGCAGATGGATGGGTGCCCCACCACCTGGAAGTTCCCCTCCCAGTCAGTCAGCACTGCACCTAGGTACAAATCCTTGAGGTTGCCCCCAAAAACAGTACTGTGGGTGTACGTGTACCACATGCAGTGGATACAGAACCCAACTCAGCACCACCCTCTCAGGGTGATTTGGCATGGGCAATAAATGCTGGCCCACCCAGCGAAGGCCACATGCCATGAATGATTCAATGCAGCAGTTACATGCAGAGTTGGGATGGGGGGGTGGTGGTGCCATGGGGGGGCAACCTAACTGCTGTGCTAAGTGACCCATGCCAACGGAGTACTCACCCTTCCCGATCACAAGAGGTCTTTGAAGCGCTTGTGACACTGAACCCAGGTGCATCGCACCACATCGCGCGCGCTGACCCTTTCTGCCACCTCCTCCAGGCATGTTCGTCATGTTGGGGGTGGAGTGGGGGTGGGGGGGTGGGGGGGGGGGGGGAGGTGTGGGGGGGGGGGGGGTGTTGTGGGAGGGGTGCTCCTCCTCCCATCCCTCGGCACCGAGGATTTCACACGGTTCTGCCACCTTCTCGAGGAGGGCAGCGAGGCACTCATCTGAGAAGCGAGGGGCACAGTGCCCCGCCGACCTGCCCTCCTGCCTGGCCTGCTCACCAGCAGCGCTCTCAGGGGTCCTTCTGCTGGCCATTGTTGCCAGCCTTTGCCCGCTGTTCTGGGGAGCGGTGAATCATGGTTGGGGGGAGGGGGGGGGGGGGAATTAATTGGCCCGCCCGCGTTAAGTGGAGGCGCAGAGCTGATCGCGGGCAGCGATCACCTCCCCGCCCGCCCACGCAAGCTCCCGACCGGCCTGCCCAGCAGGCAGAAAATTCTGCCCACAGAATTTCTCAGTAATTAACTACAAACGACCTCTGAATAGATCTGCTGTAATGACTTCAGTCTGAACGTCTTCACGTGCTAACAAATGATGCTTGGAGTTGCTACCGACTGCCATCACTGCTAAAAAAATGGAAAAAAAATGATCAAAATCAATGCATAAAGTTCATGGCATAAATTATAGATGCAACAATTACCCTGGAGTGATTTTAAAGCAGTAATTTAAACTTAGGAATTCAGAAGAGGTTAAAAACCAATTAGGATTTTCTCAGTTTACTACTGTTTTGTGAATAATGATCAGTCCCTATTATTTCCTTGAAAAAAATCCCTGTAATCATTCACAAAGTATTTCAAAACAAAGTTGCAATATTTATGCCCGAATCTTAGTCTTTCAGTGCAGTCAAATTTAAGCATTGACCAACAAGTAGCACACTGCCACCTATAATAAGCATTAGAAGCACAAAAAGGCTGGGAACAATAAAACCACTCCATAAAATGAACATTATATCTTATATCACAGATCCCCTGGAGAGATTTCAAGGCAGCAAGCTAATCTCTGGTTTCAGAGAATGGTTATAACCACTCAAGTTTTGTTCTTATGGTCTATGATATTAAATGAATCTTTTGATTAGATTACTGCATTAAAACATCTTCTCATATTTTATGGATCATTCGCACCCGCCTTGCTGTCTGTTATCTCTCTACCTTTATTGGCATCTTTGGATCTTTGAAAGTTTTTCCTTTATTATATCCTTTTGACAGCTTCCCTTCAACACAGGATTCGGGTGTCAAGGGATCCATAAAATAAGATATATAAGAATTTTAGGAAAGAACCAAAACTATAATGGTAAACTTTTCATAGAGCATTTATTCCAATTTATTTCAAAATGAAGGAAATGTTTTTATCTTCTTGAAAGAAAATCAAACTGGCATGAGATCATGAAATAAAATCGAGAGAAGGAAATTAGAAGGGGGGAGTTGGAGAAACAGCATTAAACAGAATCACTAAATATAAAAGCAAAATACTGTGGATGCTGGAAATCTGAAATAAAAACAGAAAATGTTGGAAGCTCTCAGCAGGTCTGGCGGTATCTGTACAGGGAGAAGCAGAGTTAACATTTTAAGTCGATGACCTTTCGGCAGAGCTGGACCTTCAGCATGGAATACATATCAAGGTAAAATCTTGATTAGTTTTCAGCTGAAGATGTGTATTTTTATAATTAATATTACATTAGTTATTTGAAAAATCTACCAACAAAATGGTTTATAAATTGCTTGCACTATGTAATTGGCATCATCACTGATTAACAGGGAATAAGCACAAACATTGATAATGGAAATCAAACATCTAAACAGAAGTTGCAGATCAGTCGGCAGCTGGATGGAAAAAAAACAAAAAGCTAAAAGCATCAGTGGAGAAGAAAACAGTTGATGCTGCCAGACCTGCTGAGTTTTTCCAGGTAATTCTGTTTTTGTTTGAGCTGGATGGAAAAACTGGTTTAACCTTTCTGCTTGAACCCTTCAACATAGGAATTTGTAGTCTAGCTTCGGAAAGTGTTGGCCCTCAGAAATTTGAAGAAATAGATGTCTACTTACCTGAACTGGAAAATTGCGTTGCCACTTCCATTTGCCAGAGCTGCTTGGGGCCTGCATCGAAAGACTCTTTGCAGGCCCCAGCAAAGTCTAGATACAGCGTATTCAAGTAGGCCATGTCCCCTTTTTTACGGCATTAGCTGCCATAAAGCAGGTAAGTTTAAAGGGCCATGGAAATTGACAGGCCAAGGAGAAGGTAAGTGTCTAAGGTAAGTGAGTAGGATTTGGGGGTTCGGGGTGTTCGGTGGGGAGGGGCGCATCCGGAGGTCGGGGATGGCTGCAGGTCGGGTGGGCTGGGGCGGGGGTTGGGGACTCCAGAGATCGGGGGGCGGTGTCCGGAGGTCGAGGTGGGGGGTGGGCTCTGGAGGACAGGAAGAGTCCGGGGGTCGGGTGGCGGGTTGGGTGGGGGGGGGGGGTTCCGGAGGTCAGGCGAGGGCGGTGGGAAGGTCCAGAGGCCAGGGTGTTTGGGGGGATGGTGGATTCCGTAGGTCGCAGGGTCTGAGATTGGAGGGGTTATGTCCGAGGCCAAAGGGGGAGTGCTTCAGAAGGTCGGCAGGGGTGGGGGGGGTGCGGTGTCCATGATTGAGGTTGGGGGGGTCCGGAGGTCAGGTGGGAAGGTGTGTCCAAAGGTTGGATGGGGCTCCGCAGGTCGGGGAGTGGTCTGGAGGTCTGATGGTGGGGGAAGGCCTGGATGTCGGGTAGGGGGAGTCTGGAGGTCAGGTCGGGGGAGTGGGGTGGGGGTCTGGTGGTCAGTTGTGGGGGGTGGCAGGGGGTTGGGGGTGTTGGCTGATGGGTGAGGGTGATGTGTCCAGAGGTTGGGTGGGGGTCCTGAGGCCGGAAGAGGTCCAGAGTTCAGGTGAAGGGGTGGTCCAGAGGTAGGGTGGGGGTCCGGAGGTAGGGTATGGGGGAGGGCGAAGGTCAGGGTTGTCTGGAGGTCAGGGGGGATGGAAGTCGGGGGTGGAGGAGGTGGGGGCATCTGGAGGTCAGGGGGGATGTGGTGGCGTTTGGCGGTCAGGGGGCCCGAGGTCTGGGCAAAGGATCCAAAGTGTGGGGGCGGGGAGGGGGTGGCGGTGTCTGAGGTTGGGGTGGGGAGGTGGTCTGAGGTCAGTGGGGGGGGTGTCGGAGTCGAGGTCGGGGGACTGGGGTCGGCGTCCGAGGTCAAGTAGAGGAAGTGTGCACTTCTGGGCAATTGCTGTGCAAACCCTTGCCTGGGAACTTGCCAGAGTGATTCTCCAGCACACTTTTGGTGTATCCCCAAAATCCAACACTGGGGAGTACGGAAGTTAGGGGCCATTAATTTCTCTTTTCTCTTTCAGATACTAAGCTTCTGTGAACATTCAGTATTTTTTGGATTTTGTTTAATGCAGTGATTTTGGGCACAAACCTAACCATGTCCATTTTTAAAGCCATTTTTGGGGCAGCAAAGCCTCAAGCCCACCTGTAAAACGTCCAACCTGAAATTGGGCCAGATCATTTTCCAGGCATGCCTGTTGGTCACCTAAAACTGACACGAGGACCTTTATGTATGTAAATGAGTGGCATAATATCTGTTTTAGCCCCCCTCACCAAAATTGGTTACCTATGAATGGAGGATGAGTTGGACCTACCCCACTCAGGTTTCTGCATTGACCTGCCACACATGTTCAAAGAAAACTCCAGGCACCCAACAACAGTGATGTCATCAAGCAGTGTAAACAACCAATTACATTTAAGCACTTAAACAGACAACAAATCAGGAAGTAAAACCGCTATGAATCCCTTCAATTTTAATATTTACATTTTATAGGTTACAACATGACGATTAGAATATACACATGGAATTAAGGCAGGATCTAAAATAATAAACAGACTTTTAAAAAATGTTTTCAAAATATATGGAATTTATTATCAATTGGAGACATTTGTCACTCAACAAATATAACACTATTCTTTCAGCGCTTCTGAGGCTGTTTACTAGTAATTCTGAAATGGGTACTCCATTAAAACCCAGTTACACTTCATTTAACAATGTGTAACATTGTCATGGATATTTTTGTAACAAGACTAAAAATGTTAGAATGGGAGTTTACAGTAGTTCAAAGATATCCCATTGATTGCAGTGCTGGGAGGCCTCAGCAGTGCACGCTCTGGAGAAGAGTAAAATCACCGACAGAAACTTCTTGGTTTCTGCATTTAGCTATGCATGTGCCGATCGCAGCTGATGTCACTTTCAGAGGAGAAACTATAGCATACGCTAATAGTTCAGCCATACTGTCACAAAATCCGGGCCAGTAGCTTCTTATTCTAAAGAATTTAACAAGTTCCATTTTGGACTTTACCCAGGGAAAGTGGAGTACACACTGGGCCTTGGCACAACAAAATGATGTAATGTTTAGTTTAGGTGGTCACCAGGGACCTGATCCTAAAACTATTTAGTCCTAGGAGTTTGTCCCATAAATTGGACATCTTTTCAACCATTTTCTATTCGGAAAGCAGGTACAGATTAATTTCTAAACCCAGAACTTAGAGATAAGTGCATTGGGAGGATTTTTAACCCAACCAAACCAGGCGATTGGAGTAAAATGTTTAACCTTAAATTTTGGCCTCAGATGAAAGATGCTAATTGTGCCAGGTGATTTTGGCCGCCACATCTATTTTTAAAAATTTATTTGTTCTTTGGGATGGGAGCATCACCTGGCACGGCCAGCATTTATTGTGCATTCTTAATTACCCTTGAACTGAGTAGCTTGCTGGGCCATTTCAGAGGTCAGTTAAGAGTCAGCTGCATAGCTGTGGGTCTGGAGTCACGTGCAGGCCAGAACAGGTGAAGATGACAGATTTCCTTCCCTGAAAGACATCAGTGAACCAGGTTATTTTTTTTAAAGACAATTCAGTAGTTATTAGTGAAAATAGTATTTTACACCAGACTTATTAATTAATTGAGTTTAAATTCCCCCAGCTGCTGTGGTGGAGTTTGAAGTTTTGTCTCTGGAGAATTACTTCAGGCCTCTGGATTACTAGTTCGATAAAATTACTACTCTGTTGATATGGGACCTGTACACTTGAAGCATGCTGATGCTTCGGGCACCTCCTTTAACATTATCATCACATTGCACACAGAGCAAATCATCACCTGCTTCCTGCCATTAGATTAATTATCTCTGCTAATTAGATCTACTAAATTCAGAGTATTATGTAAATTGCTGAAAAAAGATTTTTTGTCGAAGCTTTCTGTCTTGCACCTATCAGGACAATTTGCAAGAAAATATCAATGTCAGGGGAAACAACATATTTATAATGTATGAGATGGGAGTGCTGATTGGCTGGAAAGTGGGCTCTGATCGGTAGATGTGTTGTCATGGAGAATACACCAGTTGATTGTGGCTGACCGTTAACTGCCAAGCATTGTTTAAAATTTAAATCAGGCAGCTTGAATCTGATTGGGGAAATGAAGGAGCGAATGGCTGTCACTTATTTTGTTTAGCTGAAACAGGCATAATGTATGTACATGTTCTTTCTGTCTGCAAAGAACAAGGCCTATTAGCACCGCAAGCCTGACTAACATCTTAAATTGGTTTTCAGTGTAATTCTTAGCACACTGAGGATTGTTTAGCAAATGTTGTCCATTGCTATCAATAGCAATGCTGTGTTCATGTGCTCATTTGACATTGCTAGCCTATTATTATTAGCAAGTGTTGTCCAATCGCAGAATCATGCCTAATGTTGGATACTGTGTTTTGAGTTTTGCAAGCACTGGCTGGTTGAGTACAGTCCATACCCTGCCTGTTGCGAGCAGCGGACAGGATGTGCTGTTTGATATGATCCGCCAGTCTTTCAGGTGTGCAGCCTACACACCTAACATCATACTGGCACTGAAATTCATATGCTACATTACTCATTTGTGTGATAGGCAGAACGTCTTTTTGGCTTGATGGCAGCATCCTGTTAGTGGCAAATGCCATTTGTGTTGCTATTGCATTGTAGCAGCGTGAAGCAGCTAGCTTCACCATTTGCTTAAATTTTTGAGATACCTTGCCCTTCCAGGGTAATCTGAGGTAAACTGAGCACTTTTCAGTGTTAAAAAATGATTGCACCCTGCTTCAGCCAAACAAAATAAGTGACGGCCATTCTCTGGTTCATTCCCCAGGGCAATGTCTTGACCAATCAGAGTCAAGCTGCCTGGTTTAAGTTTCAAACAATGCTTGACAGTTAACTGTCAGTCACCATCAACAGGTGCATTCTCAAAAAAGCTTCTATTTATCAGAGCCCACTTGCCAACCAATCAGCACTCTCTTCTCATATATGATAAATGTGTTGTTTCCTCTGACATTGGTATTTTCTTGTGAATTGACTTGATGATTGCAAACCGAAAAGCTTCAACATAAAATGTTGCCTTTTTCAGCAATACTCAATTTCTGTACTGCCAATTTACCATTATGTAAATGTAGGTTTTTGTTGTTGCTACCAGGTTTAATTGTGTAAATGGACTGCACATGTCAGATGATATTTTTTGAAGTATAAATAAAGATCACCATTAAGTGTATTAATAATAGGAAACACATTTATTGGTTGGCTAATATGACCCTGAAAAGCTTTCCAGCGCATCTTAGTCTGAATGATGAGCATGCTAGCTTGTGAAATAAATGTCACTGATTGTATCTACTCCTTACATTTACCACAAGGTATTTTTCTAAGCTGTAGGAATTGACTATATAAATGGAGAGTTCAAGAAGTGACAGCACAGGGAGGATTTGTTCTCTCCAAGAGGATCTTAGTGCTGACCACCCAATTTACTCCTGGTCTGAACTGTTGAAGCGACCATCTATCAACTTGATACTCTTTATACCCCCTGAGATCTCCAGATGAGTTTAACTAAACTACTTTTAGACACTAAGCCAGCGTTTGAGATGATTCTGTTAAAGACATCATTCTCAATCCCCTTTCAGGGCCTTGCTGGATTCTTAATATTCCTTGAATATTTTACTGTTCAATATGTTTTGCTATTATTGCAATTCATGTTGTTATTATCACAACTTTACTGCTCTTTTCGAAGTTTCTGTTTCAACAGCTTCCCAGTATATCACAGAAGAGTTGTCATTATATTACAGTAAAGTAAAGTGATATGAATATGGAATTATTGTTATGTTTCCTCCTAATTTGAGAATTTTCCTCTGTGCACTTTCATGGTACTGCCACTTTTCATGTACTGCAAGCTTTGAGACTGAATTGTGAAATGTTAGTTGATCAGATAAAGAGTGGATGCTGAAGGGGTCAATATGGGTATGTGATGTGTGGCAACTCATTCTGGGTAAGCACTGCACATTGTATTGGTTAGGGCACCCTGCAGTCATCCCAGGCCCCTTAGCATGCCTTCAATCATCTCACTTACACAACTGTTGAAATTTTTCCATCCTTTTTATAACTTTTGGATTCTACTTGCTTTAATATACCATTTATAAAATCTTTCCAATGTGGAAGCGAACATTTGTGCAATTCAGAAATAATGTAAGAGGGAAAATCTTTGATTTGTTCATATTGTATTCAACATGTGTCCTGCTCGAGATAACTTCATAAATAAAGTCTTTCAAGAGGCATATCCAGGTGGATTGTAATTCCCAGGACAATAGAGGGCTTTAGAACACAAAGGCTTATCTCATTGAGCCAAACCTACATAACAAGAAGATAGAGAATAATCTGGATTCTCCACTCAATGTATTCCAGTACTACCCAATATATAGTGAAAATGCAACTTTTCATTGCTGCCTTGTGCAGTACAGAAGACAATAAGATACATCAGTATCAAACAGACGTATTTTAATAGCACAAACACAATGGACTGGATTTTCACTGCGTCGGGTTGGGTCAGTGGCTCTTGAAGAATGGCGGGTGAGTCCAGATTCCAAGGGGAGGATCTTCTGGTCGACAAGTGGGGGTGGGGCCTGCTCACCAACGCGTAAAATTACGTGGGGTGATGTTGGGCGGAACTCCCGACGTCACCCTGCGCCATTTACATTTTCATGTCAGCGGGGGCACAGCCGAATCAGTTGCGCCTCCGCCGACCTGTCAACGGCCTATTGAGGCCATTAATAAAATAATTTAGGTAATTGACAGGGCTGTCCGTCCAACCTTAGGGTTGGCGGGCAGGCTGGGAGCCCTGGTGGGCTTACGAAAAAGCATGAAACCTCATCCATGGGCGGGATGAGGTTTCATGAGGGTTTTTAAATATTTAATAAAGGTTTCAGTAAAAGTGATGGACATGTCCCAACTCATGTGACTGTGTCACATAAGGAGACATGACAGGGAAATGTTGCTATCATTTGCTTACCATTTTTAAATTTAGAGCCGATCTCCCTGAGGCAGCACTTAGCCTCAGGGAGATGAGTGCGCTCTTTCATGTGCATGCGTGAAAGGGCGCACTCTCGGCTGAGGGAATCCCCCCGCCCGCACAGGGAGCGCATGGCGCTTCCTGGCGGACGTCACACTGGCTGAGCCTTAATTGGCCCACCCACGTGAAATGGCGGCGCGCCCCCAATTGGGGGCGCCGATTGGAGGTGCGCCTGCCCGCGCCCGCTCCAGCACTTCCCCCATCTGACGGGGGAAAATTTTCCCCCAGGATTCCTGATTCCATTTCCAGGGTTTTTGATTTTAAGGGGTGCCTTTTGATGTTGTTGGCTTGTTTGGGTCGCAAGTCTGCACCCTGCATTCTTGATCCGGCTGGCTCCACTGGAGGGATTGGCATGTCCTAGCCCTCCATAATTGTCATGGAGTCATGCCAGCTTTTAAAAGAGTCGTGGTTCTCGGCACTTCAGAAGTATCATGAACCATAGACTGCATGAGGGAACCTTTTGAAAGGTAAGTTCAAAAGGTCCTCCTCATGCCCCCCATGCCAGGATAAGACCCCATTCCCTAGGGCTCCTCGTGGCCCCCATGCCAGTGTATTCCCCCCAAACTACGTCTATGGCCCCTCATTACCTCCATGCCAAAGTATACACTGCGTATCCACCTGCTTTGGCCCCTTATGCCTCCCATGACAAGTTATGCCTCCCAAGCAAACATTATGGCCTCTTATGCTCCCCATAGCAAGCTATTGTTTTTCCATGCCCATTCACGCACTATGTGCTGCATAGAAGCAATGAACCCTAAAGTGACAGTAGGATGTGTAAAAAAAAGCTTTTTTAAAAAGTCATTCATTTATAACTTTGCACTTTCTTTAAACAATTCCTTTTACTACAGCCCAAAAAAAGTGCAAGTACATGAAACTGCAATTACATGAAACCTCTTTATCCTGTGTAAATAAACATTGTAAAATCGAAAACATAGGTCAGAGAACTAAAAACAAAAAGCCAAAGCTCTCTTTGATCCTTTTGACTGTGACATCTTTTGATTATCTGCTCCTATCACTGCTTGCTTATCCCTACAACCACCCCACCCTCAACCTCTCTCTCCCCCCGCCCCCCACCTTAGACCAGCTTATATTTCACCTCTCTCCTAACTATACTTCAGTTCTACCGAAGGGTCATGAGGACTCGAAACGTCAACTGTTTTCTTCTCCACCGATGCTGCCAGACCTGCTGAGTTTTTCCAGGTAATTCTGTTTTTGTTTAGGTCAGAGAACTGTCAGTCAAGTAATGTTTTCCCTGGGGCTCAGATGTTTCAACAAGCTAATGGATTTATTGGCCAGGATTTTCCCCCCATTGGGGGGAAAGTTGAAGGGCGGGAGCGCACAGGCGCGCTTCTGATCGACGCCCCTGGTCAGGGGCGCGGCGCCATTTTACGTGGGTGGGCCAATTAAGGCCCGCCCAGCATGACGTCCGCATGGAAGCATTATGTGCTCGCTGTGCGGGCTGGGGGGGGAATCCCAAAATTAAGAGTGCGCTCTTCCGCGCATGTGCATGAAAGAGTGCACTCATCTCCCTGAGGCTACGTGCAGCCTAAGGGAGATCGGCTGTTAATGTAAAAAAGCTAAAAATAGAAAAATAAAAATTCCCTAACATGTCCTCTCATGTGACAGTGTCACATGATTTGGAACATGTCCATAATTTTTACAAAAACCTGATTAAAATGTTTTAAAACTTACATGAAACCTCATCCCACCCATGGATGAGGCTTCATGCTTTTTCTAATTCCCGCCGGGGCTCCTGGCCTGCCCGCCAGCCTTAAGGCTGGACAGGCAGGTCCACTAATTAGTTTAATTACTCTATCAAGGCCTCAATTGGCCATTGACAGGTCGGCGGGCACATAGCTGATTTCCCTGCGCCCTCGCCCACTGGAAAATTTAATCGAGTGCGGTGATGTCGGGAGTTCTGCCCGAGGTCACCGCGCATCATTTTACGTGTTGGCGCGCGGGCTCCGCTCCCCCCCAGGGCCTGCCCCCCCCCCCCATTCGCCGACGGGAAAATCCTGCCCATGGGCTCTCAGCCAAGCCTCATCATGTAGTGTTCCAGTTTGCTGAGATCCCTGAAATCCATTAGCCTATTGGAAAACCAGATACCCAGGCTCTCAAGTGTTTATCTGCATTGGAGGGAGTGCAGCTCAGATTTGCCAGATGACACCTGGACACCAAGCATTATTTTTAATATGGTAGATATTTATTCATTTATGCAATGTGGGCGTCGCTGGCTAGGCCAGCATTTATTGCACGTCCCTAAGTGCCCTTTAGAAGGTTGCTGTGAGCTGTCTTCTTGAACTGCTGCAGTCCATGTGGTGTAGGTAGACCCACAGTGTTGTTAACGAGGGTGTTCCAGGACTTTGACCCAACGAAGGAACAGTGATATATTTCCAAGCCAGGATGGTGAGTGGCTTGGAGGGGAACCTCCAGATGATGGTGTTCCCATGTGTCTGCTGGCCTTGTCCTTCTAGATGGTAGCAGTCATGGGTTTGGAAGGTGCTGACTAAGGAATGTTGGTGAGTTCCTGCAGCGCATTTTGTATATGGTACACACTGCAGTCACTGTGCATGGAGGGACTGAATGTTTGTGGATTGGGTGCTAATCATGCAGTCTGCTTTGCCCTAGATGGTGTCAAGCTTCTTGAGTGTTCTTGGAGCTGCACTCACCCAGGTAAGTGGGGAGTATTCCATCACACTCCTGACTTGTGCCTTGTAGATGGTGGACAGGCTTTGGGAAGTCAGGAGGTGAGTTACTTGCCGCAGGATACGTAGCTAGGCTCCTCCATCATTGAGGATGGGGATATTGGTGGAGCCTCCTCTTCCCGTGAGTTGTTAATTGTTCACCATCGTTCACGACTGGATGTTGTAGGACTGCAGAGCTTAGATCTGATCCATTGGTTATGGGATCACTTAGCTCTGTCTATCACTTGTTGCTTATGTTGTTTGGCATGCAAGTAGCCTTGTGTTGCGGTTTGATAGAATTGGCTTGCGAAGGCAGTTGAGAGTCAGCCACATTGCTGTGAGTCTAGAGTCACATGTAGGCCAGACCAGGTAAGACTGGCAGACTTCCTTCCCTAAAAGGCAAGAGTGAACTAGATGGATTTTCACAATAATGGTTTCATGGTCATCATTAGACTTTTAATTCTAGATCCTTATTGAATTCAAATTTCACCATGATGGGATTCAAACCTGGGTTCCCAGAGCCTGGGTCTCTGGATTATTAGTCCAGTGACAATACCACTGCACCATTGCCTCATACACTGCAACTACTAGCCACCCCCCCCACCCCCCCCCCCCCCCCCCCCCCGCCCCGCCTCATACCCCTCTCCCTCAAATTTCAAGGAGGGATTACACAAACTCGGGCTGTATTTCCTTGAATTAAGAAGACAAAGAGATAATTTGATTTGACTTTTCAAGATATTAAGGGGAGCTGATAGAGTAGATGGAGAGAAACTATTTCCATTGATTGTGAAGTTTGGGACTAGGAGCCATTAGTCTAAAATTCAGAGACAAACTTCAGAAATGAAGCTATGAATCATTAGCGCATACAAATGTTGGTTGACGTTTCGAACTAACATTTGCAAATGGCAATTGATGCTAGATCAATTGTTACTTTTAAATCTGAGGTTGATATATTTTGTTAACCAAGAGTTTTAAATGATATGGGGATATGAAGTTAGTCATTGATTGGCAGAACAGGCTTGAGGGGCTTAGTGGCCGTTCCTTTATAGTGCCTCAATCAGTATGATGCCAGACATGTTTGTGATGCACAATGGGCATGTGAGTTGTCCCAGCGAAATGGAACACTTTGATCCATGATTTGCTTCAAAAACAGATACTGAAAGGATTATTTTCACTTCCCAAGTTTTTTCTTTAACAATGAACCAAACGTAACGGTCTTTACTAGAGAACCAACCAGCTTCTGCCGGTGCTGACCAAGAGCACTATGGGTGCAGCACACCTAGATTTACTTTGCGAGGTGAGAAGGGGACACTGGGTGAAATAGAATCCAATTTTTCTCTAGAGCTTCATTACAATGGAGAGCATAAACTGTGGGCATTGCTGAAGGTGATCTGCTCAGCGCAATAAAGAGTCTGAGAGGATGTCTCGACGCTGCAGTGTTAAAGGTACAGGTCAATTAGAGACTCCATGTGGGGCACAGTTGATCTTCAAAATTTATAGGTATTGCTGCAGTATTGTTTTTGTGCCAGCTTCTAATGAATGGTGGTAAATTCTTAATTTAATTTATACCTGCCAGGAGCTGTGATTTGCATGCCAGTGGTCTTCATGTTAATTTAAAGTTTCAATCTCCCGTGCACGAGTTCATGCTGCTTTGCTCTTGCTGTGAAGCTAGCAGCAGCTCAAGCAGTATTGTGTACACCCCTGAAATCTTGGATGGAGCTGATGAGAGGATAGCACCATGGTGCTAAATGGCACATGGAGGAATGGGGATAGTAACAAAGGTGTAAAGAATGATGGTGCAGGATTAGCAGAATGGTGTGATTGTTTTTTTGCAAGGCTCTTTGTTTTATTCAGGTTGGCATTGAATGAGGCAGTGGGATGGATTTTTTGAGAAGTATCCACAACTGTAGGCAGTTTTTACCTGAAATGCACTCTGTCCCCTTGACCTAGCAGAAGGATAACAATGAATACCTGCTGGGAGAGCAGTAAAACATAGACAGAATAAATATTTGAGTGTGGGCAGCTCTTCAGTTAAACCTGCTTCCACCAGCAGGTTTATGACAGCAGACCCTGGCTTTGACAACGCACATGAGGCTGAGAGTTGGCAATGGTGTAATTGAAAGGGGTTAACAAAACTGTATATCACCATGGCAGGATGACATCTAGTTAGTACCATGAAAGACCCAAAATGGCTGTAGAGTGCGGTAAACACTGATAATTTGGACTTGGGAATCAGAAGTATGATTTCATCATTTCTGGATGACACCAAATTGGGAAGTATAGTTAATACTGAGTAGAACTGCAAAAAAAAAAGGAAAACATTAATGAACTTGCAGGATAACTGTGCAATTATCAAATTAATTTCATATATATATATAAGAGTTAGGAGGTACATTTTGGTCAAAAAAGTAAGGAGGATTACTTGGAAATAAGAGTCTAAATAGGGTAGAAAATCAAAGGGATCAAAGGGATTTAGACCACTAATGTTTTAAAAACCTTGATTGATAAGGTAGTCAAAGGGTATAAGGGGCAGACAGGAAAGTAGAGTTGAGGCCACTATCAGATCAGCCGTGATCTTACCTAATGGTGGAGCAGGCTTGAGGGGCTGAATGGCCCACTCCTCTCCTCATTTGTGTGTTCATATAGATGCACAAATCATTGAAAGTATTTTTTAACCCATGTGGCCACATAGGTTAAAACTGCCATTAAAAAAAAACAGACAAATCACTACAGCTAATTTTTGGAGGTATAGAATTGAAAAACGGAGAGGTTGTGCTCACCCACTTTTCCAGAACTGTTCTACCCAATTCAGGGGAGTCAGAGCGTATCCTGACAGAAAGTGGGCACTCAGCATGGTTAGCCCAGGACAGTTCATCAGTCCATCACAGATACACACTCACAGGCAATTTACTGTAGCCAATGCACCTAACTAGTATATCTTTGGACAGTGGGAGAAAACCAGAACACCCAGACACAAGGAGAATATGCAAACTCCACACAGACAGACACATGAGGTCAGGATCAAACCCAGGTCCCTGGAGCTGTGAGGTAGCAGCACTAACCACTACACCACCATGCCACCCATTGAGAAGTTATGGTAAACCTGTATACAACCTTTATTGGTTAACACCACACTAGGAATACTGCAAAACTGTTCCGGTCCCCATGTTTTAAAAAGGATGTAGAGGTCTTGGAGAAGGGAAAAAATATGTTTACAAAGAAATTATCAGAACTGAGATGTTATACCTATTAAGACAAATTGAAAAGGCTGGGTCTCTTTTCTCTAGAAAATAGAAGTCTGAGGAGTGACCTGATAGATGTCTTTAAAAGGGCTTGACAGCATAGACATAAATAAGATATTTCCACTTGTGGGAGAGACCAGAACTAATGACCATAACCATGAAATAGCCACTAATAAATCCAACAGGAAACTCAGGAACAAATTATTTACCCAGAGAATGGGAGTAGGTGTAGTTGAGGCAAATAGCATAGATGTAGTAGAGAAATTCTGAGTGTAGAGACATTCAAAATTTCCTGCACGTCATTTACTGAAAAGGTCGCACTCTTTTCAGGCATCAAATGGAGGAGCCAATAAGGCAAAGAGGAAGTTTGGGTGACATGACATTCAGGAGCAAAGTGGAGGAAGGGCTTACTGCCAATTTTTCTTCTACATCACAGCCATTTTACAATGCTATTTGGGAGGTGGAAAAACAAAAATTGATGTTTACAGCTTAATTGATAACATTAGAAACCTCCACTGCCCTGACAAGTACTAAGCAGAAGCATTTGGATATCTAAATCATATCTGGAGAAACCCTTTTTGTTAATTGACAGTCCTATACTAGAAAGAAGAAGCTTATATTTACTTATGAAGTAGATGGTGTTGCGTGACATGGTTTTGCTTTGTTAAAAAGCAGAGTTTCATCAGTATATGATAGTGGAAACATGTGACCAGCTGTTTGTGGAAATCTTACCTACGGCAATAGTATCTTACCAGTTGATCAGGTCACAGATCTGTCATAATCTCATTGAATGGCAAAACTAGCATGAGAAGCTAAATGGCCTACTCTGTTCCTAAGTTCCTCCTGATGAACAAATGTACAAGTGAATACAGACCTCATGCACATCATTATTGTACAACAGGCTCAATGTCACATAGTTATGCTGAGAAAAAGATCATAATTGCTGCTTTATGTATTTCAATGTTTAGTAAATCTCTATTGATGACTGCCCTCATGAGTTTAAATTAGAAGCTGGATGATTGGCATTGGAAAAATGGCTGTCTGCTCCCACTCAGCCTTTTGCTGACCGAAATCCTCCAGTCGCTGTTGTAAGAGAACACAACAATAGTGCTTGGGATATTAGAAAATGCATTTACTCGATGTAGTCAAACTCCCTTGGTGCAGTCATTTTTTCATTAGTACTCTACCTTGACCCGGTAAGTCACTGAAAACAGTCATTAAATTTGGTTTATTAAATGCCTGGGTCAGGTTATCTACCCGTCAGCAAAACTGAAAACATTCATATGACACAATGCTGAGTGTGCTTTCTGTTCATCACAGTGCTAACCTCAGCTGTCCTGGCATTTAATAAGTATTGTATTCTACATCCATTTAAAATGATTGAATTATTACACTTTTATTGTTCCATAAACGCCTTTAATAATTTGGAAAACTGTTGTTCCCTTTTGACACTTGGCAGACCAGGGAGGGCAACTTAAATTATTAAAGCACATTCCAAATGGCTCTCTTTATAATTTCAAGACATGACAATATTCATTTCATCATGCAACAAAACCAGACCATACACTGATAAGTGCTTTTAAAGTTTTCAATCGCCATTTTTTCTCAGCCAATTCTCTCCCTCTCCTTTCCTGGAGAAATTGAGTTTTTGTTGAGATATAGGTTGACAGGCACCAATCACACTCTGGTACCTTATCCAAGTGGTCACTATTCAAATAAGGTCAACCATGACAATATGTGTCAGCTGGATACTTGACTGAGAAGCAGTGAGGGGAAATGACAGGTAACCCTGTCCTCACCTGTCATCCACTTCCACCAGGGCATTGGGTAGCAATTGGAAATGAGTACCTGGGCAATTTTTCCTCTTCTTTACCCAGGAACATGGAGGCATGGTTATCATGTCTCTACTGTAATTAGTAAGGTCAGCATAGACTGGAAATATATTTTACATCTTCCTTCTCTTTCTCACTTGATAAGCTCGATTAGTCACAGGAAAGTTAACAATTATCTCAAAGAAAAGCTAAATTATGTTATAGAAACAAAGAACTTACATTTATATTGTGCCTTTCACATAGTCAGCATGTCCTGGAGTGCTTCACAGCCAATTCATTATTTTGATACTCAGTTACTATTGCTGTGGCTTATGTGGCAGCCAATTTTCTTGCAGCGAGACTCCAAAAACAGCAAATGAGATCAATAAACAATTTTTTTTAAAAATCATTCATGGTATGTGGGCTTCGCTGGCTAGGCCAGTATCTATTGCCCATCCCTAGTTGCTCTTGAGAAGGTGTTGGTGAGCTGCCTTCTTGAACTGCTGCAGTACATGTGGCATAGGTACACCTACAGTGCTGTTAGGAGGGGAGTTCCAGGATTTTGACCCAGCAACAGTGAAGGAACGGCAATATATTTTCAGATCAGGATGGTGAGTGACTTGGAAGGGAACTTCCAGGTGGCAGTGTTCTTATCTATCTGCTGCCCTTGTCCTTCTAGATGGTAGTGGTCTTAGGTTTAGAAGGTGCTGTCTAAGGAGCCTTGGTGAGTTCATGCAATGCATCTTTTAGGTGTTAAACACTGCTGCTACTGTGCATAGGTGGTTGGGGGAGTGAATGTTTGTGGATGTGATGCAAATCAAGTGGGCTGCTTTGTCCTGGATTGTGTCAAGCTTCTTGAGTGTTGTGGGAGCTGCACTCACCCAGGCAAGTGTGGAATATTCCATCACACTTCTGACTTGTGCCTTGTGGATGGTGGACAGGCTTTAGGGAGTCAGGAGGTGAGTTACGCGTCACAGGATTCCTAGTCTATGACCTACTGTTGTAGCCACAGTATTTATGAGGCTAGTCCAGTTCAGGTTCTGGTCAATGGTAACCCCAGGATGTTGATAGTGGGAGATTCAGTGATGGTAATGTCATTGAACGTCAAGGGGCAGTGGTTAGATTCTCTCTTGTTGGAGATGATGATTACCTGGCACTCGTATGGCATGAATGTTACTTGCCACTTGTCAGCCCAAGCCTGGATATTGTCCAGGTCTTGCTGCATTTCGATATGGACTGGTTCAGTATCTGAGGAGTTGCGAATGGTGCTGAACCTTGTGTAATCATCAGCGAATACCCCACGTCTGACCTTATGATGGAAGGAAGGTCATTGATGAAGCAGCTGAAGATGAATGGGCCGAGGGCAAATAATTTGTTTGGAAAGCCGAGGGGTTAATGTCGGCTATGACACCTCCCCTGCTCTTCTTCAAATAGCTTCATGTGACCTTTACATCTAACTAAACAGACTTTGTTATTTGATCCAAAAGACGCCTCCAAAATTGCTGAACTTCCTCATTATTATTTTGAAATGTCAATCTAGGTTATGAGTTCAAGGCCCTGAAAGAGGTCTTGAACCAGAGTCCTCTGACTGAAAGGCAAAAGTGCAACTGCATTGAGGGAATCTACCACATAAAAAAATGAATGCTTCTGCTATGGTGGGCGGTGAGGGGGAGATGTGGGGATGGGTCAGGTGAAAGGGGGTTTAGAAATCTAAAGAGAAAATTCAAGCCAATAGTGAAATGGTGTGAGTTTGGTAAAGACAAACAGAGTGGAACAGGAAGGGACAGAGAGTTTAATGTAATAGTGCATCAGCGAATAAGATCCCTGCAAAGAATAGTAGTTGAAAAATACAATTAAAAATTCTTTATCTGAATGCACAAAGCACTCATAACATGATAGGTAAATCAGTGGACAAATAGATACAAATGGGTTTGATGTAATCACCATTATACAGACACATTACCAGATGGCCAAGGTTGGGAAATAAATATTCTAATATGCACAAAATATTGAAAAGACAGGCAGCATTGAAAAAGAGGTGGAGTAGCCCTGATAGTAACGAATAACATAAGGACAGGAGTGAGATGGGATCTTGGCTCAGAAAATCAGGAACTAGAATCATTTTGGGTGGGGATTAGTAATAACAAAGATCTGAAAACCTGGTGGGTGTAATTTTTAGGCCCCTGACAGTGGTTACGCTGTTGGACAAAGAATTTAGCAAGAAATCATTGAAGTTGTAAAAAAGGCAATTTAATAATCATGGGGACTTTACTCTTCATGTAGATTAGATACATCAAATGGGCAAAGGTACTCTGGAAGGTGAGTTTGTAGAATAATTTCATGACAACTTCCTAGAACGATAACTTGTGGAGCCAACAAAAAGCGAAGCTATTTTAGATCTAGTGTTGTGCAATGATGCAGGGTTAATTATTAATTCCATCGTAAAAATATTATCTGAGGAAAAGTGATAATGATAAATTTAAATTCCACATTAGTTTTCAAAGCTACATACTTGAGTCCAAAATAAGAATCTGAAACTTAAAACTAATTAGATAGGTGTAAGGGGCGAGCTGATTAAGAGTGATTGGTTAAATAAACTAAAAGGTGTGCTGATAAATAAACAGTGGGAAACATTTAAAAAAGATATTCAAAATATTCAACAAAAATGCATTGCACTAAAATACAAAAAACTCAACAAGAAAGATCCATCCTTGGCTGACTTGGGAAGTTGTGGATAGTGTGAAATGAAAAGAAAAATTGTTGTAAGCCTGAGGATTGGGTAATTTTTAGAAACCAGCAAAAAGTGACAAAAACCTTTCCCTTTTACTAAAAAAGAGAAAAAGTAGAATACGGGAATAAACTAACCAGGCATAGCAAAACAGATTGTAGGAGCTTTTAGGTGAGGTGGTGATGTAGCAGTATTGTCACTGGACTAGTAATCCAAGAGACCCATGGTAATGGGGACCATGGTTGGAATCCTACCATGGCAGATGGTGAAATTTTCTCTCTTAGTGCTGGAAAATGGGATTAGAATAGTTAGGTACTTGTTTGACTGGTGCAGACTCGATGGGCCGAAGGGCCTTTTTCTGTGCTGTAGACCCCTATGACCCTATAAGTAATACAGTGAGGAAAAATATAAACATTGGTCCCTAAGAGACAGAGACAGGAGAAATTATCATTGGGAACGAGAAAATGGCAGAGACATTGAACAAATATTTTGTGTCTGTCTTCACGGTACAAGGCATACATTACATTATCAGAAATTGTGGGTAGCCAAGAGGCTAATATGAGTGAGGAATTTAAATTAATTAAGATCAGCAGAGAAAAAGTATTAGAGAAACTTTAGGGACTAAAAGCCGACAAATCCCCAGGATCTGATGGCCTATATTGTTGGGTTCTAAAAGAGTTAGCTGCAGAGAGAGTAGATTCACTGGTTGTGATTTTTTCAAAATTCCTGAGATTTTGGAATAGTCCCAGTGCATTGGATGTTAGCAAATGTAACACCACTATTCAAGAGAGGCAGGGAAAAAAAAAAACAAAGCACTACAAGCCAGTTAGCCTGATATTAGTTGTTGGGAAAATGCTAGAATATCTTTTATTAAGGACATCTTAGAAATGCACTTAGAAAATCATAGTATGATCAGACAGAGTCAACATGCTTTACAAAAGGGAAATGTACAATCTATATGTCTTAGATTAATAGATCAGAGCCAATGTGTTTAATGTTTGCTGACATAAAACGAGCAGCAGATCTGAACAGCACAGCAGGGATAAATGGCAAAGTGATCAAACAGAACAAGGAGTCACATGGGGTGGGTACACTGATAAACTTTTAATTTAATTTAAATTAATCAACTATAAAGTAAAGCTAGATCAATTAATTAGTATAAAAACTAAAGCCAAATTGATAATTTATCATATAATTACAATCAGTGTTTAATTAATTAATCAGGTCTAGGGGGATAAAGATTAAATTAAATACCAAGGGATAGTAACGCTAAAGAGTTCTGAATTTTTCAGTAGATTAAAATTTGAGATGATGGCATCCACCCATCTCGGGAGATGATGGACTGCACCCTGCGTGTATGTCACTTCTGTATTAAGCATCATCTGTTGTGGCTATAGAGGCTGATTCGTGAGTGACAGCCCTCCTGCAGCTGGCACAGATGAATAGTGTTGACACAAAGTTGACTGATTTTTTTTTCCTTCTCTGGGCTCTCTTTTCTGCCACATGGTCATTTCTTTTGTCTTCTGCTTTTCCCACACCTATCTGACTGCTTGTCTGAGGTATGTAGATAAAAAGAATTACATAAAACATTTTTAAAAATTCAACATCTTATAATATAAGGTGCCTCCAGTACAAGGGAAGCAACTGACTGGTGAGTAGTTGAAGGTCTTTATTTAAGTTTTTAGTTTACTTCTGTTAAGCCAGTTAATAATATAATAAATAGAGGCATGGTAGTTCATCTCATTCCCATGGAGTGCACATCCTATTGCATGTGGGAACTCCAGGTCACTTCCTGTATCTGGACATGTGCAGGGAGTGTTATCAGCTAGAGCAGCTTGAGCTCTGGGTTTTGGAGCTTGAGCAGCTGCGATGCATCTCCAAGACTGAGAGTTTTATAGTTAATATGATTCTGGGTGTAATCATCCCGCAGCTTAAGAGAGGACAGGCAGAGAGGGAATGCATGATCGCCAGGTAGTCAAGGAGAACAAGAAGGTAGTGTAGGGGCTTCCTGTGTGCATCTCATTCTACAGGCAGTATGCTGTTCTGAGGGTGAGCAACCAGTGACCGTGACCCATATTGGTACAAACAACATAGGAATAATGAGGAATGAGGTCTTTCAGGCAGGTTTCAGGGAGATAGGAAAGTAACTAGCAAGCTGGATCAAAGATAGTAATATCCAGGTTAGTTCTCCTACTCCTGCTCCTAAGTCCTATGTTCCTATAACATGTGAACTATAAACTGTTCTTTTGTTTACATGTTGTAAAAGTGCACTGTCTGCTTTACCTATAATTTTTCTTGAGTACGTGTGTGTGTGATTGATGTAGCTTAGGCTTTTGGGGTGAATGTGAGAATAAATAGTCCTCTTTATTTAAATCTACAAAAGACTGCTGTTGATTATTCAAGTTGACCACACACTCTGGAGTAAGAAACACACAAATCTTCCTTTTCAAAAGACATACTGATTATGGGATAATAAGAAAAGGGAATTGAGGTTTCAGTTCTCTCTCATCCCTGTCCATAATACATGAGGATTTTTTTTTTTGCTTTCAAAAGGCAATTGGATAATTATTTGAAGTGAGAAAAAAAATCAGCCTAAGTGCAGAGGACGGGAACTAGTTCAGTTACACTTTCAGAGTCAGCGCTGATTTGAAGTGCTGAATGGCTTCCTTCGGTGGTGTAGCTATTCTGTGAATCTATGGGCAGAGTTTTACACCAGCAGGATTTTATGGTCCCCCTGAAGTTAATGGACTTTTGAACGGCTTGTGACATTTTATACCCACACTAAAATGGGGCCATAAAATTCTGCCCTATGATTCTGCGAATATACTAATGTCTGAGCATCCACAGCCCTCTAGTGCAGGGTATTCAAAAGATTCACAACCCGCTGTGTAAGGAAGTTTCTCCTCATTTCAATCCCAAATAGATAATCCCTTATCCTAAGGCTTTTGCCCTTAACTCTAGATTCAAAATGGGACCACCTTCCATTCTTCTAAATAAGACCATACTAAACAATTTCTCCTCACAGGACAGCCCTGTCAACCCAGGGAAAAATCTGGCGAACCTTTGTTGCACTATCTGGAAAGCAAATATTTATTTGCTTAGATAAGGAGACCAAAACTGTAAACTTACTCCAGGTGTGGTCCCACCAAAGCCCTGTACAATAGCAGCAAGACTTCCTTACTCCTATTCTTCAACCCCTTTGCAAAAAAGTTTAACATGTCATTTGCCTTCCTAATTGTTGTTGTACCTACATATTAACTCTCTGTGATTCATGTACATGGACCCCCAAATCTTTCTGAATACCAATATTTACCAGCCTCTCAACTTTACCTGAAAAAAATGCTGCCTTTCTATCCTTCCGACAAAAGTGTTTAACTTCACATTTCCCCACGTTATACTTTATCTGCCACCCTCTTGTCCAATCTCATAATTGGTCTTTATCTCTTTGCAATCTCTTTGTATCCTCCTCATAGCTTACCATGAGGATAGAAGTCATGCTTCAAAGGGAATAGAAATCATACTTATACAAAAGCCTAGTTTGACCACACCTGGGCCTGGATTTTTCCTATGGTGGGTGGGCTGGGCGAGAGCGACAGGGGCAGGTGCGGAGCCGATCGCCGCCTGCGATCGGCTGCCTGCCACCATTTTGTGCGGGTGGGTCAATTAAGGCCTGCCCAGCGTAATGCACAGCCGGCAGTGCTACCTGTGAGGGCAGGGGGAGGAGGGAGAGTCGGGGCCTGCGTTCTTTCGCTCATGCACGCCAAAGAGCGCAGCAATCTCCCTGAGGCACAGAGCTGCCTCAGGGCGATAGAATGGATCTGAAAAAAATTAAAGAATCAATTTTAAAATTTATTCAAACATTTCCCCTCATGTGACTGTGTCACATGAGCTGGGACATGTTTGTAAAGGTAGGAAATTTTATTTATTTATTTTATAAAAGCTCCAGGAAACCTCATCCCACTTGTGGATGAGGTTTCCTGAAAAACACAAAGGCTACTTGAGCTTTTCATCTGCCTGCCAACCTTAAGGTTGGACGGGCAGTGTTTCTAACTGCTTTAATTAATTTCTTAATGGCCTTAATAGGCCATTGACATTTCGATGGGCACGCAGCTGACTCCGGTGCATGCCAGCTGAACGAAATATCGCGATGGCGCACTATGGCGTCGGCACACATGCCCGATGTCACCATGTGTCATTTTACGTGTCGGCGTGTCACACCCACCCCCCCCATGCCGACCGGAAGGTTCTGCCCCTGGAGTATTGTGAGCAATTCTGGATGTCACACCTTCAGAAGGACATGTTGGCCTTGAAGTGAGTGCAGCATTGATCTGGATACAAAAGTTAAATTCCAGCAAGAGATAACACAAACAAGGTTTTTATTGACTGGAATTTAGAGATTTAAGGGGCATTTGATCAACGTTTTCAAGATATTAAGGAGAATGGAAAGGGTAGATAGAGAGAAACTATTTCCGCTAGTTGGCCAGTTTAGACTGAAGGGATATAGTCTGAAAGTTAGAGTTATGCTTTTCAGGGAGAAATTAGGAAACACTTCTACATGCAAAGGGAGGTAAAAGTTTGGAACTGTCTTCTGCAAAGAATTGATTATAGATTACTTGTTAAATTCAAAGCTGAAATTGATAGATCTTTGTTTATCTAGGATATTAAGGTATGTGGAAAAAGGTGGATACATGGGGCTGAATTTTCCCCCTGTCGGGGTGGGATGTTGGTAGGCGGGCGAGCACGCGTGCTTCCGATCGGCGCCCCCAATCGGCGGCGTGGCACCATTTTACGTGGGCGGGCCAATTAAGGCCCGTCCAGCACGACGTCTGCACAGAAACGCTATGCGCTCCCTGTGCGGGAGGGGGAATCCCAATGTTGAGAGTGCGCTCTTTCGCGCATGCATTCAAAAGAGTGCACTCATCTCCCTGAGGTTGAGCGCAGCTTCAAGGAGATCGGCTCAAAATGGTAAAAACCTAAAAATAGAAATGTAAAATTTCCCTAACATGTCCCCTCATGTGACAATGTCACATGAGTTGGGAAATGTCCATAATTTTCCCAAAAACTTTATTAAGCTTCTTTTAAAGCTACATAAAACCTCAGCCCACCCGTGGATGAGGTTTCATGCATTTTCTAGTTCACACCGGGGCTCCTGGCCTGCCCGCCAACCTTAAGGCTGGACGGGCAGGTCCTTTAATTATATAATTGACTCTGTCAATGGCCTCAAGTGACCATTGACAGGCCGGCGGGCACACAACTGATTTTGCTGCGCCCCCACCTTCCTGAAAATTTAAATGGGGCGCGGTGATGTTGGGAGTTCCGCCTGACGTCACCGTGTGTCATTTTACATGTCAGTGAGCGGGCCCCGCCCCCGTTTGCCGTCGCATAAAATCGTGCCCATGGAGTTAGGTCAGTAATCAGCATGATCTCATTGATTGCCAGTATAAATTCAAAATGGTCTACTCTTCTTCCTATGGCCAGAAATTTTCCCTCGTCAGGTGGGCTCGGCAGCAGTGGGCGGGGGCGACCCGCGATCGGATCCGGTCCGCGATTTCCCGCGGGCGGGCCTTAATTAGGCCCGCTCTGCGTGGGTGGCGATGCAGCGTTCAAAGCTACCTGTGTGGGCAGGGGCTATGAGGGAGAGCTGGGCCTAGTGCACAGTTCGCACAGGTGCGCGAAAGAGTGCTTCACGGAGCTGCCTCAGGGAGATTGAAGCACTTTTTTAAAAAATTAATAAAGACAATGAAAATTTAATAAAACATGCCACCTCGTGTGATTGTGTCACATGAGATGGGACATTTTTAATTTCAAAATAAAGTCTTTATTTAATGTGTATTAGCTTTAGGAATCCTCATCCCACTCGTGGATGAGGTTTCCTAAAAAAATGTAAAGGCTGCTTGGCCTTTTTGCCTGCCTGCCAACCGTTAGGCTGGATGGGCAGCATACATTTCAAGTTAATTACCTTGTTAATGGCCTTAATAGGCCTTTCAATTATCAGCAGGCCCTCTGGCGCGCGCCCGCTGAATGAAATATCATGCGAGCACGCAATGACATTGGGACGCACAGCCTACGTCATCGCGCGTTATATTACGCTTGGGCATGTCGGGCGCGTACCCGCATGTCGAACATAAAATTCTGGCCTATGATTCTCTGTAACATCATTTGATCCCCTCATCTAAGTCATTAGTGTAGATTATAAATAGCTGAGACCCAAGCATGGATCCTTGCAGGACTCCACAACCTCTGTTCCCCTTGTCCCTCTAGACAGTCGAGATTGGTGTTGCCTAAGAAGCTTTGGTGAGTTACTGCAGAGCATCTTTTATATGGTTCACAGTGCTGCCACTGGTGCACCAACAGTGGACAGGGTAAATGTTTAAGGTGGTAGGTGGGATGTTAATCAAGGTGGCTGCTTTGTCTTGGATGGCATCGAGCTTCTTGAGCATTGGAGTTGCACATATCCAGGCAAGCAGAGGCTATTCCTTCACACTCCTAACTTGTACATTATAGATGGTGGACAGGTTTTGGGGCTTGAGGAGTCAAATTGTCTGCCACGGAATTCCCAGCCCTTTACCTGCTCTTGTAGCCGTAGTATTCATATGGCTGGTTCAGTTAAGTTTCTAGTCAATGGTAACCCCCAGGATGTTGGTGGTAAGGAATTCAGCGATGGTAATGCTGTTGAGCGTCAAGAGTAAATAATTAGTTTCTCTCTTATTGGAGACGGCCATTGCCTGACACTTGTGTAGCACATATATTACCTACTACTTACCAACCTAAGCCTAAATGTTTCCCAGGTCTTCCTGCATAGGTACGGACACCTTCCATATCTGAGGAGTTGCAATTGGTATTGAACAATATGCAATCATCGATAAACATCCCTATTTTTGACCGTAAATTTGAGGGATGGTCATTGGTGATTCAGCTGAAGAAGATTGGGCTTAGGGCACTGCCCTGAGGAACTCCTGCATCAAAGTCCTTAAGCTAAAATGGCAAACATGATCTCCCTTTCATAAAACCAATTATTGCTTTATAACCTGGTAGTCTATAAGAAAATATTAGAAATGGACAAATCTACATGCAGTGTAGCTTCTCTTAAGTGATCTATTCTTGCTCCATAAATTTACCTGTGTTTGTAAAAATAATTCCCAATCAACATTTGCAATTCTTTTTCAATTGCGTACTTAGTTTTTAACTTTGTTTTGAAGCAGATGGAAACAAAACGGATTGTCAGGTCTAATGTCACTGGATGATTGAGTTATGATCAAGAAACTTTGCTAAAGACAATAAACTTCTCAAACTAATGGACGGAAAACACTGCCGGCCCATTTTCTACGTGCCCACATTTCCAATATACACACTCAGTGGGAGATCTCCATGTTGATAGTGTTAATGGTTAAACTTACTTTCAAATTATTGTCCATGTTAGAAACATTTAAAAATTGCAATAGAAGCTATCTCTATTAGTAAAACAAATTAAGCAAATTTGTCACAAAACTCTCAGTAGAAGGTGACCTATTTGTATAATATTTGATGTAGCGACTTCATTCAATTTCGCTTAAGGCAGAATTTTGACCTTGGTGGGCGGGCTTGGTGGGGGTGGGCGGGAGCGGTTGCGAATCCGACCCGCTGCCCATGAGCGATGCTGGCAGGTGATTTCATGCAGGCCGGCCTATTAAGGCCTGCCCAGCATGAAAGCCGGCTGGAGAGCCTCAGAGAAGGGTCGGGCGGGGGCGAGGGCCTATTGTCCACCGGGTCCAATGGCGACCCGGCGACCGATTCAAAAGCAGCGCAGGCAGCCCCAGGGAAGCTTCCTCCGCCGGAGTTGCAGAATCGACATGGCTGCGACCCAGGAAGGAGAAACCATGCCGGAGGTGAGGTCGGCGGGGCAGTGGGTCCCGTGTTTCTCCAATGAGTGCCTTGCTGCCCTCCTGGAGGGGGTGGCTGCCAGAAGGCATACCCTTGCCCCAGAGATGGGAAGAGGAGGCCACCGCACCCCACCAAGAAGACATAGGAGGAGCCGGCAGCACGGGTGAGCAGCCACGACATGGTGCGGCG
Source organism: Cetorhinus maximus (assembly GCF_964194155.1). Classification (NCBI taxonomy): domain Eukaryota; kingdom Metazoa; phylum Chordata; class Chondrichthyes; order Lamniformes; family Cetorhinidae; genus Cetorhinus; species Cetorhinus maximus. The sequence goes on from NC_135879.1 coordinate 194,381,778, forward strand.
CACCTGGCTCCAGTGCCAGATGTGCTTCAATGATCTGCTGTGCTCAGGAAGGGTGAGTACCGTGTAGGTATTGGTCAGTGTGGAGAAGCGTTAAGGGCTGGCCATCTGTCCGTGGAGCTCAGGGGTGTGAGAGCCTGAGTACAACCTATTATTGACGTCGGAGTTGGCCAAGGGGGTGAGCCCTGGCTGCTTGGACTGAGTGCCTTGCAGCTCAAGGGCCACAACTCAAATGTGCCCTGCGAGGTGTTCCTCAGCTGCAGTTGGCCAGGCTGCAATGGCACTGCAGGTAGAGAGTGGACTAATCAATGCTCCTCTATTCTTTCAGGAGAAGACATCCCATAACAGTATTGAGAGGTCATGGACTAGCGGGGACCCCCACACGTCCTTATCCTCTCCCGCTATGAGCAGAAGGCCTTGGAGCTTGAGAGGCAGCATGCACCTCAATGAACTGGCCACAGTGAGGTTTGGATGTCAGACGAAGGCAAGAGTGCAGTGCACTGAGGTGAGAATTTTGGCTTGTGCAACCATACTAGGGTACTCTCTTCATTGATGTGAGCCTTGAACCTGGAGTCCCCAGTGATAATCAAAAGACGAGGAGGCACCATGATGCAGATCTCCGTTGTCTTCCCAGGGTGTCTGGCATTCACAGTGACAGTGTGATGACTTTAACTAATGACATGTTGTACTTCTCCCTTTTAGGTTCACCAGCAGGCGTTTGCGCTCAGGACCCTGAGGGTCCACCCCTGACCCTGGAAGACCACCATGCTCCCCACACACCTGTGTCACACCTGCTCTTTCAAGCAGGCACCAGTGCAGATACCAGCACCTCGGTGGGCATTAGATCGCCATCTAGTCTTTTGGTACACAATTGCTTGAGGTGCAGGCAGAGGCAGAGAGCGCCCAGGGCGTCAGCAGTCGGAGGACTGCTGGAGACCAGGACGATGTTCAGTCGAAGGCTGATAATAGGCCTCTGGAGTCGTCCATTAGGCAGCAGATGCTGTATGTTCAGCGAGGTGTGCGGGAGGATCTGGCGGAGATCTATGAGGGCATGCATGCCATGGTCTCCATTTTGGAGGGGTCCCTGCAAGGCATCAGCACTGTGTTGACCCTCATGGCCGAGTGTACTGCCTCCTCCATGGAGAGAGTGGCAACTGTCATGGAGAGGCTATCCCAGGAACAGAAACAGGGATCCCTGGGGATATGCTCAGATTTGCAAGCCCTCAAACAGGCAATGACCTCAGCTGGTCACTGTTCATGTGGGAGATGGATGGCGCACCCAGTATCCCAGCTAGGTGCCGGTCTATCAATGGTGAGTATGGAGGTCCAGAGCAACCTCATGTTGGCACACAAGCTGCCTGACATCTCTGCGGGCTCCTCTCAGGGTGCTCCAGATGACGGCAGCAGCTCCTCCACCCCTCTACCAGTGACCATGGCATCTGATGAGGCTGCAGTGACTGGGGAGATGCCAGCCATGGCATTGCCACTCCTTCCCAGGCAGGACCACCACAGGCTCACTGGCCAGAGGGCAACTGCCAAGGTCATCAAAGCCAACGAGGCAGAAGAGTCAGCAGACTGTCTCCAATACCGGTGCCAGTGAGGGAGGAGCACCTAGATACCTTAAGCACAAGAGGGGCTGGTCATGGGTGATCTTTTGTTCCCCCATTTGCTTTCAATTTTTTAATGTTGTGACTAACAACATCAGTTAATGTTCAGTTCAGGAATCTGTCACTTGCAACATTAAATTACATTTGATTTTGTGTTATTGGCCTGAGTATGCTTCATTTGTTCTGTAGTTGCAGAGTAGGCCAATATTTAATGATGAACGTGGGTCTCTTGAAACTTTATTGCACAGGCACTGAGTGTATCTTGTTGGCCAAGGAAATGCTCCTCTTTGGCATCTAGGATAGAGGCAGCAGCCCTGGCATGAGGTGATAGTTCTTATTTGGTAGCCTAGTTGAAGGGGCATTGGATCAATGCGTCCCTAGTGTCTCTGCCTCCCTGGAGGTTACCCAGGCCTGCCTCCATGCCCTCAGCATTCTCCTCACCGCACTCCTCTTCGGGCTCATGACTGGACTCATCTGTGGCCTGTGGAGTTGCATCAACATCCTCTTCCTCCTCTGAGTCCCGCCTTGCCAGTGCCAGATTGTGGAGAGCGCAGCAAGCGACCACTATCAGTGACACCCACCCTGGGCGGTGTTGCAGCGTGCCCCCTGAACGGTCCAGGCATCGGAAGTGCATCTTCAGCGGACCAATGCCCTTCTCTACCACTGCCCTTGTGGAGGCGTGGCTCCTGTGGTATCGCTGCTTGGCCTCTGTTCTTGAGTGGCAGAGAGGCGTCATGAGCCATCTTTTCAGGGGATAGCCCTTGTCACCCAACAGCCATCTATCCAATCGGGCTGGAGACTGAAGAGCCTTGGCATCTGGGAGTTTCTCAGGATGTAAGCATCATGGGAGCTGCCAGGGTTCCTTGCACAGACTTGCTAAAACTGCATTTTGTGATCACACACTATCTGCATGTTCATGGTGACAAAGGCACCCGGCTCACCCACTGGTATCTTGATGGCCACATGTGTGCAGTCGATGGCACCATGGATGCGGGGGAACCCAGCAATCGCTACAAAGCCTCTGTCTCACTCTGTCTGGCTGGTCTCGTCCGTGCAGAAATGAATGAAAGTCAATGCACACCTGAACAGAGCTTCTGTCACCAGTTTTACGCAACTGTGGACAGCTGACTGGGAGACTCCACACAAATCCGCCACTCAGCCTCGGAAAGAACCGGAGGCATAGAAGTTGAGGGCTGCTGTGACCTTCAGAGCCACTGGCATGGGGTGTCCACCCACACAGTCGGAGCTGATCTCAGGCCCAATCATCTGACAAATGGAATTAACATTCTCCCAGGAGAGGCGAAGCCTCCTTCGGCATTGTACCTCGGACATATTGAGATAGCTGCATCGCTACCTGTAAACCCTGGCGGCAGGATTGTGTCATCTTCTACTGCCCCTTCCGCCTTGGACTTCCTGCTGGCCCTGCGCTCCTTGTGCCTGCACCTCTCCTCCCACAGACTCCCCCTCCTGCAAGCTGCATTGGGACACCTGGCCTTCTCTCCCTTTTGCCCCTCTCTTCCTCCTCAGAGGCGGTGCCTCCAGGGGAGACCACAATCCCCATTACCAAGGTAAGGTAAGGCTGTCTGATACCTGGAAGGGCCCAAATGGCCTGAATCCTCTAGGGCCTGGAAGACAACAATAAGTCCTGAAATGAAGCCTAGAAATGCTCAGAATGAAGCTCTGAAGCAAGATGAAGCAGTCTAGTTCAAATAAGGAACCAGTAGATTATGATCTCCAAAACTCCTCATTACTCATGTTAACAATGCTGCTGACGCTTTTTATCCCAACGTGGATGAGCTTTTGCAAATTGAAGCCTGCCCACCTGCCCGTTTTGCCCATGCGATGGCTGAGAAATCACATGGGCAATGTAAAATTGCCGACAATTGAGGTGTCAAGGGTCTTCACCAGTCTCTTAATTAGTGATGGGCGCGGCTCCCTCCCTCACACACACCCGCTGGCTGAAATATAGCGAGAGTGTGCGCTGACGTCGGGACGCTCACCCAAGGTCAAAGCGCATCATTTCACGCTCAAGCAGGCTGGGCGTGCGCCCGCTCACCCAGGTGAAAATTCCGCCCTTAGATTAATAGCCCCAGGATTGCAGTGTTGCCAAGGGGTAACCTCACAAGAAATTGTGCAGATAAACAGAAATTTTACTTGTGGGGTCTTCTGGCTTTGTACAACTGGTGACAGTACTTAACATTTCATAGCAGTAAAAAGTAACGTAGTTCATATTAATATGTGCCACCGTCTCCTTTCAAGTGTATTGAGGTACTCACCTTCACATCTGTTGACCATAAGTCTTTCCCTCCCTGGTGCAATTGCTGCAGTGAAATCTTTGTTCCTCCATCAGAAATTGCTGCTGATATGACTACTATTGGACACTTTGGTACTTTTGAAATATTCTTTTGCTCCCTTTAGCCAAAATAATTTGTCTACTTAGATTGTTGCAGGCCTTTCCTGCCCTAGTGGTAAGCTATCAATACCAGGCATTACATCAATTCAGGTATATATATATATATATATATATACAAAAATCAGAGTCAGAGTTTCTAAATATAGATGGGCCTTATCAGAACTGCTAGGTTAGGTTTGACAAACAATATTGGAAAAAGGAAGACACAACACATTATTTTTGGTGGAAGTGATTTTTTTTTTCCTATCCAAGTGTTTCACAAAATATTCCACAATTAACAAACTGGAGTAAAGCCAGGCAATATTGATGCTTGGATGTCACCACTGTGATTGCTCAAGCTGAATATTACTTAAGCAGGTAGACTATGCAGTTATAATTTTGAGCTCTGCATTTAGTAATATTTATTGGTGGTAACATTTGATAAAAATAAGGCTTGAGTGGATGATTGGACTGACACTAAGACTGAAATTGGAACAATGTTTTAATTAAAAAGCAGGATGAGCCCTGAGTACTTTAATCAGCTCAAGATCATCATTTCCATCATTAAACCAGCTTAACGATCATAATCATTAAAACATAGAATGATATTTGTACATTTATTTTAAGTAATATTTTTGTTCTTTTTTTAATGATGGTATATAAATTGTGGATCTGGTTTGAGAATGTTATGCTTTTATTCTTTCAAAGTTGTTGTTATTCCGTGAACACATGAATTTCAGAATCTTTGTCCTTATCTAAAAATCTCACTCTGGCGTTGCCCACTTTCCCTCACCCCCTCTGCCCTTATTTCCTCCAAAAAACATTCATTCTTCCACCTCTGGTAACTGTGCACCCTCTTCGCTCTGTTCATTATTGGTAGCAGTGCTTCCAGCAGTCAGCTCTACACTGAAATTTTCTTCCTAAACCCCTTCAGCTTGTTTCCTCCCTTATGAAATATATTTTCAAAACCCAACTACTGGACATGCTTTTGGCCGCCTCTTCAGCCCCTCCAATTGTGATCAGCATCCAATTCCCTCTTCTGCAACGTACTTTAGATTTTTCTTTTTTATGCGAGAAATGTGGGGCTGAATTTTACACTGATTGGGCGGACGTGCGCCCGACATGATTGGGCGTGAAATCGTGCAAGATGACATCGGGTGAGCATCCTGATGTCATCCCGCGCTCGGCGATATTTTGGTCGGCGGGTGCACGCAGAAGTTGGAAGCATGCCCGCTGGCAATTAAGAGGGCGATTAAGCCCATTAATGGTGCAATTGTCTTGCCAACCTTAGGGTTGGCAGAGGGGTGAATTGGCCAAGTGGCCGTTGCATTTTTCATCAAACATCATCCACGGGCGGGTTGAGATTTCCATGATGAAATGAAATATAAATAAATTTCTGTGGACAGCATTTTGATTTGCTAAATTTTCAGGCGACTGATTATGATGCATGGACACTTTTTTCAGCTTTTGAAATCTTCATTTTTGCTGTTTCAGGTCTTCAGCTCCCTGAGGCAGCTCTCTGCCTTCAGGGAGCTTTCTGTCAGCGCTGGCCCGCGCCTGCATTGACATCATCGCCCGCCCTCTTCCTGCCCCCACCCTGGCTGTGCTGAGCTTTTCAGTGCGCATTTCATGTTGGCCGGCCATTAATTGGCCAGCCAGTGTGAAATCGCGGTCGGGGGCTGATCACGGTCAGCGGTCCATTTCCCAGCCGACACTGGGCTCATCAATCGCCCCCACATGCCAAGCTGAAAATTCAGGCTGTGATATAAATGCAAGTTGTGAAAAACTTATGCTTTGAAGTGTACAATATTATAATAGGAATGTTTATCATGTTCACACAAAATTCATTTGTTTTATATTTTAACCTGTTTAGTTTAAATGCTAATTTATTTTGTACTCAATATTACAAAACATAATTTCAAGGTATTAGGGTTTGCTCTTGAATCCAATTTTCATATTGACTTTCAAATTGCATTGTATATTAAGGTGCAAAACAAATCAGTCTTCAAAGAAAATGGGTTAATGCCTATGTAGCTATGCTGCTACTTGTAAACATTGATAAAAGAAACACAGAGTGCTGTGAGGTGCTGTCTCTATGAGGGCTGCTGGCAGAATTGACAAACTACTCTTTCAGGCCCACATTGACGGAAAGGGAACAGACAGAGGAATTACATAAATATTGAAGGGAGGGCTTGGGCCAGATGTTTCTCTGCTGTAGTGCTTATGGATCTGTACCTTAAGGGGACTGCATACAGAGGGGGACTCATTAATGTGCAGAAGTGCTCCATGCAGTCCTTTGAGAACGTCTCAAGCTCCGTGCATGCTATTGCTGAGACTGTGGAGACATATAGGTCTGACATCTGTTCAGTCACATGAGAGGGAATGGGAAACTTTTAATTCAATATGAAGAGACTGTCAACTTTACTGAGTTCTCCAGGGAAGCCTGCCAGGATAAAGCTCCAAAGCATAAATGCAGTTTTCCTGGTGAATTCTATGACTTTAGCCCCTGATATCTGCAATTCCACTTAAAATGGGGAAGGGGGGCGGGGTGCAGTGGGGGTGGGGAGGGTGCTGGGATGTGGTCTCAGCTCTGGTGTAGAGATCCTAGCAGATTGGCTTGAGGGAGCCTTGCTGGTGTGATTCTTAATGCTAAGTAATAGCCACGGATCTGTTCCCATGCAGGTCCTTGATCGTTATGTATGGGACAACCAGCGACTGGGGCATGGCTAGAGGTTACACAGATGAAGCAACTAACTCATATCAATGCTGTACTCACCCAGCTCAGTCATCCCCCTCATAGAATTGAAGAGCTGGTAGGGAATGGGAAAGAATAGCTAGTCTTTGTATGTTGAACTGCTATCAATTCTTGCAAGATCATCTCATGACCTAACACAAAAAGCCCTGAATCACAGCAATATGAGGTCATTTCCACTAAAGAGCAGGATGTTATTTTCCTTCTGATTTAACATTTGAAGCACAAAATTAAGGGAGAACTGCCAGTCAGCAGATAGATTCACCAAAGAAAAGGGCTAGGGAAACATAAGGAAAGAAATAAGCTTGTCAAATATTGCTTGAAGAGACACATTAATGTTGCCAGTGGAGAGATTTAGACTGGAAAGACAGTGAAAGTCAGTGATAATTGGGCAAATAATGTTGTTCAGGGCATAAGTCTATTATGAGAATTATACGTAATTATAAACAGAAAATGCTGGTCCGACAGCATCTGTGGAGAGAAACAGAGTTAATGCTTCAAGTCTGTATGACTTCTTCAGAGCTTGTTCCCTTCTTCAGAGCTCCAGGGTCATATAGACTCGAAACGTTAACTTTGTTTCTCTCTCCACAGATGCTGTCAGATCTGCTGAGTTTTTCCAGTATTTTTTGTTTTTATTTCGGATTTCCAGCATCCGCAGTATTTTGCTTTTAGCAAAATTATACAGTTTGTATTAGATTATGAAAATCTTGGATACCTTGTCAAGCCTGCAGAGCACCATTTCCCCTCTGATTGCTGTGCGATCATTGTGGATAGAAGAATCTCTGCTTTAAGACCATAAGACGTAGGAGCGGAAGTAGGCCATTTGGCTCATCGAGTCTGCTCTGCCATTCAAAGAGATTCTGGCTGATCTGATAATCCTCAACTCCGCTTTCCTGCCTTTGTCCCATAGCCCTTGATTCCCTTACTGATTAAAAATTGGCTATCTCAGCCTTGAATATACTTAATGGCCCAGCCTCTACAGGCCTCTGCAGTAAAGAATTCCACAGATTGACTACTCTTTGAGAGAAGAAATTTCTCCTCATCTCTGCTTTAAGTGGGCACCCCCTTATTCTGAGATTATGCCCTCTGGTCCTAGACTATCCCACAAGGGGGCACAACCTCTCAGCATCTACCCTGTCAAGCCCCCTAAGAATCTTATATGTTTCAATAAGATCACCTCTCATTCTTCTAAACCCTAGGCCCAACCGACTCAACATCTCCTCGTAAGAAAATCCCTCCATACCGTGGATCAACCTAGTGAACCTTCTCTGGACTTCCTCCAATGCCAGTATATCTTTTCTCAGATAAGAGGACCAAAACTGTTTGCAGTATTCTAGGTGTGATCTAACTAATGCCTTGTATGATTTTAGCAAGCCTTCCCTATTTTTATACTCCATCCCTTTGAAATAAAAGCCAACATTCCATTTGCCTTCCCTATTACCAGTAATATGTATGCTAGCTTTTTGGGATTCATGCACAAGGACACCCAAATCCCTCCGTTCTGCAGCTTGCTTCAGTTTTTCTCCATTTAAATAATATTCATCTCCTCTATTCTTCCTGCCAAAATACATAACCTCACACTTTCCCACATTATATTCCATCTGCCAAGTTTTTGCCCACTCACTTAACTCATATCCCTCTGTAGGCTCTTTGTGTCATCCTCACTACTTGCCTTCCCATCAATTTTGTGTCATCTGCAAACTTGGCGATAGTACATTTCCCTCATCCAAGATATTAATAAATATTGTAAATAATTGAGGCCCCAGCACTGATTCCTGTGGCACTCCACTAGTTACAGGTTGCAATCCTGAAAATGCCCCTCATATCCCAACTCTCTGTCTTCTATTAGTTAGCCAGTCCTCTATCCATGCTAATATACTATCCCCAATGCCATGGGCTCTTATCTTATTAAATAGCCTTATGTGTGGTACCTTATTGAACGTCTTTTGGAAATCCAAATATATTACAGCTACTGGTTCTCCTTCATCTATCTTGCTTGTTACCTCCTCAAAGAATTCTAAGGAATTTGTCAGGCATGATTTTCCCTTCATGAAGCCATGCTGACTCCGTTTGATTAGATTATGCATTTCTAAATGGTCTGCTATTACATCCTTTATAATAGATTGCTTTAGATCTCAGTTGTATGTTGTACCAGAACTGAGGTGGAAACAAGGGACCTATTTGTAGATCTTGGACTTCTGACCCAGGATGTTTATGAGCTGTGTTTTCCAGATTAACCTTTGCAGGACTGAAATTCAATTGAATTTTGCTAATGGAATTGCTGAATCACTGTTGATTTCTCCAAAATGTAATAAATATATGTTTCACAGAGAATGTGACATTTAAATGGCTAGCACAAAATCTCATGTATGCTTGTTCAATAAGCTAAAACATTTAAGCCATGTCATGCATTTCTGAATAGTTTCATGGCAATGCGGTAAGATATAGAACAATATGAGTGAAATCATGGTCAACATACATTTTATGAAAAAATATTGATTAATTACCTTCCTACAGTATGATTAAGGAACAGTATGATATGCCCTTTAACAACTTAACCTACTGGCATGTTTTCAAAATATCAAAATAAATTATATTTTTACAACATCAATGAAATAATGTGTTCATTCCATCTACGTAATGAATCAGTATAGTTGCTATCTTGTAGATGAATCCATTGTCCTCCCATCTCATTCTGTTCACTATAGTTTCTACCAAGAGATTGATAACTTTTCAAATATTATGCATTACATGAAGATGTTTCAAAGAACAAAATGATTTGCAATGTAACTGAGTAAATTGGTTTTATGGGTGGATGACATTTTGTAATTCAATCTTTGGAGTTATTTGTTCACCCTGCACCTCAGATTCAGCTTCCGAGCCCTCTACAGGCAGGGCTAGAATTGTGATCTTACCCCACAGAAAACTTATGCCTGGAGCATCCTCTCCCTCTGGTCTAGTTCCTGCACACTTGTGGCTGATGATTTACAAATGAAAACCTCTCCTCTAGCTAAGCCTCTAAAGTATGCGTGCTGGCAGTCTCTAAACTAGTGTTCATATGATCAGATTGAGAGATGCTGCATCTACGAGTATGCTGACCTCCTCTTCCTGAACTGGCAGGGGCCTCAACTTGTCTAGTACCTGAAATTAAAAGAAAGGGCAGGGGTTAGTTTTTAGGGTGAAGGGTAAACAAAGATAGATGAGTGGTTAATCTATCCAATCAGAGGCAGAGAATCAATGGCTTTGCTTCCTGCTCCCACATCATTTCCTATTTATCCTTGGCCCCCTCTTATTTCTCATCTCTATACTGCCCCTTACTGACATCACCCAAGGCACAGTGTTAATTTTCACACTTGAGCTGAAGATACCCAGCTCTACCTCACCATCACCTCTCTTGTCTCCTCCACTGTTGCTAAATTATCAGACTGGTTATCTGACATCCAGTGCTGAGAAATGCAGAGCATATAAATGGGGAGAGGGAGAGTGAGTGATGTGTGGTGCTGTGATTGAAGGAGGGTGAAGGGAAGATTGGAGAGCAATGTTGTAGGCAGAGTGTCTGTAGGTAGTTGAATGACGAGGAGAAAGTAATTGAGTTGAGAGGGTGAATTAGGATCTTGAGAACCTGAAGAGGTCTCTGTACTGTTCTCAGGATTGTAGCTATGGGGCAGAATATTGCGTTCGTCGGGTGGGTGCGCGCCCGACCCGAAGGAGCGTAAAATGACGTGCGATATTTTGGTCGGCGGGCGGGCACAGGAGTCAGCAGCAATTAACAGGCCTATTAAGGCCATTAACATAATAATTAAATAAAATTTTTTGTGTCCGTCCAACCTTATGGTTGGCGGGCAGGCAAAAAGGCCAAGCAGCCTTTGGATTTTTTGCAAAACCTCATCCGCGAGCGGGATGAGGTTTCATTCAATGATTAGAAAGAAAATATAAAAAATTTAAACTAATTTCTAACATGTCAGAGTCACATGAGGGAACATGTATTAATGTTGTAAAATTCTTTTTTTTATTTTCAAGCTGAGAGCCCAATGCAATGGGAAGAAAGAAGATCAACAGTTCTAGATAGTAGACACTCAGCAAAATCTCCTCATCTCAGCAGAAACAAGTCAAAAGCTTGGACTGGTAACCCTCCATGTACTAGAAGAGGTTTGCATGTTTTGCATGGCACCAAGTCATTGAACATATGAACAGATACTGACAAATTACAAAGATATTTTCACAGGTCTTGGATGTCTTCTTGGTGAATATCATCATGAAATAGATGAGAGCGAGATACCAACTCAGTGTCTTCTGAGGAGAGTTCCAGCTGTCCTCAAATTCACCCTGAAAGACAAGATCAAGGAGCTTGAAAAGATGGGAGTAATCAAGAAAGTGACAACTCCTACAGACTGGATTAGCAGCGTGGTAGCAGTAAAAAAAACTTGGGAAGCTGGGAGTCCATAGATCCAAAGGACCTCAATAAAGCTTTGAAGAGATCCCACTGCCCCATGCTAACCAACCAACCATTGAAGAAATTTTGCCACAACTTGCCAAGGCAAAGGTCTTTACCATCCTAGATGCAAAGGATAGATACAGGTAAGCGATGTTAGATGAAAACAGCAGTTTTCTAACTACATTCTGGATGCCATTTGGGGGGTACAGATGGTTGTGCATGCCATTTTGCATTTCCACTGCTCTGGAAGAGTATCTATACAGACAGCATGCAATAGTCAATGGTTTTCCAGGAGTGGAAGTGATTGTGAATGATTTGCTTGTCTATGGATATGGAGATATAATAGTAGAAGCCACCACAGTTCATGAACAGAATCTAGTGAGGATGCTAGAGAAAGCTCGCCAGGTGAACCTGAAGCTGAACAAGAGAAAACTGCCACTGAAGATGGTTGAAGTCAAGTACATTTGTCATGTGCTGACAGTGAAAGGACTTTGCCCTGATAAGGTAAGAGGTGTAGCAGAGATGCAGCAACCTGTAGGAGGATCTATACATAGCAGACAGAGATAAAGACTTGGGGTGAGATGTAGAGTAATGAGTTAACTCTAACACTACTCTTAACAACAGCTACTGAGCATGTGCGTAAGGAGCTATGTAATAATGATGTCACGCAGGAGGAAATAAGGAGAATCTGACAGATGAGCAGTGGCTCTGTCCTAGTGCCTTATAATCCTGTACATAGTTAGTGCAAAGAAAGGTTACTTTGACAAAGGATCTTTGCCTCCAGCCAGATCTCTTGCTAAGAGTAAGACACCCAACATCTTTCAAGATGACCCAACAATAACAGGCAACCAACAGATGTGAATACAATTCAATGATTTGTAGAATTTGTGAACTACCTAGCAAAGGTCTTGCCCAATTTGTCATCAGGGTGTGAATGTCTACAGAAGCTCACAGTAAAAGGTGCTCAGTGGAACAAGAAACAACTTTCACTCACATCAAACAACTAGTGACAACAACACTAGTGCTGGGACATTATAATGTCAACAATGGAGTCAACTTGCAGTGTGATGCCAGTGAAACAGGACTTGGAGAAACTCTCATGCAGCAAGGACAATCAGTTGTGTTTGCATCCAGAATGTTAACACAAATTGAATGGCGCTATGCCCACATTGAGGAAGAGTGCTTGGCCCTTTGCCCGTGAGCATTTTGGTCAGTACCTGTTTGGGAGAGACAAAGTGACGGTAGAGTCTGACTATAAGCAACTTCAAAGCATCTTTCTGAAGCCACTTTTATCTGCTCCAAAGCATCTGCAAAGGATGTTACTTCATTTCCAGAGATATCACTTGTAAGTGAAGTACAAGCGAGGGAAGCAGATATACATCACTGATATGCTGTCCAGAGTTGCAATCCCCTGAAGGAAGTTGATGGCGCTGGTACAGAGTGTGAAATCTTCCAGATTCAACAAGAAGCAATGGTATGACATGCTCTAGAAATGATCAACCCAGCAGAGACATTGGGCTGGATTTTCCAGCTCCGCCAGCAGTGGTCATTGTTGCGATCAGAAAGGGAAAATTGGAAGAGCAGACAAAAGTCAATTGGCTTCTGGCAGCTCCCCAGGTGTTCCCGCCCACGGTGATGCCCATTGTTGGTGGGGCCGGAAAATCCCGGCCATTGAATCTGACAGACAAGCATCCCACTCAGATCAAGAAAACTACACAACAAGATGCAACTCTCCAAGTGTTTCAGGAAGTAGTGATGAAAGGATGGCCTGAAACCATCAAGGACAAGCCTATTGCTATAAATATTGGGCATATAGAGATGAAATGATTGCCCAAATGGCATCTTGTACAAAGAGACATCATCCTAAGGAGATGAGGAAAGAGATGCTGAAGCACAGTCATGCAAGCCATCAAGGAATTGAGTCTAGTCTGAGGAAGGCAGAAGACGTGCTCTGCTGGCCAAACATGAGCAATGAGATTAAGGACAACATCAGCCAGTGCAGTGCTTGTAATGAACATCAAGCTAAGCAAACTAAAGAATCACTTATGACTCATGACATCCCAAACAGACCATGGATGAAGCTTGGAGTAGGCTTTTTCACTCTCTTTGGAACTGCTCATCTCATGACTGTTGACTATTCAGACTATTGGGAGCTAGAAAAGCTGATGTCTACGATTGCCAGTGAGATCATAGAATGTCTGAAAACACACCAATCATCATGGCATGGCATGCCAAACATTGTGATGAGTGATAATGATCCTCAGTTCGCGAGTGAGGAATTCAGGCACTTCAAGAATGATTAGGAAAATCAGCACAAAACATCATCTCCACACTAATCTCAGCCAAATGGAAAGGCTGAGGTAGTGATGAAAATTGCCAAAGAGATCATCAAAAATTGAGTAGATCCAGCACAGATGTGTACAAAGTGATCTTAGAGTGGAGAAGCACACCTACTGAAGGCATGGAATGTAGTCCGGTCCAGTGACTAATGTCATGTCGCACCCAGACTACTCTTCCAACAGCTATAAAACTACAGAAGTATTGAGTGACAAAATCAAAATGAAATGACAGAAAGCCAAATGTCACTTTGATAAAGTGGCCAAATCATTGCCAGAGTTCAAACATCCAACACACTTCAGAAAAGTCAGTCCACTTGCCAATGTGGAAGCTGTGGAAAGCACCTTGATCGTACACAGTGACAATGAATAACCAGATACATCATCACAACCACAGACAGCTGATTAGGAAGAGTTGATTTTGCCAACTGAACAAAGAATGGAACAACCATCTATCCCAGAGGCCAACTGCTCCCCGGTAGATCAGCAGCAAAACTCACCACAGCAACAACATTCTCTAGAAAGGCAAAGTCACCCCAGGAACGAGTAGACACCAGATGAGCCACCAATAACAACTCCCATCCATAGCATCAGATGACTTGAATGCTTTAAAGGTTGTGTATGCAATGCATATGTAGAGACAGATGAAAATGAGATAGACAACAGTGAACAGTTTCCTGTTCCCGCGTGATGACTTTCTTTATAGACCATGTATCTGGATAATTTGCAACTGCAAATGATAATGCATGCACTATGTTTTTCTTCTTCTTATGAAAAGTAGGATGTTTGGACAAATGCCTTTGTGCACAAAAAATAAAATCAAATGCTTTGGATGCTGGAAATCTGAAATAAAAACAGAAAATGCTGGAAAACTGAGCAGGCCTAGGAGTGTCTGTTTACTGCGGCTTGCCATTGTCAAATTGTCATGTGACCACTGACTCATATGACCTCTGATGTCATTCCTTTGTGTGTAAAGGATTGAGGCAGAAGCCATTTTACCCACCCCAAGGAACAATGAATTTTTGTAACAGCCAGAGGAAAATCTTGTCCTATTGTGTAAGTGTCAGTCCAGGAAAAGGACACTTAGCATGAAGGGCGAAAGAGACCAGAATCTGCCGCTTGGTGTGCGGGGGCAGGCCCCGCGTGCTGACATGTAAAATGACGTGCGGTGACATCGGGCGTGCATCCCGGTGTCACCGTGTGTTATTCTGATCTTCTGTTTGGCGGGCATGCACCGGAGTTGGCTGTGCACCCGCCGAACTGTCAAATGCCTGTTAAGGCCATTTAAAAACCAATTAGCCCTATTGATAAAGCTGCCTGTCCAACTTTAAAGTTGGCGGGCAGGTGAAGAACCCAGGCGACCTTTGCATTTATCATGAAACCTCACCAACGGGCAGGATGAGGTTTCATGAAGGATTTATTAATGAAATAAAAACTTTTATCAAAATTCATGAACATGTCCCAGCTCATGTGACATTGTCACATGAGGGGACATGTCTGAATAATTTTTTTTCTTTTTTTCACTGTTTCATAATGAAATTAATCTCCCTGAGGCAGCTCCGTGCCTCAGGGAGATTTCTGCGCTCTTTCGGGCGCATGCGCGAAAGAGCGCAGGCCCTGACTCTCCCTCCTCCTCCCGCCCGCACAGGTAGCGCTGAGCGCTTCTGGATGCGCATCGCGCTGGGCAGGCCTTAAGTGGCCCGCCCATGTAAAATGGCGGCACGCAGCCAATCGCGGGCAGCGATCGGCTCCACGCCCGCTTCCGACCAGCCCGCCCGATAGGGAGAAAATTCTCCCCATAATGTCTGGCTATTCACAGAGCTGGTAATGCAGGGGAAAAATCACCATCACGCCTGAGCACAAGGAAAAGCTGTGCATGGAATTGGATAAGAGGATTGTATCCTTTTGTTTCATTGCTGTGCAGCCGGACTATTAGCCAACACGTCACGCAACAATTCCCCTGAGTGTCTGATCAGTGCACAGAGTGGGAATCTGAACAAAGACTAAAAGGCCCCGGCTGGACTGGATAAGAGAAAAGCTCATGGAATCGTACCATGAAATTGAGTGAGAAAACTTTTCAGTCTCTATGAATCAGTAAATAATCAGTGAATACAGAGTTTTGAATACAGAGTTAGATGACAGAGTGAGACCAGTTTTCTGTGATTGAATTACAGTAAGGGCAGAGGCTGGATAAAGAGGTCAGTTTTGTATATTACGGTGTGGTGAATAAATTCTTCGTTCCCACTTCTGAGGTTGGCTATATCAGAGTTTGAATTTTTTAAACGTTGTGATTTTTCAATCCAGTATGTACTTGACTGTATGTGAAGCTATGTGAAGTTATAAGCCAGCCAGATCTTTTGATATGCAAGTAAGGAGTTAGTTTTTTATTGTTATAAACTCACTCAGGTAAAAGCATAAGACTTATTAAAAAGGTAAAAACACGTCCTGAATCCCAAGACATACACCGGGCTAGACAATGCCTTACACACCCACCATATTATGGGGAATAACCCGTGGGTGAGCAAGGAGGTGGTGGGCTAGCCATCTGTCTTACTCTACATGCAGCTCGCCTATAAATATGCCACCTTCACCATCTCAATGAAAAGTCGGGTAGGAAGGGGGTACCTCCTTTGGGGGGGTGCCCTGTGCCCATCGGGGGTGAACCTCCACCCCCACCCCCCTCCAGCCCCCCTCCCCAAAACCCAAATGTTAACCCCCCACTCCACGTAACTCCTCCCCAGCCCCCAAAACCCTCCTATCCCACACCCCTTCCCCCAACTTCCCCCAGGGTCCCTGATCCATCATTGACCAAGAACCCTGGACTTACCTTTAAATGCGGTTGCCATGGATCGTCTTCTCAGGGCTGCTTGCAGTCCCAGCAGCGGCCACTACCGAATTCTGGCGCTATTTGGAAGTACTCATCTTCCGGCCAAGCTCTGGAGAGTTGAACTTCCTCTCTCTGAGGGGCAGAAGTCCCACAATCACATCATTAAGTCTACCCCCCAGCCTATTATCGCTGCGGGGCAGCCTTTTTAAAAGTTGGTCAGCTCATGATCTTCCGGGGTGGGCTGAATAATACCCCCCCATCCCCTTCTAAAAGTCAGCCCTTTAACTCTGTCTCTCCCCCCCAGATGCTGCCTGATCTGCTGAGTTTTTCCAGCACCTTTTGTTTTTAATTCAAATAGACTGCCAGGCTTGTGTTGCATGCATATGCTAACATATTTTCTGGTTAAGGGAGGGCACCTGAAAGATTGTTGTCTTCGAGCACTGCATGTGCGATGTGCTACACTTGTCCATATGAAGTGAACATGAAAGATCAAATTAGATCTCACATGCTAGATATCATTAAGCAACTGCAGAAGCGATCAGTTATTTATGCAAGCAGAAAATAGGGTTGGATTACCCTAACCTTAACCCTAACCATAATACTGTCACCTAAGGTACACAGGTAGAAATTGGATATAGCACTGGCCAGGGTACAATTCCTGTGCCTGAACAGGTAGGCCCAAGACTCAATCTGGATAATTTTTTTTCGTTGGTTCTCTGATTCCATTGAGAAAGATATGAATGTTGCAGCCCCCACCAGCAGAGCATCAGTGGCCATCTTGATGCAGTGGGAAACTGTTGTTGAAGTCATGTGGCAAAGAATATCTACTGTGGTCCAGATTCTAAGAAGGGTCCAGTCACAAAGAGATTCAAGGCAGTGGTGACCTTGACTGGTACAAACAATGCTGTTATCCTTCAAAGTGGATTGTACATCTTTAGGCAACAGTTGTCAAATCTCTCCAAGAGCCTATAAGGGATTTGGAATCTTCTGAGGCATTGACATTAAAAATGCTGAAATAAGACATGCTTGTTCTGTAAACCCTGGTGAGTTGGTATTTAAGAATGGGGAACAAGCATCTTTTGTGGTGCTTCACTCTTGGAGTCTTCAACATAGTCTTTACCATCTCCACACCCTTTTTGTTATCATAATAAAGAAATGGTGGGATTTCCAATTAGGAAATCTAAATTCTGAATGCAAGGTAGTAGTTTGAACAGAAAAAATAAAAATGAGAACAGAAGTCTTGACTGAATTTCCAGTTCAGATTGATGTGCAAGAAACTTAACTCCCTTCAGTTGCCATAATTAAAATGGCATCTACATAAGAACACAAGAGCTAGGAGCAGGAGTAGGCAATTCAGCCCCTTGAGCCTGCCCTGCCATTCACAACAATCATGGCTGATCTCATTTCGGCCTCAACTCCAATTTCCCGCCCTCTCCCCATAACCGTTTAACCCGTTACTAATTAAAAATCTGTCCATCTCCTCCTTAAATTTATTCAGCGTCCCGGCATCCACTGCACTCTGAGGTAGTGAATTCCACAGATTCACGACCCTTTGAGAAAAGTAGTTAATACTCATCTCTCATTTAAATCTGCCACCCCTTAGCCTAAAACTACGGCCTTTCGTTCTCAGATGCCCCACAAGGGGAAACATCTGCTCCATGTCTATTTTGTCTATCCCCTTTAGCATCTTATATACCTCAATTAGATCTCCTCCCATCTTTCTAAACTCTAGCGAGTATAGACCTAAACTGCTCAATCTCTCCTCATAAGACAAACTCGTATCTCTGGAATCAGTCTAGTGAACCTCCTCTGAACTGCCTCTAATGCAACTATATCCTTCCTCAAGTAAGGGGACCAAGACTGTGCACAGTACTCCAGCTGTGGTCTCACCAATGCCTTGTACAGTTGCAACAACACTTCCCTATTTTTACACTCTATTCCTTTAGCAATAAATTCCAAAATTCCATTTGCCTTCCTTGTGGTATCAATCTGAGGAATATTTTACGGATACTGCTACTACCCAGCAATACAGTGGCAGTAATTATTTCAGAAGGCTTTGGGTTAGAATTTGGGGAAATTGGTCAGAAAGGTTATCTACACCAGTTTGACCCCATATAAAGATGGTGGACTGGGCTCCTGCCAGTCTTTGAAAGGTTTTTTTTCAGAAATTGCTGGTGCTGTTTTAGACTGGTATTTTGCAGCAATCTATATAACCACCTATTTTACTTCATTTACTGCCTCGAATGTGCCCCCAGATGAGCAGTAATTCATAAGAAATTTCAACCCTAAGTGTTCCAATTCTTTGCCAGTGGAAGATTTTTGATCTGAATGTGAGGTGATTTTCATCAGAGTGCATAAAATATGAATGACATGGAGAAAATAAGTCCAAATTGTCACTTCAAAATAAATCAAGGAATTAGGACCAGAGGACATAAATTAAAATTAATGAAAAATAAATTTAAAAGAGATCTCTGTAAGAGTGATGAGTCTTCTGAATAAAGTGGCAGGGTTTCGTTAAGAATATGATTAGATGCTATGATGGAAGAGTTCCTGCAATGGTTGAGGGGGAAGCTTTGATGGCTTACTGGTCTTCTCACATCAGTTGTTAAGTGAAAAATTGAAAGGGTTAACACACGCCCGGAATTTAAATTTCCTTGCTGTGATTGAATAAAAATGCGTCTTAAGAAAATTAATAAGAGACTGATTCAGGTGCTGCAGACAGGCTGATAAGATTATTTTTGTTTATTCTTTCATGGGATGTGGGCATTGCTGGCAAGGCCAGCATTTATTGCCCATCCCTAGTTGCCCTTGAAAGGTGGTAGTGAGCCTTCTTGAACCAATGCAGTCCATGTGGTGTAGGTACTTCCACAGTGCTGTTAGGGAAGGAGTTCCATGATTTTAACCCAACAACAGTGAAGAAGAGGCGATATATTTCCAAGTCAGGATGGTGAGTGACTTGGACGGGAACTTCCAGGTGGTGGTGTTCCCATCTATCTGCTGTCCTTGTCCTTCTAGATGGTAGCGGTCGTGGGTTTGGAAGGTGCTGTCTAAGGAGCCTTGGTGAATTCCTGCAAAGCATCTTGTACATGGTACACACTGCTACCACTGTACGTCGGTGGTGGAGGGAGTGAATGTTTATGTATGAGGTGCCGATCAAACGGGCTGCCTTGTCCTAGGTTGTGTCAAGCTTCTTGAGCGTTGTTGGCGCTGCACTCATCCAGGTAACAATGCAGACTGGAGAAACATTGAAGGAAGCTTTGTCTTCTTTTGTAGTTTGGCAAGGGCCAGAAAAAGCAATAAACCACTATTGCTTTAAACAATGTTACCGTCAGGGCCAGAGCCTCGCTGTTACACAGCATACAGTTTTGCTGTATCTTCCAACGTGATTGCATCTCAGGGCTGTTTTTATGGCACGTGAACTGATAAACAGCAGCCCAAGCACATTTACAGGCAGGAAGGTTGGATGTTTGCATTTTCTTTGGCATAACCAGTCACTAAACCTGCATGGTAGTTGATCTGATTTGTTCCTCCTAGATTTATTACAAAATATTCCCTACACACTGGAATGGAAAGTTTTTTTTTAAACAAGCCACTTTTAAGCCATTCAACCTCAATAGGTATTACCTGCTGTAAACTGCACTAATCCACATTCAATGGTATATGTGCTTTTGGTGTGTTAGAGGAAGAGTTAAGGAGCATCGCCCTTGGGATCAGATGTAATTAAAGTGAGCAAGCAGCTGAGTCTGTAACAGTGATTGTGCCAATGTGAGAGTTTTTTTCTGCTTAGCTGGGATTTACAGGGGTTTTTTTTGAAGTGTGATATGGGGGATGGGACTGGATTTTATGCAGAATTAAGGCATAGTTTAAGGTGAGAATGTTTCTAAACTATTCTATTGGGAATCAATTCCATTATCCTTAATTCCCAACTAATGCCAATCTCTCTACTCACAGCTACAATGCATGTGTTTAATTTGACACTAGTGGCTTGATGCTTCAGCTTTGTTGATTTTTCACCTCTACTATTTTTCTGCACAGTGTGAGCCTCCATCTGTTTAAATAGACAAGAATACAGAATCTCATCACCACCAGTCAACATAAGTCAGGCTGTACTAAACTAATGACCAGGCCACATTAAAATATATTTCAGTTGTCTCTTTTTATTTTGTCACTGTCCACTTGCTTCAGCAGTAGAAAACTAAGACCATTACAAAGACAAAGTACTCCTCTGTTCCTTCTAACTCAAGAACTACACTGCACTGCACACCTAGCACACTGACATTCTGCAGTGCAGATGTATGTCAGGTGACCATACTATAAAAATTAGTAACTTTATTCAGCCAGTGCCCACAATAGCAAGTACGGGACAACAGGCAAATTTAGTAAAATTTCTTTTAATAAATCTCGTCAACTTTGAGAGATACAAAGTAATGGGGAGAAGGGACTCATCTCAATCATCTTAAATGTAAGAGTTCATTCCCTTGTACAATGACCGGTTAAAATATTTTAGACCTACCATTAGCCTGTGCATTATTGTCAGTAAACCATTATTCCCTGTTACGTAACTGAAACTTTAATTGGGCTGTGTAAATTACAGTTTCACTCTAATACTTTTATGGAATGACTAATTAAATACAATTTAGTAACAATTAAATTTAACTTGGTTGCCAAATTGTCAGAATTAGAGTTAGATTCTATAGGTTGTTCGCAAATAGATTGTAGCCAATGCTTTTTCTTTCCCTCAATATTTCTTCTGAGCCTATCTTCTTCTCAATGTTCTGACTTATAAAAGGGTACATTTATACCCACCTTACTTCATTCACACACTGACATACTGTGACTTGGGGACCAGTTAACTCAGTTGGCCAGATACTAGCATGTGGATCAGTTTAAAGTCAACAGAACAAGGTTCAATCCCTGTTCTGACAAAGGGCATGCCTCCTTGCTGTACCTGCAGTAAAAGTCATGGCACTTTGCTGTGGTTAAGCAAATAATCACCAAGGACCTGCTTTCAGGCAGAGAACTCAAGGTGAAGACAGTGACTATAGAGTCAAAGTCAAGCCCTGCCCTGTCTTCTCCTTGCATCCCCTCATGCAGCATATGTACACACATTTCCAGTGGGGCTCGTTCAACGATAAGAAATAGGAATTTGGATCATTTTCTCTTCCCTGCTCTAGTGACAATAAAGCTCTGACTGTGTCCTCAGCTGAGATCAGTAAATACTTCACAGACCACATTCTGGGTGCAATGATTTGTTACCACATCATGCAAAGCTTTTATGGAATGGATAGTTATTTCTGTGGTTGAACCTATTTTATCTGCTGTGCTGCAACTTAATTAAAATTATTCTTTTAGAAAGGAATTGGTGTGAAAATGGCTGTCATGATAAAAATTGACAGGATTCATGGTGCTGAGCATTGGAACTAACTGGAACATATTTTGCACTTGGGGCAGGACAATAACATTTAAGTATTGCACTTGGATTAGCAGCGCAATATAATAGGAACAAATGGGTGATGATTTTGTAGACTAATATAGAATGCAAATTTGAAAATAATGCTTGGTGCATGGATCTCTGAATACTTGAAATCTTTTACTCTCAAGAATTAGATCAACATCAATGCATTGCTGTGTATCACACTGATCACAAGGTTAACAAGGGATTGGTGTGAAAATATCCAGCTTGTTTGCATTACATTTTACAGAAGATGCATGCCAGTGGTCTAGCTAATGATCTACGACTAAAACAACATTTCAGTGTTTGTTTGATTGTTGTGATGATGTCTCAGCACTCATCTGTACAACAGGATATGAGCGGCTGCGTGAAGTGTGTGTATTGTACGATACCATGCCCACACCAGCTGGCTTGGTGACAAGATGATTAGTTGATTGTTTAATTTTGTCAATTACTTTGTTAATTAATTAATCCATTAAATATGATTAACTGCCATGGTTTTAGCAATTATCATCTTTTTCAGGTAGGGTGCTAAATTGGATAATGCCCAAAGATGTACGTGGGGATTGCAATGCACTATTAACCCCTGCCCGTTGTTTGGAATGCAGGCAGCATGTCAACTTCAGGCTGCCTGCTCATTTTGATGATCTCTGTATCCATCAGTGCTAACTATCCTGTTCATGCATCAGTGGTGTGGGGTGGGGATGGGGTGGGGGGTGGGGTGGGGGGTGCGGGGAGGGGGTCAATATTGTGAGTCACTATCATCACTTAAAACTAGTTTACACCTCTTAAATGGAAGATGCACTATATCTGAGGCAAGTGCTGTGAGTCATGAGGAATGACTGAATCGAGAGGAGCTTGAACTCAAAGGCTTTTGGATGATGTATTGGAGGTGTTCGTGAAGGAGATGGAAAGGATGAGAGGTGCCCTTATCCATTGAGCTAGGTGGCTTCCAGGTGCCCAGTGAAAAGGCTGTGGGAGTAGACAGTGCCATTCAATGCCCTGAGGACCAGGGTGCAGTGTTGCAAGAAGTTAAATGACTTCACATGGGTGGTCAAGATAAGCAATTACATCCTCAAACAACATGCCCGGCTAACTGAATCACTAGCCTCAGCCACTGTTCAATTCACCACATTACTAGCCTACTGACAATCTCTATCAAGCAAGGTTTCTACCTAACATTCATGTGCTTTACCTCACCCTCATACATTTAGCACTGTGACAAGCCTCATACCCACATTCACAATTTGTGCACATTGCCAGCTATTTAATACTGGCAGCCACATCACGCTAACAAATTACATTGGCACACTTCCCTCTCTCATGCATGTCAGGATAGTGCACAACAAGAGGCAACAGGAAATAACCAAAGGGGACACGTCCACCCGGGCCTCATGGAAGAGATGGTGTTGGCAATTGTAGGGATTCCCATTGCTGAGGCCGGAGCTAGCTGTTGGGCTGAAACCATCCAAGATGACAATATCATCATACCTGCTCCTCCTTCTCAAATCCCACTCATTCCTCATTTCCCAATTCCTTCTGATTTAAAAGATGCATATAGTTTAAACATGGACCTCCTACATTGCCCCTTCCCCATCCAGCACTACAGCTTTAACCTTGTGTCCTTTTCCTTTCAGAGAATCAAGAGGTGTAACTGAACCAGGCAATAAAGGAACACCAGGAAGAGGGAGATGACGAAGACACAGTATTATCTCTTTATTTCACACTTGCAGCAGCAGCTCAGATTCTGACACTGTGGGCTGAATTTTAGCCCCCGAAGTTGGGTGCGCAGAATCAGGATAATTCCTGCCTCCCCAAATCCGGTTTGAGAGAAACTTCCCAAAATGGCTGGATTTACGTTCCGGGGGAGTCAACTGGAGTTGGGCCTGCTGCCCCTGGAAACAGTGTGGAGGCACCCTCAGGGCCTGAGGATACCAAGGTAGGTTGATCAAAATGCCCGCCTTGGTGCTCCAGGACTCTTTCCCAATTAAAGATGGTAAGGCCCTTAGCCTTCATCTCTAATGCCCCTTTGCCCTGTTACACACCCCATGCCCCATCCATGACAACTCATACCAGCTCATGCTCTCCACCCATCCCCATGACCCCATCATACTCTCCATGCCAACCTATGCTCCTCTGCCCACCCTCATGGCCGCTCATACCTTTCATGCCAACCTATGATGCCCCACTCATCCCCACGGCCTGTTATAACCCCCATGCCAATTTAGTGTAAACATATGCCAACCCATGACACCCTGACCCAACAGTCTTTACCCTTACACACTCCACGTCAACTCACCCAGTATCTGCCATAGGCAATACTCAGGAATTATGGTGATATGAAATAAAATAAATTTCTTAGTATCCATTACAGACTCATTGATAAAAGCCTAATCAATACATTTTAATCCCTTCAATACTTAATCCCTTATAACAATGAACATTTGTATTCATAGCTCCACATCAAAGACAGCTAAGCCCTTCATAACTTGGAGCTGTCAATCAATCTGAATTTACAGGGCATCCACTATGATAGTGATAGATTATGGAAGAAGTCAAGCAGCACTAATACTGTAATAATAACCCTCAGGCTTATGTCAAATAACATCTATTGTAATTTCCCCCAAAATTTAAAGAGCAGGGGATATAAGTTACTTGACAGGTTGACACTTGCATACATTTATGCCTACTCATAATAATCCCAAAGGGGTACCTGGACCTCTCCAAAAGCTTATTTGATCATTCCATTCCATTCCAACCATTCCAAAGAACTCCAACAGGTTTAGACCTTTTCCTCAAGTCATGTTTCAGAAACTTTAATGATGAAAATTGCTTGTGCGTGAAGGCAGCTGAGCTTTTAAATGTTCTGCTGCCTCCAGGAACTGCAGATGTATGAAACACACCACGCCCCCTTAGCCCACACCAGTGAAAATGGTGGGTGCCAGGCTTGGGGCTGGACTTCCAGATTCAGGGCTCAGGCGTCGTTTTGGCCCTTCCATTTTTGTGAAAATCTGGGTCCGCGTGTTTCTTACAGGCAGGTGGGATCTGCATATATTGAGAGACAGGGCATGAGAGGGTTGCAGGCAAGCAGGAGGTAAAAGTAATACAAGTCCCAGCAGTCTGGAAGGCAAGGCTGCACCTGTGTTCCACTGCAGAGGACTTAGATCAGGAATTTGATAGGACAACATAAAGAAGAATGCATTGAAAGTCTGCTGGAAAGCCTGCATCAATGTAAAAAAGAATGAAATAGTCCAGCATCAACTTCCAGCATAGAAGTGGTGACCAACTTCATTAATTAGAAGTCCACTTTTGGACATAACTGTGATGCTGTTTCTGATGGCCGATGCCACAGCTTTTATTGCAACACAACCAGCAGCTACCCAACATCTGAAAGCTGCACTGGAAGCTCAAACTGCTGTCATGCAAGGCCAACTTGCTGCCCATGCAAGTTCAGACAGCTGCCATCATGGCTGTGGGTTATAGTGTACAAAGGATCCTGCAGGATTTCACATCCCCCAACAATCTGTCCTTCAATAGATTACTAAAAAGTGCCACCCAGAGGAGTGGCATTAGCTCCATGCAGCATGAACTTGTTGACCTCTCAGGAAGACAGCATTTATCCTCTTACCACTGCCACTTCACCAGTGCCCTTGTTGGTGCCTGTCAGTGAGCCAGACTGCTGTCACCCCCATCTCCCATGCTGAGCTGGTGTAATCCACAATTTGACCTTCTCAGCCTAGAGCAACTTCAGATTGTTCTCCAAGGCCATCTGCAGCGTCCTTCACTGAACGTCAGGAGGCTTCCACCACAGGCAAGCACTAAGGGAATCTACAAAGGGGATTAGAGAACTTTGTATGCAAATGCCATGGTTTCATTTATAATTTGTTCTGAATATTTATTTTTGCGGATGCTGTGATGATTATGGACAGAGGGAAAATGTGGAAGTGTTGTTGAATGAGGAGTTGAGGTTGTATTGTTATTGCGTGTGTTGCACTCAACTGAGAATTTCACGGGTAGCCTGAGCAGGAAGGGGCTGTCTAGGTTGCATCCCTCACTTCCTCCTCCTCCTCCTCCTCAGCCTTTCTCCATTTAGCTGGTGGCATGGGCTGACCCCTCATGATGATAAGGTTATGGCAGCATTTTTAAAAATTATTTATTCTTTCATTGAATGTGGATATCACTGGCTAGGCCAGCATTTGTTTCACAACCCTAATTTCTCTTGAGCAGATGGTGTGAGCCTCCTTCTCGAACCTCCTTCTACAGTCCATGTGGTGTAGGAACACCAACTGTGCTGTCGGGAAGGGAGTTTCAGGATTTTGACTCAGTGTCAGGTGGGACACCCTCGTTCCCAGGGATGGCAGGAGGAGGCCATTGCATCAGACCAAAAAAACTTGGTAGGAGGCGGCAGCTGAGGTCAGCAGCCATAGCGTCCTGAGGTGCACATGGGTGCAGTGCTGCAAAAGGCTCAACAACCTGCTGCACTCAGCAAGGATGAGTATCGTGTAAGCATGGATCAGTGTGGAGAAGTGTGAGGAGCTAGCCATCTCCTCGTGGAGCTCAGAGGTGTTAGAGTCTGAGTGCCAACTGTCAATGATGTGGGAGCTGGCTAAGGGAGTGAGCGCTGGCTGCTTGGACTGAGTGCCTTGCGGCTTAAGGGCCATGACTCGGATATGCCCTGCAAGTTGTCCCTCAGGTGGTGTTGGCCGGGCTGCAATGACACTGCAGTTAGAGAATGGACTAATCAATGCTCCTCTGTCCTTTCAGGAGAAGAGGAGCCATAATAACATGGTCAAGGTCAGGCGGAGGTCCCCCAAATCTTAATCATGATGAGGTTTTAAATGGACGCTTTGGAGCTGGAGAGCCGCCACCCACCTCGGTCAGCTGGTCGTGGAGATACAGGGTCTCTGATGAAGGTAAGAGTGCAGTGCACAGAGGTGAGAGTTTTGGATTGTGCAAATATTCTAGTGTAGTCTCTTTATTAATGGGACCTTCAAACCTAGAGTCCCCATTGATCATTGAAAGATGATGGCACCATGATGCAGATCTTCATTGTCTCACCAGGGTGCCTGGCATGCACAGTGATGACTGTAAGTAATGACATGTCATTGTTCTCCCTTATCTTTGCCAGCACACACTCGTATGAAGGATCCCAAAGAACCACCGGTGTTGGCAGAGGACAGCCAGGCTCCAGATGCACCTGCATCACACCCAGTCTCTGAACCAGACACCAGCGCAGATACCAGTACCCACCTCGGTGGGTGTTAGATTGTCGGCCAGAATATCGGTGCACAGCAGTGAGTGCACTTCACACTCGCTTGAGGAGCAGGTGGAGGCAGAGAGTGCACAGGGTGCCGGCAGTTGGAGGACTGCTGGAGACCAGGACGATGCTGAGTCAAAGGCACATGATGAACCTCTAGAGTTGCCTGTTAGGCGGCAGATGCTGGATGTCCAGCGGGATGTGCGGGAGGATCTGGTGGAGATCCATGATGGTATGCGTGCCATGGCCCTTGTTTTGGAGGAGTCCATGCGGAGCATGAGTACTGTGTTGACCATCATTGCCGAGCACAGCGCCTCCTCCATTGAGAGAGTGGCAACCCTCATGGAGAGGTTGCTCCAGGGACATAATCAGGGTCCTGGGTTGCAAGCCCTCACACAGGCAATCACCTTAGGTGGTCAGTGTCAGTGTGGGAGATGGATGAGGCACCCAGTATCCCAGCTAGCTGCCCGTCCATCAATGGTGAGCAGGAAGGCCTAGAGCAACCTCACATTGATACACAAGCTGCTTATTGTGTCTGCGGGCTCCTCTCAGGGCGCTCTGGATGATGGCAGCTGCTCCTCTGCCCATCTGCCAGTGACTGTGGCATCTGACGAGGCTGCGATGACTGCGGAGATGCCAGGCGTGGCACTGGCCACTCCCTCCCAAGCGGGGCCAGCACAGGCTCCACTGGCCAGGGGGTGACCACCAAGGTCATCAAGGCCAACAGGACAGCAGAGTCAGCAGGCTGTCTCCAATGCTGGTGCCAGCGACAGGGGGGTGCACCAAGACGCAGCACTCACAAACGTAAGTTTAAGGTACTATAAGCACAAGAGGGGTTGTTCATAGTGATCTTCTGTTCTGCCATGTTTTTTTATTTGTTTACTGGTGTGGGCATTAACACCAGATATGGTAATGTTCATTTGGTTTGAATGTCAAAATTATATAAATTTTGCTTTAGTCTTAATGGCCTGAGTATGCTTCATTCTTTTTTATTGGTGCAGGGTACGCCAGTTTCCAATGCTGGATGTGGGTGGCTCTGAACTTTATTGCACAGGCACTGAGTGGACTTTGGGTTCAAAGGAAAGGGCCATTTCAGACATCCAGGATGGAAGAGGCAGGCCTGGCATGAGGTGGAAGCAGATCCCTGGCAGCCTAGCTGAAAGAGTATTGGATCAAGATGTCCCTGGTGTCCCTGCCTCCCTGAAGGATACTGAAGTGTGCTTCCACACCCTCAGCATTCTCCTCACCCTGCTCCTCTTCTGACCCATTTCTGGATTCATCCTCTGTGGACTGTGGAGCTGCCTTAATATCCTCTTCCTCCAGTGGGTTCCCCCTTGCTAATGCCAGATAGTGGAGAGCACAGCATGCAACCACTATCAGTGACACCCGCTCTGGGGGCTATTGTAGTGCTTCTCCTGAATGGTCCAGGCATCGGATGCACATCTTCAGAAGACCTATGGTCCTCTCCATCACTGCCCTTGTTGAGGCATGACTCCTATTATAACGCTGCTCTGCCTCTGTTCTTGGGTGACAGCGAGGTGTCATAAGCCACCTTTTCAATGGCTAGCCCTTATTACCCAGCAGCCATCCATCCAGTCAGGCTGGAGCAGTGAACAGCCTTGGCACCTGGGAGTCTGAGGGTATAAGCATCATGGGAGCTGCCAGGGTACCTTAAACAGACTTGCAGAATCTGCGTCCTGTGGTCACACACTATCTGAATGTTCATTGAGTGGAAGCCCTTCCTGCTGATGAAGACACCCGGCTGAGCAACTGGTGCCTTGATGGCCACATGTGTGCAGTCAATTGCACCCTGGATGTGGGGGAACCCAGCAATCGCTGAAATCTCCCTGGCTCACTCAGCCTGGCTGGCCTCATCCATATGGAGATGAATAAATGTCATCACCCGCTTGAACAGAGATTCTATCACCAGCTTGACGCAACTGTGGACAGCTAATTGGGACACTCCATAAAGATTCCCACTGACCCATGGAAAGAACCGGAGGTATAGAAGCCAAGGGCCACGATGACCTTCAGAGCCATTGGCATGGTCGGAGGTGATCTCAGGCCCAATCATCTGACAAATGGAAATCACTGTCTCCCTGGACAGGGGGAGCCTCCTTCGGCACTGCATCTCAGAGATATTGAGGTAGCTGCATCGCTGCCTGTAAACCCTGGCAGCAGGATAGTGGCATCTTCTGCGGCCCCTTCCGCCTTAGACTACCTGCCGGCCCTGTGCCCCTTGTGCCTACGCCTCTCCTCCCACAGGTCTCTCCTCTGGAAGCTGCATTGGAACACCTGGCCTCCTTTTCCTTCTGCCCCTCTCTTCCACCTCAGAGGAGGTGCCTCCAGCAGAGAGCACAATCCCCATTACCAGGGTTACAGAGGCTGTTTGATACCTGGAAGGATCCACATGGTCAAAATTCTCAGGGGCCCTTGGAGACATCAATAAGTCCTGAAATGAAGCCTGAAAAAGCTAAGAATGAAGCTCAGAAAGGAAATGAAGCTGCCAAGTTTAAAAAAGCAACCAACAGCAACTAGCAGCAAACTATCTCCAAAACTCCTCACTATTCACAGTGGCAATGTGGCTGACCCTTTTTATCCCACCCTTGGATGAGGTTTTGCAAAACGTGGGCTGCCCACCTGCCCGTTTTGCCCAGGCCACGAGTCCAAAATCGTATAGGCAATGTAAAATTGTGAACAATTTCCTTTTTAATGGCCTTAAGTAGCTTTTTAATTGTTGGCAGGCGCAGCTCCGACACCTGCATGAGCCTGCCGACCTGAAGATTGCTCGTATGTGGGATGATGTCGGGGCGCTCACCCGACGTCATCTCACGTGATTTCACACCCGATCGGGTCATGCGCGTGCGCACCTGCAAGGTGTAAAATTCTGTCCATAAGGTATAGACACAAGCAATTCACTTACTGGTTCGTGCCAATGTTTATGCTTCCCATGAGTCTATCTCACCCTTCTACCCCGCTAACATATTTCTATTTCTCCTTCATGTGTTTACCTAGCTTTTCCTTAAATGAATTTTTGCTATACACCTCAACCATTCCTTCTGCTAAGTAAGTGCCTTCTCAATTCTATATTGGATTTATCAGTGACTATCTTATATTTATCATCCCTCGTTCTCACCTTGCCTGTGTTTACTCTATCAAACCTTTCCATAATCTTCAAGATGTCTATTTAGTCAACCTTAGCTTTCTCTGTTCTAGTGAAAAGAGCCATAGCCTGTCCAATATTCCCAGATAGGTACTCTCTCAGTTCTGGTATAATTCTAGTAAATCTATTTTTGTGCCTTCTGCATTGCCTCCAAGTGCTTTTTTTCTAAAATGGAGACCATAACAATGCCTCAAGAGCGGTTCAACCACAGTCCTGAGCATGTTTAACATAATTTGTCTGTTTTTGAATTCTGTTCCTCCACAAATGAACCCCAGTGCTCTGATGATTTGTCAGCACAAATAGAAATAGATACATATGCTCTGATAGACATAAGAGAGGCATGGCTGCAGGATGACAAAGGCTAGAGCCTGAATATTCAAGGGTACATGACATTTAGAAAAGACAGAAAGCTAGGCAAAGGTGGAGAGGTAGCTCTGTTAATTAAGGATATCATTGGTACAATAGAGAGTGAGGTGACCTTAGTTCTAGAGATCAACTTATAGAATAGTTTTAAGTAGAGATGAGAGTTAATAAACTAATAAAATAGAAGTCACTTGTTAGAGTGGTTTATAGGGCTCTGAATACTAACCACACTGTAGGACGGGGTATATGGAAGAAATAATGGGGGGTTGTGAGAAAGGTATGGTGATAATCATGGGTGATTTTAATCTAAATACAGATTGGATGAATCAGTTTGATTAGTTCATAGTGTTTTGGGGGCATTTTCTTAGTACAGCACATTCTAGCACCAACCAGAGAGCAGGCTGTACAAGATCTGATGATGGCATTAAGACACGGTTAATCAATGGCCTCATGGTGAAGGTGCCCCTAGTATCAGTGATCATAATATGCTTGAATTTCACATTCAGTTTAAGGGAGAGAATAGTGGATCTGAGACTAGTGTTTTAACCTTAAGTAAGGGGAATTATGAGGGTATGAATTCAGAGCTGGCTAAAGTGAACTGGAAAATTAAGTTAAGGGATAGGTTTGTAGAGAAGCAGTGGTAGACATTTAAGGAAATATTTCAGAATACTCAGAAAAGATACATTCCAGCGAGAAAGAAAGACTATGGGAAGGACACACCATCTGTGGCTAACTAAGGAAGTTAAAAATAGAATCAAATTGAAAGTAAAAGTGTTTAATTCTGCAAAGATGAGTGGCAGGTCTGAAGATTGGTCTGAATATAAAGAATGACAAAAGGATAAATAAGGAGAGAGAAATTAGAGTACGAGAGAAATCTAGCTAGAAATATTAAAACAGATAGTAAGAGTTTCTGCAGGTATTTCAAAAGGAAAAAGAGTAAAGTGAGTGTAGGTCCTCTAGAGAGTGAGAATGGTGAATTAAAAATGGAAAGTAAGGAAATGGCAGCTGTAATGAACAGCTATCTTGTGTCTGTCTTCACTGTTGGGGATACTATTAACATTCCAGGAATAATTGTGAATCAGGAGGTGAAAGGGAGGGAAGAACTTAAAACACTTACAATAACGAGGGAAAGACTACTGAAAAAATTATTATAACTAAAAGCAGAAAGGTCCCCAGGTTCTGATGGATTTCATCCTAAAGTCTTAGGTTATGACGTGGCAGGTGGTATTTGCCAGGCTGACGAATCCCCAAAGGGGAACTTGGCCACGCTATCACAATTTTGCAATTTTTATTTGTTATGAGAAACGGAGTGCAGCTGCCAAACTCAGTGAAGACTTGGAGCAAGATTTTCCCTTCATCAGGCGGGCATGATGGGCGGGTCCGGGAGCGGCTGCGAAATGGACCGCCAGCCGTGATTGGGCTCCGACCGCGATTTCATGCTGGCTTGCCAAATAACAGCCAGCCAGCATGAAACGCGTGCTGAGAGCCACAGCGTTGCCGGGGCAGGGTAGGAGGAGTGCGAGCGCTGAAGTCTGTGCGTGCGTGGGGAAGTGCACACTGCAAGATCCCTGAAGGCACAGAGCTCAGGGAGCTGAAGAATTTTCAAATGAAAAATAAAGATTTTAAAAATAAGGGAAACGTCCCCACCTTTGACTCAGTCACATGAACAGGGATGTATTAAAAATAATGTTTCAAAATTATTATTTTTTTAAAATTACTGTTGGAAACATCATCCTTCCCGTGGATGAGGTTTCCTCAAAAATGCAGAGGCCACCTGGCCTATTCACCCACCCGCCAACCGTAAGGTGGGATGAGCAGCGACAAATAAGATTAAATTAATTAATCAGTGGCCTTAATAGGCCTATTAATTGTCAGCGGGCACGCTGCCAACTCTTGCGCGAAATATTGCGCGAGTGCTCGATGGCATCGAGACACTTGCCTGACGTCATCTCGCACAATTTTACTCCTGATCGGGTCAGGCCAGTGCGCGCCTGCCCGTGTTATGTAAAATCCTGCCCTTGGAATTTGCTGAGAGGGGAGTTTTAAGTGTTAATTTTGTTCTTAAATTTTGGTCTTAAAATTTAACCTAGTCTGTAATTAGCAGTAACTGGAAAGTACTGTGTTAGCAGGCTAAGATCTTTCTTGCAGTTTAGACAGAGTAAACTCACTCTCAGCTGTAGGAGCTGAGTAGTTAATTAGCTAACTGGTTGAATTTGGTTACTGCATCTCCAGTCCAGTTTCCTATAAATTCACGTTCTTTAGTGCTGCCGTGGCAAATGGAATGCAGCTAACAAACTGAATGAAGGCTTGGAGTTTGGTGAGAGGGGAGTTTGGGGAAGGAGTTGCTCATTTCCCCTTTCTATATTTCTCATTCCATAGAAATCGGTTCTTGTTCTACTACAGGGAAAGGAGTTAGCTGTTTGGTGAGTATCTTTAAGTGGGTAAGTTCTATTCTATCCCTAGGTTGAAAACAGGAACACAATTTGGTGGTAAAGTTAATTAAAGCAATATTAAATATGTGATTAATATAATTAAGAAAGCACATTAAGGAGGGCAGGGCAGGTGATGTGTCAAGGCTGCAGCATATGGAAGCTCCTGGATAACATTGTGATCCAGGGCAAACAAACCTGCAGTAAGTGCCTGTGGCTTAAGGAGCTTTGGCTCAGAGTCATTGAGCTGGAGGATGAGTTACAGACTCTGTAACACATCAGGGAGGGGAAAAGTTACCTGGATGCTTTATACCAGGAGGCAGTCACATCACTTAGGATAGGGACTTCTGATTTGGTCAGTGACCAGGGGCAGGAGGGTGTGACTGAGAGTGAGGCAGGTAAGGGGACCCAGAGGGCAGTAGTGCAGGAGCCTTTGCAATTCTCCAACATGTTTGTGGTTCTATCACCTTGTTTGGATGTGAGTGGGGGCTGCAGGGTGAATGAACTTGCCTTTTCAGCTCCAGCAACTGAGGTATGACTGAGTCCAGAGTTTTGTCATCTGACTCGGACTCAGCAAAGTTCTGGCCTCCAGCAGTCCTCCGAGTGCCTGAAACCTGGGAAGACCCTGCCTCCATCTGCTGTGGATCAGGTGTTGCAATATTCTCACCAGATTGTGATCCTGTGACTTTTCTAAAGCTAGGTCCCACCGAGGTGTGTGTCTCTGCACTGGTGGAGGGTGTGGGTGAGAAGTGTGATGAGACTTCAGGGATGGTGCATCCAGATTCCACTTCAGAGGTTTCTTTGGAGCTTGATTGGGGGCCCTAGGTCGTGGACTCCATCAGCTGTTTGGCAGATGTGCCTGCAAAAGCAAGGGGAGATAATGGGTGAATGGCAGTGGCCTGTGATACAGGACACGTCAGTCACAGCATGGTTGTCTGATGGATGTTGCACTGCTGGACACTCACTTGTTAGAGCACCAACAACCTCACTGTCAGCACAGGACCGGTCCAGATCCTCGCCGGCCAGCTGTTGGCTCTGTCTTCAAAGTCTGTGAGAACTTTGAATTCCACCATCCCTCCACCTGTCTGGGACCTTTCCCTCCTGTTGTGAGCCAGCTTGTCCTGCATGGATAGAGATGGGGAGAGCGTATCAGGACACCTGCTGGGCCAGATGATAAGTGTGCCTGGCCTGTGTGGGTGGCGAGTGGTGCCATGGATGGGATGAGGACAATAATGGTGTGTGTGAAAGAGTGAGTGGTGATGTCCCTTGCACTGGCAGTGAGTGAGGGCCCTGTGAATGTGTGACGGGTTTGTGAGTGTGTGAGTTGAGAGCTATGAGAAGCGTGACCTGGCAGAACAAAGGAGATCATTCATCCTCTTGCGGCACTGGGTGGCTGTCCTCTTTTGAAGGGTGTTAGCACTGACCTCCGCTGCCAAGACCTCCCAAGCCGGGTCAGTGCTATTGCTGTCCATCCTGCAGCCAGAGCGGGGGTGCAGGACATCCTGGAGGGCATCTGTAGAATCCAAAAGGGGCTCGAGGGACGTGCCGCTGAACCTGGAGGCTGCAGTCTTCTTCAGTTTCAGGGCCATGTCTTCCGTGCAACAGTGGTGGTCTGGAAACTGAGATGCCTGCTTGCTGCTAGACTTTAAATATGGCGCCCGGCATGATGCGGCAGCGGGGTCATGGTGAGTGGGTGAAGAGAGCCCGCCCACCATGGAAACGGCGTGTTTCCCGGGAATGCATAAATAATGTGATGGGTTTGGGACAATACGGCGTGAAAACCCATCATCGCGGCCGATGGGTAAAATATTCTTTTACCTGCCCACTTCCATGCTTAGTGCAAATCTGGGACGATTCTACCCAAGGAGCCTGCAAAGGGGCATATATAGCTTAAGTGAGTGGGCAAAAATTAGGTAGGTGGGGTATAATGTGGGAAAATGTGAACTTGCCCATTTTGGCAGGAAGAATAGAAAAGCAACATATTATTTAAATGGTGAGAGATTGCAGGGATCTCTGAGGTGCAGAGGTATCTGGGTGTCCTGGTGCATGAATCACATAAAGTTAGTATGCAGATAAACTAAGTAATTAGGAAGGCAAATGGAATGTTGTTCTTTATTGCAAGCGGAATGGGATATAAAAGTAGGGATGTTTTGCTACATTTGTACAATTGGTAAGACCACTTCTGGAGTACTGTGTATTCCTTTTGTCTCCTTAATTAAGAAAGGATATAATTGTGTCAGAAGCAGCTCGAAGAAGGTTCACTTGAATGATACCTGGAATGGGGTGATTGGGGGCAGGGGAAATGGCTTATGTTATGAGGAGAGGTTGGACTTGTATCCATTGGAGCTTAGAAGAATGAGAGTTCATCTTCTTATAAGACCCTGAGGGGAATTGATGCAATGGATGCTGAAAGGATGTTTCAGCCTGTGGGAGAGACTAGAACAAGGAAACATAATTTAAAAATAAGGGGTATCATTTAAGGCAGAGATGCGAAGAAATATTTTCCTTCATAAGGTTGTGAACCTTTGGAACTCTTTTCCCCAGACAGCAGTGGAGGCAGTGTCATTGGATATTATTATGGCAGAGATAAATAGATTCTTGATGAACAAAGGAATCAAATGTTTTCAAGGATAGGCAGAATATGGAGTTGAGGCTACAATCAGGTCAACCATGATCTTATTGAATGGCAGAGCAGGCTCGAGGGGACGAATGGCCTACTCCTGCTCCTAATTCCTACGTATGCATGTGTGTATCTATGATTGCTTGCTTTATGGCTTTATTAGCCTGTGTCATTACTTTTAGTGATTTGTGCACCTATATCTCAGGCCACTCTGTTCCTCTACCCCATTTAAATACTTATTTACCAACATGTTTTTGGCCTCTCCACTCTTCTTACCAAAATGTATTACCTCATACACATGTATATTTTTGTTCATTTGACAATTACATGCCTATTCTGCAAGTTTATTCCTAACTTCCCTTTATTTTGTTGCAGTCTCATCTGTATAAGCTACAATCCCAAATTTGAGGTTGTCAGCAATGTTTGAAAATATACTACTGATTCTAAAGTCCAAATCATTTAAGTGAATGATGAAAAATTGGTGGTCCTAGTACTAATCCCTGTGGAACACCACTACCTATCTTTATCTGGTCTTTTGACTCTGACTCCCTTTTTTTCTTTTTTGTAGACAACTTGCTATGTATTTTTTTTTAAATTATTTATTCACGGTATGTGGGCTTCACTGGCTGAGTCAGCATGTATTGCCCATCCCTAGTTGCCCTTGAGAAGGTGGTCGTGAGCTGCCTTCTTGAACCACTGCAGTCCATGTGGTGTGGGTATACCCACAGTGCTGTTAGGAAGCGAGTTCCAGGATTTTGGCCCAGCGACATTGAAGGAACAGCGACATATTTCCAAGTCAGGATGGTGAGTGACTTGCATTCTGCTACTTGTGCCCTTGAGTGCACATTTTCTGACCTTCTGACCATCTACTATGCAGTACCTTATCAAAGACCTTGTGGAAATACCCTAATCTACCCTTTTTGTTACTTTTTCAAAGAATTCGGTAAGATTGGTCAAGCATGATCCCCCAAGTTGAAACTTGTGCTGATTGTTTTTTTATTAAAGGTTAAATTTCTAGATTTTCTTATTACATCTTTGAAAAATGATGACATTATCCTTCCTACCAGCAATGTTAAACTAGTTTGGTCTATAGCTCCTTTTTAAATGTAGGAATCACATTAGCTGTCGACCAGTCGCCTGGCACTGTTCCCTTTTCTAATGAATTTTTATAAATACGTAATAGTGCTTCTGCTATCTCTTCCCTGACTTTTAATATGCACAGATGAATATTAAACTGCAGGGCCTGAATTTTCAGCTCAGTGGGCAGGCGCAATTGGCGGGCCCAGGATTGGCCAGGAAATGGAACGCTGATCGCGATTGGCCCCTGACCGCAATTTCATGCTGGCTAGCTAATTAGTGGCCAGCCAGCATGAAACATGCACTGGAAAGCTCAGCGCTGCCGGGCAATGACGTTAATGCAGGCGCGGGCCAGCACTGACAGAAAGCTCCCTGAAGGCAGAGAGATGCCTCAGGGAGCTGAAGACCTGAAACAGCAAAAATAAAGATTTCAAAAGCTGAAAAAAGTGTTCATGCATCATAATCAGTTGCCTGAAAATTTAGCTAATGAAAATGCTGTCCACAGAAATTTATTTATATTTCATTTCATCATGGAAATCTCATCCCACCCGTAGGTGAGGTTTGGTGAAAAATGCAAAGTCGCCTGGCCGATTCTCCTGTCCGCCAATTATAAGGTTGGATGGGCTACGTAAAATGACAGACAATTGTGCCATTAATGGGCTTAATTGCCCTCTTAATTGTCGGCGGGAGCGCTTCCGACTTCTGTGTGCGCCTGCCAGCTGAAATATCGTGCAAGCGCGGGATGACGTCGGGACACTTGTCTGACATCATCGCGTGCTATTCCAAGTCAGATCGGGCCAGGCGCGTGCCCGCCCGATCAGCATAAAATTCTGCCCCAAAAGTCCTATCCTCACTATGTTTCATTAGTTTTATCACTTACTTGCCCTCTTTCTCACATAAATGTCATTTTATCTTTTTTGATCACTTCTTCTAATATTATCCTCCCTGGTAAATAATAAGGCAAAGTAATTATTTAATATTTCTACCATTTTACTATTACTATCTGTGAATGTATCTTTAGTGGCACTATCCTTATCCTGATTTGTCTTTTGGCTGTAGGATACTTTTCTTCTTATACCCTTCAATAATTGAATTCTATAATTTCTGTCTGCTTTCCTATATTTTTTTTTACTTCTTTCCTAGCCTTTATGTTGTTATTTTTGCCATTCTTTCCTTTTTTGTCCATGTATTTAGTGTGTGCTGTGTTTTTTAAGTTCAGTTTTTCTCTTATTTCTTTATTCATCCATGGTGTGTCATTACTAACTAGTTTGTCCTTGCTTTTTAGTGGGATATATTTCTCCTCGAATCCATTGAGAACCATTACCAGCACCGGATGTCTGAAAAAATGTGAGCAGTAGTTATGATCTGAAGTTATTGAAAGCAATGTTGACTCCGCAAGGTTGTAAAGTGTCTAATCAAAAGATAAAACACATCACTTCACACTTGTCACCATGTGGTTTATTACAACTACACCATGCAACTGCTGATAATCTTAATGCTTCTTGGAACTAGCAAGTTATCTGAAAGGCAGAGCTTGAGCTCCACATAAACTACCAGAGCTCATTTTTAGGTTGGGATTTTCTGCTTTTTGCTTATTATTCCACAATTTCTCCCACAGATTCTTGAAATGGACTGGATTATCATGGGCTCACCATCGAGGACCGTAGTAATTCAAGAAGAAGGTCCATCGCTACAGTATCAAAGCCACTAGCGACAGATAATAAATGTTCAGCCTTGACAGAATTACCCACAAATGTTAAAACAAAAATCACTGGCTAGCAAATGCACCTAGACCATTTCACTGTCACTGTCTGAAACCCTTATGAAGATGATTCAGAACTTTACAGGTAAATTTATCAAACTCCTATCAGGACATGGTCAACTGTCGATACATATCTTAGGAGCATGTCAAGTGAGGAAATTTAATCTCCAGTTAAAATACACCATTGGCTGAGGTCAATGGGAGAGATGACTACAGAACCCAAGGTTTCATTGGCCTGCAAAGAGTGAATGATTTTCTAGGCCTCAACTCCTTTCAGATCACAAGCCTTCAGTGGTTACAAGATGGCCCCATCACAGTAGAATACAGAATCATTGCATTTTGGACTTCTCCATATCCTTTGAAAGAACAGTGAAACTATTAGGGGAGATCTTCCTCTTCTCAGGGACTGGGAAACATTTTATGAAATAGGAACAGACGAATGTATGAAATAGGAGCAGAAGTAGGCCATTCAGCCCCTCGAGTCTGCTCCGCCATTCAATAAGATCATGGCTAATCTATTCGTGTTTCAAGTTCCACATTCCCATCTACCCCCGATAACCTTTGATTCCCTTGTCTAACAGGAATCTATTTACCTCCATCTTAAAAATATTCGATGACCCTGTTTCAATCGCATCCTGAGGCAGAGAGATCCAGAGTTGCATGACCCTCAGAGAAAAAAAATTCTCCTCAACTCGATCCTAAAAGGGCAACCCCCAATTTTGAAACA
Organism: Cetorhinus maximus; assembly: GCF_964194155.1. Classification (NCBI taxonomy): domain Eukaryota; kingdom Metazoa; phylum Chordata; class Chondrichthyes; order Lamniformes; family Cetorhinidae; genus Cetorhinus; species Cetorhinus maximus. Next base: position 194,420,974 of record NC_135879.1, read on the forward strand.
GTGCTCCGGACTCTCCCACACAAAGAAACATCCTTTCCACTCCCACCTTGTCAATACCGTTCAGGATCTTATATACTTCAATCAAGTCACCCCTCACTCTTCTAACCTCCAGTGGAAACAAGCCCAGCCTGTCCAATCTTCCCTCATAAGACAACCCGCTCATTCCAGGTGTCAATCTAGTAAACCTCCTCTGAACCTCCACCAATGCATTTACACGCTTCCTTAAATAAGGAGACCAAGACTGCACCCTTAAAATTGGCTAATGCATCTAAATTTCCTTTCTTTCTATCTTAAAGTTTGTAATATTCATCTGTAGGGGGTGGTGGTGTGTGTGTCAGCTCCACCTCTGACTTCTGAGCAGTTCGAATCGCTCCCACTCCCTGGGTTCTAGACCTTGGACTTATTTGGGGGTTGTGACAAAGTTCAGCAGACAACTGGTTTTGGTGCAAGAAAAAAAAAACTGAGTTTATTGAAGCCACAAAAGAACTTATAACATAAGGATTACACTGATACTATACAGACTTACAACGTACACTTAGTTAAGAATGGGGAACATGCAGCATAATGAGGGAAAATCACGCTACTAATCCCCTTACCCTTGTCCCACCCCCAAAACCTAACTAAATTGAACTAGGAGAGGTCAGGGATCATGCTCACCAACCAGGGTTCCTTGGCAGTTTGAAATCCAGCCAGGTAAGCCGGTTGCAGTTTTGGGGTACGCTCTTTGTGTCCTCTGGGGCCTGCCATCCCCACGTGGTCCTGGCCTGTGGAATCTCCGAAGGTTCTTCAGTTGGGTGGAGGGCGCGGTTGGGGGTGGTTTATCTTTGTGGAGGGCTGCGGTTGCGGCCTTGTTGTCTTTGGTTGAGCCTGCCACCCTGTGCCCCTCGCCGTGATGTTGCCTGCGGGCCTGCAAACCTCCAGATCTCCTTCCTACGCTTGGCTCAGCTCCCTGTTTAAACTCTGCAAAACCGCTCCCAATTGCTCACTGCCCTGTGTCAGCTTTCAAAATTGCTCACTTCTGTGTCCGCCCAAAAACCGGCTTTCAAAACTGCTCATCCTTCTGTTAGCTGGTTTCTCTCTCTCTCCTTCGCAACTGACTGGGCCAGTTATACTGTCTTTCGAATTTCTTATCGGAATCCAAATCAAGGTTAGTTCTTTGTTTGATTTTGGTGGGCTTCCCCCGGTGATTGTTGTTTTATTGTTTTTAATGGGCTTGCCTGATGTTTATCATTGTCTTCCTGCCCCCATAACTAGTTTTGAACTGAAAGCCATTGTATATGTGGAGTATTGATGGGTTCGCATAATTGCATTGATTGTGCCTTCCTGCCTTAGTAGTTAGTAGCGATTATTTATGCAAGATTTTGATGGGCTTTAGTTTTGTGTAACATTAAGTCTTTCTCTGGTTTGATTGTTTTAAAGGGAAGAATGTGTATTCTGTCTCCTCTTGTCTTGTTTCAGGCAAAAAAAAACCACACTGCACTCAACAAGCCCGGACATGTCCAGTTCCAGGCCTTCATGGGCTTAGCCTCCTGTCTGCAGGGTTTTACACTTAGCTCAGCAGTTTAAAAGTCCAAAAGTCATATCCTTGTTGATGATATGAAAAATGTGGGAATTTTGAGAACCCTTCACCTCTTCTCTCTTTTTACTTCTGTCATTTTCTTTGGTAGCCTTTTCAGTGTAAAGTATCCTTTTAGTATCCCTGTCTAAAACTATTGGAATCAAGAAATAAAGATTAATAAAGATCTCCTATTTACTCATGCCCTTCATTCCACAGCAAGTATGTTATCATTGCTTTAGTTAAAGAAAGGATGAATCTGTTCTCAAGAAAAAATATTAGTCCCCTTTTTTCCTTTCGAAGGCTAGTAAGGCATTTTCAAAGGTAAATTCAAGGTAATATCATTTAGTTGCTGCTCGAGGACTAACATTATTTTACCTCTTTATGTAATATAATAATACTGTCAGTAAAAAATTAAGCCATGCAATTGGATGCAAACCAAAATCATCTAAATTAATCAGTCTAATGAACAGAAATGAGGTAGTTGACCTTTGTCAATGACTTTGATGTTATTTTGCTGGCAGCAAAAAGAATTAACTAGGGAAGAAAACATTCACAAGGAAACCAAGGTTCAAGGAGGCAGAAATGAATCTTCTTTTATGCAGCCTGCATAAGGAAAAATGCCTGTCCTTGACACTTCAAAACTAGCCTCCAAACCTTCAGTGCATTGTCCTGCTTGAAATGAAAAAAAATATTGAACAGTAAACAAATGTAGAAGACTTTAGAATGTGTCTTCATGATACGACAAAGAGATCACATACTATAGTGTTCTCATAATTTAATCAGGGAAGCTTAGGCCATGAAAAGGAATTGTCACCATTTTTTCTTCAAATCCTTGCAGGAAGAGGACACATACTCCACCGACTCCTCTTTATTTATGTGGCAAAGTCAATTTAATCCCAAGGCTTGATCAGCAACAACTTTCCAACACAAATAATTTATTTAAACAAATACAACATAGGATAAAGGGAAAAAAAGATCAGAGAAGGATCTGGAAAGAACCATAGTGCTTAGAGCACAGAGGAGGTTGGTCAGCCCATCATATCTTTACAGGTCTTTGCTTCAGCAACCTAACATTTAATCTGCCCTTCTCCCTCCTCATAGCCTTTTTGCCTCAAATGTTTTTCTACTTTCCCTTAAAAAATGGTCTCTACTTCAGCTACTTCCTGTGGCAGAGTTGCTTTAACAAATATCTATGTAAAAAAGTTCTCCTAATGTCTTTCCTCGGACTCCTCACAATAATTTTAATTGACAGCATCTTGTCACCGACCAACAAGGGGGAACAGGCTTTTCCTATTCACCCTATTTATTCATTTCATCATATCAAAGAAAAATGCCCTCAGTTCTCTTTTTTCTAGTAGAAATATTCCCATGTATCAGAAGTTTTCCCTAATAACTGTAGTTTCTCATTCCTGGTATCATGATGATGAGTCCACATTAGGTTTAATGTACCTCCTATAATGAAATGCCCAAAACTATACATGGTACTCTAGCTGTGGCCTAATTATTACATTATACATATTTATCATAACCTCTTTGCTCTTGCACTATGTACACCTATTCAAACCCCTGGGTCTCTTTTCCTCCACATCCTTTAGCACTCTTCCTTGAGTTTACACTTGGCTTTTTCGGTCTTTCCTCTAGATTCGCTCACTCTGTGGCAGGTAATTAATTTCACAGGATATCATTTAATCAATGCAGCATTAATTACTGCTCTGTTAAATACTAAAGTGTGTATATGAAGTGAAAAGCAGCTCTGAGATGTGGATGCCAATTGCATGAGTGACTTATCTTCAAACAATGATGAACCAGAGATATTTGACCCTGAGATGAAAAACCAACCACATATGCGTGCCATCACTAAGACCGCCCTATTTCCACTTCCATAACATTGTTCAACTTAAACACTGCCTCAGCTCAAATGCTGCTGAAACCCTCATCCATGCTTTTGTCACGTCTAGACTCGACAATTCCAATGCACAACTGACTGGCCACCCACGTTCTACCCTTCATATCTTTGAGGTTGTCGAGAACTCTGCTGCTCATGTCCTAACTCACAATAAATCCCATTCACTCATCACCTCTGTGCTCATTGACCTACATTAAGCAACACCTCAATTTTAATAATCTCACCCTTGTTTCCAAAACTCTCCATGGCATCACCTTTCCTTATCTCCGTAACCTCCTCCAGCTCTACAAACCTTTGAGATATCTGTACTGCTCTAATTCTGGTCTCATGAGCATCCTTGATTTTAATGGCTCCACCATTGGAAGCCATACCTTCAGCTGTCAAAGTATTAATCTCGTGAATTCCCTTGCCAATGCTCTCAACACCTCCACCTCTTTCTTTGGTTTGGTACCAAGTTTTGTTTTATAACCCTCCTTGAGGCACTTGTTGTTTGTTATTATAATGATGAAATACTTTTAATGGTAATGTAGAAGTTGATGAATAATGCTAGGAAATATATGTGTGGGGCAAACTCTGACTGTTGGTTGTGTGTTTTCAAGAAGTTTGACATATTTCATAAGAACATTTGATTAAGGTTCATGTTTTGTTTTAACGCCCTAATAGACATATGGTTATCTCTTGGCTACAACAATTTTTGTGAATATTGCCTCCCTGCTGTCAACACACAGACAACAAAGGATGGGAAAGTGAATAATTAATTAGTCAAGGGTGGCATTCAAACTTACAACCCAAGTTATGCCAATTGGTGCCAAACTACTGACTGAATCATCTTGATATATAAAAAACTAACAAGTGAGCACTTCAATTCCCAAAAGACTTCTCGGCTAGAATTTATTGCCACAACCTCTGTACAATTATTTCTTGCAGTAATTTTTTTAATGCAATCATGGGATTTCAGCATCATTGGCCAGGCCAGCATTTCTTGCCTGTCACTAATTGCCCTTGAGAAGGTGCGGGTGAGTCGCTTCTTGAACTGTTGCAGTCCATGTGGTGTAGGTACACCCACAGTGCCATTAGTAAGGGAGCTCCAAGAAATTGATCCAGTAACAGGTGAAGGAATGGAAATATATTTCTAAATCAGTATGGCGTGTGTCATGAAGGGGAACTTGCAAGTGGTGGTGTTTTCATGCATCTGCTGCCCTTGTTCTTCTAGGTGGTATGGGTCACAGGTTTGGAAGGTGTTGTCAAAGGAGGCTTGATGAGTTGCTGCAGCGCATCAGTGCATAATGTTGACGGAAATTATTTCTGCAGCCAGAAAAAATATTGGCAAAGCAGTTTTATCTAAATTTTAGGAAACAATAGAGTCACAAAACAATACCTATTATCTGTAACTTGGTACCATGAGATTTATGTGCTTTTAACCTTGTAAGGATACAGTTATACTGCTATTTTCATGTCAAGGTGAAGCAATTTCAGGAATGTATTGAATCTCAAAAGCAACCCTATAACTCAGGGGTTAGACTCAGAACAGATTCCTAAGTGTGGTTAAGTGGTTTTCAGCAAGAGCACCACGTGATATCCATTATAGTATAGCTCTATCCTGGTACCTGGATGATCTCTTGGACCCTCAAGGAATTTTTAAAACTTTGAAAGGAATTATTTTACAACCCTACCTATGCTTTTCTAACATTAAGACTCAGCTGCCTGAAAGTGGATCTCTACACTTGCTGTCTTCCACACAGGAATGGAGTTATTTTATCTCTCAATTCGGTGTTACCTGCAGTAATATAGAATCTGTGGTATAACTTCAATTTCCTAACTAGACAATACATTTCACAGGTGCCATTCTGTGACCAATCACTGCAGCATAACTGCAGCCTAAGCAAGCATTTGCATTAAGTAGTCCATTTACATTAATCTGAAGACTGAGCATTATATATAGCTTTCACTGCACAGTATTTGTTTCAGAAAGTCACTAAGGTTGTTTCAAATAATGACTGTGCCAGTACGTCACTTATTCTGCTTACGTGAGATTTATAGTTTGGTTTTTTGGCATAGTAAGATAGAGAGGACTGGGAATTAAAACTTGTCTAGAATGGAGGGAGAAAGGATGCTGAGCTTGATTATTAGTTTTTGATGAGAATTTTCCTGTGGGCAGTTAGCTACATTTTATTGTTATAGATTTTGAGCTATAATTGGATGAGCCTAATTTTTCTTTCATTACCTGTATAATGACCATGTGTCCCCTTCCTCTATATTTTATTAACACTCTAACCCCTTGTTAATACAGAATCAGTGTTGGATTTCTCCTCACTCAATCAACATTTGAATTGAGCTTTGGCTTGCTGTAGACCTTCTCTTAGGTTTACTTGCTGATTACATTTTCATTGCTTTTGTGGCCTGAATTCCCTGTCTTACCACTCTCCTTTTCATGCTGTAATTATATGATTATTAGGTACAACATAAAACTCTTCAAATTTCAAAAACCTCTCTTCCAATTGCTGAATATTTAGGACAGCCAGGTGGTAACTACTAGCAATGGGAGCACAATATCACAATTGTGCTATAGCTGGGTAGCATGTAGATTTGTAAATGTAGGTTTGTAGCAGAATTAAACACTCTGAAGATGTATTTATGACTTTGTGCTTTTGGCTGGGAGCCTCAGCAAGCAAGAACAGATATCTAAAGTTTAGGCACGCACTGCTTACAATTTACCAACCAATTATTCTAAATGTGTGTTCTTGACTGGTGATGCTCTATGGGAGAAGTACAAATTTAGAAAATTATACCTACAGTATTTTTCTCACACAGTCAATAGACACTCTCCTCCGATATTTAGAGCAAGCTACATGAGATCATCAAATCAGGTAGCATTTTTAGAGGGGGAAACAAAGTTAATGACCCCAATATTTACATATAGCCAGGGAGGGTGCTACGGATGTCCAGGACAGCAAAAGAACCTGGCAAGTCTGGGGACGTGGAGATCCTGCCAAACTTAATGTTAGGACTTCATTATCATTTTATTGATCCATTTCCCACCTGGCAGCCAGTCAAATTGATAGCCTAGTCAATAGCAGGAAAACCATTGTAAGGAGGACGTAGATGGGGACACTTGAGGAATGGTCTCCAGTAACCAGGAGAAGGGAGGGCCTGTGATTGGGGCTTGGAGGGATAAAGCTTTGACAATGCCACTTTGGGGGAGCAGGAAACCTGCTGAGCATTAGTGAATTTCCCAATTGCACTGAGAACCCAATTTAAATATATTAATGAAGTGTCCTGCTGTGGACACCACTGCAAATTCACCACTGCAAAAAAGACAATTGGCTTGCTCATGGTAGGTGAAGATTGCATTTCCCATGTTTAAATTGTTGACTGCCCCTTCCTTTAGCCCCTTGTGGGCAGATTAATATTGAGGCCAACCTTTCAGTTTGATAAATTTTCTTTGGAACCAGATGTTCAAACAACTTTTCAGCAAGTACAGAGACAGGGGGCAGGATTTTCTGATCATCGGGCAGGCGCGGTGGGTAGGCCCAGGAATTGCTGGGAAATAGGCTGCCGCCCATGATTGGCCCCGGGCTGCGATTTCATATTGGCTGGCCAATTAACGGCTAGCCAGCATGAAACATGCGCTGAAAGACCCAGTGCTGCCGGCATTGGGGTGGGAGGAGGGTGAGCGCTGAAGTCAGCGTGGGCGCGGGGGAGCGCGCTATGAAAGTTCCCTGAAGGCAGAAAGCTGCCTCAGGGAGCTGAAGAATTTTAAAGCCAAAAATAAACATTATGAAATTCCAAAAAAATTTCCACCCATAAGAATCACTCACCTAAACATATAAAAATTCTGCCCAAACATTTTTATTTTTTTTTAATTGATATCGGAAATCTCATCCCGTCCTTGGATGAGGTTTCCTCAAAGGTTCAAAGGCCGCCTGGCCAATTCGTCCACCCACCAAATGTAATGTTGGATGGGCAGCAAAAAATCCAGGTTAATTAATGGCCTTAATAGGCCTCTGAATTGTCGGCGGGCATGCTGCCAACTGTTGCACGTGCCCGCAGACCGAAATATCGGAAGAAGGGCAAGAAAAGAACAAAAGTGAAATGTCTGTGATAAAGTGGAGGGCAGGAATGTTTAAGTTACAAAAGTAATAATAGTATAAGGTGAAAGAAAGTAATGATGTGATAAATATAAAACAAAAGATTGAGGGTGCATTCTTCTATCTCCTCCTCATCCCTGTCTCGGCATATTGTGTTAGATTCATGACTTCCACTCATTCCATTCCACACGGTTATATCTCTCCCTTTGTCACCATACTTCTAATAGTTTGAATTCCAAGGATCACTGAGGAACATCTTGTGGACCAAGGTTTCAAAACGACTTATGTAGATGAAGTGATCTGAGTTAATGTGGATGAGTTACCAAGGGAAACCACTGAAGTAATAGTATAAGTGTGATTAACAGGCAATTATGGGAAGATCTTCTCTGTGAAATATATGAAGCAAAGTGGAACATCTTTAAGCACAGAGGCAATATGTGCTACTGGAGAAAAAAGAGATTAGTATAAAAAGAAAAGGTAGGTGGATTTGATCTATCAAAATGAATGAGCTTGTTGGGATAGTAGCCTTTCGTGTTCCTAATATAAATCTTATATTCTCACTGCGTATGGAGATGTAGACTGAGGTAATATTGTAGTTCAGCTATTAAATATAATGCATATAAATAATACATAAACTGTAATGCAACTTTAATATCTGTTGTAAAAACACAAACTATTAGAAATACAGAGTTGATCTGTCAGCATTAGTAAGGAGAAAAGCAGGTTAACTCCAATCGGCACACTTTACAATTTGAGTGACAAACTGAGCATTATTTATAGTGCTTAAGTGCTTATTAAGGGGGTTTAGATTTGATTAAACGCCACTATTTCAATTTTTTGTTCTGATTGGCTACTTAGTTATGAATAAGTTATGCATTAGTTGTAAAGCCCACAGCCAATGCATTAGGAGCAAATTAAACCATATTAAGCAAAAAAAATCACTTGAACAGCAACTGATTAATGAATGTAAAACAAATGCAAATGTTATTATAAAAGATGAGTTAATCTCCTGTACCGTTGTTCACGAGCTGAGGATTTAAAGAAAAACTGGCACGGGAAACCTTACTGCATGGAGAGCTCAGAATGCCCTGGAAGGGAGGGAATAGAGATGGAGTAGTTGGGACTGAAATTCAAGGAAGGAAACAGAGATAAAACTGAAGCACAGATCAGTCCAGGGGCAGGACTTTCCTGTTGCCTTCAGGAGCCTCCCGCCAGGCTCGAATTGGTGGTCAGAAGCCCTTACTGTGGGAAACAGTCACTCAGCTGTGATTTTCTCTGAATTGGCCAATTAGTGGCAAGAGGTAGAGCTTGCCATACAAAAAAGATGATGGGTGGGCACTTGAAGCTGGAAGGCCAATAGGAGACCTTCCAGCCTGAAATCGGCTGCAAGATGCCATTCAAGGTACTTGAGAAAGAGGGCACCCCAAGATGGAGGCATCTTCTCTCCAACCTTTTCAAAGTTAAAATAAGAAATGGCCTTTGCAGCTGGGGCCACCACAGTGGGGTGGGGCAAAGTCATCAATAGGACAGTCTGCAATGGTTGCTGAACCCAGGCAAGCAGAGAGAGGCTCCATGCCTACCTGGAGCCTACCCCCCTAGTCTGCCACCTGCAGTGTGCTACTGGCAGCGAAACTGTCCCACAGCACCTACAGGGGACTGGAGGCTGATGAAAAATCCTCATTGGCCTTCAACAATAATCCTCAGTCGGCCGTTAATTAGTTCAACTGACATTTGTCCGTGGGTAGCCCTGAGGTCCCCTCCACCCTGCCTCCAGAAAAATGGTGTGAATGTGGTGTGGAGCCAGGAAGCCAGCACGCCAGCAATGGAGCTATTTTTAGCCTGCCTTTGTTCCCTGCCCCAATGGAGGCTTAAGGTCCTGCTCCACTAAAGCATTGATGGGCTGGAAAAGGAGTGGAGGTTTGGTAATTCAACCTGTAAGTAGAGGTGTAGCAACATGCACACACTCTTCCTGCTATTTTATGCTTGTGAGAATATCATAATCTACCGAATACATAATTCACCATGTTTAAAGCAACACTGTTATCAAAAGCATTCTCAATGGAGAGCGTCATTGGGTCAGAGAATTTTTTCTACCATGTGATTTGGGGAAATGGTTTGTGCAATTTACTTGTCGAGTAATGGAAGTGGAAATTAACCAAACAGAAAGCTAAAAACACCGGAATTTAAAAATTAACCGAAAAGGATAAAGAAGAGTAAAAGTAATTCTAAGATTAAAATTGATGGACATTCATGATGAGGAGTATACTGATTGTCACTATAGACACAAAGGAAAACAAAAAAAAAACGTTCATTTGTATAACACCTTTCACACCCTCAGGATGTTCCAAAGCACCTTACAGTCAATGAAATACTTTTGAAGTGTAGTTAGTTCTTTTTTGTAAGTAATATGGCAGCCAATTTATGCACAAAAAGTCCCAGCAAAAAAAAAAAAGACAAAATAATTTATTTTAGTTCTGGTAGGCCAGGACAACTCTCATGCTCTGTTTCAAATAGTGCCATGAGATTTTTTACATCCACTTGAAATAACAGATTGGAGTTTGGTTAAACATCTAATCTGAAAGACAGCAGGCTGAATTTTGCCCTTGACGGGCGGGTGTGCCCGAACGACTCTGTGGCGGGTGGGCAGCCGACCGCCGCTGCCGAAACGGGCCCTGCCGCCATTTTACATGGGCAGGCCAATTAAGGCCAGCCCAGCGTGATGCCCGACGGGAAGCGCTACGCACTTTCTGTGCGGGCGGGGGGGGGGGGAGGAATTCCCCAACTGCGAGAGTGCGCATGCGTACGAAAGAGCGCACATCTCCCTGAGGCTAAGTGGTGCCTCAGGGAGATCGCTGAAAGCTGAAAGGTTGTGAAAGTTTAAAAATAGAAAAATAAAAAAAATCACTAACATGTCCCCCTCATGTGAAAATGTCACACGAGGTGGGACATGTTAATAAAGTCCACAAAAACTTTATTAAACTTTTTTGAAGACAAAATTAAACCTCATCCCGCCCAGTGGATGAGGTTTGTTTAAAAAAAATCACTTATCCGCCTGCCCGTTGGACCTGTGCGCTGAGCCGAAGTTCGCACGGGCTCCTCAAAATTGTCATCAATTGCTGACTTAAGGGCCTTAACAAGGCCTTTAATTAATGGCGGGCACGCATTGTACTGCATAGCGTGCCCGCCGACCTAAACATCGCTATGCTGCGCGCTAATGTCAGGACGCTCGCGTGATGTCAGCACGCGACATTTTAAGCGCTGACATGCGGGCTCCACCACCCGCACATCAGCCAGAAAATTCAGCCCAGCAGCTCCAAAGAAACAGTACCCCTTTAGTGTCATTCTGAAGTGTGAGCTCACTGAAACCTTTGGAGTAGGGCTGGAGCCTGCAACATTCTTAATCAGAGGCAAGAATGCTACTATCTTTTGTAGCATTCTTCGTTCAAAATATATTTTAAAAATTACATGTATTGTCTATCCTTTTTTTTTATTATTAACATTGCATGGACCTGGATTTTAATGCTGTCAGTATATTAACACATTTTTTATATTCACTATGTGTGACATAAAATTACATATTTTCAGATACACCTGATTTGATGGATTTGTAGTAAAGAAACATATTGTTAAATTCAAGTTACAGCCATGGTTCAAACATGGACAAAAGACCTGAACTCCCGAGGTGAGGTGAGAGTGACTGCCCTTGACATCAAGGCCACATTTGACAGAGTGTGGTATCAAGGAGCCCTAGCAAAACTGGAGTCAATGGGAATCAGGCGGAAAACTCTACGTTGGTTGGAGTCGTATCTAGCACAAAGGAAGATGGTTGTGGTTGTTGGAGGTCAGTCATCTCAGCTCCAGGACATCACTGCAGGAGTTCCTCAGGGTAGTGTTCTAGGCCCAACCATCTTCAGCTGCTTCATCAATGACCTTCCTTCCATCATAATATCAGAAGTGGCGATGTTCGCTGATGATTGCACAATGTTAAGCACCATTCATAATTCCTCAAATACTGAAACAGTCTATGTCCAAATGCAGCAAGAAATGGACAATATCCAAGCTTGGGCTGACAAGTGGCAAGTAACATTTGCGACACACAAGTGTCAGGCAATAATCATCTCCAACAAGAGAGAATCCAACCATCGCCCCTTGACATTCAATGGCATTACCACCACTGAATCCCCCACTATCAACATCCTGGGGGTTACCATTGACCAGAAACTGAACTGGACTAGCCATATAAATACTGTGGCTACAAGAGCTCCTGACTACCCAAAGCCTGTCCACTATCTACAAGGCACAAGTCAGGAATATGATGGAATACTCCCCACTTGCTTGGATGAGTGCAGGTCCTACGACACTGAAGGGGCTTGACACCGTCCAGGACAAAGCAGCCCGCTTGATTGGCAGCACATTCACAAACATTCACTCCTTCCACCAACGACACACAGTAGCAGCAGTGTGTGCCATCTACAAGATGCACTGCAGGAATTCACTAAGGCTCCTTAGACAGCACCTTCCAAACCCATGACCACTACCTCCTAGAAGGACAAGGGCAGCAGATAGATGGGAACACCACCACCTGCAAGTTCCACTCCAAGTCACTCCCCATCCTGATTTGGAAATATATCGCCATTCCTTCACAGTCGCTGGGTCAAAATCCTGGAACTCCCTTCCTAACAGCACTGTTGGTGTACCTACACCACATGGACTCAAGGTGGTTGAGTGGTGGTCAAGGTGGTTGAGAACACATGGTTCAAGGAGGCAGCTCACCACCACCTTCTCAAGGGCAACTAAGGATGGGCAATAAACGCTGGCCCAGCCAGCGAAGCCCACATCCCGTAAATGAATTTTAAAAAAAATCACGTTTTCTTCTTATCTAATTACTTCTAATTTTGTGGAATCCTCATAATTTATTAATCAACTTCAGAAGAATGTTTTGAGCTTGGAGAGTTGTAGGAAAAGATTCATTCAAATATGGGCCTTTATTGTGCTGGATCCAAGCTGCATCTTTCTACAAAGTGGATATCTTAGAGTAAACCAGTGGTTCAGTGAGTAAATGGATTATGCAGTGTGATACTAATCCACATATCACAATGAGATCCCAGGTTGAATAGGTCATCTACCTCAGTTGGCAGCGGTGTCATCACTAGTGCTCAATTAACATCATTTTCCTGAAGTTAAGGGCGGGGCTATGAGCCTGGGTTTTTGCTGGAAAGAAACATGTTGGGTGAAAGAATTGGGTACATTTGTGGTGCTTCCTAAGTGCAATTGTCATTGACACTCATTGTTTAGGCTGATGAACAATGGTCATTGTGTCATCGTGCTGAAAGATTAGCAGTGCTCTTGTGAACACAACTGGATCACAGCCTTCTGATAAGAAAGGGAAAGTTAATCCAGATTGTTAGGTTTCCAGATGGTCCTTTTAGTTCTTGCACTGATCCAAATCCATTTGCTTGAATCAATCGTACAGTAGTTAGTGTAGTTAATGCAGTTATGTATAATTGATAGCTGGTTCACTGGGGACAACAAAGAGTGTCTTCTGGTTATTATCTTTTGTTAGTTGTGGATACTTGCAATCAATAGTTAGTTCAAATAGGAATAGTAGATTTCCCCCAGCCAGTGGTAGCTAGCTGTAATTGATAGTTAATTCACCAAGAGAAAAGAATACAGATCTTTTGTTCCTAGTGTAAGACTAATTGTAATCAATAGGTAACGCACCAGGGAATGTTGAGATTCCCCTTCACTAGTTTCCTTGTCAGTGGTGGCCATTTGTAATCAATATTTAGCAAACTGAAGACATTTGTCTGCTCTGTTAATGGTTTTAGGTTGTGCAGAATTTTCTGTCAAGGGTAGGTAAGAAAAGATTGTATCTGCTACTTTGCTTTTTTTCCCGCCATTTAAAATTACCCAAACAACTCGAGATTAAAAAGTTGCATGTTTACACATTACGACAGTGAAGAGAATTCCATAAAGATAAAAACAAAAAGCTAAAAGCTACTGCGGATGCTGGAAATCCAAAACAAAATAAAAACAGAATCACCTGGAAAAACCCAGCAAGTCCGGCAGCATCGGCGGAGAAGAAATCAGTCAACGCTTCGAGCCCTCATGGCCCTTCAGCAGAACCTGTTTAGGTCACATTGTGTATGCCATGCATAGGACATTTCATATCATCAAAGCATTTGCCAGCTGATCAAAGTAAAACTATTTTGGCCTGCAAAGTATAATGTAAGAAAAAAGTGGGTATTAAAAATCCCAAATTATAATTTATCTTCATTCCAGCTCTGCTTGTTGAGAGATACAAATGAAAAATTTAAGTATATAGATATCCTCAACTGTTATACTATTCCAAAAGGAACACTTTCCACAGGTGCAAATGGAAAATTGGGCAATTCCAGCTAATGATTTTCAGTCCATTCAAATGAAAATTCATGGACAGAATATTGTAGACTAGGGATGTGCAATTCTCCAAAGTGGAAAATAAACCTTATGAAGTTGTGAATATTGTTAAAGCTTCAGATTTATTATTTGTTGCAGTCAATTAAATGCTTTCTAATATTTGTTTGGTAGTACAGAACTTGAGTATTGCTGAAAAAAGGAACATTTTTTATCAAAGCTTTTTGTCTTATACTCATCAGGACAATTCACAAGACTCTACTAGCATCAGGTGAACAACATATTTATACTGTATGAGAAGAGGGTACTGATTGGTTGGCAAGTGGGCTCTAATTGGTAGAGGTGTTGGCATGAAGAATACACCAGTTGATTGGTGCATTCACTCTAGGCCCAGCTCTCACAAACATCTTTGTTGCGTTCCATGAGAAACGTGTCTTCCTTGGAATGATACCCACCCTCCTACCCTTCCATATTTCCGATGTGTGGATGATACATTTGCTATATTTAAATCCGCAGCTGCATGTAATGATTTGTAATGATTTCTGATATGTCTTAATGGGCTCCATCCTGCGCTCAAATTCACCTTTCAAATGGAGCAGTCAATGAATTCCCTTTCCTTGACAAACGAGTTGAGAAATCTGCCAGGGGATTCTCTACCACAGTTTACCGTAAGCCTACCTTCACTGGTCAATACACGCATTGCAACTCTTACAGTTCCAAACACTATAAGATTGGCCTCATCGGTAAGCTCGTAAAGAGGGCCTGAGCTATTTGCTCACCATGCAAGCTTGATGCCGAAATAGGATGCATCAAAGACAAGGAGGAGGACGCAGGAGCAGGATAATGATCAGATCATTTTGTGCTGTAGATCATGCAAGCTCATGAACGGGCCCGAGGTCGTCACTTTCGGCCCTGAAAAGTGCACAGTCTACCTCAGGTTACCCTGGAAGGGCAAAAATTTGAGCAGTTTCATGCTGTTACTCTGCAGTAGCAACACGAGGTGGGATTTGCCACTAACAGTATGCTGCCGTCAAGCCAAAAAGATGTTCTGCCTATCACACGAATGAGTAATAAGGTGAATGAATTTCAGTGCCAGTATGATGCTAGGTATGTAGGCTGTACGTCCCAAAGAATGACTGATCATAGCAAACAGCATGTCCCTTCGGTTGCTCGCAGTGGGCAAGATACAGACTATATCCAACCAGCCTGTGCTTGCAAAATTCAAAACATAGGATGGCATTTCCCCAGATTTGCACTAAGTGCGGTATTGAGCGGGTAAAACAACATTGTACCCGTCGGTTGCAATGGCGGGTTTTCACACCGTATCATCCCGAATCCACCTCATTATTTATGCACTCCCGGGAAACACATTGTTTCCATTGCAGGCGGGCTCGCATTTGCCCACTCGCCATCACCCTGCCATTGGATCACGCTGGGTGCCATAGAAACATAGAAACTAAGAGCAGGAGTAGGCCATTCGGCCCTTCAAGCCTGCTCTGCCATTAAATATGATCCTCTATCTCAACGCCACATTCCCACTTTTTCTCAATATCCCCTGATGCCCTTAATATCCAAAAAATTATCAATTTCTTAATTGAATATACTCAGTGACCCGGCCTCCACAGCCTTTTGTGGTAGAGAATTCCACAGGTTGACCACCCTCTGAGTGAAGATATTTTTCCTCATCTCAATCCTAAATGGCCTGTCCCATATCCTGAGACTGGCCCCTGGTTCTAGATTCCCCAACCAGGGGAAACATCATCCCTGCATATAGTCCTCCTTTTCAGGTGCTGCAGCTGGGGACCCCACTACACTATCTCTTAAGAGAAAGAGAATCCGATCCATAGGGTTGTGGAAAAACTGCCTGAATGTAATTAAGGTGCAGTTCTGAGGGAGTATTGTATTTTCAAGGGTGTTGTCTTTTGGCTGAAGTAGGTTCCCTCAGCCCTCTGACGTGTACAAAAATATCTAATGGCATTATTTGAAGATGAGCACAAGACATTTCCTGTTGAGCTGCCAATATTTATCCTTCAAAGAATAGCACCAAAAACAGATTATGGACACTCCAGTTATATTATTGTTTGTGGAACTTAGCTGTTTTTTCCTGCAAAGCAACAGTGACTACTAAAGCCTGTGGCTACAGGAGCAGGTCAGAGGCGAGGAACACTGTGATGAGTAACCCACCTGATAACTCCCCAAACCCTGTCCACCATCTACAAGGCATGAGTCAGGAGTGTGATGGAATACTCCACACTTGCCTGGATGAGTGTAGCTCCCACAACACTCAAGAAGCTCAACACCATCCAGGACAAAGTAGCCCGCTTGATTGGCACCACATTCACAAACATTCACTCCCTCCATCCCCGATGCACAGTAGCAGCAGTATGTACCATCTACAAGATGCACTGCAGGAATTCACCAAGCCTCCTTAGACAGCACCTTGCAAACCCATGACCATTACCATCTAGGAGGACAAGGGCTGCAGACAGATGGGAACACTAGCACCTGGAAGTTCCCCTCCAAGTAACTCACCAACCTGACTTGGAAATATGTTGCCGTTCCTTCACTGTCACTGGGTCAAAATCCTGGAACTCCCTCCCTAACAGCACTGTGGGTGTACCTACACCACATGGACTGCAGCGGTTCAAGAAGGCAACTCACCAACACCTTCTCAAGGGCAACTAGGAATGGGCAATAAATGCTGGCCCAGCTAGTGATGCCCACATCCCATGAATGAATTTTTAAAAATATAATGAATTGACCATAAAGCACTACAGGATATTCTGAGGGCATGAAATGTGTCATATACATGCAAATTCTTCCTTTTCAATTAATCTTTGTGGCTGAATATGTAAAACCCCTTACTTTTCTAGATCTACCCACATGGACTGACCTTTACTCCAATGCCAAAAGCTAATTGCATACTTGTGAAATGTTTGATGGTACTGAAATAGGGAAGGATATATAATCAGTGAATTCAGCCAATGATTTGCAAGAAGACTTATAGCAGTAATGGTAGGCAAATAACAAATTAAATTTAATTCTGTTAAATATCAACCATGATATTTGATGAATGGAATTGAATGAACCAGGAAAACTCAGAAAAGGGACCTGGGAGTTGACTAGTTACAATCAATGTCAGATAGCTTATATCCTACCAGGATTATAAAAAGAAAGACACAGATTTATCTGACACCCTTCATGACCACTGGATGTCCCAAAGCACTTTACAGACAATGATGCCAGGTTTAATGGCGGCAGAGGCGGGGGAGATGGGGGAACCAATGCAGCGGGAGCTGAAAAGCTGGTTTCCCGACAGCGCTACATGATGGCGGGAACATGGCCTCCCGCGTGTCACTGCAGGTCGCCATTCTCACCAAAGACCAAGATGAAACCATTTTTCATCCCGTTAATGGAATGCAGATGAAAGCCTGACTGGAATCATTCCCCCTAAGCCCAATCAGCCACACCGCCAGTGGGTTTTCACGCTAATCCTGGGTGGAGACAGCCAATTGGCCTTGTTGCCTTGGGTGACCTTGGCGGGCGTCCTCTGGAGACCCGAGGCCTGGAGGGTCCCAGCTTCCTTTGGCTGTCCTGCTGTGGGGCAGCTGCTCCCTCTGTGGGCATAGAGGATGAAGCTAAAGGGGTCACAGGCAAGGGGGATTCAGAACAGTGGGACATTCTCAGAGAGTCCTGAGTGGAGGTCCCAGTGGTGCCCTTCAGCCACTCCCCCTTCTGGGTGCCTGAGGGCCCCTGTCTAACTCCTTGGGGGGAAGGGGAACCTGGAGGGTGGTCAAGGCATCCCGTCCCCCCTCTCGAGTAGCCACTGCAAAAGCTGACCCATGGCTACAGTGATGGAGTGTAGGTCTGCGCAGGAACCATGAGGAGTTCAGAAGTCCTAGGAGATGATAGAGTCTGTAACGAGGGGAGTAGCTAAGAAAAAGCTACCTGCATTTGAAAAGGCCAAAAACAAGTAACCAAATTCTGCAGGAATGCAGGGAGCTGGAGAATGTTCACAGGCATTGAAAGGTGAAATAGTACCTATAACAGTTGAAGTAGTTAAGAGGAGCTGCTTGAATTTAACAAGGATGAAGGTAGGTAAGTAGAGTTAAAAGATGTCCAGGAAGGACCAGTAAAATTTAAAACAGATCCAAAGGATGACCCGGAAATAATGATGGCAATACGTTTTTCCCAGAATTAAACAGGGAAAAGTCCAAAGGCTGGAAAAGAGACAGTGAGGGAGATGCCCCACTTAGTTGAAGGGCCTGAGAGAAGGCAAATTGGGAAAACAGGAAAGGTAAAGGTTGAAGATTTGCCTGAAGAATGGCTGGTAGAAACCTCCTTTCCAGATTTAAATAGGGACAAAGGGAGTTCCCAAACAGACAAGCAGATAGTGAGTGAGATGGCTCACCTAGTTGAAGAGCCACAAAGAAGTACAGCAGGAGCTGAACATCCACTTGGGGGCAGAAGTGTTCCAGTGAACATGGAACAAATTAGGGGAATACCCATTCCCAAGCCAAAGGAACGAGCTAATGAGTCAATGATCTGTTTAACAGATGGCTTCATGGCAAATTTAAATGGGGGCCAGGGAAGTTCCCAAATAGACCACGAAAAAGTGAGGGTGATGCCCCATTTAGTTGAAGAGCAACAAGCCAGTACAGCAGGAGCCAAACATCCACCTGAGGTCAGTAGTGTTCCAGCAGACCTAGGGCAGTTAAGGCAAAAACCCATTCTCAAAACAAAAGAGGACAAGGGGAACAGTGAGGATTACAGTGAGACGTGGGTGAGACTCACATTGAATCCCTGACTGTCCGACTTACAAACACAGAAATACTGGCAAAATTGGACTCCATATTCATCACCTAAATGAAGAACAGTGGGGATACTTAACCGGGCTCTTCACTGCATTCAAAAGCCTCTGTAGAGGCAAGCCAGGCCGTACCACTGTAGCGCCGCATGACGTGGATGTGGGAGAGACCCCTTCCATAAGGCAACATCCCTATCATCTGGGTCTAGAAAAGCTGGCCCAGGTTCGGGAGGAGACTAACTACATGTTGCAGCACCAACTAATAGAGCCTTGCAGCAGTATCTCGAGCCCTTCAGGTGTGCTCATGCCCACACCAGATACTAAACTGGAATCCCTACATGAGGCAGGCAAGCCGCCAGGACCTGACGGCCTGCATCCAAGGGTTTTAAAGGAAGTGACTGCAGAGATATGGAAGCATTGGTCTAAATATTCCAGAACTCATTGGATTCTGGGATGGTCATGTGGCCCATTAATGAGTTGGAAAACTGTTAATGTGACGCCCCTATTCAAGAAGGGAGGGAGACAAAAAGCAGGAAACTATAGGTCAGTGAGCTTATCTGTAATTAGGAAAATGCTAGAGTCAATTATTAAGGAAAAAATAGCAGGATATTTAGAAAAGCTTAATGCAATCAAACAGAGTCAACATGGTTTTGTGAAAGGGAAATCATGTTTGACAAATTTGCTGGACTTCTTCAAGGATATAACAAGCAGAGTTGATAAAGGGGAACCGGTAGTGTGGTGTATTTGGATTTCCAGAAGGCGCCACATTTCAATAAGGCGCCACATAAAAGGTTATTGCACATGACAGGAGCTCACGGTAATGGGGGTAATGTGTTAACATGGATTGAGGACTGGTTAACACACAGAAGACAGAAATTCAGATTAATGGGTCTTTTTCAGATTGGAAAGACGTAACTAGTGGAGTGCCACAAGGATCAGTCCTAGGGCCTCAATTATTTACTAACTATATTAATGACTTGGAGGAGGGGGTCAGAGTGTAATGTATCCAAATTTACTGATGATACAAAAATTGATGGGAGGGCATGTTGTGATGAGGACTTAAGGAGTCTGCAAGGGGATATTAATAGGTTGAGTGAGTTGGCAAAAACTTGGCAGATGGAGTTAAATTAGGAAAGTGTGAAGTCATGCACTTTGGTAGGAAGAATCAAAAGGCAGACTATTTAAATGGAGAGAGACTCCAAAAAGCTGCAGCACAGAGGGATCTGGGTGTTCTTGTGTATGAAACACAAAACATTAGCATGCAAGTGCAGCAAGTAAGTCAGAAGGCAAATTGAATTTTGGTCTGTGTTGCTAGGGGGTTGGAGTTTAAAAATAGGGAAGTCTTGTTACAGGGTGTTGGTGAGGGCGCAACTGGAGTACTGTGTACAGTTTTGGTCCCCGTATTTAAGAAAGGATATACTGGCATTAGAGGCAGTTCAAAAGACATTCACTAGGCTGATTCCTGGGATGAAGGGGTTGACTTATCAAGAACGGCTAAACAGGTTAGGCCTTTATTCATTAGAGTTCAGAAGAATTAGGGGTGAACTTATTGAAATGTACACGATTCTGAGGGGGCTTGACAGGGTAAATGTTGAGAAGATGTTTCCACCAGTGGGGGAATCTTGAACCAGGGGACATAATTACAGTATAAGGGGACAATCACTTAAAATTGAGATGCGAAGGAATTTCTTCTCTCAGAGGGTAGTGAATGTCTGGAATTCTCTACCCCAGAGAGGTTTGGAGGCTAGATCACTGAAAGTATTTAAAGAGGAGGTAGATAGATTTTTGAAATATCAGGGAGTTGAGGGTTCTGAGGAGCTGGCACAAAAGAGGAGTTGAGGATTGGGGCAGATCAGCCAAGATCTTATTGAATGGCAGGGCAGACCTGAGAGGCCAAATGGCCTACTCCTGCTCCTATTTCTTATGTTCTTAAGTTCTTGGTAATCAGATTGATACAAGTCCCTGGGTTGGAGCAGATAAATTCACAGATTACAAAGGTGGACAGTGAACAGTTAAGCTTGATAAGAGCAACTCAGCCCTACAGTCAAAAGAATTTGCATTTGCAGAGTGAGAAAGACAGAATACCCCTACAGGAAACAAAGAACAGCTTGACTGGTACTAACAACCTGGGTGATAACCGCCTTGTAAAAACACAAGACCCTTTAGACAATACATAATCGGGATTTGCAGAGGCACTGAGTTCTGAAATCAATATCTTCACTTATGCCTAACCCCAAAAGAGAAAAAAAGCAGAACTCTAATAGTCTTTCCCCAATGAAGACGGGTTTTGAATGTAATTAGATCACCTAAACATTACCCACATCGTGGGAAAGGACAATGTCATTGCTGACACCCTATCCCGAGTTTCATCCTCAGAAATGCAGCAGGGAACTGACATTGCACCTGCTAACTGTATGTTTGACTTGCCAGTGTGAATGAGAGAGTGAATGTTTCCCTCTTTACTTCTTTGTTTTCTTTTGCAAGACCACATTAAAAAAAAATGAAACAGAATTAATTTTTTCCCCAGAGGGCTAAAGGACTGTTATGTGAAAAAGACATGAAGAGGAATCCAAAACTGTACGTATCAAAGCTTTATTCTTGTTTTGTTACTTTTTAAATGGACTTCTTCTGAACCACAAAATGGGTGCCACATGACTCAAAAGATTGGCCATCTGTTCTGGAAGGTTCCAACAGGGTCTGCAAGAACAAACGAGTTCCACTCCCATCTTTGTAGACTCTCACGCCCCATTTTAAGACCGCATTATAATCATGAAACTAGATGACTAACAGATGAACTGACTCCCCCAGCCAGGCTGATAACAAAGACAAAGACATCAAAACTCACTATACCTGAAGAAGTGTTAACAGCTAACGTTTCGCTCCTAAAAGAACATTTGGATTTCAGCCAGGAGCACAGAACCTGCATGCGAGGCTGCAATTAACTCATTAATGGGCCACATGACCCCATACTGCTAGCCTTTTGGATTGTTTAAAGTATATTTCTAGCCTCACAGTTCAGCCTGCTGTTTTAACACCAACTAGAAAGAACTCCAGCAGCCCAGCTAACCAAACAGCTGGCCACCATCTCTCAACTCCTCGAAGCCTGTTTGAGTTTAAAAGTCTCTAAGTGATCTAAGCAGAGAAAGCCCCTCGTGATGCAGCAACATTCGCTTCAAGGATTTTCATGTTGCTGTCTCTAACTAAGAATACATATGGGCTGAACTCCGCCACTTTTCAAAAGGACAGGCAGGAAGGAAAGGGTGGTGGGGTAGCTTTGTTAGCACGAGATGGAATAAGTACAATAGCAGGAAATGATCTTGGATCAGAAGATGTAGAATCCATATGAGTGGAGGTAAGAAATAACAAGGGGAAGAAGACACGGTTGGTAGTAGTCTATAGGCCCCCCAACAGTAGCTATACTGTAGGACAGAGATTAAATCAAGAGATAATGAGGGCATGCAAAAAAGGCAGTACATTAATCATGGGTGACTTTAATCTTCATGTAAATTGTGAAAATCAAATTCACACAGGTAGCCACGAGCAAGAATTCATAGACTGTGGGCTGAATTTTCCAAGAATTGCACTAAGTGTGGTAGCGGGGGGTAAAATGGAGTCCTACCCGCCCATGAAAATGGTCGGTTTTTACGCCATATCTTTCCGGGCACGCCTCATTATATATTCAATCCCATGAAACATGCCGTTTCCATGGTGAGTGGACTCTCATTCGCCCACTTGCCATCGCCCCGCTGTTGCAACACACCGGCCGCCATCTTTAAAAGGCAGCCACCATAAAAGTGCTCATTGCCACCAGCTCACAACTGCTGCCTGGGAGATGTGGCCAGCAAAGGAAAAAAGACTGCAGCCCCCCGTTCAACGACAGGTCCCTCAAGTGACTGCTGGATGCTGTGGAGGCCTGCCGGAATGTGCTGTACCCAAGCTCTGGCCACAGGATAGGTAACAATGTCACCTACACGGCTTGGGAGGTGGTGGTCAGTGTGAATGCCCTTCAGAGGAGGACAGCCACCCAGTGCTGGAAAAAGATGAATGGTCTCCTCTGTTCCGCCAGGGTATGTAACACTTTTCATCACAGCCAACTCGCACACTCACAAACCCATCACACGTCCACAGGGCCCTCACTCATTGCCAGTGTAAGGCACATCACCATTCACTCTTTTACACTCACCGTCATTGTCCTCATCCTGTCCATGGGACAACTCACCACCCACACAGACCAGGCATACTTATCATCTGGCCCGGCAGGTGTGATACGCTTTCCCCATCTCTATCCATGCAGGACAAACTGGCTTGCAACAGAAGGGAAAGGTCGCAGACAGGTGGAGGGATGCTGGAAATCAAAGTTCTCACAGAATTTGAAAACAGAGCCTTCCACCTGGCCGGCGAGGATCTGGACCGGTCCTGTGCTGACGGTGAGGTCGACACTGCTCTACCAAGTGAGGACCCAGCAGTGCAACATCCATCAGACAATCAGTGAGTGATGTGTCCTCCTTCACAGGCCGCTGCCATGCACTAATTATCTCCCCTTGCTTTTGCAGGCACATCTGGGAAGCAGCCGAGAGAGTTCATGACACAGAGCCTCCAAGCAAGCTCCGAAGAAACCTCTGAAGAGGAATCTGAAGGCATCTTCCCTGAAGTCCTATCACAGCGCTCACCCACACCCTCCACCGGTGCAGAGACACACATCTCGGTGGGACCTAGCTTTTGAGTAGCCTCGGGATCACAATTTGATGAGCACATCGCACTTTCTGATCCACAGCAGGTGGAGGCAGGGACTTCCCAAGTCCCCGGCACTCGGAGGACTGCTGGAGGTCAGAATGTTGCTGAGTCCAAGTCAGATGACGAGCCTTTGAGCTCAGTCATGTCACAGTTGCTGGAGCTGCAAAGGCAAGCTAAGGAACAACAGGAAGGGATGTCTGCAGCACTCCTCAGATTGCAAGGCACAGTAGAGGAGTCCGTCCGTCTTCAGGCTGAGGTGATAGCGCCGGCATTGCAACACACTGAGGTCAGCATTGGCAGGATGGTGGTGGCCATGGAGACCTTGGTCCAGGATGTGAATTATTTCTGCACAAGATAAAAGGCAGGTGGCTCACTTCAGGGTCTCTTTCCTGTGCTCTGTGCGGCCTTCAGACCACAGTGATGTTCCAGCCTCACACTCCCTGGAAACATTACCGATGCCTGCACCTCAGCGGTGCTGGTCATTGCTGCCGGAATGTAGTGGGCAGGTGCCACAGAGTTCTCTTATTCTCTCTGTGTGCTCTCAGCACCTTTAAGGTGGGGCTGTCCCCCATCTCTTCAGCATCTGCGACCAGTGATGCTGTGCATCAGCTCCTGAAGGGCTGAGGTGCTGAAGACGGATACAGCATCAGGTGCGTCTAGGTTTCATGGCTGCGTCTCTGAGATGGCCCCGATCATGAAGCGTAAGTGAGCTGCCCTCAGCCAGACAGGAGGCAGACATTCTCAGAAGCCATGTGAAGATCTATGGAGTGTCCTCACTGCATGTTGTCATCATCCTCCTGCGACTAAGCGACTATTAGGGCCGCTGCTGCATCTCCATGATAGGAGCATTTTCACAGAGGTTATTGGCCCTGCCGCAAGCCAGACTGGAGCCAAACGTTCATAACTGCGATGTGAGGATCTATGAGGGCACCTCACTGCATGCCGTCATCACCCCCCACAAATCTGGCAGCTATGAGGGCCTTTCAGTTGTGCTGGCCTTGTCTAGCCAATGCGAGAGCCTCATACCCATTGTCGCCACCACTGAGGAACCCCTCATCCCCATCAGCATTCTCCTCATTGAAGGAGACAAGCAGCTCCTCCATCTCCTCCTCAGCCAGCTCCTCACCCTGTCACAGCAGACGATGACGATGTGTGATACCCTCTGTGTACTTTATTGCAGGGCTGCACCAAACTGATCCAGGCACCACTATCACATCTTCAGCATCCCAATGGTCTGCTCCACCAGGTTGCAAGCTGCTGCATGAGCCTCATTTTCGTGTCGCTCTGCTGCAGTCTGAGGCTGCCAAATGGGTGTCATCAGCCACGGCCTCTGCGGGTAGCCCTTGTCCCCAAGAAGCCATCCCTGCAGCCTCTGTGGACCGTGGAAGACTGCAGGGATCTGCGAGTGACTCAGGGTGTAAGCGTCATGCACACTCCCTGGAAACTGTGCGTATACCTGCAGGATGCGTTTCTGGTGGTCGCGTACCAATTGCACGGTCAGTGAGTGGAAGCCCTTGCGGTTGATGAAGTCCACTGAGTGTAGCGATGGAGACCTGAGCACCACATGAGTGCAGTCAATCACACCCTGCACCTGTGGGAATCCCGAGATCAGGGCAAATCCAATGGCCCTTGTATCCTGGCTGTCCCGGTCCCGGGCAAAATGCACAAAGTTGTGTGCCATGGAGAAGATCGCATCCGTGACCTCATGGATGCAATTGTGGGTGATGGATTGTGAAATCCCACAGAGGTCACCTGTGGAGCCCTGAAAGGAGCCACTGGTATAGAAATTGAGCGCCACAGTCACTTTCACAGCCACTGGCAGTGGATACCCTCCATGTCCCCTTGGCACCATGTCTTGCAGTAAGTGGCAGATATGAGCCACCAGGTCCCTAGACATGGGCAGTCGTCGATGACACTGGTTCTCAGTCATCTGCAGGAATGGGAGGCGGCATCTATAGATCCTGGGTGTTGCTAGGCGCTGACCAGCCAAGGCTCGCTGTTGCTCCTGGGCAGCGTGTGTGGGAGCCCCTGCTGCCCCTTCTTCATGAGGTTGCTGCTCCTGACTTTGCACAGCCAGGAGCCTCAGTCACTCTCTCCTCAATTTTCTACGCTCTCTGTAGGCCATCAGGCATACAGCTAGGTCACCAGGATCCATGATCCTGACGTGGTCCTCCTGCAGCATGAAAGAGAGAGAGACGTGTTTATTATGGCTGTACTTAGCACATTTCCTGGCTCTGTGTAACCACTTCTTAATGTTTCCCAGAGAGTGCTGGTCACTCCTTGGATGGCCAGAGATGAGTGTGCTGCATGGCTGCCCTGTCAACCTGCGACATGGGGGACACTGGTCCCAACCGGGATGCTGTGATTGCAAGGGGCTGTGAGCACCTCCAGCAGTGACTGATACATGGCCAGTGTTAGCGAGGAGATTGTACAATGTGTGCAGTCCAACTGCTCCGCGGTCCAATGAAGTGTTGGCGGAATCCAAGTCTGTGCTGGGGGTGGGTGTGGGGGTTGTCGGTGGGGGGGGGGGGGGTGGGGGGAGGGGGGCGGGGTGGTAACGTATGGAGTGCTTGGTGGCCCTTTGGTGCCTCCATGTTGCTTGCATGGATGGGCAGTCTAGGAGCCTGACCCCAAGCAAATCACTGTGGCTGCGCCTGATCTGCCTCAGTTGCGGAGGCATGGTCAGTTTATACAGGTGTCCCTAATGCGTGGTCACTTCCCTCGCTTACCCTGTCACCCACCTGTGCCAGGACAGCACTTGATCCTCCCCTCAGCAGTCACCTGCGAGGCTGGCCAGCACTTGCCCCTGGACACGCCTACGCCTCAGCAATCATCTCTGAAGGTGGCCAGCACTTGCCCCCAGACACCCCACCCCTCAGCGGGGCCAGGCACCTGTTTCCCCACCCCCTAGTGCCCTGAAGCCTGCCGTGGAGAACGCTGCTGTTCATTCACCTCAGTTCCCCAAAGTGATGG
This sequence comes from Cetorhinus maximus, assembly GCF_964194155.1. NCBI lineage: Eukaryota > Metazoa > Chordata > Chondrichthyes > Lamniformes > Cetorhinidae > Cetorhinus > Cetorhinus maximus. The sequence goes on from NC_135879.1 coordinate 194,447,436, forward strand.
CTGCCAAGTGTATGTCACCTACGTGCTGTTGTGAAATGCGTTGTTGTGCTTTCCCTCGGACGTGGACGGATGATATGGCAGGGTTCCAGGAGCCTGGCGGGATGGTCTTTTAATTATATGCTAATGTATTTCAATTAGCTCCCTGCTGCCTGATGGTGGGAAACACGGCCCACCATCAGCGGGCTGAGCGGAAGTCGCAACCTAATTCACGCCTTCATGAAGTGGGCCCCGCCATATTTTCCGTGTACATCACCTATCATTCCCACCGCCAGCCAGGCTCGGAAAATTCCACCCTGTCTTTGGGATAGTTTCCTAGGACAATATGTTATGGATCCAACTAGGGGTCAGGCTATTTTAATCTGGTAATGTGGAAAGAGGCAGGTTTAATAAATTATCTCAGAGTAAAAGATCCCCTAGGAAACAGTGACCATAACATGGTAGAATTTAGCATTCAGTTTGAGAGTGAGAAACTTGGATTAAAGAAAACTGTGCTTAACTTTAATAAAGATATTTACAAAGGAATGAGGGTAGAGTTGGTTGGAGTGGGCTGGGAAATGAGTTTAGCAGAAAAGATGGTTGATGAACAATGGCTGAGGTTTAAGAAAATAATTCATGACTCACAGCAAAGTTGATGAAGGGGAGCCAGTGGATGTAGTTTATTTGGACTTTCAGAAGGCTTTCGACAAAGTCCCACATAAGAGATTGGCGTGTAAAATTAAAGCGTATGGGATTGGGGGTAGTGTATTGAGATGGATAGAAAACTAGTTGGCAGACAGGAAACAAAGAGTAGGAATAAACAAGCCTTTTCCCGAATGGCAGGCAGTGACTAGTGGGGTACCGCAGGGATCGGTGCTGGGGCCCAAGTTATTCACAATATATATTAATGATTTAGATGAGGGAATTAAATGTAATATCTCCAAATTTGCGGATGACACAAAGTTGGGTGGGAGAGTGAGCTATGAGGAGGATGCAGAGATGCTTGAGTGTGATTTGGACAAGCTGAATGAGTGGGCAAATGCATGGCAGATGCAGTATAATGTGGATAAATGTGAGGTTATCCATTTTGGTAGCAAAAACAGGAAGTCAGATTATTATCTGAATGGCTATAAATTGAGAGAGGAGAATGTGCAAAGAGACCTGGGTGTCCTTGTACACCAGTCACTGAAGGTAAGCATTGCAGGTGCAGCAGGTGGTAAAGAAGGCAAATGGTATGTTGGCCTTCATAGCCAGAGGATTCGAGTACAGGAACAGGGATGTCTTGCTGCAATTGTACAGGGCCTTGGTGAGACCACACCTGGAATACTGTGTGCAGTTTTGGTCTCCTTATCTGAGGAAGGATGTACTTGCTATGGAGGGAGTGCAGTGAAGGTTTACTAGACTGATTCCTAGGATGGCGGGACTGACATACGAGGAGAGATTGAGTCGATTAGGATTATATTCGCTGGAGTTCAGAAGAATGAGGGGGGATCTCATAGAAACCTATAAAATTCTAACAGAACTAGACAGAGTAGATGCAGGAAGGATGTTCCCGATGGTGGGGGAGTCCAGAACCAGGGGTCACAGTCTGAGGATATGGGGTAGAACATTTAGGACTGAGATGAGGAGAAATTTCTTCACCCAGAGAGTGGTGAGTCTGTGGAATTCGTTACCACAGAAAGTAGTTGAGACCAAAACATTGTATGTTTTCAAGAAGGAGTTAGATATAGCTCTTGGGGCAAAAGGGATCAAAGGGTATGGGGAGAAAGCAGGAGCAGGCTATTGAGTTGGATGATCAGCCATGATCATAATGAATGGCGGAGCAGTCTCGAAGGGCCGAATGGCCTACTCCTGCTCCTAGTTTCTATGTTTATGTTTCTATATATCCCAGTGAGGAAATGGGAGGCAATGGCGTAGTGATATTATCACTGCATTAGTAAGCCAGATGCCTGGGCTATTACTCTCAGGTTCAAATCCCACCACAGTAGCTGATAGAATATAAATTCAATTAATAAATCTGGAATATAAAGCTAGCCTCAGTAATGGTGATTATGAAACCATTGCTAGTTGTTCTAAAAACCCATCTGATGCACTAATGCTATTTAGGGAAGGAAATCTACCCACCCTTACCTGGTCTGGCCTACATGTGACTCCAGACCCACAGCAATGTGGTTGACTCTAAACTGCCCTCTAATAAGGGCAATTAGGGATGGGCAATAAATGCTGGCCTGGCCAGTGATGTCCACATCCCAAGAATGAATCAAAAGAAGGATTCTAGGAAGGGGATAAACTAACCATGGTTAACAAAGGAAATTGGGAATGGAATCAAAATGAAAGAAAAAACATACAATGCAAAGATTAGTGTTAAACCACAGGATTGGGAAAGTTTTAAAAACCAACAAAAAATGATCCAAAAAAAAATAGAGGGAGAAAATAAAGTTTGAGGGTAAACTAGCAAGTAATATAAAAATGGACAGTAAGAGCTTCTTTAAATATATAATAAAAGGAGAGGCCAAAGTGAACAGAGACACCTTATGTGGGGGAACAATCAGGGAGGGAGAAGTTGAATAAATACTTTGCATCACTCTTCTCAGTAGAAGACACTAATAGCATTCCAAAAATACTAAATAATCAAGGGGCAAAAGCTGGGGAGGAAATAAATACAATAACTATCACTGGTGAAAACTAATGTGGCTAAAGGCCGCTAAGTCCCCTGGACATGATGGGTTGCATCCTAGGATATTAAAGGAAGTAGCTACAGAGATAATGGATGCACTGTAGTAATCTTCCAAGAAATCTTCAATTCTGGAATAGTCTCAGAGGATTGGCAAACTGCCAATGTAACACCCTTATTCAAAAAGGGAGGGAGACAAAAAACAGGTAACTAAACGCCAGTTAGCTTAACATCTGTCACTGGGAAAATGTTGGAGTCTATTATAAAGGATGTAATAGCAGAGCATTTAGAAATGTATAATCTAATCAAGCAGAGTCAGCATGGCCCCAAGAAGGGGAAATGATGCCTGACAAATTTATTAGAATTCTTTGAGGAGGTAAGAAGCAGGATAGATAAAGGGGAACCAGTAGATGTCATTAATTTGGATTTCCAATAGGCATTCAATAAGGTACCAAACATAAGGTTACTTAATAAGATAGGAGACCATGGTGCTAGGGTTGGATCGAGGAATGGCTAACTAATAGAAGACAGAGAATTGGGAAAAGGGGGGCATTTTCAGGATGGCAACCTGTAACTAGAGGAGTGCTACAGGGATCAGTGATGGGCCACAATTATTTACTATATATATTAATGACTTGGATGAGGGAAGTGACTGTACTATCGCCAAGTTTGCAGATGACACAAAAACAGATGTGAGGGCAAGAGTTGAGGATGACACAAAGAGCCTATAGAGGGATATAGAAAGGTTAAGTGAGTGGGCAAAAACTTGGCAGATGGAATATAATTTGGGAAGATGTTAGGTTATGCACTTTGGCAGGAAGAATAAAGGAGCTCAATATTGTTTAAGTGGAGAAAGACTGCAGAAAGCTGCAGAAAGAGAGATTTGGGGGTCCTCGTGGATGAATCACATAAAGCTAACATACAAGTTCAGCAGGTAATAGGGAAGGTGAGTAAAATGTTGGCCTTTATTTCAAAGGGAATGGAGTATAAAAATAGGGAGTATTGCTAAAACTATACAAGGCACTAGTTAGACCTCACCTAGAATACCGTGAACAGTTTGGGTCCCCTTATCTAAGGAAAGATATGCTGGAATTGGAGGCAGTCCAGAGAAGGTTCACTCAGTTGATCCTGGGTATGGAGGGATTTTCTTATGAGGAGAGTTTGGGTAGGTTGAACCTGTACTCTGGAATTCATTACCGCAGAGGACTGTAGAGGTTGGGTTGTTAAGTATATTCCATAAGACATAGGAGCAGAAATTAGGCCATTCGGCCGATCGAATCTGCTCCGCCATTCAGTCATGGCTGATAAGTTTCTCAACCCCATTCTCCCACCTTCTCCCCGTAACCTTTGATCCCCTTACCAATCAAGAACCTAACTATCTCGGTCTTAAATACACTCAATGACCTGGCCTCCACAGCCTTCTGTGGCAATGAATTCCATAGATTCACCACTCTCTGGCTAAAGAAGTTTCTCCTCCTCTCTGTTCTAAAAGGTCTTCCCTTTACTCTGAGGCTGTGCCCTGAGATAGACAGATTTTTAATCAGGAAGGGAATCAAGGGTTATGAGGAAAAGGCAGGAAAGTGGAACTGAGGATTTATCAGATCAGCCATGATCGCATTGAATGGAGGAGCAGACTCGATGGGCTGAATGGCTTACATCTGCTCCTACGTCTTATGGTCTTGTGGTAACTGTAATAATTTAGTTAAACACATTTTCTCTTTTTTAAAATTCATTTTATGGGATGTGGGCTTCACTGGCCGGGCCAGCATGTATTGCCCATCCATCATTGCCCTTGAGAAGGCGGAGAAGGCAGTGGTGGTGAGCTGCCTTCTTGAACTGCTGCAGTCCAACCGCTGTGCCCCTGCTGACCTGGAAATAAAAATGACACGGGATGATGTTGGAAGTTCCACCTGACGTCATCCCACGTCATTTTACGTGTCGGCGAGCAGGCCCTGCCCCTGCTCGCTGGCCGGAAGATCCTGCCCTTTATTTGCAGCCACTGAGCCAACTTAGTATCTAGCTTGCTACATTCCTCTGGATCCCATGAGCTTTTACTTTTTAACCAGACTGCCAGGTGGGACCTTGTCGAACGCTTTGTTAAAATCCATGTAGATCACATCAACTGCATTACTCTCATCAATCCTCCCTGTTACTTCCTCAAAAAATTCAAACAAATTAGTCAAACAGGATGTCCCCTTAACAAATCTATGCTGACTGTCCTTGGTTCATCCTGTCCCTCAGAATTGATTCCAATAATGTGCCCATGACCAAGGTCAGACTGACTGGCCTGAAATTATGCAGTCTATATCTCGCTCCAATTTTAAACATAGGTACAAAATAGCAGACCTCCAATCCTCTGGGACCATGCCTGTATGCAGTGAGGATTGGAAAATGATGGTCAGACCTTCTGTTTTTCCCTCCCTGGCTTCTTTTAACAGCCTGCAGTACATACCATCCGGCCTTGGTGATTTATTCACTTTCAAGGATACTAATCCCGTTAACACTTCTCTCCATCTTTTTATCATACCTAATACTTCACGCTCCTCCTCCTTAACTACAATAGCAGCATTATCCACATCTTTTGTGAAGACAGGCACAAAGTATTCATTAAAAACCACGCCCACAACCTCTGCCCCCACACATAGGGCAGGATCTGCTGGTCGGAGAGCGGGTGGAACTCCCGACGTCATCCAATGTCATTTCCATTTTCAGGTTGACGGGGGCGCAGCCGAGTCGGATGTATGCCCACTGACTTGTCAACGGCCTATTAAGGCCATTAGAAAACCAATTCAGCTCATTAATGGACCTGCGTGTCCAACCTTAAGGTTGGCGGGCAGGCCGGGGGCCCAGGCGGGCGTGTGAAAAAACATGAAACCTCATCCACTGATGGGATGAGGTTTCATGGGGTTATTTAACTTTTAACGAATGGTTTAAATAAAAGTTATGGACATGTCCCAACTCATGTGACAGTGTTGAAAGTTGAAAATCTGAGACGAACTCCCTGAAGCAGCACTTAGCCTCAGGGAGATCTATGCTCTATTTTGCGCAAAAAAGCGCAGTCCCAGCTGAGGGAATTCCACCCCCCCCCCACCCCCCACCTGCACAGGGAGCGCATAGCTTAATTGGCCCGCCCATGTAAAATGGCGGCGAGCCCCCAATCGGGGCCGCAGAATGAGAACCCGCCTGCTCACACTCCTGCTCGTCCCAACGACGGGGGGAAAATTTTGCCCGTAGGTTACCTTTTTGCTCTTTTGTGAGCCCTACTCTTTCCTCAGTTGTCCTCCTACTCTTAATGTATTGGTAAAATGTCTTTAGGTTCTCCTTGATTTTGTTCATGGCTTCAGCAGCGTAACACCGATTCATGATGAGCTGTAAATAGTTTTGTTGTATATAATAAACCTGTTATTGTTTTGGGCATTCCAAAATCTCAGTAATCATTCTGAAGCTGGACCAACCAACATACAACATGGTGGCAGCAGTGATGGATCCCAAAACACTGAAAATTCAACCTTAAAGAAGATTAAATGTCAGACTTGTAAAGAGGTGCCCAAACTGCAGAACTTTGTAAAACGCAGTTGAAGAATTCTAAAACTGCTCCATAGATTCAGTAGAGGCAGGAGGTTGGAAAGTCAACTTTTAAAGTTCTTATATTGGTCTATGAAGGCAATCACGATCCAGCAATTGTAGGCTTTGAGTCGGAGGACCAAGCAAATATCATGAACCTGTGAGAAACCCTTTAAAAGGGCTACAAAATAATCAATTTTAATGGCGCACTTGGCAGGCAGCACTGGTAAGACCAGATCCCAAGCAAGGGTGGATTTTAGTAAACCCTAGAGTCAGGGTCCGAGGTCAGCACTATTACACACGGCAACTGCAAGCCAGCACAAAACAGAATAAAAATAATGGTTGCAAATACTGAATACTTCAGGGGAAGAGAGCGAAAGATTATTGAATAACTTAAAGCAAAGCAGCTTCTAAAGGCTTCACAGCATTCAAGAAATCAATATCAAGTCCAGCTGAGCAAACCCCCGTGGAGAGACAGTAACTGCAGTGGGTCTCAGTCAGAGACTGAACAATGCAGGGAAGCTTCAAACACTGAAAGGAAAATTTAGAACTTTAGGTAAACCACCTAAAAGCTGAGAAAAAGATAAAGTTATGCTACCTGAACGGTTTGGTGACATGGAAGGAACAAATCAACCTCAAAATTGGGGACTTTGGAGAACAAGATTCTTGAGATTCAGAATTACTTCAGGATCAGCTAACATGTCTGAATCTGAACAAGTTAACACATTACTTTATTTCATAGGAACACTAGCAGATGATGTTATTTCAAGACAGGGCATCACTAAGACCTCTGATCAATTTAAAGACTTCAATCTGAGGAGCAATAAGATTCCAGAAAGGGCCAAATTCAACCAAATGGTCCAGAAACCAGGTGAACCAGCCAATGCTTTTATTAATGACCTTTACATGCTGGTTGAAAGATGTGAGTATAGATACCTAAAACCAGAATTAATATGAGACGGTATTGTAGTTGGTCTTACTAATGAATCCCTATTAGGCTTATTGCAATCTAAGTAAGACCTCACCTTGGGGAAAGCTACGTTTAAATGTCATGGACCGAGGTATGCTCTCAATGATCCGTCTTTCTTTATGACACATATGATTGAGCTGCACCAATCTGTGTACTCTTTTACTTTTCTAATGATTCCATTTTTTTCCATTTTGTTTAGCTAAACCTTCAGTTTGGTTTGTATGTGGATGCTGCACTTATGTGGTGGATCAATTGACAAACTTACATTCTCCTGCAAGTGTAGTGTTGTGGCTCTCTGGAAACTGCCAATCTAGTCAAAATATTCCAGATATTTCAATGTTAAATTGTGAATTGAGGTTATATGGGTAACTTCTGAGGTTGATCTGCCTTGTGGTATCTGACTGATTCCACGGATTGTTACGAATGTGAGCTCTTGATATGCCAATGGACCTGTAATCACTGGACCATTAGTTTCCACAATTTAGAATATATGTGATACCCAGGAGGATTCAATGTACTTGTACTCCAGCACTATGGATCCTGCACATGGAATTACTGAACTATTGTACACTGAAAATTTCGCAGTAGTAGGGATGTCTGTGAATACATGTCTTTTAGAATTCAGAGGTATTATGTTGACAGTTTCCTCTGTGTCGATCTTGACCAATAATAAATAGTTGTCAACTTTCTTATAAGACATGATTTGAATCTTGGCAAACACTTCAGGCGGTGTGACAGCATCTACCTGTTCCACGAGATTGATGGTGTGAAACATACTCAATGCTCTTTGCCTCATTGTGAACATCATTGTCATTTTCTGCTTGTCATCGTATTGTTCTGATGGAATACTGAATAGTCATTCTTATTGCTTGAAGGTGCCACTTGTGTACGGTCTGTTTGGATCAGTGCACAGCTCTGTGTAGCTCCATCAGCCTTTGCTCTAGTGTACTATCACTGAAAATGGTCCTTTCTGCCATGTGCCTTGCAGAAATGATGAAATTCTGGGCACTTCCTTGTTGCCTGTAGGAGTCCACATCTGCCACATGTGTTGCCGGGTTTGGGTGTTCTAGTGAGTGTGTCAACAATCGGGGTTGTACATAGGACTTGTAAGCTTGTTGACCTGCAACAATTGCTTTGTACTTACATCCATCTTCGTGCTATATGTTTTCGGTTTGTCTAGCAGATCTTTCTGGAAAGCTTCCATGGGAGTGGATCCAATCACCAACTCAACAATTCTGTCTGCTAGCTCTGCATCTGAAAAATAACAAAAAGTAGCCTTTTCTCTGCACTTGCTGACAAAGTGGTCTATGGATTCTTCAGGCTGTTGGCGATATGACATGAAGCATAGGCTATGAATGCAAAAGTTTGACTTAATTCTGAACTGGTCTTCCAATGCAGTCCATATCTTTTGGGGATCCTTTAGATCTTCTTCTGTTAATCCTGATGCGTTCAGCCTGTGTAGACCTTCATTCCCAATTTTTCTGAGAATTTCAACACTCTCTGACACTGCAACTTCGTTGAAGTCTGAGCGGAAGTCAAGGGTCCTCTCATGTCATGTAGCATGGAACTATCACTGTGCACTATGTCCTATATGTACTTAACCTTTTTCCACCCTTGTCATCATGTTGAGACATTTATTAATCGGTTCTGTTGAAGGGTCATGAGGACTCGAAACGTCAACTCTTCTTCTCCGCCAATGCTGCCAGACCTGCTGAGTTTTTCCAGGTAATTCTGTTCTTGTTTTGGATTTCCAGCATCCGCAGTTTTTTGTTTTTATCTCATTTATTAAAGATGTCTATTAGTTGCCACCATTGTCATTTAGAATGAATCACTGCTGGCCACCATGTTGTGTTCTTACAATGATAAGTACTTGAGCTTATTTTCTGTATAAGACACAAATCACCAATCACTCATAAGGGATTCAGTTTACACATTGTATGTTCATTTATCAAGACTAGGAACATGAGAAGTCTCCCATTGTTGTCAAGCTTGGAGAACTAGGAGTTATTTTCTGCTCTGCTGCTTAAAGCAAAAGTGAAACTAAAACTGGAAATTTTAGTACATACACCATTTCACTCCTAGTAATCTGTACAGGCATATGTTCATCTGCTTACAGTCATACTAGAACAGAGTTTGATTCACAGACTTTGTGTGGCATCAGGGAGGAGGACAGCAATGTGGACACGTTTTTTTCCAGGAGGCAGTTACACCCCTTGGGGTAGGCGGAACTTTAGAGTTGGACAATAATTAGGGACAGGAGGGTGTGACTGTGAGTCAGGTGGGTTTGGGAAATCAGCATGTAGTATTGGAGAAGCCTTAGTCCCTGACTTTGTGCAACACGTACTACATACGTGGATGAGGAGAATGACTGCAAATTAGATGAGTGGACTGGCCATGGAACCATGGTGAAGAATACTGTTCAAGTGGGGGAAGCAAAGAGAAATATGGCAGTGATTGGAGACAGTATAGTCAGGGGGATAAATACTGTTCTGTACAGCCGTGACCGGGAGCTCTGAAGGTTGTGTTGCCTGCCTGGTACCAGGGTTAAGGACATCTCCTTGTGGCTGGAGGGGAGCTTGGAATGGGAGGGAGAGGATCCAGTTGCCACATTTCACGTGGGAACCAACAGCATAGGTAGAACCAGGAATAATGTCCTGCTATGAGAATTTGAGGAGTTAGTGTCCAAACTAAAACACAGACCATAAAAGGTAATCAATCTCTGATCGTTACTTAAGCTATGTGCAAATTGGCATAGGGTCAAGTGGATTAGAGGGTTAAACTTGGGAAGAAGGGGTTTCCATTCAGGTACACTGGCATCAGTGAGCTTTCTGTTGGAATGGGCTCCACGTGAACTGAGCAGGGACGCGTGTCCTGGCCAATCGTATAACCAGAGCTTTGGAGGGGGATTTAAATTAACAGGGATGGGGGAAAGAGGGGCTCAGGTGAAGGTTGATTTAGAAATCCAAAGAGAAAGTTCAAGCCATTGGAACAGGATAGTGATGTGGGTAAATAGAAAGAGAGAGGATCAGGAAGGAACAGAGTTTACCGAGAAATGTGCATCAACAAATAAAGGCATTGCAGGGGAAAGAAGTAAAATAAATAAATTAAAGGCTACTTAATTGAATGCATGAAGCATCTGCAATAAGATAATGAAAGTGGCACAAATAGAGGTAAATGATTTAGATCTAATTACCATTACAGAAATAATGGTTACAAGGTGATCAACGTTGGGAAATAAATATTCCAAGGTACACAATATTTCAGAAAAACAGACAGAATGGCAAAGGTTGAGGGGTAGCCCTTAGAGTAAAGGTTGACATAAGGACATTAGTGAGAAAGAATCTGGACTCAGAAGATCATGAAGTAGGATCAGCATGGGTGGAAATTAGGAGCAGCAAGTGTCAGAAAACACTGGTGGGTATAGTTTATACACCCCCTGACAGTAGTTATACTGTTGGATAGAGCATTAAACAAGAAATTATTGGAGCTTGTAACAAAGGTAATATAATAATTGTGGGAGGCTTTAATCTTTCATATAGGCTGAGACAATCAAATTGGCAAGAGTGGTCTAGAAGGTGAGTTTGTAGAATACTTGTTGATAGTTTCTTAGAGCAATACATTTTGCAGCCAACTATGGATAAAGCTTTCTCAGATCTAATATTGTCAATGAAGCAAGGTTAATCAGTAATGTCACAGTGAAAGATCCTCTAGGAAATAGTGATCATAATACCATTGAATTCCATGTTAAGTTAAAAGTGGCATACTACAATCACAAACAAGAATCTTAAACTTAAACAAAAACAATTACATGGATATGATGGCAGATCTGGTTAAGGTTAATTGGGTAAATAGGCTAAGAGGTATAGAGGTAATAAACAGTAGGAAACGTTTGAAGAAATTAATTCAAAATGTTCAACAAAAATATATTCCAATGAAGAGGAAAAACTCAGCAAGAGAGCCATTGTGGCTTGCTCAGCAAGTTAAGGGTAGTATCAGATTAAAAGAAGAGGCTCACAATGTTGCAAAGAAACAGTAACAAGTCTGAGGATTAGGAGTGTTTAGAAGCCAGCAAAGGGCCACCAAAAAGTTGATAAAGAGGGAAAAAATAGAATAAGAGAGTAAACTAGCCAGAAATATAAAAACAGATTGTAAGAGCTTTTAAAAGTATATAAAATGGAAGAGAGTAGCTAAAATAAACACCAGTCACTTAGAAGCAGTGATAGAAGAAATTATCATGGAGAAAAATGAAATGGGCAGAGGCATTGCACAAATATTTTGTCTGTCTTCACAGTAGATGACACAAATTACATACCAGAAATAAATGTTAACCTAGGGGCTAAAAAAAGTGATGAAATTAGAGAAATTAATATCAGCAGAGAAAAAGTATTGTCGAAACCTAAAGGACTAAAACCTGACAAATCCCCAGAGCCTGATGGTCTACAGTCTAGGGTTCTAAAAGAGAGAGCTGAAGAGATGGCGGATGTGCTGGCTATGATTTTTCCAAAATTCCTTAGTTTCATGAATGGTCCCATAAGATTGGAAGTTGGCAAGTGGCTTTTTAAGAAAGGAGGGAGAGAGAAAACAAGATACTACAGGCCAATTAGTCTAACATCAGTTGTTGGGAAAATGCTGGAATCTATTATTAAGGATCTCTTAACAATGCATTTAGAAAAGTATAGTATGATTAGAACAAATCAACATCGTTTTACTAAAGGGAAATCCTGTTTGACAAATTTATTAGAGTTTTTTAGGGTGTAACTAGGAGGGAAGATAAAGGGCAACAAGTAGTTGTAATATACTTGGATTTCCAAAAGGCATTTGATAAGGTACCACACAAAATGTGAATAGGCAAGATAAGAGCTCATGGAGTTGGGAGTAATATATTACCATGGATGGAGGATTGCTTAATGGATAGAAAGCAGAGAGCGGGCATAAACAGGACTTTTTCAAGTTGGCAGGCAGTGATTGCTGCAGTGCCACAAGGGTCAGTGCTGGGGCCTCAGCTATTTACAATATATATTAATGACTTAAATGAAGAGACAAAGAGTAATGTATCTAAGTTTGCGGATGATACCAAACTAGGTGGAAGGTAAGCTGTAGGGAGAACACAGAAGTTCAAAAGAGATATAGACAGATTAAGTGAGTGGGAAAAAGAAAGCAAATGGAGTATAAGGTAGGAAGTGGGAAGTTATTCACTTTTGTCATAGGCAGAATGTTTTTAAAAGGTGTGAAACTTGTAAAAGAGACTTGGCTGTGCTTATACAAGGAATACAGAAAGTTAGCATACAATTACAGCAAGCAATTAGGAAGTCAAATGGCATGTTTGCCTTTATTGCAAGAGGATTTGAGTAGCAAGAATGAAGCAGTCTTGCTACAATTGTACAGAGCTTTGGTGAGGCCATATCTGGAATACTGTGTGCAATTTTGTTCTTCATATTTAAGTACAGGTGCCAAGATAGGAAGAAGTGAGTTCCATGGGGCAGAAACAGGCTGATATGATCTTTCTACCGGGATAGCCCTGTTTGTGGATTTTGGGAAGGAGGGCAGGAACAGACACGATTAGTCGACACAATCCTTTTTGTTCCTACCTTGACTCTGTTCTCTCTCCCCTTGTCCAGTCTCTTCCCACCTACTTCCACGATTCCTCTGATGCCCTATGCCATATCAACAATTTCCAGTTCCCTGGACCTAACCGCCTCCTCTTCACCATGGATGCCCAATCCCTCTATACATCCATGCCCCACCAGGATATTCTGAGGGCTCTTGGCTTCTTCATTGAACAGAGCCCCGAACAATTCCAATCCACTACCGCCCTCCTCCATCTGGTTCAACTTGTTCTCTCTCTGAACAATTTCTCCTTTAACTTGTCTCACTTCCTCCAAATAAAAGGTGTGGCAATGGGTACCCGCATGGGCCCCAGTTATGCCTGTCTCTTTGTGGAATTTGTGGAATATTCTCATGTGACATTCCAATCCTCCTCAGGCTCCCTCCCACAACTATTTCTTCAGTACATCAATGACTCTTTCATTGCCGTTTCATGCTCTTGTCTGGTTTTGGAAAAAAATATTAATTTTGCTTCCAAATTCCACCCCACTATCACCTTCACATGATCCATCTTTGACACTTCATTCCCCTTCCTTGACCTCTCTGTCTCCATTTCTGATGATAGGCTGTCCACCAATATTCATTGCAAGCCCGCCGACTCCCACAGCTACCTCGACTACAGCTCCTAACATCCTGCTTTCTGTAAGGATTCCATCCCATTCTCTCAGTTCCTTCGCCTCTGTCACATCTGTTCTGATGATGCCACTTTCCTAAACAGCACTCTGACATGTCATCTTTCTTTCTTAACAGAGGTTTCCGACCCTTTCTGGCTGACAGGGCCCTTAGCTGACCCAACTCCTGCGCTTCTGCCCTCACACCTTCCTCTCCCTCCCAGAACCATGGTAAGGTCGTCCTTGTCCTCACTTTTCAGCCCACCAGCCTCTGCATTCAAAGGATAATCCTCTGCCATTTCCACCAACTCCAGTATGATGCCACCACCAAACGCATCTTTCCCTCACCCCACCCATCAGCATTCCATAAGGAGCGTTCCCTCCAGGACACCCTGGTCCACTTCTCCATCACCCCCAACACCCCATCTCCTTTCCACGGCACCTTCCCACGCAATCACAGAAGGTGCAACACTTGCCCCTTTACCTCTTCCCTCCTCACCATCCAAGGGCCCAAACACTCCTTTCAGGTGAAGCAGCGCTTCACTTGCACCTCCTTCAATTTGGTCTACTGCATTCGCTGCTCCCAATGCAGTCTCCTCTACACTGGAGAGACCAAACGCAGGCTGGGTGACCGCTTTGTGAAACATGTTCGGTCTGTCTGCAAGCATGATCCAAACCTTCCTGTCGCTTGCCATTTCAACACTCCACCCTGTTCTCATGCCCACATGTCCATCCTTGGCCTGCTGCAATGTTCCAGTGAAGCCCAACACAAACTGGAGGAACAGCACCTCATCTTCTAATTAGGCACTTTACAGCCTTCCAGACATAACATTGAGTTCAACAACTACAGACCATGAACTCTCTCCTCTATCTACAATCCTTTTTATCCCTTTTTTCAAAATTCATTTTTTTTATCCACTTATTTTTATTTTCATTCATTTATTCATTGTTTAATCCCCCTTTTTTATCCCCCCTTTGTATCTCATTTTCAATTCATTTTTTACGCTCCACCGCTGCCCCCTCCCTCCACCCCACTCCCACGAGGGCCATTTGTCACTTGTTCATGTTGTTCTTTTCAAAGTGCTTACCCTTGTCCTGTTATTATCACATTCTGCATTCTTACCTTAATCTATCAGAACCTTTTTTAGCCCTCACCACTACCATTAACACTCCCTTTATCCTTTTGTTAATGACATCTTTGTCAACCTCTCCTTTGCCCCCACCTATTGCTGGCCTTCTATCCAGCTTCACCTACTCCACCCACATAGGAGGTGTCAGCTGTGGCTCAGTTCATAGCACCCTCGCCTTTGAATCAGAAGGTTGTGGGTTCATGTCCCACTCCCGGAAACCAAGAACTGTGAATGTGCTCGAAAGAGTTACTCCACCCACATTAAAGGCCAGGATTTTCCCCTCGGCAATTTGGGGGCGGGGCCCGCTCGCCGAGGGGAAAATGACGCGGGATGATGTCGGGAGGAATCCCTGATGTCATCCCGGGCCATTTAAATTTTTAGGAAGGCGGCAGAATCAGCTGTCCGCCTGTCAACCTGTTAATAGCCAATTGAGGCCATTAATAGGCTAGTTAAGATAATTAAGTACCTGCCCGTCCAACCTTAAGGCTGGTGGCCAGGAGCCCCAGCGGGCTCCAGTTTATTCATGAAACTTCATCCACTGGTGGGATGAAGTTTCATGTCCGTTTTTTTAAAATGTAATAAATTTTAAGTGTTTATTATTAACATGTCCCGTGTGACATTGTCACATGAGGGGGACATGTTAATAATTTTAATATTTTTGTATTTTTAGACTTTACTTACCTGTCACGAATCTCCCTGAGACAGGACTTTGCCTCAGGGAGCAGTGTGCTCTTTCACGTGCATGCGCGAAAGAGCGCACTTTGGCAGATGGGGATTCCTTCCCCCGCCTGGAACAGGAAGCGCTGGGCAGGCTGTTGGGCGGGACTTAATTGGCCCGCATACTCAAAATGGCGGCGGGCCCCGTTTCGGTGGCGGGGGTCGACTGTCCGTCTGCCGCCGAGCCGGTGGGGCCCACATGCCATCCGATGGCAAAATTCTGCCCAAACCGTATAAATTTCATCACATTTCTACTTCTCTGTAGCTCTGAAGAAGGGTCATATGGACTCAAAACGTTAACCCTGTTTCTCTCTCCACAGATGCTGTCAGACCTGCTGAGTTTTTCCAGCATTTTCTGTTTTTGTTTCAGAGTTCCAGCATTTTGCTTTTATCCTTTGTTTTGGAACTTGATGACTGAAAATGCTGCCATCAATGGAGGAGCAGAAAGGAAATCTTCACAGTGGACCAGAATCAAAGAGCAGAACGTACATTCTGGGACATAAGGATATAGAAGTCAGAGGAATTTCATCCACTTCCCAGCTGTTTGCTTATGGCCAAAGGTGTTGATCAATAATCTATGAAATGAACTGTAAAATGTTCCTTTCAACTGTCATGGTGTTATTAAATGGTTAGCTACCAGGTTCAATCACATATTCCCAACAAGGTGTGAACATTCAAAAAATGATGTGTTGTACAAAATTCTTATGCTGTTAGGTTTTGCTTTCTATGGAAAGCTGTAGTTTTGATGGTTACTGAGACTTTTGTAGTGGTGATCTCTTGCACATCTGACCGAAATGTTCACATATCTGTGGCTCGAGGGACCGAATGGCCTACTCCTGCTCCCTATATTCCTATTCATTTGCTCTCCAGAAGTGGCTATTCACAGGTACTAAATGAAAAACTTATACACTGCAACCTCATTGCTACAATGATGATCGTGGCTTTCTTAATATGTCATTGAAATATGCTCTTCATATTGATTTACACACATTGTTTGTCACTTTCAAAAATATTCTTCCATTTTCTGGTACTAAAAGAATAAATCTCTGAAATTCTGAATGCTCAGTTTTTATCAAAAGCTATTGAAAGAAGAATGGAAAGTCATAATATTCAGTTGAATATAATTTAACTGGTACTAGAAGAGGTGACAGCACAGTTGTGTGTCAGAATGTAGATAACACCAAGAGGGATCTAAAGATTCTTTTCAGCTCTGCAAGAAGCAGAGTGTGGACTGAAAAACAGATCATTCCATTATTTCATAAGTTGCATAGAGGTTTTATATAGAATGATGAAGTAGTCGACATATTAAGTTTTTTTTTACAAAGTCATTACAATTGAATTGCTGTGAAAAAGTCCAGATCAGGTAATTTTGGCTCGGAAATCTGTAATGCAAGTACGTATCAGTATTGCTTGCGATATGAAGAAAAAAACTCCAAGGAAAAATGAGAATAAGCAGCCATTATCCTGGTTCATGTTATTTTAAGATCTATATCAATGCATGAGTGTGATGATTGATTGAATAAAAACTGAAGGGCGTTGTTGAACAATAGTGGGCTTGTGCAACATGGGACATTGGACACAATTGAGCACATCGTCAAATTCTTTGGAGACTCAACAGTAACCATTTCTTCAAGCTACCCTAAGGAAACATAGGGGAGAATTTTCTCCCCATCGGGCGGGCCAGTCAGGAGCAGGCGCGTGCGGGCGAGGAACTGATCGCCATGCGCGATTGGCTATGCGCCGCCATTTTACATGGGCGGGCCAATTAAGACCTGCCCAGTGTGACGCACCCTGAAGCGCTCAGCACCACCTGTGTAGGCGAGGGGGTGGAGGGTGAGTCGAGGCCTGCGCTCTTTTGCGCAAGCACGCGAAAGAGCACAGAAATCTCCCTGAGGCGCAGAGCTACCTCAGGGAGATTAATTTAATAATAAAACATTGGAAAAAATAAAAAATAAGATTACTCAGACATGTCCCCTCATGTGACAGTGTCACATGAGCTGGGACGTGTTTATGAATTTTCATAAGACATTTTATTTAATTAATAAACACTTCATGAAACTTCATCCTGCCCATGGATGAGGTTTCATGAAAAATGCGAAAGCCGCCTGGGCTCTTTGCCTGCCCGCCAACCTTAAGGTTGGACAGGCAGCCCTGAAAATCACTTTAATTAGTTAATTAATGGTTTTAACAGGCCTTTTACAGTTTGGCGAATGCGCAGCCGATTCCGGTGCACGCCCGCCGAACTGAAAATCAGAATGACACTCGATGACGTCGAAACGTACGCCCGATGTCACTGCGCATCATTTTATGTATTGGCGTGCAGGGCCTGCCCCCGCATGCTGAACAGAAGATTCTGGCCAGAATGTGAGGCAGGAGTGCAAAGGTTCAAAGATGTGAGTAGTTAAAAAGAAAGTATTGCATTTGTATAGCACCTTTCATAATCTTGGGACTCCCTAAAGTCTGTTACAGCCAATGAGGTATGATTGCAGTTCAGGCCCTATTATAATGTAGGAAATATACTGACCAATTTGTGTACAGCAAACTCCCACAAACAGCAATATGATAATGACTAAGTAATCTGCTTTTAGTGATGTTGACTGAGTGACAAATATTGGATAGATGATGATTAATAATAGTAAATGTGGCAAAGATGTGCAACCAGGGCACAGTATGAACAATCTGCAGATCATCAAATCGTGGCATAAGCTGATAAGGAAAAATGTGTTGAACTAATGAATGGACATTGACGTTAAATGTAAAATAAACATTAAGATCATATAAACCTGAAATACAACTCACTGAGGCTGTTTCACCAACAACAACTAGTTATATTTATATAGCACATCTAACGTAGCAAAATACCCAAAGGCACTTCACAGGAGCATTATAAAACAAAGTATGACAATGAGCCACTTAAGAAGATATTAGGTCAGATAACTAAAAGCCTACACAAAGAGGTAAGCTTTAAGGAATGTCTTAAAAGAGGAAAGCAAGTTAGGGGGCGGAGAGATATAGGGAGAGAATTCCAGAGCTTGGAGGTGAGATAACTGAAGGCACAGAATCAGAATTGTCATGGTGCAGAAGGAGTCCATTTGGCCCAGTGCCTGCACCCACTCTCCGAATGAGCAACTCACCTAGTACCATTCCCCTACCTTCTCCCCATAACTGCACGTTCTTCTTTTTCAGATAACAGTCTAATTCCCTTTTGAATGCTTCAATTGAACCTGCCTCCATCACACCAGCAGGCAGTGCATTCCAAACCCTAAACGCTTGCTGCATAAATAAAACTTAGCTGAGGGTGAACTCGTGACTTATACAAATTCAACATAACCTCTTTGATCTTGCACTCCATGCCCCCGTTAATAAAGTCCAGAATACTGTGGGCTTTATTAACTGCTGTCTCAAACTGTCCTGCTACTTTCAATGATTTATGTACATGCATACCCAGGTCCCTCCGCTCCTACACCCCCTTTAGAGTTGTGCCCTTTATTTTATATTGTCTCTCCATGTTCTTCATACCAAAGTGAATCACTTTACTTTTCTCTGCATTGAACTTCATCTGCCACCTGTCCGCCCATTCCACCAACTTTCCTATGTCCCTTTGAATTTCTACACTATCCTCCTCACAGTTCACAATGTTTCCAAGTTTTGTAGCATCTGCAAGTTTTGTAATTGTGCCCTGCACACCATGATCTAGGTCATTAATATAGATCAGGAAAAGCAAGGGTCCCAACACTGACCCCAGGAGAACTCCACAGCAAATCTTCCTCCAGCACAAAAGTTTCTTTCATTCAGCCAATTCTGAATCTGTGTTGCTACTGTCCCTTTTATTATATGAGTTATAACTTTGCTCACAAGTTTGTTGTGCAGCATAACAAGCAATGGTAGGGCATTTATAATTGGGAATGCACAAGAGGCCAGAATTTGAGGAGCGTAGCAAGCTTGGAGGGTAGTGGGGCATGAGGACATTACAGAGATATGGAGCAGTGAGACCTTGGAGGGGTTTGAAAACAAAAATGAAAATTTTAAAATCAAGACATTGCTTGACCGAGGTATATAGGTCAGCAAGCGTAGGGTGATAGAGGAATGGGACTTAGTGTGAGTTAAGACACGGGCAGCAGAGTTTTAAGTGACTTTAAGTTTATGGAGGGCAAAATGTGAGAGACCATCCAGGGGTGCATTGAAATAGTTGAGCCGAGATATAACAAAAGCATGGATGAGGGTTTCAGGAAAAGGTGAGCTGAGATAGATGCAAAGTCATATGATGTTATAGAGATGAAAATAAGCAATGACAAGAGATTATGAAAGAGCATGATAGGGTAGATGCAGAGAAGATGGCTGGAATTTTCTGACCCTGTTGGCGTTGGGCATCATGGCGGGCAGGGGCAGGACAATATGGCGAGAAGACCACAAATTGGTTTAACGCCGGCATGAAAGCGCAGCAGGGTCATCTGATGGTGTCTGCCATGGTGGAATGCAAATTTCGCTGGAGGCCAGCGTGAACTTGATTTGCACCCCAACTAATGGGATGCAAAGTAAGGCCAGACCGGAATTGTCCCCACGCACCAGATTTACCGTTGTGCTGGTGGGAAAACATGCCAGTCCAGAACACGCATGGACAAGTTTGACATGTAGAAGTCAGGACTCACCATTAGGATCTTTCTCAGATTGTGGACATCCGTGGAGCAGAAGACGCTGGAGCCCTACATCCACCGTACCCTGGAGGAACAATTGCATAGCATGCTGGGTGGATTCTCATGGACAGCAGCTCATGTTAGGTGGGAGGTCTCCATTGATGTCTGGGATCTGCTTTGGAACATCACGGTCTTGGCCATGGGCTGCTACGAATGACTGGTGAGGGTGGGCGGAAAGGAAGGTCCAGCTGTGAGTGGGAGAGGAAGGTGTCCCGGGGGTGGCAGGGGGTGGGCGGTGTGGGAGAGGAAGGCCTGTGTGTTACTGGGAGAGGAAGGTGTATCGGGGCGGGGGTGGGTGGTGGTGAGGTTGGGAAGTGGGGGGAAGCAAAGGTGTAGAGGAGGTGAAGTTTGGAGGGGGAGGCCTGAGTACGAGGGGAGGAGGGCGTAACAGGAGAGAATGCGGCAAGTGGAGGAGGTAGGTGTAAAGGAGGAGTTCCGGAGGGGGGAGGGAGTCCGAAGTGGGGGAGGGAGTCCGGAGGGGCGGAGGGAGTCTGCGGGGGGATGGAGTCTGGAGGGGGGCAGGGAGTGCGGGGGGGTGGCTGGGGGGGAGGGGGATGAGGGAGTTTGGAGGGGGAAGGAGTCCAGGAGAGGAAGCTGTCTGGGGGGAGGCGGGATTTCAGAGGGCGGAAGGTGCCCAGGAGGAGGATGGAGTTTGGATAGTGGAAAATGTCTAGGGGGAACAAAGATGTCCAGGAGGAGGAAGGATTTTGGAGGGGGCAAAGGTGTCTGGGGGGAGGAGAGGGTAAGAGTGGAGGAGGGAGTAAGGGTGGAGTAGGGAATAGGTGATGAGGGATGTCCATGTGAATGTGCAAGGCAGTGGAGTAAATGATTGCGGAGTAAATGAATGCCTCCTGGGAAGTGAAATGAGGGTGGGCGTGGTAGAAAGGAATGGTGAGTATGAGAGGGGCAGAGGGAGCTGGAGGGATGGGAGGATGAGCGTGTGTCGGTATCGGTAGAATGGATGGCGAGGGTGGTTAGTGGGGACTTGGAGGCAGACGCAGACGCTGGGGATGGGCATGAGGAGGCTGGGGAGGTCAATGTGAATGGGTGTGGGATCCTTGGGAAGGTAGGGAAAGTGTACGTTCACCTGGACATCCTGGAAAGACAAGGTTTCAGGTTGGTAGGTGACAATGGAGAGGTGGAAGGTGATGCCACAGGGCTCCACAGTGATGGGGAAAGGACATGGGTGACTGGGGGTGGGGAAAGGATGGGGGAGCTGATCAAAAACTTGACTACGGCCATTGTTGTTGAAATGGAAAATGAGCAGAGCCTCGTGTTGGATGGACATGGGTGCTGCATGGGAGTGTGATCAGTGGGTGGGGGGAGATGAGGGACAGCTCAGATGGACAACTGAAATCGAACCCCGGCAGGCAGCATTGAAAATGCTCAGGACATTGAGATGACTGTGATGGATGAAATCTCCACATGCATGGCAGAGTGCTTGCACGAGGCTCCAAAAGGCCCTTCCACACAAACACTTCTCCCTCTGGATTCACTCCTGGTCTGGCTGCATGCAGCTGAACTGCTGGCGGTGGGTGAGGTGTGATGCAGTGGGAGGACTTGCGAAGCCTGTCAATGAAGCTGAGAGTCAACATTACATATTATTCAGTGAAAGTGAATATATTTTCAGATTATAAGGTGACAAAATGTGTTCACCCAGGCAGCCACTTATGATCAGAATTTCTTAGCTTTTCTAGGCTTACCACTTCTTCTCGGTGCTGCCCCGACATCCTCAGCAGGGGTGGAGACAGACTGTGCAATAATTGGCCCTGTTGCCTCTGATGATTTTTGCGTGCATCCTCTGGAGAGCTGAGGCCTTGAGGGCCCCGGCTTGCTTTGGCTGTCCTCCTGTGGGCTAGTAGCTCCCCCAGACAAGGTTGAGGGGTCACAGGAAAAGGGGACTCAAAGGGAGTGGACAGCCTCTGAGGTTCCTGAGTGGATGACTCAGCGGTGTCCAGCTGCTGCTTCTCCTCTCTTTGGGTGCCCAAGAGCCCCGGCCTGACTTGTTGAGGGGATAGAGAGCCTGAGGGATATTGAGGTGCCCCTTTTCCCTCTCGTGTTGCCACTGCAGGAACTCCATGACTATTGCGATGGAGTGCAGGTCTGCGCGCATCTCCATGTTCTGCTGAATCAGGGTCTTCATGGCACCCACCATCCCTTCCATGGAGACCTTCATATGTGCACATGTGGGCATCATTTCATCAGAGTGCATGCAGGTGCACTCCTCTGACTCACATGCCACTCTGTTGAGGGCTTCCACCAGTTCTGCATGATGTTCCCGCGCATTCTGTTGACTCTCCACGGTGAGTTGGAAGGCCAAATCCATGGGTTCATCATCTGCCTTGGACCTCATGGATGCCTGTTCCCCAGCAGTCCTCCGAGTGCCGGGAAGGTCGGCCGAACCCGCCTCTTTCTGTTGTGGACATGTGTCCATGCGGTGACCATCAGATTGTGAACCCGAGCCTGCTCTAGGTCTGGGTCCCTCTGAGGTGTGTGTCTTTGCGCTGGTAGAGGATGAGGGTAAGCACTGTGATGGGTCTTCCATGCTCTTCAATGGAGGAGGAGACCTCTTGGCTGGAGGTGAGGACCTGGACGGAGCTGAGGGGCTGGCTGGCTGAGGTTGTCGGTGACTTTGCAGAGCTCCCTGTGAACCAAAGTACAGATAATGAGTGCATAGCAGCAGAGTCAAAAGCAGGAGAGAGAGCACTCACAGTTGTGTTGAGGGAGTGATGATGTGATGCAGGATCCTCATGTTGGTGTTCGCTGCCAACCTCACCGTCGCTGCAGACATGGTCCACATCCTCAACAGTCAGCGCAACAGCACGCACCTGAAAGTGAGTGAGAGGTCTAATGTGGGCCACTCCATCCCAGTCTTGGACCTCTCCCTGCTGATGTCAGCAGGCTTCTCCTGCATGAAAACAAGGGGAGAGAGTGTGAGCAGGATGCACGGCACTGCGTGGAATGTTTGTGTGGTGAGCGGAGCCGTGGATGGGATTAGGCCATGAGCTCGAGAGGGTGTGATGGAGATGTGAGGGTGTGGGTGAGACTTAGTGGTGTTGCCCCTTGAAGTGTGAGATCCCTGTGGATGTGTGATGGGTTTGTGAGTGTGTGAGTTGAGAGTGATGAGGTGCTTGACTTATCCTGCTGGAACAGATTAGTTCATTCTTCCTCTTCCTGCACTGGATGGCTGACCTCCTCTGTTTTCTGGTGGTGCTGACCGCCGCTGCCACTGCCTCCCAGGCTGGATTGGTGACTCTGTTGGCCCTCCTGCGGCCAGAGCGGGGATAGAAGACATCACGGCAACATTCATCTGTGTCCAGCAGGTGCCCCAGAGAGACGTCACTAAATTTGGGGACTTCTTTCTTATTTGCTTTCAGGGCCATCTGTTGTCTGGAGCAGTCCTGGTCTGTAGACATGAAGTAGCTATGCGCTCTGGTGTGCTTTAAATATGGTGTCTGGAGCGAGGAAGCACTGAGGTCACGGCGTGGCGGGAAAATCTGAGCCTGCCTGTCTCCGATCTGGAGTGTTTCCCGTGAATGAATTAATAATGAGGTGGCATGCACCGGGAATGGGACAATATGGTATGAAAACCCCTCATTGCGGCCTGTGGGTAAAACAGCTTTTATCGTGCCCGCTACTGCACTTTGTGCAAATCTGGGACCATTTCGCCCATGTTTCCACTTGCAGATGACACCTGAACTTAGAGCCATAAACATAAGATAGTCACTAATAAATGCAATCAGAAATTCAGGAGAAACCTCTTTACCCAGAGAGCGGTTAGAATGTGGAACTTGCTACCACACGGAGTAGTTGAGGCAAATAACATAGATAACTAAGCACATGAGGGAGAAAGGCATAGAAGGATATGTTGATGGGGTTAGATGAAGAGGGGTAAGAGGAATATAAACACCAATATGATGTTCAGTACAATGGTCAGCTCCTGTACTGTACGTATTTTCTAATGCTTTGTAAAGTGACCACTAAGGGAACTGCTGTTTGTGTTAGTGATGACATTTTTCACTTCAATCAGTAGTTTCTTTCAACTCCACCTCACAGGATAAATGAGACAATCCTACAGGAGCTATAGCTGAGAATGAGGTGAAAGAAAATATGATTCTGTGATTGAAAAAAGAGAATGAGTATTACCTTGGAAATTATAGACCCATTGCATAACAAGTGTCATAGGTAAATCCTGATGAGATGATGTTGTTGATCATCTGAAGAACAAAGCTAGCATTATTTTGGAAACAATGAATCACTCCACAAATATGCGTTTAAATATTTAATTAATTCTGAACGTAAATTGTTTGGATTTTTAATAAGGCATATGATAAAATTTCATGTGTTGCCATTAATTAAGATTAAGCTTCAGGGATAAGTGCATTTACATAGTACATTTCAAGACCTGAGTTGTCCAAAAATGTTTCAGAACCAATGAATTTCTTGTAAAGCAGTCATTGTTGTCATGTAGACATTATGTTATAGCTAATCCGTGCATAGATTACTGGAGGTGAAGAGGAGAGGCCAGGAACTTACTGTGCTAATGGCCCCACAAAAATCATTCAAAAGCCATAACTTTTCCATCTAGAAAGCAGGCCCCCGCAGTCTCTTTAAGGTTGGGTGACTGAATTGGTGCCCTATGTATATTATAGGATGCTGTTACAGTTATGAGGTTTATGAGATTGTTACTTTTTGGAACGGTGTCTTTAATTTAAGGTAAAATGGAGGGGATGGCTCATGTGACCTGTTCTGAAGTCTGTTTGATAACAAGCCTGGGGCATTTAAAGATCCAAGGGAGGCCAAAATTGTGTTATTGAAATGACAGTGTGAGGTGCTCATGGTTGGAGACAATGGCAGCAGTCTCTGAGTTCACAATGGATAGAATCTGATCTCCCAAAGTCCCAGAAAGGTGTTGAAAGAATAGAGTTATAAACAGTTATGCTGTAAACAGTTCATTTACTTCTAAGATGAAAGAGAGTGTCAAGAATAGCTAAGCAACATTTCTGGATGCAAGTCTGATGTGTTTCACATTGCCATGAGGAAGAGTGCAGAGGAAGCCATTTTTGAAATCAGGTTTCAGGCTTCCCTACAAATCAATGAACATCACAGATAGCAGTTTTTGTGTGGTTAGCAGAGAAAAGAGGCTGTTTGGCTTTGCGAACTGCCATAGCTGGACGTGGGAGGGAGAAAGAGATCCATCCTGTAGCTATCTAAGGAGTCTGGCAGATTCGTTTTGCTGTGGCCAGGAGGAAGACAAATCATTGGAAAAGGATTTACCACTGGCGGTGGATTTAGGAAATTATCCAAAAACAAAGAAAAGCACCTGCAGGTGATCATTGAAAGTTACTACTCTGCAAAATGGAGAAATGCAAAACTATTGGAGCTGGGAACAACTGTGGACTGTTCGCTTTAAGGAATATAATTCTGTGGAAAGCGCGATGTATGATAAGTGTAAAAGGGGAACATGCATTTCTGTAGTCTAAAATGTAAGTTCCATACAAAAGCAGTGTTTAGTTCATAGGCCAGAAACTTATCTATGTCGGGCGGGCTGGGTGGGAGCAGGCGGGGTTGGACAAGGAGCCGATCGCCGCCTGTGATTGGCTGTGCACCATTTTACGTGGGCTGGCCAATTAAGGCCCATCCAGTGTGACGCACAGCCAGTAGCACTCATGCCACCTGTGCGGGAGGAGGGAGGAGGGAGAGTCAGGGCCTGCGCTCTTTCACGCATGTGTGTGAAAGAGTGCAGCAATCTCCCTGAGACACTAAGCTGCCTCAGGGAGATGAAGTTGATATTAAAATAATTAAATAAAACATTTAAAAAGTTATCTGAACATGTCCCCTCATGCAACTGTGTCACATGAGATGGGACACATTTTTATATTTTGGGAATTTTTAAAATTTATTTAATAAAATCTTCAGGAAACCTCATTCCACCTTTTCGCCTGCCCGCCAACCTTAAGGTTGGGTGGGCAGTGTTGTTAATAAGCTTCGTTACATTTTTAATGGCCTTAATAGGCCGTTGACAGTTCGGTGGGCATGCAGCCACCTCCAGCTGCGCCCGCCGAACGAAAGATCTAAATGATAAGCGATGACATTTGGCCGCACACCCAATGTCATCTTGCGTCATTTTGCGCGTCGGTGTGTCGGGCCCGCCCCCACACGCCAGCGGCAATATTGTGGCCATGGTGTTTTTGGTCATTTGTCAGAGTAAAAATGTTAGAACATGAAATCTTGTTTTGCCATCCTTTTTCAGCTATTAACTGCAAATTTGAATTTCTTTTTAAATGTATAATTCTCTATTGGGATCACAGCAATACCAATTTGTACGTACTATTGCAGCACCAGCCTTCTATCAGTGAATACTGGGTTACCCATGTTAATGACCCCATCACACAATGATACCAGCCCTGGCATTGGTTGAAAGAGGCTGGTATTGCTGCACTATCATTTTTAATGCACTGATGTCCTAATCCCATCCTGAAATGATAGTAATTTGGACTCCATAAGTCAAAACTGCACTTGTCCTCTGGAAACATGATGAATAGACTTGAAATTCTGTTATGGATCCCCTGCTGCTCATTGTGTTCATAAATGATTGTAAGTAGGCTACTTTCAATAATATTCCAAAAATTGTTAGTGCCTTGATTACAGGTATAAAGCAGATTGGTGGCTCTCAAAGGAATTTGGGCCAATCAAATAAAAAGGATAAGCACCATACATAACTGAAAAGAAAATGTACAATAAATTAATATTTGCAAATATAGGAAAGGAAAAGGAACTGGGTGCTATTTCGCACCATTCAGTGATAACTTCAATTCATAATGAAATGCTGTCAACATAGATACCCCATTTATTAATAGTTCAAAGCTGTTTTTATTAGTTCATGGGATCAGGCCATATTTGGCAAGGTTTAATTATCCTTGGGAACATGGTGGTGAGTCATCTTCTTGATCTGCAGCAGTCCATGTGATGTAGGTACATCTACAGTGCTATTAGGGAAGGAGTTTTAGGGTTTTGGCTCAGTGGTAGTGAAGTAACAGTCAAGTCAGAATGGTGTGTAAATTAGAGGGGAGCCTGAAAATGGTAGTGTTCCCATGCACCTGCTGCCCTTTTTCTTTTCAGTGGTACAGGTCACTGGTTTTTAAGGTGCCTTGCTGAAGGAGGCTTTGGCCAGTTGCTGCTTTTTCTAGATGGTGCACACTGCAGTCATTATGCTCTGGTGCTGAAGGGAGTGAATTTTTTAGAGGGTGCATTGGTGGCAATAAACCGGGCTGCTTTGTGCTGGATGGTGTCAAGCCTCTTGATTGCCGTTGGAGCTGCACTTATCTGGGCAAGCGCAGAATATTCCACCACACTCCAACTTGCATGTGGATAGGCTTTGGGGAGTCAGGAGGTGAGTTACTCGTCGCAGAAGTATCAGCATCTGACCTGCTCTTGTAGCGATAATATTTATTAGGCTGGTCTAGTAATGTTTCTCATGAATACCCAAGATGTTGATAGTGGGGAATCAGAGGTGGTAATGCCATTGAATGTCAAGGGTGTGGGGGTGGGGCGGGGGTGGTGGCGGTGGGTGGCCATATCCTCTCTTGTTGGAGATGCTCATTGCCTGGCAGTTTTGTGGTGTGAATGTTGCTTGCCACTTATCTGCCCAAGCTTGAATATTTTCTAGGCCTTGTTGCATATTGGAATGGACTGTTTCAGTATCCAAGGAGTAATGAATGGGACTGAACACTGTGCAACCATGAGCAAACATCCCCTCTTCTGACCCTATGATGAAGGGAAGGTTAGCAATGAATGTTAGTCAGAGGATGGTTGCGCCGAGTACACTGTCCTGAGAAACTCCTGCAGAGATGACTTAGGGCTAAGGTGATTGGCCTCCAACAACCACCACCATCTTCCCTTGTGCTAGATCTGAAACAAGTTATAACCCCATATACTCATGAGGCTACATTTTCATGAGTGTCTACAGTCTTGAGCACTGTATATTCAAAGGTCAATCCTTTAAATTCAAAGAAGAGTGATGAGGATGATTCTGGAATTTAGTACTCCAGATTATGAGCTGAGATTATGTTTATGGGGAAAAAAAAACTTAAGGGCACATATGATCCAGGGCCTAGAAATGGTTGATGTAGTTCATAGGGTAGATTTTCTGAGTCCTTGCTTATGCGAGGTAAGCTACATATTGCTCATGAGCGTCAAGAAAGCACAGTTCTTGTTTCTTCAATTTTCCATCCATTGCAATGAATGGACATCTGATGTACAGGTGGAGCATGCGGTACCTGGTGGAATGTGAGAACTTGCAAAAACTATCATTAGTAAGCAATCCAATTATGTCATGAGAACTGAACCAGAAGCTGAAATTGCATGACTAAAAATGAGAATTTTTAAAAAATTCATTCATCGGATGTGGGCCTCACTGGTTAGGCTGAAATTTATTGTCCATCCCTAATTGCCCTTGTTCAGAGGACACATTGCCACATTGCTCTCAGGTCTGGAGTCATATCCAGGTCAGGTAAGGGTAGCAGATTTCTTTCCCTATTGGACATTAGTAAACCAGATAGGTTTTAATGACAATCAGCAATGGTTTCATGATCATCATCAGACTTTTAATTCCAGGTTTTTATTGAATTTAAATTTCACCATCTGCCATGGTGGGATTCAAACCCAGGTCGCCAGAGCATTACCCTGGGTCTCTTTAATGCTAGGCTAGTGACTATGCCACCACCTCCCCTAATGATTTTGCCCCATTATGTAGTGATAATAAGAAATAGCAAAAGCAATACAAATCCTTTGATTAACTCCTTCATTGTTGGATAAAAATTTGGTTTGGAATATGATTTAATATTGTTGGGTAAGCACTGACAAAGTTGATTAGATATTCCATAGTTCATGTGCTGCTTGGACTGTAGAAATGTGATCCATGGAAGCAAGTTGCCGGATTTGTATAACAAATCTCATAGGATTCAATAGGGCAGTTATAAGTAATAAGCAATTTTTGCTTTGCATTATTATGAGACTTTTCAATTAATTAAACTTGTATATAAGGTTTTGGACAGAGTGTGTAGTAATCACAAGATACAAATTGTGTAATAATTACTACCTCAATATGCCTCAAAACTAACTAAGCAGTTAACTTTATCCCATATCAATTTTTTTTTCCAGATTACAATGCTATCATCGATTCCATTTATTTTTTCTAACTGTTCTTTAACTATGCATTTATATGTAGAAATAAAGCATGCAACTTTTGTAATTTAGTAACATTCATTAAAAGACAATTCTAAGCAAAAAAATTTGAATGTAAGCTTGCAGTACCAAACTATCTTACCATGATTTTACCTATATTAAGATAATAGAAGTTTAAAAAAATCTGTAGTTAGCAAATAGAAATGAAAGGTTAATTAATTAACAAATTAACCTGTAGGCCATGTTTAAACGGTAAGAGTTAAATCCATGAAGGAAAATTTCCTTAAATATGTAACATATATGCACAAAAGTATGATTGGTTGGAGGAGGCGGGGGCATTAAATCTGACTAGGCAGCTCATTTTCAAAGATTGCTGTTTGCTTTTAAAGGAACAATGTATATTTATTTGGTAAACTGTGTTTGTTCTATCAGATTTGTAAACAGCAAATGTAACTCCTCTATCGAGAAAGGAGGGGGGGACAGAAAGTAAAAAATTACAGGCCAGTTAGCCTAACATATGTCATAGAGAAAATGCTACAAACTATTATTAAAGATGTTATAGCAGGTGCTTCAAATGCAATCATATCCTTGGAAAATCTTAGTCAGGCAGTGTCAACACGGTTTGTGAAAGGGAAATTGTGTTTGGTCTAATTTTATTGGAATTCTTTGAGGAAGTAACAAGCAATGTGGATAAAGGGGAACCTATAGATGTGATGTACTTGGATTTCCAAAGGCATTTGTTAAGGTGCTACATCAAAAGTTACTATACAAAATGAGAGCTCATGTTGTAGGAGGAAACATATTAGCATGGATAGAGGATTGGTTAGCTAACAGGAAGCAGAGAGTAGGGATAAATGGGTCATTTTCGGGCTGACAAACTGTAACTAGCGGAGTGCCATAGGGATCAGTGCTGGAGCCTCAACTATTTCCAATCTATGTCAATGACTTGGATGAAGGGAGCGAATGTATGGTTGTTAACTTTGCTGATGGCAACAACATAGGTAGGAGAGTAAGTTCTGAATAGGACAGCCAGTGATTAGGAAAGCTAATGGGATGTTTTTGTTTATTGTAAGGAAAATGGAATGTAAAAGTAGGGATATTTTTCTAGAGTTGTATGGGGCTTTGGTGAGACCACATCTGGAGTGCTGTGTACAGATTTGGTCTCCTTACATAAGAGAGGATATGATTGCATTTGAAGCAGTTCAGAGAAGGTTCACTCTACTGATTCCTGGGATAACTGGGTTATCATTGAGGAAAGGTTAGACAGTTTGGGCCTGTATCCATTGGAGCTTAGGAACTTAGAGGTGATCTTATTGAAACATACAAGATAGAGAGATGATGTAGGGAGGGATTTAGATTCCTGAGGCATTGGGACCAATTCTGGGGAAGATGAGACCTGGACAAGCTGGGCAGTTTGCACCCCAGCAGGACAGGGACAAATATCTTTGAAGGGGTATTCACTAGTACCATGGAGACAGGTGTAAAATAGTGGCGGGGGATGGGAATCTGTGCGGAGAGACACAAAAGAGGGAAACAAAGATAGAAATGAAAGGCAGAAAAGTGGAAAGCAAAAGTGGAAAGCAGAGGAAACAAGGGCTAGCTGAAAATAGGGCCATAGTACAAAAAAAATATTAAAAAGACAAGTCTACAGGAACAATATCTGAATACATGGAGTATTCGCAATAAGGTAGATGAATTAACAGCGCAAATATATGTTAACGGGTACAATATGATTGCGATTACAGAGACATGGCTGCAGGGTGACCAAGGCTGGGAACTGAATATCCAAAGGTATTCGATATTTAGGAAGGACAGGCAAAAAGGAAAAGGAGGTGGGGTGGCATTGTTAGTTAAGGATGAAATCAGTGCAATAGCGAGAAAGGATATTGGCTCAGAAAATCTAGATGTAGAATCAGTCTGGGTGGATCTAAGAAGCAACAAGGGGTGGAAATCATTCATGGGAGTTGTCTATGGGCCTCCAAGCAGTAATGGTAAGGTAGGGGCTGGTATTAAACAGGAAATTCGAGATGCATGTAACAAGGGTGCTACATTAATCATGGGTGACTTTAATCCACATATAGTCTAGGCAAACCAAATTAGCAATAAACTGTGGCAGATGAATTTCTGGACTGTGTACGAGATGGTTTTTTAGGCAATTACACTGAGCAATCAGCTAGGGAACAGGCTATCCTAGATTTGGTATTATGCAATGGCAAGGAGTTAGTTAATAATCTTGTTGTGCAGGGCCTTTTAGGGAAAAGTGACCATAACATGATTGCATTCTTCATTAGGATGGAAAGTGAAGTAGTCCAATCCGAAACTAGGGCCCTAAAGCTAAACAAAGGAAACTACAAAGGTATGAGGGGTGATTTGGCTACAATAGATTAGGGAACTTCATTAAAAGGCATGATGGTGGATAGGCAGTGGCTAATATTTAAGGAACAAATGCATGCAAAAGTTATATATTCCTTTCCGGTGCTAAAGCACAACAGGAAAGTGGCCCATCCATGGCTAACAAAAGAAATTAAGGATAGTATTAGATCCAAAGAGGAGTCATATAAAGTTGCTAGAAAAAGTAGCAAGCCTAAGGATTGGGAGCAGTTTAGAATTCAGCAAAGGAGCTCCAAGAGATTGGTTAAGAGGGGAAAAATAAAAAGCAGACTGTTAAAGCTTCTATAAGCATGTAAAAATGTAAAAGATTAATGAAGACAAATGTAGGTTCCTTACAGTCCGAAATGGAGCAATTTGTAATAGAAAACAAAGAAACGGCAGAGTAATTAAACAACTACTTTAGTTCTGTCTTCACAGAGGAAGACACAAATAACTTCCCAGAAATGATAGGGAACAAAGGGTTTAGTGAGAAGGAGGAATTGAAGGAAATTAGTATTACTACAACAATAGTGCTGGAGAAATTAATGGGACTGAAAGCCAATAAACCCCAGGGCCCGACAATCTGCATGCCAGGGTACTAAAGGAGGTGGCCATGAAAATGGTGGATGCGTTGGTTGTCATCTTCCAAAATTCTGTAGATTCTGGAACAGCCCCAGCAGATTGGAGGGTGGCAAATGTAACCCCACTATTTAAAAATGGAGGGGGGGAAGAAACAGGGAATTAAAGACCCTAACATCAATAATAGGGAAAATGCTAGAGTCTATTATAATGATGTGATAACAGGAAACTTAGAAAGTATCAACAGGATTAGACAAAGTCAGCATGGATTTATGAAAGGGAAATCATGTTTGACAAACCTGTTGGAGTATTTTGAGGACATAACTGGCAGAATAGCTAAGGGAGAATCAGTGGATGTGGTGTATTTGGATTTTCAGAAAGCTTTTGATAAAGTCTCACATAAGGGGTTAGCCTGTAAAATTAAAGCACATTGGACTGGGGGTAATACATTGGCATGGATTGAGAATTAATTAACCAACAGGAAACGGAGAGTAGGAATAAACAAGTCTTTTTCAGAGTGGCAGGCGGTGACTAGTACAATAATGGTCAGTGCTTGAGCCCCAGCTATTCACAATATATATCAATGATTTGGATGAGGGAACCAAATGTAATATTTCCAAGTTTGCTGACAACACAAAACTTGGTGGGAATGTGAGTAGTGAGGAGGGTGTTAAGAGGCTTCAAGGTGATTTAGACAAGTTGAGTGAGTGGACAAATACATGGCAGATGCAGTACAACATGGATAAGTGTGAACTTATCCACTTTAGTAGGAAAAGCAGAAAGGCAGAGTATTATTTAAATGGTGGTAGACTGGGAAATGTTGATGGACAAAGCGACCTGGGTATCCTTGTACACCAGTCACTGAAAGCAAGCATGCAGGTGCAGCAAGCAGTTAAGAAGGCAAATGTTTTTTTGGCCTTCATTGCAAGAGGATTTGAATACAAGAGCAAGGATGTCTTACTGCAGCTATACAGATCCTTGGTGAGGCCACACCTGGAGTATTGTGTGCAGTTTTGGTCTCTTTACCTAAGTAAGGATATACTTGACATAGAGGGAGTGCAGCAAAGGTTCACCAGACAGATACTTGGGGTGGCAGGATTGTTGTGTGAGGAGAAATTGGGTCAACTAGGCCTGTATTCGCTGGAGTAGAGAAGAATGAGACGCATAAAATTCTGACAGGGTGGGATAGGCTGGATGCAGGGAAGGTGTTTCCTCTGGCTGGGGGATCTAGAACAAGGGGTCACAGTTTCAGGGTACGGGGTAGACCATTTAGGACTGAGATGAGGAGAAACTTCATCACTCAGAGGGTGGTGAACCTGTGGAATTCACTATCACAGAAGGCTGTGAAGGCCAAGTCACAATACAGTTAAGGAGGAAATATATTTCTAGACTGTAAAGGTGTCAAGGGATTTGGGCAGAGAGCAGGAGTACGGCGTTGAGATAGAGGATCAGCCATGATCATATTGAATGGCGGAGCAGGTCGAAAGGCGGAATGACCTACTCCGGCTCTTATTTTCTATGTTTCTATCCTGAGGGGACTTGACAGAGTGGATGCTGGAAGGAGGTTTCCCCTAATGGGAGAGACTAAGACTAGGGGACATAGTTTAAAAATAAGGGATCTCCCATTTAAGACAGAGATGAGGAGATTTTTGTTTCTCTCAGAAGGTCACTAGTCTGTGGAATTCTCTTCCGTGGAGAGCAGTGGAGGCAGGGTCATTGAATATTATTAAGGCTGAGTTGGATAGATTCCTGATTGACAAGGCAATCATAGGTTATACTGGGTAGACAGGAAAGTAGATTTGAGGCCACAATCAGATCAGCCATGATCTTATCAAATGGCGGAGCAGGCTTGAGGGGCTGAATGCCCTACTCTTGCTCCTAAGTTTTATGTTTGTATGCCTCTGTGACATCTGGTAATTGCTGTTTGCAGAGTTTATATAATTGTGCAGCGAGAAATGCATACATGAATTTTTCAAAGGCTACACATGGTTTCCCTGGAGATGCTACTGCAGGAGGTACAACATCGTTAGTTGCATTCCTTTGGAGCCATAGTTGACTTCCTGAAAGTAGAGCTGCAAGCTGCTTAGGAGTAGGTAGTAAAGAGTGGATATTTGAAGCCCTAGAACCTGAGAGGAAATGAGGAACAATTTTGTGATAGCAGGAGGAAAAGTAAATGGATCCACCATTGTGAACTTTGCTACTATGGGCATTGCACAGGTAGTCAAAAAAAAAAGCAGTGGTAGCTGCAGCACTCTTGGGAAGTATCATGTAGAGCTCAGAGAAAATCTTCTCCCTTTCCTAAAGTTATTTTACCTGAGATAAGCTTTAGGGAGCCCATTTTTGTGGGGCCCATAAACAGTCTGAAGTCTATGACAAGAAAGTTGAAAGAGGACCAAAAGTGCCACTGCGTTCATGCTACAATGACATATACATAACAAGAGGAGATGGATGCCTATCACATGGATGCTATCTATTAAGCACTATACTCTGGGGACCTGATACCCAACAAGAAATCCAGGTGATGGGTTCTTTGTGGAGTAAGGTGATGAAGGTGCTAACCCTTAAAACAGTTCATTTGTCACTTGCTATGGACAATTGGCTGTCCTGTGCTTGCTTGGAAGGATGCAGTTACATTAATACTTAACGTTGTAGTTACTTGAATAGTTAGAGGAAGAGCTTTCTCTGTTGTGGAAGCTATCTATCTGCCTCCCTTTTCTGAGGTAGTGATGGTGATGAGAAGTCCACTCTGACACTCTCATGTAATAAGGTCAGGTTAAGTAAATGTGGATCATGGGATACTGATGGGTATGGATACAGTTTCCAGATGCCAGCATTTGGTATCCCCTTATGGATTCAAATTTGTCATCTAAACTGTAAGAACCTCTCAAAGAGATTCCCATCCTCAATATTTTGCTTTCTGTTGCTTTAATTGTAAGTTTTGAAAAATGAACATTTTTGTTATAAAAATGGCTCCCTCCACATGAACCTGACCTCTCTTCCTTCATTGCTTCCATTGTGATGTACCCACAATGGCAACTAGACCTCACGCTCTTCCATATTATTTACTCCTGTATGTGCTATGTTGATACTTAAAAATAATATTCTTCATTGTGGTAAAGTCCCCTGCTATTGCATTAGATCGCTTAAGTACAACAAAATAAATCGGGTGGGGAGATCTGAATGTGTCTGCTTGACTTTCTATGCATGTAGATTAATGCGAAGGAAGCAAGTGGATTCCTTTACAGACTTTCCTGATATGATTTTCCTCTGTGCTGAGATGACTCAATAAACTCAGGCATCGATGGGGGCAAAATCTGCCTGAGTTGCAGAAAAGTGCTCATTTTCTGATTTTACTAGCAGCCGAGGAATACTGAAATCATTGGTGACAATGGGTATGATCTCATCAAGCATATATCAGACTATTTTTTGACATTTCACTACATTTACACCTGTTTTGGAGAGATTGAAAGTGGAAAAAAGACAAATGATCGAATGAATATTTCACTCTATATTTCACCATGTTTACTCAGGGGTTTTTTTTGTTAAAATTACAAGAATGCTGAATCCCTTGTTGCTCACTAAGGAAGAAGTTACATATGCTTACTCACCCAAAAACACTTGAAAGGGCAATCCAGAGAAAATGTACTGATAGTGTTAAAAAAGCAATTAGAAAACTTCTAAACAACAATGTACTCTTGAGAAGGCTGTTCAAGTCACAGTCATTCTTAATATTTTCAGCAGGATTTTCCTTGCCCGTATCTGACCTAAAGCCAAGAGCGAAGTGAATTATAGGCAGGATTATACAGTAAATGGCAGAATCCTTAAGTGCATCGATGGGCAGAGGGATCTGGGTGTACAGGTCCACAGGTCACTGAAAGTGGCAACGCAGGTGGATAAGGTAGTTAGGAAGGCATATGGCATGTTTGCCTTCATTGGCAGGGGTATTGAGTATAAAAGCTGGGAAGTCATGCTGCAGCTGTATAGAACCTTGGTTAGGCCACACTTGGAATATTGCGTGCAATTCTGGTCACCATATTACCAGAAGGATATGGAGGCATTGGAGAGGGTGCAGAGGAGGTTTACCAGGATGCTGCCTGGTCTGGAGGTTATTAGCTATGAGGAGAGGTTGGAGAAACTTGGATTGTTCTCACTAGAGCGACGGAGATTGAGGGGCGACTTGATAGAAGTTTACAAAATTATGAGTGGCATGGACAGAGTAGATAGTCAGAAGCTTTTTCCCAGGGTGGAAGAGTCAATTACTAGGAGACATAGATTTAAGGTGAGATGAGAAAACTGTAAAGGAGATGTGAGGGGCAAGTTTTTTACGCAGAGGGTAGTGAGTGTCTGGAATTCACTGCTAGAGGAGGTGGTGGAAGCAGGTACGATAGTGGTGTTTAAGAGGCAGCTTGACAAATACATGAAAAGGAAGGGAATAGAGGGATACGGATCCCAGAAGTGCAAAATGTTTTAGTTGACGGGCAATGTGATCGGCACAGGCTTGGAGGGCCGAAGGGCCTGTTCCTGTGCTGTACTTTTCTTTGTCCATTCTTTGTTCTTTGAATGTTGAGGGCTCACTGGGCCATTCCTCACCTCCATTCACATTGTATACATTGTGCTTCTATGTCTGTTGGGTTTGTCTTGCTGTTGGGACAAGACATACCCAGGGTTGGTGATGGAGGTGTCAGAGATGTTGACTGATAAGTAGGGTTCTGTGAGTATGACAATATCAGGGGGTTGCTTGAATAGTCTTGGGCAGCTCTTTCAACTTTGGCAACAGTCCCTAGGTGTTGGTGAGAAAGACTGACTGAGCAAGGTTGCCTGGGCTCAGTCATGTCCTGATTCAATGCCAAGGTCACAGCTGAGTAAGCCATCATTTTTTTTAAACTTGTAATTCTTTGTAGC
The DNA here is from genome assembly GCF_964194155.1 of Cetorhinus maximus. NCBI lineage: Eukaryota > Metazoa > Chordata > Chondrichthyes > Lamniformes > Cetorhinidae > Cetorhinus > Cetorhinus maximus. The sequence continues at coordinate 194,484,413 of NC_135879.1, forward strand.
TGTTTGAGACAACTGTATGGCTTGCTAGGCCAGTTCAGAGGGGAGTTAAAGCCAACCACATTAGTGTGGGATTGGAGTCACTCATAAGGCCAGATTGAGTAAGGATGGCAGGTTGCCTTCCCTGAAAAATATGAATGTAAAGTAATCTAACAGATTCATGGACACTTTTACTGATACCAGTTTTTTATTCCAGATTGATAAATAGCGTGATCATTTGTCAGGTAATTGAACAATTTGAAATGTAGCTCATTTCTTTTTGAACTTGGAGTTCATGCATAGGGATCTCATCAGAAAAATAAATTATTAAGCATTGAGACTCAAAAATATATCCACAGGTACTTTCTCTTATTTGAAATTTATTCTTGCACTTTGCAGAGTCAGAGACTCCTAAAAAATGACGTTAATATTTCATTGTAGTTAACATTTTTATCTCCGTTTTAATCAATGCCAAAATTTGCCATCAACTTAACAATTTTGAATTCATGCTGTTGGATTCCAGTATGCAAGCTGACCCAGTTCCCAGTGGAATTATTTGATTGCCGTGTTTGTAATCATCTGTCAGAACACATCAGATGCGAAGCGGTATGATGAAAATATTGTGCCAGTGGGCCTATCTCACAGCCTGCTGTGGAAGCCAGTAAAAGGCCTTTAGTTTAGAAATGCCCAGCTATGAAACTTTACTGAAAATGTCTGGTTATTTCTTTTGTTGACTCAAATTCCATTGAAAAATAACATACAACTTTTGTACAAAGTCTCAAAAGCAGATGGAAATTAATTCAAGATCTGGTGATACAAAGACACAGCACAGCATCAGGTTCACCACAGCAGGATCATCTGACAGAGCCACTTGTTCAATATTAAATGGCCTTTCTCCAGACAGATCAAAAATTTCCAGCTGAAAATATACGTCCTGTGCTGAAGTTTAGTTTTCTTTCAAACACGCTGGCTGGGAATTTCTGGTCGCCGTGGCGGTGGGACCCGCCGCGGGGATGCGGCGGCCTTTCCTCCCCTTTTAGAGGCACTGGCCAGGAATTTCTTCGGATCTCCCCCTATTGTTCTGCTGTAACCTCGCCCCCGGTGTGGTAGCAGCCCTGGTAACGTGCATTAACATGGGTTTTAGCCACTCTGCTGGTGAGGTTATGGTGGAGGAGCCAGTGCAACTTTGAGGAAACTCACAGCAATTGATTCTTTGTTGTGGGTAAATTCCATAATTGCTGGTTATCTCTCCACACCTCGCTCAAGCATGCATGTTTGAACTGGGCGTTGATTATTGGTTGATCATTCAACTATGGATTGCATATACCCAAGGGTGAGCCTGTCCTCATTTAGCACCTGCAGACGTAAACTTACATAATCCAGGATAATGTGTTACGGCACAGCCAATGGTAAATGTTGAGTTGTTCAAATTCCAAAAGGAAACTTGAAACAACTGCCACAACTTGTTTTGCAATTTGTATAAATTTTGAGATGCACGCCCTGAATTCAGCAGTAATAAGACCACCAAGGGCAGGACTTCCCCGTTGGTGTGCGGGGGGCCGAGCCCCACACGTCAGCGCATAAAATTACACGCAGTGACGTTGGGCGAGCATCCCGATATTTCGCTGGGCGGATGCGCGATAATGTCCGACGCGCACTCGCCATTAATTAACGGGCCACTTGACTCACCAATCGACGCTGATTTTTCGGCGCCCGTGCAATCTTCGGGTTGGCGCACAGGCAGGTAGAACACATTTGTATTACCCTCATCCATGGGCAGGATAAGAGGGCTCACTGGGCTCGAATGTGTGCACAGTCAAGTATTTATTTTTGAAAGTTTTTGAAACTTGCCTGTGTGATCTGCAGTACTTCAAAACGCATACCAGCTGCTTTTTCTGGACTCTTAACCTTCAGGTCAGCACTCTGCAGTGAGGAATCTTTTCTGGGCCTGCAGGTTTCAGGAAGCCTTCCCTTAGCCTGGGAATGGGAGCTAAACTGTCCACTGGAAGCACCTCCTCTGAGAAGGAAGGGAGGGCTGGAAGGGAGAGTGCGCGTTCAGCCTCCAGGGGAGCCATCTTTGGGAGGACAGACACAGGCACAAGGGGCACAGGGCCAAGAGGTAATCCAACGTGGAAGGGGCCACAGAAGATGCCACTATCCTGCTGCCAGGGCATACAGGCGGCAAAGCAGCTACCTCAATATGTCTGAGGTGCAGTGTCGAAGGAGGCTCCATCTCTCAAGGGAGATAGTCAATTATATCTGTCAGATGACAGGGCTTGAGATCTCCACTAACTGTGTGGATGGACACTCCATGCCAGTGGCTCTGATGGTCATAGCTGCCCTCAACTTCTATGCCTCTGGCTCCTTCCAGGGCTCGGTGGGTGATCTCCTAATCAGCTGTCCACACTTGTGTCAAGCAGGTTACAGACACTCTGTTCAGGCGTGCATTGACCTTCATCCACTACCTTTGGGACCAGGCAAACCAGACAGTGAGCCAGAGGCTTCGCAGCCATTGCTGGCTTCCTCTGCATCCAGGGTGCAATAGACTGCACACATGTGGCCATCAAGGCGCCAGCAGGTGAGCCCAGTGCCTTCGTCAACAGGAAGGGCTTCCACTCCATGAACGTGCAGATAGTGTGTGATCACAGGATGCAGATTTTGCAAGTCTGTGCAAGGTACCCAGGCAGCTCCCATGATGCCTACATCCTCAGACACTCCCAGGTGCCGGGGCTCTTCAGTGCTTCAGCCCAGCTGGATGGATGGCTGCTGGGTGACAAGGGCTATTCCCTCAGAAGGTGGCTTATGACGCCACTCCGCCATCCAAGAACAGAAGCTGAGCCGCAGTACAATAGGAGCCACGGCACCACAAGGGCTGTGGTGGAGAGAACCATCAGCCGTCTCAAGATGCACATCTGATGCCTGGACCGCTCAGGGGGCGCACTCCAGTACCTGCCAGATCGTGTGTCGGTGATAGTGGTTGCATGCTGCGCTCTCCACAATCTTGTGCTGGTAAGTGGGGATGCAGTGGACGATGAAGATGACGATGCTGTGGCTGCGGCTACACAAGATGAGTCCAGCAGTGAGTCCGAGGATGAGCAGCACAGGGAAATGCTGAGGGGGTAGACGCTGACCCGGCATACTGAAGCTGAATGTTCAACAAAGTACTCATTACAGTCACCTCCGTCGCATCTGTTTTGATGATGCCACTTTCAAAAACAGTTCCTCTGACATATCCTCCTTCTTCCTTAATCGAGGTTTTCCACCCATGGTGGTTGACAGGGCCCTCAACCGTGTCCTGCCCATCTCCCGCGCATCCGCCCTCACACCTTCCACTCCCTCACAGAAACATGATAGGGTCCCCATTGTCCTCACTTATCACCCCACCAGCTTCCGCATTCAAAGGATCATCCTCTGCCATTTCCGCCAACTACAGCATGATGCCACCACCAAACACATCTTCCCTTCACCTCCCCTGGCGGCATTCCGCAGGGATTGTTCCCTCCAGGACACCCTGGTCCACTCCTCCATCACCCACTACACCTCAACCCCCTCCCACGGCACCTTCCCATACAACCACAGAAGGTGCAACACCTGCCCCTTTACTTCCCCTCTCCTCACCATCCAAGGGCCCAAACATTCCTTTCAAGTGAAGCAGCATTTCACTTGCACTTCCCTCAACTTAGTCTACTGCATTCGTTGCTCCCAATGCGGTTTCCTCTACATTGGAGAGGCCAAACGCAGACTGGGTGACCCCTTTGCAGAACACCTTTGGTCTGTCCGCAAGAAAGACCCAAACCTTCCTGTCGCTTGCCATTTCAACACTCCACCCTGCTCTCATGCCCACATGTCCATCCTTGGCTTGCTGCATTGTTCCAGTGAAGCTCAACGCAAACTGGAGGAACAGCACCTCATCTTCCGACTAGGTACATTACAGCCTTCCGGATTGAATATTAAGTTCAACAATTTTAGATCATGAACTCTCTCCTCGATCCCCACCTCCTTTCCAATTTTCCCCCTCCTTTTTGTTTTTTCCAATAATTTATATAGATTTTTCTTTTCCCACCTACTTCCATTATTTTTAAGTATATTTCCATCTATTGTTTTATCTCTACCTTTTAGCCTATTTCGATCCCTTCCCCCCACCCCACCCCCACTAGGGCTATCTGTACCTTGCTCGTCCTGCTTTCTACCCTTAATTAGCACATTCCTTTAGATAATATCACCACCTTCAACACCTCTTTGACCTTTTGTCTGTGACAACTTTTGGTTATCTCCACCCATCACTGGCCCTCTATCCAGCTCTACTTGTACCCCCACACACCACCCCCCCCACCTCCGCCCCTTAAACCAACTTATATTTCACCTCTTTTCTATTTTTACTTAGTTCTGTTGAAGGGTCATTTGGACTTGAAACATTAACTGTGCTCCTCTCCGCAGATGCTGCCAGACCTGCTGAGTTTTTCCAGGTATTTTTGTTTTTGTTTTGGATTTCCAGCATCCGCAGTTTTTTCCTTTATCACTCATTACAGTTTTGGAAACCATGCACATGCAGAAGAAAAGAGGCACCCTCAGCCATGGTGACATATCTGAATTTAATAAGTCAAGCAAACCAACTTATTCCAAAAAAAAGATAATAGTGTTACAAATCAAAAAAAATCATAGGGGCCCGATCTCAGGCCAACACAAAAGCACCAGTGAGAAACCCGTGATGTGCCTAAGGTGCCTTCTGTTTTTATTTCTGGGTGCTACATCTTGGTGCTGCCCTATCGCTTGGAGTGGCGTCTGAGACAGCCTGCAGACTCTGCTGTCCTGTTGGCCTTGATGACCTTGGTGTTCATCCTCTGGCCCATGGAGCCAGTGCTGGTCCCGCCTGGGAGGGAACAGCCAGTTCCACAGCTGGCATCTCCCCAGTCGTCGCAGCCTCACCGGATGTGATGGTCACTGGGAGAGAGGCGGAAGAGTTGCCGGCCTCATCCGGAGCACCCTGAGAGGTGCCCGTAGAGACACGAGGCAGCTGCTGCACCGACATAAGGTCACTTCGGACATCCTTGCTAACCGTGGATGGATCGAGCTGGGAACGTTGATGCCCAGACCATCTCCCGCACTGACACTGGCCAGCTGAAGTCAATGCCAATGTGAGGGTTTGCTGGTCTGAGCGCACACCCAGGAAGCCCTAATGGGTCTCCTGGAGGAGCCTGTTCACAAGAGTCGCCACTTTCTCCATGGAGGACACATGGCGTTCGGACATATGGCTCATTGCTTCGGTGATCGTCCGCGTAGACTCCTCCACCACGGACACCAAGCCAAGCATAGCCTCATATATCTCCCCCAGATGCTCCCGCACACCCATCCGCATTTCCTGCACCTGCTTCCTCGCGGACGACTCCAGAGGTACATCATCAGGCACCAACTGAGCATGTGCCTGGTCCCCTGCAGTCCTCCGATCGCTGGCGCCATGGAAACTCCCTGTCTCTGCCAGCTCCTCCAGTGACTGTGAAGTGCCCTCACCACCATGCCCCAGGACACTTGCTGATGACCTAATTCCCACCAAGGTGCTGGTATCTGCACTGGTGCCTGTCATGCAGAGATGGTGTGACGCTGGTGAGACTTCAGGCCCCTCAGGTGTGAGAGGGGGCCTCTGCTGCTCCTCCTCCTGGCCCTGCTCCGATGATGCTGAAAGGAAGAACAAGGACAGTGGATCAGTCAACATGGAGACAAATGATAAAGTTCATCGCTGTCTCCTGGATCATTATGTGCTCATCCTTCCATAAGCAATGGTCAAACCATGTTGCAAAATTAAATCAATTAACATTCAGCAATGGCTGTTGGGAGAACAATGCTGACCTTGGGCATAAATACCTGGCCGTGGCACCCCAGCCTTACTGATACCAGTGGACCTGGGCACATGGCGCCTCTCCAAATCCAGGGCCTCCTGCTCGAAGCGGCTAAGAATGGAGATCTGCGCCAGACCACCGCCAGTCCTCACACGCTCTGCCGCGTTATGAGCATTCTTCTCCTGAAAATGAGAGACGAACATTGATTAATGCAAATTGCACATGGACTCTCTTCGCGCACGGCCCACCCCAACCAGAGTGGGACATATCAGGGCTTTAGTGCCTCCTCACCCCACTGCTGCTGAACACTCACACAAAGACCCTAGGCGTGTTCCACACCTCCCCACACCTCTCCCCTTGGACACATGCTGCCTACATCACTTTAGACACCACACGGTATATCCTTCCATAGCAAGGAGGTGGAAGCACATGGAGCGCAGGGCGCAGCAGATGGTTCATTGCCACGCCACCTTGAAGTTCCCCTCCCAGCATGTCATCACCCTGACTTGGACATGTCCTGGAGCTCAAACACAGTGCCTAGGTGCAGCTCCTCCAGGTTGCTCACAAACCAGTCTTGTGGGATTCAGTGTAACACATGCTGCGGGGGCAAAACACATCTCTTCACCACCCTCTCAGGCTGACCTCAGCATGGGCAATATCTGCTGGCCCACCCAGCAAAGGGCACATGTCGTCAATGATTCAATGCAGTCACTTCACTCAGGCTTGGGGGGGTGGGGACAGGGCAGCAGGTGGGCAAGCCAACCTGCTGAGTTACATGATCAATGCCAACATGGTACTCACTCTGCCAGAGCGCAACAAGTCGTTGAAGCACTTATGACACTGGATCCAGGTGCCCCGCACCATGTTGCGAGAGCTTACCACCTCCACCACCTCCTCCCAGGCACGTTACGTAATGTGGGGGGACCTCCTCCTCCCATCCTGGGGGGCCAGCACCTCCCGCTGTGCTGCCACCTCCTCGAGGAGGGTAGCAAGGCAGTCATCCGAAAAACAAGGGGCACACTGGCCCCCCACCCTACCCTCTGGCCTGGCCCGTCCCGCTGCCTGACCCTCCAACCTGGCCTGCTCCACTGGCCTACCCTCCGGACTGGCCTGCCCACCACAAAACCTCTGGTTAGCCCTTCCACTTGCCGTTGTGAGCAGCCTTGCAAAGGCTGTCAGCGCTTCAAATAAACAGGCCGCCGGGTCACCATTGGACCCGACGGACAGTGCACTCCTGCTGCTGCCCGCCCACTCCCACTATCCTCGGGACTCATAAAAGAGGAGGAGGCATTGCATTAATAGTTAAGAAGTCGGTTACTGCAGTAAGGAGAGATGATATCTTGGAGGGGGCATCAAATGAAGCTTTGTGGGTAGAGTTTAGGAATAAAAAAGGGCCAACCATGTGTTTATTATAGACCCCCAGATAGTCAGCGGGAAATTGAGGAGCAAATATGTGTACAATTTGCAGAGGTGTGTAAAAACAATAACAATAGGGTAATTATATTAGGTGATTTCGGCTTTCCCAACATTAATTAGGATAGACATAGTGTTAAGAGCTTGGATGGAGTGGATTTCTTGAAATGTGTACAGGAGAACTTTTTAGGTCAATATGTAGAGGGTCCAACAAAGGACGTTGCATTGCTGGAACTAATTCTGGGGAATGAAGCCGGACAGGTGGCTGAGGTGGTGGTGGGCAAGTATTTTAGTGATAGCGACCACAATGTGGTACAGTTTAAGTTTGTTATGGACAAAGAAATCGACACGTTGCAAAAAAAAGGATTGAATTGGAGGAGAGTGGATTTTAGTAAAATGAGGCAGGATCTGGCCAAGGTAGACAGGGAACAGTTACTTGTGGGGAAATCTACAGAGGAACAGTGGGGGGTGTTCAAAAAGGAAATGGGGAGGGTACAGGCTCAACATGTTCCCTCTAGGGTGATAGGAAGGAGTAACAAGCCCAAAGAACCATGGATCACCAGAGATGTTCAGGATACGATGGGAAGGATAAGAGAGGCTTTTAGCAGGTACAAGAGAAGCAAATCAGCAGAGGCATTAGTGGAGTACAGACAGTGCAGGGTGGAGCTTAAGAAAGCAATTAGGAGAGCAAAGAGGGGATATGAGAAAGCTCCGGCTCGTAAAAGTAGGGAAAATCCCAAGATATTCTATAAGTATGTCAATGGGAAGAGGATAACCAGGGAAAGAGTAGGGCCCATAAGGCACCAAGGGGGCAATCTATGGGTGGAGCCAGAGGACATCGCTAGAGTGTTGAATGAATACTTCACGTCCGTCTTCACCCAGGAGAATGAGGATGAAGGTATCGAACTCGGGGAGAGATACTGTGAGGTTCTTAAGCAAATTGATATAGGGAGTGACAAGGTATTGGAGGTATTGGCAGGCTTAAAAGTGGACAAATCTCCAGGTCCAGGTGATTTGTGTCCCAGACTGCTGAGGGAGGCAAGGGAGGAGATCGCAGGGGCTCTGACGCAAATTTTTAATTCCTCTCTGGCCACGGGGGAGGTGCCAGAGGACTGGAGAACAGCTAATGAGGTTCCGCTATTCAAGAAGGGTTGTAGAGATAAGCTAGGGAACTACAGGCCAGTGAGTCTCACTTCAGTGGTAGGGAAACTATTGGAGAAAATTCTGAAGGAGAGTATCTATCTCCACTTGGAGAGGCAAGGTTTGATCAGGGAGAGTCAGCATGGCTTTGTCAGAGGGAGGTCATGCCTAAAAAATTTGATTGAATTTTTTGAGAAGGTGACCAGGTGTGTAGATGAGGGTAGTGTAGTTGATGTAGTTTATGTGGATTTCAGCAAAGCCTTTGACAAGGTCCCACATGGGAGACTTATAAAGAAGGCAAAGGCACATGGGATACATGGTAATTTGATAAGGTGGATTCAAAATTGGCTTAGTTTTAGGAGGCAGAGGGTGATGACAGAAGGATGCTTTAGTGACCGGAAGCCAGTGTCCAGTGGCGTACCACAGGGATCTGTGCTCAGTCCCCTTTTATTTGTCATTTATATAAACAACATAGATGACTCCGTGGGGGGTAGGATTAGTAAGTTTGTGGATGACACAAAGATTGGCCGGATGGTTGACAGTGAGTTTGAGTGTCTTGGGCTACAGGAAGATATAAATGGGATGGTCAAATGGGCAGATAAGTGGAAGATGGAATTTAACCCTGAAAAGTGTGAGATGATACACTTTGGAAGGAGTAATTTGACAAGGAAGTATTCAATGAATGGCATGGCACTAGGAAGTTCTGAGGAACAAAGGGACTTTGGCGTGTTTGTCCATAGATCTCTGAAGGCAGAGGGGCATGTTAGTGAGATGATGAAAAAGGCATAGGGGACACTTGCCTTTATCAATCGAGGTATAGATTACAAAAGTACGGAGGTCATGTTGGAGTTGTATAGAACCTTGGTGAGGCCACAGCTGGACTACTGTGTGCAGTTCTGGTTGCCACATTATAGGAAGGATGTGATTGCACTGGAGGGGGTGCAGAGGAGATTCACCAGGATGTTGCCTGGGATGAAACATTTAAGTTATGAAGAGAGGTTGGATAGACTTGGGTTGTTTTTGTTGGAGCAGAGAAGACTGAGGGGTGAGCTGATCAAGGTGTACAAGATTATGAGGGGCATGGACAGGGTGATAGGGAGCAGCTGTTCCCCTTAGTTGAAGGGTCAGTCACAAGGGGACATAAGTTCAAGGTGAGGGGCAGGAGGTTTAGGGGGGATGTGAGGAAAAACTTTTTTACCCAGAGGGTGGTGACGGTCTGGAATGCACTGCCTGGGAGGGTGGTGGAGGCGGGTTGCCTCACATCCTTTAAAAAGTACCTGGATGAGCACTTGGCACATCATAACATTCAAGGCTACGGGCCAAGTGCTGGTAAATAGGATTAGGTAGGTAGGTCAGGTGTTTCTCACGTGTCGGTGCAGACTCGATGGGCCGAAGATTTTGTGATTCTGTGATTACGCTGGGCAGGCCTTAATTGGCCCACCTGCGTAAAATGGCGGCATGGACCCGATCTCGGGCGGCAATCTGGTCTGCGCCTGCCCACGCCTGCTCCCGCTCCCGCTCCACCCCCTCGCCAACCAGAAAATTCACCCCCAAGTCTTATAGGTTTTTACAAAACTAGATTAAACGTTTATTAATGGAAGAAATGACTTTAGATACATACATAGATCTACAAATTACTATTATGATAACTTCTTAATCCCCTACTCAATCTAACTCCCAGTTACACTTTCGTTAAGACAACAGTAAGACGCGTAGATTTTAAAAGACCCAGGCAAAGAAACATGATAAAAGCATAATATTACAGATGCTGGATATCTGAAACAAAAACAGAAAATACTGGCGAAACTCAGCAGGTCTAGCGGCATTTGTGGAGAGAGAAACAGAGTTAACGTTTTGAGTCTGTATAACCCTTCTTCAGAGAAACATGATGCCCTGAACAAGTTGACTTCCAAATGAGTTTTCTTAGCTTCAGTCCTTTGAAGACAAAAGCTTGAAGTGTAGATGCAGAAGGCTTTTCATACTTGTAGGATCTTAAAATGCCTTCCCTTGCACACAGCTCTTTCTCCTTCTTTATACATACCTTCCTCTTTGAAAACAAATACTCATTGTTTCACTATGCCTTTGGACTTCATTTCCCTGATAATAAAACCCTTTCATCGCACTAAGTTTTATCAGTAATCTTTGGGGAAAATAAAAACACACTGTTTCTGAACTTCACCTGACTAGGTGACACATTTCATCCCTCCTTTGAAAACAATCTAGTCTGGTTTATTTTAAATTGTAAATGTTCCCTTGACATCTATGTTTCTAAACTTCCCCATGTTTATCTATTAACATTTCAAACCTACCCTCTCTTCTGAGATCAAAGCACCCAGACTAGCTACCTCTAATTCAATTAAATCTCACACACATACACAGACAGACACATATAGACATATAGATCCATCCAACTATTACTCAATTTTGCAATAAATTCCAATAACATTCTGAGAATTATTATATCTTCTTGACAAATGTTTGTCACACTGCGTTTCATTTTCAGACAATGCGATTTATTAGCGATTCCCACAAAGGAAATTGGGTGTGATGTTGTTGATATGAGACCAGAAAAGTGGGGAGGAGGCAAGTGGAGGTGGCTGCCAGGAAATCGTCCGAAGTTAAGTCTTTGGCCTTCCAAATAATTGCAACATTATCAAGAGAAATGCATGTCAGATGCAAGGGCTAATAACACCCTTTGCAAGTTTTTTGTAAACTTCAGAGAACTGCTGGTCAGAAAAGTTGAATTGAACTTGTTGACAAGGGTAATGAGGCATTCTTATATTTTTAAAAATGTATTGTCTCAGCTCAAGGATGGCAACTAAGACACCACAATACCATTTCAGTACTACTCTGGAGTGTCAGTCTTCATTACCCCCTTAAATATTGAATGTGTTTTGAACTGACAACCTTCTCACTCAAAGGTGAAAGTACGATCACCTGAACCAACCTGGTCCTTACAGAGTACAAATGTCCACAAGTGCACAGCAACCATTACTTAAATTGATTGAAGCAAAACTATTTCCTCTGTGACTTGATGACATGCGGACTTATTACCGTACATACAAGTTATATGATTTGCAAGAGTGTCAAGCTACATCCACATCACAGTACAGAGCAATAATCAGGAGGGGCAACTGGACCTATGCTGAAGAAAGTATAATGTAAGGATAAGCACATAGAAAGGTCCATGCAGACAAGGTTGAATACACAATAAACACTACCTGTTTCTCTTTTGCAGAAGTTGACCTATAGTAAGAAGGAAGTCCAACACACTGGAGAAAGCAATGTTGGACATTTATGCCACAGAAGTATTGAAGAGATTGGGCAAGGCAGACATTAAAGAGCAGTGTTTGAATAATTTTAGGCACATACTGTAACTTTACTGCAGATAATAGGGTACATACATGCAGAAAGTCAGCACTGATGATGGAAGGAAGAAATTGGATGGACCACTCGACATTGAGCTAGGCACCAGAAATGACAATGACAAACTCAGCCCTGTCGACCCTGCAAAGTCCTCCTCATAAAATCTGGAGGCTAGTACCAAGATTGGGGGAGCTGTCTCACAGACTCGTCAAGCAACAGCCCGACATAGTCATTCTCATGGAATCATACCTTACAGATAATATCCCAGACACCAACATCACCGTCCCTCAGTATGCCCCGTCCCACCTGCAGGACAGACTCAGCAGAGGGGGTGGCACAGTGGTATACAGTCAGGAGGGAGTAGCCCTGGGAGTCCTCAGCATAGACTCTGGACCCCATGAAGTATCATGGGAACAGGTCAAACATGGGAAAAGTAACCTCTTGTTCATTACCATGTACCCCGCCGGCCCCCCACCCTCCCCCCACCTCAGCTGATGAATCAGTGCTCCTCCATGTTGAACACCACTTAGAGGAAGCACTGCAGGTGGTAAGGGTGCAGAATGTACTCTGGGTGGGGGACTTCAACATCCGTCACCAAGAGTGGCTCGGCAGCACTGCCACAGACCAAGCTGGCTGAGTCCTAAAGGACATAGCTGCTAGACTGTGTCTGTGGCAGCTGGTGAGGGAACCAACAAGAGGGAAAAAAAGTACCTGACCTCATCTTCACCAACCTGCCTGCCACAGATGCATCTGTCCATGACAGCATCAGTAGGAGTGACCACCGCACAGTCCTTGTGGAGGCGAAGTCCTGTCTTCACATTGAGGATACCCTCCAACCTGGTGAAACTATAACACAGGACTACTTGCGCGCCAAACTGCACAAGCAGCAAGCGATAGACAGGGCTAAATGATCCCACAACCAGTGGATCAGGTCTAAGCTCTGCAGTCCTGCCACATCCAGTCGTGAATGGTGGTGGGAAATTAAACTACTCTCTGGAGGAGGAGGCTCCATAAATATCCCCATCCTCAATGATGGAGGAGCCCAGCCCATCAGTGCAAAAGTTAATGCTGAAGCATTTGCAACAATCCTCAGCCAGAAGTGCTGAGTGGATGATCCATCTCGGCCTCCTCTGGAGGTTGCCAGCATGACAGATGCCTGTATTCAGCCAATTCGATTCACTCCACATGATATCAAGAAACGGCTGAAGGCTTTGGATACTGCAAAGGCTATGGGCTCTGACAATATTCCGGCAATTGTACTGAAGACTTGTGCTCCAGAACTTGCTGAGCTGCTCCAGTACAGTTACAACACTACAACACTGGCATTTACCCAGCAATGTGGAAAGTTGTCCAGGTGTGCCCTGTACACAAAAAGCAGAAGAAACCCAACCCGGTCAATTGACACCCCATCAGCATACTCTCGATCATCAGTAAAGTGATGGAAGGGGTCATCAGCAATGCTACCAAGCGGCACTTGCTTAGCAATAACCTGCTTACTGATGCTCAGTTTGGGTTCTGCCAGGGTCACTCAGCTCCTGACCTCATTACAGCCTTGGTTCAAACATTTGGACAAAAGAGCTGAACTCCAGAGGTAAGGTGAGAGCGACTGCCTTTGACATCAAGGCAACATTTGACCAAGTATGGCATCAAGGAGCCCTAGCACAACTGGAGTCAATGGGTATCAGGGAGAAGCTCTTCGCTGTTTGGAGTCATACCTAGCATAAAGGAAGATGGTTGTGGTTGTTGGAGGTCAGTCATCTCGGCTAAAGGACATCACTGCAGGAGTTCCCCAGGGTTGTGTCCTAGGCCCAATCATCTTCAGCTGCTTCATCAATGACTTTCTTTCCATCATAAAGGTCAGAAGTGGGAACGTTCGCTGGAGATTGTACAGTGTACAGCGCCATTTGCAACTCCAAAGATCCTGGAGCAGTCCATGTCCAAATGCAGCAAGATGAAGCAAGGCTTGGGCTGACAAGTGGTAAGTAACATTCATGCCACACAAGTGCCAGGCAATGACTATCTCCAACAAGAGAGAATCTAACCATCGCCCCCAGACATTCAGCATTATCATCGCTGAGCCCTCACTATAAACTCACTGGGGGTTACCATTGACCAGAAACTGATCTGGACTAACATTATAAATACTGTAGCTGCAAGAGCAAGTCAGAGGCTAGGCAATATAAATACTGTAGCTGCAAGAGCAGGTCAGGGGCTAGGAATCGTGCAGCAACTAACTCACCTCCTGACTCCCCAAAGCCTGTCCACCATCTACAAGGCACAGGTCAGGAGTGTGGATGAGCGCAGCTCAAATAATGCTTAAGAAGCTTGACAGTGCCTGATTGGCACCCCTTCCATAAACATTCATCCCCTCCACCACCAATGCACAGTAGCGATAGTGTGTATCATCTACAAAATGCACTGCAGGAACACACCAGGGCTCCTTAGACAGTACCTTCCAAACCCACGACTGCTACCATCTAGAAGGACAAGGGCAGCAAGCGCATGGGAAAACTGCCATCTGGAGTCCCCTCCAAGCCACTCACCATTCTGACTTGGAACTATCCCACCGTTACTTCACTGTCTCTCGGTCAAAACCCTGGAACTCCCTTCCTAACAGCACTGTGGATGTACTTACATCACATGGACTGCAACGGTTCAAGAAGGCAGCTCACTACCACCTTCGCATGGGTAATTAGGGACAGGAAATAAATGCTGGCCTAGCCAGCGATGCCCACGTCCCATTAATAAATTTAAAAAAGGAACTTCTAAAGTTATATTTGCACAAGTATGCATTCTACACTTTCTTTTATTTGCACAGTTGTAGCAAAGCAAGAATAATTTAGCAGGAATTAGTTGAAGTGTTTGCCGTAATATCATACAGAGTAATTTCCTGTCTAATATCCCTTCCTCCTTATGGATATCACTGCATGCTTTACAAGTACATGAATAATTACTCAGTTGTTGTGGAATATTCATTCTTGCCTTGGAAAATAATGTTAAGTGGTGGAAGGGTTTGCAAGCTGATGAACAGTGTGACAGGTCACAACAGAAATGCTCTTATGGCCGTTGCCATCATTACATTAACTGATAGGATGGTTAGTTATTACCTGCAGAAGGGTTTTATGGTCTCCTGTAGCCTATACACTGAAGAGGAGGCAACCCACAGCGACACAAAACATTACTGGTGTTTTCTCCTTACAGTTGCTAATGTTCCTGCTGTGTACTTCAGGACTTGCAGTTTTTATTTTATTCTTTATATTTGTGCTAGAAACTCTTGGGGCAGAATTTTGTGCCTCTCGGGCGGGCATGCGCTCAACCTGAACGGACGTGAAATAACGCGGGATGACATCAGGCGAGTGTTCCGACATCATCCCGTATGCGAGCAATCTTCAGGTCAGCAGGCGCACACCCACAGACAATTAAGCGGGCAATTAAGCTCATTAAGGAGGCAATTGAAAGCCGTTTTCTATAGCCTGTCCACTTTTACAGGCCAATTGGCCAGGCGGCCTTTGCATTTTTGCTCAAACCTCGATCCAGGGTGGGATAAAATCTCCGCGGGGAAATAAAATAAGAAGAGATATCTGGGGGCTGTTTTTTATGAGGTCTGCTTTCAGGTGCTTGATTTCTGCTGCATGGATACATTTTGCAGCATTTTTGTTGTTCCTTTTATTCTGTGGAGGTCTGCAGCTCCCTGAGGGAGCTGTCTGTCTTCAGGGAGCTCACTGGAAGCGCTCACCTGCACTCATGGTGATGTTGGTGCCCGCTCTCCTCCTGCCCCTGCTGGCAGTGCTGAGCTTTGCTCAGCATGCATTTCATGCTGGTTAGCCATTAATTGGCCAACCAGCATGAAATCACAGTCCGTGGCCGTTCGCAGTCAGGGGTCCCTTTCTCGTCCGCTCCTGGGCCCACCGATCGCACGTGCCTGATGAATGAAAAATTCAGGCCTTGGTTGCAAAACAGTTCAAGGGGGTGGCCAGCTTACTGTCAGTGGGACTGCAAGTCTTATCTGATGACTGTGTTGGCAGGTCCTGTTATAATAGGTGAGGGCATATGTAACTTTGCCTTCTTATGTAACCTGAGCTGCTTGAAGCAATGCTTCTCTGAGAGCTGCAGATAACTGACCCAGGGCAGCACACTCTGTGACTGAGTAAGGAGCATATCCTGTGTGTCTTCCTGTGATGATCTCTTTTTGAGGCTGTCAACTTCACTTCTTGCTGCAGCACTTCCTACAGGTTGGATGCTCCTGTTCCCCCTCCCAAACTGCCAAACCAAAGTGCGACTGACTGAAAATGATTTGTTGCTGGGCTCTGCATAACAGCAGTCTCACTAACCTGCACTGATTTAATCCTTGTTACGTATTGCACTAAAGCTAACACAAGGTCAACTGCAGGCAGCCATTTTGAACTAAATTTATTATTACCTCTTTAACAGAGAGGGCAGCAGAGAGGGCAATATAATAAAATACTCAGATCTTTCAATATACCGCACTCCTTCCCCACTTGAAAATAAATTTATACGTTAAACGGTACAGGTACATGTGTCCCCCAAATACAGTATAACTAAACAACATGAAGAGACGATAGCATAGTGGTATTGTCGCTGGACTGATAATCCAGAGACCCAGTATAATGGTCTGGGGACATGGATTTGAATCCCACCATGGTGGAATTTGAATTCAATAAAAGTTTGGAATTAAAAATCTAATGATGACCATGAAACCATTATTGATTGTTATAAAAACCCATCTGGTGCACGGATGTACTTTAGGGAAGGAAATCTGCTGTCCTCATTTGATCTAGCCTACATGTGACTCCAGACCCACAGCAATGCACTCTAAGCAAGGGCAAATCGGGATGGGCAACAAATGCTGGCCTAGTGTAATGACCAATGCAGTTGGTAAAGCAGAGTTATCTAAAAATCCCAGGGGGAAACTTTAAACAACTGTCATAACCAATAATTTTAAGTGTTATGTTTGAGAAGCCACTCTAAACTCAGGAATCAGACCACTAGTTCTCGAGGTTTTACATTAAACTAAATAAAACATTTTATTAATTTACACAGGTTAAAATATATGTACACATGGCTACAAATTACTGCTATCATACCTTATAACAAATTCCCAAAATAATCTCCATTAAGGCAACAGCAACTCATAGGGCTGGTTTTTCCAGTCGGCGAGCAGGGGCGGGGCTTGCTCGCTGATGCGTCAAATGGCGCGGGGATACGTCGGGCGTGTGTCCCAATGTCACCTCGCGTCATTTAGATTTTTAGTTCTGAGGGCGCGCAGCCGAGTCGGCTGCACGCCCACCGAATTATCAATGGCCTATTAAGGATTAAAAAACTAATTAACTTGATTGTTGGACTTGCCCGTCCAGCCTTAGGGTTGGCGGGCAGACCGGGAGCCCAGGCGGGCCTCGTAAAAAGCATAAAACCTCATCTACGGGCGGGATGAGGTTTCATGAGGGCTTTTAAATGTTTATCAAACGTTTAAATAAAAGTTAAGGACATGTCCCAACCCACGTGACAGTGTCACATGAGGGGACATGTCAGGGAATTTTTTTTACTACCTTTCTATCAACTTTTTATTCGGAGCTGACCTCCCTGAGGCAGCACTTCGCATGTGTGTGAAAGAGCGCACTCCCGGCTGACGGAATTCCGCCCCCCGCCACACAGAGAGCGCATAGCGCTTCCTGGCGGACATCACGCTGGTCAGGCCTTAATTGGCCCGCCCACATAAAATGGCGGCGCCCCCCCCCACGACCAGGGGCGCCTGCTCCCGCACTTGCCCCCCACCGACTGGGGGAAAATGTTCCCCATAGACTTAATCAAACACCAGGCAAAGCATAAAAACAAAAACCTAAAAGCTACTGCGGATGCTGGAAATCCAAAACAAAAACAGAATTACCTGGAAAAACTCAGCAGGTCTGGCAGCATCGGTGGAGAAGAAAACAGTTGACGTTTCGAGTCCTCATCACCCTTCGGCAGAACTGAAGTATAGTTAGGAGAGAGGTGAAATATAAGCTGGTCTAAGGTGGGGGGGGCGGGGGGAGAGAGAAGTTGAGGGTGGGGTGGTTGTAGGGATAAGCAAGCAGTGATAGGAGCAGATAATCAAAAGATGTCACAGACAAAAGGGTCAAAGAGGTGTTGAAGGTGGTGATATTATCTAAGAAAAGTGCTAATTAAGAATGGATGGCAGGACACTCAAGGTACAGCTGTAGTGGGGGTGGGGTGGAAAGACTAACAAAGTTTTAGTTTTAGATTTAAAAATAATGGAAATAGGTGGGAAAAGAAGAATCTATATAAATTATTGAAAAAAAAGGGGGAGGGGGAAGAAACAGGGTGGGGATGGGGGGAGGGGGAGTTTAAGATCTAAAGTTGTTGAATTCAATAATCAGCCCGGAAGGCTGTAAAGTGCCTAGTCGGAAGATGAGGTGCTGTTCCTCCAGTTTGCGTTGGGCTTCACTGGAACAATGCAGCAAGCCAAGGACAGACATGTGGGCAAGAGAACAGGGTGGAGTGTTAAAATGGCAAGCGACAGGGAGGTTTGGATCTTTCTTGCGGACAGACCGCAGGTGTTCTGCAAAGCGGTCGCCCAGTTTGCGTTTGGTCTCTCCAATATAGAGGAGACCGCATTGGGAGCAGCGAATGCAGTAGACTAAGTTAGGGGAAATGCAAGTGAAATGCTGCTTCACTTGAAAGGAGTGTTTGGGCCCTTGGACGGTGAGGAGAGAGGAAGTGAAGGGGCAGGTGTTGCATCTTCTGCGTGGGCATGGGGAGGTGCCATAGGTGGGGGTTGAGGAGTAGGGGGTGATGGAGGAGTGGACCAGGGTGTCCCGGAGGGAACGATCCCTACGGAATGCCGCCAGGGGGGTTGAAGGGAAGATGTGTTTGGTGGTGGCATCATGCTGGAGTTGGCGGAAATGGCGGAGGATGATCCTTTGAATGCGGATAAACTCCCCCTCCCCCCATCCCCACCCCGTTTCTTCCCCCTCCCCCTTTTTTTTTCAATAATTTATATAGATTCTTCTTTTCCCACCTATTTCCATTATTTTTAAATCTAAAACTAAAACTTTGTTAGTCTTTCCACCCCACCCCCACTAGAGCTGTACCTTGAGTATCCTGCCATCCATTCTTAATTAGCACTTTTCTTAGATAATATCACCACCTTCAACACCTCTTTGATCCTTTTGTCTGTGACATCTTTTGATTATCTGCTCCTATCACTGCTTGCTTATCCCTACAACCACCCCACCCTCAACTTCTCTCTTCCCCCGCCCCCCCCCACCTTAGACCAGCTTATATTTCACCTCTCTCCTAACTATACTTCAGTTCTGCCGAAGGGTGATGAGGACTCGAAACGTCAACTGTTTTCTTCTCCACCGATGCTGCCAGACCTGCTGAGTTTTTCCAGGTAATTCTGTTTTTGACCAGGCAAAGCATTTTCACCTTATAAATTCAAAATGAGGTTATTTTCACTGTGGAGCCAGTTGGAGGCTTGCAGCAACCTTTTGATCTCACATTGCCTCTGCCTGCACACCCAAAAACTACTGAAGTTATACCTACCATCCCTGATTGAATTCAAATTCTCATTGTCTCACCAGCCTCTTTGAACTTCATCTTTTAACAATGAAACCCCTTTCATAGTACCAATTTTATTAGTAATATAAACATATTGCTTGGTAGTTGTTAGAAATGTGTCAATTTTCACCCCTCTTCTTGAATGCTCTATTCAAAAATGCAAATGAACACTATCTCTCTTACATATCAAAACTAGTACATATCAAAGCACCCAGGCTAGCTGGCTTTAATCCAATTAAGACATACCTGACTAAACCCGTATTTTAAAATAAAATATTTTCCAAAATATGATATACATTAATAGCTTCATGACATCCTCCTCTTATCGAAAAATGAACTGTCATAAATCTAAAAGTCGGCTTCATTTTAATAACCCATCTCACACTATCTCCTATACTTATTACTCAATTACATTACCAGATGCATGCATTAACATAACAATCTGCATATATACACAAGTCCTTGGTATCAACAGAAATCACTCCACTTCAGTGTCCAGGTTTTTTAAAAAATGTCCCATTTTCCTTTAAGCTTCAAACTCTTTATAATGCATCTGTGAACAGATTTCCTCTTCCAGCAATATGTATAATTCGTGGATTAAATGTTTGTAACAATGGACGCCATCTGAAAAGCCCTGCACTTTTGTCATGAAATTTGTCCAAAAACTTCAAAGGATTATGGTCTGTATAAACAATTGTTTCTGATGAATTGTTTGTAACACTAATTTCAAAATACTGCAATGCTAACACTGAACTCAAAGGGCAGAATTTTCTGCCTGTCGGGCGGGCGGGCCCGACCCAATCTCCAGCAGGTGGGGAGCTGATTCCCACCAGCGAAGCAGGACGCACCGCCATTTTACGTGGGCGGGCCAATTAAGGCCCGCCCAGCGTGACGTCCAGCGGGAAGTGCATAGCGCTTCCCGTGTGGGGGTGGGGGGATTCCCTAAAAGCGAGAGCGGGCTCTTTCGCGCATGCGCATGAAAGAGCGCACATCTCCCTGAGGCTAAGTGCAGCCTCAGGGAGATCGCTTTCACATTGAAAAATATTAAAAATGGAAAAAAAACCCTAACATGTCCCTCTCATGTGACAATGTCACATGAAATGGGATATGTTCATAATTTACAGAAAAACGTTATTAAAATTTTTAAAACCCTGCATGAAACCTCATCCCTCCTTTAATTGTTTAAATGACCCTGTCAATGGCCTCAATTGGCCACTGACAGGTTGGCGGGCCTGCAGCTGATTTTGCTGCGCCCCCACCTTCCTGAAAATTTAAATGGGCCGGGATGACATCAGGGGTTCCACCCGACGTAATCCCGCGTCATTTTACGCGTTGGCAAGTGGGCCCCACCCCCTGCTCGCCGACGGCAAAATTCTACCCAAAGTTTCTTTATCGATCGTTGAGTATCATTTCTGTTGTACATTCAGTTTCTGTGAAAAATACCCTATCAGTTTTTCAATTCCAGTGTCATATTCTTGTAACAGTACAGCCACAATGACTACATCGCTTGCGTCAATGGCCAACTTGAATTGCTTGCCATAATTGGGTACTGCCAATGCTGGTGTTATAGTTAATACAGTTTTCAAACTATCGAACGACTTCTGAAACTCCAGTGTCCATTGAAACTTTTTGTTCTTTTTTAATAGTTCAGTCAGTGGAACAACCACTTGGTTAAAGTTTGGTGCAAATTTCCGGTAAAACCTACTCATGCTTAGAAATCTCAAAACTTCTTGTTTTGTTGTAGGCACTGGGAGATCCACGATAGCCTTGACTTTCACATCTCTCTGAGCCACCTTACCATGTCCATTGTTATAGCCAAGATACATAACTTGTGCTCTTGCAAGTTCACTTTTAGCCAAGTTCATTACCAAATTAGCTTCTTGTAATCGAATAAACAATTCTTCCAGATGCCGTAAATGCTCCTCCCCGTCTGACTGAAAACAATTAGATCTTCAATATAAACTGCACAATGGCTTAGACTTGCAATTACTTTGTCAATCTTTGAAAAGTCGCAGGTGCATTCTCCACACCAAATGGTATGATTTTAAATTGATATAGTCCAATTGGCATTATGAAACTGATATCTCCTTTGCCCTCTCACACAATGGTACCTGCCAATATCCTTTCAGCAAGTTAATCTATGTGATAAATTTTGATTGTCCCACTATCTCAATGCAATCCTCCAACTGTGGTATGGGATATGAAGCCGCTTTTGTCACTGCATTCACTTTTCGATAGTCCACATGCAATCTTTGTGTTCCATCCGGTTTCGGTACCAGTACAACAGGTGAACTCCAGTTATTGCAACTAGACTCGATTATAGCATTTTGAAGCATGAAATCAATTTATTTTTGTACTTGTGATAATTTTGCTGGATTTAATCTATAAGGTTGTTGCCTTACTGAAGATGCTATTTCTATATATACATCATGTAAAGCTAAATGTGTCGTTCCCAACTTATTTCCACAAATAGGTTTGTATGACTGCAATAGCTTTACCAAATCACTTTGACACTTGCTTGAAAGGTAACTCAATATTGCATTTAAATTTTCAAGTGCTCCTTCATTATCCAACTTGATTAGAGAAAAATCAATTTCAGAGTCCTGCACTTCGACCTCTTTCTCATCATCCACCATCACTAACACCTCTTTTTGTTCCTCTTCTCTGTCAAAGTACTTTTTCAGCATATTTTCATGACACACCGTCTGCTTCTTTCTTCTATCTGGAGTATTTATTAAATAATTTACCTCACTCAAATTATTTTCAATCCTGTAAGTCCCACTAAATCTTGCATTTAATGAATCCCCAAGTACTGGTAACAAAATTAATACTTTCTTTCCAGAAACAAAGTTGCAAATTTTAACCTTCTTATTTGCTTTCACTTTCATCGCTTGCTGTGAGATCTTTAATAGTTCCCTAGCCAACTCACATTCTCTGTTCAATCTTTCCCTGAAATTTGATCTCTAATCCAGGAGAGTCGTTTATGAATTTTGACCCACCAATTTCTCATGAATCAATTTTAGTGGTCCCCTTACCTCATGACCATAAATTAGTTCAAAAGGGCTAAAACCAGTTGATACATTAGGAGCGTCTCTAATTGCAAATAATAAAATGGAATTCCCGTATC
The DNA here is from genome assembly GCF_964194155.1 of Cetorhinus maximus. NCBI lineage: Eukaryota > Metazoa > Chordata > Chondrichthyes > Lamniformes > Cetorhinidae > Cetorhinus > Cetorhinus maximus. The sequence goes on from NC_135879.1 coordinate 194,506,847, forward strand.
CCAATCCTGTGCATAATCAAGGCAGTATGCTTTTATCATAGTTTTTAAAGTTTGATGCCATCTTTCCAAAGCTCCTTGGATGATAAGCTGTTGACTTAAACTGTTTTATCCCCAAACTGTTCATTACTTCCTTAAACAGCTGTGACATGAAATTTGACCCCAATGATTCCTACAGATTTTTCCTGCAACCTTCAAACACTGACTTTGTGTGCCCCACTTTATTACAATGATACCTCCATTTTCAAATGTCACTTCTGCCTTCAGCAACTTCCATTTTGTCCTGAGAAAAAAATTTCCTGGGAACTTCAAGCTACTCCTTTTCCCTGACTGCCTGCCTTCCTTTTACCTTCCCACTTTTTATCTTTTTCCAATTTGAAAGTGTAATGGAAAGAAGATATAACTCTATGAACTAACTCATAATCATCAGCTATCTCTGCTGCTTGTCTTACAGAATCAACCCCCTGTTCCTCCACATGAGTTCTCACTACCGAAGGAATTGAATCTTTAAATTCTTCCAAAAGAATGACTTCCCTAAGGGCTCCATATGTTGCCTCTATTTTTAACGCCCATATCCACCGGTCAAAATTATTTTGTTTTACTCCTTCAAACTCAACATAAGTTTACCGAGGCTGTTTTCTCATATTCCTAAATTTCTATCTGTATACTTCAGGAACCAACTCATATGCACTCAAAATAGCTTTTTTCACCACATCATAATTCACTGACATTTCTTCTGTAAGCTGAGCATATATCTCAAGCCTCTTACCTAATAACTTAGACTGTAATAATAATGTCTAGGTTTCCTGTGGCCATTTCATTTGTTTAGCTAGTTTCTCAAATGAAATAAAGAATGCTTCGATATCTGTTTCCTCAAACTTTGGAAGAGCTTCTACAAATTTAAACATATCCCCACTGGGTTCTACTCTAGAGATAAATCCTTCCTCACCTACAGATGCCTCTTTCTAACTGCCGACGTTTTCAATTGGAATTCTCTTTCTCTTCCCTCCTTCACCATCTTCACAATTTCTAATTTCTTCCTAAAAGCCATTTCTCTGTCCTTTGCTTCTACTTCAAGCTTTTTCATTTGCAACTCACGTCTCACTACCTCCAGCTGGGATTCACTGGTGTCAGGTTTCACTTCCAACTGTAGATGCTGTGCTATACTTTTAACTATATCAGATTTCCTAGCTTCCGCAGGTAACCCCAATTATAACTTATCCACCAACTCTGTTAACTTACTTTTGGTAATTTTCTCCAACCCAGTTAGAGATATCTTTTCTACTCCCAGACAAGTCTTAGCAATTGCCAAAGCTACCTTACAGTCTCACCAATTGCCTCTCGTACCCAAAAGCTTAAGATTCACCAATTCCTCATCAATTGAAGAATTAGAAATATAATTTATTCCTGGCAAATCCCCCAGTTGTTATGACCAATGCCGTTGGTAAAGCAGAGTTATTTAAAAATCCCAGAGGGAAACTTTAAACAACTGTCATAATCAATAATTTTAAGTGTTATATTTGAGATGCAACTCTAAACTCAGGAATCAGACCACTAGTTCTCGAGGTTTTACATTCAACTAAATAAAACATTTTAGTAATTTACACAGGTTAAAATATATGTACAAATGGCTATGAATTACTACTATCATAACTTATAACAAATTCCCAAACTAATCTCCATTAAAGCAGCAACAACCCATAGACTTAACCAAACACCAGGCAAAGCACCTTACAAATTCAAAATGAGGTTATTTTCACTGTGGAGCCAGTTGGAGGCTTGCAGCTGTCTTTTGATCTCACATTGCCTCTCCCTGCACACCCGAAAACTGCTGAAGTTATACCTACCACCACTGATTGAATTCAAATTCTCATTGTCTCACCAGCCTCTTTGAACTTCATCTTTTAACAATGAAACCCCTTTCATAGTACCAATCTTATTAGTATTATAAACATATTGCTTGGTAGCTGCAAGAAAGGCATCAATTTTCACCCCACTTCTTGTATGCTCCATTCAAAAAATGCAAATGCACATTATCTCTCTTACATATCAAAACTAGTACATATCAAAGCATCTAGACTAGCTGGCTTTAATCCAATTAAGACACACCCGCAAATATTTTCCAAAATATTATATACATTAATAGCTTCATGACACTAACTAGTAACATCCACATCCTATGAAGTAATTTTAAAAATCAACAATACCTGAAAATTTAACAGGTTGGGATGCATAGTTGTTTTTACTGTTTTCATGATCAAAACATTTATCTAACCAATGCTTAGAGTAATTTACATTTTAAAAATGTTATTTCTTATTACCAGTATTCGGTTAACAACAATATAATCATTTGACAAGAAATAAAGCAAATATTTCAAACTCCTTCCTACACACTTTCAATTAACCTATCTGACTGCTTTCTGTTTCTGTCTGGGTTTCTCCTTCCATTTTCATTAGCTTGACTGCTCTCTCATCTCTGATTGTGTCTAACTTAGAACTTTGACTACCAACTCCATTTAAAAGGTTGGGGCTCTGAAATTGATTGATTTGTCTTAATCAAAGACCCTGATTCACTTTGCTCTACTGGTGGTTTCTGTAATACTGGCAAACTTGACTTTCACTTTTTTCCTGACTTTCACTTTGGACTATAGGAGGAATTTAGGTTATAGGAGGTTCCCCCTGCTCTCCCTTTGTCAGATTTCCACTTTCAAACAAATGATCTTCACAGCATTGACAGAGTTTCCAATTTTCACTTGATATATTAATGCTTCTAGTCTCTTTACAACTCCAAACACATACTTCTCCTTCTCACCTTGGTGGTTTTTCACCATGACCTTCTGACCAGCATTGAACTCTCTAAGTTTCATGCCTCATGCATCATGACTCATCTTCACTTTGTCTTGCTTTTCTTCTACTTTGCTACTGATAATTATCCACTTGCTATAGCTATCATCCAAAACAAGGTACTCTTTCCCTTCCACTTCAAAGAAATTGACATGTGCTAGTTCCTACGGTTTTCTTGTGTTAGACCATGGAATGAAAGGAACCTTGGTTAGATCATTTCTCATTCTGAGACACATTTCACAACTTTCACCAATTCTTCAATATCTACCTTTGGATATTAAAAATAGCTTCTTGCTACTGCTTTCATATGGACAATCCCTGTGTGCTCTTGATGAAGTTCCTCTAACAATTTCTTCCTAAACATTGGCGGAATAATGACAGTTAAACCTCATAGGAGACAGCCTTGATTTATACTCAGATAAAAACAAAAAGCTAAAAGCCACTGCGGATGCTGGAAATCCAAAACAAAAACAGAATTACCTGGAAAAACTCAGCAGGTCTGGCAGCATCGGCGGAGAAGAAATCAGTTAACGTTTCGAGCCTTCATGGCCCTTCGGCGGAACTGAAGCATAGTTGGAAGAAGGGAGAAATATAAATTGGTTTAAGGTGGGTGGGGGGGGGTGGGGGGAGAGAGAGACATTGAGGGTGTGGTGATTGTGGAGATGAGCAGTTAATCAAAAGATGTCACAGACAAAAGGGTCAAAGAGGTGTTGAAGGTGGTGATATTTGTCTGAGAAAAGTGCTAATTAAGAATGGAAGACAGGATATTCAAAGTACAGCTCTAGTGGGGGTGGGGTGGAAAGACTAACAAGGTTTTAGTTTAGATTTAAAAATAATGGAAATAGGTGGGGAAAGAAGAATCTATATAAATTATTGAAAAAAAAGCGGGGGGTAGGGGGAAGAAACGGGGTGGGGATGGGGGGAGGGGGAGTTTAAGATCTAAAATTGTTGAATTCAATATTCAGCCCGGAAGGCTGTAAAGTGCCTAGTTGGAAGCTGAGGTGCTGTTCCTCCAGTTTGCGTTGGGCTTCACTGGAACAATGCAGCAAGCCAAGGACAGACATGTGGGCAAGAGAACAGGGTGGAGTGTTAAAATGGCAAGCGACAGGGAGGTTTGGGTCTTTCTTGCGGACAGACCGCAGGTGTTCCGCAAAACGGTCGCCCAGTTTGCGTTTGGTCTCTCCAATGTAGAGGAGACCGCATTGGGAGCAACGAATGCAGTAGACTAAGTTAGGGGAAATGCAAGTGAAATGCTGCTTCACTTGAAAGGAGTGTTTGGGCCCTTGGACGGTGAGGAGAGAGGAAGTGAAGGGGCAGGTGTTGCATCTTCTGCGTGGGCATGGGGAGGTGCCATAAGTGGGGGTTGAGGAGTAGGGGGTGATGGAGGAGTGGACCAGGGTGTCCCGGAGGGAACGATCCCTACGGAATGCCGTCGGGGGGGTGAAGGGAAGATGTGTTTGGTGGTGGCATCATGCTGGAGTTGGCGGAAATGGCGGAGGATGATCCTTTGAATGCGGAGGCTGGTGGGGTGATAAGTGAGGACAAGGGGGACCCTATCATGTTTCTGGGAAGGAGGAGAAGGCGTGAGGGAGGATGCGCGGGATGTGGGCCGGACACGGTTGAGGGCCCTGTCAACGACCGTGGATGGAAAACCTCGGTTAAGGAAGAAGGAGGACATGTCAGAGGAGCTGTTTTTGAAGGTAGCGTCATCAGAACAGATGCGACGGAGGCGAAGGAACTGAGAGAATGGGATGGAGTCTTTACAAGAAGCGGGGTGTGAGGAGCTGTAGTCGAGGTAGCTGTGGGAGTCGGGAGGCTTGTAATGGATATTGGTGGACAGCCTATCATCAGAAATTGAGACAGAGAGGTCAAGGAAGGGAAGAGAAGTGTCAGAGATGGACCATGTGAAGGTGATGGAGGGGTGGAGATTGGAAGCAAAATTAATAAATTTTTCCAGGTCCCGACGAGAGCATGAAGCAGCACCGAAGTAATCATCGATGTACCGGAGAAAGAGTTGTGGGAGGGGGCCGGAGTAGGACTGGAACAAGGAATGTTCCACATACCCCATAAAGAGACAGGCATAGCTGGGGCCCATGCGGGTACCCATAGCCACACCTTTTATTTGGGGGAAGTGAGAGGAGTTAAAGGAGAAATTGTTCAGTGTGAGAACAAGTTCAGCCAGACGGAGGAGAGTAGTGGTGGATGGGGATTGTTGGGGCCTCTGTTCAAGGAAGAAGCTAAGGGCCCTCAGACCAGCCTGGTGGGGGATGGAGGTGTAGAGGGATTGGACATCCATGGAGAAGAGGAAGCGGTTGGGGCCAGGGAACTGGAAATTGTTGATGTGACGTAAGGTGTCAGAGGAATCACGGATGTAGGTGGGAAGGGACTGGACAAGGGGAGAGAGAAGGGAGTCAAGATAACGAGAAATGAGTTCCGTGGGGCAGGAACAGGCTGACACGATCGGTCTGCCAGGACAGTTCTGTTTGTGGATTTTGGGTAGGAGGTAGAAGCGGGCCATCCGAGGTTGGGCGACTATCAAGTTGGAAGCTGTGGGAGGAAGATCTCCAGAGGAGATGAGGTCAGTGACAGTCCTGGAAACAATGGCTTGATGTTCTGTGGTGGGGTCATGGTCCAGGGAGAGGTAGGAGGAAATGTCTGCGAGTTGACGCTCAGCCTCCACGGAACTCATTTCCTCCTACCTCTCCCTGGACCATGACCCCACCACAGAACATCAAGCCATTGTTTCCAGGACTGTCACTGACCTCATCTCCTCTGGAGATCTTCCTCCCACAGCTTCCAACTTGATAGTCGCCCAACCTCGGACGGCCCGCTTCTACCTCCTACCCAAAATCCACAAACAGAACTGTCCTGGCAGACCGATCATGTCAGCCTGTTCCTGCCCCACGGAAGTCATTTCTCGTTATCTTGACTCCCTTCTCTCTCCCCTTGTCCAGTCCCTTCCCACCTACATCCGTGATTCCTCTGACACCTTACGTCACATCAACAATTTCCAGTTCCCTGGCCCCAACCGCTTCCTCTTCACCATGGATGTCCAATCCCTCTACACCTCCATCCCCCACCAGGATGGTCTGAGGGCCCTTAGCTTCTTCCTTGAACAGAGGCCCCAACAATCCCCATCCACCACTACTCTCCTCCGTCTGGCTGAACTTGTTCTCACACTGAACAATTTCTCCTTTAACTCCTCTCACTTCCTCCAAATAAAAGGTGTGGCTATGGGTACCCGCATGGGCCCCAGCTATGCCTGTCTCTTTATGGGGTATGTGGAACATTCCTTGTTCCAGTCCTACTCCGGCCCCCTCCCACAACTCTTTCTCCGGTACGTCGATGATTACTTCGGTGCTGCTTCATGCTCTCGTCGGGACCTGGAAAAATTTATTAATTTTGCTTCCAATCTCCACCCCTCCATCATCTTCACATGGTCCATCTCTGACACTTCTCTTCCCTTCCTTGACCTCTCTGTCTCAATTTCTAATGATAGGCTGTCCACCAATATCCATTACAAGCCTACCGACTCCCACAGCTACCTCGACTACAGCTCCTCACACCCCGCTTCTTGTAAAGACTCCATCCCATTCTCTCAGTTCCTTCGCCTCCGTCGCATCTGTTCTGATGACGCTACCTTCAAAAACAGCTCCTCTGACATGTCCTCCTTCTTCCTTAACCGAGGTTTTCCATCCACAGTCGTTGACAGGGCCCTCAACCGTGTCCGGCCCATATCCCGCGCATCCTCCCCCACGCCTTCTCCTCCTTCCCAGAAACATGATAGGGTCCCCCTTGTCCTCACTTATCACCCCACCAGCCTCCGCATTCAAAGGATCATCCTCCGCCATTTCCGCCAACTCCAGCATGATGCCACCACCAAACACATCTTCCCTTCACCCCCCCGACGGCATTCCGTAGGGATCGTTCCCTCCGGGACACCCTGGTCCACTCCTCCATCACCCCCTACTCCTCAACCCCCACTTATGGCACCTCCCCATGCCCACGCAGAAGATGCAACACCTGCCCCTTCACTTCCTCTCTCCTCAATGTCCAAGGGCCCAAACACTCCTTTCAAGTGAAGCAGCATTTCACTTGCATTTCCCCTAACTTAGTCTACTGCATTCGCTGCTCCCAATGCGGTCTCCTCTACATTGGAGAGACCAAACGCAAACTGGGCGACCGCTTTGCAGAACACCTGCGGTCTGTCCGCAAGAAAGACCCAAACCTCCCTGTTGCTCGCCATTTTAACACTCCACCCTGTTCTCTTGCCCACATGTCTGTCCTTGGCTTGCTGCATTGTTCCAGTGAAGCCCAACGCAAACTGGAGGAACAGCACCTCATCTTCCGACTAGGCACTTTACAGCCTTCCGGGTTGAATATTGAATTCAACAACTTTAGATCTTAAACTCCCCCTCCCCCCATCCCCACCCCGTTTCTTCCACGCCCCCCCCCACCACCCCCCCCCGCTTTTTTTTCAATAATTTATATAGATTCTTCTTTCCCCACCTATTTCCATTATTTTTAAATCTAAACTAAAACCTTGTTAGTCTTTCCACCCCACCCCCACTAGAGCTGTACTTTGAATACCCTGTCTTCCATTCTTAATTAGCACTTTTCTCAGACAAATATCACCACCTTCAACACCTCTTTGACCCTTCTGTCTGTGACATCTTTTGATTATCTGCTCATCTCCACAATCACCACACCCTCAATGTCTCTCTCTCCCCCCACCCCCCCCACCCACCTTAAACCAATTTATATTTCTCCCTTCTTCTAACTATGCTTCAGTTCTGCCGAAGGGCCATGAAGGCTCGAAATGTTAACTGATTTCTTCTCCGCCGATGCTGCCAGACCTGCTGAGTTTTTCCAGGTAATTCTGTTTTTGATTTATACTCAGTTCATTTCTATGTGTGAAATACTTCTGGAGTTTCGCATCATCACACTCTTTAGGCTAGTCATTCATGGCATAATTGTGCAGTTTACTGAGCAGTACATCCTTGTGAGTTTCCTCACTAATTTATTTGACAGACACTGTCATGACATTTGTATATGTAAAGTAATTCACAGGTAACTCAGTGGCTAGAAATAAATCAGTCTTCACAGTAAATCTTGACAGAACATTCATATTTGCATGGTGTGCTAAATTATGATATTTAATACTGTACTCATGGACTATCAAAATCAATGCCCACCTATGAAGCCATGCTGCAGCTAGGAATGGAAGTCCATTCTTTGAACCAAATACAAGGGCTTGGTGGTCAGTTAACAAAGTGAACTTCCTATGGTACAAGCATTCATGGAAATTAATAACAGCAGATATGATCACTGATACCTCTTTCTCAGTTTTTGCGTAATTTTGCTCTGGCTTCATTAAGGTACACGAAGCATATGTTACAGGCTCTCCACAGCATCTTGCATTAGGCTGTAAGGATGAGCCCAGCAATTACAGACCAGTGGTGGGTAAGTTTCTAGAAACAATTATTCGGGATAAAATTAGATGTCAAATGGAAAAATATGGATTGATATTGAAGAGCCAGCATGGATGTCTAAAGGGAAAATCATGTTTAACTAACTTGCTGGAGTTTTTTGAAGAGGTAACAGAAAAGGTCGATATGGGTAATGCTGTTGGTGTGGTGTACATGGACTTTGAAAAGGCATTTGACACAGTACCACACAACCAACTTGTGAGAAAAGCTATTGCTCATGGAATAAAAGGGACAGTAGCAACATGGATACAAAATTGGCTGAAAAATAAGAAGCAGAGAGTAATAGTCAATGGATATTTTCTGGGCTGAAAGGAGGTTTGTAGTGGAGTTCCTCAGGGGTCAGTATTGGGACCCTTGCTGTTCCTGATATACATTTATGATCTAGATCTTGGTGTGCAGGGGACAATTTCAAAGTTTGTGGATGATACAAACCTTGGGAGTGTTGTGAACTGTGAGGAGGATGTTGTGGAACTTCAAGAGGATATAGACAAGTTGGTGGAGTGGACAGATAGGTGGCAGATGTAGTTCAATGTGGAGAAGTGTGAGGTGATGAATTTTTGTAGGAAGGACATGGACAAGCAATCTAAAATAAGGGGTGAAATTTTGAGCGGGGTGCAGGAGCAGAAAGACTTGGGTGTATATGTGCATTGATTATTGAAGGTGGCAAGACAGGTGGAGAGAGCAGTTAATAAAGCCTATAGTATCCTTGGCTTTATTAATAGGGGCATAGCGTGCTAGAGCAAGGATGTTATGCTGAATTTATATAAGACACTCGTCGGACCTCAGCTGGAATATTGTGTACAGTTCTGGACATCATATTATAGGAAGGATGTAAACAGATTGGAGAGAGCGCAGAAAAGGTTTACAAGAATTGTTCCAGGGATGAGAAGCTTCAGCTATGAGGATAGATTGGAGAGGTTGTGACTGTTCTCCTTGGAGAGAAGAAGGCTAAGAGGATATTTGATAGCGATGTTCTAAATCATGAGGGGGCTGGATAGGGTAGATAGGGAGAAGCTGTTCCCACTCGTAAAAGGATCAAGAACAAAAGGACACAGATTTAAAGTGATTTGCAAAAGAGGCAAGTGTGACATGAGAAAAAAACTTTTTCACACAATGAGTGTTTCGGATCTGGAATGCACTGCTTGGAAGTGTCGTGAGGTAGGTTCATTCGAGGCATTCAAGAGGATATTAGATGAGTATGTAAATAGAAACAATGTGTAAGGGTATGGGGAAAGTAAGAGCAATGGCACTAGGTCATAATGCTCATTTGGAGGGCTGGTGCAGACATGATGGCCTCCTTCTGTGCTAGTAAGATTCTATGATTCTGTGATTCACTGCATCAAACCCCTGTGGTATGGCATCACATGCTGAAACCAATTACTTCTTGGGATCATATGGGTCAAAACAGTTTCAGCAGTCAGTACTTTCTTCACTTCTTCAGATGCTTTTTGACACTCCACAGGCTATTACAAATCTATTCCATCTTTGAGCGGTTGATACAGTGAAGTGAATATATTAGCTAAATTAGGGATGAACTTGACGTAATATACAACAATCCCTATGAATGTTCTAAGTTCTTCTTTGTTCTCTGTTCTCTTTGCTCTCAAAATCCCCTCAACATTCACTATCTATTTAGTGACCCAGGTATGTTATGCTTGACGCCAGGAAGCAACACTTGTGCTTTTTATCTTTGATTCTATGCTCTTGAAGTCGATCAAGGACTTCATTCAACTTTATAATTTTCTCTTTCTCTGTCTCACTGCTAATTTGAATGTCATCCAAGAAGCACAAAATTTCTTTCATGTCGTACCTGATCCATGATGCTCTGGACCACTGAAGAAGCAGTAAGGATCCCAAATGGTAACCTTTAGTATTGGTTGCAACCCTTTGTGTGTATGAATGGTAAGCAGCTCTTTGCTCTTGCAAATTAAATCTAATTGAAAATTTGCATTTGAATAAGACTAACACATGCTCAAATGCAGGCAGCTGTTATTGAATTAACATTATTTACACCTGCCCAATAGGGAAGGCAGCAGAGAGAGCCATATAATAAAATGCTCAGATCTTGAAATATACTATAATGCTAACTCTTACTCGAGAGAGAATCACAAAATAAATTTGACCAGCACTGAACTCAGCTCAACATCACAGACAATTAATAAGCAAAAAGGAAAAAGAGCTCAGGAGAAAATGAGTTAAGCAATTTCAAGTGTATCACTGATATTATTTGTTTTATAAATTGATGTTGAGTAAACTCTAAGCGGTAACTATTAATGCCAGTGGTTAACATTGAAAGTAATGTCATTTTCTTAGTATTATTTGGAATGTTTTATGTTGTGAGGTATAAACCATTAACAGGAACATATGTTAATTATTAATTTATGTAGCCCTTAATGTAGTTGAATTTTGAATCACAAGTATGGTGCACCCAATTCTACAATGATGAACAGAAGAGAAAATAAAAAGGAATGAAAGCAGAATCTTATTCATAGCTTCAGTTCAGTATTCTTATTCTCCCATTAGAGAGTTGTGTTTAAAGTGGGTCTCAGTTGGAGATGGGTACAACTGTAGCAATGACTCTCCAGTTAATTTACCTTGATGTATGCAAATATACCCAGAAATAGAGCATCAGTTTTCTCTATTAAATAACATCTAATTGTGCGATACAAATGTTTGTGCAAATCATCAACAATGAGCTCATGTACTATCTTCATAAACTGTTGCGGTTGCTATTTTTATATCTTCACACTGTTCTTAGAGGAGGGTGTGAAATAGTAGAAGGATTCACAGGCTGATTAACAGTCTCACAGGCTGCAATATGAACACTTCTTACATGGCCACAGCATTCTTTAAATCCATTGATAGGATGGTTAGTCCTTTACAGTGGGAGAATTTGTGGGCTCCCACAATGGCTCCTTGCTGGAGGCTAAAACCTTGCACCTTCCAACTCACAGGTAGCCATAGTACCACTGAACCAAAGGTATTCTCTATAAATTTGTGGTGGCCGTAGGGAGCATTAAGACCATGGCCAACTTCAGATCAAGCTTATAGATTTTAATACACGAGGTATGTAAATCAGACAGCTCATGGTCCACCAGCAAATGCATCTGAAATTGTAACAAATACGCCCTCTAGTTCAGATGCAAACCTGACAAAATGTGATTCACTTTAATAGAAGTAGTAAATGTTGTAAGTACGCAGCAGGTCTGATTGACCGGCAGCTCTCGGGGGCGGGTGGGGAAGACTTCTGCTCTCTCGGTCCTTGCTTCTGGGGAAGGCCTTCCACTCCCCAATATTGGCACTTCAGATGGCAGGCCTTCCCGAAGAGAGGTGATGTGGGGCTGCTGCCAGCTCTCCAGCTGGCAGACGAGACCCCTGTCACCTTCATTAAATACTGCCCAAAGGTTCAGGTCAATCACCCTTCGTCAGCGTTCTGAAGCAATTGTACAATGGGCAACATCCACAGATGGGCTTCAGGGAGAACTTCCATCAACTTTAGCAAGGAGCACGGAGGAGTCACTTTCACTTTATAGCTTGGTGACACGGCTCAGTGACAGTACGTTACCTACTGCAGCAGCGACTCAAGGTTCAAATCAGAGCATGGGCAGAACTACCTATATGGCTGTTAAAATCACGCTCCCATCAACATATGAGCTCCTTTGCAGAAGGTGACACCTGCTCGTATTTTCCTGTCAGCATTAACAAAAACATACTAATGACCCATGCGCAATTCCTTAGCACCTTTGTTGTGTGCATGCTTGTATGTCCAAGACACTTCCCCGGTGGCTGCAGCTCAGTAGATAAAGGTTGTTTAACTTCCAGTGAGGCCGCTTCAGATGGTCATGGCAGACACACTTGAACAGCCCTGGATCTTGAGAGCCTGGCTGCAGACTACTACAAATGAGGTGCTGCAGCATCCTGCCAGTTAATTAACTGGCACTGGCAAAGGCACTGGCGAACTGCTTGGCCAATGTGCCAATACATTCTTTGATCTTCAACATGCTGAATGTCTGTTCACTTTGTTTATCAACGTGCTGATCATCCTTATTATCGGACCATGCAGCTTGGCTAGACATTTTGTAGATTTTGGCTTGATGCTGTTTGGCATGCCTTCTTGGTTGGTTGGAATGCTGAACCCATCTGGCTTTTGGGTGTGACTACTCATTATTTTGAACCATTTGTTCTAGCCTTAGCTTTCTGCATTGGAACTTCTAGTGTCTCTGGTGCCACATGTCTTTCCTACAGTATTCAAAGTTGGGCATTTTTTAGGTGCATGTATGAGGCTGCACTACCCACATTTCTTTCTATGCTTGCCTGTATTGGTTATCATGCCAAAAGTGGATGAATTATGCATAGCCAGTAAACTCTGTCTGCCTTGTAGTATGGCTTTGTACTTGCATCTGCTTTGCAGTGCTTCCACACTGTAGCCAATGACGTCCGGGGCAGGAGGGCCATGTGCATGGTCCATGCCCACACCTGCTTTGAAATCCCTTGGTAGGTAAAGTTGTTCTGGTTTAGGGATTCTGATGAAAGCAGTATCAAGCTCCTCATAGAACTGATCTTTTGCCTCTGTAGTAGAGAACGTTGGAGCACGCCTCATGAATTTCCAGTGTAAAGTATATAAAATCTTTCAGCTTGACGCACAAGACTGTTTAAAGAATTGGTACTAATTACAGCCGTAAAAGCTAGTATAATATTGAACTCCAGGTCTCTCTCCTACATTTCCATCCAATGCAGGTCAGCGTGTCAATGTTCTGTATTAGAGTGATAAGTGGCTCAGAACCCACAATTCTCCATGCCACAGAGGGGATTTTAACCGTACACACCTGGCAGAAACCAGGCGGGCCACAATTAAAATTGTCTGGGATATTTACCTGACAACATCCAACTTCTTTCCTGAAGTCTTTAATTCTAATCTGAGGATGCAGATTAAATTCCAGTGACATATCCGGTGCCTGACTGCTATTTTAACCAGTAGCCAGATGTGGGCCTGGAGAAGGTCAAAAGAGGTAAAGCTTGTTATTTTTTTAAACATGCCTTGTGGGGCCAGGAGGAACTGTAGTGTGAGATAGGGCATTTCCCACAGAGACAGAGGGACAATAGTGAAAGAAAAGTGCATTAACACAGTTGGCTACTTTACATTGTTTCACAAACTGCTATATTAAATAAAAGAGATGAGCAGTAGAGTTAGAGCAACATTAATAAAATGGTTATTTACAGCTGCTGTCTCTGTCCCCTACTGAGCAGCCTCTCCAACACCAGCAGAGCTCACAGCTGTGAATGAAATATTTTGTAAAATTTTCTTTATTAGATTTTTATTTCTTAATGTTTAATTGAATAGCAATAATCGACAAACGGAGTAGAGGAGTTGTAATTGAAGTAGGCACCCTGATATCAGATCTCATCCTTCAGTCAAGCTGCCTGTCTCCATTTATTACCTATTGTACTGCAGCTGATCTATGGCTGCAAAGTACAGAAATCTACACTTTAAATTGTTCATCTTTATACAAGAAAAATTGCATTCAATGTTTATCTCATTTTTTTTCCGCTTACTGTGGTACGATTGCATGAATCTTGCAAGCCCTCCATATTTCACCAAAATGACCATTCTTCATGTATAATTCCAGGCAGTGAGTAGCACAATGCTATTGATCTGTGTAGGGCATAAGAACTAAGCCTGATTCTGTTTCTACCTGACATCTGGAAGATACAGGACGGTGCTCAGGATCAGAACCCCAACTGATTGTGCTCTCCCTAGCTCAGGAACGCTATGGCTCAGATTTTCCATTCTGGGCCTAAGTCCCATGGCAGGGGTGGGAATCGGCAGTGTTTCCCGTCACGGAGCCTGGTGGGAATTCACGCCAAATTGCACGATTCTGGGCTCATTAATTACGCAGTTGGGGGTTTCCCGACAGATTGTGTGGAAGAGCAGGCTGGATGACATGCGCTCCGCTGTCATATTCAACTTCTTTGTCGTGAAACCACTGTAGAAGGAGATGGCCTGGTGATCCCAGGGAATTACAGCCCCCAGATTCAGTGACAATTCCCTCAATGTGCTGCTCATTGCAGTGGAGGCCTGAAGGGGTGTCCTGTACCCTGAAGATGGAAGGAGGAGGCTGAGCCATGTGACCAACCCTGCATGAGAGGAAATCACCAGGGTAGCCAGTGCCCATGACCTCTGCCGGAGGACTGTCCTGCAGTGCCGGAAACAGACGAATGGCCTCATCCATGCTGCAAGGGTAAGCGAACCCTCAACTGCTCACACTCAGCTCACGGAATGGTAGCAGGGACATGGGCCTCACTGCACCATCCATGCGGCCCGTGCATAAATGAGATACTCAACATTATAAGGTGGTGCCTCATAGCCCCACTGCAGTCCATGTAGTCTGCAGGTGGAGAGGCCACTTCGGGTCACTGACCCTTCCACACAGAGAGCTCAGATGTTGCTTGGGGGATGGTTGGGGGAAGGGGGTTAGGTGTTGAGGGTACCAGCAAGCACCACTAATGACATGCCTTTATGAGCCTTATCCTTCTATCTGCATTAGCTCACTGCTCTGAAGGGTCCTGCCCCAGAGCCCTTGTGGACAAGCTGCCGTGCATCAATCACATGGCACAAGATCCAGTGGGTTATTTATAAGACTGGAAGAATGAGAAAGATACATGAAACTCAATTGCTCTCAACCTGATCTTCTCCCTTTGCACAGAAAAGTTACAGCCCGACTGGAGAGAGAGAGAAGTTGGGAGGGGGCCCAGTTGAACCTTACAAATTTCAAGAATCAGACAGCTGAGCTGGCAGGGGTGGAATCGGACAAAGCCTGTACAGGTGGAGAGGTCGGCAGGCGGCCTCCATCCAGAGCTCCCCAGCTTCACAGTTGCCAGTTTTCAGCCAATTCGACTCACTCCATGTAATATCTAGAAATGGCTGAAGGCACTGGATACTGCAAAAAGATTATGGGCCCTGACAACATTCCGGCAATAGTACTGAAGACTTGTGCTCCAGAATATGCTACGCCCCTAGCCAAACTGCTCCAGTACAGCTACAAAACTGGCATTAACCCAGTAATGTGGAAACTTGCCTTGTTATGTCGTGCACACAAAAAGCAGAACAATCCAACCCGGCCAATTACCGCCCCATCGGTCTACTCTCATTCATGAGTAAAGTAATGGAAGGGGTCATCAACAATGCTATCAAGCGGCACTTGCTTAGCAATAACCTGCTCACCGACGCCAGGGCCACTTAGCTCCTGACTTCATTACAGCCTTGGTTCAAACATGGACAAAAGGGATGAACTCCAGAGGTGAGGTCAGAGTGACTGCCCTTGACATCAAGGCCGCATTTGACCGAGTGTGGCATCAAGCACCCCTAGCAAAACTGGAGTCAATGGGAATCAGGGGAAAAGCTCTCCGCTAGCTGGAGTCATAACAAGCACAAAGGAAGATGGTTGTGATTGTTGGAGGTCAGTCATCTCAGCTCCAGGACATCACTGCAGGAGTTCCTCAGGGTAGTGTCCTCGGCCCAACCATCTTCAGCTGCTTCATCAATGACCTTCCTTCCATCATAAGGTCAGAAGTGGGGATGTTTGCTGTTGATTGCACAATGTTCAGCACCAGATACTCAGATACTAAAGCAGTCCATGTCCAAACGCAGCAACACCTGGACAACAACCAGATTTAGGCTGACAAGTGGCAAGTAACATTCGCACTGCACAATTGCCAGGCAATGACCATCTCCAACAAGAGAGAATCTAACCATTGTCCATGACATTCAATGGCATTGCCATCACGGAATCCCCCAATATCAACATTCTGGGGATTGCCATTGACAAGAAACTGAACTAGATTTTCCATATAAATACTATGGCTACAAGAGCAGGTCAGAGGCTAGGAATCCTGCGGTGAGAAACTCACCTCCTGACTTCCCAAAGCCTGTCCACCATCTACAAGGCACAAGTCAGTAGTGTGATGGTATACCCTCCACTTGCCTAGATAAATGCAGCTCCAACAACACTCATGAAGCTTGACACTGTCCAAAACAGCCCGTTTGATTAGCACCCCATCCACAAACAATCACTCCCTCCACCACTGATGCACAGTAGCAGCAGCATGTACCATGTACAAAATGCACTGCAGAAACTCACCAACAATCCTTAGACAGTACCTTCCAAACCCACAACTACTACCATCTAGAGGAACAAGGGCAGCAGGCACATGGGAACACTACCACCTGGAAGTTACCCTCCAAGTCACTCATCATCCTGACTTGGAAATATATCGCTGTTCCTTCATTGTCACTGGGTCAAAATCCTGGAACTCCCTTCCTAACAGCACTGTGAGTATACCTACCCCAAATGGACTGCACAGGTTCAAGAAGGCAGCTCACCACCGCCTTCTCAAGGGCAATTAGGGGTGGGCAATAAATGCTGGCCTAGCCAGCGAATCTCACATCCCTTGAATGAATAATTTTTAAAAAGTAAGGATCCATGCATGATGTGGTCACATAGAAACCTAAGGGTTATGCGTTCCTCCATGTCAGAGGCAGCTCATGCAGTCACTCACTCTCTCCTCTGTCTCACTACAGGTGCCAGCAGGAAGAGGGGAAAGCCAGAAGGAGATGCCCTGTCCAGCAGTACCTCCAGCTCATAGAAGGCCAAAGACATTGGCGACAAGGAAGAAAGTGCACCTGTAGTATCACTGCAGTCACCTGCACTCTCCCCAGCCCAGAGACATATACCTTGGAGTACTAGATGTAGCTTAGGTAGAGTCTCACATTCTGGCGGTCATCGCAAGGACATGCAGCACGAGGTGGCAGGGTCAGCCAAGCTCACTAGCACTTGGAGGACTGCTGGGGAAGAGACATCTGTGACGTCTGCGTTGGATAACAAGCGTCTGGGATTGGCCCTGCACGAGGCACTGGAGAGGCACTGGAGAGGCAGTGAGAGGCAGGGTAACATCAGGCAGAGGTGGCAAAGGCCCTCAACAGACTAGCATGTGAGGCAGAGGAGTGCATCCCCCTGCTCTCTGATGAAGTAGGTCTGACCTGTCTGCGCATGGAAGTCTCCATGGGGAGGATGGCAAATGCCATAGAACCATAAAACCATAGAACACTACAGCACAGAAAATCAGGCCATTCAGCCCTTCTAGTCTGTGCAGAAATGTTATTCCGCTAGTCCCATTGACCTGCACCCAGTCCATAACCCTCCAGACCTCTCCCATCCATGTATCTATCCAATTTATTCTTAAGAGTGAGCCCGCATTTACCACGTCAGATGGCAGCTCGTTCCACACTCCCACCACTCTCTGAGTGAAGAAGTTCCCCCTAATGTTCCCCCTAAAACTTTCTCCTTTCACCCTAAAGCCATGTCCTCTCGTGTTTATCTCTCCTAATCTAAGTGGAAAGAGCCTACTCGCATTTACTCTGTCTATACCCCTCACAATTTTGTAAACTTCTATCAAATCTCCCCTCATTCTTCTACGCTCCAAGGAATAAAGTCCTAACCTGTTTAATCTTTCCCTGTAACTCAACTCCTGAAGACCCAGCAACATCCTAATAAATCTTCTCTGCACTCTTTCAATCTTACTGATATCCTTCCTGTAGTTAGGCGACCAGAACTGCACACAATACTCCAAAGTCGGCCTCACCAATGTCTTATACAACGTCACCATAACACCCCAACTCCTATACTCAATACTTTGATTTATGAAGG
The DNA here is from genome assembly GCF_964194155.1 of Cetorhinus maximus. Classification (NCBI taxonomy): domain Eukaryota; kingdom Metazoa; phylum Chordata; class Chondrichthyes; order Lamniformes; family Cetorhinidae; genus Cetorhinus; species Cetorhinus maximus. Next base: position 194,524,881 of record NC_135879.1, read on the forward strand.
CCAGTATGCCAAAAGCTTTCTTTATAACCCTGTCTACCTGTGACGCCATTTTCAGAGAATTATGTATCTAAACTCCCAGATCCCTTTGTTCCTCCGCACTCCTCAGTGCCCTCCCATTTATTGTGTATGTCCTACCTTGGTTTGTCCTTCCAAAATGCAACACCTCACACTTTTCTGCATTAAATTCCATCTGCCATTTTCTGGCCCATTTTTCCAGTTGGTCCAGATCCCTCTGCAAGCTTTGAAAGCCTTCCTCGCTGTCCACAACGCCTCCAATCTTAGTGTCATCAGCAAACTTGCTGATCCAATTTACCACATTATCATCCATATCATTGATATAGACAACGAACAACAATGGTCCCAGCACAGATCCCTGAGGCACACCACTGGTCACAGGCCTCCAGTCTGAGAAGCTATCATCCACTACCACTCTCTGTCCTCTCCCACACAGCCAATTTTGAATCCAGTTTACAACCTCTCCATGGATACCAAGTGTCTGAACCTTCTGAACTAACCTCCCATGTGGGACCTTGTCAAAGGCCTTACTAAAGTCCATGTAGACAACATCCACAGCCTTTCCTTCATCTACTTTCTTGGTAACCACCTCGCAAAACTCTACAATGTTCGTAAAACACGACCTACCACGCACAAACCATGCTGGCTATCCTTAATCAGCCCTTGGCTGTCCAAATAATTGTATATCCGATCTCTTAGAACACCTTCCAATAATTTACCTACTACTGACGTCAGGCTCACTGGCTTGTAATTACCTGGTTTACTTTTGGAGCCTTTTTTAAACAACGGAACAACATGAGCTACCCTCCAATCCTCCGGCACCTCACCCGTGGCTAAGGACATTTTAAATATTTCTGCCAGGGCCCCTGCAATTTCTACACTAGTCTCCCTCAAGGTCCGAGGGAATATCATGTCAGGCCCGGAGGATTTATCTACCTTTATTCGCTGTAAGGCAGCAAGCACCTCCTCGTCTTTAATCTCTATATGTTCCATGACACTACTGCTTGTTTCCCTTCCTTCCTTATACACTATGCCAGTTTCCTGAGTAAATACTGATGTAAAAAAACTGTTTAAGATCTCCCCCATCTCGTGAGGCTCCACACATAGATGACCACTCTGATCTTCAAGGGGACCAATTGTGTCCCTTACTATCCTTTTACTCTTAATATACTTGTAGAAACCCTTCGGGTTTACCTTCACATTATCTGCCAAAGCAATCCCATGTCTTCTTTTTGCCTTCCTGATTTCCTTCTTTAGTATTTTCTTACATTTTCTATACTCTACAAGTACCTCATCTGCTCCTTGTTGCCTATACCTGCTATACACCTCTTCTCTTCTTCTTAACCAGATCGCCAATATCCCTTGAAAACCAAGGTTCCCTATGCCTGCTAACTTTGCCTTTAATCCTGACAGGAACATGCAAACTCTGCACTCTCAAAATTTTGCCTTTGAATGCCTTCCACTTACTGAACACATCCTTGTCAGAAAACAACTTATCCCAATTCACTCTTCCTAGATCCTTTCTCATTTCCACAAAATTGGCCTTTCTCCAATTTAGAATCTCAACTCGAGGACCAGACCTATCCTTACCATAATTAACTTAAAACTAATGACATTGTAGTCACTGGACCCAAAATGTTCACCTACACAAACTTCTGTCACCTGACCTGTCTGGTTCCCTAATAGGAGATCAAGTATTGCATCCCCTCTTGTTGGTACCTCTATATATTGATTTAGAAAACTTTCCTGAACACATTTGACAAACTCCAAGCCATCCAGCCCTTTTACAGTATGGGAGTCCCAGTCAATATGTGGAAAGTTAAAATCTTCTACTATCACAACTTTCTGTTTCTTACATCGGTCTGCTATCTCTCTACAGATTTGCTCCTCCAATTCTCTTTGACTATTGGGCGGTCTATAATACAACCCTATTAGTGTGGTCACACCTTTCCCGTTCCTCAGCTCCACCCATATGGCCTCTGGAGACAAGCCCTCTGGGCTGTCCTGTCTACGCACAGCTGTGATATTTTCCCTGACTAGTAATGCCACTCCTCCCCCTTTCATCACTCCCCCTCTATCACGTCTGAAACAATGGAACCCCGGAACATTGAGCTGCCAGTCCTGCCCCTCCTGCAACCAAGTCTCACTAACAGCTATAATGTCGTAATCCCACGTGCCAATCCACGCCCTAAGCTCATCTGCCTTTCCGACAATACTCCTTGCATTGAAATAGGTGCACCTGAGAAAATTTCTATCACGTACAAACCTTTGATTTCTGTCTATACATGCATTCCTCGCTTGACCTTTATCCTCCTCTACTTCACTATCTGCTCTAACACTCTGGTTCCCCTCCCCCTGCAAATCTAGTTTAAACCCCCCAGAGCAGCACTAGCAAACCTACCCGCAAGGATGTTAGTCCCCCCCCCAGTTCAGGTGCAAACCGTCCCATGGAGAACCACATCCAGCAGAATGCCCAGTTTCTGTCAGAGATGCCCACAGGCCTGCACTCCATCTCTGTAGCCATGGGTGAGACCTGGCTCTGACTAAGTGAGAGGGGTATGGGAGACCTGACCTCCCTGAAGTGCCACTCCTTCGCAAGGAGTCAGTCAGTGATGCTCAGGCAACCAAAGGGCAGCTGTTGGACACCACTGGAACCTCCACTTAGGACTCTCTGAGGGTGTCTCACCTTTCCAAATCCCCATGGCCTGTGACCCCTTCAGCTTCTTCCTCTGTGACTGCAGAGCGAACAGCTGCTCCACAGCAAGAGAACCAAAGTAAGCCAGGGCCCCCCAGGCCTCAGTCTCCAGAGGACGGACACCAAGGTCACAACATGGCAAACTGGTCAGCGGGCTGCTTCCGCCCCTGCTGCATATGTCATGGGAGCACTAACAAGAAGTGGCAGGAAACGAAGGATTGAGAAGTTCTAATTTCACATGTGGTTGCATGGATGCACTATAATTCTTAATGTCCTTACACTTTTGCACATGGACTATACTTTAATGAGGCCTGACGTGGTTTTTTAAAATTCATTCATGGGACCTGGGCTTCGCTGGCTGGGCCAGCATTTATTGCCCATCCCTAATTGTCCTTGTGAAGGTGGGGAACATTCCATCACACTCCTGACTTGTGCCTTATCGATGATGCAGAGAATTTGGGGAGTCTGGAGGTGGGTTACTCATGGTAATTGTGGTTCATGGTTATTAAGCTTGGGCCCCACCACTCGCTGGTTTGGTCTATGAGCCCCAGAATCATGCATGTGTAGGGGGGCAAGGATCTTTGCCAGGGCCCTTGCAAGCCATGTACAAGAAGCCTCCTGTGCACGCTGAGCCTTTGCCCTTTGCGCGCTCATTTGTTGTAACACCTTAGCATTGTCATTGCTACAGTCCTACGTTTATCAAAACTATAATTACTACATTCCTCCCCCTTTAACTTTTCTGTACATTTTGCATTTACACCATATTTATCTCATGACTTACAATATTTACACATGTCATGAAATTACAAGTTCAGTCTTTGAGGTGGTTTCCTGATCCACGTGGAACGTTGTAGCTCCATGGCTTCCAATTCTTTTGCAGGAACCACATTCTCTGGAATCACATTAACATCAAATCCCTCATTAGGCGCAAGCAGTTCAGTGTCTTCCACTCTGACAGAGACATCGGGCATGTCTATCCTTGGTTGAGTGACTTCAACAGGAACCACAGGTTCAGCAATGTTTACAGGTGGAACATCATTTTTTTTGGGGTATCTCCCACCTTTAATAATCCACATGCTTACAGGTGATCTGGGGATCATACCACTTCCACGTGGTATGACAATGGTCCGGTCACAGAGCTTACTTTACCAAGTAACCACTTCAGTCTCCCACTGAAATTGTTTACATATACTGCTTCTCCGATAGTAAATTGTCGCTCATGACTATGCAAATAATGAGTTGCTTTTTGGTTTCCTTGACTTTTCTCCACCTTCCCTTCCAAATTGGGAAGTATCAGGCATAGTCTTGTTCAAAGATGGTGCCTCATCAGTAACTCTGCATCTTCTTTCTACGTGTCTTCTTCTTTCTTTCACAGAATTTAGCCTTGGCCCTTTTTTTGACTCCACTGTTGGCCAGATTTCTCTCAGGTGAAATTTAACTTGTCTTTGTTCAGTAGTTAAGCTACTCATGATTTCATTATCTTGGAAAGTTCTATGACATTCGCTTTCAAAGCCTCTTTAGTTTCATTCAGCTGATTCTTCAGCTCTCCTTTCTCCTTCTTGTATCTTTTGGTTTCCTCCTGAAACCTTGAACATTGCTGCGTCTTCTCTGCCAACTAGTTCTTCAGTTTGTTCACAGTGATGTTAAATTTTTCATGTTTCTCTTCCTAATTTTCCAAAGGTACAAAGTTTGACCTGAGGGATCCTTGTAGTGTGTGAAAGTCTTTCAACAGGTTTTCCTTTTCTTTGCGAAGCTCACTCGCTTCATCTTGAATTCTGTCATTCAGCAGAGTCTCCTTGAGCTTCTTCTGCTGTTCTTCCATGTCATTGTCTAAGACAGTCTTCATTTCTCCAGGTTGCTGAATGCTTACACATTCCTTTTTACATCCAGTTGTGGTCCTTGGACTCTCCAGGCTCTTTCTGAAATACCTTGCCTTGTTTCTTTTTCAACTCAGGAGCTCTTCCTTTAGGTGATACCTTTTACCTGGGTTTCTTCGCCTGTGTACATTTTCAACTTGGTAGATGTTTCTTCCAATTTTAATTGTTGAGCACCTTTATTTAAATATCTGAAAGTGTGCTCTCCTGCTACAGTGATAGAAGCACCAGTGTCTGCTACCATTTTTAAGGGTTTACCACTCACTTGTAATGTGACAGTAATTGGCTCTGTCTTCGCAACTTTCGTGTTGAATAAGGAATAAATGTCAGAATTGGTTGTTTCTGGCTCTTCTACACTGTATACTTTATTGGACTTTGTTTGTTGCCTGGAAGCCTGTTTAAATCTCGCTTTGCAATGTTTCAATATGTGCCCACTTTTGTGACAAACATGACACCCCTCCTTTTTAAATTGTTATTATGATTGTTTCCATGTCGATAAAAATTAGTTTTTGACTTTGCTGCTAAGCTGTTTCTTCTAACTTTGGGTTAGTGGGGGCTGTTTCCCACTGTGCGGCAGAATCCTGGCTTGTCCCGCCACTTTTGGCTGACCGTTCCTGCCCACTTAGGAAAACAACACAATTTTGCACACCTTGAATCATTTACAGTGGTTTCCATCCCAAGCGCTACTTCTAACACTTTCTTAAAATAAAGATCCACTTCAGTCAGCAATCTTCGCTGAATAGCATTCTCTTGCACGCCAGAGACCAAACGATCCCTGAGCATATCACAATCACAATATCCCATTAGTTGTTTTAATTTCACCATGTAGGTAGCAATGGTCTCCCCTGGGTCTCTATTCCGTGAATTGAACCTGAATCTCTGCATTGTGACTGAGGGCTTGGGTTGAAAATGTCGCTTAATGAGGTCTACTAATTCATTGAAGGTCTTCAAATCAAGGGTACTGGCAGCCATCAAGCTTCGAATTAAACTGTAGTTCTTCTCCCTTAAATACTCAGGAGAATCGCTCTCCTCTTTTCCTCCTCCATGATTTCATTGGCTTGAAAGTAGAACGCAAGATGTTCTATATATTGAGACCCGTCATCTGCAGCTGATTCAAAGGGATTGATTCTGCCAAACTGTGGCATCTCAGATGAGTATATCTTGTTTTCTTTTTAATTATCTTTAATACTCACAATCGCTGGGCTCGGGACAGTGCTGGATCTGATTTATCCTTGTTGCCAGTTTGTAATAGAGTTGATTTTCCAGGCTGCTTTTCTTGGTGGAAACATTGAACTTTATTTACAAGACAGTAGCAGCAGCTAAATGTGTGCATCTAACTCCATAACTAAAGAAAAAACTCTCCTCTAGAGGTTCCCCATGCTGCTAACTCAGTGGTTTACACAGGTCATGTGATCTTACAACACAGGATTATTCTTAAAGCTACAGTCCTACATTTAACAAAACTATAATTACTACACTCATTTAAAACAGAGATAAGAAGGAATTTCTTCTCTCAGAGGGTAGTAAATCTGGAACTCTTTACCGCAGAGGGCTGTAGAGGTTGGGTTATTAAGTGCATTCAAGGCTGAGATAGACAGATTTTTAATCATCAAGGGAATCAAGGATTATGGGGAAAAGACAGGAAAGAGGAATTGAGAATTATCAGATCAGCCACAATCCCATTGAATGGCAGGGCGGACTCGATGGGCTGAATGGCCTACTTCTGCTCCTATTTCTTATGGTCTTGTGGCCTCCCTGCCCTCCTCTAGGCCTCCGCACCTGCCTCACCTCTTCATTCCTCTCCTCCCCATCCCCAAGCACAGACCATCACTGCCCAACAGAAACTCATGCAGCCGACCACCTGCAGCATGAAGATCCATATTCTGGAAGCTCAAGCAATATGAAGATCCAAGGGTTAGACGCTCCACCCACCCACTGCTGCACGTGGCATTCCAGTGTCCACGGTCGCTGGATGCCTCCATCTTCCACTCTCTGCAAGCCACCCCAGACCACCTTCCAGGTAAGTCCCGACATGTCCAAGCCATGTTGATCCGGAAGTGTTTCGGACCGGCATGTTAACTCGCTGGTGGCCCGGCTAATTGGACAGGAGGGGACAATTCTGGTCAGGGCTTCACCTAAATCCCATTAACGGGATGCTAACCCGGACTTCATGTCGGCATCTGGCAGGAATGGCGACCCGCCATGATGTGCGGGAGCGCATGTCCCCATTGTCATTTCACTCCGGCTGCTGTTGAAACTGAAAAATCCTAGCCTAAGGCTATTTGCAATACTCAACTTGTCATTCCAACTGAAATCGTCTGAGTAAAATCAGAGACTGAATGATAAACCTTCCTCAGTTAATGCTTGAATATTACACTGATTATTTACCACCAAGACATTATAAGAGTTGCAAACTCATTTTTCATTTTTTCGATTGACTTTATAGTCTCATATGCATGAAAGTGAGCCGTCAGAATTGCAAACCATTAACTATCCGTGTTCTGACAAACAAATAAACTGTTTGCTCATTGCTTCAGTTACAAAAACTTGCAATTGTATCACGTCTTTAAGCAGTAAAATATCCCAACACAATTCACAGCAGCATTATCAGACAAAATTTGACACTATACTGAATAAGGGATATTTGTGCAAATAGGCATTAGAGATAGGTTTTCAGGAGCATTTTAAATAAGGAAAGACAGATTGAGAGGTTTACCAAGGGAATTTCAGAGCAGAAGGCATCAGCAGCTGAAGGCATGGCCGCCAATGATGGAATGATTAAAATTTGGGAAGTGCTAAAGAGCAAAATTGGAAGAGTGCCTCCAATCTTGGAGAGTTGTAGGCTGAAGGAGAATACAGAAATAAAGAGGAACAAGGCCATGGAGAGATTTGAAGGCAAGGATGAGAATTTCAAAATCAAAGCATTGCTTAATGGGGAGCCAGTGTAGGTCAGCGAATACAGGGTGGTGGGTGGACAGAAATTCATGTGGGCTAAGACAAGAGCAGAGTTTTGGATGAGCGTAAATGTATGGAAGATAGATGATGAAAGGCCGGCCAGCAGTGCATTGGAATAGCCAAATTTAAAGGTAATAAAGGCAAGAATGAGGGTTTCAGCAACAGATAAAAAGTGGATGTTATGGAGATGGAAATTGATGGTTTTGATGATGGTGCAATTATGGGGTTGTGAATTCATCCTGAATTCAAATACACCAAGATTGAAAGCAGTCTGAATCAGCCTCAGCCAGTTACCAGGGAGTGGGATGGAGTCAATAGCTTGGGAACAGATTATGTCAAGAAAATGGCTCTGGTCTTCTCACTATTTAGATGTAGGAAATTTAAGCAACCTTCAGTGCTGGACATGCAAGCAATCTGACAATTAAAGGCTGTAGAGAATGTATTATCTCTTTCTAAACTAATACAAAATGAAGCTGAAGGCAGGAGTAGAGATTGTATATGGATCTTTAATGGGGACTTATTTTTACTGTTTCTACAGGGGTTGCTCACTGTGCAGGCTAAGAAACTAATATAGCTGCTGCATTAAGTGACACTTTGTAATTTCCTGTGATGACATATTTAAGTATTTAAGACCGAGATAGATAGGACTTATCAGCCATGATTGAACGGCGGAGCAGATTCAATGGGCCGATTGGCCTAATTTCTGCTCCTATGTCTTATGGTGTTATGGTCTTATTTAAATATATAATTATGTAAATAGTTGAGTATACTTTACATATTAGCAAGCACATTACCACAACAGAGGAGGAAAGAGAGGTGGTCTTGAGTTGTGATGTGGTAGATATCAGGTGGAATTTTTCATGTATATAACTAAGTGCGGTGGCAGGCATAAAAAATACATTTTTCCTCTCAGCCACAGGGGCGGGTTTTTGTGCCATATTATCCGCTTCCTGCCTCATTAATTATGCAGCCACAGGAAACACACCAGACAGTGTCTGAATTGCCCGCCACACTGTTTCCTCACTTTGGGTGCCATATCCAAATTGCAGTTCTCAATGCTTGCAGCCCAGGACTGCTCCAGTGAAGACATGGCCCTGAAAGCCAAGAAAAGTTCAGTGACCGGTCACTGGAATGTCTTTCGGAGGCCCACTGTGACATCCTCCACCCCTGCTCTGGCCGCAGGATGTCCAGCAATCTCACCACTCTGACTTGGAAAGCAGCAGTGGCAGCGGTGGTCAGTGCCAACCACTGAAGAGGTTGGCCATCCAGTGCAGAAAAGGATAAATTACCTCATCCATGCTGCCAGGTGAAGTCAACCATCTCATTACTCGAAACACACATTCACAAGCCCATCACACATTCATTGGCATCTCACTCACTGCCAGCTCAAGGGACATCACCACTCACTTTCTCACACACACCCTCATATCTCCATCTGGCCTCACCTCCTCTGGAGAGTGCCTCCTCAGCCCCACCATCTTGAGGCCACTTTCACAGGTCAACATGTGCCTCCAAACACACCCTGGGTTACATCTCTTTCCCAGTACAGCCCTCGCCCTGCAGCTCCTTCCCTTGCCTGAGGCCACTTCTCCCCCTTCCCCAAGCAAGCCCTAGCCCTGCAACTATTGACAAGCCATCCCCGCCTTACTGCTGTTCTGGTAGGTAGAGACCAGCAGGACAGACACAACAGAGGTGGTGGCACGGTGATATACAGTCAGGAGGGAGTTGCCCTGGGAGTCTGCAAAATCGACTCCGGACCCCATGAAATCTCATGGCATCAGGCCAAACATGGGCGAGGAAATCAGTACTTCTGATTATCAGTAGTCCTCAACGTTGGAGGAAGCACTGAGAGTGGCAAGGGCACAGAATGTACTCTGGGTGGGGGATTTGGTGACTGAGTGGCTCGGTAGCACCATTATTGCCTGAGATGACCAGATCCCAAAGGGTATGGCTGCTGTACTGGGTCTGCAGTAGGTGTGAGGGAAAAACATACTTGACTTCATCCTCACCAACCTGCCTGCCGCAGATCCACCTGTCCATGACAGTATTAGTAGGAGTGACCACCGCACAGATATTGTGGAGGTGAAATCCTGTCTTCACACTGAAGATGCCATTCATCATAAAAACAGAATTACCTGGAAAAACTCAGCAGGTCTGGCAGCATCGGCGGAGAAGAAAAGAGTTGACGTTTCGAGTCCTCATGACCGTTCAGCAGAACTGAGTGAAGTTAGGAGAGGGATGAAATATGAGCTGGTTTAAGGTGGGGGGGTGGGGGAGAGAAGGTGGAGGGGGGGGTGTTGTGGTTGTAGGGACAAGCAAGCAGTGATAGGAGCATATAGTCAAAAGATGTCACAGACAAAAGGATCAAAGAGGTGTTGAAGGTGGTGATATTATCTAAGAGAATGTGCTAATTAAGAATGGATGGCAGGACACTCAAAGTACAGCTCTAGTGGGGGTGGGGTGGAAAGACTGGCAGTGTATTATAGTTATAGATTTAAAAATAATGGAAATAGGTGGGAAAAGAAAAATCTATATAAATTATTGGAAAAAACAAAAGGGAGGGGGAAGAGACGGAAATGGGGGTGGGGATGGGGGAGGGAGTTTAAGATCTAAAGTTGTTGAATTCAATATTCAGCCCAGAAGGCTGTAAAGTGCCTAATCGGAAGATGAGGTGCTGTTCCTCCAGTTTGCGTTGGGCTTCACTGGAACAATGCAGCAAGCCAAGGACAGACATGTGGGCAAGAGAGCAGGGTGGAGTGTTAAAATGGCAAGCGACAGGGAGGTTTGGGTCTTTCTTGCGGACAGACCGCAGGTGTAATGCAAAGCGGTCGCACAGTTTGCGTTTGGTTTCTCCAATGTAGAGGAGACCGCCTTGGGAGCAACGAATGCAGTAGACTAAGTTAGGGGAAATGCAAGTGAGATGCTGCTTCACTTGAAAGGAGTGTTTGGGCCCTTGGACATTGAGAAGAGAGGATGTGAAGGGGCAGGTGTTGCATCTTCTGCATGGGCATGGGGAGGTGCCATAGGTGGGGGTTGAGGATTAGGGGGTGATGGAGGAGTGGACTAGGGTGTCCCGGAGGGAACGATCCCTACGGAATGCTGCCAGGGGGGGTGAAGGGAAGATGTGTTTGGTGGTGGCATCATGCTGGAGTTGGCGGAAATGGCGGAGGATGATCCATTGAATGCGGAGGCTGGTGGGGTGATAAGTGAGGACAAGGGGGACCCTATCATGTTTCTGGGAGGGAGGAGAAGGCGTGAGGGCGGATGCGCGGGAGATGGGCCGGACACGGTTGAGGGGCCTGTCAATGACCGTGGGTGGATAACCTCGGTTAAGGAAGAAGGAGGACATGTCAAAGGAACTGTTTTTGAAGGTAGCATCATCAGAACAGATGTGACAGAGGCGAAGGAACTGAGAGAATGGGATGGAGTCCTTACAGGAAGCGGGGTGTGAGGAGCTGTAGTCGTGGTAGCTGTGGGAGTCGGTAGGCTTGTAATGGATATTGGTGGACAGTCTATCATCAGAAATTGAGACAGAGAGGTCAAGGAAGGGAAGGGAAGTGTCAGAGATGGACCATGTGAAAATGATGGAGGGGTGGAGATTGGAAGCAAAATTAATAAATTTTTCCAGGTCCAGACGAGAGCATGAAGCCGCACCGAAGTAATCATCGGTGTACCGGAGAAAGAGTTGTGGGAGGGGGCCGGAGTAGGACTGGAACAAGGAATGTTCCACATACCCCATAAAGAGACAGGCATAGCTGGGGCCCATGCGGGTACCCATAGCCATACCTTTTATTTGGAGGAAGTGAGAGGAGTTAAAGGAGAAACTGTTCAGTGTGAGAACAAGTTCAGCCAGACGGAGGAGAGTAGTGGTGGATGGGGATTGTTCGGTCCTCTGTTTGAGGACGAAGCGGAGAGCCACTAGACCATCCTGGTGGGGGATGGAGGTGTAGAGGGATTGGACGTCCAATCCCTCTACACCTCCATCCCCCACCAGGATGGTCTGAGGGCCCTTAGCTTCTTCCTTTGTCTGTAACATCTTTTGTCTGTGACATCTTTTGATTAACTGCTCCTATCACTGATTGCTTGTCCCTACAACCGCACCCACCCCACCCCCCACTTCTCTCCCCCCACCCCCACCCCCCCACCTTAAACCAGCTTATATTTCACCCCTCTCCTAATATTACTCAGTTCTGTTGAAGGCTCATGAGGACTCAAAATGTCAACTCTTTTCTTCTCCGCCGATGCTGCCAGACCTGCTGAGTTTTTCCAGGTAATTCTGTTTCTGTTTTTGTTTTGGATTTCCAGCATCCGCAGTTTTTTGTTTTTATTCATACTGCCTCGATTGTTCAAGCATTTGCACTATAACTCGTCCTTAACATCTATTGATGAGAGGAATGCCTTGATCCAGTAAAACTTGAAGGTGGGTGTGGAGAGAATATTTCCTCTTGTGAGAGAACCTAGAACTAGGAGTTACTGTTTAAAAATAAGGGGTCGCTCATTTAAGACAGAGATGAGGAGAAATTTTTTCTCTAAGAGGGTCATGAGTCTTTGGAACTCCCGACCTCAAAAGGCAATGGAAGCAGGGTCTCTGAATATTTTAAAAGCAGAGCTAGATAGATTCTTGATTAACAAGGGGGTGAAAGGTTATCGGGGTAGGCAGGAACGTGGGGTTGCAGTTACATTCAGATCAGCCATGATCTTATTGAATGCAGAGCAGGCTTGAGGGGCTGAGTGGCTTACCCCTGCTCCTAATTCGTATGTTTGTATGTGAAGGAAGAAGTAGGAAACTAATGCCTGCTGCTAAGTTTTGTGATTTTACATCGTAGATGTAATGAATGGTAAGTATATTTTGATAGTAAAATGAAATAAAAGTACAAAATTGTATTATATTATACCAACACTAATGAAAATTCTTTCAGAAATTCAAGCTCAATCATAAATAGAACAGATGTGCACAATTTTACTCCAAAAATACCAAGCAGGTGATTTAGTCGGAAAGCTGTCAGTGCACGAAATCTGGCCCATGCATGAATCTCATTTCTCAAGTTAAAGCTACATTGCTCGTTTAGTTTGCCAATTTTATACCAAATTCAAATCCACAGCTTTTTGTGAACACCCGAAATATATTTTAATTTTAGCAAAATAAAAATACAGCAGAAATTGACATACATGTCAATAATCACTTTTCTGGTGCTTAATTGGCTAAAAGTCTGCCTTATGAAATTGATTTATTAGGCAATAAATGCCTGCAGCCTGATGTGGGGTGTTTCCTCCTGCATGGGCTGTCCATGACCAATGGAGAGACCCTACAGCAGCATGGACTATCCTCATGTGAAGCCCCGCATTCCCTCTAGACCGACACCCCATCACCGGGATCTCTCTGACTAGCCCTGGCGATTTTGCCTCACCTATGTTTCCTTAAGATCTCCAGTGGCAATCTTTAACGTGAGTCTAATGCACTACTGGTAGTGGCCACCAAGCCTAGTGGAGCTGCAGGGCCTCTGATTGGTCCACAGCTCTTAGGGTGGGAAAATCCACTGAAATATCCAAGGACCTGGATTGCCAACCAGGTGTGTACCTGATTGGTGACAAATCAGGTTGGCGGAGGTTGGGGGGATTTGGCCCAAAATAGCCATGATAGGGTGAACGCCGGCTTTTCAGTCGGTGGATGGGCCCAGCACCACAACCATTAAAATCTGTCCAATAGACGCCTGTGACTGAAAGGAAATGTCACAGACCTGAAACAGTAACTCTGCTTTTCTCTCCACAGATTCTGCTTAACCAGCATCATGGCCATGAATACTATCCCTGAATTACTTATGTAAATATTGAACTTTTAAGTAAGACGTGTTTTTTTTTAAAAAGGATATACAAGACAAAACAAAAACAGAATTACCTGGAAAAACTCAGCAGGTCTGGCAGCATCGGTGGAGAAGAAAAGAGTTGATGTTTCGAGTCCTCATGACCCTTCAGCAGAACTGAGTATAGTTAGGAGAGGGGTGAAATATAAGCTGGTTTAAGGTGGGTCACCCCTCTCCTAACTATACTTAGTTCTGCTGAAGGGTCATGAGGACTCGAAACGTCAACTCTTTTCTTCTCTGCCAATGCTGCCAGACCTGCTGAGTTTTTCCAGGTAATTCTGTTTTTGTTTTGGATTTCCAGCATCCGCAGCAGTTTTTTGTTTTTATACAAGACAAAGCTGGCTGAGAAATTAAGGTAACTACATGCTGGAAAATTCCTATGTGGATTACTTGACCAGCGAGTTCGGAGAGAATGGAATGTCGCATCTAAAATGTGTGACACGGTCTACTTCAGACAAAGGCACTTCAAAGGAAAATATACAATGCAAACTGAACTGTAATCTCCTGTGGTTGCAGAGATAATGAAAAATAATTACCATCTCAGCCGAAACCACCTCCTGTTGAGCTATATCCCAAACTGTGAACATGAACTGCATTGAAAAGAAAACAGATGTGGGCAAAAGACAGGTTTTTTTGCTTTTCCAAGAATATGCAAGGAAAGGGGCTTAAAGAAAACCAACTGCAACCTTAGTTCTAAGTGCTAGTCTGGTGTTCTGTTCTGGTGTGTGTGCTGTGAAGGTCACAGCTGAAGAACACCAACTGGTCATCCCTGCGCTCATAGGTAAAAAAATCACCTCTCTCTTTCCGATTGCTGGAAGCAAGTCACAGGTCAGCAAAGCCACAGTTGAAAAGGAAACAGGACAACTCCCTTCAGCTAGCCTGCGGAACCAAGAATCTCCAAACCAACTGCCCAACTGCTAAAGTCAGCACTACCGGAATCACCTAATTTAATGGCCTCAACGTTTCACCATCTACGCCTTACGGACAAACCAAAAGACTGATTCATATACCATTTTTTTAACCTTTATTTCTGGACTCACTTCTCATTCCTAACCTGTATGTATATGTGTTGCGTTTTTATTTTTTTTTTCTCCCATTTTAATAACTAATAAACTCTCTTTCTTTGACTCAAGAAAGCCTGGTTAAATTAGTTCCTTTTAAACATAAATACATTTGGACTGGGAAGAGGTATCCTTGAGGGAAGGGTCCTTTTTTCAGTTAACCTTAGTGCGACCAACCGAGGGTGTTAATTAAAAAAGGGCAGCCAGTTCATCCCTCCTCACCCGGGAGCGTAACAATTTGGGGAACCTCATCCGGGATCATAACAAATTTAGGAACTTCAGCTGGGGACTGGCTGAGTATTTCCAGCATTTTCTGTATAAATGAATATTAATTTTATTCCACCTAAAGTATATAAATTATAGATTAGGTAGAATTAAATTAATATTTTTTTTTACATTTGATTCTTGGATCAGCAACACCAGAAACACAACAGTTATTTTTACAAGTATGTCAGCCCAGGTACAGGTGAATTTGTAGCTGTGTGGAGTTCAAATTGAGGACTTTGTAATTGTGTATATATTGGTTCCACATTCATACTTTGGGAGCAAAACAATAAATCAACATTGCAGCTTTAAATTCTAAGGGTTTTGGACATTTGTCTTAGGTCTGGATCACTAGCACCTAAAATCCTGTTAACAAATTTGAATTTCTGGATGAAAATAACATCTGTTCAGTAGAACTCAGGCCAATATTCAAAGGCAAGATGATCTAAGTTTTTCGGGCTAAACTGGATGGCCCATGAAAATGGCCACGATTAATCATCTTCAGCTGCTTCTTCAATGACCTTCTTTCCACCATAAGGTCAAAAGTGAGGAGGTCCATGTCCAAATGCAACAAGACCTGGGCAATAACCAGGCTTGGGTTGACAAATGACAAGTAATGTTTACGCCACACAAGTGTCAGGCAATGACCATCTCCAACAAGAGAAAATCCAATTATCACCCCTTGACGATCAATGGCATCACCATCACTGAATCTCCCAATATCAACCTCCTAGGGGTTACCATTGACCAGAAACTGAACTGGACTAGCCATATAAATACTATGGTTACAACAGCAGGTCAGAGGCTAGGAATCATGCCATGAGTAACCCACCTCCTGACTCCCCAAAGCCTGTCCAACATCTACAAGGCACAAGTCAGGAGTGTGATGGACTATTCCCCTACTTGCCTGGAAGAGTGCAACTCCCACAGTACTCGAGAAGCTTGACACCGTCTAGGGCAAAGCAGCCCGCTTGATTGGCACCACATCCACAAATATTCACTCCCTCTACCACCGACGCACAGTAGCAGGGGTGTGTACCTTCTACAAGATGCACTGCAGGAATTCACAAAGGCTCCTTTGACAGCACCTTCCAAACCCATGACCTCTACCATCTAGAAGGACAAGGGCAGCAGATAGATGGGAACACCATCACCTGGAAGTTCCCCTCCAAATCATTCACCATCCTGACTTGGAAATATATCGTCATTCCTTCACTGTTGCTGGGTCAAAATCCTGGAACTCCCTTCCTAACAGCACTGTGGGTGTACCTACACCACATGGACTGCAGCGGTTCAAGAAGGCATCTCACTACCACCTTCTCAAGGGCAGCTAAGGATTGGCAATAAATGCTGGCCCAGCCAGCAAAGCCCACATCGTATGAATGAATTAAAAAAAAAACCTGTGTCTGTTGATTGCAATACAGCTAGCAGACAAACTTTGTGCTGCCTGCTCATACGAATGATCTCTGCATCCCGCCAGTACTAACCGCCATGTTCAATGGCTGGATGTATCAGCAGGGGACCAATATTGTCCAAGGCTGCTTCTACTTAAAGTTAGCCCGGAGTGCTTGAAGCTAGCCTGCACCTCTTAAGGGGGATTGAGGGTAGGCAGAGGGTGTGGGGAGTGCATTTGGCTGGAGCATGAGCTGGTGTCATGGTTGATGTGAATCTGATCTGAGAAATAGTGAGAAATGGCACAACAGAAGAGACTGCAGGCTGCAAGTTTTTCAGGCGATAGACTGGACACCTTGGGGGAGGTCTTTGGGGCCTTGTGGGCCACATTGAAGGAAAATCCCTCCGGACACACAGTCAAAGGACAGTGGCAGCAAATAGCTGTGGAGATCAATGCCTGGATTCAAACCCTAAGGACCTAATGCAGCCTGTAAGAAGTTTAATGATGCTCACGAGAGTGGCAAGGTCAGTGAATGCATCTGCAAATGTCACATTCTACCAACTACATAAGTAGACACAGCAATTGCTAAAATCACCTCCCCTATCACCACCCAGACCCCCACCACCACCCCCCACCCCACCCTCACTTACCTACCAGCAATCCCTATCAATATTAGGACTCATATTCAACATTCATTTGCTTCACCTCAGCCTCATGGGCTTACTGCTGTGAGCCTCTCATCACGTCTCACGGATTGCACACACTTTTTATTATTCTTTGCACAAGAAGTGAGTGTTGCTGTTATGTGCAGCGTTTGTTGCTCCTCCTTAATTTCACTAACAGCCCACTATTCAATCATGACAGCCACATCAGCCATATAGATTGCACAGTGCTCACTGACATACTTCCCTACCTTTTGCAGATCAGGGTGACCACAATTGGAAGCAGCAGGTGCTAACCAAAGCGGGATAGGTGTACCTGCATGTCCTGACCCCCTTGAAGGAGACGGTGCTGACTATTACAGGGATGAACATGGCTGAGGCCTTGGCCAGCAGCAAGGCTGAATAAATTGTCGATGATGGTATCTTCATACCTAATCCTTCTTCTCACATTCCACTTCCTCATCCCACACCTTCTTCTGACTTACAAGCTCAGTGTAAACATTCACCTCTCTCCCCCTTGTCACGAGGCTATGCACCTTTATTTTTGAAAATATGATTTAAAAAATTTCAACGGATTGGAAATTTTGCAATTTGAAATGGGACAGAACAAGCTACTTAAAAACGCAAGGCCATCTTCCAAGGTGGAGGTGAAAAGCAAACAAATCACCATGCAGGAGTGCGAAGAGAGAGATATTTCCTATAATTCAAAGATCCATCAAAACTCATCATTGTCCAAGGAAGAGACTTTTTTTTATTCATTCATGCGATGTGGGCATCACTGGCTAGGCCAGCATTTATTGTCCAACCCTAATTGCCCTTGTTCAGATGTCATATAAGAGTCAATCACATTTCTGTGGGTCTGGAGTCACATGTAGGCCAGACCAGATAAGGGCAGCAGATTTCCTTCCCCAAAGGATATTAGTGAACCAGATGGGTTTTAAGACAATCAGCAATGGTTTTGTCATCACCATCAGACTTTTAATTACAGATTTTTTAGTGAATTCAAATTTTACCATCTGCTGTGGTAGGATTTGAACCTGGGATCCCCAGAGTGTTAGCCTGGCTCTCTGGAATATTAGTCCTCTGACAAACACGACTATGCCACCACCTTCCTGCTAAAACACCAAGTGCTGGATATTGAAACAATGGCTGCCACAGGTATATCCACCGAAAACCCCTTGGAAATATGCAACTGGTGAAGTGTTTCAGGCCAGGTTGCAGCCAATGCAGAGAGATGGCAGGAAGATTTCCAGCAACGGAAACAGGCTGAAAGATGGGCTCTCTCCCTCTCCCTCTTTTGGAAAAAGTGTATTACCCAGTCCTGAAGCCAACTTTACTAGAAATCTACCAATGAACCAAGATCTTATAATGATTGCAACAGCTTCTATATCTGAAGGAATCCAAGAAGCCAGCTAATCCACATCAGCTGCAACAGTTAAAAATCTATGCCTCAAGGACATTCAAAGGATGCTTAATCGTATATTCTTTTAACTTTCTTTTATTGAACTCTAACTTCCCTTATTACTGGTCCTGTTTGTTCCGTTTTTCTCATGTTTCCCTGGGGTTTAGTGGTTAATAAATCTGCGCTTTCTTTGACTCAAGAAAACCTTGTTTGATTGGTTCCATATTGCTCACAGCTTAAATAGCTAAATACATTTGGATTCAAGAAAGGCATATCCTCGTGAAAAAAAAAATGTTAACTGTTGTTGTAACTAACTGAGGAGGTTGGATAGAGGGGAGCCAGTTCACCCCTTCTCACCTGGGCATAACTCCCTCCACACGATACAACATTTCCCTTGTGTTTTTGTCCCTTTTCTAAGAGGTACAATCAGAGGAATAAAGAAGAAATTGATGATGAAGACACAGCACCTTCACTTGATTTGATGCTTGTAGTCACAAGCTCAGATACTGACCCAGCGCATATCTTACATGATACAGTATCTGCACATGATAAGGCATTGGCTATGATTGGGATGCTGAGGCAAGGACAGCACAGGAGCCAGCTTGTAGATGGTGAGGTTCCACACATTTTTCTAGTTTGGAAGTGGTGGGCAACTCTGTTTGCACACTTATGAACCAAATCATGATACAGCAGCATCTGATGGCCATTCTTGCAGCTTTCATTGTGGCACAAGTGGCAGCCACCCAATATCTGAGCACTGCAGTGGGAACTCAGGCTGTTGTCATGCAAGGTCAACTTGTTGCCATGCAAGCTCATGCTGCTGCCGTCATGGCTGTGGATTATTAGTCAAAGGGGATTTAGCAGGATTTCACAGCAGTCCAGCAAGCTGTCCTCCAAAGAATATTAGCATTGCTGAGGCACTGCCCTGGGGACTTCATGGAGTTTAAAGCTGCTGTCCTCAGGATGACGGCATTCATCCTCCCAACACTGCTACTCCACCAGTGCCCTTAATATTGCCTGTCAGCCAGCCAGCCAGCCAAGACTACAGCCACCCACATCGCAATTGGTGCAGTTCACAGCCAGGCATTCTAGACCCAAAGTTGCTCAAGGTTGTCCTCCAAAGCCAGCTGCAGTCTCCTCTACCGAAAATCAGCAGCCTTCCAGGGGCCTTGATGCAGCCAATGGCTTGCCTTATGGAAGAGCACTAAGACAGGCAATGGACCATGGACTAAGGGAGAGCAAAAGGGTGAATAGTTAAACCTGTATGCAATATGGCATGATTTAAATTCTGCATTTTCTCTGACTGAAATGTTGATTATCCCAATATCTCCTCATTAGCGCTAGGAGGTTTCTTTCTGATTGGTTTATGAGGTGCCTTTCATTCCAAAGTCCGGTCGTGCAAGGCCTGGTGCTGATACAGAGTTCATGTTGAATATAACCACAGCCCTTGGGCTACTTCTGGCCCTGTGCTTGTACACTGCTGTTGGAGGAAATGCACTTATTTGCTTGGGAACAGGAGACATCACATCAAACAGGTCAGCTAGAAGGATGGGTAATATATGAATAGCATTTGATAATAAACAGGTAAACTTTTCTTTTTACTTTGGATTGATGTAGTAAGGTTTTATAATAAATTACATGGGCCATGTAACTGCTTGCGTTCGTGTGTCAGGGCTCTTTGTATGTTTCCTTGGGGCCTTGCCAGTTCATTTCTTTGAAACTTTACGTCAGCTTTTGT
The DNA here is from genome assembly GCF_964194155.1 of Cetorhinus maximus. Lineage (NCBI taxonomy): Eukaryota > Metazoa > Chordata > Chondrichthyes > Lamniformes > Cetorhinidae > Cetorhinus > Cetorhinus maximus. The sequence continues at coordinate 194,544,801 of NC_135879.1, forward strand.
TATTTTTCTGGGCTGGTACATGAGGTGTTTCTGATGACAATGTTTGGTACATCTTCACTTAACAGGATGAGAAGCATGAATGCAATGCAATAATAAAAGCTGTTTGCGCTTTAATTCTGCATGACCTTAATGGCTATCCTTAAGATATTGCAATTTCTCCCAACATCCTTCTGTACCCTATCAGCATCTGGGTCAGCATTCACATGCTCAGTAATCCATGCTCAGACAAGGTCGCCCTGAACTTGATCAATAGTTCCCAAATGTTCATAGAACCATAGAAGTTTGCAGAGTTGATGAAGACTATTTATCCCCAATGTTTGTGCCAATTCTTCACAGCACAATTCAAAACTAATTATATTACTCTGCTCTTTCTCTTACTATCTTCCCCTGCTTCAAATGTGTGCCATTTTTTTCCCCTGAAAAATCATAGTATTTTATAGAGTATTGGGAGGCTATTTGGCCCAAGGAGCTATCGAATTAGTCCTACTTCTTTGTTTTTTTACCAATAGACCTGCAAGTTTTTCCTTTTCAAGTATATATACAATTCCCTCTTGAAAGTTACAACTGAACCTACTTCCACTATCCTTTCATGCCATGCACTCCAGATAGATAACAACTTGCTGTCCCTTGTCAACCCAAGTTTAGATGTTATGCAAGCCTTGCTGTAGGCTGGGTTGGCTTACTACATTACTGGGGATTTATGAATGGAGCTGGAAACAATGGAATCATCATCTCCACTTCTGACTTTATGACAGGGGGAATTTTAGAAACAGACGGGGATAGTTGAATTGAGGACATTTCTCTAAAGAACTTCTGCAGTGAAATCCTGAAGCCCTGTGTGAACTGGCTTCCAACAACCACAAGCAAAAATAAAAGCAAAAAACTGCAGATGCTGGAAATCCAAAACAAAAACAAAAATACCAGGAAAAACTCAGCAGGTCTAACTGCATCTGCGGAGAGGAGCACAGTTAACATTTTGAGTCCGAATGACTCTTCATCAGGACTAAGGAAAAATAGAAAAACTGGTTTAAGGTTGGGGGGTGGGGGGGTGGTGGACAGGTAGAGCTGGATAGAGGGCCAGTGATAGGTGGAGATTGCCAAAAGATGTCATAGATAAAAAGACAAAGAGGTGTTGATGGTGGTGATATTAGCTAAGATATGTGCTAATGGTGACATTAAGGGTAGAAAGCAGGGTGAGCAAGGTACAGATAGCCCTAGTGGAGGTGGGGTGGGGGGAAGGGATCAAAATAGGCTAAAAGGTAGAGATAAAACAATGGATGGAAATACATTAAAAAATAATGGAAATAGGTGGGAAAATAAAAATATATATATAAATTATTGAAAACAAAAGGGGGGGGATCAGAAAGGGGGTGGGGATGGAGGAGAGAGTTCATGATCTAAAGTCGTTGAACTCAATATTCAGTCCAGAAGGCTGTAAAGTGCCTAGTCAGAAGATGAGGTGCTGTTCCTCCAGTTTGTGCTGAGCTTCACTGGAACATTGCAGCAGGCCAAGGATGGACATGTGGGCATGAGAGCAGGGTGGAGTGTTGAAATGGCAAGCGACAGGGAGGTCTGGGTCATGCTTGTGGACAAATCGAAGGTGTTCTGCAAAGTGGTCACCCAGTCTGCGTTTGGTGTCTCCAATGTAGAGGAGACCGCATTGGGAGCAGCGAATGCAGTAGACTAAATTGAGGGAAGTGCAAGTGAAGCACTGCTTCACTTGAAAGGAGTGTTTGGGCACTTGGACAGTGAGGAGGGAGGAAGTAAAGGGGCAGATGTTGCACTTTCTGCGGTTGCATGGGAAGGTGCTGTGGGAGGGCGTTGAGGTGTAGGGGGTGATGGAGGAGTGGACCAGGGTGTCTCGGAGGGAACAACCCCTGCGGAATACCGCCGGGGGGATGCAGGGAAGATGTGTTTGGTGGTGGCATCATGCTGGAGTTGGCAGAAATGGCGGAGGATGATCCTTCGAACGCGGAGGCTGGTGAGGTGATAAGTGAGGACAAGGTGGACCCTATCATGATTCTGGGAGGGAGAGGAAGGCGTGAGGGCAGAGGTACAGGAGATGGGTCAGACACGGTTGAGGGCCCTGTTAACCACCGTGGGTGGAAAACCTCGGTTAAGGAAGAAGGAAGACATGTCAGAGGAACTGTTTTTGAAAGTGGCATCATCAGAACAGATGCGACGGAGGAGAAGGAGCTGAGAGAATGAAATGGAGCCCTTACAGGAAGCGGGGTGTGAGCTGTAGTCAAGGTAGCTGTGGGAGTCAGTAGGCTTGTAATGAATATTGGTGGACAGCCTATCACCAGAAATTGAGACTGAGAGGTCAAGGAAGGGAAGTGTCAAAGATGAACCATGTGAAAATGATGGAGGGGTGGAAATTGGAAGCAAAATTAATGAATTTTTCCAGGTCCAGATGAGAGCATGAAGCAGCACCGAAGCAGTCATCAATGTACTGGAGAAAGAATTGTGATCAGGGGCCGGAGTACCCCATAAAGAGACAGGCATAACTGGAGTCCATGAGGGTACCCATGGCCACACCTTTTATTTGGAGGAAGTGAGGAGTTTAAGGAGAAATTGTTCAGTGAGAGAACAAGTTCAGCCAGACGGAGGAGAGTAGTGGTGGATGGGGATTGTTCGGAAGCAACTTGTTTTGCACGAGGTATGATTCAAGCCAGTGGAGACCCTCACCAATGCAACTGAGCTTTCAAGCACGCCTGTGTGTTCTCAGTGTGTGCGGTTGGGAAAATCTCCAAGCATGCATTAATAGGTTTATGAATGAAATGGGTGCTCTGAGAGAGTTTTTGAGTTTTAGTGTTTTTTTTTAAAGACTGTCAAACAAACAGGAAATTAATTTTCTAAGGAGTTATTTCAAGCATCATTTCTCATTGGAAATATTAAGATTTTTTTTATGGTTAATATAATTGTGATTAGCAGTAGCTGTGATTTCTTTGTTTCTTTTTTTGAACTGTCAGCATTGTTGCTTTTTAATTTTTTTATCAAGCAAAATGCTGAAAATTCATTTTTAAAAATCTCCTTCTGTTCCAAACCATTTTATAGGTCTAAAGGATTTTATTAATAACTATAAAAATTCATAAACATTTAACTTTTGAACATTTTACAAGCTATTTTTTATTTCTTTGTAGAAATTTGTGTCTATTAAAGATTGCACAGTCACCAATAGTGCAATGTATAAGGCCACATAAGGATAAGAGCCATTGTATGACAAGGGCAAAAGATGGCTGCGTGACGGAGGTGTCTGAGAAGGCAGCTGGCAAGGGGGGCTATCTTCCCACCTGCTCCACCACTAATGGCCATGTGTTCAGCTTCATAGGCCCCATGCTCTGTAAATCTGTGCCTATACCCCACAGAAACAAAATCTCACCAGCTTCATCTTCAAGAACCTTCTTAAAGCTCATCTCTTTAATCAAGCTTTTAATCACCCATTCCTTCTTTGGCTCAGCATTCATTTTTTTCCCTGATGCCACTTTTTAAAATTATTCATTTATGGGATGCGGGTATCGCTGGCTGGGCCAGCATTTATTGCCCATCCCTAATTGCCCTTGAGAAGTGTGAGTTGCCTTCTTGAACCGCTGCAGTCCATGTGGTGTAGGTACACCCACAGTGCTGTTAGGAAGGGTGCTCCAGGATTTTGACCCAGCGACAGTGAAGGAATGGCAATATATTTCCAAGACAGGATGGTGAGTAGCATGAAGGCGCACTTCCAGGTGGTGGTGTTCCCTTCTATCTGCTGCCCTTGTCCTTCTAGATGGCAGTGTTCGTGGGTTTGGAAGGTGCTGTCGAAGGAGCCTTGGTCAATTCCTGCAGTGCATCTTGTAGATGGTACACACTGCTGGTACTATGTGTCAATAATGGAGTGAGTGAATGTTTGTGGATGTGGTGCCAATCAAGCAGGCTGCTTTGTCCTGGAAACTTTATCAAGTATCTTGAGTGTTCTTGGAGTTGCACTCATCCAGGCAAGTGGAGAGTATTCCATCACACTCCTGACTTGTACCTTGTAGATGGTGTACAGGCTTTGGAGAGTTAGGAAGCGAGTTACTTGCCGCAGGATTCCTAGCCCCTGACCTGCTTTTGCAGCTGCAGTATTTATATGTCTAGTGCAGTTCTGTTGCTAAATGCTACTGTGAAGCGTTATGGAATGTCTTGCGTAGCAAAGGCACAATAGAAATGCAAGGTGTTGGTGTTGATTCTTTGTGCTGTTAGTAGCCTGGCAAAAACACTTATTTATATAGTTCTGGGATTACACAGGCGCTATGAAAATGTGATTTACTTACATCTTAAAAGCAGGTACATTTCCTGCTTTAATTCCGTACTCATATCCTTCATTGTTGGCCTATTTTGTAACGTAAAATTATACAAATCTGTATTGTGAGATTGATCCAGGAGAATGACAGCAGTAATTTATAGAGATCCTGTAGAAATCTGAAGAAAATAAACCCCATAAAACCCATTGGTCTAATATTGGGAAGCAAAGGCAGGCTGCCTTAATTTTGGGATTGAGGTTTATGTTTCCAGGACAGACATATTAAGCAATTGAAAAGATTTAAATGTAGATTTTTCCATGCAATTCAGCAATACTGGATCACCATGTTGCTTCTGCAATAACCCTGGTGTGAAATAGTTCCGTCTCTGGGTAATTTTAGAAGTATTTTCTCTTTTAGATCATTCTTTCTTTGATGGTGCTGTGTATTAAAATAAAACCTTAGCTATTTTTCCTCATAATATCTATACCAGTCATGTTCGAAAAAGTTACTGTGCTCCCATGAAGTGTGACATGTTCATGAAAAGTAGAAAGTGACACAGCTGTTTGACATTCAGGGCTGTGTAGCCTCAGGCAGTAATAGCTATTTTAAATTGCATCTTGTGAATTACACCTTGCCACATTCACATTAACTGTTCAGCTGCCTGTTTAGATTTTCATAGCTGTTTTAAAATTGAATTTCTGCTACCTGCCTTTGGTGCAATTGGACTGTTAGAAGACCAGAGGAAGCAGGTCATTTTTCTCTTACATTGTCTTTGATGATTGGATTGATGCCAAATGTGAATCATTATGAAGAACAAGCAGAGGTTCTGAAAGCTTTTGAGTAGAGACTGGGTGAATACATATCCCTCATACAACTGGTGACAGCACAGTTGCGCACGATTCTCATTTCAATGTGTATTCTTACAAATGTCTCAAACTACCTGACAGTTTCTGAAATGAAAGAGTACCTTCTTCACTTCACCATGGAATCATCCATCCTTCACCATCAGCTGTATGTTTACAATGGCGGAGTGGTTAAAGACACCACTTGGTGTAACCTTACAGTCCTCAGTTTGGCTCCCAGCCTATAATGAATGAGACAGCGGCACCCAGGGAGCAAGGAACGGAAAATTCCAATCACAATCCACTGACTGCTGTTGGAAACTTTGTTATGTGGACATTACATGGGAAAAGAAGGATTCAGTTTAGTTGCAATACCCTCCAAATTATGTGTCAACATAGGTTATGTTTCCTGTTCGCTTACCTGACCTCAAAACATCAATGAGCCAGAATTTCCTGCAGCTAAATATTGTTAAAGGTGAAGCAACCTGTTCACTTCTCATTAGATATCCTGAACACTTTGCATTTGTATATTTTTCTCCCCAGTTGCTTCTTCAAGTCAAATCCAACATTGTGCATTGGCAATGCCCTGCTCAACGGTGAGATTGCCTTTATATCTTATATTCAGCCTGTCACTAATTCCTACTTCCACTTCAGCTGACCCTGTCCCTACCTCACCTGTCAAAACTCAGGTTTTAATGATGCCCCCTTGTATTACTTCCATGGCATGTCTTGAAGTAAAGCTCTGGATTTACCATTCTCTATTCCATTTAATACCTTGGAATATAGGTTCCCTTTCAATCAGCTCCGTTCAAGACTGATGTGCTTTTTCTTTCTTTCTTCATGCAATAGAATCATTTTAAGGGAATTACATTGAAGCTGTTTTTGCTCTGTCACATAACTTTGCCAGAGGTGTGGTGTTAACCCCATTTCTATGCCTTCAGACTGCACTTCTGGCAAATTTAAAGCAGCAAAGCGGTTGCAGTTTCAAGGAAATGTTCAACAAGAGAAATGTGGAGCACAGAAAACGCTATTTATCCCATACATCTGTACCACTGCTCTTCCACAGGAAGGGTTTACTCTCTCCCCACTTCTCTGCACTTTCTCCATAACTTTTTGTGCCCTTCCTTTGAAAATATACATCCAGCTCCCAGCCTACCTCAATTGCCTATATGGTAAAAGCATTTCCTATTCTAGTAATTATCTGTGTTAAAATATTTCTTCTAACTTTCTCCTTTATTGTTCAAGTGTCATGCTACTGATTTATTAATCAGGGGAAACAATCTTTCACGATTTACCTTCCCAAAACTTTTAGAATTTTGAAAAGAAATATCTGTTTATTTTTAATCTCTTTTTATAACAATAACTCCTCCTTCTTTGTGTCATTCTAGTGAATTTTGCTGCACTCTTTCCATGGACCTGATATTCGTCTTATAGTAGAATAAGTAGAGCTGCATGAAAACCTGTGACCAAACATTTCCCTCATAACTCACATTTGTGGTACTGGAAATTAACCTCCCACCTCCTCTCTGTATGACCTCCAGGGTTTGAATGTTTCCCTCTTGGTCTGATGACCAAAACAGGAGACAGCAGCAAAGTGGGCCAATTAGGCGCTGCTGCATTCAGGTGCTGGGTCTCAGGAACAAGCTCATCATTGATATTTGTTATCAGATTTTTAGCTTTTCTTAGGACTCTTTTGTCTTAGAACTTCTGAGGATCAATCAGTCCGTCTTGCAAGTGTTTTCCCAGCAATCAGTCTCAAGATTTTCGCTCGCAGCTACTAGTCTCGAGGTTAGCTATGTTACGTTTACTTTTTCTACATTTGTGTCAAATTGTTTGTCACTTTTCTCCCAATGCACTGGGCAAAAATTCAAGTTCATCATCAGTTGGTTTAAGGACTGGACTTTATCAAACTCCTTAACAGCTGCACTCAGGTGCTGGTCTCAATCAATTAAACTGTTGTCCACCTTTGGGGAAACTCTCCTCCAAGTTACTTACAAATGCATAAATGAACCCACTAGTCGGGGAATGTAAAACACGGGAGCACATTCTCAGGATAAGGGGCCGATCATTTAGGACTAAGATGAGGAGAAATTACTTCACTCAAAGGGTTGTGATTCTTTGGAATTCTCTGCCCAGAGGGTTGTGGATGCTCCATTGTGGGATACATTTAAGGATGGGATAGACATATTTTTTGTCACGCAGGGAATCAAGGGATATGGGGAACGGGCAGAAAATTGGAGTTGAAGCCCAAGATCAGCCATGATTATATTGAATGACAGGGCAGGCTCGATGGGCCATGTAGTCTACTCCTGCTCCTATTTCTTGTGTTCTTGTGAACCTGCAAATTAACAACTCTTTAGCCTTTCCACACTCACTATTGGTCATGACACTTCTGCAGCTGTTGATCTGCTCATTCACTCCCTCTCTGCACTTTTGATGCATTCCAGTGAAACCTTTGTGCTCTTTCCCATCGCGTTCATTCTTCCTCTTCTGATCCCGTCTTCTCTCCCTCAACTTCAAAAGGCAGCTCAAGAGGTCTCCTCTACCAAAATGATCATTAATCCTGAATTATTCTTGGAATGATAAGATATCCCCGGCTACTTTTCTCTGCTACTATCTGTTTACTTACACCCTTCTCCCTTATCGTCAACTCAAACTACAAATGCAAGGATCTCAGGTATTTCATTTCCACTAAAATTGAGAGCATTCTTTTAGTTGCCTTTGCTGCATTCCCCCCACTCACCCCCACTCCCCACTTTCCCTTTCCCTTGCCTGTCAAGCTAAACTTCCACAAAGGCTGTCCCTTACCCTGACCCTGAGCCTGTATCCCTCTTGCTTCCATCCTATCTCTCAACATGCCCTCTCCAAACTCAGCTTGCTCATGAATACCATACACAAATCTATTCAAACTATTGTTATGAACAATGTACAACTTTAAGTTAATTTATATTTATATTTGCATGTTAAGAAAGGTGGCACATGGTTTCAGCTTCATTTAGTTTTTTTGTGAGCTTGGTGCCAGGAAGTCTGAAAGGCCTCCTAGCAAAAAAGGTTAGATTTGCTGGATTTGTTTGTGTAGGTGCATTTTTAATGAGGTTTTACAACTCTTGAAGTGAAGAGATGGGTTACAAAGGGGTTAGTAGTTTAGTGATTCGGGGAAAAAAAACACAGAAGTAGAAAAAATGGGCTGTTGCCTAGTGATTGGGGTCCAGCAACACACGGAGAAAGACAGAAAAGAAGTTCAGAGTGTATATCGCAGAGAGTGAAGACAGGAGTTCTAAGCTGTCTGATAAGAAATACTGTGAGGCTGCTGGGGAACTGAGTTTAGGGAACTCGTGTTTGCTCTGAAGTTGAAGTAGTAGTAAGTTTAGGGTGTGGCTTTGGGTGTCTTAGGGAAATACCAGTTGGGGAAAAAGCATCCAGTAGAGAACCATTTGCAACTGGGCCAGCCCAAGAATGAAGCCTTGGGGCAGAATCATCCCAGATTTGCAGTAAGTGCAGTAGTGGACGGGATAAAAGTTGTTTTACCCGCTGGCTGCAATGGTGGGTTTTCGCCACATCGTTACCTCGCTGCTTCCTCACGCAGGGCACCATATTTAAACTGCAGCTGCGCGCACACTTCTCAATGCTTGCAGCCCCAAAAGCCAAGAAGAGTGCAGCCACCCAATTCAGCGAGACATTCCTGGGACACCTTCTGGATGCCGTGGAGGCCCGCTGCGATATCCCCTACCCCAGGTCTGGCATCAGGGGGCCTATCAGTCCCACTGCTCCGGCTTGGGAGGTGGTGGCAGAGATGGGCATTGCCATTGCTGCACACAAGAGGTCAGCCATCCAGTGCAGAAAACAAATGAATGACCTCATCCGTGAAGCCACGGTGAGGCAACCATCATATCACTCTAAACACACACTCACGAGGTCATCACGCATTCACTGGCATGTCACTCACTGCCAGATCAAGGGACATCATCATTCATTCTCTCATGTGTACCCTCACATCTCCATCTGGCCTTATCTTCTCTGGAGATTGCCTCCTCAGCCCCCACCCTCTTGAGGCCACTTGCACAGATCAACTTGTGACTCATCACACCCTGGGACCCACCCTTCCCCAGTACAGCCCTCGCTCTGCCACTCCTTCCCCAAGCAAGCCCTAGCCCTGCAGCTATTGAAAAGCCACCCACGCTTACAGCTGGTCTGGTAGATAAAGACCCACCCATGAGCCTCCCTAAAAGTGATATGACTGATGACTCCGAGTGCTGCCCGAAGCAAGGTAGGTAAACAAAGCTTAAAGTCCCGAGTGAAGTGCAGCTTGCCAGGTACACGTCGCGTATGTCCAGTTGTGAAACAAATCGATGTGGCCCGGATGATCCAGCATCGAGGAATGATTCCAGGGAGCAGGACTTATAATTAGATGTAAACCTATTAAAATGGCATTCCCAACGTGCAGTGACAGGAAACGCAGCCCGCCATTGACGGGCGGAGTGGACGATCACAAACTGGTTTCACAACAACGTGAAATTGATTTTTGGTCATCTCACCATATTGTTCCCCCTCGCTGCCCGCTATGATGCCCGACGCCAACAGGGCTGGAAAAAGTCTGGCCTTGGTGTTAAGATAGTGGCAATTCTTCACTGGGTTCCGTGTCTGTGAGGGTATTGCCGGGACAAGAAGAACGGTGTGAATTTGAATCATTTTCTGGGCCTGAATTTTCAGCTCGGCGGGTGGACGGGAGGGATCGGCAGGCCCGGGTTTCGCCGCGAAATGGACCGCTGACTGTGATCAGCTACCGACCGCGATTTCACAGCGCCTGGCCAATTAACGTCCAGCCAGCGTGAAGCACGCACTGAAAAGCTCAGGGCTGCCTGGGTGGGGGTGGGAGGAGGGCGGGTGCTGACAGCAGTGCTGGCGTGGGCGAGCTCTGAGGGGAAGCTCCTGGAAGGCAGAGAGCTGCGTCATGGAGCTGCGCACCCAAAAACCATGAAATAACTTTTTGAAAATCAGAAAAAAAATGTCCAAGCGTCACAATCAGGCACCTGAACATATAGCTGATAAAAATTCTGCCCACAGATTTTATTTTTATTTTATAATGGAAACCTCATCCAGTCTTTGGATGAGGTTTGATGATAAGTGTCAAAGCCGCCGGACCAATTCGCCTGTCTGTCAACCGTAAGGTTGGACATGCCACAAAACTTTGGAAGCAATTGCGCCGTTAATGGACTTAATTTCCTACTTAATGTCCGCGGGCATGCTTCTGACTTTTGCACGCACCCGCCGAGCAAGATATCGCGGGAACGTGGGATGATGTCGGGACATCCGCGTGATGTCTTCTCGGGCGATTTTCTGCCTGATCGGGTCAGGTGTGCGCCTGCTCACAGAACATAAAATTCTGCCCCTGGTGTTTGTATTGAGATCTTCCCAACCTTTTTGGTTTAGTGTAATATAGTGAATTTTTCCTTGTTTAATAAATGCCTTATACTTATTGTTAAAAGCTCATCAGTAAACTCCTTGTTCAGTTACTTTCCTCCATGGTTTCTAAAAAAAAAAGTTAGGATCTATTAAGCCAGGTTTCACCCAGGAATCTGGCTTGTCCAGTAACATCAGTCAGGATTGTATCACTGCACTGCTCACCATCCAACCTTTCTACCCGGCCCTCATTACATCTGACATGCCTCATTTTCTTCAGGTAGTGCCTGCATTAGTCCTCACCCAAAATAAAATACCCTTGAGTCCCCTGTCCTACCCACAACCCCCCAATCTCCATCTTCCTTTTTGTCTCCAAAGGTCTCGAACATGCTGTCACCTCCCAAACCAGTAACTATCTTCCCTGCAACTTCATGTTTGAATCTCTCCAATCAGGTTTCTACCCTATCACTGCACTGAAACAACTCTTATCAAAGTCACAAATGACAACCACAATGAGTGTAGCCACGGAGCACTATCCCTCCTCATTCTTCTCAATCTCACTGCTGCTTTTGACATGGTTGATCATGTTATCATCCTCCATCACTTCTCCTCCAAAGTCCAGCTCAGCGAGAATGTCCTCACTTGATTTTACTCTTATATATTGAATTGTAAACAAATGCTCCCTAGCAATGGCTTCTCTTCTCTCCTCTGGAGTCCTGTATTTTCTATCCTTGCTGCTCTCCTATTCTTTATCTACATGTTGCCCCTTGTTAAGATCATACGAAGTCACGATTTCAAGGTCTATATGTTTACTAATAACACCCAGTTCTACCTCTCCAATATCTCTTGATCCTCTCCACTGCATCTGTATTCTGTCTCTCTATCTGGCAACTCATCCTGAATGAGCCACTTTTCCTTCAATTAAATACTGAGAAGATCAAAGCCATTGCCTTTGATGCCCACCACAAGAGCACCTCCTTCTAATTCCACAACATTAACTGCCTTTGGCCCTCCTTGAACCCACTTGCTGCTGAAATCCTTACCCATGCCTTTGCAGTCTCCATTATTTCATGACTCTCCTGCCTGGCATCTAATTTTTTAATCTTGATAAACTTCAGCTCCTCCAGCACACCGCTAACTGTATCCTGACCCACACCAGTTTCCACTCTTGTTTTGCATTGAATTTCTTTCTTGATTAATTTGTGATCATGCCAGTTTAGTCTACTCTTGCTAATTGTGGATTATTGCCTCTCTTGTATACTGAACTGTATGTGCTTAAAGATATTCCATTTCTCCTCAGCCAAGGTAAGACCATAAGAGGTAGGAGCAGAAGTAGGCTATTCGGCCCATCAGGTCTGCTCTGCCATTCATTGAGATCATGGTTGGTCTGAAAATCCTCAATTCCATTTTCCTGCCTTTTCCCCATAACTCTTGATTCCCTTACTGATTAAAAATCTGTCTATCTCAGCCTTGAATATACTTAACGACACAACCTCTACAGCCCTCTGCAGCAAAGAGTTCCACATATTCACTTTCCTCTGAGAGAAGAAATTCCTCCTCATCTCTGTTTTAACTGGGGCAATCCCTTACTCTGGTTATGCCCTCTGGTCCCAGACTCTTCCACAAGGGGAAGCAACCTCTCAGAATCTACCCTGTCAAGCCCCTATGAATCTTATATGTTTCAGTAAGGTCGCCTCTCATTCTTCTATACTCCAATGAGTACAGGCCCAACCTACTCAACCTCTCCTCATAAGAAAATCCCTCCATACTCAGGATCAATCTAGTGAACCTTCTCTGGGCTGGGTCCAACACCAGTATATCTTTCCTTAGATAAGAGGACCAAAGCTATTCACAGTATTCTGGATGTGGTCTAACTAGTGCATTGTATAGTTTTAGCAAGACTTCCCTATTTTTATACGCCATTCCCTTTGAAGCAAAGGCCAACATTCCATTTTACCTACTGACCTTGTATGTTAGCATTTGGGATTCATGCACGAGGACTCCAAATCCCTCCGTGCTGCAGCTTTCTGTAGTCTTTCTCCATTTAAATAATATTCAGCTCCTCTAATCTTCCTGTCAAAGTGCAAGGTGTTTCTAAAGAATTCTTGCCAGTCAATGTGTTGATGTTTTAAACTTAATTCCTGGGAATGGACCTTTGGGTCCTTTGTTACTATCACCAGCCATATCAAAGATTGGTGAAAAGCAAGGTGGGCGATTGTTTAGTAATCTATCAATACTGCACTAAAGTGTCAGCCTAGATTTTGCACTAAAATCTTGGAATAGCACTTCAACCCACAACATTTTGACTCGTGTAACTACAGTAATCTGCTGAGCCAAACTGTCACTATAATCAAGCGATTCAATCAGACAGCATGTCAACCATTTAAAACAAACTACAAATAAAGATCAGCTAATCAATTTACTAATAAAGTTAAAGGATATATGTATATATAGAATGACACAAGTAATTGATACAGTGTCAGATAATGGTTGCTAACTGAATGTCTCTAAATCACCTAAAAAAACTGACATGAAACATTAAGGTAATCTTTGTTTTTTATACTCCCAGTGAAGGGCTCCACACACTGGGGTGCATTTTATAAATTTTGATAGAGCCTCTAAAGTTTCACAATAATGAAAATGTGGGGCAAATGCCCGAATTCCTTGTGCCGGAATTGCTATAATAACCATATCAATGTAAGATTGAATATACTCATCAGCTTTTTCACTGTTCTTTGCAGTCTATGTATGTGGTCTACTCATTAATTTTGTATTCTGAATGAGTATTCAGAAATTTCATACTTAGAGGAATTAGATCTAGAAATGTTGCTGTGCTGCAACCTTTTTTCAGATGCTAAACAGGCTCTTAAGGCTTCACCATGAAGGAAACATTTATTGAAGGCCAAAAGGATCAGCATGCAGTGCTGAAGCACCCTTAAGCAAGCATTAGGCCTGTTGCATTCAGCTGCATACAGGAAAACCATCATGCAGCCTATTAGGTTGTCCTCAAAAGAGGCTACTGCAATCATTCACCGCTGACTAATGCACTGAATAAGAGTAGCATATGCTCAACTGCAGGCAGCCATTATTGAACTAGCTTTCTCTACACCTCCCCAACAGAACAGAGAGGGCAGTCAAGAGGGCAGCTCTACAATATACTACACCCCCTCCCCACTAAAAAAATAACTTATACATTAAAATGTAAAATGGTACATGTCCATAATTTTGCAGATACGATATGGCTAAACCAATATCAACAATACCTCAAATTTAATAGGTTGGGGTGCATACTTGTGTGTAATTTTCCATGCCAGTTGGCGCCATGGGGGGCGTGAGCGAATAATATGGCGGGAAGGCCAAAAATCGGTTTCACAACCAGTTTGCGATCATCCTCGCTGCCCGTCATTGGCGTTTGCTGCCCCCGGATGTCGGGAACTTAATTTTAATACATCTGCATATCATTATATGCCCTGCTTGCCGGAATCATCTCCCCACGCAGGATCATCCAGGCACATTGGCGTAATTGCACGCCGACATGTTTCACAACTGAACATAAGCGGCAGGCGCTTGATGAGCTGCAGCTCACACGGGACTTTCAGGCTCGTTTGCCTACCTTGCTTTGGGCAGCACTCGTGGTCATCAGTGCCAGGCTTCGCAGGTAGCATCGCATCACTTCTAGGGGGCTCAAGGGCAGATTTCTACTTACAAGACCAGCTATAAGGTGGGGGTGGCTTTTCAACAGTTGTAGGCCTATGGCTTGCTTGAAAAAGGGGGAGAAGTGGCCTCAGGCAAGGGAAGAGGCTGTAGGCTAGGGCATTACTACGGAACAGAGGGTATCCCAGGGTATGGGGACACATGTTGATCTGTGAAAGTTGCCTCAAGAGGGTGAGGGCTGAGGAGGCAGTTTCCAGAGCAGATGAGGCCAGGTGTGTGTGAGAGAGTGAGTGGTAATGTCCTTGAGCGGGCAATGAGTGAGATGTCAGTGAATTTGTGGTGAGTTTGTGAGTGTGTCAGTTTAGAGTGATGCGCTGATTCTCTTACCCTGGCAGCACAGATGAGATCATTTATCCTCTTTCTGCACTGGATGGCGAAGTTCTTCTGCGCAGCGTTGTCACGGGCCACCTCTGCCACTGCCTTCCAAGCCGGAGTGGTGACACTGATGGGCCTCCTACAGCCAGAGCTGGGGTAGAGGCCATTGTGGCATGCTCCAACGGTGTTCAGTAGGCATCTCAGAGATGTGTCACTGAATCGGGGGGCTGCAGTCTTCTTGCCTTTCGGGGCCATGTCTTCTGTGTGGCAGTCCTGGGCTAGAAGGCAGAGAGGTGTGAGCGGGGCTGCACTTTAAATACGGTGCCCGGTGTGAGGAAGCGGTGAGGTGACAGTGTGGCGGGCAAATTGCAGGCCATCCACCAGCAAAACGGCATGTTTCCTGGGAATGCATGATTAACAAGGCAGGATTGGGATGATACAGCATGAAAACCCACCATTGCAGCCAATGTGTAAAATGTCCTTTTACCCGCCCACTACTGCACTTTGTGCAAATCTGGGACCATTCCACCCTTTATTTTTTATAGTAATCACAACAAAAGCATATATACCCAATACTACCAGAATAATTTACATGTGAAAACAATTGTTTTTCCTGAACGTCAGTGTGTGTTTAACAAAATATCATAATTTTACAAGAAATAATGATAAAGAAATTAACCTATTTGGCTTTTATTGTTTCTGTCTGGATACTTTCTTCCATTTCAATTAGCTTGACTCTACACTCTCAACATCTCGATGTCAATTCTGAACTTTGACTTTGATGACCAACTCCACTGAATTGGAACTGTGATTTTGATTAATTAGCCTTAATCAAAGATCCTGGTTCACTTTGTTCCAGCAGTGGATTCTGTGATACCAGCACATTTTCTGTTTCTTTGTGACTTTCACTTTCTTTCTGACTTTCGCTCTGAGCTGTAGAAGGGATTTGGATTGTAGGAGGTTTATCATGCTCTCCTTTCATCACATTTCCTCTTTCAAACAAATGATCTAAATGGCACAGTCAGAGTCTCCAGTTTTCACTCGATATGGTAATGCTCCTCACGTCTTTACAACAACTCCAAACATATACTTCTCCTTATCAGCTCAGTGGTTTTCCATCATGAGCTTCTGACCAGCACTGAACTCTCCAAGTTTCATGACTATTGTATTATGAATTATCTTCACTTTGTCTCGCTTTACTCTTATGAAATCTCTTGACGTCAGGTTTAAGAAAACTAAACGTTCCTAGAAGCGTTTTTATTTCCGAACTAACCTGCTGGAGTCTGTGGGGTTATTCCGTGGGAGAACAGAAAATTGTCTAATCTGTGTTGAGAGAAACATGGGGCAGAATTTTCGCTGAGCGGGCAGGCACGCACCCGACCCGCTCGAGTGTAAAACAGTGAGTGATGACGTTGGTAAGTGTCCCAATGTCATAAAGACACTCGCGTGATATTTTGTTCGGCGGGCGCGAGCAGGAGTGAGGAGCCACACCTGCCATTAATTAAGAGGCAAGTTAAGGCCATTAAAAAGGCAATTGATGCCGATTTTACATAGCCTGTGCGTATTCACACTTGTCGCACAGGCAAAACGGGCAGGCAGTCAGTCGACAATTTGCAAAACCTCACCCACGGGCGGGATAAAAAGGGTCAGCAGCATTGCCAGTGTGAGTAGTGAGGAGTTTGGTAGATGGTTTGCTGCTGGTGGCTTATTGGTACTTGGCAGCTTCATCTCTGTTCGGGGCTTCATTGTTAGCATTTCCAGGCCTCATTTCAGGTCTCCTTGGTGTCTCCAAGGACCTTGGAGGATTCAGACCGCGTGGACTCTTCCAGGCATCAGGCAGCCTTCCGTTACCCTGGTAATGGGGATTGTGCTCTCTGCTGGAGGCACCTCCTCTGAGGAGGAAGAGAGGGGCAGAAGGGAGAGGAGGCCAGGTGTCCCAATGCAGCTTCCAGGGGAGCAACCTGTGGGAGGAGAGGTGCAGGCACAAGGGGCGAAGGCCCAACTGGTAGTCCAAGGCATTAGGGGCCACAGAAGATGACACTATCCTGCTGCCAGGGTTTACAGGCGACGATGCAGCTACCTCAATATGTCCAAGGTGCAATGCTGAAGGAGGTTCCGCCGCTCAAGGGAGACAGTGATCTCCATTTATCAGGTGATCGGACCTGAGATCAGCTCCAACTGTGTGGGTGGACACCCCATGCCAGTGGCTCTGAAGGTCACAGTGGCCCTCAACTTCTATGCCCCTGGCTCTTTCCAGGGGCCAGTGGGCGATCGTGTGGAGTCTCCCAATCAGCTGTCCACAGTTGAATCAAGCTGGTGACAGTAGTTCTATTCGGGCGGTTATTGGCTTTCATTCATTTCCATATGGACAAGGCCAGCCAGGCTAAGCAAGCTAGAAGCTTTGCAGCGATTGCTGGACTCCCCCACGTCCAGGGTGCAACCAACTGCACACATGTGGCCATCAAGGCGCCAGCGGGTTAGCCGGGTGCCTTCGTCAACAGGAAGGGCTTCCACTCCATGAACGTGCAGATAGTGTGTTATCACAGGATGCAGATTCTACAAGTCTGTGCAAGGTACCCTGGCAGCTCCCACGACGCCTACATCCTGAGACACTCCCAGGTGCTGAGGCTCTTCAGTGCTCCAGCCCAACTGGATGAATGGCTGCTGGGTGACAAGGGCTATCCCTTGAAACGGTGGCTTATGATGCCTCTCCGCCACCCAAGTACAGAGGCAGAGCAGCATTATAAGAGGAGTCATGCCTCCACAAGTGCAGTGATAGGGAGGACCATAGGTCTCCTGAAGATTCGCTTCCGATGCCTGGACCGTTCAGGAGGAGCACTGTAATACTCCCCAGAGCGGGTGTCACTTATAGTGGTTACATGCTGCGCTCTCTACAATTTGGCACTGGGAAGGGGGGAACCCACTGGGGGAAGAGGATCTTGACGCAGCTCCACAGGGCACAAATGATGAGTTCAGAGTCCAAAGAGGAGCATGGTGAGGAGATCACTAAGGGTGTGGAGGCAGACCCCTGTAACCTCCAGGGAGGCAGGGACACCAGGGTAGCCTTGATCCAATGCTCCTTCAGCTAGGCTGCCAAATAAGCACTACCACATATTGCCAGGGCTGTTGCCTCCATCTTGGCTGTCTGAAATGACCCTTTCCTTTGACCCCATGTCCACTCAGTGCCTGTATAATAAAATTTAGTGTGTCATGACTCACTGGGCATAGTGCGCTGCAATATCAAGCTTCACTGTTCCCCGAGCCGCGACAAATGTGAAAAATTTGACCCAACCACCAGATTTTTTAAAAAATTCATTCATGGGATGTGGGCTTTGCTGGCTGGGCCAGCATTTATTGCCCATCCCTAATTGCCCTTGAGAAGGTGGTGGTGAGCTGCCATCTTGAACTGCTGCAGTCCACGTGATGTAGGTACACCCACAGTGCTATTAGGGAGTTCCAGTTCCATTTCCCCAATTCTACTTAACAGTTTAATTTATATTAACAGAATATGAGCACCAGTTTTGTAAACTTAATAAGTAAATAGCTATTTATTGAACAAACTGTCGTTAACCAGTGGCAAAAGAAAGAAATATGAACTGCTAATTTCTAACTCTATAACCTAAGCTCTACCCCTTCCTGAATCCCTAGACACACAAATGCAAGGCACAAATGCAAGGCACAAAACCATGGATTTTAAGGGTGGGATGAAATAGTTCAAAAGCACCAATTGCAGAGTACAGGGTTCAATGGGTTTATTTTGATCGATGTCTTCAAAATTTCTTTCAGTTCTTGTTGATGACAAGAGGTGGCTTTCAGCATTTTCAGCACTTTCAGTATTTAGTTCACAGGTTGAGGCTTTCAATACAGTGATTTTCCCCTTTGCCTCTTGACAGGGGTCTGCAGAGAGAGAGAGCAGGTTATAGAGATATGAGGAGAAAAATCCAGCTAGCTATTATTGTGGAATTACTGGAATCTCCCATACACAGGAGAAAGAGGCTTTAGGTCTTGTTCCTTTCAAGCTCAGAGCTATGGTCTCACATAAAACCTGGTCACCTGTTCAGGAGCCAATTAAAATGTTGTTGCTAGGCAGGTCCCTTGGTCCAGGGCTCCTTTCCAGCACAATCCCGTTTTTCATGGTAACTCTGTTCCAGGCCTGCAATATTGTATATATCTCTCTCATCCTGTTCCAGTGGACATGCCTTTCAAACTGCAACCATTGTAATTTTAATGCACAGTCCAACAGAAAATAAAAAGATATGTTCTTTACAACAATCCAACATAAATAAAAAGATATGTTCCTTGCAAGAGCCACTCACGTCCAGCATTACATACCATGCGCTACATTAAATTTTAAAAATGAAGCATATTCAGGTCATTACGACAAAAGAAAATTTATCTCATTTTGACAGTCCAAACAAATTAACAGAACATTCTCTGGTCTTCAATCCCAGACCAGTATACATTAAAAAAAACATTGCACAACAGAAGATCACCCGTGACCAGTCCCTCTTATAGTCATGGTGCCTTAAACCTACGTTTACGGGTACTACATCTTGATGCACCCCACCTCACAGGCACTGGCACTGGCACTGGAGACAGCCTGCTGATTCTACTGTCCTCTTGACCTTGATATCATTGGCAGTTGTCCTCTGGCCAGTGGAGCCTGTGCTGGCCCTGCCTGGGAGGGAGCGGCCAGTGCCAGGGCTGGCATCTCCCCAATTGCTGCAGCCTCATCAGGTGCAATGGTCACTGGAAAAGGGGTGGAGGAGCTACTGCCCATCATCCAGAGTGAGCTGAGCGGAGCCCGCAGAGATGACAGGCAGCTTGTGCGACAACTTGAGGTTGCTCTGGACCTCCCTGCTCACCAATGATGGACGGGCACCTAGCTGGTAAGTTGGGTGCCTCATCCATCTCCCACACTGACCACCTGAGGCCAGTGCCTGTGTAAGGGCTTTTAGATCTGAGTGCATACCCCGGGAACCCCTGATCCTGTTCCTAGAGCTGCCTCTCCATGAGAGTCGCCACTCTCTCAATGGAGGAGGTGGTGTGCTTGGGTGATATGGTGGTGCTTGAGTGTGTTTGACTCCATTCTTACTCAGAAATATTTCTGACGTAAACTCTTGACCATAATCTGACACCAACACCACTGGCAGCGAAAAATTACAAACCAATTTTTCAAAATCTCTATAGTTTTAGCATGTGTGCCATTGGGAATTGACTCAACATTTATCCACTTGCTACAGCTATTGTACAAAGCCAGATACTTTTTCCTTTCCACTTCAAAGAAAACCGACATGTACTCATTCCCGCAGTTTCCTTATGTTTGACCATGAAATGAAAAGAACCTTGCTTAGATAATTTCTCATTCTGAGATACACTTCACAACTTTTGATCAATTCTTCAATACCTCCATCTACCTCTTTACTTACTGCTGTTAACTGTGTATAAGACTGGTCTAGCCTTACAAAATGCTGTCTGTACATTTTTCTTTATCTTGACTACAGCCTTCTGTTGCCTGATTTTGTCACTTGGTCCTCCTCCCTCAAAGATCATTTTGTGCTTTCAAAGCACTTCTCAGTGACAGACATACTGCCCGGAATTTTCTGGCCCCTCCCATCAGTGGGATTTTCCGGTCCCGCTGAAGCCAATGGACCTTCGAATGGATCACCACATTATCCGGCCCTGCTGTAATGGGGCTGGAAAAGTTTGCCCACTTTTACTGATCCCTACTGTAAATAACTTGGCCCAGAATCACCGTATGTTCTTAAGCCAATTACTTCCAAACAGGAAAGTTGTGCTCCCTGCAACTATAACAAATGGCAAGTGATAGGATGTCTCATCATATTCCACTCTAACACTAACTTCACCACACACTGGAATAATTAGTCAGTTTCACAACAGTTTTGCATAAGAGAATGTAACTTAGGGATTTCTTGTACTCTGCTTCTGAGCTAACAAGCACTGCTGCAGCTGTATGAATGATGAAAGTAAGTTGTGAATCTCCGACTTTTGTTTTGACTGTGCGTTCTGGAATTATATCTTCAGCCCTATTAGTCTCATCTTCTATATGCTGTTTTTCTTGCTTTATGACTGAGTACAACTCTTGATCTTTCTGCTTGATGACATCAACTTCTGTTTCCATATCTATCATATATGTATTTACATAGATACATAGGAAATAGGAGTAGGAGTAGGTCATTCGGCCCTTCGAGACTACTCCACCATTCAATATGATCATGGCTGATCCACTATCTCAACACCCACTCCTGCACTCTCCCCATACATCTTGATGCCTTTAGAGTCCTGAAATCTATCTATTTCCTTGTTAAATATATTCAGTGACTTGTCCTCCACAGCCTTCTGTAGTAGAGAATTCCATAGGTTCACCACCCTCTGAATGAAGACGTTTCTCCTCATCTCAGTCCTAAATGGCCTACCCCGTATCCTGGATCTCTGACCCCTGGTTCTAGAATCCACAGCCAGAGGAATCATCAGCCCTTCATCCAGTCTGTCCATCCCATTGGAGTTCCAGACTCCTGAACTAGCTATAGATCTACCATGACCTCCACCTGGTGCATTGCTAAAGCCTGGTGCTTTAACAGCAATCTGGAGAATTACTGCTTCCTCTGCATGCCATCTGGCTATGACTGATATTCCTACAGGCATGGTTCTTTGACTGGAAATGGGGGACATTCAAAATGTTGGTGGCTGTTATGCCAATGGTAACATCTAAGTTTCTGAGACAGTGAACTTGGCTGCCATGGCCTGGATCTTGCTGAAATCTGGGAGACCTCCCCTGCCAGCTCAGGAAAAGATTTGTAAATGTTTCAGCCATTTGTATGGTTGTGTTCTCACAGCAGGCTGCCTTCCAAGTCAGCTTATTGCCTTTTCTCAAAAGCTTGGCCTGGATTTTATTGTTCCTTAAGCCTCCCATGAAATTAGCTCCAAGGTCAATTTCTAAGTTTGTGCCATACCCATAGTGATAAGAAATTTTCTTTATAATCTGCAACAGCCTCTGGGCAACTGTTTCCCTTCATGGAATGCAACTATCAATCCAATCTCATTTTAATTCATGCCACAATCTGTATCCATAGTCTCAATAATTCCAGAATAGTCCACAGTACTGGGGCCTCGCAGGCAACATTGTTTAGGCACCATCTGAGAAGTATCTCACCCCACCATCATGAGGAAAACATTTACTTTATCCTTATTTTACATTTTATTCACTTTCAGCCCAACGTGTAATCTTTCAAGTGCTTGTATAATTGCACCCGTCCTCTTTCTTAGAGTTGAATTTCCCCATTGCCCCTCAGTGCCGTTTTTTTTCAACTATGTACAGTGCTGCCTCAGAGTGTACCTAAATACAATGTGGAATGCATGGATTAATCTTTTAAATTGCTCAAACTTACTCAAAATCAACTTTAGGAGTTCCAAAAATGTGACACAATGGGTTGGATTTTCAGGAGTCAGGGAGACTCTGTGGAGGGGTAAAAATTGTAGCCAGGACCCGATTCCGGGATTCCCGACCCCAGGCCTGGGGTTTCTGATTTTCAGGAGTGCCTTTTTAAGGGCGTGGGCATCCTGCACTCCTGACCTGGCTGGCTCCATTTTGGGGATAGGCATGTCATAGTTCTCTGCAATTTTTATGGAGTTGGGCCAGCTTTTTGAAGAATTGTGGTTCACAGCTCCTCGAAGTGTCATGAAATATAGTCTGCATGAGGGAACCTTTTAAAAGTAAGTTCTAGAAATCCTCTTCATGACCCCCATGCCAAGGTATGCATCCTCACACACCCCATGGCCCCTCATTCCCCAATGCCAAGCTATGGCACTTCCATGACCATTCACCTACTATACAATCTGTTTAGAACCAATGAGCTCTATGTTAAAATACAATGTGTAAGAAAAGTTTTAGAAAACCAGTCATTGGTAACTTTCCACTTTCTTAAAAAAACACTTATTTTCGCTATAACCCAATAGAAGTGTCAATCATCCAGACTCTTTAAAGTATCTATAGTTGAAACTGCAAGCACTTGAAACATCTTTAATTTATTTAAATAAGCATTGTGCAATTGGCAGGAGAGATCAGAAAGCCAGAACTGTCAATCAAGCAGCGTTTTTGCTGGGGCACAGCTATTTCAGTACTCTAATGGATTTCAAGCCTCTCAGCCAAGCTTCATTATCCATTCTTGGCTGAGAGCCCAGACATCCAAAAGAGTACTGAAACACCTTATCATTGGTACTTTTATACTATTTTATTATTAACAAACATTTTTTTGTTAACCTGCTGGAATTTAAGTTTATGCTAAAATTCTGTGTAATTCTGTTCAGCTATGTTGCTCCTTGTACTCAATTTACATCCAATCTTCTGTTGATTTAGAATAGTTACATTCACATAAATGTCCTCAAGTCACTTATCTCCCATTGTTCACACTTTAATTTGCAATATGTGATTTGTACATGGGTTATTTTCTATGTGTATTCGTTCTTTCCTATATACTGGACAACTTTTGGGTGTATGTTGTTTTCCTTCATTATCGACATTATTTTCCTTGTTCTCTCTTTTACTCCATAGCAATGACTGGTGTTAAGAATCCCAACTTACCTGATGCTCACGCAGAGGCTGGGAACTACAAGTTCCAGCATGTGTTGGGGGTTTCCATACATGTGTGGATTGGGAGCAAGCTGTCCATATGCAATGCAGTGTTTTAGAGTTCTTTGGGCTGGGGACAAGTGCCCAGGGGGCCTGCATGAAAAAAAAATTGTGTGAAAACTGGGACCCAGAGTGAGGCGTCATAATCGAGAGAAGTCTTGGGATATGGGGCAGGCAGAGGTCCAAAAGAAAGTTCCCAGAAAGGGAACCCAAGGGGAGGTAACAGGGAGAGGTCCTAGGTAGAAAGATCATTTGGGAAGGAGCCAACGGGAGGAGGAAAACAATGGTAGAAACCATGGGGAAGAGTAGCAAAGAAAGAGGCTCCAAGTAGAAAAAGTGCTGCAGTTGCCAATCTTCAAGTAGTGAGGCCTCAGGAGAAGCTTTGGAGAGTGAAAGGGCAGTGGGAATTTGGGGATTCCGTGCTGTGGGCTATTGGGGCAAAGGTAACTCTTTGGAGCAGTAATGCTCTGCTCGGCATATCTGAAGAGCTGAAGTTGTGCCAGTGAGTTGGTGCTGAAATGCAGACTTGGGAATCCAGGGGAACAGAGTCTTGGGAAATGAAATTGAAGCCCTGAGAGGTGCACAATTGTTGAGGCAATATGAGTTGGAGCAACTTTTGGAGGGAATTCCAAGGTTAGATCTTCAAAAACAAGAGTGAAGATATGCAATTCCTCATAAGGGAGACAGAGTTTTAATGAGATTGTGTAAGTCACAGTAAACAGTGATGCCTAAGTGGGCTGCTGAGAAATCCCTGGGATCTGCCTTGGTTGCATTTGCTATATAGTGTGTAATGTGGCTGTTAAAGAATAGTTTGCTTGTTAATTCATATGTACTTCATGTTAATCCTGAATATTAGAGTATAAGATAGATATTGCAAATTGTTTTTTCTTTCTGACCTTGAATAGTAAAGTTTATATTGTTTGTTCAAAAGCTGTGCAATCGTGTGACTTTATTCTCGTAGTAAGTATGTTAGACCTCAAACTTTGTTTATGTTAAAGAAAAAGTTATTGCTCCCTAATTGGATTGTACCAAAAACTTAGCGGTCTGGTCTAGGGTCATAACACTGGCTATATTTCTGATTTCTCTGTTGATTATTTGTTATTCTTTTCCTGGATTACCACCTCATTTGTTTCATTTTCATCATTGCTGAATTGCTGTCTGTTTCTTTTTTGCTTTTACTTTTATGATTTTTTCTGCCATAAAAATTTAAAATCAAATCTTGTAGTGAAATAGTCTTCCCCTGAGAGAATATTGAAAGGAAAATATTCTTGGGATTTTGGCATAACTGACAAGACTGGCATTTAGTACAGAGATAAAAACAAAAAACTACTGCGGATGCTGGAAATCCAAACCAGCTTATATTTCACCCCTCTCCTAACTTTACTCAGTTCTGCTGAAGGGTCATGAGGACTCGAAACGTCAACTCTTTTCTTCTCCGCCGATGCTGCCAGACCTGCTGAGTTTTTCCAGGTAATTCTGTTTTTGGTCTGGCATTTAGTATCCTGCCCTAGCTATCCTGAGAATGTGGTGTCTTTTTGTTGAACCACTGGTAGCTGTTTGTTGCAATTAAGTGGCTTGCTAGACTGCTTCAGTTAAGAATCAACTATGTTGGGACAGGTATCAAGTCACATCTCTGCCAGACAGGGTTTAGGGCAGCAGGCTTCATTCCCTAAAGGACATTAATGAACGGTTTGGGTTTACAATA
Organism: Cetorhinus maximus; assembly: GCF_964194155.1. Lineage (NCBI taxonomy): Eukaryota > Metazoa > Chordata > Chondrichthyes > Lamniformes > Cetorhinidae > Cetorhinus > Cetorhinus maximus. The sequence goes on from NC_135879.1 coordinate 194,569,689, forward strand.
ATCCAACAGCTATTCATTTTGCCAATACCAGTTTTTCAAACACTCTTTAGATTGTTAGTCCAGTTACAAAACCACCAGTCTGAATTTTTGTAATGACAGTGAGGCTCTCCAACATTAAGAAAATGGCTGCAGTGGGCCAGATCCAGAAGTCCTGCCCCCGAACATGGCATCAACCATTTTCACATGGGGTGGGGGGGAAATGGGAATGGATTTCAAATTGCACATCTGTAGCTCATGGAGGCAGCCGTCCGTATAAAACAGTCATATCAGATTTTTGTCAGCTAGGAGTGGGAAACACCGTGGGCAAAATTTTTACCTCATCGGGCAGGCGTGGTGGGCGGGGCAGGGAGGGGCCGCCAAACCGACCTCCACCCACAATTGGGCCAATTAATGGTCAATCAGCGTGAATTGCACGCTGAAACACTCTGGTAGGAGGTGGAGGGGAGAGGAGGGCGAGCGCAGCGGTCAGCGCATATGCATGGGTGGGCTCACTGAAAGCTCCCTGAAGGCACAGAGATGTCTTAAGGAGCTGAAGTTTTTTGACATGAATAATTAAAGGATGGAAAAATAAGGAAAACATGTTTCCTCATGATTCTGTCACATGAGCAGGATCATGTTAAAAATGAGTTTTAAAAGTTTTTTTTAATCAATGGTCAAAACCTCAATGCAAAAAATGCAAAGGCCGCTTGGCCTATTCACTTGTCCGCCAACTGTAAGGATGGGCAGCGAAAAATTCAATTCAATTATTTGATTAAGGGCCTTAATAGGCCTCTTAATTGTCAATGGGTACTCTGCCAACTCTTGCGCGCACCCGCCGTTTGAAATATCACCTGAGTGCACAATGACATCGGGACACTCGCTCGATGTCATCATACACTATTATTCTCCCATTCAAGTCGGGCATGCGTCCACCTGACAAGGGAAAAATTCTGCCCCATTTGTGCAGATTAGACCTGGTAGGAGCAGGTCTAAACTTTGGAGAGTTGCTTGGATAAGCAGGGTACCCTTGTGAAGAGGTAAGTTACGGTTTTGGATTTGGTTGCAGGACACTTTTGGGGGAGGTCAGATTCCCTTGGGGACAGGTAAGGTGCCCTTGGGTTTGTTAAAATTAGACATGAATCTGCGTTAAAAAGTACATTATCTCATTGGAACTGTCCAAAGGAATTGTCAAAAGGAGCTGTTAAAAGCGATTGTCAAGCTTTCAAAACTTTAAAACTCCAGCCCTTTAAATATTTGAAGAATAAAACTGTCTGCAGTGTTTTAAAAAATCCATGCTTGTTATTTCATTCTGTCTGTTGACATAAGCCCTCAGGTTATTATTACTGGATTAGTGCTGCATGACTAATTTCACAGTCTTCCATTATCTGAGCTGTGTCTCTCAGTTCACAGTTTGATTGACAGCTCCAAATGGTTGTAAGCTCTTTGAAGTAGGATCAGCAAATTCCAATGCTTGTTTTTATAAAAGATTAAAGGAAGTTAAATATTTTTTTTAGCAATGAGAGTATTTTTCTTTTGAAATAGTGTATTTTTCAATAGAAACTTAATAACTTAGTAAATTTATTTAATCTCATTTCAGCATGGGACCTGAGATCTGCCCATGGGGATATTGGATGAGTTGGCATGGTAGGTATAAGAGAAAAGGATGGCAGTTGCGGGAACATGGGCTGGAATAACCTGGCATTAAGTTGGCATAGGGGCTATAAAGGGCCATAGGGGATGGGTAGAGGGGCATGAGTTGGCATGGAGGGTATGAGGGGCCAGGGTGGATGGATGGAGGGGAATACATTGACATGGAAGTTATGAGGGGTAAGGTCATGAAGTGGCATGGGTTGACATTAATGGGGCATGGGGAGTGAGTGGGAGAGTGTGAGGGATGAGGGGTGAAGGGCTGTTTTATGTTTTATTGTTTTTTTAAAAAAAAACTTCGACACAGTGCTGGTGCACCGAAGCTGGCCTTCCACAGAGCCACTTCCACACTGCACTCATTCCAGTGTTGCCCACCACAACTCCCATTTTTACCCGTCCTGCCAGACTGAAGAGCTGGCCTTCCAGGGTACTTTCTCAGGTTAGGTTTGCGGAGCCGGGAATTGTTCTGACTCTGGACTCCAGACCAGGAGCGAGAATTCAGCCTTCAGTAAGTTAGTCAACATCTGTGGAAATAGAATAGTGTCGTTAATGTTTTGGGTGCAGTCCCTTCTTCGGTACTGAGGAATGATCGGCAGGTAGGATTAGGACGTCTTCCCGGAGGTTTAATCTGGCGCCCTGCCTGAATTCCAATACAGTTGTGCACCATTCTATCGAAAGCTCAAGTTAAGCCATACGTGTCACTTACAGATCCACAGCTTTCTTCATATTAGTTTTAATGTTTCTAATTTATGACTGTGCTTCCAAAGTCAAACAACTCATTGCACAAAATCCAAATGAATATTTCATAGAATGGCTACAACATTAATAAAGGCTATTCAGCCCACTCTGTTCATACCAGTTCTCTGCAAGAGCAACTCACCTAATCTCATTCCTTACCTTTTTCAGGTAGCTACCCAGTATGTGATTTGGAGATGCCAGGGATTGAACCCAGGACCACATACACGTGAAGCATACATTATACCACTGAGCTACATCCCTACTTATTTGCAGTAATGTTTTTTGGAACAAAAGCTCTGTGGGGACACTGCATGTCAATATTCATAAAGGGCCTAATACCTATTTTAGACGACAGCCAGGAACGCTGAAAAATATTCCGTCGGAATATCCGGTCAGGCGTCATTCAGCGATCCTTTGGACACCGATCCCCAAAATTGACCCTTGTTCACTGCTCGAAAATCAGTGTCAGTATCAGTCTCTGTCATAACAATGACGGAAAAGCTAAAATTCTCTGATAACCTGGTGAGCTAATGCAATGTTTACTGATATCACAAACTCTCTTCAGCCATCAAGCCTGAATTAGTGTTGATAGAAAATGCTTTTTTTAATATATATACATATAATAAAAATATTCACTTAACTTGGATTCACTGTCCAAGCGTTCAAAGATTACATAGGCAGCTACTTTCTGCTGCTGACTAATATTTCCCCATTATGATTACAAAAATAGCTGTAATCTTTCATTAACATTTCTTGCTATGATGACAACCTGCAGATATTACATCTGCTCCCAAAAAAAAGGCCACAACACCACAGACTGCACGGATTCACTGGGGCTTAAAGATCAAAATTTAGTAGAGCACTACTAATGTCATGACTAGAATTTCCCCAACCATGCCCTTACCTACTCTTTAGGGAGCTGAAAGTGCATGCAAGTAATTATAGAGTTGCGGATACATGCTGTTACTCAAAGATCAGGTTTTTTTCCCGTTTCAGTTTCAGTGACGAATTCGTCATTACCTGTTGTAGCAGATTAGAAAATAAGTATTTGGGCACCCTACTGGCAAGACTGAGTTTGTTCGCAGTGAGCACTGTGGTGAGATTGTGGTGAGAGCCTTGCCAAGTGCTGCAATTGAATCTTAATATCATGGAATGAGTTAGCAAATGAAATAGTTCTAATACTGACAGGGTGTCAGAATTCTGATTCACTCCCCATTGAGAACTATCGCCAAGAATAGATAAATTCCAAACACTTGCTTCTGATGGGTTTATTTTATGCAATAGTGGTAGAAGAGATACCTTTTAATAAATTAGGTTGTTTGACACTTTTGCTCTATTTCATTTTTGTGCTACACATATCCTAAGGAGGTAGAAGTCTATTATGGGCCTGATTTTAATCTATTCAAACCCACCAACTTGCACAAAGGTAAAGTCTGGCCCTACGTGGTGAGTTTTGATTTCATCATTGTGAGGAGGCAAGAAGAAGTGGGGGAAATAGTTATTTGCACTGGGAGATCAGGAGGAACAGGTGAGAAATAACAACAGCACAAAGAAAGAAGAAAGATGCTGAAGTTGGAACTTTGAGAGGCAGATTGAAATCTAGGGTAGGACTGCATAATCAGGTGAATGGTTTTCTCCTTGTATTTTGTCCAGTGCTAGAAATGCTTCCTAAATACAATAGTAGCATTCATGCCTCACTGCACTTGAGCTTTACAGAGAATTAAGAGTTATTGAAAGGAAGGTAGCATTTGGCAAGAAAGATAAAACTGAGCTTTTTTTTTACTCATTCATGGGATGTGCGGATTGTTGGTCTGGCCAGCATTTTTTGCCCATCTCTAACTGCCTTTGAGAAGGCTGTAGTGAGCTGTCTTCTTGAATCGCTGCAGTCTATGCAATATAGGTGCATCCACAGTGCTGGTAGGGAGGGAGTTCCAGTAATTCGACAGCAACAGTGAAGGAACGGTGATCTATTTCCAAGTCAGGATGGTGAGTGACTTGGAGGGGAATTTCCAGGTGGTGGTGTTCCCATGTTTCTGCTGCACTTGTCCTTCTAAATGGTAGTGATCGTAGGCTTGGAAGGTGCTGCCTAAGGTGGTTTGTTGAGTTCCTGTAGTGCATTTTGTAGATGGTGTGCACTGCTGTCACTATGCATCAGCGGTAGGGGTGGGTCTTGAAGGTGGTGGATGCAATGCCACTCAAGTAGGCTGCTTTCTCCTGGATGGTGCCAAGCTTCTTGAGTGTTATCAGAGCTGCACTCATCCAGGCAAGTGGAGAGTAATCTATCACACCCTGACTTGTGCCTTGTAGATGGTGGACAGGATTTGGGGAGTCAGGAGGTGGGTTACTTGCCGCAGGATTCCTAATCCCTGACCTGTTCTTGTAGTCACAGTATTTATATGGCTAGTCCAGTTCAGTTTCTGGTCAATAGTAACCCCCTGGATGTTTTTAGTAGGGGATTCAGCAGTGGTAATGCCATTGAATGTCAAAGGGCGATGGTTAGATTTTCTCCTGTTGAAGAAGGTCTAGCACTTTTGTGGCACAAATGTTTCTTGCCATTTGTCAGCCCAAGCCTGGATATTGTCCAGGTCTTGCTGCATTTGGACATGGACTGCTTTAGTATCTGAGGAGTCATGAATGGTTCTGAATTCATCATCAGTGAGCATCCCTACTTCTGACTTTATGATGGAGGGAAGGTCATTGATGAAGCAGCTGAAGATGGTTGGGCTGAGGACACTACCCTGAGGAACTCCTGCACTGATGCTCTGGAACTGAGATGATTGACCTCCAATAAGCACAACCATCTTTCTTTGTGCTCGGTATGACTCCAACCAGTTGAGAGTTTCCCCCCCACCGATTCCCATTAACACCAGTTTTGCTAGAGCTTCTTGATGCCACACTCTGTCAAATGTGGCCTTGATGTCAAGGACAGTCACTCTCACCTCACCTCGGGAGTTCAGCTCTTCTGTCCATGTTTGAACCAAGGCTGTAATGAGGTCAGAAGCTGAGTGACCCGGGCGGAACCCAAACTGAGCGTCAGTGAGCAGGTTATTGCTGAGCAAGTGCCACTTGATAGCACTGTTGATGACCCCTGGGCAATTCTTCACATTGTTGGGTAGATGCCAGTGTCATAGCTGTACTGGAAGAGTTTTTTTATCATTCATTCACGGGATGTGGGCTTCGCTGGCTGAGCCAGCATTTATTGTTCTTCCCTAGGGACATGACCTGTGCTTCCGTGAGGATGACTAGGTCAGGCTGTTGCTTGACTAGCCTGTGAGCCAGCTCTCCTAATTTTGGCATAAGATGGTATTACTCTGGGCCTCTGTATTACCAGTCCAGTGACAAAATGTCTACGCCACCCCTCCACTCTCGTTATTATTTAGCAAATAATCAGATATAGGAACAATTTTTTTCTGAGTCTGGATGAGTTGAAAGCCCTTTATAAAGGTGGGTGGCTCCTGATTCTGGGATTCCTGACCCCATTCCCAGGTTGTCTGATTTTTGGAAGTGCCTTTTAAGGGTATGGGATGGTTCCTGTCAAAAGCTTGAATCCGGTACTCCTGAACTGGCCAGCTCCATTGCGGAGATAGGTATCTCCTACTCCTGCGCAATTTTCATGGGGCAGCTCAACACGCCCAAGTGTAAAATGACACGAGATGATGTCGGGCGTGCGTCCCAGCGTCATCGTGCACTCGCACGATATTTTGTTTGGCAGGCGCGCACCGGAGTTGGCTGCACAGCGGCTGATAGTTAAACGGCCTATTAAGGCCATTAAGAAGGTAATTAAATTCAATTCTACGCTGCCTGTCCAACCTTACGGGTGGCGGGCAGGCGAAAAGGCCAAGTGGCCTTTACATTTTCTCGGAAACATCATCCACAGGCGGGATGAGGTTCCCTAAAGCAAATAAACATCAAATAAAAATTTGAATTTGGAATTAAAAACATGCCCCATCTCATTCCTACTGTCTTTATTAATTTTTTATAAAAGCGCTTCAATCTCCCTGAGGCACAGAGCTGCCTCTTTCGCGCTCACGCATGAACTGTGCGCTAGGCCTGGCTCTCCCTCCTCCCCCCTACCCGCACGGGCAGCGCTGAGTGCTGCTGCTCGCGTTCCATGCTGGGTTGGCTTTAATTGGCCCGCTCGTGTGAAATCACGGTATGGAGCCGATCACGGGAGGTGGTCGGCTGCCCGGCCGTCCCCGCCCGCTCCCACCGAGCTCCCCCGCCAAGGGCAAAATCCCACCCATGGAGTTGGGCCAGGTTCTTATAGAGTTGTGGTTCACAGCCCCTCAGAGGAGTTATGAACTCTAGTCTGCATGAGGGGCCTTTTAAAAGCTAAGTTCAAAAGTTCCTCCTCATGCCTCCTATGCCAAGCTGTGCCCCCATGGCCCCTCATGCCCCCATGCCAATTTCTGCCCTTCCACTCAACCCGTATGGCCTCTCATGCCCCCAATGTTAATCTATGTCACTTCCATGGCCACTACACACTGTATAGAACCAACAAACCTTATAGTATCAGTAGAATGTGTTTAAAAAAAAGCTTTAAAAAAGTATGGGGCATGGGGGCATGAAGGACAATAGGGGTGGGTGGAAGAGCAGAGATTGATGTAGGGCACATGAGGGGCCATAGGAGATTGGCGGGGCGGGGGGGGTGCGGGGAGGACAAAACTTGGCATAGGAAACATGAGGGGCCATGGGGAGTGGGTGGGGGGTGGGTGGGGGGGGCACATAAGGTGGCATGGATGGGGCATGGGCTGTTTGGAGAGTGAGTCTTTGTGTTTAAATTTTAACGGGGCCAAAATCCCATGTACCGAGCCGGGCCTTTTAAACAGCCCGCCTCCGCACCCAGCAGCCACTGTGGCTCACTCCAAACTTCTTCCTGGCTCGGCTGGCCTGACTCCAGCTGCACCCATCCCCCAGTAATGAAAATCCCACCTTTGTGGGCACTTTCTCCTGAGCTGGGTGGGCCGATCCAGGGATTTTCCAGAGTCTTGCTACCCGTCCTGATGATGAAAATCCATGACAATATTTCTGGAAATATTGAGGGAGCATTTACCTTTAAAGGTTAATCCCTTATGGAGCCTTTTCATGATGGTTATCACATCAAGAAAGCACAAAGAGATCATTCATAAGGCCGACTTCAAAATGTTTGGACATTTTCTGCGCTTGCAACCATGAGACATATATCTGACTTAATTTACATGAATACTACTTTGCTATAAAATTAAAAACTATTTTGACAGCCATGCTAATGATACAATATAAGGGTGAAATTATGTGGTTAATGTTCTTGTCCAATTTTATTTTCTCAATTCATATTTGGAGAACTAACCTGGAAAAATTTCTCGTTTCTCCCATCACTATTAACTAATTGTCAATGAACAAGCCAAGGATTGGCCCTGCTGTGCAAACCAGTATAAGTGGCCCTAAATATTAAATTTCTAGTCAGTTTTTCTGTGTGTGCTATGGCATTCTGGAGGCAGCTAATCGTTGGTCAGCCAGAATTAAATTAGCTACAGATGCTTCACAGCTACTAGTCTTTTGCAGATAATTTATTAATTTATCATTATCAATGTGAATTTTATGGGACTAATGCGGTTGGCTTTTTCTTCACTCTAACCTTAACCCTTTGCAAACATGGAACTGAAAGAAAATGGCTGAGGGCTACCAGATTTTACATCAGGTAAATAAGATATGGGGGGCGAAATTGGTCCTCACTGGTAGTACAAAATTGGGAATCACCAAAGGAGCAGCTAGTTTTACATCTAGAATCATATAATCGCAGGCATGTATGACAAAGAAGGAAGTCATTCAGCCCATCGTGTCTGCATCAGCTGACGGAGCCATCAGGCATAAAGGCGCTTGCCAGCACTTAGTCCGTAGCCTGCAGAAATCGGTTGGGGTGAAAAAACACTAACATTTTGCATGACAACTAAAGGCCAATTTCACCGTGGGCTGGATTTTACAGGAGACGCACCCGGTAGAAGGCGGGCCCGCAGCCATAACACGTGTTTGTGGTTGGGCTAAACCTTGTAGGACATCCACCCCTCAGTGGGAGGAAGTCTTACCCTCAAGAGCCGCTGACCAATCAGCTTGGCTGGTAGCGCCAGCAGTCCTGGCAGTGCCAGAGTTTAGTAGAAGACTGCAAGCAGGCCCAGGAAGAAGAGAAGATGGACACTGGAGCCAGGTAAGTCAGGCCTTTTTGGGAGGGGAGGGATTGGGCAGCCTAGGGAGGGGCAAGTGGGGTGGGGGAGCTGGATTTTGTAGCCAGGTAGGAGGGACCGAAGCGGGGTAAAATTTTGGGGGGGAGGATAGCTCTGGTGTGTACAGAGCACCTGCCAAAGATGACAGCCCCCACGTATTTAAATATGGCCTGCCCATTCTCTTGGCTGCCCGTGCCAACCATATTATGTATTGTTATCTGGGTCAGCTGGCTTTTTAACAAGTTCAATTCATCCTTAATTATTTATTTAAAAATGGCGGGCTGCCGATTTCATCATCTGCCCACCTACCATGGGGGAAGTTTGGGCAGGAAGGTGGTGAGCTTGCCATTCGTCATATTTTACGTGCCTCCATTGAAAACAAACCCGGTGGGAGGGGCGTAAAATCCAGCCCCACATTACTTGCCTCATGAGTCAATGTTACCATAATTCTAACCCGACGATGTAGTCAGTGTGATTGTCACTGAGTAAAACATCTTTATGCTTCCCTGTTGATCAGCTGGTAAATGCACTGTAAATCCAACCACAAAGATCAAAAATTTGATCATGGGCGTCTGCATAGTCTATCTTTATCGAGTTAACTGGTTTCTGTTGGGGTAACAGCAGGGACATTAGAATAAAATAGAAAATGCCGGAAAAGGTCAGGCAGCACCTTTGGAGAGAGAAACAGAGTTAATGGGCAGAATCTTCTGGCTGGCGTGTGGGTGGTGGAGCCTGCACGCCAGTGCTTAAAATGTCGCACGCTGACGTCGCGCAGGTGTCCCGACGTCAGCGCGCGGCATCACGATATTTAGGTCGGCGAGCGCGCTATGCAGCGGGACGCGCACCTGCCATTAATTAAAGGCCTTGTTAAGGCCATTAACTCTCCAATCGACCAGGATTTTGAGGGGCCCGTGCGAACTTCAGGTCGGCGCACGGGCCCAACGGGCAGGCGGGTAAGTGATTTTTTTACAAACCTCATCCAGTGGCGGGATGAGGTTTGATATCAGTTTTAAAAACTTTTAATAAAGTGTTTGTGTTCTTCACTAACATGTCCCATTTCATGTGACATTTTCACATGAGGGGGACATGTTAATGATTTTTAAATTTTTCTTTTTTTAGAGTTTCACAGAGTTTCAGCGATCTCCCTGAGGCAGCACTTAGCCTCAGGGAGATGTGCGCTCATTCGCATGCATGCGCGAAAGAGCGCACTCTGGTAGTTGGGGAATCCCACCCCCCCTCCCTCGCACAGGAAGCGCTTAGCGCTTCCCATCGGGCGACACTTAAAATGGCAGCAGGGCCCGTTTCAGCGGCGGCGATCGGCTGCCAGCCCACCGCTGAGTCAGTCGGGCCCGCCCACCCATCAAGGGCAAAATTCTGCCCAATGTTTCAGATCAACGACCTTTCACCAGAAGGATTACTACAATTGGCCTCACCAATACGAGGCTAGAAGGGAAAAGCTAAGCGAGGTTGACACTCATTTTCTAGCAAGACTTGCTGAGTGGAGAAGTTAGGTAAGGACTGGCCCAAAGCTCATTATCCAGACACGAATGAAGGAGAATGGAGTGAAGAAATAGAAGACTGTTGGTGTTGGGGCACCATGCCACAGTTTTCAGGAAAGGAGGGAAGGAAAAATGAATTTTAACACTAATTGAAAAGCAGAATACTGCAGCTGCTGGAAATCTGAAACAAAAACAGAAAATGCTGGAGAAACTCAGTAGATTAGGCAGCATCTGTGCAGATAGGGAAACATAATACCATTCCCCTTAGCCCTGGAAGACTAACTTCTGTTTTTATATTCACTGATGGGGTGTGGGCTTCGCTGGCTGGGCCAGCATTTATTGCCCATCCCTAGCTGCCCTTGAGAAGGTCATGGTGAGCTGCCTTCTTGAACTCCTGCAGTCTATGCGGTGTAGGTCATTCATTATCTTCTCCCTTCCACCCTATCACAGACCTTCCTTTTCCTTTTGCCCTTGTTCCACTCACCCCTTGCTCAATACCTATTACATCTCTAACTTTTACCAGTTCTGATGAATGGTCATGGACGTGTCACATGAGGGGACATGTCTAAATAATTTTAATCTTTCTTCATTTTGAACTTTCAATTTTAACTTAATCTCCCTGAGACAGCTCCATGCCTCAGGGAGATTTCTGCGCTCTTTTGCATGTATGCGTGAAAGTGTGCAGGCCCCGACTCACCCTCCTCCCTCCAGCTCACACAGGTAGCACTGAGCGCTACTGGACGTGCGTCACACTGGGCGGGCCTTAATTGGCAGCGCACAGCTGATCACGGGCAGTGATCAGCTCCGCACCCACCTGCACCCGTGCCTGACTGGCCCGCCCAACAAGCAGAAGACTCTACTCATTAACTCTGTTTCTCTCTCTATGCAGATGCTGCTTAATATTTCTAGCATTTTCTGTTCTTATTTTATGAATTTTAGTATTCTATTCTCAGAAAAAAGCTGTAGATCATTCACCTTTTAAAGGACTATGCAAGCATTTAAGAAACTTCAAATGGGTCACTATTTAGGGCCACTTCCTGAGAAGGTTATGCCTTATTATTCTGTGAGCCACTTACCCTGATGGAAATTATGGAACTATCAAGAACTCTGGTTTCTTTGACCATTCATTTGATTAGCATGTCTGTATCATGAAGAGACAAGGACAATAAATCACATACCTGACACTGACCATAAAGACCAGGGGACTGCAGGCTGGATGAAATATTCACAGAAATTGGACTTAGAAGGGAAACTTACTTTAACATTTCCAAACAACTTCTATACATTGTTTGAGGAAATTCTCCTAGCACAAAACAGACCTTCATCCTTCAAAAAGCATTCCATCAAAGCGTGGGAAATTGTTACCACTCCCACCACCACTAATCATTTAAATAGCCACTTCTCACCATCCTCTTTCTTCCCTGATCTCATACATCCTCTCTATTCTGGCTTCTGATACCCATTCCCTTGCCCCATTCTCTTCCTCTCCTCACTGTCATCTTTCTCTTCTCTCATTCCTATTCTACTTAACCTATCCTTTTCTCTTTACTTCTTTCCTTTCTTCCTCATTCCACTCAATCCTCCTTGTTGTCCTCTTTCCTCCAAATCTCCCCTCTCTGTCTCCTCTTCCTGTCTTCACCCCTCCTCCATGCACTTCCTCATCATCTCCCTTATCATCCACGTCCCTCCGGTGCTTTCCCCCTGAGGTCAGAATAATGGTTCAACTTTGTCGCGGAAAATGGAGTGAACACTCTGACCCAGGAGGTTTGTCTTGGAAGTTTTTATTAAATTGTGATATCACGGAGAGCCCAGTCGCATGCAATGGAGTGATCCGGCACTCTGACAAGCATTGGAGTACACACATAGTTATAGCAAAAAAGTACGTGACGAGGTTAGGCAGTTTCAATGGTTAGAGATTAGGCAGTTTCAATGGTTGCTTAACTCAATTAATTGTTAACATGGTATGGTGACATATCTTGGGCATGCACACAATAGTTCTTTCTTAGTTTACAACCATATCTGACATCTGGCGCCCATTAGTCTGGGAAGGTAGCTGATAGCGCGACTAGTCTATTAGTTTATGTGCTGGTCGCTTGACTGCTCAAGGACACTCTGTAGTAATTTCATTATACATGTATTTTATTCTTCCACAATCTTTCACCTCAATGATTACCGATCATTCTCTCTCTCTCTCTTCAGGTACCATGCCCTAAGAGGGCATTGGCGACCATGGGCCTTGTAGTAATTATGATTTTATTTAATGTGTAATGTACCTTTAAGAATAAAACTTGTTAGGGAAGATCCCATGATCTGTAGTAACCAATAGGATAGTAGTGCGGGCTACCTCAGCAGTCCATGTAGAGATAGAGTTGGAGTTGAACGCACACATTTAGTTGCTGCTGAGAATATTATAAATAAGCTTAATGTTTCTATTTAAGAAATGTCTGCAGTTCAACTCTATTACTAATAGTACAACTTGGCCACCCTACAACAAACTGGCGATGTGGATAATACAGGATTGAACAGAAGAAATCAAGTTAAAAAGATATCAGCACTGCACCTCACCCAGTGATTATAAGTAGCAAGCTCCGTTAGAATTGAAGAAGTTATCCCTTCTCAAAATGCTACAGTTTGGGAGAATTGATTGTTTTGAACCAGCCACAGACGATTGGGCTCAATACATTGAATGCCTCATGTTCTTTTTTCAAGTAAGTACTTGTGGGAGCAAAACCTACAGTTTGATTCGAAGTTTGATGGCACCCAGTGCCCCAGATTCAAAGAATTTCAATGATTGGTGGATCTTCTGAAAGGTCACTTTCAACCAAAGGCCTCAGTCATGATGCAGAGGTTCAAGTTTAATTTACGAAATAGAGCCCTGGGTAAGACAATTGCATGCTACGTGGCAAACTTGAAGCAGCTAACAGAATATTGTGAGTTCAGTACAACTCTGAATGACATGCTCAGAGATTGTTTGGTGTGTGGTGTGAAAGAGGACACTATTCATAAAAGATTATTGTCCGAAATGAATCCGGATTTCAAGAAGGCACTAGAGATAGTGCTGGCCATGGAAAGCTCAGTAAGAGATTCATAAGAAATACAGGGTGTGCAAAATGGCATCGTCCTCCACATCGGCCGTGAAACCCCAGCTGAAAGTGACACAAAAAATCAAGACTCTGCCGAGAAGTGGGAAACAGCCCCTGCTAGCTGAAGAATAAAGAAAAATAACTTAGCAGAGACCGAAGAATAATTTTAATTAGATGTGGAAACAATCAGTCTTTCAGCAATTGGTAGTTTAAAAAAATCCAATGCTACTATTGTCACAGAAATGGACATATAATGAGGCAGTGCAAGGGAAGATTCAAGCAGGCTTGTAAACAAAAGAAGAAGCCCGATAGAATTTACAAAGTTGAAGAGCCTGAAACAACAAATTCTGATATTTACTTGTTGTTTAATCTGAAAGTTGGAAAGACAGACCAATATTTGTCACAATGAAAATAATTGGCAAACCTGTTAAAATGGAAGTAGACACACGAGCTTCCACTACAGTAATTGGGGAACATACCTTCAGATATTCGAATAATGGTGAACATCAATTAAGTTTAGAACAAATAGCAGCTTGTTTAAAAACATATATGAGTGAAGGCATAAGCAGAGTAACTATCCATTATAGAAGCCAATCGGCAAAACTACCAGTGTTGGTATTGGGAGGCAGAGGGCCAAGCCTTCTAAGGTGAAATTGGCTAAGCAAAATCAACCTTGAGTGGTCACTGAGATTCCAGAAGGAAACTTGAATTGTTCCTGTTTTGGAAAAGTAACGTGTAAGGACTCAACAACCTGTAGAAATGCAGGCTGTCTTAAGCCAAAACCTGGAAGAACAGCAGAAGAAACTCGAAGAGACCCTGCTTGATGACAGACTTCGAGACAAGGTGAGCAACTTTCGCAGGAAAAAATAAAATTTGTTAAAAGACCTTCACACACTACAAGATTCCCTCAAGTCAAAATTTGTACTGCTGGGAAAGCATGCAGAAAGAATTCAGCACTTCTCTGAACAAAATGAAGAATGAGTTGGCAGAGAAGACACAAAAATGGTGGCAGTAAACAAATACAAAAAAGAGACAGAAGGGCTGAAGAATCAGCTAAATGAAGCCAAGGAGGCTTTTGAAGCGAAAGTTTCAGAATTTTCCAAGAAGCAGACACATAAGAAAATTATACTTGCTAGGGAAGATCACATGATCTGTTACTACAATAGGAGAGTAGCGCGAGCTACCTCCACATCAGTGTAGGGATAGAGTTGGAGTTGAAAATACATGTTTAGTTGCTGCTGAGTATATTGTAAATAAACTTAATGTTTCCACTTAAGAAGTGTCTGCAGTTCAACTCTATTATTAATAGTACAACTTGGCCACTCTACAACAGACCTCCATGTTAATCCTGTTCTAGAGGCATGGATCATCTTCATTGGTGGTACACTACTTAATTAAATTTGAGAATTTCACAAAATTACCATTCTAGTAGCTGTAGTGTTTACAGCTACCAAATCCCCAGCTTATAACATGCACATTCAATGGCTAAGACTAAGATTCCAATCATAACCCCAATGCCTAATCAGGATAGGCAGGGGGAACTAAAATAGGTATAGTATACTTTCTCACCATTTTCACCACCTTTTGCCGACTATAGTTTTAACGCCTAGCTTTTTGGGAGGTGTCAGAGATATTTGCCGCAGGCAGACAAAGTGTATCATAACAATGAAAAAGTCAGGATACGATGATACAATAAAGACTCTGACGTGATTTTTACCCTGGTTTGTGCGTGATGCAGTAAGTGCCAGACTTGCCAAAGAAACCTGGTGGCAAGAAGTAATGGGGTCAGAAAAAACCAAGAGAGCTACACTTTAAAAATATTATGGCTTCCGTTTTCCTTCCAGTAAGAGCATAAGAGCTCCTCTGATCACCCCCTGCCTCAAGCTTCCTCCCTACTGCAACCACAATCCTGACCATGCCTTACCCACTTACCTCAATGTCAGGAATTGTTTCCACGGAGCCTCTGGACATCTGAAATTCCGCTGTCACCCACCAGCCACTGAGTGATTCCTGTTGAGTTTGGTTGGGAAACTGATACCAAGCATGGAAGTGGGGCTTGGGAGCTAAAGCCCCTCTGGGCCTCAGGGAGCTACAACAATGATACAAACTTTCCACTCATCCTGGCCCGCATTCCCGGGCCACATTCACACCCCAGCTTAAAATCGGGGCGGTGGAATCTGATGCAAATCTGGGTTTTCTGTTAAATGCTAGCAGAAAATTCTCAGCAATGTTACTTTCCTAGACAAAGGCAATTTTATTTGCAGGAATTATTGAAGGCTTTAAGATCACTGTATACATAAATATACTGTAAATTAAATGGAAAAGTACCTCTTTAAGAATATCAGATGAGTTGCTGTGTCAGCCATGTCAGTGACTAAATCTAACTGGCTGTTAGAAAAACTACTTCAGCTGAAAAATGAAAGTAATTGGAGGCTGTTTGACCAAACAGCTCCTAAGCATAATAGCTGATACAACATATGGGCTATATTTTCTTTCTGGACTGCCAAGAATATATTGAATTCTACTTGATGCAGATAAAATTGAAACTGTTGAAAAATACATGACAGCCTATCCATTGCCTAAGTTCTAACTAGGAGGCTATCATCACAAAACAATTATCTACTCAGGGCTAGTGTGTGCTCCATGTGGTTGAGTATACCTGAAACAGCTTTCAACAGCCTGAATTGTGTTCAGCAGAGAGATTTGAAGATAATTAGTGCTTGAGAGCACAAATAAATACCATGCTGTACAACCACTTATCTTTCACTTCTGTCAGTTCTTACTAGAAATCTCAGAAAAGCAGCCATGAAGGACGGTATAGCTATAACTACTGATTGCTCCTATTTCTATGTTGTTCTTCATGGGTGTCAACTATGGCCCTCTGGGGTCAACAATGGCACAGCTGACCAATCAAATAACTGAAAGAGATAAAGCATTGTGGTATTATGATGGCATTGTGGTTAGAACTTGTGTGTTTTAAACTCATGGGATTGAATGGTTGCAATCATTGAACTTGGCAAGTTTTGCACAATAATTGATCACATGCTTAATCCACCACATTAAGAACAGATCAGCTCTATATAATGCCCTGGCAGTACTGCATGTCAGACTGCTCTGTGTTTTGTCGCAAATTCACATCAGAGGTATTTTAGCTCTTTATAATTACCCATAAGCTCCCAACAGTTAAATAACCACAGAGTATGCAATTCATCTCAGCTTTTCACTCCATATTTAGGTTCCCATACTGAACCATTTGTGATGTGTTTGCAAGGTTGTTTAATGTAACTGCATCAAATTCTTCTCACTTCCATTAACTGCATATTTTAGATGGGGCAAACCCTTTGTTAAAACAGTGGAGAGAAGAAATTGATAAGAGAGTATTAAGCACATCTACATTGTCGTCAGCATCCTTTTATCTATGTACGATGGTGGACATGAAGTAAATCCATTGGGGATGGGATAGGTTAACATGGTGCAGTTTTGCTGATGCTGAGAAACCCATCGGTGAGAGGCAGGCTCTGCCACAAGTGCCACATATGAGGTGGTTATCAAGTGTCATTGTGGATTGTTGTTTTCAGTGTTGGCACCTGTTGTAAAGCTGTTGTAGTCACTGATTGTTATGGTAATGCACACTGGCCCACATGTTGCCATTTCCCTCTGCCGTAGGCTAGTGACTCCCAGGTGTGAAAATCAACTTTTAGGTCCTTTATGTCACAAATAGACTTGAAGCAGAGTTTTGGGCCTCCTACTAGTCTTCTGGCTCCGGCTACCTCGCCATACAGAAAATTCTTGATAATGTGTCCGTCTTCCATCCTGTGAACACAGCCCAGTGATGTCACCTCTGCTTGATGTGTGCTAGCATATTTGGGAAATTTGCCTTTGAAGGGACTGTTGCCTTTGTGATTTTCCCTTCCATGAGCAGCTGAGAATGTGCCGGAAGCAATGAAGATGAAAATTGTTGTGCTTCCTTTCTTGATAGCTGTAAGTCCTCCATGCTTTACAGCTGCACAACAAGGTGCTGAGCACACAGGTCTTATAAACCAGCACCTTGGTCCTATAAGTCAGCACATACACAATAACAACAAAAATAACTTGCATACCTTTCAAAAAGCCTGGCAAGGCATGTAAGTTTCATGTGTATTACAATCTGTTCATCACGGACAAATCATTAATAATTGTTTTTTTAATGGCTCCGATTTCTTCACAACGATACTGATTTGGGATTCATGACTGCTGGCAGCTCTTTAACCAAGCCTACAAACTAAAACAAAGGTGCTCAAGGAATATTTACATAGACTCTTATTTGCTCACTTCCAGGATGATAATGCAAACAATCATGAACCAGCTGACAACAGTTTGCCTGAAATCCGTCATTACAATGTGCCTTAAAAAATGGTGGTATTTTTCTAATTAGTGTTATTGAAGAATTACACTCCACCTATCATCATCGTTGGTGGTCGTTTACTACAAGCTGTGGGCAGGTTTACCTACTTGGATAGCACCTGTCCAAAGAAGTCCATACCAATACAAAACTATCCTAAATAACCACCAGCAGCAGCTTAATTTTAGGCAAACTTCATGAGCACCTCTGGGACAAGTGGCATCCTCCTGCAGACTGAGTTCAAAGTGTACACAGCTGCCATTCTGATGATCGTACTTTAAGCTTGTGAAACTTGGACAACATATGTCGGCCACATTAACAAACTGAATCACTTTCACACAAGCTGCCTGAGACGGCTAATGAAGAGCAGATGGCAAGACAAGACAAGACAAGATATTAAAAGCTGACATAGATGCTCTGATCATGAAAGCACTGCTAAGATAGCCAAGTCATGTAATCCAAATGGCTGATTAACAAATCCCAAACCTTTTACAGCGCATCAACAACTGTGAAGCAATTTTGTGGTGGACATCAAAAGAAAGATAAAGCTTAAAAGCATCTCTAAATCAATGCAAAATAGATTACTGTAATGAAAATAACTTGCTCAAGGGAAGAAATCATGATCAAAACCTTCCATAAAGGCACCTCCGACTAAGGTGATTGGCAAAAGAACCAGGGGTGACAAGAGCCTGAGGTGACATGAGAAAAAACATTTTTGACGTAGTGATTGGCTAGGATCTGGAATGCACTGCCTGAGAGTGCAGGAGGCAGATTTCAATTAAGGTTTTCAAAAGGGAATTGGGTAATTATTTGAAGAGAAAAATCTGGCAGGGCTATGGGGAAAAGGCAGAGGAGCTGGACTATCCAAGTAGCTCTTACAGAAACCCAGCACAGACACAATGGGCCAAGTGGCCTCCTTCTGTGCTGTCACTGTTTTATGATTCTATATAGCCTATTGCATTACTGATGTTCAATGTTAAATGTCAGTTGGGGAAGTCTTGCCTGAAAAACCAAGAATCCCCCAACATGGTGTACCTGAGATGCACTGTTGAGTCTGCAGAGGCTCGTTCCAAACAAAAATCTGTCTCATCAGTTATGAAAAAATTCACCGTGGAAAAATGAGGTGATATTCCAGCTGTCTCCTTTGGTGTCCAAGTATTAGTTCTATATATAGTACTATTTATTGCTGTATGTCAGAAATGTGTGAAAGAATTACTATGCTGTGTATGTGAACATTAGTAAGAGATTATTATTGATTATGCTATGCATGTTCTGTGAATCAATGATTAACCATCAATTAGAACCAGGAAATACCAGAAACTCACAACAAGCAAAACAGCATGTGAAAGTGAAAGATAAGCTAACAGATGGTATCAAAATAGGAGGTATAGTTATTTCTTCAGAAGACCAAAGGCAGCTGAAAAGGGATACTGATAAGGTGAGGGAATAGGGTCAAAGGTGCCAGATGGTATTCACTGTCAGCAGTGTAAGGTGCTACATTTTAGTGAAGAAAATGCATAGGAATACATATAACCTGAACAGAAGTAGGCTCAATGTTGCATAAGAGCAGAAGGGTTTGGAATATGAAATCACAGAACATTAAAGACAGCATCTGAGGTTAATAAGGCAATAAAAATGAATAGAATTCTAGGTTTTATCAGTTACAGAATCTAAAAGCCAAAGGTAATAATGAGCTTTTATAAACTTTTAATAAGACCTCAATTAGAATACTGTGTGCGGTATTGGATTTCACATTAGGAAGGATACTGAGGCTGTCGAAAGGGTACAGTGCAGATTCACTATGATACTGTCTGGCATAAGGAAATACAAATATGATGAAAATCTTTTTAAAAGGCCTTTTTTCATTAGACTAACACAGATTATGGGGCAATATAAAAATATGCTTAAAATTATGATAAGAGGGGCCAGGGTAGATACCCAACAAAGTGAAAAATTGTGTAGGGATAGATATCTTATTCATAAAAAAAGAATGCAAATCCAATCTGGCTAATTATTGCCCCTGTTTACTCTCAATCTTCAGCAAAGTGATGGGAGCTATTGCTGAAAATGTTATCAAATAGTGCCTACTTATCAAAAACGTATTCACCGATAGACAATTTGAGTTCTGCTAGAACCACTCAGCTCCAGACCTACCCACCAAACATGGCCCAAAGAATTGAATTCAAGAGACGAGGTGTGAGTGACTGACCTTGACAATAATGCAGCATTAAAGTGACTGTGATGTCAATGGGCCCTAGGAAACTGAAGTCAATGGAAATCAGAGGGACATCTCTCCACTGAATGGAATCATACCTAATAAAAAGGAAGGTTCTGATGAAAGGTCACAGATCTGAAATGTTAACTCTCTTTTTCACAGTTGCTGCCTGACCTGTAGAGTATTTCCAAAATGTTCTGTTTTTATTACAAAGGAAGATGGCTGTGGTTGTTGGAGGCCAATCATCTCAGCCCCAGGACATTGTTGCAGGAGTTCCTCAGAGCAGTATCTAGAGCCGAACCATCTACAAATGCTTCATCAATGCGCTTTCCCCATCATGAGGTCAGAAGAAAGGATGTTCATTAACTATTTCAGTGTTCACTTCCATTTGCAAATCCTCAGATTCTGAAATATCCACATGCAACAAGACCTGAACAATATTCAGGCTTGGGCTGACATCACAAGTAACATCCGTGCTACACAAGTGCCAGGCAATGATCATCTCCAACAAAAGAGTTTAACCACACTTTATTGACATTCAATGGCAATTCTAGAGCAGAGTCCTTGACCTCAGGGTCTCCATTGACCAGAAACATTACTGGAATAGCCATATAAATACTATAGTTACAATTCAGGAGTGTGATTGAATACTGTCCAGTTGTCTGAATGAGTGCAGCTCCAACAACTCTCACAAAGCTCAACACCATCCAGGACAACTTGCTTGGCACACCATCCACCTTCGACATTCACTCCCTCAATTACTGGTGCACAATGACAGCAGTGTGTAACATCAGCAAGATACATTATAACCATTCATCAAGTCTCCTTTGATGCCATCTTCTAAGCCCATGACCTCAACTCCTGAGAGAACAACGGCACAGGTGAATGGGAACACCACCATAAGACCATAAGACATCGGAACAGAAGTAGGTCATTCGGCCCATCGAGTGTGCTCCACCATTCAGTGAGATCATGGCTGATCTGATAATCCTCAACTCCACTTTCCTGCCTTTTCCCCATAACCTTTGATTCCCTTACTGATTAAAAATCTGTCTATCTCAACCTTGAATATACTTAACGACCCAGTTTCTACAGTCCTCTGCGGTAAAGAATTCCGCAGATTAACTACCCTCTGAGAGAAGAAATTCCCCCTTATCTGTTTTAAATGGGTGACCCCTTACTTTGGGATTATGCTCACTGGTCCTAGACTCTCCCACAAGGGAAAACAACCTGTCAACATCTACCCTGTCAAGCCTCCTAAGAATCTTGTATGTTTCAATAAGGTCACCTCTCATTCTTCTCAACTCCAAAGAGTACAGGCACAACCTATTCAACTTCTCCTCATAAGAAAATCCCTCCATACCCGGAATCAACCTACTGAACATTCTCTGAACAGGCTCCAATGCCAGTATATCTTTCCTTAGATAAGGGGACCAAAACTGTTCACAGTATTCTAGGTGTGTTCTAACTATTGTCTTGTATAGTTTTAGCAAAACTTCCCTATTTTTATTCCCATTCCCTTTGAAATAAAGGCCAACATTCAATTTGCCTTCCATATTACCTGTTGAACTTGTATGTTTTCTTTTTGGGATTCATGTAAAAGGACTCCCAAATCCTTCTGTGCTGCAGCCTTCTGCAGTCTTTCTCCATTTAAGTAATATTCAGCTCCTCTATTCTTCCTGCCAAAGTACATAACCACACATTTTCCCACATTACATTGCATCTGACACTTTTTTGCCCACTCACCTAACCTGTCAATATCCCTCTGTCATCCTTATGTCACCCTCACCACTTGCTTTCCCACCTATTTTTGTATCATCCACAAATTTAACGATAGTACATTCACTTCCCTCATCTAAATCATTAATATTTATTGTAAATAATTTAGGCCTCAGCACTGATCCCTGTGGCACTCCACTAGTTACAGGTTGCCATCCTGAAAATGCCCCCCTTATCCCAACCCTCTGTCTTCTATTAGTTAGCCAATCCTTTACCCATGCTAATATATGGGCTCCTATCTTATTAAGTAGCCTTGTATGCAGTACGTTATTTGAACGCCTTTTGGAAATCCAAATATATTACATCTACTGGTTCCCCTGATAGTTACCTCCTCAAAGAATTCTAATAAATTTGTCAGGCATGATTTCCCCTTTATGAAACCATGCTGACTCTGCTTGATTAAATTATGTAATTCTAAATGCTCTGCTATTACATCCTTTATAATAGATTCTAATATTTTCCCTATGACAGATGATAAGTTAACTGGCCTAGAGTTACCTGTTTTTTTTGTCTCCCTCCCTTTTTGAATAAGGGTGTCACATTGGCAGTTTTCCAATCCTCTGGGGCTTTTCCAGAAGCTAAAGATTCCTAGGAGATTACTACCAATGCATCCATTATCTTTGTAGCTACTTCCGTTAATATCCTAGGATACAACCCATCAAGTCCAGGGGACTTAGCGGCCTTTAGCCCCATTAGTTTCCCTGGTACTTTTTCCCTAGTGGTAGATATTGTTTTTATTTCCTTCCCCTCTTTTGCCCCTTGATTATTTAGTATTGGAATCCAATTAGTGTCTTCTACCGTGAAGACTGAAGCAAAGTATTTATTCAACCCCTCTGCCATTTCCTGGCTCCCCATTATTATTTCCGCAGCCTCATTCTCTAAGGGGCCTATGTTCACTTTGGTATCTCTCTCCCTTTTTATATATTTAAAGAAACTCTTAATGTCCGTTTTATATTACTTGCTAGTTTCCCCTCAAAGTTTATTTTCTCCTTCTTTAATTTTTATTGGTCATCTTTTGTTGGTTTTTAAAACTTTCTCAATCCTCTGGCTTACCACTAATCTTTGCCACATTGTATGTATTTTCTTTTAATTTGATTCTATCCTTAACTTCCTTGGTTAACCATAGTTGTTTAATCCGCTCCCTTGAATCCTTCTTCCTCACTGGGATATATCATTGTTGTGAGTCATGAACTATTTTCTTAAACATCTGCCATTGTTTTTTCTGCTAAAAATCTTATCCCAGTCCACTCCAGCCCACTCTGCACTCATTCCTTTGTAATTACTTGTATTTAAGTTTTGCACAGTTGTTTCCAACCCAAGTTACTCACTCTCAAACTGAATGCTAAATTCTACCATATTATGATCACTGTTTTCTAGGAAATCTTTTACTCTGAGATCATTTATTAAACCTACCTCATTACACATTACCAGATCTAAAATAGCCTGATCCCTGGTTGGATCCACGACATATTGTTCCAGAAAACTGTCCCAAAAACATTATATGCATTCTTGCACACGGCTACCTCTGCCAATTTGAGTTTCCCAATCTACAGGAAGATTAAAATCATCCATGATTAATGTGCTGCCTTTTTTTACATGCCCTCATTATCTCCTGATTTATTCTCTGCCCTACAGTATAGCTACTGTTCGGGGGCCTATAGACTACTCCCACCAGTGTCTTCTTCCCCTATTATTTCTTACCTCCACCCATATGGATTCTACATCTTCCGATCTAAGATCCTTTCTTGCTATCGTACTTATTCCATCTCATACTAACAAAGCTACCCCACTGCTCTTTCCTTCCTGCCTGTCCTTCGAAAAGTCACATACCCCTGAATCTTTAGTTCTCAGCTTTGATCTCCTTGTAACCATGTCTCTGTAGTGGTTATAAGATCCTACACATTAACCTCTATTTGTGCTGTTAATTCATTTATTTTGTTCCGGGTACTATGTGCATTTAAGTAAAGAGCCATTAATTTTGCCTTTTTACAATTTTTCCCCCTTTTGACCCAATTTCTCTTTATTCTTTCACAGGATATGAGTTTCACTGGCTGGGCCAGTATTTATTG
The DNA here is from genome assembly GCF_964194155.1 of Cetorhinus maximus. Taxonomy (NCBI): domain Eukaryota; kingdom Metazoa; phylum Chordata; class Chondrichthyes; order Lamniformes; family Cetorhinidae; genus Cetorhinus; species Cetorhinus maximus. Next base: position 194,593,279 of record NC_135879.1, read on the forward strand.
CCCATCCCTAGTTGCCCTTGAGAAGGTGCTGGTGATCTGCCTTCTTGAACCACTGTAGTCCATGTGGTGTACCCCCACAGTGCTGTTAGAAAGGGGGTTCCAGGATTTTGACCCAGTAACAGTGAAGGAACAGAGATATATTTCCAAGTCAGGATGGTGAGTGACTTGGAGGGGAATTTCCAGGAGATGGTGTTCCCATCTATTTGCTGCCTTTTCCTTCTAGAAAGTAGTGGTCATGGGTTTGGAAGGTGCTGTCTAAGGAGCCTTGGTGAATTGGCTGAAACAGCAGCAGTGCATTTGCTGCATTTGTTTTATGTTTGTACACTCTGCCCCTTCCTGTCACACTCTGGGTATCATTACCTAAATAGCTACCCTGCAAAGCTGCCATATCCTTTTGTTTTCTAAGCCTATGTATCCCCTTTCCAGAGCCCTCCCCCACTCTATTTAATTTAAAGTTCTCTCTACAGCCCTAGTTATTCGATTTGCTAGGACACTGGTCCCAGCAAGGTTCAAATGAAGCCTGTCCCACCGGATCAGCTACCTTCTACCCGGGTTCTGGTGCCAGTGCCCAATGAATTGAAATCCATTCCCCCCACACCAATCTTTGAGCCATTCAACTCCTTGACTTTATTTACCGTATGCCAGTTTGCCCATGGCTCAGGTAGCGATCCTGAGATTATTACCTTGGAGGTTCTGCTTTTTAATTTAGCCCCTAACTGTTCAAATTCTTTCAGCAGAAACTCCTTTCTAGTCCCATCAATATCTTTGGTACCAATATGGATGTTGACAACTGGATCCCTCCCCTCCCTCTCCACGTTCCTCTCAAGCCCTGAGGAGATGGACTTAACCCTGGCACTGGGCAGGAAACACAGCCCTCAAGACTCACGTTCATGGCTGTAGAAGACAGTATCTGTCCTTCTAATTATACAGTCCCGTACCACTACTACATTCCTATTTCCTCTCCCGACTTGAATGGCTCCCTGTATCACGGTGCCGTGGTAATTTCACTCAGCCTCCCTGTAGTCCCTGCTGTCGTCCACACAGCTTGCAAGAACCTGGTAATTGTTGGACAGTTGCAGGGTTGGAGGCTCCTCGAATGCTACCCCCCGGGCCCCCATCCCTGCTTCACCTGCAGTCACACCCTCTTTTCTCTGATCACAGATCAAATTTGAATTACCTAATCTAAGGGGTGTGACCGCCTCCTGGACCAAAGTGTCCAGTAACTTTCCTCCTCCCTGATGTGGTGCAATGTCTGCAGCTCGGACTCCAGCTCTTCAACTCGGATCCGAAGTTCCTCGAATGCAAACACCTGGCACAGATGTGTTCGTTCTGGAACACCTTGGTGTGCAGCAGGTCCCACATTCTGCAGCAGCAACACATCACCCATCCTGCCATCGCTATCGTATTTTATTCAAATTATTAATTAATTATTCTTGTATCCCCACTCTTTACACTTTATTATAATTATCTTTTATACACACCAGCACCAGTCTTATACTTAACAAATTATCTATAACAAAAAGAGAAAAAAAGACTAGAGACCTAAATACAAACTACAGACCTTAGTTTTACTTTAAAAACTAGAAATACTCACCAATCCTACTCACGAATCAGCTGTTCTCTGCAATCTATTCCCTCTCGTGCTCTTTAATGGTCTCTTACACTCCTCTCACTCTCTCACTGTTAAAGGTCACTCTCCTCTCACTCTCTCACTGTTAAACGCCACTCTCCTCTCACTCTCTCACTGTTTAAGGATACACTCCTCTCTCTTTCACTGTTAAAGGCCACTCTCCTCTCTCTCTCTCACTGTTAAAGGCCACACTCCTTCCATTCTCTCACTGTTAAAGGCCCCGCTGCTCCCCTCACTCTCTCACTGTTAAAGGCCCCGCTGCTCCCCTCACTCTCTCACTGTTAAAGGCCCCGCTGCTCCCCTCACTCTCTCACTGTTAAAGGCCCTGCTGCTCCTCTCACTGTTAAAGGCCACTCTCCTCTCGCACTCTCTTACTATTAAAGGCTACGCTCCTCTCACTCTCTCACTGTTAAAGGCCACTCTCCTCTCACTCTCTCACTGTTAAAGGCCACTCTACTCTCCCTCCCACTGTTAAAGGCCACACTCCTTCCACTCTCTAACTGTTAATGGCCCCGCTATTCCTCTCACTCGTTCACTGTTAAAGGCCACTCTCCTCTCGCACTCTATTACTATTAAAGGCTACGCTTCTCTCACTTTCTCACTGTGAAAGGCCACTCTCCTCTCACTCTCTCACTGTTAAAGGCCCCACTGCTTCTCTCACACTCTCTCTCTGTAAATGGCCACCTGCTTTTCACAAGTGCTCTGGCTGTAAATGGCCCCCCTGCTTTTCACAAGTACTCTGGCTGTAAATGGCCCCCCTGCTTTTCACAAGTGCTCTGGCTGTAAATGGCCCCACTGCTTTTCACAAGTGCTCTGGCTGTAAATGGCCCCCCTGCTTTTCACAAGTGCTCTGGCTGTAAATGGCCCCACTGCTTTTCACAAGTGCTCTGGCTGTAAATGGCCCCATTGCTTTTCACAAGTGCTCTGGCTGTAAATGGCCCCACTGCTTTTCACAAGCACCACCTGTATGTTCTCCTCCAAATCACTCATCATCCTGACTTGGAACTATATTGTTATTATTTCATTTTTCTGAGTCGAAATCCTGGAACTTCCTCCCTAGGGGTAATTTGATATTCCTACACACAAGGACTGCAGTGATTCAAGCAGGCGGCTCAAATGGCAATTAGAAGCACAGAATGTTTACAGTGCAGGAGGCCATTCAGGCCATTGAGTCTGCACTGGCTTTATGAAATAGCGTTCTACCTAGTCCAATTTCCCTGCCTTATCACAGTAACCTTGCATGTTCTTTCCTTTCAGGTAGCAATCCAATTCCCTTTTGAATATCCTGATCGAACCTGGCTCCACCACCCTTTCAGGAAATTTGTTCCAGACTCCAACTACCCTCTGGATGGAAACATTTTTCCTCATATTACTTTTGCTCCTTTTGCCAATTATTTTGAATCTGTGCTTTTAGTTCTTGATGTTCTCTTGAGTGGGAATGGTTCATCACTATTTACCCTGTCCATACCCCTCAGGATCTTGTATCCCTCTATCAAGTCTCCTCTCAGCCTTCTTTTCTCCAAAGAAAAGAGCCCCAACCTCTCCAACCTATTCTCATAGCTACAGTTGTTTATCCCTGGAATTATTCTTCTGAATCTCCACCATATTCTCTCTAATGCCTTCACAATCTTCCTCAAGTATGGCGCCCGGAACTGGACGCAGTCCTCCAGATGAGGGCTAACTGGTGTCTTGTACAAGTTCAACATGACCTCCTTACTTTTGTACTTGATGCCCCTATTAATAAAGCCTAAGATACTATATGCTTTATTAATTGCTCTCTCAACATGCTCTGCCATCTTTAGTGACTTATGTACATATACACTGAGGTCTCCCTCTTCCTGCAACTCCTTTAGAATTTCTCCCTTTACTTTATACTGTCTCTCCAAATTCTTCCTGCCACATTCTTCTTTACCTACACTTCTCTGCATCAAACTTCATCTGCCACTTGTCTGCCCAATCCACCAACATGTCTATGTCCTTTTTAAGTTCAAAACTATCCTCATCGTAGTTGGATACATTTTGAATCTTCATATCATCTGCAAATTTTGAAATCATGTCCTGCACACCACAGCCTAGGTCATTAATACATATCGGGAAGAGCAAGGGTTCCAACAATGACCTCTGGGAAACTCCAATACAAACCTTCTTCCAATCTGAAAAGCAACCATTTATCACTACTATCTTTCTTGTCACTCAGACAATTTCTTATCCAAGTGCCTACTTTCTCTTTTATTCCATGAGCTAGAATTTTGCCCACAAGTCTGTCATGTGGCACTGTATCAAATGCCTTTTGAAAATCCATATATACCACATCAGCAGTATTGCCCTTATCAACCTCTCTATTACCTCCTCAAAAAACTCTAGCAAATTAGGTAAACATGATTTTCCCCTAATGAATCCATGCTGGCTTCCCTTAATTATCTTGCACTTGTCTAAGTGACTATTGATTTTGTCCCAAACTATAGTTTCCAGAAGTTTCCCTATCACTGAAGTCAAACTGACTGGTCTATAGTTGCCAGCTTTACCCTTGCACCCCTTTTGAACATGGGTGTAACATTTGTGATTCTCCAGTCCTCTGGCACCACCCCTGTGTCTAAGGAAGACTGGAAGATTATCACTAGTGCCTCTCATTACTTACATTACATTAGGGATGGGCAAGAAATGATGGCCCTGCTGGTGATGCTCACATCGTATGGATGAAGAAAAAAAGTTGCTTTCCACTTGCTGAGATGTCTAGAATGATGAGATATAGTTATAAATTTTAATGTAAAAGAGTCAAAACAGAGAGCAGATCTAACTTATTTGTACAGAGAATGTGAGCTTTAGAACTCACTTCCAGTTTTATTAACCGAGGAAGAGATTATATCAACATTTAAGATTAGATTAGATATTAGATGAAGGAGTGGAGGATGAAGGTGGATCAGCATGATTGGGATTATTTGTTTGTATGGAGGTAACTGGTTAGCACTGGTTGGTTGGGGTGAATGGTCGATTTCTGAGTTATGACTTCTAAGTTCGTCTCCTACTTTCTGTCGTTCAAGACAGTTTCTGAATTACCAAATCGTCACAACTCTTAACTTTCTTAAAAGCTTTAAACGTAGAACTAGGTCAAATGTCTCCTTCAAATCCAAGTAAATTATGCAGAACTTTCCCTGAGGAAATTAAAGCCCATGATAGGAATGATTGTACATGGCCTTCGGAAAGAAAGGGCTTGGTGGGTCGAATATTTTTTTTCTCACTCCAGGTTTGCTTTAATTCTTATATCAAATGGATATCCTTTGTCTGCTAATTGAGTTATCTCCACAAGGGATTACAGCATTTGTGAGCCATGCTAACTACTCCTTCTGTCTTCTGTGCTCTCTTTTAGCTGAACATTAATAGCACACATAAAATGCTCTTTAGCACCTTTCCTGCTATGGATGTTAAACTAACTGGACCATAAATCCCATGTTCATCTCTCAGTCATTTTTAAATATTGCAATATTGCTTGCCCCTCATACCCTGTATTTATAGAACTCAAAATATTAACCAATGCCTTGCCAAGATCTATTCTTGTTTCCTCGAGGAGCCTTAGATCGTTGTAACAGAGCCCAAAGTCCAATATTGAATGTTTATTGTGTTTGTGAAGAAAATAGAGGTTTGCACCTTCATTATGTATAAATCAGTTAGAATAGACCATATTCTTGAAAGTTTAATCCATGCAATGTTAAATATATATCATATTTTTATGGATAATTAGTGGCAGCTTTAGATGATTAGTTACTACAATTTGTCAATTTGAAAGCTCACACAACTTTGTGCAACCAATTAGCAAAAATATATGGTTGTTGGCCCAGCAAAAAAAAAACTGTCATTGCAATATTCAATGAAATTCAATAGAAAACAATATTTCCAGCACTGGTAATTTCAAAGCACTGGAAATGATTGACAAATGAAATTTTTTTTGAAAAAAGCATTTTTTGAAAATGCTAAATGTTTATGATTAGAATCATCAATCAGAAACAAATTATATATAAAGAAGTGATGCTTAAAAATATGTTTTGAATGATATTTTGATTTGAATATGTCTACCTAACTGTTGTAGACTTCACAAAGTATTTCAAATTGAATTAGGGTCCAGCACAGATGGAACTATTTTCGAAAGGTGTATTTTGAGTTCAGGTGAAGAGGGTCTTTCTGTAAAGTAAGTTACTTTATCCATTGATAGTCAAAAACATCTGTGGCAATCTGACAAGTCCAGATTCCATAAACGAGTGTTGTGCCCCAGGATTCAGTGCTGGGGACTCAACATTTTATAATTTATATAAATGACTTGGATGAAGGGGCCAAAGGTATGTCTGTTAAATTTGCTGATGACTCAAGATAGGTAGAAAGTAAACTGTGAAGAGGACAGAAGGAAACTAAAAAGGGACACAGATAGGTTAAGTGAGTGGGCAAAGATCAGACAAATGGAGTTTAATGTCAGCAAATATGAAATTATCCATTTTGGCAGGAAGGATAAAAAAGAAGCTTAATATCTAAATGGTGAGAGTTGGAGGGCCCTGAGGTGTAGAGGGATCTGGGTGTCCTAGTACATGAATCATAAAAGGCTAGTATGCAGGTATAGCAAGTAATTAGGAAAGGTAATAGAATGTAACCGTTTATTGTGAGGTGAATTGATTTCAAAAGTAGGGAGGTTATGCTTCAGTTATACAGGGCACTGGTGAGACCACACCTGGGTATTGTGTACAGTATTGGTTGCCTTACTTAAGGAAAGACGTAAATGCGTTAGAAGCAGTTCAGAGAAGGTTTACTAGACTAATACCAGGAATGGACGGGTTTTCTTATGAGGAAAGGTTGGACAGGTTAGGCTTGTATCCACTGGAGTTTAGAAAAGTAAGTGGTGACTTGATCAAAACCATTAAATCCTGAGGGGTCTTGACAGGGTGGATGTGGAGAGGATGATTCCTCTCGTGGTGCAATCTAGAACTAGGGGGTCACAGTTTAAAAATAAGGCGTCGCTCATTTAAGACAGAGATGAGGAGAATTTTTTTTCTGTCAGAGGGTTGTGAGTCTTTGGAACTCTTTTCCTCAAAAGGCGGTGGAAGCAGAGTCTTTGAATATTTTTAAGGCAGAGCTACGTAGATTCTTGATTAACAAGGGGGTGAAAGCTTATCGGGTTAGACAAGAATGTGGGGTTGAGGTTACAATCAGATCAGCCATGATCTTATTGAATGGCAGAGCAGGCTCGAGGGGCTGAGTGGCCTACTCCTGTTCCGAAGTCGCATGTTCATATAGTCAAAAAATATACAACAGTCAGTAAACCAAATTTCTTTTTGGCTCCAAAGTTTTGCCATACTGTGAAACTGGGGCACTTTGGTTCAATGTTCATAACTGCCACATCCTGACTCACTGGTATGATGTCTGAAGAGATTGGCTTTAACTGAGTTAGGTGTGAAAAGAGAGATACGAACACAACATGAGAGATAATATAAAATTCAAACAAAACAACACTAGCGAAGGGTGGAGATCAAGAAGGGAAAGAATGTAATTCATTTTGTGTTACTTTAGCTTAATTACAGCTTTAAGAAAGAGAACGTTAGAGAGAAAATTATTTTTTGAAAGCAAGAACACTGCAAAAATATCATCTTATTTAGCCTCTGGATTGGGAGTTTGATCTGTAATTTTGTGAAAATGTTGAACATCTGGGATGATGCCCTAAAGAAATAAAAGCTCCTTTTAGCTCTGCACTCAAGTCTCTCTATAAAAATGATAATGAGTACGCATCTGTCTTCACCACATGGGCGGTAATCTGGTGAAGTAGATCGCCTGCACATTATGAAATAAGTGCAATGAAAATTGCAGGGGAAGGAATGGTGGAGACAAGTTTCTAGAACGTTTGCCAGATTAAACCCCTTGCGGCGAATATGAAAATTTAACCCGATCAATTATAGATTCTCGACTAAACCTATAAATCCCAGAAAAATACATCTATATTGTCAACAATGCAAATCTGAGAATTTTCAGCAAGTGGCTTATTCATTACAAATGTTAAGTGAAGTTTCATAATAAATATAACATAAAACCAAAAGAAGTAACTTATTAATCTGCCTTTCCTAATTACAGAGATGGATTTTTAACTAGCACAGCATTGCTACGTTACATTATAGAATGACTCCAGCACAAAAGGAGGCCATTCAGTGCCTCTGTTCTGTTCTGTTCTGTCTGTTCTGGTCCTCTGAAGGAGCAATGTGCTTAACTCTTTCACCCTGCCTTTTTCTTGTAGACCTGCACATCTTTGCTTTTCTGATAATGATCCAATTCCCTTTTGAAAACATCAATAGCCCCTGCCTCCACCACATTCTCAGGCAGTGTATTCCAGAGATAAAAACAAAAAACTACTGCGGATGCTGGAAATCCAAAACAAAAACAGAATTACCTGGAAAAACTCAGCAGGTCTGGCAGCATCGGCAGAGAAGAAAAGAGTTGACGTTTCGAGTCCTCATGACCCTTCAGCAGAACTGAGTATAGTTAGGAGAGGGGTGAAATATAAGATGGGTCAAGCCCTTGGGTCATGAGGACTCGAAACGTCAACTCTTTTCTTCTCCGCCGATGCTGCCAGACCTGCTGAGTTTTTCCAGGTAATTCTGTTTTTGTAGTGTATTCCAGATCCTAACCACTTGAGGGAAAGAGCTTTTCCTCATGTTGCGATTACCTTATTTCCCACTTAAATCTGTGCCCTTTGGTCCTCAATCCTTCAACCAATGGGAACAGTTTCTCGCTATCTACTCTGTTCTGAGCCCTCATGATTTTGAATACCTCTATCAAATGTCCTCCAAACCCACTCTTCTCCAAGGAGAACAGTCCCAGCTTCTCCAATAATGCTGAACATTTTAGTCAGTGCTTGAAAAACGTTAGCAGGAGCTTAATGGAGTCAACCTTTTTCAGCACAAATAATGGCTTTGAGTTAAACAAATAGTCATGTAGATACAGGCAGTGTGAATTTCAATATCTTCATCTGTTATATTGCTTTTACTCTTCCTCTGCATCTCTCACATATATGTACATCTTCCCTGATTTTTTTTTTGTAAGACTCTCTGGCAGCCATGTATCTCCATTCTAATGATCATGTTAGTGATGCCCCTTAGAGTCATCTCTGGTCAGAAGTATCTTCAGGTGATTATTCTAGGTTTCCCAATGAACCACATAGTTAACTCTGCTTGTGACCAAACAGTATGGACTAGGAATGTTCCATTTGTGCTGAGTTAGCTGGTCGGAGGCATAATGACAGTGGGGACATGCAGTCAGACTCTGTGCTGTTGGGTCAGGCATGGAGAAAATTGCCAAGGCTCTCTGATGGCTATTCAGTACTTCTAGAAGTGATATGTGAGTACTGAATGGGGCATAGTTCTGCTGCTATCTCTGTGGGAAAATAGGTACTAGACCTTGATTCACAATATTTTCATATTCCATTTTGTTTTATACTACAGAAACTTAATTTCTCAGTACATCTGAATAAAACAAGTAAACATCCAGGCTCTAAAGGCCGGTATTATGATGGCAGTGAGTGAGATTATTGCTAAACAGCTTTTATGCCGTCCCCAAATTGAACTGCAGTTTCCTGAGAGACAACATTTTGTGTAACATTATTCCAACCATGCGCTCACTGTCGATGATAAGGCTGTTTTGGAACCGTTCACCAAGAATGCAACTTGAGGTAAAAGGAGAATTAGCCAACCTGGTTGGGCCAGTTTCCCACGGCGTGGGTGAGAATCAAGTTAACCATGTGCTTTTGTTTATATTGATGGACGTTGTCGATTTAATCAGGGAGAAATTTGTCACGTAGCAAACAAATTTTTCCCCGATGGCTTTGTAAGAGAGACTGAAATAAAAACCAAAAGTGCTGGAAAATCTCAGCCGGTCTGGTAGCATCTGTGCAGAGAGAAACAGAGTTAACGTTTTGAGTTGAATGTGACTTCTCTTCAGAACTTCTTGTGAACAGAGTCCCAGTGAAGAATCATATTGGATTCAAAATGTTAACTGTTTCTCTCTCCACAGATGATGCCAGGTTAGCCGAGTTTTTCCAGTACTTTCAGTTTTTATTTCAGGTCTCCAGCATAAGCAGTATTTTGCTTTTATTGTAGGAGTGACTATTGTTTAGGTCACAAATTATGTCAAGCCCCATTTGATAGCAGGCAACACAGCAATTTATTACAAAGGAGAATGGCAAAGTGCCATGGACTGCTATTGTCTATTGTACAAATAAAATAGCACAAAATGAACTAAAACATCTTCTGTAAGTTATTCTACTGTTTAGTAATGTGAAGCTTGCACAGAACAATCATTACATATAACAGGCCAAAAGCTGCTGTATAAAGTACAACTCAACCTTGTATTAACATTGCACTATTATTAGGATTCTAAAGCCCTTTTTGTGGAGGGTTCTTATTTTTGTGGTACGTTATTTGTCTTTGGTCCATCCAAACTATTGTTCTGTTGTTATGGCCCAATAAAAACAATGGGAGATCCATGGTATATGCAAGAGGTGTACAGCCTAAGGCACAAAGTTGACTTTACTGTTGAGTGCACACTCCTACTGGTTGCTGTGGGAGGATGCCCTCTAGGTCTGTTATAATAATACATTAGTCCTAATAAGTCACAAGTTGTCTTTGTGAAGATTTATGATTAAAAACTATGCATAAAATTGTTTGAATTTATATTAAAACATGGAGAAGCACTTGCCTGTCCTTTGGCTAAGTGGAAAAAAAAGTTTCTCAATATCTTACAGCAAAGTCTAATTTGTTTTGCTGTAATCTGCTCTCTCGCAGGTGCTATGTCGGTATAGGGGACACAGAGCTAATTAAAGCACAAGGTCATAGCTGAGTGCCTTAATCAGTATGAGGCCTAGTCATGAACAGAATTTGCTGCAGGCTGCATTACAGTTACAATTGCTTGTAATACTGCATTCACATTCATATAGTATTCATAGAATATGGGCTACTACTTCAGTGTTTAGAAACATAGAAACTAGGAGCAGGAGTAGGCCGTTTGGCCCTGTGAGCCTGCTACGCCATTCAATATGATCATGGCTGATCCTTTATCTCAACGCCATATTCCCGCTTTCTCTCCATACCCCCTAATGCCCCTAATATCCAAAAAATTATCGACTTCTTTCTTGAAAATGCTCAATGACTCGGCCTCCACAGCCTTCTGTGATGGAGAGTTCCATAGGTTGACCACCCTCTGAGTGAATAAATCTTTCCTCATCTCAGTCCTAAATAGCCTGCCCCATATCCTGAGACTGTGGCCCCTGGTTCTAGACTCCCCAGCCAGGCGAAACATCCTCCTTACATCTAGTCTGTCTAGCCCTGTTAGAATTTTATACGTTTCAATCAGATCCCACCTCATTCTTCTTAACTCTAGTGAATACAGGCCCAGTCAAACCAATCTCTCCTCATACGACAGTCCTACCATCCCCGGTATCAGCCTAGTGAACCTTCGCTACACTCCTTCTATGACAAATAAATCCTTTCTTAGATAGGGAGACCAAAACTGCATGCAATACTCCAGGTGTGGTCTCACCAAGGCCTTGTATTATTGCAGCAAGACATCCCTCCTTCTGAACTCAAATCCTCTTGCAATGAAGGCCAACATATCATTTGCCTTCCTAATTGCTTGCTGCACCTGCCTGTTTACTTTCATTGACTGGTGTACAAGGACACCCAGATCCCTTTGTATATCCACATTTCACAATATATCACCATTTAAATAAAACTCTGCCTTTTTGGTTTTTCACACCAAAGCATATAACTTCACATTTGTCCATGTTATACTGCATCTGCCATGTGTTTGCCCACACATGTACAACTTGTCTAAATCGCCCTGAAGCATCCTTGCATCCTCCTCACAACTCATAACCCCGCCCAGTTTTGTATCATCAGCAAACTTGGAAATATTGCATTTGGTTCCCTCATCCAAGTCATTTCTATATATCGTGAATGGCTGGGGCCCAAGCACTGATCCCTGCGGTACATCACTAATCACCGCCTGCCACCTGGAAAAAGACCCATTTATTCCCACTCTCTGTTTCCGTTCTGCCAACCAATTCTCATTCCATACCAGTACATTACCCCCAATCCCGTGTGCTTTAATTTTTCCCACCAGCCTCTTATGTAGGGCCTTATCAAAGCTGTCTTGAAATCCAAACACACCATATCCACTGGTTCTCTCTTATCTACTCTACTAGTTACATCCTCAAAAAACTCCAGTAGATTAGTTAAGTATGATTTCCCTTTCATAAACCCATGCTGGCTTTGACTAATCCTGTTAATGCTTTCCAAGTGTTCTGTTACCATGTTTTTTATAATTGACTCTAGCATTTCCCTCACTACTGATGTTAGGCTAACTTGTTCGTAATTCTCAGTTTTTTCTCTCCCTCCTTTTTTAAATAGTGGGGTTACATTTGTCACTCTCCAATATGTAGGAACTGTTCCAGAGTCTATAGAAGTTTGGAAGATGACCACCAATGCATCCAATATTTCCAGGGTTGCTTCCTTTAGTACTCTGAGATGTAGATTATCAGGTCCTGGGGATTTTTCAGCCTTTAACCCTGTTAATTTCTCTAGCACAATTTTTTTTTAACTAATACTCATTTTCTTCAATTCCTCCCTCTCGCTGGACCCTTGGTTCCCTAACATTTCTGGGAAATTATTTGTGTCCACTTTTGTGAAGACAGAAGCAAAATATGTGTTCAATTCTTCTGTCATTTCTTTGTTCCCCATTATAATTTCCCCCATTTCTGACTGTAAGGGACCTACATTTGTCTTTGCTAATCTTTTTCTCTTCACATATTCATAGAAGCTTTTACCGTCAGTTTTTATGTTCCTCACAAGTTTACTGTTATACTCCATTTTCCCCTTCTTGATCAATCTTTTTGCTCACTCTTGCTGAATTCTAAACTGCTCTCAATCCTCAGGCTTGCTGCTTTTTCTGGCAATTTCATATGTCTCCTTTTTGGATCTAATACTATCCCTAATTTATTTTGTAAGCCCTGGTTGAGCCACCTTTCCTGTTTTATTTTTGTGCCAGACAGGAATGAATAGTTGTTGTAATTCATGCATATGCTTCTTAAATATTAGCCATTGCCTATCCACCATCAGCCCTTTTAGTAAGGTTTCCCAATCCTTCATTGCCAACTCATGCCTCATACCCTTGTAGTTTCCTTTATTTAGACTCAGGACCCTAGTTTTGGATTCAACTTCTTCACTCTCCATCTTAATGAACAATTCTATCATTTTATGGCTGCTCTTCCCCAAGGGACCCCGAACAACAAGGTTGTTAATTAATCCTTTCTCATTGCACAATACCCAATCTAGGATAGCCTGCTCTCTAGTTGGTTTCTCAACGTACTGGTCTAAAAAACCATCACGTACACACTCCAGGAAATCCTTCTCCACAGTATTATTGCTAGGTTGGTTTGTCCAATCTATATGTAGATTGAAATCACCTATGATTACAGTTGGACCCTTATTGCATGTGTCTCTATCCTCCACAGTATTATTGCTAGTTTGGTTTGTCCAATCCATATGTAGATTGAAATCACCTATGATTACAGTTGGACCCTTATTGCATGCGGCTCTAATTTCCTGTTTAATGCCTTCTCTTCCATCTCTGTTACTGTTTGGGGGCCTATAGACAACCCCCACCAGTGTTTTCTGCCCCTTGATATTTCTTATCTCCATCCACACAGATTACACATCATGATTTTCCATCCAATATCCTTCCTCACTATTGCATTGATTTCCGCCTTTACTAACAGTGCTATCCCGCGTCTTTTCCCTATTTGCCTGTCCTTCCTAAACATTGAATACCCCTGGATGTTCAACCCCCATCCTTGGTCATCCTGTAGCCATGTCTCTGTAATTGCAACTATATCATAACCGTTTATATCTATTTGCGCTGTTAATTCATATACCTTATTGTGAATGCTCCGCGCATTAAGATACAATGCTTTTAGACTTGTCTTTTTGACCTTGACTTTAGAAAGAATAGAGAATTGCTGAACATTACATCTTAGCTTTATTTTGCACTATGACAACCCATTTGTTTTTCACCCTTGCTTTTTCTGCCTTCCACTTTTGCTTCTTACTTTTCTGTCTTTTGTTTCTATCCTTGTTTCCCCCTCCTCTGTCTCCCTGCTCAGGTTCCCATCCCCCTGTCATTCTAATTTAAACCCTCCCCAACTGCACTAGCAAACACCACCTCCCGCCAAAGGCATTGGTCCCGGTCCTGCCCAGATGCCTGTTTGTACTGATCCCACCTTCCCCAGAATCGGTCCCAATGTCCCAGGAATCTGAATCTCTCCCCACTACACCATTTCTTCAGCCACATATTCATCTGATATATCCTGTTATTTCTACTCTCGCATGTGGCATTGGTAGTAATCCTGAAATGACTACTTTTGAGGTCCTACTTTTTAATTTACGTCCCTGTTCCCTACATTCAGCTTGTAGGACCTCATCCCTTTTTTTACCTATGTTGTTGGTACCAATATGTACCGTGACCATTGGTTGTTCACCCTTCCCCTTCAGAATGCCCTGCAGCCTCTCCGAGACATCCTTGACCCTGGCACCACAACATACCATCCAGGAGTCTCTTTTGTGGCTGCAGAAATGTCTGTCTGTCCCCCTTACTATTGAATCCCCTATCACTATAGACCTGCCACTCTTCTCCCTCCCCTCTTGTGCAGCAGAGCCACCCATGGTGCCATGGATTTGGCTCCTGCTGCTTCCCTCTGAGAAGTCGTCTCCCCTAACAGTATCCAAAATGGTATATTTGTTAGGGAGGGGGACGGCCACAGGGGACTCCTGCACTACCTCATGGGTGCTCCACAGTGAATCCACTTGCAGCTCCAGCTCCAAAATGTGGTTATCCAATAGTTGCAGCTGAACACACTTCTTGCACACATGGTCGCCAGGGACACTAGAAGTGTCCATGACTTCCCATATAGCACAGGAGGAGCATATCATGGATGCAAGCTCTGCTGCCACGACTTCTCTTTAGAATAAGCTCGTTAGTTACTCCCATTAAAAAATACTAACTATGCTAGGGACCTTATTCCACTCCAAACACTACCGCTACAGTACAAAGTCCTCACCTTATTTTGTTTAAGCTAATGGGCTGCAGCAGTTTAATTAGCAGAGAAAGTAGAAGTAGAAATACTCACCTGACCCTGCTTACCAATCAGCTGCCTCCCCTGCATCGCGTCACTTTTTGAATAGTGACGTTACTTCGAACTCCACCACCTGAAGATCCTGAGGGTGCGCCTCTCCTCTCTGGTCTCAGCCTCTGTTTTTTTCACCTTTTTATACCACTCTTGCTGGCCTCTCCTCTCTGGTCTTGGCCTCTGTTTTTCGCAGTCGTTTATGCCGCTGTCACCGGCCTCTCCTCTCTGGGTTAAAACTCAGCTTCTTCCAAGCCTAACAGCAACTTTTAATTAATTGCAAAAGTAAAGAAAGACTAGGCTTTGTTATACAACTTATTTCCTGGCTACTCAATTACCAATGTATGTATTTAAAAGTTGCAAGTAACCCTTTTTTTTCCCTATTTTTTATATTCGTTCATGGGATGCAGCATTGCTGGCAGGGTCAGCAACCTTGTCCATTCCCCCTAGTTGTCCTTGACAATGTGGTGGTGTACTGCCTTCTTAAACCACTGAATTATGGGTACACCCACAGTGCTGTTGGAGCAGACATGCGAAGAGCCGATCCCAGCAACAGTGAAGGAATGATGAAATATTTTGAAGCTAGGATGATGTGCCATTTGGAGGGGAAATTGCAGGTGATGAAGTTGCCATTTGTCTGCTGCCCATGTCCTTCAAGATAGTAAACAATATGGGTTTGGGAGATTCTGTCGAAGAAGCCATGGCAAGTTGTTACAGTTCCTCTTGTAGATGGTACACAATGGTCCCCTGTGCACTGATGGTGGAGGGAGTGAATGTTTAAGGTGGTTGATGGGGTGCCAAACAAGCAGGTCAGTTCCTTCTTCTGAATGGTGTAAGCTTCTTGAGTGTTGTTAGAGCTTCACACATGCAGGAAAGAGGAGAGTGTTCTGTTACGCTCTTGACGTGTGCCTGATGGTGGGAAGTCTTTGGGGAGTCAGGAGGTGGGTTACTTGCCACAGAATAGCCGGCCTCTACCTGCTCTTGTAGTCACAGTTATAATGTGGCTAGTCCAGTTAATTTGCCAGTAATTGTTCAGAACTCTGATGAAGGGTCATCAAGAACCTGAAAGGTTGAAACAACCTGCTGAATTTTTCCAGCATTTTCTGTTTTTATTTCAGATTTCAGAGGTGGTGGCATAGTGTTATTGTCACTGGACTAGTATTCCAGAGATCCAGGGTAATACTCTGGGGTCCTGTGTTCAAATCCCACCATGGCAGATGGTGAAACTTGCATTCAATAAAAACCTGGAATTAAAAGTCTGATGATGACCACCAAACCATTGATAATTATGGTAAAAATCCATCTGGCTCACTAATGTCCTTTAGGGAAGGAAATTTGCTGCCCTTACCTGGCCTGGCCTACATGTGACTCCAGACCCACAGCAATGTGGCTGACTCTTAAATGCCCTCTGAACAAGAGCAATTAGGGATGGGCAATAAATGGTGGCCTAGCCAGTGACACCCACAGCCCATGAACAAATAAAAAAAAACTGCAGTATTTTGTTTTTGTAATGGAAAAGAGTCATGCACTTGGTCTGTAGTGTCACTGATATGCAACGTGAGAAAAGATGTTCAGGGTTTTCAGCTTGGAAAGGAAATGAATTTATATCTAAATGGTGTTTAGAATATTTAGAAAATTCTGCTAAATTAAATGTAGGGAAAAGGACAAGGAAAACAAGTTCAAACTAGTAAAAGGTGACTTTAGGACTAACATCAGGAAGTTCTTCTATACATACAGAATGATCAAAACATGGAGTGGACTTCTAGGCAACGGCCAAGGTGAAAATCTTGTATGCCTTTAGCAGATAGGCAGATGCTGGAATAAGTGGGCCATAGGGTTCTGGGTGGATTAATTAGAATGGGTGGAAAGGTCTTTCTTATATGCAATTATCAAGTGATCTGTGACAAAGATAATGATAAGAAAAACCTTGTGGCTCATTGCAGGTGATCCACCTGAAAGAAAAACTTCTCCCCTCCCCCACCACAAGATCAAATTATCTTTTGAATGATTCTAACTTTTTGCATCCACTGGATCGCTGTACAGTTTCTGGATGCTATCTTTATGGGCAGCTGAAATAAATTCTGAACTTCTACTACTCATGTGTTCTTTCACACCATGCAGGTAAATGTATAATCCCATGGCTAGATGTCAAACATCAAACTGTTATGATATGACAGGTGGTGATTGCCGGGCTGACCAAATCCCAAAGGGAAATTTGGCTAAGCTATCACAACAATTTGCAATTTGTATTTTATTACAAGAAGATATATGTGCTGACATCAGAAGTAAAGATTCCACTACCACTTTTGGAGATTTTAAATATTAAATTAAAACATTTATCAATAAAATAAAAGAAAACTTAAACCCACAAGATTATAATTACACAGTTAAATTTAGTCTTATAACATTTCCCAAAAGATTTCTACTCAGCTAGACTCACAAATAAACACCCTTTTCCAGGCAACAATCCCTATAGATTCTTAATTTATAAAATGTTCAGTAATATTACCGCAAGGCACTCAATGTTGTTGTAAGGGAAGTATCTCACAGGGCTTCTTTCTCCCTCTCACTTAGCAATAGAAATCCAAGGTTGATAACAAAACCTTGCTTTCTGGAACAACCAAACACTTCTCTGGAATGGCTAGAAGCTGCTTCCTTCACAGGGCTGCTTGCATGGCAATCTCTTCAAGATTACATATACCCACCTCATATAGCTTTTTATCTTCCCTCAAGCACATTTCTTCTCCTTTCATCTTTACCCATTTTTCTTAATTGTCTTTTGAAAGTTACTTTCCCCAGAATCTAAAAATCTTTTATGTTGTCTTTATGGCCACCACTTTTGGGAAAAATAAACTTAATGGGCAGAGTTTTTCCATCGTCAGGCAGGCTCAGCAGGGGTGGGTGGGAGTGGTCAGGAAGTCAACCGCCACCTGCGATCAGGGCCATACTGCAATTTCACACTGGCGGGCCAATTAAGGCCTCCCAGTGTGACAAAGCTGCTTCAGGGAGATGAAGAGTTTTGAAAATGAAAAGTAAAAGATTTTTGAAATGTTACAAAAAATGTCCCCTCATGTAACTCTGTCACATGAGCAGGGACATGTTAGAAATTAGGGTGAATTTTTAAAATTTTTTAAAAATGACTGATTGAAACCTCATCCCGCCCATGGATGAGGTTTCGTAAAAAATTGTAAAGGCTGCTTGGCCTTTTCGCCTGCCCGCCAACCATGAGGTTGGACGGGCAGTGAAAAATGTAATTCAGTTACATTGTTAATGGTCTTAATAGGCCTTTTAATTGTCGGCAGGCACGCTGCTGACTCCCATGTGCATCCGCCGACTGAAATATTGCGTGAGCACACAATGACATTGGGACACTCGCCTGATGTCATCATACATCATTTTACGCTCGAACAGGTCAGGCACACGCCTGCCCGCTTAGCAAAAAATCCTGCCCAATAACTTTGCTTTGTTTATTTATGATCTTTGCCAGTTGTAAAACTTTATTTTTCCTCTCTTTTTGCAAACTTCATTTATCTCCTAATGCGAATTCCTATTCATGCTGTGTCTATTGGTATCCCATCTTAGCTCACTCATTTCCACTTCAAAATGTCTGCTTTACACCTAAACCTTTGATGATTTAAACCTTGCAATATAACTGTCTTCAGTCTAACTAAATTAGTCAACACAACATACAAACAGCACCCACAAACCTGCTTCATAGCATCCCTCAGTAATATTGGAAAAATGATACTTTCTTCACAAAACCTAGTTCTACTTTCAGCCACTTTTCCCTTATCCACTCAAAGGCAAAATTTTGCTGCCATATCAGAAATCCCCAAAATACAGATTTAAAACTTTTCCCCAAGGTTTTTCCCTTTCTTCTCCTCAATTCTCCAAAGGGAATTGATTATCATTTTCATTCTGGGCAATTAATCTTTGTGGGATAATAACACTCTAAATCTACTTTGATTCTCTCTTAATGAATTATATGGTGCTGCTTCAATTCTGGTGTTGCTGTTGCACCCACACAGGCTCAGGCTGCAAGCTTCAGTTATTGTATGAACTCCATCCTTGTGATTTGGAGTAGCTGCTACATAGGCCTCCTTGGACAGGTGTGAATTTCAATCTGTTATACTTCTGAAAAGGATTAGTTCTCCTGTAATTTTGAAACCAAATAGTTTAAAGCTAGCTACAGGTAAAAGCAAATGCAAATGCAGGCCCAGCCCAGTGATCTTCACTATTTTTCAAGCAAGGGCCACTTTAACAAAAAAACCTGCCATGTGAGAGCCACTTGCCTACTAATTATTATTGCTTAGCACTCCTTCATGATGTAATGTTACAGAGCGACATGTGTGACTAAAACAAAATCACATATTATACTTAAGAATAAATGTTTTCCCGCCTTCTGCTGACTTTCCACAATGAGTTGGAAGGCAGAGTCCAGAGGCTCGTCATCTGACTCGGACCTCACAGATGCCTCTTCCCCAGCAGTCCCCCGAGTGTCGGGGAGCTCGCACGGCCCTGCCTCCTCCTTGCTGCAGACATGTGTCTGTGCGGTGACCACCGGATTGTGAACCTGAGCCTGCTCTAGATTTAGGTCCTACCGAGATGTGTCTCTGCGCTGGTGGAGGGTGTGGGTAACCGTTGTGACGGGTCTTCCAGGCTGCTTATTTCCAGCTCTTCAGTGATGGGAGGTGTCCTCTTGGCTGGAGCTCAGGATGTGGATGGAGTTGAGGGGTTGTCTGGCTGAGGGTGTCGGTCGCTTGGCAGAGCTCCCTGTGAACCAAAGTAGAGATAATTTGCGCATGTCAGCAGAGTCAAAAGCAGGAGAGAGAGAGCACTCAAAGTTGCTTTGAGAGAGGGATGATGTGGTGCAGGATCCTTACGAGGTAGTTCGCCATTGATCTACTGTCGCCATAGGCACGGGCCACACTCTCATCAGTCAACGCGATGTCATGCCCCTCAAAGTGAGTGAGGGACCTAATGTGGGCCACTTTACCCCCCGTCTGATACCTCTCCCTGATGTTGTCAACCGGCTTTTCCGGCATGAAAACAGATGTAGAGAGTGTGAGCAGGACACATGGCACTGCATGAAATGTTTGTGTGGTGAGCGGAGCCATGGATGAAGTGAGGACATGAGCTCCAGAAGATATGAGCCTGATGGAGATGTTAGGGTGTGTGTGAGAGTTAGCGGTGTTGTCCCTTGAGGAGTGAGATTCCTGTGGATGTGTGATGGGCTTGTGAGTTGAGAGTGATGAGAAGAGTGACTTACCCTGGCAGAATGTATGAGACCATTCATCCTGTTGCGGCACTGGGTGGCTGTCCTCTTTTGTAGGTCGTTGGCGCTGACAACCACTGCCACGGCCTCCCATGTTGGATTAGTGATGTTGCTGCCCCTCCTGCAGCAGAGCAGGGTAGAGGACATCATGACAAGCCTCCATTGCGTCCAAAAGGCACTCGAGGGACACGTTATTAAACCAGGGGGCTGGAGTCTTCTTGCCTTTTGGGGCCATGTCTTCTGTGCAGCAGTCCTGGCCTGGAAGCACCGGGAGGTGTGTGCGCATGGCTACACTTTAAATACAGCACCCGGCATGATGAAGGCATGGCAGGCAAATGAGAGCCCACCCACCATCAAATTGGCGTGTTTCCCAGGAATGCATGATTAATGAGGCCGGATTGGGACGATATGGCACAAAAACCCACCATTGCAGCCAATGAGGAAAAGCGTTCTTTTTCCCACCCACTCCTGCCCAGTGTCGATGGGAGCCACCACTGTCTCGCAAAACATACAATGAACAACACTGCCCTAGGCAAATACAATCCATGCACTATACAGTAAATGTGTGCACATTCCATACTGGCTTTTAAACTGCAGGCTTGACGGGGAACCAAGTTACTTTGAATAAAAACAGAAATTATGGAATTGATTCCTGTAATTGTTGCACAGCCAATTATTTTGAATCCAGTGTCAATTATGAAAATGCAAAAAAGCCCAGGGCAACCAGTGAATTATGCTGAATTGAGTTAGCAGGAAACAGTTGTACCAATTGGAACCTTCGCGGGAAAGATAAGGTTCGCTGGTTAACACCTAGAGTCAGCAAAGAAAAAATTGTGAAAAAGAAAAAGGAAAGCAGATAAAAGTTATTAACAAAAGAAGAGCTTAATATTTGACTGCAGGTCTTTCATTTTTTTATATTTGTGAAGTTAAATAATAGACTCCTGTGGATAAATATAGAATTATAATATATTACTGTTAGATTATTTATATACTCATTGTATATTTCATATTTTAAACTTAATTGATGTAATATTTTGCAGCTTTCAAAGACCATAGGAAGATCCCATAGAAATAAGAAAATTTTCAGTAACTTAAAAATAACTGATATAGTTTGCTGTTCATTATCCCTAGAACATAACTGAAAATTTAACAAAGGTACTTTAAACATCCTCAAAGCTGGACCTCGTCTATGAGTGACCTAGGATACACAAGCTGAAATAATCTTGATTAAGAAGAATGGAAAACATCCAAAATCTAAAACTAGTCATCAAATTATTTTGTCTCCTTTGGCCCGATTTTCATGTCGGAGGCGGGAATCAGGAGACAGGACTAATCCCGCTGTCATGCTCCTGCCTTTGTCTTATGACTGCCAGCAGGCGGAGTCCTCCAAAAGCCCCTGGCAGTAGGCCCGAGGTGGAAATGGAGGCTGGCTGAGTCCAAAGCAGGTAAATTAAGAGCGCCCCCTCTATTCCCATAAAGCCTCGTCCCACTGCTCCCAGTGCTCATCTATAAACAATTGAACTTTCTGACCACTTTAAGACTCCCTCAGGCTATCACCTCACATCCCTCACCCTCCTCACACCTCTCACTGTCAACCCCCTCACCCTCCTCATCACCTCATTCCCTCACCCTCATCCCTTTCACCCTCCCCTCCCTTACTCATTATCCATCTTTAGTTGTGCCACAATTGCAGCTGCAATTTTTTTCCAGTCCCGCCCCCATTTTGACCCAATTTGGACGATGAGAATCCAACCCGTTGAACCCAATCTACAAAGCGTGGAAACCCCCTGGGCCCTTAGCATCAATGTATGTCCTATGCAAACAGGAAAGAATTACATCTAAAGGTAACCTCTGACCACAAGAGCATGCAAGCAAATGTTAGATAACTAGTTGCAGCCGCAATGCCTTCATATTGCTTCATCTATGTTGCCTTCTGACGAGTTAAAAAGATTGATCTAATGGATAAAAAGGTAAAGTACACATGACAGTTATGAGGGACTAAGAACTCACACTGTTTATAGATATCCTCATGGATTTTTCTAACATTTTAAAAACTGAACAAAGATCCTTAAAATGGCTGAATCTATGTATGCCTGTGAACCCCCAAGCAAAAAGAGCTGCCTGGCATTATTGGGGAAACTCACATCTCATTATCTCTGGGGAGTCACTAATGACATGCCCTGTGGACTGTACAGGCCAAATTTAGAGAACTATACAAAGACCATCTGCATTTAATAACCCAACATGGCCATTAGAAGTCTGCTCATCTGCTAAGACAAAGGATCGCACAACCTTCCTTTCAATTTTTAATAGTTGAGACATTTAGCAATCTCGGGAATCCAAAAATTGCAATGTGGAGAGGTGGAAGTCACATAACATAGGCCTCTGCTTGTGGAACCAGCAATATCGCCTTGCTGAACTGCAAAGCTCTGTCTGATGTTTACCATCTAACTGGCAGCACTACAGAAAAGGAGTTCTGCACAGGTTGAATTCCTAGACCCATCTACACTGCTTCTGCAGGAAATTCTGCACCATTGCCTACAAGACTGGTTCATCTCTGCATGCCTATCTCATCATGTGAAGTCAACACCACTGGAAAAGTAAATTATACAGCATTGGGTTTCAATCCACTGACCTCCGTGAAGGAATACCTCACTGGACTTTAATTCTGGACTTTGGAACCCATGTGAAGCAATACTTATTTTCTGTGTGGTCTCTGCACTGTAAACCTGTTTTTCTCTATTCCCTCTCTTTACTGTCTGAGTGTGGAGGCAACGTTGTGACTCTCCTTTCGTGTTTTGAGTGTGTGCAAATAAACTAACCCTTTGTGTTCATCCTATCTCGATTTTGCTGTGAGGTTATTAATAGAAAATTTGATTGCACCAAAACCAAGAGGTTGGGGAATACGCTACTGCTCATAAAGAGAGAAACAAATCAAAACATCTTTCTGTTTATGGACGGGTGGCACAAGGAGAAATTAGTGCTGTTTAAATTAATGCCCCCTCCTGTCCGTAACACACTATTGAAAGGGTAGACTTGCATGATAACCAGATGCAAATTGTTAATCTTTTCCCATTACTTTTATGCATTGCCACCATTAAAGATGACTCCTTGGGGATATAAAACACCTCTTGGTAACATGGTTATTAAGCCTGATGAGGAAACCATACATAGTCATGGAATATAGAAACAGTGATGCTCATGTCTCCGTCAGGATTTTGGTGGAGCATGCACCCACATGTACATTAGATTGTTTGGATGGAGTGGAGGAGTCCTGTTCTTACTCTACCAAATTCTCAGATGTGATAACCATGTGCTGCATTGTGCAATACTTTACCATATAACAAGCAAATATGCAGCTGAAGGAGCCAGAGTCCTATGCACTATTATCAGTGGAGAATGGGGAGGGTGAAATAGATAAAGGAGATTTACATCCTGATGGATATCAGCTATTAAATATCAGGACATTGATCTATCTGACTAAGCCATTCAGTCTTACGATGCAAGAGAACAGTGGCATATATAATAACCATCAACATTTTATATTAATAGCATTTTGGGGCCCAAACTGTATATCAGCATTTTCTCAACACGATCTGCATGAACTGGACAGTCTCTCCTCAGCCTCAGCATTTTCATGTTAAAACAGTGACTACCCTTTAAAAGTACTTCATTGGCTGTAAAGCACATTGGGACATCCTGAGGTCGTGAGAGTGCTATATCAAAGGAAGCTTTTTCTCTTTCAATTATACCCAAACTGTTCTACTCGTGGTAACTAGGCGGGTCACTATGCTGTTTGTAATTCTCCTGAGAACTGATGTTTCCACCTCTGTATGCTGCAGCCAGGAACACTTCCATTAGCAGCACAATTTGAATAGGAGAAACATTCAGGGCAGCAGGAGGGGGAAATCAGTGGGAATGAAGGGGAGATAGAAGGAACTAAAGTGCTGCTGCATGGTGAGTGACTATTCTGTTTCTTCAGAGGGGGTTTCTTCCTTAAGTAAAATTTGCAAATAAAGAAGTAATTATATTTAATTGTTTATTGAAAGGCCTATCTAACAAATTAATTGTACTATTATTAATAATTAAATGGATTTTGCTGAAAAGAGAGTCATGTTACTAAAGCTGTCCGCCTGCACGCATCAGGACAAATGCAAATTCCAAATTTCAAATGATCACAACAATTTATACTACAGGAGAAAAGGGTGCTGATTGGTTGGCAAGTTGACTCTGATTGGTCAAGGCATTGTCATGGAGAAAGCAGTGAGGAAATATAGGCTCCCCAAGCCCACGGGTAATTCAAAAATTTGAATTTGAATTACCAGGGATCTTGGGGAACGTAGAGCTCCCTGTTGCTTCGGTCCATTGTTAGCTCCACCAGAAACAAAACATTACTATTTAGGGTTGGTGATTCATGTCATATGGACCCTGTTAATGATCTGATTTATGGTCATGACATAAAAGTCAGCCTTGGAGGCACAGAAAGCATACAAATGAATTTGTGGAGGCTCATTTCCTAGGTATATTTTAAATTTAAAATCTTTACTTTTTTCTCTAACTTTTCCTTTCTGTCTATCCCTGTCTCACAGTCTCTTAAGCCCCTCTGCCCCCTCTTAATCGTCTCTCTTCCCTTCTCTTTATTTATCCTCTTGCATCTAATTTGACTCTAACTCTAGCTTACTTCTTCTCCATCATTCACTCTGTTTATTTCACTATTTCTCTATTCTTAAATTTCATTGGTTATGGAGATGATAGGAAATAGAGATAGTTTGAGTAAGTTATATTGGCATTTGTAGGTGTTAAGAATGAGTTTTAGCTCTAAAGTTTAAGTTTGATTTGTATTTCTGTACCTGTGTGTTAAGAAAGGTCAAATGGAATTTTAGTTTCACTTTAAAAACGTGCTTGCATTTCTAATGAAAGTTTAAGACTGAAAAGCTAAACAAACAGGAGCAGTTGCCTAGCAATAAGAGTTCTAAAGAGGCAGGTTCCTCCCTCAGACACACACACAAGAAGAGAAACAGCAGTTTTGTTTTGGAAGCTGTTGGAGTTCAGCAGGTTTTGAACATAGCTGCCAGGCAGGAGCAGCCCAGGAGGGGACAGATAGCCAATCCCAAGCTAAAGAAAGACCCCAGAATCCAGGGGAGTGGAAGAGGGGAATGTTCAAAGCAGACTTTCTGGTTAACGGAAGGACAGGAACCTGGAACAGGTCCTGTTAAGTGAAGTTAAGAGTGGAAGGCAGAGAGAAAGGCTCAAAGCTTAAGATTTAAAGAGACAAAAGCTGCAGAAAGCAGACATAAAGCAAGAACAGCTTGCAAGAGGCAAAGTCCAAAGAGACAACTGAAGGTCTGTACCTCTTTGCTGTGGGCATGTGAAGCAATGGTGTACTATTGATGGCTGAGTCAGTGAGAGAGAGTGTGTGGAAGACAGCTTGAATTACCCAAGGAAGAGGAACATTGGAAGAAGAGTTCGAAACCTTTAGTGAACCCTTGCGGAAGGCATCTGAGAGAGACCGTCGGTGTGGGAGAAGGTTCTGAAGAGAGGTCCGGAGAGTGGAGATTAGAAACCCTCATGAGAAAGTGTGAAAAATGGAGTTCAGTGACACTGGTTGGCTCACAGTGTGACATGTGTCTGAGGGGAGTTGAGGAGAGAGCCATTGTATCCGGTTGATGTGATGCCTGGCACCTCGTTTTAGAATGTGGTGTGTCTGATCACAGGGTGCCTATCGGTACATGGACTGTGTACTTACTGTGGACATTAGACTATAAGAAAGCTTTTGTAACTTGTGTTATCTTTACAAATCTGCATATATTTGTAAACGTATAATTGTGGGTGAAGGAGTATTGTAATATAGTTCTTTTCATCTTTTTATTCATTCATGGGGTGTGGGCATCACTGGCTGGGCCAGCATTTATTGCCCATCCCTAGTTGCCCTTGAGAAGGTGCTGGTGAGCTGCCTTCTTGAACCGCTGCAGCCCATGTGGTGTAGGTACACCCACAGTGCTATTAGGGAGGGAGTTCCAGGATTTTGACCTAGTGACAGTGAAGAAACGGCAATATATTTCCAAGTCAGCATAGTGAGTGGCTTGGAGGGGAATTCAAGGTAGTGGTGTTCCCATCTATCTGCTGCCCTTGTCTTTCTAGATGGTAGTAGTCTTAGGTTTGAAAGTGCTGTCTAAGGAGCCTTGGTGAATTCCTGCAGTGCATCTTGTAGATAGTACTGCTACTGTTCATCAGTGGCAGAGGGAGTGAATGCTTGTGGTTGGTGCCAATCAAGCGGGCTGATTTGCCTTGACGGTATTAAGTTTCTTGAGTGTTTTGGGAGCTGCACTTATCCAGGCAAGTGGGGAGTATTCCATCACACTTCTGACTTGTGCCTTGTAGATGGTGGACAGGCTTTTGGGAGTCAGGAGGTGAGTTACTCGTCGCGTGATTCCTAGCCCCTGACCTGTTCTTTTAGCGACTGTATTTATATGGCTGGTCCAGTTCAGTTTCTGGTCAATGAAAACAGTCAAGATGTCAGGATATTTGGGGATTCAGTGAACATCAAGGGGGAATGGTTAGATTATCTCTCGTTGGAGATGGCCATTGCCTGACACTTGTATAGAACGAATGTTACTTGCCACTTGTCAGCCCAAGCCTGGATATTGTCCAGATCTTGCTGCATTTGGACATGGACAGCTTCAGTATCTGAGGAGTCACGAATGGTGTTGAACATTGTGCAATCATCAGCAAGCATCCCCACTTCTGACGTCATGATGGTCATTGGTGAAGCAGCTAAAGATAGTTGGGTCGAGGAAACTAGCCTGAGGAACCCCTGCAGTGATGTCCTGGAGCTGAGATGACTGACCTATATCAACCACAACAATCACCCTTTGTCTTAGGTATGACTCAAACCATGGAGAGTTTCCTCCCTGATTCCCATTGACTCCAGTTCTGCTAGGGCTCCTTGCTGCCATATTCGGTCGAATGTGGCCTTAATGTCAAGGACAGTGATTTTCACCTCACCTCAGGAATTCAGCTCTTTTGTCCATCTTTGAACCAAGGCTGTAATGAAGTCAGGAGCTGACAGCCCTGGCTGAACCCAAACTGGGCGTCATTGAGCAGGTTGTTGCTAAGCAAGTGCCACTTGATAGCACTGTCGATGGCTCCTTCCATTACTTTACTCATGATCGAGAGTATATTGATGGGGTGGTAATTGGCTGGGTTGAATTTGTCCTGCTTTTTGTGTACATTTTGGGCAACTTTCCACATAGCCGGGTAGATGCCCAGGTATATTTCTACTGGAACAGCTTGGCTAGTTTCACAGAAAGCTCTGGAGCACAAGTCTTCAGTACTATTGCCGGAATATTGTCAGGGCCCGTAGTCTTTGCAGCATGTAGTGCCTTCAGCCGTTCCTTGATGTCATGTGGAATGAATCGAATTGGATGGAGACTGGCATCTATGATGCTGGGAACCTCCGGAGGAGGCCGAGATGGATCATCCACATGGCACATCTGGCTGAAGATTGTAACAAATGCTTCAGCCTTATCTTTTGTACTGACAGACTGGGCTCCCCCATCATTGAGGGTGGGTGTACTTGTGGAGTCTCCTCCTCCAGTGAGTTGTTAAATTGTGCACCAGCGTTCACGACTGGATGTGGCAGGACTGCACAGCTTAGATATGATCCGTTGGTTGTGGGATCGCTTAGCTCTGTCAATCACTTTCTGCTTATGCTGTTTGGCACTCAAGTAGTCCTGTGTTATAGCTTCACCAGGTTTTTCATCATTTTTAGGTATGCCTGGTGCTGCTCCTGGCATGCCCTCCTGCACTCTTTATCAAACTAGGTTTGATCCCCTGGCTTGATGGTAATGGTATAGTAGGGGATATGATGAGCCATGAGATTACAGATTGTGTTTGAGTATAATTCTGCTGCTGCTGATGGCCCACAGCACCTCATGGATGCCCAGTCTTGAGTTGCTGGATCTGCTTAAGCTATCTCATTTAGCACGGTGGTAGTGCCACACGATGGAGGGTATCCTCAATGTGAAGGCGGGACTTTGGCTCCAGAAGGATTGTGCGGTCGTCACTCCTACCGATACCATCATGGATACATGCATTTACGGCAGGCAGGTTGATGAGGCTGAGGTCAAGTATGTTTTCCCTCTTGTTGGTTCCCTCACCACCTGCCATTGACCCAGTCTAGCAGTTATGTCCTTTAGGACTCGGCCAGCTCGGTCAGTAGTGGTGCTACTGAGCCACCCTTGGTGATGGACATTGAAGTCCCCAACCCAGAGTACATTCTACACTCTTGCCATCCCCAGTGCTTCCTCCAAGTGATGTTCAACATGGAGGAGTACTGATTCATCAACTGAGGGAAGATGGTACGTGGGAACCAACAGGAGGTTTCTCTGCCCATATTTGACCTGATGCCATGATACTCCATGGGATCTGGAGTCGATGTTGAGCACCCCTAGGGCAACTCCCTCCTGACTGTATACCACTGTGCCACCACCTCTGCTGGGCCGGTCCTGCCGGTGGGACAGGACATACCCAGGGATGGTGATGGTGGTGTCTGGGACATTATACGTAAGATATGATTCCATGAGGATGACTATGTCAGGCTGTTGCTTGACTAGTCTGTGAGACAGCTCTCCCAATTTTGGCACTAGTCTCCAGATATTAGTAAGGAGGACTTTGCAGGTTCGACAGGGTTGACTTTGCGGTTGTCATTTCCTAGATCAATGCCGGGTGGTCTGTCCAGTTTCATTCCTTTTTTGAGGCTTTGTAGTGGTTTGTTACAACTAAGTAGTGTGCGAGGCCATTTCAGAGGGCATTTAAGAGTCAACCACATTGCTGTCGGTCTGGATTCACATGTTGGCCAGATCAGGTAAGGATGCCAGATTTCCTTCCCTAAAGGACATTAGTGAATGAGGTGGGTTTTTGTGACAATCGACAATGGTTCATGGTCACCATTTGACTTTTAATTCCAGAGTTTTATTAAATTCAAATTCCACTATCTGCAGTAGCGGGATTTGAACCAGGGTCCCCAGAGCATTACCCTGGGTCTCTGGATTACTGTCCAATGTTTAATGTTTTGTTAAAAGTTCATTAGCTGACTCTGGTGACTCTGTTCAATGGCCACTCTCCACGTATCTAAACATTCAGATAAAAGTTAGGATCTATCAAGCTGGGTTCCACTCTGGGATCAGGCTAGTCCAGGGGTAACCTCAGCTGGAATCATACCAGAGGTAACACCATTGGAGTTGATGTTGAAGAGCTATAAGGTGTGATATTGTTTTTGTCACACTGTTACAATTTTGTATTCCCAGTAATTTGAAATGCAAAAATAACACCATCTGAAGAACAAGGCAGAAGAGAGTTGCACTGCTCCAGCAATGTTTCAGCCAAAGTCCTACAGCAATTTTTTAGAACCAAGTCAAAACTGGTATCATTTTAAACTGACAAAGAATTAAAATTTAATATACAACACATTATTTATCAACACTGCATTATGATTAATTTGGCTTCTCATTGAAAAATGTGTTTTTTCTGTACAATTCAAACTTTCTCCTGACTGCTAATATGCACCTCAAAGCTGTCAAGCTGAAATGTTTTTAGTTGCCAGCTTTCCCTAGGAATTTGAGCTCTTAAGTTAGGAGTACAGCTGCTGGGTCAGCAGTGGTGAGTAGCTTGCTAGTGACTGGCTCAGTTCCACATTGTTCAATTCCTTTGCAAACTCATTAAGCTTAATGCCCACTCCATTGCTTTCAATCTGCTCCACTATCTGTGCAACCCACGACTTCATAAAAATATAAAACTACAAATGAGAACAGTTCATTTCGCTAAGCACCAAAGCACAAACTCTGAGCCTATTTTAGCAGCAACTACAACAAAATGTATTTCATTTGAAGCCTTTACTTTAAGCACTGCTTGCAATCTGCCACCAACTCAACTCAATATAAGTAGGTCTATTTCTATTTAGTTTGTCAGAGATCAGTAGGGAAAGACATGGAGAAACTAAAGAATACCAGGTAATCTAATATTGAGGGGGCTTTATTTATAGTTTTGGTCATTAGTATTAAGGATTTACAACAATAACTTGCCTTTATATAGCACCTTTAACAATGTAAAATGTCCCAAGGTAATTAATTGATCTATATTAATATGGGAAACATTTTTTTCTAAATATGAGATTTTGACATAAACTCAAATCAGAAACTTGCAAATGCAGAGCAAAATTACACATGGGTTGCTACGCAGTAGAGAAATTCAGAACATAAAAAATAATAGGACTAATTGTAAAACAAGAATTCACAGTTATGGATAATAAATTCCTTTATATCTATATAACAATTTAAGGCTCTGCTATTCACTTCTTCCAACTTAATGCATATAATTCATTATGAGACAAAGTTACTCAGCTTTTGGAAAAATGTTTACTAATAAATGAAAGTCAGCATGGATTTGTTAAATGCAAATTGTGTTTGGCTAACTTGAGTTATTTGATGAAGTAATGGGGGTGTTGATGATGGTCATGGTATTGATGTTGTGTATGTGGACTTTGAAAAGGCATTATACAAAATACCATATAATAGACTTGTTTGAAAAATTAAAGCCTTTGGGGTTAAAGGGACGGTGGCAGCATGGCCATTAAGACCAAGAACATAAAGCAAAACATAGTGGTGAATGGTTGTTATTTTTTGGGTCTTTGAGGCTGAAGGGAAGTATACAATGGTGTTTCTAAGAGTTTGTTAACAGGACTCAGGGAATCCAACTCCCACCGGCCCACACAGGGAGCACTCAGCGTTTCCAGACAAGCATCACGATGGGCGGGCCTTAATTGGCCCACCCACGTAAAACGGCAGCGTGGCCCCAATCGGGGACACCGATCGGGTTCGTGCCCTCCCCTGAACAACCCCCCCCCCCCACCGCCCCCAACAGGGGGATAATTTTTCCCCATGTTCTCTTATCTTGAGTATAGACCTTTGATGTGGTATTTTATCTAACGCCTTTTGGAAATCCAAGCACACCACATCTACAGGTTCCCCTTGATCCACTTTGCTTGTTACTTCCTCAAAAAACTCTAATAAATTCATTAAACATGATTTCCCTTTCACAAAGCCATGTATACTCTGCCTGATCACATTATGATTTTCAAAGCATCCTTTTATAACCTCTTTAATAATGGGTTCTAGCAATATCCCTGTGACAGATGTTAGGCGAACTGGCCTCTTTTTAAAAGGAAAAAACTGCAGATGCTGGAAATCCAAAACAAAAACAAAAATACCTGGAAAAACTCAGCAGGTCTGGCAGCATCTGTGGAGGGGAGCACAGTTAATGTTTCGAGTCCGAATGACCCTTCAACAGAACTGTGCTCCCCTCCACAGATGCTGCCAGACCTGCTGAGTTTGTCCAGGTATTTTTGTTTTTGTTTTGGCCTCTTTTTATATATTCATGCATGGGATGTGGGCATTGCTGGCTAGGCCAGTATTTATTGCCCATCCCTAATTTCCCTTGTGCAGGTGGTGGTAAGCCAGCTTGTTGAACTGCTGCAGTCTATGTGGTGTAGGTACACCCACAGTGTTGTTAGGAAGGGATTTCCAGGATTTTAACCCAGCGACAATGAAGGAATAGTTATATAGGTTTTTTTCTATTCATTCATGCGATATGGGCACCACGGGCTAGGCTAGCATTTATTGCCTATCCCTAACTGTCCTTGTTCAGAGGGCATTTTTTTTTAAGATTCAACTATATTGCTGTGGTTCTGGAGTCACATGTAGGCCAGACCAGGTAAGGATGGAAGATTTCCTTCCCTAAAGGACATTAGTGAACCAGATGGGTTTTTACAACAATCGGCAATGGTTTTGTGGTCATCATCAGACTTTAATTCCAGATTTTTATTGAATTCAAATTTCCCATCTTCTGTATTGGGATTTTAACCCCGGTCCCCACCCCAGATCATTACTCTCATC
Organism: Cetorhinus maximus; assembly: GCF_964194155.1. Classification (NCBI taxonomy): domain Eukaryota; kingdom Metazoa; phylum Chordata; class Chondrichthyes; order Lamniformes; family Cetorhinidae; genus Cetorhinus; species Cetorhinus maximus. The sequence goes on from NC_135879.1 coordinate 194,625,336, forward strand.
CTCTGGAATACTAGTCCAGTGATAATATCACTATGCCACCACTTCCAAGTCAGGATGGTGTGTGGCTTGGAGGGGAACTTGCAGGTGATGGTGTTCCCAATCATCTACTGTCCTTGTCCTTCTAGGTGGTGGAGGTCGTGGGTTTGGAAGGTGCTGTTGATGGAGCCATGGTGTGTTGTAGTTTCCTGCTTTCTGTCTCCCTCCTTTCTTGAGTAAAGGTGTCACATTAACTATTTTCCAATCCACTGAGACATTTCCAGAAGTTAAGGAATTTTGGAAGATTATAACCAATTCATCTACCATCTCTGTAGCCAATTCTTTAAGACCCTAGGGTGCAGGCCATCTGCGGGCTGTCAGCCTTTACGTCTAATAGTTATCCCAGCGTCTTTTTCCTACTGATAGCGATTATTTTAAGTTTCTCCCTCCCGTTCACCCTTTGATTTTTAAATATCTTTGGGAAGTTCTCTAAGTCTTCTGTACTGAAGACAGACACAAAATACCTGTTCAATGCCTCCACCATTTCTTTGTTTTCCATGATCAATTTCCCACACTCAGTCTCTAGAGGACCAACACTAGCTTTAGTTGCTCTTTTCCTATTTAAATACTTGCAGGACCTCTTACTATTTGTTTTTGTAATACTAGTTGGCTTTCTTTCATACTTTCCCTCTTTATTTTTTTTAGTCATTTTTTGCTGGTTCTTAAAAGTTGACCAATGTTCTGACCTTCCAATAACCTTTGCATATTTGTACAGTGTTTCCTTCAATTTATTACTATCCTTAACTTGTTTATTCAGCCATGGATGATGCATCCTTCTCAAAGAGTCTTTCTTTCTTACTGGGATAAATCGTTGCTGAGAGTCATTAACTATCTCCTTAAAAGTCTGCCCCCACATCTCTACTGTCCTACCTTTTAAATTAGTTTCCCAGTTCACTTTAGCTAGCTTTGCTTTCATACTCTTATAATTACCTATATTCAGGTTTAAAACACTAGTCTAAGACCCATACTTCAGCCCTTCAACAAGAACATGAAATTCTATCATGTTATGATTGCTATCGCCTAAAGGCTCCTTTACCATGAGGTAATTGATTAAACCTGTCTCATTGCTCATTACCAGGTCTAGGATAATCTGCTCCCTGGTTGGCTTTAGAATATTCTGCACTAAGAAATTATCCTACATACACTCTATACAGCACTTTGTGCTGTATCTTATGACTCTAAGATTTATATCACTAACTCATACACGACCAAAGCTGGATCCTTTCACCTCCTTGCTAACCAGGAATTCGCTAACTTCATTTTCAATAAGGCAAAAGATTCCACGTGGGCTGCACTTGATGGTAGAGTAACCATGTAGCTACATGTTTAACAATAGAGCCTTATTAGCTTCAGGTCTCCTCATTTTAAAGCACAGTTGTTGGAATTATTCCCATGAATTGAATTGAACTTAGAGAAAGAAGTGAAAAAAGTAATATTAAGGTTGGTAGTGCACAACTTGATGGTTCCTGAGTGGGCAAATGCAATTTGAAAGTAATTGAAATATTTGAATAATAGAGCCCTTAGGTGCCAGTCTAAAGCATGTTATCCTCTGTGGTTAGCTGGGCTCATTATATCACTGTAGCTTAACAAATAATTTGAACAGATGATAAAAACATGCACTCATATCTAGGGTTCAGTGCCTACCATAATTGGATTGCAACAGGGCAAGCAGCTGAAATTCTGCAACTCCAACTAGTTGAGCCAGCTTTTGATGGAGTATTATGTATATCCATTCTATAGTAAGGAAGATATTCCTGTTGAGTTGCATTGCTTACCATGCCATTCATGACGAACTGCTGTTTGCAAGGGTTCAAATGCACATTTGGTGATAGTCTGATAGCAAACTATTTTCCTTTTGGAAAGGGAAATTTAAGGATGAATCTTAACTCACCCTCAATCTGGCAGGAATAGTGCTAATGGCAGTTCAGATGTGTGGGGAGGTTTATGGCCTGTTCCCAGCATGTTCATATGTCCACTGCAGCATTTTAACTAGCCTGAAATCAGACACAGGAAGGATGTATAACAAGAGAAGCTGGGATTAATATAAATGGCAAATATTTGGCATACAACCCATGATTTCAGTCCATTTATTCACATCATATGCCATGGCAAGAAGATCACCTTCTGGGATCAGAAACAGCCAGACCTGTGAGGGACCCCTCTACTAGAGCAATGGGCTGAATTAGAAAAAAAACTCCAGGAGCGACATCCCAGGAAAACTGTAAGTTTATTGGTTGGTGAGAAGCTATCGTTAACGAGTGTGTTTAAATAGCTTAAAACTAAAAAAAAAAAGTATTTATGAAAAAGTAGCTGCTTGGATTTCAGTAAGGAACACTAGCAATAGGGAAATAAAGTTAAATCAAGTCAAAGTGAAATAAAGTAATAGAGTAAACCAAAGTAAGATAAAGTTAGCATAAGTGTAGTAAAGTTAAGTTACTGGTAATTTATTCTACTCGTTCTACCTACTCTAAGTGTAATTAAGAGTTTTTAGAGTTATGGGATGGCAGGTCAGCTTGGCCAATTGGCGGGTACATCCTGCAGTATGTGTGAAGTCATGGATACACCATGTGTCCTTGACAAACACATCTGTAGGAAGTGTCACCAGCTGCACAAGCTTGAGCTCCGGGTTTCGTACTTTGAGTGGTGGCTGGAGTCACTGTTGTGCATCCGCGAGGCAGAGGAATACGTGGAGAGCACATTTAGAGAGGTGGTCACACCACAGGTCAGAAGCATACAGCCAGAGAGGGAATGGGTGACTGCCAGGCAGGGTTTCATCTTAAAAGGACTGGGACTGATATACTCGCAGGGAGATTTTCTAGTGCTGTTGGAGTGGTTTCAAAATAGCTTGTTAGCGGGGTGGGAACCTGAGGGCTGGCCCAAATTGGAAGAAAGTAAAGTTAGTAACAGGAAGTGGTAGTGAGACTGGAAGGCAGGAGAAACAAAGCAGAGCATTGAGTATGTCTCAAATGCAGAACAATGTCAAAAGGACAAAGTTAAGGGCACTCTACCTGAATGCGTGCAACAGGGAGGTCATGTTGGAGTTGTATAGAGCCTTGGTGAGGCCACAGCTGGAGTACTGTGTGCAGTTCTGCTCACCACATTATAGGAAGGATGTGATTGTGCTGGAGGGGGTGCGGAGGAGATTCGCCAGGATGTTGCATGGGATGAAACATTTAAGTTATGAAGAGAGGTTGGGTAGGCTTGGGTTGTTTTTGTTGGAGCAGAGAAGACTGAGGGGCAACCTGATTGAGCTGTACAAGATTATGAGGGGCATGGACAGGGTGGATAGGGAGCAGCTGTTCCCTTAGTTGAAGGGTCAGTCACGAGGGGACATGAGTTCAAGATGAGGGGCAGGAGGTTTAGGGGGGATGTGAGGAAAAACTTTTTTACCCAGAGGGTGGTGATGGTCTGGAATGCATTGCCTGGGAGGGTGGTGGAAGCGGGTTGCCTCATATCCTTTAAAAAGTACCTGGATGAGCACTTGGCATGCCATAACATTCAAGGCTATGGGCCAAGTGCTGGTAAATGGGATTAGGTAGGTAGGTCAGATATTTCTCACGTGTCAGTGCAGACTCGATGGGGCAAAGGGCCTCTTCTGCACTGTGATTCTGTGATTCAAAATAAGGTAAATGATCTAAAGGCACAAATAGAGGTAAATGGGTATGATATAGTTGCCACTACAGAAACACGGCTGCATGGTGACCAAAACTGGGAACTGAATATTCAAGGATATTCGACGTTTAGGAAGGACACACAAGAAGGAAAAGGAGGTGGATTTGCACTGATAATAAGGGATGAGATCAGTGCATTAGTAAGGGAGGATCTCAGATCAGAAGAACAATGTGTGGAATCTGTTTGGGTGGAAGTAAGAAACAGCAAAGGGCAACAGACATTGTTTATAGGCCACCAAACAGTTGTGGTAATGTGGGGCATGGTATTAATTAGGAGATGACAGAAGTACAGTAATCTTGGGTGACTTCAATCTGCATATAAATTGGGTAAACCAATTGAGCACTAATGCTGTGGAAGAGGAGTTTCTGGAGTGTGTTAGGGATGGTTTTCTAGAGCATTATGTTGAGGAGCCAACTAGAGGACAGGCTATCTTAGATCTAGTATTCTGTAATGAAAAAGGGCTAATTAATAATCTTGCTGTAAAAGAACCTTTAGGGTTGAGTGACCACAGGACAATAGAATTTTACATTATGTTTGAAAGTGAGGTAATTCATTCTGAAGCAACGTTGTTAAAGTTGAATAAAGGAAATTATGAAGGCATGAGGGACAAATTAGCTGAGGTGATTGGGAAAATAAATTAAAAGGTATGACTGTACATAGGCAATGGATAGTCTTCAAAGAACTATTACATAGCTTACAGCACCTATACACTCCTTCAATGTGCAAAAACACAAAAAAGTCAGTCAACCGTGGCTGGCAAATGAAGTTGAGGATTGTATAAGATTAAAGGAAAAGGCTTGTAAAGTTGCCAGAAGTAGCAGTAAACCTGAGGATTGGGAGGTTTTTAGAATACAACAAAGGGAGACCAAGAAACTGGTAAAGAAAGGGAGAATAGAATGTGAATGCAATCTAGCAAAAAACATAAAAATGAACTATAAAAGCTTCTGTAGGTATGTAAAAAGGAAGCATTTGGCTAAGACAAATGTGCGTCCATTGCAGGCAGAGTCAGAAAAATTCATAATGGGGAACAGAGAAATGGCAGAGAAGCTAAATTATTACTGTGTCTGTTTTCACTGAGGAAGGTACAAGAAATCTCCCTCAGTTAGAGATCCAAGGGACTATGGAGAATGAGGAGTTGAAGGAAATTAGTGTAAGCAAGAAGGTTGTTTTGGAAAAATTAATGGGGCTGAAAGTTGATATGTCCCCAGGATCTAATATTCTGCATCCCAGAGTGTTGAAAGAGGTTGCTATAGGGATAGTGGGTGCATTGGTAATCATTTTCCAAAATTCTACAGATTCCGGAATGGTTCCTGAAGGCTGGAAGGTAGCAAATGTCACCCCACTACTTAAGAAGGGAGGGAGAGAGAAAACAGGGAACTACAGACCTGTTAGCCTTACCTCAGTGGTAGGGAAAATGCTAGAATCTATTATAAAGGATGTGATAAATGGATGCTTGGATAATCATGATCTGATTGGGCATCGTCAGCATGGATTTGCGAATGGGAAATCATGTTTGACAAACTTGAAATTTTTTGATGATGTTACTAACAAGATTGATAATGGAGAGTCGATAGGCGTAGTATACTTGAATTTTCAGAAGGTTTTTGATAAAGTCCCCCACGGGAGGTTGATTAGAAAAATAAAAGCACATGAGATAGAAGGCAACATACTGGCATGGGTTAAGGATTGGATAACAGGCAGAAAACAGAGAGTAGGAATAAACAGGCCATTCTTGTGTTGGCAGGCTGTGACTAGTGACTAGTGACTATGACCGGCTCTGCAAGGAGTGAAGACAATTCAGAGCTGAAGTCCCAGTCAAGAGTATCTTTTCTGTTGGGGCTCTTGGGAACTTTCAGTTCTGTGTAATTAATGACAGAGGTTGTTTTGATGTCTTCTGTCATTTTAAGATGGTTCAGGGCAACACAGGCATCTCTGCTCAGAAGGGAAAAAGGCTGGTTACAGATGACGTACATGACTTAAAAAATGTGCTTGCCACCATACCTTAATGGTTCCGGAATCATTCCTATAACCAACCGGAAGCCAGGTTCCTCCAGGCCCATAGAGTGGTGTGTCTGTCATTCGTAGCCAGAGGTCTCTCAGCCAGGGTTCCTTGCCTGAGAGGACCATAACACTGGGTCCCATGTCCAATTTAAAGTTTGTGAGAATGTCACTCACCAAAATGTCCATGTTTTAGAATGAAAATCCCTGATCTTTGACCTCACCAAAGAAGCTCTTAGTGTGGTACCTTGACCTCATGCATTGTCTTGGGATCATCTGTGGTTGTGTTAGCTTTACATAACATTCTGAAATGTCCAATGCGGTTGCAGTTAAAACACTGCTTAAATTAAAATATGTGTCAAATGATTTTAAAACATCGTCAAATTTTGCTGAGGATTCATTGATTTCTTGTTTAGCAATTATATCATCAACTATTGGACCTGCAAAATAAAGCAGTGTGTTAACCTGTTCACCTTCTGTCTCTTTATCTAAACCCAAAGCAATTATGTATCTGAGGAATCTTTTTCTCCAATGTCCCCAATTTTGTGACTGATCTGTGCCTTGGATGAGTCAGATTTTCGATCCATGGTCATTTGAATTTAAAAGTGTGTATAGCTTTAAATGCTGTTAGGAATTCCAAGATGGTATTGCTGTATGCATCTACTCAATGAGGTTTCTTGCACTTGTTGGTTTTGGTGACCTCCCGCAGTAATGGCATTCGCAATTTCTGTGTTTTAAAATGTTCAGCAGCGACTCCCTGGATTGACCATTCAGGGCCTCCCCCGTAGTATTTTTGAGTCATAAAACCACAGTTTCCCAGCTTTTGTTGGGCTTTTTAGCTGACGATTATTTTGTAATTTTTTTATCGTTCAGAGCAAGCTCAGCTGCCGCGTGGTCAGGTGCTGTCTCAGGACTCGGAGTATTCGCAGTGCATTTTAAAATGGCAATTCTCACTGCTGTTAAGTTAAAAGCTGTTTAAAATTCATTCTGGGCATGAACTTAAGTTTTTGCGCTTACCCCAGCTAGGTCTTCTGAATCTGCTCTCTTTGGATATTGAAGTTGGAATTCCACAGGATTCATTGGAGTCTTGCACTGCACTATGGAGTATTATTTCTGCCTTCTGCTTACAATCCAGCTTTGGAGCTTCCCTCAGTGCGTTTTCACTTCTGATGCTTTCAGTCAGATCAGAACGCTACTCTTTTCAATCTTCCAGGTTTTAAATTTCTTCTCCAGTCTCTGTGAGGCTCTGAGTTTTTCTTTTGGTTGTCATCATGTTTTACATATATACAGTATGAGGTCTAAGCTCCATGATTGCCTTTACACACGCCTCTGTCTAATACAAGAGTGCCCTCTAGACACGGGTCATGTGTTCCTTTACATAACAGTGTAGGGGGTACTGTACCCAGTCCAACATTAACGATTTCTATGCCAGACCCTTATACCACAATTAGGATTACACCCCAGAGGAGTTACCCTTTTTTCCTTTCTTCTGCGCAGTGGGAGGAGCTCTTAGTTGTAGGTGGTACTGGCATTTAATAAGCACATTAAATTGTAGTATACATAGGGATCATTCTAAGTTACTTAAGAAAATAATTAAAATAAGTGAACTAAATAACATAAGTAACAATGGCAGAACTGGTGTTGTGTTGCAGCTGTGGAGTACGGGATTTCCTGGGCAGGACTAACATGGCTGCAAAAAGTGTAAGCATCTAGAGGAATTCTGAATCAGGATTATTGATCTGGAATCTAAACTGCAGACACTGCACAATACCAGGGAGGGGGGATACACCTGGATACTTTGTACCAGAATAGAATAGGGTCATCAGTTTTGGTCAGCAGTAAGGGACAGGAGGGTGTGACCATGAGTGAAGCAGGTAAAGGGACTGAGCAAAAAGTAGTGGAGGAGCTTCAACCTTTGCAACTGTCAAACAGGTTTGAGGAGCTTGCAATCTGTATGGATGAAGTGAGGCCTGCAGGGTAGATGAGTAGACTGGCCATGGCACCATGGTACAGCAAGTTGTTCAAGTGAGGGGAGGAAAAAGAAATGTGGTGGTTGTAAGTGACTGATAGTATAGTCAGTGGGAATGACACTGTTCTCTGCAGGAAATAGCGAGAGTCCAGAAGGCTGAGTTGCCTCTCTAGCGCCAGGGTTTGGGACAGCTGCTCAGGGCTGGAGAGGAACTTACAGTGGGAGGGGGAGGATCCAGTCATCATTGTGCATGTAGGTATCAATGACATAGCAGGACAAGGAAAGAGGTTCTGCATAATCAGTATGTGAAGCTAGGCACCAAATTAAGAAGCAGAACCTCAATGGTAATAATCTCTGGATTATTACCTGAGTCATGTGTAAATTGGCATAGAGCAAATAAGATTAGACAAATTAATGCATGGCTCAAAGACTGGTATGAGAGAAGTGGTTTCTGGTTTATGGGGCACTGAAACTGGCACTGGGGGTAATGGGGGCTGTACCATTAGGATGGTCTACACCTGAACCGCGCTGGGACCATTGTTCTAGTGAACCACATAACTAGGGAAGTAGAGAGGGTTTTATCATTAAATGGTGGAGGCAAGGGATCAAATTTAGGAAGATGTGGTAAATCAATGAGTATAGACAAGGCAAGAGAGCAAGGTATTGATATGGGAAGCTATAAACAGACCATGACAGGAAGGGACAGAGAGTACAATTCTAAGAGTAAGGCAGCAGATAAGGCTACAGGCTACAAAAATAATAAAAGGACAAAATAAATACTCATTACCTGAATGCACATAGCATTTGAAACAAAACAGATGAACTGAAAGCACAAATATAAATAAATAATTAGGATCTGATAGCCATTACAGAGACATGGTTGCAGAATGACATAGATTGGGCCCTGAATATTGAAGAGTACATGACATTTCGGAAAGACAGGAAGCTAGGAAAAGGTGGGAGGATAGCTCTGTTAATTGAAGATGGTATTAGCATAATAAAGAGGGGTGACCTAAGTTCAGGGAACCAGGATGTAGAAGCAGTTTGGGTAAAGATGAGAAATGACAAATGCAAGAAGTCACTTGTGGGAGTGGTGTACAGGCCACTTAACAGTTACCACGTGGGGTATAAAGGAAGAAATGAAGGGAGCTTGTCAGAAAGGTATGGCAATAATCATGGGGGAATTTAATCTGCAAATAGACTAGAAAAATCAGATGGCCAAAGGTAGCCCAGATGAGAATTCATAGAATGTTTTCAGGATAGCTTCTTAGAACAGTATGTTCCGGAACCAATCAGAGAACAGACTATACTAGACCAACATTGTGATATGAGATAGGATTAATTAAGAACCTCATAGTGACGGCACCGCTAGTTAGGAGCAATCCAAATACAATTGAATATTGCATTCCGTTTGAGGGAGGGAAGAGTGGGTCTGAAACTAGTACTTTAAACTTAAATAAGGGCAATTATGAGGGCATGAAATAAGAACAGGCTAAAGTGAGCTGGAAAAGTAGGTTAAGAGGTAGGTCACTAGAGATGCAGTGGCAGACATTGAAGGGGATATTTCAGAATACATATAATGGATACATTCTAACAAGAGAGAAACATTTCAAGCTCGACATCCGTAAGAAAAAACAATATCAAACTTAAAGAAAAAGAATATAACTAGTGCAAATATAACTAGTACTTCATTTGAGAAATTTAGAACTGAAGAACATTGTGACATACTTTTGGTACTTTTAAAGTTGATTTTGAGGAAGTTTGAGCAATTTGAAAGATTGCATTATGTAGCACATTGTATTCAGGTACACAATGAGTCACCATGGTGCGCAATTGAAAAATGACACTGAAGCCATAATTGGGGACAATGGGGGAATTCATCACAAACAATGATGGCTGGTGTAATTGTGAATGAAGGCTGAACATTTGGCTGAAAGTGATTAAAATAGGAGATGAGAATAAAGCAAATGTTTTCCTCAACATGATGGGGCCAGTTGCTTCTGATGCAGTTTTTCAACAATGTTGACCGAGATACACCAATTTGATGGAACATGCTGAAATTAATGAAATTCCGTACTCATATCACGGCACAATTAAGAATGAGAGTCGTATTCCATGAAAAGAAGCAATTAATTGACAGGTGAGACTGTTGCAGATTACATTCTCAAATTAAAGAAACTCTCACAGTACTGTGGATATGGCACAAACTTAGAAGTCAAACTCAGAGATGTGTTCGTAGGAGACATAAAGGACAATAAAATTCAGGCCAAGCTTTTGAGAAAAAGCAATAATCAGATGATGCAGGAGGCCTGCAGTGAGGCCGTAGTCATGGAAATGTTAGAAAGAGATAGTTTCAAATTGCAAGGGTGTTCTTCGCCTGAGCTGGCAGGGGACGTCCACTGGATTTCAGTGAGATCCTGGCCACAGCACTAAGTTCACAGTCATGGAGTCAGAAATTTAGATATGACAATTGTCATCAAGCATTTAAATGTCCCCATTTCCAGTCAAAGTGCTTCACCTGTGGCAAAGTTAGCCATATCCAGATAGCATACAAGTGCAGAGGAAGCAGTGATGCTCCAGGTCATAGCAAAGTTCCAGGTTGCAGCCATGCATCAGATCATGGTCCTGGTAGATCTAAAGCTAGTTCAGGAGTTTGGAAATCCTCAAATGCAAATATGATTGATGTGGAAACAGAAGTTGATGTTATTGAACATTAAGATCAAGCATTGTGCTCAGTCGGGGAGCAAGGAAAACAATGCATGGATGATGAGATAATAGGGCTGAAGATAACATTTTAGTGCCCCCAGTAGAAATGAAAGCTGGATATTCACAACTTACTTTCATTGTTGATACAGCTGCAGCAGTCCTTGTTATCGCAGAAGGAGAGCACAAGGAGTCTCCAAGTCACATTCCCTTACACAAAACTGGTGTGAAGCTTACTAGTTATTCCAATAGGAGTATTCCAGTGCTAGGTCAAATTAATGTTAAGGTGGAATACAGGGATACATCCCATTATTTGCCTTTGGTAGTAGTAGGATGGAACAAAGTCTTCCTGATGAGAAGCAATTGGTTGAAGGTGAAACAGTTAAATTGGGCTGAGTTATTTACAGTTGGGATCAGTAAGATTGCATCTGATATTAAGGAAGTCCAAAGAGTACAGAAAGTAGTCATTGAGCAGGGAGGACCAAATGTTAAAATTAGCCATCTGTATGATAGTAAATATCATAAGGGGGAGATGGTGCCATAATATGAATATCAATGGACTAGTAATCTAGAGGCCTAGGCTAATGTTCTGGGGATAAAATCCCTCTATGGCAGCTGGTTGAATTCAAATTCAAGTAATAATCCAGAATTGAAAAGCTAGTCTCAGTAATGGTGACTATGAAACCATTGTTGATTGTCAGAAAAAAACCCATCTGGTTCACTAATGTCCTTTAGGGAAGGAAATCTTGCCATCCTTACCTGGTCTGGCCTACATGTAACTCCAGACCTGTAGTTGACTCTTAACTATCCTCTGAAAAGGTGTGACAAGCCACTCAGTTCAAGGACAAATAGGGAAGGGCAACAAATGCTGGCCCTGCCAGCGACATCTACTTCCCATGAAAGAATAAATTTAAAAATTCAGCAGATCATCCAAATGTGGATGTTCTTTCAAGATTTTCCTTGAAGGCTGATTCATTACCTGTGAATTACAATGCATACAGAAATGGCATGGTAGTGTCTGCTAGAGAAATTAGTGAGGAAACTCAGAAGGATGTGGTGCTCAGTAAAGCACTGAATTATGTCATGATTGGCTGGCCTATAGTGAGTGATGATGAGAAATTGCAAGAATATTTCACACACAGAAATGAACAATTGTTTGGTCGTACAGAACTTGAGTATTGCTGATAAAAGAGACATGTTGATGCTTTTTGTCTTGCACTCATCAGGACAGTTCAGGTTTCAAATAATATTTGGTAGTTAACTGTCAGTCAGCATCAACTGGTGAATTCTCCATGGCATATCCATCAGAGTCAACTTGCCAACCAATCAGCACTCTCTCCTCATACAGTATAAATTGTTGTTTTCCCCTCATATTGGTATTCTTGTGAAGTGTCCTGATGAGTGCAAGACAAAAAGCTTTGACTTATCTCTTAGTTCATTTCTATGTACTGCTGAAAAGAGTGTAGGTCAAGGCTGTCTCCTATAGGGTTTAAGAGTCATTATTCTGCCAAGATATAGAGACAGAAATTGTAAAAGGAACTTCATGAACAGCGCATACAGATAATCCACATGAAAGCAGTAGCAAGAAGCTATTTTTGGTATCCAAAGGTAGATAGAGGTATTGAAGATTTTGTGAAAAGTTGTGAAGTGTGTCTCTGAATGAGAAATGATCTAACCAAAGTTCCTCTCATCCCATATTCAAACACAAGAAAATCTTTGGAACTGGTACATGTCAATTGCTTTGAAGTGGAAAGGAAAGAATATTCCTATAGCAAGTGGGTAAATGTTGAGGTTTTGAGAAGCTGGTTTGCAATTTATGAGTTGCCAGAGGTATTGGTGTCAGATAATGGTCCCACAGTTTAGGTCAGAAGAATTTGAAATATTTCTGAGTAAGAATGGAATCAAACACACTCTAGTACTACCATATCACTCAGCATTGAATGATGCCGCAGAAAAAAAATGATGATATTTTTGTTAAATGCAATCTGGTGTTAAGGAAATACATTTTTTTTACATGTAAATTACTTTGGATGTATGGTTTTATCATATATATAGATGTTTTGATTGTGATTACAGTAAAACCAACAATGCAAACCAACCTGTTCAATTTTCAGTTTGATATTGATTTAGTCATATTGTACTCTGGGAAATTATGTACATATTCCACCTTACATTTTAATATGCAAGCTGTTTTTTAAGTTGGAGAGCAGTGTAGTATATTGGAAGATCTGAGCATTTTGTTATATTGACCTCTCTACTGCCCTCTTGGGAGGTGTAACTAAAGTTAGTTCAATAATGGCTGCCTGCAGCTGAGAATGTGTTTGGCACACTCAGTACAACGCAACATGTGAAGTGAACAACTTCCACTACCAAACTGCTTCAAAGACCACAGCTGTCAAGTAAAGTATATTACTTGCTTAAAATTGATGCACATTTAAAACCTTTAAGATACAGGATGGCTGTAGAAAGGCATCTACATTACAACATTATACCAATCATGTGTTGAATATTAATTAGCTGTAATAGGTTTGTCACAAATCTCCTCGAATTTATTTAGAAAGCATTAACATTATGAGACTTCAAAAGATTGGCCAGAATATTGGCGTTGGCATGCGGGGGCGGGCTTGACGTGCTGATGCGCAAAATGACGTGCGTCCTGACGTCATTGCACGTCATTCCGATATTGCGTTCGGCGGGGGCGCGCCGGAGGCGACTGCACGACCACCAAACTGTCAAAAGCCTACTAAGGCCATTAAGAAAGTCATTAACATCATTAACACCTCTGCCCGTCCAACCTTAAGGTTGGCAGGAAGGCGAGGAGCCCAAGTGGCCTTTACGTTTTCCAGGAAACCTCATCCGCGGGGCGGGATGAGGTTTCCTGAAGGTTTTATAAAAGTAATAAATAAATTTGGTGAACTTGACGAACATGTCCCAGCTTATGTGACACTGTCACTTGAGGGGACATGTTTAAATATTTTTTTACCTGAATTTTTAAAAACTTTTATCGCCCATTCAATCTCCCTGAGGCACGGAGCTGCCTCAGGGAGATTTCTGCGCTCTTTTGCACGCATAAGCGAAAGAGTGCTGGCCCGGACTCTCCCTCCTCCCCACGCCTGCACAGGTAGCACTGAGCACTACGGGATGTACATTATGCTGGGCAGGCCTTGGTTGGCCCACCCATGTAAGATGGCGGCGCGCAGCCGATCACGGGCGGCAATCGGCTCTGCGCCCGCCCCCACCTGCTCCCGCCCAGCCCACCTGACATAGGTAAGATTCAGCCCATTATTTCAAAAATGTAATATAAAATTAGGGGCAGAATTTTGCCCTCGTCGGGCATGCACGGCGGGCGAGCCTGAGAGCGGTCATGAAGCCAACCGCCGCCTGCCAACGGGCCCCAACATGGATTTCATGCAGGCTGGCCATTTAATGGCCAATCAATGACCAGCCAGCATGAAACGCATACTGCAGGGCTCAGCGCTGCCAAGGTGGGGACAGGGGGAGTGCAAGCGCGCAAGTGTGCACATGCGCAGGAGTGCGTGCAATAAAAGTTCCCTGAGGCACAGAAACTGCCTCAGGGAGCTTCAGAATTTTGAAAATAAAAAAATAAAAAAATGTTAATAACGGGTCCCCTCTTGTGACTGTGTCGGCATGTGGGGCCGGGCCTGACAGGCCGACACGCAAAATGACGCGAGATCCCGATATTGCGTTCGGTGACCGCGTGCTGGACTCTGTCACATGAGCAGGGACAGGTTATATATTAGTTTGAAAATTTTTAAAAAATTTTTAAATCACTGATCGAAACCTCATCCCGTCCATGGATGAGGTTTGGCAAAAAATCCAAAGGCCACTTGGCCTTTTCGCCTGCCCGCCAACCGTAAGGTTGGACGGGCAGCAAACATTTCATTTAATTAGAACTTTAATGGCCTAAATAGGCCTGTCAATCGCCGGCGGGGGCGCTGCTGACTCCCGCGCATGCCCACCGACCGAAATATCGCGCGAGTATGCAGAGACGTCGGGACGCCCGCCCGATGTCATCGTGTGTCATTTTACGCTCGTTCAGGTCGGGCACATGCCCGCCCGATGAGCACAATATTCCGCCATAGGTTTCCATGTACACTTGTTTTTATGAACATTTCAAAGGTTTGGTGCCGCTTGAGCGCATACAGATTTTGATCGTGCATAATGCTTCGTTTTACATGTTAGGTTTTAGAGAATGCAATTTGCACAATGTTTAATATATAAAGTATTCCTGCCAAGTAGAGCAAATGTTCAATGTGGTTGTTTCAGGAGAGTTCTAAGCAATTTAGTGAATAACTCATACACAGAGTAAAAGATGGAGGAACTGGGAATGTCACCGTATTATTAAATTATATATGTATATATGAAATAAGATGTGTAAAATATTGCAGTTAATTTTTGAAGTGTGAACAGTCATTTTAAAAAGTTGTTTTCTAAATGCTATATAGAAGACAGTAAATTCCTCAATTTTTTAACACTTCAAAGGTTAATACTCTACAAGGCTCTATGTCTTATGTCATGATACATAAGAGATGATTCCATGTTGAAGTTAAAGTTGGCAACTACCAAGTTAGTTGAATAGAGCACCATGCCTGCCAGTTTCTGTGTGGGTCTGAGTCATTTAAATATGCCTCTTGGACATTTTTCCTATGTGTTTGACCTATAAAATTTGGAGTGCAGCAACTTTTAAAAGGGATCAACATTTCTTTTTTTGACATGCAGGGTGAAGTAATAACATGGCTGCAGAAGTTCCCAGAACTGTGCCTTTTAGGAAGGAGATTTTATTAGTGAAGGGATGCAATTTTCAACTGCCGGCCACCCATTTCTCATTTGAAAAACATATGGTTAGCAGTTTAAAAGAAGGCGAGTGTGTGGGGACTTTGCTACCCCATTGATGCCGAAGGCTGTTGCAATTTTCATGCTGGCTGTAAATAGATGAGCATTTACTTCCAGATGGCTCCTTAAATACAAAGCACAATCACACATTTTGCCCATTTGTATCAGGCTTTGAGTAGGCTAATCGCCAATCGTACAAGGGCCAAATAAATTACTTAATCTTATTTTTGTGGTGCCTGAAATAGCAGCAGTCCTTCTTGTTGGTCTGCAGAAAATGCTGGCTTGTTGCTTCCCAAGGCAATGCTTTCCTTGGGATTACTTCCCCCATCACCCACCGCCCGCCTCCCATGCTGCCCCCTCCCCACCCCAGCTTGATTTGCCAGTGAGCTCCCTGTGAGAGCCAGTTGGCTTCCCACACTCCCCCAGAGAGTGAATTGTAGGAGGCTGCCTCTTTACTGCCTGAAGCTCACCGACGACACTTAAAGAAGATCCAAAGCGCAAATGCATAGGCTTGCTGATACTGACTTCCGGTGGAAATCAAAGGTGCACTTGAGGAAAGTGAAAATGTTGGTAGTGAAGGGAACTCTTACAGCTTTAGTCAGTTCAGGAAACTAATAGTGAGAGGAAGGAGAAGGAAGCCAACCTGGGATTGTGATTTCCATTTCCCTACGCAACAACATGCCTCCACTGCAGAAGAACATGTGGATCCAGAATTGGGCTCTTCAGTCATCTGAAGTCTTACCAAGGCTAACAGATGTCATCCTCAATTCCAATGGACCGCTAATGACGAGTCAGGTGAATGCTGTCTTCTCAGTGAAGCATGAAAGAAAATGAGAAACAAAGTCCTCTGGAATCAGGTGGAATGCCATTGTAGTGAATACTATTAGGAATCACTCTTAGGAGCATTATTAGGCCTGCACATGCAGTGAACATTTAACCCATGTCTTGCTGCCATGAAATCTGTATTGTAGCCTGTGAGATCCCATTTTGTTATATATACTGTACTGACTTTGCAGTCTGTGAGGTCTCAGGTTATTATGCTAATCTGGTACTTTCAGAGATCCCTAATAATTTCACATAATCATCAATGATGGCTTTACAGACATTGAAGAGCCTTTGGAAGTGTAGTTACTCTTATAATGTAGGAAACAGCAGCCAATTTGCATGTTACCAAAAAGAAACACTTGTGTTTATGTTGCACCTTTCACAGCCAACAGATGTCTCAAAGTGGTTTAGAGCCAATGAAGTACTTACTTTTAAAATTTAGTCATTGTTGTAATGTAGGAAATGTGGCATCCAATTTGTGCACAGCAAGCTCCCACAAATAGCAATGTGCTGATGAGCAGAAAAGATGTTTTTCCTGATGATGATTGAGCGATAAATATCAGCCAGGACACAGGGCATAACTCCCCTGCTCCTCTTTGAAATAGTGCCATGGGATCTTTTACATCCACCTGACAGGGCTGACAGTTTAATGTCTCATCTGAAAGACTACACCTACAACAGTAGAGTGCTCCCTCAGTACTGCACTGAAGTGTAGCCTTGATTTTTGTACTCAAGTCCTCGAGTGGGACTGGAAGCAAAAAGATGAGGCAGAATATATTTTATTGTAGCAATTCTAGTGCTTCTGTTAACTTAAAGTTCCTGTGCGATCTGTTTTCATGCATTGACAAAATAGCTGCTGTTATAAGGTGCTGTTGCTAAAAGCCTTGTTATTGGTACAGAAGCAGATGACACGGACAGATCGGCATCCTGGTGAGTTTTGCAATAATTATATGGCCTGCACCTCCACAGGGGCACTTTTCAGCCATTTCGGCAGGGGTTCTGCCCACCTCCTGTTGAAGTTGCAGCAAAAGATAGGGGAAAATCGCACAAAAATTCAAGGCAATAATGTTCAATTTCCTCAATTGTGGAACCTGCATACCAATCATTTTGCCAGCGCTTTCTCTGCTAATGTGTGTAAATAATAATTTGATTTATTTTTCCGCAAATATTATATACATCACTTGTTACCTTAAAAGAATACACTCAAGAGATAAAGTTCAGCCTTTTCCTTCACTTCCAATTTTACTTATCATCTCCCTTGAAAGTGTTGACTCATTCTGAGCAGGGACCTATCAGGGCCTCAGCACAGAATTACAGAGTCTTTACAGTGCAGAAGGAGGCCATTTGGCCCATTGAGTCTGTACTGGCTCTCTGAAAGAGCATTCTACCGAGCCCCACTCCCCTGCCTTATCCACGTAACCTTGCACATTCTTTCTTTTCAGATAGCAATCCAATTCTCTTTTGAATACCTCAATCGAACCTGCCTCCACCACCCTCTCTGGAAGTTCATTCCAGGCTCCAACCACCCTCTGGGCAAAAATATTTTTCCTCACCACTTATAATCTTTTTCCCAATTATGTTGAATCTGTGCCCTCTAGTTCTTGGTGCTCTCTTGAATGGGAACAGTTTCTCACTATTTACCCTGCCCATACCCCTCAGGTTCTTGAATACCTCTATCAAGTCTCCTCTCAGCCTTCTTTTCTCCAAAGAAAACAGTCCAAACATCTCCAATCTATTCCAATAGCTATGGTTCTTTATCCCTGGGATCATTCTTGTGAACCTCCTCTGTACTCTGTCTAACGCTTTCACATCCTTCCTCAAGCATGGTACTCAGAGTTGGACACAGTCCTCCAGATGAGGCCTGAATAGTGTCTTTTATTCATTAATGAGATGTGGGCTTCGCTGACTGGGGCAGCATTTATTGCCCATCCCCAGTTACCCTTGAGAAGGTGTAGGTGAGATTCTTTCTTGAACCGCTGCAGCCCATGTGGTGTAGGTACACCCACAGTGCTGCTGTTAGGAAAGGAGTTCCAGAATTTTAACCCAGCGACAGTGAAGGAACAGCGATATATTTCCAAGTCAGGATGGTGAGCGACTTGGAGGAAACTTCCAGGTGGTGGTGTTCCCATCTATGTGCTGCCCTTGTCCTTCTAGATGGTAGTGGCTGTGGGTTTGGAAGGTGCTGTCGAAGGAGCCTTGGTGAATTCCTGCAGCGCACCTTGTAGATGGTACACGCTGCTGCCACTGTGCATCGGTGGTGGAGGGACTGAATGTTTGTGGATGTGGTGCCAATCAAGCGGACCGCTTTGCCCTGGATGGTGTCAAGCTTCTTGAGTGTTGTGGAGCTGCACTAATTAAGGCAAGTAGGGAGTATTCCATCACACTCCTGGCTTGTGCCTTGTAGATGGTGGACAAGTTTTGGGGGAGTCAGGAGGTGGGTTACTCATCGCAGGATTCCTAACCTCTGACCGGTTCTGGTAGCCACAGTATTTATATGGCTAGTCCAGTTCAGTTTCTAGTCAATGGTAATCCCCAGGATGTTGATAGTGGGGAATTCAGCGATGGGTTTGCCATTGAATGTCAAGGAGCGATGGCTGGATTCTCTCTTGTTGAAGATGGTCATTGCCTAACACCTGTGTGGCGTGAATATTACTTGCCACTTGTCAGCCCAAGCCTGGATATCGTCCAGGTCTTGCTGCATTTGAACGTGGACTGCTTCATATCTGAGGAGTCATGAATGGTACTGAACATTGTGCAATCATCAGCGAACGTCCCCACTTCTGACCTTACGCTGGAAGGAAAGTCATTGATGGAGCAACTGAAGATGCTTGGGCCGAGGACACTACCCTGAGGAACTCCTGCAGTGATGTGCTGGAGTTGCGATGACTGACCTCCAACAACCACAACCATCTTCCTTTGTGCTAGGTATGACTCAAACCAGTGGAGAGTTTTCCATTGGTTCCCATTGACTCCAGTTTTGTGAGGGCTCCTTGATGACACACTCGGTCAAATGAAGCCTTGATGTCAAGGGCAGTCACTCTCACCTCACCTCGGGAGTTCATCTCTTTTGTCCATGTTTGAATCAAGGCTGTAATGAGGTCAGGAGCTGGGTGGCCTTGGCGGAATCCAAACTGGGCATCAGTGAGCAGGTTATTGCTAAGCAAGTGCCATTTGACAGCAGTGTTGATGACTTCTTCCATTACTTTATTGATGATGGAGAATAAACTGATGGAGCGCTAATTGGCCAGGTTGGATTTGTCCTGCTTTTTGTGCACAGAACATACATGGGCAATTTTCCACATAGCCGGCTAGATGCCTGTGTTGTAGCTGTATTGAAACAGCTTGGCTAGGGGCGCAGCAAAGTTTAGAGCACAAGTCTTCAGTACTATTGCCGGAACATTGTCAGGGCGCAGAGCCTTTGCAGTATCCAGTGCCTTCAGCCGTTTCTTGATATCACGTGGAGTGAATCGAATTGGCTGAAGACTGGCATCTATAATGCTGGGGACTCTGGAGGAGGCTGAGATGGATCATCCACTTGGCACTTCTGGCTGAAGATTGTAGCAAATACTTCAGCCTTATATTTTGCATTGATGTGCTGGACTCCTCCATCATTGAGGATGGGAATATCTTCGGAGCCACCTCCTCCTAGAGTGAGTTGTTTAATTGTCCACCACCATTCACGACTGGATGTGGCAGGACTGCAGAGCTTAGATCTGATCCATTGGCTGCTTTGATCCATCTGATCACTTAGCCCTGTTGATTACTTGCTGCTTATGCTGTTTGGAATGCAAATAGTCCTGTGCTTTAGCTTCACCAGGCTGACACCTCATTTTTAGATACACCTGTTGCTGCTCCTGGCATGCTCTCCTGCACTCTTCAGAGTTGATCCCCTGGCTTGATGGTAATGGTAGTGTGGGGGATATGCTGGGCCATGAGGTTGCAAATTGTGTTCGATTACAATTCTGCTGCTGCTGATGGCCCAAAGCGCCTCATGGATGCCCAATCCTGAGTTGCTAGATCTGTTCAAAATCTATTCCATTTAGCACGGTGGTAGTGCCACACAACACGATGGAGGGTATCCTCAATATGAAGGCGGGGCTTTGTCTCCACAATGTGCAGTGGTCACTCCTTCAGATACTGTCATGGACAGATGCATCTGTGGCAGGCAAGTTGGTGAAGATGAGGTCAAATATGTTTTTCCCTTTTGTTGGTTCCTTTACCACCTGCTGCAGACCCAGTCTAGCAGTTATGCCATTTAGGACCTGGCCAGCTCGGTCAGTAGTGGGGCTACCGAGCCATTCTTGGTGATGGCCATTGAAGTCTCCCACCCAGAGTACATTCTGCATCCTTGCCACCCCCAGTGCTTCTTCCAAGTGGTGTTCATGGAGGAATACTGATTCATCAGGCGAGGGAGGGTGGTCCGTGTTAATCAGAAGGAGGTTTCCTTGCCCATGTTTGATCTGATGCCATGAGACCGCAAGTGGTCAGAAGTCGACATTGAGGACTCCCTAACCGACTGCATACCACTGTGCCGCCACCTCTGCTGGGCCTGTCCTGCTGGTGGGACAGGACATATCCAGGGATGGTGATGATGGTTTCTGGACCATTACCTGTAATGTATGATTCCGTGTGGATGGCAATGTCAGGCTGTTGCTTGACTACTCTGTGAGACAGCTCTCTCAGACTGTGAGGTGTTAGTAAGGAGGACTTAGCATGGTTGGCAGCTGAGATTGTCATTGTCATTTGCAGTGCCTAGTCCAATGCCAGGAGACCCATCCATTTTCATCCATTTTTTGTGACTTTGTAGCAGTTTGTTACAACTGAGTGGCTTTTCAGAGCCATGCCATTTCAGAGGGCATGTAAGAACATATTGCTGCTGTGGGTCTGGAGTCACATCAGACCTCGGACCAGGTAAGGTCTTCCTTTCCTTACAGCAAGCAACAATGGGCCCATGGTCATCATTAATCTTTTAATTCCAGATTTTTATTGAATTCAAATTCCACCATCTGCCATGGCAGGATTTGAACACAGTTCCTCTGGATTATTAGTCCAGCAACAATACCACTACGCCATCGCTTCCCCCCTTTTATACAAGGTCAACATGACCTCCTTACTCTTGTGCTTAATGCCCCCATTAATAAAGCCGAAGATACTATATACTTTATTAACTGCTCTCCCAACATGCCCTGCCATCTTCAATCAATTATGTAAATATACACCAAGGTTTGTCTGTCCCTGCACCTCCTTTAGAGTTTCTCCTTTTATTTCTCTCCATATTCTTCCTGCTAAAATGAATCACCTCACTCTTCTCTGCATTGAATCTTATCTGCCACTTGTCTGCCCAATCCACCAACATGCCTACATCCTTTTGAAGTTCAAGACCATCCTCGTCGTAGTTGACAACATTTCCAATCTTCGTATTGTTTGCACATTTTGAAATCATGCCCTGAACATCACAGTCTAGGTCATTAAAATATATATCAGGAAGAGCAAGGGTCCCAAGACTGGCTCCTGGGGAACTCCCACTGCAAACCTTCCTCCAATCTGAAACAAACAATCATTTATCACTACTTTCTGTTTCCTGTCACTCAGCCAATTTCTTATCCAAGTGCCTACTTTCCCTTTTATTCCATAAGTTGAATTTTGCTCACAAGTCTGTTGTGTGCCACTGTATCAAATGCCTTTTAAAAATCCATGTATGCTACATCAACAGCGTTTCCTTTATCAACCTTCTCTGTTACCTCCTCAAAAAACTCCAACAAGTTAGTTATGTATGATTTTCCCTTAATGAATCCTTGCTGGCTTTACTTAATTATCCTGTACTTGTCTAAGTAACTATTGATTTTGTCCCGAACTATAGTTTCTCAGAAGTTCTCCTACCACTGAAGTCAAACCAACTGGTCTGTAGTTGCCAGCTTTATCCCTGCACCCCTTTTTGAACAAGGGTGTAATATTTGCAATTTTCCAGTCCTCTGGCACCTCCCCTAGTTCTAAGGAAGACTGGAAGATCATCACTAGCGCCTCTGCAATTTCCACTCTCATTTCCCTCAGTACCCTTGGATACATCTCAGCCGGTCCTGGTACCTTATCAATTTCAAATAAAGATAGCCTTTCGAACACCTCCTTCTTCTGAATTCTAAATGTTTCTAGTGTACTAGTTACCTCCTCTCACACCTCAGCCTGGATAGCATCTGCTTCCTTTGTTATGACAGATGCAAAGTGCTCGTTTAATACCTCCATTATTTCTCTTGCCTCCACATGTAAGTCTCCTTTTTTATGCCTAATCAGCCCTACTCTTTCTTTTACCACACTTTTATTATTTATATGATTATAGAAGACCTTGGGATTCTCTTTTATGATAGTTGCCAGTCTCTTTTCATGCTCTCTCCTTGCTTTTTTTATTAATTTTTACAGTTCCCCTCTGGCCCTTGTATATTCAGCCTGATTCTCCATTGTGTTTTCTACCTGACATCTGTCGGACATGCATTTCTTCCTTTTCATCTTCACCTCTATCTCCCTGATCATCAGGGTGCTCTGGATTTATTTGTCCTACTTTGGATGACCATTCTTCAGGTGTAGGTGTCATGGGTCATTTGACCTTCGGTAGGAGGGAGCACAGAAAAACATGACCTTGCCATCCCCTGATGCCCATGTGCACCCACTTTCTAGCAGCTGTGAAGTGATTAGGCTAAGGAAATGCAGTTTTAATTTTCCATTGACTGGCCCAGAGCTGATGAGCCTAGTTGCCATTGCTTGTCCAGTAGGGGCTCAGGATCAAAGCAGAAAATACATTGTTTGTATTGCACCCCCCTTTCATATTAGGTAATGTCTTGAGCCACATTTAGGAGATTTGTAGCAAAATGGTATATACACAATAATTATTGATGGATATTAGAAACAGATCTTAAAAAATCAAATAAAATGTGTACTTTACCAGAGCAACGATCTGTTCTGAAATCTCATTATTCAGAAAATTCAGATTAATGTTTATTGTAGCATCAAAACACCTTTCAAAGCACCATCTTTCCTATTAATAAACATGCCATTGTATCCGCAATGAGGGCCTGATGTGAAGTAGTGTCTGTCACGAGCAAGTTCTTGTTTGAAACCCTTTACAAATGTATTGAAGATACAACAGCTTGCACTGTATAACATTTGAATATAATCACCACTTTGCTTTCTATTCCACAGTGTAGCAACCAAACTTCATGGAAGAAGAGCATCAGTGTGTGCCTTGCAGGCTGTCAACATGAAAAAGAGAGAAAACATTGGCTTATAACTTAAGTAGACCAATGTTTTATTCATAGAGTCTGCACCTCCAGCAAATTAAAAGAGAAACAAAAGGTCACCAGCATGAACCCTTTCTCCTGGAGCCCATAAACCAATAACTGAGTTTTATTAAGTATCGATATCTATCTCTGACGTTGCTTAATAACATCTTATTCCCTGTTTTCTTCAGTCATCAATAATTTTCTGCATTTGTGGCCTGCTCCATCATTTTGCGCAATTGTTTTATAAGGGCCCATAAGTGTAATTTGCTTCATTTTTTTTATTTTTGGAAAATCGCACTAGCTTTCTAAAAGCAACGGCTGTCCAAGAGCCTTGTCAACCCTGGCACCCATCTGACTTATAATCTACGCTCGATATCACAGAACCAGAGACTCACATACCATCTGATGAGCTGCTGTGAAGATAGGCGCTTGCTGTAATCTCATGATGATTTGTCATTAAATGGAAAGGCAGTCTTCTGTGAATATTTCTTTTGAGGGATATTACCTTTTAGCAGCCTCTTTATTTTTAATAGCAATAGCACACTCATATTCAGTAAAAATAAACATTTTATCAACTCGGCATATTTTTCAGTGGATCAACAGAGAGTTCATCACTAGCTGGTAGTCTTGTGTTAAATTGTCACACAGTCTGTTTCAGATGGTTCTATAACATCTATTAGTGAGTGAGCAGAGGCTGATTTCTTTCTGAACGAATTGAGATCAAAAGCACTTCAATCTTTTTTTTAAACCTGCCAAATAATGCAGGCTTCAACCAGCATTTACGGTGTTATGTGCTTGGACTTTCTATAAACGTACTGCAACTCACAGTGCTATGCAAGAGAAAAAGGGCACAGAAGATTTGCAGCCCTATTTTACATGTGAGGGAGCTGCACTTGCAAGCTTTTTGGTTTGTGTTATTTAGGAAATTCAGGGTTGATGTCCTGCTGCTGGCTTAATGGATGAATTCAATATTTTTGCAGTAAGTGCCATACAGACCAGCAAGGTCCCAAATTTGATGCCTGATCTGTGCCCAGTTAGTTGATCTCAGCAGAGCATTCATGACAGTGCCACAATTTGGTGCTTGGGGTAGAGGAAAGGAAAAGATGAGTCACATCCTAGTTACTGACGATTATCCAGTGACCGCCTGCTGGAAAGCACTCATGTCAACATTGCTTGCAGACAGGATCACGGTCCAATGTAATCCTGATTGAATATTAACACTTCCTATATCTAAACTCACATGTTAATAATAGACATTTGAATTGTATTGTATTGGAGGACTCTCAGTATGAGTGAAACTCTACCCTTGTATCCAATTGTCCTGTGAACCCTATTGTACTGGAGTTGCAATTAACTCTCCCTGCTGAGTGTGAAATGGTTGGCCACAGGTGAGCTGCCTTTTTAATATCCTGTCTGGTTTTCCTTGCTATTGAGATCTACTGCTGCCTGTTTCAACAGATGAGATTGACTTATCAGTCTCCTTCAAAGCTTATTGCACAGTGCTTTCCTTTTCCTCCTAATTTAGAAATTCTAACTGAAAGTGGGACTAAGTTGAAAACATGGGTCTGGTCAGCTGGTGAAGTCCCCTGAATTACAGTTCACTTTTATTTGTCATGAGCAACAGTGTGGATGGTCAACTGGCACACATTGGGTGGATTTTACAGCCCTGTCGTGGCAGGGGTGGGGCCGTAAAATGCGGTGAGCCGTTCAAAAGTCCATTGACTTTGGTGGGATCGTAAAATCCTGCCGGCGTAAAATTTCACCCATTAGAAGGTGACCCAACTCATAAACTTGAGTGTTTCCCATTTGTAGCTTTCTTCTGTTTCTTGTTTTTGTGATTCCTGAATTAATCACAATTGCCCCATTACTCACTGATAACAAATATTGTGAAACTTTTCAGATAATACGATTCCATATCAACTGCATGTGCCTACAGTCTCAATGAAGGCTTTAAAAACCTCATAGGGACCGTTTTCCTCTGACCTTACAATTATTTCCAAGCCAATTTCAATCTTCTGGATACATTTCTTCAGCCACAGAAAAGAGTGCATATAAACCTAGCAGGCATAAAGGATTTTCCACCATTATTGTGATAACAATGTGTGATGTTGCCTGTACACAAGAAATACTAGCATTGCTAAGGCTGGTGAGACCTTTTGAAAATATAAAAACTCATCATAGGGAGTGTAATAGATTGCAAGCTAATCAAACATAGAAGTTTAGAAACATTGGGTGGAATTTCCATTCCAGGGACTAAGAGTGGTGAAGGGCTGGGTGGGAAATTGTGCCCGAAATCACGCTTGGAAGCTCATTAATTATGTTTCAGTGAGTAGCTCTCCGAATCATGTGGCGGGTCGGGCACTGGTTTGTCCGCCCCATCGTTGCCTAATGGGGTTAAAGGTCCAGGCACCATATTTAAAAGCCACCTGAACACACCTAGCAGCAGGCTGGATGTGTGCAGGAAACCTCTTGATATGGTTCCACCGAAGAAAAAGGCTGCTCTGAGGTTGAGCAATGACTCACTTGAGGCCCTCACCCATGGAGTCCACCAGCACCCTCTACCTCTACCTGAGATATGGCTCCAGGAGGACCACCAACCTCACCTTGCCAGCCTGAGAGGCGGTTGCAAGGGAGGTCAGCTCGTTGGGCACCCACCCAAGAAACACCACTAGTACAGGAAGAAGATGAATGATCTCATCTGCTCCACCAGGGTAAGTCAATCTTCAGCTTATTCCAATCTCACACTTTCATAATGGCATCATGCACTCAAAGGGTTACACTACTCAGGGATCGCACACAATATTAGCGTGGGACACATCAGCACTGATTGTCTCATGGACACCTTAACATCACCAGCATCTCATCTATTATGCTGCACAAACTCCATTCTCAGGCCTTACTGGGAGGGCTCAGCACACACAGGGGGCATGCATGCTTCCCAACCTCTCCTCCATCTCTTCTCATCACATTACATTCCATTTACCTTCATGCAGGCCAAGCTCACCCCAACTGGAGGTTGATATCCCAGGTTGGAGGAGTGGAGGCAGAGGTCCAGGAGCTATCCCAGTCTGAGGAGGATGCCGCTGAGCTGGCAGGTAAAGAAAAAACTCGCTCCTGTGGGGAAGGTGAAATCAGCCACTCCCAGCAAGCCAGTATGGATGAGCCCTCCATGAGTTGATCACATCCTGATAATCACAATTTGTGACATGCAATGCTGTATTCTGTCTGTTTATGAACTACATCTATCTTCTCTCTCTTACAGGCACCAGCAGGCCCAGACAGAGCTCCTGAGCAACCTTAAGCCCCTGCCCCCAGGCCACGTCAGAGGAGAATACTGAAGATGCATCAGATGAAAATCCATCACTGCATTCACCTGCACTCTCCACCAGCGCAGAGACAAACATCCCGGTGGGTATAGATTAGGTTCGGGGTCATATTCTGGGGTATGCGTCACTGACATGTCTCTGCAGCAGTCGGAGGCAGTGACAGCCCAGGTCTCTGGAACTTGGAAGACTACTGGAGAACAGGTACCTGCTGAGTCTGAGTCAGACAATGAGCCTTTGCAAGTGGCCATCTCTAACATGCTGGAGGTACAACGATAGGCAGCGGAAACTCAGGTTGAGTTGCAAGAGACAGTCAACAAATTAGACTGAAGAATTGAGGAGTCCTTCCGCGTTCTGTCTGATGTACAGGCTCCGATATGCGAATGCCTCGAGACCGTCATGTGAGGGATGGTGGCCACCTCTTGGAGACCTTGTCCAGCACATCCCTGCCGGATTTGCGCTCAGACCTGCACTGCATCCTTTTCCTCATTGAGTTGGGCACGAGCCCTCGGGCACCCACAGGAAGGAGGACCAGCAGATGGACACTTCAGGGCTATCCAGCCAGGTGACTCTGAGAGTGTCCCACCGATCCCAATACCCTCTACCTGTGACCCCATCACCCCTAGCAGGCCAAGGAGCATGCAACTGCCCCACAGATAGAGACACAAAGCAGGCTGGGGTCCTCCAGGTCTCGGCCCCCTAAAGGACTCCCGCCAAAGTCATCAAAGATAAGGGGCAGAATTTTACGTCCCATGGGCGGGCGAGTGTGTGCCCGATCCGATCAGCCATAAAATAATGTAATATTTTGGTCAGAGGGTGGGAGCTGGTGCCATTAATTAAGAGGCCATTAAAAAGTCAATTGATGGTGAATTTTCCAAGCCCGTGTGATTTCGCGCTGGTCACATGGGTAAAATGGGCAGGCAGCCAGCCAACAATTTCAAATCATCCAACGGCGGGATCAAAGGTGTCAGCAGCATTTCCAGGGTCAGTAGTGGGGAGTTTGGTACATAGTTTGCTGCTGGTGGCTTATTGGTACTTGGCAGCTTCACCTCTGTTTGGGACTTCATTCTTAGTATTTCCAGGCTTCATTTCAGGACTCAACGGTTTCTCCAAGCCCTCCGGAGGATTCAGACCATGTGGACCCTCCCAAGTATCAGACAGCCTTCCGTTACCCTGGTAATGGGGATTGTGGTCTCCGCTGGTGGCACCTCCTCTGAGGAGGAAGAGAGGGGCAGAAGGGAGAATAGGCCAAGTGTTCCAATGCAGCTTCCAGGGGAGGGATCTGGAGGAGGAGAGGTGCAGGCACAAGGGGCGCAGGGCCAGCAGGAAGTCCAAGATGGAAGGGGCCGCACAAGATGTCACTATCCTGCTGCTAGGCTTTACAGGCGGAGATGCAGCTACCTCAGTATGTCCGAGGTGCAATGCTAAAGGAGCCTCTGCTTCTCAAGGGAGACAGTGACCTCCATTTGTCAGATGATTGAGCCTAAGATCAGCTCTGACTGTGTGGATGGACACCCCATGCCAGTGGATCTGAAGGTCACAGCGGCCCTCAACTCCTATGCCTCCAGCTTTTTCCAGAGGTCAGCGGGGATCAGTGTGGAGTCTCCCAATAGCTGTCCATATTGCGTAAAGTTGGTGTCAGAAACTCTGTTTAGGCGGGTACTGACCTTTATTATTTACCATACGGACAAGGCCAGCCAGGCTGAGTGAACCAGAGGCTTCACAGTTATTTCTGGGTTCCCCCACATCCAGGGTGCCATCGACTGTATACATGTGACCATCAAGGAGCCAGTGGATGAGCTGGGTACCTGCATCAACAGGAAGGAATTCCACTCCATGAACATGCAGATAGTGTGTGACCACAGGGTGCAGATCCTGCAAGTCTGTGCACAGTACCCTGGCAGCTCCCATGATGCTTACATCCTGAGACACTCCCAGGTGCCGAGGCTCTTGAGTGCTCCAGCCCGACTGGATGGATGGCTGCTGGGTGACAAGGACTATCCATTGAAAAGGTGGCTCATGTTGCCTCTCCGTCACCCAAAAACAGAGGCAGAGCAGCGTTACAATGCCAGGCATGCCTCCACAAGGGCGGTGATAGAGAGGACCATAGGTCTTCTCATGATGCGCTTCTGATGCCTGGACCATTCAGGAGGAGCACTGTAATACCCCCCCAGGGCAGGTGTCATTGATATTTGTTGCATGCTGCGCTCTCCACAATCTGGCACAGGCAAGGGAAGGGTGTGTGGCAGGCACTGGAGGAAGAGGATCTTGATGCAGCTCCACAGGCCAGAGATGATGAGTCCAGTAGTGAGTTAGAAGAGGAGCATGGTGAGGAGAACGCTGAGGGCATGGAGGCAGACCTCGGTAACCTCCAGGGAGGCAGAGACACCAGGGACACCTTAATCCAACGCTCCTTCAGCAAGGCTACCAAAGATCAGCTTCAACCTTATGCCAGGGTTGTCGCCTCCATCCCGGATGTCTGAAATGACCATTTCATTTGCACCCAAAGTCCACTCAGTGTCTGTGTAATAAAGTTACGAGCCACCCACATCCAGTATTACATACTGGTGTACCCTGCACCACATTAAGTAAGGTGAAGCATACTCAGGCCATTATGACAAAAGAAAATTTATCTCATGTTGACACTCATAACAAATTAACAGAACCTCCTCTGGTCTTCAACCCCACACCAGTTAAAATAAACAAAACATTGCACAACAGAAGATCACTCATGACCAGTCCCTCTTGTGCTCATGGTGCCTTAAACTTATGTTTGCGAGTGCTATGTCTTGGTTCTCCCCTCTCACTGATACCGGCATTGGAGACAGCTACTGACTCTGCTGTCCTGTTGGCCTTGATGACATTGGCAGTCGTCCTCTGGCCAGTGGAGCCTGTGCTGGCCCCGCCTGGGAGGGAGCGGCCAGTGCCACGGCTGGCACCTCCTCAGTCGTCGCAGCCTTATCTGATGCCACGGTCACTGGCAGAGGGGCGGAGGAGCTGCTGTCCTCATCTAGGGCATCCCGAGAGGAGCCCGCAGAGACGACAGCAGCTCGTGTGCCAACGTGAGGTCACTCTGGCCCTCCCTGCTCGCCATTGATGGATGGGCACCTAGCTGGGACTTTGAGTGCCTCATCCATCTCACGCACGGACACTGACCACCTGAGAGCAATCCCAGAAACCCCTGATTCTGCTCCCAGAGCTGTCACTCCTTGAGAGTTGCCACTCTCTCAATGGAAGAGGCAGTGCGCTAGACCATGAGGGTCACCACAGTGCTCATGCCTCCATAGTGGAGACCATGGCACACATACCCTCATGGATCTCTGCCAGATCCTCCTGGACATCTCGCTGGACATCCAGTATCTGCTGCCTAATGGATGACTTCAAAGGCTCATCATTTGCCATCAACTGAGCATCATCCTGGTCTCCAGCAGTCCTCCAAAAGCCGGAGCCCTGGGCACTCTCTGCCTCTGCCTGCACCTCAAGTGAGTGTGAAGTCCCCTCACTGCTGTGCACCAACATTCTAGCCAGTGATCTAACATTCACTGAGGTGCTGGTATCGGCGCTGGTGCCTGGTTCTGAGTGCGGGTGTGATGCAGGTGCATCTGGAGCCTGGTAGGTCTCTGGTGTCAGGGGTGGGCTTGCGGGGTCCTGTGATTCGATTTGTGGTTGTAAACCTAAGGGGAAACAACAACATGTTATTAGTTACAGTCATCACACTGTCATTGTGCATGCCAGTCGCCCTGGTGAGACCATAGAGATCTGCATCATGGTGCCATCATCTTTCGATGATCAATGGGGAACCAAGTTTTGAGGCCACCATCAACGATGAGACTACTCAAGAATGTTTGCAGCATCTGCAACTCTCACCTCTGTGCACTGCGCTTTTACCTTCGCCTAACACCCCAGCCTCTCCGCGGCTTGTTGACCAAGGTGCGGGGTACCCCTCCAGCTCCAAGGCGTCCAGCTCATATCTGGAAAGGTTAACTGGGCCTCCTCCGGTCTGCGACCTTTCAATGTTGTTATGGGACATCTACTCCTTAAAGGACAGAGGAGCATTGATTAGTCCACTCTCTACCTGCAGCGCCAATGCAGCCTGACCAACCCCAGCTGAGGAGTACCTTGCAGGGCACATCTGAGTCGTGACCCTCGAGCTGCAAGGCACTCAGTCCAAGCAGCCAGGGCTCACCTCCTTGGACAGCTCCAGTGTCACTGAGATTTGGCACTCAGACTCTAACACCCCAGAGCTCCACGGGGTGGGGGGGACGCCACCAGACCTTAACACTTCACCACACTGATCCAAACCAACATGGTACTCACCCTTCCCGAGTGTAGCAGGCCGTTAAACCTCTTACGGCACTGGACCCAGGTGGCGCACCACATCATGGCCACGGACCTGCACTGCCACCTCCTCCCCAGTTAGGTGTGGTGGCCTCCTCCTTCCATCCCTGAGGACAAGACAGTCCCTCCTGGCAGCCACCTCCTCCAGGAGGCACTCATCAGAAAACTAGGGGCCCAGTGCCCACCTGACCTGCCCTCCCGCCTGGCGTCTGCAGCCGCATTACTCTCCGTAATTTATACCCACCTGCTGACAACACCGGAAGTGTACTCCTCGCCGGCAGCCTTCCAGGGCCTGACTGTGCTGGTTTTAAACCGGCCCCCCGGGGCGCCATTGGACCCAGTGGCCGACAAGCCTCCATCCCCACTGCTGCTTGCCGACCATTGGGAAGCCGCCATTCATGCTCAGCCGGCCTTAATTGTCCCACCAGCGTGAAATTGTGGTCGGGGGCCGATCGCGGGCGGCGCGGCCTGTTTCCCGGCCGCTCCCAGGCTTGCCGACCAAGCCTACCCATCGACCTCAAAACTGTGCCCAACAGGACATAGCAGTCAACAAGCTTCCTCCACCTCTGCGGCGACAGTCGGGGATTCACCAAGACATAGCGGTTGGGTTAGGGAAATTTACGAAACTTTGATATGCCTTCTGGGTCACAGGCCTTCAATCGCTGTATATATCATACACCTCTGTAAATACATTTACTGTTCATGAGAATGGTCACGTTATTTGAAAGCGTCGTGCATATACATCTCTGTGCCCTCTTATTGCGAGGGTGAGCCATGTTCCCATTCAGTGATCACCGCCCTTTGTGAGCCTCACCTTCATGTGATGTGTAGCTGAATCATGATAGTTACTCGACTCTTGTGTTATGTCAGCGAAATGTGTCAAACTCTTTATATAAATGTTTGCAAAATTCGTTAGTAACCTCTACTCCTTACAAGACAACATGGAGTTAGCGCTCACTAGCCTTGGAGGGTAGCTGCAGTGGTCCCTCAAAATGAAACCGCTGTCTTCATTGGTAGTATCAAAGCACAAGATTTGCAACCATGATGGTCTTTTCAACCATGCGCGCATCTCAGTATCCACTGAAAGTTTCTCATTAAGGTGGCAGCGATTGCTTCAAGTCCTTGGACGCAGTGTTTGCGTTGTTTTGCTGACTTTCACTTTCTAGAGCGCACTTTCTAGAGTCAGTGTTCGCCACTGACCTTTCTAAATATTAGGGCCCGAATCACGAGGGTTGAAGGTGCAAGTCCGAATGCTCAACTTCTTTTGATGTCACTGGTTTCAGTGCACTGGAAAAGCAGTAAGGGACAGAAGGAATGTGGCCATGTCCCGTTGTCTGCTGCCATGAAAATGTAATATATCTGCTCCTTTCCTGTTTTTGGAAATGATATAGTAAAATCTTTATTATCCAGCATGCACGGGGAATAGCTGGTGAATCAAAAATTATGGTTAACAGAGAGTTCCAGTTGCCAATGGAATATGGGGCGCAATGCATGAACTAATATGCAAGTACTCAGGAAGTAAAGAACAACGTTCTTTTTACTTCTAATCTCCAACAGTACATTAAAACTTAAATTAAAGTATAAAATAATACAGTATATAGGTATGGGCTCCAGATAATTCGTAATTGTTCCCAGTTGGTAGTGTAATGTTACGTATTAAGGGATCATCCAAAATTCTGGTGAGTAAAGAATGAGTAGAGGTGATGTGAAATAACTTTTAAATGGCCTTGCTTTTATATTCCCAGGGTATCTAGATTCGAGTTCCCCACCCTCATTTTAAATGGAACAACACCATCTCTCACACTTTGACAAAATCTTTATTGCTATTTCAGATGTTATAAGCTGTTTTACTTTCAAAATCAACTATGTTAATGAGATCAGTGGCATTTATTTATCCTTCATTTTCTCTTCGATATTGTGGATTGTGAAATGTTATTTTTTAATGGTCTTTCCATCCTGAACCTGGTCTGTCTTCAAGCAATTTCCATTTACATCATAATTATTGTAATCCTATCCAGCAGCAAGAAGTTAAATAATTTTCCTGAAACTTATAGTAAAGATACTTCATAGAGGTTGTCGCAGTCTGGTAGTTCTTTGGTGTCTCTGTGATGAGAACTTCATTGCAGCCTAGGCATTCTTTGTTTATGTGTATATCATATTTGAGTGATGCATTATGCTTATTTTCATTATAGCCTGGAAATTATTGTGTAAAATAATCTGAAAAGAATTTAAAATAAGCAAGATAATGGGCTGGATTTTACCAGCAGTCCAGTGTTTGGGTTGGCAGCAGAGGCCTGTAAAAGGACGAGGGAATATTGGGGGGTGGAATGCTCATCATCCTCCAGCCATCACAGCATTTCACCAGTGGCGGGGAAGGTAAAGAGCAAAACAAAAACAAAAATACCTGGAAAAGCTCAGCAGGGCTGACAGCATCTGCGGAGAGGAACGCAGTTAACGTTTCGAGTCCATATGACTCTTCAACAGAACTGCTGAAGAGTCATACGGACTCGAAACGTTAACTGTGTTCCTCTCCGCAGATGCTGTCAGACCTGCTGAGCTTTTCCAGGTATTTTTGTTTTTGTTTTGGATTTCCAGCATCCGCAGTTTTTTACTTTTATGTTAAGGTAAAGAACAACCCTTCTGACCAGAGACCATTTGCACCATTTAAGTGGCCAACTAAGGACCTCTTCCAGTGGCAGGTGGGACCTTCACTGCATGTGAAGACCGACTGGCAAAACCTGTCTACTTCCCTGCGGGCTCGTGGGGCGTGGGCGCGAGGTGGTGTTGGGCTCTGAATCAGGCACTCTGTGGCCGATGGAGAACCACCAGTGGTGATGGCTGCCCCTGCAGCAATGTCAAACCCCGCACACACCATCCCCCTAGGGCCTGCCTGACTGACCCTACCAATACCCCACTTAGCTTGTTTTGAGGGCAGCGTCTATAGCTGTGTCCTCACAGCTGGGTGCAATCCAAGCAGTGGCCATGGCTCCCTGTGGCGCTGCTGAGACTGAAGTGCTGCTGGCCCTCCAGTTGACTGGCAACTCTTGGGGATGGGCTCCTGTCATTTAAAGGGACAGGGACATTGGATTCACAATGGCCCTAAAATTCAGCTGGGTATTCCTGAAAAGGGTCAAGGTGGAGATGCTCCCAGCTTTCCGGCTTGTCATTGGGGTGCCTGCCACCCCAACATAACCCAGCCCACTGTGTGCATTTAAATAGTAGAAAGAGGAATTTGATAGTAATGCATTAAGGGGTTTTACAATAATATTGCACAATGTACCTTCCAGCCCTGTGTCTCCAACCTTGCTGAACATTTGTACAGTTATTTTGTCAGATGCTGCAGCTTTTACTATCTTTTGGGTTGCAAGATTTCTTCAATTCAAATGGCACCTTAAGCCTGAAGCAGTCATTGTTTCTTTATCTTGAGCCTTTAGTTTTTCTTGTAGCTCAAGTGGAACCTATTTTCAGTGTTCAGCCCACTGTTATATGATATCCTGTCTATACTCAAAGTCAATCCTTGCTTGTCTTTTTACAGAGAATGACCTTTG
The DNA here is from genome assembly GCF_964194155.1 of Cetorhinus maximus. Classification (NCBI taxonomy): domain Eukaryota; kingdom Metazoa; phylum Chordata; class Chondrichthyes; order Lamniformes; family Cetorhinidae; genus Cetorhinus; species Cetorhinus maximus. The sequence continues at coordinate 194,659,873 of NC_135879.1, forward strand.
TCTTTCTCTGACTGATAGAAGTTTTGTTATCTTGTAGCATAGCCTTGAAGCTCCATCTGCTTCCTCTGTTTCTTCAACTTTACTTTCTATCCAGTTTCTTTTGTAATTTCTGTACTTTCTTTGACATTTTCTTGTTTTTCATGGATTCTGGCACCTTTCAGTCTCCAATTTTAGTCTCTTCCATTCTTCTAACCACTTCCACATTCTATTAAGGACGTTTTTGACCTTTTCTGTAACAAATAGCTCCCACGGTTGCCTTATTTGTCTGTATGACAGGTTTGACCCCTTTGTAGCAGTGTTGGGATAGATCTGTTTTGAAATAGAATACACAACAACAGAACTGTTTGGTTTAACCCATCAAAGAGACAAAGCTGTATGTAATATGAATTTGATAACCTTCTGAGAAGAAATTATGGAGGTTATTGGTAAAGGAAATGTTGCCTTTATTGTTGTTATGGGTTTTCAAAAAGACAATTGATTAGTATTTTTTTATTCTTTCGTGGGATGTGGGCGTCACTGGCTAGGCCAACATTTATTGCCTAACCCTAATTGAGAATGTGGTGGTGAGCCGCCTTCTTGAACCATTGTAGCCCATGTGGTGTCGGAACACGCAGAGTGATGTTAGGATGGGAGTTCAAGAATTTTGACCCAGCGACAGTGAAGGAACGATGATATTGTTCTAAGTCCAGATGGCGTGTGGCTTGGAGGGGAACTGGCAGGTGGTGATGTTCCAATGCATCTGCTACCCTTGTTCTTCTAGAGGTCATGGATTTGGAAAGTGCTGCGAAAGATCCTTTGTGAGTTGCTACAGTGCATCTTGTAGATGGTGCACACTGCTGCCACTGTATGTCGGTGGTGGAGGGGGTGAATGTTGAAGGTGGTGCATGGGGTGCCAATCAAGTGGGCTGCTTTATCCTGGATGGTGTCAAGCTTCTTGAGTGTTGTTGGAGCTGCACTCATCCAGGCAAGCGGAGAGTATTCTATCACACTCCCGACTTGTGCCTTGTGGATGGTGGACAGGCTTTGGGGAGTCAAGAGGTGAATTCTTACCGTAGAATTCCCAATCTCTGACCTACTCTTGTAACCACAAGTCAATAATAAGGTTGCCAAATTTGGTATGAATTTACCATAGTAATTCACTGGACCCAAAAGAAATCTGAGCTCAGAGATATTCTGAGTCTGTGGCGCATTTCTTATCGCTTGAACCTTACTCTTGGTAGGATATAATCCATCTTTGTCTACCTTGTGGCCTAAATACTCCTTATATTTCTGTAACATTTCACATTTATGTGCACTTGCCCGAAATCCATGCCTTATGTTGGGGCACCTCTTTCAGTCTGTTATCATGGGGTTTACCTGTTTGGAGCTGAAATAGCTATGTCATCCAAATAGCAGTTTACTCGCTGAATTCCTTGCAAAATTTGATTTATCACCCCTAGGAAAATTCAGGGGGCTGAAGAAACACTATATGGCAGCCTGTGAAACTGAAATAGTCCCATGTTTAATATTAATTTAGTAATTAAATTTATAATTAAATTACTGATAGTCAATTGTGACTTAGACTCATTGTCTAACTCAAGTTGCAGATAGGCATTTGTCAGATCTAATTTGAAAAACCTGGCCTCCTGACAACATGGTGAACAGATCCTCCAAATTTGGCAAAGTATTGGGTGGTTTACATTCCAGTACCAAACCTGCAATTACCTTTAATCACCACATATTCATTCTTTTCATTTATTCTTTCATAGGATGCAGGTGTTTCTGATTGAAACTTACAGAATACTGAAAGGCCTGGATAGAGTGGATGTGGGGAAGATGTTTCCATTAGTAGGAGAGACTAGGACCTGAGGGCACAGCCTCAGAGTAAAGGGAAGACCTTTTAGAACAGAGATGAGGAGAAACTTCTTTAGCCAGAGAGTGGTGAACCTATGGAACTCATTGCCACAGAAGGCTGTGGAGGCCAGGTCATTGAGTGTATTTAAGACTGAGATAGATAGGTTCTTGATTGGTAAGGGGATCAAAGGTTACGGGGAGAAGGCGGGAGAATGGGGTTGAGAAACTTATCAGCCATGATTGAATGGCGGAGCAGACTCGATGGGCCGAATGGCCTAATTTCTGCTCCTATGTCTTATGGTGTCACTAGCAAGGCCAACATTTGTTAAGCATCTGCATTTGAATTGAATGGCTTGCGAGGCTGTTTCGGAGGACAGTTAAGAGTTAACCGCATTGCTGTGGTTCCGGAATCACATGTAGGCCGGACTGGGTAAGGATGGCAGATTTCCTTCCCTATCGGGCATTAGTGACCCAGATGAGTATTTAAGACGATCGATGACAGTTGTCATGGTCACCATTACTGAGACATAGGCCAGAATTTTCTTGTCGGCGCATGGGGGTGGGCCCTTCACAACGACGTCACAGCACACCATCGCGATATTTCAGTGGGCGGGCAGGCGATGATCTCCGATGTGCGCCCGCCATTAATTAATGGGCAGCTTAAGGCCCTTGAGGCAGCAATTGACGCTGATTTTTGGGGCCGTGTGATCTTCAGGTCGTCGCACGGGCGCAACAGGCAGGCAGGATAAGAGAGGTGAGTGGGGTTGAGAGTGTTTTTTGTCAGACATTTAATGCTTAAAGGTACTGATACTTGCCTGTGTGAACAGAAATACTCCAAAACTCTTCACAGCTGCTTGGACAGGAGTAACAGCCTTCAGGTCAGGACTCTGAGTAAACATAATTTCTGGGGCTTTGCTGATTTCAGGAAGCCTTCCATTATCCTGGGAATGGGAGTTGTGCTCTCCACCGGAGGCACCTCCTCTGAGGAGGAAGGGAGAGCCAGAAGAGTGAGGAGGCCAGGAGTCCACATTCAGCCACCAGGGGAGCCACCTTTGAGAAGAGAGGCGCAGGCACAAAGGGCACAGGGCCAACAGGAAGTCCAAGGCGGAAGGGGCCACAGAAGACGCCACTATCCTGCTGCCAGGGTTTACAGGTGGCGAAGCAGTTACCACAATATGTCTGAGATGCAGTGCCGAAGGAGGCTCCGACTCTCAAGGGAGACAGTGGCCTCCATTTGTCAGATGAGAAGCCCTGAGATCTGCACCAACTGTGTGGATGGGCACCCCATGCCAGTGGTGTTGAAGGTCACAGCTGCCCTCAACTTCTATGCCTCCGGTTCTTTCCAGGGGTCGGTGGATGACCTTTGCAGATCCTCCCAGTCAGCTGTCCACACTTGTGTCAAACAGGTGACAGACGCTCTGTTCAGGTGTGCATTGGCTTTCATCCATTACCGCTGGGACGAGGCCAGCCAGACAGAGCGAGCCAGAGGCTTTGCAGCGAGTGCTGGCTTTCCTCGCGTTCAGGGTGCAATAGACTGCACACATGTGGCCATCAAGGCGCCAGCAGGTGAGCCCAGTGCCTTTATCAACAGGAAGGGCTTCCACTCCATGAATGTGCAGATAGTGTGTGATCACAGGATGCTGATTCTGCAAGTCTGTGCAAGGTACCCAGGCAGTTTCCACAACACTTACATCCTCAGACACTCCCTGGTGCTGAGGCTCTTCAGTGCTCCAGCCCGGCTGGATGGGTGGCTGGTGGGTGACAAGGGCTATCCCCTCAAAAGGTGGCTCATGTCGCCCCTCCGCCATCCAAGAACAGAAGCTGAGCAGCGCTACAATAGTAGCCACACCTCCACAAAGGCTGTGGTAGAGAGAACCATCGGTCTTCTCAAGATGCACTTCCTATGCCTGGACCGTTCAGGGTGCGCACTCCAATACCCCCCAGATCGTGTGTCGCTGATAGTGGTTGCATGCTGCACTCTCCGCAATCTAGCACTGGAAAGGGGCGATGGAGTGGAGGAAGAAGATGTAGACGCAGTTGCTCCGGCTGCACATGATGTGTTCAATAGTGAGTCCGAGGATGAGCACGCACAGGAGAACGCTGAGGGGGTAGACGCTGACCCGTGCATACTCCAGGGCGGCAGGGACACCCGGGAGGCTTTAATCCAAAGAACCCTCAGCTAGCCCACCACAGATGGACCTCCAACACAAGCCAGGGCTGTAGGCTCCGTACTCGATGCCTAAGAGCAACATCTGTCTTGGTAGGAACATTAACTAAGTGCCTTGTCAAGAAAGCTCAATGACAAAATAATCACTCATAACATCATGGGTTCCCGTCCACCTGCATAAGTAAGGAATCACTCTGAGCATGTTCACACATCAAAATTTAATGATTTAACAAAATGAAGCAGAAAATAAAATGAATGCAAAGGCATCACACCAAGTGGGCATCAACTAATAGTGAGGCAGCATAAAACCACCAGTGAAAAACCTGTTGTATGCTTAATGTACCTTAAGTTTACGTTCCTGGGTGCTACATCGAGGTGTACCCCCATCGCTGGCACTGGCATCTCAGACAGATCTGCTGACTCTGCTGTCCTGTTGGCCTCGATGACCTTGGCAGGCGTCCTCTGGACCGTGGAGCCTTTGCTGGCCCCGCCTGGGAGGGAGTGGCCGGTTCCACAGCTGGCATCTCCCCAGTCACCGCAGCCTCACCGGATGCCATGGTCACTGGCAGAGGGGCGGAGGAGCTGCTGCCCTCATCCAGAACGCCCTGAGAGGAGCTCGCAGAGATGGCAGGCAGCTGCTGAGCTGACGTGAGGTTGCTTCGGATCTCCCTGCTGGATGGATGGGCACTGAGCTGCAAAACTTGGTACCCAAACCATCTCCCACACTGACACTGAACCAGCTGAGGTCAATGCCACTGTGAGGGCTTGCAGGTCCAAGCGCAACTCCAGGAAGCCCTGATTGTTCTCCTGGAGGAGCCTCTGCACGAGAGTAGCCACTCTCTCCATGGAGGAAGCATGGCACTTGGCCATGAGACTCATTGCATCGGTAATGCTCTGCGTGGACTCATCCAGCATGGGCACCATTGACTCATGTATCTCCGCCAGATCCTCCCGCATACCTTGCTGCACTTCCAGCGTTCACTGCCTCACGGATGACTCCAGAGGCACATCATCAGCCACCGACCGAGCATGTGCTTGATCCCCAGCAGTCCTCTAACTACCGGTGCCATGGGCACTCTCTGTCTCCACCTGCACCTCAAGTGAGTGTGAAGTGCCCTCACCGCTGTGCCCCGGGACACTAGCCGATGATCTAATTCCCACCGAGGTGCTAGTAACTGCGCTGGTGCCTGCCTAGCAGAGATGGTGTGACGCTGGTGAGTCCATTTGTTCTGTGCCCTCAGGTGTGAGAAGTGACCCCTCTGCCTCCTCCTCCTGGCCCTGCTCCGGTGATGCTGAAAGGAAGAACAAAGACATTTGATATAGACGGGATGGTCAAATGGGCAGATAAGTGGCAGATGGAATTTAACCCTGAAAAGTGTGAGGTGATACACTTTGGAAGGAGTAATTTGACAAGGAAGTATTCAATGAACAGCATGACACTAGGAAATTCTGAAGAACAAAGGGACCTTGGCATGTTTGTCCATAGATCTCTGAAGGCAGAGGGGCATACTAGTGGGGTGGTGATAAAGGCATAGGGGACACTTGCCTTTATCAATCGAGGTATAGATTACAAAAGTAGGGAGGTCATGTTGAAGTTCTATGGAACCTTGGTGAGGCCACAGCTGGAGCACTTTGTGCAGTTCTGGTCGCCACATTATAGGAAGGATTTGATTGGAATGGAGGGGGTGAAGAGGAGATTCACCAGGATGTAGCCTGGGATGAAACATTTAAGTTATGAAGAGAAGTTGGGTGGACTTGCGTTGTTTTCGTGGGAGCAGAGAAGACTGAGGGGGCGACCTGATCGAGGTGTACAAGATTATGAGGGGCATGGACAGGGTGGCTAGGGAGCAGCTGTTCCCCTTAGTCAGTCACGAGGGGGCATAAGTTCAAGGTGAGGGGCAAGAGGTTTAGGAGGGATGTGAGGGAAAACTTTTTTACCCAGAGGGTGGTGACGGTCTGGAATGCGCTGCCTAGGAGGGTGGTGGAGGCGGGTTGCCACACATCCTTTAAAAAGTACCTGGATGAGCACTTGGCAAGTCATAGCATTCAAGGCTATGGGCCAAGTGCTGGTAAATGGGATTAGGTAGGTACGTCTGGTGTTTCTCACATGTCGGTGCAGAATCGATGGGCCGAAGGGCCTCTTCTGCACTGTGTGATTCTGTGAGTGTATCTTGTAGATGGTACACACTGCTGATAAGATATGATTCCATGAGGATGACTACGTCAGGCTGTCGCTTGACTAGTCTGTGAGACAGCTCTCCCAATTTTGGCACAAGCCCCCAGATGTTAGTAAAGAGAACTTTGCAGGTTCAACAGGGCAGTGTTTCTCGGCCTAGGTCGATGCTGAGTGACCTGTCCAGTTTCATTCTTTTTTTGAGACTTTGAAATATCTATTTGATACAACTAAGTGGCTTCCTAGGCCATTTTAGAGGGCATTTAAGAGTCAACCACATTGCTGTGTGTCTGGAGTCACATTTAGGCCAGACCCAGTAAGGGTGGCAGATTTCCTTCCCTAAAGGGAGGAAAACCAGGTGTGCTTTTACAACATTAGATGTTTTTAATTCCAGATTTTCATTGAATTCAAATTCCACCATCTGCCAGTGAGTGGGATTCAAACCCGGGTCCCCAGAACATTTCCCTGGGTCTCCGGATTACTAGTGCAGCGGCAATACCACTACGGCAACACCTCCCCATGCCTGGCATGTATGGGTGGTAAGTGGTGCCACAGATGGGATGAGGACACGACCTGCAGAGGAGATGAAAATGTGTGTGAGAGTTTGAATGGCGATGCCCATTGAGCTGGCAGTGAGTGAGATCCCTGGGAATGTCTGATGGCTTGTGAGTGTATGAGTTGAGAGTGATGAGATGGTTGACTTACCCTTGCGACACGGATGAAATCATTCATCCTTTTTCTACATTGGATGGTTGACTTATTCTGTGCAGCGTTGGCACTGACCACCACTGCCACCACTTCCCAAGCCTTTGTGGTGAGGTTGATGGACCCCCTGAGGCCAGAGAGAGGGTAAAAGACATCGCAGCAGCCCTCCATAGTGTTCAAAGGCGTTGCAGTGAGACGTCACTGAACTTTGGCGCCACCATGTCCTTGGCCTTTGGATCCATACCATGAGTGAATCAGTCCTGGGCTGCAGGCATTGAGAACTGTGCATGCAGCTGCAGTTTAAATACGGTGCCCAGAGTGAGGAAGAGTGAGGTCATGGCATGATGGGCGAATCAGAGGTCTCCCACCAGCGATACAGCATGTTTCCCACCCCTGCATAATTAATAAGGCAGGTAGCCAATGATACAGCATGAAAACCCACCTTTGCCGTTGGCCAGAAATGCACGATTTTTATGCCCGCTACCGCACCTAGTGCAATTCAAGGAAAATCCCATCCATTGTCTCTAAGGTATGATTCGGTGAGTATGACTATGTCAGACTATTGATTGACTAGTCTGTGGGAAATCTCTCCCAATTTTGGCACAAGCACCCAGATGTTAGTAAGGAGGGTTTTAGACTCATAGACGTTTATAGCACAGAAGGAGGCCAATCGGCCCATCATGTCTGTACCAGTCAACAAAGATCTGACTACACTAATCCCATTTTCCAGTGCTTGGCCCATGTAGGGCTGACAGGGCTGGGTGTGCCGTTGTCATTTCAGGTGACAATCTGAATAATAATCAACTATTATCTGCACAATATGCTGAGAGTTACGGGCACGAGGACAAGGTGAATGGAATTATTATTACTGTTCCCCTCTTCTGCCCATGACAGCGATAGTTTTATTTTCTAATTTAATTTGGTTCCCTTAGCACCCTTTCCCTCGTGTTTGCCAAACCGCGGTTTATGAGGTCCAATGTTAAAAATAACCCCACAGCAAATTCTTTAAGGTGAAACAAAATGAGGATTTATTAACACATTCAAAACCTGAGGGATGGATCACGACACATTAACACTCATGAGCATACAAAGTAGAAAGGCAGAGAAAGGAAAAGAAAGAAGTTACAAATTGTGTGTTGCGGGAAAAAAAAGGTATTGGCATTAATTCATGTGAGTAGAGTCCAATAAGTCCATGTCCAATTAAAGTTGTTTCAGGTGGCTTTGTCTGGCAGAGTTCCTAGTCTTTGTCCTAGGAACTCAGTTGAGGCAGCTGAAGGTGCAGCAAAGTATTCGTGTATTCTGGGAATTAGTTCACTCTGTAGGGAAAACACAGGATTCTTTCTGGGGATCTGACTTTGAGAGTGGTGGAGGTCAGAGGCAAGCTGTTAATCTGGAGTCCAGTTTTCCCTTCTGAGGCTAACCTTAAACCACAACTGAAGACATAATTCAAAAGTTGTATAATTAAAGCAATTCAAACATCTCAAGTCTCGGTCATGTGACAGATTAGTTTCAGGTTGAGCCATTCAGCTTACAATGCACTTTAAGGACCCCCATCAAAACCCATTGTATTTTGAGCAGGTAGCTGTGAAACCATTAGCATAACGTTGGAGATGAGGAATCACAAATACCTGTGCCTTTGTCCAGAGCTGACTGGGGTAGGTGTCTTGTCTATTAGTCCTTTGTGTTGGCTTGGCTGAAAAGTTCATACAATGCAATATTGCATTTCAGGAGGATGATAAGTTAGCCTTTGCCCATTGGAACTTAGAATCTTCCAGAACTACCAGCATGTGACCAGCTGTAGCCATTTTATCAGCCCAGTCTATTTAAAAGGAAACAGAATTTAAACAAGAGAATATAGAAGAGAAACAAAATTCTTTTAGATTTTTTTCTTCATGTCTTCTCAGCATGACACTGAGGAAGAAAGCATTAGGTTTCATTCTTTGGATCAGATGCCACTATAAACTATAGCAATATATTCTTCAGTAGCGGGAAGATTTATTTTGTCCTACTATCAGCGTGCCCATCTGTCTCTCCATGAGCATGAATGTGCCCTCTCAAAAACCATAAAAAGCACACACCTAATCAGATAGCATGGCAGTTAATTCAAAGCTTCTCCTTAAAAGAGGCTGGAGTACATTAATTTTATAACCAGGCATTTGAATTTGTTCTGTAATGTGTAAATACTTACTTCCAGAATCTGCATCAATTGCATTTTGTAGAGGAATACAAAGCTGGTTTTAAATAGTTTTTATTTTAACAATATGATAGCTAACATTGGTTCATAAACTAGATCCATTACCAGTTGCAAAATATGTTAAAATCAGGGTCTAATTCCTCCAAAACTCAAATATTTCAGTGTTGAGATGCATGCAGAGTATTCCCAAACAATGAATTGCATGACTTCGGTGCCCATATCCCGTTTCAAAAGTGTTTAAATTTGCCACCATTTGTCAGTTGATTTTGAAAGAGATTATAATGGGCACAAATTTTTTTCAAGCTTAATCAATTTACATTTGTTTGTTTTACTCCTCTTGCCCCATAATATGTCATTCCCCATTTTAGACAAATGGAGTGGACTGATGAGCTGCTGCTATGTATCTGCCTTTGTCGCTCTCATGGTCACTCAAGATCTTTCCCTTCATTAGATTTACTTTTGATAGGTCAGACTTTCAATGGAAGAATCATCTATCCATTTGAATGCACAGCAATGGAATGTAGTATATGTTCATCGCTCATGGCATTAATGGGCACAAGTTGATCTTTCATTCACTTTTTGCTCTTGAATCCAATAAATAAGGCGAGGTGGCCTATATTGATAGCTGGCTGAAAACACAAGTGAAATGGCCTGCATGGCCCAATCATGTGCCTTTTCATGTAGAGTCGGGGACTACACATTAAATATGCAAGCTTCTAGTACTACTGGCGATTGTCATTATGGGGTGGAAAGTCAAATATTACAGGCATGAAACAAAGTCAGCTAGCACTTCTTAAAGGGCAGGTACAACGTGGCTACAATCAGCTTTATTCTGAATGCTAAGATAAAAGCAAAATACTGTGGATGCTGGAAATCTGAAATAAGAACAAGTGCTGAAAACACTCAGCATTCCTGCCAGCATCTGCAGACAGAGAAATTGAGTTAACGTTTTGAGTTGAATATGACTTCCCCAGAACTGAAGGAGGGAAATGTGGTTGGCTTTATGCCTTTGAAAGAGGGGAGGTGGGGGAAGAACAAAAGGGAAGATGTGGGATAGGCTAGAGGGCGGGAGAGATTAAATGACAAAGATGTCATGGAAAAAAGACAAAAAACATTTGAGTTCAACAATTTTGGACCATGAAACCTGTCCCCCATTTTGATTCTGTTGTTTTGAAATTTGCTGATTTGAATCAGTTTTTTTAAATTTTTGATTTCAGACAGAGCTGTTCATCATTCTCGCACTTACACTCACTCTGGATAAATACTTTGTTCCTTTGTTACAATTATGACTGACTGCTCCCTTTGCCTTTGTTTCACGATGTCTTTGTTATTTAGTCTCTCCCGCCCTCTCTCCTATCCCAGACCTTCCCTTTTGTTCTTCCCCCACCTCCCTTCTTTCAACAGCACACAATCCATCACATTTCTAGCCTCCTTCAGTTCTGAAAAAGAATCATATTTGACTCGAATGTTAGCTCTGTCCCTCTCTTCACAGGTGCTGCCAGGTCTGCTGAGTATTTCCAGCGCTTTCAGTTTTTATTTCATTCTGAATGCCACACTGAAATGGTAAGCAGAAAAAATGCTGGAAGGACTGCTCAGGTACAGCCTGGAGGTGCTGGTCTTTCCACCCAACTGCAACAAGGCATTCCACTAGCTTTGTAACGACAGTTAGCAAAAGTGGCAGTACAGGTAAATGTCAGAAACATTGTTCCAATTATCTGGATGCGATGCAAAGAAAAGTTTAATGGCCTGACAGGGCGATGAAATATGGCTTCTAACTCACATTTCTCATTACTCCCCAATTAGCCCCAAATAACCTGCAGCCTAAGTGTTCACAACTCTTCCTTCTCTATAGCATCTCACCAATTCTTCTCCAATCAGTGAGCACACTTCACTGCACCTCCTTTTCCTGCTTCCACTGTGCAACTGCTGCTGTCCTCATTGTCACTTCTTTCACCTCCTCACACCTGAGCCAACTTTCATGCACCAGCGCATCCTCAAAACATTCTACTGGGCTAAAAATAACACAGCCTTCTTTCTGAGAAAATAAACTGGTAACAGGAAACAGGTGACCATTGGAAAAGGCCCAGTATCTGTGCACATCTTGTCCCCTCTTGCAAAGTCCGCAATGGACATTGTGAGCAGTGGGTAGGTACATCAGGAGAAGATGGAGAGCAAGATTCTAGTCATTTCACCTATTTTTCTTCCAACTGGTATCTTCCCTTGCAACTTGTGCATGCTTAAGGGTTGCTGTTTTTTGGTCATCAATCACTTGTCTCAACTAACCATTATCAGGTTCCATTACCTGAAGGATACCTGGTGAAACAATTTGATTTTCACAACAATCCAGCAGTTTTCATTATATTTTTCTGATTTATTTAATTGCTGCTGTCTTCAATTTATTTAATTGAAACAATTGGCTCTGGGTTTCTAGTTGAGTACTACAGCCACTATAATACCTGTATCAGGATATGGAAGCTACATTAGGGATGAGTGACAGCCAATGGTGATTACTAATTGGGTTGAGGGTAGAAATTCTGCTGGCAGTGTTGCGCAGATAGAGGCGTGACAAAATAGAATATCCACCCACCGCTTAGATCCTGTCATGGACCCATCCTGAATCCTAGGAATAAGAGAATTACCATATTAGGTGTGGGCACTCAAGTCCGTAGCGGCACAATGAGGTGCTCATACAATACAGCACATAAAGTGAACCTAACATCAGCTGGATTTGCCCAATTCCAATCAGTGTGCTGGCCCATTATCCAAGCTGGGAGTCCCGCCCTCAGCCATGCCACTTCCTACTCCTGTGCCCTAATTTGGGGCAATTGGAAACGCTGCACCTGAAAAGGCCTTTCAGGGACTTTCTATTTTTAAAAACTAATATTGAATATCTGCTAATATTTAAACATTATTAAATCAAGCTTCAATTGTTCCTAGGTAGCTTATGCCAAATGCACAGCTGAGTGTGTGAAACCCGTGGGACAGCGTCCTGAATATTGTTCACACCACATGCCAAAATTCAGTTTGAATGATAGCATGACCTAATGATACTACAAAGGCTGAAAGCAAAGCTGAAATCATCTTTGTATTGACGCTAGTTACACAGTATAACAGGTTTAAATAAGGACTACTTTGGCAGCAAATATTGCAAGATTCTAAAAGGAAGCCAAAGAGTGTGTTTTCTTTATTTGAAGGACTGTGACAATTTAACTTTTCAAACTTCTGCTTTATATTATTGGAAAAGGAGATGTGATTTTAACAAAGATGTGGACCACCAATTGATGGCAATGAAAACTTATGTTTTTTTAAAATTATAATTAGTTTCTGTATGCAATTATATAGCAATACTTTGCATCAAATAAAATAAGCTATGGGTTATTTGTCTTTAAGTGATATTTTGAAATACTTTTTCCTGCCTTTAGAAATATTGTCTAAAAATTCTGTCTGGCTTGCTGAAAGGGAAAAAAACCTCCTTTTTCATTGATGTAGCTTTAATAAGTTGATAGTTTCCAAAATATAAGACAAAATGATTGATTATATGTTTAAATAACATTTGTCAAATATCTGAATGTTTTTGCTCAATTATATTTTTCCTCTGGACTTTATTAAAAGCACATTATCAGGCATGAGCAATAAAGGAGCTACCATCGATGAACTGCAGCCATTTTAAAGTTACAATTTATGAGTGATTAAATAGAAAGAAATGCAATAGCATTTCATTTGATAGGAGATTTTCCAAGTTAATAAAAGTCATAAACGTATAATAAACTATTTCATATTCCAGCTTTCTGAGAAAGATGAGGGTACAAAGCAATAGGAAATTTTAGGCTGAGATGCAGACGTATGATATCTGGGGTGAGAAAATAACCAAGCTATCCATCATGGTCAGCCAATGGCAATAACAAACTACTGAAAGGCTGTCAGCCAGTGTGTGCTTCAAGGCATTTTCTAGCTAATATTAAACCATGGGTCTTGCTATTAATAAACTTGTGGGGCTTTAAATAAGCTATTAAAACCCTGCCAGGTATAACCTTTGCTGAAAGTATTTACTGTTTCAATTTTCTGCCATTTCATTGCCACAATGCCTTAGGTGGTATGTGGTTGAATTATACCAAACATTTTTTTCTCCTCCAAAGTGGCCACATTATAAACTACATAGTTAAATGACAATAGCCAGTACAGGGTGAATATGGGAGGCAGCAATATCCTAAGTTGGCTTTATTCGAGCATCCATCAGTATTTAGATATTATCTGTCATTATTTCATTAAGGTAATGATGGACTTTTTTGGATAGTGAAATGAATTTGAGGACAATCCTTTTAGCTGCAGCATCTGGGTTGCAATTCAAGCCAGCCAGATGGGATGTGAGCATTCTCATTTATTTTTTCTCTCTCTCTAATTCACATGCAGCTGATACAGTGCTAAGGCAAAGAAATTGACATGACATTTGTGAATTTTCACGGAAAGTTGTACAAATCCCTAGAAAATCTTGGTGGCAGTACGTTTCTGAATGTGTATTAGGAATATTTTTTCGGTCACATTTAAGATGAAAATCATATCTGTTTGGTTATACTTAGGTTAAAAATAGAATTTGGTCTTAATTTACATCGGACAGCTGTGTGTCAATTTGCTGCGTCTGTCCATTCTCAGCATCATTACACCTTATTAAGACACCTCAAACATGTTTCTGCTGTTTTGTGGCATTGACTGGAAAGAAATGGAAGATTATTTGATTTTCATTGATTATATCTTTGCTCTTACAAGTTTATTTGCGTCTGGTCCATCTGCCCTTTTTAATTTCCATAGAGATGACACTTCATCTGAGGCTACATTATCTGGTTGCAAGTACACAAAATGATACAGCTATTTCTCAAATCAGCTAGTGAATGCCTTCCTGAGAATAGTCAATTGGATGTTTTCATTTCATTCCAAGAGCTGAATTTTACAAACACCCCCTGCCAGTGTGTTTGAAAATAGAGGCTCATAAAATAAAACCGGTGGCCTTCTCACAGGCTACCAGCCCATCCACACCTGTCTTTCATGTTATGCTGGGCAGGGAAGGTGCCAGCCTTCGGTCTATTGAGGCCCTGAAGTGGCCAATTAATGGCCACTTCAAGGCCCCATTCTGCCTCCACCACTATTTTACATGCAGCAGGGGAAAGTGGCGGCAAGGCAGCCAGCTTGGCAGTTTTCACTGCATGGGTTGCTGTTGTGCAGGAATATAGGGATACCTCCTTTGGGGGGGTTCCCTGTGCCCATTGGAGGCACCCTGTCCCCCAAGGTCTTACATCCCCTTTAATCGCCCCCCCCCACCGACCCCGGTCCACTCTCACTTCCCCCTTTCACTGAGGTCTACCAGACAGGCCTATCCAAAATCCCAGAAGTAGCTTCCAAAGCTTCCAAACCCATGACCTCTACCACCTAGAAGGACAAGGGCAGTAGACAGACGGAAACACCACCACCTGCAAGTTCCCCTCCAAATCACTCACCATCCTGACTTGGAAGCATATCGCCGTTCCTTCACTGTCACTGGGTCAAAATCCTGAAACTGCCTTCTAACAGCACTGTGGGTGTACCTACACCACGTGGACTGCAGCGGTTCAAGAAGGCAGCTCACCACTACCTCCTCAAGGGCAACTAGGGGTGGGCAATAAAATGCTGGCTCGGCCAGCAAAGCCTACATCCAATGAATGTTTTTAACAAAAGCTGAAGTCTAGGCTCCATAACTTTTCTTCCTCAGAGACTGCTTGTAGTCCCAGCAGTGGCCACTGTTTAATTCTGGCACTGCTGGGACAAACAGAGCTGCTGGCCAATCTGACTGGCTGGTAGCTCTCTAGGTTGGGGCTTCCTCCCAGATGGGGACGCAAGTCCCATTCTGAATCAGTTAAGGATGCTACTAGCATATTATTGCACCTGGGCAGCTGGGTTTCGGAGAGTGAGAGTGCTGATGACTGACTTTTCGATCAGCAGGGTGGGGGGTGGTTAATACGGCTCTCCATAAAATCCAACCCTGAGGCTTACTAATTTCATAATTTTCATGATATAGAATACAATTCCAGGACCCAGAGGTGAAATTTCAGTGTTCTTGCCCACTACCCATCCAATACCTCCAAAACATTTTACAAAGGACAAAACAATTCTCTATATAATTGTAGTCATAAATGGGTGTTTCAAACATTATTGTTTTTAAAATATAATTTAAAGTACAATCTATGTTCTCCACTTTTCTCCCTTAGCTTTGCCTTCTACAGGTAAAAAGACAGCCTTTGGCTTCCATCAATGCCACCCCATAGCTAGTCTCTTTTTTTCACCCTTTCATGCATTTATTCCACATCCCTAACTGCCTTTGAGAAGTTGGTGGTAAGCCGCTTTCTTGAACCACTGCAGTCTTTGTAGTGTATGTAGCACCCATGGTGCTGTTAGGGAGCAAGTTCCAGGATTTTGACCCAGCAACAGTGAAGTTGCAAGTCAGTGTGTGGTTTTCCCATGTGCCTGCTGCCCTTGTTCTTCTCGGTTGTAGAGGTCACAGGTTTGGAAGGTGCTGTTGGATCCTTGGTGTGTTGCTGCACACTGGTACACACTGCTGCCACACTGGTTGAGGCAAACAAATATGCAAGAGTAGCCTGTATTACAGCTTCTCTAATATTTCCCTTTCCCCCTGGGTAACTACTTTCACAGTAGCTCATGTGCACACATGGCCAGATTCCATTTGATCAGCTCTATTTATACAGTCTGTTTGATTCGAGACAGTGTATTCTGGAACATTACAAGTAAACAGAAACAGAATTGCTGGAAGGGCCGAAACAAAGTGTATCTGCAAGGCCAGATATTTTTTGCAATGTAATGGAAACCTTATGGCTTTGTAGAAGAGTGATCCATCAAATCAGAGATGAAAAGGCAAATTTGTGGCATTGATTCACAGTGTTACCATTTTTGGCACTAGGAAAATGTATGGCAAAACAATCATTCCCATCAAAAATCTGACTCTGTTGGTTTCTATTAGTGCAGTAAATCTCTCAGCAAGGCTTAAAAAACACAAAATGTCAAACAGCAAAATGATTCACAGGGGTATTTTAGCTCTTAACACAAAAATGCCTTAATAAGGATCTTATAACTGTAAACCACAATATTAAATCAAAGTCCAGTTAGTAAATTCCATTTTAGAAGGTGACAATGTGGTCCATACATCCTGCTGCATGGAAGATTACAGTGACCTGGTTTTATTATAATATATATAATGATGACTCAATTGGTCAGTACACTTTCTAGTGGACAATTGAATTGTGTAGATCCTGAAGTGTTGTTCAATCCGCAGTTAGTTAGTCAAACTCTGCCAGTTTAGTGGCAAGCATCTTAAAACTAATTTCTATGCCCCTGGCTTGCTGAGATGAAAAAACAGGCAGGGTTTTGGCTCTTAATCTCGATTCAGGGGCTCCTACTGACAAGTGTGTGTGCATAATTATTGTACAAGGATAGTATTAAGCTCAGTTGTACCACAAAATTCCTAAACATTCCATAAAATTATTGAATGGGCCAAACATTCTGTGGACACTTTAAGAAGAGCAAAGTGTGCTGGATACAGTTTCCACTTGCCACTTTGCCTAGTTGTACCCTCCATCCCAAGTTGTGAAAATAGGTTAATTTACATATCGAAGACAGGCACTCTGTCACTTTGACAGTGGAACTGGAAACTGGAAAGTGCCAAAGAAAAATAGTCCAAACATGTTTTAGAATTTCTTGCAGAGAACAAAGGGATAATCTTTAAAAGATAAGTGATCTTTCAAGCATATATGGGACCTATGTTTATTCTTAACCAGGCATAACTGTCACTAGCCCTATCAGCAGGCAAGTTAGACTGAATTCCTAAGGGGAATCATTGAAGGTGGCGTGGCAGGCTGAGAAAGTGGTTAATAAAGCAAAAGCGATCCTGAGCACTATCAATAGAGGCATAGAGTACAAAAGCAAAGAAGTTGTAATGAGCCTTTATAAAACACTGGTTTGGCATCAACTGGAGTATTGTGTCCAATCACCATGCTTTAGGTGGGATACGGCGGCATTGGACAGGGTGTGGAAAAGATTTACACAAGTAGTTCCAGGAATGAAGGATTTACATTACGATGTATGTTGGTGAAGCTTAGTTTTTCCTCCTTAGAGAAGTAAAGATTGAGAAGAGGCTTGATAGTGGTATTCAAAATCATGAGGATTCTATACTGAGTAAATAGGGAGAAACTGTTCCCATTGGCAGAAGGGTTGAGAATCAGAGGGCAGTAATTTAAGGTGATTAGGGAAAGAGCCAGAGGCAAAATGAGGAAAAACTTTTTTAAACAATGAGTGGTTAGAATCTGGAAGGCATTGAGAGTGTGTTGGAAGCAGAATTCAATCGAGGCTTTCAAAAGCAAATTGGATAATTAACTAAAGAGAAAAAAAATGAGGGCTATGGGGAAAAGGCAGAAAAGGGACTAGCTGAGTAGCTCTTACAGAAAACCAGGACCAGCAAGATTGGGTGATTAGTTCTCTTCTGTGCTGTAACCATTCTATGATTCTATGATTCTAAGCTTGGTTACACTACCAGAAACAACTCCAAAGGTGACTGTGGACATAATAAAGCAAGCATAAGAAACATCTGTCCCTCCTAATCCATCATTTACGGTAGTCCTTATGTGGGACATAGACCTGGCTAATCTGCTTTCCTCACCAGAATCAACACCCTATGCAGGGATCGCACCACATTTCTGTCCTCTCCAGTTCCCAGAATTTTGAGCCAATGTTTTCATGAGTGGTGTAGAGAGATGAGTGGTGCCAAAATAATTCCTTTGTATCTGTGCAAAAGGAAGAGCTCGTATTTGGCTCATAAGGACCAAAAGAAAATTGAATTTTGTTGGAGTAAACCATCTGAACTAGGCTGTCCATTTATTGGTATTTTCAAGTATATGAGATCCTGAATGGTTTCATGATTAATGGTAGCCTGAATGTAATACTGACTAAGAACCACTGAAGCTAATGATAACACAGTTCTGGATAATTATGTGATTCCAATGTCTCAGCAAATGATGATATCAGTACACAATTGCAGTGTTGACAATTGGCATACTTTACTAACACCAGACTTCATGCATTAACACAGTTTGTTTGGAGTTGTTTACCTATTTTCATCTCTCCTTGGAACATGCTGCTTTTTCCAGCATTTTCTGTTTTAATTTGCTTTATATTTGCATTTTTCCCCAATTCCCACAAATTCATCTTTTTCCTTGTGTGAGCCTCTTCCATATTTTATAAGCAATTTATTTGCATATTCCTTTGTGATTTTTCATCTTTAGCCTTTAAAGTACACACAGGACTGAATTTTCTGGTTGGCGGGGGTGGGGGGTGGAGGTGGTGCGGAGCAGGGGCAGGCGTGGGTGGGCGCGGACCTGATCGCCGACTGCGATCGGCTCCGCGCCACCATTTTACACGGGCGGGCCAATTAAGGCAGGCCCAGTGTAATGCGCAACTCCCGAAGCAGCGGGAGTGCACTGACTGCTGAGTCCAATGGCGACCCGGTGGCCTGTTTATATGAAGCACTGGCAGCCTTTGCAAGGCTGCTCACAATGGCAAGTGGAAGGGCTCACCGGAGGCTTTCTGGTGAGCAGGCCAGTCTGGAGGGTAGGTCAGCGGAGCAGGCGCGGCTGATGATTAGGGCAGCATGGCAGGCCAGGCCGGAGGGTAGGGCGGGGAGGACAGTGTTCCCCTTATTTTTCAGATGACTGCCTTGCTGCCCTCCTCGAGGAAGTGGCAGCATGGCACAAGGTGCTGGTTCCACAGGATGGGAAGAGGAGGAGCCCCCACATGATGAAACGTGCCTGGGAGGAGGTGGTGGAAGTGGTGAGCTCCCGCAACGTGGTGCGGGGCACCTGGATCCAGTGTCACAAGTTCTTCAACGACTTGTTGCGCTCTGGCAGGGTGAGTGCCACGTTGGTATTGGTCATGTAACCCAGCAGGTCAGCTTGCCCCCCCTGCTGCCCACCCCCTCTCCCCTCGTCAAAAGTCTGAGTGCAGTGGCTGCATTGAATCATTGACGGCATTTGTCCTTTGCTGGGTGGGCCAGCAGATATTGCCCATGCTGAGGTCAGCCTGAGAGGGTGATGAAGAGATGTGTATTGCCCCCACAGCATGTGTTACACTGAGTCCCACATGACTGGTTTGGGGGCAGCCTGGAGGAGCTGCACCTAGGCGCTGTGTTTGAGCTCGAGGACATGTCGAAGTCAGGGTGATGACATGCTGGGAGGGGAACTTCAAGATGCCGTGGTAATGAACCATCTGCTGCACTCTGCACTCCACGTGCTTGTGCCTCCTTGCTATGGAAGGATATACCATGTGGTGCCTAATGTAATGTCGGCAGCATGTGCCCAAGCGGTGGTGGGGAACAAGCCTAGGGTCTTTGTGTGAGTATTCAGCAGCAGCGGGGTGAGGAGGCACTGGAGCCCTGATATATCCCACTCTGGTTGGGGTGGGCCATGCACGAAGAGAGTCCAAGTGCAATTTGCTGGGAGGAGGAGCAGCAGAGGCCCCCCTCTCACATTTGAGGGGCCTAAAGTCTCACCAGTATCACACCATTTCTGCGAGGCAGGAACCAGTGCAGATACTAGCACCTCGGTGGGAATTTGAATGATGGCTAGTGTCCTGGGGCACAGCAGTGAGGTCACCACACAGTCGCCAGAGGAGCTGGCAGAGACAGAGAGTGCCCATGGTGCCAGCAGCCAGAGGACTGCAGGGGACCAGGCACATGCTCAGCCGGTGCCTGATGATGTGTCTCTGGAGTCGTTCATGACGTAGCAGGGGCAGGAAATGCGTTCGGGTGTGCGGAAGCATCTGGGGGAGATACATGAAGCTATGCTTGGCTTGATCTACGCGGACAATCACCATAGCAATGAGCATCATGGCCGAGCGCCATGAGTCCTCCATGGAGAGGGTAGCGACCCTCGTGGAGAGGCTACTCCAGGAGACCCATCAGGGCTTTCTGGGGATGCGCTCTGACCAGCAAGCCCTCACATTGGCACTGACCTCAGCTGGTCAGGGCCAGTGTGGGAGATGGTTTGGGCATCAATTTTCCCAGCTCGGTGACTATACATCCATGGTGAGCTGGGAGGTCCGAAGCGACCTCACGTCGGCGCAGCAGTTGCCTGGCTTCGCTGTGGGCATCTCTTAGTGCACTCCGGATGAGTGCGGAAGCTCCTCCGTGCCTTTCCTAGTTGACCATAGCATCTGGTGAGTCTGCGATGACTGGGGAGATGCCAGCTGTGGAACTGGCAGCTCCCTCCCAGGCGGGACCAGCACTGGCTCCATGGACCAGAGGATGACCGCCAAGGTCATCGAGGCCAACAGGACAGCAGAGTCAGCAGCCTGTCTCAGATGCCACTCCCAGCGATGGGGCAGCACCAAGATGTAGCACCCAGAAATGAAAGCATAAGGCACCTTAGGCACACCACGGGTTTATCACTGGTGCTTTTGTATTGGCCTGAGGTCCTTATGATTTGCTTTGTTTTGTAACACTATTCTTGTTTTTGGAATAAGTTGGTTTGCTTGACATATTAAATTCAGATATGTCACCATGGCTGAGGGTGTCTCTTTTCTTCTGCATGTGTACGGTTTCCAAAACTGTAATGAGTGCTTTGTTGGACATTCAGCTTTATTAACAAGGCCCTTAGTTCCTATTCATAACTTGGCAGATTTTGCACTTAGGTGTCGAGTATCAAGCCTACAGCCCCTGGTGGTCCATCTGTGGTCTGCTAGCTGAAGGTTTGTTGGATTAAAGCCTCCTGGGTGTCCCTGCCTCCCTGCAGTATGCCCGGGTCAGCGTCTATCCCCTCAGCATTTCCCTGTGCGTGCTCATCCTTGGACTCACTGCTGGACTCATTATGTGCAGCCGCAGCCACTGCAGCGACATCTTCATCATCCACTGTGTCCCCCCTTTCCAGCGCAAGATTGTAGAGAATGCAGCATGCTACCACAATTACCGACTCACAATCCGGGGTGGGGGCGGGATACTGGAGTGCGGCCCCTGAGCGGTCCAGGCATTGGAAGGGCATCTTGAGAAGACCAATGGCTCTCTCCACCACAGCCCTTGTGGAGGTGTGGCTCCTATTGTACCACTGCTGAGCTTCTGTTCTTGGATGGCGGAGAGGTGTCATGAGTCACCTTCTGAGGGAAAAGCCCTTGTCACCCAGCAACCATCCATCCAGCCGGGCTGCAGCACTGAAGAGCCCCGGCACCTGGGAGTGTCTGAGGATGTAGGCGTCGTGGGAGCTGCCTGAGTACCTTGCACAGACTTGTAGAATCTGCATCCTGTGGTCACACACTATCTGCACGTTCATGGAGTGGAATCCCTTCCTGTTGACAAAGGCACTGGGCTCACCTACTGGCGCCTTGATGGCCACATGTGTGCAGTCGATTGCACCCTGGATGCGGGGGAAGCCAGCAATGGCCGCAAAGCCTCTGGCTCACTCTGTCTGGCTTGCCTGGCCCCAACGGAAGTCGATGAAGGTCAATGCATGACTGAACGGAGTGTCTGTAACCTGCTTGACACAAGTGTGGACAGCTGATTGGGAGACACCGCAAAGATCACCCACCGACCCCTGGAAGGAGCCAGAGGCATAGGAGTTGAGGGCAGCTGTGACCTTCAGAGCCACTGACATGGGGTGTCCACCCACACGGTTAGCTGAGATCTCAGGGCCAATCATCTGACAGATATAGTTGACTGTCTCCCTTGAGAGACGGAGCCTCCTTCAGCACTGCACCTCAGACATATTGAGGTAACTGCTTCGCCGCCTGTATACCCTGGCAGCAGGATAGTGGCGTCTTCTGCAGCCCCTTCCACCTTGGACAACCTCTTGGCCCTGCGCCCCTTGAGACTGTGCCTATCCTCCCAAAGGTGGCTCCCCTGGAGGCTGAATGTGCACTCCTGGCCTCCACCCCCTTCTAGCCCTCCCTTCCTCCTCAGAGGAGCTGCCTCCAGTGGACAGTTCAGCTCCCATTCCCAGGCTAAGGGAAGGCTTCCTGAAGCCTGCAGGCCCAGAAAAGATTCCTCACTGCAGAGTGCTGACCTGAGGCTAAGAGTCCAGAAAAAGCAGCTGATATGTGTTTTGAAGTACTGCACATCACACAGGCAAGTTTGAAAAACATTCATAAATAAATACTTGACTGTGCACATTCATAACCCCAGTGAGCCCTCTTATCCCGCCCATGGATGAGGTTTATACAAATGTGTCCTACCCGCCTGCCCATTGCGCCCATGCACCGACCCGAAGATTGCACGGGCGCTGAAAAATCGTCGTCGGTTGGTGAGTCAAGGGCCTTAAGTGGCCTGTTAATTAATGGCGGGCGCGCATCGGACATCATCGCGCGCCCGCCCAGCGAAATATCACGATGGCGCGCGGTGATGTCGGAACCCTTGCCTGACGTCACCGCGTGTCATTTTACCTGCAGATGGGCAGGGCCCGTCCCCAGGGCCCGTCCCCAGGGCCCGCCCCCGCACACCAACAGGAATATTCTGCCCACAGTGTCAGTATCTGAGCTGGTGGCTGCGATTATCAGCACGGGTGATGAGGCGGAATTGTCCCAGGTTTGCACTAAATGCGGTAGCGGTCAGGAAAAACAACGATTTACCCACCAGCCGGCGGCTTCTCACGCCATATCGTCCCAATCCTGCCACATTAATTATGCAGAAACATGCCATTTCGAGGGTGGGCTGTCTCCAATTTGCCCACCACGCCATCACCTCACCGCTCCATCATGCCGGGCACCACAGTTAAAGTTCAGCCATGCGCACCCCTCAGTGCTTCCAGCCCAGGACTGCTGCAAAGAAGACAAGGCCCCGAAAGGCAAGAAGCCTGCAGTCCCCAAGTTTAGTGACACATTCCTCGAGCACCTTTTGGACACTGTGGAGGCCCACCGTGAAGCCCTCTTCCCCCACTCTGGCCGCAGGAGGGGCAACAACATTACCACTCCAGCTTGGCAGGCAATGGCAGTGGTGATCAGTGCCAATGTTGCACAGAAGAGGTTGGCCATCCAATGCATAGAGGATAAATAATCCATGCCACCAGGTTAAGTCAACCATCTCATCACTCTAAACTCACATTCTCAAGCCCATCAAACATTCACTGGCATCTCACTCACTGCCAGCTCAAGGGACATCACCACCTGTTCTCACACACCCTCACCCATGACCACCTGACATCATCTCTTCTGGAGACTGCCTCCTCAGCCCCACCATCTTGAGACTACTTGCACAGAACAACATGTGTCCCTGGACACACCCTGGGATACCTCTGCCCCAGTACTGCCCTTGCCCTACAGCCTCTTCACTTGGCTGAGGCCACTTCTCCCCCTTCCCCAATCAAGCCCTTGCCCTGCAGCAATTGAAAAGCCACCCATGCCTCATAGCTGGCCTGGTTGGTAGAGCTGCCCGTGAGCCCTCCTAAAAGCGATGTGGTGCTGTCTGCAAAGCCTGCCGCTGATGACTGTGAATGCTGACCGAAGCAAGGTAGGCAAACAAACCTTGAAGTTCTGAACAAACTGCAGCCTTATATATGCTGTTGTGAAACATGTCAGTGTGCAATCACATCGATGTGCTCAGATGATCCAGCATGGGGGTGATTCCGGCCAGCTGGAGTTATAGTGATACGCAGGTGTATTACAGTGAGGTTCCCAATGTCTGACGACGGGAAACGCGGCCCGCCATTGACAGGCAGAGTGGATGATTGCAAACTGGTTTCACGAAGGAGGATTCAGCATGAGGATACTGCATCTCTAATGGTTTCAGCTTTGCCGCTAGTCACAACCCCAGTCTTGGCTGCTCCAATTATGGCGCCCGCTGTTTCCTCTGTCGTGGTAAGGACATTCAGCCAAGTGCTGCTCCCTCCGATTGTGTGCCACCTTGCCTTGCACAAAGGAATTCTGTCAGTGTGTGCCATGCAATCTGTTTGAGTGATGTGGCTGACATGATTGAATAGTTGGCAGTGTGTAAGCTGTGAAGTGTGTGTGTGTGTATGTGTATGTATGTGTGATACACAGTGCTAAGTGTGAGAGGATGAGGTAAAGCTTAAGAATTTTAAGTATGAGGTGAATGATGAGAGTGTGGTGCATTGAGCAGTGGCTAAGCTCATGTTGCGGTTGGGAGGTTATTGCATTTGAAGATACATTCACTGGCTTTGGCCTTGTGACATCATTGAACTTTTTGCAGCACTACTTCCAGCTTCTCAGGGTTAAACTGCTGGTATGTAACAACACAGATATCTGGCCTCACTGCCTTCACCAAGTTTGCTGGAGGGCTTCCTGATTTCCTATGGTTAGGTGACATCTCTCCTCCTCTCCACCTTCTGCAGCAAGGCCCCCTGTGCAGATTGAGAAAATCTTGTAGTCTGCTGTCTCCCATGTTGCCAACCCTGAGTCTTCCCCAGGTCAGAATCAGCTTGACTTCTAACATCTGCTTCAGCCACAATGCACCTCCCTTTAAAGAGGTCAGGATGGCTTTACATGGTGCAGGCCAGCTTTAGCTCATACACCCCCTGCTCAGATGTCCAGGGGCATATGAGAGCACTTAGCACTGGCTGTATTCTACAATCGATTAATTTATCAGGTAGCACACAGTTAGATTACTCAATCTATTAACACCCCTTCTGTGCTAATTCCCTGCCCTTTTCCTCTTCCTCTCTTTCCAACCTTGAGACTTTTATTTTAGTCTGATGAAAGATACATCTCAGGGCTTATCTCTATTCTTTATAGATGCTAATGAACATGCTGTATAATTGCATCACTTTTCCTTTATTTCAGATGTCCAGTATTTGCAAAGCTCACAGCACCACAATATTTCTCAGGACCGCTACCAACCTGTGATTAGCCCCCCTGTGGTAGAGTGGAGTACCATGTGCCTTTAAGAGGATGCAAGTGGACTAACTATGTGACAGTACTGACCGATTAACTGTAAGTCTAGAGCTGGAGGTGGTTGTGGGAACACGCAAAGATTTAGCGCTCTGCCTCTGTCGCAATAAACAATCACAGTTTGTTCTTATGTTGGTCTCTCTCTGTTATTGATAGCAAGCATCAACTAACAAATGTATATGAAGAGGTGTGCAATTCGAGTTTACTTGTCTAGTGAACTCATAGACTCAAGACATAAAACCCGCTTACATTCTCCTTTGTCTCCCTGTACTGTCAAACCACTGCCTGAGGGCTGCTGCCAGCTCTGAGGCATTATCAGAATACCTGCAATGACCAAGCAGCTTAAGGAACACTAGCAACTTATTTATATTCAAGTGGGCCTTGGACCTCCCAGTTGGGCCGTGTGCTCTGCAAGAACTGTTGTTTTGTGCTCGCAAATGGGCCATAACCTATGATTACCATATTGGCCCTGAAATCCTATATGATTTCTGTGTCTAAAGTAGGAGCGAGCTTTCTTTTATTGCAGCCAGCAAAGCAAAATGTGGTGGACTGGAAGCCAACCTACTCATTCCTAACAATCTGCTTCCCCTGGGTGTCCAAAAATGTCTGTTTTTCTCCTATTTTAGCACTTCTCCTAACTGCAACCTGAGGACCGGTAGCTGATTGGTTGCTCTTTTACTGCAAAAGGCTCATGGAGCTGAGGTGGCCCTTCTCTTATAGCAGCTTGCTCCTGGGAGGGTAAAACCACTGGCTATGCCTCTGGGATTTTGTATCTGGGCAGCCAATGTTCCCTCCTATATGCCACCAGTGTGGTGCTCTGAGGGAGAAAGTCAGATGCCTTTGCCTGTCATGAGAAAAGCTCAGGCAAGCCTACCTCAGGCACTTCCATTCTATTAGGCGCTGATTCTGTGTCCCCACTGATCAGCAAGGTAGTTCTTGGTCACTAGGGTTTGAAAGCTAGCATGCAACTTGCTGTATAATCTCTTTGCTGCCACTGTCTACTTAATGTTTCCTCGGAAGAATCCACTGGGGACTTGCTGCAGATTCAATTGCAGCTGCAACAGGCAGAAAACTTCTCTGATGTTGCCACAAATGTGTGTTGTAAACTCGATAGTAAAGCTGTCAGTTGCCACATAACCTCGATGACTGACCTCAGAAGCTGCACGTAGATTTGGTGCTACTCAAATATCATTTTTTTCACATAAGTACCCATGCGTTCAGGATCACATGATTCCAATGCCATGTATTCTTCTCAGCCTGCACTGGGATGGTGAAACATGCTTAGCCTCCTCCATTTCCTCAGCTCCAGTGTAATCTCTGAATCTACAGCCTAACTAACATTATAGGTGAACATATCTGAGCTGGTGTATGGGACTGAAAATCCGGTGTGAGTCAAGGAAGTTGTGACAGAGCAACTCATGGTTGGCCTTGACCTCCACATCCCATCCCTGCTCAGCACTTTTTATAGTCCACAAGTACAAATTGCCCTCTATCTCAATTTCCTCTGGTTCCTTATCATCATCATCACTTTTGTCTTCTTTATTGTCTGTCCCCTTTTACTGTGAGGGGTTTCTAGGAAACAAATGTACAAACAACGAATGGTGAGCAAAAACCCTCTTGGTGTTACGGGGTAAAAGTAAATAACCGTGTACAGCTTCAGTTGATGTCATGGTGACCATATAGATGTGCTGTCAACCTCATAGTTTCCCATTCCTCGAGCAAAGTGACTCCTCAGCAGCTGCTCTTTCTAGCAGGTGAACTCTTGAATGTTGGGGATGCTCTCACTGGTCCCCTTTCTCTCCTGGACATTTTGCACAAGTTTCTTCTGAAACAAGATTGGGTGAATTAGGTAATGGTGTTGTTGAGGGTTGTTTACCAGAAAGCTCATACCAAAGATTTACTGGGATTATCCAGTTAAAATGGAGCAAGGGGTTTTCTGGTTCTTCATTTAAGCAATTGTTAGAGATTTTGGGGGCACATATGATAAGATCCCAACTTAAAGTACCCCCCTGCACTCCAACCATCCCATTAACTCAAACCAGGCTTACTTGGAAGTTTTAGTGATACAGTGCTTAATTTTAGAGATTGTGTTGGTGCCCAGAGTGCCCAAAGATAAAGAAGATATTGGTTGGTGTGTTACCTCACCTGCCCTTGTCTGCTCCTTGAACTTGCACTTGTTGGCAGTTCTGGGGCAAAGGGATTTGGCACACAGTGCCACTCTCACCTCTTTCCACATGGTACAAAACATATGTTTCTGATGCAATTCATAGTAACCACCCTCCCCCAACACAACAGTCGGCCTTTCATTTGCCTAATCTCTTTGAGGAGTGTAGGCAGAATGTGACACATTAGTGCACAAAGTTCAGGACCTTCATGTTATTGTCTTGTTTATTCCAATGTGATGAATTATCAATAAATTATGGAAGAATTAGTAAAAAGTGATTTTATATTAAATAGCTCAGCAGTGAAGGTCAGATATACAAAAATACCATTAATCTAAAGGTTAAAAAAAACTGGTTTAGCAGCTTTGTCATTATGATAGAACAGACATAGTCTAATGTGTATTGACGTGAAAACGTGAAGCGATATCTGGGGCACAAAAATTCTGAACCACATCCTTACATTTTCATCATGAGACACAAATTAAATCATACCTTTTTTTTTGCCTGGTGGCACATTTAACTTACAGCACATTCGGAATCATATTGATGATAATTATGATGGTTAGCATCAGTTGTGCAGATGTGCTTAAGATACAGATGACACCCATCATCAGGGTGTCTGAGACCAAGTTTGTTCCTATAACTCAAGCATGACAGAATGCAATGGCCAAGCAAATGGCTAGAGCAACAGGCTCTGAGATCTCCTTCAACAACACTACTGGAGCTCAGGGCCTTAATTTTACCTTTGGCAGGCGAGTGTGATCGGCGGGCCCGGGAGCGGTTGGGAAATGGGCCACTGACCGCGATCAGCCTCCGACAGCGTTTTCACACAGGCTGGCCAATTAAGGCGCGCACTGAAAAGCTCAGCGCTGCCGGGATGGGAGCGGGAAGAGGGCGGGCGATGATGTTTCCGTGGGCGCGGGCAAGCACTGTGAGAAAGCTCCTTGAAGGCAGACAGCTGCCTCAGGGAGCTGCAGACCTGAAAATGATCAAATAAAGGTTTCAAAGGCTGCAAACAAATGTCCATGCATCACAATCAGATGCCTGAAAATATAGCTGATAAAAATGCTGTCCACAGATATTTATTTTAATTTTATTTCATCCCTTGGATGAAGCTTGATGAAAGATGCAAAAGCCGTCTGGCCGATTGGCCTGTCCACCAACCATGAGGTTGGACGGGCCATGAAAAATCAAAGACAATTGCTTTGTTAATGGGCTTAATTGCCTCTTAATTGTTGGCGGGCATGCTTCCGGCTTTTGCCCCTGCCCGCTGAGTGAAACGTCGCACGAGTGCGCGATGAAGGTGGGACGCTTGCCCGCTGTCTTCTTGCACGATTTTACGCCTGATTGGATGGGGCACGTGCCCGCCTGCGGGACGCAAAATACTGCCCCAGGTTCCACTTAAAATTAAGCCATTTTCTGTTCTGTTTATTGAAGTGGAGTGTTTTTGGTATTATATTGAGCAGATTTATGTTAGCCATGCACATTCATTGTCCATGTTATGGTATCCTTGAGTTTCACTATTCAAAATACTCACACCTTCTAAAAGCTGCACTCCATCTGTCATTTATGATTGTTTAGCTCAGAGTTCAGTAATTTGCTTTGACTTAATAGTGCCTACAAATATTGTTCTGACCTGGCTCTCATGGTTCTGTAAGATGGGGGAGCAGTATTTTTTTTTCCAGAGCCAGGAGAAACATTCCCTGATTTCACAAAAATAAATTTAAAAAGGATGTTTCAGTGAAGTACAAAGCTGCATTGTACAGGCCACAGAAACAGATTGTTGTCTGAGACACTTAGTTTATCTATTTCATCCTGAGAAACACTCAGGAACAGGAAAAAACTGCAATGAATTTTCCAAACTTATGAGGCATGTGGCTATGTAAACCATTTCCTTCCCAAAACCCATGCCTAATTGTGTAGTGTGGGTGTGCATGGCATGTTCAGTGTGCTTTCCCCAATGCTTCCACCTTGTGGCACCGTGACATGCATGCTTTTCATTTCTTAAATGTGCGCTCAATTAAAATGGTTACCCAGTGAACAGCAAGACATATTTGCCCTGAGAAGATGATGGTGGGCCTTCTTCTTGGATTGCTGTAGACGTAGTGCCATTGATGGTCCCACAAAGATATTAGGGAGAGAATTCCAGGGCATTGAATCTGATGATCATGAAGAAATGGTAATTTTGTGTTTAAGGCAGAATGGTGTATAACTTGGCAGGTCTTGCTGCTCATCTTTCTTGGTACAGTGTATCTCCTGCCAATGCAACATGGCCATGCAAGATGGCTGCTGTTACCCCATGTGCAGAACTCCAGGAAAAGGTTAGAAAGTTAGGGGTTGAACGGCATACTTTAAGAAATGGCCTATGTGGAGTGAGTTGGCTCACAGTGATTATCACTGGTAAAATATGGACAATGTATGTGCTGATGAGCAATCATTGGTTTGTGTACACTTGAACTGCCAATCCATGTGTCTCCACATTCCACTGAAATCACTTGAAATAAAAATCGAGAGAGTAAAATTGTTTTCAGATTTGCTATCTCTTGATTTACACACACTCCCTTAGATCTATCTCACGTGAGAATCAGCTTGAAACGGTCTCCAAGTTAGCCACTTTTATATTGCGATGGTTGCTAGGTATGCCTATTCTGACACTTGCAATTACATCATGGAGTAAAACACCAGAAATGCACATGTATGGCGTTGGCAGCAAATGCAGCCTTCTTGATAAGTCCACAGGGAGGGGAGTTGCTATTAAAGTAAACTTGGTGAGTTGTAGCACTGAATCTTGTAGGAAATATATAATAAGGCCACACACTAATGGAGGGACACTAATGAGCGCACTGTCTGGGGTGTAATTCAAGCAGATTGTTCTGTCCTGAATGGTGTCAACCTTCTTGAGTATGGCTGGAGCTAGACAGTATTTTGCTTTTATTTTAGTTCCTTAATAAAGGAAACTATGATGGTATGAGGTGCGAGTTGGCTATGATGGATTGGGAAACATTACTTAAAGGGATGAGGGTGGATAGGCAATGGCAAACATTCAAGGAGCGCATGGGTGAACTGCAACAATTGTTTATTCCTGTCTGGCGCAAAAGTAAAACAGGAAAGGTGGACAAACCATGGCTTACAAGGGA
Source organism: Cetorhinus maximus (assembly GCF_964194155.1). Lineage (NCBI taxonomy): Eukaryota > Metazoa > Chordata > Chondrichthyes > Lamniformes > Cetorhinidae > Cetorhinus > Cetorhinus maximus. The sequence continues at coordinate 194,690,159 of NC_135879.1, forward strand.
AATTAGAGATAGTATTAGATGCAAGGAAGAGGCACACAAATTGACCAGAAAAAACAACAGACCTGAGGATTGGGAGCAGTTTAGAATTCAGCAAAGGAGGACCAAGGGATTGATTAAGAAGGGGAAAATAGAGGACGAGAATAAGCTTACAGGGAACATAAAAAACTGACTGTAAAAGTTTCTACAGGTATGTGAAGAGAAAAAGATTGGTGATGACAAATGTAGGTCCCTTACAGTCAGGAACAGGGGTATCTATAATGGGGAACAAAGAAATAGCTGACCAACTAAATACATACTTTGGTTCTGTCTTCACAAAGGAGGACACAAATAACACACCAGAAATGTTGGGGAACACAGGGTTTAGTGAGAGGGAGGAACTGAAAGAAATCAGTATTAGTAGGGAAATGGTGTTGGGGAAATTGATGGGATTGAAGGCTGATAAATCCCCAGGGCCTGATAATCTACATCCCAGAGTACTTAAGGAAGTGGCCCTAGAAATAGTGGATGCATTGGTGGTCATCTTCTGAGATTCCATAGGCTCTGGAACAGTTCCTACAGATTGTAGGGTAGCTAATGTAACCCCACTATTTAAAAAGGGGGGCAGAGAGAAAACAGGGAATTATAGACCAGTCAGCCTGATGTCGGTAGTGGGGAAAGTTTTAGGGTCCATTATAAAAAATTTAATAGCTGAACATGTAGAAAATAGTGGCAGAATCGGACAGAGTCAGCATGGATTTATGAAAGGGAAATCATGCTTGACAAATCTACTGGAATTTTTCGAGGATGTAACTAGTAGAGTTGATGAGGGGGAGCCAGTGGATGTGGTTTATTTGGACTTTGGGAAGGCTTTCGACAAAGTCCCACATAAAAGATTGGCATGCAAAATTAAAGCGCATGGGATTGGGGGTAGTGTATTGAAATGGATAGAAAACTGGTTGGCAGACAGGAAACAAAGAGTAGGAATAAACGGGTCTTTTTCCGAATGGCAGGTAGTGACTACTGGGGTACCACAGGTATCAGTGCTGGGGCCCCAGTTATTCACAATATATATTAATGATTTAGGTGAGAGAATTAAATGTAATATCTCCAAATTTGCAGATGACACAAAGCTGGGTGGGAGGGTGAGCTGTGAGGAGGATGCAGAGATACTTCAGTGTGATTTGGACAAGCTGAGTGAGTGGGCAAATGCATGGCATATGCAGTATAATGTGGATAAATGTGAGGTTGTCCACTTTGGTAGCAAAAACAGGGAGGCAGATTATTATCTGAATGGCTATAAATTGAGAGAGGGGAATGTGCAACGAGACCTGGGCGTCTTTGTACACCAATGGCTGAAGGTAAGCATGCAGGTGCAGCAGGCGGTAAAGAAGGCAAATGGTATGTTGGCCTTCATAGCCAGAGGATTCGAGTACAGGAACAGGGATGTCTTGCTGCAATTGTACAGGGCCTTAGTGAGACCACACCTGGAATATTGTGTGCAGTTTTGGCCTCCTTATCTGAGGAAGTATGTACTTGCTATAGAGGGAGTGCAGCGAAGGTTTATCCGACTGATTCCTGGGATGGCGCGACTGACATATGAGGAGAGATTGAATCGATTAGGATTATATTCACTGGAGTTCAGAAGAATGAGGGGCGATCTCATAGAAACCTATAAAATTCTAACAGGACTAGACAGGGTAGATGTAGGAAGGATGTTCCCGATGGTGGGGGAGTCCAGAACCAGGGGTCACAGTCTGAGGATATGGGGTAGACCATTTAGGACTGAGATGAGGAGAAATTTCTTCACCCAGAGAGTGGTGAGCCTGTGGAATTCGTTACCACAGAAAGTAGTTGAGACCAAAAGATTGTTTGTTTTCAAGAAGGGATTAGGTATAGCTCTTGGGGCGAAAGGGAGCAAAAGGTATGGGGAGAAAGTGGGAGCAGGCTATTGAGTTGGATGATCAGCCATGATCATAATGAATGGCGGAGCAGGCTCGAAGGGCCAAATGGCCTACTCGTGCTCCTAGTTTCTATGTTTCTATGAATGTCCAGGATGCTGATAGGGCAGGGCCTTATGATAATGGTGCTACTGAACAGCAGGCTTTCTCTTGCTTTAGAATGCCATCATTATGATGGGAATGCTACTTCTCAGCCAAGGTCTCGATGTTATCCAGATACTGCTGTCTACTTCTTCTTAGGCTGCTCCTCAGAATCGAGGATGACTTGCTTCCACCCCATTTCGATGGGTCCTGAGATGGCTGATAAGTCCAATGTGCAATCTGCAGACTCTGCCACATGTGGGGTAAGGTGGTGCTGGAAGTGTTGAGCAAATGAGGTGTTTGGAGGTTTCTGCGCTCCCTCCAAAGCCTCGACTTCACCTCTGCATGCTCCAAACAAAGTCCCTCGATATGTTCAGTACCTTCCAGAATGTAGCTTCTCCATTTTGGGTGGTCACAAGCCAGAGCCAGCCATGAGTCAGCAGGTGTGTTGACCTCTTCAGGGATGCTTTGAGAACATCAATGAAGTGTTTGTGCTGTCCTCCTGGGAATTTTCTGCTGTGACTGAGTCCTGAATAGAGCAGTTGCTTCAGGTGACTGGTATCAGGCATGTCATGCCCAATGCAGCGGAGCTGGTTTTGAGTGATTAGCATCTTGATACTGGGCACATTGACCTGGGAGAGGATGATGTGGGTAGACCACCTTTCTTGCCATTGGATTTGGAGTTCACCAGACTGATCACTGGGATTGCGGGATTGTCCTATGAGAAGAGTTTGGGGAGCTTGGGCCTAAAGAATGAAAGGTGATCCATTGAAGCATATTAAATTCTTGTAGGGCTCTACAGGATAGGTGCAGGAAGGATGTTTCCCCTAGCTGGGCGGTCTCAAACCAAGGGACACTGTCTTAGAATAAGTGGTAGGCCATTTAGGAATGAGATGTGGAGGAATTTCTTCACTCAGAGGGTGGTGAATTTTTGGAATTCTTTACGCTTAGCCACTCCCATTTCCTGACTCTTTCCTCCAACCTTACCTCTTCAGCCATCCTTAGTCCCTTCCCCCTGACTCCTTGCTCCAAACTTACCTGTTTTTCCAGCCTCACTTCTTCCTCCATCCTTCCTATAAGCCCCTTCCTGAATCCTTCCTTCATGCTTATTTCTTCCTCCCCCAGGACACCCTCCCCTCTCTGCAGCCCTTCCTTCCCCAGACACCCTCCCCTCTCTGCACCCCTTCCTCCCCCCAGACAATCTCCCCTCTCCTTTCTCCCCCTGGACACCCTCCCCTCTCTGCACCCCTTCCTCTCCCAGGGCACGCTCCCCTCTCTGCACTCCTTCCCTTCCACCTTCCACTCCCCCCTTACACCTTCCTCCCCAGTTGTCGTCTTCTCCTTCGTTACCCCCTCCTCCTCCATTCTCCCTTCCTCCACAACCTCCCATCCAACACCTTCATTCCCCCTCACAACCTTACCCCATCCTGACACATTCATTCCCCCCTCCCAACATCACCCCATCCTGACACCTTCATTCCCCTCCCTACCAACCTCACCCCATCCTGACACCTTAATTCCCCCCAATCCCAACCTCAGCCCCCCTACACTCTCACTCTCCTAGCCGATCCTAGCCCTTCCTCTCCCAGCCCCTCGACCATCACCCGTTGTGAGTATCACTGGTGACTTTCCAACTTCCCTGGGCTGCTACGCAGTAGAGCCATGTCATGCAAATCCACCCAGCTTACCATGGATGTTCCTCCAGTGTGCCATTGGTGTTGGGTTCCAGCATCTTCTACTCCTCGAATGTCCACGATGTGAGCAAAGCCCTGGCAGGTAAGCCCAACTTTTGGACTTCACACTTGTCAAGACATGCCCGTGTTTTCCCCCCAACATGGGTGGATGATCCAGCGGTGACAGGGTGGGGGTGGGGACCGATTCTGGCAGGCAGGCCTAATAATGGTATGCTGATGTATCACAATGACATTCCCGATGTCTGATGGCGGACCGAGCGAACGACCACAAACTGGTTTCACGATCGCACCATATTGTCCGCTCATGCCATCGAACACGCCTGAGGCCGGAGGAGTCATGGATAATCCCGGCCTCTGTCTTGTTGGAGAGGAACTATTAAACTGTGTCCCCTATTTCTAGTCCCTCCCATAAGAGGAAACACCCTCCTGGTGTCTATCAAGTCCCATAAGGATATCAGGATCTTAAATGATTCAATAATATCACCTCTCATTCTTCTAAACTCCAGTGGCTATAGGGCCAACCTTTTCCATCTTTCTTTATAAATTAAGCCCTTCATCCCAGGAATGAGTCAAGTGTACGTACTCTGAACTGCTTCTAATGCAATTATATCCTTTGCAAATTAGGAGACCAAAATTGTACACAGTACTCTAGATGTGGTCTCACCAAGGCCCTGTCCGACTGTAGTAAAACTTCCCTACTTTTATATTCCATTCCCCTTGCAATAAATGCCAATATTACATTTGCCTTACTAATCACTTGCTGCACCTGTATACTAACTTTTTGTGTTTCAGGACACCCAGATCCCTCTGTAACACCGAGTGTTGTAATTTTTCTCTTTTTAAATAGTATGCTGGTTTTCTATTCTTACTGCCAAAGTGGACAAGTTTACATTTTCCCACATTAAACACCATCTGCCAAATTTTTGCCCATTCAATTAATCTATTTATATCTCTTTGTAGATCCTTACCTCCTCTTGACAACCTACTTTCCTAACTATCTGGGTGTCATCGGCAAATTTAATCACCATACGTTTTGCCCTTTCATCCAAGTCATTGATGTAAATTGTAAATGGTTGAACCCAGCACTGAGCCTTGTGGCACTCAGCTGGTTACAGCTTGTCAACCCAAAATAGACCTATTTATCTCTATTCTCTGTTTCTTGTTAGCTAACCAACCCTTTATCCATACTAATATTTTACCCCCTTCACCATGTGCTCTTATCTTGTGTAGCAACCTTTGATGTGGTATTTTATCAAATGCCTTTTGGAAATCCAAGTACACCATATCTACGGGTTCCCCTTTATCCACTTTGCTTGTTACTTCCTCAAAGAATTCTAATCAATTAGTTGAACACAATATCCTACTGCAATCACCTTAATATTGGAATCTAGCAATTTCCCTGTTAGATTAACTCACCTATAATGTCCTGTTTACTGCCTCCCTCCTTTCTGAATAAAGGTGTTACATTAGCTATTTTCTAATTTTATAGGACCTTTCCAGAATCTAAGGAATTTTGGAAGTTTCTAACCAATTCTTCTACTATCTCTGTTGGCATTTCTGTTAAGACCTAGGATGTAGACCATCTGGTCCTTGGGACTTGTCAGCCTTTAGGTCTAATAGTTTTCTCTGAATCTTTTCCTTACTGATGGTGATTGTTTTAAGTCCCTCCCTCCCTTTCACCACTTGATTTTCCCGTATCTTTGTGAAGCATTCTAAGTCTTCTACAGTGAAGACAGACTGAAAAAGCCTATTCAATGCCTCTGCCATTCCGTTTTTTTTCTCCCATCATTGTTTCCCCAGAATTACTATCTCGAAGACCAATACTAGGTTTAGTTATAGTTTTCCTTTTGAAATACTTGTAGAAACTCTTACTACCTGTTTTTATATTGCTAGCTTGCTTTCTCTCATATTCAACTTTCTCCCTCTATTTTTTGTCATTCTTTGCAAGTTCATAAAATTTGACCAATCTTCTGACCTACTGCTAATCTTTGCATATTTGTACAGTGTTTCTTTCAATTTGATACTATCCATAACTTCCTTATTTAGCTTTGGATGATGCATCCTTCTCAAAGAGTCTTTCTTTCTGACTGGGATAAGTCTTTGCTGAGAGTTATTAAATATCTCCTTAAAAGTCTGCCACTGCATCTCTACTGTCCTACCTTTTAATCTAGTTTCCTAGCTCACTTCAGCAAGCTCTGTCTTCATACCCTTATAATTACCCTTATTCAGGTTTGAAACATTTGCCTTAGACCACACTTCTCCCCTTCAAACTGAACACAAAATGTTATCCTGTTTTGGTTGCTGTCACCTATAGGCTCCTTTACCATGAGTTTGTTGGTTAATTCTGTCTCATTGCTCATTACCAGGTCTAGATTAGCCTGCTCCTTGGTTGGCTCTAGAACGTATTTCTCGAAGAAATTATCTTGCAAACACACCATGAACTTACTTTCGAGGCTACATTCAATCTGATTCGTCCAATCTACTTGTAGATAAAAGTCACCCATGATTTTTGTGATGCCTTTCTTATGCACTCTATTTACTTCCTCCTGCATCTATCCTACAGTGTAATGACTGTTAGAGGACCTATAAACTACTCACACAAGTGGTCTCTTACTTTTCTGATATCTTATCTCTAACCAAACTGATTTTACATCTTGCTCTTTCAAACTAAGTTCATCTCTCTATACTAACATCATCCTAAATTAATAGAACTAACCCAATACATTTTCCAAGTTTCCCATCTTTGCTAAATGTCAAATACCCTTCACCATTCAGGTCCCAGCCTTGGTCGCACTGCAACCATATCACTGTAATGTCTATCAGGTCATACGTATTTATTTCTATCTGTGCGAACAATACTTGTGTTTTGTTATGAATGCTACATGCATTCAGCTAAAGAGCCTTGAACTCTGTCTACCATTTTTGTGATTTCTGGCCTTACCTGCTGGTGCACTCTTAAGTTTGTACTCTCTGCCCCTTCATGTCACTTTCTGGTTATCATTACCCCAATCACTACCCTGCTCTATTGCTTTGCTGTTTCCCTTCGATTTACCACATCCCCTCTCATATGATCCCATCCCCACTATTTAGTTTAAAGCCCTACCTAGCACCCTAGTTATGTTGGAAGAGGACCTTAGTTTTCCAGGTGTTTAGTGAAAGGCCCATTTTCTCATATGCTTTGGTGGAGTCAACAACAACTGACAATGACAAAGAAACTGAAGCCCTACGGGAGGATGGCATAGACTGCTTTAATATTGGGACAGTTGTGAATGGGATGAACACCATGCAATCTTCAGTGAAAAGTCTCACCCCTTACATTATAATGGAGGGAAACTCATTATGAATCAACTGAAAATGGTTGAGCTCAGAATTATTTCCTGCAGGGATAACTAGTCTACGTAACCACAACCATCTTCCTGCATGTCAGGTTTGACTTCAGCTACGATGCAATTTCTCCTTTAGGTACTGTACCCTGGTGCTATACTCAGTCAAATGGTGCCTTGATATTAAGGGCAATTACTCTCATCTTTAGCATTCAGCTCTTGTCTCTATGATTAGAACAAGGCCATAGAGAGATTTCGAACTGAACGGTTTTGGAAGAATCTAAACTGAGCATTGACAAACAGGCTATTGCTGGTTAAGTGTTCCTTGATAGCAGCATTGGTGACTCCTTCTATCGCTTTGTTGCTGACTGGGAAGAGGCTAACACGGTAGTAATTGGTTGATTTAGATAACTAAATTGACAGACGTAGCCACAAGCTAGAATTCATAGAGTGTATTCTGGAGAGTTTCCTAGAAACTAGGTGGAATTTTTCCAGAATTGCACTAAGTGCGGTAACGGGTGGATAAAACGGAGTCCTACCCGCTGCCAAAATGGTTAATTTTCACGCTGAATCTTCCCAAACCCACCTCATTATTTATGCATTTCCAGGAAACACACCGTTTTCATGGTGGGGGGCCTGTCCATGGGACCACTCACCACTCACACAGGTCAGGCATACTTATCATCTGGTCCGGCAGGCATCCTAATACACTCTCCTCACCTCTATCCATGCAGGATAAATTAGCACACAACAGAAGGGAAAGGTCACAGGTGGGTGGAGGGATGCCGGAAAACAAAGCTTTGACAGAATTTGAAAACAGAGCCATCCAGCTGGCCGGCGATGACCACGACCGGTCCTGTGCTGATGGTGAGGTCAAGCAAGTGAGGATCCAGCAGTGCAACATCCATCAGACAGCCATGCTGTGAGTGATGTGTTCTGTTTCACAGGCCACTGCCACGCACTAATTATCTCTCCTTGCTTTCGCAGGCACATCTGCCAAAGAGCCGACAGAGTTCATGACCCAGGACCTCCAATCAAGCTCTGAAGAAACCTTTGAAGAATAACCTGAAGACACCCTCCCTGAAGTCTCATCACAGCGCTCACCCACACCCTCCATCAGCACAGGGCCACACACCTCGGTGGGACCTAGCTTTAGAGTAGCCTTGGGATCACAACCTGGTGAGCACATCGCACTTTCTGATCCACAACAGGCGGAGGCAGGGACTTCCCAGGTCTCCGGCACTCGGAGGACTGCTCGAGGCCAGAACATTGCTGAGCCCAAGTCAGATGACGAGCCTCTGGGCTCGGTCGTGTAACAGTTGCTGAAGCGGCAAAAGCAAGCTAGGGAATATCAGGAAGGGATGTCCGCTGCACTCCTCAGATTGCAAGGCACGATGGAGGAGTCGGCCCATCTTCAGGCTGAGGCGATAGTGCCGGCATTGCAATGCATCGAGGTCAACAATGACAGGATGGTCGCCGCCATGGAGACCTTGGTCCAGGATGTCACTCCTGCACTGCTGCCTGGGCTTAACCCCATCGCTGATGCCATAGTTGGCCTCCAACAGTGTGTATGTGAGAGGGGTGCTGGGCAGTTTGATCTCACACCAGCTACCCTTTCCGCTCACGAAGTCAGCAAGGGGCCCTTGAGCACCCATGGGGAGGAGGATTAGAAGGTGCATGCTCCGGGGCCAACCACCTAGGTGACTCTAGGAGTGACTGGCCCATCTAAATCCTATCTTCTTGTGACCTCCACAGATTCAGCTTCACAGAGCGAGGAGGGCGCCACTGCCACACAGCAGAACCCTGAAAGCAGGCCAAGGCCCAACAAGTCTCGGCCTTCCAGAGGACGCCTGCCAAAGTCATCACAGACAGGGCGTCACAGTCAGCAGGCTGCCTCCACCTCCGTTGTGAATGTCTGGGGGGGTGCAGCAAGACATAGTGGCAGGGTTAGGAAAGTTAGGTAAAAGTAATTGCACAGCCTGGCCATGGGTGTTGATCACTTGTACATACTATTCACTATTGTCAATAAACTCCTAAGAATGTCTCCCTGCCTATGGCTAATTGTTCTGATGAGCAGTACTCTTGTCACTCAGATATGAAACCTTTCTGCACAAGATAAAAGGCAGGTGTCTCAGTCCAGGGCCTCTTCCCTGTGCTCTGTGCAGCCTTCAAACCAGTTATGGTCCAGCCTCACACTCCCTGGAACCATTACTGGTGCCTGCACCTCGGCAGTGCTGGTCGTTGCTGCCAGAATGCAATGGACAGGCGCCACAGAGTTCTCCCATTCTCTCTCCGTGCTCTCAGCACCTATAAGGTGGGGCTGGCCCCCATAACACCAGCATCTGCGACCAGTGATGCTGTGCACCAGCTCCTGAAGGGCTACAGTGCTGAAGGCAGATACAGCATCAGCTGCATCTAGAGTTTTATGGCTGCGTTTCTGAGATCGCCCTGATCATGGAGCGCAAGTGAGCTGCCCTCGGCCTGACAGGAGTCAGACATTCTCAGAGGCTATGTGAAGATCTATGGAGTGTCCTCACTGCATGTTGTCATCATCCTCCTGCAATTGAATGTCTATTAGGGCCTCCACTGCATCTCCATGACAGGAACATTCTCACAGAGGGTATTGGTGCTGAGATAAGCCAGACTGGAGTCAAACATTCACAACTGCGATGTGAGGATCTACGGGGACACTTCACTGCATATCATCATCATCCTCCACAAATCTGGCAGCTATGAGGGATTCCCGAGTGCACCTGCTTCGTCTAGATAGTGTGAGAGCTTCATCTCCACCATCGTCACCACCGAGGTCCCCCTCATCCCTGTTAGCATCCTCATCGGAGGAGATGTGCAGCTGCTCCATCTCCTCCTCAACCAGCTCCTCACCCCGTTGCAGCACCAGTTTGTAAAGGGCACAGCAGACGACGATGCATGACACCCTCTGTGGACTGTATTGCAGGGCTCCACCAGACCGGTCCAGGCACCAGAACCACATCTTCAGCATCCCGATGGTCTGCTGCACCAAGTTGCAAGGTGCTGCATTAGCCTCATTATAGCATCGCTCTGCTGCAGTCTGAGGCCGCCGCACGGGTGTCATCAGCCACAGCCTCTGCGGGTAGCCCTTGTCCCCAAGGAGCCAACCCTGCAGCCTCTGTGGACCCTGGAAGAATGCAGGGATCTGCGAGTGACTCAGGATGTAGGCATCATTCACATTCCCTGGAAACCATGCACAGACCTGCAAGATGCTTTTCTGGTGGTCACATACCAGCTGCACGTTCAGTGAGTGGAAGCCCTTGCGGTTGATGAAGTCCACTGAGTGTAGCGATGGAGATCTGAGCGCCACATGAGTGCAGTCAATCACATCCTGCACCTGTGGGAATCCCAAGGTCAGGGCGAATCCAATGGCCCTTCCATCCTGGCTGTCCCGGTCCTGGGCAAAATGCACAAAGTTGTGTGCCATAGAGAAGATGGCATCCGTGACCTCATGAATGCATTTGTGGGTGGCGGATTGTGAAATCCCACAGGCGTCACCTGTGGAGCCCTGAAAGGAGCCACTGGCATAGAAATTGATCGCTGCGGTCACTTTCACAGCCACTGGCAGTGGATGCCCCCCATGTCCCCTTGGCTCCAAGTCCTGCAGTAAGCGGCAGATGTGAGCCACCAGGTCCCTAGACATGTGCAGTCATTGGCGACACTGGTTCTCAGTCATTTTCAGGAATGGCAGGCGACGTCTATAGACCCTGGGTGTCACCAGGCGCCAATCAGCCATGGCTCGCTGTCACTCCTGGGCAGTGTGTGCGGAAGCCTCTGCTGCCCCTTCTTCATGAGGTTTCTGCTCCTGCCTTTGCTCAGCCAGGAGCCTCAGTCGCTCTCTCCTCAGTCTTCTACGGTCTCTGTAGGCCATCAGGCATACAGCTAGGTCACCAGGACCCATGATCCTGACGTGATCCTCCTGCAGCATGAAAGAGAGAGAGATGTGTTAATCATGGCTGCACTTAGCACCTTTCCTGGCCCTGTGTGACTGCCCCTTAATACTTCCTGGAGAGTGCTGGTCACCCCTCGGATGGCCAGAGATGAGTGCGCTGCATGGCTGCCCTGTCAACCTGCGACATGGGGGACACTGGTCCAAACCAGGATGCTGAGATTGCAAGGGGCTGTGAGCACCTCCAGCAGTGACTGCTACATGGCCAGCATTGGCAAGGAGATTGTACAACGTATGCAGTCCAACTGTTCCGCAGTCCAATAAGTGATGGCGGAATCGAAGTCTGTGCTGAGGGGTGTGGGGATGGGGTAAGGTATGGATCACTTTGTGGCCCTTTTGTGCCTCCGTGTTGCTTGCATGGACGGGCAGGCTAGAAGCGTCACCCCACTCATATCACTGTGTCTGCACCTTTCTCAGTTGCAGAGGCATGGTCAGTTCATACAGGTGTCCCTAATGCGTGGCCACTCCCCTCACTTACCCTGCCCCCCTCCTTGATTGCCTATGCGTGGTATGCAACAACAGGGCAGCACTTGACCCCCCGCCGCCTTCAGCAGTCGCCTCCGAGGCTGGCCAACACTTGCTCCCAGACACCCCCACCTTCTCAGTAGTCACTTCCAAGGCTGGCCAGCACTTGCCCATGGACACCATCCCCCCCACACTCTCCAGTCGCCTCCAGGGCCAGGCACCAGTTTCCACCACCTGAGGCCTGTAAACATCAGGCAAGCTGTGGAGAACCTCAGTTCCCCAAAGTCAAGGCCACCAAGTGCACATCCCTAGCATGCTGTTGTGAAACATGTCGGCGTACTTTCCCACTGATGTGGATAGATGATACGGCAGGGTTCCAAGAACCTGGCAGGATGGCCTTTTAATTATATGTTGATGTATTACAATTACAATTTCCCTGCCAACCGATGGCGGGAAATGTGGCCTGCTGTCGGCGGGCTGAGCAGAAGATTGCGACCTGCCTTCACACTGTCGTGAAGCCTGTCGCGCCATATTTTCCATGCACACCACCTACCATGCCTGCCGCCCATGGGTTCAGAAAATTCTGCCCAATATGTTGTGGATGCAACCAGGGATCAGGTTTTTTTTGACCTGGTAATGTATAATGAGGCAGGTTTAATAAATGATCTCAGAGTATAAGATCCCCTAGGAAACAGTGACCATAACATGATAGGTATTAGCATTCAGTTTGAGAGTGAGAAACCTGGGTTGGAAACAACTGTGCTAAACTTAAGTAAGAGTAATTACAAAGGCATGAGGGTAGAGTTGGCTGGAGTGGACTGGGAAAGGAGTTTAGCAGAAAAAACGGTTAATGAACAGTGGCAGATGTTTAAGAAAATAGTTCATGACTCACAACAAAGACATATCCCAGTGAGGAAGAAAGATTCTAGGAATAAATACTTTGCATCAGCCTTCATGGTAGAAGTCATGAATAGCATTCCAAAAATACTAAATAATCAAGGGACAAAAGGAGGGGTGAAATAAATACAATAACTATAACTTGAGAAAAAGTACTGGGAAAACTAATGGGGCTAAAGGCCGATAAGTCCCCTGGACCTGATGGGTTGCATCCTAGGATATGAATGTACCTACAGAGATAGTGGATACACTGGTAGTAATCTTTCAAGAATCTTTAGATTCTGGAAAAGTTCCAGAGGATTGGAAAACTGCCAATGTAACACCCTTATTCAAAAAGGGAGGGAGACAAAAAATAGGTAACCATAGGCCAGTTAGCTTAACATCCGCCATTGGAAAAATGTTAAAGTCTATTATAAAGGATGTAATAGCTGAGCATTTAGAAATGCACAATACAAGCAAGCAGAGTCAGCATGATGTCATGAAGGGGAAATCATGCCTGGCAAATTTATTATAATTTATTGAGGAAGTAACAAGCAGGATAGGTAAAGGGGAACCAGTAGATGTAACATTTTTACATTTCCAAAAGACGTTCAACAAGGTACCTCACATAGGCTACTTAATAAGATAAAACCCATGGTGTTGGGAGATAGTATATTAGCATGGATAGAGGGTTGGCTAACTAATAGAAGACAGAGATTTGAGATAAGGGGGCAATTTCAGGATGGCAACCTGTAACTAGTGGAGTGCCACAGGGATCAGTGCTGGGGCCTCAGTTATTTATAATTTATATTAATAATTTGGATGAGGGAAGTGAATGTACTATCGCCAAGTCTGCGGATGACACAAAAATTGGTGGGAAAGCAAGTGATGAGGATGACACAAAGAGTCTATGGAGGGATATAGACAGGTTGAGTGAGTGCACAAAAACTTGGTAGATGGAATATAATGTGGGAAAATGTGAGGTTATACACTTTGGTAGGAAGAATAGAGGAGTTGAATATTATTTAAATGGAGAAAGGCTGCAGAAAGCTGCAGCACGGAGGGATTTGGGGGTCCTCGTACATGAATCACAAAAAGCTAGCATACAAGTTAAGCAGGCAGTAGAGGGGGAAAATGGAATATTGGCCTTTGTTTCAAAGAGAATTGAGTATAAAATAGGGAAGTCTTGCTAAATCTATACAAGGCAGTAGTTAGACCATACCTAGAATACCGTGAACAGTTTAGGCCCCCTTATCTAAGGAAAGAGGATAGATTTCAAACAGACCTAGCAACTCAAGACAGGGTATCCATGAGGTGTGTGGGCCATCAGCAGCAGCAGAATTGTACTCGAACACAATCTGTAACCTCATGGCCCGGCATATCCCCCACTCTACTATTACCATCAAGCCAGGGGATCAACCCTGGTTCAATGAAGAGTGCAGGAGGGCCTGCCAGGAGTAGCACCAGGCATACATAAAAATGAGGTGTCAACCTGGTGAATCTATAACACAGGACCACTTGCATGCCAAACAGCATAAACAGCAAGTGATAGACAGAGCTAAGTGATCCCACAACCAGTGGATCAGATCTAATCTCCGCAGCCTTGTCACGTCCATTCGTGAATGGTGGCGGACAATTAAACAACTCAATGGGGAAGGAGGCTCCACAAACAACCCCATCCTCAACAATGGGGGAGCCCAGCACATCAGTGCAAATGCTGAAGCATTTGCTACAATCTTTAGCCTGAAGAGCCAAGTGGATGATCCATCTCGACCTCCTCCTGAGGTCCCCAGCATCACAGATGCCAGTCTTCAGCCAATTCAATTCACTACACGTGATATCAAGAAACGGCTGAAGGCACAAGATACTGCAACAGGCTATGGGCCCTGACAATACTCCGGCAATAGTACTGAAGACTGGTGCTCCAGAACTTGTCGCACCCCTAGCCAAGCTGTTCCAATACAGCTGCAACACTGGCATCTACCCAGCTATGTGGAAAATTGCCCAAGTCTGTCCTGTGCACAAAAAGCAGGACAAATCCAACCTGGTCAATTACTGCCCTATCATTCTACTCTCCACCATCAGTAAAGTTACGGAAGGGGGCATCAACAGTGCCATCAAGCAGCACTTGCTTAGTAGTTACCTGTTCACTGACGCTCAGTTTGGGTTCCTCCAGGGCCACACAGACTGACCTCATTACAGCCTTGGTTCAAACATGGATCAAAGAGCTGAACACCCAAGGTGATGTGGGAGTGACTGCCCTTGACTTCATGGCCGCATTTGACTGAGAGTGGCATCAAGGAGCCCTAGCAAAACTGGAGTCAATGGGAATCAGGGGGAAAACTCTCCATTGGTTGGATTCATACCTAGCACAAAGGAAGATGGTTGTGGTTATTGGATGTCAGTCATCTCAGCTCCAGGACATCACTGCAGGAGCTCCTCAGGGTAGTGACCTCAGCCCAACCATCTCCAGCTGCTTCATCAATGACCTTCCTTCCATCATAAGGTCTGAATTGGAGATGTTTGCTGATGATTGCACAATGTTCAGCACCAATCACGACTCCTCAGATACTGGAGCAGTCCATGTCCAAATGCTGCAAGACCTGGACAGTATCCAGGCTTGGGCTGACAAGTGGGAAGTAGCATTCATACCACACAAGTGCCAGGCAATGACCATCTTCAATAAGAGAGAATCTAACCATCACCCCTTGATGTTCAAAGGCATTACCATCTACCCACTACCAACATCCTGAGGGTTACCATTGACCAGAAACTGAACTGGACCTGCTATATAAATACTGTGGCTACAAGAGCAGATCAGAGGCTAGGAATCGTACGACAAGTAACTCACCTCCTGACTTCTCAAAGCCTGTCCACCATCTACAAGGCACAAGTCAGGAGTCCCCTTGCCTGGATGCGTGCAGCTCCAGCAACACTCAAAAAGCTTGACACCATCCAGGACAAAGCAGCCCACATGATTGGCACCCTATCCACAAACATTTACTCCCTCCATCACCAACGCGCAGTGGCAGCAGTGTGTACCATCTACAAGATGTATTGCAGGAATTCACCAAGGCTCCTTAGACAGCATCTTCCAAACCCATGACCACCACCATCTAGAAGGGCAAGGGCTGAAGATACATGGGAACACCACCACTGGAAGTTTCCCTCCAAGTCACTCACCATCCTGATTTGGAAATATATCACAGTTTCTTCACTGTCGCTGGGTCAAAATCCTGGAGCTCCCTTCCTAACAGCACTGTGGGTGTAACTACACCACATGGACTGCAAGAAGGCAGTCACCATTACCTTCTCAAGGGCAACTAAGGATGGAGAATAAATGCTGTCCCAGCCAGCGAAGCCCACACCCCATGAATGAATAAAAAAAGTGTGTTTTTGATAATGATATAAAAGCACCAGTCACTCATATTGTGAATTAATTTATTTAAACTAGGCACATAAGGGCATATGTAGATGGATAGAAAGTTGAAGACATCAGTTGCAGAGCTATGTATCTGCTGTGTTCTGCTCACAGGCCAAAGTGAAACTGGGAATGGATCGCATAACACACATCCCTTCTATTGATGGCATGTTTAAAGGCATATTACAACAAACCCTTTTCTTTTTAAAGATACTTTCCCCCCTCCCAAAGAATACAATTATTCACAACATATGTTCATGTTTCGTTACCATTACACAAGTGTATGGGACTGGTGAATCTATGAATCTCTAAAGCGTAAAGGTAGTCTGTTGGTACGCCCAGGTCTTGTAACGGTAACCTAGCCTGGAGGTTTCTTTAATTGCTCACAGTGACCTATGGGATGGTCATTCTTGGATATTGTTCCTGGTTGCATTTGGGATCTTGTCCTAGATGCACTAAGATTGTATGGTGTTTGTGGAGCTTGAATGGATCTGATTTGTCCTCGGCTACCCCTCACCATTGCACTTTTGTGTGTAATGACTTAATTGACCTTGGTTCTGAACAAATCCTTGTCACCTCGGCTGGTTACCACATACTTTCTGCGGGATCCTGGATGTAAACTTGTTGTCGCAATTGTAATCTTGGAAATTCGGTACCCACATTTTCATCTTGCACATTGGTCATCTTCTCTTGCAGTTTTAAAAGTTGCTCTCTAGTTTCTGAGAGAGTACAGTGGGTAAGATGAGGTAGATTGGTACACATTGATCTGCCAAACATGAGCTCTGCTGGTAATGGAATGGTTGCACTTAAAGGTGTTGCTCAGATTAACATTGCAATGTGTAGATCTTGCTTGGTTTGTTTACATTTTAGAATTATGAATTTCACCGTGCGAATAGTTCATTCAGCTAGGCCATTAGATCTAAGAAGAAGTAGTGCAATCGATATTTCACTTCTCACACATATCCTAAAATGTCTTCCCAATAAATTGCGGACCTTTATCTGCAATGCTCTCTCTAGGCACAACAATTAAAAATGAAAATTGCACTTAGAGTGTGGATCCTTTCCAGAATCTAATGAATTTTGGAAGATTATAATCAATGCATCTACTATCTGTGCCATCACATCTTTTAAAACCGTAGAATGCAAGATGTCTGGCCTCTAGGCCTAATAGTATTCCTAGCACCCTTTCCCTGGTGATAGGGATTATATTAAGTTCAAACCTCCATATCACCTCTTGATTTTCAAGAATCTTTGGGAAGTTTTCTAAGTCCTCTACCGTGAAAGAGAGATGAAATACCTATTCAACACCACCGCCATTTCCTTGTTTTCCATTATCACTCTCTAGACGGCCAACACTAGCTTTAGTTACTCTTTTCCTATTCAAAACTTGTAGAAACTTTCACCACCTATTTTATACTACTAGCTTGTTTTCTCTCATCCTCTGCTTTCTGTCTCTTTATTATCTTCTTATTCATTCTTTGCTGGTTCTTAAAACCTGTCCAATCCTCTGATCTACTATTAATCTTTGCAGTTTTTACAGTGTTTCTTTCAATTTGACACAATCCTTAACTTCCTTATTTAGCCACAGAGGATGCATCCTTCTCAAAGAGTCTTTCTTTCTCACTAGGATACGTCTTTTCTGAGGGTTATTAAATATTTCCTCAAATGTCCGCCACTGCAACTCAACTGTTCTACATTTTAAACTAGTTTCTCAGTTCACCTTAGCCAACTCTGCCTTCATACCCTCTTAGTTATCTTTATTTAAGTTTAAAACACTAGTCATGGACCCACACTTCTCCATTTTGAATTCGGACAATAGGTTAGTTGCATCCCAATTCAAACTGGGGAATTTTATGGACATTTTGACTATTTGGCCTTTCTTCTCCTATAGTACCTGGGATGAGTGTCACTGTAGCTGCTTTCACGTGCTATTCCAAAGCTCCGCCAATTATAATCATAAGCTTCTTTGGCCCGGTATTTGACTTATTTTTCACTTTCCCTCGCTCACTATCAATCTAGCCTGCACCCTGGTCACTCGCCTTTCCTGACTGAGCTAACCCGGTGCTGGTCCTCTCAGTGTGCTGTCCCACTCACAGAACCGACAGGCTATATGCTGCAGTCTCACCACCAAGGGTGGTGTGCTTCTGCTTACCATCTCTTTATTTTAGCACTATCCCAGCACTGTGTGTTCAAAGCTTTTCTGTGCATTCAGCATGCTGTGATTTCAAAACTCCCTGAATCTGCAGCTCCATAGCATTCTGACCAAAGCACCAAGGGTCACCTCATGTCATGTAACACAATCTATGGCTGTTCACCATGTCATACCTGCACTTAATCATGCTGCCAGGCTGTTTGAGAACTATTGAACACCATGTTGTGTTTTTATAATGATTAACAAAGCTCCAATATGTTCCCATAAGGGATTAGGTAAACACATTGTGGGCTAATTTATTTAAACTAGGTGTATGAGGCATATATATATTATATATAATCAGCAGCAGAGCTGTGCGTGCTGTGTTCTGTTCACAGGGCAAAGTGAGACTGAGACTGGATCACATGACCCACTTCCCTTCTAGTGATAGCAAAGGAGGAGTGTTCCTGCTCCTGCCACCACTGAAAGAATCCTTGAAAAAGAGAGAAAAAAACCATCTGATCCTGGATCTTTCCTGTCACCAGCTTTTTTTTGTGAGCTAGAGGCCTTGCAAGGTGTAAAACCAGTTTGGTGTTAAAATAGCATGCACAACCCGAAGGCAACACCGGGATGTAACTTTCCCATTTCAATTAGACTCCTGCTCTTTTGGGCAGGCAGCCTTTCTGTGCCTGAATTCCGGTAAGGAAAAATATTGGGGAGCAGGTATGTCAGGAATGAAATATTAGCAGGCATTGATATTGACAAGACTCGTATCACAGCACAAGTTAATGCCTTCAGGAGTAAAGAAAATTGAAGAAAAAAATCCCAGTTCAATGAAGTGGAAAGAAACTTCCATTGTAAAATGTTTAAGGCGATAGAAAATAAACACAATTAAAATTCTCAGAGTATACATCCATAAAAATAAAATGATTTCAGGAAATCAAGACAGCAAAAATGAGGATGTTGATTACAGAAGAATCTTGCTGTCAACAAGTGTTCCTCATATGCATTTTTTAGCAGTGTGGGATCCATTTCAAGTAGGCTTTTACAAGCACTTTCTCACAGTACAATGGGTTTATATGGGTTTTCAGTCTTACAAATGGAAGGAGACATTGTCCTTTTAATGAGTTCTCTTTATGCAGTGATTTAACTCAAAGCCAAAGTTCACATATTAAGGACGGAATCATCCCACATTTGCACTAAATGCGGTAGCGGGCAGGTAAAAGGACGTTTAACCAGCTGGCCACAGTGGCAGGTTTTTGCACCGTATCATTCCAATCCCACCTCATTAATCATGGATTCCCAGGAAACACACCGTTTCACTGGTGGGTGGTCTCCGATTCATCCGCCATGCTGTCACCTCGCCACTCTTCACACTGGGCACCATATTTAATGTACAGCTGTGCTCGCACCTCTCAGTGCTTCCAGCCCAGGTCTGCTGCACAGAAGACATGGCCCTGAAAGGCAAGAAGACTGCAGCCCCACAATTCAGTCACGCACCCCTGGGAGACCTTCAGGGCACCGTTCAACCCTGCTGTGATGTCCTCTACCCCCACTGTGGCTGCAGGAGGCCCATCAGTGTCACCACTCCAGCTTGGGAGGCGGTGGCAGTGGTTGTCAGTGCCAACATTGCACAAAAGAAGTTCACAATCCAGTGCAGAAAGAAGGTGAATTATCTCATCCGTGCCACCAGGGTATGGCAAC
The DNA here is from genome assembly GCF_964194155.1 of Cetorhinus maximus. Classification (NCBI taxonomy): domain Eukaryota; kingdom Metazoa; phylum Chordata; class Chondrichthyes; order Lamniformes; family Cetorhinidae; genus Cetorhinus; species Cetorhinus maximus. The sequence goes on from NC_135879.1 coordinate 194,709,770, forward strand.
CATCTCATCACTTTAAACTCACACATTCACAAGCCCATCACACATTCACTGGCATCTCACCCACTGCCAACTCAATGGGCATCACCACTCATTCTCTCACACACATCTCCAGGTGGGCTCATCTCCTCTGGAGACTGTCTCCTAAACCCTCACCCTCTTGAGGCCACTTAGCACAGGTCAACATGTGTCCCCACAGCCCGGGATACCCCCTTCCCCAGTAATTCCCTAGCCCTGCAGCCTCTTCCCTTGCCTGAGGCCACTTCTCCCTCTTCCCCAAGCAAGCCATAGCCCTGCAGCAATTGAAAAGCCTTACGGCTGTCCTCATAAGTAGGCACCTGCCCGTGAGGCCCCTAAAATTGATGTAGTGCTGCCTGCAAAGCCTGGCACTGATGACTGCATGTGCTGCCTGAAGCAAGGTAGGCAAACAAGCTTTGAAGTCCAGGGCAAAGTGCAGCCTACCAGGTGCATGTTGCTCATGTTCAGTTGTGAAACATATTGGCGTGCAATCATGCCGCTGTGCCTGGATGACCCAACATTGGGGGGTGATTCTGGCAAGCATGGCTAATAATGATATGCAGATGTATTACAATGAAGCTCCCGACATGCGGCAGCGGGAAACCCGGCCTGGCATTGACGGGTGGAGCGGACGATTGCAAACTGGTTTCATGATGTTATGAAACTGACTTTTGGCCTTCCCTCCATATTGCTGCTCACGCCCGCCATGACACCTGACACCATTGAGCACGGAAAATTCCGCCCTAAGTGTTTTATGGGAAAAATTTTGGCCACCCACAACAACAACCAATCTGATACAGTCCAATATTTTTATATCAGAGACGGTTTATTTGTTTACAATATGAGAGCTCATTGGCAAATTCAACTTTGGTTTATCAAATGTTAGATATAACAATTAAAACATTTTTATTTTTTAATTGTGTTTTTTTAGATAACTATGGGCTCATTGATACTGGTTGTGCTTTTTTCACCATAGAACAAAAATCTTAATTCAATGACCCCATCCTCTATTACTTTTTAAGAAGTCTCAGGTCGTATTTTATGTTTGTTCAACAAGTTCAAAATTCTGACTGTTTTAACAATATAATTTTAAGGCCTAAAATAGGTGTAGATTCCAAAAAACTGCACAGGCTATCAAAGTTCGTTTTTTAATATGTGAACTTGTTTGCTGGGTAATTGACTGTGAAGACGTTGAAGCAAAATCTCAGCATGTTTGCATCCAACATTCAGGCACTGACACTTTATTAGCCAGAATCAGTCAGCTCGAATAGAATCACTGGTTGATTCCCCCCTTTCCAGCCCAAGAATGCTGAGACCATTTAGACCAACCAAGCTGATCTCTGAATACCAAGATAAAGCCCAATTTAATCACAAAACTGGACTAGGTTGAAATTATTGAGGAAAGAGCATAAGCATTGTGAATGTTAGATGCATAGGAGTACCCTGTGGGATATGTGAGTTGCCAACATGAGTGCAGTTAGTGGCAGCAGTCAACTGTGCAAACAATGTCAAAGGCATTGAATGTAAGCCATAGGCTATAGGATGTATAAAACAGCATAATAACAGTACTTATTATAGCACCTTTAACTTAGGACAAAACATCTCCAGGTGCTTCATATTGGTGTAATTAAAGCATGTTGGATACTAAGCCAGAGAAAGAGATATTAGGTGAAATAATCAAAAGCTTAGTCAAAGAGGTGAATTTTAAGGAAGGTTTTAAAGTAGGTGAGAGCTAGAGCAGTGGGAGATTGAATGTGAGAATTCCAGAACATGAGACCTAGCCAGCTAAAGGCATGCTATCAAAGAAAGGCTGCAGAGAGGTGGCAGGGTGCACAAGACGCAAGAGTCAGAAGAACGGAGAGTTCAAAGGTGGGACTCGAAACGTTAACTGGTGTTCCTCTCCGCAGATGCTGCCAAACTTGCTGAGTTTTTCCAGGTATTTTTGTTTTTGTTCAAAGGTGGGGGTAGCTTACAGAGAGAGGAAGTGAAAAGATCCAAAGACAAGGATGATAATTTTTGATTTGGGATATCGGTAACAGAGAATTAATGTAGGTCAGCTAGCACACTGGTGGTGGGTGAACAGAACTTGGTGTGGGATAGGATGCTGGCCACTGAATTTTGGATGAGTTGAAGTTTGGACAGGGTGGAGGATGAAAGGTCAGTCAATAGACGTTTGGCGTCTTTGCCTGGATTTTCATCCTCGAAGTGGGGAGCAGGAGTTGGGAAAATTCTTGGCTTGGCCTGCCACTCTGGGAGAAAGTGTCTGCAAAGAAGGATTCTTCATTGCTGTGGATGGTGCAAGCTGGAGTTGGGTCAGCCGACCTGGAAGAAATTTGGAGGCAGCCACAGGTGTTATCGGATGCAGGGACAGGCTGTTTAAAAGGCCTGCCTCGGTGCCACAGGACTTAGTCCCAGATTAAAAAAACACGTGGCCTCTAGCCTTTACCCATCACATCCCCTCACCATGCAAAAATTCTTCATGACCCATTCATGCCAGCCCATGACCTCCATCCACTCCATATGGCCCTCATGGCCCCATGCCAAGCAATGGCATTTCCATGCCCATTACCAACTATACACTGTCTAGAACCACGGTCTAGTGGTATATGTAAAAAAAAGCTTTAAGAAAAGTAATCCATTCATAACTTCCCCTATATTGAAAAAAAGTAATTTCACCGCAATCTAATTAAAGTGTCAATCATTTAGATGCTTTAAAGTATCAATAACAAAAAGCATAAACCCTTTAAACCAGTAACTTATGTACACAAACATTGTGAAATCGACAGCAGAGATCAGAAAGCCTGAGCTGTCAATTAAACAATGTTTCTTCTTGGGCGCAGCTCCTTCAACAAGCTTAGTGGATGTATGGGCTTTCAGCTAAGCCTCCTTATGTATATCTGGCTGAGAGCCAGACATCCAGTAGGGTACTAAAAGTTCTATTTCCCAGGGAAAACCTGTGCCTACATACGTAGCATCAGTGTGGAAATTGAAAAAGCCATACCCTTCCCCTCTAGGCCCAGCACTCACAGACATTTTGTTGGGTTTCATCAGAAATGTGTCTTGATGGAATGATACCTAACCTCCTACCCCTTGCATGTTTCTGATATGCGGATGAAACTTTTGCAATATTTAATATTGCAATATTAACAGCTGCATTTAATAATTTCTTTACATATCTTAATGGGCTCCATCCTACACTCAAATTTGCCTGTAAAATGGAGCAACTAAATGAGCTCCCCTTCCTTGAACAAGTTGAGAAATCTTCCAGGGGGTTCTTTATCATGGTCTATCGCAAGCCTACCTTCAGTGGTCGATATATGTGTTGGGATTCTTACAGTTCCACACACTATAAGCTCAGTCTTATCAGCAACTTCGTAAATAGGGCCCAAGCCATTTGCTCAACATGCAAGTTTGATGCTGAAATAGTACGCATCAAAGGCATCCTGTGGGATAATGGCTATCCTGACCCAATCATTTTGCACTGTATATCATGCAAACTCAAGGAAGGGCCTAACGCTGTCACTTTCAGCCCTGCAAAGTGCTCAGTCTAGCTCAAATAACCCAGGAAGGGCAAGGTAGCTCAAAAATTTGAGCAATAGGTGCAGCTAGCTGTTTCACGCTGCTACTATGCAGAGCAACACGAGTGGTATTCGTCACTAACAGGGTACTGCCGTCAAGCCAAAACGGCATTCTGCCTATCACACAAATGAGTAACATGGTATATGAATTTCAGTGCCAGTATGATGCTAGGTATGTAGGCTGTACGTCCCAAAGACTGGCAGATCGTATCAAATAGCATGTCCCAGCTCCTGATCACAACGTGCAAGATACAGGCCATACCTGTAGTAACTGTAGCTTTAAGAAATGTAGTAACTGTAACTCTAAGGAAAGTAGCGATTGTAGTTTTAAGACTTATTGTACTGCGTAGTATCACGTAACAGTGTGAATGAATCAGCTCGAAGCGTGAGGAACCTTAGGGGTGGAGTTTTGTGTTTGGACCTTGACTGAAGCAAATAACTGCTGCTGATGCCCTGTAAATAACATTCACTGTTTCTTATGAGGAATCTGTCTGAAAAAGCAAGTCTATAACAACTGGTGGCGAGGATAAGTTGGTTCCAGTGCTATCCCTTGCTCGGTGAATGTGAATACCTCGTTCTAAGCAGGAGAAAGGGAAAATACTCACCAGGTATGCCATTTTTTGGCAGGATCAATGCTTTTGACTCATCCACAGATGACTGGAGTAAATATATATGTTCCTTTACATTTAATCAATGTAAAGCAAGATTGAGACAGACTCCCAGGCAGTAAACTAAACTGATCGAAGTACATAATGTGGAAAAACCAGAAACCACTAATTCCGATGTTTATTCTCTATTTAATGTGTAAGTAGGGAAAACAGAGCCAATCACTGTTACTCTGCAGGTCGGTGGAAAATCTTTGATTATGTAAGTGGATACCAGTGTATCAACCACTGTAGGGAGGGAGCACACATTCAAATATTTAAACAAGGGTACTCAGCAATTGAATATGGAGAAGACTTCAGCCAAATTGAAACTGTATACTGGTGAAGCCATACAAATGAAAGATAATACCGCTCTATCTGTAGCTCCCTGTGGTTGTAGTGGAAGGTGAAGGCCCAAACCTTCTAGGCCATGATTGGTTAAAAGAAATTAAACTAAATTGGTCTTAAATTTCCCAGTTGAGAGCTAGATGACTGCCAAAGCTGCAAAAGAAATATGACAAGATCTTTCAAGAAGAACTGGGGCAAATCAGGAGCCTGCAGGCTAAGATCTAAAAACAAAAAACTGCGGATGCTGGAAATCCAAAACAAAAACAGAATTACCTGGAAAAACTCAGCAGGTCTGGCAGCATCGGCGGAGAAGAAAAGAGTTGACGTTTCGAGTCCTCATGACCCTTCAACAGAACTGAGTAATATTAGGAGAGGGGTGAAATATAAGCTGGTTTAAGGTGGGGGGTTGGTTGTAGGGACAAAAAGGCTAAGATCTATGTTGACTCTGAAGCAACTCCTTGTTTTCTTAAAGCCAGGCCTATGCCTTATGCCCTTAGAGAAAAGGGTGACACCGAATTAAACCATTTAGAGAAGCTGGGTATTATTCAGCCGGTTAAATTTTCGGAATAGGCAGCACCCATAGTCCCTGTCTTGAAATCGGATCAAACTATCTGTATCTGTGCGGATTGCAAGTTAACATATACATGTTGGACCAGTACCCTATTCCCAGGATCGAGGATCTGTATGCTGAATTAGCAGGAGGGAGAACTTACACTAAATTAGATATGAGTTATGCATATCAGCAGTCAGAACTGGACGATACACCCAGAAGATTTGTAACTATAAACACACACAAAGGGTTGTATCAATACACGTGCCTGCCTTTCGGTGTTTCTTCAGCCTGCAAGATTTTCCAGAGGATGAAGGCAAGCTTGCTGTAAGGTCTACCTCAAGTCATGGTCTATGTGGACAAAGTCCTCGTAACTGGGCTAATAGAAATGGAACACTTGGCTTACTTGGAAGAAGCCTTAAACAATTCTTGGATGCAGGGGTGCGCTTGAAAAAGGACATGTATACCTTTCAGGCAAGTGAAGTCATTTACTTGGGCCACTGGGCAGATGCCCAAGGGCTATAACCTTTGGAAGAAAAAGTTAAAGCTATTAAGGAGGCACACTCGCCTACAAATGTCTCAGAGCTCAAGTCATTCTTGGGTATGATGATTTATTATGGTTGATTCCTACCCAGCTTATCAATGGTCCGGGCCCCTCTAAACTCATTATTAAAGAAAAACCAACATTGGTCTTGGAAGTCACCTCAAGAAAAAGCCTTCATGAAAGTTTAACAGCGCTTGTACTGGTCAAACCTGTTAGTACACTACAACCCAACAGAAGAATTGGTGCTAAGATGCGATGCATTCCCCTATGGCGTGCGAGCAGTACTACCTCACAAGATGGATGACGGTTCAGAAAGGCCAATAGGCTATGTATCCAGAACCCTTTCTATGCTCGTGAAGGGTTATTCACAAATCATGAAAGAAGGATTATCGACTATTTTTGGAGTTAAAAACTCCCATCAGTATGTACATGGCCAACACTTTACTATAGTATCTGATCACAAACCACTCTTGGGTCTGTGTAGTGAAGGAAAAACTATTCCTCCAATAGCTTCCACATGAATTCAAAGATGAGCTTTGATTTTATCAGCATTTGAATATATTTTTATGCACAGACCAGAGATGCAAATAGCCAGTGCAGATGCCCTAGGCCACCTTCCTTTGTAGGAGAACATTGAATATGCTCCAACTCCTCATGGGGTCATATTAGCAATGAAATTCCTGGATTCTTTGCCTGTCTGCACAAGACAAATAAGAAACTGGACAAACCGTGATCCAGTCTTGTCTAGGGTGCGAGGCCAAGTATTGAAAGGATGGTCCCAGGAACCAGCCCCTGAAGAATTGAAACCATTCTTCACTCGAAGGAATGAATTGAGTAGTCAGGATGGTATCTTATTATGGGATGCACAAATCGCCATCACTTCACAAGGAAGGTAACCGCTCTTAACTGAGTTGCACAGTGCACATCCTGGAATTTCCAAAATGAAAATGCTTGCAAGGAGCTTTATGTGGTGGCCAGGTATAGACAGTGATATAGAAAAAATGGTTAAACACTGTCTCCAGTGCCAGCAAATACAGAAGTTGCCTGTTGCAGCCCCACTGCACCCATGTAAATGGCCTGGTTAAACCTGAGTGAGGTTGCATATAGGTCATGTAGGTCCATTTCTAGGCATCATGTTTCTATTAATAATTGATGCACATTCCAAATGGTTAGACGTGTACGAGGTTAGATCGCCAACATCAGGTGCAACCATAGAAAGGTTATGCCAACGTTTTTTCTATACATGGATTGCCAGAAGCTCTTGTCTCAGATAATGGTACTGAATTTCAAAGGTTTGTGAGACTAAATGGTTTCAATCACATAACACAGCACCATACCACCTGTCGTTTAACTGGTTGGCCGAAAGAACAGCACAATCTTTTAAAGTTGGGATGGAATGGTTATCGGGAGGATCATTGAAGACTAAACGTTCACGTTTCCTGTTTAACTATGGAATGACCCCCCCACACGGCCACCTACACCCACCCCCACACTATCACAGGTTCAACACCTTCAGAATTATTTATGGAGCGCTGCCTTTATATGAGATTATGCCTAGTACTTCCCAATTTTGAGGTAAGGTAGAGAACTGTCAAGGGAATCAAAAAGTGACTCTTGATTTGCATAGTCGAGAGTGAGAATTTATTGCTGGTGAAAAAGTATTTGTACGAAACTTCTGTGGTGGATCGTGTTGGTTACCTGGTGTAATAGTTTCTGTGACCGACACATTGTCATACCACATAGAAGTGGATGGCTGGATCACCCGAAAACACATGGATCATTTGAGAAGAAAGGAGATACCCCAACAAACCGATGTTCCACCTGTAACCATTGTAGAATGTGTGATCTTCATTGTGATTGATCAACCAAGGATAGACATACTAGATGTCTCTGTTGGAGTGGATAACACTGAACTGCCTGTGCCTAAGGAAGATCCAGCTGATGATACGGTTCCAGAAAATAGAGATTCAGTAAGAGATTCTAAAGTCGCAGAGCTACGACGTTCCACCCAGATCAGGAAGCCACCTGAGAGACTGAACTTATACTTTCATAACCTATATATATAATTATAATGTTATAAATGTAGTTGTTCTTGTAAATACAAATTGTAAAAAAAAATTAAAGGGGGAGGAATGTAGTAACTGTAGCTTTAAGGAATGTAGTAACTGTAGCTTTAAGGAATATAGCGACTGTAGCTTTAAGACATACGTTATGGTGTAGTATCACGTAACAGTGTGAATGAACCAGCCCGAAGCATGGGGAACTTTATGGGGGGAGTTTTTTGTCTCGTTGTTGATCTTAATGGAAGCATGTAACTGCTACTGAAGCCCTATAAATAATGTTCACTGTTTCGTATGAGAAACGTGTCTGAAAAATCAAGTCTATAACAGTATCCAACCAGCCCGTGCTTGCAAAACTCAGACAACAGTGTCCAACATTAGATGCGATTCCACGATTGGACAACATTTGCTAAATAATCCTCAGTGTGCTAAGAATTATGCTGGCAACCAATTTAAGATTGCCAGTCAGGCTCACAGTATGGCACATTTGCATGTATTGGAAGCTACATATATTAGTACACAGGGCCCTGTTCTTTGCAGACAGAAAGAACATGTACTCACATTACGCCTGCTTCAGCTAAACAAAATATGTGACAGCCATTCATCGACTCATTCCTCAGGGAAATGCCTTGACCAATCAAGGTCAAGCTGCTGGTTTAAATTTCAAACAATGCTCAGCAGTTAACTGTCATCACCACTGGTGCATTCTCCATGGCAATGCCTCTACGAATCAGAGTCCACTTGCTAATCAATCAGCGCTCTCTTTTCATGCAGTATAAATTGTTGTTTTCCCCTCATGTTCGTATTCTTGTAAAGTGTCCTGATGAGTGCAAGATGAAAAGCGTCGCCATGTCTCTCTTTTCAGCAATACTCAAGAACAAATTACGTTTTTTTAAAGCTTTTTCTTTACATATACCACTATACATTATAGGGTTAATTGATTTTAGACAATGTGTAGTTGGTCAATGAGCATGGAAGTGCCATATCTTGGCATAAGGGGAATGAGTGGTCATGGAGGTGGGTAGAAGGGCAGAACTTGGCATAAAAAGCATGAGGGGCCATAGGGTGTGACTGGGAGGGCAGAGCTTGCCACAAGGGGCATGATGGTTCAAGGGTATGGTTGGAAGGGCAGAGCTTCACATGGGGGCATCAAGAGGATCTTTTGAATTTACCTTTTGAAAGGACCTCTCATGCTGACTCCTCTGGGGGGCCATGAGCCACAACCCTGGCCCGACCACATGAAAATTGTAGAGGAGTAGGGGATGTAAATCTCCGCAATGGAGCCAGCCAGGTCGGGAGTGTTGGATGTGGACTTTTGACAGGAACTAGCCCACATCCTTTGTAAGCATTCCGCCTGGGAATGGGGTTGGGAATCCCGGAATCAGGACATGCCTAACATTTTTAAAGGGCTCCTGAGCCATCCCGACTCAGTGAGAATCCAATCCTTTGAGTCTGAAGGTGGCCACCTATCCTTGTGTGCAACTTTGGACATGAGAAATGCCTGATCATGGAACCTGCCATCTTGGTTGAGCCTTAGGAACTCTTTATAATGTAATTCTAAGCTGGAAGCAAGAACATTTTAAACATAATGAGATAAATTAGGTAACAATTTATAAGTTTCTGAAAGGTATCCTTACTGCTGGATGTCACAGAAATATTTGGCACAGTCTGAAAATCAGAAACAGAGTTTGTGCATGCTTTTAAACTTTAATGATCACCTTGGGAAGAGGCTGGATTTTTAGTTGGATGTGGGGAGGGAATGGAAGGTGCAGGTTGGATTTACGTTGGAAAATTTAGAAGGGTCAACAGGACCTGATTAACTGTTTTATTCTCTGTCATCTGGCCACAGTCAGCAAAACCAAGATGCAATCTGCCAGTCAGTGGATAGACCTGCAACGTAAGGCCACAGCTGTGGAACAGAGGGAAAGGAGTGAGGGATCGGAGTACGGGAGGTGATTGGACATTGGAAGCCTAAGGGATCGGATGCATTCAGTGGGTGTGGACCGGGGGTGGGGTTCGTGGTGGGGGGGGGGGGGGGGGTGTTGGAGGTGGGATGCCAGATGCTGGGCCAGGGGTTTGAATGGTAGACAGGATACAGAGGGAGATCAGAGACCAGGGGTGGGTTTAGAACCCGAGTAATGGCCTGGGAGATCTGAGCCACGGTGAAGAAGGGAGGTAGTGGCAGTGAGCCGGCAGGATGGGAGAGTAGTGGAAGATCAGAGTCTAATGGGAGGGGTCACAGGAGATTGCAAGGATCGGGGTTGGTGTCTGATCATGAGTGTTGGCAAGGCTGGTGGGTTGGATTCAGCAGGTAAATGGAAAAGCACTTATACCTCCAGCATTCTTTGCTTTCCCTTAGTTTCTGGCCTGAGTTAAATTTGAAATTTTGAAACAATTTTAGATGACTTCATTACAATATGTGAATTGCCAACCCATCTCCTGGGAGCAGATCCATTATACCTGGTTGGAGGCAGATTGTGATCAGGATTCTTTATAATGTAATTCTAAGCTGGAAGCAAGAACATTTTAAACATAGTGAGATAAATTATGTAAAGATTTATAGGTTTCTGAAAGGTATCCTTAACACTGGGCATTGCAGAAACACACAGTCATCATAAACAGAAAATCATAAACAGAATTTGTGCATGCTTTTAAACTTTAACGATCACCTTGGTAAGAGGTTGGATTTTTAGTTGGATATGGGAAGGGAATGGAGGGTGCAGGTTGGATTGAGGTCTGGAAACTTGAAAGGATCAGCAGGACCTGATTAACTGTTTTATTGTCTGCCACCTGGCCATAGTCAGCAAAACTGAAAGGCAATCAGATTTTTGACACTTAAACTTCATCCTCAACTCCAACCTATCAGCTTTTTAAGGTTGAAATTCAACTTATCCAACCCATCTCGTCTAAATATCCAAAAAATTCTAATCAAGACCACCTAAAATTATCAAACTTCCTTTTTGGACTTTTTGCTGCCCAATTAATTGGATCCCACTGTTGTTTTCTCCTCTCCTCAGGATATTCATTCTGCCCAGAATATTGATCAATAGAATTAGAAACATAGAAAAATAGAAGCAGGAGTAGGTCATTCAACCCTTCGAGCCTGCTCCACCATTCAATATTATCGTGGCTGATCCTCTATCTCAACACCATACTCCACTCTTTCCCCATACCCCTTGATGCCTTTAGAATCTTTAAATCTAACTATTTCCTTCTTAAATATATTCGGTGACTTGGCCTCCACAGCCTTCTGTAGTAGAGAATTCCACTGGTTCACTATCCCCTGAGTGAAGAAGTTTCTCCTCATCTTAGTCCTAAATAGCCGACCCCGTATCTTGAGATTGTAACCCCATGTTCTCGATCCTCCAGCCAGGAGAAACATCATCTCTGCATCCAGTCTGCCCATCCCTGTCAGAATTTTATATGTTTCACCTCTTATTCTTCTAAACTCCAGTGAATATAGGCCTAGTCGGCCCAATCTCTCCTCATACGACAATCCTGCCATCCCAGGGATCAGTCTGGTGAACCTTCGCTGTACTCCCACTATGGCAGTATATTCTTTCTTAGGTAAGGAGACCAAAACTGCACACAATACTCCAGGTGTGGTCTCACCAGGGCCCTGTACAGCTGCAGTAAGACATCCTTGCTCCTGTACTCAAGTCCTCTTGCAATGAAGGCCATTTGTCCTTCTTAGCTGCTTGCTGCACCTGCATGCTTGCCTTTGCATTCTTTGGATTCACTAAATCTTGACCCAGATCTTCTGGTCAGTGGCGATGCCTGTTGGGGATGGGTGGCTTGGGGTGGGGTGTGGGTGTTGATTGACCAGGTGTCATTTTAAATTATTTTTAACCCTTCTCAATAAAGCTCACTGTTAATCACTGTCAACCCAAGTCCTATGCTTGTGATTAACAGTAGGAGAATCCTGCGTACATTTCTGGGCAAGCACAAGGTCCATGTTGGAGACATTCTCAGGATAAGCCTGGGCAGCATAATTCTGTCCTTCAGAAGTTTAAACTTCCAGTTAAGTACAGTGGCATGTGCACAGGTCAGGATTTCCTATAGATCGTGATGCACTACAGCAGCGAATGCCTCGACATTTCCACCACTGTTACCATCAGAAGACCTGGGCCTTTATTTTAACTTGGATGTACAAAATTAGAACAAAATTTTTGCTGCAGTTGCTTAATTTTAGCATTTAAAGAGGCATCAGGGTGGAGAGAGTGCATGTATGGAATGGAAGGATCTCCTTGAAATATGAAGCACTGTACTTGCCAACTCCCATATGGCTCTTTGAAACTGTATTTTAAAACTCTGTCACATACTGCTGCTACCACATTTTATTTAGCAGGAAATAGAAAGACAAAGTTGCCACCTCGAAATATTGAATTATGCAACCTCCAGGATGATGAAGAATTTTGTGCTTTAGAGAGCAGCACAGGTATCATAATTCAATATTTCCATGTGGATAGCCTTAATACTAATCTTCCTCAGAAATGTCATCTTCCATTTCCTGTTAAACGGCATGTAGTCTCACCTGAGGCTGCAGAGCATTCATTTACCACAAAAATTCTCCAGAGAGAGTGGTAGAGGTTTTGAAATGCATTATTTATGAAACATAATGAGCTATGTAAATACTTTACATTCCAGCAGTACTGACAATTGTTTGGTGGAATATTTCACCGAGTTGTACTGGTGTCAGTCTGAGGCCAGATATTTCCCCTTTCACACATTGGGATGAAATCATGTAAAAGAATATTATGTTCATATGAAATTCCTTCTTGCACAATTTTAATGGAGGCATTAACCTGTTTATTTTTACAAGGTTAACACCTCCATTAAAGTTATATATAAAGGGATTTCAGGTGAATGTGTTGAGTGGCCATAGACTAAAATTACACGTGATTTTTATCTCCAAAGCCTTTCTCTCTTTAACTCTGCATAATGGCAATCAATAATCTTACTTTTGCTTCAATCTTGCAAATTTCCCTGTCTGCGGTGTGCACGAGTGAATCATCTATATGAGAAGTGTCAAATTCCTAACAGAAAAATGTGCTCAGCAAATATAAAGAGAAAACCAGAAGCACTTTTTGCTCAAAGTTCTTTCCAAATAATTACCCAAATAATTTTAACTAATAAAGGTAAAACTTGATCCTTTGTTTACAATCTTTTTTGACTTCAGTTGGGCCCCGCCAATTTTGATTCTCAAACGGAGTAGATTTCATTGGGTGGAGCTGAGCAATAACCTGGTGAAGTGGTAATCTGACAGTATACCTGCCTCCTGTACCCTGCCCACCCCCTGTCCCCCACCATAGAACAAGTCGAAAAAGGAAATGCAGTCTCAATGCATATCAAACGATAAGGGACATCTTTTGGCAATCTCCACCTATCCCTGACCCTCTATCCAGCTCTACCTGTCCCACCCCACCCCCTCCCCTAAACCAGCTTATATTTCACCTCTTTTCTATTTTTCCTTAGTTCTGCTGAAGAGTCATTCGGACTCGAAACGTTAACTGCATTCCTCTCCGCAGATGCTGTCAGACTTGCTGAGTTATTCCAGTTATTTTTGTTTTTGTTTTAGATTTCCAGCATCCGCAGTTTTTTGCTTTTATATAAGGATAATCAAGTCATCCTTGTTCATTAGATGATTTGTTGCTGATATTTATTACGTTACAAACTTGTGCTGCTCCCTTTGTTGCTATTTCTTCATAGAATTCAAACTTTTTCTGTATACAAAGCTATCTCAGTGAATCATCAATAGCCAGGAAAAACCTGGTTTTAAAAAAGCCTTTTCAGAGAGTAATGCTCACAAAAGTCTAACCAGGGAGAAGCAGCAGGATGTACAGCCATCAGCTGTTAATGAGTCGGACTCTTTGTAGACTTTGGCTGATCGTTAACAACAGTACGGAACTTTGGAAAGAAATTCTCAATCCAGAACTTTGTATTATGTTTCTTAAGGTACGTATGTTAATATAGCAGAGCATTGTTATGGCCTGTAATATGGGTTTACTATTACTCTGGAGATAAATTTAATCTAATCCTGCCACCCCCACCCACCCAACCTTCGGTGATAAATTGATGAGATTGGAGCTGACCATTCATTTCCCATCCCACCTGAATTTGCTTTTCATTGAGGTGTAAAATAGATGACTAATCCATTCTTGTCAGTTTTCCACTGAGTTGGTAGGTTAAAATTGCCCCTATTGTTGTGTCAAGTTTGGGTAAACTGTAAAGAGTATGAAATAAAGAAATACAGACAAATTTGCATTTATATAGTCTTTATCACATGAAAACATCTCAAAGCTCTTCATACAAAGAATTACATTTCGCAGTCGATTGACTGCAGCCTTTCTGTGCTATATATAAGACCTTGAGGGGGCTTGATGGGTGGATACCTGAAGGATGTTTCCTCTTGCGGGCGGGAATTTAAACTAGGCGACATATTTTAAGAGTAAGAGGTCTGCGTTTTAAGACAGAGATAAGGATTTCTTTTTTCACTCAGAGGGTCTTTAGAACGTGGAACTCTCTTCCCCGGAAAGTAGTGGATACTGGGTCTTTGAATTTATTCAAGGCTGAGATAGATAGATTGTTGAAAGACAAGGGAGTCAAGGATTATGGGGGCAGATGGATCTAGACCACAACCAGATGAGCCATGATCATATTGAATGGCGGAGCAGGCTGCAAGTGCCAAATGGCCTACTCCTGCTCCTAAATCTATGTTCCTTTGTTCCTATGCGTCTAATTACAGGTTAATCATGGACACAGGGTTTCCTGGCCCGCCACCGAAAAAATCAGTGGGAAACTCAACCCTGCACCGGACAGCCGTCCCATGGCGATTTAACACTCTGAGGGGGATGTCCTGCTATTTGATTGTCTGGCTACTCTTTGGTCCCAACAGCACAGCAGCTGCCGCTGCTGGGACTGCATACAGTCCCAGAAAACAAGGAGTCAGAAGCTAGATGAAAGATAAGCCTGGGGGGTTCTTGGAGGGGTCAGAACAGGGGGTGGTGATGGGGGGCAGGGGTGGTGGGGGGATGGGGTGTAAAGGCCAGGCGGAGAGGGGACATCCAGGGGGAGGCCAGACCTTGGGGATGTGCCCTGATTGGAAAAAGGGGCCAGTGAAGGAGCCACCATCCCTTCCCTGCCTGAGGCCCAAGCAGGCTTGCCCACAGGTCTTCCCTTCCCACTGCCCCACTGTTGCTGACTGATGGATCCTACCACTGTTACCATGATATAGTCTGTTGTTGCTACACTTGAAGAATACTGCTTGGACACCATGAAGCATTCTCATATAAATTACAGGTCTTTATTAATAATGCTTAACTACATACATATTTACAGTAGGTATGGAGAGGGCTATATACTAGGTCCTTACACATTGCTACTCATCTCTGGACTGGCCCTAGCTCTAGGTCATGTGCCTTCTTACATCACCGTGTGGACAGTACTGCACACAGTCTCATGTTTACCCTTTAGGTACCAGATCCTTCTACTAATGACCTCCGCCCCTGGCTAAAAAATTTGCCGCTTAAGTGCCTTATTGAGGCAAGTGCAGGCAGACTGTCCTAAGTCTCACCCGCTGTCCATAAAATCGTGGTGAAGTCGGGGACAGATGGATAGGTGGTGATAAAGTCACTTGCAGGATTTTACAGACCCCTCCAACTGCAAAACTGCTCATGGGGGCTTTAAAGATCTGTTCCATGTTTTCTGTGTTTATTAAAGGGGGAATGTTAGTTTGAACACTGGGAAAATACACATTTATTCTTTGGGCAGTGTTACATACAGCAACATGGCTCAGTTTAATATCTCAACTGAAGAATGTTCTTGTGAGATATCAGTAAAGGTAAGAGAAGGATTCAAGTTCACAAAATTCATTGAACCAGCCATGATTTTGCAGAAATAGAGCTATTGCATTATACAGTAGGGTTAAAAAAGAACCTGTGACTTGCTTCCTGGCGTGTTTTTCTTCAAGCTTTTCTGTGTTCCCTGCAACTAAAAGAGTCAGATTTAGAGATATTGGTGTTTAATCACCTTGATGTTTTGTTTTCTTCAAAACATGCAAAAATTAAAATCAGGCAATCACTTGATACATCGCCGGGAGCTCAGTTTACTCAAGTACATTAGCATCTAAGTTTAATAAATTAAACTATGGTTAAACACAAAGTATAAATAGGCATTATAAATATGCTCCAGTCAAGGTGGCACAGAAACTCATACCTCAAATGAGCCAGTACATCATACATACTGATTCCAAATCTGCTTAGTGAGTTATAGAACACACGAAAGAGATGAAATGTAATTTATAGCTATGTAATTAATTTGTGCTACAGTGGTACTTCAACATTTATTTATTGTCAGAATAATTTGCATAATGTTATTGAAATTTATTGTAAAATAGTGGTATCTGTGTCTGTATGTGTCTGTGTGTATGTTCGTGTGTGTGTGTGAGAGAGATTTAAATGGATTAAATGCAACCAGTCTGAAAGCTTTGATGTAAACATGGTAAACATGGGGGAAGTTTAGAATGTAAGGTGTAAAAGGACATTTGCATTTTTAAATGAACCAGTCTAGACTGTTTTCAAAGGAGTGGTGAAATGTCTCACCTAGCCAGGTGAAATTTAGAAACAGTGTGTTTATTTTTCCCAAAGATTACTGGTAAAACTTAGTGCTATGAGAGATTTTTATTATCAGGAAGGTAAAGTCCAAAGCCAAAGTGAAACCATGGGTATTTGCAGTCAAAGGGGAAAATATGTATAAAGGAGCGAAGGCTGTGTGTAAGGGAAGGCAGTCTAAGATTCAACAAGTGTGAAACACCTTCAGCCTGTATGTATCAAACTGCTGCATCCAGGAATTGAAGTTAAGAGAACTCACTTTGATTTGATTGTTCAGGGTGTTGTTTACTTTGCCTGGGTCTTTTAAAATCAATATATTTTACTTTTGCCTTAATGAAGGTATAACTGGGAATCAGATTACTAGGGGATTTAAAAGTTATTGTAGCAGTAATTTGTAGATATATGCATGTGTTTACAATCTTTTCTTTTACTGATAAATGTTTAATTTAGTTTTATAGAAACCTCAAAACTCGATGGTCTTATTATTACTGAATTCAAAGCCCGCACCTCGAAACATACAAATTGAAAATTAGTTGCAACAGTTGTTTCAAGTTTCCCTCTTGCATTTGCTCAGCTCAGCATTTACCATCTGCTGTGTCATAACATTATGAAATTAATTTTTCCACATTTTTAACTAAACAACAACCTACTCAAAATTACTTGGTTAATACCTCTATAAAGATATTGGACAAAACAAATTAATATAAAAGCGTTAAGCAAACAGCATAATCTCAAGATGTGTTTGAGACAATATTCAGTGGTTTAAAATTATTAATTATATTAACATTTCCAGAAATCTATACCACTTTTCCTTATACTACTGACAGGATAATAAGAAGCTGAATATTTTTCAATGTGCAGAATTACATTTTTTAAAATTTATGGACTTCCTGCCAAGCATTGTAATGGATTAATTGATACATGTTGTGTGCTATTGAGAGTTATACACCATTTTACATTTACATAGCATCTTTACTCTAGTAAAATATCCTGAGATGTGTCACAGGAGTGACTATGAAACAAAATTTAACATTAAGCCACATCAGGAGATATTCAGACAGATGAGCTGAAGCTTGGATATCAAGGGAATCAAGGAAGATGGGGAAAGTCCGAGAAAGTGGAGTTGAGGTAGGTGATCAGCCATGACTTTATTGAATGGCAGAACAGGCTTGAAGGTCCAAATGGTCTACTCCTGCTCTGATCTATTATGCTCTTGCATTATGTTCTTGCAGTTTTAAGGAATGACTTGAAGGAGAGGTAGTGAGGGAAATATGTTTAGTGATTGAATTTCAAAATTGGAAATGTGCACGAGGGCAGAATTGGAGGAGCATAGAGATCTCAGGGGGTTATATATTTGGACGAGAGGTTAAGGGTGGGTGGGTGGGGTGGGGAAAGGCCAGGGGGGTGCTTCAGGGATTGGGTGTGGTGTGGGTGCAGGTAAGGCCATGGAGAGATTTGAAAACAAAGCTGAAGATTTTAAAATCCAAGCTTTGCTTAACCACAAACCAATGTAGGTCAGAGAGCACCTGGGTAATGGGTGAACAGGACTTAGGATGCAGGCAACACAGCTTTGGATAATCTCAAGTTTAGGGAGTGTACAAGGTATGAGCTTGACCAGCAAAGCATTGAAAAAAATCAAGTCTAGAGGTGACAAAAGCATGGATGACAATTTCAGCAGCATAGGAACTAAGAACGTAACACTAAACAGCTATAACTATCACAATAATGAGGCTTTACTTCTAAGCAACTATAAACTCTACTTAACATAGGATATTACAATCTATAGCAACAATACATGGGGCAGAATTTCACAGTTGGCATACGGGGGCAGGCCCGACACCCGTGCGCGTCAAATGACACACGATATTTCGGAAGTCGCTTATGAGTTTGGAGGTGCGCCTGCCATTAATTATTGGGCCAGTTAAGGCCCTTGAGGCAGCAATTGACATCGATCTTTCGCAGCCCATGCAATTTTTAGGGCATTGCACGGGCGCAATGGGCAAGCAGGTAGGCCACATTTTTAAAAACCTCATCCACGGGCGGGATAAAGAGGGTGAGTGGGCTCGCTAATGCGAGTTGTTAGAACTTTAGCTTATTACTTATTGCTACTTGCTTGTGTGAACAGGACAACTTCATTTCACTCCAGAGCTGCTTTGACAGAAATAACAGACTTCAGTTCAGGACTCTGGAGGAATCATAACATCTGGGACCTTCCAGGTATCAGACAACCTTCCCTTACCCTTGGAATGGGGATTGTGCTCTCTGCTGGAGGCACCTCCTCTGAAGAGGAAGAGAGGGCCAGAAGGGGGAGGAGGCCAGGAGTCCACATTCAGCCTCCAGGAGAGTGACCTGTGGGAGGACAGGCTCAGGCACAAGGGGCGCAGGGCCAACAGGAAGTCCAAGGTGGAAGGGGCCACAGAAGACGCCACTATCTGAGGGTCATTGTATTGCTCATGCTCCGCATGGACTCCTTCATTATGGAGACCATGGTACGCATTCCCTCATGTATCTGCTGCCTCATGGACGACTCCAGAGGCACATCATCAGCCAATGACTGAGCATGTTCCTTGTCCCCAACAGTCCTCCGACTGCCGGCGCCCTGAGCACTCTCTGGCTCTGCCTGCACCTCAAGTGAGTGTGAAGTGCCCCGGGATACTAGCCGATGATCTTATTCCCACCGAGGTGCTGGTATCTGTGCTGGTATCTGTGCTGGTGCCTGCCTGGCTGAGAGGGTGCGATGCTAGTGCATTAATCTCTTCTGTGCGCTCAGGGGTCAGCAGCGGTCCCTCTGCCTCCTGAGGCCGGGCATGCTCTGGTGAGGCTGAAAGGAAGAACAAGGACATTTGATTAGTTCAGGACGTTACACTGTTAATGTGCATGCCTGGCCCCTGGATCAGGATGTGCTCCTCCTTCTATTATCAATGGGGATCCCATTTTGGAGGCTGAAATCAATACACAGTCAACAGTGGAATGTTTGCACTGACAGACATTGTGACCTCAGTGCACGGCACTTTTACCTCCCAGTGGCACCCCAACCTCACCGCAGCTACTTGACCTGGGCACATGGTGCCTCTCCAGCTCCAGTGCCTCCTGCTCGCATTTGGTGATGATGAGAAGGTGGCGCTGCCCTCCGCCAGTCCACATCCGCTCAGCATTATTGTGCACTGTCTTCTCCTGAAAGGAGAGAGGAGCATTGATTAGTCCACCCTGTACCTGCATTGCCATTGGAGCCTGGCCAACCCCACCTGAGGAAAACCTTGCAGGACTCATCCGATTCGTGACCCTGGAGCCGCCGTACACTCACTACAAGCAGCTAGGGCTGACCCCCTTGCCCAGGTGCTGCCTCCATCACATTTGCCACTTACACTCTAAGACCTTCCAAACCTTAAGCACTACCATCTGGAAGGACAAGGGCAGCCGACAGATGGGAACACCACCACCTGGAAGTTCCCCTCCAAGTCACTCACCATCCTGACTTGGAAATATATCGCCGTTCCCTTCACTGTCACTGGGTCAAAATCCTGGAACCCCCTTCCTAACAGCACTATGTGTGTACTTACACCACATGGACTGCAGCAGTTCAAGAAGGCAGCTCACCACCACCTTCTCAAGGGCAACTAGGGATGGGCAATAAATGCTGGCCCAGCCAGCGAAGCCCACACCCTGTGAACGAATGAATTTTTTTAAATTCTGAGGTGTGGGGGGTGGGGGTGGTGAGGGTGGGGGTGGGGGGGGGTGCAACCTAATGATGTGCTAAGAAACCCATGCCAACACGGTACTCACCCTTCCCAATCGCAGGAGGTCATTAAACCACTAGCGGTATTGTGTCCATGTGCGTATCACCACATCGTGGAAGCTGACCCATGATGCCACCTCCTCCCAGGCACGTTTTGTTAGGTGGGGGAGCCTCCTCCTCACGTCCCTTGGGACCAGAATATCGCGGCGAGCTGCCACCTCCTTGAGGAGGGCAGCGAGGCATTCATCAGAGAACCTCAGAGCAGACTGCCCCACCTGGCCTGCTGTCTGCAGACGTTCTCAATATTGCAACTAACCAAAATCAGTAGCAGCTGTCTGCCATTTTTGAATAGGCCACCGGGTCGCCATTGGACCCAGCAGACATTGGCCTCCCATCGCCGCCCACCCTTCCCGCTGATCTCGGGAATTGCAAATTACACTGGGTGGGACTTAATTGGCCCGCCCACGTAAAATTGTAGTGTGTACCCAATCGCGGGTGGGAGTCGGGTTCCCGCTGCCCACTCCCACCGAGCCCACCCGCCAACTGAAAAATTTTGCCCATGGAGCGGATGGGTTATCATGTGGCTGGAGTGGCTTCTTCTGTTGTTCGGTTTGGTGTGCTTGGCAAACATCACAAACCTTTACGACCCGGTCGCTATCTTTGCTAATGCCAGGCAGGTACGCTGATTCAGAAGGAAGGTATCTCATTTTCTCAACCCCCATATGGCTCTGATGAAATATGCCTGAGTGAAGCATTGCCAGAATCAGTACCTGGTGGCCTTTGAAATACATTCCCTTCAATATGCCAATCTTGTCCCGTTATGGCCAGTATGTCCTCAGGAATCAAAGGGCCTAGCCAGATCACAAAAGGGTAAGAAAACTCCAAAAAAAAGACTGAAAGAAAGTTTTAAATTTGGTGCAATGATCAAGCAGCATTGCCAGACCGATTGTTTAATGAGTGTGGCTTGAAGAACGCTGCAGGCCTGATCCAGAGTCGGCATCGTTACAACTTGGTAACCACGCACGAATGGAAAAAAAATTAAAGAGAAGTTAGAGAAAAAAAATCAGCTTCAATTCAATTCTCCAAGCTCAGGAAAGCAACTAGTTGACCAAATGATTTGTTCAAAAGATTTTCTGCAGAATCGCTAAAGTTTAAAAGGACCCCGCCAAATCCTGACAAGTATGGGAACAAAGAAATAAAATTGAATTTTTAAAAATTCATTTACAGGATACGGGAGTCGTTGGCTAGGACAACATTTATTGCGCTTCCCTAATTGCCCTCGAGAAAGTGGTGATGAGCTGCCTTCTTGACCATTGCAGTCCACGTGGTGTAGGTAAACCAGCAGTGCTGTTAGGGTATGGTTAAGTTTGCCATTGTCATCTCCAGTGCCTAGGTCAATGATGGGAGGTCTGTTCAATCTCATTACTTTTTATTGACTTTTTAGCGGGTTGATACAACTGAGTGGCTCACAAGGCCATTTCCGAGGGCATTTAAGAGTCAACTACATTAGTACAGATCTGGAGTAATTCCTGATTTTTTATTAAATTCTTGATTATTGAATTATTATTTGAATTTGTTATTGAATTCAAATTCCATCACCCAGGTCCCCACCCAGGTGCATTACCCTGGGTCTCTGGATTACCAGCCCACTGACAATACCACTATGCCACCACCTTCCCCAGACTTGGGGGAGAAGGGGTAGCACGTAAATATTATTGTGAATACGTAGGAGTAAAGACTTAGGGAGAGGTGCAGTTTTGAGGCGCTCAGGACTGTAAGGGTTAATATGGGACTGGGGAAACAATACTGCCCACATTATGATATAGAGAATCACATGGGAGTAGTAGAGTGGAGTGGTGAGTCTGGTAGAAGTCAGCATGAAGGTAGCACCTAATCAGGACTGTATACTATATATATGTATAAAGTTATGTGTTATGAATAAACAGGTATTGTTCAACCATACAAGCCTCTAGACCTCTTTGTGAAACAACGTACAACCATAAAACAAGTGGGGATGTCTTATCTGAGATATTTTGGATGAAAGCTGCCAGGATGCTGAAAAATCTTAAGTATCTCCGCAGGTCATCCTTACCCTGCAGTGCGAGCATGGAATGAATGTCTTCAATTTTACTTGGATCTGGGTGAACGCCCATGTTGGAATAGATAGTCCCGGAGAAATTGATGTGGTGTGTCTTGATGGAACATTTCTTGCGATCGACAACTAATCGTTCTCACTTGGCAGTCTCCATCAGTAAGTGGAGGTTTCTATTGTGTTCCTTTTCTGTGCACCCTACCAAGGCAATGTCAACTGTGATGCATATACAGACTGGGACATGCTGTATTTCGAAAAGATAGGCAGGTTGGCAGAGGGGGTGGGGTTGCTTTGTTAGTAAGAAATGAAATAAAATCGATAGCAAGAAATGATGTAGGGTCAGATGATGTAGAATCTGTGTGGGTAGAGTTGAGGAACCGCAAAGGTAAAAAAACCTCCGAACAGTAGTCAGGATACGGGGCACAAGATACACCAGGAGATAGAGAAAAGGTGTGTAAGAAAGGCAAGGTTACAGTGATCATGGGGGATTTCAATATGCAGGTAGACTGGGAAAATCAAGTTGGTAGTGGACCCCAAGAAAAGGAATTTGTGGAATGTCTATGAGATGGCTTTTTGGAGCAGCTTGTGGTGGAGCCCACCAGGGAACAGGCAATTCTAGATTTAGTGATGTGTAATGAGGCAGATTTGATAAGGGAGCCTAAGGTGAAGGAACCCTTAGGAGGAAGTGACCATAATATGATAGAATTTACCCTGCAATTTGAGAGGAAAAAGCTGGAATCAGATGTAACGGTATTACAGTTGACTACAGAGGCATGAGGGAGGAGCTGGCTAGAATTGACTGGGAGATGAGCCTAGCAGGAAAGACAGTGGAACAGCAATGGCAGGAGTTTCTGGGAGTAATTTGGGAGACACAGCAAAAATTCATCCCTAGGAAGAAGAAGCATACTAAAGGGAGGACGAGGCAACCATGGCTGACAAGGGAAGTCAGGGACAGCATAAAAGCTAAAGAAAAAGCATACAATGCGGCAAAGAGCAGTGGGAAACCAGGGGATTCGGAAGCCTACAAAGACCAGCAGAGGACAACTAAAAAAGAAATAAGGAGGGAGAAGATTAAATATGAGGGTAAACTAGACAGTAATATAAAAGAAGATTGCAAGAGCTTTTTTAGATATATAAAGGGTAAGAGAGAGGCAAAAGTGGACATTGGGCTGCTGGAAAATGACGCTGGAGAAGTAGTAGTAGGGAACAAAGAAATGGCGGAGGAACTGAATAGGTACTTTGCATCAGTCTTCACAGTGGAAGACATGAGTGACATCCCCAAAGTTCAAGAGAGTCGGGGGGCAGAGGTGAGCATGGTGGCTATTACCAAGGAGAAGGTGCTAGGAAAACTGAAAGGTCTGAAGGTGGATAAATCACCTGGACCAGATGGATTACACCCCAGAGTTCTGAAGGAGATAGATGAAGAGGTAGTGGAGGTGTTAGTGGTGATCTTTCAGGAATCACTGGAGTCAGGCTGGGTCCCAGAGGACTGGAAAATCGCTAATGTAACTCCCCTTTGTTTAAGAAGGGAGTGAGGCAAAAGACGGGAAATTACAGGCCGATTAGCCTGACCTCGGTCGTTGGTAAGATTTTAGAGTCCATTATTAAGGATGAGATTTCAGAATACTTGGAAGTGCATGGTAAAATCGGGCAAAGTCAGCATGGTTTCATCAAGGGGAGGTCATGCCTGACAAATCTGTTAGAATTCTTTGAGGAGGTAACGAGTAGGTTAGACAAAGGAGAGCCAATGGATGTTATCTACTTGGACTTCCAGAAGGCCTTTGACAAGGTGCCGCACAGGAGGCTGCTCAGTAAGATAAGAGCCCATGGTGTTAGAGGCAAGGTACTAGCATGGTTAGAAGATTGGCTGTCTGGCAAGCGGCAGAGAGTGGGGATAAGGGGGTCCTTCTCAGGATGGCGGCCGGAGTTCCACAGGGGTCAGTGTTGGGACCACAACTTTTCACTTTATACATTAATGATCTAGATGAAGGAACTGAGGGCATCCTGGCTAAGTTTTCAGATGATACAAAGATAGGTGGAGGGACAGGTAGTATTGAGGAGGCGGGGAGGCTGCAGAAGGATTTGGACAGGTTAGGAGAATGGGCAAATAAGTGGCAGATGGAATACAACGTTGGGAAGTGTGAGATCATGCACGTTGGTAGGAAGAATAGAGGCATAGACTATTTTCTAAATAGGGAGAGAATTCAGGAATCTGGAGTGCAAAGGGACTTGGGAGTCCTAGTCCGGGATTCTCTTAAGGTTAACTTGCAGGTTGAGTCAGTTGTTAGGAAGGCAAATGCAGTGTTGGCATTTATTTCGAGAGGACTGGAATATAAAAGCAGGGATGTGCTGCTGAGGCTTTATAAGGCTCTGGTCAGACCACATTTAGAATATTGTGAGCAATTTTTGGCCCCATATCTCAGGGAGGATGTGCTGGTCCTGGAGAGGGTCCAGAGGAGGTTCACGAGAATGATCCCAGGAATGAAAGGCTTAACATATGAGGAATGTTTGAGGACTCTGGGTCTATACTCGATGGAGTTTAGAAGGATGAGGGGGGATCTGATCGAAACTTACAGAATACTGAAAGGCCTGGATAGAGTGGACGTGGGGAAGATGTTTCCATTAGTAGGAGAGACTAGGACCCGAGGGCACAGCCTTAGAGTAAAGGGAAGACCTTTTAGAACAGAGATGAGGAGAAACTCCTTTAGCCAGAGAGTGGTGAATCTATGGAATTCATTGCCACAGAAGACTGTGGAGGCCAGGTCATTGAGTGTATTTAAGATGGAGATAGATAGGTTCTTGATTGGTAAGGGGATCAAAGGTTGCGAGGAGAAGGCGGGAGAATGGGGTTGAGAAACTTATCAGCCATGATTGAATGGCGGAGCAGACTCGATGGGCTGAATTGTCTAATCTCTGCTCCTATGTCTTATGGTCTTATGGCCATATGCTCTGTTATTCTGTCCATGTGTTGCTGGAAGATGTCTTCCCAAATGATAGCCCAAAAGGTTGGCAAAGGATGCAATATCTGCCAAAAGGTGTTCTGAAGGTTGTCAATTCTTGTGATCCCCCAGACAGGTGTACTGAGCAATATCCATTTTTGGCATCAATCTTGGGTGCCTGGCTCCCACAAACATTGGGCTGAAGTCTTCCAGGGTTGGCACCTTTTTTGGTTATTTCTTCAGGGCTTTGTTCAACCTCCTTGAGTCTAGATATAATCAAATTGCACTGCCTTTCTTGTCTGCACTGGTCATGGAACTGGACTAGTATTTTTTATTCATTCATGGGATGTGGGCATTGCTGGCTATGAATTTCCCTTGAGCATGTGGTGGTGAGCTGCCTTCTTGACCTACTGCAGTTCACATGGTTTAGGTACACCC
Source organism: Cetorhinus maximus (assembly GCF_964194155.1). Taxonomy (NCBI): domain Eukaryota; kingdom Metazoa; phylum Chordata; class Chondrichthyes; order Lamniformes; family Cetorhinidae; genus Cetorhinus; species Cetorhinus maximus. The sequence continues at coordinate 194,735,323 of NC_135879.1, forward strand.
ACAGTGCTATTAGGGAGGGAGTTCCAGGATGTTGACCCAGTGATAGTGAAGGAACGGTGATACATTTCCAAGTCAGGATGGTGTGTGGCTTGGAGGGGAACTTCCAGGTGGTGGTATTCCCATGCATCTGCTGTCCTTGTCCTTCTAGATGGTAGCGGCTGTGGGTTTGGAAGGCCCATGTGGTGCTGTACTCAGTGAAATATGTCATGTTTCTCCTTGCTGTCAAGCTCTATCCTTAACTTGTCCCATATATACACACTACAGTCCCATGGCAGGCCAATGATTGATGCTGCATATTCCTAAAGGTGAAGGATTGCATCACCATGAAATCATTTGACTGTGTCAAATTCCCATTTAAAATGGATATGAGGGGAATTTATTTCTCTCAGAGGGTCATTGGTCTGTGGAATTCTCTTCCCCAGAGAGCAGTGGAGGCAAGGTCATTGAATATTTTTAATGTTTAATTAGATAGATTCTTGGTTGACAAGGGAATCAAAGGGTATAGGGGGTAGATAGGAAAGTAGAGTTCCTCTCTAGGTCCTTGATTGACTTTATGGGGTGTATATACTTGGATTATTGTGGTCCTTCAATTGGTTCAGCTTGTGGATTGTTACTATATTGAGCACTTTGTAGGCTGGCGACTCTACCACTGCAGGTCCGGAACATCCATGACATAACCATCCATTTAACGTCCAAATATATTGCTCTTCCATATCATGAGGATTCTATTTGCAGAGGAGACCTGGATCAGGAGTTCCTGATCACCTCATTGCACAGGCCTGTTTTTTGAGCGCTAATTGGTCAGCTCAACCCCAATAAGGTAACTTACGAGTATACAAATTAGGAAGAGTAGGCCATTCAGCCTCATGAGCCTGCTCCACCTTTGGATAAGATCATGGCTGATCTGATTGTGGCCTCAACCCTACTTTCCTATCTACTTCCTATACCCTTTGACTCCTTTGTCAACCAAGAATCTATCTAACTCAACCTTAAAAATATTCAATGACCCTGCCTTCACTGTTCTCTGGCGAAGAGAATTCCACAGACCAATGACCCTCTGAGAGAAATAAATTCTCCTCATACCCATTTTAAATGAGAGACCCTTTATTTTTAAACTGTGTCCCCTAGTTCTAGTCTCTCCCTTAAGAGGAAACATCCTCTCAGCATCCACCCTATCAAGTCCTCTCAGGATCTTATATGTTTCAATAAGATCAACTCTCATTCTTCTAAACTCCAATGGATACCGGCCCAAACTGTCCAGCCTTTCCTCATAAGATAAGCCCCTCATGCCGGGAATCAGTCAAGTGAACCTTCTCTGAACTGCTTCAAATGCTATTATATCCAGTGTAGGGGGTGGTGGTGTGTCAGTTTCACCTCTGACTTCTGAGCGGTTCGAATCGCTCCCACTCCCTGGGTTCTAATGTGATATGCAGAGTATGGTGTAGTAAAGCTCAATTCCCAGACACAGTCAATCCACTAAAAAGTTCCTATAATTTCAATAATAACCCAAAGTAAATTGCAACACGAATGATAATTCAGGCATTTTTGAGTCTTCAGTAAAATAGCATTTTAATGTCATTACTGTGCTAATGATGCAATGATATTATAACTCCAAGGAAATTATTTGGTTGAAGAACTGAACTTCAGTTCTCTCCAAAATCAGGTAATCATCGTAAATAAAAACAGAAAATGCTGGAAAAACTCAGCAGGTCTGACAGCATCCGTGGAGAGAGAAACAGAGTTAATGTTTTGAGTCTGTATGACCCCTCTGAAGAAGAGTCATACAGACTCAAAACATTAACTCTGTTTCTCTCTCCACAGATGCTGTCAGACCTGCTGAGTTTTTCCAGCATTTTCTGTTTTATTTCAGCTGTCCAGCATCCGCAGCATTTTGCTTTTATCCAGGTAATCATCGTATTTGCTGAAAAAGAAACACTTTCCACACCAGTTGATTCCTGATATGTGACATGCACATTCAGTCTCAGTATTATGCTCTAGCTCTTTTCCACATCTACCTTCCCCATTGCATTCTGGATTCATCATTCTGTAGTGGAATTCTCAAGGGTTTCAGCTAGAAAAACCTTCACATGAATAATTTTGGTTGAATTGTTTCTGATTCGTGAAATGTGGAAAATGCGAATGTGAAAATGCTCTATTTATTTATTTCCCCCCCTTTCCCCGGCACATAATGGACTTTGGCTTCATGCTAATGCTTGAGCTATCATCATGCAGCAGGCACAATCAATTTTCCTCCGAAAAATGCACATGAATGCATCATTTGACTCTATTTTTCGAATATTTCACAGACGGTGCCCAGACTCCACCCAGAGTGGTTGGAGACATCCCCAGCTGGCACAGTTTTATTCTCAGCTGCCTATATATTATGAAGCAAATATTAAATATGTATGATGCACAGCCAGATTCCAGACATTCATTCTCAGTCCATAAGCTTCCTGACGTAGACTTTTATTTATTAAAAAAGGCTGACAGATGCCTTTTGCTTCTTTTTAACACATTGAGTTCTTAATCATTTGTGCATTAAAGCAATTGTTTAAAAAGAACAAATATTTTTAAAAATCCCTTTGAATTCTCTTTGTGGTCATGCTACAATTTTTACATCATACAAAGCACTGTTATAAACAGCTACGAGTGAATGAAAAATTGTACTGGCCAGTCTCTTTCCACATTAAACGAACAAAGAACTGCAATGCAATTTTTATTGGACTGCAGGATGCATAGTTAGAAATTTAGCATTAGTAAATAATACATGTAAACAAGCTAAGGACTCCAAAGTTTGCTGATTGTATAATGCGTTCATTGTTAGGGTGGTTTATTGACCTATGTAGCCGGCCTCAGGCACAGAACATTACAAGTTTTGTGCAATTATTTTGTCAAATTGGGCTGGATTTTGTGGAGCCTATTGGAATGGGCAAGTTGGTGGGCAGATTTGGAGAATTGCATGGGAGGCCACGCTTCAGAACCCTGGTGGCAGGAAAATGGTTCCCAATTATGCTGGCGGGAAACTTGCCCATTATCAACTTGAACCTTATGGGCAGAATATTGCCCTCGTCGGGTGGGCTTAGCGGGGATGGGCGGGAGTGGTCGGGAAGCCGACCACTGCCCACGATTGGGGCCGGACCACAATTTCATGCTGGCGGGGTCGGGGGTCTGCTGTCTGCCAGGTCCAATGGCGACCCTGTGGCCAGTTCAAAAATGGCACAGGCAGACCCAGGGAGGCTGCCCACGTCGGAGTTGCAGCAGCGACATGGCTGCAAATGAGGTTGCAGAGATCAGGTGGGAGGTGAGGTTGGCTAGGCACTCAGCCCCCCTGTTTTTCTGACAAGCAACTTGCTGCCCTCCTGGAGGAGGTGGCTGCCAGAAAGGACTTCCTTGTACCCAGGGATGGAAGGAGGAGGCCATCGCACCTCACAAAGAAGGCATGGGAGGAGGTGGCAGCACAGGTGAGCAGCCACGACATGGTGCAGCGCACGTGGTTGCAGTGCCGGAAGTGCTTCAATGACCGGCTGCACTCAGGAAGGGTGAGTACCATGTTGGCATGGGTCAGTGTGTTGTATTGCTTTGGACTGGCCATCCCCCCATGGAGTTCAAGGGTGTTAGAGCCTGAGTGGCCACTGTCAATCACGCCGGAGCTGGCCAAGAGGGTGAGCCCTGGCCACTTTGATTAAGTGCCTTGCAGCTCGAGGGCCATGACTCGGATGTGCCCTGTGAGGTGCTTCTCATCTGGGGTTGGCCAGGCTGCAATGGCGCTGCAGGTAGAGAGTGGACTAATCAATGCTCCTCTGTCCTTTCAGGAGAAGGCATCCCACAACAATATTGAAAGATTGTAGTCTGTCAGAGGACCTCCACACCTCCTCATCCTCTCCTGGTTAGAGCAGAAGGCCTTGGAGTTCGAGAAGCGACATGCACCTCGATCAACTGGCCACGGCAAGTCTGGGGTGTCAGATGAGGGTAAGAGTGCATTGCACAGAGGTGAGAGTTTTGGATGGTGCAAACATTCTTGTGCAGACTCATAATTGATGGGAGCCTCCAGACTGGGTGCCACATTGATCATTGAATGACAATGGCATCATGAAGCACACCTCCATTGTCTCACCAGGGTGCCTGGCATGCATAGTGACAGTGTCATGACTTAAACTAATGACATGTCCTCCTTCTCCCTTTGATCTGCCACCAAGCAGCGAAATCCAAGAGCTTTTTCTGACCCCAGAGGACCACCATGCTCCCCAAGCACCTGCTTAACACACTCACTGAACTAGGCACTGGCGAAGACACCAGCACTTGGGGGCATTAGTTCGATGGCTAGTATCTCGGTGCACAGTGGTGAGGCACTTCACACTCTCTTGAGGTGCAGGCAGAGGCAAAGAGTGCCCAGGGTGCCGGCAGTCGGAGGACTGCTGGAGACCAGGATGATGTTCAGTTGAAGGCAGATGATGAGTCCCTGAAGTCATCCATTAGGCAGCAGATGCTGGATGTCCAGTTGGGTGTGCAGGAGGACCTTGTGGAGATCTATGAGGGTATGTGTGCCATGGTCTCTATTGTGGAGGAGTTCCTGCAGAGCGTGAGCACTGTGTTGACCCTCATGGCTGAGCACACTGCCTCCTCCATGGAGAGAGTGGCGACTCTCATGGAGAGGCTGCTGCAGGAACAGAATCAGGGGTTCCTGGGGTTGTGCTCGGACCTACAAGCCCTCACACAGGCAATGACCTCAGCTGGTCAGTGTCCGCGTGTGAGATGGATGAGGAACCCAGTATCCCAGCTAGGTGCCTGTCCATCAATCGTGAGCAGGGAAGTCCACAGTGATCTCACATTGGTGCACAAGTTGCTTGTCATCTCTGCGAGTTCCTCTCAGGGCATTCTGATGAGGGCAGCAGCTCCTCCACCCCTCTGCCAGTGACCGCAGCATCTGATGAGGCTGTGGCGAATGGGGAGATGCCAACCGTAGCGCTGGCCACTCCCTCCCAGGCAGGGCCAGCACAGGCTCCATATGTCAGAGGACGGTCGCCAAGGTCATCAAGGCCAACAAGACAGCAGAGTCAGCAGGCTGTCTCCAATGCCGGTGCCAGCAAGGTGGGAGCACCAAGACGTAGCACTTGCAAACATAAGTTTAAAGCACCTTAAGCACAAGAAAGATTGGTCACGGGTGACGTTTTGTTCCCCCATTTTGTTTTTCTTTTTTTAATGGTGCTAACCAACACCAAATGTTGGTCCATTCAATACTATGTGAGTTCCAACATTAAATTCATTTGCTTTAATGTCATTGGCCTGAGTATGCTTCATTTGTTTTGTAGGTGTAGGGTAGGCTGGTATGTAATGCAGGACATGGGTGGCTCGAAACTTTATTGCACAGGCACTGAGTGTATCTTGGGGACCAAGGAAAGGTCATTTCTGTGATCCAGGGTGGAGATGGCAGCCCTGGCATGAGGTGGAAGTTCTTATTTGGTCGCCTAGCTAAAGAAGCATTGCATCAAGGAGTCCCTGGTGTCTCTGCCTCCCTGGAGGTTACCGAGGTCTGGCTCCATGCGCTTAGCATTCTCCTCACCATGCTCCTCATCTGACTCACCACTGGATTCATCATCTATGGCCTGTGGAGCTGTGGCAATATCCTCTTCCTCCAGTGGGTCCCTCTTGCCAGTGCCAGATCATTGAGAGTGCAGCATGCAGTCAGTGTCAGTGACACGCGCTCTGGGGGTATTGTAGTGCTCCCCCTAAACAGCCCAGGCAACAGAAGCACATCTTGAGAAGACTTATGGTTCTCTCTACCACTGCCCTTGTGGCGCCGTGGCTCCTGTTGTACCGCTGCTTCGCCTCTGTTCTTGGGTGGCGGAGAGGCGTCATGAGTCAACTTTTGAGGGGATAGCCCTTGTCCCCCAGCAGCCATCCATCCAGTCGGGCTGGAGCACTAAAAAGCCTCGGTACCTGGGAGTGTCTCAGGATGTAAGCATCATGGGAGCTGCCTGGGTACCTTGCACAGACTTGCAGAATCTCCATCCTGTGGTCACACACTAGCTACACGTTCATAGAGTGGAATCCCTTCCTGTTGACGAAGGCACCTGACTGACCTGCTGGCACCTTGATGGCCACATGTGTGCAAGGGATGGCACCTTGGACATGGGGGAAACCAGCATTTGCTGCAAAGCCTCTGGCTTGCTTTGTCTGGATGGCCTCGTCCATACAGAAATGAATGAAAGTCAATGCACGCCTGAACAGAGCACCTGTCACCAGCTTGATGCAACTGTGGACAGCTGATTGGGAGGTTCCACAAAGATCCCCCACTGAGCCTGGAAAGAGCAGAATGCATCGAAGCTGAGGGCCACTGTGACCTTCAGAGCCAGAGGCATGTGGTGTCCACCCACACAGTTGGAGCTGACCTCAGACCCAATTCATCTAAAAAATGGATGTCACGGTCTCCCTGGAGAGATGGAACCTCCTTTGGCATTGCACCTCAGACATATTGAGGTAGCTGCATCACTGCCTGTTTGTGGCCCCTTCTGCCTTGGGCTACCTGCTGGCCCTTGTGCCTGTTCCTCTCTTCCCACAGGTCTCTCCCTTAGACGCTGCATTGGGACATGTGGCCTCGTCTCCCTTCTGCCCCTCTCCTCTTAAGAGGAGGCTCCAGCAGAGGCCACAATCCCCATTACCAGGGTAAAGTAAGGCTGTCTGATACCTGGAAGGGCCCACGTGGTCCGAATCTTCAGGGGGCCTGGAAGACAACAATGAGTCCTGAAATGAAGCCTGGAAATGCTAAGAATGAAGCATCAATCAGAGATTAAGCTGACAAGTACCAATAAGCCACCAGCAGCAAATTATCTCCAAAAATCCTCACTGCTCACATTGATAATGCTGCTGACCCTTCTTATCCTACCCGTAGATGAACTTTTGCAAATTGTAGGCCCTTTTTGCACGTGCAACTAGCGAAAAATCACACAGGCAATGTTAAACCGCCATCAATTCAGTTGTTAAGGGCCTTAACTGGCCTTTTAATTAATGGTGGTTGCGGTTCCGGCTCCTGCAAGTACATTTCAAGCGGAATATCGTGCGAGTGCACGATGACGTTGATATGCTTGGCTGTGCATCATGCATCGTTTTACATTCGTTCGGGTTAGGCACATGCCTGCCCGACAAGCAGAAAATTCTGCCCCATAAATATTACTTGGATGTAATTTAAATGTAATTTCTGTTTATGCAGCCTCCATGATTAAATGAACCGGACACAAGTCTCCCAAGCCTTCAATATCTGGTGACTCAAACGTGGCTTACCTGACTCACTGTGAAAGCTCTTTTGACTTGCAGGAGCGTGAGTCACAGGGAGCTGCATTGCCTTTTGAGGTGTTTTTTCTCTGTGTTCAAATTGAATAATCTGACACTCTGAGGAGCAAAGTATGAAGTAGATAAGTGACTAAACCTAAAGTGTTGATTCCAATAATAAAGGGACAGCACCTAACCTAAGGACAGAAGGGCTACTCATTAAATTGGCATTACGCACCTGAGCCCTTAAGGGGAGGGACTTCAGAGGGTGCATTGAAAGAAAGTGAGAGGGTGTTGCACAATGGGCATCATTCACCCTGTACTCCTTCATCCTCAAGCACTGGAGGGGATCAGTGCTGCACAGGAATACCATACAGCACAGGGACTAGTGCAGGCAGCAGCAACAGTAGGGAACACAATCACAGGGGGCCGGGCAGGAAGGCTGAGGCAGAGGCAGTTCTACAAGGCATCCAAGAATTTACAGGACATGGATGGCGTACCTACAACTACGAACAAAACAACATATGTAATAGGAGCAGAAGTGGACCATTGTCCCTCCAGCGAGATTGTCAAAGAACTATGGAGCCTAATTCAGGGTGACCTCAGCCCACAGGGATATGATGGGCACTCTATACCAGAGGGGCTGAAGGTTACTGTAGCTCTTAACTTCTATGCGACCAGTTCCTTCCAGTGGTCTACAGTGACACCTGCAGCACCTCCCAAGCAGCCACTCATTGTTGCATCAAGGAGGTGACAAATGTAATAAATAAGAGGGCTGGAGAATTCATAAGGTTCCAGATAGATGAGGAAAGCCAGGAAGACAGGGCAATGGGCTTCTCAGCCATTGCTGGCTTTACGTGTGCTCAAGGAACAATAGACAGCACCCTTGTTGCCATCAAGGTGCCATTCAAGCAGCCGTCCACATTTATTAACAGAAAGGGATTCTATTCCCTCAATGCGCAGTTACTCTGTGCGCACAAGAAGCAAATCATGTAGATGTGTGCTCACTATCTCGGCAGCAGCCACGATGCTTCTGTGCTTCGACACGTGGCTGATGATGCCCATCAGAAACTCTTGCAGTGAGGCATCAGAAAGGTTCAGTGCCAGTCACAACATAACGAGGAATATCATAGAACAAACCATCGGTCTGCTGAAGAAGCACGTCTACTGCCTTGTTCTTTCCAGGGGTGTCCTTTAGTATGATGCAGTGAAGGTCACACAGACTGTTGCTGTGTGCTGTGCACTGCATAACATCACCATGCAGAGAGGTGACAAGATCAACCCAGAGGAAGAAGAGGAGGTGGAAATCTCATCTGATGAGGAGGATGGTGAAGTGGAGAGTGATGTGAAAGGGGATCCGTATCACTAGGGTGCTGCTGATGTGCGCGGCATGGATGTGAACGCACAGGAGGAAAGCTACCATGTCATACTGACCCTGCTTCCAACCATCTGGACACCACCAGGCAACATGTTTGGCCAGAACTTCCGAGGAATGGCAACCACAGTCAGATTGCCACTCCATTCCTATTTACTTACTCTGTAATGTAGCTGCACATTTCTTGCCTGACCTTCTAACTCGGGCTGGGTGAGAATAGTGTAGTGCAGCAGGTTCCTGAGGCCTTCAGTCAAGGGCAACAGAGTTGGACGGATGGAAGCCGCACCCCTTTTTTACAGCACTAGCTGCCCTAAACCAGGTAAGTTTAAATGTCCCAGCAACTTTGAGAAGCCAGGGAGAAGGTAAATGTGTAAGGTAAGTGGGTAGGATGGGGATGGGGGCGGGGAGGTGCAGGGCGGTGTTGGAGCTCGGTCAGTGGGGTGGGGGGGCTGGGGAGCTGGGGGTCAGGCATGGAGGGGTGGCTGGGGGGTCAGTGGAGGGAGGTCAGCGGGAGGCAGTCAGTGGAGGTAGTGTCAGGGGGTCAGTGGGGGGGGAACTGGGGGTCATTGGTGGGGGGGTGTCTGGGGTCAGTCATGGGGGCATCAGTCAGGGGTGGAGTCGTCAGTCAAAGGATTGAGGATGATCAGTCAGGGGGAATTAGTCAAGGGTGAATGGTCAGTCGGAGGGCTTAGAGGTCAGTTGGAGGGGTTGGGGTATCAGTCAGAGGGATGGTCAGTTGGGTGCAGGTCAGCTGGTCAGTCAGGGTTACAGGTTGGGGGTTCAGATGGTCAGTTGGAGGGTGGGCGTTAGTTGGGGGCTTGGGGGATAGTTGGGAGGTGGGGGGATAGTCGGATGTTTGGGGATATTTTCAGGGGGTAGTTGGGGGGTCGGGAGGGTAGTCAGGGTCAGGAGGATAGTTGGAGGGGGTGGGAGGCTAGCCATGTTTGGGGGTAATTGGGGGGTCGGTGGGTAATCATGGTGTGGTCAGGGTGTTGGGAGGATAGTCAGGAGGTTGGGAGGGGTAGCTGAGAGGCCCAATGGGGGTCGGGGGGTTGGGGGGGTGGTGTTGGGGGGGGTGGTGAGGGCAGGTTCAGTACAATAGTTACCCAGGAGTTAGAAGTGATTTTAATTTTTCTAATTTTTCCTGGATAACTATAGTTCTTGCGTTCTCCTGGGGTATCTCTCAGGACAATCCATTGGAGAACGGAGGTTATGGGTCAATATCAACAGCCTTACTAGTTTTTCATGGATGGAACCTATTGTTGCATCTAAGAACTCACAACGCTCTTCCTCAGTCATCACACAGAGGCCCACATCTCAACCTGTGAGCAAGCAGCAAGTGCCCCTTAAACAGATGATATTATACATTATTCATCTCTGAAGGGGAAACATTATGAGGCCCTCATATGAAAAAAATACAAAGCACAAGCATTTTAATGTGACACTAACACTTCTTTCTGAACATAATAATATTAGCAACAGAGCTGCTATGTGAAAGTGAACTTTAAAAAATGCTTCCTCCTGCTGTGGTGAGGTGTATGCCCAACATCTGCAGATGTGGTGGGAGCAGGCTGCTGCTCACTCTGCCTTTTGGTCTTTGTTTGGGTTTTGAAATGCAACAGTACTAAAGTGTCCTATCTGGTTTGCCATAGTCATGTGACCTTTGCCGTAAGGCACTGTATGCTGCCATTTTACATCAGTTCAAAAAAGACCTCTCACTGAGACAGACACTGAGAAAGTGCTGCTGTGGTTTCAACTCAAGACATGGTATCAGGAGTGGATTTAAAATAGAGTTTTTAGACCCTTTAAATGCTACAGAGAAGCCACAGCTTAGAAAGGTACACAAATATTCAAGTCTGCTAAAAGCTACTAAAAAAAGGGCACAGAAAAGCAAACTCAAACTGAATATTTTTAAGTCAGAGCTAGATAGATTCATAATTAACAAAGGGGCAAAAGGCTATCAGGGTCAGACAGGGTAGTGGGTTTGAGGTTACATTCAGATTGGCCATGATCTTATTTAACAAGACAGCAGGCTCAAGGGGCCGAGTGCTCCTGCTCCTAATTCGTATGTTTGTATGTAACTCTCACATACGCCCTCACAACTCCATCCGGGTCATATCATCTCAAACTCGCGTCCTCATCCTGTCCATGGCTTTGCTCACCACACAAACATTCCATGCAGTGCCATGTGTCCAGCTTACACTCTCTCCACCTGTTGCCATGCATGGGAAGCCTGCTCACATCAGCAGCGAGAGGTCCCAGACTGGGGGTGGATTGGCCCACATTAGACCCCCCACTCTTGAGGAGTGTGCCAAAGTGCTGAATGGTGAGGGCATGGACCGTACCTGCAGTAATGGTGGGGTTGGCGGTGAACACCCTCATGAGGATCCTGCACCACATCATCCCTCTCTCAACACAAATGTCAGTGCTCTCTCTCCTGCTTTTGACTCTGCTGCCATGCCCTAATTATCTCTGCTTTCATTCACAGGGAGCTCTGCCAAGCAACTGGAACTCAGCCAGCCAATCCCTCAGCTCCATCTAGGTCCTCATCTCCAGCCAAGAGGATACCTCATCCAATGAAGAGCTGGAAGTAAGCAGCCTGGAAGACCCGCAACTGCACTTACCCTCATCCTCCACCAACGCAGAGCACACACCTCGGTGGGGCCTAAATCTAGAGCAGGCTCAGGTTTACGACCTGGTGATCACCGCACGGACACCTGTCCGCAGCAGCAGGAGGCAGGTGTAGCTGAGCTCCCTGGCACTCAGAGGACTGCTGGTGATCAGGCGTCCTTGAGGTCTGAGTCAGATGACAAACCTCTGGATTTGGCCTTCCAACTCACCGTGGAGAGTCCACAGAAGGTAGGGGGACATCACGCGGAACTGTTGGAAGACCTCAGCAGAGTGGCACGCAAGTCAGAGGAGTGCGTCCGCCTGCTCTCTGAGGAAGTGGTGCCTATATGTGCACCTATGGAGGTCTCCATGAGAAGGATGGTGAATGCCATGGAGACCCTGGTCCAGCAGAATGTGGAGGTGTGTGCGGACATGCACTCCATCGTGGGAGATATGGGTAAGTTCCTGCAGTGGAAACACAAGGGGGAAACGGGGCACCTCGACGTCTGTCCGGATGCTCCTTCCCCTCAAGGAGTCAACCCGGGGCCCCCGGACACCTGTAGAGAGGAGGAGCAGCAGCTGGACATTCCTGAGTCATCCACTCAGTAATCTCAGAGGCTGTCCTCTTCCTCTGAGTCCCTTTTGCCTGTGATCCCCTCAACCTCGTCCTCTGTCAACGCAGGGGGAGCAGCTGGTCAACAAATGATTCTGGAGGGAGAAGTGTGTGGCAGGGCGGCCTTTCGGAGCCTCGTGCAAGCACACACACACACACACGTGGATCCTCCCTGTATCACACTCATCTCAACGTTCTGAGCATTTTCAATGCTGCCTGTGGGGGTTCGCTTTCAGTTGTCTATCTGAGCTGACCTGCATCTCTGCCCACCCACTGATCACATTCCCATGCAGCACCTGACCTTGCTCAACACGCTTGTTTCACTTTTGATTTAGACAGCATGCTGGTGATACAGTATTTCATTTGCTTCCCTGTCTTTTCCCCTCACCCAGTCACCCATTTCCTTTCCCCCATCACAGTTGATCCCCACCGCCCCCACATCACCTTCCGCCTCCTCTCCGTGACCTATCAGCTGCAACTCTTTTCTTCAGGGTTGTCCAGGTAAATGTGCAAGCTCTCTTCCTTCCCAAAAATCCCACTCCCATCCACATTCCCCTCTCCGACCTCCTCCTTCATACCCCTAGGCTCCGTGTCTGCCTCCAGCTCCCCAACAACCACCCTCGCCGTCCCTTCTACCAATACCATCGAACTCTCACCCTCCCACCCTGCCTTCTCACTCTGCCCTTGGCCATTCTCCCCATTCCATGTACCATGCCCACCCTCAGTTTGCTCCTCAGGAGGCAGTCATGGACTCATCAGAGTCTTCCCTAGCATGTTCACCTGGATATCCCTCCCTTCGGACCCTTCCCCCTTGGAATCCCTTCCCCTCCTGAAGCCCCTTCCCCCCCAGAACCTCTACCCCCACCCCAGACTATCACCCCCCTCAGTCCTTCCCCTCCCTGAACTCCTGCTGCTCAGACCTTCCCCGTTCCTGACTCCTTCAAGCACCCTTACTTCTTCCACCATCCTTAGCCCATCCCCACCCAACTCCTTCCTCCACCCTTATTCCATCCCCATTCCTGGCTTCTTCAGATCTCCTTACTTCTTCCTTGAACCTTACTTCTTCCTCCACTCTTACTCCCTCCCTTCTCTGCACTTCTTCCTCTACTGGACTTCCTCCGCTCTCAGCATTCCTTCTTCCCGCTGCACTCCTTCCCCCCTCCGAATTCCTTCTCTTACACCTTCCACCTCCCCTTACACCTACCTCCCCAGATGCCATCTCCTCACCCGCTCCCTCCTCCTTCCATCCTCTCCCAAACTCACCCTCCCCAACATCTTTGTTACCCCCCTTCCAAACACCCCCCCCCCACCACACCTCTTCCTCTCCCAGTCGATCCTAGACCTTCCTCTCCCACCACCCCAGTACATCTTCCTCCCCCAAACAAAGCTGGACCTTCTTCTCAACCCCTTCGACCACCATCTGTTGTGAGCAGACCCTCAATGGTGACTTTCCCACTTCCGTGGACTGCTGTGCAGCAAAGCCATGTCCATGAGAACCCACCCAGCATGTCATGGATGTTCCTCCAGTGTGAAGTTTTTTTTTGAAAAATATACTTTATTCATAAAATATCTGGAAGAACATTACAAAGCATTTCTAAATCGCCATCACAAAAAGTGCAATCAGATTCAACTTTTACACATGGATCACGAGGTGCTTCAATACAATCAGTGAATATTACAATCATTTCAATATGGTCATTACAGACAATCAGACAATGGTATTGGAATTATCAACATGCATCATATTACACTCTGAGGTGCTTCAAAAGAATTAAAATACAATTAGTATTCAATGCATACATTCATTGTGAGGCGTTCAGCCCGAGGGGTCTATGCAATTCCCAGCCCCTCGGTGCACTATGGCAGAAAGGTCTTAGACAGCGACCTTTCCCCATTGCTCCTTTGTGGCGGCTGCCCCAAGCTTTAGTGCATCCCTCAGCACGTAGTCCTGGACCTTGGAATGTGCCAGTCTGCAAGACTCGATCGGGGATAACACTTTGCACTGGAAGACTAATAAATTTCGGGCAGACCAAAGAGCGTCTTTCACCGTGTTGATGATCCTCCAGCTGCAGTTGATGTTTGACTTGGTGTGTGTGTCCCTGGGAACAGCCTGTAGAGCACAGAGTCCTGTGTCACAGAACTGCTCGGGATGAACCATAGAACCATAGGAAAGTTACAGCACAGAAGGAGACCATTCAGCCTATCTTGTCCATGCCAGCCCGAGGACACCCAGGTGCCCTTTCTAATCCCACCTTCCTACACCTGGCCCATAGCCCTGCAGCTTACAGCACTTAAGGTGCAGATCCAGGTACTTTTTAAAAGAGTTTAGAGTTTCTGCCTCTACCACCAACTTGGGCAGCGAATTCCAGACACCCACTACCCTCTGCGTAAAAAAGTTCTTCCTCATGTCCCCCCTACACCTTCTGCCACTTATCTTGAATCTATGTCTCCTCGTTCTAGAATTCTCCACCAAGGGAAACAATTTTATCCTGTCCACTCTTATCTATTCCTCTCATAATTTTGTACACCTCAATCAAGTCACCTCTCAGCCTTCTTTGTTCGAAGGAAAATAACCCCAACCTATCCAATCTCTCCTCTTGGCTACACTTTTCTAACCCTGAACCTCGACAGAAACCACTGCATCTCTTTCCAGACCTTCTTTGAAAATCTACAAGGAGGTGAACAACATTCTCGTCCCCACCACAGCCACCTTGAGGGCAACGTGCAAAGGAGGTGAGACTCCTGGCATGTTGGAAGGATCTGACAGGGAGGGCCTTTCTCACCACCAGCTAAGCTACATCCTGGTACTTGTTGGAAAGTTCTGGCGATGAGGCATTCTGCCAAAAGACTTTGACAGTCTGCTCGGGGAACCATCCCACAGGATCCACCCTCTCCTTTTCCCGCAGGGCCTCTAAGATGTTATGTGCCGACCACTGCCTGATGGACTTGTGGTCAAAGGTGTTTCTCTGCATAAATTTTTCCATGAGGGACAGGTGGTACGGCACGGTCCAACTACTTGGAGCGTTCCGCGGCAGCGTGGCCAGACCCATCCTTCGCAACACTGGGGACAGGTAGAATCTCAGCACGCAGTGACACTTGGAGTTTGCATACCGGCGGTCTACGCACAGCTTGATGCACTGTGAAGTTGCTGTCGGCCTCCAGCACCTTCTGCTCCTCAGATGTCTGCGGTATGAGCAAAGCCCAGGCAGTAAGTCCTGACTTCTGTGCATCACAATTGTAAAGATGTGTTCTCCACTGGTGTGTTTTCCCATTGACGTGGGCGTACGATCCATCCAGGGCGGTGGGGAAATTCGTGGGGGGAGGGTGGGTGGATGATTCTCATCTGCATTGCCTTATAATGATACGCAAACTTATTACAATGAGGTTTCTAACGTCCAATGGCAGGAAACGGGCTGAGCCTACGATGGCAAAGTGGTTTCACGATGTCGCCAAATGGATTTCTGGCCTTCTTGCCATACTGTCCGCTCATGCCACCAAACACACCCTGTAACTCCAACAGGTTGAGTGTGGCCCTCATCAGAGGCCTTTCATCAGCTGGTGGTGCAGTGGCTGGCTGCCCTCCAACAGTCCTCTGACTGCCAGTGGGGCTTCCTTGTCACAGCCTCTCTCATCTACATCTTTGCACTCTTGAACACTCCCAACTGACTATTGTTAGGGTGGGGGTAATTTTGACATTGTGCAATAGAGTAACACTGCTGATATTGGATCAGCCGCCATTATACATTTCTCCTGACTTTCATTCCCATGGATGTCAATGGAAATGAAAGTCATTAGCAGACATGGGTGGCTGTTCCAATATCACCATTTTACATTATTGTTCAAAGTAAAACAAAATTGTGTGTGTGCTCAAGAAATAATTCAGCCTAGTTATGTTACCCTGCATTATCAACTGGTGCCATAAACACTTTACCTAGGCTAAAAGAGGAATAGTCACTTCGGTCAGTGAGGATGCACTGCAGCATTGCAAAATATTGCACCTCCTGTCAATGGGGGCAAACAGAGGAGAAAAATAAGATAGTGTATCCTGCAGTATTCAATAGTACTAGAAAAGATGGTTGGTACATTAGATTCTACCTGACTAGCAATCAAGACAGATTCACTGTGCCTAATAGAAATAATAATACTCATGACACCTTATGCATCAAAAATTTTCTAACCTATTTACACAGTGAATTACTTTAAAATGCAGTGACTGATGTTGTATGGGTAAACTCGAAATCTGCCAATAGAGTAGACAAATGCACAATGGATATCTAGATTAAGAACAAATACAAATAAAGCTCTGACATATGGCTGTCAAAATTGGAACAATGTAAGCTTCAGTTTGTCCTTGTAGACCACTGTTGATGCTGTGCTTGAACTATCAAAAATAACTTTAACATCTTGTAATCTTCTGCCCGTGGTAACAAGATTAATGTAACAATATTTGCCATCTCAAATTGCGTACTCCTGTTCCTCTATTGCAGGTGGAATTTAATTTAATAACATAAATACAGTAAAATGAGGTTTAACTGCTAGTTCTCCTTAATTTTATATATTTTGTTCATGTTTAATGTTTCTTGTGTGTGATTTCTGATTTTTTTTCGAGGTTTTAGTCATCCAGATCAATAAAAATTCTCATTTTCAATAGATTTATGAAATGTGGTTGTATCTATAATCAGCAATAGAAAAATTGCATTCTGATCATAGTCATTTATGAGTATCTCCTGTATTCTTCAATCTTCTCCTCTCATTTCCTCTCCTCTCTACACTGATAATTGCTTGGCTGGAGCTTTCTTAGCTGAGAAGCCTTCTGGTGCCTTGTCGAATTAACTGATATTTTTGTTTGAACCTAGAAAGTAAATACAGCTATTTCACTATAGAGGGCATCACAGCCAAGCCAATTCTATTTTCACCATATACACATGAGTAGGGAAGTCCATGTTTAATAATTTTAATAGTTTTAGTTTAATTATGTGCAATTATCAAGGGATCAAAGTGTATCAATCAATTGATTCAATATGTAAGGCACTAGTATCATACTATGTGTGCCTTTGTTTTTAGGTGCATTCCTGTTGACAAGTGAAGTGTACCATGTTGCCTTAGGCCAAAATAAGGTTACGTTTTATGGTTTTACTGCAGGACAAATGTTGAAGGGAAACTACTGTTATATTTTATGGCTTGATTACAGGACACATGTGAGGTCTCTTGTAGTTTAATTATCAAAGCAAATGCTGCAGAGCTGCTGCAGAATTAGATTCTGAAAAGTGGTTTGACGCTCATGATGTATTCCTCTCAAAAGCCTGTTGTGTGAAGTAAAATAGCTTTAGGTTTCAAACGACAGTTCTTTGCCTTAAATTGTCTTAGCTTCTTAACTTAAAGTGCCTTAAGAGAAACAGTCACTTTCCTTCAAAGTATATAACAGTATATATGCATTAATGTGGTTTTTATTTTCAGGTTCTGTAATCAGTGTTGTAGTTACGTGGCTTTGATGGCTTTTGTTTCTTAAAAACATGTATTAATAGAATATGGTATTTTGTAATGTGTATATTGCTACCTCAACTTAGCACACCAATCATCTCTGTGCACTGATTTTATATTAACTGTAGTAATTTTGTAATGGCTGTATTAGTGTATCTCTTGGATTTTTAGGCTTTTTTAAGTAACTTGCTTCAGGCATCAGCAGTCACTAAGAAGTTACATATAGGCGTTTGAACTTTCCAGAACAGCGAAGATGCATCAGTTAGGTCTTTTGGGATGATGAGCCCGAGGCAATCAATCATTAGGAGGTGACACCACACATCTTCTTATCACAAATAAGCAGACACACAAATTACCTTGTGGTGCCTTGTTATCTTAGTGGAAAGCTATAAACTTAAAATTACAGGGAAAAGCTATAAAGAGAAGGATATTCCCACAAGTCACTGACATCTTAGGGAACCAGTCAGGAGTTAATGGGAAGTTACATCAGTAAGGTGACCATCACCCTTAAGAGACTAATAAGACATTGATCATGCACCACTTAACCAATCAAGGATGACACCCTGGTCCACTCCTCCATCACCCCCTACACGTCAACCCCCTCCCACAGCACCTTCCCATGCAACCGCAGAAGGTGCAACACCTGCCCCTTTACTTCCCCTCTCCTCACCGTCCAAGGGCCCAACCACTCCTTTCAAGTGAAGCAGCATTGCACTTGCACTTCCCTCAATTTAGTCTACTGCATTCGTTGCTCCCAATGCGGTTTCCTCTACATTGGAGAGGCCAAACGCAGACTGGGTGACCACTTTGCAGAACACCTTCGGTCTGTCCGCAAGCATTACCCAGACCTCCCTGTCGCTTGCCATTTCAACACTCCACCCTGCTCTCATGCCCACATGTCCATCCTTGGCTTGCTGCATTGTTCCAGTGAAGCTCAACGCAAACTGGAGGAACAGCACCTCATCTTCCGACTAGGTACTTTACATCCTTCCGGACTGAATATTGAGTTCAACAATTTTAGATCATGAACTCTCACCTCGATCCCCACCCCCTTTCCGATTTTCCCCCTCCTTTTTGTTTTTTCCAATAATTTATATAGATTTTTCTTTTCCCACCTACTTCCATTATTTTAAAGTGTATTTCCATCCATTGTTTTATCTCTACCTTTTAGCCTTTTTTGAATTCTTCACCCCACCCCGCCCCCACTAGGGCTATCTGTACCTTGCTTGTCCTGCTTTTCTACCCTTAATTAGCACATTCCTTAGATAATATCACCACCTTCAACGCCTCTTTGACCTTTTGTCTGTGACATCTTTTGGTTATCTCCACCTATCACTGGCCCTTTATCCAGCTCTACTTGTCCCACCCCACCCCCCGCCCCCCCCCCCACCCACCTTTAAGCAGCCTATATTTCACCTCTCTTCTATTTTTACTTAGTTCTGTTGAAGGGTCATTCAGACTCGAAACGTTAACTGTGCTCCTCTCCGCAGATGCTGCCAGACCTGCTGAGTTTTTCCAGGTATTTTTGTTTTTGTTCAGGGATGATCATGTGCTGTTTGGCCCAATCAGAACTAAAGGATACTACTGACCATGCATAGAGGTAATGGCTAGCAAGGGTTAATAAGTAACAATTTTCAGTAGCTAGGTGCGCAGCAAGAAGAAGAGAAGAAAGACTTCTGTCAACAGAATAAGAGACAGCGCCACAGTCAACCGGAATTCGCAAGCCGGTGTTCAAGAGTGAACTGACTGCCTTTGCTAAGCATTGCATTTTGTACTTATTGCAATTAACTTAATACATTCTGTGAAACTTGTGTCAACATACTTGTACCCAGAGTGGTCTGTAGCTAGCTAGAACTGCAGGTTCCTTTTAGATAACTCTCCCAACTCAATCTAACAATTGTAATCAACTTAAGTATTATTGAGATTAGAGTGAACTCCAGAACTTACACATGCACACTTTAGCAGCTTGGTTAATTGGATGACAGTCAAGTGCAAAAACCCAAGCTTATTTTCCCCAAGTTAATCCAAATGTGACTACAGTTAGTCACAGTTAGTTTGGCATATAACAGAGATCAAACTTGAGACCAAAGTCTCCATCTGTGTGGCTCAGCAATGGTGACTGGTACCTAACTCATCCAATTCTATTTAATTATATCTGAAGGAGTGCTGCACTGCCGAGGTGCTGTCTTTCAGATGAGACGTTAAAACGAGGCCCTGTCTATCCTGTCAAATGAACATAACTGATCCCATTGCTCTATTCAAAGTATAGTATAGTTCTCTGTGTATTCTGGCCAATATTTTTCCCCAAACTATCACCACCAAAGACTACTCCTCCTCACATCACAATGGTGACTACACTCCAAAACTACTCTGTTATTGGCATAAAGGACTTCAGGACAACCTGTCATCAAAGAGACTATATAAATACAGGTTATTTAATTCTTTCTTACATTCAAGAAAATACATAAAGATGTATCCATCTGCACCCTAGTAAATACTTTAAATATACATGTTTTAATCGTAACAAGAATAGTTTTTTTGTAAAGAAAACAAAAATAAAATTTGGCATAATGGGAGAAAATTAAAACAGAAAATACTGGAACTCCTTAGCAGGTCAGGCATCTGTGGAGAGGTGAGCAGAGTTAATGTTTCACATCAATGACCTTTCATCAGAACTGGAAAAGGAAGCAATGTTGGCAGAAATGACAAAAAGGCAATTCCTCGATGATTGGCACTGTTCAGAGCAATTCCACTCTCTAATAATGGATTAATGAATATTTGTAAAAAGTGGATACTTGTTTGCAAAGTCCTTGATTACCTCATTTTTAGGGTACCCATGCAGCTGCACGATCCGATCGAGAAGTGTGGTCGGAAATGGCATTCACCAGCTTAATAAGCAGGACAAATTCAAAGTAGTGACAGAACAGAAACTTGATCACAGGACAACGTATGTAAGTTACAGATTACGAGCTATTTTTCCCATGCACCCGACATGACTAATCAAGCTTCAATGTCAGCGTATCAGTTGATCGGTGGTATAATTACTTTTTCTGTCCATTGGACAGAAGTTCATGGATTGTGCTTCTCTCCATTATTTGATTGTTTGTCCAACATCCACCTCTTAAACCAACCATAATTTCCTCCAGCTACACATTTGGAAGATTGAAAACATCATCTCTGAGCCTCTCCTCCTTTCTGGCAATAGTGTCAAGCTGAACTATACTGTTCTGTGATGAACTTCGATATCTACTTTAATCGGCAGTCAGGGTTCGGGTGTCCGGGGGCCACAAACTACAGTTCCCTGTGGGCCTCGGGCCTCCTGCACATGCGCCAGTCGGAAGATGGCCTAATATGCGCAGTTTGTTGTTTTCATGCATGCACTGGCCAGGGAAAGGCCTCACATGCACAGTTAATCCTTTTTTTTACATTCTTTAGGCCTGGAGACAGCCCTGTGCCCATGCGCAGAAGAAGAAGAAAAGTGAAACAGCACAAAACTGCAGGTCAGGTGACCTGAAGAGGAGCATCATTGCAGGGAGTGTTATCCCAGGGAGCAGGACACGAGAGGGAGACAGGGTGAAGGTTCCAAACCAAGAATAAGGCCTCAAAGAAGGGAGTTGGGCACAAAGAGGTGCCAGAAGACAGTCCCAGGTAAGGGACAAGTACAGAGATTAGTAACAGATCCTGGTGAGTAAAGTTGAGAGGAAGGAGAAGAGCAATGAGCTCTAAAGTAAAGAGAGAGAGCTGCAGGGAGCAGACTTGAAGCAAAGTGGGCTTGAGAGAAGCCTTGAAGACCCGATAGGACAGCCAAAGGTTGGTGATTCCGTGCTGCGGCTGTAAGGGCAATGGTACCACTTTAGGAGTAGTGCTGTTCTGCTTGGCATGGCTGAAGATCTGAAATTGTGCTTGGAAGGTGAAGCTTGATTGTACTCGGCGACCCAGTGGAAAGGAATCTCGGAAGGTGAGATTGAAACCCTGGAGTTGGATCCTTGTTGAAACCTATCCGAGTAGGAGTGACATTTGGAGAGAATTCTAAGGCGAGTTCTTCAAATGCGGAGATTGGAAACCCTCATGAGAAAGGCAGAATTTCCGTGAGAGCAGCTCACGGTGTGACAAGCATCTGGGTGGGTTGTTCAAAAATCCATAGAATCTGCTTTGGTCACATCTGTCATTTAGTTTGGAGTGTGGCATGTCTGACCACAGTTCGCCAATTAGTTTATGTGCACTGCATACTTAACCTTAAACATTAGATCATAAGATTGATATGGTAAATTGTTTTATATTTCTGTATGTATCTGTAAAGGTATAGCTGGGTTGAAGGAATTGTGAATATTTGAATCATTTTCCTGTGTTTGTTTTGAGATCTTTATAACCTTTTTGTCTGCTGTAATATAGTTCATTTTTCATGTTTGATAAATGTTTTATTCTTTTTGTTAAAAGTTCATCAGCAGACTCCTGTGAATTTGTTCAGTAACTTACCTCCTTGGATTCTAAATAAAGTAAAAGTTAGGATCCATCAAGCCAGGTTTCACCCTGGGATCTGACCTGTCCAGTAGTAATATCATCTGGGATTGTAGCAGTTCTCAATCTCAACATCCTATTTCTTCCAAAGCCAAGTATTCAACTCCATAATTTCTCCAACAATAAAACTTGCAGCATTGCCTACCTTTTGATTTATTCATTCATGGGCTGTGAGCACTGCAGGCTAAACCAACATTTGCTGTCCTACCTAATGGCCCTTGAGAAGGTGGTGGTGAGCCACATTCTTGAACTCATGTGGTGTAGGTACACCCACAGTGCTGTTAGGGAAGGAGTACCAGGGTTTTGAACCAATGGCGGTGAAGGAATAGTGACGTAGTTCCAAGTCAGGATGGCATGTGAGTTCGAGGGGAATTTGCAGGTGGTGGTGTTCCCATGCATCTGCTGCCTTTGTTCTTCTAGGCAGTAGAGGTTTCGAGTGTGGAAGGTACTGTTGAAAATTTCCGGGCATGTTTCAAAGTTGTTGGATGGGATGCCAATCAAATGGGCTGATTTGTCTTTAATGGCATTGAATACCTTCAGTGCTGTTGGAGCTCACGCATCCAGGTAAGTGGAGAGCATTCCAACACTCTCTTGACTTGTGGCTTTTAGATGATGGACAGGCTTTGGTGAATCACTGTAGGGTTCCCAACCTCAGCTGTGCTCCTGTAGCCAGAGTATATATAGAGATATATGGCTGGTCCAGTTATGTTTTTGGTCAATAGTACACCCTAGAATGTTGATGGTGGGGTGTTCGGCAATAGTAATGCTGTTGAACATCAAGAGGAGATGGTTAGATTCTCTTTTACTGGAGATGGTCATTGCTTGGCACTTGTGTGGTGCAAATATTACTTGCCACTTATCAGCCTAAGCCAGGCTGTTGTACAGGTCTTGCTGCATATGGACATGAATTGCTTCAGTATCTAAGAAGTCTTGAATGATACAGAACGCTGTGCAATTATCAGCGAACATCTCTAGTTCTGAACTTAAGATTTAAGGAGGATTGATGCTGAAGCAGCTGAAGATTGTTGACCCTAGGACACTACCCTGAGGAACTCCTGTGGCGATGTCCTGATGATTGGTCTTCAACAACCAGAACCATCTTCCTTTGTGCTAGGTATGACTCCAGCCAGCGGAAAGTTTTCCCCTTGATTCCCATTGGCTCCAGTTTTGCCACACTCACTCAAATGCTGCCTTGATGGTCAAGGACAGTCATTCTCTGCTCACTTCTTGAGTTCAGTTCTTCTGTTTATGTTTGGAGCAGGGCTGTAAGCAGTCTGGAGCTAAATTTCCTTGGTGGAACCCAAACTGAGCATTGGGGTGCAGGTTTTTGCCCTTTAAGTGCCACTTAATAGCACTGTGGACAACACCTTCCATCACTGCTGAAGATTGGAAGTAGACTGATGTATTGGTAATTCATTGGATTGGAATTATCCTGCTTTTTGTGGACAGGACATTGTCTGGGTGATTTTTCATAATGTCAGGTAAATGCCAGTGTTGCAGCTGTACTGGAACAGCTTCGCTAGTGGTGCAGCTAGTTCGAGAGCACAGCTCTTCAGCACAACAAACAGGATGTTGACAGGGCCCATTGTCTTTGCTGTATCCAATGGCTTTAGCTGTTTCTTGATATCACGTAGTATGAATTGAATTGGCTGAAGACTGGCATCTGTGATGCTGGGGACCTCAGGAGGAAGCCAAAATGAATCATTCACTCAGCACTTCTGGCTGAAGATGGGGGAAAGGCTTCAGCCTTATCTTTTGTACTGATATGCTGGGCTTGCCCTGCATTCAGGATGGGGATATTTGTGGAGCCTCCTCCTCTGTTTAGTTGTTTAATTGTCCACCGTCATTCACAACTGAATGTGACAGGACTGCTGAGCTACAATCTGATCTGTTGGTTGTGGGACGGCTTTGCTCTGTTTGTTGCATGCTGTTTCTACCCCTACCTCAACTCAACTGCTTCTGACCATCTCATTTATGCATTTTTCATGTACAAACTCAAGTATTCTTATTCTCTTGTGGCTAATCTCCCATCCTCCACCCTCTGCAAATGTCAGTTCATCCAACACTTCTGTTAAAGATTTTGTATCCATCAGACTTGTTTGCCAAAATTTCAAGTGACTGTCCATAGGCCCAGTGGATATTCAATGCTTGTTTCTGCCTGATGCTGGTCGTACAATGCATTGTTCAGTGATACTGCACTGTACTTAGCTGTCATTGCTATCCATTTGCGGTTTGTGGAAACATGCTCACTACAGAACCACAGCAACTGCACGTTCAAAAATCATTTATGGAGTTGAACTGCCCTGGGATACCTTGAGGATGTGAAAAGCACTGTATATGTATTATTTCTTTTCTTTCTTTCTTGCTCATTTTCCTATCTTCATTCGTTCCTTGGATGAAACAATTTCCAAATGTTTGTACCAGTTGAGAGGAAAAGCATAGAGTGTGGAAATAATTGTACAGTCATAATCCTTTAATCCTAATACCCTGACTACTATTTTCCAGTAAATCATTCTCGCCCATTATTATTGTCCCCCAGGGCACTGGCATAAAATCCAATAAAAAGAATTGTGTGTAGCATGGTTAAATGACTCAAAAATAAAAATAGGCACCATTGTTTCCCTTATTATTTAAAATTCTTCCATAGCATTTGGCATTTGCTTGTTGCAGACAAGGAGCTAAACAAGTGGAATTAAATTGAGCTCACCCTGTAATTATTGCTCTGCTTCCTCTTGATTTGCAAGCAACTGCAGGATATTCAACATGCAACGGAGATTGCTGAGGGTTAAAATCACTTTAATATCAACATTGTCACATTGACATATTGTAATTTCCCCCTCTTGTGGTAGTTAATAAACAGTTAGGTTTTCCAACAACAACAAAAATCAAACCTCTCATTGACGATTCACACTGAACACAAGTTTAAATGCAGAACGGGTTTAATTTACAGGTGGCTTTATCATTTCAAAAGCAGCTAATGACTGTACATCAAGAAATTAAAAGTAGCCCCATAAAATCACATAGCATAGTAATATTTAATATGGTAATAAGTTACTTTAAATTAATATTTGTAGCACAGTCAGAATAGTTATTGCTTTGTTGCTTTTCCTTGCAATAAATGAAAGGATTCAATTTTATACAATTGTTCTGATTTTGTATTAATTACTGTTTAGTTGTTTACTACTTTCCCATAGCTCAATTTTATTAGGCTAAAACCAGCCAAATATTACATTTTTGCTTTCTAAAATCATTTTGTTTAATTTTTGTATCGTGAAAATGAAGAGTAAATGTTTAATAAATGAATTTCAATTAGATGAATACTTTATTCATCATTGTTTTTTTTTCGATTTTTATGGATATTCCAGAGCTCAATTTTCAGAATTTATGAAATGCAAATCAGTTTCATGTTTTACCATCTTAATTGAAAACTCAGTTATAATAGTCTGAAATCCATCTGTAATAAAACATTTTAAAAATGTTTTCTTCCAAGATTTGTCAAATGGGCATCAGACATCACCTGTTGTTCACAGGAGATAACTGCATCCTTATATGAGATTACTGGGGAAAAAATAGTTTTATTTGCCTCCTTACAAAAAAATGTTCTTTCCTGTATTTTTTCTTTAAAATTTTGTTTCAAAAATGGACAACATAAAGTGCTGTCATATTAAATATTACTTTTTTCTATCAATCTCAATAACTCTTGTATGGCTGCCTCAGGTCTCAGGTCTTTCCAGACATAATTACTGGCACCATCGTGAGCAACGGTCTAGATACTTTGCAATGGTATGTGACCAATGTATTTTAATCCAGATGTGTCTGAAAATATCACCATAAATTGAAAGTGCTGACCATACCAATTAAAATTGAGCCACTTTTTTATTTTCGTTGTGTGGAGGCCAAGTTGGAAAACATTTTGTATGAATAGGAAGTATATCACTAAAGAATCTATTACCTGCCTTCACAAATAACAGAAAAATAAAAACAATTGGGCTGGAAACATTTGATTGTTTTGTTCTGGAAGATTTTCTTTTGAGTTTTTCTTTGGATGATGAATGTTTTCCAGGCATATTAGTATCCTTCATATATTTTTTACTCACCCATGTTTTGCATTCTATCACTGTCTGTTGCAATCTCTGCTGATGACAGAATTGCTGGGTGATCCAATTTTCCTTCCTATTGAGTTCCTTGGGGGCTGATTCCACAATGCGGTGTTTGTGGGAGACGAGTTGTGGGTAGGAAGCACCACTCATATGGAGAGCTTCAAGGAAGGTGAAGGTGTGATTTTCTATCCATGATAAGGAATTAAAAAGAGGGAAAATCATGGGTTTCACACCTACAATCTTCTGACATGTGCTCCCTGTGACTGTCACATTCTGCTGAGAGTGACAGATTGTGGAATGATCTCCTGTAACCTCCAGCAAAGTGTGTGTGCCTACTCTGAGGAAGTTCTGAGCCAAAGATAAGGAATAAAAAATCTCGAATATAAAGTTGGTCTCAGTAATAGTGAACATGACAACTGTCATCGATTATTGTAAAAACCCACCTGTCCTTCAGGTGAGGAAATCTGCCATCCTTACCTGGCCTGGCCTACATGTGATTCCAGACCCACAGCAATGTGGTTGACTCTTAACAACCTCTGAAATGGCCGAGCAAGCCCACTCAGTTCAAGGACAATTATGGGTGGGCAGCAAATGCTGGCCTTGCCAGCGACAGCTGCATCATATGAAAGGATACAGAAAAAAAATCTCCACACCATCCAGTCCAACGCAGCACATTTGGTTGGCACACCTTAAACATTCACTCCCTTCACCACCGACACACAGTAGTAGCAGTGTGTATCACATACAAGATGCGCTTTAGTAACTTGCCAAGCCTCATTCAAAATGATGAATCAGTACTCCTCTACATTGAGCACCACTTGGAAGAAGCATTGAGGGTGGCAAGGGTGCAGAATGTACTCTGGGTGAGGCACATCAATGTCCATCACCAAGAGTAGCTCAGTAGCACCACTACTGAACAGGCTGGCTGAGTCCCTAAGGACGTAGCTCCTAGGCTGGAACCAACAAGAGGGAAAAACATACTTCACCTCATCCTCAGCAATCTACCTGATGCAGGTGCATCTGTCCATGACAGTATTGGTAGGAGTAACCACTGTACAGATCTTGTGGAAATGAAGTCCCTTCTTCACATTAAAGATACCCTCCTTCGTGTTGTGTGGAACTACAACCATGCTAAATGGGATAGATTTCGAACAGATATTACAACCAAAACTGGGCATCCATGAAGCGCTGTGGGCCATCAGCAGCAGCAGAATTTTACTCCACCACAATCTGTAACCTCATGGCCCAGCATACCCCCACTCCACCATTACCACCAAGCCAGGGGATCAACCCTGGTTCAATGAAGAGTGCAGGAGGGCATGCAAAGAGCAGCACCAGGCATACCTAAAAAAAGCTATAACATGATTAGTTGCATGCCAAACAGCAGAATCAGTCTGCGATCGACAGAGCTAAGTGATCTCACAACCGAA
The DNA here is from genome assembly GCF_964194155.1 of Cetorhinus maximus. NCBI lineage: Eukaryota > Metazoa > Chordata > Chondrichthyes > Lamniformes > Cetorhinidae > Cetorhinus > Cetorhinus maximus. Next base: position 194,762,716 of record NC_135879.1, read on the forward strand.
GGATCAGATCTGAGCTCTGCAGTCCTGCCACAACTAGTTGTGAATAGTGGTGGACAATTAAACATCAAACTGGAGGAGAACATAAGAACATAAGAAATAGGAACAGGGGTAGACCATTCGGCCCCTTGAGCCTGCTCTGCCATTCAATAAGATCATGGCTGATCTTCTTGTGTTTCGGTTTACATATTCCCATTAACTCTGGTAACCTTTGATTCCCTTGCCTAACAAGAATCTATCTACATCCGCCTTAAAAATATTCAATGACGCTGCCTACACCACCTTCTGAGGCAGAGAGTTCCAAAATCGCACAGCCCTCTGAGAGAAAAAAAGTCTCATCATCTCTATTCTAAAAGTTTCTAATTTTAAAACCGTGCCCCCTAATTCTAGCTGTTCCAGTACTGCTACTGCAGTAGCATCTTCCCAGCAATGTGGGATTTTTTAAAAAATTCATTTACAGGAAGTAGGCATCACTGGCTAGGCCAACATTCATTGCCCATCCCTAGTTACCCTTGTTTAGAGATCATTTAAGAACCAACCACATTGCTGCAGGTCTGGAGTCACATGTAGGCCAGACCAGGTAAGGACAGTAGATTTCCTTCCCTAAAGGGCATTAATGAACTAGCTGGGTTTTTACAGCAATCAACAACGGTTTCATTGTCATCATTAGGCTTTTTTTTAAATTCCAGATTTTATTGAATTCAAATTCCACCATCTGCCATGGCAGGATTTGACCCCAGGTTCCCTGGATTACTAGTCCAGCAACAATAAAACTACAGCATCACCTCCCCATAAATTGAGCAGACATCTCCTGTCCCCAAAAAGCAGGACAATACAACCCAGCCAATTACTGCTCCATCAGTCTCGTCTCGAGTATCAGTAAAGTGATGGAAGGTGTCATCGACCATGCTATCAAGCAGCACTTACTCAGCAATAACCTGCTCACTGATGCTTAGTTTGACCCTGCTCAGGGCCACTAAGCTCCTGAACTCATTACAGCCTTGGTCCAAAGATGGAAAATAAAGCTGAATTCAGGAGTTGAGGTGAGAGTAACTGCCTTTTAAATCAAGGTAGCATTTGTCCAGTTGCGGCATCAAGGAGCCCTAGCAAAACTGAAGTCAATGGGAATTAGGGGGAATCATACTTAGCTCAAAGAAAGATGGCCGTGGTTGTTGGACATCAATCACCTAAGTTCCAGGACATCACTGCAGGAGTTCCTCAGGGTAGTGTGCTGGGCCCAACCATCTTCAGCTGCTTCATCAATGACCTTCCTTCCATCGTAAGGTCAACGGGAGATGTTCACCGATGATCGCACAATGTTCAGCATAAATCATGACTACCCTGATACTGAAGCATACTAACTTACTAACATACATATGAAATAGGAGCAGAAGTAGGCCATTCGGCCCCTCCAGCCTGCTCTGCCATTCAATAAGATCATAGCTGATCCATTTGTGATTCGAATTCCACATTCCCATTAACCCCCGATAACCTTTGATTCCCTTGCTTAATAAGAATCTATCTACCTCTGCCTTAAAAATATTCAACTATCCCACTTCCACAGACTTCTGAAGCTAAGTGTCCAAGGTCACACAATAATCTACGAGAAAAAAGTTTCTCCTCATCTCTATATAAAAGGGCAACCCCTAATTTTAAAACAATGCCCCTAGTTCTTGGCTCATCCACAAGAGGAAACATCTTTTCCATGTCCACCTTGTCAAGGCCATTCAGGATCTTATATACTTCAACCAAGTCACCCCTTAACCTTCTAAACTCCAGTGGAATAAATCCCAGTCTGTCCAACCTTTCCTTGTACAACAACCCACTCATTCCAATATTAATCTAATAATCCTCCTCTGAATCACGTCCATCACATTTACATCCTTCCTTAAATAAGGAGAGAAAAACTGCACATAGTATTTGAGATGTATCTCACCAATGCCTTGTATAACTGAAGTGTAACATCATTGTTTCTATGTTCAATTCCTTTCAAAATAAAGTATAGCATTCCATTAGCCTTCTTGAAAATGGCTGTACCTGCATACTAACTTTCTGTGACTCATGTACTGGAACACCTAGATTCCTCTGCACCTCAGGATTCTGCAGTCATTCTCTGTTTAAGTAATAATCTAACTTCTATTCTTCCTGCCAAAGTGAACAACTTCACATTTTCCCACATTATACTCCATCTGCCAGATTTTTGCCCATTCACTCATCCTATCTATATCGGTCTGCAAAGTCCTTATGTCTTCTTCACAACATACTTTCCTACCTATCTCTGTGTTGTCTGCAAATTTAGCTAGCATGCCTTTGCTCCTCTCATCTAAGTCATTGATGTAAATTGTAAAAAGTTGAGGCCCCAGCACAGACCCCTGCAGGACTCAACTGGAAATCCAAGTATGGTACGTCTACAGGCTCCCCTTTATCTACAACACATGTTACTCCTTTAAAGGACTCTAATAAATTGGTTCATTATGGTTTCCCTTTCACAGAACCATGCTGACTCTTCTCGAGTTTAAATTTTTCTAAGTGCCCAGCTATAACCTACCTAATGATTGATTCTAAGACCTTCCCCAAGATAACTGGCCTATAGTTTCCTGTTTTTTGCCTCCCTCCCTTCTTCAACAGAGGGGTTATATTTGCTACTTTCCAGTCTGATGGAACCTTTTCAGAATCTAGCGAATGTTGGAAATTTAACACCAACGCATTGACTACCTCATTAGCCACCTCTTTGAAGACCCTAGAATAAAGTCCATCCGGACCTGGAGAATTTTCAGCAACCCAGCCCCATCAGTTTGCCCAGTAGCACTTCCCTAGTGATTGCAATTTCACCAAGTTCCTCTCTCCTTTCCACATTCTGATTTGCAGCTATAACCGGAATTTTTTAGTATCTCTAAAGTGAAGACAGAAGCATAATATTTTCTCATTTCATCCTCCATTTCCTTTTTATCTACTGTTAACTCCCCAATGTCACTCTCTCGAGAACCAACACTTTACTTAAATAAAAGCAAAATACTGCGGATGATATAAATCTCACTCTTTTCCTTTTTAAATACTTGTATAAAATCTTGCTATCTGTTTTTTTACTTTTCTAGCTTGCATCCTATCATAATCTAATTTCTTTCTCCTGAATAACCTTTTAGTCCTTTTCTACTTTTCTTGATATCCTGACCAATCATCTGTCCTGCCACTCATCTTTGCAGAGTTATATACTTTTTCCTTAAGTTTGATGCTTTCCCTAAATTCTTTTGTTCACCACAGATGGTCCATCCTTCCTTTCAAACTTTTCTTTACAGTAGGAATATACTTATTCTGTATGCTTTGAAATATCCCCTGAAATGTCTGCCACTACTTCTCTATTGATTTATCCCCAAACCAGGCATCCCAGTTCACTTCAGCTGGCTCAGTTTTCATGCCCACATAGTTGCCCTTATTTAAGTTTAAAATACTAGTCTTAGAACCACTCTTTTCTGTCTCAAACTGGATGTAGAATTCAATCACGTTATGGTTGCTGCTACCTAGGGGTGCCTTTACTCTGAGGTCATTAATTAATCCTATGATGTTACACAATATTAAGTCTAATATAACCTGCTCTCTGGTTGGTTCCAGAATGTGCTGCTCTAAGAAACTCTCTCAAAAGCATTCTATGACTTCCTCATCCAGGCTACTGCTGCCAACCTGGTTTATGTGTAAATTAAAGTCATGCACGATTATTGCCATTATCACAAGCACCCAATATTTCTTCAGGTATACTTTGTCCTATATTGTGGTCACTGTTAGACCACTTCCACTAGTGACTTCTTTCCCCTACTATTCCTCATCTTCACCCAAACAGATCCTACATCCTGATCTCAAATCATCCTGAACCAAAGTCATCTTTAACTATTGCACAAATTCCATAATTGATAAACAGTGCTACCCCTCCACCTTTACCTAGCCTCCTATTCTTCTGGAATGTCATATACCCCTCAATATTCAGGACACAATCCTTGTCATCCTGCAGCCACATCGCCGTAATGGCAATCAGATCATATTTATTTAACTCAATGTGTGCTATCAATTTGTTTACATTGTTATAAATGCTACATGCATTCAGATACAAAGCCTTTAGTTTTGTCTTTGTGGCATCTTTGTAACATTTAGCCTTAATTGTTGGCATTTTCTTAGGTTTTTCTCTCTCAGTTCCCCAATGTTTCTTCTGTGCCATTCTCTGACCCTCATTTCCCATATTACTGTTTTCCTCTTACTTTGTCTCTACTCTTCAATATGCCACATCTTTCCACATTTGATCCCTTGCCCCCAATATTTAGTTTAAAACCATCTCTACTTCCTTAGTCACGCAGTTCACAAGAAAACTGGTCCAAGCATGATGTACTGCAGCAACTCATCAATGCTCCTTCAACAGCACCTTTCAAACCGGTGATCCTCTATCAGATAGAAGGACAAGAGTAGCAGATGCATGGGAACACCTCAATCAACAAGTTTCCCTTCAAGTCACAGAGAATCATGAAATGCTGAAGATCTGAAATGCCAACAAGAAATGCTAGAAATTATCAACAGATCTAGTAACATATGTGGAGAATGAAACAGTGTTAATGTTTCAGGTAAATTTCATCTGATGAAATGATAGCGAACTAAGATGTTAACTCTCTTTTTTTCCTCCATAGATACTACCAGAACTGCTGAGTATTTCCAATATTTTATTTCAAAGATTACAGTTGTGACTGTAAGCTCAGCTTCTAATGCAAGAATGAAAGGTTGAAATGTAAATGAGGTTAGGCCGAAGGACCAAATGATATAACCTAAGATGTACGGACGGAATATGTTGCAGATGTTGGGATGGGTGAGCTAATGGATGGTATTGCAAACCACTTTGTTTTGCTAACTTTTTCTTTATCCAGTCACAGCGTGTGGGCTTCGCTAGCTGGGCCAGCATTTATTGCCTATCCCTAATTGCCCTTGAGAAGGTGGTGGTGAGCTGCCTTCTTGAACCGCTGCAGTCCATGTGGTGTAGGTACACACAGAGTGCTGTTAGGAAGGGAGTCCCAGGATTTTGACCCAACGACAGTGAAGGAATGGCAATATATTTCCAAGACAGGATGGTGAGTGACTTGGAGGGGAACTTCCAGGTGGTGGTGTTCCCATCTATCTGCTGCCCTTGTCTTTCTAGGTGGTAGTGGTCATGGATTTGGAGGGTGCTGTATAAGGAGCCTTGGTAAATTCCTGCAGTGCATCTTGTAGATGGCACACACTACAGCTACTGTGCATCAGTGGTGGAGGAAGTGAATGTTTGTGGATGTGGCACCAATCAAGCAGGCTGCTTTGTCCTGGTTGTTGTTAAGCTTCTTGAGTGTTGTTGGAGCTGCACTCATCCAGGCAAGTGGGGAGTATTCCATTGCACTCGTGACTTGCGCCTTGTAGATGGTGGACAGGCTTTGGGGAGTCATAAGGTGAGTTACACATTGCAGGATTCCAAGTCTCTGAGCTTCTCATGTAGCCACACTATTTATATGGCTAGTCCAGTTCAGTTTCTGGCCAATGGTAATCCCCAGGATGTTGTTAATGGGGAATTCAGTGATGGTAATAAACATCAAGGGGCAATGGTTAGATTCTCTCTTGTTCGAGATGGTCTCAATTAAAAGAGTCTTAGCCAAGTAGACTGTTAGAGATTACCGAAGGTGAAGATGATAGTATGAATTTGATTGTAGTCATGTCATAATCCAGAGGTTCTCAGCTTGAGATCAAGGTTTGCTGGACAAGCAAACATAATGGCTTATTTCTGATAAATATAGTTTGTTTCCATCCAGGTATCTGGGTGGAAGTAGTTCATTGCAGCTTTACACTTCATTTCATTAGGTGGAAATACATTGGCAAAATCTGCTCCACGCAGTTTGGTCTCAAAGGACTGAAGTAGAAAATAGGAGGGAGGAAAGGAAATGCTAAAGTAAACTGCAAAATAATTTTAAAAGATGCAAGAGGTGCAAATTAAAAAAAAAAGTGAAATGAACTTGATTTTCAATCTCCCTTCCTTCAACAGAATTGCCCACTTGTCATGCAGCCACTCAAGTGAAATCAACTGTAATGCTATTGGTTGATTCAATCACAGCAAGGTATTACATAATCACCTATTTGCCATCTCTCCCATTCAAAATGCATCAATGCTCTGCAAATGTAATGTAATGTTTTTTAATAAGTGGAATCAAATTGTCGTATGGTACTGGAATGCGAGGCTGTTATTATTAGCATAGAACAGCTGTCGCTCTGAGTATGAGGCTATGACAGGGTCTAAGCTAATGCTTGTACTGTGCACCTCCCACAGCTAGTTGTTATAGAAATAGAATCATAGAATGGTTACAGCATAGATTATTCACTTATCATCTCCAAAAGTCAATCTGCTCAATGAAGAGGCATAAAATGGATTTCATTTTCTTTGCATTTACCTTAACCTTAAGAAGATTTTGCATGAGATACGTGTCTATTATTGTGATAATCCATCCATGAACAAGTCTCTCAAAGAATTTGCTTCCCAATAGGTCTGAGAAAATCCTGAAAGCTTATAATCCTGTAATAAGCTAATGATTAAGAAGAGGTGTTTGATACAAATATTTCTGGTTCTAGGAATTTGGATATATTTAAATTCTGTAGCTGAATTAAATGCAATATCATTGCAAATTTCGACAACAAAACACATCATCTTACTTAATTAAAAACATGCTATAATGCTTTATTGTTTAAAAAGTGCTAGTAACCCTTTTTACTGTTATTTACAAACTGCCAACAAAATGGCAGGTGTACACAGGTTTACTATAGGTGGCATTTATAATGCCATTGTGTTAATGGGACTGACAAAAAAAAAGCTAATTATGGCTCACCAAGATGATGATCTTTAACATTGTTCAATCATCTAATGATTCACTTCACCTTTACAAATGAGGAGGGCTCTGTGATTCCAACAAAAATATTATCCAGCTGAACATATCTGAAAAATAAGATATTACATGGAATACTTCTGAGGGAATGACAAGGCATCCAGATTGAACATCCTGTTTAACTCATGAGGTCCAGCATTACATTTATTCTCTTCTATCAGCATTTTTCAGAATATGGCTCTTTTTTGTAGGTCATCCAAGCCTCTTGGAATTGCTGCACTACATTTTCTTCTGAGTATTTAGCCTCTCAATTGTGGTTGAAATCTCAATTGTCAGGATTTGTCTCAACTGACTTTTTTAAAAGCAAGATATGAAATATATGGTATAAATTATAATGTAATATATCATATAATACAATTTTTTATTCATTCATCGGCTGTGGGCATCGCTGGCTGGGCCAGCATTTATTGCCCATTCCTAAATGCTCTTAAGAAGGTGTTGGTGAGCCACCTTCTTCAATTGCTGCAGCCCATGCGGTGTAGTTACACCCACAGTGGTGTTAGGGAGAGTGTACCAGGATTTTGATCCAGTGACAGCGAAGGAACAGCGATATATTTCTAAGTCAGGATGGTGAGTGGTTTGGAGGGGAGCTTCCAGGCGGTGGTGTTCCTGTGTGCTCTTCTAAATCGCAGTGGTTGTGGGTTTGGATAGTGCTGCCTATGGAGCCTTGGTGAGTTGCTGCAGTGCATCTTGTAGCACATTGCTGCTACTGGTGAGGGCATTTCACACTCGCTTGAGGTGCAGGCAGAGGCAGAGGGTGCCCAGAGCGCTGGCAGTCGGAGGACTGCTGGGGACCAGGGACCAGGACGATACTCAGTCGATGGTTGATGATGGGCCTCTGGAGTCATCCGTAGGGCAGCAGCTGCTAGATGTTCAGCAGGCTGTGCGGGAGGATCTGGCAGAGATACATGAGGGAATGTGTGTCATGGTGATCATTGTGGAAGAGTTCGTGCGGAGCATAAGCACTGCAAGCACAATGCCTACTCCGTGGAGAGAATGGCAACTCTCATGGAGAGGCTTCTCCAGGAGAACAATCAGGGATTTGTGGGGTTGCGCTTAGACCTGCAAGCCCTCACGGCAGCAATGGCCTCAGCTTGTCAATGTTAGCGTGGGAGATGGATTGGGCATCTGGTATCCCAGCTAGGTGCCCATCCACCAATGGTGAGCAGGGAAGTCCCAGAGTGACCTCACGTTGGCAGCCGAGCTACTTGTCATCTCTGCGGGCTCCTCTCACGGCATTCCAGATGATGGCAGCAGCTCCTCCGCTCCCCCTGTCAGTGACCATGGCATCTGATGAGGCTGCGGTGACTGGGGAGATTCCACCCGTGGCACTGGCCGCTCCCTCCCAGTTGGGGCCAACACAGGCTCCACGGGCCAGAGGATGCCCCCCAAGGTCATCAAGGTCAACAATGCAGCAGAGTGAGCAGGCTGGCTCCAATGCTGGTGCCAGCGAGAAGGCAGCATCTAGATGTAGCACCCGCAAGCGAAAACTTAAAGCACCTTAAACACAACATGGCCTGATCATGGGTGATATTTGGTTTCCCCCATTTTTCTGTTCTTTTTTTAATGGTGTGATGTCAAACACCGGTTAATGTTAATTTCTGTAATGTTTGTCAGTCAGCAGTAAATGAGATGTTTTTCTTTTGCAACTGGCCTCTGGATGCTTCATATGTTTTGTAGGTGCAGGGTAAGCCATGATGTTATAATGGACGTGTGACTCCTTAAACTTTATTGCAATGGCACATAGTGTATGTTGCTGACCAAGGAACTTGTCCTTTCAGGGATCGAGTATGGAACCTGAAGCCCTTGCATGTGATGGTGGTTCTTATCTGGTAGGCTAGCTGAAGGAGCATTGGATCAAAGTGCCCCGGGTGTTCCTACCTCCCTGGAGGTTACCCAGATCAGCGTCTATGCCCTCAGCATTCTCCTCACCATGCTCGTCATCGGACTCGCTCCTGGACTCATCATCTGTTGCCTGTGCAGCTGCGTTAAGATCTTCTTCCTCCACTGCGCCCCCCCACTTTCCAGTGCCAGATTGTGTAGAACGCAGCATGCAACCCACTACTAGTGACATATGATCTGGAGGATATTGCAGTGCACCTCCTGAATGACCCAGGTATTGGAAGCGCATCTTGAGAAGACCGATGGCTCTCTCTACCACCACTCTTGTGGAGGCGTGACTCCTGTTGTACTGCTGCTCGGCCTCTGTTCTTGGGTGGCGGAGAGGTGTCATGAGCCACCTTTTGAGCGGATAGCCCTTGTCGCCCGGAAGCCATCTATCCAGTCAGGCTGGAGCACTGAAGAACCTCGGGACCTGGGAGTGTCTCAAGATGTAACTGTCATGGGAGCTGCTGGGGTACCTTGCACAAGCTTGCAGAATCTGCATCCTGTGGTCACACACTATCACGGAGTGGAATCCCTTCCTGTTGACAAAGGCACTCAGCTGACCCGCTGGCACCTTGAATGCCACATGTGTGCAGTCGATTGCACCCCAGACTCGGGGGAGCCCAGCAATGACTGCAAAGCCTCTGGCTCACTCTGCCTGGATGGTCTCGTCCATCCGGTAATGAATGAAAATCAATGCATGTCTGTCACCAGCTTGACACAACTGTGGACAGCTGATTGGGAGACTCCACAGAGATCCCCCACTGAGCCCTGGGAAGAGCTGGAGGCAGAGAGGTTTAGGGCCACCATGACCTTCAGAGCGACTGGCATGGGGTGTCCACCCATATAGTTAGAGCTGATCTCAGGCCCAATCATCTGAAAATGGAGGCCGCTGCCTCCCTTGAGAGGCGGAGCCACCTTCGGCTTTGCACCTCAGGCATATTGAGGTAGCTGCATTGCCGCCTGTAAATCCTGGTAGCAGGATACTGGTGCCTTCTGCAACCCCTTCCACCTTAGCCTTTCTGTTGGCCCTGTGCCCCTTGTGCCTGTGCCTCTCCACCCACAGGTCGCTCCCCTAGAAGCTGAATAGGGACACCTGGCCTCCGCCCCCTTCTGGCCCTCTCTTTCTCCTCAGAGGAGGTGTGTCCAGCGGAGAGCACAATCCCCATTACCAGAGTAAGGGAAGGCTGCCTGATACCTGGAAGGCCTGACGCGGTGTGAATCCTCTGGTGGCCTTGAAAACAACACTGAATCCTGAACTGACGCCTCTAAATGCTCTGAATGCAGCTCTGAAGTGAAATGAAGCTGTCCTGTTCACAGAAGCAAGCAACTGCAAGTGATATCCAAAGCTACTCACTATTCGCTTTGTTAAGCCCTCTGACCCCTCTTATTCCGCTTGTGAATGAGGTTTTGCAAATTGTGGCCTGCCCGCCTGCCCGTTTTGTCCTTGCGATGGCCTGAAAATCACACGGACTAAGTAAAGTCGGAGACAATTGGTGTCTCAAGGGCCTTAACCGGCTACTTAATTAATGGCGGGCGTGCCTCCATCTCCATCGTCCGCCCGCATAGCGAAATATCGCGAGAGCGCGCATTGACGTCAACATGCTCTGCCGACATCAACGCACTTTATTTCACGCTCGGGCATGCTGGGCACACACCCGCACACCACGGATAAAATTCTGCCCTTGGTGAATTCCTGCAGTGCATCTTGTAGATGGTAGACACTGCTATCCTTTATTACGAGAGGAATTGAATATAGAAGTAAGGATGTTATGCTTCAGTTATACAGGGCATTGGTGAGGCTACATCTCAAATACTGTGTGCAGTTTTGGTCTCCTTAATTAAGAGAGGATGTAAATGTGATGGAGGTGGTCCAGAGGAGGTTTATTAGGTTGATACCTGGAACGAGCGAGTTGTCTTATGAGAATAGGTTGGACAGGCTGGGCTTGTTTCCACTGGAGTTTAGAAGGGTGAGGGGTGACTTGATTGAAGTATATAAGATCCTGAATGGTCTTGACAAGGTGGATGTAGAAAGGATGTTTCCTCTTGTGGATGAGTCCTGAACTAGCTGTCATTGTTTTAAAATTAGGGGTCACCCTTCTAGGACAAAGATGAGAAGAATTTTTTTCTCTCAGATGATTGTGTGACTTTGGAATTCTCTGCCTCCGAAGGTGGTAGAGGCGAGGTCAGTGAATATTTAGAAGGCAGAGGTAGGTAGATTCTTGTTAGGCAAGGGACTTGAAGGTTAGCGGGCGTAGATGGGAATGTGGAACTCGAAAGACAAACAGATCAGCCATGATCTTACTGAATGGCGGAGCAGGCTCGAGGGTCTGAATGGCCTACTTCTGCTCCTATTTCATATGCTCATATGTTTGTATGTTAGTCTCTTAGTTTAAACTTATCCTGTCTGGGAGACTCTGCAAATGTCTCCAACTCTGGAGACTTAGGAGAAATCCTTGGCATTTACCTGGATAGTTACTCGGGAAATGTTAGACTGTTTAAAACTATGTTTAACGCCTGGGTAACTCCACAACTGACACCACCCCGCCGCCCCGGCCCCATCACCCTCGGACCCTCAACCCGACTACCCCCTGCCCATCTAGCCCGGCTAACTCCTGACCATCCGATGACCACCTTACTATCCTCCTCGACCCAGCTTGAGTACTCCCAACCTATAGACCACTGCCCAACAACCCGACCCGACTACACTCCCCTCCCTCCCCGAATTCCCACCAATCCACCTATACACCTAACCACCTCCCCTTTTCACCCAACTACACATTGACTCACTTCATTTACCTACCCATCTACCCACTCATCCACCTATCCACCTCGCCCACTTGCCTGTTCATTCACTCACCCATTCACTAACATTCAACAAGGACTGGACCTTTAAACTTACTATACGGCAGCTAGTTCTTAAAAAGGGGATGTGCCCTGTCCTCCCTCGCGTCTACTCTGCTCCAGCAGAGTTCCCCAGGAGCTGCTGCGCTTTTGCATTCTTTTGACAGCTGGGATTAGAAGATCCCAGAAGAAATATGCAGCAGTGTCAGGTCGGGAGAATCATCGTGCCCAGCAGCAATATGCTCAGCATTTCCACTGTTTCCAGGCCTATGTTTATTTTGGATACGGGCTAAGAAGGAAAGAGAGAGACATGTAAATGGAGTTTAAATAGGTCTTTGAGTGGGGCAATAAATGTGGTATTATGACATGTAAAATGAGAAAAAAACAGTAAGACAGATTGCAGATAATGGGAACTCGATTATAATACAATGAAATGGAGAGAGCACAGACCATTTTCTGTACGCTCCTCTCCTTCAACAACATGTCAACAGCACAACTGATAGATAGTGCCAGCGTTAGAAAATTTTGTATGTCAGTCCTTGAGGTGCACCACTTATCAGACTTGGTATTTTCTGTCTCTCACTTTGCTATACAATCTCTTGCTTATGTTCTGTATTCATGCAGCTGTGTTGATATTTTCCAATCTTCCCATTAGTTAAGCTCTCTAATGCCAAGTCTGACCTGAAATCCATGCTCACCTTTTGTTTCAATTTCTCTCCCAAATTACTCAGCACAATTTGTTCTGATTAACCTTTAACAAGCCTTTACCCAGAAAGAATCTTTGTTATTTTTAACCTCTTCACTAATTTTGGTGAACATATTTTACATTTTATATATATTGTCAAACTAGGATGAACAGTATTAGCACGTAAAACTGGTAGCGTCCCCTGATTAACACACTGAATTTTTGTTGTCATTATTGAGGAGACAAAAATATGGCTAATACATTTCACAAAGAAATGCTGGTAATTACTCTGTCAAAGTGCAGGATTGTCACAATAGTCGATAATGTGAGCAATGGATAATCAACTACACCATGGAGCAACAATAGTTAAATGGGACTGGAACCATAGGGATGCTGCGAATGAGACAGAACTGGTCAGATTCGAATCATGTGGACTGTGAAGTTGGATTGGTATCCTGGGAATCAAAATTAGTCATAGTGTTAAGATTTATCATGGATACAAATTGTGCGATACTGCTGTGTCATTCTTCATGTTTGAGCCAAAGTAGTATTTAAGCACTATCTGTGTATTGCAGACATTTACTCACTGGCATTAATGCCCATTGCTTCACATTTTATATATAAACCAGTTTTAATTTGTTAATTACTTTTTAAAAATCTATTAAGGTTGCTTCATGTAGTTTTTTTTACAGTCATTAACTGTCTCTGATATGTACAGATATCATACCGAATAAAACCTATCATTTGGAGTTGTGGAGAGATTCAACACCGTGAATTCCTAATTTTACTTAGTTCTGCTGAAGGGTCATGAGGACTCGAAACGTCAACTGTGCTCTTCTCCACCGATGCTGCCAGGCCTGCTGAGTTTTTCCAGGTATTTTTGTTTTTGAACAATGGTTTCATGATCATCATCAGACTTTCAATTCCAGATTTTTATTGGATTCAGATTTCAACATCTGCCGTGGTGGGATTTAAACTCAGGTCCCCAGAGCATTACCCTGGATCTCTGGATTACTAGTCCAGCAACAATACCATGACAACATCGCCTCCCTTATTGCCTCCTTTTGGATCCCTCCAAAATAGGTGGGAGTAGGTTTGCCAAGCCTCCAGGATTAGCCTAGAGTGTCCAGCAATTGAAGATCAATCTCAAGGCACTGCTGTGTGCAACCCTGGAGAAAAAGCTTAGAGACATGAAAAATGATTGATTTTTTTTTGTCATTTTCCTTGAAAATTTTTCTTTATCAGATATAAAAATATTGAAAATGGTGGGGTGGGGGGGGGGCGGAAAGGCTGTTTGGCTGAGAGTCAAGAATCATCCAATCGGGTAATGAGTCTTTTTCGCTTTCTAGTTGGCATAGGAAGGCAGTAGGTCACTAGGATGAATGTGTTAGCCAACTAATGGCAAGAGCGTAGGGGCATGTCGTATGACGAAACCTCTAGCAATACATTTAATCACAGTTGGCAACTCTACGTGGAAAACATATATAAATATATAAATTAGGATCCAGACACCATTTTGTTTCTCAGTCTCATCAATTTCTCAGCCCTCTGACAAAAGCTCACGCTCTGGATCCTCTTGGCCCAATAATAGAATGTTTTTCATTTACCTGGAGGGCCTTCCCACTAGCTGATGACTAATGCAGCCTTGTGAAAAGCTATAGCAGCGTTCCTGCTCATGGTCCAATAAAAATCCACGAGGGCCTTATTCGATGCCATTGGTACCAGTTAATAGTCAAGGCCCCAACATGAGTCTAGTAGGTGATTTGCTACCACCAGAACTGGCAGTGTTAAAGTCTGAAATCAGAAAGAGAACAGAGCAACAAATAGAGCCACTCCTATTTTGTTTCTCATCAGCTCTGTTGTCTCTGATTCTTATCTCAGGAAGAATAAGTAAATTTCACTTAATTTTTTCCTGCGTGTAGCAAGTCAGATATCAAGCTGATAGACAGATGGATGAGTAGGCAGATATATGAACAGATAGACAGACATCCATCCTTTAAAGGAACTTTAGAATATGTTTTAGTACAGCTGGCAGAAACTTTAACCCTTTTTATTTCCTGTTTCAAATCACTGAATACAAGACATTTACTGCACATGTAATGAAATGTATATGTACAAAACACAGTAAATATACTACAACAAAAACAAAAATACCTGGAAAACTCAGCAGGTCTGACAGCATATGCGGAGAGGGATACAGTTGACATTTCGAGTCCTTATGACCCTTCATCAGAACTAAGACATATAAAAATGAGATGAAATATATGCTGGGAGAAGGGGGTGGGACAGGAGAGCTTAATAGGGGGCCAGTGATAGGTGGAGGCCAAGAAGACACTGCCAAAGATGTCATAGACAAAAGGACAAAGGGGTGCTGACGGTGGTGATATTATCTAAAGGATGTGCTAATGGGGACATTAAGGGAAGCAAGCTGGTGGCAGATGGGCCTAGTGCGGGTGGGGTGGGGGGAAGGGACCGAAATGGGCTAAAAGGTGGAGATGAAACAATAGATCGAAGTATATTTTAAAATAGGACGGAAATGAAAAAAATATAGTTGTAAAAAAAAATAAATTATTGGAAAAAGGGGGATCGCAAAGTGGGTAGGGATGGATGAGAGAGTTCATGATCTGAAATTGTTGAACTCAATATTAAGTCTGGAAGACTGTAAAGAGACTAGTTGGAAGATGAGGTGCTATTCCTCCTGTTTGCGTTGAGCTTCACTGGAACATTGCAGCAGGCCAAGGACGGACATATGGGCATGAGAGCAGGGTGGAGTGTTGAAATGGCAAGCGACAGGAAGGTCTGGGTAATGCTTGCGGATAGACTGAAGGTGTTCCGCAAAGCGGTCATCCAGTCTGCGTTTGGTCTCTCCAATGTAGAGGAGACCGCATTGGGAGCAGCGAATACAGTAGACTAAATTGCGGGAAGTGCAAGCAAAATGCCGCTTCACTTGAAAGGTGTGTTTGGGCCCTTGGATGGTGAGGAGGGGGGAAGTAAAGGGGCAGGGGTTGCACCTTCTGCGGTTGCATGGGAAGGTGCCGTGGAGGCGGTTGAGGTGTATGGGGTGATGGAGGAGTGGACCAGGGTGTCCTGGAGGGAACGATCCCTGTGGAAAGCCACCAGAGGGGTGAAGGGAAGATGTGTTTGGTAGTGGCATCTTACTGGAGTTGGCGGAAATGGCGGAGGATGATCCTTTGAACGCGGAGGCTGGTGGGGTGATAAGTGAGGACAAGGGGGACCCTATCATGGTTTTGGGAGGGAGAGGAAGGTGTGAGGGTGGATGCACGGGAGATGGGCCGGACACGGTTGAGGGCCCTGTCAACCACCGTGGGTGGAAAACCTCGGTTAAGGAAGAAGGAAGACATGTCAGAGGAACTGTTTTTGAAAGTGGCATCATCAGAACAGATGCGACGGAGGTGAAGGAACTGAGAGAATGGGATGGATTCCTTACAGGAAGCGGGGTGTGAGGAGCTGTAGTCGAGGTAGCTGTGGGAGTCGGTAGGCTTGTAATGAATATTGGTGGACAGTCTATCACCGGAAATTGAGACTGAGAGGTCAAGGAAGGGAAGGGAAGTGTCAGAGATGGACCACATGAAGATGACGGAGGGGTGGAAATTGGAAGCAAAATTAATAAATTTTCCCAGATCCAGACGAGAGCATGAAGCAGCACCGAAGCAGTCATCGATGTAACGGAGAAAGAGTTGTGGGAGGGGGCCTGAGTAGGACTGGAACAAGGAATGTAAATATACTGCCTGTTCTGTTTTATTATGCTGTTAAATTTGGTGCTTCCTTTATGATGGCCTCCTAGTTAATAATATTGTTCATTGATTTCTTGTTTTCGAGGGCTCAAAGGACTGTACTGAATACACTTTAATGTTGATCTTTTGGAGGGCAAGTCAGATTATACACTTAGCAGTGATATTGAGCTGTGTTACTGAACCAATTTAAAAACTCACAGTGTACAGACATAGTGATTTGAAATAAGAATTAACTTTGGCAAAGAAGTTTGGTGACAACTTTAGACAACCTCTTTAAAGGCCAAATTCCTGACTTTATTTGCAGAAATAGTGAAGCCACTAGAATTAACCTTAATATCCAGGTCCAAGGGAAGGAAACAGAAGAAACGCTCAGGCCAAATGGAAACTGAATGGGTGGATACTTCAATTGGTCACAGCAGCTTATCCCTCCAATCTTGCTGTCTTCTTATAGGTTTCAATTTTAACCTGCTCTTTTCAGCATGGTAAACAGGATTCTCCTTTAAATGTGCAGATTGGTTTCACATGATGTTATTAGGCTCTGTCTGTAATTTTAACCTAAAACTTATGAGGTGAAGTTGTCTTGGTTTCCCCGCCAGGCCAGTCTGGTAGAAAGTCTGGAACCAGAAGAGCTCAGAAAGACAATTATGTGAGCCAGGAGGAATAGGAAGTTCCAATAGGGTTGCAATAGGAAAGCTGCCTTCTCAAGGGCAACTAGGGATGGGCAATAAATGTTGGCCCAGCCTGCGAAGCCCACATCCCATGAATGGATTAAAAAAAAATAGAGGAAAGTGAGGATAATATTAACAAGTATTTTTCTTATATTTCATTCAGCTTGTAAAGGAGCACTAAGAAGGGCATTCTGAGATATAGGGCAGAAGTTTTAGTTCCCGTTGGCATCAGGTATGTTCGGCAGCATGAACGGAGAATATGGCAAGAAGGACAAAAATCGATTTCCCAATGTTATGAAACCAGTTTGCAATCATCTGCTCTGCCTGTCAATAGCGGGCCGCGTTTCCCGCTGTTTGATGTTGGGAACTTCATTATAATACATCTGCACGTCATTATAAGCCTAGCTCACGGGAATCATCCCCACACACTGGGTCAGCCGGGCACGTCAGTGTGATTGCACGCCGATGCGTTTCACAATTGTACATTAACAATGTGCACCTGGTGAGCTGCACTTCACTTGGGACTTCGAGGTTTGTTTGCCTGCCTTGCTTCAGGCAGTATTCATGGTCATCGGTGCCAGGCTTCGCAGGCAGCACCACATCACTTTTAAGAGGGCTGTGGGGCAGATGTCTACCTATCAGACCAGCCATAAGGCAGGAGTGACTTCTCAACAGCTGCAGGCTGAGGGCTTGCTTGGGGAAAGGGGAGAAGTGTCCTTAGGCAAGGGAAGAGGCTGCAGGGCAAGGGCTGTACTGGGGGAGGGGGTTATCCCAGGGTGTGTGTGGGGGCACAAATTGATCTGTGCAAGTGGTCTCAGGATGGTGAAGGCTGAGGAGGCAGCCTCCAGAGGAGATGAGGTCAGATGGGGATGTGAGGGTGTACGTGAGAGAGTGAGTGGTGACGTCCCTGGAGCTGGCAAAGTGAGATGCCAATGAATGTGTGATGAGCTTGTGAGTGTGTGAGTTTAGAGCGATGAGATGGTTGCCTGAGATGGTTGCCTTACCCTGGCAGCACGAATGAGAACATTCTCTTGAGATCATCCTCTTTCTACACTGGATGGCGAATGTCTTCCGTGCAGCATTATCACTGACCAGTCCAGCCACCCACCTCCCAAGTCGGAGCAGTGACAGTGATGGGCCTCCTGCAGCCACAGCAGGGGTAGAGGACATCGTGGTGGGCTCCAACAGTGTCCAGAAGGCATCTCAGAGAGGCATTACTGAATCGTAGGGCTGCAGTCTTCTTGGCTTTTGGGGCCATGTCTTCTGCGCGGCAGTCCTGAGCTGGAAGAACTGAGAGGTGTGCATGCAGCTGCGCTTTAAATATGGCGCCCAGCATGAGGAAGCAGTGAGGTGATGATGTGATGGGAGAATCGGAGGCTGCCCTCCAGTGAAGCGGTGTATTTCCCGGGAATGTATGATTAATGAGGCAGGATTGGCACGAAAACCCACTATTGCGGCCAGCGGGTAAAACGTCCTTTGTCCCACCCGCCACCGCACTTAGTGCAAATCTGGCATGATTTCCCCCTTGGCTTTATAAATTGAGAGTTGTTTCTAGGGTGTATGAGGGTAGATTGTTTTTCCTTTGCTGCATCTTGGATTTTGGTGTTCCCAAGGGTATTAAATGAAAGTGTTATGTCAGATCTCTGCCCATTTGTATCCACAGTGATTTGGAGTAGCCCCTATGGGCAGTAATATACCTGTACCTGGAGACAGGGTCAGGAATAGGATTTAATCCATTGAGAGTGGACATTCTTGCCTCACATCCCTCCTTGTGCAATTATTTGGGGCCCAGTATGCAGGAAACCATAGTCATAGTATGCTGGGTCATTGGTCCAGAGGAGGAAAATGCTTGGTGGACAAATTGTGATGAATCAACATGTTGCTTTGAATTGAAATGTATTGCATGAAGCAGTATTAGAAGCAAATTCAATTGGGAACTTTCGAAAAGGAGCTGGAAAATCTGGGACATATTTAACAGAAACTTGGACTAGTGTCGATTAACTAAGGAAAGCCAGGATGGATTAAAGGCAAATCAAGTTTAACTAATTTAATTGAGTTTTTTGATGAGGCAACAGAGAGGATGAATGAGGGTAATGTGGTTGATGTGGTGTACATGGACTTCCAAAAGGCATTTGATAAAACAACACATCATAGGCTTGTCAGCAAAGTTGAAGATCATGGAATAAAAGAGATTGTGTCAGCATGGATAGAAGTTGGTTGAATGACAGGAAATAGAAGGTAATGGCGAACAATTGGTTTTCAGACTGGAGGGAGGTATGTAGTCGGGTTTGTTATTTTGACACCTGCTCTTCTTGATCTGCATTAATGGATTAGACTTGGGTATGCAGGGCACATTTTCAAAGTTTGCTGATGACACAAAACTTGGAAGCATATCCACTTTACGGAAACTGTTAGACTTCAGGAGAGCATAGGCATGTTGGTGGAATGGGAAAACAAGTGGCAGATGAAATATAATGCAGGGAAGTGTGAAGCGATACATTTTGAAGAAAGAACAAGGCACGGCAATATAAAACAAAGGGTACAATTCTAAAGGGAGTGCAGCAACAGAGACCTGGAGGGTATATGTACACAAATCATTGAAGGTGGCAGGACAGGTTAAGAAAGTGGTTAATAAGGCTTACAGGACCGGGCCTTCATAAATGGAGACATAGGGCTGGATATTATGGGGTGCATTATGGGGTGCCATTGTCCCTTCACCCCCCTGACTAAAAATGGGACCAGTGTTAATTGCTTTAATTGCTTTTGTGGGGAGATGGTGATGCAGAGGTAATGGTCACTGGACTAGTAATCCATACACCCAGGCTAATGCTCTGGGGAGACAGGTTCAAATCCCACCATGGAATCTGGTGGAGTTTAAATACAATTAATCTGGAATTAAAAGCTAGTCTCAGTGATGGTGAACATTCATTCATCATTGTAAAAACCCATTTGCTTCACGAATGTCCTTCAGGGAAGGAAACCTGCCAGCCTTACCTGGTCTGGCCTACATGTGACTCCAGTCCCACAGCAATGTGGTTGAATCTTAAATGCCCTCTGAGATGGCCTAACAAGCCACTCAGATCAAGGGAAATTAGTGATGGGCAATGAATGCCGGCCTTACGAGTGACACCCACATCCCATAAAAGAATATGTCAGCTTGGGCTGACAAGTGTCAGGCAATGACCATTTCCAACAAGAGAGAGTCCAACCATCACCCCTTGCTGTTCAATGGCATTACCACCACTGAATCCCCCACTATCAACACCCTGGGGTTACCATTGATCAGGAACTGAACTGGACTAGCCATATAGATACTCTGGCTACAAGAGCAGGTCAGAGGCTCGGAATCCTGTGACAAGTGACTCACCTCCTGACTCCCCAAAGCCTGTCCACAATCGACAAGGCACAAGTCAGGAGTGTGATGGAATACTCTCCACTTGCCTGGCTGAGTGCAGCTCCTTCAACACTCAAGAAGCTTGACACCATCCAGGACAAAGCAGCCCACTTGTTTGGCACCACATCCACAAACATTCACTCCCTCCACCACCAATGCACAGTAGTAGCAGTGTGTACCATCTACAAGATGCACTGCAGGAATTCACCAAGGCTCCTTCGACAGCACCTTCCAAGCTCACAACCACTACTATCTAGAAGGACAAAAGCAACAGATAGATGGGAACACCACCACCTGGAAGGTCCCATTCAAGTCACTCCCCTTTCTGAATTGTTCTTTCACTGTTGCTGGGTTAAAATCCTGGAACTTCCTCCCTAACAGCACTGTGGGTGTACCTACACCACATTGACTGCAGCAGTTCAAGAAGGCAGCTCACCATCACCTTCTCAAGGACAATTAGGGATGGGCAATAAATGCTGGCCCAGCCAGTGAAGCCCACATCCCATGAATGAATTTTTAAAAACACAAAAAATGGTGAGAGTCCCACCCGTTCTCAGGAGGAAATCCCGAATTAGAGAGCTGTCGGCCAATCAGATGGCCACTGCTGGGACTACAGGCAGCACCCAAAGAGCTGAGTTAAGTCTGAGGTCAGGAACCTTGGCGAAGTGGGTGCGGGGTAGGGCGATGGAGCGGGCTCAAGAGGCCAAAAGGGAGGGTTACAGGGGGGATGAAATTGGGTCAGGGGTTTGCGGGGTGCCTTCATTAGTCTCAGGGAGCCAGCAAACGAGATCCACCTCCTGGCTTGCCCAACACCAACCTGCACAGTTAAAGCTGTCAGCCTTTTTGTGGACTTCCCCCGGCCATGGATAAAACACTGGTGGTGGCAAGATGAGGTCCTTAAGTGGCTCATAGTTGGCCACATAAGGGCCTAAGGGTCAGCAGGACACTTGACGCCTACTCCGCTCACCATAAAATTTAAGACAGGTAGGAGGCAGGCAGGTATGCAGCAATAAGAACACATCCTAGATTTCACATTCACACCCACCTTAAAACCTGCCAGTGGAGGAGGGTAAAATGAAGCCCTTAAAATAGAAAAGCAAGGAAGCTATAATAAACTTGTGTAAAACATTGGTCCAGTCCCAATTGGAGTATTGTGTCCAATTCTGGGCACCAGGAGAGATATATCTGGATAGATTTGAAGGCACTAGAGACAGTGCAGATAAGATTTATAAGAATGGCTCCAGGCATAAGGAACTTCAGTTATGTAGAAAGGTTGGAGAAGAGTGGACTGTTCTGTTTAGAGAAAGTTGGGGACAGATTTGAACAGGTTTAGTACAGGCTTTCAAAATCATGAGGCGTTTGAAAAGAGTAGTTCGGGAGCCACAGTTCCCATTGGTGGAAGGATGGAGAACCAGAGGACACAGATTTAAAGGGAGTGGCAAAATAACCAAAGACTGGTTACAACCAGGAATGTACTGCCTGAGTGTGTGATGGAGGCAGATTCAATCATGGCTTTCATAAGGGAATTGAAAAATTATCGAAAGAGAAATGATTTGCAGGGCTATGGAGAAAAGGTGGGGAGGTTGGAGTTGCTGAATTGCTTTTCCAGAGAGCCGGAATGGACATGTCAGGTCAATTGTTCTCCTTCTGTGTTGTTATGCTGTAACCATTCCATGATTCTATGATTCTGTATAAAATTGAAAAGGAAAAAATGTAGGGCTTTGGGGCAAGAGCAGGAGAGTGGGACTAATTGGCTAGTTCTTTCAAAAAGCCTGCAAAGGCACATTGGGCCAAATGCCTTCCTTTTCTGTATGATTTCATGAATTTTTCTCCGTAATTAAGAGTAGAATTTTCCAGCAGACATTGGGACACTGATGCCAGACCCATATGGGAGTCCTAACACCCCCTATGTTGTCAGCATGGCAAGAACATTCTGAGTGGTGGTGGGTGTGTTGGGGGGTGGGGTGGTGGTGGTGGGAAGCAGGAGAGGGTGGTTGGCTGCCTTCATGCTTGCAGTCCTATTAAGGATGCAAGCAGTTTCCCAAGGCTGGAGGCCCAATCAGAGGGCCCACAGTGATGTCAGGCCAGCAACGTCACCAGCAGTGGTAGGCGCTGCCAAGGCAGGCAGGTGAGCGCAAGGGCACTTCAATATGGAGGTGCCTGCAGAGAATTTATCAAATTAAGTGGATGGAGGGGAAAGCCCTCTGCAAGAAGGCTGTGTTTGCAGCCTGCAATACCCCATGGCCCCATCATTGGGGCATTGAGCCTTTGGCTCTGATGGTCACCTGCCCTACCGTGGTGAGGCCACCTCCTTTGAGCTGGCAGCCTCCACACTCAGCAGTTGACTGTGGGGAAATATTGTACTGTCACAAAATGGTCCCTAATTGGGGCCTTAATTGAACTAACTAGTTGCCCATCTCCATGGAGTAGGTAGCCGATCCTGGCCCCAAACTGTCCTTGGGAAATTCCCCTGGAGGTGAAAATGCATCGGGGAACCATCACATCATGGCTTTACCCCTTTTTGTGGCCCCTCACCAACAACCATGGGCAGAATCATCCCAGAATTACACAAAATGCGGTAGCGGGTTTGAATAAAGATGTTTTACCCGTCGGCCACAATGGCGGATTTTCACGCTGTTTCATCCCCTTTCCCACCTCAAAAATTATGCAGTCACGGGAAACATGCTGGATCGCTAGTGGCCAGCCTCTAAATGGCCCGCCACACCGTTACCTTGCTGCTTCCTCACGGCAGGTGCCATATTTCAAATGTAGCCTGCTTGCACACTTCTCAATGGTTGCAGCCCAGGACTGTGAAGACATGCCCCTGAAAACCAAGAAGAGTGCAGCCCCCCGATTCAGTAATACACCACTGGGACTGCTTCTGGACACCGCGAGGGCCCACTGCGATGTTCTCTGCCCTCCCGCTCTGGCTGTAGGAGGCCCATCAGTCTCATCACTCTGGCATGGGAGGCGGTGGCAGAGGTGGTCAGTGCCAATGCTGCCCACAAGAGGTCGGCCATCCAGTGCAGAAAACGGATGAATGATCTCATCCATGCTGTGGGCCAGCTGCACAGTCCCTCAGCCTGTGGAGCTGGAGCTGCGGGGGTCACAGGAAGAGGGGATTTGGATCAGCCGGATATTCCCTGAGTCACCTGGGTGATGGCCCTGGGGTGTCAAGCTGCTGATCCTCCTCAACTTGCCCATTCACAAGCCCATCACACATTCACTTACCGCCAGCTCAAGGGACATCACCACTCACTTCTCACAAACCCTCACATCTCCATCTGGCCTCATCTCCTCTGGAGAGTGCCTCCTCATCCCGTCCATGTCTCCACTCAGCACACACCCATACACATGCACGCATACACACACCTGCCATCCTTCTCATTTGGCCTGGCATATGTCTTGCTCACACTCTCTCCAACTGACTTTATGCAGGACAAGATTGCGTACAATGAAGGGTAGAGGTCCCAGAGCGGGAGTGGAGTGGCGGACATCAAGGTCCTCACTCCATTCGAGAGTCACACGTTGGAGCTGAGTGGAGTGGATGTGGAACGTTCCTGCAATGACAGTGAGGTCGGAGGCGAATACCCACATGAGGATCCTGCACCACCTGATCCCTCTCAATATGCAACTCTGAGACCAATGTTCTGTGTTCAACGCAGCTGACAAGCACTAATAATCTCCGCTTTCTGTCCTAAATACATCTGCCACATCGCCCTCAGGCAACCTTGACCCCGAACTCAGGGCCAAGAACACCTCGGATGAGGACCCTGAGGGCAGCACCGTGGATGACCCGCCACGGCGCTCACCCACACCCTCCACCAGGTCAGCAACACACACCTTTGTGGGACTTAGATGTAGAGGAGCCTCGGGATCACAATCTGGTGAACACAGCACACAATATGTTCCACAGCAGGTGGGGGCAGGGAAATCTGAGGTCGCCAGCACTCAGAGGGCTGCTGGGATCTGCTGAGTCTGAGTCAGATGATGAGCCTCTGGATTTGGTCCTCAATCAATTGGTGGAGCTGCAAAGACAATCACCGGGCCATCAGGAAGGGATGTCTGGTGCACTCCTCAGATTGTCTCAGGGATGATGGAGGAGTGAGTCCACATTCGGTCTGAGTGATAGCGCCGGCTTGCCGATGCACTGAGGCTAACACTGGCAGGATGGCAGCTGCCATGGAGACCTTGGTCCAGGACATTGGTCCCGCACTGCTGCGTGGGCTGAACTTCATCGCTGATGCCGTAGTTGGCCTCTAACAGTGTCAACGTGAGATGGGTGTGGGGCAGCTGGATCTCACTCCAGCTTCCCCTTCTCCTCAAGGAGTCAGCCAGGGGCCCTAAGGCACACATAGGGAGGAGGATCAGCAACTCAACACCCTGGGGTCATCCACCCAGATGACTCAGGGAATATCTGGCCGATCCAAATCCCCTCTTCTTGTGACCCCCACAGCCCCAGTTCCACAGGCCAAGAAGGGTGCAGGTGGCCCACAGCAGGACACCCAAAGCAGGCCGGGGCCCTCAAGGACTCGGAACTCCAGAGGTAGCCCAACAAAGTAATCACATACAGGGCGACACAGTCAGCAGGCTGCCTCCACCTCCACTGTGGATGTAGGGGGAGCACCAAGACGTAGCAGCAGGATGTGCTCTCAGAACCTTTGAGGGGGGCTGGCCACACCATCCCTTCGGTATCTGTGACCGGTGACGCTATGCTTTTGAAGGGGACAGGTGCTGAAAGCTGACAAAGGCTCAGGTGCATTTAAAGTTTTACAGCTGTGTCTCCATGGTATGACCCTGACAACACAGAGCGCAAGTGAGCTTCCCTCACCCAGACAAGAGTCAGACATTCACAGAGGCAATGTGAGGATCTATGTCGTCATCATCCTCCTGGAATCGAGCGACTATTAGGGCTTCCGCTATGTCTCCATGACATGAGCTTGAGCACTGAGAGTATGTGCACTGACATCAGCCAGACAGGAGTCAAACATTCACAGATGAAATGTGAGGATGTCAGGACTGTCCTCACTGCATCTCGTTATCATCCTCCACGAATCTTGAACCTATGAGGGCCTCCCGAGCGCACCTGCCTTATCTAGCCTTTGCAATGGCTTCATCACCGGCATCCTTACCTTTGAGGACCTCATCACTGTCATCCCCTTCGATGCCCTCCTCATTGCAAGAGACATGCAGCTATTTCATCTCCTCTTCAGTCAGGTCCTCCCCCCCGTTGCAGCACCAGGTTGTGTTGTGCGCAGCAAGCTACGGTGCTGCACAACACCCTCTGGGGCTATAGTACAATCATATTGTGGGCGCTGCTACCTAGGGGTCCCTTTAGTCTGAGGTCATTAATTAATCCTGTCACATTACACAATACCAAGTCTAATATAACCTGTTCTCTGATTGCTTCCAAAACATCCCATCAATGATCAGATAGATAGGGATGGAACGAGATGAGAGCGGTCCCATCCAGCTGGACAAGCATCCAAAGAGGTTTTAACACATTGCAAAACAGCTGCAGGAGCATCAGCAAACCTTCCTCCACTTCATGAAGAATCCAGGCAAGTCCGTCAACTTGGTGAGTAGGTATTGCTAAAGGACTGCAGGTCTTAAACGACCATTGGGAAAGATCATTGTTAACCAGATTGTGGATTATACAGGGCGGTATCCCAGTGGAACCAAAAGCTATTTGATTTCCAAGATCTCAGAAATTAGCAATCTTCCCAATTCTGTGAGATCCCGAGTCCCTATGATTGTTAGCATCTAGAACGTGGTTCTCAGTACCAGTGGCAAAGCTGCTGTGCATACCTTTGAGACAGCTTCCCTCATAGCAGCAACACAGAGTATCACCACAAACGTCTTTAACTTCAGAAGACCAGACTGTTGAGTAGCCCATGGAAAAAGGTCAACCTGTCATGTGACTATCCCAGAGCTGTGGGTGGGGCCAGGAAAAGAGGGAGCAAGAGAATGGCCAGCTCCATGCCATGAGCCTCATAATATTTTTCAGCAGCTATCTACCTCTCACAACGAAGAACATCAGGCAGAGGTGATTAAACAAGGAAGAGGAAAACCCGTATGTTTAAAAGAGGCATGCAAAGTGACAAAACCAAATAATTATAAATTATAATAATACACCGGAATATTTGGCGTAACTGCTGCTTATTGTTTGTTTCTTTTGATTTACATTAGGGTAAAGCTAATGTGCCGATGTGGAGGCTTATTTTAAGGACATGATTGACAGCTTTGAGAAGAAACGATTTCTTAAGCCATAAAGGAACTTGCCCAAAGAGGCAGATTATTGATGGACTGAGACTTCCAAATAATGGTACTCTATTCACCTGTGAATGTGTGCCAAACGAGACTCTCTCTCACTGGTCTGGTAGTCATCAGCTTACTTGCTTCCTGTCCTTCATGGATCAAGCCTACATTATCAGCAATGTCATCATCAGGTGCTCATGCTCCCTCTGGGATATCTATCATCAGCCTTTTCCTTCTTGTCAAACACACCACATGCAGCCACAATTTATGAAATGGTATTGGGCAAATACTGCAAGGCAAACCTTCCTTTCAGCATCCTAATACATTGCTTAATTCCTATCCTTATTTTCATGTGCTTCTTTGTAGTCCTGATGGTGCTACAAAGAAGTGCCATGAACCACATGAGCAGTGGGTATCCCTTATCAGCGAACAACCATGGCCCTTGTTTTTGTTGTTGAAATATTGCTGAAACATTGGACTGCCCAAAAATGAAAGCATAATAGTTCCTAGCATAAAATAGAAACAGGAAGTGCTGGAAATACTCAGCAAGTCTGGCAGCATCTGTGGAGAGAGGGGGAAGCAGAATTAATGTTTCAAGACAATAACATTAAATCAGAATTGGAAAAGGTTAGAGATATGATAGGTTTAAAGAAAGTGCAGGGGAATGGGGAAGGCAAATTGTGAATTTACTCAAATGCCCTGCACATTAATGGATAGAAGCCACTGTAGTTCATGGAGTTTTATATTACAGGGGATTGTATTTGGAGTTGGGTGGGATCATTAACCCTATTAGGATTGCAGAATCCAACCAATTTTAAGGATTTTCCTCATGTGGTGCTTGCACAGAAAATGCTGTTCCTTCATTGTCAGTGGGTCAGAATGCTGGAACTCCATGCCCAAAGTCATTGCAGGACCACTGTCACCACAAAGACTCAGCACATCAAGCAAAATGCCCAGTGCCACCATCTCAGGGTATCTAGACATGGAAAATAAATGTGTCCTTTGCTGTTTTGCCCATGACCCACAAACAACGTTTTTCAAAAACTCCTTGCTTAAAGAGTCACTGTACAACTGAGATTGCTTGTGCAAAATGGTGTTCACCCTGATGCACAGAAAGCCTTCTCACATTCTGCACCCTTATTGGAAAGTATTTTATTTCAAGAGAGTTACTGAGCTATAATCTGACAGAATCCCACTTTGCATCATTTCTATGATGGAGGAAGAAGAGCAGCAGGAGGCTATAAGAGAATGTTGAGAGGACAGGCAGCGTAAGAGAAGAGCCAGACATCCCAGAGCCAGACATCCTAGTGCCGTACTTGCAGCAAGATGCATAGTCATAGGTATGCTTCCTGTAAACTTTTTCAGGAGCAATGTCTCAAGAAGCTGCATTTCAGTCATGAAAGTTGGAAATAGCTCTGCATCATTGTTGTAGTCCGATCTGCAAGCAAGGTCTACAGCATAGGTGGCATTCACCATGGCAGCTCTCAACTTGTATTCCACAGGCTCATTCTAAAAAACTACAGGGGCATTTTCAGATCAGCCAGTTTACAGTGCAATCCTCTATAAGACAATCATCAATCTCACCTTTGAAGGACCAACTTAATATATACAATTTTATGACCGAGGTGCAGTGCCTTTAGCAAATCAGTTGTGAAAGGAACAAATTGCACACTTTAAATAAATAATAAGCGCTTCGTCAGCTTCACAAAATATATTATTAAAAGGATCATTAGCTGCTTCATCAGTGCCAGATCCTCATGGAACCTTGTTCAGCCATCTGTATTGTGATGCATGTGACTTAAGGTGTCCGTGCTCTTGACTTGGGCACTGCTAATCAGTTTGGGAAAAAAATATATTCCCAGCATCAAATGGAGAAAGCAACAGTACAGCATATACAATCTGTAGTTTGTTAACATATATTTTTTGGGGTTTAATCAAGTTTAAAGGTAACAAGAGTCCATTTTAGAATAACAGAATCATAGAATTATAGCCCCAAAGGAGGCCATTCAGGCCATCATGCCTGTATCCACTCTGATAAAGCTATCCACTGACTTCCAAAACCATGCCCCTTCCCTCTACTTCCATACACTTCTCTTTAACAAAATCTTCATCTTCCTGTTTAACTAATGTTGTAGGTTCTGCTTCCACCATTCCTGGTAGATCATTTTATGTCTTAACAACCAGACTTGCTCTTTGTTCTTTAAATGATTATCTTAAATGTGTGTCCTTCAGTTCATAGCTCAGAATAGACAGATTTTCCCCCTTTATCATATCGAAGCCTTTCACAATTTTGAACATCACTATCAAATCAATTCTTAAAATTCTTTCTTCTAAGGAAAGTAAGGAACAGGAATAGGCCATTCAGTTTCAGTCTCTAGTTTCTGCCAACCTCCTGGTAAATCTCTTCTGCAGCTGTACAATAGCCTTGTTGTTCTTCCTGAAGGAAAGTCTCCAGAAGAGTACACAATGGGTATTGCAACCTAATCCAGGAAAAATGAAGTTTATAGGCCATAACATCATAGACATTTCAATTGCTCACAATAAGGACACAGATGACAAGGACTATTGGTGGAAGGATTGAAAACCAGAGGGCATTGATTTAAGGTCATTGGCAAAAGAAACAATGGTGACATGATGGAAATGACTTCACATCACAAGATGAACTGCCTTAGAGTGTGATGGAGGAAGGTTTAATCGAAGCATTCAAGAGGGAATTGAATTGTTATATGAAAAGGAAGAATTTGCATGCATATGTAGAATAGGCGGGTAATTGGCACTAGGCAAATTGTTCCTATGGAGAGCCATGGTAGGCAAGAATGGCCTCCTTCTCTGCTGTAATAACTCTGTGATTCTGGTTCACGAATGAATGGAGAAGATCATTTATCAGGTAGTACAGTGTGAGAAGGCAATGGTCAGTTGAATTCCTCAAGCTAGTGTCCTCAGCCCAACAATCTTTAGCTGCTTCATCAATGACCTTCCCTCCATCATAAGGTCAGAAGTGGGGATGTTTGCTGATGATTGCACAATGTTCAGCACCATTCAGAGCTCCTGTGATACTGAAGCAGTCCGTTCCCATATGCAGCAAAATCTGGACAACATTCAGGCTTGGGCTGATAAGTGGAAAGTAACGTTCGTGCCACACAAGTGTCAAACAATAGTCATCTCCAAGAAGAAAGAATCTAACCATCTCTCCTTGACATTCAATGGCATTACCATTGTTGAATCCTCCAATATCAACATCCAGGGGGGTTACCATTGTCCAGAAACTGAACTGCACCATCCATATAAATACAGTGACTACAGGAGCAGGTCAGAGGCATGCTGATTCCTTATTAGAGTAAATCGGGCAGTCATGAGGTGCTCACTTATTGCATAGTGGGAGTTGTTGAGGCGCCAGACAAGATCATTTTTGATGGCGAAGCCAACCCATGGGGGTGTTGTTACTCTTCTGGAAGGCCCTTCCAAAAAAGGTGCATCCATCACCTTACTCTTTCAGTTGGCCTTTTCCTGCACACCATGTCTCACTTAGGGCGGCAATGTTGTTGTTAAGGCTCCTGAGATCCTGATCTATGATGGTGGTGCGGCACTCAGGTCAGTCACAGTTGGGGTTTTCCATAAGGGTCCTGACTTACATTCCAGGTCCCAAACTTGATTTGATGAGTGGGAGATAGTTGATGCACTAGTTTTAATTTTCAAAAATTCCCTAAATTCAGGGAAGGTTCCATTATTTGGAAAATAGCAAACACAACTCCTTTATTCAGAAAGGGAGGGAGACAGAAAGCAAGAAACTATAGGTCAGTTAGCCCAACATCTGTCATTGGGAAAATGTTGGAAGCTATTATTGAATATGTTATAGCAGGGCATTTAGAAAAATTCAATGCAATCAGGCAAAGTCAACATGGTTTTGTAAAAGGGAAATCACGTTTAACCAATTTATTGAAATTCTTTGAAGGAATCACATGTACTGTGGATAAAGGGGAACCAGTGGGTGGACTGTACTTAGATTTCCAGAAGGCATTTGATATTTGCCACGTCATAGGTTATTGCAGAAGATAAAAGCTTGTGGTGTAGGGGGTAACATATTGGCATGGATAGAAGATTGGCTAGCTAATAGGAAACAGAGAGTTGGCATAAATGGTTCTTTTTCTGGTTGCCAGGATGTGATGAGGGATTTGCCACAGAGATCAGTGCTGGGGCCTCAACTTCTTACAATTCATATAAATAACTTGGATGAAGGGACTGAAGGAATGGTTGCTAAATTTGCTGACACACAAAGATAGGTAGGAAAGCAAATTGTGAAGAGGACATAAGGAGGCCACAAAGTGACATAGATAGGTTAAGTGAGTGGACAAAGATCTGGCAAATGGAGTATAATGTGGGCAAATGTGAAATTGTTTATTTTGGCAGGAAGAATAACAAAGAAGCCTATTATCTAAATGGTGAGAGATTGCAGAGCTCTGAGATTCAGAGGGATCTGGGAGTCCTAATGCATGAATCACAAAAGGGTAATTAGGAATGCTAATATAATGTTATCATTTATTGTGAGGGGAATTTATTACAAATGTAGGGAGGTTATGCTTCAGTTGTACAGGGCATTGGTGGAACCACATCTGGAGTATTGTGTACAGTACAGGTCTCTTTATTTAAAGAAAGATGAAAATGCATTAGAAGCAGTTCAGAGAATGTTTACTAGGCCAATACCAGGGATGGGTGGGTTGTCTTATAAGGAAAGACTGGGCAGGTTAGGCTTATCTCCAGTGGAATTTAGAAGAGTAAGAGGCAACTTAATTGAAACCTTTAAGATCCTGAGGCGTATTGACAGGGTGGGTGTGGAGAGGGTGTTTCCTCTTGTGGGAGAATCTAGAACTAGGGGTCACTGTTCAAAAATAAGGGGTTGCTCATTTGAGACAGAGATCAGGAGAAATGTTTTCTCAGAGGGTTGACAGCCTTTGGAACTCTCTTCCTCAAAAGGTGGTGGAAGCAGAGTCTTTGTATATTTTTAAGGCAGAGCTAGATAGATTCTTGATTAACAAAGGAACGAAAGGTTATCGGGGGAAGGCAGGGATGTGGGGTTGAGGTTACATTCAGATCGGCCATGATATTATTGAACGGGAGGGCAGGTTCAAGTGGCCAAGTGGCTTACTTCTGCTCCTAATTCCTATGTTCGTATGTAAGACGCCTGTGCGTGAGTTCTTTTTTAAAGTGGGGTGGTTGTTGCATGCCGATCACCACATGGTCTGGGCAGAGTGGGCCTTGGTTCAATAGCAAGGTGGTTCCAGGGCGATTGGAGGCCATGCTGTATGGTGAAACATTAGCATAGTCTGTGCATGATCATTTGCAGGAAACGTTAGCCTGGCTTGTATCCACTGGAAATTAGAAGAGTTAAGAAGTGACTTAATTGAAGCCTTTAAGATCCTGAGGCATTTTGACAAGGTGGATGTTTCCTCTTGTGGGAGAATCTACAACTGGGGGCGGAATCGTCCCAGATTTGCACTAAGTGTGGTAGCAACTGGGAAAAAGGACAATTCACCCACTGGCCGCAATGGCAGCTTTTCACGCTGTATGGTCGCATTCCCACCTCATTAATCATGCAGGGCAGCGTCTAATTGCCCCCGTGCCTCCACTAAACCAGGCACCATATTTAAAGGCTGCCTCTACAAAGAGCTAGCAATCTTCAAGGGATAGGAAGCTACTGGGAACTGCATGGCTGCCAAAAGGAAGAAACATGCTGCCTCCAGATTTATCGATGCCTCCCTTGAGCGCCTGATTGGATGCAGTGGAGGCCCGCCGTGATGTCCTCTACTCCCATTCTGGGTGAAGGCCAGCATGCAAGGTAACAAATCCAGCATGGGAGATGGTGGCATCTGAGATTGGCACCAATGCCCTGCAAAAGAGGACAGTACCAAACGAGAATGAATCATCTCTGCTCCGCCAGGGTAAGTCACTCTTCTCATCACTTTCAACTCACACACTCTCAAACCCATCACACTTCCACAGGGATCTCACTCATTGCCAGTTCAGGGGATATCACCATTAACTCTCTGACACACAACTTCATTGTCCTCATCGCATCCGTGGGACCACTCACCACCCACACAAGCATAATTATCATCTGGCCTGGCAGGAATCCTGCTTACACCATCTCCATCTGTCTTCATGCAGGACAAATTGGCGCACAACAAAAGGGAGAAGTCACAGACTGGTGGAGGAATGCCTGAAATCAAGGTCCTCACAGACTTAGAAAATAGAGTTATCCAGTAGGCTGGCAAAGATCTGGATCGGTCCTGTGCTGACAGTGAGGTCAGCGGTGCTCTACCAAGTGAGGCTCCAGCAGTGCAACATCCATCAGACAACCAAGTCATGAGTGATGTGTCAGCTTTCACAGGCCACTGCCATGCACTAATTATCTCCCCTTGCTTTTGCAGGCCACAACTGGAAAACAGCAAAGAGGGCCCAGGAGCCAGGGTCTCCAATCAAGCCCTGAAGACACCTCAGAAGAGGAATCTGCTGAAACCATCATTGAAAACCCATCACAGTGCTCATTCACACTGTCTACCAGTGCAGAGACACACACTCCCCGGTGGGACCAAGCTTTAGAATAGCTTTGGGGTCACAATCTGGTGAGCACATCGCACTGTCTGATCCACAGCAGGCGGCGGCAGGGACTTCCCAGGTTTCTGACACTCAGAGGACTGCTGGAGACCAGAAATCTGCTGAGACTGAGTCAGATGACCAGCCTTTGAACTTGGTCATACCTCAGTTGCTGTGTGGGTGGACACTCCATGCCAGTGGCTCTGAAGGTCACAGTGGCCCTCAACCTCTGTGCGTCTGGCTTTTTCCAGGGGTCAGTGGGGGATCTTTGTGGAATGTTCCAATCAGCTGTCCACAGTTGTCAAGCTGGTGACCGATGATCTGTTCAGGTGGGTAATGACATTTATTCATTTCCATATGGACGAGGCCAGCCAGGCTGAGCGAGCCAGAGGTTTTGCAGTGATTGCTGGTTTCCCCTGCATCCAAGGAGCAATCGACTGCACACATGTGGCCATCAAGGAACCAGCAGGTCAGTCGGGTGCCTTTGTCAACAGGAAGGGCTTCCATTCGAAGAACATCCAGGTAGTTTGTGACCACAGGGCACAGATTCTGCAACTTTGTGCAAGTTACCCTGGCAACTCCCATGATACTTACATCCTTAGACACTCACAGGTGCCAAGGCTGTTCACTGCTCCAGCTCAACTGAATGGATGGCTGTTGGGTGACAAGGGCTATCCGTTGAAAAGGTAGCTTATGGCGCCTCTCTGCCACCCAAGAACAGAGGCAGGGCAACGTTATAATAGAAGTCATGCCTCCACTAGGGCAGTGATAGAGAGGGCCATAGGTCTTCTGAAGATGCGCTTCCGATGCCTGGACCATTTAGGGAAGCACTACAATACACCACTGTTGGTGGTTGGATGCTGCGTTCTCCACAACCTGGAACTGGGAAGGGGGGACCCACTGGAGGAAGAGGATCTTGAGACAGCTCCACAGGCCACAGAGGATGAATCCAGTGGTGAGTCAGAAGAGGAGCACGGTGAGGAGAACGCTGAGGACATGAAGACAGACCTTTGGATCCTTCAGGGAGGCAGGTCCGACGTTCCTTCAGCTAGGCTGCCAAAAATCTGCTTCTACCTCATGCCAGGGCTGCTGCCTCCATCCTGGATGTTTGAAATCACCCTATCCTTTGAACCCAAAGGCTACTCAGTGCCTGTGCAATAAAGTTTTGAGCCACTCACGTCCAGCATGAGATACTGGTGTGTCCTGCACCTACAAAACAAGTGAAGTATACTCAGGCCATTAAGACAAAAGCAAAATTCATATCATGTTGGCACTCACATCAAATGAACATAACAATATCTGGTGTTAATGGTCACACCAGTAAATATATTAACAAAACGTGGCAGAACAGAAGATCACCCGTGAACAGTCTCTCTCGTGCTCACAGTGCCTTAAACTTACATTTGCAAGTGCTGCATCTTGTTGCCCCCCATCCCAAACCCCTCTCGCTAGCACCAGCATTGGAGGCAGCCGTATTGGCCTTGATGACCTTGGCAGCTGTCCTGTGGCCAGTGGAGCCTGTGGTGGTCCCATCTGGGAAGGAGCGGCCAATGCCATGGCTGGCATCTCCCCAGTCATCACAGCCTTATCAGATGCCATGGTCACTGTCAGAGGGGTGGAGGAGCTGCTGCCGTCATCCAGAGCACCCTGAGAGGAGCCCGCAGAGACGACAAGCAGTTCATGCGCCAATGCGAGGTCGTTCTGGACCTCCCTGCTCACCATTGATGTACGGGCACCTAGCCAGGAAACTGGGTGCCTCATCCATCTCCCAGCATTGGAGGCAGCCTGTTGAATGTGCTGCCGTATTGGCCTTGATAACCTTGGCAGCTGTCCTCTGGCCAGTGGAGCCTGTGGTGGTCCCATCTGGGAAGGAGCGGCCAATGCCATGGCTGACATCTCCCCAGCCATCACTAGTTACGGGGGCAGGAAGACAATGATAAACATTATGCAAGCCCGTTAAAAATGAGACAACAATCACATGGGGAAGCCCACCAAAATCAAACAAAGAACTAACCTTGATTTGGATTCCGATAAGAAACTTGGAAGACAGTATAACTGGCCCAGTCAGTTACGAAGGAGAGAGAGAGAAACCAGCAAGCAGGAAGGTGGGCAGTTGGAAGAGGTTGAAGCCAAGTTTAAGCAGAGAGCTGAGCCAAGCGGAGGAAGGAGATCTGGAGGTTTGCAGGCCCGCAGACGACATCACGGCGAGGGGCACGGGGTAGCAGGCTCAACCGAAGACAACAAGGCCGCAACCGCGGCCCTCCACGAAGATCGACCACCCACAACCGCGCCCTCCACCCAACTGAAGAACCTTTGCAGATTCCACAGTCCAGGACCGCGTGGGGACGGCAGGCCCCAGAGGACACAAAGAGCGTACCCCAAAACTGTAACCGGCTTATCTGGCTGGATTTTGAACTGTCAATGAACCAAGGGTTGGTGAGCATGATTCCTGACCTCTCCTAGTTCAATTTAGTTAGGTTTTGGGGGTGGGACAAGGGTAAGAGGATTAGTAGCGTGATTTTCCCCCGTTATGCCGTGTGTTCCCCATTCTTAACTAAGTGTACTTTGTAAGTCTGTATAATCTCAGTGTAATCCTAATGTTATAAATTCATTTGTGACTTCAATAAACATAGTCTTTTTCTTGCACCAAAACCAGTTGTCTGCTGCACTTTGTCACAACCCCCAAATAAGTTCAAGGTCTAGAACCCAGGGAGTGGGAGTGATTTGAACCGCTCAGAAGTCAGAGGTGAAGCTGACACACACCACCACCCCTACAATGGTGGCAGTAAATGGTGGGGAATGGGGACAAAAGTGAAAGTATTAAGAATCAATAGGCTCAAGTTTCCAAATGGGGAAGCTCAGATAAAAACACTTGTCAAGGTAGTTCTTGAGTGCGGTGTAACTACACTAGGAATAGCCTGTTTAAGATAAATAAGTGTTCCTTGACTTTGTCAATCAGATGTCCCTCCCTAAACTTGACTCTCCACTTCCTTCTCATCCTTTAACTTACTTAACCAAACCTTTAGTTATTCCTCCTACTATCTCTTATTTTGACCCACGGTCCATGTTTTTTTATTTATTATGCTCTGTGCATTGCCATTGGACACCTTTTCCATTTACTGATGCTTCATAATTGTCGGGTTTATTGCTGAGTCCCACTAACAAGCAAAGTTGAAATTTAGTCCTGTTGATTGGTCCTTCAAATCTATTAAAAAATAACATTGTACATTACTAATTGTAGGGCCACAGTCTCACAACCATTATGATTGTAAGTAACTGGATTTTTTCATTGTGAAATAGGAAAAGAAATCCAGTTAAAGGCAAATTGTGCCAATTTAGAACAGTGTTTCTATTCCTCAAGTTTCCACTCAAATTTGTTTCATACACCTGAACGCAAAATCTCCCATGAACCAATGGAATCAGGCAGCAATTTAAAAGATAACTTTTAAAAAGAATTTTGCTGCTAAATGTTTTCCTTCATATATTTAAAAGTGGTAAGTAACTTGGTAAAGTTTGATTTACAAAGCTGAAACAGGTCAAAAAATAAGCATTTTTAATCAGTGTCAAACCACCATCTCTGAATAAGTAAATGATTAAAATTCACTTTTAAAAACAAGTGTGAATAATTGGAATACATCAGCCAGTTTCTTACTAAATTAAAACAAAAATCATATTTAAAAGCTTTTAAGCATGCCTTTTAGTGCCTTTGCACACAAAAGAACCAGCTTTATTTTTAAAGCCGCTTCGAAGGCCTGCAAACAAGCACAATCAGTGGGAACTCCCAGTGGTGATTAATTCACCTTTGGGAGGGGGGAGGGCAGGGGGCATGTCCAATCTAGTGGGCGTGGCCTGCTTTTAGCACAATGTTTTTAAAACTAGTGCAAAACAACATGGAAACTGGAGCTGCACTGAGCCAAGCCAAATTTTCTAAAGAGAATTCTCAAAAAGAAGGCCTGAGATCAGCTACAATGCATTGTGCTGACCTATCCTTGATCAAACCCTGGCATCACTGTTGTTGAATGAATCAAGCAATGCCAGCTAGCACAATAATGAAATTAAAATGTCTTCCTTTCTATTTATATGTCCAACTTACAGTGCTGATGCTGAAACACACGTATTGACTTGAGTTTGGTATTAGGTTGTGCTAACAACAAATTAGGATAGTAATTTGGTAGTACAGAATTTGAGTAATGCTGAGAAAAGAGACAATGTCCAAGCTTTTTGTCTTGCACTCATCAGGATACTTTGCAAGAATACCACCATAAGGGGAAAACAACAATTTATACTGTATGTGAAGAAGTGTTGATTGGTTGGCAAGTGGTGTTGCCATGGAGAATGCACCAGTGATGGTGACTCACTGTAAACTGCCAAACATTGTTAAAATTTCAACCAGCCAGCTTGATTCTGATGGCCAAGGCATTGCCCTAAGGATTGAGTCAGCGAATGGCTGTCACTTATTTTGTTTAGCTGAAACAGGAAAAATGTGTGTACATGTTCTTTCTGTCTGAAAAGAACAGGGCCTTGTGTATTAATATATGTAGCTTCCAGTGTACACAAATGTGCCACACTGCGAGCCTGACTGACAACCTTAAATTGGTTGTCAGTGTAATTCTTAGCACATTGAGGATTATTTAGCAAATGTTGTCCATTCGCTGAATCATGTCTAATGTTGGATACTGTGTTTTGAGTTTTTCAAGCACAGGTTTGCTGGGTAGTCTGTACCCTGACCTTTGCGAACAGTGGCTGGCACATGCTGTTTGATATGATCCATCAGTCTTTGGGGCATACAGCCTACATACCTAGCATCGCACTGGCCCTGAAACTCATATACCATATTATTCATTTGTGTGCTGGGCAGAACATCTTTTTGGCTTGATGGCAGCATCCTCAATGCTTGGCAGTTAACTGTCAGTCACCATCACGGGTGCATTCTCCATGGCAATGCCACTTGCCAACCAATCAGTACTCTCTTCAAATACAGTATAAGTTGTTGTTTTCCCCTTATTTTGGTATTCTTGCAAAATGGCCTGTTGAGTGCAAGACGAAAAGCTTTGGCATGTCTCTTTTTTCAGCAATAACAAATTAGTAATGATGTCAGAACAGATGATAGGTCATCAAGCTGAAATATTAACTCTGTTTCTCTGTCCACATATACCTAATCTACGGGACATTTCCCACACTTCCTGTTTTTAATTAGAATTTCTTTTCCTAAAACAATTGCGCTTCCAACTGATATTTCACTTACAGCAAACAGGATGGGAATTCTTTTTGGGTTTCCAATGATGTTCTTAGATTTGTGAGGAGGGCATTTCTGGGGGAACAAGTGAAGTAGATGTGACTACTTCTGAGTCAGTTATTGGGCCTTCTTTCCTCCATTGGAGTAGTGCCACTGCTGCACCCCTACTTGTGCAATTTGCCAGCCCTAGCATGCAAATAACTCCATCCCTGTAATCCCTGTGGGATGGGATATAATTTTGATGAGTTTAAGCTTTCATTGACTTTTCCTGGAGGAATGGGTAAATTGGAATTCAGGGCCTCTATATTTTTTCTCTCTTTTGACATTTCCTTCCTTTCAATCTTGCCTTTACTTGCTTACTTCACCGCCATATAATCTTTGCAACAACTACCAATGTTTTACAATCATTTATCAGCCTATTAAAAAGACTCAATATTTCCTTTAATCAGTAAATGCATCTAGTTTCTTTAAGTGCCCACATTCTAAATTGGACCATGGACACTTAAGAGCTCAAATCTCCATGATTATCTAATTGCCTCCCTTTCCCGTAGTCATACTGCCTGCGCGAGACACCAACAGTTCAACAAGTTTATTTATGCAATATGCCCAGTCCTCACCTGCTGGCGCAGACAGTGAAGTGTCCATTGTTGTCCAAAATACATTTTCCAGGGAATCCAATATCGGCCTTGTAATTGTGATTATCCATTGCAACTTAATATAGTTCTACATATTGATCTTAATGATCAATTGATCTGTAAAACATATTCCATTTTTTCATTCCTAATTGGGAATACATTTCTGACAGAGATTTATTCATACTTCTCTCATAATAATAAGCTAACAGCTCCCTCTGCACTCGCAACTTGAAATTTTCTCATTTCTGTTTTAATGGATTAAATAGCGGAGAAGTTATAATTATCAAATATTTTTAAGGATGTAAGGAAGGCTTTGTGTTAAAGGCAGTTTGGGGGCCTTATCCAAGGAAGAAGTTAACTTATGGGCTGCCCAGATCTCTACATACTTCGACAAATGCATCAGACCTTTCTTTTTATCTTCTCTTTTATTTCCTTAGTTCCTTCTTTCCCTTTTTCTCATTGGGGCAGGATTTGCAAGTGGGGGGTGAGATCTGGTTGAGATCCCCATACACCATGGAGTTTTAACCCCATGATGTGCTTGTTTTATTTTCCTCAGCAGGATTCCCACCCAGAAGCCAGCCTGATTGACAGGCTTCTCTCTCTTTTGGGAGGGGAATGTTGCAGAAGAGGCCACAGCCCAAGAGCAGACAAGTTTGTGCTGCTATGGCAGAGATTGCGAGGGGGTGAGGAATGGGGGTGGGGGGGTGGTTACAACCTGGCTTGGAGGGGGCGATCGCGGAGCATTGGAGGCAAAATGGAATATACATGGGAGTGGTGGTGGGGTGATCGGTAGGGGTTTGGTGTTCCCGAGTGTTGTAGGGGCCTGATCAGAGGAGAGAAAGAAGCAAGTTAGTTTGGGGGATTGGAGAGAAGCATTCCTATTACTCCTGGCCCACAAGCAGTGCTGGAAAGGCAGTTACCTGTTCCATTCAGCAGTCCTCACCTCCCTTTAGCTTCTGGGTTTCCCGAGACCCAGGAACCCAGGCCAGCCAGAATTAAAGCTGGAAGAGTGATAAGATATGAGGCATATAACATCATTCAAATATTTAAATGAACAATACACATCCTGTGATTGGGTGAATACATATTCCCCATCTCACCTCGATTAAAATCAGAAGTGGGTGAATACAAGACTAGCTGGGTTTGGTTTGTGAGTTTTGCACTTTAGTACCCAACCTGACCCAAATCTACCTGTATGGGGAGGTTAAAATTCACTCATTGTGTAATTGTTATAATGGAAGACAGGAATCATTCATGGAACAGTATAATTTATATTCTATTTAAAGTGTTAAACCACGTTCAGCTCTATGCAGTGTGGCCTTTACAATTTCTTGCAAACCTAAAGCTTTGTTTTAATCATAGAATCATAGAATTGAATCACAGAATGGTTACAGTACAGAAGGAGGCTATTTGGCCCATTGTGTCTGTGCTGGCTCTCTGCAACAGCACCTCACCCAATGCCAAACCCCTGCTTTTTGTTCATAGCTCTGCAATTTTTTTCCCTCTTCAGATAATGATCCAAGCCTCTTTTGAGAGCCATGATTGACCCTGCCTCCACCATACTCTTAGGCGGTACATTCCAGGTTCTAACCACTTGCTCCATGAAGAGGTTTTTCTTACCATTGTTTCTTTTGCCAAACACCAGAAAATCAGTATCCTCTGTGTTCCATTCTTTCACCAATGGGAACTAATGAAAACCATTTCTCCTACCTACTCTGTCTAGATCCCTCATGATTTTGAATACCTCTATCAAATCCCTTTTTCTTCTCCTAGCAGAACAGTCCCAGCTTCTCCAATCCATCTTTGGAACTGAATTTCCTCATCCCTGGAACCATTCCCAATTGTGGCTGAACCAGTGGTTTGTACAGGATTATCATAACTTCCTTGCTTATATACTCTATGCGCCGATTTATCAAGCCCAGGGCCCCGTTTGCTTTTTTAACCACTCTTGCAACTTGCCCTGCCACTTTCAATGTTTTGTGCACATATACACCCAAGTCCCTCTTATCCTGCACCCCCTTTACAGTTGTACCCTTTACTTTATATTGTTTCTCCTATTCTTCCTACAAAATGAATCGCTTCACATTCCTCTGCATTAAATTTCATATTCATAAACTCCTTTGTTCTCACACAGGAGATTATTAATAATTTGCTTTGTTTCTTTAATCCATTCAAATTTGGCAAAGATTCAATTGCTTTCATTATATCTTTAGGGAAAAAAATGAGGCTGGAGACTGGACAGTTCTCATACTCTTTCATGTATTGGTCAGAAGGAGACAAAAGACAAGATTTGCTGAGTTAATCTCCCGCTGCATATATAACCCTTCCAGTGACAAAGGATCTCAGAAAATCTTACCCAAAGTATAAATAGAAGACAGAAGGTAAGAGCTAATTGTAATCCATGTGGAAAACACAAACAACTGGCAGAAGGTACAGAGAAACTACAAAGAACCAAACCGTGACATTCAAATCACTACAATTGATCGCAATTAGCTGTCATTGACTCAATTGGTAACACTCTTTCCTCTGGGTCAAAAGGTTATCAGCTGAAGTTCCACATCAGATTTGAACACAGAATCTCACTGGTGAAATACTTAAAAAGGAGGTGCCTTGTGGCTAATGGAGGTGCTGAGATAGGACGTAGTGTGCTTTTCAGAAATCAACAATGGATTTAAGTGTATTTAAGACCGAGATAGATAGGTTCTTGATTGGTAAGGGGATCAAAGGTTATGGGGAGAAGGCAGGAGAATGGGGTTGAGAAACTTATCAGCCATGATTAAATGGCGGAGCAGACTCGGTGGGCCAAATGGCCTAATTTCTGCTCCTATGTCTTATGGTCTTATGGATGATCTTGAGAGAACACAGGTACCAAGGCTTTTGGGCAATGCAATGGTTGATGATGTGGAACATAGGAGCAATGTATTTTGCCCTCAGGGAGGGCAGGACGCCCGCCATACACTTGTAGAGGCCAGTGGCAAGCGAAGTCCATGGTGGAATTCCAGGAGTGTAGCTTCAAGAATATGGATGCAATACAGGGAGAAGTTTAATGATCTCACACAAGTGGTCAAGGCAATATCTATATGCTTCTTCTCATTCTCACACACTTAGTATGGTTGCAAGACTCAAACAAACATTTCACAGCATGCACACATTGCCAGTGATTTAATCTTTCACATGAAGTCTATGATGGACCAGACTACAGAAGAAGGCTGATGGGTATAGATACCCAAATGCTTGATGCACTTGAAAACTTGTGTTAATGTCAAGGAGCATGGAGGAGACCAACCTGGCAGAGAGCTTTGCACAGAGCTTGGAGCACATCCCCTCCATCATGGAACAGGTGACTAACTCCACCAGGACACTTGTAGAATCAACCAGGATGCATCATCTCTGGGGGCTGATAGCTCAGCTTTCTTTACAATATAAGCAGCATCTATCCAACATCTGAGTGCTGCAGTTAAAGCTGAGACTAATGCCATCATGGGTCTTGATGTGAGTGTGCTAAGAGGTTTCCAGGGTGTCACAGTGGTGTCACACACTCCAGCAATCTTCTCCAACAGAGCTGTTCGCTAAAGACCCTCTTTGGAAATGAGATAGCCCTTCTCCCTGCTCCCTCTCCCTCTTCTTGCAGCCTGCCCTGCTCTGTGTGGCCTCACATCCTTCTCCCAGTTATGCACAATGCCATAAGGAAGTTCTACTAATCCACCAATTTCTGGGATCAATTGCTTTTTGCACAAGCCTTTGAGTCACCAAAACAAAACTTCAGTATCGGCCTGACCCTGTATACTATTAACTTTTACCAAGCATGGAAAAACACATAAAATTTTAAATTTGCAACTACAGGACAATACAATCCAGCAACTAATCTGTAAGTAGTTTAAGTAGCCCTGGTGTGTGGTCTGTCATGCTGTCGAATGTGTTCAACTGTGGGAGATTAAGCGAGGGTGTAGGCTGGAGCATGGAATTCATAAAGGGCATCACTGGTGTCAAATTAGAGTTACAAGCTGATTGCTGTCAAGATCTGCCTGCTCTGCATGCTGCCAGCAGCTGTTAGGTGTGCTCATGCTAATCTCTTTACAAATATGGCATCCTGCATATTTGACTACAGTGTGCTTACACACGAACAGGGGAGAGAGCTCATCCTGAGCGAGACACAGCCAGAGTGAGTGTGGGTATTGGCAATTTGGTGCACAGTGGGAATTCAGTGCATGAGGAAGAGGTGTTCTTTGCATTTTTTCCTTGCTATCCAACTTATTAACTCTTCAGAGAGTGGTTTTGCCCTGCTGCAGCAGTAGAGGTTACAAGGGAAAGTAGTGGGTAAGGTCGGGTAAGTATTTACTACTTTAATTGCTTCTAGTTTAAGGTCTTTTTGTGGTTTCTAGTTTATATATTCTGTGGTAACAAGGATCAGGAAAGAAGGGCCCTAGAGTAACTGATTTAAAAGGTTTAATTTAAAGGGATAAGTCATGGCAGGAGAGCTCAAAGCCATGGTGTGCTCCTCATGCTCCAAGTGGAAAGCCTGGAAAGTTCCCAGTGCCCGGGACTAGCATGTGTGCAGGAAATGTGTCCAGGTGCAGCTCCTGGAAGCTCGGGTTTCAGAGCTGGAACGGCGGGTGGGGACATTGTGGAGCATCTGTGAGTCTGAGAGCATCGTGGATAACACATTTAGAGAGATGGTCACACCGCAGATGAA
This sequence comes from Cetorhinus maximus, assembly GCF_964194155.1. Lineage (NCBI taxonomy): Eukaryota > Metazoa > Chordata > Chondrichthyes > Lamniformes > Cetorhinidae > Cetorhinus > Cetorhinus maximus. The sequence continues at coordinate 194,806,285 of NC_135879.1, forward strand.
GGGACTTTTGGAAGGAAGGGAATGGGTGACCACCAGGCAGTCCAAGAGAAACAGGCAGGTAGTTCAGGAGTCCCCTGAGGTCCCGCTCGAAAATCGGTATTCCACTTTGGAGGCTGATGAGGGTGCTGGTTCCTCCAGGGAGTGCAGACACAACCAAGCTTCTGGCACCACAAGCAGCCTGTCTGTACAGGAGGGGAGGAAGGGAGGAAGAGCAACAGTAATAGGGGGTTCCTATAGTTAGGGGAACAGATAAGTGCCACTGTGGCCATCAATTTGACTCCAGGATGGTGTTACCTCCCTGGTGCCAGGGCCTGGGATGTCACTGAACGGCTGCAGGGCATCCTGAAGGGGGAGGGTGATAAGGCAGAGGTCATGGTACATGTTGGTACCAATGACATAGGTAGAAATAGGGGCAAGGTCTTGCATCAAGAATTCAGGGAGTTAGGCAGTAGATTAAAAAGCAAGACCTCTCGGGTTGTAATCTCTGGATTACTCCCAATGCCACATGCTAGCGAGCTCAGAAATAGGAGAACAGCGCAGATGAATACATGGCTTAAGAGTTGGTGCAGGAGGGAAGGTTTTAGATTCCTGGATCACTGGGATCGTTTCTGGTGAAGGTGGGATCTGTACAAGCGGGACGGTCTACATCTGAACCAGAGCGGGACTAACATCCTTGCAGGTGGGCTTGCTAGTGCTGTTGGGAGGAGTTTAAACTAATTCGGCAGGGGGGGCGGGGGAGGACACAGAATGTTAGCAGAATAGGGACACATCATAATACTGTAAAACAATCAAATCAGAGGGAGTACAGCTGCATTAAGTTTCAAGGGAGTAAGGCAAAGCTGGATGGCCTCTACTTTAATGCCAGGAGTATGACAGGTAAAACGGATGAGTTAAGGGTGAGGATTGATATGTGTAATTGTGATGTAGTAGCCAACAATGAGACGTGGTTGAGGAAGTGGCAGGGTTGACAGCTCAACATTCCGGGATATAGAATCTTCAGGTGAGAGAGAGGAGGGGGTAAAAGAGGAGGAGGCATTGCATTATTAGTTAAGGAGTCAGTTACTGCAGTAAGGAGAGATGGTATCTTGGAGGGGGCATCGAATGAAGCTTTGTGGGTAGAGTTTAGGAATAAAAAAGGGGCAGCCACATTGTTAAGTGTTTATTATAGAACCCAGATAGTCAGCGGGAAATTGAGGAGCAAATATGTGCACAATTCGCGGAGGTGTGTAAAAACAATAACAATAGGGTAATTAAAATAGGTGATTTCAACTTTCCCAACATTAATTTGGATAGACATAGTGTTAAGGGCTTGGACGGAGTGGATTTCTTGGAATGTGTACAGGAGAACTTTTTAGGTCAATATGTAGAGGGTCCAACAAGGGACGGTGCAGTGCTGGACCTAATTCTGGGGAATGAAGCCAGAAAGGTGGCTGAGGTGGTGGTGGGGGAGCATTTTAGTGATAGTGACCACAACATGGTACAATTTAAGCTTTTTATGGACAAAGAAATAGACAAGTTGCAAAAAAATGTTTTGGAGTGGGGAGAGTGGATTTTAGTAAAATACGGCAGGATCTGGCCAAGGTAGACTGGGAACAGCTACTTGTGGGGAAATCTACGGAGGAACAGTGGGGGGTGTTCAAAAAGGAAATGGGGAGGGTACAGGCTCAACATGTTCCCTCTAGGGTGATAGGAAGGAGTAACAAGCCCAGAGAACCATGGATGACCAGAGATGTTCAGGATACGATGAGAAGGCGAAGAGAGGCTCTTAGCGGGTACAAGGGGAGCAAATCAGCAGAGGCATTAGTGGAGTACAGAAAATGCAGGGTGGAGCTTAAGAAAGCAATTAGGAGAGCAAAGAGGGGATATGAGAAAGCCATGGCTGGGAAAAGTAGGGAAAAGCCCAAGGTATTCTATAAGTTTATCAATGGGAAGAGGATAACCAGGGAAAGAGTAGGGCCCATTAGGGACCAAGAGAGCAATCAATGGGTGGAGCCAGAAGACATCGGTAGAGTGTTGAACAAATACTTCACATCCATCTTCACCCCAGAGAATGAGGATGAAGGTATCGAACTCGGGGAGAGAGACTGTGAGGTTCTTGAGCAAATTGATATAGGGAGTGACAAGGTATTGGAGATGTTAGCAGGCTTAAGAGTGGACAAATCTCCATGTCCGGAAGATTTGTGTCCCAGACTGCTGAGGGAGGCAAGGGAGGAGATCGCAGGGGCTTTGACCCAAATTTGTAATCCCTCTCTGGCCATGGGGGAGGTGCCAGAGGACTGGAGAACAGCTTTTGTGGTTCCACTATTTAAGAAAGGTTGTAGAGAGAAGCCAGTGAACTACAGGCCAGTGAGTCTCACGGCAGAGGTAGGCAAACTATTGGAGAAAATTCTAAAGGAGAGAATCTATCTACACTTGAAGAGGCAAGGTTTGATCAGGGATAGTCAGCATGGCTTTGTCAGAGGGAGGTCATGCCTAACAAATTTGATTAAATTTTTCGAGGAGGTGACCAGGTGTGTAGATGATGGTAGTGTAGTTGATGTAGTTTATAAGCATTTCAGGTAAGCCTTTGACAAGGCCCCACATGGGAGACTTCTCGAGAAGGCAAATGTACATGGGATACAGGGTGATTTGATAAGGTGGGTTCAAAATTGGCTTAGTTGTCGGAGACAGAGGGTGATGACAGAAGGATGCTTTAGTGACTAGAAGCCAGTGTCCAGTGGTGTACCACAAGGATCTGTGCTGGGTCCCCTATTATTCGTCAGTTATATAAACGACATAGATGACTATGTGGGGGGTAGGATTAGTAAGTTTGCGGATGACACAAAGATTGGCTGGGTGGTTAACAGTGAGGTTGAGTGTCTTGGGCTACAGGAAGATATAGACGGGGTGGTCAAATGGGCAGATAAGTGGCAGATGGAATTTAGCCCTGAAAAGTGTGAGGTGATACTCTTGGGAAGGAGTAATTTGACAATGAAGTATTCAATGAACGGCATGACACTAGGAAGTTCTGAGGAACAAAGGGACCTTGGCGTGTGTGCTCATAGATCTCTGAAGGTAGAGGGGCATGTTAGTGGGGTGGTGAAAAAGGCATATGGGACTAGAAGGCCTTTATGAATCGCTTCCTGGGAGGATGGTGGAGGCGAGTTGCCTCACATCCTTTAAAAAGTACCTGGATGAGCACTTGGCACGTTATAACATTCAAGGCTATGAGCCAATTGCTGGTAAATGGGATTAGATAGGTAGGTCAGGTGTTTCTCACGTGTCGGTGCAGATTTGATGGGCCGAAGGGCCTCTTCTGCTCTGTGTGATTGTGTGCTATTTCCTGTCAGAAATGTATGCATGTCACAGATACCATTTTGATCAGTTAAAAGGCCTCCTAGTGCCCAAAAACTGGGACCACAGTTTTTTGATACATGGGTAAATGCTTTGGAAACCAGTGTCTAATTTTGGATCATGATGCTTGAATTGGATTACAAATACATGTAGAACCCTGGAAGTTTGAGTCCAGTTCTTTGTGAAGCATTTTGAGCATTGATGATATTAAGTATGGAATTTAATAGGGAATAGCATAAAGGATGGCTGAGAATGAAGGTTGAGGAAGATGACCAGAAGTTTCCATTAAGCATTACAATAGATCAGACTTATGCTAGGTAATAGACAGATACAGCTTCCTGTGAACTGTGATAAAATGAACTGTGAAAAAGGGAATCCATTTGTGTTCAAGGGACACATGTAAGGCTTAAGAATAAGACTATATGGGGCAACTGAAATCCTCAACGTGCAAAAAATAATTCAGAGCAAGGTTCAGCTTTTAGTTTAAAGGGTAGAAACTGTTCAGATTGAAACTATTCAGCTAACTACTGTATTCTAAAGCAGGAATGAAAAGGGACCATCTAAATAAATAATTTGCGGTGTAACCTAATTAGGGCACAATTGTATTTTATTCTGTACAGATGCAAAACCTTCAAGTAACTGGAATGTTAAAATGTACCTTTTTTTAAATAGCAGAACACTGGGTGGAACATATGTTACGGGGGTGAAATCAATGGAAAAGAGGGTAAAACAAAGTATAAAATGGGCTGTTGCTTAATTATTATCTCACTTTCTGTTACCACCAAAGAACAATCTCACCCGCATAGAATTTCAAAATGACTGAGAGGCATATTGAACATCATCTTTGAAAATAGGCAATTATCTATGTTATTGGGCCATTACAGCACAAGTTAGCCTAACCTCTATGGTTGAAATGGCACAATCGCAAAGCCATTAATGATTGCACTGATCTGTTTCAAAATGATATCCTGGAGGAAGGAAGTCACCTTGTGGATTTCCCTAGTCAATTTTTATTGACAAGCCACTAAGTGCAATTCCAGTTGCAAATCTACCTCCTCTTTTATTCACTGTCACTTCTTTGATCTCTTCCCCCACCCTACCCCTTTCCCTCCCCCACCTTTAACCTCCGAAAACTTGGAGTAAAACTAAAGAAGAGTTTGTATTTATATAGCACCTTTCATGATCACAGGATGTCCAAGCACTTTACAGCCAATGAAACATGTTGTAATTGAAGATAAGATGTTATTTATGGGTGCCTTTATAATCCAACTGTTGTGTCTGTACGAGATGGCTTCAATTTGCACCTATGGCAAAGCTTTCAGTGCACGGGAAAGTGAAACAACTTACACTGATGCTCTAGATATAGAACAAATGCAGGCTTAGTTAGGTTCTTCTGTAATAATATGTAATTGTTGTGATAAGTTTCACGTTTTGACAATGTAAATTGTATGTGTGGTCAATGTGCTTGAGGTAAGCTTTGCCTTACTCTGTGTCAATTATAGGGGATTGTTCAGTTGTTTGCCTTTCACTTTATTTTAATAAAACCTTTCTTTTTCACTTCAATGTGTCCAATGTGTTCAAAGTATAAATGATGGAACAGAAGTAGCTGGATAGTCTAGTTACATCTGAGAGGCAAACAGTAGGCAACAAGGATGATTACACTGCCAGTTTAGAAACATCAAAATTGATTAGAAATACTAAAGTCATTTTACTGATTAAAGCAAATTTAATTAAAGATTTCCATTTAAAGCTACTGATGTCAGTTCCTCATGGAGAAACCATATTTACTAAAAATAGTACAAGATTTTAAAATAGCATATCAATCTCATGTTACATTTATAAATTATCTTACAACAACCAATAGCATTTTTTTTTACAAAAATGGTATTTTGTTAACCATATTGATAAGCATATTGTTTTAAAATCATAGATTTTATAGTAATTTAATTAATGTTTGTATAAACATGTCATCTTACCAGTTATTACTGTGATACCAGCGAAGAGCCATTCCCAAAGTAAGCACAGAACAGAGAATTGGTGCTGCAGTATTGTATTCCTATCCTTTAAACTCTATATTGTCATGACAGCAGACCTTAGCCCAAATTACTTACAAGCATATTGAACTTTAAAGTAAGACATGTGTTTTTTTTTAAAGGACAAACAAGCAAAAGCTGGCTGAGACTTTAAAGTAACCACTTGCTGGAAAATTCCGATGTGGATCACACGTGACCAACTAGTCCAGAGAACGGAATGTCACACCTAAAAAAGGTGGCAGAGCCTAATTCAGACAGAGACACTGCAAAGGAAAAAAATGCAATGCAAAAACTGTGGTTGCGGAGGCTGATTACCATCTCAGCAGAAACCATCTTATGTGAGTTATATCCCTGACTGTGGACATGATGTGAGTTGAAAAGAAAGCAGATCTGGGCGAAAGAAATGTCTGAATTTTCCCTTCCAGGAATATGCAAGGAAAGGGGTTGAAAGACAACAGCTGCCCTGGTCTGTGTGCTAGATTTGGTCTTCCAGGCCTGGTGTGTGAGGGTATTCTGTGAAGATCACAGCTGAAATATATCAACTCTGCATCCCTGTGCTTGCAGGTAAAAAAACATCTCTCTGATTGCCGAAAGCAATCAAAAGTCAGCAAAGTCACTGTCAAAAAGGAAACAAAACAACTCCTTTCAGCTAGCCTGCAGAACCAGGAATCTCCAAACCAGCTGCTCATCTGCCAAAGTCAGCTCTACCGGAATCATCCAACTTAACGGCTGCAACGTTTCACCATCTACTCCTCACGGATAAACCAAAGATTGATTCATATATTTTTTTTTAACTTTTATTTCTGGACTCACTTCTCATTTCTAATCTGTGTGTATGTGTGTTGCATTTTTTTCTCTCTCGTGTTTTAGTAACTAATAAACTCACTCATTCTTTAACTCAAAGAAAGCCTGGTTAGAAATGGTTCCTTCTGAAACATAAATACATTTGGATTGGGAAAAGGTATCCACGAGGGAAAGGATCTTTTTGTCCAATGAACCTTGTTGTGACCAACCAAAGGGTTTGAATGAAGAATGGGACCCAGTTCCTCCCTCCTCAGCTGGGTGCATAACAATTTGGGGTACCTCGTCAGGGATCATAACAAATTGTTGGGAGGGGGCTCGCCTGAGGACCAGTCATAACAGTATGTATATTGGCTTAGGCTCCTGCTATAACTTTTGTGAGTTCCACCAGACATGTCATAGCGCAGAATTTTCCTGTTGGTGTGTGGAGGCAGGCCTCGCACGCAGACATGTAAAATGACATGCCGTGATGTCGGCCATGTGTCCCATTGCGATATTTTCAGAAGGCGGGCACTATGAGTTTGGATACGTGCCCGCCATTAATTAACAGGCCAGGTAAGGCCCTTGAGGCAGCAAATGAATATGATTTTTCGCAGCCCATGCGATCTGCGCAAGGGCATAATGGGGAGGCAGGTAGGAGACATTTGTATAAACCTCATCCATGGTGGGATAAGAGGGGTCATTGGGGTCGCAAATGTGATCTTTCAGGTATTTAAGTGTGCAAGTTACTTATACTTCCCTGTGTGAGCAGGAATACTTCAAAACTCATACCAGCTGCTTGGGCAGGAGTAACAGCCTTCAGGTCAGGACTCTACAGTAAAGATCATTTTTGGGGCCTGCAGCTTTCAGGAAGCCTTCCCTTAACATGGAAATGGGAGTTCTGCTCTTCACTGGAGGCACCTCCTCTGTGGAGGAACGGAGGGCCAGAAGGGGGAGGAGGGCAGGAGTCCACATTTAGCCTCCAGGGGAGCCACATTTGGGACGAGAGGTGCAGGCACAAGGGGCACAGGGCCAACAGGAAATCCAAGGTGGAAGGTGCTGCAGAAGAGTACCCTGCTGCCAGGGTATACAGGTGTCGAAGCAGCTACCTCAATATGTCTGAGGTGCAGTGTCGAAGGAGGCTCTGTCTCTCAAGGGAGACAGTCACCTCCATTTTTCAGATGATAGGCCCTGAGATCTCTGCAAACTTTGTGGGTGGACACCCCATGCCAGTGGCTCTAAAGGTCACAGCTGTCCTCAACTTCTATGTCTCCAGTTGTTTCCAGCAGTCGGTGGGTGATCTCTGCGGAGTCTCCCAATCAGCTGTACACACATGTGTCAAGCAGGTGACAGACACCCTATTCAGCGTGCATTGACTTTCATCCACTACAGCTAGGACGAGGCCAACCAAACAGAGTGAGCCAAAGGCTTTGCGGCCATTGCTGGCTTCCCCAGCATCCAGGATGCAATCGACTGCACACTTGTGGCCATCAAGGCACCAGCGGGTGAGCCCAGTGCCTTTATCAACAGGAAGGGATCCCACTCCATGAACGTGCAAATAGTGTGTGATCACAAGCTGCAGGTTCTGCAATTCTGTGCAAGGAACCCAGGCAGCTCCCATGATGCTTACATCCTGAGACACTCCCAGGTGCCGGGGCTCTTCAGTGCTCCAGCCCAGCTGGATGGATGGCTGCTGGGTGACAAGGGTTTTCCCCTCAAAAGGTGGCTCATGACGCTTCTCCACCATCCAAGAACAGAAGCTGAGCAGCGGTACAATAGAAGCCACGCCTCCATAAAGGCTGTGGTGGAGAGAACCATCGCTCTTCTCAAGATGCACTTCCGATGCCTGGACCGCTCAGGGGGCGCACTCCAGTACCCCACAGATCGTGTGTCAGTGATAGTGGTTGCATGCTACGCTCTCCACAATCTTGCGCTAGAAAGGAGGGATGCAGTGAATGAGGAAGATGTAGACGCAGTTGCTCCGGATGCGCACGTTGAGTCCAGCAGTGAGTCCGAGGATGAGCAGCACAGGAGAACACTGAGGGGGTAGATGCTGACCCGGGCATACTCCAGGGAGTCAGGGACACCCAGGAGGCTTTAATCCAAAGAAACTTCAGCTAGCCCATCACAGATGGACCTTCAACACACGCCAGGGCTGTAGGCTCCATACTCGATACCTGAGTGCTAACTCAGCCTCGATAGTGACATTAACTAAGGCCCTTGTAAATAAAGCTCAATGTCAAACAATTCACTCATAACACCAATGGTGTTGGCTCACTTGCAGAAGTAAGGAACCATTTTGAGGCATGGCAACATGTCAAAATTTATTGAGGGAACAAATGTAACTTCATAAACCAAAAAAAAAGGTGTTGGACTTCACACCAAGTCTTCAATAAACTACTATGGGCCAACATAAAAGCACCAAAGCACCAGTGAGAAACCTGTGGTGTGCCTAAGGTGCCTTAAATTTACACTTACGAGTGCTACATCTAGGTTCTGTCCCCTCGCTGGCACTGGCATCTGAGACAGCCTGCTCACTGTGCTGCCCTATTGGCCTCAGTGACCTTAGCGGACATCCTCTGGCCCGTGGAGTCGTTGATGGCCCTGCCTGGGAGGGAGCGGCCAGTTCCACAGCTGGCTTCGCGTCGCCGCAGCCTCATCAGATGCCACGGTCACTGGCAGAGGGGAGGAGGAGCTGCTTCCCTCATCCGGAGCGCCCTGAGAGGAGCCCGCAGAGACAATAGGCAGCTGCTGCGCCGATGTGAGGTCACTTCAGACCACCCTGCTCACCGTAGATGGATGGGCACCAAACTGGGATACATGGTGCCCAAACCATCTCCTACACGCACTGACCAGCTGAGGTCAATGCCGCTGTGAGGGCTTGCAGGTCTGAGCACAATACCAGGAGGCCCTGATTGTTCTCCTGGAGGAGCCTCTCCACAAGAGTCACCACTCTCTCCATGGAGGAAGCATGGCGCTCGGCCATGAGGCTCATTGCATCGGTGATGCTCCGCATGGACTCCTCCAGCACGGGCACCATGCCACGCATATCCTCATGTACCTCCGCCAGATCCTCCCGCATACCCTGCTGCATTTCCAGTGTTTGCTGCCTCACGGACGACTCCAGAGGCACATCATCAGCCACCGATCGAGCATGTGCCTGGTCTCCAGCAGTGCTCTGACTGCCAGCACCCTGGGCACTCTCTGTCTCTGCCTGCACATCAAACGAATGTGAAGTGCCCTCACCGCCATGCTCCAGGCCACTAGCTGAAGATCTAATTCCCATTAAGGTGCTAGTATCTGCGTTGGTGCCTGCCGGGCTGAGATGATGTGATGCTGGTGAGTGGATTTCCTCTAGGGCCTCAGGTGTGAGAGGTGGGCTATCTGCATCCTCCTCCCGGCCCTGCTCCAGTGATGCTGAAAGGAAGAACAAGGACATTTGATTAGTTACAGTGCAGACAATGTCAATTTGCATGCTGGTCCCCCGGATCATTATGCACTCATCCTTCCATAATCAATGGTCAGCCCATGTTGCTAACTTCAATCATTGAGCATTCAACAGTGCCACGGCTTTTGGGACACACATGGTGACCTGAGTGCTTGCCAAACAAACCTCCCCGTGGCACCCCAGCCTCACTGCCACCAGTGGACCTGGGCGCATGACGCCTCTCCAGATCCATGGCCTGCTGTTCGTAAGGTGTTAGGATCGACAACTGGGCCTGGCCTCTGCCAGTTCGCATCCACTCTGCAGAATTGTGTGTAGTCTTCTCCTGAAAAAGAAAGAAGAGCATTGATTAGTCCAGCCTACACCTGAATTCCCATCGCATCCCTGCCAATCGACCAGAGTGGGACATTGCAGGGCTCTAGTTCTTCATTACCCCGCAGCTGCTGCACACTCACCCAAACAAGCCAGGGCTGACCCCCACCCCTTGCCCAAATGCTACCTCCTTCACATGTGGCACCTCAAGGTATAACTTTGCTAAGCAATGAGGCACAAGCACGTGAAATGCAAAGACCAGCAGATGGATTGGTGCCCCGCCACCTGGAAGCTCCCTTCCCAGCATGTTAGCACCCTGACTTTGACATGCTTCCCAGTTCCAGGACTATGCCTAGGTGCAGTTCCTTGATTTTCCCCCCCATTCTATACTCTTGGTGTCAGTGTCACACATGCTGCGGATGCAGAACCCATCCTAGCTCAACCCTCTCAGGGTGATCTAGGCATGGGCAATCTCTACTGTCACACCCAGCGAGGGATACATGCCATAAAGGATTCAATGCCGTTACTGTACTCAGAGTTGCTGGGGTGGGGGGAAATGGGGGGTAGTGGTGGGGGCTGGGGTGAAAGGGCGACGGCTGCAAAAAGTGACCTAAGGCAACATGGTACTCACCCTTCCCAAGTGCAGAAGGTCGTTGAATCTTTTGCGGCACGGGGCCCATGTGCACCGCACCACATCATAGGAGCTGACACTCTTGGCCACCTCTTCCCATGCAAGTTTGGCCAGGTGGGGAGGTCTCTGCCTCCCGTCCCTCAGAAGAAGGACCTCCTGCCGTGCTGCCACCTCACCCAGGAGGGAAACTAGGCACTCGTCGGAGAAACGAGAGGCACACTGCCCTGCTGGCCTACCCTTCAGCCTGGCCTGCACCGACGGCCTACCCTCTGGACTGGCCTGCCCCGATAGCCTACCCTCCAGACTTGTGTGATGTACCTTACCCCTCTGATGTGCTATTCTCCTGGCCATTGTGAGCAGCCTTGCAAAAGTTGCCCAGTCTTCATTTAAACAGGCCGCCAGGTCGCCATTGGACTGTGTATGCACGCCGCCGCCCACCCACTCTCGCTATCCTTGGGAGTTGTAAACTACACTGGGCGGGCCTTAGTTGGCCTGCCAGAGTAAAATGGTGGCGCAGACCCGATCGCGACATGAGGAAAATTCTCCCCATAAGGTAGTTACTATCTTGGACATCCAATTTCCTTTTGGAAAAATATAAGCCTATCCAACTCCAGCTGATTTGGGAAATAATTTGGACATTGGCAAGGGAACCTAAAATTGGCCGCACCCAAGTTCCATTTGTTGTACCTGGTTACAAAACCATTCAGTAATCCTGGGCTCACCCAAACAATTCAAAGTGCATATATCCATTTCTGCTTATTTTATGAACAAGTTCCCTGCATATCAATTATTGAAGTTATCTTCAGTGGGTCAGGCTAAGAGCAGATATCTAGAATTACAGTATTTCCCTAATACCTGTTGAAATCCTTTTTGATGTCACCAGTTATGTTGCCATAGTCTTCCTTAAAGAAGATATATTCTTTAAATTAATATTGTCACTAATATAATAATTATGCCACTGAGTTTTGGAATATAAATAGGTCACTTAAAAATAATAAATGGGTTAACCATGGCTGCCCAATATAGGGATATTTCATGCTGTAAGTTTTTTTATTCGAAAACCCATAACTAAGGTATTGCCTCAAACCAAAACATAACCATAGTTAAAAGTGACAAGCTGCATCCATCACATATTTGGACTGCATAGCAAACTTTATAATAATTTCATCTGAGTTCAACAACAGCATCTTGCATTTAGATAGTGCCTCTAACATAGGAAATTCCCAATTGCTTCACAAAAGAGTTAACAGAAAAAAATCGATGCTGAGCCAAATATTAGGAGGAATGTTCAAAAGCTTGATCGATGGCACAGGTTTAATGAGTTTCTTAAAATAAGAGGGGGAATCGAGTAAAGAGGTGGAAAGGTTTAGGGGTACAATTTCAAAGCTCATATCTTAGGCATCTAAAGGCATGGTTCCAATGGTGAGGCAAAGAGAGTGTGGGATGCATAAGATTCCAGTATTGAAAAGAAAGAAATAGAAGTAAATTGGAGGAACATACAATTATTACAGGGTTACAAAAGCAAAATGCTGCGGATGCTAGGAATTTAAAATTATAAGGAAAAATGCTGGAAACATTCAGCAGGTCAGCCAGCATCTGTGGAGAGAAACAGAATTAACAGCCAAGATTTTACAGCCCCACCATGGTGTGTCTCCCCGAGGCGGATGCGGCAAGCCATTTAACTGTCCATCCATAATATTCCGCCGGGCGGGAGGGGCCAGAAAATCCTGGCCAACGTTTCAGGTCGATGACCGTTCATCAGAACACCAGGGTTCTTATAGGGTTTTAGGGCTGGTGGAGGTGACAAACGTAGGGAGGGGTGAGGCAATGAAGGGATTTAAACATGAGGCTGGGCATGTTAAATTTAAGGCACTGACGGACCAGGAGTCCATAACATGTTAGAATTCTTCCTTAGGTCGGAAAGTGAAGTAGCCCAAGAAGAAACTAGAGTCCTAAATCTAAACAAAGGAAACTGAGAAGGTATGAGGCGTGAATTGGCTAAGATAGATTGGGAAACTTCATTAAAAGGTATGACGGTGGGTAGGCAATGGCTAATATTTAAGGAATGAACGCATGCATTGCAATGGTTATATATTCCTTTCTGGTGCATAAACACAACAGGTAAAGCAGTCCATCCATGACAACAAAAGAAACTAAAGATAGTATTAGACCCAAAGAGGAGTCATATGAAGTTGCTAGAAAAAGTATCAAGCCTGAGGATTGGGAGCAATTTAGAATTCGGCAAAGGAGGACCAAGAGAGGGGAAAAATAGAGTAGGAGAGTAAATTTGCAAGGAACATAAAAAAGGACTGTAAAACCTTCTGTAAGTATGTAAGAAGAAACGGATTGGTGAAGACAAATGTAGATCCCTTACAGTCTGAAAAGGGAGAATTTATAATAGAGAAGAAGGAAATGGCAGAGCAGTTAAAAAAGTACTTCAGTCCTGTCTTCATGGAGGAAGACACAAAAAACTTCCAAGAAATACTAGGGAATTAAGGGTCTAGTGAGCAGGAGGAATTGCAGGAAATTAGAATTACTTAAAAAAACAGTGCAGGATTAATTAATGGGACTGAAAGCTAATTAATCCTCAGGACCTGATAATCTACAAGCCAGGGTACGAAAAGAGGTGCCCATGGAAATAATGGATGCATTGGTTGTCATCTTCTAAAATTTTATAAATTCTGGAAAATTCCCAGCAGATTGGAGGGTGGCAAATGTAACCCCACTATTTAAAAAAGGAGGGAGGGGGAAAAAAAAAAGTGCTAGAGTCTATTATAAAGGATGTGATAACAGGACACTTAGAAAATAACAATGGGATTAGACAAAATTAGCATGGATTTTTGAAAGGGAAATCATGTTTGACAAACCTATTGGAGTTTTCTGAGGATATAACTAGCAGAATAGATAAAAGAGAACCAGTGGATGTGCTGCATTTGGATTTTCAGGAAGCTTTTGATAAAGTCCCACATAAGAAGTTAGTGTGCAAAATTAAATCACATGGGGTTGGAGGGTAATATATTGGCATGAATTGAGAATTGGTTAGCAGACAGGAAACAGAGGGCAGAATTTTGCCTTCGGTGAGCGGGGGTGGGGCCCGCTTGCCGACGCGTAAAATGACAGGGGATGATGTTGGGCGGAACCCCTGACGTCACCCCGCCCTATTTAAATTTTCTGGAAGGCAGGGGCACAGCAAAATCAGCTGCGGGCCCGCTGATCTGTCAGTGGCCAATTGAGGCCATTGACAGGATCATTTAACCAATTAATGGACCTGCCCGTCCAACCTTAAGGCTGACGGGCAGGCCAGAAGCCCCGGTGGCAAATAGAGAAAACATGAAACCTCATCCAGCGGCGGAATGAGGTTTCATGCAGGGTTTTACAAATTGTAATAAAGCTATTCTGTAAATTATGAACATGTCCCAACTCATGTGACATTATCACATGAGGGGGACATGTAAGGGAATTTTTTTTTCTATTTTTAATATTTTTCAAAGACCAGGTGATCTCCCTGAGGCTGCATTTAGCCTCAGGGAGATGTGCGGTCTTTTGTGCACATGCGCGAAAGGGCGCACTCTCGATTTCAGTGGATTCCCCCCCCGCCCGCACAGGGAGCGCATAGCACTTCCCGCCAGACGTCACGCTGGGCGGGCCTTAATTGGCCCACCCATGTAAAGTGGCAGTGCGGCCGGCTTCACTGGCAGGGATCGGCTCCGCGCCCGCCAGAGATTAGGTCAAGCCTGCCTGCCCGACAGGCAGAAAATTCTGCCCAGAGAGTAGGAATAAATGGGTAATTTTCGGGGTACCTCAGGGATCTGTGCTTGGGCCCCAGCTATTCACAATATATATCAATGATTTGTATGAGCGAACCAAATCTCATATTTCCAAGTTTGCTGATAATACAAAACTAGTTGGGAATGTGGGTGGTGAGGAGGATGTAAAGACCCTTCAAGGCGATTTAGACAAGTTGAGTGAGTGGGCAAATACATGGCAGATGCAGTATAAAATGAATAAGTGTGAGGTTATTCACTTTGGTAGGAAAAACAAAATGGCAGAATATTATTTAAATGGTGATTGATTGGCAATTGTTGATATACAAAGGGACCTGGGGTGTCCTTGGACACCACTCGCTGAAAGCAAGCATGCAGGTGCAGCAAATAGTTAAGAAGACAAATGGTATGTTGACCTTCATTACAAGAGGACTTGAGTACAGGAGCAAGGATGTCTTACTGCAGCAATACAGGGCCTTGGTGAGACCACACCTGGAGTATTATGTGCAGTTTTAGTCTCCTTAACTGAGAAAGGATATACTTGCCATAGAGGGAATGCAGTGAAGGTTCACCAGAATGATTCCTGGGATGGCAGGATTGTCGTATGAGGAGAGATTGGGCCAACTACGCCTGTATTCACTCAAGTTTAGAAGAATGAGAGGGGATCTCATGGAAATGTATAATATTCTGACAGAGCTGCGTGCAGGGATGATGTTTCCTCTAGCTGGGGGGTCTAGAACAAGGTGTCACAATCTCAGGATATGGGGTAGACCATTTAGGGCTGAGATGAGGAGAAACTTCTTCATTCAAAAGGTGGTGAACCTGTGAAATTCTTTACCACAAAAGGCTGTGGAGGCCAAGTCACTGAATATATTTAAGAAGGAAATAAATAGATTTCCAGACTGTAATGGCGTTAAGGGGTATGGAAAGAAAGCAGGAGTATGGCTTTGAGCTAGAGTATCAGCCGTGATCATATTGGATGGTGGAGCAGGCTCGAAGGGCCGAATGACCTACTCCTGCTCCTATTTTCTATGTTTCTATGAGTCAATGTAAGTCAGCAAGGAGTGTCAAAAAATGGGATTTGGTATGAGATGTGATATGGGCAGTAGAGTTTTGGATGAGTTAAAGTCTTTGGAGCAATGAAGATGGGAAGCTGGTGAGGAGAGCATTGAAATATTCAAGTCTGGATATGACAAAAACTTGGATGAGGGCTTCAGTACTGATGGGAAGAGGCAGGAGTGGAGTCAGGCAATAATCTGGAGGTGGGAGTAGGCAGTCTTGGTGACAAGAGTTCACTGACATAGTTACTTCAAGTCACTGGTACTTCTCATTATCTTTTATCAAGTCAGCTGAGTTGGTAATTATAGGAAGTAAACAATTTCTCCCAAGGGACATCTAGTGTTTCTGCAAAAGCTGAAAAGATCAAAGCAATCATTTTGAATGGTAAAAATTGTCTAGGTCACAAGTGTCCCAATCAGAGGGCTTCCGGCTTCATTTCAATAGTTTAGTTAAGCTGCCAGGCTGCCAGAGGTAGGCTGTCCATTTAAAGTCAGCATCAGCCCTTAGGTAAACTGCTGGGAGGGAGGAAAAGAGTACAAGGGAAGCTATTTCTAGTCAGAACGAACGCCCTGCTCCTTTTGGTTCCAGGTGAAATTTTAAAGAATTAAAGCTTTCCTTTTCAGTGGTAGCTGGTTCCAAGGTCACATCCACACCTGCAAAACCTAACAGAATAGTCAAAGCAGATCAATTTCTCTGAGTTGGTCCTAAAAAAAAATATGGAACTTTTCACATATCCTTGGCCACTGGTCATAATCCTGAGAAATTCATCATTTTGCCTCAATTTTCCATCCTGAAAATAGATGCAATAGTGACCAATTTGGACCCCTGCATTCATAACAATGCAGTGCCTAGGATTATTGCTTTTTTAATATACCAAGTTGAAACATTGAAATGTTCTTCAGTTGCGGTTTAACGGTTTTCAATTCAGTAAAAGGTGGGGGGCCATGTGTTAGGCCCCAAGGTCAGTTGGCCAACAAAAGACATGATCCAGATATGTGGAACAAGTGAATCCTTCCTCATTCCCATTAAGAAGTGTCACCTGAAACCTGGGTTCCATTACAAATGTCAGAATGATTTTCCATTCTCTATTTTCTTCTGGCTACAACTTGTATCTTCTGGCTATGTCAAGATGGGAGAGACCTTGATGATAAAAATGCTTGCATTCAACTCAAATTATCTAAGGGGTTACATTTATGTGGGAAGAGAGCTGACACGCAGATTAGAATTGAGACTTGGCAGATGAACTAGAATGCTGCAGACAATGAAAGATGATTTTTAACATCTGGTGATCATTCACACTCATTATGGTTGCAACAACTCCATTCATTTGAATTCAGCAGGGATCATTGTGATGTTAGTCTGGTTATTTCTGTTGTTCGATGAGGAAGAGTCAGTTTGAATAAATACCGGCAAACTGAAGACAGGCTGGATAAGGAAAAAAAACTGACATGAGACTGCAGAGGGAGAGGATTCTGTCTTGCGACAGAGGTTAAACACAAAGGAATTACTTCAGTTAAGTCAAATAAGATGACACCCTGATGTGGAATCACGTTGTTGGACATTCAGGTAAGTTTGGGGTTTTGCTGGGGCCAGGCTAGCAGGCCAGATGAGGGGTTTGGGGCCCAGGTTCAGTAGGGTGGAGGGACATGTATGGGGTGAGGTGGGGTAGGGCTACCTTGGGGGTGTTGCCTCCATTGGGCACCATGCATCTGAACAGGTGAGTTGCCCCCTCAGCTGACAAAAATGCCCCCAGGTGAAACCTGATGGCCTCGCCAAATGGTTCCAACACATCCTGCTGCTACTAAAATACCAGTGGTGGTAGGAAGAGACCCTTAAGTGGCCATTAATCAGCCCGAAGATGGGCCACCTCACGTCTTCCCTTCCACCAATGGAGTAGGTAGGCGGCAGGTAAGGCACTGTTGCCCTGGCATACGATTTTATGCTACCCACACCTGCTTGCTCTCTCCTGGGGGGTGTGGGTGGTGGGGTATAGGTGGAAGGCGGTGTGTGCAAAATTTGATCCCTGGATTCTTAATACTCAAAGAGGAAACAGCCTACAACCAATGCGAAGGAACCATCACCTCAATACCTCCTAAGATTCCTGTTGCAAATCATTGGTCAACCATCTCAGAATTTCCGCAACTGTGGGGAAGTAAAAGGCCAAAACTAAAAGGGTATGCTCAGGGTAAGCAGCAAGGGGAAAGACGATGTGCAGAATGATTTGGGTCAAGTTGAGGGAATGCCAGCATGAAGGAGGAGCAGAATAGCAATTGGCAGCCTTGGAATTTGTGCATGAAGACTTACTATTTGCCAACAATAACTACTTATACTTATATAGCACCTTCAACATAGGAAAACTTGTCAAGGCAGTTAACATGGATAATCAGACAAAAGTCAGTAACTGAGTTGTGTTTGATGCTAAAACAGGACTGTGATGGCAGGATGCAAATGGCTTTGGATCTTAGTCAGTTGAAGGACTCCCTTAGAGGCCACCAGTTGTCTAGCAACTGGCAAAACACTGTTGTTCTTAAGTGAGGCCAGTGCATCTTCTCAAACGTTGCCAATGGTCATGCTGAAGTAGTCCATATATGGGAAAGTATGGGTATGAGTGAACAGGAACAGGAACACAATACCTGCCCTTGTTAACCCTGGCATCTCTCTGCTGGTCCTCCTTAATATCCTTAAAGCAGAATAATAGGGAGATCCAATGGAGACCATGATAGTTTCTGAAGGAAAGTTTGTATGCATAAAATTTAAAACTTAAAATATGTAAAATAATTTTAAAACCTTGGAATTAGCTTAAAAAAAACCTGAAGAAATTCGGCAAAAATTTTAAAATCCTTAATAAAACTATTTTAAAAATTGCAAGTTTCAAAATGATATTCAGTAATACTAATAAAAAACATATAACACAAAGAATAATAAAGGTATCTGATTACCAACATGGTTGTGAGCTTATAAATATACAATATATGTATTTTTTAAAACTAGTGGTACAGCAAAAAGCTATATTTTCGGTCTATATTCTATTTGTAACGCCAGATTGATATTGTGCTTGATTAAGAAAATAAAATTTGACATGAAAGAAAATAAGTTTTCTTAAATAACAAGGAGGCATTAAAATTCTATTTAATGTCTGAGGAATGCAGCAGAGCCAACAAGAAGCTCAAACACTCAGGTACTGGGCTGAGAAATATGCTGATGCTGATTTAAAATACTCGTCATTTAAGTGATGTGTCTATTGACTTGGATCAATAACTACAATAATTCAGTTATGTCAAACTGTATATTACTCTGTGGTTTTCGAGAGAAGAAACATTTCCTGTTTAGGGGGAATTTAAAAGGAAGTGTCGTACTAGTAACAGTGGGCTGGATTTCATGTCCCCCTGGGGGGGGGGGGGGCGGGAGGAGGGGTGTGTTGGCAGGCATGGGGCCGTAAAATCGGGTGTCATGCGATGGGCGCTGTTCCCGCTGCCTATCCGTCCACCCCGCCACAATTTTATCAGCAGTGGAGAAGGCCTGTCCTCTCGTTGACCAATTGAAGACCTTCAATAGCCAAATAATGGCCACCTCAGGGCTTCTTCACTCTGCCATGAATATTTCACCCGTAGTGGCAGGTGCCAAGTGTCCAGCCTGGCAGATCTCAATGGGCGAGGTAGTGGCTGGTCAAAGAGTGGGCGGGGGGGGTGCAACTTTTACGGGTCCCTTATCCCAATCAGAATCCCCCAAGGTCTTCTCACCACACGTACCCTCCCCTTCCCTATTTCACCTCTCCCCCGGTCCTGACCATACTGGCCCCCTGCCCTTTTTGCCCCCCTCTCCAGGGCTTGCCAGCCTGGTCCCACCAAGACCTTGGGCTTCCCTTAATTCTGGCAAACATCGTAGCATGCCTCCTTTGACACTGGTAGCTCCTGGTTGCGCTGCTGGGATCAGGGAGCTGCCAGCCATTTGACGGGCCGGCACTTTTAGGGGCGAGTCTTTTTCCCCAGATAGGCCCAACAGCCATTAAATGTTTATTTTTTATTCATTTTATGGGATGTGGGCTTCACTGGCTATGCCAACATTTATTGCCAATCCCTCATTGCCCTTGAGAAGGTGGTGGTGAGCTACCTCCTTGAACCGCTGCAGTCCCTATGGTGTAGGTACACCCACAGTGCTGTTAGGAAGGGAGTTCCAGGATTTTGACCCAGCGACAGTGAAGGAATGGCAATATATTTCCAAGTCAGGATGGTGAGTGACTTGGAGGGGAACTTCCAAGTGGTGGTGTTCCCATGTATCTGCTGCCCTTGTCCTTCTAGATAGTAGTTGTTGTGGGTTTGGAAGGTGCTGCCTAAGGACTCTTGGTAAATTCCTGCAGTGCATCTTATAGATGGCACACACTGCTGCTACTGTGCGTCGGTGGTGGAGGGAGTGAATGTTTGTGGATGGGGTGTCAATCAAGTGGGCTGCTTTGTCCTGAGTGGTGTCAAGCTTCTTGAGTGTTGTTGGGGCTGCACT
Organism: Cetorhinus maximus; assembly: GCF_964194155.1. Lineage (NCBI taxonomy): Eukaryota > Metazoa > Chordata > Chondrichthyes > Lamniformes > Cetorhinidae > Cetorhinus > Cetorhinus maximus. Next base: position 194,826,139 of record NC_135879.1, read on the forward strand.
CATCCAGGCAAGTGGGGAGTATTCCATCACACTCCTGGCTTGTGGACAGGCTTTGGGGAGTCAGGAGGTAGGTTACTCGTCGCACTATTCCTAGCCTCTGACTTGCTCTTGTGGCCACAGTATTTATATGGCTAGTCCAGTACAGTTACTGGTGAATAGTAACTCCAGGATTTGGATACGGGGGAATTCAGCAATCATGCCATTGAGTGTCAAGGGGCTATGGTTAAATTCTCTCTTGTTGGAGATGGTCATTGCCTGGCGCTTGTGTGGTATGAATGTTACTTGCCACTTGTCAGGTCAAGCCTGGATATTGTCCAGGTATTGCTGCATTTGAACATGGACTGCTTCAGTATTTGAGGAGTCACTGAACATTGTGCAATCATCAGCAAACATCCCCACTTCTGACCTTATGATGGACAGAAGGTCATTGATGAAGCAGCTGAAGATGTTTGGACCAAGGACACTACCCTGAGGAACTCCTGCAGTGATGTCCTGGAACTGAGATGATTGACCTCCTACAATTACAACCATCGTCCTTTGTGCTAGGTATGACTCCATCCAGTGGAGTGTTTTCCCCCTGATTCCCATTGACTCCAGTTTTGCTAGGGCTCCTTGATGCCACACTTTGTCAAAAGCTGCCTTGATGTCAAGGGCAGTCACTCTCACCTCACCTCTGGAGTTCAGATCTTTGGTCCATGTTTGAACCAAGGCTGTAATGAGGTCAGAAGCTGAGTGACCCTGGCAGAACCCAAACTGAGTTTCAGTGAGCAGGTTATTGCTAAGTAAGTGCTGCTTGATAGCACTGTGATTACCCCTTCGACACTTAAATGATGATGGAGGGTAAACTGTTGCGGCGGTAATTGACTGGGTTGTATTTACCCTGCTTTTTGTGTACAGGACATGCCTGTGCTGTAGCTGTACTGGGAGAGCTTGGCTAGAGGCCCAGCAAGTTCTGGAGCACATGTCTTCAGTACTATTGCCAAGTTATTGTAAGGCCCATAGCCTTTGCAGAATCCAGTGCCTTCAGCTGTTTCTTGATATCACGTGGAGTGAATTGAATTGGCTGAAGACTGGTATCCGTGATGTTGGGGATGTCTGGAGATGGATCATCTGCTTGGCACTGCTGGCTGAAGATTGTTGCAAATGCTTCAGCCTGCTGTTTTGCACTGATCTGCTGGGCGCCTATGTCATTGAGGATGAGGATATTTGTGGAGCCTCCTCCTCCAGTGAGTTGTTTAATTGTCCGCCATCATTCACGACTGGATGTGGCAGGACTGCAGAGCTTAGATCTGATCCGTTGGTTGTGGGATCACTTAGCTCTGTCTATCACCTGCTGTTTTTGCTGTTTGGCACGCAAATAGTCCCGTGTTGTAGCTTCACCAGGTTGACACCTCATTTTTAGGTATGCCTGGTGCTGCTCCTGTCATGCCCTCCTGCACTCTTCATTGAACCAGGGTTGATCCGCTGGCTTGGTGGCAATGGTAGAGTAGGGGATATGCCGGGCCATGAGGTTACAGATTGTGATTGAGTACAATTCTGCTGCTGCTAATGGTCCACAGCGCCTCATGATTGCCCAGTCTTGAGTTGCTAGATCTATTCAAAACCTATCCCACTTAGCACGGTGGTAGTGCCACGCAACACGATGCAAGGTATCTTCAATGTGAAGACAGGACTTTGTCTCCACAAGGACTGTGCAGTGGTCACTCCTACCAATACTATTACGGACAGACGCATCTGCAGCAGGCAGGTTGGTGAGGATGAGGTCAAGTATGTTTTTTCCACTTGTTGATGCCCTCACCACCTGCCGCAGACCCAGTCTAGCAGCTATGTCATTTAGAACTCGGCCAGCTTGGTCTATGGTGGTGCGACCGAGCCACTCTTGGTGATGAACAATGAAGTCCCCCAGCGAGAGTATATTCTGCGCCCATGCCACCCGCAGTGCTTCCACCAAGTGGTGGCCAACATGGAGCAGCACTGATTCATCAGCTGATGGAGGGCGGTACGTGGTAATCAGCAGGAGGTTTCCTTGCCCATGTTTGACCTGATGCTATGAGGCTTCATGGGGGGCTGGAGCCGACGTTGAAGACTCTCAGGACAACTCCCTCCTGACTGTATACCACTGCGTTGCCACCTCTGCTGGCCCTGTCCTGCTGGTGGGACAGGACATACCCAGGGATAGTGATTTTAGTGTCTGGGACATGATCTGTCAGGTATGATTCCATGCGTATGACTATGTCAGGCTGTTGCTTGACTAGTCTGTGAGACAGCTCTCCCAATTTTGGCACAAGCCCCCAGTTATTAGTTAGGTGAACTTTTCAGGGTTGATGAGGTTAGGTTTGCTGTTGTCGTTTCCGGTGCCTAGGTCGATGCCGTGTGGTCCGTCCAGTTTCATTCCTTTTATTAACTTTGTAGCGGTTTGATACAACTGAGTGGCCTGTTAGGCCATTTCAGGGAGCATTTCAGAGTCCACCACATTATTGGGGGTCTGGAGTCATGTATAGCCCAGACCAGGTAAGGACGGCAGATTTCCTTCCCTAAAGGACATTAGTGAACCAGATGGGCTTTATGACAATTGACAATGGTTTCATGGTCATCGTTAGATTTTTAATTCCAGACGTTTTTTTTAAAATTCAGATTCCACCACCTGCCATGGCGGTATTTGAACCTGGGTCGTTGAAGCATTACCCTTGGTCTCTGGATTACCAGTCCAGTAACAAGCAATGACCATGCCAACGCCTCCCCAGGGAGAGCCAGCCAAGCGGGGTTGGGCTCATCCCCACTTTTAAGTTGGGGCAACTCTGCCCCCTTTGCCTGCCCACATCCACCATCCCCCCCACACCCCAATCCCGTCCAATAAAATCCAGCACAATTTGCAGACTTAAAAGATACAAGCAATTTTTGTGAAATTGACTATAAGGTGTATATTTATGTAATATGCTCAATACTTTACATTTGAAAGCAGGATGCCTGAGCAAATGTGAAGTGCTTTTTTTCTGTCTATCTGACTGTCTGTCTGTCTGTCTGTCTGTCTGTCTGTCTGTCTATCGATCGATCGATCAATCAGAGATTTACCCAAAACACAAGTCCAAACTCCATGGGCAGAATTTTCAGGGTGACGTGAGGGGGGCGGGCCCTGCACGTCAGTGTTTAAATTGGCGTCATTGACGTTGGGCGAGTGTCCCAACGACACCGTGCGCCATCACGATATTTAGCTGGGCGGGCGTGTGATGAAGTGCGACGCGTGCCCGCCATGAATTAAAGGGCTTGTTAAGGCCCTTAACTCAGCAATTAACGCCGATTTTGAGGCGCCCATGCGATCTTCGGCTCGGCGCATGGGCCCAACGGGCAGGCAGGTAAGTGACTTTTTAACAAAACTCATGCATGAGTGGGATATGTGGGCTCAGTGGGGTTGTCACTGTTTTATCTGAAGTATTTATTGCAGCAAGTATTTTAAACTTGCCTGCGTGATCTGTAGCAGTTCAGAACAAATTCCAGCAGCTTTCTCTGTACTTTGAAGCTTCAGTTCAGCACTCTGCAGTCAGGAATCTTTATCAGACCTGCAGCTTTCCAGAGGCCTCCATTTAGCCTGGGTATGGGTTTTGACATCTCCACTGGAGGTAGCTCCTCTGAGGAGGAAGGGAGGGATAGAATAAGAGGAGGCCATAATTGGACAATCAGCCTCCAGGGGAGCCACATTTGGGAGGCCAGGCGCAGGCACAAGGGCGCAGGGGCAAGAGGTAGACCAAGGTGAAAGGGGCCCAGAAGATGCCACTATCCTGCTGCCAGGGTATACAGGCGGCGAAGCAGCTACCTCAATATGACTGAGGTGCAGTGCCAAAGGAGGCTCCGACTGTCAAGGGAAACAGTCAACTGGACTCGAAACGTCAACTCTTTTCTTCTCCACCGATGCTGCCGGACCTGCTGAGTTTTTCCAGGTAATTCTGTTTTTGTTTTTGTTTTGGATTTCCAGCATCCGCAGTAGTTTTTTGTTTTTGTCAACTATATCTGTCAGATGATTGGCCCTGAGATCTCTCCTAACTGTGTGGGCGGACACTCCATGCCAGCAGCTCTGAAAGTCACAGTTGCCCTCCACTTCTATGCATCTGGCTCCTTCCAGGGCTCGGTGGGTGATCTTCGCAGTGTCTCCCAATCAGCTGTACACACTTGTGTCAAGCAGGTTACAGATGCTCTGTTCAGACGGGCATTGACCTCCATCCACTTTCGCTGCAACCAGGCAAGCCAGGCACAGCGAGCCAGAGGCTTCGTGGCCATTGCTGGCTTCCCCTGTGTCCAGGGTGCTATAAACTGCACACATGTGGCCATCAAGGCGCCAGCAGGTGAGCCCGGTGCCTTTGTCAACAGGAAGGGCTTCCACTCGATGAATGTACAGATAGTGTGTGATCACAGGATGCAGATTCTGCAAGTTTGTGCAAGGTACCCAGTCAGCTCCCACGACGCCTACATCCTCAGACACTCCCAGGTGGTGGGGCTCTTCAGTACTGCAGCCCGACTGGATAGATGGCTGCTGTATGACAAGGGCTATCCCCTCAGAAGGTGGCTTATGACGCCTCTCCGATATCCAAGAACAGAAGCTGAGCAGCGCTACAATAGGTGCCACGGCTCCACAAGGGCTGTGGTGGAGAGAGCCATCGGTCTTCTTTAGATTTGCTTCCGATGCCTGGACCGCTCAGGGGGCGCAGTCCAGTACCTCCCAGATCGCGTCTCTGTGATGGTGGGAGCATGCTGTGCTCTGCACAATCTTGCGTTGGAAAGGGGGGGGATGCAGTTGAATGTGAAGCCCTTGATGCAGTGGATGAGGCTGCACACAATGACTCCAGCAGTGGCTCAGAGGATGAGGAAGTACAGGGCGATGATGGGGGCAGCACGCCAATCCGCTACTACACCAAGGAGGCAGGGACACCCGGGACACTTTAATCCAACGAACCTTCAGCTAGCTCCACACACATGGATCAGCAGGACCAGCATTGCCTGGCGCTTCCACACGTGGCACTTAGGTGCTACATCTTCCACCTCATCAGCTGCAACTAAGGGCTTAGTACAGAAACCTCAATGTCCATTCAAACACTCATGATATGTCTGTGAAACAGACAAATGCAGCACAAAGGAAACATCGTCAGCCATGGTAACAAATGTGCACTTTATTCCCATCCATCAGGTAGTGCCATAAAAAACAAAACAAAATGTTGCTCCAACGTTGACAAATATATATTCCCTAATCTTGGGCCAACACAAAATCACCAGTGATATACCCGTGGAGTGCCTAACGTGCCTTATGCTTTAGTTTGCGGGTGCTACGTCTAGGTGCCGCCCCATCGCTCGGAGTAGCTTGTGAGACAGCCTGCTGACTCTGCTGTCCTGTTGGCCTCGGTGACCTTGGCGGCCGTCCTCTGGCCCGTGGAGCCTGGAACGGAGTGGCCATTTCCAGAACAGGCACCTCCCCAGTTGTCACAGTCTCAACAGATGCAACGGTCACTGGCAGAGGGGCAGAGGAGCTGCTGCCCTCATCCGGCGCGCCCTGAGAGGAGCTCGCAGCGACAACAGGCAGCTGCTGCGCCGACGTGAGGTCACATTGGACCTCCCTGCTCATCGCAGATGGATGGGCACCGAGCGGCGACATTTGGTGCCCAGAACATCTCGGACATTGCCAATGACCACCTGTAGCCATTGGCGCTGTGAGGGCTTGCAGGTCAGAGCAAGATCAGAAGCTGATCGATCCGTTGGAAGCCCCTCTCCATGAGAGTCGCCAATCTCTCAATGGAGGAAGCCTGAAGCTCTGTCCTGAGGTTCATGCCATCACTGACACTCTGCCTGGATTCCTCCACCACAGAGACCAAGTGAAGCACACCCTCATGCAACCCTGCCAGATGCTCCCACGCACCCTGCCGCTTGTCCTGCAGCTGCTGCATTGGTGACATCCCCAGAGGCACATCATCACTGCCGGACTCAGCACGTGCCTGGTCCCCTGCAATCCTCTGGCTGCTGGCGCCATCGGCACTCTCTGTCCGTGCCATCTCCTCCAGCGATTGTGAAGTGCCCTCTCCACTGTGCCCCGGGACACTAGCCGACGTAACATTCCCCACCGATGTGGTAGTTGCTGTCCTGGTGCCTGGCTCGCTGAAAGGATGTGACGCTTGTTCCAATGGACGCCCCTCAGGTGTGGAGGGGGGGGCTCTGGACGTGTTGGTGACGGCCATGCGGTGGTGATGCTGAAATTAACAACAAGGACAGTGCATCAGTTAGCGTTCAGCCAATAATACCTTTCATCCCTTTCTCCCCAGGCTCATAATGCGCTCAAGCTTCAAGAACCTAAGGAGACAAACATTGGTGGGGTGGTAAGTAGTCAAGAGGAGGCCCAAACATTACACATGCATACAGGCAGGCTGGACAGATGGCCTAAGGAATGCCACATGGAATGTTATGTGTATAAGTGTGCGGTTAAGCACTTGGGCAAGCCAAACAAGGTACGGGAATACAGGAAAAATGGTAAGACTGTGGAAAGTAAGGGCGATTCCAGAGGCCTTGCTGGGCAGACCCGTTAAGGTAGCAGAACAGGAACATAAGGCGTTTAACAAGGTAAAAGCCAGACTTGCCTTTATTAGCCGAGGAATAGAATGTAGGAAAAGGAAGGTCAGGTTGCAAGTGCAGAAAACGCTGTCGAGGCCACATCTACACTTCTGCGTTCAACTGTGACCTGCGCTTCATGGGAGGGATGGCATTGGAGTGGGGAGAATGCAGAGGTTCCTGACCTGGATGCATGCTGGCCTGGAGAGTTGGAGTTATGAGGAAACATTGCAAACACTTGTGACATTTGCCGTGGAACACAGGAGATTGACAGGTCACATTATTGACCTTCATACTGTTATGAGGGGCATAGAACGGGTGGACAGAAGGCAACATTTCCCCTTGGCGCAGGGATGACTAACGTGGTGGGCATTTATTTAAGTTGAGTGCCATGAGGTTGACAGATGAGGTGCTGAGGACCTTTTGGACAGAGTAATGTGGGACACACTGGCTGAAAGCGTGGTGGAGGTATAAACCCTCCTAAGATGCAATAAGTCTTTGGATGTGCAGCAGCGATGCCATGGCATGTTAGGCCATGGGGATAGTGGACAGAAATGGGATAAGGTGACTTTGGAAGGTACTAGAGACGCGTATCCTCAAGGGGCCGAGGGACCTTTGTGTATGACCCACACGTCTGAGCGTCTCAGTCTGTGAATGAGCAGTGTTGCAGCATTAACGATTGCAGCAATCATCAGTGCTTTGGATGGAGGAGAGACAGAGTGGATGGGACCGTGGACCTCAAATACCTGGCCACTGCACCCCAGCCTCGCCGACACCTGCCTACCTGGCCGCTTGGCTCCTTTCCAGCTCCATGGCCTGTTCTTTGAATTGAGTCAGTGTGTGGAGCCTAGCCTGGCCACCACCAGTGCGCAAACGCTCATGGCTGTTGTGCGCAGTTTTTGCCTGCAGAACAGAGAAGAGCATATATTGGGGCTGTTCGCTCATGTACTCTGCCCACGCACTCACCGCATCCCAACCACAGTGGCCTATCTGAGGCCTCCAGCGGCTCCTCTCCACACTACTGGTGATCAGTCACCAGAAGATAGTACGGCTGCTCCCAACCCCCTACCCCAATGGCCACCTTGGACACATTCAGCGTCCATCACTTTGAATAGCACACGGGTCTTAGTGCCCATGGCAAGGAGGCGCAACTAGGTGCGGCGCCGAGGCCAGCAGATGGCTCTTGGCCATGACACCTTGAGGCTCCCCTTCCACCATCTCATCTCCGTCAATAAGACATGTGTTGGCGTTCTGAGTATGTGTCTAGCTGCCTCCCCTGCAGGTTGCCCCCGGACTACTCAAGTGCGACAAATGCTAACAAATGCTGCAGGGAGAACCCATCTCTCATCAACCACTAAGGCTGATGGAAGCATGGTCACTATCTGTTTGCCCACCCAGCGTGTGCCAAATGCCCAATGCAGTAACGACATTAAGACTTGGGGGGGGTGAGGGGGCGGCCTCAAAGGCTAAGACTACCTACCGGGTCAAATGGCCAAGGCTGACATGGTACTCACCCTTCCAGAGCGCAACAAATCATTGAAGCGCTTGTGGCACTGGGTCCATGATCTCCGCACAGCATCCAGAGAGCTGACCACCTCCGCCACCTCCTGCCAGGCCCACTTTGTAATGTGGGGGGCCCTCCTCCTCCCATCCTGGGGAAACAGGACCTCTCCTTGTGCTGCCACCTCCTCAACAAGGTCGGCAAGGCAGGCATCCGAGAAGCGGGGGGCACATGGCCCCCCCCCCACAGGCCAACCCTGCAGCCTGCCCTCCTCCTCTGGCCTTCCCTCCACCGGAGCCTGCTGTGCAGACCCCCTGCATCTGGAGCTGGCCATGGTGATCAGCCTAAAGGAGGCTGCCCGGCCTTTCTTTATACAGACTGCCGGTTCCCCATTGGAACTGGCGGTCTGTACATGCCCACTGCAATTTTAAAAGTCCCGCTCTCCACGGGAGTGTGAAATGCGCTGGGCAGGCCTTAATAGGCCTGCCCACGCAAAATGGCGGTGCGGCCCTGATCACCGGCGGCGATCAGGTCCACGCCCACCCGCGATTGGGTCAGCTCAGCTCGCCCGACAAACGGAAAATTCAGCCCCATGTCTCCAAGTTAAAACACTAACAATGATAGCTGGGTAGAAAATAAATCATCCTGAGTAAGTGTGAAGAACTCATCCATTATCTCCATTGTATAGCGATGGCTTTCAACTGAGCCATTCTGGGTGGACAATATCAGTATTGGTCATGTGACCAAAACTGACTGGAATAAATGAGTATTTATCTGAAAACCCAGAAAGTCCTGGGCAGTCTGCAGAAAACATCAAAAGAGAGAGTAGCCACAGCAAAATACTATGTCATCTTTGCCTTCAAGAATCTGAAGGCTATTCATCTTAAACAAATTTCCCAGCCTGATTCCAAAACACCAAGACCATCTGTAAAGAAATTGGACCTCCTGGTAAGAAAACTATAACTTTGTGAGCTGCTAAACATTCACCTCTTCAGGTGGATCCTGCAATAATCCTGATATCCAACTTCAAGTATTTGATCCCTTCTGAACCACAATTCAAGAGTGGAAAAATACTTTTTATTCGGTCTGTTCTCCAACCACAAGCCCAACATATGAATTATGAACTATTCTTTTGGCTTACAACTTGTAAACGTATACAATTTTCTTTAACTGTACCTTTCTTGTGTGTGTGGTCGTGATTGAAATAGCATTTGGACTTTTGGTTTGAATGTGTGACAAGAGTCCCCCTTTATTTTAATCAACAAAATTGTTATTATTTCTAAATTACCCACGCAGTCTGTGGGCTAAGAACCACATACAAAACCACATCCTCTCCAAAACCACAGAGATTGTAGACAGTAAGGGAAATCTGTATGTTATCCCTTCCCTGGTTCAGCTACTTAACCCTTGTGATTTGGAAGTCTATTCTGAATATCAATGACTCAATGTAAACTTAACTTGTGTTACAAGCAACACTTTTATTAACCTAAATTCCCTAGCATATAGCTTGATATCAATGTAAAAGTATTGATACAAATAGCTGTCAATGTATACTCACAGTCCAGTTGCTTGATTCCTTGAGAGACAGACAAGATCGGGTAGTCGAGCTATCCTGTTCTGAAATTCACGTTGATAGCTGACCAGGCTATCCTCTCTTCTGACTGCAGCCACAAGTCTCCCGCACATTCAGTTCTTATACTCATCTGTTGGACCTACATACCACATTTGCAGTGATGTTGCTTTCTCATTGGCACAGTGCTTTCAGTCTCAAGTTACTACCCAGTGCGATGATGAGTCCTTCGGGATTATCACAATTGCCTGCATCCTGATTGCAGCATCCAACCCACACTGGGCTGGTCCTTTATTCCAGGGCTCTGTGTGTGTGGATGCAATTTGACTCATTTTTGCCTACATGTCTATGGTTCTATGGTTCTATGTATGGACATGCTCTCTCTCTCCTGGTCATTGTCTGTCCACAACCTAAGCCTCTTCTGGTCAGCTCTTGGTCCACCAAGCAGCCATTTTGTGTTGTACTGAAAATATATTGTTCAATCTCTAATCTTACGTTTGCCATGACCTCTACAAAGAAAACCAGTAAATAAATAGTTTCAAAAATGTGGATCAAAGAAAGAAACTACAAAAATAACAATTTCAAAATATCAATATCTCTAAAAATATCAATATCAAACTATCAACATCTGTAATAGCAAATACTGGGCAAGTTCCATTCTGACAATTCAATCGCGATCTTGTTCTATCTCTATGTTCCAAAAGTCAGTGGTTTAGGTACAGATGTTATTCTCTTCATTTACTGATAATTAAACCACATTACCTGTTGTTCAACAGCAATTTATAGGTTGCTATTGCCATGTTTATTAACACTTCCATGCTCACAAACAGTGCAAAGATCTCAGTTCTCTCTGGACCCTGTCAGTGACGGTATTCAGATTTTCCATTGATTTTTTTCAGTTTTACATAAGTCATTCCACTAAATACATTCCCTTTCAACAAAAAAACAATCTATAGGAAGGTGCAGAGCAACCAAATTCATGTGTCAAGACTCCTGGGTGTACAACTCCAGGATCATCTCGCAGGAAACCAATTTATTCTGTCTTGAAATGAACATAATAAGTTGGCAAGCCAATCAAACTCATGGTAGCCTGAAAAGTAAAAATAAAAATCCTGCCCTGTGGCAGGCGAATTGATGTGAGAAAACCAAACTTAATGATTACCTGGTTATGAAGAAAGTACCATTGCAGCACCAGACATACTGATTACTTTGTTGGAAATACATCAATTTTAAAACAGGCCAAGATAAGAGAAGATAATTATGCATTAGAGTCATGGATGCATAAATAATGGAATAATACATAGGGGAGGTGGTGGTGTAGTGGTATTGCCATTGGGCTAGTATCCAAGGGATCCAGGGTAATCCTCTGGGGACCCTTTTTGAATCCCACGAAATGGCAGACGGTGAAATTTGAATTCAATTAAAAAACATCTGGAATCAGTCTACTGATAACCAAGGAACCATTGTCGATTGCCATAAAAAAAATCTTGCTTCACGAAGATAAAAGCAAAAAACTGCGGATGCTGGAAATCTAAAACAAAATCAAAAATACCTGGAAAAACTCAGCAGGTCTGGTAGCATCTGCGGAGAGGAGCACAGTTAACGTTTCGAGTCCTTATGACTCTTCAGCAGAACCAACAGAATCTGCTTCACTAATGTCCTTTAAGGAAGGAAATCTGCCATCCTTACCTAGTCTGGCCTACATGTGACTCCAGACCCACAGCAATGTGGTTAACTCTTAAATGCCCTCTGAAATAGCCTAGCAGGCCACTCAGTTCTCAAGGGCAATTGGGGATGGACAATAAATGCTGCCCTAGCCATTGATGCTGACTTCCCATGAATGAATAAAAAATATTTTGTTGTAAATACGTAAATTTAAAATAAGGCCATGATAAGAGAAGATAATTATACATTGAAGTCATGGGTACATAAATAATGGAATAATACATTGAAGTATAGAGTCATATTATCATTTTTGGTATTATGGTACAAAACAGGCCATTCCACCCATCATATCAATGTGTATGTTTATCTTCACAAGTCAACTACTCTTGTCTAATGCCTCCTTTCCGCACACTTTATTTATTATTCCTTATTTTCACAAAACAATTTCTCTTTCAAAATAATTTATGGACTTCTTCAACAATACCTTGTGGCAGAGAATTCCACATTCTAATACTGCCACAAATAAAGATACTTTTCTACCCTCCCTTTTAGTAGCTTTTGTGAATAATTTAAACTGTGGGTGAAATCATCACAGAAATCAGCAACATCCAATATTGGGTGGGGAAAGCTGCGTTTGACCCGCCGACAACAATGGCAGCATTTTTTGCCTTATCGTGTGGCACTTTGTTCTAAAAATGCAGAGGCATGGGTTTCACATCAGATTGCTGGCAGGGCAGCCTCTGATTCACCTGCCCCACCGTGACCTCAGGCCTTTAGTAATCCGGACGTCATGTTTAAAGGCCGCCCCTGCACAGAGCTAGCACTCTATCAAGAATTGGAAGCTGCTACAAAGTCATGGCAGCCAAAGGGAGGAAACATGCTGCCTCCAAATTTAGCAACACCTCCCTCAAGCACCTACTGGGTGCAGTGGAGGCCCGCCCCGCAGCTCTCTAACCCTGCTCTAGGCAAAGACAAGCAAGCAAAGTTAGCAATCCAACATGGGAGGCGATGGCAGCAATGGTCAATTCCAACACCCTGGAAAAGAGGACAGCCACCCGGTGCCGAAAGAGGATAAGTGATCTCCTCTGTTCCGCCAGGGTAAGTCACTCTTCACATCACTCTCAACTCACGCACTCACAAACCCATCACATATCCACAGGGATCTCACTCACTACCAGTTAAAGGGACATTACCATTCACTCTCTCACACACACCTTCATCTGCCCTGCGGATTGTGTCCTCATCCCATCCATGGCACCACTCACCACACACACATCCCAGGCTGTCTTATCATCTAGCCTGGCAGGAATCCTGCTTGCACTCTCTCCATCTGTATCCATGCAGGACGAGCTGGCACAAAACGAAAGGGAGAAGTCGCAGACTGATGGAGGAATTTCCAACAACAAGGTCGTCACAGACTTTGAAGATAGAACGATTCAGCTGCCTGGCGACCTTCTGGACGGTGAGGGTGGTGGTGCTCAATCAAGTGAGAATCCATCAGGCAACCATGCTGTGAATTCCCTGTTCCACAGACCCATTCAAACAATAATTACCCCTCCTTGCATTCACAGGCACATCTGGGAAGTAGCCGGGGGAGTGGGGGGGGGGGGGTCCATGAGCCAGGTCCTCAACGTAAGCCTTGAAGACGCCTCAGAAGAGGAACCTGATGACACCCTAATTGAAGTCCCATCACAGCACTCACCACACCCTCCACCAGCACAGAGACACACACCTCAGTGGGACCTAGTTTTAGAGTAGCCATGGAGTCACAATGTGGTGAGCACATTGCACTGTTTGATCCACAGCAGACGGAGGCGGGGACTTCCCAGGTTTCTTGCACTCAAAGGACTGCTGGAGGTCAGAAATCTGCTGAGTCTGAGTCAGAAGAGGAGCTTCTGGATTTGGTCATATCTCAGTTGCTGGAGCTGCTAAGGCAAGCTTGGGAACATCAAGTACGGATGTCCGCTGCACTCCTCAGATTGCAAAGCACAATGGAGAAGTCTGTCCGCCATCAGTCTGAGGTGATCGCACCGGCATGCCAATGCACCGAGGTCAACACTGGTGGGATGACAGCCGCCATGGAGACCTTGCTCCAGGACATTGGCCCTGCACTGCTGCAGGAGCTGCACTCCATTGCTGAGACACTTTCAGGCATCCATTAGTGTTAACGCGAATGGGGTGGGCGGGGCATCTCAAAATCACTCCAGCTGCCCCTTCCTCTCAAGGAATCAACCAGGGGCCCTCGGGCTCCCATGGGTAGGAGAATCAGCAGGTGCACACACCAGGGCCATCCACCCAGAGGAGTGTCTGGCCCCCCAAATCCCTTCTTCCTGTGACCGCAGTAACTCCAACTCCACAGGCCTCCAGGTCTTGGCCCTCCAGAAGACACCCGCCAAGAACACTATGAGACAACAGGGTGTAAGAAGGCCACCTCCACCTCCGCTGTAGATTTCGGGAAACAACAAGACGTAGCGACAAGGTTACAAATGTCAAGAAGATTTAATTGCACAACATGGGCACGGGTGTTAATAAGTTGTACTTAATGTTGACTATTGTAAATACACTCCCAAGAATGTCTCCTCCTCTACGGCTCCTTGTTATGTTGAGCAGTGTTCATGTCAATCAGATGCGAAACATTGTTTCCTGCACAAAACAAAGGCTCTTGTCACAATCCAGGGCCTCTCCCCTGTGCAGAGTGTAACCTTCTGAGCACAGGGATTGTCCAGCTTTAAAGTCACTCTCCAGGTTAGTGATGTGTGCACCTCCATGTGGGCTTGCATTTGCTGCAAGAATTTAGTATCCAAGCGTCACTGGGTTCCATGATGTTCTCTGTGTGCTCTCAGCACCTTAGGGGCAGGGCTTCCCCCCCATCTTGACACCATTCCTGACAAGTGATGTGATGCTGAAGGGAGCAGATTGTGAAGGCTGCTAAAGGACCAAGTTTTCTTAAAGTCTATGTGGCCACTATTTCTCAGCAGCATCGCACAGAGCGCATGTGCACTGCCGTTGGCCAGACAGGTGTCAGACGTTCCCAGATCCAATTTGAAGATCTCGGGAGTGTCCCAACTGCATCCCATCATCATTCGCCTGGAATCTTGAGGCAATGAGGGCCTCACGACTACTCCTGCCTCGTATGGCCAGTGCAATGGCCTCTTCGCCTGCACCCTTGCCTACGAGGACCTCATTCTCCTCATCCTCTTCAACTTCCTCCTCATCGGAGGAGACCTGCAGCTCTTGCATTTCTTCATCATCCAGGTCCTCACCTCTTTGCATCACCAGGATGTATAGCGCGCAGCAAGCCACTATGGTGCATGACACCCTCTGGGCAGTGTACTGGAGTGCTCCGCCAGATCTCTCCAGGCACCGCAACCTCATTTTCAGGATGCCAATGGTGTGCTCAACCAAACTCCAGATTGCAGCATGAGCCTCATTGTACCTTCTCTCACCAGGAGTCTGAGGCCACTGCATGGATGTCATCAATCACGTCCTTTGTGGCTAGCACTTGTCCCCGATGAGCCAAAGCTGCACCCTGTGTTGTCCCTGGAGGATGTCAGGGATCTGAGACCTGCTGAGAATGTATGAGTTGTAGATGCTTCTGGGGTATCTTGTACAAACTTGCATGATCCGTTTGTTATGGTCACAGACCAGATGAGCACTGAGAGAGTGGAAGCCTTTGTGGTTCATGTACTGGACTGCTTGTTGCCGGGGAGATTTATGAGCCACGTGGTTGCAGTCGATGGCTCCCTGCACCTGTGAAAACTCGGAAACCTGACTGAATCCCAGGGCTTTTGCTCCCTGGCTTGCCTGATCCCTGTCGAAATTGACAAAGGTGTGTGCCTTGGCAAAAAGGGCGTCCGTGACCTCTTAGATACATTTGTGGGTGGAGGCTTGTGAGATCCTGTAAAGATCTCCAGCGGAGCCCCAGAGGGGGCCATTGCTGTAGAAATTGAGTACGGCGGTAACAACTCCAAAGGCAGTGGGTGTCCTCCGAGTCTCCATGGTGTCAAATTTTGCTGAAGGTCGCATATGTACGTGACCAATTCCCTTGACATGCGCAGGCATCATCATCACTGGTTCTCGCTCATCTGCAGGCAGCACATGCGCCGTCTGTAGACCCTGTGGTTCTAGCGATGTGCCTACGAACGACGGCTCTGAGGGGTTCATCCTCTGCATATGAAGGAGGCTGTGCCGTCCCTTGGTTTTCAGGGTTCTGCTCCTCCCTTTGGCAGGCCAGTTTCCTCCGCTGCATTCTTCTTCTTCTTCTCTCCCTCTATAAACAATCAGCAAATTCACCAGGCTCCATGTTCCCGATGGTCTCCTGACTGCAGTATCAAAGAGAGAGACACAAGGGTCAGAAATTATCTCCTAAGAACCACTTTTGGTCAAGTCATTGCCTGGGGCTGCCTCTCAAGGCCCCTTAACACATGCCAGAGAGTCCAGGCCACCACATGAATGCCCAGTGTTTAGTGCACATGATGGCGCTACATGCCCATACCCAACACCACCCCACACCACATAACTGAACAGCGGCAGCTTCGGGGACTCGACTGCATCCTGAACTCTCATCTCAGGCACAGGTATTTCCTAGCCTGGACTCAAAGGCTTTGCGGTTTACTTGTACTGTAAGGGTAGCTTTTCAATGTCAACTGAAACATAACGCAAGGGACTAGGAGCACGCCCTTCCATCAGTTCTCGATGGCCAACTTTCCCAATAGGATCTTCAGGCTTATCCAGCCTCGCAATGGTTCTGCAGTACCACAGCACTCATTCAAGTTTGAAGTGTGAGCGCAAGGAGTCAGCAGTAGAGGAGCAATCATTGGCACTAGTGCTGCTTAAGTGGGCACAATCGCTTGACTAAGCTGACTCCAAGCATGTCAATTGAGCTCAAGCTAAACGCTCTCAGCTGCGGTGGAGTGCTCATCTTTGACATGTTTTGTCATTAGCCCAGCCATTTTCTTCCCCACCGCACCTCCCCACATGTGGTTTTGCTCAAACTTCAGTCGGTGCTGCCATGACACCTCTCCCCCCCCAGCACTGTCGCTCTTTCCCCGAGATTGCCTCCTCACCCTTCTCCCCGGCAGTCACCAATGTTCCCTTATCCCTCTCCCACCCTTGCACTGTCGCCTTTGCCCTGGCACCAAAACCAGCCACGAGCAAGCTGCTGTGTAGACTTGCCTGCGACCCCTGCTGGATCCGCAGAGCCACTGGGATCAGTGTTAGCACTGTGCAAAGTTGTGTGCTCTTACCTCCAGGTTCTCATCGAAGTTGAGGTCACTAGGTTTACGCCTTTTAAAGGCATGTGTAAATCATGCCATCATGAAATCATGCCGGTGTGGGATTTAAATTTGACGTGGGGGGATGATTCCGGTGTTTGGCCACAATAATTATGTGCAAATTTATTACAATTAAGTTCATGAGGTTCAATGGAAATGCGGCCCACCATCGATCAGGGGAGGCAACAATCACACCCTGGATTTGTGTGTTCGGGAAACGCAACTCGGGCCTTCTCATGAGATTCTTCCGTTGCTTTTATATCTATCCTGTAATGGAGTGCTCACAATCACACACAATACTCCTACGGTAGATGAGTTAAGTCCTCATAAAACGCCAACATTACGCCTCATAAAATGCCAACATTACTTCCTTACTTTTATACTCTAAACCTTCAGATACAGAACAACATTCCATCTGCATTTTTTATGATCTTATCTACGTGTACTGCACCTTTATTGCAGTTCACTAAGCTAGTGCTATTCATCACTCTGTTTCTTTACCCCATTTCAAGAGTTACCATTTAAAGAAAGAATCTAAAGTCTGTACATTTAAGTATGATAACTGTCAAAGGAATGAGAAGAGAACTGAACACAGTAAATTGCACAAAACTGTTACCAGGTAAACCAGAAACAACAAAAAATCCTACTTATATAGGACCTCAGAAAAGCTGATTTTATGGAGTACCTTAAAGAAGAAATACGAGGTAGAGGGGTGGAGGGGTTTAGGGAAATTCCAGACCTTAAGGTCTAAGCAGCTGAAGACACAGCCAATGTGGTTAAATTCATGGATGCCAAAGAGATCAGAATCAGAGGGACACAGAGATATTAGAGGATTATAGGGCTGGACAATATTACAGAGAGAGGAGAGGCAAGGCCATGGATGCATATGAAAACAAGAATGAGAATTTTAAACTCGAGGCATTACTTAATTGAGAGCCAATGTAGGTCAGCAAAATTGGTGACTGAATGGGGTTTTGTGCGAGTCAGAACAAGGTCAACGGAGTTTTGGCTGACATCAAATTTATGAAGTAAATGAGGGGAGGCCAGTGAAGAGAGCATTGAAATAGCCAAGTTAACGAAGGCATGAACAAGGGATTCAGCAGCAGATGAGTTCAGGCAAGGACGGAGTCAGGCAATGTTATAGGGAATAGGCAGTCTTAGGCCTGGCGGGTTTTTTAGGTGGGAGTTGGGGGAGAGCGTGAAATAGGACTGATGGGCTTCCAGCTGGGATCCTGCCTATCCTGACCTCTCAGCTGGGGTGGGCGAGCCTCAGCTGGGCTGCCCGCCCTTGTCCCTGTTGAGGCCCTTAAGTGGCTAATTGTTGGCCGCTTAAAGGCCGTTTCCTGCCCAGCCTAAATTTTAAGGCTGGCAGGAGGATTTTCCACATGAACGGGAGGCCCGAAAATAATTGGGCTTAGGCCTTGGGCTGGAAGTGGGTGGGGGCCGCCTGCACCAGAAGCCCCCTTCTAACTTTGGATGCTCTGCAATTAAGGTCTAGTGGCCGCTGGACCTCCCTCTCTGCCCCACCCTCTCCCCCGATACCTCAATCGCCCACTATCCACTCTTCTAGACCTTCTCTACCTTCTAAACCTGAGACCCTGAAAACTCACCTTTAATTCTGTCACAGGACTTGTGCTCCATTGTCTTAATAGAAACATAGAACCATAGAAAATGGGAGCAAGAGTAGGTCACTCAGCCCTTCGAGCCTGCTCCACCATTCAATATGATCATGGCCAAACCTCTATCTTAACGTTGTACTCCTGCGCTCTCCCCATGCCCCCTGACACCTTTAGAGTCCATAAATCTATCTATTTCCTACTTAAATATATTCAGTGACTTGGCCTCCACAGCCTTCCATGGTAGAGAATTCCATAGGTTCACCACCCGCTGAGTGAAGAGGTTTCTCCTCATCTCAGTCTTAAATGGTCTATCCCGTATCCTGAGACTGTGACACCTTGTACCAAAAATCCCCTGGCTAGAGGAAACATCATCCCTGCATCAAGTCTGTCCAGCCCTGTCAGAATTTTATATGTTTCAATGAGATCCCCTCTCATTCTTCTAAACTCCAGTCAATACAGGCCTAGTTGACCCAATCTCTCCCCATACGACAATCCCGTCATCCCAAGAATTAGTCTGGTGAACCTTCACTGCACTCCCTCTATGGCAAGTATATCCTTTCTTAGGTAAGGAGACCAAAACTGCACACAATACTACAGATGCAGTCTCACTAAGGCCTTGTATAGCTGCAGTAAGACATTCTTGCTCCTATTTTCATGTTCTCTTGCAATGAAGGCCAACATACCATTTGCGTTCTTAACTGCCTGCTGCTCCTGCATGCTTGCTTTCAGTCTTCATGAAGTTCCCCTTCTGTGCACTGCAGGTTCTGTCGCTGCAGGGATCGAGAGCTGCCAGCCAATTGGATCACAGAATTACAGAATTGTTACGGTGTAGAAGGAGGCTACTTGGCCCATTATGTCTGCACTGGCTGTCTGAGCATTTTAGCTTAATGCCAATCTCCTGCCTTTTCTTGGTAACCCTGCATATTGTTTCTATTTAAATAATCATCCAAATTGAATCATCCAGATTGGCTGGCAGCACTCTAAGGCAGGACTTCCTTCTAAGTGAGGGGCCAGAAGACCCCCCCTACAGCCAACTGACGCTCATTCAAGTGTAGAATGGCTGCGGGGCAACAGAGTCAGCTGGGATCGGCTCTTCGGATGGTGAAATGGGAAACTTCGCCATCCGAAATATCCTGGCTTTAGTGATAGCATGGAAATGTGGTTGGAAGGCCATCTCAGAGTCAAGCATGACAGCAAAGTTACGAACAGTCTGATTCAGACTCAGACAGTTACCAGGGAGAGGAATGGATTTGACGGCTAGGGAACAGAGTTTGTGCTGGGAACTGAGGATAATGGTTTCCATCTTCTTGGTATCTAGTGGGAAACAAAGGCCAGGATTTTCTCCTCGGCGATTTGGGGGCGGGGGTTGGCTGGCCGGCCGCCGCCAAGCCGGTGGGGCCCGCCCACTATCTGAGGGCAAAATTCTGCCCAAACAGTGGGAAGTATTCAAAGAAATGTTTGGTACCATACAATACCAATTCATACTCCATAAAGCAAATGCTGTACTTGTTCAGTTAAACAACCATAACGTAAGAGACGGCATTAAACTAAAATAAAAGACTTGCAGAAATGCAGAAAAACATGGAAATTCAATTCACTGGAAGAGCTCTGTAAGCAAAAAAAGATAAAAAGAAAGTAATAAAAGGTGTTAAAAAAAGGCCTATTAAAAAAATCACGAGAGATATCAAACCTAACTTTTTTTAAAGTAAATGCATTAAGACAAAGAAATTGGTATATGGGAATATGGGCCCAATAAAGACAGATCAGTAGGTTTATAATCAACAATAAAGAAATGGTATACTTGTAAAGTAATACCTTGCATTCATAGAGGGAAAATACTAGGTAACTTAGAAGTAATTCAAAGGGAGGAAATTAATGGACATAATAATTTAAAAATTACATTGTATAAGTAACTGGTCTGATCTGATGATTTCTTCTCCATGGTATTAAAATAAATACATGAAAAAACTGCAGATGCATCAATTATAAATTTCCAAAGTTCTCTAGATTTTAGAATTGTGCCTTTGGGTTGGAAAAGTTACCAATGTCACTCCACTATTTAACAGAGAGGGTGGAACTGTATAACCACAGACCTGTAAGGTTAACATCAGCTGTGGGAAGTTACTGAAATCTATTATCAGGGACAGAATATTTGAGCATTTGGACAAATGTGAGCTGATCAAACAAAGTCAGCATTGATTTATGAACGATAGGTCATATTTGACTCATCCAGTTGAATTTTATGAGCTGGTCAAGAGCATGGTGGATTTTTCTATACGCATCTGAAGAACACATTTGATCAAATTCCACAGAAAAATGATTAGGAAAATGAAATTTTGCTGAGTTGGAGGTAACCTTGAGACATTGGTTCGTGGTTAGTTGGGAGTTAAGCAATAGAGATTAGGGCTATAAGGAATGCTAACTGATTGGCAGGTTGTGACAAGTGGTATTCCCCAGGAATCTGCACTGGGAGCTAAGTTTATCACCATAAGTACCAATGACATGAATGAAGGAATAGAGTTTTATAAACTTTCAGATGATCCCAGAATAGGAAATAGGCACAGGAAGTTGCCAGGGGACAAACGCAGCCTAACCGTGTAAGAAAAAGGTGCCCAATGTAGGGAGGGGTGAGGTCATGTATTTTGGACCTGAGAAAGTCAAATTAACATATTTTAATCATGAGTAGGAACTGTGGAGAAGAAAAGGGATTTAGGTGTCTAAAATTCACTAAATGCTAGTGTTCAGGTATAAATAGGAATCAAAAGACTAATGGACATATTTATTCCAACACCCTTGGGCTAAATTTCAAACACCACCCATGGGCCCATATGTTAGGGCACCGTGCCATCAGTAGCATATCCACTGCTGATCTGTCACCCCCACCATGATTTTACTGGCAGCAGGGGAGATGTCGGGTGGGCCGCTTGTCCATGCCCCAATTGAGGCTCTTAATGGGCAATTATTGCCCAATTAAGGGCCTCATCCCACCTCCAATCTAACAGACGGCAAGAGAAGCCTGCACCCAGCGTGTAGCAAGCAGGTTTAACCCTGTAGGCTGCTGGTCAATGAAAGTTCAGGAGTAGGAGGAGGTGGGGGGGAGGGGGGGGGGGGTGGGGCAGAGGGGGGGTGGTGGGTGGGGAGAGAGTGGGGGGGGTGCCTCCTTCTCAGGCCCCTTATGCCCATTGCAGTCCTCCACCCACAGTTTTGCCTCCCTGCATCCAACCCTCCCCACTGCCCTATCCAACATGCCCCACCCTGCCCTGCAACCCCATTCACTGGGGCCTGCTGACCTGGGCCCAGTGAGATCCCGGACTTACCTGAGTTTTGGGCAGCCACGGCTCCTCTTCCTTCCGGACCTCCTGCAATACTGACAGTGGCCACCGATCCTGGTGTAAGGTGGAACTGCTGGCTTACGATTGGCCTGCAGCTCTTTGAGGCAGGACTTCCCCCTGGAGAAGGACAGAAGTGCCTCCTCGTGCTAGATAGAGGGCTGTCGCCCTAAAAATTGAAGCAGGGCAAGCTGGCCAAGTGCCCCAAAATTTATGCTGGGTTCGGGGAGCCCACTCTCAGTGTAAAATCCAGCCCCTTGAGCCAGATGGAAGGAGACAATGTATTTGCTAAATGCTTTCCATTCATAATGATCTGAGAAACAGAGTAAACACTAATGGAAATAATATAGTTTTCTTTGCTGATCGTAGATAATCTCGACGGGTCTTGTTAGTTGCATTGATAGCACACCCTTGCAGCTGTAGAGTTTGACAAGAATTACCTCCAGCTGCAGAGGCAGCAACAGTGGCATATCTGCTGAGATGAAACATCATGCTCAGTATGGTGAGAACTTTGATCCCTTTTAAACTCATGGGTTGGACTTGGCAAGCCTCATTTAAAAAAAATGACTGTGTCCTCAGTCACATATATGTTGAAGAGCAAGAACTTTTCTTACTGCAACAGTTAAGCCACACAATATTTCGCTGTCTAACTGATATCAATTCTCTACTATAATTAACAGGGAATATTATGGGAAGATTACAACAATGTTAAACTAAGTGTAAGAGATTTTGTCTACATGGTATTTAAGCTAAGTCGTTAAATAAGGCCGTGATGCATTATATACAGGAGGATCTCATTAATTACAACTGTGAGTAGAGTTTAACTTCACCTATCATCATGACTAGCTTTCATTTGTTTTCTTTTGCTCAATACTATCAGTGCCAGAAACTACATGAAGGCTCATTTTTATCCTTCGCCAATGTGGGAACAATGATTCAATGGTGATAATGTCCCTTATATTTGTCTGTCAAATATTGTTCTTGCCAATTTTGCAAAAGTATAATAACTTTAAACAGCTTCACACAGCTCCTTCAATTCTCAATTGGTTGGAACTTAACTCACCTGCAACAGGAATGACTCTAAGAGCTGCCTCACCTAAGGAAAATGAAAGTTTTGTTAAGGTCCACGGCCCTAAGCATCTTGCTGCACTGTCACACTGAAAGATAGGAGAACAGTTCTATTAACAGAATGTACCCTTTAGTTTTCATCAAGGCCTTTCACATGCCTCTTAATTAGCTTTTTTTTTGTTTTCTGTTACTGAAAAGCAAGAAAGGGAGAAGAAGCATAACCTTTCTTTTTATCTGTCATGGGATTTGGGTGTTGCTTGTAAGGCCAGCATCTGTTTCTCATTCCTAATTGCCCTTGAGCAAGCGGTGGTGAGCCATCTTCTTGAACTGCTGCAGTCTGTGTGATGTAGTTACACCCACAGTGCTGCAATACACCCACACTGTACACCCAGCAATGATGAAGGAAAGAGAAAGTATTTCAAGTGCAGTATGGTGTGGAGGGAAACATGCAGCTTTTGGTGTTCCTGTGCACTTGCTGCCCTTTTTCTTCGTGGTGTTCTGGATCATGGGTTTGAAAGATTCTGTCAAAGATTCTACCAATATTCTTTGAAATTATGCTCAAAGGCACAGAAAGTAACATGCTTGCTGTGGATTTCAGATGATGGGGATCTGGGCTATTGCCTGTGTTATGAGTACTGCTTTACTACAACTTGCTTGTGTTAGAAGATGATACAGTTAAAAAATTTAAACAGAATACTGATACGTATTGTGGCTGCTTTGCATTGATTTCTCATTTATGTAAACACATTGGGGTAGACCTTGACCTTGTGCAATAATCTTAAACAGGTGATTTTGAATTGGCATTCCAATTTACATCTCTTCCACTTTTTATTTCAATAAAATTCAATAGAAATAAAATTTGGGAGATGCGAAACAAGCTGCCAACTTGATATCAACCGCTTGTACTATTGCACAGAGTCGAGGCCTACCCACTTCTCACCAGCTGTGAAGAACTATATATTCCAGCAACAAATATACTTTGAACCAGACTTTTTTCCCGCAACTGTATGATTGAATTTGAAGAAAGTTGAAACATGATTTTGCGAAATGCTAATGTTAACCCTTCCAATGCGGTGAACACAATTGATTCATTTGGGGACTGCCATGTTCTGAGTTAAGGCATGAAAACACATCACATGACTTAATGCTATTACACTGAAGCTAGATCATTCATTCAAGTCATTGTCAAATCATTCATTTAACTTGGTGAACAAACTGACCTTTAAACTTTTTTCTTTCTGCACAAGAAACCTATTTTTAAAAACTTCCATCCATTTCCAAAATTAACTGTGAAAAAAAGGTAAGCAAAGGTTTAAAAGCTAAACATTAGGGCAGGAAAGGTTAGAAAAGATAGAATAGTTCAGAAAGATTAGATTAGGTAGAAACAAAGAAAAAGATTAAATAGGACAGATAAAGAATAGGAAATGGAGAAGAGCAGAATACTGATGATATGTTTAACAATGATTAGAATTGAATTTTAAATATTTGATTTTAAGTAATATTACAATGATAGCTACTCCAGAAATCCATGATCCTTGCCAAAAAGATATACTTCATGCAAATATTACATTTATGATTAATTTGGAAAATTGTCTGGCTATTCTGGATGAGCATAAGAATGATTTTTGTTTGTTAAAAAAGACAACCTTTAGAAATTAAGCACTTGCTGCTGACACAGCACGCTTAGATGTAAGACATCATTTGGTAGAAATAAATGATGTAGTCAGTCCTCAATTTAGCCTTTTTGCCAAGATTGTAATTTTACATTTATCACATTCTTGTGTGCAGCATTCCCAAAATATGCATTTTGTTTCTAACAAAATGGTGCCTCAGTGATTACCATTGCAAAATATTTTGTCGCTCCATATTAGTTCAATTGAAAAATCATGACAAATGAACCATGCGGACCTTTCTTTGGGTATTGCAGTTTTTCCTTCAATGATCCATATAGTGCCTGTGTAAAATTTGTAGATGTCAACAGGCCTCATAAATAATTCAGCATTTAGAAGACATCTTTTTAAGCAGCATCCATTTTCTTCAAATAAATTATAATTAACTTTTTTATAAAAGCTCGTTAATAGTAAATTAATGTCAGCTAATTGTCAATTCCAATGAATACTGAGTGCATTCGCTAAATTGGAGGTAAAAAAAAATTGCTTAAAATAATTAATTTTCCTTCTATTACAATCTTCCTTTGTTTTTATTCCATTGTTATCATTATGATCATTATTCTCATACCTCTCAAAGGGTCGAATGGCCTATTCCTGCCCCAAAGTCCTATACCCCAACATTACATCCGATGTGCTGCTTTCCAGCAGGTTCTGCGCGAGGCCAATAGGGACAGGTGCTTTATTACTTTAGAGAAGCTCAAAACTTTCAAATTCCTTACTTTCCCCATTCATCCCTTCTTTATATAATCCATAGGGTTAAGTTTTCAAAGCCAAGCTTAAATTTCATCTAAATAATGAATGATTTTGAAAAGGAAAAGGGGAGGGAATAACTTTCACTGCTCAGTGAGAGTGTTTAAATTTAAAACCATTGCAAATAGAACAAAGGGGATGGCTATATGTCTTTTTTTGTATGTAGTGGGATTGTTAGGACAATAGCCTCGCAGAAACAATGTTGGAAATAAAACCTCCATGATAGTTGTTAAAAGGGCAGTGGATAGATTTTCAAAAATGCAACATTTTAAAGAGCATGAGGAAAAGATAGAGGAATAGTAGTAAGTTGATGGCTCTTTCAGAGAACCGACAAAGGTGAAGTAAGCTGAATTGCCTCACTCAGTGCCGCCTATGCAGGCAATCTTAGCTTTCTACCCCAGCCCAGCATTATTCCTCTGCCTTCCTACTTTCATGCCAGCAACCCAGATTTGATCTCCTTTGGCTAAACCTATAGATCTCCTTTCTGAACTCTTGGCACACTCAATGAGGCACTTATCTCTGCCTCCTTCTGAAAAGCAACCACACCAGCTCCATCCATCATGCTCATTAATTTTCCCACCTAGTGTACCCTGGAGCTAACCTCTCAAATCCCCTCCCAAATTAACACTTTCCAAGATGCTACAGTAAGCAATGTCAGAGCCTATATTTTCTAGTGAGTACGAGCCTTGTATTCTGATCCCGGGGAAATTTGGCCCACTCATGTCCAGTCATAAAACTGAGTACAGATTCAATCCTTAAAGACCTGAAGCTCATTGTAAAGGGCGGGGAATGTGGTGGGGAAGGAGCAGTTGCATAATTCGAACTAGCACAGTGTGTAAACTCGGTTTCCATCACACATCCGGCAAAGAAACAGTGGCAGAGCAGAGGAAGAATTCCAAAGTATTGCCCCCCTCCCTCTTTGTTTAATATACAAAACATAATACCCACTGTTCAACAATTAATTATTTTAGTTTTATGCCATTCTACTTGATACAGTGCTTTTTTTAAATTCATTCATGGGATGTGGGTTTTGCTGGCTAAGCCAACATATATTGCCCATCTATAATTGCCCTTGTTCAAAAGACAGTTACAAGTTAACCACATTGCTCTAGAGTCTGGAGGCACATGTAGGCCAGACTAGGTAAGGACATTACTGAACCAGATGGGCTTTTATGACAATTGGCAATGGTTTCATGGTCATCACCATACTTTAACTGAATTTAAGTTTCACCATCTGTCATGGTGGGGTTTGAACCCAGATCCCTGCAGCATTACCCTGGGTCTCTGCGCTACTAGTCCAGTGACAATATCACTATACCACCGCCATCATTTGATAGTTGAGCTAATTGAACCATACAGCTATAGAAATTTACAACATAGAAGAAGTCATTCAACCTATCATGGCCGCACTGGCACTTTGCTGGACTACCTCAATTGCCCCGTGCTCTGATGTGTTTTCTTTTCTGTTTCAAAAAGCTATCCAATTTTCACGTAGAAGAACATTCAAACATGAATGGTGCTCTGGAGGACCACAGATCTAACTGGTTCAAGTATTGGATTACTGAGTCTCCAACAGAAGATCAATTCAATTTCAATTTCTCACCACCATATCAGCTTGGAATCAATTTGATTTCTAAAGAGAGCCTGCTTACCTGCACCCAAGGGAAGATACTGGTTAGGTGATCTTGAGACAAATGGCAAATGATGGGTTTAGCCATCACTGGGCAGACAGCAGGGAGCAGTCATTCTTCATTAAATGCAAAAATTTACAGCAATAATTCAGCATAAATTGTGCAAGTACATTTTTATGACCTCCAGGTAACAACATGGGTAGTTACAATGACTCACATGAATATACATTGACCATGGAAACTCTTTATATTCCAATAAAGGTATACATGGAACCCTGAAAATATGTGTGCATGTTGGTGTAACCAGCGAGTAAACACTTTTAAAGACAAAAGAAAAATACCTGAAAATTTGAAAGGAAAACAGAAAATACAGGGAAATGCTCAGCAGGTCTGGCAGCATCTGTAGAGAGAGAAACAAAGTTAATGTTTCAGGTCAGCAGAGCATTTTGTCACAACCACGCAAAACACATTTCCTTAACGTGGTCTGTGAGCATGTGTGTATGTAGCCCATTTTAAATGTATGAGTGGTTCAATTTAAAATTATACCAGCAGACAAGTTAAACAAGATAAAAGTTAGTTAATTATAAAAATTACACTTAAAGTTACTCAACAAAAAAGTGATGAAGTTATTAACTAAAGTATAGATACAAAGATTAAAAGCAGATAAAGATAAAAAGACATTTAAAGATGGGGTTTCAAATCAGTCTCAGTGAGGTATTGTTGTGGCCCCATTGCTTGAATTCCTTCTTTCTGAAGTGAAGGAGTTGAAACTTAAGGTTCGGTTTAGCAGCTGCGGTGGATTCTGCAGTCGACTTTTTGGATTTTGCCTTTTTTCAGGTGGACTCAGCAGGCTAAGTAAGTTTTTGGAGAGAAAGAGAGAGGGTCTCTTGTTTCCTCAACAGTTCTGCGGCTACGGCACTTGAAGATTTCCTGGACTACTTTGGCAGAACAGCAGTTGATCTCTTACACCTTCCTCTTTGAGTCTCGGTGGCTGAGAGAAAGCCTCTCTGATGTCTCTCAGAGCTCTTCTTGGGGGTTCCTGGCTGTTTCAGCTGAGAGCTGTGTGCTGCTATTGTCTCTCACACTGCCACACAAAAATAACGTCTTACACCCTCCTTTATATAATCCAAAAACACAAAAATGGCTGCTATGTTAATTTTCAAGGAGTCATTGCATCACTAAGCAAAGATATTAATTATGTTGTGATCCTTTAATGTCCTTTCTTGTCTCCTGTTTTCTCTCAGAAGTCAACGGGCTTTCACACCTTTTTAGAGGATATAATGGATACCCCTCAAGGAGTCTTTTGCAGTTTAATAACTCTTTGTAACCAGCTCTAGAGATGTGAGTCTAACAAGATTAGAATATACACAGAAAGGTGCCATGTTGTCTGTCCATACATCCAATTTGAAATAGGCTTTTGCTTAATGTAAAGATTTGAAAACAGAAATGTGTCTTTAAAACAGTTGTCCTTAAAATCTCTAATATCACAATTAAATATTCGTGACAATTTATTTACAATAACCATATAGGTAATTCCTTCCCTAACGTAATTCAATCCAAAAAGAGAAAAGACTGTACGAACTCAATCCATGACTAAGAGGAGATAGAAAAACCTTCTCTTGAAATATGTTGTCTTGTCCCAAATCTTTCTTGAAGCTCCAGGGGCTAAATATTATCGGAAACCATAGTCCCCATCCCCCTGGCTAAAAGTTTGGTTTGCAGGTGCCCGTCCACGATCCTGACGGTTGCTCGACAGCAACTTAACACTGGGAGTAGCGTTAATTGCCTTAAGTTGACAGTTCTGCTGCTTTTTCTGGAGGAACCCATCCGCTCTGTAGTCCCAGCAGTGTCGGCGAGGAGCGGTGACCACTGCTAGGACTACAAACCCCACCACGCCGAGGAGCACAGGTAAGCCTAGGGTTGGGGGTCTCAGCGAGGGGGTGAGTAGAGGAATTGAATAAGAGGCCGGGGGAGGGTTAAAGGGAGGGATGACCTTGAGGTGGGAGTGCCTCTGATGGGCCCAAGGGACCCACAAAAGGAGGTCCCCTTGCCCGACACCAACCTGGGCAGCTAAAGCTGCCGGGCTTCCCGGATAGCTTGGGTGCCTTCCTGCCGCACTAGTGGCAGTGGTTTGAGGGCCTTAAGTGGCCATTAATTGGCCACTTCAGGGCCTCAATAGCCTCAAGAACGGACGGGTACCCTGCCTCCCCCCCTCATCATAGAATATCAGACAAGTTGGGGGTGGGCGGGTATGCAGTGGGAAGGCTACCCGTTGGATTTTATGTGTCCTTATGCCTTCAAACCTGCCAACGTTGGAGTGTAAAATCCAGCCCATGTTTGACTTCCCCCAGTCAGATTTCTGCCACTGCCATAACACTGAAATACCAGTTACCAAAGTCACAAATCACATCCAGCGTGATTGTGATTATGGTAAACTATCTCTCCTCATCCTTTTCAATCTTTTTGCAGCCTTTGACATGATTGACCACACCATTCTCCTCGAACACCTCTCCTCCATCATCCAGTTGACTGGGCTTCCCCTTGCCTGGTTCCATCTCTATCTATTCAGTCATAGCCGGAGAATCACCTGCAATGGCTTCTCTTCCCATTCCCACACTGTACATCTGGAGTCCCCCAAGAATCTAACCTGGGCTCCGTCCTCCTTCTCATCTACCTGCTGCTTCTCAGCGACATTGTCTGAAACCATGTCAGGTTGCACATGTACGCTGATGACATCCAGTTCTAATTTAATGCCACCTCTCTTGACATTTGAAGGCCTCTGAGTTGTCATGCTGCTTGTCTGACATCCAGCACTGGATGATCAGAAATTTCCTCCAGCCAGGCATTGGGAAGACTGAAGCCATTGTCTTCAGTCCCTATCACAAACTCAATTCCTTATCCAACCCTCCCTCTCTGGACATTTTCTGAGGTTGAACCAAACTATATGCAACCTTCACACTCTATCTGACCCTGAGATGAGGCTCTGATCCCATACTGCTCGAGTACCAAGACCACCAACTCCTACATTGCCTGTCTCTGTCTCTGCCTACACTCAGGTGCTGATTAAACTCATATCCACACATTTGTTATTTCTAGACTTGACTACTTGGTCTCCTGACCAGCCTCCCATTTTCCACCCTACATAAACTTGAATTCATCTAAAATGCTTCTAACATATTGGCACACTTCTGTTCATCCATCACCCCTGCACTCGCTGACCTACATTGGCTCCCAGTCAAGCAATTCATCACTTTTAAAATTCTCATCCTTGTTTTCAAATTCCTCTGCGGTCTCATTCCTTCCTATCTCTGTAACTGCCTCCTGCCTACAACCCTTTGATATCTCTGCACTCTTCCAATTCTGACCTCTTTTGCATCCATGATTTTAATCACTCTGCCATAGGCCTTCTGCTGCCCATCGGGCCATAAGCTCTAGAATTCCCTCCCTAAACTTTCCCCCTCTCTACCTTTCTCTCCTCCTTAAAGACACTCCTTAAAGCCTGCCTGTTTGATCAAGCTTTTGATCATCCTGCATGGATGAGTGTCAAATTTTTGATAATACTCCTATGAAACAACTCAGGATTCTTTACTATATTAAAGGCACTATTAAATATGATTGTTATTATCATTGTTGTTTAACAGACTTGGTTAATAGGCTACCTCATAAACTGGCTTCAATGATTGGACAAGCAGAAAATGAATCCCAATATAAAAACATATAGGAGGGGTTTATACATTCTTTTGCTCTAACCATGCAAGTGATGTCTTAATTACATGAGAATGGCCCTGATTTTGCGATAGTAATGTCGTTGAAGTTATTAGCATTCACTGTCATTACTCCTCTGAAACTAACAGCAACTCTGGGGTCCACACATGAATAATGCAAAAATCCAGAAATTTCTCTTGGTGATTCTATGATTTTTCATAGTGTGCACCATACAAGTCCCCAAGACTGCATCACAGAAATCACTGAACTGATGAGAACTTTCACTTTTATGCTATTAGTCTTGCCATAAAAACACTTTAAAAAGTTACACTTAAGTGAATGAGGTGTAACTGGGTTTTGAACAATGTGCAAAGTTCATAATTAATGCTGAACAGTCTCAATGGCCTGAAAGATTAATTTAAATTTTGTGGAATTACAAAATTCTCCATTACGATAAAATAAAACACATTTTTAAAATGACATTTTTGCAAGTTTGTTCATAATATTTTATTTTTTATTTTAATTCACGTGTAAATCCTAATCATTGAATTTTTTCTCTGCAAAATTTTAATTAAAGGTGAAATCTTCAGTGTATTTTGTTGCCTGGTCGCTGTCTTGTCTTCTTACTCTGCTTGATGACGTTGCTATCGCAGGACACTTGGAGAACCATTTGACTTGGCACCAGAGACAAACTGACGTCAGGAAAGTGGAAATCCATACCACAAAGATCTTTGTGGGCTGTTTTCTTTCAGGTCAGCACTGAGTGCTGTCACTTCACTTCTAACCACAAAGTCCAGGCCAATGATCTTTCCTTATCGCTCCACTGGCAGTCTCAGGCAACAGAATAGGTTTTCTGTCCTGAACCCTGACACTGATTTCAACTGTTTGCAGTGTGCTAACAGGTTATTGCTGCCTTTATTAATTTAGTAATTGGACTGGTTGTCCCTCCCTCCTGTCTATCAATTGTGGGTCAATGCTAAGGAGCGTGGCTTCCGGTAGACAGAGGGCGCTAAGCGTAAGTTTATCTGCACCAAACTTACTACTACCTCAAGTTATTACAGTTGGCAATAAGGGTAAAACCGACTTACGCTGCATAGTTAACTCTGGTTGCTGTAACACAAAGTTGAGAAATACTTGCCAATCATGCTGTTGTTCGGGAGGATTGATCCGTACAATGCAGTTGCAGAGGATTGGAGTCACTCGAGAGGTTCGGTTTATATTTCATTCTGAATGAAATTACTGCTAAAGATAAACGTAGGGATATCCTGTTGTGTGTGTGTGGAAGCAAAACATATGTAATAGTCTTATCAGAAACCTGACTGCCCCAAATGCACCCAGCATTAAGTTGTACAGCAAGTTAGTCGTGCTTATGAAGTCACATTTTCAGCCAATATCTTCTGTAATTATGCAGCGCTTCAAGTTCAACACGAGAATTTGTGCTCCGGGTGGGTGAACCTCTTGCTACCTTTGTGGTGAACCTGGAACAGCTGACCGAGTATTGTGAGTTTGGGGATGCCTTGAATGATATGCTGTGGGACAGACTTGTATGTGGGGTAAACAACAATGCCATACAACTCCACTTGCTTGTTGAATCGGATGTTGATTTTAAGTGCGCTCTGGAACTTTCTCTCGCAATGGAGATTGGCACAAAAGATTCTCAGGGTTTGCAGCATGTAAATAATTGCACGGTGCACCACGTTGGGCAGAGGTCTGCTGCTGAGCATAGCACGAGGAGGGGCACAGCCGATTTTCAGCACGATTCCCTGTCTACCAAGCAACAAATCAGCAAGCCTAATAACAACGTGTCAGCTGACAAGGTATGCATTTGTTACAGATGTGGCAGGAATCACGGAGCAGGCATATGCAGATTTAGAGAGGCAGACTGTATCTATTGTCACAAGAAAAGGCACCTGGATATGCAGTGCAGAACAAAAAATAAACAATCAAAAAAGCGGAGAATGAATCTGCTTGAGTCAACTGGCACTGTAGAAGCTGATGCTGCTGATGCAAACTCTCTGTATCGGGTGACTGCTGTC
Organism: Cetorhinus maximus; assembly: GCF_964194155.1. NCBI lineage: Eukaryota > Metazoa > Chordata > Chondrichthyes > Lamniformes > Cetorhinidae > Cetorhinus > Cetorhinus maximus. Next base: position 194,858,538 of record NC_135879.1, read on the forward strand.
AAAATTGAGCCCACTGCAGTGACTGTGCAGGTGAATGGCAAGCAACTGCAGATGGAGTTGCTTCAGTTCCTGTTGTTGGGGAGCACACATTCAAAAGCCTCAGTGAAGGGATTCAGCCATTGACATTGGAGCGCAGGCCCACCAAACTGAGGACTGACACTGGAAAGCCCATTTATGTCAAAGGTATTGTTGCTATTCCAGTCTGCTACAAACAGCAGACAGCCCAGCTTCCTGTGGTGGTCATAAAGAGGGAGGGGCCCAGCCTTTTAGGCTGAGATTGGCTGCAAAAAATAAAACTAAACTGGTCAGAAATATTCCATTTGAAGTTCGCTAGAATTCCAGAGCTCTTGAAGAAAAATGGCACTGGTTCTCAAGATGAATTGGGAAAACTGAAGGGCATGCAATCTAAAATACACGTCGACCCCGATTCAACACCGCGCTTCTTCAAAGACAGGCCGGTGAAGTTTTACTCACTAATAGAAAAAGTGGAAGCAGAGTTCTGTAGGTTGGAAAACCTGGGAATATTCAGCCTGTCCAGTTTTCTGAGTGGGCCACACAGATTGTCCCAGTTGTCAAGCTAGGCCAAACCATACGTCTATGCAGTGACTACAAACTGACAGCCAACAGCACTGCAAAGTTAGACAAATACCCCATTTCTAAAATAGATGACTTGTATGCCAAGTTAGCAGGAGGCAAATCATACACAAAGCTAAACATGAATCATGCCTATTAACAGTTGGAATTGGACAGCACCTCAAGGGAATATGTGACAATCAATACTCACAAAGGCCTCTACCAGTACATCTGACTACCTTTTGGAGTTTCATCTGCATGTGCGATTTTTCAGCGAACCATGGAGAGTCTCCTGCAGGGACTTCCACGTGTGGTCATGTACTTAGGTGATGTCCTCATCACTGGACTGACTGAAGCTGAACATTTAGCCAACCTTGAGGAAGTCCCGAAAGGATATATGGAAGCAGCTGTGCATTTGAAGCAAGAAAAATGCACATTCCAGGCACCTGAGATGAACTACCTGGGTGACAAAGTGGACGTTATAGGGTTGCACCCTGTTGAAGACAAGGTTCAAACCATTAAAGATGCACCATCAGCCTCTAATGAGATAGAGCTTAAGCCTAGGGATGATAAATTATTACAGCTGTTTCTTACCTAACCTGTCCACTGTGCTTGCACCACTCCAACTGCTGCTGAGGAATCAACACTGCTGGTCATGGGGAAGAAACTGCTTCATTCAACATGCTTGATGTTACATTATGACCCAGCTAAAGAGCTAGTGCTGACGTGTGATGCTTCTCCCTATGGCGTAGGAGCCGGACTGTCACATCAAATGGAGGACGGGTCAGAGAGGCCCATCGGCTATGTTTCAAGAACACTCTCCCAGGCTGAAAAGGGCTATTCCCAGCTGGAGAAAGGAGGACTGTCGGTTGTGTTTGGTATCAAGAAGCTTCACCAATATCTGCCGGGCGACATTTTGCAATTGTGTCTGAGCATAATCTGCTGACAGGTTTGGTCAACGGAGACAAAGCTATTTCACCTATAGCTTCAGTGAGAATCCAGCGTTGGGCCCTTACACCATCGGTTTTCATGCACTGCCCTGGCTCACATATTGCCAATGCAGACGCACTCAGTCACCTTCCATTACCTGGCAGTCCTGCTAACACAAGAGTTAATGTTGTTGTTAATTTTTAAAAATTCATCACCTGTATGTGCTAAACAGATAAAGGATTGGACGAGCATGGACCCAGTACAGTCAAAAGTCAAAGACTTTGTTTTACAGGGCTGGCCAAGTACACTTGTGTATGATGACCTGTGTCCATTTTATTTCAAAAACACTGAGCTGAGTTGTCAGGATGGAATCTTGCTGTGGGGTTCCAGAGTTGTAATCCCTTCCCAGGGCAGAGAGTAACTCCTGGCAAAGCTCCACAGCTCACACCCAGGCACATCAAGGATGAAGATGTAGGCATGGAGTTATGTCTGGTGGCCAGGAATAGATAGTGATATCAAAAACATGGTTAAACAATGTTCCAATTACCAGCAAGACCAGAAGATGCCTGTTTCAGCTCCACTTCACCCATGGCCAGACTGCATTTTGACTATGTGGCACCATGTTCTTGTTGCTCATCGATGCATATTCAAAGTGGCTTGATGCCTATGAGGTAAAAACACCAACTTCAGCTGAAACTATTGAGAAGCTGCATCACTCCTTTAGTATACATGATTTTCCTGAGATTCTTGTCTCTGACAATGGAACAGCTTTTGCCAGCTTTGAATTTCAGAGGTTCACAGACATGAACAGTATTTGGCAAATAAAGACTGCTCCCTGGCATCCTTCGTCAAATGGTCTTGCCGAAAGAGCTGTCCAGACCTTTAAAGCCGATATGAAGAAGTTGTCTGAGGTACTTTGGAGTCTTGTCTTTCCAAATTCCTTCTGAGTTACCACACAACATGACAGACTACGACAGGCTCCACGCTGTCAGAGCTGCAGCTGAAGCGCCGCTTGCACATGTGCTTGGATTTGGTGTTTCCCAATTTGGATGGGAAGGTAAGACAGAAATAAACTATTCAGAAACTGAACCACGACCTACACAGAAGCGTTTGTACATTCAAAGTAGGCGACCCTGTGTACATCTGTAACTTTGGAAGTGGACCGTGCTGGACTCCAGGAGACATCATTTCAGAAACAGTTCTATTATCATTTCAAGTTCAAGTTGAGAACAGAGCAGTGCGCAAACATGTGGATCACATTCGAGCAAGAGAAACATCTCAACAAATGCGGGATCAACCTGTGATTGATGTTTCACTGCCAACTCCTGAAGTGTGTGGTCCCTCTAGAGCTGCTATTCCTGACACATCCAAAGAGCTGTTGAATATAGAACCACCCAATTCCTGTGATGCCTCTATTTGTGCAGCTCAAGACTCCATTGTTCCTGTATTGCTCTGACTGCCCCCGCAGAGCACCTCAGAGACTTAATTTGTAGTCATAGCATGGAAGTGATTGCCAAAGGAAGTTAAAGACAAGAGAACAATATTTTATTAGTTTTCAGACATATTGTTGTAGTAAACATATAAGGAGCTTAAGGGGGAGGAAATCTAATAATTGGATTGGTTGCCCCTCCCTCCTATCTGTCAACCGTGGACTGGCATTAGGGGCTTGGCTTTCGGTAAACAGAGGGCATCGAGCATGTAAGCATTGTAACATGTGTCCTCAATTAAAGTTGTTTTTCTGCACCAAACTTGCTCCTACCTCATGTTATTACAATAAACAAAATTAGTTATTTTGTTGTTTACTGTGTGCAACTGTTTCAAAGCTGCCCAACACCACAGATTTTGCACAGTTCCAGTGTAGACAGCTCCTTAGTATAGGTGTAAATTAATGCCAAATTGTAAACGCAATAAGAGAATATTGATACACATTCATACATCAGGGATATTAGCATGGCCTTCCCACCTCAAAGTTTCACCATCATCTGTTTAATGAAAAATTGCCTTCAGCATGGCAAAAGAGCTAGAGCAGCTACCTATACATTTAATAGGTAAGAAATGAGTGAACGTTTAGAGTGCGAAACTCGCTGCCACAAGGAGTAGCTGAGGACAATAACATAGATGCATGAAAAGGCCATTTCGATAAATATATTATAGAGAAAGGAATTGAGGTATCTGTTGAAAGGGTTAGATGCAGAAGGGTGGGAGGATGTTCATGTGAAGCAAAGGCACCATCATGGACCTGTTAGACTGAATGGCGTACTTCTCTGCTGCATGTGCTGTATAATACTATGCACCTAATGATGTGCCACTTACCTTAATGTTCTAGACGTGCAAGTCATCTACCCTGCACACTCACCAACAATGGTTTAATCCAGGTCCTCGGCATATTCCCTGCGAGGCTGATTCCTGCTCCGGGATGCTGAGTGACAGGCCAGCGAAACCATATAGTGACAGTATTCAGCAACATTACCTACCATGTTCTAATTTGCAAGTGAACGATTAGGTCTATTAGCCTTCTCTTCTCAGAAAGCCATTCATTTATTTTTCCCAGAGGTTTAGTTCTTGGCCATTTTATAATGATTCATTATATTACAATCTTAACATTTGCTTTCCACAGCAATTTGCAATATTACCTTTCTTATACACTTGGCATTTCCAATCTATCTCTGTAATACAATTACATAGAATGAAAACAGCCCATTCTTTTTGCAGTTCTACGATATCACATAGGCATAATTTTTTTCTTAAAAAATGTGATTCAAATGTTTTCCTAACTGTCAAAATAAAGTTCAAAGTTGGAAAACAGAGCAATAAAAGGGAAATAATGTGACCCATTAAATATACTGAAATGGCAATGGCAGCTGTAAATTCACACAGAAATTTAAAATGTTAAGCTGTTAGATTTGAGATTGATTTAAATATCAAAGTTAAGTAACTTGTCCCAGCCAGTGAATACAGTTTACTGGGAAGGTATGATCACAACTCAATTCACACTGGTGAGACTGAGAATGACAATTTGCATGTATGAGTTTTCATGTAATATTTGACAGCCTTATCAAAATGCTCCAGAAACTATTTAAAGACCTGTTAATATAGAATTGTCAAATGAGGGGAATGTGTTTTTGTTTAACAGACATAACAATTTTCTGAACACATATCAGGTGCAAATTCACAGCTCCACCAAAAGTGTCACCATAAGTACTATCTATACATCTTCAGGCTGCTATCTCGATTACATTCTGTCCAGCTCCCTGGGTATCAATAATATATTGCCATTTCAAATGGGTACCAAGTGTACACAGTCTGGCCGATAATAGTTTAGGAGTAAAATTTAGTGTTGGTTATACTGTTGTATAAACACTTACCATGTTTGCATCCTTTCCTTGAACCTGCATTGAGACAGTGGAGAGGAGAGTTTTTGGAGATAAACCCATTAAATGCCTTTTCATGAAAGTAGTTAGGAAAGCTGTACTCTTAACCTCAACTATTGTACACCTCCTTACTGTCATCAATCCTTTATTCAATGATGTGCAGAATAAGATCAACTTTGGAAATCTGAAATAAAGGCAGAAAATACTAGAACTGAGCAGCTCGTCCATCAGTACGTCAAAGAGAAAAGTAAGTTCATACTTGGGCGAGGTCCATGATTGGCACTGGTGTGGGCACACGGGAGAAGCCTGTGATAAAACCAAGAAAGGATAGGGGAGGATAATTAGAGGTCAAGAAATCAGATCTTCATATCAACTTTGCAATATTAGTAGTAGATTTTAGCTGTAAAATTATATGTTTTGAAGTCATTCAAAAATAATTTGTCATTTGTCACATTGCCTGTCATCCATTAATGGAGGAGCAGAAATGGCTTCACCTAAATATCGGGAAGAAGTGAAGCCATTGTCATCAGCTGCCGCCAGAAACTCAATTTTACTTAACACTGACTTCAATGCAGACTCTCATACAGGCAACCAATCCTAATCCCTCAGTTTTCCACTGAGGGTTAAATTATATTTGCCCTCATGACAGCATATGTCTTGATTTTAACACAATGAGGCTCCTGAGATTTTGCATTTAGGGTGTTATTATGAATGGGCTGAAAATTGGGAGTGTTTGGAATAACTGCCCTCCATGCAATTCTCCAATCTGCATTTCTATCACCACCATCAATGGAGCCTCTCAATTTTTGGGCTTTTATCTCATTTTCCTCCTGATATTCTTACTTCTGAATAGTTTCATTGCGGGTGGGAGCGGAGAATCCAGCAGCAGGCAAAATGTTGGAAATCCACCAGCATAAAAACAGTTTGCAATTTACCCGATGGCGGATTAATCGTGGGTTGGTTATCCTGCCGACTAGCGGCGTCAATGCCATTTGCATTCAATAATGTCTCATGAATACTCATTAAAAAGCTGCTCCCCAGACTCTTGTCAAGCCTTCCAATCTTGCATCACGCCAGCGAGAAATTACGTTGGCCTCAAAGCCGTTTGAAAGGGGTTGGCGTGCACAACTCGGACCTCAGTTCGCTCGTAACTTTGAAGTGAGTGCAACATACATAGCCTGCCTGCCAAAGCGCTGCACTGGTCTTGTTGCAATGAACGTCACTCTGCTGAAGCTGCAGGGTTGGTCTGCTCCTGATCTTTTCCTACATTATCCCGAGGAACACCACTGTGCTGTGGTACTCATGTAGGACTCCACTTTCAGACAGTGACCCGTACTGCGGCTGGGGTTGGGGAGTGCAGGGGCAGAATTTTATGACAGTGGGATTTTACGTTCCTGCTGAAGTCAATGGGGTTTATAACGGCTCGTCACATTTTATAGACCCGTCCCCACCGAAACGGGGCCGTAAAATACTGCCCCATGGGTCTGCTACTCCTAGCGGCTGAGGCCATTGTCCATAAGGACATCACTGTGCAGTGGTAGTCAGGCAGAACTCCACTTTCAATAACTAGCACTTCAACCGGGGGCATCCACTCATTGACCATTGTCATGAATGTATATAATATTTTGGAAAATATTTTTATTTTAAAATAGAAGCATACTCTGTGGGTGTGTCTTAATTGGATTAAAGTCAGCCAGTCTGGGTGCTTTGATGGGTACTAGTTTTGAGATGGAAGAGAGATAGCATGCATTTCTGTTTTTTGAATAGAGCATTCAAGAAATGGGGTGAAAACTTGACGCCTTTCTAACAGCTACCAAGCAATATGTTTATATTACTAATAAAATTGGTACTATGAATGGGGTTTCATTGTTAAAAGGTAAAGTTCAAAGAGACTGGTGAGACATTGAGAATTTGAATTCAATCAGTGGTGCTAGGTATAACTTCAGTAGTTTTCGGGTGTGCAGGGCAGAGGCAAAGTAAGATCAAAAGGCAGCTGTAAGCCTCCAATTGGTTCCACAGTGAAAAGAACCTCATTTTGAATTTGTAAGGTGAAAATGCTTTGCCTGGTGTTTGGTTATGGTTGCTGTTGCCTTAATGGAGATTATCTTGGGAATTTGTTAAAAGTTATGGTATTAGTAATTTGTAGCCATATGTACATATATTTTAACCTTTGTGAATTAAAAAAATATCCCATTTAGTTTAATGTAAAACCTTGAGATCTAGTAGCCTGATTCCTGAGTTTAGGGTCGCATCTCAAACATAACATTTAAAATTATTTGTTATGACAGTTGTTTAAAGTTTCCCTCTGAGGTTTTTTAAATAACTCCACTTTACCAACTGCATTGGTCATAACACCATGAGCAACTGATTGGTTATTAACATGCCACATCAGAAATTGGAGCACAGAGCTAGGTTGGGTCACACATCTCAATGAAACCTGAGCATCCCACACAGGGCTCAAGGTGTTACAAATCTGCAATGCCATCTTGGCCACCTTGATCTGTATACTTATGTCTCAGGGACAAGGTGGCATCATACACCATGCAAGGAGGTCACGAAAAGCTATGGACACTTACATGTCTCCAAAGGTGTCATCTTCTGAGCTTCACTTTCTTGCCCCTTGAATTATTAATGTCTTCAGTATTTATTTTCAGAGAGAAGGCAAAATCAGATATGGATACAGGGCTCACTGCTGCCTTTGTCAGGGTCTTTGATGCAATGGAGGAGGCAAAGGAGGGAGAGTCGAGGCCATGTGCAGCTCCAGCAGGAGGCCAGACCTGATGGATGTGGTCAAGCGGAGCCAGAGCATGAACAGGAGGGTCAGAAGGAGAGACCCAAGCAATGGAGATGAATTTTCAGACTTGGGGTTTATCGTAGAAGAGTCTCCTATTTACAAATGAGTGAGAGGGAATGCCATGCACAACTGCACTTGTCGCAATCTCTGGTACATCACATATGCCACATTATTTTTGAAGACCTGATGCCATGTGGAGTTAGAGGTATCCCCTGCCAGTGGCTTTGAAGGTGACCGCAACGCACAATCTCTCAGTCTGCAACACATCGCTGTGTAAAGGATGTCAGATGCCCTTTACAGGAAGGCCCATCATTATGTCAAGTTTGGTCTGGACGAAGATAGCCAGGCTGTGAGATTCACCAGCTTTGCCACCATCTCAGGCTTCCCAAGAGTGCAGGGTGCAATAGACTGCACCCATGTGGCTATACGGGCTCCATGGCAGCAGGCCCTAATGTTTATAAACCATAAGGACTATCATTCCATCAATGTACAACTGGTGTGTGATCACTGGAAGCGCATACTGCACATTTGTACACAATACCCTGGGAGCTGCCATGACTTCTACATCCTTAATCACTTCCAGATGCCTGAGATTTTCGAGGGGCTATTACATCTGCAAGGATTGCTGCCTGGGGATAAGGGGTACCCACTGAAATGCTGGCTGATGACACCAGCGTATCACCTTCAGAGTCCATCTGAGGAGAGGTACAATGCTGCTGACAGCTCCACACGCTTCTTTATAGAACAGACCATAGCGTTTCTGAAGATGTGTTTCAGCTGCTTGGACCGCTCAGATAGCTCACTCCAATACACTCCCGATAGGGTTTCCCGCATCATCGCTGTGTGTTGCACCTTTCACAATCTGGCAATGCAAAGGTATGACCCCCTGCCAGAGGATGATCTGGAGGCGGATGAGAGCTCATCGGGGGATGAAGATCTGCAGGCCCAAGAACCTCAGGAGGCTGCTGTGGGTCAGTATGAGCACAATCATACCATGAAGGAAGGAAGATGTGAGAGACATGCCTGGGATATGTTAATTGCTGACAGGTTCCAGGAAGAGTAAAGTTAAGTGAGGGAATATGGCCACATCTTTCCTAACCCTCAATGCCCTTTTCTTTCATCTCAAGGGATGTCCACCCACTTGCAGCGAGAACGGGTCCCACATTCACACATGCACGTTTAACATCATGAATCACCAGGCCATGATCCTTGCTTTGGTCCGTGGGGCCCTGTGAGTGAGCTCACTCTGGGAACTGAGAGCCCACTTAGGAACAAGAGTGATACGAGAGAAGACTCAAACCTTTCGCCACCATCTAATGACGCAAATGCTGCTGCGACTGAGATGTGGACAAGCCTAGGGATCTCCTCCTCCCGTGCATGACTTGTCTTCTGCCATTACCACTGAGGAGACACAAATGCCGCTAGAATTTCAACACAGATGAGCTGCTCTAACTCAGTGGTGTTCCTTGAGGAAGAAGGGTTAGAAATGCATCACACACTTCAAATAAAGATTTAAACACATCTCCCTGACATCACACAAGGGTAAGGAGACTAGTTCTACTGAGGCTGATATCACAGGAAAGTGAATCTCACAGTGGGACACCATCACTGAGTGGGAGAAAGGCTAAACCTCGAAATAAGAGGATTCCAATGTACAAAATCACAATGCCATCATTTGCCTAAAGCATTCACATAACCACCAAATGTATTCACAAAAGTGCAATTTAGTTACATGTCTAGGACATCCGTGACCCAAAGGTGACATCAATTTTTCTTAACTTTCCTGACTCTACTGCTACACCTGGGTGCAGCCCCGACATCAGCAGTAGAGCTGGAGGCAGCCCACTGACTGCTGGGTCCTGATGTCTGCAATGACCTTGGCTGATGTCTTCTGGTGGCCCGAGGCCTGGAGGGCCCCAGCCTGATAAGGGTCACCTGCTCAGGGCAGAAGCACCCTCGGCAGCCTGAGAAGCTGGTGTGGATGGGATCACAGGCAGAGGGGGACTGTGAGTGGACGCACACCCTTGGAGTGTCCTGAGAGGAAGTCCCCGGGATGTCCGGTTGACACATCCTCCTGTGGGTGACCAAGGGCCCCGTCCTGACTCCTGCAGGAGATGGTGCGTCTGGAGGGAGGTCAAGATACCTCGTCCCCATGTCACCTACATCTTGATGATGCCCACCAAGGTGTGTGGTCATGGAGTGCAGGACCGAGCTCAAATCCAGCAAGTCTTGCTGGACCAAGGTCTCCATGGTGGTTGCCAGCCTTCCCATGGTGACCTCGAGGTGCTCGCATATTGGAGCCACAACATCAGACAGAACATGGACGGACTCCTTCATCATTCACTGTAGTCTGCTGAGTGACTGTCGAATCTCTGCCTGATGTTCCGCAGCCTATCGTTGCATCTCCAGCATTGATCTGGCGGCCACTTCCAGAGACTCATCATTTGATTCGGACTGAGTGGGTGGCTGGTCTCCAGCCACCTCTGAGTGCCAGAGGCCTAGGCTGTCCCAGTCTCTGACTGCTGCAGTGATGTGTCACTGAGGTGTTCCCCAGAAAGTGAGCCTGAGCCTAATCTACAGCTGTGCACCACCAACGAGTGCATCTCTGAACTGGTGGAGGGTGCGTGTGAGTGTCGTGATGGTTCTTCCAGAGCTTCCTCTTTGGACACGGTCTAGGGGCTCAGACTGGTGCTTGACTGGGCCTCGATCTGCTAGTGCCTAGAAAATAGAAAAATAGAGTTTCAGTTAATGAACATGAGCTAGATAAGACTGCATGTCAGTCACTGTGATTGTTAGGATTTGATGAAGTGACGGAGCTGTCATCTGTACTAGGTTGCTGGGAGAGACCGATCTCTCCTTCTCCACAGGTGCAATTCCTGTCCTCCCCAAATAGCTCAGCTGCAGCCTCCTCAAACTCAGTGAGGGCAATGATCTTGACTGTCCCTTCCTCAGTCTGCAGTCTTCCGTACCTGTTGTGCGCCAATTTGGCCTGTATGAAGAAGAAAGAAAGGCATGTGATGAGAAGTGATGGAGCAGAGGTTGGGTCCCCTGTGTGTGGTGAGCCCTCCCCAGAAGGGCCAGAGGATGGAGTGTGAGCAACATGGTAGATGGGATGGTGGTGATGTGAAAGTCCCAGTGAGAGAATGAGTGTTGATATGTGTCCCCCGTTAATGGTTGCATGAAATCCCTGAAGTGAGTAGCCATTTGAGTGCACGATGCCATGATGAGAGTTTAATATTGGAGGGAGATGAAGGATGACTTCCCCTGGCAGAATGGATGAGATCATTCATCCTCTTCCTGCAATGGATGGCATTTCAGGTGCGGTTTGCCAGCCCCGCTGACCTACTCTGCGATGGCATCCCAAGCGGCCGATATGAGGCTGTTGTGCTTCCTGGAGCCGTCCCTGGGGTACAGGACATGCCTGTGCACCCGCACACCTCTGATCAAGGGTGAAATGGGCTGCTGCCTTCTTCTTGAGGCTTTCGGCTTTCTTCTTGTGGTTGGAAAACCTTTCTGTGTCCTGAAGATAAGTGAGCTGGAGGGAGTGAGATGCATGTGTTGGACTAGCGTTTAAATGTGGCGCCTGGATCTTCGACCCTGCCAGCTGATGGAGGGCAGATCAGCTCCTGGCCTGCCAGGTGTTTCGGCCGGATACTAGCCTGTGCATAATTAATGAGCTTCTAAGCACGGAATCGGGTGCCAGTTCCTGCCATCCTGGTCGGTGGGGTGGGCACCACCAAAACCTCCCGCCACCGCATTTAGTCTCATAAATGGAAAATCCCACCCTTTGAGTCTTCTTTTCATTCACATACTGTGCGTTCCTTCCATCTGACTCACTCTTTGTCAATGCGTTGATTTTTCAAATGCTTAATTGTGATGACCTTTGACTAGAGCATATGTTACCTTGGTGAATGTATGTAATTTGCTCAAGTTGAACAACTTACCAGAAATGTGGAAGTGAACAGGCAAAGCTGTGGTAAAACTACTGAAGGCACCATTGAGGATGACGACAAGAATTAAAATTAACAAGTTCAGAGTAATCTTCCTAGCCTGCTTTATGTTCTTTGAAAATAAAAGGATCTCAGCCAACAATTCCATCCATACCATCTCTGCCAAGGCAGTTATTGAGTGAGATGTATTTATCTGGGCATCCGAAATTTATTGCAAAGTGATAGAAATAAAGCTAGGGGGGTTATTTTGGCCAAAGGGTGAAAATGGGTAGTATATGAGTGCAATGCTAATAAGACTAACCTGTTTGAAAGCCTTGTGCTCGCCTCACTGTACGGGCACTGGTGTTGATGTGCCATGTGTACACCAGCAACATACTAAGCAGCTAGATCATGATGTCAGTTTGTAACACTGATTTGGTGCACAATCTGCCATTTTGGACCTTGCAGGTTCTGTCAACCCTCTCTTAATCACTCCTACAAAGAACCCTGCCCACCCCCATCCACCCCCCCCCCCTCCACCCCACCCCCTACCACCAACACCACAAACCCCTCACAAACATGCTATTTAAAGTGTTCACCATGGGTCTTCTGGCTGAGGTGCTTATGACCTTCATTTGCTGGTGCAGGGTTGGTGGAAATACTGTGTTGAGTTCTGCTGGAGAAGGTTGGCAAAGTTTCAGAATTAACAACAGAGTGGTGCTGGCTTTGACAAAGACGTCAGATGCGATGGAAGGCCATTTGGATAAAACTTGCATTCGTTAATGAGAGCAATATTTGCAGGCCCTCTTGGATTGTAATATGGCAGGGAAATGGTGATCAGGCAGAAAAGAGGGTGACTCTTCCCAGGGGAAGAAAGACTGAAAAGATCACATGACACGATTTCAAGTTTTAGGAATTTTCTGTAACTAATAAACTAAAAACAACATTGTCTAAACACTAAGATAAAGGCAAAATACTGTGGATGCTGGAAACCTGAAACATAAACAAAAATGACTATAAGGTAAGCTAAGTTTATTAAGTTTTGGAAGGTAGACCTTGTGCACCTGGCAGAGTAGTTGTTGCTCTGGGCCCAGCAAAAGATCCTTTGCCTGTGGAGATGTGTCCTCTATCTCTCAACCAGCGTCAGCTCTATAATGCCACTTTCTCCACCCATTCAAGTCTTTACCTTTATGCCCTAGCCTGTTGTTTGGTTCTCCATCAGTGTCCGGCTGCTGCCTCTATTCCCATTCCTGCCTACTTCGATTTTGTGTAAGCAACAGCCATCCAAAATTATAACGAAGCTTTGCTGTGTCGTCTTTTAACTCCCCACACTCTGCTTCTGCTGCAATATAAAATTGACCTTGGTAAATTTGCATACCAACCATTAATTTCCTTACTAATGTGGTTAAAAAAAAAGGGAACTGTGCCCAATGTAGGAAAAAATCAGTAATTCATCCCCAGCATCCTCAGGCAATCAAGCAAACTCCAGGGGACTGCAGCAGTGAATGACAAAAGGGATTTTAAATGGAAATCTGTGTTCCTTTCCCCATCACTAACATCCCTGATCTTGACGAATACATTTTTTCCAAAGTGCAATTATATTTATATTTTCACAATGTGAAACCTGTAAAGCTGTTCAATCCAGCCTCCCGGCTGAAGGTGGGTGCACACTTGAGCTGTTTCCAAGGGGAAGATGGGTGAGAAAAAAATAGAAAGAACATTATTTAAGAAATAAAATATTTTGCTTCTTTCCTGTTACATCTGCCATCGTAGGCATAGAGCATGAAAATGATAGATTTTTTTTACAGCTTACCACATGATTAAGTCAAACAGCATTCCAGAAGTATCCGCATGACTTTTTGGCAAGACGAAGAACATCAGTTCCGATGAAAGGTCATTGACCTGAAACATTTCTGTCTGCAGATGGCCCCTGACCTGCTGAGTTTTTCCAACTATTTTTGCTCATATTTCAGATTTCCAGCATCTGCAGCATGTTGCCTTTGCGTTATTGGCAACAATTTCTTTCAATCAATTGACAATTCTTCCCAAAAGCTTCCAGCGTAGAAAATTTCATTGCCAAGATAAATTAATTCAAGCATCATTATTTTATAGACAATGTATAAGTACGTGTCATTAACAATTAATGTTCATGAAGAATTGAACTAAAAGATGCAGCAGCAAGTTACTTTTTTCAGGGAATTTAACTCTATTCCGGTAGTTTTTTTATATTACAATCTAGAAGTAGACCAATATTTTGTAATAAAAAATGTATCTGCCCTGACATCTCAAATGTTGCTAATCTGTGAGTAGCTGAGACACAATATAGCAAGAAAGTCCTAGGGTCAATTCAAATGACTTGTGGTTAATTAATCTCAGCCTGGGTGACATTATGGATATTGCAGCTGGCTCAGCGCTCCTGGGTTAAGAGGGACAAAACTATGCAGGATTATTATTCCTCGCTGTTTTCCGGGGCCCGTTGCTGGAAAATATATGTGAAAGTACAATTGGATTCTGAGCTATGAGTGGATACTGAACATTGCAAGGGAAGTCTCATTTTGGCAGAAGTCTGCTTTGTGAGAATAAAGGAGACTTTTGCTGAACTTCTGCCAAAGTTGTGACAGCAGAATGGGAGAAATCCAAGAAGATTTCCAGTATTGTCACCTAAGGATAGATTTTGGGCCTAAAAGTCAAATTGATGAGAGTGAGAGAATAGGATGTGAGTTTTTTGAAGAGAAAGGTGATAACAATGGACTTGAAGAAGTTAGGTACAGTGTCAGATGATGAAAACAGGTGAACAATATTGGAGATGAAGCTGCATAGCCAAGAGTTGGGAAATGAGGGGATCAAAGAATTAGATGAAGTTATGATCAATATGTGTATACAGGGGCTGAGGGGGAAATGGGAAAAAACTGCAGAGAATGAGAAAGAGGATGGATTATTTGGATGTGGAACAGAAGGTAGAGCTAGGAATCAAAGGTGGGAGAGGTAATGATATGAGGGAACTTAATTTGAACGCATAGGCCTGGATTTTCGCCATGATGGAGAGCCTCTTTGTCGTGGAGAAAATCCTGGAAATGGCCGAAATTTCTAAATCCCGCCCCCGAAAACAGCATTTCCCATCTTTGTTGGGGCAGGGCTGGAGTCAGGCCTGGGTTTACACATGCATGATTCGTGGAGGCAGCTGGAAATTTAAATCATCAGCTGCCTCCACTGAAGTGGGACCTGGAGTAGATTAGAATAGGTAAGGGGAGATCTGAACTTGGTGGATTCTTATGGATAGGCAAGATACCCCTTTAGAGAGGTAATGCACCCCTATAGATAGGGTTCTGGGACACCTTTGGGAGAGGTAAGGCACTCTTAGGGAGAGGTAAGGAAAAGTGAATATGGTTATACTCTTTTTACGCACAAACTCATAGGAACTGTCAAGCTGCCCAGGAACTAACCGGCTGACCAGGAGATGTCCAACTGTCCAGGAGATTTCCAACTGTTCAGGAGATTTCCAACTGTCCAAGAACTGACCAGCTGTCTAGGAAATGTCCAGCTGCATAGGAACTGTCCAGCTGTCAAAGAGATAGGTTTGAGATATCCAGCTGCCCAGAAAATGTCCAGCTATCTAGGAACTGTCAAGGAAATGTTAAGGAGTGGCCAGCTGCAAAATCTGGCAAAGCTATCCAGGAAGTATCAAACTTGCCAAGTCTATTAAAGCTATCCAGAAAGTGTCAAAGCTGTCAAGGAACTGTCCAAGGGTACTAGGTAAGTTGGCTTGGAAGGGCTAAGGGAAAACGGTGGTGGGGGCATGGATTGGCACTAATATGGCTTAGGGGGTATGGGGGCAATGGGGATGGGTAGAGGTCCATGGGAGTTTGTTAACGGGTTAATTAGTTGCCATAGGAGTGTGGGGACCATGGAGAGTGTTGGATGGGAGGAATGTGTTGGCAAATGATGGCATGGATTGAGCAATGGGAGTGTATGGGGGCTGATGAGTGAGTTCAGGAGAGGTGTTTTTTGTTCTATTGTTATTTTCTATTTATTTAAACATAGTGCCGGGGCACAGCGGCCTTGCACCCAGCCCACCTTTGCGCCTGGCAGCCTACAGATTCGCTTCGAGTTTGACCCCCTGGACTACTGTTTCAGCCCACCCCTGGCTCCCAACCAAAAAGCCCACCTGCGGGTGGCCATTTTTAAAGGTCAGGTTCATTGTGCCAAGAAATCACCTGACTCTGCAACCCAACCTGGAGATGAAAATCTAGGCCATAAATTACATTTTCATGTTTTGAGTCTGAGTTAAAGATCGGAAGATGGAGGGAAGAAGTTTGGGATCTGTGAAGGATATAGAAGTTTAGATTTAATTTTGGTCTCCAGAATGATCCTGGATTGGTAAGCAGTTTTGGCCAAAGAGTGGGAGTAACAGCCTGCATGAGATGGTTTTGCCAGGTCTGTTGGTGGATAACTTGACAAAATAATCATCAAGTTTACTTAAGCTGGGAGTTCTTCGGTTAAACACTTCAGGAAGATGTACCAGAAAGAATATTGGAGATGAGAGATAGGGTATAATAGAATCATAGAATAATGCAGAACACAAAGAAGCCATACAGCCTATTGTACCTGTGCCAGCTGTTTGAAAGAGCTATCTAGTGAGTCCTATTCACCTGTTCTTTTTACAAAGCTTTACAAATTTTGCCTTACAAATGTTTATTCAATTATATTTTTTAAAAGTTACTCGCAAATCTGCTTTCACCATCTTTTCAGGAATTGCATTCCAGATCATAACAATTCGCTGCATAAATTTTCTTTACCTCATGTTGCCTCTGGCTCTTTTGCCAATAGCTTTCAATCTGTGTTCTTCCATCAGATTGGAAATTGGCAAATATAACCCCTCTATTCAAGAAGGGAGGGAGGCAGAAAGCAGGAAACTATAGACCAGTTAACTTGACGTCTGTCATGGGGAGGTTAATAGAATTGATCATTAAGGAGGCTATAGCTGCACACTTAGAAGAGCTCAAGGCAATCGGGAAGAGTCAGCATGGTTTTGTGAAAGGAAAATTATGTTTAACTAACTTATTGGAGTTTTTTGTAGGAGTAACGTGCGCAGTGGGTACAGGGGAACCTGTAGACATGCTGTACTTGGATTCCCAGAAGGCATTTGATAAGGTGCCACATCAAAGATTATTAGGAAAATAAAAGTGCATGGTGTAGGGGGTAACATATTAGCATGGATAGAAGATTGGCTGGCTGGCAAAAGGCAGAGAATATGCATACATAGGTCTTTTTCTGATTAGCAGGATGTGACAAGTGGAATCCCACAGGGGTCTGCACTGATGCTTCAACTTTTTACAATTTACATAAATGACTTAGGTTAGGGGAGTGAAGGCATGGTAGCTACATTTACAGATGACACAAAGATAGGTAGGAAAGTGTGTTGTGAAGAGGGCATGAGGAGACTGTAGATGGATATAGATAGGTTGAGTGAGTGGGCAAAGATCTGGAAAATGGAGTTTAATGTGGGAAAATGTGAAGTTGTTCACTTTGGCAGAAGAACAAAAAGGCAGAGTATTACTTAAATGGAGAACAGCTGCATAATTCTAAGGTGCAGCAGGATCTAGGTGTTCTAGTACATGAGTCACAAAAAGCTAATATGCAAGCACAGCAAGTAATTAAGAAGGCTAATGGAATGCTATCCTTTATTACGAAAGGGATTGAACATAAAAGTAAGGATGTCATGTTTCAGTTATACAGAGAATTGGTGAGGCCACACCTCGAATATTAAGTGCAGTTTTGGTCCCTTTTTTTTTAAGGAAGGATGTAAATATATTGGAGGCAGTTCAAAGGAGGTTTACTAGATTGATAAACGCAAAATACTGCAGATGCTGGAAATCTGAAACAAAAACATAAAACGATGGAAAAACTCAGCAGGTCTAACAGGATCTGTGGAGAGAAAAACAGAGTTAACATTTCAAGTGCGTATGATCTTCTTCAGAACTAAAGAGAAGAAAAATGTCATGAAATTTTTACTGTTTAAGGGAGGTGGAGCAGGTGAAGCTGGATAGAAGGCCAACAATAGTTGGGGGCCAAGGAGAGATTGACAAAGATGTCATGGACAAAAGGACAAAGGGATGTTAATTGTAGTGGTACTGGCTAAAGGAGGTGCTAATGGTGGCATTAAGGTAAGAAAGCAGAATATGATAATAGCAGGACAAGGATAAGCACTCTGGAAAGAACAACATGAACAAGTGACAGATGGCCCTTGTGGGGGTGGAGTGGGGGGATGGGATGGTGGTGGGAAAAAAGATTGAAAATGGGATAAAAGGTGGGGATAAAACAATGAATAAAAATGAAAATAAATAAAAATAAAAATAAATATAAGCGGATGAAAAAATAAAAAAATAAAAATGAATATTGTAAAAAGGGGATAAAAAAGGGGTGAGGAGGGGTAACACACCACCATTGATCAGCCATGATCTAATTAAATGAAGGGGGTTTGAGGGGTTAAATTGCCACTCTTGTTCCTATGTTTACACACACACAATTAAGTGTGTATATACACATGCATTACTACTATCTGGTCTCATCCTTTAATCTGTGCTATTAAAGAAGTCACTAGGAAGTTAAAAACAAAAACTAAAGAAGTATATCTGGCCCCAAAAACTGTGTTTTTTTATAATTAATTTTTTTTGTGCCTGAATGGAATTATTAAAAATAGCTGCATTGCTGGAAATCATGTCTGAGTTTTTCACCTAACTGGGTCAAAGCACGTTGAAATACTAAATAAAAATTGCGTTTTACTGAAAATCCTGACTAATGTTGTTGTGCCTGACTGGAGTTTGGACAGGCTGATACATTTTGCTAAAATGGTATATTACTTAGAACTGACGACTGTTGTTTCTCCTGTTTAGGGAGAGGGGCGTCATGGAAATATATAATAAAAATGCATTGCTATAAAATCCAGCTTTAGTTTGTTCATTGCCTAATATTTTGTGATGGACCTGTACATAACAATGAGGATAAGAATAAACTACTTCTAACAAAAAATTGAAGAATTCCTGTTAACAATCCTGAAACAAAAGCTTATATTTTAAAACTGCATGCCTCTGCAATTTCATTTGCTGGTTGTTAACTATGAAGAAAAATATATATCCTACATTTTTTAATTAAAGGCCTTATTATCAATGTAGACCTTTAAGAATGCAGGTTGGCACGGTATATCAATTATGTCACCATATTCTTATTTGAGTTTCATAAGAGGGTTGAATGCAGATTACATGTTAGCTCTGTGTGCAAAACTGAAAGAATTGATTCACCATGAATAACTACACATACGGTACAAGGAACGGAAAGTAGGCATGTAAATGTGAAGGATAAACATTACAAATAAGTGATTCAAACAGTCAGTACTCAGTTCCTTGGTATAGTGCAGGTTTAGTTAATGATTTCATTTCACTTTCAACTCCTGTATACAATAAAACTTTTTTGCTGTCCTTGGCATCTCGGGTGAAATAGTAGTAAATAGTGCTTAAATGCCAAAGGTTGCCTGCCTTTTTGCCCCATCATATAGCATCCAGAGGTGATGCTGGCTGAATCAAAGTTACCTCTCTGTAAATGGGCTTGTGTGGACAAGTGATTCCCTTCCAGATGGTGAGCAAGAGGCCGCTATGACAGGTTTATTCGCCCATTTTAAGAAAAGCATGTTTTACTGAGACATTGACTGTAAGATAACAGCTTGAATTTATGTAACACCTTTAATGTAAGAGAATATCCCAAAGCAGTGAGAGGAAGTAAAAATAATGACATCAAGCAGTGATGGTAGGTGGGTTAGGATAGTAACTGAAGATAAACTCAATGGGCTGAATTTTCTGTGCCTGTTGGCGTCAGGCATGATCAGTGGTGTGAGAGGGCACTATGTCATTATCGGTTATACACAGTGGGAAAACAGTTGGCGATCGTCTGCTCAGCCTGCTGACGGCGGGCCGCATTTCCCACCTTTGGACATCGGGAATCTCATTGTAATAGATCAGCATATGATTGTCAGGACAGCCCGCCGGAATCGTCTCCTGCCACTGGATCGTCCGTCCACGTCGGCGAGAAAGCATGCCAATGTGTCTCACAACAGCATATAAAAGGCGTGCACTTGGTGGGCTGCATTTTTTTTATTCATTCAGAGGATGTGGGCCTCACTAGCTGGGCCAGCATTCATTGTCCATCTCTAGTTGCTCTTGAGAAGGTAATGTGAGATGACTTCTTGAACTGCTGCAGTCCATGTGGGAGAGGTACACCCACAGTGCTGTTAGGAAGAGAGTTCCAGGATTTTGACTCAGCGACAGTGAAGGAACGGTGATATATTTCCAAGTCAGGACGGTGAGTGATATGGAGGGGAACGTCCAGGTGGTGGTGTTCCCATCTATCTGCTGCTCTTGTCCTT
Organism: Cetorhinus maximus; assembly: GCF_964194155.1. Classification (NCBI taxonomy): domain Eukaryota; kingdom Metazoa; phylum Chordata; class Chondrichthyes; order Lamniformes; family Cetorhinidae; genus Cetorhinus; species Cetorhinus maximus. The sequence continues at coordinate 194,878,551 of NC_135879.1, forward strand.
CCAGGTGGCAGTGATCGTGGGTTTGGAAGGTGCTGTCTAAGGATCCTTGGTGAATTCCTGCAGTGCATCTTGTAGATGGCACACACTGCTGCTACTGTGAATTGGTGGTGGAGGGAGTGAATGTTTGTGGATGTGGTGGGAATCAAGCAGGCTGATTTGGCCTGGACAGTGTCAAGCTTCTCAGAGTGTTGTGGGAGCTACACTCATCCAGGCAAGTGGGGAATATTCCATCACACTCCTCACTTGTGCCTTGTAGGTGGTGGACAGGCTTTGGGGAGTCAGGAGGTGAGTTACTTGTTGCACGATCCCTAGCCTCTGACCTGCTCTTGTGGCCACATATTTATATGACAAGTCCAGTTCGGCTTCTGGTCAATGGTAACCCCCAGGATGTTGATAGTGTGGGATTCAGTAATGGTAATGCCATTGAATGTCAAGGGGTGATGGTTGGATTTTCTCTTGTTGGAGATGGTCATTGCCTGGCACTTGTGTCACGTGAATGTTACTTGCTACTTATCAGCCCAAGCCTTGATATTGTCCAGGTCTTGCTGCATTTGGACATGGACTGCTTCCATATCTGAGGTGTCGCGAATGGTGCTGAACATTGTGAAATCATCAGCGAACATCCCCATTTCTGATCTTATGATGGAGGGAAGGCCATTGATGAAGCAGCTGAAGATGGTTGGGCCAAGGACACTACTGTGACGAACTCCTGCAGTAATGTCCTGGAGCTGAGATGACTGACCTCCAACAACCACAACCATCTTCCTTTGTGCGAGGTATGGCTTTGAGGGGAACTCAGAGGTGAGTACACAATAAGGTTGTGCAGCAATCACCAGGGTCACCTGTTGGACTTCAAGCTTCAGGGGCATGAGGAGGGCGGGGGGGTCGAGGTTAAGGGCAGACCTGCCGTTGAGGCGACTGGTGGTCAGGGGGGAGCAAGGGCAGCCTTGCCGTTGAATATAGTGCACAAGCATTTGGAGTGAGGGGTAGGGTATGTGATGGAAGCGGCCATGCATTATGGAAACCTGTATAAAGTGACCATTCCTCTGCAACGGAGACAGTTCAGCCGCAGCCACATTGATATGATTGGAGTTGGCCTCCTAGCTTCTCTGCCCACTCAAGCAGTGCAAAGGCATCAAAGTGCCACCAAGTGCTCCAGAGCTTGTCCCTGCCACGTCCGCACCACAGTCTGGAAATTCATGAGCATTTTAGTGGACTGCAGAACAGTTGGACGACTGTTGTATAATCTCGTCGCTAAAGCTGGCCATTTTTTTTTATTCATTCAGGGTATGTGGGCTTCACTGGCTGGGCCAGCATTTATTGCCCATCCCTAGGTGCCCTTGAGAAGTTGGTGGTGAGTTGCTTTCTTGAACCGTTGCAATCCATGTGGTGTAGGTACACCCACAGTGCTGTTAGGAAGGGAGTTCCAGGATTTTGACCCAGTGACAGTGAAGGGAAGGCGATATATTTCCAAGTCAGGATGGTGAGTGGCTTAGAGGGGAACTTCCAGGTGGTGGTATTCCCATGTGTTTGTTGCCCTTGATGGTAGTGGTCGTGGGTTTGTAAGGTGCTGTCCAAGGAACCTTGGTGAATCCCTGCAATGCATCTTGTAGATGGTATACACTGCTGCTACTGTGCGTCGGTGGTAGAGGGAGTGAATGTTTGTGGATATGGTGTCAATCAAGCTGGCTGTTTTGTCCTGCCATGGAGCAGTCACTGTTCTCCAGCAATGATTGGCACTCACAGCCCCTTGCAATGTCAGCATCCCACTTTGGGCCAGTCTCCACCATGGTTCAGGCTAACAGGGCTGCCGTGCAGCGTACTAATCTCTGGCCATCCAAGTGGAAGTGTTAAGGGGCCGTCGCACTTAACCAGGACAGGTTCTTAGTACATCCATGTGTGGTAATCTGACATGCAATACACCTTTAAAAGAATGTGACTGTATTACTCAATTACTGCGTAGCACGGGTTACAATGTTAATCAGTAGATTAGAATAGGTTCTGGTTGGAGAAGCACATATTGTGATAGTGCTCTGTTACTTATATAAATAAACAACATGTGCTTCATCTTATATTGGTCCCTGCGTCAACTCACCCACCGGTAGATAGGCGTGCAATCGTGTTTGCAAGCAAAGCAACCCGACAGAAGGAACATAACAAAAACAGAATTACCTGGAAAAAGGAACATAACAGCATGCTAACCACGTGTCTCTCTCTCTCTTTCATCTTGCAGGAGGAGTACATCAGGATCATGGAACCTGGTGAACTAGGTGTATGCCTGATGGCCTATAGAGTGTGAAGACGATGAAGGAGAGAGTGGCTGAAGATCCTGGCTGGGATGGAGAATAGAGAAGATGGCATCCGTGACCTCATGGATGCGTTTGTGGGTGGCGGATTGTGAAATCCCACAGAGGTCACCTGTGGAGCCCTGAAAGGAGCCACTGGCATAGAAATTGAGCGCCGCTGTCACTTTCACAGCCACTGGCAGTGGATGCCCCCCATGTCCCCTTGGCGCAAAGTCCTGCAGTAAGTGGCAGATGTGAGCTACCAGTTCCTAGACATACGCAGCCGTCGACGGCACTGGTTCTCAATCATTTGCAGGAATGGCAGGCGGCGTCTCTCGAACCTGGGTGTTGCTAGGCCCTGACCAGCCACGGCTCACTGTCGCTCCTGGGCAGCATGTGCGGGAGCCTCTGCTGCCCCTTCTTCATGAGGTTGCTGCTCCTGCCTTTGCACAGCCAGGAGCCTCAGTCACTCTCTCCTCCATCTTCTACGGTCTCTGTAGGCCATCAGGCATACAGCTAGGTCACCAGGATCCATGATCCTGACATGGTCCTCCTGTAGCATGAATGAGAGACACGGTTATCATGGCTGTACTTAGCGCCTTTCCTGGCCCTGTGTGACCGCCCCTTAATGCTCCCCGATGAGTGCTGGTCACACCTCAGATGGCCAGAGATGAGTGCGCTGCATGGCTGCCCTGTCAGACTGCGACACAGGGGACACTGGTCCAAACCGGGATGCTGAGATTGCAAGGGGCTGTGAGCACCTCCAGCAGTGACTGATATATGGCCAATGTTGGCGAGGAGATTGTACAACGTGTGCAGTCTAACTGCTCTGTGGCCCAATAAAGTGGTGGCAGACTTGAAGTCTGAGCCAGGGGTGGTGAGAGGGTGGTAAGGTATGGTGCACTTGGTGGCCCTTTGGTGCCTCTACATTGCTTGCATGGGTGGGCAGGCTAGGACCCTGACCCTAATCATATGACTTTGGCTGCGCCTGACCTGTCTCAGTGGCAGAGGCATGGTCAGTTTATACAGGTGTCCCTAATGCGTGGCCACTTCCCTCACTTATGCTGCTCCCCATCTCGATTGTCTGTGCGCGGGATGCAGCGCCAGGGCAGCACTTAACCCCACCACCACTGACAACGATTGCCTCTGAGGCTGACCAGCACTTGCACCGGGACACCACCACCCCCCCACCCCCACCACTGCCCCCCTCCATTGCCCCCCTCCACTGCCCCTCTCCACCCCTCCCACAGCCCCTCTGGGATCAGGTATCTGTTGGTCCTGCCCCCCACGGCACCTCTGAGGCCTGTAAACAACAGGCGAGCTGTGGAGAATGTTGCTGAGGCCACCAAGAGCAAGTCGCCTGCGTGCTGTTGTGAAACACGTTGGCGGGAAAGCATGCGGACATGGACGGATGATACAGCTGCGTTCCAAAAGCCTGGCGGGATAGGCTTTTAATTATATGTTGATGTATTACAATTAGCTTCCTGCTGACTGATGGCGGGAAACGTGGCCTGGCGTTGATGGGCTGAGCGGACGATCGCGACCTACCTTCGCACCGTCAAAAAGCAGGTCACACCACATTTTACACGCATGCCACCTATCACGCAGAAGCAGATGCCGGAAATCTGAATAAAAAGCAGAAAATGCTGCAAATGCTCAGTAGGTCAGGGAGCGACTGTGAAGAGAGAAAGAGTTAACATTTTGGGTCGATGATGACCCATCATCAGAACTTCATCAGAATCATTTTGATGAGGGGTCATCATTGAACTGAAACATTAACTATTTTCCTCCGCAGAATGCTATTAGCCTTTTTATGTTATTTTTTTTTATTTTCTGTGGAAGAAAATTTGAAAGACTAACAATGTTCTGAGAGAAGAAACTCCTCTTTTAAATGGGACACCCCTTATTTTTAAACTGTGTCCCCTGGTTCTGGACTCCCCCATGAGGGACATATCCTCTCAGCATCTAGCCTGTCAAGCCCCCTCAGAATCTTAAATATCCCAATAAGATCACCTCTCATTCTTCTAAACTCCAGTGAGTATAGGCTCAACCTGCTCAACCTATGCTCATAAGATAAACCCTTCAACCCAGGAATCACCATAGTGAACCTTCTCTGAACTTCCAATGCAAGCATATCCCTCCTTAAGTAAGGAGACCAAAACTGCACACTACTCTTTGTGCGCTCTCACCAATGCCCTGTAAGTTGTAACAAGACTTTCTGACTTTCATGTTCCATCCCCTTTGCAATAAACACCAACATTCCATGTGCCTTTCTAATTACTTGCTATACCTGTGTACTAACATTTTTTGATTCATGTACAAGGATACCAGATCCCTATGTACTGCAATATGCTGCAGTTCCTCTCCTTTTGAGTAATATTTTGCTTTTCTATTTTTCATGCCAATGTGGGCAGCCACATTTTCTTACATTATACTCCTTCTGCCAAACTTTTGCCCATTCACTTGGCCTATCTATATTGTCACGACTCACTGGGGACAGTGTGCTGTAATATCAAGCCCCACTGTTCCCCGAGCTATGATAAACGTGAAAAATTTGACCAAACCACTGGTTTGCCCCAATTCAACCTAACTATTTAATTTAGGTTAACAGAATACGAGCATCAGGTTTTTAAACTTAATGAGTAAACAACTGTTTATTGAACAAACTGTCATTAACCAGTGGCGAAAGAAATAAATTTGAACTGCTAATTTCTAACTCTATAACCTAAACCCTACTCCTTCTTAAATCCCTATACAGACACATACAGGACACATCAGACACACAAAAACATGGATTTTAAGGGTAGGATAAAACAGTTCAATAGCACCAATTCCGGAGTACAGGATTCGATGGGTTGATTTTGATCGATGTCCTCCAAATTCCTTTCAGTTCTTGTTGATGACACAAGGTGGTCTTCCAGCACTTTCAGTATTTAGTTCACTGGTTGAGCACTTGCCTTTCAATGTCTCTAACAGTGACTTTCCCCTTTGCCTCTTGACAGGGGTTTTCAGAGAGAGAGCAGGTTATAGAGGTATGGAAAGAAAAGCCAGCTAGCTATTATTGTGGAATTGCTGGAATCTTCCACACACAGGAGAAAGAGGATTTAGGTCTTGTTCCTTTCAGGCTAGGAGCTATTCTGCTGTACTGCTTCTCACACAAAGCCTAGTCGCCTGGTCAGGAGCCAATTAAAATGCTGTTGTCAGGAGCTCCCTTGGTCCAGGGCTCCTGTCCAGCACCATTCTGTCTTTCATGGCATACTCTGTTCCAGGACTGCAACATTGTATATATCTCTCATCCTGTTCCAGTGCACATGTCCTTCAGCCTGCAGCCATTGCAATCCCAATCCACAGTCCAACAGAAAATAAAAAAGATATGTTTGTTACGCAGCCCAACAGAAATAGAAATACATGTTCCTTACAATATCACTTTGCAGACTCTTTGTGTCCTCCCTACAACATGCTTTATCTTTGTTGCACCAACAAATTTGGCTACAATACACTTGGTCCCTTCATCCAAGTGATTAATATAGATTGTAAATACTTGAGGCCCCAGTACTGATCCCTGTGAAAATCCACTAGATACAATTTGCCAACCTGAAAATGATCCATTTATCCTGACTCTCCTGTTTCCTGTTCATTAACCAACCTTACATACAAACATATGAATTAGGAGCAGGAGTAGGTCATTCAACCCCTCGAGCTTGCTCCGCCATTCAATAAGATCATGGCTCATCTGATTGTAACCTCAACTGCACATTCCAGCCTAGCCCTGATAACTTTTCACCCCCTTGCTTATCAACAATCTATATAGCTCTGCCTTAGAAATATTCGAAGACTCTGCTTTTAAGGGTGAGAGTGCCAAAGACTCACTACCCTCTGAGAGAAAAACATTTCTCCTCATCTCTGCCTTAAATGGGCAACCATTTATTTTTAAATGGTGACCCCTAGTTCTAGATTCTCCCACAAGAGGAAACAACCTCTCCAGATCCACCCTGTCAAGACAGATCAGGATCTTATATGTTTCAATCAAGTCACCTCTTATTCTTCTAAACTCTAGTGGATACAAGCTTAGCCTGTCCAAACTTTCCTCATATGACAGCCCTTCCATTCAATATACTAGTCTAGTAAACCTTCTCTGAACTGCTTCTAAAATTCTTCTATCAGTGCTAATGTATCACACCCAACACCAAGGGCAGAATTTTACGTCCCGCAGGTGGGCGCGTGCCCGACCTGATGAGGCATAAAACACCCCGTGATGATGCCGGGTGAGCGTCCCAATGTTATCACACACTCGCGTGAAATTTCAGTCAGCGGGCGCAAGCAGGTGCTGAAGCCGCGCCCACCATTAATTAAGAGGCCACATAAGGCCATTAAAAAGCCAACTGATGGCCATTTATTCATTGCCCGTGCAACTTCCACTCGTCACATGGGCAAAACGGGCAGGTGGTCAGCCAACATTTTCAGAAACCTCATCCACGGGCGATATAAAGGGGTGAGCAGCATTGCCAGTGTCAGTAGTGGGGGGTTTGGTACATAGTTTGCTGCTGGTGACTTATTGGTACTTGGCAGCTTCATCTCTGTTTGGGGCTTCATTCTTAGCATTTCCAGGCTTCATTTCATGTCTCCTTGGTGTCTCCAAGGCCCTCAGAGGATTGAGATCGTGTGGACCCTTCCAGGTATCAGACAGCTTTCTGTTACCTTGTTAATGGGGATTGTGGTCTCCGCTGGTGGCACCTCATCTGAGGAGGAGGGGAGGGGCAGAAGGAAGAGGAGGCCAGATGTCCCTATGCAGCTTCCAGGGGAGTGACCTGTGGGAGGAGAGGTGCAGGCACAAGGGGCGCAGGCCCAGCATGTAGTCCAAGGCAGGAAGGGCCGCAGGAGACGCCATTATTCTGCTACCAGGGTTTACAGGCGGCGATGCAGCTACCTCAATATGTCTGAGGTGCAATGCCGAATAAGGCCCCGCCTCTTAAGTGACCTTCATTTGTCAGGTGATTGTGCCTAAGATCAGCTCCGATTGTATGGGTGGACACTCCATGCCAGTGGCTCTGAAGGTCACAGCAGCCCTCAACTTCAATGCCTCCAGCTCTTTCCAGGGGTGAGCGGGGGATCAGGGTGGAGTCTCCCAATCAGCTGTCCATAGTTGCGTCAAGCTGGTGACAGAATCTCTGTTCAGGATACTGACCTTTATTCTTTATCATGCGGATGAGGTCAGCCAGGCTGAGCGAGCCAGAGGCCCTACAGCAATTGCAGGATTCTCCCACGCCCAGGGTGTAATAAACTGCACACATGTGCCCATCAAGGCACCCGTGGGTCAGCCGGGTGTCTTTGTCAACAGGAAGGGATTCCACTCACTGAATGTGCAGATGGTGTGTGACCACAGGATGCAGATCCTGCAAGTCTGTGCAAGGAGCCCTGGTGGCTCCCATGACGCTTACATCCTGAGACACTCCCAGATGCTGAGGCTCTTCAGTGCTCCAACCCGACTAGATGGATGGCTGCTGGGTGACAAGGGCTATCCCTTGAAAAGGTGGCTTATGATGCCTCTCCGCCACCCAAGAACAGAGGCTGAGCAGCGGTACAATACAAGTCATGCCTCCACAGAGGCAGTGATAGAGAGGACTATAGGTCTTTTCAAGGTGTACTTCCGATGCCTGGACCGTTTACAATACTGGCACTACAATACTGCCCAGAGTGGGTGTCGCTGATAGTGTTTGCATGCTGCGCTCTCCACCATCTGGCACTGGAAAGGGGGGACCCACTGGAGCAAGAGGATCTTGACATAGCTGCACAGGCCACAGATGATGAGTCCAGTATTGAGTCAGAAGAGGAGCACGGTGAGGAGAACACCAAGGGTGTGGAGCCAGACCTCGGCAACCTCCAAGGAGGCAGGGACACCAAGGACACCTTGATCCAATGCTCAGATAAAAGCAAAATACTGCGGATGCTGGAAATCTAGAACAAAAACAAAAATACCTGGAAAAACTCAGCAGGTCTGACAGCATCTGCGGAGAGGGATACAGTTGACGTTTCGAGTCCGTATGACCCTTCATCAGAACTAAGACATATAGAAATGAGATGAAATATAAGCTAGTAGAAGGGGGTGGGGCAGGAGAGCTCAATAGGAGGCCAGTGATAGGTGGAGGCCAAGTCCCAATCGTATCACCCTGTTCCTGCCCCACGGAACTCATTTCTCGCTATCTTGACTCCATTCTCTCTCCCCTTGTCCAGTCTCTTCCCACCTACATCCGTGATTCCTCTGACACCCTACATCATATCAAGAATTTCCAGTTCCCTGGCCCCAACCGCCTCCTCTTCAACATGGACATCCAATCCCTCTACACTTTCATTCCCCACCGGGATGGTCTGAGGGCTCTCCGCTTCTTCCTCGAACAGAGGCCCGAACAATCTCCATCCACCACCACTCTCCTCCGTCTGGCTGAACTTGTTCTCTCACTGAACAATTTCTCCTTAAACTCCTCTCACTTCCTCCAGATAAAAAGTGTGGCTATGGGTACCTGCATGGGTCCTAGTTGTGCCTGTCTCTTTATGAGATACGTGGAACATTCCTTGTTCCAGTCCTACTCAGGCCCCCTCCCACAACTCTTTCTCCGGTACATTGATGACTGCTTCGGTGCTGCTTCATGCTCTCATCTGGATCTGGAAAAATTTATTAATTTTGCTTCCAATTTCCACCCCTCCATCATTTTCACATGGTCCATCTCTGACACCTCCCTTCCCTTCCTTGACCTCTCAGTCTCAATTTCTGGTGATAGACTGTCCACCAGTATCCATTACAAGCCTACCGACTCCCACAGCTACCTCGACTACAGCTCCTCACACCCCGCTTCCTGTAAGGACTCCATCCCATTCTCTCAGTTCCTTCGCCTCCTTTACATCTGTTCTGATGATGCCACTTTCAAAAACAGCTCCTCTGACATGTCCTCCTTCTTCCTTAACCGAGGTTTTCCACCCACGGTGGTTGACAGGGCCCTCAACCGTGTCCGGCCCATCTCCCGCGCATCCGCCCTCACACCTTCCTTTCCTTCCCAGAACCATGATAGGGTCCCCCTTGTCCTCACTTATCACCCCACCAGCCTCCGCGTTCAAAGGATCATCCTCCGCCATTTCCGCCAACTCCAGCATGATGCCACTACCAAACACATCTTCCCTTCAACCCCCTGGTGGCTTTCGGCAGGGATCGTTCCCTCCAGGACACCCTCGTCCATTCCTCCATCACCACTTACACCTCAACCCCCTCCCACGGCACCCTCCTCACCGTACAAGGGCCCAAACACTCCTTTCAAGTGAAGCAGCACTTCACTTGCACTTCCCTCAATTTATTCTACTGCATTCACTGCTCCCAATGCGGTCTCCTCTACATTGGAGAGACCAAACGCCTACGGTCTGTCCACAAGCATGACCCAGACCTCCCTGTCGCCTGTCATTTCAACACACCACCCTGCTCTCATGCCCACATGTCCGTCCTTGGCCTGCTGCAATGTTCCAGTGAAGCTCAAAGCAAACTGGAGGAACAGCACCTCATCTTCCAACTAGGTACTTTACAGCCTTCTAGACTTTATATTGAGTTCAACAATTTCAGATCATGAACTCTCTCCTCCATCCCCACCCACTTTCCGATACCCCTTTTTCCAATAATTTATCTTTTTTTTAACAACTATTTTTTTCTCTTCCCTCCTATTTTTAAATTTATTTCGATCTATTGTTTCATCTCCACCTTTTAGCCCATTTTGATCCCTTCCCCCCACCCCACCCGCACTAGGGCCATCTGCCACTAGCCTGCTTCCCTTAATGTCCCCATTAGTGCATCTTTTATATAATATCACCACCGTCAACACCCCTTTGTCCTTTTGTCTATGACATTTTTGGCAGTGTCTTCTTGGCCTCCACCTATCACTGGCCCCCTATTGAGCTCTCCTGTCCCACCCCCTTCTACTAGCTTATGTTTCATCTCATTTCTATATGTCTTAGTTCTGATGAAGGATCATACGGACTCGAAACGTCAACTGTATCCCTCTCTGCAGATGCTGTCAGACCTGCTGAGATTTTCCAGGAATTTTTGTTTCTGATCCAATGTTCCTTCAGCAAGGCTACCAAAGATTAGCTTCAAACTCACGCCAGGCCTGTGGCCTCCACCCCGGATGTCTGAAATGACCATTTTATTTGCACTCTATGCCTCTGCAAGAAAGTATCCAACCGCTCACGTCCAGGTATGAAAACCGCTCACGTCCAGCATTTCATACTGCTGTACCCTGCACCAGAAAGAAAAAAGATGAAGCATACTCAGGCCATCAGAACCAAAGCAAATTTAATGTTATCGTCATATTGAAATCATTATGACATTATAATTACTGGTGTTCACGTTGATACCAGCAAGCATATAAACAAAACATAAATTAACAGAAAGTCACCCGTAACCTGTCCCTCTCTTGCTCATGGTGCCTTAAACTTACATTTGAGAGTGCTACGTCTTTGTGCCCCCCACTCACCCCCCCCCCACCCCCTTCACTGGCAGCAGCATTGGAGACAGGCTGCTGACTCTGCTGTCTTGTTGGCCTTGATGACCTTGGCAGTCGTCCTCTGGCCAGTGGAGCCTGTGCTGGCCCCGCCTGGGAGGGAACGACCAGTGCCATGCCTGGCATCTCCCCAGTCATCGTAGCCTCCTCAGTTGCGAAGGTCACTGGCAGAGGGGAGGAGGAGCTGCTGCTGTCTTCCAGAGCGCCCTGAGTGGAGACCGCATAGATAGCAAACAGCTCATGCGCCAACATAAGGTCGCTCTGGAGCTCCCTGCTCACCGTGGATGGACAGGCACCTAGCTCAGATACTGGGTGCCTCATCCATCTCCCACATTGGAACTGGCTCCCCGAGGTCATTGCCTGTTGGAGGGCTTGCAGGTTTGAGCACAACCCCAAAAGCCCCTGATTCTATTCCTGGAGCTGCCTCTCCATGAGAGTCACCACTCTCTCAAAGGAGGAGGCAGTATGCTCAGCCATGAGAGTCAACCTAGTGCCTCCATTCCACATGGACTCCTCCACAACGGAGAACATGGCACACAGATGCTCATGGATCTCCGCCAGATCCTCACGCACATCCCGCTGGGCATCCAGCATCTGCTGCCTAATGTATGACTCCAGAGGCTCATCAAAGGCCTTCAACTGAGCATCATCCTGTTCCTCAGCAGTTCTCTGACTGCCGCCGCCCTGGGCACTCTCTGCCCCCGCCTGTAAGCAAATGTAAAGTGCCCTCATCAATTTGCACTGACATTCTAGCTGCTAACCTAATGCCCATCAAGGTGCTGGTAGCTGCCTGCTTCAGAGAGCAGGTGCAAGTGAAGCCCAGTGGTTCTCCAGTGTCAGCTATGGCCCTTCGGGGTCCAGAGAGCGAGTGCCTGCTGGCGAACCTAAATGGGAGATCAAGGACATGTCATTAGTTAAGTCATCACACTGTCACTATGTATGCCAAGCACCTAATGAGACAATGGAGATCTGCATCATGGTGCCATCATCTTGCTATGATCCTTGGGGACACAGGTTCGAGGCTCCCATCAATGAAGAGACTACACTAAAATGGCTGCACAGTCCGAAACTCTCACCTCTGTGCATGGCGCACTTACCTTCTTCTGGCACTGCCGCCCCTCCAGGCCCGACTGGATGGGAAGTATGCCAGCTCTCAAGCTCTAGGGCAACCTGCTCAAATCTGCTGAGCAGCAGCAGGTTGGGCTAGCCTCCACTTGTACATGCCCTCCCTGCTCGGTTATGGCTCATCCTCTCCTGAAAGGAAAGAGGGGAATTGATTAGTCCACTCTCTACCTGCAGCGCCATTGCAACCTGGCCAACCTCAGCTGAGGAAAACCTCGAGCCACAAGGCACTCAGTCTAAGCAGCCAGGGCTCACCACCTTGGCCAGCTCTGATATCATTGATCATTAGTACTCACTGTGACATGGCCACACCTTGACACTTCTGCACACTGACCCATGTCAACACGGTACTCACCCTTCCGGAGCGCAGCACATCATTGAACCACTTCTGGCATGGCACCCATGTGCGCTGCATCACGTCATGGCTGCTCACCAGTATTGCCACCTCCTCCCATGCCCTCTTTGTGAGATGCAATGGCCTCCTCCTCCTATCTCTGGGGACAAGGGTGTTCCACCTGGCAGACACCTCCTCCAGCAGGACCATGAGGCACTCATCCAAAAAGCGAGGCGCCGGGTGCCCACTCGACCTCCCTTCCCGCCTGATGTCTCCAGCTGCATTCGACTCCATCAAGACAATGCAGGACAGACGTCCTCTGTGGCAGCCTTTCAGGGGCTGCCTGGGCTATTTTTAAGACAGACACTGGGTCACCATTGAACCCGACGGCCGACAGGTCCCCCCCACAGCTCGGCCCTTCCCGACCAGTGAAGAGGCCCATTTCACATTGGGCGGGCCTTAATTGGCCCACCAGCATGAAATCATGGCCGGGAGCTGGGTGTGGGTGGCGGGCCATTTCCCAGCCGCTCCCAGTCCTGCCGACCGCACCCTCCCGCCGACCTCAAAATTTAAACCCAGGAGCACTAATCTTGTATAGTGACCTTTCAAATATCTTTTGGAAATCTAAATGCACATCTATTGGTATCCATTGATCTACCCTACTTGTTACTTCCTCAAGAAATCCTAATAAATTTGTTAAACATTATTTCCCTTTCACAAAATCATGTTCACTCTCTCTGATTGTCCTATGGTTCTCTAAATGTCATGCTACTGTTAGCTGAGATCCTGGACAAGGCCCCCAATTTGTTAAATTCCTGGATGGGATCCCCAGTTTATTACGCCCAGGACGGGACCCCAATTTTATTATGAGCTGGTTCCCCTTCTTTACTCAAATCCTTGGCTGGTCACAACAAGGTGAATTTGAAAATCCTTTCCCCATGGATATCTTTACCCAGTTCAAATGTATTTACATTTATTAAGGAGCCAATTTAACCAGGCTTTCTTGAGTCAAAGTAAAAGTAAGTTTATTAGTCACTAAAACCCAAGAAAAATAATAAAAACGCACCACACATACAGAGATCAGAAATGAGAAATTAAGAGAACATCTAAAAGTTAAATGAATATACAAATCAGTTCTTTGCTTGTACATGAGGCGTAGATGGTGTTGTGTTGTAGCCGTTAAGTTGGGTGATTGGCTGACCTTGGAAAATTCAGTTAGTTAGAGACACTTAGTTCTGCAGGGTAGCTGAAGGTGCTGTCCTGTTTCCTTTTTGATTGTGGCTTCTGCTGAGCCTTGCCTTCAGCAACAGAGAGAGAGAGAGAGAGAGACATAGAAACTAGGAGCAGGAGTAGGCCATTCAGCCCTTCGAGCCTGCTTCACCATTCATTATGATCATGGCTGATCATCCAACTCAATAGCCTGCTCCCGCTTTCTCCCCATACCCTTTGATCCCTTTTGCCCCAAGAGCTATATCTAACTCCTTCTTGAAAGCATACAATGAGAGAGAGAGAGAGAGAGAGAGAGGAAGACTTTGCCCTCAAATTGCAGGGGTGACTGTTTTTTCTCCTTGCTGACATACTTGCACAGCACACTGGTCTGCAGATAGTATTTTAACTCATTTTTCCTGTGTATTCCAGGAGAGGAAATAGTCATGTCTTGCATCTATCTCAGAATATTTACAAATCCTGAGATATAAATCAACAGGATAAGGATTTTGGGTGACTGCTAGTACATGAAAATCAGTCTTTTGTCTCTGTAACCATAGGAGATTAAAGTTCAGTCTTTTGCATCTTTCATATCTCCCTTTCAAGTGCCTCTGCTTGAAGAAGGGCAGGACATTTTTTCAGGTGTGACATTCCATGTTCTCTCAGGACAGGTCTGTCAATGTAATCTTTTTTCCAGAAAGTGGTCACTTTATCAGCCATCTTTTGCTCAATGTCTTTGCATGTATTTATTTAAAAAAATACAGGTCTTCCTTAAAAAGTTCAATATGCCTTTATATAATTCATGGTTGTAATCTGCTTTTCATGATCCCTTTAATAATTTATTCTAGTATTTTGCCAATGACAGACATTGGGGCAGCTGGCTGATAGTTTACTACTTTCTATTTCTCTCCTTTTTTGAATAGTGGTGTTACATTTGCAGTTTTCTAGCCCACTGGGACCTTTCTAGAATCTAGGAAATTTTTTAAGGTTACGACCAATGCATCCACTATCTCTGCAGCCAATTATTTTAAGACCCTAGGCTGCAGACCATCAGGTCCAGGGAACTTGTCAGCATTTAGTCCCATTAGTTTTACAGCTAATTTTTCTCTAACAATTGTGGTTGTTTCAAACCCTTGAAGGGTGGAGGAACTGTTGCCCTCATCCAGAGCACCCTGAGAGGAGCCGGCAGAGACGCCAGGTAGCTGCTGCGCCGACATGAGGTCGCTTTGGACCTCCCTGCTCACTGTGGATGGATGGGCACCGAGCTGGGAAACTTGGTGCCCAGACCATCTCCCACACTGGCACTGACCAGCTGAGGTCAATGCCGATGTGAGTGCTTACTGGTCAGTCCACATCCCGAGGAAGCCCTGATGGGTTTCCTGGAGTAGCCTCTCCATGAGAGTCGCCCGTATCTCCATGGAGGACTTATGGCACTTGGACATGTGGCTCATTTCTTCGGTGATCGTCCGCGTAGGCTCCTCCACCACGGAGACCAAGCCAAGCATAGCCTCATGTATCTCCACCAGATGCTCCCGCACACCTGGCCGCATTTCCTGCACCTGCTGCCTCGCGGACGACTCCAGAGGCACATCATCAGGCACCGACTGAACATGTGCCTGGTCCCCTGCAGTCGTCTGACTGCTGGTGCCATGGGCACTCTCTGTCTCTGCCAGTTCCTCCAGTGATTGTGAAGTGCCCTCACCACTGTGCCCCGGGACACTAGCTGATGTTCTAATCCCACTGAGGTGCTAGTATCTGCGCTGGTGCCTGCCTAGCAGAGATGGTGTGACGCTGTTGAGACTTCAGTCCCCTCAGGTGTGAGAGGGGGCCTCTGCTGCTTCTCCTCCCAGCCTTGCTCTGCTGATGCTGAAAGGAAGAACAAGGACATTGGATCAGTTAACGTGGAGACAATGACAAAGTGCATCCCTGTCCTCCGGATCATTATGCGCTTATCCCTCCATAAGCAATGGTCAAGTGATGTTGCAAAATTAAATCACTTAACAATCAGCACTGCTATGGCTGTTTGGAGAACAATATTGACCTCACTGCTGGCCATACATACCTGGCTTTGGCACTCCAGCCTCACCGACACCAGTGGACCGGGGCTCATGGCACCTCTCCAAATCCAGGGCCTCCTGCTCAAACCAGCTGAGAATGGCCAACTGTGCCTGGCTGCCACCAGTCCTCACTTGCTCTGCAGCATTGCCAGTGCCCCATGAATCAAAACCCATTTCTCCCACACCAATGCTTGAGCCATGCATTCAACTCTCTTATATTATTTACCCTATGCCAACCTACTCGCAGATCAGGCAATAACCCAGAGATTACTATCTTTGTGGCTCTACTTTTTAATTTAGTCCCATTGCTCATAATCCCTCAATTTCTTACCCCTGGCACCAGACAGGCAACACAAACTTCACACTCTTGGCCACAGGGACCAAATTTAAATTTCCCAATTGCCATAGCGGGATTTGAACTCAGGCCCCTGAATCGTTAATCTCTACTTCTGAATTGCTAGTCATGTGCTATAACCATGATGCTGCTTTTCCCTATAAATTCTTTGACAGAACGCAACATAGATTCAACAGTTATGAGAAGAGACTTGAAATAGGGGAACTGCTTCCACTGATCCCCCTGAGAAATTTTGGAGGAATTTTAATGGAAATTATTAAAATTTAGATCGAGCGAAAAAGCAAAAACTATTTCAACTGGTTGACAGTTTGAAATCAGGGTTTATCAATTTAAAATTTGCACTCGAAGGATGAGAAGAGAGATTAGAAGAAATTTATTTGTGCAGGGAGTCTTAAATGGAATGCTTTGCCACAGAAAGTATTTCTGTCAAGATCATTTCATCTTTTTAAGGATAACATGAATAAACTGATACACTACAGGCTGAGGGTTAGTTTTGGATTACTCTAGAAACAATTGGTACATACACAATGGGTAATGAATAATCACACCCTGTGCCATAACCCTTTTTGTAACAAATGCAAAACACTTTTCCTCCCTTTTCTTTCCACTAATTTCTATGAGCTATTTTTGAATAGGTTCAATCCTGAAAGCAGCTTTGAATATGGCTGAATATTTGGTCAGTGCTTTCTCTTTGTTCCATGGTTTATTCCTATTTATTTTTCATTGCAGTTGATGATGAGAGGAAAATGTGTCCAAGAAAATAACTTAGCATTTTGAAATATCCCAATTCTGAAATAACTTTTGTTTCCCCAACTGTTATAGCTATCTGAGTCAATGCACAAATGGATACTAATGCTACACCAGCAACGTAGCATCTCCTCCACAAAAATAGCACACCTTTCACAGCAGTAATTATTCAACCAATTCAATTATAGCAAGTTAATTTCAGCAGAGATGAGTGAAAAATGGTATATATTGGATGAAAAAAGTGACAGGGGGCATACTCAATTAATAATTGTAAGAGAAATGCCCTCATAGTTGCTTTAACAGTCATGGAGCTAAGACCTCACACTATATTTTTATGAAATATATATACAACAATTCCTAAAATTTTAAAAGCTGGACAAAGACTTTCAAATGGCTGAAGCTATGTTTGTCTGTAACCCTGAACAAAAGGGACTTTCTAGCAAAATCTGAGAAGCTGTCACCTCGTTATTTCTGAAGAGGCACTAATAACCCCTGTGGTTGCAGAGATCAAATTCAAAGGGAATTATACAAAGGCCACCAACATTTCCTAAGGCAGGCTTGGCCAATGGAGACTATTAGTCCGCTAGGAGAAAGGGCCCTGCACCTTTCCTTTCAAATTCTTAATGGTTGAATATTAACAATCTCAAGGTTCCAGACAAAGGGATATACATCCTTTGTCAAAGCCAAAGTGAACAGTTGGGAGTCATGTGACATGACCCCTTAGCTGGAGGAACTAGTTACACTGTCTTGCTGTACTGCCAGTTTGTCTGCCATTTTCCATCTAGCAAGTAGCAGTTCAGAGCAAGTCCAGGTGAATGCCTAGCTACCATCTATACTGCTTCTACTGGAATGCCTGAACTTCTATATCATTGCCTCCAAGACTAATTTATCTCTATGTACCGATCCCATACTGGAAGTCATCCCTACTGGAAAAGCGTATTACCCAGCATCAGTCTTCTACCTGCTGACCTCTGTGAAAGAATATACCATCGGACTTTGACTCTGGACTCACGTGAAACAATAATTCTTTATTCTGTGGTCTGTGCTCTGAAACTCTTTCTTTCTCAATCCCTCATTTATTATATGAATGCACTTGGGGCTATGTAGTGATACCCCCCTCCCACATTTTGAGTGTGTGCGAATAAACTGACCCTCTGCATTTATCCTATCTGCTGTGAGGTTATTAGTAAAAATTGGATCACACCAAAACTGAGGGGGTGGGAAATACACCACTGCTTATAAAGGGGGAAATCAAAATCAAACACCTTTCTGTTTATGGATAGATGGCAAGAGGAGAAATCAAGGCTGTTTAAATTAAACATCATCCTGGCCGTAACAGTGTCCTCAGATATAATGAGTAGTCAGTCTAAATTCTAGGAACCAAAAATGGCTAATGTAAATTAAAACCATGAAGTTTATGTAAACACAGAATTGATTGCTGGTAATGGGATGAATAAGCCATAAAGGCAATAAGCCTAGAGCTAGCTTGTTGAAGGGGTATAAATATGTCTCATCTTATCTGACAGTTCTGGAATTTCATCCCTAAACTCCTCTGCCTCTTTAATTCTCCTCCTTTAAAATCCAATTCTTTGACCAAGCTTTTGGCCACCTGCCTTAATATCTCCATATAAAAACTGAAAATGTTTGAAATACTCAGCAGGCCAGGCAGCATTTGTGGGGAGAAAAAAACAGAATCACCGGGCAGAATTTAATGCCCCCTCCTGAAATGGGTTTGGAGGTGGGGGTGCCATGTGTTCGGGCAGAAGGTGCAGAATGGAGATCTGGTCACCTTCCTACCTCCCTCCAATTAAGACTGGGACGGGAAGGCTTGAGGGTGGCCTTCCTGCCAGGAGGACAACTAAGGCCCTTAAGCAGTCATTTAAGGGCCTCATCCCATCACCATTGGTATTTAACCAACAGCCACGCCATCTGAATCCACCACCAGAAAAAACCTGATGGGTAGGCTTGGATCTGGTAGAAGGCGGTCCCTCCTTGTCAGGCACACCATGCCTGATGGAGAGATTGCATAGTGATATTGCTGCTAGTAATCCAGAGACCCAGGATAATGCTCTTGGGACCTGGGTTTGAATCTTATCATGGCTGATGGTACATGGCTGATGGTAACATTTGAATTAAATAAAAATCTGGAATTAAAAATGATGACCATGAAGCCATTGTTGTAAAAACCCATATGGTTCACTAATGTCCTTTAGGGAAGGAAATCTGCTGTCCTTACCTTACATGTAGGTCTGGCCTACATGTGACTTCAGTCCCACAGTAATGTGGCTTTTTAAAAAATATTCATTCATGGGATGTGGGCATCGCTGGTTCAGCCAGCATTTATTGCCCATCCCCAATTCCCAATTGCCCTTGTTCAGAGGGCATTTAAGAATCAACCACATTGCTGTGGGCCTGGGGTCATATTTAGGCCAGGCCAGGTAAGGACAGCAGATGAACCCAGATGGGTTTTTACAACAATGGTTTCATGGTCATCATTAGACTTATTTAATTCAAGGTTTTTATTGGATTCAAATTCTAACATCTGCCGTGATGGGATTTGAACCCCGGCCCCCAGAGCATTACCCCTGGGTTTCTGGATTGACCAGTGACAATAACATTACGCCACCGCCTCCCTAGTTTACCCTAGCAAGCCACTCAGTTGCCATCACCACCTTTTCAAGGGTAACTAGGGGTGGGCAATAAACGCTGGCCCGGCCAGCGAAACCCACATCCAATGAATAAAAAAAAAAGCTACCCACCAGTGGACCCCATGAGTAAGACATCCCTTCTGCCCTTTAAATCATTCTCCTTCTTATCCTCCTCACTGGAGCCTACCTGTCAGATCCCAGTGAAACCATCTCACTCATTTGTTCCCCGGGGCTCTTCAATCGCTGGTGTAAGTTGCAGTGCTGTACCAGCATTGTCGGGCTCTGATTGACCACCAGCTCTCAGAGGCTGAATATCCAGCCTGCACGAGGATTTCCAGCGTGCAGGGGTGGGGTGGGTGGACAGTGTGGAGTCATTCTCCTCACAGAAGCTGGGAAGACTGACAGCAGGCAAGTAGATACCCAATGGGGAGTTAACCCCATTGGGCCTCCGAAAATGGCTGGGGCGAGGTTGCCACCGGTTTTCCAAGCAGAGGAGGGGCCCCCTGCCGTGACCATTAAATTCTCCCCACACTTCTGGTCAGCGACCTTACATTCGAACCTTTCACCATCATCCCTGTACTCGCTGACCTACATTGGCTCCCATTGTTAGAATCCCATTTCTTGTTTACAAATCCCTCCATGGCCTTGCCCCTCCCTATCTATTACCTCCTCCAGCCCTACAACCCTTTGACTTATCTCCTGTTCTGAAGAAAGATCATGAACCTAAAACATTTAATCTATTTCTCTCTCCACTGATGCTGACAGACCTGCTGAATTTTTCCAGTGTTTTCTGCATTTATTTCAGATTTCCAGCATCCGCAGGATTTTGCTCCTCTTATCTCTCCAGCTGTGACTCCTCATCAAGGTGGGGCTGTTAATGTTTCTGTAAATCATTTTGAAATGTTTTACCATGTTAAATGTTCTATGTAAGTGCAAGTTGTTGGCGTGAAGCATGAGTTCAGATTCAGTTACCGATGGGGAAGTTGGATTGGCCCAGGAGCAGAGGATCTGAGTAGAATAGTTTGCACTTCTACAGAAGGAGTTTCATCGTTAGCACCATAATCCCAAAAGAAAGTGAGACAAACCAGCTCAACTGTGCCAGCTCATCAGAACGGGTTTTCGAAATATTGCTAATTACAAGCATAAGCTTTAATCTATTCAGTCTACTGCATCCTTAAACCGTTCAATTTTCAACTTTCCAAGGAGTTTAAGTCTAAACTAATTTGTTAGATGAACGCAAGTATATTTTTTATTTTATTTAATCTCTGCAATTTACATCAGCTAATTATAATTTTATAATCAGCAAGCCAATTAATGCTAAATTATCGTGACATAACTGAGGTGCCTTTGTAACCCCTGATTTTTAATTTTTTAAAAATGTAACCCTATCTACTGAATTTTTGATACTCAATGTTAAAGTTTATGATTCTGAGACTAACGGACAACTGTTAGTGACTGCCTTCATTTACTGTCTCCTTTGATTACTTGACAAGAAATATAAATATTTATTCAGCAAAGGAAAGTTAGAAACTTTAAGTGAATTCAAACTGGTTGATGTAAGATAGTTTGGAGAGACAAATTTAGGCATTACTCTCTGTAAGATATAGGTCTGGTGGTAAACCATAGATGTTGTGTGGAGAGGTTAAAGCTTTTCCTGGTGGCTTTGATAAAGATTCTTATCAGGTTACCAATTCCAGTGTTTTTATATAACTTTGACCAAGTCACGGCAGGGGTTATAAGAAATAGTACATTTAAAGCTTGCTAACACTTGACAGGAGTGATTATACCTCCCTACACTGATTTCATGATACCATTGCAGAGTTCTGTTGGAAACATCATGCTTGATGACAACATGACTATCGGGATGTGATATTCTTCTCATATGAGATCTGAATCATGATATTGATTTTCATAGATCATTCTCCCTCAGAGAAGGATGCCTGGAACAATCTTGTAAAAAGGAACATGTAAAGACTCTGTAATGGTATCCATACTGGATGGTATGAGACCCAGATAAAGAAATATCCCCATCAATGTGCTAAAGGAAGTGACTCACCCATTAAGATACGTATACCGAAAAGCTGCTTAGAGAAAAAAATCAGTACCAACTAAGACCCGCGTCAGTCCTGCCAGCTTTGGATGGGAGTCAGCATTGGGAGAGCACAAATCTCCCAGGCTGCATGTTTCGGAGGACTGGATTGATTCAACTCACTTCAGCCCCACACCAATGGTTCAAACTTGTGCTATAATCAATAGTCATTCCAATGGAAATATTAATTATGTATCCTTGGACAGTCATTGTTGCCAGGCCTAGAGTGAGATTTATTTTCAACTGAAACAGAAAATTCTGGAAATACTCAGCAGGTCAGCCAGCATCTATGAAGAGAAAAACAGAGTTAACTTTTCATAGTGACATTTCATCATCAACCTGAAACCTTGGGCGGGATTTTCCGTACCCTCCCGTGTCAGGATCTTCCGGTCCCACTGGAAGTCAATGGGCTTCTGGCTGGGGCACTGCCTCGCCTGCGGCGGGTCCCACCCATGACAGGGCCGGAAAATTCCGGCCAAACTCTGTTTCTCAAAACAGGTGCTGCCTGAGCTGCTGAGTATTTTCAGGATCTTCTGTTCTTATTTCAGATTTCCAGCATCCTCAGTATTTTGCTTTTGTATTAGAGAGATTTATTTTACTGTTTCTCTGTTATGTATCATATATCGAGTCATGCCATGTGCAACTAAAACTATTAGTGCTAAATGTTTTACAAATATGAAGTTTATAAGATTGTTATGTTTTGGGAACTATCTCTTTAATTTAAGGTAAAATAGGGGAATGAAGGGGTCACGTGATCTGCTCTGAATTCTGCCTGGCAACAAGCCTCAGTGATCCGGTTGCTATGGTGACAAGCCAAGAGACTTGCTGAGAAGGTGGAACATTTTCACACTTGTGGGCAAGCACATCTGTGCTAACTGTTAGTCTCCAACTTTTACATGGAGGTATTAGAAATGTCAGGTTTTATAAATATACTTTAAACTGTCTATTCAATTCCAAGCTAAAATGGAGTTGGGAGTCTAGAGGTTAGCTAATTGGCATTTCTACTTAAATGTAAGGCCACTGATTCACATTGTTAAGGAAATAGGCTTTGGGAAGGGAAGAGTCCACAGCAAGCCATTGTGGTAACCGGCTACAGGGTTCCCATTATATCATTGAACCCCACAGACCCAGGTGAGTCTGCAAGAATCTGAGAGAGAGACAGCAGGAGATAGTGGCAAAAACAAAAACTACTGCGGATGCTGGAAAAGATAGTGGCAACTAGTCCTGCAGCTGAAGCAGAGAAAATACTGACCACACAAATGTGACTGGGAGTTCACGTTCAGATTGAAGAGATGAGGTTTGTGAGGATTTAAAGGAGCCTGGAAGATTTACTTAGCCTGGGCTACATAGAAGGAATCCCCAGTGTAAACCTCACAGTGAAAATGAGTTCTGACATTAGAATCAACTGGGAAAGGAAAAAGGAAGTAGGCCTTTAAAATAGCTTTAGACTGGTTCCAGAAGAATAAGGTTTCTATTTAAGGGAAAGCGTAAAGTATAACCATGCCATGGGATTGTCAGTTGTGTTAAAAGCCACATGAGTGTTGTTTTCTGTAATTTAACGTATAAGTTTTCCATGAAATCGTGGTTAGCCAATGTTGCTATCAGTTTGTTTCTTAGAGTAAAAGTCTTTAAACTTGAAATCTTGTCATGTGATCATTCCAGTCAGAAATTGGAAATTCAAATCTCTTTTGAAAAGTTATTTGCCTCTAAAGGGTTCATTGGAAATGTGATACAACTATTGTTATGAATCAGTAGCTGATTATTAATAATTTAGATATAAAGACATCAGGATGTTCTCTGCAATATTGGAGATGATTCAAATATTTAAAGTTCTTACAGCCTTATGTAAGAAAACTAAATTACAGGCAAATCTCGACACAATGAGGAAATTCACCCATATCTGTCAGGTGTCTCTTTATATGGATAAATTTAGTGTTATGCATTAGTCAACGCAGCACAAAGCATGTATTCACCATGTGGCTTATACCCATGGCTACTGAGGAGAAAGACCTGAGGTCATTGTGCATGAGCCACTGAAGGTCAAGTTGCCAGTTATGTGAGCCTACAACAAAAACAAATTGAAGGTTAGAATCAAATACTAAACAAACAATGCTGTATATCAAAGCATAAATAAAACAACAGTCTTCATTCCTCACCCACTCCCTATACCCCATCCATGCCAACCCATGCTCCCCACCAACCCCTCCATAGCCCAATGCCAACTTAGTGGCAACTCATGCCAACTCATGCCTCCCACCCATTCTTTGCCCTTACACTTAAAAGCCAACTCAGCCAGTATACATTATTGGCAGACCTCAGGACCAATGATGAGTTTAAATAAAATTCTTAAGCACCTATTGATGTTTCCACTATTTAAAATAAACACTCAAAATGATAAAAGCTCATTCACTACATTTAAATTCCTTCAACCACCTAGTCCTTTATAACAACAATCATTTGTATTTTTAGCCCCACTTCAAAAAACTTTAAAAACACTTGGAGGTGTCAGTCAAACTGTGAACTGACAGGAACTCCACCTGACAGGTGACAACGATAGGTTGGGAAATGAGTCATGCGGCACTAATCCTGGAATGATAACCCTCAGGCTTCTGTCAACAAACAGAGTGAAACAGCAAACACTGATATTTTTCAACACTGCAGTTAGATTTTTTCTAATATCTAAATGACAGGACACTTTAATGCCTTGACCGCTTGACAGTTCTTTGACAGTTCTCTTGACAGTTCCAATGTGTTAATGCACTTTTTGTGTACATTCATGTCCACTTTTAACAATTCCAAAAGGTGCCAGACCTCTCCTAAAGGTTTCCTGGGGCCATATCTAAAAGGGTATCTTACTTCTTGAAAAGGGTGCCCTATCTCTCCAAAGAACTCCTGCAGCTTCAGACTTCTCCCAGGTCTAACGTGCATAAGTCGAGTTTTGGAAATCCCATGAGCCAAAATCGGACTTGACTGAGGCTGCTGCACTTTAACACATGCAGTTGCCTCCATGAACCATGGGTGTGCACATTGAAACCTGCCCCATTCCACATACCACCACCACCCCCTGCACGGTAAAAATGGCAGAGGCCAGGTTTGAGGGCAGGACTTCCGGATCTTGGCCTCCAGCACCATTTTCGTAAAGACAGAGAGACTCTCTGACTGTGCAAAAATTCTGGCCATCGTGCCTTGTTTTGATTTCCACATGTTGGGTGATATAAATGTTCTGAAAATGTTCAGAGGAGGGCCATAAGATTGACACATTGTTTAAAGGCACTCGATTATCATGATAGGCTTAGAAAATTGATGTGTTTTTTTTTAACTCTCAAAAAGCATAGACTTTAAATAAATATATATATGAAGTTGGTTTGCATGGTTAGGCAATTTGAGTTAGATAAGACTGGCCGCATGGATGTAACTTCTTATGTGTAGGACTTAGAGTTAGGTGTGAAAAAGTGCTCTCTTCACAGAGAGTTGTTGATCATTGAGACATATTGCTGGCACATGCAGTGAGAGCTGGGCTTCACTGCAAGCATTCAGGTGGAAGCTGGACAAGTTCCTTGACCTGCAAAACTACACAGAGAGGAAAGATGGATATCAGGGTATGTATCTCCCAGTCACCATTATCTTATAGATCTTGTTTGTTTGTCTTTGAGGATTGCAATGTAGGAAGGAACATAAGAACATAGGAGCAGGAATAAGCCATTTCCCTTCCAGCCTGTTCCACCATTCAATAAGATCATGGCTGATCTGCTTTTGATCTGAGCTCCATTTTCGTGTTTGCCCACCCCATAACCCTTGACTCCCTTGCCTAACAAAAATCTGTTTAACTCTGCCTTGAATAAATCCAAAGAACCAGCCTCCACTACTTTTGGGGAAGAGAATTCCACCAATCACCAAAGACCAATCACCCTTTGAGAGAAAACGTTTCTCCTCTTCTCTGCCTTAAAAGAGAGACCTCTTATTTTTAAACTATGTCTGCTAGTTTTAGTCTCCCCCACAAAAGGAAACATTGTTTGGATATCAACCTTATCAAGTCCACTTGGGATTTTATATGTTCTTCCAAACTCCAATAGGTATACTTCATAAGGCAACTTTTCTTCATAAGCCAAAATCTTCATCTCAAGAATGAGCCAGTGAATCTTCTCTCAACTGCTTGATTAGTAATTTTGGGCAGAATCATCCCAGGTTTGCATAAGTGTGGTATCGGGCGGGTAAAACAATGTTTTACCCACTGCCTGCATTGGTGGGTTTCCCCGCCGTATGATCCCAAAACTGCCAATTTATTTATGCACCCCCCCGGAAACACGCTGTTTCCATGGTGGGCAGGCTCTCATTCATCCACCATGCCATCACCTCATCACTTCATCAAGCCAGGAGCCATATTTAAAGTCCAGCTGCATGCACCACATCTCAGTGCGTCCAGCCCATGACAGCTGCAGGGAAGATGTCCACAAAAGGCAAGAAGATTGCAGCCCCCAGGTTTAGCGATACAACACTGGAACACCTTTTGGAGTCTGTGGAGGCCTGCCACGATGTCCTCTGCTCCCACTTTGGCCACAGGATGGGCAGAGGCATCACCAACCAGGCTTGGGAGGTGGTGGCAGCGGTGGGCAGCTTCGTAAGAAGACAGCCACCCAGCGCCACAAGAGGATGATTAGCCTCCATCGTTCTGCCAGGGTAAATCACTCTTCTCATCATTCTCAACTCACACACTCATAAACCCATCACACATCCACAAGGATCTCACTCACTGCTGGTTCAAGGGACATCACCAACCACTCTCTCACACTCACCATCATTGTCCTCATCTTGTCCATGCGACCACTCACCACCCACACATGCCAGGCATACTTAATACCTGGCCTGGCAGGCATCCCAGTTACACTCTGTCAATCTCTATTCATGCACCACAAGCTGGCACAAAACAAGAGGGAGAGGTCGCAGATTGGTGGAGGAATGCCTGAGATCAAGGTATCATGAACTTTGAAAACAGAGCAATCCAGCTGCATGGCAATGATCTGGACTGGTCCTGCACTGACGGTGAGGTCAAGGGTGCTCTACCAAGTGAGGGTCCAGCAGTGCAACATTCATCAGACAACCATGCTGTGAGTGATGTGTCCTGTTTCACAGGCCACTGCCATGCACTAATTATCTCCCCTTGCTTCCACAGCCACTTCGGGGAAACAGCCGATGGACCCAGAGCCCAGGGCCTCCAATCAAGCCCAGAAGAAACCTCTGAAGAGGAATCTGAAGGCACCCTCCTTGAAGCCCCGTAACAGAGCTCACCCGCATGCTCCGGCAGCGCAGAGAAACACTCCTCGGTGGGACCTAGCTTTAGAATAATCTCGGCGTCACAATTTCGTGACCACATTGCACTGTCTGATCCACAACAAGCAGAGGCAGGAACTTCCCTAATGCCCGGCACTCAGAGGACTGCTGGAGGCTAGAAATTTGCTGTGTCGAGTCAGATGACGAGCCTCTGGACTCTGTCATGTCACAGTTGCTGGAGCTGCAAAGGCAACCTCGGGAACATCAGGGAGGGATGTCCGCTGCACTCCACAGATTGCAAGGCACAATGGAGGAGTACGTCTGTCTTCATTCTGAGGTGATTGCACTGGCATGCCAACGCACCGAGGTCAACACTGGTAGGATGACGGCCGCCATGGAGACCTTAGTCCAGGATGTCACTCCTGCACTGCTGCGCGGGCTCAACTCCATCACTGATCCCATAGTTGTCCACCAACAGTATGTACACGAAAAGGGTGCCAGGCAGCTTGATCTCGCTCCAGCTGCCGCTTCTCCTCAAGGAGTCAGCCTGGGGCCCGCAAGCACCCATAGGAAGGAGGAAGTAGTTGTACACCCCAGGGCTACCTATCCAGGTGACTCTGGGAGTATCCAGCCCATCTAAATCCCCTCGCCTGTGACATCAGCAGCTCCAGGTCCACAGGCCGAGGAGGGTGCCACTGCCATACAGCAGGACCCCAAAAGCAGGCCAGGGCCCTCCAAGTCTCAGCCCTCCAGAAGACACCTGCCAAGGTCATCACAGACAGGGCGTTGCAGTCAGCAGACTGCCTCCACCTCCGCTGTGGATGTCCGGGGAGCACCAAGACGTAGCAGCAGGGTTAGAAAAGTTAAGAAGATGTAACTCTTTCGAGTTATCAACAGTCGCAGAATGTAACTCTTTCGAATACATTCACAGTTCTTGGTTTTTCCGGGAATGGGATATGAACCCACAACCTTCTGATTCAAAGGAGAGGATGCTATGAACTGAGCCACAGCTGACACCTTGTTAAGAAGATGTAGATGCACATCCTGGGAACGAGTGTTAATCACTTGCATATAATGTACACTATTGTCAACAAACTCCCAAGAATATTTCCCTACCTTTGGCTCCTTGTTCTGTTGAGTTTGTTCTTGTCACTCAGGTGTGAAACCTTTCTACACAAGATAAAGGCAGGTGGCTCATTCCAGGGCCTCTTCCCTGTGCTCTGTGCAGCCATCAGACCAAAGTGATGGTCTGGCCTCACACTCCCTGGAAACATTATTGATGTCTGCACCTCGGCGGTGCTGGTCATTGCTGCCAGAATGTAGTGGGCAGGCACCACAGAGTCCTCTCATTCTCTTTATGTGCTCTCAGCACCTTTAAGGTCGGGCTGGCCCCCATCTCTTCAGCATCTGTGACTACTGAAACTGTGCTCCTGAAAAGCTCAGGTGCTGAAGGTGGACAAATGATCAAATGCTTCTAAAGTTTTATGGCTGCATCTCTGTGATATGACCCTGATCACAGAGCGCAAGCGATCTGCCCTCAGCCAGACAGGAGTCAGACATTCTCAGAGGCTATGCGAAGATCTATGGGGTGTCCTCATTGCATATCATTGCATCCTCCTGCAAAAGAGTGACTATTAGGGCTTCCACTGCGTCTCCATGACAGGAGCATTCTCACAGAGGGTAATCATGCTGCCATAAACCATACTGGAGTCAAATGTTCACAGATGCAATGTGAGGATCTATGGGGTCACCTCACTGCATGTTGTCATCATTCTCCACAAATCTAGCAGCTATAAGAGCCTCCCCAGTGCGCCTGCCTTGTCTAGCCAGTTCGAGGGCCTCATACCCGTCATCGCCGTCTTCAAGGACCTCCTCACCCTCAGCACCATTGGCATCCTCCTTATCGGAGGAGCTACCCAGCTCCTCCATCTCCTCCTCAGCTGGCTCGTCTCCCCACTGGAGCGCCAGGTTGTAAAGGGGGCAACAGACGATAATGATGTGTGACACCCTCTGTGGATTATATTGCAGGGAACCACCAGACCAGTCCAGGCACCAGAACCTCATCTTCAGCATCCTGATGGTCTGCTTCACTAAGTTGCAAGTTGCAACTTGGCTCTTTTTATACCTTCGCTCTGCTGCAGTCTGAGGCCACCGCACAGATGTCATCAGCCACGGCCTCTGTGGGTAGCCCTTGTCCCTGATGAGCCATCCCTGCAGCCTCTGTTGACCCTGGAAGACTCCAGGGATCTGTGACCGACTGAGGATTTAAGTGTCGTGCACACTCCCTGGAAACTGTGCACACACCTGCAGGATGCATTTCTGGTGGTCGCATACCATCTGCACATTCAACGAGTGGTGCCCCTTGCAGTTGCATAGTTCACCGTGTATTGCGAAAGAGATCTGTGTGCCATGTGAGTGCAGTTGATCTCACCCTGCACCTGTGGGAAAACCAAGATCTGAGCGAATCCAATCCCATTTGCATCCTGGCTCTCCTGATCCCAAGTGAAATGCACAAAGTTGTGTGCACTCGCAAAGATGGCATCCATTACATCACGGATGCATTCGTGGGTGGAGGCTTGTGAGATCCCATGGAGGTCACCTGTGGAGCCCTGAAAGGAGCCACTAGTGTAGAAATGGAGCACTGCTGTCACTTTCACAGCCACTGGCAGGATGCCCTCCATGTCCCCGTGGTGCCAAATCCTGCAGTAGCTGGCAGATGTGAGCGACCACTTCCCTAGACCTGCCCAGTCTTCGACACAACTGGTTCTCGGTCATCTACAAGAATGAAAGGCAATGTCTATAGATCCTGGGTGTCACTGCTCACTGTGGCTCTTGGGCAGCATATACGGGAGCCCCAGCTGCTCCTTCTTCCTGAGGTTGCTACTCCTGCCTCTGCACAGCCAGGAGCCTCAGTCGCTCTCTCCTGCATCGTCTTCACGCTCTGTAGGCCAACAGGCACAGAGCTAGTTCACCAGGCTCTATGATCCTGTTGTGCTCCTTCTGCAGGATGAAAGAGAGAGACAGATGGGTTTGCATGGGTGTACTAAGAACCTGTCCTGTTTAAGTATGAAACCCCCTTAATAATTCCCAGAGAGTGCTGGCCACCACTTGGATGTCCAGAGATTAGTGCACTGCATGGCTGCCCGAAACCCCACCAACTCCGCCCACTTCAGCCAACCGGTTGGCGGCAGCTTTGCCCATTGGACTGCATGCTGTGCTCTCAGCTCAGGCGCAGGCATTCTCCTAAGCCACACTGGCAAGGCTGCACTGTTAGCTTGCACCATCGGGGAGACGGGTCCAAACTGGAATGCTGACATTGCAAGGGGCTTTGAGCATCTCCAGCAGTGACTGCTCCATGGCCAGCTTTAGCGAGGAGATTGTACAACGTGTGCAGTCGTCCAACTGTTCTGCAGTCCACTAAAATGCTCATGACTTTGCAGTCTGTGCCGGGGGTGTGAAAAGCTCTGGAGCACTTGGTGACACTTTGATGCATCTGTGTTGCTTGATTGGGCAGATAAACTAGAAGCCCAAATCCAATCATATCAATGTGGCTGTGCCTGAACTGTCCCAGCTGTCCCTAATGCGTGGCCACTTCCTTCACCCACCCTACCACGTGTCCCGAATGCTTGTATTATATTCAGCAGCAGACCTGCCCTTGCCCTTCCCCTTTCCTCTCTAGTCGCCTCAATGGCAAGGCTGCCATTGAGCCCCCCCAAACGCTTCTCAAGCTTGAAATTCAACAGGAGACCATGGTGAGCACTGCACATCATTGTTGTGTACTCAGCTCTGAGTTCCCCTCAAAGTGCAGCCCACCAAGTGCATGCCTTTTATATGCTGTTGTGAAACACCTTGGTGTGCTTTCCCACCGACGTGATGGATGATCCAGTGGGTGAGGGGAGCGATTCTGGCAGGCTGGCCTAATAATTATATGCAGATATATTACAATGAGGTTCCCGCATCTGATGGCGGGAAACGCGGCCCACTGTCAGTGGGTTGAGCAGACGATCGCAAACTCGTTTCACGCCTTCATGAAGCTGGTGGCGCCATATTG
The DNA here is from genome assembly GCF_964194155.1 of Cetorhinus maximus. Classification (NCBI taxonomy): domain Eukaryota; kingdom Metazoa; phylum Chordata; class Chondrichthyes; order Lamniformes; family Cetorhinidae; genus Cetorhinus; species Cetorhinus maximus. Next base: position 194,909,250 of record NC_135879.1, read on the forward strand.
TCCGCTCACGCTACCAAACAAGCTCAATACAGGTGGAGAAAATCTCAGCCTTTGTCTTTTTTTAAGTAAGGAGACCAAAACTGCACACAGTATTCCAAATGTGAACTCACCAAGGCCCTGTAAAACTGTAGTAAAACTTCCCCACTTTTATATTCCATTCCTCTTGCAATCAATGCCAACGTTCTATTCGCCTTCCTAATCACTTGCTGTACCTGCATACTAATTTTATGTGATTCATGTACCAGGACATCTAGATCCCTCTGTACCCCCAAATTCTGTAATTGCTCTATTCTTCCTGCTAAAGTGAACAAGTTCACATTTACCCACTTAATGCTCCATCAGCTAAATGTTTACCCAACCTGTTTATATCTATTTGCAGACTCTCTATTTCCTCTTAACAACTTACTTTCCTACTTATCTTGGTGTCCTCATCAAACTTAGCTACCATACATTTATACCCTTCATCCAAGTCGTTGACATAGGTTGTAAATAGTTGAGGATTCAGCACTTACTATGTGGCACTCCACTAGTTATGGTTTGCCAATCCGAAAAAGACCCATTTATCCCTACCCTCTACTTCCTGTTAGCTAACCAATTGTTATCTATGCTAATGTGTTACCCCCTACACCATGTGTTCTTATCCTATGTAGTAACTGTGAATGTGGTACATTATTAAAGGTCTTTTGGAAATCCAAGTACACCACACCTACTGGTTCCCCTTCATCCACCATGAAGAGGTTGGAGAGAAATAGACTATAGGTGTAGGGCAAAAAATGTGGCATTGCAAATGAACTAATCTGACCAGCTAAAGTGAAGCCAGCTTATTTACATAATCCGTTGGTGTTTGGCACAACTCTCATGACACCTGGGAATACCAGTGCTATATAGTCAGGCATCAGCAGCCAGAGGACTGTTGCTAATTGTTGCTTTGCAATGCTGTGGGAGGAATCAGGGGTGCTGGGGGATAGGGGTGCAGGGTCACCATGCACAGGGGTCGGGGCCACGGCATGACTTTTTTTTCAGTTGAAATGGTAGCTTTCCCTTAAACATATGTTCTAATCAGATGTAGTTGGGGTGAAACCCTGCCCAGACACTTCATCCAATGTTGTGATATGACAACTTCCTTTGCTTGGAACTTTAGACTAAATCAGCCTCATGCAAATCTTCTGCTCAGGCCCGTTTGTGCTTGCTAACCCACACTGGGGTATGCTGATCAATGTAGGCTGTGGCCAGACAATATAAAAACAAGTCAAACTGATGATACCTAAAACAGTGGATGTGGAATAGTTTAGAAGCATCAATAATTATTGATCAATTATGACAGGTCCTTTCCTACTTTGACACTGGAGAGTGTCTGTACCTAAGACAACAAGGAGTAATAGTGGCAACGGCAGGTTGCAATGAAAAATGTGACTTTGCAAAATCTGGAGAGAGGCAAAAAGAATCGATGATGAATTTTGTAGAATTGACAGAAACTTTCAAAGTGGGTGGGGGCACAGATAGAAACCCATTTCAATTGGAAAAAAAAGTAATTCCATCGCCTCCGATCCTAAGCATGGTGGCCCTACACACTCGATTCCTCCCACGGCAAAGTGGGTGGGGGCACAGATTGACGATTAACTCACAACAGTGAAAACCCTGAATGGTTTTACAGCCTGGTTGAACAATCTTTATTTTGATAAAAGAGTGACGATGTATACCAGGAAACCTAAAATGAATCTAACTGAAATTAAGAACAATGTGACGTAACACCACTCTGATTCCTTATGCACATTGGAGATGGAGGGTGTGGGTTCATGCTTAAATTGATTGAAAGTGAAAGTTAAGGCTATTTACCTCATTTATGCTGTGGATATTGCTGCAGTGAATGATTCGCATTCAGGTATGGCCAGCAACATAAGGATATTGCATTTTTTTTTGCAATAAAACTGGTCCAGAAATCAATATCAAGAAGACCGCAGGGTTTCATTAGATACATAAGAATGAGTCAGTCTTGTATAACTCCAAGGCAAGTTGGTCCCTGAGTAAAGGAGAAGTATGTTACATAATCTGCAGAAATAAAGGGAGAGAATGAGGATGGCATCAATCAACCCAGAAGTCTGAGAGAACAATTAAACTATTTGCGGCACAAGGGAAAGAATTTAAAGTAACTCGGAGAGAGATATATCAAAATTGGTAGAAGTTCAAACTATAAAAATGGAAAAAAAATAGTTCAAGCAAGGCTATGGTTAATAAAACTTTTTCTGGAAGATAGAATTTTGAATAAAGGCTAAGTTTTAATACTAGTTTGCAGTAGACTGGACTTATTAATACATTATTTATCCAGTTTAATATATGTGTACAACAACATCCCATGCTAGGCCACATGCTGTGAAGGTATGGGTGGATATTGGAATCAATATCACACAATTTGTGTAACTGTTTGAACAGGATATCAGAATGAAGCATCATAAGAAAATTCTGACCAGTAGCACTCGTATTTTTATTTGCTCTCAGGGTGTGGTGACATTGGCATGACTCCATTAATTACTCTTACCAGGTAATGCCAGCATGGCTTCTTGGAACAGCAGCGTTATTTCACAGGACACTTTCAGAGACATTAGGATTAGAGACTGAGTAGAGGTAGCAGGCTTTTTTCTCCAAAGAGCTGTTTTTTGATGATAATCTAACATATTTCACACTCATTTTCCAACCAAAATATTGACAGATTATTTCAAAAGATTTTGGAGTCTAGAGACAAATGATATTCAAAAAACAATTTTGAATTTGTGAATTTGTTTGGGGGAATGTTTCACCTTCACTATCTAGGCAGTAATCAGGAAAGTTCTTCCTCATTTCTCAGGGGCAGGGCTGGATGAAGGTTTCTCTCAGGCATTGATTCTCTGCATGTTATGGTGTGGGGTGGTTATACAACTTAGATTTCCTGACCAACCCTTGGAGTGGAGGTTGAGGGGTGGGAAACCAGGCAGGTCACGTTCATTGCACGTCATGGTTGTTTTAGTTCCATGCTTCAGTTTTCTACCCCATGCAGGGTAGCGGTGGAGTGCAACAGGTTGACTGTTCTGTCCAACCACCAACTTTGTGTTGTTTGGGAGACTCTGATGCAATACCAGGCCAGACTTTGTACTTCATGGATGCTGTGTGTACTTTACTGTGGCAGGCTCTGTTCACTGCAGAAAGTGAGGAGAGGGGCATTTGATTTTCTTCTCAGCCTTTATTGGGTGGGGGAGGTTGGTTGCGGTTTCAAGGGGTGCATCATTCTAGTGAATGCTCAGCAAGGTGTGTCTTTGCTGGAAACAAAAACAGAATTACCTGGAAAAACTCAGCAGGTCTGGCAGCATCGGTGGAGAAGAAATCAGTTAACGTTTCGAGTCTTCACGACCCTTCGGCAGAACGGCTGCTTCTGTTTTTGTTTTGGATTTCCAGCATCCGCAGTAGCTTTTAGCTTTTTGTTTTTATCTCTGTGTCTTTGCTGGGCCTGGGACATCGTGTGATGAGTATATTAGCGCAAACACTTATTTGACTGTGATAGAATCACTGGAAAAGGAAAAGCCTGAAACAGCACTTTTCTTCAATCATATTATGTTTTAAGGTGAGTGGTAGGAAGGTGGACATGATTGTTTATGCCATGATTCAGGATGGTGGAAATGATTTTGCTGATTACTCTTTTAGTAATGGCTATCAATGGCTCCTGCTTTGACAAACTAGATTGAGGATTTTTTTAACTACCATCACACTTGCCCAAGGACAGAAATTCAATAACAGTGCAATAGTCAAGAATTCTTTCTTTTAAGTGGTGCCGCAGGAAGGAGAGCATCATTGCCAAGACTGAGTGTGAGGGAAGAGCTTTGTACCTAATATTACAAGGCAGGCACTTAATATTGAAAAATGGCAATCACAGATACTTCAGGTTAATGTTGACTCTTTGTAATATATTTTTCTATCAAGATAGCATGATAGGAAATTTTAATACATCTTAGAACAAGATTTGCAGACCACTGATGTTTACATTCTAAAAGATTTAATTTTAATTTAACTCATCCAGGCTCCTTTGACAGCACCATCTAAATCATGACCTCTACCATCTAGAAAAATAAGAGCAGCAGACACATTAAAACACCACCACCTGTAACTTCCTTTCCAAGTCGCACATCATCCTGACTTGGAACTATATAACAATTCCTTCACTCCCTCCCTAACACACTGTGGTTACACCTACACCACATGGACTGCGGCGGTTCCAGAAGGTGGGTTAGATCTTCCTGCTCAAGGACTATTGCCTTCTCAAAGGATGGGCAATAAATGTTAGCCTTGCTAGTGGTGCTCACATCCCAGGAATGAATAAAAACAAGATGAAAAAATCCCAGATAAGCAATTCCCAGTGTTATTTTGGCTTGTTACAATGACACAATAATGTTAAGCGACTGCCAAGTGTGGCAAAAATAATAATGCAAGAACGCATCATGTTGCAAATGTAATAACATTTTGACATAGCTAGGAGCTAAGGAGTAAAGACTTTCCCTGAAGTTTCATGAGGTGGGTGGGATTTGTTCAAAGTCTTGGAAGACCATTACAATCTATGCAGGGTACTTCCATAATCTAAGCATACTTTGGAGAACTTACTAGATTCTCAGAAAACAAAAATGACTTGATGAAAAATGTTCAGTCTAATTCAAAAAACAAAACAGAACAAAATACAATTCTCCACTTCTGCAAACCTTGCTTCAGGAAGATTGTTGCTTCAGCTACAAATAGAGACTGAAAAATATACAGGGGCCCATCAATACACAATAGTGCCTGAAAACAGTTTAGAATGCTACAAACAAATTTTAAAAATTGTAAAATATCTCATGCATGTTTTATGTCATATAATGTGCATTAAGAACCTGCAGCTTATGGAAAATAAAACCTCATAAATTAGCCATACTTTCAGTGCTAATAAATTCAGGAGTGTAGAACGTAAAAAACTTGAAAAAATATTGGCAATTGAAATCAAAGCAAACCCAAAGATATTTTGTACATTCATAAAGAGCAAGAGAATAACGAAGGAAAGAGTATGGCCTATTGGAGATCAAAAGGGTAACCTGAGGCAGAAGACATGGTTCTTAATGAGTACAATGCATCAGTCTTTACAGGATAGCAAGACAATGCAGACATCATACTTAAGGAAGAGTAATGTGAAATATTGGATGGGAAAAACATTGGCAGAGAGGAAATATTAAAAGATTTAGCATCTTTGAAATTTGATACGTCACCAGGCCTGGATGAAATGTATCCCAGGCCATTAAGAGAAACAAGGGAGAAAATAGTGGAGACTCTGTCCATCATTTTCCAATCCTACCTGTGGCACTGGAGGACTGGAAAACTGCTAACGTTGTGCTGCTGTTTAAAAAGGGAGAAGGGATAGACTGAGTAGTTACAAGCAGTCAGCATATGCTCGGTGGTGGACAAATTATTGGAAAAAAATTAGAGAGTGTTAATCATCATTTAGAAAGGCACAGATTAATCAAAGGCAGTCAGCATGGATTTGTTAAAGGAAGATCTGACTGTATTGAATTGTTTGAAGAAGCAACAAGGAAGGGTGATGACAGTAATGCATTTGATGTGGTCTATCTGCAATTCTTTTGACTGGTCAGATAAGTAAAAACTCTTTGGGATCCAATAGAAAATGACAAATTGGATCCAAAATTGGCTTAGTGGCAGGAAGAAAAGGGTAAGGGTCAATGGGTGTTTTTATGACTGGAAGGCTGTTTCCTGTAGTGCTCCACAAGGCTCGGTACTAGGCCTCTTGCTTTTCGTGGTATATATCAATAGTTTAGACTTAAATGTAGGGGGCATGATTAAGAAGTTTGCAGATGACACAAAAATTGGTTGTGTGGCTGATAGGAAGAAAGTTATAGACTGCATTAAGATGGATTGATCAGGTGGGCAGAAAAGTGGCAAATGGAATTCAATTCAGAGAAGTATGAGGAAATGCATGGGTGGGGTGGGAAAACTAGGTACGGGAATACACAATAAATGCTAAGACACTGAGAAGTGTAGAGGAACAGAGAGCCCTCAGATTGCAAGTCCACAGATACCTAAAGGACATAAGATGGTTAAGAAGGCATACATGACAATTTGAGCTGCAACATGAAATATAAGAGCAAGGAGATTATGCTAGAATGATATAAAACACTAATTAGGACACAGCTAGAGTGCTGTGTACAGCTCTGGAAATTGAATTACAGGAAGGAGGAGATCGCATGAGGGAGGGTTTAAAGATTACAAGGATGTTGTCAGGACTGCAAAATTTCAACAATGAGGAAAGATTGGCCAGGCTGGGGTTGTTTACTTTGGAACAGAGGTAGCTAAGGGGAGATTTGATTTAGGTGTATGACGTTATGAGAGGCTTAGGTAGAGTGAATAGGAAGGACCTATTTCCCTTGAAAGAGAGCTCATTAACCAGGGGATTAGAATGAAAGTAATTGGTAGAATGAATAGTGTGGAGTCGCTTGAAAATATGGTAGAGGCAGAAACCCTCTTAACTTTTAAAAAGTGCTTAGATATGCATTTGAAGTGCTGTGACCTACAATGTAATGGACCGAGAGCTGGGCAGTGGGATTAGGTTGTAGAGCTCTTTTTTTTTTGACTGGTACACACAATGAACTGAATGGTGTGCTCTGAGCAATATATTTTCATATTTTATATGATTCTATAAAGCATTCAGTCCTTCAGTTCATGCACCCCAGCAAACCCTAATATATATCCTCTGAATAATCACTTTGTTTCCATTGGGACAGATGTTAGGGGGAGTTTTAGCCTGTCAAGGTGGGTGGTTGTCTGTGTGTAGCAGATGTAAAGAACAAAAAAATTCCAGTGTGTCAGGATGCCCATCAACTTTGTATTTAACTGGAATGTCCATGGGGAACCCTCTTGCAATAAAGGGGTCTGCTATTTATTAAAAAAGCAATTGAGTGCAATTTTAACACTGAATTCTTTCCTTAACTAAGTGCTCAGGTTTCCCAGGCTTTCTGGAACTCACTAGGTAAAACAAGATGGGAACATACCAGGAATTAATGGTGGTAAGAAACTGACAGGGTTGAAAGCCTTTAAAGACTGTAACATGACAGACTTCCTTGCTTAAGTGAAAGTTTCTTGCTTGCAGAACTTGTTGTGCAAGTGGACTTTCACTGCTTTGGAAGTGATTTCAATGTTTTGGGGGTCATTTTTGCTACATCAGAGTTTTTTTAGCATTTGATCTGCACTTCCCATCCATCAGCTTTTTCAGCAGCATTGTAGCCATTTATGCAGCTGTGCCTTGGACCTTAGATGAGGGACAAGAGGAATCGCAGCAGAACCAGCAGCTGCTTTAATTCTCCTCAACCAGCTATCGCTTCACAGGACAGAGGGGATGAGCACAGAGCTCCAGATCTCAGGATGTGATATTGTAAGACAGGATACACAGTCAAAGGATTCACTAACTTGACATGACCGAGCACCAATACATCGGAAGTCTCAAGCTGTCATGTCAGGTCATTATTGACATTTGGAGCCTTCTGGAAGAAGACCTCTTGTCAAGTGGGCATGCTTGGTGGTGGTGGTCAAGGCCACCACAGCCTTTTATTCCTTTGCCTTAAGCTCATCAAGAGATCTGCTGGTGACATCTTTAGAACCTCACAATCTACTGCCCACATTTGCATCTCCCACTTGCTGGAATCCATGCTTGATGAGTGCAGACATCTTGGAAGGTTGTCAGGCTGGAGAGGATTATAGAGATAGGGAGGGCTGAGGCCATAGAGGAATTTGAAAACAAGGATCAGAATTTTAAAATTAAGGTGTTGCTTAACAGGAACCAATGTCGGTGAGCGAGCACAGACAGAGCTGATGGGTGAATGATATTTGCTGTTAGAAGACGGCCAGAGTATGGGTAAGTTCAAGTTTATGGAGAGTAGATTATGGGAGGCCATCCAAGACTGCATTGGAAAAATCAAGTCTAGAGGTAACAAAAGCATGAATGGAGTTTTCAGCAGCAGATGAACTTGGGCAGGGGTAGAGTGGGCAATGTTACAGAGGTGGAAAAAGGTGGCATTAGTGATGGTGTGAATATAAGGTCAGGAGCTCATCTTGAGTTCAGGGATAAGGTTGCGAACAGTCTGGTTCAACCTTGGATGGTTGCCAGGGAGCAGGATTGAGTCAGTAATAGGGAATGGAGTTCATAACAGGGACTGAAGGCTATGGCCCAGGATGCTGCCATAATGCCTTCATTTTTGACCAGCCAAGTCTCTCACAGTTTTTCAAACCTCCATGCAAATTTAATGGATCGCTCCTTGGAGGCGTGGATGTGGTAGACTTGCTGACCCCCAAGAAAGGCACAACTGAAGCCACATGAGCACAAGGATGGTAATTGAGCAAATCATCCAGTTGCTGAAGATACAGCTCAGGAGCCCAAACATATCTGGGGCACCCTTCAGTATACACCAGCAAGTGTCCAGATTGATTGTGGTCCATTGCACCTTGCACAACAGTGTGTAGCAGCAAGGACTGGAGCTGCAGAAGGAGGATGATACCACTCTGCATCTTGGGAAAAGGAAGAAGAGGAGCAGCAGGAGGTGGAGGAGGAGTTTATTGTGGTCCCAGCAGTCCCACAGTCAACAATTCATCTCTCTCACAGGCACACATTGTCATCAACTCTTGTCATAACATCCTTCAAAAGGCACTTGGCAGGTGGCAGGCAACAATGAGGAGGATGGGAGAACTGAACTTTGAAATTAAGGATATAGTTCATAACTTTTGAACATAAAAGTGACAATTTAACAATGTAAAACACCCCAGTGATTAAAAATCCTTTCTCTTCCGTTTTCCAAAACTCCTATGCAGTGTTATTTCTGTGACTTCAGCAGAGCTAGTCAGGCTCCTCATTTCCTTGCTCCGACAGCTCAGATGTTCTTGGTTAACATCCGACATGCTTTGGAGGCTGTGAGGGCCCCACCAAAGGCTGGGCCACCTGCACCTTTGTAGGGACAGGTTTTGCCATCAGGACAGGAGGCAGCATGTGGTTTTAAGTGAAGGCTAGGGTGCCATGTAAATCTGATTAAAGCTACAAATTACATACAGGCAATTTGAACTTTTTAAGGAAGACCTGTTTTTTTTTAAAGAAACACAAGCAAAGAAATTGAGCAAAAAATGGCTGATAATGTACAGTGACCACTTTCTGGAAAATTGTTATGTGGATTACGCTGGCGGACCACTCCTGAGGGAACATGGAATGTCACACCTGCAAAAGGTATCATGGCCTTCTTCAAGCAGAAACACTTGAAAGGGAGATAGGAAAGATGCGCCAGACTGAACTTTAATCTCCTGTAGTTGCGGCAGTCAACCAAAAATCCATGCCCTGTTGATTTATATCTCAGAATGCTTAAATAGTTCTGAGATGGATGCAAGATGAATATTTCCCTCATGCGAATACATGGGGAAAAATTGGTTAAAAAGCTGAATGCAGAGCAGTGCAGTGTGTGCTTGTGTACTGTAAGAATGACAGCACAAGAAGAACAACTAGTCACCCCTGCAGTTGCAGGTGAAGTCTGTCTCTCTCTTTCTCTCTGTTGCTGGAGGCAAGACTCAGCAGAAGCCACAATCAAAAAGAAAATAGGACAACCTCTTTATCCACCCTGCAGAACCAAGTGTCTCCAAACCAACTGTGAAACTGTCAAATTCAGCTCTACGGGAATCACCCAACTTAACCCATCTATGCCTCGCAGACAAGCCAACTACTGATTCATATATATTTTAAAACATTTTTATTTGGACTCTTAACTTCTTATTTCTGATCTGTGTTTATATATGTTGCATTTTTATTATTTTTCTTGGATTTTGGTAACTAATAAACTTACTCTTTCTTGGTCTCAAGAAAGCCTGGTTAAATTGGCTCCTTCCAAAAAAAAATACATTTGGATTGGGCAACGTTATCCACAGAGGGAAGGGACCCCTGCTGTGAAGGGATTGAATAAAGAAAGGGAGCCAGCTCATCCCTCCTCACCTGGGAGCATAACAAAATTGGGTCCCATTAGGGAAGTTAACAAATTGGGGGACCTCGCCCAGGGACCAGTCGTAACAAGGGACAGGAAAGGGGGAAGGACTAGGAGCACTTTAAGCAGAGACTCCACTTCCTGATCCCCTACCTCCAGCTTCCCGCTCATGGTCCACTTATACTTCCTTGCTAACCAAGAGCTGGAGAGCACTTTGCTGAACTACAGTGAGGTGTTTAGCCTTCAAGGTGAGGCATTCCTTCTTTCTACTTAAGCTGACAGACTGAGTGCCCAGGACATTTGTCTGGGCCAGTGCACGCTTGGCGGACTGCTACATCTGATGCTCCATGCAGGTGGCCACTCTTTCCATGTGGGTAAAAATTGGCACAAAGGTCTGAGATATCATGGCACTGATGCCGGAAATGGTCTCCTCAGCCCAGATTTTCATTTTGAGATGGGAATCGCTAGTTACACTGTTTTCAATGTGGAGTGGTGGAGGCAGGCTGGAGACGGGATTGCCACCTCCAGAAGCAGGTCCAAAGCAGAGAGGGAGTCAGGCAAATGCTGAGGTGATAAGATTAAAAGTCCATCTCAGTTCCCTGTGACATCATCCCAGTTTGGTAGATGAGTGCGAGTCCCCCTAAGTCTTACCATCCTATACCACCTCACCCCTCATGCCCCCTCACCACTCCATTCCCCCTCTTACATCCCCATCCCCCATGTTACCTCCATATCCTCTATCCCCACTCACACAGTATGCACTGTGTTCAGAACTCTTGAGCCCTATAATAACATGAGAAGTCTTTGAGATGCCCATGAAAATGTCAGATTAACAAACCCATTCTAAAACTACTTTAAAAATACATAATCCTATTAAGCGGCTGTAAAACTGTCAAGATAAATAACTTCACAATTTCCTGACAACTGTGTCAACAAACCCTGCTGAACAAAGTCCATTAGTGGGGTTTGTAGCTCAGCCAACTATTTTGAATGAGATTCTAATGATTGACTGTATCAACCACCCCAGGATTGCTGAATCTCTGGTTTTTACAGGGTGCTGCTGTCCCTGCCCGGTACACCCAGCTGAAAAAATCAGCAGTAGGGTGCCCACCCATGATGCTTACAGTTTCCCTGCAATAATTTAACTCTGGGAGCAGTGTTGACTAATTTAAGAGACTTCCACCCCTATTTCAGGAGGAAGTCCCACCTTAGAGAGCTGCTAGCCAATTGAATAGCTGGCAGCTTTGTAATCCCAGCAGTGCCAGCTAGGAGTGGTGTCCACTGCTGGGACTACAGGTAGCTCCACCACTCCAAGAAGCTCAGGTTAGTCCAGGATTGGCAATCTCAGCGATGGAGTTGAATGGTGGGGTGTTCAAGAGGCCAGGGGAAGAGTTGAAGGAGGTGAAACTCTTGGTGGTGGAGGGGGAGTGTGAAGTTCTTGGGACAGAAACAGCTATATATTGAGCCAACAACATCTAGAATTAGAACTGCATGAGCAGTTAAACATGGATTTTTTTTAGCTCTTCCTACTGGACTCCTGCTGCTGGTACATATATTTATGATGGCTTCAAGTGGACAAAATACATAATGTAACTTTTCATTCAACATAGAGAGAGGTGCCGCCATGGGCCCTGAAGACTAACAAAGGAGGTCCACCCCCCTCGCTTTGCCTGACAACGACCCACGTAGGTAAAGATGCTAGGCTTCCCGCATGGAATGGACCTCAACCCACGCGCTAAAATATTGGTGAGGACAGGATGAGGCCTTAAGTGGCCATTAGCTACTTAATAACCTCAACAGGACCAAGGGGAGGTGGGTCACCTGATGCCTTCACTGCCCCACCCCTTTAAAATTTCAGATGGGTTGGGGTGAACAGATGGATGGCACCCATCGGATTTTGCATGCCCTTTGCTTTCAAACCCGCTGCAGGGGAGTTTAAAACCCAGCCCCATTTGTGGAGTTTAGAACTCAGCCAAGCATTCATAATTAAATTCTATTGCACAACTGTATAATAAAACCTCCTGAGCTGAATACATTAAAACCTTTGAAGTCATTGAAAGAGCACAGTCATCTGTTGAAACTTAAAGGCAGAGAAACAGATGTCTGAGCTGTCAATCAATTAAAAGATTAAATTGCAGGGGACCATCGACACAGTCAAATCTGAATATCATTGTTGTTAAATGCAGAAGAACATTTTATTCATTGGATAAATGTACTCTAATGCTTCTAAATGCTTTCCCACTTTCATAATGCAGGCCAATTTAATAGCCACTTACCTTTTAAGAAAAAAAGCACTATCATCAATTATTGCATCAAAAAACATATTTAACTTATCATACAGCATTACATTATGACTTGAGAAGTTGGTGACTTACCCACCCAAAGGTTGGCCACTCCAGACTAGGTGTCCCCCATGGCTCATAACCGGTCTGAGCTGTTGTGAACCGCATCTCCTCCAGAAGCCAAACCGTCTCCATCAAAATTGCAGGGGAATCTAAAATTCCCACACCAGCAATAGAACCAGCAAGGTCGGGAGTGCAGCATACAGGCTTACTACTGACATTCTTATTCCAGACCATAAAAAAGTTCTGGCCATAGGAATGGGGGAGGGAATCTTGGAATCACATCCCCCTGCCATTTTTAAAGACCACCTGTCATTGTATTTTGAAATTCACATACATGTTCTCAAGTCCATCCATGGCCTTGTCCCTCCCCATCCTGTAATTTCCTCTATCCCCACACTCTCAGATATAACTGCACTCCTCTAATTCTAGCCTCTTGAGCATCTTCAGTTTTAATTGCTCTACCATTGGTGGCCGTGCCTTCAGCTGCCTAAGCTGTAGGCCCTGGAATACCCTCTCAGCAGCTCTCCATCTCTCTACCTGACTTTCCTACTTTAAGACTCTCCTTAAAACCTACGTCTTTGATCAAGCGTTTGGTCATCTGACCTAATATCTCCTTACGTGCCTGCGTATCGTATTTTGTTTCAAAATGCTCCTGTGAAGTGCCTTGGGATGTTGGGCGATATATAATTATAAGTTGTTGTTGTTGTTTCCAAGTCATCATTATGCAGATCATTATTTTTTATTGCTTACTGACTTGATATCAACGTGAGTGAATGTTGCATGTCTTGTAGCTGCATGACATTTAATTCTATCACCAGGTAGCTGGGGAGAGCTCATTTCACCATCTCCAATGGCCATGCATTCCCAGACCTGGGTTACCTCCTCCACAACATCAGGGTAACAATTACTGAAGGACTAGTCTTGATTGTCCAACTCTCTTTGGTGTTCTGTGATCTCTTTCGCAAGTAGAGAAAGAAGAGTCATTGATTGGGAGAAGTGGAATGTTTTCAGAGGATGGAAGGGCATCATTTGTGGAGAATGACTGTGAGGGATGGGTGTGACATGGCAGTAAGATAAGGATGAGGGTCAGTGGTGCCTGGGTGGATAAGAATGTATGGAGGTGCCTCAAAAGAGGAGGACTGGACCTACAAGGTTTGTTGTTTTGAAGAGTGCTATGTAGGAGAAGACTGCAAGATGGTTGTTTCACTTCCACACCAGTTGTTCCACTGCGTGTGAAAGGGTTGAGGCTTATACACTTCTCAGTCACATCGTCAAAAACCACACAACTACCAGGTTATGTTTTTCTATTAGCAGTAAATGTACCAATCATATGACAAGGATTTGTAAAACAATATTGTGAGTTCTTTATTTTGAAGATGAAACTACATACATACAACTGGGAGACTATGTATACACATCTGACCTCAACTGCCGGGGTAGGATTTTCCCTTCATCAGGCAGGCACAGTGGGCAGGCCTGGGAACTGCCGCAAAACAGACCGTCACCAGCGATTGGGTTTCAACTGGGATTTCACGCCGGCGGGCTAATTATAGCCTATCCAGCGTGAAACGCAGCACTGTACTGGCTGGGAAGGACTGAGCAGGGGCGGGGCCCTGTAAGCCGCCAGGCCCAATGGAGACCTGGCAGCCGGTTTAAAAGTGGCCTAGGCAGCCCCTGGAAGGCTGCCACAGAGGACGCTCCTTGAACCTTCGTGATGGACCTGAGTGCGGCTGGACACAGCAGGCAGGAGTGCAGGTCAGGTGAGCACACAGCCCCCCGCTTTTGTGATGAGTGCCTCGCCATCCTCCTGGAGGCAGTGGCTGCCAGGAGGGACACCCTTGTCCACAGGATGGGAGAAGGAGGCCACCGCATCTCACAAAGGGGGCATGGGAGGAGGTGGCAGCACAGGACAGCAGCCATGATGTGGTGTGGCGCACATGGGTGCAGTGCCGGAAGCGCTTCAATGAACAGATGCAATTAGGAAGGGTGAGTACCGTGTTGGAGTGGGTCAGATGTGTTCAGGTCTGGCCATCCCTACATGGACCTTAGGAGCGCTAGAGTCTGAGTGCCAACTGTCAATGACATTGGAGCTGGCCAAGGGGGTGAGCCCTGGCTGCTTGGACTGAGTGCCTTGCGGCTCGAGGGCCATGACTTAAAAGTGCTCTACCAGGTGCTCCCCAGCTGGGGTTGGCCAGGCTACAATGGTGCTGCAGGTACAGAGTGGACTAATCAATGCTCCTCTGTTGTTTCAGGAAAAGACAGCCCACAACAAAATAGAAAGGTTGCGGACCGGCAAAGGCCCCTCTAGCCTCCTAATCCTCTCGAGGTATGAGCAAGATGCCCTGGAGCTTGAGAGCCGGCACTCCCCATGTGCAACCGGAGGCGGGGGTGGGGAGGCGGGGGTGCCAGACGAAGGTAAGAGTGCAGTGCACAGAGGTGAGACTTTCGGCTTGTGCAGCCATTCTAGTGAAGTCTTGTCATTGTTGTGTGGCTCAGGCCTGGAGTCCCCATTGATCTTTGGAAAACAACGGCATCATGATGCAGATCTCCATTGTCTCACCAGGGTGCCTGGCATGCACAGTGACACGGTGGTGCCTTTAACTAATGACATGTACTTGTTCTCCCTTTTAGTTTAGCCAGCAGGCATTCACTCTCTGGACCCCGAAGGGCCACCTCTGACACTGGAGGACTACCAGGTGTCACTTGCATTTGCTCTCTGAAGCAGGCACGAGCGCACCAGCACCTCGGTGGGCATTGGAGCAGCAGCTAGTATTTCAGTGTACATGGGTGAGGGCACTTCGCACTCGCTTGATGTGCAGGCGGAGGCAGAGAGTGCTCAGGGCGCCGACAGACGGAGGACTGCTGGGGACCAGGACGATGCTCAGTCAAAGGCTGATGATGGGCCTCTGGAGTCACCCATTAGGCAGCAGATGCTGGATGTCCAGCGAGATGTGTGTGAAGATCTGGCAGAGATCCATGAGGGTTTGCATGCGATGGTCTCTGTTGTGGAGGAGTTCATGCAGAGCATCTGCACTATGTTGACCGTCATATTCGAGTGCACTGCCTCCTCCATTGAGAGAGTGGCAAATCTCATGGAGAGGCAGCTCCAGGGACAGAATGAGGGGTTCCTGGGGTGGTGCTCAGACCTGCAAGTCCTAACGCAGGCACTGACATCAGCTGGGCAGTGCCCTTGTGGGAGATGGATGAGGCACCCAATATCCCAACTAGGTGTCCACCCATCAATGGTGAACAGGGAGGTCCACAGTGACCTCATGTTAGCACATGAGCTGTCTGTCATCTCTGCAGGCTCCTCTCAGGGCACTCTAGATGATGGCAGCAGCTTCTCTATCCCTCTGCCAGTGACTGTGGCATCTGATGAGGCTGCGATGACTGGAGAGATGCCAGCTATGGCACTGACCACTCCCTCCCAGGTGGGGCCAGCACAGGCTCCACTGACCAGAGGACGACCGCCAAGGCCATCAAGGCCAACAAGACAGCAGAGTCAGCAGGCTGTCTCCAATGCTGGTGCCAGTGAGGGGGAAGAGCCTAGACGTAGCACCCGCAAACGGCAGTTAAAGGCGCCATGAGCACAAGAGGGACAGGTCATGGGTGATTTTATGTTCATTTTTATTTACTTTATGTATATAGGTCTGATGTTGAACACCAGAAATGTTTCTGTTAATATTTTTGAACTGTCAGAATGAGATAAATTTGTTTTTGTTGTCTTGGCCTGAGTATGCTTCAACTTTTTATTTCATTGGTGCGGGGTACGCCAGTATGTAATGCTGGATGTTGGTGGCTCTGAACTTTATTGCACAAGCACTGAGTGTTCTTTGTGTTAAAATAAAAGGGTCCTTTCAGATGTCCGGGGTGGAGGCAGCAGCTCTGGCATGCATTTGAAGCTGATCTTTGGTAGCCAAGTTGAAGGAGCATTGGATCAAGGCATCCCTGGTGTCCCTGCCTCCCTGGTGGTTACCGAGGTCTGGCTCCACACCCTCAGCATTCTCCTCATCGTGCTCCTCTTCTGACTCAATACTGGACTCATCCTCTGCAGCCTGTGCAACTGCATCAAAATCCTGTTCCTCCAGTGGGTCCCCCGTTACCAGTCTTGTGGAGACCGCTGTGAGTGACACCCGCTCTGGAGGGCATTGTAGTGCACCCCCTAAACAGTCCAGGCATCGGAAGTGCATCTTGAGAAGATCTATGAGGGTCTTGAGAAGACCCTCTCTACCACCACACTTGTGGAGGCATGGCTTGTATTGAAACATTTCTCTGCCTTTGTTCTTGGGTGGCGGAGAGGCATCGTGTGCCACCTTTTCAAGGGATAGCCCTTGTCACCCAGCAGCCACCCATCCAGTCAGGCTGGAGCATTAAAGAGCCTCGGCTCCTGGGAGTGTCTTAGGATATAAGAGTCATGGTGTCTTGCACAGACTTGCAGAATCTGTGATCACACACTAGCTGCACATTCATGGAGTGGAATCCCTTCCTGTTAACAAAGGCGTCTGGCATGGCCAGATGTGTGCAGTCGATGGCACCCTGGATGCTGGGGAATCCAGCAATTGCTGCAAAGCCTCTGGCTCACTCAGCCTGGCTGGCCTCACCCATACGGTAAAGAATAAATGTCAGTACTGGTCTAAACAGAGCTTCTGTCACCAGCTTGATGCAACTGTGGACAGCTGATTGGGAGACTCCACACGGATCCCCCACTGACCCCTGGAAAGAGCCGGTAGCATAGAAGTTGAGGGCCAGTGTGACCCTCAGAGCCACCGGCATGGGGATTCCACCCACACAGTTGGGGCTGATCTCAGACCCAATCATCTGACAAATGGAGGTCACGGTCTCCCTCGAGAGGCGTAGCCCCATCGGCATTGCATCTCGGACATATTGAGGTCGCTGCAAGTAAACCCTGGCAGCAGGATAGTGGCGTCTTCTGTGGCCCCTTCTGCCTTGGTCTTTCGGCTGGCCCTATGCTCCTTGTGCCTGTGCCTCTCCCCCCACAAGTCCCTCCCCTGGAAGCTGCACAGGGACACATGGCCTATTCTCCCTTCTACCTCTCCCTTCCTCCTCAGAGGAGGTGCCTCCAGTGTAGACCACAATCCCCATTACCAGGGTAAGGGAAGGCTGTTTGTCACCTGAAAGTGTCCACATGGTTTGAATCCTCCGAGGGCCTTGCACACAACAATGAATCCTGAAATGAAGCCCAGAAATGCTAACAATGAAGCCCTGAACAGAGATGAGGCTGCCAAGTACCAATAAGCCACCAGCAGCAAACTATCTCCAAAACTCCTCACTACTCATACTGGCAATGCTTTTTATTCCGCCCTTGGCTGGCCGCTTGCCGTTTTTCCCATGCTATGAGCTCGAAATCGCATGGACAAGGAACAATCACCTTCAATTGGATTCTTAAGGGACATTTAATTAATGGCAGGTGCCGGTCCAGCACCTGCGCGCACCCGCTGAGCAAAATATCGCGTGAGTGTGTGATGACGTTGGGAGGTTCGCCCGATGTCATCACGCACTATTTTACTCCTGATTGGATCGGGCGCGTGCCTGCCCGCAGGAGGAAAAATTCTGCCCATGCTGTTGTAGACTACGTACAGAGTTATGGGACCACTACATCGCATCCTGTGTCGGCGGTAGTGATTGACAGGAGTTTAAGATATGCCCCCCTTAGAAAGAACTGGTACGTCATATCACGACAAATGCTATGCTTTAGTTAAAATGCCTCGGATAAACCCACTGCTCAAAGGTCTGGGTTTCTGACCCGCTACTGGCCTCCTCACTACAAGTGACTTGAAAGGTTATAGTTCATCCCTTCCACATAGAAACTTTAACTACAATATTTAAAAATGAAAACATGAAACATCATCATTATATCTTGTGTTTCAAAGTAGGGTAATGATGTAACAAGGTAACTTACCCCACCTCCTCAACCCTCCCCCTTCCAGCATTATAGTACCAGAGGAGAACAGAAGTTAGATTACAGATGGGCTAAAAAATATATCTGTAACCATTAAATAGATCATTAAATGACTACATAAATCCAGGTGTTATATAATTTGGAAAGAAATACTTACATTTATATAGTGCCATTCTTGACCTCCAGACCCCAAAGCACTTTACAGCCAATGAAATGCAAATTTATTCATCATGCAATAAATCATTACTCAATTGAAAGTGTGTAATATCTATGATGTATAGCTCCAGCACACAATTCTAGCTTCACACAAACCACAATTAAACACACCAACAAAACCCTTATCACACATCTGTAATTAGACTTCATCTGTTTTTCCAGATTTCCTGCATCTATTATTCTGAAGTTATGGTGCAGAAGTGGGAGGATCCTGACAAAAAGAAATCACATCTTGCATGTCCCTTAAAGAATGAGATCAATAGACAGTGGTAGTGGAACAAAATTAATGGTAAAATAATTATACAATGACTCTGGATCGGTTAATCAGCCAAATGGTCTTGTCTTACTTTGGACATTTTTATGCTCTAACATTTCCCTGTGGCTATCAATTTCATAAAGATCTCAATTCCACAAAGCAGTGTCTGAATCATACTACAGGTTTTATATTATAATTCAGATTTTCTCATTGATAAGTCTTTTCCCATAATAACACTTCAATATTCATTTTCGCTGTGATGATGAAAGAAGGTCATTTCCCATCAAGAAACTAGAGTGGCATGGGAAGCTTGGGACCTATAATTATTTGGAATCATTAATTTCTTCATGATAAATAAGGTTCCCTGCAGTGATTCTGCTTGGTCTTTAATTTCATTCCTCTAATCTATTAACTCAGCTGTACATAATTCCAGAAAGGTACAGTATTTTTATCTGAAGCAGGAAGACCTATTACAGGGAAGTCATTGTTTCGAATCTGTAGTCTGCTTCTGCTCAGATTCATGCAATGTAATGAGGTTTTTATTTTGCTTTCTCAGGAGTGTGTTTTCTCCAATTCCCTCACAGTGGGAGACCCTTACAGAATAATAGAAATGTAATTGTTTTGTCTCCTTCCTCCCTGGTACTTCAATCTTCTATTTTGTTTTAACTGTGATAAAATCTTGTTAAACAACCTTTATAAATATTAGTTTTATCATTCATCTTGATGATGACCAGAAAGCATCTTGGCAAAACTTTGAAGCTGGCATTAGTTGAGAGATAGGAAGCTCACTGGCAAAACTGAGACAACTGCAAAGGTTTTATCCTAATGTAGTGCAACACGGCAACACGGCAAAAATAATGCACAACGATATGTGCTGTGAAATTTTGAAAGGAATGATGAATGTACTTGACCAGCAGTCTTGGCATTAGTTCTTGGCATTAAACCAACCTTTCTGTTTCACATCATAATATTCCTTTAGCTGGCTACAAACAAGGCTTGTTACATTCGACAGGAAGACTTGCAACTGATGAAGAGTCTAGGGAGGAGAATTTCAGTGGCATCAAAAGACTGAATTGGGGGAGATAATGGCCAGAATTTTCCGCTCTCGTTGGCGGTGGGTTTGTTTGGCGGTGTGAGCAGACAAAATGGTGAAAAAGTCAAAAATGGGTTTTATGCCGCCATTAAACCAATTTATGATTATCCGCTCTGCCCATCGATGGCAGGCCGCATTTCCTCCTTCCAACGTCGGGACCTTAATTGTTGTGCATTTCCGTCTCATTATTGTGCCCTAATGCCAGAATTACCCCCCCCATGTCAAATTTAGCTCACAGATCAGTGTGACTTTAGAATGGCATGCTTCACAATTGCCTTTAAAAGGCACCTGACAAGCTGAACTTTAAGGGCAACTTGGGGCACAGCGCTCGCGAGGATTGCCCGTAGGACATCAAGGCAGAGACACCACACATTCGGGCGGGAATGCACAGGCAAGTCGCTTTTTCCCAGCTGGAAACCACAGATGTCCCTGCCTCCCCCTGCTGTGGAACAGACTATGTGCTGTGCTCACCACATTGTGATCCGGAGGCTGCTCTACATCTAGGTCCCACCGAGGTGTGTATCGCTGCGCTGGTGGAGGGTATGGGTGAGAACTGTGATGGGTCATCAACAATCCTGCCCTCAGGGTCCTCACCTGAGGTGCTCTCAGTGCTGGAGTCGGGGTCATGTTCGCTTGAGGGT
This sequence comes from Cetorhinus maximus, assembly GCF_964194155.1. Lineage (NCBI taxonomy): Eukaryota > Metazoa > Chordata > Chondrichthyes > Lamniformes > Cetorhinidae > Cetorhinus > Cetorhinus maximus. The sequence goes on from NC_135879.1 coordinate 194,929,728, forward strand.
TGCCACATTGCGTGGCAGATGCACCTAGGAGAGCAAGCGCATGTTATTAGTGCTTGGCAGCTGAGTTACACACAGAACAATGGGCACATGGATGATCTGGTGTAGGATCCTCATGTGGATGATTGCGAAAATCCTCCATTGAGGCTGGTGGGTAAAACGTTGTTTTTCAGACCCGCTACAGCACTTAGTGCAATTCTGGGACGATTCCACCCAATGTCATGAAAATAATGGGGAGAAAAGCTATTGCCTGTTCTTCCTCCTGATCTGACTGACATTGTGTTAAAAGGGGCCTAAACCTTTTTCAAGTGTTAGGCCCTTTTATTTTGCAACTTTTTTACTTCGAAGCCCATGATGTGCATAGGACCCTAGTTGCCACTTGGAAGGTAACTAGCATGTGTTGTACTCATACCGCCCAGAAGAACCAAAAAGATAAATCTTAAAATTATTTTTGTGGGATCAGAAGTACTTTAAGGGCCACTGCCTCCCTGGGAACCCTTTCCTCCACATTTGGTACTCTTCCTGCACTTGGCTTTGGGTCACCGAATATTGCACCATATAGGAACCAACAAATCACAGCAGGGCAATGGTTTGAGTTTATCTTACTTCAGTATTACTGTTCACATCTGCTGAATACTCTGTAAAATGACGCGGTCAATCTGTATGGGTATGTAAAAGATAACATGGACACTAGTTTACCCTGACACAGTAGGTCACAGTGCACAGCACAATTTGTAGAGCAGAGAATTAGGAACAAAAAATCATTTAGCTTTGAAGAGATTCAGGATGTAATTGGTGATGTTGAAATGTTTCACCCAGATGGGTCTGTAGCAACATTTGGTATTAACTTAATGTATGGAGCTTTATCCTCTCGAGACCTTCACATGTGGTTTGTTGCCTCCCTTCAGGGGATTGAGCTAGCTAGATATAACCCATAACAAGGACATTTATTCATGGTCTATTGATGAGCTAAATGACCTTTTCTCATTTCATACTTTCTCACATTCTTATGGATAGAAATGAAAGCATGCAACAGCACAAAAGCTCTGGAACATATTTCTGAGAACATTATCCCAAAGGTCAATAGCCACACAAACTTTTTCTGAAACTCAACTTAGCTCAAAACTCACGACAGTCAAACTTTCTCATCAATGCTTGCCAACTAATGCAATAGTGTCACTTTGCCTCATGCTCCTAAGAGCCTGATATCAGACCTCTTTATTGTCTCTTTATTGTGTTATTAAGTAGGGCAACATTAGGTAAGAAAGAACAAAGATAATGCAGTACTCAGCATAATAATATCAAATTCATAAGACCATAAGACATAAGAGCAGAAGTAGGCCATTCGGCCCATCGAGTCTGCTCCGCCATTCAATGAGATCATGGCTGATCTGATAACACTCAACTCCACTTTCCTGCCTTTTCCTCATAACCCTTGATTCCCTTACTGATTAAAACTCTGTCTATCTCAGCCTTGAATATACTTCACAACTCAACCTCTACAGTCCTCTGCAGTAAAGAATTCCACAGATTGGCTACCCTTTGAGAGAAGAAATTCCTCCTCATCTCTGTCCTAAATGGGCGCCTCCTTACTCTGAGATTATGCCCTCTGGTCCTTGACCCTCCCACAAGGGGAAACAACTTCTCAGCAACTACCCTGTCAAGCCCCCTAAGAATCTTATATGTTTCAATAAGGTCGCCTCTCATTCTTCTAAATTCCAATGAGTACAGGCCAAACCTACTGAACCTCTCCTCATAAGAAAATCCCTCCATACCGGCATCAACCTAGTGAACGTTCTCTGGACTGCCTCCAATGCCAGTATATCTTTCCTTAGATAAGAGGACCAGAACTGTTCACAGCATTCTAGGTATGGTCTAAGTAGTGGCTTGTATAGTTTTAGCAAGATCTCCTTATTCCTTCCTATACTCCATTCCTTTTGAAATAATGGCCAACATTTCATTTGCCTTTCTTATTACCTATTGAACTTGTATATTAGCTTTTTGGGATTCATGCACAAGAACTCCCAAATCCCTCTGTACTGCAGCCTTCTGCAGTATTCCTCCATTTAAATAATCTTCAGCTCCTCTATTCTTCTTGCCAAAGTGCATAAACTCACATTTTCCCACATTATATTCCATCTGCCAAGTTTTTGCCCACTCACTTAACCTGTCTATATCCCTCTGTAGGCTACTTGTGTTATCCTCACCACTTGCCTTCCTGCCTATTTTTGTGTCATCCACAAACTTGGTGATAGTACATTCACTTCCCTCATCTAAGTCACTAATATATATTGCAAATAATTGAGGCCCCAGCACTGTTTTCTATGGCACTCCACTAATTACAGGTTGCCATCCTGAAAATGCCCCCCTTGCTCCAACTCTTTATTTTCTATGAGTTAGCCAATCCTCTATCCATGCTAATATACTACCCCCAGCACCATGGGCTCTTATCTTATTAAGTAGCCTTATGTGTGGTACCTTTTCGAATGCCTTTTGGAAATCCAAATATGATACATCTACTGGTTCCCTTTATCTATCCTGCTTGTTACCTCCTCAAAGGATTCCAATAAATTTTTTAGGCATGATTTGCCCTTCATGAAGCCATGCTGACTCTGCCTGATTAGATTATGTATTTCCAAATGCTCTGCTATTACATCCGTTATAATAGACTCCAACATTTTCCCAATGACAGATGTTAAGCTAACTGGCCTATGGTTACCTGTTTGTTGTCTCACTCCCTTTTTGAATAAGGGTGATACATTGGCCATTCTCCAACCCTCAGGGACATTCCAGAATCTATGGATTTTTTGAAGACTACTGGCTACTTCCTAGTTTAATTTCCTAGGATGCCACCCATCAGGTCAGGGGACTTATCGGCCTTTCGCCCCACTAGGTTCCCTAGTAGCGTTCTGCTGAAGGGTCATGAGGACTCGAAATGTCAACTCTTTTCTTCTCCGCCAATGCTGCCAGATCTGCTGAGTTTTTCCAGGTAATTCTGTTTTTGTTTAGGTTCCCTAGTACTTTTTCTCTAGCGATAGTTATTGTACTTATTTCCTCCCCCTCTTTTGCCCCTTGATTATTTAGTATTTTTGGATTGCTATTGGTATCTTCTACCGTGAAGACTGAAGCAAAGTATTTATTCAACTCCTCTGCCATTCCCTGGTTCCCATTATTATTTCCCCAGCTTCATTCTCTAAGGGGCCTATGTTCACTTTGGCCTCTCTTTTCCTTTTTATATATTTAAATAAGCTCTTACTATCCATTTTTATATTACTTGCTAGCTTGCCCTCAAAGTTTATATTCTCCCTCTATTTTTTTTGGTCATCTTTTGTTGGTATTTAAAACTTGCCCAATCCTCTGGCTTACCTCTAATCTTTGCCACATTGTATGTTTCTTCTTTCAATTTGATACTGCCCTTAACTTCATTGGTTAACTATGGTTGATTTATCCCCTTCCTTGAATCCTTCTTCCTCACTGGGATATAACTTTGTTGAGAGTCATGAACTATAAATGTCTGCCATTGTTCATCAACCGTCTTTTCTGCTAAAATGCTTTCCCAGTCCACTCCAGCCAACTCTGCTCTCATTCCATTGTAGTTACCCTTATTTAAGTTTAGCACAGTAGTTTCCGACCCAAGTGTCTCACTCTCAAACTATGCTAAATTCTGCCATATTATGGTCACTGTTTCCTTTAGGGAATCCTTTACTTTGAGATCATTTATTAAACCTGCCTCATTACATATTACCGGATCCAAAATAGCCTGTTGCATTCACAACATATTGTTCTAAGCGACTGTCCCAAATATACTGTATAAATGTTTGCTTGTGTCTACCTCTGCCAATTTGATTTTCCTAATTTACATGAAGATTAAAGTCACCCATGATTAATGCACTGCCTTTTTTAAATGCCTTCATTATCTCCTGATTTATTCCCTGTCCTACAGTAAAGCTACTGTTCAGGGGCCTGTAGACTACTCCCATCAGTGCCTTCTTCCCCTTGTTATTTCTTAGTTCCACCCTTATAGATTCTACATCTTCTAATCTAAGATCCTTTCTTGCTATCGTATTTATTCCATCTCGTACTAACAAAGATACCCCACCACCCTTGCCTTCCTGCCTGTCCTTTTGAAAAGTCACAAACCCTTGAATATTTAGTACCCAGCTTTGATCTCCTTGTAAGCATGTCTCCATAATGACTATAAGATCATACCCGTTAACCTCGATTTGTGCCGTTAATTTATTCACTCTATGACGTGATTTATTTTATTCTGAAAACTGCATGCATTGAAGTAAAGGGCCATTAATTTTGCCTTTTTACCATATTTTTCCCCTTTGACCCTATTTGCTTCTTTTTTAATGCTTGTACACCCTGTCTCTTCCTGTCATACTCTGGGTATCATATTCTAAATAGCTGCCCTGCAAGGCTGCCATGTCATTTTGCTTCATAAGCCTATGTATCCCCTTTCCAGAAACCACCCCCCACCCCCTCTATTTAGTTTAAAGCCCTCTCTCAGCCCTAGTTATTTGGTTCTCCAGGACACTGGTCCCAGCACAGTTCAAGTGAAGCCCATCCCACCAGAACAGCTCCCTTCTACCCCACTACTGGTGTCAGTGCCCCATGAACTGAAACCCATTCCTCCCACACCAATCTTTGAGCCATGGATTTAACTCCTTGACTTTATTTATCCTACTCCAGTTTGCCCATGGCTCAGGTAGCAATCCTGAGATTATTATCTTGGAGGTTCTGCTTTTTAATTTAGCACCTATCTGTTCAAATTGTTTCAGCAGAACCTCCTTTCTAGCCCTATCAATGTTGTTGGTACAAAAGTGTACCAACCTCCCACCCCAAGTTCCTTGCCAGCCCAGAGGAGATGCCCCTGGCACCAGGCAGGCAACACAGCTTTCGAGACTCATACACGGCTGCAAAGGACAAGATCTATCCCATGGTCAGTTCGCTCATCCTCCCTGCAGTCCCCGCTCTCATCCACACAGCTTGCAAGAACCTTGTAACTGTTGGACAGTTGCAGAGGCCGAGGCTCCTCGAACTCTATCCCCTGGGTCCCCAAATCTTTTTCACCTGCAGTCATACCCTCCTGTCCCTGATCACAGACCAAATTTGAATTACCTAATCTGCAGGGTGTGACTGCCTCCCAGAACAAAGTGTCCAGGTAGCTATCCCCTTCCCTGATGTGGCGCAATGTTTGCAGCTTGGACTCCAGCTTCTTAACTCAGATCCAAAGTTCCTAGAGCTGCAATCACTTGGTACAGATGTGTTCATTCTGGATCACCTTGGTGTCCAGCAGCGCCCACATTCTGCAACAGCATCACATTGCACCTCCTGCCATTGCTGTTGTGTTTTGTTCAATTTATTAATTAATTAATCTTGTATCTCTACTCTTTACACTTTATTATATATTTTTTTTATATACACACCAGTATCAAACTTATACTTAACAAGCTAAAAAGACTAGAGGTCTAAACACAAACTAAAGACCTTACTTTTACTTTAAAGACTAGAAATACTCACCAATCCTACTTACCAATCAGCTGCTCTCTGCGCTCTTTTGCCCCTCATACTCTTTAATGGTCACACACACTTCTCTCACTCTCACTGTTATAGGCCCAATCCTCCCACACCCACTCCTGTAAACGACCATGCTGCTTCTCTCATATTCTCTCGCTGTAAATGACCACGCTGTTTCTCTCTCACTCTCTCACTGTAAAATGCCATGTTGTTTCTCTCTCACTTTCACCCTGTAAATGACCACGCTGTTTCTCTCACACTCTCTCCATTTAAATGACCATGCTGTTTCTCTTGCACTCTCTTCCTGTAAGTGGCCCCACTGTTTCTCTTGCACTCTCTCGCTGTTAATGGCCCCACTTCTCTCACACTCTCTCCCTGTAAATGACCCCATTTCTCTCACAATGTCTCCCTGTAAATGACCCACTGTTTCTCTTGCACTCTCTCACTGTAAATGGCCCCATTTCTCTCACAAGCTCTCCCTGTAAATGACCACACTGTTTCTCTCTTGCTCTCTCTCTGTAAATGACCACGCTGTTTCTCTCACACTCTCTCTCTGTAAACGACTCGCTGTTTCTCTCACACTCTCTCACTCTAAATGACCATACTATTTCTCTCGCACTCTCTTCCTGTAAATGGCCCCGCTGTTTCTCTTACTTTATTTCATTGTAAATGACCACATTGCTTCTCTCTCACCCTCACCCTGTAAATGACAACTCTTTTCCTCTCACACTCTCTCACTGTAAATGGCCCCACTTCTCTCACACTCTCTTCCTGTAAATTACCATGCAGTTTCTCTCATACTCTCTTGATGTAAATGGTCTTGCTGTTTCTCTCACACTCTCTCACTGTAAATTCACTTCACCAGACTGATTCCTGGGGTGACAGGATTGTCATATGAGGAGAGATTGGATCGACTAGGCCTGTATTCACTGGAATTTAGAAAATTGAGAGGGGATCTCATTGAAACTTATAAAACTCTGACAGGGCTGGACAGACTGAGTGCAGGGATGATATTTCCTCTGGCTGGGGGTGGGGTCTAGAACAAGGGGTCACACTCTCAGGATACAGGGATGAGATGAAGAGAAATTTCTTCACTCAGAGAGTGGTGAACCTATGGAATTCTCTTCCACAGAAGGCTGTGGAGGCCAAGTCACTGAATACATTTAAGAAGGAAATAGATAGATTTCTCGACAATAAAGGCATCAAGGGGTATGGGGAGAGAGCGGGAGTATGGCGTTAAGATAGAGGATCAGCCATGATCACATTGAATAGCGGAGCAGGCTTGAAGGGCCGAATGATCTACTCCTGCTCATGGTTTCTAAGTTTCAACAACCTTTTTTAATTCCCTATGTTTTATTAAATAAAATAAATAAATAAATATATGTTTCATTTTTTTATGTGTATCAAACCAACCATTAGATTCCTCTGAGTATGTCATATGCTTTCAGTTCATACTAATGTTGCCAGACTGTAAATTTATAGTCATGAAATCATAGAAGTCACAGGTTACAGCACAAAAGGAGGCTAAATGACCCTTCATGCCTATGCTAGCTCTCTGGAAGAGCAATTTAGCTAGTCCCACTTTCCCCATAGCCCTACAAATCCTTTCTCTTCAGGTGCTTATCTAATTCCCTTTTAAAAGTCATGATTGAATCTGCTTCCACCACCCTTTCAGGTAGTTCATTCCAGATCATAAACATCACTACGTAAAAATGTCCTTCCTCATGTTGCCTTTAGTTCAGTAGTCCTTTTGCTGGAGGACACTAGTTGGGATAATCCTTGTGCAACTGTTGGAGTCACACATAGCAAGGAACTTCAAATTCCAGATGATTAGCACCACTGAGGAGAGGGGAGCTGTCCTGTGCTTTGACACCAATAAGGACCCGCTTGGTTTTAGTCATGTTGGGGTTTTTCCTTAGAATCTTATATAACTGAAGTTTGGCAATATTTGTAATGTGGCTGCTGGAACCTGGCAAATGAGTGACCTTTTCATCTTTCATCATTATGGAGGGAATGGGGATTCTATGCTTTGGCAGAACTGTGTGAAATTGGAGGAACTTAAGGGGAGGTGGCTTGGTATTGTCACTGGACCTGGTAACCCAGAGACCCAGGGTAATTGTCTGGGGGGCCTGGATTCAGCTCCCACTATGGCAGATGATGGAATTTGAATTCAACAGAAATCTGGAATTAAAAGTCCATGAAACCATTGCCGATTGTTGTAAAAACCCATCTGGTTTGCTAATGCCCCTTTAGGGAAGGAAATCTGCTGTCCTTACTTGGTCGAACATTTTTTTTTATTCTTAGACTGTAATAATAAAAAGGCTTTGCATTTATATAGCACTTATTGTGTCCCTGAAACTTCTCAAAATGCTTCAAACAATTATTGTTTTCTTTGAAATTCAGTGACTGTTACTAATATTTATGTAATAATCATTGTCTTCCCCATGATATACTGTCCTTAAAACAGCCATTTAAACCATATGTTGTATTGAACTTACATGTGACTCCAGACCCACAGTGATGTGGTTGACTCTTAAATGCCCCCTAAACAAGGGATGGGCAATAAATTTTGGCCGAGTCAGTGATGCCCACATCCCATGAACTAATAAAAAAAACAATGAAATATAAGTGTTTTTTCCTGAAAATTTAGAAATTTAATGAAAAATGTGACTTCTTAATAAGAATAAAGTTGTTGCAAAATTTACAAATCCAATCAAGACAGTGGTGATTGGTAATGGAATTGGTCGTTTGTTCAATGATTTGTAAATTATGTAAATTATTGATATAGTTTTAACTATAACTAATTAACTTAGTTGAAAATACTCTGAGCACTCCCTGAAAAGTCAGTGGAAAATCCACAGAGACCCCCAAAAGAAATGGCATAAATGGCTTTTTTGTTGCTTCTTCAGGGTTTTTGTTGAATCTTTTGCCAATGTTTTGGCAAATAGTCGGGACAACCTTTGCAGAAATATTTATATATCACAAGCATTGATCTTATAATGTTAGTGTTTGAGTTGTAATAGTCTCTGTGTAATATTAGTATTATGAGTGCAAAGGTGTGAAATTATATAACGTGGCATATTCATCAATGTCTGTGATTGTTGAGAACTTACATTTGGAGTTGTAAAGTTCTTATTGCGCATTGCACGGTTGCCAATCTTCGATACTAACTGCTGAATCAAATCAATTTAAATGGCCCTGCTGTTAAGCTTCAAATTGTTGCCACATTATTATAGCAGTTGATTATCAAAAATAATTCAAACATATTATGAATCACCTTATTATTCAATCCATATTGCGGTTGATTTTACATTATTAACTGTGCAAAACTTTAAATAAAGCATTAAATAGCCTGTTACATTGCAATCATCAAAGTCAATTTTTTTAAAAACGTTGGCACAATAGGACTTCTTTTTTCAATTGCAAATTAAACTGTTAACTCAAATCCTAGCAAATGCATTTTGTCTTCAAATAGCTGGAAGTTTACAGTTGGGACTTTGTATGAACTAAAATACAGTGTTGAATAGACTGATTACTTTTACTGATAGATTGTGAGTTCTATACAGCATATGGTTTAAATGGTTGTTTTAAGGACAGTATATCGTGGGGAAGACAATGATTATTACATAAATATTAGTAACAGTCACTGAATTTCAAAAAAACAATAATTGTGTGAAGCACTTTGAGAAGTTTCAGGGACATAATAAGTGCTATATAAATGCAAAGCCTTTTTACTATAACAGTCTAAGGATAAAAAAATAAACAAAATGTTAGTACAGGAATAGGCTTCAGTAAATTTTACATTTACTGGCCCTTAGAGAAAACAATATTTCCCTTCTCCTTTTCTTTTTCTAAGACATTCTAGTTCAACATTTGTCACTTTTCCCAGCTAAGTACATTCCTGGATAGCATGATATTAGCATCATATCATTGCCAACAGGCAACATGAATCCAAAGCATTTTTCTTTTCCACATTGCATTATATCATGTGCATTTTTTATCCAATGGGTAAGTAAATGGCATGATAAAAATCCTATGGGACTAATTTTAACCCCCAAATATGAGCAGGCTTGGGCCAGGTACAATGTTAAAATTTGAAAAGTCTCAAACCCAAACCCAATCCATTGAAACCAATCATTTTGATTTTAGCGGAGGTGGGATTGGGAATTGGAGGGCAGCTGACAGCCTGCTCTCAGGAAGAGGGCCACTTGTTCAAGTATACTAATGAGACTGCTTGCCTCAGATTTTAACTCTCTTCCAGATTTAATGCTGGCCAGAATGGTTTCCCAGGGCTTGGGAAACCTGGCAGCCAAGAGACAGAGGGTGGTGTTGCATGGGAGAGATAAGTGCTCTTTCAGCACTGCCTGTGGGTCAGGAGGAGCTGGAATACTTTCCCACTCCAACTCCCACAAGCTAACCAGCTTCCTTCCCTAAAATTGGAACCTGCCCACCCTGCATCCTCCTACAATCCCCCTCCCCACTCCTACACCATCCTCCTTCAACTTCTCTCATCTGTTGTCCAGCTAAGTAAGACCACCTTTCCAGGTTACACTCTTACCTATCCAGTTGTATCAAGAGAATCTGCTCTAATAGCCTTTCCTCATGCCCTATGGTTACCTTCGGAGTCCTCCAATGGTCTTTCCTTGGCCTTCTCCTGTTTGTCATTTATATGCTGCTCTTTGGCAACATCATCCAAAGAGATGGCATCAGGTTCCACATCTAGGGCAATGATACACAGTTCTAACCCTCACCCCAATCCCACAATCTCCCTTGAACTCCCTACTCCTCTGTGTTGTCAGTCTGCTTGCTCAAGATGCTTTCACTTCAATTGAGAATTTAGATGGCCAAAGTCATTGCCTTTGTAGTTCATCATGAATTCCATTCCCTCACCATTCATTTTATTCCCTTCCCAAAACACTGTCTCAGGCTAAATCAAACTGTTTGCTATCTTGCCACTTTATTTAACTTTAAACTTATCTTATATCCTCTCCATCTCAAAGACTACCTAATTCCACCTCCGTACTGTTGCCTTAGTCTACCAGTGCCTCAGTCCATTTGCTGCTAAAACCTCATTCATGCTTTTGTTACTTCCAGATTCTACTATTCCAGTGTTCTCTTGGTCTCCCATCTTTCACCCTCCATAAGTAAGCTCAACGAAAATCCTGCTATCAATATCCTAATCGGCATCAAATCCTGTTTATCCATCACCTCTGTGCTTATTGATCTATATTGATACCCAATTCACCAATGCCTCAAATTTAAAATTCTTATCTGCGTGTTCAGAACTCACCATGACTCTGCCCTCCCTATCTCTATACATTTCCAGCTCTATAGCCCTCCAAGAACTCTGCATTCATCCAATGGCCTCTTATGCATCCTTCACTCCCTTCAGCCCACAATTGGTTGACATGCCTTCAATCATTTAGGGTCTATAAGCTTTCGAATCCACACCATTTAGTAGGAACAGTAGGAGATGGAGCAAAGTTAGCTACCATAATTGGGTGAAAATGTCAGCAGAGGGAAAGGTTATGAACACTCAGGCAACAGATTGTCCAAGTTTAGGCAGGGAGATTTGAGCTAGGAGATTTATTGTAGCTAGCATGATGTCATAGTATTTTAAACTGCATCACAGCCATATCTTAAGTAAATTGCTTTTGTCACCAACCAACTCAACCACCTTTGCACACTCATGATGGACAAGCTGTCGATTGCTGCTGTCTGGTGGATAGAAGATGTCCTTCCACTTGCTGATCTCCTGCACCGATACCTCCAACATGGAATCAAAAAAAGGGGGGGCAGTTGCAACTTCTCCTGTTCTAGTTGCTGTCCTCAGTCCTTATTGATGGTTGCCTGCAGCTAGACTGCACCTCCCCTTTTAAAATATGTAGGCAGCCATTAACTAACACCTGCAATGCAATGTAAATCCTCACCATTCGGAGCTCTGGCAGCCTGTCTATTTTATTTTAAAGAATCAGCTGGATGAATTTGGGGCCCTCATTATGTCCACCCCAAGCAAGGTACTCAATCTGCACTTAAGCAAATGTCAACACTTTGGTCTCTAGCCTTAACTTATTGGCAACAACCAATATCAATGGCAGCAACCCCTCCCCCATCCTTCAAATACTATTTATTCTTTCATAGGAGGTGTGTATCACTAGCTAGTGAGCATTTATTAGGAACATTGGTTCAGGAGTAGGCTGTTTGGCCTGTCCAGCCAGCTCCACTATTCAACTAGGTCATGGCTGATCATCTACCTCAACACAAGTTTCCCCCGCTATTCCCCATATCCCTTGATGGCATTAGCACCTGGCAATCTATCAATTCTTGTCTTGAATGTGTTCAGTGATTCATCTTCCACAGCCCTCTAGGGTAGAGAATTCTAAAGAGTCACCACCGTCTGAGTGAATAAATTCTTCCTCATCTCAGTCTTAAACATCCTGCTTATTCTGAGACTGTGTCCCCTGGTTCTAGACTCACCAGCCAGGGGAAACATCCTATCCACATCTACCCTGTCATGCCCTGTAACATTTTGTTTCAATGAGATCACCTCTCATTCTTTGAAACTCCAGAGGATCCAGGCCCAGTTTCCTCATAAGACAATTCTCCCAACCCATGGGTTAATCTTGAACCACCATTGCACTCCCTCTATGGCAAGTATATCCTTCCTTGGATAAGGAGGCCAAAATGGTATACAATACTCCAGATGCAGTCTCACCAAGGCTGTATACAAAAGCAAGACATCTTTACTCCTCTACTCAAATCCCCTTGTAATGAAGGTCAACATACCTTTTACCTTCCTATTTACTTACTACACCTGCATGCTAGCTTTTAGTGACTCATAAACAAGGACACCCAGGTCCTTTTGGACATCAACATTTCCCCACCACTCAACCTCTTAAGAAATGCTCTGCCTTTCTGTTTTTTTCTACAAAGTGGATAACTTCACACTTATTCACATTATATTCTATCTGCCATATTCTTGCCCATAGCCTGCCCAGTATATTTTCCCCAATCCCATGTGCTCCAGTTTTGTTTACCACCCTCCTGTTTGGGACTTTTCAAACGCCTTCTAAAAATTCAAATACACCACATCCACTGGTTCTCAACTCATTCCTGGGATGAGGGGCTCATCTTATGAAGAAAGGCTGAACAGGTTGGGTCTATACCCATTGGAGTGTAGAAGAATGAGGGGTGATCTTATTGAAACATCTAAGATCCTGAGGGGATTTCATAGGGTAGATACCGGGAGGATCTTTCCACTTGTGAGAGAGACTAGAACCAATAGGCACAGTTTAAGAATAAGAGGTCTACCGTTTAAGACGGAGACGAGGAGAATTTTTTTCCCTCATAGGGTCATTAGTCTGTTGAACTCTCTTCCCCAGAAAGCAGTGAAGGCTGGGTCATTGAATTTATTCAAGACAGAGTTAGACAGAAATTGATAAACATGGGAGTCAAGGGTTATGGGGGACAGACAGCAAAGTGGATTTGAGACGCAACCAAATCAGCCATGATCTTATTGAATGGCAGATCAGGCTCAAAGGGCTGAATGGCCTATTCCTGCTCTGAAACCCTATGTTCTCCTATAACTATGCTACAATTAAGATCCTCAAAAAAATCCAACAGGTATTTGTCAAACATGATTTCCTTTTCATAAATCCATGTTAACTCTGCCCAAACATATCATTACTTTCCAAGTGTCTAGTTATCTCATCCTTTATAATAGATTCTAACATTTCCCTACAACTGGTGACAGACTAATAGGTCTGTAGTTCTTAATTTTCTCTCTCCCCCCCGCCTTCTTAAATAGTGGGGCTACATTTGCTACTTTCCAGTCTACAAGAACCTTGCTGGGATCTATAGAAGTTTTAAAGATAACCACCAATGCATCTATTACTTTTATAGCCACCTCCTTCAACACTCCAGGATGTTGCTCATCAGATCTAGGGGATTTATTAACTTGAGCATTGCTGAAAAAATAGATGTACCAAAGCTTTTCATCTTGCATTCATTAGGACACTTTGCAAAATTACCAATATAAGGGGAAAACAACAATTTATCCTGCATGTGAAGAGAGTGCCAGCTGTCAATCACGCCAGAGCTGGCCAAGGGTCTGAGCCCTGGCTCGCGGCTCGAGGGCCTCGACTCAGATGTGCCCTGCAAGGTGATCCTCAGCTGCGGTTGGCCAGGCTGCAATGGCGCTGCAGGTAGAGGGTGGACTAGTCAATGCTCCTCTGTCCTTTCAGGAAAAGACATCCCATAACAATATTGAGAGGTTGTGGACTGTCGGAGGACCCCCACACCTCTTCATCCTCTCCCAGTACGAGCAGGAGGCTTTGGAGTTCAAGAGGTGCCTGCACCTCAATCAAGTGGTAGCGGTGAAACTGGGGTGTCAGACGAAGGTAAGAGTGCAGTGCACTAAATTGAGAGTTTCGGATAGTTCAAACATTCTTGTGTAACCTCAGCATTGACGGGGGCCTCTAGACTGGATTTCTCATTGGTCATTGAAAGACAGTGGCACAATGATGCACATGTCAATTGTCTCACGAGGGTGTCTGGCATGCGTAGTGACAGTGTCATGGCTTAAGCTAATGACATGTCCTTCTTCTCCCTTAGATCTGCCACCAAGCAGTGAAGTGCATGACCTCCAGGAGCTGCCCTGACTCCGGAGGACCCCCATGCTCCCCAAGCACCTGTGTCACACCCAGTCTCTGAACCAGGCACCAGCGCAGATGCCAGCACCTCAGTGGGCATTAGTTCAGCGGCTAGTAGCACATTCACACTTGCTTAAGGTGCAGGCGGAGGCAGAGAGTTTCCAAGGCGCTGGTAAATGGAGAACTGCTGGGAACCAGGACGATGTTCAGCCGAAGGCTGGTGATGGGCCTCTGGAGTCATACATTAGGCAGCAGATGCTGGCTGTCCAGCAGGATGTGCAGGAAGATCTGGTGGAGATCCAAGAAGGTATGACTGCCATGGCCTCTGTTGTGGAGGGGTCCATGTGGAGTATCAGCACTACATTGACCATCATGGTCGAGCGCACTGCCTCCTCCATTGAGAAAAACATTTTCCTCATCTCCCCACTAATTTTTTCTACCTATCGCTTTAAATCTATGCCCTTTACTCAATGACCTTTCTAAAAGGTAAATAGGCCTTTCCCATCCACTCTATCCAGGCCCCTCACAATTTTGTACATCTCAATCAAATCTCCTCTCCACCTCCTCTGTCTCAAGGAGAACAACCCCAGCCTATCCTATCGTTCCTCAAAGCTGCAATTTTCCAGTCCTGGCAACATCCTTGTAAATCTCCTCTGCACTCTCTTTAATGCAATTACATCCTTTCTGTAATGAGGTGACCAGAACTGCACACAGTACTCAAGTTGTGGCCTAACTAATGATTTATATAGTCCCAGCATAACTTCTTTGCTCTTATATTATATACCTCAGCTAATAAAGGAGAGGATTCCATGTGCCTTCATAACCACTTTATTGACCTGTCCTGCTACTTTCAGGGA
The DNA here is from genome assembly GCF_964194155.1 of Cetorhinus maximus. Lineage (NCBI taxonomy): Eukaryota > Metazoa > Chordata > Chondrichthyes > Lamniformes > Cetorhinidae > Cetorhinus > Cetorhinus maximus. Next base: position 194,944,756 of record NC_135879.1, read on the forward strand.
TCTGTGGACATTCACTCCAAGGTCCCTCACTTCCTCTACACCTCTCAGTATTCTCCCATTAATTGTGTATTCTTTTGCCTTGTTTGACCTCCCCAAATGCATCACCTCACACTTCTCCAGGTTGAATTCCATTTGCCACTTTTCTGCCCACCTGATTGGCCCATTGATATTTTTCTGCAATCTACAGCAATCCTCCTCACTATCAATCAAACAACCTATTTTTGTGTTGTCTGAAAACCTCTTGATCATTCCCCCTATATTTATGTACAAATTGTCAATATACCCCACAAAAAGCAGGGGACCTAGTACCGAGTCCTATGCAAATCCACTGGAAACAGCCTTCCAGTTGCAAAAACACCCATCAGCAATTACCCATTGTTTCCCATCACTGAGCTTGCTACATTCCTCTGGATTCCATGGGTTTTTATTTTTTTAACCAGTCTGCCATGTGGGACTTTGTCGAAAGCTTTTCTAAGGTCCATGTAGACCACGTCAACTGCACTACCCCCAACAATCTTCCTTGTTACTTCCTCAAAAAATTCAGTCAAGTTAGTCAGAGACGATCCTTCCTTAACAAATCCACGCTGACTGTCCTTGATTAATCCATGCCTTTCTAAGTGACAGTTCATCCTGTCTCATGGAATTGATTCCAATAATTTCCCCACTGCTGAGGTCAGGCTCACTGGCCTGTAATTAGTTGGTCTATCCCTCGTTCCCTTTTTAAACAAAGGTGCAACAGTAGCAGTCCTCCAATCCTCTGGCACCGCACCTGTGTCCAGTGAGGATTGGAAAATGATAGTTAGCATTTCTGACCTTTGGCTGTTCCTATCCCAGAAGAATGCCCTGCAGCTGCTCTGTGACATCCTTGACCCTGGCACCAGGGAGGCAACATACCATGCTGGAGTAATGTCCATGGTTGCAGGAATGCCTGTCTGTTCCCCTAATTAATGAATCCCCTATCACAATTGCTCTTCCACTCTTCTTGCTCCCCTCCTGTGCAGCTGAACCACCCGTGGTGCCATTGACTTTGCTCTTGTTGCATTCCTCTGAGAAACCATCACCCTCACTAGTGTCTAAATTGGAAAAATGGTTAGTGAGCAAGGTCCACTCAGAGAACTCCTGCATTACCTCTCTGGTTCTCTTAGACTGCCTGGCCTTCTCCCATTCCTTCTCTGCCAATGAGCTGCTAAACTGCAGTGTGACCACCTCCCTAAATATGCTATCCATGTAGTTCTTTGCCCCGCAGATGCACCACAGTGATTCCAGCTACAATTAGAGTTTTGAAGCCTGGAACTCAAGCTTCTTGCAGATAGAAGTGTTTGTCAAAGATGCATGGTGGGTCCATGACTTCCCACATGCCGCATGATGCACATTCTACTTGACTGAGCAGCCCTGCCATACTTTAACTTTACAAAATATTTATTATAACCAGAATAACTTACCAGTCATTCACCAATCAGCTTCTTCCCCCTGAAATAAAGTAAGAACCAAATATTGGAAGCTGAAAAAGGTAGAAAAAGAAAGAAGCACCTCCTTCGCCTAATCACTGAACTCCCTCACTCTCCAAACTCCCAGCTGCTCACTGTCCAAGCTGCACTCAGTGCCCATCCCTAATTGCCCCTGAGAAGGTGGTGGTGAGTCACTAAGTCAGAAAGTTAGATGATAAGACATCAGCTCACAGGGACTTGGTAATAAGGACACAAGAATGGTCTTTGAACTTTTCTCCAAAAAGGGTGTAGTGAACTACACAAATTGATAGTGAAACAGGCCAACAATATAATATGCAATGAATCATGAGATATTACAAAACAAAGGTTAAGTAATCTTTAAACATGTTTTGGATATATTGTCCAGTCACATCCAATATAGCAGCATGATAAGTCTAATTTAAAACTTTCTTCCACAACTACTTTAACTTATTTTTACTAACAGATTAACTGGATATCATCAGAAATTGACATCCTTCCACTTTCTTGACAAGAGGTGCTGAAACCAGTAGCCCTACTGCCACCTCGGCTGTACTTGACTAACTCAATACAGACTGAGCGAAGCTGGCTTCTTACCCAGTTATTCCTCATTGGCAGGTATACTTACCACTGGGCCACATGTACAATTAGTAAATACAATAATTAAATTAATCTATAACAAGGCATTCAGGGATTAAATTGGGACTTGCCTCCTAAGGTCGCAACATGGCAAGCAGGGAGTGAAATCCTGAATGGGATTGTGGCACCTCCCGTATTGGGTCACAGCAATCAGCATGCATCCTTAACCTATGTGCCTGCAGTACATGCAATTAAGAGGTCTAAGACCTGCTTCAGACCACCTCCATAACATTGGTTTTCCCTGCAGCAGCCCGTGCCAGTCTCAGTGATTTTCTTTCACTCTTTTGTGGGATGCAAGTGTCACCAGTATAGCCTTTTAGTTGCTCATGCATAATTGACCTTGAGAATCCGAAACCAAGCCATACCTTTCTGTTCATTAAAAAAAAGGCAAGTACTTACCACAATCACCATTCCAATCTCTACTGCTCCTGTCCCTGAAGTCCCTGATCTCCAACCTTCAGGTCCTAGTTCTAACCACCGACTTCACCCCCTCTATCCCTGTTTCCCAATATTTGTAACATATCCACCAAATATTATTACATTTTGTGAATGAAAATGATTTAATGGGCCCAACAACCATTTCCTTTAATGCAGTCATTTACTGCAATACTAGTGGGCAGTAGCTTCACTCTTTTGAGATCATTAAGCTTAAAAATGCTGATTATGTTGCTAACTGGAACTTTTTTTCTCATATACGGCTGTGGAATTGCTAGGTACTGTTAAACCAGGTATTGTGTAATGTCAGCAGTGTGTTTCCCAGCAGGTCCCTGATGCAGCAACTTCAGAAGAGAACTGACCTGGCAACAAGTGACATTGGTTCCATTTGGCAGATGTTTTGTTCAGACCTTAGAGAGCTAAAAACATTAAATGTGCCAGTTTTATGCTGTTGATTGCATTACCGGTACAGATAAAATGAAAGCAGCTCATTTCACTCATGACCATAAAGTGGCAGCTTGCTTTTTCCTGTATATATGCTGACATAATTCTATAATGAGAAGCTTTAGTGTAGGACTAAACACTGCAAATGTTAATTACTTACCTCCAAACGTACCAAAGTACTTATGTTGTTTTGTTTTCTGCAGCTGTAGAATTTCGAATTATTGCTGTATGCCACATGCAGGGCTCCTCCAGAAATCCTCTGATTGATCCATTTCAGCAGCTCAACAGTGCAGTGGATGTGTTGGGATAATGTAAACTAAGGAGACCCCAGTAGAGAGCATGCATGCTTATCACCAATGGTGTCAAGCAGCACAAGCTATTTAAGAGCTGAACACAGGAGCATCCCTCTTTTTCTCCCCCTCTGTTTTTCAATCTTTGCAGAATACTTGCTAACTGGATAACAGACTATCAGGCCTGTGATTATTTGTAACTGGTGCCACAACACTATCAATAAATCGTGGGGCACCATACTCAGGCATATCTGGTCTAATCCAGCTATTAAAGTAAATGGATGAAGGGATTTACCAAGGAGTCCAGTAAAGAAGGATATTTGTAAAACTGATTAATGCAGAAATAACTTTAAACGCTGATCATAACTACATTAGAGGTAAATGTTTACCATTTATAGTTGTTCAATTATGAGAGGGAAAGAAGGGTTAAAAACATGTCTTTTTTATCAAACTTTAATCCAAAGAATTAATATGTGATTTGGTAATCATAAGGATAATAATAAAAAAACACGTGTGATGGGTTTGCACTCGTATCTTGAAGTAGTGAATTAAATGTTTGCAGAAGCTGATATGGAGAAAGCACAGATGTAAATAGTCCTGAAGGTATCTTGATGACAAGTAGAGCCCTGCAGCAATATTACATTAAAAATGTGCACTTCAAACGCATGTTGTGGGTGGTTGTACTATGTTTTGGTTTTGCTTTTTGCTAGCAGTGACTGTTGAGGTTGATATCACCAGCTCATAGAATCCATTCGTGAAAGCCAGCAAATTGCACAATAATCACCGTCTGTGGTCAACTGGTTACCAGTAAATGGAAGTCAGCATCATAGTTTATATACTAGCATTTGTGAAGATACAACTTCAGAAAGGAAACACATCATAACAGCACTTTTACACCAAAGTGTACAGCTTGAAAAATAAGAGCTGTTTGGTTAGGCCTAAAAAAAACTGCTGATCTTACATTTGAAAGTGTCTCCACTGTTTACTCTGCAGCTCAGCTTCAATTTGGATCATGTTGATTTTTATTAAATCTGAGATATCTACAGCTTTGCTATGAGCTAAGATGTATGTTGAATGGTATCAAATTAAAGTGCGAGTCCAATACATGCTAGTAAGAGGCAAGTGGGAATTTAAGTCAACCTGTTTACACCAACATGATTTAAATCTGCTTATATGGAAATTGCTATTAATTTTAATTTGGCATTGGGGAACCTTTTTTTGTTGCTGGAATCAAAGTTCACGTATTTGGACATGACCAAAGCCTTGTATAAACAAATCCAAATAAATAAATGTATGGGCATTGCGGCATACAACAGGGTTAGGCTTTAAACATGAGTAATAAGCATGAATTCTCATTTTACTAAAGTATTCATCAAGTGCAATGCAAAGAGGCAAAAATAATTTTAATAAAAAGAAAATAAGAGACTAAACTATTGTTATTTTGATCTAAATCTGGATTATCTCAAGCTGTTAAAGCAAAGTTTATTGATTGATTCTAGTTTGGGGGTTTTACTATTATATAGAGCATATAGTGCTAAAAATGACAATAACTTTAAAGAAAGGGCGACAGAGCTTTCTACAATTTGAACCTTTTTGGTTTGGCTAATTCATTTCTCATTCTTCATTTCAGGATCACTGGAGTCTACCATGTAGAAGAAATAGGAACTATAAACCTAAATTATAGTCGATCAGATTTTATTCACAGCTGAACTGCTAGACAAATTGCAGCTCATAAAATTTGCCATGGGTCACAAGACTGAGTAATTTCATTTTAATCAGTCTTATTTGAACCAGGAATAGAATTGTGCAGCTGACTGCATTGCCTGAATCCCTGCTATGCACCAGAGTCGAGGGATGCTTTATGTGAACAGCTTTAATACATCTTCTGATATCGTACAATTCTAATGAAGTGAGATGCATTTTTTTTAATAATTCAATAATTATAGTGCATATATGCACAGAAGATCAATGTATATGTTAAGTATGGTACATGGGACAAATCTTTTGTTGGTTAGTGCAGCTGTTCAGCTATTTAATTTGGCATATGGAGAAAGGGAAGCGGAGACAGAAATATAGCAGAAAAGTGGAAAGAAAATGAGAGTGAGAGGCAAACGAGGGCATACATTTCCTTTAATAAGAGTCTATAGTTATTATACGAGCAACAGTTGAACTCCTTTTCTCATTCTTGTAACTCCAAGGAATGTGTTATATTCTTTTAAAGGATGCTTTATTGAATGGTATATCAATAGATGTTTAACTAAAAATATCAAAATCTTCTATTTTGGAATCATGGGTTGTTACTCGTCATCTTGTCTAAATACTAATTTTAGTTCTATTGCTGCCATTATAAAATAATAATCTTGAAAATCTCAGTTCCTTATAAAAAGAATGATGATTATTAATTCTAATCTTTATCTACCACTGTGATGAAAGTCATGTGTAAATCCTGTCTGTATCAAAGGATTGTTCTGGAGACAATGGATTAATCCTGCCTTTTTTTTGCTGTAACCCTGATGAATACTGCTGGGTTCCAGCTACTCAGTCCGCACATCTCTTTAAATAAAAAAAAGCTGCATTGAAAGCCTTTCTTTGACTAGACTATTCATAAGAGATTGCTCTTCTATATTTATTTGAGATTAAAAAGATGCATGAATATGTACAGACATTCATTTAAAAATATTTAGGCTATACTGGACATTAGTAATAAATTAGCATGAATATTTAAGTAGAACTGCTAGAAAATGCTATGCACGTCAGTAATGGAATTGTTCCAGCAACATGGGAAGTGAAGGCACAGTTTCAGTTTAAGACCACTGATCTTTAAAGCTTTCATACCAAAGTGATTTATTATTTTTGCACCAGCTTTGATTCCATAGTAACGCATCTTAATGGCTGCATGTTTTCCTTTTTGAAGAAGCTAATGTTTCCTACCATGTGTATTTTACCAGTTCTGAAAGTCTGAAAATAGGGTCTCTGTCAAAAAGATCATTCACAAAATTCCTCTTCAAATGTTGTAATTTAGAGTAAAGACTTAAATCCAGGAATGGAATGTGAATCCACCTCTTTGGACTGAGAGGCAAGAATGTTATCATCTAACCAGCACTGGATAGGTGATTAACTTGGGATGATGTAGGATCCCCAGACTGGAGGCTTAGCACACTGAAATTTCCTTATAATGTGGGGAAGATAATTTTAAAGGTCAAGGAAGTTCTATGCCAAGTAGATAGGTGTAGATCCCTAGTTTGCTTCCTGGCTTCTGCTGGTTTAAAAAAAAAAATATCTTATTTATTTATATCATCTTATTTATAAAACTATTATAAAACTAGAGGGGGTAGATGGTGGCATAGTGGTAACCTGGAAAGGAATACAACACTCACAGCTCATCTTTATGAAGCAAGTAAGCGGAATGGTCTTAACAGGGAGCTGCTAGTTCAGATTGTCGTTCCACCTACCAGTCAACAAGCTAGACTTGAGAATCATAGTTTACAAAAATGAACAAAATCAGAGCCTTAACAGGCCAAAATCACTGCTGCTGATTCAAGCTCATGGAAAGTACAACAATGATGAGTGGTCAATGCAATAATCTGTCCCCTTAGTTTCAGAGTAAATCTCAACCTGTGCTGCTCTCAATCAAAAAGTAGAGAAATTCATTCAAGGCCAGGCAAAGTGAGAGTAGCAGCTGACATCAATACATAATGTATGGTGGTCTTGACTATTTGAATTCTGACCAATTTCAGTCTCTGACATGTAAACTGCTTAACTACAAATGTAATTTCTTTGCAGATGCAACATTATTGTCAATATTTCTCAACAGACCTATTTATGTAATCTTCTAGTACTAAAGATAACACCTTTATCCAATTGTGAAACAAGTATTCTTATTCCAGAGTACCAGGGAACTCAAATCTACAATCTTTGGTACACAGAAGGACATAATGAGAAAAAGCTACATTCTGATTTAATCTGCAGTTCATTTCCTGTTTCAGGACACAATCTAACCATTTATAATCTTTCATGAACCCAAAAGCAATATCCTTCTACTATTTTCTGAAATTATCCAGTTTCCTTCTGAATTAATAATGGTAACACAGAGTGGAGTAATTTGCAAAAAAGCAAAACAACTCCAGGCATGAAGAATTTAGTCTTTCAGGCAAGTTTATCTTGTGGTTTATTTACCTCTAGCTACAAATTAGGTTTCTCTAATGCTGGGTTTAAAAAAGAAACAGTCTAGGATGCAAGACCTCGAATAATTTGGGAATGACTATAATAACTCTCTTGCTTTTGCAATGACAGGATAGACCATAAGACCATAAGACATAGGAGCAGAAGTAGGCCATTCAGCCCATTGAGTCTGCTCCACCATTCAATGAGATCATGGTTGATCTGATAATCCTCAACTCCACTTTCCTGCCTTTTCCCCATAACCCTTGATTCCCGTACTGATTAAAAATCTGTCTATCTCAACCTTGAATATACTTAACGACCAAGCTGCTACAGCCTCTGCAGTAAAGAATTCCACAGATTCACTACCATCTGAGAGAAGAAATTCCTCCTAATTTCTGTCTCAAATGGGTGACCCTTCTCTATGAGGTTATGCCCTCTGGTCCTAGACTCTCCCACAAGGGGAAACAACCTCTCAGCATCTGTCAAGAATGTGAAGTTATGGTCCTTGATTCCACAAACAGCAGAGAAAGAATCATTCTGTTGCATCTTTCTAAATGATAAAGAAAATAAGAATAATGACAATACAAAGTAATTTACATTTTTTCATATTTTTGTAATTAATTTCACTATTTTATTCAATTTGTTTTTCCTTATTCACAGTCAAATCATAAATATACATGTCAACTTTTTTTTGCTAAACTTAGAAAACAGAGGAAATTTTTTGCCAAACACGTTTACAACTTCACTGTAAATATTAGTTCTCCACCTCAGGCATGTTGCTGTGGGGAAGTGTTGACCAGCAACCAGGCAGTTTTCCACAGGAAGTAAGGCACACAAAAATTAGGGAGCTGATCACCTGGGCCACTTGCGCACATCCTTTCAGCCAACTGAATAGTGGATGTCTTGCAATAGGCTAAGTGAAGATATGTGGGATAAAATCATGAATATAATTACAAAAATAAAAAAGAACACCTGCAAGTTATTTTGGATGGTTACTGTTCTCATTATTCTCTTTGTAGATTGCAGGTGTGTCGAAGGAGACCAGCTAGGAACGAAAGAGCTTTGTCGATGTGTATACATGATATATCCAGGACCACACAGACCCGTGGAGCCTTCCTCCCTTCCCTCTCAGCAGCCATGCTTGTTTCCGGGCAATATTTAATTATTTCACTTGGATCACCAGCCGTTTTTTGACATGAACAATAGAGGAAACCATGACCAGGTCTATCGGCACATACCCGTGAGGGAAAATTTGGAAGAAATTCACATAAATCCTATAACGGAGCAGACTTATTTTGAAAGCAGCAGAATTTTGAAAATTGCTCTCAGGTTATTGTATGAAATGTTACTATACAAACCACAGGGTTAATCGTCATACTCTATCTTTATGACACACAGTTCTATATTGCAGTTTGCAGTTAACTTCTTGCTTGGCTAAGAATTGCTGAATGTACGAATTGGCCAACACAGTTTGATTTGCTGTATATAATACATCACCTTAATGATTAAGTTATGCAAATGTAGTAATTAGTGCTTATATTTCTCTAAACACTTGATTAAAATGCTGGGGTAGCACTTTTGCCTTTAGCTACTAATTTGACGAGATTATCTGTGTTTTTTATTGACTGAATTTCATTATTACAGCAATGCAGCCTTTTCCCCTTTTTTACATGATATTCATTAGCATAATTCTATACACTAATGGTTACTAAGATAAAATGGCATTAAAAGATGTTGCTTGCACCACATGATGCAGCACTCGTTAGTGCTCAGCATGTTCTAGGATGTTTTATAGTTTACAGCTCTGTAATAGTCCGCTGTGCAGGGAAAATATAAATCACAATGTCTTCATTGAAACTTTTTTCATGCTTCTTAAAGGACAGCTCAACCTTGGTGGTACAAGTTTGCTTTCTAGCCTGACATGCATGTGGTCAAGTGACAGCACTACTTGGTGCTCCAGTTTACCCACCACTAATAAGAATGGGTTTCATCAGTTCCTAACTGAGCCACTGGATGGTGTGTTGTGCTGCGGTGGGATAGCTTGCCTCAGAAAAAAGGGAAAAACTGACACAATGACTACAAGTGTATGTCTGAGTGGTTTTCTAGTAGCAATCACAAATTGCAGGTAGAAGTCCCGATACAAGAATGTCAATGGAAGAAAACCTGTTCCATGGAAAATGGCTCCTGGAATGGGGTTATGATTGAAGATAGATGCAACATGTACTGCTTTGAACAATTGCACTGCTGTTAGTTTAAATCTTAAATGGTTTCATTTAATTTCATAAAAACAAAAAGCTAAAAGCTGTCCGCAAGAAAGACCCAAACCTCCCTGTCGCTTGCCATTTTAACACTCCATCCTGTTCTCTTGCCCACATGTCTGTCCTTGGCTTGCTGCATTGTTCCAGTGAAGCCCAACGCAAACTGGAGGAACAGCACCTCATCTTCCGACTAGGCACTTTACAGCCTTCCGGGCTGAATATTGAATTCAACAACTTTAGATCTTAAACTCCCCCTCCCCCCATCCCCACCCCGTTTCTCCCCCCCCCTCCCCCCACCCCGCTTTTTTTTTCAATAATTTATATAGATTCTTCTTTCCCCACCTATTTCCATTATTTTTAAATCTAAAACTAAAACCTTGTTAGCCTTTCCACCCCACCCCCACTAGGGCTGTACTTTGAATATCCTGTCCTCCATTCTTAATTAACACTTTTCTCAGACAAAACACCTCTTTGACCCTTTTGTCTGTGACATCTTTTGATTATCTGCTCATCTCCACAATCACCACACCCTCAATGTGTCTCTCTCTCCCCCCACCTCCCCCCACCCCCCCACCCCCCACCTTAAACCAATTTATATTTCTCCCTTCTTCTAACTATGCTTCAGTTCTGCCGAAGGGCCATGAAGGCTCGAAACGTTAATTGATTTCTTCTCTGCCGATGCTGCCAGACCTGCTGAGTTTTTCCAGGTAATTCTGTTTTCATTTAATTTCATCTTCGTTGAAAGCCATTTCATTTCAAAAGTACTGTTTATGTGATAAAACATTTTAATGTCCTATTTCTAGGAAAGATATATCAGAGAGGTTCAGAAGAACATGAAGGCATTAGAAAGGTTAGGAGGATGTGAAGGCATTAGAAAGGGCGCAGAAAGAATTTACGAAGATGGTCCTAGGAATGAGGGAATTCAGTTACAGGGATAGATTGGAAAACCTGGGTCTGCCCTTAGAGAAGAAAAGGTTAAGAAGAGATTAGATAAAGGTGTTCAAAATCATGAGCAGTCTGGGAAGAGTAGATAATGAGAAACTGTTCCCATTGGAAAAAGGGTTGAGAACCAGAGGGCGTGGATTTAAGGTGGATGGCAAAAGAATCAAAGGCAACATGTGGAAAAACTTTTTTTTGCAGCAAGTGGTTAGGATCTGTTCAACACTGCCTGAGTGTGGCAGAGGTGAATTCAATGGTGGCTTTCAAAACGGAATTCGATATTTATGTCAAGAGAAAAAAAGTTGCAGGGCCACCAGGAAAAGGTAAGAGAGTTGGAGTAGCTGAATTGCTCTTGCACAGAGCCAGCACAGACAGAACAGGCTGAATGACCTCCTTATGTGTTGTAACTATTCTATGATTCTTTGATGACTTTGGCTAGCCAATCTTCATTAATTTCCTACACCCACAGATGTTTTTGTACATGCACTGAATTTGAAAAATCAAAAATGAGAAGCAAATATGCAATGCAATTAACAATTACATTGCTAAGAGATCAGATTGTGAGTGGTGCTGAAGTCAATGTTTAGTGTAAAAGATTTCAGCAACTTCATCTAGGATTTTTGATATGAGCACTTATTCATAATTCTTCATCTTTACAACTAGTGATATAACTGTGAACAATATGTTCACGCTGAGTGTACCACATCCCTGTCCATTAAAGTGAAGTTCCCCTTTTAATTCAAAACACTAATTTGCATTAGATAAATCCACCAACTGTACTACCTTTCAAAATTATTTATTATATCTGGGAAACAACATGTTACAAGAATAATTGGTTCTATTTTAGTGCTATCTGAAACACAGCTAATTTATTCTTATTTATAATGTAATATAAAACAATTTATTTTAATTATGAAGATGCTTCCTTCCTGATGGCATTTCCTAGGTTCCCCTTGACCCTACACCGCCGTGATGCTTTCCAACGTTCCCCGGGAGACTGAAATGTAAAGTCCGTAGCATGTGTGGTGCATACCATCATACTTGCAATCAAATGTAGCCTTATCTCCCAACTAGTCAAACAAGCAAGTCCAAACACAGTTTTACATAGCCCAATGGCTCACTTTCAGAAATTCAAAATTCATTAGTGATCTCTTGGTATTTAGTATATTCTTAAACTAAATAGTCAAAGTCAATGATTTTTAATTTTATAGCAAAATAAGCAGAATCACAAAATTGGATTCTGAAATACAGTTAAAAAAATCCTGATTTGTATTTATATTTGTATTTATATTTTAATAATAGCTTGTACATCATTAATATTCAAAGCTTGAATTGAAAGAAGTGCTACAAATCCTGCTTTTATAATTCCATAAGCAGACTTGATATTTGCAAGGAAGCATATACTGGAGTAATGAAATCACCTGCTGAACTCAAAATTGTGAAGATAGCGTGAAGATATGAGTACCTCAATGATTTTTGAAACAGCATAAATGACATTGCCAAATTTCTCACATGACCACAATTGTCTCAATGGCAATTAGGATTAAATGTCTCTTTAATGTGTCAAAAATTAAATATGTTTGAAAGAAAAATTATTCTGATTAAATATTACCAGAAGTGTAAGCAATGTACTTTGGGAGCAATAAACTTTTATTTTATGATAGGAATGACTAATAAGCTAATAGAAGACCCAGAAGAAAATGACACTGCAATGAATTTTTATGTAAGGATTCTATCTGTGCAGTCTTTCAGGTGTGTAATAACCACAAATTGAAGCTGCAAATGTTTAAATAGTCTGATAAACGGTTCACCAAACTTTCTAAAGGTTTGTGAATTGTTTTATTTACCATTTTGGATCATAAAACACATTCATCTGAGACTTTATGTCTCTATTGAAAATCATATACATTTAGCAGATACTAGACTGAGAGCATTTGATAAAATGGAGAAATCCTATGAGATGTAGGTAGTCCCCTCCTTCCAGGAATCAAGAAATGGTTTCCCTTGACCTCATCTTCCCCCCACCTTTCACCACATTCAATGCCATTCATGATACCAACACAAAGCACATCTTCCCCTCTCCTCTCATTTCAGCATTTGAAATAAACTGTCTGCTCAATGACACCCAAGTCTACTGCTCCATCGCCTCTCAACAGCAACTCACTTTCCTATGGAATCTTCCCATGCAAACACAGAAGCTGGAAGATCTGCCCTTTCACCCCCTTTCTTCTCACTGTCCAAGGTCCCAAACACTTCATCCAAGAGAAATAGCACTTTACTTGTACCTCTTTTAATTTAGTGTTCTGTATTTACTCCTCACAATGCAATCAAGGAGCCCAAGCAAAACTCCGGTCAATGGGAATCGGGGGAATTTTTTCCATTGGTTGGGATCATAGCTAGCACAAAGGGAGATGGTTGTGCTTGCTGCAGGTCAATCAGCTCAGTCCCAGGACATTGCTGCAGGAGTTCCTCAGTGTAGTGCCCTAGGAGAAACCACCTTCAGCTGCTTTGTCAATGACCTTCCCTCTATCATAAGGTCAAAAGTAGACATGTTCACTGATGGTTGCACAAAGTTCACCATCTGTGACTCCTCAGATAGTCCGTGTTCATATGCAGACAACATTCAGCCTTGAGCTGATAAGTAGTAAGTAAGAATCACACCACACAATGACCATCTCCATCAAGAGAGAACCTAACTGTTTCCCCTTGACATTCAATGGCATCACCCTCACTGAATCCCCACAATCAGCATACTGAAGGTTACCATTGACCAGAAACTGAACTGGACCAGCAATATAAATATTGTGGCAGAGCAGGTCAGAGGCTGGGAACTCTTCATCAAGTAAATCACCTCGTGACTCCCCAAATCCAGTCTGTCATCTTTAAGACATAAGTCAGGAGCATGACGAAATATGCCCCACTGGCATAGATGAGTGCAGCTCCCACAACACCTAAGAAGCTGAACACCATCCAGGACAAAGCAGCCCACCTGACTGACACCCTATCCACCACAATAAACATTCACATCCTCCACCATGAATGCACAGTGACAGCATTGTGTATCATCTACAAGATGCACTGCAGCAGCTTACTAAGGCTGCTTCGACAGCATCTCTTAAACCTATGACTTCTACCACCTAGAAGGGCAGCAGATGCATGGGAACACCAACACTTGCAAGTTTACCTCCAAGCCACACACCATCCTGACTTGGAAATATATCACAGTTCCTTCACTGTTGCTGGGTCAAAGTTCTGGAACCCTCTCCCTAACAGCACTGTGGGTGTTCCTACAACACATGGGCTGCAGCGGTTAAAGAAGGCATTACCACCTTCACAGGGGCAATTAGGTTGGGCAATAAATGCTGGCCTAGCCATCCATGCCCACAGCCCATGAACAAATTTTTAAAAAGTCCTTAAAATTTTTTAAAAGGCAGCCAAACATTCATAATGTAATTCCACTGTGCAAGTGTACAAAAAAACCCTGCTGAAATGAATACTTAAGTGATTATGGTGACTAGATTTTGGTTATTAAGGCAAACAGCTGGTGTCAGGAAATTTCCTGATTCGCTAGATCTGCCTCGGTTAAAAGTATCCCAATTTTTGCTCAGGGTGGGGAGTGGGTGCAAGTGCAGAATAGAGTTGGGCCAATGAATCCCGGATACAGAGTGTAGACAGCCACAATTGTGGGTGGGTGTAGAGGTGAGTGGGTTAGAAGCCCTGTCTTGGTTCCCTGGGACTTCATTCCATTAGAAATTTTTAGATCCTCTGGCAGAGACCCTGTACACCCTCTCACTCCTTCATCCACCCCAAGTCCCCTCATATGCTCCACGTCATCTCAATGCCAACTCATGCTCCCTTCCCACCCCTACGGTCCTTCATACACTCCCTGCATTTCCATAACCACCTACTCTGTATCTACCATGGGCAGGCCTCAGGAGCCATGCGGAGATGAAAGAAGAAAAACTTCTAACAATCTAATACACTTCTCACTCAAACACACTTGATAATGAAAAAAACTCCCATTCATAAAGCCCATGCAAAGCTTTTAAAGCTCATGTGGTTAATCTTTCATAAAACAAACATACTTTTATTCAGACCCCACCTCAAAGAAAGCTAATCGTTTAATAGACTCTTTAAATTGTCAATCAAACTCTTAATAAAGAACCCCTGCTGAAATAATGGTTGCCATTGGTAAAACATAAACAAAGGGATCTATTGCAATTTCTATATACACCTGTCAATCAAAGTGGAGGTTTTTTTTTTCAACTCTCACTGACAAATGCAGCGTGTTTTATTTAAAAGTTTAAAGAGAGGTACATTTAAAAAACTTCAGATCCTGACAGTTCACAGCCCTTGTTGTCCCTTCAAGAGCATTTATCACAGAATCACAGAATCACACAGTGCAGAAGAGGCCCTTCGGCCCATCGAGTCTGCACCGACATGTGAGAAACACCTGACCTACATACCTAACCCCATTTACCAGCACTTGGCCCATAGCCTTGAATGTTATAATGTGCCAAGTGCTCATCCAGGTACTTTTTAAAGGATGTGAGGCAACCCGCCTCCACCACCCTCCCAGGCAGTGCATTCCAGACCATCACCACCCTCTGGGTAAAAACGTTTTTCCTCACATCCCCCCTAAACCTCCTGCCCCTCACCTTGAACTTATGTCCCCTCGTGACTGACCCTACAACTAAGAGGAACAGCTGCTCCCTATCACCTTGTCCATGCCCCTCATAATCTTGTACACCTCAATCAGGTCACCCCTCAGTCTTCTCTGCTCCAACAAAAACAACACAAGTCTATCCAACCTCTCTTCATAACTTAAATGTTTCATCCCAGGCAACATCCTGGTGAATCTCCTCTGCACCCTCTCCAGTGCAATCACATCCTTCCTATAATGTGGCGACCAGAACTGCACACAGTACTCCAGCTGTGGCCTCACCAAGGTTCTATACAACTCCAATATGACCTCCCTACTTTTGTAATCTATGCCTCGATTGATAAAGGCAAGTGTCCCATATGCCTTTTTCATCACCCCACTAACATGCCCCTCCACCTTCAGAGATCTATGGACACACAAGCCAAAGTCCCTTTGTTCCTCAGAACTTCCTAGTGTCACACCGTTCATTGAATACTTCCTTGTCAAATTACTCCTTCCCAAGTGTATCACCTCACACTTTTCAGGGTTAAATTCCATCTGCCACTTATCTGCCCATTTGACCACCCTGTCTATATCTTCCTGTAGCCCAAGACACTGTTAACCACCCGGCCAATCTTTGCGTCATCCTCAAACTTACTAATCCTCCCCCCACATAGTCATCTATGTCATTTATATAAATGACAAATAATAGGGGACCCAGCACAGATCCCTGTGGTACTCCACAGGACACTGGCTTCCAGTCATTAAAGCATCCTTCATCAGACTCTGTCTCCTACAACTAAGCCAATTTTGAATCCACCTTATCAAATTAACCTGTATCCCATGTGCATTTGCCTTCTTTATAAGTCTCCCATGTGGGACCTTGTCAAAGGCTTTGCTGAAATCCATATAAACTACATTAACTGCACTACCCTCATCTACACACCTGGTCACCTCCTCAAAAAATTCAATCAAATTTGCTAAGCATGACCTCCCTCTGACAAAGCCATGTTGACTATCCCTGATCAAATCTTGCCTCTCCAAGTGGAGATAGATTCTCTCCTTCAGAATTTTCTCCAACAGTTTCCCTACCACTGATGTGAGACTCACTGGCCTGTAGTTCCCTGGCTTATCTCTACAATCCTTCTTAAATAGTGGAACCACATTAGCTGTTCTCCAGTTCTCTGGCACCTCCCCCATGGCCAGAGAGGAATTAAAAATTTGGGTCAGAGCCCCTGCGATCTCCTCCCTTGCCTCCCTCAGCAGTGGTTCCTTGTTGGACCCTCTACATAAAAATTCTCCTGTACGCATTTTAAGAAATCCACTCCATCCAAGCTCTTAACGCTATGTCCATCCCAACTAATGTTGGGAAAGTTGAAATCATTTAATATAATTACCCTATTGTTATTGTTTTTACACACCTCCGTGAATTGTGCACATATTTGCTGCTCCATTTCCCGCTGATTATCTGGGGGTCTATAATAAACAGCTAACAATGTGGCTGCCCCTTTTTTATTCCTAAGCTCTACCCACAAAGCTTCATTCAATGCCCCCTCCAAGATATCATCTCTCCTTACTGCAGTAATTGACCCCTTAACTAATAATGCAATGCCTCCTCCTCTATTACCACCTCCCCTGTCTCACCTGAAGATTCTATATCCCGGAATGTTGAGCTACCAATCCTGCCCCTCCCTCAAACACGTCTCAGTGATGGCTACTATATCACAATTCCAGATGTCAATCCTCACCCTTAACTCATCCGTTTTATCTGTAATACTCCTGGCATTAAAGTAGAGGCCATCCAGCCTTGCCTTACTCCCTTGAGATGTCATGCAGCTGTACTCACACTGACTTGATTGTTTTACTGTATTATGTTTACTCCATCAATCCATGGCTCCCATATTGCAGGTTAAGGTCCTTGCAACAGCTAAAATTGGGTCTTTTTAAACTCAACACTGCGTTCAAATGACCCTGCTGAGTTTGAGTTTCCCTCCTCTGTGATTCTTGCCTCATTCCCTTTCCCTACGGCCAAAAATGGGATCTGTCGGGATTGGAGATGAGACATCTGCATCCGGGTCCCACCTGCCATTTTTAAATGTCCATGAAGTCTTCCTGACTTCATATGTATCCAGTCCTGGAATGTGTTCATAAATAGAATCCATTGAACAACTGTATTAAAAAACCTTCCTTAGCTGGATACATTAAAGTCTTTGAAGACAACCAGGAGCTCAGCCATCTGTCAAAGCTTTGAAATAGCCAAAACAGGTGGCTGAGCAGAACGTCAAGGGGGAAAGAAAGGCTCTGTGCACATTTCACATCAACGTCTCTGTATTTCACTATTATAAAATGCAGAATGACACTTTATCCAGCGGTTAATGTACTCTAATGCATCTGATGGCTTTCCCACTTTCACAATGCTGTTCATTTTCCTTCCAGATTGCCCAATGTCAGAAGTGAGAACCTGGTAACCATTTCAGTAAATGGTCACTTACCTTTTTGAAGCAAAGCCTGTATTACAAACATATATAACTTATGATACAGCATTTCATTCTGACATTTGAAGTTGGCAATACCTTTTGAGCCTAACTTTTATATGGTTCCCAACTCCAAACCATGGTGCCTCAATGGTTCACAATGCCTCTGTGATGGTATGAACATATTGTCTTCCAAAGCTAGCCCAATTTCATGAAAATTGCAGAACGTCTGAAATGCACACTTGTATAATGGTGCCAGCAGTGTCAGGACATCTGCAAGCAGGCTTGCAACCCACCCCCTTATCCCACATGGCTGAAAATTGCCAATGCTGGAATCAGGGTGGAAATCCAGGAATCAGGTCCTTCGTGCCAATTTTAAAGCATGCTTGTCATGATTTGGCCCCGGCTTGGGGTAGGAAAATCCAGCTCTCTGACTCTGTTTTTATTAATCTTTCTTGTTCACAGCCTGAGGTAGGGTCTAGCTCAGCAAAATTCCTTCCGGCCCCTGAGCACATTGGACCAGGGACCACACAACACAACTGGGACAGTAGTGGACTGGTTATATTACTGGACTGGCAATCCAGAAGAATGTAAGTTTAAATCCCACCACAAAAGTTTAAGAAATTGAATTCATTTTAAAATCTGGAAATACAAAACTGGTATTGGTAAAAGTGATCCTAACGTTTTATTGTAAAAGAAAAATAAATGCTTCACTAATGGCCTTTCGGGAAGGGAACATGCTGTGCATAGTCTGTCTGGGTTATCGGTAATTCCAGTCCAAAACTCACATGGTTGACTCTTAACTCAATGTGGCCAAACAATCTTTTTAAATTATTCTTTCATGGGATGTGGGTGCCATTGACAAGGAAGCATTTGTTGCTCGTCGCTAATTGCCCTTGAACTGAATGGCTTACTAGGCCATTTCAGAGGACAGTTAAGGGTCAACTGCATTGCTGTGGGTCTGGAGTCACATGTAGACCAGATCAGGTAAGGATGTCAGATTACCTTCCCTGAAAGGCATTAGTGAACTAGATGGGTTTTTACAATAATCAATGATAGTTTCATGGTCACCATTAATAAGACTAGCTTTCAATTCTGAATTTTATTAATTGTCATATCATGGTGGGATTTGAACCTGTGTCCCCAGAGCATTAGCTTGGGCCTATGGATTACTAGTTCAGTGATATTACCACTACATCACTGTCTTCCTCTGAAGCTATTCAGTTGTATCTAGGGATTACCAATAAATTCTGACATTGCTAGTGGCCCCACATTCCGACAATGAAAAACAACCTTCAGGGTCTCCAATTCTGCTGTGACAGGTGTTACTGAAAGTGGCTTAAACAACAGGCAACCTACTCAGTAAGCTGTTAAAAGTCCTTCAATGCCTATGTACATCGCAGTGCACTCAGTAGTATATATTAATGAATTGGACACTATAACCATTGGAAAAAAATCTTTAACCTGTTGTGGATTGGGAGTGGAGCAACAATCAGAGTTGCTCTAGCTTAACTCCTCTTTGGCCGAACCTCCGCTGTGTCCAGGAAGTTAGAAGTCCACTTTAATCTAAATACTAGGATGTACTGTGTTATGATGCCTTGGGGGAACTGTAAACCAAAATAATAAAATTTACTAAATGACCCCCAAATGAAGAATTTACAAACAAGATTTTGCTTTTTTGTAACTTTTACTTTAACACAAAACAGGACCAATGGAAATGAAACATTAATTAACAGACAATTGATAATTCAAATAAAAATGGTACATTTTACTTTAGATAGTCTATACAACAAAGATACATCTTACACAACCACAAGCACTCGCATCAGTCCCCACGGACGTATGCCACTACATAGCTACACAGTTCACAGTAGCTACACACATACACAATGTGCTCTTCTTTATTTTATGCACAGTTTTGGTTCCCTTACTTGAGGAAGGATGTAGTTGCACTGGAGGCGGTTCAGAGGAAGTTCCCTAGGTTGATTCCAGAGATGTGGGGCTTGTCTTATGAGGAGAGATTGAGCAGCTTAGGCCTATACTCGCTAGAGTTTAGAAGGATGAGAGGAGACCTAATTGAGGTATATAAGATGCTAAAGGGGAGAGACAAAGTAGACGTGGAGCAGATGTTTCCCCTTCTGGGGCATCTTAGAATGAGAGGCCATAGTTTTAGGCTAAGGGGTGGTAGGTTTAAATCAGAGATGAGGGGGAATTACTTTTTTCAAAGGGTCGTGAATCTGTGAAATTCACTACGTCAGAGTGCAGTGGATGCCGGGACACTGAATAAATTCAAGGAGGAGATAGACAGATGTTTAATTAGTAACGGGTTGAAAGGCTATGGGGAGAGGGCATGAAATTGCAGTTGAGGTCAAAATGAGATCAGCCATGATCGCAATGAATGGTGGGGCAGTCTCGAGGAGCTGAATTGCCTACTCCTGCTCCTAGTTCTTATGTTCTTATGTTATGTTCTATTCATGCAGGGTAGGTCAGGAATCCTATCCAACAGCAGATTTCACCTCTGAGTTTCATGAGTACGATTATCATCAGCACAGCACACTTCTATAAACCCTGTCTCCCTCAGGTCATGACAGCCCTAATGGTGTAACTTCCCAGAGTTCCCTTTCAAACAACCAACCAATAAAACCTTGGCTCATGATTTGGTCACTTATCGTAAAACACCCAGCTCTTTAGTGTTATTCAAACAGCCTTCCAGGTTTTAGTCCTTTTTAGCCAGCTTATATGTTATCTCCAAGAGGTCCTGTCTCCTTTCCTGCCAAACAGAATATTTGACCTCTTTCTGAGAGAGATTTGCCTCTTCTTCTCACAAGAATTTGTGTGTTCCTCTTTCTGTCTCTGTCTGCTTTTTCTTTATTCCTACACCGGTGTTCTTCCAGCTCTCCGATCTTCTTTACATCAATAGCTTCCTTGTCTACCTTCACTGAGTGCGGCCACTTGTTTTTCTTTCATTCTATCTTCCTTCCGGTTGGTACTGCTTCCAGGTCGAGGGCCAGCAGATCGCATGGAGAAGTATTTCTTATTATTCAAGAAAACTATAATTGGTTCTTTTGCAATTGAAGTAAACTCTTAAAAGTCCCTTTCAAATATTCTTTAAAACAAATACGGATTCCACAGTCACTTTATAGAAATTAATGTTTTTCCTTACTGTACTGCTTTTGAGTCAAAGGTCATCACAACTGCCACAGTAATGTTAGTTTAATCTGAGGAATCATGTAATAGTTATAACTCATACATATTGCAAAATGAAAGACAGAGCAACAGTGATATACAAGCCTCCAACTTGATTTTTAATAATGAAAGATGGTCCATTGATTTTCCCAAATTAGCATATTGAATTTAAATTTATTTAAACCTATTAGTGTCAATAACAACAATGACTAGTATTTATATATCACATCTCACATAAAAGAATGTGCAGTTTACAAGGGGAAGAGGCAGACAGAAAGTCAAGTAAAGGATTTGAGGGGGAACACAGGGAACGTTTTGGAGGGCTTTCGAATGCAGGGAATGAGGTGACGAGGCAACGTTGGGTTTGAGGTGAATTTTCGAGGGCACTAGTGTGATGGCTGAAATGATGGCCTCTTAATGTTGCAGTGTGGCAGTGGAGGGGATGCAAGACACTAATGGAAGGTCAGGAGAATGGAGGATACAGGCTGTTCAAATGGTTGAAGAGGACCAAATATTTGAACAGATTTTTAACACTTAGCAGATTTTGCACTCTTTAACCTTGATGTACCGTGGCTGAGTGATCACATCTGGCTATTTGCCCAATGCACAATATTTGACACTGGAAATATGTAGTTAAAAGCTGGGCTTGCTATAACTATGATGCAACTATGTCAAAGATCAGAATTGTGATCAGATTCCAAAAGCAGCCTTTGGATCCAATTTTGTTTTAATATGGGCACAATTTCCCAAGTGGTAAAGAAGCAGCCATGAAACAAGTAAAGCAAATATTTTTAATATTTTCTTTTGGTTTGGCAAGTATGGTAGGGAATCAGAAATGGAAGTAGCAAAACTGAAGTTAAAATAATGCAGAAGGGTAGGGGATAATGGCAAAAAGGGTTGGCATGATGAGTTAAAGGGCAAAATTCTACATCCTGCAGGTGGGCGGGCGCCCTACCTGATCAAGCGTAAAATCGCACGAGCAGACATCGGGCGAGCGTCTTGACATTCTGCGCAATATTTCGCTTAGCAGGCGCGCGCAAAAGTTGGAAGCAAGCCCACCAACAGGTAAGAAGGCAATTAAGCCCATTAACGGCGCAATTGACTCCAATTTTTCATTGCCCGTTCAACTTTATGGTTGGCGGGTGGGCGAATTGGCCAGGCAGCCTTTGCATTTCTCATCAAACCTCATCCAAGGGCGGGATGAAATTTCCGTGATGAAATAAAATAAAAATAATTTTTTGTGGATAGCATTTTTATCAGCTATATTTTCAGGTGATTAATTAAGATGCATGGACACTTTTTTGAGCTTTTAAAACCTTTATTTTAGCTTTTAATGTCTCCAGCTCCCTGAGGCAGCTGTCTGCCTTCAGGATGGTTTCTTGCAGCGCTCACGTGTGCCTGTGGAAACGTCATCGCCTGCCCTCTTCCTGCTTCCCAGCAGCGCTGAGCATTTCACGCTGGCTGCCCACTAATTGGCCAGCCAGCGTAAAATCACGCTTGGGGGCCGATCGCTCTCGGGCCCACCAATTAGGCGCACCCACCAAAGGTAACATTCAGGCCAAAGTGTTTTTTAGTTGCAAAACTTAGTTGCATGTTGAATTTAGTTGTACAATGATAGTACTACAATAATCCAATTTTGCTTCTGATATTTCAGCAGCATGATTACTAGGGTTTGATTAAATGTCATGTCGTAGGAACTGGAAACTTCTTGAAGATCCTTTACCAAGCTCAACCGAAATATCCCAAAGCTAATTACAGTCTCAAGATTATCTATATATTGACATGCAAACTATATACAACTGCTACATTTGAGGACTATTGTTTCAGATATTTTTCACAGATTTAAAACTCCGGGCACGTCCATAGGAAAACTTTCAACCCCTATGATTGAGAAAAGGCCAAGTTAATACTAACCTTTATGTAAACGTTTGTTGCTAACTTCTCAAGTAGTCTATATTCCCTTCTACCTTTGTCCGATGGCTTCAGGCAAACTATTCAATTTTAAAATAACAGACTGAGAAACATGCAATAAGAAGTGATCAGTTCAAACTAAATTTAAATGTTTCATGAAAATCAATTGGAACTTTCATCATACACATGCATAAATAAAGTTGTGATCATGTTTGCATTTAAATTAAAATGTCTTGGCTGCTTTCTCAAACATCTGGCCATACATATGTTTATATTCCTGGATTGATTTATTTAAAAAATGGCATTTTTTTCTGCGAATGAATCTGTGTTTAACTGCATTAATGGTTCAGTAAACCAGACATGAGAGGGCCTGTTCCACGGGGCTGAATTTTCCTCCCGATGCGGGGTTGTGCGGGGGCGGTCGGGAGTGAGCATGAACCCGATTGGCACCCCCGATCGGGTCCGCACCGCCATTTTACGTGGGCGGGCCAATTAAGGCCTGCCCATTGTGACGTTCAACTGGAAATGCTGAGCGCTCCCTGTGTGGGTGGGGGGGGTTATTCCCTGAGTCGGGTCCTGGGCTCTTTCGCACACATCGCACAAATCCCCCTGGGGCACAGAGGTGCCTCAGGGAGATTAGTTTAAGATTTTAAAATTTAAATAAAGGGAAAAAAGAACTTTTAAAACATGTCCCCTCATGTGACAGTGTCACATGAGCTGGGACATTTCAATGAATTTTTAAAATAATTTTTATTGAATTTTAAAGCACTTCATGAAACCTCATCCCGCCCGTGCAGCAAGATCAAAATAATGGCAGCTTTCAGATCAGTCAGTTGTGTCATGTCCATAAGACATGAAAGAGATCATAAACTTTTTAAATCAAACCTTACTTTCTGGTTATTTAAAAATGGACTTTGCCAGACCAAAAACATGGCTGCTACAGGTCACATGATTTGCAAGTTGGTTACAATTCTGGAAACGTCCAGTAGTAATTACAGGGCAAAGCTCAACCCTCATCCTTGTGGAATCTCACAGCTAACATTGTTGGGAGCCAATTACAATCAATGAAACCAGGGAGTAGCAGATGGCCTGTCTCCCCAGCCTGGACTTATAATAAAGAGCGAGCCATCAAAACTCATTATATCTGCAGAGGCACTAATAGCCACCATTTATTTCCTAAGGTGAGCAATGGATTTAACCAGAGACATAGGCTGGGATTTTTCAGTCCCACCCACGGTGGGAATCGCCCTGGGTAGGATGGGATATTTGATGGACCAGTCAAAGGCCTGTTAACTTTGCGTGGGAATTTCTTGTCCCACATCTAGCAGGACCGGATAATTCCGGCTGGAGAAACTGATTGTGAACCTGAAACTGACTCATCAATGGGCAACACCACATTACCTAGGTTCCTCTGGCCTTTGGAAAGTTTTACTGTTACATTCCTGGACTCTCAGGGCAGTCTGCTGTTAATGTCCATCCTATTAACGCCAAAGCAGGACTCTAAACTGACAACAAAGCCTGCCTTAACTCTAAACCTCCTCGAACCCTGGTTCTCAGGGGGATTCCTGCCATCACCTTTAGAATAGACTAAGTCTCTGGATACCAACCTCATCTTGCTGCATCATCACCAACTTTGAAGGAATTCAGCAATTCCTGCTTTCAGTTAGCTGAACCCATCTGAACTTTAACTCCTCCATGAAGGAACCCTACTGGACCCTGACATTCACATGAATAAATATTCCTATCTTTGTTATTTTTTTGTTCAAAGTTAGTCCTTGTTGTGAAACTCTTTTCTTTCCTATTCTCTTTTTGTGTGCATGTTTATGTGTATGTAGCTGTGATGGCCACTCGCAGGGTTTGAATGTATTAATAAGCAATTCTGCCTTAACCATAAAGACAGTTTGCTGTGAGTCACCTTAAAATTGACTTCCTAGCAGAGGGTTTGAGAAAAACACAGTCGTCTATTTCAAAAATTAAAATACCTCTGCCTATGGACAGACGGCAAGAAAAATAAAGGAGCTCAGTTTCCCTCTCCACTCTGTCCGTAACAGTAGCTATTGGCAAATTGGCTTACCAATTATAGAGGAGAACCACCTCAGCTTGAACCAAGTCAGCAAGACAGAGCTTTATCATCTACAGCAACTTCAGCATCATTGCAAATTCAGAACAGCATATTGCTGCTTTATTTTCTTTCCAACCGTTTGGAATTGTCTTAATATTTCTACATATATTACTCTCCTTGTTTTCTTGTATTTGTTCATAGGATTTGGGTGTCGCTGGCTAGGCCACCCCAAGTTGCCCTTGAGAAGGTGGTTGTGAGCTGCCTTCTTGAACTGTGGCAGTCCATATGGTGTAGGTACACCCACAGTGCTGTTCGTGACTTGGAGGGGAACTTCCAGGTGGTGGTGTTCCCATGTATCTGCTACGCTTGTCCTTCTAGAGAGTGGTCATGGGTTTGGATGCTGCTGTCTGAGGAGGCTTGGTGAGTTGCTGCAGTGCATCTTGTAGATGGTACACACTGCTGCCACTGTGCATCGGTGATGGAGAGAGTGAATGTTTGTGGGTGGGCTGCTTTGTGCTGGTTGGTGTTGAGCTTCTTGAGTGTTGCTGGAGCTGCATTCATCCAGGCAAGTGGAGAGTATTCCATCACACTTCTGACTCGTGCCTTGTAGATGGTGGGCAGGCTTTGGGGAGTCAGGAGGTGAGTTACTCACCGCAGGATTCCTAGCCTCTGGCCTGATCTTGTAGCCATAGTGTTTATATAGTTAGTCCAGGATGTTGATCGTGGGGTATTCAGTGATGGTAATGCCATTGAATGACAAGGGACAATGGTTAGTTTCTCTCTTGTTGGAGATAGTCATTGCCTGGCACTCATTGCCTGGCACTCATGTGGTGGGAATGTTACTTGCCACTTGTCAACCCAAGCCTGGATATTGTGCAGTTCTTCCTGCATTTGGACATGGACTGCTTCAGTACCTGTGGAGTCGTGAATGGTGCTGAACATCGTGCAATCATCAGCGACCATCCCCACTTCTGACCTTATGATGGAAGGAAGGTCATTGATGAAGTAGCTGAAGATGGTTGGGCCTAGGAGACCTCCAAAGGAGAGTTGGCTGAATTCCTGTTACATAAAAACGTTTAGACCAGAGTCATCATCGACATCTGTTGCACCAATTTCTTGCAGCTTGCTTGATGGTTTATGGGGTTCAGTTAGGAATTCCCCACAGTGTTTTTCCTAAATTGGATTCATATTTTTTTGCCTATCCTAGCAGAACAGAAGGGTGGATAGATGGTGCACAAAGGCAGTATCATGTCAGGACAGGATAGACTAGATGCACTGTTTGATCTTTACTTGCCCAGTTTCCTAATATTGTGAGCAACTGTGAGCAACAGCATGATTCAATTGAGGAAAATATCAATGATTAAAGTTCATTAATTACATGTTTAAACTATGCTAGAATGTCCTGGAATTTTACTGAAGGTTGGATAATGTGAGCTTGAAGCCAAATAATAGACAGTCCCTGTTCTCTGTTATATAAAATGTAATGTGATCAGCGTTAAATTTTGTTCAGTGTATGGAACCAGATACAGGAGCTTTTGAGATTGTAATTATAACTAACTGGAGCAACTACAACGAAGTTAGTATGTACAAGC
This sequence comes from Cetorhinus maximus, assembly GCF_964194155.1. Taxonomy (NCBI): domain Eukaryota; kingdom Metazoa; phylum Chordata; class Chondrichthyes; order Lamniformes; family Cetorhinidae; genus Cetorhinus; species Cetorhinus maximus. The sequence continues at coordinate 194,971,258 of NC_135879.1, forward strand.
CCGTTGTCTGGCACCATATGGATTGAACTGGCAATTTTGCAATATGTATAGACAACGACAATTCACAGCATTTTATTCAAGTACTATTCACGCTACATCATGAAAGAGACCCTTTCATAAAGTACTTTGTTAATCTCATAAGCAATCTTCTTATCTGTAGTCTTCATTCTGTCTTTTATTGTCAATACTTGGTTATTATTCCACTGATCATTGCAGTGACATTTCTCCAAACTTATGTGGAACATGTGTTGAAATCAAGATCCATTTTATAATGTCCACTGTATAACCTCCTAATTATTTTGAGTTCCTTCCGGCCCTACAGAATTGTGGAACCTTTACTTTCCAACAATCTTACATCTAAAAACTGCATGGAGTAGATTTTGTCTTTCTGCAATAATGTAAAATAGGTGATAGCAAGTTGGCAGCCCATTTTATATTTCTCCAAATTTTTATTTCCATTGAAGTCAAGATCTACTCCCGTATTTTCAAAATCCAAGTTTGGTACCAGCTAACTATTATCTTCTGATATACCTTGTCTTATTTTTAGCTTGCCACATAACATATGTTTCTCAATTAAAACAATTCATACATTTATTCAAATGTCCTTGATGTTATGCAGCATGAGGGACATCTAACAAGTCTTCTTTGGAAATATTTCATGTTAGAGCATCTGAATACTTGGTAAATAAAAAGGGCATTCAATAAACATGAATTAACAGAAGGGGTGAATTCATAATCAAGTAGACCCATTGGGAAGCAATGCCCATGGGACTTCATCTTGGAGAATGTGTAATTTGTGATTTTCACATATTCATGTTAATTAACTTTAATGTATTAAAATTAATGGTGTCACGAAACATGCTTGTTGCCAAATAATGATTTTTAATCCAGCGGCTGGAAAAACAATTTTTTTAAAAACAGAGACTTTTTTTAGTTCCATCAAGAAACATGGGCATCGCTGGCAAGGCCAGCATTTGTTACCCATCCCTAATTGCCCTTGAGAAGGTGGTGGTGAGCTGACTTCTTGAACCGCTGCAGTCCATGTGGTGGACGTACACCCACAGTGCTGATAGGCAGGGAGCTCCAGGATATTGACCCAGAAACAGTGAAGGAACGGTAATATATTTCCAAGTCAGGATGATTGTGTGGCTCGAAGGGGAACTTGCATCTGCTGCCCTTGTCCTATTAGGCGGTAGAAGTCGTGGGCTTGGAAGGTGTTTTGAAGGAGCCCTGGTGAGTTGCTGCAGTGCATCTTTAGATAGCACACACTGCTGCCACTGTGCAAGAGTGGTGGAGGGCGTGGATGGTGAAGGTAGTGGATGGGGTGCTAATTAAGTGGGCTGCTTTGTCCTGGATGGTGTCAAGCTTCTTGAGTGTTGTTGGAGCTGCACTCATCCAGGCAAGTCAAAAGTATTCCATCACAGTCCTGTCTTGTGTCTTGCAGTTGGCGGACGTGCTTTGGGGAGTCAGGAGTTGAGTTACTTTTTGCAGAATTCTCAGCCTCTGACCTGCTCTTGTAGCCACAGTATTTATATAGCTAGTGTGGCTCAGTTTATGGTCAATGGTAACCTCCAAGATGTTGATCATGCAGGATTCAGCAATGGTAATGCCATTGAATGCCAAGGAGAGATGGTTGGATTCTCTTTTGTTGGAGATGGTCATTTCCTGGCACTTGTGTAGCACGAACGTTACTTGCCACTTATCAGCCCAAAGCACAGACTTTAAGTGTGACTTGAGCTTGCAACAAAGATGGCATCACTGTAGTGTCCAATTTTTTATTCTTTCACAGAAAGTGGGCATCCCTGGCCAGGCCAGCCATAATTGCTCATCCCTAATTGCCCTTAAGAAGGTGGTTCTGAGCCACCTTCTGGAACCGCTGCAGTCCATGTTTTGTAAGTACACCCACAGTGCTGTTAGGAAGGGAGTTCCAGGATTTTGACCCAGCGCCAGTGAAGGAATGGTGATATAGGTCAAAATCAGGATGGTATGTGACTTGCAGCAGAACTTGCAGGTGGTGGTGTTCCGATGCACCTGCTGTCCTTTCTTTCTTGGTGGTAGAGGTCAAGGGTTTGGAAGGTGCTGTCGAAGGAGCCTTGGTGAGTTGCTGCCGCGTATCTTGTAGGTGGTACACATTCCTGCCATTATGTATCATTGGTGGAGGGAGAGAATGTTGAAGGTGGTAAATGGGTGCCAATCAAGCCAACTTCTTTGTCCTGAAAGGTGGCGAACTTCATGATTTTGTTGGAGCTGCACTCATCCAGGGAAATGGGGAGTATTCCATCACATTCCTGGCTTCTGCCCTGAATTTGGTGGACAGACTTTGGGGAGTCAGATAGTGAGTTGCTTCTGCAGAATTCCCAGCCTCTGACCTGCTCTTGTAGCTGCATTATTTATAAGGCTGACCTGGTTCAGTTTCTGGTAAATGGTAACCTCCAGGATGTTGGTACTGGGGGATTCAGCAATGGCAATGTCTTTGAATGTTAAGGGAAGATGGTAGATTCTCTCTTGTTGTAGATGGTCATTGCCTGGCACTTGTGTAGGGCAGATGTTACTTGCCACCTATCAGCAGAAACCTGAATATTGTCCAGGTCTTGCTGCATTTGGACTTGAACTGCTTCAAAATCTGAGGAGTCGCAAATGGTGCTGAACATTGTGCAGTCATCAGTGAACATCCACACTTCTGACCTTAGTATGGAGGTAAGGTCATTGAAGAAGAATTTGAAGATGGTTGGTCCAAGAACACTACCTTGAGGAACTCCTGCAGTGTTATCACGAACTGAGATGATTGACCTCCAACAACCACAACCACCTTCCTTTGTGCTAGGTATGATCCCAACCAATGGAGAGTTTTCTCTCTGATTCCCATTGGCTTGTCTTGCTAGGGATCCTTGATGCCACATTCAGTCAAATGTGACCTTGATGTCAAGGGCAGTCACTCTCACATCACCTCTCGGGATCAGCTCTTTTGTCCATCTTTGGACCAATAGATTACTACCGGAGTCACGGGCAAACTGGCATTGGGTAAATAAAGTCAAGGAGTTAAATGTGTGGCTCAAAGATTAGTGTGGTGGAATGGGTTTCAGTTCCTGGGGCACAGGCACCAGTACTGGGGTAGAAGGGAGCTGTTCCAGTGGGACAGGCTTCACTTGAACTGTGCTGGGACTAGTGTCCTGGCAAATTGAATAACTAGGGATATGGAGAGGGCTTTAAACTAAATAGAGGGGTGGGGGGTTCTGGAGAGGGGATACGGAGGCTTACAAAGCAAAAGGATATGGCAGCTTTGTATGGTAGATATTTAGGTAATGCTACCCAGAGTGTGACAGGAAGGAACAGAGTGTGGAAACATAAAAAAAAGAGCAGCAAATAGGGTCAAAGGGGGAAAAAATGGTAAAAAGTCAAAATCAACGGCTCTTTACTTAAATGCACGTAGTATTCGGGACAAAATAAATGAGTTAATGGCACAAATGGAGGTTAATGGGTATGCTCTTATAGCCATTATAGAGCCATTACAGAGAAAATGTTAGTGTCTATTAGAAGTGGGCAATGCAAGAGCATTTGAAATACATAATATGATCAAGCCAGGATCAGCATGGCTTCATGAAGAGGAAATCATGCCTGGAAAATTTATTAGAATTCTTTGAGGAGGTAATGAGCAGGATAGATAAAGGGGAACCAGTAGATGTAACATATTTGGATTTCCTAAAGGCGTTCGACAAGGTACAACACATAAGGCTACTTAAAAAGATGAGCCCGTGGTGTAGGGGGTAGTATGTTAGCATGGATAGAGGATTAGCTAACTAATAGAAGACAGAGAGTTGGGATAAGGGGGGCATTTTCAGGATGGCAACTAGTGGAGTGCCACAGGGATCAGTGCTGGGGCCACAATTATTTACGATATATATTAATGACTTGGACGAGAGAAGTGAATGTACTATCGCCAAGTTGGCAGACGATACAAAAATAGGCGGGAAGGCAAGCGGTGACGACGACACAAAGAGTCTATAGAGGGATATAAACAGGTTAAGTGAGTAGGAAAAAAATTAGGAGATGGAATATAATGTGGGAAAATGTGAGGTTATGCACTTTGGCAGGAAGAATAGTGGAGCTGAATATTATTTAAATGGAGAAAGGCTGCAGAAAGCTGCAGCACAGAGGGATTTGGGGGTCCTCACGCATGAAGTTAGCATACAAGTTCAGCAGGTAATGGGGAGACAAATAGAATGTTGGCCTTTATTTCAAAGGGAAGGAAGTTTAAAAATAGGGAAGTCTTGCTAAAACTATAAAAGTCACTAGTTAGACCACACCTGGGCTAGAATTTTGAGGTCGTCGGGTGGGCGTGGCGGGCGGGCCTGGGAGTGGCCAAGATATGGGCCGCCGCTCACATTCAGGCCCCGACCGCGATTTCACGCTGGCAGGCCAGTTAAGGCCCAATGGCGTCCCGGCGGCCGGTTTAAAAGTGGCCAAGGAAGCCCCTGGAAGGCTGCCATGGAAGAACATCCCCTGTTCTCCCACCATGGATTCGACTGCAGTTGGACACGGCAGGCGGGAGGGCAGGTCAGGGGGGCACTCGGCCCCCTGCTATTCTGACAAGGGCTGCACTGTCCTCCTGGAAGAGGTGGCAGCCTGGAGGGGCACCCTTGACCCCAGGGATGCGAGGAGGAGGCCACCACATCTTACAAAAAGAGCTTGGGAGGAGGTGGTAGCAATGGTGAGCAGCCATGACGTGGTGCGGCGCACCTGGGTCCAGTACTGGAAACGCTTCAATGAGCTGCTGTGCTCAGGAAGAGTGTTGGCATGGGTCGCTGTGCAGAACTGTTAATGTGTATCCGCACCCCCCACACCCCCGTGGACCTCAGGGGTGTTAGAGTCTGAGTGCCAACTTTCAATGCTACTGGATATGGCCAAGGGGGTGAGCCCTGGCTGCTTGGACTGAGTGCCTTGCAGCTCAAGGGCCACGACTTGGAAGTGCTCTACCAGGTGCTCCTCAGCTGAGGTTGGCCAGGCTGCAATGGTGCTGCAGGTACAGAGTGGACTAATCAATGCTCCTCTGTTGTTTCAGGAGAAGACGGCCCACAACAATATAGAAAGGCCGCGGACCGACAGAGGCCTCACTACCCTCCTAATCCTGTCCCGATACAAGCAAGATGCCCTAGAGCTTGAGAGCCGGCACGTGCTCCGTGCTACTGGGCATGGAGAGGCGGGGGTGCCAGACGAAGGTAAGAGTCCAGTGCACAGAGGTGAGACTCTTGACTTATGCAATTTTTCTGGTGTAGTCTCTTTATTGATATGAGCCTTGAACCTGGAGTCCCCACTGATCATTGGAAGGTGAGGGCACCGTGATGCAGATCTCCATTGTCTCACCAGGGTGCCTGGCGTGCACAGTGACAGCATGTTGACTTTAACTAATGACATGTCCTTGTTCTCCTTTTTAGGTTCGCCAGTAGGCATGCGCTCTGCGGACTCCGAAGGGCCACCCCTGACACTGAAGGACCACCGAGCTCCTGTTCCACCTGCATCACACCTTCTTTCTAAAGCAGGAACCAGCGCAGACACCAACACCTCAGTGGGCATTAGTTCAGCAGCTGGTGTCTGGGAGCACATTGGTGAGAGCAATTCACAATCGCTTGAGGCACAGGAGGAGGCAAAGAGTGCTCAGGACGTAGTGGTATTGTCATTGGACTAGTAATCCAGGGACCCTGGGGTTCCAGGTTTGAATCCCACCACGGCTCATTGTAGAACTTGAAGTCTAATGATGACCATGAAACCATTGCCAATTCTTGTAAAACCCCGCCTGGTTCACTAATATCCTTTAGGGAAGGAAACCTGCTGTCCTTACCTGGTTTGGCCTACATGTGACTCCAGACCCACAACAATGTGGTTGACTTTACATGCCCTCTGAACAAGGGCAATGAGGGTTGGGCAATAAATGCAATGCTGGCCTAGCCAGCGACGCCCACGTCACATGAATGAATAAAAAGAAGTCGGAGGGCTTTTGGGGACCAGGACAATGCTCAGTCGAAGGCTGATGATTAGCCTCTGGAGTCATCCATTAGGCGGCAGATGCTCCAGCGAGGTTGCAGGAGGTATGTGTGCCATGGTCTCCGTTATGGAGGAATCCATGCAGAGACAGCAATGCGTTGACTGTCATGGCCGAGCGCACTGCCTCCTCCATTGAGAGAGTGGTGACTCTCATGGAGAAGCAGATCCAGGAACAGAATCAGGGGTTCCTGGGGTTGCGTTTGGACCCAAAAGCCCTCACACAGACACTGACTCAGGTGGTCAGTGCCAGTGCAGGAGATGGAGGAGGAACCCAGTATCGCAGCTATGTGCCCGTCCATCAATGGTGAGCAGGGAGGTCCAGAGTGACCTCACATTTGGTGTACAAGCTGCCTTTCATCTCTGTGGGCTCCTGTTAGGGTGCTGTGGATGATGGCAGCTGCTCCTCCACCCCTCTGCCAATGACCGTGGCATTTGATGAGGCTGAGATGGCTGGGGAGATGGCAGCCATGGCACTGGCCACTCCCTCCCAGGCGGGGCCAGCACAGGCTCCACTGGCCAGAGGACAGCCGCCAAGGTCATTAAGGCCAACTGGACAGCAGAGTCAGCAGGCTGTCTCCAATGCCAGTGGCAGTGAGGGGGCAGCATCTAGCCATAGAACTCGCAAACGTTAGTTAAAGGCACTATGAATACAAGAGGGACAGGTCACCGGTCATTTTATGTTCATTTATGTTGACTTATGTATCCTGGCCTGGGGTTGAAGACCAGAAATATTTATGTAAAAGTTATTGAACTCTCAGAATGAGATAAGTTGTGTTTTTGTTGTCATGGCCTGAGTATGCTAGAACTTTTCTATTTCATTGATGCAGGGAAAGCCAGTGTGTAATGCTGGACATAAGTGGCTCTGAACTTTATTGCACAGGCACTGAGTGGACTTTGTGTTCAAATGAAAGGGTCCTTTCAGACATCCAGGATGGAGATGGCAGCCCTGGCTTCCGGCTGAAGCTGAGCTTTGGTAGCCTAGCTGAAGGAGCGTTGGATCAAGGTGGTGTCCCTGCCTCCCTGTAGGTTACCGAGGTCTGGCTCCACACCCTCAGCATTCTCCTCACCAGGCTCATCTTCTGACTCACTACTGGACTCATCATCTGTGCCCTGTGGAGCTTCGTCAAGATCCCCTTCCTTCAGTGGGCCCCCCTTGCCAGTGCCAGATTGTGGAGAGTGCAGCATGCAACCACTATCAGTGACACCCACTCGGGGGGGTATTGTAGTGCTCCACTGAACGTTCCAGGCATTGGCAGCGCATTTTGAGAAGACCTATGGTCCTCTCTACCACCGCACCTGTGGAGGCATGACTCGTATTGTAACACTGCTCTGCCTCTGTTCTTGGGTGGCGAAGAGGTGTCATAAACCACTTCTTCATCAGATAGCCCTTGTCACCCAGCAGCCATTTATCCAGTTAGGCTAGAGCACTGAAGAGCCTCAGCACCTGGGATGCACCTCAGGATGTACCCGTCATGGGAGCTGCCAGGGCACCTTGCACAGACTTGTAGAATCTGCATCCTGTGGTCACACACTATCTGCACATTCATGGAGTAGTGGAAGCCCTTCCTGTTGACGAGGGCACCGGGCTGACCCACTGGCATCTCGATGGCCTCATGTGTGCAGTCGATTGCACCCTGGACGCAGGAGAAGCCAGACAATGTTACAAAGCCTCTGGCTCGCTCTGCCTGGCTGGCCTCACCCGTATGGTAAAGAATAAAAGTTAGTACCTGCCTGAGCAGAGATTCTGTCACCAGCTTGGCACAACTGTGGACAGCTGATTGGGCAACTCCACACTGATCCCCCATAGACCCCTGAAAAGAGCTGGAGGCATAGAAGTTGAGGGCCACTGTGCCCTTCAGAGCCACTGGCATGGGGTGTCCACCCACACAGTCGGAGGTGATCTCAGGCACAATCACCTGGCAAATGGAGGTCACTGTCTCCCTGGAGAGGCTGAGCCTCCTTCGGCATTGCACCTTGGACATATTGAGGTAGCTGCATCGCCACCTGTAAACCCTGGCAACAGGATAGCGACGTCTTCTGCGGCTCCTTCCACCTTGGACTTCCTGCTGGTCCTGTGCCCCTTGTGCCTGCGCCTCTCCTCCCACAGGTCCCTCCCCTGGAAGCTGCATTGGGATACCTGGCTTCCTTTCCCTTCTGCCCCTCTCTTCCTCCTCAGAGGAGGTGCCTCCAGCGGAGACCACAATCCCCATTACCAGGGTAACAGAAGGCTGTCTGATACCTGGAAGGGTCCATATGGTCTGAATCCTCCGGGGGCCTTGTGGACACCAATAAGTCCTGAAATGAAGCCTGGAAATGCTAACATTGAAGCCTCGAACAGAGATGAAGCTGCCAAGTACCAATAAGCAACCAGCAGCAAACTATCTACCAAACTTCTCACTACTGACACTGGCAATGCTGCTGACCCTCTTTATCCCACTTGTTTATGAGGTTTTGAAAATATCAGCTGGTTGCCTGCCCATTTTGCCAGTGCGATGAGTGTGAAATTGCATCGTCAATGAAAAATCGCCATCAGTTGGGCTGTTAAGGGCCTTAAGTGGCCTGTCACTTAATGGCGCAAGCGGCTCCGGCACCCACGCACGCCCGACGACCGAAATATTGCGTGAGCGTGTGATGACGTCAATACGCTCACCCAGCATCATCACATGCTATTTTACGCTCAAGTGTGTCGGGCATGTGCCCGCACACCAAGCGAAAAATTTTGCCCCGAGAATACCGTGAACAATTTTGGTCCCCTTATCTAAGGAAAGATATACTGGCATTGGAGGCTGTCCAGAGAAGGTTCACTAGGTTAATCCTGGGTATGGGGAGATTTTCTTATGAGGAGAGTTTGAGTAGGTTGGGCCTGTACTCATTGGAGTTTAGAAGAATGAGAGGCGACCTTATTGAAACATATAAGATTCTTAGGGGGCTTGACAGGGTAGATGCTGAGAGGTTGTTTCCCCTTGTGAGAGAGTCTAGAACCAGAGGGCATAATCTCGGAGTAAGGGGTCACCTATTTAAGACAGAGATGAGGAGGAATTTCTTCTCTCAGAGGTTCGTGAATCTGTGGAATTCTTTACCGCAGAGGGCTGTAGAGGCTGGGTCGTTAAGTATATTCAAGGCTGAGATAGACAGATTTTTAATCAGTAAGGGAATCAAGAGTTATGGGCAAAAGGCAGGAAAGTGGAGTTGAGGGTAATCAGATCAACCATGATCTCATTGAATGGCGGAGAAGACTCAATGGGCTGAATGGCCCACTTCTGCTCCTACGTCTTATGGTCTTCTGCTCATGAAGTCAGGAGTTGAGTGGCCCTGGTGATACCCAAACTGAGTGTCAATGAGTAGGTTATTGCTGAGTAAGTGCCACCTGATAGCACCATTGACGACACTTCCATCGCTTTACTGATGATCGAGAGCAGACCGATGCGGCAATAATTGGCCAGTTTGGATTTGTCCTGCTTTTTATGGATTGGACATACACGGACAATTTTTCACATTGCCAGGTAGATGCCAGTTTTGTAGTTGTACTAGAACCGTTTAGTTAGGGGTGTGGCTGGTTCTGAAGCACAAGTCTTCATTAATATTGCCGTAATGTTGTCAGGGTCCAAAGCCTTTGCACTATCCTGTGCCTTCAGCCATTTCTTGATATCACGTGAAGTGAATCGAATTGGCTGAAGATTAGCAGCTATGATGATGGGGTCCTCCAGAGGAGGCCGAGATTGATCATCCACTCGACACTTCTGGCTGAAGATTGTTGCAAATGCTTCAGCCTTGTCTTGTGCACTAATGTGCTGGGCTCCTCCATCATTGAGGATGGGGATATTTGTGGAGTCTCCTCCCCCTGTTACTTATTTAATTGTCCACCACCATTCACAACTGGACGTGGAAGGCCTGCAGAGCTTAGATCTGATCCATTGGTTATGGGGTCACTTAGCCCTATCGCATGCTGCTTCTAATGTTTGGCATGCAAGTAGTCCAGTGTTGTAGCTTCACCAGGTTGACATCTAATTTTTAGGTATGCCTGGTGCTGCTCCTGGCATGCCCTTCTGCACTCTTCAATAAAGCAGAGTTGATTTCCCAGCTGGATGGGAATGCTCGAGTGGGGGATATGCCAGGCCATGAGGTTACAGATTGTGGTTGAGTACAATTCCATTGCTGCTGATTTTCTACAGTACCTTATGGATGCCCAGTTTTGAGTTGCTAGATATGTTCAAAGTCTATCCCATTTACCAAGGTGGTAGTGCTACACTACATGGTGGATGGTATCCTCAATATGAAGATGGGTCTTTATTTCCACAAGAATGGTGCGGTTGTCACTCCTACCAATACTGTCATGGGCAGATGCATCTGCAACAAGTAGATTAGTGAGGATGAAGTCAAGTAGGTTTTTCCCTTTTGTTGGTTCCCTCACCACCTGCGGCTGACCCAGTCTAGCAGCTATGTCCTTTAATGTTTGGCCAGCTCGGTCAGTAGTGGTGCTATCAAGCCAGCCTTGGTGATGGACATTGAAGTCCCCCACACAGAGTACATTTTGCGCTTTTGCAGCCCTCAGTATTCCTTCCAATTGGTATTCAACATGGAGGAATCAGCTGAGGAGGTTGGTAGGTGTTAATCAGTAGAAGGTTTCTTTGTCCATGTTTGACCTAATGCCATGAGACTTCATGGGGTCAAAAGTCAACGTTCAGGACTTCAGGGCAACTCCCTCCCAACTGTACACTTCTGGTGGGACCGTCCTGCCAGTGTGACAGGACATACCGCAGGATGGTGATGGTGTCTGAGCCATTATCTGTAAGCTATGATTCAGTGAGTGTGACTATGTCAGGTTTAACTACTCTCTGGGACAGCTCTCCCAATTTTGGCACAAGTACCAGATGTAGATAAGGATGACCTTGCAGTGTTGACATGGCTGCATGTGCCATTGTTTTTTCTGGTGCCTTGTTCTATTCTGGGTGGTCTGTCTAGCTTCAGTCTTTTTAAATTTTGCAGTGCTTTGATACACCTTGTGCCTTGCTAGGCCATTTCAGAGGACAGTTAAGAGTCAACCACATTGCTATGGGTCTGGAGTCACATGTAAGCCAGACCAGGTATGGGCAGTAGATTTCCTTCCCTAAAGGACATTAGTGAAACAGATGGGTTTTTAACAACAACCGACTACGGTTTTGTGGTCTCCATTTCTAAGACTAGCTTTTAATTCCAGATTTATTAATTGAATTCAAATTCCACCAGCTGGCAGGGAGGGATTTGAACCCATATCCCCAGAGCATTAGCCTGAGCCTTTGGATTACTAATCATCCCCCTAGTTGGGTGGTGGTGGCTAGTCGGGTCGGTGGTCAGTCAGGTGCTTAGTCGTAGTCAGGTTGGGTCAGCGGTGTAGTTGTGTGCTGGGGTGTAGTCAGGTTGGATCAGCGTTGTAGTTGTGTGCTAGGGTATAGTCAGGTTGCATCAGCGGTGTAGTTGTGTGCTGGGGTGTAGTCAGGTTGGGTCAGCGGTGTAGTTGTGTGCTGGGGTGTAGTCAGGTTGGGTCAGCGGTGTAGTTGTGTGCTGGGGTGTAGTCAGGTTGGGTCAGCGGTGTAGTTGTGTGCTGGGGTGTAGTCAGGTTGGGTCAGCGGTGTAGTTGTGTGCTGGGGTGTAGTCAGGTTGGGTCAGCGGTGTAGTTGTGTGCTGGGGTGTAGTCAGGTTGGGTCAGCGGTATAGTTGTGTGCTGGGGTGTAGTCAGGTTGGGTCAGCGGTGTAGTTGTGTGCTGGGGTGTAGTCAGGTTGGGTCAGCAGTGTAGTTGTGTGCTGGGGTGTAGTCAGGTTGGGTCAGCGGTGTAATTGTGTGCTGAGGTGTAGTCAGGTTGGGTCGGGGGTGGTCACGCCGGGAGGAGTAGTTAGGTTGGGTCGGTAGGGGTGGGGTCAAGGGAGTTAGTTGGGGCTATTAAGTGTGGGTGATTGGGGTGTCAATTTTATAGTTACCAAGGAGTTAGACTAGGATTTTTCTGTTCAACATTTCCTGGGTAACTATTTGGGTAAGTACCACGCAACTGCCCTGTTTTTGGGAGGGTCCAGGGGAGCAAGGGAATTGCCCACCGGAAGTTCAAACTACCCTGGCAATTGCCTTGCTCCCTCGGACCTTCCAAAAAACAGGTCAGTTCCCCAAATGGCCTGCCGTGAGCTGGAAGACTGGCGGACAGGGAAGTTAATTTAGGAGAGACAGTGGCATAGCGGTATTGCTGCTGGACTAGTAACCCAGAGACCCAGGGTAATGGTCAGGGGACCTGGGTTTGAATCCCGCCACAATAGATGGTGGAATTTAAATTCAATAAAAAATATGGAATTAAAAGTCTAATGATCTCATGAAACCATTGTCAATTGTTATAAAAATCCACTTAGTTCACTAATGCCCTTGAGGGAAGGAAATCTGCCATCCCTACCTAGCCTAGCCTACATGTGACTCCAGACCTACAGCAATGTGGTTGACTCTAGCAAGCCTCTCAGTTGTATCAAACCTCTACAAAGTCACAAAAAAGGAATGAAACTTGACCGGCAACGGCAATCTCAGCCCGTCGCTAACAAGAGAGAATCTAACCATCGCTCCTTGATGCTCAATGGCATTACCATCAGTGAAACCCCAGTAGATGTAATATATTTGGATTTCCAAAAGGCGTTTGATAAGGTACCGCACATAAGGATATTAAATAAGATAAGAGCCCATGGCTAACTAATAGAATACAGAGAGTTAGGATAAGGGGTGCATTTTCAGGATGGCAGCCTGTAACTAGTGGAGTGCCACAGGGATCAGTGCTGGGGCCACAATTATCTACAAAATATATTAATGACTTAGATGAGGGAAGTGAAGACTGCAGAAGGCTGCAGCACACAGGGATTTGGGAGTCCTTGTGCATGAATCCCACAAAGCTAAAATAAGTTCAACAGGTAACAGGAAATAGGGAAGGCAAATGAAATGTTGGCCTTTATTTCAAAGGGAATGGAGTATAAAAATAGGGAAACATTGTTAAAACCATACAAGGCACTAGTTAGACTACACCTAGAATACTGTGAACAGTTTTGGTCCCCTTATCTAAGGAAAGATATACTGGCATTGGAGGTTGTCCAGAGAATGTTCACTAGGTTGATCCCGGGTATGGAGGGATTTTCTTGTGGGGAGATGTTGAGTAGGTTGGGCCTGTATTCATTGGAGTTTAGAAGAATGAGAGGTGACCTTATTGAAACATATAAGATTCTTAGGGGGCTCAACAGGGTAGATGCTGAGAGGTTGTTTCCCCTTGTGGGAGAGTCTAGGACCAGAAGGCATAATCTCAGAGTAAGGGGGCATCCATTTAAAACAGAGATAGGGAGGAATTTCTTCTCTCAGAGGTTCGTCAATCTGTGGAATTCTTTACCCCAGAGGGCTGTAGAGGTGGATCGTTAAGTATATTCAAGGCTGAGTTAGACATATTTTAATCAGTAAGGGAACCAAGGGTCATGGGGAAAAGGCAGGAAAGTGGAGTTGAGGGTTATCAGATCAACCATGAAATCATTGAATAGCGGAGAAGACTCAATGGGCTGAATGGCCTACTTCTGCTCCTACGTCTTATGGTCTTATGGGGGTTACCACTGACCAGAAACTGAACTGGGCTAGCCATACTGTGGCTACAAGAGCAGGTCAGAGACTTGGAACCCTGTGACAAGTAACTCACCTCCTGACTCCCCAAAGCCTGTCCACCATCTGCAAGGCACAAATCAGGAGCGTGATGGAATACTCCCCACTTGCCTGGATGAGTGCAGTTCCCACAACACTCAAGAAGCTTGACACCATCCAGGACAAAGCAGCCCGCTTGATAGGCATCACATCTATTAACATTCACTCCCTTCACCACCGAGGCACAGTGGCAGCAGTGTGTACCATCTACAAGATGCACTGCAGAAATTCACCAAGGCTCCCTCGATAGTACCTTCAAAACCCAGGACCACTACCAGCTAGAAGGACAGGAGGGACAAGGGCAGCAGATAGATGGGAACACCACCACCTGGAAGTTTCCCTCCAAGTCATTCACCAACCTGGCTTGGAAATGTAGCGCTGTTCCTTCACAATCGCTGGGTCAAAACCCTGGACATCCCTCCATAACAGCACTGTGGGTCTACCTGCACCACATAGACTGTAATGGTTCAAGAAGGTAGCTCACCACCACCTTCTCAAGTGCAACTAGGGATGGGCAATAAATGCTGGCCCAGCCGGAGAAGCCCACATCCAATGAATAGAAAAAAAAATCCCACAGATTTAGCATGTCAGGACTTCTTCTGGGTGCATCCTGCATACTGCGTCCAGTCTCTGACAATCCCAAGACCACAATATCACATTGATCACATTGCAAATGCTTACTGAGCTCTTGACAATGCAAACTGCGCCTTGCTTTGGTCATAATGTGATGTAAATTGAGCTCTGAGAGATTAAGGAAATCCTTATAAACTTCATGTGTTAGAAGAAAAATGAGTATCACTTTACACTGTTCGACATGTGCAATTTCAAGCACCATTTAATGACATATCTCCTGTGGTAATTCCATACATGTGTGCATATCCGGTCACACAAAATTACATCCCCATTACTTGAGCAAAAACAAAAAAATAAATGGTTCAGTTTTGAAGTGTAGGGCATTCATTTTATCGTGCTGTTTCAGCAGACTGTGTGTGATATATGAAAGAACACTCCTGAAGTACAAAATGAGAAACAAGTGTTAACATTGGTTTGTAGGTCTTATCTTCTCAGTGAGGCTGAAGTTCCAACTTTTGCTGATCACAAGAGGGAATTGTGGAAATAAGGTCAAAAGTACTAATAGACCATTGATCAATGTTTAGTACTGTTGTGTCCTTCCTACACCATGAGAAAATGGATCAATGAATATTAGCAAAAATAAATCTCATTTCTGCTTGTAAAGGTCTTTTTAAGGTTGTTAATGAAGCACTTGTGCAGCATCTCACAGAAGTATATTCAGATAGTGAGCTTAATAGGTCAAATGACATTTTCATGTGCCATGCTTTCTTATATTTTTGGGTCAATGTAAATGACCTCCATCATTTTAGAATTTATTGGTTAATTGTCCTTCTCCAGGAACATGCATAATATTTGCGGTAGAGATGGATTTATCCACATTACCTTACTAGAAAGCGGTAACTTATGAGCGGCATTATCGAGAACAAGGTAACAATATGTCATGATTAATGGACAGAGTTCAATTTTTTAAACATTGTATCCAGTAATGAGTTTAATTTTCATTTATTATAAATGTACATACAGTACTTAGGATTTTATGATGCATGTGCCTCATATTCATGCAGCTTAATTTGACACACAAAAACTGCATTGAAATTTAGGTCAATGTCTATTGAATCAAGTTTGGACCTTCCCACGAGGAATCCCTTAAAGGTTGTCAACCCGATGCATTTGTGTTTTATTCCATCAAAACTGTTACATGCAAAAAAATGAATTCATCTTTGTTCTTTCATTGCTCAGTCTCAAAGAAAAGCAATAAAATCAAAATAGAGTTCTTATTTTATATTGGAGTTAGGTGCTTAATATTTTACTATGGAATTGGGGAAAATTAGCAGGCTGTATCCCCTTGTCAGATTTATTTATTTAGCATGTGCATTGTCACGGAGCCAGGCAATTGCCTTTTCAGTGGCTAGATGGAGTTCTTCAAGTCTGCCTTCAAATTTAGATAGTGGATACACCTCGACAATGTGTGTCATTATTTGGATTGCACCACAGCTGTAGCCTGAATGATCATGGCAAGCCCACGCAGATGTTGGATGTCTGCACAGAGGTCTTGGTCAGTTCATAAACGGTTTAAAAAGGCCCACTGTTGTTGTGGGAGATCAAAGCCAGGTGGACGAGCAGTGGGAATGACACCTATCTGGGATGGGATGGCCGAGTCAACTTTGAATGATTGGGGGGCTTTGAGAGAGGTGGTATGAACCTTCTTTTCCTACATCTTGTACTTACTGGCTATATGTCAAGTCATCCAACAAAATATGTAATATTTAACCAAACTTATTTTCTTTGCAGATGGGAACTTGGTCAAAGTGGGAGACAAGAGGGACTCTGTCTCAAATGGGTTGTTTAATGTTCCTCAATAATTTTAATTAAAAATGACCTCAATCAGCTTTAAAATTGTTACACTGAATATAAAGGAGAATAATTATTCCATTAATTATCCACTTGCCAACTAGTCAGAGGCAAAACACATGCACCATTAGAAAATTGATCAAAACAATACATCCTTGCAAGTTTTCAGAAAGTAATCATTAACTTATTCTTTCAAGTCCATGTAGCGAAATCTTCCAGGCCCACCATGAACTGGAAGACTGGCGGGCAGGGAAGTTAATTTAAAGGAGACAGTGGCGTAGCAGTAATGTCACTTGAGTAATATTCCAGAGGCCCAGGCTAATGCTCTGGGGACATGATTCAAACCCCATCAAAGCAGCTGGTGGAATTTAAATTCAATTAATAAATCTGGAATATAAAACTAGTCTCAGTAATGGTAACTATGAAACTGTCATTGGCTGTTATAAAAACCCACGTGGTTCACTAATGCCCTTTAGGGAAGGCAATTGTCTGGCCTACATGTGACTCCAGGTCCCCAGTAACATGGTTGACTCTTAACTGCCCTCTGGAAAGGCCTAGCAAACCACTCAGTTCAAGGGCAAATAGGGCTGGACAACCAATGCTGGCCTTATCAGTGATGTCTACATTAAATGGCGGTGGGGTGAACTTCTACAACTAAGTTCACAGAATTTTAAAGGTCGGTTGATGTTCTCTATACTGAAGTTAAACTGACTGGTCTGTAATTGCTGGGCATATCCTCCAACCTTTTTTGAACAAGGGCACAGTGTTTGCATTTCTCCAGCCCTCTAGAACCTCCCCTGAGTCTAGGGAAGACTGAAAAATTATGGCCAGTGCCCCTGCAATTTCTACTCTCACTTCCTTCAATATGCTTGGATGAATCTCATCCAGTCCCGGTGCCTTGTCAACTTTAAGTGCCGACAGTCTAAT
Organism: Cetorhinus maximus; assembly: GCF_964194155.1. Classification (NCBI taxonomy): domain Eukaryota; kingdom Metazoa; phylum Chordata; class Chondrichthyes; order Lamniformes; family Cetorhinidae; genus Cetorhinus; species Cetorhinus maximus. The sequence goes on from NC_135879.1 coordinate 194,988,329, forward strand.
CAACTTTCTCCTTATCAAGTTTGAATCCTTCTAGTAACAGAGTTGCCTCATCTGTCACATGGCCTGGCAAGCATCTACCTACTTAGTAAAGACAGAGGCAAAGTATTCATTTAATACCTCAGCTATGGCCCTTCGTCCATGTATATATTCCCTTTTAGGTCCCTAATCGGCCCTACTCCTCCTTTTACCACCCTTTTACTATTTATATGCCTATAGAAGGTTTTGGGATTCCCCTTTATGTTGGCTGCCAGTCTTTTCTCTCTTTTCCTGCTTCAACTTTGTGTTCTGCTGGAACTGGGACTCCAAGATGGCCAGCACCCTTTCCTTGGAGACAACCAATCGCTCATATGCCGGAGCCACGACAGCAGACAGAAGATGGATGGACTCCAGCAGCCTTCGGTCCAGTCTGCACATATGATAAAATTAACATACGAATTAGGAGCAAGAGTAGGCCACTCAGCCCCTCAAACCTGCTCTGCCATTCAATAAGATCATGGCTGCTCTATTTGTGTTTCGAGTTCCACATTCTCACCTACGACCAATAACCTTTGATTCCCTTGCCTAACAAGAATCTATCCACCTCCGCCTTAAAATTATTCAGTGACCCCGCCTCCATCACCTTCTGAGGCAGAGAATTCCAAAGTCACACAACCCTCTGGGAGAAAAAAATTCTCCACATCTCTGTCCTATAAGGGCGATCCCTAATTTTAAAATAGTGCACCCTAGTTCTGGACTCACCCACAAGAGGAAACACCCTTCCCACCTCCACCTTGCCAAGACCATTTAGGATCTTATATACTTCAATCAAGTCACCCCTCACTCTTCTAAACTCCAGTGGAAACAAGCCCAGCCTATCCAATCTATCCTCATACGACAATCTGCTCCTTCCAAGTATCAACCTAGTAAACCTCCTCTGATCCGTCTCCAATGCATTTACATCCTTCCTTAAATAAGGAAGACAAAACTGCACAATTCCTCTCATAATAAAGGATAGCATTCCATTAGCATTCTTGATTACATGCTGTACCTTACTTATGTTACCCGCATACTGACTTATGCACCTAGATCCCTCTACACCTCAGAATTCTGTAGTCATTCTCCATTTAAGTAATACTTTGCCTTTTTATTCTTCTTGCCAAAGTGAACAATTTCACATTTTCCCACATTATACTCCATCTGCCAGATTTTTGCCCACTCACTTAACTTACCTATATCCGTCTGCAACCTCTTCTTGTCCTCTTCACAACATACTTTCCTACCTATCTTTGTGTCATCTGCAAATTTAGCTACCATGCCTTCACTCCTCTCATCTAAGTCATTGATGTATATTGTAAAGAGCTGAGGCCCCAGTACAGGCCCCTGCAGGACGCCACTAGTCACATCCTGCCAATCTGACAAAGACCCATTTATGCAAACTCTCTGTTTTCTGCCAGCCAGCCAATCTTCTATTCATGCTAATATGTTATCCATTACACTATAAGCTTTTATTTTCTGCAATAACCTTTGATGTGGCACCTTATCAAATGCTTTCTGGAAATCCAAGTACAGTACGTCCACAGGCTCCATTCTGTCCACTGCACAGGTTACTCGTTCAAGGAACTCCAATAAATTGGTTAAACACGATTTCCCTTTCATAAAACCATGCTGACTCTTCCCAATAACCTTGAGCTTTTCCAAGTGCCCAGCTATAACCTCTTTAATAATCGACGCCAGCACCTTCCCCACAACAGGCGTCAAGTTAACTGGCCTATAGTTTCCTGTTTTCTGCCTCCCTCCCTTCTTGAATAGAGGGGTTATATTTGCTACTTTCCAGTCAGATGGAACTTTCCAGAATCTAGGGAATTTTGGGAATTTAACACAAACGTATCTACTACCTCATTAGTCACCTCCTTTAAGGCCCTAGGATGAAGTCATCTGGATCTGGAGACTTGCCAGCCCGCAGCACCATCAGTTTGCTCAGTACTTCTTCCCCAGTAATTTTAATTTCACCAAGTTCCCCTCTACCTTCCATCTCCTGATTTACAGCTCTTACTGGAATGTTTTTTGTATCCTCTATAGTGAACACAGAAGCAAAATGTTTGTTCATTTCATCCACCATTTCCTTATTATCTGCTATTAACTCTCCATTCTCACTCTCTAGAGGACCAACACTCACTTTACTTACTCTTTTCCTGTTTAAATATCTGTAGAAACTCTTGATATCCATTTTACATTGGCAGCCAGCTTCCTCTCATACTCTAATTTCTTTTTCCTGATTAACCTTTTAGTCATTCTCTGCCAGTCTTTATATTCTGACCAATCATCTGATCTGCCACTCAACTTTGCAAAGTTATATACTTTTTGTTTAAGTTTGATGTTTTCCTTAACTTCTTTAGTTAACCACAGATGGTGAGTCCTCCCCTTAGAATTTTTTTATAGTAGGTATATACTTATTCTGAGTACTCTGAAATATCCCCTTAAATGTCTTCCAGTGCTTCTCTATTGATCTATTCTCTAGCCTAGTGTCCCAGTTCACTTCAGCTAGCTCAGCTTTCATGCCCACGTAGTTGCCCTTATTTAAGTTTAAAATACTAGTCTTAGACCCACTCTGCTCCCTTTGAAACTGGATATAAAATTCAATCATATTTGGTTGCTGCTACTGAGGGGTGTCTTTACTCTGATCTCATTAATTGATCCTGTCACATTGCACAATGCTAAGCCTAATATAACCTACTCTCTGGTTGGTTTCAGAACATGCTACTCTAAGAAACTATCTCAAAAGCATTCTATGAACTCTTCATCCAGGCAAATACTCCAATCTGATTTATCCAATTTATGTATGGGTTAAAGTCGCTCATGATTATTGCCATCCCTTTATCACATGCACCTGATATGTATTCTTGTATATTCTACCTGATGTTCCCCTGCCTGTCTCTGCGTCTCCATCAAATCTTTTATGACTGAGTCCAGATGCTCACCATCTGCATGGGGCTGAGCAGGGGCCTGGAGTCCAGCAGTCCTCTGAGTGTCAGGACCCATGGCTGTCAATTCCTCCGTCAGCTGTGGGCCCGTGTCAGTGAGGTGCTCACTAGATTGTGACCCCAAGCTTAGTCTAGAATCTGAACCCACGGAAGCGAATGTAACTATGCTGGTGAAGAGTGTAGTGAACGCTGTGATGGTACATCTTTTCAGGACTCTGAGCCATCATCTTCAGAGGTAGGATAGGAGTTCTAGCTGGAGCTGTGAGTCAGCTGGCTTCTCTTCCTCCCCCTTTTCTTGCTGGTACTAGAAAGGAGAAGAGGAAGATTTGGTGGATGCCGAAGCAGGCTCCCTTATAAAAACAATGGGCAGAATTGTCCCAGATTTGCACCAAGTGCGGTAGCGGGCAGATAAAACAATGTTTTACTTGTCGGGCTCAATGGTGGTTTTTCACTCTGTATCATCCCAAACTCGCCACGTTAATTATACATTCCTGGGAAACACACTGTTTCTATAGTGGGCAGGCTCTCCTTCGCTCGCTATGCCATCACCTCACTGCTTCATCATGCCAGGCACCACATTTAAAGTACAGCCGTGCGCACACCGCTCAGTGCTTCCAGCCCAGGACTGCCACACAGGATGGCCCTGAAAGGCAAAAGGTCTGCGCCGCCCACTTAAGTGACACATCCCCCGAGCACCTTTTTAACACCATGGAGGCCCGTCGTGATGCCTTCTACCCCCGGTCTGGCCGCAGGATGGGCAGGTGCATCACCAATCCAGCATGGGAGGTGGTGGCAGTGGTGGTCAGTGCCAATGCCTTGCAAAAAAGAACAGCCACCCAGTGCCACTACAGGATGAATGGTCTCACCCATTCCGCCAGGGTAAGCTACTCTTCTCATCTCTCTCAACTCACACACTTACAAATCCATCACACATCTACAGAGATCTCACACCTCAGGGGACAACACCACTAATGCTCGCTCACACACTCACATCTCTATCAGACTCATACCCTCTCGAGCTCACGTCCTCATCTTGTCTATGGCTCTGCTCGTCACACAAACATTCCACACAGTGCCATGCATCCTGCTCACACTCTCTCCATCTGTTTTCATGCAGGATAAGCCTGCTCACATCAGCAGGGAGAAGTCCCAGATCGGGATGGAGTGGCCCACATTCGGACCCACACTCAATTTGAGGAGGTGCCATTGCACTAAACAGTGGGAATATGGACTCTGCCTGTGGTGACGGTGAGGTCGGTGACAAACACCCTCATGAGGACCCTACACTACATCATCCCTCTCTCAACACAAATGTGAGTGCTTTCCCTCCTGCTTTTGGCTCTGCTGCCATGCACTATTATCTCTACTTTGATTCACAGGGAGCTCTGCCAAGCAATCAACACCCTCAGCCAGCCAGTCCCTCAGCTCCATCCAGATCCTCACCTCCAGCCAAGAGGATTCCTCCACCATTGAAGAGCTGGAAATAAGCAGCCTGGAAGACCTATCACAGCGCTTACCCACACCCTCCACCAGCACAGAGACACACACCTTGGTGGAACCTTGATCTAGAGCAGGCTCAGGTTCACAATCTGGTGGTCACTGCATGGACACATGTCTGCAGCAAGAGGAGGCAGGTTTGTGCGAGCTCCCCAGCACTCGGAGGACTGCTGGGGAAGAGGTATCTGTGAGGGCTGAGTCAGTTGATGAGCCTCTGGGTTTGGCCTTCCAACTCATCCTGGAGACTCAGCAAAGGCGTGGGACGTCATGCAGAGCTGTTGGAAGCCCTCAAAAGAGTGGCATGTGAGTCAGAGGACTGCATCCGCCTGCCCTCTGAAGAAGTGGCGCCCACATGTGCGTGTATGGATGTTTCCATGGGGAGGATGGCAGATGCCATGGGGACCCTGATCCAGCAGAGCATGGAGATGTGTGCCATGGGTGAGTTCCTGCAGTGGCAACACAAGAGGGAAATGGGGCACTTCAACGTCCCTCCAGGTGCTCCTTCCCCTCCAGGAGTCAGGCCAGGGCTCCTGGGCATCCAAAGGGAGGAGGAGCAGCAGCTGGACACCAGTGGGTCATCCACTCAAGAATCTCAGAGACTGTCCTCTCCCTCTGCATCCCTATTGCCTGTGACCCCCTCAACTTCGTCCTTTGTCACTGCAGAGGGAGCAGCCGGCCAACGAGTGATTCTGGAGGGAGAAGTGCGTGTGTGGGGTAAGGCCTTTTGGAGCTTCGGTTAAGCACTCTCCCACGCACACGGATCCTTCATGTATTACACTCACTTCAATGTCCTGAGCATTTTAAATGCTGCCTGCGATGGGTCACTTTCAGTTGTCCATCTGAGCTGACCTGCATCTCTGCCTATCCAAAGATCACACTCTCATGCAGCAGCTGACCTTGCCCACCATGACTGTCATTTCACTTTCAGACTGGACAGCAGGGTCTGGATTTGCTTTTTCATCATCTTTTCCCCTCCCCCAGTCACTCACTTCCTTTCCTCCATCACAGTTGACCCCCCTGGCATCACCTTCCAGCTCACCTCCATGACCTACCAGTTGCAAACCTTTTCTTTCGGGGATGTCCGGGTGAACATGTACATCCCCTTCCCTACCAAAAGTCCCACTCCCATCCACATCCCCAACCTCCTCCTTCTCACTCCCAGGGTCCGTGTCTGCCGCTTAATCCCAACCACCCACTCGTGCCATCCTTTCTACTGTGACCATTGAACCCTCACCGTCCCATCCTACTGGCTCCGTATGCCCTCGGTCATTCTCACCATCCCCTCGTTCCACGCCCACACTCAGTTCACTCCCTAGGAGGCAGTCATGGACTCATCAGAGCCCTCCCTTGAATGTTCACTTGGACATCCCCCCCCTCCCCACCAGACCCCTTCCACCCTTGGAACCCTTTCCCCCCCACCATCGGACACCCAGCCGTCAACTGCTGCCATCTGAAATATTGGTTCCACACATCTTCATTCCAAGTTTCCAAAGCACCCATCCCACGTTGTCTCTGTGCCCAGAGCACATACCATGTATCGCGAACACCCTCCATCAAAATATTCTAAGCAGCTGACTTTGCAATATATGGCAATATCCGTCCAGTCAATCACAGGTACACAGGTACTTTGAACAGCATTGGTGCTGTATGGGGATAATGCTTCTGGCCCCTTGTTATCACTTTTGCTTGAATTTTTGATGGAGAGATTTTTAATTGCTGTACTTCCTTTCTGCATTTAATTTGAAGGATTTTTTTAATGCCTGTTTTTTTTTGCACGCTTTTGTCATTGCTGTAATCAAAAATCAGAATTATGGGAACTCCTAGCAGGTTTTCTTCCCTACAAAGCAGGTTTGGTTGCACTAGTAATGTACTGCCCTTCGCCACTCTTACCAACACAACTGTGTAGAGACTCAGAATAATTTAGCTTTGATATGCTTCCTGGAATATGATCAGTAGAGAACCTCCAATACAGCAACGACACAATGTTTAAGCGAGTGGTGTGTTTTTACCTGTTGCAATTTCTCCAGTGTTTCAGCTGATCTTTCATCAAGGATATGTTAAGATGATTGTGAGAAAGGGAAATTCAATCTGATATGTTAAAATGTTGGCTGTAAGACATCCTTGCAGAAGATGCTTACATAGCTATATTCCATGATCATGGAGTTCAGGTAAGTGAGCGAATGACTGAGATACTAAGAGAGTGAAGAGAAAAACAGGACAAGAATAGCTCCCATTCAGAGCTAGAGGGAGGTCTCTAGTTTCACTCTGCTCCATTTTCTTCATGGCCTCCAACTAGAGAATTCATTAGTGGTTTCCTCAAGATCATTTATGGCCTGAATGCTACTTGGCCTCCCTCTTGCTCTGTGCTCCCTCCTCCTGCAAGCTGAGACATATGCCTAGATTTTTCATTTGCCCTTTCACCAGTGGAAGTACAGTAAGCAGGGAGTTCTGTGGCCTCTATGGATGTATCCCTGACTCTGATGGTGATTTCTTACGGTCAAATTCAATGCCCAGCTTGCCACAGCATGGTATAGCTAGCACAACTGAGTATCTTTTTTCAAATAAAAAGAACAGTTCCTTGACCTATAAAATTATTGCTAAGAAATACATGGTAGTAATTCTGTCATATGATGTATTTCAGTCATTCGCATGCCATTACATTCCCTTCACTTCCAGTGGAAAATCTCAAAGTGGCAGAAATAACCAGGGATCAAAAAGTAATTTCCATATGTGTTATACTGGCTCTCCATTGTTATTCCAGGCCCTAGTATCGAAATATTGGACATTTGGAGAGCATAAACAATAAGGTCTTCAATCACACTAAATATCACTCATCGCACCAGTGGATCCATTTTGTTTGTTCAGCCGACTCATATCCTGGCCTTTTTTGGGTTATCTGTGATGATGTTGTAAATGGGTGGATAATGAAGAGGTTGGTTCTATTTGGCAGTCCAGCAGAGTACTAGCATTTGCCTGCAAGGAGTAGGAAGTGCAGAATTTGGGGATGTAGCTGACTGTTGCTGTCCCAGAATAATGGTGCATTTTAACACATTCTTCAATTATCTAGTACAGCTCTGTCACTGCCTCCCTAGAGATTTAGAGCATTTGCAGGCAGAGATTCTCTGACAAATGCAAGTGGATATCCTTCAGCCTGATTTGAGGTTATTGATTTGTGGACACAATCTATCTCTAACATAACCTGATTTGCTTTGCACCTTCTGTTTTTCCCCCCAGAAAAACATAAGTAGAGGACAATTCTAATAATGTGGCACTCCAAAAAAGGAATGGGACTTTGAAAACACAACACAATGCAATCTGAGCAACTAAACATTGACTTGAAACTGATAAAAACACAGTAATGTTGGCAAATGTTCTCAGACCTTTTTAAAATATACTTCTACCTAGACTATCAACATTGGAAACTTTAGACATCCATTTTATCTGGAGCCAGTTTATTTCTCAGTGTGATTGTATCAGAACTCCAGAAAATTGCACACATATTTGTATGATTCTCTTGAGATCTCACTTAAATATTGCAACAAGAGAAATTGTCATTTGACAACCTAATTGGAAAATTAAGTGGGGTGCTAAATAGGCAGAGAGCCAGTGGAACTGATTTCTGTCCTCACTTTTGATTGGCTACACCCACTTTATCCCCAATTATCAGATGTAATCAATTGGAAAACATCCCACACTATGTCCACCTTGCATCCCAGTATTGAAGGTGTCAGCTGTGGCTCAGTTCATAGCACCCTCGCCTTTGAATCAGAGGGTTGTGGGTTCATGTCCCACTCCCGGAAACCAAGAACTGTGATTGTACTCGAAAGAGTTGCATCCCAGTATCTGCATGCATAAAGTGACTAGTACCAAACTGCTAGTTCCTTCCTTTGTGCATTTACTGTCACAGTTACTAATGCAAGGATAGGCCCATGTTTACTTTGTAGTTGGAATGCTCACTCTGTTGTAATACAGATATACATGAGCATTTATGAAAGTGTTGTCTGGGTGCTTTTTATATGGCAACAGTGAAGATTTAATAGGTTGAGATGAAACACTCTGTGACATGCATATTCTGCCATCTATTTGGTTTGGAAAAGTCCTGGATGACTTTACATTGGTAGATTTTCTGATATCAGCAAATTTCTTTGCCATTTGCACTCAGGTTCTCTTGCTGATGGATAAAGAATTGACAGCACCCTTCATATAGACCATGAAACTATTGTTGATTGTTGTAAAAACCCATCTGGTTCACTAATGTCCTTTAGGGAAGGAAATCTGCTATCCTTACCTGACCTGGCCTATATGTTGACTCTTAAATGCCCTCTGAACTAGGGATGGGTAATAAATGCTGGCCTGGCCAGTGAGGCCCACATTCCATGAACAAATAGGTTTTAAAAAACTTACTGAATGAACCTGAGTGTGCTAAGTATTACACTGACAACCAATTTAAGTTTATCGGTTGGGCTCACAATGTGGCTCGCTAACGCTTGCTAGAAGCTACTTATATTCATACAAGCAGAAAGAACATGTCCAAGCATTACACCTTTCTCAATTAAACAAAAAAAATGGGGGACAACTGTTTCTTGGTGAATTCCCCATGGCAATGCCTCGACCAATCAAAGTCCATTTGCCAACCAATTAGCAACCTTTTCTCATGCATTATAAATTGTTGTTTCCTTTGAAATTTGATATCCTTATATCTGTCCAGGTGATTGCAAGATGGAAAGCTTCAACAGCATGCCTCTTTTCCAGCAATACTCAAAATCTATTCTACCAAGCAACAATTTTGTTAGTATTGGAATAGGGTGGAAAGCTGCTTCTTTGTCTGTTTAATAAGCAGAGTAATTGCACTATAAATTAAGCAATTTAGAATAATTATTCTGTTATAAGAGTTTGGTTACACACTTTAAGAGGTTTGTCTTCTTATCTGTCAGACTCCCTTGTAGTGCTGGAGTAGATAGCAATCTATATGATGGATTGACTTTCCAGTCCTATGGACCGAGAGAAACCTTCTTGGATGTTACTATCACCATGTGGGAGATGCAAGATATTGTACAAATGTGCAAAACTTCTCACATTGAAATATAGGAGCAAGAGTGGGCCATTTGCTCCACAAATCAATGAGATCATGGCTGATTTGTGAACTAACTCCACAACCCAATTTTGTAGAACATTCTTTAATACCTTTGGCTGGCAAAAATGTGTCAATCTCAGATTTAAAATGAACAATTGATTTAGCAGCGATTTGCGGTTTGCAAAAGAGACTTCTACACTCCAATAAGTCTTTGCATGAATAAATCTTCCCTAATTTTACTTCTGGGATGTCTGGTTTTAATTTTTTGACAATGTCCTAGACTCCTGAGTTGGTGGACATAGTTTCTCCCAACCTACCCACCTGCTCTCTTTAATATTTTGAAAACTTCAATCAATTCACCCTTTAACTCTCTAAATTCCAAGGAATGCAATGCTAAATTGTTTAATCTCTCTCGTAGCTTAATCCTTGGAGTCCAGGACCAGAATTATTCCCTTGTCGAGCGGGCTTGGCAGGAGGGGGCGGGGGTGTCGGGAAGCCGACCACTGCCCGCCATCGGCTCCACACTGTGATTTCATGCATGCGGGCCAATTAAGGCACGGAGCTGCCTCAGGGAAATTGAAGCGCTTTTTTAAAAAATTAATAAAGACAGTAAAAATTATTTAAAAACATGTCCCCTCATGTGACTCTATCACCTGAGATGGGACGTTTTTAATTTCAAAATAAAGTTTTTATTTAATGTTTATTTGCTTTAGGGAACCTCATCCCGCTCATGGATAAGGTTCCCTAAAAAAATGTAAAGGCCGCTTGGCCTTTTTGTCTGTCTGCCAACCCTAAGGTTGGACAGGCAGTGTAAATTTGATTTTAACAAGCTTCTTAATGGTCTTAATAGGCCTTTCAATTATCGGCGGGCACACAGTGGACTCTGGCGCGTGCCCGCCAAACGAAATATTGCGCGCCATCTTACACTTGGGCGTGTCAGGCGCGTGCCCACACGCCGAGCATAAAATTCTGCCCCATGTATCATTTCAGTAAATCAATGCTGCCCTCTCTCCCTCTAAGGCAAATATATCCTCTCTAAGGTATGGTGTCTAGAACTGCTTACAGTATTCCAGGCCTGGTCTAACCATGGCTTTGTATAGCTAAAGCATGACTTTGCTCCCTTTTAATTCTATTCTATTCCTCTAGATGTAAAAGACAGCATTTTCATTAACCCTTCTGTTTATTTACTGTACCTGTTCATGACATTTTGACGATCTCTGTAACTGAGCCCTTTGGGCCTCCATTCTTTCTAACTTTTCAACATTATATCCTTTTTATGTTCAAAGTAGGTGACCTCACATTTGCCTACATTGAAATCCCTTTGCCACAGTTTCGCCCATTCACTTAATCTATTAATACCTCATTACAATTTTAAACTTCCATCTACACTGCTCAACCTAGGTAAAGGTCCCATGCTCAGGGTTACAAACCATGGGCAATAGCGGAACCAACCAATTTTCAGTGGTAATGGTGAAAGAGTCCACACCTTGTGGAACAACATCTATGTAAAGGTAGAACATACTTTGGGAAGAGGACTTCTGTTTCCTTGAAGCACACATGAGGAGCACAAGAGGAAACCACCTCATCTATTCTTCTCTCTAGTCATATTGTTCATTGAAGTTGAAATTAGGAGGCTCTTATAAGCAACTAAAGAGGAAAGCGCAGGACTGTGAAGCATGCAGAAATGAGCAGAGAGTCTGCCCTTAGGCAGTTCACTACTGCTATTCTGCTTGCAATGCCAGCTTTCTTTGAGTTATTGGCAAATTTGAATATGTAGATTTATATCCCATCATCTAAGTTGTTCAAGAATACTGTTTATAGTGAGGTCGAAACACATATCCTTATGGGACACCACTAGACATATCCTGTCAATTTGAGTACTTGCCCATTGCTGTGTTTTTACAATGATATAAAGGCACCAATCACCCATAAGGGATTGTGTAAACATGTTGTTGGTTCATTTATTTAGGCCATGTACATAAGAACATATATATGTAAATAGAAAGCTTGAAGGCATCAACAGCAGAGCTGTATGTGTTGTGTCCTGCTCATAGACCAAAGTGAAACTGAGGCTGGATCACATGACATACTTCCCTTCTAGTGATGGCATGTTGCTATCCCTTAAAGGCATATTATAACATCTATTATCCCGACAATCTGTCCCCAGCTACTCAGCCAATTTCCTAGCCAGGTCAGTAATTTGCTTTCAATTCTTTGAGCTTCAACTTTATTTAACAGTGTCTTATGAGAAACTTTACCAAATACCTTCTGGAAGTTTGTATAAATAACATCCATGCATATTCCCCTGTTCACTACTTTAGAGTCAACCTTTCAAAAAATTCACTCAGGTTTCTCAGGCATGACCTACCCTTTACAAGTCCATGTTGGCTCTCTTGGATCAGATGAAAGTCTGCAATGAGCTCAGTCACCATATTCTTAATTATAGACTTTAGCAATTTCTTAACAAGAGATGTAATCTTTATTTAATATTTAAATAAAATTTGAGCTCAACTCTTGAAATATCTCAGGTAGAAAGGAGGAACTAGCACGTGCCTGGCACCTCTCACCTCAGGATGTCCCGAAGTACTAGAAATCCTATGAAGTGCATTTGGGGCAGAATTTTCTGCCTGTCGGGTGGGCGGTGCGGGACCGGGCGTGGGTGGGCGCGGACCTGATCAGTGCCCCCAATCGGGTCCGTGCTATCATTTTACGTGGCTCGCCCAGCGTGACGCATGCCCGGAAGCGCAGTGTGCTCCTTGTGCAGGCTGGGGGGTGGGGTGGTTTGCCTGAGTTGGGAGTGCACTCTTTTGTTCATGCATGAAAGTGCGCAGAAACCTCCCTGAGGCGCAGAGGTGCCCCAGGGAGATAAGTTTTAAGGTTAAACAGTTTAATAAAGTGGTGAAAAAATTTTCATGACATGTCCCCTCATGTGAAACTGTCACATGAGCTAGGACATGTGCATTAATTTTAATAAAAATTTTTGTGAAAATTTAAAATCATTCGTGAAACCTCATCCCGCCCATGGATGAGGTTCCATGAAAAATGCAAAGGTCGCCTGGGCTCTTCGCCTGCCCGCCAACGAGCAGCGTCCAACGTTGGACGAGCAGCTCAGGTAATTGCTTAAATGACTTTTTAAATGGCCTAGTTCGGCGGGCACATAGCCTGCCGAACTGAAAATCTAAATGATGCACGGTGATGTCGGGATGCACGCCTGACGTCAACCCACGTCATTTTACGCCTCTGCGAGTGGGCCCCGCCCCCACTCGCTGAGCCAAAGATTCTGCCCTTGAAATTTAGTCACTGTTGTAATGCAGGGAAACACGCTAGAAGTTCCTTAAGGCAGATAAGTTGCGTTCAATTTTCTGCTATCATTTCATTTCTTTAATATAGAAAGACAGCCAAGCCAAAATGATAGAACTATTTTTACTGCTAAACATTAACTAAAAATAACACACAAATTGTTTAAAGTATGTTGATATTGCTTATGAAGATAGGTTTCAGTCACCAAGAATAATCTTTCAATATAAACATAGGACACTTGGATTTTGGGTGAGTTTTCATGATTGTTTCATCACAGACTTTGATGTTTTTTTGGGAGTGGAGTTTATATATTAACTATAACAGAAGTTTGTAAATGATCTGTATTTAAAATACTTTAAATAGTAATGGTCCAGAGTCTCCGAATCAATATTCCTTTGCTGATCTCTACTCATTTTTGACATTTTGCTTGAACAGTGAGTATTAGAACATCACACTGCAAATTGACTTGCCAAATTAATTGAATTTAAGAGCATGAGTAAGCTGAATGAACGTATACAGGTGAAATTACAGGTTCATGGAGGCGCCCAGGGTTAATGAGTATATCTAATCATTTTAATTCAACTTCCTAGCATGATAAGACTTAGCAACTCCTCACAACTTCTTTGTTATCAGCACTTAGAATTTGAGAATCTATGCAGCTAAAATAAAAAAAGGGGAAAGGATGTTGATGTTAAAGTTCATTGTAATCTTTTCACATTTTGAATATTTAAAACATACTGATAGTAAGAAATTTCAATGTTTCTTTTCCATCTTCACTAAATACTAATGAATTTCATGATGTTGTTCGCAGTGAGGCAGGTTTTAACTTAGTGCAATAGTGTAATGTGGATGATAGACAATCAGCAGCCCATTTTACATCTCCAACTGTAACAGCTTTTGGGACATTGATGTGAAAATAGAGGAAATAGAAAATAGTAGCAATTGGCCTTGGGCGGTGGCACAAAATGAAAGATATCTTCCACCTGTTATACCCAGCAAGTGCTATTCAGTTGCACTGCAGATAGGGAGGGGTAAGATCATGGAGGGAATTAAAAACAAGGATGAGAATTTAAAAGTTGAGGCATTACCAGGCAAGGAGCCACTGCAGCTCAGTGAGCAAATGGGTGATGAGTTAACAGAACTTACCATGAGTTGGATGATCCATCCTGGCCTCCTCCTGAGGTCCCTTGATTCAGAGATGCCAGTCTCTAGCCAATTTGATTTGCTCCACATGATATCAAGAAAAGACTGGATACAGCAAAGGTATGGGCCTTGACAACATCTTTGCTTGAGTGCAGAATATTTGTGCTCGAAAAATACTGGCTTTTTTGTTTTGTGCCTCAGGGATGTGCAAAGATGACACAACAGAGGTTCTATGTGTGGACAGGACTTTTAATCGGTGCTTTATTCACTGCTTCACAAGCTCCCAGCTTACTTCAGTTTCTCCTTTTCTCTAACCACACCCACAGGCTTAACTAATGGCACATAGCATAAATAGTAGCATAATAGTATAAATGGGATAGATTTCGAACAGATCTAGCAACTCAAGACTGGGCATCCATGAGATGCTGTGGGCCATCAGCAGCAGCAGCAGAATTGTACTCAAACATGTACTCATGGCACGGCATGTCCCCCACTCTACCATTGCCACCAAACAAGGGGATCAACCATGGTTCAATGAAGAGTGCAGGAAAGCATGCCAGGAGCAGCACCAGGCACACATAACAATGAGGTCTCAACCTGGTGAAGCTATAACACAGGACTACTTGCATGCCAAACAGCATTAGCAGCAAATGATAGACAGCCTAAGCGATCCCACAACCAACGGATCAGATCTAAGCTCTGAAGTCCTGACACATCCAGTTGTGAATGGTGGTGGACAATTAAACAACTCACTGAAGGAGGAGGCTCCACAAATACCTCCATCCTCAATGATGGAGGAGCCCAGCACATCAGCGCAAAAGATAAGGCTGCATTTGCTACAATCTTCAGCCAGAAGTGCCGAGTGGATGATCCATCTCAGCCTCCTCCGGAGGTCCTCAGCATCACAGATGCCAGCCTTCAGCCAATTCGATTCACTCCACATGATATCAAGAAACGGCTGAAGGCACTGGATACTGCAAAGGCTATGAGCCTTGACAATATTCTGGCAATAATACTGAAGACTTGTGCTCCAGAACTTGCCACGTCCCTAGTCAAGCTGTTCCAGTACAGCTACAACACTGGCACCTACCCTGCTATGTGGAAAATTGCCCAGGTATGTTCTGTACACAAAAAGCAGGACAAATCCAACCCGGCCAGTTACCACCCCATCAGTCTACTCTTGATCATCAGTAAAGTAATGGAAGGGGTCATCAACAGTTCTATCAAGTAGCACCTGCTTAGCAATAAACTAACACTTAGTTTGGGTATCACCAGGGTCACTCAGCTCCTGACCTCATTACAGCCTTGGTTCAAACATGGAAAAAAGAGCTGAACTCCGGAGGTGAGGTGAGAGCGACTGCCTTTGACATCAAGGCAGCATTTGACAGAGTCTAGCATCAAGGAGCCCTAGAAAAACTAGAGTCAATGGGAATCAGGGGGAAAACTCTCCACTGGTTCGAGTCATACCTAGCACAAAGGAAGATGGTTGTAGTTGTTGGAGGTCAGTCATCTCAGCTCCAGGACATCACTGCAGAGTTCCTCAGGGTAGTGTCCTCGACCCATCCATCTTCAGCTTCCTCATTAATGAACTTCCTTCCATCATAGAAGTGGGGATGTTCATTGATGATTGCACAATGTTCACCACCATTTGTAACTCCTCAGATACTGAAGCAGTCCATCTCCAAATGCAGAAAAACCTGGACAATATCCAGGCTTGGGCTGACAAGTGGCAAGTAACATTTGCGCCACAGAAGTGTCAGGCAATGACCATCTCCCACAAGAGAGAATCCAACCATCTCCCCTTGATGTTCAATGGCATTACCATCACTGAATCCCCCACTATCAATATCCTGGGGGGTAACCATTGACCAGAAACTGAACTGGACTAGCCATATAACTACTGTGGCTACAAGAGCAGGTTGGAGGCTAGTAATCGTGTGACAAGTAACCTACCACCTGACTCCCCAAAGCCTGTCCACCATCTACAAGGCACAAGCCAGGAGTGTGATGGAATACTCCCCACTTGCCTGGATGAGTGCAGCTCCCACAACACTCAAGAAGCTTGACAATGTCCAGGACAAAGCAGCCCACTTGATTGGCACCACATCCACAAACATTCACTCCCTCCACCACCGTCGCACAGTGGCAGCAGTGTGTACCATCTACAATATGCACTGCAGGAATTCACCAAGGCTCCTTCAACAGCACCTTCCAAACCCACGACCACTACTATCTAGAAGGACAGGGGCAGCAGATAGATAGGAACCTGGAAGTTCCCCTCCAAGTCACTCACCATCCTGACTTGGAAATATATCGCTGTTCCTTCACTGTCACTGGGCCAAAATCCTGGAACTCTCTTCCTAATAGCACTGTGGGTGTACCTACACCACATGGACTGCAGCAGTTCAAGAAGGCAGCTCACCACCACCTTCTCAAGGGCAACTAGGGATGGGCAATAAATGCTGGCCCAGCCAGAGAAGCCCATATTCCATGAATTAATACAAATAAATAGTCAACAGAAACACATAATCAAACATCCAATAATTGAACACCACATCTTTTTTCCATTTTAAATTAAACCATCATAAAGCACAAACTTATGGACATGAACGTCACTGGTGATGGCATTGGTATCTACGAATTTGAGGTTGTGATTCCTTGTGATTAGATCAATGAGGTAGATTATCAACATCACAGTCACTCATTGGAAATGCAAGTGTATCTTCATCATCATTCCCCTCAAAATATCCTGGTTTTCTCACTATCAGGCATCTCATGTTCCACTTTGTGTTGCCACCCAAAAGTTGGTGCCAAGCAACCACTTGGTCTGCTTCAGTCCTGATAGAGATGGTGGGAGCTTGTGGTCACAATTTGGCTGTTTGATACAAACTCAAACTTCAAATCATGGTTTCCTTGCGCCTGTTCGCTTGAAGTACATTTTTGCTATGGCTAATGCTGCCTGTGGTAGTAATATAGCTAGGCTTGTCAGCATGAACCTGTGAGACACTCAACATAGAAGTTGTACTGATGAAGATGACCTGACCATCTGTAGATGCATAGAGGCCGATGACCTGATGTGGGTAACAATGTAGTCAGTGCTTGGTGATCAGCACAGAAAGCTAACATTCTACCATAGAGATACGTGTATAAATGTTCACAAGTGTATATGCAGGCTAGTACTTCCCACTCTCCAGTAGAGTATTTGCATTCAGTTTCTGATAACAGGCGTGACATGTATGCAATTTGTTGTTTGCTTCCTTCAACGTACTGTGAGCATATAACTCCAATCGCATTTCCAGCTGCATCTGTTGTGACATATGTTTTTGCATGTGGTTGAAATGCACGAGAATTGGTGGAGATACTATCTTCTCCTTTCACTTGTCAAATGCTGTTTGCTGGGCATTGAAATTTGCATGCCAGGCATTTCTTATTAGGACAACAGCCATTTAGTGTTGGTTTTCGCTCTTCCACCAATATAATCCCCTAACAGTCTTGGCTGTCTGTGCTTTCTGAGTTACTTCCACTTGCATGTACGTATGAGATTTCAGTGATTGGAAATTACTGACTGTGAAATATAACTGGAGTGTTCATGAGATCTTGATTGATTACTTATCTGAAATCAGATAAGATACCAGCACAGGAAGGTTGTTGATAAAGTTAAGGTGTAGATGCTATTAAAGGGAATGTGTCAGCTTGGGTAGAGAGTAATTGTAAGTAGAGGTTTTTCAGACTGGAGGTCATAGCCTCCTTCTCTGTTATAACATTCTATGGCATAGCAATAAGATTACATTATGCACTAAGAATCCAATATTGGGGAGGCATGGAAGCTCTCATTCTGTCTCGGAGGTGCACCACCCAGCATAATGGATCAAGTTTCTTGGTAGGTACCTAATGCCCACACTGAAAGTATTAACACATCTCATTAAAATGCTTCAGGGTCTTCCAGAAATATTTCTCCTGCCTTCACTACGCTGAAGATATCATATGTTTTCACTTCACCACAGGGGCTTCAGTGAGCCGTATGATCTGCTGCAGCTATATCTCAAATCTTAAACCAGAGCATGGCCAGCACTATCCATGACTGTCAAGAGCACTGGAGCCCTGAATTATTGGATAGAATTACATGTTCTCTGCCTCCTGGTTTGTATGCGGGGAGTGGGGTAGCCGTAAAACTTTTCAAATGGCCTTCCCGCCAGGCTCCTACCTGCCCCGACCTCTCTTGGTTTTATGCTGGGACGGTTGAGGCCTAGTCGGGCCCACCTGCCCTTGCCCTAATTGAGACCAATTATTGACTACTTAAGGGCCATTTCCTGCCCATCCTCAATTTTCAGGTTGGCAAGAGTTGTTCAGAGAGAGGGAGCAAGCCCATAAAGTGGTAAAAACATAGGTAAAAACAAAAGATAAAAACAAAAAACTGCGGATGCTGGAAATCCAAAACAAAAACAAAAATACCTGGAAAAACTCAGCAGGTCTGGCAGCATCGGTGAAGAAGAGGAAAGTTGACGTTTCGAGTGCACATGACCCTTCAACAGAACTAAGTAGAAATAGGAAAGGGATGAAATATAAGCTGGTTTAAGGGCGGGGGTGGGGTGGGGGGGGGGTGTAGAAGAGTGGGGTGGGGGGGTTGTTGGGACAAGCAAGCAGTGATAGGAGATAACCAAAATATGTCACAGACAAAGGAACAAAGAGGTGTTGAAGGTGGTGATATTATCTAAAAGAATGTGCTAATTAAGAGTGGAGAGCAGGACAAGCAAGGTAGCTTTAGTGGGGGTGGGGCTAAATAAGCGATGGGTGTAATACATTTAAAAATAATGGAAATAGGTGGGAAAAGAAAAATCAATATAAATTATTGGAAAAAACAAAAGGGAGGGGGAAGAAACGGAAAGGGGGTGGGGATGGAGGAGGGAGTTCAAGATCTAAAGTTGTTGAACTCAATATTCAGTCCGGAAGGCTGTAAAGTGCCTAGTCAGAAGATGAGGTGCTGTTCCTCCAGTTTGCGTTGAGCTTCACTAGAACAGTGCAGCAAGCCAAGGACAGACATGTGGGCAAGAGAGCAGGGTGGAGTGTTAAAATGGCAAGCGACAGGGAGGTCTGGGTAATGCTTGCGGACAGACCGAAGGTGTTCTGCAAAGCGGTCACCCAGTCTGCGTTTGGTCTCTCCAATGTTGAGGAAACCGCATTGGGAGCAACGAATGCAGTAGACTAAGTTGGGAGAAATGCAAGTGAAATGCTGCTTCACTTGAAAGGAGTGTTTGGGCCCTTGGATGGTGAGGAGAGAGGAAGTGAAGGGGCAGGTGTTGCATATTTTGCGTTTGCATGGGGAGGTGCCGTAGGTTGGGGTTGAGGAGTAGGGGGTGATGGAAGAGTGGACCAGGGTGTCACGGAGGGAATGATCCCTACGGAATGCCACCAGGGGGGGTGAAGGGAAGATGTGTTTGATGGTGGCATCATGCTGGAGTTGGCGGAAATGGCGGAGGATGATCCTTTGAATGCAGAGGCTGATGGGGTGATAAGTGAGGACAAGGGGGACCCTATCATGTTTCTGGGAGGGAGGAGAAGGCGTGATGGTGGATGCGCGGGAGATGGGCCGGACACGGTTGAGGGCCCTGTCAACTACCGTGGGTGGAAAACCTCGGTTAAGGAAGAAGGAGGATATGTCAGAGGAACTGTTTTTGAAGGTAGCATCATCAGAACAGATGCGACGGAGGCGAAGGAACTGAGAGAATGGGATGGAGTCCTTACAGGAAGCAGGGTGTGAGGAGCTGTAGTCGAGGTATCTGTGGGAATCGGTAGGCTTGTAATGGATATTGGTAGACAGTCTATCACCAGAAATTGAGACAGAGAGGTCAAGGAAGGGAAGGGAAGTGTCAGAGATGGACCATGTGAAAATGATGGAGGGGTGGAGATTGGAAGCAAAATTAATAAATTTTTCCAGGTCCTGACGAGAGCATGAAGCAGCACCGAAGTAATCATCGATGTACCGGAGAAAGAGTTGTGGGAGGGGGCCGGAGTAGGACTGGAACAAGGAATGTTCCACATACCCCATAAAGAGACAGGCATAGGCTGGGGCCCATGCGGGTACCCATAGCCATACCTTTTATTTGGAGGAAGTGAGAGGAGTTAAAGGAGAAATTGTTCAGTGTGAGAACAAGTTCAGCCAGACGGAGGAGAGTAGTGGTGGATGGGGATTGTTCGGGCCTCTGTTCAAGGAAGAAGCTAAGGGCCCTCAGACCATCTTGGTGGGGGATGGAGGTGTAGAGGGATTGGACGTCCATGGCGAAGAGGAGGCGGTTGGGGCCAGGGAACTGGAAATTGTTGATGTGACGTAAAGTGTCAGAGGAATCACGGATGTAGGTGGGAAGGGACTGGACAAGGGGAGAGAGAAGGGGGTCAAGATAGAGGGAAATGAGTTCCATGGGGCAGGAACAGGCTGACACGATCGGTCTGCCGGGACAGTCCTGTTTGTGGATTTTGGGTAGGAGGTAGAAGCGGGCCGTCCGAGGTTGGGCAACTATCAGGTTGGAAGCTGTGGAAGGAAGATCTCCAGAGGAGATGAGGTCAGTGACAGTCCTGGAAACAATGGTTTGATGTTCAGTGGTGGGGTCATGGTCCAGGGAGAGGTAGGAGGAAGTTCTGCGAGTTGACATAAAGTGACCCTGTTGAGGCCTCGGGCAGGAAGAGGGGGAGGCGAGGTCAGGGGGGGCGCCTCCACCAGCAACCTCGTTTTAACATAGGACATCTCTGCAAAAGGCCTGGCCTAGTCAGGTGCTCCCTCCCCACTGGCCTCTTTACCAACAACCTCGTCTCCCTCTTCCTGAGCCCCTGAGCCTCACCTCCTGCCCTGAGACCCCCACATTTACCTGGCCCTAGACTCCTGGAACTTAGAGTCTGGGGACTGCTTGTGGTCCCAGTCCTGTCCACTGCGGTTTCTGATGCTGCTGGGGCTCAAGAGCTGCTGGCCAATTAGATTGGCTGGCAGATCTCTGAGGTGGGACTTCCCCTCCAAGTGAGGGGCTGAAGTCCTGCCTCCAGCCAATTAAAACTCACTGGAAGGTTAAATGGTTGCGGGGCAGCCCCTAACAGCAGGAATACGTTTGCCACTGACTCCTTGGATGGTGGGAAGGGAAACTCTGCCACCTGAAAATCCTGGCCATTGTATCAAGTAGGTCACTACACCTGGAGGGACACAAACAACTATTTTGAAACAGACAGAGCAAGGCAGGATGAGAGTGCACCAGGCTTCTGCAGAGTCCAGGGTGACATGGACTACACCCAAATGGCCTCATGTACTCCCTATCGTCATCATGGCATGTTGCTGAATAGGAAGGAGTTCCCCTTCTTTAATCAAAGGCAGCACATCATGGAGGCCTGTGCCTGGATAATGGGTAGGAGTCATGATTCATTCATTTTGTGCTAGTCCTCCATACCATCTTTGCTCCCACCAAGGCATCAAGCCACAGGCTAGCTATTAGGTGTCAAGGGCTGTTCCTTTCAAACATGACTCATGACTCTTGTCAGGGATCCAGCACAGCTGCCAAACAACAAAAGCCTTGTCACCGCCAGAAGTGACATCAAGCAGAGGATTGGTATGGTCAAACAACACTCTTGTTGCCTAAGCCATAGCTTTGTATTGCAACCTTGATTATGTATTCAGATTGGGGGTGGACTGCTGCATAACTTTGCAAGCAAGAGAAGGAAGAAGAAAGAACAGATGCGATATTGACTGCCCGTGTCCCTATACCTGCAAAAGCACTGAGGTTATCTCACTGTAGAGAACATAACCTGAACTTTCCATCCCATCCAGAAAACACCTACAGGCCTACATTCCATCCCACCATCCTAACTACTACCTCAACCATTGTTTTCCTTCAATGCAACCTTAAATGTATCCCCAGTATTTGAAAAAAAAACAAATTTATCAAATAACTCAATTTCCTCTGTGTATAACATTTAATAGGAATAATTAAGACTCACCCTTGTGCAACTTCTTAGTGCCTGTTTTGTGTGCTTGTCTACCTAACTGATGACTCTGGTGAAGTTCTTTGCCGATGGCTATAATTTGGATGTTGGTAGGTTGCTGTGCCTCCATTGCGGACGCTTCAGGCAGCCGCGGTAGGCAACATTGGGGTCTGGGCCTAGAAGGCGTGGCGGCCGATGGCAGTATCTGGCGATGGGCTGCTGCTGTCCAGTCTGGCTGGCTGGCTGATCAGGACACTGGGAAGGCACCTGGCAGAAAACCAGACAGTCTTCCATCCATATCAGGACACCAAAGGATGTCCATGGGCCAAGGCCATTCTCTTGGGTCAATGCAACCACACTCATAGGCTTCACATGTGAATAGAGTAGAGGGATGGCATAACGCTTTGAAGTTCCTGTCAACATTGGTCCACAGAGCCAAAATAGCAGCTGTCTAATGTGGCCAACGTGAACTTTCAGAGATGATGCCAGAACTGTCAGCGAGGTTAATCATAGTGAGCACCATTTTGGCATTCGTAGACGTGACCACTAAACTTCAGGTTGGGCTGAATGGCTTCCATTCATTCTGCACAAAACTCCATGTAGGTTAGACCAGGGTTCCTCGCTCTCTGTGTCAGTGTGCACAGAATCGCTATACTAAATAATCTAGCACTTCCTTGTTTACGCCTTCATTATCCTGAACCTTTGAAATCCGCATTTGGTTTCTCTGCAGCAAAGTCAGAACGCAGTTATGTCCTCTGGCGAGCTGGTGGTCGTGTCATCCTATCCTTCTGCACTTTTGTGGGCAATGATTCACCATCACTGGACCAAAGTTCTTCCAGAGATGACGGAGAGGTGTCCACATTTTCAGCACCAGAAATTAAAGAGGAACAGGGATTAGCTTTTGTTGTGAGAGAAACTGGCAGGCGTAAGCGTCTGGAATTTGTCACGCAGGGTTGAATTTAATGTCAGAGTGGTGGCCCCGACAGCAGGCTGGAGAGTTGGGGACAACCCCATTGTGCCAATTTCTGGGAACCCCAACACAATTCAACGGCAACCAGGCAATTAACTGCCTGTTTTTGGGGTTTCCATCCCTTTAAGGGCAAAGATCGCCCCCTCCAAGGTCTGCTGGCCAATCAGAGGGCCAGCAGCTATTCAGTTTCAGCAGCGCCACCGTGAGCAATAGCCACTGCTGTGGCTGCAGCCAGGAGCAGTCACCATGGAGGAGGCCCTGGAACCCAGGTAAGTGGGTAGAGTTCATCAGGGCCAGTCAGGTGGTGGGGTGGGGAGGGGCACGGTCACTGAGGGTAGGAGCCCCTCTGTTACCCCTCAGGGTAACCGATCAAAAGGGCACCCCCTGGGCTGGCAGCTTTTACTGGGTGACCCCTCACATGGCATTGGGCCCCACTTCACCTCCACTGATAGAATACCAGCAGCAGTGGAACAGGTCCCTTCAGTGGCCAATTAATTGCCACAAGGGCCTCAATTAAACTCCAACTGGGTACACCGTCCTCAACATTCTCTATACCTGACTGAATCGAGGGAGTTAAAAAGGTGTCAGGCACCCCGGTCCCTCGCCCACACTCCTGATTCTACAGCCTCCGCACCTCCCAGCCTGTTTCCAAGGGCCAGATTTGAGTGTGTATTGGGCGCTAGAAATAAGAAATGAGGCATGGAGTCACATAAGGATAATCATCTGAGTCCCAGGACATCATTACAGGAGTTCCCCAGCGTAGTGCCCAGGACCAAACCATCTTCAGCTGCTTCACCAATGACCTTCCCTCATAAGGTCAGAAGTGGGGATGTTTGCTGCTCATTGCACAATGTTCAGGACCATTCGCAACTCCTCAAATGCTGAAGCAGTCCATGTCCAAATCCAACAAGACCTGGACAACATTCAAGCTTGGGATGATAAGTGGCAAGTAATATTCACACCACACAAATGCCAGGCAATGACCATCCCAACAAGAGAGAATCCAACCATTGCCCCTTGATGTTCAATTGCATTACCATCACTGAATCCCGCACTTTCAACATTCTATGGATTCCCATTGACTTGAAACTGAACTGGGCCAGCCATATAAACACTGTGACTACAAGAGTAGGTCAGAGGCTAGGAATCCTGTGGCGAGTATCTCACCTCCTGGCTCCCCAAAGCCTATCCACCATCTACAAGGCACAAGTCAAGAATTAGATGGAATATTCTCCTCTTGCCTGGGTGAGTACAGCTCCAACAACAACCAAGAAGCTCAACACAATCTGAGATCTAGCAGCCCGCTTAATTGGCACCCCATCCACAAACATTCACTCCCTCCACCACTGACACAAAGTGGCAGCAGTGTGTAGCATCTACAAGATGCATTACAGCAACTCACCAAGGCTCCTTCCAAACCCACAATCTCTACCACCTGGAAAGAGTAGAGCGGAGGATGTATGGAACCCCACCGCCTGGAGGTTCCCCTCCAAGTCACTTACCATCTTGACTTGGAAATATATTACCGTTCCTTTACTATCGCTGGGTCAAAATCTTGGAATTCCTTCCCTAACGAGCGTACCTACACCTCATGGACTGCAGCGGTTCAAGAAGGCAGATCACCACCATCTTCTCAAGGGTAATTAGGGATGGGCAATAAATGCTGGCCTCGCCAGCAATGGCCTCATTGTGTGAAAGAATTAAAAAAAGGAGATATTAGGACAGTGACCAAAAGGTAGGTAGATTTTAAGGCGGATCTTAAAGAAATAGAGAGAGTTAGGGAGAAAGAGAGGCTTGGGAAGGAAATTCCAGTGCTCAGTGCCAGGTAGCTGAGGGCACACTGCTGAAGGTGGAGTGATGAAATGGTATAAGTGACCTAAAGTAGAGAAGCATAGAGATTCCAGGGTATTGTAGAGTGGGGGAAATTATAGAGATATGGAGGTGGAGGGGGTGTGTGCATGGAGAAATTTGAAAACAAGGATAAAGGAGAAAGCCAGCAAAGGTATCGCTTGAAAGGTTCTGCTCCCTCCCCGGTTCTGACCACCAGCTGGACAGGAGCTTCCAACACTGCACTCAAGAAACTGAGTATCCTCTCTGAACCTCTTACAGTTGTTTCAACTCATGAGGTTTCAACAGTCAAAGTGCACCTCATTTTTAATGGGTACAGGAGCATGACTTACCACCCCCATGAATAGGCACATAGCTAATGATAATGGTTGAATTATGATAGTGAGTTGCCATGGTGTCGGAGACCATGTGTACACATCAGTGCAAGTCTGTTATCCAGTTTGCAAGTCTGATTGAATTTCTAGGCCTATGACTCCAAGATCATTTCCAATCACAAGATGAAAGAATAAAATTACTTCATAAATATTAGAGAAAATAGCAATGGCTGAGATATGGAAAGATCCAATTTATCTTCTTTTGTGACCTTTTAGGTCAATAAACAATTTTACCTTCAATGAATATTCAATGTAAGCCCACTGCCTCCTACAGCTACCTTAACTTCATTTCTCACATTCCATTCTGTAGAGATGATTTCATTCTCCCAGTTTCTCTGTCTCTGTCACATCCATTCTCATGATGCAACCTTCTATGCCAGAATTTCTGAATTCCTTTTTTCTCACCCTGTCTCCCAACCATTACGGTTGATAATGCCCTCGACTGTGCTCATCCCACTTTTAGCGCTTTTGCTCTCACCTCTTTCTCTCCCTCCCAGAAACATGATAGGGATCCCCTTGTCCTCACCTTCCACCTTATCAGGTTCCATCTTCCAAACCCATGACCACTACCATCTAGAAGGACAAGGGCAGCAGATAGATGGGAACGCCACCACCTAAAAGTTCTCCTCCAAGCCACTCACCATCCTGACTTGGAAATATATCACTGTTCCTTCACTGTCACTGGGTCAAAATCCTGACACCCCCTCCCTAACAGCACTGTGGATGTACCTACACCACATGGACTGCAGGGGTTCAAGGAGGCAGCTCACCATCGCCTTCTCAAAGGCAACTAGGGATGGGCAATAAATGCTGGCCTAGTCAGCGAAGCCCACATCCCATGAATGAATTTTAAAAATGTTCAATGGATCATCTTCTGTCATTTCCGTCACCTCCAGTTTGACACCACTGCCAAACACATCTTCTCCTGCTCTTCCCTTTCAGCATTTCAAAGGGATCCTTCCCTCCACCATACTACTAGCCCACTCCTCAATCACCCCCAACATCCTCTCTGCTTCCCACGGCATCTTTCCATGCAAACGCAGGAGATGCAACACCTGCCTTTTTGCCATCTCTTTCTCACCATCCAAACACTCCTCACAGGTGAAACAGTGACTTACTTGTACTTCTTTCAATTTAGTACACTATTTGCTGCTGGCCATTTAATCTCCTCTATGTTGGGAAGGCTGAACACAGATTGGGTAACCACCTTGCAGAACACCTACATTTGGTCTGCAGGAGTTTCCAGTCGCCTGTCATGTTAATCCTCCACCTTGCTCCCATCCTGACTTCTCTGTCCTCAACCTCCTACAGTATTGTTCTAAAGAAATTCAACAGAAGCTCGAGGAACATTTCATCGGCCAGGATTTTGAGGTCGTCGGGTGGGCACAGCGGGCAGGTCCAGGATCGGCCGGAAAGCGGCCCGCAGCCTGCGATCAGGCCCTGACTGCGTTTTCCTGCTGGCTGGATAGGGACAAGCGGGAGCTGGGGCAGGGGCCTGTCGGCCGGTTTAAAAACTGCCCAGGCAGCCCCTGGAAGGCTGCCATGGAGGGGGGTCTCCTGTACATTCACTTTGGATTCAAGTGCAGCTGGACACGGCAGGCAGGAGGGCAGGTTGGGTGGGCAACCCAGCCCCCGCTTTATAATGAGTGCCTCACCATCCTCCTGGAGAGGTGGCTGCCAGGAGGGACACCCTTGTCCCCAGGGATGGGTCGAGGAGGCTACTATACCTCACAAAGAGGGCATGGGGGACGTTTCAGCAATGGTGAGCAACCATGATGCGCTATGGCGCACCTGGGCCCAGTGCCAGAAGCGCATCAATGACCCGTCAATGGTGCTGGAGCTGGCCAAGGGTTTGAGCCCTGGCTGCTTGGACTGAGTGCCTTGTGGCTCAAGGCCCTGCCAGGTGCTCCTCAGCTGGGGTTGGCCAGGCTGCAATGGTGCTGCAGGTACAGAGTGGCCTAATCAACGCTCTTCTGTTGTTTCAGGAGAAGACGGCCCACAACAATATTGAAAAGTTGCGGACCGGCGGAGGCCCTGCTAGCCTCCTAATCCTTTCCCAATACCACCAAGATGCACTGGAGCTTGAGAACCTGCACATGCCCTGTGCAACCAGGTGTGACAGTGTGATGACTTTAACTAATGACATGTCCTTGTTCTTCCTTTTAGCTTCACCAGCAGGCGTGCGCTCTGTGGACCTTGAAGGGACACCCCTTACACCGGAGGACTACCGAGCTCCTGTTGTACCTGCATCACACCTGCTCTGCAAAGCAGGCACCAGTACAGATACCAGCAGTTCGGTGGGCATTAGATCAGTGGCTAGGATCTTGGTACACATTGGTGAGGGCACTTCACACTCACTTGAAGTGCAGGCGGAGGTAGAGAGTGCCCAAGGCACCGGTAGTCAGAGGACTGCTGGGGACCAGGATGATGCTCAATCGAAGGCTGATGATGAACCTCTGGAGTCGCCCATTAGGCGGCAGATGCTGGATGTCCAGCAGGATGTGCGGGAGGATCTGGCGGAGATCCATAAGGGTATGCATGCCATGGTCTCCGTTATGGAGGATTCCATGTGGAGCATGAGCATTGTGTTGATTGTCAAGGCCAAGCACACTGCCTCCTCCATTGAGAAAGTGGAGACTCTCATGGAGAGGCAGCTCCAGGATCAGAATCAGGGGTTCCTGGGGTTGCACTCGGACCTGAAAGTCCTCACACAGGCACTGACCTCAGGCGAACAGTGTCCATGTGGGAGATGGATGAGTCACCCAGTATCCCAGCTAAGTGCCTGTCCATCAATAGTGAGTAGGGAGGTC
The DNA here is from genome assembly GCF_964194155.1 of Cetorhinus maximus. Taxonomy (NCBI): domain Eukaryota; kingdom Metazoa; phylum Chordata; class Chondrichthyes; order Lamniformes; family Cetorhinidae; genus Cetorhinus; species Cetorhinus maximus. The sequence continues at coordinate 195,016,264 of NC_135879.1, forward strand.
CACAGCAACCTCACATTGGCGCACAAGCTGATTGTTGTCTCTGCAGGCTCCTCTCAGGGCGCTCTGGATAATGGCAACAGCTTCTCTGCCCCTCTGCCAGTGACCATGGCATCTGTTGAGGCTGCAGCAACTGGGGAGATGCCAGACATGGCACCGGCTGCTCTGTCCAAGACGGGGCCAGCACAGGCTCCACTGGCCACAGGACGACTGCCAAGGACATCAAGGCCGACAAGACAGCAGAGTCAGCAGCCTGTCTCCAATGCTGGTGCCAGTGAAGGGGGAGCACCTAATTGTAACACTCGCAAACATAAGTTAAAGGCACCATGAGCACAAGAGGGACAGGTCACAGGTGATTTTATGTACATTTATGTTGACTTTATGTCTAGTGCTTTGGGGTTGAAGAACAGAAACGTTTATGTAAATATTATGGAACTGTCAGAATGAGATAAATTGTGTTTTTGTCATCATGGCCTGAGTACTCTTCACCTTTTTATTTCATTGGTGCGGGGAACACCAGTGTGTAATACTGGCCGCAGATAGTTCTGAACTTTATTGCACAGGCACTGAGTTCCTTGTGTTCAAATGAAAAGGTCTTTTCAGAAATCCGGGATGGAGGCGGCAGCCCTGGCAAGCGGTTGAAGCTGATCTTTGGTAGCCTAGCTCAAGAAGCATTGGATCAAGATGTCCCTGGTGTCCCTGCCTCCCTACAGGTTACCAAGGTCTGGCTCCACGCCTTCAGCGTTCTCTTCACCAGGCTCATCTTTGGGCTCACAACTGGACTCATCATCTGTGGCCTGTGCAGCTGCGTTAAGATCCTCTTCCTCCAGTGGGTCCCCCCTTGCCAGTGCCAGATTGTGGAGAGTGCAGCATGCAACCACGATCAGTGATACCCGCTCTGGGGTCTATTGTAGTGCTCCCCCTGACTGGTCCAGGCATTGGAAGCGCATTTTGAGAAGACCTATGATCCTCTCTACCAGCGCACCTGTGGAGGTATGACTCGTATTGTAACACTGCTCTGCCTCTGTTCTTGGGTGGCAGAGAGGCGTCATGAGCCATCTCTTCAATGGATAGCCCATGTCACCGCGTAGCCATCCATCCAGTCGGGCTGGAGCACTGAAGAGCCTCGGCACCTGGGAGCATCTCAGGATGTAAGAGTCATGGGAGTTGCCAGGGTACCTTGCACAGACTTGCAGAATTTCCATCCTGTGGTCACACACTATCTGCACGTTCATGGAGTGGAATCCCTTCCTGTTGACGAAGGCACCCAGCTGACCCGCTGGCGTCTTGATGGCCACATGTGTGCAGTCGACTACACCCTGGTTGTGGGGGAACCCAGCAAATCGCAGTGAAGCCTCTGGTTCACTCAGCCTGGCTGACCTTGTCCATATGGTTAAAAAATAAAGGTCAGGACCAGCCTGAATAGAGCTTCTGTCACCAGCTTGACACAACTATGGACAGCTGATTGGGAGACTCCAAACAAATCCCCCACTGATCCCTGGAAAGAGCCGACGGCATGGAAGTTGAAGGCCACTGTGACCTTCAGGCCCACTGGCATAGGGTGTCCACCCACACGGTTGGAAGTGACCTCAGGCCCAATTATCTGGCAAATGGTGGTCATGGTCTTCTTGGAGAGGTGGAGCCTCCTGCGGCATTGCACCTCGGACATATTGTGGTAGCTGTATTGCTGCTGTAAACCTTGGCAGCAGGATAGTGGCATCTTCTGCGACCCCTTCCGCCTTGGACTTCATGCTGGCCCTGCGCCCCTTGTGCCTGTGCCTCTCTTCCCACAGGTCCCTCCCCTGGAAGTTGCATTGGGATACCTGGCTTTCTCTCCGTTCTGCCCCTCTCTGCCTCCTCAGAGGAGGTGTCTCCAGCGGAAACCACAATCCCCATTACCAGGGTAACGGAGGCTGTCTGATACTTGGAATGGTCCATATGGTCTGAATCCTCTGGTGGCCTTGCAGACACCAATGAGACTTGAAATGAAGCCTGGAAATTCTAAGAATGAAGCCCCGAACAGAGGTGAGGCTGCCAAATACCAATAAGCAAAGTTCCTCACTACTCACATTGGCAATACTGTTAACCTTTTTTATCCCGCCCATCGATGAGGTTTTTGAAGATGTCATCTGGCTGCTTGCCCGTTTATCCCGTTTATGCCCAAAATCGCACGGGCAAGGAAAAATCGCCGTCAGTTGGACTGTTAAGGGCCTTAAGTAGCCTCTTAATTAATGACGGGTGCCAATCTGGCACCCACGTGTGCCCGCCGATCGAAATATCGCACGAGTGCACATTAGCATCGGGACGCTCACCTGACGTCATCGCGCGCAATGTTATGCCCGATCAGGTCAAGCGCTCGCCCACCCGCAGGACTTAAAGTTCTGCCCATCAACTTTCAACTGGGCATTTTACAGCTTTCTGCACTCAACACTGAGTTCAAAAATTTTAGATCATAACTGCCCGCATTTTGTTTTTCTTTGCTGGTTTTGCTCTTCGTTTGTTTCACTCTTTTATTTCCTTTATTTTTCTTTCAATTGGCAGATATTCATCATTCTTCTATTCACACCTCCTTTAACCACATCTTTTTCTCCTCTGCTTGTCCTTTCAACACTCCCTTGGCCTTGCCCAACGCTATCCTGTTAAGTGTCTAATGGCGTCTGGTGACCCCCACAGAAGCGACGCAGCGTTCCCGCCTGTCCTCCAACTGGTGGGCAGATTTCCCATCACTGGGACAAAACTCAGCCAGTTAACTTTGTTTCTCTCTCTCTCTCCACTGATGTTTCCTGACCTGCTGAGTATTTCCAGCATTTTTTGCTTTTATTTCAGATTTCCAGGATCAGCAGTATTTTGTTTTTGTAAACAATTTTCATCTATTGCTTTACCAACAATAGCTTGCATTTCAATAACCAATGTTGACTTTCCATGGGATTCCTCCAGCCCCTTGCCATAGTGCAGGGGGAGGATTGATAGAAATCCCTGAGAAACTGTGGAGATGGCCATTTTCAATGTTTTCCTAGGGTTCTCATCAATCATCTGTCAATATTACAGTGGGAAATGGGGAAAATTCCATGGAAATTCAATCCTTTGCTTTTAACAGAAATAAACCCTTCAAAGTAGAAATAGACAGCAAATTGGATATCAAGCCATGGAGAGAGAGAGAGAGATTGGGAGTGAAATCTGCAAGCCCACTAATACAAACGATTAGAAGACTTTTAAAGGAGGAAAGAGGACAACATTGTAACAGCTAACACGAGAAGGAAGACCCTGAAGCAAGTAACACTCAATTATAGAAAACAATTCCAGGCGCAATGCCCTATGCATATCATTTAATCTATACATGTAACAAATCAAATGAAGAGATTTTTAGAGGTGTTGAACATAAATAACAACTCACACGTGAAGTCTCAAATATGCAGAAACAAAGACAGGATCAATGTATTTTTAAAATCCCCAGATTAACATGTTATCCTAGGAGGCCATCCAGTTCAAGTACGATATTTTAAAATTTAAACAATGATTTGAATGGAAATTAACCCCATGCATGCAAAGGGGAAAAGAAATTTAAGAAGCATTATTATTAGTTTTTAAGAGAAAATGGTGATGAATGCCTAGCATTAATAAATAAACAAATGCAAATTCTTGCATAAACAGCATATGTCTTTAAAACAAAAAAATGCAGTGAGCTTAATACATAATGCTCCAGGATCACAAATCAACATTACCTGACATTGTAGAATAGTGAGGGGATTGAAGCATACTTAACAGCTGTGAAAGCTACAGGCTGCAATAGCACACTTGCAAATAAGAATTTTAACTAGGGCAAAAAGTGCACAATACCCAGAGCGACAAATAGTTATGCATAACTCAAACTCAAGGATTCAGGACACATTAGAGGAACCGATTAGAATAACAACGAACACAGGAAAGCTGATTTGAGAATAATATACAGCAGTGTAGTTTTATTAGATAATTCAGGTAACTATGACTGCAGTTTCTCATGTCTGTGTATTTTAAACCCCTATCGATATGTTACAATTAATTGCAGGTGTGCTTGGAATGAGGTTGAGCTGGATGCAACAAATACATGACTCAGTGATGTCCCGAGGTCATGAAAAGCAGCATATAAATGCATGTCCTTTCATTATAAGTGTCACACTAAAATAATTCTAGTGCTTGTGAGACCCTTGCTCCCAGCAGGCATTACTACAGGGCAATGAAAAGAGGAGAGACTATTGGATTGATTCACAGCTATGCAGCAGTGTGGCATTGTGATCTGGCTACCTCTTGTCTGTAAGTTCTAAAAGGCTTGGCTGAAAAATCTATTGTTTTGATGCTTTATTGAATATAAAATGGCAGCTTTTGCATCTGACTAGAACCTGGTAAAATATGCCAGAAATTCTAATACACTGCTAACTACGTAATGAACAGTTAATTACTGCACCTCAGCTATGATAGATAGTAGCAGGGGAATCCTCTGTGGAGACATTATTCGATATTGAGATTTTGTTTAATACTTTCAAATATTGGTCCCTGTTCACCACTGTGACATTAATTTGCCATTGCCTGCAGTGGTACAGTGGTGAGAATAAACAAGTTGAGCCTGATTCCTTTTTGAGGAGTAAAGGGATTTGAAATAATATTAGTAGCCACAGCTGTGAGATGATTAGGCTAAACAGCAATATAACAAAATATGAAATCTGGATTAAATCCAAATGTTCTCAGGGTGAAAACTTTGGATACTCCCTAATCTAATCTAGCTAAAGTTTTCTCAGGAATTTGGGTAAACATGTCACGATGCTGGTCTCTTAACAATAGCTTTTAAGTCTGGTAATACATGCACCAAAAATTATGGTGTTCTTAATATCCTACGAACAGTTGATGAGCCACTGATTCAGTTTCAGCTGTCTTAATAAATATCAGACAGTAAAGGTTATTGATCTTTCCAAATTATCTTTCTGTTAACAGAAAGAAATTAGTCGGTAGGATCAATTCACCCTAACTGCATTCGCTATGAGTACACTGTAGATGGTACTTTGTAGCTATAGTCTGTAAAATCTCACTATTTATCTATAAAATACTTGCATATGTAACACACTTTTTAATTAAAATGGTGTAAATTAAATTGAGAAGGTCTTCAAAGAAAGAACTAGATAAATGTGTATAACATTAAAAACATAAAAGTAGCCCATCCAATACATCAGCTGTTATGTGCACTGAATACTGTGGAAATGAGACTGAAATGCCTATATTCTATCTCCTATCTATGTTAATTTAGCTGTGCTTTCAGTTTGGGCACCGACTGGCTTCAAAGCGTGCGTGTGACTGTGAGTGAGGGCAGGACCAGGCTCAGCTGTGACACCACTGCAAAATCAAACAGTCCGACAATCCTCACTCTACAGACGCACAAATGAAGATCAACCATTTGGGTGAGGCAGTAGAGGATGCAAGTATTTCTTGGTATTCATTTGCAATAACATGAGCGTCACATGATTCTTAGAACTAATTGTACACATTGACCTAACAAAGAGATTTAATCGATGGCCACTTGATAGGTTGCCTACTATAAATGAGGGTTATGATCACCCAGCAGCTTCTGTACCAATATAAGAATGTAAGTAATTGACTAACTAGCCTTTATTGTTATCTTCAATATCATATTCTCATCGCCTCAAGACACCGCTGTGAAGGAAAGTAATTATATGGTTGTCCAAAGACAGAGAAAACCTGAAAAGATATTCTCCTCAGAGCTTAATGGGTCAAAATCTCGATCAGGGAACTGAAACGCAAGGAGAACATGATCCTTAAATACCTAAGGCATCATGATTTATGTGTGATACATCTTGCGTCTATATTTTATCTTGGCAAACATAAATAAAGGCATGTGGTTATCACTGACCAATGAGATATGTCATACCATGTCCTCCTCATGCCAATCTTAGAAAATATTACTGCATTGTACTTTATTTGCTAATACTAGTGAATGAAGTAAAGTATAGACTATGCCTCAGAGAATAATAATATTTTAGAAATCATTCTAAGTGACATTAGCAGATGCAACTTAATGGGCCAGATCTTCCTGTCAGTGGCATAGCATCAGATTTCGCCTCTGAGTGCACAGGAGAAAATTGAAATGTACTTTGTCCATAGTGTTATAATCCCTGTAGAGACCATTACATTTTAAAAAGAGATATAAATTTCCCAGTGACCTAAGCAAAGGATCACACAACAAAATTTTATGTTTTAAGATTTTTCTGTAACAAACAATCTAAAACCAGCATTGACAAAATATTACTTAGTAGGCAACTGACACAAACTATAGAAAAGATGTTCCCTAGCAACTTTGAGATGGTGGCATAGTGGTATTGTCACTGGACTAGTAATTCAGAGACCCAGGCTAATGCTCTGGGATATGGGTTTAAATCCCCCCATGGCAGTTGGGTGGTGGGATTTAAATCCAATTAATAAATCTGGATTTGAAAGCTAGTCCCAGTAATGGTGACTATGAAATTATCAGTGTGTATGAACTTATCATTGATTTTTGTAAAAGCCTAGCTGGTTTAATACTGTCCTTTAGGGAAGGAAATCTGCTGTCCTTAGCTGGTCTGACCTACATGTGACTCCAGACCCACAGCAATGTGATTGACTCTTAATTGGCCTCTGAAATGATTTAGCAAGTCACTCAGTTCTGGAGCAATTAGGGATGGGCAACAAACAATGTTCACATCCCAAGAGAGAATAAAGAAATGTCTAAACACATTCAAAGCCTCAGGCCGAGTTTACATATAACAACACACTCTCCAAAGAGTTTAGAGTCCAAAGCTCCCCGCAGTTCTAACAGGATCTCTTTTCCCTCTTTCACCAGGGTGAATCTTCCTGTGTCCTTTTAAAAATCTCCCCTTCACTCAACCCTTTGAGCAAAAATGGCTGGACTTCCCATTGCAAAGTACCCTCTGGTGATTCCATGGTTTTTAACTTATTACATTGCTTGTTTCCTTGAACATGGTTTCCATTCCCACCAGCCCTCTGTTTGATGATTAATCCAAAAGCAGTCTTTATTCTGCCTGGCATAGCAGTGCCAGTTATGGGTCTTCCTCAAAAAAATCTTGGTCTTACTGCCTCTCAGAGTCTGTGAGTCTGCGCACAGCAAGAACAACTGCCTTTTTTGTTTATTCAAATGCTAAAACGTATGGCTTACGCTTTGAACTTGAGCCGCTGTCCACATGGCAACCAGGTTCTTTGGGCTTGTCTCTGGGTAGACTTCATATGTGGTCACATGCCCCCTCCCCTATACAATTGTACCTTGAATTAAAGGAGGCAGTTTAAATCATAACCATCTTATTATCTCCAGTGGTCATAACACCTCCCCCTAAAAAAATGAAAATATATTACCATAGTAATGATGTTTCTATCAAAATAAAACATTGTAAAAATTCTAACAAACTTACTACATACAGTACGGGTAACATTCTTCCCTCTTTCATTACATTCTACCATTAAACATTCCATCTCGGCAACATTATAATGCTTAACCAGAAACCACACACTGCATGTGAGAATTTGGATTTGAAGTCCAGTTTGCATGAGTTCTTAGAGTTCTTACTCTTTTGCAAAATGAGGGTGCACTTTTTTAGTAGTGGCTTAGCTTTCCATCATTCATCACAGAAAATCTCCTTTCTCATTCTGCATAGTTTTATACTGAGTTTCCATGTCCCTGGTTAGAAATTTATAAACTTGGATTGGTCTGATTAACTTTGTCAAGACAACATTTTCACCAGGGTGCTGACCTGCTAAAATAGCCTTAGAAGCACCCTGTTCGGATTTTAACTTCTGATGTCCATCCTCTTCCAAGTCTGCAGGATTTTTAATGTTCAAGTCTGTAAAGAAAGCCTCATCCAAATTGTCCTCATACAGTTTAAATTTAGGTTTTTAAGTTTATTTTCATGATTCAGTTCATCTGTGTTCGTTTCCAGGAGATGCAGGTTTAACATTGCCTCCTTTTGTGCAAGCAATTGTCAAGTAATATCTTCTTTAACTGCTTTAAGACCTTCACTAAAGTTATGTCGGTGATAAGATATAAAATCTTGACATTCCTTTCTGGTCAATTCTTGACCTCTTTTCAATTCTTTTTGTTTTTCGTCTTCCAATTCAGTGTGAATTTTGTCTAGTTCTTTTCTATCAAGAGTGATAGCTTCATCGTTCTGAATTTGAATTTATGTTTAAGAACACATATCCTTTCTCACAGCTCTTTGCTATCAATTTTGGTTATTCTCTTTTAAAGCACTTTTTTCCTTCATTGCATCAGTAGCTTTAAGTACTGTTGTTCTCTGCTTTGTCACTTCTTGCTTAGGTTCTGCCTGCATTTTTAATTCAAACAGATTTAATTTGTTTTCAGCTGTCATTGACTCTTCATTTTTAGCCTGATGTTCCAATGTCTTTTTAGCCCTTTGAGTGTCTGACTTGTTGTAAATTGTTCAATTAAAATAGTAATTTCTGCAACAGGATTATAGAATGCCATGGATTTTTGTACATTTGATTTCTGTTGCCCATTTTCAGATTTAACAGCTTCACAAGGCTTTTCTGAAATCATTGGAGGTGCAACACCCTAACTCCAGCTTAACTCCATTTACTAATTGAAAATCAACACCTTTAATAGGTAATTTAGGCATAACCCCCACAATTATAAGACTGGTAAATAAACAATATTCTAAATTAACTCTATAAAGTAGAATGAGTAAACAGCCTTCATCAATACCCTGTATCAATACAATTTTACACAGCAAATTTTCTGGAGGGAAATTCTTGTCAACTGCCAACATTAGCAATTGAGCTGACACTGTATCACTAAGAATACAAATTTGCTTGCCAGCTTTACTGGACAAAAATGGCGTCACTTCACAATTAAAACAAAACAAAATCTATAATTTTCTATGCCCTGATCTATTCAAACAGTAAATACATTCAAAGCTATTGGTTTGTCACAAGCTCCACCTACTGGTACAGCATTTTCTGTCAAAACCCTATGCAATCCTACAAATTCTACAGTCTTGTTTTTTTTTAAAATTTAATTTTTAATTTCTAACAGTCAACTTATACATGACAAAAATAACGTGCTGGTCCCCTTGAATCATACTTATCCTTTTTTACTACTGTGAAAAGTATATGTCTTTTCCTTTTTTCCGATCTTCCTCATTGTAACCATAGTTCTGAACATTATCAGGCCTCTAATCTCTCCAGTTTCTCTGTGCGGCTGCAAACAAAGGCTTACTGGAAACATGCTTGTGAGACAAATCTTAATTGTCAGTTATTATGGCAGCTGCTCTCAACTTAAAAACCTTATGGCCTTCTAAGTGAGATCTTATTCCTGAAGGGACACTATTTTTAAATTCTTCCATTAGCAACACCTCTCTAAAGTTATCAAAATCCTTTTCAATCTTCATAAACCAAACCACCTATCAAATATCATTTCCTTTTCTCTAGCAAATTCAACACAAATCTGATTCCTTTCTTCCTTAAATTTCTAAACTTCTGCCTCCAGCAGAAACTCATAGACATTGAGAACAGCAATTTCCACTGTACCATAATCACTAGACTCTATGCCTGAAGGCAACGAGTACAATTCTAACACTTTCCCCACGAATGCACTCTGCAATAAAATTGTCCAACTTTCTTTCAGCCATTGCAGCTGTGTAGAATTCTCTCAGACAATACAAGACATATTTCAACTCCTTTCTCACTGAAATTATGCATGAAGCAAATATTCATTGCCAAATCTAAACCAAGGTTAAATCTTAGTCATTGCCAAGTTTTCCTATCTCTTAACTGAAACCTTTATCCGGTTCAAATTTATTTTCTAACTTTCTCTTTCTAGTTTCTCTTGTTCCCTTTAAAGTTCAAGGTTTAACTGTTTCTTTGCTCTTTGGACCTTAGGTTCAAGTTTTTGCATTTCTTTTTCCAATCCCAGTTGTTTTATTTGCAACTGAATTCTAGCTAAACTAACTTGAGTACTATCGGGATCACATTTTTCTTCCTCAAGGTTCAGGTGTTGAGAAAATACTTTAACAATTGCTGCCTTTATAGCCCATACTTTCAAGTTGACTGCTAATTTTATTGTCACCATCTTTAAATTAATGTTTTTTTAACTGATACAAGGCATTAACAGACAGGTTGTCTCTCTCTCTCTCGAAAAGTTTGAGAATTGAATTCAGCTTTTAACTGAATACAGCAAGATCAAATGTGAAATCTTGTTCACTTAATCCCTGGCATGGATAGAAGATTGGCTGACTAACAGGAAGCAGAGAGTAGGCAGAACTAGGGTCTTTTAAAGGTTAGAAAGATGGAACAAGTGGTCTGCCACAGGGATCAGTGCTGGGACCACAGCTGTTTACAATTTACATAAATGACTTGAATGAAGGGATGGTTGCCAAATTTGGTGATGACACAAAGACAGGTAGGAAAGTAAGTTGTGAAGAGGACATAAGTAGGCTACAAAAAGATATAGATAGGTTAAGTGAGTGGGCAAAGATCTAGCAAATGCAGTTTAATGTGGTAAAATGTGAAATTGCCCATTTTGGCAGGAAGCATAAAAGAGAAGCATATTATCTAATTGGTGAGAGATGCAGAGTTCTGAGATGCAGAGGGATCTGGATGTCTTAGTGCATGAATCGCAATATGCTAGTATGCAAGTACAGCAAGTAATTAGGAAAGCTAATAGAATGCTGTCACTTATTGCTAAGAGAATGAATTCAAAAGTAGGGAGATTATACCTCACTTATACAGAGCATGAGTGAGACCACATCTGGAGTACTGTGCACAGTATTGGTCACCTTGTTTAAGGAAAGATGTAAATGTGTTGGAGGGAAGATGATGGTGTAGTGGTGTTGTCACTGGGTTAGTGATCCAGGGTAATGCTCTGGGGACCCTGGTTCAAATCACACCCTGGCAGGTGGTGGAATTTGAATTCAATAAAAAATCTGGAATTAAAAGTCTAATGATGACCATGAAACCATTGTCAATTGTTGTAAAAACACATCTGGAAATCTGCTGTCCTTATCTGGTCTGGCCTACATGTTATTCCAATGCTCTTAAATGCCCTTTGATAGGCAATAAATGCTGGCCTAGCCAATGATGTCCACATCCCATATTGTCGGATAGATGCCAATGTTCTAGCTATAATGGCACAGCTTGGCTAGGACCATGGCTAGTTCTGAAGCACAAGTCTTCAGTACTATTGCCAGAGTGTTGTCAGGGCTTGTGGCCTATGCAGTGGAATGAAATGAATTGGCTGAAGACTGGCATCTGTGATGCTGCGGAGGAAGAGGCTGAGATGGATCATCCACTTGGCATTTTGGATGAAGATAGTTGCAAATGCAAATGTTCCTTGTGAACCTTCACCAGGTTGTTACCTCATTTTTATGTTAGTCTGGTGGTGCTCCTGACAGGCTCTCCTGCACTCTTCATTGAACCAGTGTTTTTCCCTGGGCTTGGTGGTAGTGGTAGAATGAGGGATATGCCGGGCCATGAGCTTACAGATTGTGGTTGAATACAATGTTGCTACTGATGGCCCACACTGCCTCAAAGAGGCCCAGTTTTGAGTTGCTAGGCCTATTCTAAACCTATGGCATTTAGCATGGTGATAATGTCACGCAACATGATGGAGGGTATCCTCAGTGTGAAGATACCATCTCCGCAAGGACTGTGTGGTAGTCACTCTCACCAATATGACCATGACAGGTAGATTGGTGAGGATGAGGACAATTAAGTTTTCCCTCTTGTTGGTTCTCTCACCACTTGCAGCATGCCCAGTCTAGCAACTATGTCCTTTAGGACTTGGCCAGCTCAGTCAGTAGTGGCACCACTGACGATTGATATTGAAGCCACCCTCAGTGCTTCTTTTAATTGGTGTTCAACATAGAGCAGAACTGATTGATCAGTTGAGGGGTTGTGGTCCATGGTAATCAGCTGGATGTTTCCCTGCCCATGTTTGACTTGATGCCATGACACTTCATTGGGTCCATAGTCAATGTTGAGGACTCTCAGGACAACTACCTCCCAACTATATACCAATATACCGCCACCTCTCCTGGGTCTTCCCTGCCATTAGGACAGAACAGACCCAGGGACAATGATGTTGGTGTTTGAGACGTTGTCTGTAAGGCATGATTGCATAAGTATGACTATGTAAGGCTGTTGCTTGACTAATCTTTCCCAATTTTGGCACAAGCTCCCAGACGTTAGTGAGGAGGACATTGCAAGGCTAATAGGGTTGTCGTTTCTGATGCCTAGGTCAATGCCAGGTAGTCCATCATTCCTTTTTGACTTTGTAGCAGCTTGGTACAACTGCAAAAGCTATGGGCCAGGACAATATTCCGGCAATAGAACTGAAGACTTGTGCTCCAGAACTTGCTACAACATTGGAACATTGCCCAGGTATGTCCTGTACACAAAAAGCAGGACAAATCCAACTAGGCCAATGACCCATTGTCTACCACTGATTATAAGTAAAGTAATGGAAGAGACCATCAACAGTGCTATCAAGCAGCACTTGCTTAGCAATAATCTGCTCACTGACGTCCAGTTTGGGTTTGGCCAGGGTCACTCAGCTCCTGACATCATTACAGCCTTGGGGCAAACATGGACAAAAGAGCTGAACTCCCGAAGTGAGGTGAGAGTAACTGCCCTTGATGTCAAGGCAACATTTGATCGAGTGTGGCATCATGGAGCCCTAGCAAAACTGGAGTCAATGGGAATCAGAGGGAAAACACTCCACTGGTTGCAGTCATACCTAGCACAAAGTGCCACCCCAATTGCCTGGATGAGTGCAGCTCCCAAAACACTCAAGAACCTTGACACTGTCCAAGACAAAGCAGCCCACTTGATTGGCACCACATGTACAAACGTTCACTCCCTCCACCACCAACACACAGTAGCAGCAGTGTGTACCATCTACAAGATGCACTGCAGGAATTTATCAAAGCTCCTTCAACAGCACCTTCCAAACCCACAACCACTACCATCTAGAAGGACAAGGGCGGCAGATAGATGGGAACACCACCACCTGGGAGTCTCCCTCCAAGCCACTCACCATCCTGACTTAGAAATATATCACTGTTCCTGTTGCTGGGTCAAAATCCTGGAACTCCCTTCCTAACAGCACTGTGGGTGTACCTATACCACATGGACTGCAGCAGTTCAAGAAGGCAGCTCACCACCACCTTCTCAAGGGCAACTAGGGATGGGCAATAAATGCTGGCCCAGGCAGCGAAGCCCACATCTGAGTATCTTGCTAAGCCATTTCAGAGGGAATTTATGCCTCAACCGCATTACTCCATCAAACAATAACTTATAAAAAGTTATGAATTTCCCAGTGGCCCACGCAAAGAATTAAATTACAAATTTCACATTTTTACCTTTTTACCGTAACAAGCAAACTAAACTTAATGAATGGCCACTGAATGACCTCATGGTGCCACTGCTGGCATTCACTCAGCGGTGGACATGGGGCTCGTCATGTGGGGAACCCAAGAAGCAAACCCTGTTGCCGTTATGGTCTCCCCGGGTGTGGGAGTGAAGGTGTCCTCTGTTCATTTGCGCTTAGTGCCTGATTGAGGGACACAACATTGGGAAGGTGGGGTCCACTGACAAGCACCTCCTTGCCCTTGCCGCCGTATCTCCTTCTCCCCAGCCCACACCCCCACCCCGTGAGCCACTCACCTGTGCCTGGATCCATTTGTAATGGGTGTCATACCAGCAACAGCCACCGTCAAGCATTAAAGTGGCACCGTCGAGCATTGAAGAGCTGCCAGCCCCTGATTGGCCATCAGGTCTCAGCGGATGGGACTTCACCCCCCAACCCCAGGCTCAAAAGTAACTCATTGTCAGTGAAGAACTTTCAGATGGTCCGAGGATATGAAAGTACTACTTAAATACAAGTTCTGTCTTTCTTCTGTGTAACGCTATAACCAAATTCCCACTGTTGCTCTGATTTTGTATTGGCGGTCATGATTTTTACTCTGCCAACAACAATTGTTGAGTCTTGTCAGGTAAGTTTGAAATCTAATAGAATATAGTCAGATCCAACTTCAAAGAAGCCACGCATTAAAATATTGAAACAGTAACTATACTTTCTCACATAATTAATTGACTGTTAAGAGGTTGGGATGTTCTGAGGTTGTGAAAGGTGTCAGACAACTAAATGCTTCTTTCTATTTTACAGATGCAGTTTTAATAAGCTTTAAGTGAACGTGTATTCAGAATCCACACAAATTTCATGATCATGGATTATGTCACTCTAAGGTGCAGCAGCATTTTACTGTCCTGCCTGAAGTCACTCCAAGGTCCAAATGGATCAAAGAAAAGAGAACATTTTTTTCTTTACAGCTTTCAGTTCTGACGGAGCTGCTCCAACACAAGTGAATGATTGGGGTTGTCAGATGACCTGAAAGGGACCTCATGCCACATGTCAACTGCTATGATTTCTACCAAGGCCTTTTCAACGTTTAGACAGAATGAAAGGGGGAATGCACAGAGAAGCCTGGGAACACCACCATCCCCACCCAGTGCACCCCCAACCACCAACCCCCCTTCCCCCCCCAACAACCCCACTGCCCACCCATTGAATACACTTTCTGTATGTGAGTGAGTGGAAGACCTGCCCGTGGTCCACCATCTTGACCAGAGGACCAGTCTAAGTAGCGAGGAATCATAACAGAAATGTATTTGGAATCATTCTGGACCTTCCCCGAGAGTGGAAGTAGGAGCCCAGGGCTGAAAGCTCCCCAGCCTAGGTTTAGTGTTAAGGCCTGTGTACGTTTAGAGTGATATATTACTTTGGTAGGGAGCTTCATATTTTTTTCAAGCATAAAGCTGATTTCAAGGCAATTTTATATTGAAATGAATTTGTTGGGAGTGAGGGAACAATCTGTTGAAGGAGTGGATATATTTTGTGACTCTGGATCTTCCCAAGGGCTGTAGCAGAGACTTGTAAGTGCCGCATTTGACCCATAGTCCATTTAATTAAAAATCCTATATCAGAGTACAAGACCATGAGAAGGTGAAGATAAAAGAGAGCAACCCAACTTGTCTTATTATTTCAGTACTGCAGACAATCAACTCAGATAATTTTCCACTTCCTTTTGCCTTGTTACTATATTAACCTATATCCTTCACTGTGCTTCCTGTTGAATTAGAAATTTATCCTTTTATTTGTTTTTCATTATCTGGATTGACCACACAGAGGGGTAATCTGTTCAATAAGATAGTAAAATTACCCTAAGTAGCTATTTATTAGTTACATTTAAATGAGATTCTCTGAGCTTATAATCAGACTTCACAATTATGATCTACATCTCCCTATCACTTCCTTGGGGGTTCTGATTGTTCAAAGCAATTTGGCCAATAAACATAATTGGGCTGCTTCAGCATGTTTTTTATCATTAAGCTAAGTAATTCAAACCAAATAACTCCAATGCTGCAGAAAACCCACAACCAGAAGGCTAGATCCCAAGTAACAGACTGCAGAAAGTTGACACAGCAAAATGTTAATCTTGCTGCAATAAGGCTGTGGTTGGAATCATATCAGTAAAGTTCACTTGCCTGTGAGGTGTTACCTAGCAATAAACACTTCAATTGTTGTTTTCCCTGCTTGATAAGCAGCCTTTTTTAAATTGCCTTGTTTCTCTGGCAATGGTGCTGGTGAGATGGCAGAGAAGTCAACAGCTCAGAGATATCATGTGATTTGGAAGCCAGGACTGATTGGCACCTTTGTCCTGCAAATCCAGTTCATCAGTCGCCTCCAGTACCTTGCCTTGATTATTCTTTACCTGTGAGCCTGGGAATAATGGGCTATTTGAATGAGATACCATCACACCTGAGCCTGGCCCTGTTCTTGTACACATGCATAGTATGAAGACCAGGAACCTGAGAACTACAGTAGTGAGGGCAATGCTGAACCAAGCCAAGACCAGATAATTTGGCAAAGGTTCCCGCTCTCTGGCTGCCCCTGGGAAATTTGCCTGGTGGCAGGAAGATATTGGAGAGCAGACTTGATGAGCTCTCCCACTATATTCCTGCGCCTGCCCACAACTCACTCCTTCAGCCTTGTCTCCAGGGGACCGTGAAAATTCAGCCTAACATTACATGTTGATGATCTTTTATCAGCGGGTTGTGATGAAAGGACATGAACCTGAAATGTTGGGCTGAGTTTTATGCAGAAGCGGGACCTTGGTGTCGGAGCAAAAAGTGGATCTCGAACCCTCACTTGCTGGCAGCTGGACTGGCTCGGCAATTTTACCACAGGCGGCCTCCTAATTGGCTGCCTCTGGGTCCATCGCCAAATTAAAGACATTGGGCAGGCTCCTGATGCCGCTGGCCCCAGTGAGAGCTCTGTAACCTGAGCAGTGCCACTAGGGGAGGTGGTCACTGCCGAGGCAAGCAGGAGACCCTGGCAGCTTGACCAGGTAAATGCAAAAAAAAGAAATAAATTCAAGGTCCAGAGGGGAAACTTTACCATGAGCATCGTTAGGGCTGTGGGGGCTGCCTTTCCAGCCTGCTGGCAGCTACCCACGCAGTAGGGGGTAAACAAAATGGCCCCTAAAATTGGACTTTTAGTTATGTTAATTGGCTGCCTGCTTCCTCTGAGCCTCCAATCCTATCATGCAGGTGCCAGTAAAATTCAGGGCGCAAACTCTGTTCCTCTCTTCACAGATCCTTTCAGGTGTATTTCCAGCATTTTCTGTTTTTACTTCAGATTTCCAGCATCCACATATTTTGTTTTTGCGAATATTAACAATGATTTGGAGCAATAAAAAAAATGAAAATTAAAATTCCGGTGGGGGGGCACTTCTGTGTCACCAGGAGTACAGTAAGATGGAACTTTCGGGTGACAATGACTACCACTGGCAGTGTGGTCCATGACTGAGATTTGTAATATATGGCACAGCTGTGCTGCTGCTCTATTACTGAACTCAGGTTTGGAAAGTCAACTATCCTCTGACTTTGACTTTGAAAGTCAACTATCTTCTGGTGCAATTTGATCTCTATAGGTAGGCGAGCCCACACCTCCCCTCTTGCATTCTAATTCCAGAGTGTGACCTGAATCTGTCCAGGTGCAGTAAAATGGTCAAGGCTCACAACTCAGTAAAACTCAGGATCCTTTTAACTGGTTATTGTACCACGAATAACATTCGAACGTCAGTACTCTGCTCCCTTCAATTTCAATCAGCATCCACATATGCGATTCCCTTTAACTCTCCTGATTTTCGAACAGTTTTCAGCTGAACGATCACTTGGGGAAGTCTGTCCTAACTGTGCAAGTTATCATTCCCACCCGTGATTATCCTTGCATTAACCTCTGCCCTGAAATGTACGCTTCTTATAGTACAAAAATCACACTTGTGACAATGATTGACGCAAACCTTTTGATTGTAACATTGTAAATCTTGTATCAATTCCACATTTTGGGTTCGTGAATAGTTCATTAACATGCAAAGGTGTTTTGACAGGGAATATTTTGGGTTTAGAAGAATCATCAGATTGGTGAATGAGTTTTGCCTTCTGTAACAGTTTTGGGATTAACATTTCCAAGGGTTTTGTGGGGGCTGATCCAGGTAGTCAATATTTTGTAACTGCTTTTAACAGCTTGGGCGCAGGGATTCAATGGTCAGACAGCCACTCAATTCTGGACAAACACGTACCATTGTGTGGCCTGATTGCACTAGCTATAACTTGGTTAACATATGCGGGGAGTTCATCCATCGTATTTCTGAACGGAATTTTCCATGCCCGCTGGTGTCAGATATCATGGTGGGCATGAGTGGACAATATGGAGGGAAGCGCAAAAATCAGCTTCACGCCATCATGAAACCAGTTTACGATCGCCCGCTCTGCCCATCAATAGCGGGCCGCTTTTCCCACTGCCAAACATTGGGAACTTCATTTTAATACACCTGCATATCATTATAAGCCCTGCCAATTGGAATCATCCCCGCACGCTGGATAATCCGGGCACATCAGCATGTTGGCATTTCGCGCAGCGCTTGTGATGGTTGCCTGTTCGACTTCAAGGTTGAGGCGCCACGCCTTCAGGCAAAGGCACAGGCAAGCCGCTTTTACCCGGCTGGCTGATGGTGCGGTGCCAGGGTAAGGGCTGCTCAGCGGTTGCTGCGAGTTGATGGGGGGGTTGGCAAGGCATCCCAGTGTGATGGTAGTGCACAAGCACATGGGGTGGTGGGGGTGGGTGAGGGAAGCGGCCATGCATTAGAGAAATGTTGTATAAAGTGACCATTCCTCCACAGCTGAGACAGTTCAGGCGCAGCCACGTTCACATGCTTGGAGTCAGGCCTCTAGCTTATCTGCCCACTCAAGTAACGCAGAGCCATGAAAGTGCCACCAAATGCTCCAGAGCTTTTCACCCCTGGGGCATAGACTGCAAACTAATGAGCATTTTAGTAGACTGCAGAACAATTAGATGACTAAGCAATTTGTACAATCTTGTGAAAACTGGCCATGGAGCAGCCCCTTGCAATGTTATCCTTCAGGTTTGGAAAAGTCTCCCCAATGGTTCAAGCTAACAGTGCAGCCTTGCAGTGTGGTTTAGGAGAATGCCTGCGCCTGGGCTGAGAGCACAGCATGCAGTCCAATGGGCAAAGGGGAAGCCAATTGGTTAGATGGGGTGGGGCGAAGGTGGGTGGGGTTTTGGACAGCCATATTGCACACTAAACTCTGGCCGTCCAAGTGGTGGCCAGCACTCTCCGGTATGCGTTAAGTGGTTTTCCGACTTAACTAAGAGAGGTTCCTAGTACACCCATGCTAACCCATGCATCTCTCTTTTTCATCCCGCAGGAGGGAGTACATCAGGAGCATGGAGCCTGGTGACCTAGCTGTATGCCTCATGGCTTACAGAGAGCGGAGATGAGGGAGAAGTGAGCGATGGGGGCACCTGGCTGGACAGAGGGAGGAGCAACACCCTCAAGAAGGGGCGACTGGGATTCCCACTGAAGAGCCACAGCGAGCCATCATTGGTCGGCGCCTAGCTAGACCCAGGGTCTATAGACAATGCTTGTCATTCCTGCAGATGACTGAGAACCAGTGTCGCAAAGACTGCGCATGTCCAGGGAACTAGTCGGTCACATCTGCCACATGCTGCAGGATTTGATGCCACAGGGACATAGAGGACATCCACTGCCAGCGGCCATGAAAGTGACCGTGGCACTCATATTTTACACCAGTGCCTCCTTTCAGGGCTCCAGAGGTGATCTCTACGGGATATCACAAGCCTCCATGAGGTCACAGACACCATCTTCACAGAGGCACACAACTTTGTGCATTTCACCCAGGATCAGGAAAGCTAGGAAGCAAGGGTGCTGGGATTTGCCGAGATCTCAATTTTCCTACAGGTGCAGGATGGCATCAAGTACACTCACTTGGTGCTCAGATCTCTGAGGCAACAAGCAGTCAACTATGTCCACCTCAAGTGCCTCCACTCGCTGAATGTTCAGCTGGTGTGTGACCACCACAACCGCATCCTACAGGTCTGTGCACAGTTCCCAGGGAGTGTCCATGACTCCTACATTCCCAGTAGGTCACAGATCCCTGACGTCTTCGAGGGTAAAGAGAGGCTGCAGGGATGGCTCCTTGGGGACAAGGGCTATTCACAGAGGATGTGGCTGATAACACCTGTACAGTGGCCTCAGAGTGCAGCAGAGAGAAGGTATTACGAGGCTCATGCTGTAACTCGCACCTTGGTGGAGCAAACCATCAGGATGTTGAAAATGAGGTTCCAGTGCCTGGACCGGTCTGGTGTAGCCCTGCAATACAGTCCACAGAGGGTACTATGCATCATTATCTTCTGCTGTGCCCTTTACAACCTGGCGCTGCAACAGGTAAAGGAGCTGGCTGAGGAAATGGAGGAGTTGCACGTCTCTTCCAATGAGGAGGACGTCGACGGTGATGAGCGTGAGGAGGTCCTCGAAGGTGAGGATGATGGCGATGAGGTCATCGCAATGGCGAGGCAAGGCTGCCATGCTCGGGAGGCCCTCATTGCTGCTAGATTCATGGAGGATGATGACGACTTGCAGCGAGGAGACATCATGGATCCTCATATTGCATCTTTGAATGTTTGACTCCTGTCTGACTGATGGCACTGCACATACCCTCTATGATAAGGCTCCTGACATGGAGATGCAGCAGATGCTCACAGTTCCTACATTCCAGGAGGATGATGACGACATGTAGTGGAGGCACTCTATAGATCCTCACATGGTTTATTTGAGTGTCTGACTCCTGTCTGGCTGATGGCAGAGCACTTGCTCTCCATGAACAGGGTCATATTATGGAGTGGGGATCCTATGGCATCCTTTGTGAGCTGAACCCTTCTGGACCACACTGTCGCCAGACACAGATGCTGATGAGATGGGCAGGTGGCCCAGAGTTTGTCATTCTCTCTGTGTGCTCCCAGCACCCTTATATTACTGGCTAGCTTTCTTTCATACTCTAATTTGTCAATCTTTGCTGGTCTTTATATTCTTTCCAATCTTCTGACCTGCAACCCATCTTTGTGTAAGTATATACTTTTACTTTAAGTTTGATACTGTCTTTAATTTTTTTAATTAACCACGGATGGTGGGCCCTCCCCTTGGAATTTTTCTTTCTCATTGAAATGTATCTATTCTGTGTATTCTGAAATATCCTTTTAAATGTCTGAACCTCTATTGACCTGTCCCTTAACCTCATTTGCCAGCTCACTTTAGCTAGCTCTGCTTTCATGCCCTCACAATTGCCCTTATTTAAGTTTAAAATACTAGTCCTGGACTCATTTGTTTCTCCCTCAAAATGAATGTAAAATTCAATCATATCATGATTGCTGCTACCTTGGGGTGCCTTCACTATGAGGTTATCAATTAATCATATCTCTTTGCTCAACACCAGGTCTAGTATAGCCAGCTCTCTGTTTGGCTCCATAACATGTTGTTATATGAAACTATCCTGAAAACATTCCATGAACTTTTCATCTATTCTACCTTTGCCCATCTGATTTTTCCAGTCTATGGCCAGAATTTTACACCAGCAGGGTTTTATGTTCCCACCAAAGTCACTGGAGATTAGAATGGCTCACCTCGTTTTACAGCCCCATCCCCACTGTGAAGGGGCCATAAAATTCCGGCCTATATGTAAATTAAAATCGGCCATGATTATTGCTGTACCTTTCTAGCAAGCTCCCATTATCTCTTCTTCTATACTTTGTCCTACCATGTAGTTACAATTAGGGGACCTGTACACCACTCCCACAATTGACTTCCTGCCTTTATCATTTCTCGTCTCAAACCAAACCACTTCTACATCCTGGTTTCCTGAACTTCGGTCATCCCTCTCTAATGTGCTAATACCATCATTAGTTAACAGAGCCACCCCTCCACCTTTTCCCAATTTCCTGTCCTTCTTAATTGTCACATACCCTTCAATATTCAGGTCAAAATCTATGTTCCTGTGGCCATGTTTCTGTAATGGCTACCAGATCGTACTTATTTATTTCTATTTGCACTATCAGTTCATCTGTTTTGTTTCAAATGCTACATGTATTTAGATACAGAACCTTCAGCTTTGTCCTTTTATTATTTTTGTGGCATCTAGCCTTACCTGCTGATTTACTCTTAGAATTGTACTCCCTATCCCTTCCTGTCACAGCCTGTTTATCATTCCCCATGTTAATACCTGTCTCTCTTGCCTTGTCTCTGCCCTTTGCTTTACCACATCTTCCCAAATTTTATCCCTTGCCCCCACTATCCTGTTTAAAACCCTCTCTACTTCCCTAGTTATGCAGCTTGCGAGGACACCAGCCCCAGCACAGTCCAGATGTAGACCCAACGGTACAGATCCCACTTTCCCCAATACTGGTGCCAGTGCCCCACAAACTGGAACCCACTTCTCCCACACCAGTATTTGAGCCAGGTCTTCATTTCTCTAATCTTATTTGTTCTTTGCCAATTTGCACATGGCTCAGGTAATAATGTAGAAATTATTACCTTTGACGTCCTGCTTCTTAATTTGGTGCCTAGCTCATCATACTGACTATGCAGTGCCTCCTTCCTCATCCTGCCTATGTCGTTGGTACCTCCATGGACCATGACAACTGGATCCTCCCCTTTCCACTGCAAGTTCCTCTCCAGCCCTGAGCAGATGTCCTGAACCCTGGTACTGGGCAGGCAACAAAGCCATCTGAACTCTTGCTCTTTGCTACAGAGAACACTGCCAATCCCCCTTACTATACTGTCCCCTACTACCACTACATTCTTTTTGCTCCTCCCACTTGGATGGTTTCCTGTGCCAGCGTGCCTTGGTCATCCACCCTACAGCCCCCACTCTCATCCAAACAAGCTCAGAGAACCTCAAACCTATTGGACATTTGCAGAGGCTCACACTCCTGCAGACCTGCAGCCTGGGTCCCTTTACCTGCCTCACTTGCAGTCAACACCCTCCTGCCCCTGACCACTGACCAAATCAGAAGTTCCTATTCTAAATGGTCTGACTGCTTCCTGGTATAAAGCATCCAGGTAGCTTTCCCCCTCCCTAATGTGTTACAGAGTCTGCAACTCAGCCTCCAGCTCAATAACTCGGAACCAAAGCTCTTCAAACCACATAAGCTTACTGCAGACGTGTTTGCCCTGGATCACAATGTAATCCAGGAACTCCCACACGCTGCAGCCTTGACATATCACCTGCCCTGCCATCCTTAATGTGTTTTAAATAATTACTTAATTATATTAATGTTGTTTTTTAATATATTTTATTAATCACCAATTTGTGTAGTATTTCAAACCTAAGGGATCGAATAGAACTTAACCATTTACCAGATACTCACCAAACAGCTAGCTCCTTTCCCTGCAGCAGAGCAAGAACCAATTTCTATGGGGTGAGAAAGGTAGAAAAAGCAAACAAACTCCCCTCTCACCAAATTCCAAGTCTTCACTCAGTTAACTTGGCTGCACTCCACTGCAGGAATTCACCAAGGCTCCTTCGACAGCACCTTTCAAACCATGACCTCTATCATCTAGAAGGACAAGAGCAGCAGATAGATGGGGACACCTCCACCTGGAAGTTCACCTCCGAGTCATTCACCATCCTGACTTGGGAATATATCACCATTCCTTCACTGTCACTGGGTCAAGATCCTGGAACTCCCTTCCTATCAGTACTGTGGGTGTACCTACACCACATGGACTTCAGCAGTTCAAGAAGGCAGCTCACCACCACCTTCTCAAGGGCAACTAAGGATGGGCAATAAATGCTGGCCCAGCTAACAAAGCCCACATCCTGCGAATCATTTTTTTTTTATAAATTGCAAAGGCTAAACTAAAGAACCTTGAATTTTTGGTAAGCTGAACAGATGCTACAATAACCAGATTCAACTAATTAGCTCAATAACTACTCAGCTCCTACAGCTGAGAGTGAATTTACCCCATCTAAACTGCAAGACAGAAGGAACTTAGCCTGCTTACATAGTACTTTCCAGTTACTGTTAATTATAGACCAAATTAGATTTTATGAGCAAAATTTAAGAACAAAATTCACTCTTAAAACTCTATCTCACCAAACTATTATGACACAGCCGATGGTAAGGGCTAAATTGTTCAAATCCCAGAGGGAAACTTGAAACAACTGTCATAATCCATTTTTGCAATTTTTATTCTTCGAGATGCAGGCTTTGAATTTGGTAGTAATAAGACCACTGAGTCTCAAGAGGTTTTATAAAACTAAATTAAACATTTATTAATACAATAAAAATTGTAAGCACATACATATGTCTACAAAATTACCATTATAATAACTACAAAAAAAACCCCAATTAATCTGACTCTCAGTTACACCCCAGTTAAGGCTACATTAAAACTCATAGATTTTAAAAGACCCCAGGCAAAGCACATTTGACCTTACAAATTCAAAATGAGGTTCCTTGCAGGCAATTTTTGCCCCTGGTGATAGTTATTATCTCAAGTTCCTCCCTCCCTTTTGCCCCTTGAATCTCAAGGATCCTTGGGATGCTTTTAGTGTCTTCTACTGTGAAGACAGATACAAAATACTTGTTCAAAGTCTCTGTAATTTCCCTTTATCCCATTATTAATTCCCCAGTCTCACTCTGTAAGGGACCAATGCTTTAGTAGCCTTCTTCCTCTTTATATGCTCGTAGAAGCTTAGGTGTATGTTTTTATATTTCTTGCTAGTTTGCTCTCATATTCTAACTTCTTCCTATGTTTTAATCACTTTTTGCTTTTGTAAAATTTTACTAATCTTTTAGCCTACCAGTATTCTTTGCAGCATTCTAAAACTTTTCTTTCAATTTGATACCACCCTTAACTTCCTTAGTTAGCCTAGGTTGGTTCATCCTTCTCATAGAGCCTTTCTTTCTCTTTATTGAGTGATATGAAATAGCTACTTTGGAGTCTGCCACTGCTTACTTACCATTTTACATTTTAACCTATTTTTTTCCAGTTTACTTTAGCTAACTCTGTCTTCATACCTTCGTAACTGCCTTTATTTAAGCTTAAGACACTAGTTTCAGACCCAAGATTCTCACCCTTTAACTGGATGTGAAATTCTATCATGCGATGGTCACTTTTGCTACCTTTGCCAATTTGATTTGACCAATCTATATGAAGAATAAAATCACCCACAATTATTGCAATATCCTTCTCACAAGCCCCCATTATTTCTTATTTCATACTCTGTCTTACAGTATAGCTATTGTTTAGGGACTTATAAACTACTGTAATCAATAACTTATTTTCCTTGCTATTTCTTGTCTCCACTAAAACTGATTTTCATCCCAGCCAAGATAATTTCTCACTATTGTACTGATCTCATCCTTTATTAACAGCACTACCACACCTCCTTTTAATTTCTTCCTACCCTTCCAAAATGCCAAATAGCCTTGAATATTCAGCTCCCAGCCTTGGTCACCTTGCAACAAAATCACTCTAAAGTTTATTGCATCAAGAGCATTTATTTTTATTTGTGCTATCAATTTATCCATCATGTTATGAAAGCTTTGTTCATTCATATAAAGACCCTTTATTTCTGTTCATTCTGTCTTTTTACTATTCTTCCCTACTATGACTCTACTTGCTGGCACACTCTTATGTCTGAATGTTCTGTCTCTTCCTGTCACACTTTGGTATCATTACCCATGAGGCTACCTTGTCCTTTCTCATTAATTTTATAAATCTCCACTCACGTGGACCCACCAGCCCCCACCACTATTTACTTTAAAGTGTTCTCTATAGCCCCTATTATTCAATTCACCAGGACACTGGTCTTAGCAGGGTCCAAGTGAAGCCTGTTCAACAGCACAGCTCTCTGTTGCCATTTTTCTTGTGGCTCAGGTGATATTCCGGAGATTTTTACCTTTATGGTTCTACTTTCTAACTTAGTCCCTAGCTGCTCATAATGCCTTAGCAGAACTGTTTTCTTAGTCCTACCTATGCCGCTGGTACTTTTGTGAACCACAGTAACTGGATCCTTCCCTGTCCCATTCCAAGTTCCTCACCAGCCGGAGGAGATGTCCTTAACCCTGACACCGGGCAGCCACCACAGCCTTCAGGACTTAGGCAGCTATTGTGCCCCATTCCTTTTCACTGCCCACACTTAAATGACCCCCTGTCCCACAATTCTGTGGTCAGCTTGTTCATCCTCCCTATAGCCCCTGCTCTCATCCACACAAGCTGCAAGAACCTTGCACTTGTTGGTCAAATTCAAAAGCTAAGCCTCCTCCAACGCTATCTTCTGGATCCTCATACCTGCCTCACTTGTAGTCACAGCCTCCTGTCCCTGACCATGGACCAAATCTGAAGTGTTTAACCTAAATGATCTAACTGTCTCGTGGAACAAAGTGTCCATGAACTTTCTCCCTCCTTGAAGTATCACAGTGTTCAAAGCTTGGACTCCACCGTATCAACTCTGAGCTAAATTCCGAGCTGGAGATACCTACTGTAGATGTGGTTGCTGTGGATCACACTGATGTTCACCAGTGCCACAACTGCAAGATGTCACCTGCCCTGCTATCACTATTGTATTTTCTTTAAGTAATTAGAGTTTCATGGGAAACATTCTCCCCCCTGATGGGGGGAAGTGCGGGAGTGGACGCAGGCCAATTAAGGCCCGCCAAGCGTGACGTCCGCCAGGAAGCGTCATGCGCTCCCTGTGCAGGCGGGGGAGATTCCCTCAGCCGGGAGTGCCATCTTTTGCACATGCGAGTGAAAGAGCGTACTGATCTCCCTGAGGCTAAATGCTGCCAAATTAAAATTTGCAATAAAGATGATAGAAAAATTTCCCTGACACGTCGCCTCATGTGACACTGTTACATGAGTTGGAACATGTCCACAACTTTAACCGAATCCTTTATTAAAAATTTAAAAACCCTCATGAATCCTCATTCCGCCCGTGGATGAGGTTTCATGCTTTTTCTGATGACCGCCAAGGCTCCCGGCCTGCCCACCAACCTTAAGGTTGGACAGGCAGGTCCATTAATGATTTTAATTAGTTTCTCAATGGTCTCAATAGGCCGTTGACAGGTCGGCGGGCGAGCAGCTGACATGGCAGCACCCCCGCCAATCTGAAAATGGAAATGAGGCAGGGTGACATTGGGAGTTCCACTTGACGTCATCCCGTGTCATTTTACACGTTGGCATGCGGGCCCTGCCCCCGCTCGTCGACCGGAAGATCCTGCTCCATGTTTTGAAATGTCACTCAATGCTTATGTGCAGGAGCTTATGACCTTCTTTTCCATAGGCATAACTATGGATTCATAGAATGTTTACAGCACAGAAGGAGGCCATTCAGCCCTGTTGAGTCCATTCCAGTTCTCTGTAACAGCAAATTAGCTCAATCCACTTCCCTGTCCTTTCTCCATAACCCTGCAAATTTTTTTCTCTCTTCAGGTGCCTACCCATTTCCTACGATTGAATCTACCTCCACCCTCCTCTAAGGCATTAAATTCCAGATCCTAACTAGGCTCTCACACAATAAGGAATACCAATACACAACCAAATCCTTAATTTTAGATGCTGAGCTATCGGGGTGATTTCATTAACTCCCCACATTTGAGAGCCTGCTTTATGTCAGCTTAACCATTTACACCAGCTGGAATTTTAATTACCTTCAGCAAGATAACTTACAGATTGATTTTGCTTTTTTTTGTTGCCTTCATGCAACTCATAATCAAACAGCGCAGAGTGCAATGGGCATCAGAAAGCTAGCCTTGCTCTGGTGGAATTTACAGAAATAATGCCCACATCAAAACTTCAGGACTACGATTTCTCTAGTGCTTCAATCAAACTTCCTGGAGGCAATTAATTCCTGCTGTAATGGCCTAAAATGGAAATGGAATCATGTTATGCACAAAGAAAGCCCATCTGGAGCATAACATTCAACCTCTAGAGCCCTCTTTAGTCTATTGCTGACACAGTTGAAGTGCCTACTTTCCGTTTTAAAATAAATTAGATGCTATTAAATTCTGCTTCGAGGTACTATTCTAAGTATGGTTTTAAGGGCTATAAAATTGCATGCTATCTAAGATTCATTATGGTCAAAACAAGAAAAGGAACTTTCTAGACAACGTTTAAACAAATTTATTCAATAAAGGCAAAAGATGTAGGGGCTGATAATGTGATGGCAGAAGTCCAAAGCCTACAATGCAGCAGAGTGCTCAGTGCAGCCTATTGCAGATGGTAAATCGAGATGGGGCCACAAGCCAGTACATAGATATACAGCAACACGGAAACAGGCCAGTCAGCCCAACCAGCCCATGTTGTTGTTTATCCTCCACAAATGAAATAACCCTAATTATTTACCCACTCTGTTCCAATTATAATTCATCTCAATTCATGCGCTAGGATAACAAGGACTCTAATTTTCACCTAACTTAGGCATTCACCCCATAATGTGGCTGAACAACACCTCCGTCAGATAGCACACATTTGTAACAAGTGCTGAAAGAGAGCTCATTTTAAAGGTTTGTAATTAAATTTGGGCACTTTCACCTTTTTCCCCCTGGCAGCCTTGGGCCCCTGCCCTCAATGTCCAGCACACCTCACATCCCTCCACGCCTCTTACCACTTGCGCCTAGCCCATAGTTCCTTTACAGGTGGTCCTCTCTTATCCTCTATCCGCCGCTATATTTTAAAATGACTATAACTGTATATCTTAATGAGTCAGTGAAAGAGACTGCCAACTGATCATTTCAACAGCATCTATTCATCAGCACTGTTTGAAGTGAGTTAATAAATTACATATAGAAGAGGCATGTGCCAAATGCATAAGCGGTTGTCACAATTTAAATGAATATTTTTATTCATTGGATATGGGCGTCGCCGGCTAGGCCAGCATTTATTACCCATCCCTAATTGCCCATGTTCAGAGGGCATTTAAGAGTCAACCACATTGCAGTGGGTCTGGAGTCACACGTAGGCCAGACCAGGTAAGGACAGCAGATTTCCTTCCCTAAAGGACGTTAATGAACCAGATGGGTTTATTCAACAATCAACAATGGTCATCATTAGGCTTTTGATTCCACATTTTTATTGAATTCAAATTCCACCATCTGCCATGGTGGGATTCAAACTCAGAGCATTACCATGGATCTCTGGATTACTAGTCCAGCGCCAATACCACTACACCATCACCATGCTGAGCTGCAAGCCTCTCTTACTCTGAGACTGGTTTAGTTTGGAAGAACAATGGCACTCCAAAATATATCGTTGATTAAAAATAAAGTTTTATGGTAGAATGGTTCTGTCATTATAACACAGAACATCTGCCCACCCACCCGTGAGTGTGGGAGACCTGTCTGGATGTGTGTGCATTGTTTGTTTAGTATGTTTTCTCTGTCATACTTCAGGTATCATACTTTCAGTGTTACAGCTTAAATATTCCCTCTCAAACATTACCTTTGAAATGCAGAGAATGCAGCATACTTGAACATGATTTTTCCAAATTTCATGTTTGTAAATGCAATTATTACTAAACAAATAGAGAATGTGTCAGTTGCCAAGTAGCAAGTCACAAAATATGAAATTTATAAAATGAAGGCTGGAATTTTCCAGCCCCTCATGCTGGTGGGATCTTCCGGTCCTGCCGATGTGAACAGAGATTTCAATGGTTCACTGGCCCCACTGCAAGGGCACCCACCGTGAGGTGGGGGGGGGGGGGGGTTTGCTGGAAAATTCCAGCCTAAGAATCAAAAATGGAAAGCCTACCACAGCTACTAATAAAACAAGGAGAAAAAAAAATCAATCAAAATAATCGAAACATTAAGGCAAAGGAACTTGTGTTACAATTCGTCAAATCTACAGGACTATAAAGCAGCAAATGATTAAATCTCAGGAAGTTGCAGGAGATACTTTCTCATAG
This sequence comes from Cetorhinus maximus, assembly GCF_964194155.1. Lineage (NCBI taxonomy): Eukaryota > Metazoa > Chordata > Chondrichthyes > Lamniformes > Cetorhinidae > Cetorhinus > Cetorhinus maximus. Next base: position 195,045,655 of record NC_135879.1, read on the forward strand.
CAGGCTCTGTCAATTCCACCTAACCAGGAACACAATTTTAATCAGCAGCATGATTTAAAATGTCCATGTTCTGTCTGTCACAACGCATTTAACACTGAAGGTATTTCCACCTAGTTGCTGTTGCAGTTGGCAAGCCCTCAGCTCACTGGCATGATTTAAAATTAGAGTTTTGACTAAATTGCTGGTGTGCCAAACAAGTGCCAACATATAAGCTGTTGTTAGTATAAACAGCTAGAAACCCCCATCACTCTTGGGAAAAGCGCCAGTGGGTAGAGAAACTTCCTTGGAAAATTGCAGTCTAGAGTGAAAAATCACCTGTCACAGGGTATTGTAATGCAGCAAATCATTTAGCTGGACTATAATGATGGATTCTGGCCTGGATCTTCTGTTCTCCTCTCATAACTTTTCAGCTGTGTGTCCATCCATTTCCATCAGCCTGAAGTGCGCTGACGTTCAATATGTCTACTCAGATATGGATAGGCATGAAATAACATGCAAATTATGGAAATACAGCTTCCTCAAATGATAGCAATGTTTGATAGTGTGGATGCACTTTGGTTCTTGTTATCTAGCACTGCTATAGGCAGCAAAGGGATCATTTGGAAATCAACCTCAAAGTCTATGTATTTGATTGTAGAGTGACTGCACAAGCCACTGGTAAAGCTATGAAGCGGCAGGCATCTGAGACCTTCCACACCTGGGACCTGTACAAGCCAGACAGTCTGAGATGAATATCTTCGCAGGGAGATTTTTTTGCTAGTGCTGTTCAGGGGGGTTCAAGCTAGATTGGCAGGGTGATGGGAACCTGAGGGCTAATTCAGAGCAGGGAACAGGAGATGGAGAATTAGTGAGTAACACTGAAAGACAGAAGTAGCACAAGTTAAAAAAGTGTACAGGAATTTGGCAGTGTTAAAAGGTAGATATGTAAATGCAAGGAGCATAGTAAATAAAGCCAATGAGGGCACAGATAGACACATGGCAGCATGATATAATCATTATAACAGAAACTTGGCTTAAGGAGGGGAAAAAATGTCAGCTCAATATCCCTGGGTATAGAGTTTTCACGCAGGATAGGGAAAGGGATTAAAAACATGGGGGTGCAGCATTATTGGTTAAAGAATCAATCACTGCTGTGAGGAGGAATGAGATACTAAATGAAGCATCAAATGAGGCCATATGGGTTGAGATCAGAAATGAAAAAGGGGCAGCCATACTGCTAGCAGTGTACTATAGACCCCCAAATAGTGGAAGGGAGTTAGAAGAGCAAATATATAGGCAGGTTTCTGAGTGCAAAAACAATAGGGCAGTAATCGTTTGGGATTTCAACTACCCTAATAGCAATTAGGAGGAACAGTGTGAAGGGCACAGAGGCACAAAATTCTTGAACTGCATTCAGAAGAACTTTTTTAGCCAGCACGTAAAAGCCCAATGAGAGGGAGCATAATTCTTGATTTAGTCTTAGGGAATGAAGTTGGGTAAATGTATGAAGCAGCAGTGGGGGACCATTTTGGAGATAGTGACCATTATATAGTTAGATTTATCATCATTATGGAAAAGAAGCAAGATAGAACATGAGTAAAGGTTCTAAATTGGGGAAAGACAAATTTTACAAAGCTGAGAGGTGAGCTGGTGAGAGTGGACAGGATCCAACTATTAGAAGGAAAAACTGTGCCAAATCAGTGGGAGGCATTCAAAGGCAGGATTCTACGGGCACAGTGTAGACATGTCTCCACAAAGTAAAAGGGTGGTACTGCCAAAGCTACAGCCCCCTAGTTACTCAGAAGCATATAGGCCAAGATAAAGCCGAGAAAGAAAGCTTACGACAGTCACAAAAGACTTAATACTGTGGAAAGCCTAGAGGAGTACAGAAAGTACAGAGGTTAAGTAAAAATGGAAATTAGGAAAGCAAATAGAGGGTACAAAAAAAAATTGGCGAGTAAAATCAAAGAAAATCCTGAGATGTTTTACAAGTACGTTAAGAGCAAGAGAATAGCTAAGGATCAGGTCGGGCCTATCAGAGATGTACATGGCACCTTGTGGATTGATGCAGAAGATGGGGGCAGGGTTCTCAATGAGCACTTTGTCTCTGTCTTCACTAAGGAGAGGGATGATGCAGACATTCTGGTTAAAGAAGAGGACTGTGAAATATTGGATATAATAAGCATAGTGAGAGAGGAAGTACTGAGGGACTGGCATCTTTGAAGGTGGATAAATCACCAGGGCAAGATAGATTGTATCCTTGGATGTTGAAGGCAGCCAGGGAAGAAATAGCAGATGCTCTGAGGATCATTTTCCAATCCTCACTAGATACAGTGAGGTCCAAGAGAACTGGTGGTCTGCGACTGATGTGCCATTATTTAAAAAGCGTGTGAGGGATAGGTTAGAAAATTATAGGCCGGTCAGCCTGACTTTGGTGGTGGGAAGATTATTGGAAACAATTGTGAGAGACAGGATAAATTGTCACTTAGAAAGGCACGGATTGATCAGGGATAGTTGTTAGTAAAAAGGAGATAGTTTAAGTAAGTTATATTGATTGATATTTGTAGTTGTTAGGAATGAATTTTAGCTTTAAAATTTAAATTTGATTTGTATTTCTGTATCCGTGTGTTAAGAAAAGGCCAAATTGAGTTTTAGTTTCACTTTAAAAGGTGCTTGCATTGCTAATGAGAGGTTTACAACTGCTGCAGCTAAGTTAAAGAAACAAGAGGAGAGAAATTGGGCCATTGCCTAGAAAAAGGGGTCCAGAGAGGCAGGTCCCTCCCATGGGCACAGAATCATAGAATCCCAGAATCGCACAGTGCAGAAGAGGCCCTTCGGCCCATCGAGTCTGCACCGGCACATGAGAAACACCTGATCTACCTACCTAATCCCATTTACCAGCACTTGGCCCATAGCCTTGAATGTTATGACATGCCAAGTGCTCATCCAGGTACTTTTTAAAGGATGTGAGGCAACCCGCATCCACCACCCTCCCAGGCAGCACATTCCAGGCTGTCACCACCCTCTGGGTAATAATGTTTTTCCTCACATCCCCCCTAAACCTCCTGCCCCTCACCTTGAACTTATGTCCCCTCGTAACTGACCCTTCAACTAAGGGGAACAGCTGCTCCCTATCCACTCTGTCCATGCCTCTCATAATCTTGTACATCTCAATCAGGTTTCCCCTCAGTCTTCTCTGCTCCAACAAAAACAACCCAAGTCTATCCAACCTCTCTTCATAACTTAAATGTTTCATCCCAGGCAACATCCTGGTGAATCTCCTCTTCACCCCCTCCAGTGCAATCACATCCTTCCTATAATGTGGTGACCAGAACTGCACACAGTACTCCAGCTGTGGCCTCACCAAGGTTCTATACAACTCCAACATGACCTCCCTACTTTTGTAATCTATGCCTCGATTGATAAAGGCAAATGTCCCATATGCCTTTTTCATCACCCCACTAACATGCCCCTCTGCCTCCAGAGATCTATGGACACACACGCCAAAGTCCCTTTGTTCCTCAGAACTTCCTAGTGCCATGCCGTTCATTGAATACTTCCTTGTCAAATTACTCCTTCCAAAGTGTACCACCTCATACATTTCAGGGTTAAATTCCATCTGCCACTTATCTGCCCATTTGACCACCCTGTCTATATCTTCCTGTAGCCCAAGACACTCAACCTCACTGTTAAACACCCGGCCAATCTTTGTGTCATCCGCAAACTTACTAATGCTACCCCCCATTTAGTTATCTATGTTGTTTATATAAATGACAAATAATAGGGGACCCAGCACAGATCCTTGTGGTACGCCACTGGACACTGGCTTCCAGTCACCAAAGGGTCCTTCTATTATCACCCTCTGTCTCCTACAACTAAGCCAATTTTGAATCCACCTTATCAAATTACCCTGTATCCCATGTGCATTTGCCTTCTTTACAAGTCTCCCATGTGGGATCTTGTCAAAGGCTTTGCTGAAATTCATATAAACTACATCAACTAGACTACCCTCATCTACACACCTGGCCACCTCCTCAAAAAATTCAATCAAATTTGTTAGGCATATCCTCCCTCTGACAAAGCCATGCTGACTATCCCTGATTAAACCTCGCCTCTCCAAGTGGAGATAGATTATCTCTTTCAAAACTTTCTCCAATAGTTTCCCTACCACTGATGTGAGACTCACTGGTCTGTAGTTCCCTAGCTTATCTCTACAACCTTTCTTAAAAAGCGGAACCACATTAGCTGTTTTCCAGTCCTCTGGCACCTCCCTCGTGTCCAGAGAGGAATTAAAAATTTGGGTCAGAGCCCCTGCGATCTCTTCCCTTGCCTCCCTCAGCAGTCTGGGACTCAAATCATCTGGACCTGGAGATTTGTCCACTTTTAAGCCTGCCAACACCTCCAATACCTTGCCAATCCCTTTATCAATTTGCTTAAGAACCTTGCACTCTTTCTCTCCGAGGTCGATACCTTCATCCTCATTCTCTTGGGTGAAGATGAATGTGAAGTATTCATTCAACACTCTAGCGATGTGTTCTGGCTCCACCCATAGACTGCCCCCTTGGTCCCTTATGGGCCCTAATTTTTCCCTGGTTATCCTTTTCCCATAGATATACTTAGAGAATATCTTGGAATTTTCCCTACTTTTAATAGCCACAACTTTCTCATATCCCCTCTTTGCTCTCCTAATTGCTTTCTTAAGCCCCACCCTGCACTTTCTGTACTCTACTAATGCCTCCACTGATTTGCTTCCCTTGTACCTGCTAAAAGCTTCTGTTTTGAAAAACTAAAGAAACAACAGTTTTGAGTTCAGTTTGAAGACAGCTGCCAAACAGAAGCCACCTAGAAGGGACAGATCGCCAGTGCCAAGCTAAAATTGGTTGAAAATAGCTGCCAGAGAGAGACTGGACCAAAAGGGACAGATAGAAAGTCCCAAGCTAAAGAAAATACCCCCAAAATCCAGGAGAGTGGAACAGGAGAAAGTCCCAAGCAGATCTTCTAGTTAAAGGAGAGCCAGGAACCTGGAAAAGGTCCTGTTAAGAGAAGTAAAGAGTGAGGAGCAGAGAAAGGATCCAAGCTTCAAGCTTAAAGAGATAAATGCTTGTGAGAAGTCAGAAGATCCAAAGAAGCAACTGAAGGTCTGTAACTGTTTGCTATCGCCATGCAAAGCAGTGCTGTACTGTCGACAGCTGAGTTGGTGAAAGAGAGCTGGAAGAAAGCTTAAAAGCATTTTGGTGACCCAGGGGAGAGAGTTCAAAACCCTGGAGGCGAACCTTTGCGGAAGGCTTCTGAGAGAAAATGTCGGTATGGGAGAAGATTCCAAACTGAGTCCTTTGAGAGTGGAGATTGGAAACCCTTGTGCGAAAGACTAAGTTTAGTGAGACTGGTTGGCTCACGGTGTGATAAACGTCTGGGGACAGTTGATGAGAGATCCATAGCATCTGGTTGAGGTGGCATCTGTCACTTGGCTTCAGAGTATGGTGTGTCTGACAACAGGGTACCTATCAGTTTACATAGACTAGTACTTACTGTGAACATTAGAGTATAAGGAAGCTTTTGTAACTTGAATTATCCTTACAAATCTGTATATATCTGTAAAGGTATAGTATTGGATGAAGGAACATTGTAATATAGTCCAACTTTTCTTGTTTAATACATGTTTTATTCTTTCGCTAAAAGTGCATTAGCTGACTCCGTTAGAATGACTCTGTTCAGTAGCCCGCCTCCTTGTATCTAAACAAACAAATAAAAGTTAGCATTCATCAAGCTGGGTTCCACTCTGGGATCAGGCTTGTCCAGGGGTAACCTCAGCTGAGGTCATAACAAGTCAGCATGGTTTTGTTAGGGGAAGATCGTGTCTTATTAACTTAGTAGAATTTTTTGAGGAATTAGCAAGGAGGATTGATGAGGATAGTGCAGTGGATGTTGTCGACATGGATTTCAGTAAGACATTTTTAGCTCAGTAACAGAAAACAAAGGGTAATGGTCGATGGATGTTTTCGTGAATGGAAAACGGTTTCCAGTGGTGTTTCACAGGGTGCAGTGTTGGGGCCCTTGCTGTTTGTTGTATACGTTAATGATTTAGACTTAAATGTAGGAGGCATAATTGGCAAATTTGCGGATTACACAAAAATTGGCCATGTAGTTGATCGTGAAGAGGATAGCTATTGACTCCCAAATGATATAGACTAGGGTTGTTTTCCTTAGAACAGAGGAGGCTAAACGGTGACCTAATTGAGGTGTACAAAATTATGAGGGGCCTAGAAAAGGTAAACAGGAAAGACTTGTTTCCCTTGGATGAGGGGTCAATTACTAAGGGACATAGATTTAAGGAGATTGGTAGAAGGATTAGGGGGGACATGAGGAAAAACTTTTCACCCAGAGGGTGGTGTGCATCTGGAATTCACTGCCTAAATTGATGGTTGAGGCTGAAATGCTTAACTCAATTAAAAGGTACCTGGACCTGCATCTGCATCTGAAGTGATGGAACCTGCAAGACTACAGACCAGGTGCTGGAAAGTGGGATTAAAATGAGCGGATAATTTCCTTTTTCTCTTTTTGGCCAGTGCAGATTTGATGGGCTGAATGGCATCTTTCTGCACCGTAACCTTTCAATGGTTCTATGGAGCCCCTGACAGGCAGACTTAAGAGCAGAATCCATTAGGAATTGTTATGATCTCCATAGAAACTGATAACTTTTAAAAAGAAATCTGTATTCCCAGTGACCAATTTAAAGGATCACACGACAAGATTTCAATTTTTGTGGCTTTTACAGCAACTAAAAGCAACATTGACTAACTCTATTTTGGGGGAAAACTCAAACTTGAAACTACAGAATAGATGTTTCCCTTTTTAACATTTAAAATGACCCAATGACCTCCCACTCCTCCGTAATAGTTTACACTGTCCCTTGAGTAGATATTCAATTCTCCCAGAACCAGTTCTAAGTGAATCTTAGCTCCCAAGGGTTTACTTTCATTCTTTTCCTCTTCCAGCCTGATAAATTTTAACCCCAGAGCTGTCTTTCCCGGTAAGGGTTTTCTTGGAGATTCTCCCTCTAGCACAAGCTAGGCAAAACTTCCAGCCTTGTTTTAAATCCTCACAAATTTGATCTTTTCAATCCAAGCCTAAATTCCCACCCACGTTCCTACATGGTGAATCATAAGGAGTTGCCATCTCTATCTTCTCTCTCTCAGATCCAGGCAGACTGTCCTGTCTATGAAATTCAGAGATTTGTTTTAGGCGAACTTTGTAATCCAATCCTATAAAGGCTTCTTGTGCACCCTTCCCCTCTCAAAGCGAACTTCAATCAAATGGGCCATGTATCCAGGTAGAAATACTGATTGGTTATCATGTAGACCCCAACTCCATTCTACTTTGGAATTAAGTCACAACTTTAAAGTACAGCTGTTTACAACCTGACATTTGAATCACCTCCCTCGGCTTTGGAGACGAATAGTCTATCCACTGTCAGCACAGATGTTTCTGCTATTGCTTACAAGTGCGAATACCTTGCACCTGATTCCTAGTAAAGCAACCTGCCCCCACCCCTTTAATTTTTAACAATCAAGACACCCAGCTATGTTGTCAGAAGAATTCAGAACAGGTAACAGCCCTCTTAATTCTTCCATTTTGCCCTGTGCTAAAACACAGACCCAAAATATAACAATCTCATAAAGCCTTGCATTTGTAACAGAATATTTAAATGACTTCAGGGCCGCAAAATCATCTAGGGTCAGGTGAAAGTCCTGCCATATGGAACTGAAGTGGAATATCTTGACCACCCTGGCCTCTTCTGAAGGTTGCCTACAGAGACTCCTGACTGCAACCCTAAAACCAGCATATCTCTTTTCCTGTCCACTTTAACCGCAAAGGCCTCCAGTGATGCATCCATGACCCTGTAATTCTCTGTCTGCCCTTGTGCCATGTTTTTTTTTGCTTACAATCGCAGCCATCGTATTCAGCAGCAGCCTTCTGTAATTCAAGTCAGCTCCTTTTAAGAAGGGCTTTAAGAACAGAAGGCTGGCTACACCAAGAGCTGTTTGGCTCCATGTTGAGCACAGAGGCAGCCAGCAGAGTGGGAGACTCTCAGCCCTGTGCTAAAGTGAGGTTGCAGCAGCATGCTACTTACCTCCATTTAAACTAGTGCAGGCAGGTCACAAATTGTGACTTCTGTGCCTGAAAATTGATGGAAGCCAATGCAATTTACCACAAAATTTTGGTTCTAATATCTGATTAATATAATTTTTAGCAGTATAGCGATTATGTTACTGGATTCGTGATCCAGAGGCTTGGGCCAATGGCCCAGAGTCAGAATTCAAATCCTACTATGGCAGCTGAAGTATTTAAATTTAATAAATTATATAAATCTGAAATACAAAGTTGGTCTTACTAATGATGACTGTGAAGCAACTGGATTGTCAGACAATCCATTTAGTTCACTGATGCCTGATGAGGTGTCTAGACAGGGCATATAAGGAAACATTGTTCTCATTGCTGGAAGGTTTGAGAACAAGAGGGATTTAAGGTAATTAGTGAAAGAAGCAGTGGAGACATGAGGCAAAACATTTTCATGCAGCGAGTGCTTAGGATCTAGAATGCACTGTCTGAGAGTGTGGTGGAGGCAGGTTCAATCTAGACATTCAAGAGGCAATTGGATTGTTACCTGAAAAGGATGAATGCTCAGGGCTACAGGGAGTAGGTGGGGAGTGGCACTAGGTGAATTGCTCTATGGAGACCCTGCACAGACACGATGGGCTGAATGGCCTCCTTCTATGCTGTAACAATTCTGTGATTCTGAGATGCCTTTTAGGGAAGGAAATACACTAACTTTCCTAGTCTGGCCTATATGTGACTCTAAGGCCAGTGCAATGTAGCTGCCTGAAATGGCTAAGCAAGCTATCGAGATGTTTTCAAGAAAGTTGCTCACTTTTACCCTCTTAAGGACAATTAGGGATTAGCAATAAATGCTCGCCTTGAAAACAGTGTCCACGTCCCATGGGTGAATAAAAATAATGAACTTGCTGGGACCGGAATTGCATGTTTAACCCTCGAGTTCTGATTGGATGTGTTTTTTTGGAGCAGTATATGTTGTTTTCTTGCACTGAAATTGTGTAACTTCCTGCAGGATGGCTCAGAGACCCAGGAACAAGAGGCATAGGTTCTTGCATTCGGCTCTGGAGTTTTTGGTGCAGGAGGTCCTGGGAATGAAGGATTTCCTATAGTCGCAGGGGGTGTGTGGGGTGTCACCTCACTTTCCTGTCCCTCCTGTCCCTCTCTGCTGTTGCAGCACATGCTGCTCTTTCTGACCTCATGTCCTCCTCCCATGCCTTGTACAGAAAGATTCACATGACCCCTTAACAAGTTGCTCTTGACAGGTACTCCGTTCCTCATTGTTGCCTCCTATAAGGTGAATTTCTGACGTTCTCAGGAAACTTATGGAATAAATTTTGCTTTTAAGAGTTGGTGAAGTCTTTACAATGTGCCCCAGAAAGTCTCCTGATTAGTTTCAGAGGTTGACTTCACAGCTCCAGTAGCAATGACCACGAAAATATGAGTTTCCCTTTAAATAACACTTGAAATCAACAGCAACGCTGAATTTACTCCCAAACAGCTGTTAGGGAGAGGGTGTTAGGACAAGCATTCACTGCCAAAATGGTTTGAAGCCTATTTAATGTGCACTAGCAGACATTTTAAGTACCAACCAATCCCTTAATACATCTCTAGGTGGCCATTCTTAGCTTTGGCTTCAACCCCTTTGCCATACGAACATATGAACATATATACAAACATATGAAATATGAATATATAAATCAGGAGCAGAATTAGACCATTCAGCCCCTCAAGCCTGTTCCACTATTCAATAAGATCATGGCTGATCTGTTTATTTTTTGAATCCCACTTTCCCATCTACCCTAGATAACCTTTCATTCTATTGCTTAACAAGAATCTATCCACCTCCGCCTTAAAAATATTCAATGACCCCGCCTCCACCACTTTCTGAAGCAGAGAGTTCCAAAGTCACACAACCCCCTGAAAGAAAAATTGTTTCCTCATCTCTGTCCTAAAAGAACGACCCCCAGTTTTAAAAATGTGCTCCCTAGTTTTGGACTCACCCACAGGAGAAAGCACCCTTTCCACGTTCACATTGTCAAAATCATTCAGGATTTTAAATACTTCAATCAAGTCACCTCACTCTTCTAAACTTCACTGGAAACAAGCTCAGCCTGTCCAACCATCCTCATTAGACAACCCACTCATTCCAGGTATCAATCTAGTAAACCTCCTTTGAACCACCTCCAATATATTTACATCTTTCCTGAAATAAAGAGAACAAAACTGTACAGAGTATTTGAGATGTGATCTTACCAATGCCTTTTTAACTGAAGCATAACATCCTTACTTATATGTTCAATTCCTCACGTAATAAAGGATAGCATTCCATTAGCCTTCTTAATTACTTGCTCTACCTGCAAACTAACTTCTATGACTCATGCATTAGAACACTTAGATCCCTCTGCACCTCAGAATTCTGTAGTCATTCTTCATTTAAGTAATACACTGTTTTGTATTCTTCCTGCTAAAGTGAACAACTTCATATTTTCCCACATTATACACCATCTGCCAGATTTTTGCCCACTCACTCAACTTATCTATAACTGTCTGCAAACTCCTTGGGCTGAATTTTCTGGCTGACACGCAGGTGGTGGAGCCTGCACGTCAGCGCTTAAAATGTCGTGCGAGTGTCCCGACGTCAGAGCGCTGCATCGCGATATTTCGGTCGGTGGGCACGCTATGCAGTGCGACGCGCGCCCGCCATTAATTTAAGGCCTTGTTAAGGCCATTAAGTCACCAATTGACGAAGATTTTGAGGAGCCTGTGCAAACTTCGGCTCGGCGCATGGGCCCAACAGGCAGACGGGTAAGTGGTTTTTTAACAAACCTCATCCACTGGCGGGGGATGAGGTTTGATTTCTGATTTTAAAAAGTTTAATAAAATTTTTGTGTACTTTATTAACATGCCCCATCTCGTGTGACATTTTCACATGAGGGGGACATGTTAATGATCTTTTTATTGTTCTATTTTAAATCTTTCACAGCCTTTCAGCTTTCAGCGATCTCCCTGAGGCACCACTTAGCCTCAGGGAGATGTGCGCTCTTTTGTGCGCATGTGCACTCTTGCAGTTGGGGAATCCCCCCCCCGCCCCGCCCACACGGAAAGCACATAGCGCTTCCCATCGGGCGTCACACTGGGCGGGCCTTAATTGGCCAGCCCACATAAAATGGCGGTGGGGGCCCATTTCAGCGGCGGTGATTGGCTGCCTGCCCACTGCCAAGTCGGTTGGGCCCGCCCACCTGTCAAGGGCAAAATTCAGCCCCTTATGTCTTCCTCACAACAGATCTTCCTACCTATCTTTGTGTCATCTGCAAATTTAGCTATCATGCCTTCACTCCCTCATCTAAGTCATTGATGTAAATTTTAAAATGTTGAGGCCCCAGCACAGACCCCTGCAGGACTCCAGTTGCCACATCCTGCCAATCAGACAAAGATCCAATTATGCATACTCTCTGAGCAGAATTTTTTGTCTGCGGGTGGGCCTGCGCCCGATTTGAATGGGAGTGAAATGGTGCACGATCTTTTGGTTGTCGGGCATGCGCGAGAGGTGGCAGCATGCCCGCTGAGAATTCAGAGGCCTATTAAGGCCCTTAAATAATTAATTAAGCTGTATTTTTCACTGCCTGCTCAACAGTTCAGTTGGCAGGTGGGCAAATAGGCCAGGCGGCCTTTGCATTTTTAACGAAAACTCATCCATGGGCAGGATGAGGTTTCCAGCGCTTGTTAAGAAAACAATAAAAAAAATTTAACATCCTTTTCATATGTCCCTCTTCATGTGACTGAGTCACATGTGGGGGCATACTTATCTCATATGTTAAAAAAGAGGCTCCCAGCGCACGTTTCACGCTGGCTGGCTGTTAATTGGCCAACCAGCATGAAATTGCGGTTGGAGCCTGATCGCAGGCAGCGGCTGGTTTCGCGGCCACTCCTGTGTTCCGGCCACTGCACCAGCCCGACGAGGGGAAAATTCTGCCCTTGTTTTCTGCCAGCCAACTAATCTTCTACCCATGCTAATATTTTACCCCCTACTTTTATTTGTCACAATAACATTTGATGTGACACTTTTATCAAATGCCTTCTGGAAATCTAAGTACAGTATGTTTGCAGGCTCCCCTTTATCCACAGCATGTGTTACCCCTTCAAAGAACTCCAATAAATTGATTAAACGTTACCTCCCTTTCACAAAACCATGCTGACTCTTCCTGATTACCTTGAGTTTTTCTAAGTGCTCAGCTATAACCTCTTTAATGATCAATTCTAACACCTTCCCAATTTTTGTGCTAAGTGCAGGCTAATCTAGCATTTCAGCTCAAAACCCAATCTTGGCCACCTCCACAGATTTTAAGCAACTGAACAAAGTCCCCTAGGTTCTTATTTCTCATTCATCAGTTCCACAGTGTGCTTGGTACTATTAACTTGATATTTGCAGTCCTTCAAGAGTGCACTTTGAGGAGCATGCTTATTAAACCTGAAAGGCGTGTCATATAGTTTTTTGATCTATAGTTCATTATCACTATGCCAATGATTCTGATTGCAGCAATGAACTAACAGTTCTGAATACTGGCCACTGGAATCATGCACCTAATAACATTATCTCCTCTCAAGGTGGCAGATGCAATGGTATAAAGCCATGGTTCATGAAACCAACACTAAAACTATGAAATCTGAGTGGAAGAGATTTTTATTGTGAATGTTGAACACTACACCACACCAAATTCAGATTCCTCCACTGGACTCACAACAACAACAATTATACGAACATAAATATGACAAACAAACTAGGAGCAGGAATAGGCCATTTGACCCCTTGAGCTTGCTCCACCATTCAATAAGATCATGGCTAATCTGACTGTAATCTCAACTGCACATTCCCACCTGCCCCGGATAAGCTTTCACCCCCCCTGGTCTATCAAGAAACAATCTATGTTTGCCTTAAAAATATTCAAAGACTCTGCTTCCGCTGCCTTTTGAGGAAGAGAGTTCCAAAGACTCACAACACCCTGAGAGAAAAAAATCTTCTCATCTCTGTCCTAAATGGGTGACCTCTTATTTTTTAATAGTGACCCCTTGTTCTAGATTCTTCCACAAGAGGAAACATCCTTCCCACATCCTCCCTGATAAGACCCCTCAGGATTGTATATGTTTCAATCAAATCACCTCTTACTCTTCCGAACTCCAGTGGATACAAGCCTAGTCTGTCCAACCTTTGCTCATAAGATAACTCACCCATTCCAAGTATTAGTCCAGTAAGCCTTCTCTTAATTGCTTCCAATGCAATTACATCCTTCCTAAATAAGGAGACCAATACTATATACAGTACTCCAGATGTGATCTTACCAATTCCCTGTATAACTGAAGCATAACCTTCCTACTTTTTTATTCAACTCCCCCTGCAATAAACAATCGCATTCTATTAGCTTTTCTAATTACTTGCTGTACCTGTGTACTAACATTTTGTGATTCAAGAGCTGGGATGCTCAAATCCTTCTGCATCTCAGAGCTCTGCAATCTCACACCATTTAGATAATATGCTTCTTTTTCATTTTTCTAGCAAAATGAACAATTTCACATTTGCCCACATTATACACCATTTGCTAGATCTTTCCCCAATTACTTTACGTATCCACATCCCTATGTCTTCTTCACAACATCCTTTCCTTCCTACCTTGTGTTATGTAGCACTTTTAATGTAATGGAATGTCCCAAGGATGAACACAGATATCTCAGGGGGATGTGGAGCTGGAGGAGATTGCAATGATTGGGAGGCACAAAGCCAGTGAGGTATTTGAAGATAGGGATGAGAATTTTAACATCACATTGCTCAACCGCTTGCCAATGTAGGTCAATGAACTCAAGGGTGATGAGAGCCATGCCAGAAGGAACTGTCAGGGTGAGAGACAGTAATGGTTTTATTGGGGACTAATGTAACACTTGAACTGTTATGAGGGTTCAGACTTGAATAGAATAAGTAATAATGCTGGCAACGATATTGGGTTATAAAATTTGTGAACTAATTTTATTGAATTATGTTTCAAAATCACAAGGATATGAATAGCACACTGACAGTTAATGAACAGATATGTAACATTGTACTGGATCCATCAATGGAAAACAAAATTTGCAAACTAATTTCATTCAGTTCAATTGTGTGCTCATTTTATAAATTCCCCACAGAAACTGGATCCCCCAATCCAGTTTGTGAATTACTTTTTAAACTTCAGGACAGCTAACCTCTTTCATCCAGCTCCCTGTCTTACTTTAAACTATGAGATCAAAAGTTGATACATCCAGTTGTCTGGATGATATCAACAAAGCTGAATGTCCACACAGTCCCCAGCCTTAACCTTCAATCTTTAACCTACAGTAACACTGGAACTTCCCCTCCAGCCCTCTGCTTTAACTCATCAGCAGGCTAAAAGGTTACATGTTCCGTGAGCAGTGCTCACAATATCCCAGTCCCTGTTCACACCTGGAGCACTGATCAGATGCACGGGCATCTTCTGACGTGTTGGCCTATGTCTGGCTATGCACCAAGGGCCAAAGGAAAGGTACACATTTTAAACGTGTGTTCTAAACCTCCCTGCATGGTCAACTCTGAGTGGTCATTGGAGATGTCACCCCTCAATGGACAGAGCCCCACTGAACTGCTTCAAAATGCCCTTTTTGACTGTTACAAGATCTTCAAAAATTCCATATGGTTGATCAGCATTGTTCAGGTGCATCTTTACACAGTTGCCAGGCCTCCCCATCCCTCTGATCCCCATGATAATCGAAGAGATCAGAAGAAATTTTGATATTTCTTTAATTAGAATCTTCCATTGAGTGCCTTGATAATCATAGGCTTGGTACCATTGTCATGCTTCCTGACCTTTATAATTACAGGCTTTTTGGTCATCATATTGCATGTATCATGCCTTAGGAATGCATTCCTGTTTAAGTGCTTGCTTGCTCAGGTGAATTGACCATTCCTATTTTTCACCCACTTTAACCTTGTGTTCCCACAAAAGCAAGCTCGCAAACTCAACAGTGGCCAACTTAATCCCATCATGTCTTACAGACATTCTCACAGCATAGCAGGCATAACTATAGTCATAATATGCAGCCAAAAATTAATCAGTTACATTATCAACTCAAGCTTTTCAGTTCCTATTACACTAGGGCTTCAAAGGTGGAGGTGAGGGTGCGGTTGAGTAAATTAATAGCTGCAGAGATGTATTATACAATATACCAAGGGCGGAATTTTCCCAGAATTGTACTAAGTGTGGTAGCGGGCGGGTAAAATGGAGTCTGACCCGTTGATGAAAATGGCTGTTTTTCACACCGTATCGTCCTGAGCTCATTATTTATTCACCCCCACAAAATATGCTGTTTCAATGGCGGGTGGGCTCTCATTCGACCGACTGCCATGACCCCGCTGTTGCAATATGCCAGCCGCCATATTTAAAAGGCAGCCACCAGCAAAGCGCTTGTTGCCACCAGCTCACCAGTGCTGCCTGGGAGACATGGCCAGCAAAGGCAAAAAGACTGCAGCCCCCCACTTCAACGATGGGTCCCTCGAGCGACTGCTGGATGCCGTGGAGGCCCGTCGGGATTTGACCTACCCCCGCTCTGGCCGCAGGATGGGGAGCTAAGTCACCAAACCGGCTTGGGAGGCAGTGGCAGTGGTGGTCAGCACAAACGCCATGCAGAGGAGGTCAACCACTCCGTGCTGCAAAAGAATGAATGATCTCCTCCGTTCTCCCAGAGTAAGTCACTCTTCTCATCACTCCCAACTCACACTGTCACAAACCCATCACTCATCAACAGGGCCTTCACTCACTGCCAGTGCAAGGGACATCACCATTCACTCTTTCACACACACCATGACTGTCCTCTTCCCGTCCATGGGACCACTCACCACCCACACAGGCCAGGCACACTTATCATCTGGCCTGGCAGGTGTCCTGATACACTTTCCCCATCTCTATCCATGCAGGACAAACTGGCTTACAACAGGAGGGAAAGGTCGCAGACAGGTAGAGGGATGCTGACGATCAAAGCTCTGACAGAATTTGAAAACGGAGCCATCCAGCTGGCCGGCAATGACCGGGACTGGTCCTGTGAGGTCGGCGGTGCTTTGCCAAGTGAGGATCCAGCAGTGCAACATCCATCAGACAGCCATGCTGTGAGTGATGTGTCCTCTTTCAGAAGCCACTGCCATGCACTAATTATGTGTCCTTACTTTCACAGGCACATCTGCCAAGCAGCTGACAGGGTCCATGACCCAGGGTCTCGAATCAAGCTCCAAAGAACTTCTGAAGAGGAATCTGAAGGCACTCTCCCTGAAGTTCTGTCACAGCGCTCACCCACACCCTTCACCAGTGCAAAGACACACACCTCGGTGGGACCTAGCTTTAGAGTAACCTCAGGATCACAACTTGGTGAGCACATCGCACTTTCTGATCAACAGCAGGTGGAGGCAGAGACTTCCCAGGTTACCGGCACTCAGAGGGCTGCTCGAGGCCAGAATGTTGCCGAATCTGAGTCACATGATGAACTTCTGGTCATGTCACAGTTGCTGGAGCTGCAAAGGCAAGCTAGGGAACAACAGGAAGGGATGGCCACTGCACTCCTCAGTACGATGGAGGAGTCCAGGAGTCCATCCGTCTTCAGGCTGAGGTGATAGTGCCGGCATTGCAACGCACCAAAGTCAACACTGGCAGGATGGCGGCCGCCATGGAGACCTTGGTCCAGGACATCACTCCTTCACTGCTGCGTGGGATCAACCCCATCACTGATGCCACAGTTGACCTCCAACAGTGTGCATGCAAGAGGGGTGCTGGGTAGCTAGATCTCACTCCAGCTACTCCTTCCGCTTATGGAGTCAGCCAGGGGCCCTCAGGAACCTATAGGGAGCAGGATCAGCAGGTGCACACTCCGGGGCCATCCACCCAGGTGACTCTGGGAGTAACCAGCCCATCCGAATCCCATCTTCCTGTGACCTCCGCAGATCCAGCTTCACAGGCCGAGGTGGGTGCTGCTGCCACACAGCAGGATCCCGAAAGCAGGCTGGGGCCCACCAAGTCTCGGCCCTCCAGAAGACGTCCGCTAAAGTCATCACAGACAGGGCGTCACAGTCAGCAGGCTGTCTCTGCCTCCGCTGTGGATGTCTGGGGAGCACCGAGATGTAGCAGCAGGGTTAGGAAAGTTAGGTAAAAGTATTTTCACAGCCTGGGCATGGATGTTGATCACTTGTACATACTGTTCACTATCATAAATAAACTCCAAGAATGTCTCCCTGCCTGTGGCTCCTTGTCCTGATGAGCGGTGTTTGTGTCACTCAGATGTGAAACCTTTCTGCACAAGATAAAAGGCAGGTGTCTCAGCCCAGGGCCTCTTCCCTGTGCTTTGTGCGGCCTTGAGAACACAGTGATGGTCCAGCCTCGCACATTACTGATGCCTATACCTCGGCAGTGCTGCCCATTGCTGCCAGAATGTAGTAGGTAGGCAATGTAGTATGAGTTCTCTCATACCCTCTGTGTACTCAGCACCTTTAAGGTGGGGCTGGCCCCCATAACACCAGCATCTGCGACCAGTGATGCTGTGCACCTGCTCCTGAAGGGCTGAGGTGCTGAAGGCAGACACAGCATCAGATGCATCTAAAGTTTTATGGCTGTGTCTCTGAGATGGGCCTGAACATGGAGCACAAGTAAGCTGCCCTCGGACAGACAGGAGTCAGACATTATCAGAGGCTATGTGAAAATCTATGGAGTGTCCTCACTGCATGTTGTCATCATCCTCCTGCGATCGAGCGAGTATTAGGGCCTCCACTGCATCTCCGTGACAGGAGCATTTTCTCAGAGGGTATTGGCGCTGCGATAAGCCAGACTGGAGTCAAACATTCACAACTGCGATGTGAGGATCTATGGGGCTACCTCGCTGTATGTTGTCATCACGCTCCACAAATCTGGCAACTATGAGGGACTTCCGAGCACGCCTGCCTCAGTGTGAGAGCTTCATCCCCATCATCGCCACCACCGAGAAACCCCTCACCCTCATCCCTGTTGGTGTCCTCCTCATCAGAGGAGATGTGCAACTCCTCCATCTCCTCCTCAGCCATCTCATCTCCCCGTTGGAGTGCCAGGTTGCAAAGCCTGCAGCAGACATCGATGATGCACGACACCCTCTGCAGGCTGTACTGCAGGGCTCCACCAGGCCAGTCCAGGCACCGGAATCGCATCTTCAGCATCCCGATGGTTTGCTCCACCAAGTTGGGAGCTACTGCATGAGCCTCATTATAGCATCGCTCTGCTGCAGTCTGAGGCTGCCGCATGGGCGGCATCAGCCAAAGTCTCTGCGGGTAGACCTTGTCCCCAAGGAGCCAACCCTGCAGCCTCTGTGGACCCTGGAAGACTGCAGGGATCTGCGAGCGACTCAGGATCTAGGTGTCATGCACACTCCCTGGAAACCGTGCACACACCTGCAGGATGCGTTTCTGGTGGTCGCATACCAGCTGCATGTTCAGTGAGTGGAACCCTTGCGGTTGATGTAGTACACTAAGTATAGCGACGGAGACCTGAGCACCACATGAGTGCAGTCAATCGAGCCCTGCACCTGTAGGAATCCCGAGATAAGGCGAATCCAATGTCCCTTGCATCCTGGCTGTCCCGGTCACGGGTGAAATGCACAAAATTGTGTGTCATGGAGAAGATGGCATCCGTGATCTCATGGGTGCATTTGTGGGTGGCAAATTGTGTCGAGCCCTGAATGGTCACTTTCACAGCCACTGGCAGTGGATGCCTTCCATGTCCCCTTGGCGTCAAGTAAGTGGCAGATGTGAGCCACTAGGTCCCGAGACATGCGCAGTCATCGAAAACATTGGTTCTCAGTCATTTGCAGGAATGGCAGGCGGCATCTATAGACCCTGGGTGTCTCTAGGTGCTGACCAGCCATGGCTCGCTGTCGCTCCTGGGCAGCATGCACGGGAGCCTCTGCTGCCCCTTCTTCATGAGGTTGCTGCTCCTGCCTTTCTACGGCCAGGAGCCTCAGTCACCCTCTCCTCTGTCTTCTACGGCCTCTGTGGGCCATCAGGTATACAGCTAGGTCACCAGGATCCATGATCCTAACGTTGTCCTCCTGCAGCATGTAAGAGAGAGATAGAAACGTGGTCATCATGGCTGTACTTAGCACCTTTCCTGGCCCTGTGTGACCGCCCCTTAATGCTTCCCACAGAGTACTGGTCACCCCTCGGGTGGCCATAGATGAGTGCGCTGCATGGCTGCCCTGTCAACCTGCGACATGTTGGACACTGGTCCAAACCGGGATGCTGAGATTGCAAGGGGCTGTGAGCACCTCCAGCAGTGACTGCTACATGGCCAGTGTTGGCGAGGAGATTGTACAATGTGTGCAGTCCAACTGCTCCACGATCCAGTAACATGGTGGCAGACTCGAAGTCTGTGCCGGGCGTGTGGTGGTGGTGGTGTCAGCAGGGTCGGGGGTAAGGTATGGTGGCGCTTTGGTGCCTCCACACTTCTTGAATGGACGGGTAGGCTAGGAGCCCAACCCCAGTCATATCACTGTGGCTGTGCCTGATCTGTCTCAGTTGCAGAGGCATAGTCAGTTTATACAGGTGTCCCTAATGCATGGCCACTTCCCTCGCTTACCCTGCCCCCCACCTCGATTGCCTGGATGCAGCACCAGGACAGCACTTGACCCCCCCACCGCCTCCACCGACAACAGTCACCCCCAGACACACCCCACTCTCAGCGGTCGCCTGCGGGGCCAGGCATCAGTTTCCCCCGACGCCCAGCGCCCCTGAGGCCTGTAAACAACAGGTGAGCTGTGGGGAATGTTGCTGCTCACTCACCTCAGTTCCCCCAAAGTGAAGGCCGCCAAGGGCACGTCGCCTGCTTGCTGTTGTGGAACACGTCGGCGTGCTTTCCCACCTACGTGGACGGAAATATTACAATTAGCTCCCCGCCGACCCATGATGGGAACCGCCGACGACTGTCGGCGGGTTGAGCAGACGATTGTGACCTGCCATCATGCCGTCATGAAGCAGGTCACGCCATATTTTCCCCACTTGCCACCTATCATGCCCACTGCCAGCAGGCTCGTAAAATTCCGCCCCTAGTAGCCCCTCCAGTCCCCAATCAGCAATGAGTTACCTGACCCAACTGGGCTAGGTAAAGGGACAATGCAACTTCCTTGAATATTCCTGGGGTTGTGTAGGAGAAATCACTGAGGATTCCTCCTCCTCATCACTGTCCATTAATTTCTACTAAGCGGGTACAGTCATGCACACTATTAGCTGGGTAACATTTGCCATCAAGGCACACACATGAATAATGGCTACTTGGGCAAGTACCAGTAACACACAAAGAGCTACATACACGTTGGGAGCCAACCTCTTCAGAACCTAAGGAGGGAACACACAGTAAAGCAAAACACTACTATAGCTTCCACTACTTTGTGGGGCCTTTTCATGGTCTGGTGAGAAAGCAAAATTGGGAATTTGTTCACCGGACACAAATCCCTAAGTGTATATATATTAGGAGTGTTGCTGTTTTTTTCAGTGCTTCTCAAACATTTTGGTTTTTTTTTTAAAACATAGATTTTCCTTCTGCATTTCTCTTTTTCTGCTCTGTTCCTCCTCTTATTTCCCAGAGACCTCCAGCTCCTCTTTTGTTCCTTGCTTCTCTTCCTCTTCACTTTTCTTAGCTCCACCCTCCTCCCCCTTTTCTTTCTGTTGTATTGCCTTCCCTCAGAGATTTTATGGCTGCGGTGACAGTTGGAGGCAGGGGTGGGATGGGAGGCAAGGGAAACATCAAGCAGAAGGACAGTCAGCGTTTATTAATGGGTGAAAGAGCGGGTGAAAAAGAGGACGCAGAGGCAGTCAGCAGCACCGAGAAGGCTGGGTGATAGGAGGACCCAGAGCTCGTCAGCAGCAACTAGAAGAGCAGGTGAAAGGGGACATGGAGGCAGTAACCAACACCTTAAAAGAGTAGCTTATCATCTGTCATAGGGAAATTGCTGGAATCTATTCCAGCAAGGAGGTTATAGTGGGACACTTAGAAAATCTTAATGCAATCAGGCAGAGTCAACATGTTTTGTGAAATCATATTGACTAATTTATTGGAGTTCTTTGAGCAAGTAACAAGCGACTTGGATAAAGGGGAACCTGTGGGTGGGATTTTCCATTTATGAGACTAAATGCAGTGGCAGGCGGTTTTGGTGGTGCCCACTCCACTGGCCAGGATGGCAGGAACTGGCACCCGATTCCGTGCTCGGGAGCTCATTAATTATGCACAGGCTAGTATCGGGTTGAAACACCTGGCAGGTCGAGAGCTGATTCGTTCGCCTGCCATCAGCTGGTGGGCACCACATTTAAATACCAGTCGAGCACATACATCTCACTCTCTCCCACCCACCTGTCCTCAGGACACATGTAGAGAGGTCTTCCAGCCAGAAGAAGAAGGCCAAAAGCCTCAAGAAGAAGGCAGCACCGTGCTTCACTCACCAGGCCCTCCAGACCTTGATCAGAGGAGTGTGGGCACACAGACATATCTTATATCCCAGGGATGGCTTCAGCAGAAGCACCTCTCAAGCCTGGGAGGGTGTCGCAGAGCAGCTGAGTTCAGCTGGCATCCGCGCCCAAAATGCCATCCAGTGCAGGAAGAGGATGAATGATCTCACCCGCTCTGCCAGGGTGAGTCATCCTTCAACTCCCTCCAATATCAAACTCTCATCATGGCATCATGCACTCAAACGGCTACTCTCTTCAGGGATTTCACACAACCATTAGCGGGGGACACATATCAACACTCATTCTCTCAGCGAGACTTTCACATCACCACCATCCCATCTACCATGTTGCTCACACTCCATCCTCTGGCTATTCTGGGGAGGGCTCACCACAAACAGGGGACATGCATCTCACCCAACCTCTGCTCCATCCCTTCTCATCACATGCCTTTCTTTCTTCTTCATTAGAGGCCAAGCTGGTGCACAACAGGAGTCACAGAGGTCTACAGCACAGAAAAAGGTCTTTCGGCCCATCAAGTCTGCGCCGGTCAAACAAGTACCTAACTATTCTACTCCCATTTTCCAGCACTAGGCACATAGCCTTGTATGCCATGGCATTGCATGTGCACATCCAAATACTGCTCACATGTTATGAGGGTTTCTGCCTCTATCACTCTTTCAGGCAGCGAGTTCCAGGCTCCCACCACCTTCTGGATGAAAAAAGTCTTCCTCACAATGAAGGATCAGAGACCGGGGAAGGGACAGTCGACATCATTGCCCTCGCTGAGCCCGAGGAGGCTGCAGCCAAGCTGGCTGCGGAGGACAGGAATTGCTCCTGTGGGGAAGGAGAGGTCGACCTCTCCTAGGAACCTAGTATGGTCACAGCTCCATCACTTCATCAAATCCTGACTTTCATATTGAGTCACATGCAGTCTTATATAGCTCATGCTCATTAGCTAAAACTCTATTTTCTAGGCAACAATAGATCAAGGCCCACAAGGCAGTCAAACACCAGTCTCAGCCCCCAAACCATGCCTAAAAAGGAAGTTCTGGGAGAACTGTCACAGCACTCACATGCATCCTCCACCAGTTCAGAGACACACACTTTGGTGGGGCACAGCTCTAGACTAGGTTCGGGCTCACTTTTTGGAGAACACCTCACTGAAACGTCCCAGCAGCAGTTGGAGGCAGGGACAGCCTAGGTCTCTGGCACTCACAGGGCTGCTGGAGACAAGCCACCCACTCAGTCCATGTCAGATGATGAGTCTCTGGAAGTGGCCACCAGGTCAATGCTGGAGATGCAGTGACAGGCAGCACAACATCAGGAAGATATTCGACAGTCACTCAGCAGACTAGAGCGATGATGGAGGAATCCATCCACCTTCTGTTTGATGTTGTGGCTCCAACATGCGAGTGCCTCGAGGTTACCATGGGAAGGCTGTTGACTGCCATGGAGACCTTGGTCCGTAAGGTCTTGCCAGATTTGCGTTCGGCCCTGTACTCCATGGCCACACACCCTGGTGGGGACCATCCTGTATCGTCCTCAGTGAAAACAGAGACAAAGTAATGAGGGGAATAGATAGAGTGGACAGGATAAAATTGTTTCCCTTGGTGGAGAATTCTAGAACCAGCAGACATAGATTCAAGATAAGTGGCAGAAGGTGTAGGGGGGACATGAGGATGAACTTTTTTACGCAGAGGATAGTGGGTGTCTGGAATTCGCTGCCCAAGTTGGTGGTAGAGGCACAAACTCTAAACTCTTTTAAAAAGTACCTGGATCTGCACCTTAAGTGCTGTAAGCTGCAGGGCTATGAGCCGGGTGCAGGAAGGAGGGATTAGAAAGGGCACCTGGGTGTCCTCGGGCTGGCATGGACAAGATGGGCCGAATGGCTTCCTTCTGTGCTGTAACTTTTCTATGGTTCTATGGTTCTAATCATTTAGCTTCTCTGCCATTTCTCTATTCCCCATCATGAACTTTCCTGACTCTGCCTGAAATGGATCCACATTTGTCTTAGCCAAACGCTTCCTTTTTACATAGCTATTTACAGCCTGTTTTTGTGTTTTTTGCTAGATTGCATTCATATTGTATTCTCCCTTTCTTCACCAGTTTCTTGGTCTTCCTTTGCTGTATTCTAAAAACCTCTCAATCTTCAGGTTTACTACTACTTCTAGCAACTTTATAAGTTTTTTCTTTCAATCTTATACAATCCTTAACTTCCTTTGTCAGACACTGTTCACTGACTTTTTTTGGGTTTTTGCACCTTGAAGTAGTGTATAGGTGCTGTAAGCTATGTAATAGTTCTTTGAAGACTATCCATTGCCCATGTACAGTCATACCTTTTAATGTGTTTTCCCAATCCACCTCAGCCATTTTGTCCCTCATGCCTTCATAATTTCCTTTATTCAACTTTAACACCCGTGCTTCAGAGTGAACTACCTCACTTTCAAACATAATGTAAAGCTCTATCATATTGTGGTCACTCATCTCTAAAGATTCTTTTACAACAAGATATTACTTAGCCCTTTTTCATTACATAATACTGGATCTAAAATAGCCTGCCCTCTAGTTGGCTCCTCAACATAATGCTCTTGAAAACCATCCCTAACACACTCCAGAAACTCACCTTCCACAGCATTAATGCTCAGTTGGTTTACCCAGGTTATATGCACATTGAAGTCACCCATGATTACTGTATTGCCATGCTACATGCTTATCTCATCTCCTGATTAATGCTGTGCCCCACATTACCACAACTGTTTGCTGGCCTATAAACAACTCCAACCAATGTCTGCTGCCCTTTGCTGTTTCTTAGCTTCACCCAAACAAATTCCACACATTGTTCTTCCGATCTGAGATCCTCCCATACAAATGCATTGATCCCATCGTTTATTATCAACACAACTCCATCTCCTTTCCCTTCTTGCCTGTCATAGAAACATACATAGAAAATAGGAACAGGAGTAGGCATTCAGCCCTTCGAGCCTGCTCCGCATTTCATTATGAACATGGCTGATCATCAAACTCAATAGACTGCTCCCACTTTCTCTCCATATCCTTTGAACCCTTTCGCCCCAAAAGCTATATTTAATTCCTTCTTGAAAACATACAATGTCTTGGCCTCAACTACTTTCTGTGGTAACAAATTCCACAGGCTCACCATTCTCTGGGTGAAGACATTTCTCCTCATCTCAGTCCTAAATGGTTTACCCCGTATCCTCAGACTGTGACCCCTGGTTCTGGACCACCCCACCATCGGGAGCATCCTTCCTGCATCTACCCTGTCTAGTCCTGTTAGAATTTTATACATTTCTATGAGATTCCTCCTCATTCTTCTGAACTCCAGCGTATATAATCCAGAGGGCTGTGGAAGCTCAGTCATTGAGAATGATTAAGGTAGAGATTGATAGATTTATGATTAACAATAACATAAAAGGTTATGAGGATAGTGTGGGTAAAAGGCATTGCAGCGTTCAATCAGCCATGACCGTATTGAAGGGTGGAGCAGGTTCGATTGGCTGCATGGCCTTCTTCTGTTCCTATGTTCCTATGTAGTGGTTGTGGGCTAGGAAAGTGCTGTCTAAGGAGGCTTGGTGAGTTCCTGTAGTTCATCTTGTAGATGGTACACACTGCTGCTACTGTGCGTCTGTGGTAGAGGGAGTGAATGTTTGTAGATGGGGTGCCAATCAAGCGGGTTGCTTTGTAATGGATGGCGTCAAGCTTCTTGAGAATTGTTGGAGCTGCATTCATCCAGGCAAGTGAAGAGTATTCCATCATCTTGTAGATGGCGGACAGGCTTTGGTAAGTCAGGAGGTGAGTTACACGCCGCAGAATTCTTAGCCTCCGACTTGCTCTTGTCGCTGTAGTAATTATATGGCTAGTCCAGTTCAGTTTCTGTTTAATGGTAACCCCACCAGGATGTTGATGGTGGGGGATTCAGTGATTGTAATTCCATTGAATGTCAAGGGGTGATGGTTAGGTTCTCTCTTGTTGGAGATGGTCATTGCCTGGCACTTGTGTGGTGCGAATGTTACTTGTCACTTGTCAGCCCAAGTCTGGATATTGTCCAGGACTTGCTGTATTTGGAGATAGACTGCTTCAGTATCTGTGGAGTCAGCTGATGACACGGCACTACCCTGACAAACTCCTTCCTCCATCTTCACTGCTTCCTCCCCCTGTTCTCCCTCCTCCCCCTGGACACCTTTGTCCCTCCAACTCCCTCCCCTCCACCTTCACCTACCTTCCCATTTGCACCATTCTGTGCTGTTACACCTTCCTCCTTCCGAACTCCCTCCCCCCCATCTTCAACCTTCCCTGACACATTTCCCCCCCTCTCCCATCTTCACTGCCCCTGACATCTTCACTGCCCCCCAACATCTTCGCACCTCCCCAATCTTCACTCCCTCCTCCCTAAGACCATATTCACCCGCTCTCACCTGAACCTTTCTCTTCCTCTTCCCCCACCCCCAACCCCTCCCCCACATCCTTACCAGTCCATAGTGAAGTGCATAAAGGTCCAAAGCAGGGCCAAAGCCTCAGCAAAATCGAAGCTGCTGCTTGGAGACCCCCCACCTTCCAAAAGCTGCCTCGCTGTAAAGCCATGTACATGAAGATCCACCCAGCACATGATGCTCCATGGGCCAGTGGCTGTGGGGCCCCAGATATCTGAGCAATCTGAGAAAGGCCCTAACAGTAAGTCCCAAATTATGCACGTCACACTTGACCAGACGTGTTCTGGGTTAGCGTGTTTTCTCACTGGCGTAACGGAGAATCTGACATGTTGGGGTGATTCCTGTCGGGCCTTCACTTACATCCCATTAGCGAGATGCAAGTCAGCTTCACGCCAGCCCCCAACAGGATTCCCGATCCATCATGGCAAGCAGAATTGGAAGATCCCACTGATAATTTGACCTGGCGTGAAAAAGGTTTTTGGGCCTCCCTTGGAATTCTGCCCCCCACCCGCCATTGATCCTACTGGCGGATGCATGGGAGATTTCCGACCAGTGTCTCTACTTTCTCACTTCGAGCTGGTAGCCCCAGACAAAGGACTTTGACTTTCAATGAGCTCCCCATTGCCCTCAGGACTGAACACTACACTGTCCCCCTTCCCAACACCAGCAATCCTCCCCCCAACTACTTTATGAGTCTCAGCGCGACCCGTCCCTCTTGTGCCACAGTAACATACCTCACCACTTCTGTCCTGTTCTGAAGTGTGCATGCATCCCCTCCCATGCATACATATTCTATCCCATCCACCCCCTTGTTTTTTTCAGTTGCCCTTGTTGAACTCCAGCTTTCCACCCCTCAGCCTCCTCTCTGCCTACCATCATTCCCCCTCTTCCTGCCCCTCTGCTTTCCATCATTCCTCCCCCCCACCCCCTAGCAATGCCTTTCTGTCCATTTGCACTCCATATGTTTCACCTCCCCCAACACCTTGAGCGCCTTCCTGCCTCTTTGCCTTCTACATGCCCATTATTCTTTCCCACATACCCAATGCCGTCCTCCCCCCCTCCAACTCCACAACCCCCCAACCGCGGTCGAAATGCTGGTCTTTATCTGAATGTTAAGCCCTCCCTGGATACCATTACACAACTGTGCGCTTCTGGACTAGACTGGCACCGACTGAGAGCAAACCAACTCTGCAGCCCCAGAAGTGTGGCATTCCACTGGCATTTCAACGAGATGGGAACAGCGCTGTGGCAGGTAGGCTATGAATGTTGCACTCACCTCAAACCTACGAGCGAAGTGAGGCCCGACTGCTGCACCCCACTCTTTTTCAAACGAGATTTCAGACTGATGTGATTTCCTGCTGGCAAGGTTGGAAGGCAACATGTGATTTTGGCGAGCAGCTAATTTAACGAGCATTCATGAGATGATAATGAATGCAAATGGCCACTAGTCAGCAGGATACCCGCCCTGCCATTGGGAGGATGGCAAACAATTTTTATGCTGGTGGGATTCTGATTTTTTGGCTTCTGCTACATTCTCCACTCCCGCCCACCACGAAACCTGCTGCAGGCAGGATGGGAAAATTCCACCCCATTTGTGTGAGGCAGAGTTGATGGATCAATGGTCTTTTCCTACCCATCCTTTTTGCAAACTCCTATGTCTTTTTCTGTTTATTTGTATAATAATAATTTAATTTAATTACTTCTGACATGCATTTATTGTCATTTGAAGTACTTTCAACTAAGCAGATAAGTCTTTATGTAGTGAAGGGTAACGTTCATGCATTCTGAAAGAAAGAGCTTGCAATGTAATGGCAAAAATGGAAAAGGAAAATGATTTGGCTGTGATTGTTGATCATTCACTGAATGTTACCAGTCAATGTTCAATATTTACCAACAAAGCGATTAAACACAATGTAGCAACTTGAGGTAATTTGCCAAAACTCAAAACAAATTAGTCTACATTTGTACAGATCACTGGCAAGGTCAAAGGGATATTGATGGTGTTCACAGGTTTGAAAATAACAAGGTTAACTCTAAGGTTATGAAGGACAGCAGAGAGGGTGTTGGAGAAAACAAGATTAAGGTTGTTTGAAATACAGAGGACGACCTGTTTAATTTGTAATATTGGGCGGAATTGTCCCAGAATTGCACCTACTGTGGTAGCGGGTGTGAAAAACAATGTTTTACCCGCCAGCCGCAATGGCGGATGTTCGCACCATATTGTCCCCTTCCTGGTGCGCCCCATTTCATTAAGAATACATTCATGGGAAACACGCCGGATCGCTGGTGGGCGGGCTCGGATTTGCCCACCATTCCCCGACCTCAGCACTTCCTCATTCCGGGCGCCATATTTAAAGTGCCCCAGAGCATAGCCTACTTCATGTCTAAGAGAAAGCAAAGAAGATAGCAGCCACCAAATTTAGTGACGCCTAACTCGGGCACCTGCTGGATGCAGTGGATGGCTGCCACAATGTCCTCTACCCCCAGGCTGGCCTCAGGAGGTTCACCAGAGTCACCAATCTAGCCTGGGAGTTAGTGGCAGCAGCGATCAGCGCCACTGGAGCAGAGAGGAGGAGAGCATTCAGTGCAGGAAGAGAAAGCATGCTCTCATCTGTTCCACCAGGGTAAGTCAACCACCTCAAACGTTTGCTGAACGTTCAGTGCTCAGCAAAGGACTTAGTTTCATACCCTTACGCCCTCATCTCAATGAATTTCGGGCTCGGCACGATGCTGAACTCTTCTTCCGCCGTCTTCGTCTCCGTGCTCACTTCTTTGGGCAGGAGTCCTCTCACCGTTCAACGGATCCTTTTACCCACCTCCAATATTCTCCCTCCACCTGGACCCCTCCTTCTGGATTCTTACCTTCTCTTGATCTTTTCATTGAGAACTGTCGGTGTGACATTAGTCGTCTCAATTTCTCTGCTCCTTTCACCCATTCTAATCTGTCTCTCTCTGAATTTACTGCACTCCGTTCTCTCAGGTCCAACTCCAACATTGTCATCAAACCCGCTGACAAGGGTGGTGCTGTTGTTGTCTGGCGCACTGACCTCTACCTCGCGGAGGCTGAGCGTCAACTCGCAGACACTTCCTCCTACCTCTCCCTGGACCATGACCCCACCACTGAACATCAAGCCATTGTTTCCAGGACTGTCACTGACCTCATCTCCTCTGGAGATCTTCCTTCCACAGCTTCCAACCTGATAGTCGCCCAACCTTGGACGGTCCGCTTCTACCTCCTACCCAAAATCCACAAACAGGACTGTCCCGGCAGACCGATCGTGTCAGCCTGTTCCTGCCCCACGGAACTCATTTCTCGTTATCTTGACTCCCTTCTCTCTCCCCTTGTCCAGTCCCTTCCCACCTACATCCGTGATTCCTCTGACACCTTACATCACATCAACAATTTCCAGTTCCCTGGTCGCAACCGCTTCCTCTTCACCATGGAAATCCAATCCCTCTACACCTCCATCCCCCACCAGGATTGTCTGAGGGCCCTTAGCTTCTTCCTTGAACAGAGGCCCGAACAATCCCCATCCACCACTACTCTCCTCCGTCTGGCTGAACTTGTTCTCACACTGAACAATTTCTCCTTTAACTCCTCTCACTTCCTCCAAATAAAAGGTGTGGCTATGGGTACCCGCATGGGCCCCAGCTATGCCTGTCTCTTTATGGGGTATGTGGAACATTCCTTGTTCCAGTCCTACTCCAGCCCCCTCCAACAACTCTTTCTCCGGTACATCGATAATTACTTCACTGCTGCTTCATGCTCTCGTCGGGACCTGGAAAAATTTATTAATTTTGCTTCCAACCTCCACCCCTCCATCATTTTCACATGGTCCATCTCTGACACTTCCCTTCCCTTCCTTGACATCTCTGTTTCAATTTCTGGTGATAGACTGTCCACCAATATCCATTACAAGCCTACCGACTCCCACAGCTACCTCGACTACAGCTCCTCACACTCCGCTTCCTGTAAGGACTCCATCCCATTCTCTCAGTTCCTTCGCCTCCGTCGCATCTGTTCTGATGATGCTACCTTCAAAAACAGTTCCTCTGACATGTCCTCCTTCTTCCTTAACCGAGGTTTTCCACCCACGGTCGTTGACAGGGCCCTCAACCGTGTCCGGCTCATCTCCCGCGCATCTGCCCTCATGCCTTCTCCTCCCTCCCAGAAACATGATAGGGACCCCCTTGTCCTCACTTATCACCCCACCAGCCTCCTCATTCAAAGGATCATCCTCTGCCATTTCCGCCAACTCCAGCATGATGCCACCACCAAACACATCTTCCCTTCACCCTCCCTGGCGGCATTCCGTAGGGATCGTTCCCTCCGGGACACCCTGGTCCACTCCTCCATCACCCCCTACTCCTCAACCCCCACCTACGGCACCTCCCCATGCCCACGCAAAAGATGCAACACCTGCCCCTTCACTTCCTCTCTCCTCACCGTCCAAGGGCCCAAACACTCCTTTCAAGTGAAGCAGCATTTCACTTGCATTTCCTCTAACTTAGTCTACTGCATTCGTTACTCCCAATGCGGTCTCCCCTACATTGGAGAGACCAAAGGTAAACTGGGCGACCGCTTTGCAGAACACCTGCGGTCTGTCCGCAAGAAAGACCAAAACCTCCCTGTCGCTTGCCATTTTAACACTCCACCCTGCTCTCTTGCCCACATGTCTGCCCTTGGCTTGCTGGATTGTTCCAGTGAAGCCTAACGCAAATTGGAGGAACAACACCTCATCTTCCGACTAGGCACTTGACAGCCTTCTGGACTGATTATTGAATTCAACAACTTTAGATCTTGAACTCCCTCCTCCATCCCCACCTGCTTTCCGTTTCTTCCCCCTCCCTTTTGTTTTTTCCAATATATTTATATAGATTTTTCTTTTCCCACCTATTTCCATTATTTTTAGATCTATACCTTTTATGCCCTGTCAGTCTTTCCACCCCACCCCCACTAGAGCTGTACCTTGAGTGTCCTGCCATCCATTCTTAATTAGCACATTCGTTTAGATAATATCACCACCTTCAACACCTCTTTGTTCCTTTGTCTGTGACATCTTTTGATTATCTGATCCTATCACTGCTTGCTTGTCCCTACAACCACCCCCCCCCAACTTCTCTCCCCCCACCCCCCCACCTTAAACCAGCTTATATTTCACCCCTCTCTTAATATTACTCAGTTCTATTGAAGGGTCATGAGGACTCGAAACGTCAACTCTTTTCTTCTCCGCCGATGCTGCCAGACCTGCTGAGTTTTTCCAGGTAATTCTGTTTTTGTTTAAGTCAACCACCTCATCACTCTCAACTCACACACTCACAAACCCATCACACATCCACAGGGATCTCACATCTCAAAGGACAACACCACTAACTCTCACACACACCGTCACATCACCATCAGTTTCATATCCTCTCGAGCTCACATCCTCATCCTGTCCATGGCTTCACTCACCACACAAACATTCCACACAGTGCCATGTGTCCTGCTCACACTCTCTCCATCTGTTCCCATGCAGGAGAAGCTGGCTCATAACAGCAGGGAGCGGTCCCAGATCAGGGGTGGTGTGGCCCACATTAGTCCCCTTACTCACTTTGAGGAGTGTGCCATCGCGCTGACTGTTGAGGATGTGGGCCGTGCCTACAGTGAGAGTGAGGTCAGCGGTGAACAAACACATGAGGATCCTGCACCACGCCATTTCTCTCGAAATGCAACTGTGAGTGCTCTCTCTCCTGCTTTTCACTGCGCTGACGTGCACTAATTATCTCTACTTTGGTTCACAGGGAGCTCTGTCAAGGGCCCGACACCCTCTGCCAGCCAATCCCTCAGCTCAGCCAAGAGGATTCCTCCTCCATTGAAGAGCTGGAAATATTCAGCCTGAAAGACCCATCACAGTGCTTACCTTTACCCTCCGCCAGCACAGAGATACACACCTCAGTGGGACCTGGATCTAGAACAGGCTTGAGTTCACAATCTGGTGGTCGCCACACGGACACATGGCCACAGCAGGAGGAGGCAGGTTCAGCCGACCTCCCTGGCACACGGAGAACTGATGGGGAAAAGCATCTGTGAGGTCTGAATCAGATGACCAGCCTCTGGATTCGGCCTTCCAATTCCTTTTGGAGAGTCAGCAGAAGGCGGGGAAACATCACACAGAGCTGATGGATGCCCTCAACAGAGTAGCACTTGAGTGAGAGGAGTGAGTCTGCATGCTTCTGGTGAAGTGGTGCCCACATGTGCACACATGGAGGTCTCCATGGGAAGGATGGCAGACACCATAGAGATCCTGGTTCAGCAGAACACGCAGACGCATGCAGACCTGCACTCCATTACATTAGCCATGGATGAGTTCCTGCAGTGGCAATGCAAGAGGGAAATGGAGCACCTCGCCAGGTGCTCCTTCTCCTCAAGGAGTCAGGCCGGGGCTCTCAGCCACCCGAAGGGAGGAGGAGCGGCAACTGGACAGCCCTGGATTATCCACTCAGGAATCTCAGAGGCTGTCTGCTCCCTCCTACTCCCCTTTGCCTGTAATACCCTCAGCCTCATTCTTTGTCACCACAGAGAGAGCAGCTGGCCCACAGGAGAACAGCCAAGCCACCCGGGGTCCTCAAGGCCTCTGCTCTCCAGAGGAATCATGTTGAAGTTATCAGAAGCAACAGGGCTAACCGTTCCACAGGCTGTCTCCACCCCTCCTGTGGATGTCAGGGCACCACCAAGAAGAAGTAGTAGGCATAGAAAAGTTAAGAAATTCTGATAACAAGTGGTTGCACAGGTGAACACATTTTGTCATTTTATAATCTGAAAATATATTCATTTTCACTGAAAAATGTATAATATTGTCTTTCTGCTTCATTGACAGGCTTCGTAAGTCCTCCCAATGCATCCTCCTCCACCCTGCCACTAACAGTTTAGCTGCATGCAGCCAGCTCACAAGTGATTCTGGAGGGAGAAGTGTGTTTGTGGCAGGGCCTGTCAGAACCTCATGCATGCACTCTCCCATGCATGTGGAGCCTTCAGCCATCACGCTCATCTAACTGTCCCGAGCATTTTCATTGATGCCTGCTGGGGTTCTCTTTCAGTTGTCCACATGAACTGACCTGCATCTCTACCCATCCACTGATCCTACCCCTATGCAGCACCAGTGCCTGTTCAACACAAGGCTCTGCTCAATTTTGATTTCGACAACCTTGGCCGTGGTCAAGGTTTGATCAGCGACTCCATCCTTTGCCCTCCCCCAGTCTACTTACATTTAAATAATATTCTGATTTTCTATTCTTCCTGCCAAAGTGGACACGCTCACATTTTCCCACTTTATACTCAATCTACCATCTGTGGCCTCACCAAGGTTCTATACAACTTCAACATGATCTCCCTACTTTTGTAACCAATGCCTCGATTGATAAAGGCAAATGTCCCATATGCCTTTTTCACCACCCCACTAACATGCCCCTCTGCCTTCAAAGAACTATGGACACACACGCCAAGGTCCCTTTGTTCCTCAGAACTTCCTAGTGTCATGCTCTTCATTGAATACTTCCTCATCAAATTACTCCTTCCAAAGTGTATCCACTCACACTTTTCATGGTTAAATTCCACCTGCTAATAACCTGTCTATTTGACCATCCCATCTATATCTTCCTGTAGCCCATGACACTCAACCTCACTGTTAACCACCCGGCCAATATTTGTGTCATCCGCAAACTTACTAATGCTATCCCTCACACAGTTATCTATGTCGTTTATATAAATGACAAATTATAGGGGACCCAGCACAGATCCCTGTGGTACGCCACTGGACATTGGCTTCCAGTCACTAAAGCATCCTTCTGTCATCGCCCTCTGTCTCCTACAACTAAGCCAATTTTGAATCCACCTCATCAAATTACCCTGTATCCCATGTGCCTTTGCCTTCTTTATAAGTCTCCCATGTGGGACCTTGTCAAAGGCTTTGCTGAAATCCATATAAACTACATCAACTGCACTACCCTCATCTACACACCTGGTCACCTCCTCAAAAAATTCAATCAACTTTGTTAGGCATGACCTCTCTCTGACAAAGCCATGCTGACTATCCCTGATCAAACCTTGCCTCTCCAAGTGGAGATAGATACTCTCCCTCAAAATTTTCTCCAATCGTTGCCTTACCACTGACATGAGACTCACTGGCCTGTAGTTCCCTGGCATATCTCTACAACCCTTCTTAAATAGCGGAACCACAATATCTGTTCTCCAGTCCTCTGGCACCTCCCCCATGGCCAGAGAAGAATTAAAAATTTGGGTCAGAGCCCCTGCGATCTCCTCCCTTGCCTCCCTCAGCAGTCTGGGACACAAATCTTCCGGACCTGGAGATTTGTCCACTTGTAAGCCTGCCAACACCTCCAATACCTTGTTAATCCCTCAATCAATTTGCTCAAGAACCTCGCAGTCTCTCTCCCCGAGCTCGGTACCTTCATCCTCATTCTCTTGGGTGAAGATGGATGTGAAGTATTTGTTCAACACTCTAGCGATGTCCTCTGGCTCCACCCATAGATTGCTCCCTTGGTCCCTAATGGGCCCTACTTTCTACCTGGTTATCCTCTTCCCATTGATATACTTATAGAATATCTTGGGATTTTCCCTACTTTTACGAGCCAGAGCTTTCTCATATCCCCTCTTTGCTCTCCTAATTGCTGTCTTAAGCTCCACCCTGCACTTTCTATACTCCATTAATGCTTCCACTGATTTGCTTTCCTTGTACCTGCTAAAAGCCTCTCTTTTCCTTCTCATCGTATCCTGAATATCTCTGGTCATCCATGGTTCTCCGGGCTTGTTACTCCTTCCTATCACCCTAGAGGGAACATGTTGAGCCTGTACCCTCCCTATTTCCTTTTTGAACACCCCCCACTGCTCCTCTGTAGATTTCCCCACAATTAGCTGTTCCCAGTCTACCTTGGCCAGATCCTGCCTTATTTTACTAAAATCCACTCTCCCCCAGTCCAAAATATTTTTTTTTGCAACTTGTCTATTTCTTTGTCCATAACCAACCTAAATTGTACCATGTTGTGGTCGCTATCGCTAAATTGCTCCCCCACCACCATCTCAGCTTCATTCCCCAGAATTAGGTCTAGCACTGCGCTGTCCCTTGTTGGACCCTCTACATATTGACCTAAAAAGTTCTCCTGTACGCATTTCAAGAAATCCACTCCATCCAAGCCCTTGACACTATGTCTATCCCAATTAATGTTGGGAAAGTTGAAATCACTTAACATAATTACCCTAAGATAAAAGCAAAAAAACTGCGGATGCTGGAAATCCAAAACAAATAAAAAATAAAAATAAACACAATAAATAAATAAATAAATACAAATAAAAAAATACCTGGAAAAACTCAGCAGGTCTGGCAGCATCTGCGGAGAGGAACACAGTTAACGTTTCGAGTCCATATGACTCTTCAACAGAACTGTTGAAGAGTCATACGGACTCGAAACATTAACTGTGTTCCTCTCCGCAGATGCTGCCAGACCTGCTGAGTTTTTCCAGGTATTTTTATTTTTGTTTTTAATATAATTACTCTATTGTTATTGTTTTAACACACCTCTGCAAATTATGCACATATTTGCTCCTCAATTTCCCACTGACTATCTGGGGGTCTGTAATAAACACCTAACAATGTGACTGCCCCTGTTTTATTCCTAAGCTCTACCCACAAAGCTTCATTCGATGCCCCATCCAAGATATCTTCTCTCCTTACTGCAGTAACTGACTCCTTAACTAATAATGCAATGCCTCCTCCTCTTTTACCCCCTCCCCCGTCTCGTCTGAAGGTTCTATATCCCGGAATGTTGAGCTGCCAATCCTGCACCTCCCTCAACCACGTCCCAGTGATGGCTACTATATCCCAATTCCACGTGTCAATCCTCACCCTTAACTCATCCGTTTTACTTGTAATACTCCTGGCATTAAAGTAGAGGCCATCCAGCCTTGCCTTACTCCCTTGAAACTTAATGCAGCTGTCCTCCCTCTGACCTGATTATTTTACTGTATTATGATTTGCCCCATTCTGTGTCCCCTCCCCATGCCGAATTAGTTTAAACTCCTCCCAACAGCACTAGCAAACACGCCCTCAAGAATGTTAGCCCCGCTCTGGTTCAGATGTCGACCGTCCTGCTTGTACAGGTCCCACCTTCCCTAGAAATGATCCCAGTGATCCAGGAATCTAAAACCCTCCCTCCTGCACCAACTCTGAAGCCACATATTCATCTGCCCTATTCTCCTATTTCTGTGCTAGCCAGCACGTGGCACTGGGAGTAATCCAGAGATTACAACCTGAGAGGTCTGCTTCTTATTCTACTGCCTAACTCCCTGAATTCTTGATGCAAGACCTCATCCCTCTTTCTACCTATATCATTGGTACCAACATGTATCATGACCTCTGCCTTATCACCCTCCCCCTTCAGGATGCCCTGCAGCCATTCAGTGACATCCCGGACCCTGGCACCAGGGAGACAATACACCATCCTGGAGTCACATTGACCGCCACAGTAGCGCTTATCTGTTCCCCTAACTATAGAATCCCCTATTACTATTGCCCTTCCTCTCTTCCTCCCCTCCTGTACAAACAGGCTGCTTGTGGTGCCAGAAGCTTGGCTCTGTCCGCACTCCCTGGAGGAACCAGCGCCCTCATCTGCCTCCAAAACTGAATACCGATTTGCGAGCGGGACCCCAGGGGACTCCTGAACTACCTGCCTGTTTCTCTTGGACTGCCTGGTGGTCGCCCATTCCCTTCCTTCCTCAAGTCCCTTCATCTGCGGTGTGACCGCCTCTCTAAACGTGCTATCCAATGAGGCTCTCCGACTCGCAGTGTCCCCAGCTGCCGTTCCAGCTCTGAAACCTGAGCTTCCAGGAGCTGCAGCTGGACACACTTCCTGCACACATGCTGGTCCTGGGCACTGGAAATGTTCCCGGCTTCCCACATAGAGCACACCACGGCTTTGAATTCTCCTGCCATGACTTATCCCTTTAAATTAAACTTTTTAAATCAATTACTCTAGGGCTCTTCTTTCCTGATCCTCGTTACTATAGAGTATACAGACTATAAACAACAAAAAGACCTTAAAGTATAAGCGATTAAAGTAATAAATAATTACCCGACCTTACCCACTACTTACCAATCATTCCTTTCCCTTGCAGCCTCTACTGCTGCAGCAGGGCAAGACCACTTTCTGAAGATTTAAGAATTTGGATAGCAAGGAAAAAGTGCAAAGAGCACCTCTTCCCCATGCACTGAATTCCCACTGTGTACCAATTTTCCAATACCCACACTCACTCTGGCTATGTCTCACTCACAATGAGCTCTCTCCCCTGTTCATGTGCAAGGACACTGTTGTGTGCTTCTAAATAGTCCCTTTCTATTCACAACTTACCATGTCCTCTTCACAACTTACTTTCCTACCAATCTTTGTCTCATCAACAAATTTAGCTACCATACACTTGGTCCCTTCATTAATATAGATTGTAAATAGTTGAAGCCCCAGCACTGATCCCTGTGACGCTCTATTAGTTACAGTTTGCCAAACCGAAAATGACCTATTTACCTTGACTCTCTGCTCCCTGTTAGCTAATCAACCCTCTGCTCATGTAATATGTTACCCCCCATACCATAAGCTCTTACCTTGTGTAGTAACCTTTCATGTGGCACTTTATTAAATACCTTTTGGAAATCCAAACACACCACATCTACTTGTTCCTGATCACCCTACCAGCTCATTACTTTCGCAAAGAGCTCTAATAAATGAATTAAACATGATTTCCCTTGCACAAAACCATGTTGACTTTGACTGATTGCATTATGAGTTTCTAAATGTCCTGCTATTATCTCCTTAATAATGGATTCTACCACTTTACCTATGGCAGATGTTAGGTTAACTGGCTTAGTTATCTGCTTTTGGTCTCCCCCCTTTCTTGAATAGAGTTCAGATCATTGCATTCAGCCTAATCACTGAGACACAAAGGAGACATTCAAGAAATGCAGAGAGGAAAGCCACAAGGCTGGTCCATAGGTCAGAGAATTGGATTATGCTGAAAGTCTGAAGGACCTTGGGATTTAAAACAGCTGGAATGAGTTGAATGCTCTTCCTCACTTGGGTCTATCTTAACAATATGTCATTGGCATTACAAATGAAGTAGATAGGGGTCATAAGGTGTTTGCAGCTTGGATCTTATTGTATTTTGTAGAATTAAAAATTTCACAGCACTGATTTTTTATAAAACCACATGTTCCGTCAATTGGAGAAGTTCAGTAGAATTGTTGCAAATTATGAAAAATAGGTCTAAGTATAACCTTAATCATTTTGTTCATAAAGCAGGTTCATGCCATAGAATCTCTACAAAATATTTACTAGACAGTATGCTGCAATGATAAATGTTTATTAATTTCTTGTGTGAAGTACTACATGCCATTTCTAAACAAATCATGTGCAATATTGGAAGATAAATTAGCCTGATTTACAAACTCTGACCTTTAATGAACTTTATTGACATTAAAGGTGGAAATCAAATGACAGGAAAGCTTCCTTGATGTGTGCTTGCTGCTCTAAGATAAGCGTAATCTTTTGTTAATTTGACCTACTTGGCCTATTTTTAATTAGCTTAAATTAATTAAATTGTAAATCATTTCATTGAATTGTTTTTTTTAATTTTGAAAACTTTGTTGTACTATGCCCATGCTAATAAGCTTTACACGTGACAAAGCTCAGACTGGAATACTTATTCCATCATTTCTTTGCTGAAAATCAGGTTAAAATATTTAAGTTATTATTTAATATAAAAGTTTAATAGTAAAGCTTATTTGAAGTATTGTTCTATTGCTTTTAATTTATTCCTGAAGTACAAGTAGATTTAGTTATTGTAAAAAATTGACTTTTTGTCAAGGACAAACGAATAAACTAAATCAACAAAAATAATATTTTAAGTTAATTTTGCACTGGCTTTATTCACTTGAAGAGCAACCAGTAAAAAAGAATGATTAGACACTGCAAATTAACAAAAAAGAGAAAGCTGATAAAGAAGCAAGAATGCAAATTGAAAGAGAAAACAGAAAATCAGACAATAACAAAACAAAGAGTAAAGATTCCAATGGCACTGTGACAAAAGAATTTTCCAGCAGCCATTTTGTCTCTACCATGACCCCGCTCCAAATCCTCATTACCATATTAGGGAAGGGACCAAAAACATTGGTGGAACAACAGCAGCATAAATCTAGTGGAGTTGAAAGAATTTCAGAGTGGCACCTGGCTGCTGCAAGCCTGAAAGGCTGGTTAGGATCAACAGAATCCACTTTATTCTTAGTGGAATTTTCCTCTCCATCCTAATTTACTGTGTTGTGGAACACTTGAAACCAACACTCAACACATGGTCTTGCGTTCAAACGTCAAGCAGACTTTATTTTTTAACACCGGTGGGGAGACAATCTCCACTGGTAAACCAGGAGAACTCTCCAATAATACTGAGTTTCAAACAGTTTATATACTATTATAATTGTGGCACCTACAACAGAACTGATACCATTAAGAAGGACTGGAACTTAGGACATCACAGCAATGACACAGGATAACCACCATCATGTAATCTACTTAAGAAATGGAGAAGGCAATTGTCACAACCAAATGGCTCTAGACAACATCCATTCATCCCTGTCACTGAAGGAGAGAAATCTTTTACTTAAAGATCAATTTTGGAACCAGGGACAGCTCATCTTGGTAGGATCCATTGTTTTTGGTTGTGGAAATAACATCAGCTCTGAGCAGGTCTGTCCAGAACAAACTTGCTGGATCAAAGTGGGTGCTAAGCACCAATCATCCAGCAAGATGTCCTCAGGAGATGTGTTTGTGATATTGTTTACTGAAACAAATCATGTGACTCACATGTCTGCAGTAAAGTTGCCTTTGCACCTAATAAACTTAGCATTCAAGACTAATTTTAACCCCATAATTGCTGTACGGCTCGAAAGCCCCACTTCAGGCCCCACTTTTGGTACTTGGCTACCCTGAGTAAACCAACCTAATCCTATGATGTCCCGGGTCCTCTGCCCCGTTGTGGTGATCAGGCACACGGTTTGGAGGATTCGGAATGTACCCTATATCTTAAAATATTCCTGGATGCTAGTTCTTAAACAACAAGGTTCGCTGTTCCTTGAGCAAAGCCTTTGCTTTTTCCTTTCCCCGTTTCTTCCTACATGCTGCAATTCCCCAACCTATAGCTAACAGTAACTGTAACACTACCAAGACATGGGAGATAATTCGGATCCAAGGGTGGGTTTCAATACATACTCCCCGGTTCCACAGTTGCTCCCACCCAAGTTCTGGCCCTTAGATCCTTTTCTATATCTTTCTTCAAAATTGTTAGGCTCTGTTTCAAAAAACGGTATCATTGCACTACTCTGCCTCAAGTCTCCTTAATTTCTTGTGAGTGTTCAGGTAAGTGGGGAATAGGCGCCTCCACGGGGTCTTCATATTTTTCCAGGTCCTCGCCTATCTGACCTCTAACATTTTAGTAACCAGCTCCCTCGATTTTATATACACTAGTATGTCCAATAGTAACAGGACCCGGGGTTTAAAGCAGAAATTTGGCATTGTGATATTACATGTAAGGTCTCCGTATTGATATTCGACATCGGTGATAGTGACGCAGTACCCCCCCTTAGCCTCTGTACCCTGAGCGGTTATAGCGATGATCGGTGTGGGATACTTCCAACATACATCCCTCTGTCCTTTTATAGCTACACTCATCCTTTGTGCCCTGGCCTGCGGGGTGTTGGCATATGGTTAAGATACGTTTCCGGTGACACCCGCTCAGGGGCATTCCCCTAATCATACCATTCTCCTTAATGGCACAAATGCCCGTTGGGTAATACCTAAAATAGGTTTCCCCTCGGATCAGGCCAATGTTTTCCACTTAGTAGAGAGGTTGAGTATCTGATTCAACCACAGGGATAATGAGTACCACCCCCACCATCGGGGAAGTACTTGCTATGCAGCCTTGGGCCACTGGGTAGACCCTGGTCATACCTTTGAAAATGCAAACATTCACCAAACACGGTTGCTATGCGAGGTCGTGGAGATAGGAACTGTTGCTTCAATTGGGCACCTCGCCTTCTTGGGTCTGAGCCAGGTTGTGTCTTAGTTGTCCTACTACCCACTGGCCATAAGTGTGACATAGGTCTCTCATTCTCCCGCCTCAGCCTGTTCCAGATTTCTGTCATTCAGTCGGTCAATAATCTCAGTATGGCTTTCTATTACCCTTATCCCCCTTAACGCGTCTGTAACTGTCAGGGTGCCTAACTGTACTCCTGTCTGGGCAGCTTGATTTCCTCTCTCCATTAACCCCTGTAGTGCCCCCTTTAGCCATTCCACACTAGACTGAACAGCTTGTATGTCTAACATGTTCACAAAGGACATTCCCATATTTACTCCTGTCAAAACATCATTGATTAAACCTCTCCTTGCCCTGCGGTGGAATGCAGCAGGCCCTCTAAACCTAGTTGCACCCATGGCATTGGCTGCCTTATTGATTATATCCTTTGTTAGCCTTTCATACAATTTCTTAATGTCATCAAATTCACCACACTACCTAGGCCACCATAACATTGTTAGGTTCAGCAATACCGGTACAATTTCATGTTTTACATTGTCATACAGTTGCCCATTGTCCGTAAATAACACCAGTTTGTTTAGTGGGCCCTGTAACCCTGTTCTGGGCACTGTAACGGTGCTGTCCTCGTTGTTGATGTATTCGTTGGTACAATCATGGTTGACGATGTGGGTGCCCTCGTTGTTGTCGGGAGAGTTGTTGTAACACGGTATACAACAGTCGATCTTACAACCCCATTCTCGCAGCCCAAGACATTTCCTCCCACTACGTGCTGCTTTCATGCGCATCTCATCATACTGGTAGCATTGGTCATTTTACACGGCCCACATGGTGTTGGACTCAAGCTTACCCACGCACCATTATGCATATAACACACTTTCTCCTGTTTTTCACACTCGTAACTGGTTGACAAGGTGAAACCTGTTTTGGAGTCACCTATGGGGGATCTCAATCTGCATTCCATTTCTTCCTGTTCTATTTCGCTTGTTGTGAGAATCGTTCCAATGGTCAGACTCGGCAAAATGAATGCTTTCATGGTGGCCATACTGTTTGGGGATAAGCACAACTCTGGCCGTCATCAATCGATTAGTCAGTTCTGTAAACAAAATCAGTTAAACTGTATTCGGTAAAGAGCTGATGCACACATGATAGGCTACACAGCTTCTTCTTTAGTTGTGCTGGGTCCACACGGTTCCTTGGTCCTGTGGATCAGCAAAACATTTTAGTTGTGATCAATGTTTCCATCTCCCTTTCCCTTTCATATACACAAGCGCATGTATCGCTGGCCATCATCACCTCGTAAAGGCCTATCCATCTAGGGGTGAACCCTATCCTTTCGGGGGCCACCCGTACATATACCCTCTCCCCTACCTTGGGCATTGGTTCATTATTGCCCTTATCCTTCCTTTCCTGATCTTGGATGTCTTGTTGTGCTCTCACCTCCTGCCTGAACTCATGTAGTTGGTTGTCTGATTGTCATTCATTGTTCCTAATATGGTCCCTTTCTGGTTCTAGTTCCTCGCTACCAGTCAATATTCCTTCCGGTAGTCGCATAGCACATCCCGTCATTAGCCATTAGCTCAAATGGGGTCAGTCCAGTTGTCCGGTTGGGTGTTGTGCTTAGGCGCATGAGTATACAGGGGAGGACATTGACCCATCCTTGTCCTGTTTCTGCAATAGCTTTTGCCAGAGCGGTTTTTAAAGTTCTATTCATTTGCTCGACCATACCTGAGCTTTGTGGGTGATATGGGACATGGAATCTCTGTCAGACTCCTAACAATTTACAGGCTTCCTTCATAACCTTCCCTGTAAAGTGAGCATCTTGGTCTGAGTCTATCTGTAAGGGAACTCCCCAGCGGGGAATTATTTCCTATGCCAGTACCTGGGCTACCGTCCTGTCGCTACAGTCTCGGGCGGGAAATGCTTCTACCCACCTGGTACATTGATTGATTACTACTGAGCAGTATTCCTGGCCTCTATTATTAGGCAAGGGACTGGTAAAATCTATTTGCAGATTTTCCCATGGGCCTTTAGGTCTTGGCTGGTGGACCATTTTAACTTTGATTGGCTTTCCAGGGTTGTACCGTCTGCATGTTAGCGCTGATAGTGTTTGGACACATCTCTCCCCATTCTATTCCAATGCCAATCCTTTGTTAGCCTATCATACATTGCCTGGTGCCCACTGTGGTCAGGGCCGCGATAGATTTCTAGTAGGTTTGTTTGGATATGATCTGGGGCTATTACCCGTGAATAGTTCCTCCATACCCCATCTTCTCCTCTAAGTGCTCCTTTCTTAGCCCATCGTTCTTGCTCCTCCACACAAGCTTCATCCTGTATCTTTGTAATATTCATTTCACATGGTCCCACTGCTGCAGCGGCAACTAGGGCTGGTGTTTCTTATCAGCCGCTTGTCTGGCTGCCTCTTCCACTAACATATTTCCTCTCTGTTCCTCAGTTTCCACCTCTCGATGGGTTCTTACTTTAATCACAGCTGCCTGTGTCAGCCCTTGTGCTGCCTCCACCCTGTCACCACATTCTCGTGCTTTATGTGTCGTCCTCCTGAGGTGATGTCCTCTCCTACTCCAAGCTATCATGTAATCATGTACCACCCCAAAAGCATATCGACTATCTGTATAGATGTTAACCCTTTTCCCTTTTGCCAGTTTCAAGGCTTCTGTAAGGGCAGTCAGCTCGGCCACCTGGGCTGAGACACTTACTATCAGTATATCATCTAGATATTGTAGTCGTGCACTTTGGTACTTTGCCAAATCCAGTCCTTCCAGGGCTTGACTCATGACATGGTGGAATATATTAGCTCTGTTACTGAATCCCTGTGGGACTCTGGTCCAAGTGTATTGCTTCTTATCCACCGTGAATGCAAATTTTTCTTGTGACTCGCCATCCAGC
Organism: Cetorhinus maximus; assembly: GCF_964194155.1. NCBI lineage: Eukaryota > Metazoa > Chordata > Chondrichthyes > Lamniformes > Cetorhinidae > Cetorhinus > Cetorhinus maximus. Next base: position 195,089,735 of record NC_135879.1, read on the forward strand.
GGTGTGGACCAGAACCCATTGGCAATGTCCAAGACTGTGAACACTCTGTGTTCGGGTTTTAATCCATTAAATATCATGGAGCGACTCGCCACTATGGGGCGTTCTCCTGGGGTTACTTTACTAAGGGCAGTATAGTCGACCGTCAGTCGGTGTGATCTGTCCAGTTTCTTTACAGGCCATATAGGGGAATTAGTGGTCCATATGGTTTCTCTCAACACCCCTTGCTCTACTAGATCTGTCACTATATTCTGCAAAGTTTCCTTTGCCTCTGGTTTTATTGGGTATTGTCTTTGGGCTTGGTATTCTGGCCCTGGTATCTTAATCGCTTCTGTCCTTACCAGTCCGCAGTTTCGTTTAGATTCTGCCCGAACCCCTTCTATCACCTCACACAGTGGTCCCCACTTGCCGTCCTTGCTCCAATCCTGGCAAAGGGGTTTTGCACTGGATACTTGTGCCATGTATTGGGCGGCTGGACTTTGGGTCTTTTCCCCTAGGTCGCTCCATATTACTCTCTTGTCTTTAAAATCTATTAATAAGTTTAGTTCCGTCAGTATATCTGTTCCTAAGATTGTCCCTTCAGGGTCCTCACATACCCACAATTGTACCGAGAGGATTATACCCCCTATCTCCAATAATTATGTCTCACTTTTATAAGCCCTAACATGTTTTCCCCCTACTCTGTATTAATACTGAATGTTTGGTGAGAGGATGTTTCAAATTTGTTATGGACACCGAGGCCCCTGTATCTATTAGCACCTCGCACTGCCGGCCCCCAAACAGCGCTGCTAACTATACTCGGGGTCTTGGTCCTCTCTGGGGGCTGCTGCTACCTATTGTTTCTGACTCAGGGTTTTGATTATTTCGATCAGTTGGTTTTTGATCATGTCCTCCAAACTGGATGCTTGTCCATTTGGAGGGATTGATTGTTGTTTGGGGCCCTGTCCTGCTCTGCCCCCCCAGCCGACCAACAGTCCTGTGCCCCATGGCCGGGCTTGTTATAGTTCCTACACTTTCTCCTATTGTCTTTTTTTGGCATATGGCACTCATTGCACTTATGTCCTGGACAGTTGCAATGATGGCAAACCTCATCTGTTCCTGGAAAAACTCAGCATGTCTGGCTTCTCCACCGATGCTGCCAGACCTGCTGAGTTTTTCCAGGTAATTCTGTTTTTGTTTTGGATTTCCAGCATCCGCAGTAGCTTTTTGTTTTTATCTCATCTGTTCCTCCTGTTTTTGCTACAGCTGCCACTGACTCCGCTTCGGCTAGTTTAGCCTTCTGTTGATTGTCTATGTCTGTAGCCCATCTAACTAAGGAGTCGTAATCCTGCATCTGGTCACGCCCTTATTACGTCCTGATGTGCTTTGCTCAGTCTGTCTTTAAACATTTTTAAGAATGCTGCATCGTTCCTTGCTGGGCCTCGTACGCCTGAGTATACTATATAAGATATCCACTTTCGCTCCCCATAGTTGTGTGCTGAATCCCCTTTATTCTGTGTTACTCCAATTATCATACCCCAATTCACTGGCACCACTCCCAGTGCGGTAGTCATTGCTGTTTAAAATTATCAAATGCTGTCTTAAGACTCTTGGGCGGTCTGGGCACCAGGTGCCGTCCCTAAAGTCATCACCTAGTTCCTGCCATTTTGTATCAGGCATTTTAGCTCATATTAGATCACTATGTCCCGATTATGTAATTGGTGATCCCAAAAGAGTTCATTGCTCTGGGGGTCAGTTTCGGCAACAGTTCCAAAAATTTGATTTAGTCACTCGAGGAAAACGGGACATATGTTGTTCTTAATCAGATCGGTCCTGGTTGGCCTTGGGCATCTGGAGGTCTGGGCGCAACTTCTACTTTAATTGGTGCCACTCCAACGGCACCACCATATGACGGAGGCGGATATTTTTCTTCTTTGTCTTTTTCATAATTTTACACCTGAAGGGTTCTCAAAATTCCCATATTTTTCATATCATCAACAAGGATATGACTTTTGGACTTTTACTTGAAACCAGACAACGAGAGGAGACAGAATACACATTCTTCCCTTTAAAACAATCAACCCAGAGAAAGACTTCATCTTACACGAAACTAAAGCCCATCAAAATCTTGCAAAAATAATTGCTACTAACTACTAAGGCAGGAAGGCAACAATCAATGCAATTATGCGAACTCATCAATACTCTACATATACAATGGCTTTCAGTTCAAGACTAGTTACAGGGGCAGGAAGACAATGATAAACATCATGCGAGCCTATTAAAAACAACGAGACAACAATCACCTGAAGAAGCCCAAATCAGACAAAGAACTAACCTTGATTTGGTTTCAGATAAGAAATTTGAAAAAAACAGTATAACTGGGCCAGGAGGGATGAGGGGGAAGCGGACACGGGAGGATGAGCAGAGTTTAAGCAGGGAGCTGAGCCAAGCGGAGGAAGGAGATCTGGAGGTTTGCAGGCCCGCAGGCAATATCACGGCGAGGGGCAAGGGGTGGCAGGCTCAACCGAAGACAACAAGACTGCAACCGCAGACCTCCACGAAGATCGACCACCTACAACTGCGCCCTCCACCCAACTGAAAAACCTTTGCAGATTCCACATACCAGGACCACATGGGGATGGTAGGCCCCAGAGGACACAAAGAGCGTACCCCAAAACTGCAACCGGCTTACTTGGCTAGATTTCGAACTGTCAAGGAACCCTGGTTGGTGAGCATGATCCCTGACCTCTTCTAGTTCAATTTAGTTAGGTTTTGGGGGTGGGATAAGGGTAAGGGGATTAGTAGCGTGATTTTCCATCGTTATGCCGTGTGTTCCCCATTCTTAACTAAGTGTTGTAAGTTCATTTGTGACTTCAATAAACAGTCTTTTTCTTGCACCAAAACCAGTTGCCTGCTGCACTTTGTCACAACCCCCAAAGAAGTCCAAGGTCTAGAACTCAGGGAGTGGGAGCGATTTGGACTGCTCAGAAGTCAGAGGTGAAGCTGACACACACCACCACCCCCTACATACCTCACTGTTTATATCTCAATCATCTAGATCTTTGGTCCCATATTGTGGGGCTGTTAGTAGTACTTGTTAAGTGTTAGCTACGGCAGATGTGTTTCTGCATATTTTGTTCAGATCCCAGTGTGCCCTGGCTATTGCCAAAGTGGCCTTTTCTTCCTTTTGTTTATTTTCTTTTTTCCATCATGCCCACTGTTTCCCAATCGGGTCATCTGGATTCCACCCCTTCTCTCTCATTTTTGCTATGAGTTTCTGCTTCGTTTCTCCTAGGTATCTAGTTAACAATCCGTCTGGATCCCACTCGAGTTCTAATTTCTTTCCCGTGGCCGTTGTTGGTTTCGGTTATTTGTTGTCTCTTCTTTACTTCCTCCTGAAGTGACCGTGCTACTTGTAACTAATACTGAGTATCCTACTATACACGTTTCACCCAAACCCTTACCAATTGATTGAGGTTTGACTCAGACCTGTAAGTTCTTTTGGTCCAAGGGCAGTGGATCGCGGGCGGTTTTGGCTTTGCCCTCACTATATGTGGTAATTTAAAAGCTGTTCACGTGGAGGCTCAGCCACCACTCGTCCGTTTCCTCCATCCTTGGCGACATCCCATCTTCATCACCAATTTGTTGTGGAGTATTTTAAACGAACACTCAAAACAGGGCCTTTCGTTCAAACGCCAAGCAGCCTTTATTTTTTACACTGGTGGGGAGACAATATCTACAGGCAAACCAGGGGCAGCCATTGTAAACCCCATTGACTTCAGCGGGAAGGTAAAATCCCGCTGTCGTAAATTCTGCCCCAGGAGAATTCTCCAATAATAGAGAATTTCAAGCAGTTTATATTCGATTCAAATTACGTTACAGTGCCGCCTGCAACAGAACTGATACCATTAAGAAGGACTGGAATTTAGGACATCACAGCAATGACACAGGATAACCATCATGTAATCTACTTAAGAAATGGAGGAGGCAATTGTCACAACCAAATGGCCCCAGACAACATCCTTTCACCCCTGTCACTGAAGGAGAGAAATCTTTTACTTAAAGGTCAATTTTGGAGCCAGGGACAGCTCATCTTGGTAGGATCCATTGTTTTTGGTTGTGGAAATAACATCAGCTCTGAGCAGGTCTCTCCAGAACAAACTTGCTGGATCAAAGTGGGCGCTAAGCACCAATCATCCAGCAAGATGTCCTCAGGAGATATGTTTTGTGATATTTTACTGAAACAGACTGTGTGATTCATATGTCTGCAATAGAGTTGCTTTGTTGCTTTTTCACCTAATAGGCTTAGTGTTCGAGAATCATTTTAACCCCATAATTGCTGTACTTGGCCCCACTTCAACTATTAAGGCTTTGAAGGCAGGGAAACCTGGCAATCTGGCGCTAGTTGGAGTCACACCATCCCGCCTATATCTTCCTGTAGCCCAAGACATTCAACTTCACTGTTAACCACCCATCCAATCTTTGTGTCATCCGCAAACTTACTAATCCTGCCCCCCTAGAATACTGTGAACAGTTTTGGTCCCCTTATCTAAGGAAAGATATACTGGCATTGGAGGCAGTCCAGAGAAAGTTCACTAGATTGATCCCCGGGATGGAGGGATTTTATTATGAGGAGAGGTTGAGTAGGTTGGGTCTGTACTCATTGGAGTTTAGAAGAATGAGAGGCGACCTTATTGAAACAAAAAAGATTCTGAGGGGGTTTGACAGGGTAGATGCTGAGAGGTTGTTTCCCCTTGTGGAAGAGTCTAAGGCCAGAGGGCATAATCTTAGAATAAGGGGGCGTCCATTTAAAGCAGAGATGAGGAGGAATTTCTTCTCTCAGCGGGGACTGAATCTGTGGAATTCTTTACCACAGAGGGCTGTCGAGACTGGGTCATTAAGTATATTCAAGGCTGAGATAGATGATTTTTAATCAATAAGAGAATCAAGGGGTATGGGGAAAAGGCAGGAAAATGGAGTTGAGTATTATCAGATCAACTATGATCTCATTGAATGGTGGTGCAAACTCGATAGGCCAAATGGCCTACTTCTGCTCCTACATCTTATGGTCTTACTATATAGATCACATAAGAAGGCGATAAAATTGACTGCAGGGGTGTAGCGTTTGTAATGGGAATCATAGACAATGGCTTCAGTTTTCCCAATGGTTAACTGGAGAAAGTTGTGGCTCATTCTCAACCTAACTGTGCTGTGTCCGTAGTAACTTAGAAGGTATACTGTTCTACAATGACAGGAGCAAGATACATTTCAACACAAAAGACTACAGCAAAATATTTGTTTTCCCTACTTTTTAGGCATGGGGTTTGTGGTACGGGGCTCGCCAATGTCGGTTTTGTTGGAGATGGGCAACATGCAAATTTGGTGCTCCTACTTCATAACCATAATTGTATGGGGCCGAGTGGTTTTCTCACTGCTGGCTGCGCCTGCACGGATCAGCATTATGCTGAGAGCACATGGTGCAACCAGGCTGCTGTTCTTAAATTAGCCTGTTCCTGTTGAAATAAGTTTGCACTAATAATGTTGGAATTTAAAACATGGAAAATAGGCAGAGAAGGGGTTCCAGGTTGACAGATGTGAAACTGCAGGAATTCGTGGTGTAACTTGGCATGACGAGAGGTGCAGGTGGAAGGAGGGGACTGAGAGTAGCTGGCCAGGATGGTCAAGTCCCGGAGTCTAAATCGGTGGCAACAGTGCCACAAGAAGTCTAATAACCTCATGTGGGTAGCAAAGGTCAGTTAATGCATTTTCACATGGAATCTGTTATGCACCATGTCACCAAACTCTTATGCTTCTCAATGAACCACACCCCCAGTCATTCGCCCAGAAGCACTGCCTTACATTTAAGCCTAACATCGAGATACTCCACCTCACCCTCACTGACCTAAAATGGCTGCCAGCAGCTGCCTCTACATACTTGCTGCCTCTACATACCTCCCGCTATTCAGCAATGGCAGGAACATCCCTCAAAACACTGCACACAATCACTGGCATTCTTCCCTCTCTCTTGTGCCACAAGCTAGCAGACAATAGAAGGGGCCATAGCAAAATTGGCTGCGGACGACGATGCTTGGGGTCCTGGCATCTGGCATAGCTGAGAACTTGGAGGATGTAGGCATGTTCCTGTTATATGCCTTTTCTGAAATCCCAGGACATCCTAATGCTGGTATCCAGTGTGTTATGAAAGCTGCTGATGTTGTCAACAGAGGCCTTTTGCATCCTAACCGCCTCATCCTAACCTTCCTTTCTGCCTTGAAAATCCAGGAACTGCTGCCTGTCCAGCCACAGCAGCCCGAGGTGGAGGGGAGAAAGCAAAGGCACAACACTAATGAACAGGGCATATCACTTGACCTGACACTCACAGCCACTAGTTTATATATTTATAATGTGTGTACCTTAAAGACTAGTATAGGTTATTCTAAAGTTAGATCAGTATGCATGTATCAGATTTTGGAATGTTTACAGCACAGAAGACCATTTGGCCTGTCTTGACTGTGTTGGCTCTCTGAAGGAACAATTTACTGAGTGCTGCTCCCCCACCTTTTCCCTGTAGCCCTGCACATTCTTCTTCTTCAGGTAATGATCCAATTCCTTTGTGAAAGTCTCGATTGACCTTGCCTCCATCAAACTCAATGAAGAGTGCAGGAGGGCACCAGACATACCTAAATATGAGGTGTCAACCTGGTGAAGCTACAACGCAGGACCACTTGTGTGCCAAACAGCATAAGCAGCAAGTGATATACAAAGCTAAGTAATTCCACAACCAATGGATCAGATCTAAGCTCTGCAGTCCTCCCATACCCAGCCGTGAATGGTGGTGGACAATTAAACAACTCACTGGAGGAGGTGGTTCTACAAATATCCCCACCCTCAATGATGGAGCGGCCCAGCACATCAGTGCACAAGATCAAGCTGAAGCACTTGCAATGGAGAGGCGGTGGCATAGTGATATTGTCATTGACTAGTATTTCAGAGATAAAAGCAAAATACTGCGGATGCTGGAAATCTGAAACAAAAACAAAAAATGCTGGAAAAACTCAACAGGTTTGACAGCACCTGTGGAGAGAAAGACAGAGTTAACGTTTCGAGTCTGTATGACTCTTCTTCACAGCTCTTGTGCTCCAGAACTGGCCGTGCCCCTAGCCAAGCTGTCCCAGAACAGGTACAAACTGGCATTAACCCAGCAAAGTGGAGCATTGCCCAGGTATTTCCTGTACACAAAAAACAAGACAAATCCAACTTGGACAATTACTGCCCCATCAGTCTTCGCTCGATCATCAGTAAAGTAATGGAAGGGGTCATCAATAGTGCTATCAAGCGGCACTTGCTTAGCAATAACCTGCTCACTGACACACAGTTTGGGATCTGCCAGGGTCACTCATCTTCTGGCCTCATTACAGCCTTAGTTCAAAAATGGACAAAAGAGCTGAACGTGAGAGTGACTGCCCTTGACATCAAGACAGCATTTGACTTTTTTTTATTCATTCACGGGATGTGGGCACCACTAGCTAGGCCAGCATTTATTGCCCATCCCTAATTACCCTTGCTCAGAAGGCATTTAAGAGTCAACCGCCTTGCTGTGGATCTGGATTCAAATGTAGGCCAGACCAGGTAAGGACGGCAGTTTCCTTTTCTTCTTGTTAATAAAACTTTTAGTTTTAATTTTTAAAATCCCAAAAGTGTTACTGGACTTCTTGCTGCTGAGATCAGTAAGTTTTCTTCTCCTTTTCAGAGTACAAAAGAAAGGGTATGGTCCGTAAACCAAGTTTCCCTCTGGGATTTGGTTTGTTTAGAAATTAACATTTGCTGTGGTCATAACACTAACCACTTCCTGCCTAAACAAGTTTTTCCACTTATCGCTATTGCTTCTTTTGCCAATTACCTAAATCTGTGTCCTCTGGTTCTTGATCCTTCTACTAATGGGAATAGTTTACCTCTCTTGATTTTTAATACCTCTATCAAACCTCCTCTCAACCTTCCCTTCTCCAAAGACAACAGTCCCAACCTCTCCAACCTATCAAAGTAAGTGAAGTTCCTGATCCCTGAAACCAGTTTTATGAATCTTTTCCGTCCCCTTTCTAATGCCTTCAGGTCCTTCCTAAAGTGTGGTATGCAGAACTGGATGCGATACTCCAGTTGAGACCGAACCAATATTTTATGCAGGTTTAACATAGCCTCCTTGCTTTTGTACTCTATGCCCCCATTGATAAAGCCCAGAATGCCCTATGCTTTATTAACCACTCTCTCAACTTATTCTGTCAACTTCAATGATTTGTGCACATATACACCTACTCCTACACCCCTTTAGAATTGTACCCTTTATTTTATATTGTCTCTCGTGTTCTTCCTACCAAAATGGATCGCCTCATCTCATCGTATCCTTTGTTTTCTGAGATTAATGACATGCTTCTACCAAAGAAATCTATGATTCTACACTTCCCTATCATGGTCCACCTCTCTCATTATTGAGCGCAAGCAAATTTTGATTATTAAAGTCCCTGTCCACAGGTACCTCTGCTGTCCTTAAACTCACCATTGAATTGACAATAATTTATTTCCTTATGGATCTGTGTAACACCCTGGGATTTTGTTCTCTGTGAAAAGTGCTCTATAACTATGCAGGTTATTGTCCTTGTTGCTGTTGACCTCACCCAAAGTGATGAATATCTATGTTGAGTCAAGTAATGGAAGAAAAAATCTCACACATCAATAATGCATTCAAGCTCCTCCCCACCCCCTCTATTTTTGTTGTGGGAATGTGTATGTATGTGATGTGAAAACAAGATCAGGTTCAGCCATGGTACCATACAATATTATAGTGGTCATTCTTGCTGCTTTCTGCCACAGTCATGTGCAACACAACAATTCCTCCAGCATTTCCTCCACTTACCATCCTGTTGGTGTGAGGTAACAGAGTGATTAAAATGCTTGAGGAACTGTGTATCCAAAGTGAGGTACAGTCTTCAGGAGACACAAAGAAGGAAGATTGGAAAATGAAATATTTGATGTTAAAAATGAGTAGAAAACATATCGCTCAGAACAACATCACTTACAAGAATGAATTACTTATTAGAACTTTGTTTAACTGCAGTTAGCATGAATCCAATGAGTTACATGGTGCTTTGCACGGACTAAGAGAAATTCATGTATTACTTTCTGCTGGTTCTTAAATTTTTTTTATGTACCTTTGCTTTCAGAACATTATAAATACTAAGAACAGAGTGGCTGAATATAATACATGAAAAGGTTGAAGTTATGTTATAAGACAATTTAGCAATCATTTAAATAGAACATCTCCAACAATGTACAACATTACCAGGTCAAATACAATCATTACCTCTGTCAATTTTCCAGCCTAAGAAAGCTGTTTGTTTACAATCAAGGAGAAGGCAGTGGTGCAGTGGTAATGTCACTGGATCAGCAACCCGGAGGCCCAGGCTAATTCTATAGGGGTGGAATTTAAAAAAAAAAATTCATAAAAATCTGAAATTGAAAGCTTGTCTCATAAATTGTTGTAAAAGTTCATTAATGTCCTTTAGGGAGGGAAATCTGCTGTCATTACATGGCCTGGCTTACATGTGACTCCAGATCCACAGTAATGTGGTTGACTCTTAACTGTCCTCTGAAATGGCCTAGCAAACCACTAAGTTCAATGTCAATTCGGGTAACAAATATTGGCCTTGCCAGTGACACTGATATCCCATGAAAGAATAAATGAAAGAAAAAAGACCTGTTTTCTGGTCGCAGTTATGTGATGAAGTGGCCAAGAAGGAAGTAAGAAATAAATGAGAATAGAATATGCTAAGGACTGCAAAGCTGGACTCACAGTCTGCTTTATCATATATGTTTACCCCATTGTTTTCTATTAGTTAATTTTATGGATGAATAGAACTGAGAACAGAGTGTGCATTGTCATAATTCATTTCCACTAGGCAATTGTCAAATTTGTCCACTTGAGTTCTGTATCTTCTGTATCTGATGTTACTAGCACTAGATGAGCATTACTACACGGTATAAACACTACCAGTAATGTTGTTATCTGGTGCCAACTGACATGTTAACTTTTGTTTCCAAGTGCCCTCTTGCTGGTAACCTTGCAATGCGCCCTGAGGTTGCCGACAAAATGTCTGGTGAAATGTTGCTACAATACAAATGGAAGTATTAGAATGATGGATCTGCAAAACTGGCCCGTTAGCATCTGAATAGAGAAAAGACTTTGTATAATGATTCCTGCATCAGAATCACCAATACTCAACATTTGGTAAAGTGGTGGAGGTGGTAAAGGATAATAGACAGTGGGGATAAATGTGTTTTTTTCAGTTGGCAAGCTGTAACTAGTGGACTGCCATAGGGATCAGTGCTGGGGCCTCAACTAGTTACAATCTACAATCTAGTTACAGTCGTTGACAGGGCCCTCAACCGTGTCCGGCCCATATCCCGCGCACCCTCCCTCACGCCTTCTCCTCCTTCCCAGAAACATGATAGGGTCCCCCTTGTCCTCACTTATCACCCCACCAGCCTCCGCATTCAAAGGATCATCCTCCGCCATTTCCGCCAACTCCAGCATGATGCCACCACCAAACACATCTTCCCTTCACCCCCCCTGACGGCATTCCGTAGGGATCGTTCCCTCCGGGACACCCTGGTCCACTCCTCCATCACCCCCTACTCCTCAACCCCCACTTATGGCACCTCCTCATGCCCACGCAGAAGATGCAACACCTGCCCCTTCACTTCCTCTCTCCTCACCGTCCAAGGGCCCAAACACTCCTTTCAAGTGAAGCAGCATTTCACTGGCATTTCCCCTAACTTAGTCTACTGCATTCGTTGCTCCCAATGCGGTCTCCTCTACATTGGAGAGACCAAACGCAAACTGGGCGACCGTTTTGCGGAACACCTGCGGTCTGTCCGCAAGAAAGACCCAAACCTCCCTGTCGCTTGCCATTTTAACACTCCACCCTGCTCTCTTGCCCACATGTCTGTCCTTGGCTTGCTGCATTGTTCCAGTGAAGCCCAACGCAAACTGGAGAAACAGCACCTCATCTTCCGACTAGGCACTTTACAGCCTTCCGGGCTGAATATTGAATTCAACAACTTTAGATCTTAAACTCCCCCTCCCCCCATCCCCACTCCATTTCTCCGCCACCCCCCACCCCCCACGCTTTTTTTTCAATAATTTATATAGATTCTTCTTTCCCCACCTATTTCCATTATTTTTAAATCTAAAACTAAAACCTCGTTAGTCTTTCCACTCCACCCCCACTAGAGCTGTACTTTGAATATCCTGTCTTCCATTCTTAATTAGCACTTTTCTTAGACAAATATCACCACCTTCAACACCTCTTTGACCCTTTTGTTTGTGACATCTTTTGATTATCTGCTCATCTCCACAATCACCACACCCTCAATGTCTCTCTCCCCCCACCCCCCACCTTAAACCAGTTATATTTCTCCCTTCTTCTAACTATGCTTCAGTTCTGCCGAAGGGCCATGAAGGCTCGAAACGTTAACTGATTTCTTCTCCGCCGATGCTGCCAGACCTGCTGAGTTTTTCCAGGTAATTCTGTTTTTGTTTTACAATCTACATCAATGATTTGAGGAAGGGACCAAGTGTGTGGTAGCTAAAGTTGCTGATGGCACCAAGATAGGTAGGAAACTAAGTTATCGAGAGGAGGTAGACAGTCTGCAAAGGGATATGGACAGGTTAACTGAGTGGGCAAAAATCTGGCAGCTGGAATATAATGTAAGAAAATATGAAGAATAGAAAAGTGGTATATTACTTAAACAGAGAGAAATTGCAGAACTCAGTGGTACAGAGGGATGTGTGTGCCTTGGTACATGAATCACAAAAAGTTAGTGTGCAGGTACAGTAATTGATTGGAAAGGCAAAAGGAAAGTTGTTGTTCATTGCAAGGAGATGGAATATACAAGTAGAGAAGTTTTATTGCAGCTGTACAAGTTCTTGGTGAGAACACATCTGGAATACAGTTTTGATCTCCTTATTTGAAAAAAAGATATAATGACATTAGAAGCAGTTCAAGGAAGGTTCACTCAACTCATTACTGGGATGATGGGCTTATCCTATGAAGAAAGGTTGGCCAGATTGAGCCTATACCTATATTTGAGTTTAGAAGAATGAGAGGTGATCTTATTGAAACATATAAGGTCCTGAGGGGATTTAATAGGGTGGATACAGGGAAGATGTTTTCACTTGTGGGGGAGACTAGAACTAGAGTACACAGTTTAAAAATAAGAGGTTTATCTTTTAAGACTGAGGTGAGGAGAACTTTTTTCACTCAGAGGGTTGTTAGCTTGTGGAATTATTTTTCCCAAAAAGCAGTGGAGGCTGGGTATTGAATTTATTTAACTCTTTGATAGACAAGGGAGCAAAAGGTTATGGGAGGCAAACAGGAAAGTAGGGTTGAGACCACAAGCAGATCAGCTATGATCTTATTGAATAGTGGAGCAGGCTCAAAGGGCCGAATGGCCTACTCCTGCTCATAGATCCTATGTTCCAATGAAACCAAGGAGCAGGACAACTACAATACAAGTTGAACCAACGCTGCTGGAGAAATTGATCAAAAGAATAAATGCAATGATATATGTTAGAGAAGGTGTTATGCATGGAGTAGAGGCAGCAGTCAGAGAAGCATTGTATCACAGATGTATTGGACCCAAAGGAGGTATGTTGAACGTTCAGCTAGAATCCATTGAGAAAAGCTAAAGGCAGAAGCTGAGAAAAGAAATACGCCTGTAAAAAATGAGTTGGAGCAAATACACAATTACAAACAAGAAGAATAATGGACAAGAAGACAAGCAAAAATCATGATGAAAGGAGTAACAGAACATTTTCAGCATTGAGATAATTAGAAGGAAACTGGCAGTGAGTCAAAGAGCAGAGATGAAAAGAGGAAAATGCAAATTCTGGATATCTTACAAACAGAGACTGCAACAAACAAATCATAGGTCCACTGGTATCGGAAATGATGAGGGGAAGCTTAACATTTTAGATAGATATTCTTTGTCAGAACACTCCTGATATTCACGCTCTTATTGGCGGGAAATTCATACCCACTGATGGAGCAGTCTCAGCCTAACAACAGTGGCAGTGTGTAAGTTGGCACATGGGGCTGTGCAGCTGGCAGAATTATGTACTGTGATGAGTTTTTTCCTTAATTTCAGAGATAAAAGGAGTAATCTAGAATAAAAATAGAAAGTAGCCAAGATAACCAATTTGTTAGCAGTTCAAAAGAAAAAAGAAAGACAGTTTAATGCTTTAGTGAAGATCATTGCCAGAACTGAAAAGGGAACACAAGTAAGACCCTTTATACAGCTGATTAAAACAAGAGTGAAAGTTCATGGGCTAACTACTGGCAGAAGAAAGTATCTATTGACTTTAAAAACCTGTCATTGGATTTAAAAAAAAAACTGCACAGCCGTGAAAAGTCCCAGCAGCGATGAATGTGAGTGTCTGCAATAGCTCTGCAACTTCCAGGGAGCTCACTAATGCTCAAGTCATGAAGTTGCAGTTTGCCACAGTGGGCTCTGGGGGACCACCACTACACGCCCCCAGCCACCCCGCACCCCTCACTGGGACCCCCGGACCCTGTTTCTACTCATTCTACTCATGATTCCACCCCCCACCCCCCACCAGCACCCCTGGCTCTGCTTACCGTGCTCCACCCCACCCACTACCACCCCCAGGTCTGCTCACTCCCCCAACCCCACATCTCAGTTCCTCAGTCCTGTTGAAGTTGGAGAAGAGCCGGGGGTGTGGGAGTCACATGGGGAGGGGAGGGAAGCCGGGGGGGTGTAAGGAGAGTGGATGGGAGTGGAGTCAGGAAGTGCCAGAAGTGGTGGAGGGGGGAGAGAATTAATAGTAGATTAAAGAAAATATTTAAAATCATTGCAAACACTTACCTATCATTGACATGAAGGGAGACCTCAAAGGGCATATTTTCAAGCTGTAGGTCATAGGTCAGCCGGGAATTTGTCTCGCCAGTAGGCCTTGCAACTTACCTTGCCGATGGATCCATGTTGCAGCCAGGAGTGCAAGTTTCTGCTGCCGCCTATGAAAAAGGTAAGAACATCTTTTTAAATGCATAGGCCTCCACTTCACCACTGACCACAAGATCCAAGGCAACATATGAAGGTCATCTCAGGGCAAAGGTGCTGAAGAAACAAAAATGAAACAAAACAATTCCAAAGACAAAAGGAGTTAAGTTAGTGAATGGGAGAAAAGAAGCAGGTAAAATTGGAAAGACCAGTGTTCAGGTTATAGGGATACAGGGGCCCCTGAGAAAATTAAGATCATGTCCTTGAAGTTTGCATCATGAAATTCATACGAAGTTTGATTGAATCAGTGGTGTTCAAAGATAGGAAGGTCAGATTGGGATTAGATGAGAGAATTCAAGCATTGTTCTATAGGAGGCCATAAAAATGTCTGCAGGTGCCTTTTCTCTTTGCAGTAACATTGCCATCCAAACTACAACTTTCTCCTCCCTACAGGTAAAGGACGGATCCAGGGTTGCCCTGGAGCCTCGGGAATTGAGGATTCATCTCCTAGACATTGCTTTGAGCAACCCAGGATGTATATCCCAGGGGCATTAAAAAAAAGTGCTTTCAATTTTTATTCTTAGTTATAAAAATATTGGAGATGGAGAGAATGAAAAACTGTGACAGCAGCATGATTTGTAACCAGATACAAATGTTGTTCCAGATTTAGGTACCCTCATTAAATGGACATAGAAAGATGACCGAAACCCATCTGAAACAAGAAAATCTTCATTCTGCTGAGTAACTTAACCAATTAGCAGCAGCCTAATAAATTATTGCTCCAACTCTCTCCATATATTGTGTTATTTTGTTACTAACAACAAGTGTGGCCATAAATTTAAATGGTAAAAATTGCAACAAAGTTGCAGTCATCCAAGAATGCAAACTTAGCCCTGACATAAACAATTTTGAAATCATCCTCAAAATTATCATACATGCTGAACATTTGATCCAACTGTTAGTTTGTCTCATTTTCCAATGGAAAATATGTTCCTCCTTTGAAACAATTAGTTCAAATTTTATTTGAATATGAAAATAAATTGGAACTCTAGACACCTAAATGCAGGGCAATTTGAGGGGGGGAAATTGGTTACATGTGGCCATTTGTTGCTCTGGGAATGCTAAGTTGGAATCGTGATGAAGGGCCAAATGAAACTCTTCCTCTTAAAGTTTGCAGGACGGCATCATAAATAAGAAGGTAGAGAAACTGAGTTTATGGAAAATATCAAAGACCTTTTAGCTCAGGCCAGCTGAGCCTATCTACACAATACAGTTAGAAATTTTAAGATTTCGAAAACTCCTTAAAAGGTTGCCCACATTTTCCTCATTTATACCAATCAATAATGTAATGTGGGACTGCATCATTGGGTGCCTGTAAATAACTGAGTAGATTGTACAATTCTGAAGCAAGGCTGTGAGGTAAAATGTAAGAGAGCCTGTCAAACAACCAAGATTATTTGCTGCAGGGATAGGACTTGTCAAAGTGAGAAAGGGTGCAAATCTCAAACTGCTTATGAAATGAAGATGCACAACAATAGGCAGAGAGTGTAAAAACATCTGTGCTGAATAATAAAAATCTGGTACTGTAATAGTGAAAACAAATCACTGCTTGTCAGCCTATAGTTATAATCAACAGTAGCACAACACAGTATTTTGCTTGCTATGGTGAAAATAAAGTTTGAAAATCATTATGCCAACCTTCTCAAAGTCTCTGTCCAACAAGTAGCTGGATAAAACATGCAAGCTAGTAAAGTCTAGCTTTGTTACTTATGAAGCAAGGAAGATCATTGATGCTGTTGAAGATGATTGGGCCGAGGAAACTATCCTGAGGAACTCCTGCAGTGATGTCCTGGAACTGAGATGACTGACCTCCAACAACCACAACCATCTTCCTTTGTGCTAGGTATGACTCCAACCAGCAGAGCATTTTCCATCGAATCCCATTGACTCCAGTTTTGCTAAGGCTCCTTGATGCCACACTCGGCAAAATGTTATCTTGAGGTCAAGGGGATGTCACTCTCACCTCGCCTCGAGAATTCAGTTATTTTGTCCATGTTCGAACCAAGGCTGTAATGAGGTCAGAAGCTCATTAGTCCTGGCAGAACCCAAACTGAGGATCAGTGAGCAGGTTATTGCTAAGCAAGTGCTGCTTGATCACGCAGTAATTGGTCGGGTTGGATTTGTCCTGCTTTTTGTGTACAGGACATACCTGGGCAATTTTCCATAATGCCAGGCAGGTGCCAATGTTGCAGCTGTACTGGAACAACTTGGCTAGGGGCGCTGAAAGTTCTGAAGCACAAGTCTTCAGCACTATTACGGGTATATTGTCAGGGCCCATAGTCTTTGCAGCATCCAGTGCCTTCAACCATTTCCTAATATCATGTGGAGCGAATCAAATTGGCTGAAGGCTGCCAGCTGTGATGCTGGGGACCTCCAGAGGAGGCTGAGATGCATCATCCACTCAGCACTTCTGGCTGATGACTGTGGCAAGTTTTTCAGCCTTACCTTTGGCACTGGTGTGCTGGGCTACCCCATCATTGTGGATGGGAATATTTATGGGGCCTCCTCCCCCAGTGAGTTGTTTAGTTATCTACCACCATTCACGACTGGATGTGGCAGTACTGCAGAGCTTAGATCTAACCCATTGGTTGTGGCTTAATTCTGGCTATCACTTGCTGCTTATGCTGTTTGGCATGCAAGTAGTCCTATGTTATAATTTCACCAGGTTGACACCTCATTTTTAGGTATGCCTGGTGCTGCTCCTGGCATGCCCTCCTGCACTCTTCATTGAACCAGGGTTGATCCCCTGGCTTGGTGGTAATGGCAGAGTAGGGGATATGTTGGGCCATGAAGTTACAGATCGTAATTGAGTACAATTCTGCTGCTGCTGATGGCTCACAGCACCTCATGGTTGCCCAGCCTTAAGTTGCTAGATCTGTTTGAAATCTATCCTATTTAACATGGTGGTAGTGGCACACAACACGATGGAGCGTATCCTCAATGTGAAGGCGGGACTTCGTCGCCACAATAACTGTGCGATGGTCACTCCTATCAATACTGACATGGACGGATGCATCTGCAGCAGGCAGGTTTGTGAGGATGAGGTCAAGTGTCTTTTGTTCCCTCTGGTTTGTGCCCTCACCACCTGCCGCAGGCCCAGTCTAGCAACTATGTCTTTTAGGACTTGGCCAGCTCAGTGTTTAATGGTGCTACCGAGCCAATCTTGGTGTTGGACATTGAAGTACCCCACCCAGAGTACATTCTGCTCCCTTGCCACCCTCAGTGCTTCCTCCAAATGGTGTTCAACATGGAGGAGCACTGATTCATCAGCTGAGGGGGGTGCGGTACGTGGTAATCAGCAGGAGGTTTCCTTGCCCATGTTTGACCTGATGTCATAAGACTTCATGGGGTCTAGAGCTGATGTTGAGGACTCCCAGGGCAACCTCTCGACTGTACGCCACTGTGCCACCACCTCTGCTGGGTCTGTCCTGCCGGTCGGACAGGGCATACTCAAGGATGGTGATGGTGGTGCCTGGGGCATTATTTGTAAGGTGTGATTCCGTGAATATGACTACGTCAGGCTGTTGCTTGAGTAATCTGTGAAACAGCTCTCCCAATTTTGGCACTAGCCCTCAGATGTTAGTAAGGAAGACTTTGCATGGTTGACAGGGCTGAGTTTGCCGTTGTCGTTTCCGGTGCTGAGGTCGATGCTGGTGGTCCATCTGGTACATTCGTTTTAGATTTTTTAGTGGTTTTATACAACTGAGTTGCCTGCTAGGCCATTTCAGAGCGCATTTTAATATTTGCTCACATTGCTGAGGGTCTGAAGACACATGTAGGCTAGACCAGGTAAGGACAGCAGATTTACTTTCCTGAAGGACTTTAGTCAACCAGACTTCAAGAGACAGACAGGCTGATGGAAAATT
Organism: Cetorhinus maximus; assembly: GCF_964194155.1. Lineage (NCBI taxonomy): Eukaryota > Metazoa > Chordata > Chondrichthyes > Lamniformes > Cetorhinidae > Cetorhinus > Cetorhinus maximus. The sequence goes on from NC_135879.1 coordinate 195,107,710, forward strand.
TGGACAAATTGAAGATGAACTTCAATGCAAGAAAGTGTGAAAAAATTCATTTTGGTAGGAATATTGAGGAGAGGCAATGTAAAATAAAGGGTACAATTCGAAAGAGAGTGCAGGAGCAAAGGGACCTGGGATACGTGTGCACAAATCATTGAAAGTGACAGGGGAAATTGACAAAACGTTTCATAAACCATACAGGACCTGCGGCTTTATAACAGGGACAAGAGTACAAAAGCAAGGAAGTTATAATATACCTGTATGAAACATTGTTTTGGATTTAAGTGCAGTACTATGTCCAGTTCTGGTCAGCGCACATTAGGAAAGTTGTGAAAGCATAAGAGAAGTGTGGAGAGATTCACAAGCATGATTCCAAGGATGAGGAACATCAGTTATATGGATGAGTGGAGGAGATGAGACTGTTCTCCTTGGGGAAGAGAAGATTTGTTGCGAGGGATCTGGTAAGAGTAGCTTTTTTTTTCCCTTCATGGGATGTGGGCATGCTGGCAAGGCCAGCATTTGTTGCCCATCCACAATCGCCCTTGAACTGAATGGCTTGCTAGGCCATTTCAGAGGGCAGTTAAGAGTCAATCACATTGCTGTGGGTTTGGAGTCACATGTCAGGCCAGACCAGGGTAAGGATGGCAGATTTCACTGAATTGAAGCTCCACCAGCTGCTGAGGGGGGATTTGAATCGATGTTCCCAAACCATCAGCCTGTGTCTCTGCATTACTAGCCCAGTAACATTACCACTATATCATGTGACAGGAAATGGGGCAGAGAGAAACTGGTCCTGTTGGTGGAAGCAGAGGAAACTGATTTAAGGTGATTGGCAAAAGAAGCAACATGAGGAATTTTTCTATATGTTGTGAGTAGTTAGGATCTAGAATGCACTGCCTGTGAATGTGGCGGAAGCAGATTCAATCCAGACCTTCAAAAGAGTTAGCTGAACCCAAAATATTGCAGGGCTATGGGGAAAAGGCAGGGGTATGAGACTGGATGAGTTGCTATTGCAGAGAACTGGCATGGACACAATGGACCAAATGGTCTCCTTTTGTGCTGTAACCATTCTATGATTCGATGACTCTAAGTGGCTTACAGCACCTGCTTCCAACCATCGGGCTGATGCAGATGATTAATAGTTTTCTGAGCACTGTTCCATTCTGTAATCCTCTCCAGCCATATGTTAAGAATTCCAGCTCTCCAAAGGTAACAGGTACAATAATTGACCTTTAATGATAGCTGAATGTAGCCCTATTGTTATCAGTCAGAACCTGGTGCTGCAAAGACTGACAAAAAACCTTTTGAGCTGTTCTTCAAATGATTGACTTTCATAAATATAAAAGATTTAACTGCACACAAAAACACAATTACTGGTTTCAGCTCCGGGCATGCATGGGACATTTGTGGACAGGATGGGCTTCAGACTCCCATCATTTCAGTGTATGCCTCCTGGGCCTCATTTTAATATGATTGATGAGCTACATCCCTGACCACATAATGAACTGGGCTGCCCACGCACATGGGCAGAACTTAATGGAACCCGCTGTAGTATAAAGGGTTAACAGAATGGATATGCTAATAATCTCTGGGGCACATGATAATGTGGCACTGACATCAGGCACTCATGTGTGATGTTCTGTAGATAGCAGACAGGCGGCCCTGAGGGGAGATATGCCTTCCCGATAACCCAGGCAGTCCGGGGTGGAGCCCAGGCGGTCGGAATGGGACCCAGGCATCCAGAATGGGGCCCAGGTGGTCTGGACTGGGACCCAGGCGGTCCGGAGTGGGATCCAGGTGGTCCGGAGTGGGCCCAGGTGGTCTGCAGTGGGACCCAGTCATCCAGGGTGGGGCCCAGGCATCCAGTGTGGACCTAGGCATCCAGTGTAGGGCCCAGACAGCCTGGAGTGGGGCCCGGGTGGTCCTGAGTGGGGCCCAGGCACCCTGTGTGGGGCTCAGGTGGTCTGGGTAGGGGCACGGATAGCCCGGAGTAGGGCTAAGGCAGCCTGGATGGGGGCCCAGGCAGTCCGGAACGGGGCCCAGGCGGTCTGGAGCAGGGCCTAGGTGGTCAGGAGCCCACTGGCATCTGAGTAAGTGAGTGACTGGAGGCTCTGTGAAGGAGAGAGTGTTTGGGAGGGTGGTGGAGGAGAAAGAGAGTGTGAGGGGGTGGAGAATGTCAGGTAGAGAGTGTGATGGGGGAGAGTGTGGGAGGAGAGAGGGAGTGTAAGAGGGCTGAGAGAGTGTGTGAGGGGGTGAGGGAGTGTGAGAGGGGATAGCGAGTGTGAGAGGGGATAGAGAGGATGAGGGGGTAGAGAGGGTGAGGGGGAAGAGAGGGAATAGAGAGTGCGAGGGGGAGAGGGAGTGAGGGTGAGGGGAGTGTGTGTGCGGGGAGCAGAGTGTGTCCATAAGTCTGGCTCACTCCCAGTATTAGGGTTCTCATTCATCCTCACCCACACACACCAACACGCACTGAGTGAGTGAGTGAGCACCCTGAGACTGGGACTGAGCTGGACACACACATTCTCAGCTTATTACACTCTAATACTCATCTTTATTTATTGCTCATTGTTTTCTTGCTCAGCAAGGTGTTTCTTTTCATACCTCAGGCTTTTTAAAAAATTCATGATTAATGTTGTGTGCCGAGCTTTATCTTTCTGAAATTTGCTCATCAGCCTCTTGAGTGAGAACAAAATGGAAATATGCCCCCCGCAGCACCCCCGCCACCCCACCAATGTGAAAAGGTTAGACAAGCCTGGCCTAGCACCTGCTACAACATGGTAGCGGTGGCAGGACTAATTTAGACTATTGTTGGTGCCACATGATGAATACCCCCATGGTTCAAGACAACTATGGCCCCATTTTGACAAGATGTCTCATCAAGCATCCCAGTGATGGTAGTGATGGTGGCATGGCAAGAACAGTCTTGTCAGAACCTTGGCCTAGCACCTGCCAGACTGGGCATGATGGCAGGGGGGCTCGGGAGAATTGGACGGTTGTACCAGCAACTGATTCCCAGTGGCAAGAAAGCTGTCCTACATTTGTGTGTGTGTGTGTGTGGGGGGTGGGGGGGTGGGGGGGGGGGTGGAGGAGGTGGTATCGGATGCAGGAAGGTTTGTCAATTAGGCTCAATTATTAAATCAAAGTATCCCTGAGCCCGCTGAGATTTAATGGTAGCTTAGGGTTCAATAGAACACGCACAGGTTTCCTGTGCCTTCCAAAGGCCCCCCAGCAAACCCCGTTGCGAAGGGGCATGGGGGTGGTGTTGCATGCTGAAACTACCCCCCTGCCTTTGACCCTCTTCCTCCCAAACCCCCTCACCAGCAATCCCCTCCCCACAATCCCCAACCTGCCCACATTTACTTGTCTCCAGGGATCCAACAATGATCCTTGGTGAAGGCCTCACTGTAACACTGGCAGCAGTCACCGCTCCAGTGATGCTGCTGGTAGTGGAGAGCTGCCAGCCTCTGACTGGCCGGCAGCTCTCAGGGTTGGAATTTCCACCCATCTGGGCCTTGATCGCGTGGGAGGCCTGACGCTGCCCAAGTAAGCACCTGATTGCACTTAAATAGCACTGGGACTCCTGGAAAGAAGCAACGTGGAGCTCCCATTGGTTCTCCAACCTGTGGTGCACACCCCCCGTCATGTACATTAAATTCCACCCATGATCAATGCAATTTCCAGAATGACGACCGTGACCTACTTAAAACAGTGGTGCACATGTTAAAGCAAGGTTGCATTCACTGCTTGGATTTTTTTTTGAAAAGCTTCTGGATACGTTTTGCCTGCGGAGGTGAGGACCATCATCCATGCCTTTGATGCATCCTTGCAGATCCCAGGGAGAAGTGAAGGCAAAGAAGGAGCCACTGTTCTTCAGAAGTCAAAAATGCATCCCAAGGGCACAATAAAACTGCAGTACTCAGAGGCTGACTGAAAGAGTCAGTTCCACAGGCGTCACACCAGGGTTCAATGAGCTCAGAAGACTAGGAAGGGTAGCTACAATGCTCCATCTCTCCACCTTTCTTAACAGTATCCCTCAGCCTATCATCCCTTCCTCCACCAGTCTCAACAATTCCCTCATCTTCAGCAGGGCACACTGGAACCTCTCTCTTTCCAGACAAACTCACCTCTTCCTTTTCTCTCTTCACACCACATACTTGCACATTGCACCTGTAGAGTATTTTTTCTAATTTATTCTGTCATGGGATGTGGGTGTTGCTGGCAAGGCTAGGATTTGTTGCCCATTCCTAAATTGCCCTAGAACTTGAGTTCAGCTATTTGAGATGACAGTTAAGAGTCAACCCATTGCTGTGAGTCTAGAGTCACATGTAGGCCAGACCAGGTAAGGATGGCAGATTTCCTTCCCTAAGGGCATTAGCAAATCAGATGGGTTTGTAACAACAATTTGCAATAATTTCATAGTCACCATTACTGAGATGAGCTTTCAATTCCAAATTTATTAATTGAATTTAAATTCCACCAGCTGCTGTGGTGGGATTTGAACCCATGCCCCCAAAGAATAAACCTCAGCCTCTGGATTACTTGTCCGGTGATATTACCACTACACCACCATTTGTAGGGTACACCCCTCCATTCCAGGTGAGAAGGATTAAAAATTGGGCTTAAAGCCAGAATTAATGACTTAGACCGGTGAAGCCAAGGTCAACAGTCTGTGCTGAACGTGTATAACTGATTTTTATATGGAGTGGTGCATAATTCTAGTTACCGTATTGTAGTGGGAATATCAATTTTTTGAACAGTCAGGAGAAATCATCTGGGCTATGAGGCAAGACTAAGGGTGAAATTATACGATTCCCAGTGGCTTGAAGTAATTCCCAACCTATACCAAGAGTAAATTAATTCTGGCTTTAAGCCCAATTTTTAATCCTGCTCAGTTTACAAATGAGGGCTATGGTGGAGTAGTGGAAATGTCACTGGACCAGCAATCCTGAAACCCAGGTTTATGCTTTGGGAGGCATGGGTTCAAATTCCATCACAGCAGCTGGTGGAATTTAAATTCAATTAATAAATTTGGAATTGAAAGCTAGTTTCGGTATGAAACTAAATCTGGAGTCAATACTACCAGATTTTGATTTGAAATGATGTGGCATAACATTCTGTAGTGGAAAGTATCTCTCATTACTGGGTTTGACGCTATCCAGAACATAAATCCAATTTGGGGACAAAAGTGGCTCACAAATTCACTCATGGATACAACCTACCTGAGTTTAATGTAACTGTTTAGAGGCCTAAGGGGTGATTTTTGACACACGTTCTGGTGCCAAGGAGCCTATAAAGTGGCCAAGGTGGGGTTTTGAGCTTAAACTGTTGTTTCCTGTTTCATGCAAGATGCCATCTTGGTGAAGGATTTGAAGCCTACGCTAGGATGGAGGTTCAATAGCAGCTAATTGTCACTTATAATGTGATAGTGCTCATTAAATAGACTGCACAGCACTTTGGTAGCTTGCACTTAACACAACATCCTCTCCTAATGGAGAACAAGACTGCAAGAAGAGAACTCTGAGACAGGCGATCAGAAGCACCTAGATGAGAGTGCGAGAGGAGGACCCTGGGACAGGCACTCAGCAGCATCTAGAAAGGAGTACGAGAAGAGGACCCTGAAACAGACAGTCAGCAACACCTAGAGGAGAGTGCGAGAGGAGGACCCTGAGAGAGGCTGTCAGCACCTAGAGGATCTAGTCTACCTAAAGGATCTAGCATCTAGTCTATGCTCAAGTAGGAGTAAGGGCAAATTTAAAAACAAGGGTCCATATTCTATTTAGCTAAGATATGTCTGAGGAGCTCAGTCCCGTGATTTGCACATCCTGCGCTATGTGGGAAATCCTAGGCACTCCTGGCAGTCTGGATGGCCATGTATACAGGAGGTGCCTCCGACTGGAGCAACTTAAGCTCCGGGCTTTGGATCTTCAGCGGCAGCTGGGGGCACTACGGTTCATTCACGAGGCGCAGAGTTTCATGGACAGCATGTTTCAGGATGTGGTCACTCTGCAGCTTAAGGAAGTGCAAGCAAAGAGAGAATGGATGACCGCCAGACAGAAGAAGGGGACCAGGTAGGCAGTGAGGGAATCCCCCGAGTGCATCTTGCTCGCAAATCGTTTTTGGCCTTGGAAAATGGTAAGAGTGATGGTTCCTCTAAGGAGGCCAACCAGAGCCAAGGGCATGGCACTTGTGGGTAGTCCAGCTGCTCGGAGGCGGGGGTGGTAGAGGAAGAAGTACAGAAGGGTAATAGTGGTAGCGGATTTGTTAGTGAGCAGAGCAGACAGACACTTCTGCAGCCGCAGACATGACTCCAGAATGGTATGTTGCCTCCCAGATGCCAGGGTCAAGGATGTTATGGAATGGCTGCAGGGAATTCTGAAGGGGGAGGGTGAATAGCCAGAGGTCATGGTCCATGTTGGGACCAATGACACAGGAGGGAAGCTAAATGAGGCCCTGCAAGCAGACTTTAGGGAGTTAGGTAGGAAATTGAAAAGCAGCACTTCAAAGGTAGTAATGTCCGGATTACTCCCAGAGACACATAGTAATGAGTATAGGAACAGAGGATAGAGTGGCTGAATGCGTGGCTGAAGAGATGGTACAGGAGAGAGGGCTTTAGATTCCTGGGGCATTGGGACTGTTTCTGGGGGAGGTGGGACCTGTACAAATTGGATGGGTTACATTCGAGCAGGAATGGGACCAACATCCTTGCAGGGAGGTTTTTTTCTAATGCTGTTGGGGTGGATTCAAACTAAATTGGCAGGGGAGGTGAGATCCTGAAAAGTATTTTTTTTTAAAATTCATTCAGAGGATGCGGGCTATGCTGCCTGGGATGGCATTTATTGCCCATCCCTAATTGCCCTAGAGAAGGCGGTGGTGAGCTGCCTTCTTGAACCATTGCAGTCCATGTAGTGTAGATACACCCACAGTGCTGTCAGGAAGTGAGTTCCAGGATTTTGACCCAGCGACAATGAAGGAACGGCAATATATTCCCCAGTTAGGATGGTGAGTGACTTGGAGGGGAACTTCCAGGTGGTGGTGTTCCCATCTATCTGCTGCCTTTGTCCTTCTAGATGGTAGTGGTCGTGGGTTTGGAAGGTGCTGTTGTAGGAGCCTTGGTGAATTCCTGCAGTGCATATTGTAGATGGTACACTCTGCTGCCACTGTGCGTCGGTGGTGAAGGGAATGAATGTTTGTGGATGCGGTGCCAATCAAGCGGGCTGCTTTGTCCTGGATGGTGTCAAGCTTCTTGAATTTTGTGGGAGCTGCACTCATCTAGGCAAGTGGGGAGTATTCCATCACACTCCTGACTTGTGCCTTGTAAATAGTGGACAGGCTTTGGGGAGTCAGGAGGTGGTTTACTCATCGTACGATTCCTAGCCTCTGACCTGCTCTTGTGGCCACAGTATTTATATGGTGAGCCGAGTTCAGTTCCTGGTCAATGGTAACCCCCAGGATGTTGATAGTGGGGGATTCAGTGATAGTAATGCCCTTGAACATCAAGGGGTGATGATTGGATACTCTCTTGTTGGAGAAGGTCATTGCCTGACACTTATGTGGTGTGAATGTTACTTTCCACTTGTCAGCCCAAGCCTGGATATTGTCCAGGTCTTGCTGCATTTGCACATAGACTGCTTCAGCATCTGAGCAGTCGCGAATGGTGCTGAACATTGTGCAATCATCAGCGAACATCCCCACGTCTGGCCTTATGATGGAAGGAAGGTGATTGATGAAGCTGCAGAAGTTGGTTGGGCTGAGGACACTACCCTGAGGAATTCCTGCAGTGGTATCCTGAAGCTAAGATGACTGACCTCCAAAAACCACAACCACCTTCCTTTGTGCTAGGTATGATTCCAACCAGTGGAGAGCTTTCCCCCTGATTTCCATTGACTCCAGTTTTGCTGGGGCTCCTTGATGCCACACTCAGTCAAATGCGGCCTTGATGTCAAGGGCAGTCACTCTCACCTCACCTCAGGAGTTCAGCTCTTTTGTCCATGTTTGATCCAACGTTGTCATGACGTCAGGAGCTCAGTGGCCCTGGTGGAACCCAAACTGGGCATCAGTGAGCAGGTTATTGCTAAGCAAGCACCATTTGATAGTACTGTTGATGACCTCTGCCATTACTTTAATGATGATGGAGAGTAGACTGATGGGGCGGTAATTGGCCGGGTTGGATTTGTCCTGCTTTTTATGTACAGGACATACCTGGGCAATTTTACACATAGCCGGGTAGATGCCAGATGCCAGTGTTGTAGCTGTCCTGGAATAGCTTGGCTAGGGGCGCGGCAAGTTCTGGAGCACAAGTCTTCAGTACTATTGCTGGAATATTGTCAGGGCCCATAGCCTTTGCAGCATCCAGGGCCTTCAACAGTTTCTTTGATATCACGTGGAGTGAACCGAATTGGCGGAAGACTGGCATCTGTGATGCTGGGGGCCTCTGGAGGAGGCCGAGATGGATCATCCACTCGGCACTTCTGACTGCAGATTGTAGCAAACGCTTCAGCCTTATCTTTTGCACTGATGTGCTGGGCTCCACCATCATTGAGGATGGGGATATTTGTGGAGACTCCTTCTCCAGCAAGTTGCTTAATTGTCCATCACCATTCACAACTGGCTGTGGCAGGACTGTAGAGCTTAGGTCTGATCCATTGGTTGTGGGATCGTTTAGCCCTGTCTATCACTTGCTGCTTATGCTGTTTGGCATGCAAGTAGTCCTGTGTTATAGCTTCACCAGGTTGACACCTCATTTTTCAGTATGCCTGGTGCTCCTCCTGGCATGCCCTCCTGCACTCTTCATTGAACCAGGGTTGATCCCCTGGCTTGATGGCAATGGTAGAGTGGGGGATATGCTGGGCCATGAGGTTACATATTGTGTTCGAGTACAATTCTGCTGCTGCTGATGGCCCACAGTGCCTCATGGGTGCCCAGTCTTGAGTTACTAGATCTGTTCAAAATCTATTCTATTTAGCATTGTGGTAGTGCCACACAACATGATGGAGGGTATCCTCACTGTGAAGGCGGGACTTCATCTCCACAATGACTGTGCAGTGGCCACTCCTACCAATACTGTCATGGACAGATGCACCTGCAGCAGGCAGGTTGGTGAGGATGAGGTCAAGTATGTTTTTCCCTCACCACCTGCCACAGGCCCAGTTTAGCCATTTAGGACTCGGCTAGCAGTGGTGCTACCGAGCACCACTCCTGGTGATGGACATTGAAGTTCCCCACCAACAGTACTTTCTGCTCCCTTGCCACCCTCAGTGCTTCCCCCAAGTGGTCTTCAATATGGAGGAGCACTGATTCAGCTGAGGGAGGGCAGTACGTAGTAATCAGCAGGAGGTTTCCTTGCCCATGTTTGACCCGATGCCATGAGACTTCATGGGGTCCGGACTCCCAGAGCAACTCCCTCCCGACTGTACACCACTGTCCGGCCACCTCTGCTGGGCCTGTCCTGCTGGTGGGACAGGACATGCCCAGGAATAGTGGTGTCTGGGACATTATCTGTCAGATATGATCCCTTGAGGATGAGTATGTCAGGCTGTTGCTTGACTAGTCTGTGAGACCACCCTCCCAATTTTGGCACTGGCCCCCAAATGTTGGTAAGGAGTAGAATCAGCAGGGTTTAAATTGCCATTGGTGTTTCTGGCACCTTGTTCAATGCCAGGTGGCCAGCCTGTCCAGTTCCAGTTTCATTCCTTTTTTGTGACTTTCTAACAGCTGTGGTTTTTCAAGAGTCAACCAGATGGGTTTTTACAACAATTGGTCATCATCCGACTTTCAATTTTAGATTTTTATTGAATTCCATCTCCACTCTCTGCTATGGTGGGATTTGAACCCAGATCCCCACAGCATTACCCTAGGTTGCTGCATTATTAATCCAGTAACAATACCACTACGCTGAGATGGAATTAGAAGTTAAAAGGTGAGTAAGTGAGTATGGAAGGCAGCTAGCTAAGAGAGAAGTGAGTTCAGCAAGGCCATAGAGAATATATTTTAATGCAAGGAGCTTGAGGAATAAGACAGATGAGCTGATGGCCCAGATAGGCATGTAGGAGCATGATATCATAGCTATAACTGAAACTTGGCTAAAAGGACATGATTAACAGCTCAACATTCCTGGTTGTAGGTTATTCATATGAGATAGAGAGGGGGACAGAAGAGGAGGCGGGGAGGTCACAATATTGTTCAAGGAATCAATTATAGCAGTGAGAAGGGATGATATCCTTGAAGGATCATCAAATGAGGCCACATGAGTCGAATTAAAAAACACAAAAGGGGCAAAGACACTGTTGGGTGTGTATTATAGGCCCCAAAACAGTCAGGGTGAGATAGAGGATCAAATATGTAATCAAATTTTAGAAAAGTGTAAGAATAATAAGGCAGTAGTAATAAAGGATTTTAATTACCTAAATATTAACTCAAATAGTTTTAGTGTGCAAGGTAGGGAGGGAGCAAAATTCTTAAGTTGCACCCAGGAGAACTTTTTTAGCCAGTGCGTAGAAAGTCCAACAAGGGAGGGGGCAGTTCTGGACCTAATATTTGGAAATGAACCCGGGCAGGTGGAAGGCGTATCAGTAGGGGAGCATTTTGGAGATAGTGACCACAACTCAGTTTGATTTCAGATCGTTATGGAAAAGGATGAGGTTGGGCCAGGAATAAAAGTTATAAACTGAGGAAAGTTTAATTTTACTAAGATGAGATACAATTTGGCCCAAGTGGACTGGGAGCAGCAACTTGCAGATAAAACCATGTCAGACTAGTGGGAAGCATTCAAGGAGGAAATAGCGAGAGTACAGGGCAAATATGTTCCCATAAAGACAAAGGTGGGGCGGGGGCAAGTCCAGAGAATCGTGGATGTCAAGGGATATAAAGGTTAGGATTAAGAAAAAAAGAGAAGCTTATGGCAGATACAGAGGTCTCAATACAGCAGAGTCCCTTGAGGAGTATAAAATGTATAGGGAGGAACTTAAAAAGGAAATGAGGAAAGCTAGGAGGGTGCATGACAAAGCATTGGTGGGTCGAATAAAGGAAAACCCAAAGAGGCTTTTTAAATATATAAAGAGAAAGAGAATAACTAGGGAAAGAGTAGGGCCAATTAGGGACCATAGAGGTAATCTGTGTGTGGACCTGGAAGACGTGGGTACAGTCCTCAAAGAATACTTTGTGTCAGTCTTAACAATGGAAAAGGATGACGCAGGTATAGACATCAGGGCAGAGGACTGTGAAATATAAATAGAAGAAATTAACATAGAGAGAGAGGAGGTACTAACAGGTTTAGCGGCTTTAAAAGTGGATAAATCCGCAGGCCCGGATGAGATGTATCCCAGGCTGTTGAGGGAGGCAAGGGAAGAGATATCAGGGGCCCTGGCAGTAAATTTCAAAACCTTTCTGACCACAGGTGAGGTGCAAGAGGACTGGAGGGCTGCTAACATTGTCCCATTATTAAAAAAGGGAGGAAGAGATAGATCAGGAAATTACAGGCCAGTCAGTCTAACCTCGGTGGTGGGGAAGTTACTAGAAAGAATTCTGAAGGACAGAATATATCTGCACTTGGAAAGACACGGATTAATCAGGGATAGTCAGCATGGATTTGTTAAGGGAAGGTCTTGTTTGACAAATTTGATTGTATTTTTTGAGGAGGTAACCAGGAGCATTGATGAGGGCAATGCATTTGATGTGGTCTACATGGATTATAGCAAGGCTTTTGATAAGATCCCACATGGCAGGCTGGTTAAGGAAGTAATAGCCCATGGGACCCAAGACAAAGTGGCACATTGGATCCAAAACTGGCTGAGAGGCAGGAAGCAGAGGGTGATGGTGGAGGGATGTTTCTGTGACTGGAAGTCTGTATCCAGTGGGGTTCCACAGGACTCGGTGCTGGGGCCCTTGTTGTTTGTGGTGTACTTAAATTATTTGGACTTAAATGAAGGGGGTATGATCAAGAAGTTTGTGGATGACATGAACATTGATAGGGTGGTAAATAGTGAACAGGGTAGCTGTAAACTGCAGGAGGATATTAATGGACTGGTCAGGTGGGCAGAGCAGTGGCAAATGGAATTCAACCCAGAAAAGTGTGAGGTTGTGCACTTGGGGAGGGTTAACAAGGCAAGGAATTACATTATGAATGGTAGGACCCTGGAAAGTACTAAAGATCAGAGGCACCTTGGTGCGCATATCCATAGATCTCTGAAGGTAGCAGGGCAGGTAGACAAGGTGGTTAAGAAGGCATATGGGATACTTGCCTTTATTAGCCGAGGCATAGAATACAAGAGCAGGGATGCTATGCTGGAACTGTATAAAACGCTGGTTAGGCCACAACTGGAGTACTGCATGCAGTTCTGATCACCACATTATAGGAAGGATGCGATTGCACTGGAGAGGGTGCATAGGAGATTTACCAGGATGCTGCTTGGGCTGGAGGGTCTGAGCAATGAGGAAAGATTGGATAGGCTGGGGTTGTTTTCCTTGGAGCAACGAAGGTTGAGAGGGGACCTGATAGAGGTGTATAGGATTATGAGGGGCATAGATAGGGTGGCTAGGAAGTCACTGTTTCCATTAATAGAGTGGTCAATAACCAGGGGGCATATATTTAAGGTAAGAGGTAGAAGGCTAAGAGGGGAGTTGAGGAGAAACATTTTCACCCAGAGGCTGGTGGGAGTCTGGAACTCACTGAAAGGGTGGTTGAGTCAGCAACGTTTGTAACATTTAAGAAGTATTTAGATATTCACTTGTGTCACCATAGCAGCAGCTGCTGCAGGAGAGAGGAACAGGAGGGTGTGGGGATGCCTTCTCCCTGCAGCTGCAGGATATAAGACCGTAAGAAATAGGAGAAAAAGTGGACAATATGTCCCCTCTTGCCTGTGCTGCCATTCACTATGATCCCTGTCCCACTAGATCTCCTCCATCAGGACTTCAAGTGTTGCATCTGCCAATCTGTGCACTATCTCCCATATCCCTGAGCCATCCCTGGAAGCTGTCTTTGTGAGTCAGGCAGAGCACTCCACACCTTCAGTGGGAATGGGTGCGAGGAGCCCAAATATACTGATCCATGAAACTTACACTGCTTTCTGCAACCTGTAATGGGAGTGAGCAAGTCGGGTTCTAGCCAAACAGGAGCCAAATCCTACCTGGCTGGAGTCTATCTTCCATTACTAATTTCAGGCCAGATTAGGTTTGACCGTGTAATGCTTGACCTAGTCGGTCGTGCTCTTGCATCTGGAACAGAAAGTTCAAATTCATGTCAGGGCTTGAAACCATAATTTAAGCATGAAAGTTGATATTCCACTGTAGTGCGTGTTGTTGGAGATGCTGTCCTTCTGGTGGCTCCGTTGACTATCCCTTGCAACTGTTTGAAGAAGGGAAGAACAAGACTTTTTCCCAGTGCTCTTTCCAATAGTCCTTCTTCAACCAAACCGACCACAAACTTATCAACTCATAGGGAAGAATTTTCCCCCCGTCGGGAGGGAAGTGCAGAAGCAGGCGCGGGCGGGCGCGCCTCCGATCGGCACCCCCGATTGGGGGGGGCACGCCGCCGTTTTATGTGAGCTGGCCAACTAAGGCCTGCCCAGCATGATGTCTGCCAGGAAGCACTATATGCTCCCTGTGCAGGCGGGGGGGCATTCCCTGAGCATGCGCCCGAAAGAGCGCACTCATATCCCTGAGGCTAAGTGCTGCCCCAGGGAGATCGGCGCCAAATTTAAAAATGGGTGAAGGGGCAAAAATAACAGTTCCCTGGCATGTCCCCTCATGAGTTGGGACATGTCCATCACTTTAAAGCCTACGTTTATTAAAATTTTTAAAACCCTCATGAAACCTCATCCCGCCTGTGGATGAGGTTTCATGCTTTTTCTGAAGCCCGCCAGGGATCCTGGCCTGCCCGCCAACCTTAAGGTTGGACAGGCAGGTCCATTAAGTATCTCAATTACTTTTTAAATGGCCTCAGTAGGTCATTGACAGGTCAGCAGGCGTACAGCTGATTTGGCTGTGACCCCGCTGACCTGAAAATTGAAATGATGCAGGGTGATGTCGGGAGTTCTGCCCAACATCATCCCGCGTCATTTTACATGTTGGCGAGCGGCACCCGTCCCTGCTCAGCCCCCCGCACTCCCCCCCACGCTCATTGACCTAAAGATCCTGGTCACAATTCAGTTCACTATTGGTGGAATCTTGCTGTGCAGAAATAACTGTCACGCTTGCCAACATAACAATAGACATGGCACTCCAAAGTCACATGTTCAATGCTTACAGATGTTTCTGAGAGATTGTTAAGTGTTACATAAATGCAAGTGTTTCCTTTTATGGACATTCCATGATATTGTTTATTTGTGATAAATTCATAATTTCTAGCATTTTAAATACTATTTTACTGAATAATTCCTTGCCAGAGGGCACATTTCTGAAAAAAACAGGAACTCAGTGACATCCAGTTAAACACGCTTAACCAGTTTAAAAAAACAGATGATAAAACAGGCCTCTTTTGGGACATTACAAATTCTGTTATGTTTAAGGAAAGATTATTAAAGTTAACTTTGAATATTAAAGCAATGGGCTTTATATGAAGTATGCGAATTAATTCAAGGAAATGAAAGAAAATATTCCTTCTTGCAAGTTTCTATTCTTAAAATGGTTCCTCCAGGCAACGTTTCTTTTGTTTGCCTTTTCTGCACAGCACTATTGTGAAGAAATGGTAAGTCGCACATACTGTGGTTACAGCTGTGCATTTTACACATTCAGCAGAACAAAAGAAATTTAGTATTCACTTTTAACAAGGTTAATTGGAAATAGAAAGTCAATTTTCAACTGTTACAAGAAAATTGCAGTCAAGTCAATTTGGCTTTCTGAAAAGAAAAATGGCTAAATGAACAAGGAGTAGGACTATAAAGAATGCTGTTGCTCTTTGGGAAAATTGCTTGGAAAAGATTATATATCACCATGGTCAATTATAACATACTTCATGGGAAGAAATAGAAAACTGACAGTTTTCTGATTCGGGTTTAGCAAAGTGGAAGTTCCTGTCAGCTGGGCCTTAATCAAAGACTGATCATAACAATGATGCCTATGGGAGAGATTTTGGCCTGGGCTACCTGGGTTCTGGCTACCCGATGACTGTGTGCCAGAACCACGAAGCATGAGCAGCACTGGAAATCACATTTTAAGCTTTGTCAGCATACTCGACTGAACGAAGGCGTCAGTGTTGAGCTGCATGGCTCTCTGTCAGTGACTTCTAATAGGTGCTGTGAAAAGGGATTGGAGCAGCCTACAGGGAGTCAAAACTCCCGTGGAGTTGGGGGAAGCACTCGACTTCCGCCTGACTCCTGAAGAAGGATTTTTGCAAAGAAATTGAGTTATGCACCTTACGTTGGAAATTAAGGGTGCAGGATAAATGGTTAACATCAGAAGCCTACATGATGCTGATGTAACAATCAAGTCAAATCACCTGACTGAGAAGTAATAGAGATCTAGAAGGAGGAGAAGTTCCAACCTCATGCAGAGCAAGTGTAAATATTTGCTGTAAATTAAGAGGAATGATTTTGAGAAACAACGGACTCGAGCAGCATACTTTAGAAGAATAGACCAAGCCTCAAAACCCCCGTTTAGGCACCAGCCACACAACAAAACATGGTGGCAGTGAGTAAAAGACCCAGTGAACCTTAAACAAAAGACATAAGGCTGGCAAGAAAAGAGATCCTCGAAGACAGGGCAAAGGAAAAAATTAAGACTCACCAAGATGTTGGAAAATCACAGGAACAATAGGTGCAAGCTGAGACACAGACCCGGAGATCAGACAGCAGTGAGTACCAATCCGAAGCAGGAAGCCGCGGCATAGAACCTGGAAAATTGGAAAATTTCCAGAGCTCAGCAGAAGCATGGCATCCACGCCACCATTCCCAAAAGCCATTTCAGAGTGCAAAAGGCTCACAACAGGCCCCAAACTGGGACAACTGGAGAAAAAGGTTCACAAGATACAGAACTGCTTCAGGATCACACAAAAGAGATCAAAAATACCACTTTATACAGTAGGTTCTAACACTGATGATGTGATAGCAAGACAGGGGCCAGAATTTTATGTCTCACAGGCGAGTGCGCGTCCGACCTCAACGGACGTGAAATAATGCAAGATAATGTTGGGCGAGCATCCCGACGTCATCCCGCATGTGAGCAATCAACAGGTCGAAAGCCCGCTAACAATTATAGGGCCAATTAGGGCCATTAAAATGGCAATTGATCCCCATTTTACATTGTCCATGTGATTTCTTGCTGACGCGCAGGCAGAACAGGTAGGCGGGCAGTCAACTTTGAATGAAACATCATCCAAGAATGGGATCAAAAGGGTCAGCAGCATTGCCATCATGAGTAGTGAGGAGTTTAGGAGATCGTTTGCTACTGGTTGCTTATTTGAACTTGACAGCTTCATCTCTGTTCTGAGCTTCAGTCTTAGCATTTCCAGGCTTCATTTCAAGACTCATTGGTGTTTCCAAGGCTCCTGGAGGATTTTGACCATGTGGACCCTTCCAGGCACCAGACAGCCTTATGTTACCCTTGTGATGGGGGTTGTGGTCTCCGCTGGAGGCATCTCCTCCTCTGAGGAAGAAAGAGGCAGAAGGGAGAGGAGGCCACGGGTACCTATGCAGCTTGCAGGGGAGTGCCCTGTGGGAGGAGAAGCGCATGCACAAGAGGCACAGGGCCAGCAGGTACTTCAAGGAGGAAGGGGCCGCAAAAGATGCCGCTATCCTGCTGCCAGTGTTTACAGGCAGCAATGCAACTACCTCAACATGTCCAAGATGCAATGTCAAAAGAGGCTCTGCCTCTCCAGGGAGACAGTGACCTCCATTTGTCAAATGTTTTGGTCTGAGATGACCTCCAACTGTGTGGGTGGACATCCCATGCCAGTGGCTCTGAAGGTCACAGTGACCCTCAACTTCTATGCCCCGGCTCTTTCCAGGGGTTACTTGGGGATCTTTGTGGAGTCTCCACAACCGGCTGACCGAGGTGGGTGGCAGCACTCCAGCTCCAAGGCATCCATCTCGCACCTCATCAGAATGAGGAGGTTTGGGAAGCCTCCGCCTGTCTTAGTTCTCTAATTGGTGTTATGGCTTCCCTTCTCCAGAAATGACAGGAGAGCATTGATTTGTCCATCTTCAACCTGCAGCGCCTTCGTAGCCTGACATACCCCCAACCCGGGACACATTGCAGGGCACATCCGAGTCATGGCCCTTGACCTGCAAGGCACTCAGGTCAAGCAGCCAGGGCTTATCCCTTTGGCCAGTGCTGGTGTCAGTGACAGTTGGCACTCAGACTCTAACACCCCTGAGCTCCACAGGGGGATGGCTAACCCTTAGCACATCTCCACACTGATCCATGCCAACACAGTACTCACCCTTGCAGAGCGCAGCAGATCGTTGAATCATTTGAGGCACTGCACCCATGTGCGCCGCACAACGTCGTGGTCACTGACCTTGGCTGCCACCTACTCCCAGGCTTTTTTGGTTGGGTGCGGTGGCCTCCTCCTGCCATCCCTGGGTACTAGAATGTCCCATCTGACACTGACCTCCTCCACAAGGACCGCGAGGCACTTGTCCGAGAAACAAGGGGCCAAGTGTCCACCCAACTTGCCCTCCCGCCTGACACCTGCAGTCACTGGTGTGGCCATTGTTCGAATGAAGTGGTTTCCTGGACAGACTCCAAAGATTCTCCCCTGGCAGCCTTCAAGGAGCTGCCACTGCCAGTTTTAAAGCATCTGCTGGGTCACCATTGGACCTGGTGCATGATAGGCTCCCGCCCCCACCCAGCTCTTCCCGACCATTGAGCAGGTGCATTTCGTGCTGGGCAGACCTTAACTGGCCATTCAGCGTGAAATTGCATTTGCAACGCGACCACAGCCGGGAGCGAATTCCACATCCGTTTCTGCTCCTGCTGACTTGATGTGCATGCCAAGCGTGAAATTCAGGCCAGGCGTTTGATGAGACTTCAACTTCTTATGAAGAAGTCCTGAAAGATTTTGCTCTTATTTCAGTGTCCACTGAAATTTAATAATAGGGAGAGCTAAATGTAATATATGAGGAACGTTTGAGGACTCTGTGTCTATACTCTATGGAGTTTAGAAGGATGAGGGGGGATCTGATTGAAACTTACAGAATACTGAAAGGCCTGGATAGAGTGGATGTGGGGAAGATGTTTCCATTAGTAGGAGAGACTAGGACCCGAGGGCACAGCCTCAGAGTAAAGGGAAGACCTTTTAGAACAGAGATGAGGAGAAACTTCTTTAGCCAGAGAGTGGTGAATCTATGGAATTCATTGCCACAGAAGGCTGTGGAGGCCAGGTCATTGAGTGTATTTAAGACCGAGATAGATAGGTTCTTGATTGGTAAGGGGATCAAAGGTTACGGGGAGAAGGCGGGAGAATGGGGTTGAGAAACTTATCAGCCATGATTGAATGGCAGAGCAGACTCGATGGGCCGATTGGCCTAATTTCTGCTCCTATGTCTTATTGCCTTATGGTCTAAAGCAAAGATTAGGCAAAAGCATGGATTCGTTCATCAACGATCTCTATGGGCTGGCAAGGAACTGCGATTATGGAATCTTAAGGGATGAGCTGAGTAGCTGGTGTCCTACATGAAGCATTATCAGATCTCTTGCAGACAAGAAAGGATGCAACACTAATGAAAGCAGTGTAGATTGTGAGGCAAATAGAACTCAGGAAACAGAATTGGGCATTTGTTCATGGGGAAGGTGAAGCCCCATGGAGAAGAATGAGTGAGACCATTCAGTTTGTAGGTCATAAAAGAGAAAGTGCACCAAAACCTAAGTCTACCAAAACCGGGAAAAGCACGCCAAGCACCATTTTGAAATGTCTTTGATGTGGCGGAAACAAACTGCTCAAGCAAGAAGAATGTCCAGCAGGGGGGACAGAGTGCCACAACTGTGGAAAAATAGGCCATTTAAAAACTGTTCCTTGCTCAAAAATGCTGACAACCTTTAAAAAAGAACATTTTAAAACAGAGCGACATACAAAAAGTGGAAGAACCACAAGCAAAGGAGCTAACCTTCCTGGGGGAGGTAAATGATACCAAAAACAAGTATTGGAGTATTAAACTCAAAGTGGATGGACACCTACAGAGTTTAAACTAGACACAGGAGCAGGCGCTTCTATTTTATCAGATGAAGTCAAATGGATCAAAGAGATTATATTGCCATCCTCAAAGGCCAAATCATGGCAAAGCTGAAATATGAAGACCAAGAAATCCTTATGCCTCTCTATGTCATTCAAAATCAAGAGTGCTCTCTGCTAAGCAGGAAGGCATGCCTAAAACGGAAATTAATCAATAGAAGTGGACGAAGTTGCTGATGAAAACTACAGCACTACATTTCAAACTGAATTTCCAAAATTGTTTAATGGCCTTGATAAGTTAAAGACCAAGTACCCTAACACCCTATGAGCTGATGCTAAACCAATTTGCCTCTTTATACAGAGGGAAATCCCTTGCCTACTCTTGGACAAATTCAAGGGTAAAATTGAAAAGATGCAGCAGTAAGGAGTTATCTTTCTGGTCACCATACCAACAAAATAGTGTTCAGGAATGATTACAGTCTCAAAGCCAAACAGCTGTATCAGGACCTGCATGGATTTAACTCAACTAAACAAATCTGTGGAACATGAGATCCAACTGATGGCCTCAATGGATGAGTCTTGTCAAACTAGCCAAGAGTACTCTATTCACCAAATTGGATGTGGACAGTGGATTTTGGCAGTTGCCTCCAGACAAAGAATCCTGATTGCTAACCATATTTATAACACTATTCTGTCATTGTCGTTTCAATAGATTGCCATTTGGCATAGCTTCCGCTCCAGAAATTTTCCAGAGCACAGTGTCTCACACTCAAGAAGGCATGCAAGGAGTAACATGCCTTATGGGTGACATACATGGCCCAGAGCAGTTCTGAGAGTCTTACAACATACAGGCAAGACTTTGAATGAAAAATGTGAGTTCGCCAAACCTACGATTAAGTTTCTAGGTCTCAGAGTACAAGCCACTAGAATCACAGTTGATCCACAAAAAAGCTAAAGTAATCAGAGAATTTCCACAAAGCAGAAATATAACTGAGTTTCCAAGGTTCTTTAGTAAGGTCAACTCCATGTAGGCCAGTTCCTGCCAAATTCAGAAGAGGAGAGGTCAAGAGCCCTTGAGACAGGTGTTGAGACAGAGTCAACTGTGGTGCTGGAGCATGGACCAGCAAAAGTTTGAAAGGATTAAACAACTTTTAATCTCTTCTGAAATCTTGGCACATTACAACTCAGAATTACCGATTATAGTAGCAGCAGATGCATCGTTTACTGGTCTCAGGACACTTTTATTTCAAATGTAGAGATACAGCAAGTATAGTCCAGTCTACTATGCCTCTAGGTCTCTAACAGAAACAAAACAATGATACGCCATGATAGAAAAAGAAGCATTGGCAGCAACGTTGGCTTGCAGAAAATTTTCAGACTATGTTTTGGGATTGCATTTAAAATCAAAATAGACCATAAGTCATGAGTTACCCTGCTGAACATGGAAGAATTTGCAAAGATGTTGCCCAGAATCCAGAAGTTCAGATTAAGATTGATGAGACATGACTCCATCACAGAGTATGTGCAAGGGAAGTATCAAACAACAGCAGGCACACTGTCACAAATACTACCAAAAGGAACTAAACAAAAGGAATTACACTTCATGAAACATATACATCCTTAATCACTCTGCACTTACCAGCTACTGCAAAAATGTTGTTGGAAGTAATGCAAGCCTAGCAATAAGGTGAAGGATGCCTCCACTTCCAAAAATATTGCCTGGAAGATGGCCAGTCCATATCCTCACTAGTCCGATACTATGGTTGTACTTTGAACATCACAATCATTGATGACTTACTAGTCTTTAATGAGAGAATAGTCATACCAAGAACATTTTGGCTTGATATTCTTCAAGACTACACCAAAATCATCTAGGAATAGCAAAATGAGAGCACAGCAATCAGTCTGATGGCCACGCATTACTCACTCTATAGAGAAATTATTTCTAATTGCCTTACTTGTGCCATAAATAGCCAAAAACAAAAAGAACCACAATCACCTTCTACTTTTCCATCAAGGTCTTGGGGGTGCCTGGGAATTGACTTATTTGAATTTAATGGGAAAACCTTCCTTATGTCATTGATTACCACTAATGAATGATTGAAGTAAAGAGAATTCTTTTCACAGGATGTGGGCATCGCTGGCTGGGCCAGCATTTTTATTGCTCATCCTTAACTGTCCTTGAGGTGGTGAGCCACCTTCTTGAACCACTGCAGTCCATGGGGCATGTGTACACCCACAGTGCTGTTAAGGAGGTAGTTCCAGGATTTTGACCCAGTGACAATGAAAGAACAGCAACATGATTCCAATTCAGGATGATGTGTGGCTTGGTGGGGAACTTCCATGTATGGTGTTCCCATGTATCTGCTGTCCTTGTCCTTGGGTGGTAGACATCATGGGTTTGGAAGGTACTGTTGAAGATGATGTTCCTTGGTCAGTTCCTGCAGTGCATTTTGTAGATGGTACACACTGCTACCACCGTGCATCAATGGTAGAGGGAATGAATGTCGAACGTGGTGGATGGGCTGCTTTGGCCTGGATGGTGTCAAGCTTCTTTAGTGTTGCTGGAGCTGTACTCATCCAGGCAAATGGAGAGTATTCCATAACAGGCCTGACTGGAGTGCTGTAGATGGTGGACAGACTTTGGGGAGTCAGAAGGTGTGATGCTCTCTGCAGAATTCCCAGCCTCTGACCTGCTCTTGTAGCCACAGTATTTATATGGCTGGTCCACTTCAGTTTCTGGTCAATGGTAACCCCCAGGATGTTGATAGTGGGGGTTTCAGTAATGGGAATGCCATTGAATGTCAAGGGGAGATAATTGTGTGGGCACAGAAGTGTTAATAAGTCTGGCAACAGCACCCTATACATTGTTGTTAAAATAACAGAGACTGTGGTTTAATTGTCAGTAAATGAAAAGAGTAACATCATTAACTTAACCACTGATTTTTGCAATATAGAGATGGAACAAGATCACAATGAAATTGTCAGAATGGAGTTTACCCAGTATTTGCTATTACAGGTGTTGATATTTTGATATTGATATTTTAGAGATATTGATATTTTGATATTGATAGTTTTCTAGTTTACTTCTTTGATCCACATTTTTGAAATGAGTTATCTATTGGTTTTCTTTGTAGAAGTCATACCAAATGTAGTATTAGAGATTGAACAATGTATTTTTAGTATAACACAAAATGGTTGCTTGCTGAACTGAGAGCTGATAGGAGAAGAGTTAGGTTGTCGACAAACAATGACCAGAAGAGAGGGATCATGCTCAGGCACAGAGAGAAAATATACAGACATGTATAGAGAAATGAGTCAAACTGCACCTACACACACAACCCTGGAACAAAGGACCATCCCAGCATGGTTTGAATACTGCAATCAGGATGTGGGCAGTTGTGATGACCCCAAGGACCCATCACCTCATCGGGGGGTAACTTGAGGCTGAAAGCACTGTGCCAATGAGAAAATGACATCACTGCAAATGTAGTATGCAGGTCTCGACAGAAGGGTATATATGGTTGTTCCGGAGACTCATGGCTGCAATCGGAAGAGAGGATAGCCTGGTCAGCTATCAACATATGTTACAGAACAGGTCCGACCACCATATCTTGCCTGTGTCTCAAGAAACCAAGTAACCGGATTGTGAGTATACAATAGCAGGTATCTTTTCAGTATTTTTATAGTTATATCAATTTATATGCTTAGGGATATAGGTTAGTAAAAGTGTTGCTTGTAATGCAAGTAAAGTGTACATTGATTCATTGAGTGGACCTCTGAACCACAAGGGTTAAGTAGCTGATCCAGGGAAGGGGATAGCTTACAGCTGGTTCCTCTCTTGTTGGAGATGGTCATTGCCTGGCACTTGTGTGGTGTGAATGTTACTTGCCACTTTTCAGCCCAAGCCTGAATGTTGTCCAGATCTTGTTACATATGGGCACAGACTGCTTCACTTTGTGAGGAGTCACGAATGGTGCTGAACATTGTGCAATCATCAGCGAATCCCCACTTCTGACCTTATGATGGAAGGAAAGTCATTGTTGATGCAGCTGAAGATAGCCGAGCCTAGGACAGATTGCATAGTGTCACAGCAGGAGCAGTCATTCAATCCCTCAAGAGAATTTATGCAACGCATGGCATCATGGATATCATAGTGTCTGACAATAGGCCACAATTTGCTAATGAGCTATTACACAATTTCACAAATGGATATGGCTTCATTCATGTCACCAGTTCATCTCGTTATCCCTCAAGCAAAGGGGAAATCTATGGACCGTCAAAGATTTATTGAAGAAAAACAAATACTTCAATCTAGCTCTTCTCAGTTATCAAACCTCGCCACTATAAAATGGTTTATCACCATCAGAGCTACCAATAGGTAGGAGATTGAGAACACAGTTTCCATCCTGAATGCAAAACCTCAAACTCAATATCACCATGAAGGACCAGGAGAGGGTAAAACAACGTGAGGAAGGACAGAGAAGAAACCAGGCTCAGAACTTAAATCACAGGCATAGAGTGCTTGAGATACCAGGACTGAAGCCCAGGGAGAGAATATGGGTCTGAGACCAACAGAAGGAAGGCACAATCATTGAAAAAGCTCTACAATCAAGACCATACAGGATTGAGACAGATGATGGTATCTTAAGGAGAAACCGCAGTGCCTTAATATCCTTGGTGAGAAAGTCAATAGGAACTTGGACTTACTACTGAGATCCTGATGAAGAAGAGAGCCTTACTACAAGCTCCATAGCTACCCAGGAGGAGATCACCCACACCAACAGAAGGGAGAGAACGGAGTTTACTCAACCTCAGAAGGAGATCAGAATGAGATCAGAGAAATTGGTTAAGGCACCTTAGAGACTAACCCCATGAAGTCTGAGCCCTTGCGGGGAGATGCAGGTTGCAGGTCATCCCACTGTTACATTGCCCTGCTCTGTGCCCATTTTACACCCAACAATATACACCAATTTATGTCTTCTTTTTTGCTTTCAGGGCTTGGAGTGCATAATTCTTGTAGACAGAAGGCACTATTTTCCAACAGGACTTCTGCTCATGCCAGCAATTTATACAACAGGGTATTTGGAACCCACTTATGTTGGCTTCCTTGTTCAGACTTGAAATTGGGGATGATCAGTATCAACTAATCCATTCAGTTGAAAGATAGAACTGAAACCTGTTTAGGGTTTATAAAAGCAAAATAGCGGATGCTGGAAATCTGAAACAAAAATAAAAATTGCTGGAAAAACTCAGCAGGTCTGACAGCATCTGTGGAGAGAAAGACAGAGTTAATGTTTTGAGTCCAGATGACTCTTCTTCAGAACTTGTTTAAGGCCTGCAAGAGACAGTATTAGAACCAAATAAACTTTCTCCCACAGTTAGTTGCAAGCAAACAGCAAAGTTTCAAGTTAAGCTAATAGCTTTTAAGAATGGTAGATTTTTTAGACTGCGTTAGAAATTGGTTATCGCTGTGACCATTTCCCAGCAGAATACAGCGGTAAACATGACCAATTTTGCAGGGCTGTACCCTGTGCCTCAAGAATGCCTTAAAAATGTCCAACCCCATCTTCGCATTCTCGGCTCCACAACACTTCTGCTAGTCACAATTGAACCCACTTCTGCTGTCCTGCCCCCTAGTACTAAATTGAGGCTTCTTCCACCAAGGCAAACAGCATAAAATGCAACCCTCCTGATAGGTGAGTTGCCAGCATGCTCAGAACATTCAGATGTTACTATTGCAGAGTGTAGAGGGAGATGGTGGCATAATGGTATTGTCATTGGACTAGTAATCCAGAGACCAAGGATAATGCCCTAGAGACTAGGTTTGTATCTCACCATGGCAGATGGTGAAATTTGAATTCAATAAAAATCTGGAATTAAAAGTATGATGATGATCATGAGACAATTGTCGCAAAAACCCGCCTGGTTCACTAATGTCCTTTAGGGAAGGAAATCTGGCCTACATGTGACTCCAGATCCATAGTAACGTGGTTGGCAAGGGCAATTAGGGATGGACAATAAATGCTGGCCTAGGCAGTGATGCCCACATCCCATGAACAAATATAAAAAAAGTTGGCCTTACAATTAAAATGACATGCATATCCTTATGACATCATCAGGACATAATTGGGCTATTTAAATTAGCCCCACTTCCCCATTCCTCCATTTTTCTAATACATTTTTGAGCTATTCTTCCACATGCGGATCTTTTTACCTGAAGACTAGTTATGGCCATTTCTCTGGGATAAGAAGGGGACTTTCACTTGAACATTTCTCTCCCAAGCATTGTGAAATTTCCAGGGGTGGGAAATATCGTAGTACAAAAGGAAGTATGAGTGATGGGGTGATATAAAATTTTAAAAACACAAAAAGATTCTGATCTACAGCATTTCACCACAGTTTTTTCGGCTGATGTAGGATGTAACCAATTCACCTGTTGGTTTGTGGGCTGCAGTCTCTGATTATTTTCTGTTAGTCATCAAAACTGTTCTTAGTTTCCTTCCTTTTTTCCTTCCTTCCCTCCTTCCTTCCCTCCATTGCCACACAGTCTCTACTGACTCCCTCCCCTCCATCAGTGCCCTTTGATTCCCATGCTTCTGGGGAGTTGCCCTCTTCCCTTCCAATTCTACGTAAACATAGAAACATAGAAAATAGGAGCAGGAGTAGGCCATTCGGCCCTTCGAACCTGCTCCGCCATTCATCATGAACATGGCTGATCATCCAACTCAATAGCCTGCTCCTGCTTTCTCCCCATATCCTTTGATCCCTTTTGCCCCAAGAGCTATATCTAATTCCATCTTGAAAACATACAATGTTTTGGGCTCAACTACTTTCTGTGGTAGCAAATTCCACAGGCTCACCACTCTCTGGGTGAAGAAATTTCTCCTCATCTCAGTCCTAAAAAAGTAAGGAAAGAAAGAAAGAAAGAAAGAAAGAAAGAAAGAACTACTTAGTAGCACTTAGGCCCCACTCACTCATATCAGGCCATTTTACTCACACCACACTCCGCCCCCCCCGCCACACACCCCACCGCCTGCCAGCCTGTTCCTGGGAAAGGTGTAAAATTCCAGCCCCAACTCTGTTTCTCTCTCCAACTATGCAGTACCAACCGTGTTATGGCCTATCCCCACTTACGAGTGATGTATAAGGTTGCATACCAAAATACGAGTTAGGAGCAGGAGTAGGCCAGTCGGCACTTCAAGCCTACTTATCTTCAAAAGATCATGGCTGATCTGACTGTAATCTCCCGCCTACCGCCAATACCCTTCACCCCTTTGCTTATCAAGAATCTATCAACCTCTGCCTTGACTCTGCTTCCACTGCATTTTGAGGAAGGGTATTCTAAAGACTCACTACCCTCTGAGAGAAAAAATATTCTTAAAATCTCTGTCCTAAATGGGCGACTCCTTATTTTTAGACAGGGACCCCTAGTTCTAGATTCTCGCACAAGAGGAAACATCCTCTCCACATCCACCCTGTCAAGGCTCCTCAGGATCTTATATGTTTCAAACAAGTCGCCTCTTACTCTTCTAAGCTCCAGCAGATGCAAGCCTAGCCTGTCCAATCTTTCCTTATAAGGCAACTCACCCACTCCAGGAATTAGTCTAGTATACCTTCTCTGAACTGCTTCCAATAAATTTACACCCTTCTTTAAATAAGGAGACCAATACTGTACACAGTACCCCAGATTTGGCCTCACCAGTGCCCTGTACAACTGAAGCATAATCTCCCTACTTTTATATTCAATTTCCCTCACAATAAACGATAATATTCAATTAGCTTTCCTAACTACTTACGGGACCTGCATATTAGCTTTTTGTGATTCATGATCCAGGACATCCAGATCCCTCTGCATTTCAGAGCTCAGCAATCTCTGACCATTAAGATAATATGCTTCTTTTTCATTCTTCTTTCCAAATGGACAATTTCACATTTTCCCACATTTCCATTTGCCAAATCTTTACCCGCTCGTTTAATCGATCTATGTCCCCTTGTAGCCTCCTTATGTCCTCTTCACAACTTACTTTCCTACCTATCTTTATATCATCAGAAAATTTGGCAACCATACCTTCAATCCATTCATCCAAGCCATTTATATAAATTCTAAAAAGTTCAGGCCCCAGCACTGATCCCTGTGGCATATCACTCAGTAGGTACCACCAACCAGAAAAGTCTCATTTATGACTACCTGTTGTTTCCTGTCAGCTAGCCAATCACCTATTATGTTATGTTTGTTGTTTGTTGTTGTTGTTAGCTTGTTATGTTTTGGAGCTTTTTTAAAATTTAAGGTAAAATGAAGGGGTCATTTGAGCTGTTTGGCAGTCTGACTGACAGCAAACCTAGATGGTTTAATTGTTAGAGATTGGCAGCAGCCTATGATCTAACAGGGGATAGACAGTGAGTCTCTAAAGTCCCGAGAAGTATCGAAAATATCAGATTGTAAACAGTTATGCTATAAGCTGTCCATTAACTACCAAGGTAAAAGGTAATTAGAGCCTCAAGGACAGCTAATTAGCATCTCTGTCTGGATACAATGCCCTTGTGATTCTTTTTGCCATGGAAATGGGCTTTAAGATGGAAAGGGTGCCGAGGAAGTCATTGTGACATTGGGTTACAGGCTTTCCTAAGATATCACTGAATATCAGAGATCAGTTAGTCTTCAAGGATCTGGGAGAGAGAGAGAGCAGCTAAAGGCCAAAAGTCTCTATGGTTCACCATGCAGGAATGTACATGGGAGCTCATGCTTAGATTGGAAAGACTAAACATGAGAGGAGTTAAAACAAGGCTGGAAGATTTGCTTAGTTTTAGCTTGAAGGAAAAGTATCCAGGAAATCTTACGCCGTGAAACACAGCTCTGGAGTTAAACATTTCCAGGCTGGGAAAGGAAAACATCAGAGGTAAACCCTCAGGAGCAAAGAATCATTTTGAACTGATTCTGGGAGAATTCAATGTTTACTTAAAGACAATGTGACATATACCTGATTATGGGTTTTTTCAGTTGTGTTAAAAGTTCCATTCCATACTACAAAGTATAAGTTACCTACAAAAATAGTGTCTAGTCAATAGTGCTTTTAGTCTGTTTGTTACAATAAATGTCTTTAAAAGTTAAACCTTGTCATGTCATCCATTCAACTATTAAAAAGAAATTCAAACTTCCAGTTAATAGTTATCGTCCTCTGCGGATATCATAACAGAAGGCCCTGAACTAACCAGTACTAGCCTTTTCTCCTCCAGGTCTTAAGCATTTGTACCTCAATATGAAATATCCCAGTCCCTCCTGCCCGGTTTGAGAACAACATTTTTCCATGACTATTCCAGGCTGCCCCCTGGAGACAGAGAAAGAAAACTGAAATTGAGCTCTGACTCGCTCTTTCAGCTGTATGTGTCAAGGATTAGTTTGCCACCTAGAATTAAAATTGCTTACCCCTTGGTTTGCATGTTCACAATTTCTGCATTATCTGAGTCCAGGGCCCACTACCAGGCATAAAATTGTTCCACATTCAGGGTGTAAACTGTTCCAAAAGGTATTCACTTACTTCACATTTTCTCAAAATTAATGTGACATGAAAAAACACACAATTTGGTATGCCAGCTAATCATCTTTAGCAAAATTTAAATGTTTTGTATACTTCTGGCAGTCAATTCTTTGCCAGACGAACTTGATGTTACATCTGTGCTGTAACATAAGCTAGAAAGACCCTTCCAAGCCAGATAAATAGAGTCCTCAAAAGTTTCAGGTGCCAATAGTGTATTCAATGAGGATGTGCCGTGGCATAAGAATTACAATGTCTCCTCTGTAGCTAAGGAGGGTATAAGGCCAGGTATTATTGGCCATGGAGCATAGAGATTTCTGTTGTACTCTAGTAGGCAAACAGAAAGTTCTCATTCTCTCTAAAATAATAGTGAGGCTGTAGTTTCTAAGAATGAAAGTTTTGTGGCCGTTGCCTTCAAATTTCAAAATTCATGTAAAAAGATTTAGTGTTGTTACTCACAAAAATTATGGGACAGTACCTCTTTTTATTTTAAGTTTTTCAGGGGATAATGAGTTATGGGTGCTTTGAGAACATGACTGCTATTTATTGCCAATTGCAGTTGCAGAAGGGAGGCACTATGCAAAAAGCTTGCTCTCTGACTGCTGTGGTAACATGCCAAAATATGTGGACAATGCTTCCTTTTAAAGAAGATGTTAGTGACCTGTGATGTAAATATGCACGTATTGGTGACATCCCCAAATTTACGAAATTTATGTTGCAAGGACTGAATACCCAAAAGGTCCAAGCCTACGTTAGCATTCATAGGGACTGCAAGTACAATCCTAATGAGGAAGGTAGGCTGGTGGCATGGCTGAAGCAGTTAAAGTTCCTTCAAAGCTTTATTATTGAAGTACAGCTCCTTTAATTGGACTTCTTCAGAAACATCTCAGAAGAACAGGTGGGATCTGCAGACTCTAAATGCAGGATAACACTGAATAGGTTTAAGTCTCCTCCTGTGCAATCTGATGAAGCTTGCTTCTCCATAATCCTCTGAATTACATTCTTGTTCACTCTAGATCAGTGAAGATGGTATTAAAATTTCTGCACAGAACCCCATGGTTAAGGTTCTGTGAGAAGAAGCCAAACACTTTGAAGTTTGGGTGATCAGTGTGGACCTGACACCCAAGGCATTCATTTCCCAGTAAGTCACTAGATAATGATCAGGTGCTGAGGCCAATTGTAGCACCCCACTGACTGACACAGTGAAATCATCTAAGTCAGCCAGACGATGGATCGAACCTGAAATCTTCCTTATCTGTGCGAAGCAGTGCCACACATTCACCCCCGACAGCTCATTTTTAATGAGAGATCCAGTATCAACTGTCAATATTTTAAAGTTTACTGTCGGGTTGCAAATTTATTTTAAGTGGTTTATAAATGTCACTTTATGAGGCAAAAGATAAAAGTATACTTAAGGGCAATGAACACCATGAAGTTAGTTCATTTACATAACCAATCTATGTGGAAATTAGGTGTTTGAGAGAATATTTTTCAGGTACAGCGTGAAATAGCCTAGGAGAAGATTGATCTCTATGCCAGTATCTACTTTATCAATTAAATATACAATATTTGCTACTTTGAGCCTTAGAGTTATTCTCTGTTGTGGTAATGTTTCTAAGTAGTTTACAGTTATTATAGGTAACTGCCCAGAAATACTGTCAATCTGTGAATGATTGAGAAGCAACACCTGCTTTGCAGCTTTACAAGAATCATTACAATAGAAACAATGGCATCACCAAAACTCAAGTAATTTCTTCTTTTTCAACTAAACAAAAAGTTGGCATAGAACCATTCCATGGTTCATCCCCAGTGGCAATATCTTAACCAATCAAAGTCGATCTGCCTGGTTTGAATTCAAATAAAAGATTGGCAGTTAGTTGTTCCCTGGAGCATTCCCAGTGACAATGCCTTTACCAATCATAGCCCTCTTGCCAACCAATCAGCACCCTCTTCTCATCCAGTATAAATTGCTGTCCGCTTTAGATTGGGCATTCTTGAGAATCTGTCCTGATGAGCGCAAGATGAAAAGCTTTGACAGCATGTCTCTTTTCTCAGTAATACTAAAGGAAAGAACAAGTAAGGCACAGATAAACAGCACACACCTAAGAAGAAAAACCTAAAGGGAGAGTTTTAAATCCCTCTGTCAAAGGAAAGTTGGTTAGTAACCTAGTAACAGAAGAAATAAGAGCAGGGGTAGGCCATTCAGCCCCTCAAGTCTACTCTGCCATTAAAAACATCGAGGCTGATCTGACTGTGGCCTTAACTCCACTTTCCTGACTGTCTTGCTTCTTGTAGATCAAATATCTGTTGAACTCAGCCTTGAATATATTCAATGACCCAACCTCCACTGCTCATTGGGGGAGAGAATTCCAAACACTAATGACCCTCTGGGAGGAGAAATTCATCCTTAACTCCATCCTAAATGAGAGACACCTTATTCTGAAACTGGGACCCCTATCAAACCCCCTCAGAGTCTTATATGTTTCAATAAGATCACCTGTCATTCCTCTAAACTTCAATGAGTATCAGCCCAACCTGTTCAAACTTTCCACATAAGACAACCCCTTCACCCCAGGAATTAGCCTAATGAACTTTCTCTGATCAGCTTCTAATGCAAATATGTCCCTCCTTAAGTAAGGTAACCAGAATTGTACATGGTATTCTAGGTGTGGTTTCACTATTGTCCTGTAGAATCATAGCAAGGCTTCTCTCCTTTTGTATTCCATTCCCCTTGCAATAAGCAACAACATTCCATTTGCCTTCCTAATCATTTGCTGTACCTGCATGCTAACTTCATGTTAATCATGCACAAGAATGCCCAGATACCTCTGCACTGCAGCATTCTGTTGTCTCTCTTCATTCAAATAATATTCTGCTTTTCTATTCTTCTTGTCAAAATGGACAGCCTCATATTTCCCGACATTATAGTCCATCTGCCAAATTCTTGCCCACTCAGTAACCTATCTATATCACTTTGCACTTTTTATATCCTCCTCACAAATTGTTTTCCTACCTATTTCATATTATCAGTAAATTTGGCTATAATACAACCTGTCCTTTCATCCACGTCATGAATATAGATTGTAAATAGTTGAGGCCCCAGCACTGATCTCTGGTACTCCACTAGTTACAATTTGCCATCATGAAAATGACTCATTTATCCGACTTTCTGTTTCCTGTTAGTTAGCCAGTCCTCTGTCCATGCTAATATAGCACCTCCAATACCATAAGCTCCTAACTTGTGCATTAACCTTTTATGTGACACTCTTTCAAACAGATACAAAATACTTGTTCAAAGTCACTGTCATTTTCTCATTTTTAAAAAACATATTCTTTCCTGGGATGTAGGCATCACTGGCAAGGCCAGCATTTGTTGCCCATCCCTAGTTGCCCTTGAACTTAATGGCTCACTCAGCCATTACCGAGGACAGTTAAGAGTCAGCCACATTTCCCATTAATAATTCCCCTGTCTCACCCTCTAAGGGACTATATCTCTCTTTAGCTACTCTTTTCCTTTTTATATACTTGTAGAAACTTTTATTGCAGTTTTTTTTAGATTCCTCACTACTTTTCTCTCATATTCCAATTTCTCCCCATTTCTTTTAGTCATCCTTTGTTGATTTCTAAAACTTTCCCAACCTTCTGGCCTACCATTAATGTTTTCAGCATTGTACGCCTTTTCTTTCAATTTGATACCATCCTAAACTTCTTTATTTAGCCACAGATGGTGCATCCTTCTGGTAGAGTCTTTCTAACTCAATGGAATATTTATTTGTTAAGAGCTGTAAAATATATCCTTAAATGTCTGCCATTGCTTCTCTGCCATCTTCCCTTTTAACCTATTTACCTAGTTCACTTGAACCAACTCTGCCTTCATACCCTTGTAATTGCCTTTATTTATGTTTAAGATACTAGTTACGGACCCACATTTCTCACTCCCCAACTGAATATGAAACTCTATCATGTTATGATCACTCCTGACAGATGATCTTTAATTAATCCTGCTTCATTACATATTACCAGATCCAAAATAGCCTGCTCCCTCAGGTTCCAGAATGCATTATTCTAAGAAACTGTCCAAAAATACTCTATGAACTCATCATCCAGGCCACCTGTCAATTTGATTTTCCAATTGATGTGAAGATTAAATCCACCCATATTATTGTAATGTTTTGCTTCTGTCCCAACGTGATAATGCTGTTGTCCCATTACAATAATGCAGACATTTCCAATATTTTTCTGAGTTTAAATACACAGGAATAATCACTGGAGACATTTTAAATTCTATGGTACAATTGGCTGGAATTTTGATAAACACAATCCAGAATACACGGGAATCTGATAGACAGGGTTTTAAAGGTGACACAACTGTTCAATGACAACAAGATACCTGCCATTATAACTGGAATTTTCACTTCTCTTTAACATTACAGTTTTTGTGATTTTTATTTGGAAACAGTCCTTAGATGATGAGTTGTTCTAAAGAGCTTTAACTTCTGTAGACTGCCCATCTTTTAAGTGGCAATGGACAAAGCAGCCGACTTGATTGATTGACATCCCATCCACCACCTTAATCTTCTTCCACCACCAGTATACACTGACAGCAGTGTTTACCATCTACAAGATACACTGCACTTGAGAAGGTGGTGGTGAGCTTGGAGTGGAATTTGCAGGAGGTGGTATCCCCATGTGACTGCTGCCCTTGTTCTTCTAGGTGTTAGAGGTCACGGATTTGAAAGGTACTGTCAAAGGAGCCCTGGAAAGCTGCTGCAGTACACTTTGTAGATAGTGCACACTATAATCACTGTGCATTGGTGTTGGAAGGAGTTCATGTTTAAGGTGGTGGATGGGATGCACATCAAGAGAGCTGCTTTGTTCAGGATGGTGTTGGGCTTTTTCAGTGTTGTTGGAGCTGCAATCACCCACGCAAGTGGAGAGTATTCCATCACACTCTGGACTTGTACCTTGTATTTGGTGGACAGGCTTTGGGAGATGGGTGGTGAGTTCCTTGCTGCAGAATTCTGAGCTTCTGACCTGGTTTTCTAGCCACAGTATATATATATATATTTTTTCTGGTTAATGGTAACCCCCAGGATGTTGATATTGAGGGATTCAGCAGTGGTAATGCCATTGATGTCAAAGGGATTTGGTCAGATTCTGCTTTTTTGGAGATGGCCATTGTCTGGCACTACTTGTCATGTATTTGCCCAAGCCTGAATGGTGTCCAGTTTGCGGCATTTGGGCATGGACTGCTTCAGTATCTGAGGAGTCATGAATGGTGCTGAACTCTCTGCAATTATCAGTGAGCATTCCCACTTCTGAGGCAAAATTTTTACCTCGGCGGGCGGGCGTACGCCCAACCCAGTCAAGCGTAAAGTGATATGCATTTACGTCAGGCAATCGTCCCACGTCGCATGATAGTTTGGTCGGCAGGCGCATATGGGAATCAGCAGCGCGCCCACTGACAATTAAGGTCATTGAAGTCTTAATTAACTTACATTTTTTGCTGCCCATCCAACCTTGCGAAAAGGTGGAATGAGGTTTCCAAAAGCAAATAAAAATAAAATAAACATTTTAAAATTTAATTAATAACATGTCCCTGCTCATGTGTGAGAGTCACATGAGGGGATATGTTTCATAACATGTTATGAGCCTTTATTTATTTCTCTGAAAACTTCTCATCTCCCTGGGGCAACTCTGTGCATCAGGGAGATTTGCAAGCACGCACTCACATGCATGCGCAAAGTTAGCACTCGCCCCACTCAGCCTTCTCCCCCACCCTCCCGATCAGCAGCACTGAATGTTGCTGCTCACATTTCACGCTGGGCGGGCCTTAATTGGCCCGCCAGCGTGAGATCTGACCGCCCCTGCCTGCCCCCGCCGATCCCACCCAACAAGGGCTAAATTCTGCCCCTGATCTTAAATGGAGGAAGGATTATTGATGAAGCTGCTGAAGATGGGTGGGCCTAGGACACCACCCTGAGGAATTTCTGCAGTGATGTTGTGAGGTTGCGATGATTCATTTCCATCAACTACAACCATCTTCCTTTGTGCTCGGTATGACTCCAACCAAGTGGAGAGTTTATGCAGATTTCTTATTGACTTCAATTTTGCTAAGGTTTCTTGATGTCATGCTTGATCAAATGCTGCCTTGATGTCAAGGGCAGTCACTTTGCATCCTAGGATATTATAGGAAGTAGCCACACAGGTAGCTGGTAATAACCTTCCAAGAATACTTAGACTCTGGAAAAGTTCCAGAAGATTGGAAAACTGCCAATGTAACACCCTTATCCAAAAAGGGAGGGAGACAAAAGACCATATAGGCCAGTTAGCTTAACACCTGTCATTGAGAAAATGTTAGAGTCTATTATAAAGGATGTAACATCAGAGTATTTAGAATGATAATAGAATCAAGCAGAGTGAGCATGGCTTCATGAAGGGGAAATTATGCCTGAAAATTTATTAGAATTCTTTGAGAAGGTAACAAGCAGGATAGATAAAGGGGAACCAGTAGATGTAATATATTTGTATTTACAAAAGGCATTTGATAAGGTACCTCACATAAGACTACTTAATAAGATAAGAGCCCATGGTGTTGGGGATAGTATATCAGCATGGATAGAAGATTGGCTAACTAAAAGAAGACAGAGAGTTGGGGCAAGGGGGGCATTTTCAGGGTGGCAACCTATAACTAGTGGAGTGCCACAGGGATTAGTGCTAGGGCCACAATTATTTACAATATATGGTAATGGCTTAGGTGAGGGAAGCAAATGTACTATCACCAAATTTATGGATGACACAAAAATAGGTGGGAAGGCAAGTGGTGAGGAGGATACAAAGGGCGTAATTATCTGTGCCTGCCGGTGGCAGGTGTGATAGGCAGCATGAGTGGACAATATGGCGCAATTGGTTTCACAATGCCAAGAAGGTAGGTCGTGATTGTCCGCTCAGCCCGCCGATATCAGTCCTCAGGAACCTCATTGTAATACATCATTAGGCCATCCTGCCAGGCTTTTGCACGCCTGTTAGATCATCCGTCCACATCAGCAGGGAAGCGCGCCGATGGTTTCACAACAGCACAGAAGCGATGTGCACTTGGTGGCCTGCACTTTGGATGAATTGGGGGGCTTACCCCCGAATGCCAAATGTAAAATTCTGCCCATAAGATTCTTAGGGGGCACAGCAATGTTCTGCAGAGCTCGCTGCCAGAGTTGCCTATTGCCTTGCAGGCTTCAAGGGCGCTCGGGGGGGGGGGTGGGCTGGGGTTAAGTGCCTCCCTACCCAGCTGGTGACTTGAGGGGTGGGGATCAGGGGGCAAGTGCAGCCCTGCCTCTGAGGTGACTTTTGAGGGTGAGGGGGAGCACTGTGACAGGACTTCAGGGAGGGTGCCTCCAGATTCCTCTTCAGAGGTTTCTTCGGGGCTTGGTTGGAGGCCCTGGGCCATGGACTCTTGAGTAACCTTGCTGGAAGTCGGAGCGGACCTGCGGGGGACAGTCGGGAGCTGAGGAACGCACTGTTTCACCGCTTCACTGTTTCACTATTTCAGCTGCTGTGAGGCTGCAGTCAGGGAAAAAGAGAAAAAGCCACAGGGAGCTAGTAAGCTGATTAGCCGATAAGTACTCAGTCCAAGGGAGTGTGTGTGAGAAACCAGCTTAGCACAGGCGAGATCAAGTAGATCTATAAATAAAAAGAACTAAAACTTTAAAATAATAAACCAAAATTTGAAAACTTTAAAATTAAAATCAAACAATAAAGATAAAAAAAAGCAATAAAAATTGTCATTTAAACAAACATCTAAAACACATACCTTGTAGTTAAGAAGCATATAACTTTTAGTTGTCAGTAGTACTAGCATTCAATAAACACAGTAAATTGTAACAAACATAGAAGAAAGTAATTAAAGTTAAATTAACTAAATAACATAAGTTAGAATAGCTGGACAGGTGTTATGTTGCAGCTGTGGGATGTGGGAGCTTTTGGATGCCAAGGCGATCCATGACAAACACATCTGCAGGAAGTGTAAGCAGCTTGAGGAATTCTGGATCAAGATTATTGATCTGGAAGCCGAAATGCAGACAGTGCACAACATAAGGGAGGGGGTGAAATACCTGGATACTTTGTTCCAGGAGACAGTCACACTTTTAGAAGATGGTCACCTGTTTTGGTCAGCAGTGAGGGACAGGAGGATGTGACTGTCAGTGAGGCAGGTAAAGGGACCGAGCAGACAGTAGGGGAGGAGCTTCAGGCTTTGCAATTGTCAAACAAGTTTAAGGTGCTCACAACCTGTGTGGATGAGAGCAAAGTCTGCAAGCTGGATGAGCTGGCTGGCCATAGCACTGTGGTACAGGAAGCCTTTCAAGTAGGGGGAGAAAAAAGGAATGTAAGAGATAGTATAGTGAGGGGGATTGACACTATTCTCTGCAGCAAAAAGCGAGAGTTCAGACAGCTGTGTTGCCTGCCCAGTGCCCGGGTTCACAACATCTGCTCAGGGCTGGTGAGGAACTTGGAGTGGGAGGGGGAGGATCCAGTTGTCACGATCCATGTGGGTACCAACGACATAGGTAGAACTAGGAAAGAGGTTCTGAAAAGTCAGTATGAGGAGCTAGGTAGCAAAGTAAGAAGCAGAACCTCAAAGGTAATAATCTCTGGATTATTACCTGAGCCACGTGCAAATTGGCGTAGGGCAAATAAGATTAGAGTGACGAATGCATGATTCAAAGACTGATGTGGGAGAATTGGGTCCCGATTTGTGGGGCACTGGCATTAGTACTGGGGAAAGTGGGGGAGGTACCGTTGGGACGGTTTACGCCTGAACCGTGCTGGGACGAGTGCCCCTGCAAATCACAAAACTAGGGAATTAGAGAAGGCTTTAAACTAAACAAAAGGGTTGAGGGAACAAGCTTGGGTAGAGGTAGCAATTCAAGGTGTAGAGTCAAGACAAGAGAGCAAAATAGTAATATGAGAAATGAGGGTCAGAGAATGGCAGGAAGGGACAGAGAGAAAAAAACCTATGAATACATCAACAATCAAGACTAGATGTTACGAAGACAACAAAAAGACAAAAGGGAAGGCTCTCTATCTGAATGTACATAGCATTCTTAACAAAGTAAATTAATTGTTGGCCCACATTAAAGTAAATAAATATGATCTGAAAATAATTACGGAGACGTGACTGCAGGACGACAAAGATTGGGTCCTTAATATTGAAGCATACATGACATTCAAGAAGAATAGGAAGCTAGATAAAGGTGGAGGGGTGGCACTGTTAGTCAAAGAGGGCATTGGTGCAATAGTTAGAGATGGCCTTGGTTCAGGAGGTCAGGGTGTAGAATCAGTTTGGGTGGAGATGAGGAATAGTAGGGGAAGAAAGTCACCAGCAGAATTGATATACAAGCCCCCTAACAGCAGCCACAATGTAGGACAAAGTATTCAAGATAAAATATTGTGTGCTTGCGACAAAGGGACAGCAATAATCATGGGTGATTTTAATCTACACATAAACTGGAAAAACCAGATTAGCAGTAGTAGCCTGGATGAGGAGTTCTTAGAATGCTTTTGAGGTAGTTTCTTACAGCAGCATGTTCTGGAACCAAGCAGAGAGCAGGTTATATTAGACTTGGTATTGTGCAACGTTGACAGGGTTAAACAATGACCTCAGAGTAAAGGCACCCCTAGGTAGCAGCGACCACAATATGATTGAATTTTACATCTAGTTTGAAAGGGAGAAGAGTGGGTCTAAGATGAGTATCTTAAACTTAAAATAAGGGCAGCTATATGGGGGTGAAAGCTTGTTGATGTGAACTGAGAAACTAGGCTAGAGGATAGATCAATAGTGAAGAAGTGGCAGACATTTAAGAAGGCGGTGGAGGCGGGGTCATTGAATACTTTTAAGGCAGAGATTTTTGTTAGGCAAGGGAATGAATGGTTATCGGGGTTAGAAGAGAATGTGGAAATCGAAACACAAGGAGATCAGCCACGACCTTATTGAATGGCGGAGCAGACTCGATGGGCCGAATGCCCTACTTCTGCTCCTATGTCTTATGGTCTTTTACCTCAACTCTTGAATTCAGTTTTTCAGTGCATCTTTGGGTGAAATGAGGGGCTGAATTTGATGTAATCCCGGTGCAAAAGTCGGCAGCAAGCCCACTTCTGCTTGGCCAGCTCGTCCTGCAGCCATTTTGGTTGGAGGTGGGCCTTATTCTGCCCCATCGGAGGGGGAGTAACCCCTCCGAGAGCTGTCAGCCAATCAAATGGTCGACAGATCATTTTTCCCAGTCATGTAACTGGAAGTGGTGGCCATTGCTGGTACTGCATGCAATCCCTGAAAATGAGCAGCATGGCTCTTGGACTTACAGGTAAAGCAGGGTCTCACCCTGGGTGGCAGTTGGTGGGCTGGGTTTGACAGATTGGGAGCAGATGTGCAAAGCGGTGAGGAGAAATATATTGGGGGGATCTCTGAAGGGCACAAGGTGCCCAATCAAGAGGCACCCCACTAGCCTAGCCATGATGCCGTCAGGCACTTGGCACAGGCCTCCCCCACCATGAGAAAAACCTCAGTGTCAGTGGGACGAAGCTCTTAAGTGGCGATTGGCCACTGAAGGTCCTCCAATGGCTCATGGGTAAGCAGGCCACATAAGACCTCATCTGTCACCTACGGGGGCAGTAGGTGAGAGACTACCTACCATGGCGCCTAATTTCCCACACCGCCCCACCTATCAGCCCAACCATGGGATGTGGGGTAGGGCCGGGGGGTTGGTGGTGTAAAGTTCTGACTAAGGTGCTGAGTGGTCCTGGTGGAACCCAAAATGAGCATCGATGAGTAAGTTATTGCTAAGTGCCAATTGATAGTTGGTTGTGGGATCACTTTGCTATGCCTATTGCATATTGTCCTTGCTGTTTAGCATGCATATAGTCCTGTGTTGTAGCTTCACCAGGTTGGCCTCTCATTTTAGTATTGCCAGGTGCTGTTCCGGGCATATTTTCCTGCACTCCTCATTGAATCAGGGCTGAACCCCTTGAAGTTCTGAGTTTATTACTTCACAATCTGGAATTAACATTGTACAACAATACACATGGTTAGATATGCAGAAGCTAATTTTGGGAATTTTTAAAGTGTATGCACTGTTCCATTTTCCACATTTTTAAAAACAATTTCACCAAACTTTTATTTTCACATATACATGGCACCAGGGAAAAACAGAGTGTGCCAAAGAGAGCTTATTATTTTTAATCTGCCAACAGATATTAAATACATGTACAATCTTCGGAAAATCACTCAAATCAATTGGTGCTCTTAATAACTTTTTCTGTGCAGGACAATTAATGCTTCCTTCAGGCTGAGCCAAAAATTTCAGAGTCCATTGAAATATTACAGAAATGATTTAGAATGATATGAATTTTTTCTGACATTTAAATTGTTCTTTTATGACATTTTGCAAAATAGTTTTGTTCATCTTAAAATAATCGTTATTGGTTTTTATTTTTGAAAATAATTGGATCTGTGCATATAACAGATGCTCAGCTGGGAAAGCAGTGTTAATAAAATGGTTGGGTAAATTACCAGTTTTACATTCCTAGTGGGGAGTCTTGCCAACCGAAATATAATCTGGGCGTGCACAACATGAGTGGAGGCCATTTTGTGCCACACAAGTGGAGCCTGTCTTACACTTTGCCAAATGTTCATTTCCATTCACAACAATAGAAAGGAATATCAGGCTTTGAGTAAGAGAAGAACCCCATTCACTATCGTCCATTTCACGTCAACCTCCGAGACAAATTTATTCCCCCAGGCTTTACTGTATATGGAAAGGTGCCTTAGGAAAGATTAAAATTGTTATAAAATTGGGGGCACTGAGAACCCACATTTTAGCACCTGGTCGGCCTGGTACTCAGCACACTTCAGGACAGAAAACCTGGACTTGGGAAAAATCTGAAATCATACTTCCGGAAGGGATGGTAGGTCACAGTCTGATTAGGAGTAGGAATATATGCCACCAGAAAAAACACAGTTTGTGCCAATGGGGGCTCTCTATTTTTAACCTGCCTACAGACAGTAAGTGAACACATAATCTTCAGAAAATCACTCAAATCAATGGGTGTTCCTAATAACTCTTCCTAAATAGGACAATTAATGCTTCCTTCAGGGCGAAGCAAAGATTTCAGAATGCACTGAAATATTAAAGAAATGCAATGCCTGCAGGAAGGAACAGATAAAATTGTTAGCTATCATCAATTTCTGCTCTGCAGTTCACCAGTTGATATTCAAGGCAGTAATTAAATGTATTAAGTATATGTGAAAACTCAGGGGCTTGTAATTTGCAAAGTAAGCAATATGTTTCTCTTCTCAAATTACTTGTTGGATTTGCTTCAAGATCTAAAGTATGAAATTTGCAAATGAATTTCATATTGCAATCCTTGATGAGTCCATTGTTAAAATACTTCCATTTTAAACCCAGTTAATGGTATGGATACTGGATAGCTCTAGCACATTTTAATGTTTTTTTTTGCAAGACAGTGTCGGTCTGCCATGAACGTCACTTGCAAAAATTAAACATGGCTGACTATTTTTTAAAGCTAACTTTTGGATTACAAGATTTCATAACATAAGTGTTGAATCACCTTGTAGAAGCTGAAGAATTAGGGGGTAAGAATTGGGCTGCACTGGCCTCTGACCCCAAGGATCATGATTTATGACTGTCTGGGGCCATGCAGATTGAAATGAAGACCACACAACAACCTGCTCACTGACACCCAGTTTGTGTTCCGCCACAGCTGCTAGGTAGGTAGGCCAGCTGCTTCTCACATGCCAGTGCAGACTTGATGGGCCGAAGGGCCTCTTCTGCACTGTGTTATTCTGTGATTCTGTGATTTCTTGATATCACGTGGAGTGAATTGAATTGGCTGAAAACTGGCATCTGTGATGCTGGGGACCTCCGGAGGAGGCCGAGATGGATCATCCACTTGGCTCTTCTGGCTGAAGATTTTTGGAAATGCTTCAGCCTTATCTTTTGCACTGATGTGCTGGGCTCCTCCATCATTGAGGAGGGGATGTTTGCGGAGCCTCCACCTCCAGTGAGTTTGATTAAATTTCCACAACCATTCATGACTGGATGTGGCAGGACTGCAGAACTTAGATCTGATTTGTTTGTTGTGGAATTGCTTATCTCTATCACTTGCGGCTTATGCTGTTTGACAGGCAAGTAGTCTTGTGTTGTAGCTTCACCAAGTTGCTACCTCATTTTTAAGTATGCCTGGTACTTTTCCTGGCATGCCCTCCTGCACTCTTCATTGAACCAGGGTTGATTTCCTGGCTTGGTGGTAATGGTAGAGTGGGGGATATGCCAGGCCATGAGGTTACAGACTGCGGTTGAGTACAATTCTGCTTCTGCTGATGACCCACAGCGTCTCACGGTTGCCCAGACTTGAGTTGCTAGATCTGTTCGAAATCTATCCCATTTAGCATGGTGGTAGTGCCACACAACACGATGGAGTGTATCCTCAATGTGAAGGCAGGACTTAGTCTCCACAAGGACTGTGCGGTTGTTGCCCCTACTGATAATTTCATGGACAGATTCATCTGTGGCAGGCAGGTTGGTTGGAATGAGGTCAAGTATATTTCTCCCCCTTATTGGTTCCCTCACCACCTGTCGCAGACCCAGTCTAGCAGCTATGTCATTTAGGACTCAGCCAGCTCGGTCTATAGTGGTGCTACCGTACCACTCTTGGTGATGGACATTGAAGTCCCCCACCCAGGGTGCATTCTGCGGCCTTGCCAACCTCAGTGCTTCCTCCAAGTGGTGTTCAACATGGAGGAGTACTAAGTCATCAGCTGAGGGAGGGCGGTAGGTGGTAATCAGCAGGAAGTTGCCATGTTTGACCTGATGCAATTAGACTTCATGGGGCCAAGAGTCGATACTGAGGTCTCCCAGGGCAACTCCCTCCCAACTATGTATCACTGTGTCACCACCTTTGCTGGATCTGTCCTGCTGGTGGGACAGGACATACTTGGGTATGGTGATGGTGGTGTCTGGGACAATGTCTCTAAGGTATGATTTCATGAGTTTGACTGTGTCAGGTTGTTGCTTGAATAATCTGTGAGATAGCTCTCTCAATTTTGGCACAAGACCCCAGGTGTTAGTAAGGAGGGCTTTGCAGGGTCGATTGGGCTGAGTTTGCCATTGTTGTTTCCGATGCCTAGGTCGATGCCAGGTTGACTGTCCAGTTTCATTCCTTTTTGACTTGTTTTTAGCGGTGGTTTGCTGGGCCATTTCAGAGGGCAATTTAAGAGTCAACCACATTGCTGTGGATCTGGAGTCACATGTAGGCCAGGCCAGGCCAGGTAAGGATGGAAGTTTTTACGACAATCGATACAGTTTCATGATCATTATTAGACTCTTAATTCCAGATATTTTATTGAATTCTAAGTTCACCATTTGCTGTGGTGGGATTCACACCCAGGTCCCCAGGGCATTACATCAGGTCTCTGGATTACTCATCTAGTGACAATACCACTACGCCATTGCCTCCCCTGGAATAAGGCCCAATAAGTTCATGTTTGTTAACTGCTGAGTCCTGGAGGTGTCCCATCACCTGTTGTGTCTCTGAATCCATGAAGAAGACTATTCTTAGTTCTCTTCTTCCAGGTGTAACCATCAACAAGGAAGGGGGCAAAGTTCGGATCAAATGTCAAAGTGTAGATTTGGTCCTGATGCCATTAATCAAATGGATTGGCTGTCTCGATCTTCCCTAAGCACCACTGCTCTGGTATCCACAACCTATGTTTTCCATAATTTTTGCTGTTACTGTACCATAATACTGTGGGCTCAGCAGAGGTCCATACACATGTGTACTTGCCAGATAAGCCCACCAATTTCCTCTGATAAGAGGCATGAAAATGTTCTGTGCTGCCATGACTCCAATGGGCTGTGTTTACCTTCAAGTTGGCACATAATCAAAATTTGAGTGTTTAGGTGGAAATGTCGAGCTTTAATGCAACCTCAAAATTGAGCTATAAAAGCAGCAATGCAAAATGGACACGCCCATATGGCAACGGGCTCTCAGCACCAGAGTGCAATAACATATAGAGCTGCTGTTTTTAGGAGTTTGCTGAGGGCAATTTACCTCTTGCGTTTCCTATATTACATCAGTTCAAAAAGTGAAGGGTTGTGAGGACTCGAAACGTCAACTCTTTTCTTCTCCGCCGATGCTGCCAGACCCGCTGAATTTTTCCAGGTAATTTTGTTTTAATTCAAAAAGTGCTTCTATTTTATTCATTCATGTGATGTGGACATCGCTGGCTAGGCCAACATTTATTTCCATCCTTAATTGCCCTTGAAAAGGTGGTAATGAGTTGCCTTCTTGAACGACTGCAGGTCCTGTGATGTAGGTACAGCCACAGTGCTGATAAGGAGGATTTTGACCCAGCGACAGTGAAGGAAGGGTGATATATTTCCAAGTCAGGATGGTGAGTGGCTTGGAGAGGAACTTCCAGGTGGTGGTGTTCCCATCTAGCTGCTGCCCTTGTCCTACTCAATGGTAGTGGCCATGGGTTTGGAAGGTACTGTCTAAAGAGCCTTGCTGAGTTGCTGCAGTGCATCTTGTAGATGGCACACACTGCTGCCACTGTGTGTTGGTGGTGGAGGGAGTGGATGTTTGTGGATGGGGTGCCAATCAAGCAGGCTCCTTTGTCTTGGATGGTGCCGAGCTTCTTGAATGTTTTGGGAGCTGCACTCATCCAGTCAAGTGGGGAGTATTCCATCACACTCCTCACTTGTGCCTTGTAAATGATGGACAGGCTTTGGGGAGTCAGGAGATGAATTATTCACCACGGGAGTCCTTGCCTCTGACCTGCACTTG
Source organism: Cetorhinus maximus (assembly GCF_964194155.1). Lineage (NCBI taxonomy): Eukaryota > Metazoa > Chordata > Chondrichthyes > Lamniformes > Cetorhinidae > Cetorhinus > Cetorhinus maximus. The sequence continues at coordinate 195,152,197 of NC_135879.1, forward strand.
CAGCACATTATTTATATGGTGAGTCCAGTTCAGTTTCAGTACAGCCATATAAGTTGGCTGCAAAGCGCATTAAGACATTGGTTGTGACAAGTGCTATGTAAATGCAAGACCTTCTTTTCTTCAGTGAAATCTGCTGGAAAAGCACACATTTATGGACATTATGGAGGATCGGGTTGAATTTTACTATGTTGCAAAAGCAAAATACTGCAGATGCTGGAAATCTGAAATGAAACCAGAAAATGCTGGAACTACTCAGCAGGCTAGGCAGCTGGTCCATCAAATTTTCTGTCCCACCTGCGATAATTCCCGCGCCTGGCGGGACCAGAAAATCCTACCCAGCATTTTAGGTCTCTGACTTATGTTGCACCCACTTCCATAATGTATCTGGGGTCAGGAGGCTATCCTCATGAGGGCAGAAGCCCCGTCCTTCAGGGCATGTGCTCTATCAGACCATCCACGTCATTATGTCTAAACACATGAACTAATAGCCGATATTTGAACATTCTGATAATGTAGAAAAAATAAATCAACACTACCGTGAATATTGCAATATAACATCACAGTCAGACTCGTATAATATCAGGAGATGAGATGCCTGCCAGTTGAATGTCCTTCAGATAAGATATAACCTTCCATCCACACATGAAAAAAAATGGCCGTTAATGTTGTTAATATTAAATATATGCAGGCATGTTGTTATGCTTTTGATTTTTGCATTCACCGAAACAAAATAAGATCATAGGGACACAGGAATAGTTTTACCTCACTATCACTGACATTTTATTGCTTTGCAAAAGACTCACTCATCAAAGACCACAGCCTGACTATTCTAAGAGAGCATTTTGATGGAAATCAAGTCACTGAAGTATGAAATTATTAGTCCTTTGTTGAGTATGAATGTTGCAATCCTTGGAATCTAATCTGCAGTAAAAAGGTAGAAAATAGGCTCCTGAAGGTCAGGAGCAGCAGTAGAGATCAGGAGAAAGGAATAAGTGCCTTGATTGAATATTGGGTGATGAGGGACAATTGAATGTCTGTGGAAAATGGATGATTTAGATCGTTCAAGTTAGTGGGATAGCTTGAAAGTTTTCAGAATATCTGAAGACTCATCATACATATGCTCCAATAGCTTTTATGTAGGGAGGACTCTAAGAGGTGCTGTAGTAGAGTACTTTACTCTCCAGAAATGAAATTATGTTCACAGGCTACTTGTCTCAGGAGTGACAGGTTCTACTAAATCACTGAAGCATTTGATTAAGGCACTAGAGATGAGAAAACTGGCTCTGGAGGTTGTAACTTCGACTCACCTCTGAGTTACTGCCTATTATGGACGAGTATTGGGTTGGTATGTGAAGGTAAATGTGTTCTTAAAGGATAATGCCTCTGATCTACCACACTAAACCTGGACTAAAATTCTGATCCCCCAACAAAATCACCTCTTTCTCTCAGGCCCATCATGTGTCTGTTCTGGTATATATAAATGGCTCAAAGGGGTGCAGCTAACACATCTGACCCATTCCATCTATTTTGCCTCAACTGCATCCCTTTCAACTTCCCAAATAATTGCTGCCACTATATCAGTAGTGATAACATTTCATGCTTTTTTATCTATAAGAATACCTATCGATAGGATCTTTGCGTAGCTGCCTTTTGTTGTGCTACTGCAATCCTGATGAGCCAGAAAAAGTGCACTGGAGCTACCAAGAGTGAATAAGCTTATAAAGATTGTACGTTATAATAAAAGAAAATCTAAAGTTAAAAACAAAATTGATGCTGCAAGACATCCCTTAAATGGGGAGCACATTGAGGGGGTCACTTTGGGTGCTCATCATGAAGATTGGTGTTTCTGCATGGAGCATTTTTTTGAGAGCTTTGGTGCTTTAGGCAAGAGGTTTGCTGTTAGTGTTACCCTGTTGCTGCTCAATGTGCTAGTTTGCAACCCAAACATTCATTATTTGATGGGAATTCCTTCACTTTGAAGTTGTGAACAGGAGGCTAGATTGAAGGCTATCAAAGTCACACATCACTGAAGGTATCTCTTCCCTATTGAAAGATACCCACTCACCAGGGTCTACAGCACAACAAGGTCTTATTTAGGCACCTAACAGCCTGAGGAGGTTGCACGTGAGGCATGCGGCTTACTGCTGGAGCAAGGAGAGCAAAAACGAGAGCCCAGAATAAAGAAAGGCTGACTTACTTCACACCTGCTCCTTTTCCCATGACAAAGATTCATAAAGTCCCTCACTTTCCAAGACAGGGAAAATGGATTTTCCAAGCCCTGTCAATATCCAGTTTACAAAAGTTCAAAGCAGATGCAAAAATGAACTCAGAACTCTATGGTCAGCAATTTATTTGGAGCTGCACCCACTCTAACAAATGGGTTTCAACCAGACTTGTGGCACAACAATCGTTTTTGAGCAGAAGCAGCTCTGAGGGAATTCTAAGCCTATCTGATCAAGACGTGTTTACTGTAAACATTAAACAATAACATTCATCAGGGTGTTCCACAGAAAAAAAATCTATTCTCCATTTCTGTAACTACTTTTAATACTGTGAATACTTTTGGGCCAGCTACCTTACTTGCTTTTGTTCCTTAAGTACTATTCCTATGCAGTGCTACTGACTGGCATGAGTTTGAGGGCTGGGTAGTTGGGATGGTTCCCCTGAAGCCTTAGAGATCTGAGGTAAGTTGCCAGAATGAAGCTAATTGAATTGTTTCTCTAGGCATCAGTATGATGTGAAAGGCAATAGATCTTGATTAGTTTTGGAGACTAATATTTTCTCTTGAAGAAACAGCAGTGTATAAGTGCATAGTAATGTTCTAAGAAAGCACAAGGAATTGACACTACAAATGATGAACTTTGCCCAGCAGGGTGAGTGTAGTAAACCTCACTCTTTACTACAGCATGAGCAGGCCTAAAATGTGCTCTAAAAGGCCCAGGTTGCATCCAAACATCAATATGATAATGATCAGAAAATATGTTTTAGTAATGTTGGTTGAGGGATAAGTATTGACCAAGATACTGGGGAGAACCCCCCTGGGCTCTCTTCTGCAATTTAGTACATGGGATCTTTTGAGAGGGCAGACGGGCCTCAGTTTCAAGTCACATCCAAAAGGCAGGATTCTGAATTCAACAGAGTGTGCATAGCTTTCCTGGCCTCCCTGGAACTCAGCAGGGCAAAGAAAGCAAGTGAGGTTTGACAGGGTTCAGCAGCTGACAGGCAAGAAATGCTTAAAATACAGAGATTTGACACCTGCTTTCTTGCCTAAATGAAAGGCTTTTTTTTGCTTTTGATCTTTGCTTTCCAGCTGTCAATGATCATATCAGCATGGGAGCCGCTTCTGCAACTTTACGTTTGACCTCAGGTGAGGAACAAGATGAACAGCAGCAGCAACACCAACGGCAGTAGAAACATGAGCCACCTTCTCATCAACAACTTGCCACCCCATAGCATAGACAGGGTGAGCATGGAACAACTTGCAGGAGGTTGTCCCCTGAATGAGGATATACAGTCAGAGAATAAGCTTCCTGGATATGCAAAAATGCCTTACATTTAGGCATGGAAGCAGGGCTCATATCTCTGTATTTAAAGCATTTCTTGCCTGTCAGTTGCTGAACCTTGTCCTGGATATGACTGAGCACCAATACATCTGGAGGCTAGAGTATCCTGTCAGATGGTCACTGACATTTTCAGCCTCTTGGAAGAAGACCTCCTGCTAGGTGTACCAGGTAGGCAAGCAAGCCAGCCCAGTATGGTCAAGGTCACCACGGCTTTTAATTTTTTTCCCCTGAATGTTGTGCAATCATCATCATCCTTATGATGGAAGGAGGGTCATTGATGAAGCAGCTGAAGATGGTTGGGCCTAGGATACTACCCTGAGAAACGCCTGTAGTGATGTCCTGGGGCTGAGGTGATTGGCCTTCAACAACCACAACCACTTTCCTTTGTGCTAGGTATGACTCCAACCAGCGGAGAGTTTCCCCCCCTTGAAATAGCTGTTTGGTAGTACAGCAATTGAGTATTGCTGAAAAAAGATATTTTGTTTTGATTGTATCAAACAACATGTCCCTACCATTCTTCGCAATGGGCAAGGCACAGACTGTTAACTGTCAGTCACTATTAACTGGTGCATTCTCTATGGCAATACCTCTACCAATCAGAGCCAACTTGCCTACCAATCAGCATTCTCTTCACATACAATATAACGTTGTTAATTCCCCTGACCTTGGTATTCTTGTGATTGTCCTGATGTGTGCAAGATGAAAAACTTCTACAAGATGTCTTTTCTCAGCAATACTCAGATACCCTTTGACTTCAGTTTTGCTAGGGCTCCTTTGATACCACACTTGGTCAAATGCTGACTTGATGTCAAGGGCAGTCACCCTTACCTCACCTCGGGAGTTCAGCTCTTTTGTCCATGTTAGGACCAAGACTGTAATGACGTCAGGAGTTGAAAGATGCTGGTGAAACCCAAACTGGGTGTCAGTGAGCAGGTTATTGCTGAGTAAGTTCCACTTGACAACACTGTCGATGACCCCTTTGGTAATGATTGAGAGTAGACTGATGGGGTAGCAGTTGGCTGGGTTGGATTTGTCCTGCTTTTTGTGGACAGGGCATGCTTGGGCAATTTTCCACATTAATTGGTAGATGCCAATGTTATAGTGCACTGGAACAGCTTGGCTAGTGGCATGACAAGTTCTGGAGCACATGTCTTCAGTACTATTGCTGGAATGTTGTTAGGGCCCATAGCCTTTTCAGTATCCAGAGCCTTCAGCCATTTCTTGATACCATGTGGAGTGAATTGAATTGGCTGAAGACTGGCATCTGTGATGCTGGGGTCCTCAGACAGAGACCGAGATGGATCATCCACTCGGCACATCTGGCTGAAAATTGTTGCAAATGCTTGAGCCTTCTCTTTTGCACTGATGTGTTGGGCTCCTCCATCATTGAGGATGGGGATATTTGTGGAGTCTCCTCCTCCTGTTACATGTTTAATTGTCCACCACCATTCAAGACTGGACGTGGTGGGATTGCAGAGCTTAGATCTGATCCATTGGTTGTGGAATCACTTAGCCCTGTCTAGCACATGCTGCTGCCACTATTTAGCACGCAAGTAGTCCTGTGTTGTAGCTTCACCAGCTGATATCTGATTTTTAAGTATGCCTGGTGCTGCTGCTCCCAGCATGCCCTCCTGTACTCTTCATTGAACCGGATGCACAAGCCCCCAGATGTTATTAAGGAGGACTTTTCCATTATCATTTCCGGTGTCTGCCCAGTTTCATTTCTTATCAAATTTTCTGTAGCAGTTTGATACATCTGAATGGCTTAATAAACCATTTCAGAGGGCAGTTAAGAGTCAGTCAAGTTCTGTCAGTCTGGAATCCAATGTAGTCCAGACTGGGTAAGGATAGCAGATTTCCTTCCCTAAAGGGCATTAGTGAGCAAGATGTGTTTTCACAAGAATTGACAATGGTTACCATTACTGAGACTAGTTTATTTTTTTTTTAAATTCCAGTTTTATTAATTGAATTTAAATTCCCAGCTGCCATAGTGTGATTTGAACGCATGTCTCCAGGGCATTAACTTGGACCTCTGGATTACTAGCCCAGTGCCATTACCACTACACCACCAGCTCCCCCACAACAGGGCATATGATCAGCAGTTCCCAGGCTGCAGTTCACAGCTGCCTTAAGCAGATGATCAATGCTTTATTTGCTAGGCTCAAGCAGTACATCATCTTCCCCACTGACTTCAGCCATCAACAGGAGAGAACGCATTGCTTTGGAACAGTGGCTGGCTTCCCTCACATGCAGAGAGTGATTGACTGAACATACGTGGTCAGTGGGGCATCAGAACATGAGCCAGCAACATTCATCAACAAAAAGTATAGCACTCTATTAACGTACAGCTAGTGGCTTATCACAGGAACAACATCATGCTGGTCTGTGCAAGGTACCCAGGGAGCTGATTCAATGCTTTTATAGTCAGGGCTGAATTTTAACACTCAGACCCACTTGCAGCAGAGGATGCCAGCAGCGTGTCAGGAACCCAAATGTTTCAGCAGCGTGCTTGTCAATGGCTTTTTAAGCCAGCCACTGCATTCGCATCTGACCTCCAGGTTTTCAACTAGTTAGATTGAAGGGGTGCAATGAAGACCTGCTTGAGCTTCTTTCAGCTCAAATATTTAAAGGGACACCGCAAGGATCACAGATGCATACCAACAGGGTTAAAACCTGCAGAGGTGGTAATGAAACACCACTGCAGTGATTCATTTCTGGACATGATGCTGCGGACTGAAAGGGCCCTTGTGAGATTCTGTTCAGATTCAAAATAATTGGCAAAAGGAGTAAGTGTGAAGTGAGGGAAAGGTATTTTCAACCAGAGGGTGGTTGGAGTCTGAAACAAACTTCCTGAAAGGGTGGTGGAGGCAGGTTTGATCGAGGTATTCAAAAGGGAATTGGATTGCTACATGCAAAGTGATGGGAATGAGGCAGGGGAGTGGGACTAGGTGGAATGCTTTTTCAGAGAGCCAGTGCAGACTTGATGGGCTGAATGGCCTCCTTCTGCACTGTAAGGATTCTGTGATTCTGTTCCCTTCAGATGGGAGGAAGAAGGCAGCCACTAGAAACAAGCAGGCATAGTTGGAAATGGCAGATGAGATCAGTAGCAGGGGTATGGTGCCTTTCTCCTAGATACAGTGTAGCAAGAGGTTTGATAACCTGTTCATAGAATGGTAGGATCCTAGAATTGTTACAGCACAGGAGAAGGCTATTTAGCCTGTGAAGCCTGCCATGTTATTACATAGGATGTACAGCACAGAAACAGGCCATTCAGCCCAACCACTCCATGCCTCCTCCCATTCCTTTTCAACTCACTATCCCCAGAATCGTCTATTCCCTCCTCCCTCATATCCACAATCCACCACCTTAAAAATACGCCCAGCACAATGGCAGGAGTGTGTACCATCTACAAGATGCACTGTATACTTCACAAAGGCTCCTTCGACAGCACCTTATAAACCTGTGACCACTTCCAAAGACAAGGACAGCAGATGCATGGAAGCAACATCACCTGCAAGTTCCCTCTAAGCCACACACCATCCTGACTTGGAGCTATATTACCATCCCTTCACCGTTGCTGAGTCAAAATCCTGGAACTCCCTTCCTAACATCACTGGGAGTGTACCTATGCCACATGGACTGCAGCGGTTCAAGAAGGCGGATCACCACCACCTCCTCAAGGGCAATTAGGGATGGGCAATAAATGTTGGTCTTGCCAGTGATGCCCAAATCCCCGAACAAACATAAAAACGTATCTAATCTCCCCTTAAATGTACCAATGCTATTCACCTAAACTGCTCCTTATGGTAAAGGGAGCTCCACATTCTCACCACTCTGTGGGGAAAGGTTTTCTGATTATCTGATTTGATTTCCTAGTAACTACCTTGTGATGATGACCTCTAGTTTTGCTCTTCATTACAAGTGGAAACACTGTGTGTTCACTCTATGAAAAACTTTCATTATTTTAAACCCTCCTTTAGGTCACCCCTCAGCCTTCTCAAGGACCAGCTGGTTCATCCTTTCCTGCTAAATGTAACCTTGAAGTTCTGCTCTCATCTTTTTTCACCCTTTCCAGTTTCTCTATATCCTTTTTATAAAATGGCGAGCAGTACGCCAACTGATATAAGATCTGAAGGGGCTTGACGGGGTGGACCCTGGCTGGTTGTTTCCCCAGGCTGGGCAATCTAAAACACGGGGACACGGTCTCAGGATAAGAGGCTGATCATTTGGGACTGAGAAAAATTACTTTACTCAAAGGATTAAGAACAAAGAACAAAGAAAAGTACAGCACAGGAACAGGCCTTTCGGCCCTCCAAGCCTGTGCCGATCATATTGCCCGTCAAACTAAAACATTTTGCACTTCCAGGGTCCGTATCCCTATATTCCCATCCTATTCATGTATTTGTCAAGATGCATCTTAAACACCACTATCATACCTGCTTCCACCACCTCCTCTGGCAGCGAATTCCAGACACTCAATACCCTCTCCGTAAAAAACTTGCCCCGCACATTTCCTCTATAGATTTCTCCTCTCACCTTAAATCTATGTCCCCATGTAATTGACTCTTCCACCCTGGGAAAAAGCTTCTGACTATCTACTCTGTCCATGCCACTCATAATTTTGTAAACTTCTATCAAGTCGCCCCTCAATCTCCGTCGCTCTAGTGAGAACAATCCGAGTTTCTCCAACCTCTCCTCATAGCTAACAGCCTCCAGACCAGGCAGCATCCTGGTAAACCTCCTCTGCACCCTCTCCAATGCCTCCATATCCTTCTGGTAATGTGGCGACCAGAATTGCACGCAATATTCCAAGTGTGGCCTAACCAAGGTTCTATACAGCTGCAGCATGACTTCCCAGCTTTTATACTCAATACTCTGCTGATGAAGGCAAGCATGCCATATGCCTTCCTGACAACCTTATCCACCTGCGTTGCCACTTTCAGTGACCTGTGGACCTGTACACCCAGATCCCTCTGCCCGTCGATGCACTTAAGGGTTCTGATATTTACAGTATAATTTCTACCTGTATTATACCTTCCAAAATGCATTACCTTGCATTTGTCCAGATTAAACTCCATCTGCCATTGTAAATCTTCGGAATTCCCTGCCCCAGAGAGTTGTGGATGCTCCATCATTGAATGCATTTAAGGCTGGGATAACCAGATTTTTGATCTCTCAGGGTATCAATGGATATGGGGAGCAGGCGGGAAAATGGAGTTGAAGCCCAAGATCAGCCATGATAGTATTGAATGGCGAAGCAGTCTCGACGGGCTATGTGGTCTACTCCTGCTCCTATCTCCTGTGTTCTTGTTTCCTAACCAATATTCACTCCAGGTTTAGCATAACTTCTTTAATTTTCAATTCTAACTCTCCAGAAATAAACCCTAGTGCTTAATTGATTTTCTTTTTAAAGTGGCCTTATTAATCCGTTAGCTACTTTTAGTTATTTCTGTATTCAAAAGAAGGAAAAACTTGCATTTATATATCGGTCCATCTTTCACAATCTCAGGACTCCCCAAAGCGCTATATGGCCAATGAAATACTTTTGAAATGTGGTTACTGTTGTAATGTATGAAGCATAGAAGCTGTAGCTCAGACATTGAGTATGTTCAAGACTGAGATCGATAGATTTTTTGGCACAAATTGAATGAATGCATCAACAGGGATAGGGTGGGAATGTATTGGTGCATAAGTCAGCCATCAGTTTATTAAATGGCAAAGAAAGCTTGAGGGGCCGTATTATAATGATACAATACCTTGGACTTATTTACTGCACAAGACACAAGGAATTAATCACTCATAAAGGATTGGGTAAACACTTTGTGGATTCATTTATTGAGACTAGGCACATGGGAACAGCTATACATAGGTATGAAGCTTGAAGACATCAGAGCTGTGTGTGTGTGTGTGCTCTGCTCAAAGCAAAAGTAAGACTGGATCATATGACATGTTTCCATTCTTGCGACATTATGCTGATATGCCTTAAAGGTATTTTACAATAAAACCCCTGCTGTCTCTCTGCAAACAGAACAGTTTTGTTAATTCCATTCCCACCCCCTGTCCCCGTAGCTCTGATTTTTTTTCCCCTTCAGCTGCATATCCAATTCCCTTTTCAAATCCACAATTGATTCTGCCTCCACCACCCTTTCAGGCAGTACATTCCAGGTCATAACCATTCACTGTATTTGGACAGGGCAGAAAAAAGTAAGTGGAACAGCACATACAATAAAACCCTTCGCGTTGCCTTCCCAAGCCTTATCTTGAACATCACTCCTCATACCAACATACTTTGCCGGTACACTCATTCCTATATTGTGAGGCATTTCCTCCAATCATCAATCAACCAGCCACCACTCACCACACTCAACCTTAACTTAATGCAATGTAACACCCATCCCTCACAGTGACTCTCCACAAGGGTCCTTGTATCCATTCAAAACATTTTGTTTGTCACATAGCTCTCTTCCTTCCCTTTCAGGAAAAGAGAGCTCAGTGCACCTGGGAGAGGTGTGGAACCAAAGGGGGGTACCATGCACTCATTTTTTTTTATTCATCCATGGGATGTGGGCTTTGCTGGCTGGGCAGGCATTTATTGCCCATCCCTAGTTGCCCTTGAGAAGGTGGTGGTGAGCTGCCTTCTTGATCCACTGCAGCCCATTTGGTGTGGGTACACCCACAGCGCTGTTAGGAAGGGAGTTCCTGGCTTTTGACCCAGCAACAGTGAAGGAATGGTGATATATTTCCAACTCAGGATGGTGAGTGGCTTGGAGGGAGACTCCAAGGTCATGGTGTTCCCATTTATCTGCTGCCCTTGTCCCTCTAGATGGTAGTGGTCGTGGGTTTGGAAGGTGCTGGCGAAGGATCCTTGGTGAATTCCTGCAGTGCACCTTGTGGATGGTACACACTGCTGCTACTGTGTGTCGGTGGAGGAGGGAGTGAATGTTTGTGCATGTGATGCCAATCAAGCGGGCTGCTTTGTCCTGGATGATGCCAAGCTTCTTGAATGTTGTGGGAGCTGCACTCATCCAGGCAAGTGGGGAGTATTCCATCACATTCCTGACTTGTGCCTTGTAGACGGTGGACAGGCTTTGGGGAGTCAGGAGGTGAGTTACTTGTTGCACGATTCCTAGCCTCTGACCTTCTCTCTCTCTCTTAACAGCTGGCCAAGTCCTATAGGATATAACTGCTAGACTGAGTTTGCGGCAGGTGGTGAGAGAAACAGCAAGAGGGAAAAACATACTTTGATTCATTCCACGTGATATCAAGAAATGCCTGAAGGCACTGGATACTGCAAAAGCTATGGGCCTTGACATTCTAGCAAAATTACTTAAGCTCCAGGAATAGCACCCCCCCGCTAGCAAGGTGTGTGGTGCAAGGTGCTTGCTACCTGTGTGGAGGAAAGCGATGAGCAGACTGGCCATGGCACCATGGTAGAGGAAGCTATTCAAGGTGGGGGTAGCAAAAAGGAATTTAATGGTAGCAGGCGATATTATCGTGAGAGCAATTGACACTGTTCTGAACTGGCAAATGAGGTTAAGGGATAGGTCAATAGAGGTTCAGCGGTAGACATTTAAAGGGATATTTACGAATACACCAGAATATACAGAATATATACATTCCAAGGGGAGGGCCCACAATCCGTGGTTACCTAAAAATGTTAAAGACAGTATCAAACTTAAAGAGAAAGCATATCATTATGCAAAGATGGGTGGCAGGTCAGAAGATTGGGAAGAATATAAAGAACAGCAAAGAATGACAAGAAGATTAATAAGGAGGGAAAAATTAGAATATGAGAGAAAGCTAGTGAGTAATGTAAAGATGGATAGTAAGAGTTCCTATGGATATTTAAATAAGAAAAGAGTTAACAAAGTGAGTGTTGGTCATTTTAAATTCGTAAGATAAAATGTGCTTTGCCTGGTGTCTGTTTAAAGTCTATGAGGTTATTGTTGCCTTGGGGAAGATTACCTGGGAGTGATTAATTTGGGGATTTGTTTAAAAGTTATTATGGTAGTAATTTGTAGACAAGTGTATGTATTTAAATTTGTTGCTAAACTAATAAATGTTTAGTTTAATTTATATAAGAAACCTCTGGAGGCTTGGTGGTTTCATTTCTGAATTCAGAGCTGCACTTACCTCTGGAGGCTTGGTGGTTTCATTTCTGAATTCAGAGCTGCACTTACCTACCAATTGAAAATTTGGGTTATGACAGTTGTTTAAAGTTTCTCTCTGGGATTTTAAATAACTCAGCCTTTACCCAGAGCGGCCTCAGGGAGCTTAATTTCATTATGAAAAATTTAAATAAAGAAAAAAAAAATTCAAACATGCCTCCTCATATAACAGTGCCACATGAGCTGGGACATGTCAATGAATTTTAATTAAAAAAATTATTTGATTTGTAAATCCTTTAGGAAACCTCATCTCGCCTGTGGATGAGGTTTCATGATTAATGCGAAGGCCGCCTGGCCTCTTCGCCTGCCCACCAACGTTAAGGTTGGACGGGCAGCTCCACTAATTCTTTTAATTCATTTTTAAATGGCCTTAATAGGCCTTTGACAGTTTGGCGGATGCACAGCCAACTTTGGTGTGCGCCCGCCGAACTGAATGAGATTGAGCTTAATAATGCCGAATGTAGAGGCGGAAAGGAGTCAGAGAAGCCAGAAAACTAGACATGGCTGGCATAGTCATGGGAGAGCCAGGATACGTGAAAAACTTCGGGGAAGGACCAAAGTGATTACCGGGTGAAATAACTGCAGTGACTGGACCTTTATCTTACCGCATGGAGGTGGAAGGCAGGATCATCCGTAAACATGCGGACCATTTAAGGGGGAGAGAGACAAATCACCAAGATTTGCTTCCACCAGTGATCATGACCGGGTCTGTGTTTTCTGTTGAGGATACTCAACTCAGGACTGACATGTTTGATGTTCCTGTAAAAGTTGAGGTGTTGCAAGTGCCCACCGAAGCACCTGATGTTCAGGCAACTCCGGAAAAGGAGGTTCCTGACAAAAAATCTGAAATTGTGGAGTTGCGATGTTCCACATGTACCACCTGAAAGACTGAGCTTGTAAATTCCTTACCTAGTGTAAATATTATGTTGTCTTGAAAAATATGTATTTGTAAATATAATATGAAAAGCCGAGTTAAAGGGGGAAGAATGTAGTAATTATGATTTTATTTAGTGTGTAATGCACCTTTAAGAACAGTATTTGTTAAGGAAGATCACATGATCTGTAGTAACCAATAGGAGAGCAGTGATTGTAGAAGTAGAGTTGGAGTTGAAAGCACAGGTGTAGTTGCTGCTGGGTTTTTTGTAAATAAATTTAATGCTTCCACCCAAGAAGTGTCTGCAGATCAACTCTATCATTAATAGCACAACTCGGCCACCCTACAACTACTTCAAAGTTAATAATCTCTGGATTATTACCTGAGACGCATGCAAATTGGCATGGGGCAATTAAGATTAGGGAAATAAATGCATGGATCATGGTGTAGTGGGTAATTTATTAGCCTGGAAAGGAGATTGGCTGGCTGGAGAAAACAGAGAGTATGCATTATTGGCTCTTTTGTTGATTGGCAGGATGGAGTGGAGTTCTGTAGGAGTCTGTACTGAGGCCTCAACTTTTTACAATTTTTAGCAATTACTTAGATGAGGGGCGTGAAGGCGTGGTAGCTAAATTTTCAGATGAAACAAGGATAGGTAGGAAAGTATGTTGTGAAGAGGACATAAGGAGGTTGCAGATGGATATAGTTAGGTTGAGTGACTGAGCAAAAATCTGGCAGATGGAGTATAATATGGAAAATGTGAAGTTGTTTACTTTGGCAGGAAGAATAAAAAAGCAGTGTATTACTTAAACAGAGAATAGCCGCAGAATTCCAAGGTGCAAAGGGATCTAGGGGTTCTAGTACATGAGTCATAAAAAGTTAGTATGCAGGTACAGCAAGTAACTAAGAAGTTTAATGGGATGCTAATCTTTATTACAAGAGGAATTGAACATAAAAGTAAGGGTGTTATGCTTCAGTTACACAGGGCATTGGTGAGACCACATCTTGAATAGTGTGTGCAATTTTGGTCTCCTTATTTATGGAAGGATGTAAATGCATTGGTTCAGAGGAGGTTGACTAGATTGATACCTGGAATGAGTGTGTTGTGTCATGAGGAAAGGTTGGACAGACTAGGCTTGTTTCCACTGGAGTTTAGAAGAATGAGGGGTGACTTTATTGAAGTATATAAGATCCTGAACAGTCTCGATAAGGTGGACGTGGAAAGGATGTTTCCTCTTGTGGGTGAGTCCAGAACTATGGGGCACTGTTTTAAAATTAGGGGTCACTCTTTTAGGATTGAGATGAAGAGAATTTTTTCCCTCAGATGCTTTAGCGACTTTGAACTCTCTGCCTCAGAAGGTGGTGGCGGCAGAGTCATCAAGTATTTTTAAGGCAGAGGTAGATAGCTTCTTCTTAGGCGTGGTAATCAAAGGTTATCAGGGTTAGATGGGAATGTGGAAGTTGAAACACAAACACACCAGCCATGATTTTATTGAATGGTGGAGCAGGCTTGAAGGGCTGAATGGCCTATTTCTGCCCCTATTTCGTATGTTTCATATGTTCATAGCCAAAGTATTCCAGTATATTCCAGTATATCTACAACACTGGCTTCTACTTGGCAATGTAGAAAATTGCCCAGGTATGTCCTGTCCACAAAGAGCCAGACAAATCCAATCCATCCAGCCTATCAATTCACTCTGGATCATCAGTAAAGTGATGGAAGGGTCATTGACAGTTCTGTCAAGCAGCACTTACTTAGCAATAACCTGCTCACTGGTATTCAGTTAGGTTCCACCAGGTCCACTCAGCTCCTGACCTCATTACATACTTGGTCCAAACATGGACTAAAGAGCTTAACTCAAGAGATGAGGTGAGAGTGACTATCCTTGACATCAAGGCCACATTTGTATGAATATGGTGCCAAGGAGCCCTAGCAAAACTGAAGTCAATGTGAATCAGGGGGAAAACTCTCCGCTGGTTGCTGTCATACCTAGCACAAAGGTAGATGGTTGTGGTTGTTGGAGGTGAATTATCTCAGTTCCTGGACATCACTACAGGCGATTCTTAGGGTAGTGACCTAGGCCCAAACATCTTAAGCTGCTTCATCAATGACCTTCCCTCCATCATAAAGTCAGATTTTCACTGATGATTGCACAATGTTCAGCACCATTCATGTCTCCTCAGATACTGAAGCAGTCTGTGCCCAAATACAGCAAGACCTGGATAACATTTAGGAGAATCTAACCATCTCGCTCTTGACAATCAATGGCATTACCTACTATCAACATGCTGTGGATTACCATTTACCAAAAACTGAACTGGACCAGCTGTAAACACTGTGGCTACAAGAACAGATCAGAGTCTGTGATTTTGTGGCGTGTAACTCACTTCCTGACTCCCCAAAGTCTGTCCACCATCTACAATTAGGCTCAAGTCAGGAGAGTGTTGGTATTCTCTCTCCTTGCGTGGATGAATGCAGCTCCAACAACATTCAAGATCTTGACACCATCCAGGACAAAGCAGCCTGCTTAATTGTCACCCCATCCATCTCATTAAACATTCACTCCCTCCACCCGTGAAGCACAGTGGCAGCAATTTGCACCATCTACAAGATGCACTGCTGCAACTCACCAAGACTCTTTCAACAGCACCCACCAAACTCTATCACCTAGAAGGACAAGCGCAGCAGATGCATGGGAACACCACCACCTGCAAGTTTCTCTCCAAGCCACACACCATCCTGATTGGAATTATATCACCATTACTACACTGGCACTGAGTCAAAATCCTGGAACTCCCTCCCCAACAGCACTGTGGGTGTACCTACATCACATGTACTGCAGCAGTTCAAGAAGGCAGCTCACCACCACCCCTTCAAGTGAAATTAGGGATTGGAAATAAATACTAGCCTAGCCAGTGATGCTCATACCCTAGTAAGAATAAATGATAGGCTGAAAATAGCCAATGGCATTAAAAAACAGTTGTGTTGTGATTTTGAGTTCCACTGGCATGGTATAACCTTCTGATCCAGCAGATTTCTTGTCATGCTTCTTTTTATTCATTTTTGGAATGAGGTATCACTATCAAAGTCAGTCTTTATTGCCTATCCTTAGTTGCCCTGATACAACTGAGCAGCTTGCTAGGCCACTTAAGAGTCACCCATTTTGCTGTGGGACTGCAAGTCATATCTAGGCTAATCCAGGTAAGGATAGCAGGTTTCCTTCCAGAAAGAACGTTATTGAACCAAGATGTTTTTTACGACAATCCAATCGCTCACTTTTACTGATATTGACTCGTCATCCAGATTATTTATTTTAAAACGGAATTCCAATTCTCAAACTGCCACAGTAGGAATTGAGATCCTGTTCAGATTGATTATTCCAAGCTTCTGGATTACTTGTTCTGTAACATAAAAATTATACTATTATTTTTCTGTGTTGTAGTGGTTGCTGAGATGACTGCTGAGGTCCTCCAAGTCTTACTCCATCCAGAAGAAGCAAGGATGGTTCCAAAATTTCTGACTGTGTGATTTGAAAGCTGGAAGAATTCCTGCATTCAGGTAGCAAACAACCTGTGCTTTAATTAGCCGCAGCAGAGCCCCTCACTACAGCCCTCATCCCGACACAAATTATATTTTTCAGGAGCCCTCAGATACCCCTCCTGTGCCAGTTTCCCTGGCACAAATAAGAATGGGTGGGCTATATGTGATTTGCAGTTACAATGCATTGGGCGGGGGGGGCGGATGCGGGAAGGCAGGGTTCGGTGTGGTGGTGGAGGGTTGTGGTCAGCGTAATATTATCAGACTATATTTTTCCTTTTAATCAGGACCCTACTTGCATGGGGAAGTGCTGGATTTGCAGCCAGAGAAAGATCAGTCAAAATGGTGGGCATGGCAAGGGTGCACAGCAAGGCTGGGGAAACGGGAGATGTAGTTTTACCCCTGTGCTCTCACCGTTCCCTATAAATGGGCTGGCCTAAAATTGAGAGGGGATTTTCAAGACCAAGACTAAGAGCAACTTTTTGTTGGGGAAGGTTATCAAGGATCATGGAAAAAAGTTGAGGTACAGATCAGCCACAATTGAACTGAAGAGCAGAAGAAGCTCAAAGGGCTGAATGGCCTACTCCTATTCCACTGTTATTATTATAAATTATGCAAACAAAACTACTTCCAGGTCCATGCTCAATTCCTCACTGCCATAAATACTTCTAAAACATTGGTTCTCAATCTAGGTCCTCGAACATGTGGGACCCCTGAAAGACTTTCTGTGGGTTCTGAAATAATCTAACTAGTGGGTGAGAGGGAGAGGAAGAAAAATACAAAGTGGGTGGGAGGGAGCAGGGAGAGAGAAGAAAAAAAGCAAACCGCCTGCTCTGTGTAAGATAATAGGAGTCAGAGTTAGTCCCACACAGGTAGCTGACAAAATGTTCACCCCTGAAGATCCGGAATGCATTTCCTTCTTTGTGGTGCATCAGCTGCTCTGCTTTTCAGTGGTGAGGTTTGTATTTACTTTCTGCTTGGTGTGAAGGTAGATGGGAGACCAGCTTCTGCAATGATACTAGATTGCATTCAATTTGGAGCCAAGCAGAAAGCAATTGCTATTATAATGCTGTCTGAACTGTATTTCCAGCATTTTCTGTTAATATTAATCTCTAGTTGATTTGATACTTGTAATCATGGAAAAGCTGTTGGTTTGGCTTCCTTAAATCGTCCACCATGTTGCAATAATGTGAATTCCTTGTATGATTAAATAACACTGAGAAACTGGGCTGGATTTGCACAGGTCTATGAAATATTCCTGAGAAAGTCACATTCAAGTGAGTGCACTATGGTAAGTGCAGGGAAGCAAACTCATATGTTTATGGAAAACGATTTAAAAAAAACATTAACACAGAAGTTAAACATCAAAATAGGGTGATACTCTGCTTAATACTGATTTGGCCAACAGCCATTTGTATTGGGCGTGATCTGTGCACAGATTGTGCATGTGTGCAATTGACAGGTGATCTTGAGCCACATTAAAAGTAGCGGAGTTGGCAAATACAACAATGCTCCTGAAGCCACACTTATCTTTTATATCTGATGATGCCTTGTGTGTTTCATCACTGTCTACTTCAGTGAAACAGTCCTCAAGCTGGTCCTCCAAATAATTACATTTTTCTTAATACAACCTTTACAAGCAGAACTTTCATATTGTGGGTATCATGTAATGTCGTAATTTAGTGAATTCATTTGAAAAGGGGTCCTTCAACTAAAAAAGTTTGAGAACCAAGGTTCTAATGAACAAACCAATTGACCATTTGTATTCAATACATGATATTTTCAATGTCCCATTAGAATTGCAACAACTGTCCTTCATAAAGCATTTGATCATTTATTCCTATAATCCCTCAAACCTTCAGTTCTTTTTATAACTGAGTATCTATGCAGTTTACTTCGACAAGTTGATTGACATTGCATTAATTAACCTTGGTATGAATCTACAATTCTATGTGAAAAATAAACCTAATCTCTCGTCTCATTTGGGAATAAATGTTTTTGTTTTCATGGTCTCTACTTCTGCTACGAGAACTTAAGTAGATTTACCTGCTTTATCAATATTATCTATTTTCTTTAGAATCTTGGATGCTTTGAAAACATCTGGCTATTGTGAGGCAGTCATTAATAAAGCAAACTGAGTGCTGGAACTTTGGAAAATACATTGGATAGCAAGTTAGGATAGCATTGTATATGTTGACAG
This sequence comes from Cetorhinus maximus, assembly GCF_964194155.1. Lineage (NCBI taxonomy): Eukaryota > Metazoa > Chordata > Chondrichthyes > Lamniformes > Cetorhinidae > Cetorhinus > Cetorhinus maximus. The sequence continues at coordinate 195,170,540 of NC_135879.1, forward strand.
GAACTTGCGGCAGTTGCAGGGCAGCTAGGTTCCCACATTCATTAGGTGGGAGAGGAAATTGACAACAGGACCTACTCATAGCAAAACTGGTTTAGCTTCCAATGAACCATGCTAACCTTTGCATGCATGGCAGCTGATCCCATTGTAAAACACAACACCAGACGTTAGGGCATGGAAGCCTGGAAGTCTATTGTTGTTCCACATCCACTACCTCCATGAAGCTTCAACATAATGGAACAACTAAAAAAGGCTATGATTGTGAGCAATGTTTGGAATTGTGCTGCCTGGAAGTTTAGTGGTATTCTTAATGGAGTTGTGACCTTCCAAGAAATATATGCTAAAGTGAGGATCATGCTCACAATCAACTTGTTTCTCATAGAAATATGCCTTCCTTGTTTGCAGGTTGGTACAAGGAAACTGATTTACTGCATTGACTTGGGCACAGCTAGAAACCATGCTTTTACATGAGTGCAGTAAAGCGCAATGCGCCCCCCCCCCCCCCCCCCCAACCCCCACACAAATCCCTCCACCCACACCACACCCCTCTCCCACCCAGTTTAGGTGCAAGTTCCACAGCAGAACCTTCAACATTTTAATATAGAAGGAATAAGTGATTTCCATGAACCTTTACTGTGCTTTGCTCCTGCCACAACTTTAATAAATTAAGGGCTCAGAATGTACTCTGGGTGGGGGTTTTCAATGCACATCATCAAGAGTGGCTCAGTGGCAATATTACTGACCAAGCTGGCTGAATCCTGAAGGACCATATCTGCCAGACTAAGCCTGCGACAAGTGAGGAGAGAACCAACACAAAGTAAAAACCTCACAGTGTTGCTGATACATTGGTCAAAAGTTGGGATGTTTGCTAATGATTACATACAACGTTCAGTACTATTCACAACTCCTCAGATACTGAAGCAATCCATATGCATATGCAGCAAGACCTGGACAACAGACAGGCTTCAGTTAAGAAGTGTGAAATGACATTCATGCCACAGAAGTGCCAGGCAATGACCATCTCCAACAGAAGAGAATCCAGCCATCTCCCCTGGCTTTATCATTGCTGATCCCTCAGCCATCAACATTCTGGAGTTTACCATTGAGCAGACACTAAACTGGACAACCAGATAAATACTGTGGCTACAGGAATAGGTCAGAGGCTGCGAATTCTGCAGCTGGTAACTCCTGACTCCCCAAAGCCTGCCTACCATCTACAAGGCACAAGTCAGGAGTGTGATGGAATACTCTCCACTTGCCTAAATGGATGCAGCTCTAACAACACTCAAGAAGCTTGGCGCCATCCAGGAAAAAGCAGCCCACTTGATCAACGCCTCATCCAATAACTTAAACATTAACTCCCTCCACCACTGATGCACAGTGGCAACAATGTGTGCCGTCCACAAGATGTTCTGCAGCAACGCAGAGCCCCAAGACCCTTTCAACAGCACCTTCCAAACTTGTGACCTCTACCACCTAGAAAAACAAGGGCAGCAGACACATGGGAACACCACGACCTGCAAGTACCTCTCCAAGCCACACACCATCTTGACTTGGAACTATAACCTTCATTCTTTCACTGATGCTGGGTCACAAACCCGGAACTTCCTTCCTAACAGCATTGTGGGTGCAACTACACTGGATGGGTTGCAATGGTTCAAGATGCAGTTCGCCATCACCTCTCAAGGGCAATTAGGGATGAGTAACAAATGCTGGCATTGCCAGCGACACTCATATCCCATGAAGGAAGGAACAAAAAAAAAATTCCCCTTTTAGGGTGAGCAGCAGCCCTTTAAAAAATACTCCTCTGTTTGGTTTTGCGATTCTAAGTGCTGCAGGCCAAACTCTGATTCATGTAATCACAATAAGGTGTGGATCTTATATCGGAAAATTGGGATCACTTGTCTCCACCCACTCTATTGGCAAGGGTATGTTTAAGCATATATCCATTTCTGTTGAGATTGGAATATTGAACGGCATTTAATGCTGTTCCTTCACTGTCGCCGGGTTAAAATCCTGGAACTCCTTCCCTCACAGCACTGTGGGTGTACCTACACCATACGGATTGCAGCGGTTCAAGAAGGCAGCTCAACACCACCTTCTCAAGGGCAACTAGGGATGGGCAATAAATGCTGGCCCAGCCAGTGAAGCCCACGTCCTGTGAATGAATAAAAAACAAACCCTGTTGGGTTTTCCAACACCCTACATGGGGTGGGATCCCTTGTTCACGGGCACTCTGTGCCCAATCGAGGTACCCAGCATCTGGAAGGGGGGCCTCATTGGTGACCCTCTCTCTGTGACTTATATCCCATCCACACTCGCCTCTCTTCAGAGATTCATCAGTGATCCCTGGTGTAGACACCACTCTGGCGCTGCCAGTTCTGCAGAACTGCTGGCCTCTGATTGCTGGCTGCTCTTGGGGGTGGGTTTTCCACCCTACCCGGGGCTTATTCTGACAGGAGGCCCGATGCTGCCTAGGTTAAGTGCCTGATTGGAATACAATAACATCAGGTCTCCCAAACAAATGTGATGCAGGGTTCCCACCAGTTCTCCAACTGGTGGGCAAGATCCCCATCACCCACATTAAATCCTGGCCATCAGGTCCTATTTATTAAATTGTTTTCAGTACCAATGAGTGTGTATGTATGTGTATGGTGGGGAGCAGTTGTTGGGGTTGTGGGTGGGAATGTAACGTCATGTTATAATTTGGGCAAGTGGTCTGTTCTACCATGTTAATATCCGAGCAGTGAAGTTGTGATACCCTCAATGTCTGTTCTTATGACTGCTTACCCATTTGCAATTGTGTCAATGAGGATGAAAATAGTGTGAAGCATGAATAATTGAACTGGGGACAACATTTCTTTTCTCAGAAAAGAATCATGAATCTCAGTTTAAAACTGAGATCCGTCATCCTATGCGCACATTATTGAGTCAGTGATTAATCAGTAACCACAATGTGAGGAAAGATCTATTAATCCATATGAGACTTGAGAAGAAGTGATTTAAAATCCTAAAGAATTATCTGAGCTGTTTGCTATTGATCGAGACAGGGACTCTCTGTGAAAAGGGTGACAGATGCAAATTCAGCCAAAGGAGTGAAACTTCATTCTTTAAGGAAGAACCAAAAAATGGTTCATCCAGAACTACAAACAATAATTTAATGTATTTCTTATTTGAAGTCATCAGCATTGAAGCTACTGAGACATGCCTGAACAGTAGAGAAAGGTCTCTTCAGAGCAGTTTTACATCTCTCACACAGATACCATGGCAGAGTGAACAAGACACTGTTCAAATAGTTCAGTCTTAACAACCTGCAATAGTAGCCAATTTAATTTCAAACAAATCTATCAGTTTGCGACAGTGATAGCCTCAACATTCAGAAACTGGTGATTCTCTTGTTGAGACGGCATACATTCAGATCTTCCAGAGCTACTGATGCCCCAAAATGATTCCAGAATAAGGAGCCCCGATGATGCCTAAACCTACTATCAAGTAACACTGAATATTTCCTTCATCTACTCATTGTATGGCAGGCTGCAGTGAAAACCTGGGGCCAGTTTTTCATTTCATCGGATGTGGCCCAATCGAGGACAAGATCCCAAATGAACCAGGAACAACATCTAAGAATGACAGTCCCACAGATCACCGTGAGAAGCAAAAGAAACCTCCAGACAAGGTTACCATCACAAGATTTGGGCATACAAGTGGATTACCTTTACGTTTTAGAGATAGATACATCTGTTCTATGCAATCATGTAACGGTAACTAAACATGAACATGCATTGTAAATAGTTATATTTCTTTGGAAGTGAGGAAAAATATCTTCAAAAAGAAAGGGGGATGTTGTAGTATGCCTTTAAGGATGTGAGTATTCTCCATATACATCACAAGAAGGGAGATGATGTATATATGTATGTCTTCCAATTTTAGTTTCACTTCTGCTTTAAGCAGCAAAGCAGACAACACAGCTCCTAGTTCTCCAAGCTTCACAACAATGTAAGACTGTTCTCATGTGCCTCATCTTAATAAATGAATCTACAATGTGTTTACGCAATTCCTTATAAGGGATTGGCACCTTGTTTCTTATAACATATATATATAGGATTTATAGGACTTATAACAATATAAGAATATGACAGATATTATACTTATCACATGAATTCAGTGGGGCACCACGTGATTGAAGGGAAGGATGAGCAATAGCAGATGACATTCCCTCAGGCGGGAGTTCGGGGGGTGCATCATAGAAGGCAAAGGTTCAGGTCACGCCTGTGCTTTATACAGCAGGTATACTAACCCAAGCATAGCAATTTGAGACTGGCAGAGACACATTGCCTTAGCAGGCTATGGTTAATCAGGAAGCCTGTGGCAGTTCTGTACTTATAGACTCCTAGACATTTGCAGCACTGAAGAAGGCCATTCAGCCCATCTTGTCCATGCCAGTCAACAAAGGTCTGACTACACTAATTTTCCAGTACTTGGCCCATAGCTCTGGAGGCTATGGCATCGCAAGGGAATATCTAAATATTTCTTAAATGTTACAAGAGTTTCTGACTCAACGATTCTTTCAGGCAGTGAGTTCCAGACTCCCACCACCCTCTGGGTGAAAAAGATTCTCCTCAACTCCCCTCTTACCCTTCAACCTCTTACCTTAAATCTATGTCCCCTGGTTCTTGACCCCACTCTACTAATGGAAAAAGTGCCTTCCTATCCACCCTATCTATGCTCCTCATAATCTTATACACCTCTATCAGGTCCCCTCTCAACCTTCGCTGCTCCAAAGAAAACAACCCCAGCCTATCCAATCTTTCCTCATAGCTCAGCCCTCCAGCCCAGGCAGCATCCTGGTAAATCTCCTCTGCACCCTCTCCATTGCCCAATCACATCCTTCCTATGATGTAGTGCCCAGAACTTCTTCAAGAAATGCAGCAATACACTTCAACATATGTTTGTATTCCAGTCCTGATGGCAGGGTAAATTGCTATGGCTTTTACATAACAAACATCTGTATAACATGAGCATGGATACCTGGCCATTTTGCACTGAATCATGAGGCAGCCATTGGATGGGCCGGTGTCTGTTATGCTAGATTCCCATCAACTTTGCAGTGGTTTGATTTTCCACTGTAATGTCTGGCAGGCAGCAAGGGTATCAATCTATTTTTAGGCATGCACAGAAATTCCTGTTGCCCTTACGCTGAGTGTCAATCATGTCACTAAACAAATAGCACCCGGGGTTGTTTGCATTACCCTGAAGGATCAAGGGGTTTGGAAGGATAAGTTACTGTTGTTGTTTAAGTTGTGTTATTTAATTATTTTTGTTTGTTTTCTTTGTTCCATTTTGATGGTGCAATCACCTTTCCTAGCTGCCATTTCCTAAGGGCTGCCATTTTCAGACAAGACACAATGGGTTTTCCCAAAGTCTAAGGAATCATAATTTGCACTCATGCGATCATGCCTGGTTATTTGTCATGTGATATGGGCATCGCTCACTAGGTCAGCATTTAATACCCATCCTCAATTGACTTGAGAAGGTCTGAAACAAAAACAAACATTGCTGGAAAAACTCAGCAGGTCTGACAGCATCTGTGGAGAGGAAGACAGATTAATGTTTCAAGTCCGTATGACTCTTCATCAGAACTGACTTGAGAAGGTGGTGAACTGCTTTCCTGAACCGTTGCAGCCCATGTGGTGTAGCTATACCTCCAGTGTTGTTAAGAAGGAAGTTCCAGGATTTTGACCCAGTGACAATGAAAGATCAGCGATATATTTCCAACTCAGGATGGTGAGTGACTTGGAGGGGAATTTGCAGGTGGTGGTGTTGCCATGCATCTGCTGCCCTTGTCCTTCTAGGTGGCCGAGGTCAGGGGTTTCAAAAGTGCTTTCAAAGGAGCCGGACAGTTGCTGCATTGCATCTTGTAAATGGCACATACTGCATCCACTCTGGTTGGTGGATTTGGTGCCGATCAAGCAGGGTGCTTTGTCTTGAATGGTGTCAAATGTCTTGAGTGTTGTTGGAACTATACTCATTCAGGCAAATATAATTTAAAAAAATATTCATTCAAGGGATGTAGACTTCGCTGGCTAAGCCAGGATTTATTGCCCATCCCTAATTGTCCTTGAGAAGGTGGTGGTAAGCAGCCTTCTTAAACTGTCGCAGTCGATGTGATGTAGGTACATCCACAGTGCTGTTAGGAAGGGAGTTCCAGGATTTTGACACAGCAACAGTGAAGGAACTGCGATATATTTCCAAGTCAGGATGGTGAGTGGTTTGAGGGCAATTTCCCGGTGGTGGTGTTCCCATCTATCTGCTGCTCTTGCCCTTCTAGATGGTAGTGGTCGTGGGTTTGGAACGTGCTGTCTAAGGGGTCTTGGTTTTGCTAGGGCTCCTTAATGCCACACTCGGTCAAATTTGGCCTTGACGCGAGGACAGTCACTCTCACCTCACCATCATAGTTCAGCTCCTTTGTCCATATTTGAACCAAGGCTGTAACGAGGTCAGGAGCTGAGTGGCCCTGGTGGAACCCAAACTGAGCATCAGTGAGCAGGCTATTGCTAAGCATGTGCCGCTTGATAGCACTATTGATGACCCTTTCCATTACTTTACTGATGATCGAGAGTAGCCTGATGGGGCGGTAATTGGCTGTGTTAGATTTGTCCTGCTTTTTTGTGTACAGGACGTGCCTGGGCAATTTTCCACATTGCTGGGTAGATGCCAGTGTTGTAGCTGTATGGGAACAGTTTGGCTAGGGATGCAGAAAGTTCTGGAGCACAAGTCTTCATTACTACTGCCAGAATATTGTCAGAGTACATAGCTTTTGCAGTATCCTGTGCCTTCAGCTGTTTCTTGATATCACTTGAAATTAATTGTATTGGCTGAAGACCGGCATCTGTGATGCTGGGACCTCAGGAGGAGGCTGAGATGGATCACCCACTTGCCATTTCTTGCTGAAGATTGTAGCAAATGCTTCAACAATTTTATTTTGCACTGACGTGCTCGGCTCCCCTATCATTGAGGATGGAGATATTTGTGGAGCCTCCTCCTCCAGTGAGTTGTTTAATTGTCCACCACCATTGACAGCTGGATGTAGCAGGTCTGCAGAGCTTCGATCTGATCAGTTGGTTGTGGAATCACTTAGCTCTGTCTATATGTAGAAGGTATGTCCTGTACACAAAAAGCAGGACAAATCCAACCTGTACAATTACTGCCCCATCAGTCTACTCTCCATCATCAGTAAAGTAATGGAAGGGGTCATCAACAGTGCTATCATGTGGCAATTGTTTGACTATAACCTGCTCGCCAACACCCAGTTTAAGTTCCGACAGGGTCACTCATTCTTTCATGGGATATAGGCATTGCTGGCAAGGCTAGAATCTGTTGCCCATCCCTAACTGAGAAGGTGGTTGTGAGCTGCCGTCTTGAACTGCTGCAGTCACAATGCTGTTAGGAAGGGAGTTCCAGGATTTTGATCCAGCAATAGTGAAAAAATGCTGATCTAGTTCCAAGTCAGGATGAGAGTTTGCAGGTGGTGTTCCCATGCATCTGCTGCCCTTGTCCTTCTCGTGGTAGAGGCTGCTGATTTTGCTGCGCCCCCGTCTTCCTGAAAATTTAAATGGGGTGGGGTGACGTCAGGAGTTCCGCCCGACGTCACCACGCGTCGGCGAGCGGGCCCTGCCTGCGCTTGCCGACGGTAAAATCCTGCCCATAGAGTCATAGAGTCATAGAGGTCTACAGCACAGGAAAAGGCCCTTCGGCCCATTGAGTCTGTGCCGGTCAAACAAGTACCTAACTATTCTAATCCCATTTTCCAGCACTAAGCCCATATCTTTGTTTGCCATGGCATCGCAAGTGCACATCCAAATACTTTTTAAATGTTGTGAGGGTTTCTGTCTCTACCGCCCTTTCAGGCAGTGAGTTCCAGATTCCCACCAGCCCCTGGGTGAAAAAAATCTTCCTCACATCCCCTCTAAACCTCCTGCCCCTTACCTTAAATCTATGGCCCCCTGGTTATTGGTCCCTCCACCAAGGGGAAAAGTTCCTTCTTGTCTACCCTATCTATGCCCCTCATAATTTTATACACCTCAATTAAGTCCCCCCTCAATCTCCTCTGCTCCAGGGAAAATAACACCAGTCTATCCAATCTCTCCTCATTGCTAAAACTCTCCAGGCAACATCCTGGTAAATCTCCTCTGCACTCACTCTAGTGCAATCACATCCTTCCCATAATGCGGATTCCAGAATTGCACGCAATATTCTAGCTGTGGCCTAACCAGCGTTTTATACAGTTCCAGCATAATCTCCCTGCTCTTATTTTCTATGCCTCGGCTAATAAAGGCAAGTATACCATATGCCTTCTTAACCATCTTATCTACCTGTCCTGCTACCTTAAGGGACCGGTGGACATGTACACCAAGGTACTCCCCAGGGTCCTACCATTCATCGCGTATTCCCATGCCTTGTTTGTCCTGCCCAGGATCACCTCACAATTATCCGGATTAAATTCCATTTGCCACTGATCAGCCCATCTGATCAGCCCGTCTATACCCCCTGCAATCTAAGGCTATCCTCCTCACTATTTACCACCCCACCAATTTTCGTGTCATCTGCGAACTTACTGATCAACCCTCCTACATTCAAGTCTAACTCGTTTATATATACCACAAACAGCAAAGGACCCAACACCAATCCCTGTTGAACCCCACTGGACACAGGCATCCAGTCACAAAGACACCCCTCAACCATCACCCTCTGCTTCCTGCCACTCAGCCAATCCTGGATCCAATTTGCCAAATTGCCTTGGATCCCATGGGATCTTACCTTCGTTATCAGTCTCCCAAGCGGGACCTTATCAAAAGCCTTGCTGAAGTCCAAGTATCTAATGCATTGCCCTCATCTACACACCTGGCCACCTCTTCGAAAAATTCAATCAAATTGGTCAGGCATAACCTCCCCTTAACAAAACCATGCTGACTGTCCTTGATTAATCCCTGCCTCTCCAAGTGTAGCTTAATTCTGTCCCTCAGAATTGCTTCCAATAGTTTCCTCACCACTGAGGTTAGACTGACTGGCCTGTAGTTCCCTGGTTTATCTCTTCCTCCCTTCTTGAATAAAGGTACCACATTGGTTATCCTCCAGTCCTCTGGTACCTCTCCTGTGGCCAGACAAGTATTGAAAATTATTGCCAGCACCCCTGCTATCTTCTTCCTTGCCTCACTCAATAGCCTGGGATACATTTCATCCGACTAGCAAAGGTACCAAAGATGACATGAGGAAAAAATTTGTCATGCAGCGAGTGGGTTCAATCTGGAATGCACCATCTGAGAGTGTTGTGGAAGCAGATTCAATTGAAGGTTTTAACAGGGAATTAGATAAGTACCTGAAGAGAAACAAAATGCACAGCTCTAGGGAAAGGGTTGGGGAGTGGGACTAGCTAAACTGTTCTTGTGGGGAGCCAGCATGAGCTGGATGGGCTGAATGGCCTTTTTCTGTTCTGTTACCATTCTATGATTCTATGAAACAACGGGGAGGAGATAAAATATCTTGCTCAGGCACCAATCAGTTGCTGGACAGACCTCTGGAAAACAGATTTGCTTATGTCATTGTTGTCCCTAGTGGAAGCCTGAAAATATCTGAAAGCCTTAAAGCTTAGTGTAGTCATGAAGTTAATAGTGACCAGCAATTCCATACCTGCAGAAGAGCTTTGCTGCCAGTTCAAAAACATTGCTTATCATTGCAGTGATATTCTTCAGAAGTATTGTCACATGAATGTTGATGCTGCCTGTATTTCTGGCATTGGAATACAGATGGGTATTATTTTCAGTCTCTCTGTTGACCCTCTTCTTCCTCGGAAAAAACAAAGTGTGTGTGTGTGTGTGTGTGTGTGTGTGTGTGTGTGTGTGTGTGTGTGTGTAATTCCCAGGGGATCGCTCATTGTGGCACAATGACAGAAGTCAAAAATGGTAACACCATAATAATTTCACAAAAGGTCTTCAAAAAAGACCTTAGTGACAACTAAGACAACTATGGGGATTTCTTTTTAAAGCAAGGAAAGAAGCTTCAGCAATGGCCTGAGAGCGTGGTAACCCAGCCTCTTTACACTGATATGGAGCTAAGTGCCTAGCAACACTGAGCAGGTAAAGGAAAGAATATAAAATGGGTGGAAATTCTGGAAAAATGTAAAGGATGTCACAACATAAGAATGCACTCATTTGTATGCATCATTCACAAACTGGCAGGTGTGTCCTGTACTGATTCAAAGCCCCACTTGAAAAATTGGAATGGCAGTAAAAATGGACAAGAATCTGACGAATGAGTCACCTAATTTTCCCATTGGGAATACTGAATAAGAAATTCTACCCTCCAATGATGTGTATAATAGGCAGCTGCACCCTTTTTTCAAGGTTAATTCTCCTGCTATAATATCGCTAAACTAACGTTCACTCATTTTGAATCGGTCATCAGTACATCTTCATATAACAGTGTATTTATTTTGAAAGTTTTCCACCAGATTATGACCTTATAATTACATTTTATATGTAATAGATGCTTCTTAATAAAGCCATGACAAACAAAATATACCCTTTACCCAAATGCTACGATGAAACAAAGATAATTAAAAGTTAATGCACTGAGCCTGATTTCCAAGAGTTAATTCTGTATATGCTCAAGAACTAATAATATTAACCAATCCATAACAGAGGGATTACTTTGAAAAGAATGTAAATCTGAGCTCTTTAGGATTAGTCACATAGTATGTCAATAGCTGGAGATCCTACAAAATCTACAGTGCAATAAATAAAGGTAGCGATTAGCTAAAATGTTGCCTATAAATGTTTACCAGAGGTCTAAATTGTTTTTAATAAACTTGAGATTATTCTATTAAGCTGCAAGGGGAATAAATCTGTCTCTGAACAAATGATCCAACAACAGTATTTTCATTAATTGGTGTATATAATATACTAGTGAAGGAAACTAACTCTGGTATAAAAAGAGTTTATGCACTTATCTAGTCACAGGCCTTCAATTGATTAAGTGTCAAATCCTTTTCTGCTGGTGCAAACCTTCTCACAGGTAAAAGGTAAACCTCATCTCAGCCCCAGGTCATTGCTGCAGGAGTCCCTCAGGGTAATGTCCTAGGCCCTAAACATCCTCAGCTGCTCATCAATGACCTTTCCTCTGATATAAAGTCAAAGGTGGGTATGTTTGCTAATGAATGCACAATGTTTAATATCATTTTCAAATCCTCAGATACTGAAGAAGTTCATGCTAGCATGTAGCAAAACCTGGAGAACATTCAGGCTTGGCCTGCCTGGTAAGTGGAAAGCAATAGTCACACCACACAAGTGCCAGGCAATGACCATCTCCAACACATGAGAATCTAACCATCTCCTCGTGGCAGTCAATGGCATTGTAATTGCTGAATCCCCCATCAAAGGGCTACCATTGACCAGAAACTGAACTGGACTAGCCAGATAAATACTGTGGCTACAAGAGCAGGTCAGATGTTGGAAACTCTGCACCGAGTAACTCACCTCCTGACTCCCCAAAGGCTGTCCACCATCTACAAGGCACAAGTCAGGAGTGTGATGGAATATTCCATGGGGGAGGCGGTGGGGGTGTAGTGGTATTGTCACTGGACTAGTAATCCAGAGACTCAGGGTAATGCTCTGGTGATCCAGGTTCAAATCCTACCATGGCAGATGGTGAAATCTGAATTCAGTAAAACAAAAACTGGAATTAACAGTTGGAAAATGCACCACAGCTGATCAAGTCCTAAAGGATATAGCTGCTACACTGGGTCTGCGGGAGGTGGTGAGGGAACCAACAAGAGGAAAAAACATAATTGACCTCATCCTCACCAACCTGCCTGCCACAGATACATCTGTCCATGACAGTATTGTGGAGATGGGGTCCCATCTCAACATTGAGAATATCATCCATTGTGTGGCACTACCACCATGCTAAATGGGATAGATTTAAAACAGATCTAGCAACTCAAGACTGGTCACCCATGAAGTACTGTGGGTCATCAGCAGCAAGAGAATTGTACTCAACCATAACCTGTAAGTTCATGGTCCAGCATATCCCCCAGTCTACAATTATCACTAAACCAGGGGATCAACCCTGGATCAATGAAGAGTGCAGGAAGGCATGCCAGGAGCAGCACCAGGCATACCAAAAAATAAATGAGGTGTCAATCTGGTGAAGGTACAACACAGGGCTACTTGTGTGCCAAGCAGCAAGTGTTTCATTTTATTCATACACAGGATGTGGGCTTCTCTGGCTGGGCCAACATTTATTGCCCATCCCTGGTTGCCTTACAGAAGGTGGTGGTGAGCTGCCTTCTTGAACTGCTCCAGTCTATGTGGTGTAGGTGCACCCACAGTGCTGTTAGGGAGGGAGTTCCAGGATTTTGACCCAGCGACAGTGAAGGAACGGTGATATATTTCCAAGTCAGGATGATGAGTGACTTGGAGGGGAACCTCCAGGAGTTGGTGTTCCTATCCATCTGCTGCCCTTGTCCTTCTAGATGGTAGTGGTCGTGGGTTTGGAAGGTGCTGTCTAAGGAACCTTGGTGAATTCCTGCAGTCCATCTTGAAGATGGTACACGCTGCGGCTACTGTGTGTCGGTGGTGGAGAGAGCGAATGTTTGTGGATGTGGTGCCAATCAAGTGGGCTGCTTTGTCCTGGACTGTGTCAAGCTTCTTGAGTGTTGTGGGAGCTGCACTCATCCAGGCAAGTGGGGAGTATTCCATCACACTCCTGACTTGTGCCTTGTAGATGATGGACAGGTTTTGGGGAGTCAGGAGGTGAGTTTCTCGGTGCAGGATTTCTAACCTCTGACCTGCTCTTGTAGCCACAGTACTTATATGGCTAGTCCAGTTCAGTTTCTGGTCAATGGTAACCCCCAAGATGTTGATAGTGGGGGATTCAGTGATGGTAATGCCATTGAACATCAAGGGGCGATGGTTAGATTTGCTCTTGTTGGAGATGGTCATTGCCAGGCACTTGTGTGGCGCAAATGTTACTTGCTACTTGCCAGCCCAAGCCTGGATTTTGTCCAGGTTTTGCTGCATTTGGACATGGGCTGCTTCAGTATCTGAGGAGCCGTGAATGGCACTGAACATTGTGCAATCATCCACAAACATCCCCACTTCTGCCCTTATGATGGGAGGAAGGTGATTTTTTTTTTTATTCATTCATGGATGTGAGCTTCTCTGGCTGGGCCAGTATTTTTTGTCTAGCCCTAGTTGCCCTTGAGAAGGTGATGGTGAGGTGCCTTCTTGAGCTGCTGCAGTCTACGTGGTGTAGGTACACCCACAGTGCTGTTAGGAAGGGAGTTCTAGGATTTTGACTCAGCGACAGTGAAGGAACGGTGATATATTTCCAAGTCAGGATGGTGAGTGACTTGGAGGGGAACCTCCAGGAGTTGGTGTTCCTATCCATCTGCTGCCCTTGTCCTTCTAGATGGTAATGGTCGTGGGTTTGGAAGGTGCTGTCTAAGGAGCCTTGGTGATGAAGCATCTGAGGATGGTTGCACTGAGGACATGTGTGGCATGAATGTTACTTGCCACTTAACAGTCAAAGCCTGACCGTTGTCAAGTCTTGCTGCATATGGACATAGACTGCTTCAGTATCTGAGAAGATGTGAATGGTGCTAAACATTGTGAAATCATCAATGAACATCTTCATTTCTGACCTTATGATGGAGGGAAGACCATTGATGAAGCTGCTGAAGATGGCTGGGCCAAGGACATTAACCTGAGGTAAAAGCAAAAAACTGCAGATACTGGAAATTCAAAACAAAATCAAAAATACCTGGAAAAACTCAGCAGGTCTGGCAGCATCTGCGGAGAGGAGCACAGTTAACGTTTCGAGTCCGAATGACCCTTCAACAGAACTAAGTAAAAATAGAAAAGAGGTGAAATATAAGTTGGTTTAAGGCGGGGGTGGGGTGGGGGTGACAAGAAGAGCTGCTAACATTAACCTGAGGAACTCCTGGAGTGATGTCCTGGGACAGAGATGATTGACCTCCAACAACCACAAGCATTTCCTTTGGAATTTGCTACCCCAGAGGGATACAGCTGTGTATTCATTGAATACACTTAAGCCAGAGATCGATAAAGATATGTGGTGACTGGGCAGAAAAGTGGAGCTAAGGTTCAAGATCAGCCATAGCCTGATTGAATGGCAAAGCAAGCTTCAGGGCCCGAATGGACTCCTCCTGCTTATGTCTTACAGTCTTACAAAAAGCTGGTCATGGGGTCCATGGAGGAATTTTTATTCCATATCATAAGAAATAGGAGGAGGAGTAGGCTATTCAAACCATTGTGCCTGCTCTGTCATTCAATCACGTCATCGTTGATCCAATTGTGGCCTGAATTCCACTTTACTGCGTGCACCTCCCCCCGCACCCCCCCCGCCCCCCCCGCCTCTCTGCCAACCTTCATAACCCTTGACTCCCTTGCAGATCAAAAATCTGACTAACTCAGCACTGAATGGATTCAATGACCCAGCATCCGCCACTCTTTGGGGAAAAGAATTCCAAAGATTGACAACCCTCTGAGATGAAATTCCTCCTCATCTCAGTCTTAAATGGGAGAAATAGGAGACACTTATTTTTAAATTGTGCCCCTAGGTTCTACATTTCCCCATGAGGGGAAACATCCTCTCAGCATCTACCTCTGTCAACCTCCATCAAAATATTATACGTTTCAATAAGATCACCTTTATTCTTCCAAGCCCCAAGGAGTATTGTTGCAAATATCTAGTTCATGGTTCATACATTTTACTATATCTATTTTAGTTTTAGGATTTAAAGTTTAACTATAGAGAATGGGATAAATGCAACATAAACAAACTGGGAGATTATTACATTTAAGCAAGGGCATTCCAAAGAGATGTTTTGTTTTGGAAGTTAGGTCTAAATTAGTTTAAAAACATTCAGTAAACCAAAAAAGGTTGGAAAATATTTACTTAATCAGAACAAAGACAAAATTGTACATGAGGAATAATTAACTTAAAGGTCAGTTTGAGGGCAGCCCAGAGCAGACTAGCTCATCATGGAGATGGATGAAACTTAGGAAGCTTCTCTGGTTTCAATGTATCTGGGTGTTTGCTGAGACAGTTAGTTGCAACTTGGACATTGTGTGATTTGTAGCTCACTGAGAGAAGATAGCTAAAGTAAATGACAGTCAGATAAACCTACACTGCAAGGAGAGTAAAGAAGTAATGCCATCATGGCCATGTGGAAAGCTGGTGAGGCTTAATTTCAGTTTGAATTTTGTGGGGGAACAGAAGCTGCAGGTTGCCTAGTTTGAAACTAGTGGAAGAATCTACAATCATCCTGACAGAGTCTTGTGGGAAAGAAAGCAACAAGCAGATTAGCTGGGAAATTTTGGAAAAGTAACCAGAACTAGGGATTGAGGCATCCATAGTCAGCGGTGAGTGAAAATTTTACCTCTGAGAATAGCTGGAGCTGTGGAGAATTCTCCAGAGGACTGTGGCATATTTTGGGTGGTCCCTACTGAAGTAACTAACTTTTAGATTTATATGTCTTATAAGGCAATTCTTGGGGGAAGTAAGAAGTAAACCTGAGTAGTAACATACATACTTATCAGCTTTAGTATTAACTTACTCACATTTGCTTTGTTTGTGTTTTGTTAAAAAAAAGGTGAAATATTGTGGCATAGTTACATTGGTTAAAATTAGGTTTTCGGATTCCTCTTTAAATGTTAATTGTCCCTTACCAGACCGTAACAGTGTAGGCCCAAACTGCTCAACCTCTCCTCATAAGACAACCCCTTCATCCCAAGAATCAGCCTAGTGAACCTTCTTTGAATCTGAACTGCCTCCAATGCAAATATATCCCTCCTTATATAAGGAGGCCAAAAGTGCTCCAGGTGCAGTCTCACCAATGCCCTGCACAGTTGTAGCAAGACTTCCCTACCTTTATATTCCATCCCTCTTGCAATAAACGCCAACATTCCATTTGCCTTCCAAATTACTTGCTGCGCCTGAATGCAAACTTTTGTGATTCACATACAAGGACACCCAGATCCCTCACCTTAACCTCATTCCAAATAAGAGAATGTCAGAACATTAGAGCAAAGAAGTCTGCACTCATTGAAATCTTCTTTCTACTCCAGTCCTGTCATGGCCACCGTTGGTCGCTCCTTTCCCACTGACAACATGCAACTAGCAGTGGGGGCATGAGTACTACTCCAGGTACCACCTCTTCCTGGGGCCACCATGTGGTGGTAGGCCCTAGGTCATGACGAGAAAGTATCCGCGTTCTCATTTGTATTGGTCTCTTCTTCCTCAAGTTATCCCAAACTACTGTTCAATGCCCTAATTTCAGCCAATGGCTTTAGTGGAAGCCTTCTAGCCATTTAAGGCCCCTAGCTGCTTGTTCTGGTGCTGTGGCAGCATTACTTGCACTGCTTTACATAAAAGTACTGTTCACTTTAGTGTATAAGTAATAACCTACATCAGAAGAAGTACAGAAAAGTATTTAGCATCATTCAATCAAATTACAATATTTTATACAATTTAATTAAATGACAATTTTAAATTCAAACTTTAATGACTTTAGTTTTAACTTAAAATTAATTGAAAAGGCATATTCATATTGTTGGTATGCTTTATATCTGGGAAACTTACCTGACAGTTCAACTTGTTTTGTCAAATGCAATTTGGATTTTGCTGTTACATAGGATGGGTAATACAGAAAATTAATCTATTTTTTTCATCTGGAGGGTTTTTAACTATTTAGGGCATGAAATGTAAGAGTCCAGAGACCCAGAGTAATGCTCTGGGGACCCAGGTTCGAACCCCACCAGAGCAAATGGTAGAATTTGAATTCAATAAAAATCTGGAATTAGAAGTCTATTGATGACCATGAAACCATTGTCGATTGTTGTAAAAAAAAACATCTGATTCACTAATATCCTTTAGGGAAGAAAATCAAGAAAATCTGCTGTACTTACCTGGTCTGGCCTACATGTGACTCGAGATCCACAGCAATGTAGTTGACTTTTAAATGCCCTCTGAAATGGACTAGCAAGCCACCCAATTGTATCCAACTGCTACGATGTACATAAGGAATGAAACCAGAAGGACCACTCGACATCACCTTAGGCACTGGAAACGACAATATCAAACTCAGCGTGTCAGCCCTGCAAAGCCCTCCTCACTAACATCTAAGGGCTTGTGTCAAAATCGGGGGAGCTGTCTCACAGACTAGTCAAGCAACAGCCTGACATAGTAATACTGATGGAATCATAACTAAGGGCAGAAATTTTACCTCGGCGGGCAAGCGTCCCAACGTCAACGCGCAGTCGCGCAATATTTCAGTTGGCGAGCACACGCCAGAGTTCTGCCCACTGAGAGTGGCTCAGTAGCACCACTAAAGGAGATAGCTGCTAGACTGGGTCTGTGGCAGTTGGTGAGGGAACCAACAAGAGGGAACAACATACTTGACTTCATCCTCACTGGCTCGCCTGCCACAAATGGATCTGTCCATGACAGTGTTGACAGGAGTGACCACCATACAGTGGAGACGAAGAACCATCTTCACATTGAGGATACTCTCCCTCATGGCAGTACCACGGTGCTAAATGGATAGATTTTGAACAGGTCTAGCAACTCAGGGCTGGGCAACCATGAGGCGCTGTGAGCCATCAGCAGCAGCAGAATTGTACTCAACCACAATCTGTAGCCGCATGGCCTGGCATTTCCTCCACTCTACCATTCCCACCAAGCAAGGAGATCAACCCTGGTTCAAAGAAGAGTGTAGGAGGGCATGCCAGGAGCAGCACCTGGCATACCTAAAAATGAGGTGTCAGCCTGATGAAGCTACAACACAAAACTGCTTGCGTGCCAAACAGCATAAGCTGCTCTGTCCATAGACAGAGCTAAGTGCTTCCACAACCAATGGATCAGATCTAAGTCCTGCCACATCCAGTTGTGAATGGTGGTGGACAATTAAACAACTCACTGGAGGCAGAGGCTCCACAATTATCTCCATCCGCAATGATGGGGGAGCCTTTGCAAAAATTAAGTCTGATGCATTTCCAACAATCTTCAGCCAAAAGTGCCGAGTGGATGCTCCAGAACTTGCTGTGTCCCTAGCCAAGCTGTTCCAATACGGCCACAACAATGGCATTTGCCCGGCAATGTGAAAAATTGCCCTCGTATGTCCTGTACACAAAAGCAGGACAAATCCAACCTGGCCAATAACTGCACCATCAGTCTACTCTCGATCATCAGTAAAGTGATGGAAGGGGTCACAGAGTCACAGAATCACACAGTGCAGAAGAGGCCCTTCGGCCTATTGAGTCTGCACCGACACGTGAGAAACACCTGACCTACCTACCGAATCCCATTTACCAGCACTTGGTCCATAACCTTGAATGTTATGACATGCCAAGTGCTCATCCAGGTACTTTTTAAAGGATGTGAGGCAATCCGCCTCCACCACCCTCCCAGGCAGTGCATTCCAGACCATCACCACGCTCTGGGTAAAAAGGTTTTTCCTTACATCCCCCCTAAACCTCCTGCCCCTCACCTTGAACTTATGTCCCCTTGTGACTGACCCTTCAACTAAGGGGAACAGCTGCTCCCTATCCACCCTGTCCATGCCCCTCATAATCTTGTACACCTCGATCAGGTCACCCCTCTGTCTTCTCTGCTCCAACGAAAACAACCCAAGTCTATCCAACCTCAACATTGAGGGTCATCAACATTGCTATCAAGCAGCACTTGCTTAGCAATAACCTGCTCACTGATCCTCAGTTTGAGTTCCACTCGGTTCACTCAACTCCTGACCTCATTACAGCCTTGGTTCAAACATGGACAAAACAAGCTGAACCTCACAGGTTAGGTGAGAGTGACTGCCCTTGACATCAAGGCAACATTTGACAGAGTGTGGCAGCAAGGATCCCTGGCAAAACTGGAGTCAATGGGGATCATAGGGAAATCTCTCCATGGTTGGAGTTATAACTAGCACAAAGGAAGATGGTTGTGGTTATTGGAGGTCAATCATCTCAGTTTCAGGACATTGCTGCAGGTGTTCCTAAGGTAGTGTCCTAGGCTCAAGCGTTTTCAGCTGCTTCATCAATGACCTTCCTTCCATCATAAGGTCAGGAGCAGGGATGTCTGCTGATGATTGCACAATGTTCAGCACCATTTGCAACTCCTCAGATACAGAAGCAGTTCATGTCTAAATGCAGCAAGACCTGGACAATATCCAGGGATGACAAGTGGTAAGTAACATTCATACCACACAGGTGTCAGGTAATGACCATCTCCAACAAGAGAGAATCTAATCATCGCCCCTTGATGTTAAATGGCATTACCATTGCTGACTCTCCCACTATCAACATCCTGGGGTTACCATTGACCAGAAACTGAACTGGACTAGCCATATGAATACTGTGACTACAAGAGCAGGTCAGAAGCTAGGAATAGTGTGACGAGTAACTCACCTCCTGACTCCTCAAAGCCTGTCCACTGGGGACAGGTCAAGAGTGTGATGGAATACCCTCCACTTGCCTGGATGAGTGCAGCTCCAACAACGCTCAAGAAGCTTGACTCCATCCAGGACAAAGCAGCCCATTTGATTGGCACCACATCCGCAAACATTCACTCCCTCCACCACTGACGCACAGTAGCAGCGGTGTGTACCATCTGATACGCTACAGGAATTCACCAAGGCTCCGTAGGCAGCACCTTCCTAACCCAAGACCTCTACCATCTATAAGGACAAGGGCAGCAGATGCATGGGAACACCAAGTTCCCCTCCAAGCCACACACCATCCTGACTTGGAAATATATCGCCATTCCTTCATTGTCGGTGGGTGAAACTCCTGGCACTGCCTCCCTAACAGCACTGTGGGTGTACCTACACTACATGGACTGCAGCGGCTTAAGAAGGCAGCTCACCACCACCTTCTCAAGGGCAATTGGAGATGGATAATATTTGCTGGCCTAGCCAGCCACATCCGCATCCCATGAATGTATTAAAAAAATGAAGTGAGGCTGAAATCATATAGTGATTATATTAACTCAAATTGTTTCCAGATAAAGATGTCATGCAACCTTATCTTGGATTACAGCTCTGAAACAAAGGGCAATCAGATCCATTTCTCGAGAGATTGAGGGGTTAGTTTTCCAGCAATTACTTTCTTGTTTCCTGCTTCTTATGGTCTCCTAAATATTGTTGTAAACCTCGATGTTTATATCTTATTTTTCTGAACTCCATTCTTGGGCAGAAAGACTAGAAAAGGATTTGTTTTTGCCCCTCTTTCTTTCAACCACCTTCTTGCGGTTTCAGTAACCAGCTATATATCTCTAACCTTGTTTTTACCTCTTGTTCGCAGCCAGTGTCTTTCAAAAGTAGTCTTTCTTATGCAGTTTGGAGCAACAAAAAGACCTAGAATACCTTTTGAACTTGGTCAAGGCAACAAGATCACATAGTCTTTTGCTGCATTGGTGTTTCGGTACAACTGACCCCAGATTATCCAGCTGTAATTTTGTTCCAGTTGCATTGACTGTACATGGATCATCTTTCTTTTCCTGCTTAAACTTTTAATCTATCATGTACTTTCACCAAGTATTCAATTTGTTAATTCAGAGTTTCAAGTCCATCCCTTTATCCATCTCACGGTTCCTGGCTAAACGTCACGCTATCAGTTCCACTCCATATGCCTTACCTCTTCATCCTTAAAAGGTAATAACTTATATTTACACAGCATCTTTAACAAAATAGCACACCTCAAAACACTTCACAGCAAATATGACACAAAGACAAAATATGACACAAAAGGGACTATTAGGTCAAATGACCACAATCCTGGTCGAAGAGGAAGGTTTTAGGAAGTCTCTTTAAGGCAGGAAGTGAGGTAGTGAGGCGGAGAGATGTAAGGAGGGCATTCCAGAGCTTCAAGCCTAGGAAACTGAAAGCAGAGCCACCAATGGTGGAGCAACTAAAGTTGGAGATGCTGAAGAGGCCATTGCAGGTCATTGAGCACAGAAGCGATAGCAGAACGTGCTGCAAGTTGGGACATGTGCAGCAGAGTTTTGGATGACCTTACAATGGGTAGACTGGGAGAGAAAAGACAGGAGTGCAGTCAAGTTTAGAGGTAACAAAGGTCATGATGGAGGGATTCAGCAGCAGATGTGCAGAGGCAGGGGTGAAGTCGGGGATGCTACAGAAGTGGAATTGCCTTAGTGATGGTCAGTAGCTCATCTCAGCGTCAGATATGGTACCAAAGTTATGAGCAGTCTAGTTAAATCTCAGATAGTTGCCATGGAGAGGGATGAAGTTACTAGTTTGGGATCAGAGCTTGAAGCGGGGACAGAAAACAATGGCTCCGTTTTTCCAGTGTTTAATTGAAGGAAGCTTCTGCTCGCCCAATTCTGGTACGCAGGGTGGGGGTTACTGTGACCTTGAGGTGGGGATGCCTCCAATAGGGACAGGGGATCCACAAAGGAGGGTCCCCCACCCCCCCCACCCCACCGCCCTTGTCTAACACCAGCTGGCACAGCTAAAGCTACTGGGCTACCCGCTTTTTAAAAATGCATCCACAGGATGTGGGCTTCGTTGGTTGTGCCAGCATTTATTGCCCATCCCTAGTTTCCGTTGTGAAGGTGGTGCTGAGCTGCCTCCTTGAACCACTGCAATCCATGTGGTGTAGGTGCACCCACAGTGCTGTTAGGAAGGGAGTTCGAGGATTTTGATCCAGCGACAGTGAAGGAACAATGATATATTTCCAAGTCAGGATGGTGAGTGGCTTGGAGGAGAACTTCCAGGTGGTGGTGTTCCCATCTATCTGCTGCCCTTGTCCTTCTAGATGGTAGTGGTTGTGGGTTTGGAAGTTGCTGTCTAAGAAGCCTTGGTGAATTCCTGCAGTGCCTCTTGTAGATGGTACACACTGCTGCTACTGTGCGTGGGTGGTGGAGGGAGTGAATGTTTGTGGATGTGGTGCCAATCAAGCGGGGCTGTTTTGTCCTGGATGGTGTCAAGCTTCTTCAGTGTTATGGGAGCTGCACTCATCCAGGCAAGTGGGGAATGTTCCATCACACTCCTGACTTGTGCCTTGTAGACGGTGGACAGGCTTTGAGGAGTCAGGAGGTGAGTTACTCATCGCACAATTCCTAGCCTCCGACCTGCTCTTGTAGCCACAGTACTTATATGGCTAGTCCAGTTCAGTTTCTGGTCAATGGTAACCCCCAGGATATGGATAACGGGGGATTCAGTGATGGTAATGCCATTGAACATCAAGGGGCGATGATTGGATTCTCTCTTGTTGGAGATGGTCATTGCCTGGCACTTGTGTGGTGCGAATGTTACTTGCCACTTGTCAGCCCAAACCTGGATATTGTCCAGATCTTGCTGCATTTGGACATGGACTGCTTCAGCATCTGAGGAGTCATGAATGATGCTGAACACTGTGCAATCATCAGCGAACATCCCCATTTCTGACCTTATGATGGAAGGAAGGTCATTGATGAAGCAGCTGAAGATGGTTAGGCCTAGGACACTACCTTGAGGAACTCCTGCAGCGATGTCCTGGAGCTGAGATGATTGACCTCCAACAACCACAACCGTCTTCCTTTGTGCTAGGTATGACTCCAACCAGTGGAGAGTTTTCCCCCTGATTCCCATTGACTCTAGTTTTGATAGGGCTCCTTGATGCTACACTCTGTCAAATACTGCCTTGATGTCAAGGGCAGTCGCTCTCACCTCACCTCAGGAGTTCAGCTCTTTTGTCCATTGTTGACCCAAGGCTGTAACGAAGTCAGGAGCTGAGTGGCCCTGGTGGAACCCAAACTGAGCATCAGTGAGCAGGCTATTGCTAAACATGTGCCGCTTGATAGCACAATTGATGACCCATTCCATTACTTTACTGATGATGGAGAGTAGACTGATAGGGCGGTAATTGGCCGGGTAGCTGCCAGTGCTGTAGCTGTACTGGAACAGCTTGGCTAGGGGCGTGGCAAGTTCAGGAGCACAAGTGTTCAGTACTATTGCCGGAATGTTGTCAGGGCCCATAGCCTTTGCAGTATCCAGTTACTTCAGCCGTTTCTTGATATCACGTGGAGTGAATCAAATTGGCTGAAGACTGGCACCTGTGATGGTGGGGACCTCCGGAGGAGGCCGAGGTGGTTCATCCACTTGGCACTTCTGGCTGAAGATTGTTGTGAATGCTTCAGCCTTATCATTTGCACTGCTGTGTTGGGCTCCTCCATCATTGAGGATGGGGATATTTGTGGAGCCACGTCCTCCAGTGAGTTGTTTAATTGTCCACCTCCATTCATGACTGGATGTGGCAGGACTGCAGAACTTAGGTATGATACATTGGTTGTGGGATCGCTTAACTCTATCACTTGCTGCTTATTCTGTTTGGCACGCAAGTAGTCCTGTTTTATAGCCTCACCAGGTTGACACCTCATTTTTAGGTATACCTGGTGCTGCTCCTGGCATGCCCTCCTGCGCCCTTCATTGACCCAGGATTGATCTCCTGGCTTGATGGTAATGGTAGAGTGGGGGATATGCCAGACCATGAGGTTACAGATTGTGTTTGATTACAATTCTGCTGCTGCTGATGGCCCACAGCGCCACATGGATGCCCAGTCTTGAGTTGCTAGATCTGTTCGAAATTTATCCCATTTAGCACGGTGGTAGTGCCACACAACACGATGGAGGGTTTCCTCAATGTGAAGTTGGGACTTCTTCTCCATAATGACTGTGCAGCGGTCACTCCTATCGATATTGTCATGGACAGATGCTTCTGCAGCAGGCAGGTTGGTGAGGATGAGGTCAAGTATGTTTTTCCCTCTTGTTGGTTCCCTCACCACCTGCCGTAGATCCAGTCTAGCAGCTATGTAATTTTGGACTCGGCCAGCTCAGTCAGTAGTGGTGCTACTGAGCCACTCTTGGTGATGGACATTGAAGTCCCCCACCCAGGGAACATTCTGCGCCCTTGCTACCCTCAGTGCTTCCTCCAAGTGATGTTCAACATGAGGGTGCACTGATTCAGCAGCTGAGGGAGGGAGGTACGTGGTAATCATGTTTGACCTGATGCCATGAGATTTCATGGGGTCCTGAGTCAATGTTGAGGACTCCAAGGGGCAACTCCGTCCTGACTGTATACCATTTTGCCACTACCTCTGCTGTCCTATGCCCTGTCTCACCGGCAGGATAAGACCCAGGGATGGTGATGGTGGAGTCTGGGACATTATCTGTAAGGTATGAATCCATGAGGATAACTATGTCAGGCTGCTGCTTGACTAGTCTGAGACAACTCTCCAAATTTTGGCACTAGACCCCAGGTGTTAGTAAGAATGGCTTTGCAGGGACGACAGGGCTGCAATTGCTGATGTCATTTTCGGTGCCTTTGTCGATGCCAGGTGGTCTGTTCAGTTTCATTCCTTTTTTGT
This sequence comes from Cetorhinus maximus, assembly GCF_964194155.1. Lineage (NCBI taxonomy): Eukaryota > Metazoa > Chordata > Chondrichthyes > Lamniformes > Cetorhinidae > Cetorhinus > Cetorhinus maximus. The sequence goes on from NC_135879.1 coordinate 195,194,981, forward strand.
GTCTTTGTAGCAACTGTGTGGCTTGCTAGGCCATTTAGAGGACATTGCTGTGGGTCTGGAGTTGCATGTAGGCCAGACCAGGTAAGGACGACAGATTTATTTCCCTAAAGGGCATTAGTGAACCAGGTGGGTTTTTACAACAATTGACAATGGGTTTGTGGTCGTCATTGGACTTTCAATTCCAGATTTTTTATTGAATTCAAATTCCACCATCTGCCGTGGCGGGATTTGAACCTGGGTCCCCAGAGCATTACCCTGGGTCTCTGGATTACTAGTCCAGCGACAATACCACTACGCCATCGCCTCCCCCTCCCAAGTGTAAAATAGTGGCGGGGCAGAATGAGGCCATAAGTTGGTCACTTAAATGCAGGGCACTTGATGCCTCCACTGCCCCTCATAAGATTTCAGACAGGTTGGGTGGAGATGGGTAGGTGGCGGGCAGACCCTCCATTGAATTTTACGAGCCCCCCCTCTCTCCACCCTCCTCCTCCAAAGCCACTGACGGAGGAGCATAAAATCCAGCCCGTGGTTTTGAGGTAGGGCTAGGTGTCATCAGTGTGCATGTGAAAACTTCTGGATGTTGTTGCCAAGGGGCAGCATGTAGATGAGAACTAGGCTGGGCCAAGGGTTAACATTGTATGTCGATGACCTTTATTCAGAATTGAGAAGGATAGAAATGTAATAGGCTTTAATCATGTAAAATGGGGAATGGTGGAAAAAGAACAGAAGGAAATGTCTGTGGTAAGGTGGGAACAGGAGAGATGAAATGGTAACAGAGTTGGTGGTGCTCCAAAGGGAGTGGTAAAGGGACAAGTAAAGAAACATAGAAACTAAAGATGTGCTTAGAGGCGTTCTGAATGGTAGAAGAATGAACAGCTGCCATCCAAAAACAAAAACAAGAGATTTGGGAGGAATTCTAAGTGGCGGTATCCTCAGGTATAATACGATCGAATGACACATCAATAACACAGCCAGTAGGTGATAGCTTGACAGGCCCCTGTAGAAAGCTTTCAACTTCTCAGCTGATTTTTCTTCTCCCTGTTGTTAGGGTATGTTGTGTTGAGACAACACAAAAATGATTCACATCTCTAGTGATGCTAGTCCTGCCACAGGCTGAGAACATTCATGCCTTAGCATCTTGAACCAAGGTTGTAGTGAAGGACACAGTGAATATATAGTTCTGGCATTTCATGGAACTGAAGTTCATCTTGGGTAAAGCAAACATTCAGTGCTTCCCCGAAAGAGGAAGATTGGAAGAGAAGCTTGTAAAAAATTAAGAGTTTACAATTGCCTTTACTTGCTAAACCATTTTGACCTCCATTTTGTATTACTTCTGCTTTTCTCTTTAAGCAACCAGTCCAGCATGTACAAAACTGTCTATCTGTATGTGAGGTTTATGATTTCCTCTACAGAAGCTATTAACTGTTTGCTTCTGCAGGGTAATAGCCCCTCTAAGCTCTACTCTGCAACATTGATTTTGAGGTGGTGACTGACAGCTCCCAACAGCCTAAGTAGGTTATAACAAGGTAGCTGTGGGGTTATAACAGCTGGTGGACTATACAAGGGTAAAACGTAGACAAACTGTTCTTCTGATATTTCCCTGAAGAAAAAAACTGCCAATAACTTAGTCCCCATTCTCATTTAGAGTAGCTGGAGAGTACAACACAGATACAGCAATGTAATCACCAAGTTTCTTTAATTTATATCCTGAGGGTACTGCAGAAAACCATGACAGATAATATAAAATTAGTGTTAATCTAATCATCAGCAGGCATATGGGTTGCAATATAATTCTCTCTATTCCTTGACATAATGAGTATTTAAATTCTCTTATCACAAAACTAGAGCTATGTTCATTAAAAAAAAAAGGTTAGATAAAAATAAAATTTAAGACTTCTTATTATATTTGCATGGACCAGGCTGGAAATGTGTAGGTACAAGAAATTAATAACAGGGTAATGAAAAATATGTGTGCATGAGAAGCTATTAGCAGGACTAGGCAAAATATTCAGGTATGTAGAGTTAATGAAAGGGTAATCCAAAAACAACAGAATGATAAATGGAAGACATTTTTTTCTCTGATTCTAAACTATTTGATAATATCAATGCCTGATCACATACTGGAGAACTACATAAGCAAATGGTAGTTATTTTATGTATAGCTTCAAACTAAATGTAGCAAGGGTGATGTGTGGGTCCTCAGCATCCTAACTTCTGGCTATGACTTTGGAGCGGGACCAGAGGCCAGGATCCGCCCACTGTGGGGCAATCCCTGTGGGGCGCTAGCTCCCACCAGTGGAGGTAGTCGGCACGTGGTGACATGGGGCAGTGGCAGGGGACTCAGTCGACCCTGGGGGCTCCCCTTGGGACAAGAGGTGGAGTCCTCGGCAACCTGGGGGTGGAGCCTGAGCCTGGAGCACAGGCTGGAAAAGGAAGGGGTGATACTTCATAAAAAGTCACAGGGAGTTGGACCCCAGCACGTGAAGACTCCTCCTGCACTCTCAAGCTGAAGCTCATCTCATCATCTGTCCTTGGCTACCCAGGTTTCCATCTCCCTTTTCTACTGGAAACCGATGCCAGTTTCCATGGCCTAGGAGTAGCGCCATCACAGGCTCATGGGCAGAAAAGAGTGGTTATCGCTTGTGCCCGTCGGAACCTCAGGCCAAATGAGAGGAATATGCAGAATTATTCCAGGATGAAACTCGAATTGCTAGCTTTGAGTTGGGTTGTTTCCCAGAAGTTCAGAGACATTCTGATTGGTGCAGAGTTTGAAGTATTCACAGATAACAATACGATCAGCTGTTTTCAAATGTCTGCCAGGCTTGGAGCAACAGAAATCTGGTGAGCAGCTGAACTTGTTCAGATCCGATTCCAGATCAGATACAGGTCAGGCAAAAGTAATATGAATGCTGATGCCCTTAGTCGGAAAACTGACCATGAGATTGAACCCACCCCTGCCTGGTTAGAGGAGGTTATGACTGATGCTATGCCCATGCCTCAAGCCAAAGGCAGCATTCAAACCCTGATTCCCCATGACATCCAGACTAGAATTCAGCAGAGAATTACTGATGCACTTATGAATGAGATCCAAACCAGCTCCAGTGGACATGTACAGTTTCGCCTTTGCCATTCTTCTCAAAAGAGATCCTCAGGCAGCTTCAGTTGGTTGATGCAGGCATCGGTAGACTTCACACTTCACTATGACTGGAAAGCCTAACATCCACTACCTGGTGCCATCTGATGAGGGAGTCCGAAAAGGCACGGAAATTGTTGAGATGCTATAATAGGATCCGGGAGGAGGATAGGGGTTCTCTGTCAGCTGGTTCATGACAACGGGGGAGAGGTGAAGCAACTCATCCTTCCCAGCAGTCTCAAGCGTGGGCACTTAGAAGTTATAGCTGGGCTCTTAGAGAAACTCAGGTAATCGGGAAGGGGCAGCATGGTTTTGTGAAAGAAAAATCATATTTAACCAATTTATTAGAGTTCTTTGAAGGAGCAACATGCACAGTGGATAAAAGGGAGCCTGTAGACATGCTGTACTTGGATTTCCAGAAGGCATTTGATAAAGTGCCATAGGTTATTGATGAAAATAAAAGCTCATGGTACAGCGGGTAATATATTAGCCTGGATAGAAGATTAGCTGGCTGACAGAAAACAAAGAGTATGCATAAATGAGTCATTTTCTGATTGGCAGGATGTGACGAGTGGAATCCCACAGGGATCAATGCTGGGGCCTCAATGTTTTACAATTTATATCATTGACATAAATGAGAGGAGAGAAGGCATGGTAGCTAAATTTGCAGATGACACAAAGATAAGTAGGAAAGTAGGTTGTGAAGAGGACATAAGGAGGTTGCGGGTGTATATAGATAGGTTGAGTGAATGGGCGAAGACCTGGAAAATGGAGTTTAACGTGGGAAAATACGAAGTTGTTCACTTTGGAAGGAAGAATGAAAAAAACAGAGTATTACTTAAACGGAGAATGATTGCAGGAGAATCTAGGTGCTGTACTGCATGAGTCACAAAAATTTAGTATGCAGGTATGGCAAGTAATTAAGAAGGCTAATGGAATGCTATCCTTAAATTACAAGAGGAATTGAACATAAAAGTAAGGGTGTTATGCTTCAGTTAAACAGGGCATTGGTGAGACCACATCTTGAATACTGTGTGCAGTTTTGGTCTCCTTATTTAAGGAAGGATGTAAATGCATTGGAGGCGGTTCAGAGGAGGTTTACTAGATTGATACCTGGAATGAGTGGGTTGCCTTTTGAGGAAAGGTCAGACAGACTAGGCTTGTTTCCACTGGAGTTTAGAAGAGTGAGGGGTGACTTGATTGAAGTATATAAGATCCTGAATGGCCTTGACAAGGTGGACGTGGAAAGGATGTTTCCTCTTGTGAGTGAGTCCAAAACTAGGGGGCACTGTTTTAAAATTAGGGGTCGTCCTTTTAGGACAGAGATAAGGAGAATTTTTTTCTCTAAGAGGGTTGTGCGACTTTGAGACTCTCTGCCTCAGAAGGCAGTGGGGGCAGTGGGGTGTCATTTAATTTTTTTAAGGTGGAGGTAGATAGATTCTTCTTAGACAAGGGAATCAAAGTTATCAGGGATAGATGGGATGTGGAAATCAAAACACAAAATAATCAGCATTATCTTATTGAATGGCTAGAGCTGCCTCGAGGGGCTGAATGGCCTACTTCTGCTCCTATTTTGTATGCTCGTATGTTTGTATTATAATAGTTCATAATCAGGCGGGGCACCAGGCACCAGAAAAGACAACTGCACTAACCAGAGAGCGGTGTTCCTGGCGTGGGATGACTGCTGATATTATGATTGATGACTATCGCTGAAACTATAAGATGTGTATTTTGGCCAAATCTGAGAAGTGGCTTCAGCTCGACATGGGATCCCTGGTCATGATTTGGCCTCTGGAGGTCAGCACAATGGATTTCATGGTCCTCAACTCCAGTAGTAAAGGGGCCAAGCAAGTTGTCCAACCCACGGGTGTCTTCACCATGTTCACCAAGTCTATTTCCACCTATGACCAAAAAGCCTCAACTATTGCCAGAGCGCTAGTAAGCACTTGGTTTGTCCAATCTGGTGCCCCAGTCAGATCCATAGTGACTAAGCGTGCAACTTTGAGAAAAGATCCTACAGGAGCTGTGCTAGGTATATTGCATTGCCAAGAGCCGCACTACCCCCTACCATCTGGAGGATAATGGACAGTGCGAATGATTCAACCATATTCTGCATGACTGATTGCACACCTTGCCTGTTGAGAGTAAATGAAAGTGGCCTGAGTACCTTCCGAAGCTGGTGTATGTTGTATTATCACCACTGATTATATTGTTGCAAGGGCTTTTTGGTGTTTCATGGAGAGGTCTTGAGACTTGTATGTTTAAACATGAACTATTTATTGTTAATCTTTAACTAAGTACGGATCCCAGGTCACTGTTATGCATGATGCTAGTACCATGCAGGTAGGCTGCTTCTAGACTGTTCTTTCTAATTCTAATACCAGGTGACTCTATACATCATACCATGGGCGGTGCTTTTCTCCAGTACCACATTAACCCTTGCTCTACCAAGCATCTTCACATTACAATGGCATGCAGACACACATAGCATTATACAACAGTGTATACTTATAAAAGTGCCTCACATTCCTCTGCAGATTACTTTCAACACTATTTTTTCTTTGGAAGATACCCAGTCCTTCCCATGGGTTATTTCCTTGGAGAAGGCTGAATTAAGATTTGATGGAGATATTCAAATTCATGAAGGGTCTGGACTGAGTAGATAAGGAGAAAATGTTCCCACTCATGAAGGGATCGAGAGCGAGAGGGCATGGATTTAAAGTAATTGACAAAAGAAGCAAAAGCGATATGAGAAAAAAAAACATTTTCACACAATGAGTGGTTAAGGTCTGGAATGCACTGCCTGAGAGTGTGGTGGAGGCAGGTTCAATCAAGGCATTCAAAAGATAATTAGATTGTTATTGCAAAGGAAGAATGTGCAGGGTTATGGGGAGAGGTCAGGAATTAAGGGGTCACTAAGGTCAGTATTAAGTTAAATGCTCATTCAGAGGGCTGGTGCAGAGATGATGGGACAAATGGCCTCCTTCTGCGCTGTAACAATTCAGCAATGTTGTGATCTCCTTGGGCTCACAGTGCATGCAAACAGAGATGGTCAAGCTTAAGAGTGAACAGCTGCACATCATGCAAAGATAAACCGGGCATTCAAGATGGCATCCAAGAGGACTGGGAAAGAAGCGCCATGAAGAAAAGCACTACACGATCACAAAGCTGACAAGGTGGACCTTCCAATTGGCCCAAGTGTATTCCTCCGGAACAGGAATATCAGGGATCGGAATAAGACACAGGATGTCCAGATTCTCAACCCTGCAAAGTCAACATGCGACTTGACACTGATGGCCACACCTATGTTATGGAGCCTGCAGCCAGAGCACAGCCTCAGAAAAAAGTTCACAAAGGGGAGTTGCTTGAGGCCAAAATGTGGGGGGAAGCAGTTCACTCAATGGCATCACTGAACCTAAAGCATTGGTAGGCAGTGGCTCGAGCAAAGTGGTGTCAGATTGTGATGAGGAACCTTGGAGTGACCTATGTGTTGTGAACCCAGGGGGTATATCTGGGGTAAGGAGGCCTACTCTGGTACAGAGAAGACCTGCAATGAGGCTGCAACTGAAGCAACAAGTGCTGCTGATCATACGATTCCTGGAGACATAATCAACCTGGAGTATGTGACTGACCCGTTACAAAGGCTGGATCCCACTGAAAGTGCTGGTCCGGATAAGGGGCAGAGAAAGGTCATCTCAAGCAAACGCTGGCTATCATTCCAACTTTTACCATCTGCCCAAGTCAGTGATACATGAAGAAAATGCTGCCACTAATGCGGATTTGAATGTGCTAGCTATTGTGGACCTGGGAGGACACCGGACAAGGGATTTGGTTCATCCTTTGGGACTCCCCTCAGGACAAGAGGCAAAGTCCTTGGTAAGTTGGGGGTGGAACCTGCACCCGGAGCACGGGCTGAAGAGAACTGGTGGAACGGCCTGAGCCCAGACCCTGGGCTGGAGGAGAAGGAGGGACCAGAAGCCTCGTGGAGAGAGAGAGAGAAAGAGAGAACAGGACAGAAGCAAGGAACAGCAGCAGAAGTTCAAGACTAGTGAGTCCCAGTGTTGAAGAGCCAAGGCTGTGAATAGGGCAGACCAAGGTCTCTGGCAGTGGATGGAGAACCGAGAAATGGCAGTGGAGTGTAGGTACTGCAGACCTATAGGCACACCGCCTGGACTGCACCCTGAGTTCAAGAGTCCATGAGGAGAGGAAGATGCCCTTCATGTCTGGCACACAAGGTAATCAGGTTCACATGGTCATGGGAATTTAGCAATAGGAACCCCACCAACTGAACTCTGTTACATGGCTGGTAAGAGATCCGAACTAAAGCTCTCAACAGTTTCCTGGTGAATATGGAGCATTGGTTGTGAATATCCACTGTAAATAGTTTGTTCCTTTAAGTTAAGCCTTACTATTAATTGTTATAACAATCTGAGTGGAATAAAGGATCCCTTTTTTTTAACCTGCATGCATTCCTTGTGCTTGAATCTCATGTTAAATGAACAAACAAAGTCATTGAATCCCAAACTGCCAAATAAAAACACTGTTCACCAAATTGATAGCTTTCACAAATTGTTTCTCACACAATTACCTTGAATCTCCTGAAAACACTGATTCCTTTACATTCCCATAAGCAATGGCAACCATTGACTATCTTCTGTAACTGCCCTCATCATTTGTGACTCTAGACTAGCAGCAGAATATGAAGCTGTGAATAGTTAAACCTGATCCTGATCTTAGCTGACGCCCACACACGCACACACACACTTTCTAACTAAAGTCATAACATTAGCAATCAAGAACTGGAACCCTGGCTAGTTTTTCTTTGCCTAGTCCAGAGACTGTGATAATGGTTTTAGCACCATCTCTGCTGCCCTGACTGAGATCAAGTAATATAACAAGTGTCTAAGTTCATGTGGGAAACTACTTCTGGGAACATCTAGGTTGTGTAGTTTATTACTACACTGAGCAAGGACTTTGCATTTTGGTTATCGGTGACTCAGGCCCTTGTCATCATTTTATGCATAAACTTGCCTCACTGGCAGTGCCCTGAAGTTTACCCCTGGGAAAGGAGTTACAGTGGGCAACATGGAGAGGGGACCATTTGTAGTAGAAGGATCAGGTACATTAAGTTCAGTAATGTTAATAAAGGCTTCTTGGTAGCTTCTACAAGACTGCTTAATGGTGCCTAAGCAGTCCACACCACAGGTAGGGACAACCCAGCAAAAAAAACAATCACGATGACTGGAGTCAGGGGACCACTCCTGGTTCAACAGCAGAATTCCATGGAACCAGGCCACATACCTGGTCACAGCAAATGGCCACAAAGCCACAAGATTTCCCACCACTTCCCACCAACTTCATACCTGAAATGGATGTTGGCAAGTGAAGTTTAAATGAAGCCCGGGATTTAAAATATCCTGGCCTTCATTTTTTTTTAATTCATTCACAGGATGTGGGCTTCATTGGCTGGGCCAGTATTTGTTGCTCATCTCTAATTGCCCTTGAGAAGGTGGTGGTGAGCTGCCTTCTTGAACCACTGCAGTTGATGTGGTGTAGGTACACCCATGGTGCTGTTAGGGAGGCTGAAGAACTTGGTGAAATTTTAACTTCCAACATTACTCACTCACCCAAAGCTCACCTGGAGTTAAAATCGGGCTGATTGCATTACTTCAAGGTAAATGGATACTACTTAGCTGACTCCTCAGTCTATCGCGCATAAAACATTTGAGCAGGGGTCAGCAAATTAAGCAGGAAGGCCCTAATGCACGATCTTGCCAATTTGCACAGCACATAAACTTGCAGCGTTCCTATACGTTGATCTAGATTCTTCTCACATTAAATGTACAAAAGCTTTACTCTAATTATAATGTTCATTCAAGTGTATTTAAATGCATTATGTCACAATTTCCTACCCATTTAGCACATGTTCTGTGCATTTGCTCCTTTATTTGGAGTGGAAGAAAAAGGGAAGCTCCATGGATAATCAAGCTCTTAAAGTGGCAGATGCTTATTTAAATTATTTTTCAATTTTTCAGTTTTGCAGTAGCTTTTGAGTATTCCTTTTCTGAAAATCTTTTTTATTAATTAATTTATTAATTTTTTAATTTAAGAAAATTAATTTTGATATATTTTTCTTTGTATCAGAACAATTTAGAAATCTTTATGTTGAAACAAAAATAGCCAAATGTAGTCTGCAAAGATCACCAAAAAACTAACAATGAATGAAACACTTATAAATCTTCAATAGAAGAGGAAAGATTAAAACAGCTGTTCTTGGAGCACAATAAAATGGCAAGGCATGTAAATGAATCCAAAGAAAACTGTGGTGGTTTACCTAGTACTTTGAATGAACAATGAGAGCTTTTTTTAAAAGTACCCAGACACAGTATTTATGATTGATCTGGTAAGAGACCAACAGGAATCAGAACCAACCTGCCTGTATCTGCCATTGTGTCAGATGCAGACCTACTTGTCAAGGATCAAAGATAGCTAACATTCGCAGGCTTCAGATGTGAAGAAAAGCAGGCCAGAACTGTAAATCAGCTGGCAGGACGTTATTGTGAACCTCAACAAAGGGATTGTGGACATGTTGACAAGCGATGTCAACTTCTCTCCCTTGAGTTCCTTTTACGTTTTGTATGCATCATATACAATATTAGTCAAATTTGCTGCTGCACACAATAGCAAGCATATAATTGACACATTGTCAATCTGGCCAGCATTTTCAGTTCCTTTCCCAATGAATGTCAATAACAACATGCAACACTGTCCGTTAGCACTGCAATGGTGCATTTTGCAAAGTGCAGGGATCACTACTGTGATCCTCCTAAGCTCCTCTTCTACTCCCACCATCTCCTCCACCTCACTGTGCACTGTGACCCACCTGGTGCTTTAATTTCAAGCTGATCTGCATCCTTCTGGACGCGTGTAGCTGTACTGGTGTTTTCCAAATATTGAGTGGAGAGGCACAGAATATGATGAGATGCTGTCAACTTCTGGGCCACAGGAAGTGCTGGTGGACAGCTCTTCCCCTACCACAGTGACAGGAGAGAAACAAATATCGGAACGCTATCTTCATGGTACACTTTCAGACAGAGCTTACGTTGTATGACACTAATGTTTTGTGTGGTTATATACAATGAGGGAGAAAGGGGAGAATATTTAAGAACAAGTAGTATAAGCTCTGAGTTTAAGGGAGATCTTCAGCCTCACCATCCCTATTTGCCCCTGCTCTTAAATGTTAGATTATCCAAGTTGGTCTTATTCAAAGGCTTGAAATACTTTCAATTTCTGATCCTTCCAGAAGTTAGGGCTGCTGCCTTGTCTTATGTAATATCTTTTCATACAAGCAAAGTAATCTTGACAGATTATAAATTGAAGTACACACAGTGGCAAACGCACATCAGACCTACAGCCCATTCTGTGCATCAGTAAGTGACTATGCACCAGGCAATCATGTTCTGTTGCAATAATTTTATGTCTACAGGCTGACACTCCAGTGCAGTGCTGAGAGTGCTGCACTATCAGAGGTGCTGACTCTCCGATGAGACTTTAAATCAAGGTCCCAGTTCCTGCCAGCTTGGATGGATGTAAAAAATCCCATGGCACTATTTTGAAGAAGGGCATGGGAGTTATTCCTATTCCTCAATCGACATCACAAAAAACGGATTTTCTGATCATTATTACATCGCTATTTGTGGGAGTTTGCTGAGCACAAATTAGCTGCCGAATTTCTTACAACAGTAACTACACTTCAAATGATACTTCATTGGCTCTAAAACGCTTTGAGACATCAGACAGTCATGAAGGTATTAATGTGTAAAAGCTTTCAAATTCAAGTTTCTACTTGAATGTGCTGGACTGTCGGTGTACAGGTAAGGAAAAGAAAAAGGAAAAGCAGTGGAAAGAACTTGCATTTATACAGTAAAAGCAAAATGTTGTGGATGCTGGAAATCTGAAATGTTGCATTTATATAGCATCTTTCATGGTGTCAGAGTGTCCTTAAGCATTTCACAGGCATACTTCCACAAACAGTGATGAGATGAATCACCAATAAATAATCTGTTTGGGTGACATTGGCCAGGACACGAGAGCTCCCTTGCTCTTCTCCCAAGCGTTCATGGAATACTTTACATCCACCTAGCCTCAATTTAACAGCTCCTCTAAAAGATAATACAACACTCCCTTAGCACTACATTGGAGTGTCAGGTTACATTAGATCCTGGAGCCTCTGGATTTGAGCTTGAAGCCACAACTGTCTGAGGCAGAGGCAAGAATATTATGATTAAGTTATGGCTGACACCATGTGGGATTATCTGATGACTTGACATGGTCTAAGAGAATTAATGCAACAGGTTGACAAGGAGCACCTCATGTCAACATACTTCAGCCATTCCTTTGATAAATCTAGCTGTTGGGTAGTCGTAGTTGGGTTGTCAGGGTTTAATTCACTACTGCTTCTCTTCTAGAAATGAGCAACTTGAAAATGTTTTGTCCTTCTCTCTGCCAGGATTTCTGTTTGTCTCATATACCTTGTTCACCTGCATTACTTTCAATTCCCTTCTCGTGTTTGATCAGATAGTTCTAATGAAAAGTCATCAAACTGAAATGTTAATTCTCTGTTTCTCTCTCCATAGATTCTGCCTGACCTACTGAGTATTGCCTTGTTTTCTGTTGTTATTGTTGGGTAGTTTCCAATACTATGGTAATATTTTTTAAAAAATTAATTCTCAGAAGGATGGCATTTAGTGCTCATACTGAGTTGACCTTAAGAAGGTGGTGGTGAGTTTACTTAAATTGTTACAGTTTGTGTGCTGAAGGTGATCCTGCAAAGCTAATCATCGGAGAGTTCTAGGATTTTGACCCAGAGACCATAAAGGAATAATGATACATTTACATGTTGGGATCTTATCTGACTTGGAGGGAAGACTGGAGGTAATGATGCCCATGCACCTGTTCCCTTTGTCCTTTTAAGTGGTGGATGTTGCAGGTTGGGAGCTGCTGTTCCAGAAGTCCTTGGTGAATTGCTGCAGTGCATCTTTTAGATGTTGTACACTGCAGCCACTGTGGGTCAGCGATGGAGGGAGTGAATGTGTAATTTAGTGGATAAACTGCTTCAGGCCGTGGATGGTGTTGAGCTTCTTGAATGTTGTTGCAGCTACATTTATTCAGGTAAATTGAGAGGGTTTCATCACACCCTTGATTTGTGCTTTGTAGGCTGTGAGGAGTTGGTGTGTCAGGAGGTGAATTATTCACGATGGTATTTTTAAAAAACTAGTTCATGGGATGTTGCTGTCATTGACATGGCCAGGATTTATTGCTGAGCCCTAACTGCCCTTGAGAAAGTGGCGATGAGCCACCACCTTGATCCGTCACCAGCTGTGTGGTGTAAATACACCCACAGCTCATTTTTTAAAAATTTCATTCATTGCATGTGGGCATCAGCAGCAAGGCCAGGATTTGTCATCCATCCCTAATTTCCCTTGAGGAGGTGGTGGTAAGCCGCCTTCTTAAACCACTGCAGCTCATGTGGTATAGGTATTCCCATGCTGTTAGGAAGGGAGTTCCAGGATTTTGACCCAGCAACAGTGAACGAATGGTGACACAGATCCAAGTCAGGATGGTGTGTGGCTTGGAGGTGATGATGTTCCCATGCGTCTATTACCCTTGTCCTTCTAGGTGATAGAGGTCATGGGTTTGGAAGGTGCTGCTGAAGGAGGCTTGGTGAGTTGCTGCAGTTAGAAAGGAAATGCTAGGATTTTGGCCCAGTGATAGTGAAGGGACAGTGATATAGTTTCAAATCAGGGTGGTGTGTGATTTTGAGGGGATCTTGAAGGTGGTGATGTATCTATGCACCTGCTGCCCTTGTCCTTCCATGCTGTAGAGGTCAATGACAACCCCAGGATATTGATCTTGGAGGATTTGGCAATGGTAATGCTATTGAATGTAAAGGCGCATGGTACTGACCTATGACCATCTCTTCCCAGATGTGCTGCACTGTTGTCCTCTGGGGTGGATGCCAATATTAACAGAGAAACCCCCTTCACACCCACAAAACAGGCAATTCAGGTGCAGAGGCAGTCTGTTGTTGCTCAGGTTTCATTTATGCTTTCTTTTTGTGTATCCACTAGTTTGTTTCAGCCGTTTTCTTTGTCCTATGCAGACTTTAGAAAGCTGTAAAAGAACATTAAAGGCTTTACAGCCCATTGAACGATTGAAGTAGAATTTGTCACCAGATAGAGCTACCTGTTAAGTGGTTGGGATTAAAATATAAACTCATGTTTCCATTTCTAGCATGCATCACCAGATAGCAGCCAGGAACAAAAAGACCATGACCTGAATCTTACGAGCAGGGAAGCGCTGAGCTCATTGCTGCTGCGTGTGAAGATTCTCCTGAACCGCACGGCCACACATTTCTTCTGGGAGCTTCCAATCCTGGCCATCAGATAAATGCACAGTGCAGCATCCCCTGGGGAACGCCATTGGAGCTGTGTAGAGTCAGGGGAAGACAGGTCGCAGCCCCCTTTTAGGGCATTAGCTGCCGTATTCTGTCTGATAAGTTTAAAGGTCCATTTTTTGAGCGTGGGCTGGTGAATGGGTAAGTTGGTGAGTGGATGAATGGGTGCTGTGGATAGGTGGGTGAGTGGGTAAGTGGGTGAGTGTGTAGGTGGGTGAGTGGGTAGGTGGGTGAGTGGGTAGGTGGGTAGGTGGTTGAATGAGTAGGTGGGTGAGTGGATAGGTGGGTGAGTAGGTAAGTGGGTGAGTGGGTAAGTGGATGAGTGGGTAGGTGGGTGAGTGGTTAGTTGGGTGAGTGTAAAGGTGGATAGGTGGGTGAGTAGTAGTTAGGTGAGTTATAGCTGGGTGAGGTGGGTGGCTGGGTAGGATGGATTGGTGGGTGAGGTGGGTAAGTGGATAGGTAGTTGAGTGGGCAGTCGGGTGGTCAGGAGGTATTAAGGGTGGGTTGGACGAATTAGTCAGGTAGTTGGGGTGTAGCTGGGTGGTCTCGGGGTAATCAGGTGGTATGGGGTATTCGGGTCGGGTCAGGAGGTGGTTGGGTCTTCAATGTAGTCTGGTTGGGTCGGGGGCTAGTCTGGGGGCAGTTGGTTCGGGGAAATAATCGGGTCTGGGGTGGGTAATCAGGCGGTCGGGGGCTGAGCCAGGTGGTCAGGGTTGGGGGCGAGGTGGCTGTGAAGTTACCCATGTGTCAGACCAAATGTTATACAGTCATACAGTCTAACATTTCCTGGGCAACTATCGAGTTAAGTTGCATGGATCTGTCCCAAGCCTGTGACTCTAGCTCAGAATCAGAGACATTTACAGAGGGTCCCGGGGGGGGGGCAGAAAATTGTTCAATGGAAATTTAAACTCAGACAATCCACAGACTGGAAGATTTGGGCCTATTTGTTTTTTCTCAGCTTCCTAGCCCAGGAACATTGAAGGAAATTATTGCGCCCCAACTACTAACTGGACTGAAATTAGCTAATGCATAGCACTTGGGACGTGTTAGCTTGTGTGGCTTAATAGTATACCAGGGAATGGCCGGTGCCTTTAACCTATGCCATAAGGAAAGCTGTTAAGACTGGATTTTATTCAAAATGTAATTCCCTCTCTGTGCAAAAAAAAAACTTTTATATTAGGTATATGAGTATGATAAATGTTTGAGCCAGTGGATAATGAGTGTGACGGAGTTAGAATCCAGCAAGGAATTTATGATGATATTTTCCATAATTGTCTCATTTGTATCTTCGCAACTTAATTTTAGTCACAAAGTTGTCAAACTTTCCAGCATTGGCAGAAGGAAACTGCATTATGTTTACGAATCCCGGGAGACACTTCTCAGCAACATTGTTGCAATGGCTCCCTTATGAGCTATTTTCATGAGATAATCATTTCATAAATCACAGACGTGCACAAAGATGGCTTACACCTGTTTTTACTCCTTCTGACGCACCCACAAGAAATATTTAGAAGCTGACAATTAAGAGAGCAGCATTTGTAGAGATTGGCTGCTAGCCAGTAATATTTCAGCAAGCACCAACAAAGAAGTAGATATAAGAACACTTGGATATACACCCTGACAAAAATATTCACCAACGGCACCAAACAAATTCAAAACTCTTCAACATAACTCCTCATCTATGAACTATCTAGGGATTACCACCCACTTTATGCTTTGGAGTGAATGTTGACCAGATTTGACTCACTAAAAGTAAATTACATAATATTTCAGATTATATTGATAGTTACACTTTCTTGCCAATTATCCAAAAAATTAGACATGCATGAAGCAAATATTATTTTAGAATTATAGATAATAACACTGCAGTTTAAGTTTTTGGGTATGAAAATAATGAGTATATATGGCTAATGAAAGTTACAAAGGCAGTTATGTTTCATTATTGGTTCAACCATAACTGCTAGTTATATATTTACAGTTGAGATTATTGCTTGAGACTGGAATAAATTAGTGGGAATAATTTAGGAATAATCTCCTTAGATAAGGGACAAGTCAACAACATTTATTAGACAATAGATTAAATCTATACTTGTAATGTTTTGGAGCTTACATTACCATGACATTCTGGGATGGTGCATTTGTCTTATCTTCCTCTGAGAGATGCCAGAGTGATGAAACTTTGTCAGTAGAGGTGTTGGCCTTTCCTCCTGAATCCTCAGCCCCTTGGTAAATTCACCATCCATGCTGGTTGCTGCATCTGGAGGACTTAGTCTTTAGTTCAGTGCTCCTTGATCTCAGGGTTATATCTAAGTAACAAACTTGTAACTAACTTCCTGTACCTGGATATTATAGTCATACAATCTTAATTTCTGTAAGCTCTTTCTCTCTCTGTCAGAAATGTACTTTCAAATTTCACAGGTACAAAATTGTGACAAAGCACGATTGAAAGAAATAAGAACAGAAAGTGCTGGAACTATCTGTGATATCACTAATCAAAGTAAAAGTTAATTATCTTTTGGGAGTCCAGCACGTGACTAAGTAATGCCAATCCTGAGGACAAATTGTGTCTTCTAAATTGGCATTCTAACCCCGAGGATGAGTTAGGCCTCTTAGAAGCTGAGGCCACTGGCCTTGTTTGCAACCTATGGAGGATCCATCATTACACACAGGCACAGGCGCAAGCCTCTCTCCTGGCATTGCAAAGGTTCTGGCTGCTCCAACAGATTCCTGATGGATGAGCCTAGTTATTTTGTGGCTTTTTAAAAATTCTTCCACGAGATGTGGAGGTCGCTGGCTAGGCCAGTATTTGTTGACCGTCCTTAATTGCACTTGAGAAGGTGGTGGTGAGTCACCTTCTTGAACTGTTGCAGACCTTATGTAGGTACACCCACAGTGCAGTTAGGAAGTGAGTTCCAGGATTTTGACCAAGTGACAGTGAAGGAACAGCGATACAGTTCCAAGTCAGGATGGTGAGTGGCTCGGAGGGGAACTTGCAAGTGGTAGTATTTCCATGTATATGCTGCCCTTGTCCTTTTAGGTGGTAGAGGTTGTGGGTTTGGAAGGTGCTGTCGAAGGAGCTTTGCTGAGTTACTGCAGTGCATCTTGTAGATGGTACACACTGCTGCCACTGTGTGTCAGTGATGGAAGGAGTGAATGTCTAAGTTGGTGGATGGGGTGCCAATCAAGCGGGCTACATTATCCTGAATGGTGTCAAGCTTCTTGAATGTTGTTGGAGCCGCACTAATGCAGGCAAGTGGAGAGCATTCAATCACACTTTTGACTGTGCCTGGTGAATAGGCTTTGGGGAGTCAGCAAGTGAGTTACTCATCTTAGAATTCCCAGCCTTTCACATGCTCTTGTAGCCACAGTATTTATATGGCAGGTCCAGTTCAGTTTCTGGACAATGGTAACCCCCAGGATGTTGATAGTGGGGAATTCAGTGATGGTAATGCCATTGAACGATATAATGTATCTTTTCAAGTAACCTGGAGTGGTAAAAGTGAGACCAATTTTCAGACATTACAGAATGATGAAATGAAAAGAAAGATGATGCAGATTTATGGGTTCCCGATAATTTAGACTGTGGTCTGGCTGAGAATATCAAGAGCCAATTGATTTGAGATGTGCTTAGTTAATTAGGCTGTTTTGATGTTATGGTTACTGGTGCCTTCGTGATGACAGCAAAATCAATTCTAAAATTTCAAGAACAATCTTTATTGATGTGTTATCAATTAGCCATTCCTCCTTTAGGAAAATACAGCAGCGTTGAAAGGAATTCCCTCAATCCTTATATGCATATTTTGCCCTTTACACAGATTACTGTCCACTTCAACAGTCATTCGCTGATGTTCAATCCGATCTCGCTACCTTTTCATCAATCTGTTGGGTAGGATTCTAAAATAAACAGTAAATTCACTCAGTATATTGCTTAGCAACAAAGGAATCATTAATTAGGAACATAGAAACATTAGAATAGGAGTAGTCAAACAGCCTCTTGAATCTGCTCCAGCATTCAGTTAGATCTTGGCTGATCTGCACCAAAACTCCCTCATTCCCAGCTTTGGTCCATATACTTTATACCCCTTTCTTTAAAAAAATCTATCAATCTCAGTTTTGAAAGCTCAAATTCTCCCAGCATCCACAGACTTTTGGGAAGAGAGATCCAGATGCCTCCTATGCTCTGTGTAGAAAGGTGCTTCCTGATTTCACTCCTGAATGGCCTAACATAAATGTTATGCTCCCTTGTTCTTGATCCCTTCACCAGATTGGTTGCATGATGTTCAGCACCATTTGCCACTCCTCTGATACTGAAGCAATCTCTATCCATATGGAGCAACACCTGGGCTTGGGCTGATAAGTGGCAAGTGCCAGGCAATGGCCATCTCTAGCAAGAGAGAACCCAACCATCTCCCTTGACAGTCAATGGCATTACCATCTCTAAATCCCCCACCAACATCCTAGGGGTTACCACTGACCAGAAGCTGAATTGGACCAGCCATGTTAATATTGTAGCTACAAGAGCAGGTCAGAGGCTGGGAATTCTGCAGAGAGTAACTTACCCCCGACTCCCCAGCCTAACCATCATCTACAAGGCGTAAGTGAGGAGTGTGATGGAATGCTCTCCACTTGCCTGAATGATTGCAGCTCAAACAACACTCAAGAAACTCAACACCATCCAGGACAAAGCAGCCTGCTTGATAGGCACCCGACCACCAGAGTGGCAGCAGTGTGTACCATCTACAAGATGCATTGCAGCATCTCAGCAAGACTCCTTTGACAGCACCTTCCAAACCCACGACCCCTTCCACCTAGAAGGACAATGGCAGCAGATGCATGGGAACACCACCAACTGTAAGTCCCCCTCCAAGCCACTCACCATCCTGCCTTGGAACTATATTGCCATTCTTCCACTGTTGCTGGGTTAAAACCCTGGAACTCCTTCCCTGACAGCACTGTGGGTGTAATTACACCACAGAGGTTGCAGCGGTTCAAGAAGGCACCTCACCACCACCTTCTCAAGGACAATTAGGGATGGGCAATAAAATGCTGGCCTAGCCAGCAACGCCCACATCCTGTGAAATAATAAAAATGTGAGTACTTTCCTGGTAGCCTATAAATCCTTAAACATTTTAAAGACTTCAATCAGATCATCACTCAATCTTCTTTACTCAATGAAATACAAGCCAATTTTATGCAATCTAGTTAATTTAACCCCTTGAGTCCAGATATAATTTTCATTGTATCTACTCTGGTAAAGTGTCCTCAAGCTTAGTCACAGAATTTAGAACAACCGGCCTATATTGTAATGTCACAGAGACTTATGACAGGTTATCGATTGTAAGGATAGCACTTAATTTACTTGGCATCTTCTTCCAAAGTATAGTTTTGACCCCCTAGGATACATGACATTTTTCTACTCTTTCAAAATGAGTTATTATTCATGCTTATTGTCCTTTTTAAATGATAGTCTGGAATTTATGCATACATGCAGCCAATACACAGTATAAAACCTGAATCATTAACAAACAACTGTTTGCTTTCCTTTTGACACTCTCACACGAACCTTAGAAAATATTTCACACAGAAAATGGAAACTTAAGGCAGCAAGCAATTTTTTTGGGAATATCTGACCATTTTTTTCTTTATTCTTTCATAGGATGTGGTTGTCCCTGGGCAATCCAGTATTTGTTTCCCATCCCTAATTGCCCTTGAACTGAGTGGCTGGTAGGCCATTTCAGAGGGAAGTTAAGAGTCAACCACATTGCTGTGGGCCTGGAGTCACATGTCAGCCAGACCAGGTAAGGACCTTCCCTAAAGGGCATCACTGAAACGGATGGGTTTTTACAACAACATATGATTGTTTCATGGTCACAATTACTGAGACTAGCTTTCAATTCCAGATTTTTAAAAATAAATTGAATTTAAATTCCGCCAGCTGTCATGGTGCGATTATGAACCCATGTCCCAAGACCATTAGCATGGGTCTCTAGATTACTAGCCCAGTCATATTACTACTACACCATCATCTCCCCCTTCACCATTTGGAATACTATTCAAAACTCAAGCATATATCACACACAGTTTTCTAACCATTAATTTAAACAGCTGGCAATTAATGACTGAATTTCCAATAAGTGTTCCCCACAGTTGAGGCTCCCCCGGTCCCCACCCCACCTCCCCCGCCCCCCAACCCCCCGTCTAAAGCAAACAGGAGCTTGTAAAGGAATCCATCTTGTAAGCAAAGGATCAATTTTATAGTAAACCCTAAAGTTTGAAACATTAAGTTCAAAGACATAGTTGTGTTACGATCCCTGTAGAGACCGATAACTTTTAAAAAGAGTAATGAATTTCCTAGCAACTGACAGAAAGCATCACACAAGATTTCATGTCTTAAGAATTTTATTGTAACAAACAAGCCAAAATCAACATAGACTAACACTTCTTATTAGGCAACTAATATACTACAGAAAAGGTACATATCCATTAACTGATTAACATGACCAAAAAACCTACGCATTGTAGTTAAAGTCCCAAATTTCTATTCTGACTACGTAATAAGTTCTCTTCTCCTTGTTCCACCAGGTTGAGTCTTCTGTTGCAATCTTCCACTGTCCTTTTAAAAGTCATTTCACTTAATCTCCTGAATATATTCAAACCGACTTCCAGCAGCAAGACACCCTCTGTGCCTCCTTGGTCTTCAAATCTCTAAAAGTTCCATCTCTTCAAAAAAGAGACCAATCTCACCAATCTTCTGCTTGGTGGTTAACACATAAGCAGTCTCTCCCTTTGATACAGCAGCCACCATTTTTAGTCTTTCTCTTCAGGTCTGACTGAGACTATGAATCTGGGTCCAGCAAGACCATCCATGCCTCTTTTGTGTCAAGGTGTGAAACCTGATACTTGAGTTTCTAAGAGTTTCAACCTGGGCCTCTATCCAATGGCAGCCAAATCACATGGGTCTGTCTCTGAGCAGATTTTAGCATAATTACCATCCCCCTTTCCAGGACATTCTCCCTTATTTTAAAAAAGAATTTAAAACATAACTGTCTTACAGGGCAGAATTTTCTGCCTGTCGGGCGGGCCGGTCAGGAGTGGGCGTGGGTGGGTGCAGAGCCGATCACCGCCCATAGTCGGCTGCGCGCCTCCATTTTATGTTGGTGGGCTAATTAAGGCACGCCCAGCGGGACACATGGCCGGTAGCAGTCAGTGCTACCTGTGCAGGCTGGGAGAGGAGGGAGAGTCGGGACCTGCGCGAAAGAGCGCACACGCGCGAGAAAGCGCAGAAATCTCCCTGAGGCAGCTCTGTGCCTCAGGGAGATTAAGTTCAGATTAAAGGTTTCAAATAAAGATAGATAAAAATTATTTAGACATGTCCCTCATGAACTGGGACATGTTTACGAATTGTGGAAAAATATTTATTTATTTAATAAAATCTCCAGCAAACCTCATCCCACCCGTGGATGAGGTTTCCTGAAAAACATGAAGGCCGCTTGGTCTCTTCACCTCCCCACCAGCCTTCAGGTTGGATGGGCAATGTCAATAATTAGTTGGTTTTTTAATGGCCTTAACAGGCCTTTGACAGTACGGCAGGTGTGCAGCCGCCTCTGGCACGTGCCCATGGTGGCATCGGGACACACGCCCAATGTCACTGCATGTCATTTTACGCGTCAATGTGCCAGGCCCGCCCTCACACGCCTACATGAAAATTCTGGCCACAAAGCCTAACAGTCGATGTTGCAGTTGACCAGAGGTCACGAGTAGCCTGACCTCAGGGTTGAATTAGATATTGATTACATTTATATCTGGATTTTATTACAGCTTTTGAATGCCTAGAAACTAACATCAGAATTGTAGCTATGATATTCCCTGCTATATCTTGCTAGCTTTTAATACCAACAGGTTCTGGTAGCCATCAGTCCACTGATGGGTAATAAATGGTTGAAGGTCTTGAAACTTGTTGATAAAGACACATGAAAATGTGTAATATTTAGGATTCAGGAGTCACAGATTACCCGAAATAGGTGGCTGAGAACTTATAAGTGATTTTAAAGTAGTTTATTAAGTTTAGTAAGAAACAACAGTTCAAATATGATACATAATCTAAAAGGCAGGAAAGACACATGACCAGTAGCAGATAAGAATGGTTCACTGGTCCTGGGTCAGTCAAATGGATGGGAGAAGCAGGGGGACGGTGTTCTTCATGTCTGATGGTGGCAGTCTCCTCAGAATGATTTACTGGTCCCAGATCAGACGAGCAGATGGAAGAAGCTTATCTCTTTGGCTGCAAGTGGCAGTAACTTCTGTTTTCTTCTGCCTTCTTCAGCTAGCCAAAATGTTAGACCGATGCCAGCATAGATCACTATGAAAAATTCTCCTCTTTCCAAAGTCTTCCTGAGCTAACCAAAGTGTTAAGCCAAAGCCATCATTGGTCCAAGTCAAAAAGCTCTCTTCCGTCCAAAGTGATTTCTTTTTCCCTCTCAAGTGTCTATTTATAGACCTAATTTCTAGGAAGTTTATGCCAATCAGTTATTCAATTGCCCATTGACAAGGGATAGACATTCAAGGTAATTCCTCCTATTTCCATCAGAAGCCCATGAAGTCATCTTGTGGCTCATCGCATGCTAGGACATCCTGTTTAACCTTCAGGTTTATGTAAGGGTCATGAGGTAACCACCCACTCCACGATCAGGATTAACAATAATGTCTTGTTTCAGTGCTTGTGCTAGAGGCATATCCTTGACAAAGATAACAGTCTTTGCTGTCTGGTGTTTGTCTGCCCAGGAAACTGCAATGGGAGCTTTCTTTATAAGAGAAAGAGAGAGCAATTCTATAATATTCACAATGCTCCTTTGGATTTTATAAAATTATTATACAGTGATTTCTCACAAACTAGTGTAAAGTGCGTAATGTTCTTGTGAATTAATATAGTTGTAAACGTATAAAAATGACAATTTTGTAATGTGAAGTTAGAAGATGGAGCTGAAGGATTAGATCTAGAATATCAAATTCAAGGACTCTAATTTTTGAACTTCTGCAGCACAGTTTTATTCTAATTGGCTTAGGTGATACTCATGTTGGTGGCTGAGGCTATTGCTGCTGTTCCTCTTCCTCCACCACTTCTTTTATCTAAACCAAAAAGCCAAGGGGAGAATTTAGCCCATGTCAGGCGGGCTTGGCAGGGGCTGTCGGGAAGCCGACCGCCACCCGTGATTGAGGCGGGAAGGCAATTTCACGCTGGCGGGCCAATTAAGGCCCACCCAGCATGAAACGCAAGCAGCTGCCTGTGCAGGCAGGGGAGGAGGGTAAAAGAGGCGAGCTCAAATTTTGCACATGCACGCAAGTGCGCGCTCGAGAATCTCCCTGAGGCACAAAGCTGCCTCATGGAGGTGAAGAGCTTTAAAAAAAAAAATGAAGAATTTAAAAATGTAATAAAACATGTCCCCTCATGACTCTGTCACATGAGCAGGGACATGTTATTAATTAAATTTTAAAACATTTATTTTATTTTTATTGGCTTTTGGAAAACTCATCCTGCCCATGGATGAGGTTTCCAAAATAATGCAAAGGTCACTTGGCCTTTTTGCCTGCCCGCCAACCGTAAGTTTGGATGGGCAGTAGAGAATTTAACTTAATTGATTTTTTTAATGGCCTTAACGGGCCATTTAATTGTCAGCGGGTGCGCTTCCGTACCTGGCATATGCCTGCTGACCGAACTATCGTGCAACTGCATGTTGACATTGGGACACACAACCAACATCAATGTGCGTCATTTCATGCTCATGTGGGTCGGGCCCACGCCCGCCCACTGAGCTGAAAGTTTTGCCCCAATAATAGCACCATGAAATCTGTGAGAGCTTAATCTGGGTAAATCAGGTAAAAATCTCAGAAAGAAACAATCTGCAAGCTGGAAACTCTACTTCCAATCCAAACAGCAGAACAGCACTCAGATCCCTATGATCCAGCTGTCTGTAGGTGAATACTGCTTTAAGTAATACTTCTAGCAGCCTTGAGGGACCAAGCCTGGTAGGTTTTATTAGCTTGTTGGGTGCTTGGTGGGACTTCAGTGATTCCAGCTTAAACTTATGTTATTGCCCCAATGACATCATAGAACGCCAACTGCATGCATTTTACAAGATCCTCATCGGTCTTTGTGTAAAAATAAGTTGGCACGAACAGCTGAAGTCGGGTGGCAAATGCTCAGGGGCAATTTTAACAGCAAGCCTACCTTGCACCTACTGGGCAAAGTGGGCTAAAATCGTCCCTCATAAATCAATAATGAAAAAAAGAATTTGAAATGAAACATAAGCATTTGAGATTTCATCAAATAATTGCTTTACAAGGCAAGTAATAAAGCTGGAAGAATCCATTAATGATTGCTGATTGAACCCAGGTTGTCTCCTGCAGAACGTCCTCTTTTCTGTCACTATCCTTAGGTCTTTTTGCTTGTTAGCACTCCACTGGTATTCTTCAGCAATTTGTTATTTCATCACAGCCTTTGCTCACATTTTTAACCATATACACATCTTCATGTAAGTGACAGCTCACTCTCTACATATCAGAATTTTGAACATTTTGACTTTTCTGTCAACAATGTCCTTGTTACAATCACACTGGAGTCTGCTACATCAGCATAGCCGGTTTTTCTTCAAAGCACTTAGGTTTCAACTGACATGGGAACCTGACCTTTTCTCATATAGTTCAGATTTTCAATGAAAATTAATTTTAATTAGCATACCACAATGACGTATTGTCAAGCAAGTCTGATGTGGTCCACACATCTTAACTATCGTTTAAGCAGACCAAAGGTTTGTTTGATGAAATTCCTGCCTCTTGCATAGGAACTGTTGTCTGGTCTTCACTGTAGGTTGCATATCAATGTCACGAGCTACCTTTTCCATGGATAATTATATTTCAGAGGAGCCAACCATTCCACTTGTCGTGCTGACCGAACTCAGCCCTTTCTGGAGAGTATTTGTTTACAAGCAGAGTTCCCTCTTGGTGGTCACACACAATTTGAACATCCACAGGGGAGCATTTGTTTCTATTCATCAATGACATGGGTTATCATGCAGGTCCCTCAATTGTCAACATGTGCATTGGTCAATAAGGTCCTGTGTCCATCTGGCAAAGAACTTTAACAACTGGAACCTTTCCTCATAACTTAGTCCTCAGACACTTGGGGTCATCTTGTGATTTGCCTCTGCTCCAATTCTATAGCTGGGACTCATCCCTTGTGTCTCAGTGGTCAAAGCCATAACTGCCACACAAATGGTTTTCTTCACAGGCGAAGTGCCACTTGCCTTGCCTCTCCGGCTGGACCTCAGTATGTAAAGGAAGGGAATGTTCGCTGGTGAGACATTTCCACTCCTGGACGCACTAGCTGGGAATATAGCTGAGAAATTGTAGGCCTACAGTACCTGATTTTCTCTCCATTTAAATAAACACTAAATTTAAGGCAGACAGTGAGGGTGGTGGGGACAGAAGTCAGGTCATGACCCGATTGCACTATTTTGCTGCCCGTTTTCTTCATGTCATTTTCAGCCTGTTTGCGATTGTGCACATAATATGCCAGCCAGTAACTGGGCACGTGCCTGCAAATCAGGAAACTATATCATGCAACGTAATTCCTGTATTTGTGCCATTGTCAACTGTGCATCCATGGTTTCTAGCTTTGAATTAAGAAGTTTGAGTTTCCCTACTTCAATCGATTACATGATAGTAATCAATTTATCCAAGAAACTGGACAAATTTGCTTATTGTTTCTGAGGTCTGCCTCACCGATGCTCCAGCCATATCCCACTGAACATCTTCACCATGCACGCCTGTGCTGAGAACTCATGTGTACAATTAATGGTCTGGAAGCTTGTTCAATCTATGACATGTCCCTCATCCTTTAGATCCAACCTAAAGTTTGGGGTTCAAGACCCCAAAAGTCCTCCCAAGATATTGTTTACAAGAAGTGACTCCTGGATGAGGTAAATGGTGGATGAGGTAAATGGAGGACATTTCAAAAGCCCTGGTGTGAAGGTAGTATTGTCTAAGCAGATGCAACAAAGGTAAAAAAAATTAGAGTCCTTACAGGAAGCGAGGGGGAAAGAAGTATAATCAAGGCAGTTGTTTGATACCAATGGACACTTGCAATCTTGAATGGGATTGCTACAGTTTACCATATTATTTTGAGCTATTGAACACTTTTTTATTTATTTGTTCATGGGTTGTGAGTGCCACTGGCTCGGCCAGCATTTATTGCCATCCCTAATTTCCCTTGAGAAGGTGGTGGTGCCGACTTGAACCACTGCAGTCCATGCGTTGTAGGGACATCCACAGTGTTGTTTGGAAGGGAGTTCCAGGATTTTGACTGAGCAACAGTGAAGGAATGGAAATGTATTCCTGAGTCAGGATGGAGTGTGGATTGGCGGGGAACTTACAGGCATCCTTGCATCTGATGTTCCTGTCCTAGGTCATGGGTTTGGAAGGTGTCGGAAGGGTTATGTTACAGAACAGTGTCTCTTAAAGAAGTCTTCATAGTCTTCACTAGGTTAACATCAATTCTTTATTAAGCACTTGTAACTATATATATATATATATATATAGTAAAGGGTACAGGCAAGGAGTTATCTCCATCTCTAGGTCTTTACACCATTCTACTCAACACCACATTGACACTAGATCTGGGTCATGTGCCTTCTTACATCACAGTGTGGGCCGTACTGTACTCAGTCTCACAGTAGCCCTGTATGTGCCAGACCATTATACTACAGCTCCTCCAAGCCATATCCAATGTATCTGAAGTTACATTAGTTTACTTCATGTCTTACATTGTCATCAGTCTCTTGCATTTATATTGTTGTTACCACGTTATTGCTGTTACTATGTTTTGCTACTACTGTTATGATCCCAGCTGATGTTACTACTGGACAAACCTGATCCCAGGGTGGAACCCAGTTTGATAGATCCTAACCTTTATTTTTTTGTTTAGCTACATGGAGAGTGGCTACTGAACAGAGTCACCAGAGTCAGTCAATGAACTTTTAACAAAGGAAAAATACATTTATTAAACCAGAAAAGATGAACTATATTACTCCTTCACCCACAACTATACCTTTACAGATATATACATATTTGTAATGATAACACAAGTTACAAAAGCTACCCTATACTTTAATGTTCACAGTAAGCACACAATGTAAACCAACAGGGACCTGTGGTCAGGCACACCACTCTGAAACCAAGTGACAGATGCCACTCCAAACAGATGCTACGAATCTCTCATTAGCTCCCCCAGGCACTTATCACACCGTGAGCTAACCAGTCTCATTGAACTCCGTCTTTCCCATGAGGGTTTCCAATCTCCGCTCTTCAAGAACTCACTTTGGAATTTTCTTCCAAACCGACACTTTCTCTCAGACATCTTCCACAAGGGTCCACCTCCAGGGTTTCGAACCTTCCTTCCGATGTTTCTCTCCCCTGCATCACCACATACATTCGAGCTGTCTGACTCACTGACTCAGCTGTCAACAGTACACCACTGCTTCACATGCCCATAGCAAAGATTTATAGACCTTCAGCCATCTCTTTGTACCTTGTGGCATCCCACTTTAAATCTGCTTCCTGCAGCTTTTCTTCCTTTAAGCTTGAAGCTTGGAGCCTTTCTCTGCTCCTCACTCTTAATTTCACTTAACAGAACCTTTTCGAGGTTCCTGTCCTTCCTTTGGCTAGAAGGTCTTTTTGGGACTTTCTCCTGTTTCTGCCTCACTCCTTGGCCTTGGGACCTTTCGGTTCTTTTGGGAAATCTGCTCTCACTCTGAAGTTTCCTCTCCCAGTGTCCAGTCTCTCTGGAGTCCTGGCTTCAATTTCAGTTTGGGACTTGCTATCTGCCCTTCTGCTCCAGTCTCTCTCTGGCAGCTGTTTCCAACTGCACCCAAACTGTCTTGACCTTAGTTTTTCTGTATGTGTGTGTGTGTGTTTGTGTGTGTGTGTGTGTGTGTGTGTGGGGTGGGGGGGGGCGGGGCCTGCCTCTCTGGACCCCTGTTGCAAAGCAACAGCACAGTTTTTTCTACACTTGTATTTGCTTCAACTTCTCTTAGGGTCGTAAAACTTATTAAAAATGCAAGTATACAAACAGCTTTACACCAGCAGTCTCCACTCACAATGAAACTGAATCCCAGGTTTCACCTTTTAAAGTGAAACTAAAACTCAACTTAATCTTTTCTTAACACGCAAAATGCAGAAATACAAATCAAACTTAAACATTAATGCTAAAACTCATTCCTAACACTCACAAATACAAATATAAATTACTTAAACGGTCTCTATTTCCTAACAACTACAGTATTATCATTACCCCATCTGCCCCCTTCAAGTCCTTGAATTTGCAGGTGCAGGGGGTCTGGAGGCCTTATAACTCTTCCAGCTCTGTTAGTCCTGGTTCATGCCGTTGGCTTGAAGGTTGGACTGGCATTTGGATATGCCTTCATTCTTTTCTTCCATTGCTTCATGTTGAACTTCAATTGGTCAGTTGTTGCATTGTTCACTCTGAATCGTTTCTTGGGGGGTGCACGAACATTGAATTTGTCTCCTTGGTGCTTTGTCTTCTTTCTCTGTGTAGGCCATCTCAATGCCCTATATTGCTAAGGAAGAGCATTTCTATCGTGAGAAGACCGTTTAGTGGTACGCTCATCTCTGCTTTTTGTTGTCAATGGTGGGAGGCTGCTACCAGTTTCCAGCATCTCTCGTGTTGTGGCATGCTAGCTGGGAGCTGCAGTATGTACATTGTAGTTGCTGTGTTGACCAGCTGTTCCATCCTTGCCATTGGAGGTAGAGGCTTCTCAGATTGCTGATCATTCGGTCGTACCGCCTTCACTGGAGGCATTGTTGTTATCTCGTGGGCGGTAGGCTGGCCTGAACTCAGGGGGTTTTCTGAGGTGTGCAATGAGAATGGACTAAACTCCACAAAAAGAGAAGAGAGTTCAAAGCTGAAGTCTGACTCTGAATACTCTTTAGTGTTTGAGTTCTTGGGACCATGCTGTTCTGGCTGGATAATGACAGTGACAGTCTTGACATCCTCTGCCGCCTAGCGGAGACCCAAGGCTAAACAGGCATCCCTGCTCAGGAGAAAGGAAGGCTGGTTATGGATGATGTACATCAGCTCAAAGATCTGTTTTCCACCATACCTCAATGGTTCCAGGATCATGCCAATGACTGGAAGTCGGATTCCTTCTGCCCCATATAGTGGTGTCCATTGTTCGAAGCCAGAGGTCCTTGAGCCATGGTTCCCTATCTGACAGGGCTGTCACACTGGCACCTAAGTTTAATTTAAAATTTGTTAGATGATAATTTTCCAAGACGTCAGCATTCCAAATTGAAGGACACAAAGTTGACCTCACCCAAGAGGCATGTTTGTGTGCCTTCTGGGTTTTTGGTCTCAACCTTGTGGAATACTGTTGGGCATTCTGTATGTTTCTGTGTTTTGACTTGCACAGTTTGCCATAGTTTCCAATCCTGTTGCAGTGGAAGCATTGGACTGTACTCTCAGGATACTAATCACTCCTGTGAGTGAGCTTTGCCCTGCAGCACTGGCAAGGTCGCTCTACTGGGTGGTTCTGGAATTGCTTTCCCTGACTTGGATTGTGCCTGCATCTTTGTGGGCTGATAGGCTAGACTAAGGGTTGGCTTCTGTCCCATGTTTTATTCTCTCGCCTTAAGATTGCCCTGTGTTGTTCGCATAGTTCAGACAGTCTAACTATCTGCATTGCCTTGTCTAGGGTAAGGTCATCTTTAGCTTGTAGGAGGTCATAGTGTGAATCATCTCTGATACCCACCACTATTCTGTCTCTGATTAGTTCAGACTTTAAAGCTCCATATTCACACCACTCTAACATCCTGTAAGGAATCAACAGGTTCCCCAGCCAATATAACTCTCTTATTGTATTTAGCTGCCTCCAATATTTTGTTGTTTCTCAAGTTGAAATAAATGTCAAAAGATTTTAAAACCTCTTCAAATGTGGCTGATGACTCAGTAGTTCCCTGTCTTATAATAATGTTGTCTGCAATTGGCTTGATAGAATAAAGAAGCATGTTCACTTGCTCTTCTTCTGACCTTTTATTTAAACCAGAAATGATGCTGTATCTTAAAAATCTTTTCCTCCAAAGACCCCAATTTTGTGACTAGCCTGGGCTTTGGATGCGTCTAAGTGGAATTGGAAGTGTGGAATTGTGATCCATGTTAAAGGTTTTTAAAGTGTGGGTACAGCTTTCAGAGCTTAGGCTTTGAAGGTGACATTGCTGTTCACTGCAATGCAAAGGATTTCCCAAGCTTGTCGGTTTTGGTGGGATCTGCAAAATGGCGATGGCGCATTTCTTGAAGGAAAATTTTTAACAATGCCTGGGGTCAGCTGTCTGTCAACTTCTTTTGTTCAACTGTTTGCTTTGCCAGCTAACGAGGCATTCAAATTTAAATGTAAGCTTGCTGTTTTCCAAATAGAACAGATGCGACATTCCCAAAAGATTTAATTATGTTTCTTTCTTCCTTTTACAAGCCTAAAGGCCATGTGTTGAGGCTCCGAGTCGGGGATTGGGTTTTAGTGATGGGTTTCGTTGAATTGACGCTTCTGACATTGGATTAGTGAAAGGATTCTCAGGACTAACTGCAGCCTGGAGCTTTAAAATATTTAGCTCACTCTTGCAGGCTCTATGGGATCTGGATTCTGAAGCTAAACTTCCATGGGAGTTTCAATGGAGTGGTGTGCTGCAGTAAAATCTCTGCCTTCAGCTTCCAGGCTCTTTTCTCTGGTGCCTTTTCTGGCAAATTTTCTCAGCACCTTCAGCTTCTGCTGGGACCTTCCCTCAGGTCAGAATTTCCATTTTTTGTTTTCTTTTTCTTAGTTTTTCAACATTTTAGTAAGATTGAAGGTTTTTGATCCCGAGGTACCACTATGATGGGAAGGTATTGGTTGCAGAATGGTATCTCTTAAAGAAGTCTTTGTAGTCTTCAGTAGGTTAATAGCAAGCCTTTATATATATGGTAAAGGGTACAAGCAAGGAGCTTATCTCCATATCTAGGTCTTTACATGTCTCTGCTCAACACTACACTGACCCTAGGTCTGGTTCATGTGCCTTTTTACATCACTGTGTGGGTGGTATTGTACTCAGTCCCACATTAACAATGTATGTGCCAGACTCTTATACTACAGAAGGTGCTGTCGGAGGAGCCTTGGCGAGTCACTGCAGTGCATGTTGCTGGAGCTGGACTCATCCAGGCAAGTGGAAGGTAGTTCATCACACTCCTGACTTGTGCCTTGAAAATGGTGGACAGGCTTTGGGGAGTTAGGAGGTGAGTTACTCACCACAGAATTTCCAGCTACTGACCTGTTCTTGTAGCCACAGTGCTTATACGGTTGGTCCACTTTGTTTCCTTGTCATTGGTATCAACATTTACTGCCATCTTCAAAAATTTGTGTATTTGAATCCCAGGTCTGATTTTCGTCCTGTATTCCCCTTTAAAATTGTACCATTTCACTTGATATTGATCTGTGATCAGGTAAGGAAGACCAGAATTTGAAGCTGCATTATTTTTCTATATTGGCAAGGAGTTCAATGCACCTATTGACCAATCTCACACTGAATATTTTTGAACTTATTCAATAAACTCAATTTCCACATTCATTTATGTATTGTTTAACCTGAAAACAATCAACGTGTTAAGTTTACCAATTAAATGTTTCAATCAACAATAAAATAATGACCATTTCAGCAGTTGCTGTTGCTAACTTAGGCTCCTTGAGTCATAAATGCCAATATAATGTCAATCCTGATACGATAATGTTTGATATGATGATTTGCTGTGAGAGTCATTTGGTAATATCAGTCTGACAGTTGTGCAGTACAACATGTCCCGAGTAGAAATCAGTGGTGGCTGTTATTGGCATTATGTCAGTGCTTACTATGAATGCTGTTATATTGGAAAATTCTTGGCAATAAATAAATACATTAGCAAATAAATAATCTAAAAAAAAGGTGGAGAAGCACAGAATAAATTAGAACGGTAGAGTGAGCCAACGGTTTCCTCCTTCTTCCAATTTTCCTTGTTTTTATGAGATCTTCACAAGCCATTCAATCATGCCACAGAGACAATTATCTAATTTCCCTGTTAATAACAGATCCATGAGTAATGCATTCTTTATGAAGGTTGCTATTT
Organism: Cetorhinus maximus; assembly: GCF_964194155.1. NCBI lineage: Eukaryota > Metazoa > Chordata > Chondrichthyes > Lamniformes > Cetorhinidae > Cetorhinus > Cetorhinus maximus. The sequence continues at coordinate 195,226,766 of NC_135879.1, forward strand.
AATCTGACAGTATTATGAAAAGGCAGGGCAACAAACACTTTAATCCTTCAACACTGAATAAAGTCCATGTAAAACTTACACAAACTGTGTCCTGGAGAGCGTATTTTAAGTGGTTCTCAGGATGTGGGTCACAGCGGCAAGGTAGCATTAATCACATTTCTTACATTATAATTGTGACTACACTTCAAATGTACTTAATACACTGTAAAGCTTTTGGGATATTCTTTGGCAACGATAAGCTATTTAAATGCAAGACTTTTTTTGCCTTTTTATTCCTAGCTTCTCTAATAGGTTCGAAGCAAACCTTTCCTTCAAGCATTCCAGTTTTAGGTGTGGTGGTGCTCACACAATAGTATATAGTTACACATAATATGAGAAATTATTCCTACTGTTTGGGTTGAAAACTGTGTTTATGGGTGACTACATGTGCACATAAAGTAGAATTGGAAACCAGAATTTGATAAATTGGAGAGAAAGACTGGCAATAATGGAGTTGTGCAGTGCTGGATAAAGTACTGCATCAGCAATAGATCTAGTGTGTGAGACTGGTTGTTGGTAAAGTGGGGGAATAACATTAGGTAAAATGGAATGAGAGAGCAATGTTAGGTAAAGTTGGAGACCATTATCAGTAAAAGTAAAGGAGGAAGAGCAGGAGACTTGCATTAGGATAAGTTAATTGGAAGAATAAAGTGGGAGGACAGTGCTGCAGTAATTGAAAAATGAGCATGATACTTACCAACTGTATATTCTGATCTTATTTATAATCTTTTGTTTGGTTTCCTCCTGGATAACATAGAGCAGGTGGATAGTATTGGGGTAGAGTATGTTAGAGAGCCAGTGCCCCAGAGTATGGAAGCTGATTACCATTCTTATTGAAAACACTTGCCAACATGTTTCTTAACACTGCTATTTGTTCTTGAGTTATGAGTGATGTTCACAAGGCTATATTTTCTGTTCATCCTTAGTTGCACAGAGAAGCTGGTAATATGTCTTATCCTTGAACTAATGCGGTAATGTGCTGCTGGGGCTCCTACAATGGATAGGAACTCCTGGGATATTGACCCAGCAGCAAAGAAGGAATAGCAGTTTATGTCCAAAACATGATGCTGTGTGACTTGGAGGTGATGGTGTTTTCATTACATTATTGTTTCTACAACAGTGACTGCACTTAAAAATACTTTATTGCCTGCTTTGGGATGTCCCGAGGTAGTAAATACAAGTCTTTCTTTACTTTCTTCACAACTTTAGCGATCACAATGTTAGAAGGGACCACTGAATTAAGTTTGGTGCATCTTGTAGATCATATGTACTCCCTCAACAATGTGCCACCTACTGGACAGAGTGGATGTTGAATCCAGGCTTAGAGATGACATTTAAGCAAACTGATTTGGCCTGGATAGCACTGCACTTCCTTCAGTCATGCCCACCCAGAAGACTGGCATTACATCATGGTCTTGATTTGAGCCTTCTAAATGCTGGACAGGCTGTGAGGAGATTGATGATGGCTGTTAACTTGCAAGGACAGAGGAGTGAACAGCAGATTTTTTTTGAGTAGGTCTGAAGATGCCAGCTTTGAAATGGAGGGGGACACAAAGAAAAGCTGAATGGGCAATCTCAGTACTAATGACAAGAATTCAAGTTGTTGTTAGAGATAAGGGTGAAGGAGTAAGGGAGAAGGGTTTAAGGAGATATTTTTCCAATGTTTGATGTTGATACAGAAAACAAATATCAAGAAAGCCTTTACTAAATAATGCACAATTCCAGCATCTTCCAGTGACAGTGCTCTGGAGCGGAGCATGCCAAAAGATCAACTCAATTTATTCTTGGGCCTTATCAGCATAAATTACCTGAGACATGGATGTAATTTAGGTTGTCATGATGATGTGAATTACAATTAAGGCATTCCAAGACAAACACTTATGGAATTTCACACCAGCTGATGTCAAGAATTACAAGTATATATAGTATATATAATTATATAAGTAAATATAACTATAAAGCTACCTTTCAAGTGGAGACAGGAAGTCCACTGGGACAATAGATGTATGGAAGATATTCTTCCTTTTTCATCAAGATGGAAGATTTATCATTTAGGAGTTAATGGCTGGGACATTATAGAACCTAATCAGCTAGGCCGTAAAAACTATAGCCATTTTCTGTCCAGACATGAACAAATAAATTACCTTCTAAAATAATTATGGTGAGAAAGATCTTGTCATTAGAATGACCATTTCTGAATGTCTTTTATTACAACATGCAACTGCTAAGCAGAAATTTGGAAGAAAGCTGCCATTGGAACAGTAATGATCTCTCTCCACTCCCTCTCAAGTTCAAGACCTACCTCTATTACAGTTTAGAATCCAGCACAGAGATAGAGAATTTTCAAACAAAAGGAACTTCAAGTGCAAAAATCATCAACTTTTGGAAAAGACGGGTTATGTTTCAAAAAGAGACCATCTCCAGAAACTGAAGTTTATATTGGCTTCAACTCCACTGAATTTTCAAGATCACCATGGAAAAATTCTGCTTTAGCCATGGATACCAGCGAAGGACTCAAAAACAGTGAACTCACCATTTTTTACATTTCATCAGAGAATTTTAACTGTGCCAGAAAGTAATTTCTTACTGTATAACTTTTAATTTTACTGCTTGTGTGTGAATGTGCATGTGTATTGCAAAGGTCGGGATATGGATTTACCTTTTTGTTTTAAATATCTTTACATCTTTACCTGGGTGGGTTTTTAGCTCAATAAAAATTAACCCTTTTGTGTTTTAAACTCAAGAACACCTATCAGACTGGTTTCATTGCAATCAGCACATAAATGGTTAACATAACATAAGAACCTAAGAACTAGAAGCAGGAGTAGGCAATTCAGCCTCTCGAGCCTGCCCTGCCATTCAATACGATCATGGCTGATCTTATTTCGGCCTCAACTCCAATTTCCCACCCTCTTCCCATAACCTTTCAACCCATTACTAATTAAAAATCTACGGATCTCCTCCTTAAATTTATTTAGCTTCCCAGCATCCACTGCACTCTGAGGTAGTGGATTCCACAGATTCACGACCCTTTGAGAAAAGTAATTCCTCCTCATCTCTGATTTAAATCTACCACCCCTTAGCCTAAAACTAGGACATCTCATTCTAGAATGCCCCACAAGGGGAAACATTCGCTCCACTTCTAATTTGTCTACCCTCTTTAGCATCCTATATACCTCAATAAGATCTCCTCTCATCCTTCTAAACTCTAGCAAGTATAGGACTAAACTGTTCAATCTCTCCTCATAAGACAAGCCCCGCATCTCTGGAATCAATCTAGTGAACCTCCTCTGAACAGCCTCCAATGCAACTATATCCTTCCTCAAGTAAGGGGACCAAAACTGTGCACAGTACTCCAGGTGTGGTCTCACCAATGCCTTGTACAGTTGCATCAGCACTCCCCTATTTTTATACTCTATTCCTTTAGCAATAAATGCCAAAATTCCATTTGCCTTCCTTATTACCTGCTGTACCTGCATATTGGTTTCAGCGATTCATGCACGAGGACACCCAGATCCCCCTGCACTGAAGCATTCTGAAGTTTCTCTCCATTTAAATAATAAGTCGCATTTTTATTCTTCCAACCAAAATGTATAACCTCACACTTATCCACGTTAAACTCCATCTGCCAAATTTTGGCCCATTCACCTAACCTGTCCATATCCATTTGTAAATTTCTTATTTCTTCATTGCAACTTACTTTCCCACCTATTTTATCTACAAATTTAGCTATAGTACCTTCTATCCCTGAATCCAAGTCATTAATATAGATTGTAAATAGTTGGGCCCAAGGACCGAACACTGTGGCACCTCACTAGCTAGAGCTTGCCATCCAGTAAAAGACCCATTTATCCCGAGTCTCTGCTTTCTGTTGGTTAGCCAATCCTCTATCCAAGCTAATACGTTACCCCTAACTCCGTGTGATCTTATCTTGTGTATTAATCTTTTGTGCGGCACCTTATCAAAGGCCTTTTGGAAGTCCAGATATACTACATCTACAGGATTCCCATTAGCCATTTTGCTTGTCACATCTTCAAAGAACTCTAGCAAATTAGTCGAACACGATTTACTCTTCATAAAACCATGCTGACTCTGATGGATTGCATTTTGACTTTCCAAATGCCCCATTACTACTTCCTTAGTGTAGAATAGTGGATTCCAACAATTTCCCAATGACAGATGTTAAACTAACTGGTCTATAGTTTTCTACTTCCTGTCTCCCCTCTTTTTGAATAAGGGCTTTATATTAGCATTTTTCCAATCCACTGGAACCTTTCCAGAATCCAGGGAATTTTGGAATTATAGCCAATGCATCCATTATTTCTGCTGCCACTTCCTTTAAGACCCTGGAATGTAGGCCATCAGGTCCTGGGGACTTGTCACCCTTTAATCCCAATAGTTTGCTCAGGACTCTTCCTCTAGTGATGGTGATTGTTCTAAATTCCTCCTTCTCTATACCCTCTGTACTACCTGTTGCTACTGGGGTGGTACTAGTGTCCTCCACCATGAAAACTAAGGCAAAATATTGATTAAGCCATTTCTGCTTTCCCCACTATTAACTCCCCAGTCTCGGCCTCCAAGAGACCAACATTCACTTTAGCTACTCTCTTTCCTTTTGCTATTAGTTTTTACATTTTGCGCTAGTTTTCTTTCGTTATTTTCCTTTGCTCTTTTTATTTTTTTTTATTAACCCTTTGTTGATCTTTAAAAGTTTCCAAATCTTCCAGCCTGCCACTGAACTTTGCAATTTGGTATGCTTAGTTTTCACCTTTATGTTATCTTTAACTTCCTTGCTTAGCCATGGATGCTTTCTCCCCCTCTTACCAACTTTCTTCCTCTTTGGAATATATTTTACTTGGGAGGAATTGAATATCTCCTTAAATATCTGCTACTGTTCATCAACTGTCCTGCCTGGTAGTCTTCCTGCCCAGTCCACTAGGACCAATCTGCCCTCATGCCTATGTAGTTACCTTTGTTTAACTCCAGAACACTAGTGTGGGACTCAAGTTTCTCGTTCTCAAATTAAACTTGAAATTCTAGCATGCTATGATCACTCTTCCCTAGAGGATCCTTTACTATGAGATCATTAATTAATCCCATCTCATTACACAAAACCAAATCCAGAATAGCCTGCTCCCTGGTTGGTTCCACAACATATTGCTCCAAGAAACAATCTCTACTACACTCTATGAACTCTCCCTCGAGGCTACCATTGCCAATTTGATTAGTCCAGTCTATATGCATATTAAAATCACCCATGATTATTGCTGTGCCTTTCTTACATGCTCCCAGTATTTCCTGGTTTATATTGTGCCCTACTGCTGAACTACTGTTTGGGGACCTATAGATTCCTCCCACCAGGGACTTCTTTTCCTTGCTATTTCTTTTTCTATGCAGACTGACTCCCCATCTTGCTCTCCAGTGCCTATATCATTCCTCACTATAGCACTGATCTTTTCCTTTTCTAACAAAGCTACACCACCTCCTTTTCCTTCCTGCCTATCCTTCCGAAATACTGAGTACCCTTGGATATTCAACTCCCGAACCTGTTCTCCCTGTAACCACGTCTCAGTAATCGCCATCAAATCATACCTATTTATCTCTATTTGTGCTGTTAATTAATTAGTTTTATTCCGAATGCTATGCACATTCAGATATAAAGCCTTCAAGTTTGCCCTATTGTCAATTTTCCCTACTCTTATATGATTCTTTGGTGCACACACTCTGTCCCTTCCTTTCACTTTTTGGTAACAATCAGCCTTGTCACTAACCTGCACTCTTACCCTCTCCTTAAACTTTGATTTTTTATATTTCCATGCAACTGAACCCTCCTCCCTATTATTTAGTTAAAAGCCCTATCTACAACGCTAGTTATGTGATTCACCAGGACACTGGTCCCAGCATGATTCAAGTGGAGCCTGTCCGAATGGAATAGCTCCCTCTTTCCCCAGTGCTGGTGCCAATGTCCCATGAATTCGAACCCATTTCTCCCACACCAATCTTTGAGCCATGCATTTACCTCTTTAATCTTATTGACCCTGTGCCAATTAACTCATGGCTCAGGTAGTAATCTGGAGATTATTACCTTTTTGGTTCTGCTTTTTAATTTAGCCCCTAACTGCTCAAATTTCCTCAGCAAAACCTCTTTCCTCATTCTACCTATATCATTGGTACCTACGTGGACCACGACAACTGGATCTTTCCCCTCCTGCTCCAAGTTCCTCTACAGCCCAGATGTGATATCCTTAACCCTGGCACCAGGTAGGCAACACAGCCTTCGGGACTCTCGATCCTGGCTACAGAGAACAGTATCTATTCCCCTAACTATACTACCCCAGATTACAACTACATTTCTCTTTTCTCCCCCCACTTGAATGGCTTCCTGTACCACGGTGCTATGGTCAGTTTATTCATCCTCCCTACAGTCCCTGCTTTTGATCACACAGGGAGCAAGAATCTCGAACCTGTTGGATAAGGGTAAGGGCTGAGGCTCCTGCAGTGCTACTTCCTGGATCCCTCTGCTTGCTTCACTGATAGTCACACCCTCCTGTCCCTGACCACTGGCAGAATTTAAGGTAGTTAATCTAAGGGATCTAAGCACATTGAGTTAATAACTTCACCCTTATAAATTTACAAAAAAAAAACCCTGTTATTAATTGGAAGGGTGGCTCACATCTCCTGCTATTTCTGACTCCAAAGAATCCAAAATATTTTAGGGTTTTTTGCCTTTTTTTGAGCCTACTCCAGTCGTCCCTTTCTCGACTGCTGGTTAGCTTGCTTAACAACCAGAAACATCTATTGAGACTTTTTATTTTAATTTGTTCATGGGATGCTGGCATCACTGGCAAGGGAGCATTGATTGTCCATCCCTAAATACCTTGAGAAGATGGTACTAGAAGTCACGGGTTTGGATAGTGCTGTCGAATGAGGCTTAGGAGTTGTTGAGGTGCATCATGTATATTGGTACAAACTGCAGCAACTTTGCGATGGTGGTGGAGGTAGTGAATGTTTAAGATGGTAGCTGGAGTGCCAATCAAGCAGGCTACTTTGTCCTGGATGTTGTCGAGCTTCTTGAGTGTTGCTTGAGCTACATGCATCCAGGCAAATGGAGAGTATTCCATCACACCCCTAGGAACTCCTGCAGCAATGCCTTTGGGGCTGAGATGATTGTCTTCCAATAGCTACAATCATTTTCCTTTGTGTTAGGTATAACTCCAGCCAGTGGAGGGCTTTCCCCCTGATTCCTACTGCCTTTAATTTTACTAGGGCTTGAAGCTAAACTCAGTCAAATGCTGCCTTGATGTCAAAGGGGGTCACTCTCACCTCACCTCTGAAATTCAGTTCTATTTGTCCATGTTTGGACCAATGCTGCAATGAGGTCTGGAGCTGAATGGTTCTGGCAAAACTCAAACTGGACATCATTGAACAAGTTACCATTGGGCACGGGAACTGTGTTTTAATTGAGAAGTGAAGCATCTGCTCACTTTAGGTGGTTGCAAAGACTGCCTCAAAAAGAAACCTAAGGCTCAAAGAAGGCTCTGACCAACTCCGCAGTGGCCTGGATGGCTGCGCATTTCAGCATTAGTTTCTGCCCTGCACTTGTTTTAGGCCCACAAAACAATATTAAATTTAGACCTGAAGGATTTTGCAACTGAAGTGCATTACAACTTAGAAAATATTACTATTGTATGGAAAATATTAGAAAATAGAAGACTGCAATCAAATATAAGGTATGTTTGCCCAGATGACAGACCATTAGCTCAAATGTTCACATTTGCTTCCCAGGCATCTATAAATATGAGCAGTTGTGCAGCTAATACCAATAGACTCAGTTTTTATGGGAGCTAAGCACAGCCTTAAAGTCCCAGAGTCAAAATATTGGCTGCTTCACATCAATATTCCAACTCGCCTAAGGGTCTTTAAAAAAATACCCGAAAGCTACTATTAACAAATCCATCTGAGGTGCCTGCATATAGCTAGGTGGTAGTGAATTGAGTCAATCATAACAAGGTTCAGAAGGCTCAGTTTTGACAAGTTTCTTTAAAAGACATACGGCTGCTATCACAGGTTCTGCTGTTTGAAGATTTCAGGCATTACTTTTATTCCTGCAAAACAGCAAATGTTGGCAAAAGTTCTGAAGCATCCTCGCACTCCTGGGTATGATACAAGATGGAACTTGTCAAGTGACAGGCGATCCTTCTTTCTTCCAACCTCCTTTTACTTATGTTGCAGCTTCATGTTATTCTGAATTTTGCTCTTTTGCATTTCCTAATGTATAGCTGACATGTCCTTCCTCCCACCTTTATCCTCAGTGCACTAAAAACCCCAAGCCAAATGTCGGATAAGCAGAGCAGGGTCTGGGAGTTGTTGTGAACCTGGATGACTGCAAGAGCGCAGGAAAGCTAATTGCAAATAAACAGTTGACTAACTTTCTGCAGTGCAGAAAGAAGGTAGAAAAAAAGCACAAGTAATTATACTACAAACTTTAACATGGGGCCGACGTGATAATTAAATGAAAGCGGCAGAGTAATGATCAATCACATTTAAAGTGTAAGATGGAAATTTCCATTCTGGAGACTAAGTGTGGTGGTAGGCGGGAAGGCTGGCGTGATTGCCGCTGGACGGCGGGGCAGGTGAACATGTGCGATCTTCCGCTTTGCAGCTCATTAATTAAGCATCCGGGTAGAGCTTGGTGAATCTTGTGGTGGGGGCGGGCTGGAAGTTGCTCACCTTGCACTTACCTCATGGGGTTGAAGGAACTGGTACCATTTTTAAGGAGCACCCGGGTAGACATTCACTCATTGCAGGCCAGGTACTCTGCATTACTCCCCCAGAGTCCTGGTGGCTGCAGCTCTGTAGGGGGTGGTGGTGTGTGTCAGCTTCACCTCTGACTTCTGAGCGGCCCGAATTGCTCCCACTCCCTGGGTTCTAGACCTTGGACTTATTTGGGGGTTGTGACAAAGTGCAGCAGACAACTGGTTTTGGTGCAAGGAAAAAAAAACTGGGTTTATTGAAGTCACAAATGAAAGAAGAAATGAGAAAAGAATGGGGAACACACGGCATAACGAGGGAAATTCACACTACTAATCCCCTTACCCTTGTCCCACACCCAAAACCCAACCAAATTGAACTAGGAGAGGTCAGGGATCATGCTCACCAACCAGGGTTCCTTGACAGTTCGAAATCCAGCCAGGTAAGCCGGTTGCAGTTTTGGGGTACGCTCTTTGTGTCCTCTGGGGCCTGCTGTCCCCACGTGGTCCTGGTCTGTGGAATCTGCGAAGGTTCTTCAGTTGGGTGGAGGGCGCGGTTGTGGGTGGTCGATCTTTGTGGAGGGCTGCGGTTGTGGCCTTGTTGTCTTTGGTTGAGCCTGCCACCCCTTGCCCCTCACCGTGATGTTGCCTGCGGGCCTGCAAACCTCCAGATCTCCTTCCTCCGCTTGGCTCAGCTACCTCTCCCTCCTTAAACTCTGTTTTAACCGCTCCAAAACTGCCCCACCTTTGTAACTGGTGGCCCAGTTATACTGTTTTTTTTTTAATTTCTTATCCAAATCCAAATCAAGGTTAGTTCTTTATCTAAATCTGGTGGGCTTTTTCAGGTGATTGTTGTCTCGTTGGTTTTAATGGGCTCACATGATGTTTATCGTTGTCTTCCTGTCCCTGTAACTAGTCTTGAACTGAAAGCCATTGTATACGTGGAGTATTGATGGGTTTGCATAATTGCATTAATTGCTGCCTTCCTGCCTTAGTAGTTAGTAGTGATTATTTATGCAAGATTTTGATGTGCTTTAGTTTCGTGTAAGATGAAGACTTTCTCTGGGTTGATTGTTTTAAAGGGAAGAATGCGTATTCTGTCTCCTCTTATTGTCTGGTTTCAGGCAAACAATCCACACTGCACTCAACAAGCTCGGGCATGTCCAGTCCCAGGCCTTCATGGACCTAGCCTCCTGTCTGCAGGGTTCTACACTTAACTCAGCAGTTGGGTCCTCTGCCATAAAAGTCCAAAAGTCATATCCTTGTTGATGACATGAAAAATGTGGGAATTTTGAGAACCCTTCACTCATACTGGAGAAGTTGGGAGATATGAGTAACCACATCATGGTACACACAATGGCAACTCCGGCATTGTCTTTCACTCATTTCTGGACAAGGGCACCGCTGACGATGCACTCCTGCTCGGGTTAATGCTCGCCGTTGCAGTGTCCTATGTTTGCTGGCGTCTTACTTATAGAGATCCTGCTGCCTCTTGCTGCTCAGGCCTGCGCTTCTCCTGGCCCTGTGCCAACCTGTGATGGGCATTCCTTCTCCTCATCCAGATGAGAGCTATTATCAAGACGGGGTTGTCTGCAGCCTGCATCATCAACGCCTCAGTGGATGTGTGAACAAATTGAAGTGACACATTAAGTGAGCATGTCCTTTACGGGTTTCCCTTCATCTCAAAGCCAGCAGGCCTCCATCTAGCCATGACATCCCCACTCCATCCCTTCCAGGTAAAGGATATCCTGGAGGGCCAGAGATGGGCGTTCCTCCTATTCATACATGAATGTGTGTGAAATCATTGTTCTTTGAGCATAGTATTGAGAGCCATGTGCAAGAAGCCTCAGAAGGACATTTTTCTTCTTGTCTCCACAACCCTCAAAGCCCATTGAATTGGCAGCATAGAAAGACTAACCATGGGATCCCTTGTCAGCCACGACCATTCGCTCGAGAAGATGGGGTTTGGAGTTGTGAGTTGGCTGCCCAACACCGGCTGTGCCCCTTTGAGGCATCCACATCCCTCCCTACCTTCATCCCTGCCTCTGACTGTAGTAACTGGCGCAGAATAAATGGCAGCTCCACACCTTGCTGGGATCTCGATGTTATGAAACCCATGAGTCAGGAACAAACTTGTAGCAATGCGAGTTTCTCAATAGAAAGGAGAACACAAGTGAGGATCTTTAACATCCAGTTGCCTCCTCATTATTATGGTGTCCCTTCAGTCGACCACATGTGCTAACCGTGAACTCCACCTGCCCAAAAAGACCCTCCTCCCAACTTGAGGGATCTCACTGACTGACTAACTGCGTGGTCAAGGTCTGTTTGGAAAAATGGTGCCTGTCACCTTTCAAACTCAGTCCACCAACTTCTACCCCCCCCGTCACCCATCAACCTCCCCCCATCACTATAGACCCGCCCAATATCATTCCTCTCCGCTCTGTCACCCTTCAACCTCCCCTCATTACCCTGGAGCCTATAATAGTCTGCATCCACTTGCCTTTCCTCCCCTCAGAGCTGACACCAGTTACTATCCCCATGCTCACACTGACCCTGCCCCCTCCTGTTATCCAAGCCTACTGCCTTGTCCCCCTCCAATACCCACCCGATGAGAACTTCACCCGCCAGACTCTCACCCTGGACCTGCCACCCTACTACATCCCATTCCTCTCTCTGACTGGAATTGTTTCTACCTGTCACCAGTACCTTGATTTCTCCCTCCAGGACCCCAGCATCAACACCACCAAACCTGCCCTCTAAGACACTCCACTTTTCCCCTGACATTGCCCCACCTCCTCCCCCATGCACTCTCTCCACCCTTCCCCTGTAAGCCTGCCTCCTGTGTCCAGCCTTCACTTCACCCTTCCAGCCTTCGCCTGCCTACCTTGTCCAACCTTGGCACAGGTTGCGAATGAGTTGCTAATGGCACTCAATGTGAGTGAAGTTATGTGATGTCCCCAGGAAGAAGAAAGCAACATCTACGGACCTTGAAGTGTGGAAGAGGTGAAGCTCACCAGGCGCCTGCCACTTATATACAGTCACAAACCTGGACATTCTAAATTCTTGCTGGTGAGGTACTTAATTTGGAGGGGGAGCTTAATTCCACTGAGGGGGTGTTTTAATAAGCATGCATGAGAATCTAAGGCATGCAACTGGGGTCCCCAACGGGATTCATTGGGAAGCCCGGCCTTTAACCCACCTTAAAAACCGGGAGAACAAAACCCCAACAGTTTATCCTGTCATCAGGAAAGAGATTTTTTGCCTCCCACCAAATTAAGTGCCCTCCACCCGCCACAAATTCCCGCTGCTGGTGGTAGCAGAAAATTCCACCTGTAGTCTTTCATTGCTGAGTTGGTGCAAAAAGTAAGGTGGCATGACAGCAAGATCAGCAGGCACCAGATACAGACTGTTCATAGCTTCAATTGTATCCCCAACCATATCACCAGGCTCTGATACCTATAAATCTGACAATGACTGAGGGTAACTGATTACAGTTTCTTAGCAATCAAAGAGCTTGTTGCAAAGCTATGCCATCTACTGCAAGAAAGAAAGAAGTAAGAGCTTGGATTTATGTAGCTCCTTTTATGGCCTCCGGACATTCACAAAACATTTTTCAGCCCATTAAGTATTTTTGAAGTTCAGTCACTGTTGCTAAAAGAAGTCCTGTAGTCTCCCTGGATCAGGAGGACAGCAATCCCAATGACAGCCAAGATCAATTACCACCTTCTAAATGCATACATCTGTCTCCTGCCAAGCCCGGTTGCAATATCAACCAATGGCCACATGTGTATCCAAGATGTGACTGGTGCATTGATCAGTACAGCAGGCACATTCACCTCCTTTTCCTGCTAAATACGATCAGAAGCATCATACATCTGCCCCATTTCACAATATTGCTCCATTTCTGAAACTAAAGAGGATAATCAATAGCATCCATGAAAGCATTGCTCTCTGCCGTTGACTTGCTCCTGCTCCCTCCTGCACATTCCCATCCAAGCCACACCCCCTCCTGACTTGAAATTATATCGCCATTCCTTCATCATCGCTGGATCAAAATTCTGGAACTTCCTATAATCTATATTAATGGCTTAGACAAAGAGACAGACGGTAATGTATCTAAGTTTGCTGATGATACAAAGCTAGGTGGAAATGTAAGCGGTGAGGAAGACAGAGAGGCTGCAAAGAAATATAGGCAGTGTTGCTCAAAAAACAGACTTGCTGTCGAAGCTTTTTGTCTTGCACTCATCAGGATAGATGCAAGAATGCAGAATTTCAAAGGGAACAACAATTTATCCTGCATGAGAAAGGGGCACTGATTGGTTGGCAAGTAGGGTCTGTTTGGTTGAGACGTTGCTTTTGTTTATTCAAAAAAGGTGCAATGTCTGGGCACATTCCTTTTGCCTGCAGAGGATAGGTCCATGCATATGAAAGCACAAATGAGCCCAACTGATAATCTTAAATTGGTTGCCAGTATAATTCTTAGCATGCTCAGGATTGTTCAGTGAATGCTGCCCAATCCTGAAATCACATCCAATGTTAAACATTATGCTCTGATTTTTGCAAGCACGGGTTGTTAGAGTACGGTCAGTACTTTGCTTATTACAAACAGCCGAAGGGATGTACAATTTGATTTGATCTGCCAGTCAGTTGGGATATACAGCCTACATACCTGGCATCGCAGCAGCACTGAAATTCATATACCACATTACTCATTTATGTGTAGGCAGAATGTCTTTTTGGCTTGACGGCAGCATCCTGTTAGTAGAAAGCACCTCTCATGTTGCCATTGCATAGTAGCGGCATGAAATGGCTAGCAACACCTGTTGCTCAAAATTTTGAGATACTTTATGCTTCCAGGGTAATTTGGGTACGCTGGACATTTTTCATGTGGAAAAGTGACGGCCCTGGGCCCTTTCATGAGTATGCACGATACACAGCCAACACTGATCTAATCAGGGTAGACATTGTCCCACAGGATAGCTTTGACACATCCTATTTTGGCATCAAGCTTGCATGGGGAGCAAATGGATTGGGCCCTATTTATGAGGTTGACAATAAGGCCAATCTTGCAGCGTGTGGAGCTATAGGAATCCCAACACGTATATTGACCAGTGATGGTAGGTTTGCAGTAAACAGTAGTAGAGAACTCGTTAGCAGATTCCTCAACTAGCACGTTGAAGAAAGGGAGCTCATTAGACTGTTCAATTTCAATGATGAATTGGAGCATTGGTTAAGTGAATGGACAACAAGGTGGTAGATGGAGTATCATGTGGCAAAGTGTGACAATATTCACTTTGGTAGTAAGAATAAAAAAACCAGAATATGTCTTAAAAGGTGTGAAACTTGTCAAATGGCAATGTTCAGAGGGGCTTGGGTGTATTCGTACAAGGAACTGAAGTTAGCATGCAGGTACAGCCAGCAATTAGGAAGGCAAATGTCATGTTGACCTTTATTGCACATGGATTAGAGTGCAAGAATAAAGAAGTCCTGCTACGATGTATATGGCTTTGATAAGACCACACCTTTTGGAATACTGTGTGCAGTTTTGGTCTGAATATTTAAGGAATGATATATTTGCATTGCAGGCAGTAAAGTGAAGATTAACTAGATTGGTCACTAGGATAAAGGGTTATCGTACAATGAGAAGCTGAATAAGTTGCCCATAACTATATTCTCTAGAGTTTAGAAGAATGAGGGGTGATCTTATTGAAACATTCAAGATTCTGAAGGGGAAGGTTAGACAGACTGGGCATGTTTCCACTGGAGCTTAGAAGAGTGAGGGGTGACCTGATTGAAGTATATAAGATCCTGAACAGTCTCGACAAGGTGGACATGCAAAGGATGTGACCTCTTGTGGGTAAGTCCAGAACTAGGGGGCAGTGCTTTAAAATTAGGCGTTGCCCTTTTAGGGCAGAGATGAGGAAGCCTTTATTCTCTCAGACCGTTTTACGACTTTGGAACTCTCTGCCTCAGAAGGCAGTGGGGGCAGGGTCATTGAATATTTTTAAGGTGGAGGTAGATAGACTCTTGTTAGTCAAGGAAATCAAATGTTATTGGGGGTGGGTGGGAATGTGGAAATCGAAATACAGTCAGATCAGCCATGATCTTATTGAATGGTGGAGCAGGCTCGAGGGGCCGAATTGCCATATGTTCGTATGTTTGACAAGGTAGACACTGAAAGGTTCTTTTTGATGGCTGGGGAATCTTGATGATCTTCTCTGACTCCATGTGAGCGTGGAAATTATGCAATAACTTTCTTTTTGGAGCAGAATCAGAGGTCTGAGTTTACAAGCTGACTTCCTCAGATGCTCTGCTCCACCTCCCACTTTCACCTCTGACTGTAATGAATTAAGGCGTGTCATACATATAAGCAGACTGCGAGGAAGGGTCAGATGGAGCAGGTACTGTTCTGGTGAGCTTGTTAAACTGCTAGACCCCTTGCTGGGGGTCTGCAGCTTTCTGTTGCAAAACCCTGACTGTCTTTGTGCCTTTTCTGCTTCAAATAAACTGACTGGTGTTGTGCACCTCTGTGCTCCACCTACCTTGCTGTTAGCCGCTTGAAAGGGAATGGTGCCAGACCCCTTGCTGAGGGTCTAAAGAGCAGATATTTCTCTATCCAGTGGATGTGAATCATTTATTGATTATGGATACAAGCTCTTTATTATATACAATCCATGGGGAAAACTATCAAAGCTAGCTCATGCTGGGAATCCTGCAAAGGAATCCTGGGGATTTAAGAAGTTGACATTCACTGCTATATTTCGCCACAAAATGCATACAACATCCTTGGCAGATTTTCTTGGTTGTTGACTCCAAATATAATATTCCTGAGCTCTATATCTTCAAAACGAAGACAGGCATACCTATGCCCATGCAACTTGGCTGACCCCCACAATTTGGGACACAACAGCCCTTTTTATCCTCAACTCACTCAACAATACCTGACAGCACCCCCTTCACTGCCCCCTTCCTCCCTCCCACCAATCACATCCTTTCATACGCAACCACGAGGGCACATTGAAGACCTCAATGAGAATGTTAACAAAAAACACTCTTCCTGCATCACTATCACATTTTTTCATCAGTGAACCTATTCTCTGTTAGAATGAGATTGTTAAATTAGCATCAAATGCAAAACAAATGTTCTATCGGGTTCACAAAGTGAATTGAAATTTTCCAATTTTGTATAGACTCCTTACAGGCAACAGGCAGAGTACAATTTTACTGCATCTGACTTGCCTGAATTTGTGTCTTTCCCAAAGCAAAGGGTGGCCTAATGCCCTGTTGGATTAACATTCATTTCAGTGTAATACATATCAATCTAATTTGTTTGTGCAAAGTGTGGATTTTGAAAGGAACAGTTACACTTTATGTTATTCTGCTGTGGTCAAAAATAATTATCAAAGTTGGCATGACATTGTACCTAATAATTAATTATTAGCAGAACTATGATAATTAATGGAACCTTTGCTTCACAGAATTTTACTTTTTAGTTAGAATAAAACAATGGACAGGCAATATATTGATTCTTCAGTATGAAAGTATAGATGTGTGAAAGCATAAATTATATTAGGTAAGTATGTGCTCAAATTTTGATGAAGATTCTATTATTGAAATAAAGAAAAGTTGATTGGTCACAATGATACTCTATATAACCTGTTCCTAATTCAGTATCAATTAATTCAAATTATCCAATCATTTATTTTTAAGCACGAAGTTCCCAATTTGCTAAATTATTTATCTCACCTGGCTCAAATGGGGAGATGGTGGCGTAGTGGTAACATCACTGAACTAGTAATCCCAAGGCCCAGGCTGATGGCCCAGGCTGATGGCCAAGGGATATGGGTTCAAATCCCCCGTAGCAGCTGGTGGACTTTAAATTAAGTTAATAAACCTGGAATTGAAAGCTAATCATCAGTGATGGTGACCATAACAGCTATGATTGATTGTGTAAAAAAAAAACATCCACTTCACTAATGCCCTTTAGGAAAGTAATTCTGTTATTCTTACCTGGTCTGGCCTACATGTGACTCTGGAACCACAGCAACATGATTGACTCTTAACTGCCCTCTGAAATGGCTGAGCAAGCCACTCATTTCATGGGTAATTGGGGATAGGCAACAAATGCTAGCCTTGCCAGTGACACCCACATCCCATGAAAGAATCAAGAAAAAAGTCTAAAACTCTTAGTACAGAAAGTCTTTGCTTTATCTCAAAACATAATATTGAACTCTCCAATGTTTTGGAGACAATGTTGAAATAAGTGTTTTTTTTTTCTCTCTATGAGCTTATATCAATCGGTAGTGCCTTTAAATCACAAGACTGTAGTTTCAAGCCCCACCTCAGTTTCTGAACACATAAATTGGACTGACACTTCAATACAGCACAGCTACAGATGTACTATTACAGACACCCTCATATGGATGAAATAGTAAACTGCAACACTATTGGTCTTTTTTGATGGTTCAATTAAACAGATGAGGAAGAACAGGGGTTGCTTCTAGTATCGAGGCCAACAGTCCTCCCTCAATAATCATTTGATGGAACAGAACTTGGGTATTGCTGAAAAAAGACATTTTCTTGAAGCTTAAAGTTATTGAAGTATAAAGTTGCTGCTTCCCCTGACATTGGCATTCTTGTGATCGTCCTGATGAGGGCAAGAGAGAAAGCTTCGACAAAGTGTCTTTTTTCAGCAATATTCCTCCCATATCGCTGTTCACCTAATCGCATTGTTGTTCATAGGATTTTGCTTTGTAATTTGGTTGTTGCATTCGACTTCACCTTAACCTATTGTATTTCAAATGTTTTTGAGATTTTGTCAGAGAGATGGGATGTTTTGCTATATAAATGTATGACTATCTTTCTTTATTTATCCCTTAATATTAATGGAGTAGGAATTCAGCTGAGCTTTGTGTTTGCAATTTGCTTTTTTGACTTTCATTCAGTTTATCATTGTTTATGTAATGTTAAAGTGAGGTGAACCCCTGAACTTCAAATGGAATGAAAATCATATTGCATCCATACTTGAACTACATGGGCACAAATACATGCATTGTTGCATATTGCAACTTTAAACCAAATTGCACTTTGAATAAGCATGCTTATCTGAAGGTTGTTGTTCAACTTAGATGGAACTCAAAAGTAGTAGTTAGAGCTCCTCAGTTGAAGTTGACATATTACCCCATTGACACGTGTTTAATGTGTTTCTTAAATCACCATCCCATTTTTTTCCTCTGCCTCTTCTAGAGCACAAGAAAGACTGGTAATAGCTCTATTTCACTAAGTGCTTATCATGTTTGTCTCATTGCAGGAGTAAGAGGGATTGGCACAATTTCACTTAGTAATATTGGATGAGTGGAAGGGCAGACTGATAGAGGGACTTGGAAGCATCTTGGTATCAGTGGATATCCTTTTTGTACCTTGGGTATGAGGGCATCAGAGGGGAAAAAAAGACTGGAAGAAGGCAGGGCAGAAGAATCAGATGCATGGAGTTGATATGAAACTACAATGAAACTAGGAGCAGAACTCTTGACTGTTATTCCTTACAATCAGCTAAATGACTGGACTCAAACACAGAAGCCACTTTGATATATAGTTTAAAGCCCTTAGGTGTTTTTAAACCAGAGGCCATGTTTAAACTGTGAGATTTATTAATCAAGACAAATGAATGGTAGACACAGAGCACTGAAATTAATGGAATATAATGTGCCCTTATCCCTTATATATCTGATATTTTAATATTTAAGGGTTAGAAAAAATATAAAGCAGCTTCTCTGTAATATGTCTTTGTGAGCATATTGGCCTGGAGGGTCTGTTAGATGTTGCTGTTTTCTTTCAGGGCAATTCATTCAAAAGCACCCAAGCCAATGCAAAAAAAACAAGGAATTTTAAACAGAAAATACTTCCAGTGCATATCAATTTTCTGCAGTTGTCTGCGCTAGTTTTATAAAAAAGTGCCTAAGCAAGCCCTTCCCACAAAACTGGCAACCCTGAGATTGAATTAATCAACATTGGATGTTTGCACTCATTGGCCAGATTTTCCGTGCCGGCCAGCGTCAGGCTTGTTCTGTGGCATGAGCGGACAATATGGCGCAATCACTTTCATGATGGCATGAAACCAGTTTGCGATTGTCCACTCAGCCTGCTGATGGCGAGCTGAGTTTCCACCATTGGACATCCGGAACCTCATTGTAATACATCAGCATATCATTATAAAGCCAGCCCGCCGGAATCGTCTCCCCCCAGCTGGGTCGTCCGCCTACATCGGCCGGAAAACACGCCAACGTGTTTCACAACAGCACATAAGCGATGTGCATCTGGTGAGCGGCACTTCGCTCGGGACTTCAAGGTTTGTTTGCCTACCTTGCTTCAGTCAGCACTCGCAGTCATCAGCACCAGGCTTCACTGACAGCACCACATCACTTTTAGGGCGGCTTCCAGTTACCAGATCAGCCATATGTGGGTGGCTTTTCAATGGCTGCAAGGCAAGGTCTTGGTTGGGGAAGGGGGAGAAGTGGCCTCAGCCAAGTTAAGAGGCTGCAGGACGAGAGCTGTACTAGGGAAGGGGCGTTTCCCAGGGCTTGTGTGAGGGCACATGTTGATCTGTGCAAGCGGCCTCAAGCTGGTGAGGGCTGAGGAGGCAGCCTCCAGAGGAGATGAGGCCAGATGGACATGTGAGGGTATGGGTGTGAGAATGCGTGGTGATGTCCCTTAGGCTGGCAGTGAGTAAGATGCCAGTGAATGTCTCATGGGCTTGTGTGTATTTAGAGTGATGAGATGGTTGCCATACCCTGGCTGCATGGATGAGATCATTCAACCTCAATCTGCATTTGATGGCCAACCTCTCCTGTGCAGCATTAGCACTGATCACCACTGCCACCATCTCCTGAGCTTGGTTGGTCACACCGCTGCCCATCCTGTGGCCAAAGCAGGGGGAGAGGACATCACAGCAGGCCTTCATGATGTCCAAAAGACATGCCAATGACACGTGACTAAAACGTGGGGGGGCTGCAGTCTTCTTGCTTTTCGTGGACATCTTCCCTGCAGTAGTTGTGGGCTGGAAGCATTGAGATGTTTGTGCATGCCTGGACTTTAAATATGGCGCCCGGCATGATGAAGTGGCGAGGTGATGGCGTGGTGGCTGAATGAGAGCCCGTCTGCCTTGGAAATGGTGTGTTTCTTGGGAATGCATGGCTAATGTGGCGGGTTTGGGATGATATTGCATAAAAACCCGTTATTGCGGCCAACGAGTAAAACGTCATTTCACCTGCCTGCTACCACACTTAGTGCAAATCTGAGGCAATTCCGCCCATTGAGTTGGTTCATGGTCCTTCAAGGAAGGGTCTTAAAATTAAGCTGTTTTAAGTTTAGGTGCAAGGACACTAACAGGCACCTTTGAAAAACCTTTTTTTTTAACTTATTAAGAATCATACAATTATCCACCAATGAAACTGTGAAATGGTTCTGTGTAGGATCTATAGATAATTCAGGCATTTAAAATTGAGTTACTCACAGATGGTAGGCTAGACATAAAAATTCTTAGTTTTTGTGATTTTTAAAATTTTTACAGGGTGTGGACATTGCTGGAGATGCCAGCATTTATTGCCCATCCCTGATTGCCCTTGAGAAGGTGGTGGTGAGTCACTTTCTTGAACCTCTGCAGTCTATATAGGTACACCCACAATGCTGTCAGGGAGGGAGTTCCAGGATTTTGATCCAGAAATAGTGAAGGAACTGTGACATATTTCCAAGTCAGAATGATGTGTAATTTGGAGGGGAACTTGCAGTGGTGTTCCCATGTATCTGCTGCCTTTGTCCTTCTAGGTGGTAGAGGTCATGGGATTGGAAGGTGCTGTCAAAGTAGCCTTGGTGAGTTGCTGCAGTGCATCTAGTAGATGGTGCACATTGCTGCCACTGTGCATCAGTAGTGGAGGAGATGGATGTTGAAGGTGGTGGATGGGGTACCAATCAAGTGGGCTGTTTTGTCCTGCATGGTGTCCAGATTCCTGGGTGTTTTTGGAGCTGCATTCATCCAGGCAAGTGGAGAATATTCCATCACACTCCTGATTTGTGCTTTGTGGATGGCACAGGCTTTGGGGTGGCAGGAGGTAAGTTATTCTACACAGAATTCCCAACCTCTGACCTGCTCTTGTAGCCACAGTATTTATATGACTAGCCCAGTTTGGTTTCTGGTCAATGGTAATCTCCAGGATATTGATAATGGGGGATTCAGCAAAGGTAATGCTTTAAAATGTTAAGTTGAGATGATTGGATTCTTTCTTGTTGGAAATAGTCATTGCCAGACACTTGTGTGGCTTGAATGTTACTTGCCACTTATCAGCCCAAGCCTGGATATTGTACAATTCTTGCTGCATTTGGACATGGTCTGCTTCAGTATCTGAGGAGTCGCGAATGGTGCTGAACATTGTGCAAGCATGAGCTAACATCCTCACTTCTGACCTTATGATTGAAGGAAGCTCATTGATGAAGCAGCTGAAGATTGTTAGGCCGAGGACACGACCCTGAGGAACTCCTATAGCAATGTCCTGCAACTGAGATGATCGACCTCCAACAACCACAGTCATCTTCCATTGTGTTTGGTATGACTCGAACTAGCGAAGAGTTTTCTCCCTGTTTTGCTAGGGCTTCTTGATGCCACACTCAGTCAAATGCTTCCTTGATGTCAAGGGTTGAGTTCAGCTCTTTTGTCCATGACTGAACCAAGGCTGTTTCTTTTATGGGATGTGGGCATCCCTGGCTAGGCCAGCATTTATTCCCCATCTCTAACTTCCCTTGAGAAAGTGGTGGTGGGCTGCCTTCTTGAACAGCTAGTGTAGGTACACACACAATGATGCTAGGGAGGGAGTTCCAGGATTTTGACCCAGCGACAGTGAAGGAACAATGATATGGTTCCAAGTCAGGATGGTAAGTGACTTGGAGGGGGACTTCCAAATGGTTGTGCTCCCATGTATCTGCTGCCCTTGTCCTTCAAGATTACAGCAGTCGTGGGTTTGGAAGGTGCGGCCTAAGGAGCCTTGCTGAGTTTCTGCAGTACACCTTGTAGTTGGTACACACTGCTGCCACTGTTCCTCAGTAGTAGAGGGAGTGAATGTTTGTGGAAGGGGTGCCAATCAAGCCTGGGTGGTGTCAAGCATCTTGAGTGTTGGAGCTGCACTCATCCAGGCAGCTGAAAAGCATCCCATTACACTCCTGACTTGTGCCTTGTAGATGGTGGACAAGTTTTGGGGAGTCAGGAGGTGTTGTGATTCGTAGCCTCTGAGGTCAGGAGCTGAGTGGCCCTGGGGGAACCTAAATTAAGCTTCAGTGAGCAGGTTATTGCTGAGTAAGTGCCTCTTGATAGGGAGGCAACCCCTTCCATCACTTTGCTGATGATCGAGAGTAGACTGATGGGGCGGTAATTGGCCGGGTTGGATTTGCCCTGCTTTTTGTGTACAGGACATACCTGGGCAATTTTCCACATTGCTGGATACATGCCAGTGTTGCAGCTGTACTGGAACAGTTTGGCTAGGGGCATGGCAGGTTCTGGAGCACAAATCTTCAGTACTATTGCCAGAATAGTGCTGGAAAAGAGATTTTTTGTTGAAGCTTTTCGTCTTGCTCTCACCAGGACAATTTGCAAGAAAATGCCAACGTCAGGGGAAACAACAAATTTATACTTTATGAGAAGAGAGTGCAGATTGTTTGGCAAATGGACTCCGATTGGTAGAGACATTGCCATGGAAAATGGACCAGTTGATGATGACTGACAGTTAATTGCCAAGCATTATTTCATTCGGGGGTGGGGGGGGGGTTGAACATTCAGGGGCTTGGGGGGGGTTGGACATTCAAGGGATGGTGGGTGTCAGATATTCTGGGAGTTGGGTGGTCAGAAGTTCAGGGGGCATGGGGGATCGGACATTTGGAGAGGTCGGACATTCGGGGAGTAAGATGGTCAGATATTCATTGTGGGTGGTGGGCTCGGACATTTTGGGGTGGGGAGGACAGACATTCAAGGGTGCTTCGTCCTGGATGGTGTCAAGCTTCTTGAGTATTGTTGGAGCTGCACTCATCAAGGCAAGTGGAGAGTATTCCATCACACTCCTGACTTGTGCCTTGTAGATGATGGACAGGCTTTGGGGAGTCAGGGAGTGAGTTACTCACTGCAAGATTCCTATCCTCTGAAGTCAGATGATGGGTGGCCCTGGTGGAACCCAAAGTGAACATCAGTGAGCCACTCTTAAATATATCAATCTTACCGCTTTTAAACATATCAAGGAATATTTTCTAATGCAAGTTCTTTTAATTAAAAAAACTCCTTTCTACAATTGCACCCAAAGTGGAAACTCTTGGCCATTATTTGTATCACTCCAAATGATAGAGGATCTACTCAAATAGTGAAGAGCTACTTAATATGCTGCATTCTATTGTAGGAATCAAGGTAATTCTCGCTGCATCCTAATGGGTAGTGCATTGAAATCCAGGGTAGCTAATATTTACTGATGTTTTGAGTGATATAAACTTTATTAATCTGCAGCTAGGTATTTGATCAGAAGAGAAAAATGCAGCTCTCCTAAGGTGTGAGCTTTTTGATGCACTAAATGATTGGATTTATTCCTTTGCTTTGCATCACAAAATAAAACGGTTGTGGGGAGGAAAGGGGAAGGGGAATTTGAACTCCATCAAAAAAAATGCATGCATTTATCCAGGAAAGGACCTCCCTGCATTACCGTTCATCTCAGGTATATAGGACCACAATAATTGCAGGCAGTAAATAACAATATGCTTTCAAAATAATGGCTAATGATGGTGCAAAAAAACTCAGATTTGAGGGTGTTTATGTAAAAGGATCAAAAAAAAATCACTGAAAATACAAGGTGACACCTATATGATGTTTTTAAAGAAAAATATCTATATTAAAAAAATCCTTATAAAACAGCTACACATAATCAGACACATAACTTCCATAAGGAAAAAAAATAAAGTTTGCATTTGCCCCTTGATCCAGCCAGTACTGGCATAGCTATCAACATTGATCTTATGCATGAAAGAGCAAAATTCATCCAGAACATTCCAGGAAGCATCTTTGCCTTTTCTGCTCATTTCTTTTATGCTGAACAGTCAGAATTTTATGACTGTATTCATGGAACCATTCCTCTGAACTGCAGAAGGTGTATTGTTTTATAATCAGAACATTACCAGGGTGAAATTCCATTACACAGATGGCGATGAACCAATTTATATCATCAAAACACAGCAGGTATAAATGATCTTGTAGGCACATTTTTGCTATGAAATTACATTTATATTAATGTCACTCCAAATTTCATTGCCTGGAAAATGATATTGCACTGTCTTCCCAATAGTGGAGAATAGATCGAGTGACGAGCTTTCAAGCCTCTGCCAAAAGAGAAACTCATTTGCGAGTTCTACTTGAATCAACTCTTTGATTGACATTGACCCAAATCCCTTCCAGCCTGAGATGGAATGTTTAAAAAGTCTCTGATGGACAAAGGCAAAATTTACAGTTAATTTTCATTAATGTATGCTGACAACCTTCCCAGCTCATCTGACAGATACAGCACCATTCAAATTGATTGTCTTCTGTGCTGAATGCAATTTTTACCTTCCAAAGCGCAGCTCCTTGCATCATAAATCATTTAGCCGAAATTTATTTACCTAGTTATTTAATATTTAATTGAACGCATTGAAATAAGGTAGTCTTGTGAGACTGCTTGGAGTTTTTGATGTTCATTAAGAATCTGCAATGTTAGCAATTATTTATTAATGGAGTCTATGGACTTAATATTACCAAAAGCAATGTATTCTTTTGGAATATTCTAATGATTGCCGAATGGAAATTAGGAAAGATAAGAAAATGATAGTACCTTGTTCACATAATATTTCTTTCAGGCTAATATATTCGATATTCGATTTCTGAATAGATTTTTAACTTCATCCTTAATTCAGGATATAGAACACAAAACCAATGTTACACTTTAAATCTTAAACAGCATGGATTAGCAATTCATCTATGATTGTAATGCTGTGAAATTCTGCATCCCAATAAAATCCCATCATCCAGACTTGTCAATCATTTCAGGTGAAAAAATAATCCTGAGGGATAATAATTAAAAGAAAAAAAATAATGTAATGGATGATGCCAGCATAAATGGTAACACAGAGTCAGTACCTGAATGAAGTAACTTGCTCGGACTGGCAATCTGCATCGGATTGCTACTCCGTGCCCACTCACCTACGCCAAATTTCTTCCGTGTCAGTCATGCCCGGCTTGAGTCAGAAGGTCGGGTGAAATATAGGCAGTGCAGGGGGTGAGGGGGGTTGGACATTCCAGGGTGTGGCGGTGGAGGGGGGGGCGTGGTTGGGACATTCGGGGGGTGTAGGAGGTCGGACATTGGGGGTGTGTGGGGTGTTCGGGCATTCGGGGAGTGTTGGGGGTCAGACACATTTGGAGATGTTGTGGGGGGTTGGTTATTCGGGATGGTGGGGGGATTGGACATTCGGGGCGGTGGTGGGGTTGGAACTTTGGAGGGTGGGGGGTGCGGGCATGCAAGGGGATGGGGGGCTGGGGGTGGGGTCATTTTAAAAAATGCTAGCCAGAACTGAAATGCTATGCCATCAGCATGCATTTTTATTTAAAAGAGGTGGTAAACTTGGCTTTCATTGTTGATCACAAAGAATATTGAGTGGGGCAGGGGCTAGGGCTGATCTCTGTCCCACTTATCAGTGACTAATTTCAGCAAGCGCCCATTCAACTCCAGTTAGGCTCTTAATTTACATATTTACAGAGTATTACATGGGTGAAAATCGTCCTGTCTCCTAACCTTGCAGTAGTCCTGATGTGCAGATAAATGTGGGAATTGTCTGGGAAGTTTAAACATCAGATGGTCTGCCTGTGACCCTGTCCCTGAGGGTGGATTTAGGGTGGAGACATGGGACTTGCCAGCATAGTTACCCTGGAAATGTTAGACAGTTTAAAACCTGGTCTAACAGCTGGCTAATTCCACATCTGACACCTCCCCTCCACCAAATAACCACCCCCAAACCACCTTACTATCCCTGACCATCTGACTACCCACCCCCAACCCCCCCCCACTTACCCCCCACTCACTCACATACCCATCTACCCACTCACCCACCAACCCACCTTACCCACCTACCCATTCACCCACCTCACCAACCTACCCACTCACCCAGCCACCTATTCACTCACTCGTCCATTCATCTACTCACCAATTCACTCTCCAATTCACTAACCCATATTCATTCATTAAAAGACTTGACCCTTTGAAAATATATCTGAATATGGCAGCTAATTTTGTAAAAAGGGGGTATATCCTGCCATTCCCCCGACTCTACTCCAATCATTGGACTTAGACAGGAGACACTGCACTGTCTGTTCCTGTGTCAGCCGGGATCAGAAGACCCCAGAAGAAATGGGCAGTGGCCCCGGGTCAATTAAATCACTGTGGGACCGTAAGATCTAGGCGATAGTATTTATGGCACAGAATCATGCCATTCGACCCAAAACTTCCATGCCACTGTTTATTCTCCACACAAACCTCCTCCCATTCTCTTCATCAACATATCTTCCTATTCCTTTTTTCCCTCAAGAATTTATCAAGCATTTCCACTAATACAATTTATGTTAGTCACCTCAACTGTTCCTTGTGGTAGCCACTTTTACATTCTAAACCCCTCTGGGTAAATATGCTTCTCTATTGGATTTATTAGTGATCATCTTATATTAATGTCCCCTATTTAAGTCTGGGACATCTAAAAATAACCCCACAGATTTAGTAGCGGGGCAGTGCTTGTTACAGCCTGGGTACAAGCAGTGTCACTGCTAAATTGGTATGTTTTACAACTATTTTATATCCAAGAAACAGATGCAATGCACACCAATTTCCACCCTTAAATTATAATTATAATTCTGAATTTAACTGCAAGCGTGTGACTTACTACACTGACAAAGAATAGGTTCACAGCCTCTTAGTATAGAATCAGAATTTATAAGCTTGCTATGCTAGTATCTTCACACCAAATGTATGCTCAAAATGGCACAAATTCAATTCAAAATCCCGACTAAATGGCATCTTAATTATAATGCGCAGCCTCCATCAAGATTTAGGAAATGTGGGTTACAGCTGAAATTCCATTGTGCTTGCTCCAGTATAAGAGATATTGTGAATGTAATATCTTGCAATAATGTTTTCAATTCATTTTTGGAATGTGGATGTCAATGGCAAGGCTGGGAATATTTGTCCATCCCCAGTTGCCCTAAGAAGATGGTGGTGGGCTGCTTTCTTGGACCTCCGGAGTCTGTGATGTAAGTGGCCCCACAATGCTGTAGCAGTTTTTCAATGTGACTGAGTGGTTTGCTAAGCCATTTCCCAAGGCAACAAACCACACACTGATGTTGAATTAGACTTGATAAAGGCCAGGCCGAGTAGTTGAAGGTTTCCTTCACCAACAACAAGAGTGACCAGCTGGGGTGTTATTTACAACCAGACAACTTCATGATTATGTTTACTGATACCAGCTTTTAATTTTTGGGTTTTATTTTAAATACAAACTGCCATAGTAAGATTATGATCTCATTTTCTCTAGATTATTAGTCTAACAACATTTCCAAGTTTAAACAAGTTTACTCATCTTTTGCAGCACAGCATCTATTTGTGGCACAAGGCTGACATCCTCAGGCCTGTGGATTGGCCTGTGTTGCGAATAAACGTGCGGACAAGTCAAAGACAACTAAGTATGTTTGGCACTTTGGATTTGTCCATGCACAATAGCCTAAGATGGAGGAAACCAGCATATCACTGTCTGCACTCAGCATGCCCAGATCAGCCACACAAGCTTGCTACAAGTGCCAAAAGAAACAAATCAATGCTCCAATTCTAATCAGGCTAAGAAATAAATACTCCACTACCGATTACTGGAAATCAGACAATCCATATAAAAATAAACATAAAATTTGCCTTTAATATTGCAGTTATAGAATCATAGAAAGTTTACGACACAACATGAGGCCACTTGGCCCATCGTGTCTGTGCTGGCACAGTTAGAGTTGGTTAAAGTTATTAGTGCTGGCCACATATGTTCTAACCTTATATTTGGGGGAAATGTCAAGGTCTATACTTATTGCCATTTTTTAAAAGGAAGAACCAAGTAGAGACCTTAATAAAACAAAGCTCAAGATTCAGTAATGAAACTGAAATGGCTGAGGGCCATGCTCTCCTGCATGCTCTCCTGCACTCTTTGTTAAACCAGGGTTGATCCCCTGGCTTGGTGGTAATGGTAGATTGGGGGATATGCCGGGCCATGAGGTTACAGATAGTGGTTGAGTACAATTCTGCTGCTGCTGATGGCCCACAGCACCTCATGGTTGCCCAGTCTTGAGTTGCTAGATCTGTTTGAAATCTGTTCAATCTGTTGAGGCCTAGCCAGTGACATTCACATCCCATGAACGAATAGGAAAAAAGATATAGTAGCCAGTGCACAGGAGATCAACTTACTCTGCTTCAAATAGTGTCTTAGGATTTGCAATATGCAAAAAACCTTTTGTGGCTTGATTTAAAACTAATCCAAATCATAACACCTCCACCAGCAACTTCCTTCAATACTGCACTGGAGTATCAGCCTAGATTATAGAACTGAGCTTCCTATGATTTCTATTATGCACCAGAGTTCCACTCATCCATCCTGTTATTTAGAATGAAAATAAAGCTCCCTGTCGGAATGATGCTCGTCTGTAGCTCAGTCTGGCAAACAATAATTCACTTAACTACTTATTCCATCTGTGCATTGCACATTGACTGATGTTGCAGATGTTGCCTGTGGCAGAGGAATGTAGATCTCTAATGCTCTACATGCCCTAGAATTTGCTCCAGGATATTTTTGCAGCATGTGACAAAGTTTTATCACCACTTCCCTGGTGAATCAGAGTGTTTGCATATATGATTCTCAGACAAGCCAAAGTAAATCTGCTGTGGTCTATATATAGTTGAAGTGTGGTGGGGGTTGGGGGTGGGTAGGGAGGACAAAGCTTTCCTATGATGTAAGCTAGTTTGATTTGCTTCTCTCAGCTATTCCTCTTCTTCTTTGTCTAAGTCATATAGATTCAGAGTGAGTCCCACAGGGGCACCCACTGGACCAAGGGGTAAAATGCTTTCATAGAGCTTCTTCACCCATAGAATGCTTCTGGCTGCCCCTTTCATAAATTTGCAGCTGAGCCAATCCAGAAGACCTAAGTTGAAATTAAGGTTCACTTCTGCTGTAAAAGTCAGAAAATGGTAGATACCTAAAATAAACCTTTATCCCTACATTGTAATATTACAATGGTGCTCCCACATATTGGAGGCAACCTCTGACACCTGGAAATTTCACATTAGAAATAAATTTGAAGCACAAAATGGATGGAAAATTAAAAGGCCTGATTTTTTCAAATCCAGTCTTGGGATGTGGGAATATCTGGCAAGACCACCCTTTATTGCCCATCCTTAATTGCCATTGGAAAGGTGATGATGAGCAGTCACCTTGAATCATTGCCATATGGTGTAAGCACACCAACAGTGTTGTGAGAAAGGGAGTTCCAGCATTTTGACCCAGCGGCAGTGAAGGAATGCTGATATAGTTCCAAGTCAGGCTGGTGTGTGACTTGGACAGTGGTTTGCAGTTGGTGATGTTCCCATGCATCTGCTGCTTTCCAGTAGTCAAGGTCATGGGTTTGTATGTTGCAGTTGAAGGAGGCTTGGCAAATTGCTGTAATGCATCTTGTAGATGGTATGCACTGCTGTCACTTAGACTGGTTAAGGGAGTGAATGTTTAAGGTAGTAGATAGATTGTTGATCAAGCAGGTTGCTTTGTCTTGGATAATGCTGAGTTTCTTGAGTGTTGTTGGAGCTGCATGCCTCCAGGCAAGGGGGCGGAACTCTATCACACTCCTGACTTGCGATGGACAGGTTTTGGGCTGCAGAATTCCTAGCCTCTGACCTGCTCTTGTAGCCACTGTATTTATATGGCCAGTCCAGTTCAGTTCCTGGTTGGTCCCCCGGGATGTTGATAATGGGAATTCAGCAATGGTAGTATCATTGAATGTCAAGAGGAGATGGTTAAATTCTCTCTAGCTGGAGATGGTCATTGCCTGGCCCTTGTGTGGCATGAATGCCATGTGCCATTTAAATGCCCAAGCCTGAATGATGTCCACGTCTTGCTGCATGCTGGTACGAACTGCTTCAGTATCTGAATGGCAGTGAGCATTGCAATCATCAATGAATATCCCCACTTCCAGCCTTATGATGGAGCGATTATTGTTGATGAAGCACCTGAAGATGGCAGTGCCTAGGAATCTACCTTGAGGAACTCCTGCAGTGATACTCTGGGACTGAGATGATTGTCCTCCCCAACAATGTTCCTTTGCTGGGTATGCCTCTAACAAGTGGAACAATTGTTTCCCCCTGATTCATATAGACTTCAATTTGCTAGTGTTATTTGATGCCACACTTGGAAAAATTCTGCCTTGGTGTCAAAAGGGCAGTCACTTGCACTTCACCTTTGAAAACCAGCTCTTTTGCCCATGTTTGGATCAAAACTGTAATGAGGTCTGGAGTTCAGTTGCCCTGGCGGAACCCAAACTGAGCATCAGCGAGCATGTTGTTATTGATTTGCACTTTATAGCACTATCATGACACCTTCCATCACTTTGCTGATGACTGAGAGTAGACTGATGGGGTGGTAACTGGTTGAGTGTGATTTGACCTAATTTTTTGGATAGGACATATCTGGGCAATTTTCCGCATTGTCGGGTAGATGCTTGTTTTGTAAGCTTTACTGGAACAGTTTGGCATGGTGCACAGCTAGTTCTGGAGCATGAGTCTTCAGTACTACAGCTGGGGTGTTGTCAGGGCCCATAGATTTTGCTGTAGCCAAGGCCTTCAGCCATTTGTTAATATCAAGAAAAGTGAATTGAATTGTCTGAAGGCGGGAATCTGTGATGTTGGGGACCTCAGGGGAGGCAGAGATGGACTATCCACTTGGTATTTCTGTCTGTAGATAGAAACGCTTTGGCCTTGTTATTGCACTGATACACTGGGTTCCTCCATCACAGTGTTACAGACAGGAGGGAGTTTAAGTTAAAGATCCCTAATTTCTCCTCTCAGCACCCATCCATAAACAGAAGGGTGTTTTTGACTTTTGATTTTCACCTTTATAAGAGGTGACGTATTTTTCCGAACTTCTTAGTTTTAGAGTGACCCAATCCTCTATTAATAACCCCACAGCAAACTCGAGATAGGGTGAAATCAAAGGGTTAGTTTATTTTACACACACTCAAAATACAGGGAGGGGGTGGCTACGTAACCCCAGTACATTCACATAATAAAAGAGGGATAAGGGAAAGAAAGAGGTACAGGGCAAAGAACTCAGAAAACAAAAAAGAATTATTGTTTCACGTCAGTCCAGAGTCTAGTATGTCACTGTCCAAGAAAGGTTCTTTCAGTTGGCTTTGTCTAGTCGAATCATGGTCTTTTTTCCTAGGAGCTCGGTTGAAGGCTAAGGCGGGTGAAAATGCAGCAAAGTATTCTTGTATTCTGGGAATTAGTTCATTTCATAGGCAAAATGCAGGATTCTTTCTGGAGACCAGGCTTTGAAGGAGACTGAGGGCAGAGGCAGACTGCTATTGCCTGCAGTCCTGTTATCGCTTCTGAGGTTAAACAGCAACTGAAGGTGGAACCCAAAAGCTGTATAATTAAAGCAATTCCAACAGCTGAAGTCTCAGTCATGTGGCTGGGTGGTTTCGGGTTGAATCATTCAGCTCACAAAGCCCCCTTGTTAAAGCCGATAGTATTTTGAGCAGGTAACTGTGGAACCATTAGCACAATATTAGAGATGAGGAGTCACAAGTAGCTCTGCCTTTGTCCAGAGCTGGCTGGTGCAGACATCTCATCTACTAGTTCTTCGTGGGGCTTGGCTGGAATGTTCATAAAACACAAGTCACATTCCAGGAGGTTGATGAGTTCACCTTTGTCCTTTGGAACTGCTCAGAATTTTACAGAACTACCAACATGTGACTAGCTGTGGCCATGTTATCAGCCCAGCAATTGTTCATTAAAAAAAATAAGAATTTAAACAAGAAAATATGGAAGAGAAACAAATTTCTTTCAGGTTTTTTTTGCACGCTTTCTTGGCATGACAATTGACAATTGGGATATCTTTGGAGCCCCCTTTTCCTGTTAGTTGTTTAATTGTCCACCACTATTCACAACTGGATTTCGGCACTTTGCAAGTGGGTGGGTTTTGAATTGATTAAGGTTTCACCCTAATTGGTGTCATGGACCTCTGTTCACTTTTGTAATCTTGTAATACCCATGTCAGAGAGGGAAATCAGTCCTAGCGTATTGATCTTCACTCAAATTTCTACATGTAATGCCTCAAAAAATGCTTTGAAATTAAAAGGCTTGATGATATTTTAAATAAAAAGAGCAGTTTTATCTGAACCCCAACAACAGATTACAGGATAGATTCAGCAATTCTGTGCTCCCAACAAAGTGCTTTGCTCAATGAGAGCATGGGTCAGAATAGAACTCAAACAATATAGCGCCAGTCCTCCAACTTACAGTCTCAACAAGTAAGGGCTTTGACTGGGAATGCTGATTTGCTGAATATATCTTTATATTTTTGAAACCATACAGGTATGCCTTTTCAATGTAACAATCTATATACAGTGAATTAGATGGGAGTGGACATTTATATTGTTGGGTGTCTTCTTCGAACAGCAGCTTTCACAGCAGACATTGATGCCAGTGCGTTCCATGTTGATGATGCGCAATACACTTAAACTGACAACAAATGCATTTTTTAATATAGTTTGAAGGAGAAGATTTGATTCAGTCTTGCTCCTTTTCTCCTTTATCCTGGGAGCAGTGACAGTAAAGAAGTTGATGGCTTGGATAGTTCACACAATTTATGTCTGCTGATATGATCAGCTGTGAATTAAGAGAAGTCAAGGGCATGAAAACTTCACTTTGCCCACAGAATATTGTATTTCTAGTATTCCATCTCCCCCAACCTCACATTCAACTGGGCTATGAATGCCCCTCAAACCTATGGCTCCTTACACTGCACAGCAAATTATTCCAGACATTTATCACCCTTCATCTGATCTAAATTCACTTCTCACTAATTCCTACTTCTGACCATTGATCCTATTAATCTGCATTATTTTATAGTAGCATTCAGAATTTAAATTAACTGGACTATTTTATATACTTAAACAAGATTTTCCTTTAGCTGTCTTCCCTCCAGGCTACATGTTTATCAAGTAATAATGCCTTTTTAATAACATTTCTTGTATCTGTGCATAGAGTCTGTCATGTCTGTCTCTTGCTCATTGGTTAAATCTATGGGCTGAATTTTGCTGTCAGCGAGCAGGTGGCGGGGCCCGCTCGCCAACGTGCAAAATGACGCAGGATGACGTCGGGGGTTCCCCAGACGTCATCCCGCCCCATTTAAATCTTCAGGAAGGCGGGGGCACAGCGAAATCAGCTGTGCGCCTGCCGACCTGTCAATGGCCAATTGAGGCTATTGACAGGATCATTAAAACAATTAAAGGACCAGCCCGTCCAACCTTAAGGCTGGCGGGCAGGCCAGGAGCCCCAGCGGGCTTCTGATAATACATGAAACCTTATCCACTGGCGGGATGAGGTTTCATGTAGGGTTTAAAAAAGTTTAATAAAGTTTGAGTGAAGTTGATTAACGTGTCCCATCTCGTGTGACATTGTCACATGAGGGGGACATGTTAAGGATTTTTTTTTCTATTTTTAATGTTTGTGCAACTTTCAGCAATCTCCCTGAGGAAGCACTTAGCCTCAGGGAGATGTGCGCTCTTTCGTGCGCATGCGTGAAATAGCGCACTCTCGCATTTGGGGAATCCACCCCCGCCCACACAGGAACCGCATAGCACTTCCCGCTGGGCGGGCCTTAATTGGCCTGCCCATTTAAAATGGCGGCGGGGCCTGCTTCTCCGGTGCGGATCGGCTCCCTGCCCGCCGGAGATTGGGTCGGACCCGCCCGCCCGGTAGGCAGAAAATTCTGCCCTATGTTTCTTTTCTCTTTGTTTGATAGATAATGAAGATAGAAAATAATCACAGACCTCTTTGCAATTTCAATTTTCTCCCCAATCACATTTCGGCAAAAAATACTACCCAATCAAAACATTCTCTAAGGCAAACAAACTGATGAAAAAGGCAATTTAATTCTGTCCGGCTTTGATGTAAGAAAGTGAGGCAGAGTAAGCAGGAGAAAGAGAAAATGTGTGTGCATGAGAGAGAGAGAGAGAGAGAGTGAAAGTACAGGAGCATGTGTGAGAGAGAGAGAAAAAGAGAGATAGTGGGCTGTGGGGTTAGAGAGAAACAACTTGCTGTGTGGGAAGGAGAGAGGAAAATGACCCATTGAAACTTGGGACTGAAACTTCCTGGTCAACAGAGATGGATTTGGGACCAGGAGAAATATCAAAAGATAATGGCCTGGATTTTCATCCTTGAGGCAGGTAGGAGGAGTCATAAAATTTGCAGCTCAGCCTTTCTGCCTTGGGATAAAGTGCCCGCAAAGTCAGGATCTTCATTGCTGGGGGGCTAGGTTCCAGTTGGAGTTGGGCCAGTTTACCCAGGAAGAAGAACAGAGGTAGTCGCAGGGGCCTCATTATGTTTTCTTGGCTGAGATCCCAGACAGCTATTATAATACAAGAATAGCTGCTCCCCAGAGGAAACACTGTTTGGTTGACATTTCAGGCTCTCTAATCTCTGCAGTCAATTTCACTATGTTTGTATACACATGTTAAGTGGTTTCAATGGTATGTGGTTTATGGCTTTTGAAACTTCAAATGGCCTGGATGCTTTTATTAACTCATATTCCAGACCTTTTTTTCAAGCATAGGAGAAAATTATTAATGGATTACTTTTTTTCAAAGCTACTTTTTAAAACATACCACTATACATTATGGGATACATTGGTTCTAGTGCACATGTGAGTGCCATAGCTTTGCATAGGGGGCATGAAGGGTCATAGGGGGGTGGGTGGAAGGGCAGAGCTAGGCATTGGGGCATGAGGGGACATAGGCTGTGGGTGGAATTGCAGAACTTAGCATAAGTAGCATGAGGGGCCGGGGGGTGGGTGGAAGGGCAGAGCTTGGCATAGGGGGCATGAGGGGTCATAGGCCATGGGTGGAATGGCAGAGGTTGTCATAGGGAGCATGGGGGAACATAGGCCATGAGTGGAAGAGGAGAGCTTGGCATGAGGGCATGAGAAGGACCTTTTAAACTTATGTTGTAAAACATCCCCTCATGCACACTTGGGTTCATGACTCCTCTGAGGGGCTGTGAACCAGGGTTCTTTAAAATCCTGGTTCGACTCCATGAAAATTGCAGAGGAGTAGGACATGCCTATCTCCGCAATGGAGCTGGCTAGGTTGGGAGTGCCGGGTGCGAGCTTTTGACAGAAGCAGCCCACATCTTTTAAAAGGACTCCTGAAAATCAATCACAAATTTCAGGAATGGGGTTGTGAATCCCAGAATCAGGACACACTCGTCATTTTTAAAGGCCTTCCAAGTCATCCCAACTCAGTGAAAATCCAAGCCTTGGAGATTGTGAAGGAAATAGTGGGAGAGAGCAGAAATGGTCAAAGGTGGGAGACAAGCCCTCCTTTGTAAGGCACTGGGGAGGAAAATAAAGCAGCACCCCTCCTTGATTTGAGTATATTTTACTTGAGAAACCTAAATGAAGGTTAGAAAAACTTAGAAAAGCAAAAAGAAAAAAAATGGCTGTTTTCTCTGAATCTCTGGTCATACTTCTACCAATTATCTGGAGCAACGGTTTGGAAAAGGTTTGAAACACCCCAATATGTTGATTGTTGACTCAAACATAGACATATTGTCAATTTATGACACGGAATACAAACAAGGAGCAGGAGTCAGCCATTCGGCCCCTCGAGCCTGCTCCGCCATTCAATAAGATCATGGATGATTTGAATGTTACCTCAAATCTTCACCCAGTCTACCCCCGATAACCTATCACCCCCTTGCTTACCAAGAATCTATACACCTCTGCCTTAAAAATATTCAAAGACTCTGCTTCCACTGTCTTTTCAAAAAGATAGCTCCAAAGACTCATGACCCTCTGAGGGAAAAAAATTCGCCTCAGCTCTGTTTTAAATGCAACCCCTTATTTTTAAACAGTGACTTCTAGTTCTAGATTCTCCCACAAGAGAAAACATTCTCTCCACATCCACCCTGTCAAGTCCCCTCAGGATCTTATATGTTTCAATCAAGTTGCTTCTTACTCTTCTAAATGCCATTGGATACAAGCCTAGTCTGTCCAACCTTTCCTCATAAAACAACCTGCCCATTCCAGGCATCAGTCTAGGAAGCCTCTGAACTGCTTCCAGTACATTTACATCCTTCCTTAGATAAGGTGACTAATACTGTACACGGTACTCCAGATGTGGTCACACTAGTACTCTGCATAACTGAAGCATAACCTCCCTACTTTTGTATTCAATTCCCATCACAATAAATGATAACAGTCTATTGGCTTTCCTAATTACTTGCTGTGCCTGCATACTAACCTTTTGTGATTCATGCACTAAGACACCCAAATCCCTCTGCATCTCAGAGCTCTGCAATCTCTCACTGTTTAGATAATATTCTTCTCTTATATTCTTCCTACCAAAATGTACAATTTCACATTTCCCCACACTATACTCTATTTGACAGATCTTTGCCCACTCATTTAACCATTTTAACTTTATCTTTTTGTAGCCTCCTTATGTCCTTTTCACAAATTACTTTCCTACCAGCAGGAAGCCATTTGGCCTATTCTGTCTGTGCCAGGTGGAAATCCTATTTGACCTTCAGGGAAAGAGGGGACAGGCCTAAACTGTCCTTTACAAGAACAGCAATGTCAGAGGGGTGGGGCCCAGAATTCCATGTACTGAGAGTCTCCACTATCCAAGTCTATAAAGGAACCAGCATAACTCTGGAGACCAATGTGCCTAGTAGGAAGATTAGTACCAGTCTCTAAAAGGGTGGAAGTAGGCCCATGTCAGGAAGTCTAGGTTAGGGAATAGTTTGGACATCCAAACATAGGGAATTTTTTAACGTTTCAGATTCACAGCCACTTAATGGCAGTCATACTCACTGATCCTGCACTCCACTGCTACTGTAACTTTCATGAATTCACAGAGGTCATTGAGGCTACTTTTATATAATCACCTATAAAATCACCTAATGTCTTTCTTTGTATCACAGCCTTGTAATGCATTGCCAGTCTCTGCTCCTTCTTCAGCTGATCTGTTGCTGAATCTCTCACCCATGCTATTATTACCTCCAGACTTGGCTACATCAGTGAAACGTCTTGCAACCTCCGTAAGTTTGAGCTCATCCATACCTCTGTTGCCCATATACTCCATCACAGCTACCTGTGTGCTTGCTGACCTACATTAGTTCCTGGTGTGACCTCGATTTTAAAATTCTCTTTTTTTCAAATTCTTCCTTGGCCTTGTGTCTCCCTACATCCAACCCTACAACCTTCTTAGATCTCCATGCTCCTCCAGGCCTCTTGCACATCCTCTGTTTTCACCACTCCAGCGAATAGCGGCCATGCCTTCAGCTGCCAGGGCTTGAAGCTCTGGTGATCTTTCCCTAAATCTGTCTACCCCTCTTCCACTATTTCCCTCTCAAAGATGCTTCTTAAAACGTATCTCTTTGGCCAAGCTTTTGGTCATCTGTCCTGATATCTCCTTCCGTGGCTGCGTCAAATTTGTTTGGTAATACCTTTGTGAAGTGCCTTGGGACTTTTTAACTATGTTAAAGGTGCTATATAAATACAAGTTGTTTTAAGAATGCGAGGGGAATATGCAATGGTTTGCCCAAGGGATTAATATTTAGGTCTACTGCTCTTTTATATAAATATATTAATAAACTGGACTTGAGTGTACAGAGCATAATTTCAAAGTTTGCAGGTGACATAGGCAGACATATGGCAGATTTAACATAGAGAAATGTGACGTGATTTAGTAGGAAGAATGGGGAGAGGCAATATAAACTAAATGATATAGTTTTAAAGGGGGTACAGGAACAGAGTGTCTTGGGGTTGTAACAAAAATCTTTGAAGATGGCAGGACAAGTTGAAAAAGCTGTTATAAACACATACAGGATACTTGTCTTTATAAGCAGATGCCTAGTATACAAAATGAAGTTATGCTAAAACTTTATATATCATTGGTTAGGCCCCAATTGGAGTACTGTGCCCAATTCTGTGATCCACACTTTAGGTAGCTAGTCAAGGCTTTAGAGAGGTACAGAGGTAATCTACGAGAATTGTACCAGGGATGCTGGTGTTCAGTTATGTGAAGAGACTAGAGAAACTGGGGTTGTTCTCCTTAGGGCTGAGGTGGTTAAGGAGAGACTTAATAGAGGTGTTCAAAATTATGAAAGGTCTCAATGGAGTAAATAAGGAGAGACAGTTTCAAATTGAATAAGGTCAGTACACGCAGTATACATATTTAGTGTAATTTGCAAAGAAACATAGGTGAAGTGATGAGATGAGGGGAATGTTTTATACAGTGAGATGTTGTAATCTGGAATTCATTGCCTTAAAGGATGTTGAAAATAGATTCAATACTAACTTTCAATAAGGAAAGTGGATAACTACTTGAAGGTGAGCATTTCCAAGGTTATGGCAAAAGAGCAGGAAAATGGGGCTAATTGGATAGTTTTTACAAAGAGCTGTCACAGGTACAGGGGACAATTGGGCTCCTTCTGTGCTATATTATTCCATGATTCTATCATTCCATGTGGCTTTTTGTCAAAATGTCCTTGCCAACACTCTTGTAAAGCATCTTGAGTCACTGCAAGACCAGCGGAAGAGGCAGGACTGCAGCGGGAATAAAAGGAGTGTTGGAGAGTGTGAGAGAGTCACTGTGAGATCAGTGAGAGAGGTAAGAACACAGTGAGGATAAAAAAGATTGGTGGTGAGTGTATTTCTCTTTTATATTGAAAGTTGAGTATTCGTTTCAAATTAGGTGTTGGAAGATTAAGAATTTAAATCGGGTTACTATTGTAGTAAGTGAATGAATAAGGTTATAACTTTATGGCAGTGATTGGAAATAGAGATTTTTAAAATAAGTTATATTGGTATTTGTGGGTATTAGGAATGAGTTTTAGCTTTAAAGTTTAAGTTAGATTTGTATTTCTGTACCTGTGTGTTAAGAAAGATCAAATGGAGTTTTGGTTTCACTTTAAAAGGGTGCTTGCATTTCTAATGAGAGGTTTACGACCTCTAAAGAAAAAGTAAACACACAAGGGTAGAAATATTGGACTGTTGTCTAGCAACAGGGGCCCAGAGAGGCAGGTCCCTCCCACAGACACACACACAGAAGAAGAGGAACGGCAGTTGTTTTGGAAGCTCTTGTATGTTACAAGAAAGGGGGATATGGTTCAGGATAGTCCAAAGAATTCTTCTTTGATTACTTGTGAAGGAAGTCAGGCTAACAGAGGGTCTGGAAGTTACGTGCCAAAGGGAGAAGAGTTCCCTTACTCCTCCAACAAAATAAGTAAGCAGATTAAAATTTTGAAAGATACTGGAGCAGATCAATCATTGATGGTGGCTGATGATACAATTTGTGTTCCGGATAGTTTTATGAAGGAAAAAGTATTAATAGGAGTTATTGATGGAATTTATGAACTTGTTACTTTGTGTAAAGTCAACTTACAAAGTCACATTGTAAATGGAATTATTACGATGGGGATTATTCCTAAATCACCTACTGAAGGGGCAGATTTTATTCTGGGTAATGACTTGGCTAGTGGAGACAGTTGTGTGGTAATGACTGTATTGCAGCAGGCAGTTGATCATGTTGATCTTCAGGAAACTACTGTGGCCAAAAATGAAGCGCTTATTGCAGATGACAAGCAATTGAAGGAAAACCTGATTAATGTAGAAAACCAACTTTCATGTGTGAAAGAAGAGAATTGGTGAGATCAATTGAAAACCAGTCACAGAAAGTAGAACACTTGACTAAGGACTTGAAATGTCTAAATGATAAACTTGCAGAAGCAAACCTAACAAATGTCAATCTTCAGTTAAAACTTGATTAAATTGAAGCATCAGTAGTTGCTTTGAAATATCGGGAAAAATGCCTTAAACAAGAAAAAGAATTGTTGGAAAATCAGAATAATTAATTGAATGCAGAATTAAAAAACTAAACTAACAAATTGTTAGAACTTCGCATGAAAGGAGCAATGAGATTATTGAGCTTCGAAGCAAAGTGGACGAAAGGAAAAAGATGTGTGGCATGGTTCCAAAATTGTTCCTGTGAATAAAAACTCTTTGCTGAATTGTGGTCCAGTTGAGTGGGAAACTGACCCAAGTAAAATTATTGACATGTCAACCTCAGTAATGGACAATAGGAAAACAACAAAAGTGCCTGCAGAATTGGCAATCAAGAATTGCCAACAAAAAGGACTGAAATCACAAAATGGTCTGGAAAAGTCAATGACCAGAAACATTGATTTACAACTGATTGCCAGTGCTAATATACAAAATACAGTAGTTGGATTCCAAGTAAGTGGACAACTTGCAAAAGACCATTCAAAACCTGGAAAAAAGTGGAATGATATAGTACATGGACTATGTAAAATAATTAAAGGTTTGGAATGAACTTTGAAATTCCACAGGAAGAATATAATTGACTTTGCTCAATTAAAAAGTGGAAAAGATCTATTCAAAATGGGATCTGGAGAAACAACAATATCATAAAAAGTTTAAAGATAAAACCAAGCAGGAGTATGAAATGATTTAGTGTTAACATAAGAAGCATCTCAATAACACCCTTGAAATGGCAAAAAGAGATTTTGTTGGGAGAAGAAATGAGATGTTAATTCACAAAAATGCCATTTTGATTTTGCTAAATCGAAATGAGACTTTACCACATTTGGGTTCAGAAAATGACCTTGAGGATGGAATTATGCCTACAGTGAAAGAAAAGGACAATTATGCTGCAACCTTAAATGAAACATTCTTTTCTGAGTTAAGGGCTAGGAATAAGAGGAAAAAGAAACATAAAAGTTGAGTTATGATAATGCAATGTTGTACAAAATCCTGCTAATCTTATTACATTTATTGACTTTGTTTAAGTACGTTTTTGTAATTGTATGATATAATATGTATAATTGTGAAACAATATGGAAAATTTCTTTGTATGATAGATAATAAGCTAGAAGTTTATGATGTTAAGTTTATATGAGGAGGATGGAAGTCCATTGTAAAGAAATCTTCACTGTGTGAAGCTTTCTTTCCTCCAAAGGAGGAAGTGTTAGGGAGTACAGATAGTTTAAGTAAGTTATATTGGTATCTGTGGGTGTTGGGAATGAGTTTTAGCTTTAAGGTATAAGTTTGATTTGTATTTCTGTATCTGTATGTCATGAAAGGTCAAATGGAGTTTTGGTTTCACTTTAAAAGGGTGCTTGCATTTCTAATGAGGAACTTTACCACTCCTAAAGATAAGGTAAGCCTACAAGTTTGGAAGGATTGGACTGTGGTCTAGGAACAGGGGCCCAGAGAGGCACGTCCCTCCCACAAGCACATACACAGAAGAAGGGGAACATCAGTTGTTTTGGAAGCTGTTTGAGTGCAGTTGGTTCTGAAAGTTGCTGCCAGGAGAGACTGGAGCAAAGTGGACAGATAGCCAGTCCCAAGCTAAAGACAAAAACCCAAAATCCAGGGGAGTGGAAGAGGGGTAAGCCAAAAGAAGACCTTCTAGTCAAAGGAAGGACAGGAACCTGGGAATAGGTCCTATTAAGTGAAGTTAAGAGTAAGGGGCAGAGGGAAAGCCTCCATGCTTCAGATTTAAAGAAATAAAAGCTGCAGAAAGAGATTTAAAGTGAGAACAGCTTGCAAGAGGCAATAAGGTCCAAAGAGACAACTGAAGGTCTGTAACTCTTTGCTATGTGCATATGAAGCACTGGTGTACTGTTGATTGCTGTATTAGAGAGACAGAGTGTGTGGAAGACAGCTTGAATGCATGTGGTGACTAGGGAAGAGGAACATTGGAAGGACAGTTTGAATGGACATGATCCAGTCATGTGGACTCAAAACATTAACTCTGTTTCTCTCTTCACAGATGCTGTCAGACCTGCTGAGTTTTTCCAACAATTTCTGTTTTTGGTTCAGATTTTCAGCATCTAAAGTATTTTTCTGTTATTTTAGGGTCAAGGACAGAATCTAATTGGCTAGAGTTAAGGAACAAAAAGTTGCAGTTACATTGCTCGGTGTAGTCTAAAGACTTCCAGGGATAGTGGGCTAGATGCAGAGGAACAAATCTGAAAGGAAATTACAGAGAGGTGTAAGAAAGTTGGAGTAGTTATAATAGGAGACATTAGGGATAGATTGGTATGGTAGTAGTGTAAAGAGCGAAGAAGAGCAATAATCCCTTGAATGGGTTTGGAGAATTTTCTACAGCAGTATGTTTCCAGACCAATGAGAAAGGAGGCATTGCTATACTTGACTATTGGGAATGAGGTGGGCCAAGTGGATCAAATGACAGGAGGGGAACATTTAGGGGGCAGTGATTATTACGTCATTAGTTTTACGCTGGTTACGGAAAAGGACAAGGAACAGTCCAGAGTAAGATTAACTGGGGAAAGCCAATTTTAATGGGGCGAGAAATGACCCAGATCAATTGTAATCAAAGCTTGGCAGGCAATTGACTGCACAGATGTAGCCATCAAGGTGCCAGTTGGTCAGCCGGGTGCCTTTATCAACAGGAAAGGATTCCACTCGATGAATGTCCAGATAGTTTGTGACCACATGACGCAGATTCTGCAAGCCTGTGGCAGATACCCTGGCAGCTCCCATGACACTTACATCCTCAGATACTCACAGGTGCCAAGGCTGTTCACTGCTCCAGCTCGACTGGATGGATGGCTGCTGGGTGACAAGGGCTATTCATTGAAAAGGTGGCTTATGATGCCTCTCCACCACCCAAGAACAGAGGAAGAGCAGCATTACAATATAAGTCATGCCTCCACAAGGGCAGTGATAGAGAGGACCAGAGGTTTTCTGAATATGCACTTCCGATGTCTGGACTATTCAGGGGGAGCACTTCGATACCCCCCCCCAGAGCAGGTGCCACTGAAAGTGGTTG
This sequence comes from Cetorhinus maximus, assembly GCF_964194155.1. Lineage (NCBI taxonomy): Eukaryota > Metazoa > Chordata > Chondrichthyes > Lamniformes > Cetorhinidae > Cetorhinus > Cetorhinus maximus. Next base: position 195,269,771 of record NC_135879.1, read on the forward strand.
CATACTATGCTCTCCAAAATCTGGCTCTGGTAAGGGGGGACCCACTGGAGGAAGAGGATCTTGAGGCAGCTCCTCAGGCCACAGACGATGAATCCAGTGGTGAGTCAGAAGAGGAGCCTGGAGAGGAGCATGATGAGGATGTGGAGGCAGCTCTGGAAGCTTCAGGGAGGCAAGGACATCAGGGGCGCCTTGATCCAACATTCCTTCAGCTAGGCTGCCAAAGATCTCCTTCTACCTCATGCCAGGACTGCTGCCTCCATCCCGGATGTCTGATATGACCCTTTCCTTTGAGCCCAAAGTCCACTCAGTGCCTGTGCAATAAAGTTTAGAGCCAGTCACATCCAGCATGAGTTACCGACGTGCCCTGCACCAACAAAACAAGTGAAGCATACTCAGGCCATTAAGACAAAAGAAAAAATTATACCATGTTGGCACTCACATCAAGTGAACATAATGATATATGGTCACACCAGTAAACATATTAACAAAACATGGCAGAACAGAAGATCACCCTTGAACAGTCCCTCTTGCGCTCACAGTGCCTTAAACCTACATTTGCGAGCGCTACGTCTTGATGCTCCCCCCTCGCTGGCACCAGCATTGGAGGCAGCCTGCTGACCCTGCTGTCTTGTTGGCCTTGATGACCTTGGTGGTTGTCCTCTGGCCAGTGGAGCCTGTTCTGGCCCCACCTGGGAGGGAGCAGCCAGTGCCATGGCTGGCATCTCCCCTGTCGCCGCAGCTTCATCAGATGCCAGGAGCTGTTGCCGTCATCCAGAGTGCCCTGAGAGGACCCCGCAGAGACAACAAGCAGCTCATGCGCCAATGCGAGGTCGCTCTGGACCTCCTTGCTCACCATTGATGGACAGGCACATAGCTGGGGTACTGAGTGCCTCATCCATCTCCCACAGTGACACTGACCTCCTGTAGTCATTGCCTGTGTGAGGACCGGCAGGTCCAAGTGCAACCCCAGGAACCCTTCATTCTGTCCCTGGAGATGCCTCTCCATAAGAGTTGGAGGAGGCGGTGCGCTCAGCGATGAGGGTCAACACAGTGCTCATGCTCCGCATGGACTCCTTCACAACAGAGGCCATGGCATGCATACCCTCACGGATCTCAGCCAGATCCTGCCAGACATCCAGCTAATGGATTAGTCCAGAGGCTCATCATTTGCCTTCAAATGAGCATCATCCTGGTCTCCAGCAGTCCCCTGACGCAGGTGCATCTAAAGCCCAGTGTTCCTCTGGTGTCAAGGGTGGCTCTTTGGGGTCCTGCATTTGTGGGCCAGCTGGCGATTCTAAGGGAGAACTACGGCATGTTATTAGTTTAAATCCTCACACTGTCACTGTGCATGCCAGGCGCCCTGGTGAGATAATGGAGATCTGCATCATGCTCTTTCAATGACCAATGCAAACTCCAGGTTTGAGGCTCCCCTCAGTGATGAGATTACACAAGGATGTTTGCACAAACCGACACTCTCACCTCTGTGCACTGCACTCTTACCTTCGTCAGAAACCCCTGTCTCTGCACGACCGGCTGACCGAGGTGGGTGCCGGCACTCCAGCTCCAAGGCAGCCATCTTGTACCTCATCATGAATGAGGGGGTTTGGGGGGCCTCCACCTGCCTTAGTTCTCTCATTGGTGTTGTGGCTTCCCTTCCCCTGAAATGGCAGAGGAGCATTGATATGGACTGGAGAAATGCAAAAGTAGTTCCATTGTTTAAAAAGGGATCAAAGGGAATGCCAAACAATTATAGGCTGGTTAGTCTTACATCGGTGGTGAGCAAATTAGTAGAATCAATCCTGAGAGATAGGATTAACTGTCATGTGGAAAGGCATGGATTGTCAGGGATGGTCAGCATGGATTTGTTAAAAGAAGGTCTTGCCTCACAAATTTGATTAAATTCTTTGAGGAAGTGACAAGAAGGGTTGATGAAGGTAGTGCAGTGGATGTTGTGTACATGGATTTTAGTAAGGCATTTGACAAGGTCCCACATGGCAGATTAGTCAGGAAAGTAAAACCATGGGATTCAGGGTAATGTAGCAAACTGGATAAAAGGTTGGCTTTGGAACAGGAAACAAAGGGTAATGGACAATGGATGCCCTTGCAAATGGAAAGTTGTCTCAAGTGGTGTTCTACAGGGCTCGGTGTTGGGACCCTTGCTGTTTGTGTTATATATTAACGATTTGGACGTGAACGTGGGGGCACCATTGGGAAATTTGCAGATGACACAAAGATTGGCCGAGTAGTGGATAGTATAGAGGACAGCCATAATCTCCAAAATGATATAGATGGGCTGGTGGAGTAGGTGGTAATGTGGCAGATGGAGTTTAACATAGAGAAGCGTGAGGTCATACATTTAGGGAGGTCAAACAGTTGCAGGGATTACACAACAAATGGGAATATACTAAGAGGGGTAGATGAAGTGAGATATCTTGGCGTACAAGTACACAGGTCCCTGAAGGCAGCAGTTCAAGTAGACAAGGTTGTAAAGAAGGCATATTGAATGCTCTCCTTCACTGACAGTGGTATAGAATATAAAAGTAAGGATATAATGTTGGAGTTGTACAAAACACTGGTGAGGCCACAACTGGAGTATTGTGTGCAGTTCTGGTCACCACATTACAGAAAGGACGTAATAGCTCTGGAGAGAGTGCAGAGGAGGTTTACAAGAATGTTGCCAGGGTTAGAAATGTGTAGCTACGAGGAGAGACTGGATAGGTTGGGGTTATTTTCCTTAGAACAAAGAAGGCTGAGAAGTGACTTGATTGAGGTGTACAAAATTATGAGGGGTATAGATAGAGTGGACAGGATAAAATTGTTTCCCTTGGTGGAGAATTCTAGGATCTGGGGACATAGATTCAAGATAAGTGGCAGAAGGTTTATGGGGGACATGAGGAAGAACTTTTTTACGCAGAGGGTAGTGGGTGTCTGGAATTCGCTGCCCAGGTTGGTGGTAGAGGCAGAAACTCTAAACTCTTTTAAAAAGTACCTGGATCTGCACCTTAAGTGCTGTAAGCTGCAGGGCTATGGGCCGGGTGCAGGAAAGTGGGATTAGAAAGGGCACCTGGGTGTCCTCGGGCTGGCATGGACAAGATGGGCCAAATGGCCTCCTTCTGTGCTGTAACAATTCTGTGTTTCAGTTATGTCAGCTCAAGTTGATGTCGTTAGGAGTAAACATTATTCTACATATGCATATATCTTGTACTCTTGATAGTCTTATTTTAACTGGATGTTGCTATATTCTTCAGCAAGCACATAACTCACAGAATTAATTTAAGCTGTAGTCAGACTATAATCTTCAATGTTTGTGCTTTGCTGCAGCCTGAGATAATTGCGTAATGTCATCTCATATGTATTCAACGTTCTTAGGCCTGAGGCCTGTCATGAAATTGTACATATGATTGTGATCACCGTTCTGAAATATCTGATACACTGTAATTGAGCTGACAATCCAGCACTTTATGTTGCAAATATAATCGTTATACACTTAACAGAAAAAAATATTTTAATAAAGCAAATGGAAGCGGACTGACAACTGTCCTTTTTCTGAATGTCATTATTAAGGAAACTTATGGAAAAAATCTTTAGTTTGAATTGAGTTGGTTGGCCTTATGATTTTTTAAAAATTTAACACTGATCAAAAAAGCTAGAATAAGTCACATCTGGAGAGACAATGAAAAATGTCCCAATTTCTTTAATTTGTAAATGTTTAATTAGTACCTGACTCCAATCAAAACCCTCAGAAGCTACTACTACAAACTAATCACATTGGATTCTATGGACAGACATAACCTACTTAATATTCAACTTGCTATGTACATAATCCTGCAGTTCCATGTCATTTTTTTAAAAGGCAACATTATCTGTTATCAATATCTATAGAATTATGGCAACCCTAATCTCCTCTGACCTTAGCATGATCTTGCAACAGTAAAACCACAGAGTGTGTTGGCATAGTTTAAATCCCCACCTGACTTGCTTTGTTTCCTGATAGCCGTGTGAAGGTTTTGGTGTAGACTGCAGCATCTCCCTCCACGGAAAATTGGCTAGGGAGCGGGGCTAGAAATTGCAAATCCTTAGTCCCAGATGAGAATGGCTACCTCGATATAGAATAGACATCACTCTGGGGTACCTCCTGGCTTGTATGGTTCAGTCTAAATCCGAAAAGTGTATGTTTCAATGGATAAAAACAAAAAACTGCGGATGCTGGAAATCCAAAACAAAAACAGAAATACCTGGAAAAACTCAGCAGGTCTGGCAGCATCGGCGGAGATGAACAAAGTTGACGTTTCGAGTCCTCATGACCCTTCAACAGAACTAAGTAAAAATAGGAGAGGGGTGAAATATAAGCTGGTGGGGGGAGAGAAGTTGGGGGGGTGTGGTGCGGTGGTTGTAGGGACAAGCAAGCAGTGGTAGGAACAGATAATCAAAAGATGTCACAGACAAAAGAACAAAGCGGTGTTGAAGGTGGTGATATTATCTAAAAGAATGTGCTAATTAAGAATGGATGGCAGGACATGCAACTCTAGTGGGGGTGGGGTGAAATAAGACTAAAAGGGCATAAAAGGTATAGATTTAAAATAAAACAGGTACAACACGGCGAACAGCCATTGATTGTGCTACATGACATGAGATGACCCTTGACATTCTCGTCAGACTGTGACGAATTTGCAGTGTCAGAGAGTGTTGACACTGCAGTGTGCTGACCGGACAGAAAAGTTTTGAAGTCACAGTGCAAAGATAAGCAGGCAGATCCTTCGTGGTGAGATTTCAGCACATAACCCGCCAGATCAGTGAGTGGGACAGCGTACCAAGAGGACCAGCACTGAGCTCAGTCAGGAATGGCTCACACCAGGGTGTGAGCCAGATCGATAGTGAGTGAGGGACAGTCAAACAAAAAAAAGTCATAAAAATCATGACAGAGAAGGGTGCGATTGTAATGCGTGGAGCTTTGGAAAAGCACGTGAAAGCTGCTACAGCGACACTCATCTTGGGTACCATAGAAGAAGGAAGGTCAAAGGGATATTGTCAGAATGTCCCCAAAATTCCCCAGTTTGAATTGGGATGTAGCTGACCTACTACACAAATTCAAATTTTTTAAACAGCGTATGGTTCCTCAGCTGTGTCTGAACCAGACAGGCAAGCCATAGAAATTCAAATAATAATTGGGAATGAAGCTCTACACATGCTGAACACATCAGGATTGACAGCAGAAAAGCTAAAAGACCCCTAAAACTTATGAACTACATTGGAAGACCAGTTCAGCATCAGGTTAAACTTCTGTATTCATCAACTAGAGTTCATGCCATTTCGACAACAGCCGTCAGAATCCATAGACCGCTTTGTCAGCAAACGCAGAGAAAAGGGATTTTCTTTTTGGACACAGAGCTAGCAGACAGAATTGTTGAGTTGGTGATTGCATTCACTTCCATGGAAGAATCCCAGAAAGACCTCCTGGACAAGCCCAAAACGTATAGCTACAAACAGCCATGCACTAATCTAAACAGACCATACACTACATGTACCATCAAGCAGTAAGATGACCAATGTGAATGATAAAAAAGCGGGTACAGTCAGGACAACAATTTTGCATCCAAGATACAACAGAAGGTACATGGCAACCAGCCGAGGTGACAAGGATTTGTCTGGAACCATGGTCCTATGAAGTCATTATACACAATGTCGCAATGGTGAAGCGTAACTGAGGATAAATCAAATCCATTCCAGTTTCTCAACCACTGTGCAGTCCTATTGCATCTAGGACAAGACCACAAATGCAATCAGGAGCAACTTTCAAGAATGACAATCCCACAGATCATTGTGAGAAATTGAAGAAGCCTCCAGACAAGATTACCATACAAGGTCTGGGTGTACCAACAGATTACCTTTTTATTTTCATTCATTCATGAGGTGTCGTTGTCATTGGCTAGGCCAGTGTTTATTTCTCATCCCTAATTGCCCTTGAGAAGGTGGTGGTGAACTGCCTTCTTGAAATGCTGCAGTCCATGTAGTGTAGATACACCCACAGTGCTGTTTATGCTTTAGAGACTCATAGGCCGGAATCATTCTAGATTTGCATTAAGTGAGGTAGCGGGCGTGTAAAATGATGTTTTACCCGTCGGCCGCAATGGCAGCTTTTCACGCCTTATCATCCCAAACCTGCCCCATTAATTATGCATTCCTGGGAAACGCCCCATTTCCATGGTGGGTGGGCTCTCATTCACCCACCATGCCATCACCTCGCCGCTTCATCACACCGGGCACCATATTTAAAGTCCAGCCGCACACACACTTCTCAGTGCTTCTAGCCCAGGACAACTACAGGAAAGAAGTCCACAAAAGGCAAAGTCTGCAGCCCCCAGGTTTAGCAACGCATCACTGGAACGCCTTTTGGATGCCGTGGAGGCCCACCATGATGTCCTCCACCCCCACTCTGGCCACAGGATGGGCAACCGCGTGACCAACCAGGCTTGGGAGCCTGTGGCAGCAGTGGTCAGTGCCAATGCCCTGCAAAAGAGGACAGCCACCCTGTACCATTACAGGATGAATGGCCTCATCCATTCCGCCAAGGTAAGTCACTCTTCTCATCACTCCCAACTCACAATCGCAAACCCATCACACATCCACCGAGATTTCACACCTCAAGGGGCAACACCACTAACTCTCACACACACCCTCACATCTCCGACAGGCTCATATCCTCTGGCGCTTGCATCCTCATCCTGTCCATGGCTCCGCTCACCACACAAACATTCCATACAGTGCCATGTGTCCTGCTCACACTCTCTCCATCTGTTTTCATACAGGAGAAGCCTGCTCACATCAGGGAGAGGTCCCAGTCCAGGGATGGAGTGGCCTACATTAGACACCTCACTCACTTTGAGGAATGTGCCATCATGCTGACTGGTGAGGACATGGGCCATTGAGGTGACAGTGAGGTCAGCAGCAAACATCCTCGTGAGGATCCTGCACCACATCATCCCTCTCTCAACGCAACTGTGTGCGGTCTCTCTCCTGCTTTTGACTCTGCTACCTGACACTAATTATCTCTACTTTGGTTCACAGGGAGCTCTGCCAAGCCACCGACACCCTCAGCCATCCAGTTCCTCAGCTCCATCCAGGCCCTCACCCCCAGACAAGAGGACTTCTCCTCCATTGAAGAGCTAGAAATAAGCAGCCTGGAAGACTAGTCACAGTGTTTACCCACACCCTCCACCAGCGCAGAGACACACACCTCAGTGGGACCTAGATCTAGAGCAGGCTCAGCTTCACAATCTGGTGGTCGCCACATGGACTCATGTCCGCAGCAGGAGGAGGCAGGCTTGTGCAAGCTCCCCAGCGGTTGGAGGACTGCTGGGGATTAGGTATCTGTGAGGTCTGAGTCAGATGACGAGCCGCTGGATTCAGGTGTCCAACTCATCCTGGAGAGTCAGCAGAAGACGGGGGGAACATCACACAGAGCTGTTGGAAGCCCTCAACAGAGTAGCACGCGAGACAGAGGAGTGCATCCACCTGCTTTCTGATGAAGTGGTGCCCACATGTGCGTGTATGAAGGTGTCCATGGGGAGCATGGCAGATGCCATGAGGACCCTGGTCCAGCAGAGCGTGGAGATGTGTGCAGACTTACTCTCCATCACAGGAGCCATGGGTGAGTTCCTGCAGTGGCAACACAAGAGGGAAACAAGGCACCTCAACATCCCTCCAGGCGCTCCTTCCCCTCCAGGAGTCAGTCCGGGGCCCCCAGACACCCAAAAGGAGGAGGAGCAGCAGCTGGACACCCCTGAGCCATCCACTCAGGAATCTCAGAGGCTGTCCTCTTCCTCTGAGTCCCCTTTGCCTGTGAGCCCCTCAACCTCGTCCTCTGTCACCACTGAGGGAGGAGTTGGCCAACGTGTGATTGTGAGGAAGACGTGAATGTGTGTGTGTGTGTGTGTGTGTGTGTGTTTGTGTGTGGCATGGTCTTTTAAAGCCTCGTGCAAGCACTCCCCCATGCACGTGGATCCTTCACGTATCACACTCACCTCAATGTCCTGAGCATTTTCAATGCTGCCTGCTGGGATTCGCTTTCAGTTGTCCATCTGAGCTGACCTGCATCTCTGCCCACCCACTAATCACACTCCCATGCAGCATCTGATCTTGCCCACCATGACTCTCGTTTCATTTTCGATTTAGACAGCATTGTCTGGATTCGGTTTTTGGTCAGTTCCCCTGTCTTTTCCCCTCCCCTAGTCACCCATTTCCTTTCCATATCACAGTTGACCCCTGACACCACATTCCACCTCCTCTCTGTGACTTACTAGGCACAACGCTTTCCCTTCGGGTATGTCCAAGTGAACGTGCACGTCCCCTTCCTTCCTGAAAATCCCACCCCCATCCACATTCACCTCCCCGACTTCCTCCTTCCCAATCCCACGGCCCATATCTGCCTCCGAGTCCCCACCAACCACGCTTGCCGTGTCTTCTATTGCTACGGTCAAACCCACACCCTCCGACCCTACCACCTCACTCTGCCTTCAGTCATTCTCACCATTCCCTCATATCATGCCCACCCTCAGTTCGCCCACCAGGAGGCAATCATGGACCCATTAGACCCCTGCCATGCACGTTCACCTGTACATTCCCCCACCCCACCCTGGAACCCCTTCCCTCCCTCCGGACCCCATCCCCCCCAGCAACCCCTTCCCCCCAGACTCCCTCAGATACCCTTACTTGTTCCATCACCCTTACCTTCCCCCCTTCCTGACTCTTTCCTCCAGCCTTACCTTCTCCTCCAGCCTTACTCCTTCCCCCTTCCTGACCCCCACAGACACCCTCACTTCTTCCTCGAGGTTTACTCCTTCCCCCTTCCCGACTCCTTCCCCCGCCCTTATTTCTTCCTCCATTCTTACTCCCTCCCTTCTCTGCACTCCTTCCTCCCCCCAGGCTCCCTCCCCTCTCCGCATTCCTTCTTCCCTCGGACTCCTTCCCCTCTCCGCACTCCTTCCCCCCTCTGAATTCCTTCCCTTACACATTCCGTTCCCCCTTACACATACCTCCCCAGTTGCCATCTTCTCCCCCGTTACCCCTTCCACTCCCTTGCCCTCCCCAATCTCACTGCTCTGACACCTTCAGTCCCCCCCCCCCCCCTCCCCAACCTCATCCCCTCCTGACACTTTCCTCTCCCTGTCGATCCTATAGCTCCCTATCCCACCCCCTCGACCATCATCCATTGTGAGCATCAACGGTGGCTTTACATTTTCCGTGAGCTGCTTCGCGGCTCAGCCATGTCCATGAGAATCCACCCAGCATGCCATGGACGTTCATCCAGTGTGTCATTGCTGTCCAGTTCCAGCATCTTCTGCTCCTCGGATGTCCACGATGCAAGCAAGACCCTGGCGTTAAGTCCTGACTTCTGCATGTCACACTTGTCAAGACGTGTTCTATACCGGCGTGTTTTCCCGCCAACGTGGGGGGATGATCCAGCAAGGGGGTGGAGTGGGTGGGGGGGTGGAGGGGTGGGGGATGAGTCCAGCGGGCTGGCTTTATAATGATATGCAGATGTATTACAATTAAGTTCCCAACGTCTGATGGCAGGGAACGCAGCCCACCATCGATGGGCTGAGTAGATGATTGCAAACTGATTTCACAACATCGCAAAACCGATTTTTGGCCTTGTCACCACATTGTCCACTCACGCCACCGAACACACCCGACACCAGCGGGTTTGAAAAATCCCAGCCATAGATTCATCAGTTCTATACGCTTATGTATTGGTAAGTAAACATGAACATGTATTGTAAATAGTTATACTCCTTTGGAAGGAAGGAAAATATCTTTAAAAAGAAAGGGGGATATTGTAATATACCTTTAAAGGATTGCAGCATGACATCACTAGAAAGAAAGTGTGTCATGTGATCCAGTTTTAGTTTCACTTTTACTTTCAGCAGAGCACACAGACACAGTTCTGCAGTTCTAATGCCTTCAAGTTTTATATCCATGTATATCTGTTCACATGTGTCTAGTCTCAATAAATGAACCTGCAATGTATTTGCACATTCCCTTATGACTGATTGGTGCTTTTATATTACAACACAACAACTTGGACAGTAAACATGTATTGTAAATAGTTATACTTCTTTGGATGGAGGGAAAATATCTTTAAAAAGAAAGCGAGTATTGTAATATACCCTTAAGGGATTGCAGCATGACATCACTAGATCATTTCAAGTTTACAGTAGCTGGAAGATGGGAGGTCACTCAGGAGTGTGACTAGTCAACTCTAGAGGTGACATAGGCAAAGGTGGGGACTTCAACAGCAGATAAACTAAAGCAGGGATGGAACTGGGTAATGTTACGGAGGTGGAAATAGGTGGTTTTAGTGATAGCACAGGTGTGAGGTTGAAAGCTCATCATTGGGTCAAATATGACATGAAATTTGCAAAGTATCTGGTTATCCCTCAGACAGCTGCTAGAAGAGAGATGGAGTTGGTGGCTAGGTAACCTAGATACCTGCAAATGATAGTTTACCCAGCCAATTACGGTGCCCACACGAAGGCTTTTACATCTGTTAATCATCAGTTAGCATTCGCTCCTTCGTGTTAAGAATTAAGTATAGCTACCAAAAGTTAAAATCCGTCATCCTTCACTGTTCACATTATGCATGATTTTTTCTTGTAAAAGGAAACAATGTGCATTTATATAACACCTTTCACAATAGGATATCCCAAACTGGTTTACAGCCAATGAAGCACTTTTGAAGTATGGTAACTATTCTAAAACAGGGAAATAGAGCAGCTAATTGGCAGTCCCACAGACAGCAATAAGGAATGACAAGATGATTTGTTTCATTTATTTGGTTGAGGGATTATTTGTCCCTTCTGTTGATTGGAGGATAAATATTGGCAGAACACTTCATCAAATAAGGCCCTGGAACCTTGGACTTCCACCAAAGAAAACAGACAGGTTTAATCCAGAAGATACCACCTCCAAAAGTGCAGTCCTGTTCCCTTAGCACCTTTAGTATTGAACTGAAGTGTTAGTATGCATTATTAACTGAAGTCTCTGGGTGGGAGTTAAGCTCACAACATTCTGACTCAGAAGTGAGAGTGCTACAGCAGAGTTTAGCCTGATATCTTGCATCACATGCATCAGACTGTTGCATATTTGAGTGTCATTAGCTACCTACCAAGTACCTTAGTTCAGCATTATTGGTCTGCAAAAGTAAGCATTTGTTGTTTCCCTAAGGCCAGAGAGCCTCCCCATTCAGACCAAAATTGCATCTCCATTGCAATGAATGGAGATTCTCCACTTTGCATGGACTTCTTCTCAACAGTGATATTGTTGGAGCAGTCCAGAGGCAAGGAGACCTTACATGGTAGATCTCTACTCTGGTGAGGCTCTTTTTTTAAGAAAGAGTGCAATTTGTTCTGAATTGGTGACAGGAGAATGTTTTGAATAAAAGATTATTGCTATTACTGTTATTACCTCTTTAAAGCAATACCTTACTGGCACATGTAGTATAGCAAGGGACTGAGAGCATGCTATCTATGTTAAAAGGAAAGGGCTGCAGGTCATGTCCTTCAATCAATCAACCTATCCTCTGTTCCCTGCTAGAATATGATTGCAAGTACATTAGTGCTCTTCAATCACACCTTGTTATATTTTACAGAACATGTCAGCAAATGCATCGAAGTATGAAGAGACTGTCTATAATTTGCTGTCTGGAAATGCCAGGAATCAAATCTGATTGTCAACACTGCCAGGAGGTGTTACCAGTCTCATGAGAGTATCCACAATCCTGCAGCAGTTTCCTTGTTTCATTTTGAAAGGAACATTGGGAATGAAACAAAAAGGAAAGGATTTTACCTATAAATTATTATTGAGTTTAAAATATTTCCTCATACATCCAAAGCCACTTATCTATTGTTTTTTTATTCAAAGTCATCAAAACTTTGAAATCCCCATCATCCCATGCAGTTTGAGTTCTGTTATCATTGTTGTGGGTCTTCGAGGGGACTGTTCATGATTTAGTCTTACAGATGTTGATGGAGGCAAGGATTTTGGTAAACTCTAACTTTTATTGAACATTATACTAACTAGGTACAGTACAGACTTAGCACGAGGCTCTACATAGAACAATCTCACCATGCTCTGTTGTCATATGATCTTACATCACTGATGAGGAGATTATATATTTATATATTCGTCATGAAACCCATTGATCTGTGTGTCCCTGTGGAGATTGTAACATTTAAGGTTAAGCATGTTCTATTGCTGTTACATTGGTTCCTGCCTAGTAACAAGGCTGGGACCCTATGGGAGTGTGTTGATAGGCCACCCAGCTCAGTTCAAGGGTCAGTCAATTTTAGTCAATCAGAGTTAGTAAGAAGCAATCAAAAAAAGGTGGCTAGCTCCACACAACTGAAGTGCTTTTGTTAGCTTTGAGGAGCTGAGTTGGCAGGCTCCAGGTAGAGAGGGCTTAGGAGAGGCTCTGGAGAACTGAAATTACACCAGTAATTAAAGGCTAGAGTGCAGACTTGGGAATCCAGGGGAATGTATTCTCAGGGGATGAGGTTCAAACACTGGGAAGTGAGAAGTAGTTAAGGTAGTCCGAGTGGGAGTGGCTTTGAGGGAGTTCCAAGGCTAGATCTTTGAAAGTACAGAATTGGAATCCCTCGTGAAGAAGACAGAATTTAAAGAGTTGTGTAACTCACAGTTGTGTAACTCACAGTCACAGTGGGCTCTTGAGAAATCATCAGTTGCATCTGTCATTTACTCTGTGGTGTGGCATGTTCGACCACAGTGTTAATTCACATGTACTTTATACTCACCCTGAATGTTAGAGTACAAGATACACATTGTAAATTGGTTTATCTTTCTGAATTCTTGTTTTGTTTTTTCAAAACCCGTGGAATCTTGTGGATTTATTCCAAATGCAGGTGTCTTGAATCTCAACCTTTATTTACTTTAAACAAATGTTACTGGTCCCTAACCAATCTCCACCCACGTCCTGGTGTCTGGACAAGGATTGTAACATATTTAACATTAACCCTTCATACAAGTTCCTTAATATTAATGCATGTTTTTTTTTTCTGTTGGCTCTCTCTTGCAATGACATATAATGAAGAAATGGTAGGACTGATGAAGAGTCAGCCAGAAGCCACAATAGAAACAATGGGGCTTCATTCAGGCCTGGTGTGAACTGAGTGACTACAAGGTCCTAAAGAAATAATTTTCATTAGCCAGATTTTAATATGCCCAAACTTATCTCAGTTCCAAGATGTGAAAGGGAATTTTTTTTCATGGTAACAAACATATCGGTATTTGAGGAATCCACTATGAGTTCACTCCTAATTGACTGCTTAATTGAAAAGATATTTTAATCTCAGAAATAGCATGTTCAAAAGGAAATTCGGAAGTTGTACTCAATTGCACTCTGGAGATTTGGTGAAACAATTTCAGTTTGAATCTGAATTTTTGGACTGCGAATTCTTTAAAGGAAAAAGCTGAAGCAAAGTGACATTCTTTTCCCCCAAGAACTAGAGAAAGGCACAATGTTGAAGAGAAAATCGCCAATTTGTGAAGAGGGCAAAAGAGGCTGCAAAGAGATATAGACAGTTTAAGTGACTGGGCAATAAGCTGGCAGATGGAGTATAATGTGGGAAGTGTGAGGTTATTCATTTTGGTCGTAAGAATAGAAGAACAGAATTTTTTTCAAAGGCACAAAACTTGTAAATATTGATGTTCAGAGGGATTTGGGTGAAGTCATAGAAGGAACACAGGAAGTTAGCATGCAGGCACAGCAATCAGTTAGGAAGGTAAATGGCATGTTGACCTTTACTGGCCTTATTGCAAAGGGATTGAATTACAAGTATAAGGAAGTCTTGCTGCAATCGTGCAGGGCTTTGGTGAGGCCATACCTGGAATACGGTGTGGAGTTTTGATCTCCATATTTAAGGAAAGATATGCATGCATTTGAGGCAGTACAGTGAAGGTCCTTAGGGTGAGAGGGTTGCCCGACGAGAGAGGCTGAGTAAATTGGGTTTATATTCTCTGGAGTTCACAAAAATGAGAGATGATGTCATTAAAACATTTAAGATTTTGAAGGGGCTTGACAGGGTAGACAGTAAGAGGTTGTTTCCATGGGGAATCTAGAACAAGGGGGCACAATTTCAGGATAAGGGGTTGATCATGTAGGCCTGAGATGAGGAAAAATGTCTTCATTCAATGCATTATTGAATCTTTGGAATTATCTACCCTAGAGGCCTGTGGATATTGTGTCACTGAATATACTGAAGACTGAGATAGACAAATTTTTGGTCTCTCAGGAAATCAAGAGTTATAGAGATCAGGCGCGAAGTTAGAGCTGAAGTCAAAGATCAGCCATGATGTATTGAATGATGAAGGTGGATCGACAGGCCATATGATCTACTCCTGCTCCTATTTCTTATGTTATAAAATGTGCTGCTGCCTCAGCAGCAACAAAAGACTTTCTTTTTGTTCACTTTCATAGAGGAATGGTAAGGCTTGAAATTCAGAACAACACTATGTTTGTCATGAGTAACTTTGAGAAATTGTTGGTAGTATTGCTGGGCAAATGCTAAATGAACTTGCTTGGCCTACCTTTACTTTTATGGATATTTGAACTGATTTAAAATAAAAAAAGTTAATGGTTGCATTATGAAAACAGACAGAGAAATATAATAAAAACAGAACGTGCTGAAAAAGCTCAGCAGTTCTGACAACATCTGTGGAGAGAGAGGCAGAGTTACCGTTTCGAGTCCAATGTGACTCTTCTCATTTTATGTTTTTATTTCAGATCTCCAGTATCCGCAGTATTTTGCTTTTATTTTAAAGAAATATCATATAATTGTCTCTGGGTCAAAATCCTGGAACTGCCTACCTATCAATACTGTGGATTCACCTTCATCACACAAACTCCAGTGCTTCAAGAAGAAGATTGACCCCACCTTTCAAGGGCAACTTGAGATGAGCAGTAAATGCCGCCTTTGCCTGCAACATTCACATCCAAGAATGAACTGTCAATATATGAATGCATGAGTCTGTCATTTATATCAACAGCACTCATCAGCAAAGTGACACTTTACAGTCATAACCTATTCACTGATGCTCAGCATATCAGAACCACTTGGTTACTGACCTTACAGCCTTGGTCCAAACATGGACAAAGGAGCTGAACTCAAGAGGGGAGGTGAGAGTGACTGCCGTTGACATCAAGGTAGCATTTGACTGAATGTGGCTTCAAGCAGGTCTCGCAGAATTGAAGTCAATAGGAATCTGGGGAAAACATTCCATTGTTTGGAGTCACACCTAGCACAAAGGAAGATGTTTATGGTTGTTGGAGATCAATCATCTCACTTCTAGGATATCACTGCAAGAATTCCTCAGGATAGTGTTCTAGGCCCAACCAAATTCAGCGGCTTCATCAATGACCTTCCTTCCATCATAAGGTCAGAAGTGGGGATGTTCGCTGATGATTGCACAATGTTCAACACCATTTGCGACTCCTCAGATACTGAAGCAGTCCATGTCCAAATGCAGCAAGACCTGGACAATATTCAGGCTTAGGCTGATAAATGGCAAGGAACATTTGTGCCACACAAGTGCCAGGTAATGATCATCTCCAATAAGAGAATCTAACCACATTGATATTCAATGGCATTACCATCGCTGAATCCTCCACCATCAACATCTTGGGGATTACCATTGACCAGAAACTAATCTGTTATTGGCAATTACATTGTTAAGGTTTAATGGCAATTACATTGGGTGGAATTTTACGTGCCCGCTGGCGTTGGGCGTCATGGCTGACGTGAATGGACAATATGGCGGGAAGGCCAAAAATCATTTTCATGATGTCATGAAACCAGTTTGCAATCGTCCGCTCCACCTATCAATGGCAAGCCACATTTCCTGCCAATGCATGTTGGGAACTTCATTGTAATGCATCTGCATATTATTATAAGCCCAGCTGACCGAAATCATCCCCCATGTTGGATCATCCCAACACGTCGGCATTCACAACAGCATTTATGAGGTGTGCACCTGGCGAGCTGCCCTTTGAGGGGAATTCGGAGGTAACTGCACAGCAATGTTGCGCATTGCTTGCGAGGGTCACCTGTTGGACCTCAAGGTTGAGGAGCTGCGCATTCAGGCGAGTGCACAGGCAAGTCCCTTTTTCCCGGCTGGCTGACAGTGCGGTGCTGGGACAAGGGCTACACTGTGGTTGAGGCGAGTTGGGGTGGGGGCAAGGGCTGCCCTGCAGTTGAAGGTAGCCCACAAAGCACGTGTAAGGGTGAGAGGGAATCGGCCACACTTTAGTGAAACCTTGCATAAAGTAGAAGCAAAATACTGCGGTTGCTGGAAATCTAGAACAAAAATAAAAATACCTGGAAAAACTCAGCAGGTCTGACAGCATCTGTGGAGAGGAATACAGTTGACGTTTCAAGTCTGTATGACCCTTCATCAGAACAGATGAAGAGTTCTGATGAAGGGTCATACGGACTTGAAACGTCAACTGTATTCCTCTCCGCAGATGCTGTCAGACCTGCTGAGTTTTTCCAAGTATTTTTGTTTTTGTCCTTGTATAAAGTGACCATTCCTCTGCAGCTGAGGCAGTTCAGGTGCAGCCACATTGACATGCTTAGAGTTGGGCTTCTAGCTTATCTGCCCACTCAAGCAATGCAGAGACATGAAATGCCAACAAATGCTCAAGAGCTTTTCACACCTCAGGCACAGACTGCAAACTAATGAGTGTTTTAGTGGAATGCAGAACAATTGGACTACTAGATAATTGTACAATCTCCATGTGAAAGCTGGCCAATGAACAGTCACTGGTGGAGGTGCTCACCATTCAGGTTTGGACCAGTCCCTTTCATGGTTCAAGCTAGCAGTGCAGCCATGCAGTGTGGGTTAGGAGAATGCCTGCACCTGAGCTGAGAGCACAGCATGCAGTCCAATGGGCAAAGCTGCCGCCAATCGGTCAGGTGGGGTGGAGTTGGGTGGGGTTTCAGGCAGCCATGCAATGCACTAAACTCTGGCCGTCCATGTGGTGGCCAGCATTCTCTGGGATGTGTTCAGGGGCATTCAGACTTAACCAGGATAGGTTCTTAGTACACCCAAGCTAACCCACACATCTCTCTCTTCATTCTGCAGGAGAAGTACATCAGGAGCATGGGGCCTGGCAACCTAGCTGTATGTCTCATGGCTTACAGAGAGCGGAGAGAAAGGAGAAGAGAGCGATGGAGGCACCTGGCTGGGCAGAGGGAGGAGCAACAACTTAAGGGAGAAGGGGCAGCTGGGGCTCCCACACACGCTGCTGAAGAGCCACAGCGAGCCGTTGCTGGTCAGTCCCTAGCTAGACCCAGTGTCTATAGACGGCGCTTGTCATTCCTGCAGGTGACCAAGAACCAATGTCACTGAAGACTGCGCATGTCCAGGGAACTTGTTGGTCACATCTGCTACCGGCTGCAGGATTAAGCATCATGGGTACATGGAGGGCATTCACTGCCAGTAGCCATGAAAGTGACTACGGTGCTCAATTTCTACACCAGTGGTTCCTTTCAGGGCTCCACAGGTGACCTCTGTGGGATCTCACAAGCCTCCACCCTCACATGCATCCATGAGGTCATGGATGTCATCTTCGCAAAGGCACACAACTTTGTGCATTTCGCCTGGGATCAGGAAAGCCAAGAAGCAAGAGCGCTGGGATTTGCCCAGATCTCAGGTTTTCCACAGATGCAGGGTGCTATCGACTGCACTCACGTGAAGCTCAGATCTCCTTGGGCAACAAGCGGTCAACTATATCAACCGCAAGGGCTTCCACTCTCTGAATGTTCACCTGGTGTGCGACCACAACAAAAGCATCCCGCAGGTCTGCACGTGGTTCCCAGGGGTGTCCACAATTCCCACATCCTAAATGGGTCTCAGATCCCTGTTGTCTTCCAGGGTCCACAGAGGCTGCAGGTTTGGCTCCTCGGGTACAAGAGCTACCTGCAGAGGACGTGGCTGATGACACCTGTGTGGCGGCCTCAGACTGCAGCAGAGAGAAAGCACAATGCAGCTAATGCTGCAGTTTGTACCTTGGTGGAGCAAACCATCGGAATGTTGAAAATGAGGTTCCAGTCCTGGACTGGTCTGATGTAGCCCTGCAATACAGTCCTCAGAGGGTGTCACACATCATCGTTGCCTGCTGTGCCTTTCATAACCTGGTGCTGCAACAGGGAGAGGAGCTGGCTGAGGAGGAGATCAAGGAGCTGCACGCCTCCTCTGATGAGGAGGATGTTGACGGGAATGAGGGTGAGGAGGTCCTCCAACGCAAGGATTAAGGTGATGAGGTCATCGCACTGGCCGGATGAGGCAGGCATGCTTGGGAGGTCCTTATAGCTGCTAGGTTTGTGGAGGATGCTGACAATATATAGTGAGGAGACACCTTAGATTCTCACATTGCACCTGTGAACATTTGACTCTAGTCTGGCTGATGGCAGCGCACAATACTCTCTGTGATAAGACTCCTGCCATGGAGATGCAGAGGATTCCCATAGTCCCTACGTTCCAGGAGGATGATGACAACGTGCAGTGGGGATGCTCCATAGATCCTCACATAGCTTATGTGAATGTCTGACTCCTGTCTGAGTGAGATCCCTGTGGATGTGTGATGGATTTGTGAGTGTGTGAGTTGAGAGTGATGAGGAGAGTGACCTACCCTGGTGGAGCAGAGGAGATGATTCATTTGCATTTGGCATTAGGTGGTTGTCCTCTTTTGCAGAGCACTAGCACTGACCATCGCTGCCACCACCTCTCAAGCTGGATTGATGATGTTGCTGCCCTTCCTGCGGCCAGAGCGGGGGTAAAGGACATCACGGCAGGCCTCCACAGTGTCCAAAAGGTGTTCCAGGGCCGTGTTACTGAATATGGGGCTGCAATCTTCTTGCCTTTCAGGGACATGTCTTCTGTACAGCAGTCCTGGGCTGGAAGAACTGAGAGGTGTGCATGTGTCTGCACTGTAAATATGGTGCCCAGCGTGAGGAAGGGGCGAGGTGACATTGTGGCGGGCGAATCGGAGGCCATCCACCAGTGAAACAGTGTGTTTCCTGGGAATGCATGATTAATGAGGCGGGATTGGGATGATAGAGCGTGAAAAGCCGCCATTCTGGCTGGTGGATAAAACGTTCTTTTTCCTGCTCGCTACAGCATTAGTGCAAATCTGAGGCGATTTTGCCCATTGTTAAACAGATGCTGGATATTTGCATACCTACGAATGGGTGGGGGTGAGAGGGGCAGATTTTGTCTTTTGGTTTTGCAGTTTCCTTCTAAGGGGTTACATTTTATTTTATCCCTGATTTTGTTAAGTTAGTTTATTTGGTTTTGACCCGAAAGAGTTACAAATGGGGGAGTAGCGGCTGTCATCAGAGAGCCGCTGCTCAGGAATCCGCACTCCACCACTTGCGGTGACTGGCAGAGAAGAGGGCAGTGGCTGCCGGGGTGACCTTAGGATGGTTGTGCTCGACCCCGATGTCATACTGGGACTTGAGGCGGCGCACATGCACAGTGGTCTTCCGTCGGAGCATAACCCTGTTCAGACAGAATTCCATATTGGCCCCAAGACCCAAACCCTTCCTCGGGAGCCGGTGTCCCGCAACCTGAGTTACCTCGCGGAAATGCCCTCTGTGCCCTTTAGCATGGCACAAAGGGGTTTCCTGTATGGGCTGCTGCTGCTGCACACCCTTCACTTCTTTGCCCTCGCCCAGCGCCCGGAGACGCCCTGGCATGCCTTGTTGCCGTCCTACGGTGGAGGTCCCCAGAGAGGGCGCTCTACGGGAGTATCCTCCCACTTTCCATCGGGGACCTGGGATGGAGGGTGTTGCACGCAGCAAGCCCGTACAACTGCAGTGTCAGTTTACAGACTCCCAAGATGCCTGCATCTTTTGCGGCCTTGTGAAGATCATGGACCACGTATATATAGGGTGTTGTAGGCTTCACTCCCTTTTCAGTTATTTGAAAAACCTTTTACTGTTGTTTTGTTTGCACTTCAGTATCATGCTCCTGATTTACAAGCACCCAGTGTGGAGGGGGGTGCGGGGATGGAAGGGGACCTCCTCGTGAACTTGTTCCTGGGCCTGGCCAAGTTGGCCATTAACAAGTCCAGGCAGTGGGCGATCGAGGGGGTCATTGAACCCGACTGTATGCCTCTCTTCCACAGCTACCATGGAGAGGGAGCACGCGGTGTCTGCCGATACCATCGAGGCCTTCCCTGCTCGGTGGGCAGCATGGGTACTGAGTGTTTTATCGGCCCCTTTGATCACATTTTGGTTTAAATTTTGTCTTTTGTTTTTACAGTTACCCTCTAAGGGGCTGCCTTTTAACTTGTCCCTTGATTTGTTAATTTAGTTTATTTGGTTTTGACTCTTAAGAGTTACAAATGGGAGAGTAATGGCTATCATTAGAGTGCCGCTGCTCAGGAATCGGCACTCCACTACTTCAGGTGGCTGGTAGAGGGGGGGCCTGCAGACCAGAATTGGGGACGTGCTGGGTGGTGGGGGAGTGGGCTGGATGATCCCACAGGAACTGGTGCATTGTGTGCCGGTGGACGCTGGTTCATGGTCAATGCCACCCATGATCTTAGGACGGTCGCGCTTGGCCCCAATGTCATATGTAGCCTCGGGGACGGTCAGTGATGCAGTGGACTTCCGTCCGAGTGAACCCCTGCTTGGAAAGAATTCCAATTGGCCCCAAGCCCTGAACCCTCCCTCAGTAGCTGGAGCCCTGCAACCTGAACCACCTCACAGAAATACTCTCCGTGCCTTTTAGCTCAGCATGGAGGGGCTGCCTGTATGGGCTGCTGCTGCACACCTTTCACCTTTTTGCCTTTGCCCGCCGTCCGGGCATGCTTGGCATGCCTTGTTGCCGTCCGGCGGCGGAGTTCCCCAATGGAGAGCTCTCTACACGGGAGTCCTCCCCCTTAGCATCAGGGACCTGGGATGGAGGGTGTTGCACGCAGCAGTCTCATACAACCTTAGGATGTGTCGGTTCATGGACTTCCTTGAAACCTGCGTGTGTTGCAGTCTTGTGGACCATGTGTATATGGAGTGTCATAGGCTGCACTCCCTTTTTAGTTATTTATAAAATCTGTTTCTTAACTTTTGGTTACAATTCAGTCCTACACTCCTGATCTTCTGGCACCCGGTGCAGAGGGGGTTGGGGTGGGAGGAGGACCTCTTTATGATCCTGCTCCTAGGCCTGGCAAAGTTGGCCATCGGCAAGTCAGGCAGTGGGCAATCGAGGTGGTTGTCTGGCCCAACTGTCTGCCCCTCTTCCGTGGCTACGTTCACGGCCGGGTGTCCCTGGAGAGGGAGCACACGGTGTCCATTGGCACAATCGAGGCCTTCCATGCCCGGTGGGCACAGCGGGAGCTAGGGTGCTTTATTGACCCCCTTAATCACATTTTAATTTGAGGTTTGTAAGTTTCCTATAAGATTTAGTCTTTATTTTTGCAGTATTTGTTTAAGGAGCTACTTTTTAATTTGTCTCTTATTTTCCTAATTTAGTTTATCTGGTTTTATCAAAATAGTATAAATGGGGATAGCTGGTACACTGATGGAGTGGAGGAGTGTTGACTCTGTACTACGTCAAGAAGCTCTTTCTGCAAGGATAAATTCTCTGTCTTAGTTTTGACTTCACCAACTGACTTGGATCTGTCGAACAACCTCTACCACCTAGAAGGATAAGGACAGCAGATTCATGGGAACACAACCTCCTGAAAGTTCCCCTCCAAGCCATACACCATCCTGACTTGGAACTATATCGCCGTTCATTCACTCTCAGTGGATCAAACATATGAACTTACGAACATATGAATTTGGAGCAGGAGTAGGCCACTCAGAACTTCGAGTCTGCTCCACCATTCAATACGATCATGGCTGATCTGATTTTAACCTCAACTCCATGTTCCTGCCTACCCCCGATAAACTTTCAACCCCTTGATTATCTAGAACTATATGCCGCTGCCTTAAAAATATTCAAAGATTCTGCCTGTTGAGGATGAGTTCCAAAGACTCACGACCCTCTGAGAGAAAAAAAATTCTCCTCATCTCTTAAATGGGAAAACCCTTATTTTTAAACAGCGACCCCTGGTTCTTGATTCTTCCACAAGAGGAAACATCCTTTTGTTAGAACCATATCTACAAGAACTATATTTTCTTTTAAAATTGGGAAGGACATTGCATTATTTGGACACTTGGGAGCTGACCTAGATTTTTTTTTTAAAGAAGGTCACATGTTCATCTTGGGCTGGAGCAAGAATGCCTTTTCCAAGAAATCACATCACGTCAGCTAAATGCCCAGCATGATAATTGTGGAAGAGAGATAATTGCCTATTTGAACAACAATCAATTTAATTGACGGAAAAAAATAATTTTAAAGGCAGAGGCCTGGTGAATTATTAGAAATCACCCGACAGAGGAGCTTTATGCTTTAAATTTGGTGTTTTGAAATCAGCTGGGAAAGAACTAAGAAGCGGATAAGCTGCCCAGCTTGTGATCTCCTTGCTTTGCTTGAAATCCAGTGTAGTTTTCAGTATCCAGTGAGGAATCGTCATTTCAGGGGAACTTGTCTGTACTTCGAAACCCAAGAGGCTGAGAAGGATTGATCCGGCTCTATTTTCCTCCATGCTGAAGGTCTGTTGGAGAGAACCTCCAGACATCTACTGGGACTAGTGACCTGTCCTTGCATGAGGGAGCAACAGATCGACAGCATCAAAACCCTGTGAACTTCACCCTTTTCTAAAGTTTTTTCTTCAAATGACCATCTCTGCAGAGACCCAATTTGTTTGTCCTTTGTTTGCACTGGGGAATTTTAGAAGGGAGAGATAGTTACTCTTCCAGGTTACAAATTGTGTGTTGATCAGTCCCTGCAACTTATTTTAGAAAAGAAGTTTTGTTTTATAATAAATCAAGCATTTTGAATTTATTGGAAGTGGCCTGGTTAAAGTCTCTTTATTCTGGGCCTAACGGTAGCGAAGGTAAATAATTGGCCATTTTGGTAAGTGAATTAAACATTTACACTAGTAGTACAACCTGTGGAATAGTGGGGCTAAATTAACTGCACAGTCCTCTCATGTGGATAAATGTGAGGTTATCCATTTTGGTAGCAAAAACAGGAAGGCAGATTATTATCTGAATGGCTATAAATTGAGAGAGGGGAATGTACAACGAGACCTTGGTGTCCTTGTACACCAGTCGCTGAAGGTAAGCATGCAGGTGCAGTAGGCGGTAAGGAAGGCAAATGGTATGTTCATAGCCAGAAGATTCAAGTACAGGAACAAGGATGTCTTGTTGCAATTGTACAGGGCCATGGTGAGACCACACCTAGAATATTGTGTGCAGTTTTGGTCTCCTTGTCTGAGGAAGGATGTACTTGCTATAGAGGGAGTGCAGTGAAGGTTTACCAGACTGATTCCTGGGATGACGGGACTGACATATTAGGAGTGATTGAGTCAGTTAGGATTATATTCGCTGGAGTTCAGAAAAATGAGGGGGATCTCATTGAAACCTATAAAATTTTAACAGGACTAGACAGGGTAGATACAGGAAGAATGTTCCCAATGGTGGGGGAGTCCAGATTCAGGGGTCACTGTCTGATGATATGGGGTAGACAATTTAGGACTGAGATGAGGAGAAATTTCTTCACCCAGAGTGTGGTGAGCCTGTGGAATTCGTTACCACAGAAAGTAGTTGAGACCAAAACATTGTATATTTTCAAGAAGGAGTTAGATGTAGCTCTTGGGGCGAAAGGGATCAAAGGGTATGGGGAGAAAGGGGGAGCAGGCTATTGAGTTGGATGGTCAGCCATGATCATAATGAATGGCGGAACAGGCTCGAAGGGCTGAATGGCCTACTCCTGCTCCTAGTTTCTATCCCAGTTGTAATACTTTCCACATCCACCCCGCCAAGTCCCCTCAGGATTTTATATGTTTCCTCTTACTCTTACTCTTCTAAAGTCACCTCTTACTCTTCTAAACTCCAGCAAATACAAACCGAGCCTGTCCAGCCTTTCCCCATAAGACAACCTGCCCATTCCAGGTATTAGTCTAATAAGCCTTCTCTGAACTGCTTCCAATGCATTTACATCCTTCCCTAAATAAGGAGGCCAATACTGTACACAATACTCCAGATGTGGTCTCACGAATGCCTTGTATAACTGAAGCATAACATCCTACTCTTGCATTCAATTGACCTTGCAATAAACAATAACACTCTAATATCTTTCCTAATTACTTGCTGAACCTGCATACTAACCTTTTGCAATCCATGCACCAGGACTCCTAGATCCTCCGCATTTCAGAGCTCTGTAATGTCTCACCATTTAGATCATATGTTTCTTTTTTATTCTTCCTGCCAAAATGGAAAATTTCACATTTTCCCAGATTATATACCATTTGCCAGATCTTTGCCCATCACTTAACTTATCTACATCCTTTTGTAGCCTCCTTATGTCCTCTTCATAACTTACTTCCCGACCTATCTTTGTGTCATCAGCAAATTTAGTAACCATACCTTCATCCATGTTACTTATATAAATTGTAAAGAGTTGAGGCCCCAGCGCTGATCCCTGTGGCATGCCACTCGTTACATCTTGCCAACCAAAAGGTGACCCATTTATGCCTAATCTCTGTTTCCTGTTAGCTAGCCAGTCTTCTATCCATGCCAATAAGTTACACCATGAGCTTTTATTTTCTGCAATAACCTTATCAAATGCCTCCTGAGAATCTAACCACTGGTTCTCCTTTATCCGTAGCACCTGTTACTCCTTCAAAGAACTCCAGGGACAGGATTTTTACCTCGTCGGGCAGGTGGGCGGGCCTGGGAGCGGCCGCGAAACCGACTGCCACCCGTGATTGGGCCCCGACCGCGATTTCACGCTGGCTGGCCAATCAACGGCCAGCCAGCTTGGATCGCGCGCTGAAGCATTCAATGCTGCCTGGGTGTGGGGGGAAGGAGGGTGAGCACGGACGCACAGAGCTGCCTCAGCAAGCTGAAGATTTCTAACAATAAAAATAAAAATTTTAAAATTAAGGTAAAAATATCCCCTCACGTGACAGAGTTAAAAATGAGATTTAAACATTTTTATTTTATTTTATTTTTAATTAACATTCGATATCTCATTCCACTCACGGATGAGGTTTCTTCAAAAATCCAAAGACTGTTTGGCCTTTCTGCCCGCCCGCCAACCTTAAGTGAAAAATTCACTTTAATTAATTTATTATTGGGCTTAACAGCCCTCTTAATTGTTGGCGGGCGTGCTGCCGACTCCTGCGCGTGCCCACCGTCCTAACTATCTCGCGAATGCGTGATGACTTCAGAATGCGTGCCGGGCGTCATTGCGTGCTATTTTATGCTCATGCGTGTCAGGCGCACGCCCACACACCAAGCTGAAAATCCAGCCCAAGAAATTGGTTAAACATGATTTCCCTTTCACAAAACCATGCTCACTCTGCCTGATTACCTTAAATTTATCTAAGTTTCCCGTTTTTAATTATAGTTTCTAACATTTCCCTTATGACAGATGTTAAGATAGCTGGCCTATCATTCTCTGCTTTCTGTCTCCCTCACTTTTTGAATAAAGGAGTTCCCTTTTCTATTTTCCAACCCAATGGAACCTTCCCCGAATCTAGTGAATTTTGGAAAATTAAAACCAACGCATCAATATCTCACTAGTTACTTCTTTTAAGACCCTAGGATGAAACCCATCAGGACCTGGGGACTTGTCAACATGCAATTCCAAAAATTTGCTAAGTACTACTTCCCTGGTGATTGTAATTTTCTTGAGTTCCTCCCTCCCTTCTATTTCCTGATTTACAGCTAATTTGGGATGTTACTTGTGTCCTCAATAGTGAGACTACTCTGCCGTTCAATAAGATCATGGCTGATCTGTTTGTGTTTTGAATTCCATATTCCCATCTACCCCTGATAACCTTTGATTCCCTTTCTTAACAAGAATCTATCTACCTCTGCCTTAAAAATATTCAATGACCCAAAGTTCTAAAGTCTCACAACCCTCTGAAAGAAATGATTTCTCCTTATCGCTGTCCTAAAAGGGCAATCCCTAAGAGGACCAATGCTCACTTTGTTAACTTTTCTTTTTAAATATCTGTAGAAGCTCTTACTATCTGTCTTTATACTTCTAGCTAGCTTTCTCTCGTACTTGAATTTTTCCCTTCTTATTAATGTTTTAGTCATTTTTTTGCTTTTATAAAATCTTCTGGCCTGCCACACATCTTTACACAATTATAAGATTTTTCTTTAAGTTTGATACTATCTTTAACATTTTTAGTTAACCACGATTGGTTGGTCCTTCTCTTGGAATTTTCCTTTCTTGTTGTCATGTATTTATTCTGAGTTTTCTGAAAAATCCCCTTAAATGTCCACCACTGCATTTCTATTGACCATCCCTTAATCTAAATTTCCAGTTCACTTTTGCTAGCTCTGGCCCTCATAATTGCCATTATTAAGTTTAAAATATTAGTCTTAGACTCACACTTCTCTCCCTCAAACTGAATGTAAAATTCAATTATGTTAGGGTAACTAATACCTAGGGGTGCCTTCACTATGAGGTCATTAATTAATCCTATCTTGGTGCTCAGTGTCAGGTCTAGTGTAGCCTGCTCTCTGGTTGGTGCCAGGACATGCTGTTCTAAGAAACTGTCCCAAAAGCATTCTATGAATGCCTCATCTAGGCTACCTTTGCCCATTTGATTTATCCAGCCTATATGTAGATTAAAATCCCCCATGATAATCATCATACCCTTCTGACAAGCTCTCATTATTTCTTCTTTGATACCCGTGTTACCATGTGGTTACTGTTAAGTGGTCTGTACACCACTCCCACAAGTAACTTCTTGTCTTTATCATTCCTCATCTCTACCCAAAACACTTCTATATCCTGGTTTCCTGAATTTAGAATATTCTCTCTATTGTACTGATCTCATCTTTACTTATCTCAGCCACCTGTCAACCTTTTCCTGGCTCCCTGTCCTTCCTAAATGTCACATACACTTCAAATTCAGATTGCAATCTATGTCATCCTGAAGCCATGTCTCTGTAATAGATATTAGATTGTATTTGTTAATCTCAATTTGCACTATCAGTTCATCTGTTTTATTTCAATTGCTATGTGCATTCAGATACGGAGCCTTAAATTCTGTCCTTTTATTATTTTTATAATCACTAGGTTATTCTTATTTATTCTTAGATTTGTACTCTCTGTCCCTTCCTGTCATGGTCAGTTCATTATTTCTCACATTAATACCTTCCCCTCTTGCCTTGTCTCTATTTTTTGATTTACCACATCTTCCCAAATTTTATCCTTCGCCCCCACTATTTAGGTAATAATTTAGAGATAATCAAACTTGCAGACCTCGCTTTCATCAACACAGGTTGCGAGCACCTCAAACCTGTTTGACAATTGCAAAGTCTGAGACTCCTTCACTACTGTCTATTTGATCCCTTTACCTACCTCAGTCATGGTCACATCCTCCTGTCCCTCACTGCTGACCAAAACAGATGACCATATTCTAAGAGGTGTGACCATCTTCTGGAACAAGGTGTCAAGGTATTTCTGCCCCTCCCTTGTGTTGCGCAGTGTCTGCAGTTTGGTTTCCTGATCAATATTCCTGATCCAGAATTCCTCTAGAAGCTTAAATTTCTGCAGATGTGTTTGTCCTGGATTGCCTTGGCAATCAGGAGAACCCACATTCCACAGCTGCAACATAACACCTGTTCTGCTATTGTTACATTTGTTATTTAGTTAATTTAATTTAATTCTTGTCTTAATTAACTTAAAACAATTCCTACATATTTTAGAATTTACTGTGCTTATTAAATGCTAGCACCACCTACAATTAAAAGTTATACTTTACTTAATTATACAAATATGTGTTTAGATATTTATTTGAATTATATTATTTTATTTTTTACATTATTTTATTTTAAAGTTTTAGCTACTTTATTTATAGACCTACCTTAACCCTGGTGCCCTGAGCTAGCTATTAATACACTGTCCCTTACACCAACCACTTACCGGTCAATCAACTTACTAGTTTCCTGCGATGTCACAGTTGTTTTTTTTCACTCAGGCCAGAATTTTCCCTGAATTGCACTAAGTGCAATGGTGGGCATGAAAAAAGATATTTTTCCTGCCAACTGCGCAGGTGGGTTTTTTCACCATATCATCTGCTTCCCACCTCATTAATTATGCAGTCACAGGAAGCACTCCTTATCGCTGGCAGGCAAACTCTGAATCGCCTACCATGCTGTTCCCTCACCGTTTCCTCACTCAAGGCACCATATCTAAACTTAAGCTGCGCACACAGTTCTCAATGCTTGCAGCTCCGGACTGCTCAAGATGGCCCCGAAAGCCAAGAAGAGTTCAGTTTCCCGGCCCTAGAATGAAATTTAGAAGCTTACCGTGATGTCCTCTACCCCTGCTCTGGTCGTAGGAGGTTCAGCACTCTTACCACCCTGGCCTTGGACGTGGTGGCAATGGTCATCAGTGAGCATCCTGTGCAGAAAGAGGATGAATGTTCTCATCCGTGCCCCCAGGGTAAGGCAGCCATCTCATTACTCTAAACTCACACACTCAGTAAAGCAACGGATGGGGTCATCAACAGGTGTATCAAACGGCATTTGTTAGCAATTGCCTGCTCACTGATGCTCAGCTTGGGTTCCACCAGGGCCACTCTGCTCCTGATGTCATTACAGCTTTGGTTCAAGCATGGACCAAAAGGTGGGCGTCATAGCGGATGGGAGCAGTAAATATTCAGAGATTGCAAAAATCAGTTTCATGTCGTTGTAAAGCCAGCCATCTCAGCTCCAGGACACCACTGCAGGAGTTCACAGGGTAGCGTCCTCAGTTCAACCATCTTCAGCTGCTTTATCCCTCCATCCTAAGGTCAGAAGTGGGGCTGTTCATTGATGATTGCACAATGTTCAAAAACCCATGTCCAAATGCAGCAAAGCCTGGACAAGTGACAAATAACATTCACATCACACAAGTGCCAGGCAATGACCATCTCCAACAAGAGAGAATCTAACTATCGCCCCTTAACATTCAATGGCATTACCATGGCTGAATCCCCACTTTCAACATCCTAGGTGTTACCACCGACCAGAAACTGAACTGGACTAGCCACATAAATACTGTGGCTATAAAGCAGGTCAGAGGCTAGGAATCCTGTGGCGAGTAACCCACCCCCTGACTTCCCAATGTCTGTCCATCATCTACAAGATACAAGCCAGGAATGTGATGGAATACTCTCCACTTGCCTGGTTGAGTGTAGCTCCAAAAACACTCAAGAAGCTTGACACCGTCCAGGACAAAGCAGTCCGTTTGATTGGCACCACATCCACAAATATTCACTCCCTCCCCTGTCAATGCACAGTAGCAGCAGTGTGTACCATCTACAACATGCACCGCAGGAACTCACCAAGCCCCCTTAGTCAGCACCTTCCAAACTCACGGCCACTACCATCTAGAAGAACAAGGACAGCAGATAGATGGGAACACCACTACCTGCAAGTTCTCCTCTAAGCCACTCACCATCCTGACTTGAAAATATATCGCCGTTCCTTCACTGCCACTGGTTCATAATCCTGGAACTCCCTTCCTAACAGCGCTGTGGGTGTACTGACATCACATAGACTGCAGTGGTCAAGAAGACAGCTCACCACCACCTTCTCAAGGGCAATTAGGGACGGGTAATAAATGCTGGGCTAGACAGCGATGCTCACATCCCGTGAATGAATAAAAAAAAGCTCACAAGGCCAACACACATTCACTGGCATCTCACTCACTGCCAGCTCAAGGGCCATCACCACTCACTCTCTCACAGACATCCTCACATGTCCATCTGGCCTCATCTCCTCTGAAGACTGCCTCCTCAGCCCTCAACATCTTGAGGCCACTTGCACAGATCAACACGTGCCTTCACTCCCACCCTGGGTTACCCCCCTTCCCCAAACAAGCCCTAGCCCTGCAGCCATTGAAAAGCCACTCCTGCCTTACTGCTGGTCTGGTAGGTAGGCTGCCCATCAGCTCCCATAAAAGCAGTGTGATGCTTCCTGCGAAGCCTGGCACTTATGACCACAAGTGCTACCCAAAGTTAGGTGGGAAAATGAACCTCAAAGTCTCCAGCGAAGTGCAGGTCTCAAAGTGCACGTCACTTATGTACAGTTGTGAAACACGCCAGTGCGATAGCTCATGATCCAGCGAGGGGGAATGATTCCGGTGAGCAGGGCTTATAATGAGGTGCTGAAGTATTGAAATGAGGTTCCTGACGAGTGTCTAGGGTGCGGTGGTGGTGTGTGTGTCAGCTTCACCTCTGACTTCTGAGCGGTTCGAATCGCTCCCACTCCCTGGGTTCTAGACCTTGGACTTATTTGGGAGTTGTGACAAAGTGCAGCAGACAACTGGTTTTGGTGCAAGAAAAAAAACTGAGTTTATTGAAGTCACAAATGAACTTATAACATTAGGATTACACTGAGATTATACAGACTTACAAAGTACACTTAGTTAAGAATGGGGAACACACGGCATAACGAGGGAAAATCACACTACTTGTTACCCTTGTCCCACCCCCAAAACCTAACTAAATTGAACTAGGAGAGGTCAGGGATCATGCTCACCAACCCAGGGTTCCTTGACAGTTCGAAATCCAGCCAGGTAAGCCGGTTGCAGTTTTGGGGTACGCTCTTTGTGTCCTCTGGGGCCTGCCGTCCCTACATGGTCCTGGTCTGTGGAAACTGCGGAGGATCTTCAGTTGGGTGGAGGGCACGGTTGTGGCTGGTCGATCTTCGTGGACGGCTGCGGTTGCGGCCTTGTTGTCTCGGGTTGAGCCTGCCACCCCTTGCCCCTCGCCGTGCTGTTGCCTGGCGGGCCTGCAAACCTCCAGATCTCCTTCCTCCGCTTGGCTCAGCTCCCTGTTTAAACTCCGCTTCAACCATTTCCAACTGCCCACTGCCCTGCTAGCTGGTTGCTCTCTCTCTCCTTCGTAACTGACTGGGCCAGTTATACTGTCTTTCGAATTTCTTATCGGAATCCAAATCAAGGTTAGTTCTTTGTTTGATTTTGGTCGGCTTCCCCCGGTGATTGTTGTCCCATTGTTTTTAATGGGCTCGCATGATGTTTATCATTGTCTTCCTGCCCCCGTAACTAGTCTTGAACTGAAAGCCATTGTATGTGTGGAGTATTGATGGGTTCGCATAATTGCATTGATTGTGGATGCAAAATTTTGATGGGCTTTAGTTTTGTGTTGATTGTTTTAAAGGGAAGAATGCGTATTCTGTCTTCTCTCATTGTCTGGTTTCAGGGAAAAAAAAACACACTGCACTCAACAAGCCCGGGCATGTCCAGTTCCAGGCCTTCATAGGCCTAGCCTCCTGTCTGCAGGGTTTTATACTTAACTCAGCAGTTTAAAAGTCTAAAAGTCATATCCTTGTTGATGATATGAAAAATGTGGGAATTTTGAGAACCCTTCAAGCGGCAGTGGCGAGTCGAGGAGCAGATGATCACAAACTGGTTTTATGACGAATGAAACCAAGTTCTGCAATCTCCCGATATTTACTGCTCCTACCTGCTATGACGCCCACCACAAATGGAAGGGGAAAGCCCCAGCTTCAGTTTCTTCAGCATTAGAAATGGTTTTCAATCTCCCGCTGCAGTCTCCCCTCTCTCTGTTCTCAGGCTCCCACTGCTCTCCCCTCTGTCTGTTCTCAGGCTCCCACTGCTCTCCCCTCTGTCTGTTCTCAGGCTCCCACTGCTCTCCCCTCTCTCTGTTCTCAGGCTCCCACTGCTCTCCCCTCTCTCTATTCTCAGGCTCCTGCTGCTCTTTCCTCTCTCTGTTCTCAGGCTCCTGCTGCTCTTTCCTCTCTCTGTTCTCAGGCTCCTGCTGCTCTCCCCTCTCTCTGTTCTCAGGCTCCTGCTGCTCTCCCCTCTCTCTATTCTCAGGCTCCCGCTGCTCTCTCCTCTCACGCTGTTCTCAGGCTCCTGCTGCTCTCTCCTCCCTCTCTGTTCTCAGGCTCCCGCTGCTCTCTCCTCTCGCGCTGTTCTCAGGCTCCTGCTGCTCTCTGCTCTCACGCTGTTCTCAGGCTCCCGCTGCTCTATCCTCTCTCTGTTCTCAGGCTCCCGCTGCTCTCCCCTCTCTCTGTTCTCAGGCTCCTGCTGCTCTCCCCTCTCACGCTGTTCTCAGGCTCCCGCTGCTCTCACCTCTCACGCTGCTCTCAGGCTCCCGCTGCTCTCCCCTCTCTCTGTTCTCAGGCTCCTGCTGCTCTCTCCCCTCTCTCTGTTCTCAGGCTCCCACTGCTCTCCCCTCTCTCTGCTCTCAGGCTCCTGCTGCTCTCTCCTCTCACGCTGTTCTCAGGCTCCTGCTGCTCTTGCCTCTCTCTATTCTCAGGCTCCTGCTGCTCTCCCCTCTCTCTGTTCTCAGGCTCCTGCTGCTCTCTCCCCTCTCTCTGTTCTCAGGCTCCCACTGCTCTCCCCTCTCTCTGTTCTCAGGCTCCCGCTGCTCTCTCCTCTCACGCTGTTCTCAGGCTCCTGCTGCTCTCTCCTCTCGCGCTGTTCTCAGGCTCCCGCTGCTCTCTCCTCTCACGCTGTTCTCAGGCTCCCGCTGCTCTCTCCTCTCACGCTGTTCTCAGGCTCCCGTTGCTCTCTCCTCTCGCGCTGTTCTCAGGCTCCTGCTGCTCTCTCCTCTCACGCTGTTCTCAGGCTCCTGCTGCTCTTGCCTCTCTCTATTCTCAGGCTCCTGCTGCTCTTGCCTCTCTCTGCTCTCAGGCTCCTGCTGCTCTCTCCTCTCACGCTGTTCTCAGGCTCCCGTTGCTCTCTCCTCTCGCGCTGTTCTCAGGCTCCTGCTGCTCTCTCCTCTCATGCTGTCCTCAGGCTCCCGCTGCAGTCTCCTCTCACGCTGTTCTCAGGCTCCCGCTGCTCTCTCTTCTCTCTGTTCTCAGGCTCCCACTGCTCTCTCCTCTCACGCTGTTCTCAGGCTCCCGCTGCTCTCCCCTCTCTCTGTTCTCAGGCTCCTGCTGCTCTCTCCTCTCTCTGTTCTCAGGCTCCCGCTGCTCTCTCCTCTCACGCTGTTCTCCGGCTCCTGCTACTCTCGCCTCTCTCTCTGTTCTCAGGCTCCTGCTGCTTTCTCCTCTCGCGCTGTTCTCAGGCTCCTGCTGCTCTCCTCTCACGCTGTTCTCAGGCTCCTGCTGCTCTCTCCTCTCACGCTGTTCTCAGGCTCCTGCTGCTCTCTCCTCTCGCGCTGTTCTCAGGCTCCCGCTGCTCTCTCCTCTCTCTGTTCTCAGACTACCGCTGCTCTCTCCTCTCGCGCTGTTCTCAGGCTCCTGCTGATCTCTCCTCTCATGCTGTTCTCAGACTCCTGCTGTTCTCTCCTCTAAAATCCTTCAACTACTTCCTAACAGTGGTGTGGGTGTACCTACATTTCCATGGACTGCAACGTTTGAAGAAGATGGCTCACAACCACCTTCTCGAGGGCAATTATGGATGGCCAAAAAATGCTGGTCTTGCCAGTGGCAACCACATCCCATGAAAGAATAATATATTTTTTAAAAATTCTAGTTCTATATAAGATGAGGTCCATCAAAAAGTAGTGATCAGTTGATGCCTAGCTTTACTTCAAACACTAACAGATTGTAGGAGGTAGGTGGGTGAGACAGTCCTGCGATCCTGGAAAATTAGTTAAGCTAGAAACCTTTGCAGTCCCTCTTTTTTCAACACAACGGTGATTTAACACATAGGAAGAACATGTAGGATAGAGTAATTGAAGCTTAGAAGGATAACACACAATGTTACAGGCTATCAGGTTATTCTTGCATGATGAACTGCATAAAATTCACTGTCCTGTATATACCATCATATTTGAAGCATTAACTAGGTATGTTGGTCTCTTATATTAACCAACCTTGGAGTTAAAAAACTTGCTAATACCTCAGAGTATATTGTTTTCACAATACATCAATCAAAATTGTTCATTTTTTTTATCTATCCTTATTATATCACAAACTCAAAAGAGCTGTGCATCAGCATATTGCAAGAAAATAAATTAATTATGGATGTTGAAAGGTTTTTGATCCTTGTCTTTGAGAATGTTGGGATACATTTAAGCTAATGGAACTGTGTTTTTCAAAAGATGTAATCATTCCACCAAGCAGAAAGGATCCAAACTAATTGAAAATCCTGGAGAAAACTAGTATTGAGAATGGACATGTGTGTCTCCAGTTGGTATCTGAATAATCTTGTGGATAACAAAAACTGCTATACTACCTGGTCACAAACAGTAAGCAATCACAAACTTAAAGCACAACTGTCATGAAGCTATATAATAATATTAGAAAATATTTTTCTTTTAAAATAGAAGTATAGTCTGTGGGTGTGTCTTAATTCGACTCAAGCCAGCTAACCTGGGTGCTTGGATGTGTACTTGTTTTGAGATATAAGAGAGGTAGAGTGCAGTTGTATTTTTTAAATAGAGCATTCAAGAAGTGGGGTGAAATCTGGCACCTAGCTAGTAGAGACCAAGCAATATGTTTATATTACTAATAAAATTGGTACTACAAAAGAGTTTTTATTGTTAGAAGAGGTGGAGTTCAAAGAGGCTGGTGATACAATGAGAATTCACATTCAATGAGATGTGCTGTATATAACCGATAGCAGTTTTTGTGTGTGCAGGCAGAGGCAATGTAAGATCAAAGTAACTGTTAGCCTACAACTGTCTCCACAGGAACCAAAGTGAGAGGAACCTCATTTTGAATGCGTAAGGTGAAAATGCTTTGCCTGGTGTTTGTTTAAGTCTATGGGTGATATTGCCATAATGGAGATTAATTTGGGAATTTGTTAAAAGTTATGAAAGTAATAATTTGTAGCCATGTGCATATATTTAAGTGTGTAAATTAATAGAATGTTTCATTTAGTTTAATGTAAAACCTCTCGAGAACTAATGGTCTGATTCCTGAATTTAGAGCTGCATTTCAAACATACAAAAGTAAAAATGTAAGTTATGACAGCTGTTTAAAGTTTCCCTCAGGGATTTTTAAATAACTCAGCTTTAACAACTGCTGGGTCAAAACAACAACATTCTCGTCAAACATTTCCTTCAGTATAACACAATTCAGTATAATATCAATGTATTATAACACGCAATGCAAAAAGGAAAATAACTAGGATACATTTCAATAAACAAAGCAAAAGCAATTTTTGCCACATAGCACAATTGAATTGATCATGGACAGCACAATATCAAATTTGTACTGTGTGAATCTGTGATGTGCTGTTGTGAGACATTGGTGAGAGTTGAATTGCTGCTTCACTCCACAGAATGTAGACCTAATATTATCATCTAACAAGTGAAAATGTTGATTAATATTCCTTCACTGTCGCTGGGTCAAAATCCTGGACTCCCTCCCTAACAGCACTGTGACTGTGCCTCCACCACAGGGACTGCAGCACTTTGAGAAGGCAGCTCAACACCACCTTCTCAAGGGCAATTAGGAATGAGCAATAAATGCTGGTCTAGCCAGCAATGCCCACAACCTGTAAATGAATTTTTAAAAATTCAGTCAAAAAGATTACTGCATATTACCAAGGTGAGCATCGACAGCCCCGCACCCCCACCCAGCCATCCCCCTACCGATTTGCTGTGATGCAGTGACCCTCCATGAAGCTCAGTGAATCGAGGAAAATAAAATCTTTCCCATCCACCAGGACCTCACCAATGTCCCTCACCTCCACTTGAAGTCACGTAAGCCCTTTTGGACCCATGCAGACAATGTCAGGCAATGTGATTTGAACCCTGAAGAAGCCTGAAAAAATGAATGACCCTCACAAGAAGTCACAAACACCTCATGAAAGACCCAACACAGAAGGTCCCTGGTTTCAACCTCCCACAAAGCTCATGGGCATCCCTAAACCACATCCGCACAAACCAGGACAGATGCGGATACGCACAAATGGAAAGTTTAAAACTCTGCTGTGTGCAGCCCAGAACAAACCATGGAACACCTAACAACTCAATGCCCGGCTCATAAGTACAAAGAAGGTATTACAGCGATATGCACTGCCGCTCCTGACATACTATCCTAGCTAGACCACCTTGATGTAAAATTATAGCTGTAACTCTATACCCAGCCATACAAAAGAAGAAGAATCAAAGTGTGCCAGGCCAAATGAAACGGAAACATAAAATCAGGTGATGCTAGTCAGACCGGACATTGGTGTTATCCAATGCATTCCAATGCACACAGAATCCTGTACTACACGCCCCATATTGTGCTGACTTTGAGTAATTGAATCTCTAATGCAACCCTCCCTTTATTTGACCTGCACAAAACTTGTGACCAATGAAGCTCGCCTGCTAAAATGGTCAACTTTTAATATATTTCATTTCTTAGGCCAAAAATCAAGATTAATAATAATACTTTTTATTTAACATGATTGCAGCACCAATCTCTTTTTATAGAATACAGGAAGAAAATTGTTCTTTTCTCAACCATGACACAGTTAAAAAAAGTTCATTTTAACCCTAGAGATAAATATTGAATTCAACAACTTTAGATCTTGAACTCCTTCCCCCATCCCCACCCCCTTTCCGTTTCTTCCCCCTCCCTTTTGTTTTTTCCAATAATTTATATAGATTTTTCTTTTCCCACCTATTTCCATTATTTTTAAATCTGTAATGCCCTGTCAGTCTTTCCACCCCACCCCCACTAGAGCTATACCTTGAGTGTCCTGCCATCCATTCTTAATTAGCACATTCTCTTAGATAATATCACCACCTTTAACACCTCTTTGTTCCTTTGTCTGTGACATCTTTTGATTATCTGCTCCTTTCACTGCTTGCTTGTCCCTACTACCACCCACCCCCCTCCCCCCACCCCCCCTCCCACAACTTCTCTCCCCCCACCTTAAACCAGCTTATATTTCACCCCTCTCCTAACTTTACTCAGTTCTGCTGAAGGGTCATGAGGACTCGAAACATCAACTCTTTTCTTCTCTGCCGATGCTGCCAGACCTGCTGAGTTTTTCCAGGTAATTCTGTTTTTGGTTTTTCATTTTAACCCTAATTATTTGGGGAGTTGGACAGGAAAAATCTAAAAGACTGAAAATTTAACCCCTCTTCTTTTTAAGTTAGCTGAGATGCCCACTAGGCACAAAGAGGGTCCTAATGAATACTTGAAAATTGGGGTCCAATAAACTTGAATTGCACGTCTTCATATACACTTGTTAATTGATGCTCGCTATCAATAATGGAGAGACCGACATAAGAACAAACTGTGATTGTATATTGCAACAGAAGGCAGAGCTCTAAATCCTTGCATGCTCCCACAACCACCTCCAACTCTAGACTTAGTTAACCAGTAGTCCACGCTGTACAGTGGTTGGTCAGTACTGTCACATGGTTAGTCCACTTGCATTCTCTTAACGGTACATGGTACTTCACCTTACCACATCCCTCTTCTTTACTTAAAAAATACAGTTGACAAACTTAATAACATCTGAACTATTTACATTAATAACTATTTACAAATCAAGTCTCTCAGGGGGCTATCTCAGACATGTTGAGTGTCGCAGTTCAACAACCTCGGCTGGTTTTTCCGAGCCCTCCCTTTCAGTGGACAGCTGTCCATTAGGTTCCTCAGTAGATGATTTCCGGGTGAGGTTACGTTCACTCCTGCTGCCCCTCCCCTTCAAGCTGAAACAGATAAAGGGCAACAAGCACAAAGCAACAGAGAGAGAGAAGAAAATTGTTTTTCTTTTCGAAGATTGTCAATAATCCCTCTTTTTCTTCCTGTGTGTCCTTTTCTTGGTAGTGCTGATCCGTACCTCAGCCTTCTCATTAATTTTGCTGTTGGCTGGATTAGGCTCAGGTATGAGTGAGTGAGCTCAATAGTTGGGTTTTCCAACAGCTCTTCTGAGAACTGAGGGCCTTCTAGTTTTAAAACTTCAGGGCTTTTACATGGCTGCTGCTTCAGTTCTTTCAATTCTCTCCTCTTCTCATTAATAGTTTCCTGGAGAATCTCATATCGTTGCCCCTTCTCAGTTAATCCATTCCTTAACTTGGCCAAAGACAGGTTTAACTCTTCCTTTTCTTCTTCATATCTTTTCAGTGGCACAAATTGGGAGCTGATTGAATTTTGTAGCAGTCAGAAGTCCTTTAACAGGTTTTCCTTTCCTTTGCGAAGGATTCTGACTTCATCTTGAACTCTGTCCCAGTGCAGCACTTCTACGGGCTTCTCCCGTTGGGTCTTCGCACACTCATTTTTTTTCTACAGTAACGCTTCAGGTTTCAAAGTGGGAACTTAGCGGGCCCTCAAGGTTTATCTCTCCCAAACAGTCCCTTCCGAGGAGACTCGGTCCCCTGCCTGACATTACAAATAGGGGAAATTTTGTAGACTGTTCCTCATAATGCACGGTGACATATCCTTTTCGGTCTTATTTCTTCACCCGTGTATGTTCTCAGTTTAGTGTCTGAAATCTTCAATCTTAAAGGATGGGTTCCTTTATTCAAGTATCTGAATGTATGTTCTCCAATGATGCTCCAGTATCAACTTCCATCTTAATGGGTTGTCCATTCATTATAATGACTACTTGGATTGGCTCAGTTCTACCCACTTTCAGGTTATATAATGAATGGATGTCTGATTCTATTTCATGAGATATATTTCATCATTTCTCCCTTTGTCTTTAAAATGCTGTCTCAGCCTATCTCTGCAGTGCCACGTTGTGTGACCATAGCCGTGGCAGAAAAAGCATTTGGCTTGTTTGAATTGTCAATCATCTACTGAATGCCTGAATGCATTTCTGTCATTCATTTTGTGTGTTTTCACTGTAGTACTGCTTTTTCTTACTGATCTGTACATAGGGGGTGCTTCCTGCCTTTCTGTGGGGTCTGATGTTTTCGTGCCTTTTGTTGCCGGTCCGTCCTGTCCTACCAGATGGACAGCGCCGTTTTGCATATCTCTTATAGCTTCCGAATTTCTAACAGCACTCTCTGTGGCTGTGGCCTTATTGAAGTCTAGATTAGCTTCGGCTAGCAAACACCTTTGAATAGTATCATCTTCAATCCCGCATAACAGTCAGTCTCTCAACATATCACCAATGGACATTCCGAATTTTCAATGTTCAATTTATGCCTATTGTCCCTTCTGGAAACCTATTCCGTGAATTTTGGACTTGAAGCGCTGCATAGTAACTGAGGGCTTTGGTCTCAGGTGGTTTTGTACAATTTTTACTAATTTGTCGAAAGTCTTCGAGTCGGGAGTGTTAGGTGATGTGAGGCTGTGGATCAGCCTGTATGTTTTGCTCATGCGTGTGGACTAAAGAATCCGCCTCTTCTTTTCCTCCCCCATGATGTTGTTAGCAGTAAAAAAGCGCACTGAGTGTTCGACATATTGAGGCCAGTCATCTGAAATGGAGTCGAATGGATCGACGTGCTCGATCCGCGGCATCGTGAATGACTGCAAGGGGACTGCGCTTCCAATGGCTCCCCAGATAATGATTAATTCAGGTGTTTGGGTTACCGCAGCTTTCTTGACTGCTGTCGATCGATTTGTCTTTTGCCTTCCACCGAGTTACCCTCTCTTGGGGGGTCTCTTAAAATTTTCTGTCCATAGCCATTTTTCTTGCATGTACCTCTTTAAATGTATTACCACTTTAAGAGCAGTCACCATTTGTTTTGAACTCCGCCTGGGCAGCTGTCATCTTTTCTGTGCTGGGTTTCGTGTTCTTTTTGAGTTTTGATGAGATCCCCATGATCGCGTTTCTGCAGGGTTTTCCTCACAGTTAAAACTGCAGCACAGCTATCTGCTCTAATTGCTGTCTGTTTGACGACGTAAGTACAGATTCCCTTTGTAATGTTTTACTTACCCGTCTTGTGGCTTCTCACTCAGGGGTCTTGTAATTTTGCTATTTTTTATCCTCGTCACCAGTTTTATGTCTTGAGTCTGAGTTCACTCGTTGAGTAAACTCGGATTGCACGCCTACATATACACTTGTTAGTTGATGCTCGCTATCAATAATGGAGCAAGACTGACATAAGAACAAACTTTGATTGTTTATTGCAACAGAAGGCAGAGTGCTAAATCTTTGCATGCTCCCACAACCACCTCCAGCTCTAGACTTAGTTAACCAGTAGCCCACGCTGTACAGTGGTTGGTCAGTACTGTCTCATGGTTAGTCCACTTGCATTCTCTTAAAGGTACATGGTACCCCACTTTACCACAAGCTAAGAGTCAGTTACTTGTAGTGAGCAGTGCATCAGGCAGTCTGCTGCAACAGAATATTCTACTTACTGCACCGGAATGGTCAACCTTTGCCAGTGGTTTTAAAGATCACCAACAGCCCTTAATGTCTTTAATATAGGCTTCTTGCAGTCTGCTACAGTGGACAGGTGAAGCAACTTCCAGTCATGAAATGGTTTTAATGATAGGCTAAGCTTGTTGTCGTCTATGTATCAGAAATTAGTGTTTCAGGTAGTCAAGTATTTGCATGTTTATTAAGGGCTACTTGAACTTGCACACTCATAAACAACACACACCAAGTCTTCACTGTAGATTATACAATACAATGGTGGAGCTCAACTTTTTAAGCCTCTTCCTTCTGCTTTTTCTTCTAACCTCATGTTACTAGTCTACTTCAAGCAGTCTTTATGTAGTTTACATCAGCTCTCACTACCTTTACAAAGTAGTTCTAGGCTCTCTACCGACCATCTTTCTTTCTGTTACTCATGGTATGAAGACAGGCACACTGGTGTTTAGATTATCAAAACATGAAATGTATTTAATATGGCTAAATTACAGATAACTTAGTATCTAAGCATATATAAATATATGAGAAAATTCAGAGTTAAATTGAAGAAAAGTATTATTTAGCCTTGAGACCAAGTTGTTCTGCAGTCTTTTTACATTAGGTCTTCATATAAGATAAATTCTTTACCAACAAAATAGATTTTACATTCATTACTGATCCCCTAAAATTTAGGAGGTAGTGAGTGTGTGACAGTGCATCCTCAAGGAAGATTATCCTCCTCTGAGGCATTTTCTTCTACTGTGTCAAGGTGCTGAGAAGGACCTGGAGGAAAGAGAGAAGGGACAAGAGTTATGATATTACTGAGAGGCTGGAAAAGACTTCAGGTGGTAGCTTCAAGTTGTGGGGTTTGTTGAATATTTGATGAGGTGAATGCTAGAGAGAGGATTTCCCAGAGGGATCAAAGGCAAAATCTATCTGGCTAGTGCTAAGGAACAAAAAAGGTGCAATTACATTGCTCAGTGTAGTCTACAGACCATCAACTAGTGTGGAAGATGTAGAGGAATAATTGTATAAGGAAATTACACAGAAGTGCAAGAATTATAGGGCTGGAATTTAGAACCCCCACTCCATCAAACTCCAGACCCATCTCCAGCCCAAACACCCCACCCTGCCAGGAAGTATGTTTTCAGCAGGAGGGAAGTAAAATATGACAGGAGGGCAGCCTTCCCACTACTAACCCTTTCCTGATAGCCCGCTTTCCCTTAGGCCTATAGACGGCCTTAACTGTCCAAATAAGTGGCAATTAAAGGCCTCAATCTGCCTCCACTGCCACAATATGCTGGGCAGTGGGAGCCTGTTGAGAGTGAGGAGGCTGTTTTTTCACCAAAGTTGATTCCCCCACCCCACTTGCCCTCCTCCTTAGGATGCCAATCCCTCCCTGCTTAAGAAACCCTGGACTCACTTTGTCTGGTATCCATGATACTTCTTCATGGGCTTCCTTGCAGTCTCTTCTAGCACTGCTGGAATGGTCAATCTGACTGGCCAGCAACTCTCGCAGGTGGGTTTTCCTTCCAATGAGGGGCACAGTTGTGAGGCAGAGGGGAATTGAAAAAGCATATGAGAGGAACAAAGATAGAGTATTTAAAGAGACTGGCAGCTCACGTAAAAAAGGGAATCCAAAAGTCATCTTTGGTAATATAAGTAGTAAAAGGGTGGTAAATGGAGGATGTGGCTGCTTAGGGACCAAAAAGGAGACTTACATATGGAGGCAGGGAGCATGGCTGTGATATTAAATAAAGTACTTTGCTCCTGTCTTTATCAAGGAGGAAGATGCTGCCCAGCTCATGGTGAAAGAAGAGATACTTGATACTCAGATACCTGAAGGGTTTAAAACTGATAAGGAGGATATATTGAATAGACAGTCTGTACTTAGAGTTGATAAGACATCAGGATAGAATGTGATGCATCCAAGGACACTGAGGGAAGTGAGAATAGAAATTGCAGTGGTACTGGCCATTATCTCTCAATCCGACTTCTATACAGGGTGGTGCCAGAGGACTGGAGAATGGCAAATGTTTCACCCTTGTTCAATAATCAGCAAATACAGGCCATCAGTTGGTGGGGAAGCTTCTAAAAATGGTAACTCAGGACAAAATTAATAGTTATTTGGTCAATTGTGGGTTAATTAAGGAAAGCCAGCACATATCTGTTAAGGGCAAATCATGTTTAACTACCGTGCTTGAGTTTATTGATGAGGTATCAGATAGGGTTGATGTGGGTAATTCAGTTGATGTTGTGTACATGGGCTTCTAAAAAGCATTTAATAAAGTGCAGTACAACAGGCTTGTGAGGAAAGTGATAGCTCTTGGAATAAAAGACCAGTAGCAACATAAATACAAAATTGGCTGTGTGACAGGAAACAGAGAGTAGTGGGTAATGATTTGTTTTCCTACTAGAGGAAGGTATATAATGGAGTTCCCTAGAGATCATTAGGACCCCTGCTCTTCCTGGCATATATTAATCACCTAGATCTTGGTGTACAGGGCACAATTTCAAAATTTGCGGACAATATTAAAATTTGAAGTATTGTGAACCATTAAGAGGATAGTATAGAACTTCAATAAGATGGTGGAATGGGCGGACAAGTGGCAGATGAAATTTAATGCAGAGAAGTGTGAAGTGAATCATTTTGGTAGGAAGAACAGAGACAGTACAAAATAAAAGGTACAATTCTAAACTCTAAATTGTACCTTTTACAGGGGGAGCAGAGGGACCTGGGTGTATATGTGCATAAACCATTGAAGGTGGCAGGACGGGTTGAGAGAGCAGTTAGTTAAGCATACAGGATCCTGAGCTTTATCAACAGGAGAATAGAGTACAAGGCAGATTTGTTAAACTAAAACAATGGTTCGGCTTTAATTGGAGTATTGAGGCTTTGGGAAGGATGTGAAGGCATTAGAGAGGCTGAAAAGATTCACACAATGGGATGAGGAACTTCAGCTACGTTGATAGAATGAAGATGTTGGGACTATTCTTGGGGAAGAGAAGGTTGAAGGGAGATTTGATAGAGTTATTCAAAATCATGAGGGGTCTGGACAGAGTAGCTGGGAGAAAATGTTCCCATTTGTGGGAGAATTGAGAACTTGAGGGCACAGATTTAAGGTATTGATAAAAGAAGCAGTGGCAACAAGAGAGAAAAAACACTTTTTTACAAAGTGAGTGGTTAGGATCTGAAACGCGCTACCTGACAGTGTGGTGGAGGCAGGGTCAATTGTGGCATTCAAGTGGGAGTTGGATTATTTTCTGAAAATGAAGAACGTGCAGGGCTATGGGAAGGAGGCAGAGGGCTGGCCTTCAAAGAGCCAGCACAGACATGACAGGCCAAATGGCCTCCTTCAGTGCTGTAGCCATTCTATGATTCTACATTTCTGGATTATTGTAAAATGCAGACCCCTATTCAGAAAAGCTGCCAGTCTGACCTTCTCCAGTGTTTATAGTTTTACCAGGCTACTCATCTCCAAGGTTTTGTTTTACGAACTGAATACTGCTTTGCTGATCTCGTTGCTCCTATGAATAACTTGTTGCCCTGTAGAAGGAGAGTGAGAGTCAGTGATTGGTTGTTGAAAAGATAAGAAGAGGTATTTAGGGCTGCGTATATAGAGTACCTTCTGAGAGCTGGAGATGAACCAATGTGAAATAAGAATAGGGGGGTGATGAAT
The DNA here is from genome assembly GCF_964194155.1 of Cetorhinus maximus. NCBI lineage: Eukaryota > Metazoa > Chordata > Chondrichthyes > Lamniformes > Cetorhinidae > Cetorhinus > Cetorhinus maximus. The sequence goes on from NC_135879.1 coordinate 195,313,783, forward strand.
AGAAAGTCAAGCATGTGGAATGAGAAGTGGGGAATGAGTCCCAGGAGGAGCTGTAGGTTTTGCAAATGCTAGGATGTCATGGAAAAAAAATAAATAGATGTGGCAATGCAATGGTGATACAATGGGATTGTCTGTGGTGAAGGGGTAACTTTGTAACCATACGAGTAATTATCTTAAATGCTTCCATGCAAGGCGTGCAGGGAGTGTGTATTGGTAATTCAGGCAGGTATTCTATTTCCAGAACATCACAGGCCTATGAATCCTTTGTAAGACCTGAAAGTTTGCCCCATAGAGAAGCGTGAAGAACAGAAATTGTTGTTATGCAGGCAAATATGGCAATTTGGTGACCAATTTATGTGCAAGTTACTTGAAGTATCTACATATACTGAGGGATTGCTTAAAGTGCCTATTCAGTTGGATGCAAAAGATACAACACTATTTGAAAAAGAGCAGGATATAATCCCGTTGTCTTTATCCCTTAACCAATACCATCTAAATGTACTTAAGTGGGGCTTCAATCCTTTCGTACTCCTAATCCATGACTTTCTTGCTCAGAGAACAGAGTTTTCTAACTTGTTTAAAGTTTATACATAGCAAAATCTAAAATACCATAGCTAGAAAATGACTCATTTGTTATTAGCAGAAAGTTTTCTATTCACACATCAATCTCTTCTTTGCTATTTTCACATGCGGGCTAACCCATTAAAATTACAGTTGGCATTAGCATTCAATTGATTATATATATTCTACTCGCTTCAAGTACTTGGTGGGATGATATGAGCAATCTCCCTTCTCTAAATAAGACTCTTCAACGTAAACATAAAGGAAGTTCTACCAGGCTAAAAAACAGTCAATTTTAGTATATGCAGAAAGATTGATAATATCCCCTCCTTTCCTCAGTATTAAGAGGGGCAAGGTGTGAGATTTGTGAAGTATTAATGGTTATTATTAGGAAGCTCTTTATAAGCCCGAGGGAAGTCTCTGTATACTGGAAACATGATAGTGTGGTGCCCATTTTTAAAAAGGGTAACAAAATAGAACAAGGCAACTACAAACATATACCACTACAGTGCAATGTAATGGAATTGATTATTGGGAATAAAATTGAGAATTAACTGCTGGACAATAACTTATTAAATATTTGTGAATGTGATACAGAAAAGGATTTTCTTTTGGATAAAATAATGTACTAAATAAATGGTGGAGAATCCAGCAATGTGATGAATTGGATACTGTTTCCTGTCACTGTTCTTATACAGTGGGCCCCTTTGCCTCCTGGCTCCACTTTCAGATAATTATGGAATCTTTCTGTCAGTTATGCCGTGCACACTTAGTACATGGTGAGTGAAGCACAGTGGCACAAAAGCGGCAATAATTTTTCAACATGGCGGATAGTGCACTCCTAACCAAAAATGTATGTGTGTTTCTTACCCACCAAATAGGAGTCTTAGGTATTGCATAAACATTTTTTTGGCTTATATATTTATGTAAACTTGCTGGTACAAGATTGTGCCATTTTACAAGCTTGCTTCCTCACGTGTGAGGATGTAACTTTCTTTTAAAGCCTACTTTGAATAGGTGAATACACCACTGAACAGGATTTGCACTTGAAACTCAAAAAAACATACAACTAATTATGGATGCTTCATTTAAATACACTGACCATGCATGATGAATCTACTGCAGATTCTTCTAGCAAACTACTACAAACCTTTCAGTTGGCCACAGTTTTAACCCTGTAGTGTTTTGTAGTCAGCTGAGGTGTCCTATGTACAGTGGGGACCTGCTGAGGTTACGATGGAACAATTTTCTGGTCCCATGAGATGAATGCTAGTGGGACCATTCCTGAATTTTGGAATTTCTACATGGGAATCTTTAACATCCAAATGGAGAATTTGCATTTTTGGTCAAAGTGGATGGAAAATCAATGTGTTTTAAAAAGGTATAAAAACTGTACATCATACAAATATTATCTCTATTTACACTGTATAAAAATATTTAAGCACTACACATTACCATACCAACCGTGAAATTACTATTGTAGTTATTAAAAAAAACACTTCACTTGTCATTGTGTCATTCCTCCGTTGCCTATATAAAAGTATATTAACACCTATATTAAATTTGAACCAGGCAGAACCCTGAGAATGGGAGTTCCCATAATGTGCTATTCCCCCATTCGCACACTGGGATGTCACCTTAGATTACGCACTCAAGTTCTGGCGTGAATACTGATTACATAAACTTCTGACTCAGAATCAAGATTGCTACTAAAAAAAGTAATATATTACCTGAAACACTGTACTGCAACCGATACTATTTGCAACCAGAACTCTCAGTACAGTACATAATAATGTCAGCAGAATAACATTATACTGCCAACTTCATTTTAAGACCCCGTTGTTTGACTATGTAGGCAGTAATGTATCCAATATGCATACATTTACCAGGTAGGTTGGGACATTACCTCCCAGATGATGTGATAAATAGTACATTCTATTCCTGGCGTATGTGCCACTTGAGTCATATCCTCTTTCTTCAGTGGAATCAAGAATACCATATTATTCCACTGGGAAGTTATAAAGTAGTAGATAAAATTATGAACTGAGTAATGGGAAACTCCTTGCAATAACCAGCAGTCCCAATATCTCAATGTAATCACATGCCCCAATTCCTCCCTGTAGTGTAATGCATTTAAGAAGTGGTAATTTTTCTATTTAATAGAATACTTTTTTGTTTGTTTTGAACAGTAAACAAGGCAAAAGTACTGAAAGGAGAAACTGAAAGATATCAAAATATTTCAAATTTTGTATTGGTTTGTCAGCAAATACAGCAGCAAGACTGCAGTGTTATTCCATCAGGAAACAGGATTAGAGTCCAGTATTTTTTACAAATAGAAAATTTGCATTTTTCTTCTAAGTGTGTTGAAAACCAATGTGTTTAAAAAAGTATAAAAATGGCACATTATACAAATATTGTCATTATTTACATTGCATGAAAATGTTTAAGTATTACCCATTACCATACCAGCCATGAAATTACTATTTTAGCTGTTATCAGGCACATCACTTGTCCATTTGACATTCCTCTGTTGGCTATTTAAAATAATCATATTAACACGTGCATTAAATAATGAACCAAACAATGTCATTAATACACATTGGCCTAGAAATTCAGCTGTACAGCACCTGTTTTTCAAGAGCTAAACAACCACCTAAGCTTCCAGTGTGTTGGGAAGAAAGTGCATGCTCATTATGAGCTTGAGGTGTATTACCCACCATTTTAATAAAGACCAAATAAAAAAAATCAAATATGCAATGCATAGTGCTGCAACAGCCATGGAATTTTGCATATGCAAACAAGGGGTATAATTTCTGATTGAGGCTCTCATTGCTGAATTGGTTTCCACTGAGGCAGTGGCTGATAAATAATAAAATGGAGAGATAAGGCCTATATCCTTAAATCCAGCAACAATATAATTACAGAGTTCCCCTCAAAGAAACTGCCATTTCCCTTTTAACAACAACCCTTAGTCTTCAATGGGGAAGGGTGGATTGGGTTGGTATGGTCAACATTCCAGCTCTATTTCCCCAAATTGTCACCCAAGCCCAACCCAAATTAGATTTGTGTCATATAAGTGGCAGTACAAGTAGCACAGAGGTACCTCCAAGACAAATACTACAATGAGGTTATTTTGTTTGCTCGGACTGAAGATTTGCTTCATTTGCCTGCATATCAATTTATGCTGCTTTGTACTCTGGAAGCTCTGTGAACACTTTTCCTACCATTATTAGTTAAGTTTTTAGAAAGTAGAATTTTGACTTAGGCCATGGCAATCCTGCAACTTGTTCCAGTCCTACTCAGGCCCCCTCCCACAACTCTTATTTCGGTACATCGATGACTGTTTCAATGCCGCCTCATGCTCTCATCTGGGCCTGGAAAAATTAATAAATTTTGCTTTCCATTTCCACCCCTCCATCATTTTCACATGGTCCATCTCCAACACTTCCCTTCCCTTCCTTGACCTCTTTGTCTCAATTTCTGGTGATAGACTATCCACCAATATTCATTACAAGCCTACCGACACCCACAGCTACCTCGACTACAGCTCCTCACACCCCGCTTCCTGTAAGGACTCCATCCCATTCTCTCAGTTCCTTCACGTCCATCACATCTGTTCCGATGATGCCACTTTCCAAAACAGTTCTTCTGACATGTTTTCCTTCTTCCTTAACTGAGGTTTTTCATCCATGGTGGTTGACAGGGCCCTCAACCGTGTCCAATCGGTCTCTCATGCCTCTGCCCTCACACCTTCCTCTCCCTCCCAGAACCATGTTAGGGTTCCCCTTGTCGTCACTTTTTACCTCACCAGCCTCTGCATTCAAAGGCTCATCCTCCGCCATTTCTGCCAACTCCAGCATGATGCCACCACCAAACACATCTTCCCTTCACCTTCCCTGTCGGCATTCCGTAGGGACCCTTCCCTCCGGGACATCCTGGTGAACTCCTCCATCACCTGCAGCATCTCAACCGCCTCCCACGGTACCTTCCCCTGCAACTCACCCCCTCCTCAACATCCAAAGGCCCAAACATTCCTTTCCAGTGAAGCAGCACTTCACTTGCACTTCCCTCAATTTGGTCTACTGCATTCACTGCTCCCAATGCGGTTTCCTGTACACTGGAGAGACCAAGTGCAGACTGGGTGACCGCTTTACGGTCTATCCGCAAACATGACCCAGACCTTCCTGTCGCTTGCCATTTCAACACACCACACTGCTCTCATGCCCACATCTCCATCCTTGGCCTGCTGCAATCTTCGAGTGAAGCTCAACGCAAACTGGAGGAACAGCACCTCATCTTCCAATTAGGCACTTTACAGCCTTCTGGACTTAACATTGAGTTCAACAACTACAGACCATGAACTCTCTCTCCATCCCCACCCCTTTTTGATCCCCTTTTTCTATATTCATTTTTGTTTTTAATTTTTTTTTTCATTATTATTTTTTAAATTTATTTTCATTTTTATTCATTGTTTTATCCCCAGCTTTTAGCCTATTTCTGATATTTTTTCCCACCACCATTCCCTTCCCCCACCCCACCCCCACTAGGGCCATCTGTCACTTTCCAGAATGCTTCCCCTAATCTGGCCATTATCACATTCTGCTTTCCACTCTTAATGTCACCAATAGCACCTCCTTCTGCCAGTACCACCACTATTAACAACCCTTTGACCTTTAGTTTATGATATATTTTGCAATCTCTCTTTTGCCTCCACCTATCACTGGCCTTCTATCCAGCTTCACCTGTTCCACCCCACTTAAACGGTATATATTTCACAACATTTCTACTTCCCTTTCGCTCTGAAGGAGAGTCATATGGACTCGAAACATTAACTCTGTCTTTCTCTCCACAGATGCTGTCAGACCTGCTGAGTTTTTCCAGCACTTTTTGTTTTTGTTTCAGATGTCCAGTATCCGCAGTGTTTTGCCTTTGCCCACAACTTTTATGTTTTAGAGAGGAGGTACACACAGAAAACACTAGATTGGAGGAATTTAGAGTGAGGCATCACAAAAACTGCTTGGTACTTAACACGAAGAACCCCTTCACTGCAATTTACAGACCTAGAACCTGCATATTTTTCAGTACAAAGCTGACTCAGAAATCCACACTTTCCCTGAGGCAAATAGCCCTACCAGAAAATGTTGACATCATTTGCATTCAACAGCGTTCAACAGGCATCATTTGTGCTCATTTGTGATCATCTGCACCCAAAAGCTGTCATTTAGCCATCATCTGCACCCAACAACAATCATTTAGCCATCATTTGACATCCCAAATTGGCATCAAATGAAATTACACTGCACTCAAACAACAGCATTTGCAATAATTTAACATAATTTAATTACCTTCAGAGCACTTAGAAACATTCAACTGACAGCGAAAGTGATCAGAGCTTATTTGTGAGGAAAAATTCTAGCGATCATGACAAAATTTGACATAGTTGCAGATATCAGTTGACATTACATGATGGATTTTTCTAAATCCCAGCTGATGCAGTATGTTATGCATGTGTTTTGTAGATTGCACTTGTCCAGAGCCCATTGAGGCACACCGCAATTTCCAGATTTTGGTGCAAGTGAGATCACCGGAAACTACAGTGCCATTGTAATCCTCAATGGCAATGAACATCTCTACATTCACCACTATTAGGAAAGGAAAATTCAGGCCATTAGCAAAGATAGAGTTACAAAACTATCCTATCTTCTATATCTGGTCATGGTGTAATAAACAATTTATAATTTTAAGTTTAATTTATATAGAAATATATATATATAAATATATATATGTTACAAAAAATGAAAATGGTTTCAGTTTAGTTTAGGTTTTGTTTATGAACCTTGGTGCCTGGGAGTCTGGATAGACTTGTGACTGAGGTTTCAGACTTTTTGGGTTTGTTTGTATATATACATTTTTAATGAGGTCTTACAAACCCTGAAGTAAAAGAGATGGGTTAAAAAGGGTTGAAAGTTCATTGATTTTGAAAACAAAATACAAGGTAGAAAAGCTTTATTGTTGCCTAGCAACAGGGATCTAGTGAAACTGACACAGAAATGCCAGGTGTTGAGAGAGGTGGGGGGGTTCAGTGCTCAGAGTATGGGCCAGAGAGAGAAGACATAGATTGTAAGCTTTCTGAGAAGAAAACCTGCAATGCTAGTGGGACAGTGGTTAACTGAGTAATCTGTTCTGGGACTCAGTAAAGTGATCAACTTAGCAGAGGTGCTACTGGAAGACTGAGTTTAGGAAACTAATTTGTTTGCTCTGCAGTTGAAGAAACAGTGAGTTTAGAGTGTGGTTTTTGGGTGTCTTGGGGGGAGGTACGAGTTGGGTGAGAAGCATCAATTGAATGCTCAGGAATTCACCGGAAAAAAACTATTTACAATTGTGCCAGTCCCAAGAAGCCTTTGTGCCAGTCCCAAGAAGCCTTTGTGCCAAGCTAGTGGTAACTCTTCACTGGTTTATGTGTCTGTAAAGATATTGCTGATGTAAAGGAATGATGGGAATTTGAATTGTCTTCTTGTGTTTATATTTAGATTTTTCCAAACTTTTTGTCTGGTGTAATATAGTTCACTTTTCTTGTTTTAATAAATATTCTATCTTTTGTATTAAAAGTTCATTAGCAGACTCCTGTGAATTTGTTCAGTAACTTTTCTCCATGGTTTCTAAAAAAAAAATGCTAAAAAGAAAACCAAGCCAGGTTTCACTCTGGGATCTGACTTGTTTGGTATTAAGAGCAGTTGGGATTGTAACAATGGGCACATAGTCAATCAGTTGGACAGTTTTAACTGTGGCAATGAAAGTGAGGATTGCATTGACATTTATACTTCTCGATCCTGTCAGGCTATAGTGACTTTGACCCAGTATGCTATCCACCACTGTGCCAGGGAATTTGTAAATGCTTTATTTTATATTGCATTAGCTTCCTTGTCAAATTTACCAAGGGCTGTCAGCAGCAATATGAGAGACATTCTTGAAGGAAGACAATTTGACTTCCCCAGAGCATTGGCACAAAAGACAACAAAAATGTAATAATTTCTGTCTTCAATGCACTTCTTCACTGTCAAACCTCAATAGAAAGGATGTATACCACATGACCATATCTCAGAAATATGCACATGGATACATCCATCCTTTGCAATGTTTGAGCCAAAGCCACCTGCCTTTAATTCGCTTTGTGATTGGGAGATGCAGAAGTAGATGCCCCAAGTAGATCATGTGAAGCCTGCAAAGTGCCTTCTAGAATTGGGTCTTACTGGTGCTGCCTCCGCGGTGTGAGTTGCTGCCACTGAATGGTGCCAAGAGTGGGTCTGAAGCCAGTGGGTATTGGGAGGAGAATGTGGTTCCGAGGCCAGGAGGGAGAATGTGGGTCTGAGATGAGGAGGGGAGAACACGTGTCCGAGGCCAGGGGATACAGCATGGGTCCGTGGCCTGAGACTGAGAGCGAAGTTGGGGGCTGAAATTCAGTGCCTGGGGTTGGAGTGGAGCCGAAGGGAAAGGGGTTGAAACTCTCTCACATCTGGCAAAGTCAGGAAACCTCAATGGAGGGAGGGTAGAGAAGGAGGAAAGAATGAGTGAGAAAGTGAATGGGGACTGAGGGGAGGGAAGGTGTGAGAGGATGAGTGAGGGCTGAGAGGGAGGGAAGATCTGAGTGAATGAATGGGGTCTGAGGGGGAGGGAAGTGAGGTTATGAAGGAGTGAGTGGGGCAGAGTGGGAGGGAGGGAAAACATGGGTGAGTGTGTGGGGGAAGCTGTAATGATTGCTTTTGATGCCAGTGATCACTTTAGATTCCTTCAGTGCTTACGATGCCTTGATTACTTTTGATCACAGTCAAAAGATAGCAATGGACGTTAATATTGATGAAAAACTTATTGTCAAATGATTACTGATCATTTCTGAATGCATTTGAGGGCATTCGAATGCAAATTGATGTCAACTTTTTCTGGTAGTGAGAGTAGTCTGCCAATGATTGGCTGATGATCTGCTGTCAATTTACATATGATAAGAAAAATATTGGCCTGAATTTTAGCCCAGAAGTGTGTTCCATGCAGGCATCTGTTTTGAGGTCAGGAAACGTGAAAAAATAAGTTTCTTAAATGTCCTGTCATTTTTTAATTGCAGGGTTCCTCTAAATATTTTCTGTTGGTTTCCTGCCATAGGCAGCCTGATTGACAGGCTAGAGGCGTGTTGACTGGAAATGGTGGGAGCAGATAGCGGTCGAGGAGGGGGATGTTGTTGGGCAGTGAGACAGACAGGTCACAGAGGATGGTTTACTTGATAGCTTGTTAGGCTTGGAGGAAACATTCCTGCTCCTCCTAATCCACATGCAGGAGAGGCACTTAGCTCAAAGAATTACTGTTAAAATAAATGCAAGCTCATTTATTATGATATTCAAATGGCTAACCCATTTTCTACAAGTGGATTAAATACCTGCTGCTCATCCCAGCCCTGTTAAAATGAGAAATCTGTGGGTTCAAGACTAGTTGTATTCGTGTTTCAGATTATTTTTTGCATTTTAATCTCTAAAACAACCCAAGCCTACAAATTTTGGGAGCTGAGATTAAATCCAAAATCAAAGTTAACATTGCATTGAATTTCCTTGCAATGGGGCCCTTTCAGGCAACTTTTAGTGACTTTTGTCATATTGCTCAGGCGACAGCTTACTGATGCTTTCCCGGTCGAATGCTCAGTTCATTTCCTTCTCTGTGAAACATGCTAAGATCTCATCAGAGTACCTGATCTCTTCCCCCAGAGCTCCCTCAAGATGTTAAAAATAGCGCTGCTTGTTTAGCCTTGCACATAGTGACATTTGTCAACAGTCCTTAAAAACTTAGCAAGAAATGTGAGTTCATACGACTGTTGTTAGTTAAGATGGTGCTTTAGGAGTTTCAAAGGCTTTGCATCTGTCACTTTCCGTGAAAGCCGGTTCCTGAACAGAGATAGCATGATGGGCTGGATTTTCATGGAGTCAGGGAGAGTCTGTGGAGGGGTGAAATTGATGACGGGGACCTGATTTCAGGATTCCTGACCCCATTCCCACCTTTCAGGGATTTAAGGAGTGCCTTTTAAGGGTGTGGGCTGGTTTGGGTCACAAGCCTGCACCCTGCACTCCGAACTTGACTGACCTCATTGATGGTTTGGCATGTCCTAGTTCTCTGTAATTTTCATGGAGCTTTTCTTTATTCATCCTTGGGATGTGGGCTTCGCTGGCTGGGCCAGCATTTTATTGCCCATCCCTAGTTGCCTTGGTAAGGTGGTGGTGAGCTGCCTTCTCGAACCACTGCAGTCCATGTGGTGTAGATACACCGCAGTGCTGTTAAGAAGGGAGTTCCAGGATTTTGACCCAGCGACAGTGAAGGAATGGCGATATATTTCCAAGTCAGGATGGTGAGTGACTTGGAGGGGAACTTCCAGGTGGTAGGCTTCGCATCTATCTGCTGCCCTTGTCCTTCTAGATGGTAGTGGTCTGGAAGGTGCTGTCTCAGGAGTTTGGGTGAATTCCTGAAGTGCATCTTGTAGATGGTATACACTGTTGCTACTGTGCGTCGGTGGTGGAGGGAGTGAACATTTGTGGATGTGGTGCCAATCAAGCAGGCTGCTTTGTCCTAGACGGTGTCAAGCTTCTTGAGTATTGTGGGAGCTGCACTCATTCAGGTAAGTGGGGAGCATTCCATCACACTCCTGACTTGTACCTTATAGATGGTGGACAGGCTTTGGGAAGTCAGGAGATGAGTTACTCATCGCATGATTCCTAACCTCTGACCTGCTCTTGTAGCCACAGTATTTATATGGCTAGTCCAGTTCAGTTTCTGGTCAATGGTAACCCAGGATGTTGATAGTGGGGGATTCAGCAATGGTAATGCTATTGAACATCAAGAGGCTATGGTTGTATTCTCTCTTGTTGGAGATGATCATTGCCTGACACTTGTGTGGCGTGCATCTTTCTTGCCACTTGTCAGCTCAAGCCTGGATATTGTCCAGGTCTTGCTGCACTTGAACATGGACCGCTTCAGTATCTGAGGAATCGGGAATGGTGCTGAACATTGTGCAATCATCAGCGAACATCCCCACTTATGACCTTATAATGGAAGGTCATCGATGAAGCAGCTGGAGATGGCTGGGCCGAGGACACTACCCTGAGGAACTCCTGCAGTGATGTACTGGAGCTGAGATGAATGACCACTAACAACCACAACCATCTTCCTTTGTGCTGGGTATGACTCCAACCAGTGAAGAGTTTTCCCCCTGATTCCCATTGTCTCCAATTTTGATAGTGCTCCTTGATGCCACACTCCGTCAAATGCGGCCTTGATGTCAAGAGCAGTCACTCTCACCTCACCTCAGGAGTTCAGCTCTTTTGTCCATGTTTGAACCAACGCTGTAATGAGGTCAGGAGCTGTGTGTCCCTGGCGGAACCCAAAGTGGGCGTCAGTGAGCAGGTTATTGCTAAGCAAGTGCCGCTTGATAGCACTGTTGATGACCCCTTCAATCACTTTACTGGTAATGGAGAGTAGACTGATGAGGCAGTAATTGGCCGGGTTGGTTTTGTCCTGCTTTTTGTGCTGGACAAACCTGGGCAATTTTCCACATAGCCGGGTAGCTGCCAGTGTTGCAGCTGTAATGGGACAGCTTGGCTAGAGGTGCGGCAAGTTCTGGAGCGCATGCCTTCAGTGCTATTGTTGGAATATTGTCAGAGCCCATAGCCTTTGCAGTATCTAGTGCCTTCAGCTGTTTATTGATATCATGTGGAGTGAATCGAATTTGTTGAAGACTGGCATCTGTGATGCTGGTGACTTCCGGAGGAGGCTGAGGTGGATCATCCACTCGGCACTTCTGGCTGAAGATTGTAGCAAATGCTTCAGCTTTATCTTTTGCACTGATGTGCTGGGCTCCACCATCATTGAGGATGGGGATATTTGTGGACCCTCCTCCTCCAGTGAGTTGTTCAATTGTCCACCACCATACATGACTGGAGATGGCAGGACTGCAGATCTTAGATCTGATCCGTTGGTTGTAGGATCTCTTAGCCCTGTCTATTACTTGCTGCTTATGATGTTTGTCATGCAAGTAGTCCTTTGCTATAGCTTCACCAGGTTAATGCCTCAATTTTTTTAGGTATGCTTGGTGCTGCTCCTTGGCATGCTCTCCTGCACTCTTCATTGATCCAGGGTGAGCCCCTGGCTTGATGGTAATGGTAGAATGGGGGATATGCCGGTCCATGATGTTACAGATTGTGTTCGAGTACAATTCTGCTGCAGCTGATGGTCCGCAGCACCTCATGGATGCCCAGTCTTGAGTTGCTAGATATATTTGCAATCTACCCATTTAGCATGGTGGTAGTGCCACACAACACGATGGAGAGTATCCTCTATGTGAAGGCGGGACTTTGTCTCCACAATTACTGTGCAATGGTCACTTCTACCGATACTTTCATGGACAGATGCATCTGCGGCAGGCAGGTTGGTGAGGATGAGGTCAAGTATGTTTTTCCCTCTTGTTGGTGTCCTCATTAACTGCTGCAGACTCAGTCTAACAGCTATGTCATTTAGGACTTGTTCAGCTTGATCAATAGTGGGGCTACCGAGCCACTCTTGGTGATGGACATTGATGTCCCCAACCCAGAGTACATTCTGTGCCCTTGCCACCCTCAATCTGCCTCCAAATGATGTTCAACATGGAGGAGCACTGATTCATCAGCTGAAGGAGGGCGGTATGTGGTAAACAGCAGGAAGTTTCCTTGCCCATGTTTGACCTGATGCCACCAGACTTCCTGGGCTTCAGAGCTGATGTTGAGGACTCCCAGGGCAACCTCTCGACTGTATACCACTATGTCGCCACCTCTGCCGGTGGGACAGGACATACCCAGGGATAGTGATGGTGGTATCTGGGACATATCTGTAAGGTATGATTCTGTGAGGATGATTTTGTCAGGCTGATGCTTGACTAGTCTGTGAGACAGCTCTCCCAATTTTGGCATTATCCCCCAGATGTTAGTAAGGAGGACTTTGCAGGGTCGACAGGTCTAAGATTGCTGTTGTCATTTCTGGTGCTTGGGTTGATGTCGGGTGGTCCATCCGGTTTCATTCCTTTTTTGTGACTTTGTAGCGGTTTGTTACAACTGAGTGGCTTGCTAGGCCATGGAGAGAATGTTCCCTATGGCCTATGGTGGGCGGGCAGGGCGGGAGCGGGTGGGGGCAGGTGCGGAGCTGATCACATGAGCTGGGACATGTTTGTGAAGTTTGGAAATTTTATTTTTTTCATATAAAAGCTTCAGGAAACATTATCCCGCCCGTGGATGGGGTTTCCTGAAAAACACGAAGGCCTCTTGGGCTCTTCGCTTGCTCACCACCTAAAGGTTGGACGGGCAGCGTTCTTAACCTGTTTAATTACTTTCTTTATGTCCTTAATAGGCTGTTGACATTTTGGCGGGCGCGCAGGGGCCTCCGGCGCGCGTCCACTGTACGAAATATGGAGATGATGCACGATGATGTCGGGATGCACGCCGGACATCATCACGCATTATTTCATGTGTTGGCATGTCGGGCCATAGGAGGTGGGTGGAGGGCATGAGGTGGCATGGATTGGGCATGGGGAGTGTGTGTGAGAGGGGTAAGGGCTTATGAGGGGTAAGGGCTAGAGGGCCTTACTTTTTTCATTATAACTGGAGCAAAGTCCCACAGTACAGGTACCGAGGTACCCTTTTAAACAGCCCACCTCAGCACTCGGCAACCCTGTAGCTGTCTCCGACCTCTTTGCCAGGTCGGCTGGCCGACTATAGCTGGTGCCTGCCTGCACCACCTGCGCCCTGCCCCGCAATGAAAACCATGTCTTTCTAGGCACTTTCTCCAGGGGAGACTGAGCTGAACCAGGAATTTGCTCAACTCCCGTTACCCGCCTTGAGGATACAAATCCAGCCAGATATGTAAAGAGGTAAGTTAAGCATCAATCAATGTGTGCCTTAACTTACCTTGGCCATCCTTTTGAGGTCAACAGACTTCTCCCTGAATTTGATGGAAGATTTTGTAATGATGGAGTTTGCACTGACTGTTTCAGCAACCTTTCTCTATAAAGCTTTTATGTGCATTCTTGCCCTGAATCCATAGGATTTCTTCCATCTAGCCTTTTCTTCAACCAGTAAAATGCCTTCATTTATCTGACAATCTGAGAGGTATTTTTTCTGCCACTGACACTTTCCTATAATTTGGTGCAGCAGTTTTCCCTCCGTCTCAATAGTGGAAAACGGACAGGGTGGAATTATCATTCCTAATCCACCCTACAGATAGAATTAGTCCTGTCAGCAGTCTTATGTCGATGTAACATATATCATAGAGTCATTTCAAAAAAAGAGCAGGTGAGTTTGCTCAAGTGTTCTGACCAAATTTTATCCATCAATCAACATTACTGAAATAAATTGTCCGATCATTATTACATTGCTGTTTGTGGGACATTGCTGTGCATAAATTGGCTGCTGTGTCTCCTGCATTACAGCAATAACTATATTTCTAAAGGTCTCCAGTGACTGCAAAGACCCTTGAGACACCTTGAGGTTATGAACATCTCTCTTTTCTTCTCTTAATGCAAAGTGTATGGGCAAGGGATTAGTATTCCAATGATCCTACTTTCAACAGTAATTAATGCAGAAGCAAAAAGCACTTGCAACATTCTTTGAGTTCATCATGAATTACCTGCAGCAGTTGACAGAGATTACGAAGTACTCAATATCTGCTATCATTTCAGTCATCAAGGTGGGATTTACTCAAATGCCACAAGAAATACCACAGAGCAAGTGACACCTTCATGGTTATCTGCAGAAGCATCCAAAATGGTGAGGTAGCAAGCTCAGAGCAGTAGCCTCTTACAATTTTTAAAAAATCATTTATTGGGTGTGTGCATTGCTGGCTAGGCCAGCATTTATTGCCCATCACTGATTGCCTTTAAGAAGGTCATGGTGAGCTGCCTTCTTGAACTATTGCAGTCCACTTGTAGGTACACCCACTGTGCTGTTGGGGAGGGAGTTCCAGGATTTTGACCCAGCGACAGTGAAGGAATGGCAATATATTTCCAAGTCAGGATGGTGAGTGACTTGGAGGGGAGCTTCCAAGTGGTGGTTTTTCCAGTGTCTGCTGCCCTAGTCCGTCCAGATGGTAATGGCCATAGGTTTGGAAGGTGCTGCCTATGGAGCTTTGGTAAGTTCCTGTAGTGCACCTTGTTCATGGTACACGCTGCTGCTATTGTGTGTCAGTGGTGGAGGGAGTGAATTTTTGCAGATGGGGTGCCAATCAAGCGGGGCTGCCTTGCCCTGGACGGTGTCAAGCTTCTTGAGTGTTGTTGGAGCTGCACTCATCCAGGCAAGTGGAGAGTATTCCATCATACTCCTGACCTGTGCCTAGTAGATGGTGGACAGGTTTTGGGGAGTCAAGAGTTGAGTTACTCACCACAGGATTTCTAGCCTCTGACTTGCTCTTGCACTGGCTAATCCAGTTCAGTTTCTGGTCAATGGTAACTCTCAGGATGTTGATAGTGGGGAATTCAGCAATGGTAATGCCATTGAATGTCAAGGGGCGATGGTTAGATTCTTTCACGTTGAAGACAGTCATTGCCTGGCACTTGTGTGGCACGAATGTTACTCGCCACTTGTCAGCCCAAGCCCGGGTGTTGTCCAGGTCTTGCTGTATTTGGACATGGACTGCTTCAGTATCTGAGGAGTCAGGAATAGTGCTGAACATTGTGCAATCATCAGCGAACATCCACACTTCTGACATTATGGTGGAAGGAACGTCATTGATGAAGCAGCTGAAGATGGTTGGGCCTAGGACACTAACCTGATGAACTGCTGCAGTGATGTCTTGGAGCTGTGATGATTGACCTCCAACAATCACAGCCATCTTCCTTTGTACTAGGCATGACTACAACCGGTGGAGAGCTTTCCCTTGATTCCCGTGGACTCCAGTTTTTCTAGGCCTCCTTGATGCCACCTTCAGTTAAATGCTGCCATGATATCAAGGGCAGTCACTCTAACCTCACCTCTGGAGTTCAGCCCTTTTGTCCATGTCTGAACCAAGGCCATAATGAAGTCAAGAGCTGATTAACCCTGGCGGAACCAAACTGGACATCAGTGAGCAGGTTACTGCTAAGCAAGTGCCACTCAATAGCACTGTTGATGACCACTTCCAGGCTATGAGTTGTGCCATCAGGGCCTTTAGCATCACTTACATAATTCTGGAACTCCCAAAATGAACAGACTAGGAGATCATTGGGTAAAAGCAGTAATAGCGGGATTTATTCATTGTAGTCATTGGCCATTCATTAGAGGTATGACAGAACAAGGGTCCGATGAAATGATGCAAAAGGGTGGTCAGTGGAAAGGGTAAACCCACTGCCTGTCTGGCTTTTGTTACTGCCATGATGCCTGACCCATTTTGAGTTATTCACATGCTGCTGGTGAACTGCAGGCACCTTAAGAGAATTTGTTGGTTGCAGACTGTGGGAAATTGGCCACCTCTGACGTCAAGCTAGCTGACAACAGGAACTGGGAAGGGAAACAATTTGGAGGGATGATGAGGCCGGGTGGTGTACAGGAATGGGCGCTCACAAAGCAGTGGCATCTCAGGGCTTCATTCTTATCACATTAAAGTTGTTTCTGATAGTCTATTTTTGAGTTGTTTTTTGAACGTCAGAATGTATGGCTTTCATTCCTCTCCTGATTGGCTCTGATCAATTGCTGTTTTGTGAATACAAAAGCTGAGTTATTTAGTTGCAAGTGTGAGAGAAAAATTGGTACATAGAATGAATGATGCGCAAGGTGTCCTTCCATAATGGTATTGTCTGAAGTTGATAGAAGTGCAATCCTGTTGATTGAACCAAAATACTTTTTAAATTAGGTATTGTTAAATTGTAATAGTCACTGAACTGACATTTTGTAAAACATCTGTCACAGGTAGAATATAATTAATCAGCAACAAAAAAAACATAGATATAATTTTATGAATATCTTTCACAATAGATTATAGCTGAAAACCAATCAATACTCATTTTATTTTGCCAGCAAAAATGCAATATATGTAAATTGTATGCGAGAAATGCAGACAAATAGGTCAAGAGAAGATTTTGCTCAGAATATTAAAGATTTGCGTCAACATTTGCTCAAAGTAGGCAGTGTTAGTGCACTGTGAACTTCTAAAATTGCATTATATCACTATTCCATAATTCACGACTAGATGAGCAAAATATTCAGCATTTGTACCAGTTCATTGCAAATGTACTGGTAGATTTTATCATAAATGTGTCAGGATTGACCAATTTGCTTTGAATGCTGATGGAACATAGTGGTTAAAATTGGCACTCTCTTTTTTATTTGTATTTGTTAAGATTTATGAAATCAAAAAAAAAAGTCACTTGGCAGTGAAGATCTTGAGTTTTGCTGTTGAATTTTTTTGGCTTGCACTCTTCAGGACAGATTTACAAAAATACCAAATCTCAAGGAAACAACAACTTATACTGCATGAGAAGAGAGCCCTGATTGGTTGGCAAGTGGACTCTGATTGGTAGAGGCATTGCCATGGAGATCAGATAAATCAAATATTCATTTGCAAAAGGAAGAAAATACAACGACTAGCATGTTCTACATGAGTTTTAATTGGACAAATCCAACTCTACTAAACAGTTTGGTTAAGATTGTAGGGTATAGCATCTGATTCTTTTGTACTTAATACATGATTAACAACTTTATCGCCAAAAAATGCATAGCTTAGGTAGTTTAGTTGAAAACTTGCAAAAATAATTGAACATTATTTAATTTCAGTGTGACAAAGTGATTCATTATTCTGTTCCATAATATACATACATGCATATGTATGTGTGTGGTGTATGTAGTGAGTGTTGGGGCAGGGAAATTTCACAAATCTGATCACTCACTGTTTTCGAGGGTAGCTCATCAGGGGCAGGAGAATCATTGTCTCTTGTAGAAAGTATATTTTTCCATTCAGCTGTTGAGTCTGAGTGCATTCACCACATACTAATAAAGATTTACATGTGATCCTGATGGAGAACATATAAACAAGCTTGTAACAAAGTGATTAATATAATGTGACTGCTAAGATTGTCTAGATGCTGCATCAAGAATGAGTTGACTCTCTGGCGCTGGACAGTGCTCCCTGACATCTAATTCAAATCTGCAATGACATAATCTCCCCTTTTGTCCCATTATGTCTGGAGGAAACATTTCACATTGCACATTTAATATGTGCTGTGCCATGTCAAACCAAGGTGGTACAGAATATCAAACAGCATTTGACAACATGCTGCAGTGAGATTTTTTTTTTTGCCACACTATATGGAAATTCCATCTGAAGTAACAGTTTCCAATAAGCATTTTTCACCTGTGAAAATAATATGGGCCCAAAATTTTGATGGCATCATAAATCACAGATTCAGTGAATAAAAATGTTGAGACATAGAAGCTCTATAAATCCAACTCGTAATGCTTCAGTTATGTCAACAGGGTGGTCAAATGGGTCAGCAGCAGGGTTTAGGCCAGAAATAGGCTTTGAATGGCTGGTGAGATGGATCAGAAAATAATAAGAGGAGATGCAGAGAACTGGTGCAGCATCAAGACATCAAACCTGAAGGGGCAATGGCAGTACAGGATGAAACAGTCAAGCTGGGCAATAAGAATGAAAGCCAGATCAAAGAAACATACAATAAACATCAGGGGCCTGGGCCTAACAGAAATACAGAGAAAGTGTGGTGGATTATTTTGGGTTGGAGGCTGGAGGTTCACCTACTTGAGCCCTAGGATTCCTTTGCATCTTTGCAGTATAGGATGAGGTTGAACAACCTCATCAGAGCAGAATATGCCAGCTGTCTGTACCTTGACATCTCCTTTCTGTCTCTTTATATAATTGATTGTCCTTCATTTGTTACCCTCATGGTGCCAGAAGGAGCAGAGCTGAAAGTGGAGAACAGAGACTCCACTAAAATAAGCCCCTTGGCCCCCAGAAGCTGTGGACTCAGGTCTTTGGGATCTTGGTCCAGAAATGATATTGGTTGATCATCACACATACAAGGAGTCACCTAGGGCCATCTCAGAGGACTGAAGACAGATGGCAGGAAGACATTGGAACAATTCCTAAAGACGTGTAGAGGTTTCCTGCTTCTATCTTTTAATTAACTATTAAATACCTGCCCATTGTGAAAATGCACACCGATTAATTTTAACCATCTCAAAGATGGTAACATGAAGTTGATAAGTAATTAGAGAAATATTATATTTTTCCTCCCTCTCCAGAGCACACTGGCTAATTCTGGAGAATGTTTATCGTGGCAGGAGCTACCCAGGACCGCTACCCTTGGCAAAGCAGTGAGCATTAGCATGCTTTTTGTGTGTCAGGGAGGGGAGTATAGAAAATCACAACCAAGCTTGACCTTGCCCTTACCCAATATCCATCGATACTTTTTGTGCAAGTGTCACTGAATAATATAACTTTGCATGTATTAATTTAACACCTTAGCAAATCAAAATGACTGGAATTACTTCACATAATGAATTATTTTGTAGTGATGGATTTTGATGGATTCCCCCATTGCTTCAATGGGTAAGTGTTCAACAAGGAGACCAGTTGTTCACCGTCTAGGTTGGTGTCATCTCAAATGTGATGTAACGCCAAATCTTGAGTTGCAGATCTAAGTACAAATATTATATAAGAAGCCATTGTTGGAGAGGTGGGTGAAGGCACTAACCTTGCAGGGTGCTCGGCTGTTTTGTTGGGACCTGACTCATTCTCCTCAAATGTAGGGGAGGATTATCCCCTTATCTGGCGGGTGCGGCAGGCAGGTCCAGGAGCGTTGAACAACAGCCTGCCACCCGTGATCGAGCCCCGACCGCTATTTTACGCTGGCTGGCCAATTAATGGCCAGTCAGCGTGAAACGTGCCCTGATAACCTCAGCGCTGCCAGGGTGGGGACAGGAGGAGTGCAAGTGCTGAAGTTTGCACATCGGCAGGGGAGCAGTCAGTGAAAGCTCCCTGAAGACACAGAGCTGTCTCAGGGAGCTGAAGATTTTTAACCTGAAAAATAAAGATTTCAGAAATAAGGAAATCATGTCCACACATGTGACTCTGTCACATGAACAGGGGCATGTGTAAAATTAGTTTTAAAATTTTTTATTGGCTTTTTAGTCACTGTTCGAAGCCTCATCCTGCCCATGGATGAGGTTTCATTAAAAACTCGAAGGCTGCCTGGCCTATTTGTCCGCCCGCCAACTGAACGGATTAATTGTCGGCGGGCGCGCTGCCACCTCTTGCGCGCGCCCACCGACCGAAAGATTGTAAGAGTGCACGATGACATCGAGACGCCTGCCTCACGTCATCATGCACTATCTCACCCCTATTCAGGTCGGACATGTGCCCGCCTGCGCGATGAAAAATTCTGTCCTTGAAATTGTTTAATGACAGAGACTTCTCCATTTGGATCTGTTCACGGTTGGTTTTTTTTCCCCCCCATGTAGTGGGGTCCAACTTACACTGGTTTTCCGAATGCCTTTATATCTCAGTTTGGAACGTGCTATGGTGCAGGTTCCTGGGCTCAGCTGGCTGTAGAATACCACATTTGGTATGGGGATATCCTCCATGCGAACCCCATGGATGGCACAGTGAAGCTGAGCTCTGATGAGCATGCTGTAGATTATGTATGCAGCACTTTTCAAGGCCTTCAGTGTTAACGATTTTGTGCTGCCACTTGATGTTGCAGATTGATCTTAAAAAATAAAGGTGGAATGCATCTAGTTGCTTTGTCTGATGTTGATAGATTGTCCATACTTCATATTCATAGATAAGTGATATGAGAATCATTGCCTGATAGATTTTCATCTTTGTTTTAAGACAAACTCCATGCTTTCTCCAAAGCTTGTGAGTGAACCTGGTGAATGCTGAGCTTGCTTTTGCCAGGCGATGGCGACTTTATCATCCAACATGGTAATGCTGGAGGGGACGTTCCAAAATAGCAGAATTTCAGAACTGAATTGGGCAGGTATATTTATTGTGATTGTCACTGTGTGCACAACTCTCACAGATTTTTTTATATGTAACAAAAAAATACCAGCAAGAGAAGCCAGATATCATCAAACAAACACTGCAAGCAAAATTAAGTAAGAAGAGCTAATGGTGGGAGAACAAGGCTGCAGAGCTTCAGGAAGCTGCCAATAAGCATGACCTGAAGGCTCCCCATGAAGGTGTTTAATCTGTCTATGGCCCCACAACCAGCAGTACGACACCCATCCTTCAGCAGACAGCTAGGTGTTTAAAATCAGAATTTTCCCTCTCCTAGGTAGGCTACCAACCAAGACTGATGAGCACCACCTGCCCAGAGCTATCTGGTTTTGAGGCATCAGGCTTCTTCACATCTCTGCCCACAATTCTAAATGAGGACTGGCATGTGAAACTGGGCAAAAGAAGTTTGATTAGCAGAGGCTATTTGACCACACAGAACTTTTTGTGGATGAAGAGCTTCTCAATCCTCTTCAATGCCCTGGTCCTCCCTACCCTTTGATTCCTTATTTTGTAGTGCAACAACTGTTATTATTGTTACAACCGGACAAGAAGAAGAGGAGTGGCTCTCCTCTTTCCCTACTCCTCATTTGACCACAACAGTTTTTTTTTAAAGGGTATGCTTATCAATTTAGTGAGAGTTTAACTGCTTGCATGTTATGACAATAAAAGACACAAACGTACATGTTTTCTTGATTTTTCCTTTAAAAAAAGTCTCTGCCTGAGGCACGTGGATAGTCAAAATCAATAAACAGAGCTCAAAACTTGCAAACTGGGTGGAGAGTGGGAGAGGAAGAGAGAAAACAAGTGCTTAAACACACAAAGGTTTATCTGGCTTATCACATGACCTTCTCTCTCCAGCTGCCCAGTGACCCAAATATGGCCATGGCTAATGGATTCCTTTCATAGATAAAGCCCCACTGTCCAAGTGATTACATTTAATGGTTTATTTCCACTCAGCTGAGTATCCATTTGATTGGATGCTTTGTTAATGGGGTAGGAGATAACCCCCATTCCCACCCCTTCAAGGCAATTGTTCCTCGTTAGACTTTACAGACAGGTTGTCTCCATTTCAATGGCTTTGGAATATAGAAGTTACGGTGATACAAATGTTTAGACATCTTTGGCTGTGATTTCAAGTCACTGGAATGTGGTTTAACCAGCAAATTGATAAAGTCAGTGCTTATAAAGTAAGGCTTTGTGACATTATGTAAGCAAATATGTCAAGTACTCAGCACCAACAATAACCCCTAAATGACAATAGGGTGAATTACTATTTAATTTGTTGTTAGGCTGTATTAGGAGGAAGAGTGGAGACCAGGAGAATTGACTTAATTTTTCACAGGTCTGTGCATCGTTGGCTAGGCCAGCATTTATTGTCCATCCCAAATTGCCCTTAAGAATTTGGTGGTGAGTTCCCATCTTGAACTGCTGCAGGCTATGCGACATAGGTACATCCACAGTGCTGTTAAGGAGTGATTTCCAAGACTTGGACTCAGTGACAATGAAGGAAAGGCAATTTGGTTCCAAGTCAAGATGGTATATGGTTTGATGGGGAACTTGCAGCTGGTGGTGTTCCCATGCTTCTACTGCCTTTGTCCTTCTAGGTGCTGGATGCCATGGGGTTGGAAGATCTAAATATGATTTGAATGCACTTAATGTTCTTTCTAACTAGAATTAATCACTTTCAACTGGGGGGATGGTGGCATAGTGGTATTGTCACTCAACTAGTGTTCCAGAGATGTAATGCCCTGAGGTAATGCTCCAAGGACTTGGGTTCAAATCCCACCACAACAGCTGGTAAAATTTGAATTCAATTTTAAAAAGTCTGATGATGACCATGGGCAACATTTTCCCCCCGTTGGGGGGTGATGTGCGGGAGCATGCAGGAGCTGCCAAGTTCCCGATCAGTGCCCCCGGTCGGGGGCGCACCGTCATTTTACATCCACCAGGAAGCTCTATGCACTCCATGTGAGGGCAGGGGGGTTTCCCTCAGCCGGGAGTGCGTTATTTCACGAAAGAGCGCACAGATCTCCCTGAGGCAAAGTGCTGCCTCAGAGAGATTGGCTCAAAATTGAAACAGTAAATAAAGATAAGATAAAAATTTGGCTGCCATGTCCCCTCATGTGACAGTTTCACGTGAGTTGGGACATGTCCATAACTTTTATTTTAACATATTCTGGAATTTGTAAATCCCTCATGAAACCTCATCCCGCCCGCGGATGAGGTTTCATGCTTTTTCAGAAGACCGCCAGGGCTCCCGGCCTGCCCGCCAACCATATGGTTGGATGGGCAGGTTCATTAATGTTGTCAATTACTTTTTTAATGACCTTAATAGGCCGTTGACAGGTCGGCGGGCACGAAGCCGACTCGGCAGTGCGCTCGCCGACCTGAAAATGTAAATGACACGGGGTGACGTCGGGAGTTCCTCCTGACATCACCCCTTGCATTTTACATGTTGGCGAGCATGCCCTGCTCCCCGCTCCCCAACCAGAAAATGCAGTCCCATGAAACTATTGTAGATTCTTGTAAAAACCCACCTGGTTCACTAATGTCCTTTAGGGAAGGAAATCTGCTGTCCTTACCTGGCCTGGCCTACATGTGACTCCAGGCCCACAGCAATGTAGTTGACTCTTAAATGCCCTCTGAATGAGGGCAATTAGAGATGGGCAATAAATGATGGCCTAGCCAGCGACGCCCACATCCCATGAATGATTTTTTTTAAAATTGCTTTCAACTGACTAAAAGCCAGTTATTTGCTTATGTTTGGGGAATGTTTTTCTGCCTTCAGGGGGAAGGGAAGAAAAGTTAATGGTGAGAATACAGGAGGAGCATGAGGAGAATTTGGCAGCAGTAGCATCAAAAGCTTAGGGCAGGCCTGAAGGGAGAAGAGATTGCTGGGAGTTGACAGTGACAGCAAGTGAAGAAAGGTGAAGAATTGCAATGTGAACTCAATAGGGGCAGGGTGGATTCTCAAACTTGAACCGGCTTGCACCAGGGAACAAAGCACTGTCTGTTTACAGAGAGTGTTAGGAAATAGAGATAGTTGAAGTAAGTTATTTTGGTCTTTGTGGGTATTAGGAATGAGTTTTAGCTTTAAAGTTTAAGTTTGATTTGTATTTCTGTATCTGTGTGTTAATAAAAGGTCAAATTGAGTTTTTGTTTCACATTAAAAGGTGCCTGCATTTCTAATGAGAGGTTACAAATGTAAGAGAAGTTAAGCAAACACAAGAGTGGAAAAAACTGGGCTGTTGCCTAGCAACAGGGGTCCAGAGCGGCAGCATCCACCCACCCACACACACCACACACACACACACACACAAAAACTAAAGAAATGGCAGTTTTTGAGTTCAGTTTGAAGACAGCTTCCAGGCAGGAGCAACCGAGAAGGGGCAGATAGTCAGTCTCAAGCTAAAGAAGAAAGTTCCCAAGACTCCAGAGGAGCAGACAGGAGAAAATGCCAAGCAGACTTTCTAATCAAAGAAAGGGCAAGAACGTGGAAAACGTCCTGTTAAGTGAAGACTATAAGACCATAAGACATAGGAGCAGAAATTAGGCCATTCAGCCCATCAATTCTGCTCCGCCACTCAATCATGGCTGATAAGTTTCTCAACCCCATTCTGCCACCTTCTCCCCGTGACCTTTGAAGATACGAGTGAGGGGCAGAGAAAGGCTCCAAGCTTTAAGCTTAAAGTTCCAAGCTACAGGAAGCAAAGTCAAAGCAATATAAAGGCTTGTGAGAAGTCAGAATGTCCAAAGAGGCCTGAAGGTCTGTAACTCTTTGCTATGGGCATGTGAAGCAGTGGTGTACCTTTGAAAGCTGAGTCGGTGAGAGAGAGTATGTGGAAGGAAGTTTCAATGCATGTGGTGACCCAGGGGGTGGAACATCAGAAGGAGAGGTGTTGGCAGGCTTAAAAGTGAACAAATCTCCAGGTCCAGATGATTTGTGTCCCAGATTGCTGAGGGAGGCAAGGGAAGAGATCGCAGGGGCTCTGACCCAAATTTTTTATTCCTCTCTGGCCACAGGGGAGGTGCCAGAGGATTGGAGGACAGCTAATGTGGTTCTGCTATTTAAGAAGGGTTGTAGAGATAAGCCAAGGAACTACAGGCCACTGAGTCTCACGTCAATGGTAGGGAAACTATTGGAGAAAATTCTGAAGGAGAGTATCTATCTCCACTTGGAGAGGCAAGGTTTGATCAGCAATAGTCAGCATGGCTTTGTCAGAGGGAGGTCATGTCTAACAAACTTGATTGAATTTTTTGAGGAGGTGAACAGGTGTGTAGATGAGGATAGTGTAGTTGATGTAGTCTATATGGATTTCAGCAAGGCCTTTGACAAGGTCCCACATGAGAGGCTTATAAAGAAGGCAAATGCACATGGGATACAGGGTAATTTGATAAGGTGGATTCAAAATTGGCTTAGTTGTAGGAGACAGAGGGAGATGACAGAAGGATGCTTTAGTGATTGGAAGCCAGTGTCCAATGGCGTACCACAGGGATCTGTGCTCAGTCCCTTATTATTTGTCATTTATATAAATGACAGAGATTACTATGTGGGGGTAGGATTAGTAAGTTTGTGGATGACACTAAGATTGGCTGGGTAGTTAATAGGGAGGTTGAATGTCTTGGGCTACAGGAAGATATAGAAGGGATGGTCAAATGGGCAGGTAAGTGGCAGATGGAATTTAACCCTGAAAAGTGTGAGGGGATACACTTTGGAAGAAGTAATTTGACAAGGAAGTACTCAATGAACGGCATGACACTAGGAAGTTCTGAGGAACAAAGGGACCTTAGATCTCTGAAGGCAGAGGGGCATGTTAGTGGGGTGGTGAAAAAGGCATATGGGACACTTGCCTTTGTCAATCGAGGCATAGATTACAAAAGTAGGGAGGTCATGTTGGACTTGTATAGAACCTTGGTGAGGCCACAGCTGGAGTACTGTGTGCAGTTCTGGTCACCACATTATAGGAAGGATGTGATTGTGCTGGAGGGGGTGCAGAGGAGATTCGCCAGGATGTTGCATGGGACGAAACATTTAAGTTATGAAGAGAGGTTGGATAGACTTGGGTTGTTTTCATTGGAGCAGAGAAGACTGAGGGGCGACCTGATCGATGTGTACAAGATTATGAGGGGCATGGACAGGGTTGATAGGGAGCAGCTGTTCCCCTTAGTTGAAGGGTCAGTCACAAGGGGACATAAGTTCAAGGTGAGGGGCAGGAGGTTTAGGGGGGATGTGAGGAAAAACCTTTTTACCCAAAGGGTGTGACAATCTGGAATGCACTGCCTGGGAGGGTGGTGGAGGTGGATTGCCTCACATCCTTTAAAAAGTACCTGGATGAGCACTTGGCACATCATAACATTCAAGGCTATGGGCCAAGTCTTGGTAAATGGGATTAGATAGGTAGGTCAGGTGTTTCTCACGTGTCAGTGCAGACTCAATGGTTCGAACGGCCTCTTCTGCACTGTGTGATTCTGTGATTCTGAGAGTTTTAAACCCTGGAGGTGAAACCTTGTGGAAGGCATCTGAGAGAAAGCGTCAGTTTGGGAGAAGATTCCAAGGCGAGTTTTTGGAAAGTGGAGATTGGCAACCCTTGTGGGAAGGATGCAGGGCAGTGAGACTGATTGGCTCACGGTGTAACAAGCATCAGGGGGGTGTTGAGGAGAGATCCATAGCCTCTGCCTGGACTGCCATCTATCACTTGGTTTCAGAGTGTGGTGTGTCTGACCACAGGGAGCCTAACAGTACATGGACTGCGAATGTACATGGACTTACTGTGAACATTAGAGTGTAAGGTAGCTTTTGTAACTTGTGTTATCCTTACAAATCTGTATATATTTGTAAAGGTATAGTTGTGGGTCAGGGAGTATTATAATATAGTTCATCTTTTCTTGTTTAATAAATGTTTTATGCTTTTGTTAAAATATCATTAGCTGACTCTAGTGGCTCTGTTCAGTAGCCCCGTTGCAGATATCTAAACAAATAAATTAAAAGTTAGGATCTATCAATCTGGGTTCCACCCTGGGATCAGGCTTATCCAATGGTAACCTCAGCTGGACATCATAACAGGAGGGGAGTCATCCACTCAAATTGAGAAGGATCCCACACAGTTTACCCATCTCAGGTGATATTACTATTGACGGCTGCAACTTGGAAGCTGAAAGGATCAGGGTAGGTGAGGGAGTCAGGGAGTTACATAGAAAGAATGAGCCTAAATTTTCCATCCATTGATGTCAATAGAGTTGTAGGTTATGGTAACACTTTTTTGGAGCTTTGCATTGTTCTGATACGGGTCCTTATGTCTTGGACTTTAAGGGCGGAATTTTTGCAAAATGAAACTAAGTGCATTTTTGGCAGTGCCCAGCCCACTATCCGAAATGGCAGCAACTTGTGCCCTATTCTGTGCTTGGAGCCTCATTAATTATGCAAAGGCGGTTATTGGTTCAATGACCTGGCGGGTTGGGAGCGGATTCGTCTGCCCTTCATCAGCTGGCGAAGGTCCATGCGCCATACTTAAATGCCAGTCCAACACACAGTCTTAATCTCTCCAGCCTACCAGAGGTGTCTGGCAGCCAGGAGAGGAAGGCCGAGAGCCTAAACAGGAAGGCAGCACCCCGTTTCATACACCAGGTCCTCCAGGCCTTGATCAGAAGGCTGCAGGCGCACAGGCAAGTGCTCTATTCCAGGGATGGTTGCAGGAAGCACAGCAACCTCACCTCTCCGGCCTGGGAGAGCAACGCGGAGCGGGTCAGCTCGGATCGCACCCATGCCCGACATGCCACCCCATGCGGGAAGAGGATGAATTATCTCACCCTCTCCGCCAGGTTATGACATCCTTCAACTCCCTCCAATATCAAGCTCTCATCATGGCATCATGCACTCGAATAGCTATTCTGTTCAGTGGTCTCACATGAGACCATTAGCGGGGACACAAATTAACACTCGTTATCTCACCAAGACTTTCACAACATCAGCATCCCATCTGTCGTGTTGCTCACACTCCATCCTCTGGCCCTTCTGGGGAGAGCTCACCACAAACAGGGAACATACATCTCACCCAACCTCTGCCCCATTCCTTCTCATCACAAGCCTTTCTTTCTTCTTCATACAGGCCAAGTTGGTGCACAGCAGATGTGAGAGACCGCAGACCCGGGGACAACTGATATCATTGCCCTCATTGAGTTTGAGGGGGCAGCAGCCGAGCTGGCTGGGGAGGACAGGGATCACTCCTGTGGGGAAAGGGAGATCGGCCTCTCCCACCAACCCAGTAGGGATCACAGCTCCATCACTTCATTAAATCCTGACATTCACAATTAGTCATGCAGTCTTATCTAGCTCATGCTCATCAACTGAAACTCTATTCTCTATTTTCTAGACACCAGCAGATCGAGGTCCCCAAGCCCGTCCAGCACCAGTGCCAGCCCACAGACTTCATCCGAGGAGGAAGCTCCAGAAGAACCGTCACCGCATTCACCCTCACCCTCCACCAACTCAGAGACATACACAGGTCACTGGGGCACAGCTTTAGATTAGGCTCAGGCTCACTTTCTTGGCAGCAACTCACTGACACATCCCCGCAGCAGTCGGAGGCAGGGACAGCCCAGGTCTCTGGCACTCACAGGGCTGCTGGAGACCAGCCACCTGCTCAGTCCGAGTCAGATGATGAGCCTCTGGAAGTGGCCACTGAATCGATGCTGGTGATGCAACAATAGGCTGCGGAACATCAGGCAGAGATTCGACAGTCACTCAGCAGCCTGGAGTGAACAATGGAGGAGTCCGTCTGCGTTCTGTCTCATGTCATGGCTCCGAACATGTGAAAGCCTCGAGGTCACCATGGGAAGGCTAGCAACCACCATGGAGATCTTGGTCCAGCAGGTCTTGCCAGATTTGCATTCGGCCCTGCACTCCATGGCCACAAACCGTGCTGGGGACCATCTGGATGTAGGCAACATGTGGATGAGGCACCTTGACCCCCCCTTTAGGTGCAACGTCTCCTACAGGAGTCAGGGCAGAGCCCTTGGGCACTCACAGGGAGGATGAGAGTCAGCCGGACAGCCCAGGGGCCCTCTCTCAGGACATTCCGGACGCGCAGCTGCTCACGGCCTCCTCTGTCTGTGACCCCATCCACTCCAGTTTCTCAGGCCACTGAGGGCACTTCTTCCCCTTATCAGGCTGGGGCTCTCCAGGCCTCGGGCCACCAGAGGACGTCTGCCAAGGTCATCACAGATATCAGGATGCAGCAATCAGCAGCCTGTCTCCAGCTCTGCTGCAGATGTTGGAGCTGCACCCAGGCGTAGTGCTAGAGTTAGGAAAGTTAAGAAAAATTGATGACACTTTGGGTCACGGGTGTGCTATACATGTAACTATATTGCACTTTTGTTAATGCATTTGATGGTTATGTGAATATTCCTGTCAGCTGAAGGCATTGTGATTTTGTACTTTGGAATCCTCTTATTTCGAGGTTTAGCCTTCCTCCCACTCAGTGACAGTGTCCCACTGCGAGATTCACATTCCCGCGATGTTAGCTTCAGTTTATTTTCTATTCATTCACAGGATTTGGGCTTTATTTATTTATTGCCCATCCCTAGTTGCCCTTGAATTGAACTAGTTTCCGCACCCTTGCGTGATATCAAGGAGATGTGTTTAAATCTTTATTGGAAGTGTGTGATGTTAGCGTTTCTAGCCCTTCTTCCTCAAGGAAGACTATTGAGTGAGGGCAGTGGCATCTGCAGTGATAATCTAGCGGCATTTCTTCTGCCACTACCTCAGTGGTAGTGGCAGAAGACAAGACATGTCCACATCTCAGTCGCAGCAGTGTTTGCATCATTAGATGGCGGCGAAGGCTTCAAGTCTTCTCTCGTATCACTCTTGTCCCTAAGTGGACTTTCAGTTCCCAGAGTGAACTCACTCACAGGGCCCCACGGACCAAAGCAAAGATCATGGCCTGGCGAGTCATGAGACCAGGAAGCGCAAGTGTGAATGTGGGACCCATTCTCGCTGCAAGTGGGCGGACAACCCCTGAGTTGAAAGTAAATGGCATTGTGGGCTAGGAGAGATGTGGCCATATTTCCACACTAGACTTTACTCTTTCTGGAACCTGTCAGCAATTAACATATCAAAGGCACGCCTCCCACATCTTCCTTTTTCCATGGCCTGATCGCGCTCATATTGACCCTCAGCAGCCTCATAGGCTCCTGGGCCTCCGGATCTTCATCCTCCGATGAGCTTTCACCCGCCTACAGGTCATCCTCTGGCAAAGGGTCATCTCTTTGCATAGTCAGATTGTGAAAGGTGCAAAACACTGCAGTGATGCGGGAAACCCTATCAGGAGTTTATTGGAGTGAGCCACCTGAGTGGTCCAAGCATCTGAAACGCATCTTCAGAAGCCCTATGGTCTGCTCTATAAGGGAGTGTGTGGAGCTGTGAGCAGCTTTGTACCTCTCCTTGGAATGACTCTGAGGGCAACGCACTGGTAACATCAGCCAGCGTTTCAGTGGGTACCCCTTATCCCCAAGTAGCCATCCCCGCAGATGTAAAGGCCCCTCAAAAATCTCAGGCACCTGGGAGTGACTCAGGATGTAGGAGTCATGGCTTCTCTCAGGGTATTGTGCACAAACATGCAGCACGTGCTTCCGGTGATCACACAACCATTGTACGTTGATGGAATGATAGCCCTTGCGGTTAATAAACATTAGGGCCTGCTGCCATGGAGCCCGTATAGCCACATGGGTGCAGTCTATTGCACCCTGCACTCATGGGAAGCCTGAGATGACAGCAAAGCTGGTGAATCTCACAGCCTGGCTATCTTCATCCAGAGGAAACCTGACATAATGATGGGCCTTCCTGTAAAGGGCATCTGACATCCTTTACGCATCGATGTGTTGCAGACTGAGAGATTCTGGACAGGCTGCCTGTTGATCCTTGGAAAGAACCAGAGGCCAAGAAATTGAGTGCTGTGGTCACCTTCAAGGCCACTGGCAGGGGCTACCCTC
Source organism: Cetorhinus maximus (assembly GCF_964194155.1). Taxonomy (NCBI): domain Eukaryota; kingdom Metazoa; phylum Chordata; class Chondrichthyes; order Lamniformes; family Cetorhinidae; genus Cetorhinus; species Cetorhinus maximus. The sequence continues at coordinate 195,344,371 of NC_135879.1, forward strand.
CAACTCTGCGTGGCATCAGGTCTTTATGAAAAATGTGGGATATGTGATGTACCAGATCTTGGATCCTTCACTGTCGCTGGATCAAAGTCCTGGATCTCTCATGCTAACAGCACTGTAGGTGTACCCACACCACATGGACAGCAGCAGTTCAACAAGACAACTCACCACCATCTTCTCAAGGGCAACTAGGGATGCGCAATAAATGCTGGCCCAGCCAGCGAAGCCCACATCCCATGAATGAATAAAATAAGAGGCTGTGAATTGTTCAAATGATAAGCATCATCTCTTTTTTTTAGGATTCCTAGGAGCATGCCAACATTGCTACTCAATAAGAATGTATACCGATTGTGAAGAACATGTAGAGTGAATGATCTGTCACTCTTTGTAGCTAAGAGGAGCAATAATCCTGTCTGATTGGAAGGTTCCTGCTGCCTACACCATGTAACTTAGGCCAGGATTTTCAGCTTGGTGTGTGGGCATGTGCCCGACATATACAAGCGTGAAATAACACGCGATGATGTCGGGCGAGTGCTCAAACTCATCACGCACTTGTGCGATATTTCGGTTGGCTGGCATGCACGGGAGTCGGCAGCATGCATGCCGACAATTAAGAGGGCTGTTAAGCCTATTCATTACTTAATTAAAGTAAAATTTTCTCTGCCCATCCAATCTTATGGTTAGCGGGCATGCGAATAGGCCAAGCGGTCTTTGCATTTTTTGCGAAGCCTCATCCACGGGTGGGATGAGGTTTTGAGCAGTGATTAGAAAAAAATAAACGCTTTTAAAACTCATTTTTAACATGTCCCTGCTCATGTGACAGAATCACTTAAGGGGACATTTTTTCCTTATTTTTGAATTCTTTATTTTTAATGTTAGAAAACTTCTGCTCCCTAAGGCAGCTCTGTGCCCTCAGTGAGTTTTCACTGCGCGCACCGGCCGTGCATGCGCAATCTTCAGCACTCGCACGCCTCCCACCCCCACGCCGGTAGCGCTGAGGTTATCAGTACGTGTTTCTCGCTAGCTGGCCGGTAATTGGCCAGCCAGCGTGAAATTGTGGTCTGGGCCCGATTGCGGGCCGGGCACCATTGCACAGCCACTCCTTGGCCCACCCGCCGCACCCACCTGACGAGGGGAAAATCCTCCCTTTAATGCCTAATGGGTAAAGGGTCACGGTTTGAAGCCAGTTGAGGTCATCTTCTAAAGTTAACAGCAATGCCAGTATCAATTTTTTGAAAAGTATTGAAGCCTTGAATTTGGGCAGTAACTCACCAATAGTTTGGATTAAGACTATCTTCTTCCCCTAGGAACTCTGTAATTTCATCTTTTTCTTCACTTTCCATTTTAATTCTTTCTGGTCTTTGATGTTGATTAAAATGACTGGATTTGCAAAAAAATGCTGTAAATGTTCAGTTTTGCCACACTGGAAGCATTCCATGCCCTCGGCTGGGCAATCCTAGATTCTGTGCGTGTTTGTCGTGCCACCACACGTTTGTGCCCTTTTGGGTAGTTTGGGGAGCTTTCTTGTGGGTGGGGCTGCCATCCGTGGGCCTACCCAGTCAATAGAATCATGCAAAGCCTTGGAGTCAACGCAAATTGTAGCCCAATTCAGCACTCACTTTTGGGGTCACATCGCGCACTGAACCATTTACTTGTTAACAGGGTTCCGTGCCAGATTAAAAAGGTATCATAGCTTTAAAAATAGACTTAACATCCATGGTTGACTCCTTCATGCTCTGCCTTAGGAGAATATCATCTGCTTCTGGACCTACTGCATAAAGAATGGAACTAACTTGAAGCTTTGTCTCTTTTTCATGAAGACCTGTTCGGTAGCGGAGAAAATGGCATTTCCATAACTCCCACTGTTAGTCCCTGTGCAGGCTCTTGAGGCAGTCAAACAGGCAGGGCAAAGGCAGGCACTGTTCACAACATACAGTCATTGTTACCTCTCTCCCGTGTGCCTTCTTCTTCCGCCAAAATTTCTCAAGTTGTTGAGGTCTAACGAGTGTCTTATAGAAATTCAGCATAACCTCCCTGCTCTTGTACTCTATGGCTCTATTAATAAAGCCCAGGATGCTATATGCTTTATTAGCTGCTCTGTCCACCTATCCTGCCACCTTCAAGGATCTATGCACATATACACCCAAGTCTTTCTGCTTCTGCACCCCGTTCAAAATTTCACCCCTTATTTTATATTGCCTGTCCATGCTCTTCCTATCAAAATGCATCACCTCACACTTCTCCACATTGGACTTCATCTGCCATCTATCTGCCCACTCCACCAACTTATCCATGTCCTCTTGACGTTCCACACCATCCTCCTCACATTTCACAACTCTTCCAAGCTTCGTATCATCCGCAAACTTTGAAATTGTCCCTTCCACATCAAGATCTAGATCATTAATGTATATCAGTAAAAGCAAAGGTCCCAACACTGACCCCTGGGGAACTCCACTGCATACCTTCCGCCAGCCCGAAAAATATTAATTGACCATTACTCTCTGCTTCCTATTTTTTAGCCAATTTTGTATCCACATTGCTACTGGCCCTTTTATTCCACGAACAATAACTTTTCTCACAAGTCAGTTGTGTGGTACTCTGTCAAATGCATCTTGAAAGTCCATGCACACCACATCAACAGCAATACCATCATCGACCTTCTCTGTTATGTGTTCAAAAAACTGCAGCAAGTTAGTTAAACATGATTTCTAACTTGTATGTATTTATTAACTACAAGAGCTATATACATTAGAGGGTTCAAGCTAGGAGCTGTCTCCATACCTGCTAGTACATACAGCTCTGTCCAACACTGTACTAACCCCTAGGTTTGGGTCATGTGTTCTCTTGCATCACTATGTGGGAGGTACTGTACTCAGTCCCAAGTTAACCCTAAATGTGTGAGACCCTTATACTACACCCCCCCCCCCCCCCAAGTCTTTATCCAAGATATTTCAAGTTATTCTAGTTTACCGAATGTATTTACATCATTATTACCACCCCATGTCCCACTTTCAAATCCCGGAGCTCATAGGTTCAGGCAATCTGGAAGCCTTATACCCCTTCCATATCTCATTTGCACTACTGTCCGAGAAATGGTAGGCTCTGTCATTGCAGGTAAACTCTGTTGAATTGGAGGTTATTTTGGCATCTGGAAAGCTTCTTCCATCCATTAGTATTGAACCGCTCTTTGTCGATTTGGTAGTTGTGGTGACAGGTAGCTGTTGTTCATCCCATTTCTTGCAGGGTGGATGAACATTGTGCCCGTTTCCATGTCATATTTTCCTCTTCTTCTTTTGTCATGTGGACCATCATGATGCTCTCTGTGATGGAAGATGGCCTTTCCTTTTAGGAGGATGTGTTTTGTTTAGTAAGCTCACCTTTGCATTTGTCTGTGTTGTGTTTTATTGGCAATGGATGACTGCTACCTGATTCCAGCATTGTCTGTGACGCTGTCACACTGGCTGGAAGTTGCAGTGTTTTTTCCTGTGGTTGTAGTGTTGATCTCATCAACAGTTTTCGGAGCCAGAGGCTGAGGCTCTTCTGGTTGTTGGGTGCTCTCGTCTATCCTCCACTGGAAGAATCTTAGTAACCATCTGAGTGGTTGGCTGAACAATGAGGACTTTCTGGCACCTGTAATGAAAATAGACAAACCTGCTCTGCCAAGAAAGAAGACAGTTCAGAGCTGAAGTTCCATTCAGGTTACCGTTTCTTGTTTGAGCTCTTGGGAGCTTGCAGTTCTATATAATTTACGACAGTGGTTATCTTGAGATCTTCTGTCATTTTGAGGAGATTCAATGCTACATAGACATCTCTGCTCAAGAGAGAAAAAGACTGCTTATGGATGATGGACATCAGCTCGAAGGTTTGTTTGCTGCCATACCTTAGGTGTTCCTTTTCTCCAAAGTCCCCACTTATGCGATTGATCTGGGCCTTGGATAAGTCCAAATTGACCTGGAAGATTAGATTTCTGATCCATTGTTAAAAAAAATTTAAAAAAATTAAAGTGTAAGTTTAGCTTTAGGCAGTTGTTGAAATTTAAGATGGCATTGCCATTCATTTGAAGGCAAAGAGTTTACCCATTCTTGCTGGAATTGGCGGGCTCCCACTGCAATGGTGCTTGCATTCAGCCTTGAGAAAATGTTAGACAATGGCTGCTTGGATCAGCTTGCTGCAGACTACTCCATTTCGGCGCTATGCTTTACGGTTGCAAAAGCATCGAATCCTGGCATTTGCTGCTATTTAAAGCTGATTCTTCTGAATTAATTCTTTTTTTGTTTCTTTTCAGGTTTGGCTTGGATACCAAGTGTTCAGGCGCTGACTCAGGAATCTTGTTTCTCCAATTGAATTTTTAAATGGTAATTTCTGACCTCTGGACTCTTTAAAAGTTTATCAGGGTTTGTTTTATCCTGGAATTTAAAAGCTTTAGCTCACTCCTGCTAGGTCTGCTGACTCTGCACTCTGGGAATTGAAGCTGGACTTCCAAGAAATCTAATGGAATCTTATGCTTCAGGGACGAATTTTAAATTTCTGCCTTCAGATTCCAAGCCTTTCTTTGGAGCTTTTCCTGATGATTTTCCTTTGCACATCTGCTTCTTGAGCTTTTCTTCAGGTCAGAATACTTCTTTAAATTTTTTGTTAGACTTGTAGGATTTTAGTTTCTCTCTGCATTTTGGTGAGGTTTTGGGTTTTTCCATTTGCCGCCACCATGTTGTAGAGTATTGGGTACTGTTCGGTAGGTCTTAACAAAACCTTCGTAGTCTTAAGTAGGTTAACTGCATGTATTTATTAACTACAAGAACTATGTACATATACATAGTAAAAGGTTCAAGCTAGGAGATGTCCCAATGCTTGCTGGTACACATGGTTCTGTCCAACACTAGGCTGTCTCCTAAGTGTGTGTCATGTGTTCTCTTGCATCACTGTATGGATGGTCCTGTACTCAGTTCTACTATATGTGCCAGGCCATTATACCACAGAAACTAATAGGGAAGGCAATTGTGAGGTAGGCGAGCATTGGTAGAGGGTAGCTGTCTATTGGCATACTTGGAAAGAATCCTTGGGGACTTGAGTGTGTATTGGTGGTGAGAGTAAGAGCGAGGTTCCCAAGCTGAGAAGCCAGTCATAAGTTCAGGAAGTGGTGGATGCTGAAATCTAGGGATCTTTAATATTCAGGAGAAAATTAGTTCCACCCAACTTTTTGTCCCCAGATTTTAGCCTTTTCTTCTCTCTAATCCTGAAAATAAATGTCAAAAAATTAGATCTTGCTTTCATTATTTTCAGTCTTTTCAAAGATTGTTTCAACAATGATGCTTCAAAAGTGACAGTGCTGTATACTTCTGACATAACTCACAAGGACATACAAAAATGATCAGAAATGACAATCCCATTTAAATGACTTCATTGGTCTATTTCCATTTTCAACCTTTCTTCCAAAAATCAATTTTATTTTTATTTTACACCCTTCATAAAAAATGAATTCTATTTTTTATTTTGTTTATGAAAATACAATAAATCTAGTTAATGACTGTATGTTCTCCTTTTATCTGAGAGAAACAATGCCACAAGGCACATTACCTTCATTAAATCACTTCTCCAATAAAATAAATTCAAAGTAGAATGTAAATGATTCTAAGATCTTACGGTCCTACAGATTGTCCTTCTTTGGATTTGTTTAAATCTGTGACCCACAGTTGCACTAATCCCTCATGTTCATCATTTCTTTTAGACATGGTTGTAGATCAAGACAATCACAGCTTGAAGCAGCTTGAACAGGCATTTTGGGTTTGATTTGTTCCTTTCAAAGCAGTATCCTTTGATGTTATCTCTTGAAATCTTTTCTGCCCATTTAAAGAAACAATATTTCATTACATTAAGCTCAGTCAACCTTACATGAAGGAGTCAAATTCTGACCAAAACGCAGGAAGTTTTCAAATGAAAATATTCTACTGAATGTGAGGCATTTGTGGTTTGTGAAAAACAGAAAAAAAATCAAAGCAAACACTGAGGATAGATGCCCTTCTGCACCAAACATTCACTGGTCACAATGTTTCTTAACATCCAATCCAATTTATCCTTGTTTATTAATATTTAAATTTAAAGCGATCTGAATAGGTGCATTTGAGTGATGAAGCTTCAGTGCTGATTTTTTTTTGTGATCTCAACTACATTGAAGAATGTTTTGTGCTGCCCTATTCCCCCTCAAAACTGGTTTCTTGACTGAAAAACACCACACTCTATTAACTGTTCAGGTTCAAATCAAAGGAACACCATTAATCAATTTGGCTTATTTTCAGCTCACTGATACATGTCCCCCCCCAGCCCCCAGAATGTTACATCAACAAAACTGGGCAAAGTTTTATAAGGGCTGATGGTGGCGTGGTGGTAATATTGCTGGATTAATAATTCCAAGGCTGAGGTTAATACTCTGGGAACATAGGTTCAAACCCTACCACATCAGTAGAGGAATTTAAATTCATTTAATAAATCTACAACTAAAAGCTAGTCTTAACTGATGTAAAATAAAACCTGCTGGCCTCCATGTGACTTCAGAGCCAAAGCAATGTGATTGATTCTTAACTGTCCTCTGAAATGGCCTAGCATGTCATTCAGTTATATCAAGCCACTACAAATTCAACTCAAAAACATCAGATGGTTCACTCAGCATTGACCTAGACATTGGAAACAACAACACCACCAGAAATGACAGTGGCAAACTCATACCTGTTGACCCTGCAAAGTCCTCCAGACTAACATCTGGGGGCTTGTGACAAAATTGGGAGAGCTGTCCCATAGGCTAGTCAAGCAATAGCCTGACATAGTCATCCTCACTGAATCTGGAATATAAAGCTAGTCTCAGTAATGGTGACCATGACAACTATCATCAAATGTTGTAAAAACCCAGCTGGTTCACTAATGTCCTTTAGGGAAGGAAATCTACTGTCTTTACCTGGTCGGGCCTACATGTGACTCTGGACCCACAGCAATGGGGTTGACTCTTAAATGTCCTGCAAAGTAGCTGAGCGAACCCTAGAGTTCAAGGGTGATGCATTTTGGAAGAAGGAATATTGAGAGGCAATATAGATGGAATGGCACAATTCTAAAGATTGTGCAGGAACAAAAGGACCTGAGGGTGCATGTGCATCGACCTTTGAAGGTGACAGGACTTATTAAGAGAGTGGTTAGCAAAGCTTCATAAATAGAGGCATTGAGTACAAAAGCGGAGATGTTATGCAGAACATTTATATAAAAATCTGGACTCCTGGCCACTACATTTTATGAAAGATATGAAGGTCCTTGAGAGGGTGCGGAGGAGATTTACCAGAATGGTTGCAGGGTATTACATTCCACTATTCATAATAAATACACCAATCATATGATAGGATTCATTAAACAATAATGTCAGTTATTTATTAGAAGATAGGATTATATATAATGTTAACTGAGAGGCTGAGTAGGCACATCCGCTTTGGCAGAGCTGCTGCTGTATACAGAGTACAGAGTTATGGGACTATTACATTACATCCTTTCACTGGCCATGATTGACAGCAATTTCAGATATGCCTCATCAAAGTTACATGTAGATTTGTTTTCAGAATTATCATTGTTGGTTGGGTTGCTGTGTTTGGGTTGTGTCTTAGGCTGGATTCTATTCGCAATAGGATTTCTCTGTGTGTTTGGTTGTGGTATTATTCTGATTTGGCATCTGCTTTGCCACACTGTCATGGCATGTGGTTTTTGTGCTTGTTACGATCTTGGTTCTGGGCATATGCTGATGATTTCTGCTTGATTCCACAGGCCATCAGTTGGGTGCTGTACTTGGACAACCTCCTGACCCTTCCCTGAAAAGACTGAAGATTGAACTTAATGTGTCTGCAAGTGTTTCACTAGATGTTTCAGGCTGGGTAATTCATTAACCGGTCATGGGCATTTTTCATCTTGTTTTTCAATTCCCTGTTTTTCAATTAATGTGTCTTGAACTGCTGGGAGTATCAACAAGTGGTGACTGAGAAGGATTGCCTCCACTTATCTGCCGAGAAGTAATTCTGTAGGTGAGGGGACAGTTGCACTGAGTGGTGTCACACTATAATCGTGTAGACCGTGTTTCATTTGATGGCACTTCATGATTAAGGATTTTACAGTACGAACCACACATTCTGACATTCCATTGAATCTGGGGTAATGGGGTAATGAAGTTACTCCGCACTTCTTACACATTGCCTTAAAAGAGTCATCCAGTGTATTGGGGTCTGTGGTCGGGGACAACCCTCTGATCCTGCCCCGAGAAGACTGAAGATTGAACTTAATGTATCTGCAAGTGTTTCACTAGATGTAATTGATGGATGATGGGAAATTTGGAAAAGTAATCCTTTACAACCAGGAAATCATCTCCACGGACACTAAAGAGGTCAGTTGTGAATCTGGTCCATGGATGTGTGGGTACCTCGTGAGGTAATAGTGGTTATTTCTGGTTGCTAGGCATGAAAGTTTGACTCGTCTTGCATTCCTCACAGTCTTTTCGATGTCTTGGTGGATTCCTGGCCAATATACCATCTCTCTGGCCAGCCTTCCTGTTCAATCAATTCCCATATGTGGCTGGTGCAACTGTTGGAAATGAGATAATGATTTGCTTCCCTTGAAGATGACTCTTTGAGATATTCTAAGTTCATCTCCATAGGGCCAAATGGTCTTATAGCTTCTGGAACATCTTGGAAGGACTCTAGCCATCTGCCAATCACAGTTTCCAAACTTGCTGTGGCACAGGATCATTGGATGTTTGCAACTGCAATGCTTGGCACATATATTGCACAAAATGCATAAGGTCAACGTGAAGAACGCCTTCTATTTCAATGTCCGTGAGATCTACTTGCAGATCTAGGCAGACGTCTGCAGTTTTTTGATGGTTAAGTAAATGGTTTAGGGTATTGGATAAGACCATGGATGATCCCAGCTTGTAGTCACAATGATAGCCTTGCATTTTGACCAGTAGGTGTTGTAATCTTGGTGGTGGATAAGTTAGGGGTTTGCGTCAGGTCATTTCAAGCAGCTTATGGTCAGTTTTCACGACAAACCTCTTTCCAAATAAGCAAGTGAGGAACAGCTGTAGGCCAAATAGCAGTGCTCAAGTTTCATGTTCTAAACTTGAGTAATTTGCTTGGGCAGTGGACAAACTCCTGGAGGCAAAAACAATAGGCTTCTCTTTCTGGAGAAGGCACGCTCCAAGTTCTTTTTGGGATATATCAACCTCAAGTACAGCCTCCTCAGTCAGGTCATAAAACTGAAGAGTTGATAGTCCATTGATTAATCGCTGTTTAAGGTCATTAAAAATGTGCTGGTGATCCTCCTACCAAATGAAAAGTACGTCTTTCTTTAGAAGTTCACAAAGACATGAAACTTTCTGGGCAAAGTTAGATAGATATGATGAAAGGAAATTAAACAAATTGAGGCAACATTGCAGATCATTTTTGTTTTGCTGAGTGGGCATTGCACTGATGTCTTCTAGCTTACTAGGGTCAGGACAGATGCCCATGTTGGAAATATGGATCTGAAAGTTGTGTTGATGTTGACTATTAAACACAAGACCTTCTCTGCATCCAGCCCCCATCAGAAAGTGCAAATTCCGATCATGCTCCTGTTTTGTTGTGCTAACAATGGCGATGTTGTCTGCTATGCAGATACATCCTGAGATCTCACCTGTGATCCTGCCCATACGTTGTCGGAAAATATCCTGGCTTACGGAAAGCATGAATGGTAAACCTTTGGAAACAGAATCTCCCAAAAGGAGTATGGAACATTGTTAGCTCCTGGGATGTCTTCTCCAAATGCACTGACCCATAGCTATTCTTAGCATTCCCTCAAATGTGGGAATTTTATGAGAGCATCATTTTAGAGCCATATTCAGATGCCTGGGATCTAAACAGATGCATACAGAGCCATTTTTCTTGACAACGCTCCTGATGGAGCTACACCAATCTGTGTAGTGCTGGACTTTCAGACTTTGCCATCTCTTTCCATCCTATCCAGTTCAGCTTTCATTATGTTTTGGATGTGAAAGCTACACTTGCACTGCAGATCAATGGAGGGATACCACCTGCATATAAATGCAATACTGCATTACCCTTGAAACTTCCTATCCTATCGAACCTCTTCAGGTATAGGGATAATAGGTTGGCTGCTGAGGTGATTGGAGTGCCCTTGTGTTCTGTTGTCTTTGTCATTAAGTTGTTGACGCTGTGGATGGTAACTAGGATTGCATCCCTGCATGCTGGTAGGTCTGCAATCATTGGACTGTTGGTGTCCACAATACAAAACATCGTGGGTGGCCAGGATGGGTTGTTGTAGTGACACTTGAATGTAATGAATTCCAGGGATGGAATCTCCAAGCTATTGTTTGTGGTGAGTTTGGACGTAGTTCATTGAATCATCATTTGCCACATCTGTGGGTACATATATTTCAGTGTGCAAAGTGGTAGGATGTTTGCACCTGCACTGGTGTCCAGTTTTGCATACAACTTGTGCTGACCCAGAAACTATGGACATATAATCTAGATAGTGGCAAAGGCCACTATTGGTACCCCTCTGCCAACACCTTCTTTGACATTCACCATGTGGAATGTTTGCTCACCTTGTGTATTGATAGCCTGGTTATCTTCATCACCTGACCATGTAGCATGGCTAGACACTTCATGGATCGTATTTGAATGACTGCTCTTGATTGATTGGAATGCTGTGCCTGTCTGGCTCCTAGTTGTGGCTTCTCGTGATGTCAAACCATTTGTTCTGGCTGTTGCTTTCTGCATTGGCACGCCCATTGTCCTCTGGTGCCACATGTCTTGCAAACATCTTTAAAAGTTTGGAAATTTCTGGGTGCATGTATGAGTTCTCACCACCTGCATTGGTTACTACACTTGGCTAATGTGCTAATGGTGGATGTTAGGTGGAAGAAAGTAAGTAAGAATTTATGGTAAGGGAGAAGTTATTGAAAGGGAATGAATTACTTAAAATCTCCAGGCAACCAGGGCTACCAAGCACATTAACAGTTAAAGGTTACCAGATCAACCTTGCACTGCCTTAGGGCCTGTAAGCAACAGAAAGGTTTTGGGAACAGGACTGGAGTCAGAGGATGGCAATAACATAGATTAAGTGTGCTCTTCAACGGATAGGGGAAGAACAGATGATCCTATTTTAGGTAGGAGGGAAGGTCTCTGCCTGGGTGAAAAATAGGGACATACGATGCATGTACGTGTTACCAGAGATGTCTGTTTAATGTAAACCTATATACTGACGAGATCAGAATCTGGAAACTGTTCTTGTACGTGACCAATAATGTATAAATATGTTGAACACTTGTAATTTAGCAGAGTACTATCTCAAGCTGCATTGGGATGGTTCTCTCCTTGCGATTGCTTGAATAAACAATCGTGACCTGTACCTGAGACTCCTGTGGTCCGTTTGTCAAAGTGACCACAACAGTGGACGAATTGCACATAAACCTGGAGACCCCATCTATTTTCATACTTGTGTCCCCTTTGCAGTAGTACATACACGCTGTAACCTTTGGGTTGGCACAAGAGTTATTTTTGGAACGCTTCAATTGGGGTAGATGTTATCACAGGCTCAATTATTCTTTCGGCTAGCTCTGATGCCGTAAAGTCATAATCATGTCCCTTGCCTCTGCATCTATTTATGAATTTATCATTGGTCCCTGTCAAATATTGCCTAAAAGACATGAATTCCAGATGTTATATTCAGAAGTTGAGATTCACTCGTAATTGACCTTCGCGTGTTTACCATATTTTATCTGGATTTTTAAGCTCATCATCCAACAGACCTGAAATGTTCAGTCTGTGAAGGCCTTCATTACTATAATAATTGTAATCCTTACAGCTTGTTTATCTGGTTCAGCAATACTGAGGTCCAGAAAACAGAGCTTTATGCTTTCTCGGAACAAAATGAACTCAGACAGGATATCTGTTGCCTTCCAATTGAATGTTGGAAATTTTGTGGTCATCCTGTGGCTTTTGCAGGATTATTAAGATTATCTAGAACAGGAACAGCTATTCAGACTATTCACAGTCCTTCAGAACATAGTTTACTCGCTAAGTTGCAGTACCTTAAGTGGTTACAGCTTTAGTTGGTCATAGCTTGTTGTTTTACTGCAAGGATGGCACTGTTGGGCTGTTTCTGCTTTCCCAGCATTACTTTTATCTCTGCTGACAAGACAGTGATTTTGGCACAAAACTTTACTGCAGACTTGAAAGGTGAAACCAAACAGTGACAAAGACTTCCTATAGCCTTCTTCAAGCTGTTATGAGCTGTTGGAAGCTGTTATTGATGGACTCTTCTTCGCTAGCCTGGTGTCCAGTATTCAATCTCTCCTGCCCTCATAAAGAGATGGCCTGAAGCAGTGATGAATCCTCCTCTTTGTTTGAAGTTAGACTTTTTGGAGTCAGCTATTCAGTGCCTGTTCTGGTACAAACTGCATAATGAAAAAGTTTAAACTATTTATTTCTCCAGAGTTTGAACAATCTTACTGGGACACCATGTCTGCTAGCTGAAGTGAGGTGTGATATTCCAGAACGAAGATACAGTGTGCAGGATTCCTACAGTGCTGCAGAATCACTTACACACAGTGAGTACTTGATGGCTGTTTCAGTTCCAAACCAGTTTCTCTTTCCTGCTGCATGTGAAAGGGTTGAAGCTTGAATACTCCTTAGTCAAATCTTCAAAAACCACACTGGCACCATGTTACATTCTTCTATTCATTGTAAATGTACCAATCATACAAAAGGATTTGTGAAACAATAATGCGGGTTATTTATTAGAAGAAAGAAAACTCTTAATTCTTACAGGGCTAACTGGGAGGCTAAATAGACACATCTGCCTTTGTAGAGCTGCTGGTTTATACTGAGTGCAAAGTCATGGGATTACTCATGGTGGTAGTGATTAACATCAGTTTAAGATACTCACCCTTAAAGGTAAATGTACATCATTCACAACACATGGATTGGGTTTGTTAGTTACAAGGTTAGGTTGGAAAGGCTGGGGCTGTTCTCCTTGGAACAGAGGAGATTGGGGGAGACTTGATAGAGGTGAACAATATTATGTCAGGGGATGCATATTTAATATTTTGGGCAAGAGATGCAGGGGAAATGTGAGGACGAACATTTTTTTGTAGTGAGTGCTAATGACCTGGAACTCATTGCTCATGAGGGTGACAGAAATGAAAACAATCAATAACTTCAAAAGGAAGTTGGATGGACATTTGAAGGAAATAAACTTGCAGGGCTGCTAGAATTGAGTGGGGAGTGGAACTGACTGGATTGTTCCTTGGGGCACTGGCAGGGACTTGATGGACCAAATGGCCTCCTTGTTTGCCATAATAATGACTCTGTGACTCTAAATGGAGGAGATAATTAAACTACAGAAGTGAGAATTGTGTAAGACAAGGAAGAGACGATAATGACAGAAATTAGAGAAATAAAAGATAAGGCATCCATAGTTACCCACTTAGTACTTTGAGCTATGTCACAAATCTTTCCAAGAGCAAAGGCACTGAGATTTCAGCAAGATTCATCAATTAGAATTTCTTCCTCCAAGGAGAGCATTCTCTATTAAAAATTACAAGATTGCAAATAGTAATTTCAGGTTTTTTTTTAATTCTGATTTTTTTCACTTGCCCCAAGAATTAAGTGACTAACAAGCATAGCCATTGTTTCTACTAGTAGAGATCTCTGGTGAGAAGAGCCCCAAGGATTACATAATGTAATTGTACTAACGTATCATAAAAATGACAGTTCAATTTATTGTGCAATTAATTCATCCAGTCACACTTGATATGCAGAGAATAATAGGTGATTCTAATTGTGTTACACACTGAAAAACACTTGGCCATTCTTTGTTACTAGATAGGAGGCATGTACAGTCCACAATTTTTTTTTTTGGTGTTATGTGGAATGGACTATTACTGGTGCGAAAATTAACCATATGGTAAAACAGTCTTTCTAGCTACTGGTAATCTATCTGGATTGCATAGGGGAGAAATTGGGTCTTGCATGATTTGCAATGCTAAATCTTCCTGGAAGCTGCGCTGTAGACTGAAGAAGCTGATTGTTCTAAAGTAATATACTATGTTTTTCAACAATATATGTTATCTTAATCTGCAATTATACTGCAGCTGAGCTAAAGCTGACACAGTATGATACTACCTCCTGGAGGTGGGCTACAACTTATATCAAAATGTATTGGTTCACTTCACGTTCCTATTACACCATACAATTTCAGATGATGTGAAACTGAAATCTTTTCATCTTGTATATCTACTTTATGGGTGTGTCTGAATTTCTCCTGTCTGAATTTCCTGTCTCGATTCCCTCTGCACATTCTGCGCAGGTGATTATTTGCACTCAGCCATAAAATAAAATAAAAATATTCTCTTTTGATTTCTTCCGAGAATGTCAAAACTATGAAAGAAGATTACTAAGTAATATTTATATTCTGCCTATTTTAAGTATAAAGATTAGAATCCCAGTACAGATTAAATGTCATATTCCAGAAGCCAAAGATCATCATAGATACAAAACAATCTTTTTTTTTTAAAGCCAATTAACTAAGGCAAACCAGTTTATATTTCACCCCTCTCCTAACTTTACTCAGTTCTGCTAAAGGGTCATAAGGACTCGAAACGTCAACTCTTTTCTTCTCCGCCGATGCTGCCAGACCTGCTGAGTTTTTCCAGGTAATTCTGTTTTTGTTTTGGATTTCCAGCATCCGCAGTAGTTTTTTTGTTTTTATTAAGGCAAGGTGATCCTGATTTGGAACTGAAAAAGAAAAAAAAATTGCCAAGTTCCCTGATCAAACTGTTCTGAGCAAATGGAGTTTGTGTTTACTTAACAAAAATAGTCTGTTGTGCTAAAGTATCACTTTTATTGCTCTGTTATTGAGTATAACTCTGCTGTCCTTATAAAACACATAACCAACTATAAGCAATGCAATCTTGTCTCTAGTGTATCCCTCACCTATCAAAACTTCAAAAATTAAAGAGAAAAACAGTCATCTATACTGTTTTTGGAGGGCAACCAGCGATTTACAAGCAGATGACAATGATACAGAGAAACAATTAGCCTTTAATTGGCCTCACAATATGTCTATTTGTGCCAATTAGACCTTGTGATGAGATAAATAATAGCAGAAGAACAATGTTTTGTGTATTGTAGTATATAATGCACTTGTCAGGTAAAACTGCACAAACTTTGACTTAACCCACCAGCTATGAAAAATAATATAGTTGGCTTATGTTATGATTAGATTCTTCAATTTAACACAATCTATTATAGCATTAATTTGAGGAGTATTGCCTGACTGCAAGATCCTTTCAGATACATCATATAGGACCTACTTTGTGTTACCTCAGCGTGCCGAGTTGAAAAAAGTAGAGATTGAGAAAAAGAACCTTTAGGCCATTTATACAGCATTTCTATGTACAGGCGACAATATCAATCCTGCAGTGCCTACGGCATGACATAATCATATCTCAGAGTAACAAACATAATTTAAAGTAGTTGTGCACTGTGGAGTTCTGGGATAAAAGTCATTACCAAACTTCTTCACAGTGTAAATGTGCCAATGCCCCAGTGTGCAGTGAATCTCATCTGTATGGGATTTTGTACCAACATATGAAAAACATAAATAAAGTTTACAGCTCACTAACTATGTACTGCTATGAGTTATTTCAAGGGTGATTGGTTACGGCAACAGCTACAGTCCAGCCAGAATTGCCATAATGTTCCATTCTGTGGGTGTGTGAGCCCTCTCAAGGTACTAAGAGGAAAGATGCATTCACCACCATTATTAGGATTGCTGAGTTGCTTTACTGAGAGGAAAAGCTGAGAAACCTCAGCCAGGCCACATACCTTGAAGTGATGATATTCCATGGCTCATAGAAAGCGTTTGAAGAAAAGATAATGCTCCACCCAGGCAGCGCTGGCTGTGAAATCGCGGTCGGGGCCCAACGCAGGCACTGGAGTGGTCAGATTCACGACCACTCCCGGCCCTGCCCACCGCGCCTGCCTGACAGGGTGAAAATCCTCCCCACGAAGTTTACAATTTCAAGTGAATACAAGGACAGTCAATGTCACAAAAACATTAAAGCCTAGATTTAATAATTGGTGCTATTTTAATTCTGGTAACCCTAGGTTACTGCCAGCATTAAAATTATGCCGATCAAAAAATGTTAGGCTGAGGAGCGAGATTAATGATTTTGAAGAGCGAGACAGATTGGAAACTATTTAAAAAATAGAGCCCTATTGATTTTTAAAAGTTACGTTTATCAAAATAGGTCACATTTTAAAATAAAATCAGTGAGTGTCAATCTAAATAAGTGAATCTTGACAGGTGATTTCAGAGCAAATCCAGTAAGCCTGGTAAAATAACTCTGCACCACATACCACTGCATCAATATGAAAATTTACCCCACTATGATTATTATGCTAGCATGATACTAGTATTGGAATTATGTAAACTGAAGGCTGACCTGGGGTGACCTTTTGATTTATCTTGGTTCCTGCAGGCAACTGGCGAGGTTGCTGTTTTAAATATATAAAAATAGAAGTTAGTAAAGACCCGACAATGCTGTGTTCAATTCATGCCCGCATAATTCGATTTCAATAGACCAATGAAGTCTGATACCATTATTTTCTGCCAATTTACAACCAGGAGCTGGAGCAGACTCATCACAGTCACCCCAGGTGGAACTGCAAACAAAGTCATACTGCATGATATGATGGGAGAGATGAATGAAACTTTCTGATTGTTATCACATCGAAGCAGCCAGCCGCCTTGTAATATTTTGAGCGTTGGAATTCTGTGGGCCATTTTATATTTTGTAAAATTGACCTCTGTTTATTTGAAATTCAGCCGTGAAGACTTCAAACTTTCAAAAGAAATTTCAATGGTCTATAAGTGAATGCCGAGGCACCACCTATTATGACAACATGCTCTGCAGGCAGGTCATATATTTGATCCAAAGAGTGGGTTGCATTACCTGATAGCAAGTTGGAATGCTGGAGTTGAGTTCAATGTCCCTTTACTAGGGAGTGGAACAATATAGCCAAAGTTTTTGTCTCTATTGCTCTCTGCTTACCTGTTTTGGGAACTGGATGTGTCACCATCAGATGAGAACATGACTGACATAAAGTTTAGAGCTTTCTGTAGCTGAATAGCCTGCCAACATTCGCTCTCCACTGTTCAGATAATCAAAAATGGACACTTGGCTGAACTACCAGAAGGTGGCCAGCAGCAATAGAGAAAAAGTGCTGTCACCATAATTCAAGTCCAGACTGGCAAAGATAGTCAAAAGTGCAGAGATATACAAGTACTTAGAAACCAGAAACTAATCGCAAGTCCATCAGGTGCAAAACAAACCAATAGTGGTTAGATCTTGCACTCAGCAGCAAAGCAACGCTACTCAGTGCTGACCTTGAGGAAAGCTGGCCACAAAGATATATTGATCCCCATGGCATGAATTTCACCTTATCCGACAGTAGTTTAAATCTGGCGCCAAGTCAAGAGGATCTCAATGCATCCAGCAACAGTGTTCGCATCAAGCAGGATAAGCAGCCAATCACATTGAAATATTCTCACAGGCAGCAAACCAGTAAGTTAAAACCACTGACTTTCTTTCACTTTTAATTAAAATTTTCAGAGAGTGAAATAAATGATTTTGATTGTATGAAGCCAGAAGCTAAAATATCAATATAACCAAACTTTTTTAAAAATTAAAATAGGTGGAATTTTTATCATAATGGAGAAATCTGACCTTTCACAAATATTAAATGTGCCTTTTCTGGGTTGGTGAGGCTGTTTAGCAGTAAATAAGAAGCTAGGATTACATTAAAACCCAGTAAAATAAAAATAAAATGTTGCAGATGCTGGAGGTCTGAAATAAAAACAGAAAGTACTGGAAAAACTCAGCTGGTCTGACAGCATCTTTGCAGAGAGAAGCAGAGTTAATGTGTTGAGTCCAATATGACTCTTCTTTCTGTTAACTCTGTTTTCCTCTCTCCACACGTGCTGCCAGGTAGGCTCAGTTTTCTCCAGCAATTTCTGTTTTTATTATTAAAATCCCAGTTCCTCCTCACTCAAGAAGGTGTAACTTTTCCGAGGGTTTTTACTGCAAGTGTAAGAGTGGAAGTTTGTGTCAATTCTTTAATGCTTAGAGATTGCAGTTTGTGTAGTGGGGTGAGTAGGGTGCACCCTCTGGAGAAGCGTCTACTTTTGGATTTCAGCATTAATCTGCACATGTGCGGACTCCTGAAATTGCTGTCAATAGTCTTACAGGTTAATAGGATTGCTGAGACACCACCAGGGGAGTAAAAGTGATTCTGCAGACCACGAACCTGTTGCCAACTTTCAGAACGATAGTATTCATCATCCCACCACTGCCACTCTGTTGGTGCCCTTGCTGTTGCCTGTACATCAGCCAGCCTGGAACTCTACCACCCACAAGTATATGGTATAGTCTGAAGTCAGACCTTCTTGGCTCTGAGCTGGTGCTGGGCATTCAGCAAGGCCAATTTGCAGTCTTCCACATTGAAAGTCAGAAGCCTTCCACCAGTGGAACATAGGAATAGGAGTAGGCCATTTAACCCTTCAAGCTTATTCTGGCATTCGATGAGATAATTGAACGATCTGTGGCCAAAGTCTACTTACCTGTCTTTGCCCCAGTCACATTGCAGCCACTGGGGTAGCACTGCAAAGGTGCACTATACCAGGCAAAGGCATCCTGAAGACAGGCATTAAAGAAAGGCACAAGTGTGATTAATTTATATTTGTGTGGAATATTGGTTTGTTTGATAAAGTTGGTTGGAATGAGTGTTTGTGGTTCATTTTATTTCAGCACAAAATCACGAGGATGCTGTGATTGTCAGTGATGGAGGAAAAGTGTGGGACTGTTGTAGAATGGGGAATTGGGAACTGTTAGCACAGACAGATGAGCTAATCATGAACAGCCCAGTTGGAAAGGGGGTGTGTTGTTTACCTCCTCACTTCCACCTCCTCTTCCTCTTCCCCCTCCTCTGTTGCTCATCGTATACATGATGTCAAGGGATGTATCCTCATGATGGATACAGCAGACCACAATGAGTCAATAAACTCACACTGGTCAGTATGGCGAGGCTCCTCTAGAGCATTTCACGTAGCAGAATCATTGCTGAACCCCCAATTATCTGTTTGATGATGTTTCTTGTAGGAGCATGACTCTTATTAATACATGCTGCGCATATGTGGTTGGGTTGTGTACTGGAGTCATGAGCCGGGTGGTCAGCGGATAGCCCTTTGTCGCCCAGCAGCTACCTTTCGGTTTGGCATGATGGTTCAAATGCTGATGGTACAGCAGACTGGTACAGAATAAAGGCATCATGACTGCTGCCAGGATATTGGATGTTCACCTGCATCATGTGATGAGCATAGTCCCACACCAACTGCACATACAGAGAGCAGAACTGTTAGTGATTGTGGCAGATCTCTGCATTTAGATACAGTTCCCACTAAACCATATATGTTTAGTCAATGGCACCCTACAAGATGAAGAAGACTGCTTCTCTCTGATGGAGGAGAATGCTATATATATGAAAATGTGAAGTTTTCCACTTTGTGGGAAGAATAGACAAGAAAAATATATACAAGTGGAAAGAGGCTACAGAATGCTATGGTACAAAAGGAGCTGGGTGCCCTCATACATGAAGCACAAAAAGTCAGCATGCTGGTACAGCAAGTAATTAGGAAGGCAAATGGAATGTTGGCCTTTAGTTCAAGGGTGCTGGAGTGTAAAAGTAGGCAAGTTTTGCACTCTGCAGGCCATTGGTGAGACCAGACCTAGAGTATTGTGTACGGTTTTGGTTTCCTTATTTAAGAAGTGATATACTTGAATTGGTGGCAGTTCAGAGAAGGTTTATTTAGTTTAATTCTTCGGTTGAAGGGCATGTCTTATGAGAAAAATTTGAACAGGTTGGGCTTATACTCATTGGAGTTTAGAAGAATGAGAGGTCATCATATTGAAACATATAAGATTCTGAAGGGGCTTGACAGCATAGATACTGAGGAGATGTTTCCCCTCGTGGGGGAATCTAGAACTAGGATCAGAGTTTCAAAATAAGAGGCCATCCATTTAAGATGGAGATAAGGAGAAAATTCCTCTCTGAGGGTTGTTAAGAAGGCAGCTCACCATCACCTTCTCAAGGGAAATTAGGGATGGGCAGCCTGCATCCCATGAATGAATAATAAAAATTCTTTGAAATTGTCTTCCCCATGGAGCAATGGAGGCTGGATCATTGAATATATTCAAAGCTGAGTTAGATAGATCTTTGATCTACAAGGAAATCAAGCGTTATGGGGGCAGG
Organism: Cetorhinus maximus; assembly: GCF_964194155.1. Taxonomy (NCBI): domain Eukaryota; kingdom Metazoa; phylum Chordata; class Chondrichthyes; order Lamniformes; family Cetorhinidae; genus Cetorhinus; species Cetorhinus maximus. The sequence goes on from NC_135879.1 coordinate 195,364,761, forward strand.
TAGGAAAATGGAGTTAAGGCAACAATTTAAATCAGCCATGATCTCATTGAATGGCAGAGCAGGTTCAAGGGGCCAAACGGTCTACTCCTGCTCTTTTGTCTTAAGTCCTTAGGTACTCCCCTCTTCAGGCATAAAGAGTATCAATCACTGCCCTTATACAGAAATGGACAGCAAACAGGGAGATGTTTCAGCTGTTGCCTGCTCTAACCTGCAAGGTAACATTCACAGTCACTGGGAGCACTATCCTCCCCCTGCTTGGAGGCTGCCAATCTACCTGCAAGAGGTGGCAGATTTCAGCAAGCAACTGCTTCGTAAAATGGAAATGTCACACATATATCTGGCTTAGATTAAGGTAAGAGAAATCATTTCTGAAGATTCCAGGTGGACAAGGCCTATTGCTGAGAGCCCTTCTTCCCCCTCCTCCTCCTACCCTCCGCAAATAGCTTGTCTTTCTCTGTGTTGCTTGAGTTACCTCTGCTCAATTTCTGGTCAGGCCAAGGGTGATGGTAGCTAAAGCATCCATCACTGAGAGCAAATGATCTGACTAGAACCCTTGAAGTCAGAACAAAATCCTTCATCATATGCAACACCACTCCCTGTTGAATTCAACAACTTTAAATAGAAAGCTCACAGCACATCTACATATTCTGACAGAGCCAATAGAAAACATTTAGCAACTTACCCAAAAATAGCTGATAACCCTTTAAATAGCTTCCTTTAAATACTACCTGCTGATGAAAGCATGTTCAGCTGTGCAAGGTTAGGATAGGAAAATAGCTGGAGGGGTGAGGTTGTGGTACCATTAGCATTAAAATATACGCTGTCTGTTGACATAATCTGCCTTCTCTGCATACTTCCAGTGCACGGTCCTAAGGCAGGCTTTAACACCTCAACACAGAATTATAGAATAGTCATGGTGCAGAAGAAGGCCACTCAGCCCATCGTGTCTGCACCAGCTCTCTGAATGAACATTATGACTCAGTGTCATTTCCCTGCCTTTTCCCCCTAACCCTGTACATTATTTGAATAGAAACAATCATCCAATTCCCTCTTGAATTTCTCAATTGAACCTGCCTCCACCACACTTCCAGGCAGTGCAATCCAGACCTGAACCAGTCATTGTCTGAAAAGGTATTTTCTCACATCACATTTGCTTCTTTTGAAAATCACTTTAAATCTGTGCCCCTTCATTCTTGATCCTTTTACAGGTGAAAAAAGTTTCTCCCTATCTGCTCTGTCCACCCGCTCATGATTTTGAACACCTCTATAAAATCTCCTCTTAGCCTCCTCCTCTCCCAGCAGTCCCAACTTCTCCAATTGATCTTCATAACTGAAGTTTCTCATCCCTGGAAGCATTTTTTTAAACCTCTTCTGCACTCTCCCCAATGTGTTCACATCCTTCCTAAAGAGTGGCACCCAGAACTGTACACAATACTCCAGCTGAGGTTCAACCAGTGTCCTAGACAAGTTCAGCATAACCTCCTTGCTCATGAACTCCATGCCCCTATTAATAAAGCCTAGGATACTGTATGCTTTATTAGATGCTCTCTCCACCTGTCCTGCCACCTTTAATGACTTATACACATATACACCCAGGTCTCTCTGCTCCTGCACACCCTTTAGAGTTGTACCCCTTATTTTATATTGTCTCTCCATGTTCTTCCTACAAAATGAATCACCTTACACTTCTACTCATCTGCCACCTATCTGCCCACTCCACTAACTAGTCTATGACCTTTTGAAGTTCTACACTGTCTTCATCATAGTTTAAAATGCTTCCAAGTTTTGTATCATCTGCAAACTTTGAAATTGCCCCCTGCACACCATATCTATATCATTTATATCAGAAAAAGCAAGAGTCCCAACGGGGACGCCATTACAAATCTTCCTCCAGCCTGAAAAATATCCGTTAACCATTATTCACTCTATACTATTATTCAGCCAATTTTGTATCCATGTTGCTTTTATTCCATAAAATATAAATTTTCTCACAAGTCTGTTCTGCTGCATGTATCAAATGTCTTTTGGAAGTCCATGTACACCACATCAACAGCTTTACCCTCATTATCTGTTACCTCTTCAAAAACTCCAGCAAGTTAGTTAAACATGATTTTCCTTAAGAAATCCATGCTGGCTCTTCCTAATCAACCCACATTTTTCCATTTGACTATTAATTCTATCCCGAATAATTATTTCTTGAAGCTTCCCCACTACCGAACTTAAACTGACTAGTCTGTAATTGCTGGGCTTATCCTTACAGCCTCTGCTGAACAAGGGCATAATGTTTGCAATTTTCCAGTCCTCTGGCACCACCTCTGAGTCTAGAGAAGGCTGAAAGATTATGGCCAGTGCCCCTGCAATTTCCACTTACTTCCTTCAATATCCTTGGATGCGTCTCATCTGGTCCCGGCACGATGTCAACTTTAAGTATTGATAGTTTATCCAGGTTTTCCTTATCAATTTTGAACCCTTCAGGTGACAGAGTTTCCTCCTCTGTCACCATGGCCTGGGTGCCATCTGCTTCCTTGGTAAAGACAGATGCAAACTTATTGATTTAACACTCCAGCCATGCCCTCTGCCTCCATCTATCAATCTCCATTTTTGTTCCTAATCTGCCCAACTGCTCCTTTTTCCGTCCTTTTACTATTTATATGCCTATAGAAGACTTTGGGATTCCACTTTATGTTGGATGCCAGTCTTTTATCATAATGAGCTCCCGAGGTGAGGTGAGAGTGACTGCCCTTGACGTCAAAGCCGCATTTGACAAAGAGTGTGGCATCAAGGAGCCCTAGCAAAACTGGAGTCAATGGAAATTGGGGGAAAACTCTCCATGGTTGGAGTCAGACCTAACACAAAGGAAGATGGTTATGGTTGTTGGAGGTCAGTCATCTCATCTCCAGGATATCACCGCAGGAGTTTCTCAGGGTAGTGACCTCGGCCCAACCACCTTCAGCTGCTTCAGCAATGTACTTTGTGCATGGTATTACTCTCTAATATTCACTCCTGGTTCCCAAACCCCTGCCAAGTTAGTTTAAAGCCCCCCCAATAAACAGCATTAATGAAATAACTCAGTCCCGGCTCTGCTTAGATGCAAACCGTCTGGCTTGTACAGGTGCCAGTGTCCCAGGAATCTAAGGCCCTCCCTCCTGCACCATCCTTCCAGCCACGTATTCATCTGCCTTATCCTCCTATTTCTGTACTCACTTGCACATGCCACTGGGAGTAATCGGAGGTTACTACATTTGAGGTCCTTCTTGCTAATTTTCCACCTTTTTCCCTAAATTCTCTCTATAGGCCCACATTCCCTTCCTACCTAAGTCATTGGGACCAATGTGGACCACGACCTCTGGCTGTTTACCCTCACCCAGAAGAATGTCCTGCAGCTGCTCGGTGACATCCTTGACACTGGCACCAGGAAGGCGACATTCCACCCTGGGGTCACATCTATGGCTGCAGAAACACCTGTCTGCTCCCCTAACTAATGAACCCCTCATCATTGTTGCTCTTGCTTTCTTCTTCCTCCCTGAGCCACTTGTGGTGCCACAAACCTGGCTCTAACTGCACTCCCCTGAGGAACCAATGCCCCCACCAGTATCCAAATTGGAAAAACAATTAGCAAGCAGGACCCCAGGGGACTCCTGCGCTACCTGCCTGGTTCTCTTGAACTGCCTGGTTGTCCCCCATTCCCTTTCTGTCTTCATGCTCTGAATGCGCTATCCGCGTAGCTCTCAGCCTTGTGGATGCGCCAGTGACTCCAGCCACCATTTGAGCTCCGAAACCCGGAGCTCAAGCTTCTGCAGCTGACATCACTTCCTGCGCATGTGGTTGTCTAGGTCATCAGTAGTGTCCGCGACTTCCAACATGTTACAGGGCACATATTCCACACGACTGCGAGCTGCCCTGCCATGTCTTAACTTTAGTTCCCTTATGTTAACTTTATTTTACTTTGGTTTACTTATATTACTTTACGTTAGTGGCCCTGACCTTCCCTTATTCCTAGTGTTCCTTCTTCAAATCCAAGTAGCTACTTCTTTAAAAATAATACACTTTTTAATTCACAGCTATTTAAAGACGCTCTCTAACATAAGTTTCTTACCAACCAACGAACTTACGGTTTTCCTGTGATGTCACTGTTCGATTTTTTTTTCAAACTCAGCTCTGAAGGTGAGGTTTACACCCAGGTCCGTTTCCACTCAGCTGCTCCTGTTACCGACTTAGAATAATTCCACACCTCTTTACCCCGTGCACCAAATTCACATGTGAGCCTAATTCGCTACTCACTTCGTCTCCATCTCATTCCGGCGTAGTTGCTTGTCTCCTCGCGCACCCCTTACTGACGCCAAAGTAGCATCAAGTGGTGACTGTGCCGAAAGTGTGCACGTGTGGCATGGAGAATCCAATAATACCAAAAATATGCTATTTATAGTAAAATAATAAAGTGACTGAGAGAAGTTGAAAATGAGCGCTGGGTAAACAGATATCTACTCATTGAATGGCTGTGGAAATCAAGATGGATCAGAGATACACAACAGCTAAAATAAATATAAAAAAGACCTGCTTGTCAGTCATTCCCTGCTAACCACCAACAACAAAAACCTATGCAGAATGGAAGTGCACAAATGTTCCATTTATTACTGCCAATTTAGTGCAATGCATGCATGGAATGGGTAAAAAAATCTGACTGCATTTGCATTCATGGTATCTTTCTCTTATAGGATAAGGATAATAGAAATAATCATTTGCACTGAACCTAATTTTTTTTTCCAAATAAATCCCCAATTCTATTTGAATTGGAAGTAAAATTTGTGCTGCAGCACTTAAGCTCTTGTAAGCAGCAAAAGTCCATCTAATACTGTACTAAATGGAACGTAGCATAGCACATAATATAGACAGCCAGTGATTTTATGTGATTTAGATTATTCGTTAGTAACTTAACCATTAGCCAATTTTTTTCAGGAAAATATACCATTTCTGAAGCTATAACAAATTTGTCGCACAACTCAGATTATGTTTTATGAATTTTGACTTGAATATTATGCAAAGACATTTGATGTACCAATTTTCCACAAAGAAAAGCTGAACAAAATTTGTAAATAAATTAATAAGTGGACTTGTCCTCATTGTGTGAAGTTAGTGGAATTTCTATCTCACAGCACACTGACATATGCTAATGGATTTCAGCCTCTCAATGTGAATCTGGGCCCATTAAATCTAGACTCTATTTTTGTGTAATGGATTAACCCACATTCTTTAAGAATGAGGACAAAACATTGTGACATGCTTAATATTACTGCCGCCAACCTGTCCAGTCAGATTTCTTCCAATTTAAAGAACTGCTGATTGCATCTTGTAATAGGCTGCCAAAGGACAAATCTATGCGCAGCACTAGGGCAGAGAAAATGAATTATGCATTAGGAGCACTGGTAATTCAAGCTTAACTTTGAAAAGTTTAGTATTTTCAATACAATGTGATTTATCCAAATACATTTAAAAGAGACAGTGACTGATTCAGTAGTATTCATCACTTCTGCATAGCTTATGTATAGTAATGAAAGTTTCTTTTGGCTCTCACCAACACATATCCAGTTTGAGCTTCTTCATGCAAAATGAAATGTCTAACTGTCAACAAATGCTGTTTGTGTGCATACATACATATATATTTCATTAAAATGTACAGCATTTTATTCAAAGATAAATGTGTTATGGCTCAGGTGCATCCAAGCATAAGATGCATATAAATAAATGTTAAGTGGCATCAAACAACACAAGACTTGACAATCCAGGTCATGTCTAAATGCTGCATGTGCATCGGTGCATTACACAAAATTGGCACACTCTTCTCTAGTGCAAGTCAATTTATTTACATTAAGAAAAAGTTTTCTGTAACATGAGTAATCTTGACCCTGAAGTGATGTGCTGGGATATGAGCATCCCAAGTCATCCACATTCATCTGAAATTGCTTTCTGTGCTATTTTAGTGGAGATATTGACTGATTCATCTTAGACTGGTCCAGATCCCTGATGGAAACAGTTAAGGATGCCAAGCTGCACGACGTCTTCAGCAACCCTGCAGACGGAGCGCAGCGTAGATACACCTGGTCGCGGCCAGACGGGTCCATTCGTTCCAGGATAGACTTCCTGTTTGTGTCCCGTGCATTCACAGTCAGATCCACCGACGTCAAGCCGGTGTTCTTCTCTGACCACTGCCTCCTACTGGCGGACTGCCACTTGGAGAAGGACCTGAGGGTGGGCAGGGGGGCATGGAAGCTAAATGTACAACTGCTGACCCCAGAGAACATTGAGGAGCTCAAGAGGGATTACAAAGGTTGGAGAACCGTGAAACCCCTCTTTGAGTCCCTGACACACTGGTGGGAAGCGATCAAGGGAAGCATCAAGAGGTTTTTCATCCTCAAAGGCACCCAGAAAGCTAGAAAGGAACAGAGGGAAATGTCCCGACTCCAGAAAAACATGCAGAATCTGCTCCGGCTGCAGTCGATGGGGGTCGATGTCAAGGAGGAGCTCCAACAGGTGAAGAGCCAGCAAGCCTCGCACTTTGCCTCGGAGGCCTCCAAGATCATCTTCCGTTCCAGAGTCCGCTCCGTGGAGCAGGATGAGACGTGCTCACGTTTCTTCTTCCAAAAGGTACGCAGAGAGAGCTCTGTGATCAGCAGCCTGAAGGAAGAAGACGGCTCAGTAAAGTCATCACGGTCCGACATTTTGAGGATCAGCAAATCCTTTTATGCCGGATTGTATGACGTGAAGCCCACGGACAGCACGGCCTCCCAGTCCTTCCTGTCCTCTATCACGGAGGTCTTAGACGACAGTACGCGGGAGAGCCTGGACAAACCGCTAACTCCTGAGGAACTGACTAAGGCCCTTGAGTCCTTCGAGAAGAGTAAAACTCCCAGAAGCGACGGCTTGCCGGCGGAGTTGTATTCGGCTCTGTGGGACTTGATCGGCCCAGACCTGCTAGGAGCGTACGAGAGTATGCTCCTGGCCGGTAGTATGTCAGAATCCATGAGGAAAGGCATCATCACCCTCATCTACAAGCACAAGGGGGAAAGGGAGGAAATTAGAAATTGGCGACCCATTTCACTGTTGAATGTGGACTATAAGATTCTGTCCAAGGTCATCGCCAATCGGGTCAAATCCGCTCTGGAATTGGTGATTCACCCTGACCAGACCTGCTCTGTGCCAGGCAGGAAGATCTCTGACAGCCTCGCGCTGCTCAGGGATACGATTGCCTATGTACAGGACAGGGGTGTGGATACCTGCCTCATCAGCTTGGATCAGGAGAAGGCCTTTGACAGAATATCGCACACCTACATGGGGGATGTGCTCTCCAAAATGGGGTTTGGGGAGGGAATTCGAAATTGGATCCAACTGCTCTACACTAACATCAGTAGCGCAGTCTCAATCAATGGGTGGGAAACAGATAGCTTTCCGATTAAATCTGGAGTCAGGCAGGGCTGTCCTCTCTCGCCTGTCCTTTTCGTGTGTTGCATAGAACCCTTTGCCGAGTCCATCAGGAAGGATCCGGGCATAAGAGGAGTGACGATCCCAGGCAGTGGAGGCACTCAGGTAAAAGCCTCCCTGTACATGGACGACGTCGCCGTCTTCTGCTCGGATCCGCTGTCGGTGCGCAGACTGATGCACATCTGCGACCAGTTCGAACTGGCCTCGGGAGCCAAGGTAAATCGTGGGAAGAGCGAGGCCATGTTCTTTGGGAACTGGGCTGACCGATCCTTTGTCCCCTTCACTGTCAGGGCTGACGGCCTGAAGGTGCTGGGGATATGGTTCGGAGGGACCAGGGCATGCGTTAGAAACTGGAAGGAGCGAGTGGCTATGGTGAAAAGGAAACTGGGCATGTGGGAGCGACGCTCCCTCTCCATTGCGGGTAAGAACCTGGTCATCAGGTGTGAGGCACTCTCGCTGTTGCTGTACGTGGCGCAGGTCTGGCCCATTCCAGACTCCTGCGCGATGGCGATCACTCGAGCCATCTTCCGCTTTATCTGGAGGTCGAAAATGGGTCATGTCCGCAGGGACGCGATGTACAAGCCTCTAGATAAAGGGGGAAAAAACGTGCCCAACATCGCCCTCATACTGATGGCCACCTTTGTGTGTGGCTGCATCAAGCGGTGCGTAGACCCTCAGTACGCAAACACCAAGTGTCACTACGTGCTGAGGTTCTACCTGTCCCCGGTGTTGCGAAGGATGGGTCTGGCCACGCTGCCACGGAACGCTCCAAGTAGTTGGACCGTGCCGTACCACCTGTCCCTGGTGGAAAAATTTATGCAGAAAAACACCTTTGACCACAAGTCCATCAGGCAGTGGTCAGCACGTAACGTCCTAGAGGCCCTGAGGGAAAAGGAGAGGGTGGACCCTGTGGGATGGTTCCCCGAGCAGACTGTCAAAGTCATTTGGCAGAATGCCTCATCGCCAGAACTTTCCAACAAGCACCAAGACGTAGCTTGGCTGGTGGTGAGAAAGGCCCTCCCCGTCAGATCCTTCCTACACGCCAGGAGTCTCACCCCCTCTGCACGTTGCCCTCGAGGTGGTTGTGGTGGGGAAGAGACCGTTGTTCACCTCCTTGTGGATTGTGCCTTTGCAAAGAAAGTCTGGAGAGAGATGCAGTGGTTGCTGTCGAGGTTCATCCCGAGCAGTTCTGTGACACAGGACTCTGTGCTCTACGGGCTGTTCCCAGGGACACACACCGAGACAAACATCAACTGCAGCTGGAGGATCATCAACTCGGTGAAAGACGCGCTTTGGTCTGCCCGAAACTTGTTGGTCTTCCAGCACAAAGAGTTGTCCCCGACCGATTGTTGCGGACTGGCACAATCCAAAGTCCAGGACTACGTGCTGAGGGACGCACTAAAGCTTGGGGCAGCTGCCGCAAAGGCGCAATGGGGAAGGGTCGCTGTCTAAGACCTTTCTGCCACAGCGCACCGAGAGACTGGGAACTGTTTAGAGCCCCTCGGGCTGTACAGCTCAAAATGAAAGGCTGTAAATGATTGTAATATTGTTTGTACTGATGCACCTGGTGATACATTTTGTAAAAGTTTAACCTGGATTGTACCCTTGTAATGGTGTTTTTGAAATGGTTTGGAATGTGATTGAAGATATTTTATGAATAAAGTATATTTTTGCAAAAAAAAAAAAAAATTCATCTTAGACTGGTTAGTATATCGTGACTGATTTCCTGTTTGGATTTGTAATGATTATCAGAATGAAATTTAGTTTTCATCTGTTAAAAAATATAATATTTCTTTGTCCACTATAGCACACATTAAGCATTCAAATTTTACTACCAGGCACCTTCATTTTAGGGCATTTGTGTTCTCATTTTCTTTCTTTTTATGAACAAAATATAAGATTGCACTCATAAGTTTAAGAAAGCTAATGGTATAAAATTAACCACTTGGCATTGTTTGGATCAGCTGAAATGTGCTGATACTCAAGTCAGGGCTTTTACCACAGCCTTCAGGGCCCTGCAATCATGGTCAAGTGGGGGTCAGAATCCCCCAACATGTGTCGTTTTTTAAAAATAATCTTTAGAACGATCTATCTAAAGAGAGTTGGTGTATTTGGTGACTGCTTAGGTGACTTCGGAGATGGCATGTTTGGCCAGTTCCCCTGGCAGCATGAGGCGGACGGTGCTCTGGATCTCCCTGGGCGAGATGGTGTGGCGCTTGTTGTAGTGAATGGGGTGCGAAGCCTCAGAGGTGATGTACTCGAAAATGTTGACAACGAAGGAACTCATAACGCTCATGGCCTTGGATGAGATCCTGGTGGACGGGTGGACCTGGGTCAGCAGCCTGTACACGTAAGTGGAATAGCTCTGCTTGCGAGATTTTCTCCGCTTCTTAGGCGGCTTCTTAGTTACTTCTGTCAGCGACTGTTTCGACGCCTTGCAGGATGCAGCGCCCTTCGCCGCAGTCGCCTCCTCAGGCATTCCACTTGACTTAGACAGACTGGCAACGGTCACTCAGCCTTGCCAAATCAGCTAATTAGTGGCTAGACGGCGGGCTCACTGTTTGATTAAGGAAGACAGTTGGGGGTGGGGTGGTTCACTTTTGAAGCAGGGGGGCCAATTGGAGACCCTTTGGCACGGAAGAAGCAGCAAGCTGCCTTTAGTGAGAGAGATGGTGCTCCAAGATGGAGCTGCTCTCTCTCCAGCTTTTTTAACTTTAAATTTAAAAATGGCCACAGCAGCAAGGCCACAAATTGTGGAGGGGAAGCCCCTCCACAGATGACCTGTGGCTGCAGATGAAGTCAGGCAGGTATCTCCAACCTTACTGTTTCCCTTGGCCTCCGGGAAACTGAAGGTCAACTGGAGGATTCCAGCTGGTCTCCAGCAATAGGTTTTAGGCTTTTAACAGGTGCCTTGTGGTAGCTTTCCCACTCTGGAACTTCATGGCCATAGAACTTGCAATCATAATGTGGCCATACAGGTTGATTTTCAACCTGCAAATCCTTCCAATATGCCTATGACAGGTGGTAAGAGCAGGAGAGTCTCCTGGTCAGTATTTGAAGTATCAATGATACTTTGCATCTGACGTCACAAAAGAATTGGATATTGTGAAGATTGTATTAAAAGGAGAGGGAAGCTATTGTCAGGACATAATAATGAAGAATTCATGCTAAGAAGTTTAGCATTATTGAGAGTTGGTAAGTTATCTGGTCCAGATTGAAAGCATCTTAGGTTACTGAAAGAAGCAAAGGCAAAAATAGCAGAAGCATTGGTTACAATCTTTTCATCCTCATTGGATACTGGAGTAATGTTAGAGGATTGGGGATTTACTAATGTTATGTGAGTAATCAGGAAAAGGGAGAGGGAGAAACCAAGAAACCACAGGCCAGTCAAGCCTAACATCAGTGCTGGAGAGGTTACTGGAAATTATTATTAGGGAACAAATAAACTTTCATTTGGTAAAGCATTGGTTAATCAAGGATAGCCAGAATGCCACAAGGAAAATCAAGTGCAGCTGAGGAAATCGAGTGCAAACTGGAGAGTTTGGTGAGTGGAGGAGTTCAGTGAAGGGGTTGATGGAGATGTTTGTTTAATTTTGCTTTTTCTACCTTTCTCGCCCTGTAGGAATTGGTTCTTACTTTGCTACAGGGAAAGGAGTTCGCTGTTTGGTGAGTACCTGGTAAGTTGGTAAGGTCTATTCTATTTTTAAGATTTAAAATAGTATACAAATCAGTGATAAAGTTAATAAAATATATAAAAAAGGAAAAATAAGTGATTAATATAATTATGTAATTAATTAAATACATTAAGGATGGCAGGACAGTTGATATGTTATGGCCACAGCATGTGGGTTTTCTTGGATAGCATTGTGATCCAGGGCAAACACATCTACAGTAAATAACTGTGGCTCAAGGAACTTCAGCTCAGAGTCATTCAGCTGGAGGCTGAGCTGCACACTCTGAAACACATCGGGGAATGGGAAGGTTACTTGGATGCTTTGCACCGGGAGGTAGTCACATCACTTAGGATAGGGTCTTCTGATTTGGTCAGTGGTCAGGGACAGCAGGTTGTGACTGCAAATGAGGCATCTAAAGTTCCCAGAGGGCACGAGTGCAGGAGCATCAGTGTTTGAAATTGTCCAAAAGGTTTGAGGTTCTCTCAGCTTGTTTGAATGAGAGTGGGGGTTGCAGGGTGGAGAAGCAAACTGACCATGGCACTGTAGTACAGGAAGCCATTCAAGCGGGGGAAGCAAAAATGAATGTAGTGGTAGTAAGGGACAGTATAGTAAGGGGGATTGACACTGCTCTTTGCAACAAAGAATGAGAGTTGAGACGGCTGTGTTGCCTGCCCGGTGTCAGGGTTCGGGACATCTACTCAGTGCAGTGGGAGGGGGTGAATCCAATTCAGACAAGATTATTGTCCAAAGTGAATCTGGATTTCCACTACTGGCCATGGAAAATGCATTAAGAGATTCAAAAGCAATACAGGGTATGCAAAACGGTGCCATCCTCCACTTCGGGTGGGAAACCTTAGCTGAAAGAGGCGCAAAAAAGCGAGACTCTGCCGAGAAGGGGGAAACAGCCCCCGCTAGCTGAAGAATAAAGAAAAATAGCTTAGCAGCGAAATCAAAGAATAACTTTAATAGAGGTGGAAACGAGTAGTCTTTTAGCGATTGGATAAAAAAATTGAATGCTACTATTGTCATAGAAATGGACATATGATGAGGCAATGCAAGGAAAGACTCAGGCAGGCTTGTAAACAGAAGAAGAAGCCCAATGAAATCTACAATGTAGAAGAGCCTGAAACAACAAATTCAGACATTTACTCATTGTTTAATCTGAAAGTTGGAAAGACATAACAAATATTGTCAGAATGAAAGTAAATGGCAAACCTGTTAGAATGGAAGTGGACACGGGAGCTTCCACTACAGTGATCGGAGAATGTACCTTCGGATATTTGAATAAGGGTGAACATTAATTAAGTTTAGAAGGAATAGCCGCCAAACTAAAAACATATACAGGTGAAGACATTCAAGTAAAAGGCACAAGCAGAGTAACTATCCATTATGGAAGCCAGTCAGCAAAGCTACCCTTGATGGTGGTAGCAGGTGAAGGGCCAAGCCTCCTGGGGCAAAATTGGTTAAAGGGGATTAAGTTAGAATGGTCTGAAATGTTCCAGTCGAGAGCAAGTGGGCTACCAGAGCTATTTAGAAAGTACGCCACCATCTTTAAGGATGAACTGGGGAAAATCCAGGGCCTGCAGGCCAAGATTTATGTGGATCCGGAAGCAACCCCTTGCTTCATGAAGGCGAGACTGGTGCCATATGCCCTGTGAGAAAAAGCTGACATTGAACTGAACAGACTAGAGAAACTGGGCGTTATACAACTTGTTCAGTTCTCAGAATGGGCAGCACCCATTGTTCCCATCCTTAAACCCAGCCAAAGCATTCGAATTGTGGAGACTACAAACTGATGGTTAATAAAGTAGCTAAGTTAGACAGGCACCCCATTCTAAAAATTGAAGACCTGTATACCAAGCTGGCAGGAGGGGCAACCTACACAAAGCATGATATGAGTCATGTTTATCAACAGCTAGAGTTGGATAATGGCTCCTGGGAAGTTGGTGGAATAGTGGTATTGTCACTGACTAGTAATCCAGGGACCCAGGGTAATATCCTGGAGCACCTGAGTTCAAATCCTGGTGGTGAAATTTGAATTCAATAAAAAAAATCTTGAATTAAAGGTCTGATGGTGACCATGAAACCATTGCTGATTGTTGTAAAAACCCACCGGGTTCACTAATATCCTTTAGGGAAGGAAATCTGCTATCCTTACCTGGTCTGGCCTACATGTGACTCTAGACTCATGGCAATGCCTCTTAAATGCCTTCTGAACAAGGGCAATCAGGGATGGGCAATAAATGCTGCCCCTAACCAGCTGGGCATCCCATGAATGAGCAAAAAAAAAATTGTCTTTCAGTGTCTCCTCTGCTTGTGCCATCTTTCAGAGAACAATAGAAACTTACTGCAGGGACTACCCCAGGTTGTAGTCTATTTAGACTGGATTCACTGAAAAAGAGCATTTGGAAAACTTAGAACGGGTCTTAAAATATTTCTTGCAAGCTGGAGTGCATTTAAAAAAAGAAAAGTGCACGTTCCAAGCGGAGGAGATAATCAATTTGGGTCACCGGGTAGATTCACAGGGTCTGCACCCTGTTGAGGAGAAAGTGAAAGAAGCATCTGCACTAAAGAGTGCCTCAGAGCTCAAATCATTCCTCGGAACGATCAACTATTCTGGGCGGTTTTTACCCAATTTGTCCACAGTGCCAGCTCCCCTGCGTTCTCTACTCAAAAAGAACCAATGTTGGTCTTGAGAGGCGCCCCAGAAAGAAGCTTTCATAAAGGTGAAACAATTGTTGCACTCATCCAATCTATTAGGGCATTATGACCAGACGAAACAATTGGTGCTGACACGTGAAGTATCTCACTAGGGAGTGGGAGGCAGCACTCTCTCGTCAGATGGATGACGGCAAGGAAAGGCCAATAGGTAACATATCAAGGACCCTCACCACAGAGGAAAAGGGATGCTTTCAGATAGAAAAAGAAGGCCTTTGGTGTTAAGAAATTTCACCAGCGCGTACAGGGCCACCATTTTACAATCATTTCAGACAATAAACCATTGCTAGAGCTGTTTATCGATGACAGGGCTATACCACCCATAGCCTCAACAAGAAATAAATGATGGGCTTTAATTCTGGCTGCACACGCTTTCATTCATAAGCCTGGCAATCAAATCGCAAAAGCCAATACCCTTAGTAGTTTGCCTTTATGAGAAAATGATGACCACGTCCCAGTTCCACAGGAACTTGTTTTACTGTTAAATTTTTTAGATTCCTTGCCAGAGGTGCTCGGCAGATCAGGGGCTGGACAAGTTGGGACTCGGTCCTATCTCAGAAATGAGAACAAGGGCTACATGGTTAGTTACAGGAGCTCATATCTGACTAAATGAAATTGTACTTCAAGAGAAGACTGAAATAACCAGCCAGGGTGGCATCTTATTGCGGGGAGCATGAGTGGTAGTTCCTCCAAAGGGAAGGGAGCCACTTTTAATTGAACTACACAATACCCATCCAGGAATTTCCCGAATGAAGACCATAGCACACAACTATCTATAATGGCCTGGGATGGATGGCGAAATAGAGAGTTTAGTAAAGCACTGTGTGCAATGTCAGTAATCGCAAAAGTTGCCAGCGACAGCTCCGTTACACCCATGGGAGTGGCCAGGTAGACCCTGGGCACGGTTACATGTTGACTACATGGGACCTTTCCTGGGAACAATGTTTATGCTCATTGTCGATGCCCATTCAAAATGGTTGGATGTATATGAGGTGAAGTCACCAACGTCAGCCGCTATAATAGAGAAACTATGTCAGAGTTTTGCCATTCATGGGCTACCAGAAGTAGTCATTTCTGATAACGGCACAGCATTTATAAGTGCTGAGTTTCAACGGTTTATCTGCCTCAATGGTATCACTCATGTGAAAACTGCACCGTATCACCCTTCCTCAAATGGACTGGCCGAAAGGGCGGTTCGAACATTTAAGACAGGCATGAAAAAACTCACTGGCGATTCCTTAGCAACCAAACTAGAATGCTTTCTTTTTCATTACAGAACTACCCCTCACATAGCAACAGGTGTCACACCTGCGGAGTTATTGTTGAAACGCCATCTCAGGGCGAGATTGAGCTTAATAATGCCGAATTTAGAGGGGAAGGTGGAAAATAGTCAGGGAAGCCAGAAAACTAGACATGACTGGCATAGTCGCAAGAGGAAATTTACTGTGGGAGAGCCAGTATATGTGAAAAATTTCAGGGAAGGGCCAAAGTGGTTACCGGGTGAAATAAATGCAGTGACTGGATACCTCTATCTCACCACATGGGGGTGGAAGGCTGGATCATCCATAAACATGTGGCCCATTTAAGGAAAAGAGACAAATCACCAAGATTTGGTTCCACCAGTGATCATGACTGGGTCTGCGTTTCCTGTTGAGGATACTCTACCCAGGACTGACATGTCTGATGTTCCTGTAAGAGTTGAGGATACAGAACAGCAAGTGCCCACCAAACTCCAGAAAAGGAGGTTCCTGACAAAGAATCTGAAGTTGTGGAGCTGTGACGTTCCACACGTACCAGGAAACCACCTGAAAGACTGAACTTGTAAATTCCATACCTGGTGTAAACATTATGTTGTCTTGAAAAATATGTACTTGTAAATATAATATGTATAGCCGAGTTAAAGGAGGAGGAATGTAGTAATTATGGTTTTATTTAGTGTATAATGTACCTTTAAGAACAATACTTGTTAGGCAAGATCACATGATCTGTAGTAACCAATCGGAGAGTAGCGCGAGCTATTTCAGCAGTCAGTGTAGAGTTAGAGTTAGAGTTGAAAGTACACGTGTAGATGCTGCTGGGTTTATTGTACATAAATTTAAAGTTTCCACCCAAGAAGTGCCTACAGTTCAACTCTCTCATTAATAGTACAACTCAGCCCCTCCAAGCCACTGGCCACCCTGACTCGGAACTATATTGCTGTGCCTTCACTGTCACTATGTCTAAATCCTGGAATTCTCTCCATAACAGCACCGTGTGTGTACCTGCACCACAGGGAGTGCAGTAGTTCAAGAAGGCAGCTCACCACCACCTTCTCAAGGGCAATTAGGGATGGGCAATAAATGCTGGCCCAGCCAACAATGCCCACACACCATAAATGAATTAAGAAAATTAAAAAGCAAAACTGCAAAGGTTATAATCTCTGGATTAATACCTGAGCCTCATGCAAATTGGTACAGGGTGTGTAAAATTGGAGAGATGAATATATGGCTCAAAAATTGGTGTGGGACAAGTGGGTTCTGGTTTGTGGGACACTGGCACCAGTACTGGGGAAAGTGGGGGCTGTACCATTGGGGCGGTCTGCACCTGAACCGTGCTGGGACCAATGTTCTCACAAACCTTATAACTAGGGAAAGAGACAAGATTTTTAAACTAAATAGTGGGAGCAATGGATCAAATGTGGAGAGACATGGTATATCAAAGTGTAGAGACAAAGTAAAAGAGGAAAATAGTAATATGGGAAATGAGGGTCAGAGAATGGCAGGAAAGAACTGAGAGGAAAAAAAACCTAAGAATGCACCAACAATCAAAACTAGATGTTACAAAGATAACAAAAAGACAAAACTATAGGCTTTGAATCTGAATGCACATAGTAATCATAACAAAGTAAACACATTGATAGCACACATTGAAGGAAACAAATATGATCTGATAGCTGTTATGGAGAAGTGGCTGCAGGATAACAAGGATTGGGTCCTGAATATTGAGTAATATATGACATTCAGGAAGAATAGGAAGCTAGGTAAAGGTGGAGGGGTAGCATTGTTAATCATGGATGGCATTGGTGCAATAGTTAGAGGTGACCTTGGTTCAGGAGATCATGATGTAGAATCGGTTTGGATCGAGACGAGGAATAGTAGGGGAAAGAACTCATTAGTCGGAGTGGTCTACAGGCCCCCTAACAATAACCACCATGTAGGACAAAGTATACAAGAAGAATTATTGGGTGGTTGTGATAAAGGGACGGCAATAATCATGGGTGGCTAATATATGTATAAACTGGAAAAATCAGATTGGCAGTAATAGCCAGGGTGAAGAGTTCATAGAATGCTTTCGAGATAGTTTTTAGAGCAGCAGGTTCTGGAACCAACCAGAGAGCAGGTTATATTAGATTTGGTATTGTGCAATGTGACAGGATTAATTAATGACCTCAGAGTAAAGGCACCCCTAGGTAGCAGTGACCACAATATGATTGAATTTTATAACCAGTTTAAAAGGGAGAAGAGTGGGTCTAAGACTAGTATTTTAAACTTGAATAAGGGCAACTATGTGAGCATGAAAGCTGAGCTAGCTGAAGTGAACTGGGTTACTAGGCTAGAGAATAGATCAATAGAGAAGTAGTGGCAGACATTTAAGGGGATATTTCACACTACACAAAATAAGAATATTCCTACAATAAAGAAAAATTCTAAGGGGAGGACCCACCACCCATGGTTAACCAAAGGAGTTAGGGAAAGCATCAAACTTAAGGAGGAAGCATAGAACTGCGTAAAGTTGAGTGGCAGGTCAGATGGCTGGTCAGAATATAAAGAATGGCAGAGAATGTGACTAAAAGGTTAATCAGGAAAAATAAATTAGAGTATGAGAGGAAGCTAGCTAGAAATGTAAAAACAGATAGTAAGAGTTTCTACAGGTATTTAAAAAGGGAAAAAGTAAGTGAAGTGAGTGTTGGTCCTCTCGAGAGTGACAATGGGGAGTTATTAACAGATAATAAGGAAATGGCAGATAAAACAAACAAATATTTTGCTTCTGTCTTCACTATAGAGGACACAAAAAAATTCCAGTAATAGCTGTAAATCAAGCGATGAAAGGGAGAGAGGAACTTGGTGAAATTACAATCACTAGGGAAATGGTACTGAGCAAACTGATGGAACTGCGGGCTGACAAGTCTCCAGGTCCATATGACTTCATCCTAGGGCCTTAAAAGAGGTGGCTAATGAGGTAGTAGATACGTTGATGTTAATTTTCCAAAATTCCCTTGATTCTGGAAAGGTTCCATCAGGCTGGAAAGTAGTAAATATAACCCTTCTATTCAAGAAGGGAGAGAGGCAGAAAGCAGGAAACTATAGACCAGTAGCTTGACATCTGTCATAGGGAAGGTGTTAGCATCGATCACTAAGGAGGTTATAGCTGGGCACTTAGAAAAACTCAATGTAATTGTGAAGATTCAGCATGGTTTTGGTGAAAGGGAAATCATGTTTAACCAATTTATTAGAGTTCTTTGAATGAGTAACAAGTCTACAGATAAAGGGGAGCCTGTAGACAGACTGTATTTGGATTTACAGAAGGCATTTGACAAAGTGTCTCATCAAAGGTTATAGTGGAAAATAAAAGCTCATGGTGTATGGGGTAACATACTCACATGGATAGAAGATTGGCTGCCAGAAAACAGAGAGTATGCATAAATGGGTCTTTTTCTGACTGGCAGGATGTAACAAGTGGAGCCCCGCAGGGGTCTCTGCTGGGGCCTCAACTCTTTACAATTTAGATCAATGACTTAAGTGAGGGGAGTGAAGGCATAGTAGCTTAATTTTCAATCAGCACAAAGATAGGTAGGAAAGTATGTTGTGAAGAAGACATAAAGAGTTTGCAGATGGTTACAGAGAGGTTGAGTGAGTGAGCAAAAATTTGGCAGATGGAGTATAATGTAAGAAAATGTGAAGTTCACTTTAGCAGGCAGAATAAAAAAGCAGAACATTACTTAAATGGAGAACGACAGCAGAATTCTGAGATTCAGAGAGATCTAGGTGTTCTAGTGCATGAGTCACAAAAAGTTAGTATGCAGGTACAGAATGTAATCAAAAAAGCTAATGGAATGATATCCGTAATTACAAGAGGAAATGAGCATAAATGTAAGGATGTTATGCTTCAGCTATACAGGGCATTGATGAGACCGCATCTCAAATACTGTGTGCAGCATAGGCCTCCTTTTTTTATTTATTCATAGAATGTGTACTTCACTGGCTGGGCCAGCATTTATCACCCATCCCTAGTTGCCTGTGACAAGGTGGTGGCCGTTTTGAACCGCTGCAGTCCATGTGGTGTAGGTACATCCACAGTGCCATTTGGAAGGGTGTTCCAGGATTTTGACCCAACAACAGTGAAGTAAAAGTGATATATTCCAATTCAGGATGGTGAGTGACTTGGAAGGGAACTTCCAGGTGGTGGTGTTCCCTTGCGTCTGCTGCCCTTGTTTTTCTAGATGGTAGTGGTTGTGTGTTAAAAAGATGCTGTCGAAGGAGTCTTGGTGAATTCCTGCAGTGCATCTTGTAGATGGTACACACTGCTGCTACTGTGCATTGGTGGTGGATGGAGTGAATGTTTGTGGATTGGGTGCCAATCAAGTGGGTTGTTTTGACCTGGATGTTGTCAAGCTTCTTGAGTGTTGTGGGAGCTACATCACACACCTGACTTGTGCCTTGTAGCTGGTGGACAGGCTTTGGGGAGTCAGGAGGTGAGTTACTCGTCACACGATTCCTAGCCACTGACCTGCTCTTGCAGCCACAGTATTTACATGGTTATTCCAGTTTAGTTTCTGGTCAATGGTAACCCCCAGGATGTTGATAGTGGGGGATCCAGTGATGGTAATGCCATTGAATGTCAAGGGGCGATGGTTAGATTCTTGTTGGAGACGGTCATTGCATGGCACTTGTGTGGCACAAATGTTGCTTGCTGCATTTGGACATGGACTGCTTCAGTGCCTGAAGTGTCGCGAATGGTGCTGAACATCTTTCAATCATCAGCGAACACCTTTATTTCTGACCTTATGATGGAAGGAAAGTCATTGATGAAGCAGCTGAAGATGGTTGGGCTGAGGACACTACCCTGAGGAAATCCTGTAGTGATGTCCTGGAGCTGAAATGACTGATCTCCAACAACCACAACTATTTTCCTTTGTGGTAGGTATGACTCTAACCAGCAAAGAGTTTTCCCCCTGATTCCCATTGCCTCCAGTTTTGCTACGGCTCCTTGATACCACACTCTGCCTAATGCGGCCTTAGTGATGAGGGCAGTTGCTCTCACCTCTTCATGGGAGTTCAGCTCTTTTTTCCATATTAGAATCAAGGCTGTAATGAGATCAGGAGCTGAGTGAACATGGCGGAACCCAAACTGGTCATCAGTGAGCAGGATATTGCTAAACATGTGCCGCTTGATAGTACTGTTGATGACACTTTCCATTACTTTACTGATGATCGAGAGTAGACTGATGGGGTGGTAATTGGCCAGGTTGGTTTTGTCCTGCTTTTTGTGTACAGGATATACCTGGGCAATTTTCCACATGGCCAGGTAGATGCCAGTGCTGTAGCTGCACTGGAATAGCTTAACTATGGGCGTGGCAAGTTCTGGAGCACACGTCTTCAGTACTATTGCCAGAATATTGTCAGGGCCCATAGCCTTTGCAGTATCCAGTGCTTTCAGCCATTTCCTGATATCACGTGGGGTGAATTGAATTGGCTGAATACTGGCATCTGTGATGCTGGGAACCTCTGGAGGAGGCCGAGATAGATCATCCACTCGGCACTTCTGGCTGGAGATTGTAGCAAATGCTTTAGCCTTATATTTTGCATTGATGTGCTGGGCTCCTCCATCATTGAGGATGGGGATATTTGTGGACCCCCATCCCCCAGTAAGTTGCTTAATTGTCACCACCATTCACGACTGGATGTGGCAGGACTGAAGAACTTAGATATGATCTGTTGGTTGTGGGATCACTTAGCTCTATCACTTGCTGCTTACGCTGTTTGGCACGCAAGTAGTCCTGTGTTATAGCTTCAAAGAGGTTGACATCTCATTCTTAGCTATGTCTGGTGCTGCTCCTGGAATGCTCTCCTGCACTCTTCATTGAACCAGAGTTGATTTCCTGGCAATGGTAGAGTGGGGGATATGCTGGGCCATGAGGTTACAGATTGTGCTCAAGTACAATTCTGCTGCTGCTGATGGCCCACAGCTCCTCATGGATGCCCAACATTGAGTTGCTAGATCTGTTTGAAATGTATACCATTTAGCACTGTGATAGTGCCACACAACATGATGGAGGGTATCCTCAAAGTGAAGGCGGGATTTCGTCTCAACAACGACTGTGCAGTGGTCACTTCTGCCGATACTGTCACGGACAGATGCATCTGCGGTAGGCAGGTTGGTGAGGATGAGGTCAAGTATATTTTTCCCTCTTGTTGGTTACCTCACCACCTGCTGCAAACCCATTTAGGACTTGGTTAGCTCGGTCAGTAGTGGTGCTATTGAGCCACTCTTGGTGATGGACATTGAAGTCCTCCACCCAGAGTACATTCTTTGCCCTTGCCACTCTCAGTGCTTCCTCCAAGTGATGCCCAACATGGAGGAGCACTGATTCATCAGCTGAGGGAGGGCAATACGTGGTAATCAGCAGGAGGTTTCCTTGCCCGTGTTTGACCTGATGCCATGAGACTTCATGGGGTCCGGAGTTGATATTGAGGACTTCCAGGGCAACTCCCTCCTGACTTTGTACCACTGTGCTGCCACCTCTGCTGGGTTTGTCCTTCCGATGGGACTGGACATATCCAGGGATGGTGATGGTGGTGTCTGGGACAGTATCTGTAAGGTATGATTCCGTGAGGATGACTATGTCAGGCTGTTGCTTGAATAGTCTGTGTAACAGCTCTCCCAATTTTGGCATTAGCCCCCAGATATTAGTAATTAGGACTTTGCAGGGTCGATAGGGCTGAGATTGCTGTTGTCGCTTCCAGCGTCTCAGTCGATTCAGGGTGGTCCAAGCATTTTCATTCATTTTTTGTGACTTTTTAGCAATTTGATACAACTGAGTGGCTTGCTAGGTCATTTCAGAGGGCATTTAAGAGTGAACCATGTTATTTAAGTAAGGATGTAAATGCGTTGGATGCATTTCAGAGGAGGTTTACTAGATTGATACCTGGAATAAGCAGGTTGACTTTGAGGAAAAGTTATACATGCTGGGCTTGTTTCCACTGGAGTTTTGAAGACTGAGGGGTGACTTGATTGAAGTATATATGATCCTTATTGAAGTATATTAGATCCTTAGTGGTCTTGACAAGGTGTAAGTGGAAGGGATGTTTCCTCTTGTGGCTGAGTCCAGAACAAGGGTGTACTGTTTTAAAATTATGGATCACCCTTTTAGGACAGAGATGAGGGGTATTTTTTCTCTGAGGGCTCTATGACTTTGGAACACTGAAGGTGGTGGAGGTATGGCATTGAATCTTTTTAAGGCAGAGGAAGATAGATTCTTATGAGTGTCATGAAGGTATAATAATTTTCATAATATTTTTCTGGTTTATTGTGAAGAATGTTTATAGGGTAAGTACAGTTGGGTCTATTTGTGTGTGATTTAATTACATTTGGAGTCAAGTAGACTGCAAGCTGTAACTCATCAAAAGAAGCTAATGAGTAAACATAGATGCATGTAAGTTGTGAAGGGAATTTGTATTTTAGATCAGTGAAGGGAGATTTGGATTTCAAAGGGATTTTAGTCTGTTTCCAACTAGCCAGATAAGCAAGGCTAAGGAATGTATTTATTTTCCCAAAGGTTACTGGCAACATTTGCAACATGAAGGTTTTTATGTTCTGATGAAAATACAGTTTCAAAGGCATATGGGACAATATAATTTACATATTAAAAAGAGAGAAACATATATAAAAGATATTGAAGGGCTATGTGTGCGAAGAAGGCCATGTAAGATCTAAGAGAAGTGTGTGAAATAGCCTTAAATGAAGCCTCCAGTATTTGTGCATAAATCTGCTGTCTACTGAAACTGAAGCTGGGGAAAAACCATTTGGAATTCCACAGCCCAGGACATTGTGTTAATTTCCTGGAACTGTTTTAAAATCTAAAATCTATTTTTGGACCATTGCCTTAAAGAGGATGTAACTGGGAGTCAGATCAATTAAGAATTTTAGTAATTATTATATTAGTAATTGTGGACTTATATATGTGCTTAACAACTTGATTTTGTAAATAAACATTTTAATTTTACCTTTTTTAAATCTCTAAAAGTCCTGGTAGACATATTACTTCTGAATTCAGTGCACACACCTCAAAATAAATTGCAAAACTGTTGCAAAAGTGCAACCAAGGTTTCGCTCATGGATTTGGTCCACCTGGCACACATCATCTGTCACGTCATGACATTAGGCAAGGGAATCCACGGTTATTGGGGATGATGGGAATGTAGAACTCAAAGCACAAACAGAGCAGCCATGACATTGAATGGCAGAGCAGGCTTGAAGGGCCGAATTGCCAACTTCTGCTCCTATTTCGTACATTTGTATGTTCCTATGTTCGTATGTTCGTAAATAATTTCTGACTAACTTATTTGAATTCTTCAATCAGGTAACAGAAAAGGTTGATCAAGGTATTACAAAGACTTTTGAAATGCATTCGACAAAGTGCTACATAGGAGATTTATTAAGAAGGGGATGGTGGTAGTATGGATAAAAACATTGGTTCAGTGACAGAAAGCAAAGGATAGTGGTGGATGGATGTTTTTTCAGACTGGGTGATGGCCTGCTGTGATTGTCCACATTTGTCATTTTGGGTCTATTACTCTTTTCAATTTTAACAAATGACCTCGAGGGAGCGGCATTATAAAGCTTGCAGATGATATGAAAATTGGATAAGTAGAGGATATTGATGAGTATATTTACAGACTTCAAGATGACATAGACAGGATGGGTAAATGGGCAGGAGTGTAGCAGATGGTGTACAATACAGTGAAGTGTGAAGTGATGCAATTTGCGAGGACTAATATGGAAAGTCAGTATACTAAAAATGGCATGATTTTGAAAACTGTAGATGAGCAGAAAGACTTTTGTGTCCAAACTCCCAAATTTTTAAAGGTGGTGGAGCAACTTGAGAAGTTGGTTAAAAAGTATTATTTGGTTTATGAGAAGGGGATTAGAATATCAAAGCAGAGAGATCCTAATTTATAGGCCGGAAGTGGAGCATTGTGCACAATTCTGGGCTCCACTCTTCATGAAAGATGTAAAGAATTGCTACAGAGAAGGTTCACTAGGACTTCAGTTCTGAGTCGAGGTTGGAAAAGTTAGAACTGTTCTCTTTGGAATAGTGTAGGTTAAGAGATCGAATAGAAACTTTCAAGATGATGAAATGATTTGATAGAGTAGATAAAGAAAAAATATTCCTTCTGGTAATTGGGTCACAAACTAGAGGTCAAATATTCAAAATCATAGGCAAAAGATCTAGAGGAGCGATGAGGAGAATTTTTTTTGCTCAGAGTTGTTGGCATCTGGGATGTTTTAACTGAAAAGGTGATGGAAGCTGATTCCATAATAATTTCAAAAGGCTGTTGGATAGGTACTTGAGGATGATGAACTTATAGAGTTACAGAGAAAATGCTGTGATGGGGAATCAAGCATGACTGTGCTCTAAGACCACCAGAGGGTCCCGCATTGCCACGATTAAATTCCACCCATAGTCTTTTTAAATCTTTGCATCTGGAACTGTGCATGCACTCTGGCCATTCCTCTAGGATTTTCACTTAACGAAAAGAAATGAAAGAATATAGCTGCAAAATCAGACGGAAGTAATTGGACAAATTGTAATTTAATGATAGAGGAGAGGATAATTCAATCATAGACACTTATAGCACAGAAAGGCCTTCTGTTGCGCTAGTGGTGGCTCTTCAGAAGAACAGTCAAGCTTAATCCCACAATCTGAGTTAGACAGATTTTTGATTGAAAAGGGAGTCAAGCGTTATAGGAGGCTGGCTGGAAAGTAGAGTTAAGGCCACAATCAGACCAGCCATGATTTTATTGAATGGTAGAGCAGGCTGGAGGGGCAGAATGGCCTACTCCTGTTTATATTTCTTATGTGCTTATGAATAACATGCGGACTTTGGTTGCAGATGAGCAGTAATGAAGAGTCATTAACTTGGAAGGGATCATAAGGGTGACTCTGCATACCCTTGCCCCTTGTAGCAGATGCCTCAGGAGGAAGAGCTGCATGTGGATGACAGGCATCTGCATCTTGGTGACAGAGTCCTCCAAGTCCCATGACAATAGACATGTAAGAGAGAGACTTATGCAAGGGTTGAACTTGTGGCCTGAGGGAGGGCTAGTGAAAATGGGTCCACTTCATCATTCTCTGGAGACTCTCTTTGTCTCTCTTTCTGCACACAGGAGAAAATGGGCCACAACAACCAGGAAAGGACAAAGATGGGGGGGAAGAGAGCCCGATATTCAAACCCTGACCTCCACTGAGATGGAGGTACTCAAGTTGGCTGGAGAGGAGGGCAGTTGTTCCATCTCCAATGATGAGCTTTGGGAGTGAAGAGGACTACAGCTTTGTCTACCCTCTGGGTAGAAAGGAATCACACTGCACACATGGACGGGAGTAGGTGTTTGGAGGGCAAAGGAGCAAATTGCTTTTGTTCTCCTTCGCAGGTGCATGTACTCTGGAAGGATGTGGGGAAGCCACTACTCAAGCTACCTCTTGAAGACGCAGCATCACATCCTTCTCCCGCACCACTCACCAGCGCAGATACGATCACCTCGGTGGATGTGCACTTGTGAATCAGCTCAGGTTCACAGTCTGGTGAGCATCTCACTGACATGTAGGTGCAGCTGAGGGCCCCAACAGCCAGAGGGCTGTTGGAGGTCAGGCCCATGCTGAGCCCCAAGGCTGAAAACAGGCCTCCGACGTTGGCCACACTCAATCTGCTGGAGTTGCAGCAAAGAATGGTGCAGAATCTGGCGGAGCTGCCTGAGGCCTTGAGCAAAAATGCATGGATGTTGGAGGAGTCTATCCAGGCCATGAGTTCTGTCATTGCTAAGACATGTGAGTGCATGGCTTTCTCCATAAAGGGGTTGGTCTCCATCCTGGAGAGGCAGATCCAGCAGACCACTGAGTGGATGCAACCCTGCAAACCATCACTGTGGCAATGAGATCAGAGTAGCAGTGGCCAAACCAAAGATGGACGAGTATGCCTATACACCCCTTCAGTGCACTTCCATCGACAGAAAACAGTAGGTGCCATCGTCCACTAAGAGGCTGGAGGGGCTGCAGCCTGCCACATCTGGGGGCTCCTCTCAAGATGCTGCAAGGGTGGATAGAAGCTTCCCAGCCCCTCTGCCAGTAGCCTGAACTCCTCCAGCAGATATGGCTACAGAGGAGTCTTCTGCACTGGTGCAGGATCCCCTCAGGTTACTGGGGCACTCTAGACTTTAGGCAACCAGATAACAGTTGCTATGGTCATCACAAGCCATGGGACATGGAGATCAGCAGCCTGCCTCCACCTTAGCTATAGATGCCAGTGATGCACCTCATCACTGCATGAGGAAATGCATTAAACTGTACACTCAAACACATCAGGGTAGCATGGGTATTTAAATCGTTCATGTCAGATATTGTTGCTTGTTTATGATTAAACAGTTTTTGAGTTTTCGCTCATGTCCTTAATTCAGTGAATAACTTTATGAATGGCTTCTTGAACCCTTGGATCCCCATGTACATGTATGGAAGGTTACCGCGTGAATTTGACCCTCTCTGTGTAATGGAACAGGGTGAAACAGAGGCTCAATTATGGTATCAGAATTTTTACATGACATATGACATTTGAGAGTGGGTGGGTGGCTTGGAGAGTGGCTGCCACTGATGAGAGGGATGGACAGTGGAAGCAGCTGAGAATCAAGTGCTCGTGGGCCTCCCTAGCCTGTATATCCAAGCCTCTGACCTCTACCGCAACAGCTGGGCAGCCTTTTTCCCTCAGCGGGCGGGCGCACGCCCGACCCAAATGGAGAAAAATAGTGAACGCTATTTCGGTCAGCGGGCGTGAGCAAGTGGCAGCAGCATGCCTGCCGATAATTAAAAGGCCTATTATGGCCCTTAATGAATTTATTGAGTTGAATTTTTCACTGTCCATCCAACATTATGGTTGGCGGGCAGGTGAAAAAGCCAAGCGGCCTTTGCATTTTTTTGCGACGCTTCATCCCGGCTGAGGTTTTGACCATTGAATAATAAAAAAATTTAAACTTTTGAAACTCATTTTTAACATGTCCCTGCTCATGTGACCAAGTCACATGAAGGGGCATGTTTCCCTTAATTTTGAAATCTTAACTTGTAAAATTAAAAACCCTCAGCTGCCTGAGGCAGCTCTGTGCCTTCAGGGGGCTTCCTGTGAGCACACCCGCGTACATGCACTGACTTCTGTGCTCGCCCAATATCCCTTAACACCTTCTCTCAACAAAAATATTATTGATCTGAGTCTTGAAAGCCTTTGGGGAGAGAATTCAAGATTTTTACTCTTCTTTGTGTGTATATGTGCTTCCTGATTTCCCTCCTAAATAATCTAGCTCTAGTGTTAAGATTATGCTCATCATGGTTTTGAGACCCCCAAGAGATGAACTCATCTGCGAATCTTGCAAAGTAGATTATCCACTTAGTTGTACCAAGTGTTGAAAGACCTAACCAGTGTGTAGTTTAAGGTTCTGGCAAATATGGTGTTAATGTGGGACCGAGTACAGTACTGCCCACACAGTGACATAAGAGAGCGCATGACCTACACTCAGGGTCAGTTGAGTGTTGGACAGAGCAGTGTGTACCAGCAAGCATGGAGACAGCTCCCTTTGCTGTATATTTGTTAATAGTTCTAAGAGTCAATAAAGGCTTGCAGTTAACCTATGTATGACTACAAACACTTCTTCAGACCTATCGAACTGTAATCAACACACTGCAAAGTAGTGGCAGCTTGTGGGA
Source organism: Cetorhinus maximus (assembly GCF_964194155.1). Lineage (NCBI taxonomy): Eukaryota > Metazoa > Chordata > Chondrichthyes > Lamniformes > Cetorhinidae > Cetorhinus > Cetorhinus maximus. Next base: position 195,392,631 of record NC_135879.1, read on the forward strand.
AATCCCAAAACGTCACAGAAAATGCAGATGATCTGCTTTGCAAGATCTGCACATGAGTTCTTTTCTTGGGGATCCCCAAACCTCACAGAAAATGCAAAAAAACAAAGTATGGTGCTTGAAGATTGAGAAAAAATTCAGCAAAGCAGTCTGATCTGAAAAGAAATTCTGGAAGAACAGATACAGAGAAAAAATTGCCAAGAAAATGCTCCAAAGAAAGGCTTGGAAGCTGAAGGCAGAGCTTTAAAATTCCTTACTGCAGCAGAAGACTCCATTGCATCTCCTTTGGAAGTTTCAACTTCATATGTGAGAGCGCAGAGTCAGCAAGGTGAGGTAAATCTTTTAAAACTTCAGGCTACCGCAAATCCTGAGGAATCTTTAAATAATTCAGTGTCAGAAGTGCAGATTGAAAAAAACCATCGCTAAAACCTGATGCCCAAGTTGGTGTGACATCTGCACTTGCTCTGAAACAGAAAAAAATTAATTAAATAATCCAGGAGAATCGCAACTTCTAAACTTAACTGAGAGAATGCAAAAGCCAGGATTCGACAAATTTGCAACTTTAAAGTAAAACATTGAGAAAGAGAACTCTGCAGGCAGTCAATCGAGGCAGATATTCTTGAAAGTGTTTTCAAGCTGACACAATCACCATTGACGCAGAGCCTGCCAAAACTGGTAAACGTGGGAAATCTCTCTGTCTCCAAGAGTGGGGTGATGTCATCTTGAAATTCTGAAAGTTCTTAAAGCAGAACATACACTTGCAAAAATTTGACCATGGATCAGAATTCCACACTTCCAAAGCAATTCTGACTTATCCAAGGCACAGATCAATCACAAAATTGTGCATCCTGGAGAAGAGAATTTTTGAATTAATGGAGTACATCAGGTCTAAGTAGAAAATAAGAAAAAGTCCAGATCAATAACCATTATACTCATTTAGAAAACTTGCTGATTAAGTAATCCTAATGCAATGCATTGATAAGTCCTTATCCAGCTTTAATGAAATAGGAAAAGCTTTTGGCAAATATTTCAATATTCATGTTGTGGAGCGCATAGAACTTAAAAGGAAGTATAAAATGCCCCCAGTAAAGCTACAAAATGAGTTAAAACATAATCCAAGCAAAGGTATCAGGGAGGCCAAAAACTTTCCAGAAGTCCCAAAGATAAATCTTTTTGGAGATCCCAATACATTTCCCAAACTGCCATAGTAGGTGGCAGTGAGGAGTGAGCAACTGGCAGTGAATGACAAGAACAAGGCCCTGCTACAGGCGGATCAAGAAAAGGCAGAAGTAAAATCAGAAAATGTTTGCATCAAAGCTGAATTAGAAGGTTTGGAACTGGTATGACATGGCAGATGATGGGTGCCTGGCAGACCAAATCTACAAGAGAAACTTGGTTGTGCTGTCACAATGGTCTTGCAATCTGTATTTATTATGAGAAGATGTGTGCACTGAATTCACAATCATTGAGGCCATGACGTCCTTTAGAAATTTTAAAAATTAAATTAAAATATGTATTGACAAAATAAAATATTTCAAGCACATACATAAGACTACAATTACTTACTACTATAACAACTCCTAAAATTCCTACTTAACCCGGCTCCCAGTTACACACCTCCTTTAAGGTAACATTCCAAACTAGATTTTAGATTTAATACAAAACCAGAAAGTTAACACAGTACACACTTGGCAATGGAATTCTGAATGGTTTCTCCAACTTCAGTTATGTTACATAGCAAGTTTATGCTCAAATGGCTGGAGGCCTCTTGAAGCTGTTCCGCACATTCCTAATAGACCTTACATGGTCCTCTCCTCACATAGTCCATTCTTCTTTATATATGTTTGTCTCTCTTTAATATGTAAATTATATTGTTCCATATGTCTTTGAAACTGTATCTTTCTCATTATATGAAAACTTTCATGTTGCCAATATTGTCGGTAACCTTTATGAAAAATAAAAACACTCTTTAGCTTTGCTTACCTGGCTAGTTTTAAACAGACTAATATCCCTATGAAATCCAAATAATCTCTTCATTTACCTAAAAAAAATACAAATTCCCTTCGCACCTTACATGCTAAGACAGCATCCATGTTTACTTATTAGCATGTCAAGCACATTTCTACACCGAGGACTGAATTTTACATCCCACAAATGGGCATGCACCCGACCCAATCGGGCATAAAAATCACGTGAGAAGACATCGGGCAAGCGCCCCGATGTCATTGCACATTTGTGCAAAAGTCGGAAGTGCGCGCACCGACAATTAAAAGCTCAATTAAGCCCGTTAATGACACAATTGTCTACGATTTTTCATGGCCCATCCAATCTTACGATTGGCAGATGGGTGAATTGGCTCGACGACCTTTACATTTTTCATCAAACCTCATCCAAGGGCGGGATGAAATTTCCGTTATGAAGCAAAATAAAAATAAATATCTTTGGACAGCATTTTTATCAGTTATATTTTCAGGTGATTGATTATGATGCATGGACATTTTTTTGCTGCTTTTTAAACCTTTAATTTAGAATTTTCAGGTCTATAATTCCCTGAGGCAGCTGTCTGTCTTCAAGGAGCTTTCTCACAGTGCACCTGCGCCCACTGAAATGTCATCGCCTGCCCTCTTCCCGACCCTGGCAGCGCTGATCTTTTCAGTATGCGTTTCACGCTGGCTGGCCCTTAATTGGTCAGCCAGCATGAAATCATGGTCAGCTACTGATCGCGGTCGGGTGCCCATTTCCTGACCACTCCCAAGCCTGCCGATCACATGCGCCAGCCAAACTTAAGATTCAGGCCCTAGCTTCTTTTGATGATTTCAGGCATCCAGTCTACTTTACTCCAAATGTAATTAAATCACACAGGCAGAACCACATATACTTACACACACAAACCTACTTTACACTAAACCAGAAAAATATATTATACTTTCATCACAGGAACACAGTGTTCGAGCTGAGTATATACCTTTGAAAATGCACAAAAAACTAAAGTCTTCAATGAATCAAACTGTTCCAGATCTGAACAAACAAATTTCTTAGGCATCACAAAGGCACCAGGAGGAAATAACAACCCTGAATTCCACAACTGGCAAATTGAAGCAGGAGTTGTGGAAATTCAACGAGGTGTACAGCCAGGCACAACAGCAGGGAGAAAAGGTACTCAAAGAAGTTGCAGCCCTGACAAACTCTTTGAAGAATGAATACATGCCCTGGGAAAAAAGCAAGGAGCTGAAAAAGAAATTGAATGCTACATCAGAGAAAGCTGCATTGGAACTTTCAGTAGTGACAAAGAAAAATACTGAAGAGCAGTGTGAGAAGGCAAGAGCTGAATAAGAAAATAAACAGTTGAAGGAACAGCTAATTAACCTTCAAAATCAAATTCAAAAACAGTAAATCACCCTTCAGCAGCATGAAGGAATAACCTTGGACATCAGAATGACAGAACAGCAGATTGTTGATGAGACTCTGTTAAATCACAAAAAACTCAAGACAAAATTATTTGCAATGAAAAGGAAAATCTGTTGAAGGACTTTTACATGCTACAAGCATCCCTCAGGTTCGAGTTTGTTCCTGTGGAACATTACAAAGTGAAACAAAATGAACTGAAGAATCAGTTGGCAGAGAAGGCTCAGGCATTTTCTATATTCTGACCTAGAGGTACAAGAAAGAGACTACAAATCAGAAGAAAATGGTTGGACATTTGGAAGAAAACTTGGGCAAACATTACATTTCCAAAGATTTATATGAAGAGTTGAAAATTAATGGCAAGAGCAAGTAAAACTTCTTACAAAAGAGCGTGATGAGTCTCAGAAACAATTGAGAGACAAATTACAGAATGTGAGCTTGAAGGATAGAGAACAGGAATTATGCTGTGCTAAAGAAAAAACTGATCAGAGTAAAGAACCAACTTTCACTTGCGAAAGATGAGTTTACAAAGGAAAAATGAGGACTGATGAGAACACTGGAATGTTGCTCACAGTAAGTAGAACACTTGAAAGAGGACTTGAAATGCTGAAGTTTTAAAAAAATTCATTCATGGGATGGGGCGTCGCTGGCTAGGCCAGCATTTATTGCCCGTCCCTAATTGCCTTTGAACTGTGCGGCTTGCTAGGACATTTCAGAGGGCATTTAAAAGTCAACCACGTTGCTGTGAGTCTGGAGTCACATGTAGGCCAGACCAGGTAAAGACAGCAGATTTCCTTCTCTAAAGGACATTAGTGAACCAGATGAGTAACCTGTAGATGCACATTCAACAAAGGTAGATCTTCCATTAAAACTTGATGAACTTCAGGCATCAGAAGTCTTCAGTAAGCATCGTGCAAAATGCTTGGAACAGGAGAAAGAATTGTTGATGCATCAGAAGAGTTGCTTTAAAGCAGAATTAACAACCAAAACTGATGAACTTCTTCTTCAAAATGCAGTCCAATTTGAACAGTATGACGGTTGAGATACACAAAATGGAAGGTTTGAAAGCAGGAAAGAGAAATTCTATGAAACAGATTGATGATCTGAATTGAAAGGAACAGTCAGTGACCATGGAGGAAGGATTCCAAATGGAACTGAATGCCCAGGTGAAGTTGTTAAACTGAGCACCATAGATAGCTCTGAAACAAAGACAAGTCAACTGACCAGAGTAGTTGCTGAGCTGAATGAAAAGATTCATAAGCTTGAAAAATAACTGGAAAAGGAGAAAGTACTCAAAAATTTGGTTAAAAATGTGAAACAAGTGGGAACAAGAGTTCCATTTTTGAAACCTAAACTTCCACGTACGCTGCGATGACCCACACAACAATGGAAGAAGCAAAATAAATGACAAGTAGATGAGCAGTGTTTGTCCAACCTGCAATAAACGAGTTAGGATAACAACCACTGACCAGTGCAACAGCCGAACTGACCAAGAGTGGTTCAACACAAAGGAATGGAGGGAGGAGGATGGAATGCCATCGAGGGGATGGGCACATAAAAATAGGTGCAACAATGTTAAACATAAACTTCCATGCCTCAGACTACAAGCTATATATATTACGCTTAATAAGAAGTAACAGCAAGAAGCAAAAATAAGTACAGTCGATTATCAAATCAGCAATTCACTTAACTTATCGAATGTGTTACAAAATATCAGGGATTTTCAGTGCAGATGTTTTCTGCCCAATGACAGTGTGCAGAGCAGACCACTCTTGCTACACTATATTGCCTTATCAGTAAAACAATCTTTTCTGTACCTTACTGCTTCCATCAATACCCCACCATAAGCTTCTACAACTGGATTGAAGCACCAATGTTTATAGCATTGCTACTCCTATTGAGGTCAACTATCGACAGCTGAAATTTTCTATGATTGGCTATTTAGTTCTGAAATGGTTGGGTGAGTACACTAATGAATAAGAGAGAAATTCTTGGGTGCTTAACTGCTTAACAAGGCTTTCACACTAATATTGCACATAGCAATTTCTAGAACCCTCAAGAAAATAAGTCAAAACTTCTAATTAATTACCAGATAAAACATTATCATGCATAATATCATGCATAACACAAATTAATATTTTCATGTTAAATATTTGTATGCTAATATTATGTATAATAATTTGTAGGTTTTTTTTTCATCCTATATTAACATTGGGAGTGAAGGAGTGAGAAACTCACAAAGTATTAGAATGTAACAGTGTCAGAAGTCACCAATAATGATTTAATATTCCTCTGGCTTTAAAGCTGATCTGTTTGTTAAGAAATAATATTTAAGAATTTGCCTTGTCACTACTTATTTTCCTGAACATTTTTCATAATGAACATTTCACGATAAATTTGGATTAAAAAGTAGTGATTTTTTTCAGATTTCATATTGGAAATTTAGGAAACAAATTTTATTCCACTTGCTAAGGGAAACAGAATTTAAAAGGCCAACATAAAACAATGTAACTGCTGAGACTAGTCTTATATTAAACTGAGACATTGGTATGAGGGTGAAGCCACTACACATTTGCCTGTCTATGTGCAATGTTTGGTCCTTCAAGAACTAAAGGTGGTTGAACTTCTAAGGTTCCTGTTCCTAACCTCTATCCAGTGATTTATACTGGGAATAATGACTTTGTGAATATCGGACAAAGAGAGTTTTGGACTGCATTGTGCTGCTTCCCATGCTCAGATTCTTATACTGACATAAGGAGATTGACTATTTAAGGTGTGTGGCAAGTGGAACCGTACCTCAAAAGGAATCAATGCCTTCGATAGAAGAGACAAAACCTGGACAGAAAAAAAAATCGCTATTGAATTAATACTTAAAATCTTTGAACGTAGGTTAGTAATTCTGCTGATTCAACATTGACCAATGTGTTCTACCTAAACTAGAGATAATAGATTACCACGATTGTCAATACCAGCACTCATTCATGAACATCATTGAATAAAACCATCACCACACATATTGCTCTAAATGGCATCTGGCAAATAATTTTTAGATTTCCATATTTTATTCAATAACCTGCAGTCAAAATTCACATCAACTAGCAAGTTTCAGGCTGCCAAAATTTCATGTACTACTGAGTCTTGTCAGTCTCAGCAATGTGGCCAATTATTCTTAATTGCAGGAAAATTGTTCTTGATACAGTAAATCTGTATTGATATAGAGGTAGGACACATTGGTCAATGTTGAACTGATAACTGGTTAATTCCCATTGTTAATTATAACATATTCAAGATAAAATATAAATATCAAAGGTTGAAAACAGACTAGGTTGTTCAGTATTTGATGGAATAATGCAGCTAACATTATGGGGAAATTAAAACCCAAAAAAGCAGGTGAGTTTGGGTTAGGCGGGGAGTTAAAATGATTACCTAATCCACCTTCAACTTCCAGTTTTAATGGAAATGGTACAGGGGGAGGGCAGCCAACCTGCTCCCAGCAGGTGGGTTGACACTTCAAATATTGGGGGGTAATATAGTTTTGCAGCCTAGGCCTGCGGCCTTTCTCCCATTCCCCCCAACAAGCCTCCAATCTCTCAGACATCTGATCTCTGACCCAGCCCCATGCAGGATTGGACCAACATTCCCAGGAACCTGGGATTATACCCCCTCCTTGCACCCTGTAATCCACCCCTTCCAAACATCAGAAATGTCCCCCACCCCAGCTAAGATGCAAACCTACCTGATCCTTCAGCCTCCTCCTGACTGCTCCCTGCCTGACTGGAAGCCAAAGCTGTTAAACAGGCTGATTCTGAGCAGGAAGCCTATCCACGATGTCACATACCCTGTGAAATTCAAGTTCCCCAGCATGCAGTTGACCCCTAGCATCCTGGTTCCCCCACTCCTGGTGGGTCAAAAAGTTATAATCGCCCCCATAAATCTGACTCTTCATCAGAAATTCTTACCTGCTGTATGTTTTTACCATGGGGTGCATTTTACACGGGAATGGATTACTCACTCCTGCAATCAAGAAGTCTGTTGGTACCACACCGATTAGAAATCCAACTGCACCACAGTGATTCGACACTGGGGCATCCTTAATTAGTTGAAAGTCGGTCTTCTGTCCCTCAGGGACAGGAAGTCCCAGGCTAGAGAACTGCCGGCCAATCTGATTGGCCGGCAGCTCTGGGGTCTCAGCAGCGCCAGAAGAGATTATTGGCCACTGCTGATACTACAGGCAGGCCCCAAGAAGAAGTGAAGATGGATACCAAAATTCAGTTAAGTCTGGGGATTTTGGCTGGGCATGCTGGGAGACCCCAGCGAGATGAGGAGCGGGGCGGGGTGGGGGAATTGGGTTAAAAAGGCCAGGAGAGGAGGGATGAAAGTGGGTACCAATGGACATAGCACTCCCCCAAAGGAAGTACCCGCCCCCCGCCAGCAGTGCATGCACTGATCGTTGCCAGGCTGTTTGTCATGCCCCAGTTTCCCCGCAAACTGAAAAATTGCAGAAAGGCAGAAGTTAATTGTCCTCTTGAGAGCCTCAATATGTCTAAGCACAGGCAGGTGGCCTGGCGCCTTACCCGCTCTTCTCCCCTCCCGACTCCCCCCTCCACCCCCGCCATAATATGGCGGACATGCCGGGAGTGGGCAGGAAGGTGGCAGGTTGGCAATGCACTTTATTTTACATGTCCCCCTGCCTTCAAATACACCGGAGGTGGCAGAGGAATCATAAAACTCACCCAGATGTTCCCACCACCCCCAACAGTCCCCAATGTTGATGCCACCTCTCTTAAAGGTACAAGATCCTGTCATCCCATATGGGGTTAAGTTTTCCCTTCTGAGCATATGACATACCACAGGATTACTTTATTGGGATACTGCATTTTCCAACACTTGACTTTTTGTTCAATCATTAAAGCTGTCATGGAACTGAGTGAAGAAACACAGAATGTTTTCTGTGTGACCTAGCCAACATTCCTCTCTCAACCAGGACCACCATAAAGAGTATATCTGTTAATTAATCTCATTACTGTTTGTAGGATTTTTCCGTACAAAATGGCTGCCATGTTTACCTACACAAAAACAGGCAGCACTCTTCAAAGTGATTCATTGCTTGGGATGAGCTTTCAGAATTTTGGAGCATTATGACAAAGCGCCATCTAAGTGCAATTCTTCCTTTTCAAGCACTGTCCTGTTGTTTGCTACTTCAGGATTACCAAGAGTCTTTTGGAGCTGAGAAACTGGAAGTGACAATAACAGAAATGTATTGTACACAGTATTAGTGAGAAGGGCACAGCGGTCAAATCAGCAAAAGGTTCTGTACAGTTCTGTTATAATAGCAGAAACTGCAGATAGGAATATATGTATGAAACACATTTCATCAAGAAAAATAGAAAACCTTGTCACCCAATCCTTCATACCTTGCTTACTCACTCCTTATTACAGAACAATTCATTCATCTGAAATTGATGTGAAAAATACGATGGAAAGATGAAATTGTCTTGGCAATTTGTATTCAGGCCTTTCCTTTAGCACCATGTTCTAGGTTCTCATCCATCTCTGTATTTAACAGTGTACTAACCTTTTGAGGACCGTGGCAACATTTTGCTCCCTTTCTGAGGATACTAGAAGTTTGAATTTTTTTAACAACCATAGACATTATTCAGAATTGTCAACACCTTTTATTGCAGATAGGATCGAATATGTGAAGGATGTTTTCAACAAGGAAAATGCAAGAACCTTGTCACACTCTCTCTGGGCTGCAGCTGGAATCATTAAATGTATTAATAAGTCAATTGTCATTCTTTGAGAAACAGACAAAAGCCAGGACTGCTGGAAATTAGAAATGGAAACAATCTCCTGCAGTTTCCAAATGGTTTTCTCTGGATCTTCTGCTGACTTGTGCCTTGTAGATGGTGGACAGGCTTTGGGGAGTCAGGAGGTGAGTTACTCATCACACGATTCCTAGCCTCTGACCTGCTTGTGTAGCCACAGTATTTATATGGCTAATCCACTTCAGTTTCTGGTCAATGGTAACCCCCAGGAGGTTGATAATGTGGATTCAGTGATGGTAATGCCATTTAATGTCAAGGAGCAATGGTTAGATTCTCTTAACGGAGATGGTCATTGCCTGACACTTGTGTGGCCCGAATGTTACTTGCCATTTGTCGGCCCAAGCCTAGACATTGTCCAGATCTTGCTGTATTTGGACATGGATTGCTTCAGTGTCTGAGGAGTCGCGAATGGTGCTGAACATTGTGCAATCATCAGCGAACATCCCCACTTCTGACCTTATGATGGAAGGAAGGTCATTGATGAAGCAGCTGAAGATGGTTGGGCTGAGGACACTACACTGAGGAACTCCTGCAGTGATGTCCAGGAACAGAGATGATTGACCTCCAACAACCACAACCACCTTCCTGTGTGCTAGGTATGACTCTAACCAGCAGAGAGTTTCCCCTCTGATCACATTGACTCCAGTTTTGCTAGGTCCCCTTGATGCCATACTCAGTCAATTGCTGCCTTCATGTCAAGGGCAGCCACTCTCACCCCTCTCTGAAGTTCAACTCTTTTGTCCATGTTTGAACTAAGGTAGTAATGGCGTCAGAAGTTGAGTGACCCCGGCAGAACCCAAACTGAGCATCAGTGAGCAGGTTATTGCTAAGCAAGTGCCACTTGATAGCACTGTTGATGACCCCTCCCATCACTTTACTGATGATCGACAGTAGACTGATGGGATGGTAATTGGCTGGGTTGGATTTGTCCTGCTTTTTGTGTACAGGACATACTTGGGCAATTTTCCACATTGCCAGGTAGATGCCAGTGTTGTAGCTGTACTGGAACAGCTTAGCTAGGAACGTGGCAAGTTCTGGAGCACAAGTACTATTGTGGAATATTGCCAAGGCCCATAGCCTTTGCAGTGTCCAATGCCTTCAGCTGTTTCTTGATATCACATGGAATGAATTGAATTGACTGAAGACTGGTATCTATGATGCTGGGGACCTGCAATGAGGTCAAGATGGGTCATTCACTCAGCACTTCAGGATGAAGATTGTTGCGAATGCTTCAGTCTTATCTTTTGCACTGATGTGCTGGGCTCCTCCATCATTAAGAATGGGGATATTTGTGGAGCTTCCTCCTCCAGTGAGTTGTTTAATTGTCCACCACCATTCACGTCTGAATATGGCAGGACTGCAGAACTTAGATCTGATCCATTGTTTGTGGGATCGCTTCACTCTGTCACTAGCTGCTTATGCTGTTTGGCAAGCAAGTAGTCCTGTGTTACAGCTTCACCAGGTTGACTCCTCATTATTAGGTCTGCCTGGTGCTGCCCCTGGCATGCCCTCCTGCACTCGTCATTGGTTGGTGGTAATGATAGAGTGGGGGATATGCCGGGCCATGAGGTTACAGGTTGTGTTTGCGTGAAGTGGCTTCTGACTTTGCTGCAGTAATTTTCTTCAACCGTAAATTGGAATTTGGCTGACTATGTCTTTCTGTCCTTATATTTGGCACTTGTCTGTTGCGAAAATGAACAAGTAATCTGAAATGTTGCATTCCCAGACAACCGGGGTAATGGGATGAAGTTTAGATTTTGGCAGAAGAAAAATCTCAGCAACTTTATTAAAGATTGAAAATCACGATATCTGTGATTTAGATCTTGGAAAGTATAAATATTTTGCTGAAAATGATAATAGGACAGATCTTTCTGTAGAAAAAAATGGTGAAGGGCTCACTGTTATTAAAGGTTACATCTGGCAGCAACTTCTGGTGACTGCACATGGGTCATTAAATGCAAAAATCAGTAAATTGCTGTCTATGTTGCCCTGCTCTTCTAGAAGCTTCATTGTTAAAGTATCACACCGAAGGACTCATCATTGAAACACATGGAATGGTGTGTAGTCTCTGTACTTATGTGATAGGTACCCACTAACCACAGACCAGAAGATAGTTAGGGCTTGTCCATTCCAGTGTAAGTAAATTTTTAGCAACATGCTAAGACTTAATTGCTGCCAAACAACTTGTCTGGCACTGAAAAATAACTTTACAAGTGTTGAATCCTATTCCTTCAGATTTTAATTATTGATGGAGGTTTAATAAATCAATAATTAATAAATTATTATTTTTACTTTTTCTGTGTCTCTTTTAGCTTTTTCTCCTAATCCCACCCTTCTTTCTCTCCCTTTATTTTTCTTTATTTACCTCATGTAACCTTGAATTTGCTATTCTAACTGAAACTTCCTTCCAGAATCTATGCTGCTCCTTAATGATTCTGCTCCCTAACGATTCTTCAATCTGATTTCATTAAGGAAATTCACAGTTTCTTGTTCTTCATAGAGGTCCCAGGTCCACTGCAGACAATGCTGTGCTATTCTACTTTACAAAAAGTTCTTTTTAAAAATTCCATAGACAGTTTGTTGGCAGGTGTAATGAATGGCTGGCAGTTTTCATTCACTATTGAGTGCCAAATCGAGTCCACTTTAGTTATACATGCTAATGAGAATTCATTTGTTCAAAATAAATTGATCACAAAACTGTTTTTTTCCATATTCTAAAGCAATACAAAGAGCAAGTTTTCTTCCCTGTGTAAATTGCCTAGCTCAACAAAACCTTAGGCTCTCAGTTAGTTATTTAATAATGGCTCAAAAGCCCCAGTAACAAAACAATAACTACATGCGATTGCCAAATGTTCTGATCGTGGCATGAGACCAAGTTTAAAATTTGTGGAGGAAAATGTCAAGATTTAATATATTATCACCAAAATTACTTTTTTTAAAAAACAACCATGCTAAAAAATGCAAAATTAAATGTTAAGGTTTTATTTTTCAGTACAATATGATATAGGTCATTTAGTCCTAAGAGACAGAGGCTTGAATTACATTCTCATTTTGGTATGATTGTGAGGAAAGATCATGATTGAAAGACCCTCCAGCTTATGAAAAAAAGTGAATCAGTTCCTGAAAAAAAGCACTTCAGTTCCTGAAAATTCTCATCGCTATTTGTGTCAAAGAGAAATTATACTTTATTGGGTTAAGTAACTAAGTTATGCTTTTATGTTGGTGTGCACTTTGTGGGCATAAATATAACATTTGTAAAATAAATACCACCATATGTGTAACAACATTGAAAAAGATAAACAATAAAATCTCCCCCCACCACTACTCCACCATATTTAGCAATGGGTGTGTGGATACTGGAGCAGTCTAATGGCCCAAATGGATGGGTAAAACAAACTGAATGCAAACTGTTGAGAACATCAACATTAATAATAAACAGCTCTTCATCTGATATTTCTACTTTTGTTTAACAATTTGACACAATGCAGACAGCAATGATGACTTTTATGTAGATCTTAAAAAAAACACTAGGGTCAATTTAGCCTACCCCACCCATCAAGAGAATGTTGGGATTGGGTGCAATGCTCTTTTTACATTCTGCCCAATTTTATTTTCTATTGAAGTCAATGGACAGTATCATTGAACGGTAAAACTCTTGCTCCACCAGATCCTGTGGGTTTCCCTCAGCTAAGTGAGCTAGATTAAATGACCCCTACAGCTATCAATGTTATTAACATCTACAAATATAAATCAAAATGAAAGTTTGTGCAGATTGCACGTGGGGGCTAAATCCAAATATTCAAAACAATAGTTATAGGAAGTTGGAGCGGTGTGGGGAGGAGGGAGGCACTTGGCCGAAAGTTTAACACATTTTAAATGTGTGCAGTGCTAATAGATTAGCCTATTTAATAGTCTAAATTTAGCAGAAATTGTTGATTCTAATTGATGATTACTATAATTTGAATTTGCCTGGGGTTGCTAACTAGAAACTTGCATGGTTTACCACTCATGTGCTAATAATAGGCAACTTTCATCAGTCAGTATAGATGGGGTCCTCACATAAACTTGCACAGAAGGCATGGAGTGCTCTGTCTGACATATAGCAGCAGGTAACAGGGTGGTACAGAGCCAAAGGGACAGGGTGTACAGGTTCTCAGACATGGCACTGGGGGTCCTGGTGAAGGAGGTTTTTTTGTGGGGGTGATGGGGGATTTGCTGCGCCTCACCATCCTTGCACTCCTGTCTCCTTCTTTTGCAGCATCTGATGCTGCTTTGTTTGGCCTCATGCCCTCCTCCTATTTCTCATCCAGATGAAGGGGAACTTTGGCAATAAAAGAAAGGGCAAAAACAAAAAATTGCGGATGCTGGAAATCCAAAATAAAAACAGAATTACCTGGAAAAATTCAGCAAGTCTGGCAGCATCGGCGGAGAAGAAAAGAGTTGATGTTTCGAGTCCTCATGACCCTTCAACAACCTGTTCTGTTGAAGGGTCATGAGGACTCGAAACGTCAACTCTTTTCTTCTCCGCCGATGCTGCCAGACCTGCTGAGTTTTTCCAGGTAATTCTGTTTTTGTTTTGAAAAGAAAAGGCAATATTCCCATGACCAAGTACTCCCTTTCTCCTGGTGAGTCCTATAAGGTGCCCGATAAGGAGGAGTAGGTGACTTCCTTAGAGAGTTTCCAGCATAACTGTTGCTTGAGTGTTTTTGAAGTCTTGACAAAGTATCCTAGAAAGTCTCTCAATGTATTTCAGAGGTCCACTTCACATCTTGAGCATCAGTAAACAGGAGTTGGTGAGTATTCTTTTAAGTGCACTTGAAGTCAACAACAATGCCATGTTTAATCTGAACTGTGGGTGTGCAAACACCACACTGACTGCAGCAGTTCAAGAAGGTGGCCCATCATCATCTTCTCAAGGACAATTAGGAATTGGTAATAAATACTTGTGAGCGATACTCACATCCCAAAAGCAAATAACAAAAATCAAGCAGCAGGTTATAGGAGTTATAGGAGAGGGCATTATTGAAGTACTAGCCACCAAAACCTATGGTACATTTTTTATGAGCACTAACAGGAATTTTAAGTGGCAATCAGCTTTGCAACAAGCTGGGGACCCGTATCTACTGCTGGCCTCAATTCCTTGTGCCTTTCACCAAACGTGTTCTAAACTAGCATTGCAGCTTCAGATCCCATCCTGACCACTCCAGAGGTGCTTTAATGACTAAGTATATGCTGAAAATCATCTCCCATGTCACTTAGAATGAAATAGTTGTGAAGCTGCAATCATTTATAATAAAGTGAGCTAGTGATCAAAGAATAGTTAATCATGGCTTTTAAGTAATAGTATGCTTAGCTTATTTAAATTTTTTTAAAGAATTGTTGCTGCATTTGTTCTGTACTTTTCAAAATGGTTGGAGGAGGGCATATTTTCTGATATTGTTACTTCAGTTGCACTTTTGGCAGCCAGTGAAATAAATTAGTTCCAAACTTATGTTCTTTCTACAATGCTTCAACAATGCACCTTAATTCTAAACCTAGGAAAACACCTCCCCGCTATTGCAGCTTTCACCTTATTATTACTTACATCTTTAGTATAATCTGTTGGCTTCCTGAGTGAAATGATCAATTAGTACAAAGATAGTGCCACTAAGAACTAAACTGTGATTGTCTAAAGTAATCTTGTAGTCATTAGAGGAGAGAAAATGCCATAGTCCCAGTCTACATTAACATCTGCGTCTTACAGGTAAAAAGGAAGTGTTCTACCCACTGTACCAGTCAGGAAGCATATTTAAAAATTAACAGCATGGAAAAAGGCCTTATGGTCTATCTTGTTTGGACCAGGTCTCTAAAAGAATAAAAATAGAAAGTGCTGGAAAAGCTCAGCAGGTCTGGCAGTATCTGTGGAGAGAGAAACAGAGTTAACGTTTCGATTCAGAACTGAGAAGAGGCAGAATTGAGGAAGAAATGTAAAAATCCCATCACATTTCTGCCTCTATGGAATTCCGAAGAAGAGTCATATTGGTCTCGAAGCGTTAACTCTGTTTCTCTCCTCACATATTGTCCAGGTCTTGCTGAAGCAGTCCATGTCCAGTTGCAGCAAGACCTGGACAATATCGAGGCTTGGGCTGACAAGTGGCAAGTAACATTTGTGTCACACAAATGCCAGGCGATCACTATAACCAACAAGAGAGAATCTAACCATCGCCCCTTGACATTCAATGGCTGAATCCCCCACTATCAACATCCTGGGGGTTACCATTGACCAGAAATTGAACTGGACTAGCCATATTAATATTGTGGCTACAAGAGCAAGTCAGATGCTAGGAATTCTTCATTGAGTAACTCACCTTCCTACTCCCCAAAGCCTGTCCACCTTCTACAAGGCACAAGTCAGGAGTGTAATGGAATACTTTCCACTTTCCTGGATGAGTGCAGCTCCAACTCAGGAAGCTTGACATCATCCAGGACAAAGCAGCCCGCTTGATTGGCACCCCTTCCACAAACATTCACTCTCTCCACCACCGACGCACAGTGGCAGCAGCGTGTACCATCTACAAGATGCACTGCAGCAACTCGCCAAGTCTCCTTAGACAGCACCTTCCAACCCATGACCACTACCATCTAGAAGGACAAGGGCAGCAGATGCATGGGAACACCATCAACTGGAAGTTCCCCTCCAAGCCACTGGCCATCTTAGTTTGGAAATATAACGCCATTCCTTCACTGTCGCTGAGTCAAAATCCTGGAACTTCCTTCCTAACAGCATTGTGGGTGTACCTATACAACAGGGACTGCAGCAGTTCAGGAAGGCTGCTCACCACCTTTCAAGGGCAATTAGGGATGGGCAATTAATGCTGGCCTAACCAGTGAAGCCCACATCCCGTAAATCGATTTAAAAAAATGATGCTGCCAGGCCTACTGAGTTTTCCCTGCGCTTCCTGTTTTTATTTGAGATTTCCAGCATCTGCAGTATTATGCTTTTTCTTTAAGACTTGTCCCTCTAACCTTCTCCATACCTTCTTCAACTTTCTTTTTCAAATATTTCTACACATCCTTTTGAAAGTGGTTATGGATACTACTTCCACCACTATGATATCAGGTGGGCAGCAAAGTGGGAAATGTAATTCAATCTGGCTAAGGGTGAGGTTATGTATTTGGGGAGGACAATTAAGGCACAGGAATACAAAACAAATGGTAGAATACTGAGAAGTTTAGAGGAGCAAAGTGACCTTGGAATGTACTTTCACAGATTCATGAAGGTAGCAGAACCGACAGTTAAGTGATTAAGGAGAAATACGCTCGTGTATTAGCCAAGGTATAGAACCTAAGAATAGGGAGGCAATGCCAAAACTGTATTACATGCTAGTTAGATCACAGCTAGAATATTGCATGTAGCTCAGGTCATGGTCATTAAATTACAGGAAGGATGTGATTGATTTTGTAATGGTACAGAGGAGATTTACCAGGATGTTGCCAAGACTGTACAATTTATCTTTAAGAAAAGATTGGGTAGGTTGGGATTGTTTTCTTTAGAACAGGAAAGACTGAGCAGAGATTTAATTGAAGTGTATAAATTATGAGGGGCCTAGATAGAGTGGCTAAGAAGGGCCCATTTCCCTCAGGAAAAAGGACAATAACCACGGGGCAGAGATTTAAAGTAATTGGTAGAAGTATTAGAGAGGAGGTAAGAAGAGATTTTTTTTTAAACCCAGAGGGTGAGGGATTGTAGGGGGAGGTCTGGAACTTACTGCCTGAAAGTGTGGTAGAGGCAGAAACCCTCATTGCATTTAACACTTGAAGTGCCATAACCTACAAGGCTACAGACCAAAAGCTGGAAAGTGGGATTAAGCTTGATAACTATTCTATTGCTGGCACAGACACAATCGGCCAAGTGGCCTCCTTCTTTGCTGTAAATTCCTGTGATTCGATAATGCACTGTTTCTAGCAGGATGCTCCATGTCCTAACCATTCTCTTCAGAAAACAAAATCTTGTTTGGTTGGATTTCATTCTGTTGGTTATCAGTAAGTATCTTCTGCATCCTCTCCATGGCCTTAATATGCTTCTTAAAGTAAGGCATCCAAAACTGGGCACAACATTCTAACTAAAGCCTAACTGATGGTACCATGCGTTTAATGCTACCTCTTTATGTGGAATATTTATACATTTTTCTTCAGTTGACGAAGCACTTTAATGCGACATTAGTCCATCATAATACTCTATTTCATAAATGCTATAAGTCACCGTTCTCCACCATGCCACCAAATCCATTACATTTTGTGTACATCAGTTTTAAGATATGAAATTGGGTCAGCTCCTGGAGGCTGAAATTTGAAACAACCATTTATTCTACACTCCCATTTACAAAACAACACAGCTCCTTCAATTTGCTAGGTTATTCTAAAATACAGCCTTATTTACTCTTTCAACAAGGACAGTTTCTGAAATCCAAGACAGCAGCAGGGAACCTATGTGCTACATGTGTAATGGAGGTGATGCAGAAGGTGAGGTGCTGTTTATCTTGGTGGAGACCACCATTAAAGTCAATCACATTTTATACGAAGTGTGAATTTTGAAAGGATGAAATCTATGCCCTGTAGCTGGAGCCATACAATGTTCTTCAGTATTACAAAGTATATGGCTCCTTTATTCCGAGTTTAAATATAGGGTTATCATTTGTTTAAAAGCTCAGATCAGAACAAGGCACTCTGACAGCCTTCCGTCTTATGGAACAATGGATTATGCCTTGGTGGTGAAGTCTGTGTTAAACGTTGCCTGGTGGGGCTCAAGAACCCCATTCTGGCATGACTATGCCGCACCTTCTGTAGATGAAGGCAGTGAACTGAGAAGATGCAGGTTTTGTTGGCCTTTGTTTCCTCTGGGCCCCCTTCTTAGCCAGCTAAGCTTTCCGTTTATCCTTGCCTCTTCCGACGTTCCACTGAAGGCAGGTCAGAACAGTGAAATAACACTTATACAGCATGCCTGTTTGATGGATGGCAAAGCAAAGGTTCTGTTGCATGAGAACAATGCGAGAAGGGGAGCCCTGCCTGGCATTCCAGGCAACCCTCCCCAACAAAGAACAGTGCAACATGTCTGACAGAAAATGGCAGGCAGCGCCAGTGTTGTATCATACCCGTAGGATGTGGAAGAAAATATTAAGATGCTGCCATGGTATATTCTAAGTAGCTGGCCCAATTGTGCACAGCACAAATTGCTGGCTGTCAACGGGCTACACATTTATTGCTAGATCACACCAATTTTTAGAAAACCTTTTGGCCTTTTCATTGTTCACTATGTATGCCTGTGATTCAGCAAGACATGCAGTCAAGTTTCAATTTACAAGGGAGCTTTCAACATATTACTGTCCTCTTATAAAGGCTTGCACAACCTAACTGCATAGCTAGTTACTGACATGAACCAGGACTCTGAAATACCGTAGCTGGGCAGCAGGCTGGTTTACTGATGCCGTTCCTGATGCCCACCACGTACACCAGCGTGGGTGGGAGGGGGTATCATAATCCTGCACGGCCCCAAATTAAGGCCAATCAACCTGGTCAAAGAGTTATTTAACAGCTAATTAAGGGAGAGTTTGAAATGTTGATGGGGACACACGTCAAGTAACTGGTCATCCTGTGGAACTCAGCATTCATTTCTGTTTCCCTCTCTGCGCCCTCCCCCTCCCACTGAGGGCGGGTTCAGAACCCGGTAACAATCCTGACTTCCATTTCCCAAATTTGCATTCAAAATCTAGCCCATGGAATGAACTTCGGTTTGGACATATGCCCACCATTGTATGAGCTTCTTCAGCTTACCACTTCACTGCTTGCAATATGGGGGTGGTACCTAAAAAGGATGGCCACCAAGTGGGGCAGCTGGAGGTCCCGCAACCCTTCCTGTCTTCAACTATTTCCATGAGGAGAGGGAGTGGACGCAGGAACCCTCACGCTCCTGTGAAGGATGGAACTGACAGCTTTGTGGGTTCATGGAGAAGTCACCCCAGGTAAGATTTTTTAAATTTTCTTGGAGGTGGCTGGACTTTAGCAGCTGTTGGGTTTTGCATTAGCTGCATGAAGGCTTGAACCATGAATTGGAGGCAGGGAGAGTTTAACAGGTAAGTCAAATATTTTGCCTCCTTTCCAGTTCATCATTAATCAGGTAGAGTCAACATGGTTTTGTGACAGAGAAATTGTGTTTGACAAACGTATTAGAGTTTTTGAGGATGTGACAAGCAGGGTAAATAAAGGGGAACCAGTGGATGAAGTGCATTTTGATTTCCAAATGGGATTTGACAAGGTGCCACGTAAAAATTTCCTACACATGGGGCAGATTTATGTCCTTGATGGGCGGCCAGGCCCCACCGGCTCGGCGGCGGGCGGGCAGCCAATCGCTGCCGCCGAAACGGGCCCTGCCGCCATTTTAAGTGGGTGGGCCGATTAAGGCCCGCCCTGTGGGCTGCCCGACGAGAAGCACTATGCACTTCTTGGGCAGGTGGTGGGGGGGGGATTCCCCAACTGCCAGAGTGCGGTCTTTCACACATGCACGTGAAAGAGCGCGCATCTCCCTGAGGCTAAGTGCTGCCTCAGGGAGATCGCTGAAAGTGTTTGAATGTTTAAAAATAGAAAAATAAAAAAATTATTAACATGTCCCCCTCACGTGACAATGTCACATGAGATGGGACATGTTAGTAAATATCATAGAAACTTTATAAAAAGTTTTTAAAAACCGATATGAAGCCTCATCCCGCCAGTGGATGAGGTTTCATGTTTTCTCAGAAGCTTGCCGGGGCTCCTAGCCTGCCCACCAGCCTTAAGATTGGACGGGCAGGTCCTTTAATTGATTTAACTATCCTGTCAATGGCCTCAGTTGGCCATTGACAGGTTGGCGGACGGACAGCTGATCGCGCTGTCCACCCGTCTTCCTGAATATTTAAATGGGGCGAGATGACGTCGGGGGGAACCCGCAATATCATCCCGCGTTGGCGAGCACGCCCCACCCCCAGCTCGCCGATGGAAAAATTCTGAGCATGATGACAGCTCATGGTGTTGGGGTTAGAGTTATATTAGCATGGATAGAGGACTGGCTAACTGACTGGAAACAGAAAGTCAGGATAAATCGGTAATTTTCAAGTTGGCAAACTGGAGCTAGTGGGGTGCTGCAGGGATCAATGCTGGGCCTCAACTATTTACAATCTATATTATTGCAAGGGAGATGGAGTATGAAAGTAGGGAAGTCTTTCTCCAACTGCACAGAACATTGATGAGACCACACCCACCGTACTGTCTACAGTTTACCACCAATGCACAGTAGCAGCAGTGTGCATCATCTACAAGATGCACTGCAGGAATTCACCGAGGCTCCATCGACAGCACCTTCTAAAACCATGACCGCTACCATCTAGAAGGGCAACAGATAGATGGGAACACCACCACCTGTAAGTTCCCCTCCAAGCCATACACCATTCTGACTTGGAAATCCTTCACCATTCCTTCACTATCGCTGGGTCAAAATCCTGAAACTCCCTTCCTAACAGCACTGTGAGTGTACCTACGCCACATGGACAGCAGCAGTTCAAGAAGGCAGCTCACCACAACCTTCTCAAGGGCAACTAGTGATGGGCAACAAATGCTGGCCAAGCCAGCGAAGCCCAATATATACTTGCATTGGATGCAGTTCAGTGAAGGTTCCCTATGTTAATTCCTGGGTTGAAGGAGTTGTCTTATGAGGAAAGGTTGATCAGGTTGAGTCTATTTTCATTGGAGTTTAGAAGAATGAAAGGTGATCTTATTGAAACATATAGGATTCTGAGGGGGCCTGACACGGTGGTTGCTGAGAGGATGTTTCCTCTTGTGTGGGAATCTAGACTAGGGGGCACAGTTTAAAAATAAGAGGTCTCCCACTTAAGACGGAGATGAGGAAGAATTCCTTCTTTCACAGGGTTGTTAGTCTTTGGAATCCTGTTTGAGAGAGAGCAGTGAAGGCTGGGCCATTGAATATATTCAAGGCTGAATTAGACAGATTTTTGATTGACAAGGGAGTCAAGGATTATGGGGGATAGGTAGGAAAGTGGAGTTCAGGCTACAGTCAGATCAGCCATGATCTTATTGAATGACAGAGCAGGCTCAATGGGTCAAATGGCCTACTCCTGATCCTACTGTTTATGATTTTAAATTCTGCAGCATGAGTTGTATCTGTATCAGTAAATTGAGAATGCTGTGATAGGAAGGTGTAACTATTCCTTAAAGAATGGGGAGCGATTTTCTGGAGGAGTTGGGGGTCTCGCCTGCCACCCGGAGATCCGGTGAAAGACCCGCATTGCCTGCTCTGAGAAGGCTGGGCAGTATTACAAGTTACTTAGGAAGCTGAGAAGCCATTGGCAACATTTCCTCAGAAGTCAGCAGCTCTTTTGCTGACTAGTGTCACCAGTGAGGCAGTAGCTGCTGCCGGAACGACAACCACAAGAGGCCCAGGATTCTAGAGCAACACAGGCCACAGGTAAGTAATGGTGGGAGGGATTTCACAGGATGAGGTCGCGGGGGAATGGGTGTAGGGGAGGTAAGCAGCAAGGGGCAGGGGAGTCGCTCTCAGTGGCTCACCCCTTCCCGATGCTGGTCCCTCAATCAAGCACTAAGCATCTTTGAACGAGGGACCACCCTGGGAGACTGCAAGCAGCCCACACAGGTTTGTTTGTCATGTTCCCCACATGACGACAGGCCAGCCTGCTGCTGGGTTAATACCAGTAGCAGTAGGATGTGGCCCTTAACTGGCCCTTAATTGGCAGTGGGCTGGGAGGGTCGACCATGGGCCTTCATGCCCTGGCCTTAATCTTGATCGCCTGATTAAATGTCCTCCCTGTCTCCAAGCACACCATGAGTGAAGGCATGAAATTCCACTAATGTATTTGCCAGCTTGTTATTTCTGCCAAGTGGCAAGCTGTCAAGTAAAAGATCAACATTGTAAATGTGGAAAAGTCTTCAGATGAGTTAAAAAGAAGTTCATCTAGTGGATAGAAATGTAGAGCACATTTCACACAGTAAAAGAAACAGTCTAGTATAGTAACCAAGTGCAGAATTTTGCCCTTGGCTTGTGGGATTGGCAGGGGCAGGCGGGGCAGTCAGGAACAGGAACAGGGGCAGTGCACTGCGATTTCACGCTGGTGGCCCAATTAAGGCCTGCCAGCATGATACGTGAGCGGCAGCGTTGAGCGCTGCCCGTGCAGGCGGGCGGAGGAGGGCGAACAGGCTTAGTGCAAACTTCACGCATGCGAGCGAGAGAATGCTGAATAATCCACCTGAGGCACAAGGAGATGAAGAAGATATTGAAAAAATTAATAAACAACCGAAAAATGTAATAAAACATGTCTCCTCATGACATGTTTTTAATTAAAAGATAAAGTTTTTATTTTATTAGTATTTGCTTTTGGAAACCTCATCCACCCCCTTGCATGGATGAGGTTTCCAAAAAAATTCAAAGGCCGTTTGGCCTTTTCGCCTGTCAGCCAACTGTTAGGTTGAACGGGCAGTGAAAAATTAACAACAATTGATAACTTAATGGCCTTAATAGACCTTTTAATTGTCAGTGGACAAGCTGCCAGCTCCAGCGCGCACCTGCTGACTGAACTATCGCGCAACTGCGCATTGATGTTGGCGTGCTTGGCCGACATCATTGCGCGTCATTTCACACTTGGTCGGGTTGGGTGCATGCCCACCCGCCAAGCTAAAAATTCTGGCCCAAGTGTAAATATTTCATCTTCTCCCAATGTTTTTAGGTATTCAGCTTCAACATCTGTTGCGATAGCAGTTCTGAAGTCTGTTTGTACACTCAGGGAGTTTTATGAGCTCCTGGCTGCAATCCAACTGCCTAATCCTTTCATAATTGCTTCACATTGTTTATATTCATCCCATAAACAAATAATAAAAAAAAACACAACTGCTTTGAAGAGTCTGTTTGTTTACTCAAGGAGTTTTATGGTTTATTCAATAGCTTCCAACTGTTATAATAGGGACTTTTCTTATGCATTCATGGGATGCTGGATTTGCTGGCTAGGCCAGCATTTATTGCTCATCCCTAATTGCCCTTGAAAAGGTGGTGGTGATCTGCCTTCATAAACTGCTGCAGTCCATGTGTTGAAGTGCTGTTAGAAAGGGAATTCCAGGATTTTGACCCAGCAACAATGAAGGAAAGGCAATATAGTTCCAACTCAGGATGGTGTGGGGCTTGAATGGGAGTTTTCAGGTGGTGGTGTTCTCCTGCATATTCTGCCCTTGTCCTTCGAGGTGATAAAGCTTGCAGATATGGAAGGTGCTATCTATGGAGCATTGGTGAGTTGCTGCACTGCATTTTTAGATGGTACACACTGCTGCCATTGTGAATCGGTGGTGGAGGGAGTGAATTTTGGAGGTGGTAATTGGGGAGCCTATCAAGCAGGCTGCCTTGTCCTGGATTGTCAAGCTTCTTGAGTGTTGTTGGTGCTGGACTCATCCAGGCAAGTAGAGAATATCCCATCACACTCCTGACTTGAGCCACGTAGATGGTATACAGGCTTCAGGGAGTCAGGAGATGAGTTACTCTCCACAGAATTCCCAACCTTTGACCTGTTCTTGTAGCCACAATATCTATATGGCTGGTCCAGTTCAGCTTCTGGTCAATGCTAGCTCCCAGGATGTCGATAGTGGGAGATTTAGCAATGGTGATGCCATTGAATGTCATGGGAAGATGGTGAGACTCTCTATTGTTGGAGATGGTCATTGTTTGGCACTTGTATGGCATGAATATTAACTGCTACTTATCAGCCCAAGCCTGAATATTGTCCAGGTTTGGCTGGGCATGAACTGCTTCAGTATCTGAGAAGCCACAAATGTTGCTGAACATTGTGCAATCATCAGCGAACATCTCCACTCTGAGCTTATGATGGAGTCATTGAGTCATAGAGTCATAGAGGTCTACAACACAGAAAAAGGCCCTTCAGCGCATTGAGTTTGTGCCAGTCGAAAAAGTACCCAACTATTGTAATCCCATTTTCCAGCACTAGGCCCATAGCCTTGTATGCCTTGGCATTGCAAGTGCACATCCAAATACTTCTTAAATGTTATGAGGGTTTATGCCTCTACCACCCTTTCAGGCAGTGAGTTCCAGATTCCCACCACCCTCTGAGTGAAAAAATTCTTCCTCACATCCCCTCTAAACCATCTGCCCCTTCCCTTAAATCTATGCCCCCTAGTTATTGATCCCTCCACTAAGGGGAAAAGTTCCTTCCTGTCTACCCTATCTGTGCCCCTCATAATTTTATACACCTCAATCATGTCCCCCCTCAAACTCCTCTGCTCCAAGGAAAATAACCCCAGTCTATCCAATCTCTCCTCATAACTAAAGCTCTCCAGCCCAGGCAACATCCTGGTAAATCTCCCCTGCACTCTCTCAATTGCAATCACATCCTTCCTATAATGCGGATTCCAGAACTGCACGCAATACTCTAGCTGTGGCCTAACCAGCGTTTTATACAGTTCCAGCATAACCTCTCTGCTCCTATATTCTATGCCTCAGCTAAAAAGGCAAGTATCCTATATGCCTTCTTAACCACCTTACCTACCTGTCCCACTACCTTAAGGGACCGGTGGACATGCACACCAAGGTCCCTCTGATCCTCGGTACTTCCCAGGGTACTACCATTCATTGTGTACTCTCCAACCAACTCACCTCCTCTGGCTCCCAGTCCTGCGCAACATTGCCACCCCATATCAGGAGGGTAATTGCAACAGGCAAAGGTACTGGAGTGGATCAACCCCAACCCAAGCCTGCCCTTATTCAATGACCTCAAACCACCATCAGTATGCTTTCCCTCACGTCACCCCTTTCAGTTAAACTCACCACACTGAGGAGAAACAGGTGATGACCTATGGCAGGAGGTTTGGCAGGAGAAAACATCCACCAGAAACCACTCCCTCATCGTAAGCCCTACTTGTCCACCTGGCTTTGATCTCCCATGGTGACACTGGGCCCTTTTAAACCATTTCCGACTGGCCAAGGCCTCCGGGCAGCCACCTAATAACAGTGGGGTCACCAAGACCATCCATGCTGCAGCTGTGGTGCAGGCCAAACATTGACACACATTGTAGAGGAGTGTCCGCTGACTAAACTTAAAGGTGGGTGTAAGGAGTTCCATCTAGCCACTGACAAGGATATTGTTTGGTTCATTGAATATGCACATGCGAAATAAATAAATACATTTGTTATGAGATGATAACTTGGGGCCCAATTCAGTAGTTCTAGTGGACATTAAGGATCCCATGTCACTATTTTAAGAAGAGTAGTGAGTACCCTGACCAACATTTACCTGACAACCATAGCTGTAAAACATTAACTAGCAATGAATGGGTTAAAATCAATATGTGACTTGCTGTAAAGAGTGCATGCACTGTTTTCATGTTTGTCACATGATATGTATGCACAGAATATTGTGAAACAATAGTGGGTAGGAACCATGAACATTTATCTGTAATAGGAATGAGCACATGTTTGAGGACAAGAGTTACCTGATTTAGGAAAAATAGAAGGCCTAGCATTTGATAGGAACCAGGGTATGTCAAAACAATCAATGTTATTGTTGCTATAAGCATTTGAGGAGCTCAGAAAAAGGCAATCTTTGGTTTTTGGAAATTTGGAACAGGCTGACACAGGTTGGTGGAAAGTTTCTATTTTCCTTGGATTGTCCTCAAGCTATGAATTATCTCCTTTGCTGCTGAAGACTTAGGCGTCTAGTACGTTTAGCACTATTGAAAATCACAGTAAAATTCCTGAATGTCCTTTATTTATTGCGCCATCAGAGAAACCTTTTGAGCATCATAATGATATCACTGCAGATTGGGCATTGGATATACTCTAGAAGTAGTTTCCCTTCTCCAGCCAAATTAATTAAGCATTCATTTTAAACTCAGTTAAATCACCTCTTGCATCACAAAATAATTCACGCAGCAGTCTTGTGCAAAAAAAAATTACATTAATTAATACTCTAATGAAGTCTTGATAATGAGAGCACTCCAATTAATTACAAACTCAAATCCTATTAATAAATCATAATTCTAATTATATGTACACTCAATTCCATAATCAGATAGCACAGTTAATTACAGTGGTATAATATTTAATCGAAACTACCGGAGAATCATGAAATGCCTTTCATATTGCACAAGTTAAATATGGCTAGTGGAACATAAATGATACTTCATAAATGCTCTGTATTCTAGCATTTTATCTACATGACAATAAAATGATAACATACATTATTAGATGTCCTCACAGGTGAGCCAGAGATAATGGGCTGAATAATAGGCACAGAAAATGGGCCTGATTCATGCCCACAGTGACATATTACCAGGTGCAATGATGTCAGGTCATGTTCCCGGCATCAGCACACCAGAAAGCAATAACAAGGTCAGCGGGAAGCCCGAGGAATCGTGAGCCCACTCAGCATATTCAAATTTTCAATTATTGGTTACTTAAGCTCATTAGCAGTCCAATCGACTGCAATAAAACATGCTAAATGCAATAATACGGTCAGAATATGGGAAAAACGCCAGGTGGGGAACTTGTCTTTTTACAAGGTTCGATGTCAGGGCAGGTTTAAAAGCGGCTGCTGGATTCTTTGTTTAACTTCAACAGTGCAGGCTGCTGTCAGTGATGAGCAGTTATTCTACGAAGGTGTGTATTCAGTGTAATCTATGGACGTTTAAGCCTGAAAGATTCCTGCAGACTTGCGCACTTAGTGCCTCATCTGCACTTCAGCTTGTTTGGTTCGAGCAACATGGGGACAGCAGTTTCCATGGGAGACTCATCTTTCAGTGAGGAGGAGAGGGGGAGAAGGAGAGGGAGAAGGCCAGATGGTCAGGGGAAGAATGCACTGGAAGTGCACGAGGCTGGTAGACCTGCAAAGGAGCAAGAAGCTGCTGGGGGCAGGATGCTGCAGCCACAGAGGCGTAGAACAAGGCATTATGCTCCTAATCGAATATTCAGGATGGGAATGAGTTACCTTCAAATGTCTGAGATACAGTTGCCATAGGAGACTAAGGCTGTCAAGAGCCATAGTGATCTCTCTATGTGAGATGTTGGCTGGGTGTATCGCTTCCACCTGCATGATCATCCGGTGCCAGTTGCCATGAAGGTCACTTTGGCACTAAATGTTTTAGATACAGGATCCTTTCAGGTTGCGTGTGGAGACCTCAGTGGAGTAAAGCAGCCTTCTCCCCGCCACTGCATAAAGGTTTTCACCGATATAATGTTCTGAAGGGGAGGTTGCAATATTGCATTCTCCAGGGAGTGCCACAAACGAGCCAGAGGCTTTGCGGTGATGGTTGATTTCCCCAGGGTTCAGGGAGTGATAAACTGCATACATTTCTTTTATTCATTCATGAGATGTGGGCTTCACTGACTGGGCCAGCATATATTACCCATCCCAAGTTGCCCTTGAGAAGATGGTGGTGAGCTGCCTTCTTGAACCGCTGCAGTCCCTATTACACCCACAGCGCTGTTAGGGCCGGAGCTCTAGGATTTTGACCCGGTGACAGTGAAAGAACAGCGATATATTTCCAAGTCAGGATGGTGAGTGGCTTTGAGGGGAACTTCCAGGTGGTGGTGTTCCCATCTATTTGCTGCCCTTGTCCTTCTAGATGGTAGCGGTCGTGGGTTTGAAAGGTGCTATCTAAGGAGCCTTGCTGAATTCCCACAGTGCATCTTGTAGATGGTACACACTGCTGCTACTGTGCATCAGTGGTGAAGGGAATGAATGTTTGTGGATATGGTGCCAATCAAGCAGCTGCTTTGTCCTGAATGGTGTCAAGCTTCTTGAGTGTTGTGGTGTTTATGTCACCACAAAGGCTCCAGCAGGCCAGTCCTGTACATTTATAAAAAGGAAGGGCTATCACTCTTTAAATGTGCAGTTGGTATTTGACAACCATTGAAGAATTAGGCAGGTCTACGCCAAGTTCCCGGGCAGGAACCATGATTTCTACACTCAGAAACTCTTAGGTGCCAAAAATAAAAACAGAAAATGCTGGAAAAAACTCAGCAGGTCTGGCAGCATCTGTGGAGAAAGAAACAGAGTTAACGTTTTGAGTCCATATGACTCTTCTTCAGAACTGAAGAGAGGTAGAGGATTTTATACTGTTTAAGAAGGGGTAGAATAGGTGGAGCAAAGGAGAAGGTCAGGGATAGGTGGGAGCTCAGGGTGATTTGACAAAACTGTCGTGAACACAAGACAAAGAGAATAGCTAATGCTAGTGTTACAGACTAAAGAAGATACTGATAGTGGCATAAAGGTAAGATAGCAGTTAATGGCAGAACAATGGTCAGCGCTTTGTGAAAGCAAAACTTAAGAACAAGTGACCAGTGGCACTATGGGGTGGGGGGGGTGTGGTTGGGGAAAAATGGATTAAAAAGGGGTTAAGATGGAGGAGAGAGTTCATGGTCTGAAGTTGTTGAACTCAATGTCACGTAAGAACATGATAACATAAGAATTAGCAGCAGGACCAGGCCACTGGCCCCTCGAGCCTGCTCCACCATTCAATAAGATCATGGCTGATCTGATTGTGACGTCAACTCCACATTCCCACCTACCCCCGATAACCTTTCACCCCCTTGTTAGTCTATCTACCTCTGTCTTAAAACTATTCACTTCCACTGCCTTTTGAGGAAGAGTTCCAAAGACTCACAACCCTGTGAGAGAAAAAAAAATTCTCCTCATCTGTCTTAAATAGGCGACCCCTTATTTTTAAACAGTGACCCCTAGTTCTAGATTTTTCCACAAGAGGAAACATCATCTCCACATCCACCCTGTCAAGACCCCTCAGGATCTTAAAGGTATCAACCAAGCTGCCTCTTACTCTTTTAAACTCCAGAGGATATGAGCCTAACCTGTCCAACCTTTCCTGTTAAGACAAGCTGCTTGCTCCTGGTATTAGTCTGGTAAACTTTCTGTTAACTGCTTCCAATGTATTTGCATCCTTCCTTAAACAAGGAGACCAATATTGTACACATTATTGCAAATATGGTCTCACCAGTGCCCTGTCATACGAGCATACAAGTTAGGAGCAGGTGTAGCCCACTCAACCCCTTAAGCCTGCTCTGTCATTCAGTAAGATCATGGCTGATCTGATTTTAGCCTCATATTCCTGCCTACTCCCGATAACTTTTCACCCCCTTGCTTACCAAGAAACTATCTACCTCTGCCTTAAGAATATTCAAGGACTCTGCCTCAATCATCTTTTCAGGAAGAGATTTCCAAAGTCTCACAAACCTCTGAGAGGAAAAAAAAATCCTCATATCTGTCCTAAATGGGAGACCCCTTATTTTGAAACAGTGACCCCGAGTTCTAGATTCTCCGACAAGAGGAAATATCCGTTCCACATCCACCCTGTCAAGTCCCCTCAGGATCTTGTATGTTTCAATCAAGTCACCTCTTACTCTTTTAAACTCCAGCGGATACAAGCCTAGCCTGACCAGCCTTTCCTCATAATATAGCCCGCCCATTCCAGGTATTAATCTAGTAAACTGTTTCTAATGCATTTACATCATTCCTTAAATAAGGAGACCAGTACTGTACACAGTACACCAGGTGTGGACTCACCTATGCCCTGTGCATAACCTTCCTACTGCTGTATTCAATTCCCCTCACAATAAACAACAACATTAGCTTTGCTAATTACTTGCTACACCTGTATACTAACCTTTTGCATTTCATGCACTCTCTATCTCAGAGCTCTGCAATCTCTCACCATTTAGATAATATGCCTCTTTTTTAATTGTCCTGCCAAAATGGACAACCTCACATTTTCCAATATTGTACTCCATTTGCCAGATCTTTGCCTACTCACTTAACCTATCTACATCCTTTGATAGTGTCCTTACGTTCGCTGCACAACTTACTTTCCTACCTACTTGTGTGTCATCAGTAAATTTAGCAACCATACCATCGGTCTCTTCATCCAAATCATTAATATAACTTGCACTGAGCCCTGTGACACACCACTCATCACATCCTGCTAACAAGAAAATGAGCCATTTATGCCTCACTGTCTCCTGTTAGCTAGCCAATCTTCTATCCATGCCAATATGTTACCCATGGGCTTTTATTTTCTGCAGTAACCTTTGATGAGGCACTTTATCAAATACCTTCTGGAAATCTAAACACAGCACACCTGCCAGTTCTCCTTTATCCACAGCCCTTGTTACTTCTTCAAAGAGCTCCAATAAATTGGTTAAATGTGATTTCCCTTTCACAAAGCCATGTTGACTCTGCCTGATCACCTTCAATTTATTTAAGTGCCCAGCTATAACATCTTCAATAATAGCTTCTAACATGTTCTCTATGACAGATGGTAAACTAATTGGCCTATAGCTTCCTGCTTCCTGTCTCCCTCCCTTTTTGAATAAAGGAGTTACATTCGCTATTTTCCAATCTAATGGAGCTTTCCCCAAATCTAGTGAATTTTGGAAAATTAAAACCAACGCATCAACTACCTCACTAGCCACTTCTTGTAAGACCCTAGGTTGAAATCCATCAGGACCCGGGGACTTGTCAACCTGCAGTTCCAACAATTTGCTCAGTACTAATTTCCTGGTGATTGTAATTTTCTTGAGTTCCTCCCTCTCTTCCAATTCCTGATTTACAGCTATTTCTGGGATATTATTTGTTTCCACTATAGTGAAGACCAATGCAAAATACCTGTTCAATTCATCTGCCATCTCCTTCTTTTCCATTATTAATTCCCCAGACTCACTTTCTATAGGACTAATGCTCACTTTACTAATTATTTTCTTTTTAAAATATCTGTAGAAACTCTTATTGTTTGTCTTTATATTTCTGGCTATCTTTCTCTCATACTCTAATTTTTCTTCCTTCTTATTAATATTTTAGTTATTCTTTGCTGTTTTTGCACTCTGTCCAATCTTCTGACGTGCCACCCATCTTTGCGTAATTATATGCTTTTCCTTTAAGTTTGATACTATCTTTAACTTTTTTAGTTAACCCCAGATGGTAGATTCTCCCTTGGAATTTTCTTTCTTGTTGAATGTATCTATTCTGTGTATTCTGAAATATCTCCTTAAATGCCTGCCATTGGATATCTATTGACCTATCCCTTAATTGAAATTACCAGCTCACTTTCATTAGCTCTGCTTTCATCCCTCATAATTACTATTATTTACATTTAAAATACTAGTGTTGAACTCAGTCTTCTCTCCCTCAAACTGAATGTAAACTTCAATCATTTATGATCACTGCTACCTTGGGGTGCCTTCACTATGAGGTCATTAATTCATCCTATTTCATTGCACAATACCAGGCCCAGTGTAGCCTGCTCCATGGTTGGCCCCAGAACATGCTAATCTGAGAAATTATCCCAAAAACATTCTGTGAATGCAGGGAGGTGGTGGCATAGTGGCATAGTTACTGGACTAGCATTCCAGAGATCCAGGGTAATACTCTGGGGACCTGGGTTTGAATCCCACCACAGCAAATGGTAAAACTTGAATTAAATAAAAATCTAGAATTAAAAGCCTGATGATGACTGTGAAACTATTATAAAAGTATAAAAACCCATCTGGTTCTCTAATGTACTTTAGGGAAGGAAATCTGCTGTCCTTACTTGGTCTGGCCTACATGTGACTCCAGACCCATAGCAATGTGGTTGACTCTTAAATGCCCTCTGAGCAAGGACAATTAGAGATGGGAAGTAAATGCTGGCCTAGCCAGCGATGCCCACGTCCCATGAATGAATAATTTAAAAAAAAACTATTTGTCATCTATGCTACCTTTGCCCATCTAGTTGTTTCAGCCTATATGTAGATTAAAATCCCTCATTATAATCGCCATATCTTTTTGACAAGCTCCCACTGTTTATTATTTGATACCCCATTCTACCATGTGATTACTGTAAGGGGCCTGTACACCACTCTTACAAGTGGCTTCTTGCCTTTATCATTCCTCATCTCTACCCAAACCGATTCTATATCCTGGCTTCCTGCCTGTACTTAGGCCATCCTTCTCTATTGTGTTAAAGTCATCTTTAATTAACAGAGCCACTCCTCCACTTTTCCTAACTTCTTATCCTCCCTAAAGGTCACATTCTCGTCATTTTTCAGGTCCCAATCTATCCCATCCTGTAGTCACGTCTCTGTAATGGTTATGAGATTGTACTTATTTATATCTGTTTGCACTACTAGTTAATCTGTTTTGTTTTGAGTGCTACGTGCATTCAGATACAGAGTCTTAAGTTTTTCCCTTTTATCATTTTTGTAACTTCTAGCCTTATCTATTGGTTTACTCTTAGACTTGTACTCTCTGTCCCTTCCTGTCTTGGTCTGTTTATCATTTCCTTAATTAATACCCTCCTCTCTTACCTTGTCTCTACTCTTTAATTTATCACATCTTCTCACAATTGATCCCGTGCCCCCATGATTTAGTTTAAAATTCTTTCTACTTCCTTAGCTATGCAATTTGCAAGAACACTTGTCCCAGCATGGTTCACGTGTAGAGCATCCCAATGGTACAGCCCCCACTTTCCCCGGAAGATGAGGTACTGTTCCTCCAGTTTGTGTTGGGCTTCACTGGAACATTGCAGCAGGCCAAGGTTGAACATGTGTGCAAAACGGTGAGTTGAAGTGGCAAGCAGTAGGAAGGTCTGGGTCATGCTTGCGGACTGAGTGAAGGTGTTCCACAAAGCGGTCACCTAGTTTGCATTTAGTCTCCCCAATATAGAGGAGACCACATTGGGAACAGTGAGTACAGTAGACAAAATTGAAGGGTTGTAAATGAAGCACTGCTTAACCTGAAAGGAGTGTTTGGGGCCTTGGATGGTGAGGAGGGAGGAAGTAAAGGGTAAAGGGGCAGGTGTTGTGCCTTCAGCGATTGCATGGGAAGGTGCTGTGGGAAGGGGATGAGGAGTTGGAGGTGATGGAGGAGTGGACCAGGCTACCACAGAAGTAATGGTCCCTGTGGAATGCTGACAGGGGGCGGTGGGGGGGGGAGTTGGGGGCGAGGGGAAGATGTGTTTGGTGGCGGCATTATGGCATTATGCTGGAGTTGGCGGAAACGGCAGAGGATGCCTGGATAGATCAGGAGGAGCTCTGCAATACGCTCCATCAAGAGTGTCACTGATGGTCATTGTGTGTTGCGCTCTCCACAACCTTGTGCTTCAGAGAGAGGATGCCCTGGAGGAACAGGAGCCACAAGAAAACAGTCAATCCACTGATGATGAGATCAATGAGGATGTGAGGGAACGACCGGATGGAGAAATGTAAGAGTCTGCATGGGAGTGCATGGATAACTGTGACATACGGGAACCCTTAATTATGCAGAGAGTCCATTTGGTCATGTAGTTGAAGCCTCTGAGCTGCCTATACTTCCGGCATATCTATTTCTCACCTCCACTGAGAACTCATTGCTAAAGTCCTGTTGGCACAATCACTGTACATACCCATTAACCATTTTAGCAGCTTGGCAGTACTTCACATAATAATTTGCATGGACCACATCTCCCATCATTTTCTTAAATTAAAAATAATTCACACAGCCTCTGCTAGATGGCTACAAAACACATTTTATTTATACACGGCCAATGAACTCTTGTCAAGGAAATAAAATCTAAACACACCCATGTGAGCCAATATGTCTCTACTGTGGAGTCTTTCTCAATCTCTTCCATGCGCTGTGGCGTAGTGTTTCCCCCCATCACTTTCAGCTGCACTGGAGGATCACTGCTGATCTCTTTGCCCCCTTTGCCCTGGATGACTTTGGTGGGTGTCCTCTCTGCGGGTGAGGATTTGAGGGCTCAGCCGTGTTAGAAGCTTCCTGTAGAGGGGCAGCAGGCCCTTATGCCTTAACAGCAATCGAGATTGACTGTGCCAATGGCAGAGGGGTGGAGGAGAGGCTGCCCACATCAGAAGTTGCCCTGAGAGGTGCTCCAGATGACAGAAGCTTTTTTCTTATTTGTTCATGGGGGCAATGTGGGTGTCACTGCCTCAGCCAGCATTTATTGCCCATCCCGAATTAAGAGTCAACCACATTGCTGTGGGTCTTTGAATCACATGTAGGCCAGACCAGGTGAGGATGGCAGATTTCCTTCCCTAAAGGACATTAGTGAACCTGATGGGTTTTTTAATGACAATTGGCAATGGTTCAATGGTCATCACCAGACTTCCAATTCCAGATTTTTATTGAATTCAAATTTCACCATCTGCCGTGATCCCAGGTCCCCAGAGTATTAACCTGGGTCTCTGGAATACTAGGCCAGTGACAATATCACTACTTCTTCCATGAGGACCAATGGGGTCCTCCCTTCCTTCTTGAGAGTGACCAGGAGCTGGCTGAGTGTCCAGGCTCCATGGTCCCCTGTCGACCTGGCCCTGGGCTCCTGAGCACAGAGCCAGGGCGATGGAGTGCAGGTTAGTATGTATACCCACGATTGTTTCTGCAGTTTGCTGGGTCAGCCCCTCCAAGGCAGTCACCATTATGTCCATGAAGGAAGCATGGTGCTCTGAAAAGTGGGTTATCACTGTGCATATGGCCTGGATGG
Organism: Cetorhinus maximus; assembly: GCF_964194155.1. NCBI lineage: Eukaryota > Metazoa > Chordata > Chondrichthyes > Lamniformes > Cetorhinidae > Cetorhinus > Cetorhinus maximus. The sequence goes on from NC_135879.1 coordinate 195,427,421, forward strand.
ACACTCCCAGAGTCTGTGCCAGAACATTCAACACCTCTGGTATCTCCTGCAAATCCCCACATACCTCATGCTGGACATCCAGCATCTGTCACCTTACGGATGATTCCCAAGACTCATCATATGTTTGGGACTCAGTCTTTGGTTCACCTTGAACACTCGTCTGACTGCCAGAGGTCTGCTCCACCACACTCTCTGGCAGCTGCATGTGCAATTGTGAAGTGCCCTCACCAGATTGTGCTTCCCCTTGTTACGATGTGCAAAACCCTGCCGGGGTGCCAGGATCTGCACTGGCGCTTAGTGCGGGGTGCGGATGTGCACCTGCATCCTCCGAGACTCCCTCTTCCTCCTCGGAGGCTACTGTGGGTCCCATGGGGCTGGCAGCTACAGCAGTTGATTTTTCACCCTTACAGTTGCAAAAGGAAGGATGGTTCATGGCCATTCTCTATCTTCATGGTGTGTATGAAGACGCAACCTTCAGCTACAGTAGCACTACATGCACAGTGAGATATTACTATTTGTTTGTATTTAATAGCTTCTACAAAACTGACACGGTTTCCTCCCTGATTCATGAGTGCCTTTGAAGCATAAACTATCAATGGGTCATTCATAACAGCATACCAGACATCATGCACCTTCCCCTTAACCCTCTTAACAACTCTCTCTTTCAACTGTTGATAACTTGCAACCTCAACATCCCAAGGCTGTCCTCCGATCTTGCCTCTGCCAATTGAATGGCTCTAGTCATTCGCTGAGAGCTCCAGAACCTCTTCCTCCAGCGGGGTCAAAATGGCCAGGTTGACAACACTACCTCCAGTCCCGCTCCTCTCCCTGACTTTGGGGGCCCTCTTCTCCTGCAATGAATCAGATTCTCCAGTACACTGATTCCTTCACAATTAGGCCCTGTGAAAACGCCACAATACTGCACAGTGATTAGCAGCCAATAGCCTGTGTGCCTTCCGCACCTCGCTCCCCCTTGCCCCCCCTCAACTCAACCCCAGCCCTAAATAGGCCTTAGGGCCACGTTCCATATCCTTTGTGTATCATGTTACCTTGCACTTCTCAGCAGTACACAAGGCATTATACAAATGGAGCCTTCCCTTGACCTTCTGTGTATGCTCATGTCCACAGTGGAGAATAACTCACCCTTGGAGATCTTAAAAGATCATTGAGCCTCTTTCAACTTTGCTTCAATGTTCTCAAAACAACCCTAACACTGCTGACCTCTGCAGCCACCTCCGTCCAGGCTGCTCTGGTCATGCTGGGAGGTCTTCTTTTTCCATCAGCAGGCATGAGTACCTCCCGCCTGTCACTCACAGCCTGGAGGAGGGCTCGCAGGGAGTTGTCATCAAACCTTGGGGTCGTCCTGGTCCTTCTTCCCTTCCCATCACCTGGCTCCCTTCTCTCGGCCATCTATGAAGACAGAAAGATAATTACCAGTTCCATATTGCCCTATTTTCATCCTAGTTATGCTTAGAATCCATGCCATGGCTGTGTCTTCCATGCTAAAGGTAATTAATTCTGACCGCCTGTGCAAATTGTTAAAATGAATTAAAAATTCAAACTCACCTGTGTCAATGATTGTAAATATTTTTGCACTCCACCAAAATCTTCTGCATACCAGATCGCTCCAACCCCTGGTGCACTTGGCACAGTCTGTGCCGGGTGCCCCTTTAAATTAGTGGCTGTGACCTCCTTCTAGATCACGGCCTGCCAGCTCGGGGCCTAGGTATTGCACCCTCCAACCCTCATTGGGTGGACAGGCCACCTTCCTGCAACATTGTGAATTGGAAACTCACCCAGCAGATTGGCTGAATGCTGTTTTTATATGGCATACTGGAATGGTGGGGCTGGATGTTGGTGAACCACTTATTTCTGAGTACGGCTCCCGCCCACCGCCTTGGAGCATATTATTCAGGCCTGTTGGAAGAGGATGCTTAGTTGTACAGGTGGTAGTGCACATGTCCACTGGTTGGAAAGCGCACAGTGCTGAATGCAGGCAGTTCTAACTGGAAATTGGGGTCCAATTTACATTGTAGGACCTTGATTTCCATGTTAGAAAAAAGCAAGTGATGTGGACTCCTGAGGATAGGCTCCATTCTCACATGGAGCCATGTCATTAACTCCAAGGTGTACAGTAAAAATCATCCCCACTTCCCTTTAATGATTTGTATCGCACTCACAGCCTGTATCGTACCCACCACCTGTATCATACTCACTGCCTGTATCATACTCACAGCCTGTATCATAACCACAGCCTATATCAGCCTTTATCTGTAATTTATGCTGGTATCTATCCACAATATATATTCATATTTATCAATGTGACAACTGACCAGTTAATCTGCTTTTGATTAGGTTGGTATTACAAGATTAACAATTTTTTTTTAAACTCAAGAACCATAAATCAAATTCTAAGTTTCACATAATTTCACATAAATAATATTAATAACAACTACAATTATGTTGTTGCCCCACCTGAAATATGCATTTCTTTTCTTATTTTTATTTGATCTTCAGCATTTGCCAGTTCCTCCTCATGGTCATATGACATGGTCATGTAGGGAACAAACATCGTAATAAAAGTGTTCTCCTGTGTCCAAGTTTGAGGCAGCACAGAGACTGAAATTATGAAATCCCTCATGTGCACATTTAAATGTTCTCCTCCAATGACAGTAATAAACTGCAGCCAATAGAATTGGCATTTACATCATACTGATGTCCTTGGATGTGCTCTGTGGTTCATTGACAATAGTCTGGGAAATAGGTAATCAATGTAGAAGCTATAGATAGCCTTGACCTGATTTATCTCCAAGTGTTACACTCAGGCTGGGTGGGATGGTACACACACTGTATCTCCCCTCTGGGAACTGGCTTCAAATCAAACTTTGCGGATTTTAAACCTCCTCCTTTAAATTGGTTTGAATGGATTCAGCCTTCTTCATAAAGGTCAGAAGGCCAGGATGCAAAGCTTGGTCCTAATACGTCAGTTGATCTGCAACCATAGAAATGTTTAGTTTGGGAACTGGACATAAAACATTGTTTTCGTAGGAAATGCAACACTGAATTTGTAGGTTTTTTTTATTCGTTCATGGGATGTGATTATTGCTGGCCAGGCCAGCATTTATTGCCCATCCCTAATTGTCCTTGGGAAGGTGGTGGTGAGCTGCCTTCTTGAACCGCTGCAGTCCATGTGGTGCAGGTACACCCACAGTGCTGTTAGGAAGGGAGTTCCAGGATGTTGCCCCAATGACAATGAAGGAATGACAATATAGCTCCAAGGAACAATGGTATGTGGCCTGGATGGGAACTTGCAGGTGGTGTTGTCCCCATACATCTGCTGGCCTTGTCCTTCTAGATGGTAGAGGTCGCGGGTTTGGTAGTGTTGTCGAGGGGTCCTTGATGAACTGCTGCAGTGCATCTTATAGATGGTACACACTGCTGCCACTGTGTGTCAGTGGTGGAAGGAGTGGATGTTGAAGGTGGTAGATGTGGTGCCAATTAAGAGGGCTGCTTTGTCTTGGATGGTGTCAAGCTTCTTGAATGTTGTTGGATCTGCACTCATCAAGGCAAATGGAGAGTATTCCACCACATTCCTGACTTGTGGCTTGGAGATCAGGCATCAGGTCAAACATAGGCAAGGAAAGCTCCTGATGATTACCACGTACCGCTTCCTCCCCTCACCCTCAGGTGATGAATCAGTGCTCCTCCATGTTGAACAGTACTTGAAGGAAGCACTGAGGGTGGTAAGGGCCCAGAATGTACTATGGGTGGGGGGTTTCAATGTCCATCACCAAGAGTGGCTCGGTAGCACCATTACTGACTGAGCTGGCTGAGTCCTAAAGGACATAGCTGCTAGACTGGGTCTGCGGCAGGTGGTGAGGGAACCAACAAAAGGGAAAAACATACTTGGTCTGATCCTCACTAACCTGCCTGCCATAGATACATCTGTCCATGACAATATTGGTAAGAGTGACCAACACACAGTCGCTGTGGAGATGAAATCCCATCTTCACATTGAGGATACCCTCCACCATTTGGAGTGGAACAGATCTAGCAACTCAAGACTCGGCAACCATGAGACACTGTGGGCCAACAGCGGAAGCAGAATTTGGCCTTGACCACAATCTGAAACTTCACGGCCCGGCATATCCCCCACTCTACCATTTCCACCAAATCAGGAGATCAACCCTGGTTCAATGAAGAGTGCAGGAATTCACCAAGGCTCCTTCAACAGAACCTTCCAAACCCACGACCAGAAGGACAAGGGCAGCAGATACATGGGAACACCACCACCTGGAATTTCCCCTCCAAGTCACTCACCAACCTGACTTGGAAATATATCACCGTTCCTTCACTGTCATTGGGTCAAAATCATGGAATTCCCTCCCTAACAGCACTGTAGGTGTACCTACACCACATGGACTGCAGCGGTTCAAGAAGGCAGCTCATCACCACATTCTCAAGGGCAACTAGTGATGGGCAATAAATGCTGGCCAAGCCAGCGAAGCCCAATTCCTGTGAATGAATTTTTTTAAAAAGGAGGGCATGCCAGGAGCAGCACCAGGCATACCTAAAAATGAGGTGTCAACCTGGTTAAGCTATAACGCAGGACTACTTGCATGCCGAACAGAATAAGCAGCAAGCGATAGACAGAGCTAGATGATTCCATAACCAATGAATCACACCTAAGTTTTGCAGTCCATACAGTCGTGAATGGTGGTGGACAATTAAACAACTAACAGGAGGAGGAGGCTCCACAAATATCCCCATCCTCAATGATGGAGGAGCACATCAGTGCATAAGATAAGGCTGGAGCATTCGCAAGTCAGAAATATCGAGTGGATGATCTACCTCAGCCTCCTCCGGAGGTCCCCAGCATCACAGATGCCAGTCTTCAGCCAATTCGATTCACTCCACGTAATATCAAGAAACAGCTGAAGGCACTGGATACTGCAAAGGCTATGGGCCCTGACAATATTCCAGCAATAGTACTAAAGACTTGTGCTTGAAAATGTGCCGCATCCCTAGCCAAGATGTTCCAGTACAGCTGCAACACTGGCATCTACCCGGCTATGTGGAAAATTGCCCAGGTATTTCTTGTACATAAAAAACAGAGCAGATCCAACCCAGCCAATTAGCGCCCCATAATCAGTAAAGTAGTGGAAGGAATAATCAACAGTGCTATCAAGTGGCACTTGCTTAGCAATAACCTACTCACTGATGCCCAGTTTTGGTTCCACCAGGGCCACTCACCTCCCGACCTTGTTACAGCCTTGGTTCAAACATGGACAAAAGATCTGAACTCCAGGGGTGAGGTGAGAGTGACTGCCCTTGACATCAAGGCAGAATTTAACTGACTGTGGCTTCCCGGAGAACCATTAAAACTGGAGTCATTGGGAAACAGGGGTAAAACTCTCCACTGGTTGGAGTGATACATGCAGCGATTAACTCACCTCCTGACTCCCGAAAGCCTTTCCACCATCTTTTTTTTTTATTATTCATTCATGGGATTTGGACATCATTGGTTAGGCCAGCATTTATTGCCCATCCCCAATTGCCCTTGAGAAGGTGGTCGTGAGCTGCTTTCTTGAACCGCTGCAGTCAGTGTGGTGTAGATTCACCCACAATTCTTTTAGGGAGGGAGTTCCAAGATTTTGACCCAGTGACAGTGAAGGAACGGCGATATATTTCCAAGTCAGGGTGCTAAGTGGCTTGGAGGGGAATTTCTTGGTGGTAGTGTTCCCGTACTTGCCCTTCTAGATGGTAGTGGTTGTGGGTTTGGAAGGTGCTGTCTAAGAAGGCTTGGTGAGTTCCTGCATCTTGTAGATGGTACGCAGGCTGCTGCCACGGTGCATTAGTGGTGGAGGGAGTGAATGTTTGTGAATGTGGTGCTAATCAAGCGGGTTGCTTTGTCCTGATGGTGTCAAGCTTCATGAGCGTTGTTGGAGCTGCACTCATCCAGACAAGTGGAGAGTATTCCATCACACTCCTAATTTGTGCCTTGTAGATGGTGGGCAGGCTTTGGGGAGTCAAGAGGTGAGTTCGGGGGAGGCAATGGCGTAGTGGTATTTTGCTGGTCTAGTAATTCAGAGACTCAGGGTAATACTCTGGGAACAAGGGTTTGAACCCCAACAGGGCAGGTGGTGGAATTTTAATTCAAAAAAATCTGGAATTAAAAGTCCAATGATGACCATGAAACCATTGTCGATTGTTGTAAAAACCCATCTGGTTCACTAATGCCCTTCAGGGAATGAAATCTGTCGTCCTTTCCTGGTCTGGCCTACATGTGACTCCAGACCCACAGCAATATGGTTGACTCCTTAAATGTCCTCTGAATGGCCTAGCAAGCAACTCAGTTGTAACAAACTGCTACAAAGACACAAAAAAGGAATGAAACCGGACAAACCACCCGGCATTGACCGAGGCACCTAAACAACAATGTCAACCTGCCTGTTGACCCTGCAGAGTCCTCCTTATTAACATCTGGGAGCTGGTGCCAAAATTGGTTCACAGAAAAGTCAAGCAACAGCCTGACATGGTCGTCCTCACGGAATTACACCTTACAGCTAATGTCCCAGATTCCACCATCACCACCCTTGGATATTTCCTGTTCCACCGGCAGGATGGGCACAGTGGTATACAGTCGGGAGGGAGTTGCCCTGGGAGTCCTCAACATCCACTCTGAAGCCCATGAAGTCCCATGGCATCAGGTCAAACATGGGCAAAGAAACCGCCTGCTGATTACGATGTACCGCCCTCCCTCAGCCAATGAATCAGTGCTCCTCCATGTTGAATATCACTTGGAGGAAACACTGAGAGTGGCAAGGGAGCATAATGTACTCTGGGTGGAGACCTCAATGTCCTTCACAAAGAGTGGCTTGGTAGCGCCACTACTGGCCGAGTCCTAAATGACATAGCTGCTGGACTGGGTCTGCGGCAGATGGTGAGGGACCCAACAAGAGGGGAAAAACATACCTGACCTCATCCTCACCAACCTGCCTGCCACAGATGCATCTGTCCATGGCAGTATCGGTAGGAGTGACCAACGCACAGACATTGTGGAGACAAAGTCCCGCCTTCACATTGAGGATACCCTCCATTGTGTTGTTTGGCACTACCACTGTGTTAATTGAGATAGATTTCGAACAGATCTAGCACCTCAACACTGGGCATCCATGAAGCGCTGTGGGCCATCAGCAGCAGCAGAATTGTACTCGAACACAATCTGTGACCTCATGGTTTGGCATATCCCCCACTCTACCATTACCATGAAGGTAAGGGATCAACCCTGGTTCAATGAAGAGTGCAGGAGGGCATGTGAGGAGCAGCATCAGGCATACCTAAAAATGAGGTGTCAACCTGGTCAAGCTATAAAACTGGACTACTTGCGTGCCAAACAGCACAAGCAGCAAGTGATAAACAGAGCTAAACGATCCAACAACCAACAGGTCAGATCTAAGCACTGCGGCCCTGCCACATCCAGTCGTAAATGGTGGTGGACAATTAAACAACTCACTTGAGGAGGATCCACAAATATCCCCATCCTCAATGACAGAGGAGCTCAGCACATCAGTGGGAAAGATAAGGCTGAAGCATTCGCAACAATCTTCACCCTGAAGTGCCGAGTGGATGATCCATCTCGGCCTCCTCCGGAGGTCCCGAGCATCACAGATGCCAGCCTTCAGCCAATTCGATTCACTTCACATGATATCAAGAAATGGCTGAAGGCACTGGATACTGCAAAGTCTATGGGCCCTGACAACATTCTGGCAACAGTACTGAAGACTTGTGCTCCAGGACTTGCCACGTCATTAGCCAAACTGTTCTAGTACAGCTACAACATTGGCATCTACCCAGCTATGTGGAAAATTGCCCAGGTATGTCCTGTACACAAAAAGCAGGACAAATCCAACCCGGCCAATTATCGCCCCATCAGTCTACTCTCGATCATCAGTAAAGTAATGGAAGGGGACATCAACAGTGCTATCAAGAGGCACTTGCTTAGCAATAACCTACTCACTGATGACCAGTTTGGATTCTGCCAGGGCCACTCAGCCCCTAACCTCGTTACAGCCTTGGTTCAAATATGAACAAAAGAGCTGAACTCCCAAGGTGAGGTGAGAGTGACTGCTTTGGGCATCAAGGCAGCATTTGATCAAATGTGGCATTAAGGAGCCCTAGCAAAATGAGTCAATGAGAATCAGGGAGAAAACTCTCAACTGGTTGGAATCATACCTCGCGCAAAGAAAGATGCTTGTGGTTGTTGGAGGTCAGTTATCTCAGCTCCAGGACATCATTGCAGGAGTTCCTCAGGGTAGTGTCCTAGGCCCAACCATCTTCAGCTGCTTCATCAATGACCTTCCTTTCATCATAAGGTCAGAAATGAGGATGTTCGCTGATGATTGCACAATGTTCAGCACCTTTCCTGACTCCTCAGATAATGAAGCAGCCCATGTCCAAATGTAGCAAGACCTGGACAATATCCAGGCTTGGGCTGACAAGTGGCAAGTAACATTCGTGCCACACAAATGCCAGGCAATGACCATCTCCAACAAGAGATAATCCAACCATCACCTCTTGATGTTCAATGGCATTACCATCACTGAATCCCCCACATCCTGGGGGTTACCATTGACCAGAAACTGAACTGGACTAGCCATATTAATACTGTGGCTATAAGAGCCGGTCAGAGGCCAGGAATAGTTCGAAGAATAACTCACCTCCTGACTCCCCAAAGTCTATCCACCATCTACACAGCACAAGTCAGGAATGTGATGGAATACTCCCCACTTACCTGGATGAGTGCAGTTCCTACAACACTGCAGAAGTTGGACACCATCCAGGACTAAGCAGTCCGCTTGATTCACACCACATCCACAAACATTCACTCCCTCCATCACTGATGCACAGTAGCAGCAGTGTGTACCATCTACAAGATGCACTGCGGGGATTCACCAAAGCTCCTTGGACAGCACCTTCCAAACCCATGGCCACTACTACCTAGAAGGACAAGGTTAGCTAGAAGATGGGAACACCACCACCTGGAAGTTCCCCTCTAAGTCACTCACCATCCTGACTTGGAAATATATCGCTGTTTATTTGCTGTCGCTTGGTCAAAATCCTGGAACTCCCTTCCTAACAGCACAGTGGGTGTACCTACACCACATGGACATGACACAGTTCAAGAAGGCAGCTCATCACCACCTTCTCAAGAGCAACTAGGGATGGACAATAAATGCTGGCCCAGCCAGCGAAGGCCACATCCTGTGAATGAATGAATGAGTAAAAAAGTTTCTGGGCAATGGTAACCCCCACGATGTTCATAGTGGGGGATTCAGCAATGGTAATGCCATTGAATGTCAAGGGTTAATGGTTAGATTCTTTCTTGTTGGAGATGGTCATTGCCTGGCACTTGTGTGGTGTGAATATTACTTGCCACTTGTCAGCCCAACCGTAGATATTGTCCAGGACTTGCTGCATTTGGACATGGACTGCTTCAGTATCTCAGGAGTCGTGAATGGTGCTTAACATTCTGCAGCGAGCATCCCCACTTCTGATCTTATGATGGGAGGAAGCCATTGAGGCCATTGCTGAAGCAGCTGAAGATGGTTGGGCCTAGGAACCTACTGTGAGGAACTCCTGCAGTGATACCCTGGAACTGAGATGGTTGACCTCCAAAAACCACAACCATCTTCCTTTGTGTTCGGTATGACTCCAACCAATGGAGAGTTTTCCACCTGATTCCCATTGACTCCAATTTTGTTGGGGCTCCTTGATGCCACACTCAGCCAGATGTTGCTTTGATGTCAAGGGCAGTCAGTCTCACTTCACCTCTGGAGTTCAGCTCTATCATCCATGTTTAGACCAAACCTGTAATGAGGTCAGAAGCTGAGTGGCCCTGAAGGAACCAAACTGAGCGTCAGTGAGCAGGTTACTGATGAGTAAGTCCACTTGATAGCATTGTCCATTACACCTTCCATCACATGGACAGTGCCATACCTGGGCAATTTTCCACATTGTCAGGTAGATGCCAGCATTGTCGCTGTACTGGAACAGCTTGACTGGGGGCTGTTACGATCTTTGGCCTGACCCCAGTATGTGGACGGGAGATCTGGCTAGGGGCCAATAATTTTTTGTCTAAAGTAGATAAGGATTGAAATTCAAGACACCTGCTTTTGGAATAAAGCCGCAAGATTCCACAGGTTTTGAACAAACAAGAAAACAAACTTTACTATACAAGTTCGGAAACATAAAACAATATTGTAGCTGTACTAGAACATCTTGGCTAGGGGTGCGGCAAGTTTTGGAGCACAAGTCTTCAGTACTATTGCAGGAATGTTGTCAGGGCCCATAGCTATTTATGACTCCCAGGTCTTCCTCTGAGTGCTCTTCGATTGCCAGGGCTTCCCCTGAGCCCTCTTGTCAGCTTGTCAGAGCTAACAGCAGCACTTAAGATGCATGGAGCTTCTTCCCCCACTCCTGACTCTCCCAAAACTTGCCGACTGCCAACTGCTATTCACTGACCCTTGAACTGATCTGGAGACCTATCAAAACACTCAAAGAGGCTCCTACCCTTGATACTAGGCAGGAACCAATGTTACAAGTATTGAAACATCCTGCACCTTAAATGTTACAATCTCCACAGATGGCAAATCTAGCACCCAGGGACACAAGGAATTGAATTCATAACAGGACACAGCTAGTTCTGGAGCACAAATCTTCAGTACTATTGCCAGAATGTTGTCAGAGCCCATAGCCTTTGCAGTATCCAGTGCCTTCAGCTGTTTCTTAATATCACGTGGGGTGAATTGAACTGGCTGAAGGCTGGCACCTGTAATGCTGGGGACACCGGAGGGGGCCGAGATGGATCATCCACTTGGCACATCTATCTGAAGATTGTTGCAAATGCTTCAGTCTTGTCTTATGTACTGATGTGCTGGGCTCCTCCATCATTGAGGATGGGGATATTAGTGGAACCTTCTCCAGTGAGTTGTTTAATTGACCACCACCATTCAAGACCAGATGTGGCAAGACTGCAGAGCTTAGATCTGATGCTTTGGTTGTGGGATCGCTTAACTCTGTCTATTGCATGCTGCTACCACTGTTTGGCATGAGCGTAGTCCTGGACTGTAGCTCCAACAGGTTGACACCTCATTTTTACATATGCTTGTTTCTATTCTTGGCATGCCCTCCTTTATTGAATCATTGTTGATCCCCTGGATTGGTGGTAATGGTAGAGTGGGGGATATGCCGGGCTATGAGGTTACAGATTGCATTCGAGTATAATTATGCTGATGCTGATGGCCCACATTGCCTCGTGGATGTTCAGGTTTGAGTTGCTAGATTTGTTCAAAATCTATCCCATTTGGCATGGTGGTAGTACCTCACAACACGTTGGAGGGTATCCTCAACATGAAGGCAGGACTTCGACTCCACAAGGACTGTGCAGTGGTCACTCCTACCTATACTGTCATGGACAGATGCATCTGCAGCAGGCAGGTTGGTGAGGAGAAGGTCAAGTAGGTGTTTCCCTCTTGTTGGTTCCCTCACCACCTGCCGCAGACCCAGTCCAGCAGCTATGTCCTTTAGGATGTGGCCAGCTCGGTCAGTAATGATGCTACCAAGCCACTCTTGGCAATGGACATTGAAGTCCCCCACCCAGAGTACATTCTGTGTGCTTTCCACCCTCAGTGCTCCCTCCAAGTGGTGTTCAACATGGAGGAGCATGGATTCATCAACTGTGGGGGGACAGTAGGTCATAATCATCTGGAGATTTGCTTGCCCATATGTCTCTTGATACCATGAGAATTCATGGGGCCCAGAGTCAATGTTGAGGTTAATCCAGCCTGACTGTTTACCACTGTGCCACAGCATCTAGTGGGTCTGTCCTGTCGATGGGACAGGATGTACTTAGGGAAGGTGAGGTTGGTGGCTGAGACATTGTCTGTTATGTATGATTCCATGTGTGTGACTGTGTCAGACTGCTGCTTGACTAGTCTGTGAGACAGTTCTCCAAATTTTGGCATCAGCCCCGAGGTGCTGGGAAGGAGAATTTTGCAGGGTCGACAGGGCCTAGGTCAATGCCAGGTGATTCATCCGGTTTCATTCCTTTTTGTAGATTTTGTAGCGGGTTGATACAACTGAATGGCTTGCTAGACCATTTAAGAGTCAACCACATTGCTGTGTGTCTGGAGTCACATGTAGCCCAGACGAGGTAAGGAAGGCAGATTTCCTTCCCCAAAAGACATTAGTGAAGCAGATGGGTTTTTGCGACAATGGTTTCGTGGTCACCATTAGATTACATTTTTAATTCCAGATTTATTAATTTTGAATTTAATTTCCACCAGTTGCCGTGGTGGGATTTGAACCCATGTCCCTAGAGCATTAGCCTGGGCCTCTGGATTACTAGCACAGTGGCATTAACACTACATCACTACCTCCCCTTAAAGGTGTGTTGTTCCAGCTTGTGTTCTGTTTGACCTCAGAGTGCTTGATGCTGACACTGAGTGGGAAGCTGTCCCCTCTCCTGAGTTGACAATCCACAACTTCACACTTCATTAAAATATATTAATTGAAAAATAGTGCACAGAGTGTAACACAATCCATGGTAGCGAGGTTTTATCTTCCATGAATTGAAAGATAAAAATTACTTTTGATAAGTTTAATGCATGTACCTTCATATGATGTATATGAAAACCAATCAGTTACATCTGAAAGTAAAATAGCGGTCAGAAAAATGTTACAAGCATGTTGTGTGGCCTCCAATCTCATCTGAGATCTAGTTTTGAGCCTGTCTGAAGTTTCTTCTCAAAAAAATTGTTGACATTTTGTTTAAGAAATATGCCTTCGGAATCACAGCTGTCCCTGGGACAGATGCTGTTCCCAAACAGCTGACAGCAATGTCCCATCATTCATTACCATATAAATCCCCTGTTCCTAATGCTCCATAGAACAGGTGCATTCTAACAGGTGTTTAAGCATTAAAAAAAGAGTCATAAAGACATTGGCAGATTATAGTGGATGAATGGTAGACCATCCATATGTTACAGCATAGAGGAGTTTATTTTCCCTCATCAACTTGCATTATCGACTAAGGTTCAAAATGCCATTATGCTCGTCAAAGCCTTGAATTTATAGATTGACTCTTAGCCCCACAGACTCCATCAAAACTCCTGAAAAGATAAGGCTGGCACTAGAATTTACAACTGAGAGGACATTAGCACATGGCAGGTGCATGACCAGGAGTACGAGTAATAGGCGGGCACAGTTTGTCTTTGTTATTAACTTGATGGAGTGTGAAAGATAGAGCTGTACAGAAGGCAAGGAGGAAGTTGGATACAGCAGTCTACAGAAGGGAGATAAACAAATAGTTATGCAAGTGAAATTATAAGGGTATATTTTCCAGTTCCTGCTTAGAAAAGGAAGAAGGGGCACCAGAGCATTACTACTGGGATTACACCCACACAGACCTTCAGCAGTAAATAATTTAATTTGAAAAAGTCTTCAGTGAAGCAAAGCAGCTAATTACTGTGTTATCTGGTTATAAGTATTTTTATAAAGTACAATCATGTTGGGAGTGAGTTTTGCTGTAAGCAATGATATGAGGCTTGATGAATTCATGAAGAAGAGGGAACAGAGAGATAAAGTAGGAAGAGGCATTTGGTGTTGAGGAAGCCAGATTTTAATGTCATTGTACATAGTGTTTTATATTTACATCCAGTACTGTACACAATACTCTATATGCAATCTCATCAATGCCCTGTACAACTGAAGCATAACCTCCCAACATTTGTAATCAATTCCCCTCACAATAAATGATAACATTCTATTAGCTTTCCTAATTACCTGCTGTACCTGCATACTAATCTTTTATGATTCATGCACTAAGGCACCCAGGTCCCTCTGAATCTCAGAGCTCTGCAAGCTCTCAGCATTAAGATAATAAGCTTATTTTTATTCTTCCTGCCAAAATGAATGATTTCATATTTGCCCACATTGTACTCCATTTGCCAGATCTTTGCCCACTCACTTAACCTATCTATGTCATTTTGTAGACTCCTTACATCCTCTTCACAATTTACTATCCGACCTATCTTTGTGTCATCAGTAAATTTAGCAACCATTCCTTCTGTCCCTTCATCCAACTCATTGATATAAATTGTAAAATGTTGAGGCCCCAGCACTGATCCCGTTGGCACACCACTTGTCACATCCTACCAACTGGAAAAAGACCCATTTATTCTTTTTTTTCATTCATGGAACGTGGGCTTCACTGGCTGGCCCAGCATTTATTGCCCATCCCTAGTTGCCCTTGAGGTGGTGGTGAGCTGCCTTCTTGGACTGCTGCACTCCATATGGTTTAAGTACACTCAAGGTGCTGGTAGGAAGGGAGTTCCAGGGTTTTCACCCAGCGACAGTGAAGGAACAGTGACATATTTCCAGGTAAGGATGGTGAGTGACTTGTAGGGGGACTTCCAGGTGGTGGTGTTCCTATCCATTTGCTGCCCTTGTCCTTCTAGATGGTAGTGGCCATGGATTTCCAAGGTGCTGTTGAAGGAGCCTTGGTGAGTTCCTGTAGTACATCTTGTGGATGGTACACACTGCTGCTACTGTGCATCAGTGGTGGAGGGTGTGAATGTTTGTGCATGTGATGCCAATCAAGCGAGCTGCTTTGTCCTGGATGGTGTCAAGCTTCTTGAGTGTTGTGGGAGCTGCACTCAGCCATGCAAGTGGGAAGTATTCCATCACACTCCGGACTTGTGCCTTGTAGATGGTGGACAGGCTTTGGGGAGTCAGGAGATGAGTTACTAGTCGACGATTTCTAGCCTCTAACCTGCTCTTGTAACCACAGTATTTATATGGCTAGTCCAGTTCAGTTTCTGCTCAACGGTAACCCCCAGGATGTTGATAGTGGGGGATTCCATAATCGTAATGCCTTTGAACATGCAGGGGTGATGGTTGGTTCTCTCCTGATGGACATGGTCATTGCCTGACACTTGTGTGGCATGAATGTTAATTGCCACTTGTCAGCCCAAGCCTGGATATTGTCCAGGTCTTGTTGCATTTGGACATGGACTGCTTCAGTATCTGAAGAGTTGTAAATGATGCTGAACATGGTGCAATCATCAGCAAACATCTCCACTATTGACCTTTTGATGGAACAAAGGTCATTAATGAAGCAGCTGAAGATGGTTGGGCCTAGGACACTATCCTGAGGAACTCCTGCAGTGATGTCCTGGAGCTGAGATGACTGACCTCCAACAACCACAACCATATTCCTTTGCGCTAGCTATGACTCCAACTAGCGGAGAGGTTTCGCCCTGATTCCCATTTGACTCTAGCTTTTCTGTGGCTCCTTGCTGCCACACTCAGTCAAATGCTGCTTTGATGTCAAGGCAGTCCCTCTCAACTCACCTTGGGAGCTCAGGTCATTTGTCTATGTTTGAACCAAGGCTGTAATGAGGTCAGGAGCTGAGTGGCCCTGGCGGAACCCAAACTGGGCGTCAGTGAGCAGGTTATTGCTAAGCAAGTGCCACTTGATAGCACTGTTGATGACCCCTTCCATTAAATTATTGATGTTCGAGAGTAGACTGATGAGGTGGTAATTGGCCAGGTTGGATTTGTCCAGTTTTTTGTGCGCAGGACATACCTGGACAATTTTCCACATAGCCGGGCAGATGCCAGTGTCATAGCTATACTGGAACAGCTTGGCTAGGGACGAGGCAGTTTCTGGAGCACAAGTCTTCAGCATTATTGCCGGAATATTGTCAGAGCCCATAGCATTTGCACTATCCAGTGTCTTCAGCTGTTTCTTGATATCACATGGAATGAATCGAATTGGCTGAAGACTGGCATTTGTGATGCTGGGGACCTCCGGAAGAGGGCGAGATGGATCATCCACTTGGCACTTCTGGCTGCAGATTGTAGCAAATGCTTCAGTCTTATCTTTTGCACTGATGTACAGGGCTCTTCCATCACTGAGGATGGGAATGTTTGTGGAGCCTCCTCCTCCAGTTAGCTGTTTAATTGTCCACCATCATTCACATCTGGATATGGCAGGACTGCAGATCCTAGATCTGATCCATTGGTTGTGGGGATTTCTTAGCTCTGTCTCACACTTGCTGCTTATGCTGTTTGGCACGGAGGTAGTCCTGTGTTAGAGCTTCACCAGGTTGACACCTCATTTTTAGGTATGCCTGGTGCTGCTACTGGCAGGCCCTCCTGCACTCTTCATTGAACCAGGGTTGATCCCTTGGCTGGATGGTAATGGTAGAGTGGGGGATATGCCAGGCCATGAGGTTACAGATTGTGTTCAAGTACAATTCTGCTGCTGCTGATGGCTTACAGTACCTCATGGATGCCCAGTCTTGAGTTACTAGGTTTGTTCAAAATCTATCCCATTTGGCATGGTGGTAGTGCCACACAACATGATGGAGGGTAGCCTCAATGTGAAGGCAGGACTTCGTCTCCACTACGACTTTGCAATGGTCACTCCTACAGATACTGTAATGGACAGGTGCATCTGCGGCAGGCAGGTTGGTGAGGATGAAGTCAAGTATGTTTTTCCCTCTTGTTGGTCCCCTCACCACCTGCCGCAGACCCAGTCTAGCAGCTATGTCATTTAGAACATGGCTAGTAGTGGTGCTACCAAGCAACTCTTTGCAAAGGACATTGAGGTCTCCACCCAGAGTACATTATGGTCCCTTGCCTCTCAGTGCTTCCTCCAAGTGGTGTTCAACATGGAGGAGCACTAATTCATCAGCTGAGGGAGGGCAGTGCGTGATAATCAGCAGGAGGTTTCCTTGCCCATGTTTGAGCTGATGCCATGAGACTTCATGGGGTCCGGAGTTGATGTTGAGGACTCCCAGGACAGCTCCCTCCCAACAATATACCACTGTGCTGCCATCTCTGCTGCATCTGAACTGCAGGTGGGACAGGACAAACCCGGGGATGGTGGTGCCTGGGACATTATCTGTAAGGTATGATTCCACGAGGATGACAAGCCAGGCTATTGCTTGATTAGTCTGTGAGACATCTGTCCCAATTTTGGCATTAGTACGGTTGACAAGGCTACGATTGCCATTTTTACGATTGCCATTGTTGTTTCCAGTTCCTAGGTCGATGCTGGGTGTTCTGTCCAGTTTCATGCCTTTTTTTTAGTGACTTTGTAGTTGTTTATAACAACTGAATAGCTTGCTAGACCATTTCAAAGGGCATTTACGAGTCAACCACATTGCTGTGGGTCTGGAGTCACATGTTGGCCAGATCAGGTAAAGACGGCAGATTTCCAGGTAGCTTTTCATAGCAATTGACAATGGTTTCATGGCCATCGTGAGACTTTTAATTCCAGATTTTTATTGAATTCAAATTCCATCTGCCATAGCGGGATTTAAACCCGGGTCCAGAGCGTTACTGTAGGCCCTTGGATTACTAGTCCTGTTAGCTTCCTGTCAGCTAGCCAATTTTCTATCCATGCCAATACGTTATCCCCTACACCAAGAGTTTTATGCCTCTGCAATAACCATTGATGAGGCACTTTATCAAATGCCTTCTGGAAATCTAAGTACGGTACATCCACTGGTTCCCCTTCATCCACAGCACATGCAACTCCTTCAAAGAACTCTAATAAATTATTTATTTATTATTTATTTTCCCTTTCACAAAACCATGTTGACTCTGCCTGATTGCCTTGAATTTTTGTAAGTGCCCTGCTATAGCATCTTTAATAATAGCTTCTAACATTTTCCCTATGACAGATGTTAGGCTTACTGGCCTAGAGTTTCTTGCTTTCTGTCTCCCTCCCTTTTTGAATAAAGGAGATACATTTGCTATTTTCCAGTCTAATGGAACCGTCCCCAAATCTTGGGAATTTTTGAAAATTAATACCAATGCATCAATTATCTCTCGCTACCCACTTCTTTTAAGACCTTAGGGTGAAGTCCATCTGGACCTGGGGATCTGTCAGCCCGCAGCCCCAACAATTTGCTTAATATCACTTCCCTGATGATTGTAGTTTCCCTGAGTTCCTCCCTGCCTTCATTTTCTGATTTACAGATATTTCCAGGGTATTACTTATGTCCTCTATGGTGAAGACTGAAGCAAAGTACCTGTTTAATTCATCCACCATCTCCCTACTTTCCATTATCAATTCCCCAGGCATACTTTCTATAGGACCAACACTCACTTTATTAACTGCTTACTTATTTAAGTATCTATAGAAACTCTCACTATCAGTCTATATATTACTAGCTAGCTTTCTCTCATATTCTAACTTTTCCCTCCTTATTAATGTTTTTGTCATTCTTTGCTGTTCAATGTATTCTTTCCATGTTCTGACCTGCCACCCACCTTTGCGTAATTATATGCTTTTTCTTTAAGTTTGATACTGTCTTTAACTTTTTTAGTTAACCATGGATGGTGGGCCCACCCCTTGGAATTTTTCTTTCTCATTGTGTATTCTGAAATATCCTTTAAATATCTGCCACTGAACATCTGTTGACCTATCCATTAGCGTCATTTGCTGGTTCATTTTAGCTAGCTCCGTTTTCATGCCCTCATAATTGTCCTTCTTATTTAATTTAAAATACTAGTTTTTGAGCACTCGTTTCTCCCTCAAAATGAATGTAAGATTCAATCATATTATGATCACTGCTACCATAGGGTGCCTTCACTATGAGGTTATCAGTTAATCCTATCTCGTTGCTCAACACCAGGTCTATATGCCTGCTCTCTGGCTGACTCACGAACGTGCTGTTCTAAGAAACTAACCCAAAAATATTCAAGAACTCCTCATCT
The DNA here is from genome assembly GCF_964194155.1 of Cetorhinus maximus. Taxonomy (NCBI): domain Eukaryota; kingdom Metazoa; phylum Chordata; class Chondrichthyes; order Lamniformes; family Cetorhinidae; genus Cetorhinus; species Cetorhinus maximus. The sequence continues at coordinate 195,446,216 of NC_135879.1, forward strand.
ACGCTTCCTATGCCCATCTAATTTTTTTAGTCTATTTGTAGATTAAAATCCCCCTTGATTAATGCTGTACCTTTCTGGCAAGCTCTCATTATTTCTTCTTTTATACTCTGTCCAACTATGTAGCGATAACTAAGGGGACTGTACATCGCTCCTACAAGTGACTTCTTACCTTTATCATTCCTCATCTCAAACCAAACTGCTTCTACGTCCTGGTTTCCTGAACTTAGGCCATCTCTCTCTGAGGTGCTAATACCATCATTAATTAACCGAGCCACCCCTCCACCTTTTCCTAACTCCCTGTCCTTCTTAAATGTCACACACTTTTCAATATTCAGGTCCCAATCTATGTCTTCCTTGTATCCATGTCTCTGTAATGGCTATCAGATCGTACTCATTTATTTCTATTTGTGCTATCAGTTCATCTGTTTTGTTTTGAATGCTATGTGTGTTTAGATTCAGAGCCTTTAGTTTTGTCCTTTTATTATTTTTGTAGCATCTAGCCTTACCTGCTGATTTACTCTTAGAATTGTACTCTCTGTCCCTTCCTGTCACAGTCTGTTTATCATTTACCATATTAATACCTTTCTCTCTTGCTTTATCTCTATTCTTTGGTTTACCACATCTTCTCAAATCTGATCCCTTGCCCCCACTATTCAGTTTAAAACACTCTCTACTTCCCTAGTTATGCGACCCGTGAAGACACCAGTCCCAGCAAGGTTTAGGTGTAGCCTTCCCAATAGTACAGATCCCACTTTCCCCAAAACTGGTGCCAGTGCCCCAGGGACTGGAACCCACTTCTGCCACAGTAGTCTTTGGATTCATTTCTCAAATCTTATTTGTCCAATGTCAATTTGCACGTGGCTCAGGTAATAATCCAGAAATTACTACCTTTGAGATTTTGCTTCTTAATTTGGTGCCTAGCTCATCATACTGTGCAGAGCCTCCTTCCTCATCCTGCCTATGTCGTTGGTAGCAACATGGGCCACGACAACTGGATCCTCGCCCTCGCACAGCAAGTCCCTCTCCAGCCCTGAGAAGATGTCCCAAGCCCTGGCACCCGGCAGGCAAGGTAAACCAATTTAGCAGTGGAACAATCAGCCCAATCAACACAGGCATAGGCCCCACTGCTAAATTCATGAGACCCATTTATTGATGCCTTATGTCCAAAACAGGCATTGAGCCCCTGGAGTAGGGAACTAATTCCAGTTGAAGGACCCTGAAGTGGCCCATGTGGCCACTGAAGAGCAAGCCCTAATTTTCTTTTATTTGAAATGACACTCTTCTACTGAGTCAGGAGGAGCAAGATACTGATTCAATGGTCCTGGCAATTACACTTCCTCAATGCCTGCTCCAACAACCACTACAAATAAACCCAATACCCACCCACCCACTCACAACCACTACAGGAACTTAACTGATGGCCACTCCATCTACATTATTGTTTAGACTTGTGTAGCATTGTTATGACAGATATAAATCTAAAGGCCTTTCACTTCATTTATATGCAGGTGGGATGTGACTTCCATCTTGAGCATTAATGAACATATATCTGCTTTCTCAAGATTGCCCATGATTAATGCAGCTTGTACTAATCCAATGTTATGAAGCAATCCTAAAATCAGAGATCACAAAAGGAGGCCATTTAAAACATTGTGTCTGTGCTGGCTTTTTGAAGGAGCTATCCAGTGAGTCCCAGTATCCCACTCTTTCCCCATCGCCTTGAAATTTATTCCCTTTCAAGTATTTATTGGGCTGAATTTTTCCGTCGGCGAGCTGGGGGTGGGGCCTGCTCACCGATGGGAAAATGACGCGGGATGATATCGGAGGAGACCCCCGACGTCACCCCGCCCCATTTAAATATTCAGGAAGGCAGGGGGGCAGCGCAATCAGCTGTTCACCCGTCGACCTGTCAATGGCCAACTGAGGTCATTAACAGGGTAGTTAAATCAATTAAAGGCCCTGCCCATCCAACCTTAAGGTCAGGAGCCCCGGCGGGCTTCTGAAAAAACACAAAACCTCATCCACTGGCGGGATGAGGCTTCAGGTCGGTTTTTAAAAACTTTAATAAGGTTTCTGTGATATTTTATAACGTGTGCCATCTCCTGTGACATTGTCACCTGAGGGGGACATGTTAATAATTTTAAATTTTTTTTATTTTTAAACTTTCAAAAACTTTTAGCGGTCTCCCTGAGGCAGCACTTAGTCTCAGGGAGATGTGCGCTCTTTTGTGCGCATGCGCGAAAGAGCGCACGCTCACAGTTGGGGAATCCCCCCACCCCACACAGGAAATGCATAGCGCTTCCTGTCGGGCAGCCCGCTGGGCGGGCCTTAATTGGCCCGCCCACTCAAAATGGCGCTGGGGCCCGTTTCGGAGGCGGTGATTAGCTGCCCGCCCACCGCTAAGCCGGTGGGGCCCGCCCGCCCATCAAGGGCAAAATTCTGCTCATTGAATCTACTTCAATCATACCTTCAAACACTACCTTCCAATTTATAACAATTTGCTGCAGACAAATTATCTTCATCATTCCTTCAATTTTTTTGTGAATTACCGTAAATCTGTGTCCTTTGGTTCCAACCCTCCTGCAGTGGAAACAATTTCTCATTAGTTACTCGGTAAAAACTTCTGATAATTTTGAACACCTCTATCCCTTCACCTTTATGGTTCTAAAAAGAACAGTCCCAGCTTCTTTGGTCTTCCTGCACAACAGAAATCCCTTATCTTCTCAAGGAGACAGAAGACAGGGATCTAAATTTCAAGACAAGAGAGACAATGGCCGGAATTTTCCGGCCTCTCCTGCTGTCAGGATCTTCCAGTCCCACCGAAGTCAACAGACATTTGAATGGCTGCCACGTCCGCGGCGGGGAAACCCGCTATGGTGGAGGGGGGGTGGGGGGGCGCGGGTGCAGAAAATCCCGGCCTATGTGGCCAACAAACAAACACCGTCATTTTCATTGCATTTGTGTATCAAATCTCACAAAGTTCTTCAGATGCAATTGAATAATCCAAATTATTACGATGATTATGTCAGTAATTTTTGCCCTGTTTAAATGTGCAAAAGTTTTCTATATTTTACACTATGCAATTATAAAACAAGTGGACTTGAGGAAAGCTAATATTTTTTGACCAACCCTCAAATTGGAAAGTATTGCCCATCTTACCCTGATATATGGACAAGTTATCTGATCTGTAGAGGAGCTAGATTACAGAACCTTGCTATTAATCAAATTGCTAGTCCTCAAAGACGATGGGTATTGCATATGTAAACTTCTATATATCCGATCAAAGATGTGGCTTCAATAATATGGAAGTTGCTAAGTTACCATGGAAAATCCAGATGGTTCATCAATATCCTTCAGGGAAGTGCCACCCCTCTTTAGTATGGCCTACATGTAACTCTAGTCAAACGTACATGGTTGATTCATAATGTCCTCTGAAGCGGCCTAATAAGACTTTCAGTTGTCAAGGCAATAAAATGCAGCCTTGCCAGCATTGTTTCTGGCTCAATAAATGTATACAATAACTGTTGGCATGTCCTTACGAATACAAGCTTACAGCCAATTTAAATTTTAATTAGGTGAAGCTTATAATATAGGTGAAGTCAGGAGAGCTTCTAAGAGAAGTTTGGGCTGTATGTACATTTTGTTTAAAAGCATTGAATGGTATGCAACAGCTGAACGAGATGTGATTTAAGTGGCCAGCTGGTGTCAACAGGCAACAGACTGCAAGGATGCAGTCTTTGTATCAAAGAAAGAACATCCAATACAAACATAATCAGCCCCATGATTATCAGTTCCCTATTTCACACTGCCTCAATGACATAAGGAGAAACAGGTTTTGTGTGAGGTAATTTTCCACATCCATTAGAGACTTAAAAACTATTGAAAATTAAAAGGATTTTGCATTGTCAGTTGTTTTTGGACAGATTGTGTAACATATAAATCAGGCATTGTACTGTAAGTGTCTTGCTGTGTCTTTCTATTTCTGTGTATAATCTTAATTGAAAATAAATGTGACTACACATTGTAGCCTTGCACATTGGATTGGCATGATGGTGTAACAATTACTGCCTTTCACAGTGTGGCATGCTTCCAGTGTACCTCCAATGCACCATAGCATGGTTAATTGTTAGCCCCATGGCACATTACAATGGCATACATCAATTAATTGTTACAGTTCATAATTTCTTACAAAATTTGTTTCTGACATTCAGTGCAGACAGGCAGTTTCCTTAAGCTGCTGCTTTTATGAGTCAAAACCTATGCCCTCATGCATGCTGAATCCAACAGTCTGCCACAGGAATAACAATAAACCTTTAACCACAGTGTATTACACTACCAGAAACCAGATGGGATGTCCATCATGTTCTTCTGACTATTCAAATTTCACTTCAGAACTGTTTATAAGGGTGAAACCACATGTCCAATTCAAAATTTTACAAAGGCACAAAACACACAAGAGCCCATCAGCACAATATTTAATTTCGATAAGGATAGAGGGACCATTTGTAGGGATAATTGGAAGCAGCAGGATCCATGTATCTGATTAAAAATAATACAAAGTAAATAGCTTGTGATAAAATAAACTGCAGAAAGGAGATGAAAGAATGATTTGATAAAGATGTTCGAAACTATTCAGAGAGAGGTACTAGTAAATAAAAATAGACTAGAGCCATTTTGCCATATAAAAGGTGCTATTTAAATGCAAGTCACTGTGATGATCTACATTTTTGGTTCTAGCCTGCTTTAAATGTCACAGGCGAGCTGTGGGTGCCAAATGATTACCATGCTGAAGCTAGCTAGTTGTGAGAGGGTGAGAAATCTGCTAGATCTCGTGCTGAGACAGCCGGGAGTTTGGGCCTGGGAATTTGGCACGGGCTAGCAACAGATCCAACTGATTTCTTTTGTCAACCCTGTAGTTGCATTCCTGCTCCTTCTGTCACCACAAAAGTAAACATCAAACATTTCCAGTGCCACTATTTGAGCAGCTTTCAACACCCCCTTTAAGGACAGCTGGTAAGGTCACTTGACAGCTTGTAAAATGGGCTGAGTGTGCTCCATCCATCCGTATCTGAAAACTGTAGCGCAATCCAATCAGTTCCATTCCCCCACTCTATCCCATTGCTGTTCATGTTTATTTCCCTCAAGTGTCATCCAATTTCCTTTTGAAATCGCCAATCATTTCGGTTTCACCATCCTTGGAGGCAACAAGCTCCAGGTCCTTGCCATTGGTCATGTAAAAATGTTCTTAATCATATTCCCCCTGCACCTAGAGGTGTTCAAAATCATGAGGAACCTAGACAGGGTGAATAGAGAGTAACTGTTTCCATGGGCCATGATTTCCCGGTTGGCGAGCGGCGGGCGGGGCCCACTCGCTGACCCGTAAAATGACACGCAGTGGCATCGGGCGGAACTCCCGATGTCACTGTGCCCCATTTAAATTTTCAGGAAAGCAGGGGCTCATCAGAATCAGCTGTGCGCCCGCCGACCTGTCAATGGCCAATCTTAAGGTTGGCAGGCAGGCCGGGAGCCCTGGCAGGCATTAGAAAAAGCATGAAACCTCATCCAAGGGCAGGATGAGGTTTCATGTAGGTTTTAAAAAATGTAATTAAACGGAATTTAAAAGTGATGGACATGTCCCAACTCATGTGACAGTGTCACATGAGGGGACATGTCAGGATATTTTTTTTTTTCTATTTTTAACATTTTTTACTGTAGAGCCCATCTCCCTGAGGCAGCACTTAGCCTCAGGGAGATGAGTGTGTCCTTTCGTGCGCATGCGCGAAAGAGCTTACTCTCGGTTTAGGGATTCCCTCCCGCCCGCACAGGGAGCGCATAGCGCTTCGGTGTAGATGTCACGCTGGGTGGCCCTTAATTGGCCCGCCCACGTAAAATGGCGGCACGCCCCCAATTGGGGGCGCCAATTGGAGGCATGCATCCGTGCACCCACTCTTCAACATCCCCCCCAATGGGAGGAGAATTCTGCCCCATGGATGGAAGGGTTGAGAACCAGGGGACTCAGTTTTAAGATGAATGACAAAAGAACCAAAGGTGACATGAGGAACAACTCTTCTATATAGCAAGTGGTCAGGATATGGAATGCACTGCCTGAGGTGGTGGTGGAGACAGGTACAATTGTGGCTTTCAAAAGGGAATTCGATAAGAGCCTGAAGAGAAAAAAAATACAGGATTATGGAGAAAGGGTTGGGGAAAGGGACTAGCTAAATTGATCTTGCAAAGAGCTGTCGCCGAATGGCCTCCTTCTTTGCAAAACCATTCTGTGATTCTATGGGCAGGATTTTTCACAGAGTGAGCGATCATGCACCCGACGTGCTCAAGCATAAAATCACGCTCAATGACATCGGGAAAGCATCCTGACATCATCGCGCACTCATGGGGCTGAATTTTCCCCCGTCGGGGGGTGGAGGGGGAGTTGATGGGCAGGCGCATGAGGGCACGCTTCCAATCAACGCCCCCGATCATGGGTGTGGCGCCTTAATTGGCCCGCCCAGCATGACGTTCGCACGGAAGTGCTATGCACTCCCTGTGCGGGTGGGGGGATTCCTAAAATCGAGAGTACGCTCTTTCGCGCATGTGCACGAAAGAGCACACTCATTTCCCTGTGGCTAAGTGCAGCCTCAGGGAGATCGGCTCTAAATGTGAAAAAGATCAAAATAGAAAAATAAAATTTCCCAAACATGCCCCCTTATGTGACAATGTCACAATGTCACATGAGTTGGGACATGTTTGTAATTTCCAAAAAAAACTTTATTAAAATTTTTAAAACCCCACATGAAATCTCATCCCGCCGGTGGATGAGGTTTCATGTTTTTTCTACTTCCCGCCAGAGCTCCTGGCCTGCCCGCTAACCTTAAGGTTGGACGGGCAGGTCCATTAATTAGCTTAATGACTCTGTGAATGACCTCAATCGGCCACTGACAGGTCGGCGGGCCCACTGCTGATTTTGCTGCACCCCTGCCTTCCTGAAAATTTAAATGGGGCGGGGTGATGTCGGGAGTTCCACCCAACGTCACCGCGCGTTATTTTACGCGTCGGCGATCCAGCCCCGCCCCCTGCTCACCAACGGTAAAATCCAGCCCATGCAATATTTCGGCCGTCGGGTGCGCACAGGAGTCAGCAGTGCGCACGCTGACAATTAACAGGCCTATTAAGGCCATAAAAGAAATAATTAAATGCACTTTTCCGCTGCCCGTCCAACCTTACGGTTGGCAGGCAGGTGAATCGGCCAGGCGGCCTTTGGATTATTTATGAAACCTCATCCACAGGCGGCATGAGGTTTCCAACAGGAATTAAAAATAAAATGAAGACGTTTGAATCTCATTTATAACATGCCCCTGCTCAAGTGACAGAGTCACATGAGCGGGGTCATGTTTTTAAAATCTTAAAATTCTTTATGTTTTTAAAAATCTTCAGCACCCTGAGGCAGCTCTGTGCCTTCAGGGAGCTTTCAGCGCAAACATCCACGCTCGCCCTCCTCCCGCCCCCACCCCGGCAGCGCTCAGCATTGCAGTGCGTGATTCATGCTGGCTGGCCACTAATTGGCCAGCCAGTGCGAAACCGCGGTCAGGGCCCGATTGCGGGCAGCGGTCAGTTCCACGACCACTCCCAGGCCCACCCACCGCGCCCGCCCGACAAGGTAAATATCTTGCCCTTTGATTCTAAGATTCAAAGTGCTATGGTGATAACAGGGATTATGTGAAGGCAAGTTTTATCTTTTTCCTTACAGAGGGCTGTGGGAACAAGACTGGCACATAGGATTAAGATGACTTTTTATGGGAGTTAATCACTTACACAGACTCTTTGGGACAACTTTGTATTTTATGCCACTTCCTTTAAACAAATACATTTATTTGAACTTATGTAGTTCATTCTCCGATATATTTTAGTGCAGATATAGGCCTAGAATTTATGGCCCTGTCGCGGGGTGGGACCTGCCGTGGGCGAGGCGGCGCCCCAGCCAGAAGTCCATTGACCTGTGGAGGGACTGGAAGATTTCGGTGGCGGGCGGGTGTGGAAAATCCCGCTGACAGTCTACATCTTCAGGATGATAGTTTCTCATCAGAAGTTTTATACTTTCACATGGCTGTTTTGCCGAGGCATCTAAATCAACCAAAAACCAAAAAATTGTTTGCAAAATTTTCATATATGATTGCTCTTTTCTTCAAGTGGGTTTCAAGTGCATCCATCATAGGGATAAAGGATTTCACCTGAAATTCGTCCCTTGGAGAAAATAATTTATCAGCGTTAGGTGCATCACCATCATCGCCTTTATTTTTTTTAAAGTCCTTTTCTGTTTATTTACACATTTGTAGTCTCCATCAGGGAGGTTCTGTTTTGCTTTGAGTTCAATTTTGTCAAAAGTCTCATGGCTTTCTTTCAAGAATTGAAAGAGTGCTGTGTAAAGTTTTACACATGTACTAATGGCTATCTGCGCATCCTGCAGAGCATTGCTGGTTTTGTGGAACTGATCTAACACACAATTCCAAAGTTCTAACATGAATGCAAACTAATTCCTCCCTTTTTTCCTGAGAAGAATGCCGGCTTCTCTCTTTGTATCAAGTTTTTCACAGTCATCAATGTGAAGATGATTAAGGGCATCAATAATTGAACCATGACTATCAACTACAGCTGAAGTAGACTTTGCATATGCTTCCCACCTAATGTCAGAGGGAAGTTTTGGTACGGTGGATACAGGACGCAAAAATGATTTGAGCATGCCCAGTGTGTGTATGCATATTCAATAATGTAGATATTTACCTTTGTCAAAGACAGAAGGAATCCCTGTGCAACCCCGACAGAGGCACAGCTGATGCTGCCATGCAGCTGGAACCAGCAGGTCGCTGGGTATTATACAAGTGGTACACAAGTTAAAACTTCAACATGAGACGCGAAGGATGTAAATGCATTGGAAGCAGTTCTGAGAAGGTTTAGCAGACTAATACCTAGAAAGGGTGGGTTATCTTATGAGGAAAGGTTGGACAGGCTAGGCTTGTATCTGCTGGAGTTTAGAAGAGTAAGAGGCGACTTGATTAAAAAATATAAGATTCTGACGGGTCTTGACAGGGTAGATGTGAAGAGGATGTTTTCTCTTGTGTGAGAATTTAGAACTAGGGGTCACTGTTTAAAAATAAGGGGTTACCCATTTAAAATGGAGATTAGGTGAAATTTTTTCACTCAGGAGGATGTGAGTCTTTGGAACTCTCTTCCTGAAAAGGTGGTGGAAGCAGAGTCTTTGAATATTTTTAAGGTAGATGCGGATAGATTCTTGGTAAGCAAGGGGGTGATAGGTTATTGGGGGTAGGTGGGATGCAGATTTTAGGTGACTATCAGATCAGCCATGATCTTATTAAATAGCAGAGCAAGCTCAAGAGGCTGAATGGCCAACTCCTTCTCCTTGTTTGTACATTTGTATGATCGTATATATGAATATTTAAGACAGAGACAATAATTGTGTGGATGGCAGCAGGAGTAATCTTCAAATTTGGAGGCCCCTCATTTTGAGGCCCTAAGCTGTAGCTTAATTAGCTTAAGCCTAAATCTGGCACTGGATATAAAGAAAAAGCTCAATTTTCTTTCATGAGACTACCTCACATGCTTTAATAAAAGCAAGATATTGCAGATGCTGGAGATCCAGAAAAAAATCCAACAAGTGCTCGAAAAATCTCTCTTCAGTTCCGAAAAAGAGCCATATTGGACTCAAAATGTTAATTCTTTTTCTCTCTCCATAGATGGGCCCTGACAATATTCCGGCAATAGTACTGAAGATTTGTGCTCCAGAACTTGCTGTACCCTGAACCAAGCTGTTCCAGTACAGCTACAACACTGGCATCTACCAGCAATGTGGAAAATGGCCCAGGTATGTCCTATACACAAAAAGGACAATTGCAACCCAGCCAATTACTGCCCCTCCAGTCTATTCTTGTTCATCAGTAAAGTGATGGAAGGGATCATCAACAGTGCTATTTAGCGGCACTTGCTTAGCAATAACCTGCTCACTGACCCTCAGTATGGGTTCTGCCAGGGCCATTCAGCTCCTGACCTCATTAGTTCAAAAATGGATATAAGAGCTGAACTCCCGAGGTGAAGTGAGAGTAACTGCCCATGATATCAAGGCAGCATTTGGCATTGAGTGTGGCATCAATGAGCCTGCGCAAAACTGGATTCAATGGGAATCAGGGGGAAAAATCTCTGCTAGTTGGAATCATACCTAGCACAAAGGAAGATGGCTGTGGTTGTTGGAGGTTAATCATCTCAGTCAGAGGACAGCACTTTAGGAGTATCTCAGGATTGTGCCCTAGACCCAACCATCTTCAGCTGCTTCATCAAGGATCTTCCCTCCATCATAAGGTCAGAAGTGGGGATGTTTGCAGATGATTACACAATGTTCAGCACCATTCACGACTCCTCAGATACTAAAGGAGTCTGTGCCTGTTGGAACAAGACCTGTACGATATTCAGGCTTGGGCTGATAAGTAGCAAGTAACATTCGCTCCACAAAAGTGCCAGGCAATGACCATCTCCAGCAAGAGAGAATCCTATCATCTCCCCTTCGTATTCAATGGCTTTACCATGGCTGAATCCCCCACTAACAACATCCTGGAGGTTACCATTGATCAGAAAGTGAACTGGACCAGCCATTTAATACTGTGGCTGCAAGAGCAGCTCAGAGACTGGGAATTCTGTGGAGAGTAACTCACCTCCTGATTCCCCAAAGCCTGTCCACCATCTACCAGGCACAAGTCAGGAGTGTGATGGAATACTCTCCACTTGCCTGGATGAATGCAGCTCCAACACTCAAGAACTTAACCCAGGACACAGCAACCCTCTTGATTGGCACCCCATCCACCACCTTCAAAATCCACTCCCTCCACCACCAAAGCACAGTAGCAGCTGTGTGTGTACCATTTACAAGATGCACTGCAGCAACTCACAAAGGCTCCTTCAACAGCACCTTCCAAACCTGTGACCTCTGTCAGCACGAAGGGCAAGGGCAGCAGATGGATGGGAACACCACCACCTGCAAGTTCCCCTTCGAGTCACACACCATCCTGACTTGGAAATATATCACTGTTCCTTCACTGTCACTGGGTCAAAATCCTGGAACTCCCTCCCAAACAGCACTGTGGATGTACCTACACCAGATGGACTGCAACGGTTCAAGAAGGCAGCTCATCACCACCTTCTCAAGGACAATTAGGAATGGGCAATAAATGCTGGCCCAGCCAGCAAAGCCCACGTCCCATGAAAGAAATAAAAAAAATATGCTGCCAGACTTGCTGTATATTTCCAAGACTTTCTGTTTTTACCTCTCATTCTTTCCTTTATATTTCAAGTAATGTAACAGATGTATGGGAGATTTTTTTCTATTTATTACTGTGCTTTATCCCTGTAAGGGTTGGCTTCTATTGCAAGAGAAAGAATAATCAGCTTCTCCCTTTCTCTACACTTAGGGCCAGTGGAACAACTCCACTGGTCTAAACCCTAGAGCTGTTTGCATCTGTAATTAATTCACTAATAGCACTTCACTTCCAACAAGGTAGAGGTAAGGGAAATTATTCTACTGTCCACAGAATACAATTTTTTGAAAGTAACCCAACAAATCTGGAGATACACTGTCCTAAACTTGACATGTATTTTAAATACATTGTCAAAAACACTAAACCTGCAAACAAGAACATTCTGAACAAGATGTGATAAACTAAATACACACAAACTAAGATGGCAGAGTAACTTGATCTTACATTATGCAATAATCCAAAAATTGGTACCAAACACAAATTGGTTCAAAATCCTTATTGTTCTTTTCAATACCTTCAGACTGTATTGCTGATGAATGTGTCCGGGGAAATTCTGCAGAGCCCCTCTGTGCCACCTCACTGTCAATGCAAAGCATCCATGATGCTCCAGTCTTTGGTTCTATCAGTTGCCTCAAACCTGTGGAGCCTAGTCTACATCAACAAAGATGTAATCCTAAGGAGTGTACCAGGAGCTGAAACATCCTTACTGAATTTTCAGCAGCCTTTCTGCTTCTAGTTGCAAACAATCAGAATGCAACAGAATTAGTTCCACCAGCTTCGGAGAGGCCTCTTTCCCAAAGCATAAATCAGAAGTGTGCTCACTGATACTTGTGCTGAGCTTGGTGCTTCCAAGGGGCTGCTGCCAACTTGGGAGTCCACCAGAAAATCTATCTCATTGCTTTTCGTACACTGCAGGTTGGCAAGCCGTAACAAATGGCACAGGTCTGCTGAATCACAGAGTGATGCACTTGTGTGAATGCAATCTTTTGTTTTATTGTTATGGTATAGAAACGATCTTACTCGACCATTGAGGGATTGTCACAAAAGATGAGTTGGCATACTTTCATGATTTTACATTACTCACTAGCCTCATTGGTAGACTGGGACACAACACTCACTCTCTCAACAATTTCTTACCAGGCATTCTATATCTGATATTAGCATTATAACCTGCTTTCTCTTCTCTAGGTCCATATTAATATGTTAACATGAAGGTTAGTAAATGAACCAAGCTTTTCTTACCCTGCCCTGCACCTGAGAAGGAATATCCTCAGAATTCTGCTTTCTGCACCTGAATTAGTATCATCAGATGATACAATTACTGATTAAATGCAAAATTGGTATTACCAGAGATCAGTCAGAATTTGCCAGACATCTGCCTTTAACAGTAGTTGTGCGAGACCCTCTACGAGCTGTGCTCACACTCTGTGGTTTCAATGTGGTCGCAATGGAGCTGTAATACTTATTAAAGTGAAAGATTGCTTGCAGCATAAAACTCATGGGATTGTATGTGGCGGAATGTTGGCATGAATAGATTCAAAAAGTAGGGACATTAGAGCTCTGAAAATCAAAGGTGGAAAATATACCCTCAAGGTGAATATATCAAAGGGTGGAATTTAATTTATTCAAAACTAAGCAATTAGCAGAACTTCCGAAAAAATAATTTTGATACGATTGTTCTGGCTGTAGATTAAATCAGTTTGGCTCACTTAGGGTCAAACTGAATGGAATGAGGAAGGCAAGGCTGTTTCATTTTTCAGCAATAGTAAGAGTATGTGCCAGAGTATACAAAAGACCTGCTTGCTTATTACTAAGCACAATTCCAATCATTATTGTTTTTCTGTTATTTGTTTCCAATGTTTCCAGCATTGTTTTAGTGCATAGCAATTTGCATAATACCAAATTTAAGTGCATAAAAAATATTACAAAATGGTTCAAACATGGACATAAGAGCTGCACTCCAGAGGTGATAGTGACTACCCTTGACATCAAGGCTACATTTGACCAAGTGTGGCATCAAGGAGCCCTAGCAAAACTGGAGTCAATGGGAATCAGGGGGAAAACTCCACACTGGTTAGAGTCATACTGAGCACAAAGCAAAATGGTTGTGGTTGTTGGAGGTCAATCATCTCAGTTTCAGGAAGCTACTGCAAGAGTTCCTCAAGGTAGTGCCCTTGGCCTAATCATCTTCAGCTGCTTTATCAATGACCTTCCTTCCATCATAAGGTCAGAAGTGGAGATGTCCGCTGTTGATTTCAAAATGTTCAGCACCATTCGCGACTCCTCAGATACTGAAGCAGTCCATGTCCAAATGAAGCAAGACCTGGACAATATCCAGGCTTGGGCTGACAAGTGGCAAGTAACATTTGTGCCACACAAGTACCAGACAATGACAGTCTCCAACAAGAGAAAATCCAACCCTTGACATTCAACAGCATTACCATCGCTGGATCCCCCACTATCAACATCCTAGGGATTGCCATTGACCAGAAAACGAACTGGACTAGCCATATAAATACTTTAGCTACAGGAGCAGATCAAGGGCTAGGAATCCTGTGGTGAGTAACTCACCTCCTGACTCCCAAAAGCCTGTCCACCATCTACAAGTCAGGAGTGTGATGGAATTCTCCCCTCTTGCCTGAATGAGTGCAGGTCTAACAACACTCAAGAAGCTTGACACCGTCCAGGACAAAGCAGCCCATTTGATTAGCACCCCATCCACAAACATTCACTCCCTCCACTCTAGAGTGTAATTCTGATATTAAGTTACCTGAATCACATTAGACAAGGGACATAATGCACTTGAAGTGTCGTAACAGACAAGGCTATGGTCCTTGTGTTGTTAAGTTAAATTAGGCTTGATGGCTGCTTGTTGGCTGGCATGGACACAATGGGTCAAAAGGCCTCTGCCTGTTCTGTAAATTTATATGATTTCTATGAACTGTAAGCCTTATGTTGCAAACTTAGAAAGAAGTTCCATTGGACAGCTAGGAAAGTTGCTGGGCCTCATTTTTCATGTTCACTGGGTCAGCAGTACAGGCTGCCTTTTGTTAATTACAGCATTCATAAGTTAGGATTTTGTGGGTTAATTAATTCATTATCAATGAATTGGTTAATTGCTAATTTAGTTAATTGTTGATGCATTAGTTTGTTAATTATTAGGAATGTGCAAGTTCCATCTTCCCTAGCTGGAGAGTGAAATAGGACCGACAATATAACTGATCTGCCAGCCCAATGTCACACGAAATAGCTACCAGTCTCACATCCGTCCTATGGTATAATGGTATCTTAATTGGTTTTAACCCTTGGACAAGTTACTGCTGTTGCACTCTTAACAAAATAGTGAATGTAACGCTGCTGTATTAAAAGGATGCACCCTACTACTTAGAAGATGAAGAATGTCAATTCATTATAAAAGCAAAGCCCAGCTACATAACATTAATCAGAATGTGTAAGTAAATCACAGTGTGTGGAGGAAAAGAGGTACAGCAGATGTCCATAAATCAAATCTAAAAAGATAAACAGCATTCGTAATGAATACATGCAAATTTTGTTGACAAGAACATTGCAAATAATTTTGCGAGTAAATTACAGTAACAGGATGCAATAAATTAAACTGTGAATGAAATAGCAGAATCTGCAAAGAATTTTAGAAGAATTAGCGGATGGCAGGGATATTTAGGAACCAGATGGAATGTCATTAATCATTTAGAGTCAGCCAGGGTGTGAGATCCTCCAGTGGAGGTGAGATGAGAGTTAGTAATCAAAATCACAGCACCAAAATATGATTAAACCTGTATTTTGTCCCATTTGCAACTACTTCAATAGAATTCTCAAGTAGTTGTCGCATAACCTTTCTAAACTAACACCTCTAAAGATGTTTCAATCAATTGGGGCCCAATTTTTTAACTTGTGTTGCCTCACAGTTCACCAATTGCCATTTTTTTAAAAATGTATTCTTTCAAGGGATGTAGGCATTGCTAGCAAGGCCAGCATTTGTTGCCCATTCCCTAATTACCCATGAACTGAATGGCTTGCTTGGCCATTTCAGAGGGCAGCTAAGAGGCAACTACATTATTGTGGATCTGGAGTCACATGTCGGCCAGACCAGATAAGGATAGCAGATTTCCTTCCCTAAAGGAAGGGCCTTGGTGAACCAGATGGTTTTCACAACAGTTGATAATAATTTCATGGTCACCATTACTGAGACCAGCTTTGTGTTCCAGATTTATTAATTGAATTCAAATTCGACCAGCTGCCATGGTGGGATTTGAGCCCACGTCGCCAGACCATGAGCTTGGGCCTCTGGATTTCTAGTCCTGTGACATTACTACTATGCCACCATCTCCCCCGAATGTTATTTGGAATCTGAACAGGCCTCCGCATTAACTTTAATGATACTGCCTGGCTCAAAGAAACATCAATTTCCAATTATATTTTTACTTAGTCTTGATAATGTGGCTATCACTGGCAAGGTTGGCATTTTATGCCCATTTCTGTTGCCCTGAAGGTGGTGGTGGGCATTCTTCTTGAAGAGTCATTGTAGTGGTTTAATGCCACAGCATGCCTCGCTAGGCTACTTCAGAGAGCAATTAAGAGTCAACCACTTTGATGTTGGACCTGGAACTACATATCGGCCAGAATAGGTAAGGACAGCCAGTTTCCTTCCGTAATATACATCAGAGAACCTGTTGTATTTTTTTTGACAATCTAACAGCCTAATGGTCACTTATTGATGCCAACCTGAGTTCAAATTTTCAAACTGTAATGGTGGGATTCCCATTCTCTTGATTATTAGTTGATCTGGATTTTGCAGTTGTAATGATTATGATAAATAAAAGCACATTTTAAAAAATATTATCTTTTTAAAGTTTGCTAATGATATTTAAGCTTCTACTTTAATTCCACGTGTATGCCCCAATCATTTATTTTATTCTTCATAAAATCTTTATTAAGAGTGAAAAATTCAATGGTTTTTACTTCCTGGTTTGCTGTCTGTGTGAATGCTTTAAGATAATTGGCAGCTTACTCTACTTGATTACATCACTATTGCTGGACCCTTGAAGATCCCCTTGACTTGTCGCCAGATTCGAAGTGGTAAAGAGGAAATCCATGGCACACCAATCACAGTGAATAGCTTTCTTTGAGGTCAGTTTGCTGCAAAATTGAGGTCCTAATTACGACACCACTATGGCTTGTTGCAATTCACACTGTAATTTTGAGGACATTAGTATAGTTATAAAGCTACCAAAACATTAAAAAATATTTTATTATTGCAACATTAACTTCAAATATATGAAACACAATGGCCCTGACCTCCTGGTCTCTGGTTCCCCGGAGACCAGACACATGACCCAAGATGTGCTTCGGGACTCCACAGAAGTCCCGATCCACTGACTCTATGGGAATTGCCCAGGAAATTTGAATTTCTGATGGACATCCAAGCATTATCATTCTACCAACTTTGTTTCCAGGGAAATGAAACACTAAGCAGTTTCCAGTAAAACAAAACATTCCTTTGCCTGTTTCGAGCTGATATATCCTAAGCATATTTTTAATTTCTAACAGAAAGACAATAACTGCCTATATAGTAATTTGGCAAATGAGCATATGTACAGTTTGGCTGTGTGCAAAAACATTTAGCAATCATTTTGCATGTGTGCACAGTAAGATTCCCCCTTCAGTCCCATTTGAGTAGATTTATTTTCAACATTGCTAATGTGATTGCGCAGCCAGAGGAACGGCAGCTTTAGAATTTAGTGCCATGCACTTCTACTCATTCCTTTGTTAATCAAGACACTCTGCATTACTCTTGTTGAATCACTGATAACTGGTTTTTATGTGTATTTAAAACAGCATTCCCTTCTTTGCATGTATTTGTTTCATTTATTTGCATCTGGCTTTGTTTTGCTAGCAACAGCGCAGCAGTTGAAGCATTCAGGAAGCAATTTGCTTCTGCGCAGGACAGCACTGAGATTGCACCACTAGCATTACATTTGGTAAAGAAGGACCGTGAGAAAGAGACTCATAGAAGGCATACACATGGGCCCTGTTATTTCCTCATGCTGCATCAGGCTGAGCTACGACAACATCAACAAAATGTACTTGTATAATGCCTTTACCATAATAAAACATCCCAAGGCTCTTCACAGAAGCATTAAAAAATAGTGTGACATTGAGCCTTATGTAGAGATATTAGGTTAGTTTTTTCTTATTTATTCGTTCATGGGACGTGGGCATCACTGGCTGGGCCAGCATTTATTGCCCATCCCTAATTGCCCTTGAGAAGGTGGTGGTGAGCTGCCTTCTTGAACTGCTGCAGTCCTTGTGGTGTAGGTACACCCACAGTGCTGTTAGGGAAGGAGTTCCATGATTTTGATAAAGTGACAGTGAAGGAACGGAGATATATTTCCAATTCAGGATGGTGAGTGGCTTGGAGGGGAATTTGCAGTTGGTGTGCTCCCATGCATCTGCTGCCCTTGTCCTTCTATGTAGTAGAAATCACAGGTTTGGAAGGTGCTATCGAAGGATCCTTGGTGAATTGCTGCAGTGCATCTTGTAGATGGTACACACTGCTGCTACTGTGTGTTGGTGGTGGAGGGAGTGAATGTTTGTGGATGTGGTGCCAATCAAATGGGCTGCTTTGTCCTGGATGCTGTTGAGCTTCTTGAGTTTTGCTGGAGCTGCACTCATCCAGGCAAGTGGAGAGAATTCCATCACCCTCCTGACTTGTGCCTTGTATATGATGGACAGGCTTTGGGGAATCAGGAAGTGAGTTACTCACTGCAGAATTCCCATTCTCTGGCCTGCTCTTAATAATGTGGCTACAGCAGTTCAGCTTCTGGTCAATGGTAAACCCCAAGATATTGATAGTAGGGGATTCAGCGATTGCATTGAATGTCAAGGGGTGATGGTTAGATCCTCTCTTGTTGGAGGTGGTCATTGCCTGACACTTGTGTGGTGTGAATATTATTTGCCACTTGTCAGCCCAAACCAGAATGTTGTCCAGGTCTTGTTACTTTTGGGCATGGACTGCCTCAGTATATGAGGAGTTGCAAATGCTGCTGACCATTGTGCAATCATCAGTGAACATCCCCACTTCTGATCTTATGATGGAAGAAAGGTGATTAATGAAGCAGCTGGAAGTGGTTGGGCCTAGGACAGGTTACCAAAGGTATGGTCAAAGAGATAGGTTTTAAGGAGTGTCTTAATAGAGGAAATCAAAATAGAGAGGTGTAGCGAGGGATTCCAGAGTTTGGGGCCCAGGCAACTGAAAGCACGATCACCAAGAAGTGATTAAATTCAGGAATATATGAGATACTAGAATTAGAAGAGCACAAATATTTCAAAGGGTTTTGTGATTGAAGAAGATTACAGAAATAGGGAGGAGCAAGGCCATGGAGGGATTTGAAAACAATGATGAGAATTTTAAAATTAATGTATTGCTTGACCAGGTGTCAATGTAGGTCAGCGAGCATAGGGATGATAGGGGAACGGGACTAGGCTAGGTTCAAGTTAACCCGGGGCAGCAGAGTTTTGGATGACCTCAAGTTTGCAGCACAGTTTACAAGCAGAGTTTCAAGTAGGGCAAAGGTAAGCAGGAAATTATAGATTGAACTGTCATCTGCTGCCAAAATTCTACAGAAAACAATCCAAGATCCATATGGCACTATGGCAGTGAGTACCACTATAATACTAAATTATATATCAGGGTCATTCCAGACAGGTGCAGGGGGATATGTAGGGCCCAATTTTCCTGACTTTTGCTGAAGGAAATTCTAATTGGCCCATGTGCACAAAAGAGTCAAGATCCATTCTACTGGTTCTCTGAACTTATGGTGAACTGAGACTTTCCATGAATGAAATGGGGATGGGGAGGGTGGTGGGGGAGGGAAAGCAGGGGGCACTTGTTCCTCAAAACCATAATAATGTGAGGCAGCATTCCAACCTTTCTGCTGCATTTTTCTGGAATAATGCTCAGATTGGGTGGCTTGTGAAATATGCTTCTATGGCTTCCCCTGGACGAGCAGTGTGAGGCCTCTAAACGTAGGTTGAAGACAGATGGTTAGGCATCAGTTCTTATTTTTTTGTATTTCCCAGGATGTTTTATGCCAGTCAGAGCTTTTGACTTCTGATTTCCAAGAGCAGCCAGAGGGCCCCTATTTCAGAACCTCAATAACCAGCAGCAGACTAAAAGGCTCTGCTCATAGTTCCTCCCCTTTCTGCTAACCCTAGGCCCTTGTCATGAAACTATAACATTTTTCATAATATTATTGTAGGCTTATGGTGTGAGTGTGAATGGCTCTGTCTGTGTGACTGATTTAATTGAATTAGAGTCAGATAGATTGCAAGGTTGAAATTACCAAAATAAGTTAGATGTAAAAAAGGCATTTGAAATGCTAATGAGTAAACATGGATGAGGGCAGCATTTAGGTTATGAAGGAAATTTGCATTTTAAGATAAGTGGAAAGGCGTTTGGGTTTCAAAGGGATGGGAGGATGTTTACAACTAACAAGATAAATAGTGCAAGGTTTTTCTGTTTATTTTTCCCAGAAGGAAAGAGTCCACATTGACATGAAAGATTTTTATATTATGGAAAAAGTAAATTTCCAAAGAACTGTAGGCCAATTGAATTTACAGATTCTAGAGAGAGAAAACATATATAAAGAGGGATGTAAGTACGTAGTGGGTGTGGCTGTGTGAAGCAGTCCTTAGGGAAAAGCCTCCCGCCACTTTAGCAGAAGTCTGCTGTGTTCAGTGACTAATGTTGTGTTATAAGCCTTTGGAATTTACGGTTTAGTGATTGGTGCACTAGCCTTGTGGGTTGATTTTATAATTTCAAATCTATTTTGGACTGTTGCCTTAAAGGGGGTGTATAGTTAGGAGCCTATTTAATTAAGAATTTAGGGGACTGTTAAGACTAAATAACCAAGTAGCTGTAATCTTGTGTGTGCTTATTGTTTTATTTTTTTCCTTTTGTTAATAAATGTTTTAACTTAATTTTAAAATCTCTAAAGGTATTAGTGGAATCCATTCTTCTGAATTAAGTGCATAAGCCTTCTCATAATAAATACAAATTGCAAAACTGTTGGGATAGCATAGCTAGATTCCCCTTGTGGACTTGGTCCGCCTGGTGCGCATCACCTGCCATATCATAACACCCTGCACCAGGGAGACTCCTCGATCAGATTAATGTTTCAGGCCAGTCCTTTTACCATGTAAGACCACTACAGCAAGGAGGATTAAGAGTTGCTCCAAGCAATCCAAAACATGAGCTGGAGTACAAGGATGAGGAACTTCAGAATAATCAATAAAAAAGGCAAGTGATGTCTTCTAATACCTTAAGCAGATGAATTTTAAAGATAAGGACTGATTCAAAAGTATTTAATTGCCTATAGTTTTTCCTCTATTGTCACTCTGAATGATGTCTTATATAAAAACTGTTTTCTCATGAGTGGCATGAGAAACCCACTTTATTCTGCTTAGTGATTTCCTAATAGAAGAAAAAGGTGTGCTGGCTGGCTCAATCTTTTCCCTGTGCATCAACTGAGATTTCAATATCACGTAACATCTACATGCTGTGGCCCAGCTATGTTAATAAATTGCTTCAACTATGTGGTACTTCTTGCTTTCTAGCACATACCATTACTTGTGCAGAATTCTTTGAAAGCTGGGCTTGTAATGAAATCAAATGCCTGGTCCTTGATTACTACATGACTCTCTCACTGTGGCATTTAATAGAACAGTCAAGATCTATGAGATCCTCATTTTCCTCAAGATTGTTATACAAGTGAGCCAGCAAAGAGTGTTTGGAATATTTCTATAACTTGTAACCTCAATTAATTGGATTGCACTGACCTTATCATTCAAATACTACCTCCTGTGTTTTGCAACTCAAGTGTGTCCTGCATAAAAAGTTATTTAATAGGACAATTTAATATATTATGAACATCACTATAATCATGAACTTGGCAGCATTGTCCAGCTGTTCTGTTACCCATTTGCTCTCTGATCATCTTCTTAAACACTTCCAGCATAGTCTTGCCACTGAAGGGGCAGAGGGATGCCCCAGGAACTCCTTGACTCACAAGGTATAGCAAAGAACAACAAAGATGAACCACGGAAATCAATTGTTGATATGATAATGATTAATCATCTAGGAAAGACATAATGCTGGAGTGAGTATCTGTTGGGCTAATTCATGGAAACCTGTGTGATAGTCACAACAGAATGTAAGGGTTAGTGCTCCCTAGTTCCACAATCAATCTGCAGTCACAGCAATTGAATATGATTGTGTTCTGCAAGAAGAAGGACAGTATTCTTATATTGAAGGTATGCAAGAACATCCAATATGTTCGGGAGGGTATAATCTATGTGGCATAATACATAGAGAATTAATGTCACGTTGTTCAGTTTGCTAACAAGCACTATACACAAAGATGTCCATGAATTTGTCAAACATTTACGTTACCATGGTATCTTTCCTTGACTATCCACCACCTTCATGTCAAAATGATTTCCTCAGTCATCCCATGGCAACACTGAATTCATTAACTTCTTCATGACATTTTCAGGGTGACACTTTTGCCAGGACTGATTTATTTTCCTCCCTATTTGTGGTAGGTGTGGATTACCACAAGTGTGACACTTTTTTTTTCTCTCCAGACACCTTCCCAGGTCAGTTGGGCTTGTGACACTAAGTTCACTCTAATCTTGTTGCTTGCCCAGCCTGATGAACAAAGCACTTCTGGGGGAGCCTCTCTATCTCATAAATGATGTCCTGATGCAGTCTCATCCAGTCCATGAGAACATTCAGCACCTGGTTATCAGCACAACCTTTGTTCCTTTCTATGCTTCATTACCACTACCAAATTGTTCTTCTAACAGCTGCTTTCCATTCTTGTAAGCTATTTCAAAGGTTTAAATAGTTATTTTCACTTTAAGCAGGAGCTGAATAGTTCATTGTGATTTCATTGGCTCTTTCATTGTGCAATCATTAGATTATAATTGATATCACTTTAATCAAACAAAGATATTAAGGCTTCAGGAGTAACTTTTATATCACACACAATGTATTAGTAATGCTGATTTTAAATCTTTCCTAATAAAGAATTTAAAGAAATTATTTCTACACTCTAAATGAGATCAAATTCAAATATTTTTAAATTAATCCAGAGAAAACCAATTTGAATTAAGACAGATTTATGCTTTGGCTTCACTGCTCATCATTAGCTATTAGATTTTGATTCATCTAAATTAGTATTTACTCTGAACCACTTACTTGCTAATTACTATGATAGGTTGAATATTATGTGGATGTCATTTGTTGCATTTCTGCTACTGTGATGTAGAGAATTGAATGCATGTGAATTGATGTGATGCTGATTAGAATTGTCATCCTTTTTTTGGCATATGGAAAGAGCCATTCTTAATATGTTTGAAAATATGAAGGTTAAATGTAAAATCACACTGGGCAATACATGCACTGACTGAGTCATTGGCAAAACATTTTAAAAGTCTTTTCAGGTGAAACTGAATTTTTAAGGTTTGCACCTGATTTTCAAACTACCCCTTTTGAAGAAAGAATTCCCAACTTCTTTTAAATGTTTCAGCACAAATGCTACCTTTTATTTTGTCTTCTTGCCTGCTCCTTGTATTTGGACAGTGGTTAAAATGTGGAACTCTCTACCATAAGGAGTGATTGAGATGAACAGCATACATACATTTAACGGGAAGCTCGATGAACAAATGAGGGAGAAACAAATAGAAAGTTATGATGATAGAGTTAAATAAAGGGGAGTGGGAGGAGGCTTGCGCAATGCATAAGCATTGGAATGGACATAATGGCCTGTTTCTGTGCTCTAAATTCTATGGAATAATACCTTGCACTGCATGCCTTCTTCACCTAGTTTCAGAAATGCTTATGTGACCACTTGATCAGTTGTTTGAAGTAGATAAGGCATTTAACTAGTCCACTGCAAAACAAGAAATAGAGGTATATTAACTAATTTATACCCCATTGTGAATTCCTCACCATCAGCATCTGGGTTACATTTGGTCCCCTCATCCAAATCATTGACATATATATTGTGAATGGGGCCCAAGCACTGATCCTTGCGGTACCCCACTAGTCACAGCCTGCCATTCTGAAAAAGACCCATTTATTCCTACTCTCGATTTCCTGTCTGCTAACCAATTCTCAATCCATGCCAATATATTACCTCCAATCCCATGTGCTTTAATCTTGCACACTAACTTCTTACGTGGGACTTTACCAAAAACCGTCTGAAAATCCAAACAATAAAAATATAAAATCAGCATCTGGGGCACTTAGCAACGATGACATCTGGGGGAGATGGTTAGATTTTTTCTTGTTAGAGATGGTCATTGCATGGCACTTGTGTGGTGCCACTCATCAGCTCAATCCTGAATGTTGTCCAGGCCTTGCTGCATGCAGGTACAAACTGTTTCATTGTCTAAAGAGTTGCAAATGTTATTGAACACTACAATCATCAGTGAACATCCACACTTCTGACATTATGATGCAGGAAAGGTCATTGAAGCACATGAAGATCGTTGAACTGAGGAACTCCTGAAGTGATGTCCTTGGACTGGGTTGATTGGCTTCCAATAACCACAACGTCTTCCTTCGTGCTAGGAGTCCAACCAGTGGGGAGATTTCCAGTTGACTTCAATTTTGCTAGGGCTCCTTAACACCCAGTCAGATGCTGCCTTGCTTTTAAAGGTAGTCACTCTCACTTCACCTCTGGGATTCAGATTTTTTTCTCATTTGTACCAAAGGTGTAATGGGGCCTGGAGCTGAGTGGTAGGTTATTGCTGAGTAAGTACCCCTTGATAGCACTGATAATGAAATCTTCCATTACTTTGCCAGTGATTGAGAGTAGGTTGATGGGGCAGTAATTAGTTGGATTGGATTTGTCCTGCTGTTTGTGGACACCGTAACTGGGCTACTTTCCACATTGTTGGGTAGTTGCCAGTGTTGTAACTGGTACTAGAGCTAATAATTCCTGATGATTGAAATATAAAATGTGAGAAATGGCTAAATAGGTTCAGCTATTTTAGAATTAAAAATAGTTCTTAGAAGGGAACTTAAGAGACAGGATAGTTTAAATATTGACCTTAAATAAAACCAAAACAATATTTTCAGATGTGATAAGGTAAGGGGAGTAGACAGGCTCAGAACTGTGCGCACCAAGTTTAGGACAGATGTCAGATAATGCTTTTTTACAACAATTGCCTGAGGCTAGGACACTGGACTCATTTTAAGAAACAGCTCAATACCATAAAGAGAAGACAGTATGATTGGTATTCTCAAAAGATGAAATCAAAAGAGCATAAGGGTCTTTTTCATCCAAGCCTATCTTGTGGCCTGCCGTCTGTTCAAAAAGTAAATGAGTACTAGCATCCTTCACTGAAGTCCCAGTTGAAATTATTAACATAATAACAAGCACAAGTATATAACAACAAATATTTATTATCTAAACCAATTTAAAAGCTAAATATAGTGTTAGGTTTCCAGGTTGTTCTACCAAAATATGCTTTATTATTTATTTTCTTTGAAGATAATGTTTAACATTTTGAGTTCCGTGACAATATGGCAACTGCTTTCTTTCTCCTATATCCTAAGGTGTTTCTGCAGAATTCTGGGTATTTTTGCCCTGAGGTTACCTGAATTCAGGGAGAATTTAAAGCCTGATAGACAAAGAGGAAGATGGAAAGACACTGTCTGAGAATTGTTGAAGGATGAATGCATAGGTGTAATGACTGCCGCACTTAAATCTCTAAATGATAAAACAATTTTTCCCACCCAAAGACAACAAGTTGGTACTACTGTGTGGGAGTATGCAGTGTTCACTTTTAGATTGTAGGAAGGCATTTCTTTGAAACTTTTGATGTAAAGCTTTTTAGGAAACAAATTCAGAAGAAAGCTTGGCCCATTCAACTTCCACCTTTAAAACACTTCCTCTAGTCTAAAGTTTCTTGTGTGTTTGAAGTCTTCCTGCAATCTGCCATCTCATTTGTGCACGTCAAAATGAGAATCAGGGAAATAGCATCTCCAGGATTTCCGGATTTATTGCGATTGCACTTGGGTACAGCAGATCTGTCAATCCAAGAAGTCAGAGGTTCGTGGCATATGAGAGTCTGGAGATTTTTGAATACAGGTTTCTGCAGCTGGGAAACACTTTAAAAAGCATTTTTTTGGCTATTCAAATTACACATACCTGGATTCTTCTAACTGCTTCTCATAGAGTCAAACCAGACTT
Source organism: Cetorhinus maximus (assembly GCF_964194155.1). Classification (NCBI taxonomy): domain Eukaryota; kingdom Metazoa; phylum Chordata; class Chondrichthyes; order Lamniformes; family Cetorhinidae; genus Cetorhinus; species Cetorhinus maximus. Next base: position 195,471,816 of record NC_135879.1, read on the forward strand.
TTGGACACTGCACCCCCTTGTGCTTCTCACAAGCTATTATAACAGTCCCCTACAATATAGAGGGGAAGCATCACCGCAGAAATTAAGCAACAGAGGCTCAAACTACAGCCACTGAAGAGACATCACAGCAGCACTTGCATCACTGAAATTTTCGCTTCTGTGAAACAAAGTCTACTTTGAACATCACAGTCTCACCTCCTCAGACCCTGTTTTCAAATAATGGGACATTTCTGAAATTACTACCCATTCTAGTACATGCCAACACATCCCCCACCCCGCCACCCGCCCCCAATTTGTCCCTACATGACTGTAAAAATCACCACCTGAGTAAGTCAGCACCACACAGGTGCATCCATTCCTGTTGGACTGTAGCCTCCATCAATAACACAGTGTTCATCCTATTTTTTTTTCCACAGTGTGCATGCTCAGTTCACTCCTTTTTTTAAACCACATTTTTCCTGTGGGTGCCTTCATCAGCATTTCTAAGCTGTTTCTTGTGCTTCTTCTGGATACCAACTGAGGGCTTGGATTACAAGTGGTATTCAGCTACTCAAACTAGAAATAAAGTTTATGGAATTAAGTTGACACCCATTTTATGGCAGCTTGGTCCTCGAAACAGCAGATCTATAAGTGGTTGTGATGGCATGTATCCAGGAGCCATTAATGAAGAGTAGATGTATTTACAAACTGAAGAGAATCTGCCATGTACTGAGAGGCATGCAGATACACTGATCATGATTGCATTGCATTTCAAGCATGAATGGCATGATGTCACATGGCATTCTGACAAAGTTGTCTTTCACAGATAGAATGGACACCTCCATGGAACACCTAGTACAGCGGTCAAATGAATCCATAAACAAGTTGACCACAACTGTGCACATTTTGGGTGCCAATATGTGTGCAGCCTTAAACAGGATGACAGATACCTTAGCCTTGGTCCTGCAGTGAGTCACTGATCTGCAGCAAGTGCTAGCAGTGACATATACAGCTGGCCCATGAAAGGGAAGAAGGCGAACCAAGCTATGGAAGTGGGCACTCCATTCAAAGCCCTTCCACTCCTCACCTCTTACCCCACATCAGACAATGTTCCACATGCCGCCTTCTGTCCTAATGTCTGAGTCTGCCCTTGCACAGGTGAAGGTGGAGCAGTCCTTGGTGGGACTCTCATGGGCTCCAACTCCAGGGGTCATTGGCCAAGTATAGCAATGCAAACAGGGATCTGAGTAATAAAAACAGAAAATGCTGGAAAAACTTAGCAGGTCTGACAGCATCTGTGGAGAGATAAAACAGAGTTAACGTTTCGAGTCCACACGACTCTTCTTCAGAGGAATCTGAGCAACCTGCCTCTATCTCTGTGGAGGCCATAAGGTTTGCATCAGATAGAGGTGATAGGAAAAGGAAGAGAAAAGCTTTGTAATTATACAAGGATATGTACATGGGTGTACCAGGAAATGGTATGAGATGAAGTTTCTGTTCCTTGGTAGAATTGCTGATGGAGCAGTAATTTTATTAGTTTGCAACACTTTCCTATCTTGCCAATTCTTGCTTATTGATTGGCAAGCCACTTTTTATCTTGCCTGATGATGAATGGGAAGACATGAATTAATAGGGACCAATGCGGGGTATGTAATAGGGGTGGTTTGTTGTTCACAGGACTGCTTTATGTCAGTAGCCATGTGGGGGAAGTGAAGAATGGTTGTTATCTCAGACTACTGGTGCAACTGAAGTGAACCTTGCCTTATTAAAGCCATCTTTGGAATTATGAACAGCGGTATGAGCAGCTGGTGTAGCATTGCCCTCATCATTTTCCTCCTCCTATTCCTCGGAGTTATCCATAGGTAACTACGTTTTGTGCCTTATTTCTCCTGCCAGTCCAAACCTCACTGCTGTGCAATGCTGCGCAGAGTGCAGCCACCATCACCATTTGCTGGGTGGTGCGTACTGAAGGGCACCTCTGGATCTGTCTAGGCACCTGGAGCATATCCTCAGCATGTTGATAGTTTGTTCAGTCATCATGAGGTTACGTGCATGCACTGGAGTGCTCATGGGCTTCATTGATTGGGTTTCTGATGAATGTTATTAGCCAAGTTTGAAATGAGTATTCCTCATCTCCCAGTTGCCTTGCCAATGTTCCTTTCAGCTGCATGAATGCATGGCCAGATAGTAATCCAGAATGTATCACACAAGGAACAAACAGCGTACGCATAACCCAATGTTCCCATACACCACCACACAGCAACCCTAAAGGGACCATGTAGTGCACAAACAGGCCACACACAGCAAAGAGAAATTAGAGGAAACATTGACAGGCACCCTTAATTTTGCTTGCGAGCCCAAAGATGTCAGAGCAGATCAATTGCAATTGGACAAAAGTATTGTGGCAGCTCCCAATAAGCTGGCGCGCACCTGCAAAAATGATCTTTCTGTGGTTGCACACCAGCTGCAAATTGATGGAGCAGAAACCCTTGCAGTTGACAAATACTCTTGATTGATCTCGAGGGTCTGGATTACCAGGTATATTTAGTCGATAACACTCTACACCTGGGGAAAGTCAGCTAAAGATGCAAACTTGAGCATCCACTCATTCTGACAGGTAACGTCACAGGTAAAGTTCACATTAGTGCTGACCATGACATAAAACCCATCAGTTTTTGCATTATGATGAAGAAACGATGATACAGTTCCATGACAGGATGGTGTGTGGCTTGGAGGGAAGTTTGCAGGTGTTGGTCTTCCCACGTATCTGCTGCCCTTGGGTTTTATGTCACGGTCAGCACTAATATGAACTTTACCTGTGAAATTACCTGTCAGAATGAGTGGATGCTCAAGTTTACATCTTTAGCTGACTTTCCCCAGGTGTAGAGTGTTATCGACTAATCTGGCCTGGTAATCCAGACCCTCGAGATCAATCAAGAGTATTTGTCAACTGCAAGGGTTTCTGCTCCATCAATGAGAAGCTGGTGTGCAACCACAGAAAGATTATTTTTGCAGGTGCGCGCCAGCTTATTGGGAGCTGCCACAATACTTTTGTCCAATTGCAATTGATCTGCTCTGACATCTTTGGGCACGCAAGCAAAATTAAGGGTGCCTGTCAATGTTTCCTCTAATTTCTCTTTGCTGTGTGTGGCCTGTTTGTGCACTACATGGTCCCTTTAGGGTTGCTGTGTGGTGGTGTATGGGAACATTGGTTATACGTACACTCTTTGTTCCTTGTGTGATAAATTCTGGATTACTATCTGGCCATGCATTCATGCAGCTGAAAGGAACATTGGCAAGGCAACTGGGAGATGAGGAATACTCACTTCAAACTTGGCTAATAACATCCATCAGAAACCCAATCAATGAAGCCCACGAGCACTCCAGTGCATGCACGTAACCTCATGATGACTGAACAAACTATCAACATTATTCAAGCCTTTGACATTCATTTTAGCCTGAAGCAAAATTGGTAATTGAGCACATTTTAACCAGCGCCTGCAGTGACCTGGAACTTGATACAATTATTCCTAATCAACCTATATCGCCTCACTAGTTCTTGCGAATATGGGGCGCTGAAGGATGAACTAATTCGTGATAGCATAGACGTGGGTGTTAGGGATGAAAAGCTCTCCGACTTTCTGAAGACCAAAGAAGCCTTACATTGGATCAAGCTGTCCAGTATGAGAGGCAGGTTGAGCTTAGAGCATTTAATCGGACTATAATTTGTGGTGACACTGAGGCTTCACATGGCTCTATAGGTTGGGTGGGCCCACAGGCAGTGGCCCCACCTGTATGAAAGCCTATCAAACAAACTGATAGGGTGGGAGACTTCATGTCAGCAACCATTTTGAGATGCTTGTGTTGTGGTGTGAAAACCCAGCATAGACGCCAAGACTACCCAGCAGGGGGCGCAGAATGCTTCCAGTGTGATAAAACTGGACATTTCAAGCGTTTCTGCAAATCCAGAAATTTTACTCAAAGGTTGTAAACCAGCAAATATTTATGAAACACATTCCTTCCAAGAAATGGAAAGTCCAGAAAATGAAGGACCTAGAAATTTCCTAGGGGATGTAGTTAATCTTAACCCAGACTACTGGTCAGTTACTGTCCAAGTTCAAGGTGGCAATATTTCTTTTAAAATTGATACTGGAGCTTCTGTTAACATTTTAGCAGATGACCTCGACTGGCTTCAGCCAGTCTTTATCCATCCTTCACCCTTTATCCATTGGATATCAGGTTACAAGGTCCAGACAGCATAGACCTTCAATCAAAGGTAGGGTTATTGTCTTTTTTCACTACAAGGGCGACAAATTGTTGATTCTATCTATGTTCTTTGTACATCCTTGTTGAGTGGCGATGTTGACATACTCCTAGGCATCCTAGAAAAAACAGATGATGCTTATCATTTGAACAATGCACTGTCTTTTATGCAACAACCTTCAACCTTTTATCCAGAAGCAGTGGGAATTCAACCTTCAGAAACTGAGGAAGGTTATAAACATAGCAGTAAGTTCCTTTGTTTCACAGACACACCATCCACTAGACCCACAGAAGACATGGAAGTTATGAATCTCTTAGTTCTTCATGAAGTGAGGCCAGAGGTGGAGAATACAGAAGGCACTGCAGCAGACGGTGACCATCCCCATGAAGACCTGCTGGATGTGAATTCTTCCTAGAGAGTGATGAGGAAGAACCCTGTGCAGTACTGAGTGGTCTCTTGAAGGTTGAGGTCCTAGACAATGATTCATCTTTTCCATTGTTAGATGCACCTTATTAAGTCTCTGTTGTCTTTTTAGAAAGAATCAGCTGTGTTTTTAGTTGCTGAGCAGCATTCAGATCTTAATTCCACTGAATCTACCAATGTGTTGCCTGTTTTACCTCCTGTTCATGAACAGTCTTCCACAGAGAATACTTCGCCTGGATTCAGGTCAGGGTGCACTGCTAAAGAGCCGGTACCTTCTAGGGTGAAAGTCAATTGCCACCCATGCTTCAGTCCGAGCTGAAAGTCTTCTTGCCTTCAGAGCTGCAAGTCAGCACAGAAGCTGCAACAGAGTCTTTAGCACCTCTGAAGCTGCAGAATCCTGTACAGAAATCTTGTCCCTGAGCTGATTGTTTCCAGGAAGTTCCCCTCATTGCAGAAGATGATGCTGTCTTGTCACCACATTCTCAGACATTCTTCCCATTGCCCATAGTGGAGCAACCTCATACAGAGAGAAATGTGGCTATCTTAGCACTGCCTACAGAAAGTACCAATCCTCCCGGAAAATCGTATCTTCTTTTCCTGGGAGCCTTAAAAGAAATTGGTCGCTTTTTTTCCCTTTATCATCTAAGTTCATTGAAGTCGTGGACCTTCAATGCATTTTCATTTATTGATGCAGCAGTGGATGATATAGCTGTGATAGTTCACCCTAGAGCCGAAGATCTTTCCTCTTCTGAAGCTTCTTCCTACAATCCTTCATGGGAGCAACAAATTCCTCAGAGTTTTCCGAGTTCTTTTCTTCGACTCCCAAATGGTCCAAATGTCAATTATATTCAGTCTTCTCCTTTGTATCAGTTTTTTGCTGAAAAGCTTTTGTGGCCCTCGTGTCCTGCAGTCCAATCGTCCTGAAACTTACACTCAGCTTCCCAGCTATATTGACAGTAATGCTGATAAAGTGTTGTCCTATTCTGCAGATGATGATGTCCTACCAAATGCAGAAGAAAGCCCTCCATTTCTCCAAAATGTCTTCCCTAAGGGCCGAGAATACTGAGGGAGACTGAACCCTCCAGGACTGTAACTTGGGGAGGGGAAGAGTAGGAGTTGGAGTTGAGTAGAATCTATAGTTGCAAAAAAGGGAGTTACAGAAATGTAATGTAAATAGTTGTACATAGTTTCATGTTGTTGTTTAAAAAATAGGATAATATACTCTGGAGGGGGAGATATATTATAAAGGGTTAACAGGTAGGATCTGCTAATGTATGATGTAGATGATGATGTACCATTGACACTAGTCAGTCACGTGTTAGACTCGAGAGAGAGCAAAGTCATAATTATGCCTCGGAGCTATGTGCTTACCCTGTAACCTGATTATAAGCAGTACTATAAACAAGTATTAAGCAGTTACCAGAGTATGTCTGCAGCCTGTCTACTAATCAAGTCCCATGCCTAAGGTCAAGACAGAAGCACCCAATCTCAGAATAGAAGGAGCCCTGTTGAGCTGTTGCATTGCAGCTTGTAGATGGTACACATTGCATTCACAGTATGTTGGTGATGGAGGGATTGTTTAAGCTGGTGGACGGGATATCAATCAAGTGGGCTGCTGTGTCCTGGATAGTGTCAAGCTTCTTCAGTATTGTTGAAGCTGCATTTAAAAAAAAAAAATATTCTTTCATAGGATGTGGGCGTCCCTGGCCAAACCCAGCATTTGTTGCCCATCCCTAATTGCCTTTGAACTGAGTGGCTTGCTCAGACATTTCAGAGGGAAATTAAGAGTCAACCACATTATTGTGGACCTGGGGTCATATGCAGGCTAGACCAGGTAAGGCTGGCAGATTTCCTTCTCTAAATTATTGAGCAACTAGATGGGTTTTTATGACAATTCATGATGGTTTTATGGTCTCATTACAGAAACTAACTTTCATAGATTGAACTTAAATTCTACCAGCTATCATGGTGGGATTTGAACCCATGTCTTCAGAGCATTAATTTGGCCCTCTAGACTAGTAGTCCAGTAATATTTCTGTAATGCCACTGTCTCCCCTACTTAACCAGGCAAGTGGAGAGTATTCCATCACACTCCTGACTTTGTATTGTAGATGATGGACATGGCTTTAGGGAGTCAGGAATGAGTTACTTGGGGCAGAATTCTCAGACTCTGACCAGCTCTTGTGGAGTCAAAGGTCTCTGCAAAGCCTGAAATTGGTTAGGTAAAAACTAATTTTTCTGAAGTTTATTGCTCCTCATTTATTAAGTTAGTTTCATTGAAGTGCATCTCTATTTTGGTTCTGATTATTATGTTACTTTATGCTTCCAATCACTGAGTCAACCCAATGGTAGTTGTCAGGAATGTACCTGCCACCCATCTTGAAAAAGAATATCAGAACATAGGAACATAAGAAATAAGAGCAGGAATAGGCCATTTGACCCCTCAAGCCTGCTCTGCTATTCAATAAGATCATGGCTGATTTGATTGTGGCCTTAATTACACTTACCACCCCCCCCATAACCCTTGATTTTTTCAATCAAAAATCTATCCAATTCAGCCTTGACCAACTCAGCCTCAGACTAACGGCCCTTTTGAGAGAAGAAATTCTCCTTCATCTCCGTCTTAAAAGGGAGACCCCTTATTCCGAAACTGTGCCCCCTGATTCTAGATTCGCCCAATATAGGAAAAATCCTCTCAGCATCTACACTGTCAACCCCCCTCTGAACCTTATATGGTTCAATAATTATTACATTTAGCTACTTCAGTCTGCCAGAAATTCCCGATTTTTCAGTTACTATATCAACATGGCCGTCATGCCACCCAAACCTTTCCCCTGAAATGCAGCCCCTCTGTCCAGGAGAATTTCTTAATTTTCAGATCTACAAGGAAATCTGGAACCTCTGCTTTGCAAATGGTGAAATGTACTTCCCCACATAACATGTGATTAATAGAGGTGTAGTCTGAATTTATTAAGAAATAAGGGTCAATTTTGATTCAGGAGACAGCTTTGCCTCAGTGATTGTACACTTGCTGCTGAAGGGTTGTAGATTGAAGTTCCATTTCCGACCCTGAACACATCATCTGGACTGGTATTTTAGTACAGCACTGAAGGATGAAATATTGAACTAAGGCCTTGCCTGCCCTCTCAGGTGTGTGTAATAAATCCCATGGCTGTATTTGAAGAAGAGTAAGGGAGTTGTCCTGGCCATCATTTATCCTTCAACTAGCATTATTTTAAAACAAATTAGCTGGTCATCTATCTCATTTCTGCTTGTGGGATCTTTCAGTATGTATATTGGTTGTTTTATTCACTTACATTATAACATTGATTATACTTGAAAATCATTGCTTTGGCTAGTAAGCACATTGGAGCAACCTGTGTTCATGAAAGGCATGATATTAATGTGAGTTATTTCAAGCAATTAATTTAATGCTATATTAAAGATGTTCTATTTGAAGCACTTATATTTTAGAGAGTAGCAATTTTCAGGTAACTTTGGGCAATAATTACATTCATGCTTATCTGCATTTTGTACAAAAGTACAAATTGAATATTTGAACATAAAAACAAGCCAATTTGGGACCAAAAACAAAGCAAAATAGCATTAGCATTTCAACACACATTTTCAATAATGTAAGGAGGGCTATATTTGAACCAATAGTCTTCAAATAAAATTGAGTTTACTGCAGTTATTTGTGTAAGAGGAAATTTAAATATTTCTTTTTTTTTTAGTCAAGACACAAATAGATTTTCATTTAATTAAATTTATTAAAGAATAATTTTTCTTAAAAAGCCAGGTTTATCAATCAATGGTCATTCTGAATTGAAAACAAAAGAGGTTTCTGCGTATAATACACTTCAAAAACAAACACCCCTCGATATACTTGGTGGTTCTCTATAAATCTCTCTTCTATTTGTAAGTGAATGATGCCACATAGCAGAATCAGCAGGAATAGCAGATTCAGTTCAGCAACACTTCATATAATACTGTTTTTGATTGACAGATATTGTACTCTACAAATATGGGTTTATGCTAATTATCTCAATTATGTAGGTTTATAATGTGATTGTGAACTGATAAGGAATAGCTTTGAATGAGAAGTCATGTTATAGCTATTTTCACGTTGTATGATAAATAGAAAGTGACAGTCTTTGAATGGTTGGAAAGAAGAAGAGGCTTACATTTATAGGGCTGGATTTTGTTAGGCTTGTCGGGGCCCGATGATGGGTGGAAGGCCAGGGGCAAGCCTACCTGGGCCGTTTTGGGGACCCGGACATTATTTTAGGCCTATCCAGCTGCAGTTGGGGCGCCTGCCCTTTAAAAGATGGGAAGCCGGCTTCAAGAGCTGCCAGTTAATCAGAGCACTAGTAGCTCTTCAGTCTCAGTAGCTCCACTGGGATCAGTGATCACTACTGGGACTGCACCCAGTTGAGAGGTTACAGTAATGGACGTCACCCTCAGAACAAGATGAGCGGAATTGGGGGTCATCGGGACCAGCCAGTAGGTAGTGGTGCGATGTTGGTGAGGGCAGGGGTGGGTGTTAACACTGGGTGGCCCCTTCCTGGGCCACATAGTGCCTGATTAGGAGTCAGCTCCCAGCCCAGTGGGAGACCAGGCAGCCTCCCTACATGGCAGAGGACTCACCCACCACTGGTAAAGTGCCTGCACCAGACAGGAGCCCTTAATTAGCCACTTATTTGGCACAATTGACCTCTGGGCAGAAGGGACATCTTCCACCTCTCCCAACAGTGGTAAACATGACAATGGGAAGGCAATGGGCACCTTACCTCACCAATTTACAGGTCCTGCCACCTTGCAGCCCATCCCTAGAGGGCTGGTAAAGTCCAGCGCATATGGAGCTTTTCACAAACTCAGAATGTCCCAAAGTGCTTTATAGCCAATTAAGTATTTTTGAGCTATAATGCAGTCTTCAATTTGTACACAAGGCCCCATGAACAACAATGAGATAAGCAAATAATCTGTTATTAGCGTTGATGGTTGAAAGATAAATATTGCCTAGGATACAGGGGTAATCTCCCCTGCACTTTTTTAAATGGTAGGGGCATATACACCGATGATAGATGCTTGTCTGTTGTTGTGCATGGACAGTTTAAGCACCATCAGATAGTCATTAACACCCTCAGAAAGGAAAAACAACTTACTGGCAAGATGGTTCATGACAGCAAAACCTACACCAGCATCACACTGTTCTTCATTTCCACGGCCCTTCCAAAGGAATGTGTAACCTGCACTGATTTCCTTGAGCTGGTCCTTCTCAGGTAGGAGAGTCTCGCTGAGGGTGGTGAGCATTGTTCAAGGCTGAGTTAGACAGATTTTTGATCGACAAGGGAATCAAGGGTTATGGGAGTTGCAGGCAGGAAAATGGAGTTCAGGCCTCTATCAGATCAGCCATGATCTTATTGAATGGCCAAATGGGCTCCTACTCCTGCTCCTATTTCTCATATTCCAGTGTTCTGCTGTTCTATATTCAAGATGGGTGACAAATACATTCCTGACAACTGCCTTTGGGTTGACTCAGTGATTGGAAGCATTTCTGATGAAAGGCTATCGACCTGAAGGGTTAACCCTGTTTCTCTGCAAAGATGCTGCCAGGCCTGCTGCATTTTTCTAGAATTTTTTTTGTTTTGTAAAAATATTTAGAAAATTTTAAACATAATACAACACTTTTTAAATGATTTTTTTTAAGCATATCTTCACACGCACTTTTTTCCCTTTTTGGGGAGCAGTAGACCAGGGGTAGAAAGATTGCCAAGCTGATTATCAGCCTATTAAACTGCATCATGAATATACCTTCTGTCGCCAACAAGTCCTGCTGTGGCACTTGAACTCAGAGCTTCTGGCCCAGAGATACGGATGCTATCACTGCGCCACAACAGTGCCTACTGAATATCATGAAGTTAAGAGCAACACCCATGTATTTCATAGTACCAATAATTCAATTTACAGCAGCTATTAGGACTTATGGAGAGGGTTGGCAGGTGAACTCAATGTGGAGTGGTACAGCATAATGGAATCTGGGGACAGATGGAAAATTTATTTCTATCCAATCTAACTAGGATTAACAGCCTTTGTCCAAGTCATAAAAGCAAAATACTGTGGATGCTGGAAATCTGAAACAAATACAAAAATTTCTGGCAAAACTCAGCAGGTCTGACAGCATCTGTGGAGAGGAAGACAGAGTTAATGTTTCAAGCCCATATGACTCTTCATCAGAACTAAAGAGGAATAGAAATGTGGTGAAATATAAGCTGTTTAGGGGGAGGGGTGTTGGGGGGGACAGATGGAGCTGGATAGAGGGTCAGTGATAGGTGGAGGCAAAGGAGAGGTTGCCAAAGATGTAATAGACAAAAGGACAAAGGGGTGTTGACGGTAGTGATATCAGCTGAAGGATGTGCTAATGGTGACATTAAGGATAGAAAGCAGGATGAACATGTGACAGATGGCCCTGGGGGGGGGTGTGGGGTGGGGGGAAGGGATTGAAATAGGCTAAAAGGTGGAGATTAAACAATGGATGGAAATACATTTTTAAAAAATAATAGAAATAGGTGGGAAAAAAATATATATATAAAAATATATAATAATTATTAGAAAAAAGGGAATCAAAAGGGGGTGGGGATGGAGAGAGAGTTCATGACCTGAAGTTGTTAAACTCAATGTTGAGTCCAGAAGGCTGTAAAGTGCCTAGTCAGAAGATGAGGTGCTGTTCCTCCAGTTTGCGTTGAGCTTCACTGGAACATTGCAGCAGGCCAAGGACGGACATGTGGGTATGAGAGCAGGGTGGTGTGTTGAAATGGCAAGCGGCAGGAAGGCCTGGGTCATGCTTGCGGACAGATCGAGGTGTTCCGCAAAGCAGTCACCCAGTCTGCGTTTGGTCTCTCCAATGTAGAGGAGACCGCATTGGGAGCAGCGAATGTAGTAGGCTAAATTGAGAGAAGTGCAAGTGAAGAGCTGCTTCACTTGAAAGGAGTGTTTAGGCCCTTGGACAGTGAAGAGGGGGGAAGTAAAGGGGCAGGTGTTGCACCTTCTGCGGTTGCATGGGAAGGTGCCAAGGGCCCAAACACTCCTTTCAAGTGAAGCAGCATTTCACTTGCACTTCCCTCAATTTAGTCTACTGCATTCGTTGCTCCCAATGCGGTTTCCTCTACATTGGAGAGATCAAAAGCAGACTGGGTGACCGCTTTGTGGAACATCTTCGGTCTGTCCGCACGCATGACCCAGACCTTCCTGCCGCTTGCCATTTCAACACACCACCCTGCTCTCATGCCCACATGTCCGTCCTTGGCCTGCTGCAATGTTTCAGTGAAGCTCAATGTGAACTGGAGGAACAGCACCTCATCTTCCGATTAGGCACTTTACAGCCCTCCAGACTTAACCTTGAGTTCAACAACTTCAAATCATGAACTCTCTCCTTCATCTTCACCCCCTTTTTGATCCCCTTTTTTTGAATAATTATTATATTTTTTTATATATGTTTTCTTTTCCCACCTATTTCTATTATTTTTTAAAATTTATTTCCATCCATTGTTTTATCTCCACCTTTTTAGAACTATTTTGATCCCTTCCCCCCACCCCACCCCCACTAGGGCTATCTGTCACTTGCTCATCCTGCTTTCTACAATTAATGTCACCATTAGCACATTCCTTAGCTAATATCACCACTGTTAACACCCATTTGACCTTTTTGTCTATGACATCTTTGGCAATCTCTCCTTTGTCTCCACCTATCACTGGCCCTCTATCCAGTTCCATCTGTCCCACCCCCCCTTAAACAGCTTATATTTCACATTTCTATTCCTCTTTAGTTCTGATGAAGAGTTATACAGACTCAGAACGTTAACTCTGTCTTCCTCTCCCCAGATGCTGTCAGACCTGCTGAGTTTTTTCCAGCAATTTTTGTTTTTGTTTGTCCAAGCCATGATTGCCCTCCTTTATTTCCACTGTCGTTCAAACTTTAATTCGTTCCAAAATTAAAGGAATTTTTAAAAAGTAAAAGATCATATTAAATTCTAGGTTTTTATTAAAATTTAAACCTGTGATAGCCTCGCCCCCTACAGCCCAAAAACTTCCCTGCAGAAATCTCTATTTCTCTGACTCTAGCCACTTGTTCCTCCCCTACCATCACTTGACTCAGCTTTGGTGGCTGTGACTTTAGCTACTTCTCCCCCATACTCTGGAGCTCTCTCCCTTTGCCTCTCCAACTCCTTTTCCTCCTTTTAAAGATTTTCATTAAAACTCACCTGCCCAACCAACCTTTTGGTCACCCCTCCCAAAAGCGCCACCATTTACCCTGTCTGCTCCCATGAAGCACCTTAGAATGGTTTTCCTATGTCAAAGGTGCTGTATTAATCCAAGCTGTTGTAAAAGCATGGGATATCGGCTGTGATGGATAGAATATTTAGAGCCTAGTCTTTAATCACTTTACATGCTTTTACTTACAGGGATATACATTGCATACTTTCAACAACAAAAAAACTCCTCTTTCAGCCTCATGCTCCTATCAGGTGAGTCCCAGTTAATGTCCACCACCTGAATACAATTATCAGTTAAATGATATACAATTAACTGTTGTGATTTTAAATGTTCAATATTGTCAGATGAGATAACATTTCTCTTATTAACTTGTATCACAGCCTTTGTTTAAATCTTTTGAAATGTGATAATTTTCCACTTTATTTTTTGTTGCCTAGATTTACTGTGTTGCTAACGTAGTTTTATGGCCTTTGCATAACAACAACACTACCTGACATTGATGAAACTGACAGCAGCACTTAATTATAGGAGCTGGCACCAGATATCAACACTGTGTAAATACAATCAGAACGTCCCTCCCCTCAATGTGTTTGTTGAAATATGTTGATGTATTAGTAAATTATATATTACATGCTCCAGACGCAGATGCTTTGTCAGGCCAAATGGGATCATAGGTACCAGAGCCTAACTGTGCCATGTAATCACTTTGATGCTCCTATAAAAGGCTGCTGGAATCTCCACTTCTTTCCCACCCTTTCTTAGCTTCTCTCTTTGTCTCTCCTAGACCCCTCTCACCTGTCACCAAATCAGAGAATCATAGAAAGTTTACGGTGCCAAAAGTGGCCACTTGGCTCATCGTGTCTGCGCCGGCCAATAAACGAGCCACACAGCCGAATTCCACTTTCCAGCATTTGGTCCGTAGCACTTGAGGTGAATATCCAGACACCTTTTAAATGCGTTGAAGGTTTCTGCCTCTACTTGTCTTTCAGGCAGTGAGTTCCAGACCCCCACAACCCTCTGGTTGAAAGCATGTTTCCTCATCCCCCGCCTCTAATCTTTCTCACAATCACTTTAAATCTCCACCCCCTAGTCACTGACCTCTCTGCTAAGGTAAATAGGCCCTTCCCATCCACTCTATCCAGGCCTCTCACAATTTTGTGTATTTCAATCAAAAATCCCCTCAGCCCCCTCTGTTCCAAGGAGAACAACCCCAGCCTATCCAATCTTTCCACATAGCTGCAATTTTCCAGTCCTCGTTTCATTCTTTCCCTCTCAGGTACTCCACCCTTCGAGTCCCTAACCTTTCTATCCTGCTACTACTCCCAGGCTTGATTCCCTCTTAGGTAAACCTACAATTCCCCTCTATGCCTCTCTTGGTATCCTTCAAAGGGCGCTTATGACTCACAATTCCAATTGCCCCATCCTTTTGCCAACCTACCATCCAGTGGTCACACTGGAGGCTAATGTTGCTCATCACTTTTCCCTTCAACTCACCCCTACAGTTACTGATCCTATGGACTCTGACAATGAATCAACTATCACCGCCTCTCCCCACATCTCGCTCCAGAATGGCTATCCACACATCTGGCCATTGCCACCCATGATTATTATCAATGATTGAATCAACACCGTGGCCTTGTTGGAAATCTAGCCGAGGAAAGATGATGATACCTCTCCCTCAAATGAAGCCTCTCTGCCAGCCTTTATGTCCCATCATTTGCCCTGCACAGACTGTGGAGGTGTGGCTCTTATCACCAAATCACAGCTTGATCTGTCTCCCTATTTATAGAAACATAGCATTATTACAGCACAAAAGGAGGCCATTTGGCCTGTTGTGTCTGTGTCTGCTCTCTGCAAGTGCAATTTACCTAGTGCCACACCCCCACCTTTTCCCTGTAGCCCTGGAAATTCTCCCTCGTTAGATAATGATCCGGTTCCCTTTTGAAAGCCTCAATTAACCCTGCCTCCACCATACTTTCAGGCAGTGCATTCCAGATCCTAACCACTCACTGCATTAAAAAGGCTTTTCCTCATGTCACCTTTGCTTCTTTTGCCAATCACCCTAAATCAGTGTCCTCTGGTTCTCGATCCTTCCACCAATAGGAACAGTTTCTTCCCAACTACTGTGTCCAAGCCCCTCATGATTTTGAACACCTCTATCAAAGCTCCTCTCAAGCTTCTCCAATCTATCCACGTAACTGAAGTTCTTCATCCCTGAGACCACCCTCGTGAACCTTTTCTGCGCTCTCTCAAATGCCTTCACACCCTTCCTAAAGTGTGGTACCCAGAACTAGATGCAATACAATTGAGTTGAACTAATGTTTTACACAAGTTTATTATCACTTCTTGGCATTTGTACTCTATGCCCCTGTTTATAAAGCTCAGGATCCCATATCTCTAATGGCTCTCTAAGCCTGCAATAATCTTTAATAATTTTTGCGTATATACCCTCAGGTCTGCCTGCTGCTGCACCTCCTTTTTGTATTCATATTGCTACCATCCCTTTTATTCCATGAGACCAAACTTTATCACAAGTCTGTTGTGTGGCACTTTATCAAATGCCTTTTGGAAGTCCATGTACACCATATTAACGGTATTACCTTTATCTACCCCTATGCTACGTGAATAAAAAAAACTCTAGAAACTTAGTTAAGCATGGCTTTCCCTTAACAAACCCATGCTGGTTTTCCATGATTAACAGACATTTACCCAAGTGACTATTAATTTTCTCCCAAATTATTGTTTCTAAAATCTTCCCACCATTGAAGTTAAACTGTTTGGCCTGCAGTTGCTGGGCTTTTCCTTGTTTAAAAAAAGGGTGTAACATTTGCAATTCTCCAGTCCTTTGGCATCACCCCTGTATCTAAGAAGGATTGGAAAATTATAGGCAGTGCCTCTGAAATGTTGCCCTTACCTCCCTCAGTATCCTTGGATCCATCTCATCTGGTCCTCGTGGGTTATCAACTTTAAGTACAGCCAGACTATCTCCTCCTCCTTATCAATCTTAAACCCTTCATGTGCCTGAACTAACTCTTTCACGATGGCCTGGGCAGCATCTTCTTTCTTGTTAAAGAAAGATCCAAAGTCCTCATTTTATACCTCAGCCAGGCCCCCTGCCTCTATGTATAAATTCCCTTTTAGGTCCATAGTTTTCCCCATTCCCCTTTTATCACCCTTTTTAATATTTACATATGTATAGAGAACTTTTGGATCCCCTTTTATGTTAGCTGCTAGCCTCTTCTTATGCTCTCTCCTTTTTACTTCTCTTATTTTTTTATTCAATTTCCCTCCTGAACCTTTCATATTGCACCTGATTCTCAATTGTATTATCCATCTGACACCTGTCATAAGCATCCTTTCACTGCTTCATCTTGCTATCTATCTATTCTGTTATTCAAGGATCTCTGGATTTGTTTACCCTACCTCTCCATTCATGGGAATCTACCTTGACTGTACCTGAACGATCGCCTCTTTAAAGGCATCCCATTGTTCAGATACAGTTTTGCCTGCCAATCTTTGATTCTAAGTTATGAGGGCCAGATTCGTTTTCACACCATTGAGGTTTTCCCTCCCTCATTATTCTTACCCTGGATTGCTCCTTGTCATTTTCTGTAGCCAATCTAAACCTTATGATACGATGTTCACTGTGCCCTAAATGTTCCCCTACTGACACTTGGCCCACCTCACTCCCAAGAACCAGGTCTTGCAATGCTTCTTTTCTTATTGGACTGGAAACATACTGATATAGAAAATTAAGACCAAACGACATAGGAGCAGAAATTAGGCCATTCGGCCCATCGAGGCTGCTCCGCCATTCAATCATGGCTGATAAGTTTCTCAACCCCATTCTCCCACCTTCTCCCCGTAACCTTTGATCCCCTTACCAATCAAGAACCTATCTATCTTGGTCTTAAATACACTCAATGCCCTGGCCTCCACAGCCTTCTGTGGCAATGAATTCCATAGATTCACTACTCTCTGGCTAAAGAAGTTTCTCCTCATCTCTGTTCTAAAAGGTCTCCCTTTACTCTGAGGCTGTGCCCTCGGGTCCTGGTCTCTCCTACTAATGGAAACATCTTCCCCACGTCCACTCTATCCAGGCCTTTCAGTATTCTGTAAGTTTCAATCAGATCCCCCCTCATCCTTCTAAACTCCATCGAGTATAGACCCAGAGTCCTCAAACGTTCCTCATATATTAAGCCTTTCATTCCTGGGATCGTTCTCGTGAACCTCCTCTGGACCCTCTCCAGGGCCAGCACATCCTTCCTGGGATACGGGGCCCAAAATTGCTCACAATATTCTAAATGTGGTCTGACCAGAGTCTTATAAAGCCTCAGCAGCACATCCCTGCTTTTATATTCTAGTCCTCTCAAAATAAATGCCAACATTGCATTTGCCTTCCTAACTACCGACTCAACCTGCAAGTTAACCTTAAGAGAATCCTGGATTAGAACTCCCAAGTCCCTTTGCACTCCAAATTTCTGAATTCTGTCCCCATTTAGAAATTAGTCTATGCCTCTATTCTTCCTACCAAAGTGCATGACCTCACACTTCCCCACGTTGTATTCCATCTGCCACTTATTTGCCCATTCTCCTAATCTGTCCAAATCCTTCTGTAGCCTCCCTGCCTCCTCAATACTACCTGTCCCTCCACCTATCTTTGTATCATCTGCAAACTTAGCCAGGATGCCCTCAGTTCCTTCATCTAGATCATTAATGTATAAAGTGAAAAGTTGTGGTCCCAACACTGACCCCTGCGGAACTCCACTAGTCACCAGCCGCCATCCTGAGAAGGACCCCCTTATCCCTACTCTCTGCCTCCTGCCAGACAGCCAATCTTCTATCCATGCTAGTACCTTGCCTCTAACATCATGGGCTCTTATCTTACTGAGCAGCCTCCTGTGCGGCACCTTGTCAAAGGCCTTCTGGAAGTCCAAGTAGATAACATCCATTGGCTCTCCTTTGCATAACGTACTCTCCTGAAATTCTCCTGAACATGGCCTCAGAACTCTTGCTCCTCTCAGACTTTATACTATTACTATCCCAGTCTATATGAGGATAATTAAAGCCCCCCCCACCCCCCCCCCCCACACTGCCATTATAACTAATCTATAATTCTTGCAGACTTGTTCCTCTGCATCCTTCCCATTAGTTGGTAATCGATAGACTACTCCGAGCAATGTAATTGCACGTTTTTTGTTTCTTGGCTCCAGCCTAAATGATTCTGTCCTCAACCCCTCTGAGTTAACCTCTTTCTCTCCAGCACTGCCATGCCCTCCTTACTCAATAATGGCACCTTTCCTCCTTTTGTTCCTTCCCTATCTTCCCTGCATACCTTGTAACCAGAAATATTTAGCACCCAGCCCTGCCCTTCTTTGAGGAAGAACTTTATTCTTTCATGGGTGTGGGTGTCATTGGCAAGGCCAGCATTTGTTGCCCATCCCTAATTGCCCTTCAAATGAGTGGTTTGCTAGGCCATTTCAGTGGGCATTTAAGAGTCAACCACATTACTGTGGTCCTGGTGTCACCTGTACAGGTAAGGAATAGCAGATTTCCTTTCCTAGTAGGCAGTGGATGGCTTTTTACAACAAAAAAATGATAGTTTCATGGTCACTATTACTGAGACTAGCTTTCAATTCTTGATTTTTAAAATTCCACCAGTTACCAGTTGCCATGGTGAGATTTGAACCCACGTCCCAAGAGCGTAGCCTGGGTCTCTGGGTTACTAGGCCAGTGACATTACCACTAGGCCACCATCTCCCCCATGCCACCTGTCACCACAGCCTCATAGTTCCACGTAGCTATCTATGGCTGCAGCTCACCAAATCAGCCCCCTTGATTGGCACCACATCCACAAACATTCACTCCCTTCACCATTGATACACAGCAGCAGCAGTGTGTACCATCTACAAAATGTACTGCAGGAATTCACCAAGGCTCCTTCGACAGCACCTTCCAAACCCACTACCACCACCATCTAGAAGGACAAGGGCAGCAGATAGATGGGAACACCACCACCTGCAAGTTCCCCTCCAAGTCACTCACCATCCTGAATTAGAAATATTTCGCCGTTCCTTCACTGTCGCTGCGTCAAAATCCTGGAACTCCCTCCCTAACAGCACTGTGGGTGTACTGACAACAAAGGGTCTGCAGCGGTTCGAGAAGACAACTCAGCACCACCTTCTCAAGGGCAATTAGGGATAATAAATGCTGGCCCAGCTAGCGAAGCCCACATCCCGTGAATTAATAAAAATAAACTCTATGCATTCATATATATGCACACGAATGCTAATTAGATTTGTTTGTATTCTGTTCTTCGATGACCCCGCCTAATACCTTTCTCTATCCTCTTCTAGTGTTATCTGTGTCTCCCAATTCTCTGTGCACCTTGGTATTCCTCTCTGACATTACCTCCTAGTTCCCATACCCCTTCCTAGTTAAAAACTCTACCCCCTGCCAACCCCCATCCCCCCACCCCCCCACCCCCCCCACAATAGCACCAACAAATCACAGCATCATAATTGTTATGGCGCAGAAGGAGGCCATTCAGCCCTTTATGTCTGCACTGGCTCTCCAAATGATCATTATGACTTAGTGCCATTCTCCTGCCTTTTTCCCTGTATGCTTGCACATTGTTTCTATTCAAATAATCATCCAATGCTGTCTTGAATGTCTCGAATAAACCTACCTTCACCACACTTCCAGGCAGTGCATTCCAGACTCAAACCACTCGTTGTGTGAAAAAGCTTTTTCTCACATCACATTTGCTTCTTTTGCAAATCATTTTAAATCTGTGCCCTCTCGTTCTTGATCCTTTTATGACACTTTTTGTGTACAGGACATACCTGGGCAATTTTCCACATAGCCGGGTAGGTGCTAGTGTTGTAGCTGTACTGGAACAGCTTGGCTGGGGGCACAGCAAGTTCTGGTGCACAAGTCTTCAGTACTATTGCCAGAATATTGTCAGGGCCCATAGCCTTTGCAGTATACAGTGCCTTCAGCTGTTTATCGATATCACGTGGAGTGAATCGAATTGGCTGAAGGCTGGCAATTGTGATGCTGGGGACCTCCGGAGGAGGCTGAGATAAATCATCCACTTGGCACTTCTGGCTGAAGATTGTAGCAAATGCTTCAGCCTCATCTTTTGCATCACTGATGCTCCTCCTCCCTTTGGGTGTCCAGGGCCCCTCCCTGACTCCTTGAGGGGAAGGGGCATCTGAAGGGAGGTTGAGGTGCCTTGTCCCCTTCTCGTCTAGCTGCTGCACAAGCTTACCGATGGGGAGAGCAATGGAGTGTCGGTCAGAGTGCATATCTGACAGAAACACCATGTTCTTCTGGATCAGGTTCTCCATGGCACCTACCATCCTCTCCATGTGCTCACATGTAGGAGCCACAACATTAGAGAGCACACGCATGCAGTCCTCCGTCTCTCATGCCATTCTGAGGGCCTCTCACACCTCTGACTGATGTTCCTCTCGGTCTCATTAATACTCCAGCATCTTTTCCATGACCGCTCCCAAAGGCTTAACATCTGACTCAGCCGGGACCTCTTCTCTAGCAGTCCTCCGAGTGCCAGAGACCTTGGCTCTCATTGCCTCCGCCTGCTGTGGACACATGTCTGTGAAGTGACCACCAGAGTGTGAGCCCAAGGCTAACCAAAAGTGCCACCTACTGAGGTGTGTGTCACTGGGCTGGTGAAGGATGCAGGCGAATGCTGTGACAGCTCTACAGGTGTGAAGAAGTGCTTGTCATCATCTGAGCTCTCCTGGTGGCTGGGGCTTACTTCTGGAGTGGGGACTGGCCTCCCCCTCTTCCAACTGACACCTGGAATGGAGAGAATAGAGAATGAGTGACAACCTGGCTGGGCTCTTACATTGCACACAGCATCGCCCTCAGGTTCTGATCTTCAGAGATTAAGCTTGCTTCCTCACTGGATGCTGGGGGAGCCCAACCTCACCCTCGACACAAGCATGGCCACGGTCCTCCCCTGCCAGCTCAGCAGCCTGCTGCTCAAATTGTGTGAGGGGCTGGATCTTGGGTATGCCCCCTCCCATTCTCTCCCTCTCTCACCTGTTGTGCACTGTCTTCTCCTATATAAAGATGGATTCTGAGCATTCCTGATGTAGGAGCAGGTTGCATGCTGCTAATTGTGTGGCTGATACATAATGGTGTGAATCTTTAAAGTCTGTCCACCATGCACAAGGCACACGTTAGGAGTTTGAAGGACTACTGTCCACTTGCCTGGATAAGTGTAGCTCCAGCAGCACTCAGGCAGCTGGACAGCATCCTGGACAAAGCAGACTGCTTGACTGACAGCCCATCCAGCATCCTCAACATTCAGCCCCTCCACCACTAACCCATAGTGGCAGCTGTGTTTGCCATGTGAATGATGCACTGCTTCTAGTCCCCAAGGCTACTTCAGCAACCCTCTCCAGACCCGCACACTCTAGCAGCTAGAAGGATAAGGGCAGCAGAGGCATGGGATCAGCAGCATCTGCATGTTACCACTTACTCTAAACTCCCCCCACCACCACAATGGCTGTGCCTTCAGTGTGGCTGGATCAGTAACCCACAGTTGCCTCCATCCCAGCAGACCACACGGACTGCAGTGGGGCATTAAGGCAGCACCCCAGCACCTTCTTAAGGGCTTTTACTGATGGATAGCACAGGTGACGCCCATGTCCCAGATTATGAAAAATTGTGAGTTAAGTATAGAAATTGGAGGGTTCACTTACCCTGGCAGTGCGGGTTAAATCATTCATGCATATCCTGTACTGCAGGGTGGTCCTCCTCTGCACCCCTCTGGCAATGACCACCCTGGCGACCACCTCCCAGGCCAGTGTGGTGAGTCGGGCAGGCCTCCTGCTCCTATTCCCGGGAAAGAAGACGTCCCTCCTGCCCTCCACGGCCCAGAGGAGAGTCTCCAGGGAGGTGGCATTGAAGCACGGGGCCAGTGGCTTCTCAAGGCCATCTCATTGCCCGTAGATTCTGGCACGCTGATACACTAGGTGTCTTTCAAATATGGTGCCCACACATGACGGCAGAGCGCGGGACTTCCTGCCCGTCCCGCCATGAGGCGCACCGTGAACTACGTGCATGCATATTTAATTAGGTGAAGAGCACATGATAATGGCCCGCTCCATTCATCAGCAGGCAACACCTCGGGTTCTCACTCCCAACATGGAACTTATGGCGGGATGGGAAATTTCCGTCTCTAGTGTTTTTTATCCTCCAATTAGTGTTTTAGTCTTGCCACAGTACTGAAACAGTTCTAGTCAAAGTCATAAATGTCATGACCAAGTAAAAGGAGTTTTGTGGTTCCTGAGCTAAGAATTTGTGAGTGTGTATGTAGCCCCCTTTTTACTTATGGTTCAATGTAAAAATAACTCAGCGGACAAGCTTGAGTCTTAAACAAGATAGGTTAGTTTATTACAAAAAACTTCTGCTGAGTGTTATTTAAGTAAAAAAGTGATAAAATTATTAACTAAGAAATGCAGATACAAAGATTATCTGCATTTTAAAGGGAAAAAATACTTAATGATGATATTTCAAATCAATCTCTGTGAGATATCATTGCGGGTCCATTGCTTTCTGAAGTGAGGGGGGTGAAGCTTAAGATAAAAGCAAAATACTGCGGATGCTGGAAATCTGAAACAAAAACAAAAATAGCTGGAAAACCCAGCAAGTCTGACAGCATCTGCGGAGAGGAATACAGTTAACATTTCGAGTCTGGATGACTCTTCATCAGAAATAAAGAAATATAGAAATGAGGTGGAATATAAGCTGGTAAAGGGGGTGGGACAGGTAGAGCTGGATAGAGAACAAAAACAGAATTACCTGGAAAAACTCAGCAGGTCTGGCAGCATCGGTGGAGAAGAAATCAGTTAACGTTTCGAGTCTTCATGACCCTTCGGCAGAACTGAGTATAGTTAGGAGAAAGGTGAAATATAAGCTGGTTTAAGGTTTACCTTAAACCAGCTTATATTTCACCTTTCTCCTAACTATGCTTCAGTTCTGCCGAAGGGTCATGAAGACTCGAAACGTTAACTGATTTCTTCTCCACCGATGCTGCCAGACCTGCTGAATTTTTCCAGGTAATTCTGTTTTTGTTTTGGATTTCCAGCATCCGCAGTAGCTTTTAGCTTTTTGTTTTTAGAGCTGGATAGAGGGCCAGTGATAGGTGGAGGCAAAGAAGAGATTGCCAAAGATGTCATAGACAAAAGGAGAAAGGGGTGTTGACGGTGGTGGTATTATCTAAGGAATGTGCTAATAGTGGCATTAAGGGTAGAAAGCAGGCAAACAAGTGGCAGATGGCCCTAGTGGGGGTGGGGTGGGGGGGAAGGGATTGAAATGGGCTAAAAGGTGGAGCTAGTTGTGGTTGAAGCTTGAGGTTTGATTATCAGCCGCGATGGCTTTTGCAGTCGACCAGTTGGTGTTTGCCTCTCTCAGGTGGATTGAGCAGGTCAGTACGTTTTTGGGAGAGAGAGAAGGTTTCCCATTCCTAATTTAGTGGTTATGGCACTGGTAGGTTGCCTGGACTTTTTCGGCAGAAAACAACAGTTGATATCTTTAAAAAAAACTTCCTCTTTATCCTCACTTGGCCAACAACCCTTTGTGAAGTTGTTTCTCAGAGCTCTTCCTGGGGTTCTGTGCACAAAATGGCTGTTCACAGCCTGACTTTATATGGTCCAAAAACTTTAAATTGCTGCTATCCCAAACTGTTGAATCATGCTCTCATATTAGGTATTTGGTTTGCCTTGGGCATAGGCCCACTAAATGTCTCCATAGCCGAGGTAATTAACCTTTTAAATGTTTTAGCCATTGACTTGAATGGTTCCCATTCTCCAAGGTGTGAGGAGATAGGAAATATCTATTCACACCTCCAGGGAAAGCCATTATCTGTTTGAGGACTCATTGAATTTCAAACATTTTTCATGTTTGGGCAAGCCTGCTTGTAATCCACTTGGAGCCTTCCGGACGACTGACAACATTTCAGTCGAGGAAAGGTCAGGTGACTTTTGGCAGCCATCTTTAAGCTTTTTGTGTCAATTAAAAAAACGAAATCTATAATATCACAACTGCACGAGGGTGACACAAATGACATCTTAAGTGACTGTGCAAAAGGTAAATTATCCCTTCTCATCCTTCTGGACCTGTCTGCAACCTTTGGCATTTTTAATCACGCCTTCCTCCTCTGACCTTTATCCACCATTGGCCAGCTTGAGGTGGGGGATGCTGTGGGGGAGGGGGTGAGGCCTGCACTCACTTCATTCCGTTCTCATTCATCTGATCATGGCCACAGAATCACCTGCAATGGTTTCTCTTCCTGCTCCCATACTGTTATCTCTGGTGTCCCCCAAGGGTCTATCCCTTCCTTCTCCTGAGGTGACCATTGAATCCATGGTGATAAGGCCTGTACCCTCAAGTTGTGGAGGGTGTAACATAGCACTACAAATTGGGACACCCACACTGACGAGTGCTGGAGGGTTCTTCCCGAATAATCCAGGCAATGGAATCGCTCCTTCAGTCCCTGATAATCTTCTCATCATATGCGTGCCAGCCATGGACTAGGGAGGGGAGTCATGAACCCCGAATCGCCCTTGTTACCAAGCAGCCATCTTTTGATTTGACATGAAGACTTAAAAATGGCTGGAAATGCAAACAGGCACAGGATGAAAGCATCATAACTGCTTCCAGGTTAATAGATATTCATCAGCACATGTTGCACAGCAACTGTATATTAAGTGAGTGATATCCTTCACCATTGCAGTTCATCTCACCATTGAGATGTGGTGCCCATAAAGCTATGGATATGCATTTGATGGTACCTTGTACAACATGGAAGCTCACTACCTTGGCAAAGCCATGTGTGTGCTCCTCCTGCTTCTCTTAGTTTAGAGAGAAGACAGTGAGGTCCCCTTTCTGGTGTACAGAGAACTGCTATGTCACCAGTTACAGCCTGAAAGATCCACTGGAAAAAAGATTCAGGATCAATGTCACCCTGACAATCACTGGCAGCGCTATCCTTGTTCTGATTTGAGGTTGTAGGTCAAGCTCCAAGAGGTGGCACAGTTCTGTGACCATCTCCTTGATGAAATGCAGTCTCTGAAGACAGATTCTAGTTCAGATTGCAGGTAGTGTGTGAAATCAGTATGGATGCTGACTGATATCACAGTCTGCCTACGCTGCATGCTTCAGGTACATGCAATGTAATGCCTGCACTTTTGCTGTCAACAACATGGCAATTGACAAGGGCAGGCCAGAAGCGATCTGGAGCGGACGTCCTGCCACTTTTCAGTTCAACTGGCTCCCATAACAGTGAAACTACCAGTGATATGGAACCAAATATTTTGGTCTTTGATGATGAAGTGTAACGAATACTTACTAGATTCAAGACTATTTGGTGCATAGATAGATAGCTGTAAGACAACCGGTAAACTTTATTTTTTTCTCTCAATTATGTTATTCTGGATGTATCGTGGATTTTTGCTGCTGGGGCCTGGATTCTAAACGAATTGAAACTGATGGATGAAAGGGTTGTCTGCATTGGATATAACCATCACAAATGAAGAGAGCCTGACTGGTCACAATGAAATTTCCAGTGAGTATGAAACCACAGCACAAACCTCTCAATGAATTGTCACTAAATTGGCTCTCTCGAACAAAAGGCTTAGAAGAATGGCTGAGGTGCAAATTGCAAAATTCACATTACTACAGCTGACAATATTCTTCAAATGCTGGAATTGAAGCACATGCTTAGAGTGAACAGGAAAAATGTTACAGAATTTTTACATTGCATATTTTGAACAATTCCCATGTAGGGGAAGCAATGCACTCCCCCTTTCACTTGACACTCACAACCCATAATTCTCCACCAGAAACCACTCCCTCAATACAATGGCAAATTTGCCAACTCACATTTGTGTGGCTCCAAAATGCCATCCTCTCATTGAACATCGGGTAGTTTAGAGATTGAATATAGCCGCTGAAACATGGCATTCCTGTAATATATAATAGAGAGAAAAAAGCTCTACTTTGCAACTAACTCCTAACATCAGAGATATTCAGGTTACGATGAGAAGGAAAAGAAAGGATTTTAGAAGGTACAAGGGGAGCAAATCAGCAGAGGCATTAGTGGAGTACAGAAAGTGCAGGGTGGAACTTAAGAAAGCAATTAGGAGAGCAAAGAGGGGATATGAGAAAGCTCTGGCTGGTAAAAGTAGGGAAAATCCCAAGATATTCTATAAGTATGTTAATGGTAAGAGGATAACCAGGGAAAGAGCGGGGCCCATAAGTGACCAAAGGGGCAATCTATAGGTGGAGCCGGGGGACATCGCAAGAGTGTTGAATGAATACTTCACATCCATCTTCAATCAAGAGAATGAGGATGAAGGTATGGAACTCGGGGAGAGAGACAGCGAGGTTCTTAAGCAAATTGATATAGGGAATGACAAGGTATTGGAGATGTTGGCAGGCTTAAAAGTGGACAAATCTCGAGGTCCGGATGATTTGTGTCCCAGACTGCTGAGGGAGGCAAGGGAGGAGATCGCAGGGGCTCTGACCCAAATTTTTATTTCCTCTCTGGCCACAGAGGAGGTGCCAGAGGACTGGAGTACAGCTAATGTGGTTCTGCTATTTAAGAAGGGTTGTAGGGATAAGGCAGGGAACTACAGGCCAGTGAGTCTCACGTCAGTGGTAGGGAAACTATTAGAGAAAGTTCTGAAGGGGAGTATTTATCTCCACTTGGAGAGGCAAGGTTTGATCAGGGATAGTCAGCATGGCTTTGTCAGAGGGAGGTCATGCCTAACAAATTTGATTGAATTTTTTGAGGTGGTGACCAGATGTGTAGATGAGGGTAGTGCAGTTGACGTAGTTTATGTGGATTTCAGCAAAGCCTTTGACAAGGTCCCACATGGGAGACTTATAAAGAAGGTAAATGCACATGGGATACAGGGTAATTTGATAAGATGAATTTAAAATTGGCTTAGTTGTAGGAGGCAGAGGGTGATGACAGAAGGCTGCTTTAGTGACTGGAAGCCCGTGTCCAGTGGCGTACCACAGGGATCTGTGCTGGGTCCCCTATTATTTGTCATTTATATAAACGACATAGATGACTATGTGGAGGGTAGGATTAGTAAGGTTGTGGATGACACAAAGATTGGCCGGGTGGTTAACAGTGAGTGTCTTGGGCTACAGGAAGATATAGACAGGATGGTCAAATGGGCAGATAAGTGGCAGATGGAATTTAACCCGAAAAGTGTGAGGTGATACACTTGGGAAGGAGTAATTTGACAAGGAAGTATTCAATGAATGGCATGACACAAGGAAGTTCTGAGGAACAAAGGGACCTTGGCGTGTGTGACCATAGATCACTGAAGGCGCAGGGGCATGTTAGTGGGGTGGTGAAAAAGGTATACGGGACACTTGCCTTTATCAATCGAGGCATAGATTACAAAAGTAGGGAGGTCATGTTGGAGTTGTATAGAACCTTGGTGAGGCCACAGCTGGAGTACTGTGTGCAGTTCTGGTCACCACATTATAGGAAGGATGTGATTGCACTGGAGAGGGTGCAGAGGAGATTCACCAGGATGTTGCCTGGGATGAAATATTTAAGTTATGAAGAGAGGTTGGATAGACTTGGGTTGTTATCGTTGGAGCAGAGAAGACTGAGGGGTGACCTGATCGAGGTGTACAAGATTATGAGGGGCATGGACAGGGTGGATAGGGAGCAGCTGCTCCCCTTAGTTGAAGGGTCAGTCACAAGGGGGCATAAGTTCAAGGTGAAGGGCAGGAGGTTTAGGGGGGATGTGAGGAAAACATTTTTACCCAGAGGGTGGTGACGGTCTGGAATGCACTGCCTGGGAGGGTGATGGAGGCGGGTTGCCTCACATCCTTTAAAAAGTACCTGGATGAGCACTTGGCATGTCATAACATTCAAGGCTATGGGCCAAGTGCTGCTAAATGGGATTCGGTAGGTAGGTCAGGTGTTTCTCACGTGTCGGTGCAGACTCGATAGGCTGAAGGGCCTCTTCTGCACTGTGATTTTGTGATTGATCAGGCCAGCTCTTTCAAAAGAGCCTGCACAGGCACAATGTACTGAATGGCCTCCTTCTTAGTGTCAATTTACTGAGAGGTTGTAGTATTTTATGATTGCCTGCCACAACTGTACTAGGATTTCTCTTGGCTGAAGCTAGCTATAAAAACAAAACAGAAGTTCTATTCCCTAGTGCTGATATATCACTGAATAAAAATTTTCTTTAATTTCTACCAAATTTTCACATATTTGAATAAAGCTTAAATATTGTACGCAAGCAATTTTTGTTAGATTTTGCTGATCTTTGTTTAAATACCCCATCAATAAATGCGCGCACAAAAAAATTCTCTGTGAAGCTATCATGCAGAATTACTGTTGAGAAAATATTGACCAGGGACATCTACCTTTAATCTTTTACAGAGCATTCAACCAATGATGAATGCATGGTCATGACCCTTCTTTATAAATAATAGGTGACAGTACCGATATGTGTAGTAAATAAGCTCCACTCTGAGGTAAAATATTCATATTCGACAAAGAAAGTCATACAATGAGATAAAGAACAAGAGAAAGTTTCAAACTTCGGCTTTAGGCTTCGATACAATAGGCAGATGATTTAAGGTTCAGGACCAGAGTTGGCTGCAAAGAATGCAACAAGGTTGAGGATGAGGAAGGCCATTTTTCCCATTGAAGATTATTCTTCCAGGATCCTATCCTTCCTATTATGTCACCCAGCTGCATGTTCAACATGACTAATGTTTTTGTATCAGTTGTTTATCCAATAGTTATTGTAACCATTTGTCACTCGCTGAGTAAATAGTGCTTTTAATTTATTTTCCTTTTTAATAAATTTATGTTGTCAGGCCATTTTTTTTTGGTCTATTTGAAATAATACCATATACTGACCTGACCTCACCTATGCTATTTAACGTGTTACATACTTTGATAAGTTACCAGCCATTGAGGAACGGACAAATACAATGAACACAATTAAATCACTGAGAAACAAAAAGCAATGGAGTCAAAATTCCAGCATATCTTTTCCCATTTTTCCTTTCCGATGAGAGGAAATTCCACCACCTTCATGTTATCAGCTTTAGGGCCTTAAATATTTTCAGCTCTTCAATTTTGCTTTAGGTGTTTTTCATTATTATTTACTGCAACATGTTTACAACAATCCTTATTTTTAACTCATTCGTACTTTGGAAGGTCTGGTGATCCTTTACCAGCCTGACATATTTGAAACGAGCTCTCTTTTAGCCACCACTTGCCTCTCATCATTCCCTGAGCAACAAGCATGTCCATATCAAATATCATGCTTGAGACTAATCTTGACGTCACATAACCCAAGATTGTCATGTTCCGTTTTATTCAGTTTGTTCAAGATTTTATCATAACAAATCTAAAGCTCCGCTATAAAACAGCTATTAAAACATCTTACAAATTTAAATATTTTTAAAATGGCACTTTTTTTGTATGTTAGAGATAATTTTTGTGTTCAAAGAAGCATGCAGCATTTGTTTTGTCTTACCGATCCCAGGAATGAAAGGCTTAACATATGAGGAAAGTTTGAGGACTCTGGGTCTATACTCGATGGAGTTTAGAAGGATGAGGGGGGATCTGATTGAAACTTACAGCATACTGAAAGGCCTGGATAGAGTGGACGTGGGGAAGATGTTTCCATTAGTAGGAGAGATTAGGACCCGAGGGCACAGCCTCAAAGTAAAAGGAAGACCTTTTAGAACAGAGATGAGGAGAAACTCCATTAGCCAGAGAGTGGTGAATCTATGGAATTCATTGCCACAGAAGGCTGTGGAGGCCAGGTCATTGAGTGTATTTAAGACCGAGATAGATAGGTTCTTGATTGGTAAGGGGATCAAAGGTTACGGGGAGAATGGGGTTGAGAAACTTATCAGCCATGATTGAATGGCAGAGCAGACTCGATGGCCGGAATGGCCTAATTTCTGCTCCTCTGTCTTATGGTCTTATGGTTTAGATGCCTCCTAATTGGTACGCGTAACCACTTTCTATCAAGTAACATGGCTTAAGTAAATCTTAGAGGCTAAGGAATTATTTCTCAAGGTGGAGAGCTACAACCAAAAAGAAGCATAGACAAAATTGCAAAAAGCCTTCATTCTCTTCTGCAATCATACAATATGTTGAAAATATTTGACTTATCTGTGGTTTTGCACCTTTTTGTCCCCAATAGAGATTAACACAGTTTTTTAACATTACTATCCTGTTTGGTCAGTAAAAGAGCAACATTTCTTGAAAAAGCAAATTAAATATATATGGGTATGAAGTAACACTCCAGGTAAGACTATTTTATTTATTATTCATTCACAGGACGTGGGCTTCACTGGTTTGGCCAGTATTTATTGCCCATCCCAGTTGCCCTTGAAAAGGTGGTGGTGAGCTGCCTTCTTGAACTGTTGCAGTCCATGTAGTGTAGGTACACTTACAGTGCTGTTAGGGAGGGCAGGATTTTGACCCAGCAACAGTGATGGAACGGCAATATATTTCCAAGTCAGGATGGTGAGTGACTTGGAGGGGAACTTTCAGTGTTCCCATCTATCTGCTGCCCTTGTCCTTCTAGATGGTAACGGTCATGGGTTTGGAAGGGGCTGTTTAAGAAGCCTTGGTGAATTCCTGCAGTGATCTTGTAGATGGTATACATTGCTGCTGCTGTACGTCGGTGGTGGATGGAGTGAGTGTGGTGCCAATCAAGCGGGCTGCTTTGACCTGGACGGTGTCAAGCTTCTTGAGTGTTGTTGGAGCTGCATTCTTCCAGGCAAGCGGGGAGTATTCCATCACACTCCTGACTTGTGCCTTGTAGATGGTGGACAGGCTTTAGGGAGTCAGGAGGTGAGTTACTCGTTGCAGGATTCCTAGCCTCTGACCTCCTCTTGTAGCCACAGTATTTATATGGCTAGTCCAGTCCAGTTTCTGGTCAATGGTAATCCCCAGGATGTTGATAGTGGGGAATTCAGTGATGGTAATACCATTGAGCATCAAGAGGCAATGGTTAGTTTCTCTCTTGTTGGAGGTGGTCATGGCTAGCACTTGTGTGGCATGAATGTTACTTGCCACTTGTCAGCCCAAGCCTGAATATTGTCCAGGTCTTGCTGCATTTGGACATGGACTGCTTCAGTATCTGAGGAGTTGCGAATGGTGCTTAATATTGTGCAATCATTCGTGAACATCCCCACTTCTGACCTTATGATGGAAGGAAGGTCATTGATGAAGCAGCTGAAGATGGTTGGGCCAAGGCCACTACCCTGAGGAATAGTGATGTCCTGGAGCTGAGATGATTGACCTCCAAAAACCACAACCATCTTCTTTTATGCCAGGTATGACTCCAACCAGCGGAGAGTTTTCAACCTGATTGCCATTGACTCCAGTTTTGTCACGGCTCCTTGATGCCACACTCAGTCAAATGCTGCCTTGATGTCAAGGGAAGTCACTCTCACCTCACCATACATTTCCACATTGGTAAAGATAGCAGTGAAACAAGAGAATTCTTTTAAAATTGTTTCATATAGAAGGAACTACAAGAGATGATTATAAAAACCTCCAATCCCAACTACAAGATAAAACTGTAAGATTGATTAAGGAAAGACAAGAGGGCAAAAAGTGATTTACTACTGAAAGCTTCAAGATAATGGATTAACTGTTCCTTAAATTCAGGCTAAATCATATTTGCCATGCAGATCAATAACTATTTGATGTTCCATATTTTATATAGCTACATACCAGATAGCTTGGTGAAGTATAGCTTATGCAGATCAAAAACAAAAGATCTGGGTGACTTTATTTAATATCGATATGTTTTTGCTGAGATAAACAAATCATTTTTAATGACTTTTTGTATGAATGTTCAATCTTCAGGTTAGGAAACTGAACATTTCCCCTATCCAGCACCAATTGCAGACATTCCCAGCTCAGGTATAGGCACAGACCAAACATTTATTTGCTTACCTCAACAATGTGCACTGATTCCAGTTTCATGAAAGCAGCCCCTACTGCATTAGCTTAACCATCTTAGCTACTCCACTGAGTAACAATTTAGGGTTAAAAATTTCAATGGCAATCTCCTGATGCATATTGAAGTCATGAGGAGGATTTTCAAAAGCCCATGAGGGTGATGTCGATTGTGGGCACAATTTGAAAATCGCAATCTCGGATAGTGGCAATGGACCCCGCTGCCTCCGGAACACAATGTGATCTTCAAAGAAATGAAAGGCGGGGGCGGGGGGAGGAGGTGTAGCCTGCAACCCGCGTTCTTACAATTAATGATTGTTGAGCTCATTGTGGAGTCTTTGGAGGAACAAATTTTGAGATTTTCAACCTGGAGTCGCAGGAAAAACGTAAGGTTTGAGAAGTGTTAGGGAGCAGGAATACAATGGGGAGCCATGAAGGTTAACAGTCAACAATTATGAGAAATGGGAGAATAATCCAGCTGTTCAACTAGAGACACAGAGTGACACAGAGACACTGATGCTGAGAGGATTGTTTTTGTGAGCAGTGAGTGTTGGTCGCTTGAGAGGGATGTGAAGCTGTTGGCATCACTTGTACATCAGAGATGGATGGAGGAAGCTCTGGTGAACCAGCAAGCAGCAGGTGAGGGAGTTGGGATGGGAGCAGGTGACTCGGACATTGGATAGAGTTGTGAGAGCTACAACAGTTGTATCCATCTGGTCGTGAGGAAGCCAGTGGATCATAGACAGGGGCTGCAAGGGGCTGCTATCCAAGATATCAGGTGTGCCGTCCAAGAATCAGCTACTTGGAAATGATTGAGCACCAGAGCCACATGAGACCCTGCTTATCCAGGCAGATGGTCTCAGACATTTATGCTCTGATGCAAATGACTTAAAACCTTAGAGCCCCCATGGCAGCCCCGACATGCAGCCATGAAAGTTCCCCTGAATTTTTACGTATCTGGGTCATTCCAGGGATCAGCTGCAGATCCAGCTGGCATCTCATAGTCAATAGCTCCTCACACCATCACGCAGATTACGGATCCCTTTCCCAGAGGGCATAGGACTATAACCATCCTGAGATAGATGGGCCAGTGCAGGCGCAGAGGGCATGGGGTTTCCTGCCTTCAGCAACAATTTCCCTCACGTCCAGAGGTCATCAATTATACCCATGAAATCATCAAAGTCCCAACAGGCTAGCCAGTCAGATTCCTGAACAGAAAAGGCTTCCATTCAACGACCGTCCAGATGGTCTGCGATCACATGAAGCACATCTCACAGGCATGCACTTGGTTCCTGAGCAGCTATCATGAGTCCTTCATCCTGTGAGAGTCTCACGTGCTGCATCTTTTCAGGTTAACATCAAGGCTCACTGGCTGGCTGGTGGGGGATATGAGTTATCGCTGAGGAGGTGGCTCCCGATGCTCCCCTGGTACCCAAATGTGGATAAAGGAGATGCTATACCCAGGGCCATAGCCTAACACAAATCTGCATTGAGCAGACTTTTGACATCTTGAAGATGCACTTCTGTTGCCTTGACTGGTTGAGTGGTGTCCTCCCATACGAACCAGTCAGGGCATCTCACACTGTGGTCGTTTACTGCGTGCTGCACAACATAACTATATAAAGAGGCCTGGAGCTGGATGAGCAAGAGAACCTGGAATACCATTCTTCCTCAGAGAAGGACAGGGAGGAGGAAGAGTAGGGAGAAGAGGAGAATGAAGGAAGTACCGCACAGAATTCCAGTGCCACCTCATTAGAGGTAGACTGCCGATGCCATCCCAGGGCTCACAGTGATCAGAAGGCTGACTTGGTTACAAAGGTCATGCTAATTCAGCAACATTTCTCTTCAGCAATTCCCAGTCCTTATGACAAATGACTCTGTCATTCACCTTCCATCAGAGAGGGAAATTCTCCAGCAAGCAGAGACAACACACATCTGGATAATCCCTTTGCCACTCACATTGATTGAAAATGGGGTCTCCGCCACCTACACTCCCCCTAACCCACACAGACATGGCACCAAAGGAAACCCAGGTCATCCAGTCACCACCACCCCTCCTCCGCCCCATCAATCTTTAACTCCATGCTCCTTTTGACATCACACAAGTCTGCTCATTGGCATATTCAATCATAAATGGAAAGAAAATGCAATGAATATGTAAACAGAAAATATCACTATTAATTACTTCTAATGGCGTATCACTTTGTGTCCCCATCAATTTCTATGCGGTGCGTTCCCTGTAGCTGAGGATAAAGTGGAGACAGCCTGCTCACTGCATCTGCGTCCAGCTGAGACACCTGTGGCTTCTGTCCTCATCTTGGAGCTTCATGTGGATGGCTCATCCATAGCCTGCTTCCCCTGGAGGGGCAGCCTCTGTCACAGGGCCTTGCAGGAGGAATGGTTTCTGAGACAGAGGGGCTGAAAAGCGTGGGATGACGCCAATGCTCCTGAGGACTGGTCCCCTCATCAGCCTCTTTGACTGCCTCAGCCCTTTCATGGCACTCTGGCATGCTGGATGAGGCCACTGACTGGAACGCAACTGGCACCCACTCCAAACATCTCTGCCCCATTAACGACATTAAGCGATCCATGCAAGAGAACCTGACTCTTTCTATTCATTTCAGCGTGCTGCTCCTGCACCCACATAGAGTGCTGCTGCATATGGCTCCCCAGTAGACTGACCATTCTCTCAATGGAGGAGGTTGAGCACTGTATGGACTCCTTCATTCTCTGGACATAGCTCTGCAATGCCTCAGGGATCTCTGACATTCGGGAACTCATCTATTTCTGATGTTCCAAAAGACATGTGCATGACACCTGAGACACAGTATCTTCACCCAGTGAAACATAGCAATGTCTATCCTCCGTGCTCTGAGGGAGACTGCCCACAGCTTTACTTACTCTCCTCCTGCTCACTCTTGAGGTCCAACTGAGGTGAGTGTATCTGTGCTGGTGGAGGGTGCAGAAGAAAGATTAGATGGTGTAATTCAGGGGAATTTCTCACCAGAGAGGTGCCCGCAGGCCAAGTGGGTTGCAACATGCTGCTCTTGCTCAACAACTGGCCCTGTGATAAATACAAGAAGGTGGTAATGAGGGCTCGGCCTACTCAACAGGTGCCTCAGAACAACCATCCCAATAGATAACGGTGTTTGGATAGTTCTAGTGCGCATTGGACAGGAGTGACCTCCATGTCTGTCACCTGTAGATTAAGCTATCAAATGACCCTACTCTGGATTACCTCCACCATCTGCTATTGCCCATGGCTTGACATAATGGCACCCTCATGATTTCCAGCACTGCCTCCTCTACTAGTGCATGGAGCTGCAGCCCAAGACATCTCGCTGGAATTATGTGATCTCTTCTCCAGGATGAAGCGAGATAGATTTATGAGAAGGCTGCCCTCCCTCCCCCATTCCAGCATGACATTCACATGAGGCGTTGTGCTCCTCAGTTATCCCCCTGTTCAATTGTGCACAATTTGTGAGGGTTGTTGACTAACAGCTCAGTGATGCAACTGGCCACTGCTCTGACAATGTTAAGGAAACCTATGGGCACTCAGTCTGCTCAGCTCACGTGCTTATTGGTTTATTCAGTGTTAGAGACCTGTCACCCAGGCATGGCAGGCCACTCACCATGCCACACCTTATTGGATCATTAAAGTGCCTCCTGCACTGCACCTACATCTTCCCAATCATTGCCTGGCTTCTGATCCCCATGGTCACATCCATTCTCTCTTGGAGAATTTTGCCTTCCTGACTGAGAGAAAGGCATATATCTCCTCTCAGAGCCAGCATCCATCAAAGCCTCAAGTGAGGCATCTGAAAAGTGTGGGGTCGTCCAGGGATGCCTGCTTAGGCCAGCGTTGGCCCTCTAAACATCTTTCTACTCCCTATGTGCAGGCAATGGCTGCCATTTGCCTTTTAAAATTTCCCTCCATTACCAGGTCTGAACTCCAGTCTGCTCTGGGTGACACTAATTGGGTACTGAACTTGCCTCTTGGTCAATTAGGGCCTTTGCGTTTGACAATCACACAATGCTACTTATAATGACACAGTGCAGTGTTGGGACCTAGAAATGATCCAGGCATTGGGTTCCTGAACCCGGATTGAAAATCTAACCATACATGTAGGCACATATGGTTAGACCAGGATGTCCATCATCCAGAAGGGGCAAGTCAGGAGTGTGATGGAATACTCCCCGCTTGCCTGGATGAGTGCAGCTCCCATGAGACTCAAGAAGCTTGACACCGTCCAGGACAAAGTAGTCCGCTTGATTAGCACCAAATCCACAAACATTCACTCCACGACCGACGCACAGTAGCAGCAGTGTGTACCATCTATAAGATGCACTGCAGGAATTCACCAAGGCTCCTTAGGCAGCACCTTCCAAACCTACAACCGCTAACACCATAGAAGGACAAGGGCAGCAGAGATATGGGAACACCACCACCTAGAGTTCCTCTCCAAGTCACTCAC
This sequence comes from Cetorhinus maximus, assembly GCF_964194155.1. NCBI lineage: Eukaryota > Metazoa > Chordata > Chondrichthyes > Lamniformes > Cetorhinidae > Cetorhinus > Cetorhinus maximus. The sequence goes on from NC_135879.1 coordinate 195,508,246, forward strand.
CATCCTGACTTGGAAAAATATCACAGTTCCTTCACTGTTGCCGGGTCAAAATCCTGGAACTCCCTTCCTAACAGCACTGTGGGTGTACCTACACCATATGGACTGCAGCGGCTTGCCACCACCTTCTCAAGGGCATCTAGAGTTGGGTAATAAATGCTGGCCCAGCCAGCAAAGCCCACATCCATTGAATGAATTTTTAAAAAATTCAGAAATGAAATCAGGAAGCATTTATTTCAACACAAATGGCAGGGGAAATCTGGAACTCGCTATCTCAATTGAAATTTTCAACTCTGAGATTGATTGAACATGTGGAACAAAGATGGGTAAATGGAACTGAGGTGCAGATGCACCAAGATATAGTTAAATGGCAATAGCCATTGTCCAGGATATTGGCCAGGTCTTGCTGCATTCCAGGTCCAGATGCAGCAGGTTTGGGCTGACAATATCCAGGTTTGGGCTGACAAGTGGCAAGTAACATTCGCACCACACAAGTGCCAGGCAATGACCTTCTCCAGCAAGAGAGAATCTGATCATCATCCCCTTGATCAATGGCATTACCTTTGCTGAATACCACCACCTTCTTAAGGGCAATTAGGGATGTGCAATAAGTGCAGACCTAGCCAATGATGCCCACATCCCATGAATGAATATAAATAAAAAGAGCTGGCTCAATAGGTTGAATTGCCCATTCCTGGTCCTGTAGCAAAATTGTGCAGGACCACATGGCACATGTCCATGTATTAAATGAGGCAATGAAACAAATTATATTGCTGTCTGCACCAAAGAGCAGTGTTATTGGAACTTGTGCATTGGTGACATGTTGTGAAAGTATAGATTCAATCCTAGGCCCCAAATATTTTGCTAAGCCAATCCATCATCGCAGCTTTTTATTTTTGTATTTTCTAAATCGGAGTCTATAACAGTGCATGCTAAAAGAAAATACTAAAATTATCCATTAAATTCATCCAGAATTTTTGATTCAGCTATGGCTTAACACTTGATGAGAACAATCAGGAATAAGTAAGGAGACTCAACCAACTAAAATAATGAAATGCAGACAAGGAAAGCTTTGTAAAGAAAGTTCATCAGGAATACAAGGAAAAAAGTAAAAATACTAGGGAGAAACATGGATAAATGTGCATTGTTTCCAAACAATTAATAAATCTGAATAAGTAATTAAAGCAGTTGCTTCCTCTTCACATTTTAGACAGTGCTTTAAAAGCCATGTATTCTGGTTCAAAGAAAGATGGCTAAAATGAGGCAGAAAATAGGCCATAAAATATAAATCTGCTGGAGAAAGTGAAAATAGGAATAATAAAAATAATCAAAATATGGTCAGTATCTATGAAAATTTGTTCTGCCTTTATTATTATATTATTCCAGTTCACGAGAGATATGGCATGGAGAAAACAGGCTCTGCAGGTTCCAGTGGGATAGACAGACCAGATGAAAAATTTAGAAGCAAAATTACCTCCAAGCCCAGCACAGATTCTAAATCCAGCTCTGACAAAGAAGAATTGTACAGCACAACAAGGAGCTCCTTCTAGAGCCCAGACATTCATGAGAAGAGTTACAAATGCACTTGTCATGTCTCACCACCCCCAGGTTTGTTGTAAAGTTAGAAATCATTGTAACTCATAAAGAAACCATTACTGGTCTGATCTGGTTACAATGTGGAAGAACACTCTGCATCCAGCACAGTGAAATATATCGCCGTTCCTTCACTGTCGCTGAGTCAAGAGCCTGGAACTCCCTTCCTAACAGCACTGTGGGTGTACCACATGGGCTGCAGCAGTTCAAGAAGGCAACTCACCACCGTCTTCTCAAGGGCAATTAGGGATGGGCAATAAATGCGGGCCCAGCCAGCGGAGCCCACATCCCGTGAATGAATAAAAAAGAATTGTTTCACTAGAATGAAGGAAGTGGACCAAGGCTTTTTTGAACTTGCAAGTTGATTATGTTAACTTTCTTGAGGGATAAAATCATAAACAGACTGAAAGAGTCTCTACAATTCCCCAAATGTGTTTCTAAATTATTAGGGACCAAGGGGGCAACCTATGGGTGGAGCCAGAGGACATTGGTAGAGTGTTGAATGAATACTTCACATTCGTCTTCACCCAAGAGAATGAGGATGAAGGTATGGAATTCGGGGATAGAGACTGCAAGGTTCTTAAGCAAATTGATATAGGGAGTGACAAGGTATTGGAGGTGTCGGCAGGCTTAAAAGTGGACAAATCTCCAGGTCCGGATGATTTGTGTCCCAGACTGCTGAGGGAGGCAACGAAGGAGATCGCAGAGGCTCTCATCCAAATTTTTAATTCCTCTCTGGCCATGGGGGAGGTGCCAGAGGACTGGAGAACAGCTAATGTGGCTCCGCTATTTAAGAAGGGATGTAGAGAAAAGCCAGGTAACTACAGACCAGTGAGTCTCACGTCAGTGGTAGGGAAACTATTGGAGAAAATTCTGAAGGAGAGAATCTATCTCCACTTGGAGAGAAAATGTTTGATCAGGGATAGTCAGCATGGCTTTGTCAGAGGGAGGCCATGCCCAACAAATTTGATTGAATTTTTTGAGGAGGTGACCAGGTGTGTAGATGAGGATAGTGCAGTTGGTGTAGTTTATATGGATTTCAGCAAAGCCTTTGACAAGGTCCCACATGGGACACTTATAAAGAAGGCAAAGGCACATGGGATACAGGGTAATTTGATAAGGCAAATTCAAAATTGGCTTAGCTGTAGGAGACAGAGGGTGATAAGAGAAGGCTGCTTTAGTGACTGGAAGCCAGTGTCCAGTGGCGTACCACAGGGATCTGTGCTGGGGCCTCTATTATTTGTCATTTATATAAAAGATATAGATGACTATGTGAGGGGTAGGATTAGTAAGTTTGTGGATGACACAAAGATTGGCCGGATGGCTAACAGTGAGGTTGAGTGCCATGGGCTACAGGAAGAAAAAGGCGGGATGGTCAAATGGGCAGATAAGTGGCAGATGAAATTTAACCCTGAAAAGTGTGACGTGATACGCTTTGGAAAGAGTAATTTGACAAGGAAGTATTCAATGAATCGCATGACACAAGGAAGTTTTGAGGAACAAAGGGACCTTGGCGTGTGTGTCCATAGATCTCTGAAGATAGAGGGGCATGTTAGTGGGGTGGTTAAAAAGGCATATGGGACACTTGTCTTTATCAATTGAGGTATAGATTACAAAAGTAGCTGGGTCATGTTGGAGTTGTATAGAACCTTGGTGAAGCCACAGCTGGAGTACTGTGTGCAGTTCGGGTCACCACATTATAGGAAGGATGTGATTGCACTGGAGGGCGTGCGGAGGAGATTCACCAGGATGTTGCCTGGGATGAAATATTTAAGTTACGAAGAGAGGTTGGATAGACTTGGGTTGTTTTCGTTGGAGCAGAGAAGACTGAGGAGTGACCTGATCGAGGTGTACAAGATTATGAGGGGCATGGACAGGGTGGATAGGGAGCAGCTGTTCCCCTTAGTTGAAAGGTCAGTCACGAGGGGACACAAGTTCATGCTGAGGGCCAGGAGGTTGAGGGGGGATGTGAGGAAAAACTTCTTTAACTAGAGGGTAGTGACGGTCTGGAATACACTGCCTGGGAGGGTGGTGGAGGCGGGTTGCCTCACATCCTTTAAAAAATACCTGGATGAGCACTTGGCCTATCATAACATTCAAGGCTATGGGCCAAGTGCTGGTAAATGGGATTAGGTAGGTAGGTCAGGTGTTTCTCATGTGTCGGTGCAGACTCGATGGGCCGAAGGGCTTCTTCTGCACTGTGTGATTATAATTATAAATCTGATAAGACTTTTATTAAATGACAGGGAAAGTTAGCAAATGTTGCGCGTGGAAACAAAAATATTTAAAGACACCTTCATGTGAACTGTAGAATGAAAGCGGTGAGGATAACGTTACTTGTTCAAGGATAAGTAGGATCAGCAGAAACATTACTCATATTTATAGAGGTGAGATCAAAGTCATGCAGCAGCCAATATTTGGATTGCTAACTAAAAAATAACAAATGCATAACCTAACCTTGTGCATGCTTTCATTTACTGATACAGTATGGGATCTAAATTGGACATGGTGAGAGCTATACTGAATCTTTATTTTTGGCACTATTGCTGTCCAATTGGGGAGGTCCAGAAGAAAGTTTTATTCTGTACTTATAATGCTTCTTGAGGAATTCTGCATTGTTGTTGGCAGAAAAGAAACAAGTATTTAAGATTAAAGGCCTTTTCAATTTAAGTTGCTGTGAAACGATTATTATGGCTCCCTCTCTGTATTTTGTAGCTCTTGTCTCTATTTTTTGAACTTCATTTTAAATGAAAGATGACTTAGAGGACCAAAGGTAACCTTTGCGGTGTTACAGGTTGGATGTCTCAGCAAGTTTCAATCCAAAACTTCCCAAAGAGGGAAAAGGAGAAGGAGCAGCCCAAGGGCAAAGAGAAGATTGCAGAAGGATCGAATTTGTCCTTACAGCCTGTACCATAGCAACTATACCTGCCAGAGCTGCTTGTATCTGTCAGATTAGCTGTGCTACAAAAATTCAAACTCAATTATAGACTTGTTCATCTCCAGTATCAAACCTAGAAGACACAGTCAACAACCAGACAATGATACTGACAATCACACAAAACCTTTCTGCCCGTGGCTTCTGCTAGTCATGTATAGAAGTTGTGAACCAGTATGTTCTCCATCACAATATCGCAAAGGTGACAAATGCCTTCCTCTGACACTCTATTCAATTCAACAATAATCATAAGTTAATAAAAGGAGACATTTTATGATTATGAATGCAATATGCAATTCAATATAGTCCATAAAGGGCCACTAGACAAGTGTTAAGCCATAGCTGAATTTGTAGCATTCAACATGTTATGCATACATACAGCTACCTTGGCCTAGTATATTATGCAATACTATGCCAGAGCAAAATGTCTTCCTATTTGGATAAGAATGCAATTCTATCTTCAAATCATACATGTAGATATATATTTAATGTGCAATATGCCTACATTTTTGGGCAAACCACTTTTCAACAAATCATTCAAAATGAGGATAAGCTGGTAGTTAATTGCTTTTTTAATTGTCCACGGGCTGTGGGCATTGCTGGCAATGCCAGTTTTTATTTTGCAGTCCTGATGTCCCTTGAGAAAATGGTGCTGAGTCACTTTGTTGAACCACTGCAGTCCATGTGGTGCATGTACACCCACAGTGCTGTTAAGAAGAGAGTTCCAAGATTTTGATCCAATGACAGTGGAAGAATGACAATGCATTTCCAAGTCAGAATGGTGTGTGAAATGGAGGGGAGCTTATAGATGATGGCGAGGCTTTGGAAGTCAGGAAGTGAGTTACATACTGCAGACTACCCAATCTCTAGCCACAGTATCTATGCAGCTCATCTTGTTACATTTCTGGTCAATAGTGAGCCAAGGATGTTGATAAGGGGGGAATTCAGCAATGGTCCTGGCAGAACCCAAGCCAAGCATCGATGAGCAGGTTATTGGTGATTGAGTGCCTCATGATAGCCCTGTCAACACCACCTTCCACTATTTTGGTGATGATCCAACAATATACTGATGGAACAACAATTAGCCAGTGTGGATCTATCCTTTTTTTTGTGGCCGGGGCATTTTTTTTAATCATGGGATGTGGGTATCGCTATTACCCATCCCTAATTTCCCTTAAGGAAGTGATGGTGAGCTGCCTTCTTGAATTGCTGCAGTACATATGGTGTAAGTACACCCACAGTGCAGTTAGGAAGTGAGTTCCAGGATTTTGACCCAGCGATAGTGAAGGAACGGCGATATATTTCCAAGACGGGGTGGTGACTGACTTGGAGGGGAACCTCCAGGTGGTGGTGTTCCCATTTATCTGCTGCCCTTGTCCTTCCAGATGGTATTGGTCATGGGTCTGGAAGGTGCTGCCAAAGGAGCCTCGGTGAGCTCCTACTGTGCATCTTGTAGATGGTACACATTGCTACCACTGTGTCGGTGGTGGAGGGAGTGAATGTTTGTGGATGGGGTGCCAATCAAGCACGCTGTTTTTTCCTGGATGGTGTCAAGTTTCTTGAGTGTTCATGGAGTGTTCAATAGGCAAGTGGAGAGTATTCCATCACACTCCTGACATGTGCCTTGTAGATGGTGGACAGGCTTTGGGCTTTGGGGAGTCAGGAGGTGAGTTACTTGTTGCAGGATCCTAACTTATAGCTGCTCCTGCAGCCACAGTATTTATATGGCAAGTCCAGTTCAGTTTCTGGTCAATGGTAACCCCCAAGATGTTGATAGTAGGGGATTCAGCATTGGTAATGCTATTGAATGTCAAGGAGCAATGGTTAGATTCTCTTTTGTTAGAGATGGTCATTGCCTGGCACTTATGTGCCGCATAGCTTACTTGTTATTTGTCAGTCCAAGCCTGGATATTGTCCAGGTCTTGCTGCATTTGGACATGGACTTCTTCAGTATCTGAACATTGTGCACTCATCAATACACATCCCCGCTTCTGGCCTTCTGATGGAAGCAGGGTGTGGGCAGATTTTCACAAAGCCAGGTAGATGTTGTCCCATTGTTGTAGTTGAATTGGAAGTACCTGCCTTGAGGCATGGCTAGTTCTGGAACACAAGTGTTCAGTATTACAGCCAGGATGATGTCTTTGCTGCATCCACTGTGCTCAGCCGTACCCTGATATCACATAGAATGAATCAACTTGGTTGAAGACTGGCATCTATGATGTTGAGGACCTCAGGAGGAGGCTGAAATGGATCATTCACTCAGCACTTCTGGTTGAAGATCATTGCCAATGCTTCAGCCTCCTCTTTTGCACAGGTGTGCAGGAATCCATAATAGTAGAGAATGGGATGTTCGTGGAGCCTGCTCTTAGTTGTTTAATTGTTCACCATAGTCAATGACTGGATGGTGCAGGACTGCAGAGTTTTGATTTGATCCATTGCTTATAGGATCACTTAGCTGTGTCTATAGCAAGCTATTTTAACTGTTTAGTCAAACACTGTGGCTTCACTAGCTTGACATTCATTTTTAGGCATGCCTGGTGCCTACCTGACATGTTCTTCTACATAGAAACATATAAATATTTATGACAGAAAAAGGCCACTCAGTCCATTGTGTCCATACCAGCTAAACAAGAACCATCCAGTCTCATCCTGCCTTCCAACTCTTGATCCATGGCCTGTAGGTTACAGGACCTCAAGTTGGTGGATACAGACATTAGTCTGTGATGCTGACATAACTGAAGCAGAAGCAGAAGAAGCTGAAGAAGTGCATATCCAAGTGTCTTTAAAATGTAATCAGTGTTTCTGTTTCTACCACCCTTTCAGGCAGTGATTTCCTGATGCCCACCATCCTCTGCATAAAAAAAGCTCCTCAACTCTCCTCTAATCTTTCCACCAAATTATTTTAAATCCATGCCACTAGGTTATTGACCTCTCTTCTATGGGGATTAGGTTGTTTCTATCAAACTCTTTGTCATCCCCTCAAAGTTTCATGCACCTCAATTAAATCTCCCCTTAGCCTCCTCTGTTCCAAAGGTAAACAGCATGTCCTGTCTTACCTCATAGTCAAAATTCTCCATTCCTGGCAACATCCTCATATTTCTTCTTTCCCATCTCTATTATGATCATATCCTTCCTGTAATGTGCCAACCAGATCTGTACAAACAATTTAGGCAGGCATCACCTTCCTTTTAGAAATCCTTGCTGACTGTTCTTGATTATTCTGTGCCTCTCTAATTGATTATTTATATCATCGATCAGATTTGTTTCCAATAATTTGCGCACCACGCAAGTTAGGCTGATTGCTTATAATTACTTGGGCAATCTATTCCACCCATTTTAAACAGCAGCACAATGTTAGCAGTCCTATGTCCTCTGGTACCATGCCTTTAGCCAGAGATGATTGGAAAATGATGGTCAGAGCCCCTGCTATTTTTCCCCGTGCTTCCTGATCTACCTGCTTGGTTCTGCTTAACTGTTTGGTAATCTCTCACTAACTCTTTGCCATTAGGCTGCACAATGACCACATCCAGAAACGTGCAATCCACATCTTTCTGACTAATGTACCTCAGTGATACCAGCTGCTTATCAAGCTCCAAGCCTGGAACTCGACCTCCTCCAGCTTATGGCACTTCCTACACATGTGGTTGTCCAGAACATGAGAAGGGTCCTGGAGTTCCCACATGGAACAGGATGTACATTGCACAGGACTGAAGTTCCCTGTTGTGCCTTTATTTATCAAACAAATTAAACTTAACAGAAGTAAACCAAGGCTTTATATAGAAGAATAAATAAAAACATCTTCTACCGTTCAATTGCTAGTTTCTTCAAAAAAAGAAAGCACTAGGCTTTTTCCTTCATTTTGAGGCATGGGCTTCAGTAGAAATTTACTGCCCATCATTAGCTCCCTTTTAGAAGCTGGTGGTAAGCTTCTTGGACCACTGTAATCTGTGTGACAAAGGTACACCCACAGCGCTGTTAAGCGAGGAGTTTCAGGGTTTTGACTCAGTGACAATGAAGGAATGGCAATATTTCCAAGTCAGAATGGTATAGAATAGCAAGTTTACTTAGGGGTAATATTGTATTCCAGGAAGGAATTTTTTATTTGTTCCAGTATATGGACGAAGCAGCCCAGGCCATATTGATTGTTGATCCCTCAGAAGGTGAACTGCGGCAGCCCTTGTGTTAATGATGTTCCCACAACGGTGTTAGGTCAAGAATTTCAGAATATTGACCCAGAGAAGACAAAGGAATGATTTTATGTGGCCAAGTCAAGGGGAAACTTGGAAATAGTGGGCATCTCCACAGCATTGTTGGTCTCCTGCTTCTCAGTGCTAGAGGTGACAGGAAACAAAGTTCTGTTGAAGCAACCTTGGTGAGTTGCTGCAGCACACGATGTAGATCATGTGTTTGCAGCCACAGACCATCACTCTTTGTGGGATAGATACTGAGTCCAGTGCTGGTGACATTAATCAACTGAATTGCTTTGTCCTGTACAATGTTGAACTTACTGAGTACTGCTGCAGCTAAACCCATTCAGACAAGAAGTACATATTTAATTGCATGCCTTGTTGATGATGGAGAAGCCTTGAAGGGTCAGATGCTGAGTGGTCTGTCCTGCTTTTGCAGCTATCGTGTTGATATGACTGGTTCTTTAATGGTGACCCACAAAATTCTGTAGTAGTGAATTCAGTGATGGCAATCCAATGATTGAAAGAAGAAAAATTTACATTTATATGGTGCCTTTCTGTCTCCAGGACATCCCAAAATGCTTTACAGCCAATAAAGTACTTTTGAAGTATAGTCACTGTTGTAATGTAGGAAATATAACTGAGTTTACTCATGTTCAAGATGGGCAGTACCTGGTGATACAAATACCACCTTTTGTCCATCAACCCAAACCTGTATGTATCCCAGGTGCTGTTATAAGCTGTGATGGGCTGCCTCTTTATCAGAGGTGTTGTGACTGGTGCTCAACACAATGGAATTGTCAGTGAACAGCCCCACTCCTGAACTTCAGTCAGCTAGAATGCTGGCAGCAGCTTCAGTAAGTCCTGGGTGTGGGAACGAAAGGGAAGACAGGACCAAGGGAATTGGTGAGCTCAGGCCAACAGCAGCCCATGGTATGCTTTGGGGCCTGGAGGACCATTCATGTTCCTCCTGGTTCCAACAAAAATGAATATTTTCTTTCCAGGGCTTCATTGGTCCAATTGCTGGTGAAACATTTTGGGCTGTGCATACTGCACACTCTGACCAGTACTCTCATAAAATGGCAGTTGGGATCCCATGCATATCATTGGACTTCCATTTTAATTCTCAATGAGTTTTCCGCCTGGCCCAGGGAGTTAGGCCCCATGCCTTCCTGCCTGTCCTTTGGGCATCTTCCTGTGAGCTATTCTCTAATTTATTGTCTGGATCATCGTGGTGTAGGTATCTGTGATGGTGATGCATGAGTCTCTCTGGATTCATTGCTCTTTATTTTTGGGGTGCTACCCGCCTTGTTTTCATCAGGCTGAAAAATCCTCAATTAAGCCCTGAGTTTGGCAGAAAAAATTAGAAAGAATACAGTGGCACTAATTAAGGTGACATCATTCAAAGGACTATGACAGTACAGGGTTGTGCGACTTTGGAACTCTGCCCCTGAAGGCGGTGAAGAGGGGTCATTGAATATTTTTAAGGCAGAGGTAGATAGATTCTTGCTAGGCAAGGGAATCAAAGGTTATCGAGGGTAGATGGGAATGTTGAATTCAAAACATAAACAGATCTTATTGAATGGTGGAGCAGACTCGAGGGGCCGAATGGCCTACTTCTGCTCCTATTTCGTATGTTCGTATGTAAATCATGACATGAATACTCTATAACATCATGGCCTAGATCTTCCAGTCCCATTACAGGACCCCTCGAAAGTCCCAACGCAATGACTTCTTGTCAATTACCCAGGAAACTTGAACTTCCGATGGGTAAATTCCCCTGCCCTGCAGGACCCTTCGAGAAAGTCTCCAACTCTGAGTTAGAGTCAGAGATTCCGGACAGTTCTGACTTAGTTACCTGTGTTGTTACCAGGGAAATGTTAGACAGGTAAAAACCTAGTTTAACACTTGGGTAATTATAGAACTGAAAGCCCCACTCTTGTACTGACACCCCCCAACTTCCCCCTTGACCCTCTGACTTCACTTTGACACTCTGACTGCCCCAGCCCAAGCTGACTAGCCTCAACACCAGATGACACCTCCAGCCCTCTGACCTCCACCCCCAACAAACCTCGGACTCTCCCCCCAATCCCCCAGCTCTTGGACCCGACCTGACTAGCCCCCACCACCCAACTCCTCTCCGAACCTCCGACACACCCCCCACCATCTGACTTCCCCCAACCCCTATCCTTCTGACTTGCCCCAAGCCAACCTGACTCAACCAACCATCCTCGCCCCTTACCCATCCTACGCCCTTACCCACCTTACCCCCTTACCCACTCTGTAGCTTTTCAAAGAAGCTTTGGAACATTTAAACTCTTTACTTACCAGAATGCGGAGCTGGTGCCGTAAAACGGGGGCGTCGTTCCTGCAAGGATCCTCTCCACTGCCCCATCCGAGGTTTCCTGCGCTGACTGAGTTCTGACGGACCTGCCATGGGAAGATTTCTCTGAAAAATTGGAGAAAGATTAGTGTGCATTTTTTTTGTCTGATCAGGTTAGGAATTCCGATCCTGAACGGAAGATTCAGGCCAATATTCATTGTAGTCAGAGAGTAATCCTTTGTAAAATTCATTTACTATTTCATTTTTAAATAAGGTTGTCTAAAAGTAATTTTGTGAGTGCACCAATCACACAGTTGTCTACCCATTAATGTCCATTTGTCATATATTATTACCTGTTGTGTTATTTAGGTGATAAGGCACCTGTAGTCTCCAACAGGACTGTAATCTCCAACTTAATTTCAAATGAAAGGTGGATTGTCAGCACTTGACAAATGACTCCTTTTGTCAAGTTGACATCTTTGCTGCAGCAAAATTTGCAAGGATTGGCCGATAAGCAAGTAGTCACAGTAATTACTCTCAGCGCACAAAATGCTCACACATCACACATTAATGCAAATGCAGTTGAGACCTGCTGCTTTGGGTAATAATCACATTTTGTCCTGGGATGTCATATGACAAATGAATTTAGATATGTACAAATCTTACAATAATAGTTTAGAATTAAACACTTGAGCTCCAACCATTTGTAGATCTTTATTTAAATTCAGGACAACTTTGCAAAGCAATTGCAACTTTGGCGAAGTATAAAAAGAACAATATTGAATCAGCTGCCTGCTATGTAGCTCTGTTTCTTTTCTCCCCATTAATGTCAATGAAAAGCAAACTCAGGAAAGATGTATAAAACTCTTACTTTTTTTCTGCTGCTGTTAAGCCTTATCAAACATTCTCAAAAATAATGAGAAAATAATATATGAATTATCAATAAAATCAGAATACTGCAGATGGTGTAAATCTGAAATAAAAACAGAAAGTGCTGGAAATATCCAGTAGGTCTGGTAGCATCTGTGGAAACAGCAACTGAAGAAGTCATATTCAACTCAAAACATTAGCGCTGGTTGTCTCTCCACAGGTGTTGCCAGACCTGCTGAATATTTCCACCACTTTCTGTTTTATTACATATGAGTTATCAACTCTGATAACCTCCAAACATGTATTTAAATTACTGGTACTAAGGCACTAAACAAAGGCATGTAACTGAACAGCCTCATAAAATACAACCACATTTTATTTCATTATTATATATTTCAGTGGCCTTTTCTGTAATTCAGTGAACTTCCTCGAAGGTTTGATATCGTCTGGTATTGCATTGCTTAAGAATTTCCCATAAAATTCACATGTGCACCATTTTAAAGACTGTGTTCTAATTGCACACAATGTGCTTTTGGATGAAGGCAGCTACCATTGGAAATAAAGCCATAAAGTGGGAATAAAGGAGAATGTTAATCAGAATAGTCCTAAATAAAGCCCCGTGGATAGGTGGTTGAAAGTTACATGGCTGTACTTCAATCAAATTTTTCTGATATGATCATAAACTAAGAAAATCATTCTTGAGTGATTTATGAGCATTGATAGAGGATGATTCATAGCCTTCACTTGATTACCGTATATAATGCATACTCCTTCTCAAGGGCAATTAGGGATGGGCAATAAATGCTGGCCTAGCCAGTGATGCACACATCCCATGAATGAATTTTTAAAAATACTGAGCAGTTAAACTAAAGCAAAATAGTTAATTTGCTCAATTTACCCATATAGCAGAGCTAAAAATGAACCTAAACAATTGCTCCCACCTGTGAATATGTCCAACATGTGACTTGTAAAGGGGTCAAGCTCTCAAAAAAAAACATAATCACACTGGTGTGTAAGCCAATGACCCAGATTTGCAGCTCATAAGCACCTTACATGAGAGCGCATGCTGATTGCCCCAGTAAACAGCCAGACAGGCATTATCTGAGGCTATTGTTATGTATTCATTTCTTCAACAGCACTTACCAGCAAATAAACCAGTATGCCAATAATAACATTTCATATAATGACTAAACAGATCAATCTACAAATAATTGAAGCAAGCAGAAGACAAAACAGGAAGGAAATTCATTTTTGAAGTAGCATGTCATTTTCAAGATGTTTTCTATCTGCGAAATATCAAAAAATTGACTTTCTGTCATATTTATTTGAATGTTAATGAAATCCAATTGGACAAATGATGATGCAAGCTGTTGCATATTAACTTTGGATTATTACAATAAACTAGAACGGAAAGGGTTAATTGGGCTAACTGTAGTATTCAATTGTTCAATCATTCGGTGTTTGATTATGGGTGTCTGTTAACTATTCTTTGTGCTGTTAAGTCTGAATGTGGTAACTGAGGAAGAGAAACTAAACTGAATGTAAGAAGTGATAAGCATGAGGGAGCAGATATTCTAGAAGAATTGTAAATAAAGTCCTATTTAGCGATAGAAACTAGTGCCATCCCTGCATATCTCCGAGCACAAAACACAACATTAATACTAAAATTTTATGGAATTTGGTAGCCTAATACGGTTAATGCTATGTTTTGTATATCATAAAGTTACGGAATATAGTGTATTTGTGTGAAAAGTTAACTTTTCATGCGAGAAAAATGATAATATCATTTTTAAGTTACAATATGCTCCATGATCCTTTTAAGTTATAGTTATTCTATAAGCTTGGTGTCCATGAATGCAGACTGTGGTGGTACTAGCTGCCTTGGGGCAAATGAATCTTGCAGCAGGGAACTCAAGTAAAATTATGCTGCTCATTTGCATATTCAATTAAGGGGCGAATCCTTTCGGGCATGAGCAAATGACAGCTCTTCTTGCGCTAACCCAATATGGTGGGCAGTTTGGAAGTGTGTGCACACTCCCTGTCTGCTATTTCAGGGAATTAGGAGACCATGTAGTCCTGAAAATAGTCAACATTGTAGCATAAGGGGTTAACAGATGGGATATAGGAACACAGGAACAGGAGAAGGCCATTCAGCCCGTCAAGCCTGCTCCATCATTCAGTATGATCATGGCTGATCGAACACTTCAATGACTTTTACCCACACCCTTACTCATAACCCTTTATGTTATTGTTAATTAGAAATCTGTCAATCTCTACCTTAAACATACTCAATGACTGAGGTTCTGCGGCCCTCTGGGCTAGAGAATTCCAAAGATTCACATCTCTCTGAGTAAAAAATTCCTCCTCATTTTGGTCCAGAGTGGCTCCCCCTTATTTTGAAATTGTGACCCCTGGTTCTAGACTCCCTAACCAGGGGAATCATCTTACCTGCATCTACCCTGTCTATTCCTTTAAATATGTTGTAGGTTTCAATGAGATCACCCCTCATTCTTTGAGACTCTAGAGAATACAGGCCCAGTTCCCCCAATCTCTCTTCATAAGACAGTCCCTGCATCCCCCAAACAAGTCTAATATGCTAATATATGACGTGGATGATGTTGTATTACTAGCATCATGTGTTAGACTCTTGAGAGAGAGATTAAAATCATACCTTGGAGCAACATGTGTACTCTGTAACCAGTTTAGATGGAGTACTAATAAACGAGTGTTGAGCAGCTATATCTCCAGTCTATCTACTATCCAAGTCCCACACCTAGAGTCCAAGATAGAAGAACCGATCTCAGAACATGGTGGCAGCAGTGGAGACATCAGGCAGAATTTTCTGCTTCTGCTGGCAGTGGACATGTTTGGTGGCATGAGGGGACAATATGACGAGAAGGCCAAAAATCTGTTTTACACCATTGTGAAACCAGTTTAGGATGATCTACTCTACCCGTTAATGGCGGGCTGCATTTTCCACACGTCGGGAACCTAATTTCAATACTTTGGCATCTCTTTATAAGCCCTGCTTGTTGGAATCATCCCCACATGCTGGATTATTTGGGCACATCGGCTTGGTTTCACAACTGTACACAAGTGACGTGCACCTGGTGAGCTGCACTTCGCTCGGGACTTTGAACTTTGTTTGCCTACCTTGCTTCAGGCAGCACTTGTGGTCATCAATGCCAATCTTCGCAGGCAGCACCACAGCACTTTTAGGGGGGCTCATGGGTAGGTATCTACCTACCAGACCAACTGTAAGGCTTTTTAATGGCTGCAGGGCTACGGCTTTTTTGGGGGATGACGAGAAGTGGCCTCAGGCAAGGGAAGAGGCTGTAGGGCATGGGCTGTACTGGTGAAGGGGGTACACAGGGTGCGTGTGGGTGGAAAATGTTGGTCTATGCAAGTGGCCTCAAGATGGAGGGGGCTGAGGAGGCAGTCTTCAGAGGAGATGAAGCCAGATGGAGATGAGAGGATGTGAGTAAGAGAATGAGTGGTGGTGTTCCTTAAGCTGGCAGTGAGTGAGATGCCAGTGAATGTATGATGGCATTGTGAGCATGTGAGTTTAAAGTCATGAGATGGTTGCCTTACCTTGGCAGCACAGTTGTGATCATTCACCCTTTTTCTGCATTGGATGCCATCGCTTCCCAAGCTGGCGTGGTGAGATTGCCGAACCTTCTGCAGTCAGAGCACGGTGGGGGAGGATATCATGGTGGGCCTCCAAAGTCAATCCAGTGACGGGTCACTGAACTCTTCTTGCTTTTCAGGGCCATGTCTTCACTGGAGCAGTCCTGGGCTGCAAGCATTGAGAACTATGTACACGGCTGTAGTTTAGATATCATGCTCTGAGTGAGGAAATGGTGAAGTAATGGCGTGGCGGGCGATTCAGAGGCTGCCCAACCAGAGAGAGGGCGTGTTTCCGGTGGCTACATAATTAATGAGGTGGGAAGGAGATGATGCGGCACGAAAACCCACCATTGCGGCCTTGGGTAAAACGTTGTTTTTCATGCCCGTGACTACAATTAATACAATTCTGGGACGATACCGCCATCGATGTAAAATACACATTGGTGTTATCAGGGGAACCACAGAGTGAATAAACAGCTCGTAAAAAAAATAAATCAGCAGAAGCAAGGGGCACATTGGAGAGAAATAATGATGACCGCACCTGGTGAACAGTCCCTGCCTTTGCTCCGCCCATTTGACTGCCTCGACGGCCCTCAGAGTGGCCAGCAGTGGGTGTTGTTGGAAACTTTTTCCCAGTACTGAGCAGCAACAGGCCTTCATGAAAAGGATCAGTGTGTTCAGGAATCCACCATGGATGGTAAGTCCATTATTAAAGCCTTTGACACCTATTTGAGCCCATCAAAATGTGGCTCAGTATGTGACATAGGCGGAATTCCGAGTGACGAAACGGGCTATAATCCGCAACGACTCCGAGACTTCGCATGACTCAGTTGACTGGGTTAGCCAATGGGCAATGGTGCCACCCACATGAAAGCCTGCCAAACCAGGCAAAGGGCACAAAAGCGTTGTGGCATGAAAAACAAACATGGACACCAGGACAGTCCAGCACGGGGAGCGAAATATTTCTGGTGTGACAAAACTGGACGTTTCAAGTCGTTCTGAAAATCCAATTATTTCAACTGAAGTTAAAGACCAGGAAGTATTTGTGAAAAAAGTTCCATCCAAGTAATGGAAAGTCAAGTAAGGATTACAGATTTCCTAGAGAGTAGTTGATTGTCTTCGTTCAGACTTTGTTCAGAAAAAGAACAGGTTCAAGGCTGAGATACTACTTTTAAAATTGATACTGGTACTGCTGTTAACAGGTTAGCAGATGACCTTTTTATTTATCATTCACAGGTTGTGGGCTTCGCTGGCTGGGCCAGCATTTATTGCCCCTCCCTATTTGCCCTTGAGAAGGTGGTGGTGAGCTGCCTTCTTGAAACGCTGCAGTTTATGTGGTGTAGGTACACCCACATTGCTGTTAGGAAGGGAATTCCAGGATTTTGACCCAGCAACAGTGAAGGGACGGTGATATATTTCCAAGTCAGGAAGATGAGCGACTTGGACGGGAAGTTCCAGCTTGCAGTATTCCCACCTATGTGCTGCCCTTGTCCTTCTAGATGGTAGTGGTTGTGGGTTTGGAAGGTGCTGCCGAAGGAACTTTGGTGAATTCCTGCAGTACATCTTGTAGATGCTACACACTGCTGTTACTGTGCATCAGTGGCGGAGGGAGTGAATGTTTGTGCATGTGGTGCCAATCAAGTGGGCTGATCTGTCCTGGATGGTGCCAAGCTTCTTGAGTGTTGTGGAAGCTGCCTTCATTCAGGCAAGTGAGGAGTATTTCATGACACTCCTGACTCGTGCCTTCTAGATGATGGGCAGGCTTTGGGGAGTCAGGAGGTGAGTTACTTGTCGCACGACTCCTCTGACCTGCTTTTGTAACCACAGTATTTATATGGCTAGTCTAGTTCAGTTTCTGGTCAATGGTAATCCCCAGGATGTTGATGATGGGGAATTCAGTGATGGTAGTGCCATTGAACATCAAGGGACGATGGTTGGATTTTCTCCTGTTGGAGATGGTCATTGACTGGTACTTGTGGCGTGAATGTTACTTGCCACTTATCAACCCAAGTCTAGATATTGTCCAGCTCTTGCTGCATTTGGACATGGGCTGCTTCAGTATCTCAGGAGTCATGAATTGAGCTGAACATTGTGCAATCATCAGCGAACATTCCCACTTCTGTCCTTATGATGAAAGGAAGGTCATTGATGAAGCAGCTGAAGATGGTTGGGCCAAGGACACTACCCTGAGGAACTCCTGTAGTGATGCCCTGGACTGACCTTCAACAGCCACAACCATCTTCCTTTGTGCTAGGTATGACTCCAACCAGCAGAGAGTTTTCCCCTGATTCCCATTGACTCCAGTTTAGCTAGGGCTCCTTGATGCCACACTTGGTCAAATGTGGCCTTGATCACCTCACCTCGAAAGTTCAGATCTTTTGTCCATGTTTGAACAAAGCTATAATGAGGACAGAAGATGAGTGGCCCAGGTGGAAACCAAACTGGGTGTCTGTGAGCAGGTTATTGCTAAGCAAGTGCCGCTTGATAGCACTGTCGATGATCCCTTCCATCATTTTACTGATGATTGAGGGGAGACTGATGGGGCGATATTTGGCCGGGTTGGATTTTTCCCGCTTTTTGTGTACAGGACATATCTCGGCAATTTTCCACATAGCCGGGTAGATGCCAGCATTATGGCTGTACTGGAACAGCTTGGCTAGCAGCATGGCAGGTTCTGGAGCACAAGCCTTCAAAACTATTGCCAGAATATTTTGAGGGCCCATAGCCTTTACAGTATCCAGTGCCTTCAGCTGTTTCTTGATATCACATGGAGTGAATCAAATTGGCTGAAGACTGGCATCTGTAATGCTGGGGACCTCCGGAGGAGGCTAAGATGGATCATCCACTCAGTATTTCTGGCTGAGTATTACAGCAAATGCTTCAGCCTTCACTTTTGCACTGATATGCTGGGCTCCTCCATCATTGATGATGGGGATATTTGTGGAGTATCCTTCCCCAGTGAGTAGCTTAATTGTCCACCACCATTCACAACTGGATGTGGCAGGACTGCAGAGCTTAGATCTGATCCATTGGTGGTGGGACCGCTTACCTCTGTCTATTTCTTGCTGCTAATTCTGTTTGGCACTCAAATAGCCCTGTGTTATAGCTTCACCAGGTCATTTTTATGTATGCCTGGTGCTGCTCCTGGCATGCCCTCCTGCACTCTTCATTGAATCAGGGTTGACCCCCTGGCTTGATGACAATGGTAGAGTGGGGCATATGCCGGGCCTTTAGGTTATAGATTGTATTCGAGTGCTATTCTGCTGCTGCTGATGGCCAACAGTGCCTCATGGATGCCCAGTCTTGAGTTGCTAGATTGTTTGAAATCTATCCCATTTAGCACACAGTAGCAGTGCCACACAACACGATGGAGGGTATTCTCAATGTGAAGGCAGGACTTTGTCTCCACAACAGCTGTGCAGTGGTCACTCCTATCGATACTGCCATGGACAGATACATCTGCAGCAGGTAGGGTGGTGAGGTCAAGTATGTTTTTCCCTCTTGTTGGTCCCCTCACCACCTGCCACGGACCCAGTCTAGCAGTTATGCCCTTTAGGATTCGGCCAGCTCAGTCAGTAGTTGTGCTACCAAGTCACCCTTGGTGATGGGCATTGAAGAATACATTCTGCGCCCTTGCCGCCCTCAGTGCTTCCTCCAAGTGATGTTCAACATGGAGGAGCACTGATTCATCAGCTGAGGGAGGACAGTACGTGATAATCAGCAGGTGTTTCCTTTCCACATTTGACCTGATGCCATGAGACTTCATGGGGATCTAGAGTCAATGTTGAGGACTCCAATGACAACTCCCTCCTGACTGTATACCTCTGCTGCATCTGTCCTGCTGATGGAACAGGACATACCTGAGAATGGATGATGGTGGTGTCTGGCCCATTATCTGTAAGATATAATTCTGTGAGGATGACTATGTCACGCTGATGCTTGACCAGTCTGTGAGACAGCTCTCCCAATTTTGGCGCTAGCTCCCAGATGTTAGTAAGGAGGACTTTGCAGGGTTGACAGGGCTGAGTTTGCCATTGTCGTTTCCAATGCCTAGGTTGATGCCGGGTGTTCCATTTGATTTTATTTCTTCTTTGAGACTTTGTAGCAGTTTGATACAACTGTGTGGCTTGCTAGGCCTTTTCATTTCAGAGGGCATTTAAGAGTCAACCACATTGCTTTGGTCTGGAGTCACATGTAGGCCAGACCAGTTAAGGACGGCAGGTTTCCTTCCCTAAAGGACATTAGTGAACCAGTTGGGTTTTTACAACAATGGCTTCAAGTTCATCATTAGACTTTTAATTCCAGATTTTTATTGAATTCAAATTCCACCATACGCTATGGCAGGATTCGAACCCGGGTCCCCAGAGCATTACCCTGGGTTACTAGTCCCTCAATTGACTTCAGCCAATGACCCATCACCCATCAGACATCAATTTACAATGTCCAGGTACATAGACCTTCCAATTAAAGGAAGAATTATTGACCCTCTTCATTACAAGGGCGACAGGTCGTTGATTCTCTCTATGTTCTTCATAATCAACATATATCCTTATTGAGTGGCGATGTTGGCATACTCCTAGGAATCCTAGAAAAAACAGATGACAACCACCATTTGAATGACTCGCTGTTTTTCGTGCAACAATCTTCATCCTTTTGTTTAGAAGCAGTGGAAAATCAACCTTGAAAGGCTGAGTAAGTTTATCCACCCAGCGGTAAGTTCATTTCTTTCACAGAGAACCATCCACTGGACCCAGGACAAACGTAGAAGTAATGAATCTCTCAGTTCTTCACAAAGTAAAGCCCGAGGTGGCAAATACAAAAGGCACTGCAGCAGACAGGGACTATCCCCATGACAACCTACTGGACCTGAATTGGTTCTTCCTAAAAAGTGATCAGCAAGAGTCCTTTGCAGTACTAAGTGATCTATTGGGGCTTGAGGCCCTAGAGGATGATTCATTTTTCCAGTTGATGGACGCACCATATGAAGCTTCTGTTGTCCTTTTAGAGGAGATAGCTATGTTTTTATATGCTGAGTGGCATTCAGATATTAGTTCCACTGAACCTACCCATGTATTGCCTACTTTAACTCTTGTTGTCCATGAAGAGCCTTCCACAGAGAATACTTCACCTGAATCCAGGTCAGAGTCCATAGAGGATCACACTGCTAAAGAACTGGTCCCTTCCAGGGTGAAAGCCAATTGCCACCCAAACTTCAGCCCCAGCTGAAAGTCGTCTTCTCTTCGGAGCTGGAGGTCAGCGCAGAAGCTGCAACAGAATCTTAAGCACTTCTGAAGCTGAAGAATCCTGTACAGCAATCTTGTCCTCAGGTTGATTGTCTACAGGAAGTTTGTCTTATTACAGAAGGTGATACTGTCTTACCTCCATATTCTCAGCAATTCTTCCCATTGTCCATCGTGGAATAACCTCGCACAGAGGGGAATGTGGCTCTCTTACAGAAAGTAGACAGTACACCTGAAATCTCATTGGGTGACCATCTCTCCTTCTTTTCCTGTCAGCATTACAGCAATTTGGTCCTTTGTCATCTAAGTTCATTGAAATCTCAGAGTTTCTCTTCCTTTTCAATCATCGATGCAATGGTGGATGGTGTGGCTGTGACACTCTTTCTTGGAGTTGGAGATCATTCCTCTTCTGAAGCTTTTCCCCTGGGTGCTTTGGGGGAGCAATGTGTTCCTCGGAGTGTCCTGAGTTCTTCTCTTCTGCTCCTGGAGGCTCTGGGGATCGATTCTCTTCAGTATTTTCTCTTGGATCAGTCTTTCATTGAAGAGTCTTTGTGGTCCTTGCAGTTTAGTCATCCTACAACTTACACTCTGCTTCCCAGCAATGCTACTAAAGTGCTGACCTATTCTACAGATGGTGATGTCCCTACCAGATGCAGAGGAGGGCCCATATGCTCCAGGACATCTTCCCTGAAGGCCAAGAATGCTGTGGGAAATTGAATTCCCTCAGGACTGTGATGTGGGAAGATGAGGAGTAGGAGCTGGAGATGGGTAGAATCGGTAGCTGTAAAAATGGAGTTACAAAACTTTTATGTAAATTGTTAAAAACATAGGACCAAATCATCCCAGATTTGCACGGAGTGCCGGTAGTGGGCGAGTAAAACAATGTTTTACCCTTCGGCCGCGATGGCGGGTTTTCATGCTGTATCGTCCCAAACCCATCGCATTACTTATGCATTCCCAGAAAACATGCCATGTTCATGGTGGGCGAGCTCTCATTCACCTGCCACACCATCATCTCACTGCTTCATCATGCCAGACACCACATTTATAGTACAACCGCACTCAGTGCTTCCAGCTCAAGACTGCAGCAAAGTAGACATAGCCCCAAAACGTAAGAAGACTGCAGCCCTCGAGACCCTCTTGGACATCGTGGAGGCCCCCTGTGATGTTTTCTAACCCGGCTCTGGCCGTAGGAGGGGCAGCTACATTACCACTCCGGCTTAGTGGACGATGGGAGTGGTGATCAATGCCAATGTTGCACAGAAGAGGTTGGCCATCGAATGCAGATTGAGGATCAATGATCTCATCCATGCAGCCAGGAGCCAGGGTATGGCAACCATCTCATCACTCTAAACTCACACATTAATCCCCATCACTGGCCACTTACTCACTGCCAGCTCAAGGGACATCACCACCCATTCTCACACACCCTCACATGTCCATCTGGCATCATCTCCTATGCAGACTGCCTCCTCAGCCCTCATTATCTTGAGGCCACTTGCACAGATCAACATGTGCCCCCAGACACACCCTGGGATACCCTCCTTCCCCAGTACAGCGTTTGCCCCGCAGTTTCTTCCCTTGCCCCAAGCAAGACCTTGCCCTGCAACCATTGAAAAGCCACCCACATACGGCTGATCTGGTAGGTAGAGACCTACACGTGAGCCTCCTAAAAGTGATGTGGTGCTGTCTGCGAAGGCTAGCACTGATGACTGCGAGTGCTGACTGAAGCACGACAGGCAAACAAACCTTGAAGTCCCGAGTGAAGTGCGGCCCGCCAAATGCACGCCTCATAGAAGCTGTTGTGAAACACGTCGGTGTGTTATCCCGCCGACGTTGCTGGATGATACGGCGTGGGGGCTGAGTCTTGCGGGCTGGCCTTATAATGATGTGTTGATGTATTACAATGAGGTTCATATGTCCGATGGCAGGGAACGTGGCCCACCATTGGTGGGCGGTGTGGAGGATCGTAAACTGGTTTCACGACATCGTGAAACCGATTTTTGGCCTTCTCAACATATTGTTCGCTCACGCCACAGAACACGCCTAAGGCAGGCGGGCATGGAAAACCCCAGCCATAGTTTCATGCTGTTGTTGACAATAGGGTAGTATACTTGAGGGGAGGTGTAGTATAAAGGGTTAACAGATGAGCTATGCTAATGTATGATGTAAACAATAATGTACTACTGACATCAGTCAATCATGTGTTAGACTCAAGAGAGAGAGAGATTGGAATTATGCTGAGGAGCAGTGTGCCTAGTGTAACCTGTTTAGATGTAGTACTAGTAAACAAGTATTAAGCAGATACCAGAATATGTCTACAGTCTGTCCACTACAAGTCTGACGTCTACAGTCCAAAATAAAAGAACACTTCTAATAACAAGTATGAGGCCCAATTTCTTGGCCATTGTTCTTCAGATAGCATATTATGTTTTTAATGCTGGACCCTTACATTCTATCTTCTTGTGGTTCTTAGGATCCTCTTGTCCTCATTAATCTTGGGAATGGATAAAAATTGCATTGCATAAAACAATGGGTTCTTGCCTGAGTCATGTTGGCGTTGGTGATAGGGTGGGGCGAGTACTAAGTTTGATACCTCAGGGGTCAGCTTTGGGACTATAAACATTTATATTTTACATCAAAGATTTGAAATCAAAAATGGAATGCAAATTGGCAAAGTAACATCAAGCTATGAAGATGCAGATCAGAAGTTATAAAATTAATTGAGTAAAAAAATTAAATAGAAAGATAAATGGCAGATGAAATTTAATTTTAACAAGTGTAAAATTCTACAAGTTGGAAGTAAAAATGGGTGACATGTATACTTCATGAATGGTGTTGAAATACTTAATACATTCCAGACTTAGTGAGCATGATTTCCAGCTGGCATCAGAACTCAATGCCAAGCCCATATGAGAGTTCTGAGCCCCACCATGGCATCAGCGTGAACGCCAGTGACACCTTCCAGAAGGATGCCTTCTAATTAGCTGTCTACACGCTAGCCCTCCTGTTAGGGACAGGAGGGAGATCCCAGAGTTTGCAGGCACAATCAGAGGGCTCACAGTGATGTCAGGCTGGCAGCCCCAACAGGAGAGGAGAGGCAAAGAGGTGAGTCCAAAGGCACTTCAACATGTAGGCATCCATGACTGCCTGCAGAAAAGTGATAGATTTAAGAGGCCCAGAGCAGGGAGCGACACCAGGTTGGAGGAGAATCTCCTCCTCAGCCCTATTCACACATTGGGCTGCAGCCTTTCACCCCTGTGGCCCCAACATTGGAGTATGGACCCTTTGGTTCCAATTGCTCCTTGGTCTGCCACATGGATTGAGTTGGTGGCATCCATGCATGGGGTTGGTAAAATACTGGTGCAAAATATCCCCTAAGTGTGAACTAACAGACTCTCTGCCTCCTTGGAATGGGCAGCTAACATAGTTCCCAGTTCATCCCTGGGAAAGTCCCACGGAGGCTGGAATGTGAGTTCTAATTTGTGCCTCTTAATGTTTGAACCATTCACCACCGTGAACAAATGGTCTGGATTCACTCAATGTTTTTCATATTAATACCCCAGCTATAGCATCCAAGGCAGCCATATATTTGAGGCTGAGATAATAAAAAATAATGAAAGGGAAAGTGAGCTCTCCCCAGGACAAAACTGTATAGGCAGTAACAAAGAGGCAATAATTAGGTCCTGGGAACTTGACTGCTGGGAAGTTCACAGTGCACAGCACCTGGTGTACTGAAGAAGAGTGAGAAAAATACATTTCAGTGGATAAGAAAATAGCAAAACAACAAAATTGTTTCATCATTTTATTTTTGATTCTGTTACAGAAATGTTCTGCAATCCTCAGCATGTTAACAAAGGTCAGTTAAGCAGAGTTAAGTTTTCTTATATATATGTAGAAGGAATGATAACCTTTGCTGCATTAGCTTCAGGGCTTGACCTCTCTGACACTTCAAAACAATCTTAAGTGTGCAGCCAATCTTATGTTGAAGTTAGAAAAACAATACCCTCAAAGTTCATTTGCAAGACACTTTTTTTTCATCACAGTGGCTTAAAAATTTTGCCCTAAAGGTAGCAGAATGCTTTCATATAGAAGCTGTAAGCCTATACCAGATACCAGTAAATAAGTTCTGCCAAAGGTCTGGTTGAAGACTGAAGCTTCTGTTATTCCTTATGTTCATTAAAATGAAACTTGGCATCATTCTAAGAGATTTAAAAATAATTAATTACCTCAATAACTTTGAGTTTATTTGCCAAATTTGAAATTGCTCATAACTTGGCACAAAACTTAAAGGACAATTTTAACCCTGCCATGTTGGTCAGCAGGGTGCATTCTACCAACATTCCTCTGGGGTAGGGCTGCCAAACCCTGTGATTAAATATATTCCTGGAGGTTTCATCGCATGACTTGTCTCCAAAGTCCAGCCATTATTCGGCCAACATACCCTTGTGACATACACCAACTGGAGAGCAATAAGACTCATTACCCCAGTGGATGATGCTTGACTATCACCCACATTTTTTTTTCATTTTCAATATTTTTATACCTGGTAAAGAGAAATGTTCAAAGAAAATGACAAAAAACCCCAATCTTTTTAATGTCCCGATGATTTTTCTCCAGGGGCGCACACAGCAGCATCCTGGAGACTCCAGGCCAATCTTGCAGGGTTGGCAGCCATACGTGACTGCAGAATTTAAGCCTGCTTTTCCGATCAAGTGTTAAGATTGGCACCTTTAAACCAGTGGAACTTTTTTCTAAGTATGTAGATCATGATCAGATAATATTATCCAGTCCAGCTGCTATTTCAACTACTGGCCTGGGCAGAAAAGCCATTGTGACTTTCCTATCAGGAGAAGGAGTGGGAAGAGGAGACTAGGCTAGAAGGGACCCCACGACGGGCAGGGTAGGGTCAGCACTGGTGATTAAATTGCTAAAAATGTGAAATCCAACTTTAACTCATCATGAATGCACCTACTTCTGATTTAACCCCAATGGGTTTGAGGTTGGCTTGTTCTTGAGAAGTGTGCCACTGATCTTAGATATGTTAATGAGGTTCTGTGCCTCAGATTTTGGCAACCATTTTCCCAGGGCCTGGGAAATATGACAGCTAAAGTAGGGAAAATGTTGTCAGATCCAGCCACTAAGTGTTTTTCTAACGCTGCTATGAGCCAGGAGGAGTAGGCGGTCTTCCCTTGATCCCTAAAGCAAACTTGCCACAATCTGCATCTCTCCCTCCTTGCTGCTATGACCTGTCCCTTCATCCTTACTCACTGCCACACTTCCAGCCCACCCTGCACTGATCCCTGGTTCTCCCGATTTCTGGGAATGCCTTTGTCAGCCTGGCAACCAGCCAACCTCTCAATGTTTTAACTTGGGAGGACATCTGCTTTCTTGATATTTCCGGGCTTCCCACCCACTGACATTTGCATCTATTCCCTCCCTGCTTTCCCATACATATCTGGGCCACAGGGTCTTATTTGCTTTACTTGTGCGGAAGGGGGACTAGAAAAACTGGTATTGTGTTTCTTTGAACAGTGAAGGTTAAGGCTAACAGAGGCAAAATTTTGACAAAAGGACCAGAGGAGAGATGAGGTGATTTTGTTTTACGAAATATCACACAGAAATTATGGAATAATCAACAGGTCCAACACTGCACAATACTTCCACAGTACAGTTTCCTTTGTTGTTAATTTCATTGTACAATATATTATGAATAATGACACTTTAAATCAGTCAAAAAAAAGTCATGGAATTTAAACACAATGTTGACTAAATCAGTGCCTTTGAAATGTTCTAACGTGTCAACAGCTGGTAGATCATGTTATTTTCTTGTCACTATAGCGAATACACCAAGAGCTGCACAATGCATGATGCTGCAGACCAAACCCCCAAGAGGAAAGTATACATTTCACAGAAGATACCCCTGAGTATTCCCAGCCTTATCCCCAATCTACAATAATAGAGAACTCCCACAGGCACCAAGTGCAAGTGAATTTAAAATCTGGCTTGAGAACAGCAGGACAGAAGTAGGTCAAGTTTCCCACAAGGGACAGCTCATGTCTTTCCAAGAGGCGGCCAGTAAATTCTGGCCCACATCAAATAAGCAATCCCATTACCCATGGACCTATTCCTCAAACTCCAATTTTAGAAACACCCTAGAATTATTTCTCCAAAACCACAAGACTCTCTCTCCAATTCCCAAGACACATTTTCCATCCTCCCCTTCTAGACACATTTGCAAATTTATTCCTTCTATGTTCTAAGAAAATATGGTGGTCTGAGGTGAGATTTAGCCTGCCTGCTTACAAGAAAGAAATAAGGGGAGAGCACTCTCAAACATTTTTAATTCATTCTCAGGATGTGGGCATCGCTGGCAAGGCCAGCATTTATTGCTCATCCTTAGTTTCAAAAAGAAGATGGTGGGAGGCCAACTGAGTAGATAGTTAGGCTAATTCAGTGGGCAGATAAGAGTAACCAAGGTTGGTGTAGGACTATATGGGCCAGACTAGATAAGGACAGCAGATTTTCTTCCCTACAGGATATGAGTAAACCAGTTGAGATTTTATGACAATCAGAATTTTAAAACTAAATTCAAATTACCATGGTGGGATTTAAATGGATTAATATGGATTATTAGTTGAGGTCTTTAGATAATTGGTCCAGTACCATAATCTCTACTCTACCACATCCTATTCAGCCAAATGCATCAGTCAGTTCAAATGGTACAGCAGGTGGTATGCTAAAGGTTCTAAATCCCATTTCAAGTTAAAACAGGGCACAAAGGGCCAAATTTTGGCTCCTGAGTTGGGATAGCAAAGTCAGGAAAATTCCTGACTCCGTAAACCTGACTGAGGAGAAAGTGCCCTGAACGGTCAGACTTTCGTTCCGGTGAGAGCAGGTAATAACTGGAGTTGGACTTATCCCTGGAGATAATGTGAAGGCAGCGACAAGGGCTGCCGGCTGCCTTGGCAGCTGTTTAAAAGGCTCACCTCGATGCTCTAGGACTTCATCCCAGCTGTAAAAAAGAAACAAAAGCAGTTCTCTAGCCCACGTACCCTCTCACCCTTCCACACTGTCCCCATGCCACATCCGTGCCAACTCATGCCTACCAAATGACACCCACATAACCTCCTTGTCAACTTATGTCCCTCTACCACACCCTCCATGCTGAGTTATTCCCCTCTACCTACCCCCCATGGCTCCTTATAACCTCAGCACCAAGCTATGCCCCTCTACCACCCCAATAGCCTTTTATAGCCCCATGCCAATTTAGTGTCAACTCATGCCAACCAATTTCCTCCCACTCATCATCTTTGCCCTTAGACCCTCCATGGCAACTTACCCAGTACCCATCATGGGCAGACCTCAGGAGCCAGGCTGAAATGAAATAAAATAAAATTCTAAGTGTCTATTGATGACTTTACTGTTAAATAAAACACTCTCGTTGATTGAAAAAACATTCAAAAACTTTTTACCCGTCGGCCGCAATGGTGGCATTTCAAGCCATATTGTCCCAGTCCCACCTCATTGATCATGCGTTCTTGGGAAACACGCCATTTTCCTGCTGGGCATCCTCCGATTCGCCTGCCACGCTGTCATTTCACTGCTTTCTCATGTCGGGTGCCAGATTTAAAGTGCAGCCATGCACATCTCTCAGTGCTTCCAGCCCAGGACTGCTGTACAGAAGACATGGCCCCAAAGGCAAGGAGACTGCAGCTCCCGATTCAGTGATACGCCCTTGGGATGCCTTCTGGACACCATTGGAACCCACTTTAATGTCCTCTATCACCACTCTGGCTGCAGGAGGCCCATCAGTGTCACCACTCTGGCTTGGGAGGCAGTTGCAGTGGTGGTCAGTGCCAATGCTGCATAGAAAGGGTTTGCCATCCAGTGCAGGATGAATGATCTCATCTGTGCCACCAGAGTAAGGCAACCATGTCATCACCCTAAACTCACACGCTCACAAGGCCATCACACATTAACTGGCATCTTACTCACTGCCAGCTCAAGGGACATCACCACTCATTCTCTCTCACACACCCTCAGATATCCATCTGGCCCCATCTCCTCTGGAGACTGCCTCCTCAGCTCTCACCCTCTTGAGGCCGCTTGCACAGATCAACATGTGTCCCCACACACACTCTGTGATACCCTCCTTCCCAGTAACTCTTCCCTTGCCTGAGGCCAATTATCCTTCTTTCCCAAGCAAGCCGTTGAGATGCCACCCCTGCCTCGTGGCTGGTCTCGTAAGAAGAGACCTGCCCTAGGGTCCCTCTAAAAGTGATGTGGCGCTATCAGCAAAGCCTGGCGCTGATGACTGCGAGCGCTGTCCAAAGCAAGGTAAGCAAACAAACCTCAAAGTCCCGAGCGAAGCGCAGTTTGCCAGGTGCATTTGCTTATGTTCAGTTGTGAAACATGTCATACAAACATACTAACAAGGAGCAGGAGTAGGCCATTCAGCCCCTCAAGCCTGCTCCGCCATTTAATAAGATCATGGCTGATCTGATATTAACCTGAAATCTGCATCCCACCTACCCCCGATAATCTATCACCCCCTTTGCTTACCAAGAATCTATCCACCTCTGCCTTAAAAATATTCAAAGACTCTGCTTCCACCACCTTTTCAGGAACAGAGTTCCAAAGACTCAGGACTCTCTGGGTGAAATAATTTCGCCTCATCTCTGATTTCAGTGGGTGACCCCTTATTTTTAAATAGTGCAATCACATGACCTGCTCAGATGATGCAGCATGGGGGGATGATTCCGGCGAGCCTTATAGTGATATGCCGATGTATGACGATGAAGTTCCCGACGTCCGACAGCGGGATATGCAGCCGGCCATTGATGCGAAGAGTGGACGATTGCAAACTGGATTCACAGAATGTGTGTGGGGGCCCATGTTGACCTGTGCAAGTGACCACAAGACTGGCTTCAACATATCGACAGGCCGATTTTTGCCTTCTCGGCATATCATTCGCTCACGTCACTAAACACACCTGCCATCAACTGGCATGGAAACTTCCACCCATAGTTCCACCTCTAAGGCCAGGATTTTACATTGGTTGGGTGGGCTCGGCGGGAGCAGGCGGGGCAATCGGCCCGCGATCGGCTCCGCACCGCGATTTCATGTGGGCAGGCCAGCAGGGATCGTGAGCGGTAGTGCTGACAGTGCTGCCTGTGCGGGCAAGGGGAGGAGGGAGAGCCGGGCCTAGCGTGCAGTTTGCGCATGTGCGTGAAAGAGCACTCAATCTCCCTGAGGCACGGAGCTGCCTCTGAGAGATAGAAGCGCTTTTTGAAAAAACTAATAAAGAGCAGGAAAATTAAATGAAACATGTCCCCTCATGTGATTGTGTCACATGAGATGGGACATGTTTCTAAGTTCAAATGAAACTTTTTATTTAATTTGTAATAGCTTCAGGGAACCTCATCCCACTTGCGGATGAGGTTTCCAAAAAAACGTAAAGGCCGCTTGGCCTTTTCGCCTGCCCGCCAACCGATAGGTTGGACGGGCAGCGTAAAATTCAGGTTAATTACCTGGTTAATGGCCTTAATAGGCATTTCAATTATCGGCGAGCTTGCAGCCAACGACGATTGATAACTCAATGGCCCTAATAGACCTTTTAATTGTCGACAGGCACGCTGCCAACTCCGGCGCATGCCCGCCAACCGAACTATCGCGTGACTGCGCGTCATTTCAAGCTCGGTCGGGTCAGGCGCGCGCCCGCCCGCCAAGCTAAAAATTCTGACCAATATGTTTTGCACATCCCACTAATGAAAATTATTTGATGGCAGCAGTAATTTTACATGTGCAACTGCCTCCATGAACCTTGGATATGCTAACTACCACATACCACAGTTCTCCCCACTCCTTTCCCATGCCCCTGACGAAAATGGTGCTGAGTTCAGGGACGGGGTTTCCAGAATCAGGGCTTCAGCACCATTTTGGCTAAGCTGGAGAACCCTTCCGTCCCCGCGAAAATTTGGGTTTAAGATTGCAAACAGTCTAGTACAATCAGAGAGAATGGCTCAAGAGGGAATTGGATTAGTGGCATGAGCTAAAGAATGTGGTTTCAATCCTCGCAATTCAAATGTCGAGGGACTTGTGGCTCATTCAAATCTTGATGCTGAACAAAAAAATCTGACAGCACAAAACAGTCACAAGGTCAAGAGGAGTGCTAGTAATGTTGAACTGATTAGCATTGATAGACATGTTAAAACTTACCCTTTCCTGTAGATGACATCATGCATGCTAACCATATTTTTTCACTTTGGCAGCCTGGTGCAGGCCTCCAGGCTGCACCAAATTCCCTCACCACCATGATTCTCTGATCATTAATATTCAGATATCAGCTTAGCCCAATGGCAGCAATCCCACCTCTGAGCCAGAAGTTTGTAGGTTCAAGCATTATGTCAAGGCTAGAAAACATAAGCTCCGATTATACCTCGGAGATGGAATTGGGCAGGCAGGGGATGTGATGGGAGGCTAACGACCCTGGTTTCAGCAGCCAGCTCTAGGGGACCTTAATTACATGACACTGGTCAGTTGCCCAACCGACCAGCAGAAAGTGGTGGGTGGAGCCTTTTTTTAAAAAAAAAAACTTGCCTGTTTGCGCCTCTTCTGACCCTGGACGTTCTTCCCACTAGAATGTTCTTCCTGCCTGTTCGGGAGGGAGTCGACGCTGCTGGCTAAGGCTCCTGAGTGACTTAACTGCTCACCTGTCTGATTTCAGTCATTTGGACTGGGTTAAAACTACCTTATATACTTTCCAATGTATTTCACAGAAGAACTAATGAGAGAAATGAAGGTCAAGTCAAAAATGTAGATATCAGAAGGGGTGACCAAAGATGTTAAGGGTGTGGGCTTTAAGGAAGATCATAAAGAAAAGGAGAGTGATGGAGAAATGGAAGGGTTTAGGGAAGGAGCTCTAAACCATGGGACGTAGGCAGTTAAGGCACAGATGATAATGGTGGGGCAGAAGGGGAGATATATAAGGGGCTAGAGTCAGGAATGAAGCATTTGGGCAAGGAGTTGTAAGACTGGAGAAGGTTACAGAGACCAGGTCAGGCATCATGCATGTTAACAAAGTGGGAGGGACTTCCATGCTGACAATGCAGTTGGTAGAAGTAATACAAATATTGAATAGCCATTAGTAGATATGCCCCGCTTACGATCAAATAGGTAAAGCAGCAGCCAAGAAAATGTAGTGTCACAGAGCTGGACAATAAAAGAAAATCATTTGAAGAAGATGGTCTCCTGAGAGATTGAGGAAGGCAATGAGTGATAATGCATCATGGTGACAGTTAGAGAGAATGTCATTTATGATTTTGGTTATGGTCAATTTAGTTCTGTGGGTGGAGTGGAGATTGGATTAGAGAAATTCTATCAGGGGTCTTTGGGAAAGGTGGGCATGGATCCAGGAGGCAACAATACGTTCAAGATATGCAAGAAATGCTGGATTGTTATTTAGTTACTTGGATTCCATAAGTTAAAAAAAATGCCAGTTTTCAAATCCAATATTCTTAATTGAATGGTGAATCTTGAGCAGCTGTGCTCGTTTCTAATCCTTATTTTTTAATTTGATTTTGTAATGCCAAGGAATACTGGTTCCATGTCTGGTCAGCCCTCTGTGGAGCTCAAGCTGAATAGTGGTATCGGCAGAATAGCATACGTGGACTGAGATTTAAACATTCATTAAGAGGCACAGGATTCTACATTCAGCTGCAATTTTTAACAATGTAGCATGAAGAATATCAATCAGTATTATCATTAGTGCAAACACATGTCATGTCAATAAAGTCTACCTTAGGTAAAGTTCAGGCAGTTTTATATTTGTTAAACTTTACAAATATTGAGTAGCCTGCATGAGAATGAAATGTTGCAAATAGTTGCACACTGCATTCTATAGTCTGTAAAACATTCAGACCTCATTTATTAACAATTAAATAACCTCAAGGCATAACAGCGGCTCTACACCCAAAAGTCGTCATTATTTTCCGAAATTACTCTTTGGTATGATCCTCAGGTTGCATTTAAGATATGTGCAATGCTCAAAGGAGTCAAAATTCTGACAAGAAACTGGCATAGGTATTTGGTTTTCTTGTGTCCAACAGGGTGCCAGAAGATATATTAGATGATCAGCATTTGTCTTTAGTGTGTGAATAAAAGGCGCAATAATATGATTATAAAAAGCAGCATTGAATTGCATATTAAATCCTTGCTTATAGATTTTTAAAAATCTAGATTTAAACCATGAATAGCTTGAACCCGCTGAAGCTTCAATTCATATGTATTCTGTCACTCTTATACTCAGGCCCCTCTCTCATTGATTTCCATGCAGTTACAATTGGGCTATTTGTTGCTTCAGAATGTGCTCTGGAAATGGCTTCTCTGTTGGATGATATTCTTGCCCTACAGAGATGTTAACACTCAAAGGCCTGTCGCTAGAGGTGGGTGTTGATATGTTACAGGTGATGGTCAGAGCTGGGAAGGGAAATGTAAAAAAAATTAGGTGGATTTAAGTGAAAGCACAGGAATAAAAGGCAGGGGTAGGGTTGCAAAAAGGTAGAGGCTGAGGCAGGCACAAGACAATAAAAAAAGTTATATAAAAGCAGAAAATGCTGAAAACACTCAGCAGGTCATGCAGCATCAGTGGGCAGAGAAAGATAGGGTTAACATTTTAGGTTAATGGTGTTTCATCTGAAGTAGAGGATATTATAGGCGAACAGCTGTTACATAGCTGCAAAATGAGAGAAAGTGCGGCAGCAAAAGAACAAATGGGAAGATCTGAGACACGATGGATAGCAGGGGTTATTAAGTAGCAAAAATGATGAGGGTTCAAGGGAAAAATAGGTGACAACAAGACATATAGAAACAGAAGATGGCTGAATATAATGACACCACTTCGGCCAGAATGGTGATGAATATGTAATTCTCCCATCAATCACTCCCGGAGTTCTCGCTGCTGTAAGTGATTAAGACTGATTTTATGCATATAATTTGTATGTAACCGTCCTCCCACTCACTGGTTTGGCTGGAGACATCACTTTGCTTTTACCAACAGATAGCATAAACCTCAATTTGTAAGTAGCTTTTAATTTTCCTGTCTGTTATCGTGTTTAGAAAGGACGTAAAACTCCAGATTTTCCAATAATAAAAAGTGAAAATCCTGGAGATACTCAACAGACCAGGCAGCAAATTTTCCTATTGTTTTGGGCAGTGACACCAGAAATGAATGAATGATTGGGTAGCCAAACTCTACAGGGTGCTCAACACTCTCTCTAATGAATACAAGCAAGATGAGTGTTCTGATACCAAGCTTCCTTTAAATGGTCCAAATCTCTGGGTTTGGCAACAAGGAAAGGAGGTTTCTGTTCTTTTTCTTCCATCGTTGCTTGCTCCTTGTCATTTCTGCTTTGCATGGCACTTGGTGAACCCTATTTACGTTAATTATAAACATCCTTTGGGTGGAGAAACAGACAGCGTGAAATTTGGATCGGTAATACCCATTGTTTGCTCTCTATGGGTGTTGTTTAGTGTCAAAACGACGACTGCAGTGCACTCACACTTTAGGTGCGAGTTCTGTCAGCCTTCATATTGGTGAGTGTGTTTACGCATGAGCAATGAACAGTACAGGAAGTGTGCAAAGCAAGCAGATTATAATGTCAACCAGTACACCAGCCTGATTTGATGCCAATAGTGCCATTTTGGGGCTCAATGTTCCAGCTAATTCCCTCCCTTAATCTTGCACAGCTGACACATGTTTGGCAGCAGGAAGAATTCCCTACCAAAGTTATTTTAAGTGATCAGGTTGTAGGTTAGTTGCTGTATGATTTCTTTTGGCTGTTGCTTCAATTCTATAAGTGTTTGGTATTCTCTATAGTTGTTTAAAATTGTGAAGGTCTACAGGGAGTGCTGTGAAAAGGTGGGTCACAGTGTTTTTGCTGACTTCATGTCTTCTGCACAAACCAGTTGCTCCTAGACTCGCTGCCTGAACAGGTGGTGGAGACAGAAAATCCCATTGCTTTAAAAAAAATGTCATACACACTTGAAATGTTGAACCCCGCAGAGCTACTGACCAAGAGTTTGAAAATGGGGTTAGGCAGGATAGCTCCTCTTTGGATTAATACCGGCATGATTGGCTAAACGGCCTCTTTTTGTGCCATAAATTTTCTGTTAATGTCAATGCCTGGGAAGCAGATGCCCAATCATGATTAAAACAGTGATCCATCATCAAAAATGGTGTCAAGGTCTTCCAATCAACAAGAGCAGCAATTGAGAGAGAAGGAAAGAGAAGGCAGCTGCTGATGCCAGGAATCCGCCACCACATCTACCAGTCGACAATCAATGTTTTCGCTGTGTGAGAACCTGCAAGGCTAAGATAGGGCTCAAAAGCCATGTGCAAACCTATAGCCAACACTGAGAGGGAGAATGAACCTCGAGGGGAGGGAGGGAGAGAGACAGACAGACAGACAAACAGATAAATAGATATAGAAATTGTATATGTTCTGTGCTTTATGTTTCAGAAAGATGTACAGTATTAGACATCCCCCTTTCCACACAGAACAGGACAAGTTGCTGGAAGAGGGAGGAGGAGAGGGAAGAAGAGCTTTCAGTAGGAGGCCATATCGGTCCTATTTGAACAATGTATGTGGTGTCTAAGCTTCTCTAAGGTTATTCTCATGAAATCTACCACAGCTGCAGCTACAAATATGACCACAGAGCAGGGCAAGGACTGCATTGCCTGTGGTTGTGAAGGTGGACGTGCATCTGGCTGAAGCTGGAGAAATTTACCACATCTTACAGTTTTTCATCCACTGTTCCATATGGGAGGTCACTCATGCTTTCTATCCATTGACAGCTAATTACATTTCATTCTTTCTTGACAGAAACAAGCAGATTGCAGGTTTCCTAATGGTGCAGGGTGCCATTGACTACATGCACATCACAATGTGGGTGCCGTATATTAACTCTGCCCTCTAGCAAAACTGAAAGAAATTCTACTCCCTCAATGTCCAGCTGGTGTGTGACCATTTATACAAAAGATATGCTGGTCAATGCCCCATATCCTGGCAGCTATCTGTAACAGACCACTGTGCCAGCTGCATCTGAGCCATCACAGCAAGCCAAAGAGTGGGCTAATAGCTGATGACATAGCTGAAGAGTCAGTGTGTACACCAAACTCATGTCAGCAATATGCATACAAAGAAAACCATTTCCCATGAGATGTGACAGAGATTGATGTCCTGAAGCAATGTTTTTGCTACCTGAACTGTTCTGGAGGTGCCCTGTTATACTCAACAGAGTGTCAAGGTTTGTTTTGGTCTGATGCATGTGTACAATCTTGCCATCATGAGGAGACAGCCATTGCCATCACCTATTGGGCAAGAAGTTCAGGAGCAGGAGGAAGTCAAATCCAATCCAGCAATCACTGCCCCATATGTGTACTCTTAATCATCAGCAGAGTGATGGAAGGTGTCATTGACACTGGCAGCAGTGTGTACCATCTACAAAATGCACTGCAGCATCTCACTGAGGCTTTCTCACAGCACCTCCCAAATGTGTAACCACTATGGACTAGAAGAACAAGAGTAGTAGGTGCACTGAAACACACCCACCTTCAAGCTCCCCTCCAAGCCATGCACCACCCTGACTTAGAAAAGTGCAATCAGTGATTGATAATAAATGCTGGCCTTGCTAGTGACACCCCCAAATCATGACTGAATATAAATACTGAAGATAGGAAGAAGAGGAAGGGATGAAGCAATCTAAACAGTCCCTACCTGGCAGGGCTGTACATGAAAGCCTCATCTGAGTATGATACCAGTAACTACAACTACAATTCCCTATTCATCAAAAGTTCCACACCTTCCCATCACATTGACCAATCAGGGCTGACTTGCCAATCAGCACCCTTTTCTTATGCAGTATAAATTGTTTTTCCCTTTGAAATTTGGCATTCTTGAATCTATCCTGATGAGGCCAGCTTCCACAGCATGTCTCTTTTTTAAGCAATACACAAAAAGAACCTTATAAACCAAGTTATTATCTATTGTATACAAAGACAAATTTTCATCCTTCTGTGTTCCCTTAGTGTTTGCCTTCTGTATACCTTTGCCTGTTCTAATATTGTGATATACGATAAAAAGGAACAGTATACATCTGCACTTTGATATAAGTTATACATCTGTTTTAAACCTATTTTCTTAATCACATTTGTATAAAAATTCAGGTGCACACCACTCTATGCTATTTAAAGAGTTTATAAATAAGCACAAAATACAGGGACAATACAATAATATAAAAGCAAAACACCGTGGATGCTGGAGATCTTTCCAACACTTTCTGTTTTTATTTCAAGTACCATACAGTTGGTCAGTCACCATCAGAAAAGAATATTTCAGGCAGTATCCTTCAGAAGTGAAAGCCATTTAATAAAATTAGAAAAAAGGGAATGGCAGCAAGAAAGATGGCGGGGGGGTGGGGGACAGGTTGGGAGAGGAAGGAAAACAAGAAAATTACAGATACTGTTATTATAAACGAATGTAACAAAATCAGGAGATTGCTGAATTTTCTGGCCTCTCCCGCCGGCAGGATATTCCAGCCCCACCGAAGTCAACGGACATTTGAGTTTTTTTATTCATTTACAGGATGTGGGCTTCATTGGCATTTATAGCCCATCCCTAGTTGCCCTTGAGAAGGTGGTGACGAGCTGCCATCTTGAACAGCTGCGGTCCATGTGGGGTAGGTACACCCACAGTGCTGTTAGGGAGGCAATTCCAGGATCTGGAATGGCTTGCCGCATCCGCTGCGGAGAACCTGCAGCGAGGGGGGTGGGGGGAGAGGGGGCGGAAAATCCCGGCCAATATAGACTAGCAGTGGATACAAATTAAATGCACAGTGGGGGCAATTTTCAACTGCCATCCGCCTCCTGATTCTCTCCTAGAAAATAGGCAGGCGGTAGTGGAAAGTCATCGGGGAGTGTGTCATCTTGGATCCCCACATTCCTCTGCATGTAAATTTTTAGGCAGGCCTGAAAAGGGGCGGGCAGCGGGTCTGCAAATGGGTGGACAGGTGACAGGCTGCTTGAACATGCAAATCAAGGTTCTGTGCCAGTTGTGAAACTTCATTCAGAACTATTACATACGTACATTACACACTGTCCATCCACTTATACTGGGCAGTGAGCAGCCTAAAAAGGACTGTTGGCAAATGTTCCAGAAATGATGTGGATCATTTTTGGGGAGAAGCAGAGCAGCAGGAATACTTCCCCTGGCTCCAAAGAAATACTGCAGCCTATAGCTGATAACTGGCTGCACACTGCCCCCATACACATACCATCTCTTACATCCTTTTCTAGTGCCAACTTCTGTCTTAGCTCACTCGCAGAGCTGGCAGGTTTAAGGCCCTCCAGTTTGGCAATTAAGGTGCCCAGTGGTTCTCAATGAGTGGTTGGTAGTTCGAAGAAAATATATTGATGAGGCTTTAACATTTCAAAGTTTCGGGCCTGCTCACCTGGCTTTAGGTAGGTTGCACAGCAACTCCACCGAATTCATAACTCCTTTTGAATGGAAGTTAAAAATAGCCCCAAAAGAATTTGCAAAAGACAAGCTGAAATGGCCATCCTAGGAAAAGAGAAGAAAATTAATAAAAGGGATTCAACCTGCAAATGCAGATCTAGATTTAAAACTAAAATGCTGGGAAATTAAGAACAAAGCTAAGATCAGATTTCCAACATGTTTATATTTTCTTGTAATGTGAGGTAGTAACTACCTCTTTGATTAGCCAATGTAGTCTAAGCTTGTTAACTCAAAGCTGTTGAGCTCAAATAATTTGGTAATTTGAATTGAAACCGTGAAAAAAATGACACCTGTGTTGTTATTTGAATTGATTAATTTGAGCTACTGAATAATTCTAAAATTTTTGAGTAAAGTATGAGATTTTGAATTTACATGAGTAGGCAGTACAAGATTTTGAACTTTGACTGAACATCATTTTGCATCTTATTGGCATTTAACCTTTGGAAGATTGAAATATCACTGTGCTACACTATTTTTAACATGGATTAATTACATTTTTGAAAAGGCCTACACAGGAATTTGATGTAAATGTATTAACTAACACTCTAAAACTAGGCACACATAGGAATTTTAATCCCTGGATGTTCTCACTAACGAGTAAGGAAAATACATTTCCAGTTTAGCTCAAATTCTGTGTGTGTAAATTTGAAAATAGGAAAATTCCAATTTAAGACAGTGCCAAAATCTTCCATATAACCTGGGGAATTCTCAACACTGCAACACTTCCACCACTATCACAAGCACTCCCATTTTAGCCCCTGCCTCCACACATACCGCTGCTTCACCCAGTGTTACAGTCTCAAATTACTGCTCACCCTCAACACAGCCACGGTCCGCTACCTCACATAACCTTTAATCACCTTCAGCAGCAAGACAAACTAGCTCGCAGTCCATTCCTGCCAGAATTTCCAGGAACCGCTGCCAACTACATATGCATCTCCCCTTTCCATCACTACGGTATTTACTCCACTGTTTCCGTAACAATCCACTGCATTCTCAGTCTCCCTGCAGGAATTTGTCTCCACAAATATATATTTTTGAAATTTAAAAAACTGAACATTATTTAAATCATAATTACAACTGTTAGAAACCCTTCAAAAATATGTAGTATCATGCAAATGTTAACTTTCTTAGATTAACAATGACCACAGAAGTGGCTAAAGAGCTAATTTTAGCCAAGTTTGCCCAGTGTGAAAGGGGCAGGTGGGGGATTAAATTGGTGAATGGGGTTTCCCACATTGGGTGGAATCTTCCAGTCCCGGGGATTGTGGCAGGAGGGGGGTAACTTAATTTGGCGGGAGGCAAAAAAAATGTTCCCCAAAGGCAGGATGAACTTGGGGAACATTGTTCTTGGGACTTTCAAGGTGGGTTAACGGTGGGATGAGCTTTCCGATGCACACTGTCGGGAACCCCATTTGCACTCATTAGCATCTCATGCATGCTTATTAAAAGGACACCTCACCGGAATTAAGTTCCCATCAGCAGGAAATTAAACATTTAGTTTTACGACTGTATATAAGTGGCGAGCACCTGGCGAGCTTTATTTCATCCATGACTCTGAGATCAGTAAATGTTGCGTTCGCCTCCCCAAGGACCGCTCATACCTCCATTCACATCGGGTGCCGGTAGCACAAACTGCGCTAGAGCTGGGCATGGGCGACCGGCGGAGAATGGTGGGACAGATTCAGGACTAGGTAGGGGAGAAGGACCAATGGGGAAAGATGGGATGGAGACAGCTCTATCGTACGGGGGAAGGACCTGCAGGGAAGGGCGGGATAGAGACAGGACTGGGGAGGGAAAGTCCAGTGTGGAAGAGTGGGACGGATACATACAAACACATGAAATAGGAGTGGAAGTAGACCATTTGGCCCCTCGATCCTGCTCCGCCATTCAATAAGATCATAGCTGATCTGTTTGTGTTTTAAATTTCACATTCCCATCTACCCCGATAACCTTTGATTCCCTTGACCAACAAGAATCTATCTAACTCTGCCTTAAAAATATTCAATGACCCCGCTTCCACTGTCTTCTGAGGAAGAGAGTTCCAAAGTCACATAACCCTCTGAGAGAAAAAAATTCTCCTCATCCCTGTCCTAACCAGGCAACCCCTAATTTTAAAACAGTGCCCCCTAGTTCTGGACTCACCACAAGAGAAAACATCATTTCCACGTCCATCTTACTGAGGCCATTCAGGATCTTAGATACTTCAATCAAGTCACCCTTCACTCTTCTAAACTCCAGTGGAAACAAGCCCTGTCTGTCCAACCTTTCCTCATAAGACAATCCGCTCATTCCAGGTGTCAATTTAATAAATCGCCTCTTAACCGCCTCAGGACAGGACTCGGTTGGGGAGCAGAGAAGGGTGGGACAGAGGTAAGGGTCAAGCAATGGAGAAGTACCAACAGGGAAGGGTGGGACTGAAACAGGACTGGGGAGGGAAAGTCCAGTGGGGAGGGGTGTGACAGAGACAGAACTGGGGAAGGGGAAGGGCCAGCAGGGAAGGGTAGCACAGAGGCAGGACTAGGTGGGGGAGTAGGACCAGCAGGGGCCTGCCCAGGAAAGGAAGCCAGACTGTCTGCGGCATATTACAGGGCTCAGCATGTCTTGGTCCTGTTCATGGGTGGACGAAGACCCCTCTGGGCGGCGATGGTCTTAGAGAAATGTGTCAAAAGGGCTTGGTCCATGAGGTACTGCAATTGTCCTGGCACAGGGACTCAGAGGGGCACCGTCACATTCAGAGGAGGCAGTTGGATCTGATACAGTGGAAGTTCAGGTCTCATGGAGGGGTAGTGGTTGTCCTCATGAGGTGGGGATGGGGGTGGGTGGGGGGGGGGATCTCGGAAAGTGAGGCTACAGCTGGCTTTGAGAACAGGACAGGTCAGGAGGGGCATGGTAACATCAACATTGACTGGAACAGTTGGAAACATGAGTATCTAGATAAATAATAATCAGGTCAAGGGTAACTGGGGGAGGCTGAATGGTGATGGGGGAGAGGAATTAGGAGGTAGTGACTGTGGAGGAGGATGGGAGGAACTTGGTGGGTGACAGGGGGAGATTGATAAGTGCTGAAAGCACTCA
This sequence comes from Cetorhinus maximus, assembly GCF_964194155.1. Lineage (NCBI taxonomy): Eukaryota > Metazoa > Chordata > Chondrichthyes > Lamniformes > Cetorhinidae > Cetorhinus > Cetorhinus maximus. The sequence goes on from NC_135879.1 coordinate 195,549,672, forward strand.
CAAATTCTAGATGCACCATCTTCGAATCTTGAAAGTTATGGCATAGTTCTAAAAAACTCTAAAAGGAACTAATGATGGAGGGGTGTCAAAGTGGGTGGGGGGAGTTAATGACTCCTCTTTTGGGCCAAGTGAAGGGCACCCTATTAATCATTTGCTCAAGCCATGGAGAACCAAGCTGAGCTGAGCACTGTTCTTGAGGGTCAAATGCCCATTGAAGAAGCATTGCTCCATGACTTACAGTTCACATTCCTGCAAAAAATCCATTCAGGATAGGAGCTGGCATTGAGTATGTGTGATTGGCCATCTTCTCCTGTCAGAGGCAGGGAAGGAGGGGTGGGGATGAATTCCTCCAAGGGACATGGCTGCTCAGCGACAGCTAGAGGCGCACTCCAAACCTCCATACTCCCTGCTAAATGTTCATGGCTGACAAGGGTTCTTGCCAAAAATCTTTCCATCATGCCAAGGCTATGTCTTCTTCATTGAGTGTCTTGGGTCATGTCAGCAAGGTGAAAATTGCCTAATGTAGGGTTCTCACACCTGGCTGTCATCTCCCAGGTCAATGTGCAAAGTCTCCATGTATGAAGGGGAGGAGCGCCTGCCTGTGGCCCTCCAGGATGTCCTTCATCTGGAAGGGGTAGGGTGGGGATGGCATGTCTAGATGGAGGCCAGGCCAAGGGCTTAGCACTGGCCTACTGGCTTGGAGATGGAGGGAAACTTGTTAAGGATAAGCCCCTAAAATGTATCAAATTGATTTGTTCACAGATCAAAAGAGGAGGATGCAGACTGCAGACAACCCTGCCTTGTTTCTGGTTCTCATACAAATGAGGAAAAGGAGGGCCCATCATAGATCAGCACAGGGCCAGGGTGAGCAGTGGCCTAAGCAGCAAGAGAGACTGGGGCCCAAAAAGTCCAAGATGCTCCCGAGGAGAGGCAAATGCAATGATGAGCATTGGCCCGCCCACAGGTATATCACAGGCGCTGCTTATATATGGAAATGAGGTACCTTCACTTGTCCAAGGATGTGGTAGCACACATTTGCCACTTCTCCAAGATCAGCTGCAACTGCAAGGCCTTGGAAAGCATCCCATGCCAGTGACATTGAAGGTCACCAACACATTGAAATTTTTTTCCAGTGTTTCCTTGCAGGGTGCCACTGGGGACTGTGTGGCTTCTCCCAATCAACGACAGATGCCCTGTTCACTAGAGCGTATCAGTATATGCAGTTCTGCATGGATGCTGAAACCAAGGGTGCCAAAGCGGTGGGGTTCACAGTGATATCCGGTTTTCCACAATCGATTGCACATGTGTGGCCTTGAGAGCTCTGTAGCAACAGCCTGTGTGATTCATCAATCTAAAAGGATTTCACTCTTTGAATGTCCAGCTTTTTTGTAATCACAAAAGGTGAATCCTGCATGTTTGTGCTCGATACCCAGGGAGCTCTCGCAACTCTTACATTTTGAGCTATTTGCAGGTGCCTCAGACTTTTGAAGGACCTCGGCAATTACAGAGCTGCTTCCTTGGGGACATGGGACACCCTCGAAAGACATGGCTGATGAAGCCAGTTTGCCATTCACAGAGTGCAGCTAAGGAGAAGTACAATGATGTACTTGCCTCCATCAGGTCTGTGATAGGGTAGACGAAAGGCCTCCTGAAAATGATGTTCAGTTGTTTGGATTGCTCTGGAGGGGCTCTCCAATATTCAGCACAGAGTGCCTAGGGTCATTGTTGCCTGCTGCGCATTTTTTGTTATTCATTTATGGGATGTGGGCATCGATGGTTAGGCCTGCATTCATTTACCATCCCTAACTGCTCTTGAGAGGGTGGTGGTGAGCTGCAGTCCATGTGGTGTAGGTACACCCACAGTGCTGTTAGAGGGGGAGTTCCAGGATTATGACCCAACAGTGAAGGAATGGCGATATATTTCCCAAGTCGGGATGGTGAGTGTCTCTGAAGAGAACTTACAGGTGGTGGCGTTCTCAAATGTCTGCTGCCCTTGTCCTTCTAGATGGCAGTGGTCGTGGGTTTGGAAAGTGCTGTCTAAGGAGGTTTGGTGAATTGCTGCAGTGCATCTTGTAGATGGTACACACTGCTGCTACTGTGCATCAGTGGTGGAGGGGGAAATTGTTTGTGGATGGGTTGACAATCAAGTGGGCTGCTTTGTCCTGAATAGTGTCAAGCTTCTTGAGTGTTATGGGAGCTGCACTCATCCAAGCAAGTGGGGAGTATTCCATCACACTCCTGACTTGTGCCTTGCAGATGGTGGACAGGCTTTGGGAAGTCAGGAGGTGAGTTACTCACCGAGGGTTCCTAGCCTCTGACTAGGAGCCACGGTACCTATCCGGCTAGTCCAGTTCAGTTTCTGGTCAATGGTAACCCCCAGGATGTTGATAGTGGGGAATTCAGTGATGGTAATACCATTGAATGTCAAGGGGCAATGGTTAGATTCTTTCTTGTTGGAGATGGTCATTGCTTGGCACTTGTATGGTGCAAATGTTATTTGCCACTTGTAAGCCCAAGCCTGGATATTGGCCGAGATCTGCAATGCCCGTTGGGCGTGTTCGGTGGCATGAGTGGACAATATGGCGCAATCAATTTCACGACAGCATGAAACCAGTTTGCGATTGTCCGCTCAGCCCGCCAACTGTGGGCCGCCATTGGACATCGGGAACCTCATTGTAATATATTTGCATATTATTATCAGCTCAGCCCGCCGGAATTGTTCCCCCCACCCGCTGGATCATCCATTCACTTCGGCGTGTTTCACAACAGCATACAAAAGGCGTGCAATAGGGGAACTCGATGGTGAGCACACACTCACCAGGGACACCTTTGGACTTCAAGCTTGAGGCGCATTGGGCAGGGTGGGGGAAGGACAGCCTTGCGGTTAACGTGACTTATTGGGGGGCACAAGGGGTGCCTTGCAGTTGAATATGACACACAGGCATTCGGGGCGGGGGGTAGGGTGGATGAGGGAAGCGGTCATGCATTAGGGACACCTTATATAAAGTGAGCATTCCTCTGTAACTGAGACAGTTCAGGCACACCTACTAACATGATTGGAGTCAGGCTCCTAGCCTATCCGCCCACTCAAGCAATGCAGAGGCATCAAAGTGCCACCAAGTGCTCCAGAACCTTTCACTGCCTCGCCACCACCCCCACCACCACACCCCCCCCAACCCCCACTGCGCTGGCACAGACTGCAAAGTCATGAGCATTTTAGTGGACTGCAGAACAGTTGGATGGCTGCGCACATTGTACAATCTCCTCCCTAAAGCTAGCCATGGAGCAGTCACTACTGGAGGTGCTCAGAGCCCCGTGCAATCTCAGCTTCCTGGTTTGGACCAGTCTCCCCGTTGGTTCAAGCTAACAGAGCAGCCTTGCAGTGTGGGTTAGGAGAATGCCTGCACATGAGCTGAGAGCACAGCATGAAGCTCAGTGGGCAAAACTGCCGCCAGTCGGTCAGATGGAGTGGGGCAGAGGTGGGCGGGGTTTCAGGCAGCCATGAAGCGCACTAATCTCTGGCCGTCCAAGTGGTGGCCCACACTCTCCAGGATGCATTAAGCGGCCTTCAGATTTAACTAAGGCCCTTAGTACACCCCATGCTAACCCACGTGTCTCTATCTTTCACCCTGCAGGAGGAGTACATCAGGAGGGTCCCGCACATACCATTGAACAGCCCCGGTGAGTTGATGCTGGTCGGTGCCTATCAATGCCCAGAGTCTATAGACACCACTTTTCATTCCTGCAGATGACCGAGAGCCAGTGTCACCGAAGACTGCGCATGTCCAGGGAACTTGTTGGTCACATCTGCTACCTGCTGCAGGGTTTGGCACCACGGGGACATGGAGGGCATCCATTGCCAGTGGTTGTGAAAGTGACCGTGGCGCTCAATTTCTACACCAATGGCTCCTTTCAGGACTCCATAGGTGACCTCTGTGGGATATCACAAGCCTCCACCCACAAATGCATCCATGAGATCACGGATGCCATCTTTGTGAGGGCACACAACTTAGTGCATTTTGCCCAGGACCAGGATGCAAGAGTGATGGAATTTGCCCAAAACTCAGTTTTCCCACAGGTGTTCTCAGGTCTCCATCACAACACACAGTTCAACTACATCAACTGTAAGGGATTCCATTCACTGAATGTGCAGCTGGAATTCAACCATCAGAAATGCATCCTGCAGGTGTGCACACGGTTTGCAGGGAGTGTGCACGACACCTACATTCTCAGTCGGTCACAGATCCTTGATGACTTCCAGGGTCCACAGAAGCTGCAGGGATGGCTCCTCGGGGACAAGGCAGAGGCCGTGGCTGATGACACCCGTGCAGTGGCCTCAGACTGCAGCAGAGCAACAGTATAATGAGGCTCGTGCTGCAATTCGCAACTTGGTGGAGCAAACCATCGGGATGCTGAAAATAAGGTTGCGGTGCCTGGACCGGTCTGGTGGAGCCCTGCAATATAGTCCACAGAGGGTGTCACACATCGTCATTTTCTGCTGCACCCTTTACAACCTGGCACAGCAACGCAGAGAGGAGCAGGCAGAGGAGGAGGTGGTTGAGCTGGAGGTCTCCTCCAATGAGGAGGACGCCATCAGGGATGAGGGTGGGGAGGTTCTCGAAGGCGACGATGAAGGGGATGAGGCCCTTGCACTGGCCAGATGAGGCAGGCATGCTTGGGAAGCCCACATAACTGCTGGATTTGTGGAGGATAATGATGACATGCAGTGAGGAGACCCCATAGTTCCTCACATTGCACCTGTGAACATTTGACTCCAGTCTGGCTTATGACAGTGCACATAACCTCAGTGAAAATGCTCCAGTTATGGAGACACAGTGGAAGCCCAAATAGTCGCTCAATTGTAGGAGGATAATGAGGACACTCCATAGGCCTTCACATAGCCTCTGAGAATGTCTGACTTGTGTCTGGCTGAGGGCAGCTTGCTTGCACTCTGTTATCAGGGTCATATCATAGAGACGCAGCCATTAAACTTTAGAAGCATCTGATCCTTTGTCTGCCTTCAGCATCTGAGCCCTTCAGGAGCTGGGGGCCAGCCCCACCTTAAAGGTGCTGGGAGCACACAGAGAATATGAGAGAACTCTGTGGCGCCTGCCCACTACATTCTGGCAGCAATGACCAGCACTGCCGAGGTGCAGGCATCAGTAATGTTTCCAGGGAGTGTGAGGCCAGACCATCACTTTGGTCTGAAGGCTACACAGAGCACAGGGAAGAGGCCCTGGACTGAGACACCTGTCTTTATCTTGTGCAGAAAGGTTTCACATCTGAGTGACAAGAACACTGCTCATCAGAACAAGGAGCCATAGGCAGGGAGACAATCTTGGGAGTTTATTGACAATAGTGAATAGTACAAATAAGTGATTAACACCCATGCTTAGGCTGTGCAACTAACTCTTCTTAACTGTCCTAACCCTGCCGTTACGTCTTGGTGCTCCCCGGATATCCACAGCGGAGTTAACGACAGCCTGATGGCTGCTACACCCTGTGATGACCTTGGCAGGCATCCCCTGGAGTGCCCCAGCCTGCTGTTTGGCAGTGGCACACCCGTGAGCCTGTGGAGGTGGAGCTGCTGAGGTCACAGGAAGAGGGGATTCAGATGGGCCATACACTCCCGGAGGCACATAGATGGCCCTGGCGGGTGGGTGGGGGGTGCTGGGGGGAGGGGGAGAAGCTGGAGCGAGATCGAGCTGCCCAGTACCCCTCTTGCGTACACCCTGTTGGTGGCCAACTATGGCATCAGTGATGGAGTTGAGCCGCACAGCAGTGTAGAAGTGACATCCTGGACCAAGGTCTCTATGGCGGCTGCCATCCTACCAGTGTTGACCTCGGTGCGTTGGCATGCGATGCTATCACCTCAGACTGAAGGTGGACAGACTCCTCCATCATGTCTTGCAATCTGATGTTCTCGAGCTTGCCTTTGCACCTCCAGTTACTGTGACATGACCAAGTCCAGAGGCTCATCATCTGGCACAGACACAGCAAATTTCTGGCCCCCAGCAGTCCTCCGAGTGCTGGACACCAGGGAAGTCCCTGCCGCTGCCTGCTGTGGATCAGACAGTGCGATGTGCTCACTAGATTGTGATCCCGAGGCTACTCTAAAGCTAGGTCCCACTGAGGTGTGTGTCTCTGCGCTGGTGGAGGGTGTGAGTGAGCGCTGTGATGGAAATTCAAGGAAGGTGCCCTCAGGTTCCTCTTCAGAGGTTTCTTTGGGGCTTGATAGGAGGCCCTGGGTCATGGACTGTTTCCTAGATGTGTCTGTGGAAGCAAGGAGAGATAATTAGTACATGGCAGTGGCCTGTGAAACAGGACACATCACTCTCGGCATGGTTGACTGATGGATGTTGTACAGCTGGATCGTCACTTGGTACAGCACTGCTGATCTCACCATCAGCACAGAACCGGTCCAGATCATGACCAGCCAGCTGGATAGCTCTGTTTTCAAAGTCCATGAGGACATTGATTTCAGGCGTTCCTCCACCAGTGTGCAACCTCTCCCTCTTGTTGTGTGCCAGCTTGTGTGCATAAATAGAAATGGAGAAAGTGTAAGCAGGACGCCTGCCAGGCCAGATGATAAGTGTGCCTGGTCTGTGTGGGTGGTGAGTGGTTCCATGGACGGGATGAGACAATGACGGTGAGTGTGAGAGAGTGGATGGTTATGTCCCTTGAACTGGCAGTGAGTGAGGGCCCTGTGGATGTGTGATTGGTTTGTGAGTGTGTGAGCTGAAAGTGATGAGAAGAGTGACTTACCCTGGCAGAACGGAGGATATCATTCATCCTCTTATGGCACTGGGTGGCTGTCCTCTTTTGAAGAGTGTTGGCAATGACCACTGCTGCCGCCACCTCCCAAGCCTGATTGGTCATGCCCCTGCCCATCCTGCAACCAGAGCGAAGGTAGGGGAAATCCCAGCGGGCATCCACGGCATCAAAAGGCAATCTAGTGATGGGTCGCTAAACCTGGGAGCCGCAGTCTGTTTGCTTTTCATGGATATCTTCCCCTCAGCAGTCGTGGGCTGGAAGTACAGAGATGTGTACACGTGGCTGGACTTTAAATATGGCACCCGGTGTAATGAAGTGGTGAGGTGAGGCAGCTTGTGAGCTACTATGCCCTGTTGACTGGGATGCTCTTGGCAGAAGTCCTCTAGCAGAAGCAGAAGTCCTTGGCAGAAGCCCAAGGCCTAGAGGACCCCAGCATGCTAAGGGTCAACTGCTCAGGTGCAGATGCACCCTCCTGGGCCTGACCTGCTGGAGGTGATGGGGTCACCGGCAGAGGGGAGGTGGAGCAGCAGGACACCCTTGGAATGTCCCAGGATGACGCCCTGGGGTTGCCTGGTTGGTATTGCTTCTCCCTGTGGAAGTCTGATGGCACCTCCTGATTCCTTGAGGAGAAAGAGCATCTGGAGGGAGGTCGAGTTGCCCTGTCCCCCTTTCACCTAGAAATTGCTGCATTGCACCTGTGGCTAGAGTGATGGGCTGCAGGTCTGAGCGCATATCCGGCAAAATCTGCGTGTTCTGCTGGACCTGGGTCTCCAAAACAGGCGCCACCCTTTCCATGGAGGCAGCCAAGCACTCGTATGCCAGAGCCACACCAACAGACAGAAGGTGGATGGACTTCTCCAGCCTTTGGTCCAGTCTTCACACAGTCTTGGCATCTCTGCTTGATGTTCCCCTGCCTGTCTCCATATCTCCAACAGGTCTCTTAGGGCCAAGCCCAGAGGTTCGTCATCTGCTTGGGGGTCAGCAGGGGCCTAGCCTCCAGCAGCCTTCTGAGTGTCAGAGACCTCATCTGACACTGCCTCCGCCAGCTGTGGACCCCTGTCAGTGACGTGCTCACCATATTGTGACACCAAACCTACTCTAGAACGTGGACCCACTGAAGTACTTGCACTGATAGAGGGTGCAGGTGAACGCCCTGACAGTGCGCCTTCTGAGGGTTCTGAAGCTTTCTCTGCAGACATGGGCTGGGGGCTGGGGCTGTGGCATCTCCAGGTTGCTGTCCTCTCCCGCTTCTTGCTGGTACCTCAAATAGAGGAAAGAGAGATTTAGTGATTGACTAAAGCAGGCTTGTAAATTAAAGATCACTCACGATCAATCTGAGCATATGAGAACTGCAGGCTTGATGCATCCTCACTGGGTTCCCGGGGGAGTACAATCTCACCTCCTGCACAGGCATGGTCACGCTCCTCCCCAGCCGTTTCTGTGGCCTGTTCCTCGAAGGTGGCCAGCGCTCGAATTGTGGCCATACCTACTCCGGTCTTGGCTCGTTCATGCTTGTTGTGTCCATTCTTGTCCTGCAAAAAGACAGAATGATTGTGAGGCCATTGTGTGAATGAGCAGTTCAGAAGCATGCATGCCTGTTGCCACAGCTGAGCCCTCCTCAAAAAGTGATTAAGTAGCCGTTTCTCCTGCAACTAATATGAGGTAGAGAACATAAAGTGACTGGCACACATTCAATGCTGATTTCCCATCTGCTGGTCGTGTGTGACATCCCTGTGCACTCTCACCCCTGGACTGCCTGATGCCATTATGAGAGTGTCAGTTTGCAGTGAGTAGACAGTGCACTTACTCTGGCAGACTGCAGCAGGTCATTCATTCTTTTCCTGCACTGCAGGATGTTTCATTTTTATGTCGCATAGGTACTAACCACCCGGCGACCTCATCAAAGGCTACCATCGTCAAATGAGAGGGTCTCCTGCTCCCATCATGGCGAAACCGAACCCCCTGCCCTTCCTGGACAGCCTGGAGGAAAATCTCCAATGAGGCATCACTAAACTGCGGGACCAAAGATCATTTCCACTTCGGGGCCATCCCGGATGAGTGATACAGAGCTCTTGGCCTGTAGTGAGAGAATGGCTGCCCGGGTGCCCTTTAAATATGGCGCCTGGGCCCACCCTGCCACAAGATTTGCCGTGCTCTGCATGGATGCATAAATAATGAGCTGAACAGCGCAAGGTCACACACGTTCAGCCTTCCTGCCACACAGCGGCAATCACTTCGACTTCCATGCTCGCCACCAAACTTGACTTCAGGGGGAAGATTCTGCCCATTGTTTCCACTCCCCCATTATTATAACTCACCAACTTCAGGCAGGAATGCCGGGCAAGCAGGGTCCTAATTATATGGTCAAATTTGTTTCTGATAATCACGTACCCCTCTGCATTTTAGCTCAAATTCACAGGTGTTCTCCAGCGTTATCCGGTGGGATCAGAGCTCCTGGGTGGGAGGGAAGTGTCTCAGCTGAGGATCCATTACTGCCGGGTTTTCCAGAAGGATTCCCAGCTTTAAGATAGCTACCTCTAAACTTTTAGCCCCTTACAACAATTAAGCTTTCTCCACATACTATGGTTGCCATGATTGCTTCTTTGTTCTGAATGGGTCAGGCTGGTGGAGGAGTAGAGCCAACCTTAACCAGCAGCGACAATTCGGCCTACCAGAAGATGACAGTTGAAGGACTTCCAGCTGGAGAGTGCATACCCTATTCGCAGGGTCTACAGGTTGAGTCATCACTGTGGACCTATCTGAGGATTAATGTAGGAGGGGGCTGTGTTTCACCTCTGCAATCTCCTGCAACAGGTCCTGCTGCTTACCAAAGCAAGACCTGAAATAAAAAAACAAAATGCCAGAAATATTTAGCAGGTCAGGAAGCATCTGTGGAAAGAAAACCAGAAGTGGCGAGCTTCTTGAACCACTGCAGTCCATGTGGTATACGTATGCCCACAGTGCTTTCAGGAAGGGAGTTCTAGGATTTTGACCCAGCAACATTGAAGGAATGGCAATATAGGGCAGGATATTTAGGTTGGCATGCGGACGTGAAGGGCGGGCCCAGGAATGGCCGGGGAACGGACCGCCGCCTGTGATTGGCCCCTGACCGCGATTTCACGCTGGCTGGCCAATTAACGGCCAGCCAGCGTGAAGCACATGCTGAAAGGCTCAGCGCTGCTGAGGTGGGGGCAGGAGGAGGGTGAGCGCTTAAGTCAGCACGGGCACGATCGGGCACTCACAGAAAGTTCCCTGAAGGCAGAGATCTGTATTCCATCACACTCCTGACTTGTGCCTTGTAGATGGTTGACAGGCTTTGGGGAGTCAGGAGGTGAATTACTCGCCACAGAATTTTTTTAAAATATTCGTTCATGGCCAGCATTTATTGCCCAGGTGGAGGTGCATCCATGTGGTGTAGGTATACCCATAATGCTGTTAGGGAGGGAGTTCCAGGATTTTGACCCAGTGAATTCCCAGCCTCTGACCTACTCTTATTGCCACAGTATTTATATGGCTGGTCCAGTTCAGTTTCTAGTCAATGGTAACTTCCAACTTGTTGATAGAGGGGGGTTTAGCAATGGTGATGGCATTGAATGGCAAGGGAAGATGGTTAGGTTATCCATTGGAAATGGTCATTGGCTGGCACTTTTATGCTGTGAATGTTACTTGCCACTAATCAGCCCTAGCTTGAATGTTGTCCAGGTCTTGCTGCACATTGACACGGATTCTTCAGTACCTGAAGAGTCACAAATGGAGCTGGAATGTTTTATCTCTTAAATTCTCCTGCCTTCCACGACATCAGAAACCTTTCCTTTGGTTCTTTCCACCCACCCACCATGGCCCCTCTCCCTCACCCCCAACCCCCGGTCATTTCCATGCCTCTGTATTTGTTTAAAACCTGTTTCCAAGAATAATGCTGTATAATGACACAATATACTGAATGCAGAGCTAACTATACTACTGATTTAAGAGCGAAGTACGGCATAATTGCATAATGAGCACTACATTAACTACAGGCAAGGCTGTAATTTTTTACTGTGTCTTTGCAGCATATATATAAATGAGTTGAGTAAAGTTCTAAGCTTCACTGATAAAAGAACATATATGACCCAGAGGATTATACCATTAAGCAATTCAGAGCAGGATGGCGACCCTAAAAGTATTAACTAATGTTATATGTTGTAAAGAATAACTGCTAAGTAAGCTAAAGCTAGTCAGTGTGCATTTCCAGATGCCTCACTTTATGGCATATTAAAAATGTCTTATTGCAGCATAGATTGCAAGGGAAATCTTAACAACTCGTTTGGGAAGAGAATCCCTTTGGGAAAAATGTAGAGATTGTACAGGAACAGAAAAAGAAGAAAAAGGATCTCAAACAACATAAGGGAAGATCTCCCCATAATCTGTGCCATACCAGCAAGGAAAAATGTTTTGTTAACAGACGTATGGGTTTTAGCTACTAATTTTTTGTTGGTGCTTGTAATAGAAACACAGAGCTCAAGCCTACGGAGACTTGGACTACAAACATTTTTAGAATATTCCGTTAGTGACACCTGAATATAAAATGAAGCACAATGTCAGAGTTCTTGAAGCAATTTAATCATATTCCTACCCGAAATCGTTACTACAAAAGTGAATCAGCTAGTTTGCGACTTATGTGTTACAATTGCTTAGATAGAAAAAATATTCTGCAGTGAAACTTTTAGTTTACTATTTTGGGGAAGGGTAAAATGAGACGGTAAATGGGTGATATGCTTATACAACACACATGTTTGAAAGTCTGGTTTTAGAACTCAATTTTGGTCCTAATTGTTAATTATCATAATTTAACTTGTCTGGAGACACAAAATCAGACACCTGCAGGTTTACCATTCAAATGTTGATTGGACACAATGCTTGTGGAGCAGTGTATGTGGGGTCCTTTCACCCACTTGCATTAAAGGTGTGGAGTGGGCTGGCGGACTCATAGTGGCAGGTTTCAGGATGACTCAGGGACTAAGTGAGACACCACCCAGGTTCTTGGACATAGCACTGGGGGTCCTGGTGGAAGGGGTTCAGAGGAAGAGTGATGCTCTGTACCAGCAAGGCGGAAGCAGATCACTTCACTATCCTGTCTTCCCTGTCCTCTCTCCTGCAGCAGCTTGTGATGCTCTGTCTGGCCTCATCTTCTCTTTCCATTCCCCAGCCAGACAACAAGGAACCCATAACAAGATGCTGGCGACCAAGTGCTCTCTTTCTCCTATAAGATGTTCAATAAAATAGAGTAGTACAGCATTCACTCCATTTAGACAAAGTGCTCAGAACATTTCCAAAATAAATGTTGATAGAGTGTTGGAGAAAGTGACCCAGGAAGTTACCCAATGTGCTTCAAAAGTCTTCTTTAAACCTCAAGCAGTTGGCGAACTGTAGGTGAAAACCTTAAAGTAGCACTCAAAATTCTCAGCAATGACTTGTTTACTCATGTTCAGCTGGACACTAGAAGTTGCTAAATGAAGTGTTATCCATCAAAATGGTATGCAGCCTCTTTAATAAGTGCTAACATGTAATTTAATTGTCAATCAGTCCCTTAACAATCAGCTGTGTGGCTGGTACTAGTGTTGGCTTCAACTCCTCTACCAGGATGGTATTTTATGCTAACTGCAGGCTAAATCGGTTTTGCAATTTAAGACTCCATCTTGGCTACCTCTTTATCACCTAAATCACCCTCTTTAATTTCTGATGTGCTGATTAACTGATGTTCAACTGACTGATGTTGCTCAACACCAAGTTTAAGTGAAAATATCCTTTCAATGACTTCTGTATTAGCTTGTTAGCATATGGATGTTATTTTATAAGTTTGCCTCAGACTCAGATGTTAACACAAGCACAAAGATTACCATAAACAAATCAACAATTTATAGATAAAAGCAAGAGGAAGAATAGTCTGAAGAAGAGTCATACGGACTCGAAACTTTAACTCTGTCTTTCTCTCCACAGATGATGTCAGACCTGCTGAGTCTTTCCAGCAATTTTTGTTTTTGTTGTAGCATCGATTTATAGCATGCCTTCTAAATAGTGAAGGGTCCCTCCTTAGATGTGTTACTAAGCCCTGTGCAACAGCTGGGGTGGGAGGGAATATTTTTCAAAGTTCTCCTACCCTACAGAAGCACATCCCCAACATGCTGATCATTGTTCTGTACCATACGCAGTGAAGCACTCAATCCACAGTGGGAGGAAAGATGGAGCATCTGAAGGGGAAAGAATTACAATGATTTTTAAAAATATGTTTTTAAAGATCAATCCCTGATACAGATTGGATGTTAATTTTAGCTGGAGATGATGCTCCATTTGCAATATTTTCATCTTTGCAATTATGGAAGGTTTTGACAGAGGCTCCAACTCCCCTCTCCTCTGCTCCCTATCCCTCCACTCTGTTAAGAATCGTACAATTTAAGGCAGAATTCCATCTACTGTTTCTTTTTCCAAAATGCATTACTTCACATTGTTCTGCATTGAACTAAATCTGCCTTGTATCTGACCATTCTACCTATGTCTGCTGCAGCCTCATAAACTCTTCCTCACTGTTTGCTGCACCTCCTAATTGGGTATCATCAGTAAAATTTGATATAATTTCTCTTATGCCAATGTCCAAATTAGCTTACAAATTAAATCCAAAAGATGAATTATACAATAATGCATGCTTTGAAGCTGCATTGTCTGTAGCAACTTAATGGAGCCCACCTCCAAGTGATGGTTTCACATTTTTTTTAATGTTTGCTGCCATTTAACTGAATTCAGCACAGCACAACGGCATTGTCATAAGGAGGTGTGCTGTGCTGAATTCAGTTAAATAGCAGCCAACATTAAAAAAAAGTGAAACCATCACTTGGAGGTGGGTTCCATTAAGTTGCCAATCAACACTGGGTCAGAATTGAAAGTACAATGCTACACTTTTAAGGACATTAGGACAAAAACCTCAGCTTGCTTGTCACCACATAAGTTAAGTATAAAAAGGGTATAACTGAGAACACATTTATACATTGCCATAATGCAATGTCCTTTTCTTTTGTATCCTATTTGCCATCTGAGATGATGTGTCTTTTCTTTCACTTAACAAAGTGGCAATTTTAGCATTCGGCAATAAATTGTCTTGTCATGTGCTATCACCAGCCACCCAGAACCACTGTACAACCAGTATATCATGCTTATTTCAACATTTCCCTTTCACACATTATCATATCAACAAACACCCAGAGGACACACAGAATAAAATATCTCTAAATGGAATTTCTTTTCTCATTCTTAGTTCTTGGAGGTCACATTTTTCTAAGGTCACTGCGTACAGCTCACAATGGATAAATAAATTGAGAATAATACATGGTCAGCAGTACAATCTGGCTTTTATTTCAACAGTAAGTGAGTAATCACACTCTTTCTCGCAAGTTAAATAAAAGTCAGATTACACTGTCAACAGTGTATTCTTCTTTCATATAAAAGAACTGCATCAAAGAAACAAAGGAAACAGTACTTTTCGATTTATTTATTTATTTCCATTTTTATTTCCCTTTTCTTTTCTGTTCTCTAAATTGTGGTGTGGTTCCATGGATATCAGCAGTACATGACTGTTTTTATCTGCATCTTTTCATTAAACTAAGGCCTGAATTTTCGCCCCCGAGTCAGGAAGGAGAGTCAGGAATATTCCCGACTCCGATAACCCGACTCAGGAGAAAGTGCCCTGGACGGTCTAATTTGCACCCTGGGATAGTTGGGCCAGCTGTCCCTGGAAAGAGTTTGAAGGCAGCCATAGGGGCTGCCAGGTGCGGAATGGGCTGTGTGAATGGCCTGCCTCAGTGATCTGGGACTTCATCTCAACTGTGAAAAAAAACAAATAACAGCCCTCAGTCCTCACACCCACTCACCACCCCCCACACACTCCCCATGCCCCATTCATGCCAACCCATGCCACATCATGCCCCTCCAACCACCCCTATGGCCCCTCATACATCCCATTCCAAACTATGCCCCCATTCACCCCCCATGGCCTTTTATAGCCCCTATGGCAACTTAATGCCAACTCATACCAATCCATGTCACCCAACCCTTCACCATTTTCCCTTACACCCTCCAGGCCAACTCATCTTGAATCCACCATGGGCGACCTCAGGACACATGCTGAATGAAATAAATTAAAGTTCTAAGTGTCTATGGCAGACTTAAAAAAGAAACATTCTCATTCTTAAAAAATCACTGCATTTACATTATTTCAAGTACATAATCCATTATAAAAACAAACATTTCATCCAAAAACATAATCTATTATAAAAACAAACATTTGTACTCATGCCCCCACATCATTATAACCACTTGGAACTGACGGGCACCCCACAGTGACAATGATAGCTTGTGAAATCAGTCATGCAGCACAAATCCTATAATTAAAGTTCTCAGGCTTATGTCAACAGACAGAGTAAAATACTGATTTTTTTAACTGCAAATTTTTTAAAAGACATTTAAAGGCCAGTTTTGTCAGTTTGATGGTTCCAATGAGTTTGACAGTTGAGTCTGAAAAGTTACAACAAGATTTAAATGCATTGAGAGCTTGACAGTTCCAATGAGTTATCCACTTTTTACACACATTCATGTCTAAATTTAACAATTTCAAAGGGCACTTGACCTCTCCAAAGGGCACATGATGTCTCCCAAAGGTGTCCCTGGACCTCTCCAAAGGGCACCCTACCTCTCCAAATAAAGTTTGTCAACTTTAGACCTTCTCCTGAAAAGTGTACATCCCACAAGTCATGTTGTCAACATCCTACAGTGAAAACTGGATCTATATGAAGGCAGCTGCACTTTAACATATGCAGCTGCCTCTGTAAACCACAGATGTGCAAACTACAACCGGCCGCCATTCCTCCGCTGCAAAACTGTTGGGTGCCGGATTCGGTGGGGGACTTCTGGAATCAAGGCTCTGCTGCCATTTTGGCTATGCCAGAGAGCTTCTCTGTCTTTACAAAAATTCAAGCCTAAGTGTCTGCAAGCTATTTAAAGGTGCTGACAGTAAAACAAAGTCCAATCAGTGCTCACGTGACAGCACCTTCATACAAGCATAGAATATTAGAATGATACAGAACAGAAGCAGGCCATTCACGCCATTGTGGTTATGCTGGTTCTCTTAAAGAGCTATCCAATTAGACTTACTTCCCTGTTCTTTCCCCATAGCCCTGCAAGATATTTTCAGTTGAAGTATTTAACCAATTCCCTTTTGAAAATTACAATTGAATTTGCTACCATCACATTTTCAGTCAGTGCATTCCAAATCATAACTCACTTTGTAAAAATGTTTTCCTCATGTTGCCTCTTTTGGCAATTACCTTAAATCTTGGGTTCAATTACACCAAAGGGACTTGAGTACAAAAATCTAGACTGACGTTGCAGTGCAGTACGAAGGGAGTGCTGCACTATAAAAGGTTCCATCTTTCAGATGAAATATTAAAGTGAGGCCCCATCTGCCCTCTCAGGTGGATGCAAAAGATCCCACCATAGTACATTGAAGAGAAGGAGCATTATTCCCAGTGTCCTGGTCAATATTTCTTCCTCAAACAACATCAAAAAAGCAGATTAACTAGTCATAATTACATTGCAATTTAATACAGAGAAGTTGTGAGATCATGCATTTTGGCAGAAGGGATAGAGAGAGGCAATATATACTTCATTGTATGAAAACAGGAAATGCTGGAAAAGCTCAACAGGTCTGGCAGCATCTGTGAAGAGAGAAACAGAGTTAAAGTTTCGAGTCCATATGACTCTTTTGAAGAAAAGCAACATTGGATTCCAAATGTTAACTCTGTTTCTCTCTCCACAGATGTTGTCAGACCTGTTGAGTTTTTCCAGCATTTTCTGTTTTTATTTCAGACTTCCAGCATCCGCAGTATTTTGCTTTTCATGTATAGAGTCATAGAGTCATAGAGGTCTTCAGCACAGAAGAAGGCCCTTCGGCCCATCGAGTCTGCGCCGTCAAACAAGTACCTAACTATTCTAATCCCATTTTCCAGCACTAGGCCCATAGCCTTGTATGCCATGGTATCGCAAGTGCACATCCAAATACTTCTTAAATACTATGAAGGTATCTGCTTCTACCACCCTTTCAGGCAGTGAGCTCCAGATTCCCACCATCATCTGGGTGAAAAAATTCTTCCTCATATCCCCTCTAAACCTCCTGCCCCTTACCTTAAATCTGCCCCCTGGTTATTGATCCCTCCACCAAGGGGAAAAGTTCCTACCCTATCTATGCCCCTCATAATTTTATACACCTCAATCATATCCCCCTTCAATCTCCTCTGCTCCAGGGAAAATAACCCCAGTCTACCCAATCTCTCCTCATAACTAAAACTCTCCAGCCCAGGCAACATCCTGGTTTCAAGAATGAAGGATTTCAGCTACTAAAATTAGGTTGGAGAAGCTGGGGTTGTTCTACTTGGAGCAATCAGATTACATTCTGTGTCCTTGCTACCCTCAATGTTTTATCCAAAAGGCATGGACTGGAGAGAGGTAAACTGAACTTCTTTATCCTCTCTCTGTCTGCCCATAAGCAAATGTGTTTTTTGAATTATTTTTAAAGTAGGCTGTGGCATGTTTCTCTAAAGCCTCAGTTTGTGTAATCCAACTTAACACGCAGCAAACTCTCTTTATGATTGACTAAGAAGGCTAGTTTATTTGCCATTCAAACCCTGGGGAGGGAGGGAGGGGGATTGTTTGCAACCACGTGCACATGCACACACACACACACAGGTATACACATACACACGCACACACACACAGGCTGAGATCAGTCCAGCTGAGTTCAATCCTTGAAGTGAATGGCAATGAAGCACAGTGGGTACACTCTGCTTAGGTTGCTTGGCTGGCGATGAGCAAAGACTTTTAAAATCAAGCAGGCTTCGAGGAGTTGAGACATGGGGCTGTATCTTCTGGTCGGCGAGCGGGGCCCACTCACCGGCGCGTAAAATGACGCGGGATGACGTCGGGCGGGCATCCCAGCATCACCCCGCGACATTTAGATTTTCAGAACTATCAAAGGCCTATTAAGGCTATTAAAAAAGTAATTAACATGATTAATGGACCTGCCCATCCAACCTTAAGGTTGGCGAGCAGGCCGGGAGCCCCAGCGGGCTTCTGAAAAGACATGAAACCTCATCCATGGGTGGGATGAGGTTTCATGAGGTTATTAAATTTTTAATAAAATCTCTAAATAAAATAAATTGACATGCACCACCTCATGTGACAGTGTCATATGAAGGGACATGTCAGCAATTTTTTTTCTCATTTTTATTTAATGTTTCAAACCTGAGCTGATCTCCCTGAGGCAGCACTTTGCCTCAGGTAGATCAGTGCGCTCTTATGTGTGCATGCACGAAAGAGCGGACTCCCTGTTTAGGGAATCCACCCCCCTCCCAGCCCGCACAGGGAGCACATAGCGCTTCCTGGCAGACGTCACACTGGGCGGGTCTATTCAGGCCCGCCCATGTAAAATGGCGGCACGTCCCCGACCGGTGGTGCCGATCAGGAACCTGCTCACCCACACCCGCTCGCCCACACCCGCTCCCACACATCCCCCCCAACAGGGGGAAAACGTTGCCCATGATGGCCAGCTGTGTGGTCAGCTGGGAGTCCTGCTGGAGTCGGTTCAATTAGTTGGTAATTCAGCAGACTGGGGTTTTCTCAGTTCTCAAAGAAAAATAGACATTTCAAAATGGTCACTTGAGTCACGTGACCTTTTTCCACAATGATTTCAAAAGGGATGCTTGTCTATTGTCTGGGACTGGCTCTGGTTTTATGATTGATAATGTCCCAGCTATTGGCTTTTGAAAGAGTTGCCATCCATGTTAATGTTTTTTGGTGAGGGTGCCATTGTTTGGGCTAGACCTTCTGACTCCACTAGAGGGCTTAGCTTATCAGGATGCAAATGACATTCATTATCCCTCAATGGTTCCCTTTTGAAATGGACCTGGGCAGTCCCAGGTGTTAAAAGCTCTGCAGGAATAACGACCTTCGATCGGCGAGTCCCCTGGTTTTGTGATTATAATGTCTTTACGATTGGGTGTGAGAGTCCACGATGATAAGAGGATTCTTTTGTTCTTGTAACTCCTGTTGGTAGCTTCTAGAACAAAGGGCCAATCCTGTGGTCATGTGATTTGTAGCAGCCATCTCGTTGTGTTCAGCAAAAAGTCCATTTTAAAAATAGCAGAAAAACAATAAAGTCTAATGTACACAGTTTGGATTTCTCTTGTGTCTTATTGACGCAACAGTGTTCAATGTGAAAGAATACTGATTCATCAACTGAGGGAGGGCAATAGGTGGTAATCAGTAGGAGATTTCCTTGCCCTTGTTCAAAGTGAAGCCATAAGACTTCATGGGATGCCAATGACCAGAGTCACCAATGACAACTCCCATGGCCACTCCCACCAGACTCCATACCACTGTACCACTACCTCTGGTCTTTCTCATGCCAGTGGGACAGAACATACCAAGGGAAAGCGATGATGGAATCTAGGGTGTTTACTGATTTGTATGATTATTTACATATGACTACGCTAAGCTCTTGCTTGGCTATTCTATTGGACTGCTTGCCCAACTTTGGGAGAGATTTGCACCTTGATTGCATGTATGTAGCAAATTCCAAGCCATTATATTATGGTTCAAATATTCTGAATAATATACTGATGTGGCCAAGTGAAAAAATTAAGTTTTGCTATGTTAGTTTTTGCATATAATAATTTTGGATCTTCTACACTCTCCCATACCTGTCAAAAGATTGAAGTTAGTCTTGCAGTTCTCACCATTAGATGAAAAGGGTTTGCTTCATTTCTTTCCTGCAGGCAATAAGCTGTCTATATGAAGCTAGGATGATCTTTACCCCAGGAATCTCTGATGTATCACACAATTCTCTGCAAGACTAGCAAATTGAATAAGACAAGAATAGACAAGCGTGAGTTGTTTTTATTTTAAGAAGAGGATTGTTGCTTGTTAAATGCTAATCCTATTTGCTATGAAATTGTGGTTAACTGAGGAAAAATAAATCTAAACCAAATATTTATTTTTAAGTGGAGTATGACAGTGATGCAACCTGACTTCATCGTAATAAGCAAACATGATTTTAATAAATCTTGCTAGGTTTTCATTTTAGTTTTCTGTTTATTTGCAGTTAATATCAAAAGTAATGATGAAGTTATTGGTTCAGGTCTTCGGGTCAACGCAAGGTGGAAGTGCATGTTGCTGACCACGATTAAAACTGTCTACCTTTTCATGAAACTTGAGGAATTTCCTGCAGGGTGCAACTGTCCATGAAGGCAGCCACTAGGGGCAGTGGCGAGGTGCAGGAGCTCTGAGACCATACCCGCTTTGATGGCACCAACACAAGGAAAACCCCTTGAGCTGAGTTGAGTGTCTCTTAAAGTTCTTAAGCATGTTTAACTATTTTAATATTTATACATTTATATAATTATATTTTATCTTTAGTCTATTATAAGCTTTAATGTTAGTGTGGAAGAGTCTTAAATTGAATTATGAATTATTTAAAATAAGACAAATGGCAAAGTGCATTGATATTTATTTTTTATAGAAAGGACTGTCAATGGAAACAGCTGCTGGGATGGATGCGGGAGGGGGTGAGTGAGTGGGGGGGTGTTGGGCGTGGTGTGCGAGGCTGAGGGTCCGGGTGGGGGGGTGGTGGATGAGTGTATGGTGGAGGAGGAGGTTGAGATGGGAGTGGGAGAGTGTGAGGGTGTAAGGGTGGGTGTAGGGGTGTGGAGGAAGATGTGGGAGATGGAAGGTGGAGGTTAAGGGAAGGTGGAGTAGGAGTGGTGGGGGTGGAGGTGGGGGAAGAGTGGGGAGGGATGAAGTCAGGGGAGAGTGTGGGTGGGGACGATGGTTGGGAGTGGATGCCTGTGGGTGAGGATGGGAGGTGGGGTGTTAATTGTTCAGCAAATTTACTTTCAAATACATATTAAGGCCTTCCTGAAGCAGCTTCTGCTGTTAATTGCTTTGAACTTAGGACATTGCCTGTGATTAATAGTGTAAGTATTCTGGAGTAAATTGCTGAGCAAGTTCAGGGCATCAAGCTCAAGTCTACAATGGCAGAGTTAGTATTGGAGACATCCACAGAGGGGTTCAGGTAGTGTACCTCTTCCCATCAGAAGTTTAAGTTTTATAGATAAGTACCATGCATGTCCCCCTCTGGGTTCCAATGCTCAACAGCAGCAAATGTTGAGATGTTCGCCGTTAATTCCACAGCAAGATCCAAGCCATTGTATTTCTGACTTTGAAGACTACAACTTAAGTTTAAGATTGGGACTTTGTTTACACAGGTCCATAAAATCTTGGGGCAGAATATTACGCTCGGTGTGTAGGCATGCGCCCGACACGTTCGAGCATAAAATGACGCACGATGACATTGGGTGAGCGTCCTGACATCATCGTGCAGTCTCACGATATTTCATTTGGCGGGTACGCGTTGGAGCCGGCCGCATGACTGTCGACAATTAAAAGGCCTATTAGGGCCATTAAGTAGCTAATTTAATTCAAATTTACGCTGCCCGTCCAACCTAACGGTTGGCAGGCAGGCAAAAAAGCCAAGCAGCCTTTACATTTTTTAGGAAACCTCATCCACAGGCGGGATGAGGTTTCCTAAAGCAAATAAACATCAAATAAAAAATTTATTTTTGAATAAAAACATGTCCCAGCTCATGATAGAGTCACATGAGGGGACATGTTTTATGACAATTTATTTCCTTTATTTTTTTTTTTTAAACAGCGCTTCATCTCCCTCAGGCAGCTCCGTGCTCAGGGAGACTAAAGCGCTCCTTCGCATGCTTGCGCAAAGTTTGCGCTAGGCCCGGTCGGCCTCCTCCCCTTGCCCACACAGGCAGCGCCGATAGGCCCACCAGCATGAAATCGCGGTGAGGAGCCGATCGCGGGCAGTGGTCGGCTTCCCAACTACTCCCATCCGCCTCCACCGAGCACACCCGCCAAGGACAAAACCCTGCCCTTGATGTTTTCTGTATACACACATAACTGGACTATGACAGTAGTGAAAGAATGACAGCATAGGTGAAAGTGCAAAGGTTATCATGAAAGTTATGATTTATACTGGTATTGTTTGAAGACATAGCACACTTGTATCAAATGATTACAAACTTCGGATTACTTAGAGTAACAGGGCATTCAGCTCAACCCGTCCATGCAGACATCCTTGCTCCACTCTAGCCTCTTTCTGTGAAGTTAACCCCTTTCTTTTAAATAGATTAAAATAGCGGGGAGAGGAAGTTGCTACTAGCTCATTAGGGGCAGAATTCTCTGGCTGGCAGACGGACGGAGCAGGAGCGGACCTGATCGCCGCCCGCAATCGGGTCCATGCCTCCATTTTACGTGGTTGGACCAATTAAGGCCTGTTCAGGGTGAATCACGGCTCCCGAGGACAGCGGGACTGGGCGGGCGGCGGCGGGACTGCAATGTCCGCTAGGCCCAATGGCGACCCGGCGGCCTGTTTAAAAAAGCTGCTGCAGCCTTACAAAGGCTGACAAACATGGCCACTGGAAGGGCTGGCCAGACCACTGCTGGTGAGCAGGCCAGGCAGGAGGGTAGGGTAGGGGGGCCACAGTGCTCCCCGTTTTTCAGGAAATATCTGCCACAGGCGGGATGAGGTGGCAGTATGGCAGGAGGTCCTCCTACCCCGGGACAGTTGGTGGAGGCCCCCCCACATGACCAAACGTTGCCTTGGAGGAGGTGGCGGAAATTGTGAGCTTCCACGATGTGGTGCGATGCACCTGGATCCAGTGTCGCAAGCGCTTCAATGACCTCTTGCGCTCGGGAAGGATGAGTACCATGTTGGCATTGGTCACTTAACCAAGCAGGTAGCCTTTCCCCGCTGGCACCCCCCACCCCCTTCCGCCCACCCCCGCCAAGTCCGAGCGTAGCGACTGCATTGAATCAATGACGGCATGTGTCCTTCGCTGGGTGGGCCAGCAGATATTGCCCATGCCGAGGCCACCCTGAGAGGGTGGGGAAGAGATGGGTTCTGCGCCTGCAGCATGTGGTATACTTGAGACTCACATGACTGGTTTGAGGGCAACCTGGAGGAGCTGCACCGAGGCGCAGTGCTGGAACTCCAGGACATGTCAAAGTCAGGGTAATGACACGCTGGGAGGGGAGCTTCAAGGTGGCATGGCAACGAACCATCTGCTGCCCTCTGCGCTCCGTGTGCTTGCGCCTCCTTGCTGTGGAAGGTTAGACCTTGTGGTGCCAAATGTGACGTAGCCAGCATTTAGCCAAGGGGGTTGGGGGTGGGGGGTGGTGGGGGGGTGGGGGTGGGATTGTGGGGACAGGCCTGGCATCTTTCTGTGAGTGCTCGGCAGCAGCAGAGTGAGGAGGCACTGGAGCCCTGCAATGTCCCACTCTGGTTGGGGTGGGCCATGCGCGAAGAGAATCCAGGTACAAGTAACACTAATCAATGCTCTTCTCTCCTTTTCAGGAGAAGAATGCACATAATACCACTGAGCGGGTGAGGACTGGCAGAGGGCCAGCCCAGGTTGCGATGCTTAGCCCGTTCGAGCAGGAGGCCCTAGGCCTGGAGAGGCGCCATGTGCCCAGGTCCACTGGTGTCGGTGAGGCTGGGGTGCCACTGGCGGGTATGTTTGCCCAGCATTGAGGTCACCATTGTTCTCCCAACAGCCATGGCAGTGCTGAATGTTCAGCGATTGAAGTTTGTGACATGGCTTGACCATTGCTTATGGAAGGATGAGCACATAATGATCCGGGGAACAGGGATGTATTTTGAAATTGTCTCCACGTTAATGAATCAAATGTCCTTGCTCTTCCTTTCAGCATCAGCGGAGCAGGGCCGGGAGGAGGAGCAGCAGAGGCCCCCTCTCACACCTGAGGGGTCTGAAGTCTCACCAGAATCACACCATTTCTGCGAGGCGGGCACCAGCGCAGATACTAGCACCTCGGTGGGAATTCAAACAATGGCTAGTGTCCCGGGGCACAGCAGTGAGGGCACTTCACAGTCGCTGGAGGAGCTGGCAGAGACAGAGAGTGGCCATGGCGCCAGCAGTCGGAGGACTGCAGGGAACAAGGCACATGCTCAGTCGGTGCCTGATGATGTGCCTCTGGAGTTGTCCGCGAAGCAGCAGGTGCAGGAAATGCAGCCGGGTGTGTGGGAGCAGCTGGTGGAGATGCATGAGGCTATGCTTGGCTTGGTGTCCATAGTGGAGGAGTCCACGTGGACCATCGCCGATGCAATGAGCCTCATGGCCAAGCACCATGCGTCCTCCATGGAGATATTGGCGACTCTCATGGAGAGGCTCCTCCAGGAGACCAATCAGGGCTTCCTGGGGATACGCTCAGACCAGCAAGCCCTCAGCTGGTCAGTGCCAGTGTGGAAGATGATCTGGGCAGCAAGTTTCCCAGCTCGGTGCCTATCCATCCACGGTGAGCAGGGAGATCCAAATTGACCTTACGTTGGCGCAGCAGCTGCCCGTTGTCTCTGCGGGCTCCTCTCACGGCGCTCCGGATGAGGGTGGCAGCTCCTCCGCCCCTCTGCCAGTGACCATTGCATCTGATGAGACTGCGACGACTGGGGAGATGCCAGCTGTGGAACTGGCAGATCCCTCCCAGTCGGGGCCAGCACAGACTCCACATGCCAGAGGACGATCGCCAAGGTCATCGAGGCCAACAGGACAGCAGGGTGAGCAGGCTGCCTCAGATGCCAGTCCCAGCGAGAGGGCAGCACCAAGATGTAGCACCCAGAAGTATGTACATAAGGCACTTTAGGCACACCATGGGTTTATCACTGGTGCTTTTGTGTTGGCCCACAATGAGGTCTTTATGAGTTGGTGTGATGTGAAACACCTTTGTCATTTTGTTCTCTTAAGTTCCTTTTGTTATACCAATAATTCTAGACATGTGACCATGCCTGAGGGTGCCTCTTTTCCTCTGCAGATGGATGGTTACCAATAATGTTATGAGTGCTTTGTGGGACATTCAGCTTTATTGACAAGGCCCTTAGTTAATGTTCCTATCCAGGCAGATTTGGCACTTAGGTATCACGTATGGAGCCTGCAGCCCAGGCTTGTCTTGGAGGTCCATCTGTGGTGTGCTCGCTGAAGGCTCATTGGATTTAAGCATCCCGAGTTTCCCTGCCTCCCTGGAGTATGCCCAGGTCAGCGTCTACCCCCTCATCAGTTCCTTGTGCATGTTCATCCTCGGACTCACTGCTGGATTCATCGTGTGCAGCTGTAGCCACTGCGCCTACATCTTTGTCAACCACTGTGTCCCCCCCTTTCCAGTGTAATATTGTGGAGAGCACAGCATGCAACCACTATCACCAAGACACGATCGGGGGGTACTGGAGTGCGCCCCATGAGCGGTCCAGGCATCGGAAGTGCATCTTGAGAAGACCGATGGTTCTCTCCACCACAGCCCTTGTGGAGGCGTGGCTCCTATTGTAGCGCTGCTCAGCTTCTGTTCTTGGATGGTGGAGAGGCGTCATGAGCCACCTTCTGAGGGGATAGCCCTTATCACCCAGCAGCCAACCATCCAGCCGGGCTGGAGCACAGAAGAGCCCCGGCACCTGGGAGTGTCTGAAGATGTAAGTATCAAGGGAGCTGCCTGGGTACCTTGCACAAACATGTAAAATCAGCATCCTGTGATCACACACTATCTGCACATTCATGGAGTGGAAGCCCTTCCTGTTGACGAAGGCACCGGGCTCACCTGCTTGTGCTTGATGGCTACATGTGTGCAGTCTGTAGCACCCTGGACACGGGGGAAGCCAGCAATGGCCGCGAAGCCTCTGGCTCGCTCTGTCTGGCTTGCCTTGTCCCAGGGGAAGTGGATGAAGGTCAATGCCCATCTGAACAGAGCGTCTGTAACCTGCTTGACACAAGTCTGGACAGCTGATTGGGAGACACCACAAAGATCACTCACCGAGCCCTGGAATGAGCCAGCGGCATAGAAATGGAAGGCAGCTGTGACCTTTAGAGTCACTGGCATGGGGTGTCCACTCATACAGTTAGCGGAGATCTCAGGCCCAATCATCAGACAGATATAAAAGCAAAATACTGCAGATGCAGGAAATCAGAAACAAAAACAAAAATTGCTGGAAAACAGGTCTGTCAGCATCTGTAGAGAGAAAGACAGAGTTAACGTTTCAAGTCCGTATGTCTCTTCTTCAGAACTCAGGCAGATATAGTTGACTGTCTCCCTTGAGAGACAGAGCCTCCTTCGGCACTGCACCTCAGACATACTGAGGTAGCTGCTTCGCCGCCTGTATACCCTGACAGCAGGATAGTGGCGTCTTCTGTGGCCCCTTCTACCTTGGACTTCCTCTTGGCCCTGCGCTCCCTGTGCCTGCGCCTGTCCTCCCAAAGGTGGCTCCCCTGGAGGCTGAATGTGCACTCCTGGCCTCCTCCCCCTTCTAGCCCTCCCTCCCTCCTCGGAGGAGGTGGCTCCACTGGAGAGTTTACTCCCATTCCCAGGCTAATGGAAGGCTTCCTGAAACCTGCAGGCCCAAATACGATTCTTCGCTGCAGAGTGCTGACCTGAAGGTTGTGAGTCCATTCCAAGCAGCTGATATGCGTTTTGAAGTACCGCAGCTCACACAGGCAAGCATCAGTAACTTTGCAAATTAAACATTTGACAGAGCAGACTCACGACCCCACTGAGACCTCTTATCCTGCCCGTGGGCGAGGTTTATACAAATGTCTCTTACCCGCCTGTCCGTTGCGCCCATGCAATGAACCGAAGTTTGTACGGGTGCCAAAAAATCGGCGTCATTTGGCACTCAAGGGCCTTAAGTGGCCTGTCAATTGATGGCAGGTGCGCATCATATAACATTGCACGCCCAACGAAATATCGCAATGGCACGCGGTGATGTCGGGACACTCGCCCAACATCACCACGCGCCATTTTAAGTGTCAGCGTGCCCCCCCACACTAACAGGAAAATTTTGCCCAGCGTCAATGGTAATTTATAGCCTATTGTAACCACACAATATGAGCACATTAGTTGCCTCCTTAGGATAATTGGTTTGAGAGTTATGCTTCAAAAAAAGCACATGAAAACTTACTGATGAGGTAAAAGATACACCTGCAGCCTTATTAGACATTTTTGTAGGGTTTGATACAGTTGAGAGGCTTGCAAGACTATTTGAGAAGGCAGTTAAGAGTCAAACATATCTCTGTGGACCGGGGCTTCCACGAAGGCCGAAGTAGATTTTCTCCTGCAAGGGCATCAGTGCACTGGATGGGTCAATCCAATAGTTTCATGGTCACGGTTACTGAGATTAGCTTTTTATGCCAAATATATTTAATTCCTCCAGCTGCCCTGGTGGGATTTGAACTCAGGTTTCTGGTCCTTCATCCGAGCCTCTGGAACCAATATGTTACCATCCATCCAACAGACGGATAGAATTGCTGAGTTGCCAGCCCAGGAAAATGGCAGTGGTTCCATGAAGCAGGAACTTCTCTCAGGAAGGCACCATCAACGCCTGCCACTCTGATAATATCTTTGCTGCTGTGTGTCAGCAGCCCACCCAGACTGCTGCCACCCATCCTGAGATGGTACAGTCCCGCAGATGGGCCTCCCAGCTCTCAGTTGCTTGAGGTCATCCTCCAAGCTCATCTGCAATCTCCTCCAATGAAAGTCAACAGCCTTCTATCAGTCATGCTGCAGCCACTGAGGCAGCACTGCGTAGGAGCATTAGGACAAGCAAAGACCTATGGAAGACAGACGCTAAGGGAATGCACAAGGATGATTAGTTGCCTTTTGCATGGATTTTAGATAACTTTCAGTATGGAATATGCAATGATCTGTTTTATAAATTTGGTTTGGAATATTTATTTTGTGATGACTTTCATTTTGTAAATGCATGCTGTAAAGGACTGCAACAGAGGGAAGGTAAGGTAAGGGACTGTTGGCAAATGGGGAATTGGGAGTTGTGGTTACTGGTATTGTCTCAGATGAGCTCTTCACAGAGACCCAGCTGCAAAGGGGCTATTGAGGAAGCCCCTCTCGTCCTCCACCTCCTCCTTCATATGCTTATGCGTTTGATTTGTTTGCAGTATAATTGGTGGCAAGGGTTATTCCCACATGATGATAAAGTTCATGCAGCATGAAATAGTACTGAAGACTTGTGCCCCAGAGCTTGCCGGACCACTAGCCAAGCTGTTCCAGTACAGGTACAACACTGGCATCTACCCGGCAATGTGTAAAATTGTCCAAGTATGTCCTGTGCACAAAAAGCAAGACAAATCAAACCAGACCAATTACTGCCTATCAGTCTACTCTTGATCATCAGTAAAATCATGGAAGGGGTCATCAACAGTGCAATCAAGCACCACTTTCTTAACAATAACCTGCTCAGTGATGCTCAGTTTGGGTTCTGCCAAGGCCACTCGGCTCCTGACCTCATTACAGCCTTGGTTCCAGAGGTCAGGTGAGAGTGACTGCCCTTGACATCAAGGCAGCATTTGAATGAGTTTTTCATCAAGGAGCCCTAGCAAAACTGTAGTCAATGGGAATCAGGGGGAAAACTCTCTACTGGTTGGAGTTATACCTAGCACAAAGGAAGACATTTGTGGTTGTTGGAGGTTAATCATCTCAGCTCCAGGACATCTGCAGGAGCTCCTCAGGATAGTGTCCTCGGCCCAACCATCTTCAGCTGCTTCATCAATGACCTTCCGTCCATCATAAGGTCAGACGTGAGAATGTTCGCTGATGATTGCACAATGTTCAGCACCATCCGTGACTGCTTAGGTACTGAAGCAGTCCATGTCCAAATGCACAAGACTTGGATAATATCCATTCATGCCACACAAGCATCAGGCAATGGCCATCTCCAACAAGAGAGAATCGAACCATCTCTTTGACATTCATTGATATAACTGTTGCTGAATCCCCCATTATCAATATCCTGGGAGCTTCCATTGACCACAAATTGAACTGGACTAGCCATATAAATACTGTGGCTACAAGAGCATTTCAGAGGCTAGGAATCTTGTGGCAAGTAACTCATCTCCTGACTCCCCAAATACAAGGCACAAGTCAGGAGTGTGATGGAGTACTCTCCACTGGCCTGGATGAGTGTAGCTCCAACAACACTCAAGAAGCTTGACAACATCCAGGACAAAGCAGCCCTCTCAATTGGCACGCCATCCACAACCATTCACTCCCTCCACCACCGACGTACAGAGGCAGCAGTGTGTACCATCTATAAGATGCAATGCAGGAACTCACCAAGCCTCCTTAGACAGCACCTTCCAAGTCCACGACCTCTACCACCTAGAAGGACAAGGACAGCAGATAAACGGGAACATCA
Organism: Cetorhinus maximus; assembly: GCF_964194155.1. NCBI lineage: Eukaryota > Metazoa > Chordata > Chondrichthyes > Lamniformes > Cetorhinidae > Cetorhinus > Cetorhinus maximus. Next base: position 195,578,797 of record NC_135879.1, read on the forward strand.
TCACCTGGAAGTTCCCCTCTAAGCCACTCACCATCTTGACTTGGTAATATATCGCCATTCCTTCACTGTCAGAATCTTGGAACTCACTCCCTAACAGCACTGTGGGTGTACTTGCACCACGTGGACTGCAGCAGTTCAAGAATACAACTCATCACCACCTTCTCAAGGGCAATTAGGGTTGGGCAATAAATCATACATCCAAGGACACTGAGGGACATGAGGGTAAAAATTGCAGAGGCACTGCTCATAAGTTTCCAATCCTCCTTAGACTTAGGGGTGGTGCCAGATGACTGGAGAATTGCAAATGTTCAAAAAAGGGTGCAAGGATAAGCCCAGTAAGTTCAGGCCAGTCAGTTTAATGGTGATGGTGTGGAAGCTTTCAGAAACAATAATTTAGAACAAAATTAACAGTCACTTGGACAAATATGGAGTACTTAAGGAAAACTTGCACAAATTTATTCAGGGGAAATCATGTTTAATTACTTTGTTTGAGATTTCTTTTGATGAGGTAACAGGGAGAGTAGATGAAGGTCAAGCTGTTGATGTGGTGTACATGGACTTCCAAAAGGCATTTCATAAACTGTCACATAACAGGCTTGTCAGCAAAGCTGAAACCCATGGAATAAAGGGGATAGTGGCAGCATGGATATAAAGTTAGCTGAGTGAGAATAGTAAATGGTTGTTTTTTAGACAGGAGGACCAGCGGGTTTGAATGTGAGAGGAGCTAGCTAAATGCAGCCATTGACCTGTCCATCACCTACCCACCTGCCCTGCCACCACTGTAATTTTACCAGCAGCACAGCTGGCATTGGGCGGCCTGACTGGCAGTGGACCAATTGAGGTCCTTACGTGGGCAGTTAATTCCCACTTAAGGGTCTCATCCGACCACTGCCAGAATTTAACCAGCTTTGGAAGAGGTCCACACTAAGCGGCCAGCCCAGTAGGCTAATGGCTGGCAGAGGGGCCCTCCTATACGGGCATTCTGGGCCATTTGGAGGGCTCCTGCAGGGTTCCCCCTCCACTACCCTTACTAGTTTGCTCACGTCCCGTTGGCCTCTCAAACCCCAGGCCCCGGCTCATCTTTCCCCCCCCATCCTTGCCAGGACCTGCCAGCTTATCACTTGGTGATACACCCATACACTTACTCCAAACCCAACCAAATGCCAGGTGCCTCTGTCCTAAAGTACTGGAGAGCTGCTGGCCTCTGATTGGCTGGCAGTGCTCTGAGGCAGGGCTTCCTGTTCCTGAGGGGTGACACACACATTTTTGGGGTGAGTTGCCTATGATAGTAACTAACATGTAATGATCCCTTTAGACAGCATTAGTGGGGCACCCTTCCTGCTGTTGACTGTGTTCAGCCATGCGTGGCTAAGAGAGGGCTTTAGCTGAAGCATTGAGCTGCAAAATGGCACCACTGAGGATCAGTGCTGCACATTGATTGACATCATGATTTATCTCCTCTGCACACTTCCAATGGCCATTCATTGTATATATGTGTTAACATGCTCACCAATATAGCACCCAAAAGACTCACCCCAAAAATGTGAATGTGATCATGGATGTCATTTTGGACACCAACTGGCACCCGTGTCATGCGAACAATAGCTGCTAGTAATCTGAATTTTGTGGCGTTAATTTCAACTGAGGAAGTTCTTGTGGCGCAGCGATAGCATCCACTCTGGGTTCAAGTCCCACTTCAGGACTTGATGGGCACAGAAGGTATGTTCATATCATAGTTAAACAAACTGATTATGAGCCTGTAAATCCTTTTAATATTGCAGGCGGTAAAGAGCGTGAGTGTTTCCTGATCAACCATACTGCAAAAGGCAACAGTGAACCACCCCAGTACTTTGCCAAGCAACCACAGACCAATCCAATGAAAGTTAATGCCTGCCAACACCCTCTTAGGGCATGATACCTGAAGGAGGAGGAGGAGGAGGAGGAATTTCAGCTGGTATTCATCTAACCATATCTTCGGTTCTTCATAAATTTGTCCCATTAAATGTTTTGCCACAGTATCTTAATTTCCTGAGATTAAGATCAGTGCCCCATGATCTATTAGCTGTACTGGTGAATGAGCATAGGCTTAATCATTCACATCATGGTCCTGATCTCTAAAATACAAAATTAGGAGAAGCTGCTGCTTTACTGTTTTTTAGGGATCTTATTTTGTAAATGTATATGTGAAAGTAAAATGCTGCACAAGGCACAGGTAATCATCTCTTTGCTATATGCATTCAGAGTGACTTCAGAGGTACTGCAGCTAAAGCCCCCTCTTACACACAATTTTATTTATGCTACAAAAGGACTAAGTGGCAATACTACTTGCAGAGAATCAGTTGTTGACGGTGACAATGAATTGATATGAGGTTGAATGAGAATCACTGATAGACTAATGTGAATACTATAATTAGTCAATAAGACTAAACAACTTTCTGGGTTGCTGCATTTACATAACAGTGATTTTTGGCCTGCCTTGTGTTGAGTGTGATGCACCCTGTGATGATCCCTGTGGGGGAACCATAAACCATAATAACTAAATTTACCAAATGACCCCTCAAATGAAGAAACTAGCAACAAGATTTCACTTTTTGTAATTTAAACATGAATCAGCACCAATGCAAATTAAAATGTGAATTAACAATCAATTGATACTTCAAATATAAAAGTGAATTTCACTTTAAGTAGCCAATACAACAAAGATATGTCATACACAACCACACCACTCGCATCTGCATCACTCCCCACAGACATGTGGCATCACAGGCAGTTTCAGAGGTCTCTAGCCTAGCCTCTGGTGCATAGGATCGCTCACTTTCCCACTCAATTGATTCAACTCTTGAGTTGTACTCATCAGCAGCCGGATTCCATCCAAGGTCCCTGGAGACAGCTGTCACCCGAATGGTACGTGCCTGCAGAACCTTCTTAGCTTGGCTCATGACAATCTTGATAGCACAGAATCCCCAGAGACTCCTTTATCTTAATCCCTTAATAAACCCTGTTAAATGGTCTGATTGACTCTGGCAAAACTGAATCACTAAAATTTGTCCAATTCACAATCCCTGCTCTAACCCTCTCTTTGACTTTCTGTCCCGCTTAATTGTATTACACACACAACAGCTCCTTATAAGTGTGCCTTCTCTGTTCTTTCCTCTGCTGCAGCTCCCTTTTGAGTCTGACCATACAGCTTTCATACGTTAACTTCCTTCCTGTTGGTACTGCTTCCAGGTTAAGGGTGGTCAGGTCACATGGACCAGTATTCTTACTATTTAAGAAAATTTTAATTGATCCCTTTACAATTGATACAAATTTTTAAGTCATTTTCAAACATTCTTCAAACCAATTACAGATTCCGCAGACATTTTTTTAAAATTACAAATTTTCCTTACTGTGCTGCTTCCAGGTAAAAGGTCATCAAATTATTGATGCTTGTGTCCATTTGGAACTTATACACATATTAGACAACATGTTGCCTGTGCAAACCCTATTTTTCAGTCAAATTCTACAAGACAGACCAGTTTATTCGTTAATGAATGATTTACACTGGACAGCGCCTAGAATCATAGAATCATGATACAGCACAAAAGGAAATGCCGGCCCATCAAACTTCTATCGATTCTTTAAAAGAGTTCTCCAATTAGTCCAGCTTTTCTGCTCTTTGCCTTTCAAGTATATATCCAATTCTCTTTTGGAAGTTGCTATTTAATCGGCTTCCACCACCTTTCAGGCAATACATTGCAGATAATAACAATGCTTCCATAATACAGGAATTTCTATTCTTAATTCAGGCATTAACAATGTTTGCCAGTGATCAAATGTTCTATAGAACAAAACTCCACTTGTGCTTCTTTAATCATGAAAATAAGCTCATTTAATTTTACCTGAGATACAACCAGTATCAGTTGACCATATCTATTGATAGGAATGGAGAAAACATTTTTGAGATGAGAAGAGCTATTTTTGCTGCAGATTAAATTAAAATTATACCATGAAATTTTTGTTTTGCATTTAATCATATTATACTTTAACTCTAAATCTTTTTAACTGTTCGCTTTTCAGATTTGTGGCACATCAGGGGAAAAAAGTAAATCTCATTTTCGAGCAATTTACAACAACTGAGTGGATCTAATAAGTTTATAGATGACATAAAATATTATCTGCCTTGCTAGCTATTTTCACTGTAAGATGACAAAGCATGTTTGGTCACAACAGAATTCCCTATGCAGCAAATATTTAGTAAGTCACAACTGTTATGATTTATAGTGACCACAGCAAACATTTTCAACTTTGCACTTCCAAGCAGCTTTGGGCAGTCTCCATGTACATCCACCAATCCTTCGGGAAAAATTGGGATGTGGCTGATTTTATTTATCTCAAAGTAAAGAGTGATTTCATGCTGGAGGCTGAGGTTGTGGCCATTGGTAATGCTGCATTCTATTAAGTGATGCAACATCATGTATATTTTATGATTGGAATGGGTACCAGAACAGAGAAGCTGTTTATTGCATCTTACAGAACTGCTGGATTCAGGCACAGAATAAAAGTTTGATAGTTGTGTCTCATACTGAGCTTTGCTGACTGCAGACTTTGGCTGCTGTTTTGAGACAAATGATCTGGTGAATTGGACGCCATCATTTCATGTCATTTGTTGAGTGGGTCGCCTGTTTTATTTCTAGGCCTAAGAATCGGAGCTCTCACAATGATGTAGAGGTATTAAGTTGTGAAGTGTCAGCTCGCCATATCAACAGAGTGCATGTGTTGGGGGGAGGTGGGAGGTGGCGGGGGTGGGGGGAGGAGGACAGTGAGACAGGCGACTGTTTCAAAAGAAAAATTTTCAATTTTTTGGGGGGAAAGCATAGTTTATAACAAAACCTAGGGATTAGAACCATCCTTACTTATAAAAGTTTGGACTTGAACGGTAGAAAGAAAGCAATAGCTTTGACCCAACCAACAAGATATCCATCAGTTGCTAAGCAACAGAACATTCATCCAATAAAAATAATGTTTTTTTGTTGGTCCTGTATCATGAATTTTGATGCAGTGTTTGACCACAAGAATTCTGATTCTCACATCGGTTGCCATTTTTATTGCAATATATGACTTATGTTGAACATTCAATTCAATCCTTAACAAGTTAGGCTGCAGCTAAGTACTATGTACAGTTCTGGTCACTGTATCACAGGAAGGATATGATCACACTAGAGAGGGTACAGAGTAGATTTACAAGGATGTTACCGGAAATGGAGAATTTTAGATTTGAGGGAAGATTGGATAGGCTGGGGTTGTTTTCTGTCGAACAAAGGAAGGTGAAGGTGTATAAAATTATGATGGGCCTAGAGCAGGTAGAAAGGATATATTTCCCTTACCAGAGAAGTCAGTAGCCAGTCGGAATAGATTTAAAGTAATTGACAAAAGGATTATAAAGGAGAAGTATTTAAAGAGGTGGTGGATAAATTTTTGAAATATCAGGGAGTTGAGGGCTATGAGGAGCTGGCATGAAAGAGGAGTTGAGGCCTGGGGCAGATCAGCCATGATCTTATTCAATGGCGGGGCAGGCTTGAGGGGCCGAATGGCCTACTCCTGCTCCTATTTCTTATGTTCTTATGTTCTTATGAGTTGAGGAGTAATATTTTTCAGTCAGAAGGTGATGGGGATCTAGAACTCGCTGCTTGAAAGGATGGTAGAAGCAGAAATGGTCATCATATTTAAAAAAAAAAGCATATGCGCTTGGAGCACCATAATGTTCCAAGAGCTAGAAGGTGGGTTTAGAGTGGCTAGCTCATTTTGAGCTGGCATGGATATGATGGGCCAAATGGCCTCCTTCTGTGCTGTAAATATATATTTTTATGCTCTAGCAAGGCCTTGAAAAGATGACTGTCTAAAAATTTTGATTTAAAATTCTTACCCCAAACAATTTTTTTTTCTTATTGGTGATTCATTTTGTCAAGAATTTTCCATTAACTTTAGAGGAATAAACATTGGAAAATGCATTATAATAAGAGATTTATAATAATCGGGTTCAACTGTCTTGTGATTCACTAGCTAAGGCACAGGAATTGATGTAACTTATATTAGATCAACTCCTTGATACTTCCATTCAATTGCCTTTGAGGGCCAGGGAGAAGATGCAGACAGTTCTATCTTGTTGGCAGTTATTCTTCTCCCCCTGATTAAATAAGCAGTGGAAAGTCCATGAGAGCATAAATTGTGCAGGGTTTGTTCAAAGGAAAATATAGAAAAGGACAAGTGAACGCCTCATCCCATATTTTCTTACAATCTTGTATTTTTAAGCACAGAACTGCTTTCTGTTCAAATGTGACAGTAAGGAAGCTTCCATTTCTATTTTAAAACTCCATATTTTGTAAAACTTTTACATGGCAGTCTCCCAAATTTCTTAATATCATCTCAAGCACATGATAACCTGCAATCATTTGATGATGTCAGAAATGCACAGTGACATTTAATTATAAAAAGCAAACTATATCTTACGCTCAATACTCTCTACGCAAGAATTGTTAAAACTGTTTTGCTATTAAAAGTAAGGGAAAATAAATTATGCGTTAATCTTATTTTTCTTTGGCCAGGTGGACATTACAGGCATCCTTTAGCTGCTAAGAAAAACTCAGCATTTTAGTGCATTGTTTCGTTACGTTTTTCCACTCTTTTGAATATAGTTAAGAAATATAACTATACTCATAAGATTTAAACAACGTGGTCCTTAACTGAGTTTCCCTATCTTCTGTCAGCTAATGGTACTGTATCTCAAACTGCTGTAGAGCATTTTCAGCATAACAGGGGGCAGACATTCCAACAAAAAGGAAGCTATTTTGATATAACTTGGGTCAGTGTGCACCAAAACATGTCTACAATATCATACTTTGATCCACAGTAATCCCATTAGTAGCATCACTTGCACCACTGAGGATGCTCTATAGACCACTTACTAACAATAAAAGCCAACACATGGAATGCAGGCTGTGCCAGGGAAAACCTTAGCAGGGATGTACATTTGACCGTTATCATCTTTTTTCTTGCACTATCATCACCTTTTTATTTAAACTTTTCAGCCTCCCATCCTATTCTGTCACTCCCCTCTTTCCCTCCCTCTGTACTTGGTAAAGTCTGTTACACTCTAACTTTTTCCAGTTCTGAGGAAAGGTCATTGACCTGAAAAAGTAACTTTTTCTCTTTATAAATGTTGCCTGACCTGCTGAGTATTTCTGCATTTTCTGCTTTTATTTTATGTACACTATAGCCATGCCTTAGGATAACATAAGACAGAAAATGTTCAGAATATCCTGTCCTGATAAAACATGAATGAACAGATGAAGGGCATGGTACATAAGGAAACTAATATCAGACATCGCAGCCACCAGACTGAGTGAAATCAGATGGGTAGATGCAGAAAGATTGTTCAGAGAGCGAGACCATCAATGTAAACCTTTACATGTCAAAGGAATTCAGACTTTTCAGAGTCTCTTTATAAGGAGTGACAGGAAACCCCAGAAGATACTTCCCTCACCCCATCTGAGAAAATGACATCTATTCAGACAGAAGCCCAAATGATAAACTTGTCCTTTAGACAAGATTGCCCGTTAGCCAGTTTGGCCTTGTCATTTCAGAACAGTATTTATTAGACATGTACCCTTATGTTTGATGGATTTGTAATGTGATCCTGTGTACTCAGTGATTTGTTGAAGGTAGATCATGTTACCGCTGAACTTGTTTTCTATACTGTTGGGAGAAGACCCAGATAACATCCCTCATGAGTTCAGCTCAACTGATGAAAACAACGATCTATAAAGAGAGGCAGAATGTTACATATTCATTTTTTTTATTCTGAGAAAGACCAAAAAAGAATGGCATCTCCCTGAGGCACAAACTGTGAAAGACTGACATAGTGAGCAAGTTTCAACTACAGATTCAAATCTGCAGGACTAAATTACCAAAGTCACCTGATGCTTTCACATTCAAATAAACAAATTCAATTTAATGCATTTAATGGATTTGCATGGCTTCATACGACAATAATAATTTAGATTATACTTATAACATTAACAATGCGTGATTCAGTACCAGATCTGCTATAGCTTAAAAACCTAAACTTGATGTAATACACGCACTAATATTGTCTCACAAAGCTTTTTAGAAAAGTGAAAAAAATTGTTTTAATTAAGATGTACTTTGATTTAACTTAGAGCCACATAAATAGGCAGAAAATTCAGAGCATTATAGAATCATAGAAAGTTTACGGCACAGAAAGAGGCCACTTGGTCCATTGTGTCTGTGCCGGTCAAAAAACAAGCCGCCTTCTCATCTCAAAGTAGTATTTTCTGCACCATGTTTAAAATGTTGGGTGTTAATGAAATTAAAGTTCAAGACCAAGCATCTGGTGCAGAGCTTCTAACCCATCTTTAGATTCATCTAATAATGCTACTAGACAAATGGGTGTTCTTCACAAATGTATTTCTGACTAACGCAGCCGTATATGCATTCCTGGCCAATCCAATAGGTGTTCAATATCATCTGAGAAAACAGACTAATGCTCCCTTAATTTTTTAGATATCATTTATTACAGCCACAGAATATGAGCAAATATTTGCTCATTACTATTCAACCAAATTGACAATAGGTTGATATTTTACTTGCAAACAAAGCAAAAAGGAAACTTGTTCCTTTTATAAGTGCATCACCATATTGTTTTAATCATAACCAAAACATTCCCAAAAAGACTGTCAAAATAGTCCGAAATTGACCAGATTTGTGCCTTTCCACATATACTTTAATAATCCAGTTAAAGTCACTTTAGGCCTTGAGTGTGGGCATTTTTCCTTAACTTGCATACATAAGTATTCACAAATTAAATTCAAATTGTGGAGTAAGTAGTTTCAGCATAGTGCAAAAATAAAGTACTGCCACACGGATACGAGCTGCAGAAAATTAGGAGATGATTTACGTGGCTGATTTGCATGAGGAAAAAACATGTCCCTAACCTATCATTTCTATTTTGTTTTATGCGATATTTTTCCAGTCGTTCATGGAGGATTACAAGATGAACACCTGGGTACAGAGCTTCAGAAACCAGAGTGGTTGAATGATGAGATACATAATTAATTCTACTCATGTTGCTACAACTAGGCCAGAGCAAAGCTTCCTTCATGGTTAAAAGGTGCTGGGAGGGAGGTGTCATCAGTGAACAAGGTGTAAAAAGTATGTATATGTATTTATAAAGGAATGAATTTACGATTTTGCTGTTCCAGATGCAAAGAACGTCTTTCCACCACCCAACCCCCACCCCCTCACCACTAGTCTTCAATGGTAACCATCAACATTTCATATTGACAGTCTGGCCCAGATTTTCACTCCTGGGTCAGGTGTGCAGAGGCAGGAAAACTTTAAAAATGGCCACCCGCAGTTCTGATTTTCATTCGGGAATGGACCGGATTGGAAGTCCGGCCCGCCACACCTGTATCGGGTGTGGAGGCTGCTGGTGGGAGGGCGGGCGGGGCAAGGCACTTTGTTGAACTAAATAGAAAAAATATTCAAACATAAAAACAGCCCTCCAGCCTAAACCTCCTCACCACCACTTACACATGCCCCATGCCCCATCCATGCCAATCTATGCTACCTCATGTCTCCCACGCACCCCCTTGTCCCTTATAACTTCTATGCCAACCCACACTGCTCTACCCACCCTCCATGGCCCTTTAAACCCCCTTTGCCCCACCCGCCCATATCCCCATGGTCATTTATAGCCCTTATGCCAACATAATACCAACTCATGCCCCCACCAACTACTCTTTGCCATTACCCTCTGCATGACAACTCACCTCATATCCTTTGGCAGTTCTTTGACAGCTTTGGCAATTCTTTGACAGCTTTGGCAATTCTTTGACAGCTTTGGCAGTCCCAATGAGTTTGTGCACTTTTTATGCACAATCATGCTTTACTTTTAACAACCCCAAAGGGTGCCTTACCTATCCCAAAAGGTATCTCACCTTCCAAAAGGTGTCTCGGGACCATATTCAAAGGGGTATCTTACCTCTCTAAATGAATCCACCAAGTTCAGACCAGCTCCTACCTGGTCTAATCTGCACACTCTGGGTTTCATACTCCTGGCCTACAGAAGTCCCATTTCAGTTGAGGCAGCTGGATTTAAATGGACACATTTGAATCTTGTGTCCAAAATCTGTATAATTAAATTGTGCTGTCTTTCCCTCTGCCGATCACATAATATCCACCCTGCAGCATGTTGTAAGTGTGCACGCCTAGAGCTAGATCCTGATCTCAGCTCAGCATGACAGTATAGAGCCCAGAGAATGATGTCTTTATTTTCAATGTAAGATGAAAGAAGGCCTAGGAAGGCCTGATGTACATGGGCAGGTGAGTAGGCCAAGAGACTGAGGGTGAAAAAGACAATCTGCCGACGGCAAGAAAATAATTACAAGGCACATCTAAAAACAAAATGAACAACAAACTTGGCAACACGTGAAATCATTAAGTTCTGTTCCTATGCTGAAAATTTCTTTTCATACAAGACAATTGCCATTTTTATGTGTGGATAATCAGAATTTTGACTCAGACTCCATGTTTACAGATGTAGATTAGCAGGGCCTGAAACATCCAGTGCTCCATATAGATCACAACATGAGTCATCATGGCTCATTAGAAAAGTACATGCAATGCTGCTCCCTGTGGTTCCTATAGGCTCAGCAGGTCAAATCAAGGTGAGATTGGAATTGGATTGTCTCTGCAGTGTTACTGTAGGTAAGGCTGGGGATATAGAAGTAAACATACAGAAATGACAGACGGGAAAAGAGCAACTGGGCCATCTAACCTGCCCTAGTTCTGATGCCTTGTGCATCACAATGTAGACACATTCCACACACAGAGAGAGGCAAAAATCAACTTAAAAACTGGCCAATTATGAAGATGTTCTGGAAATATCTCTCTGAGGACTTCAGTTGATCATAATTAGTCCAGAGGATTAAATATTAAAAGATAAAGTTACATTACTGAGGCCTCAACTATTTACAATCTATATCAATAACTTGGATGAAGGGACTGAATGTGAGGTAGCTAAATTTGCAGATGGCACAAAGATAAATAGGAAAATAAGTTCTCAAGAGGGCATAAAGAGTCTACATTGGGAATTGGGTAGTTGAATTGAGTAGGCAAAAATTAAGCAGATGGAGCATGCTCTGTGTTCTTCTTTGTCTTTTGGACCCCCTAATGTTGGTAATAATCACAATCTAGGCTTGAAAAGCTGAAAGCTCTTTATATTTGCCATGCTGCCTGGTACAATAGGAGCGCTGGTTTGAAATGCTTCTGTTAAACACACAAACGAGTCTTTTGTGCAGCTGTGAAATGTGGACCCCTGGAAAACTTACACATTCTAATTTGCTCCTAGCTAATTAGTTCCTAGCTCTTTACAGATATTTACAGATAATACAACATTATATAACAGAATATAACGTGGGAAAATGTGAAGTTGTCCTCTTTGGCAGGGGATATAGAAATGTAGTATATTATTTGAATGGAGAGAGAATGCAGAACTCCACAGTACAAAGGGACCTGGGTATCCTGGTACGAGTTACACAAAGTTGGTATGCAGGTGCAGCAAGTGATTAGGCAGGCAAACGGAATGTTGTCTTTTATTACAAGGGAATTTGAGTATTAAAGTAGGGAAATGTTGCAACACTTGTTAAGGGTCTTGATGTGACTACATCTAGAGTATTTTGTACAGCTTGGCGTCCTTACTTAGGAAAGGATATAATTGTATTAGAAGCAGTTCAGAGAAGGTTCACTTGACTGATTCTTGGGGTGAAGTGGTTAACTTGGGAGGAAATGTTGTACAAGATGGGCTTGCATCCATTTGAGTTTAGAAGAATGAAAGGTGATCTGACTGAAACCTATAAGATCCTGAAACTTGATAGGGTGGATGCTGAGAGGGTGTTTCCCCTTGTGGAGGTGTCTAGAACCAGGGGATAAAATTTAAGAAGTAGAGGCCTCCTATTTCAGACTGAGATAAGAATTTTTTTCTCTCTCAGAGGGTTGTTAGTCAGTGGAATTCTCTTCCCCAGAGACCAGCGGAGACTGGGGTCATTGAAGACATTCAAAGTTGAGATAGATAGATTTTTGATCAGCATGGAAGTCAAGGATTATGGGGGACAGACAGGAAAGTGGAGTTAAGGCCACAATCAGATCAGCCATGATCTTAACAAATGGCGGAGCAGGCTCGAGAAACCTCGATGGTTGATAAGATGAAACCTGGGTTCTCAATATATGTGTGATTTATCCCACCTTGGCACCTTACTTGGCTCCTGTAACTGGGATAATTCAGGCTGAATCACAGACAGACAGAGAAGCTGGGGTGGCGGTGTAAATCCTGCATGCTCCCCAAATGTTTTTGGTGTGGGAATAATGGCCATCGGTTGGTGCAGAAAGGAGATGTTGGGCAGGCAGTGCTGTCTAAATCAGGGATAATGCTTTGGCGTTGCCAACACTGCGAAGGCTGCGTCAGCACTTTTAAGTGGTTGATCAGCTTAACTCACTTCCTCAGTAGGCACAAGTTGGATGGTGGGCTCCAGATTTGAACAACAAATTTTCTTCTTTTGTTTTCCAAACATTTGAATGTTTCTCATCTCATACGTAAGCGTAGTTTTCTTCAGCCCTTTAGCTAAGCTGTATCATTTATAAGGAGTAATAGAATCAGGTAGAGTCATTAAAATAGAACAGATAGATGCAATTCCTAAAGGATATGAAATCAACATTTACTGTTAGCCTGACATACTTGTAAGACATTTCTCTGTTTTACTATTTTAAATGTGATGGTAAAATATAAACTAAATTGTTAGCATGCTGGACAGAGGAATTTCATACGGACATGTAGGATTAATATCCACCAAATAGCTTTGGTAACAAAGTACGAGTTGATTTGATGTATGAAAAGATTTGTTGTGCTTGATGATCTATTGCTGTTCATAAAACATTTTATGTTCTTATAACATCTTTGGAAAATACTTCAATAACCATTCTGAATGACCTTTTCTTTGACGCAGAAATGTTTCTGCAATCATCAAAGGGTTAATATTATTGTAAAGTAGCGGATGAAGTTTCTGGTGACATGTAATCTTGTTACAGAAGTTTGCCAGGAGCAAAATAAATGATGTTATAACTTGTACATATTGACTGTTAATTACAATGGATGTAATTAGGCTTGAACAGTCCTCACTACATCTTTTTAAATCGTTGCCAGTCATTATCTTTTGTACAATCACTGGAAAATTCGGGGCTGTTGTCCCTGAAGAGATGTTTCTTTACAGTAGCAGTGCCGCCACCTGCTGGCCATTGTGTTCTGCTGGATTACATTTGGTATCCATAGCGATGAAATATGAGGTAAGAAGTGCAGCCTTCGCAAACATCTGGTTTTATTCCCTTTTAAACGATGGCTTTTCTTTCCCCAATATTTACAATGATAGGATTACCATATAAGAAATAAAGTAAGAAAATTCTGCACATGCACAGCTGAGTAGTGTGGATTTGAAAAGAAAGAAATTGATTAATGAGGATGGGTTCCATAATCAGAAAAAATTTAATCTCATTCAGGTGCAGATAAACTTGCTGTTTATTTTCATGATTTCCTGTTGATATTTTGAATTTCCAGGATTCACAATTTTTCTTTATGTCTGTCTTCAGGGACGGTGATCTTTGAATTTTCTAGTGACATTACAAAAGAGAATGGTTGATACTAATTTTAAAACATGTAGTGAGGATTACTCAAGCCAAATTTTATCTATTGTAATTATCTATACATTGTTTCTCATAACTAATAGATAATGCAATGTGCAATATGAATGGCAAAGAACCTTGATTTTTTTTCAATTGTTATACAATAGATTTGTTATTACTGTAGATTGTGGTGTATGAGCCGACCTGGTGTATAAAACCATTATTCAACACCAAACTACATGCCTGGGCCTATACTCAGTCTATATGTCGACTCCCACTTTTCTACTCATAAATTTCTTATGTCTACCTGGATTATACCAGTTTTAAAAGAACCATTTTTTAAAAATGTTCAAATGCATGAATTAAATAATACCATGGGGAAACATCATTGAACTTTATAGTTACATGAAAAAAGGTGATTTACAACTTGAAAAGAAATCATTTATTGAAACAATGTCAAGAATTTACAATTTAATGTATGTTAAATTTTTTGTTCTGGTTATTTTCTTACTGATTTATGTAAACTGTAAAAAAAATCCAGTGAACAAAGCCACGTGGGTGGTGTACGTACATTTTATCATGTCAGTTCTGGGGACAGCCGTAACCTGCAGTAGTTTTGTGGGGATTTTGTTATTCGCTGAAGCTCAAGGCAGGGACACTGGTGGACTATAAAAGCTCCTTAAAGGTGGTTGGAATTGAGTTTCAAGGCACATCTAAAAAGAGTCATTAAGTCGTATTAATAAATGAATAGTTTTTATGTTAACTGAACATGCACGATTTCAATTGATTTGAAAGCAAGAACATGAGCTTTTATGGAGTTACATTTGCATCCATTAGTCAAATACAGATCGACGGTCCCTAATGTTGTTTCCCTATTGGTAGATTATAATAGAGAGGAAGGAAAAAGCTTGAATTTTTGCAATAGAATTTAATGTGTGTTCAGTACATCTCTTGTTTCCTTTGTTGGGTGTAGTTAGACAGATGGAAAATGATTTATTTATTTTATTTTGGCACAAATGTCTATTGCAAGGCACTGGAACAATCTCGATTTATCAAATAAAATATTGAAAATATTCCTCCTTCCCAAAAAGAATAGTGTTCAGCTATGCCATCTTTCCATGTAAATAGTGTAAAGTTTTTCAGTGCCTGCCAATAAAGAGGAGTTTGAGTATTTACATTTCTTACTGCTGCTTGAATCGATATGTTTTATACTCAACATATAAGTCGACCCCATTTTGTGAAAGGATTATTCAAAGCTTCAGAATTTGACTTATATGCCACAATTTACAGTAATATAAAAAACTTTGCTGTAAAATCCTTAATATCAGTATTTGGTAGTGTTTACAGAAATTAATTAACCAAGCTCTGTTCATCTGTTCCAAACACTACCAGTTGTAATATCTATCAGCTCAGTGCTATTTGAAAAAGAAGTCCAGCAAGCAAAGAAATACACAACAAAAGAATATTTAGGAAAGGATTCTTCAGGTCCCTGTATGTAGGAACATTGAAGAGCATTAAAGAATTCTACTGCTCAATATTTTTAACAAAACTATAAACACAGTCAAATGAATTCTTACCTTATTGTTTCACAACATTTACTCTATTAAAAACAAACTCTGGAAATCAATTACAATATTACAATTACAATCAATTGCAACAACACAATTAAAATAATATTCAAATGCTTCATTTTTACATTTACAGTGGTTAAAAGCGGCAAGCTGGTGACCCTGGCTATGAGGTCACTGAGATTGTTGGCCAAACCACACCCTAACTGACTGAGTAATGAGCTGGTCTGGTCAAATTCTATGGAACTAGTTTATGAACATCCTTTAAATAAGCTGCCATAAAGGGGGAAGACACAGAGTATCACAAGCATGTATCTCGTAAAGGACTGCCACTGAAAATTGAAGAGAGCAGCTGCTTAAAGCTATAGGATTCCTTGAGGGAAGAAGTGATGGTCAAGACTGAAAGAACAAAGAGCTCAATAGAGAAACAGGAAACAGAGTACCTGGGCAATGCTATAGTGGTGCTGCTCCTGACCCTCAGTTTGATAGCTGATGAAATGAAATGCTGCTGCGTGTGGTGGGTGTGAGGAGGCTCCCTTGGTTGAAATCCAAGGTACCATCCCCAGAGGATGGCTGGTAGGAAGTGACAATGCTGACTACACTACTATAGGACACATGAATAGATGTGGAAGACAATGGCACACTTTATGAAATCTGTCAAGGTACAACTAGCTAACAGTACTTTGAATTAGGTCATTGTTGTTGTCTAGGTGCTATGCCAAATGCTGCCCGTGACCATGTTCTTTCAAATCTTCCAATTGCAGCAACAGTGGGCTGAATTTTCTGTTCGTCGGGCGGGTGGAGCTGACCCAATCGCAGGTGGGCGCGGACCCGATCACCGCTGGTGATCGGGGCCACGCCGCCATTTTGCATGGGCGGGCCAATTAAGGCCTGCCCATCATGACTTCTGCAGGGAAGCGCTAAGTGCTTCCTGTGCGGGCGGGGGGAATCCCTAAAATCGAGTGTGCGCTCTTTCGCGCATGCGCACAAAAGAGCGCACTCTTCTCCCTGAAGCGAAGTGCTGCCTCAGGGAGATCGGCTCTACTTTCAACAATATTAAAAATAGAGGAAAACAAAATTCCCTTACATGTCCCCTCATGTGACAATGTCACATGAGTTGGGACATGTTCATAATTTCCATAACAACTTTATTAAAATTTTAAAAACTCTACATGAAACCTCATCCAGCGGCTGGATGAGGTTTCATGTTTTTTCTAGTTGCCGCCGGGGCTCCTGGCCTGTCCGCCAACCTTAAGGTTGGACGGATAGATCCTTTAATTGCTTAATTGATCCTGTCAATGGCCTCAATTGGACATTGACAGGTCGGCGGGCCCACAGCTGATTTTGCTGCACCCCCGCCTTCCTGAAAATTGAAATGGGGTGGGGTGACATCGGGGGTTCCGCCCGATGTTATCCCGCATCATTTTATGCGTCGGTGAGCGGGCCCCGCCCCCGCTTGCTGACAGTAAAATCCTGCCCATTGGATGACCTCATTGTTAGAGTCCTGGATAGCATGTGACGGCCTGAGTCCACTTGCAGTTCATGGATGTCCGTACCGAGCAAGTGATGCCAACCCTATTCACGCTGTTGTCTTGATAAGAATTCTTTGTATTGACCATATTTGATTCGGAGCCAAGGAAACGTGAGGTGGTTTCCCATTGCCTTCCTCAAGTGTGTTTGAAGGGAACTCAAAACCTCTTCTTGTAGGATCCTCCGCCTGGAACCAGCCAGCCTCCATTCTTAGGTCGTAGCTCCTCTGTCTTCATGGCCGTAGAATCCATTAGATTCACCCGTTGGCTATCACTCATAACCCTGACCAATGACCCTTCCAGGTACTAACAGCTGAGCCAGCTGGACCTGGGGCTCTCAAAAAGGCAGGGTCAACCGTATACTGGGGGCCATTCAGAAACCCCTGCTACCCTACTGAATTAGGTGGATGGCCCAAAAATCCATGTCAGAAAATGTTGTCTGTCAACAGTTCCCACATTTATTGCTTTATATACAGCCTTATAACTCTCTCATTGCATTTCATGCATAGCCATAATTTCAGGGTAAAAAAAGCCCAGTTGCAGCATGCAATTGAAGGCCTTGTCACAAACATCTGCTAAGGGCCTCACATGGCAAATACTAAAAGATGAATTGGATCACTATCAATGTTCCTTCTAAGCTATGTGAGGTGCACAACCACGCACGAGAAGCAGTCCCACGAAGAGGTGCACAATCTTAAAGGGATCACACAGTGCAACAATTGGGCTTTGCACAGCCTTAAGGACATTAGTGTGAGACATCCAGGATGAGCTTCAAGTTAGCTGCATTAGTGATCCCTGTGCTTTGGAAAATGCAGTCATATAGTGATATTAGGCAACCATGTTTGTCATTCAATAATTAAGGAGATGTAAATGCTAATCATACTGACTATTTAATCAGTTGCCTATTTGATCCACATGTGGGTAGCACAATACCTGACATTGCAGCACTTGATGGGTCTGAGTCACAAGAATAACAGTTGAGGACAGTGGCGATATTGCCAGCCACTGGTAGTTCCCTATGCCACAAGTTGTCTGTGAGTGTTAGGTGAGAGTGCAAAGGTATTCAGATGTAATCTGGAACCTGATGATCTCTTTGGTATGCCATCTTATATGTTGCATAATCTTAATCATAAAACACTGATTTTAAGTCACTTTAAAAACCGTTTCACCAAAAGGGCCCCAAAATTTCATTATAAAGCAGATATGATGAACAAAAGTTTCAGGTCAAAACATTGGTCAAGCTTTTATGTATTGCTGAACCACCCACCTCTCCCCTCTGATAACAAACCTGCCCCCACCCCCCATCCAGTGGGCTGCCCCACAGCCATTCAAAGCTTGGACGGGTGTTAAGTTGCTCAGGGCAAGACTTCTTCCCGCACATGGAGAGGAAGTCCTCACCTCCAAGAGCTGCTGGCCAATCAAATGGCTGGCAGGTCTCTGGTCCAAGCAGCACCACCAGAAGAGGTGGCCACTGCTGGGACTGCATCCAGTCCCTGGCAAAGATTGTCACTGGAGCTAGATGGAGAGGTACATTGAGGCATTTTGCAACGGGGCCAGGATAGGAGCCCTGGCGGGGTTGGGGTGGAGGGGTGGGGGGGGGGGGGGGGGGTGCAGGCGAGGTGAGTGACGGTCATTTACCAGGTGACAGGAAACACAGGGAGTAAACTGTGGGGGAAGGGCCTGCAATGCACCCAGGAGGCCCATAATGGAGGCACCTACCCTTCCCCAGCAGTGGGACCTGGCAGGCTTCAAACCTGGCTCGGTCTTCCACCCACCATGGGAAAAATTGCAGCTGGATGGGAAGAGGCCCTTAAGTGACCATTAATAGATGGTGGGGAGGGGGGTTAGGTGCCGGGAAAGACTCTCATGGCATCATGCCTAATTTTACATTTCCCCCACCTGCCTGCCAACTGTCTGTTGGGGGAGCGTAAGATTTAGCCCATGATGTAGATAATGCAACAAACTAGGCTTCATAAAGGAGTTATAAAAACAGAAAATTCTGGAAAAGCTCAGCAGGCCAGGCAGCATCTGTAGAGAGAGAAACAGAGTTAAGTTTCATGTTGATGACCTGATGTTGATGTTGTTCAGGTTGATGTTCTGATGAAACGCATGATGTGCTGCATCTGACTTGAGAGTTCTCGATGGTGATAGTGGATGCTTCTTACAGAAAAGGTGTTTCATTTTCCAGTGCAAATATCCCTCACCTTAATGTGTAAAGTTCATTATCCGTAACACCAGCACTGAACATAACCAGGATAAGAATAAACTCTAAAAATGGAAGTACGCTGGTCTGTGACATTAAAATGCACTTTAAATTACAAGGAGCCAACTAATAACAGTAGAGGGGTACTTAATTTAATATTTCATTTCCAATGAGGTAAATAACAGCAGTGACTGAATTATCCTTGAGCCACAGAACAACCACTGCTGCAGCTCTGTGCTTTTAATCTTTTTACTTCATAAAGGCTCAGACGGTGAGAATTTTCTGATTAATTAATCAAATTTAAATTAAAGCAAGTCTAGAATGGGAGAGAGGGGAAGGGAAGCTAAAGCATAGCCAGATGGTATGAAATTTCAATCCCGTGATGGCACAGTCACACTATGAAGTGCCAATTGAGAAAGGGATGCTGGCACAGTGCCAGCATCAGTGCTGGATAATGAAAGGTGAGCACCTTGCTGTGAGAGGGTTAAGTTGGATCAGTGGAAGGCCAAGATTACTTTGAACTCACCCAAACTGAAATCTATTTATTTAGTACTTTCATCAATTTGAGATAAAGTATTCAAACCAGATCAAACATCCAATATTGCTGATAGCAGTGATTCTAAAGGATATTGTGCAATTTGGGGTGAACTGGACTTGTATTTTTTTTCTTTTGAATCTAACTGTCTCTATCTGGTAGGTGCAGAATTCACAAAATGCTTTTCTTTGTTTTGCATTGAAAATATGAATTATGAGAGTAACAAGTCTGAAAACAGGTTAGTACCATTATCCTTCTTGGGGAGGGAAGATTTCTGTCGTTTGTTGTATATGGTGAAATCATAAACAAATGTGTCAAGAATGCCTTACAATTTCACTAACATTATAAAATATCGATGAGAATAATGAACAGCAATTTCTTCCCTGTATTCTTGGAGGAGCAGGTAATTGCTGGGACATGACAGCAAGCCTATGATTTCTGTGAAGTATTGCCACGAAAGTGGGGTCAGTCTGCAGTGAGGGAAAAGCACATATAATCTCAGCTATTTTATCTGCTACATATCAAAGATGGTGGGCTGAACACATCCCTGTGCATGGAAAAATACAGGATCAGAGAAGACTATGTAGTCAATTGTGCCAGTCCCAAAATAGGTACCCATCATGCACTCCCTCAAATATAAGTTCAATCTTTCTTACATTTTCCTATACTATTTGCACCACTTTCCCTGGCTCTCTGTTTCACACATCCACTGCCACCAGTATGAAGTTGTTAAATTGAAACTGCCTGTGCACTTTGATTCTCCTCTGCTTGAGTTATGTCTCCTTGGTGCTGTGATTGAGATTGTGCCAATTTACTGTTCCTTTTTTTGTTAGCCTTGTTTAAATAAACATTTAGCTTAAAGTACACAAAAGTATGTTAATGTTATTTGTAGAATCCTTTTTTTTGAGCATTCACAACATCAATGATATATTGTGTCTTGTTTATACCTGTAAAGGTGGTTCAGAATTTATTGAGAACCACTCCCATTCTGCCACCATTATTTCACCAGAAATTCAAGGGAAACCCTGTTAATGCACATCTACTGGGTATGGCCACACCTCTGGCAAAGTTATGGCAGTGGAATGGGAGCAGCTCAGAGCAAACTTGAGGCCTATGTTTCTTGCATTTCTTCCTTTTTCACTATAGGCCTCTTAACACGTGATGTATTTACAAAATCTTTAAACTTGTCAAGATCATGAAAAATAAACTAAATAATTTAAGCACTCAATGGTTTTTTCAGCTTTCAACATGTACCTTTTCATAATCTCTACTGAAATAATGCTGTCTGTGATATTTTGGAGACCTAGTATTGCAAATGAAGTGAACCATGTAGGACATCTTCTTAATTTGCTATATGCTTGGAACCAACTCTTCAAGCTGTCTTGCTATGTTGGTTCAGAAATGCAGCTGTAACTTTGGAACTATGAAGTTGCAAAGAGACCTTTTCAATCAAAATAAAAGCTCAAAGACTAAATGTTAATTCACCAAAACATAATTAGAAGGTCACTGTTCATACTTTGCACCAATGTTCAGCGTGGTAAAATTACACTGCAGCACAGTAATGCCAGGAAAGAAGAAACATACAATCAACAACATTGTGACCCTGAGGATTCAAAAATGTCACTGTGCTCGGTGCATAGCATTTTATCTGCCTTCTCTTTCCTCATAAAACACAAATTCTGGCTGTTATTTTGCCATGATTTTACCTCAATTTCCATGCTTAATGAGGCTCAGCCAAGTTAATAATGGATGTAATAGTAAGTGATGAGTCATTGTTGGGCACCCATACACTTGAAAGTGTGGCTGTGTCGAGAGAGACAGAGCGAGAAGGCAGGTCTCCCACACTATCTGTTCTGCCTTGTCAGACGTTGCTGCACAGTGCCACTCATCAATAAGAAAACAACATGACTGATGAGTTCATTTAATGGAATTCCTTTGTGTGAACTGAAGCCTTTTGAATCCACTCACTGCTCTGACTTTTCCAGGACATTTGAAAGGATGGTTGGTGAACAGCTGCCATTTGTGCCCACTGCCTTCTGCCTTAACAACTGCCGCTCTAAATCAAACATGCTGCTTTGGGAGGAAATTGAAAAGGTCACTGATTTGATCTCCCTTTTTATGCATGACTGAGGATCATGATGCTAATATATTGGTTCAAATGAATGTCAAATTGAGAACCAAAAAATGTGTTATTTTAAGATTCTGATAATACGCATGTTGCTATTTTAAACATTGCAAATTAATTCCAGCATTTAATTTATATCATTCCTTTTCTGTTTCTCTTATTATTTATATGAATTGAAACAAACCTATAAGGTTCATATGAGGAAAATGGATTTCTTTAGTTTTTAGTTTCAAATAGCAGTATTGAATACCACACTCAAATCACAGGTTGCCCCTTTCAAAATCAGAAGGCAGAATTTTCCCAGACAGGTGTAAAGGGATTCTGATCTCTGAAAATGACTTCAAGTTGAGATCCTGGCATCATGCCACCCTCTTCCAGTTTTACGCAGGGAAGGTTCTGAGTCTTGTGGGGAATCCCCAAGGGCCTGGCAGGAAAGAAAGTAAGATGACTGAAAAGGCAATTAAGAACCTTTTTAACCATGAATTCCTGGTTTCCTGACACCTTCCAGGCTGTGTCTGCACATCGCCAAGGTTACCGGGGTGACTGCACAACAGGAAGAGCTTCTTCAGTGAAACTGACAAGTTGGGAAGGCTTTGATCAGTTGAACTAAAGAACATGGTCATTGCAGGACTGCTATTCAAAGCACTTTATCTGTCTGATTGTGCTTTCACTGCTTGACAGGTGAATGCTAACTTCTCAGAAGGCACTTCACCAGCCTAGTACTTCATTCACCTTCAGCTGCACTTCCCTGTTTCCAGCCTTCAGCATGGCTTGGGTTAAGTTTATGAAGCTCCACCTTCCACCTCTGCTGAGGGACAACTGCAAAGGCCACACCACCACCAAGTGCTCCAACAGCAACACAAGGAACAATATCAGCAGCCTTCTCCTCAGCTGCATGCCTCACCACTGAGCCGAGACCCAGCTGGAAGGAGGCAAGGCCTTCAACACAGGATCTGCAGCAGAGGGTCTGCTTTTGCAACATATCTGAGTACCAGTGCCACAGGAGGCTCATTCAGCAGGTCATTGCTGACATCCACAATCTTCCTGGAACAAGACCCCCCTCCCAGTGGTCATCTGCATTATAATTATGGAGGGTCACACCGCATGCCAAGTGCTTCTGCCTCTCAGAGCTTGTGCTCTCATCTCCTACAAGGAGAACAAGCTGAATAGTGTGGGTGTTCATAATAGTTTGTGTGCAAAGGAGGGAAAGACAATATTTATGGAGGGTGACTTTGAGACATGGGTACGAGAAGGCAATAGGATGAGGTTGCGTGTCAACATTGGCTGTTTGGATGAGAATGAGATGCCTGCAGGGAGAGGAATGAGTGGACTGCAAGGTGTGTTGATCTAAGATGTGCTTTAAAGGAGATTGCTGCATGGGCAAGTCAGTGTGTGAGGCTTGGCACCTGAAACTCTTGTGCCACTCACCTATCTACCCTTGGTCCTGGATCGTCTTTGTGCACTGTCTCCAGGTTGGAGGGAGCACAATCCTGCTGCTAACTCCCTCATCCACTTCCATCCATTGCTTGGCTGGAGATATTATTCTCTTCCTCCTGTCCTTCTGAGAGCTCACCATACTGCATGGCCTCGGTAAAAACGAGAGACCCAGGTAGCAACATTCCCAGGTGTGCTCTCCATTCCTGTGGTTGTGTAAGCCCCTGTAACCCATACTGGGGTCCCTTTAGAAATTCTTCCTTTGAATGAATGGACTTTTATCCTGCTCGCCCTCCTTAATTGGTCAGGGAGCCGGGAAGAAGAATTTTTTTAAAACTCGTTCACAGGATGTGGGCTTTGCTGACTGGGCCAGCATTTATTGCCCATCCCTAGTTGACCTTGAGAAGGTAGTGATGAATTGCCTTCTTGAACTGCTGCAGTTGATGTGGTGTAGGTACACTCACAGGCTGTTAGGTTCCAGGATTTTGACCCAATGACAGTGAAGGAACGGTGATATATTTCCAAGCCAGGGCGGTGAGTGACTTGGAGGGGAACTTCTAGGTGGTGGCGTTCCCATCTATCTTGCCCTTCTAGATGGTAGTGGTCATGGGTTTGGAAGGTACTGTCTAAGGAGCCTTGTTGAATTCTAGCAGTCCATCTTGTAGATGGTACACACTGTTGCTACTGTGCGGCGGTGGTGGAGGGAGTGAATGTTTGTGGATGTGGTGCCAATCAAGCGGCTTCTTTGTCCTGGATGGTGTCAAGCTTCTTGAGTGCTGTGGGAACTGCACTCATCCAGGCAAGTGGAGAGTATACCATCACACTCCTGAATTGTGCCTTGTAGATGATGGACAGGCTTTGGAGAGTCAGGAGGTGAGTTACTCATCTCAGGCCATCTTCTGACCTGCTCTTGTAGCCACTGTATTTATATGGCTAGTCCAGTTCAGTTTCTGGTCAATGGTAACCCCCAGGATGTTGATAGTGGGAGATTCAGTGATGTTAATGCTGTTAAATGTCAAGGGCCGATGGTTGGATGCTCTCTTGTTGGAGATGGCCATTGCCTGGCAATTGTGTGGCGCAAACATTACTTGCTACTTGTCAGCCCCATTCTGGATTTTGTCCAGGTCTTGCTGCATTTGGATATGAACTGCTTCAGTATCTGAGGAGTTGCGAATGGTGCTGAACATTGACCAATCATCAACAAACAGACCTACTTCTGACCTTATGATGGAAGGAAGGTCATTGATGAAGCAGCGGAAGGTGATTGGGCTGAGGACACTACCCTGAGGAGCCCCTGCAGTGATATCCTGAAACTGAGATGATTGACCTCCAACAACCACAACCATCTTCCTTTGTGCTAGGTATGACTCCAAACAGTGGAGAGTTTTCCCCTTGATTCCCATTGACTCCAGTTTTGCTAGGGAATGCTAATGGTGCTGCTCTGGGAAGAGGTTCAGCATAGACCACACATATGGAAATAGGGTTTCCAACCCAAAAACAGTCCTTTATCCAGCAAGGACTAATTGGAGAAGATTCAGCCACTTGTGTTTACTTGGTGGTGAGATGTTTGAAATATTGCTACAGCATCACTTTGCAAGGGGACAAAATACTTCGATAGATTTGCAAAGCTGTTCTGAGATGACCTGCTGCAAGAGTGCTCTTCCTGCTACATTAATGTCCTAGACAGCGCACAATTTCAAAATTTGTTGAAACTTGAAAGTATTGTAAACCAGGAGGGGGATAGTGTAGAACTTCAGCAGGAGATAGACAGGTTGATGGAATGGGCAGACAAGTGGCAGATGAAATTTAATGTCGAGAAGTGTTAAGTGATTCATTTTGGTAGGAAAAACATATAGGGCTGAATTTTTCTCTCGTTGGGCGGACGTACGTCAGACCCGATTGAGAGTAAAATAGTGCATGATGACATTGGGCGAGCGTCCTGATGTCATTGCGCACTCTCACGATATTTCGCTCAGTGGGCGTGCACGAGAGGTAGCAGCGCGCCCACCAACAATTAAGAGGCCTATTAAGGACCTTAATCAATTTATTAAATCGGGTTTTTTGCTGCCCATCCAACCGTTCAGTTGGCGGACGGGCGAAAAGGCCAAGTGGCCTTTGGATTTTTTATGAAACCTCATCTACGGGCGGGATGAGGTTTCCAACAGGAATTAAAAATAAAATGAAAATGTTGAAATCTCATTTATAACATGACCCTGCTGATGAGACAGAGTCACATGAGCAGACATGTTTTTAACATTTTAAAATTCTTTATTTATAATTTTAAAAATCTTCAGCTCCCTGAGGCAGCTCTGTGCCTTCAGGGAGTTTTCAGTGCGCGAATCCACGCACATGTGCAAACGTCCACGCTCGCCCTCCTCCCGCCCCCACCCCGGCAGTGCTCAGAGTTGCAGTGCGTGATTTATGCTGGCTGGCCACTAATTGGCTAGCCAGCGTCAAATCGCGATCGGGGCCCAATCGCGGGAGGTGGTTGGTTTTGCAACTGCTCACGGGCCTGATGGCCGCTCCCACCCGATGAGGTAAAAGTTCTGCCCACAGAGACAATTTAAAATATAGGGTACAATTCAAAAGGAGCAAAGGGTCTTGGGTGTTAATGTACATAAATCGTTGAAGAAGCAAGACAGGTTGAGCAAGCAATTAATAAAGCATACGGCGTCCTGGGCTTTATCAAAAGGGACATAAAGTACAAAAGCAAGGAAGTCATGTTAAACCTGCACAGATCACTGGTTTGGCCTCAACTGGAAAACTGCGACTGGGCGCCATACTATAGGAAGGATGTGAAGGCATTAGAGAGAGTGCAGAAAAGACTCATGAGAATGGTTCCAGAGATGAGGAACTTCAGTTACATAGAAAGATTGGAGAAGATAGGACACTTCTCCTTGGAGAAGAGAAGGTTGAGAGAAAATTTGATAGAGGTGTTCAAAATCATGTGGGGTCTGGACACAGCAGATAGGGAGA
The DNA here is from genome assembly GCF_964194155.1 of Cetorhinus maximus. NCBI lineage: Eukaryota > Metazoa > Chordata > Chondrichthyes > Lamniformes > Cetorhinidae > Cetorhinus > Cetorhinus maximus. Next base: position 195,604,898 of record NC_135879.1, read on the forward strand.
AACTGCTCCTTTTGGTGGAAGGACCAAGGGCCAGAAACAATGACAACATGAGGTAAAACTTTTTCACGCAGTCAGCAGTTAGGATCTGGAATGCACTGCCTAAAGTATGGTGGAGGAAGGGTCAATTGAGGCTTTCAAAAGAGAATTGGATCATTATCTGTAAAGGAAAAATTTGCAGGGCTACAAGAAAATGGCAGGGAGTAGATTTAGGTAATTGCTCTTGCAGACAGCCAGCACAGACATGATGGGCCAAATGGCCTCCTTCGTTGCTGTAACCATTCTATTATTCAATGAACACTGCCTGGTATCACATCAAATTGGGTGGCTGGAAGAAGGCTACTTGCATTTGACTGGGGTGAATGGTCATACTTAAACCCTAATGTGAGTCTTACCATACCCAGATACACTTCCAGTCCTCAACAACACCACTTGTGATGTTGATTATTATTAGTTACCTTTGCTGATTAAATTGCTCTCTAAAAGTGCCTCTTCTTCCAAGGAATTCATGTATTAACAATTCAGCATGGGAAATTTGAATTAAGTCTAAAATGGGCAGTATTGATTCTGCCCCACGTTAGACATCTCAATGGTTATTCTTGAATCACACTGTAAGAAATTTAGGGAACACAGTTTAATTAGTTATCTGTTACCAAGCGACCTCGAATGGCTATTAGTAAAGGGATGTTGTAGAATCTTCTGGATTCCTACATATTATTTAGTAGGAAGGTTACAATAAAGGAAAGATTACTTGCTCTACACCACACTATGTCCTATTTTTTTACACCTAAGATTACCTTCCAGGCTATGGGGATCTTGCCTGTGAAAGCTTTTTTACATTGAGGACAAGTTAAAATATTATGGCCTGAATCTTCTGGTCAGCATCCGGGGGTGGGCCCTGTTCACTGTGCTTCATTTTGTTCCTTAGTTCGGCGCGCGCGAAGCCGAGTCGGCTGCACTCCTGCCAAACTGTCAAAGGCCTATTAAGGCCATTAATTACCTAATTAAACTGCCTCTCAGGGCTGCCCGTCCAACCTTAAGGTTGGTGGGCAGGCGAAGAGCCCAGGCGGCCTTTGCATTTTTTATGGAACCTCGTCCACGGGCGGAATGAGGTTTCAAGAAGGGTTTATAGTTTTAATAAAAATTTTAAATAAAATTCATTGACATGTCCCAGCTTATGTGACACTGTCACATGAGGGGACATGTCCGATTATTGTTTTCAGATCTTTTTTTCAGGTATATTAACTCTAGTTTTTTTCAAGAAATAAAAATATGAGGGAGAGCTGGAAAGTGTATCATACATACGGTTATCGGGGAAAAGAGAGAAGTCTTATATGAAATGAATTGCAATAACCTATTATGACATTCGAAAAGTCGTGTTAAATTGGCACTTAGAATAATGGAGGGAACAGCTAGAAATGCAATTGTCATTTAAGATCCACATGCTAAATAGAAATGTTCAGCTTCGTGAATGAAGAACAGCCTTGCAAGTTGTTAACAGTTTTTGTATTAGCAAATTGCAACATTCCTAACCTTTACCTAAAAGAGTTCTGTAACATAAAAGCACATTAATCAAAATTGTGACTTTCTTAGCGTATTAGTATTCCTAGTGATGACATTTAGTCCAAAGTCAGCTGACTACACATTCACACCATTGGTTTAGTTTAGATTAATGACTTTAAGAAGGAATTTTAGGAATAGGAATAAAATCCAGATATAGCCCTCAATCCCTTCTCTCTCCAAAAATGTATTTAAATAGCCTTAAACCCTATTTATACTGTTAACAACCTTCCTTGATTCCACCTGAGTTCACCAACTTTCTAATCTTTAATATCTTCCCAAGGACAGCAATGTCCTTTTGCCATAACAAGTACCCTGATCCACTTTGCAAATTGCTTTCATAATCTTCAAAATTTTAACTAGGTCATTTTCTTTTGCCAAAAAACAAAACAACTTATTGAATCTTTCTTCAGAGCTTCAGTTCCTGGGTCCTGGAATCAACTTTGCTGTTTATATCCCACACCCACACAAAGTAAATAGCTACATTTCTATGACTGGTTAGTCAGAACTTCACGCCACACTTCTGATGTGCAGAGGAGCTCACGGCTGTTGCCAGTCAATGAACTCCACCTTTTTCCTCTTTCCTCCTTCAGGGGCAAAATTTCATCTGTTCTTCAAGTCTATGCGGACAGCCAAGCTGATACCAGAAATTGGTGCTGGATGGAGCCTTAGGAGGTTAACCCTAGGGGTCTAAGCCATTCTATTGCTAGCATGGTTGCTACTCACTACTTAGGTTCAAGACAAGTTAGGGAGCGGCGCAGCGGCTCCTGATGGCACTGATTCGGTCACGCAGCCCTACCTCAGACCAGCGGGAATCAACGTTAAAATGAAACTCGCGACACTAAATGAGAATACAGACCCCATTAACCGACCAATATTAAAACGAGGCAACGTAAAACAGCAGCGTTAAACAGGAATTTACTGTAGTCACCAGTACTGGCTATGGGTGTTCTATCACTATTTAAATTATATTACCAGTGCTAGTAGCCTTTCTTAGCCTTTTACTTTGCAGTTGTCCATATTAAAGCATTTTAATATTCAGCTGTACACTCTCCCAGACTTTTGTGTTTGGCTTGCCTTTTCCCTATTGTTTGATTCACCTCCTCCATTTGTTTTCAGCTGCAAATTTTGGCAACTTTCCTCCTCTCTGTTATACCAGATAATACACACGTGCTACAAAATTCAGTTGCATCTCATCATTTTTCGATGCTGCGGGTGCTGTTCTTGTTCTGAAATGGTGTCTGTACTGCATATGCATGTTTCAGGTGCAGACTGCGCTGAACGCCATTTTTGGTAGGATGTTAGTGCAGGCATATGCAAAAGTATAATGTAGACAGATTGTGACATCAATTATTGTGTCAATCATTCAATCTACCTGCTCAGGGGGATGTAAAATAGCCCAAGGCACTATCTTAAAAAAGAGCAGAGGGATTATCCCAGTCTAAAAGGAATGAAACCTGATGGACCACCGGGCATTGACCTAGGCACTGGAAACAACAATGGTAAACCCAGCCCTGTTGACACTGCAAAGTCCTCCTTGGCTAACATCTGGGGGCTTGTGCCAAAATTAGGATAGCTGTCTCAGATACTAGTCAAGCAACAGTCTCACGTAATTATGCTCACAGAATCATACCTTATAGATAACATCCCAGAACAGCACAATCACCATTCCTGGGTAGGGCCTGTCCCACCAGCTTGACAGACCCAGAGGTGGTGGCACAGTGGTATACGGTTGGGAGGGAATTTCCCGAAGAGTCCTCAACATCGACTCCGGACCATATGAAGTCTCATGGTGTCAGGGCAAGGAAACCTTTTGCTGATTACCATGTACTGCCCTCCGTCAGCTGATGAATCAGTGCTCCTCCATGCTGAACACCACTTGGAGGAAGTACTGAGGGTGGCAAGGGCTCAGGACGTACTCTGAGTGGGGGACTTCAAGGTCCATGAGTGGCTCGGTAGCACCACTACTGACCGAGCTGGCCGAGAGCTAAATGGCATAGCTGCTAGACTGGGACTGCAGCAGGTGGTGAGGGAACCAACAAGAGGGAAAAACATACTTTATCGCATCCTCACCAACCTGCCTGCCACAGATGCATCTGTCCATGACAGTATTGGTAGGAGTGGCCACTGCACAGTCGTTGTGGAGATGAACTCCTGGCATCGCATTGAGGATACACTCCATCGTGTTGTGTGGCATTACCACCGTGCTAAATGGGATAGATTTTGAATAGATCTAGTAACTCAGGACTGGGCATCCACGAGGCACTTTGGGCCATCAGCAGCAGCAGAATTGTACACAAGCACAATCTGTATCCTGATGGCAAGATATATGCCACATTCTCAAGCCAGGGGATCAACCCTGGTTCAATGAAGAGTGCAAGAGGGCATGTCAGAAGCAGGACCAGGCATACCTAAAAATGAGGTGTCAACCTGGTGAAGCTATAACAGAGGACTACTTGCATGCCTAACAGCATAAGCAGCAAGTGGCTGACAGGGCTAAGTGATTCCACAACAAACAGATCAGATCTAAGCTCTGCAGTCCTGCCAGATCCAGTCATGGTGGCCGGCAATTAAACAACTCATTGGAGTAGGATTCAGATATCCAAATCCTCAATGATGCCCAGCACATCAGTGCAAAAGATAAGGCTGAAACATTTGCAACAATCTTCAGCCAGTAGTGCCGAGTGGATGATTCATCTTGGCCTCCTCCGGAGGTGCCCAGCATCACAGATGCCAGTTTTCAGCCAATTTGATTCACTCCACGTGATATCAAGAAACAGTTAAAGGCACTGGATACTGCAAAGGCTATGGGCCCTGACAATATTCCGGCAATAGTACCAAAGACTTGTGCTCCAGAACTTGCTGCGCCCCTAGCCAAGTTGTTCCAGTACAGCTACTACACTGACATTAACCCAGCAATGTGGAAAATTGCCCAGATACATCCTGTACAAAAAAAGCAGGACAACTCCAACTGTGCCATTTACTGCCCCATCAGTCAATTCTCCATCATCAGTAAAGTAATGGAAGGGGTCATCAACAGTGCTATCAAGTGGCACTTGCTTAGCAATAACCTGCTCACTGACACCCAGTTTGTGTTCCGTCAGGGCCACTCAGCTCTTGACCTCGTTACAGCCTTGGTTCGAACATGGACAAAAGAGCAGAACTCTAGAGGTGAGGTGGGAGACACTACCCTTGACATCAAAACAGCGTTTGACAGAGCGTAGCATCAAGGAGCCCTAGCAAAACTGGAGTCAATAGGAATCAGTGGCAAAACTCTCCACTGCTTGGAGTCATACCTAACACAAAAGGAAGATAGCTGTGATTGTTGGAGATCAATTATCTTAGTTCCAGGACATCACTGCAGGAGTTTCTCAGGGTAATGTCCTAGTCCCAACCATCTTCAGCTGCTTCACCAATGACCTTCCCTCCATCATAAGGTCAGAAGTAGGGATGTTCACTGATGATTGCACAATGCTTAGCACCATTTGCGACTCCTCAGATATTGAAGCAGTTCATGTCCAAATGTAGCATGACCTGGACAATATCCAGGCTTGGGCTGACAAAGGGCAAGTAAGATTTATGCCGCACAATTGCCAGGCAAAAACCATCTCCAACAAGAGAGAATCTAACCATTGCCCCTTGACATTCAATGGCATTACGACCACTGAATCCCCCACTATTCATATCCTAGGGTTACCATTGACCAGAAACTGAACTGGACTAGCTACATAAATACTGTGGCTACAAGAGCAGTTCAGAGGCTAGGAATCCTGTGGTGAGTAACTCACTTCCTGAATCCCCAAAGCTTGCCCACTATCTACAAGGTACAAGCCAGGTGTGCGCTGGAATATTCTCCACTTGCCTGGAGGAGCGCAGCTCCATCAACACTCAAGAAGCTTGATACCATCCAGAACAAAGCAGCCCACTTGATTGGCACAACATCCACAAGCATTCACTGCCTCTGCCGCCGACAAACAGTAGCAGCAGTGTGTACCATCAACAAGATGCAGTGCAGAAACTCACAAAGGCTCCTTAGACAGCACCTTCCAAATCCATGACCACTACCATCTAGAAGGACAAGGGCATCAGGTACATGGGAACACCAGCACCTGCAAGTTCCCCTCCAAGTTACTCACCACCCTGACTTGGAAATATATCGCCGTTCCTTCACTGTCACTGGGTGTTAAAAGCCTGGAACTCCCTCCCTAGCACCACATAGACTGCAGCGGTTCAAGAAGGCGGCTCACCACCACCTTCTCAAGGGCAATTAGGGATGGACAATAAATGCTGGCCTAGCCAACGAAGCCCAATTCTGTTTGGAAATAAAGATAGTTTAAATAGATTATGGGCAGGATTTTACATCCCGCAGGTGGGCGTGGTGCCTGACCTGATCGAGCATTAAATAACGCATGATGATGTCGAGCGGGCGTCCCGATGTCATAGCACATTCGCGCGATATTTCAGTCGGCGGGCACGCGCGAGAGTCGGCAGCGCGCCCGCCAATAATTAAGAGGCCTATTAAGGCTGTTAATCAATTAATTAAAAGCTATTTTTCGGTACCCGTCCAGTCTTACAGTTGGTGGGCGGGCGAATCGGCCAGGCGGCCTTTGTATTTTTTAGAAAACCTCATCCACGGGCGGGATGAGGTTTCCAATATTAACATTTTTTAAAAAATGTTTTGACAGCATTTTTACCATATCCTTGTTCAATTGAGTGACTTCTACATGAGACATGTTATTCACATTTTAAAAATTTTTATTCTTGATTTTACAATTCTTCAGCTCCTTGAGGCAGCTCCCTGCCTTCAGGGAGCTTTCAGTGCACGCATGCTTAGACTTCTGTGCTCGCACTCCTCCCGCTCCCCCCCAGGCAGCGCTGAGCTTCTCAGCACGCCTTTCACAGTGGCTGGCCGTTAATTGGCCAGCCAGCGTGAAATTGTGGTCGGGGCCTACTTCGGGCAGCAAACCGTTTCCTGGCCACTCCTGGGCCTGCCCGCCGCGCCTGGCAACGACCCGAAAATCCTACCCTATTTGTGTATTTGGGTGTTAGGAATTAGGCATATCTATTTCTATATTTATATTTATTTTTTATATTTATTTTTATTTTTATCTATATCTATTTTTGAGTGGAGAGAGCTGGCCTAAAGCTACATTTCTAATGAGTTTTACAACTCCTGAAGAGCAGCAAACACAAGTGCAGAAAAAACTTTGCTGTTTCCTAGCAACAGCGGTCCAGAGGGGGAAACCTACCCCCCCCCTACCCCACACACACACACAGAAAAAAAAAGCAGCAGTTTGAGTGCAGTTGCAATAAAGTGCCAGAACAGGCAGGAAATGAAAAGGGGCTGATAGCAAGTCCCAAACTGAAGTTGGAGGCAGGATTCTAGAGATAATGGACACTGGGAGAAGGAGCTGCAGAGTGAGAGCACAGCTAGAAGACAGGCCTGTCATTTGGGTGTCACATGTCACTCACCTTCCCAGACCTTATCAGGTCATTGATTCTTTTCCTACACTGGGCCCATGTTCTTCAGGTCACTCCTTGACTGCTGACCTCCATTCCTGCCCTCTTTGTATCTTGAGGCTCAAGTCTTCTTCCAGACACTGGGAACAAGGTCTCTCTCCTGTCTGCCATTGCATCCATTAAAGCCTTCAGGGAGGCACCTGAAAGTCGTGGTGTTGCCGGTGGACACCTGCCTGTGTCACAGCTGGCCCACTAAGCACCCTGCTGTTGCAGTGGTAGAGACGCCAACCTGATGCCTGTAATTGAGTGCCAAATTTGCCCTGCGCCAATTAGGCCCTTAACATCTGAAAATTGCTTTGGGTCACAGATGCTGTTGAGATGCAGTATTGGGGCACAAAAACAATCCAGGCGTCGGGTTCATGATCCAGGATTGAAAATCCAGCCCCTTGTGTCACTGCAGCTAGGTCCTCAGAGCTTCTCCATTTACGTTGACCAAGATGGCTTTCTGCTTCCATTGCCTTTCAGAGATTGTCCTGAGGGCCGCGTGGCCCCTGTGGATAAAGATCATCTCTCCTCCTGTCCAGCTCCTGTCCAGCTCCTGCACAAAGGCCTCCTGAGCTATATCTGAGAACGTTGGACTATCCTCTCTGCACTGTTGCTGCATTAGTCTGTCTTTATGTAGTTCTGACTCTTTTTTCCACCCACTTGCAACACCTTGCAGCAGTCAGAATACACATCCCTTAAGAGATGCAGTCTGGCTTTAAAAAGCACAGGCTAGCTTTAACTGATGGTAGCCTCGCACAAATATGGGTCCCTACTCAGGCGCAGCCACTCAATAGCGCATTTAGCAATGAGCACAGTATTATCTTTTAATGTAGCACAAAGTTTGCACGCTGCCTGCTTAGGAGGAATTTGATCTACATGTTCATTTTGGGTGCTTTCAAATTTTGCCCCACAATCTCCCAAAAATGATTACTGCAGCACCCTCTGCCATACTTTATTCATTTCTTTGCCACACCATACAGCCTCACTCGGAGTTTTCTGGATCTCTTTGCAAAGATTTTTCCAATTCCCAACTGTTGCTTCCATTTCTAATGAATTTCACAAGAAAGTGACAATGACATGACTGATTTCCCCATCCATTTCATTACCTATCTCTGTATGATGTACATCTCAGTTTGGTGCCTTGTTTTCTTTTAATTTCCTCAGCTTATCAGTTACTCCTTTATCTGAAATTTCTATTTCTTTTCACACTTCTTCCATGCCCCAGAAAATCAACTTTCAGGCTTCAAATTTCTTCTTTGAAGAAAAAATATCATTTCATGTATTTACTATCATTTAGTCACCTTTGGCATTTCTCAATGCCCCCTGCCCACACCGCACCACCCCCCCCTCCAACCCCCCGATTCCTTCTACATTTACTTGCAGCAAAGTACTTGAAATGTTTCACATTTATTTTAATATTGCCTTAAGATTATTAATAATCTTAATTTCAGTTTGTATTTTATCCCTCCTAGCTCATATTGTAATCTCCTTTAATTAGTTCAATTTCGAAGTTTGATCTACTCCATGCCTCCCCCTCTAACAATGCTGCCAGTGTAAATGAGCCCACTCCTCATGCCTTTAAAACCTGTCTTCCCCTAGCTTAATGTTCCTATTCACTTATTCAACAGTCTAACAGCTCCCCCGTTACTTCAAACAAGTGCAAGTGAGGAAATGATTATCGGGAGAGGGCATCAGCTTCATTTACTTATTACATATTTACAAGAACAATTTTTAACTCGCATCCTTCACGTTTTTAATCACTGACACTGGACCTTCATTTTACTGCAGTGCTGTCCTCTCTTCCCAGGCAAAAAAGATTTGGGACCCAAGACTCTCCCCATCTCCAAACCCACATTCAGATAAACTTTGTCCAAGGGAGGTCTTTCCCCAGGCACATCATTTTTTGATGCTGAAATTGTAGAATGTGTCCTGGGAAACTGAGGCAGCAATTGAAGAGTTTAGCAGCCCTTGAGATACTGCCCTCCCCAATATGTGTACAGGCCACAGCGGTTCTAAGAGCTCTTTCAAAGAAGCTGTATATCCAATGGCTGTGCTTCTCCAATGATACTTCAGGGTATCTCTGGCACTGTTGTTACAGTTTTGCAGACTCACTATCACGACTGCCTGTCCATACCACATGAGCCATTAACTTTAACAACGCCACGTCCTTCTAACCATCCGCAGGGGATCTATGAAGAATTAACCAGGTCACTCTTAGGGTATTCATCCCCGAGAATATCTTCTTTCATACTGCAGCAGCATTTATCCACTTCAGCATCAGCTGCAGGCAGCACACACCATGGAACTTCTGAATGAAAGTTAGATTTTCCAGGCTGCAGGAGGTCACAATGTGACACATGTGGCACTGACAGCACCAGTGGAGCAGTGGTTGGCACATGTGAATCATAAGGGGTTCCAATCCAAGGATTTGTAACTCATCTGTGATGCAAGCACATAAGAACATAAGAACCAGGAGCAAGAGTGGACTATGTGCCCATTGAGCCTGCTCCACCGTCCATTATGATCATGGCTTGTTTTCAACTCCACTACCTTGCCCGCTCCCCATTTCCTTTGATTTCCTGTGAGACCAAAAATCTGCCTCTCCCAGCCTTAAATGTATTCAACAATGGAGCATCCACAACCCTCTGGGTTAGAGAATTCCAAAGATTCACAACCATCTGAGTGAAGACATTTCCCCTCGTCTCAGTCCTAAAAGATCAGCTCCTTATCCTGAGACTGTGTCCGTGTGTTCTAGATTCTCCAGCCAGCAGAAACAACTGGCAGAATCTTCCGCTCTGGAGTCTTAATCTGGTGGTGTGTGGGAAAGTCGGAGTGATTTCCGCTGTTGGCGGGATGGCTGAACACACATGATGTTCTGATTTTCGGCTCATTACTTATGCAACCACAAGGAGCTCGGCAAATCATGTGGAGGAGTAGGTAGGCAGTTGCCTCAGGGGGTCGAATGTCCTGGCACCATTTTTAAAGGTCACCTGCACAGATATTCACTCACTGCAGGCCAGGAGCTCCACATTGCTCCTCCAGAGTTAATGCAGCTGCAGCTCATTCTGGAGAAGCTGGCAGACCACATCCTGGGAGTTACAAAGGTGCCTCCAGCATTGCCTTTTGCTCATTCCTAGATAAGAGGGGAATAGATAGAGCAGACAGGATAAAATTGTTTCCTTTGGTGGAGAATTCTAGAACCAGGGGATATAAATTCAAGATAAGTGGCAGAAGGTGTAAGGGGGACACGAGGAAGAACTTTTTTACACAGAGGGTAGTGGGTGTCTGGAATTCGCTGCCCAAGTTGGTGGTAGAGGCAGAAACTCTAAACCCATTTAAAAAGTACCTGGATCTGCACCTTAAGTGCTGTAAGCTGCAGGGCTATGGGCCGGGTGCAGGAAGGTGGGATTAGAAAGGATACCTGGGTGACCTTAGGCTGGCATGGGCAAGGTAGGCTGAATGGCCTCCTTCTGTGCTGTAACTTTTCTATGGTTCTAAGAGCACTGCCTGCAACACCATGGCTGCATGGTCAGACCAATGCTCACCGTTGGAGTGGATCCTATTTGCCAGCATCTTGACCTTCCTGAGGCACCACTGCTTCTTGCTGCTCAGCCCATTCCGCCACCTCTCTCCCAACCCTCCATACTCTGCATCTATCCTGCCTTTTTCATAGGGTCTGGAGTCACATGTAGGCTAGACCAGGTAAGGACAGATTTCCTTCCCTAAGTGAGCCAGATGGGTTCTTACAACAATCGACAATGGTTTCATAGTCATCATTAAACTTTTAAGTCCAGATTTTTATTGAATTAAAATTCTACCATCTACCATGGTAGGATTCAAACCTAGGTCCCCAGAGCATTATCCTGGGTGTCTGTGTTACTAGTCCAGCGACAATACCACTATGCCACCGCCTCCCCGATGTTGCACAATTTTCAGCAATTTGCAACTCCTCAGATACTGAAGCAGCTCATGTCCAAATGCAGCAAGATCTGGACAATATCCAGTTTTGAGCTGACAAGTGGCAAGTAGCATTTCCGCCACACAAGTGTCAGGCAATGACCATCTCCATCAAGAGAGAATCTAACCATTGCCCCATGGCATTCAATGGCATTACCATTGCTGAATCCCCCACTATGAAAAATCTTGGGGGTTACCATTGACCATTAACTGAACTGGACTAGTCATATAAATACTGTGGCTACAAGAGCAGGTCAGATGCTAGGAATCCTGCAGCGTGTAATTCACCCCCTTACTCCCCAAAGTCTGTCCACCATCTACAAGGCACAAGTCAAGAGAGTGATGCATGCATGAGTGCAGCTCCCGCAACATTCAAGAAGCTTGACACCATCCAGGACAAAGCAGCCCGCTTGACTGGCACCACATTCATAAACATTCACTCTCTCCATCACCGACGCACAGTGGCAACAGTGCCTACCATCTACAATCTTTCATGGGGTGTGGGCATCGTTGACTAGGCCAGCATTTATTGCCCATCCCTAATTGCCCTTGAGAAGGCGGTGGTGTGCTTCCTTCTTGAACTGCTGCAGCCCATGTGTTGCAGGAACACCCACAGCACTGTTAGGGAGGGAGTTCCAGGATTTTGCCCCATCAACCTTGAAGGAACGGCGATATATTTCCAAGTCAGGATGGTATGTGATTTGGAGAGGAACCTGCAGGTCGGGCGGTGTTCCCTTGCATCTGCTCCTTTGTCCTTCTAGATGGCAGAGTTCGAGGCTTTGGAAGGTGCTGTCTAAGGAACCTTGGTGATTTGCTGCAGTGTATCTTGTAGATGGTACACACTGCTGCCACTGTGCGTCAGTGATGGAGGGAGTGAATGTTTGTGGATGGGGTGCCAATCAAGCAGGCTGCTTTGTCCTGGATGGGGTCAAGCTTCTTAAATGTTGTTGGAGCTGCACTCATCCAGCCAAGTGGAGAGCATTCCATCAGATTCCTGACTTGTGCCTTGTAGATGGTGGACAGGTTTTGGGGCTTAGGAGGTAAGTTACTCTCTGCAGAATCCCCAACCTCTTACCTGCTCTAGTGGTCTCAGTGTTTATATGGCTGGTCCAGTTCAGACTTTGGTCAAAGGTAACCCCCAGGATGTTGATAGATTGATAGGTTAACTGATTGATAGTCAGTGTGGATAGCTACCATAGATTTTGAGAAAAAGAAAATAACTAAATGCGAATGCATAAATTAGCACAGCAACATGAAAATCTGTTATCCAAGGAGATAGCTACATTTAATATTTCCTGTAAAACTATTTTGTGTTGTGGCTATTCATTTACCTTTTATCCATTACCTTTTAGCAAATTTGTTTGGCAATTAAAGCCTAAGGGGTAAATTTGAACTTGCGCCACTGAATGAAAAATAAGCCAGAAATTTTCATTGGTTATGTGGATGCGCACCCGACCTAATAGCATGTGAAATCATGCGAGAAGACATCGGGTGCGCGCCCCAATGTCATTGCGCACTCGCGCGATATTTCGCTGGGTGGGCGCGTGCGGCAGTCGGAAGCACACCTGCTGACAATTAGGCTCATTAAGAAAGCAATTGAAATCAATTTTACGAGGCTCGTCCACTTTTCCAGTTGGCGGACGGGCCAACCGGCCAGGCGGCCTTTACATTTTCACTGAAACCTCGATCCAGGGCGGGTAGAAATATCCGGGGTGAAATGTAATTAAAAAAAAGGTATCTGGGGACTGATGTTTTTTGAGTTTTGCTGTCAGGTGCTGAAATGTGCTGCATAGACACAGTTTGGTACATTCTTTTCTTTAATTTGTCCAGGTCTGCAGCTCCTTGAAGCAGCTCCACAGCAGCTGCCTGCCTTAAGGGAGCTCGCTGGAATCGTTGACCAGCACCCTCACTTTTGTCGGCGCCTGCCCCCCCCTTGGCAGCACTGAGCCTTCCTCAGCACACATTTCACACTGGCTGCCCATTAATTGGCCAGCCAGCGTGAAATTGCGTTCGGGGGGCCGATCATTGGCAGGAGTGCATTTCGCCTCTGCTTCCAGGCCCGCTGATCACACGCGCCTGACAATCATTAAGATTCAGGCCATAGGCTTTAATGGAAAGATAAAATGGGCAGGGTGTATAACTGGTGACTGATTGCTGGCTACTAGCTTTCTGCTCAGCAGTGGAAGTTAACATCCACCTAAGCAGCAGCGTAATATAGTTTATTCTGCCTGCCTTTGACAGCCCATGATAAAATTAGCGTGCTGACGCAAAGTGAAAACACTTCTCTGAATTCCCAATACATACAAACAAATTTATCTAGTTATCTGGGTAAGTGAAGATACTTTCAGGGGCAGGGTAGTGTAAGCTCACTTAATGGAAGTGATTATTGATGTTACACCCCCCTCAAAAAAAACCCTGTCTCACCAAAACCCACTCTTTCATTGTCTGGCTTAATCAATTCCTTCCAAGTAATCTTGTGACTAAAAGCCCTTTTATCTTGTGTTTCACTGTCAGGCTACTCCTTCATTTGTGTTTCCCTGTCTTCCTACCCTGTCACAATTGTTTCTGTCCAGCACTTTGTTCTCTTTATATGTTCCTATTTCACTTCTCTCTTTCCCTCCAAACCCTCCATCCATTTGATTCTGTCTTAATCTCTTTCAAATTAAGTTCTCCTTTGTTACTTTTCACTTCTGTTTCTTCCATCCTACTCCTCCTTCACTCATGGCCCTCCACTTCTGTTCCTCTCTTTCACTCTTCCTTCACTTTTTCATTCTACTGCTCTTCCTTCAGTAATTTCTATCCCCCAATTAAGTTTTTTTTTTCTTTTCTCTTCCTCTTTCTTATTGTTCTCTTACTTGTCTCTTCTTTTCCACTGTGCTCTACTTTATTACATAGAATTTACAGCCCAGAAACAGGCCATTTGGCTCTTGACATGGTCTAAGCCAGGGCTTACGTAGTTAGAAGGAATTGCTCTCCTTTTCATTCTACTAATTCCCTTTACTTCTTGGCAATCATACCCTGAAGATCAGGAGGGAAGTCCACTTGATGACTCAAACTGTAGTATTTTATTATCAGAGATGAACTTCTGTGCATGGACATTTTATTTTTAATAGGGACCTTCAATCGAAACACCAAATATGGCACTATGAATCTTGCGGGGCAGAGAGTTTACCCAAAGGTCTGGGCGTCAGAAGCCTAATGCAATGCACTGTGCTTTTATTTGTGATTTCATGGTGACGAGTTTATTGGTGTAGTTGTTAAGTAATAAACTTTATTTTTGCAACTCTATAATGGATTGTGTGAGGACTTATGATGTGTTTAATGTGCATTATGATGGGTGAAAATTTTGAAATTGGGGAGAAAAGTTCTGAACAATATGATTGGTTAAAGGCAAAAGTGGAAATAACTTATACAGAAGAATAAAATTACAAATTTAAGTAATAAGAAAGACAACTTAGACCACAGACTTTAATAGTTTCAATGTAAGCAGTAGTATCAATAACTTTTATTACAAAGGTATGTTGATTGCACACCACATAAATTAATATTTCCTAGTCAAAGGTCACAAAAGTCTAAAGTGAAAGAAGAATTCAAGAATGCAGATACAATCCCCAAATAAAATAACTTAAAGAAAGAGAAATGTAGGAAAATACTAGAAGGGCCAGTAAACATGTCTTTGCAACAATTCCTTTAAAAAAAGAATCTTTTAAGTCATTATTCAAAATAATGTTGTGCAATGTACTGAAAAAATTGGACTATAAAAATAATGAAAGATGTTGGCAAGTTTTACATTTCACTCAAATTTTCCTGTATAATATTCTTTATGACAGATTAACATTTTATAGCTATTTTGCGATGGAAAACATGCTCACATACTGCAGGCTGTAAACTAAATTTATTGCTCAAGGGTTAAATAACCCTAAATAACTATGAAATAAAAGAATGAAACATTAATTAAATACAGCAGAGTACACGTAATAACCAATATTCTGGTATAAAAGCTCCCTATAGACTAAACATTAAAAAAACAAGATGACAGAGCAGAAGGCAGAAAATAATTTTACAGATGGAAGTTATGATGAATCTCTCATATGTTCAATCAGTCAATATTTTAGGCATGATAGAAAAAAATACGCACTTGAGATTTGGATAAAAAAGCCCTGGGGTTTTCCAAATGATCACTAGTCTTTTTCTGAGAAGTTGTCGTTATTGCAAATATAGACACAGCAGAGGTTTATCCTGAGTACTGATTTGTTTATTTTGACCCTTTGCATAAGCATTTCATGCACAAAAGTCAATATAATGATTCATTCGTACACCTTAATGTTTTAATTCAAACAGACATGGCAGCTGCTAGTAAAAATAAATTCCTAGCAGGTCCAACAAAAATTCTCATTTTTCTTTCCAAAATGATTTAATATTTCCCCAGAATGAAATTCCATTTATTTTTGATAGACATGTACAACAAATTTGTATTATTCTGCACGAGAAAAGGCATTAATTTCCCCTTCTAGCCTTTCGAGGACATGAACACGTTATGGCACAGTTGGAGGTGCTGTCCTTCAGAAATGCTGTCTGCTTGTTCCAGTGGTTTAAGTGACTGTTAAAGATTTCAAATTCAAAGGAGAGTAGACAAATTTCACAGAGTCAAAAAGGATGATCACTTACAGAATTTGCATCTGTATTTAAAGGGAAGCTAGATAACCTCACGAGCGAGAAAAGACTAAATGTAATGCTGATAGAGTTAGATGAAGAGGTTTGAGAGGAAACTTTCATCTAACATAAATCCTAGCAAAGATCAGTTGAGCCAAATGGCCTTTTGGTACTGTACATTCTGCATAATCCAAGGTAACTGTAGAACAATGGAAGTTCACAGCACAGAGGAGGCCAGTCAATGTTTCATGTCTTACTGAAACAACCCAAAAGTAATCCCCACGCTCTACACTCTCCCCAACTTCTTCTGCTTTCAAATGTTTAGCTCCTTTTTCCTTAAAAGGTGAAATTATTTCTTGTAGTAAAGCATTCCAGGGTCTAGCTACTCTCAATAAAGATTTTTTTTTTTCCCAGAGTGCTCTCTCCTCTTTCTTAGTGGTAAATTTAATGTCCCTTTATCACTAATTACCCAACCAGAGAAAATAATCTCCGGCTCACACTAAAAATATCTGTTAAATCTCCTCTTAACATTCCCTGCTCCAGTGAAAATGGCCCAGGGATTCTTGCTCTAACTGTGGAAATTTAGAAATCATCTTCATCAAATGAGAAGAAACCTGTCAATGCAGATTGCCAACTTATCATGTAGCCCAAACTTATTTTTATTCCATTGAAATCAATGAGGTGAAAATGGAGCACTGTGCAACAGACAAGCAATATGGTATTTTCTGCACATGGTAAAATTACTAGGGTGGAACCTTATCACCTTAGTCCCTGCTGAAATAGCAGGACCATTTTTGGGTTTGGAACCTGAGTCTCTGAACATTGCATTTGGCAGTTGCTTTTCACTGGAGCAAACAAATTGCCACTGTCTCCAAGGTCTCTGACCAATTAGAGAGTGTGTGTTAGGGGACACATCCATTCTGTCAAAGGAAGGATTTCTAATTAATGGGACCACAGCATGGGTTACAAGGGCTGCCGCAGCCAGAGGAACGGGAGAAAACCTGGGAAGGCTGCTCCCTGGGGCTCTCACTCTTACCTGGATGACCTGCTGTGGGATAGGAGGGGCTGCAGTGATTTGAGTTCTCCCAAGGATGGCTGAGAGTGGACAACATCTCCAACCAAGCAGGTGTAGGTGCATATACTGCATCTTGGATACTGTGAGCAGTTTTGGTCTCCTTATTTAAGGAAGGATGTAAATGCATTGCAAGTGGTTCAGAGGAGGTTTACTGAATTGATACCTGGAATGAGTGGGTTGTTTTATGAGGAAAGGTTGGACAGATTGGGCTTGTTTCCACTGGAGTTTAGGAGAGCGAGGGGTGATTTGATTGAAGTATGCAAGATCCTGAATAGCCTTGACAAGGTGGACGTGGAAAGGATGTTTCTTCTTGTGGGTGAGTCCAGAACTAGGGGGCAGTGTTGTAAAATTAGGGATCACCCTTTTAGGACAGAGATGAGGAGAATTTTTTTCTCTCAGAGGGTTGTGCAACTTTGGAACTCTGCCTCAGAAGGCGGTGGAAGTGGGGTCATTGAATATTTTTAAGGCAGAGGTAGATAGTAGATTCTTGTTAGGAAAGGGGTTAGATGGGAATGTGGAATTCAAAACACAAGAAGATCAGCCATTATCTTATTGAATGGCGGAGCAGGCTCAAGGGGCCGAATGGTCTACTCCTGTTCCTATTTCTTCTGTTCTTAATCAAGTGTCCCTTACATTCAGGTGCCCCACACTCTGACTTGCACAGCTTGCAGCTTCATTCACTCCTCTCTTTCCAGGCACCTCACAGCCCCATCTGAACAGCCAACCATAATAATAATAAAATAAAAGCAAAATACTGTGTATGCTGGATGTCTAAAATAAAAGCAGAAGACACTGGAAAAATTCAGCAGGACCAGCAGCATCTGTGGAGAGAATAATGTTCTGCATCTGCATGACTCTCCTTTGGAACTGGAGAGAGGTAGGAATGTGATGGGTTTTATGTTGTCGAAAAAGGGGGAAGGAACAGGTGGAACAAAATAGAAGGTCAGGGCTAGGTTGGAGGGCAGGGGAGATTAAATGGAAAAAATGTCATGGAACACAAGACAAAGAGAGTGGCAATTATAGTATAAAGATGAAAGCTTTGATCCAAAGTAGGTATTAATAGCAGAATAATGGTCAGCACTGTCTGAAAGCAAAATGGCAGAGAAAGGCCATTTGAAAGCAAAACATACTCATCCTCAGTTTATTGCGCTCTCATATCCATACCTTACACTCACCTTCCATAAATGTCATCCTTCTCTTTTCTCCACACAAGCCATTATGAACATTCACACCTCTCTGCTTTCTCTCATTGCAGAAGAGAGCACACAACTTGGTGACAGGCAGAGATCTGGGATGGGATGGGGAGGCAGGATGGCTCTCCAATGACAAGTGACATAGTATGTCACAGTCTGCTGTCACCGTATATGTTGAGGATCTTGATGTAGACCACAAGGGATGTGTCTCTATGCTATCTATACTAATTAAGATATTGAGACTGGCGAGCATTCTGGTCGAACACAAGAATCTGAAGTTTATTACTAGTAACAGCTATATATGACTCTGCAAGGCCTTGATTTGGCCTGGGTCCAAAAAGATACATCGACTGATAGCATGAATATATGCCTGATGCATAAGATGTACAGAGTCTTGATGATACAGGGTCACAGGAAATAGTGAGCATCTAACATGGAGGCTGTACTTTTATACTCCAGCCTCACACACGGTGATTCACAGTGATGTTTCACAGCTTCTTAAAGTTACATGTCATTGTCTGCACAACAACAGGCACCTCACTGACAGAACACACGTACCTGTTTCACTGGAAAGGAAGTCTTGTTTCATGATGTTGCAGATGTCAGCAGTGACCTGCCATGAGACCCTGAACCTCCTGAGACCTCCTGAGGCACTGACATATTCAGACATGCCGAGGGAGTTGGTCCTCTGCCTGTGGCCCCTGTATTGGGGATCTCACCTCCTTCCAGTTAGATCTCAGCTCCAATCCTCTCTGCCCTGTGCAGAGGGCTATGGCTGAGGAGAAGGCAGCTGGTGCTGCTGCTGCTTCTCCTGCTGCAGCTGCTTGAGCAGTTGGTGGTGGTGTAGACTCTGCTCATGGACTCAGCAGGGATGATCAGTGGAGCTGCTTAAGCTTAACCCATGTCATCTTGAAGGCTGGAAGCAGGAAAGTGCAGTTTTGTTTTAATTCATTCATGGGATGTGGGTTCGCTGGCTGAGCCAGCATTTATTTCCCATCCCTAATTGCCCTTCAGAAGGTGGTGGTGAGCTGCCTTCTTTAACTGCTGCAGCCCATGTAGTGTAGGTACATCCACAGTGCTGTCAGGAAGGGAGTTCCAGGATTTTGACCCAGCGACAGTGAAGGAACGGCGAAATATTTCCAAGTCAGGATGGTCAGTGGCTTGGAGGGGAACTTCCAGTGGCGGTGTTCCCATCTATCTGCTGCCCTTAAGATAAAAGCAAAATACTGTGGATGCTGGAAATCTGAAACAAACGCAGAAAATGCTGGAAAAACACAACATGTCTGACAGCATCAGTGGAGAGAAAAACAGAGTTGACTTTTCAAGTCTGTGTGACCCTTCTTCATTGTCTTTCTAGATGGTAGTGGTCATGGGTTTGGAATGTGCTGCCCAAATGAGCATTGGTAAGTTTCTGCAGTGCATCTTGTAGATGGCAAACACTGTTGCCACTGTTTGTTGGTGACGGAGGGAGTGAATGTTTGTGGATGTGGTGCCAATCAAGTGGGCTGCTTTGTCCTGGATGGTGTTAAGCTTCTTAAGTGTTGTTGGAGCAGCACTTATCCATGCAAATGGAGAGTATACCATCACGCTCCTGATTTGTGCCTTGTAAATTATGGACAGGCTTTGTGGAGTCAGGAGGTGGTTACTCGCAGCAGGATTTCTAGCCTCTGTCTTGCTCTTGTAGCCAGAGTATTTATATGGCTAGTCCAGTTCAGTTTCTGGTCAATGGTAATCCCCCAGGTTGTTGATAGTTGGGGGTTCAATGATGGTAATGCCATTGAATGTCATGGGGTGATGATTCGATTTTCTTTTGTTGGAGGTGGTCATTGGTTGGCACTTGTGTAGCGCGAGTGTTACTTGCCACTTGTCAGCCCAAGCCTGGATATTGTCCAGGTCTTGCTGCATTTGGACATGGACTATTTCAGTGTCTGAGGCATCGCAAATGGTGCTGAACATTGTGCAATCATCAGCGAACATCCCCACTTCTGACCTTATGATTGAGGGAAGGTCATTGATGAAGCAGCTGAAGGTGGTTGGGCCAAGGTGTATGAAGTGCTAGACTGGTAAAGTGTCTTCCAAGAAGTTGGCAATCACCTGTCAAGCAGTGAAAATACAATCTGAGAGAAGAAGCACTTTGAACAGTAGTCCTGCAATGACAATGACTGGAGCTTTTTAGTGTAACTGATCAAAGCTTTCCCAGCTTGTCAGTTTCACTGAAGGTCTCCTGTTGTGCAATCACCTTGGTGACCCTGATGAGTTGCTGACATATTACTACAGGAACTAGAGGCCAGTCAGTCTAACCTCAGTGGTGGAGAAACTATTGGAAGCAATTCTGGGGACAGAATTAATCTAAACTTGGAGAGGCAGGGATTAATCAAGGACAGTCAGCACGGTTTTGTTAAGGGGAGGTCATGTCTGAACAATTTGGTGGAATTTTTTGAAGAGGTGATCAGGTGTGTAGATGAGGGCAATGCATTTGACGTAGTCTACTTGGACTTCAGCAAGGGTTTTGATAAGGTCCCACATGGGAGACTGATAATGAAGGTAAGAGCCCATGGGATCCAAGGCAATTTGTCAAATTGGATCCAGAATTGGCTGAGTGGCAGGAAGCAGAGAGTGATGGTTGAGGGGTGTTTTTGTGACTGGATGCCTGTGTCCAGTGGGGTTCCACAGGGATTGGTGTTGGGTCCCTTGCTGTTTGTGGTGTATATAAACGATTTAGACTTGAATGTAGGAGGGTTCATCAGTAAGTTCGCGGATGACACGAAAATTGTTGGGGTGGTAAATAGTGAGGAGGATAGCCTTATATTACAGGAGGATATAGACGGACTGGTCAGATGGGCTGATCAGTGGCAAATGGAATTTAATCCAGATTAGTGTGAGGTGATGCATTTGGGCAGGACAAACAAGGCACGGGAGTACCCGATGAATGGTAGGACCCTGGGAAGTACCGAGGATCAGAGGGACCTTGGTGTGCATGTCCACCGGTCCCTGAAGGTATTGGGACAGGTAGATAAAGTAGTTAAGAAGACATATGGGATACTTGCCTTTATTAGCCGAGGCACAGAATATAAGAGCAGTGAAGTTATGCTGGAACTGTATAAAATGCTGGTTAGGCCACAGGTAGAGTATTGCATGCAGTTCTGGAATCCGCATTATAGGAAGGATGTGATTGCGCTATAGAAAGAGTGCAGAGGAGATTTACCAGGATGTTGCCTGGGCTGTAGAGTTTTGGTTTTGAGGAGAGATTGGATAGACTGGGGTTATTTTCCCTGGAGCAGAGGAGATTGAAGGGGGACATGATAGAGGTGTATAAAATTATGAGGGGCATAGATAGGATAGACAGGAAGGAACTTTTCCCTTTGGTGGAGGGATCAATACCCAGGGGACGTAGATTTAAGGTAAGGGGCAGAAGGTTTAGAGGGGATGTGAGGAAGAATTTTTTCACCCAGAGGGTGGTTGGAATCTGGAACTCACTGTCTGAAAGGGCGGTAGAGGCAGAAACCCTCAGAACATTTAAGAAGGATGTGCACTTGCGATGCCACGGCATACAAGACTATGGGCCTAGTACTGGAAAATGGGGTTAGAGTAGTTAGGTACTTGTTTGACTGGCGCAGATTTGATGGGCCGAAGGGCCTTTTTCTGTGCTGTAGACCCCTATGACTCAATGAGATTGAGAAACAGGTCCCAAGGCTCAAAAATCCAGGATCCAGGGCCATAGTAACTCATAAGTGGCTTCCCAACAGCCTCAAAAAGCAAGATCCCGGATGTACCTGAAGGTCCAGATCTATCGTTCAACACCATCTCCTTGGCCCACCTGCAGTACTGGCGGTGGCAATCGCTCCTGCTGGCACTGCCTGTGTGCAGAGTTGCTGACCTCTGATTGGCTGGCTGTCCTGTGAAGCAGAGCTCACTCCTGGAGACACATGCAATTCCTGCCTCAGTGTAATTAAAGGGCCATCACCTGAACAATTAAAGCAGGGCAAGCCTACCAAGAGGAGTTAGACTGGGCACTGATATTTACACTGTGGTGTAGGAGACCTTCCTCAGTGTATAATCCAGCTCTCCTTTCTGTGATCTTTTCTCAATGCTTGAACCTTTTATGCTGGTATGATATTCTTGTCTTATTCAAAAGAGCGGTGCTACAAGTGACCTCAGGGTAAAGGGTTAGAGATAAGAAAGGATCCCATCCTGCTTGCTAATGTATGATTCATCCCACCGCACCCCCCAACCCCACAAACCCCAGCCTCCAGGTAACGATGATGAGTTGGAAGGCCAAATCCAGACGCTCGTCATCTGACTCAGACCTCTTCCCCAGCAGTCCTCCAAGTGCCGTGGAGCGTGGCTGAACCTGCTTCCCCCTACGACAGATACGTGTCCATGCGGTGACCACCAGATTGTGGACCAAGCCTGTTCAAGATCTAGGTCCCACCAAGGTGTGTGTCTCTGCGCTGGTGGAGGATGTGTGTAAGTGCTGTGATTGATCTTCCGAGCTGCTTATTTCCAGCTCTTCAGAGGAGGAGGTGTCCTCTTGGCTGGGGGTGAGGACATGGATGGAGCTGAAAGCCTGGCTGGCTGAGGGTATCGGGCGCTTGGCAAAGCTCCCTGTGAACCAAAGTAGAGATAATTAGTGCATGGCAAAAGCAGGAGAGAGAGCACTCACAGTTGCGCTGAGAGAGGGATGATGTGGTGCAGGATCCTCACGAGGGTGTTTGCCGCCTACCTCACTGTCACTGCAGGTACAGTCCACATCCTCGCCAGTCAGTGCGATGGCATGCTCCTCAAAGTGAGTGAGGGCCTAACGTGGGCCACTCCACCCCCGGTCTGGGACCTCTCCCTGCTGATGTGAGCCAACTTCTCCTGCATGAAAGCAGATTGAGAGAGTGTGAGCAGGATGCATGGCGCTGCATGGAATGTTTATGTGGAGAGCGGAGCCATGGACAGGATGAGGACGCGAGCTCCAGAGGAGATGAGCCTGATGGAGATGTGAGTGTGTGTGTGAGAGTTAGTGGTGTTGTCCCTTGAGGTGAGATCCCAGTGGATTTGAGATGGGTTTGTAAGCGTGAGAATTGAGAGTGATGAGAAAAGTGATGTACCCTGGTGGAAAGGATGAGAGCATTCATCCTCTTCCTGCGCTAGATGGTTATTCTTTTTTGCAGGGCATTGGCGCTGACCACTGCTGCCACCACCTACCATGTTGAGTTGGTGACCTTGCTTGTTAGTCCTTGCCCAGAGTGGGGGTAGAGGACTTCACGGTGGGCCTCCACTGTGTCCAGTAGACACTCAAGGCACGCGTCGCTAAATCTGGGGGCAGCATGTTTCCTCCCTTTGGCAGCCATCAGTTCCCAGCAGTTTCCTATCCTTGAAGCTCTATGCAGTGGTGGCCTTTAAATATTGTGCCCAGTTTACTGAAAGCCTGGCTGGGAGGGCGAATCAGAAGCCGCCCCACCAGCGACCTGGCAGGTTTGCCAGGGAGGCATTATTAATGAGGTAGGACGTGCCAGGAAGGGGACAATACAACGTG
Organism: Cetorhinus maximus; assembly: GCF_964194155.1. Classification (NCBI taxonomy): domain Eukaryota; kingdom Metazoa; phylum Chordata; class Chondrichthyes; order Lamniformes; family Cetorhinidae; genus Cetorhinus; species Cetorhinus maximus. The sequence continues at coordinate 195,628,362 of NC_135879.1, forward strand.
AAAAGCCACCATTGCGGTTGGCAGGTAAACCGTCCTTTTCCCTGCCCTCCACCACACATCTGGAATGATTCCGCTCCATGTTTCCATTTGGGATCCTTAATTGCTTATCACATGTATTCAGAAATTGGAAAGCTTGGGGTCAGAAATTTTACACTCAGGAAAATGTTGAGGAAAATCAAAAAACAGCAATTAATTAACTGATGCCGAAGACATGTCGATTGTAGAAGAAAGAAGGACTGATGGAGGCGAGAAAATCTACAATTTTGAGGTTCTGAGCAGGAGAACAAACCTGAAAAAGAGTAATCTGCATCAGTACCCACATGACTATTTTAACTGGTGGTATCTGGAGGTAAGATATAATGACATGCACCAGTGAACCATTGTAGACCATTTGTTTTTACTTGGTAAATTCCTCTCATTAATTCATATCATTATTTAAGTAATATCAGGCAGGGCATAAGTCAATCCCTAAGAGACTGATGATATCTGTTTATTACGTGGTCTTTTAAAGTTGATTGAATCAGTGACTGCAATTTTATGGGAACGGTGCACTACAAATTTTGGGCCAACAGAGTGTGGTTTTTGCTTCATATCAACATCAAATGTATGATAAAAATCCAATGTGAAATTGGCCAAATCTGATTTTGACAAGCAGCATGAAAGTGCCTTGAGGAGATGGATTCACACTTCTTCCACTTTGCAACAGCTGTAATTTACACACACCTGAAGCATTGTGAACATTGAGTTGTTCCCAGGCTGCTTCAATGGTCAGCTGAAAATACCCTAAGGGCAGAACTTTCTGCCTATTGGGCGGGTGGAGCGGGAACGGGCGCAGGCGGACGCGGACCCGATCGGCACCCTCAATTGGGTCCGCACCGCCATTTTACATGGACAGGCCAATTAAGGCCCGCCCAGCCTGATACACACCAGGAAGCGCTGAGCGCTCCATATGTGGGCGGGGTGGGTGTTGCCTGAGTCGGGAGTGCACTCTTTCACGCATGCGCGCGAAAGAACAAAGAAATCTCCTCGAAGCACAGAGGTGCCTCAGGGAGATTAGTTTCAAGTCCAAAAAGTTTAATAAAGTGGCAAGAACATTTTTATGACATGTCCCCTCAAGTGAAATTGTCACATGAGCTGGGACTTGTGCATCAATTTCAATAAAAATTTTTGTCAAGGTTTAAAATCATTCATGAAACTTCATCCCACCCGTGGATGAGGTTCCATGAAAAATGCGAAGGCCGCCTGGGCTCTTTGCCTGCCCGCCGACCTTAAGGTTAATTATTTTAACTGAGAGTTAATTATTTTAACTGAGAGTTAGATGGCCTTAATAGGCCTTTGACAGTTTGGCGGGTGCGCAGCCAACTCGGGTGCGCGCCTGCTGAACTGAAAGTCTGGATGATGCGCCGTGATGTCGGGACGCACACCCAAAGTCACCACGCATCATTTGACACCTCGGTGAGCGGGCCCTGCCCCCGCTCGCCGAGCCGAAGATTCAGCCCTAAACTTCATTTTTAACTTTTTCAATGTTGGCAAAGAGCCAAGGGACAGATTCGTCTTTTGTCAACATTAACATAGAATTACATTTACTGTACAGCACAAAAGCAGGCCATTTGATCCAACTGGTTTGCATCGATGTTTATACTTCACACGAGCCTCTTACCACACTACTTGACCTAGCCCTGCAATGCATAACCTATGATTCCTTTCTCCCTCATGTGTTTAACTAGTATATATGCTCATGAGCAGATCTCAATGAATGGTTCGAACTAAGTCAGGTGACAGTTCAGGTCCTTGTACCTAGGTCGCCATGAGCTTTGGATATGTTTCAATTTCGGTACAAGTATTGAACAAAAATGATTTTTTTACGTGATGGTGGTGTATTATGAATAAACAATGTAAGTTGTTTTTTAGGAATAGAATGCTTGAGCATTGTTTAATTTCTTCCACAGACTACAATGAATTACCTCCTTTAGTATTCTAACTTACCCTGAAAGATGCAGAGGTGTTCAAATGCTGTTGAAATAATGTACTTTTGGAAGTATAATCTTAAACAGACAGCTGTTTATAACTCTCTTAAATCAATCTTTAAAATGTTCCCCATTCAAAACAATGTGTCTCTGTGCTAGACTGCAAACCAGGATATTGAAGCAACTTCTACCTTATCAGTTCGAGCTAAACTATTGCAGCTTTGATATTAACATAGCATATTACAGAAATGTTTCAATTTTGATAGGCTTTTTAGCGAAAAAACATAGAAAAATCATATGATCCAGCCACAGTGTACAGCTGCATGATGCATTATAATGATATACACTGTATAAAACAGCTTTTTCAGTGTAAGAATGAAGTGCGTGGATTTACTAGAGTTAAGTCAAATCTATCCACGGTACATCAGTCTTACAGAAACTAGAAGGGAGCCTTCATGGGAATGGAAACATTCTTCAGCGTTGGTTATTTTTTAAGGTGGAGGGAATCTACCTTCTCCATCCCGCCATCCATGTACATTAATGTCATAGGGTACAAATAGGAACACAAAAGTCTTCATGTGTTTGAGAAGGTCCAATGTCCACACAATGTTCCAGGGATTAGAGATCAACCTCCCTCCCAGAAACACATACACAACTTTTGGGAGACTACTGCTTTCCCCCACCAAAATGGTCCCATCAGGACCATGGGAATATTGTTGCACCCGCTTGGAAGGGAGATTGGGGGTTGATGATGTGTCATTTTTGCCTAAAACAAAAGAACAGGGGACAAAGGTGTAGTTTGAAGTAGTATAAGGGAGTGGTAAGATGGCCACTTCAGAGCACAGCACCTCCTGCTCCTAAGCAGAGTCCATTGCCTCTATGGGGGTGTTTGGTTGTGGGTTGGTCCATTGTCTCGATGGGGGTGTTTTGTTGTGAATTGACATTTAAGGGAAAAAGATAACAGAAGATATATTTACAGCCAATTACATATTTACCACGGAATGTTGAATACACAAAGTGATACATAAAGAAAAATTTTAAAAATGAGGGGATGCTCACAATATTATCAGTGGAACACAATCAGTCAGGGTTCAATAATGGAACTTAAAATGTTTAATGTTGTTGCTTAATTGCTTTTGGAGGTGTGGAAGACATTTCAAGAACTTATTTTTCTTTGGGCATTTTATCTGTGATTACAAAGTAAATTAGGGATCATCTACAGCAGTAGAAGTTCATACAACTTTCCTTGTTCCATGCTTTTAAATGTGTTTTGGATAGTTAACGACAGTCAAAACTTGCTTGTGGCCTTATTTGTTGTCACATAAACATATTCACAACGATTGAACAGTCAAGATCCATTAATTCATCTATATAGCCCAACAACTCACATAACCCAATGCCTCGTACACCACAATACACTGACAACCCCACCGCAAAGCCATGCAATCTCCTGGGAGAGTTTGAAAAAAAAACAGATGAAACTCAGCTGAATTAGGGAAAGCAACCTGCAAAAATTCCTTTCTGACTGTGATCAAAGCTAGTCCGGGACACCAGTCTGGCTGTGATTAATATTATATGACACCTACCTTTTATAAGAAGTGACATTTGCCACAGCCAGAAAAAAGTCCAACTCTCGTTTGCAGGAGTTCAGTGAATCAGCGTTCACTGCACAAGCCAGCAATGTGATCCTTTTATTGTTACAAATAAGTAGTTTATAAGATTATGAAGTTTTGGGGCTGTCTCTTTAGTTTAAGGAAAAATGAAGGAATGAAGGGGGTCATGTGACTCACTCTGAATTCTGCCCAACAACATCCTGGGTGGCTTGGTTGTTAAAGGTGAAAAGGGAAGAAAGAGCAATATATTCACAACTGTAGACAATAGCAAGAGCAGTTGTGTTGACTGTCAGTAAACTGTTAGGCCTGGATTTTCGCAATGATGGAGAGTCTCTACGTCATTGCGTAAATGATGGAAAGGGCCTGAATCTGGAAATCCTCCCCCGAACATGGCACCTACCATTTTCACGGGTGCGGGAATGGGCCTGGGTTGGGATTCACACTTGCACATTTCACAGAAACAGCTGCCCATAGAAATCAGCAACTGCCTCCACTCATGTGTGATTTTGGTGTGAGTGTTGCCTGAAACCCTATGTGCGTAAAAAATGTATCGACTCATTGGAACTGTGAAGCTCACTGGAACTGTCAAAAACTAGTGTCAAAATTGTCAAGATAAGCTGTCAAAGGGAGCTGTCAAGCTATCAAAGTATTTAAAATTCCTGCGCTTTAACTCTTTGAAAAAAAAATGTCTGAAGTGTTAAAAAAAAATGATTCCTTGCTATTTCACTCTGTCTATTGACATGAGCCTTAGGGTTACAATTACTGGATTAGTGCTGCCTGACTGACTTCACAACTGTCCATTGTCACAGTAGAGTGCCTGCCATCTGACAATTTAATTGACAACTCCAACTGGTTATGCACAGATTAAACATGATAGGATCAGATCTGAACTTTGTGGATTCATTTGTATAGCCTGGGTGACTTTTGGGAGAGGTAGGGTAGCCCTTTGGATGTGGCCCTGGAACACCTTTGGGAGAGGTCAGGTGCCCTTTGGGGAGGTCAGGTGCCCTTTGGGATTAGTAAGAGTAGATGTGAATGTGCTGTTTGAACAGCATGTGCCCACAGACTATATGAACATCATGTGAAGAAATCCTTATATAAACAAAATGCGGGTTAAGAAATGCAAGTTGAGAGTGAGATGTTATTAGAAGTAAATTTGCTTTAAAATTTTAACACAGAATATTTTACTTCATAATTCGCACAATTTTATCCAGCCTATAGGCAGACAGGAACAAAATTTTCAGAAATGTATAGTTTGTGCCCTCATATTTCGGATCTCTGTTTTTCCTGCCAGTCACAGTCAGGAGAGAGAGATCAATTATGCACGAGTATGCTGTGATAATAAAATTGGAAGCACTGTTTAAAATTCAGTAAATGACCACTTTGTGCCACTGGTAGGGATGATGACAGGTGGCATATCTATATGATAGGACAATTATCCTGTGCTTTAGAACAGTGGGATATAGATTTGCATCCATCATCTGCCACTCCGAGGAGTTTATGATCCTGGCTACATCCCTGTTCTGCTTTTAAGCAGCTCCAAAACGGCAACTCAGAATAGTGTTGACTTAGGTACTTTCTAGCTATTTCAACCCCAGGAAATATCATGCATGAGAAATGAGAGACCAGAAAAGAGCAGGAAAATAACTAAAAACGAGAGAGCATCTTGATTATACCCTGTAAAAATAAAGGAAAGCAATAATCTATTTTGAGTCAGCACAGTTATTCTATCGTGAAAGGTGTGCTCTTGTGATTGCTCCATGTCAAAAACATAGTACAACACTTCAAACACATTTGAAAAATGACGCTGAGTGGAAGTAAGAAGCAACGGAACATAGAAACGTAGGCCCTTCATCTCCATGACCCTGTTCTGCCATGCAATTCAAATATGGTTGATTTGTATCTAAACTCCATCTACTGCCTTGGTTTTGTAACTCTTACAAAAATTGCACAAATTGTACAAAAATTGCCTAACAAAGACCCATCAATTTCAGTTTTGAAATTTTCAGTAGACTTAACCCTCAACAGCATTTTGGGGGACGAGATTACCAGATTTATACTACCCTTTCGCTAATGCCAAGCTGGGATTTTAGAAGCCTACATACCTTTGGGAGAAAGAAAGGCTGAGGGGGGTCAGGAGTTCTACAGGTTGGGGGTCAGGAAATAACTTGGAATAGGAGCCTGAGCACCAAGTCTTATTTTTAACACAGCAATGATGCAGCGAGAAGGGGGTTAAACTCACAGGGAGATGTGTCTGTGGTTTTGGAGGGAAGAAAGAACAGAATATTCTAAGGAACAGTAATTACCGTCAGTGCCATTCTGCTTCTACTTTTCCATGCCTTGCTGGAGCTTCGCACTTTTGGCCGGGGCTTCCAATCCCGGTTTCTTCAGAAATACGGAAGGTACCTGAAATCCAGCTGCTTCCTCCTAGCACTGGATCATCGGGGGAGACAAGCCACACCACCTTTTTACAGCACTAGCTGCCATATTCTGGTAAGTGTTCACTAACACACTGAAAAGTGGAGCCATTTAAACAGCCTTTTAGTGTGTTAGTGTATGAGTGAATGGGTGAGTGATTGAGTGAATATGCAGGTGGGTAATGGGATAGGGTGGGTGAGGTAAGTGGGTAAGGGGTAGGGTGGCAGATGCATGAGGTGGTACCTGGGTAAAGTGGAGGTGGGTGGGGTGGGAGGCAGGTAAGATGGCAGAGTGGCAGGTGGATAGGGTGAAGGTAAGTAGGGGGTAGTTGGGGGGGTCAAGCGGGAGTCGGCAGGTTGGGAGGAGTCGGGTGGTGAGCTCAGAGCAGGACGTGTTCTTGGGGTGTCAGGTCATCAGTGGGAGGGAATTGAGTGGCAAGGTTGGGTCAGAGGAGTGAGGCATTGGGTCAGAAGGGGAGAGGGCAGGTTGGAGGGGAAATCGGGTGGTGAGGTGGGATCAAGTCAGACCAAGAATAATCAGGGGGTCAGGTGGGGGTCGGGCGGTGAGATAGGGCTAGGTCAGGTGTTGGAGGGTGGGGTTAGTCAGCTGGGGTCAGGCAACATCAGTGTGTGTGATTGGGGGAGTCAATTATTTAGTTACCCTGGAGTTAAACTGGGATTTTTCTGCCTAACATTTCCTGGGTAACTATCCAAGTGTCCCAGGACCAACTATCTTCAGCTGCTTCATCAATGACCTTCCTTCCATCATAAGGGCAGAAGTGGGGATGTTTGCAGCTGATTGCATAATGTTCAGCACCATTCGTGACTCCTCACATACTGAAGCAATCCATGCAGTCAGAATGCAGGAAGATCTGGACAATATCCAAGCTTGTGCTGACAAGCGGCAAGTAACATTCACACCACACAAGTGCTATCTCCAATGAGAGAGAATCTAACCATTGCCCCATTCAATGGTATTACCATCACTGAATCCCTGACTTTCAACATTCTGGGAGTTACCATTGACCTGAAACGGAACTGGACTTGCCATATAAATACTGTGGCTACAAGTGCAGGTTAGAGGTTAGAAACCCTCTGGCAAGTAACTCACCTCTTGACTCCTCAAAGTCCGTCCACCATCTACAAGGCAGAAATGAAGGAATACTCTCCACTTGCCTGGTGAGTGCAGTTGCAACAGCACTCAAGAAGTTTGACACCATCTAGGATAAAGCAACCTGCTTGATTGGCACCCCATTTGGAAACAGTCACTCCCTCCACCACCGACACACAGTGGCAGCAGTGTGTACCATCTACAAGAGGCACTGCAAAAACTCACTAAGCCTCCTTAGACAGCATCTTCCAGACCCACGACCACTACCATCTAAAAGGACAAGGGCAGCAAATAGATAGGATCACCACCACTTGGAAGTTCCCCTCCAAGCCACTCACCATCCTGATTTGGAAATATATCACCGAATGGGCAATAAATGCTGGCCTAACCGGCGATGCCCACATCCTGTGAATGAATAAGAAAAACTAAATCGGAACTGTCCTAAGATTATGGCTAACTCAGAGTAGGAGATCTTATTGGAAGGTTCTGGGAGGCAGTGGAATTACCCATCATAGTCTGTGTATTGGGACTTCCCCAGTCTCTGACGATCTGGGCCCATACATCCCCATTAACATTTACAACTGTGGTTAGTCCAATTCAGGGTCTCCAGGATAAACATTGTGAGACTCCATACTGGTCCCAGCACAGGGCCTCACAGACAGCTAATGGACTTTGGAAAATCTTTCTGATATACAATAGGGGCTGAATTATATGTTGATTAGGCGGGCATGCGTCTGACCCGATCAGGCGTAAAATCATTCTAGATGACGTCGGGCGAGCGTCCCGTCGTCATCCTGCACTCGCGTGATATTTCACTCAGTGGACGTATGCAAACGTTGGAAGTGTGCCCGCCGACAATTAGGAGGGAAATTAAGCCCATTAACGGCGCAATTATCTGTTATTTCTCAGAGCCCGTCCAAACTTATGGTTGGCGGACGGGTGAATCGACTAGGCGGCCTTTACGTTTTTCATCAAACGTCATCCAAGGGCAGGATGAGGTTTTCGTTATAAAATAAAATAAAAATAAAAATCTGTGGGCAGCATTTTTATCAGCCATGTGTTCAGGTGTCTGATTGTGATGCTTGGACATTTTTTTTTCTGATTTTCAAAACTTTATTTCATGGTTTTCGGGTCTGCAGTTCCATGAGGCAGCTGTCTGCCATCAGGGAGCTTTCTTTCAGCGCTCGTCCGCCCTCTTCCCGCCCCCACCCTGGCAGCGCTGAGCTCTTCAGCGTGTGAAATCGCGGTCGGGGGGTGGGGGGTGAATCGCGGTCGGGGGGTGGGGGGTGAATCGCGGTCGGCGATCCGTTTCCTGGCCAATCCCCGGCTGGCTGATCATGCCTGCCTGCTGAGTTGAAATTTCAGGTCAAGGTGGGTGAAAACCCACTGATAAGATGGGATCTTGCAAAATTTACCACTTTGCCTCTCCAGCAATCTATAAGTGTTGCCAGATATCAGTAATAGAATAACATACGTCAGCAACTTTATTTTGGTTAGGCTTGTGTTCTTTGCTTCTGTAACTTTGTCCTTCACTCATTGTGGCATCAATAAATATTTGATCATTTGCTTGATAGCCATTTTTTTGTTGGGGTGGTCGCTGCTGTCACAGTTATGAAATTACAGTTGTTCAGCGTGACTTTCCCACTCATTGGAATGTGACTGCATTATGGAAAGGCAGTATTTGCAATGTTATGAATGATCACACAGTCGTTTTATGCATAGTGAGTGCATGACAAGGAGCAGCAGTCTGTGGGTATGTGCAATATCAGACCTATAAAAAATTACGTCATAGGTGCCAAAGGCCAGTTCATTGTCTTTTTATTACTTCCTCTAAGTCTCCAGAGCTCAATAGACATATAATTGAAGCCAAATCAAATATCAGAATCATAATCAGTTTGCATATTAATTAACTTTATAACAGGAATAAGTCAATGGCTATAGTTTATCTTTTTAGGTAATGCACTCTCTGAAGTTTCACAGGCTTATATATGTCTTCCTGCAGCATTGTTACAGATTTAAACAATTTCACTGCTTCTGTGGTAATAAACTTAATTCATCACAAACCCTATGAATCAACAAGATAGCCATGACATTTTGGTTCAATTATCTAAAAATATACACATTACCAAAGTGACACAGTGATATAGCTCAATAAATGGCTGTAGTTGTTTTTGGATCATATTGGAATAACTTCAAGTACTTAAAATTCTAATTTACATTTTTTAAAGAATAAAAGTTCACGCCAGTATTCCTATGATATTCAGTTAATGTTTTATTGTGCACACAGGGCTAAATGTCTCCTTGTCCAATATTTTGACCAGGCATAGGGATAGAAACTGGTACTAATTGCGCATATTTTTCATTTGTAAAATGGTGTGCAAAGCATAGCATTTTAGCAGTGTAACATGCCCTGTACCAATCAACACAGGCATTGGTTTCACTAATAAATTTGTGAGGCCCTTTTTGTAGACATTCAAGTGGATACCTAAAACAGCTGTTAGGTCCCTTAAACCTGTAAATAGAACCCATTTTAAAATGAGTTGACAACTGTCCTGCTCAAGAGTATTTTTTAAATGAAAATATCCTTTGGGGCCAAGAGGAGCAGGAATGCTTCCTTGACTACACAGGGGTGGTCATTGCACTCTTTGTTCTGCTCCTCCCCGCCCTCCTCCAACCACCAACTCTACTGCCTGCTTAAATTGTCCACTCAACACTTAGCTAGCACTACCTGCTAAGTATTCTAAATAGGCAATGGGCTCCATCGTTCCTCGCGCACAGGCTGGTCATGCAGTCCAATGGGTCCAGATCAAAATCTAACTTGTTATAAATCATATGTGAATTACTTTTCAAGTGCAGACAGAATTATGATGGTAATGGTTATTAGAGAGAAATCTGTAATGCCATCCCAATTGGCTGAATATGAGTTTGATAGTGGGCGCAGGGGCTAAAACCAACAACACTGACAGTTTCAAAACAAAAACAGAATTACCTGGAAAAACTCAGCAAGTCTGGCAGCATCGGCGGAGAAGAAATCAGTCAACGTTTCGAGCCTCCGTGGCCCCAAAGGGCCATGGAGGCTCGAAACGTTGACTGATTTCTTCTCCGCCGATGCTGCCAGACTTGCTGAGTTTTTCCAGGTAATTCTGTTTTTGTTTTGTTTTGGATTTCCAGCATCCGCAGTAGCTTTTAGCTTTTTGTTTTTAACACTGACAGTTTGTTGGGAAGCCAGCTCTAACCTGCTAATTTCTGCATTTCATTCAAACACAAGAAGCATACAACCTCCTCAGAAGAGGTGGGCTGTCAAATGTCCTATGTTAATTTATAGACCCATAGAAGCTTACAAATGATGGAGATCATTTGGCATGTTGTGTCTATGTCTTATCTTTGAAAGAGCAGTTATACTTTGTTTGCAATTTTGCTTTTTCTCTGTAACCCTGTAGGTTCCTCATCCTCAAGTACCTGCCCAATGCGCTTTTGAAATTATTCATTGGAATCAGCTTCCATCACCTTTTCAGGTAGAACATTCTATATCTTGCCAAGTGCTAAAGATACTCCCTGTTTCCCCTCTGGATATTTTTCCAATGATTTTGAATCCATGACCTCTTATTATTGACCTACTTGCCAGAGGGATTTCTTTTTTACCTATTTAGTCTATCAAAGCCTCTCATCATGTTGACAACCTCTGTTAGGTCACCGCTTAACCTGCTCTGTTTCCAGGAGGATAGTCCTAATCTTCTCCTAATATATTTACTCTGAACTGTGGGTGTCCAAAATTGTCTGCAATGCTCCAGCTGAGGACTAATCAGCTACTTACAGGATTCTAGTATGATCTATTTGCTATTGTACTCTACTCCTCTATTTATAAATCCACGTAACCCAGATACTTTTATAACCATCTTATTAACATGCTCTGCCACCTTTAAGGATTTGTGTATATGGACACTAAGGTGTTTCTACTCAAAATCGCACCATTTATAATATATTGTCTTTCCATATTAGTTCTCTCAAAGTGCATTACTTCACACTTGTTTGCGTTGAACTCCATCTGCTATACATTTTCCTATCTCACCATCCTGCCCAAGTTATCCTGGAGCCTGCTTAACATGCTCTACTACTTTGACAAATTTTGTATTACCTGCAAATTTTATAATGTTGCTTCCTACACCCAAGTCTAGGTTGCTTATAAAAATTGAAAAGAGTAATGGATCTGAAACTGACCCTTGGGGGACACCACTGCAAACCACCTTGCCACCTGAAAAACATCCATCCACCAACAGTCTCTGTTTCTCTTGCTGAACCATTTTTTCTCCATCCTGCCACTTTCCCCTGAATACCATGGACTTCCATCTTCTTAATAAGCCTCCTGTGTCAAATGCCTTCGGAAAATCCATATATACCACTTAATTTTTCAGAACCAGATCTAACACTGCCCCCTTCCTTGCTGGACTGGAGACATATTAATCAAAATAGTTCTCATGTGTATATATCAGAAATTCTACTTCCCTACCCTTAGAATCATGGCCTGAATTTTACGCTCGTCATTTGCGCACAAGAAGCAAGCCTGGAAGCAGATGCAATGTGAGCTTCTGGCCACGATCACAACTGACATGTGATTTCACGCTGGCCAATTAACTGGCATCTAGTGTGAAATGCATGCTGAGAGAGGCTCAGTGCTAGCAGGGTGGGGGCTGGTGCAGGTAGAGGGCAGGCGCTGAGATTAGTGAGCATGAGGGCCAGGATAGGCGGTTTACAACTACCTCCCTAAAGGCTGACAACTGCTGTGGAGCTGTCTCAGGTAGCTGCAGCATTGCCCAAAGGATATTTGCTCACAAAAAAATGCCACAAACTATCCCTAATGCAACTACAAACAACTGACAGCAATACATGTAACTCTTCGACCTTCAAACATCTGGGCATTTTATTCTGCCTTGAATCGAGAATGATGCAAAAATGTGAAGGCTGTCTGGCCGATTGGCCCGTGTGTCAAGTGTATAGGCCACTAAAAATCCCGGTCCATTGGGGCTTTAATTGGAACTTTCATTGTCGGCAGTTCATGGGACGTAGGTGTTGCTGGCAAGGCCAGCATTAGTTTCCCATTCCTAATTGTCCTTAAACTGAGTGACTGGCTTGGCCATTTCAGGGGGCAGATAAGAGTCAACCACATTGCTGTGGATTTGAAGTCACATGTAGGCCAGACCCAGTAAGGATGGCAGATTGCCCTTCTGAAAGGTTTTTCGCGAATCTGCTGGATTTTTACAACAATTGATGATAGTTGCAACTCCAAACTTTATTAACGGAATTTAAAGTTTCACCAGCTACCACAGTGGTATTTGAACGCACACCCCCAGATGATTAAGCTGAGTCTGAAATGTTAGTCCAGTGATATTACCACTATGCCACTGTCTGCCTCATTTCTTTGAGTTCTATAAAAATAATTTTATAATAATATACCAAGTCCCTCTCTGTTTCTCAACTGAAGTTTTGACTTGGGGTGATATGCTACTGGGGATAGGTGGGATGCAGATTTCAGGTTACCATCAGATCAGCCATGATCTTATTAAATGGCGGAGCAAGCTCGAGGGGCTGAGCGTCCTACTCCTGATCCTTGTTCGTATGCAAGCCAAATAGGCCAGTTCTAGAACTTGCTCGTAAATCTTTCTATTTAGAACTGCAACATCATCCTTAATACTGCTATGCTCCTTCTTCTTTTTTCTTCTCTATCATCCTGAATACTTGGTAACTAGGAATATTAAGAATTCATTCCTGGCCTTTATGAGCCATATCTCTGTTAATGCAACAACATCATATCCCCATGAATAATCTATATGTGCAGCTCATCAACCTTATTAGTTACATCATGGACAATGAAATACATACAAACATACGAAATAGGAGCAGAAATGGGCCATTCGGCCCCTTGAGCCTGCTCCACCATTCAATAAGTTCATGGCCGATCTGTTTGTGTTTTGAATTCCACATTCCCATCTACCTCCGATAACACTTGATTCCCTTGCCTAACAAGAATCTATCGATCTATCTACCCATCTGCCTGCCTCTGGGAGGCAGTAGTATAGTGCTATTGCCACTGGCTTAGTATTCCAGAGACTCAGGATAAGGCCCTGGAGATCTGGGTTCAAATCCCACCATGAATTCAGTAAAAAAAATATTTGAAATTGAAGGTTTGATTGTTGTAAAAAGCCATCTGGTTCACTTGGGAAGTGTGTAACTCCAGAAACACAGCAATGTAGTTGACTCTTAGAAATGCCCTCTGAATAAGGGCAATTAGGGATGGGGGAAAAATGTTGACTTCATCAGTGACACATATGAACCAACAAACAAAAATTCAATGACCCTGCCTTTGGAACAGAGAGTTCCAAAGTCACACAACCCCCTGAGAGCAAGAAATTTCTCCTTAGTGCTGCCCTAAAAGGGTAACCCCTAATTTTAAAACAGTGCCCCCTAGTTCTGGATTCACCCACCAGCAGAAACATCCTTTCCCTGTCCACCTTGTCAACACTGTTCAGGATCTTATATACTTCAATCAAGTCACTCCTCTCTCTCCTAAACTCCAGTGGAAACAAGCTCAGTGTGTCTAACCTTTCCTCATAAGACACCCCTATTCATTCCACGTATCCATCTTGTAAACCACCTCCAACACATTTATATCCTGCCTTAAAGAAGGAGACCAAAACTGCACACAATATTCAAGATGTGTTTTATTTTATTTATTCAAGGGATGTGGGTTGGCTATGCCAACATTTATTGCATATCCCTAATTGTCCTTGAGAAGGTGGTGGTGAGCTGTCTTCTTGAACTGATGCAGTCCATGTGGTGTAGGTACACCCACAGTGCTGTTAGGGAGGGAGTTCCAAGGGGAGAATTTTCTCCCCGCCGGGTGGGCCAGTCGGGAGCGGGCCTGGGCGGGCACAGAGCCGATCATCACCCGCGATCGGCTCCGCATCGCCATTTTATGTGAGCAGGCTAATTAAAACCCAGCCAGCATGAAACGCGGCTCCCGAGGACAGCGGGAGTGGCTGGGCGGGGTGGGACTGCAATGACTGCCAGGTCCAATGGCGACCTGGCGGCCTGTTTAAAGAATTCTCCTGCAGCCTTGCAAAGACTGTGAACCCTGGCCAGCAGAAGGGCTCCCCAGAGCTCTGCTGGTGAGCAGGCCAGGCAGGAGGGCAGGTCAGCGGGGCACTGTGCCCCACACTTTTTAGACGAGTGCCTTGCTGCCCTCCTCGAGGAGGTGGCAGCACGGCATGAGATCCTTGTTCCCAGGGAAGGGAGGAGGAGGCCCCCCCACATGACCAAACATGTCTGGGAGGGGGTGGCAGAGACTGTGAGTTCACATGACGTGGTGCGACGCACCTGGGTTCAGTGCCGCAAGTGTTTCAATGACCTCTTGTGTTCAGGAAGGGTGACTAACATGTTGGCATGGGTCACTTAACTCAGCAGGTAAGCTTTCCACCCGGAACCCCCACCCCCCCTCCCCCCGCTCCCAACTCTGATTGTAGTTACATTCATGGCATGAGTCCTTCACTGGGTGGGCCCGCGTATATTGCCCATGCCTAGTTCACCCTCAGAGGGTTGTGCTGAGCTGGGTTCTGCACCCGCTGCATGTGGTAGTCTAACACCCAGAGTACTGTTTTGGGGGCAAGCTCAAGGACCTGCACCTAGGCACAGTGCTGGAACTGCGAAATATGTCAAAGTCAGGATGCTGACTGACTGGGAGGGGAACTTCCAGGTGGTGGGGCATTCATCCATCTGCCTCCCTTGGCATTCCACATACTTGTGTGCCCTTGCTTTGCAAGGTGAAACCGTGTGGGTGGGAAATGTGATGGATGCAGCATGTGGGCAAGAGGGGTCAGCCCCTGGCTGCTTGGTGTGAGTGTGCGGCAGCTGCAGGGTCACAATTCACATGAGCCCTGCAATGTTTGACTCAGGTGGGGGTGGCAATCCAAGTTTTCATTTTCAGGAGAAGACCGCACGTAATAATGCAGAGTGGATGCAGACTGGCACAGGCCAGGCCCAGTTTGGCCATTATAACCAGGTGCGAGCAGGGGGCAATGGAGCTGGAGAGGCATCATGTGCCCAAGTCCACCTGTGGCAGTGAGGCAGGGGTGCCGGGGGAAGTAAGAGTGCCGAGCACTGAGGTCACCGTGTGTGTCTTTGCAACCATTCCACTGTTGAATCTTTAGTGATTTAAGCTTCCAACATGGGTTTCCCATTGATTATGGAAGGAGGAGCGCATACTGACCCAGGGGCCAGGCATGCACAGTGACATTGTCTCAACTTGAGGTAATCAAATGTCCTTGTTCTTCCTTTCAGCCCCACCGGAGCAGGACCGGGAGGAGGAGGCTGAGGGGCTGCCAATAACACCTGAGGGCCTGGACGAATTACAAGCACCAGCATCACACCATCTCTGCCAGGCAGGCACCAGCGCAGATACTAGCACCTCGGTGGGGATTAGATCGTCGGCTAGTGTCCCGGGGCACCGCGGCGAAGGCACTTCACACTCGCTCGAGGTGCAGGTGGAGACAGAGAGTGCCCATGGCACCAGTAGTCGGAGGATTGCAGGGGTCCAGGAACATGCTCAGTTGGTGGCTGTTGATGTGCCTCAGGAGTTGTCCATGAGGCAGCAGACGCTGGAGGTCCAGCAAAGTCTGCGGGAGGATCTGACGGAGATACATGAGGGAATGCGTGGCATGATGCCCGTGCTGGAGGAGTCCATGTGGAGCATCACCGTTGCATTGACCCTCATGGCCGAGCACCATGCTTCCTCCATGGAGAGAGTGGCGACTCTCATGGAGAGGCTCCTCTAGGAGAACAATCAGGGCCTGCTAGGGTTGCACTCAGACCTGCAGCGTTGACCTCAGCTGGTCAGTGCCAGTGTGGGAGATGGATTGGGCACCAAGTACCCCAGCTAGGTGCCCATTCATCAATGGTGAGCAGGGAGATCTGAAGCAACTTTGCGTCGGCGCATGAGCTGCCTGTCGTCTCTGCAGGCTCCTCTCAGGGCACTCCGGATGAGGGTAGCAGCTCCTCCACCCCTCTGCTAGTGACCATGGGATCTGATGAAGTTGCGGTGGCTGGGGACATGCCAGCTGTGGAACTGGCTGCTCCCTCCCAGGTGGGGCCAGCACAGGCTCCACGGGCCAGAGGACGCCAGCCAAGGTCATCAAGACCAACAGGACAGCAGAGTCAGCAGGCTGTCTCAAATGCCAGTGCCAGCGAGGGGGGAGCACCTGAAAACGTAAACTTAAGGCACCTTAGGCACACTGGTGGATTTATGTTGCCCTGCTATTAGTTGATTATAACTTGGTGTGATGCTGAACACCTTTGAATTATTTTTTTTTTGTGTTTTATTTTGTGAATTCATTAAATGCTTCATGTCTGAGCATGGCTCAGAGTGATTCCTTACTTCTGCAGGTGTACAGGAACCCATGATGTTATGAGTGACTTGTTTGTCATTGAGCTATATTGACAAGGCACATAGTTAATGTTCCTAACCAGACAGATGTTGCTCTCAGGTATTGAGTATGGAGCCTGCAGCCTTGGTGTGTGTCGGAGGTCCATCTGTGGTGCACTAGCTGAAGGTTCTTTGGATTAAAACCTCCCAGGTATCTCTGCCTCCCTGGAGGATGCCCAGGTCAGCGTCTACCCTGTCAGCATTCTCCTGTGCGTGCTCATCCTTGGGCTCACTGCTGGACTCACCGTGTGCAGTCTGATCACCAGCGTCTACATCTTTTTCCTCCACTGCATCCTCCCTTTCCAGCGCCAGACTGTGGAGAGTGCAGCATGCAACCACTATCAGTGACATGCGATCTGGGGGGTACTGGAGTGCGACCCCTGAACGGTCCAGTCCTTGTGGAGGCGTGGCTCCTATTGTACCGCTGTTCAATCTCTGTTCTTGGATGGTGGTCATGAGCCACCTTTTGAGGGGATAGCCCTTGTCACCCAGCAGCCACCCATCCAGCCGGGCTGCAGCATTGAAGAGCCCCGGCACTTGGGAGCATCTCAGGATGTAAGCGTCATGGGAGCTGCCTGGGTAACTTGCACAAACTTGCAGAATCAGCATCCTGTGATCACACACTATCTGTACTTTCAAGGAGCAGAAGACCTTCCTGTTGACGAAGGCACCAGGCTCACCCGCTGGCGCCTTGATGGCCACATGTGCCCAGTCGATTGGACGTAGGGGAACCCAGCAATCGCTGCAAATCCTCTGGATCGCTCGGTCTGGCTGGCCTCGTCCCAGCGGTAGTGGATGAAAGTCAATGCACGCCTGAACAGAGCTCCTGTCACCTGCTTGACACAAGTGTGGACAACTGACTGGGAGACTCAGCAAACTTCACCCGCCGACCCTAGAAAGATCCAGAGGCATAGAAGTTGAGGGCAGCCGTGACCTTCAACGCCACTGGCATGGGGTGCACACCCACACAGCTGGCGCAGGTCTCAGGGCCTAACACCTGACAGATGGAGGTCACTATCTCCCTTGAGAGACGGAGTCTCCTTCGGCACTGCACCTCAGACATATTGAGGTAGCTGCTTCGCCGCCTGTATACCCTGGCAGCAAGATAGTGGCATCTTCTGCGGCCCCTTCTGCCTTGGACTACCTCTTGGTCCTGTGCCCCTAGTGCCTGCGGCTGTCCTCCCAAAGGTATCTCCCCTGGAGGCTGAATGTGGACTCCTGGCCTCCTCCCCCTTCTGGCCCTCCCTTCCTCCTCAGAGGAGGTGCCCCCAGTGGAGAGCACAATTCCCATTCCCAGGCTAAGGGAAGGCTGCCTGAAACCAGCAAGGCCCCAAGAATGATGTTTACTCCAGAGTCTTGACCTGAAGCCTGTCCAAGCAGCTGTGAAGAGATTTGAAGGTTCCTGCTCACACAGGTAAGTAGCAGCAGGTTTAAACATTAAATGTCTACCAAAGACCACTTGCAACTCCACTCACCCCTCTTATCCCGCCTATGGATGAGGTTTATAAAAATGTGGCCTATCCACCTGCCCACTGCGCCCATGCAACAATCTAAAGGTTGCACAGGCCCAGAAAAATCGCCGTCAATTAGTGGCGCAAGGGCCTTAACTGACCCATTAATTAATGCAGCGCGCATCAGAGATCATCGCGTGCCCGCCCATCGAAATATCACAAAGGTGCGCGGTGACATCGGGACGCATGCCCGACGTCACCACGCACTATTTTATGTGTCGGCATGCGGGGCCTGCCCCCACACACCGACGAGAAAATTCTGCCCCAGGATTTTGACCCAATGACCGTGAAGGAACGGCAATATATTTCCAAGTCAGGATAATGTGTAGCTTGGAGGGTAACGTCCAGGTGGTGGTGTTCCCATGTGTCTGCTGGCCTTGTCCTTCTAGGTGGTAGCAGTCGTGGGTTTGGAAGGTGCTGTCTAAGGAGCCTTGGTGAGTTTCACTTCACAACATACTTTCCTACCTATGTTTATGTCATCTGCCATTCCTTCAATTCCCTCATCTTAGTCACTGATATAAATTGTAAAAAGTGGAGGTCCCAGCACAGACTCCTGCAGGAGCCCTCTTGTCACATCCTGCCAATCAGAAAAAAAAAGACCCAATATGTAATACCTCCTTTGTCACTTTTACTAACTTTATCAACCTGGTCCCTGCAATTTTTGGGGATATTTCTAAATTTACTGTCGTTTATATTGCTCTGTCTTCTGACCTCATTTATACTTCCCCTCCTCTAGTTAATCTCTCTGCTTTGTCCAGAAGCAACATGTCCAACTCTCACAAGTGCCCCTTCCCGCAGAACACTTCCCAATACCCCAAGAATGTGAAGCACTCCCTCCTTTCAACAGCTTGCATTCCCCACAATATTTTACTTTTATACTCACTAGCATGTGGCCCTGCGAGTATATGAGATTACTACCTTTGAGGTCCTGCTTTTATTTTTTCCCTATCTCCTGAAGCTCTGCCTGAATGACCGCCACATTTTTTCTACCCATGTCATTGGTTCCAATATGGACTGCAACATCTGGCTGTCCCCTTCACCTCACAGAATATCCTGCACACTTCCAGTTATATCCTTTACCTTTGCACTAGGGAGGCAACATACCATTTGGCTGTCGTGGGGGGAGTTCAATGCCCTTTCTCATGGCGTGTTTGGAGGCAGGGAGGGTTTTTAATCAAGCAGGGAAGATGGTGTGCAAGCATCCCGCTGCCTTCCTGCCTCCGCTGTAAGGCCTGTGGTCAGACTTCCCTCCCCACCACCGATTGAGGCCCTTAAGTGGACCATTAATGACCACTTAATTAATGAGGCATCATTTTTCATGCCCGCTACCACATTTAGTGCAAATCTGGGACCATTCCGCCCACTGACTCTCTGCTCTCACTGACTCTCTTCACACTTACTGACTGACTCTCCTCACTGTCACTGACTCTCTGCTGCCAGTCCTCTCACTTTTACCTGCTGTCCTCTCACACTGCTTCTCCTCATGCTCCCTCTCTCCCCTCTCACTAAGACCAGAATATTTCAGTTGGCGGGCGGGCTCAGCCACCAATTAAGGGCCGCCCAGCGTAAGACGCGAGCCGTGGCACTCAGCGCTACCTGTGCAGGTGGGGGCAGGAGAGAGAGTCAGGGCCAGCGCTCTTTCACGCACTTCAATCTCCCTGAGGCACAGAGCTGCCTCAGGGAGATTGAAGGGCTTCTGAAACTATTAAATAGATGGAGTAAAAATTTAATTAAACCTGTCCCCTCATGTCACTGTGTCACATGAGATGGGACACGTTTTTAAATTTCGGAAAAAATATTTATTTAATTAAATTAATGAAAGCTTCAGGAAACCTCGTCAGGGTCGTGGATGAGGTTTCCTAAAAAACGTGAAGGCCGCTCGGCCTTTTCACCTGCCCACCAACCTTAATATTAATCAATTCCTAATGGCCTTAATAGGCCACTAACATATCGGCGGGTGCGCAGCCGACTCTGACACACGCTCGCCAAACGAAACGTCGCAACACTGCGCAATGATGTCGGGAGCACGCCCGATGTCATCACGCATCATTTTATGCATCGCCACGTCGGGCCTGCTCCACATGCTGACTGAAAAATCCTGCCCTAAGTAACATTGCCACCCTTTTGTGCATTCTGCAATTCACTATTGGCTCTACACATTTCCCAGGCTTCCTGGAACATGCCAGTGATAGCAAGGTGAGAATACATGCAGAGACAACTAAGGGGATAAAGCCATAATGCAAATACACCAGTAAGAGCTCAGTCCTCACAACTGCTTTCCTACTTATTTGTGAGAAAGTGGTTGTTCATAAAACTTGTGCTACAAGGTTACCTTATGTAATTTACTGGTTTTTGCAACACTTGATGTTTGGAGGTCTGCATTTTGAAGCTGTGATCGACACTTTAGAAATTTGGAAGTCTAATGTGTGTTTTGGAGCACTACCAGAATGGGTGCTGCTTACACTGCCTTTTTTTTCTGATTTTTAAAAATATTTATAGAAGACTTGGATATAATTTAGTGAAAATTATTCATGTAATCCAGGACTCACCAACTTTGGCTCAGTAACAGGTTCTCACTTTGACAGACTATACGTGGGGATCCTTTGTGTCATCCGGTAAATATTCGAGGGTATCATCGAGGCAGTCTTTGCCCAGTCTGGTGTGATTTGCCTTGGTAGCAGAGACCTCCTCATCATCATCAACCTCTGCCCCATGGATTCCATTTGCATCTCCAAAATGATCCATGATGTCCAGGAAACAGAGATTTTCATATTCACTATTGGCATCTGCCACTTGGCACCTCACAGGCTGCTTGCCCACATGATTAATGTTGTTCTCTGTGTTTTCCTTAATTACCAATCAAATCCCAGTAAAACCAAGGGGTGTTGCTTGCTGGAGTGGTTCCTAACAAGGATTTTTAAAGAATTACTCAGCCACAGTGGTTGAGGCTGCTGTTGTCACCTCTCCACAAGCACAACTATTAACCATAACCTTCTTACCACTGCCTTTTACTGGACATCAGGTGGGGACCAAAATAATTAACAACAACAGCAGCAGAAACTACAATAGAATCAACAGTTACAGCAGCAGGAGCAGGAGCAGCAGCAACAGCCACAGCAGCAACAGCCACAGCAGTGGTAACAGTGGCAGCAACAGCAGCAGCAGCAACAACAGGAGCAACAACAATAGCAGCATCAATAGCCACAGCAACAGCAACAGCAGCAGCAACAACAGGAGCAGCAACAACAGCAGCAGCAACTGCCAGAGCAGCAGCAGCAGCAATAGCCAGAACAGCAGGAACAGCAGCAGAAACAGCCACAGCAGCAGCAACAATAGCCGCAACAGCCACAGCAGCAGCAACAATAGCAGCAACAGCCACAGCAGCAGCAACAATAGCAGCAGCAACAGGAGCAACAGCAACATCAACAGCCAGAACAGCAGCAGCAAAAAGCCACAGCAGCAGCAACACAAGCAAGAGCAACAGCAGCATCAACAGCAACAGCAGCAGCCACTGTAGCAACAACAACAGCAGCAACAGCCACAGCAGCAGCAACAACAGCAGCAACAGCCACAGCAACAGCAACAGCCACAGCTACAGCCACAGCTACAGCCACAGCAGCAGCAACAACAGCAGCAGCAACAACAGGAGCAGCAGCAATAGCAGGAGCAGCAGCAGCAACAACAGCAGGGGCAGCAGCAACAGTAGGAGCAACAGTGGCAGCAGTGTGTGCCATCTACAAGGTGCACTGCAGCAACTCACTTAGGCTGCTTCGACAGCACTTTTCAAACCCATGACCTCCACTACCTAGAAGGTCAAGGACATCAGATGCATGGAAACACCACCTGCAAGTTCCCTTCCAAGCCACACACCATCCTGACTTGTGTCATGAAATTATAATATTTTTTATAATATTATTGTGATTTATTGCAAAAGTAGGTTAATATTTGGGCTTGGATTGTTCTTGTGTGTGTGTGTGTGTGGGATTTAATTGAATTGGAGACAGCTGGTCTGGAGGCTTTGATTCATCAAAAGAAACTAGGTTTGAAATGCTACATAGACAAACATGGTTGAAGTCTTAGAATGTAAGGTGAGGAGAATTTGCATTTTCAGATATATCAGGGCAGTTTGAATTTCAAAGAAATGGTAGGATGTTTATACCTAGCAAGAGAAGCTTGGCCAAGCAGTGTGTTTATTTTTCCCAAAGGTTACTGACAATATTCGCAGAAGAGATTTATGGGGAAGGTAAAGTTCCAAAGACATATGGGAATGATTGGGTTTGCATTAAAAGGGAGAAACATGTATAAAGGAGAATGAGGCTATGTGTTAGGGAAGGCATTGTAAGTTCTAACAGAAGTGTGAGAAGCCTCCAGTATTTGTACATTAAGCCTGCTGTCTACAGAAACTGAAGCTGGGAAAAGCCACTTTGAATTCTATTGTCCAGGGTATTGTGTTGACTTGCCTGGATCTGTTTAAAATCTATTTTTACTGTTGCCTTAACAGGGGTGTAACTGGAAGCCAGCTTAATTAGGGGTTTGAGGAGTTATTATAATAGTAATTTGTAGACCTATGTATGTGCTTGAAGTCTTTTCTTTTGTTAATAAATGTATAATTTAGTTTTTAAAAAAATCTCTGAAGTCTTGGTGGACTTATTACTTCTGAATTCAGGGCACGCATCTCAAAATAAATACAAATTGCAAAACCATTGTGATGACGTGATGAAGTTTCCCTCATGGATCTGATCTGCCTGGCACATATCATCTGCCACATCATAACACTTGGAAATATATCCCTGTTCCTTCAGTGTCACTGTGTCAAAATCCTGGAACTCCCTTCCTAACAACACTGTTGGTGTACATACACCACATGAAAACATAAGAACATAAGAAATAGGAACAGGAGTAGACCATTCGGCCCCTCAAGCCTGCTCTACCATTCAATAAGGTCATGGCTGATATTCTTGTGTTTCGATTTCCACATTGCCACATAACCCGTATAGTCTTTGATTCCTTTGCCTAACAAGAAACTATCTAAATCTTCCTTAAAAATATTCAATGACTCCGCCTCCACCACCTTCTGAGGAAGAGTTCCAAAGTCGCACAATCCTCTGAGAGAAAAAAAAGTCTCCTCATCTCTGTCCTAAAAGGGTGACCCCTAATTTTAAAACAGCGCCGCCTAGTTCTAGACACACCCACAAGAGGAAACTTCCTTTTGACATCCACCTGTCAAGGCCATTCAGGATCTTGTATACTTCAATCAAATCACCCCTCACTCTTCTAAACTCCAGTGGAAACAAGTCCAGTCTGTGCAAACTTTCCTCATTAGGCAACTCACTCATTCCAGAATATTGATCTAGTAAACCTCCTTTGAAACGCCTCCAATGTATTTACATCCTTCCTTAAATAAGGAGACCAAAACTGCACACAGTATTTGAGGTCCGGTCTCACCAATGCCCTGTATAACTGAAGCATAACATCCTTACTTTTATGTTCAATCCCTCTAGTAATAAAGGATAGCATTCCATTAGCCTTGGCATCAAGGCAGCATTTGACGGAGTGTGGCATCAAGGAGCCCTAGCAAAACTGGAGTCAATGGGAATCAGGAGGAAACTCTCCGCTGGTTGGAGTCATACCTAGCACAAAGGAAGATGGTTGTGGTATTTGGAGGTCAGTCATCTCAGCTCCAGGACATCACTGCAGGGTAGTGTCCTTGGCCCAACCATCTTCAGCTGCTTCATCAAAGACCTCCTTCCATCATAAGGTCAGAAGTGGGAATGTTCGCTTATGGGCTGCACAATGTTCAGCACCATTCACGACTCCTCAAATACTGAAGCAGTCCATTCCCAAATGCAGCAAGACCTGGACAATATCCAGGCTTGGGCTGAAAAGTGGCAAGTAACATTCACACCACACAAGTGTCAGGAAATGACCAATGAACAAGGGAGAATCCAACCATCGATCCTTGATGTTCAATGGCATTACCATCATGAATCTGCATTATCAACATCCTGGGGTTACCATTGACCAAAAACTGAACTGGACTAGCCATATAAATACTATGGCTACAAGAGCAGGTCAGAGGCTAGGAATCGTGTGACGAGTAACCCACCCCCTGACTCCCCAAAGCCTGTCCACCATCTACTAGGCACACATCAGGAATGTGATGGAATACTCCCCACTTGCCTGGATGAGTGCAACTCCCACAACACTCAAGAAGCTTGACACAATCCAGGACAAAGCAGCCCACTT
Source organism: Cetorhinus maximus (assembly GCF_964194155.1). Taxonomy (NCBI): domain Eukaryota; kingdom Metazoa; phylum Chordata; class Chondrichthyes; order Lamniformes; family Cetorhinidae; genus Cetorhinus; species Cetorhinus maximus. The sequence goes on from NC_135879.1 coordinate 195,652,699, forward strand.
GATTGTCGCCACATCCACAAACATTCACTCCCTCCACCACCGACGCACAATAACAGCAGTGTGTACCACCTACAAGATGCACTGCAGGAATTCACCAAGGCTCCTTCGACAGCACTTCCAGACCTACAGCCACTACATCTAGAAGGACAAGGGCAGCAGATAGATGGGAAGACCAGTGCCTAGACGTTCCCTTCCAAATCACTCACCATCCTGACTTGGAAATACATCGCCATTCCTTCACTGTTGCTGGGTCTCCTGGAGCTCCCTCCTTAACAGCACTGTGGGTGCATCTACACCACGTGGACATCAGCGGTTCAAGAAGGCAGCTTACCACCATCTTCTCAAGGGCAACTAGGGATGGGCAATAAACGCTAGCCCAGCCAGTGATGCCCAGGTCCCGTGAATTAATTTTAAAAAACTAACTTTTTGTGACTCATGTACTAGAACACCTAGATCCCTCTGCACCTCAGAATTATGCAACCGTTCTCTATTTAAGTAATACACTGCTTTTCTATTCTTCCTGCCAAAGTGAACAACTTCACATTTTCCCACATTAAATTCCATTTGCTAAATCTCTGCCCACTCACTCACCCTATCAATAATCATCTGCAACCTCCTCATGTCCTCTTCACAACTTTTCTTTGTGTCATCTGCAAATTTAGCTACCATGTCTGCACTCCCCTCATCTACGTCATTGATGTAAATCATAAAAAGCTGAGGCCTCAGCACAGACCCTTGTGGGACTCCACTCATCACATCCTGCCAATCCGAAAAAGACCCATTTATGATTAGGCTCTGCTTTCTGCCAGCCAGCTAATCTTCTATCCATGTTAATATGTTACCTCCTACACCATATGCTTTTATTTTCTGCAATAACCTTAGATGTAGTACCTTATCAAATGCCTTCTGGAAATCCAAGTACAGTGCGTCTACAGGCTCCCCTTTATCCACCGTGCATGTTACCCCTTCAAAAAGCCCCAATAAATTGGTTAAGCATGATTTTCCTTTCACAAAACTATAATGACTCTTTCCGATTGCCTTGAGGTCTTCTAAGTGCCCAGCTATAGCCTCATTAATGATTGATTCTAACAACTTCCCCATGACAGATGTTAAGCTAACTGGACTATAGTTTCCTGTTTTCTGCCTTCCTCACTTCTTCAATAGAGGGGTTATATTTGTTACTTTCCAGTTTGATGGAATCTTTCCAGAATCTAGTGAATTTTGGAAAATTAACACCAGCACATCGACTACCTCATTAGCCACCTCTTTTAAGACCCTAGGATGTAGACCATCAGGACCTGGAGACTTGCCAGTCTGCAACTCCATCAATTTGCTCAGTACCATTCCCTAATGATTTCATTTTCACCAAGTTCCTCCCTCTCTTTCATCTCCTGATTTGCAGCTATTACTGGAATGTTTTTTGTATCCTCTTTTGGGAACACAGAAGCAAAATACTTGTTAATTTCTTCTGCCATTTCCTTTTTATCTACTATTAACTCCCTACTGTCACACTCTAGAGGACCAACACTCACTTTAAATGCTCTTTTCCTTTTTAAATACCTGTAGAAATTCTTGCTATCCATTTTTACATTTCTAGCTAGCCTCTCATACACTAATTTCTTTCTCCGTACTTTATATTCTGTCCAATCATCTGTTCTGCTGCTCAGCTTTGCCGAGTTGTATGCTTTTTCCTTAAGTTTGATGCTTTTCTTAACTTCTTTAGTTAAACACGGATGGTGAGTCCTCCCCTTAGAATTTTTCTTTATAATAGGAATGTACTTATTCTGAATACTCTGAATTATCCCCTTAAATGTTTGCTACTGCTTCTGTATTGATATATCCTCTAGCCTAGCTTCCCAGTTCACTTCAGCTAGCTCAGCTTTCATGCCCACATAGTTACCCTTATTTAAGTTTAAGATACTAGCCTTAGGCCCACTCTTCTCCCTTTCAAACTGGATGTAAAATTCAATCATATTGTGGTCGCTGCTACATTTACTTTGAGGTCATTAATTAATTAAGAAGTTAAGGAAAGCATCAAACTTAAGGAAAAAGCATACAACTCCACTAGCTGAGTAGCAGGACAGATGATTGGACAGAATATGAAGAATGGCAGAGAATGACTCAAAGGTTACACAATACAAGTCTAATATAACCTGCTCTCTGGTTGGTTCCAGAACGTGTTGCTCCAAGAAACTATCTCAAAAGCATCCTAAGAACTCCTCATCCAGGCTACTATTGTCAATCTGAATTTTCCAGTTTATGTGTAGATTAAAATCACCCATGGTTATTGCTGTCCCTTTATCACAAGCACACAATATTTTTTCTTGAATACTTTGTCCTACACTGTGGCTACTGTTAGAGGGCCTGTAGACTACACCCACTAATGACTTATCCCCCTACTATGCCTCATCTCCACCCAAACCGATTCTACTGAACCTGATCTCCTGAACCAAGGTCATCTCTAACTATGGCAACAATGCCCTCTTTGATTAACAGTGATACCCTTCTACCTTTACATATCTTCCTATTCTTCTTGATTGTCATGTACCTCACAATGTTAAGGACCCAATCTTTGTCGTCCTGCAGCCACGTTCTTCGTAATTGCTTTCAGATCATATTTATTTACTTCATTGTGGGCCATCAATTCATTTACTTTGTTATGAATGCTGTGTACATTCAGATAGACAGCCTTTAGTTTTGTCCTTTTGTTACCTTTGTAACATCTAGTCTTGACTGTTGATGTATTCTTAGGTTTTTTCTCTCTGTCCCATCCTGCCATTCTCTGACCCTCATTTCTCATATTACTATTTTGCTCTCCTGTCTTGACTCTACACCTTGAATTTCTGCCTCTGCCCAAGCTTTATCCCTCACCCCTCTTGTTTAATTTAAAGCCCTCTCTACGTCCCTAGTTATGTGATTTGCAAGGACTGTCATTCCAGCATGGCTCTGGTGTAAACTGCCCCAATGGTACAATCCCCACTTTCCCCAAGACTGATGCCAATACCCCACAAACTGGTATAAAAGCAAAAAAAACTGCAGATGCTGGAAATCCAAAACAAAAATAAAAATAGCTGGAAAAACTCAGCGGGTCTGGAGCATCTGCAGAGAGGAACACAGTTAACGTTTCGAGTCCATATAACTCTTCAACAGAACTAAGTAAAAATAGAAAAGAGGTGAATTATAAGCTGGTTTAAGTGGGTGGTGGTGGTGGGGGGAGGGGGGGGGGGACAGGTAGAGCTGGATAGAAGGCCAGTGATAGGTGGAGATTGCCAAAAGATGTCATAGACAAAAGGACAAAGAGGTGTTGAAGGTGGTGATATTATCTAAGGAATGTGCTAATTAAGGGTAGAAAGCAGGACAAGCAAGGGACAGATAGCCCTAGTGGGGGTGGGGTGGGGGGAAGGATCAAAATAGCTAAAAGGTAGAGATAAAACAATGGATGGAAATACATTTAAAAATAATGGAAATAGGTGGGAAAATAAAAATCTATATAAATTATTGGGGGAAAAGGGGGGGATTGGAAAGGGGGTGGGGATGGAGGAGAGGGTTCATGATCTAAAATTGTTGAACTCAATATTCAGTCCGGAAGGCTGTAGAGTGCCTAGTCGGAAGATGAGTTGCTGTTCCTCCAGTTTGCGTTGAGCTCCACTGGAACAATGCAGCAGGCCAAGGATGGACATGTGGGCATGAGAGCAGGGTGGAGTGTTGAAATGGCAAGCGACAGGGAGGTCTGGGTCATGCTTGCGGACAGACCGAAGGTGTTCTGCAAAGCGGTCACCCAGTCTGCGTTTGGTCTCTCCAATGTAGAGGAAAACGCACTGGGAGCAACGAATGCAGTAGACTAAATTGAGGGTAGTGCAAGTGAAATGCTGCTTCACTTGAAAGGAGTGTTTGGGCCCTTGGACGGTGAGGAGAGGGGAAGCAAAGGGGCAGGTGTTGCACCTTCTGTGGTTGCAAGGGAAGGTGCCGTGGGAGGGGGTTGAGGTGTAGGGGGTGATGGAGGAGTGGACCAGGGTGTCCCGGAGGGAACGATCCCTGCGGAATGCCGCCGGGGCGGTGAAGGGAAGATGTGTTTGGTGGTGGTATCATGCTGGAGTTGGTGGAAATGGCAGAGGATGATCCTTTGAATGCGGAGGCTGGTGGGGTGATAAGTGAGGACAAGGGGGACCCTATCATGGTTCTGGGAGGGAGAGGAAGGCGTGAGGGCGGATGCGCGGGAGATGGACCAGACATGGGTGGACCACCGTGGGTGGAAAACCTCGGTTAAGGAAGAAGGAAGACATGTCAGAGGAACTGTTTTTGAAAGTGGCATCATCAGAACAGATGCGACAAAGACGAAGGAACTGAGAGAACGGGATGGAGTCCTTACAGGAAGCGGGGTGTGATGAGCTGTAGTCGAGGTAGCTGTGGGAGTCGGTAGGCTTGTAATGAATATTGGTGGACAGCCTATCACCAGAAATTGAGACCGAGAGGTCAAGGAAGGGAAGGGAAGTGTCAGAGATGGACAATGTGAAAATGATGGAAGGATGGAAATTGGAAGCAAAATTAATAAATTTTTCCAGATCCAGACGAGAGCATGAAGCAGCACCGAAGCAATCATCGATGTACCGGAGAAAGAGTTGTGGGAGGGGGCCGGAGTAGGACTGGAACAAGGAATGTTCCACATACCCCATAAAGAGACAGGAATAACTGGGACCCATGCGGGTACCCATGGCCACTGGGACCCAATTCTCCCACACCAGTCTTTGAGCCACGCATTCATCTCTCTAATCTTATTTGCCCTATGCCAATTTGCACGGGTAATTATCCAGTGATTATTACCTTTGAGGTTCTGATTCTTAATTTGGTACCTAGCTCCTCATACTGACTTTGCAGAACCTCTTTCCTAGTTCTACTTATGTCATTGGTGCCTACATGGACCATGACAACTGGATCCTCCCCCTCCCATTGCAAGATCCTCTTCAGCCCTGAGTAGATGTTTCGAACCCTGGCACTGGGCAGGCAACATAGCTGTCTGGACTCTTGTTCTTTGCTGCAGAGAACAGTGTCATTCCCCCTCACTATACTATCCCCTACTACCACTACATTCCTTTTTTCTCCCCCCCACCGCTTGAATGGCTTCCTGTGCCACAGTGCCATGGCTAGTCAGCTCTTCCACCTTGCAGGCCTCGCTTTTATCCACACAGGCTATGAGCAGCTCAAATCTGTTTGACAATTGCAAAATCTGAGCGTCCTCCACTACTGTCTGCTTGGTCCCATTACCTGCCTCAATAACAGTCACATCCTCCTGTCTCTCACTGTTGACCAAATCAGATGACCCGCTTCTAAGAAGTGTGACTGTCTTCTGGAACAAAGGTATGACTGCCTTCTGGAACAAAGCATCCAGCATTTCTCCCCCTCCCTTATGTTGCGTGCAGTGTCTTCATTTTGACTTCCAGACCAATAATCCTGATCCGGAATTCCTCAAGCTGCTTACACTTCCTGCAGACGTGCTTATCATGGATTGCCTTGGTGTCCAAAAGCCCCGACACCTCACAGCTGCAACATGAACTGAAGTGGTTCAAGAAGGTAGCTCACCACCACCTTCTCAAGGGAAATTAGAGCTGGGCAACAAACATTGAATGAGAAAACCTCCCCTTATGGTACATATGCTATCAGAAAAAGCCATAGAGATGAAAAAAAATGTATTAATATGTTTTATTGATTATAGTAAAGCATTTGATCAGATGAAACATGAAGAACTGATGAGCATGCTGGGGTCTCTTGACCTTGACAGCAAAGATATTAGAGCGATAAGAAATCTTTATTGGGAACAAGCTGCAGCCATATAAGCTTAGAAAGATCTAAGTGATTTTGTGAAAATTAACAGAGGGGTCAGTTATATCCCCAGATTTATTTGATTTGTGTAATGAAAATATTCTTAGAGTGATTGAAGTCCTTCTTGGATTATTGGTTGGAGGCTACAACTTTAATAATATAAGATAAACTGATGGTAGCGACCCTGAAGAGAAACTGAAAAAGATATTGGATAGAGTAGTGAGTGAAAGTAAGAAAAAATTGTAAGAAAACTACATGTCTCATACTCTCCAAAAAGAAAATTATACCAGAATGTAAGATCACAGTGAAGAATGAAAAGGTCAAACAGGTAGACAAATTTTGTTACCGAGGAAGTATGTTAACCAGACAGAAAGTACAACCACCAAATAAGGTGAAGGATTGGAATAGCCAAAGCTGCATTTCAAAACAATAATTCCAATAACAGTCAAAAAGCATGACAGCATCCAAGCCAAAATAGCTCATTTAATTGGCAACCATCCACCTAGTTAAACATTTACTCCCCTCACCAACAGTGCAGTGATTGCAGTGTGTACCATCTACAATCTCCACTACAGTAACTCACCAAGACTTCTTAACAGCATCTGTCAACCCACGATCTCTGCCACCTAGTTGGACCAGGGCAACAGATGCATGGGAACACGTTATCTTCAAGCCATACACCATCCTGACCATAAAATCCTGGCCTAAGTGTCTAAATGTGGAATGATTGGGGATGCTTCAGGATCTTCTCAGGGGCAGATGGGCATCCCCATTAAGTCCATTAACCTGGCAAGTGCTGGAAGCAGTTTGCTGGCAGCTGACTGGGGAGCCAGCGAGGCCTCTTTCAGTTCCCCATCCCCACCCCCCACCCACACCTCCACCATCCCCTCACTGGAACGCAAGGATCAGCAGGTACAGCCACTGCCACAGGCCATGCTTTGGAAAGGGTTCCCCTCCACTGGGGTGGTCTGGTAGCTGTGGCCACATTTTAATTTAAAAAAAGTAAACACCTCTTCAGAGGGAGATTCAAGATGGAGGTGTCTTGGCAATCCGCATCTTGCAGTGGCAGCGCCCACCTTTGCAGGTGGAGCTATTGTTCTTCAAAGCCTGCAGGCCCTATGATCGGACCTGCATCTCAGGAATGCACACACCTCCCTGCTCATCCTTAATTGGACAGCAGAGTACTCTAAAGGGCATAAGATCCTGCTCATCATGTCCGAAAATCAAAGCCTATGGCTTGATGTTGCCCTTAACTTTGGAATTCTTATTACTCTCTTCTCAATCTGGCAGACAATATTTCAGATGTCAAAATTCAATATTTAATTGTCCCAGGCTGCTGAACAATGCATTTTTTCACTGCACACAAGTAAAATTTATAGCCCTATAACCATGCAAGAACGATTCACATTGGTGAGCACAACAGCAACATAATGTAGCTGTGATGTCTGTCTCTGTCCATTAAACACTCCCAAGACATCTCACAAGTTCCAAATGAACACATTTTTCTGAAACTTTGAGGACTTGCCCCATTTTATGAGCTCCTCCTGTTTTTTTTTACTGTGGTTATCTAACAAAGTGAAACTCTTGTAAAAGCCTGTGCAACATTATTTTCAATGAAACAGTTTTATCTCTTTTTGGTGCATTGCATTAATGCAGGTTAGAGGCTTCATTTTCTGAGGCTGTGCAGGTAGTATGGATTATCAATGGTGGCAGCATGGGACATGAATGTATGCACAACTAGAAGTACACAAAATGCTGTAAGGTAGAATTATGCTGACTCAAATGAAGGCACAATACAAATAAGCACAAGCCTGACTTTAGCATTACACGATGCTGAATTTCAAGTGCTCCACTCACAGCATGCACCTTACCTATGTCAGATGGGTAGTTGAGTGCTCTCTGGGTCTCGACAGCTTTAGTTTAACTTTTAAAACTAGGTTCAGTTATTAGGCTTAGAACCACAACATTATAGAAACTTACAGCACAAGGAAGCCTATTCGGCCAGGATTGTCAGGTGATGGCAGGATTCACCACTGTAAAGCAACCCCCACTGCGGAATAGCATGTGTTTCTCCTGCATGCTGCAGCACTTTAAATTTTCATTGTGACCATAAGGCAAATGGAGAAAAGCAAGAGTGAGGAAGTGATCCAGTGGTTCCACCATCAGGAATGGTGCACCACTGACTAAATTCCACTCTAAGACTGCTTAGTTCAACTTCCATAACATTGCATGACTTTGCCCTTTCCTCAACTCATCTGTTGCTGAAACTTTCATCCCTACCTTTGTTCCCTCTGAAAGTGACTATTTCTGGCTGGTTTCTCATTCTTCCCTCTGCAAACTTGAGGTCATCCAAAACTATGTTACCCGTGTCCTAAATCGCAATGACCCCTGCACTTGTTGATCTACATTGGCTTCATTTTTCAAGCAACAACTTTACTTTAAAATTCTCATCCTTATTTTCAAATTCCTCCATGGCCTCACCCCTCCAATCTCCTCCAACCCCACAATCCTCCCAAATATCTGCACTTATCTAATTCTGGTCTCTTGTGCATCCCCAATTTTAATTGCACCACCATTGGTGCCCATTCCTTCATGCTGCAAGCTCTTGAATTCCCTCCTGACACCTCTTGGCTTCTTTACTCCCTTTCCTCCTTTAAGACACTCCTTAAAACCTATCAATTTGATCAAGCTTTTGATCATTAGGCTTAATATCAATTTGCACTATTTAAGGGGCAATGGTGGGATAGTGGTAATGTCATTGGGCCAATTAATCCAGAAGTTTCTGTTCTGGGGACACGGGTTTCAAATCCCACCACTGCACCTGGAATTGAAAGTTAGTCTCAGTAACGGTGACCATGAAACTATCATCAATTGTCATTAAAACCCATCTGGTTTACTTATGATCTTTAAGAAAGGAAATATACCCTTCTTACCTGGTCTGGCTTACATGAAACTTCAGATCCACAGTATTGTGGCTGACTCTTAAATGGCCTTTAGCAGCAGGTCATGCACTTCAAGGGCAATTAGGGATGGGCAACAAATGCTGGCCTTGTCAGTGAAGCGCACATTGCACGAAATAATTTTTAAAATATCCATGGCTTGAGGTCATACTTTGCTTTAAAGAGCAGTCGTGCTTAGTCCCATGTTCACCTGGTGGTAAATTCTTAGAGTTTTCTGCATCAAGTAATTACCTGCATTTGGACTTCAGATTTTACATAGTTTATTTTAACTTGTGCATTTATACATTGCTGAAAAGTTTTGGAAAGTAAAATTTCCCTGCAGAGTTTTCAATTGTTTGTTGAACCACATGTTGCAGTGAACAAAATTGTGGATGGTGAATTCTTTTGGTTAATGCCACAAAAGTGGATCAGGTGAACAATTTCCAGGCAATTGCATGCTAGCAATAGTCAAAGATTCCTCTTCAAAAACAGAATTACCTGGAAAAACTCAGCAGGTCTGGCAGCATCGGCGGAGAAGAAAAGAGTTGACGTTTCGAGTCCTCACTCGAAACGTCAACTCTTTTCTTCTCCGCCGATGCTGCCAGACCTGCTGAGTTTTTCCAGGTAATTCTGTTTTTGTTTTGGATTTCCAGCATCCGCAGTTTTTTGTTTTTATCTCTGTATTATAAAGATTCTTCTTTACGGATGTTCAAAATTGCCTGAACAATGCAAACATTACCTCTGTTTCCAGTCCATCTCCCTCCCTTTGTGAGGGCATTGCAAATGATATTTGAGGTGGCAATGCTCATTCTGAGCTTAGTTTCAAACTGCTTTGTGCTGCACTAGAATTGTTTATTCCAGCCTTTGCCCAATGAAAAAGCATAAAGAAAAGGGTAAAATGTATCTCAAAGCTTTGCATGCTTTTTTTCCTGAGGACATGGTAAGCAAAAATATGTAGAATTATACCAAACCTTCTACAGCCTTTTAGTATACCAAACCTTCTACAGCCTTTTAGTAATCATATATGAAAGTGGTTACATTAATCATGGCACTTCACATGGTGCCATTGAACTTCTTTATATTTACAGACTGTATTTGTTTGATCTGCCAGTTATATTCAAACAGCTTGGGCCTGTGATTCAATAAGAGGGTGGCCTTCTGCTTCAAACAGGGCCTCCTTCCTTTGTTACAGCTCCTTCTCCAATAACAATTTCAACACCCGTTCAAATGTATGAGTCTCTTGCTGCAGGCAAGTTAATGCAAGCAACACTTTAATGTAGCCCTTTAAGAACTATGTCAGAATGTGTGCCTTCTGGCTTATCATGGGACAGGTCTGCCTCCCTATGCAGGCACCATTTAAAAGTAATATTTGCATTTTCAGTGGATGAGTATGGCCTCAATTTCACTGGTTCCTAAAAATCAGGTCTATGATTTCAATGATTGCATTGGCAATAAGTGGAGAAAATGCAATTTTGCTGAGCTACATAGCTTGTAGTACCACATAAAATCATATTATAGGCCCCAGGCTATATTTTAGTTCCTAGCAAAAGCGAGATCATTTCAAAGAAAACTTTTTTTTCACTTAGTAGTGTATAAGTTCAACAGGACCTCTTCCACCTGGGAATTTTCATACCCTGGCAGCCACAAACACTTAAATAACCTCCAGTACCAAATCCCACTATTTTATATATATAGATATCTAAAAAATGCAAATTAAGCAAAACAATATTTTTCCCCACAATGCACTAACTCCATCCCCGCCCCATCCCCCATCGCTTACTCGGGTTGACCTTACATAACATTCAACCGAAACTTAAGTGGAAAATTGTACATTGCTTTCCAACACCTAGGCTGCAGCTAATCTAGTGGCTAGTTTATTTTTTTCTCTTTTTGGCTGGCGCAGACATGATGGGTTGAATGGCCTCTTTCTGCACCTTACCTTTTCTATGGTTCTATGGTTCTGCAAATTTGTCTGATCTTCCTCTAGCACCCTCAGTGATCTGGCTTGCTTTCTATACATCCCTCCCCATCTTGTCTCAGCAACACAACCTTCAGCTGCTTCACAATGGACTCTTTGCCTTACCTCCCTGCCTCTCCAGCTCCCTCTAGCGTTAACAAACTTCTCAAAGTACACATTTTCAATCTAATCTTTCCCTCTATGGTTCAGTATCTATTCCCTTATCTATTTCCATTTGTGAAATGCCTTGGGCGTTTTTGTGTTAAAGATGTTTTATAAATGCAAATTCTTGTATCTGAAATAAAACAGACAATATTGGAAATAGGTGGCGGCCCAGAAGGAAAAAACAGTAAAAACTGGGAAATAAGAATACTGGTCTGAACTGGTCTTGTATACCTTAAAATGGAACACTAGTAAAAACTGGGAAATATGAGTACTGGTCCAAACTGGTCTTGTATACCTTAAAATGGAACACCAGTGAAAACTGGGAAATGAGAACGCTGGTCCGAACCGTTTTTTTTTTTCCCTTCTGGGAGGTTGAGCAGAATCTGAAAAGTGATCAGCATATGTTAGGTTAGCCTTTCCGTTCAGGCCCTTTGACTGGAAACTGAAGGAAGACAAGTCCCTTAAGAGAATTGAACAAAATGGGGGAGGGAAAGTTGGTGAGATTCAAGAGTCAAGCATTCCGATTGCTGTCACTGATATTAATGAGGTTAATGGCCAAGTAAATGTAACATGAGGTGAAAACTGGTTGATAATCCATAAAGGTCTTGTCGATAAAATAGTGAAAATGACAAAAGGCCATCTACCTAAAACATTAACTCTGTTTCTCTCTCCAGATGCTGCTGGACCTGCTGAGTATTTCCAGCATTTTCTGCTTTTATTTCAGCTTTCCAGTATTGGAACTATTTTGCTTTTGTAGTTGTGAAAATCATGGTTTTGCCAAATGATCTTCAATCTTCTTCACCACCCACAATTAAGAAGATTTCCCTCCTCATTTCTCACTCGCTCCCTCATTGCTTTTCAGAGAACCATTTCCTCTGAGAAACACCTGCTCATTACCTCAAATTATGGGCAGTATTTTTTTTTTATTCATTCACGGGATGTGAGCTTCGCTGGCTGGGACAGCATTTATTGACCATCCCTAGTTGCCCTTGAGAAGGTGGTGGTGAGCTGCCTTCTTGAACCACTGCAGTCCATGTGGTGTAGGTACATCCACAGTGCCATTATTTAATCAAGATGTTGGGGGTCTTGCTCACCAGCTAGAGAGCCGATGGGAGCTCCGTGTCCCCTCCTTTGAATAAGGCCACATGGACGGCAGCGGTTCAAGAAGGCAGCTCACCGCCACCTTCTCAAGGGCTTTTAGGGATGGGCAATAAATGCTGGCCCAGACAGCGAAGCCTACACCCTGTGAATGAATAAAACAAAAGTTCTGCTGAACCAATTGCCGAAGGGGCTCACAGGGATGGCTCAATGGAGTCAACCACTGACTCCTGGGGAGAGAAAACAGGGTGGGTGTGGTGGAAAGGAATGATCAAGGTTATTGGGGGCATAGGGAGCCGGTAGGATGGGAGAGTGAGGGTGCGACGGTGTTGCATGAAGGGGCGGCAAGGGTCGCTTGTGGGGATTTGGAGGTAGACACAGAGTCGGGACCATGGGCCGGAGGAGGTCCCGCAGGCCAATGTGGACGGGTTTGGAATTTTCGGGTAAGAAGGGAATGCAAACGTTCGTTTGGATATTTTCAAAAGAAAAGTGTTTGGATTGGAGGGTGACAGTGAAAGGTAATGCTGGGAGATGGGGATGGTCAATGGTGATGGCGGAAAGGGCATGGATGCCTGAGGGAGTTGAAAATGGTGCCGGAGCAGAGAAAAAAGCTGATAACCACCATGCTGTTCAAATCGAAAGTTAGCAGAGCCTCATGTTGGATGGCTCGTGATGCTGCATGGGAGTTGGGGCGGTGGCGGGGTGAAGAATTTTTAAAATTTATTTACGGGATGTGGGCTTCGCTGGCTGGGCCAAGATTTATTGCCCATCCTTAGTTGCCCTTGAGAAGGTGGCGGTGAGCTGCCTTCTTGAATCGCTGCAGTCCATGTGGTGTAGGTACACCCACAGTGCTGTTAGGGAGGGAGTTCGAGGATTTTGACCCAGCGACAGTGAAGAAATGGTGATATATTTCCAAGTCAGGATGGTGAGTGACATGGAGGGGATCTTCCAGGTGGTGGTGTTCCTATCTGCTGCCCTTGTCCTTCTAGATGGTAGTGGTCATGGGTTTGGAAGGTGCTGTTTAAGGAGGCTTGGTGAATTGCTGCAGTGCATCTTGTAGATGGTACACACTGCTGCTACTGTGCGGCGGTGGTGGGGGGAGTGAATGTTTGTGGATGTGGTGCCGATCAAGTTGGCTGCTTTGTCCTGGATGGTGTCAAGCTTCTTGAGTGTTGTGGGAGATGCACTCATCCAGGCAAATGGAGAGTATTCTATCACACTCCGGAGTTACGCTTTGTAAATGGTGGACAGGGTTTGGGGAGTCAGGAGGTGAGTTACTCGTCGCAGGATTCCTAACATCTGACTTGCTCTTGTAGCCACAGTATTTATATGGCTAGTCCAGTTCAATTTCTGGTCAATGGTAACCCCCAGGATGTTGACAATGGGGGATTCAGTAATGGTACTGCCATTGAATGTCAAGGGGTGATGGTTAGATTCTCTCTTGTTGGAGATGGTCATTGCCTGGCACTTGTGTGGCACAAATGTTACTTGCCACTTGTTAGCCCAAGCCTGGATATTGCCCAGGTCTTGCTACATTTGAACATGGACTGCTTCAGTATCTGAGGAGTCGTAAATGGTGCTTAACATTGTGCAATCATGAGCAAACATCCGACTTCTGAATTTATGATGGAAGGAAGGTCATTGATGAAGCAACTGAAAATGGTTGGGCCGAAGACACTTGCCTGAGGAACTCCTGCAGTGATGTCCTAGAGCTAAGATGACTGGTCTGCAACAACCACAACCATCTTCCTTTGTGCTAGGTATGAATCCAACCAGTGGAGAGTTTTCCCCGATTCTCATTGACTCCAGTTTTGCTAGGGCTCCTTGATGCCACAACCGTGATGTCAAGGGTAGTCACTCTCACCTCACATTGGGAGTTTAGCTCTTTTCTCCATATCTGAGCCAAGGCTGTAATGAGATCAGGAGCTGAATGGCCCTGGCGGAACCCAAACTGGGCTAAGCAAGTGCTGCTTGATAGCACTGTTGATGACCCCTTCCATTATTTTACAGATGGTCAAGAGTAGACTGATGGGACAGTAATTGGCTGGGTTGGATTTGTCCTGCTTTTTGTGTACAGGGCATACCTGGGTAATTTTCCACATAACCAGATAAATGCCAGTGTTGTAGTGTACTGGAACAGCATGGCTAGGGGTGCGGCAAGTTCTGGAGGTCAAGTCTTCAGTACTATTGCCAGAAAATTGTCAGGGCCCATAGCCTTTACAGTATCCAGTGCCTTCAGCTGTTTTTTGATATCACCTGGAGTGAACCAAATTGGCTGAAGACTGGCATCTGTGATGCTGGGGACCTCCGGAGGAGGCCAAGATGGATCATCCACTCGGCACTTCTGGCTGAAGATTGTGGCAAATGCTTCAACCTTATCTTTTGCACTGATGCACTAGGCTCCCCCATAATTGATGATGGGGGTATTTATGGAGTCTCCTCCTCCAGTGAGGTGTTTAATTGTCCACCACCATTCATGACTGGGTGTGACAGGACTGCAGAGCTTAGATCTGATCTGTTGGTTATGGGATCGCTTAGTTCTATCACTTGTTGCTTATGCTGTTTGGCATGCAAATAGTCCTGCATTATAGCTTCACTAGTTGACACCTCATTCTTAGGTATGCCTTTTGCTGCTCCTGGCATGCCCTCCTGCACTCTTCATTGAACCAGGGTTGATTCCCCTGGCTTGGCGGTAATGGTAGAGTGGGGGGTATGCCAGGCCATGAAGTTACAGATTGTGTTCGAGTACAATTCTGCTGCTGCTGATAGCTCACAGCGCTTCATAGATGCTCAGTCTTACATTGCTAGATCTGTTCGAAATCTATCCCATTTAGCATGATAGTAGTGCTACACAACACGATGGAGGGTATCCTCAGTGTGAAGGCGGCAATTCATCTTCGCAACTACTGTGCAGTGGTCACTCCTATCGATACTGTCATGGACAGATGCATCTGCAGCAGGCAGGTTGGTGAGGATGAGGTCAAGTAGGTTTTTCCCTCTTGTTGGTTCCCTCACCACCTGCTGCAGACCCAGTCTAGCAGTTATGTCCTTTAGGACTCGGCCAGCTCAGTCAGTAGTGGTGCTACCAAGCCACTCTTGGTGATGGACAGTACAGTCTCCCACCCAGAGTACATTCTGTGCCCTTGCCACCCTCAGTGCTTCCCCCAAGTGATGTTCAACATGGAGGAGCACTGGTTCATCTGGTGAGGGGGGACAATACATGGTAGTCAGCAGAAGATTTCCTTCCCTATGTTTGACTTGATGCCATGAGACTTCATAGGGTCTGGAGGTAACGATGAGGACTCCCAGGGCAACTTCATCCTGACTGTATACCAATGTGCCGCCACCTCTGTTGGGTCTGTCCTGCCGGTGAGACAGGACATACCCAGGGATTGTGATGGTAATGCCTGCGTCATTACCTGTAGGGTACGATTCCCTGAGGATGACTTTCAGGCTGTCACTTGACTGTTCTGTGAGACAGCTCTCCCAATTTTGGCACTAGCCTCCAGGTGTTAGTAAGGAGGACTTTGCAGGGTTGACAGGGCTGAGATTGCTGTTGTCGTTTCCGGTGCCTAGTTCAATGCTGGGTGGTCTGTCCAGTTTCATTCCCACAGGTCACCTCAGCTAGACAACTGAAAGGGAAGCCCAGCAGGCAATATTGACAATGCTAAGGACCTAGGATATGAGTTTGATGGATGAAGGCTTGGTCTGAGCAGGAGCTAGTGCTTGCACATGGCTCGCAAAGGTCCTGCCGCATACCCTTCTCCCTGCAGACTGAATCAGTGCGGGGGTCAGGTATGCACAGCAGAGCTGCTGAGGTGAGGGGGTGCAATCGCTAAGGCTTAGAACCAGGCTGAAAAACGACAGCAGACATTTAGCAGTGAAAGTGATTAATTTTACAAAAGGTAGAGTTGCAACAATCATGTGTTCACCTGTGTGGCCAGGCGTGATCAAAATTTCTTTATTTCCCACGGCCTACTACTTCTTCTAGGTGCTTCCCCAACATCCGCAGCAGAGATGGAAGCAGGCTGCCGACTAGCTTGTCCTGTTGCCTTTGACAACTTTGGTGGTCTTCCTCTGGAGAGCCGAGGCCTGGAGCATCTTTGGCTGTTCTCTTGTGGGCCTACTGCTCCCTCTGCGGTGACGGAGGACGAAATTGAAGGGATCACAAGCAAAGGGGGTTTGGAGAGTGTGGAGAACCTCTGAAATGCCTGAGCGGATGACCCAGGGGTGCCCAATTGCCACTCCTCCTCCTCCCTGAGGGTGCCCGAAGGCCCTGGCCTGACTCCTCGAGGGAAAGGTGCAGTTGAAGGGAGTTCGAAGTGACCTGCCACCCTCTCACATTGACACTACAAAACCTTAACCATGGCTACATTGATGGAGTGCAGGTCTGCTTGTATCTCCGACAAACTGGGCATTCTGCTAGACCAGGTTACCCATGGTGACCTCAAAGCTTGTACCTGGACACCAGTTCATCAGAGAGTAGGCGGACAGAGTCCTGTGGCTCGTGTGCCACTCTGTTGAGGGCCTTCACCACCTCTGCCTGATATTGCTCAGACTCTTTCTGACTCTCCACCATTACTTGAAAGACCGATTCCAGAGACTCGTCATCAGAATCTGACCTCGCAGTTGCCTCTTCCCCAGCAGTCCTTCAGGTGAGCTCGGCTGACCCTGCCTCCTCCTGCAGTGGACGCCTGTCCATGTGGTGACCATCAGATTGTGAGACCATTCCTAAGCTAAAAGTAATACCCATCAAGGTGTGTGTCTCTAGGCTGGCGGAGGGTGCAGGTATCTGCTGAGATGCCTTTGCAGGCGAGCATCTCTCTTCTTGTTGTCTCCTGGCTCCTCTCTGGGCTAGGACTTATGTTGAGGGAGCTGACAGGGAGTCCTGAGCCTCAGGCCTTGGCGTCTTCCTCATGACACTTCTGAGTGAGAGAGGAGAGTGCAAGTGACAGCATGAGCTGCCTCCAATATGGAAGCACATTTGACTCTTAGATTTTTATACCATGAATGGATCTTTACTGGGTGGGATGGGCGCCCATTTTATGTGACCCCACCTCATAAAATTTGCATAAAATTCAGCCCAAGGCACGTAGTTCCTATGGATGATTCCAACCCCTCTCTCAAGAGTCTAGCACATGACTGACTAGTGTCAGTGGTACATTATCATCAATGTCATACATTAGCCTATCACATCTGTTAACCCTTTATATTACAGCTACTGGCAACACACTGAGGGGGAGTCCAGCATCAATGAGGGACCCAAACCACAGATGAAAAGGGGCAGGATAGGCATCGTGGGGTGGGGGGCGTGGGAGCAAGAAGTGATCAGCAGCAAGGGCAGAGGGCTGGCTGTCCATGCCTCCTCCCCACTACCCAATGCCACGTCCTTCGATCAGACATTGAGTGTCTATGAATGAGGGTTTGCTTTTCGGCCTTCCTGTGCGGCAACTGCCTCACCTGCTGTTGGTTGAAACCAGTGGTGGCAAGATGAGGACCTGAAGTAGACTTTAATTTCCCACTTAAGGGCCTCAATTGGCAGCAGGGCGGAAAGGCTGTTCGCAAGCCTTGTTGCCCCAATTTAATTGGGGCAGAGGCAGGTAGGCATGGGGTCCCCACTCACCACCTTCCAGCCTGATTAAATGCTCCCTTCACCTCCAAACTCACCTCCAATTCCACCCTATGACTGCCCTTTTCCTGGCATTTTCCAATGCAACCACAGAAGATGCAACAATTGTTATTTTGTCTCTTGTCATTATCGAGCCACATCAACACTCCTATAATTTGAGATACTTTATAGGTACATTCTCCAAACTATTATACTATGTTTGCAATTCATGTTACAGTTTATTTTACACTGGGGACACGCAACACAGATTGGTTGATTGGTCTACAGATACCTGCATTTTGCCTCAAAATATATTTCCCTGTCGCTCATCATTTCAACACATCCTTCCATTGCCATTCCGGCATTCCTAATTTTAACCTCTGATACTACGCAAACCTAGTTCAACACAAATAATTGTAACAATTTATTTTCCGGTTTTGGTGATTTGGCTGTGGGGCTAGCGGTTTGTATTTTAATTTCATTTTCAGGATATGGTTGTCACTGGCAATGTTGGCATTTTTATTGCCATGAGCTTTGCACTCACCCAGAGTAGAAGTAACAAATCCTGCCAAATTTTATAGGGTTTGGACTGCATTAGAGTGCCTCAGAGTTGGAGTTTGGTGAGAGGGAGTTCGCTGAAGAGGGAAGGAGGTGATCCTTTTATTTTCTGCCTTTCCTCAGTAAGAGGTGGAGCGGCCTTGGTAAGTAGGACCTGGTAAGTATTTTATCTGACCTTAATATTCTCTAAATGAGAGAAAGTAAAATTAAAGGGAGTAATTTAAGGGCAGCTTGGCCAAGTGGAATGCGCCTCCTGTGCGATGTGGGGACTCAGGGACATTTCCAGTGTCCAGGGTGACCACATGTGCAGGAAGTGTTTCCAGATGCAGCTACTCAAAATCCCGTGTTTTGGAGATGCAACTGCGCCTGGAATCTCTGTGGAGAATCTGCAAGGATGAGATCTTCATGGGTAGCACGTACAGTGAGGCGGTCACACCGCAGGTAAAGAGTGTACAGGCAGAAAGGGAATGGGTAACCACCAGACAGAATAAAAGCACTAGGTAGGTAGTGCAGGAGTCTTTTGGGTCCATTTCCCTCTTCAACAGACATTCCGTTTTGGGTACCACTGGGGGAGATGGTTTCTCAGGGGAAGGCAGCAAGGACCAAGTCCATAGCAACACAAGTGGCTCAGCTGCACGGAGTGGGGAGAAAGTGTTGGAGAACAATAGTGATAGGGGAACAGATGGGTGCTTTTGCAGCTGCAGACATGGCACCAGGATGATATGTTGCCTCCCTGGTGCCAGGGTCAAGGATGTCACTGAACAGTTGCAGGACATTCTGAAGGGGAAAGGCGAACAGCCAGAGGCTGTGGTCCATATCAGTACCAATGACGTAGGTAAAAAGAGGGATCAGCTCCTGAAAGCAGAAGACAGGGAGCTAGGAAATAAATTAAAAAGCAGGACATCAAAGGTAGTAATCTCAGGATTACACCCAGTGCCACGTGCTAGTGAGATCAGGAATAGAAGAATAGACCAGATGAGTGTGTGGCTGGAGAGATGTGTCGGAGGGAGGGATATAGATTCCTGAGGCATTGGGACCAATTCTGGGGAAGATGGGACCACTACAAGCTGGATGGGTTGCAACCCAGCAGGACCGGGACCAATATCCTCAAAGGGGTATTTGCTAGTACTGTTGGGGAGGATTTAAACTAGATTGGCAGAGGGTGGGAACCTGTGCAGGGAGAAACCAGAGAGGGAGGCAAAGATAGGAATGAAAGAGCAAAGGTAGAAGATGGAGGAAACAAGGGTGAACAGCAAATAGGGCCATAGGGCAAAGCAAATGTATAAAATGTTAAAAAGACAAATCTAAAGACACTGTATCTGAATGCACAGGGCATTCACAATAAGGTAGACAAATTAACAGTGCAAATAGATGTTAATCGGTACGACATGATTGTGATTACAGAGATGTGGTTGCAGGGTGACCAAGGCTGGGAATTGAATACCCAAAGGTACTCGATATTTAGGATGGATAGGCAAAAAGGAAAAGAAGGTGGTGTGGCGTTGTTCGTTAATGATGAAATCAGCGTGATTGTGAGAGGTGATATTGGCTCAGAAATTCTAGATGTAGAATCTGTCTGGGTGGAGCTGAGAAGCAACAAGGGGTGGAAAACATTTGGGGGAGTTGTCTCTAGGCGTCCAAACAGTAGTAATAAGGTAGGGGATGGCATTAAACAGGAAACTAGAGATGTATGTAACAAAGATGCTACAGTAATCATGGCGATTTTAATCTACATATAGATTGGGAAAACCAAATTAGCAATAATACTGCGGTGGATGAATTCCTGGAGTATGTACGAGATGGTTTTTTAGACCAGTATGTCGAGCAACTGATTAGGGAACTGGCTATCCTAGATTTGGTATTGTGCAATAGGAAGGGTTTAATTAATAATCTTGTTATGCGGGATACTTCAGGGAACAGTGACCATAACATGATAGAATTCTTCATTAGGATGGAAAATGAAGTAGTCCAATCTGAAACTATGGTCCTAAATCTAAACAAAAGAATGAGTTGGCTAAGATAGTTTGGGAGACTTCATTAACAGGTGGATAGACAATGGCTAATATTTAAGGAATAAATGTATGCATCGCAAACGTTAAACATTACTTTCTGGTGCAAAAAGTACAACAGGAAAAGTGGCCCAACTATGGCTATCAAAAAAAATTAAGGATAGTGTTAGATCCAAAGAGGAGTCATATAAAGTTCCTAGAAAAAGTAGCAAGCCTGAGGATTGGAAGCAGTTTAAAATTCAGCAAAGCAGGACCAAGAGATTGATTAAGAGGGGAAAAATAGAGTATGAGAGTAAATTTGCAAGCAACATAAAAGCAGACTGTAAAAGCTTCTATAAGTATCTAAAAAGAAAAAGATTAGTGAAGACAAATGAAGGTCCCTTACAGTCTGAAGCAGGAGAAGTTATAATAGAGAATGAGGAAATGGCAGAGCAATTAAACAATTATTTTAGTTCTGTCTTCACAGAGGAAGACACAAATAACTTCCCAGAAATAACAGCAACCAAGGGTCTAGTGAGGAGGAAAGATTGAGGGAACTTAGTATTACTAAAACAATAGTGCTGGAGAAATTAATGGGGCTGAAAGCTGATAAATCCCCAGGGCCTGATAATCTACATCCGGTAGGTGGCCATGGAAATAGTGGATGTGTTGGTTGTCATCTTCAAAAATTCTGTACATTCTGGAATGGTCCCAGCAAATGTAACTCCAAAGGAGGGAGGGAAAAAACACGGAATTACAGAGCGGTTATCCTAATATCAATAGTAGGGAAAATGATAGAATCTATTATAAAGATTATGATAATAGGACACTTAGAAAATATCAATGGGATTGGACAAAGTCAACATGGATTTATGAAAGGAGTTTTTTGAGGATGTAACTATCAGAATAGATAAGGAAGAACCAGTGGATGTGGTGTATTTTGATTTTCAGAAAGCTTTTGATAAAGTCACACATAAGAGGTTAGTGTGTAAAATGAAAGCACATGGGATTGAGGGTAATACATTGGCATGGATTGAGAATTGGTTAGCAGACAGGAAACAGAGAGTAGGAATAAATGGGCCTTTTTCAGAGTGGCAGGTGGTGACTAGTGGGGTACCTTAGGAATCAGTGCTTGGGCCCCAGCTATTCACAATATATATCAATGATTTGGATGAGGAAACCAAATGTAATATTTCCAAGTTTGCTGATGACATGAAACTTGGTGGGAATGTGAAGGATAAGGAGGGTGTTAAGAGTCTTCAAGGTGATCTAGGCAGGTTGACTGAGTGGGCAAATGCATGGCAGACGCAGTATAACATGGGTAAGTGTGAAGTTATCCACTTTGGTAGGAAAAATAGAAGGGCAACATATTATTTAAATGGTGATAAATTGGAAAATGTTGATGTGCAAAAGTATGTGGCATGTTGGCCTTCATTGCAAGAGGACTTGAGTACAGGAGAAAGGATGTCTTACTGCAGCTATACAGGGCCTTGGTGAGATCACACCTGGAGTATTGTGTGCAGTTTTGGTCTACTTAACTAAAAAAGGATATGCTTGCCATAGAGGGAGTGCAGCGAAGGTTCACCAGACTGATTCCTGGCATGGCAGGATTGTCATATGAGGAAAGATTGGGCCATCTAGGCCTGTATTCACTGGAGTTTAGACGAATGAAAGATCTCATTGAAGCACATAAAATTCTGACAGGGATGGACAAACTGGATGCAGGGATGATATTTCCTGTGACTGAGGGGGTCTAGAACAAGGGATCACAATCCCAGGATATGGGGTAGACCATTTAGGACTGAGATGAGGGGAAGCCTCTTCACTCAGAGGGTGGTAAACCCTTGGAATTCTCTACCACAGAAGGCTGTTGATGCCAAGTCAGTGAATATATTTAAGAAGGAAATAGGTAGATTTTTGGACTCTAAAGGTGTCAAGGGGATGGGGAGAGTGCAGGATTATGCCGTTGAAATAGAGGTTTAGCCATGATCTTATTGAATGGTGGAGCAGGCGCGAAGGGCCAAATGACCTATTTCTGCTCCTATTTTCTATGTTTCTCTATCTCTGCAGAATAAT
This sequence comes from Cetorhinus maximus, assembly GCF_964194155.1. Lineage (NCBI taxonomy): Eukaryota > Metazoa > Chordata > Chondrichthyes > Lamniformes > Cetorhinidae > Cetorhinus > Cetorhinus maximus. The sequence goes on from NC_135879.1 coordinate 195,674,905, forward strand.
AGGCCGGTGCAGGCATGATGGGCTGGAAGGCCTCTTTCTACGAATGAAAGAGCGCAGAGATCGGGGAGACTTCATTTTAAAAAGAGCGGGAGATCTCATTTAAAAAAGAACGGGGAGAGTGGGGAGACTTTGTTTTAAAAAAGAGACTAGAAAGTGAGGAGACTTCATTTTAAAAAGTGTGCAGAGAGTGGGGAGACTTCATTTAAAAAAGAGCAGGGAGACTTCATTTTAAAAAGTGTGCAGAGAGTGGGGAGACTTCATTTAAAAAAGAGCAGGTAGGCTTCACTGAAAAATGAGCGGGGAGAAGTCCTTTAAAAAAGACCGAGGAGAGTTCATTTATAAAGAGCAGGGAGAGTTTATTTATGAAGAGAGGGGAGATTTCATGTGAGACCAGCGGCAGAGTGACGTCACAAACCACAACGTGACACGAGTGCAGGGAAAGCTGCTGACTGGTGAGTAGGATTGGTGAGTATTTCTAGTCTGTAAAGTAAAAGTAAGGTCTTTAGTTTGTGTTTAGATCTCTAGTCTTTTTTCTCTCATTCTTTCTTAAAAATAGCTTGTTAAGTATAAGATCAATACTGGTGTAAAAAAAATTACAATAAAGTGTAAAGAGTGTGGATACTAGTGTAATTAATTAATAAATTAAATGAAATACGAAGGTGATGGCAGCCAGGTGATGTATTGCTGCTGCAGCATGTGGGAGCTGCTGGACACCAAGGTGATCCAAAACTAAGCCATCTGTAGTAAATGTTTACAGCTCGAGGAACTTTGGATCCGAGTTAAGGAGCTGGAGTCCAAGCTGCAGACATTGTGCCACATCAGGGAGGGGAAAGTTACCTCGACACTTTGGTCCAGGAGGCAGTCACACCCCTCATATTAGATAATCCAAATTTGGTCTGTGACCAGGGACAGGAGGATGTGACTGCAGGTAAAGCAGGTATGGGGACCCAGGGAGAAGCATTCGAGGAGCCTCAGCCCCTGCAATTGTCCAACAGTTACCAGGATCTTGCCAGCTGTGTGGATGAGAGCAGGGACTGCAGGGAGGATGAGCAAACTGACCATGGCATTGTGGGACAGGGAGCCATTCAAGTGGGTGGGAGGAAATAGGAAAGTAGTAGTGGTAGGGGCCAGTATAATTAGGAGGATAGATACACTCAGCAGAGAAGCATGAATTCTGAAAGTTGTGTTGCCTGCCAGGTGCTAGGGTTAAGGACAATTCCTCAGAGCTGGAGAACAACTTGGAGTGGGAGGGGAGGGATCCAGTTGTTGTCATCCACATTGGTACCAACGACATTGATAGGGCTAGATAGGAGGCTCTGCTGAAAGAACTTGAGTTAGGAGCTAAATTAAAAAGCAGAACCTCCAAGGTAATAATCTCGGGATTACGAGCTGAGCCACGGGCAAACTGGCATAGGGTAAATAAGGTTCAATGCATAGCTCAAAGATTGGTGTGGGAGAAAAGGAATCAGTTCTTGGGGCACTGACACCAGTACTGGGGTAGAAGGGAGTTGTTCTGGTGGGACGGGTTTCACTTGAACCGTGATGGGACCAGTGTCCTGGCGAAACGTATAACTAGGGCTGTAGAGAGGGATATAAACTAAATAGGGTGGGGCGATGGTTCTGGAGAGGGGATACGTAGGCTTACACAGCCAAAAGACATTGCAGCATTGCACAGCAGCTACTTAGGTAATGATTCCCAGAGTGTGACAAGAAGGGACAGAGTGTACAAACATAAAAAAACAGCAGCAAATAGGGTCAAAGAGGGAAAAAATGGTAAAAAGGCAAAATTGATGGCTCTTTGCTTAAATGCCCGTAGTATTCGGAACAAGATAAATTAACAGCACAAATCGAGGTTAATGGGCGTGATCTTATAGCGTTTTCCGGAGACATGCTTACAAGGAGATCAAAGCTGGGAACTAAATATTCAGGAGTATGTGACTTTTCAAAAGAACAGGCATGGAGGAAGGGTGGTGGAGTAGCCTTGTTAGTATGAGATGGAATAAGTACGTAAGCAAAAAATGATCTTGGATCAGAAGATGTGGAATCCATATGGGTGGAGGTAAGAAATAACAAGGGGAAGAAGACAGTGGTGGGAGTCGTCTATCGGCCCCCTAACAGTAGCTATACTGTAGGACAGAAAATAAATCAGGAGACAATGAGGGCGTGTACATTAATCATGGGATGACTTTAATCTTCATATAGATTTGGAAAATCAAAATTGCAGATGTAGCCACAAGCAAAATTTCATAGAGTGCATTCAGGACAGTTCCCTGGAACAATATGTTGTGGGTCCATCCAGGGATCAGGCTATTTTGGATCTGGTAATGTGTAATGAGGCAGGTTTAATTAATGATCTCAGAGTAAAAGATCACCTATAAAACAGTGACCATAACATGGTAGAATTTAGCATTCAGTTTGAGAGTGAGAAACTTGGGTCGGAAACAACTGTGCTAAACTTAAATAAGGATATTTACAAAGGAATGGGAGCAGAGTTGGCTGGAGTGGACTGGGAAAGAAGTTTAGCAGAAATGACGGTTGATGAACAATGGCAGGTGTTTAAGAAAATAGTTCATGACTCAAACAAGATATATCCCAGTGAAGAAGAAGGATTCTAGGAAGGGGATAAACCAACCATGGTTAACCAAGGAAATTAAGGATAGTATCAAATTGAAAGAAAAAACATATAATGTGGCAAAGATTAGCGGTAAGACAAAGAATTGGGCAAGTTTTAAAAACCAACAAAAGACCAAAAAATAATGAAGAGGGAGAAAATAAACTTTGAGGGTAAACTAGCAAGTAATATAAAAATGGACAGTAAGAGCTTCTTTAAATATATAAAAAGGAAGGGAGATGCCAAAGTGAACATTGGCCTCTTAGAGAATGAGTCTGGGGAAATAATAAAGGGGAACCAAGAAATGGCAGAGCAGTGGAATAAATACTTTGCATCAGTCTTCACAGGTAGAAGACACGAATAGCATTCGAAGAATACCAAATAATCAAGGGGATAAAGGGGGTAAGAAATAAATACAATAACTATTACTAGAGAAAAATACGAGGGAAAATAATGGGATGAAAGGCCAATAAGTCCCCCGGACCTGATGGTGTTGGGGATAATATATTAGCATGGATAGAGGATTGGCTAACTAATAGAAGACAGAGAGTTGGGATAAGGGGAGCATTTCAGGGTGGCAAACTGTAACTAGTGGAATGCCACGGGGATCAGTGCTGTGGCTACAATTATTTACAATAGATATTAATGACTTGGATGAGGGTTGTGAATGTACGATCACCAGATTTGCAGATGACACAAAAATAGGTGGGAAGGCAAGTGGTGAGGATGACACAAAGAATCTACAGAGGGATACAGACAGGTTAAGTGAGTGAGCAAAACGTTGGCAGATGGAATATAATGTGGGAAAATGTGAAGTTTGGCACTTTGTCAGGAAGAATAGAGGAGCTGAATATTATTTAAATGGAGAAAGACTGCAGAAAACTGCAGCACAGAGGGATTTGGGGGTCCTCGTGCATGAATCACAAAAAGCTAGCATACAAGCTAGCAGGTCAGAGGCTAGGAATACTGTGACAAGTAACCCATCTCCTGACTCCACAAAGCCTGACCACCATCTACAAGGCACAAGTCAAGAGTGTAATGGAATACTCCCCACTTGCCTGGATGAGTGCAGCTCCCACAATGCTCAAGAAGCTTAACATCATCCAGGACAAAGCAGTGCATTTGATTGGCACCACATCGACAAACATTCAATCCCTCCACCACTGACGTACAGTAGCAACAGTGTGCACCATCCACAAGAAGCACTGCAGGGATTCACCAAGGCTCCTTTGAAAGCACCTTCCAAACTCACAATCACTACCATCTAGAAGGACAAGGGCAGCAGATAGATGGGAACACCACCACCTCGAAATTCCCCTCCAAGTCACCCAGTATCTTGACTTGGAAATATATCACCGTTCCTTCACTGTTGCTGGGTCAAAATCCTTGAACTCCCTTACTAACAGCACTGTGGGTGTACCCACACCACATGGACTGCAGCAGTTCAAGAAGGCAGTTCACCACCACCTTCTCAAGGGCAACTAGGGATGGGTAATAAATATTTGCCCAGCCAGTGAAGCCCACATCTCATGAATGAATGAAAAAAAAGTTCAGCAGGTAATAGGGAAGGCAAATGGAATGTTGGCCTTTAATTCAAAGGGAATGGAATATAAAAATTGGGAAGCCTTGCTAAAACTATACAAGGCACTAGTTAGACCACACCTAGAATACTGTGAACAGTTTTGGTCCTCTTATCTAAGGAAAGATATACTGGCATTGGAGGCTGTCCAGAGAAGGTTCACTAGATTGATCCCAGGTATGGAAGGATTTTCTTATGAAGCGAGGTTGAGTAGGTTGGGCCTGTGCTCTTTGGAGTATAGAAGAATGAGAGGCGACCTTATTGAAACATATAAGATTCTTAGGGGGCTTGACAGGGTAGATACTGAAAGGTTGTTTCCCCTGTGGGGGAGTCTAGGACCAGAGGGCATAATCTCAGAGTAAGAGGCTGCTCATCTAAGACAGAGATGAGGAGGAATTTCTTCTCTTAGTGGGCAGTGAATCTGTGGAATTCTTTACCACAGAGGGCTGTAGAGGCTTATAGGCTCATAGACGTTTACAGCACAGAAGGAGGCCATTCAGCCCATCATGTCCGCACCGGTTAACAAAGATCTGACTGCACTAATCCCATTTTCTAGCACTTGCCCAATAGCCCTGGAGGCTATGGCAACATAAGAGAATATCTAAATACTTCTTAAATGTTATGAGAGTTTATGACTCAACCATCCTTTCAGGCAGTGAGTTCCAGACTCCAACCATCCTCTGGATGAAAAAAATTTCTCCTCAACTCCCCTCTTAGCCTTCTACCTCTTAACTTAAATATATGCCCCCTGGGTATTGACCCCTTTACTAATGAAAAAAGTGCCTTCCCATCTAGAACCATAGAACCATAGAACACTACAGCACCGAAAACAGGCCATTCAGCCCTTCTAGTCTGTGCCGAAATATTATTCAACTAGTCCCATTGACCTGCACCTAGTCCATAACCCTCCAGACTTCTCCCATCCATGTATCTATCTAATTTATCTAATTTATTCTTAAAACTTAAGAGTGAGCCCGCATTTACCACGTCAGATGGTAGCTCGTTCCACACTCTCACCACTCTCTGAGTGAAGAAGTTCCCCCTAATGTTCCCCCTAAACCTTTCCGCTTTCACCCTAAAGCCATGTCCTCTCGTGTTTATTTCTCCTAATCTAAGTGGAAAGAGCCTACTCGCATTTACTCTGTCTATACCCCTCACAATTTTGTAAACACCTATGCTATCCTACCCTATATCTACCCTATCTATCCCCCTCAATCTTACACACCTCTATCAGGTCTCCTCTCAACCTTCACTGTCCCAAGGAAAACAACCACAGCCTATCCAATCTTTCCTCATAGCTCAAGCCCTCCAGCCCAGGCAACATCCTGGTAAATATCCTCTGCACCCTCTCTAGTGTAATCACATCCTTCCTATAATATGGTGATCAGAACTGCATGCAGTACTCCAGTTGTGGCCTAACGAGCATTTTATACAGTTCCAGCATAACCTCCCTGCTCTTGTATTCTATGCCTCGGCTAATAAAGGCAAGTATCTCATATGCCTTCTTAACCATCTTATCTACCTGCCCTGCTACCTTCAGGGATCTATGGATGTGCACACCAAGGTCCCTCTGATCTTCTGTGCTTTCCAAGGTCCTATCATTCATAGTGTAATCCCTTGCCTTGTTAGCCCTCCCCAAGTGCATTACCTCACACTTTTCCGGGTTGAATTCCATTTGGCATTGCCCTGCCCGCCTGATTGATATCCTCCTGCAGTTTACAGTTATTCTCTTCACTATTTACCACCCTACCAATGTTTGTGTTATCCGCAAACTTCTTGATCATACCCCCTACATTTAAGACCAAATCATTTACATGCACCACAAACAGCAAGGGCCCCAGCACTGAGTCCTGCACAACCCCTTTGACTTCCAGTCACAGAAACATCCCTCTACCATCACCCTCTACTTCCTGCCTCTCAGCCAATTTTGGATCCAATGTGCCAAGCTGCCTTTGATCCCATGGGCTCTTACTTTCTTGACCAGTCTGCCATGAGGGTCCTTATCAAAAGCCTTGCTAAAGTCCATGTAGACCATAAGACCGTAAGACATAGGAGCAGAAATTAGGCCATTCGGCTCATCGAGTCTGCTCCGCCATTCAGTCATGGATGATAAGTTTCTCAACCCCATTCTCCCGCCTTCTCCCCGTAACCTTTGATCCCCTTACCAATCAAGAACCTAGCTATCTCCGTCTTAAATACACTCAATGACCTGGCCTCCACAGCTTTCTGTGGCAATGAATTCCATAGATTCACCACTCTCTGGCTAAAGAAGTTTCTCCTCATCTCTGTTCTAAAAGGTCTTCCCTTTACTCTGAGGCTGTGCCCTCAGGTCCTAGTCTCTCCTACTAATGGAAACATCTTCCCCATGTCCACTCTATCCAGGCCTTTCAGTATTCTGTAAGTTTCAATCAGATCCCCCCTCATCCTTCTAAATTCCATCGAGTATAGACCCAGAGTCCTCAAACATTCCTCATATGTTAAGCCTTTAATTTCTGGGATCATTCTCGTGAACCTCCTCTGGACCCTCTCCAGGGCCAGCACATCCTTCCTGAGCGACGGGGCCCAAAATTACTCACAATATTCTAAATGTGGTCTGACCAGAGCCTTATAAAGCCTCAGCAGCACATCCCTACTTTTATATTCTAGTCCTCTCGAAATAAATGCCAACATTGCATTTGCCTTCCTAACGACCGACTCAACCTCCAAGTTAACCTTAAGAGAATCCTGGACTAGGACTCCCAAGTCCCTTTGCACTCCAGATTTCTGAATTCTCTCCCCATTTCGAAAATAGTCTATGCCTCTATTCTTCCTACTAAAGTGAATGACCTCACACTTCCCCACGTTGTATTCCATCTGCCACTTATTTGCCCATTCTCCTAACCTGTCTAAATCCTTCTGCAGCCTCCCTGCCTCCTCAATACTACCTGTCCCTCCACCAAATTTGTATCATCTGCAAACTTAGCCAGAATGCCCTCAGTTCTTTCATTTAGATCATTAATGTATAAAGTGAAAAGTTGTGGTCCCAACACTGACCCTTGCAGAACTCCATTAGTCACTGGCTACCATCCTGAGAAGGCCCCCCTTATCCCCACTCTCTGCCTCCTGCCAGACAGCCAATCTTCTATCCATGCTAGTACCTTGCCTCTAACACCATGGATTCTTATCTTACTGAGCAGCCTCCTGTGTGGCACCTTGTCAAAGGCCTTCTGGAAGTCCAAGTAGATAATATCCATTGGCTCTCCTTTGTTTAACCTGCTCGTTATCTCCTCAAAGAATTCTAACAGATTTGTCAGACATGACCTTGATGAAACCATGCTGACTTTGCCCGATTTTACCATGCACTTCCAAGTATTCTGAAATCTCATCCTTAATAATGGACTCTAAAATCTTACCAACGACAGAGGTCAGGCTAATCAGCCTGTAATTTCCCGTCTTTTGCCTCACTCCCTTCTTAAACAGGGGGGTTACATTAGCGATTTTCCAGTCCTCTGGGACCCTCCCTGACTCCAGTGATTCCTGAAGGATCACCACTAACGCCTCCACTATCTCTTCAGCTATCTCCTTCAGAACTATGGGGTGTAATCCAACTGGTCCAGGTGATTTATCCACCTTCAGACCTTTCAGTTTTCCTTCTCCTTGATAATGGCCACCATACTCACCTCTGCCCCCCCGACTCTCTTGAACTTTGGGGGTGTTACTCATGTCTTCCACCGTGAAGACTGACGCAAAGTACCTATTCAATTCCTCTGCCATTTCTTTGTTCCCCACTACTACTTCTCCAGCGTCATTTTCCAGCAGCCCAATGTCCACTTTTGCCTCTCTCTTACCCTTTATATATCTAAAAATACTCTTGCAATCTTCTTCTATATTACTGGCTAGTTTACCCTCATATTTAATCTTCTCCCTCCTTATTTCTTTTTTAGTTGTCCTCTGTTGGTCTTTGTAGGCTTCCCAATCCCCTGGCTTCCCACTGCTCTTCGCCGCATTGTATGCTTTCTCTTTAGCTTTTATGCTGTCCCTGACTTCCCTTGTCAGCCATGGTTGCCTTGTCCTCCCTTTAGTATGCTTCTTCTTCCTAGGGATGAATTTTTGCTGTGTCTCCCAAATTACTCGCAGAAACTCCTGCCATTGCTGTTCCACTGTTTTTCCTGCTAGGCTCATCTCCCAGTCGATTCTGGCCAGCTCCTCCCTCATGCCTCTTGTAGTTGCCTTTATTCAACTGTAATACCGTTACATCTGATTCCAGCTTTTTCCTCTCAAATTGCAGGGTAAATTCTATCATATTATGGTCACTTCCTCCTAATGGTTCCTTCACCTTAAGCTCCCTTATCAAATCTGCCTCATTACACATCACTAAATCTAGAATTGCCTGTTTCCTAGTGGGCGCCACCACAAGCTGCTCCAAAAAGCCATCTTGTAGACATTCCACGAATTCCTTTTCTTGGGATCCACTACCAACCTGATTTTCCCAGTCTACCTGCATATTGAAATCCCCCATGATCACTGTAACCTTGCCTTTCTTACACACCTTTTCTATCTCCTGGTGTATCTTGTGCCCCACATCCTGACTACTGTTCGGAGGCCTGTACATAACTCCCAACATGGTTTTTTTACCTTTCCGGTTCCTCAACTCTACCCACACAGATTCTACATCATCTGCCCCTACGTCGTTTCTTGCTATCGATTTAATTTCATTTCTTACTAACAAAGCAACCCCACCCCCTCTGCCAACCTGCCTATCTTTTCGATAGGATGTATATCCTTGGATATTTAGCTCCCAGTCCTGATCCCCTTGCAGCCATGTCTCCGCGATGCCCACCACATCATACCTGCCAATTTCAATCTGCGCCATAAGCTCATTTACCTTATTTTGTATACTGCATGCATTCAGATACAACACCTTCAGTCCTGTATTTCCATCCCCTTTCTCATTGCCGTCCCTTTATCTGATGTGCTTGAAGTTAGATTCCTAGCCCTTTCCAAACACTCTGTCCTATTTTGTGTTCTGGGGACTTTAATAACCTCTCCTGGGCTCTCCTTTCTTTTCAGCTTTTTCATAATTTTCCATGAAGTTGAATCCACCCCCCCACACACTAACCTGCTGCTTTGTTTCGCATTAGTCATACTTCTTGGAGTTTTACCCTTCCCTTCCCCCCCACTTTCTAGTTTAAAGTCCTGTTGACCACCCTATTTACCCTTTTCGCTAGAACATTGTTCCCAGATCGGTTCAGGTGGAGACCGTCCCTAAGGTACAGATCCCTCCTGTTCCAATACTGATGCCAGTGTCCCATGAAATGGAACCCCTCTTTCCCGCACCACTCCTTTAGCTACATGTTTACTTCCCTTATTCTCGCATCCCTATGCCAATTTGCACGTGGCTCGGGTAGTAATCCAGAGATTATAACCCTTGAGGACCTGTTCTTTAATTTAGTTCCTAGTTCCTGATAATCCCCAAACAGGTCCTCTTTCCTAGTCTTACCTATGTTACTTGTCCTGACGTGGACTACAACAACTGGATCCTCCTCCTCCCTCTCCAAAATCCTTTCAAGCCGGTCAGAGATGTCCCTTACCCTGGCACCGGACAGGCAACATACCATGCGGGACTCTCGATCCTGCTTACAAAGGATGCACATCAAATGCATTACCCTCATCAACACTCCTGGTTATCTCCTCGAAAAATTCAATCAAATTTTTCAAACACGACCTTCCCTTGACAAATCCAGGCTAGGTTGTTAAGTATATTCAAGGCTGAAATAGACAGATTTTTAATCAGTAAGGGAATTAAGGGTTATGGGGAAAGGCAAGAAAGTGGAGTTGAGGATTATCAGATCAGCCATGATCTCAATGGGCCAAATGGCCTACTTCTGCTCCTACATCTTATGGTCTTAAGTGAATGTGGAGGAAATAAATAGCTTTTAGTTGTAGGTTTTGGGATTAATATGTCATCGAAGCTCCTATCTGATGAAAGCTGAAGTAAAGGAACTACTGAAGTAGATGGGCACAAACTCCATTGGTCTCCCATGTACAGTTTTGATCTACTGTGGACAAATTCAGTCTACTGTGTACAGTTTTGTTCTTCTTACCTAAAAAGTACATACATGCCTTAGAGGACGTGCAGCAGTGAGGGCCTGCATTCAGCAGATGATAAACGTTAAAGTGATTTAAGGTGATTTCAGAACAGACAGCTCACTTATCAGCAAATACAAAAGCTCACTCAGAGGTATGCTGCCTGCTTTTAAGTTTTTACAGCATGATATGGTAGATCTGCAGGGTAAAAGCCATTGGACGTGCTGCAAAGAGGGTTTCCAATTCATCATTGAACTTGCTGCATCATGGTCAAATTGACTTTCCATGAAATTTTGCCGTAATTATTGTGCAAGGAGGTTGGATCTGATTTACGGTGTGGCACATATCATGCTGTTCCGTGAAATTCCGAACCAAAGAGATTGTAGAGGTTTGCCAGCTGAAAAAGATTTTTATGCTGCTGAAGAAATGGAAATTACAAAGAGCTTTTCACAAAGAGCTTCGCTTTTCAACCACTCCAGATGGGCGAGCAAAGCATATTATTCTTAATGAATAGAAAATCATACTGGGAATATTAGCAGCCAATAATTAAAATGAAGTTCTTTATATTTGTAGGACCTAAACTAATTTTGCGGCCTTTTTGCACTGCATCAGCCAAAAATGCAGGGGCTGAAATTCATGACTCTGGCTGATTCCTAATTTAGTTGCATTGCGAGTGTGGGGGTAGGACCAGTTCATGACACAGATACGCTAGGTCTCAATCCAACTTTCGAGTATCTAAGATGGCCTATCACACGTTAAGCCTCAACCTATTCTAAATAAGGTAATCAAATAAGAGGAACAGCCTGGGCAGGGAGGCCTTAGTTCTTGTTCCAAACCTCCTAAGGACCAAGGTGGGCATAGTGGAGGAAATATTTCAATGTAGCCCACTTTACAAAGAAAGCTGCAGGGGCCACCTGAACAATGTTTCTCAGGAGGGAGGTGTCAATAACCAGGAGGCATAGATTTAAGGTAAGGGTCAGGAGGTTTAGAGGGGACTTGGGGAAATGTTTTTTCACCCAGAGGGTGGTTGGAATCTGGAACACACTGCCTGAGGGGCTGGTAGAGGCAGGAACTCTCACAACATTTAAGAGGTATTTAGATGAGCACTTGAAACGCCATAGCATACAGGGGGGCCAAGTGCTGGAAAATGGGATTAGAATAGATAGGTGCTTAATGGCCAGCACAGACACGATGGGCTGAAGGGCCTGTTCCTGTGCTGTATAACTCTATGACTCTGTGACTCTATGACCAGCAGCTCCCCGGTATCCAGCAATTTGTACCTCAATCTCAGGTTTTATAGAATGCTGTTCCTGTTAACTCCTTTCTATGACAGGAGTCAACATTCCTACTGTTCTCTCACCCATTACCATTTCTTTTCTCTTTCCACCTCCTGAAAGACCTGCTGTGTTTTTCCTCGATTTTGTATTTTATTTCACAGCAGTATTAATAATGAAGGAGGTCTTGTGGCATATTGGGTAGTGTCCCCTGCCTCTGAGCCAGAAGCTCTAAGCTCAAGTCCCACTCCAAGGCTAGATGGTTAAGGAAGGTGTGCTCATAACTTAGCCAAACAGGTTGAGTATCAACTTGTACTTCCTTCCAACATCGCCAATGGCAGATGGTGAAAGGGGGAGAGATTCCTGGTCAGCCATGTGATACAAAGAAGGTTGCACTATCCATAGCCCCAGGCTGCAACATGCATGTAAAAGTGCAAGTTGCCACAGCAACTTGGACTCCTTGGGGGAGCCAGTTGGCTCAAGTGGATCAGATTGGTGCCAATAGCATGGGGTTCGATCCCTATCTGGCGAATGTGAATTCGTTACCTACCTCCTTGTCCTACCCGTGATGGAGGTTGTGGCGCTGTGAGTCGGACCTGCCTTCGGGCAGAGAACTCAGGAAGAAGATGAATAATGAATCATAAAAATATATGAAGGCAAACATGAAAAATGTCTTTCAGCTTAAAGAGGTCACCCTGTTGGTTAAGATGTTCCTCCTAGAGAGTATCAGTGATATGCAGTGGGAGAACTCTAGATTTGCCATTTTTGTCAGTGACTGAGAGCTAATAATGCATAAGTGACAAAGTCATAAGTGAGTTATTAATGTCTCCTTCATGAGTGCAATAAGATGGCTATTACACTATGCTACAACTGTTAGTACAGCAGGACTGAACAAAACTTTGCCCCAGCTAAATCGGTAGCAATTTATTTTCTTTAGTTTAATATTGATTATGATGTCTGTTGGGTGCTTTGATATTTGTCACTCCTTCAGTTGTGCTGCCTCTTGCCTTTCTACTGAGACACAAATGGTCATCGTGATATTAATCTCCAGAGGAAGGAATTAAATTCACAAAGCTAACTTCAGCCTAAATGTTACTGCTCAAAACTCAGTTCTAAGTATGGGACCTGATGCTCTTCAGTTTGTAAAAAGATAGGTGTAAAGAACGTTTGTTAAACCATCGCACCAAACAGTGTAACTCTGTGCCGACTGTGAGAAATGCAAATACATAAGCAACAATGAAAAAATAGCAGCCAATCAAACACACCTGCAGTAATGATCTTTTCACGCTTTGCAAGCAGCTAATGAGCCACTTGGCCCTCTATAAATTTTGCAAAGTCCAAGAAGCTAGCTGCAGAATTTGAAATAATGGTAGAACATAACTCAATGACAGCACCACAAGTCAGTCTTAGCATAGGGCACAGCAAGCGCAGGTCAACATAGTTAAGGGGAGATGCGAGCACGTTTTTGGTGGAGAAAGACAGTGGTCGCAAAATTCAACTCCTTAGCACAATGGGAACTAGGAAAGGGTAACAATGGCAGAGGGTCTTTCCCCAACAACTTCCAGCATGATCCATGCTGATTGCCACATCTTGAAGGTCAACAGCTCTGGCACCTCATGCATGTGCCAGAGAGAAAGGAAAAAGAGAAAGACTTGCATTTGTATAGTGCCTTTCATAACCTCAGGATGTCCCAAATTGCTTATAACCAACGTACCTTAGAAGTATAGTTACTGTTGTAATGTAAGAAATGCGGTAACCAATTTACACACAACAAACTCCCACAAAAGCAATGTGATAATGGTCGGATAATCTGCTTTCAATGTTGATTAAAGAATAGCTATTGGCCAGAACCCCGGGGATGACATCTCTGCTCTCCATATGTTTTCCCTTAACACTTTTTTCTGTTCTCGTGCTCCTGTACTGTGCTGTCCCACAGTTTGCCTGGTGGAAGACTGCTGACGTTCAGTGGGGGAGACTGCAGATACCTTTGGAGGATACCCCCAAGCTTGAGGTCCCAGCTTCGAACTATACCAGCTCAGCATGGCTGGCAGCCTGCTGGGTTGGCTGGCCAACAGGTAACAACAGGGACACTGGCAAGTGGTTGCAGTGGGAGCATGAATGCTGTTATCCTGAGAGACGACAGCAGGATGGTGACCCATGGAGGCACTTATACTCCCCTTGGCAGTGCCTCAACTATCCTACTTGTTAGAGCACAAATTGCTGCACTACTGTAAGAGCCAGCAAGTGCCTTTAAGCACCCGCATCTGCAGCAATGATGCAGGAATTTGACTCTGCATGGCACCTAATTGGGCTTGCATTACAACAAGCAGAGATCTCAGGACCTCAGCCTGAACTTCCACAACAGCACTCAGACATTCGGTGGCTTCCATCTATGCTGCAATGGAAGCTGAGATGTCAGCCATCAGACACTGCAACAAGGCTGGAGCCTTGAGTGTTACCATGGAGTTGGCCACCACTTGGACACTGGAGAGGATGAGCTCCAAACTCTGCAGGAAGCCTTGTGCTAAGTTAGAATCAGATTTCTCCATGCTCCTTGACAGTGACAACAGACACTCTGACAAGTATGCCAATGCACCAAGCATCTCTTTGTGCATAGCCATTAACATTTTTCAGTACATTGCCCTATCAATGCCCCGCCACCCACACACAGTAGCAGCAGTGTGTACCATCTACAAGATGCACTGCAAGAATTCACCAAGCCTCCTTAGACAGCACCTTGCAAACCCACGACCATCACCATCTGGAAGGACAAGGACAGCAGATAGCTGGGAACACCACCATCTGGAAGTTCCCCTCCAAGTCACTCACCATCCTGACTTGGAAATACATTGCCGTTCCTTCACTGTCGCTGGTTCAAAATCCTGGAACTTCCTTCCTAACAGCACTGTGGGTCTGGCTACACCACAGGGACTGCAGCGGTTCAAGAAGACAGCTCACCACCACCTTCTCAAGGGCAACTAAGGATGGGCCCAGCCAGCGAAGCCCACACCCACTGAAAGAATTTTATTTAAAAGTCCAAATGTCCTCACCTGAGTCCTTTGCAGCAGAACTCATCTGTGACATTGGCATCCAGGGTTTTGGCACACACACTATGATTTCCCCCAGCCTTGCTCCAGCCCACTTGTGTCCATGATCACCATTTGCAGCAGTACCTGTCCCCCACTGGTTCTTTGCTGCTGCCTCCTGTTATGTATGCCACCTCGCCCTGCAAGAGAGAGAGAAGAGTGTCAGTGAGTCTGTTGCAATACTTTTGAGTTATGTGCCTGTCATAAGTGAATAGTTGGAGGTGTGTAGAAGCTGCAAGATATGCTTGTGGTAAGTGTATGAGGGTGAGATAGGGCATATGAATATTAGGCATGTGGCATGATTGCTAAGGATTGTTGTTGGGTGAGTGATGGGGGTGTGGTGCATTGAGCAGTGTGTAAGGTTAATGGTGTGGTTGGGAGGAGATGGCACTTTGAAGACCCATTTATTGGCCTTGACCACTCATGTGAAGTCATTGAACATTCTCCAACACCGTACCCAGGACCTCGGAGCAGACTGCTGGCACTGACCTCAGTGGTTCCCACTGCCTTCACAATGTGGGCTGAGTTTTATATGGAAGCCATAATTGGTCAATTAAGTTAGGGGAGGCACAGAGTCTATCCAATTAACATGGAGAGGAGGGAAACAAGCACCAATGGCTAGTATTGAGTATTTAAAGGGTTGCCTGTTTAAAATAGCTCCTTCCTGATTGGCTAGTAGAATCGTCCAGCTGCCTGATTACAGCTGACACCCAAGGAGCTGAACTAAAGTCTGCAATGACCATGGCAGAACAAGAAACTGGGTGGCCCCACGGTTTACCAATGCTTCCCGGCAGGTTCTTCAGCAAGGCTACAAGGACAAGGCACAGATTCTCTTCCCAAGGGAAATGAACTGTCTGGAAGCAATCCTGGATGGAGATTGCAGAGGAGGTCAGGATCCAAGTGGTCACCCCTGAACCTGGATGCAGTGCCACAATGGGTCAATGACCACCTTCATTCCGCTAAGGTGACTTCTCCAAATTTCTCTCCTCTTAGCGCCTTGCATCTGACAACATGAGATGGTGCACAAGTTGGGGAGGGAATGACCACTCAGTCAGCAGCAAGATGGTCTGGAAACAACACATCTTGTCAGGGATATCGTTGCATCTCAGTGAGAGGCACCCCTCTGTCATTTCTGGCTCCCACAAGGTCCCTCGAGAGTGGCCGCATGCAGGAGGCATTTGTTTCCCTGGGCTGCCACCAGCTTAGGTGTTGTGCTAGTATTTGTGAGAAAACTAATAGCGTTCCTGTTTATGCTTGCAGGAGAAAGGGCCAAGACTGGTGAGGGGATTCCAGACCTGCATATCCTGACGCCCAGCAGAGGAGGTGTCTCTGGAACTCGCAGGTTCTCGCAGTGGCTGATCAATTGCTCATGGCAAAACTGGAATGTCATCACAAGACAGCGAGTGATCGAGTGCATGGGCACAAGAGTGCTTGTGTCCAACAAGAGACATAGTGCTCACATGTCCACCACTGGACACATGGAGCTCACAGCAAGCAGTGTTGGGATGAGGAAATGGAAAGCCCTTAACCCTTCAAAAGTTGTGTTCCCTCATGCTGGTTAGGGTCAAGTCAAGGCCAGAGGATGTTGAGAGACTGCAGGACAGCTAGCTACCTCGGAGGACAAGGAGGGATGTCACAGCATTCTACCACACTCTCCGCCAGTGCAAGTGCTCTCATGTTGATGCGTATGTACTCACAATTAGATTCAGGATCACAAGCTGTTGAGCACAGCACAGATATACCTGAGCAGCTGACAGAGGCTGTGACAGCCGAGGCCATTAACAATCAGAGGATTGTGGGAGACCAGGCCTTTGGTGAGCCCCAGGCTGATGGTGGGCCTCTGGAATTGTCAGACAGGCGGCAGATGCTGCAGCTGCAGCGAGAGGTGAGGAAACATCTGGTGAAGCTGCCAGAGATTATGTGCACTCATGATCGGACAATGGAAGAATCCAGCCAGGCCAAGAGTGCTACCATATCTCAAGTGTGCGCACGTGGCTTACTCCATTGAGAGATTGGCGAGACTCAGGGAGATCCAGATTCAACAGAACACTCAGAGAATGTCAGAGATGTGTACGGATCTGCATGTCATTGTCTTGTCCATGAGCTCTGTGCAGCAGAGGCAAGGTGAGAGAGGTATGAGCCACTGGGAGCCTCCACCACATCCTTGTCCTTCTCAGGTCAACAGGGAAGTGCAAGCGTGCCTTGCAAGGGAGGAGGAGCGGTTGCCTTCTGCATCTGGGGCTCCTCTCAGGGTGCTCTGATGTATGGACAGAGGCTTCTCAGCCCCTCTGCCTGTGACACCAGGGGCAATTCAGAATTCCAAGACCCTCCATACCTCAGGCAGCCAGAGGACAGCTGCCAAGCTCATCCCAGGACATGGGGCAGCCTGACAAGCAGCCTTCCTCCACATCAGCTGCAAGAGCAGGGTAGAACCACATGGGAGCATATGTAAGAAAGTTAAAGCACCTAGCTGCATTTGGGGTTCACAGGGGTGAACAATTTATACATGTAAAGGCTTGATTATGTTGTGCCACTCAATAAATCTTTGATTTATTGCTGTTAGTCATCCTTTCAATTATTGCTCCCTTTTTAGATCACACCTACAGCCTTGCTTCCTCAATGGGCCGATGGTGTTAAGATAGGGCATGTCTGGTCAGCTCCACAGCTTTGACAGTGTGCACTGAGAGCCTGTGCACTGGCTGCTGGAGTACAAGATGAAGGAGGCATGAAGGTGGGATTTTATTCCACTGATTGAGAAAGGGCATCACTGTCCAAGAAACGGGTGTCAGTGGGATTGTCCTGAGGCTACCTTGTGTGTCTCTCATTTCTCCTTGCCTCTGGTGCAGGTTCTTCACCCGACGCTGCCTGCTCAGCAGCCTCCTCCACATTCCCCTCATCGGAGGATGAGTGACAATTGATGTCCTCATTATTCAACTCTCCCCTTTGTTTTATTATTACATGGGATGTGGGCATCGCTGGCTAGACCAGTATCTGTTGCCCATCCCTCATTGCCCTTGAGAAGGTGGTGGTGAGCCGCCTTCTTGAACCTCTGCAGTCTAAGTGATACAGGTATACCCACAGTGCTGTTAGGGAACGGACTGCTTATCAGGTGGTCCCATGATCTGGGATGACCTTGGCTGCCGCCTTTTAGCTGTCTGAGGTTTGGAGGACATCAGCATGCTGAATTTCTCCTGGTGTTACTAGTAGTTTTCTCCTCTGCAGTGCACAGCAGACCACCACAATTCATGAGACCTTTGCTGGGGCATACTGAAGGGCTTCATTGGGCCAATCTAGGCATCTGAATCTCATCTTCCGCAGCACAGTGGTATGCCCGATGATCACTTGCTTGGACCCATGGCAGGTATTGTACTTCTCCTCTGCTGTAGTGAGTGAGTTACTCACAGGTGTGAGAGGCCTGTCTTCAATGGCTAGCTGTTGACCCATTGATCCCTGAAGGTGATCAGGGTGCCAAAACAGGTCTGGCATCTGGGACTGGCAAAGTATGTAGGTGTTGAGGCCGCTTCCTGGGAGTCAGCTGTACAGCTGAAGGATTCACTTTTGATGGTTGCTGACTAGTTGGATATCGATGAAATGGAATCACTTCCTGTTAATTAAAGCTGCTGGCTGGTCCTTAGGAGCCTTGATGGTGACATGCGTGCCATTGATGACACCTTGCACATGGGGGAATCCAGCAATGGCCCCAAAGTCGATTGGCCTCTCCACCAGACTGGTTTGGTTCGATAGTACACATAGTCATCGGCCCTCTTGTACAAATTATTGGTCACCTCCTTGATGCAGCAATGAGCTACAGCCTGGGAGATGCCTCATATCTCCCCAGTGGATCTGGACAGAGCCAGATACAAAATTGTTGAGAGCTACAGTGATCTTCAGAGCCACTGGCATTGGGTGTCCACCAATCCCTATGGGTCTGAAGCATGGAACAGAGATCAGTGATTACCTCCGTGAAGAACCTCAGTCCGTGCTGACACTGACACTCGGACATCTGGAGATAATTCAGCCTTGTACAGCAGATCGTTTTTCCTGGGAAAAGCCCTTCTTTGAGCAGGAGGCAGATGGCGCATCCCTCAGAGCCCTTATCTGGTGTGCATACCCAGATACTAGCCCTCTTGCTGTTTCTTATTTTCTTGATGTGCCGTCTCCAATGCATAGACCTCCCAATCAGTACTGGCACCTTTACATGCCTCCTGTCGGCATCCGGCAATGCCCTCCATAGACCACACTTCAGGCCACTATATATTGGATCCCTGCATGTCTGGCTGGCAGAAGCAACTGTATTCTCACCTCCTTGCCATCTCCTTTAACCAGGTGAGACTCTGTAGTGACATGGTTCCATAAGGCACTGATAAAATTGGAAAAGTGTCATGTTTAACAAATTTATTAGAGTTCTTTGAAGAAGTAACATATGCTGTGGATAAAGAGAAACTGGTAGAGTACTGTATTTAGATTTGCAGAAGGCACTTGATAAGGTGCCACATCAAAGGCTATTATGAAAAATAAAAGCTCATGGTGTAGGGGGTAACACATTGGCATGGACAGAAGATTGATGAGCTGACAGTAAACAGAGGGTAAACTTATATAAATGACTTGGTTGAAGGTTGAAATGTGGTTGCTAAATTTGCTGATAACACAAAGATAGGTAGGATAATAAGATGTGAAGAAGACACAAGGAAGCCACAAAGGGATATATATATATGTATAGGTTAAGTGAGTGGGCAAAGACCTAGCACATGGAGTATAATGTGAGAAAGTGTGAAATTGTCCATTTCGGCAGGAAAAATAAAAAAGAAGCGTATTATCAAAATAGTGGCTGAGCTCTGAGATGCAGAGGGGTCTAGGGGTCTGAGTGCATGAATCACAAAAGGCTAGTTTGCAGGTACAGCAAGTAATTAGAAAAGCTAATAGAATGTTAGCATTTATTGCAAGAGGAATTGAATGCAAAAGTAGGGAGGTTATGCTTCAGTTGTACAGGGCATTGGTGAGACTACATCTGGAATACTGTGTACAGTATTGGTCTCCTTATTTAAGGAAGGATGTAAATGCATTGGAAGCAGTGCAGAGAAGGTTTGCTAAGCTAATACCTGAAATGGGCGGGTTGTCTTATGAGGAAAGGTTAGACAGGCTAGGCTTATATCCGCTGGAGATTAGAAGAGTAAGAGGCAACCTGATTGAAACATATAAGATCCTGAGGGGTCGATGTGGAGAGGATGTTTCCTCTTGTGGGAGAATCTAGTACGAGGGGCCACTAAAAATAAGGGGTCACCCATTTAGGACAAAGATGAGGACAAATTTTTTCTCTCAGAGGGTCATGAGTCTTTGGAATTGTCTTCCTCAAATGTTTTGGAAGCAGAGTCCTTGAATATTTTTAAGGCACAGCTGGTTAGATTCTTGATAAGCAAGGGGGTGAAAGGTTATTGTTGAGTATGCAGGAATGTGGGATTGAGGTTACAATCAGATCAGCCATGATCTTATTGAATGGCGGAGCAGGCTCGAAGGGCTGAGTGGCATACTCCTGCTCCTAATTTGTATGTTCGTACGTATCTTCATATGTAAAATTCAAGCAAATTGCTGTTTTAACTACCTAACTTAATGTCCCACCACATTTTTGTCAGACGTCCACCCTCCGTGGTTCTTGCCGCTAATAAAATTGGGAACCAAAGTCACAATGTTGAATTTCCGGCCGAACACATTTCCACCACAATTTACTGTTTCTTCAACGTCACACCCTGCTCTCAGTCAAATTCAGGAAAATTCATTGGTCTAGTGATCTCCTGGCCCCTGCAGAAGATGATTTCCCTTCCTGCCCACCACTAAAGTCCCCAATACAGTATCTCAGAATCTGGAAGCCTCCCTCTGACTTGCTCTGATTTTTTCCTGCTCAAAGCTTTTCCTAGCTACTTCCAGCACCTTTTGCAGCCAGACTGCTCATCCCTTTAAGAAGTACAAACTGCCTTTGTGAAGTACAGGCTAGTTATAAGTCATGCTATCTTGCACGCATCTGGTCCCCTGCTGAGTGTGCAGTTTTAACGCTGGACTGCACACCACAATCATGGAGATGAAGTAGGTAACACGAAGTTTGAATGCTCCCTGTATCACTTCCATCAGGCTTGAGGTAAATGCACATCACAATCCCCAGACCCGCTAACGGACCTTATCCAATTTTTAGCCCTGTTTCCTGAAACGCAAAGGTAGCTCCAAATTTGGAAAACTGTCGCTGATAGCAAAAATTATGTCATTCCATATGGTGGGCTTGCCATTCAAGCCCATAAGGAGTCACAAGTTAATAAATGAATATCTATGTAAAGTAGAAAGAGGATATAATATATGGGGATTTGAAGTAGAGTTGTACCTGCAAGACATAGCTACTACAAAACAATTCACGTAAACTGCATTGAAACAGAGAACTTAACAGGCTGTAGCAAGTAAGGTGTTGAAATAAAATTATCAGGGTTATGCAAACATATTATATATGCTACAATGCAAGAGTGAATTCACTGCAGGAAGGAAATGTTATAGACCAAATCATTCTGTCTCAAATCTTAGTGCTCTTATGTTTAAAAGTAACATTTTTAACTAATAAGAATGTGCACTGAAGGTAGCTATGTCATGTAAGGATAAAAACATGTGTACAGTCTGAAATGGACTGTGCCAATGATAAAATCATGCAAATAAGTGGAGGTCATTCAGCCCATCGTGTCTGCACCAGTTCTCTGAAAGAACCACCAATATCTCCACAGCTCTACCTTTTCCCCATACCTCCGAAAATATTTCCTTCTTTAAGTATTTGTCCAATTCTCTCTTGAAAGTTATTATTGAATCTGCTTTCAGCACCCACTTTCAGACAGTGAATTCCAGATCGTCACAAGTAGTTGAGTTTTAAACAAAATTCTCTTCATGTTCCCTCATGGCTTCATTTGCAAATTATGCAAAATTTGCCTTTTCGCTGTCGAGAGTGTGGGTCTGGGGAGTCCCTGGACTAATCTTATAATTTAATCCAATACACCCTTGGAAGACCAGATCAGAAATCTCATCAACTGAGTGACGACATGAGTTCTTATGAGCTACTGTAAAGGACCAAGGATTTAACCAGAATGAGCTAATTAAGGTAATGATTGCCTTAATTAAAGGTCCATTTTTGTTTCTTTCAGAATTGAAGGCTTAAATGTTTACGTTTTGCTTTGGTCTTGGGATAGAGCTCTTGGTGCCTTTCAGAGTGGCTACCAGTTGTTCTCATATCCAATGGCAGGGCAGCACCTTTAAAGTACCTGTGTGGTCCACCTTGACCACATGAATGACTCTGTGATTTGGGATAGGGTCTGCGGCCTTCAGTTTGGAGTTCTGCTCCATCCCATCTGTGCCAGCAGAGCAAGCCCACAAAAATTGTACCACTCAGTCCAAACTTTAAAAAATAACCTGTCAAAACTGCTGTCAAAACCGCCTGAAACAAAAACCTTTACTTTACTTGCTGATTCAATTTACATCAATTGAAAATCAATGGTGTCCCTTTGAATGATAACATTGCTTTAGTGCAAAAACAATCATCTCACCAAATGCTTTCTTGGACAGGGAACAGCACATTCTTGCCAAAATTCGCTAGAAATATTGTTTGTCCAGATTTGCAAAGCATTACATTTCATTTCATTTTAGTATTGTGCTGAATCCTTGCAACATTCTTGTGCTGATTCTCCAAGTCGTAGGAACATAGAAACAAGAGTAGGCCATTCAGCCCATCGAGCCTGCTCTGCCATTCAAACAGATCCTGACTGATCATCTATCTCAATGCCACTTTCCCACGCTAACTCCATATCCCTTGATGTCATCAGTATCCAGAAATCTATTGATTTCTGTCTTGAACATGCTCAATGATTGAGCTACCACGGCCCTCTGAGGTAGAAAATTCCAAAGATTCACCACCCTCTGAGTAAAGAAATTACCCCTCATCTCAGTCGTAAATGGCCTACCCTTTATTCTGAGACTGTGGCTAGAATGTTACCACCCCATTGTAGCGGGGGCAGGGCCGTAAAATGCGGCAAGCCATTCTAAACTCCATTGACTTCGGTGGGAATGTAAAATATCACTGCCGTAAAATTCTGCCCCGTGTCCTCTGGCTCTAGACTCACCAGCCAGAGGATACATCCTATCCACATCCACCCTGTCATGCCCTGTAAGAAATTTTTAAGTTTCAATAAGATCACCTCTCATTCAATCTCATGGTCCCCTTTTGATTTCTGCTCATTGTTGGGAGCCTGGGATCACTGAATTTACTTTACAGTATAGCACGATAGATATACGTCTTGAAATGGCACCATGAAATATTATGGCAACACAAGTAGAATTAAATGAGTTAAGTATATTAATACAAAAGCAAAAACTGCGGATGCTGGAAATCTGAAACAAAAACAGAAAATGCTGGAAAAACTCAGCAGGCCTGACAGCATCTGTGGAGAGAGAAAAACAAAGTTAACATTTCGAGTCCGTATGACCCTTCTTCAGAGTTAGTTCAGAATCAGTATTGTTACAAACATCTAGTTGTATGATTCAATTTTACTTAGGGATATAACTTTTAGTTTGGGGATTTGGGGATACATGTTTATGAGATATGGCATTAAGCTAGTAGTACTTACTTTGTTTAACTCTTGTACAGTAAAGATTTTTGTTTAAATTATGAAATCTTATGGCATAATTCGTTCAGTTAAT
Organism: Cetorhinus maximus; assembly: GCF_964194155.1. Taxonomy (NCBI): domain Eukaryota; kingdom Metazoa; phylum Chordata; class Chondrichthyes; order Lamniformes; family Cetorhinidae; genus Cetorhinus; species Cetorhinus maximus. The sequence continues at coordinate 195,698,236 of NC_135879.1, forward strand.
AACTGGGAGTTTGATTTTTTTTTAAAGTTACTGTTCTCTATCGAGATTTTAACAATATGCTGGTTGAGGATGAGTAGCAGGGAAGGCCAACAAGGTCTGGAGACCCAGAAGGCCATATCTGCTTGAAGTTATGTTAAAGAACTCCTAGAAGGGCTCTGCAGCATCTTCTGTGAAGATTTGCAAATTGCCTCAAGAAACATGCCAGCACATAGTTCACAAAGTTGATACACTGCTTCATTTCTTGGTGATTAGATTCTTCTATAGAGCAATGACTCTTCAGCTGGCTTCTGCCTTGCAAGAAGCAAATTGTCCAGTTACTTATGTTTGATGCAAAACCAGAACTGAGTGAGCAAGCCATTAGTTTTCATCAGACCGCAGTGTTCCTAAGAATGTTTGGATCAAGATCCCAGAAGCTAAAATTTTTCTTAGATCAAAATAGGTGAAAGGGAGATTTAATAGCGGTGTTCAAAACTATGAGCAGGTTTGATGGAATAGATGGGGAAAAACTGTTTTCACTGACAGGAGGATTGGATTGAAGATAATAGGCAAAAAAGCTAGTGGGGAGATGAAGAGAATTTTTTAAATTATTGCTATGATCTGGGCTACCTGAAAGGATCATGGAAGTAAATATAATAGTAACTTCTAAAAGGGAATTAAAAATCTACTTGAAAAGAAAAATGCGCAGAATTGTGAGGAAAAGCAGGGGAGTGGCACTAATTGGATAGCTCTTTCAAAGAGCTGGCATAGATATGATGGGTTGAAGTGCCCCTTTTCATGCTGTGTCAATGTATGATTCTATAAATGGAATGCACTCATGTGGTCAAAGGAACCTCTATTTTTAACATGCACCATTATATGAACTGGGAGGGTTTTCACTGTTTTAATGATTAATGTGCAACTACGGGCACTGGTTTCTGCCTGTCAATGCCTAGCATGCAGGAAGCTGCAGTGATGCCTTCATACTTTGGCAGTCCAGTGTCCCTCTACTCTTACAAATTGAAGAGCAATGTGCTATCTGGCTTCTTGGACACAAAGGGCAATTCTTCTGTGGCCACTGACATATTGAGGAGTACCACCAATGAGCTAGAGAAATGCTACATTGAAGATCACATCTGCACCTAAATTCAAATTGAATAAGCCAGGGGCATGTCAAAATGATGATTCAGGTGCCTAGATTGGGCAAGGGGTCCCCTCTATTATATTCCCATTACTGTGCCTCGAATTATGATGACACACTCTGTACTTCATCATTTCATTCTTCAGTGGGGCACGGAAAATCTGCAGCTAAATCCCCTGAGTCTGAGAAGCCCAGAAAGGAAGAAGAGGCTTCAGGGCCTCAAGCAGTAAGAGACAGAGAAAGTTGAATGAAAGATAGATTCAGGACGCATCAAGCACTGTGTACTCCAACTCTTACCATCCCACCTCTGAAATAACCACCAATTTTCCCCACACAATCCTTCAAGAAACTACTTAAAAGAATAATTCACATGAAAGTCCCAAGGCCATAATATATTTTTTTCATTCCAGAAGCAATTACTGTTTTATTCACAATATTCAGAAACATGATCCAAATCTGACAAATTTTAAGGACTTCAAGACAGTGTGAAAATTAAAAAGTTAAAAACATTTCACTGAAAATCACCTTACACTTACAATGTGACTTTTCTAATTCTCTCTTTACCTGAATCTAACATTTCTCTGTACCATCTGGGGATGGACAACAACACAGCATGACTGAAGTGTCTTAGGACTGTGATGGAGCCCATGACAGTCTGTTTGTCTCTATTTGGAATTTCAGCAACCCTAACCTGCTGACTTTCTTCCTTCAACAAAGGCACTTGTGGAGTATGAGCAGAGAAATCACTCAAGCTGCTTTCCTGAGGGAAGGCAGAGTACTTGGAGTCATCTACTGCTTTTTCATTAGCAATGGAATTAGGATACCGCTTGTCAGAGATCAACAGGAGAACTGACTTTGTGGAATTCTTATTATCCATGAGGTAGATCATAAAAAGAGGCTAAAGAGAGGTGGCTAAGAGTTAAAGAAAGAGAGGGAAAGAGAGGAAAGAGATGAGAGCAAAATGTGTATCAATCTTCAATCAGTAATACTGTGTGGGAAAATCATCTGGCCCTGTCATTTATACCTGCACCATTTGTGGCAAGCACCATTGCTTGAGAATTGGGCTCAGTTATTGCAACATGGCAAAGTGATTGAATTGCTTTGGCACTTGGCATCTTCTTTCAAGTCAGGCAGTTCCATTTATGGTCATGCTAAATATCCTGAAACCTTTACAAAATGGTGCCCTGGTGATTTTGGAATGTGTTATATATTTGTCTCTTCAGTCTTTCCATTTGGCAATTCAAGACTTGAATACCACCTGTCAATTTTTGGATATTACTGGAGATGATCTGCCTTCAGGCTTTTTAAGTTTTGTGGGACACAAACAGGGGACTTTCTCCTCCCGTATCTTTTTTCTCATGACAGAGAAAGCATGAGAATGAAACCTTGTTACTTTCTGGCAAAGGCACATTGATTTGACAGCTGCTGGAGAACTTTTAGCAGATCTGATATGGGGCTTCCATAGAGAGAATGGGGCAAGTTTCCACAGCTATAAAATTTGCTTCTATGTGAAAGAGTCTATTTAAATGGGCATTAACTTCACAAGTTTTCATCCTTATGCATGCAACTGCACTTTTAAGGTGAACATCAATTTGGAGTCTATAAAGTGTCTAAAATACAATAACAACTGCTTGCTGCTATCAAACTGCTTTGCTGATCTTTTGAGGTCATTAAACCGCTTTCTGCACTGGAGACGGCTACTGAGACACATACTGCCTGTGCCACCCAGGCTGGGCTATTCCTATGCCTATTCTTATGTTCTTTTGCTCTAAGAAAAAAATATGCCAATCAATAACATAGCAAGATCTTAGATAGTATATTTGCTTTTATTCATTCATGGGATGTGGGTATCACTGACTAAGCCAGCATTTATTGCTCATCCCTAATTGCCTTCGAAAAAGGTGGTGGTGAGCTGCCTTCTGCAGCCCATGTGGTGTAGGTGCACCTACAATGCTGTTAGGATGGGCGTTCTGGGATTTTGACCCAGCCAACAGTGAAGGAATGGTGATATATTTCCAAGTCAGGATGGGTTGTGACTTGGAGGGGAGCTTGCAGATGGTGATGTTCCAATGCATCTGCTGCCCTTATCTAGGTGGTAGAGGTTTGGAAGATGCTGCCAAAGAGCCTTGGTGAGTTGCTGCAGTGCATCTTGTAGATGCGCGAGATGAATTACTTTCCACAGGACTCCCAGCCTCTCGCCTGCCCTTGTAGTCACAGTATCTATATGGCTGGCCCAGTACAGTTTCTGGTCAATGGTAATCCCCAAGTTGTTAATAGTGGGGAATTCAGCAATGGCAATGCCATTGAATGTCAAGGGGAAATGGGTAGATTTTCTCTTATTGGAGATGGCCATTGCCTGGCACTTGTGTATCATGAATGTTACTTGCCAATTATCAGCCCAAGCCTGAATGTTGTCCAGGCCTTGCTGCATTTGGACATAGATTGCTTCAGTGTCTGAGGAGTCACGAGTGGTGCTGAACATTGTGCAATCATCAGTGAACATTCCTCCTTATGGCCTTATGATGGAGGGAAGGTCATTGATGAAACAGCTGAAGACGGTTGGGCCTAGGACACTACCCTGAGAAACTCCTGCAGCGATGTCCTGGGTCTGACAAGATTGACCTACAACAACCACAGCCATCTTCCTTTGTGCTAGGTATGATTCCAACCAGCTGAGAGTTTTCCCCCTGATTCCCATTACCTTCAGTTTTGCTCGGGCTCCTTAATGTCACACTTGGTCAACTGCTCTCTTGGTATCAAGGGCAGTAACTCTCACCTTGCTCTTGAGTTCAGTTCTTCTGTCAGTGTTTGGGTCATGGCCGTAATGAGGTCGGGAGCTGAATGGCCCTGACGGAACCTAAACTGAATGTCAGTGAGCAGGTTATTGCTGAATAAGCGCCACTTGATAGCACTGTCGACAACATCTTCCATCGCTTTACTGATGATGAAGAGTAGACTGATGGGGTGGTAATTGGCCAGGTTGAATTTGGCCTGCTTTTTATGTACCTGGGCAATTTTCCACATTGCTGGCTAGATGCTAGTGTTGTCACTTTACTGGAACAGTTTGCCTAGGGGCATGGCTAGTTCAGGAGCACGTCTTCAGTGCTATTGCTGGAATGTTGTCAGGGTCCATAGCCTTTGCATAATCCAATGCCTTCAGCCATTTCTTGATATCATGCAGAGTGAATTGAACTGGCTGAAGACTGGCAACAGTGATGCTGGGGCTCCTGAGGAGGACACTGAGATGGATCATCCACTTGGCACTTCTGGCTGAAGCTTGTTGCAAGTTCTGCAGCCTTATCTTTTGCGCTGCTGTGCTGGGCTGCCCCATCATTGAGGATGGGGACATTTGTGGAGCCTCCTCCACCTGTTCTTTGTTTAATTGTCCACCACCATTCACGACTGGATGTGGCAAGACTGCAGGGCTTAGAGCTGATCCATTTGTTGTGGGATCACTTAGCTTTGTCTATCGCATGCTGCTTCCGCTGTTTGGCATGCAAGTAGTCCTGTTTTGTAGCTTCAAAGGATTGATATCTCATTTATAGGTATGCCTGGTGTTGCTGGCATGCACTCCTGCACTCTTCATTATGAAATATAGTATAAATAAATTAACAGTTATTTAGATTTTTCTCTTTCATTTTGCTTTAAAACCATGTACAGCTTTGCATTTTTTATACCCATTGTTGCTGAGTAGTGTCCACATAGTACACCACCAAAGTGAACGCTAGAGAAAGAAACTCAAAAACAGAGTTCAAATAGCAGTAACTTTGAACACAGTCCTGAAAATCTGCCCTCTGTGATTTTGAATGTTATGTTTGCATCTATAGTCTGCTTTACCCTGTGGTACATGAATGACTGAGCTTTGATATATCAAAGAACAACACCTTCAAACACCACGTCCTCTTTTCACTGCCTTTTATTAAGGGAAAAGTAGCTGTAGCATTTGGGATCCATGTAACACAGTGGTGCTCAGCAGCTTAAATAAATTCACTGCTCATCAATTTCTGACTCTTAAGCCTCATTCCCTGAGGTTTTGTCAGCTGGTTGAAAATCACATGATTTTGGGCGCTTCACCTTTCAGTCAGTGGAGCTAGTTGACAACACTGTAATGGATTTCTGGGAAGGCATGAATATGTCAAGCAGGGGAGGTTCTCTGACTTTTGCTCAGAGCTGGAGTCCATGCTGCTAAGTGTTACAGATGTCAAGTAAGCATGAAGTACAATGATGGATCTAAAAATACTCCACCAAATGTCACGCTCTGTGGTACATCATTAGCCATGCCTGCATCCATCAGCTCAACACAGTTTTCATGCATTTTGCATTTCAATTATACACTGTAGAGAGCAAAAGAAAGAAGAATTTAATATGTATTCCTGCACCTGGATCGCGATATAAGTTTACTATGTATCAAATCTGATATGTTTTGTATTGAACAAAGAATTTCTTCATTTCTGATTTGTACAAAGCCTTAAGTATCTTAAATGTATTGCAATCCAGATGACAATACACTTTCTGTAGATATTTTCAAAACATTAGGATAAGCATATATAGGACAGATCCTGAATATTATTAGTATCAAATCATTATCTTTGTTGTATATTTCATGTTCACAAATTGTGATGTTGTAATTTATATCATGTTTTATTATTGAAGAAATTAGTCAACATCAGCAAGCAGAAGCAGAATGCATAGTTAAAAACCAAAAACATTGCTTCAGTGAGTATCGAAGTTTCCATTTTTAATGGATGTAAAGTGTTCAAAATATAAAAGCTGGTAGATAAAAGGTCATCCCTAGGCTCGCGTAATCTGGTCTTGGCTGGACCACTGTTTGGAGCGTTTCTTGCTGATTGTGTCCTCCATGCCAAGAAAGAGAAGGTAGGATCAGGCACAATTCTGCAGAAGCATGCCTTCTGCTTTCCAGACTAATGGCAGCTGTGGCCAGTTTTGTCACTCAGGCCATTCGCCTCTCCTAACTTGATAAAAAAAACAGCAGTAGGGACAACAAAGAGAAAATGGAAAATGTGAAAAAGTGTAAAATGTGCAATGCAATTGCAATGGAATTATCTCCTTGGCCATCTCTGTAAAGTGGAAGTTTACCAGTTACACAGTAATACTGATGACAGGTCTTTATAAAAGCAATTCTAGGTGAATGTATTGCAATTTAAAAAAAATTTTTAAGTATTGTGCAGATATAGGAACGTAAGAGGAGTCAGCTTTTTAATACATCAACCTTGTTTCACCGCTCAATTATATCATAGCAGATTTGCAACCTAACTCTATATGCTTACTTTTTCTTCATAACCGTTGATATCTTTGGTTTACAAAAGCCTATCACTGTCAAACTTAAAAGTGATCTAAAATGAATTCTCATTTGCAGAAGAAAGTGCCAAACTTCTACCATTCTTTGTGTTTGGATTGTTTCCTAACTTCACTTCTGAAAGGCCTAGATCTAATTTTTAGTCTATATCTCTGAGACCTGAACTCCTCACCAGTGGAAATAGTTTCTCTCGATCTACCTACCTATCAATTTTCCTTGAAAAAGCTTCAATCAAATCACCCCATAACCTGCTAAATTCCAGAAAATATGACCACTAGGCTATGGGCCTAGTGCTGGACAATGGGATTAGAATAGTTAGGTACTTGTTTGACCGGCACAGACTCAATGGGCTGAATGGCCTTTTTCTGTGCTGTAGACCTCTATGACTCTATAGTTTGTGTAACCTCTCCTTGTAATTAGCCCTTGGAGCCCAGAGGCTAGATTTTCCTCTTCAAGGTTGAAATCGCGAGTCAGGCCATTTCCCGACATTACATTCCCCCTTCTTAATTCACCCCAGATACTCATCATATTTTCACCCTGCGGAGTCAAGGCCACCTGCTTCCAAAGTCAGCCCAAGGCAGGCGGGTGCCCATGTGGGCACATTAGAAGGCCTGCCTCCATTCACTGGAACATAAGCCCAGTTCTGTATACAAAGGTTAGGCACTGTCCCTTTGCAAGCTTAAATAAACAATCCCTGCTGAGTGGAATAGATTAGTGGGGCTAGGAGCTCACCAAATATGCATAATGGGATTCCAAAGCACAGCTGTATCAACAAAACCTCCAGAGCTCAGTACATGAAAGACTTTTGAAACAGTGGAAAAGATGATCATTTTCTCCCCTGCTTCAAAAAGCTGTAAAGAAGGCTGAACTGATTACATTAAAGTAATGGAACAGATAAGCATCTGCTTCACTGTTTCAAAAGGCTGAAACAATGGCTGGACTGTGCTTTAATCTTTACATCAATTCACAGTGTACAATAACACATCTCAATACTTTTGAATGCAGAAGAGCACTATAGCCACTGGATAATGTACTCTAATGCATCTGGACATTTTCACAATGCTGGTCAATTTAAATTATCTTTTAAGAACAAAGTACCAACATCAATCACCACATTTAAAACATAGACCAAGCAATTTAACTAGCAGCCTTAAAATTATTCAATGACCCTGCCTTCACCAGTCCCTGGGGAAGAGACATCCACAAACTCATGACGCTCAAATAAAAAAATTCTCCTCTCCATCTTAAATGGGAGCAGCCCTTATTTTAACTGTGTTCCCTAGTTCTAGTCTATCCCGCACTAGGAAACACCTTTTCAGCATTCACCCTATCAAGCTCCCTCAGGATCTTATATGTTTTAATAAGATCATCTCTTCTAAACTCCACTGGATACAGGCCCAACCTGTCTAACCTTTCCTCATAGGATAACCCCCTCATCCCAGTAATCAGTTGAGTGAACCTTTTCTGAACTGCTTCTAACACGATTAGGTCCTTTCTTAAATAAGGAGAATAAAAGTATACACTGTACTCTAGATGTGGTCTCATCAATACCCTATTCAACTTTAGTAAAACATCTCTACTTTTATATTTCATTCCCCTTGCAATACATAACAAGGCAGGGTCATTGAATAATTTGCCTTTCTAATCACTTGCTGTACCTGCATACTAACTTTTTGTGATTTATGTACTAGGAGACCCAAATCCCTCTATGCCTCAGAATTCTGCAATCTCTCTCCATTTAAATGCTGCTTTTCTAGTCTTCCTGGCAAAGTGAACAAGTTTACATTCTCCCACATTATACTCCACTTGCCAAATTTTTGCCCACTGACTTAACCTATCTACACCATTTTGCAGTTTTTCCTTTACATGTGGTGCCTGAAACACACGTTCTGACCATTACTCTACTCTCTCCTCTTTTGCTTGTTTAAGACAGGGCTGGGCAACCAACGGCCTGTGGGCTGGATCTGGCCCGCTGCTCAATTTCATCCTGCCCACAGCAAGATTTCTAAAAATATAGACCTATGACAGTAGCGCCTTCAAAATAGCCTTTATCATCATTCTTATGAATTTGCTTTGGGTAAAAGTATCAGTTAAAATACTATAATAATATTTAGCAATATAATATTCAAATTCAGCCATTGCATTAAAAATGTGGGTGTGTCAAACGTTTCTGCAATCCTTCTAAAAAAAATTAAGTTGATTGTTATGTGTGTGTGGCCTGCGACTGATTTTGTCTACGTGTCAGTGGCCCATGATAAGAGAAAGGTTCCCCACCCTGGTTTAAGAGCGTTTATTTACACAACTTTTCCACCTGAGCTCTCCTCCAGCATTTACTCATTTAGTTTCCTGATGATGGTCCTATTTATCCTTTCCAGCATAACCCTGGTCCCAGCCTGGTACAGGCAGAGTCCATCCCAATAGGAAGTTTATTTTAGTCTCAACAAGTGTTGCATGAAATAGGACCCCTCTTTTCCATTACACTCCTTCAGCCACATTTTTATCTTCATAATTTGCCCCACACCAATTTGCATGTGTTTTAGATAATAATCTAAGTGCAGTTTTTTAATTTAGCTCCTGATTCCTGGTACTCTACAGGCAGGCATCCTTGCCTACTTTTTCCTATGTTTTAGGTCCTAACATGAACCACAATCACTGGGTCGTCCCCTCCCTCTTCAATATACCTGCAAGCCATTTTGAAATTTCCCTCACCCTGGCACCAAGAAGGCACTTTGGGTCACTTGATTAGTCCCCCCCATTATTGAATACCCTGGGTTACTACGTTACATCTACCTTCTTTCTTCTCCATGCTTTGGGCAGTTCCTTCTCCAAACTTCCATGATCGGTATTCTGGCCGTCCTTATTCTTATCCTCATTAGGTAATAAGTCTATTCTGCCTGTTGGAAAAGATCAGTTTCTGTAGATCCTTGTTCTCTATCCATTGTGTCTATGCCAGCTGTCTGAGGAGGCAATTCACCTAGTGCCATTACCCCACTCTTCTTAGCCCTGCATATTCTTCCTTTACAGATAATAATCCAATTCCCTCTTGAATGCCTTAATTGAACCTACCTCCAGCACACTTTCAATCAGTGCTTTCTAGATCCGAACCACTTGCTACGTGAAAAAGCTTTTCCTCATGTCACCATTGCTTCTTTTGCCAAGTACCTTAAATCTGTGCCCAATTGTTCCCAATCCTTCAACCAATGGGAACATTTTTTCCCTATCTACTCGGTCCAGACCCTCATGATTTTGAATACCTCTATCAAGTTTCCTCTCATCTTCTCTTCTCCGAGGAAAACAGTCCGAACTTGTCCAATCTATCTATGTAACTAAAGTTCCTCATCCCTGGAACCATTCTCTTGACTCTTTTTTGCACTCTCTCCTTCACATCCTTCCAAAAGTAAAACACCCAAACTGGACAAAAGGAGTGACATCAAGTCAATAATTTCCCTGCTTTGTTGCACTGTTGAAGTCTGCAGAAATGGAAATCTTTTGAAATCAATTGAACTGACAGGAAATTGTCCTTTTACCCAATAGTCTGGCTGCAAAAACTCTTGAAAAAGTTATGCCTTTTTCAAGGAGGTGCACCTGGGCTTTAATGCTATACTGAGTCATATTATGCTGAATAATCTTTCTGATCCTGGAAAACAATATTTTTTAGATGTAATTAGTTGTAATTAAAACTAATTAAAATGTCATTTTTTCCATAATACTAAAAATCCACAGCCTTTTAATATAATAAAAATATTTTAAAATTTCTGATGTTTCAGCTTTGAAATATGTTCCAATTTTTATTTCACTCTGCAAAATTTATAAAAAATGAAGGATAATCAGAACAGGTCTTGCATATCTTGACTTAATATGCCTGAATTTGATAGTGACCTGGATTATGCAGTCAGTGGCGAAGTGACAGCCAGCTCAGTGTTCTTAATTCTGAATGCTGGTGTATCAGACTGCTCCCATTTTGAACCATGTTGATTTCTTTTGATTTTTTCTCAGGAAGTGGGCAATGCTGCAAGGCTGCTTTTACATACCACCAGCCCCACCCCCTTGCACCTAAAAAACACAGCTACCTGACTGCCCCTGTCAAGGTCACAGTTCATCTGACCCTTGAACCCTTACACTAATGTTGGTTCCACAATTGTCCAAACTAGTTTAAGAAGAACCATAATTTGGCTAAATTTCAATGACATTGATGCCACGTAAGTCAATTATACAAAATTGTTCATATTCCTCTTTATACAACTGGAATTATCACTCAATTCTGCTGGTATTTACAAACTCAGGCCAAACAGTGCAAAAAAAACCCAAAGAATTTCAAGCACAAGTTACATTAAGTGTAAATAAAGTTACTGCAATCTCTTGCACGGGGGTTAAAACAAATTGTGTTAGAAACCAGCCCCACCTACAAAACTGGCCATGCCCAGAGATTGAATGAATCACTCTGGTAAGTATCTGCTAATTGTGCTCCTTTGCATGCCTTCAAAAGGCTCTGAAAGTTAAGCAACAAAAAACTACTGTGGATGCTGGAAATCCAAAACAAAAACAGAATTACCTGGAAAAACTCAGCAGGTCTGGCAGCATCGGTGGAGAAGAAAAGAGTCGACGTTTCGAGTCCTCACGACCCTTCAATAGAACTGAGTAACAGTTCCGCCGTCTTCGTCTCCATGCTCACTTCTTTGGGCAGGAGTCCTCTCCCCGTTCAACGGATCCTTTTACCCACCTCCAATATTCTCCCTCCACCTGGACCCCTCCCTCTGGATTCTTACCTTCTCTTGATCTTTTCATTGAGAACTGTCGGCGTGACATTAGCCGTCTCAATTTCTCTGCTCCTCTCACCCATTCTAATCTGTCTCTCTCTGAACTTACTGCACTCCGTTCTCCCAGGTCCAACCCCAATATTGTCATCAAACCTGCTCTTACTCAGTTCTGTTGAAGGGTCATGAGGACTCAAAACGTCGACTCTTTTCTTCTCCACCGATGCTGCCAGACCTGCTGAGTTTTTCCAGGTAATTCTGTTTTTGTTCTGAAAGTTAAGCTGTGTATTTTAGGTGCAAGGGAACTAATAGGCACCTTTTAGAAGCTTGCAATTACTTTTTAAACATTTATTAAGAAACTGACTGCAGTACCCAAATAAAGATAGTAAATGGGTCAGCATAATTTTTAAAGCCATTTTCATTTATCTTAAATCAGGTTATGCACAAGTGGTACACCAGACACACCAATTAAAAATACTTTGTTTTTGTGACTGTTATGACCACAGCCAGCGTTAACTGCTGCGCAAACCAAATCCAAGAGAGAAACTTGGCTTATAGGCCACGACCTTTTTTTTGTATTCTGATAATGAGAAGGCGATGTACAAATCTCAGCAGTAAGAGGTCAAGTAACACTTTTGGGTTTTTAAAAAATAAAAGTAAAAGTTTCATTATCAAAAAAAAAGAAAACTTAAGCACACAAGATTACAGTTACACAATTAAGGTTAGTCTTACAAAACATTCCCGCAATACTCTCTACTTGGTCAAACCCACCTTCCAGGCAACACTCCCTTTTAGATGTTTAAATATGAAAGAAATCCAGTAATATTATATAAGGCAAACTGCTGTAGCTTCAATAAAGGTGTGCCATATGACCTTTACCCTCTTCCACTTTGTGGTAGAATTCACTTCAGAATAGATTTGCTTGCTGCATTCCAAGGCTTGACTGGATAGGTGATTCAAACTGCATTCCTCTTCCAGCCCAGAGCTCCAGCTATCTCCAGCTTAACAGCTTTTCAGCTCAACAGCTAAAACCTGAAGACTTAGTTTCATACCCTTGTGCCCTCATCTCAATGAATTTTGGGCTCGGCACGATGCTGAACTCTTCTTCCGTCACCTTCGTCTCCGTGCTCACTTATTTGGGCAGGAGTCCTCTCCCCTTTCAACGGATCCTTTTACCCACCTCCAATGTTCTCCCTCCACCTGGACCCCTCCTTCTGGATTCTTACCTTCTCTTGATTTTTTCATTGAGAACTGTCGGCGTGACATCAGTTGTCTCAATTTCTCTGCTTCTCTCACCCATTCTAACCTGTCTCTCTCTGAACTTGCTGCACTCCGTTCTCTCAGGTCCAACCCTAACATTGTCATCAAACCCGCTGACAAGGGTGGTGCTGTTGTTGTCTGGCGCACCGACCTCTACCTCGCAGAGGCTGAGTGTCAACTCACAGACACTTCCTCCAACCTCCCCCTGGACCATGACCCCACCACTGAACATCAAGCCATTGTTTCCAGGACTGTTACTGACCTCATCTCCTCTGGAGATCTTCCTTCTACAGCTTCCAACCTCATAGTCTCCCAATCTCGGACAGCCCGCTTCTACCTCCTACCCAAAATCCACAAACAGGACTGTCCTGGCAGACTGATCATGTCAGCCTGTTCCTGTCCCATGGAACTCATTTCTTGCTATCTTGACTCCATTCCCTCTCCCCTTGTCAAGTCCCTTCCCATCTACATTCGTGGTTCCTCTGACACCCTACATCATATCAACAATTTCCAGTTCCCTGGCCCCAACCGCCTACTCTTCACCATGGACGTCCAATCCCTCTACACCTCCATCCCCCACCGGGATGATCTGATGGCTCTCCACTTCTTCCTCGAACAGAGGCCCTAACAATCCTCATCCACCACTACTCTCCTCCGTCTGGCTGAACTTGTTCTCTCACTGAACAATTTCTCCTTAAACTCCTCTCACTTCCTCCAAATAAAAGGTGTGGCTATGGGTACCCGCATGGGTCCCAGTTATGCCTGTCTCTTTATGGGGTATGTGGAACATTCCTTGTTCCAGTCCTACTCCAGCCCCCTCCCACAACTCTTTCTCCGGTACATCGATGATTGCTTCTGTGCTGCTTCATGCTCTCATCTAGACCTGGAAAAATTTATTAATTTTGCTTCCAATTTTCACCCCTCCATCATTTTCACATTGTCCATCTCTGACACTTCCCTTCCTTTCCTTGACCTCTCTGTCTCAATTTCTGGTGATAGACTGTCCACCAATATTCATTACAAGCCTACCGACTCCCACAGCTACCTCGACTACAGCTCCTCACACCCTGCTTCCTGTAAGGACTCCATCCCATTCTCTCAGTTCCTTCGCCTCTGTCGCATCTGTTCTGATGATGCCACTTTCAAAAACAGTTCCTCTGACATGTCTTCCTTCTTCCTTAACTGAGGTTTTCCACCCACGGTGGTTGACAGGGCCCTCAACATTGTCCGGTCCATATCCCGCGCATCTGCCCTCATACCTTCCTCTCCCTCCCAGAACCATGATAGGGTCCCCCTTGTCCTCACTTATCACCCACCAGCCTCCGCATTCAAAGGATCATCCTCCGTCATTTTCGCCAACTCCAGCATGATGCCACCACCAAACACATCTTCCCTCACCCCCCTCCGGCAGCATTCCGCAGGGATCGTTTTCTCCGGGACACCCAGGTCCACTCCTTCATCACCACCTACGCCTCAACCCCCTCCCACAGCACCTTCGCATGCAACCGCAGAAGGTGCAACACCTGCCCCTTTACTTCCCCTCTCCTCACCGTCCAAGGGCCCAAACACTCCTTTCAAGTGAAGCAGCATTTCACTTGCACTTCCCTCAATTTGGTCTATTGCATTCGCTGCTCCCAATGCGGTTTCCTCTACATTGGAGAGACCAAACGTAGACTGGGTGACTGCTTTGCGGAACACCTTCGGTCTGTCCACAAGCATGACCCAGACCTCCCTGTCGTTTGCCATTTCAACACTCCACCCTGCTCTCATGCCCAACTGTTCATCCTTTGCCTGCTGCATTGTTCCAGTGAATCTCAACGCAAACTGGAGGAACAGCACCTCATCTTCCGACTAGGCACTTTACAGCCTTACAGACTGAATATTGAGTTATAAGACCATAAGACCATAAGACATAGGAGCAGAAATTAGGCCATTTGGCCCATCGAGTCTGCTCTGCCATTCAATCACGGCTGATAAGCTTCTCAATCCCATTCTCACGCCTTCTCCCCATAACCTTTGATCCCCTTACCAATCAAGAACCTATCTATCTCGGTCTTAAATACACTCAATGACCTGGCCTCCACAGCCCTCCACAGCAATGAATTCCATAGATTCACCACTCTCTGGCTAAAGAAGTTTCTCCTCATCTCTGTTCTAAAAAGTCTTCCCTTTACTCTGAGGCTGTGCCCTAGGGTCCTAGTCTCTCCTACTAATGGAAACATCTTCCCCACGTCCACTCTATCCAGGCCTTTCAGTATTCTGTAAGTTTCAGATCCCCCCTCACCCTTCTAAACTCCATCGAGTATAGACCCAGAGTCCTCAAACGTTCCTCATATGTTAAGCCTTTTGGTTCAACAATTTTAGATCAAGAACTCGGTCCTCCATCCCCACCCCCTTTCCAATCCCCCTTTTTTCCAATAATTTATATAGATTTTTCTTTTCCCACCTATTTCCATTATTTTTAAGTGTATTTCCATCCATTGTTTCATCTCTACCTTTTAGCCTATTTCGATCCCTTCCCCCCACCCCACCCCCACTAGGGCTATCTGTACCTTGCTCGTCCTGCTTTCTACCCTTAATGTCACCTATTATCACATTCCTTAGATAATATCACCACCTTCAACACCTCTTTGTCCTGTTGTCTATGACATCTTTTGGTTATCTCCACCTATCCCTGGCCTTCTATCCAGCTCTACCTGTCCCACCCACCCCCCCCTTAAACCAGCTCATATTTCACCTCTTTTCTATTTTTCTTTATTTCTGTTGAAGAGTCATACGAACTCAAAACGTTAACTGTGTTCCTCTCCGCAGATGCTGTCAGACCTGCTGAGTTTTTCCAGGTATTTTTGTTTTTGTTTTGGATTTCCAGCATCCGCAGTTTTTTGCTTTTAGCTAAAACCAGCTATCCACATTAACTCTATTATACTTTTTTCCCCTTTCATCTCAGTCCCATTGTTCTCACACCCCTTTGAAATTCAAACCCTTCCAAATATAAGATCTTTCATGTTTCCATCTTATCTTTGCTTTTTGGTCAATAAAAATATATCCCCACCGCTATTTACCTATGAGCTCCTACAGGGTGCAAGCATTTTCTTTGTTACTTCCCACTCCCCTTTGATATTCAAACAGCCTCCCAATTTATGTAAAAATGTAAATGTTAGATCTAATCTATTTACTTGTGCCTCAAGTTAACACCTTCAACCTTTTCATATTTCCAAATCCTGAGACAACCTGACTCCAATCAAACTCTTGGCCCAGCTTAATTAAGTCACACACAGACACCCAGCCTTTTTTTTTTTCACAGAAAACCACAATATTCCCCTAAATATATATTTTTTAAATCCATTCTCACAGCGACAAAGCCATTTTTGGATGTATGAATCAAATTGCACCAGGCCACTTCTAAATACATCAAGGAACATTTCTAATGTAATTTTTTAAAAAGGTTTAAACATGTGGCCCGGTTGTGTGGTTCATGGCAGGTTTTATGTTCGGGAACATGCAAATGGGTTTGAGTGGAAATTTGAGCAAAAATATTCAGTTCAAAAAACTGGAGGAATTTTTGGTGCAATTTGCTCTGGGGTTGCCAATTGGAACCTCTACCCCATCGGGTTTTTCATGGAACTAAGAAGAAATTATATATTAAGAACAAAAGAATCAGGAGCAGGAGCAAGCCAATTGGAACCTCTACCCCATCGGGTTTTTCATGGAACTAAGAAGAAATTATATATTAAGAACAAAAGAATCAGGAGCAGGAGCAAGCCATTTGGCCCCTCAAGCCTGCTCTGCTACTTAATAGGATCATGGCTGGTATGTGCCATTTTAATGACCTATTTAAAATAAACAGGTTTACAACTTATTTAAAATAGTGAACAGCACGGTTTTGTAAGAATAGATTAAGAATTCAAGCCCTGCTCTTGCCAACAATAATTGCGAGCCTGTAGTTATTCTAAAAATTATGTTTTAAACATCAATACATGATGACATGCTAGAAAAATGAATATGAATTTAAATGAGCAAACCTCTGCAAAAAGAATTAATACTGATGCGTTAATACACTGCAAATGTGCATAAAGTATACCATGAAAGACAAGTATGAAAGGAATGGTATAAATCAAGGAGATGGATCATTTTACTTGCTCTTCTGCTTTGGGTGAGTTAAACTGATTTAGGATTTGTTTTCAGAAAGTCAATGAAACAAGATTGAGCTTTTTATCCATTTGAATATTTATGAATGTAATTTTTATCAATTAAGGCAATAAATTACCAGCATGAAAAGAAAACTGTAATACTTAAAGTACAAAAAGCAGTCAGAAATGATATAAGAAGCAATTTCAGAACTTAATAGATAGGAGAGTATGAATCAGCATTGCTAAACATTTTATGTACATGAAAACTCAAAACCGATTTTAAAATATTTTGAAGTGAACTGATCACACCTTGAAGCGATGGGGATTTTAACCCAGGCTGCTCAGTGGAAAACTGTCGCACTCGGATCGGCTGTCCTACTGACACACTGTTCATCTTTACCTCTCATCCGACATTCTGGCTCTCACACACTACCCCTTTCACATGGTGCCCGATTTGATTTTTCGTTCAAAGTGTGCAAATGAAGCAGCTGATCTGATTGCATCAAGTTTCCCATCTTCGTTGAGTTTTGCAAAGAAGCAGGAAATACCTGTTTCTGATTCCTCCTCCCCTGTCCCGTCCCGTTTTATGCTGTAAATAAGATAATTCGCCCAATCGGTCCCAATAGCTGCAAGTGCGCAGAAACTTGTTGCGATTGAGGGCCACAACAAAACCGCAAGTTCCAGGGAGCCAACTTTCGCTGCAACCCAGAACTTGCGGTTCGTCAGAAATAGCGCTGGGGGAGCCCACGCTGATGGTCCTACCGGGACTTGTTAGCGTGTAAACTTGGGCTGTTTTCCTGATAATTACACTGTTAAGTACTCTGATTTACTTTTGAGCTGCTCCAGTGGGGCAGCGTCCTTTAGGTCAGTAAAAATGTCAGAACAACGCTGAACCCCGGCTCTGGCTCCTCCCCACCCCCCCACCCCTCCTCGCCACCCCAGCACTCGACTGCAAAAAGTTTAAAAAGTTCAAAAACTACCTATCAGAAAACTGCAACATTACTGGACCTCAAGGGGCGTTCTTTACATTGATGACATCAAAGGGTGTATTCCTTAGTTGTTTAATTGCCCAACACAATTTACAACTGGATGATTTCATATGAAAAGTTGGGTTGTGTGATCTCTTAGCTCTGCCTATAGTATGCTACTTTTGCTGTTAAACATGAATGCAATCCTGTGCTGTAGCTTCACTTGTTTGGTACCTCATTTTTAGGTATGCCTGGTGCTGCTCCTGGCATGCCCTCTTACATTCCTCATTGAACCAAGGATAATCTCTTGGCTTTGTGGTAATGGTACAGTGAGGGATATACCCACCAGTCTCTACTTCCTATTATGGGCTACCTTGTTCGAGGGAGAGGAAGGAATGTCACTGAGTACATTGCAATATATTTGGATCATGAGCTAGCTGAACAGCTGGAGGTGTGGGAATGCTGCAAGATGTGGAAGTGAGGCTTGCAGCAGTGATAAGTGCATGAGGGTGAGATGAGGCATATTAATGTTAGACATGATTACTGGTGGGAGAGTAATGAGGGTGTGGTGCATTGAGCAGTGTGTGAGTTTGGTGATGCAGTGGGAGGAGATGGCATTTGACCTTGAATACTTGTGTGAGGCTATTGAACTTTTTGCGGCACTGCAACCCTTTCGGGCAAGACTTCTTGCATTAATCTCCCTGGCTAACTATTCCCCTTTCCTTTGAAATGTCTGCAGAAACATGAAACCTCTTGTCCTTTCCACCTTCTGGAATATATCAGTGAAACCAGGAGCCCTCTCTTTGGCCTGCTGCACCACTGGTGCTCTTTATTCCCTGTGGGATACCTCTTTTGAAACAGTTCTAACACCTGCTGCAACCAGAATATACCTCAGCTGTAAAAGATGCAGACTAGCTGGGCCCTCCCTAGAGTATTGCTTTAAGTTTTGCACACCCCTCAGAAAGGATATATTGGCCTTTGAGTGGGTGCAAAACAGGTTCACCAGAATGATGCCAAGGCTAAAATGCTTAAATTATGAGTACAAGTTGCAAATTAGGTTGCTATTTAAATATAGAAGAGTAAGAGGTGATCTAATTGAGGTGTTTAAGGTGATTAAAGTGTTTGATTTGGTAGACAGGGACAAATTATGGACAAGTGTGCATAATCTTAAAATTAAAGCTAAGCTGTTCAAGGGGTAATGTCAGAAAGCACTTTGTCACAAAAAGGGTTGAGGAAATCTTGAACTTTCTCGCCCGACGAGTTGTTGAGGCTAGGTCAATTGAAAAGGTTATGGAACCAAGAAAGAGTTAAGATACAGATCAACCATGATCAAATATGAATGGTCTCAAGGGGTTGAATGCCCTACTTCTGTTTCCTATGTGACAGAACAAGAGGGCTGGCCAGCTCAGGATGAGCCACCAAAAGTGTCAGGCACGGAAAGTTTATCCAGTAAGATGACAACTCGGCTTACAAGCTGTTAATTTTCTATTGAGTTCACAAGGCTCCCCATGTAGGAAAAAAGAGTTTAAACTTATAATTGGTGTATCAACAAATAAAAAAAATCTGTTCTTATGAGCAAGAAAAAAAAGGCATGTCTTAACCTTCTGTATGCTAGAGAGATAAGAAACCAAAGTAACATAGGAGTATGGCTTTATTTATGTATGGCATTAAAGCACTCCAGAGTTAAAAATAACAAAATTTATTGAGCCTTCCTTTCAACACTTACAATACTTTTCATAAATATTTCATGCACCAGCATTTTAGAGCATTTATATCCCCAACAAAATGCCACCTTCCTCAGTTTTCAAATATATAGGCACAATGATGATGGTCTTTAGCCTCAACAATTTATCCAGTCAAGACTGTGTTTTCCAGGAGAAAAAATCCTCTTTAGTGTCTTTCGCCTATTTGAAGATCATGTTTTATTTATGCAATAGTGGACATGAGTGATGTTCAGCTACTTTCTGTTTACCACCGAAAGCAATTAATCAGTTTATTCTTAATAATGAGATACCAATGCAGTATGTTGTTTTTTTTAATACAATTGTTTTATGAAGATGCATGTCACAGCTCTCAAGGTTGTCAATAGCCGAAGGAAAACTAAAAGGTTCCTGGGAAAGAATACCAAAGTAGAATTGTTGGAGTCTAAAATGGAAAGGGGGGAAAAAACCATAATAAATAGGTTTGTGGAGTATTTTTAAAGTAATTGAAATATTTACATGCATTATTATTATTCAAATTATTAAATTAGAAAATTAATAAAATTTTAATTATGTCTCTAAATTTCATGTTGCTAATCCATTGAATGACATGTTTTAAATAGATAGATTGTAGACTTTCTCTCAATGGAAAACTGCACTGAATAAAATGTGCTAGATTCCAACAAACTACTACACAGACAGTGACAGAAACCATAATCACCAGTAATAATAAAGTTTTATTATCTAAGGCAAATTAAACAAGCCATTACAGAATATATGCACAGTACAACCAAACTAACTCATTAAAATGCTTGGCCAAACTAGATCTTTTTAATGTTATTTGATGAGACCCGTAGTCTCATCCTGATAGTCTCATTACAGGTGGTGCAAACAGGATTCAGTGCAACTCCTACCTTTCCTTTTAGAGCCTGAGATGTGCATTTCTTTGATTCTCCTTCTCTGCAATTCTTAGTGGCTGGTGTTTTGATCTAGATGCTTAGCCTGGACTGGAACCAGCTTCTTAATCTTAAATAATTGCGATGTTTTTGTAAAGTAGAGAACGGTTGAAATTGTTTAATAAAGAAAGTAAAATTACATTAAATATAAGCTGAAAATTCACATACTTATGTATTGAGTTACAAAGAAATACTGTGTTCAAGGATATGGTCAGATTCAGTGACAATGGTTTGCATTAGGCTTTAACAGTGTGTGGGCACTGGACTGGTTGTGGAATTTTATGCCTCTATGGTTTACAGTGTACAGCCTGGGGCTACAGTCTATTCTTTCAGCTGCTTAGTTCCTGGCAGCCAATTCAAGCATCGTGTGAGGCCTCATTGTCGCAGAAATGCAACACGTGTGCAAATGGTACTATGTATTATGGGTGACAAGATTGATTTGAACTGTCTGAGATCCTGGGAAGGAATGAATTAGAATAGCTTAGCTTCTGATTAATTCTAAAAATAAAAGAAAGGCTCTATTAACTGTACATAATACAAGAAAGAATATGAAAAGTAGTCGTTAATGGGGAAGATATAATTAATATGTTTATCTGGGTAAACATAAACTCAAGCCTGGAGCCAAATATTCTACAAACTAGGAACTCCTGAAGACAGAAAGAATTAGACTCAATATAAATTACACAATTTTTTGTGCCATCTCCAACAGTTAATTCTTGAGCAGTAGTCAAGATTTAAAAGGAAAGATGAGCCCGGAATAGAGCACAGCTCAAAGATTATACAGCTCAGTTGAGTAAGTACTGAAAATATATACATGGAAAAGACTCTTGCCATTACAATAGATTTTGATTACTTCTTTGATGGCATGAAGGTGACTGGGGTATTTTATATTTAATCACAGGTCTAAGTGTAATTATCCAAAGGGTATTTCTCATATCTTGTCTCTGATACAGATTAAGAGTGTCGCACAACATTTCCTCAGTGGTGTTTCTCTCTTCCCTCAATGAAATCCCTTTCTTCACTCCACTAATCCAATTTCCTACCAGTCCTTTTTTGGCAGAATAGTCTGTTGCTAACTGTTATCCATATTGCAAATAAGATTACAGCCTATATTTAAAATAATGTCAAAGGGTTCAATTCCAGAGATGCCAGTTAAAAGTAACAGTGTTAAAAGAAATTTGGGATTGAAGACACAACTTTTTTGCCCTTTTTCCACCAAATCATTTGTGTCACAGCCCCATGGGTAGCTGCTCTGTTTCATGCCTTGCCCAACTAACCATCCTTTGTCAAGGTGTCAGCCTTGGCTCAGTGGCATCACTCTCACTTCTAAATCTGAATATTATTCAGTGTTATGCGGTTAACCATGCCCCAGAGTTTTGAGCTCATGAGCTAGGCTGATACTTTAACATAATTGTGAGGGTGGGTGGAAAATGCCTTAGGCGGAGCTGCCCGTGAATGCTTGATGAACATTGTAACATGGTAAGAGTGCAAGGGGCGAGGGGAGAGGGGTGTTGGTGGGGGTGAGATCAGTTGAGTGAAGGTGAGAATACCTATGGGGGAGCAAGAATACTTGAGGCCAGAAATTCCAAGGCAGTGTGAGGTTAGCTGGGGAAAGCCAAAAACATTAGAGAAAAAATAGCAACTGGAACAGCTGGAGGATATAAAACCAGTTGCGAGATTATAGGATTTTGGCAGCACTAGAGGAAGCAGCAGCGCAAGGTTGTCATTCTAATGAAGGTAACCCAAGGCATACGTTAGGAAGATGGATATCCATGCCCTCTGAATAGAATGGAGAAAGGGTTGGGCAAGTTGGGGTTGGGGATATGAGAGACAGCAAGACTGTGGTTTGCACTTTGCAGAAGGAGCTTGCTATGATAGTGAATGCTACCTCTTCAACACCTAGGCCTCCTTTGTAGTGCAAGCAGAGGTTTAATGATTTCATGAACTAGGTTGATAAATTAACGTAAAAGTGATGGTGAGTGGAAAACACTTGTGGGGGCATATACTTGGGGAACAGTGTAACAGGGGCAACAATGCAAGAGGAGGGTGAAATCAGCTGAGTGAAGGTGAGAATACCTTATGGAGGAACATAGGTAAGCCACCACCTTCCCCCCTCCAACAGAAGTACTGTTTCTTGCAATCTCTTATATTAATTACTATCAGTGTACCAGAAGCATCAGTGATGAATCCAGATATGACAGTGATACCTAGTTCTAGATTCTCCCACAAGAGGAAACATCCCCTTCACATCCATACTGTCAAGACCCCTCAGGATCTTAAAGGTTTCGATTAAGTCATCTCGTACTCTTCTAAACTCCAGTGGATACAAGCCTAACCTGTCCAACATTTCATCATAAGACAACCCGCCCATTCCTGGTATTAGCCTGGTACATCTTTCCTTAAATAAGGAGACCAGTACTGTACACAGTACTCCAGATGTGGTCTCATCAATGTCCTGTATATCTGAAGCATAACCTCCCTACTTGTGTATTAAATTCCCCTCACAATAAATGATAACATTCTGTAAGCTTTCCCAATTACTTGCTGTACCTGCATACCAGCCTTTTGTGATTCATGCACTAGGACGCCCAGATCCCTCTGAATCTCAGAGCTCTGCAATCTCTCTCCATTTGGATAATATGATTCTTTTTTACCCTTCCTATCAAAATGGACAGTTTCACATTTGCCTACATTGTACCCCATTTGCCAGATCTTTGCCCACTCACTTAACCTATCTATGTCACTTTTTAGCCTCCTTACGTCCTCTTCACAACTTATTTCCTACCTATCTTTGTGTCATCAGCAAATTTAGCAACCATATCATCTGTCCATTCATCCAAGTCACTTATATAAATTGTAAAGAATTGAGGCCCCTGCACTGATCCCTGTGGCACACCACTCATTATATCCTGCCAACTAGAAAAACACCCATTTATGGCTACTCTCTGTTTCCTGTTAGCTAGTCAATCTTCTACTTTCTATCCATGCCTATGTTACGTTCTACACATGAACTTTTATTTTGCACAATAACCTTTGGTGTGGCACCTTCTGGAAATCTAAGTACAGTACATCCACTGGTTCCCCTTTGTCCACAGCACATGTGACTCCTTCAAAGAACCCCAATAAATTGGTTAAACATGATTTCTCTTTCACAAAACCACATTGACTCTGCATGATTGCCTTAAACTTTTCGAAGTGCTCTACCATAACATCTTTAATAATAACTTCTAACATTTTCCCTATGACAGATATTAAGCTAACCGGCCTGTAGTTTCCTGCTTTCTTGCTCTGTTTTGGAATAAAGGAGTTACATTTGCTATTTTCCAATCTAATGGAACTTTCCATGAGTCAACTATCTCACTAGCCACTTCTTTCAAGACCCTAGGATAAAGTCCATTAGGACCTGGGACATTGTCAGTCCACAGCTTCAACAGTTTGCTCAATACCACTTCTCTGATTATTTTCCTGAGTTCCTCCCTCCATTCCATTTCCTGATTTTCAACTATTTCTGAGATGTTACTTGTATCCTCTATAGTGAAGACTGATGTAAAATACCTGTTTAATTCATCTGCCATCCCCTTATTTTCCATTATTAATTCCCCAGGCTCACTTCCTATATAACCAAAGCTCACTTTGTTAACTCTTTTCCTATTTAAATATCTATTGAAACTCTTATTATCCACCTTTATATTTCCAGCTAACTTTCTCTCGTACTCTAATTTTTCCCTTTTTATTAATCCTTATGTCATTCTTTGCTGTTTTCTATGTTCTGTCCAATCGTGTGACCTGCCACCCATTTTTATGCGATTATATAACTTTTATTTAATTTTGATATTGTCTTTAACTTTCTTCGTTAACCTTGGATGATGGGTTCCTCCTTGGAGTTTTTCTGTCTCATTTGAATGTATCTATTCTGCATATTCTGAAACATCGCTTTAAAAGTCTGCCACTGCATCTCTATGGACCTATCCCCTAACCTCATTTGCCAGTTAACTCTAGCTACCTCTGCTTTCATACCCTCATAATTACCCTTATTTAAGTTTAAAATGCTAGTCTTGGACCCATTCTTCTACCCCTCAAACTGAACATAAAATTCAATCATATTATGATCACTGCTATGTAGGGCTGCTTTCACTATGAGGTTATCAATTAATCTCATCTCATTGCACAGTACCAGATCTAATATAGCCTGCCTTCTGGTTGGCTCCAGAACATGCTGTTCCAAGAAACTATTCTGGAAACATTCTACAAACTCTTCATCTATGCTACCTTTGCCCATCTGATTTTTCCAGTCTACTTGTAGATTAAAATCCCCCATGATTATCGCTGTACCTTTCTGATAAGCTCCCATTATATCTTCCTTTATACTCTGTCCTACCATATAGATATAATTAGGGTGCATGTACACCACTCCCATAACTGACTTCTTGCTTTATAGTTTCTCACCTCAACCCAAGCTGCTTCTACATTCTGGTTTCCTGAACTTATGTTGTCCCTCTCTAATGCACTAACACCACCATTTATTAACAGAGCCACCCCTCCACCTTTTCCTAATTTCCTGTCCTTCCTAAATGTCACATGCCCTTCAACATTCTTGTCCCAATTTATGTCATCCTGAGCCATGTCTCTGAAATGCCTATCACGATTTAAATTGCATTTTCGAATGGTTGCCAGTGTAGAGCAATTGCCCATTGGAAGTTTGAACTTCCTGGGCAATTGCCGTATTATCCCTACCTAGGAACTTCTGGGGCGGTTCCCCAGCGCATCTTTGGGGTACCCCGGGATACACTACCATGAAGCTCATAAGTTATGGGCCATTTTTTCAAATGTTGCCCTGTTGCATTCTGAACTCAGAACCTTAGTGCTGGTCAGCTACTGCCATAACCCCTAAACTGGAATAGTGCATCAAGAAATGCTGTAAATGACCCTTTTTAGCTTTTGTCTGTGCTGTAGATCTGCCTTAGTAGTTTTGACAGCAGATCGGGAGAAGCGCTCAAGAGTTTCAGAGCCTCAAACAGATGGTAGCTTAGGTTGTAAACTAAACAAGCAGATATATTAAAAATAAACTGTAAGTAACCAGCAGCAAAATCCAACAGCAGATTACACTAACACATAGGACAGAATTTTCCGTGCCCGCGTGCGTTAGGCATCATGTCATCATGGCGTCATGGCGTCATGAGCAGACAATATGGTGGGAAGGCCAAAGATTGGTTTCACACCGTCGTAAAACACGTTTGCAACCATCCACTCTGCCCCTCAATGACGGGCTGAGTTTCCAGCCTCCGCACATCGGGAACCTCATTGTAATACATCTGCATGTCATTATAAGCACAGCTCACCAGAATCATGCCCCCAAGCTGGATCATCCGAGTACTCACGCCGACATGTTTCACAACTGAACGTAAGCGACGTGCGCTTAGTGAGCTGCACTTCACTCGGGACTTTGAGGTTTGTTTGCTTACCTCACTTCGGGCAGCACTTGCAGTCAACAGCGCCAGAATTCATAGACAGCACCACATCACTTTTAGATGGGATGGCGGCCTGGTCTCTACCTACCAGACCAGCCGTAAGGCAGGGGTGGCTTTTCAATGGCGGCAGGACTTTGGTCTGCTTGGGGAAGAGGAGACTGTCCTCAGAGAAGGGAAGAGGCTGCAGGGCTAGGGCATTACTGGGGAACACTGTTCCCCAAGTATGCCCTCCCGACAAGTATTTTCCACTTACCCTCATTTTTACATTAATGTATTGACCTAGTTCATGAAATCATTAAACTTCTGCTTGCACTACAAAGGAGGCCTAGGTATCACAGAGTGTGTGTGGGGACACATGTTGATCTGTGCAAATAGCCTCAAGAGGGTGAGGGCTGAAAAGGCAGTCTCCAGAGGAGATGAGGCCAGATGGAGATATGAGGGCGTGTGAGAGTGAGTGGTGATGTCCCTTGAGTTGGCAGTGAGTGAGATGAATATGTGAAGGCCTCGTGAGTGTGTGAGTTGAGATTGATGAGATGGTTGCCTCACCCTCACCCTTCCATGGATGAGATCATTCACCCTCTTTATGCACTGGATGGCCAATCTCTTCTGTGCAGAATTGGCACTGACCATCTCTGCTATTGCCTCCCAAGCCAGCGTGGTGACACTGATGGGCCTCCTGCAGCCAGAGCGGGAGCAGAGGACATTGCGGCGGGCTCCAACGATGTCCAGAAGTCATCCCAGGGATGCATCAAAGGTTTGGGGGAGCTATAGTCTTCTTGCTTTTTGGGGCCATGTCTTCTGTGCAGCAGTCCTGGGCTGGAAGCACTGAGAGGTGTGCATGCGGCTGCACTTTAAGTATGACGCCTTGCGTGAGTAAGCAGTGAGGTGACAGCGTGGTGGGTGAATGTGAGCCCTTCCGCCATTGAAACGACGTGTTCCCTGGGACTGCACAATTAATGAGGCAGGATTGGGATGATAATGACGTGAAAAGCGGCCATTGCAGCCAGCGGGTAACAAGTTCTTATTCCCGCCTGCTATACCACACTGAATGCAAATTAGGGATGATTCCACCCATAGAACTGAAGTATCACTTCTTGGAATGAAGAAAGTAGCAAGCATTACTGTCTCCTACGCTGAAACATCATAGCCTGAATTTCACACTTGACATGCTCGCCAAGTCAGCGGGAATGGAAACGGATGTGGAATCCCCTCCCAGTCGCGGCCGTGTTGCAAACACGATTTCACGCTGGAGAGCCAATTAAGGGCCCAGCCAGGGGCTGCCAGGGGAGAATCTTTGGAGCCTGTCCAGGAAACCATTTCATTTGAACAATGGCCTCACCAGCGGCTGGAGACGTCAGGCGGGAAGGCAAGTTGGGTGGACACTCAGCCCCTCATTTCTTGGATGAGTGCCTGACGGCCTTGTGGAGGAGGTCAGTGTCAGGCGGGACACTCTAGTGCCCAGGGAAGGCAGGAGGAGGCCACTGCACCTGACCAAAAGAGCCCGGGAGGAGGTGGCAGCTGAGCTCAGCAGCCATAACATTGTGCGGCACACATGGCCGCTAAAGGCCGCAAAAGATCTGCTGTGATCAGCAAGGGTGAGTACTAAGGTGGCATGGATCAGTGTGGATAAGTGTTAAGAGCTGACCGTCCACCAATGGGTTTCTGGAGTGTTAGAGCCTGAGTGCCAACTGTCGCTGACACCTGTGCTGGCCAAGGGGGTGAGCCCTGGCTGCTTGGACTGAGTGCCTGGCAGGTCGAGGGCCACAACTCGGATGTGTCCTGCAAGATGTCCCAGAAGGGGGGTTTGCCAGGCTCCAACGGCACTGCAGGTAGAGAGTGGGCAAATTAATGCTCCTCTGTCATTTCAGGAGAAGGGAAGCCATAACACCAACGAAAGAACTAAGGCAGGCAGTGGCCCCCCACTAACCTCCTCATTCTGATGAGGTACGAGATGGATGCCTTGGACCTGGAGTGCCACCACTCACCTCGGTCAGCCGGTCGTGGAGAGGCAGAGGTCTCTGACAAAGGTAAGGGTGCAATGCACAGAGGTGAGAGTGTTGGAATGTGCAAACATTCTTGTGTGTCTCATTATTGAGGGGAGGCAGTGGGGTAGTGGTATTGTCACTGGACTGGTATTCTAGAAACCAAGCGTAATGCTCTGGGGGCCTGGGTTCAAATCCCACCATGGCAGATGGTGAAATTTGAATTTGATAAAAATCTAGAATCGAAAGCCTGTTGATGGCGATCTGGTTCACTAATGCCCTTTAGGGAAGGAAACCTGCCATCCTTACCTGGTCTGGCCTACATGTGACTCCAGACCCATAGCAATGTGGTTGACTCTTAAAATGCCCTCTGGAACAAGGGTAATTAGCAATGGACAATAAATGCTGGCCTAGCCATGTCCACATCCCATGAACGAATGATTTAAAAAAATTAATGGGAGCCTCAAACCTGGAGTCCCCAGTGATCAATGAAAGATCTGCATCATGATGCACTTGGCAGGCACAGTGACAGTGACTTGGACTAATGACCTGTTGTTGTTCTCCCCTAGAATCGCCAGCTTGCCTATGCCTTGCCCAAAGAACCACCCTTGCCGTCACAGGGCCACTGGGCTTTAGATGCACCTGTGTCACACCCCCTCTCTGCACCAAGCACAAGTGCAGATACCAGCACCTCGGTGCACCTTAGATCATTGGCTAGAATGTCGCCGCACAGCGGTGGGCACTTCACACCCAGGGCAGTTGGAGAACTGTTGAAGGCCAGGACGATGCTGATTTGAAGGCAGATGAGCCTCTGGAGTCATCCATTAGGTGGTAGATGCTGGATGTCCAGCTGGATGTGCAGGAGGATCTGGCGGAGATCCATGAGGGTATGGATGCCATGGTCTCCGTTGTGAAGGAGTCCATGTGGAGCATGAGCACTGCGGTGACCCTCATTGCAGAGTGCACCGCCTCATCCATTAAGAGAGTGGTGTCTCTCCTGAAGAGGTACCTCCAGGGACAGAACCAGGGGTTCCTAGGCTTGGACCTGCAAGCCCTCACACAGGCACTGAGCTCAGGTGGTCAGTCCCAGTGTAGGAGATGGGTGAGGCACCCAGTATCCCAGCTAGGTGCCTGTCCATTAATGGCGAGCAGGGAGGTCCACAGTGACCTCACATGGCACACAAGCTGCTTGTCGTCTCTGCAGGCTCCTCTCAGGGTGCTCTGGAT
Organism: Cetorhinus maximus; assembly: GCF_964194155.1. Lineage (NCBI taxonomy): Eukaryota > Metazoa > Chordata > Chondrichthyes > Lamniformes > Cetorhinidae > Cetorhinus > Cetorhinus maximus. Next base: position 195,727,115 of record NC_135879.1, read on the forward strand.
GATGAAAGCAGCTCCTCTGCCAGTGACCATCTAATGAAGCTGTGGCTACTGGGGAGAGGCCAGCTGTGGTACTGGCCGCACCATCCCAAGCGGGGCCAGTATAGGCTCCACTGGCCAGAGGACAGCACGGTCAGCAGGCAATCTCCAATGCCGCTGCCAGCGAGGGAGGGAGGGTGGGGGGGCACCAAGACGTAGCACTCGTAAACTTTAGTTTAAGGCATCATGAGCACAAGAAGGACTGTTCATGGGTGACCTTCTGTTCTGCCATGTTTTGTTAATATGTTTGCTGGTGTATTAACCATTAACACCAGATATTGTTATGTTCGTTTGATGTGAGTGCCAACATGATATTAATTTTGCTTTTGTCTTAATGGCCTGAGTATACTTCACTTGTTTTGTAGGTGCAGGGCATGCCTGTATATCAGGCTGGACGTGAGTGGCTCTAAACTTTATTGCACAGGCACTGAGTGGACTTTGGGCTCAAATGAAAGGGTCATCTCAGACATCCAGGATGGAGGCAGCAGCCCTGGCACAAGGTGGAAGCAGATCTTTGGCAGCCTAACTGGAGGAGCATTGAATCAAGGTGTCCCTGGTGCCTCTGCCTCCCTGAAGGATCCAAAGGTCTGCCTCCATGTCCTCACTGGGCTCCTCTTCTGACTCACCACTGGATGTCACTGAGCAGCTGCAGGACATTCTGAAGGGGAGAACAGCCGGAAGTCGTGGTCCATATTGGTACCAAATCATTACCAATGACATGGGTAAATAGAGGGATGAGATCCTGAAAGCAGAATATAGGGACCTAGGAAATAAATTAAAAGCAGGACATCAAAGGTAGCAATCTCAGGATTGCTCCCAGTGCCACATGCTAATGAGAGCAAGAATAGGAGAATAGACTGAATGAATGTGTGGCTGAAGAGATGGATTAGGAGGGAGGGATTTAGATTCCTGAGGCATTGGACTGATTCTGGGGAAGTTGGGACCTGTACAAGTTGGACAGGTTGCACCCCAGCAGGTCTGGGACCAATATCCTCGAAGGGGTACACTCTAGTACTGTGGGGGAGGGTTTAAACTAGAGTGGTAGGGGGATGGGAACCTGAGTGGGGGGACATATGTGAGGGAAACAAAGATAAAAATGAAAGACAGAAAAGTAAAAAGTGGAAGGCAGACGAAACAGGGGCCATCAACAAATAGGGCCATAGTACAAAAAAAAATGTGTGAAAAGACAAAAGGCAGTGTATCTGAATGCACAGAACATTCACAATAAGGTGGATGCATTAACAGCACAAATAGATGTTAACGGGTTCGATATGATTGCGATTCGGGAGGCATGGCTGCAGGGTGACCAAGGCTGGGAACTGAATATCCAAGGCTATTTGATATTAAGGAAGGATAGGCAAAAATGAAAATGAGGTGGTATGGCGTTAGTTAAGGATGAAATCAGTGCAATAGTGAGAGAGGATATTGGCTCAGAAAATCTAGATGTAGAACCTGTCTGGGTGGAGCTAAGAAGCAACAAGGGCCAGAAAACATAAGTGGGAGTTGTATATAGGCCTCCAAACAGCAGTGATAAGGTAGGGGAAGTATTAAACAGGAAATTAGAGTTGCATGTAACAAGGGTGCTTCAGTAATAATGGGTGACTTTAATCTACATATAGACTGGGCAAACCAAATTAGCAATAATACTGTGGCAGATTAATTCCTGCAGTGTGTATGAGATGGTTTTTTAGACCAGTACATTGAGGAGCCAACTAGGAAACAGGCTATCCTAGATTTGGTTTTGTGCAATGAGAAGTCGTTAATTAATAATCTTGTGTGGGGTCCTTTAGGGAGCAGTGACCATAACATGATATAATTCTTCCTTAGGTTGGGAAGTGAAGTAGCCCATTCTGAAACTAGGTCCTAAATCTAAACAAATGAAACTACGAAGGTATCAGGCATAAGTTGGCTAAGATAGATTGGGGAACTTCATTAAAAGGCATGATGGTGGATAGGCAATGACTAATATTTAAAGAACGAATGCATGCATTGCAACTGTTATATGTTCTTTTCTGGCACAAAAACATGACAGGAAAAGTGGCCCAACCATGGCTAACAATATAAATTAAGGATAGTATGAGATCCAAAGAGGAGTCATATAAAATTGCTAGAAAAAGTAGCAAACCTGAGGATTGGGAGCCGCTTAGAGTTCAGCAAAGGAGCACCAAGAGATTGATTAAGAGGGGAAAAATAGAGTATGAGAGTAAACTTGCAAGGAACATAAAAGCGGACTGTAAAAGCTTCTATAAGTACGTAAAAAGAAAAAAGATTAGTGAAGACAAATGTAGGCACTTTACAGTCTGAAACAGAAGAATTTATAATAGAGAACAAGGAAATGGCAGAGCAATTAAACAACTACTTTAGGTCTGTCTTCATGGAGGAAGACACAAATAACTTCCCAGAAATACCAGGAACCAAAGGTCGAGTGAGAAGGAGAAATTGAAGGAAATTAGTATTACTAAAAACACAGTGCTGGAGAAATTAATGGGACCTGACAATCTACATCCCAGGATACTAAAGGAGGTGGGCATGCAAATAGTGGGTGCATTGGTTGTCATCTCCCAAAATTCTGTAGATTCTGGAACAGTCCCGGCAAATTGGAAAGTGGCAAATGTAACCCCACTATTTAAAAAAGGAGCAAGGGAAAAAACAGGCAACTACAGACCAGTTAGCCTAATATCAGGAGTAGGGAAAATGCTGGAGTCTATTATAAAGGATGTGATAGCAAGACACTTAGAAAACAACAACAGGATTAGACAAAGTCAACATGGATTTATGAAAGGGAAAACATGTTTGATAAACCTACTGGAGTTTTTGAGGATGTAACTAGCAGGATAGGTAAGGCAGAACCAGTAGATGTGGTGTATTTGGATTTTCAGAAAGCTTTTGATAAAATCCCACATAAGAGGTTAGTATGCAAAATTAAAGCACATGGGACTGGGGGTAATACATTGGCATGGATTGCGAATTGGTTAGCAGACAGGAAACAGAGTGGGGATAAATGGGTCTTTTTCAGAATGGCAGGTGGTGCCTAGTGGGGTACAGCAGGGATCAGTGCTTGAGCCCCAGCTATTCACAATATATATCAATGATTTGGATGGGGGAACCAAATGCAATATTTCCAAGTTTGCCGATGACACAAATCTAGGTGGGAATGTGAATGGTGAGCAGGATGTTAAGAGGCTTCAAGGCAATTTAGACAAGTTGAGTGAGTGGAAAAATACATGGCAGATGCAGTATAACGTGTATAAGTGTGAAGTTATCCATTTTGGTAGGAGAAACAGAAAGGCAGAGTATTATTTAAATGGTCATAGATTGGGAAATGTTGATGTACAAAGTGAGCTGGGCATCCTTGTACATCAATCAGTGAAAGCAAGCAGGCAGATGCAGCAAGCAGTTAAGAAAGCAAATGGCATGTTGGCCTTTATTGCAAGAGCACTTGAGTACAGGAGCAAGGATGTCTTACTGCAGCTATACAGGGCCTTGGTGAGACAACACCTGGAGTATTGTGTGCAGTTTTGGTTTCCTTACCTAAGAAAGGATAAACTTGTCAGAGAGGGAGTGGAGAGAAGGTTTACCAGACTGATTCCTGGGATGGCAGGATTGTCGTATGAGGAGAGAGTGGGCCGACAAGGCCTGTGTTCACTGGAGTTTAGAAGGATGAGAGGGGATCTCCTTGAAATGTATAAAATTCTGACAGGGATGGCTTTGTCAGTGGGAGGTCATGCCTAAAAAATTTGATTGAACTTTTTAAGGAGGTGACCAGGTGTGTAGATGAGGGTAGTGTAGTTGATGTAGTTTATATGGATTTCAGCAAAGCCTTTGACAAGGTCCCACATGGGAGACTTATAAAGAAGGCAAATGCACATGGGATACAGGGTAATGTGATAAGGTGGATTCAAAATTGACTTAGTTGTAGGAGACAGAGGGTGATGACAGAAGGATGCTTTAGTGACTGGAAGCCAGTGTCCAGTGGCATACCACAGGGATCTGTGCTGGGTCCCCTATTATTCGTCATTTATATAAACGACATAGATGACTATGTGGAGGGTAGGATTAGTAAGTTTGCGGATGACACAAAGATTGGCCAGGTGGTTAACAGTGAGGTTGAGTGTCTTGGGCTACAGGAAGATATAGACGGGATGGTCAAATGGGCAGATAAGTGGCAGATAGATTTTAACCCTGAAACGTGTGAGGTGATACACTTTGGAAGAAGGAATTTTACAAGGAAGTATTCAATGAATGGTATGACACTAGGAAGTTCTGAGGAACAAAGGGACCTTGGCATGTGTGTCCATGGATCTCTGAATGCGGAGGGGCATGTTAGTGAGATGATGAAAAAGGCATTTGGGACACTTGCCTTTATCAATCGAGACATAGATTACAAAAGTAGGGAGGTCATGTTGGAGTTGTATAGAACCTTGGTGAGGCCACAGCTGGAGTACTGTGTGCAGTTCTGGTCGCCACATTATAGGGAGGATGTGATTGTACTGGAGGGGGAGCAGAGGAGATTCACCAGGATCTTGCCTGGGATGAAACATTTAAGTTATGAAGAGAGGTTGGATAGACTTGGGTTGTTTTCTTTGGAGCAGAGAAGACTGAGGGGTGACCTGATTGAGGTGTACAAGATTATGAGGGGCATGGACAGGATGGATAGGGAGCAGCTGTTCCCCTTAATTGAAGGGTCAGTCACAAGGGGACATAAGTTCAAAGTGAGGGGCAGGAGGTTTAGGGGGGATGTGAGGAAAAACTTTTTTACCCAGAGGGTGGTGAGAGTCTGGAATGCACTGCCTGGGAGGGTGGTGGAGGTGGGTTGCCTCACATCCTTTAAAAAGTACCTGGATGAGCACTTGGCACGTCATAACATTTAAGGCTATGGGCCAAGCACTGGTATATGGGATTAAGCAGGTAGCTCAGGTGTTTCTCACATGTCAGTGCAGACTCAATGGGCCGAAGGGCCTCTTCTGCACTGTGTGGTTCTGTGATTCTGTGATGGATAGACTGGGTGCAGAGATGATGTTTCCTCTGGCTGGGGCATCTAGAACAAGGGGTGACAATCTCAGGATAGGGGGCAGACCCTTTAGGACTGAGATGAGGAGAAACTTCTTCACTCACAGGATGGTGAACCTGTGGAATTCTCTACCACAGAGGGCTGTGGAGGCCAGTGAATATATTTAAGAAGGAAATAGATAGATTTCTATACTCTAAAGGCATCAAGAGTATAGGGGGAGAGCAGGAGTATGGCTTTGAGATAAAGGATCATCCATGATCATATTGAGTGGCGGAGCAGGCTCGAAGGGCCGAAAGACATACTCCTGCTTCTATTTTTCTATGTGTCTATGTTTCTATGGATTCATCATCTGTTAGCTATGGAGCTGCCTCAAGATCCTCTTCCTCCAGTGGGTCCATCCTTGCCAGAGCCATATTGTGAAAAGCACAGCATGCAACCACTATCAGTGACACCTGCCCTGGGGGGTATTGTAGTGCACCCCCTTAACAGTCCAGACATTGGAAGCTCATCTTCAGAAGACCTATGGTCCTCTCTATCACTGCCCTTGTGGAGGCATGACCCCTATTATAATGCTGATCTGCCTCTGATCTTGGGTGGTGGAGAGGTGTCATAAGCCACTTTTTCAACAGATAGCCCTTGTCACCCAGCAGCCAACCATCCAGTCGAGCTAGAGCATCAATAGCCTTGGCACCTGTGAGTGTCTGAGGATGTAAGCATCATGGGAGCTGCCAGGGTACCTAGCACAGACTTGCAGAATCTGCATCCTGTGATCACAACCTATCTGGACATTCATCAAATGGAATCCCTTCCCATTGACGAAGGCACCGGCTGACCCAATGGTTACATGTGTGTCATCGATTGCACCCTGGATGCGGGCGAACCCAGCAAATGCTGAAAACCCTCTGGCTTGCTCAGCCTGGCTGGCCTCATCTGTAATGAAATGAATAAATGTCAGTACCCACCTGAACAGAGCTTCTGTCACCAGATTGATGCAACTGTGGACAGCTATTTGGGATACTCCACAAAGATCCCCCACTGACCCCTGGAAAGAGCCGGAGGCATAAAAGTTGAGGGCCACTGTGACCTTCAGAGCCACTGGCATGGAGTGTCCACCCACACAGCTAGAGGTGATCTCAGACCCAATCATCAGACAAATGGAGGTCACTGTATCCCTTGAGAGGCGGAGCATCTTTCAGCATTGCACCTCGGACATGTTGAGGTAGCTGTATTGCTGCCTATCAACCCTGGCAGCAGGATAGTGGCATTTTCTGCGGCTCCTTCCATCTTGTACTACCTGTTGGCCCTGCGCCCCTTGTGCCTGTGACTCTTCTCCCACAGGTCACTACCCTGGAAGCTGCATTGGAACATGTGGCCTCCTTTCATTTCTGCCCCACCCTTCTCAGAGGAGGTGCCACCAACGGAGGCCACAATCCCCATGACCAGGTTTACAGAAGGCTACCTGATACCTGGAAGGGTCCACATGGTCAAAATCCTCCAGGGGCCTTGGAGACTCCAATGAGTCCTGAAATAAAGCCTCGAAATGATAAGACTGAAGCTCAGAACAGAGATGAAGCTGTCAGACAGAATCATAGAATCACAGTGCAGAAGAGGCCCTTCGGCCCATCGAGTCTGCACCGACACATGAGAAACACCTGACCTACCTACCTAATCCCATTTACCAGCACTTGGCCCGTAGCCTTGAATGATATGACGTGTCAAGTGCTCATCCAGGTATTTTTTAAAGGATGTGAGGCAACCCTTCTCCACCGCCATCCCAGGCAGTGCATTCCAGACCCTCACCACCCTCTGGGTAAAAAAGTTTTTCCTGACGTCCCCTCTAAACCTCCTGCCCCTCACCTTGAACTTATGCCCCCTTGTGACTGACCCTTCAACTAAGGGGAACAGCTGCTCCCTATCCACCCTGTCCATGCCCCTCATAATCTTGTACACTGTCAAGTTCAAATAAGCAACCAGTAGCAAACTATCTCCTCAGCTCCTCACTACTCACAATGGCAATGCTGCTGACCCTTTTTATCCCACCCTTGGATGAGGTGTCGTTAAAATTGGGCTGTCCGCCTGCCCCTTTTGCCCATGTGACAAGCATGAAATTACACGGGCAACGTAAAATCGGATCAATTGCTTTTTTAATGGCCTTAAGTCACCCTTTAATTGTTGGCTAGCACGGCTCCAAAACCTACGCGCGTCCTTTGACCTGAGATTGTTCGCATGCAGGATGATGTCGGGATGCTTGCCCAATGTCACCTTGTGCTATTTCACATCTGTTCGGGTCGGGCGCTTGCCCACCTGCAAGACGTAAAATTCTGGCCCGTGGAAAACTGGACATGACCCAAAATCCTTGACCATAACTTTGCATAGAGATTTACTACTAATTTCCTGTAAACCTACTGACTCCCTTCTGCTGCCCCTCTTTCTCTGATGGTTTCAGAGGGACTGGATAAGTGGAACGGATTGTACATCAAATGGACTGTAAGAAATCATGGCTCCCTCTTTGCACAGACCTGACTCATGTCTGCACTTGACTCCCAACACAAAAGAGAATGAAAATTGTGTTTTTCCACATAATCACAGCTGTCAATCACTAGTGTTCAATGACATTTGACTGATTCTCCATCTATTTGTCACTGCCAAACCAAGGTTTAAAGCTAACAATCAGTTTGTTGGAAAAGACTGATCTCTAAACATATAGGGCAGTACAACATTTTTTTTGCTCTATAGGCAATAAGATGTTAAAATTACCTCTTGTTACAATACAGCAAATGATTGGCACAGCATCTCAGTTCCTGTATTCATATCATCCAGGCTGGGTCATTGTTTTAATCGAATCTGATATTACTCCAAAGGTGCCCTAACAAAAGACATAACAAGCAAAATAAAATTATGCTCTGAACAGGAGATGTTATGAACACAAGAACACCTTTATTCATTTATGTACTGCATTGTTACAGGTATTATAATGCATTTGTACACAATGATGAACATATGTGTACATTCCAGCACTCACAAAGCCTTCAGTTACTGCAGCCTGAAAGTCTTTAGGAGTTTCCAAATCAAATACATCCATTATTCTCTATATATATTCACACATTCCACCCTGTGCCTTGAGGTTTCTGGAGTTTAGCATTTAAGGAAAGAGCTGTATGGATTGAGGCAGGATAGTTTGCCCTGAAAATTCATGCAGCATGTATCAAATAACTTAATTCACTGTGTTATCTTCCTTGTTACATGCTTGCAAACACTTCTTTGGATCAGTACAGCATTGTTTGCCTATATATCACATCTACAACATTTTTAATCTCCATGTATGTCCTGCTCTATTCATTTATGAGCAATCTCTATGCCTACTCTTCATGCTTATGAAAAATTGGGGACTTTCTTCTGCACCTCCCACTAAATAATCAAAAGTGGCACACAAGAAGTTTATGAGTTATGTGACAAATTGCCATGCTTGTTGCTCTGTCGAATGTTTGGGACCATCCACCGACGTTAGGGCATGTCATTTCCCTAGAACATAGGAGACAAGGACATGAGCTTTACCAACTCACTGGTTAGACATGTAACTAAAATACTATACACCTCAAGGTTGGTTATCCTCAATTTTCTTTAGGTTTATGCACGATGAACCATTATTTGCCTGAGAAATGTTAACGTAACACTATTACACATGCATTATGACAGGCTGCTGTTTGTTTGAGCCACTATCAAAAGCACATTCAACAAAATAATAATATTCAAAATAGTCCATTTCCACTATTTAGGTCATTAATAGCAATGAAAATGCAATTTTTAAATAAAAGAGCATAGTCTATTAAATGTCTTCGCAAAGATGCCACCTTTAATTATATATCTTCTGCCTTGAGAATGAGCTACTAGTCAACTGTCTCCATACAAAAATACTAACTCTCTTCACTGTAACTGAAAAACATAACCTGTATGAAATATAAATGTGGCCTGTTAAATTGGCTTTTTTACTCTAAAAAGGTCACATACATCCCCAAGGTAACTTCTACATATTTATTTGTTTTCAGCACTCACTGTTTGCATTGTTAGCTCGCCTCATAACATGGATTCTCTTCCACTGAACTACGCTCACCCAACATTCTTTAATGGCTAACACTGACTGAAATGTCAACATTTGCAATTCTGAAGCTTTATTTAAGCAATAAAAAAATAATTAAAAGGGTAGCCCCTTGGAGAGATTGTGTCAATTTTATCTGGTGCAAAGAAATGCACAGACGAGACAAATTCAAACAGAGTGCAAAAGAATTAATTTTTGATTGCTTAAGCTCAACAAACTGTGCAAGTTAATGAAGTCGAACAAAAATGTCTTCCCTGAGACCTGAAGCTATTTAGACTGTGATAAAATAGACTCTTTATTTCCCTCCACACTAAACTGTTTTAATCCCTGCTTGAAAATCGATGCTAATGACATTGATTCAGTGGGAAATGCAATAGAATAATAACATGAAAACTAACGTGTTTAATGGGGTTCAGTTAGATGTTAGTACTCTCGTATGTCTCAGCAGGTTTCAGTTTTATAAATCTCATGCTTCCAGGGAATGAGAAAGAAAATTTAAAATTAGCAGTATTGTTATAAAGCAGCCATGGATATACTAAAACCCATAACTAACACGCAGTGACATTTTGTGTTCATTGTTATTTAACTTTCTCTCATCTAGAAATTTTCCAATATGGCTTCCCAATTTCCAAAATATAGAGCTGCCTTTGCTCAGTCGCTGCATCACTGTCAACATTTGTAAAAACAAAAATTTTCATAAAGCCAGTGAGCTGCACCTTGCAACAAGAAAATTGTCAATTGGCAGCAGAGTTTGAAAGTAAATTCAATCCGCTCATCTGTACCTGCCTTCGCCTTCTGTGTGGCAGTCTTTCTCTTGGCTGTTCCAAAGGGAGTTATTTCAACACTGGGGGTAGAGGAAGGATGTTTTAACCAGAAGGTGCTATATCAATTGAGTGTGCACAGTTATCTCTACCCCATTTTTCACCAATGCTCAGCACTGAATCATAGAATCATAGAAACATGCAGCATAGAAAGAGGCCTTTCGGCCCATCGTGCCTTGCCAACTCTTTGAAATAGAGTCATAGAGGCATTGAGTCATTTATGGCACCAAAGGAGCCTATTCAACCCATTGAATCTGTGCCAGTTCCCACAGAGCAATCCAGTCAGTCCCCTTCTCCCACTTGGTCTCATAGCCATGCAAGTTTATTTTGTTTAAATATCCTTCCAATTTCTTTTTGATATCATTGATTGTTTCCACTTCCACCACCCTCAGGAGCAGCAAGTTCCAGGTCATTATCACTTGCTGCAGAAAAAAGTTCTTTCTTACATTCCCCCTGCATCTTTTGCTCAAAGTCTTAAACCTGTATCCCCTAGTCCGTGTCCCATCCGCTAATGGGAAGAGCTCTCTTGTCTACCTTATCTCAGTCTGTCATAATCTTGTACATGTCTAACAAATCTTCCCCCAATAGTCTTTTCACAAAGGAAAACAACTCCAACCTTTCCAAACTGACCATGTAATTAACCTCCACCCCTGCCACCCTGGAAATATTTTGGTAACTCTCCTCTGTATCCTGCCAAGGGCCATAGCATTTTTCCTAATGTGTGGTGACTAGAACTGGATGTAATACTCTTGTTTGAGCCTAACTATAGTACTTAATGATTTAATTGACCTATGTTTGATTATATTAGTCTGTTCACTGATCTATGTCCACTGTACCTGATGGCTTAAGCCTGCAGGTAGAGCTAGACAGTTGAGTAACTGACATCGTACAGAACATTCTGGAGTCTGGCTGAGACCATGGCCAGAATTTTTGCTCAGACGGAGAAGCGAAAATGGCGACAGAGGCCCGGGTCCAGAAGTCCTGCCCCTGAACCCAGTCTCTGCCATTTTCATAAGGTGGGTGGAAAAGGGGTGAGTTCTAATGTGCACATCTGTGGTCCACAGAGGTAACTGCGCATGTTAAAGTGTAGCTGCCTCAATCAGATCTGATTTTGGCTAGTGGGATGTCCAAAATACAACTTGTGCACTTTAGACCTGGTAGGAGAAAGATCTAAAGCTGCCAAAGTTCTTTGAAGAGGTAGGATATCCTTTTGGAATGTATGGTACCTTTTTGGATATGGTCCCAGGATGCATTTGGAGAGGTCATATGCCCTTTGGGATTGTTAAAAGTATACATGATTCTCTTTAAAAAGTGCATGTACTCATTGGAAATGTTAAGCTCATTGCAGCTGTCAAGAGAACTGTCAAGAGAAGTGTCAATTAAACAGTCAAAGGAACTTTCTAGCTGTAAAGGCATTTAAATGGACCAACATTTAAATATTAGGAAAAGAACTGTCGATGGTGTTAAAAATATCAGTGCTTGCTATTTCACTCTGTCTGTTGACATAAGCCTGAGTGCTATCACTGCAGGATTAGTGCTGCATGACTGATTTTACAACCTATTATTATGACAGTGGGGTGTCTGTCAGTTCACAGTTTTACTGACAGCTCCAAATTGTTATAAACTCTTTGATGTGGAACTATGAACACAAATATTTGACTTTGTAAGGTATTAAAGAAAGTTAAATGTAGTGAACAGGTTTTTAAATCAATGAGAATGTTTCTTCTTTGAAATAGTAAATTCATCAATAGACATTTAGGAAGCATGCTGAGATTAAATAAATTTCTTGAGGCCGGCCCATGGTAGATACTGGGTGAGTTGGCATGGCAGGTGTTAGCACAAAGCATGGTGGGTGGAGGCATGGGTTGGCATGAGTTTGAATTAAGTTGGCATGGGAGTCTGAGATAAAGCAGATATACAATATAGACAGCATACTGGTAAATATATAACAAAACTGGTGACAAGGATGGTTGTGAGATATTAACTTTACCAGCTCCAGAATCATTTCTTTCACTGCCAGGAGATTGTCCCATGTCCAGGGTTCAATGGATTTCAGGGTTCAAGAACTACTTGCTCGCTACAGGGATGGATAATCCTGATGTAGCTTGTATATTGTTTCAGAGCAGAAGGCCAGTGAATAATCAGGCAACTCACGGTAGGTACATTTACATTTGATATGGTGTTAAGTGCTCTCGAAAAATACTTTAGACCAAAGAAAAGTGTGATGATTGATACATTTCATCAGAGATGCCAGGGAAATGGTGAGCCCATTAAACAATATTTGGCAGCGTTGTGGCAATTGGCTTCTACATGTAAATTTGGCACACTAACCAACGAACCAATTTGTGACCAATTAATTGAAAAGATTTCAATCCCATGAATTATGGAATGTCTCCACATGGAGGATGATGATTTAACCTTGGAAAAAGCCATGACCTTGGCAGTCAAAGTAAAATATGCCATGTAAGATTCGAAGAGGTTACACAGAGATGTACCCTTAGACTCAGTGTTGCAGACACAGATTTCCCAACCAGTTCAAATCCAAGGGTTACAAACAAGGAGATCTCAGCAATCTTATCAACAGCAGCTCATCACTGTCAAATACTTTTGAAACTGTGCCCAAATTGTGGAAATGCTCATCGAGTCACAATGTTATGACCATCTCCACGGAAACAGCACAAATCATGCTTAAAGTTTACAAAAATTTTCAGGTTGTCAAAGAAGACTTCATCGGTTCGACATGTGGAGGAGCCGCTTCCTGAGAGTGAAGTATGACACCTGTACACCATCTCAAAAGGTAAAGCACCAGGTAATTTTAAGGAGTGCTCAGCCAGGATCGATAGCATCTCAGTGTCACTTTGTATTGAGTTGGCACAAAGTATTTATTTTGAATGACAAACTCTACCACCAATAATTGTTTCAACTTTCTCTTACTCCTACGACAGGCATTCTTTAAACTAATGACAATTCGATCCTTCCAGTTTTGGGAACAATCACAGTTCTAGTCCACTCCAAAAATATCACCCTAGACAGGTTCACTTTCTATGTAACCAAAGGCGTCCCTTAAGAAAGTAAACTTATTCACTAGGCTTGGATTCAAACTTGAAGCTTCCACCAGAGCACACGTTAACATGGGTTAACGATGTAGACTTTATACATTGGTATCCTTCCTTATTTACATGATTTGGGGAGATCAAGGAGTACTGTCTCTTTAAGTTGACACATTAGTTCCACAAGTTTCATAATTTTGAAATGGTTCCCATTTGCAAATCGATGCCAAAGTGTCACAGGAGCTGAAATAAATAGAAGCAAATGGTAAAATTGAGTGAATCAACTCATCACCGTGGATATCAAATCTAATCATCACACAACGAAAAAATGACAAACTTAGACTAGGGGGCGGGCTGGTTGGGAGCGGGTGCAGGCGGGCGCAGAGCCAATCGCCGCCTGCGGTCGGCTCTGCATACTGCCATTTTATGAGGGCGGGCCAATTAAGGCCCACCCAGCGTGATGCGCACCTGGAAGCACTCAACGCTACCTGTGCGGGTGGGGGGAGGAGGAAGAGTCAGGGCCTGCATGCATGTCCATGCCTCAGGAGATTAAGTTAAGTGCAAAAGATGTTCAAAATAAAAAAATAAAATTATTTAGGCATGTACCCTCATGTGACAGTGTCACATGAGCTGGGAAATGTTTATGAATTTCAATAAAAAAATTTATTTAAGTTATAAACCCTTCATGAAACCTCATCCCGCCTGTGGATGAGGTCTCATGAGAAATGTGGAGGCCGCCTGGGCTCTTCGCCTGCCTGCCAACCTTAAGGTTGGACAGGCAGCCCTGACAATTGCTTTAATTAGGTTATTAAGGGCCTTAACAGGCCTTTGACAACTCCGTGGGCGCACAGCCGACTCCAGTGCGTGCCTGCCGAACGGAAGACCAGAATGACGCCCGGTGATGCACACCCGATGTCACCGCACGTCATTTTACGCGTCGGTGTGCGGGGCCCAACCAGAAGATTCCGGCCTAGATGTCAACCTTAAGGCAGTCAACAAAGCTATCACTCCAAATAAGTATCCACTTCCTACAATCCAAGAACTGTCAGCATTATTTCATGACTCCACAGCCCTCAGAACTCTCGATATGTAATGCAGCAATCTTCAGGTATCTCTAGAAGGGCAAAGCAGATATCTAACAACTTTTGCTACTCATGAAGGTGTGTTTTAGTACTGCAGAATGCCCTATGGACTAAGTTCAGCATCTAGCACATTCCAGATGATTGTTTCTTCGGTCTTGTCAGATGTTGAGGGGACGCTCAACCTATTTGATGATATTGTTGTTCAAGGAAAGGACAAAACAGAACATGATCAATGATGATCATTATCAGCAGTGCTCACTTGACTCATGCAACAACATTTGTCCCTCAAGGGCGTATGCACATTCTTGGCATTCGAGTTTGACTTTCTAGGGTACAGAGTGAGAGCAACTGGAGTGATGCCCACACACAAGAATGTCAAAGCCATTCATATGCTTCCAACACTGTCTAATGTGAAAGGGTTGGCATTGTTCCTCGGTACCACCAATTCTCATCACAAATTTGTTCCTTAGTACGCAGAGATTGTGGAGCCTCTATAGAAGAAATTGCACAAAGATGCACAATGGGATTGGAAAATCAGACACCAAACAGCGTTTGAAATGTTAAAGGTGAAGATAGCATCTCTATCTGTCCTCACGCATTTCAGCCCATACGCGGAAACGTATGTCACAACAGATGCATCAGGAGCTGCAATTGGAGCTGTACTCTCTCAGTACATTGAAGGAAACAAATGACCAATTACTTATGATGACTTATGTGACCAATCATATCATGTCTGTTGTCAGAAACTGAACACAAATACTCTACTGCAGAGTGGGAAGCATTAGCTTGCATATACGCATGTGAAGGTTGGCACATGTATCTCTATGGTAGAAAGTTCACTCTCCGCACCAATCACTAAGCACTGACTACATTGTTAGCCACATCAGGATCTGGTCATCGACCTCTGTGCATCTACAGATGGATAGATCGTCTTGATCAGTATAACTTTGAGGTCGAGTATCTTGCAGGTTCACACAACCAAGTAGCTGACATACTTAGATGCATTACTATGCACAACCTCAAATTTGGAGATCTAATTGCAGACCTAAGAGACCTTTTTATTTCAAAGCCTATTTATGTCCTTAGGGAAAACAGCCAAGTTGAACTCTAAGAAATGACTTGATATATATATGTTTGTTCTTTAGAATAATTTAATTTAAAATAATGTGTTTCATTAAAAGGGGAGGGAATTATTTAATTAATCTGTGTTTAATTATGTTAGTTTGTTCACTGATCTATGTTCACTGTAGTTGATGGCTTAAGACTTCAGATGGAGCTAAAGAGTTAAGTAACTGACATCATACAGAAGGTTCCAGAATCTGACTGAGAGCATGTGTGGAAATCCTGTAAGTGCAGAGATATTTTGAAGTATTGTAAATAAGCCTGTTGTAGATTTAGAACTAGCATCATTTCTGCATTGCTCTTAGATAAACAAGATATACAAGATACACAGCAAACCAGTGAATGCATAACACTAACTAGAGCTTTATATAGTTTCAGAATAACTTTTGTATTCAGTGCCTTTATTTATGAAGCCAAAAATCCCATATGCTTTGTTAACCACTCTCTCAATATGACCTTCCCCCTTCAAAGATTGATGTACATGCACTCCTAGGTACCTCAGCCTGCACACTCTTTAGAATTCTGCCATTAATCACAGAATCTTAACAGCACAGAAGGAGGCCATTCAGCCCATCATATCTGCACTGGCCTCTCCTAATCCCTTCTGCCAAAATGTATCATCTCACAGTTCTTTGTATTACATTCAATCTGCCACTTGTCTGCTCTTTCTACTAGTTTTTCTATATTCTGTGGCAGGCAATTAGTATCATCCTCACTGTTTTCCAGACAGTTAAACAAATAGTCCCACTCCCCTGACCTTCCCACATATCCTTGCAAATTTTTGCCTTCTAAGTACTTATCCAATTCCTTTTTGAAAGTTATTATTGAACCTGCTTCCACCACTCCTTCAGGCATACGTTCCAGATCTTAACATATAACTGAGTTTTTAAAAATTCCTCATTATGTCTCTGGTCCTTTTGCCAATCACCTTAAATCCTCTTAGTATCGATGCTTCTGCCACTGGAAATAATTTCTCCCTATTTACTGTATCAAAACCTTTCATGATCTTGAGAACTTCAATTAAATCTCCCTTTAACCTTCTCCGTTCTAATGAGAACATCCCCAGCTTCTCTAACCTCTCCACGTAAATAAAATTACTAAGCATTAATGAACTAATGAAGGAACTTTAGACAATAAAAAACTGCGGATATTTTCATTCTCAATGTTAAGCCTGCTTTTCACACTCAAAAAGCTAAGAAATCTCTCACGCTTGGGTTTCATTTTACACTACTGAGACCTTCAAAAGGGTAATCATGCTTGTGATCCTTTTACAAGCACCAGTAAAGAATATTTCAACCTCAAAAAGTAAGTCTTCTGCAGCAGGTGACATCTCTATTTTGTCACAATTATTTCCTGTAACTATCATATGGAAATGATTCATGCGTATCTTGTATGTTCTTCACATAATCTTATTAAATTGCACTGTTTTTTTTTTAGTATTACTTTATGACAAGTTAATTAACAGCTACAGAGGAAATTGGGTGGAACACTAAGTTAACATAATGCTGACTCTGCGTGGAGGTTAGTCTCCAATCCTGATGCAGAGAGAATGTCTCTCCTCTCTAATGGCTGAATCTACTAAGTGAAATGGGTTTAGATAAGTCTCAAATCAGTTCCTAATGGAGCTTAAACCTCACCACAAACCTTCTCGTAATTCAGCGATAATTTGTATTAAATTGGTATTCTCACTCAGACAGGCCATAAAGGCTCTGGATTGGGGAATGAAAATATTTTCTGATGTTTAGCAGTGACCTTTACTCTTTATTTAATTCCATGCTGACATTAA
The DNA here is from genome assembly GCF_964194155.1 of Cetorhinus maximus. Lineage (NCBI taxonomy): Eukaryota > Metazoa > Chordata > Chondrichthyes > Lamniformes > Cetorhinidae > Cetorhinus > Cetorhinus maximus. Next base: position 195,744,119 of record NC_135879.1, read on the forward strand.
GTGACATAAGTGGAAAATTGTTTGGTTCCCCAATACTAACGTTCTTTAACTTGATAAGAGACATTGTTTTATATAAGCGAGAAAAGTAAATGCAAAACTCTAAATAGATATTAATGAATACTACTATTGAACTGTGGGGTCCACAGATGCATTAAAAGATCCATTATCCCGCATATGCCCTGGCATAGAAAACTAGCGAAAATGATACCAGTTTATTCCAGTGATGTCTAAAAACATTTTGATCACTAACTCTCTTATCTATCAGTATATTTTCTATACCATTAATTATCCACTGGTTACATTCAAGTTCAATGTTCAAAAAGATGTATCACTCACATTTTCTACAGCTTTTGAAAAACAATTGATTGCCTTTGACATGTCAGTTGAGTAACACTCAAGAAAATTATTTTCTTAATGGAAAAATAATTAAATTTGACAATGTGACACACACTGCCTTTTATTGATTTGAGCAAAATAAATTGTATAGAATTTACAGGGAAACAAATTGTCTTTAGCCAGTAACTCCTGGGGCTGATTTTTTTCCAATCTAATAGGTGTGAAAAAGGACTTTCTGAGTTAGAGCAGAGGACACGTTACTTTCTATCTAGTCCAAGTTTTATTTGCCCTTAAAGAACTGCAAACTGGTATTGATTCTTAATTGTTGCTGAAATAAATCTACTAGTTCCAGGCTCCTTATGCATGCTAACCCTATTGCTAAGCCTTGGTGTCAATGACAACTCTCTTACCTTTGAGTTGGAAGGATGTGTTTGCAAGTTCAACTCCAGAGATTAGGTCGGTACTTCAGTGCTGTACTGGGGAGCTCTGCATTGGCGAAGGTGCCAGTTATTAAATGAGACATTTGGTCCTATTCGAAGAAAAGCAAAATAATTCTACACATCTTAATTCCTCAACCAACATCACTGAAACAGATTACGTGGTCATTAGCTCTTTATTCTTATTGGGGCCTTGCGTTGTGCAAATTGGATACTAGGCTTTCTACATAACCACGTGATTACACATCAAAATTACATAAGCGGCTATAAAGCACTTTGGAGCATCCTGAAGTGGTGGTAGGTACTCTCTAAATGGAAATTCTTTTGCTATTTATTGCTCACTACAAAGAAATGGGAAAATGAATCAAATCTGTTTGAGCGCATGTACAGAACAAAAGATTATGCCAAACATATTATAGACAGAAAGTCCTGTAGCATGAAATAGTGGAATGTAGAACTATAATCAAAAATTCCTCAGCTAAGAGACTGATTTCCAATGGATACTGTGTGTAGCAAAATCCATTCTTTATGAAAGTGTTTATGTTTTGTTACACATAGCTCACAATGTAAATCTTTCCTATCAAAGTCAGGTTAGAAACATAGAAAGTAGGAGCAGGAATAGGCTATTCGGCCCTTCGAGCCTGCTCCATCATTCATTATGATCATGGCTGATCATCCAACTCAATAGCCTGCTCCCACTTTCTCCCCATATCCTTTGATCCCTTTCGCCCCAAGAGCTATATCTAACTCCTTCTTGATAACATACAATGTTTTGGCCTCAACTACTTTTTTTGGTAGCAAATTCCACAGGCTCACCACTCCCTGGGTGAAGAAATTTCTCCTTATCTCAGTCCTAAATGGTCTACCCCGTATCCTCAGACTGTGACTCCTGGTTCTGGACTCCCCGCCATCGGGAACATCCTTCCTGTATCTACCCTGTCTAGCCCTGTTAGAATTTTATAGGGTTCTATGAGATCCCCCCTCATTCTTCTGAACTCCTGCGAATATAATCCTAACCGACTCAATCTCTCCTCATATATCAGTCCCGCCATGCCAGGAATCAGTCGGGTAAACCTTCGCTGCACTCCCTCTGTAGCAATAACATCCTTCCTCAGATAAGGAGACCAAAACTGCACACAATATTACAAGTGTGGTCTCACCAAGACCCTGTATAATTGCAGCAAGACATCCCTGCTCTTGTACTCAAATCCTCTCACTATGAAGGCTATTTGCCTTCTTTACCGCCTGCTGCACCTGCATGCTTACCTTCAGCGACTGGTATACGAGGACACCCAGGTCTCGTTGCACATTCCCCTCTCTCAATTTATAGCCATTCAGATAATAATCTGCCTTCCTGTTTTTGCTACCAAAGTGGACTACCTCGCATGTATCCACATTATACTGCAACTGCCATGCATTTGCCCACTCACTCAGCTTGTCCAAATCACACTGAAGCATCTCTGCATCCTCCTCACAGCTCACCCTCCCACTCAGCTTTGTGTCATCTGCAAATTTGGAGATATTACATTTAGTTCCCTCATCTAAATCATTAATATATATTGTGAATAGCTGGGGTCCCAGCACCGAACCCTGCGGTACCCCACTAGTCACTGCCTGCCATTCGGAAAAAGACCCATTTATTCCTATTCTTTGTTTCCTGCCTGCCAACCAGTTTTCTATCCATCTCAATCCACTACCCCCAATCCCATGCGCTTTAATTTTACATGCTAACCTCTTATGTGGGACTTTGTTGCAAGCCTTCTGAAAGTCCAAATAAACCACATCCACTGGCTCCCCCTCATCAACTCTATTAGTTACATTCTCAAAAAATTCCAGTAGATTTGTCAAGCATGATTTCCCTTTTGTAAATCCATGCTGACTCTGTCCGATTCTGCCACTGTTTCCCAAGTGCTCAGCTATTAAATCTTTTATAATGGACTCTAGAATTTTCCCCACTACCGACGTCAGGCTGACTGGTCTATAATTCCCTGTTTTCTCCCTACCTCCCTTTTTAAATAATGAGGTTACATTAGCTACCCTCCAATCTGTAGGAACTGTTCCACCGTCTATAGAATCTCGGAAGATGACCACCAATGCATCCACTATTTCGAGGGCCACTTCCATAAGTGCTCTGGGATGTAGATTATCAGGCCCTGGGAATTTATTGGCCTTCAATCCCATCAATTTCCCCAACACCATTTCCCTACTAATACTGATTTCTTTCAGTTCCTCCCTCTCACTAAACCCTGTGTTCACCAACATTTCTGGTATGTACGCACTAAGGTTCTGAGTAAGGGAAAAACGGTTTCCTAACAGTTGGTCAATTTGTCATCATGAGGAAACAAAGACTATCATTGCTACTTCTTTCAACCTGGCATGAAAATATGCCTGCATCATACAGGGATATTTTAAACAGGAAGCCAATGAAGAGGAATTGACATGGTTCCTGATTAGTGATGCCAAGTTGCCAATCCACCTTTTCCTCTTGATGTCAGTGTTGTCGTGAAGATGACATAAGAAGTGCTCGCTCTTACCTCTGTTGGAAGATTTTGTTAGGAACAAAATGAATTGGAGGCTCTTTGGAATCAGGTCAATGGCAAAGTCCCACGCTCCGCTTTCCCACTGGACTGAAGACTTTTATGTCCTCCATGTTCGAATAACGTTCTGTGTAAATAAAAAAAAGCTCTTTAATTCTTGTAATGATAGTCTTGTATCAGTGTGCCCTTGTTACTGATTCACCAACCAATGGAAATAACTTTGAAACACCCCTTAACCTCTGTTACAGTCAAAAATAATTCTTAAGCCTTTCTTTCCTGGCAGCATTCTTATGAATTTTCTCTGTACCATTTGTTCAATATCCTCCCTATAATGGAGTGTTCAGAATTGCACACCGTACTTCAAAAAGAAAACAGAAAATGCTGCAGTCAGCAGGTCTGGGGACCTCTGTGGAGCATGAAACAGAGTTAGTGTTTCAGGTTATCAGAAGTGAAAGAAGTTAGAGATGAATAGTTTTCTAATCATTGTTCAGCCAGGAAAAAGATGGGGGTTGGGGAGCTTTTTTTTTCATGGTGGGGTGTCGGGGGTTGTGGAGCGGTGAAGGGGACAGGAAAAGACCGAAAGGAAGATCTCCGATAGGACGGGGTGGGGGGGGCAGGAGTGGTTAAACAACCAAGGTGATGATGCTGCAACAAAAACTAGATGATAATGAGACTCCAGGGTATGCCTTCATTCAGCTTTATAAGAGCAATCAAAACGCGTCTCACTGCCCTGGTCTCTCCTCATACACTCTTTCTTTCTCTGCTTCACATATTGAACCACCTTTCTCTTAAAAGATGCAATGGTCTCATCCCACCAGATCAGTGAGTGCAAGAAAACCTTAACTGTTGTCTGCTAGTAAATTGGAGAGAGGGAGCGTGAGACTTGGGGTGGGATTGTCCCTTTGGAGATGGAAAACAGGATCCGGGTCTGTTTTTGTGTCAGAAACCTGCCTTTGACAGGCAATTGGTTGTGTTTCGGATTTTCCCCAGGGTGAGGGCGCCTTTAATTGATTTTAAGATGGGTTTCCTGTCCAATTAAAGCTAGCGGGGGCAGAAGTGGAGGCAGCTTTCAGACACCCATAGGAGCCATCACTGAGATTGCTAGTTGTCCTAGGGGAGAGAGTTTGTGCCAAAGCCTGCTACACTACCACAGGGAGCTGAGATATCATAAGGATCTGGAGGCCTGATGCCCATGAGGTACAGGAGGGAGTTCCTCTTTTTGGAGGATGAGAGAAGGAGGTCACCTCTTTGTCCAGCAGGGTTACCTCCCTCCTCAGCGTCATCTCCCTCTGCCTCCAATTCCTCTTTCTCTCGTCCCTCCTGCTCCTCCCCCAATGAGCTGCCGCCTTCTCGGGCCTCTCTGTCCTCAAGGTTCACACCTTTCACAAGGGCATGTTATAGGCAGGGCAGCAGACCACGAAAATTACTAAGACTTCAGCATTGGTTCTCAGTCATCTCCGGTTATCTTTCTCCCTGCCTGTAGATCCTGTGCTCAGGGTACTGCCTCCTTCTCCTTCATGCCCCTCTCCCCTCTTTAGCCTCCTGATGTCCGGGCCTTTGCCCTTCCTGTGCACGATGATGCTGCTTCTCACCTCCAATGGCCTCAATTTCTGAAAATGCGGCATCCATTTCTGATTGCAGCCTTCCTGGTGCTTAGATGCAAACAGCCATGCCCACTGCTCCGATGCCTATGCAATGCCAGTCGGGTGACAACCCCTTGAACTGACTCCTCTCCTGACCAGTGATAGGCTGCTGGTCTTCAAAGGGTTAATCCCATTAGCCTTTGAAAAGCATTAATATTTACCTTTTAAAACTCTTGCCACCTTTGTGATGCCCCAGATATGGTCCTCACCTCCATACAGCTAGTCTGGCACAGACAGCTGCTAAACTTTGGCTACTCTGGGAATATTGGAAAAGTTTTTGGAGATGGGCTTTTAATAAGCCCACACTGATCTTAATCGGCCTCAGGTGCAAGCCTGTTCTGAAGCCCCCACTCAACCCCACCCTACCCCTGGGGAAATTGAAGAGGGTGGTAATGGAGGCAGGACTTCTGGTCATGCGACGTCATGGTTGTTTTGTTTTTTACTTTCCCACCTCTGTTCTGGCCCAATCAAGGCCACTGAAATCCAGCCCTTGGTGTCACAGTTCTGTGGATTTTTGATGTAATGCCACTGCATGATCTGAGACTTGGTGCATGTACAACACAAGCACTCCTTTCTTTTCAGTCGGCAGCATTTACTGAAGCCTACCTTAACATCTTTCCCTCAGTCCCAAGAATTCCTTGCATATATTTCCTCAAGTGACCAATGAATGCTAGAGACTGCATTGACTTTGATTCCACCTCTTAGTGTATAGTTACTTTGATATGAGGGTTTCCTTCTGACCCCAAAATGACCACTTCCGTAATGATATCTCCTCTATGAGAACCTTCAGATTTTCTTCAGTGAGGGGATAACTAAAGCCATCATTACAAATGCCAAAAGGGCATTTCAGAAAAGAAGTATGGACCCATGTGATAGTGATGATGAAGCTTTTTTTTTCATTAGGTCAGAAGCCAGAAGATGATTTAAGGTGGCATAGATCCTTTATGAAATTTAGCAGGGCAGGTTAAATTTGAAGACTAGGATATGGCTGAGGTAATACTTAGCATCAGTTTCACTATTGAAGATAACGCTGAGGTACCAGTGGTGCTGGATTGAGGTGATTTTGTCTGTGATTCAATAAATTTGGAATGATCGTAACTAGAATTAAGACACTCAAAGCTGATTGGGTTGCTGAAGGGAATAGAAGAGGTATAATGTAAGCCATTGACCCATGCATTTAATAGTCATTGGTTCATATATTTAACAGCCTTTTGAGGTCAGTGTTAGTTCAAATAGACTGGTTGGAAGCTCATGTGACCACAACATTTTGAAAGAGAAAGTAAGCAGCTCTGAGAATTATAGTCCTGTTAATTTGATGTGCATTGTAGGAAGGATGCTGGAAGGCGCTATAAGGGATTTGACCTATGATTACCCGGAATGGCTGGCACTTATCAGAAAATCACAGAATGGCATTAGGAAATGAAGAATCTCTTTCAGATCTCACATCAGCTGTGAGTGAACGAGTGAAATTTTAATTATTTGTTGTTGAACAGAAAACACTGGAAGCTATATAAGGTAATTTTCTTAATACATTAATCTAACAACATTACCATCCTGTTGTTCTCATGCTCTTAATCCAAAGATGGTGCGTTGGGGCTTTGAATAAATAATGGGATAGATTTTAAGCATTGGCTGTCTCACAGATGGAGTGCCGCAGATGGCCAACCATTCTGGCAGGATGACCAATCCATATGAGGGCTCATTAACATATATGTGGTGAGCTGCATGCCTCAAATGAATATTCAAGTGCAGCTTTCAGCTTCTCGTGGTCCCACAAAAATACTTTGCCATTTACCTTTCAGGACTCTTGTGTTGTTCGGCTAGAGTTTTTTTTTCTGAGCAGATGGTCAACAGTTGACAGTTAAAATGGCATTGCATCTTCTGTATGTCATAGCACCTTGATTTTCATAGGTTAATGAGGATCCCACTTGATTCAGGAGAGCACTTGGACAGCTCAATCAAAGGCCTGGGGAAAGACTGCAATGGAATAGTGGGCGGAATCTTCCTAGAAAGTCCCGACACCAGGGAGCTTTTTTGGTAGCAGCATACCCGGGCAGGAGGAGAGTCTTACCCTGCAATGTTGCCAGGAGGAGGCAATCAACATCCGACAGATATCCAAAAAAGGAAAGCGGGGGGCCTTCCATGCGACAGCCCCAGTCGGAGGGCTGGCAGCTCTTCAGCCTCTGCAGTGCCACCGAGAGAGGTAGCCATTGCTAAGGCAGCAAGAGAAACATGAGGGCGCCTCCATTTTGAGGCGCCCTCCGGTGTGTTGGAGAGTTGCATTGTTTTTGCTAGGGCTGAGCAGACAAGTACAGGTGATCAGAGGGGAAAACCCTCCCTCAGTACCGTTTGGGCCACATGGGCCTTGGAGTCTCTAGCTCCGATGGATCTCACCAACTTAGGGAAGGCAGAAAGGCCGCCTCCTTACAGCTGATGGTTTCTCCACAAGGCAAAATGTCAGTAGCTCATGCGAAAATGACCCTTACTTGGGTTTTTGTCTAAATTGGCCACTCGCCTCCTGTCAGCGGGCAGCTAAGTTAATATTGTTCCCACCACTGCATAACTTCCCTGGCAGCAGGACTGCATAGGGAAACTGTCCTGATGTGGTTCCCTGGCATTTTACCCTCGATCCTCCTCCTAGCCCACCATCAGGAAGCGGGCAAAATTTCACCTCCATTTTAACTCTGCTACCAGTCAATTGCCATTGAATTGAGGAAGTTAATATCTCCCCTACTGTTACCAGAGGCTATTTTGACACATATTTATGTTTGACAGGAAGCCTGGCTGTTTATAAGGGATGGTTTGGGTTAAGAGCCTTTGTCAAAACTAGATGAACAGCATTTAAAAAGGAACTACATAACATAATATTCATTTTTGTTTGCTTAAAATCTCTAACCCAGCATGAGAAATGCCTTGGGATATCAGCTAGTCTATATAAACCATCATGTTTAATCATGTCTTTGACAGAGGACGATAAACACCCAAAGCAACCCTCCAACAGACACCGCTGAAGTAGCCTGCTGGAGGCAACAGATAAAGCTACCTTCATACTAAGATAAATATTAGTAGTGAATTCTACCTATTGGCAAGTTACTCGTTTCCATGTAGTTAATTTCATGGTCCCTACCACCATCTTGGTTGAGATCAGCTACCTCACTATAGATCAGGGACTGATCATAGAGATGTGTGGCTTAATGCCACACATTACTCATCTACTTGGGTGTTGTCATATTTCTCAGTGAAATAAATCTAGATAAATACCCAACGATAACTTCAATTTGATCTTCAATGAAGACAGGTTCAGGAGTATGGATCTTCACTTAGCTTTCTCTGTCTGATGGCTCTCACATTATTAATAGATTCATATTGTAGAGTCACTTTGTCATTGGAGTGACATTTCCCTTAACTTTTAATTGGGCTGAACACCTCAACTTTACAGAAAAATATCATTACATGGTTTCAACAACTTCTCCCATCCAATTTTACATACTGAGCACACTGAAGAACACCTGTTTATTTCTGAAATACTAGTTTTTTTTAAAAAGTTACATTCTGAATTGAAGTTAGCATAAATTGTGGTTGTGGCCACTCCAGGTTAAATATATGAAATGATTTCATCACTCTGATTCCATTACTGAAACGTTAATTGCATTTTCTAATGTCTGACCAAAGTAATATACATAGCAAAGAAGTACAGGACAGAAAGTAGATGTTATAAATGACCTTGCTGTATTCTCAATTTGCATAATCAATAGCCAGTCAATAGATTAATATGGGTACATTAACCTGGGAAAACATTTTCTTTATTCTAGGTACGAGAAGGATACCATTTTCATTTGGTAAATAGCTCATGATTTCTCAAGTTGTCTGCAAAAACAACTGCACAGATCCCACCCAATATTTATAATAGTTATTTCAGCACAAAATGATGTTGAGATTTACTATGTGGTTGCAAACTGAAGTAGCTATGAATAATAATTAAAACAGTGAAGAGCTAATGGTTTATGATGGAGGAGTATTTTTGAGTATCTCCGTGCTTATATATTGGTTTCAGGATAAATATTGCAATCCTCAAGTTGAAATTCCATAGCCTGCTTGAGTTTCTTCCTACAGCTGCTTAAATGTGTAAAATGCCAGAGATACTCCTAATATCACAAAACTGCTTCTGTATTTCCGAGTTGTTTTTGTATATCACATCATGTAACAAAAGGGCAGAGCCCAAGGCTAAAGCAAAAAAATGTTTCATGAATTAGCTCTGGCGCAGAGCACCTTGAGAAATTGTACAGTGTGTGAGTGGTGAAATTAGATTTACTAAGTCAAATGCATACTTTAACAACCTTGATTCTACAGGTCTTGCATTTCAAACACAAAGGGTCAAAACCCAGGAATCAGAGAATTTTACAGCACAGAAGAAAACATTTGGCTGTGTGAGCTCTTTGATTCCATTGTGTCCCCTTTCCCTTTTCTTTCCCCAGATCAGTTCAGATTTTTCTTTTAAAAATATTTAACCATTTCTTTCTTTGGCTATCATGGGTTGTAGCTTCTACACTTGTTTCTGATAGAGCTGTCCGTGTTCTAAGAAGTCTGCTTTATGAAAGTTCACCTTACCATCCCCCTTGTTCATTAGTGATGATCTTAAGCTGATGTCCTTTGGCTTCTAGCCCACCAACCAGTAGAAATAACTATTTCCTATGTAGCTTATCACAACCTGTCACTGTGGGATTTAGAATTAATTTCCTCTGGGCTGTTAGTTCACTATCATAGCCAGTAAGGTACTGATGCAATGAAAAATAAGATTGCTTTATTTTTCAGTTTTATCAACTTGTTCTCCGATTTTAACAGTGCTGTCTATCTGTTTATCTTTATTATTTAAATATTTATTTCTTTCATTACCTTTCTTCCTCAAAATACATAACATCACATTTTTCCACGTTAAATTGTATGCAAGATTTATCTACAGAATTTATTAATCTATCTATTCTCCTCAAGTCGCTTGCAGTCCCCTTCGCATGCTTACCATGCTTACTACTGTTATGTTGTCAGCAAATTTTAATATTGTGACCCATACCTGAGCCTAGGCCATTTATGTATATACATAGATATATATTAAGAAGATCAATGGTTATAACAACGTGTGGCATCAGGAGGAATTCATGAATCTTTACTCTGTTTTCCGACCTTTAGCCAACTCCCTATCCGTGATGCCACATTCCCTTGGATACAGTATCCCTTAATTATTTTTATCCAAAAACCTCTTTTGTGGCACTTTATTGAATGCCTTTGAAAAATCCATATACATCACAGAATCACAGAATTCTTACAGCACAGAAGGAGGCCATTCAGCCCATCATGTCTGGACTGGCCCTCCACTTGAGTTATTCACTTAGTGTCATTCCCCCACCTTCTCCCTGTAACTCTGCACATCCTTCCTTTTCAGTTAACAGTCTAATTCCCTTTTGAATGCTTCAATTCAACCTGCAGAGAAAGAGATGGAGTTGAAAGCACACATGTAGTTGCTGCTGGCTGTAGTGTAAATAAACCTAATGGGCTGAATCTTTGGCTCGGTGAGCCGGGGTGGGGCCCGCTTGCTGAGGCGTAAAATGACGCAGGGTGACCTCGGGCGTGTGTCCCGACGTCACCGCGCGTCATTTAGATTTTCAGTTTGGCTGCACGCCCGCTGAACTGTCAAAGGCCTGTTAAGGCCATTAATGAACTAATTAAGCCTATTGAGAAAGCCGCCCATCCAACCTTAAGGTTAGCGGGCAGGCGAAGAGCCCAGGCGGCCTTTGCATTTTTCATGGAATCTCATCCATGGGTGGGATGAGGTTTCATGAATGATTTAAAATTTTCAGAAATTTTTTTATTAGAATGAATGCACATGTCCCAGCTCATGTGACAGTTCTACATGACGGGACATGTCATTAAAAAATTTACAACACTTTATTGAACTGTTAAAACTTAAAACTAATCTCCCTGAGGCACCTCTGACCCTCAGGGAGATTTCTGCGCTCTTTTGCGCGCACGCACGAAAGAGTTCACTCCCGACTCAGGGAACTCCCTGCCGCCCACAGAGGAAATTGACCCCTACGCGCTTCTGGGTGCGCGACACGCTGGGCGGGTTTTAAATGGCGGTGCGGACACAATCGGGGGCGGCGATCAGGTCCGCGCCCATCCCCACACAACTCCCCGACGGGGGGAAAGTTCTACCTAATGTATCCACTTAGACTAGGCCAGAAGACAACACCTACTTTTGCCTTTCGAGGAATATACCTTGACTGTGCCCAAAATACCTCTTATTTGAAGGTAGCCCATTCAGCAACCATTTTTCCTGCCAACCTTTGACTCCAATTTATTCAGGCTCTATCCATTATTACACCATTGAAGTTGGTTTTCCCCCAGTTAATTATTCTTACTCTGGATTGTTATTTGCCCTTTTCCGTAGTCATCCTAAACATAGAAACATAGAAAATAGGAGCAGGAGTAGATCATTTGGCCCTCCGAGCCTGCTGTGCCATTCAATATGATCATGGCTGATCCTCTATCTCAACAACATACTCCCGCTCTCTCCCCATACCCCTTGACACCTTTGGAGTTCAGGAATATATTTCCTTCCTAAATATATTCAGTGACTTGGCCTCCACAGCCTTCTGTGGTAGAGAATTCCACCCTCTGAGTGAAGAAGTTTCTCCTCATCTCAGCCCTAAATGGTCTACCCTGTATCATGAGGCTGTGACCCCTTGTTCTAGACCACCCAGCCAGAGGAAATATCTTCCCTGCATCCAGTCTGTCCATCCCTGTCAGTATTTAATATGTTTCAATGCGACCCCCCTCTCATTCTTCTAAACTCCAATGAATACAGAACTAGTCTCCAGTGAATACAGGCCAATCTCTCCTCATATGAAAAACCTGCCATCCCAGGAATCAGTCTGATGAACCTTCACTGCACTCCCTCTATGGCAAGTATATCCTTTCTTAGGTAAGGAGATCAAAACTGCACACACAACTCCAGGTGTGGTCTCACAAAGGCCCTGTACAGCTGCAGTAAGACATCCTTGCTCCTGTACTCAAGTCCTCTTGCAATGAAGGCCAACATACCATTTTCCTTCTTAACTGCTTGTTGCTCTTGCATGCTTGCTTTCACTGATTGGTGTACAAGGACACTTAGGTCCCTTCGTACATCAACATTTCCCAATCTATCACCATCTAACTAATACTCTGCCATTCTGATTTTCCCACCAAAGTGGATAACTTCACACTTATCCACATTATAATGCATCTGACATGCATTTGCCCACTCACTCAACTTGTCTAAATCCCTTTGAACCTTCTTAACATCCTCCTCACCGTACACATTCCCAACAAGTTTCATGTCATCAGCAACTTGAAAATATTACATTTGGTTCCCTCATCAAAATCATTGATATATATTGTGCTATGTAATTGTGTAACCCCATCCCCTTATCCATATTTGTCGAAGCTAATTCAATGCAAAGTTTTGATTGGTGCCCTGTTTGTGAGGTGACAGATTTAAATATTGCACAAATGGATCAATTTCCTTTTCCCAGAAACACATCCAAGGTAAATATCTCTCCTGATGGTTTCCCTCAGTCTTTTCCCCTGCTATCCTATTGAAGTTGCTGAAATCCTAGCTTGGTGACACCTAATCACTACTTTCTGATTTAACTCATCATCTATGCTACATTGCTGGATTTTCAATCTTAGTTGTGTCCTTCACCATGGGCTTTGACCCTAACCTTGGTTTCTCAATGAAGAAAGATGTTGCTGTAGCTCACTTGAATTGTAAAGCACTGTGGTAAGCTTGTGAAGGGCTTTGCTTTCATCAAGCAATGATCATTTTGTTAACATAATTAACATGTACCACATACATAACCCTCTATAAGCACCATGACTTCTTGCTTTTTGTCAGAGTAACTCAAAATATTATAATCTGATAAATTTGATAATAGAGTTGCAATCATGGATTATTATGTAAAATAGGTAAATGTTATTGAAAAGGAATTGCAGTTGCATAAAAATCTAATTTGTGAATTTAATAGTTCCAGAAATTGTTTGCTAAAAGTATGTAAATTTGCTAAATTAAAGTCAGTATATATTTGGGTAGTTGGGGGCAGAACTATTGGGGCATGATTTTACCTCAATGGATAACAATGGATTTTCAACAGCTTTTTTATTGATCAACAGGCTAATGTGAAAATTTGTATTGTATCTCAATGTTAAATGAAAACTGGCTTCTGTAAATCTTCAACAAGGTGTCCATGCCTGAAGGGCATATTTTTCACTTGGGAGCAAAGCTTGCTTATGTGATAACTGATAATGTGTCTGAAAACATTTTTAAACGTGGAAAGGAATATGCACACACTATGCACAACTGAAGCTCTGTGTCACTGAGGCCCTCACCATTGAGTGGAGAGAAAACAGAAGCTCAACCACCACCTCCAGGTAAAACATTAACCCCCAAATTTCCGTCCCTGGGTTGGGTTCACAGAGTTGGGAGATTTCCAGGCTTTGTGAATCCGGCCTTTAAAAATGGCTGTCTGCAGGTCATATTTTTGGCCGGGGTGGGGTCGGTGGGGGAGTGGTCTGGTGCAGGCAATCCCAGGTGGAGAGTGGAGGCTGTCAGGTGCAGAGGCAGGCTTGTTATAGGGCCTGCCTCTGTGCTCCAGCACTGTGTTTAAGGGCGGAATCATCCCAGATTTGCAACAAATACGGTAGCAGCTGCGATGGCAGGTTTTCACACCGTATCGACCCGCTGTATTACTTATGCATCCCCAGGAAACATGCCATTCCAGGGGTGGGCGGGCTCTCATTCACCTATCACACCATCACCTTCATCACGCCGGATGCCATATTTCAAATCCAGCCGCATGCACACATTTCAGTGCTTCCAGCCCACGACTACTGCAGGGAAGATGTCCATGAACAGCAAAAAGACAGCAGCCCCCACATTTAATGACATATCACTGGAATGCCATTTGGACACAGTGGATGCCCACTGTGATGCCCTGTACCCCCATTCTGGCTGCAGGAAGGGCAGCGGCATCACCAATCAGCATGACAGGGAGCGGCCAGTGCCAAGAAGAGCTTGGCCATCCAATGCAGATAGTGGATGAATGATCTCATCTGTGCAACCAGGTTGAGGCAACCATCTCATCACTCTAAACGCACACACTCAAGCCCATCACATATTCACTGACACCTAACTCACTGCCAGCTCAAGGGACATCACCACCCATTCTCACACCCATTCTCCCTCACATGTCCACCTGGCCTCATCTCCTCTGGAGACTGCCTCCTCAGCCCTCACCATCTTAAGGCCACTTGCACAGATCAACATGAGCCCCCAAACACATACTGGATACCCTCTTTCCCCAGTACAGCTCTCGTCCTGCGGCCTCTTCACTTGCCTGAGGCCACTTCTCTCCCTTCGCCAAGCAAGCCCTAGCCCTGTAGCCATTGAAAAGCAACTCATATATGGCTGATCTGGTAGGTAGGGACCTACCCATGAGCCCCCTCAAAATGATATGGTGCCGTCTGTGAAGCCTGGCACCAATGACTGCGAGTGCTGACCGAAGCAAGGTAGGGAAACAAACATTGAAGTCCCGAGCGAAGTGCAGCCCGCCAGTTGCTTGTCACTTATGTGTTGTTGTGAAACACGTTGGTGTGTTTTTCCCCCGATGGGGGCGGGTGATACAGCAAAGGCGGGTGAGTCCAGCGGGCTGGCCTTCTAATGATATGCTGATGTATAACATTGAGGTTCTCGATGTCCGATGGCGGGAAACGTGGCCCGCCATCAGCGGGCGGAGCAGATGATGCAAACTTGTTTCATGATGTCGTGAAACCGATTTTTGGCCTTCTCGCCATATCGTCCACGCATGCCACTGAACACGTCCAACACTGATGGGCAAGGAAAGTTCCGGCCCAAATTAAAACAATAATAAAACAAAAGAAATCCCTCCAGCCCTCACCCCCGTGACACACTTCCTATGCTCCATTCATGCCAACCTAAGCTAACACATACCCCCCTGATTTCTCATACAGCTTATGCCAGCCCATGCCCCTCTGCCCACCCTCTAACTCTCCTCATACCCTCTACGCCAACTTAGTGCCAACTCATAAAACATAAATTGTGGGATTTACAAACTGGAAGGAAAGATATAAACCTGCTGGAGTTCTTTGGAGAGGTCAAGTACCCTTTTGGGAAGGTTCAGGTAACTCTTTAGGATTGTTAAAATTATACACGAATGTATGTAAAAGGAAGGGAAGCAATGAATGCAGCAGACCAAATTGAAGGAGGTGCAAGAGAAGTGCTTCTTCATCTGGAAGGAGTGTTTGGGGCCTTGTATGGTGAGGAGGGAGGGGGTAAGGGGGCAGGTGTTGCACCTTCTGTGATTGCATGGGAAGGTGCTGTGGGGAGGGGATGATGAGTTAGGGTTATGGACTGTGGACCAGGGTGTCCCGGAGGGAATGGTCCCTATGGAATGCTGATGGCAGGGCAGGGTGGGTGAGGGGAAGATGTGTTTGGTGGTGGCATCATGCTGAACTTGTCGGAAGTGGTAGAGGATGGTCCTTTAAATGCGGATGCTGGTGGGGTAAAAAGTGAGGACAAGGGGGAGCCTGTCATGGTTCTGGGAGGGAAGGGAAGGATGAGGGCAGAGGCACGGAGATGGGTGGGACACAGTTGAGGGCCCTGTCAACCACATTGTGGGGGAAACTCGGTTAAGGAAAAAGAAGACATGTCAGAAGTGCCGTTTTGGAAGACTGTATCATGGGAACCGATGTGACAGAGGCGGAGGAACTGAGAGAATGGGATGGAGTCCTTACAGGAAGCAGGGCGTGAGGAGCTGTAGCCGAGGTAGCTTGGGAGTCGGTGGTCTTGTAATGAATATTGGTAGGCAGTCTATCACCAGAAATGGAGACAGAGAGGTCAAGGGAGAGAAAGGAAGTGTTGGAGATGGAGAGAGGGGTGGAAAGTGGAGGCAAAAATCAATATATTTTTTCAGGTCCATCCAGAAATTCAGGAATTTGTGCCAAACTCCAGCAGTGTAGTTGCTCCGCTGACTGGATTATTACAAAAGAACAGAAAATTCCAGTGGAAGCTATACTAACAACTACACCTGTTCTATCAGCACCTGATTTTACAAAGCAGTTTAAGTTGGCTATTGATGCCAGTAATTTCAGTATTGGTGCCGTATTGCTACAAGATGATGGACTAGGAACTGAGCAACTGGTAGGATATTTCTCACGGAGTTGAATGTACACCAGAAGTAATATTTAACTACAGAGGAAGAGACTTGTTTGTTTGGAAGTTTGTTGTTAGCTTTTCAGCATTTTGAAATGTGTATTGCAAACAATTCTTCAGAGACAGTTATATGCATACAGACCACAATCCTTCGAAGTTTCTGGAAAAATTTTGAGACGGAAATGCAAGACTGTTTCAGTGGAGTTTATTATTGCAGCCATTCCATTTATAAATTATACATGTGGCTAGACATGAAAGTTTAATTGCAGATGCATTGTCAATATCTTAAACTTCAAAAGAAGTTGGATATTGGCAAATGGAGAATGGACTGTAATGAACTTTATTTTTACAAAAGACGTGTATATATTTTCCTGGATGATGCAAATACACTGTAGTGTAATAGTTTTGTTTGTATAGTTAAATGTAGCAAGGAGTAAGAAATGGGTTGAAAAATGGAACGATCTTTTTGGAATTATTGACTTAATTTTTGTTAAGGAGGGAGATGTGAGAATGGATTTTTTTTAATATTTTGTTGAATATTGCATTATTCTGTAAAGAAGGCTTGGTGTTTGTGTGTGTGTAATTTAATTAAGCTGAACAAGTGTTGATAGGAGTCAGGCTGTCTGGGTGTTTGGAAACATGAAAAGGTTAAAGTTGTCAAGTTTGAGGTACAAGAAAATAGGCTAGATCTAACATTTGCATTTTTAGATAAGTTGAGAGGTTGTTTGAATTTCAAAGAGGAATCAGAGGTGTAAAGAAAATGCTTGCATCTTGCAGGGGTCCATAGGTAAATAGTGGTGGGGATATATTTTTATTGACCCAAAAGCAAAGACAAGATGGAAACATGAAAGATCTTATATTTGGAAGGGTTTGAGTTTCAAAAGGGTGTGAGAACAATGGGACTGAGATGAAAGGGGATAAAAGTATATTAGAGTTACTGTGGATAACTGTTGAGATAGAGAGAGCTAGAGATAGCTATTGAGCTGGATAACTGTCAAGCCGTTAAGCTGGTGATGGCTGAAGATACCTGGAATTGTTTGAGCTGTTGAGAAGTCTTGGGCTTCAGCAAGCAATTTGATTCTGAAGTGAATTCCACAGCAAAGTGGAAGAAGGTACAGGTCATGTGGTACTCCTTTACTGGAGCTACAGCAGTCTACCTTGTGTGATATTACTGGATTCCATATTTAAATATCTACAATGGAGTGTTGCCTGGAAAGTGTTCACTTGTGCATTTAACCATGTAGAAAGTTTTGGGGGAATGTTTTGTAAGAGTAACCTTAATTGTGTAACTGTAATCCTGTGCGCTTAAGTTGTTTTTTTTTTGTTAACAAAACTTTTACTATTATTTTTAAAAACCCAAAAATGTTACTGGACCACTTACTGCTGAGATTGGTACGTCTTCTTCTCATTATTACAATATTAAAACATGGTTATGGCCTATAAGCCAAGTTTCCCTTTGGGATTTTGTTTGCATAGTAATTAACATCGGCTTTGATCATAACAGATCCGCTTGTCCTCACTTTTCATCCCACCAGCTTTCACATTCAAAGGATCATCCTCCACCATTTCCACCAACTCCAGCATGATGCCAGCACCAAACACATCTTCCCCTCATCCCCCCAATCCCCACCCCCCCACCGTCAGCATTCCATAGGGACCATTTCCTCTGTGACACCCTTGTCCACTCTTCATCACCCCCAATGCCTCATCCCTTTCCCAAAGCACCTTTCCATGCAATCGCAGAAGGTGCAACACGTGCCCCGTAACCCCCTCCCTCCACACCACCCAAGGTCCTAAACACTCCTTCCAGGTGAAGCAGAGCTTCACTTGCACCTCCTTTAATTTGGTCTACTGTATACGCTGCTCTCAATGCGGTCCCTATATTTGGGAGACCAAACGCAGACTGGGTGACTGCTTTGCAGAATACCTTCACTCAGTACACAAGCATGACCCAGACCTTCTTGTCGCTTGCCATTTTAACACCCCATCCTATTCTCATGCCCACATGTCCATTCTTTGCCTGCTGCAATGTTCCAATGAAGCCCAGTGTAAACTGGAGGAACAGCACCTCATCTTACGATTTTTAAAAAATTCATTCACAGCATGTGGGCTTTGATGGCTGGGCCAGTATATATTGACCATCCCTTGTTGCCCTTGAGAAGGTGGTGGTGAGCTGCCTTATTGAACTACTGCACTCCATGTGGTGCAAGTACACCCACAGTGCCATTAGGAAGGAAGTTCCAGGATTTTGACCCAGTGACAGTGAAGGAATGATGATATAATTTCAAGTCAGGATGACTTGGAGGGGAGATTCTAGTTGGTGGCGTTCCCATGTATATGCTGCACTTGTCATTCTAGATGGCAGTGGTTGTGATTTTGGAAGGTGCTGTCAAAGGAGGCTTGGTCAATTCCTGCAGTGCAACTTGTAAATGGTACAACTGCTGCTACTATGTGGCAGTGGTGGAGGGAGTGAATGTTTGTGGATGTGTTGCCAATCAAGTGGGCTACTTTGTCCTGGATGGTGTCAAGCTTCTTGAGTGTTGTGGGAGCTACACTCATCCAGGCAAGTGGGGAGTGAAGGGTTCTCAAAATTCCCACATTTTTCATATCATCAACAAGGATATGACTTTTGGACTTTTAAACTGCTGAGTTAAGTGTAAAACCCTGGAGACAGGAGGTTGGGCCCATGAAGGCCTGGGGCTGCACATGCCCGGGCTTATTGAGTGCAGTATGGATTGTTTTGCCTGAAACCAGACAACGAGAGGAGACAGAATACACATTCTTCCCTTTAATACAATCAACCCAGAGAAAGACTTCACCTCACATGAAACTGAAGCCCATCAAAATCTTGCATAAATAATCACTACTAACTACTAAGGCAGGAAGGCACAATCAATTCAATTATGTGAACCCATCAATACTCCACACATACAATGGCTTTCAATTCAAAACTAGTTACTAGGCAGGAAGACAATGATAAACATCATGCGAGCCCATTAAAAACAAAGAGACAACAATCACCGGGGAAAACCCACCAAAGTCAAACAAAGAACTAACCTTGATTTGGATTCCGATAAGAAATTCAAAAGACAGTATAACTGGCCCAGTCAATTGCGAAGGAGAGAGAGGGAGAAACCAGCTAACAGAAGGATGAGCAGTTTGAAAGCTGACACAGGGCAGTGAGCAGTTGGGAGCGGTTGAAACAGTTTAAACAAGAAGATCTGGAGGTTTTGCAGGCCCGCAGGCGATATCACGGCGAGGGGCACGGGGTGGCAGACTCAACCGAAGACAACAAAGCCGCAACCGCAGCCCTCCACGAAGATCGACCACCAACAACCGCGTCCCCCACTCAACTGAAGAACCGTCACAGATTCCACAGACCAGGACCATGTAGGGACGGCAGGCCCCAGAGGACACAAAGAGCGTACCCCAAAGCTGCAACCGGCTCACCTGGCTGGATTTCGAACTGTCAAGGAACCCTGGGTTGGTGAGCATGATCCCTAACCTCCCCTAGTTCAATTTAGTTAGGTTTTGGGGGTGTGACAAGGGTAAGGGGATTAGTAGCGTGATTTTTCCCTCATTATGCCGTGTGTACCCCATTCTTAACTAAGTGTACTTTGTAAGTCTGTATAACCTCAGTGTAATTCTAATGTTATAAGTTCATTTGACTTCAATAAACTCAGTTTTTCTTGCACCAAAACCAGTTGTCTGCTGCACTTTGTCACAACCTCCAGATAAGTCCAGGGAGTGGGAGTGATTTGAACCGCTCAGAAGTCAGAAGTGAAACTGACACTCACCACCACCCCCTACAGGAGTATTCCATCACACTCCTAACTTGTGCCTTGGACATGGTGAATAGGCTTTGGGGAGTCAGGAGGTGAGTTACTTGTCGCACAATTCCCAGCCTCTGACCTGCTTTAGTAGCCAAAGTATTTATATTGCTAGTCCAGTTCAGTTTCTGGTCAATGGTAACCCCCAGGATGTTGATAGTGGGGGATTCAGTGCTGGTAATGCCATTGAACATCAAGAGGCGATGGGTGGATCCTCTCTTGTTGGTGATGGTCATTGCCTGACACTTGTGTGGTGCAAATGTTACTTGCCACTTTTCAGCCCAAGCCTGGATATTGTCCAGGTCTTGCTGCATTTGGACATAGTCTGCTTCAATATCTGAGGAGTCACAAATGGTGCTGAACATTGTGCAATCATCAGCGAACACCTCCACTTCTGACCTTATGATGAAAGGAAGGTCATTGATGAAGCAGATGAAGATGGTTGGGTCGAGGACACTACCCTGAGGAGCTCCTGCAGTGATGTCCTGGAGCTGAGATGACTGACCTCCAACAACCACAACCATTTTCCTTTGTGCTAGGTATGACTCCAACCAGTGGAGAGGTTTCCCCCTAATTCCCATTGACTCCAGTTTTGCTAGGGCTCCTTGATGCCACACTCAGTCAAATGCTGCCTTGATGTCAAGGGCAGTCACTCTCACCTCACCTCGGGAGTTCAGCTCTTTTGTCCATGGTCGAACCAAGGTTGCAATGAGGCCAGGGGCTGAGGAACCCAAACTGGGCATCAGTGAGCAGTTTATTGCTAAGCAAGTGCCACTTGATGGCACTGTTGATGACCCCTTCCATTACTTTACTGATGATAGAGAGTTGACTGATGGGGCGGTAATTGACCGGGTTGGATTTATCCTGCTTTTTGTGTACAGGGCATACCTGGGCAATTTTCCACATAGCTGGGTAGATGCCAGTGTTGTAGCTGCACTGGTACAGCTTGGCGAGGGGTGGGGCAAGTTCTGGAGGTCAAGTCTTCAGTATTATTGCCAGAATATTGTCAGCCCATAGCCTTTGCAGTATCCAGTGCCTTCAGGAATTTCACATGGAGTGAATCGAATTGATTGAAGACTGGCATCTACGATTGTAGCAAATGCTTCAGCCTTATCTTTTGCACTGGTCTGCTGGGCTTTGCCATCATTAAGGATGGGGATATTTGTGGAGCCTCTTCCTCCAGTGAGTTGTTTAATTGTCCACTGCCATCCACGACTGGATGTAGCAGGACTGCAGAGCATAGATCTGATTCATTGGTTGTGGGATTGCTTAGCCCTGTCTTTCACTTGCTGCTTGGCACGCAAATAGTCCTGTGTTATAGCTTCACCAGGTTGACACCTCATTTTTAGGTATGCCTGGTGCTGCTCCTGGCATGCCCCCCTGCACTCCTCATTGAGCCAGGGTTGCTCCCCTGGCTTGATGGTGATGGTAGAGTGGGGGATATGCCAGGCCATAAGGTTACAGATTATGTTTGAGTACAATTCTGCTGCTGCTAATGGCCCACAACGCCTCATGGATGCCCAGTCTTGAGTTGCTAAATTTGTTCGAAATCTATCCCATTTAGCACAGTGGTAGTGCCACACAACAATCCTCAATTTGAAAGCGAGACTTGGTCTCCACAACAACTGTGCAGTGGTCACTCCTACCGATACTGTCACGGACAGATGCATCTGCGGCAGGCAGGTTGGTGAGGGTGAGGTCAAGTATGTTTTCCCTCTTGTTGGGTCCCTCACCACCTGCCGCAGATCCAGTCTAGTAGTTATGTAATTTAGGACTCAGCCAGTAAGCTACTGAGTCACTTTTGGTGGTATACCACTGTGCTGCCACCTCTGCTGAGTCTGTCCTGCCAGTGGGACAGGACAATCCCAGAGATGGTGATGTCTGGGACATAAGGTAGGATTCTGTGAGGATGATTATGTCAGGCTGTTGTATGATTAGCCTATCAGGCAGCTCTCCCAATTTTCGCACATAGTAAGGGGGACCTTGCAGGGTCGATGGGGCTGTGATTGCCATTGTCATTTCCAGTGCTTAGATTGATGCCAGGTGGTCCATCCAGTTTCATTCCTTTTTTGTAGCAGTTTGTTACAATGGCTTGCTTGGTCATTACCACATCGCTGTAGGTCTGGAGTTACATGTAGACCAGACCAGGATGGCAGATTTCCTTCCCTGAAGGGCATTAATGAACAACAGTCGACAATGGTTTCATTGTCATTATTAGACTTTTAATTCCAGATTTTTATTGAATTCAAATCCCATCATCTGCTGTGGTGGGATTTGAACCCTGGTCCCCCAGAGCATTAGCCTGGATCTCTGGACCACTAGCCCAGGGACAATACCGCTATGCCATCGCAACCCTGCTTTATAGCCTTCCGGACTTAACATTGAGTTCAACAACTTTGGACCATAAATTCCCTCCTCCATCTTTACCCCTTTTTTAATCCAATTGTTTTCTTTTATTTTTCTTAATTTTATTTTTTTTTATCTATCTATCTGTCTGTCTGTCTGTCTGTCTGTCTGTCTGTCTGTCTATCTATCTATCTATCTATCTGTTTATCTATCTATCTATCTATCTGTTTATCTATCTGTTTTTTAATCCTTTTTCCCTTTCGCTCCTTAGCTCCCACTTATTCATAACCTTCTATCTTGCTCCACTCCCTCTTATAAAATCCATCACATTTCTACTTCTCTTTAGCTCTGAAGAATAGTCATACAGACTCGAAATATAAACTCTGCCTCTCTCTCTCCACAGATGCTGCAAGACCTGCTGAGTTCTTCCAGCACTTTTTTGTTTTTATTTCCTGGAGCAAACATTGGCTGTTGGGCTGTGATGCTTACACCAGGGCCAATATGTGACAGTGCTGTGGAGATGAGTGCCTTACACCTGGTACTCATGCAGGTCAGCAGCTGCACCTCAAGCGTCTGTTCATGGACTCTTCTCATTGAGCTTCCCCTAAAGTTAACATGGATAGGCAATGAAAGGAGCTAGGATCATCTTGATGCTTGAACCTTTGAACACTGGATTATTATGTGACAGACCAGAGAAAGAAGAAGCCCTTCAATGCCTCAGAAACATAGTCACACCCTTGCTTCTTGTGACGTCAATGTAAGATGGAGCTCAGCAAGCTGCCTTCAGTATCACTGGTAAGAATGTCCTTCATAATGTTAACATTCTTTTTGAGTTTTTTAGTGTCCAAACACACACCAAGTCATCTGCGAGTGTACGTACATATTGAAAACGTACTCAAATGTGAAAATACAATGTGAAAAGTGTAACTACAGTGAACTCATTAGTGCTTTGGGCGGGTTTTTGCCCACGCTCATGCACACTCCTACGAAGTGTCCACTTTGTTGCCTCGAAGGAGGTGGAGACACTCTGTTCACTTCCCAGCCTATGTGGCAATGAGGAGCTCGGTAGCCAGCCTCTTTATGCAGGCACCTGTTAGGGACTTTCTTCAGACTGCAGCCTGTGCACCTCTACATGGGCATCCATGGTTACTGGCATATGTGGAGCAGATGAGGGGTCTGGCGGAGGGGTTGGGGAGGTGGGAAAAGATGAAGGCGTTGAAAAGCTCTTGGTATGTTCACCATCCTCAGTGCCCCCAACAGCCCTGGGTTGGCCCTCACAAGGGGTTGATGGGGCTGGCTGCTGATGCCAACAGTGTGACTGTCCCGTTCAGGGTACATGGCTCCTCATGCATTCCATGGATGTCAACGCTCATACCCTGACCAGACTGATCCAGGCTACTGAGGGAGGCTTGCACCTTTTCCTGGCTGAGACGCTGCTCTTGCACCCACTCTGAGTGCTGCGGAATGTGTCTCTACGTGAGAGTGACCCATCTCTCATGGTCAGAGCTCATGCGGTTGAGCCTGCAGGACAATGTGGAGCTCATGACAGCAATGGACTGTTCTATTTGCAGTCCTAGAGCTCCCACTGCCTCAGGGACTGTGCCAGATGTGCACACATCTGATTATCTAAATACTGTGCCCCAAAAGGTGACTCCTGAGGTTCCACATTCCTACCCACTGGGGCATCATCGTGACTTTCCACTCTCCTCTGAGGGGGACTGTGCACAGATGTCTCTGATACCTCCTGCACTCTGGTGCGGTGCCTTTCACCCTGTGCCACCGACTCTACACGATTGTTACATCCCTCTGATGTGCTTGTATCTGAGCTGGTGATGTGTGGGTTAGTCAGATGTGACACTGCATCCTCAGACATCTCTGCCTCCCTTTGATTTCCAAGGGATGACCTGGCCTTGGGGTGGTGAGAGAGCAGAGCTGGGACCTGTATGAGCCAATAAAGGAGTTATTTAGATATAGCCCTTCACATTGTTAAATCATGTTCTGCGCACCACTACCTTAACCATGCCCACGCTACCCTTATGACGAAACCCCATCCTTTCACCGCCTCTCATGCCAATGTCCCCTTGTATTCAGTGAAGTTCCAGCATGACCTCCGCCAATACCACCATGTTCCAAGGTGCATTTGCCATCGCCTTTATCACCTGCTACCAGTGATTCACCATCGCCGATGGACAGCTGTTCGAGCACCCCAGCTATTTCCATTGCCATCTGTTCCACTGAGTGAATTGGTTCAGCCAATCTGGGTCATCACCTTAGCATTCTTCATCCTCATCAACTGTAACAACAACATGGTTTCATGTTATCTTGGTATATAGTGTATACAGGGATATTCCTCTTCGCCATGTCTGTGCATCACAGTGCTTATTCACACCTGCCCTGTGATCACCTACATGAGCAGCTTACACGTACAAGCCTCAGTGTTGAAGCAGAGATATGTGCCAGGTCTCACACCTTAGCTGCAGAATGCAGATGTGACCCTTCCCTGGGACCTCTGTGTGGATGAGCCAAGCTATGCATCTTGCCGGAATGCAATAGGTCATTGAACCTTTTGTGGTACTGTATCCAAGAGCATTGGTGGTCTCCTGTTGCACTCACCGCAGCTGCTCTTTTAATTCAGACCTTCTTTGTGGTGGATGGTGGATTATGATGGCCAGCAGGGTTCAGGACTGCTCTCCTCCTCTGGACCTCTTCAACTAAAACTTGAAGATCCCGATCTGAGAAGCATAGGGCAGTTGAACCCATCCCTTCCCCAGCTTCTCCTCTGTTACGTTCTAACAATAAGTAAGGCAAAAAGGGTCATAAACCATTCAGATTACAATGCTCTAATTCACTTTTGTGTACTTACATGCACTAATCATTTCAACGTATCATCACTGAGTGCTGTTAAAGTGTGGTGGAGAAAATGGCTCTGCACAAATGCTTGGTGCCAGGAATGCAGCATGCTGTGCTCCATGAGCATTGACAGCCGTACTTGTTTACTCCCTCTTAGGCACACTGTTACGCCATGACAGTGTGCAGTTGCGAGAGACCTGATCAAGGCTCAACAGTATGGGTGCATCCTGATGGATGGCAAGAGGACAAATGGATGGGATAATGACCATTCATTATCATTAATCATTCATTCACTGAGTTTTGGCAACTAACTACATCACTGCAGAATATCTTTTCCAGGTAGCGGTGCCAAGACGATGCCATCCCCACGTGCTTCAGTGCTTTAGTACAGTACGCTGTGAATAAGTTGTTTTCTCAGGGAAAGCTCATGATGGGCCATCTGTTCCAGAGTCAGCTAACAGTTGGACAACATTTACAGAGCTCTCACTCACCTAACAAGTCAATGACATATCCTAGAAGGCACAGGAATGTTACCATGGACGACTAACCTCTCAAATTGACCTCCCTGAAGACTCACTTTTTATATGCGTCCGAGTCACCCAATCCGTGCTGAGGCCGGCCCAGACCCCTCACTACTTCCGGGGTCACCTGCCTTGACTCCCAATATATTTATATATATATATATATATATATAGACCCTATCCCCACCCATCCTCGTCACCCCTCCCCCCACCCCCCAAACCCCAAACTGACAATTAGATATTCGGGGCTGCATTTATAGAAGTCGGGCCTGGTGTGCAGAATTAGGACATTTCCTAGCTCCACAAACCCGACCCAGGAGGAGGTGCCCATGAAGTTGAAACTTTTGTTCTGGGGTGGCAGGCTTCTCTGGGAGTTGGGCCCGACGTCCCTGGAATGAATGTGGCAGCTGTTGAATGCAGAGGCAGACTGGGTAGAAAGCCTGCCCCTGTGCTCTGGTGCTCTGTCCAAAAGTTTTTAAAAATCAATTAAACATAAACCAGCCCTCCAGCCGTCACCCCTCACACCTCCTCAGTCTCCACACATTTCCCATGCCCCATCCATGCCAACCTATGCCACCTCATGCCCTCTACCCACTCTCAGAGCCCCTCATACCCTTCATGCCAAGTATGCCCCTCTACTCAGCCATGGCCTTTTATAGCCCCCATGCCAACTTATTGCCAATCCATGCTGCCCACCCATCATCCTTTGCCCTTTCACATACCATGCCAACTCACCCAGTATTCACCATATGTAGATCTCAAGACCCATGCTAAGATTCAATAATATAATGTTCTAAGTGTCTATTGCAGACTTTATTAAAAAACACACAAATATTATTTAAAAATATTCACTACATTTCTTTTATTCTTTCATAGGATGTGAGCGTCATTGACAAGGCCAGCAATTGTTGCCCATCCCTATTGTCCTTGAATTGAACACTTCAGAGGGCCATTAAGAGCCAACCACACTGCTGTGGGGTGAAGTCATATGTAGGCCAGACGGGGTAAAAATGGCAGATTTCCTTCCCTAGAGGGAATTAGTGGAACCAGATGGATTTTAATGAAAATCAATGATAGTTTCATGGTCACCATCATTGACACTAGCTTTCATTCCAGATTTATTAATTGAATTTTAATTCTGCCAGCTGCCGTGGTGGAATTTGACCCCATGCCCCCAAAGCATTAGGCTGGTCTTCTGAGTCACTAGTGCAGTGATGTTAACACAATACCACCACCTCCAATCCCAAATTCCTTACATCCTTCAATTATAGCCAAATAAAAATAAACATTTCATTCAAGTGCTTAATCCCTTCTAAAAACAAACATTTGATTCAAGTGTTTAATCGCTTATAAAAACAAATATTGTAATTCATAGTCCCACCTCAAAAAGTCTATAACCCAGCCAATTATTGGCCCATCAGTCTACTCTCGATCCTCAGAAAGCGATGGAAGGGGTCATTGACAGTGCTATCAAGCGGCACTTACTCAGCAATAATCTGCTCACGGACGTTCGGGTTCTGCCAGAGTCATTCAGCTCCCAACATTATTACAGCCTTATTTCAAAAGTGAACAAAAGAGCTAAACTCAAGAGGTGAGACGAGAGTGACTGCTCTTGACATCAAGGCAACATTTGACCTAGTATGGCATCAAGGAGCCCTAGCAAAACTGAAGTCAAAGGGAATCAGTGAGGGATACTCTGCACTGGTTGGAGTCATATCTAGCACAAAGGGAGATAGTTCTGGTTGTTGGAGGTCAATCATCTCAGTCCCAGGACATCACTGCAGGAGTTCCTCAGGGAAGTATCCTCAGTCAAACCATCTACAGTTGCTTCATCAATGACCTAGCCTCCATCAAAAGGTAGGATGTGAGGATGCTTGCTGATGATTGCACAATGTTCATCACCATTCGCGACTTCTCAGACACTGAAGAAGTTCATCTCCATATGCTGCATGACTGATTTCAATATCGTCCATTATCACAGTAGGGTGTCTTCCATTCAGGCTTGGGTTGCTAAGCAGCAGGTGACATTTGTGCCACACAAGTATCAGTCAATGGCCATCTCCAACAAGAGAGAATCTAGCTATCGGTCCTTGACATTCAATGGCATTGCCATCACTGAATCCAGCACTATCAACATCGTGCGGGTTACCATTGACCAAAAACTGAATTAGGCAAGCCACGTGAATACTGTGGCTACAGGGGCAGGTCAGAGATGGAATTCTGCAGAGAGTAACTCATTGCCTGACTCCTCAAGCCTGTCCACCGTCTACAAGGCTCAAGTCATACGTATGATGAAACAGTCTCCTGGATGAGTGATGGAATACGTGCCTGGATGAGTGCAGCTCCAAAAACACTCACAAAGCTCCATGCCATCCGGGACAAAGCAGCCCGCTTGATTGGCACCCCATTCACCACCTTAAAAATGCACCCCTTCCACCACTGATGCACACTGGTAGCAGTGTGTAACATCTACAAGTTGCGCTGAATCAACTCACCAAGGCTCCTTTGACAATACCTTCCAAACCATGGGAGCTCCATCACCTTCAAGTTCCCCCCCAAGCCACATACCATCCTGACTTGGAATTATATCACCATTCCTTCACTGTCGCTGGATCAAAATCCTGGAACTTCCTCCCTAACAACACTGTGTGGATTGCAGCAGTTCAAGTAGACAGCTTCTCTTATTTTCTCATATTCTCAAGGGTAATCAGAGATGGGCCATAAATACTGGCCTAGCCAGCAATGCCCACATCTCATGAATAAATAAGAACTAAATAACCACTCAGCACTGTTAACCAAACTGTGAAATGGAAGGCACTCTACTGTGATAATGGACAGTTGTGAAATCAATCATGCAGTGCTAATCGAGCCTTCAGGTTTATGTCAACAGACCGAGTGAAATAGAAAGAAATTATTTTTTAAAAATAGTTCAGACATTTTTTTTTCAAAGATTTAAAGGGGAAGAGTTTTAAATGCCTTACCAGCTTGACAGTTGCCTTCAACAGTTCATTTGACAATGATGACATTTGCCTTTGGAAGTTTATTTTGACAGTTTCAATGAGCTTGACAGTTAATGAGTTTTTGCACTTTTTAAGCGCATTCATACCTAATTTTAGTAATCCCAAGAGGCACCTGACCTCTTCCATAAGGCACCTGACATCCCCCAAAGGGCACCTGACCTCCCCCAAAAGGTGCTTGAACCCTCCCAAACCTGTCCCGGGGCCATATCCAAAGGGATACCCTGTCTCTCCAAAATGGTTGCCTACCTCTCCAAAAATGTACCCCATATGTCCAAAGGTCTCCACAAAATTCAGACCTGTTTCTACCAAGTTCACCTGGTACACATAGTGCTTCACATACCTGGATGGACAAAGTTAGACATGAATGGAAACAGCTGCTGATTTATATGGGCAGGTGCCTCCACGGAACGCATATGTGCAAATCCTGATGCGGGCCTATTCTCAGCCCCACAAAAATGGTAGGTGTTGTGTTTGGTGGCAGGACTTATAATTTTTGGACTCTTCTGCCATTTTCACAATGACAGAGGGGGTCTTCATCATTGCAAAAATCCTGGTCCAGGCCTCAGGAATTATAGAGGAGATAGAAAGGAAAAGCTGAGTGTTTTGTAGGCAGACTTAATGAGGGAAGTGTGGAAGTCAAGAATGTTTATTGGTGAAGAAGGACTATGGGTGGACCTATCAAAATTAAGAGATAGCTTTGGTTACTTATTAAATACAGGCTCTTTTCCCAAGAAACAGCATTGGTGCTCACATATTAAAAAAATCAACACATATAGAGTTAAAGCTGTTGACGCACATTAAAAATATCCATCTCTATTGTACACAAACAACTGATGGTGACTGGCAGTGGAACATAAGATTGCCTGACAGAGTCTCCACTGCACAATAAAGATGCTCACTGCAAATATGCACAAACAGCCTTAACTCACACCTTGTCAGATTACTACATTCCACACTGACTTTCTTTGCCTTCTTTTAATATTCTCTTGGGTGTTTTTAATGTGTTACAAATACTTCTGCCGTCTCCAGATAGCTCCCAGTCCTCCTCACATCTGTACCACAGAGACTGAAGACAAATACGTAGCAACTAACAGATTTCGAGCTCAGACTATAAAATGAGAATCTTTATTGGAAGGTAGAGAGTTCCTTGTCATTTCTAGAGACTTTTATAGGATTTTTGTTTGTGCACAATTCTTCCTTTGTCTGTTGTACTCCTTTAGGAATGTAAGCCAAATATTGGGTTGAACTTTCTTTCATTTGGAAGCGTATTTTTTTTAAAAGCAGCTAACATCTCACCTTTTATAGAGATATTCTTCAATTAGATCGAGTATATGAACATATGAATTTGTCCAAGATATCTTTTGAACTCTCATGAAGTGTATTGTCTGCATATATAACAACTCATCGTGTGGAATTTTCCACACAAAGTGCAATGGCAGGTGGGAAAGTCGGTGCGGCTCCCGCAGGCTAGCGGGGCAGGTTGCCGCGCCAGATCGTCTGCTTTTCACCTCATTATGCATGCGTAAATGAGCAGCACACTGTATCTCGTGGTAGGACAGGCTGGGATTTGTCCACCCCACCATTACCTTATCGGGCCGCAGTTCTGGGCACCATATTTAAAAAGCACCCATTCACACATTCGCTCTCTGCAGCCCAGGACTTGTCGTGGCCCCTAGAAGAGACAAGCGCTGTGCCCGAAGTTCAGAGACAAGGCACTAGTGGCAACCCTCCAGGCAGCCGAGGACCGCCGGGCGGTCCTCTACCCCAATGATGGGAGCCAGATGTCCACCAACCTCATCACCAAGGCTTGGGAGGAGGTTGCCAGTGCAGTCATGGCCTGCAGACCTCAGAAGAAGACTCTCCAGTGCAGTAAGAGGATGAATGACCTCATCTGCTCCATCAGGGTAAGTCAATCTTCTCCTCAGTCTCAACTCACATTCTCAGAAGGCCATCAGGCATTCACAGGGAGATGGTAGGGTAGCGGTTATATCACTGGTCTAGTAATCTAGAAGATCAGGCTAATGCTGTGGAGATGTGGGTTCAAATCCCATCATAGCAGCTGGTGGAATTTGAATTCAATTAATAAATCTGGAACATAAAGCTAGTATTAGTGAATCATTGAATTCATAAAGACCATCTAGTTCACTAACATCCTTTTGGGAAGGAAATCAAGGTTTTCTGACCTTGCCACCCATGCCTGGTCTGGCCTACATGTGATTCCAGACCCACAGCAATGTGGTTGACTCTTAGCTGCCCTCTGAAATGGTTCAAGGGCAATTACGGATACACAACAAATGTTGGCCTTGCCAGCGACGCCCACATCCCATGAAAGAATAAAGGATTCGCAGGGCTGCAGTCCACAGGGACCTCACATGCTCCCAGCCCAAGGGACACCAGCACTGATTCTCTCACATACATTTTACATCTTCATCCCTTGTCACATCCTGCACAAGTCGTGTCTTCAATCCTTACATAGATCCACTCAGCACACACACAATGCATGCATGCTTATCATCTGCATTGGCATCTGTCCTGCTCAAAGTCTGTCCATCTGTCATTATGCAGGAGGAGATCACCCACAACAGGGAGAGATCCCAGGCAGGAAAGGGAGATGCCAGAGCTCAGGCTGCTCACCCTTTATGAAGAGCAAGAGGCGGAGCTGGCTGGCAAGGACAGGGACCATTCCTGTGCCAAAGGAGAGATCGGTCTCTCCCAACAAGCCAGTGAGGGTCTTTGCCCACCCTCCGAAATTGTCAATGCTCTTTAGTGCAGTTGACTATCCAGTCAATCACTAGTTATCTCTTCTCTCTATTACAGCCACCAGCAAGAAAAGGAGGAGATGCACTGCCAGCCAGCCCCCTGAGCACCTGGGATGAAGCTCCTGAAGACCCACTAGATGTAGCTCCATCACTGCGTTCGGCCGCATCCTCCACCAGCGCAGAGACACAAACCTCGGTGGGACCTCGTTTTAGAGCAGGCTCAGGTTCACCATCTGGTGAGCACAGCACAGATTCAGGTCTACAGCAGGTGGAGGCAGTGACAGCCAAGGTCACCGATGCTCGGAGGACTGCTGGAGGCCAGGCTCCTGCTGAGTCTGAGTCTGACGATGAGCCTCTGGAATTAGCCCTCAGAGACATGTTGGTTTCTCCAAAGACTAGCAGGGGCACAGCAGGCAGGGTTGTTAGAGGCTATCAGCAGATTAAGATGGAGTCCGTCCACATTCTGTCCGATGTAGTGGCACTGACATGCGAGTGCATCGAGGTCACCATTGGAAGGGTGCCGTCTGCTATGGAGACCCTGGTCCAGCAGTTTGCGCTGGATATGCACTCAGATCTGCACAGCATTGCTATAGCCATGGGGGATCCATCAGTGGCTATGCAAGAGGGGGACAGAGCACCTTCATCTCCCTCCAGGAGTCCCTTCTCCTCAAGGAGTCAGGGAGGGGCCCTTGGGCACCCACAGGGAGAAGGAACGTTAGCTGGACACCCTGGGGCAATCCACCCTGGACTCTCCAGGTCAAACCACTCCAACTCCCCTCTGTCTGTGACTCCAGCACTCCAGCTACTCAGATCAAGGAAGATGCACCTGCCCCACAGCAGGAGATCCAAAGTGGGTTAGGGCCTTCCAGGCCTCGAGCCTCTGGGCTTCTATCAACATGGTGGTTGGGCAACGCATATCTTAGACTAGTGTCAGAGGATCATATCATGTGGCCTCATGAGTATAGATTTTTCAGTTTTGTTTATTCTCCTGAAGCTGCTGCACTGAAGACTGGTCTCTGTGGATCTTAGAGGTTTTAATGGCAACCCGCATTGGAGTCATCCTAACTCAGTGCATTTTTCAATGGCCTCCACATAATGTCTGTCAGGCTTAGGTGTGGTTACATTTCAAGTAATAGTCGGGGATCTTAGCTGTTTATAGTGCCCTGTAGCATGACATTGTGGCTATGTGAACAGCTAGACATTACCCTTCAATAGTTCCCACTCTCCACCTGCATGATGCACAGCCATGGACCTAGCTAGCACTTAGTGACTCCTGAAATGTCTGTTAGAAATCCACGACCATGCGAGGTTAGAGATGTGTGTCTAGCCTCATGAGGCCTATTACATGGGAGCATGCTGGTTCACATCTGAGAGTCTGGCTAGCATAGCTTGACAGTATCCTTGAACTAGTCCCCAGAAGGGCAATCAACATGGTTATCTAGTCGTGACAGTGCCATCAGTGTCTCAGGTTTCCTTGTGTATATCTTAATCTGCTGGAATGAGAATGTGGAGGCCTCAAATCGGATCAGAGCGAAGCTTCAGTACATCTGATGTGTGTGCTTTACTATCAACAAAGTTACTAAGTAATGCTTAAATGCTGGGTCGAGATTGACTGGGTCACCTCACACCCAATGCTGCTGAAGCTCTCTCTGTGCACACAAAGGTGACCTGACTCACAGGCTCGCATCCATGGCTGAGAGTGACAGATCATAGTGTCCTGAAGAACAATCTCATGCTGGGGATTCAATATACGGATGAAGCCAGAACATTATTCTTGCATGAGAAATGGCCTGTGGAGAGATGCCACAGTCGAGATTCAGATCGGTGCTTTGACGGTCAAGCAAGAACCAGTGATTGTCCTCCTTGAGGTACCTTGCAATGCTCCATACATTGTACTCCATGAGTACACTGAGGTTTGACGTGCCGCCCCTGCCTCTTGAAGGCTGCTATAGGCAGTGAAATGTTTGCACGATATTTGAAAAGAATGCACCATGTCAAATTTCTTCACAGTGAGCTCTGGTGGAGTTCTTATCTCATAACAGGACAGCTAAATGCTCCATAGGCTGCCAATTGTTCCAAGGATGAGGCCATCATCACACAAGATTGTGACTACTCATTCTGAGCTTGATGTCCTTCATTGAGATGCTGAGAATAACAAAGAAAGTGTTAGTGTTGAGCCTGCATGGAAGGCACAGGTGAGAGAGGCTCATATAAGCTAGTTGTATTCATCGTCCTGGAGCCTTGTGGCTATAAGGATCTTACGGGCACGTCTGCCACATCTGGCCTGTGCCTCTTCTTGTGGGGCATCAACATCCTCACCCTCTTTGAGCTCATCCCTTTCAATGCCCATCTCATCAGAGGATTTGTGCAGCCCCTCCATTTCCCCATCTGGTGACTCATTCCCCCTTTGGAGTGCCAGGTTGTGTAGAGCAAAGAACATTGATGCAGGACACCCTCTGGGGAGAGTACTGGAGAGCATCGCCTGACCTGTCCAGATATTGGAAATGCATTTTCAACATGCCAAGAGTCTGCTCAATCAAGGAGTGTGTTGCAGAATGAACCATGTTGTACCTCTCCTCTCAAGCTCTCTGTGGCCACCAAATGGGCAAAATTGGCCATGTCTTTTGGGAGTAGCCTTTATTACCAATGAGTCAATCCTGAAAGCGCTGATGGCCCTCAAAGACCTGTGGCACCTGCGAGTGACTCCAGATATAAGAGTCATGCGATCTCCCAGAGTACCTCGCACAGGCCTGTAGAATCTGCTTCTGGTGATCACAAATCAGCTGTACTTTGAGCGAGTGGAAGCCTTTTCTATTAATGAATATTTGTGGCTGCTGCAAGGGAGGTCTTAATGTCACATGTGTGCTGTCAATGGCACCCTGCACCTATGGGAAGCCAGAGATCACTGTAAATCCCACTGCTCTAGCAGCCCAATGGGCTTCACCCAGGGAGAACTGGACATAATTGTGTGCCTTACTGAATAGGGTACATTTATGAGCAGAGGACTGTGATGTTCCACTGAGGTCCCCAGCGGAGCCTTGGAACAGCCCACTCTGAAAAGTGTTGATTGCGGTGGTCACCTTTTGAATTACTGGCAATGGATGGCCTCCCAGCCCCTGTGGCATCAGATCCCCCCGAAGGATATGAGCCACCACATCCCTTGACAAGCGTAGGTATCTATGACACTGTCTCTCGCTCATCTGCAAGTATGAGGGGCATCTTCGGTACACCCTGGCGTGCCAAACACCTCCGTGGAATTGGTCCCTCCTCCTCAGCTTCTGGGTCTTCATGGGGCCCCGCTGGCCCATGTTCCTCAGGGTGAGGCTCTTCCCTTCGCTCTGCCTGATGGCGACGGGCTATTCTTCTCCTCCTCGGTTGGATGAAAGCCGTGAAAAAGGCAGCATTACCTGCTGCCTGCATCCTGTACTCCTCCTTGTGCCATAGGAAAATTGATCAGAGACATGATTGAACCTTACCCTGCAATGGTCACCTTCCATCGCCAGGCTAGGGGGTCATTGTAAAACCCTTGGGCTGCCCTCATTCCAGGCATTCCATTCCCAGATCCTCCCTTGCAACTGTAGCACAGTCTTAAGGATCACTGGAAGCTGAGTTCCAACGCCCAGCCCAGCACCCTTCCACCCCCCCACAATACCCCAGGCATGGCAGCGTATTCACAAAGAGGGTTGGATCTGGATGAGTAAAGCAGGCGCTATCAACCTGAGTCAGGGCACTGTCAGGCTGCCTCCTTTGGAGTGGACTAGAGACCAGCCTTGCACTAATGTAATGTCTGTACTCATTGAGCTGTGTAAAGCCTGAACTTCTCAGCTGCAATGTGTAAGGTTCTTTGCAGCATTTTGCATATGCATTTTGGACGTGGCTCCTTTATAGCTGGATCCTTCTGACCTTTGCACATTCCAATCAGAGGGACAAGTGGTCATTCGAGTCCAATCAACACTTGGCCCCAAGCCCTGATGGATCCTTGCAAGAGTACGCATCATGAGTTAAGGTGCCCAAATCCTTCAAATGGCATTTGAGTCTTCCTAACATGTCTCAGTTGAGCCTTGCCCTCCATGTCCTGAAATAGAAGTTATTACGGTGCCCCTTTAATCGGCCCAGAAGTGCAGTGGCTGACTCCTCCCACAAGTCCTCAGACCCCTCCTCTTGTGATTTTTTTCCAAGGTTATTTTTCAAATGTGTCATTCTATCGGCTGGCGAAATAGTGCTGCCCCGGTTCTATTATGAGGCAAGCTTCCAATACCCTTGCCATCCTATGACTGCCCAAGTCCCTCCTATCACCCTGGAAGAGCATCATGTGCAAGCTTTCCACCCTCTGATCACTCTCCTGCTGCCCCCTTTAACCCTGAAGCCCACCATTATTCTTGTCCCTGTCCTCCCCCAAACTATTTTCTGTGGGTGTCCACATACCCCACATTTTGAAGCCCAATGCACAGTGACCTACCGAGAACCCTCCATGAGACCATTGAGTGCCCCCCCTCTTAGTTACTGGCTCCCCATTTACAGGTTGCAGGTGTTTTCCCTGACTTTCACTATGCCATTGGCCACCCAGTATCAAGCCACTAACTCCCAGGACCCAAATGTATGAGGGCCTGACAATACCCTGCACACCATGCTGTGCACGACCAACAGAGCACAGACAAGCCCTCCCCCTCCCTGGACTGGGATCAAGACATGCGTGCCAGGCCTAGCCTTGTAACAGGGTGCGCAATGCCCCAGGACTGCCTCAGATTTATCCCCCTTGTCCTTTAAACACCCCTCAGTCATGTGTCTCCATCCACTCCTTCCCTCCTGTGCTCCAATGTGCCTCTGTCCACCCCTTCGCTCCCAGTCAAGCACGTGCTTTCCAACCCCTTGCCTTGCCTCTGCCTAGTCTCACTTGCCCTCTCCTCCAGTCAAGCGTGTGTCTTCCACCCCCCTCTTCCCTTTCTGCTGGTCTTGCCTGAGCATCCTAGGCACAGAGATGCAGCAGCCATGGGAACAGCACAGTGAAAGGTAGGCAAACGCTGTGCATCCTAACCTTGAAATTGCAAGTGAAGTGCAGTTTACCAGGTACACATCAGTTATATCCGGTCGTGATTGACACCGGTCTAATTAGCCGCCGGTATGGCCATCAGATTTGGAGTGGGGGGGGGGCATGATTCTGGTGAACTGGGTTTTTAATTAGCCATTCGTGAGTTGCAAAGGTATGCAAATGCAGTTCCCAACATGTCGCGGTGGGCGATCCGACCCACCATGAAAGTTGGGAGGGGAAATTTCAATCTGCTTTTACACCAGTGGAAAGTTGACTTTTGGCTGCACTCCAAATTTCCTGGTCCCGCCTGCCACGATACCTGCTGCTGATGGGACCGGAAATTCCCACCCATCATTTCTTAAAGATAACAATTGAAATCTGTAAGCTTGTCTTTTGTTGTAATTTCCATTCCCAACATGCGAGATCCATTGTGATGTTGTAGCTTAGCCCACCACACGCCCCTTATCCCTTATAAGTAGCTGCCTTGTCTGATCAACTTATTGTGATAGAACGTGTAGCCTACCAACTGATTCTTACTGGTGATAATGCCAAAATATGTAATTGGTTAGGTCAAATATTCATGTAACCTTTTGTCTATATTGACATGGATTATTTTGAAAGTTTGTTCTCAAAATGGCAGACAATTACTCTCTATCCATAGTTCTCCAACTGTGTGGTAAGTCACTTTCAGAGGTAGTTAAGTGTCAGGATGATGTGGAACTGGAAGCACATAGAGTCCAGACTGGTAAGAATGACAGGTTTCTTTCCTTACAGGACAATGCTGAACCAGTTAGGTTTTTATGACACGCTGGCAGCTTCGTGATCAGTTTTACAGATTGCAGCTTTTCATTTTCAATTTTTTTGGACGTCGATTCAAATTCTCAAAATGCCATGGCAATTCTCTAGATTATTAGTTCAGGGTTGTCCAGTAATTTAACCACTACGTCATCTACTAAAATATGTAATATAAGCCATTAAACAATTTATTTACAACAATTATTACAAGGTTATTTTTTTTTTGCAGCACACAGTTAATGCCGCACACCTTATTCCCCAATCTAACAGCTAGTCCTTGATTATATGTGTCCATCTCTGTAGCATTACCTTGTCCTTGTGTTCAAGACATGAACTATCTTTGAAAATATAGTTCATAACTCCAATTGAAAAATGCAATTCATCAGTTTGCAGGAAAGTATTTCAACAAGGCAAATCCTCACTTCTATCCCTTCAAGTTTAAAAAAATCCTTTAGGCTCAATAGGGTTACATACGTAGCTTCTAAATAAGTGACAGAGACTTGATTTATCTAAGTGCAAAATACTGTGGATGCTGGAATAAAAACACAGAAAATGCTGGAGACACTTGGCATGTAAGACAGAAAGGCCATTGACTTGAAACTTTAACTGTTTCTCTCTCCACAGATGCTGCCTGATCTGCTAAGTATTTCTAGCATTTTCTGTTTGCATTTATCTTATTGCATCTCGGAAAAATTTCTGACAGTACTTCACACACAATACATTAGTATTATTGTTATAAACATGGCAGCCAATTTGCATAAAGCAAGGTCCCACAAAGATCAATGGGGTAAGTGACTGGTTAATTTGGTTGAGATTGTTAGAAAAATGTCCTACTGTTTTTGATTTAGAGCTGTGCAAATGTTAAATTTCACCTGAACCAAGGAATAGGAAGGCAGAAATAACAATGTAGCACCCTTCCAGTAATGGTGTATTCAAATTCTGGAGTGGGCTTCAACACCTAGCCTTCTAATCTTGAGGTGAGAGAGCTACTAAATTAACCCAGCTGGCACAAATATAGAATCATTCTGCTCAAAATGCTCTTTGTGATTTCCAGAAGCCTGAAGGATGGACATATCTGATATAGTATAAGCCATACAGCACAGTAGATTGCAGTTTCATTCATGGTCTGTATAACATTAGCTAATACCACAAGGGGCTTATAATTAGCTGCATTACTCCTGAGCTGGGACGGAGAAAAATCACCTCTCCACTGCATCCTGTTGTAAATTGTATTGTATGCGCATGTGAAGATTGGTAAATGATGCTTTCAATAGTTCAATAGCCTGCCAGCAGCTATTGTCTTAACTCGTGCTTGTTTGGTAATTTGGGCAAGGCACCAATGATGGCTGACACTACTCATAATAACCATTCTCCAGAAGGTGTCAATACCTTCGGTAGAAAAAGGGAGAAAAAGGGAATAATTTTTTCACAGAAGTGATTGCAGGATGGTACTTTACATCTTCTTGTGACAAACAGCTCAGCAGAAGTCAAAGGTAGTAGCATTATTCACTAAGCATCACCAATTAACCCCCATCAAATTCACTTTGTTAGATTAGTCATTTTTTCACCATCATCCTACTGCCTGGTGATGTGAAAAGGTATCTGTGACTGACCCTTTGAAATAAAAAAGGGTTACCTAGCCTTTGCCAATAAAATATACAATAAAAGCAATGCTTTTATGCTGAGTAATCAAGTCTTACAGTATTCTAATGAGTAGGCCATTTACGACTGAGATAAGGAGAAATTTCTTCACTCAGTGGATGGTTAATCTTTAGAATTCTCTACACCAGCGAGTTGTGGAAGCTCAATCACAGTGCATGTTCAAGACAGAAATCAATAAGATTTCTAGATACTAATGACATCAAGGGATATGATGGTAGTGGGGAAAAATTGCATAGAAGTAGATGATCAGCCATGATCTGCTTGAATGGTGGAGCAGGCTCAATAGGCCGAATGGCCTACTCCTGCACCTATGTTCTGATAAGGGTTGAATGCTACTGGTTGCATTCTATGGCAACAGCATGAATGTTAATATAACCTAATGTAATTTGTTCCCATGGGGAATTTATTTAAAATACATTGATGGCAAATTAAACTTAATTCAAATTCAAAAGTAACACCAAAAAATCTCAAAGAACGAATGATTCTTTTCCCTGAATAAGTCTTTTCCACTAAATTCAATTTTCTCTTATCTGAAAAGGATTTATCTGAAAAAAACTAAATTTTTTTAAAAATTAGATTACTTTTACTAAAGAGCTGAAGAGGTGCTCTCTGCACTTCCCCAACTATCCCACAACGATTCTGCATCATTTGCTGATAGTGACAGATGAAAGAACCTGAAGCTGGATAGCGCCTGGCAGAGGCCACTCAAGGAAGCTCAAAATCTGCCATGTGGTTTGAAAAATAGTTGAGGTCGGGACTTCAAGCCTATGTAGAAGAGTTGATGCTTGGTCTATCATCTCAGTAAAATAACAGAGCATGATTATTAGGCAAATACAGCACACCTTAATGTTCTCAAATCGAATAGCATCAATAGTTTTTTTCAGTAGGAAATTTCAATCAATTCTTGGCCAGGGAAGTCAGTTAGTAGATTTTGATGGAACGATCAGGACACCTTACACGTTAATTTGAGCATTCCTTAACAAAAGAATTTGCTGCTCTTAAATTTAGTTGTTAACAATATTCAGAACAGAAGATATAATTATGCTCAGGAAACAGTGGGTAAGGTGCAGGCCTGGAGATCCTATCATGCCTGAAAACATTGGACAAGGTGGGCGTTGAAAGCACCTGCTCACATGGTGCTAGGCAGCAAATGAAAGCAAGCTGCAACCTCATTAAAATAATGCGGACATACAACTGGCTTTAATTGTGCTATTCATTGACTACATGTTTGAAATGGAATGGTATATGGGACTATGGGTGATTGGGTGGGCTGAATTTTTAAGGGGTCAGGGGTTGCGCACTGCCTGCCCCAGTGATAATATGTTGTGGGTGACCTCAACAAGCTGAGGGTCAGACTTCTTCCCCTTCATGGAAGGATTGGCCAATCAGATTAGCTGGCCGCTCTTGCAGTCCCAGCAGCTCCTGAAGAGAGTA
The DNA here is from genome assembly GCF_964194155.1 of Cetorhinus maximus. Lineage (NCBI taxonomy): Eukaryota > Metazoa > Chordata > Chondrichthyes > Lamniformes > Cetorhinidae > Cetorhinus > Cetorhinus maximus. Next base: position 195,784,578 of record NC_135879.1, read on the forward strand.
GTGGCCGCTGCTGGGACTGCAAGGAGGACAACGAAGGAGTGTCATGAAAACCAGGCAAGGTGAGTTTGGGGTTTCTTGGGTGGGGAAGGATCAGACACCCTAGGGAGAGGAGGAAAGGAGGATGGTTGGTGGGTTTTGGAGGCCAGCAAGGGACAGCACAAAGTGGGTGTGGGGGGGGTGGTGTATGATCTTGGGGGAAATGCTCCTGATGCATGTCCCTGCTCATGTGACATGAGGGGACATGTTTTATTACATTTTTGATTTATTTTTTATTTTGAAAATGCTTCATCTCCCTGAGGCAGCTCTGTGTCTTAGGGAGATGATGAAGTCCATACTCATGCACCTTGTTCTCATCCCGCTCGCACTCCCACCCCCACCCCCCACCACAACTGCCTGCACAGGCAGTGCTGAGCACCTGCCGCCCATGTATCACGCTGGTGGGCCTTAATTGTGCTGCCAGCGTGAAATCGCATTCTGGCCTCGATAGCGGGCAGCGTTCGGCTTCCTGACCACTCCCCACCCCACCCCGCCGGGCCTGCCTGACAAGGGCAAGATTCTGCTCAAGAATATAACAATGCTGTCCACCACAATGAAACCTCTCCTGACAGCTTTCACGTCAGTTTGCAGTACTCAGATTCTTGCCTTAGGCCAGCATTGACAGGGATTTTCAGCGCATCACATCACTCTGCTTTGCTCCTGTGCAGAACGGAATGATTGCTGAGGCACTGAAGGAAAGAGTTGCATTCATATAGCACCTCACACAACCACCAAATGTTTCAAAGCATTCTACAACCAATTAAGTACTTTTGAAGTGTAGTCATTGTCATGTTGGCAATGCAGCAGTCAGTTTGTGCACAGCATGTTTCCATAAATTGCAATGTGTTAATGACCAGATTATATGTTTTTGTGATATTGATTAAGGTGTAAATATTGGCTAGGCTAGCAGCAATAATTCCTCTGCTCTTCTTCAAAAAATGCCATAAGATCTTTTAGCTCCACCCAAGAGAACAGACAAGGTCTCAGTTTAACATTTCATATATAAGGTGGCACCCCCATCAGTGTAGTGCTCCTTTAGCACTACACTGGAGAATCAACCTAGATTTTTGTGCTCAAGTCCTGGAGTGGGATTTGAACCCAAAACACTTTTTTTGAAAAATATACTTTATTCATAAAATATCTGGAAGAACATTACAAAACATTTCTAAATCGCCATCACAAAAAGTGCAATCAGATTCAACTTTTTCACATGGATCGCGAGGTGCTTCAATACAATCAATGAATATTACAATCATTTCAATATAGTCATTACAGACAGTCAGGCGGTGCAATAGTACTGGAGTTATCAACATACATTATGTTACACTCTGAGGTGCTTCATTACAATTAAAATACAATTAGTATTCAATGCATACATTTATTGTGAGCCGTACAGCCCGAGGGGTCTTTCCCAGCCCCTCGGTGCACTATGGCAGAAAGGTCTTAGACAGTGACCTTTCCCCATTGGGCCTTTGTGGTGGCTTTACTGCATCCCTCAGCACGTAGTCCTGGACCTTGGAATGTGCCAGTCTGCAACACTCGGTTGGGGACAACTCTTTGTCTCTGGAAGACCAACAAATTTCAGGCAAACCAAAGAGCGTCTTTCACCGAGTTGATGATCCTTCAGTTGCAGTTGATGTTTGTTTTGGTTTGTGTCCCTGGGAACAGCCCGTAGAGCACAGAGTCATGTGTCACAGCACTGCTCGGGATGAACCTCGACAAAAACCACTGCATCTCTCTCCAGACCTTCTTTGCAAAGACACATTCCACAAGGATGTGAACAACAGTCTCTTCCTCACCACAGCCACCTCAAGGGCAAACCCAAAGCTTTTTTTTTTGCAAAAATATACTTTATTCATAAAATATCTTCAACCACATTCCAAACCATTTCAAAAATACCATTACAAGGGTACAATCCGGCTCAACTTTTACAAAATGTATCACCAGGTGCATCAGTACAAACAATATTACAATCCTTTACAGCCTTTCATTTTGAGCTGTACAGCCCGAGGGGATTTAAACAGTTCCCAGTCCCTCAGTGCACTGTGGCAGAAAGGTCTTAGACAGCGACCAAACCCAAAGCCTCCTAACTGAGGCAGGGGTGCTACCAAGTGAACCACAGCAAACAAGTACATGGGAGAAGCATCTGCTCTTCTGCCAGCCCCTCTGCCAGTTAGTGTGACTAATGCTTGCATGCTCTTATGTTCCAATATTAGTTCAACATGGTATTGAGTTATTCTGGTAAATGCACAGAGCAAAGCTTTCAGTTCTACCTTCAAGTGAAGAGTTTGTCATTTCAGAATGTCATTTTACTTTTAATTGAATATTCAAATGAGCACTGCAGCCTTTATATGTACACTGGATTATTTACTATTTGACAGGATATCTAATATTGACTTTTAATTGTTTTTGCACATTTTTATGGATGATAAATGTACTCTAGCACACAGTATTTAACACTATACATATATTGTTTGAATAACTTAGCAAAGATCACACATAATGTGCTAATATTTAAATACTGTTAAATCAAAACATTTTCCTCTTGGATATGAGAATGCTTTGCAAGTGGAGAGGACACAAAGTAAATATGAGGGGTCTAAGATTATTGGAATTCTAGTCCACTGTCAGGACTGTGGCTGGGTGTAACTACCAGCCAGTCCCCCCCGAGAAAGGCCGATGTTTCCAGAGTCTTTGGGTAGGCCCACAATAGAATCTACGTCTGCTCTCTACAGATGGGGCTTCAGGTGATCATAAGAAACAGTCGGTGGCTAGGATGGGAATGTTTTCAGACAATCCCCTAAAACTGGCTGTGGGAGTAGGGATGCAGGCAGATTCCCTCCAATCAGGATCGTCACTGTAATTTAAATAGGATGGAAACCTAGCAAATCTTAGTTTTGCCATCAAGTACTTGACCCCATGCTCCTTCCACCTCAAGCAGGTGCACTCGCCTCCCCCATCCCGGAAATGTTGACCTTGAATGATTTAGGAATCAGGCAGGAAGATCGGACCACCTTGCATTGTGTGTGCTTCCTAACAAAGAGGGACAAAATTATCAGATGTCTCTGAGGAGTAAACTCAACACCAAGAGGGCGGACCTTTGAGACATGATAATCCACTACCCACTGGTCCGCTCCCTATCCACCTTCTTGGTTACTATATATGCGAGGTTGGGAGAACAATAGCTTGGTGGTTATATTACCAGATAGTAATTCAGAGGACTGGATTAACAACCCAGGCACAAGAATTCAAAGCCACCAAGGCAGATGGGCAATTTAAGATCAATTAATTGAATACATAAATTCAATTAACTAAATAAATAAGAAAGCTGGTACCATTAACAATATCCATGAATCTACCGAATTATCAAAAAATCCATCTAGTTCAGAAAAGGAAAGGAAACCTATCATTCTTTAGGAAAGGAAATCTGTCATTTTTACCCTGTCTGATAAACATGTGACTCCAGACCTACAGTAAAATAGTTGACTGCTCTTTGAAATTGCCTAGTTGCAAAACAACCACTACAAAAAAGTCGAATGAAAGCCAAACTGGATAGGCCACCCAGCATCGACCTCGGGACTGGACATGACAAAGTCACATCTTGTCCAGTTGATACAGTAAGTCTTCCTCACTAACCTCTGGAGCCGTGCACCAAAACTAAAAGCTGTCACAGAAACTAGTCAAGCAACCACCTGACATAGTCATCCTCACCGAATCATACTTTATAACCAATGCCCCAGACTCCTCCATCACCATCCCTGGGTATGCCCTGTCCCACGGACAGGACAGACCCACCAGAGGTGGTATACATGAGGGAGGGGGTGGACCTGCAGGTCCTCAACTTTGTCTCCAGATCCCATGATATCTCATGGCATCAAGTCAAACATGAGCAAGGGCAGCTCCTGCCAATTACCACCTTCCGCCCTCTCAGCTGATGAATCAGTACTCAATTTTGAACAAAACTTGGAAGAAGCACAAGGGGACAGAAAGCACTCTGGGTGGGGAACTTCAATGTCCATCACCAAGAGTGGCTCAATAGCCTCCTACTGACTGAGCTAGTCGATTCCTGAAGGGCATAACTGATAGGCCGGGCCTCTGGTAGGTGGTGAGAGAATCAATATGAGGGAAAAGTCTACTTGACTTTACCATCATCATTTTATCTGTCACAGAAACATTTTGACATGACAGTATTGGTAGGAGTGGCCATCACACAGTTGTTCTGGTGAGGAAGTCCCACATTCACACTGGGAGCGCCTTCCATTGTTTTGTCTGACACTACCATAATGCTAAATGGGATAAATTCACAATAGATTTAGCATCTCAAAGCTGGGCATCCACAAGGCACTGTGGGCACCACGCTACTATTACCATTAAGCCAGATGAAAAACTAGGTTCAAAGAGGAGTATAGGAGAGCATGCAGGAGCAGTACCAAGCCTACACAAAAGGAAAGTGCCAAGCTGGTGAAACTACAGCATAGGACCACATGCATGCTGAACAGCAGCAGCAGCATGCAATAGATAGAGCTAAAAAAATCACACAATCAACTGATCAGATTAAAGCTCTGCAGTCCTGTCAGATCCAGTTGTAAATGGTGGTGAACAATTAAAGAACTAACCTGAGGAGGAGGTTCTACATATATCCTCATCTTCAATGATGGGGGAGCCCAGAACATCAGTACAAAAGACAAGGCTGAAGCATCTGCAGCCAGAAGCGTTGAATGGATGATTCATCTCGGCCTCCTCTTGAGGTCCCCAGCATCACAGTTGCCAGTCTTTAGCCAATTGGATTCACTCCACATGATATCAAGAAAGTACTGGATACCACAAAGGCTGCAGGCCCTGACAACATTTTGATTGGAGTAATGAAGACTTGTGCTCCAGAACTATTGGTGCCCCTAGCCAAGTTGTGCCAGCTACAACACTGGCATATACCTGAAAATGTGGAAAATTACCCAGGTATATCCTGTCCACAAGAAGCAGGACAAACCCAATCCAGCCAATCACTGCACCATCAGCCTTCTTGCAATCATCAGCCAAGTGGGGGAAGGTGTCATTGACAGTGCTATCAAGTGACACTTACACAGCAATAACCTGCTCACCTCATTTGGCTCCACCAGGACCACCCGGACAAAAGAGCTGAATTCTAGAAGTGAGGTGGGAGTGACTGCCCTTGACATCAAGGTAGCGTTTGACTGAGTGCAACCCCAAGGAACCCAAGTAAAACTATGGGACTTTTGAGGAAAGTGCTCCACTGGTTTTCTTCATAGAAAGGAAGCCGGCTGTGCTTGTTGGAGGCCAATCATCTCAAAAACCAGGTCATCTCTGCAGGAGTTCCTCAGGGTAGTAACCTAGGCCCAACTACCTCTAGCTACTTCATGGCCTGAATTTTACCTTTGGCAGGCACACCTGGTCGGCGGGCCCGGGAATGGTCGGGAAACAGGCCGCCAACCGCAATCGGCCCCGATTGCGATTTCACGCTGGCTAGCCAATTAAGGGCCAGCCAGTGTGAAACGCGCGCTGAAATGTTCAGCGCTGCTGGGGTTGGGGCGGGAAGGTGGTGGGCGATGACGTTTCCGTGGGCGTGGATGAGCGCTGCGAGAAAGCTCCCTGAAGGCAGACAGCTGCCTCAGGGAGCTGGAGACCTGAAAAAGCTAAAATAAAGGTTTTAAAAGCTGAAAAAAAGTGTCCATGCATCATAATCAATCACCTGAAAATACAGCTGGTAAAAATGCTGTCCACAGAAATTTATTTTTATTTTATTTCATCACGAACATTTCATCCTGCCCTTGGATGAGATTTGATGAAAAATGCAATGGCCGCCTGGTCGATTTGCCCATCCGCCAACCATAAGGCTGGACGGGCAATGTAAAATCGGAGTCAATTGCACCATTAATGGGCTTAATTGCACTCTTAATTGTTGTTGGGTGCACTTCCAACTTTTACACATGCCCGCTGAGTGAAATATCGCACAACGTTCGCCTGACGTCTTCTTGCATGACTTTGCGCCCAATTAGGTTGGGCACACGCCCACCAGCCCCATGAATGTACTTTCCTCCATCATAAGGACAGAACTGGTTGTGTTTGCTGATGCCTACACAGTGTTCAGTTTTATTCTTACATCCTTAGATACCGAAGCAGTCTGTGTCTGCATCCAACAAGACCTGGACAACATTCAGTCTTGGGCTGATTAGTGGCAAGTAATAATGTCACCACACAAGTGCCAGCCAATGACCATCTCCAGCAAGAGAGATTCTAACCACCTCTTCTTGGCATTCAATGGCATTGCCTTCACTGAATCCTCCAACATTAACATCCTGAGGAGGAGGTCACCATTCACCAGAAATGTAACTGGATCAACCAGCCAGTAACTGCAGTAACAAGTGTGGGTCAGAAACTGGCAAATATTCTGTGGCAAGTAATGCATCTGCTGGCTTCCTAAAGACTGTCCACCATTCAAAGGCACAAGTCAGCAGTGTGCTGGAATATTTTCCTCTTGCTTGGATGAGTGTGGTTCCAACAACACTCAAGAAACTCGACACCATCCTGGGCAAAGCGGCCTGCTTGATTAGCACCTCATCCACCACCTTCAACATTCACTCCCTCCATCACTGATGCACAGTGGCAGCAGTGTGTACCATCTACAAGATGCACTGCAGCAACTTGTCAAGCTCCTTTGACAGCACCTTCCAAACTCCTACAACCTCCACCACCAAGAAGGACAAGGGCAGCAGACTCCTGGGAACATCTCCACCTGCAAATTCCCCTTCAATCTTTTCACTGCCACTGGTTTAAATTCCTGGAACCCACTACCTAATGGCACTGGGGGTGTACCTCCACCACTTAGGTTGTAGTGGCTGAAGAAGGCAGCTCACCGCCACCTTCCCAAGGGCAATCAAAAATAGATGAGAATTGCTGGCCTTCCCAGTGACAGCTACAACCCATAAATTAATACAACAAAATGCAGATAAGCAGAGAAATTACCAAGAAGATTAAAGGAATGCATGCCCCGAGATATGGATATGCATCACGAAAAATGATTTTTTCATATTTTGCCTTCTTTTATAAATTTGTATTTTACATTGCTAGAAATACAACAATAACATGCATTTATAAAGTGCCTTTAACATAGTGAAAGATCCCAAAATGTTTCACAGGAACATGATCAAACAAGATTTGACACTGAGCCACATAAGGAGGGGAGTAGGATAGCTGACCAAATGCATGATCAGACACATGGGTCTTAAGGTGTGTTTTTTTAAGGAGGAGAGAGAGGCAGAGCGATTCAGGGAGGGAATTCCAGAGTTTGATGTCTAGGCATTTGAAGATACAGATGAAGAAAACAGAGCACTGTGCAGTGGTATGATTAAAATCATTAAAGTTCCAAAGGCCCAAATTGAAGGAGCTCACAGATCATAAGGTAAGGAAGGATTTGAAGATAAGAATGAAAATCTTAAAATTGTGGCTCTGCTTAGCCTGAAACCAAGGCAGGTCAGCAAACACAGGAAACATGGAAAACCCAGCAGAGTTTTGGCTGAGTTCACGTTTAAGCAGGATGGAAGATGGGAGGTCTACCAGGAGAGATTTGGAATAGTAAAGTCTAGAAGTAACAAAGGCATGAGTGAGGGTTTTAGCAACAGATGAGTTCAGTCAGGGGCAGTCAGGTGAGGTTATGGAAGTACAAGTAGACGGCCTTGGTGATAGGACGGATATATGGTCCGAAGCTCATATCGATGTCAAATATGACAACAAGGTTGTTTGAATTATTCCTCAGAATTATTTAGATACACTTAGCTGCTTAAAGTATTCTATTCAATTTGTCAGTCTGTTACATAGTCAACTCATGATTAGTTTCCTTTGTCACTGAACATATTTCAAAAAATTGACAGGTAGCTGTTTCTGCGACATTTTAAGAGTGGTGAAGGTTATGAATTAGCTGGAGTCCTGAATATTTTGCGGCCTGCCACCCTACCCACTTCAGATTCTATAGATGAGGTCCATTTACTGTTACCAGTAACACTAAACCCAAGAAAATAGCCAGCATAAAACTACAAAAATATGACAATATGATGCAGTATATTCTGAAGAGAAAAAAACTCCAAAAATAATATTCTGACCAGGGAGAAGTTGGAGGCTAGAGAACAGAATTTGTGGTGGGTATCAGCTTCAGTCTTCCCAATATTTTAATTGGAGGGAATTTCATACCACCCAGCATTGAATGTCAGACATGCAGCATGACAAAGTAGAGAAAGTGTAATGAAAAGAATTCCAAAAATAAAAGATTTGGAGGGGAGCTACTTACTTGCTTTGGCATCCTTTGTCATCTGCACAACTGACTGCTTATGTGATTTAAGAGACAACTTTCCAAACTCCATTAACAGGATATGCTTTGTGTCACTAGTAGTTCCAAGCCAGCTGTATGGTTGAGAAACAACTTACTTTTCCTAATGGAGAGATTTAAAGAAAATCTTCTTTTAGTGCTTTTTCTGATTCAAAGAACAAAATGCCCAAGACAACAAAATCTTAAATCTTTGTTTCCAGTTGTTGGTGGGAAGAGAAAATAAATGAGAGAGGTTTCATTTCTCCCTTGCTGGCTCAAAGGCCATTTAGATTACTTATGTTTGCTTGTGAGACACACTTATGTTTTTACATTTGAGGCGCACTATATAATTGTAAGTAATTGTTTTGTCTCAGATGCAAGACTTTCGTCTCGGAGGCATGCATTGTGTTGTAGAACTCGATAAAGTTCTTTGTGAATGTTATGGAAAAGGCAATTAATTTTTTAAAAATCAGTGATTTTAACCATTAAATAAAAAGTAACCACCCTTGAATCTAACTGCATTCAGCAGCTCTGAGAATGTGGAACTGGAACTTGGTAGCAATTTGCATTCTTCAGCGCAGACAGAATGTGACTCTATCGTAATTTTACCATAACGAAGAAAGCAGACAAATATACCTGAAATAAAAACAGAAAATACTGGAAATATTTAGGGGGTTTTGGCAGCATCTATGGAGAGATAACAGCCCAGATCTTCTGCAGAACAGCAATCATCGTCGGATTGTCATTCCGCTCGAAATTTCCCACCCCCAGCACTGTTCCACAATTCTTGCTGGCTGTTCCAAGACTACCTTCTCCAGAAATTTAGAGCACAGCATCCCTTGGAGAATTCCATTGCAGTGCTGTAGTGTCAGGGGAAAGACAGGACATGCCCCTTTTTACTGCACTAGCTGCCCTATAGTAAGTTTAAAGATCAGTGTGAATGTTAGTGAATGGGTGAATGGATGAATGAGTGATTGGGTAGTGTAGTGGGGTGGGTAGGTGGGAAAGGTGGTAGGTGAGTGGGATGGTAGGTGGGAATGGTTATAGCTGGGTAGGCTGGCAGGTGGATGAGTTGGCAGGTGCATTGGTTGGTAGGTGCATGGGTGGTAGGTGGGTAGAGTGACATGGGTAGGGTGGCAGATGGGTAGGATAGCAGGTGGGTGAGTGGGTAAGTGGGTAAGGTGGCAACTGGGTAAAGTTGTAATTACATAGCATGGCAGGTGGGGGTAGGGTAGTAGTTGGGTAGAGTGGCAGGTGGGTGAGAGGGTAGGGTAGTAGGTGGCTGAGGTGGAAAATGGATGGGGTGGCAGGTGGGTACGATGGCAGGTGGTTGAGGTGGTTGGTGGGTAGGTTGGCAAGTAGGTGAGGTAGGCAACTGAGTCCGGGGTAGTTGCGTCAGGTCGGAAATGGTAGTCGAGTTGGAGGCTATTCAGATTGAGTGGGCGGGTGGTCAGGTCTGGTCAGGGGGCTAGTCAGGTGGTCGAGTTTAGTATGGTCGGGAGAGATAGTCGGGTTGGCTCGGGTTGGGGTATCTGGGGTGAGTCGGGGGTCAGGCAGGTAACTGGGGGAGTCATAGGGGTAGCCGAGGTTTGAAAGTGGAGTCGGGTGTTCAGTATGATTGATTGGTGGTCAGTTCTGTCAGGAGTTAGACTAGGTTTTTTCTGTCTAACATTTTCTGGGTAACTATTCAGAAAAGTACCGTAAAACTCAGAGTCAGCGACATTTGTGGAGGGTCCAAAGCAGCAGGGCAATTGCCCATTGGAAGTTCAAACTTTTCAGTCAGTTCCCATGGAAGTCAGCATGTCGGGGCTTCTGTGGAGTCCCAACTCGCATCTTGAGTCATACATCCAGCCTTGGACGATCCGAAGACCAGAAGATCTGGGCCTATGTTTCAGGTCTGTGACATTTCATCAGAACTGGTAAAAGTTAAAGATGCAATAGGTTTTGAGAAAGGGGTGGGTGGGGCAAGAACAAAAGGAAGCACTGTGATAGGGTGAAAGGCAGGAGAGATTCAATGACAAATGAGTTAGCCTTCCATGGCCAAAATGGTGATGGGGCAAGAAAGGAAACAAAGAATCATAAGATGTGCCTAGAGCAGGTATACTGCTGGCTGGAAAAAAAACAAGCACAGGAAAGGAAACAAAATGGAGCACAGATTATGATCTGAAATTGGTGAACTCAATGTTCAGTCCAGAAGGCTGTAAAGTGCAGAATTGAAAAATGAGGTGCTGTTCCTCAAGCTTATGTTGAACCCCACTGGAACAGAGCAGCAGGCCAAGGACAGAAAAGTCAGCGTGAGGGCATGGTGGAGAATTAAAATGACAGACCACTGGAAACTCAGGGTTATGGTTGTGGACTGAATGGTGGTGTTCCCCAAAGCAGTCACCCAATCTATGTTTGGTCTGCCCAGTGTAGAGGAGACCACACAGTGAGCAGCATATACAGTATACTAGATTGGAAAAAATACTCACTGCTTCACCTGGAAAGAGTGTTTGGGACATTGGATGGTGAAGAAAAAGGAGGTAAAAGGGTAAGTGTTACATCTTCTGGGCAGAATATTACACTCAGCGTGTGGGCGCACGCCTGACATGCCTGAGCATAAAATGACACACGATGACATCGGGAGTGCGTTCCAACGTCATCGCGCAGTCTTGCAATGTTTCATTCGGCGGGCGCATGCCAGGGTCGGTTGTGCACCCACCGATAATTAAAAGGCCTATTAAGGTCATTAACAATCTAATTAAATGCAAATTTATGCTGCCCGTCCAACCTAATGGTTGGTGGGCAGGCGAAAAGGCCAAGCGGCCTTTATATTTTTTAGGAAACGTCATCCATGAGTGGGATGAGGTTTCCTAAAGCAAACAAACATTAAATAAAAACTCAATTATTAAATTAAAAACATGTCCCAGCTCATGTGACAGAGTCACATTGAATGCAGAGGTTGGTGGGGTGGAAGATGAGGACAAGGGGAACTCTGGGAGGGAGGGGAATGGGAACAGAATTGTGGAAAATATGGCGACACAGTCAATGACCCTGTTATATCATCAGATGTGACGGAGGCAGAGGAACTGGAAGAATGGGATGGAATCCTTACAGTGTGTAGTATGTGAGGTAGCTGTGGGCTTATAATGAATACCAGTGTTTTTTTTAATTTATTCATGGGATGTGGGCATTGCTACGGTAGCATTTATTGCCCATTTAAGAGTCAACTACATGGAGTCATATGTAGGCCAGACCAAGTAAGGAAACCAAAGGGCATTTGTGAATGAAATAGGTTTTTGTGACAAATAGCAATCATTTCATAGTCATCATCAGACTTTCAATTCCAGATTTTAATTGAATTCAAGTTTCACTAATTGCCAAGGTGGGATTTGAACTCAGGTTTCCAGAGTATTACCCTGGGTCTCTGGGTTACCAGTCTAGCGACAATACAACTATGCCACCGCCTCCCTTGGTTGATAGCATATCGGCAGAAATGGAGACAGATAAGCAAAGGAAGGGAAGAGTCAGAAATGGACTATGTGCAACTGAGTGAAGGGCAGAAATTGGGAACAAAGTTGATGAAGTTTTCCAATTCAGGCAGAGAACAGGACATGGCACCAATACAGAAATCAATGTACTGGAAATAGAGTTGAGGGAAGGGGCCTGAGTAGGACTGGAATGAGAAATGTTCAACATACCCTTCAAAAAGGCAGGCAAAGCAGGGCCCCATGCAAGTACCCAATGCAACGTCTTTTATTTGGAGGAAATGAGATGAGCTAAAGAAGAAATTGTTCAATGAGAGAACAATTTCAGCCAGAGAGAGGAGAGTAGTGGTTAATGGGAATTGACTGGGCCTCCATTCGAAGAAGAAGTGGAGCGCCCTCAGACTGTCCTGGTGTGGGATGGAGGTGTAGAGGGATTGGACGGCCATTGTAAAAGAGGAGACGGTTAGGGCCAGAAAATTGGAAAATTTTAAAGTCACGGATGTAGGTGGGAAGAGACTTGACAAGGGGAGAAAAAAATAGAGCCAAGCTAGGAGGAAATCAGTTCAGTGAGGCAGGAACAGGCTGAAACAATCGGTCTAAAGGGCAGTCCTGTTTATGGATCTTGGGAAGGAGGTAGAAGCGAGCTGTATGGGGATTGGGGAACTGGAGGTGGGAAACCATGGAGGAAAGATCACCAGAGGAGACGAGGTCAGTGACTATTCTGGTGTGGTAAAGTGGGGTGCTATGTACCTTTAAGAAAATGTAGTTGACCATGTGACTGTATTGACCAATTGCTACACAGCGCAGGCTTCTTGGGTAACTGTAAGTTTAGAGCTGGAGGTGATTGAAGAAGCACATATAATGTTAGTGCTCTATTCTTAGTTCCAATAAACCTCCAGTGTTTGTTCAGCTAATCGGTGTCTCTGCCTATATTGTTACAAGCACCAACTAATTTGTTAATATGAAGGGCACAGCTAGCGTTTGCTGGACAAAGCAAATCTGATAACCTAAAACATAAAATCTGGAAATAATGGCTTGATATTTAGTGGTGGCGTCATGGTCCAGGGGAGGTAGGAAGAAGTGTTGGAGAGTTGGCATTCAACACGGTAGAGTTCAGTTTGCCAGACAACAACAGCACCCCCTTGTCAGCAGGTTTGATAACAATGTTAGTGTTAGACCTGAGAGAACAGAGTGCAACAAATTCACAGGAAGGAGACAGGTTAGTGAGAGTGAGGGGAGCAAAGAAATTGAGATGGCTGATATCATGCCAGCAGTTCTCAATGGAAAGATCAAGAGCGGGTAAGAGGCCAGAGGGAGGGGTCGAGATGGAGGGACGATAATGAAGATGGTTGAAAGGGTCAGTGAGCAGAGGGCTCCTGGCCAAAGAGGTGAGCACCGAGAAGGCAATGGAAGACGAGCTCAACGTCGTACCAAGCTCGAAATTCATTAAGGTGAGGGCGCAAGGGGAGAAAATGGAGCCATTTGCTAAAGACAGATCATTCAGCGTCGGAGAGGGAAGGTCGGAGGGTATCGTGAATGCACAGCAGAGGGTGAGGTCAGAATAAGGGGTGGGGTCAGAGAGAAGTGAAGAGGAAGAAGGACCGGGGAGCATCGGTACCCTCGGTACCCATGAGTTGTTGAAGCTTGCCTGAATAAAAGAGAAACATATTTTTGGTCAAATATACCTTTCTTGTTCTTAAAGTGCCTGTAAAAAGTGTTATTGTATTATTTTTATATTTAATAGTTATTTCTTACTGCAGCTTTAAATTTCTGAGCTGTCTTTCCTGCTAGTCAGAGAATACGAAAAAAACGGATGCTGGATTTTCTCAGAGAAGCCATTTGGTCCCAATTCTGGGACTCGCACCCTCATTCACGATGCTGTCGATTTTCACCTAAAGAAGTCCCAGCCTAACCAGCCAACCCTGGCACTCATCCGCCCCTGTGGCCACCTTCCATTTGCTCCCGGGCCAACGGGCCCGACTCTCTCCCGCCCGCCCCCACAGAACAAAGATTATGCATAATTACCATTGGGAAAATGCTCAAATCATTATTAAGGAAGTAGTAACAAGACATTTAGAAAATCAAAATACAATCAGGCAGAGTCAATATGGTTTTGTGAAAGGGAAATCGTGTTTGACAAATTTATTAGAGATCTTTGATGATGTAACAAGCAGGGTGGATAAAGAGGTACCAGTAGATGTTGGATTTCCAAAAGGCATTCAATAAAGTGCCACATAAAAGTTATTGCATGAGAGCTCATGGTGTTGAGGGTGACATATGAGCATGGATAGAGGATTGGTTAACTAACAGGAAACAGAAAGTTGGCATAAATGAGTCATTTTCAGTTTGGCAACTATAACTAATGGAGTGCCACAGGGTTTGGTCCTCAACTGTAACGATCTATATTAATGACTTGGCCAAAGGGACCAAATCAGCTATAATAGTAGCTGATAAAAGCAAAATATTGCGGATGCTGGAGATCTGAAAGAAGAAACAGAAAATGCTGGAAAAACTCAGCAGGCCTGTCAGCACCTGTAGAGAGTAAAACAGAGTTGATGTTTCGAGTCCATATGACCTCTGAAGAAGGGCCATATGACTCGAAACGTCAAGTGTTTTTCTCCCCACAGATGCTGTCAGGCCTGCTGAGTTTTTCCAGCATTTTCCGTATTGTAGCTGAATTTGCTGATGATATAAAGGCGGGTAACCTAGAAACATAGAAAATAGGAGCAGGAGTAAGTCATTTGGCCCTTTGAGCCTGCTTCGCCATTAAATATGACCATGGCTGATTCCCTATCTCAATGCCACACTACCGCTCTCTCCCCATGCCCCTTGATGCCTTTCAAGTCCAGAAATCTATTTCCTTCTTATATATATTCAGTGGCTTGGCCTCCACAGCCTTTTGTGGTAGGGGATTCCACAGGTTCACCACCCTCTGGGTAAAGAAGTTTCTCCACGCCTCAGTCCTAAATGGTCTACCCGAAATCCTGAGACTGTGACCTCTTGCTCTAGACCCCCTGCCAGAGGAAACATCATGCCTGCATCCAGTCTGCCCAGCATCAGAACTTCATACATTGCAATGAGATCCCCTCAGGTAGGAAAGCAAATTGTGAGGAGGATACAAAGAGTCTGCAAAGGATGTAGATAGGTAAAGTGAATGGGCAAAAAATTGACAGATGGAGTACAATGTGGGAAAATGTGAGGTTGTCCACTTTGGCAAGAAGAATAGAAAAGCAGAATATTATTTAAATGGGGAGAGACTGTTGAATGCTGAAGGATCTGGGTGTCCTTGTATATGAAACACAAATCATTAGTTGGCATATACGGCAAGTAATTAGGAAGGCAAATTGAATGTTGGCCTTTATTGCAGGGGAATGGAATATAACAAGAAGGAAATCTTGCTCCAAGGCATTGGTGAGTCCACGCCTGGAGTACTATATACAGTTTTGGTTTCCTTACTTACAGAGGGATATACTTTTATTGGAAGCAGTTCAGAGAAGGTTCACTAGACTGATTCCTGGGATGAAGGTGTTGTCTTATGAGGAAAGATTCCGCAGGTTAAGCTTATATTCATTGGAGTTTAGAAGAATGAGAGGTGATCTTTTTGAAACATATAAGATTCTGAGGGTGCTTGACAGGGTGGATGCTGAAAGGTTGTTTTCTGTCATAAGGGAATCTAAAACCATTGGAAACAGTTTAAAAATAAGGGGTCTCCCATTTAAGATGCAGTTGAGAAGGAATTTCTTCTCTCAGAGGGTTGTTAGTCTTTGGAATTCTATTCCACACGGACCAGTGGAGGCTGGGTCATTCAATGTATTAGGTTGTCTTATGAGGAAAGGCTGGACAGACTGGGCTTGTTTCCGCTGGAGTTTAGAGGAGTGATGGGTGATTTGATTGAAGTGTACAAGACCCTGAACGGCCTTGACAAGGTGGACATCGAAAGGATGTTTCCTCTTGTGGTTGAGTGCAGAACTAGGGGGCACTGTTTTAAAATTAGGGGTCACCCTTTTAGGACAGAGATGAGGAAAAATCTTTTCTCTCAGAAGGTTGTGCGACTTTGGAATCCTCTGCCTCAGAAGGTGGTGGAGGTGGGGTCATTGAATATTTTTAAGGCAGAGGTAGATAGATTCTTGTTAGGTAAGGAAATCAAAGGTTATCAGGGTTAGATGGGAATGTGGAAATTGAAACACAAGAAGATCAGCCATGAACTTATTGAATGGCGGAGCAGGCTTGAAGGGCCAAGTGGTCTATTCCTGTTCCTATTTCTTATGTTCTTATATTCAAGGCTGAGTTAGACAGATTATTGATTGACAAGGGAGTTAAGGATTATGGGGACTGACAGGAAAGTAGAGCTAAGCCACAATTAGATTAGCTTTAATTTTAATCAGATGGCAGACCAGGTTGAAAGGCTGAATGGTCTACCCCTGCTCCTGTTTCTTATGATGTCATGAACTTATCTAACAGGGCCCTTTAAACCGAGGTGGGTCTGATGAGTCGGGAAATTTCCCAGCTTGAGCAGCCTGCCTCAGTGATGAAAATCTGGCCCTTGGTTTCAAAAATTACAATGTGGAGCTGCACAGTACTCATTTAACCTGGGCCATATTGCTCGCTGCTGGATATCACAGTCAGTTCAGCCAATCTGACCTCAGTCACAAATTCATGTGCAGGTCAGTAACCTGTGTTATTGCTTCTAGATTCAATTGTATGAGTGGAAATGGCGGTGAATGCAAAACAGCAGCATTATGTTCAGTGAACAGCACTGAATGTTCATAAATGATGCTAGACAGAAGCATTCTGATTCACTTCATGCAAAACGTAGCTTCAGACACTCCGTTCCTTACTTTCCATAACCCTGATTTTTTTTTTAGAGTTTAAATCTGCTGCTATGCCATAGCTTTATTGTTCTGCCCAAGAAACCCTTGTCAACTATTATTCATATTTAAACCATTCTTTCACATCTGACAAATTTGATTGTGGAAAATCACGTTGGTTTTAGATAAACACAATTTTTCTTTTTCTATTTCTTTGTCTCCAGAAGGAAGTGTTTAATAATTTTCACAGCTTTCTGCCTTCTTGTGTGACTAAGATAGATTTGTATAATTTTAGTATTGTGGGTGTTTCATGTTCTGACTCCAACACCACATTGTCAATCCAATTTTGAAGCCCTTCAGCTCCAGCATTGATATTTGCTGTCGGCAGCAGTTAATGGGATTCTTCTGACAGTAAATTTGTCCATTGATCATTGTGTTCATCTTCCCTTATTGCTCAGAAATATGCCCCCATCAGAAGGGCAGAAAGTCTACCTGGTACATCCAGGTTAGGTTATTAGAAGGTAAATATTGTGTTTATCACTCCACTTTCCTGCCACGCTATTTTAACTTCAAACTGAGAATAATGACCCATCAGGTTCATGCTCTTAGCTTTACTAGAAAGGGCAAAGCTGGGAGAAAGCAGACATCCACCTCCCTCACTCCTCCTCCACCAACCATTACTCATTCTAGTCTCCTTTCTAGCCATTAATAAGACCATAAGACCATAAGACATAGGAGCAGAAATTAGGCCATTCGGCCCATTGAGTCTGCTCCGCCATTCAATCATGGCTGATATGTTTCTCAACCCCATTCTCCCGCCTTCTCCCCGTAACCTTTGATCCCCTTACCAATCAAGAACCTATCTATCTCGATCTTAAATACACTCAATGACCTGGCCTCCACAGCCTTCTGTGGCAATGAATTCCATAGATTCACCACTCTCTGGCTAAAGATGTTTCTCCTCATCTCTGTTCTAAAAGGTCTTCCCTTTACTCTAAGGCTGTACCCTCGGGTCCTAGTCTCTCCTACTAATGGAAACATCTTCCCCACGTCCATTCTATCCAGGCCTTTCAGTATTCTGTAAGTTTCAATCAGATCCCCCCTCATCCTTCTAAACTCCATCGAGTATAGACCCAGAGTCCTCAAACGTTCCTCATATGTTAAGCCTTTCATTCCTGGGATCGTTCTCGTGAACCTCCTCTGGACCCTCTCCAGGGCCAGCACATCCTTCCTGGGATATGGAGCCCAAAATTGCTCACAATATTCTAAATGTGGTCTGACCAGAGCCTTATAAAGCCTCAGCAGCACATCCCTGCTTTTATACTCTAGTCCTCTCGAAATAAATGCCAACCTTGCATTTGCCTTCCTATATACCGACTCAACCTGCAAGTTAACCTTAAGAGAATCCTAGACTAGGACTCCTAAGTCCCTTTGCACTCCAGATTTCTGAATTCTCTCCCCACTTAGAAAATAGTTTAAGCCTCTATTCTTCCTACCAAAGTGCATGGCCTCATACTTCCCCACGTTGTATTCCATCTGCCACTTCTTTGCCCATTCTGCTAACCTGTCCAAATCCTTCTGCAGCTTCCCCGCCTCCTCAATACTACCTGTCCCTCCACCTATCTTTGGATCATCTGCCAACTTAGCCAGGATGCCCTCAGTTCCTTCATCTAGATCATTAATGTATAAAGTGAAAAGTTGTGGTCCCGACACCGACCCCTGCGGAACTCCACTAGTCACCGGCCTCCATCCTGAGAAGGACCCCCTTATCCCCACACTCTGCCTCCTGCCAGACAGCTAATCTTCTGTCCATGCTAGTACCTTGCCTCTAACACCATGGCCTCTTATGTTACTGAGCAGCCTCCTGTGCGGCACTTTTTCAAAGGCCTTCTGGAAGTCCAAGTAGATAACATCCATTGGCTCTCCTTTGTCTAACCTACTCATTAAGAAACTCCTCAAAGAATTCTAACAGATTTGTCAGGCATGACCTCCCCTTGATGAAACCATGCTGACTTTTCCCGATTTTACCATGCACTTCCAAGTATTCTGAAACCTCATCCTCAATAATGGACTCTAAAATCTTACCAACGACCGAGGTCAGGCTAATGAGCCTGTAATTTCCTGTCTTTTGCCTCACTCCTTTCTTAAACAGGGGGGTTAAATTAGCGATTTTCCAGTCCTCTGAGACCCTCCCTGACTCCGGTGATTCCTGAAAGATCACCACTAACACCTCCACTATCTCTTCAGCTATTTCCTTCAGAACTCTGGGGTGTAATCCATCTGGTCCAAGTGATTTATCCACCTTCAAACCTTTCAGTTTTCCTAGCACCTTCTCCTTGGTAATGGCCACCATACTCCCCTCTGCCCCCCAACTCTCTTGAACTTTGGGGATGTCACTCGTGTCTTCCACTGTGAAGACTGACGCAAAGTACCTATTCAGTTCCTCCGCCATTTCTTTGTTCCCCACTACTACTTCTCCAGCGTCATTTTCCAATGGCCCAGTGTCCACTTTTGCCTCTCTCTTACCCTTTATATATCTAAAAAAACTCTTGCAATCTTCTATATTACTGGCTAGTTTGCCCTCATATTTAATCTTCTCCCTCCTTATTTTTTTTTTAGTTGTCCTCTGTTGGTCTTTGTAGGCTTCCCAATCCCCTGGCTTCCCACTGCTCTTCGCCGCATTGTATGCTTTCTCTGTAGCTTTTATGCTGTCCCTGACTTCCCTTGTCAGCCATGGTTGCCTCGTCCTCCCTTTAGTATGCTTCTTCTTCCTAGGGATGAATTTTTGCTGTGTCTCCCAAATTACTCCCAGAAACTCCTGCCATTGCTGTTCCACTGTCTTTCCTGTTAGGCTCATCTCCCAATCAATTCTGGCCAGCTCCTCCCTCATGCCTCTGTAGTTGCCTTTATTCAACTGTAATACCGTTACATCTGATTCCAGCTTTTTCCTCTCAAATTGCAGGGTAAATTCTATCATATTATGGTCACTTCCTCCTAAGGGTTTCTTCACCTTAAGCTCCCTTATCAAATCTGCCTCATTACACATCACTAAATCTAGAATTGCCTGTTCCCTGGTGGGGTCCACCACAAGCTGCTCCAAAAAGCTATCTCGTAGACATTCCACAAATGCCTTTTCTTGGGATCCACTACCAACCTGATTTTCCCAGTCTACCTGCATATTGAAATCCCCCATGATCACTGTAACCTTGCCTTTCTTACACACCTTTTCTATCTCCTGGTGTATCTTGTGCCCCACATCCTGACTACTGTTCGGAGGCCTGTACATAACTCCGATTATGTTTTTTTTACTTTCGCAGTTCCTCAACTCTACCCACACAGATTCTACATCATCTGACCCGACATCATTTCTTGCTATTGATTTAATTTAATTTCTTACTAACAAAGCAACCCCACCCCCTCTGCCAACCTGCCTATCTTTTCGATAGGATGTATATCCTTGGATATTTATCTCCCAGTCCTGATCGCCTTGCAGCCATGTCTCCGTGATGCCCACCACATCATACCTGCCAATTTCAATCTGCGCCACAAGCTCATTTACCTTATGTTGTATACTGAGTGCATTCAGATACAACACCTTCAATCCTGTATTTCCCGTCGCCTTTCTCATTGTCATCCCTTTATCTGATGTGCTTGAAGTTAGATTCCTAGCCCTTTCCAAACACTCTGTCCTATTTTGTGTTCTGGAGACTTTAATCGCCTCTCCAGGGCTCTCCTTTCTTTTCAGTTTTTTCATAATTTTCCATGAAGTTGAATCCACCCCCCCACACGCTAACCTGCTGCTTTGTTTTCCATTAGTTATACTTCTTGGAGTTTTACCCTTCCCTCCCCCCGCGCTTTCTAGTTTAAAGTCCTGTTGACCACCCTATTTACCCTTTTCGCTAGAACATTGGTCCCAGATCGGTTCAGGTGGAGACCGTCCAAACGGTACAGATCCCTCCTGTTCCAATACTGATGCCAGTGCCCCACAAAATGGAACCCCTCTTTTCCACACCACTCCTTTAGCCACGTGTTTACTTCCCTTATTCTTGCATCCCTATGCCAATTTGCACATGGCTCGGGTTGTAATCCGGAGATTATAACCCTTGAGGACCTGTTCTTTAATTTAGTTCCTAGTTCTTGATAATCCCCAAACAGGTCGTCTTTCCTAGTTTTACCTATGTTATTTGTCCCGACGTGGACCACGACAACTGGATCCTCCCCCTCCTTCTCCAATATCCTTTCAAGCCGGTCAGAGATGCCCCTCACCCTGGCACCGGGCAGGCAACATACCATGTGGGACTCTCGATCCTGCTTACCAAGGAAGCTATCAATTCCCCTAATTATAGAATCCCCTATATGACCTTCGGAAAATAAAAGCTTCACCAGGTAAAACCCATTGAAGCAAAGCTATTTTCAAATTACTATATAAAATATTTCCATTGTCATTTGCATCACTCTAAGTAATTCATGTAAACAATGGAGCTAAGAAAAATTGTGGCCACATATCTTAACGGTAGCTATGGCTGACAGCTGAGCACCAATAAATGCTTTTAATTGATTGACGTGATTATATGCTGCTTACTCAGTACAAATAATACCCTTTCTGAGATATAGTTCCTGGGACACATGTTGCTCTCTAGTCAATATTCTTGCATGAGTTTTAACAGTGAGCATCAACAGGCCCCAGGGTTTGCCAACAATGGGCAATAAATGCTGGCCTAGCCAGTGATGCCCACATCCCACAAAAGAATAAACAAAACAAAGGAGAGCTTCGACCGTCTTTATTCGAGGTCCACATATGCATACTTACAGCAAGTATCCACGTTTTCCGATCAGAATTGGAATCATTGCCAATTTTCATTCCCTAACTAAGGAGCATTCTGCCAACTGCAATGCCCTACCACGACTTTGGCTGAGATCAGCTAACTAAGTAAACACCAGGGTTCCAATCTGGACATTTTATGATCTGTATATCTTTCTAGTATAATTGGCACAGCTGATCAGCATCTTTGTTTTAACATTTTATATCCATTTATCTGCATACCTTTTGGGAAATGTTTCAGCCAGTTGAAGTGATATTGTTAATGGAAACTGGGCAGGCAGGGGCTAAAAAAAAACAACTTCTTAATTTTTCTGCCTTTGTTCATATAGACATTGCTTAACTTTTCATTCCTGGTTTCCCCTGGCCCTGATAACTCTCAAATGGAAGTGCAACAGCTTATAAGACATTGAAATTTTATTTAAAAGGGCATGCTGTGATAGTTCTCAATTTCTCAAGTTTCCCCCCAGTTCATGCTCTGGCATTTGCTGTCTGTAGCAAAATCTTCTCACTGGAATGACCATTAAAAGTCAGCTAGATTATTGCCTGCTCTTAAACACAGAAACATAGAAGGTTGACGGCATAGAAGGAGGTCATTCGGCCCTTAGGTGCACTATCATTTCTTTTAACCCGCCATTCTAATAGGAGTTATGATGATTTATTTCCCAATATTTCACACAAAAATCATTAAAGCATATTATGAGTGAAATAGCACCAGAGGTGGATTGTCCATGTTACCAGCTGAATTTGAGACCCAGGAACATGGCAATGCCCAGGAGGAGCTGCCTACAGAGATTCTGGGTCAGTGGAGGCATTTCCAGAAAACGGCTGATGCCAAATTGTGCCATCAAGGGCACTACTAGTGGCAGAGAAGGCAAACTCCTCTGCCAACTTGTTGGATGTTACATCTTTGGAGGTGGGAGAAGAAGTACCTCCAGTATAAGCCAATTTGTTGTCTGCAGGCATATGGAGCAAAGCCAGCACTTTCAGTTACATATCATGACGTGGCTAGCTAATCACGTAACAGCAGGTAAGTATGGGGCATCATTAACAACAACCATGTGGTCATCTGGGCACGAAGCTCATACTTCTTCTCTGGCATCATCAGTTGATGTTTCTTAGCTGTGCACTGAAATGTACGTGACAAAGCCTCCTCAAGTTAATTGTCTGCATCATGTATGTATAGTATGTGCCAATGGTCATGAAGGGGCGGGCAAGGGCCGGGACCTGGTAGCCAGTTTAAAAATCGCACAGGCAGCCCCTCAAAGGCTGCCAGGGAAGAACGTATCTTCTGTGTTGTGAATGCTGAAGTCATGGCATCAAGTGCGGCTAGAGACGCCAGGCGGGAGGGCAGGTCGGGTGGCCCCCAGGCTTTCGGATGAGTGCCTCGCGGTCCTCCTGGAGGAGGTGGCTGCCAGGAGGGACACCCTTGTCCCCAGAGATGGAAAAAGAGTTTGAGAGGAGATGGCAGCACAGGTCAGCAGCCAGGACGGTGTGAGCGCACATGGGTCCAGTGCTGCAAAAGGTTTAACGACCTGCTGAACTCGGAAAGGGTGAGTACCATGTTGGCATGGATCAGCGGGTTGAAGTGTAAAAGTCTGGCTGTCTCCCCGTGGAGCTCAGGGGTGTTAGTGTCTGCGTATCAACTGTCAATAATGCTGGACCAGGCCAAGGGGGTGAGCCCTGACTGCTTGGACTGAGTGCCTTGCGGCTCAAGGGTCATGACTCAAATGTGCCCTGGGAGGTGTTCCTCAGATGGGGTTGGCTAGGCTGCAATGGCGCTGCAAGTAGAGAGTAGACTAATCCATGCTCCTCTGTTCTTTCAGGAAAAGGTGACCCATAACAACATTGAAAGGTTGCAGAAGGCAGGGACCCCCCAAATCTCCTAATCCTATCCAGATTTGAGCAGGATGCCTTGGAGCTGGAGAGGAACCACACATCTCGGTCAACCGGCCGCAGAGAGGCTGGGGTGTCAGACGAAGGTAAGAGTGCAGTGCACGGAGGTGAGAGTTTCGGATATGCAAACAATCTTGTGTAGTCTCATCATTGATGGGAGCCTGAAAACTGGATTCCCCATTGATCATTGAAAGACGATGGCACCATGATACCAGCACCTCAGGGGGTGTTAGACCCTTGGCTAGAATGTCAGAGAACTGCGGTGCAGGCACTTCACACTCACTTGAGGTGCAGGCGGAGGCAGGGAGTGCCCAGGGTGCCGGCAGTCAGAGGATTTCTGGAGACAAGGATGATGCTCAGTTGAAGGCTAATGATGAACCTCTGGAGTTGTCCATTAGGCGGCAGATGCTGGAGGTCCAACGAGATGTGCGGGAGGATCTGGCGGAGAACCATGAGGGTTTGCATGCCATGGTCTCCATTGTGGAGGAGTCCATGTGGAGCATAAGCACTGAGTTGACCCTCATGGCCGAGCGCACTGCCTCCTCCATTGAGAGAGCGGTGACCCCATGGAGAGGCAGCTCCAGGAACAGAATCAGGGGCTCCAGGGGTTGCGCTTGGACCTGCAAGCCCTCACACAGGCAATGGCCTCAGGTGGTCAGTGCCAGTGTGGGAGGTGGATGAGGCACCCAGTATCCCAGCCATGTACCCATCCATCAATGGTGAGCAGGGAGATCCACAGCGACTTTGTGTTGGTGCACGAGCTACTTGTCATCTCTGTGGGCTCCTCTCAAGGCACTCTGGATGACGGCAGCTGCTCCTCTGCCCCTCTGCCAGTAACCGTGGCACCTGATGAGGCTGCAATGACTGGGGAGATGCTAGGCATGACACTGGCCGTTCCCTCCCAGGTGGGGCCAGCTGGCTCCACTGGCCAGAGTCAACCGCCAAGATTATCAAGGCCAACAGGACAGCAGAGTCAGCAGGCTGTCTCCAATGCTGGTGCCAGCGAGGGGTGGGGGATGGAGGGCACCAAGACACAACACTCGTAAACATAAGATTAAGGCACCATGAGCAGAAGAGGGACAGTTCACAGGTGATCTTCTGTTCTGTAATGTTTTGTTTATGTTTTTCTGGTCTGGGAATTAAGACCAGAGAAGATGATGTTAATATTTTTGGATTGTCAAAATGAGATAAATTTTGTTTTTGTCCTAATAGCCTGAGTATGCTTTACCTTTGTATTTTTTTTGGTGCAGGGTACGACAGTTTGTAATGCTGGACGTGAATGGCTGGAACTGAGTGGGCTTTGGGTTCAAAGGAAAGGGTAATTTCAGACATCCAGGACAGAGGCGGCAGCCCTGGTATGAAGTGGAAGCTGATCTTTGGCAGCTTAGTTGAAGGAGCGTTGGATCAAGGCGTCCCTGATGTCCCTGCCTCACTGAAGAATCCAAAGGTCTGCCTGCACGTCCTCAGTGTTCTCCTTACCATGCTCCTCTTCTAACTCACTACTGGATTCATCCTCTGTGGCCTGTGGAGCTGCGTCAAGATCCTCTTCCTCCAGTGGGTCCCCCCTTGCCAGTGCCAGATTGTGGAGACCGCAGCATTCAACCACCATCAGTGACACCCGCTCTGGAGGGTACTGTAGTGCTCGCCTTGAATGGTCCAGGCATCGGAACCACATCTTCAGAAGACCCATGGCCCTCTCTACCCCTGCCTTTGTGCAGGCAAGATTCCTATTGTAACACTTCTCTGCCTCTGTTCTTGGGTCATAAGCCACCTTTTCAATGGATAGCCCTTGTTATCCAGCAGCCATCCATCCAGCCAAGCTGGAGCACTGAAGAGCCTCGGCACCTGGGAGTGTCTGAGGATGTACGCATCACAGGAGCTGCCAGGGTACCTTGCACAGACTTGCAGAATCTGCATCCTGTGGTCACACACTACCTGCACATTCATGGAGTGGAATCCCTTCCTGTTGACAAAGGCACCAGGCTGACCCGCTGGTGCCTTGATGGCCACATGTGCACAGTCGATTGCACCCTGGATGCGGGAGAACCCAGCAATCGCTGCAAATCCTCTGGCTCGCTCAGCCTGGCTGGCCTCATCCGTATGGAAATGAATAAATGTCATTACTTGCCTGAACAGAGCTTCTGTCACCAGCTTGACGCAACTATGGGCAGCTGTTTGGGACACGCCACACAAATCCTCCACTGACCCCTGGAAAGACCTGGAGGCGTAGAAGTTGAGGGCCACTGTGACCTTTAGAGCCACTGGCATGGGGTGTCCACCCACACAGTTGGAGGTGATCTCAGGACCAATCATCTGACAGACGGATGTCACTGTCTTCCTGGAGAGGCAGAGCCTCCTTTGGCATTGCACCTCGGACATATTGAGGTAGTTACATTGCCGTCTGTCAACAACAGGATAGTGGCATCTTCTGTGGCTCCTTCCATCTTGGACTACCTGCTGGGCCTGCGCCCCTTGTGCCTGCACCTCTCCTCCCACAGATCGCTCCCCTGGATGCTGCATTGGGACACCTGGTCTCCTCTCCCTTCTGCTCCTCTCTTCCACCTCAGAGGAGGTGCCACCAGCAGAGAGCACAATCCCCATTGCCAGGGTAACAGAAGGTTCTCTGATACCTGGAAGGTCCACACGGTCAAAATCCTCCAGGGGCCTTGGAGACACCAATGAGTCCTGAAATGAAGCCTAGAAAAGCTAAGACTGAAGCTCAGAACAGAGATGAAGCTTTCAAGTTCAAATAATCAACCAGCAGCAAACTATCTCCTAAACTCCACACTACTCACAATGGCAATGCTGCTGACCCTTTTTATCCTACCCTTGGGTGAGGTTTTGCAAAATGTGGGCTGCCCACCTGTTCATTTTACCCGTGCGATGAGTGCAAAATTGCATGGGCAATGTAAAATCAGCTTCAATTGGGTTTTTAATTGCTTTAAGTGGCCTCTTAATTGATGGCGGGTGTGGCTCCAACTCCCGTACGCGCCTGACGACTTGAACGGGATGGCGTCGGGACGCTCGCCCACAGTCTTCTCTGGCAATTTTACAGCTGATCGGGAGGCGTAAAATTCTGCCCATAGAGTGACAGACGTGTGCCCAATTTAGAGTACATTCTTTGTATTAGCAAGCAAACACGTAACAAATAGGCCGGGATTTTACACGGAGACGGTGGCCTTGCCCACCAGCCAGAACGTCAGAGGCAAGCCCACTGTCACCGGCTCTGAAGGAACTGTATTTTACGTGGCTTGGGCAATTAGTTGCCTAAAGTTGCGGCTTTTGCCCCTCTGAGGCTGGATGTTCTGCCTCCAAGAGCTGCCGGGCAATCAGAGCGCTGGCAACTCTTCAACTCCAGAGTGCCACTGTGAGTGATGGCCACAGCTGGAATTGTAGCAGGCCCTGGACCAGCAATCCTGGAGCGGGCCTGGAGTTCAGGTAGATGGGGTCGTGGGTGGCAGGGGTCAATCAGGCAGGCCTCTTGAGGGGAATGGTTGTATGGTGGTTGCCCAAAAGGGCAAGCAGATCTTCCTGCGGGGGCAGCCCTTGAAACCTGGGAGGACCTCTGTGGGGTACACAAAGACAGGTCAGGAATAACAACATACCCCCATCCCCCCCCACCCACTATGTGGGGACTCAGGACAAGGTGTATTGCAAAGTTGACCATGAATTCACAGGCGGTGACAACATTAGCAAAATTGACAGTGCCAGGCAGATTGCAAGGCACTCTGGTAGCTGAAATGGTTCAGTGTGTGTCCTGTACAGGAGTCTGCTTTGAGTCAGTATTCTCTGCCCATGTGAAGAGCTGGTGCTCTCTCAGGTAGCAAAAGTCTAGGTCATAGGGCATATGGTCGCTGTTTGTCAGTACTATCTGTGCTTTAATTAGTTCACTTGGCGAGTATAATTTTCCATATAACACCATGAATTCCACCAGTTTGTGCATTTAAAATTATGAATTTCAGCCTTAGTGAGCAGAATTTTAACTCACTCAAAACCTGCTCACTTGCATGAAGTTAAAATCAGGTCCAGTGTGTCACTACCAATACTAACAATCTGTGTAAACCCCACATTGTAAAGTTCAAGCAGTAGCAGAAAAGGAAGATTGGTGCCAAGTGATCAAGAAGAATTAGAAGTGTTCTGCTTCCTTCAGTGCTGACTTTTATTAGCATAAAAGAGCCGTTGATTCCCCAGGTCCTTCTCTAAGCCAAGAGCAACAAGCCCACAGCAGACTTTAAAATCTCATTTCCAGCTTGCTGTGTGGGCAGGAGATCTCTATTAATAATTAATTACAAGGAAACTCAGACCTCCCAGCAGGAACAGCCATTTAAATGAAGTCAGGCAGATATCTCATCATTCCCAGCACTAACTCACCAGAAACTGAATATCTATCTTATCTACATAAATATTTATATTTACATCTGTTATATTTGTTGATTTATTGCAATTTACTGAAGTTGCTCTGCTTTTTGTAAAATTATTTTGCAACTTCAGTCTGGAAAATACTGTCTCTCTCAGGCATCAGTGTGACCTCGATTTTAAAAATTTCATTCTCATATTCAAATTCCTCCATGCCTTCACCCATTTCCATCTTTAACCTCTTTCAGCCCAATCACCATGCAAAGACTCTGTATTCCTCTAACTCTAGCCTCTTGCCAATTCCCCATTTCCCTCACTCTATTAGTGGCCATGCCTTCAGCTGTATTATGAACTGTGAGGAGGACAGCGATAGACCTCAAAAGGACATAGACGGACAAGTGGCAGATGAAATTTAATGCAGAGAAATGTGAAGTGATTCACGATCCATGGAGATTTAATTGACTGGAGACTGGACCTCCGCCCCTCATTCAGGAGGAAGTTCTGCTTATCTGATTGGCCGGGAGCTCTGTAGTCCCAGCAATGCCAGGTTTGAGTGGCAGCCAATGCAGGCAATCCATGAAGAAGTCGAACTAATGGAGGATGGACTTCAGGTAAGTGTGGGACATTGGCAGGGCCTGCGGGGTGAGGAGGCTGGATAGCCAGGCTCGAGCAGCTGGGGCGGGGGGAAGTTAAAAGGGGACCCCAAAGAAAGTTTACCCCGCCCCCCCTTACTCGACACCAGCTCACCTGGTAAAATCTGCCGGGCAATCCACCTGGCATAGGCCTGCCCCTGCTGTGGGTAAAATAGCGGTGGGGGCAGGTGAAGCCCTTAAGTGACCACTAATTAAAGGACATCAGTGAATTAGATTTCTATGGCAATTTGACTCTTAATGGACACTTTTACTGGTAACCCGGTTTTTGTTTTATATTTCCAGGTTTTGCTTTTCAACTACATTCAAATTCTCAAGCTGCATGATGGAATTTGAACTCATATTAAACTCTGCATTCTTAGTCCAGTCCTCTAGAATATTAGATAACATAAAGATTACACTTACAATACCAATTTTTGCTTCTGTTTTGACAGTATTTACCGTTTAGTGCTGAACAGTACTTTCCTATCGTTAACTGCTTCATTATAATCCTATTGCAGCTGCATATAGGCTTCTCATTGCAGAGCGAATTCATATCATACATTGTAGCTCAGAGTTCTTTAGTGGCATTCCAGCAGGAAAAATGTCTATCCCTCCATGTTGTGTGCATTTTTTTCTTGTCTTCTTGGGCAGAATTTTACATCCCAGGGTGGGCACGCTCCCAACCTGATTGGGGTTAAAGTAGTGCGTGATGACGTTGGGCAAGGGTCCTGACATCATCGCGCACTCACGCGATATTTTGTTCGGTGGGCACCACGAGAGCCGGCAGCGTGCCCGCCAACAATTAAGAGGCCAATTAAGGCCATTAAACTAGCAATTAATTTGTGCTTTTTGCTGCCCATCCAACCTTACGATTGGCGGGTGGGCGAATAGGCCAGGCGGCCTTTGCATTTTTTAGGAAACTTCATCCATGGGCAGGATGAGATTTCCAACAGTAATTTTAAAAAAATAAAAAACTTTTAAGCATCACTTTAAACATGTCCCTCTTCATGTGACTGAGTCACATGTGGGAACATGTTTCTCTTATTTTTAAAATGTTTATTTTTGCGTCCATAATTCTTCAGCTCCCTCTGGCAGCTCTGTGC
Source organism: Cetorhinus maximus (assembly GCF_964194155.1). Taxonomy (NCBI): domain Eukaryota; kingdom Metazoa; phylum Chordata; class Chondrichthyes; order Lamniformes; family Cetorhinidae; genus Cetorhinus; species Cetorhinus maximus. Next base: position 195,814,012 of record NC_135879.1, read on the forward strand.
CCTCAGGGAGCTTTCAGTGCACGCTCCCCCACGCATGTGCTCGCACTCCTCGTGCCCCCACCCCGGCAGCGCTGAGCTACTCAGCACACGTTTCACGCTGGCTGGTCATTAATTGACCAACTAACGTGAAATCGTAGTCGGGGCCAATGACGGGCGGTGGACTGTTCCACGTCCACTCCTGGGCCTGTCCGCTGTGCCCACCCATGAACTGGAAAATCTTGCCCTTAGAACCAAAGTTTTGCTGCACTTTCTACTAATTATGTTTTCTAATAATATTCTCTTCAAAGCAATAAATGCTATCAGTCAACAATAGCATCAAATATTTATGCACAAATGTCATCCAGAAATGTTTTGGTCCATTTCCTACAAGCTGTGATATCAATCACCATGTGCAGCACTGTTTTACTGAACATCACATTTCCTTTCTATATCTGTAGAAATGAACAAAACAGGCACACAGAACATCTGAAAAGTATCCAAATCATCTGCACTAGATTGTAATACATTTCATCTGAGAATTTCCACATTGTTAATGGACCTGTCTGCATCTGCTGAGTTATCTCTCTTCCTAGTAACATTGCACTGAGTTAAAAAGAATTGACTCTTAAATTTTCTTCCCTGAAGGTGATGCATAAGTGGACCGCGTAGGGTGGGGTGGGGTGGAGGTGTTGGAATAAGTTCTCCTGCCATAACTTTGATAGTAGATTGGCAAAAATGCATCTTTAGCTTTTTACACATTCTCCTGCTGGTTTTGCCAGTCTTCCAGCAGTTAGGCTGGAAAATTGGAACATCTTCCCTTCTTGCTCCCACACTGTTACCAAGGATTTATCCTTGGCCCCCTCCTATTTCTCATCTGCATGCTGCCCCTCTACAACATCATCCAAAATTGTTGCATTAGTTTTCATATGTATGTTGACGACACCCAGCTCTACCTCACCATCACCTCTTGTGACTCCTCCACTGTTGTTAAATTATCAGACTGCATACCCAAAGTCCAGTACTGGATGAGCAGAAATTTCCTGTTATTAAATATTGGGAAGACTGAAGGCATTATTTTTTGTCCCTGCTCCGAACTTAGTTTCCTAGCTAGTGACTCCATTCCCCTCCCCAGCAACAGTTTGGGATTAAATCAGTCTATTTGCTACCTTTGTGACATATTTGACCCCAAGATGAGCTTCCAACCTTATATTCATGCCATCACTATGACTGCCTATTTCCACCTCCCTAACACCACCTGACTCTGTTTCTGCACAGCTCATCTGCTGAAACTCTCATTCATGCCTTTGTTGCCTCTAGACTTCACTATTCCAATGGTCACTAGAGAGGCAGTGGCTAGTGGCAGGGCAGAAATCATCAAAAGTGGCAGTATGCTCATGCCTCATGCCCCCTCTCTCACTCCATTTGCCCCTCAACCGACAATCACTTTTGCTTTACAAGCTGTAGATGACGTAAGCATGCACCTCTTCTTTCCACTGCCCCTCATCAAAAAACTGTCCTTGGACCTTCCTCTTTTCAGATATCCAAGAACTGTCACCTGACCAAGATGGAAGAGCAACAGGTGGAAGATAATGACAAAGAAAGGACACTGTCACTCTCCCACTCAGAGCCAGCAGCTCAGGTACTGACACCGTATGTATTTAGAGAAGAGCTCATAAGTGGGATCTGCACTTGGTGAGACTCTGTTCAACAGTGGCCCGCAGCCAGGGCAAGGGACAAGCATAGCGCAGGTGCTACAGGTGTTCACTGGATACCATCTTGGAAAAGAAACAGCGCCTGTAGCTCCAAAATTACGGGTGTTACAGACAAAAAAAATTTGTGGAAACATTGTTCGAATATGTATTCATTGATAATTTGATCTAGGTTTAAGGTGGACGATTTGATTTTGATTTGCAGCACCACAGTGGCAAACATATATCCTTGAAATCAAACAATTAATAGAACTGTAGCGTTGTGAAATTTCAGATAAATCGCCACAGATTGATTAAGCAAGTGACTCAAAAACCATATGAAAAAAAGAGAATTAAAATCACACACAGAAGTTATGTATTTCAAAGCTGTATTTACCTGTGATTTTATTAATAGCTCAATAATTGCAGAGAAAAAACAAGCAATCACGTCCTCTTTAAAATAGGAATAGAATCCACTGAAGTTGGTTACTGGTCCAGCTTATTTTAAGGAAAGGAGATATGAATGCGTGATTGAAATAGTGATGCTGGCCTTTAAGTAATATGGATACTTATACCAAACTCACTCCACGTAACCGAAAAAATCATAATTTCCCTCATGGACTTTTAAAAATGTCTGCAGTGAGCTTTGTTTCTAAATAGCTATAGAATCATTTATGCCCTTCATGATCGAATGCTTCAGTCAATGCTTCAGAAAACTGTTAGTAGTCAATTGATGTGGCAATTAAAATTATGGATGCAAGTGAATTGTGGAATAATTTACTAATCCTCCTCCTTCTAACCATGATTCACACAAATTTTATAAGATTCTATGATGTCCTAAAGAAAGTAATTCACAGTGAATTAATGATTAGTTGAAATCACTTCTCAAGGAAAGCTGAAGCAAGCCGCTGTTTAAAACATAAGTCATTAATCGTGCAATGCATGGTTTATTAGACGTGAGCATTGACCAGTGTCCAAATACTGATGTGAGGAAGTAAATCATGCCAAGTATCATATCTGAGTCCTTCTCCAAGGTCCATAATATTAACCACCTGTGAAACACTGGGAGCAAAATAGACAGCAGCACAACTGAGCATTGCACATCTTTTGTGCCAGAATTGCCTGCTTGTGATGTAGTGAACATACAAAGGCTAAAGTGGTAGAAAATTAAGGGATACCTTTATGGATTAACAGCACAAAGCACAGTGCAGAACTTCTGGCAAAAATAGAGCCAATTATAGATGGTTGGAATCCATTACAAATGTGAGGGTGTGAGAATGGATGGGAACTTTTGATTTCACACTATTTACTTATGAAAAATAAAGAGGCGGTTGGCTCATTATTTCAAAATTCTTTGCTAAACAAGTTAGCATCAAAAATCCCTGTCCCTTGTGTTGTATTTCTAGCCTACCTCTGGTGATCATGTGCTGCAACAGCTGAAAATTAGGCTAGGGCCCAAGTACATCAGGTCCTAGTCTAACAGCCTAGATCCTTTGGGCCTTGTAAGGGATGAAGCTCAGTGTGTCCCTTACAATAAAAAGACAAAGCCAGAAATAGGAATGGGGGTTCCTGGGTCCCTGGCCTGGAAAACATCAGCGAGGCAATTGGCAGGCAGTACGCACAGACAAATTTGGTTTCAGGAGTAACAGATGTGGGGCCCATCTCACCTGAATCCCCAAACTTCTTAAGGGTTTGCTTAAGGGGCCAATTGGGACATTCTTCTTTCTGGAGGGATGGATGAAGGGATGATTTGATCTAGGTTTCCCACTACCTTGAGAGGCTAACTTATTCCAGCCTGCCCACTCTGATAGGCAGCAGAGCTGTGCTCCTTTATTGTCATTCAATTCAAGTAACCTTCCTGATCCCACATGTAAGGTCAGCAGGAGAGATATAGGCAGGTGCATCCATTGCCTAGGTCAGATTGCAATCACTGTGGCTCAACCACACAATGTGATTAATTAATCAGTGGAAATATACTCATAAATTTAAGTTTGTTCTGTACGTAGGATAAATCTAATCACAATTCAGCCACATCACCACAAAGACAACTGTATGTATTATACATCAAACAAGAGAATTTAAAAATTGCTAAAATACACACTTCTGAATTTATAAGATAATAAACAGCACTTTATGCATACAATTTTTAACAGTAAGTTAAAGAAGTGCAGGAAATGGAATAGACATCATCAAGGGCCCTGTAAACCACAGCACTTTTAGTAGTTCCAACAGCAAAGCATTAGACTTCATATGGTCAAACTAATTTTGACTGGTAACTCACCTCCTTTCTTTTGCAACTCTTCTCAGTTATAGTGATGGACTGAGCAATAGTAGAAAATTCCAATTTAATTGGATGGGGGAAGAAGAGGAAATCAGGCAGAATCAAACCCACAGCACTCCCTGCTAACTAATTGTAAAACAGCACATGCAGTCATGAAAAAAAGTCTGCAGTCAGGATTAACCTAGTCCCCTAGATGGAAAAGAAAACAAGGCAGCAAGAAGCAACAAGTTGAAGGGCTAATGAGAATGGAGGCAATAATAATAAAAACACAAGTAGAACACTACAATCGGTTACAACAGAAGCTGCTTTATTAATGTGCCTTCATATTAATAAAAATAGGAAGGCATTTTGCACAGGAAAATATATCAAACAAAAATAGGAAACAAAAGGAAAATGGGAATCCCAATGGGTCCTTATACCTGCCTTTATGTGGGGTATGTAGACATTCTTTGTTCCAGACTACTAAGGTCCCCATCTTTACCTTTTTCTGATATTTATATGTCAGTTTCATTGCCACTTCCTGCTCTCACCCCAAACTGGGAAATTTCATCAATTTTGTTTTCAGTTTCCAACCCTTCCTTGCTTACACAGGGTTCATCTCTGACTTTTGCCTTTTCATGGTTGACTTCATTATTTTCATTTCTGGGATAGGCTGTCAACAAATATCTACTAATTGCTCACAATCTGTCTTGATTACACTTCACCCCACCCCACCTTCTGAAAGGTATTCCATTCTCCCAGTTTCTCTGATCCTATTTCATCTGTTCTGATTATACCACCTTCCCCACTAGTGCTCAACATGTCTTCCTTTTTCCTCAACAGAGAATTCCCCTTCACTGTGGTTTACAGGGCCCTTGATGATGTCCATTCCATTTCCTGCACTTCTGCTCCAGCTGCTTCTCCTACCTCCCAGAGGCACAATAGAGTTCCCCTCGTCTTCAGCTTCCACCTCAATAGTCTCCACATGGAACAGCTCATTATCTGCTATTTCTGCCATTTCTATCTTAATGCCATCACCAAACACATTCCTATCTCCTTCCCTCCCCATTCCAGAGAGACAGTTTCCTCCACAATATCCTAGTCCATTCTTCCATCACCCGCAATACCCATTTCTCTTGCCACGATACTTTGCATGCAAGTGCAGGAGATGTAAAACCTGCCCTTTCACATCCTCCCTATTTACCATCCAGATTCTTCCATGGCACTGCTGGAGACATATCTAGGATCTCCGAATTGGCAGTCCGCAAACATATTACAGGTGACGAATGGGTTGTTTGCCAGCGCCAGCAATTATGTAAACTTTGTCTATGATAACACCAGTCAAAATGAGCACGCACACAGGTCTGTGCCTCTGGTTGGATTTCAACATGCGCAGGGTGTCGTAGACAATCTGGACCCTAAGATCAAACAGGAATATTCATCAACTGCAAAGGGTTCCATTTCATTGATGCTCAGATGATGTGTCAAACTTTGTTTGTTAACACTCCTATGAAGGCCTTTGGGCTGATTGACCACATTAAAGGTGCTATCTAAATGCAAGTTGTTGTTTTTGGTGTGCAGCAAGAAGATATTCCTGCAGATGTGAGCAAGATTCCTGGGCAGCTGTCAGGGTATTTTCATCCTCTTTAGACCTGCCAGCAGACATAAGAGATGGCTGAAATAAAAGCAAAATGCTGCGGATGCTGGAGATCTGAAATAAAAGCAAGAAGTGCTGAAAAAACTCAGTATCGCTGGCAGCATCTCTGGAGAGAGAAACATTTCGAGTCCAACATGACTCTTCTTCAGAGCTCTTCCAAAGAAGATGGAATCAAAATGTTCTGTCTCCATACTTACCGCCAGACCTGCAGAGTTTTTCCAGCACTTTTTGTCTTTATATAAGAGGTGGCTGCTAAGGCAAGGGATACCATCTGCAAACTGGGCTGAATAAGTCACCTTCATGCTGAAGATGCACTTCAGATGTCTGGATAGATCTAGAAGTATCCTTAAGCACTTACAACATGTGAGAAGTGGAAGCACTTTGAATGGAAAATCCCACTTCCATATTTCCTTCATTCCTGTCATGGCCCAGCCACAATTCACTGTGAGAATTCTGCTGGAGAGCAGCTTGCTACTGATCAGCGAGACACTGTAAGGCCAAGGCTAATTCTGTCATCTGATCTAAAGCAACAGGCCTGCCAGCATCCAAAGTGTGCACAGCCATGCTAACGACTAGCATGGGCTTATTTGATTGTTGAAGTCGATGTTCCACAGAGTTGGTCATTTCTATTCAAGCAAATGGCATCATGCATGCTTAAAGCATACTCCTCCACTCTCCCTGCATTCATGGATAGGATGTTTAGAAGGACATTACACATTTTCTGGTGCTCCTCAACAGTTATCATTTTCATTGATGACTTCTGACATACAGCATCAGTGCCCAGCTGAGCAGAGCTTGGATAGAAGTTTAAAGAGTTGAGAGTTTAAACTGGATGAAATAGAAAAGGACAAATATAGCAGACTCTCCACAACTGTCCTTGTCACCACTGTCTGCCCTTGTGCACTGATAGGGCAGGATTTTACCGTCGGCGTGCAGGGGGCGGGGCCCCCTCGCCAACGCGTAAAATGATGCGGAATGACGCCAGGCGGAACCCCCGACGTCACCCCGCCCCATTTAAATTTTCAGGAAGGTGGGGGCGCAGCAAAATTAGCTGCATGCCCGCTGACCTGTCAATGGCCAATTGAGGCCATTGACAGGATCAATTAAGCAATTAAAGGACCTGCCCGTCCAACCTCAAGGTTGGCGGGCAGGCCAGGCGCTCCGGCGGTAACTAGAAAAAACATGAAACCTCATCCGGTGGCGGGATGATGTTTCATGTCGGGTTTTAAAAATTGTATTAAAATTGTTATGTAAATTATGAACATGTCCCAACTCATGTGACATTGTCACATGAGAGGATATGTAAGGGATTTTTCTTTTCTCTATTTTTAATATTTTTAAAAGTCGAGGCTATCTCCCTGTGGCTGCACTTAGCCTCAGGGAGATGAGTGCGCTCTTTTGCATGCATGCGCAAAAGAGCGCACTCTCGATTTTAGGGATTCCCCCCGCCCGCACAGGGAGCGCATAGCGCTTCCCAGCGGACGTCACGCTGGGCGGGCCTTAATTGGCCTGCCCACGTAAAATGGCGGTAAGGTCCTGATCGTTGGCGGCAATCGGCTCCGTGCCCGCCCATGATTGGGTCAGGCCCGCCCGCCCGACAAGCGGAAAATTCTGCCCATGAAGTTTGAGTCACCAGGTGAAAACCCAACCATTTATCTAACTTGCCTCACCAAAGTGCATGTATCTGCACTGTTGCATGAGTAAGCATGAGCCCGGTGATTGTGCACCCTCAAAAAGAATCAGCTTCTCTGAGGATTCAGCATCCACGAGGTGCATGGATTCCTGCTACATGCACAAACATCCTGTTGGAGACACAAGATATGAATGAGTACTGACAAGGTAAGAATGCTGCAACTTATCATTATGAAAATGACCCTACTCCGCTCCCTGCTGAAATCAAGTCAACATGGCTGAATGTTGTATGACATGTGTGTGCATTATATTTGATTTCATCCCCAGATAATTGGGAGGTCCCTATCTTCCCATCATGGTCAGAGGCATTGAAATAGCTCTGATCTCCATTGCTTCCTTCTCTGCAGATGTGAGTAGCAAGATTGTTGGAGGACCACTTCCAGTTTTCTTCCTCTCCCTTATATTTTGGCAAACTCTTCTGCTGCAATGGGACAAAGAGCTGACCTATGACTGATGGTAATGGTGTAAGTTCACTCAATGAATAGATGGCATTTGATGAGGGTGAGGTGACTATCAGGGGCAGGCATCAAATTGTTGAAGAATAAGGGTGAGTGGACAAACGGGAATGGGAGGAAGTTCATAGAAAGAGAATAATGGGTGCATTTGCTGCTTAGCTCATTCAATTGCTTCCTGCACTGAATCCATGATCATGGCACAATACACCTGCTACTGACCTCCTGGGCCATCTCTAACCACATCTTCTTTGTGACAACAGCAGCTTTCTTCCTCCCATTGCTGGGGAAGGGTATCTCTGTTGGCTTCTCACAGCCTCCAGCAGCATGTCATTGAATCAGGTGACAAAGATGTGGTGGAGTGAGGCCGTGGAAGGATCTGCAGACAAGAATGAGCCTTTTGAATTCATACATTTGATGGTAGGACTCAGTGGAGATTGATGAGGGCAGGGATGATGGACAAGTGGGAATTAGTGTCGGATACGATGTGAGAAGCAGAGTTCAGGGCAATTTGAAATTTATATAAGGTGGAGGTTGATAAACAGCACTGACAAGACCTCCATTCTCCAACGGAGGTTTGCAGGGTTATTTGGAAAAGACCATGATGTGTTGCTAATTGGGACTAAATTATGCAATGTCCACGAATTACAGAGGCTTTTCTCATCAAATGCAAGGTAACAAGGAGCTAGAGATGATTAGGTGTTGAATTACATTGAAAACAAGGCAACAAGCCAATGGTTAAATGAAGATGCCTGAAGGCATTCAGCGAAAGTCAGGGAAAAAAAATTCTAGAATCAAAGTAAGAGTTAGCTGTTGAAGCCAGAGGCCATGAACCGTTATAGGCAAATCTATATTCTTTTTATTGATCAGCCAGAGCAGATCTTATAAAAACCCTTAGTCAAAAAAATTGTCTCCAGAGATAATATAGGTTCAGTTTCACTCAACCGTCTAGTCCAATCACCACCACATAAGGGTAAAGTGTACTCAAACACTCAAATGTTATAAAATTCCTTATCATATAAATCTGTCTGACCGCATGTACATATATACCTTTTTGAACTAATTTTCAAAGTCAGTTTTACAAAAAAAAAGTCCAGATGAACAAATGACAGCCGTGTGTTAGCTTTGACTTGATGCTAGCTCAAGCTGAAAGTTATGGGTTCACACACCACCCAACAGCCCCTCAAGCGCCACTTTCCTGCCTTTGTTTCATATTCTTGATAGCCTTACACAACAAAAATCTATTGATCTCAATCTTGGAAATTGATCAACAGCCCATCCACCAATTTAAATATTCACTCCCTTCACCACCAATGCACAGTGGCAGCATTGTGTACCCTATGTAAGGTATACTGCAGCAACTGACCAAGGCTCCTATGATAACACTTTCCAAACCCATAACCTTTAAGGACAAGGGCAGCAGATGCATGGGAACAGCACCAGCTGCAAGTTCCTTCCAACTCACTCACCATCCTGACTCAGAAATATATTGCCATTCCTTCACTGTCAAAGTCCTGGAACTCCCTCCCTAAGAGCACTGTGGGTGTACCTACACCACATGGGCTGCAGCGGTTCAAGAAGGCAGCTCACCACCACCTTCTCAAGGGCAGTTAGGGATGGGCAATAAATGCTGGCCTAGCCACTGATGCCCACATTCCATGAATGAATTTTAATAAACTTCCAATACTTCAGTTTACAGCCTGATCTCTACTTTGTACCTCTGATCTATCAGATCAGTATGGCTGCCACTTTTGTTGTTTTAGCGTTGATGTCAGATGAGAAGCAAGATAACCAACAACATTATTGACACCATCAGCAGTAACAGTGGAAGCTGCAGCTGAAGGACCACTAGCAGCAGCAGCAGTGGGCTTCTTACTGAGCTGCCGATTGGTGGCAGAGGGGCGATGAGCAGAGAAGAGTCATTCACAGGGGACAATATCCACAGCACAGGCATACTCTCAGCTTCCTGAACACCAGTATCTCAGGAGGCTCAGGCTCTTGTATTAGGTTGTGACGGACATTTCAGGCTCTATCTTAGCTCCCAAACACAGGTGCATTTTGAACGTGTCAGAGGTGTAGAATGCAAGAAACCTGAAACCAAAACCACCTCGGAACTGCCCACTTCCAGTTTTGATGGAGGAGGGAAGAGGGACAGGTGACCAGTCCATTCCAGAGATGACTAGGTTTCCCTGACTGCCAACGGATTCCCACCCTATCATCATGACATAATTTGAATAGCCCCCCTTCTACCCCTCATAATCAGGAGGCCCAGGACAATCACAGGATCCCTCCCTGTGACCCGGACTCCTCTCATCGATCTAGAACAACCCTTGACCCATCCGGACCCAGTTTTCCCCACCTCCCCCACTCTGCCACCCAACCCCAGCAATTAGTCCCACCCCTCCATGATCTCTCTCAACTACCCAGCTGGCTACAGTCCTGTGAAGCCGGCATCATGCCCAAAAGAACACGAGTCTCTCAGTGTGTCAATGCCCTAACAGCAGTGCACATTTATATCCAGAATACCTGGCTTCTCCACACATCAGCAATAAGTTGCTCCAGTGGAACCAGCTGGAAGGCGTATGCGAAACCCACTTCACCCCTTCCTTTCGCCAAGAGTCTTGCAAACAACTCAGCATCCATTTTAAAGCCAGCCATTGCTCAAAATTAAGCACTGTCTTACTATTCATCACAAGTCAGAGGGCCACTTGTCAGGCAGAAGGCACAAATAAAAAGATGGGAATGTGGGCCAAATAAATAATATTTTTATGGCTCAAAAATAAAACATAAATTTGCCAATCTAACAATGTGTGACCCACCTATGTTCATACCCTTGTACAACTACAAATCTTTCTTATAAAAAATACCTGGAAAAACTCAGCAGGTCTGGCAGCATCGGCGGAGAAGAGTACAGTTGACATTTCGAGTCCTCATGACCCTTCAACAGAACTAAGTAAAAATAGGAGAAGGGTGAAATATAAGCTGGTTTAAGGTGGGGGAGAAGGGTGGTGGGGGGTGGGTGGTTGTTGAGACAAGCAAGCAGTGATAGGAAGAGATAACCAAAAGATGTCACAGACAAAAGAACAAAGAGGTGTTGAAGGTGGTGATATTATCTAAAAGAATGTTCTTTTAGATAATATCACCACCTTCAACAGTTCTTTGTTCTTTTGTCTGTGACATCTTTTGGTTTTCTCCTCCTATCACTGCTTGCTTGTCCCAACAACCACCCCACCCCACCCCACCCCCCTCCCCCACGGCCTTCTCCCCCCTCACCCTTAAACCAGCTTATATTTCACCCTTCTCCTATTTTTACTTAGTTCTGTTGAAGGGTCATGAGGACTCGAAACGTTAACTGTACTCTTCTCCGCCGATGCTGCCAGACCTGCTGAATTTTTCCAGGTATTTTTTATTTTTTGTTTTGGATTTCCAGCATCCGCAGTTTTTTGTTTTTATACAAATCTTTCTTCCTCCCCTTCCTAGCTGTGTAGTGCAGCCCCTGTGGGTTCAGCAGAGGTAGAGGCAGGCAGCTCAGATCACTGCTCTGACTGCAGAGATGCACTTGACTGACGTCCTCTAGGTTTCGAAGACCATGAGAGCCCTGCCAAAGACTTCTTCACCTGCACCTGTGCAGTGCCAGATTGAGGTGGAAGCAACGCATGTAGTGTTTTGAGCAGAGTCCCCATTTCCACGTTGCCTTTCACTCTCATCCTTCTCATGGCCCAGCCACACTTCCCTGATAGCAATGAGATGGAAAACACTTTGCTGCAGACCAGTGGAGCAATGAACAGCCAAGGCTAGGGTGTCATGAATCCTATTTAAGGTGGCATTCATAGTGTGCAAGGCATCAGTGAGGACCCATGCACAATTTTGCTTGATGCATTTAATGCTTCATGCAGATGACCACTCTTTCCATCACAAAGGCTGCAATATCAGACCACTCATGCTTGAGACAGATTCTACAATCTTCTTACAAACATATACAGTGCAGCTGGAAAGCCTGTCAGTATATCGCACATTCTGTGCTGCTGCTTCAGAAGTATCCCCATCAATGGCACCTGAAATTCAGCATCTTTGTTCAGCTGAGCAGAGCTTGGAGGATCCTGCCGCCTCCAATGTGGACTCTCCACTCTTCTCCCATATCTACCATCTACTCTTGCTCACTTGTGATCTGTGAGACTCCAGGTGAAAATCTAACAATCTTACTCACTGGTCCCACTGATGTGTGAGTCCCTGAGCTGGTGCATGCTCTGAATAAGTCCTGTGATGGCGCACAATCAGAGTGTGTGACCTTCCCTGAGGAATCATTGTCATCCTCCTGCAACACTTCCTGTGGGATGTTTTCTGGCCCTTGTGGGAGATTAAAGACATGAATTAAAACTGTCAAGGTAAGGATGTTTTAATTGATCATTATGCAGATGCTTATATTTCACTGGCTGCTGGCATTAAGTCAACATGAATCAATGGTGTATGCCATGTGGCAGTCTGATATTTAATTCTGCCAGCAGTTAGTTGTGAGGCCCTCATCCCCATCTCCAAATGACCAGGCATGTTGAACCCCACCACTGCAGATTGAGGAGGTTGAGATGTAGTTGAATGTGCCACTGTACTTACCTTTCCTGCCCTGCTTAAGCCATTAAATTGCACTCCTGCAGATCTCCTCCTTTGCAATCTGCAGCTATGCCTCCTTGCTTTTAGTGGCGGGTTTCATCCTCTTGTCAGTAGGAAAGTGTATCTCCCTGCAGGCCCTTACTGACTGCAACATTAAATTCAGGGAGTCATCAATGAAGTGAGCAGCAGACGTGGAAAGTTGGGACTCCAATGCAACACATTTCTTTTGCTCCCTCACCTCCACAATCCATCAGCTGTCATCTTTTGCAGTGTCCCTTTAAGTAGTGCAGCTAGATCAACTGGTGGGTTATCATCATGCTCGCTGACGCTTTTAATTAATCAGAAATCCCAGAGATCAGATGCAAATATGATGGCTGGGTTAAAATCCACTGACAGGTGAGTTGCACTCACTTCTGGGTTCTCCCACATGCTACCTACCAGCTGATCCCAGCACGTCATTAAGTTGAAATTCCCACCAAGAAGACTAAAATTGCTTGTGCAAAAGACTAAGTGCAAGCCTATCCGCTATAAGAATTTAATTCGATTTTATTGACATCAACTTTGTCAGGTGTTGTGAAACGCTAAAAATTGGCAAATTTATTTAGGTTACGGTATAATGACAGAAGGAGGTCTTGTAGCACATTGGGTCGCGTCCCTCCCTGCCTCTGAGCCAGAAGCTGCAAGTTCAAATCTCTCTCCAGGACTTGATGGCAAAGGAAGGTGTGCACATTACCTGTAAATCATTCTAACATACACCAAAGGCAGATGGTAAGAATGGGAGAGATTCCTGGTCAGTCATGTGATGGATGTGATGGAAAGGAATTGGAGCCATGACCAGCATTCTCCATAGCTCCAGGCTGCAACATGCATGTAAAAGTGTATGTTGTCCCAGCAACCTGGATTCCTTGGGGAGCCATTGGCTCAGACTGGTGCCAACAGCATGGTGTTCGATCGCTATTCTGATAAGGGTGGATTTGGGACCTGCCTCCTTTCCCTATCCATGGTAGAGGTTGTGGCACTGTGGGTTGGCAGAGAACTGAAGAATGCAGAAAGAACTTGCATTTATATAGTGTCTTATCACATTGGCAGGATATTTCTGGGTGTTTCACAACAAATGGGTTGCTTTTTGTTTGACATGCTTTTTTCTTGGCAAACGTAGAATCGTATTGCACAGAAGGAGGCCATTCAGCCCATTGTGCCTATGCCGGCTCTCTGAAAGGGCTATCCAATTAGTCCCACTCCCTTGCTCATTCCCCATAGCCCTGCTCATTTCCCCTTTTTCACTAGAGATCCAACTCCCTTTTGAAAATTTTGATTGAACCTGCATCCACTACCCTTTCAGGCAATGCATTCCAGATTACCCCTAACTCCAGGCTTTCCTGGAGAAACAGCCTCTCAGCATCTACCATGTCAAACCCTCTAAGAATTTAATACTTCCAATGAGATCGCCTCTCACTCTTCTTGGCTATTCTACTGAATCTTCCTTTCAATCCAGGGATCAGTCTAGTGAACCTTCAATAACCTTCTCTAAGGCAAGTGTGCAGTTCCTTAGGTAAGGAGGGCAAAACTGTCCAAGGTACATAGAAAATAAGAGCCTACATAAAAGCATGTAAAGTAAATCACAGCATATGAAAAAGAAATGGTTTGATGTTTTGGAATTTGAACAAATAAGTACATTAAGAGATATTATGAAAAGCAGGCAATGTATTCTGTAATACATAAAAATGTTAAATCTATGGCCAGAATACAATATTATCCCGTAATATTCGACGGGATATTACGGTCCTGCCGAACTGAATGGAGATTTAAATGGCTCGATGCATCTGCCGAGGGGAGACACACCACGGCAGGGCTGTAAAATCCTGGCCTATAAGTCATTAAAAAGCTTTTGTCTCTTCTTTAGTAGTATCCAAGTGTCAAAATTTAGATTTTCACAGATGCAGCTACTATTTTGGAGTACACTGGCATATAAATAAATTAAATACACCAGGTGTTTTAGTTGAAAGATTTAGAATGCATGATACCCAATTAGCATAAATAGGGTTTACAGCACAGAACCAATTCAGCCCAATATGTCTATGTCAGAGTTTACGCTCCACATAAGCCTCCACCTACCTTACTTTATCCAACACTATCACCATAGCCTTCTATTCCTTTCTCTCTCATGTACTTATCTAGCTTCCCCTTAAATCCATCAAAACATCAAGCTTTCATTTTATCTCCACAGTCCTTAAAAACCTTAGAGATGCTTATTTTTTTTAAAAAAGCTGTTGGTTCCTCCACTATTTTCTCTTTTACTTCAGCCAATTATCTTTTTTCCTCTCTCTTCAAAGCTATAGGAGTTATTGACTCACCATCAGTCACTCCTCAGGAGATCTGACCACTCAATCCCCTGTCGAGTATCTCATCTGCACATCAACCTACAATTAATAACAATAAGTTAAATGTGATCTGCTGGTTGGACAGCAATTGCCAAGTGAGTAAGACTGACAGTGCCCTATTACATGACAGCAGGATGAAAGACTATCACCTGAAGAGCAAAGTAGAAAACACCACTGGGTACAAAATCATTAACTCCTGGAATACTAACTCTCTCAGCACCTCCCAGTTTCAAAAGTCTTTTTTACTTTGTTTTTTTAAATTTACCTGCTCATGATTTTGAATCTTTATTCCAACTATGAGGGATTAAGACCTCACCGGTATCTTTTTTTATAAAATATATATAGATATGCTCATTGCTATCTCTAAAAATTTCAAACTGGACAAAGACCTAAAATGGCTGAATCTATGTCTGTCTGTGACCTCAAATAAAAGATGCTACCTGGCAATAACAGGGAAACTCGCACATCATTATCCCTGAAGAGACACAAATGGCCCCCTGTGGGTTGCACAGACCAAATTCAAAGAGGGCAATGCAAAGGTCACCTGCATTTCATAACCCAGGCTGGCCAACAGGAGTTTGTGCATCTGTTGAGACAAAGGGCCCTGCAACCTTCTTTTAAATTCTTAATGGTTAAGACATTTAATAATCTTAGGGACCCAGGTGCGAGATACAGGTCCTTTGTCAAAGACCATATGGAGAGTTGGGAGTCATGTGACATGAGCCTATGTCTATGGAAGCAGTAATATTGCCTTTCTGAATTGCAGCCTTTTAGCCATCTGACTAGCAGCATCACAGACAAGGAGCCCAGCCCAGGATGGACACCTAGCCACATCTAGACTGCTTCTGCTGGAAATTCTGTACCATTGCTTACAAGACTGATTCATCTCTGCATGTCTATCTCATCATGTAGAGTCAACGCCACTGGAAAAGTAAATTACCCAGCATTGGTTTTCAGCTCACTGACTTCCGTGAAGGAATACCTCATTGGACTTTGACTCTGGACTCTGGAACCCACTTGAAACAATTGGCGGGATTTTCCACACCCATCCGCCGCCACGATCTTCCGGTCCCACTGCAAGTCAATGGGCTTCTGGCTGGGGCACCGCCTCGCCCACAGCGGGTCCCACCCGTGAGGGGGCCAGAAAATCCCGGTCAATATTTATTTTCCCTGTGGCCTATGCACTGTAAACCTTTCCTTCCTCTATCCCTCTTTTACTGTAAGAATGCAAAAGCAGGCAATTTTGCGACCTTCCTCTCGCGTTTTTGAATGTGTACAAATAAACTAACCCTTTAAGTTCATCCTATCTCAAGTTTGCTGTGGGGTGATTAATAGGAAATTAGATCACACCAAAACCAAGGGGTTGGGAAATACACCATGCTTACAAAGGGGGAAGCAAATCAGAAGACACCTTTCTGATTACAGACAGGTGGTGAGAGGAGGAATTACTGCTGTTTAAATTAACCCCCCTCCTGTCCGTAATACTTGTTACTTCTCAAAATCCATTGACAGTCAGGAATAAAACAGTTTAAATTAACTCAAATCACATTAAGATATGTTTCCCATTTCTCTTCCTCTTTTCCTGACCAGCGGCTTATGCTGAGACACTGTTCCTTGGGCACAATACATGGATGTACAAGTCATTCTCAAATGTGAGATAGATGAAGGAGAGGATGTAAACATAGTGGGCAGAATTTTACGGCCCTCTTTCGGCAGGGACGGGGCTGTAAAATGTGGTGGGCCATTATAAACCCCATTGACGACAGTGGGAACATAAAATCCCGCTGTCGTAAAATTCTGCCCAGTGAGCCCAGTTTCCTACACACTTGACATTCACTAACACCTGCATTTCAGGTGTCACTTAATAGAGATTCAAAGAGAGACACTTAGCTGTTTCCCTCCCCACTTGACTGAGAAATCTGAAGCCAATATTAACAACTTTATCACAGCTAGTTCAAAGCGTATACCATGGTATAAATCTCATACTTTCCGGACTTGTATAGTTCGGTTCCACACTAACTGGGACGTCAGACATTGTCATTTTGATTAATGATTCATTGTTTGTCAAAATAAAAACGGGTAGAATAAAGACTGGTTTGCTATTGAGTAATAATGCCTAAATTGCAACTGAAGAAGAAAAACATTCAATTGATGTTCATGCATATGAAACAAAGGAATAGAGGTGGACCATATGAGCGAGGACAGGGGGTGTGGTGGTATTGTCACTGGGCTAGTAATCCAGAATTCCAGGCCATTACTCTGAGAACATGGGTTCAAATCCCACCACGGCAGTTGGTGGAATTTAAATTGAATTAATAAATCTGAATTAGAAGCTAGTCTCTGGTGACTATGAAACTATCATTCATTGTCATAAAAACCCACCTGGTTTGCTAATGTCATTATAAGGAAATATGTCCTATTACCTGGTCTAGCCTATATATGACTCCAGACTCACAGCAATGTGGTTGACTCTTAATTGCCCTCTGAAAGCAAACCATTCAGTTCAAGGGCAACTAAAGATGGGCATCAAATACTGATCTCCAAATTCAGTCCCTCCAGCCCATTCTGCTATTCAGTTAGATCATGGTTAATCTGTACCTTCACTCTATTCAACCACTTTCGTTCCATCACCCTTAATACACTTTCCTAACAAAAATATATCAATGTCAGTTTTAACATTTTCTATCCTATCCTCGATAGCATTTTGAGTTCTACCCTTTGTGTGAAAAAATGCACCCTGGCATCACTCATTAATAGCCTAGCTCTAATTTTAAGATTATGTCCCCTGATTCTAGACTCCCTCCAGAAGAAATGGTTTCACTCTATCTAATATATCAACTTTTTTGTCACCTCAACTAGATCGCCTCTTAATTTTCAATATTCAAGGGAATACATGTCATCCATAGAAGTCACGGTGTGGAACCCAGTCATTTGGTCATGTCAGGATTTACCTTCCACGCGAGAAAATAGTAATTCATCTTTTCCCACCTTGATTCGACAACACTTCATCCCTTTACCTTCATCCACCCCGGCGATTGTTGCATAGTGGTAATGTTACTGGACTAGTGATTCAGAGGCCCAAACGAATACTCTGCTAACACTCCATATACTAATGCTACAGTTCCAAAGAAGAGTCATATTGGATTCAGAAAGTTAACTCTTTCTCTCTCCACAGATGCTGCCAGACCGGCTGAGATTTTCCAGCACATTTTGTTTCTATCTCAGATCTCCAGCATCTGCAGTATTTTGCTTTAATACTCCAGATACAGGAGTTCAAATGCCACAGTGGCAGCTCGAGGAATTTAAATTCAATTAATAAGTGTTGATCATGAAACCACCATATTGTTGTAAAAGCCAACCTGGTTCACTAATGGCCTTCAGGGGAGGGAATCTATTGGCTTACATGTGACTCAAGATCCACACCAATGTGGTTGATTTTTAATTGCCCTCTGAAGTAGCTGAGCAAGCAACTCAGTTGTAGGTAGCTCATTGCCACCTGCTCAAGGGCATTTAGGGGTGAACAATGAATGCTGGCCTTGTGGGCAATGCTCATGTCCCAAGAATTAATTTTTTTAAATTTTGAATCTTTTTTGCCTCAACTAGAAACCTTGGAAGTAAATTCCATAGGTTCACAACTCTCCTGCATTGTTATTAAACTCTTACATTAAATCTTGTATCTATTAAGTTAATTTTATATTAAATATTCAGTAATCTTTAAAATAGTTTGTATTGCTGAAAAAAGAGATGTTGAAGCTTTTGGTTTTGCGCTCATCAGGACACTTCGCAAGGATATCAATACAAGGGGAAAACAACATTTTATGCTATATGAGAAGAGAGTGCTGATTGGTTAACAAGTGGACTCTGATTGGTAGACACATTGCTATGGAGAATGCACCAATTGATGGTGACTGACAGTTAACCGACAAACAATGTTTGAAATTTAAACCAGGCAGCCTGACCCTGATTTAAATAGTTTGTGTCATCCAGTTATAATGTGGGGATGTATACAACATGTGACCTCCGGCATTAGGAGAGTAAGTGCTAATTACAGAACTTAAGCCTATCCAGGTTTATAAGAATGTTGACAAAATCAATTATGCTGCCTTTAAATAAACTATAAATATGTTTCAATATTAGCCCTTTCAAAATAAAAGTTCTTATGGCTTTCTATCACACCAAATTCATTGCAATAATTTGCTGCAAAATTCAGGTTTAAACAAAGATTTACGTTTGACAGTTTCAATGAAATAAACTGTAAAATATCTTTACTTTAGTACTGGTACCAGTCTTAGTAGTGTTGGTGGGTATCTATATTTGAGTGATTTGTTGATGAATCTTTGAAAAACTATAGCTTATTTATCCCCAGAAATTAAGGTAAATACTTGACCTATCAGATAATTTATTTTTTCAGTTACCATGTTGATTAAAAGCCCATATTCAGCATTCCCAACGCCTATAAGTTCCCTCTTATAAGTTTGACTTTATTAACTATATAATATGCATAAAACTATATATCTAAAACCATTCCAAGTAACTATATTGAAATATTACCATCAGTTTTATAGGGTGGAATTTTCCAAGATTTGCAGTGCGGCAGTGGACGGGTAAAACAATGTTTTAGCCGCCAGCCACAATGATGGGGTTTCATGCCATATCATCCCGAACCTGCCTCATTATTTATGCGCCCCCAGGAAACATGCCATTTCCATGGCAGGCAGGCTCTCATTCGCCCACCTGCCATCACCCCACCGCTGCATCACACCGGGTGCCATGTTTAAAGTCCATACACAAGCACACATCTCAGTGCTTCCAGCTCATCACTGCTGCATGGAAGACATGGCCCTGAAATTGAAGAAGACTGCAGCCCCCAGGTTCAGTATCGCGTCTCTCGAGCGACTTTTGGATGCCGTGGAGGTCTGCCGGGATGTCCTCTACCCCCACTCTGGCTGCAGGATGGGCAGCAATAGCACTAACTCGGCTTGGGAGACGGTGGCAGCGGTGGTCAGTGCCAATGCCCTGATAAAGAGGACAGCCATCCAGTGCCATAAGAGGATGAATAATATCCATTCCATCAGGGTAAGTCACTCATCTCATCACTCAACTCAGATGCTTACAAACTCATCACACATCCACAGGGCCCACACTCACTGCTGGTTCAAGGGACATTACCATTCACTCTCTCACATTCACTGTCATTGTCCTCAGCCCATCCATGGAACCATTCAACACCCACACAGGCCAGGTATGTTTGTCATCTAGCCTGTCAGGCATCCGATTTACACTTTCTCCATCTCTATTCATGCAGGACAAGCTGGCATACAACAAGAGGGAGAGGTCACAGACTGGTGACAGAATGCCCAAAATCAAGGCCCTCACAGACTATGAAATCTGAACCATTCAGCTGGCCAGCGAGGATCTGGACCGGTCCTGTGCTGATAGTGAGGTCATCACTGCTCTACCAAGTGAGGATCCTTCAGTGCAACATCCATCAGGCAACAATGCCATGAGCGATATGTCCTCTTTCACAGGCCACTGCCATGCATTGTCTCACCTTGCTTTCGCAGGCACATCTGCCAAACAGCTGACAGAGTCCATGACCCAGGGCCTCCAATCAAGCCTCGAAGAAACTTCTGAAGAGGAATCTGGAGGCACCCTCCCTGAAATCCCGTCACAGTGCCCCTCCTCACCCTCAAAAGTCACCTCAGAGGCAGAACTGCACTTGCCACCCGATCACTCCACCACCACCAGTTGGGCAAGGCGGCATTTAACCCGAACCCCTGGCGCCCCTGAAGCCTGCTAAGGAACAGGCAACCCTGGCAAGCTCTGCAGAACCTTCCTGTGCACTCCAGTTCACCCAAAGTGCAGGACGCCAAGTGCACATCGCCTCTGTGCAGTTGTGAAACACGTTGGCTTGGATGGGCGACCCAGCAGGGGTCCAAGAGCCTGGCGAGATAGCCTGATAATGACATGCTGATGTATTACAATGAGGTTTCTGATGATCGATGGCGGGAAACATGGCCTGCCATCAGTGGGCTGGGTGGACAATCGCAACCTGCCTTCCTGCCATCGTGAATCGATCGCGCCATATTGTCTGTTCATGCCGCCTATCACACCCGCCGCCAGCAGGCATGGAAAATTCCGCCCTTAATATTCATATGTTTCAAAACAATACAAAAATTTTTCATATTGATTGCAAAAGAGAGATGATAGAAAGTACAAATTGACTAAAATAATAAACAGTAAAATGCTGTGGAATTGGAAAAGTGGAGTCAAAACAAAAGGCAGAATGGGAGCTCATAACAACAAACTGAAAGTAGTAAATTACAGCCATGACACATAGATTCTTGAGGAACAAACACTGCCCAAACAAATAAAAGAAAATCCAGGATGAGGCCAGGATAGCCATCAGGACCAGAAAAACCAAAGGTATTTGGGTACCTATTGCAGAAAACACATTCTGCTAAATCTATTTTAAGCATGTGGTGAGGAAATGATTGAAAATATTGTGAAGTGCCAATGAGTAATAAACTGCATAGCATTCAATGGCACATACTACATGTGACACTTGATGAAATATTTCTTTAGAAAAGTAAAGTGAGTGTTGGTCCTCTAGAGTGTGACAGTGGGGTGTTAATAGTAGATAATAAGGAAATGGCAGAAGAAATGAACAAATATTTTGCTTCTGTGTTCACTAAAGAGGATGCAAAAAACATTCCAGTAATGGCTGCAAATCAGGAGGTGAACGGGAGAAATGAACTTGGTGAAATTGAAATCACGAGGGAAACGGTACTGAGAAAAATGATGGAGCTGCAAGCTGGCAAGTCTCCAGGTACCGGGACTACATCCTAGGGTCTTAAAAGAGGTAGCTAATGAGGTAGCAGTTGCATTGGTGTTAATTTTCCAAAATTCGCTAGATTCTGGAAAGGTTCCATCAGACTGGAAAGTAGCAAATATAACTTCTCTATTCAAGAAGGGAAGGAAGCAGTAAACAGGACAGTTAGCTTGACTTCTGTCATGGGGAAGTTATTAGAATCGATCATTAAGGAGGTTATAGCTGGGCAGTTAGAAGAGTTCAAGGCAATTGGGTAGAGTACGCATGGTTTTGTGAAAGGAAAATCATGTTTAACCATTTATTGGAGTTTTTTGAAGGAATAACGTGCAATGGATAATGGGGAGCTGTAGACGTACTGTACTTGGATTTCCAGAAGGCATTTGATAAGGTGCCATATCAAAGATTATTACGGAAAATTAAAGCTCATGGTGTAGTGGGTAACATATTGGCATGGATAGAAGATTGGCTGGCTGGCAGAAAGCAGTCAATATGCATAAATGGGTCTTTTTCTGATTGGCAGGATGTGACGAGTGGAGTCCCACAGGGGTTTGCACTGGGGCCTCAACTTTTTAAGATTTACATCAATGAGTTTGATGAGGGGAGCAAAGACATGGTAGCTAAATTTGCAGATGACATAAAGATAGGTAGAAAAGTATGTTGTGAAGAGGACATAAGGAGGTTGAAAATGGTTATAGATAGGTTGGGAGAGTGGGCAAAGGTCTGGCAAATGGAGTTTAATGTGGGAAAATGTGAAGTTGCTCACTTTGGCAAGAAGAACAAAAAAGCAGAGTATGACTTAAATGGAGAATGGCTGCATAACTCTGAGGTGCAGAGGGATCTAGGTGTTCAAGTACATGAGTCACAAAAAGTTAATATGCAGGTACAGCAAGTAATTAAGAAGGCTAATGGAATGCTATCATTTATTATGAGAGGGATTGAACATAAAAGTAAGGATGTTACACTTCAGTTACACAGAGCATTGGTGAGACCTCACCTTGAATACTGTGTGCAGTTTTGGACCCCTTATTTAAGGAAGGATGTAAGTGCACTGGAGGCAGTTCAAAGGAGTTTTACTAGATTGATACCTGGAGTGAATGGGCTGTCTTATGAAGAAAGCTTGGACAGACTGGGCTTGTTTCCACTGGAGTTTAGAAGAGTGAGGGGTGATTAAATTGAAGTATACAAGATCCTGAATAGCCTTGACAAGGTGAACATCGAAAGAATGTTTCTTCTTGTGGATGAGTCCAGAACTAGGGGACATGGTTTTAAAATTAGGGGTCACCCTTTTAGGACAAAGACAAGGAGATTTTTTTTCTCTCAGAGGGCTGTGTGACTTTGGAATTCTCTGCCTCAGAAGGTGGTGGTGGCGGGGTCACTGAATATTTTTAAGGCAGAGGTAGATAGATTCTTGTTAGGCAAGGGAATCAAAGGTTATCGGGGTTCGATGGGAATGTGGAAATCGAAACACTAGCAGTTCAAGCCATGATCTTATTGAATAGCGGAGCAGGTTCGAGGGGCTGAATGATCTATTCCTGTTCCTACTTCTTATGTTATGTTCTTAAAATATTGGGCTGGAGTTTACAGGGGGAGAGGGCAGGACCCCTGACCCCAACATAAAAGTCGTGGGTGAGCCTGCCCCCACTTGACCAGCTCGCCCCCGCAGCCATTTATTGACCATTGGACCATTAATTTGCTTGAGGCAGGTCTTCTGCCACCATCTTTGGAGGAAGTCCTGCCTCCAAAAGCTGCCAATCATTCAAACATCTGGCAGCTCTCTAGTCTCAGCAGTGCCACTGGGATCAGTGGCCACTGTTGGGACTGCAGCATTAACCAAAGTAGGTGTGCTGCAATGGAGCCCAGACTTTATGGTAAGTCCAGAATCTCAGTGGGGCCAGACTGGCAATCTCCATTCAATGTTGTTGTTTCTCTCAGGTTCAGGGTCTAGATGGATTTCTTTAGGGTTTGCCTGTTAGCATAACAATGCTAAAATAGACTGTTATCTGTAAAAACCATTCTTGTTTATTTACAGATCTATATACATCTCAGTACTCTACAAGAGGTTGTACTTCTGCTTCCCACCAGATCTCAGTCCCTTAGTCATGTGACATTGCATCATAGTTACCATCACTAGTTACATCAGTATCAGGCATTCCTGATGTTGACCCTTTACTCTAAATCTCCCCCAAAGTCTTTATCCTAACTATATACATACTTGGATATCTCCTCGCAAAGTCTCAGAGTTCACCGGGTTAGTGTTTGTGGTGCCTTGACCAATCTCGCTGGTCTGATCCTGATTTTGTTCTGAGGTTAAGGATGAACTGCACTCTCTCATCATTCAATAGGAGTGTCTTCCATCTGGGTGGTTGCAGAGTTTGTACTTTTTTCTGGTTCCTTGTCTCCATCCAGATCTAAATAGTGTGTCCAAAGCTCCTTTGGTTTCCTCCTCAATGATATTGAGGCTCTTTGGTTGCCTCTGACATTTCCCTGCCGCATTTCAATTCAATAAGATCTCAATTGTGGAGCTCTTTCTAATCCGATTACTTCTTTCTGTTGATCCCGTTTCAACACTCTCTCCCCAAGCTGTAGAATTTCCAAATCTTGTGCTCTGTGCCTGAAGTTGAAATTATGAGCTTAACTGTCTCTTTGGTGCTTCTCATGCTTCCTAACTCTCTCATG
Organism: Cetorhinus maximus; assembly: GCF_964194155.1. Classification (NCBI taxonomy): domain Eukaryota; kingdom Metazoa; phylum Chordata; class Chondrichthyes; order Lamniformes; family Cetorhinidae; genus Cetorhinus; species Cetorhinus maximus. The sequence goes on from NC_135879.1 coordinate 195,838,237, forward strand.
ATTACCTGAGGTAATCTTAGGTGTTTGTAGAATTGGGAGTTGTGTTCACAGCCACCTTCCTATAAATAGTTCTGATGGCGAGAATCCGTTTATAGCGGTTCTGCGGATAAGGAGGACTAAGTTAATATTTTTATTCTTTTTTTTATCAATTCCTTGATTATTCAATCTCCTCTTCCTGCTTGTCCATTTGACTGAAGATACATAGACAAATGCGTCACATGCATGAAACCATATTCCTGCCCAAAGTTATGGAACAGCTCATGAGCAAACTGAGAACCGTTGTCTGACACCGCAACATCTGGGATTCCATGTATCATGAGATTCTTCTTAATGATGTAATGAGCGCCTCTGCTGTGGTGCTGTGCAGTCTACTTCAAACCAGCTGGAGTAGTAATCAATGATGAAAATTTTGCTTTGAATTCAAATAAATCCGTTCCCAGGTGCTGCCATGGCCTCGAAGGATAAGTAGAGAATGTCAGTGGTTCGCTCTGCTATTGGCCATTCACTGCATGGGTAAGGCAATTCGCAATTAACTCTTCAATAGAGCGACTGATGACTGGCCACCAAACTGGCTGCTGGGCTCTCACTGGGTGTTTCGCTATTCGCAAATGATCTTGATGGATTTTCTAGAGAATGTCAAAACGAAGTGTTTTAGGGATGATTAGTCTGTCGTTAAAATCAAAGAAATGTTGATGATTGTGAGATGTTTTCTCTGTTCTAAGCATTGTCGAAGTACTAGGTTGTTAGGAGTATACCCTGGCCATCCATTTTGGCAACAGTCTTTTATTTTGAAGCAAATAGTTGTTTGGTAGTACAGAACTTAATTACTGCTGAAAAAAGAGATGTGTCGAAGCTTTTTGTCTTGCACTCATCAGGACACTTCACAAGAATACCAATATAAGGGGAAAACAACAATTTCAGAATCACAAAATCATAGAATTGTTACAGTGTAGAAGGAGGCCATTTGGCCCATTGTGGCTGCACCGGTTCTCTGAGCATTTAACTTAGTGCCAGTCTCCTGCCTTTTCCCCGTAACCCTGCACATTGTTTCTTATTTAGATAATCATCTAATGCTCTCTTGAATACCTCAAATGAACCTGCCTCCACCACACTTCCAGGTAGTGCATTCCAAACCCTAACTACTCGCTGTGTGAAAAAGCTTTTTCTCACCTCACATTTGCTTCTTTTGCGAAACACTTCAAAACTGTGCCCTCTAGTTCTCGATCCTTTTACAAGTGGGAACAGTTTCTCCCTATCTACTCTGTCCAGGCCCCTCATTATTTTGAAAACTTCTATCAAGTCTCCTCTCAGTCTTCTCCTCTCCAAGAAAAACACAACTTCTCTAATCTTTCCTCATAACTCAAGTGTCTCATCCCTAGAACTATTATCATAAACCTCTTCTGCACTCTCTCCAACGCATTCCCATCCTTCCTATAGTGTGGCACCCAAAACTGTACACAATACTCCAGCTGAGGTCTAACCAGCGTCTTATATAAGTTAATCATAACCTCCCTGCTCATGTATTCTACGCCCCTATTAATGAAGCCTAGAATAATGCATGCTTTACTCTCTCTACCTGTCCTGCCACCTTTAATGACTTATGTACATATACACCCAGGTCTCTCTACTCTTGCACACCCTTTAGAAAAATACCCATTAACCATTGCTCTCTGTTTCCTATCCATCAGCCAATTTTGTATCCATGTTGCTACTTCCCCTTTTATTCCATGGCCTATAATTTTCTTCACAAGTCTGTTGTGTGGCATTGTATCAAATGCCTTTTGGAAGTCCATATACACCACTTCAATGGCCTTGCCCTCATCAACCATCTCTGTTACCTCTTCAAAAAACTCCAACAAATTAGTTGGACACAATTTTCCTTTAACAAATCCATGCTGACTCTTCCGAATCAATCCAAATTTTTCCATGTTACTTTTAATTCTATCCCACATAATTGTTTCTAGAAGTTTCCGCACCGACAAAGTTAAACTGACTGGTCTGTGATTGCTGGGCAGATCTTTACAACCTTTTTTGAACAAGGGCATAATATTTGCAATTCTCCAGTCCTCCGGCACCTCTCCTGAATCCAGGGAACATTGAAAGATTATTGCCAGTGCCTCTGCAATTTCCACTCTCACTTCTTTCAATACTCTTAGATGCATCTCGTCCGGTCCCGGTGTCTTATCAACTTTAAGTGCTGACAACTTATCCAATACCTCCTCCTTATCAATTTTAACCACTTCTAGTGACTGAGTTTCCTCCTCTGTCTCCATGGCCTGGGCAACATCTATCTCGTAGGTAAAGACAGATGCAAAGTATTCATTTAACGCCTCAGCCATGATCTTGCCTCCATGTGTAAATCCCCTTTTTGGTCCCTAATAGGTCCTACTCCTCCTTATAATACCCTTTTACTATTGATATGCTTATAGAATACTTTAGGATTTCCTTTTATGTTAGCTGCCAGTCTTTATACATAATCCCTCTTTACTTCTCACATTTGCTTTTTCTCATCCCTTCTGAACCTTCTGTATTCAGCTTGGTTCTCAATTGTACTTGCTACCTGACACTTTTTCTTCTTTAACCTAATTTATATCTCCTTTGTCATCTAGGGAGTCCTGGATTTGTTTGTCCTACCCTTCCCTTTTGATGGAACATACCTTGACAGAGCCCAAACCATCTCCTCTTTGATGGTAGCCCATTGTTCAGCTACTGCTTTTCCTGCCAACCTTTGGTTCCAGTCTAGCCAGCCCAGCTCTGTTCTTGCCCCATTGAAGTCAGCTCTGTGTCAGTTGATTATTCTCACTCTGGATTGACCAATATCCTTTTCCACCATAACCCTAAACCTTATGACACAATGATCATTGTCCTCTAAATGTTCCCCTACTGTCACTTGATCTACTTAGCCCACCTCATCTCCAAGAACCAAGTCTAGCAATGCCTCCTTTCTTGATGGACTGGACACATACTGCTGTAGGAAATTCTCCTGAACACAATCTAGGAACGCTTTTCCCTCACTGCCCCTTACGCTACCACTATCCCAGTCTATATACAGGTAATTAAAGTCCCCCATTAAAACTGCTCTACAGTGTTTACACCTCTCTGTAACTTCCTTGCAGACTTGATCCTCTATATCCTTCCCACTAGCTGGTGACCTATACATTACACCGAGCATTCTAATTGCACCCTTCTTATTCCTTAGCTCTAGCCAAATTGATTCTGTCTTTGAATCCTCTGACATTCTCTTTCTCCAGTACTGCAATACTCTCCTTAACCAAAAACACCATCCCTCCTTTTTTCCCTTTCCTATCTTTTCTGAACACTTTGTAACCCGGAATATTTAGCACCTAGATCTGCCCTTCCTTAAGCCAGGTCTCCGTTATTGCCAGAGCATCATAATCCCACAAGGCAATCTGTGTCTGTAACTCCCCAATTTTATTAATTATACTCCGTGCATTCACAAACATGCAGTGTAACTCTGATTTAGATTTCATTACTTGCTCCCTTGCTCCAACTCCATTTATTATCTTACTATTCTCTATTTTAGTGCTATCTGCCTCTCCCAGCATTCCGTGCACCCTGGTATTACTTTCTAATATTCTCCCCTGGTTCCCACACCCCTGCTAAGTTAGTTTAAACCCTCCCCACCAGCACTAGCAAAATGACCTGCAAGGAACTCAGTACCAGCTCTGTTCAGATGCAACCCATCTGACTTGTTTAGGTGCCATCTCTGACAGAGCCAGTCCCAGTGTCCAGGGAATCTAAAGCCCTCCCTCCTACCATCCTTCCAGCCACACATTCATCTGTCTTATCTTCCTGTTTCTGTATTCACTTGCACGTGGCACTGGGAGTAATCCGAAGATCACTAGTTTGGAGGTCCTGCTTGCTAATTTTCTACCTAGCTCCCTAAATTCTGATTGCAGGACCACATCCCCCCTCCTGCCTCTGTTGTTAGTACCAATGTGGACCACGACTTCTGGCTGTTCGCCCTCCCCCACAAGAATGTCCTGCAGCCGTTCTGTGACATCCTTGGCCCTAGCACCGGGGAGGCAACAAGCCATCCTGGAGTCACGTTGACAGCTGCAGAAATGCCTGTCAGCTCCCCTAACTAAAGAATCCCCCATCAGTACTGCCCTTCTGCTCTTCTTCCTCCCCTCCAGTACAGCTGTGCCACTTGTGTTGCCACAGGCTTGGCTCTTGCTGCACTCCTCCAAGGATCCATCGCCCTCACCGATATCCAGAATGGAAAACTAGTTAGTGAGCGGGAACTCTGGGGACTCATGCACCACCTGCCTGTTTCTCTTGGACTGCCTGGTGGTCACCCATTCCCTATCTGCCTGCTTGCTCCTAACTTGTGGTGTGACCACCTCTCTGATCGTGCTATCCATGTAGTTCTCTGCCTCACGGATGCACCCCAGTGACTCCATTTGCTGCTCAAGCTCAAGCTGGTAACACTTCCTGCACATGGGTTCATCTGGGTCATGAGAAGTGTCCATGATGCCCCACATGCCACAGGATGGGCATTCCACTTGGCTGAGCTGTCTTGCATTTTAAATTAAATCATTTAAACTTTTCAATCCTACTTAATAAACCTGACCAAAGAGTACAATTCCTACTTTATGCTAAACCTTAGGAATCAAACAAACCTTAAACGCTTACTAGATACTCAACAGACAGCTAGTTTCTTCTTCAGCCAATCAAATTGCTTCTTCCCTGTGATGTCACAATTTGTTTCTTCACTCTCCTTTTGAACAGGTTCCGAGCAGCTGACAGGTCCGCCTCTCCGACTGCTCTTCCCGTAGGTGAGTGGTGTCGGCTGCACTCCCCAGGCTGTGTTTATTCTCTCCATGCTCTGTGAATCTCCCACAGGTCCGCCTCTCCGACAGCTCTTCCCGCAGGTGAGTCTATGCTGTATATGAAGGAAGTGCTGATTGGTTGGCAAGTGGACTCTGATTGGTAGAGGCATTATCATGGAGAATGCACCAGTGATGATGACTGACAGTATGTAGGCCATATGTCCCAAAGACTGGCAGATTGTATCAAACAGCATGTCCCAGCCGGTCTTCGCAACTGGCAAGTTACAAACCATATCCGACCAGCCCATGTTTGCAAAATTCAAAACACAGGGCACAAATGTCCCAAATTTACATTAAGTGCATTAGAGGGGGGCAAACAGGACGTTTCACCTGCCGACCACAATGGCGGCTTTTCACACCATATTGTCCCTTTCCCGGCACATCCCGCTTTATTAATAACGTATTCCTGGGAAGCACGCCAGGTCACTGGTGGGGCGGCCTCTGATTCGTCCACCCCACCATCACCTCATGCCTTCAGAAAACTGAGAGACAGATTTAATGGCTGCCCCAGCACTCTTTAAGGGATAGGCTGGGAACTGATGGCTGCCAAAGGGAGGAAACAGGTTTCCCCCAGATTTAGCGACGCCTCCCTTGAGCACCTACTGGATGCAGTGGACGCACACCGCAAAGTCCTCTACGCCCTGCTCTGGGCTAAGGCCAGCAAGCAAGGTCACCAATCCAGCATGGGAAGTGGTGGCAGCAGTGGTCAGCGCCAGCACCCTGTAAAAGAGGACAGCCACCCAGTGCCAAAAGAGGATGAATGATTTCCTCTGTTCTGCCAGGGTAAGTCACTCTTCTCTTCACTCTTAACTCACACATTCACAAGCCCAACAGACATCCACAGGGATCTCACTCGCTGCCAGTTCAAGGGACATCATCATTCAATCTCTCATACACACCCTTCATTTGCCATGCAGATCGTGTCCACATCCTGTCCATGACACCATTCACCACCCACACATGCCAGGCATCCTTATTATCTGGCCTGGCAGACGTCCTGCTTACACTCTCGCCATCTCTATTCAAGCAGGACAAGCTGGCACAAAACAAAAGGGAGAGGTCGCAGACTGGTGGTGGAATGCCTGACTTCAAGACTTTGGAAACAGAGCCATCCAGCTGGCCGGCGACAATCTGGACTGTTCCTGTGCTGATGGTGAGGTCAGCGGTAGTCAACCAAGTGCAGATCCAGCAGTGCAAAATCCATCAGACAATCATGCTCTGAGTCAATTCCCATGTTCCTCAATCCCCTGCCATGCACTAATTATTGCTCCTTGCTTTCGCAGGCGCATCTGGGAAGAAGCCAAGGGGGTTCACGACCCAGGTCCTCGACTCAGGCCCTGAAGACACCTTGGAAGAGGAACCTGATGACACTGTCGTTGAAGACACATCACAGCACTCATCACACCCTCCACTAGCACAGAGACACACACCTCAGTGGGACATAGTTCAAGCGTAGCCTCAGGGTCACATCTGCAGAGCACATCTCACTGTCTGATCACAGCAAGCAGTGACAGAGACTTCACAGGTTTCTGGCACTCAGATGGCTGCTGGAGGCCAGAAATCTGCTGAGACCGAGTCAGACGGCACCTTCCAAACCCATGACCGCTACCATCTAGAAGGACAAGGGCAGCAGCAAATAGATGGGAACACCACCACCTGGAAGTTCCCCTGCAAGTCATTCACCATCCTGACTTGGAAATATATCATTGTTCCTTCACTGGGTCAAAATCCTGGAACTCCCTTCCGAACAGCACTGTGGGTGTACCTACACCACATGGACTGCAAAGGTTCAAGAAAGCAGCTCACCACCGCCTCCTCAAGGATAACTAGGGATGGGCAACAAATGTTTGTCTAACCAGCGAAGCCCACATCCCATGAATGAATGAAAAAAAATGAGAAGCCTCTGGACTCGGTCATACCTCAGTTGCTGGAGTTGCAAAGACAAGCTCGGGAAGATCAAGAAGGGATGCCCGCTGCACTCCTCAGATTGCAAGGCACAATGGAGGAGTCGGCCCACCTTCAGTCTGAGGTGATAGCACTGGCATGCCAACGCACCGAGGTCAACACTGGTAGGATGGCGGCTGCCATGGAGACCTTGGTCCAGGACATCGGTCCTGCACTACTGTGCGGCTGAACTCCATTGCTGGCACCATAGTTAGCCTCCAACAGTGTCAACGCGAGAGGGGTGTGGGGCAGTTCAATCTCACTCAAGCTTCTCCTTCTACTAAAGGAATCAACCTGGGGCCCTCAGGCACCCTTAGGGTGGAGGATCAGCAGCTCAACACCCGGGGCCATCCAAGCCAGCTGACTCAAGGAGTGTCTGGCCCATCTGAATCCCCTCTTCCTGTAACCCCATCAGCTCCACAGGCAGAGGAGGGTCACACAGATGGAGCCTGAAAGCAGGACTGCAGGGACCTCCAGGTCTCAGCCCCACAGAGGACACCCATCAAGGTCATCACAGACAGGCGTAGCAGTCAGCAGGCTGCCTCCATCTCCGTTGTGGATGACCAGGGAACACCAATAAGTAGCAACAAGGTTAGGAAAGTAAAAAAAAATGTAGTTTCATCAGCCAGACAAGAGTCAAACATTCACAGATGCAATGTGAGGATCTATAGCATGTCCTCACTGCATATTATCATCATCCCCCACAAATCCAGTAGCTATAATGGCCTCCCGAGTGTGCCTGCCTCATCTGGACAACACAATGGCCTCATCACCGTCATCCTCAACTTCAAGGACCTCCTCACCCTCATCCCCATCGATGTCCTCCTCATTGGAGGAGACATCCAGCACCTACATCTCCTCCTCAGCCAGCTCCCCCCGCCACCCACCCCCCCGGCCCCCCCCCCCGCCAACCACCACCCACCCCACCCCCCCAGCGCCAAGTTGTGTAGGGCACAGCAGACGATGACGATGTGTGACACCCTCTGTGGACTGTATTGCAAGGCTCCATATGACCGGTCCAGGCACCAGAACTTCATTTTCAACATTCCGATAGTTTGCTCCACCAAGGTGCAAGTTGCACCATGAGCTTCATTATACCATTGCTCTGCTGCATTCAGAGGCCGCCACATGGGCATTATCAGCCACGACCGCTGTGGGTAGACCTTATCCTCGAGGAGCCAACCCTGCAGCCTCTGTGGACCTTGGAAGACGCCAGGGATATGAGGCATACTGAGAATGTAGGAGTCATATACACTCCCTGGGAACAGAGTGCTGACCCGCAGGATGCGTTTCCTGTGGTCACACTCCAGCTGAATATTCAGCAAGTGGAAGTCCTTACGGTTGACATAGGTGACTGCTTGCAGCTACGGAGATCGAAGCACCATGTGAGTGCAGTTCATGGCACCCTGCACCAATGGAAAACCAGAGATCTGTGTAAATCCCAGCGCTCTTGCTTCCTGGTTTGCCTGATCCGGGAAAAATGCACAAAGTTCTGTGCCTTTACAAACATGGTGTCCATGACCTCCTGCATGCAGTTGCGTGTGGGGGCTTGTGAGATCCTGCAGAGATCACCTGTGGACCCCTGGAAGGATCCACTGGCATAAAAATTGAGTACCATGGTCACTTTCATGGCCACTGCAGTGGATGCCCTCCAGGTCCCCCTGGTGCCAAATCCTGCAGCAGATGGCATATGACCAATTGGTTCCCTGAGTGTGCACAGTCTTCGGCGACACTGGTTCTCTGTCATCTGCAGGAATGACAAATGCTGTTTATAGACCCTGGGTCTAGCTAGGCGCTGACTCGCGATGGCTTGCTGTGGCTCTTCAGCAGCATGCGCAGGAGCCCCAGATACCCCTTCTTGAGGGTGCTGCTCCTCCCTCTGCCCAGCCAGGCAACTCCGTAGCTCTCCTCTCCTTCATCTCCACTCCCTGTAAGCCATGTGGCATGCAGCTATGTCACTAGGCTCCATGCTCCTGATGTACTCTTCTTGTAGGATGAATGAGAGAGACCAGTGGGTTAGCATGGGTGTACTAAGAACCTCTCTTGGTTAAGTCTGAAGGCCCCTTAATAAATGGCGCTGTGTGATAGCCAGAGTTTAGTGCACTGCATGGCTGCCCGAAACCCCACTCACCTCCACCCCACTCCACTGGCGGCAGCTTCGGCCACTGGACTACATGCTGTGCTCTCAGCTTAGGCGCAGGCATTCTCCTAAACCACACTGCAAGTCTGCGCTGTTAGCTTCAACCATTGGAGAGGCTAGTCCAAACCTGAATGATGACATTGCAAGGGCCTGTGAGTGCCTCTACCAGTGACTGCTCCATGGTCAGCTTTTGCAAAGCGATTGCACAACTTGCCCAGTCGCCCAATTGTTCTACAGCCCCCTAAAATGTTCATTAGTTTGCAGTCTGTGCCCAAGGGGTGAAAAGTTTAGGAACATTTGGGGGCACTTTCATGCCTCTGCATTGTTTGAGTGAGCAGATAAGGTCGAGGCCTGACTCCAAGTATGTCAACGTAGCATCGCCTGAACTGGCTCAGCTGAGGCGGAATGCTCACTTCATACAAGGTTCCCCTAATGTGTGGCCACTTCCCCCTGCACGTGCTTGTTCACTACCATCGGACCATGCTGCCTTGCTCCCTGCCGCCCCAACTGCAATGCAGTCCTTGCCGTGGCATTGCACTGTCAGCCAGGCAGGAAAAAGCGACTTGCCTGTGCCCTCACCTGAATTCACAATGCCTCTTCCTTGAAGTCGAACGGGCAGCCCTCATGAGTGCTGCACAATGTTAGTGTGCACCCACCTTCGAGGTCCCCTTGAAATTCAGCTTGCCAGATGCACACCTTTTAAGTGATGTTGTGAAATGCATGCTGACTTGCCTGGATGATCCAGCGTGGGGGGATGATTCTGGTGAGCAGGCAAGATAATGAGATGCAAATGCACTGAAATTAGATTCCCAACATTAGATGGTGGGAAAGCCGGCCCACCATTGATAAAAAGCTTCGACATGTCTCTTTTTTAAGCAATACTTATTTTGATGCACTTGTCATCCTGCTGTGGCACATGCTTAATTTCTTGTTATCTCTTCTCAGTGGCTGGAAAGTGTTTCCTCAAAAAATTTAAATACTCAGCTTGACTCCTGTCACTGGTTATCTTGACAATGCATCTGCTGTTGTCTGATACTTCCCTTGAATGTACTCAGTAACTGAATCGTATCTCATGATTCTCTGTCTAAAACATTGAATTATAGGTGGCATATTTGCAATTTCCTTTAGGTTAAGAAAAGTAACCAAATGTTCATGGTTAGTTTCAATTTTAAACCTTAATCCCGAGACATAATCAGAGAACTTCTCACAGGCCCATGTGGCTGCTCATGCTCTTTTCTCAATGATTGCATACCACCTCTCTGTGTCCATGAGAGATCTTGAGGCATAATAAACTTGTCTTCATTGTCCATCTTTTTGAACCTGAAATAGCACTGCGCCAAGTCTGTAGATCATGTGCCTGCTGCTACAGATGTTGGCAACTCTGAAGTGTAGTGTAATAGAATTTCTGGTGCAATTAGGAGATTTTTGATCTTGTTAAAATCATTTTGCTGGTCCAAGTCCCAGCACCACTTTTCACCTCGCCTCAACAGCTATCATAATGGTTCACTGACTTTGGCCAAGTTTGTTTAGAACTTGCCTACTTGGTTGACATCCCAAGGAAGCTTAGGAATTTTGTGATGTTTTTAGGTTCTGGGAACTCTCTAATAACATTGGTTTTCTGCAGGTCAGCCATAATTCCCCAAGTTTGCTTAATGTGGCCTAATAGTTTTATCATAGGCTTTGCAAATTCAGATTTGTCATTAAATGTCAAACCTGCTTCTTGTAGGACTTAGAGGGCTGCTCTCATTCGATGATCATCTTCTTCCCTCAATGAACCATGTATGAGAATGTCATCCATGTGGCATATTACACCTTCCAGTCTTCCAGGGTCTGAGACATTGTTCTTTGGAATATCTCAGCTGCAGGAGCAATTCTGAGTGGTAACCTGCTAAAACAATAATGATGAAATGGGGTGATAAAAGTAGTCAGCAATCTGGATTCTTTGTCCAGAGGCAACTACCAAAAGCCACAGTTAGCATCCATTTTTGTGAATGAGGTGCTTTTTGCAAATTTAGCGAGACTTTCATCTATTGATGCCTTTGGCTGGATCTCACACTCCACTGACTTGTTTAAGTGAGTCAAGTCCACACAGATTCTAATTGAACCATTAGGCCTCGGTACTATGACTATTCCAGAACACCATTTCATCTGTATGGCTACAGGAGAGATGACCCCTTTTTGTAACATGTGTTCAGTCTCACTCTTGACTTTGTTTAAAATAGATGAGGGACCTTCCTCGCTGTGAAGAGACATGTAGATTAAGCACCTGCCCTTAGAGTTATGAGATATTCTGTTTTCAGCTTTCTTAAGCCTGAAAATAGGGATGGAAATTCATTTCTGAATGCATTACTGGACTGCTCATCAGCAATTCTTCCAACTGTCCCAGTGTTGAGCCTGTTCTGAGCCTTTAGCGCTTCAGAATGGTTCTGGGAGTGGCAATGCAGACTCCATGCTTATTCTAAGCCCTGGGTTTGTTGCTGCTTCAATAATTTAGCTTGTAGATTGTGATCTGTGTTCACTATTGCCTGGACTCTGAGTTTGTGTGCCTACAGCACAAAAGGTCCCTTCTCAGGTAAGTCTTAAATATTTTTTCTTCTTGTCCTTTTCCCAATGATTTGTAGGTCTTTCAGGTCTGCAGTTTTCCCTTGGAGTTGTTCTGGGTCTTTATGGTCTGTCCACTGCTACCATGTTTCATCATGGATTTGAGGTCTAGTTGGGGTTTCTATAGGGTTTGCCTGTTACCCTAAGAATGCTACTATAGATTGTTATTCTTACAAACCATTCTTGTTTATTTACAGATCTATATATATCTCAGTACTCTATACGAGGTTGTACTTCTGCTTCCCACTAGATCTCAGTCTCTTTGCCAGGTGACATGGCATCATAGTTACATCATTAGTAACGTCAGTATCAGGTGCTCCTGTTGTTAACCCTTTACTGTACAGGAGTGAGAAGGTAAGGGGACTGAGATGAACAGGACAGGTCAGGAGGGGAACACAAGAACAAAGAACAAAGAACAAAGAAAAGTACAGCACAGGAACAGGCCCTTCGGCCTCCAAGCCTGCACCGATCATATTGCCCGTCAACTAAAACATTTTGCACTTCCGGGGTCCGTATCCCTCTATTCCCATCCTATTCATGTATTTGTCAAGCTGCCTCTTAAACACCACTATCGTACCTGCTTCCACCACCTCCTCTGGCAGCGAATTCCAGACACTCACTACCCTCTGCATAAAAAACTTGCTCTGCACATCTCCTCTATAGTTTTCTCCTCTCACCTTAAATCCATGTCCCCTAGTAATTGACTCTTCCACCCTGGGAAAAAGCTTCTGACTATCTACTCTGTCCATGCCACTCATAATTTTGTAAACTTCTATCAAGTCGCCCCTTAATCTCCGTCGCTCTAGTGAGAACAATCCGAGTTTCTCCAACCTCTCCTCATAGCTAATAACCTTCAGACCAGGCAGCATCCTGGTAAACCTCCTCTGCACCCTCTCCAATGCCTCCATATCCTTCTGGTGGTGACCAGAATTGCAATATTCCAAGTGTGGCCTAACCAAGGTTCTATACAGCTGCAGCATGACTTCCCAGCTTTTATACTCAATACCCCTGCCAATGAAGGCAAGCATGCCATATGCCTTCCTGACTACCTTATCCACCTGCGTTGCCACTTTCAGTGACCTGTGGACCTGTACACCCAGATCCCTCTGCCCTTCAATGCACTTAAGGGTTCTGCCATTTACTGTGTAATTCCTGCCTGTATTAGACCTTCCAAAATGCATTACCTCGCATTTGTCCAGATTAAACTCCATCTGCCATTTCTCCGCCCAAGTCTCCAACCGATCTATATCCCATTGTATCCTTTGACAATCCACTTCACCATCTGCAACTCCTCCAACCTTAGTGTCGTCTGCAAACTTACTTATTAGCCCAGTTACATTTTCCTCCAAATCATTTATGTATACTACAAACAGTAAAGGTCCCAGCACTGATCCCTGCGGAACTCCACTAGTCACAGCTCTCCATTCAGAAAAGCACCCTTCCACTGCTACCCTTTGTCTTACCAAGCCAATTCTGTATCCATCTTGCCAGCTCACCTCTGATCCCGTGCGACTTTACCTTCTGTACCAGTCTGCCATGAGAGACCTTGCCAAAGGCCTTACTGAAATCCATGTATATAACATCCACTGCCCTTCCATCATCAATCATCTTTGTCACTTCCTCAAAAAACTAGATCAAGTTAGTGAGACACGACCTCCCCTTCACAAAACCATGATGCCTCTCACTAATACGCCATTTGCTTCCAAATGGTAGTAAATCCTGTCATGAAGAATCTTCTCCAATAATTTCCCTACCACTGACGTAAGGCTCACCGGCCTATAATTTCCTGGATTATCCCTGCTACCCTTCTTAAACAATGGAACAACATTGGCCATTCTCCAGTCCTCTGGGACCTTACCCGTAGCCAGTGAGGATACAAAGATTTCTGTCAAGGCCCCAGCAATCTCCTCCCTTGCCTCCCTCAGTACTCTGGTGTAGATCCCATCTGGCCCTGGGGAGTTATCCACCTTAATATTCTTCAAGATGCCTAACACCTCCTCTTTTTTGATCTCAAAAGAGTCAAGGGTGGGAAGATTTTGTTGGGGGGAGCTTTTTCTGGGCACAGAGGCCCTTAAAGGAGGTACCCTCCTGCCCTTGACCTTCACCAGCCCAAGCAGTGAAAGCTGCTAGACTACACACTTGGTGTGGGCCTCTCCCCTTGCTGGTTAATGTCGAGTGGCAGCGGGAGGGAGCCCTTAAGTGGCCATTAATTGTCACTTAATTTTGGACACTTGGGTCTCAATTGGCTCACAGGCAGGTGAGCTTCCTGATACCTCCCCCACCACTGTTGAAATTGCAGTGGGGGTGGGCAGGTAGGTGTCAAGAACAGTGCCCACAGCATTGCAACCAACTTTTTAAGCCCACCGCCTGCCAATCTATCTGTAGGGGGAGGGGGGACTGTAAATTCCAGCCCATTGTGTGAGTAACAAAATTACAAAATTTGGTATTGTGCTGGAACTGTTCAATTTTCAATGTAACAATGATCTCATACTCACTGCATCTGTTCTCCCTCACCTTGTCCATTCATCTCTCGCTTCCTCCCACTTTCTTCTAACTGCTTCTTCACTCCTTTATCTCTCTATCACTTTATACTTCTGTCCTTTATCCCTCACTATATCCCTCATACTCTATATGACTCTTCCTCTTATCATGTACATAAATTATTTATCCTCCTTAGTTCTCTCAAACCTCATTCCTATTTTTACTTAGGTCATTCTGCTAAACTTGTGACATTTCCTGGTTAGTTTTGCCTCTTTACTCTTCCATCATATTCCCTAATTTTTAATTTATTTCATCATCTGCCTTTATTGTTTACTCTATTTTTCTTTATATCTTTCCTATTTTCATTCCTTATGATTTATATTTCTTTTCCTGCTAATTTGATTAACATTTCTGATTTGTATTTTATCCTATCATTTATGTTATTTATCTCATTTTATTTCAACTAATGCTCCCACCTTTTTCTTCATTAATTATTAGACATTCTCTGTTTATTACTTTATTTTATTCCACTTTTGCCTTTCCTTCTTTTTGTTACTTTTTTTCTCTTTCTATTCAGAATTTTCTGTCCTACAAAATGGACCTGAAATAATCACACTCTTCAATGTTAAGAAAAGCAGTTAAAAATCAATGATCCCTAAGCTCTGCAGCAGCAGGGAGGGGGGAGACACCTTGAAATGAATAACCGTAGGATTCTTTGCATCAGCAAGGACCTCAAGGGAAATTTCTGAGAAGAGGAGAGGACATCAGCAAACATGGCTTTGAGACAAGCAAGCAGTCACAATGCAATAAGAATGAAAAATATAAAGAGCAAAAGCAGAATTCTGCAACACTAACACGCAGATCAACAAGAGAAGGGAGGCACTTTGAGTCTCACCTTCGGCCACCACAAGTGAAATATTTGGAAATCAGTGCCTGTTTATTTTTCCATCAATTCTGCATTTTGTTTTCAAATAAACAATGAGTCTATACCCAATTTGTCTACCCTGCCTTCTGTTTCTGTTCTTTGTCTCTCCATTTTTGCTTCTCCCCACCCTCGCCTTATCATTGTTTGTCCTATCTTCCTACATCTTTCTCCCTGTCAGTCTCTCTATCACTCATTCTTTTATCTCATATCTTTGCCTGCCTAACTCTCAGCAAAAGTTGGAAGAGATCAGTGCAAAGTAACTGAAGAAGAAGAAAAAAAGAGAGACTTGAGGTTGCAGTGTTAAGTTTGAAAGGTGAGAAGAGAAAAGACTTTCAAAAAACTTGAAAGGAATGAAGATGGTTGTGGAGAAAGGCATTAGCTATGCAAGCTTGAGCAAATGAGTGAAAGTTAGGTTCAGGCACTATTTCAGAAGATGTGCGTCAGAGACACAATTACTTCAGACTCAATTTTACCAGCCCACTGTCAGCTAGTCAAGGAGTAGCAGAGGTGATGAATAAAGTTAGCAAGGCTAGAAATTAAGAAGGGAAGCAGTGCCCCCTACATACAGAATCATATGTATCCTAATATTACAGTTATGTCTTGGCAATTAATGCACAATGATTTAAAAATTAAGTAGTTATTAGATAGAGCGATTTTTAAAAAGTATCACACTTAATGCAACCTCTTTGTGCACAAATAGGCTGGTTATGCTGCATATTTTGATATTTTGCATCAATTAGAAGTAGTTGTAACTTTGAACCAACATGCATTCTGTAACATCACTCAAGACAGAAGTCCCTTCAGTTTAATTCAGGCAATCTTGGCTGTCTCAAGAAGGTAGTCTCATATTGCTTCAGCTTTGCACCCACTGCAGCATTATTAAAACCAGTGTAAATCAAACCTCAAATGCTGGACCCTTGGAATATTTCAAAGTTTCATTTTTTACTTTTTAGGCTCCTTAGGCAGCACCTTCCAAACCCACGACCGCTACCACTTAGAAGAACAAGGCCATCAGAGGGATGGGAACACCACCGCCTGAAGGTTCCCCTCCAGGTCACTCACCATCCTGACTTGGAAATATATCGCCATCTCTGTCGCTGGGTCAAAATCCTGGAACTCCCTTCTCAACAGCACTGTGGGTGTACCTACATCACATGGGCTGCAGCAGTTCAAGGAAGCAGCTCACCATCACCTTCTCAAGGGCAACTAGGGATGGGCAATAAATGCTGGCCCAGCCAGCGAAGCTCACATCCCGTGAATGAATAATAAAAAAAATGGCCCAACTGCACCATCAACTCTCCATTCAACATAATACCAATAGTATAACAATTGTAACTCATGGTGTTATTTGAAGAAGGGCAAGGATTTATTACCAAACATTCTAATATTTAACTCAATTCAGAACAAGGTGAAATCCATTTACTAAACCTTAGCATGGTTACTGCCAAGATGCTGAAATATATAAATTTACTTCCTCTTACACATTACCGGCCAATATCATTACCCCCAAAAACAGATTAATTTGTTATTCATCTCATCACTGTTTGTGGGATCTGTCTGTGTATTTTATTTATTTCTGTATTTGCCTATGTCATAACAATTGCTGTACTTTAAAGTAATCCATGTCCAGGGAGTTCTTTGAGACATTTCTGAGAAACTTGATATGACAACAAGTCCCTTCTTCCTGTTTCCTTGATTTCTTCCTTGCATCCTTCCTTCCTGTCCCATCCTTTCCTAATATTAAACATTTAGATCATAATGCCCGTCATTTTTAAATGAGGATTTGCATTGATACAATGACCCAGGTTTTGCTGTACAATTAATGGTGCCTGAATACATAGCTTTATTAATGCATAAATCAACAAGCAACTTGTAGTGAGGAAGAGGACCACCTGATTTGCGAATTACCACAAGTTACTGGCCAATTTGCACAATAAAAGAACTGCCAAGCTGTCAAAGAACTGTCAAAGCTCTCAAAGAACTGTTGAGCTGTCAAAGAACTGTCAAAACTCATTGGAACTGTCAAAGCTATCAAGGGATTTAACTCTGCTAGGCTTAAACTTTAAAAAAAAGTGCACAGTTAAAATAATCAGTGCTTGACATTTAATTTGTCTGTTCACATGAGCTTGAGGGTTATCATTATATGATTTCTGCTGCAATGATTAATATTACAACTTAACATCACAGCAGGGTGCTTGTTAAGTGAGCAGTTGATTGACAACTTCAAGTGTTGTGGATTAGAAATGTTTGTTTTCATAAGAAATTAGTTGAAGAAATTCCTTTTATTGAATTTTTTTTAGCAGTGAGGGTGTTTTTTTCAATAGTGATGTTATCAATAGACACACAACTATATTTTATGTCAGCATGGCTCCTGAGGTTTTCCCATTGTTGGCACTAGGTGGGTTAGCATGAAGATGGTCAGGGCAAGGGGTGGTGGTTAAAGCAGCATGGGTGAAATGAGGTTAAACGGTGCCATGGGGATGGGTAGAGGGGCATAGGATGATATAGGGAGTATGACGGTCCATAGGGGTGGACAGAGGAACACAGGGTGGCATATGGGGCTTGAGGGGCAATGAGGTGGATAGAGGGGCATTGGGGGACACAGGGGGTATGAAGGGCCATGGGGGCTGGGTGGAAGGCATGCAGTTTCTTGGATTGGCATGGTTGGGACATGGAAAATGCGTGGGGGTGTGAGGGGTGAGGGTTGTAGGGGTGCTTTATATTTAAATCTTTATTTATTTCGGACACAGTGCCGGAGCTCCGAGATAGGCTTTCCGCCCAGCCCACCTCCGCACCTGGCAGCCTTCTCAAGTCTTCCCAGATTGTCCGCCCTGACTCCTATTCTAGCACTCCACACCGCTCTCCCGTCCACCCCCCACCACCTCCAGATGAAATTCCAACATCTGGGCAGCCATTTTTAAAGGTTGGGTTTGCCTTATCTCTCTATGTATCCAACATGAGAGTGAAAATCTGGGCCATAATTTTCACTCTTTTTCTTCTGATACAATACTTTGAGTTCAAAATTCCACATTACATATTATGGAACTTTACATCTCTCCTAGTTTTTATTTTCATTGAAATGAAATTGGAGCTGTTGTAAAATTGTTGCCAATTCACTATCACCCATCTTGCACTATTGCACAAAGTCAAAATAATCCCCTTGGCTCCATTAAAGAAAGCAGGCTATTCCATGTTTTGGTTTGTTTACATACCATTTGAAAAGATTTCACATTTGGCCAATACTCTTGTCCACAATAGATTCAGGTAATAATGCAGTTTGATGTACCACTGTGGGCTGACTTAAGCCTCTCAGACACACATATGAGGACAAGTGAATAGAAATTTATGAACTAAAATATGTACTTCAATATTATGGCTTTTAAAAAAATTATGTCTCAATTACAAGTTAGCTGGTAGCAGTACATTGTTTAAAATAATATAATATATCTGGTTTATTTTATTTTAAAACAAGCTGATTCCTGTTTAGCAATTAGTACATTATGCACCATTGATTGTTGCATCCTTAATGCAATTTGTTTTTATAAAAAATTTCATTGTAATTCCTAGTGGTAAAAAAGAATAACTTATGCAGCATTAAATACCTTGAAGGTTAATGCATGCAAATGAATATTGAAAAGTGGACTCTAAAGGCACACACACCAGCAAAAGTATTGTTTAATTCATTAATACTTTAAAGAATGCACCATCATTTTCACATCCATGGGCACAGTGTTAAACTGTTGTCAAGACCAAGAATGTTCTGGGTATGATCTCCTGTCTGTGCTGAGTTAGCATCTGGAATTGAAAGGTGAAAGGTCAGTTAAGGTTTCTGCTCCTAATGCTCATCTGCTGACTGGAAACTAGAGCACTGATTTTAAGTTGGGGCATGAATTTAGTTTGCAGAGGTTAGTGTGAGGCCCAGACCATTTTAACTCCTAAGCCTCATTACCATGTTGGAGGATGGACTGCTGTCTGGATCTGGCAAGAATCACTAAGCGGCCAGCGGACAGGAGTGGAACAGGAGGTCACCAAAATAAATGATTAGGGGATTGAGTGATCCAATTGTCCAGAGGATATAGCAGCCTGAGGAGATGGAGGAAAGCCCAGGGCAGGGAATGCCTTACATTTCCTTGTGAGATTCATAATCCTCCTGGTTAACAAGGAATCTTTAAAAAAAAATTAAAATTAAAACTTACCTGTGCCTCTTCTGGCTATGCTAAACCTTGCGCTTCAATGATCTCCTGCGATCAGGAAGGGTGAGTACTGTGTTGGCATGGATCACTTTGCAGAGCAGTTAAGAGTTGCCCATCACCCCGTGGACCTCAGAGGTGTTGCAGTGTGAGTGGCAAATGTCAATGACGCAGGAGCTGGCCAAGGGGGTGAGCCCTGGCTGCTTGGATTGAGTGCCTTGCAACTCTAGGGGCACGAATCAGCTGAGCCCTGCAAGATGTTCCTCAGTTGGGTTTGGCCTGGCGCTGCAGGTAGAGGGTGGACTAATCAATGCTCCTTTATCCTTCCAGGAGAAAACATCCCGTAACAATGCAGAGAGGTTGCGGACTTTTGGGGGTTGACCACCCCCCACACCTCCTCATACTCACACAATATGAGCAGGAGGCCCTGGGGCTGGAGAGGCGCTATGCACCTCGGCCAAACGGCCGTAGTGAGGCTGGGGTGCCAGAGGAAGGTAAGAGTGCAGTGCACTGAGGTGAGAATGTCAGTTTTTGAAACCATTCCAGTGTATTCCCTATATTGGTGTGAGCCTCAAACCTGGAATCCCCATTGATAATCGAAAGACGAGGGCTTAATGATGCAGATCTCTGTCTCATCAAGGTATCAGGCATGCACACTGACAGTCTAATGAGTTAAACTAATGACATGTCCTTCTTCTCCCTTTTAGGTTCACCAGCAGCCATTCGTTATGAGGAGTTTGAAGGCCCACCCCTGACCCCTGAGGACCACCATGCACTTGCGTCACCCTCTGTCAAGCAGGCATCAGCACAGATACCAGCACCTCAGTGGGTATAACATCGCCGTGTTGTCTATCAGTGCACGTTGGTGAGGGCAATTCACACTCACTTGTGGTGCAGGCGGAGGCAGAAAGCAATCAGGGCGCCGGCATTCGGAGGACTGCAGGGGACCAGGAACATGCTCAGTCGGTGGCTGATGATGATCCTCTGCAGTCATCCCGGAGGCAGCAGCTGCTGGATGTCCAGCAGGGTATGCGGGATGATCTGGTGGAGATACATGAGGGAATGCCATGGTGCCATGGTGTCCGTTGTGGAGGAGTCTCTGCAGAGCAAAAGCACTGCATTGACCCTCATGGCCGAGCGCAATGCCTCCTCCATGGACAGAGAGGCGACTCTCATGGAGAGGCTCCTCCAGGGACTCAAACAGGGGTTCCTGGAGATGCGCTCGAACCTACATACCCTCACACGGCAATGACCTCAGCTGGTCAGTGTCAGTGTGGGAGATGGATTGGGCACCCAGTATCCCAGCTAGGTGCACATCCATCTATGGTGAGCAGGGAGGTCCAAAGCGACCTGACATTGGTGCATGAGCTGCCTGTTGTCTCTGCAAGCTCCTCTTAGGGTGCTCCAAACGATGGCAGCAGCTCCTCCGCCCCTCTGCCAGTGACTGTGGCACCTGATGAGGCTGTGGCAACTGGGTAGATGCCAGCTGTGGAACTGGCCGCTCCCTCCCGGGTGGGGCCAGCACAGGGTCCACGGGCCAGAGGACACCTGCCAAGGTCATCAAGGTCAACAAGACAGCAGAGTGAGCAGGCTGGCTCCAATGCTGGTGCCAGCAAAGGCGGGTGCGCCTAGATGTAGAACCCACAAGCGAAAACTTAAAGCATAACATGGCCTTATCATGGGTGATATTTAGTTTCCCTCATTTTTCTTTCCGTTTTTTTAATGGTGTGGTGGAAAACATCAGTTCATGTTAATTTCTGCAATGTTTCACATTCACAAGTAAATGAAATGTTATTTTGTGCAACTGGCCCCTGTATGCTTCATTTGCTCTGTAAGCCATGCAGGGTAAGCCATGATGTTGTGATAGTCGTGTGTCTCCTGAAACTTTATTGCAATGGCACATAGTGTATGTTGTTGACCAAGGAACTGTTCCTGTCAGGGATCGAGTATGGAGCCTGCAGCCCTGGCATGTGGTGATGGTTCTTATCTGGTAGGCTAGCTGAAGGACCGTTGGATCAAAGCGCCCTGGAGGTTACCCAGGTCAGTGTCTATGACCTCAGCGTTCTCCTCACCATGCTCATCCTCACTACTGGATTCATCATCTGCTGCCTGTGCAACCTCGTCATGATCTTCTTCCTCCACCTCATCCCCCTTGCCTGTGCCAGATTGCGGAGACTGCAGCATACAACCACTATCAGTGACACACAACCTGGGAGACATTAAAGCCCTGAATGGTCCAGGCATCGGAAGCGCATCTTGAGAAGGCCTATGGTTCTATCTACCGCAGCCCTTGCGGAGGCGTGGCTCCTATTGTACTGCTGCTCGGCCTCTGTTCTTGGATGGCGGAGAGGCGTCATGAGCCACTTCTGAGGGGATAGCCCTTGTCACCCAGCAGCCTTCCATCCAGTCAGGCTGGAGCACTGAAGAGCCTCAGCAACTGGGAGTGTCTGAGGATGTAAGCACCATGGGAGCTGCCTGGGTACCTTGCACAGACTTGCAGAATCTGCATCTTGTGATCACACGCTATCCACATGTTCATGGAGTGGAAGCCCTTCCTGTTGACAAAGGCTCCCGGCTCACCCGCTGGCGCCTTGATGGCCACATGTGTGCAGTTGGTTGCACCCTGGACGTGGGGGACCCCAACAATCTCTGCAAAGCCTCTAACTTGCTCTGCCTGGCTGGCCTCATCCATACGGTAATGAATGAAAGTCAATGTACGCCTGAACAGAGCTTCTGTCACCAGTTTGATGCAACTGTGGACAGCTGACTGGGACACTCCACAAAGATCCCCCACTGACCCCTGGAAAGAGCCTGAGGCATAGAAGTTAAGGGCCACTGCGTCCTTCAACGCCACTGGCATGGGGTGTCCACCCACACAGTCGGAGCTGAACTCAGGGCCGATCCTCTGACAGATGGAAGTCACTGTCTCCCTTGAGAGATAGACCCTCCGTCGGCATTGCACCTCAGACATATTCAGGTAGTTGCATCGCCGCCTGTAAACCCTGGCAGCAGGATACTGGCGTCTTCTGTGGCCCCTTCCGCCTTGGACTTCCTGTTGACCCTGCTCCGTTTGTGCCTGCACTTCTCCTCCCACAGGTCGCTCCCCTGGAAGCTGAATAGGGACACCTGGCCTCTCTTTAGGGCCTCTCTTCCTTCTCAGAGGAGGTGCATCCAGCAGAGACCACAATCCCCATTCCCAGGGTAATGGAAGGCCCCACGCGATGTGAATCTTCCGGGGGCCTTGAAAACAACACTGAGCCCTGAACTGAAGCCTCTGAATTCTCTGAATGCAGCTCTGAAGCGAAATGAAGCTGTCCTGTTCACAGAAGCAATCAGCAGCATGTGATATCCTAAACTCCTCACTAATCGCTTTGACAAGGCCACTGACCCCTCTTATCCTGCCCGTGGATGAGGCTTTGCAAATTGTGGCCTGCCTGCCTGCCCGTTTTGTCCGTGCGATGGCCTGAAAATTGCACGGGCTATGTAATGTCAGAGGCAATTAGTGTCTCAAGGGCCTTACTGGCCACTTAATTAATGGCGGACACGCCTCCATCTCCATCGCACGCCCACCTTGCGAAATACCGCGAGAGTGCACGTTGACGTCGGCATGCTTGGCTGACATCAATGCGCTTTATTTAACGCTCGAGTGGCTCGAGCAGCCCTGGTATTGAAATCGAGCCTGGGTCTGAATTACATCATGAAACTGCAACTTTTACATTTTTGCTGAGGTCTCTCCTCACCATGGTGTTTAATTTGTATGATACCAAAATTAGCGCTGTTAAAATGGAAGTGGGTACAACACAATGGAATGCAATGACAGGTGACTGAGCAGCATTTTATCTGGCTGCCCACCCTCTTCTCACCAGTTGAGCAGGATAGAAGTTGGCCCTCAAAGGTAAGTGAATGAAAAGATGAGTTACTTTGGTGCCCCCATGAGTGAATAGTCATTCAAACCCTGACTGTCTCGGTTTGCAATTGAAGAATATTTACTTGGGTGAGGTATTTGAGAGAGTGAGAGACTTGCCTCTGAGGCCATATTGAGAATGATCTATCAGGACAGAAGGAACACAGAAAACAAGAAATATTAGTAAAGAGAAAAGAAAGGAAGCATATAAACAATGCTCTAATAAGTCACCTATTTGATATATCCAAAATGTCATCTTTAGCTGTAAATCACGGGTTTTTCTTTTCATACGTATTGAATTTTTTAGCCAAGTTGTTTTCCATCAACTTAAATTGATTTAATATTGCATAACTTTTAGGAACTCGTAAAGTTGCCTTATGTAGATAAGTCCACGTGAGGAATTGTCAGTCAGTGGTGAGTCAATGGTCATTTTACACATTTTCAAATGAATTTAATTTTTGTTTAAAAATATATTTCTTTATTTTGGACAAAATCTGCTCAAGTTGAAGTGAAAACAGAAAATGCTGGAAATGCTCAACATGTCAGACAGCATCTGTGGAGTGTGAAAAATATGTCTGCTGATGCTGTGTCTCATGATTTTACAAATTAATGTTGCATAAATTGAAAAGAATCCAGCCATTGTTATGGTGATCAGAAACTGCAGTTACTTCATGTGAATCAGGTGCCACAATAAGGAAATAGGTAGGCCAGTAACGGAACTAAGCCCCCTTTCATAGGGGAAGATAATCCCAACTAGGATAATAGTAGTAGTGGTCAACTGCTACCATTAATGATATGCCCATTGATTAGAGGGAAAGCTTCAAGCAGATCATTTAAATTCGATTGAATGAAACAATGTGGGAAAAAATAATTTCCACCAGGTTCGATTTCTGGTTGCAAAATAGCAGTTCTGAGAGGCAATGGGGTGAAGTCAAATTTGCGGGGCAGAATTTCCAATTTTCAACCCTTCTGAAAGTGTGTCAGCTGCTATATTAATAGCCACGACTTCCAAGTGTCCAGGCTGCCTGCCTTAAACAGGTGTCAAGCTTGTGTAATATACTAATTAGGGACCTAATAAAGCCTGTTTCTGGACCCCAATAGCAAATCCGATATAAACTAGGTGAAGCATTCACCATATATGCATTCCTCATGTTTTCTGGGTCTACAATGACCCAATCAGCAGTCCTTAAAGGGATGAAAGCAAAATACTATCAATACTGGAAATCAGAAATAATATTGGAAATGCTTAACAGACCAGGCAGCATCTGTGGAGAGAGATGCAAAGTTAACATCTCTGGTTGATGAACTTTCATCATAATACTAAGTCTCTCCACAGCTGCTTTCTGACCTGTCAAGTTTTTTCAGCATTTCCTGTCCTTAAAGGGAATGACAAAAGTACAGAAAAGTTTCCAGTAATTTTCCTTAACTGAATGTGGAACCAGGAAGAGCACTCCTGTTCCTCCTGGCTCCTTGGCAATATTCTGGACTGATGAGCTACATCACGATACCTGATCGGTCCCCAGGGTTCCCAGTAAATGAGGCCTAAGACCCAATTTTCAATGAGGCTTGGCTTTCACTTTCAGATGTGCATTGTAAATACTCTGACAACTTCCTATGCCCCAAAAGTCAAAACTGAACTCTGATCCCCGTGGTTGAAAGATATCACACAATGATTAAAGGCTTTGTGGAGATTAAAAAGTAGGGTATGAGGAATGGGGTTGTGAAGGGCACTGTAGTCAAAAGAGTTTTCATTACAATCATTTATGGTTCAGCTACCAGACTTTTCTTTAGATGCTCTTTCTAAGCTGGATTACAGGTTTGATTTTGAAATATAGCCAACCGTAGACTGGGAAGAAAGGATGATGCAGCATCAAAGTGCTGCTAAAGGCAACTCGCTGAAAGCCTGGGACAAGACTGTGTGCATGTAAATAAGTAATATGTTGCAGCAGGTTTTGTGTTCTTTTATGTGTCTCTTGGTGATTGTTCTGTCATAACAAACTCCAATGTTCAACGTGTGATGTATTATTAGTGCATTGTGTTGGTACTACAGTATTGATGTTTAAAGATTTGAAAAAAGAATGCTGTGGAACTCTTTGAAGACCACAGCACTATTCCTGCCCCAAATATCACTCTATTACAGGAGAGTGTCACAAACACAATAAATTAAGAAACATTCTGTGGTTCATAAGTTGCTGTAACTCTGCTTGTTTTTGTTTTCTCTTAATGTTTCCCCCTCTTCTCCGACACTGTCTCATGCTAAGATATGGAACTACTGCCCGACCCTCAATCAATGGGCTTCCTTCACAGTGATGTACAGATACATTTTCCATTTTGTTGTATTACCAATAGTTAGCAGAGTAGTTAAGAATTGTGAGTAAATAGCTCACAAACAGCCTTACATCTATGGAAAAAATAAATAGCTTGCATTTATTTAGCACCTTTTATGACTCAGGGTGTCCAAAAGTACTTTACATCCAATGAGGTCCTTTGAAATAGTAACATTGCAATGTAGAAAATACAACAGCCCAACTTGCGCAACAATGAGCTAATAACCAAATAATTTGTTTTTCAGTGATGCTAATTGAGGGATAAACATTAGGGAAGACACTTGGGACAACTCCCTTGCTCTTCTTTGAAGTGGTGGCATGGGTTCTTTTATGTCCAAATGAGAGGATGGAAGGTTTAATGTCTCATCTGAATGATACTGTCTCCAGTAATACAGCACTCCCTCAGTACTGCACCAGAGTGTCAGCCTACATTATGTGTTAATATTTCCAGAGTGGGACTTAAGCCCCAAACCTTCTAATTCAGAGGCAAGAGTACTATCACTGGGTTATTTGGGGAACAGTTCTGAAATGTATTCATCCTATTTTTTTACACATTTATGAAAGGAAGTGAGATGCAAAGCTCCAAATCTTATGAACTAATTACCTCTCACATTCCTCAACATAAATGGTATGACTGATGGCATAATGAATGTTTTTTTTAAAGTACTTACCATCTGCAAGGTATGCTGTGTGATATAGGTACCTTTAAGGTCACACAGTTCTCTTTTATTCATTCATGGGATGTGGGCATTGCATTGCCTGTCTCTAATTGCCCTTGCTTGCTCAGAGGGTGTTAAGAGTCAACCCCATTTGGAGTCACATGGAGGCCAGACCAGGTAAGGATGGCAGATTTCCTTCCCTAAAGGGCATTAGTGAACCAGATATTTTTTTTAAGGACAATCAGCAATGGTTTTGTGTTCATCATCAGACTTTTAATTCCAGATTTTTTAATTGGATTCAAATTTTACCATCTGCACCTTGGTGGGATTCAAACCCCAGGTCCCCAGAGAATTACCCTGGGTCTCTAGGTTACTAATCCAATGACAATACCACTATGGCACTGCCTACCCATGTGCATTTTGGACATCTGGAGGGGCCATGGCACATATAGATGCAGACATAAGTGGATTTTGAAGATGAAGGTGAAGGTGAAGGATCAATCAGTCTTCATGAATAGTTCGGGGAGCAGATAGACATACATAGTAACCAGCATATTGCATAAGTAGGGTCCTGGTCTCTCTTTGTCAGCCTCTGTCCCATTTTGCACTTGACAAAGGGCAGTAATCCCACTTGGCTCTCAGTGTTTCATTTTATCCCATTTATGCCACAGCCAGCATAGGGTGCAGCCCATTGTAGTTCTCAAAAGAGAGGGTTTCCAAAAACTGAGCAGTATTAGGGGCGTGGAGCATTTCTAGTGCAGTTATTTATTATCTAATTTTTTACAAGTAGTCCTGTAGCCTTAAAAGTATACAACCCCATTCAGACAGCTCAGTTTGTTTCAAAGCTACTCTCATGAAGCATTCACACAAATTATGTTGTAGAAATTAAAGGAACTGCAGAATACTTTTCAATTCACAGTATTATATATATGACTTATTGGAAGAAAGAGACCTTGCTGAACTTGTCATAGTTTTATTCTGGAATGAGAACGCCCCCAAGTGACTACAAAAGGCTAATGTGCAAGCAATCACTTACTCCCTCATTTCAGGTCAAGTATCTGGATTATTGTGACAGCAGGATACATGTGCTGTAACCTCCTCTTGTAATTCAAGCCCAGAGTTATGTGGGAATGTAAAGAATAATGACATGGCAGTGCAAAGTCAAATCACCTGTCAGCTTAGCTCTGACATGGAATTACTTTTGTTTTACGCATGTATTAACCTTGAACTACTAGCATTTATTTTAAAGCTGCAATCCAATGTGACCTTTTAGTAGTCAGCTCTCAGTTTCTTGTGCATGGTATGGGTGTCTGCCTTGATGAATCAAGTTCTCTATTTTTACCATTATTTTTCCTCTTTATTCCCTCAATTTTCTCTTCTTTTCTTCCCTCTGCTTCCGAGGGCACTGAGTCCTGTTGGAGTGCATTTCCAGAGTAGCAAGCAAATCTCCTATACTTTACCAAAATGCCATTCCTCAGGTTTGAATTCTGAATATTTTTCTTTTCATATTTTGTTATTTTCCCCTCCATAAAGCCTTTGGGTACTATTAGCTGACAAACTAGCAGAGTACAGTAAATAGATAACCTCAGGATTCCAGTGAATGTTGGTTCACATAGGAACATAGGAATTGAAAGACAAACAAAGAGCATCTAATTCACCTTCTACCATCCTGGTACAATGATAATGGAGTTGTTGGCTAATTTCAGCAATCAATCTTTATCAATTAGTTTACAACAGACCTTGAGATGAGGAAAAGCCCAATAGTGAAAAGTTTTGGGAACCATCGGCCCACAGTCATTTATTTCCTCCAAGTGTGCTACACTCACCATATGTTATGTCTGAAGCAAGTCATATATTATGTCCAAAATATTAATTTCTGAAAGACATCTGTCTAATTTGCATTTGAATTGACCTAAACTAACTAACTAAACAGATCAACCATGATCTTGTTGAATGTCGGAGTGGGCTCGAGGGGCTGAAAGGCCTACTTCTGCTCCTATGTTCATTTGCTTCTGTTCATATGTTCATATGTGTCTATCCTTTTACAGTGACCTCTTGCTTACTGACATATTTCTGCAAATTAGTTTCGAATTTACCTCCTTCAAGAGCAGACTGAATTCGCAGGTTCCAATGCTTATCACAAAATCAGATTATTTGGTCATGATCACATTGCTTTTATGGGAGCTTGCTGTGCACAAATTGGCTGCTGCGTTTCTTACATTACAACAGTGACCATACTTCAAAGTACACTTTGAAACATCCGGTGGTCATGAAAGGCACTAGACAAAATAAGACAGCTTGTCGTGATCTAAAATAGCAATCATATTACCACTTAACCTTCACTTCAAAAGTGAAAAGTTTTCTGATCTTAACTTCTTTTCCACCTAAAATTTCCCTCCCTAACAGCACTGTGGGTTGCCCACACCACAGGGATTGCAGTAGTTCAAGAAGCTGGTTCACCGCCACCTTCTCAAGGGCAATTAGGGATGGGCAATAAATGCTGGCCTAGCCAGCAGGGACATATCCCATGAAAGAATAACAAAAAATCCTTTCAAAAACTTAAACTGTGTCTTTGTATTCCAGGTGTGATCACACCAATGATTTATTCTGTTCAATATTGACCTTTTGATAAATTCCAACATCTGATTTATGTTACTCACCGAGCATTGTATAGCGATTGGGCGAGTGCATTTTTATATCTTTAATGTGTTCTAAACTCACCTAAGTCTTGATGAGATCTTACTGCAATTGGTTGACATGAATTAAAACTTTGAAGTAAAGTTATTACACTGGATATCTGAATACACCACAGACCAGAAATGAGTGGTGAAGTCGATGTCAAATAATCATTTTTGCCAACTGTTGCAAATTTGTAGCAAGTGATGCAATTTCACAGTCAAATTTAGTCTGTTGCAACTTCACGAGAGGGCCCTGAAGTCTCAGGATTTTTCTGCCACTGACATTTGCTTGGAGAGCTTGGTCGGACTGGGTTACTGACTATCTGTCTGCTGATTAGTGATCTGGTTACAGAGAGCAGCTCTGCAAAACCCTGAAGCTGCCGTTGGCTTTTTTTTCCACATTGCACTCAGCCCCTAACCTCTCCCGAAAAAAACAACATTCATCAGTTTTAAAGTAGTATTATCCCGCTATTGTTCAAGATACAGCAAATGTTACATAACCAATTGCAGCCTTGGTTTATACACTTTTTTTACACCCAACTTTTACCATAAAATAAACATAATATGACAACACATGTTACATTCACATTAAGTGAAAGCATATATTATAGAACAGATTTAATGGTAGAGATTAATTTATAATTAATTTTTATGATGACGTTCAGTTAATTTGACTCCACTTCTATGATGTAAAATTGTAAAATATGAATATGATTTTTCAACCAAAACATTAATCTAAACACAATTTATTTTAGTGCCCAGATGATTAAATGATGAGGCATGGTCATATCAATTTGATCTCCATCTGCTTATATGTCTGTCTGTTATTAAGAAGGTTTATATTGCTATGATTGGCATTTTCATAAAAGTGACCCATAGTCTGGAGGCCCAATAGCACTGGAACCCAGTTGATCCAGAGTCCTTTTATTGTCATCAGGTCTCCATTTACAATTGAAGATGCTCTTATGTTTTGACAGGTGTGGAGGAACAGGAGACAGGAATGAGCCAGGCTAGGGGGTCTGTGTGTTTGTGTTTGCGTGGCTGAGGAGGTCAGGTAAATGCGACACACTTTGGTTCCAGCATGGAGGCAATACAGGAAGTTAAATTTCTGTATTCCAAGGCCCTGCTTACCACCACTGCACCTCCCCCACCAACCCCTCCACACCAGGGTTCAAAGCCTGTAATTCAATACAATGCAAGAATAATTAATAATATCTTGGCCTTGTGCCTCATCACATTGAAATGTTGGCAACTTTCTAAAAACAGGCTTTGTGGTATTAGAGTAACACCCCCCCACCAATGTTACCTTTTGGCTTTCTATAGCAGGGATGTTGCCTTGGTATCACATCAACCTAATGATGATGTACCATCTCCTCGCCCTGTCCAACATCTAGCAGCTTTAAGACACAGAGTGGTTTTTAATGGAGGTGATGAGGTCTCACCCACTGGCTGGAAAACTGGCAAGACACCCTTGTCTCCTCTTCTAGGGAAGGCCTGCCTAATTAAATGCCACTTAGGCACTTAACTGGACAGCAGCAGGTCTTCACCGAGATCAAGGACTCCAGGAAGCGGAGATCCCACCCACCAAGAGCTGCCAGCCAATCAATGGTCAGCAGCTCAATTAAACAGCAGCGCCACTGGAGGGGCAATGGCTGCTGCCGGTATAATGCCTGACCAAGGTCTGGTATCATTGGACCCCAGGCCACAGGTGAGTAATGGTGGGAAGGGGGCTGCCGGCTGAGGGCCTTGGAGAAGTTGGAAAAGCAGGGTCTGCAGCAAGGGCAGGGTGACGGCTCTGAGCCCGACCCCTCCTTCCTGACGTCAGCTGGCTCGATCAGCCACTGAGTGCCTTTGAACATGGGAGCCTCAAGCAACATCACAAGGGCCTTCCCACCACTGACTTAATCGGTGTGGAGGCGGGAAGGCAGGGCCTCAAACCATCACCTCCCACCTGATCAAATGCCCCCTCTACCATCATAGAAACATAGAAAAATAGAAGCGGGAGTAGGTCATTTAGCCCTTCAAGCCTGCTCCACCATTCATTATGATCATGGTTGATCCTCTATCTCAACGCCATACTCCCGTTCTCTCCCCATACACCTTGATGCCTTTATAGTCTATAAATCTTTCTATTTCCTTCTTAAATATATCCAGTGACTTGGCCTCCACAGCCTTCTGTGCTAGAGAATTCCACATGTTCATCACCCTCTGAGTGAAGAAGTTTCTCCTCATCTCACTCCTAAATGGCCTACCCTGTAACCTGAGATTGTGACCCCTTGTTCTAAACCCCCCAGCTAGAGTAAACATCATCCCTGTATCCAGTCTGTCCAGCCCTGTCAGAATTTTATACATTTCAATGAGATCCCCTCTCATTCTTCTAAACTCCAATGAATACAGGCCTAGTCAGCCCAATCTCTCCTCATACGACAATCCTGCTATCCCAGGAATCAATCTGGTGAACGTTTGCTACAGTCCCTCTATGGCAAGTATATCCTTTCTTAGGTAAGGAGACCAAAACTGCACGCAATACTCCAGGTGTGGACTCACCAAGGCCCTGTATAGCTGCAGTAAGACATCCTTGCTCCTGCACTCAAGTCCTCTTGCAATGAAGGCCAGCATTTGCCTTCTTAACTGCTTGCTGCACTTGCATGCTTGCTTTCAAACCTGCCACAGGGCAGGGCATTAAAATCTGCCCACGTTTTCTTCGTCCAGTGCCTTTTGCTGAAAGTTCATTGGGTTCTGAGAAGAGAATGTTTCAGTGAAGCATTCCCCCTTAGGTGGGACCATGAATAACAGGAAGAACTTCAAAAAAGAATTTTGTAAAGCATTTTCAGATGCAGTAATATAGTTCTCTCACATGTTAGGGATTAAATAAGCCACAAATGAGGTTTATAAATCATCTGTCAATCTATATTGGTTTGCATTTGAAATAAAATAGCAACTCGAGATTTTTACACCAGAGTTTGCCTCTTGATACATGAGATGGTGGGGTTGGCATGTCTGATTAATATCAAGAAGGAGTAAAATTTGAGTCTTTGAGCTGATCAAGCCAACAGTGTATTGTAGAATATAATTAGGATAACAAAGTATTATGTAGCCTTTTTTAAGTAGCATCCAGGGATGCATGGGAAATAATTAGTGCCATATGGGCTGAGGTTGTTTGAGGATTGTTTTAAGATTCAGTTAGTACTCATTAAGAAGCAGAAAAAGAAATAGTTCTGTAATGTATCCTTTAGATGCTACATTAACTTGTTCCCACACTGATGAAAGTATTTTTGTCCAGAGTTCCATAGTAACATGAGAGGCGGATGGACCCAATAGTTCATGGACGGAATCTGTATATATTCCCAAGGTCGCCCCCAACTGGAGTTTTGTTGCTGAGTTCTGTTGTAACTAATATTTTTTTTATTTTGAGCTGACACTTTATTATTGGCTAGCAAAGTGTAAAGGGGCCTATCCGTTTTTGCAGAGAAAGGGGAGTGATGCACTCGGAGCAATTCCTAACCACCGGCTGCTTGTTTATTACCTGGATAGTTTAGCAGGGGGCTGGAAGTTGAAAAACAGATTGGGGATGGAGAGGACCATTGATGCCCAAGTCCTGCCTGCTGCAATTTTTAGCTTGACATCGAAAACCTCCCCTTTCATAGGGGAAGATGGTGACATAGTGGTCATTTCACTGGATGAGGAATCCAGAAGCTTAATGCTCTTAGCATAATCACTGCTCCCATTTTTTTTTTAGTTGACAGCTGTTGTTGATAACGTTCCCATTTACACTACCCTCCAACCAGCTTTGTTTCATTACCAGATCCTTTTGCCTTACACTATCGTCCCTTTTGTCATTTAATCTCTCCTTCCTTCCATCCTATCATAGACCTTCCCTTATGTTCTTTCCCCCTCCTCCATTTCCCTGCTTTAAACTTGTTACATATCTAAATTTTTCCAGTCCGAATGAAAGGTCTGAAACTTTAATTTTGTATCTCTTCCCATGCTGAGATTTTCCACCATTTTCTGTTTCTCTTTATTCTGACTTCACAACTGTTTCAGATGGGAGTCAAATTTCCCCATTTCACTAACCAACCCTCCCACCCAACCCCCACCACCCCCCCCCCCCCCCCCCCCCCCCCCCCACTCTACCACTATCAATTTTGCTATGTAACTATGTCTGCAATGAGTACGTCTGCCAGCAATGAGGCCCTCTTAGCTGACAATTGTTGTTGGGTGCCGGGGTAATTGACATGGCTTTCTGGCAGGAGGTGGTGACACATATTAATGCCAACAGCCTTCAACAGACCTGGCTACAGGGGATGCAAATGACCTCACCGAGTGTGCCATGATAGGACGCTAACCATAACCTATATTAACACAATATGTTGAAAAGGAATGTCAAGTACAGTGACATCCTGCCCACAAATCTTCACAGTACTCTGAATGAACAACCATTTTGTAGCAGGATGCATTTTGCAGCAGCTCCCTTTGTTACTATGTGTTCTCTCCTTCACATCTTCAACTGATGTTGCCTGGACAAATACCTCAATCTATTGGGCTAACATTTTGTATATTCACTTAATTGCATACAACATTTGATTCACCACAGCTTGAGCAGATACATGAATATCCTGTATGTGCTGCTGCAATTTCAGTTTGTCAATTCTTCTCTGGAAAATCCTGACAGAAAAAGAAAAGAGAATCCACATGGGATTGGGAAACCCTACTACATCCCCAACCCAAAGCCTCCCCACCTCAACGCCCCCACCCAAAACTACCACCTCCACAAACTCAGATATATCCAGCTCAGGACCTTCTGAAGTGAGGTGCAGAAGGATATACGTGGAGCATGAGTAAGCAGATAGAAGGAGTGGCAGAGGAAGAGGCACTTGCTGACCCTCCTCAGCAGATCTGGAAAGGAGGAGACCTACATTTAAAGAACTGCCGTGTATTTCCAACACTTCCTGCTTTAATAACAGAATTAACAAACTTAAGATGAAAACTTAGGGATTAGAACACCCATATCCTAACAAAATGATGAAAAAGTTGATTAGCCACTTTAAAAAAAACATGAGGTGGCTAATGATCTAGTTAAGAAAGGTTGAAAGATTATGTTCAGGGAGAGAGTTCCACATATTGTACAACACAACACTTTTACAAGACACTACTACTATTTAAGAAAGAGGGAGAGAGAAAACGGGGAACAGTTAGCCTGATATCAGTAGTATGGAAAATGCTAGAATCTACTATTAAGGATGAGATAACAGGGCACTCTAATGACTCGAAGGAGCAGACAGGTTTCAACAAGAGACAACAAAACATTATTACAGAGAGCTTTTCAGGTGCTACACACTCGATCAGGATTCTCTTCAGGAAGCCCCACACCCTAGATTGCCCGCACTTAGGGCTTATTGCTCGGAGCTTTAATAAAACATCACGTGCCCCCTGATAGACAGCAGGAGGCGCTATACCCTCAATACCACATCTCCTCCCCCTTTAACTTTTTTACAATTTCTAAAACAGGGAAACAGTTGAACATCCAACAACATATACATATATACAACTTCAGGTGATTAAAGATCAAAGCTGGGAATTTCCATGCCCACTGGCGCCGGGCGTGTTTGGTGGCGAGAGTGGACAATATGGCAAGAAGGCCAAAAATTGGTTTCACAATGTCGTGAAACCAGATTGCGATCGTCCTCTCAGCCCATCGATGGTGGGCTGCTTTCCCTGCCATCGGACATCAGGAACCTCACTGCAATACATCACCATAACATTATAAGGCTAGCTCGCCAGACTTAGCCCTCCCGCACCCCCTTGCTGGATTGTCCACCCATTTCGGCAGGAAAACACGGCGATGTGTTTCACAATAGCATATATAAGGCGTACACTCGGTGGGCTGCAATTCGCTCGCGACTTCACAGTTTGTTTGCCTACCTTGCTTTGGTCAGCACTCGCAGTCATCAGCATCAGGCTTCACAGACAGCATCACATCACTTAGGGGGGCTCATGGGTAGGCCTCTACCTACCAGGTCAGCCATATGTGGGTGGCTTTTCAATGGCTGCAGGGCAAGCTCTTGCTTGGGAAAGGGGGAAAAGTGGCCTCAGGCAAGGGAAGGTGCTGTGGGGCGAGAGCTATACTGGGGAACGAGGGTACCCCAGGGTGTGTGTGAGGGCACATGTTAACCTGTGCAAGTGGCTTCAAAATGGTGAGGGCTGAGGAGGCAGTCTCCAGAGGAGATGAGGCCAGATGGAGATGTGAGGGTATGTGCGAGAGAGTGAGTGGTGATGTCCCTTGAGCTGGCAGTGAGTGAGATGCCAGTGAATGTGTGATGGGCTTGAATGTGTGAGTTTAGAGAGATGAGCTGATTGCCTTACCCTGGCTGCACAGATGTGATCACCCTCTAACTGCATTGGATGGCCAACCACTTCTGTGCAGTATTGGCACTGATCCCCACTGCCCTCGCCTACCAAGCTGGTAATGTTGCTGCCCCTCCTGCAGCCAGAGCGGGGGTATAGGACATCACAATGGATCTCCACGGCATCCAAAAGGCACTCGAATGCTGCGGTCTTCTTGCCTTTCAGGGCCATATCTTCTTTGCAACAGTCCTGGGCTGGAAGCACTGAGCGCTGCTCTATTTTATATGTGGTGCCTGGCGTGATGAAGCGGCGAGGTGATGGTGTGGCAGGCAAATTGGAGCCTGCCCACCATGGAAATGACGTGTTTCCCGGGAATGCATAATTAATGCAGCAGGTATGGGATGATAAGGTGTGAAAAGCTGCCGTTGCGGCTAGCGGGTAAAGCCTCATTTTTCCCACCTGCCCACTACTGCACTTAGTGCAAAACTGGCACGATTCCACCCCAAGTCTCTGAGGTGCTCTCCTTATATGGCTAGAGTGGCGTAGCTCTACCACTTGAGGTTCCTCAACAGGATCGACCAGATCTGCAACTCCAGCATGAGACATATCATCGGAACGTGGCATTTCAGGGTTTGGCAACTCTACAGAGACATTGAGCATGTCTATTCTAGGTCGATCAGTCACCTGAGGAATTTACAGTTTAACATTATTCGCAAGTGGAATAGTTGATTGTTGGAATGTGTTTCTGGCATGAATATGGATCTATGTGCTTATAGACGATTCTATCTCCTACTTGTACTTGGAAAGATAATGGACCAGTCTCTGAGACAATGGTTCCAGGAGCCCAACAGGGTCCAGTGCCAAAATTTTGCATGATTACCATGTCACCTACAGTGAATGTGCGAGCTTTGCTGTAATTTTTGATTACTCTGATTACACTCTATCTTCCCCTTTAAATTTGGAAACACCAATCCCTGTAGGTAGGTGGCATTTCATCAATAATTCAGATGGTGTTGAACCCATAGTTGAATATGTTGTTGTACGATAACTGAAAAGAAAGTGGGAAAGTCGAGATTCCAGGGTGCCTTCCGATAGCTTTTTCATAACAGATTTAAAAGTTTGCACTGCCCTCTCAACTTGGATATTCGATGAGGGGTGGTAAGGGGCTGCTTTAATATGTCTGATTCCATTCAGATCCATAAATTTCTGAAACTCTGTGCTGGTGAAAGCAGTGCCATTATCTGAAAGGACAATTTCAGGTAGGCCATGTATGCTGAAACTGTGATGTAGCCTCTCAATAGTTGTGTTTGACATTGGCAACTCTACTTCATTTACATTCATCCATTTGGAATGTGCATTTACAATTAACAAGAACATGGTAGCCAAGAATGGTCCTACGTAATCGATATGTAACCGAACCCAAGATCAACCAGGCCACTCCCACAGATGCAGGGGAGCCGAAGCAGATTATTTCTGTTGTTGCTGACAGTGGAGACAGTACTTGACCAAATTTTCAATATCTCCATCAATGCCTGGCCACCATAAATAGCTTCACGCAAGCATTTTCATTTTTGATAAGCCCACATGGGCACTATGGATGTCTGTCAGGAGTGGCTTTCTGCCTTGCGGTAGGACAACCACTCTTGACTCTGTAAGGAACATATATTTTTAATTCTGTTGGACTATTGTAAAGAACATATCTTTTTATTTTTTGTTGGTCTGTGGGTTAAAATTACAATGGCTGCAATTTGAAAGACATGTCCACCGGAGCAGGATATATACGATGTTGCAGCCCTGGAACAGAGTATGCCTTGAAAGACAGGATGGTGCCGAAAATAAGTCCTTGATCAAGGGAGCTGCCAGGCAACAACATTTTAGTTGGATCTTGACCAGGTGACCGGGTTTTGTGTAAGAGCAGTGCAGCAGAATAGCTCCTAGCCTGAAAGGGAAAAGACCCAAAACCTCTCTCTCCCATGTGTGTAAGATTCCAGTAATCCTACAGTAATAGCTAGCTGGCTTTTCTCCTCTTCATATTTCTATAACCTGCTCTCCCTCTCTCTCTGAAAACCCCTGTCAAGAGGCAAAGGGGAAAATCACGGTTAGAGACATTGAAAAGCAAGTTCTCAACCAGTGAACTAAATACTGAAAGTGCTGGAAGACCATTTCATGTCATCAACAAGAACTGAAAGGAATTTGGAAGACACCTATCAAAATCAACCCATTGAATCCTGTACTCTGGAATTGGTGCTATTGAACCTTTTTATCCTACCCTTAAAATCCATGTTTTTGTGTGTCTGATGTGTCTTGTATGTGTGTGTATAGAGAGTTAAGAAGGGGTAGAGTTTAGGCTATAGAGTTAGAAATTAGCAGTTCATATTTCTTTCTCTTGCCACTGGTTAATAACAGTTTGTTCAATAAATAGTTATTTACTTGTTAAATTTACAAACCTGGTGCTTGTATTCTGTTAATCTAAATTAAACAGTTAGGTAGAATTGGGGCAACCTGATGGCTTGATCAGACTTTTCACATTTGTTGCAGCTCAGGCAACAGTGGAGCTTGAGATTACAGCACACTAACCCCAGTGAGTCGTGACAACCCCACAATAAAATCCCGCCTTGGCAGCTCAATGCCACCTGTCTGACATGGAATGGTCTCAATTCTTCAGGTACAGGCAAGTTGGGCTGTCCTTTTAAAGCAAAGTCTCTGACTTTCGATAATGTTGGACCTCTTCATCTAATTTCTAATTTGTTTTGCACACACAGGCGAAGAACCTAAGAAGTTCAATAATAGCACTAATTCCTGCAGAACAGAGGCAGGATTTTTCAGTCAGCATTAGGGGGTGGGCCCGACATGCCGACACGTAAAATGACCCACGATGACATTGGGCATGCGTCCCAACGTCATCACGCAGTCCCGCGACATTTCATTCAGCAGGCACGCGTCGGAGTCGGCTGCAGACCCGCCGATATATAAACGGCCTATTAAGGCCATTAAGGGAGTCATTGATGTAATTGTTAATGCTGCCCGTCCAACCTTAAGGTTGGTAGGCAGGCAAAAAGGCCAAGTGGCCTTCGCGTTTTTTAGAAAACCTCATCCACGAGTGGGATGAGATTTCCTGAAGATTTTATTAAATAAATAAATAATTTTCCCAATATATAAAAACGTGTCCCATCTCATGTGACTCTGATTAGATATTAAATTAATTAACTAAAGGATTTAAGAAGTTATTTAAACATGTCCTCTCATGTGACTGAGTCTGGGCCGTGCCTCAGGGAGATTGAAGCACTCTTTCGCACGTATGCGTGAAAGACCGCTGGCCCCGACTCTCCCTCCTCCCCCCCACCAGCACAAGTAGCGCTGAGCGCTACGGCACGTGTAATATGCTGGGTGGGCCTTAATTGTCCCGCCTGCGTAAAATGGCGGCAATCAGCCGTTCCTGCCGAGCCCGCCCGCCACCTGAAAAATTCAGGCCCAGGGGTATGCTTAATACTGTCTGGCAACAGGAGGTGACTGAGTGCATCTGCATTTGCAATGTGTAGACCAGGACATAAAAGTATACTCGTCTGCAGATAATGTCAGAGCCCATCGTTGTATCCTTGCTGATGCTATTGGCGGGATGGCCTTGTCCTCACTGAATAAACCCACTAATGGTTTGTGGTATGTTTGCGGCATCCAATGCTCTTCATTCTAGCTCCTTGAACTCCAGTGTCGGTCGGGTTAGCCTTTTCTAATCTGATTTCTGTCTTTTTTTTTCTGTTTGCCACAGAGTTTTGCCTTGTCTTTCATTTTGATTTCACGGTCGGACAAGTGTCTCTCTGGTGAAATCCTATCTTGATTCAGTTCGGTGGTTGAGCTACTCATGGCTTCATTATCGACTCACATCTTGAAAAGTTCTACGACTTTTCCTTTCAATGCCTTTTTTGTTTCATTCAGCTGATACTTCGGCTCTTCAGTCTCTTTCTTGTATCTCTTGGCTTTCCCCTGGAATATTGAACTGTTTCTTCAATTTGTTCAGAATGGCACTAAATTAATTTTGGTTCTTGTCATGATTTTCCAGAGTAACCAATTCTGACCTGAGGGACCCTTGCAGCTTATGAAGGCCCTTCAATTCTCCTAACTCATCCCAAGAGACTATTGTATTTTCTTAGAAATTCTGGATCTCGGTGAGATTTGAGGTGAAATATCTCACAGACCAGTCGAGCTTGACCTTCTGTAGCCAGTCTTGGCCTAAAAGACTGGGTCCTTCTCCTTTCACTATTATTACAGGTGGCTGGGTTCTCTGTTGCTTGTAAGAAACTAGTACTTTGGCGATGCCCTTTACCTGAATGGATTCTCCCGTGTATGTCCTTAACTTGTTCACTCCAAGTTTATTGGCTGTCTACCTTCATTAAGGTACCTGAAAGTGTGCTGTCCCACTACTGTAGTTGAGGCACCCATATCCACCTCCATTATTAGTGGCTTGTCATTAACATGGATTGGCACAGTGATAGGTTTGGTTTTCACAGTAGTTACGTTTTACAGGAAATAAACATTGGTGTCAGCAGCTTCCGTCTCTGCTGCGTTCTTTAATTTGGCTATGTTGGTTCGCTGTTTTGCAAGCTGCTTCAGTTTTGCCTGGCATTGCCTTACCACGTGACCTTCCTTATGGCAGTAATGACATTCTGTCTCCTTGAATTTACAGGTGTCTGCTCTGTGGTCACCTCCACATCTATAACAACTTAATCTTGAAGTTACTGATGAAGTGTTTCTACTAGGCTTTTTCACGTTTCTCACAGTGAACATTGCATCTCGCTTCGAAGTTGTGGGTCTGGTTTTTGCACCACGGTCGGCTGTAGATTTCCGCCCCACATAAATCACAGCACCATGTTGTATGTGTTGCAAAGCCTGCGAGTCTCTCGCAGCACTTTCCATGGCGAGGGAGATTTCTCGGACGCACTTAAAGTCGATGTCGACCTCGGTGAGTAAACAATGCTGTACTGCGTCCTTAAGTGCACAAACTAATCAGTCCCGCAGCAAACCATTTAATGTGTCCCTGAAGTCACAATGTTCTGTTAACTGCTTGAGGTTCACTGCATAGGTTGCGATGGACTCTCCTGGGGCCATAACTCTGGAATTAAATTTAAAAGACTGCATTATTACGGATGGCTTGGGCTGGAAGTGTGTTTTCACAAGGTCCACTCATTCATTATAGGACTGAGAGTTGGGCGGGCTAGGGGCTGCCAGGTTGCGAATGAGGTTGTATGTTTTACTGCCACATACACTCAAGAGGATGGCTTTCTGCTTTTCCTCCACGGTAATTTAGTTTGCTACAAACTAAAATCCAAGAACCTCTACATACTTGCTCTAGTCTTCCATAGTTGCATCACATGGATCAATTTTGCCAAAGAGTGGCAAGACTGGTGAGTAGTCTTTTTTCCCTTAAAATTCGATGTACTCAGAGTAACAAAGCGTGGCACAGAGTCAGAGCTAATTCTACCCTTATTGCCAAAAGTAATGACTTGACGGAGCAGAGAGGTTTCAACAAGAAACAGATAAACTTCATTACAGAGAATTTTTCAAGTGCTACAAGCTCGATCAGCACTCTCATCAGGAAGCCCCACCCCACAGATTGCCTGCGCTTAGGGCTCACTGGTCGGAGCCTTAACAGAACATCACATGACCCTGATAGAAGTAGTAGGGGCTATACCCTCAGTTACTACAGACACTTAGAAATAATGGTAGGATTGGGCAGAGTCAACATGGATTTATGAAAGGGAAATCATATTTGACAAATCTGTTGGAGTTTATTGAGGGTGTAACTAACAGAATAGATAACCAGAGGGCTTTGGAGACTCAGTCATTGAGTATATTTGAGACAGAGATTGATAGTTTTCCAACTATCAGTTAGATATGGGGATAATGTCAGAAACTGGTGTTGAGGTAGAAGATCAGCCATGACCTAATGTAATGGCCAAGCAGGCTAGGGGGGGCCAAAAGGCCTACTTCTGACCCTATTTCCTATGTTCCTAGAATGCAGTGGGTCAGAGCTGAATAGTGTGAACTTAGATTTAAATCCTAGAGTTTTGTTCTATTACTTTAATGAAAGGAGCATGTGAAAAAAAAATATTCTTGGCAAGTATATTTAGGCCAGAAGTTTCTCGTCAGCATGCGGGGTCGAGTCCCACATGCCGACACATAAAATGACACGTGGTGATGTTGGGCGAGCATCCCAATGTCACCATGTGCCATCGTGATATTTCGGTGGGTGGGCGCGCGATGATCTCCGATGCGCGCTCGCCATTAATTAACAGGCCATTTAAGGCCCTTGAGGCAGCAATTGATGCCGATTCTTCAGGTCCCGTGTGATTTTCAGAGCGGACAGGCCACATTTTTATAAACCTCATCTATGGGTGGAATAAGAGGGGTGAGTGGGGTTTCGAGTGTTATTTGTCAGACGTTTAATGCTAAAAGTCACTGATACTTGCCTGTGTGAGCAGGAATATTTCAAAACTCTTCACAGCTGCTTGGACAGGAGTAACAGCCTTCAGGTCAGGACTCTGAGTAAACATCATTTCTGGGGCTTTGCTGATTTCAGGAAGCCTTCCCTTAGACTGGGAGTAGGAGTTGTGCTCTCCACTGGAGGCACCTCCTCCTCCTCTGAGGAAGGGAGGGCCAGAAGGGGAAGGAGGCCAGGAGTTCACATTCAGCCTCCTGGGGAGCCACCTTTGGGAGGGGAGGCACAGGCTCAAGGAGCGCAGGGCCAACAGGAAATCCAAGGCAGAAGAGGCCGCAGAAGATGCCACTATCTTGCTGCCAGGGTATACAGGCGGCGAAGCAGTTACCACAATATGTCTGAGATGCAGTGCCGAAGGAGGCTCCGTCGCTCAAGGGAGACAGTGACCTCCATTTGTCAGATGATAGGCCCTGAGATCTGCGCCAACAGTGCAGGTGTGCACCCCATGGCAGTGGTGTTGAAGGTCACAGCTGCCCTCAACTTCTATGCCTCCAGCTCTTTCCAGGGGTCAGTGAGTGATCTTTGTGGAATCTCCCAATCAGCTGTCCACATTTGTGTCAAGCAGGTGACAGACGCTTTGTTCAGGCGTGCATTGACTTTCATCTACTACTGCTGGGACAAGGCCAGCCAGACAGAGCAAGCCAGCGGCTTTGCAGCGATTGCTGGCTTCCCCCTCATCCAGGGTGTAATCGACTGCACACATGTGTCCATCAAGGCACCACTGAGTGAGCCCTGTGCCTTCATCAACAGGAAGGGCTTCCACTCCATGAACGTGCAGATAGTGTGTGATCACAGGATGCTGATTTTACAAGCCTGTGCAAGGTATCCAGGCAGTTCCCACGACGCTTACATCCTCAGGTACTCCCAGGTGCCGGGGCTCTTCAGTGCTCCAGCCCGGCTGGATGGATGGCTGCTGGGTGACAAGTACTATCCCCTCAAAAGGTGGCTTATGATGCCTCTCCGCCATCCAAGAACAGAGGCCGAGCAGCGGTACAATAGGAGCCACACCTCCACAAGGGCTGTGGTGGAGAGAACCATCGGTCTTCTCAAGATGTGCTTCTGATGCCTGGACCACTCAGGTGCGCACTCCAGTACCCCCCAGATCATGTGTCGCTGATTGTGGTTGCATGCTGCGCTCTCCACAGTCTGGCACTGGAAAGGGGGGATGCAGAGGACGAAGAAGATGTAGACGCAGTTGCTCCGGCTACACACCATGAGTCCAGCAGTGATTCTGAGGATGAGCACGCACAGGAGAACGCTGAGGGGGTAGACGCTGACCCGGGCATCCTCCAGAGAGGCAGGGACACCCAGGAGGCTTTAATCCAAAGAACCCTCAGCTAGCACACCACAGATGGACCTTCAACACACGCCGGGACTGCAGGCTCCATACTCGATACCTGAGTGCTGAACCTGCTTGACAC
Organism: Cetorhinus maximus; assembly: GCF_964194155.1. Lineage (NCBI taxonomy): Eukaryota > Metazoa > Chordata > Chondrichthyes > Lamniformes > Cetorhinidae > Cetorhinus > Cetorhinus maximus. The sequence goes on from NC_135879.1 coordinate 195,881,198, forward strand.
ATAGATTCAAGATAAGTGGCAGAAGGTGTATGGGGGACATGAAGAAGAACTTTTTTATGCAGAGGGTAATGGGTGTCTGGAATTCGCTGCCCAAGTTGGTGGTAGAGGCAGAAACTCTAAACTCTTTTAAAAAAGTACCTGGATCTGCACCTTAAGTGCTGTAAACTGCAGGGCTATGGGCCGGGTGCAGGAAGGTGGGATTAGAAAGGGTACCTGGGTGTCCTCGGGCTGGCATGGACAAAATGGGCTGAATGGCCCCCTTATGTGCTGTAACTTTTCTAGCGTTCTATCATTCTATCTGCCTGGGTAGGAACATTAACTATGTGCCTTGTCAATAAAGCTCAATGACAAACAAGCCACTGATAACATCATGGGTTCCCGTCAGCCTGCAGAAGTAAGGAATCACCCTGAGCCATGCTCACATATCAAAACTTAAAGGATTAACAAAATGAAGCAGAAAATAAGATGAATGCAAAGGTGTTATGCATCACACCAACTTGTCATCAAATCATAGCGAGGCAACATAAAACCACCAGTGAAAAACCCGTGGTTTGCCTAAGGTGCCTTAGGTTTTCATTTCCGGGTGCTGTCTAGGTGCTCCCCCCTCACTGGCACTGGAGTCTGAGACAGCCTGCTCACTGTGCTGTCCTGTTGGCCTCGATGACCTTGGTGGACGTCCTCTGGCCCGTGGAGCCTGTGCTGGCCCCGCCTGGGAGGGAGCAGCCAGTTCCACAGCGGGCATCTCCCCAGTCGCCGCAGCCTCACCGGATGCAACGGTCACTGGCAGAGGGGTGTAAGAGCTATTACCCTCATCTGGAGCGCCCTGAGAGGAGCCCGCAGAGACGACAGGCAGCTTGTGTGCCAGCGTGTGGTCGCTTAGGACCTCCCTGCTCACCATTGATAGATGGGCACTGAGCTGGGGTACTTGGTGCCCAATCCATCTCCCACACTGGCAATGACCAGCTGAGGTCAATGCCGCTGTGAGGGCTTGCAGCTCCGAGCGCACCCCCAGGAGGCCCTAATTGTTCTCCTGGAGGAGCCTCTCCACGAGAGCCGCCACTCTCTCCATGGAGGAAGCATGGTGCTCGGCCATGAGGCTCATTGCATCGGTGATGCTCCATGTGGATTCCTTCAGCACGGGCATCATGCCACGCATATCCTCATGTATCTCCGCCAGATCCTCCCACATACCCTGCTGCACTTCCAGCGTCTGCTGCCTCACGGCCGACTCCAGAGGCACATCATCAGCCACCGACCAAGCATGTGCCTGGTCCCCAGCAGTCCTCTGAGTGCCAGCGCAGCAGGCACTCTCTGTCTTCACCCGCACCTCAAGCGAGTGTGAAGTTTCCTCACCACTGTGTCCCAGGACACGAGTTGACAATCTAATTTCCACTGAGGCGCTAGTATCTGCGCTGGTGCCTGCCTGGCAGAAATAGTGTGATGCTGGTGAGTCGATATGTTCTGGGCCCTCAGTTGTGAGTGGTGGCCCCTCTGCCTCCTCCTCCCGGCCCTGCTCTGGTGATGCTGAAAGGAAAAACAAGGACATTTGATTAGTTAAAGTGGAGACAATGTCAATGTGCATGCCTGTCCCCTGGATCAGTATGCGCTCATCCTTCTATAATCAATGGTCAACCTATGTTGCAAACTTCAGTCACTGAGCATTCAGCAGCGCCATGGCTGCTAGGACACACATGGTGACCTCAGTGCTCGGCAATTATACCTCCCCGTGGCACCCCAGCCTCACCACCACCAGTGGACCTGGGCACATGACGCCTCTCCAGATCCATGGCCTGCTGTTTAAAAGGAGTCAAGATGGCTAACTGGGCCTGGCCTCCGCCAGTCTGCATCCGCTCGGCAGCATTGTGTGCAGTCTTCTCTTGAAAAGGAGAGAAGAGCATTGGTTAGCCCAGACTGTACCTGGATTCCCATCGCATCCCTGCCAAACAACCAGAGTTGCATTGCAGGGCGCCAGTGATTCGTCACCCCGCAGCTGCCGCATATTCATACCACGGAGCCAGGCCTGGCTCCCTCCTTGCCCACATGCTGCCTCTATCACATTTGGCACCAAGTGGTCTAACCTTGCTAAGCAAGGAGACACAAGCATGTGGAATGCCAAGAGCAGCAGATGGATTGGTGCCCTGCCACCTGGAAGCTCCCCTCCCAGCATGTTAGCACCCTGACTTTGACATGTTTCGCAGTTCCAGCACTGCGCCTAGGTGCAAACCCTTGAGGTTGCTTCCAAAACAGTACTCTGGATGTTAGTCTAACACATGCTGTGGTTGCAGAACCCATCTCAGCACAACCCTCTCAGGGTGAACTAGGCATGGACAATGTCTGCTGGTCCACCCAGCGAGGGAAAATTGCTGTGAAGGACTCAATGCTGTAACTGCACTCGGAGTTGGCGGGAGGGGAAAAGGGGGAAAGCTGTGTTAAGTGACCTCTGCCAACATGGAACTCACCCTTCCCGAACGCAAGAGGTCATTGAATCGCTTGTGGCACTGGACCCACGTCCATCGCACCATGTCATGGGAGCTGACTATGTCTGCGAACTCCTCTCAGGCACATTTGGTCAGGTGGGGGAGGGGGCTCCTCCTCCCATCCCTCGGAACGAGGACCTCCCACCGTGCTACCGCCTCCCCCAGGAGGGCAGCCATGCACTCATCAGAAAACAGAGGGACACACTGCCCCGCTGCCCTACCCTCCTGCCTGGCCTGCTCCCCAGCAGCACTTTGGGGAGCACTTCTACTGGCCATGATGAACAGCCTTTGCAAGGCTGCTTCACACTGGGCAGGCCTTAATTGGTCCGCCCACGTAAAATGGCGGTGTTCGGCTCTGCGCCTACCCGTGTCCACTCCTGAGCGGCCCGCACGACGAGGAGAAAATTCTCCCGTTAGTTATTCAGTTCCCTTAAGAGATTAGAGAACTTGAATAAAATCTACGATAGGGAAATTGTGAATGGCCTGTGGAAGGAAAAGGATCAATGGATTGAATGGTCTTTATCATTCTTCAATTTTTAATGTTTTTAACACAACAAGGGAATATGGATATGGCATGAGGTTTCAATTATAAATTCATCTTTAGAAACAGAGTGATAATTTTGGTACATGTGGTGCACAGAGGAAATCTTTCACTTCTATGTCTATGTCCAAGTCCAAGATCCTCTATGTTCAGCAGGGAAATTGGCAGAAAAGACTCAATTCAAAAGTAGAGCGACAGCACCAAAGCCCTGATTCTCCAATCCATGCTCTGTCTGAGTGAGATGCCATGATGGAAAAGTGGGATCCCAGAAAGATTAATCTCGATCATCACTAACCACCCGGACTCAGCTATCAGATGGCTAAGCCTGCAATAGATTTAGGTCCAGTCTCCCATTCTGAGACAGGTTATGCTGGAGAGAACCAAACTCCCCAGTGTGTGTGGGAATCCCAAATTCTAGTTTCCCCACGCCTTTCTGATCCCTTGTTTGTGGCCAGTCGAGTAACTAAAAATCCTGACTCTTTTTATCTATATGTATATTCACACATGTTGTTACGACCCCCAAAATGACCAATAATTTTTGAAAAGAAGCATGAAGACCTAAACAAAGGGTCGCACGTCAAGATTTCACATCTTAAGTTTTTTACTGTGACAGGTCAACATCGACTAAGCATTACTTAGAAGGCAAACCAATACACTAAAGTACGGAAGAAGTATTCCCTATAAACTTCTGAACATAACCCAGAACCCCATGCCAGTATATATTATACTGCATTTTCAGCAGAAATGTAGTCTTGTAAAAAGATCAAGCTCCCCTTGGCTTTAGCAGGATCTCTTCTCCCTGCCCCAACACGGTCAATCTTCCAGTGTCTTTTTAAACAAAGTCCCCTTCATTCAATCTTCTGCGCATAATCGAATGGACTTCCAGGAGTGAGATACCCTTTGATGATTCCTTGGTTTTTAACTCACCACAATCCCACAATCCTGGTTTCCTCAAACAGGGGTTCCATCCTCAGCAGCACTCCGCTTGATGATTAACCCAAGAACTGTCCTTCTCTTCTATCTGGTGCAGCAGCACCTGCTTTCAGCCTTCTCCCTCAAGTCTTTCGGTCTAACTGACTCAGCCTCTGCAAGTCTGGGCAGCAACACAATCAGCTGCCTCCTCCATTATGTCAAGATGTTAACATTTGCACTTGACATTGAATAAGTTTCAATTTGAGTTTCTGGGCGGAATCATCCCAGATTTGCACTAAATGCAGTAGCGGGCGGGGAAAAGGACATTTTACCCACTGGCCGCAATGGCAGCTTCTCAAGCCGCATCATCCCAAACCCGCCGCAATAAATATGCATTCCCGGGAAGCACGCCATTTCGATGGTGGGCGGGCTCTCATCTCCCGCCAAGCTGTTACCTTGCTGCTTCATCATGTCAGGTGCCACATTTGAAGTGCAGCCACGTGCACACCTCTCAGTGCTTCTAGCCAAGGGCTGCTGCACAGAAAACAGGATTGCCCCAAAAGGCAAAAAGACTGCAGCCCCCCACCCTGGTTTAGTGACCCATCACTCGAGTGCCTTTTATACGCCGTGGATGTCCTCTACCTCCACTTTGGCCATAGGAGGGGCAGTGGCATCACCAATCCAGAATTCAAGGCAGTGGCAGCAGTGGTCATTGCCATCCCTTCAAACCCTCACCCTCCCATCCCACTGCTTCACTCTGCCCTCAGTCATTCTCACAATTCCTTTGTACCACGCCAATCCTCAGCTCATCTCCCCACCCTCCAGGAGGCAGTCAAAGGCTCATTAGAGCCCTACCTAGGATATCCCCCCTGCCAAGGACCACCACCTCCCTCTGGACCCCTGCTCCACTTGGAACCCCTTCCCTCGCCCGAGACTCCCCATTCCCCTAGTCCCCCACCCACCACGGACTCTGCCCTGCTTAGTCCTTCCTCCTTCCTGACTCCTTCCAACACCCTTCCTTCTTCTGCCATCCTTAGTCATTCCCCCCTAACAGCTCTTTCCTCCAACTTTACTCCTTCTCTGAACCCAATTCCTTCCTCCGCCCTTACTTCTTCCTCCCCCGGACTCCCTCCACTCTCCGCACTCCTTCCTCTGCCTGGATTGCCTCCCCTGCCTGCACTCCTCCCCCCCTCCATACTCCTTCCCTTACCCCTTCCACCCCCCCTTACATATACGTCTCCAGTTGCCTTCTTCTGCGCCATTACTCCCTCCTGGCCCTGTACACCCTCCCCCCCTCAACCTCTCCCAACACCTTCATTCCCCCCTCCCAACTTCACCGCCCCCAACACCTTTGTTCCCTTCTCCAAAGGTCCCCCTCCCCAACACCTCTTCCTCTCCTAGTCAACTCTAGACCTTCCTCTCCCAACCGCCAGTACATCTTCCTCTCCCAAACACAGCTGGACCTTCCTCTCCACCTCCTCGACCATCATCCCTTGTGAGCAGACTCTCAACGGTGACTTTGCAACTTCCGTGGGCTGCTTTGCAGCAGAGCCATGTCCATGAGAATCCACTCAGCATGCCATGGATGTTCCTCCAGTCTGCTGTTGCTGTCGGGATCCAGCGTTTTTTGCTTCCCGGATGTCTGCGATGTTAGCAAGGCCCTGGCGATAGGTGCCAACTTCTGCACATCATACTTGTCAAGATGTGTTCTGCACTAGTGTGTTTTCCCATCGATGTGGGCAGATGATCCAGCGGGGGCGGAGTGGCGGGGTGGGGGGTGCTGATACTGGCAGGCTGGCCTTAAATGATATGCAGATGTATTACAATGAGGTTTACGATGTCTGACAGCAGGAACCGCGGCCTGCCATCAATGGGCTGAGCGGGCAATTGCAAACTAGTTGCACAACATTGTGAAACCGTTTTTGCCTTCTCGCCATTTTGTCCGCTCACGCCGCCGAACACATCCAACGCCAGCGGGCACAGAAAATTCCGCCCTCTTTCTCCATGATAAGCAAGCCACATGGGTGTGTTTCCAGGCAGGGTCAGCATGAGGTCACATGGATTTATCTCTGGGAAGATCGCGTAACAGATCCTATCCCGCTCTTCAAACTATTCCACTTTACCTTGAATTAAAGGAGACAGCTTAAAACATAACCATCTTATAAAGTCCATCATTTGTAACAATGTCTATAGTCATGAAGCATATTTTCTTTATGTATATATTTATATATAAAATAGCAACTATGACTTCAGAACCTCCTAAAGCACTTTCAGGCCAATAAAGTGTAGCCGCAGTTGTTGTGTAGGCAAACATCATAGCCAATTTGGTCTCACAAACAGCAGTGAGATAGATGGCTAGCTATTCTGTTTTGGTGTTGATAATTGAGGGATAAATATTGGACCAGGCACCAGAAGAATTATTTACCCTTCTTCAAACAGCGCCATAGGATCTTTCATGTCCATTTGAGTAGGTAGGCAAAGCCTTGGTTTAACATTCCTTTGAAAAACTATCACCACCTTCAATGGAGCACTTCCTCAGTACTGCACGGGAGTGTCAGCAGGCACAGCCCACCTCCAATGAACTTGTAGAATGACAAATTCCAGATGGGTACATTGAGGATTCACAGACAACTATTTCATGTGCCCTGAGGACTCTTTCTCTTGAGATAGCATGCCCTATGAGGGCATTGGCAACCATGGACTTCTATATATATAAAAACAAAAAACTACTGCGGATGCTGGAAATCCAAAACAAAAACAGAATTACCTGGAAAAACTCAGCAGGTCTGGCAGCATCAGTGGAGAAGAAAAGAGTTGACGTTTCGAGTCTTCATGACCCTTCAACAGAACTGAGTAAAATTAGGAGAGGGGTGAAATATAAACTGGTTTAAGGTGGAGGTGTGTTGGGGGGGTGGGGGGGGAGAGAAGTTGTTGGGGGGGCGGGGGTGGTTGTAGGGACAAGCAAGCAGTGATAGGAGCAGATAATCAAAAGATGTCACAGACAAAGGAACAAAGAGGTGTTAAAGGTGGTGATATTATCTAAGAGAATGTGCTAATTAAGAATGGATGGCAGGACATTCAAGGTACAGCTCTAGTTGGGGTGGGGTGGAAAGACTGACAGGGCATTACAGGTATAGATTTAAAAATAATGGAAATAGGTGGGAAAAGAAAAATCTATATAAATTATTGGAAAAAACAAAAGGGAGGGGGAAGAAACGGAAAGGGGGTGGGGATGAAGGAAGGAGTTCAAGATCTAAAGTTGTTGAATTCAATATTCAGTCCGGAAGGCTGTAAAGTGCCTAGTCGGAAGATGAGATGCTGTTCCTCCAGTTTGCGTTGGGCTTCACTGGAACACATTATTTTTAAATCTATACCTGTAATGCCCTGTCAGTCTTTCCACCCCACCCCCACTAGAGCTGTACCTTGAGTGTCCTGCCATCTATTCTTAATTAGCACATTCTCTTAGATAATATCACCACCTTTAACACGTCTTTGTTCCTTTGTCTGTGACATCTTTTGATTAGCTGCTCCTATCACTGCTTGCTTGTCCCTACAACCACCCCTCCACCCCCACCCCGCCCCCTGCCTTAAACCAGCTTATATTTCACCCCTCTCCTAATTTTATTCAGTTCTGTTGAAGGGTCATGAGGACTCGAAACGTCAACTCTTTTCTTCTCCACCGATGCTGCCAGACCTGCTGAGTTTTTCCAGGTAATTCTGTTTTTGTTATGGACTCCTATATGTTGGTCCATGGCTATGCTTGGCAGGGTACTGCAGTGATTTGCTGTTGCCTCCTGCATCTTCTGACTGACCAGGAAACTTCCCCACTCTTACCACTTGCCATAGGCATATTGGGAGGATTTTTCACTTTATGAATGCATCTTCTGTGACCATAAAGTCCCAGAGCAGGTCTTGAACCCATAGCTTCTAACTCAGAGGTCAGGATGCTACCACTGCACCACAAGAACCCCTGCTTTGAAGGCTAGAAATTCAGAAATAATAGACAGAATTCAACTCAGTTAAAAACGGACAACAAATTCAGGTTTTGCATATCAGCAAAACTAAACATAAGATTTCTAAATTAATAGAAAAAAGACAAATCATGAAAAATAGACATCATATGTAAGAGTGAAGTGTGAAACGAAAACTTAATAAAGGCTGGTAGCCACCATCAAAGGCTTTGTTTTAACTGTACTGTTTCACAAGCTCAAACAACTATAATATACTAAGTGGGAGCTGCTAACAGTGAGCATAACAACTAGGTGGGGAGTGAGACAACATTACAAGGTGTTAGATTACACCAACACCAGATGTCATGTTTCTGCAATGTCACTTTGCAAGTGTGAAAGCAAAGTTGAATAAAATTGAAGAGAAATCGGCAGTGGACCGGATTCATTATGAAAGTTCAGGTTGTTTAGCTAAAATTGGATCCTTTTCAGTACTTTGATATTAAGTGCACTTTGATCTTCAAGCAATTAATTTTAAAATTACATTCCTTAAAATCAACGATGGTGTGCCTGTTAGTTCAACTCCTTATTATTATTGGGCACAATACTGGTAATTGCTTCACCAGAAACTCCAACTAAAAATGATTGCAACAAAAAAACAAAGATGGATCTTAAGGGAAATGAGGTGTTTGTGACTGTTTTTTAAAGGCATCTCTGATGGTTTGGCCCTCCAGTTAATCAACCTACTCTACTTGAGGCAGGGGTGGTATCCCTAGGGACTCAGATTTGCTTCCCAGTTGATTGTTCTAACTAATTCAGTGTAAACTAATTCTTATGTGCTTTGTGTTTTGTGAGATTAAACCACTCAGATTCCCACCCAATGATCAGTAAATCACTTCATTTACTTTCATATCTACAATTGTTTGCTGTGAACAATCTAGTTTGGCATTGTTTTATTGTAGGCTGTACTTGTAGCATTCAAGCATATTTGCTTGAGAACATGCTTAGAATACTGGTCAAATCAGTTAATGCAACATGTTTGAGTTAACAACAACTTATTGTTGTGTAAATTATATAAACATCTTTAACATAACAATAATTAAACATCCCAAGGCACTGAGGCATTACCCAGGGGTGACAGGATTATCCTATGAGAAGAGATCGAGGAGACTGGGGCTGGAACTTTCTTCTCCCGTTGGTAGCTGGCATCATGGCAGGCAGGGAGGGGGGGGGGGTGGGGGGGTGGTGAGAATTCAACGGGAGGGGCAGAAATCAGCTTCACGCTAATGGGAAGCAAAGCAAGGCCCAACCGGAATCATCCCCCCATGCCCAATATACTGTTACACCATGGGGAAGCACGCCAGCCCAGAACACGTCTGGACAGGTGTGACGTGCAGAAGGCAGGTCTTACCTTTAAGGCCTTGCTCAGATCGCGAACATCCGAGGAGAAGAAGATGCTGGAGGCCTACAGCTACGGGACCCTGGAGGAACACATGCATAGTATGCTGGATGGATTCTTATGCACATGGTTCCTCCACGAAGCAGCTCTCAAAAAGTGGGAGGTCTCCAGGCAGCAGCTTTGACTTCACTGAGACTTCAGGACTTCACAGACTTCGCCATAGGCTGATACGGATCATCAGTGAAGGGTAGTGGAGGGGAGAGGAAGGTCTAGCTGTGAATAGGAGAGGAAGATGAACTGGTGGGGGGAGGGTGCTGGTGGGATTGGAAGTGGGTGGGGGGCGGGGGCGAAGGTGTCAGGGCGGGTGAGGTTGTGGGGGGCAAAGTTGTCTGGAGGGATGAGGTTGGAGGGGGGATGGCGTCAGGGATGGTGAGGCTGGAGGGGGGAGGACGATGCCTGGTGGGAGGAGGGAGTGCAGGGGAGGAGGGAGTACAGTGGAGCGAAGGGTGTAGCGGGATGGAATGGTGCAAGGGGGAGGTCGGTGTAAGGGTGGAGGGAAGTGTAAGGGAGGGGGTTCGAGGGGGACTGGTGTCCAGGGGAAGGGGGGAGCTCGAAATGGGGAAGGTACCTGGGGGCAGGATGGAGTTCGGCAGGGGGAAGGTGTCGGGGGGAGGAGGGAGTTCGGAGGGCAGTTGGGGAACTGGGGGAGGAGGGTGTTCGGAGGGGGAAAGATTTCTGGGGGAAGAGGGAGATCGGAGGGAGGAAGGTGTCTGGGGGGGAGGATGGAGTTCGGGGGGGGAAGGTGTCGAGGGGGAGAAGGGAATTTGAAGGCAGGAGGGAGTACGGGGAGAGAAGGGAGTTTGGAGGGAGGAGGGTGTACTGGGGGAGGAGGGATTTTGAAGGGGTGAGGGTGTGTGGAGACATGAAGGCATTTGGAGGGGGAAGGTGTCCAGGGGGAGGAGGGAGTTCAGAGGGGGGAGGAGGGAGTACGGGGGGAGGAGGAAGTACAGGGGGAGAGGGGAGCAAGGCTGGAGGAAAGAGTAAGGCTGGAAGAATGGGGGGTGGTATCTCCAGGTGAACATGCAAGGGAGGGGTCTGTGGTGTCTATGATTGCCTCCTGGGGAGCGAGCTGAGGGTGGGTGTTGTAGGATGGAATGGTGAGTGTGAGAGGGGGCAGAGGGAACTGATAGGGTGAGAGGGTGAGGGTGCGTCAGTACCAGTAGAAGGGGTGCGAGGGTGGTTGGTGGGGACAGGGAGGCAAGCACAGACCCTATGGGTGGGAAGTAGGAGGTTTGGAGGTCAATGTGGATGGGGGTGGGATTTTCAGGAAGGTAGGGAATGTGCACATTCACCTGGACACCCTGGAATGTCAAGGGTTCGATGGTGATGCCAGGAGAGTAGACTGTGGTGGGGGAAAGGACATGGGTGACTGGGGGAACAGAAGGATGGGGGAGTTAATCAACAACTTAATGGCTACCATGCTGTGCAAATTGAAAGTGAGCAGAGCCTTGTTTTGGACAGGCACAGGTGGTGTTGTAGTAATGTCAATAGACTAGTAATCTAGAGACTCAGGCTAATGCTCTGGGGACATGGATTTAAATCCCATTAGAGCAGCTGGTGGAATTAGAACTCAGTTAATAAATCTGGAATATAAAGCTAGTCTCAGTGACGGTGACCATGAAAATATTATTGTTTGTTGTAAAACTCATCTGGTTCACTGATGTCCTTTAGGGAAGGAAATCAGCCATCCTTACCTGGTCTGGCCTACATATGACTCCAGACCCACAGCAATGTGATTGACTCTTAACTGCCCTCCGAAATGACCTAGAAAGGTCAGTTCAAGGGCAATTAGGGAAAGGCAACAATGCTGGCCTTGCCAGCGATGCCCACATCCCATGAAAGTATAAAGAGGTGCTGCATGGGGCGCGATCAGTGGGTGGATGGAGATGCAGGTCAGCTCAGACGCACAACTGAAAGAGAAACCCAGCAGGCTGCATTGAAAATGTTCAGGAGAGTGAGTTGAGTGTGATGGATGAAGGCTCCACGTGTCTGGAAGAGTGCTTGTACAAGGCTCTGAAAGGCCCTGTCACACATACACTTCTCCCTCCAGAATCACTCGTGATCCAGTTGCATGCTAGTTGTGGATGGGGGGGGAAGGACTTGCGAAGCCTATAAATGAAGCTGGAAGGCAACATTACATAATATTCAGTGAAATTGAATATATTTTTAGATTATAAAGCGACAAAATGTGTTTACCCATGCAACTACATGATCAGAATTTCTTAATTTTTATAGGCCTACAGCTTCTTCTTGGTGCTGCCCTAACATCCACAGCGTGGGTGGAGACAGCCTGTGCAAGGTTGGCCATGTTGCCTCTTATGACTTTGGAATGCGTCCTCTGGAGACCCACGGCCTTGAGGCCCTGGTTTGCTTTGCCTGTCTTCCTGTGGTCCAGCTGTTCCCTCTGCAGTGACAGGGGATGAGGTTGAGGAGGTCACAGGCAAAGGGGGCTTGGAGGGAGCGGACAGTCTCTGAGATTCCTGGGATGACCCAGGGGTGTCCAGCTTTCGGGTGACCAAGGGCCCCAGCCTGACTCCTTGAGGGGAAGGAGTACCTGGGGGGATGTTGAGGTACCCCGTTTCCCTCTCATATTGGCACTGCAGGAACTCACCCATGGCTACCACGATTGAGTGCAGGTCTGAACGCATCTCTGCATTCTGCTATACCAAGGTCTCCATGGTATCCGCCATCCTTCTCATGGAGACCTCTGTGCATGCACATGTGGACACCACAGTGTCAGAGAGCAAGCAGACGCATCTGACTCATGTGCCACTCTTTTGAGGACTTCCAACAGCTCTGTGTGATGTTCCCTCACCTTCTGCTGACTCTCCATGATGAGCTGGAAGACCGAATCCAGAGGCTCATCTTCTGACTCGGACCTCACAGGTGCCTCTCCCCCATTCATATGCTTTACAGTGCTTTTCCAAAGGAGAAAGCATCATAATGCAGTGAAAAATATTACAAAATATTCTGTCAGCCTGTGCTATTGTCCTTTCTACTGTGATGTACATGGCTCAGACTGATTTTAGACTTGAAAAAAATCTACACTTGAAAAACATCTAATCACCTGCTCCCTTACATTGATTGATAGGCACTTTGTTTTGAAATTGAAATGAGCACCTGCTGATCTTCTCTTCTTAGAGAGCAGTCTATAGTTTGGACAGCTGTGGCCATTATCAATGCTTGGCTGAGTTTCAAGTGTTAATGGGTTTCAGCACAGTAGGCGTTCCATTCATCTGAGAGTGAATGACAGTTTCAAGAAGTTGGAATACCAGATTGTCGCTTTGTTGTGCTTTCTGGCTTGTTGACACAAGCCAATAGGATTATCCATATTACAAACTTTTATCACATGGCAGGATGCATTTTTTCCTCAGACTCAATGATATGTATTCTTTTAATAGATGGTGAGAGGTTTTCTTTTCCCCCAAGAAATGTAAAATAATTTCCATTGATATTGTATGGAATCTAAGGACTGTACATAGTGCATACTGGATGAGTGTCTATGGAGTGACATGGAGGCATAGAGGTAACATGGGTGATCTGTAGGGGCATTGAGGATATATGGGGAAATAAAGGTGGCATGGCTGATCTGAGAAGGCAAGGACTGGCATGGGGTGGATGGGAGAGAGGGAGGTGAGGGGTGAATTTGAGGGAACCTTTAACACAGTTGGGAGCTGGGATACTGTGTTGGACAACTGAGGCAAGCCTTCTAACCGGCCTACCTCCACACTTCTCATGCACTCCAGTGCGGCTCACAAACTGCACTGCGAACATGATCCTAGTATGAAAATAAATGGCATGTGAAGTTACACATGGGTCAAGTGTACAGTTTGTGAGCCACAAAAGTGCTCAGGCTGGGTTTCCCGAGCCCAGAAGAAGAATCAGCCTTAAGACTTTGGTGTCACCTGACATCTCCAGCAGCCTTTCACTATTCTTCTACATCTCTCAGCTAAACCAGGAAAGGACTGAAAGCAATGTCCATTGCACTAAAATTCCTATGAACAGAAACTCACTGATATTTCAGTCTCCTTTAGAATCCCAACTAGGAAAAACTTAACTCAATTGTAAAACACATTTCATATCAATGGCAGAAGCAAATTGCGTTTATAATCCATGAAGAATGAAAGACTTTGTGTGTAAGGAGACCTTGCAAACAACAATTAGATGAATGAAAATTTAACTATTTTGGTAGAGCTGTTTTAGGTATAAATATTGAATCTGAGAGAATGCCCAGCTCTTCTGCAAATAGTGCCAAGTGATCTCTAACATCTACTCAAACTGACAGACAAGGCTTTACTATTATCTTATCCTAAGGCCAATGGTGGGCAGGTCAATGATCCATATTTTAGTGAGATATGAGTAATAATTTGTTTAAATAGCGGACAAAATAGCAGCAACTAAAATACATTATTCACTGCAACCCAGCTTCCTTTAATTGTTTGAGTAAACTTTTCCACATCTCATCAGTGACTCCTAAAATTGACTACCATTGTGAAGAAGCCCACACAAGGACATTTAAATAAAGGCAAAATACTGCAGATGCCGGAGGTCTGAAATAAAGAAAAGAAAGTGCTGGAAAGACTCAGCAGGTCTAGCAGCATCTGTGGAGAGAAAAACAATGTTCATCTAATTGCTTCTTTGGAACAGACGAGAGGCAGTAATGTGATGGGTTTTATGCTGTTGAAAAAGCGGGGAGGGCCAAGTGGAGAAAAAGGGGAAGGGGGGATAGGCTAGAGGGTGGTGAGAGATTAAATTACAAAAATATCATGGAACAAAAGGCGAAGAGAGTGGGAATGGTAATAGTAAAGGAACACAGCATTGGTCCAGAGTAGGCACTAATAGCAGAATGAAGGTCACCACTGCTAAAAGCAAAATAGCAGAATGCCTTAATGGCAGAATAAAGGTCAGTGCTGCCTGAAAGCAAAACATGAGAACAAGATACAGATTAGCACTCAGTGGGGGTGGGGGGTGGGGGGGTGGAATAAACACAAAATGGAGGACAGAGTTCATGGCGTCAAGTTGATAAACTCAATGTTGAGTCAAGAAGTCTCTAAAATGCCTAATCGGAAGATGAGGTTCTGTTCCTCAAGCCTGCGTTGAGCTTCACTAGAACATTGCAGCAGGCCGAGGATAGAAATGTGAGCATGAGAGCAATATGGCGAATTAAAATGGCAAATGGCTGGGAGGTTGGGGTTATGCCTGCAGACTGATCAGACGTGTTCTGCAAATCGGTCACCCAGTCTCCGTTTGGTCTCCCCAGTGTAGAGGAGATTGCATTGTGAGCAGTGAATACATTAGAATAAGTTGAAAGAAGTACAAGTAAATCACTGCTTCACCTGGAAGGAGTGTTTGGGGCCTTGGACAGTGAGGCAGGAGGAGGTCAAGGGGCTGGTGTTATACCTCCTGCAATTGCATGGAAAGGTGCCTTGGGAAGGGAATGAGGTGTTGGGCTGATAGAGGAATTGACCAAGATGTCACAGAGGGAATGGTCCCTTCAGAATGCTGACATGGGAGGAGAGGGGAAGATGTGTTTGGTGGTGGCATCATGCTGGAGTTGGCAGAAATGGTGGAGACATTTAGATATCTATGTGTGCCATCGCCCAACAGAAGTGCAAAATAAAAATATGTGAATGGGATGGTAGTCAAAAGCATCAAGTGGCACTGAGATGGATAGACCAGAGTGATCCTAGCTTCATTTACAGATCTTTACAAAATCCATTTTATGATCCCTGAACTAAGGAGGGGAAAAGCTAGCATCCATCTTAAGACATACACAGGAGAATTGGTAACTTCAGAAAGATACCAAAATGTGCTTGGAGCTCTTTAAACAGTACCCTACTATGCATTAATATAACATGCCTATAACAAGGGACCAATGTGCAAAAACTATAACATTTTTATGTTTATTGTTACAAATAACTCTGTACTTTTCATCATTATCTTACTGACCTGAATCATAATTTTCAATTCAGTACAGGCCCTGATAGAATTCTGGATCTTTTTTGCTGAGTCAGCAGCAATGTTAGAAACTCACCCTTGCTCCTTTGGCCTGGTTTCTACCGGCTGGGTCAGAAGAAAAATCGCCCACACAATGTCTAATCATCATATTTCCTATCACTTTGGCTTTTCAATAATAAAATGGAAGATAATGTAATCTGCTGGGTTCTGCTTTTTTAAGCCTCTTATATTTCTGTTGCTTAATTACGATGCATGCCATATTCAAGCCAACCATTTTAAATTTTCTGACATTTTTTCTTCAGCAGGTGAAGTCGTCACATTATTTTAACACTAAGATAAAAGCAAAAAACTGTGGATGCTGGAAATCCAAAACAAAAACAAAAATACCTGGAAAAACTCAGCAGGTCTGGCAGCATCTGTGGAGAGGAGCACAGTTAACGTTTCGAGTCCAAATGACCCTTCAACAGAACTGTTGAAGGGTCATTTGGACTCGAAATGTTAACCGTGCTCCTCTCCACAGATGCTGCCAGACCTGCTGAGTTTTTCCAGGTATTTTTGTTTTTGTTTCACATTATTTTAACAATGCACGAGCCCCGCACTCCTGCACAATAAAAGTTGCTGTTGCACCACAATAGCCCTAAAGTAGTTATTTTCCTGAAAAATTCTTAGTCAAAGCAACATAGCACTGCTTAGAATAAAGCTTGCCAGATAAATGTGTGTGTGTGTGTGCCAATACTGCCATCTCTTGCAGCACTCATGGGATAGCAGATTATCACACACTGGCAAACATATGGGTGGAAACACAGAACAGGCAGCATCACATTGGACACTCATTATATGGCCCACCTGTTATTCAGTTTTATTGACTGCAATATTGGGCATGCTGTCACTAGGTATACAGTGAGCAGCTAAGGAGGAGAAGGACGAGGAGGAGAAAGGGAGGTGGCGACCAACACATTCCTTTTCTGGCTGAACTCTTTGTAATCGCTCTTCTGCCTGCAGTACCAGTGAACACAACCCCAATTCCCTATTCTACAATAGTCCCACACCTTCCCTCTGTCACTGACCATCAAGAAGTCATCTTGGGCACAATGAAATAATAAGAGCTACCATAAAACAACATATCCAAACAAACTTTTATCAAACGAACCTTGCAATATTCAAGGCAAAAGCCAGCTAACCATTCTTATCTATTCCCTTTGTGTGTGTCTTCTGAGCACTTTAACCCTGTCCTAGTATTTCTATGCAGTGCTGCCCTAGTGGCTGAAGCATGGCTGGTAGAAAGTTGCGGACTTTGTCAGGGTGAGACTGCAAATTGCCTTGCTCTTGAACAGCTCCAGCCTAGAAGGCGTGACTTTGGACTGCACCACCTCAGCATGGGAGGCAGCAGTCTGGGTTGACTGGCAGACAAGCAACAGCAAGGGCAGGTGGAGTGGCAGAGGAGGCAGTGGTGTCGTGGTATTGTCAATGGATTGGTAACCCAGAGACCCAGGGTAATGCTCTGGGTACCTGGGTTTGAATCCCACCACCACGGCAGATGGTGGAATTTGATTTCAATAAAAAAATTCTGGAATTAAAAATTTAAAGATGGCCTTGAAACCATTGCCAATTGTTGTAAAAATCCATCTGATTCACTAATGCCCTTTAGGAAAGGAAAACTGCCCTCCTTACCTGGCCTGGCCTACATGTGACTCCAGACCCACAGCAATGTGGCTGACTCTTAAATGCCCTCTGAACAAGGGCAATTAGGGATGGGCAATAAATGCTGGCCTAGCCAGCGATGCCCACATCCCACGAACAAATTTTAAAGAAGAAGTGCTGCAGTTATTTTGAGCATGGACAGAATTTTTGTGCTCCAGGGCCACTGTCATTCTCCCAGGGTGCCAACTCAACAATCCTAGTAATCTGTTGGCGAATAGGTTGCTGAAGTGCTGTGAGATCCTGCAGGCCCCTTTAAGCTCTGGTGTCCACAGCCATGATGGCCGTTTGACCCAGCATGGTAAAAAGCTGACCTTGCATGACTTCAGCCTGAACTGCTGCTGCAGCACTTCAGATAGTGGGTGGCTTCTACTCCTGCTGCAATAGAAATGGAGACATCAGCTATCAGGTGCTGCCTCATGTTCTGGTCTGCATGTCTTGGAATTGATCACCACTTCCACATTGGAAAGGATGGGCTCCAAGCTCCGTGCAAAGCCTTGTGCCAATTTGCTGCTGGACTCACCTAAGCTCCTTGGCAGGCCTCCCAATGCACCAAGCATTTCATCGTGCATACGCATCAACCTTCTTCTGTATGTTGCCCCTTGAAGTTCTCATCTGATTGCTTTGAAACAGAACTCATATATGTCGCCTTACCTTCCACCAATCTGGCACATTGACTACTTTTCCCCTTGCCTGATTGGAGGCCACTCACGCTCAGTGACTCACCACACGCAGATTCCACTTCTGTGTTACCAGCTAAAATTTGCAGAGAGTTAGTATCTGAGCTAGTGCCTGCCGGTGAGAGATTGAGTTTGTGTTTCTTCATTATCAATCTCTTCATGCACTGCCTGGCAATTCTTGGGTACCTGAAAGGTTAAAACCACAAGGGTAGAGTTGTAGTGAGGGAATGGTGCAAAAGTAAGAGGTGTATGTTTACCCTACTTGCAGCTTGTAAATTAGAAGAGATTGTGGAATGAGTGGCATATGAGAAGGAGGATTAGGTAGGAACATGTCATCATTTTTAATGGTCCGCACCTTGCCACTGGTCACAGCCTCAGTCATGGCTACTCCAATGATGGCAAACGCCATATCCTCCACCTGTTCAGCTGCTGCCTGCAATTATCACCATGTCCTGCAGAGAGTGGGGGGTATGTCAGTGAATCTAATGCAATATGTTTGGGTGATGTGACTGTCATGGTTAAAGAACTGACAGTGTGTGCAAACTGTGAGATGCGGAGTGAGGTGGTGTGCTCAGTGGAGCAGTTTGTGATGCCAGTGTTTCAACTGTAAGCATATGATGCTTGAACATGTATTCATTAACCTTGTGTGAGGCCATTGAACTTCTTTTGGCACTGCATCCAGATCTTCAGGGTTAGACTGTTAGTATTTATTGTGACGGCTATCTGGTCCACTGCCTTGCAGTGTTTGTCTGAAGGGTGTCCTGGTCCCTTGTGAATAGAAGAATTCTCTCTTCTGGTCCACCTCCTGCAACAAGGTCTCCAGTGCTGCTTTTGAGAAACTTGGAGCTCACTCTCTGCTCTTGCATCATATTTGCTCTTGTTGTAGGTCAGACTCCCTTCCCCAGTCATGTACAGCATAGCTGCAGTCAGAATGTACTTGAAGCCAGCCTGCACCTCTGAAATAGGATCATAGAATCATAGAATGATTGCAGGACAGGGAATTCTCGAAGAGCAATTCTGTTACTCCCCTGCCTCCTTTTTATTTATTCTTTCAGGGAATGTGGGAATCGCTGGCTAGGCCAGCAATTTTTTTACCATCCTGAATTGCCCTTGAGAAGGTGGTGGTGAGTTTCCTTCTTGAACCGCTGCAGTCCATATGGTGTGGGTACACCCACAGTGCTGTTAGGAAGGGAGCTCCAGGATTTGACCCAGCGACAGTGAAGGAATGGCGACATATTTCCAAGTCAGGATGGTGAGTGACTTGGAGGGGAAATTGTAGGTGGTGGTGTTCCCATGCAACTGCTACCCTTGTCCTTCTAGGTCATAGAGGTTACAGATTTGGAAGGTGCTGTCGAAGGAGCCTTGGTGAGTTGCTGCAATGAATCTTGTAGATGGTGCACACTGCTGCCACTGTGCATCGGTAGGGGAGGAGTGGATGTTTAAGGTAGTGGACAAGGTGCCAATTAAGTGGGATGCTCTGTCTTGAATGTTATTGAGCTTCTTGAGTGTTGTTGGAGCTGCACTCATCCAGATAACTGGGGAGTATTCCATCACACTCCTGGCTTGTGCCTTGTAGATGGTGGACATGCTTTGGGGAGTCAGGTGGCAAGTTACTCATCGCACAATTCCTAGCCTCTGACCTGCTCTTATAGCCATAGTATTATATGGCAGGTGCAGTTCAGTTTCTGGTCAATGATAACCCCCAGGATATTGATAGTGGTGGGTTCAGCAATGGTAATACCATTGAATGTCAAGGGGAAATGGTCAATTCTCTCTAGTTGAAAATGGTGTTTGCCTGGCACTTGTGTTGGGCGAATGTTATTTGCCACTTATCAGCCCAAGCTCGAATATTGTAAAGGTCTTATTGTACTGAACATGGACTGCTACATTGACGCGTAGATGCTAGTGTTGTGACTATGCTGGAACAGCTTGGCTAGGGGTGCAGCTAGTTCTGGAGCACAAGTACTATCACCAGAATGTTATCAGGGCCCATAGCCTTTCCAGTATCCAGTGCCTTCAGCCGTCTCTTGATATCACATGGAGGAAATCGAATTGGCTGAAAACTGGCAGTTCTGATGCTGGAAACCTCTGGAAGAGGCCAAGATGGGTCATCCACATCGCATTTCTGGCTGAAGATCATTGCAAATACTTTGGCCTTCTCCGTTCGACTCTTCCATTACCGAGGATGGAGATATTTTCGGAGCCTCCTCTTCCAGACAGTTGTTTAATTGTCCACCACCATTCATGACTGGATGTGGCAAGATTGCAGAGTTTAGGTCTGATCTGTTGGTTGTGCGATCGCCTAACTCTGTCTATTGCATGCTGTTTCCACTGTTGACATGCAAGTAGCCCTGTGTTGTAACTTCACCAGGTTGACAATTTATTTTTAAGTGTGACTGGTGCTGCTCCTGGCATGCCCTCCTGCACTCTTCATTGAACCAGGGTTGATAGTGATGGTAGATTGAGGGAAATGCTAGGTCATGAGGTTATAGATTGTGGTTAAATATAATTCTGCTGCTAGTGATGTGCCACAGTGCTCCATGGATGCCGAGTTTTAATTTGCTGAACCTGTTCGAAATCTATCCCATTTCGTACAATGGTACTGCCACACAACATGGTGCATGCTATCCTCAATGTGGAGATGGGGTGGGGCTAGACGATAATAAGTAGGAGATTTCCTTGTCATGTTTGACTTTGTGCCATGAGACTTCATGAGGACTGGAGGACTCCAAGGATAATTCCGTCCTGACTCTATACCACTGGGCCTCCACCTCTGCTGGGTCGGTCCTGTCCATGTTGATGAAGCTGTCTGGGACACTGTCTGTAAGGTACGATTCACTGATTGTAACTTTGTCAGGCTGCTGCTTGACTAGTCTGTGAGACAGCTCTTCCAATTTTGGCACAAGCCCCCAGATGTTAGTAAGGGGAACTTTGCAGGGTCGACAAGGCTGAGTTTGTAATTGTCGTTTCCGGTGCCTAGGTCAATGCTGGTTGGTCTGTCTGGTTTCATTCTTTATTTTGACTTTGTAGTGGTTTGATAAAACTGAGTGGCTTGCTAGGCCAGCAGAGTCAACCACTTTGATACTGGACTGGAGGCATAGATATAGGCCAGTATATTTCCTTCCCAAAAGAGCAGATGGGTTTTTAACAACAATCATTTCATGGTCACTGTTACTGAGACGAGCTTTCAATTCCAGGTTTATTAATTGAAATTAAACCCCACCAGCTGCTATGTTTTGAACCTGCATCCCCAGAAAATTAGCCTGGGCCTCTGGATTGCTAATCCAGAGTCATTACCACTACACCAATGCCTCCCTGCATTGCTCTATTCTTCAGGTGCTTATCCAATTCCATTTTGAAAACCATGATTGATCCTACTTCCACCACACTCTCAGGCACTGCATTCAAGATCCTAACCACTCACTGCATAAAAATAGTTTTTCCTTATGTTCTGATGCTGATCACTTTACATTGATGTCTTTGGGCCCCGCAGGCCGACGCATAAAATAACGCCTGGTGACATCAGGCGAGTGTCCCGATGTCACTGCGCGCCATCGCGATATTTAAGTGGGCGGGCGCGCGATGTTCTCGGATGTGCGCCCAGCATTAATTAATCAGGTACTTAAGGCCCTTGAGGCAGCAATTGACTGCAATTTTTTGGGGCCCGTGTGATCTTCAGGGTGTCGCACAGGCGCAACGGGCAGGCGGGTAGGAGACATTTATACAAACCTCATCCACGGGCGGGATAAGAGGGGTCAGTGGGGTCGCGAATGGTATCTGTTAGATATTTAATTGTGAAAGTTACAGCTACTTGCCTGTGTGAGCAAGAATACTTTAAAACTCATACCAGCTGCTTGGACAGGAGTAACAGCTTTCAGGTTAGACTCTACAGTAAAGATCATTTTTGGGGCTTGCAGGTTTCAGGAAGCCTTCTCTTAGCCTGGGAATGGGAGTTGTGCTCTCCACTGGAGGCACCTCCTCTGAGGAGGAAGGGAGGGCCAGAAGGGGAAGGAGGCCAGGAGTCCACATTCAGCCTCCAGGGGAGCCACCTTTGGGAGGAGAGGCGCAGTCACAAGGGGCGCAGGGCCAACAGGAAATCCAAGGCAGAAGGGGCCATAGAAGACGCCACTATCCTGCTATCGGGGTTTACAGGCGGCAAAGCAGTTATCTCAATGTGCGTGAGTTGCAGTGCCAAAGAAGGCCCCGTCTCTCAAGGGAGACAGTCACCTCCACCTGTCAGATGATAAGCCCTGAGATCTGTGCCAACTGTATGGGTGGGCACCCCATGTCAGTGGCGCTAAAGGTCACAGCTGCCCTCAACTTCAATGCCTCCAGCTCTTTCCAGGGGTCGGCGGGTGATCTTTGCGGTGTCTCCCAATCAGCTGTCCACACTTGTGTCAACCATGTGACAGACGCTCTGCTCAGGCGTGCATTGACTTTCTTCCACTAACACTGGAATGAGGCCAGCCAGACAGAGTGAGCCAGAGGCTTTGCAGTGATGGCTGGCTTCCCCTGCATCCAGGGTGCAATAGACTGTACACATGTGGCCATCAAGGCACCTGCAGGTGAGCCCGGTGCCTTCGTCAACAGGAAGGGCTTCCACTCCATGAACATGCAGATAGTGTGTGATCACAGGATGCAGATTCTGCAAGTCCGTGCAAGGTACCCAGGCAGTTCCCATGATGCTTACATCCTCAGACACTCCCAGGTGCCAAGGCTCTTCAGTGCACCAGCCTGGCTGGATGGATGGCTGCTGGATGACAAGGACTATCCCCTCAAAAGTTGGCTCATGACGCCTCTCTGCCAACCGAGGGCAGAGCCACGCCTCCACAAGGGCTGTGGTGAGAAAACCATTGATCTTCTCAAGATGCGCTTCCGATGCCTGGATCTTTCAGTGGGAGTACTCCAATACCCCCCAGATCATGTGTTGCTGATAGTGGTTGCATGCTGCGCTCTCCACAATCTGGCGTTAGCAAGAGGCGACGCAGCGAACGAAGATGATGTAGATGCAATTGCTCTAGCTGCACACGATGAGTCCAGCAGTGAGTCCGAGGATGAGCACGCACAGGAGAATGCTGAGGGGCTAGGCGCTGACCCATGCATACTCCAGGGAGGCAGGGACACCTGGGAGGCTTTAATCCAAAGAACCTTCAGCTAGCCCACCACAGATGGACCTCCAACACAAGCCAGAGCTGTAGGCTCCATACTCGATACCTTAGTGCTAAACCTGCTGGGATAGGAACATTAACTAAGGCCCTTGTCAATAAAGCTCAATGTCAAACAACTCACTCATAAGTAAGTTCCTGTCCACCTGTAGAATTAAGGAATCACCCTGGGCCATGGTTACATATCAAAATTTAATGAGGTTACAAAAGTAACTTCAAAAACTAAAACAAAAGATGTAGCACATCACACCAAGTCTTAAATGAACTAATATGGGGCAACATAAAAGCACCAGTGAGAAACCTGTGGTGTGCCTTATGTGCCTTAAATTTATGCTTATGGGTGCTACGTCTAGGTGTTCTCCCCTCACTGGCACTGGCATCTGAGGC
Source organism: Cetorhinus maximus (assembly GCF_964194155.1). Lineage (NCBI taxonomy): Eukaryota > Metazoa > Chordata > Chondrichthyes > Lamniformes > Cetorhinidae > Cetorhinus > Cetorhinus maximus. The sequence goes on from NC_135879.1 coordinate 195,904,422, forward strand.
AGCCTGCTCACTGTGCTGTCCTGTTGGCCTCGATGACCTTGGCGGGCGTCCTCTGGCCTGTGGAGTATTTGATGGCCCCGCCTGGGAGGGAGCGGCCAGTTCCACAGCTGGCTTCTCCCCAGTCGCCATAGCCTCATCAGATGTCACGGTCACTAGCAGAGGGGTGGAAGAGCTGCTGCCCTCAAGAGGAGCCCGCAGAGATGACAGGCAGCTGCTGCGCCAAAGTGAGGTCACTTCAGACCTCCCTGCTCACCATAGAAGGATGGGCACCGAGCTGGGATACTTGGTGCCCAAACCATTTCCCACACGGTCACTGACCAGCTGAGGTCAACGTGGCTGTGTGGGCTTAAGGTCCGAGCGCAACCCCAGGAGGCCCTGATTGTTCTCCTGGAGGAGCCTCTCCATGAGAGTCACCACTCTCTCCATGGAGGAAGCATGGCGCTCGGCCATGAGGCTCATGGACTCCTCCAGCACGGGTAACATGCCAAGCATTGCTTCATGTATCTCCGTCAGGCCCCCCCGCATACCCTGCTGCACTTCCAGCATTTTCTGCCTCACGGACCACCCCAAAGGCACATCATCAGCCTCCGACCGAGCATGTGCCTGGTCTCCAGCAGTCTGCCAGCGCACTGGACACTCTTTGTCTCCGCCCGCACCTCAAGAGAGTGCGAAGTACCCTCACTGCTGTGCCCCGGGACACTAGCTGAAGATCTAATTCCCACCAAGGTGCTCGTATCTGTGCTGCTGCCTGCCTGGAAGAGGTGGTGTGATGCTGGTGAATCAATTTGCTCTGTGCCCTCAGGTGTCAGAGGTGGCCCCTCAGCCTCCTCCTCCTGACCCTGCTCCGGTGATGCTGAAAGAAAGAGCAAGGACATTAGATTAATTAAAGTGCAGACAATGTCAATTTGCATGCCAGTCCCCCGGATTATTATGCACTCATCCTTCCATAATCAATGGTCAACCCATGTTGCTAACTTCAATCACTGAACATTCAGCAGTGCCATAGCTGCTGGGATACACATGGTGACCTCAGTGCTTGGTAAACATACCTCCCCATGGCACCCCAGTCTCACCGCCACTGGTGGAACTGGGCACATGGCACCTCTCCAGATCCATGGCCTGCTGATCAAAAGGAGTCAAGATGGCCAACTGGGCCTGGCCTCCACAAGTCCGCATCCACTCGGTGAAATTGTGTGCAGTCTTCTCCTGAAAAGGACAGAAGAGCATTGATTAGCCCAGACTGTACCTGAATTCTCATCGCATCCCTGCCAACTTAACCAGAGTGGGATATTGCAGGACTCTAGTTCTTCGTCACCCCGCAGCTGCCGCACACTCACACAAACAAGCCAGGACTGACCCTCCCATTGCCCAAATGCTGCCTCCATCACATTTGGCACCACAAGGTTTAATGTTGCTAAGCAAGGATGCACAAGTACGCGGAACGCAAAGGCCAGCAGATGGAATGGTGCCTTGCGACCTGGAAGCTCCCCTCCCAACATGTTAGCACCCTGACTTTGATATGCTTCCCAGTACCAGCATAATGCCTAGGTGCAGATCCTTGAGTTTCCCCACTGATTCTATACTTTGGGCGTCAGTGTCGCACATGCTGCAGTTGCAGATGCCCTCTTAGCTCAACCCTCTCAGGGTGAACTAGGCATGGGCAAGATCTGCTGGCACACCCAGCGAGGGTACATGCAGTGAAGGATTCAATGTTGTAACTGTACCCAGAGTTGCTGGGGGGATGGTGCGTTGGGGTTTTGGGGGAAAGGGTGACGGCTACATTAAGTGACCTCAGCCAACATGATACTCACCCTTCCTGAGCGCAGAAGGTCATTGAATCTTTTTCAGCACTGGATCCATGTGCGTCACACCACATCATGGGAGCTCACACTCTCGGCCGCCTCCTCCACGCACATTTGGTCAGGTGGGGAGGCCTCCACTTCCCGTCCCTCAGAATCAGGCCCCCTGCTGTGCTGCCACTTCCTCCAGGAGAGAAGCTAGGCACTCATCCAAGAACAAAGGGGCACACTGCCCCGCTGCCCTATCCTCCGGCCTGCCCTGGCCTGCTGGCCTACCCTCCGGCCTGGCCTGCCCCGCTGCCCTACCCTCCGGCCTGGCCTGCCCCACTGCCCTACCCTCTAGCCTGGCCTGCTCCGCTGCCCTACCCTCTAGCCTGGCCTGGTCCGCTGCCCTACCCTCCAGACTGGCCTGCCCCGCTGCCCTACCCTCTGGCCTGGCCTGCCCTGCTGGCCTATCCTTCAACTGCCCTGCCGTCTTTCAGAGCATATGGTACTTCATTGCATCCAATTTTGTTTTAGTAGCTCTTGGCAATGTTTTGACTGCTGAGTGGAGAATTAGTGGTGAAAATACCTTTCTGGCAAGAGCCTGTGCTGTTGGTACAGGCCAAGGAGGTCATTGTCTCCCCCTTGCAACTGAGTAAGTAGCTTGGAACATTCTGTTAAAGCTATCACAGCACTTTGATAGCCCTTGTAACATGTAGCAGATGTTGTATCCATTACAGCATGGATTTTTTTCAGGTCATTTTTACAAATATTGCAGTAATTTTTCAATTGGTTTGGTGGAGAGGGATATGATAGCAAAAAATGGGCAATTCACAATGTGGGAATTAGCTGGTGCCCTGGTTTTCATTGTGCCATTCATGCATATGGAGATAGCTTAAATGTGTAGAATTTGAATAACAATTGGGATATTCGCACCCTGCGTCCTCCATTGAGTTATTGAGCTCTCCATATCATAGTGCTTCTTGGCCTTAGCTGGATATGGAACTTGGCTGACTGTCCTGATTGCCGTCCACATGTGAGCTGTTCGGCCTTTGGCATCAGGCTGATGCACAGCTGTGCAGTCTGCTGGAAGCTACTTACAGTATGGATCAATTTGGAGTAGATAAGTCCAAGCGGGGATATCAAGTTGTTGGATCTGTCAAAATAACAAATTAAATCAAACTTAATTGTGTGATTGACTTGCCAAAGTCAGGGGTAGGGTTTGGAGGTGTTGGTGGGGGGTGGGGGGTTGCTGCCCAACATATAGTCACCCTTGTGATTGTGGAGTAGTGTGGTTGTCTCAAAATATATTGAGACATAACAGATCAGAACCCCGGAGGGAATCCATCTTTAATAATTTCCTATCAATTGGATTGTCATTTCATCTATCCTTATAATTACTCTGGCTTTGCCTCATAATTGGATATATGTGCCTCAGCCTATTAATCTTTAACTTCAAAAATTTGCAGACCATGTAAGATAAGTAATGAGCACCGGTCCACAGCTAATAATCATTTTCATTTGGTGTCACATATACTGAATTAGAGTCTGGGAATTTCTTTGGAGTTTCTCCCACTTTGCCAAAATATCTTCATAGGAAGGACACAAAAAAACCACAAACAATTATGTTCCTTTTCTTTGTTCCTATATGGCATGTAGGCATCACTGGCTAACTTGAGAAGGTGGTGGCGAGCTGCCTTCTTGAGCTGCTGTTGTCCCTGTGGGTACACCCACAGTGCTGATAGGGAGGGAGTTCCAGGATTTTAACCCAGCGACGGTGAAGGAACAGTGATATATTTCCAAGTCAGGGTGGTGAGTGGCTTGGAGGGTGAGTTCCAGATGATGGTGTTCCATTGTATCTGACGCCCTTGTCCTTCTAGATGGTAGTGGTCGTGGGTTTGGTAGGAAGAATAGAGGCATAGACTATTTTCTAAATGGGGAGAGAATTCAGAAATCTGGAGTGCAAAGGGACTTGGGAGTCCTAGTCCAGGATTCTCTTAAGGTTAATTTGCAGGTTGAGTTAGTAGTTGGGAAGGCAAATGCAAGGTTGGCATTTATTTTGAGAGGACTAGAATATAAAAGCAGGAATGTGCTGCTGAGGCTTTATAAGGCTCTGGTCAGACCACATTTAGAATATTGTGAGCAATTTTGGGTCCCATAGCTCAGGAAGGATGTGCTGGCCCTGGAGAGGGTCCAGAGGGATCACGAGAATGATCCCAGGAATGAAAGGCTTAACATATGAGAAACATTTGAAGACTCTGGGTCTATACTCGATGGAGTTTAGAAGGATGAGGAGGGATCTGATTGAAACTTACAGAATACTGAAAGGCCTGGATAGAGTGGACGTGGGGAGGATGTTTCCATTAGTAGGAGGGACTAGGACCCGAGGGCACAGCCTCAGAGTAAAGGGAAGACCTTTTAGAACAGAGATGAGGAGAAACTTCTTTAGCCAGAGAGTGGTGAATCTATGGAATTCATTGCCACTGAAAGCTGTGGAGGCCAGGTCATTGAGTGTATTTAAGACCGAGATAGATAGGTTCTTGATTGGTAAGGGGATCAAAGGTTATGGGGAGAAGGCAGGAGAATAGGGTTGAGAAACTTATCAGCCATGATTGAATGGCGGAGCAGACTCAATGGGCCGAATGGCCTAATTGCTGCTCCTATGTCTTATGGTCTTATGGGAAGGTGCTGTTGAAGGAGCCTTGGCGAGCTTGGTGATCCCATTCGATATTGTCGGCTGGTATTTGAGTTAATTTTAGATACCTTTTTTTTTCCAATTCAAGGTGAATAATCTCCTTGATGGCAATATAATTCCATACTGGCTAAGCCCTCTGTTTGGGTTCTATCTCTTCAAATTGCAACTCTCCACTGCCGCACCTCAGTTAAAGATTTTACTAATTGGTCTGGGCAAGTATGCCTGCTGGAAAAATTTACTAATTTTGACATGCTTCCCAGCACCACTGGAAACCTGGGATAGGAACATAGGACTTAGGAGCAGGAATAGACCACTCAGCCCTTTGCGCCTGCTCCGCCATGCAATTAGATCATGGCTGATCTGGTTATTGTCTCAATTCCACTCTTCTGTCTGCCCTTTGTAACCCTTGACTCCCTTGTCAATCAAAAATGTATCAACTCTGTCTTTAATAAATTCAATGACCCAGCCTCCACTGCTTTCTGGTGAAGAGAATTCCACAAACTAAAGCCTCTGGGAGAGAGAAAAAAAATCACCTCCTCTGTCTTAAAAGGGAGACTGCTTATTCTTCACCTGCGTCCCCTCGTTCTAGTCTAAACATCCTTCCGGTATCTACCTGATAAAGTCCCCTCAGGGACTTACATGTTTTAATCGGATCACTTCTCATTCTTCTAAACTCCAATAGGTATAGGCCCAAACTGTTCAACCTTTCTTCATAAGATAAGGTCTTTATCCCAGGAATGAGCTTCACCATTGTCCTGACCTTTACTTATTTTGTCCCAATGTAGAAGACTGCAGTCCAACTTTCACCATTTGAAATGAGTGCTTCTCATTTTTTTTTTACTTACATTTAACAATTATGAACAATTACTAGCACCATTCTTTTCTCACATCCTAGCACATGCAGAACTACCAATCCCTCACAACACTCATTCCTCACTTTACAACGGAATTATGGTGTCAAAATTTACAGATAATACCAAATTTGAGGATATAGTAAATAATGTGGCAGACTGCAGAGCAGGAAAACATTAACATTCATGGAGGGTAGGCAGATGAATATCAAATTAAAATCAAAACAGCGGAGTAACAGGTGGTTCATTTGATTGAAGGAATTAGGAGGCCACTTGTTGTCTGGAAGGTACAAAGTCTAAATCGAAAGAGGAACAAAGAGATAAAAGCAAAATACTACGGATGCTGGAAATCTGAAACAAAAACAGAAAATGCTGGAAAAACTCAGCAGGTCTAACAACATCTGTGGAGAGAAAAACAGAGTTCGTGTTTCGAGTCCGTATGCCTGAGTCATATGGACTCAAAACATTAACTCTGTTTTTCTCTCCACAAATGCTGTTTGACCTGCTGAGTTTTTCCAGCATTTTCTGCTGTTGAGCGAGAAAAAGACCTGGGAATGCAGATATATAAATCATTAAAGGTAGTAACACAAACTGAAAGAGCCATAAAGTGTGAAGGAAGTACAGAGGTTCACATCTAGAGGAGTACAATCCAAATGCAGGAAGATCATGAAAAATTTGTACAGATCACATTTGCAGTCGCAAAAGGAGATTTTGGAAAAAAATAAAGAGAAAGAGTTAGATGAATTGAAAGAATCATTTGAGAATCAGGAATGATTAAGCAGATGGAGCTTAATTTTCTGCACAAGACAAAACTAAAATGAGACCTGATATGCATCTCAAAAATTCTGAAGGTGTTTGATAGGGTAGACATGGAGAAACATTTCTACTTGTAGGTGAGTCTAGAACAAAGAGGCATAAATATAAAATAGCCACTAACAGATCAAATAAAGAATTTATGAAGAATTTCTCTACACAGTGACTGGTGAGATTGGGAAAATTGCTGCGGCATAAAATGGTTGAAGCAGATAACATTGATGCAGTTAAGGCAGGATTGATGTATACATGTGAGGAAGGGAATAGAGGAATATAGGGGCATGGTGTTACGAGATAATTAGAGTGCAAGGATGCTTGTGTGAAATATGAACACCAGCATTGACTAGCTGAGATGTATGGTCTGTTGCTGTGCTTTAGATTCTGCAAAATGCTATGTAATTCTACACACTTGGCTTTACATTCATTACTCATTCTATTTTACTTTTATTTCATCTCCTAGTATGCACACTATATACATAAAACCTAGACATCTCCACTTATCTTTTCATTGGCCTGGCTTTAATATATTATGGATAAAATATTTGATGATTGTCAGCATATCAACATGGATTTATTAATGGGAAATCATGCTTGATGAACCTGTTGGAAATTTTTTGGCTATGTTACTAACAGAATTGATAAAGGGGATTCGGTGGAGGTAATATACTTGGAATTTCAGAAGGCTTTTGATACAGTCCACCACAGGAGGTTGGATAGCAAAATTAAAGCCCATGGGATAGGAGGTAATATACTGGCATGGATTAAGGATTGGTTGACAGGCAGAAAACTGGGAGCAGGAATAAACGGGTCATTCTCTCATTGACAGGCTGTGACTAGTGGGATACCGCAGGAATCAGTACTTGGACCCCAGCTGTTCACAATATATATCAATGATTTGGACGTGGGGATCAAAGGTAATATTTCCAAGTTCGGGGGTTACACAAAGCTAGGCAGGAATGTGTGTTGTGAGGAAGATGCTAAGTGGCTTCAAGGGGATTTGGACAGACTTAGTGGGTGGAATTTTCCCCTCCAGGCCATGGTGGGTTTAGAAGCGAGCAGGGCCAGAAAATTTAGAGAGAGGCCAAAAATTGGAAACCCACTGGCGGGAAAATAGTTTGGCATTTTCCCCTCAACACTTTCATGGTGGGCGGATGGTGGGTCGGGTTTCCCGCTGATCCATGATGGGAGCCACATTTGCATGCATTAGTATGTCATGAATAAAAACAGAATTACCTGGAAAAACTCAGCAGGTCTGGCAGCATCGGCGGAGAAGGAAAGAGTTGACATTTCGAGTCCTCATGACCTGTTGAAGGGTCATGAGGACTCGAAACGTCAACTCTTTTCTTCTCCGCCGATGCTGCCAGACCTGCTGAGTTTTCCCAGATAATTCTGTTTTTGTTTTGGATTTCCAGCATCCGCAGTAGTTTTTTGTTTTTATCTCTGTGTTTAATTGACTGCCACTCCTCTTCAAGTATGTCATGAATGTTCATTAAAAAGGCGACTTGCTGGAATCACGTAGACCCTCCCAATCCAGACCCACGTCAGCAGGAAATTAAACAGATCTCAAACATGTTTGGAAATAAGTGGCATGCAGCTGTCAATCCTCACTCGCTCTTGACTTCGAGGTGAATGCAACACTCAGGGCCTACCCACAGCAGCACCGCTCCGGGTTCTCACCAAAGCCAGTGAGACGCTACACTGGTGGGAGTATAGGCTTGCGTTCCTAATTGCCATCCTCCATTATCTGGGATGGTGTTTCCTGGGGGCTCAGGGATGGCAGCAACCCAGACAGAGACCGGTATTGTGACCGGGGTTGGGGGGGCAGGGGGGTGCGGGGAACAACTGGCAAAGGTGGGGTTTGGCGGAGTCAGAGAAAGGAGGGAAGGGGACACTGGAGACAACGGGTAAAGGTGCTCCTGCATGTTGAACACCACTTGTAGGAAGCACTGAGGATGGCAAGGATGCAGAATGTACTCTGGGTAGGGGACTTCAATGTCCATCTCCAAGACTGGCTCAGTAGCACCACTATTGACTGAGCTGGCCAGTCCTAAATGACACGGCTGCTAGACTGGGTCTGCGGTAGGTAGGGAAGGAACCAACAAGAGGGAAAAACATACTTGACATCAACCTCACCAACCTGCCTGCCACAGATGCATTTGCCCATGACAGTGGCAGTAGGAGTGACCACCGCACAGTCATTGTGGAGACAAAGCCCTGCCTTCACACCGAGGATACCCTCCATCGTGTTGTGTGGCACTACCACCGTGCTGAATGGGATAGATTTCAAACGGATCTAGCAACTCAAGGCTGGGCATCCATGAGGCTTGGCCATCAGCAGCAGCAGAATTGTAGTCGAACACAATCTGTAACCTCATAGCCCAGCATATTCCTCAAACTACCATTACCATCAAGCCAGGGGATCAACCCTGGTTCAATGAAGAATGCAGGAGGACATGCCAGGAGCTGCACCAGGCATACCTAAAAATGAGGTATCAACCTGGTGAAGCTATAACACAGGACAACTTACATGGCAAACAGCATAAGCAGCAAGTGATAGACAGAGCTAAGCAATCACACAGCCAACAGATGAGATCTTAGCTCTGCAATCCTGCCACACCCAGTCATGAATGGTGGTGGATAATTAAACAACTCACTGGAGGAGGACTCTGCACAAATATCCCCATCCCCAATGATGGAGGAGACCAGCACATCAGTGCAAAAGATAAGGCTGAAGCATTTGCCACAATCTTCAGCCAGAAGTGCCGAGTGGATGTCCCATCTGGGCCTCCTCCAGATCCCCCAGCATCACAGATGCCAGCCTTCAGCCAATTCAATTCACTCCACATGATATCAAGAAATGGCTGAATGCACTGGATACTGTAAAGGCTATGGGTCCTGACAATATTCCCACAATAGTACTGAAGACATGTGCTCCAGAACTTGCCACACTCCAAGCCAACTATTCCAGTACAGCTACAACACTGGCATCTAACCAGCTAATTGGAAAATTGTCCAAATATGTCCTGTACAGAAAAAGCAGGACAAATCCAATCTGGCCAATTACCGCCCCATCAGTCTACTCTCTATCATCTGTGAAGTAATGGAAGGGGTCATCAACAGTGCTATCAAGCAGCACTTGCTTTACAATAACCTGCTTACTGACGCCCAATTTGGGTTCCGCAAGGGCCACTCAGCTCCTGACCTAATTACAGCCTTAGTTTAAATATGGGCAAGAGAGCTGAACTCCTGAGGTGAGGTGAGAGTGACTGCATCAAGGCAGCATTTGACTGGCTATGGCATCAAGGAGCCCTAGCAAAACTGGAGTCAGTGGGATAAAAGGGAAAAATCTCCTCAGGTTGGAGTCATGCCTAGCACAAAGGAAGTTGGTTATTGTTGTTGGAGATCAATCATCTCAGTTCCAGGATATCACTGCAGGAGTTCCTCAGGGTAATGTGCTGGGCCCAACCATCTTCAGCTGCTTCATCAATGACCTTCCTTCCATCATAAGGTCAGAAGTGGGGATGTTCGCTGATGATTGCACAATGTTCAGCACAATTCACGACTCCTCAAGTACTGAAGCAGTCCATGTCCAAATGCAGCAAGACCTGGACAATATCCAGGCTTGGGCTGACAAGTGGCAAATAACATTCACTCTACACAAGTGTCAGGCAATGACCATCCCCAACAAGAGGGAATCCAACCATCATGCCTTGTTGTTCAATGGCATTACCATCACCTTCTCAAGGGTGACTAGGGATGGGCAATAAATGCTGGCCCAGCCAGCGATGTCCACATCCTGTGAATGAGTAAAAAAAAAGCTGGGCTTTGGGGGAGCGGGGGAAAGGAAGGAATCCCCCACTATCAACATCCTGGCGGGTTACCATTGACCAGAAACTGAACTGGATTAGCCATATAAATACTGTGGCTAGAAGAACAGCTAAGAGGCAAGGAATCGTGCAATCAGAAACTCATAAGAACATAAGAACATAAGAACTAGGAGCAGGAGTAGGCAATTCAGCCTCTTGAGCCTGCCCCGCCATTCAATATGATCATGGCTGATCTCATTTTGGCCTCAACTCCAATTTCCCGCCCTCTCTCCATAACCTTGCAACCCATTACTAATTAAAAATCTGTCTATCTCACCTGCTGACTCCGCAAAGCTTGTCCACCATCTACAAGACACAAGTCAGGAGTGTGATGGAATATTCCCCACTTGCCTGGATGTGTGCAGCTCCCACAACACTCAAGAAGATTGACACCACCCATGACAATACCTGCTTGATTGGCACCACATCCACAAACATTCACTCCCTCCACCACTGACGCACAGTAGTAGCAGTGTGTATCATCTACAAGATGCAGTGCAGGAACTGACCAAGGCTCCTTCAAAAGTACCATCTAGAAGGACAAGGCCAGAGGATAGGTGAAAACACTACCACCTGGAAATTCCCCTCCAAGTCACTCACTGTCCTGACTTGGAAATATATTGCCGTTCCTTCACTGTCGCTGGGTCAAAATCCTGGAACTCCTTACCTAGCAGCACTGTGGGTGTACCTACATCACATGGACTGCACTGGGTCAAGAAGGCAGCTCACCACCACCTTCTCAAGGGCAATAAATGCTGGCTCAGCCAGCGATGTCCACATTCTGTGAATGAATAAAAAAAAGGTGGGGTTTGGGGAAAGGTGGGGTGGGGAAATGATGGCAGGCAGAGAGGAGATCAAGGGCGGCATCATCCCAGATTTGCATTAAGTGTGGCAGCAGGTGGGTAAAAAGATGTTTTACCCATCGGTCGCAATGGTGGGTTTTCACACCGTATCGTCCCAAACCCACCGCGTTACTTATGCATTCCTGGGAAACACACTGTTTCCATGGTGGGTGGGATCTCATTTGCCCGCCACATCAGCACCTCACTGGCCCATATTTAAAGTCTAGCCGTACGCACACATCTCAGTGCTTCCAGCCCACGAATGCTGCAGGGAAGCTGTCCATGAAAGGCAAAAAGATTGCAGCCCCCAGGTTTAGTGCCCTGTCACTGGAATGCCTTTTGGATGGCATGGATGCCCGCCATGATGTCATCTACCCCCACTCTGGCCGTAGGATGTGCAGCAGCATGACCAACAAGGCTTGGGGGGCGATGGTAGGGGTGGTCCGCACCAACGCCCTTCAAAAGAGGCCAGCCACCCAGTGATGAATGATCTCCTCCGTTCTGATAGGGTGAGTCACTCTTCTCACACTCTCAATTCACACACTCACAAACCCATCCACCGGGGTCTCACTCACTGCCAGTTCAAGGGGCATCACCATTCAGTCTCTCATACACACCTTCATTGCCCTCATCGCATCCATGGGACCACTTACCACTCACGCATGCCAGGCATACTTATCATCTGGCCTGGCAGGCATCCTGCTTGCATTTTCTCCATCTCTATTCATGCAAGACAAACTGGCACTGAACAAGAGGGAGAGGTCGCACACCGGCAGAGGAATGCCTGAAATTCAGGTCCGCACAGACTTTGAAAACAGCCATCCAGCTGGCCGGTGGCAATCTGGACTGGTCCTGTGCTGATGGTGAGGTCGGTGGTGCTCTACCAAGTGAGAGTCCAGCCATCATCCATCAGACAACCATGCTGTGAGTAATGTGTCCTGTTTCACAGGCCACTGCTATGTGCTAATTATCTCCCCTTGCTTCCGCAGGCACATCTGGGAAACAGCTGACAGAGTCCATGACCCAGGGCCTCCAATCAAGCCCTGAAGAAACGTCTGAGTAGAAATCTGAAGGCACCCTCATTGAAGTCCCATCACGGAGCTCACCCACACCCTCCACCAGCGCAGAGACACACACCTCGGTGGGTCCTAGCTTTAGAATAGCCTCGGGATTACAATCTGGTGAGTACATTGCACTGTCTGATCCACAGCAGGCAGAGGCAGGGAATTCCCAGGTATCTGGCACTCAGACGACTACTGTAGGCCAGAAATTTGCTGTGTCGAGTCAGATGATTAGCCTCTGGACTCAGTCATGCCTCAGTTGCTGGAGCTGCAGAGGCAAGCTCGCGAACACTAGGCCGGGATGTCAGCTGATTCCTCAGGTTGCAAGGCACGATGGAGGAGTCCGTCAGCCTTCAGGCTGAGATGATAGCGTTGGTATGCCAATGCACTGAGGTCAACTCTGCTAGGATGACGGCCGCCATGGAGACCTTGGTCCAGGATGCCGCTCCTGTACTGCTGAGGGGCTCAACTCCATCGCTGATGCTATAGTTGGCCTCCAACAGTGTGTACATGAGAGGGGTGCGGAGCAGCTCGTTCTCATTCCAGATACGCCTTCTCCTCGAGGAATCAGCCAGGGGCCCTTGGATTTTCATAGGGAGGAGGGTCAGCAGGTTTCCCCCCAGCGGCCATACATCCAGGTGACTCCAGTAGTGTCTGCCCCATCCGAATCCCCTCTTCCTGTGACCCCAGCAGCTCCAGCTCCACATGCCGAAGTGGGTGCCGCTGCCACACAGCAGGACCCCAAAAGGCCGGGGATTTCCAGGTCTTGACCCTCCAGAGGATGCATGCCAAGGTCATCGCAGACAGGGCATAGCAGTCAGCAGGCTGCCTCCACCTCTGCTGTGTATGTAATTTACTGGAGCACCAAGGTGTAGTGGCAGGGCTGGGAAAGTTAAGAACCTGTAACCCTTTTGAATCAAAACCAAATAAACTAAATTAACAAATCAAGGGAATTGTTAATTAAACAATTAAAGGGAAACTGCAAAAACAAAAGGCAAAATTTAAAGGATACTTACTAACAATGAATCAAAATGTGATTAAGGGGGTCGATAAAACACCCCAGTCCTCGCGGTGCCCACTGAGCACAGAGGGCCTTAATGGAGCCAACGGACACTGTGTGCACCCTCTCCAGGGACACCCAGCTGCAAATGTAGCCGCAGAAGTGGGCAGACAGTCAGGCGGGACGACCCCCTCAATCGCCCACTGCCTGGACCTGTTAATGGCCAACTTGTCCGGGCCCAGGAGCAGGTTCGCGAGGGAGGTTCCCCTCCCTCCCCACCCCTCTCTGCACTGGGTACCCGTAGACCAGGAGCATGGGACTGAAGTGCAAACAAAACAACAGTAAAAGGTTTTTCAAGAAACAAAAAGGGGGGTGCAGCCTACACCAACCTACATAAAAGTGACCCATGGACTCCACAGGGCCACAGAAGACGCAAGCATCCTGGGAGTTCGTGAACTGACACATCCTACGGTTGTATGGGACTGCTACGTGCATCACCCTCCAACCCAGGTCCCCAATGGGAAGGGGGAGGACACCCCCGTAGAGGGCCCCCTGCTGAGGACTTCCGCCAGCGGACGGCAACAAGGCATGTCAAGGTGGCAGGCAAGGGCAAGGAAGTAAAGGGTGTGCAGCAGCAGCCCGTACAGGAAACCCCTCCGTGCCATGCTAAAGGCCACAGAGGGCATTTCTCCAAGGTGATTCAGGTTGCAGGGCACCAGCTCCCAAGGGAGGATTCGAGGTTTGGGCCCAATGTGGAATTCTGTCTGAACAGGGATATGCTCGGACGGAAGACCAGTGTGCACCTGTGCCGCCTTGAGTCGTAGTATGACACTGGGGGCGAGCATAACCGGGTATGAAGATGTAACTGTTTTGAGTCAAACCAAATAAACTAAATAAACAAATCAGGGGAATATTTAAAAGGCAGCCCCTTAAAGGGAAACTGCAAAAACAAAAGACAAAATTTAAAGGAAACTTATTAACGTTAAACCAAAAAGTGATCAAAGTGATAAAACACCCCTGTCCCTGTGGTGCCCACCGAGCACGGAAGGCCTCGATGGTGCCAGCAGACACCGCGTGCTCCCTCTCCAGGGACACTTGGCCACAAATGTAGCCGCGGAAGAGGGACATGCAGTCGGGTCAGACGACCCCCTCGATCGCCCGCTGCCTGGACCTGTTAATGGCCAACTTGGTCAGGCCCAGGAGCAGGTTCACGAGGAGGTCCCCCTCCCCCCTGACCCCCCCCGCCGGGTCTGCACCACACACCTGCGCCCCCACGAGTTCTAGTATGACATCGGGGCTGAGCACGACTGATTAAGAAGAATTAACTCTTTTAGAGTCCACCAAATAAACTGAATTAACAAAATCAGGGACAAAATAAACACAGCCCCTAAATTAGGGAACTGTAAAACCAAAGACAACTTTTAAAGGAAACTTACAAACACCAAATCAAAATGTGATTATCAGGGTCAATAAAACACCCCAGTCCCCATGGTGCATCTGTGAACAGTGGCACCGTGCACCTGAAGGGGTCAGGTGCTGAAGGCGGACAAAGGATCAGGCACTTCTAAAGTTTCATGGCTACATCTCTATGATATGACCCTGAGCACAGAGTGCCAGCGAGCTACCCTCGGCCACACAGGAGTCAGACATTCTCAGAGGCTATCTGAAGATCTATGGAATGTCCTCACTGCATATCGTCATCATCCTTCTGCAATCGAGTGACTATTAGGACCTCCACCACATCTCCATGACAGGACCATTATCACAAATTGTATGTGCACTGCCATTAGCCAGACAGGAGTCTAACATTCATAGAAGCAAAGTAAGGACCTATGGGGTCTCTTCACTGCATGTAGTCATCATCCTCCACAAATCTAGCAGCTACATGGGCCTCCTGAGCTTGTCTGCCTTGTCTGGCCAGTGCGAGGGCCTCATCCCAGTCATCGCAACCTTTGAGGTCCTCCCTCATCCCTGTCAGTGTCCTCTCACCTGAGGAGGCCTCCAGCTCCTCCATCTCCTCCTCAGCCAGTTCCTCTCCCCGTTGGAGCACCAGGCTGCAAAGGGCACAGCAGGCGACAACAATGTGTGACACCCTCTGTGGACTATATTGCAGGGCTCCACCAGACTGGTCCAGGCTCTGGAAACTCATTTTCAGTATCCCGATGGTCTCTTCCACCAAGTTGTGAGTTGAAGCATGAGCTTCATTATACCTTCATTCTGCTGCTGTCTGAGGCCACCACATGGCTGTCATCAGCCATATCCTCTGCGGGTAGCCCTTGTCCCCAAGGAGCCATCCTTGCAGCTTCTTTGGGCCCTGGAATATGTCAGGGACCTGTGACTGACTGAGAACGTAGGAGTCGTGAAGACTCTCTAGAAACCATGCACAGACCTGCAGGATGTGTTTCAGCGAATGGAATCCCTTGCGGTTGATGTAGTTGGCCATGTGTTGTGACGGAGACCTGAGCACCACCTGAGTGCAGTCGATGGCACATTGCACCTATAAAAAACCAGAGATTAGGCATATCTCATCGCTCTTGCGTCCTGGCTTTCCTGGTCCCAGGCGAAATGCATGAAGCTGTGAGCTCTCAAGAAGATGGTATCAATGATCTCATGGATGTATTTATGGGTGGAGGCTTGTGACACCCCACAGAGATCACCTGTGAAGCCCTGAATGGAGCCACTGGTGGAGAAATTGAGGGCCGCTGTCACTTTCACAGCCACTGGCAGTGGATGCCCTCCATGTCCCCGTGGTGCCAAATCCTGCAGCAGCTGGCAGATGTGACCGACCAGTTCCCTAGACATGCACAGCCTTCGGCATCACTGGTTCTCGGTCATCTGCAGGAATGACAGGTGGCGTCTATAGATACTGGGTGTTGCTAAGTGCTGATCAGTAATGGCTCACTATGGCTCTTCGGCGGCGTGTGCAGGAACCCCATCCGCCCCTTCTTCCAGAGGGTGCTGCTCCTCCCAATGCGCATTACTTTGCTCGAGGGGTGAAAAGCACTGGAACACTTGATGGCACTTAATATGTCTGCATTGCTTGAGTGGGCAGATAAGCTAGAAACCCGACTTCAATCAGATCAATGGGTGTGCCTGAACTGTTTCTGTTGCAGAGGAATGGTAACTTTATATATGGTGTCCCTAATGCATGGCTGCTTCCCTCGCCCACTCTACCCCCCAGCCCGAATGCTTGTACATTACATTCAACTGCAGGGCAGCCTTAGCAACCCTGCAACCCTTGTATAAAGGAGTGAAGGCTGTGTGTAAGGGTAGGCACTATAAGATATAACAAGTGTGAAAAGCCTTCAGCATCTATGCCTCAAGCTGTTACCTACAAAGAACTGAAGCTAAGAAAACTTATTTTGAATTGGATTGTTCAGGGTATCATGTTTCTTTCCCTGGGTCTTTTAAAATCTATGTGTCTTGCTGTTGCCTTAACAAAAGTCTAACTGGGAGTTAGATTAACTAGGGGATTTAAAAGTTATCAAAGCAGTAATTTTTAGACCTATATGTGTACTTAAAATTATTTCTTCTATTAATAAAGGTTCAATTTAATTTTGTAAGAAACCTGTAAGACTCTGTGGTCTTATTACTCCTGAAATTAAGACACGCACCTCCAAGTTTATACAAATTGCAAAACAGCTGTGTTGTGGCAGTTGTTTCAAGTTTCCCTTTTGGATTTGAGCAGCTCAGCATTTACCATCAGCTTTGTCAAAAAACACCTCAACCACAGGACTCCCCTACCCCCCACTCCAAGTCACCTCAACTGCAGGGCTATCTTGCCCCTTCCCCCAAGTCACCTCAGCCACAGAGCTGCCTTTGCCCCCCACCCCAAGTCACCTCAACCGCAAGGCTGCCCTTGCCCCTTGTCCCGAGTCACCTCAACCACAGGGCTGCTGGGCTGCCCCTGCCCCCACCCCCCCACCCCACCACCAATGCACCTCAAGTTTAAAGTGCAACATGCGGCCCTGGTGAGCACCGCGCAATGTTACTGTGTACTCACCACTGAGTTCCCCTCAAAGTGCAGCCTGCCAAGTGCACGCCTTTTATATGCTGTTGTAAAAGACTAGTCGGCATGCTTTCCCGCCATCGTGGGTGGATGATCCAATGGGAGGGGAGGAACAATCCTGGTGGGCAGGTCTAATACTGATATGCAGATGTATTACAATGAGGTTCCCAATGTCTGATGGCAGAAAACGCAGCCCGCTATTGACGGGCTGAGCAGACCATCGCAAACTGGTTTCACGCAGTTGTGAAACTGATCTCAGCATATTGTCCATTCATGCCACCAAACAAGCCCGACGCCGGCGGGCACAGAAAATCCCGGCCCAAGGGTGGGGAATAACATGAAAGACAGGAACATAGACACACTAGGGGGTGGAATGGGAACAGAGCTACTCGAACTGGAGGGGAAGCACACAGGCTCAGGATTACAAGGGGCGTTGTGTAAGTTTCGCACAAGAGGGTAAGGCTTGCACAAAGATGCAAGGAAGTGGAGGAGGGCAAAGGATTGCACATGAGGGAGGGGTTGCACAGAAACTCAAAAAGGGGGATGGAGGAGGGATACTTTGTTGTCAGCAGTCAGGAAGGAGTGGAAGAGCAAAGGGAAAGACAGTCATAGTCCCTGACCTGGGGCTAACTAGTCAGGGTCTGAAGTCAGTCCTGGGGTTTAGCACACCTCATATTCAGCGTGCAAGAATGAAGTCAGTTCTGGGGTTTTGTGGGCCATGCTACAGAGCTATGCATGGCACGCACATTGTAGTCCTGCACCAGGGAGGGGCACACATGTACTTTGAGAGCTCCATGGCATCAGCCCCTGATGTTCAGCAACCAGGAAGGGTTCCACTTCATCCAAGTGTGCAATCATCGGAAGCACATAGTGCATATTTGTTGATAATGGAGGATTCAGTGATGGTAATGCTATTGAACATCAAGGGGTGATGGTTGGATTCTCTCTTGTTGGAGATGGTCATTGCCTGACACTTGTGTGGTGCGAATGTTACTTGCCACTTGACAGCCCAAGCCTGGATATTGCTCAGATCTTGCTGCATTTAGACATGGACTGCTTCAGTATCTGAGGAGTCACGAACGTTGCTGAACATTGCCCATTCATCGGCGAACATCCCCACTTCTGACCTTATGGTGGAAGGAAGGCCACTGATGAAGCAACTGAAAATTGTTGAGCTGAGGACACTACCCTGATGAACCTCTGTATTGATGTCCTGGAGCTGAGATGACTGACCTCCAATAATCACAACCATTTTCCTTTGTGCTAGGTATGACTCCAACCGCGGAGCGTTTTCCTCCTGATTTCCATTGAATCCAATTTTGCTAGGACTCCTTGATGCCACACTCGGTCAAATGAGGCCTTGATGTCAAGGGCAGTCACTCTCATCTCACCTCTAGAAAGGTCAGCGGTGAAACCTGTAAATGTGTGCTCTGTGAAGTAAAAGTCGCAAACGCTACATTGAAGATAAAAACAAAAAACTGCGGATGCTGGAAATCCAAAACAAAAACAGAAACAGAAATACCTGGAAAAACTCAGCAGGTCTGGCAGCATCAGCGGAGAAGAGCACAGTTGTCATTTCGAATCCTCATGACCCTTCAACAGAACATTAAAGGACTAGATTTAGTCCTCACCACATTAATGAGAAATGACAGCGGAGATGAGCTCATGGTTGGAGATATCATCATAGATAAAAACAAAATGCTAAAAGCTACTGCGGATGCTGGAAATCCAAAACAAAAACAGAATTACCTGGAAAAACTCAGCAGGTCTGGCAGCATCGGTGGAGAAGAAATCAGTTAACGTTTCGAGTCCTCATGACCCAAGGGTCATGAGGACTCGAAACGTTAACTGATTTCTTCTCCACCGATGCTGCCAGACCTGCTGAGTTTTTCCAGGTAATTCTGTTTTTGTTTTGGAGATATCATCATCTTGTCAGGTCTCGTGCTTTGGCACTACCACTGAGGCGACACAACTGCAGCTATCCCCTTCAAGGCTGCTGAGCAGCTCTCACACAACATTGTCTCACAAACAATAATGGTTACAAATGCATTTAGCACAATAATGGTTACAAATGCATTTAGCACACACTTCCAACAAAGATCTTGACACATGTCCCTGACTTCACACAAGGTTCGGGTAACTAGCTTCAGTGAGGTTGACATCACATGAATGTAAGGCTTGTTATGAATTCAATTCATTATGTCTGCATTTGCTATGTAAGTTCACAGTCTATGGACTTGTGACATTTAAAGCTACAGCATGTTCCAATGCTGTTACATTGGTTGCTACCTAGTAACAAGGGTGGGACAAGCTCGGAGTGTTTTGACTGGACCCCAGGTCAGTTCAATGGTCAGTGAAGAGCAGTTCAAGGGTCAGTCAATTGGAATCAATCAGAGAAGAGCTTCCAGGCAGCAACAGTGCTGTGAGCTGGCTGTGCAGTTGGGGCTCAGGAGAAGGCCCAGGAGCTGTTTGGTGGCTCCATGCTGTGGAAAGGGTTGGGCTAAAAAACACCCTGGGATAGTTCAGTGTAGCTGAGTGTGGGGTCAAGGAAGCCCACGAGCAGTATTTGGTGCAGTTGAGAAAGACTGGAGCTCAGGGAAATTCAGGAGCAGTGCCAGCTCCGTGAAGCCAGTTGCTTGGTTAAAAAACTGAAATTGTGCCGGTAATTAGACGCTTGCGAACAGTCTCCAGAATCCTGAGTAACGTGGTCTTGGGAAAAGAGATTAAAGTACCAGGAGGTGAGCAGTCACTGAGGCAGTTCGAGTTGGAGCGGCTCTGAGTGAGTTCTGAGGCTAGATCTTCAAAAGTGCAGAATTGGAATCCCTTGTGTATGAGACAAGAGTTTTAATGAGATTTGGTGACTCACAGTGTCCCTGACGTCTGAGTGGGTTGCTGAGAAATCCGTGGGATCTGTCTTGACCGCATCTGCTATTTGATGTGCACTGCGGGGTGTTCAACCACAGTTTGTCTGTTGTGTACCTCATGTTAATTCTGAATGTTACAGCACAAGGTATATGTAGATTGTTTAACTTTTCTAACTTTGTATAGCAAAGTTTATTGTGTTTGCTCAAATCCCATTGAATCTTGTGGCTTTATTCCAAAAGCAGGGGTCTTTAATCTCAACCTTTAACTACATTAAACAAAACATTACTGGTCCCTAACCAAACCTTCCCCCACATCCCGGGGTCTGGCCAAAGACTGTAACAGGCTCATAAAGGGAGACGATGACTGAGTGAGAGTATGGTTCACCCTCACAATAAGAGAGCATATAATTGCATGACACCTTCAAATGACCAAGCCATTCTCATTGACATCAAATGTATTTACAAAGGTGCAAGGTTTATACGGTGTATACCATGACCCAGAAATGAGGTCAATGTTTTTTAATTTTTCTAACCCTGCCGCTACGCCTGGATGCAGCCCCGGCATCTGCAGCATGGGCGGAGGTAGCCTACTAATGCTATGCCCTGTTGTCTGTGATAACCTTGGTGGATGTCCTCTGGTGGCCCGAAGCCTGGAGGGCCCAGACCTGATAAGGGTCTCCTGCTCAGGGCCAGATGCACCCTCTTCGGCCTGACCAGCTGGAGTTGATGGTATCACAGGCAGAGGGGATTCAGTGCGGCTGGATATCTTTGGAGTGTCCTGTGGGGAGGCCCCCGGCATGTCCAGCTGATGCTCCTCCTCCCTGTGAGTGCCTGAGGGCCCCTTCCTAGCTCCTTGAGGAGATGAGGCACCTGGAGGGAAGTCAAGGTGCCCCACCCATTCCTCACCTAGCCACTGATGGATCTCACGAATGCCTATAGCCATAGTGCACAGATCAGAGCACAAATCCAGCAGGATCTGCTGGACAAATGTCTCCATGGCAGTTACCAACCTACTCATGATGATCTTGAGGTGCTCCTATGTCAGAGACATGACATCAGACAGAACATTGATGAACTCCTCCATCCTTCACTGTAGTCTTCTGACTGCATGGAGACAAAGGTATGGAATGTGATGAGAGGTTGGGAAGTGTGCATGCCTCCTGTGTGCGGTGAGCCCTCCTCAGAAAGAGCTAAGGATGGATTTTATGAAGCTGATAGATGAGATAATGGTGATGTGAAAGTATCCATGAGACAATCAGTGCTGACGTGTCCCCCGCTAATATTGTGTGAAATCCCTGAACAGTGTAGCCCTTTGAGTGCATGATGTAATGATGAGAACTTGATATTGCAGAGAGCTGAAGGTTACCTTACCCTGGCAGAGTGGATGAGATCATTCATCCTCTTCCTACACTGGATTCTATTCTGGGGGCGATTGCCAGCTGCTCTGCTATTGCCACCTAAGCTGGAGAGGTGAGGGTAGTGTGCTTCCTGGAGCCATCTCTCAGGTACATCATATCCTGATGTTTGCGTGCTCCTCAGATTAAATCCTCGAGGGAGTTGAGGCTAAACCTCAGTGCGGCTTTATTCTTCTTGCGTGCAGTCACCCTGATACGTCCCCTGAAGACAGCTGGGTTGGAGAGAGTGAAATGTGTGTGCTCGGATTGCATTTAAATATGGCGGCCAGACCTTCAACCTCCCATTAGGTAACGGGGAAGTGGGTGGGAGAGGGTGGCGGACGGATGAATTGCTCACCACCATGTGATTCTGAGAGATACTTGCCTAAGCATAATTAATTAGCTTCCAAGAGAGAAAATTGGAGTGTTTTCCAGCAACTCCGGCCAGCAGGAAACTCACCTGCCCGTCACAGCACTAAGTTTCAAAAACAGAAAATTCCGCCAGTGAGTGGGCAAGAACATGGTAGATGGAAAAATGTGAGATTATCCACTTTGGTAGGAGAAGTAGATGTGCAGAGTATTTCTTAAATGGTAGAAGATTAGAAAGTGTAGATATACAAAAGGACCTGGGTGTCCTCATCAATAAGTCACTGAAAGCTAACATGCAGGTGCAGAAAGCAGTTAGGAAGGCTAATGTTCCATTAGCCTTTAATACAAGAGGATTTGAGTACAAGCTTCAATTGTATAGAAGCTTGGTTAGAAGCTTGGTTAGACTGCACCTGGAGCACTATGTGCAGTTTTGGTCCCCTTACCTTAGGAAGGATGTTATTGCCATAGAGGGAGTGCAGCGAAGGTTCACCAGACTTGTTCAGGAGATGGCAGGACTGTCTTATGAAGAAGATTGGGGAAACTGGGCCTGTATTCTCTGGAGTTTCAAAGAATGAGAGGTGATCTCATTAAAACCTACAAAATACTTAAAGGGATAAACAGGGTAGATGCAGGGAAGATGTTCCCCTGGTTGGGGAGTCTAGAACCAGGGGACACCATTTCAAAATAAGGGGGAATCCACTTAGGATCGAGATGAGGAGAATTTTTGTTTTGAAGGATTGTGAATCTTTGGAATTCTCTATCCCGGAGGCTGTGGAAGCTCAGTCATTATGTATGTTTACAGCAGAGATTGATAGATTTCTAAACATCAGTGACATAAAGGAACATGGGAATAGTGTGGGAAAAATGTATTGAAGTGGATGGTCAGCCAAGAACATATTGAATGGTGGAGCAGGCTCAAAGGCCATTAAATCCAACTCCTGCTCCTAAGTTCCTATATGTTTTCTTTACCTGTTTTCACAAATAATTTTATTTGCCCTCCCTTTCTACAAGACAAGACATGACATAATACAAGCACAAGATCAAAATCAAGGGAGGTGTATCCAACAAGTACATCATAGTCCTGACCGCAGTGGAGAAGGAAACCATAGAAGTTTGTGACCGGGGCAATTCCATGGGGTTAGTTAGGTTGCCAACGTTTCTGACCAGAGAGTATGGATATTATTAAGTCCAGCAAATTTCACAAATTCAAGCTGCATTCTGAACACTGTCACTTGTGAATGTCCTGCCTCTCATTGTTTTCCTAACTCATGTTTCTTTAGCTTTTTCTGGATGCTATTGAAAAAGGCATATTGGAAGACAACAGACCTGCTCCTGAGGTCCTCAGCATCATAGATGCCAGTCTTCAACCAATTCAATTTACTCCGTGTCACATCAGAAAACAGCTGAAGGTGCTGGATGCTGCAAAGACTATGGGCCCCAACAACATTCTAGCTATAGTGCTGAAGGCTTGTGCTCCAGAACTATATGTGCCCCAAGCCAAACCATTCTGGCACACTGGCATCTACACAACAAAGTGGAAAATTGCCCAGGTATACCCTCTCAACAAAAAAAAAGGACAAATCCAATCCATCCAATAACCGCCCATCAATCTACTTTCAATCTCAGCAAACTTATGGAAGCTATCATTGACAGTCGAAGCAAGCTGGCCTCATAACTTGGGTTGGAGAACCACATCAGTGATTCCAGGCAGAGCTTCTGCAAAATCACAGCAATAAGGCGGAAACAGTTGATAAAGTAACGACGAAGGTGGGATTCGAACCCACGCGTGCAAAGCACAATGGATTAGCAGTCCATCGCCTTAACCACTCGGCCACCTCGCTATCATTGACAGTGCTATCAAGCAGCACTTGTTCAGCAAGAACCTGCTCAACAATGATTACTTTGAGTTCCACCAGGGCCACTCAGCTCCAGACCTCTTTACAGTCTTGGTTAAAACATAAACAAAAAAGTTGAGTTCCAGAGGTGGTGTGAGAATGACTGCCCTTGACCCCAAAGTAGTTTGATTCTGGCCCCAAGGAACCTTAGTAAAATTAAAGTCAATAGGTCTCAGCAAGAAAATTCTATGCTGAAAAATGGTTGCAGGCCAATTGCGGGAGTTCCTCAGGGCAGTGTCCTTGGCCAATCATTTTCAGTTGCTTCAGCAAGGACCTTCCCTCCATCGTAAGATGAGAAGTGGGGATGTTCACTGATGATTGCGCAGTGTTCAGTTCCAATTGCAACTCCTCAGGTAATGAAGAAGTCCATGCCAGCTTGCAGTAAGACCTGGACAACACCCAGGTTTGGGATAATCTATGGCAAACAACAATTACACAACATATCTGTCAGACAATAACCATGACCACTAGGAGAAAATCTAAGACATTCAACAGCATTATAATTGCTGATTTCTCCACCATCAACAGTCTGTGGGTCACGATTGACTAGAAACTTAACTGGGTCAGCCATATGAATGTTATGGTCACCAGAGCATGGCAGGGACTATTTCTTCTGCAGCATGTGAAGCCTGTAAGATCCATCTTTGTTGTATCAGTTCTTTAATGAGCAATTTATAGTTTATATTTGGCCACAATTTGCCTGTTGTAATTCCTGTTTAAGTTATGTTAATTTTGTGTTTGATTGTTACAGTAAAAGTTTTGAAAAGTGAAATCTTGTCCATTGGTTTTCTCATTTGGGAAAATTGGTTCTTTCATGTTATTGGTCCCCAGGGGGATCATAACACAAGTTGCACTGCAACAACTTGCCAATGCTTCTTTGATAGCGCCTCCCAAACCTATGAACTCTACTACCAAGAAGAATAAGGGCATAGGAACTCTGCCACCTGCAAGTTCCCCTCCAAGTCACACACCATCCTGACTTGGAAATATATCATTGTTCCTTAATCTTCACTGGAACAAATTCTGGGACACCCTATCTTACAGTACCCTGGGTGTAACTATAGCATGTGGACTGCAGCAGTTCATGAAGGCAGTCAGGGCAATTGAGTTTGGCAATGAATGCTGGCCTTACCAGCAAGGCCCGCATTCCATGAACAAATAAAAAAGTCTTATTGAGGATGCACCATCATGCACCCATCATTCCCAAGCACCATGGCTGACACTGGCACTGCATGCATGTTAGATAGTAAGTCAGGGGCTTGCAATTTACTGTAATACACAACAAAACAGAGCAGCAACTGACATTGAAGGTAGGCAGAGCCCAGGAGAGAGATCACCAAAAGCCAAGGTACTCTCCGGGTCCCACTGAACAGGACAGAGTGAGAATTTCAGGCACCTAGCCATGAAAAGAAATCGGCTTGTCTCACTCAAGAAATTGTACCAGATTTTAGAAGGCCTGTCAAGAAAATTGAGCACCAAAATCTGGCAGTCTGAAGGATTCTACTCCCAACCTGTTTAGTGGCATCTTGTATGACAACAGCACTCTGCAGTCTACCTTGGAGAAAGTGGTCATGAGCATCTCAAATGTCTCCACAGGAATAACAACAACCTTTCACCAACTGTGCTCAGGCCACATGGTAGCACCTGATGGGAGTAAATGAGTTAGGAAATCTTCATTGAAGGAAAGGAATCATGGGTTGTCTTACGTAAGAAATGAATAGAAGTGTGATGATTATGATGGAATTTAATTCATCACTGTTATCACATTTGGAACTTTTATCTGCACTGTGGTTATATAACACCTTCTGGGAAGAAATTAGCCTGTGCTGAATTTCATCACAGGACGGAATTGTCTGTGCCCTTTGGCAACGGGCGCAATAGGTGCCTTACGCAGACAATATGGCGCAATCGGTTTCACAACAAAGGGAAGGCAGATCGTGATCTTCCGCTCAGCCCGCCAACGGCAGGCCATGTTTCCTGCCAATGGTCTTCGGGGAGCTCATTGTAATATATCAGCATACCATTAAAAGGCCATCCTGCCAGGCTCTTGGAACCCCGATGGATCGTCCATCCACGTCGGTGGGAAAACACGTCGACATAGAACAAAGAACAAAGAAAAGTACAGCGCAGGAACAGGCCCTTCGGCCCTCCAAGCCTGCGCCGATCATATTGCCCGTCAACTAAAACATTTTGCACTTCTGGGGTCCGTATCCCTCTATTCCCATCCTATTCATGGATTTGTCAAGCTGCCTCTTAAACACCACTATCGTACCTGCTTCCAACACCTCCTCTGGCAGCGAATTCCAGACACTCACTACCCTCTGCGTAAAAAACTTGCCCCGCATATCTCCTCTATAGTTTTCTCCTCTCACCTTAAATCTATATCCCCTATAATTGACTCTTCCACCCTGGGAAAAAGCTTCTGACTATCTACTCTGTTCATGCCACTCATAATTTTGTAAACTTCTATCAAGTCGCCCCTCAATCTCCGTCGCTCTAGTGAGAACAATCCAAGTTTCTCCAACCTCTCCTCATAGCTAATAACCTCCAGACCAGGCAGCATCCTGGTAAACCTCCTCTGCATCCTCTCCAACGCCTCCATATCCTTCTGGTAATATGGCGACCAGAATTGCACACAATATTCCAAGTGTGGCCTAACCAAGGTTCTATACAACTGCAGCATGACTTCCAGGCTTTTATGCTCAATACCCCTGCCAATGAAGGCAAGCATACCATATGCCTTCCTGACTACCTTATCCACCTGCATTGCCACTTTCAGTGACCTGTGGACCTGTACACCCAGATCCCTCTGCCCTTCAATGCACTTAAGGGTTCTGCCATTTACTGTATAATTCCTGCCTGTAGTAGACCTTCCAAAATGCATTACCTCGCATTTGTCCGGATTAAACTCCATCTGCCATTTCTCAGCCCAAGTCTCCAAACGTTGTATCCTTTGACAATCCTCTTCACTATCTGCAACTCCTCCAACCTTAGTGTCGTCTGCAAACTTACTAATTAGCCCAGTTACATTTTCCTCCAAATCATTTATGTATACTACAAACAGCAAAGGTCCCAGCAATGATCCCTGCGGAACTCCACTAGTCACAGCTCTCCATTCAGAGAAGCACCCTTCCACTGCTACCCTCTGTCTTCTATGACCAAGCCAATTCTGTATCCATCTTGCCAGCTCACCTCTGATCCCGTGCGACTTTACCTTCTGTACCAGTCTGCCATGAGGGACCTTGTCAAAGGCCTTACTGAAATCCATGTATATAACATCCACTGCCCTTCTATCGTCGATCATTTTTGTCACTTCCTCGAAAAACTCGATCAAGTTAGTGAGACACGACCTCCCCTTCACAAAACCACGCTGCCTCTCACTAATACGCCCATTTGCTTCCAAATGGTAGTAAATCCTGTCATGAAGAATCGTCTCCAATAATTTCCCTACCACTGACGTAAGGCTCACCGGCCTGTAATTTCCTGGATTATCCCTGCCACCCTTCTTAAACAATGGAACAACATTGGCCATTCTCCAGTCCTCTGGGACCTCACCCGAAGCCAGTGTGGATACAAAGATTTCTGTCAAGGCCCCAGCAATCTCCTCCCTTGCCTCCCTCAGCACTCTGGGGTAGATCCCATCTGGCCCTGGAGACTTATCCACCTTAATATTCTTCATGACGCCTAACACATCCTCTTTTTTGATCTCAACATGATCCAGGCTATCTACACACTCTTCCCTAGACAAATCGACCACTAAGTCCTTCTCTTTGGTGAATGCTGATGAGAAGTATTCATTTAGTATCACTCCCATTTCTTCTGGCTCCACACACAGATTCCCACCTCTGTCCTTGAGTGGGCCTACCCTTTCCCTGGCTACCTTCTTGCTTATTACATATGTATAAAAGGCCTTGGGATTTTCCTTAATCCTGGTTGCCAGTGACATTTCATGACCCCATTTAGCGCTCCTGACTCCTTGTTTAAGTTTCTTCCTACTCTCTTTATATTCTCCACGGGCTTCATCTGTTCCTAGCCTTCTAGCCCTTACGAATGCTTTCCTTTTCTTTTTGACTAATCTCACAATATCCTTTGTTATCCAAGGTTCCTGAAACTTGCCATGCTTATCCTTCATCCTAGCAGGAACATGCCGGTCCTGAATTCTTATCAGCTGACGTTTGAAAGCCCCCCACATGTCAGTTGTTGATTTGTCCTCAAACATCCGCCTCCAGTCTAGATTCCTCAGTTCCTGCCTCATATTGTTATAATTAGCCTTCCCCCAATTAAGCACCTTAACCTGGGGACTTCTGTTATCCTTATCCACCAGTACCTTGAAACTGACTGATTATGGTCACTTTTCCCTAAATGCTCCCCTACTGAAACTTCGACCACCTGGCCGGGTTCATTCCCTAATACCAGGTCCAGTATTTCCCCTCCCCTAGTTGGACTATCTACATATTGTCTCAGGAAGCCATCCTGGATGCACCTTACAAATTCTGCACCATCCATATCCCTAGCACTAAGTGATTCCCAGTCAATATAGGGAAAGTTAAAATCACCCACCACAACAACCCTATTGCTTTTACATCTTTCCAAAATCTGCCTACATAACTGTTCCTCAATCTCCCACCAGCAATTGGGAGACCTATAGTAAACTCCCAACATTGTGACTGCACCCTTCCTATTCCAGCGCTCCACCCATATTGCCTCGCTGCATGAGCCCACCGAGGTGTCCTCCTGTCGTACAGCTGTGATATTCCCCTTAACCAGCAGTGCAACTCCCCCAACTCTTCTACATCCCTCTCTATCCTGCCTGAAACATCTAAATCCTGGAACGTTTATCTGCCAATCCTGTCCATCCTTCAACCAAGTCTCTGTAATAGCAATAACATCATAGTCCCAAGTATTAATCCAAGCTCTAGGCTCATCTGCCTTGCCTGTTATATTTGCATTGAAACAAATGCATTTCAGACCCCCAGACCCACTGTGTTCAGTAATTTCTCCCTGCCTGCCCTTCCTCTTAGTCCTACTGGCCATATTCACTGGTTCCCAGTCATTTATTTCACCTGCTGACCTACTGCTCTGGTTCCCACCCCCCTGCCTCACTAGTTTAAACCCTCCCGAGTGACACTAGCAAACATTGTAGCCAGGATATTGGTGCCCCTCCAGTTTAGATGCAACCCGTCCATCTTGTACAGGTCCCACTTGCCCTGGAAGAGATCCCAATGATCCAGATATCGGAAACCCTCCCTCCTACACCATCTGTTCAGCCACGTGTTCAGCTGCACTATCTTCCTATTTCTAGCCTCACTGTCACATGGCACAGGGAGTAATCCTGAGATTATAACCCTAGAGGTCCTGTATTTTAACTTTCTGCCTAACTCCCTGAACTCCCGCTGCAGGACGTCATCACTCTTCCTGCCTATGTCATTAGTACCAGTGTGTACCACGACCTCTGGCTCTTCTCCCTCCCTCTTCAGAATGTCCCATACCCGATCAGAGACATCCTGGACCCTGGCACCAGGGAGGCAACATACCATCCTGGTGTCTCTTTCACGACCACAGAAGCACCTATCTGAGCCCTTGACTATAAAGTCCCCTATGACAATTGCTCTTCTGTGCTTTGACCCCCACTGCTGAAAAACAGAGACAGCCGTGGTGCCACTGCTCTGGCTACTGCTGTTGTTTTCCCCTGATAGGCCATCCCCCACAACAGTATCCAAAATGGTATACCTGTTAGAGAGGGGGACAGCCACAGGGGATTTCTGCACTGACTGCCTGCCCCTTCTAGTGGTCACCCATCTATCTGTCCGTACCTTGGGTGTGACCACATCTCCAAAACTCCTGTCAATGATGCTTTCCACCACCTGAACGCTCCTAAGTGCATCCAACTGCTGCTCCAACCGATCCATGCGGTCTGTGAGGAGCTGCAATTGGGTGTGTTTCCTGCAAATGTAGTTGCCCAGGACACTTGAACCATCACAGATTTCCCACATCCCACAGGTGAAGCACTTCAGCCCAGCAACTGCCATTTCTAGAACTATTTAATAAATTAATTTAAATCTAATAACTGCTTATTGACTCCTTATTAACTATACGTTCCCTAGGGCTAGATTTCTATTATAAATGCTAAATTGTAAGAAAAGTAATCCCCTGATTTTGGTCTAGATACCCTCTACTTATTAATTAAGTGATTAATTTATTTGGTTTAGTTAGTTTAACAATGTTTTAGTTTCAAATTCAGTGTAGATTCTCTGCCAGCCAATCAGGTCACAGATTTACTGTGATGCCACTTTTAATTTTTTTTTAAGACCCGAGGTCCGCGAATCCACTAGGTAGGGTTTTTATACTCACCTTTCTGGAACTCCGCCCTCTGACTCTGCTCCCTGGAACAGAGGCAACTGTTGCTGTTGTCAGGGGGGTGAGGGGACTAACTTCTGCCCTGGCATTGGATCCCGCATACAAGAATTCAAAATGGGGGCAGGGTAGGTAGGGGAGTGGCCGTGCAGTAGGGACACCTATATAAACTGACCATTCCTCTGCAACTAAGACAGTTCAGATGCAGCCACAGTGACATGATCGGGGTCAGCCTCCTAGCCTACCCACCCATGCAAGCAATGCAGAGGCACCATAGTGCCACCAAGTGCTCTAGACCATACCCTCCCCGTCCCCCACCTGGCACAGACTGCAAGTCCGATACTACTTTATTGGACCACGGAGCAGTTGGACTGCACACGTTGTACAATGTCCTCGACCACGCTGGACATGTCGCAGTCACTGTGGAGGCTCTGCTAGCCCCTTGCAATCTCAGCAACCCAGTTGGAAGCTGTCTCTCCCATGTCGCAGGCTGAGAGGGCAGCCATGCAGTGCAACCATCTGTGGCCATTTGAGGGGTGGCCAACACTCTCTGGGAAGAGTTAAGGGGCCGTCACACAGGGCCAGGGAAGGTGCTAAGTACACCCATGCTAACCACGTCGCTGTCTCTTTCATGCCTGTTATGACAATGCAGTTGGTAAAGCTGAGTTATTTAAAATTCCCGGAGGGAAACTTGAAACAACTGTCATAACCTATAATTTTAAGTGTTACCTTTGAGATGCGACTCTAAATTCAGGAATCAGACCACCAGTTCTCGAGGCTTTACATTAAAATAAATGAAACATATTATTAATTTACACAGGTTAAAATATATATACACATGGCTTCAAATTACAACTATCATCACTTTTAACAAATTCCAAAACTAATCTTTGTTCTGCACACCAGAAAACTGCTAAAGTTATACCTGCTACTACTGATTGAATACAAATTCTCATTGAATCACCAGCCTCTTTGAACTCCATCTTTTAACAATAAAACCCCTTTCATAGTACCAATTTTATTAGTAATATAAACATATTGCTTGGTAGCTGCTAGATAGGTGTCAGTTTTCACCCCACTTCTTGAATACTCTATTCAAAAAATGCAAATGCATTCTACCTCTTCGTTTACATCTCAAAACTAGTACATATCAAAGCACCCAGATTGGCTGGCTTTAATCCAATTAAGACACACCCACAGACCAAACCTCTATTTTTAAAGAAAAGTATTTTCCAAAATATTATATACATTAATAGCTTCATGATGTCCCCCTCCTTATCTGAAAATGAAACATCATAATTCTATAAGATGGCTCATTTTAATAACCCATCTCACACTATCTCCTATACTTATTACACTATTACATTATGAGATGCATGCATTAACATAACAATATATATACACACAAGTCCTTGGTATCCACAGAAATCACTCCAGTTCAGGCTTTTTTTTTAAATGTCCCATTTTCCTTTAAGCTTCAAACTCTTGATAATGCATCTGCGAACAGATTTTCTCTTCCAGCAAAATGCATGATACATAGATTGAATGGTTGTAATAATAAATTCCATCTGAAAAGCCTTGCACTTTTGTCTCGAAATTTGTCCAAAAACTTCAAAGGATTATGGTCTGTATAAACAATTGTTTCTGATGAATTGTTTGCAATATCAATTTCAAAATGCTGCAACGCTAACACCAAACTCAAAGACTCTTTTTCGATCATTGAATATCTTCCCTGTTGTACATTCAGCTTCCATGAAAAATATCCTATCGGTTTTCAATTCCAGTGTCACCTTCTTGTAACAGAATAGCCCCAATGCCTATATCGCTTGCATCAACGGCCAATTTAATTGCTTGACATAATTGGGTACCGCCAATACTGGTGTCATAGTTAATACAGTTTTCAAACTATCAAAAAACTTCTGACACTCCAGTGTCCATTAATACTTCTTGTTCCTTTTTTAATAGTTCAGTCAGTGGAGCAATCACTTGGCTAAAATTTGGTACAAACTTCCAGTAAAATCCACCCATGCCCAGAAATCTCAAAACTTCTCATTTTGTTGTAGGCACCAGGAAATGCATGATGGCCTTGACTTTCGCATCTCTCGGAGCCATCTTACCATGACCAATGGTATGGCCTAGATACATAACTTGCGCTTTTGCAAATCCACTTTTAGCCAAGCTCATCACCAAATAAGCTTCTTGTAGTCGAGTAAATAATTCTTCCAGATGCTCCTCCCACGTCTGACTGAAAACAATTAGATCATCAATATAAACCGCATAATTGCTTAGACCCACAATTACTTTGCTTGTCAGTTTTCGAAATGTTGTAGGCATTCTTCATACCACATGGCATGACTTTAAACTGATTTAGTGCACTTGGTATTACAAAAGCTGATGTCTCCTTTGCTCTCTCCAACAACGGTAACTGCCAATATCTTTTTAGCGAGTCAACCTTTGTGATAAATTTCAATTGTCCCACTTTCTCAATGCAATCCTCCAACCGTGGTATGGGAAATGAATCCACTTTTGTCAACGCATTCACCTTTCAATAGTCCGCACACAGTTTTTGTGTTCCATCCGGTTTCGGTACCAGCACAATAGGTGAACTTCAGTTACTGCAACTAGACTTGATTATATCATTTTGAAGCATGAGACCAATTTATTTTTGTACTTGTGATAACTTTGCCGGATTTAATCTATAAGATCGTTGCCTTATTGAAGATGATATTTCGATACATACATCATGTAAAGCTAAATGTGTCTTTCCCAACTTATTTCCACAAATAGGTTTGTGTGACTGCAATAGCTTTTTCAAATCACTTTGACATTTGCTTAGAAGGAAACTCAATATTTCATTTAAATTTTTAAGCACCCCCTCATTATCCAATTTGATTAGAGGAAAATCAATTTCAGAGTCCTGCACTTCTACCTCTTTCTCATCATCTACCAACACTAACACCTCTTTTTGTTCTTCTTCCCTGTCAAAGTACTTTTTAAGCATATTTACATGATGCACCCTCTGCTTCATTCTTCTATCAGGAGTATTTATTAAATAATTTACTTCACTCAATTTATTTTCAACCCTGTAAGGCCCACTAAATTTTGCATTTAATGAATCCCCTAGTACTGGTAGCAAAACTAATACTTTCTCTCCAGAAACAAAACTGCAAATTTTAGCCTTCTTATCTACTTTCACTTTCATCACTTGCCGTGATATCTTTAAATGTTCCCTAGCCACTCTGTTCAATCTTTCCCTGAAATTTGACAAGTAATCCAGGAGAGTAGTTTCTGAATTTTGACCAACCAATTTCACATGAATCAATTTCAGTTGTCCCCTTACCTCATGACTGTAAACTATATCCAAAGGGCTAAAACCAGTTGATGCATTAGGAGTGTCTCTAATAGCAAATAACAAAAATGGAATTCCCATAGCCCAAGTCTGTGCGTAATTCTGACGGTATCATATCATAGTTTTTAAAGTTTGATGCCATGTTTCCAAAGCTCCTTGTGACTCCGGATGATAGGCTGTTGACTTAAACTGTTTTATCCCCAAACTGTTCATTACTTCCTTAAACAGCTGTGACATGAAATTTGACCCCTGATCAGATTGTATTTCTTTAGGTAAACCATATCTTGTAAAAAAATTTAATTAACTCCTGCACAATCCTCTTAGTTGTAATATTTCTTAAAGGTATCACTTCAGGAAACTTGGTAGACATATTCGTTCTTGTTAGTAAGTACTGATTTTCACTTTTAGTCTTAGAGAGGGGTCCTACATAATCAATCATGACCCTCATAAAAAGTTCTTCAAATGCTGGTATTGGGATTAAAGGCTCCTGCTTATCCACTGTTTGTGGTTTTCCTCCTTACTTGACATATATGACAGGTTCTGCAGAATTTGACTACATCCCTATGCAATCCTGGCCAAAAAAAAATCTCTGTATCTTTTCCAGTGTTTTCCTAATTCCTAAATATCCCCCCATTGGAATTTCATGAGCAATCCTCAATGAGCGGGATGAGGTTTCTTGTAGGGTTTTAAAAATTTTAATAACGTTGTTATGGAAATTATGAATGTGTCCCAACTCATGTGACACAAGAGGGGACATGTAAGGGAATTTTTTTTTTCTATTTTTAATATTGTTGAAAGTAGAGCCGATCTCCCTGAGGCAGCACTTAGCCTCAGGGAGATGAGTGCGTTCATTCGTGCGCTTGCGCGAAAGAGCACTCTCTCGATTTTAGGGATTCCCCTCCGCCTGCATAGGGAGCGCATAGCGCTTCCCTGCGGATGTCACCCTGGGCAGGCCTTAATTGGCCCGCCCACGTAAAATGGCGCCGCGCCCATCAACTTTCTCCCCAACGGGGGGATAATTCAGCCCTATACCCTTTTCCAATTTGAAAGGGTGACGAAAAAAAGGTTTATCTCTATGAACTAACTGATAATCATCAGCTATCTCTGCTGCTTGTCTTACAGAATCAACCCTCCGTTCCTCCACACGAGTTCTCACTACCAAAGGGATTGAATCTTTAAATTATTTCAAAAGAATGACTTCTCTAAGAGCTGCAGAGGTTGTCTCTATTTTTAACACCCACATCCATTGGTCAAAATTACTTTGTTTTACTTTTTCGAACTCAATATAAGTTTGCCCAGGCTGTTTTCTCATATTCCTAAATTTCTGCCTGAATGAATCACAGAATCACACAGTGCAGAAGAGGCCCTTCGGCCTATTGAGTCTGCACTGACACGTGAGAAACAACTGACCTATCCAATTAATCCCATTTACCAGCACTTTGCCCATAGCCTTGAATGTTATGACATGCCAGGTGCTCATCCAGGTACTTTTTAAAGGATGTGAGGCAACCCGCCTCTACCACCCTCCCAGGCAGTGCCTTCCAGACTGTCACCACCCTCTGGGTAAAAAGATTTTTCCTCATATCCCTCCTAAACCTCCTGCCCCTCACCTTAACCTTGTGTCCCCTTGTGACTGACCCTTCAACTAAGGGGAACAGCTGCTCCCTACCCACCCTGTCCATGCCCCTCATAATCTTGTACACCTCGATCAGATCGCCCCTCAGTCTTCTTTGCTCCAATGGAAACAACCCAAGTCTATCCAACCTCTTTTTATAACTTAAATATTTCATCCCAGGCAACATCCTGGTGAATCTCCTCTGCACCCCCTCCAATGCAATCACATCCTTCCTATAATGTGGCGACCAGAACTGCACACAGTGCTCCAGCTGTGGCCTCACCAAGGTTCTATACAACTCCAATATGACCTCCCTACTTTTGTAATCTATGCCTCGATTGATAAAGGCAAGTGTCCCATATGCCTTTTTCACCACCCCACTAACGTGCCCCTCCGCCTTCAGAGATCTATGGATACACACGCCAAGGTCCCTTTGTTCCTCAGAACTTCCTAGTGCCATACCATTCATTGAATACTTCCTTGTCAAATTACTCCTTCCAAAGTGTATCGCCTCACACTTTTCAGGGTTAAGTTCCATCTGCCACTTATCTGCCCATTTGACCATCCCGTCTATATTTTCCTGTAGCCCAAGACACTTAACCTCACTGTTAACCACCTGGCCAATCTTTGTGTCATCCGCAAACTTACTAATCTTACCCCCCACATAGTCATCTATGTCGTTTATATAAATGACGAATAATAGGGGACCCAGCACAGATCCTTGTGGTATGCCACTGGACACTGGCTTCCAGTCACTAAAGCAGCCTTCTGTTATCATCCTCTGTCTCCTACAACTAAGCCAATTTTGAATCCACCTTATCAAATGACCCTTCTGTTGTAACATGCGTCATAACATGCTTCAGGAACCATCTCATATGCACTCAAAATAGCTTTTCTCACCACATCATAATTCACCGACATTTCTTCTGAAAACGAAGCATATACCTCATGTGCCCTACCTAACAACTTAGACTGTAATAATAATGCCCAGTTTTCCTGTGGCCATTTCATCTGTTTAGCTAGCTTCTCAAATGAAATAAAGAATGCTTCAATATCTTTTTCCTCAAACTTGGAAGAGCTTATACAAATTTAAACATATCCCCACTGGATTCTACTCTATCGATAAACCCTTCCTCACCTACTGGCATCTCTTTCTTAACTGCCAACATTTGCAGCTGGAATTCTCTCTCTCTCTTTTACTCTTTCCTCCTTCTCTATGATCACAATTTCTAATTACCTTTTAAAAGCCATTTCTCTGTCCTTTGCTTCAAATTCAAGCTTTATCAGTTCCTTTGCTTGTTCAAATTCTAGCGTCTTATTTTGTAACTGAAGTCTCACTACCTCCAGCTGTGACTCACTAGTATCAGGTTTCACTTCCAACTGTAGATGCTGTGCTATACTTATAATTATATCTGATTTCCTAGCCCACGCAGGTAACCCCAATTTTAACTTATCTGCCAACTCTGTTAACTTACTTTTGGTGATATTCTTCAACCCAATCAGAGTTATCTCTTCTACTCCCAGACAAGAATTAGCAATTGCCAAAACCATCCTGCAGTCTCAACACTTCTAAAATGCCTCACCAACTCCTGAATTCAAAGTACCTCTCGTACTCATAAGCTTTAAGATCCACCAATTCTTAACCAATCGAGGAATCAGAAATATAATTTATCCCGGCAAGAGCCTCCAATTGTTATGACAATGAAATTGGTAAAGCTGAGTTATTTAAAATTCCCAAAGGGAAACTTTAAGCAACTGTCATAATCTATAATGTTAAGTGTTATGTTTGAGGTGCAACTATAAATTCAAGAATCAGACCGCCAGTTCTCGAGGCTTTACCTTAAACTAAATATTTTATTAATTTACACAGGTTAAATATATATATATATATATATATATATATATACACACACATGGCTTTAAATTACTACTACCATCACTTTTTAATAAATTCCCAATCTAATCTCCATTAAGATAACAGCAAATCATAGTTTTAACCAGACACCAGGCAAAGCATTTTCACCTTACAGATTCAAAATGAGGTTCTTTTCACTTTGGTTCCTGTGGAGACAGTTGGAGGCTTGCAGCTGCCTTTTGATCTTACATTGCCTCTGTTCTGCACACCTGAAAACTGCTAATGTTTTACATACCACCACTGATTGAATGCAAATTCTCATTGTATCAGCAGCCTCTTTGAACTCCACCTTTTTAAACAATGAAACTCCTTTCATAGTACCAATTTTATTAGTAATATAAACATGCTGCTTGGTAGCTGCCAGGTGGTGTCAGTTTCTCCTTGAATACTCTGTTCAAAAAATGCAAATGCACTCTACGTCTCTGTTTACATCTCAAAACTAGTACATATCAAAGCACCCAGGCTAGCTGGCTTTAATCCAATTAAGACATACCCACAGACTTAACCTCTATTTTAAAAGAAAAATATTTTCCAAAATATTATATACATTAATAGCTTAATGACAATGCCAGGAGGACCACACCTTGAACATGGAGCTTAGTGACCTAGCTGCATGCCTGATGGCCTATAGAGAGCGAAGAAAGTGGAGGAGAGAGCGACTGAGTCACCTGGCTGCACAAAGGCAGGAGCAGCAACCTGATGAAGAAGGGCTGCTGGAGCTCCCACACACGCTGCCCAGGAGCAACAGTGAACTGTGGCTGGTTGGAGCCTAGTGACACCCACGGTCTATAGATGCCACCTATTATTCCTGCAGTGACTGAGAACCAGTGCCGCCGACGACCGCCCATGTCTAGGGAGCTGGTCACTCACATCTGCCACTTACTGCAGGACTTGGCGCCAAGGGGACATGGAGGGCATCCAGTGCCACTGGCTGTGAAAGTGACCATGATGCTCTATTTCTAAGCCAGTGGTTCCTTTAAGGGGTCCACAAGTGACCTCTGTGGGAAATCACAAGCCTCCACCCACAAATGCATCCATGAGGTCATGGATGCCATCTTCTCTAGGGCGCATAACTTTGTGCATTTTGCCCAGGACTGGGACAGCCAGGATGAAAGGGTCATTGGATTCACCCGGATCTCAGGATTCCCACAGGTGCAGGGTGCGATCGACTGCACCCATGAGGTGCTCAGGCCTCCATTGCTGCACACGGTGGACTACATCAACCGCAAGAGATTCCATTCACTGAATCTGCAGCTGATGTGCGACCACCATAAACACATCCTGCAGGTTTCCAGGGAGTGTGCACAACGCCTACACCCTCAGTCGGTTACAAATCCTGGAGTCTTCTAGGGTCCACAGAAGCTGCAGGTTTGGCTCCTCGGGGACAATTGCTACCCACGGAGGCCAAGGCTGATGACACCTGTGCAGTGGCCTCAGACTGCAGCAGAGCAACGGTATAATGAGGCTCATGCTGCAGCTTGCAACTTGGTGGAGCCGACCAACGGGATGCTGAAGATGCTGTTGCAGTGCCTGGACCAGTCTGGCAGAGCCCTGTTATACAGTCCGCAGACGGTGTCACGCATCAACCTCATCTGCTGTGCTCTTTACAACCTGGCGCTGCAACAGGGAGATGAGCTGGCTGAGGACCAGGCGGAGGAGTTGCTCCGCTGAGAAGGAGACCGATGGGGATGAGGGTGAGAAGGCCCTCGGAGGCGATGATGTTGGGAATGAGGCCTTCGCACTGGCTAGACAAGGCAGGTGTGCTTGGAAGGCCCTCATAGCTGCTAAATTTGTGGAGGATGATGCCGACATGCAGTAAGTGACCCATAAGACCAAAAGATGTAGGAGGAGAAGTAGGCCATTTGGCCCATCGAGTCTACTCCGCTATTCAACGAGATCATGGTTGATCTGATAATCCTCAACTTCATTTTCCTGCCTTTTCCCCATAGCCCTTGATTCCCTTAATGATTATATTTCTGTCTATATCAACCTTGAATATACTTAATGACCCAGCCTCTACAGTCCTCAGTGGTAAAGAATTCCATAGATTCACTACTCTCTGAGAGATGAGACCCCATAGATCCTCACAGCACATTTGTGAACGTTTGACTCCAGTCTGGCTTATGGCAGTGCGAATACCCTCTAAGAATGCTCCTGTCATGGAGATACAGTGGCGGCCCTGATAGTCGCTCAATCGCAGGAGGATGATGATGACATGCAGTGAGGACACTCCATAAATCTACACATAGCCTCTGAGAACGTCTGAACTCCTTCTGGCCGAGGGCAGCTCACTTGCACTCCGTGATCAGGGCCATATCATAGAGGCGCAACCAAGAAACTTTAGTAGCATCTGATGCTTTGTCCACCTTGAGCACATGACCCCTTCATGAGGTGAAGCACAGCATCACTGGTCGCAGATGCTGGTGTGATGGGGGCCAGCCCTTCCTTAAAGGTGCTGAGAGCACACAGAGAGAATGAGAGAACTCTGTGGTGCCTGCCCACTACATTCTGGCAGCAATGACCAGCACTGCCAAGGTGCAGGCCTCAGTATTGTGCCCAGGGAGTCTGAGGCTGGACAATCACTTGAGTCTGAAGGCTGCACAGTGCACAGGGAAGAAGCCCTGGACTGAGACGGAAAGGTTTCACATCTGAGTGACAAGAATACTGCTCATCAGAACAAGGAGCCACAGGCAGGGCGACATTCTATATTGACAATAAGTGAACATTATGTACAAGTGATTAACACCCGTGCCCAGGCTGTGCAATTAATTCTCCTTAACTTTCCTAACTCTGCCACTATGTCTTGGTGCTCCCCAGACATCCAGAGTCGAGGCGGCCTGCTGACTGCAACACCCTATCCGTGACAACTTTGGTGGGTGTCCTCTGGAGGGCTGAGACTTGGTGGGCCATGGGCAGCTTTAGCAGTCCTGCTGTGTGGCAGTGGCACCCTCCTCACCCTGTGAAGCTGGAGCTGCGGAGGTCACAGGAAGAGGGGATTCGGATGGGCCGGTCACTCATGGAGTCACCTGTGTGGATGTGCCAGGAGTGTGCAACCGCTGATCCTCCTCCCTATGGGTGCCCATGGGCCCCTGGCTGACTCCTTGAGGCGAAGGGGGAGCTGGAGTGAGACCGAGCTGCCCTGCACTCCTTTCGCGTACACTGTTGTTGGCCAACTATAGCGTCAGCGATGGAGTTGATCCCACGCAGCAGTGCAGGGACAACGTCCTGGACCAAGGTCTCCATGGCGGTTGCGATCCTACCAGTGTTGACCTCAGTGCTTTAGCATGCCGGCACTATCACCTCAGGCTGAATGCGGACAGACTCCTCCATCGTGCTTTGCAATCTGAGGAGTGCAGCGGACATCCCTCCCTGGTATTCCCGAGCTTGCCTTTGCAGCTCCGGCAACTGTGACATGACTGAGTCCAGAGGCTCGTCATCTGACTCGACACAGCAAATTTCTGGCCTCCAGCAGTCCTCCGAATGCCTACTGCCACCAGCTGTGGGTCAGAAAGTGCGATGCGCTCACCAGATTGTCATCCTGGGGTTATTCTAAAGCTAGGTCTCACTGGGGTATGAGTCTCTGTGCTTGTGGAGGGTGTGGGCGAGCGCTGTGATGGGACTTCAGGGAGGGTGCCTTCAGATTCTTCTTCAGAGGTTTTTTTCAGGGCTTGATTGGAGGCCCTGGGTCATGGGTTCTGTCAGCTGTTTGGCAGATGTGCCTGAGAAAATTATCTCCTGCGGGAGATAATTAGTGCATGGCAGTGGCCTGTGAAAGAGGACACATCTCTCACGGCATGGTTGTCTGGTAGATGTTGCACTGCTGGATCCTCACTTGCTAGAGCAGCACCGGCCTTACCGTCAGCACAGGACCAGTCTCGGGCATGGCTCTGTTTTCAAAGTCAGTGAGGACCTTTATTTCGGGCATTCTGCCACCAATCTGCGGCCTCTCACTTTTGTTGTGTGTCAGCTTGTCCTGCATGGGTAGAGATGGGGAAAGCATAAGCAGGACGCCTGCCAGGCCAGATGATAAGTATGCTTGGCCTGTGCAGGTGGTGAGTGTCCCCATGGACAGGCTGAGGACAATGAAGGTGTATGTGAAAGAGTGAATGGTGATGTCCCTTGCACAGGCAGTGAATGAGGGCCCTGTGGGTGTGTGCTGGGTTTGTGAGTGTGTGAGTTGAGAGTGATGAAAAGAGTGACTTACTCTGGTGGAGCTGAGGAGATCATTCGTCCTTTTGCAGTACTAGGTGGCTGTCCTCCTCTGAAGGGCATTGGCATTGACCACCGCTGCCACCGCCTCTCAAGCCGGATTGGTCACGTTGCTGCCCATCCTGCGGCCAGAGCGGGGGTACAGGACATCCCGGCAGGCATCCATGGCATCCAGCAGTCGCTGAAGGGTCCCATCATTGAAGCAGGGGGCTGTGGTCTTTTTTCCTTTGCTGGCCATGTCTCTTGGGCAGCAGTGGTGAGCTGGTAGTGCTGAGTGGTGCACTGGTGGCTGCCTTATAAACATGGCGGCCGGCGTGATGCAATGGCGGGGTGATGGCGGGAGGCTGAATGAGAGCTCACGTGCTATGAAAACAGTGTGTTTCCGGGGAATGCATACATAATGAGGTGGGTTTGGGACTATATGGCGTGAAAACTTGCCATTACGGCCAGCGGGTAAAGCGTCATTTTACCCGCCCACTACCGCACTTAGTGCATCTGTAAAATTCCACCCACAGTCTGTAGTCTGTCATCAAAAGTGTCAAGGGCAGAGGTCTCAGCTTCCATGATGGTGAGATCCCCGATTAATCCCTCACCCCAGCTGCTCAGAGTCCTGCTACATTGGTGCTCACAGCTCTAGCATCACCTAGACGAGGTCAGTGCGAAGAATTGCAACTGACTTGGGGCCAAACCCATGAGCTATTTGGTGGAAATGCTGATGGATCCCAGAGTTTTCATGCCTCTCTGATGTTTTGCTGAAAAAAGAGACATGTCAAAAATTCTTATCTTGCACTCACCAGGACACTTTGGAACAATACCAATATAAGGGGGAAATCAAAAATTTATACTGTGTGAGAAGAGAGTGCTGATTGGTTAGTATGGGGACTACTGCAAGCCTACCTTCACTGGTCAATATACATGTTGAGATTTTTATACTTACACACTCTATAAGATTGGTCTTATTGGCAACCTTGTAAATAGGGCCCAAGCCATTTGCTCACCATGCAAGCTTGATGCTGAAATAGGGCACATCAAAGGCATCCTGCAGGATAATGGCTGCCCTGATCAGATCATTTTGCTCTGTGTATCACACAAACTCATGAACGGGCCTAAGTCCGTCACTTTCAGCCCTGAAAAGTGCCCAGCCCACCTCAGATTACCCAGAAGGGCAAGGTATCTCAAAAATTTGAGCAATAGGTGAAGCTAGCTGTTTCACACTGCTACTATGCAGTTTAACACTAATGGTATTCACCACTAACAGGATGCTGCTGTCAAGCCAAAAAGAAGTTCTGCCTATCACACAAATGAGTAATGTGGTATATGAATTTCAGTGCTAGTGTGATTCTAGGTATGTAGGCTGTACATCCCAGAGACATATCAAACAGCATGTCCCAGGTGCTGTTCACAACGGGCAAGGCACAGATGGTACCCAACCAGCCCGTGCTTGAAAAACTCAAAACACAGTTTCCAACATTAGACATGATTCCGTGATCGGACAACATTTGCTAAATAATCCTCAGTGTGCTAAGAATTACACTGACAACCAATTTAAGGCTACCTGGAAAAACTCAGCAGGTCTGGCAGCATCAGCGGAGAAGAAAAGAGTTGACGTTTCGAGTCCTCATGACCCTTCATGAAAATTCTGTTTTTATTTTGGATTTCCAGCATCCGCAGTAGTTTTTTGTTTTTACCAATTTAAGATTGTCAGTCAGACTCACAATGTGGCGCATTTGCGTGTACTGGAAGCTACATACATTAAGACACAGGGGCCTGTTCTTTACAGACAGAAAGAACATGTACACACATTGTGCCTGTTTCAGCTAAACAAAACAAATGACAGCTATTCGCTGACTTATTCCTCAGGACAAAGCCTCGACCAATCAGGGTCAAGCTGCCTGGTTTAAATTTCAAACAATGCTCAACAGTTAACTGTCAATAACCATCACTGGTGCATTCTCCATGGCAACACCCCTACCAATCAGAGTCCACTTGTCAACCAATCATCACTGTCATCACATACAGTATAAATTGTTATTTTCCCCTTATATCGGCATTCTTGTGAAGTGCCCTGATGAGTGCAATACAAAAAATTTCAACATGTCTCTTTTTCAGCAATACTCAAGTCCTGTACTACCAAAGGCCTATTTGCATTTCTGATCCTTCACCAGCAGGCACCTCACCTGTTCAGGCCTCTGCCATCAAATCATAGCCCACATTCATAGCCGATTTCTAGCTGGTCATGGGGCAGAATGAGGTTGGGATTGGATACATTTTCTGGTCTAACTTCTATATTTCGCCCACTGAGGAAATGCTAGACCTTGAGGCATGTATGTGATGTTATTGCTAATGTAATATTTTTTGCCTCTTATTACTCATGATGGATCGCTTCAGCACCTCTGCTGCATTATAACGAAGGGCAAGTCACTTTGATATTTAGACTAAGAAACAAAGAACAAAAAGCAAGAGTGACAATTATACAGTGCCTTTGATGATCACCCAATGTCCCAAAGTGCTTTATAATCAATGAAGTACTTTTGAATTGCACTCACTGTTGTAATGTATGAAACACAGCAACCAATTTGTGCACAGCAAGCTTTCACAAACATCAATGTAATAATGACCAGATAATCTGTTGTTTGGGATGTTGATTGAGGGTTAAAAATTGACCAGGACACTGGGGATAAGTCCCTTGCTCTTCTTCAAAATAGTGCCATGAGATTTTTACATTCACCTGAGAGTGCAGAGGGACCTTCAGTTTAACATCTCATCCAAAAGATGGTACTTCCAACATTACAGCACTCTCTCAGTGCACTGGAGTGGCAGCCTTGATTTTTTTGCTGAAGTCCTGGAGTGGGACTGGAACACACAATCTATTTAAACTATTTAAACTGTTGAGGGATCACAATAAACACCATATTTCAGGACCTGGACCAGCCTTAAGAAATACCACAGGAGATCTTTTGGTGTGTATGTATCATTTAAAGCATTGAATGCAGTTTAGTAATTGAATATCTTTTTTCCCATTAGAAAATGCTTCTGGAAGTTATTTAATATTCAACTGACTTATTTATTTCCACAAACACTAATAAGG
Source organism: Cetorhinus maximus (assembly GCF_964194155.1). Lineage (NCBI taxonomy): Eukaryota > Metazoa > Chordata > Chondrichthyes > Lamniformes > Cetorhinidae > Cetorhinus > Cetorhinus maximus. The sequence continues at coordinate 195,948,392 of NC_135879.1, forward strand.
CAAGCAAATAAAAATGCAAAGGAACAACAGAAATATAGATCTGTAAAGACAATGAAAACACTTTCTAAATTAATGACATTTATTCCACAGATGTTATTGTTCATTTCACATTCTCCTGTGTTAATATTTCATTAGAGGAAAATTTTAAATTACACACATGTGCCTACATCAAGTACCACATGTAGGGCTCCAGTGGCAAGTCAGCTGCTAATGAGATCCCATAGCCTTGGGCTGTATTTTCCATATTAGTCAGAGATGTAGGGATGAGAAGAAAAGTCAGAGATCTGGGAAATTCAAACTCATAGTCATGTGGGAGAAGCCCCTTTATAGGATTATAGACTAGCGATATGTGCTGGTTTCTTGCTATTTAGAAATCTCAGCAACATTTTTAATTCCTTTTAAAAAAACATGCAATTTCTATTGGTGCAATAATTAGAATATGATGCATTACTGATTTCACTTTCAAAGATATGCTTCATATGTGGTATATGGGGTGCTTGTGAGTACTAGGTCTTTCATGCATAAACCCAGTAATTCAGCGCTCTTCATTTAGTATCTAATTCTCTGGACTCTCAGGCATAGTTATGAAAATGAATTTTTTAAAGGATAATATATTTTGTTGTTCTGGTATTGTGATTTTGATTACTGGAATGCTTAATTTGAATTTGTGCAAAACTATCATAAAATTCCAAGAGAGTAAAGCATTAACTTACCTGAATTAATTGTTATGCTTGAATTATGCATTGTATTATCCATTTCCAAACATTTGATTTTAATTGCAGTTGGGAACACTAAGCCTGTTTCCTAAATCTCCAAACACATATCAAGAGTATTTTGCATTCTGTTTCCATCTTGGAGGAGGTGAGGCCGTAGATATCTTGGCATTTTTATGAATAAAAGACAAATTGTTAAAGATTCTAATCCTTTAAATGTTATTTTAAAAAAATGGAATAATGTTTTTCTTCAATTTGCAACTTTCTCCCCAAAGATAAATTGACACGTTCAGAAAAGGCCATTTGACCCTTCTGACACATATCTTTATAACCTGGACCACTGGATCTATTGTCATAGGCAGAACAGTGGTAACCCAAGTCCATGTCAATTACTATTTCATAATAACCTATCGTAATCTAAATTCTTCTCATATCTTGGAGAAATTTGGCTCTCGTCACCTTGTCAAGTGTTCCACGTCTACCATGATAAATGTCCACCTCTCCCTGATTTAAATATTATACTTTTGGCATGTTGCCACTCTCATCCTTCATGTTTGGTGATTTAAAGAGAAGGACCAAGCTTCTTAAATCTATATTCATACTTCATAGAACTGAAAGTATTGCACATTGATTACAACATGGAAAAAAGTTAGAAGCATGGAAACCTATAGCATTTCCATCACAGAAAAAGGTCCTGTTGAGCAAAAAAAGAGTTATTGAGCCTAATCCCGCTTTCCAGTTCTTGGTCAATGCCAAGCCATAGCCATGTATGTTATGGTGCTTAAAGTGCAGAAACAAGTATTTCTTAAATGCAGTGAGGGTTTTTTTGCCTCTACCACCCTTTCAGGCAGCGAGTTCCAGACCTCCACTGCCATCTAGGTGGAAAGTTTCCTCCTCAACTCCAATCTAATCCTTAAATATATGACCTTAATTTATTGGCCTTTCTGTTGTAGGAAATGGGTTCTTGTCCCTCATAATTTCATAAAATTCAACTAAATTTCCCCTTAGCTTTTTTAGTACCAGAGAAAACAACCTCAGCCTATAGAGCCCTTACTTACAGTTAAAATTCTCCATTCTGGGCAAAATCTTAATAAATTTCCTTTGGACCCTCTCTGATGCAACCACATCTTTCCTGTAATGCAGGGACCAGAACCAGCTCTACATTACCACTACCTCTCTTCACCTCTCCACCGACTCTAAATTATCAGCCTGATTATCTGACATTCAGTATAGGATGAGCAGAACTTTCCTCCAATTAAATATTGGGAAGACCAAAGCAATTGTCTTCAATCCCCCAACAAACTCTATTGCCAAGCCACTGACTCCATTCTTCTCCCTGACAACTGTCTAAGGCTAACCTTAGCTTACCCCAAGATGAGTTTCCAACCACACACCTGCACCATCACTAAAATCCTTCATTCTCATCTCTGTAACATCTCCTGACTCTGCTACTGCCTCACCTCATGCTGCTGCTGAAACTGTCAGCCATGCCTTTGTTACTTCTAGCCTTGACTATTCTGATGCGCTCCTGGCTGGCCTTCCACCTTCTACCTTCCATAAACCTGAGACCATCCAAAACTCGGCTGTCCTTACACTAATTCATACCAAATCGTGTTCACCCATCACTGCTGTGCTCACTCACCAACAGTGGCACCCAGTTAAACAATGCTCAAAGTTAAAACTTGTGCTCTTGTTTTTAAATCCCTCCATGGCTTCACCTCTTCCGAACTCTGTAATCTCCTCCACCCCTATAACCCTCTGAAATAGCTGCACTCCTCCAATTCTGACCTCTTAAGCATCCCTATTTTAATTGCTCCACCATTGGTAGTTGTGCCTCCAGCTGCTTAGGCCTTAAGCTCTGGAATACCCTGCCTAAAACTGCCCGACCCTCTACCTCTATTTCATTTTTTTAAAATTCATTCATGGGATGCGGGCTTCACTGGCTGGGCCAGCATTTATTGCTCATCCATAGTTGCCCTTGAGAAGGTGATGGTGAGCTGCCTTCTTGAACTGCTGCAGTCCATGTGGTGTAGGTATGCCGACAGTGCTGTTAGGAAGGGAGTTCCAGGATTTTGACCTAGTGACAGTGAAGGAACGGCGATATATTTCCAAGTCAGAATGGTGAGTGACTTGGAGGGGAGCTACCAGGTGGTGGTGCTCCCAAATGTCTGCTGCCCTTGTCCTTCTAGGTTGCAGTGGTCGTGGGTTTGGAAGGTGCTTTGGAAGCAGCCTTGGTGAATTCCTGCAGTGCATCTTGTAGATGGTACACACTGCTGCTTCTGTGCGTCAGTGGTGGAGGGAGTGAATATTTGTGGATGTGGTGCCAATCAAGCAGACTGCTTTGTCCTGGACTGTGTCCAGCATCTTCAGTATTGTGGGAGCTGCACTCATCCAGGCAAGTGGAGTGTATTCCATCACACTCCTGACTTGTGCAATGTAGATGGTGGACAGGCTTTGCAGAGTCAGGAGGTGAGCTACTCGTCGCATGATTTCTAGCCTCTGAACTGCTGTCGTAGCCATAGTATTTATATGGCTAGTCCAGTTCAGTTTCTGGTCAAAGGTAACCCCCAGGATGTTGATAGTGGGGGATTCAGTGATGGTAATGCCATTGAACATCAAGGGGTGATGGTTGGATCCTCTCTTGTTGGAGATGGTCATTGCCTGACACTTTAGTGGCGTGAGTGTTACTTGCCACTTGTCAGCCCAAGCTTGGATATTGTCCAGCTCTTGCTGCATTTGGACATGGACTGCTTCAGTATCTGAGGAGTCACGGATGGTGCTGATCATTGTGCAATCATCAACGAACATCCCCAATTCTGACCTTATGATAGAAGGAAGGTCATTGATGAAGCAGCTGAAGATGGCTGGTCTGAGGACACTACCCTGAGGAACTCCTGCAGTGATGTCCTGGAGCTGAAATAACTGACCTCCAACAACGACAACCATCTTCCTTTGTGTTAGGTATGACTCCAACCAGTAGAGAGTTTTCCCCCTGATTCCCATTGACTCCAGTTTTGCTAGGGCTCCCTGATGTCACACTCGGTCAAATGCTGCTTTGATGTCAAGGGCAGTCACTCTCACCTCACCTCAGGAGTTCAGCTCTTTTGTCCATATTTGAACCAAGGCTGCAATGAGGTCAGGAGCTGAGTGGCCCTGACGGAAGCCAAACTGAGTGTCAGCAAGCAGGTTATTGCTAAGCAAGTGCCATTTGATAGCACTGTTGATGACCCCTTCCATTACTTTACTGATGAGCAAGAGTAGACTGATGGGGCGCTGATTGGCCAGGTTGGACTTGTCCTGCTTTTTGTGTACAGGACATACCTGGGCAATTTTCCACAAAGCCGGGTAGATGTCAGTGTTGTAGCTGTACTGGAACAGCTTGGCTAGGGGAGCAGCAAGTTCTGGAGAACAAAACTTCAGTACTATTGCCGGAATATTGTCAGGGCCCATAGCCTTTACAATACCCAATGCCTTTAGCTGTTTCTTGATGTCACATGGAGTGAATCGGATTGGCTGAAGACTGGCATCTGTGTTGCTGGGAACCTCCGGAGGATGCCGAGATGGATCATCAATTCGGCACTTCTGGCTGAAGATTGTTGCAAATGCTTCAGTCTTATCTTTTGCGCTGCTGTGCTGGGCTCCTCCATCATTGAGAATGGGGATATTTGTGGAGCTTCCTCCTCCAGTGAGCTGTTAATTGTCCACCAACATTCACGACTGGATGTGGCACGACTGCAGAGCTTAGGTCTGATCCGTCGGTTGTGGGATCGCTTAGCTCTGTCTGTCACTCACTGCTTATGCTGTTTGGCACGCAAGTAGTCTTGTGTTACAGCTTCACCAGGTTGACACCTCATTTTTAGGTATGCCTGGTGCTGCTCCTGGCATGCCCTCCTGCACTCTTCATTGAACCAGGGTTGATCCCCTGGCTTGATGATAATGCTAGAGTGGGTGATATGCTGGGCCATGAGGTTACAGATTGTGTTCGAGTACAGTTCTGCTACTGATGATGGCCCACAGCGCCTCATGGATGCCCAGTCTTTAGTTGGTAAATCTGTTTGAAATCTATCCCATTTAGCACGGTGGTAGTGCCACACAACACGATGGAGGGTATCCTCAATATGAAGGTGGTCCACAATGACTGTGTGGTGGCCACTCCTACCAATACCATCATGGATAGATGCATCTGCGGCAGACAGGTTGGTGAGGATGAGGCCAAGTATGTTTTTCCCTCTTGTTAGTTCCCTCACCACCTGCTGTAGACCCAGTCTAGCAGTTGTGTCCTTTAGGACTCGGCCAGCTCGGTCAGTAGCGGCTGCAGGACATTCTGGGGAGGGAAGGTAAACAGCCAGAGGTCATGGTACACATTGATACCAACGACATAGGAAAACTAAGGGATGAGGACCTGCAAGCTCAGTACAGGAAGTAAGGAGATAAATTAAAATGCAGGACCTCAAATGTAGTAATCTGAGGATTACTCCCAGTTCCACGTGCTAGTGAGAGCAGGAATAAGAGGATAGATCAAATGAACACGAGGCTGGAGAGATGTTGTAGCCGGGAGGGATTCAGATTCTTACGGCACTGGGAACGGTTCTGGGGAAGGTGGGACCTGTACAAACCGGAAGGGCTGCACCCAGGCGGAGCTGGGACCAGTGTCCTTGCGGGGGCTTTTGCTTGTTCTGTTGGGGAGTATTTAAACTAGTGTGGCAGGGGGATGGGATCCCAGGAGTAGGATCAGATAGGTCAGATTCAGATCAGAAAAATGGAGGTAGAACATTAGCTAGGGACGTTGTGATAGACATGGAGTTACAGGAGAAGCAAAGTTTACAAAGTGTCCAGCAAGGGAAATTGACGGGATTAAACTGTTTATACTTCAAAGCAAGGAGTATTACAAACAAGGTAGATGAGTTAAGGGCACAGGTAAACACATGGCAGCAGGATGTCATTGCTATAACGGAGACCTGGCTAAAGGAGGGACAAAATTGGCAACTTAATATCCCTGGTTTTAGAGACTTCAGGCACGATAGAGTAGGAGGTAAAAAAGGAGTGGGGGTGGGGGGTGTAGCACTAATGTTTAAAGAATCAATTCCAGTTGTGAGAAGGGATGATATACTAAATGGGTCAACAAACGAGGCTTTATGGATTGAGCTTAGAAATAAAAAAGGGGCAGTCACACTACTGGGAGTATACTACAGACTTCCAAATAGTGAAAGGGAGATAGAAGAACAAATATGTGGACAAATTTCTGGCTTGTAAGAACAAGAGGGCAATAATAGTAGGAGACTTCAACTATCCTAATGTCAACTGGGATTCAAACAATATAAGGGGCACTGAGAGAGAAAAATTCAAGCAGTGTGTCCAGGAAAATGTTTTCAACCAATTAGTGACAAACCCAACAAGAGGAGATGCAAATCTAGACCTAGTCTTGGGGAACGAAGAAGGGCAAGTGGGTGAAGTGACAATTGGTGACCATATCGGGGACAGTGATCACAATTCAGTTAAATTTAGCATTACCATGGAAAAGGACAGGGATAAGGCCGGAGTAAAAGTCTTGAACTGGGGAAAGCAAATTTTGCAGAAATGAGAAGGGACTTGGCTGAGGTGAACTGGACAGCACTGCTGGAGGATAAAACAGTGGAAAAGTAGTTAGAAGCACTAAAAAGAGAGATCCTAATTGTACAAAATAGACATGTCCCCTACAAAAATAAGAGTGGTACTGCCAAATCTAGACCCCCCTGGTTGTCTAGAGGAATACAGGGGAAGATCAAACAGAAAAAGAAAGCATACAATAGGCACAAAGAACTAAGCACTGCAGATAGCCTAGACGAATATAGGAAGTGCAGGGATGAAATAAAAAAGGAAATAAGGAAATCAAAGACAGGACATGAAAAAAGATTAGCAAGTAAAGTTAAAGATAACCCAAAGATATTTTACCAATACGTTAATGCTAAAAGGTTAGTTAAGGAAAAAGTGGGACCTATCAGAGATGAAGATGGAAAATTGTGTGTAGATGCAGAGGCTGTGGGAAGGGTTTTGAATGAATATTTTGTCTCTGTGTTTACAAAGGAAAGGGAGGATGTAGATATAGTAGTCCAGGAGGAACACTGCGATATATTGGACGGGATAGTCATAAAGAGGGAGGAAGTACTCAAAGGGTTGAAATCCTTGAAAGTTGATAAGTCGCCAGGGCCAGATGGATTGTTTCCGAGGCTGCTGAAGGAAGTCAGGGAGGAGATAGTAGATGCTCTGAGGATGATTTTCCAATCTTCACTAGATACAGGGAAGGTACCGGAGGACTGGAGAAATGCAAATGTAGTTCCATTGTTTAAAAAGGGATCAAAGGGAATGCCAAACAATTATAGGCCAGTTAGTCTTACATCGGTGGTGAGCAAATTAGTAGAATCAATCCTGAGAGATAGGATTAACTGTCATGTGGAAAGGCATAGACTAGTCAGGGATGGTCAGCATGGATTTGTTAAAGAAAGGTCTTGCCTCACAAATTTGATTAAATTCTTTGAGGAAGTGGCAAGAAGGGTTGATGAAGGTAGTCAGTGGGTGTTGTGTACATGGATTTTAGCAAGGTATTTGACAAGGTCCCACATGGCAGATTGGTCAGGAAAGTAAAAGCCCATGGGATTCAGGGTAATGTGGCAAACTGGATAAAAGGTTGGCTTTGTAACAGGAAACAAAGGGTAATGGTCAATGGATGCCCTTGCGAATGGAAGGTTGTCTCAAGTGGTGTTCCACAGTGCCCGGTGTTGGGACCCTTGCTGTTTGTGTTATACATTAACAATTTGCCGTGAACGTGGGGGGCACGATTGGGAAATTTGCAGATGACACAAAGATTGGCCAAGTAGTGGATAGTGTAGAGGATAGTCATTTTCTCCAAAATGATATAGATGGGTTGGTGGAGTAGGCAGTAACGTGGCAGATGGATTTTAACATTGGGAAGCGGGAGGTCATACATTTGGGGAGGTCAAACAGTTACAGGGCTTACACAATAAATGGGAATATACTCAGAAGGGTAAATGAAGTGAGAGATCTTGGCGTACAAGTACACAGGTCCCTGAAGGCAGCAGTTCAAGTAGACAAGGTTGTAAATAAGGCATATGGAATTCATTGTCAGAGGTATAGAATATAAAAGTAAGGATATAATGTTGGCATTGTATATAACACTGGTGAGGCCACAACTGGACTATTGTGTGCAGTTCTGGTCACCACATTACAGGAAGGACGTAATAGCTCTGGAGAGAGTGCAGAGGAGGTTTACAAGAATGTTTCCATGGTTAGAAAAGTGTAGCTACGAGGAGAGATTGGATAGGTTGGGATTATTTTCCTTAGAACAAAGAAGGCTGAGAGGTGACTTGATTGAGGTGCACAAAATTATGAGAGGAATAGATAGAGTGGACAGGATAAAATTGTTTCCCTTGGTGGAGAATTCTAGAACCAGGGGACATAGATTCAAGATAAGTGGCAGAAGGTGTAGGGGGGACATGAGGAAGAACTTTTTTACGCAGAGGGTAGTGGGTGTCTGGAATTCGCTGCCCAAGTTGGTGGTAGAGGCAAAAACTCTAAACTCTTTTAAAAAGTACCTGGATCTGCACCTTAAGTGCTGTAAGCTGCAGGGCTATGGGCCGAGTGCAGGAAAGTGGGATTAGAAAGGGCACCTGGATGTCCTCGGGCTGGCATGGACAAGATGGGCCGAATGGCCTCCTTGTGTGCTGTAACTTTTCTATGGTTCTATGGCTCTATGGAGGCTATGGCAATGCAAATGAATATCTAAATGCTTCTTAAATGTTACAAGAGTTTCTGACTCAACCACCCTTTCAGGCTAGTTCTAGACTCCAACCACCCTCTGGGTAAAAAGATTTCTCCTCAACCCACCCTCTTAGCCTTCTACCTCTTACCTTAAATCTATGCCCCCTAGTTATTGACCCCTCTATTAATGGAAAAAGTGCCTTCCTATACACCCTATCTATGCCCCTCATAAACTTATACACTTCTATCAGGTCCCCTCTCAACATTCTTTGCCCCAAGGAAAAGAACCCCAGCCTATTCAATCTATCCTCATAGCTCAGACCCTCCAGCCCTGGCAGCATCCTCTGCACCCTTTCCAGTGCAATCACATCTTTCCTATAATGTGGTGACCAGAACTGCACGCAGTACTCCAGTTGTGGTCTAACCAACGTTTTATATAGTTCCAGCATAACCTCCCTGCTCTTGTATTCTATGCCTCGGCTAATAAAGTCGAGTATCCCATATGCCTTCTTAATTACTTTATCTACTTGCTTTGCTACCTTCAGGGATCTATGGATATGCACATCAAGATCCCTCTGATCTTCAGTACTTTCCAAGGTCCTACCATGGTGAAATTCCTTGCCTTGTTAGCCCTCCCCAAGTGCATTACCTCACGCTTTTCCAGGTTGAATTCCATTTGCCGCTGCTCTGCTCACATGACCAGTCCATTGATATCCTCCTGAGTTTACGACTATCCTCCTCATTATTTACCACCTTACCAATTTTCATGTCATCCGTGAACTTGTTGATCACACACCCCCACATTTAACTCCAAATCATTTATGTACACCACAAACAGCAAGGGCCCCAGCATCGAGCCCTACGGAACCCCACTGGAAACAGACTTCCAGAAACGTCCCTCTACCATCACCCTCTGCTTCCGGCCTCTCAGCCAATTTTAATTCCAACATGCCACTTTGCCTTGGATCCCATGGATTCTAACTTTATTGACCAGTCTGCCATGAGGGACCTTATCAAAGCCTTGCTAAAGTCCATGTAGACCACATCAAATGCATTTCTCTCATCAATGCTCCTGGTTACCTCCTCAATAAATTCAATCAAATTTGTCAAACGCGGCCTTCCCTTAACAAATCCATGCTGACTATCCCTGATTAATCCATGCCTCTCCAAATGCAGATATATTCTGTCCTTCAGATTTCTTTCTAGTAATTTCCCCACCACCGACGTTAGACTGACTGGCCTGTAATTTCCTGGTCTATCACTTCCTCCGTTTTTTAATAATGAGACAACTTTAGCAATCCTCCAGTCCTCTGGCACCTCACCTGTGGCCAGAGAGGATTTGAAAATTACTGTCAGGGCCCCTGAGATCCATTCCCTTGCCTCCATCAACAGCCTGGGATACATCTCATCTGGGCCTGCGGATTTATCCACTTGTAACACTGCTAAACCCACCAGTACCTCCTCTCTCTCTATGTTAATTTCTTCTAATATTTCACAGTCTTCCACCCTGATGTCTACACCTGCACCGTCCTTTTCCATTGTGAAGACCGACGCAAAGTATTCATTGAGGACTGTACCCACGTCTTCCAGGTCCACACACAGATTACCTCTATGGTCCCTAATTGGCCCTACTCTTTCCCTAATTATTCTCTTGCTGTTTATATATTTAAAAATACCCTTTGGGTTTTCCTTTATACTCCCCACCAATGCTTTCTTATGCACTCACTTAGCTTTCCTAATTTCCTTTTAAGTTCCCCTCTGCACTTTTTATACTCCTCTAAGGGCTTGGCCGTACTGAGCCCTCAGTATCTGCCATAAGCTTCTCTTTTTTTCTTAATCCTAACCTTTATGTCCCTTGACATCCAGGGTTCTCCAGACTTAGTCCCCCCCGCCCACACCCCCTCCCCCAACCCCCACCCCCCCACACCCCGCCCTTTGTCTTTACAGGAACATATTTGTCCTGTACTCTCACTATTTCCTCCTTGAATGGATCCCACTGTCCTGACAGTTTTATCTGCAAGTAGCTGCTCCCAGTCCACTTGGGCCAAATTGCATCTCATCTTAGTAAAATTAGCCTTTCCCCAGTTTAGAACTTTTATTCCCGGCCCAACCTTATTCTTTTCCATAACTATCTTACATCTAACTGAGTTATGGTCACTATCTCCAAAATGTTCCCCTGCTGATACGTCTTCCACCTGCCCGGGCTCATTTCCGAATATTAGGTTGAGAACTGCCCCCTCCCTTGTTGGGCTTTCTACAGACTGGCTAAAAACGTTCTCCTGGATGCAATTTAAGAATTTTGCTCCCTCCCTACCTTGCGCACTAAAACTACCCCAGTTAATATTTGGGTAGTTAAAATCCCCTACTATTACTGCCCTATTATTCTTACACTTTTCTGAAATTTGATTACATATTTGATCCTCTATCTCTCCTTGACTGATTTCTCAGTATCCTTCCATTTATTGTGTATTCCCTTGTCTTGTTTGCCCACTCCAAATACATTGTCTTACATTTCTCTGCTTGAATTACATTTGTCACTTTTCTACTCACCTGATCAGTATATTGATATCTTCCTGCAGCCTATGACATTCATCCTCACTATCAACCACATAGTACATTTTTGTATCATCTGAATTATCCCTGAATTTCTGAATTATTCCCTCACGTTTAAGGCTAAATCATTGATATATGCTGTGAAAAGCAAGGGAACTGGTACTGGGCCCTGAAGAACACCGCCAGAAACAGCCTTCCAGTCACAACAGCAGCTGTCGAGTATTACCCTTTGCTTCCTGCTACTGAGTCAATTTTGGATCCATCTTGCCACTTTCTCTTGGATTCCATGGGCTTTTACTTTTCTGTCTAGTCTACCATGTCGGTCCTTGTCAAAGGGCTTGCTAAAATCCATGTAGACTCCACAAAATGAGCTGTCCTCATCGACTCTCTTTGTTACATGCTCAAAACATTTAGCCAAGTTAGACACAAATTTTCTTTAGTAAATTCATCCCGACTGCCCTTGATTAATCTGTGCCTTTCTAAATCGTGATTTACGCTTCCCTTCAGAATTTTTTCCAACAATTTGCCCACCACTGAAATTAGGCTGAATTATTTGGTCTATTCCTTCCTCCCTCTTTGAAAATTGGTACAACATTAGCCACTCATCCAGTATCATACTTGTAACCAATGGAGATTAGAAAATTATGATGAGAGTCTCTACTATTTTCTCCCTCGCTTCACTTATCATCCTGGCATACATTTCATCTGTGTCTTGCGATTTATCCATTTTCAAAGGTGATAGACTCTTTAATATTGTTGTTTTGCCCTGCCAACCCCTGTTGATGATTAGCCTCCATACAAGCAGTATTCTTCATTCCATATGTTTGCCCTGTCCCTTTATCCTTAATTGACCTCCCTTCAACCATCTATATACCCTTTGTAAAAAAAAAAATTGCCTGGATTTCACTACAATTGCTAATGCTGGTAATGTATTTCACAGCCTCACCACCCTCTGTGTAAAAGGATTTCTTCTGCTCTCTGTCCTAAATCTCTTGCATTTAATCTTATATCAAAGTTCTCTTGACCTTGAACCGTCAACAAATAGAAACTGTTTTTTGTCTACTTTGTGCCATCCTTTCATAATTCTAAACACTCCTACCCTGTAATCCCCCATTTCCATTGAGAGCAGCACCAATTCTTCAAAACTTCTTTCATATTTATATTTCTTGATGCCAGTCAGAATTGTAGTAAACTTGTGAGTTACCCTCGCTATTGTCTCAACGTCCTTCTTTAAAGTGTGGAGGACAAAGGTTCACTTGGTTTGCCAACAAGAATGTTACTAAGGTTTTATACAAGTTCATCTTGATACCTTCACTTTGACATACATAAAAGAATACCTTTCAAAAACATAGCTCCTATGGTCATGAAAAATACTATTTAAACCCGTGTACTGTCTTTCTTTAAATTCGGGAGGCACTCGTCACACCTTGTACTTTGAAGTTACCCTCTGCACAAAAGGTGAGGCCTGAGTAACCACAGATATTGAGCCTCACTCACTATCTTAATAAGAACAGTGCTGCCAGCGCAGTAAGCGCTCAATAGATGCGGCAAGACTGCCCCACAGTCAAGGATTGAATTCGGAGGATGGTGATAGGAAAAATCAAGGGCTAGAAACTTAAATGTGTTCTTGGACAAGGACTGTAAGTGTCAAGGTGGAATTACAGGCTTGGACAAGGATTATGGATGTGGAGATGGAGTCACCACCTGGGGCAAGGATCAGGGCATGGAGATGGAGTCACAGTCTGGGGTAAGGATCAGGGTGTGGAGATGGAGTCACAGTCTGGGACAAGGATCAGGGTGTGGAGATGGAGTCACCACCTGGGGCAAGGATCAGGGCGTGGAGATGGAGTCACCACCTGGGGCAAGGATCAGGGCATGGAGATGGAGTCACAGTCTGGGGTAAGGATCAGGGTGTGGAGATGGAGTCACAGTCTGGGACAAGGATCAGGGTGTGGAGATGGAGTCACAGTCTGGGACAAGGATCAGGGTGTGGAGATAGATTCATCGGCTGGGATTTTTCGCGCCCACCGGTGTTGGGTGTATTTGGTGAAATGAGTGGACAATATGGCGCGATCAATTTCATTGCGACGTCAAACCAGTTTGCAATCGTCTGCTCAGCCCGCTGATGGGGGGTTGCGTTTCCCATCATTGGACATCGGGAACCTCATTGTTAATAGATCAGCAGATCATTATTAGGCCAGCCTACCGGAATCGTCCTCCCCGCTGGATCGTCCGCCCACGTTGGTGGGAAAACACACTGACGTGTTTCACAACAGCACATAAGCAATGTGCACCTGGTGGGCTGCACTTTCCTCAAGAATTCAAGGTTTGTTTGCCTATCTTGCATTGGTCAGCACTCGCAGTCATCTGCACCAGGCTTCACGGCAACACCACATCACTTTTAGGGGGTCATCCAGGAGGTCTCTCCTTGCCAGATCAGCCATATGTGGGTGGCTTTACAATGGCTGCAGGCTAGGGCTTGCTTGGGGAAGGAGAAGAAGTGGCCTCAGGCAAGGGAAGAGGCTGCAGGACAAGAGCTGTACTAGGGAAGGGGCGTATCCCAGGGTTTGTGTGGAGGCACATGTTGATCTGTGAAAGTGGCCACAAGGTGGTGAGGGCTGAGGAGGCAGTCTCCAGAGGAGATGAGGCCAGATGGACATATGAGGGTATGTGTGAAAGAGTGAGTGGTGATGTCCCTTGAGCTGGCAGTGAGTGAGATGCCAGTGAATATGTGATGGGCTTGAATGTGTGAGTTTAGAGTGATGAGATGGTTGCCATGCCCTGGCTGCATGGATGAGATCATTCATCCTCTATCTGCATTGGATGGCCAACCTCTTCTGTGCAGCATTAGCACTGATCACCGCTGCCACCGCCTGCCATGCTAGATTGGTGATGCTGCTGCCAGGCCTGCGGCCATGTCAGATTTTATAAAAGCAAAGTACTGCGGATGTTGGAAATCTGAAATAAAAACAGAAAATGTTGGAAAAACATTTTGTTAACTCTGTTTCTCTCTCCAAAGATGCTATCAGACCAGATAAATTTATCCGGCATTTTCTGTTTTTATTCCATGTCAAATTTTGTTTGATAACACTCCTGTGAAGCACATTGTGGTGTTTTACTACATCAAAGGCATTGCAGTTCCTCAGGGTAGTGTCCTCGGCTCAACCATCTTCAGCTGCTTCATCAATGACCTTCCTTCCATCATAAGGTCAGAAATGGGGATGTTCGCTGATGATTGCACAATGTTCAGCACCATTCGCGACTCCTCAGATACTGAAGCAGTCCATGTCCAAATGCAGCAAGACCTGGACAATATGCAGGCTTGGGCTGGCAAGCAACAAGTAACATTCCCGTCACACAAATGCCAGGCAATGACCATCTCCAACAAGAGAAAATCTAACTATCACCCCTTGGTGTTCAATGGCATTACCATCACTGAATCTCCCATTCTCAACATCCTGGGGGTTAGCATTTACCAGAAACTGAACTGGACTAGCTACATAAATACTGTGGCTACAACAGCAGGTCAGAGGCTAGGAATCGTGCAACGAGTATCTCACCTCCTGACTCCCCAAAGCCTGTCCACCATCTACAAGGCACAGGTCAGGAGTGTGATGGAATACCCCCTACTTGCCTGGATGAGTGCAGCTCCCACAACACTCAAGAAGCTTGACATCGTCCAAGACAAAGCAGCCCACTTGAATGGCACCACATCCACAAACATTCACTCCCTCCACCACCGACACACAGTAGCAGCAGTGTGTACCATCTACAAGATGCACTGCAGGAATTCACCAAGGCTCCTTAGACAGCGCCTTCCAAACCCATGACCACTACAATCTAGAAGGACAAGGGCAGCAAATAGATGGGATAACCACCATCTGGAAGTTCCCCTCCAAGTCACTCAGCATCCTGACATGGAAATATATCGCCGTTCCTTCACTGTCGCTGGGTCAAAATCCTGGAACTCCCTTCCTTATAGCACTGTGAGTGTACCTACACCACATGGACTGCAGCAGTTCAACGTTAACTCTGTTTCTCTCTCCACAGATGCTGTCAGACCTGTCTAGTTTTTCCAGCATTTTCTGTTTTCATTTCAGATTTCCAGCATCTGCAATATTTTGCTTTTATAAAATCTGACATGATGCCACTTATGGTGCTATTAGGACAGATGACCAAAAATCTCACCAATAAGATAAGTTTTACTGAGTGACTTAATGGAGGAGAAAGAGGTAAAAAAAAAATGGAGGGATTTAGGAAGAGAATTCCAGAGATTAAGGCCTGGGTAGCTGAAGGCAGGGCCATCGATAGTGGAGCAATTAAAATCATGATGTTCAAGAGGCCAGAATTAGAACTGCACTTTGATCTTGAAGGCTTGTAGGGCTGGAGAACATTACAGAGATAGAGTTGAAAGGTTATGAAGG
Source organism: Cetorhinus maximus (assembly GCF_964194155.1). Taxonomy (NCBI): domain Eukaryota; kingdom Metazoa; phylum Chordata; class Chondrichthyes; order Lamniformes; family Cetorhinidae; genus Cetorhinus; species Cetorhinus maximus. Next base: position 195,963,837 of record NC_135879.1, read on the forward strand.
GCTTTGAAAACAAGGATGACAATTTTATAATTGAGGCGAAGTATTACTGGAGCGGGAGAAAATGTAGATCAGCAAGCACAAGGGTGATGGGTGAACAGGATTTGGTGCGAGTTATGACAATAGCAGCAGAGTTGTGAATGAGCTCATGTTTATGGAGGGAACAGGATGGGAAGGAAACCAAGGGAAAGTTGGAATATTCATTTCTAGAGGTAACAAAAGAAATAGATAAGTGATTTCAGCAGCAGATGAACTGAGATAGGGAAGGAGTAGAGCACTCACATTTGTTATGCAAATTACAAATTGCACATTGCAAATTCTATCTGCCACTTTCATTTCACCATTTTATCAGTATTCCCTTGTGGCTTCTTTTGGTCTTCTGATAACAAGAGTTGCAACACCTCAGCAGACAGGGTGAGAATGTCTGTTGCGACAAAGTGGGGATTATTCCCAACAGTGCTGCTGGGCCTGTAATATGCCAGAGAGGATCATCAATAGAGATTATCTGATTTCCAATACATCAATGGAATGACAATGGGAAGGGTTCTGAATCAAGCTGGCAACGATCTGTTCTGGCACATTACTGCCCAGGTGGTGAAGCTAAAAATTACTACAAGTCAGTGGCCACATCATTGGAGCCAAAAAGTTGGGGAAGGTTGGGGAGGGTTGTAGTGGTGAGGTCGGGGGAGAAACATCCAGCCTCCAATATTAATCCACCAGAGTCAGAGAAAGGATTCTTCACAGAGGCTTGGATAAAATGCTACTCTCCAGTAACTAGTTCAACAGCTCCCGAGGAAACCAAACTTGGGTAAGCAACCTCACAGGCCAAAAGGAGTCGCTGGGGGTAATTTTCACTTTTAATGGAATAAAAATTGCATGTTTTCTATGATAGGTACATATTCCATGTCATCAGATTACTGCCAGGCAGTAGAAAATTATCCAGAGGGACTGCTTCTTATCAACTAGTTCTGCTTCAGTATGTGGAGAGAAAAATTATGTGGGCTATCACAAAAATATTCTTTTGATATTAATAAGTAATCTACCCTTTTCTTCCACAAAGGGCTGATGATTATGAAAATTAATTACATGCATGGCAGGTGAACTTGAATGTTTTATGTAATACGCAATTTAACACCGGTACTCTACGACTATGAGAGGCTTTGGTTAAAGATTGAATTATAGTGGAGCGGAGGAAACTTTTTTTAAAATGTGAACCTTCTAGGCGGCAAAGTTAAGTGCAAATCTAGGGGAGGGCAGTGGGGGAGGGGGGGGGGGGGGGCACGAGTTAGAAGCAGGTACCTGTAAGCTTAATGAAAATTCATAACCTTGTACTCAATTTTTACTGCTTGCTTGCCTGCTGGAGACTGGCAGGTTTGATCCCATGCCAGAAAGCTTACATTAGGACAAATACAGTTTATTTATTGCACCCTCAGGCCTGTATTGTTCAACAGCCATGGCCATGTATTACTGTTCAATTGCTATCTAAAGTACAGCGATTTTGGTCCGTGTGCTTGTTCATTATCATAAATCATGGCTAGTTAATTTTTTTTTCTCTCTTATCCTGTCCCTCCCTCTGATTCTTCAAAGTGTTACCCATCAACATATATATAGTTCGGCTTCCTGGTGATGCCATGCAATGTGACGGAATATGCAATGTTATTGATTTTATATGGCAACAGTTTTCCCCGCCTGCTGAGAGACTGATTGGCATGCTGGGTGAAAGCGACCTCAGCCTAAGATGAGTGAAAGAGCCAGTTCGAACTGGTTTTCTCCCTTTCTCCCCAAAGAGCTTCTGAAAAAAGAGAGTGAGTGAGCAAGCTGTGAAGAACTTAATTAATGATAAAAAAAATCTGGTTCAGTTTGCTTTTCTGTTGAAGGGTATATGATGTTCATCACTTACATCACATAATTCTGCCTTTTAGGGACAGTAGGTAGCAGCCAGCGCCACCTTTTTTGTCGATGAGCGCAAGGAAATTAAATAAAACGCTGAACATTATGCGCTGTCCACTAAATCTTAGTTCAGATTTAATCTTGCTTCTCTTTTCCCAACCAACTTTCTCTGATGCCCATTTCCCCTGATCTGTATAGTCACATTGTCCCTCCCACATGTGCCAGGCACCCTCCAACACATTGCCCAAGTGATCATTATTCACATGCAACCTTGGTGGTGAGTATTTTACCTGCAGCAGCACTAAAGCTGGACAGGTCCTCCCTCAGCTGTTAACTTCTAACAAGGGCTTTTGCATTGCATTCAAATGACAGCTGATCTTTGCCTCACTAACATGTGGGCTCTGAGGCAAAGTGCAGCATACCTACAGCTGCCCTGGCTGAAGATTGAACCCCTAATTTCCTCAAACTTTCTGCCACTGTATGTAACAGGGGTTTCTGCCAAAGTTAGTGTCAAAGTTACAGGGGGGCAGTTTAGAAGAATATAAAAAGCAAATGAACATGCTTTTAGCCAGTTTTTTTCACCCAAATGAAAGCATTGAATTTTTCTGACATGTAACTCTGTGAAGACTGAGGGTGGAATCATCCCAGATTTGCACAAAGTGCGGTAGGGGGTGGGGAAAAAAGTCGTTTTACCCACTGGCCACTATGGTGGGTTTTCACGCTGTATCGTCCCATTCCCCCCTCGCTAATTATGCAGCCACTGATAACACGCCATCTCGCTGGCGGGGCAGCCTCTGACTTACCCACCACACCATTACGTTACCATTTCTCCAAGCTGGGCGCCATATTTAAACTGCAGCCACACACACGGTTCCCAATGCTTGCAGCCCAGGACTGCTCTGGTGGAGACATGGCCCTGAAAGACAAGAAGAGTGCAGCCCCCCGACTCAGTGATGCATCCATGGGATGCTTTCTGGAGGCCATGGAAACCCGTCGCAATGCCCTCTACCCCTCCTCTGGCTACAGGAGGCCCATCAGTGTCACCACTCTGGCTTGGGAGGCAGTGGCAGAAGTGGTCAGTGCCAATGCTGCACAGAAGAGGTCGGCCATCCCTTGCAGAAAGACAATGAATGATCTCATCCGTGCCACCAGGGTAAGGTAACTATCTTGTGACTCTAAACTTACACGCTCACAAGGCCATCACACATTTGGTGGCATCTCGCTCACTGCCAGCTCAAGGGACATCACCACTCACTCTTTCACACACACTGCCACATCTCCCTCTGACCTCATCTCCTCACGAGACTGCCTCCTCAGCTGACATCATCTTGAGGCCACTTGCACAGATCAACATGTGCCCCCACACACACTCTAGGATACCCTCCCCATTTCCCCAGTACAGCCCTCGCCCTGCAGCCTCTTCCCTTGCCTGAGGTCACTTCTCCCCCTCCCCCAAGCAAGTCCTAGCCCTGCAGCCGTTGAAAAGCCACCCTCGCCTCACAGCTGGTCTGGTAGGTAGAGACTTGCCTGTGAGCCCCACTAAAAATGATGTGGTGCTGCCTGTGAAGTCTGGCACTGATGACCATGAGTGCTGACTGAAGCAATGTAGGCAAACAAACATCGAAGTCCCGAGTGAAGTGCAGTTCACGAGATGCACGTCACTAATGTACGGTTGTGAAACACGTCAGGGTGCAATCATGCTGAAGTGCCCAGGTGATGCAGCATGGGGAGATGATTTCGGCTAACAGGGCTTATAACAAGGTGTTAAAGATTTGAAATTAGGTTCCCAACGTGCAGCGGCGGAAAATGCAGCCTGCCATTAACGGGTGGAATGGACAATCACAAACTGGTTTCACGAAGGCATTAAACTGATTTTTGGCCTTCTTGCCATATTAAGCCCACCCCCCTGCCCATCATGACGGCGCCAACGGGGCTAGAAAATTCCGGCTCGAATTTATACACCAACGCTGAACCTCCTCACCCCACCCCACCCCACCGTAACCGCAAGTGGCTTTTATTCACTTGACCTGAACAGTTGGAATATTGCCATTCCATATGTCCTAGCAAACCATTCAGTTCAAGGGAAATTAGAGATGGGCAACAAATGCTGGCCTTGCCAACAACACCCACATGCCATGAAAGAATTTTAAAAAGTGACTGTAGAAATGAGCGTAATCAAGCCGAAAACTGTCCTCACCCAATGTTCATTTGTGTACTTTACAGAGAGGGTTATTGGAGTGTGATCAGGATTATGATATGTAAGATTTTGATAATAATGTTAAATTCTTAAGGGTTTTGTATTGGTTGAACTAATATTTATGAATTTTATCTCAACCACCTTTTAAATAGTTCAGTTTTAATTTCTGTTAGTGAGATAATTAACAGTTAAGGCAGCCTGGGAATAGAAAGGCAGTTACTTGTAAGAAACTGTTCTTGATGGACTTAATGACTGTGTGCAGTTAAGGGCCCCTTTGTTAGCTTTAAAGGAATAAACAAAAGGTTTGAGCTCAGCAGATTGAATTTAGTATGACACCTTATCTTTAAACAAGAACATGTATTATTAGGTTTCAGATTACTAACTGCCTTAATTGATTAATCATATCTACAGGACAGGACACCTATAATTTTTAAAGAAAGACATTCCTTTTCTGAATTATTAGATAGGAATTATTACTAACATTTGTTCTTGCTTTAGTATCCATTGGAATGGGTTAGTGTGCTTATGGGACGCGTTTAAGATAGTTTGTATTATTGATGAGGATATAGCTTGTTTGTAAACCTGCAATCTGTAAAGAAAATGTATCATTTGTTCACAATGGAATGTAAACTTCTGGGGCCTAAGGAAATAAGAAATAGGCATTTGTGTGAACCTACGACTCACATGGCAGGAGCTATGAAGGTGGTGTGACGCAGATGACCCTCACCTGTAGCCAATGAGAAAAGGTAATTCGGACTAATTTCAAATAAGGGACGAGTAATCGAGTAATAGCCAGAATTAGATAAAAGTTGGAAAATCAGATTTTCATTGGCATAGTTTTACCATTGCTTCCGTGGTATAATTCTTCTGAGACACAGTTCAACATCACTTCTGAGACAAAAGAAGATGGGCTTCAGCTGTGCTGACAGCATTCAAGGAACCCTAGGCCCTTGAAGGATAAGAAAGTCCCACACTGCCTTCACTGATTTTTGTAAAGTATATCTAATATCTTACTGAATAAATTCTACTTAATTCACAAATGCTAGTCATTCATACCTGGTTAGGTGGGGCACAACTAAGGATTTCATTGTTATAAATTAAGCGTAGAGATATTAATTAAAAGGGTCTTGAGTGACAGAGCCCCAAAAACTTACAGAACCCAGGCAGACGTATATTCAAACTTTTTTGAAAAGGACCAAGAACTTGAAAATGTGCTTTTGTCTTTCTTAAAACACAATGTCAACATGATTCAAATATTTAGTTATGTTTTATTCCCTCCACAATAACAGCCAGGGTGGATCAAATGCATTCTTTCTGTATTTCACAAATTTTGTTTTTATCTTTACTTAATGAGATGTGGGCCTTCTGGCACTCAGCACTAAATAACATCTTTTGTATCAAAATGGCATGAATTATTTCAAACAGAGTCAGCATCATCCTCAGAGTCTGTAAGTTATTATTTTTCTGGATGGAGCTGTGCACTGCATTTGTGTACAGAAGACACAAGGTGATAACAGAATCCTCAAGCCCCTTAGCTACTGCACGAATTCTCTAGAGAACGGACAGCTCTGACTGTTGTGGTGCTATATTGGCAAGTTAAGTCAGACAACTCAGAACTGAAGAAGAATCAGAAAAGGAGCTTCACATTTTCAGTGCACTTTAGGTTGCCATTATCACTTTCAACTTTTCCAGAATCCTGGCAGTAATACCCAAGAAGAACAACATAGCTATGGCCACCAGTTAGCAATGCTGCTAAATTATTGGTGTCAACAGTAGACCCTGCACTGCACAGTCAATGGCTACATTAAAAATGTAGGCATTTTCAAGGACGGAGATGGTTTAATGGCATAAATTACCACAACTGTGGCAGATGGCAAACAATCCATTTTCAATGTGTGAGACACACAGTCCAGTTGATTATCATGCTCAGTAAGGCTTCTACCACAACCTAATTGCAAGCTCATTAGTCTGAAATAAAAATATACTCATCCTGAAATTGCATTACTAGTTAAAGTAGGAAGTGATTCATGTCATGTGCTGTGCCTCAAAGCACTAATACAATGGCCCCATCTCAAAATCCACTGCTTATTAAAACCACTGGCCGGAAACCTCTTCAGATCCGTTCCTGTTCCATTACTAATACTTGCCAGAAGAAACAGACGTTCTGCCATGATTCTAGCACAATCATGGTGGCAGAGCAGAAGCAGCATTGGGAAATTTCCCAGTCGCTATCTCAGTTAGGCAGTTTAAGGCAGGAGATGACAATACATGGTGCCCAGCCCTGACAACCTGCCACTCGAAGCCCAGCTCTATTTTCACTCACAAGGGCAGATTCCTTACTCCTGAGTTCGCTGCAATTATTATTTTGTTTGTATTTTGTGGCCCTAGATGTTGTTTCAGGTTTTTCTTATTGCCTCGGTGGTCATTGAGTCATAAATCAGTACAGCAAGATAGGTCAACGTTAATCGAGATACTTGAGATACTCTGAATATAAAAGTTAACTGGAGCATGAATTAAATGTCATATGTGCCCTCAAGGCACCATGGTGTGTACCTGTGTGACCACAGAGACAAATACAAGCAAACCCCTTGGTTTAGGAGGTGCAACCTAAGGGTTAGCCAGTTTGTCTTAATCTTGTGAACCCCATAAAATCCAGTCACGTGTAACAGAGATTTCAATTACTTGATCATCTAGATGTACATGGATGGGAGCAAATAAGGTTAGAGGGAAGCAAGGCAAAAATGTTGTGAATACTGTCAATGATTGCTGTCTTAGTATCTTCAGGAAAACAATTCACTGGAATTAATGCTTAGCATTGACCCTGAGATGATACCTGATCTCCAGTTGTGGGGAGCTTTAGGACAACAGTGATCATTGTATCATCGGAGTTCAGATTGTGAGGTAACTTACTGCTGTAGATAAATTATTTCAGGGCTCAGTTTTCAAGAATGTGGAAAGGAGTATGCTGCTAGGCAGAGATGGTAGAAAAAGGACAAAAGTGAAGTTTCTTTAAATCTGTTCACAGACAGGTGATGGATTCATAGGAACATAAGAAATAGGAGCAGGAGAAGGCCATTCAGCCCCTCAAGTCTGCTTTGCCATTCAATTAGATCATGTCTAATTTTCCACCTCAATGCCATTTTCCTACATTATTCCAGATCCCTTGATACCTTTCATATCTAGAAAGGTTTGAAATAATTACCTAGATTCCTGAGGCAATTACTTGACATTTCTTCAATAGGGATTGTGATATCTCAAAAAGAGATGGTTATTTGGCATAGCTTTTAAAGATTTGTGTGGTCAGCAAACATGCCTTGAAAAACCTGTTGTGAGTCAGCAGAGCCATGCTATGCACCCTTGTTTATGAACAGTGGTCAGCCAGAACTGTTCAAACCATTAAAATTGCAAGTGTGTAGGCATGTGGTCAAGATTAGCAGACATTGCTCATAAAGGGATGGGGAACAATCATTGGAAAAAGCTTGATGCCCAAGTGAAGGTAACCTTTCAGGAGAGATGACCACACAAATGACAAAGTTATAGTGGTTGAAAAGAACAATCATGTCAGCGATCATATGCAAGCACAAAGGAAGAATAAAAGAAGATAGAATTAGCCACTGGAAGGTGTGATATTATGCTGACAATTTTGTTAAGAAATTTATGACTTATACTAGAAAGCAAAAATTATTGTGAGAACAATTGAATTTGTTTGAAACATATTACTCCACTCGGTTATTAAGAACGAGACAAAATAAACTTACGCAGAGAAATCATTTATGCCCCTTGCAGGAAAAGGACATACGGTAAAACGATATCCAAATAGCTAAATGGAGGGATCAATAGGGAAATAAATCTTTAAAAGAAATGCCTGATCTGGTGTAAAGCAAATCACTGTTAACGGAATAGGAGCAGTTTAAAAACTACAGTTGAGGATAACTAAAGTCAATATTAGAAATGCTAAAATTGCAGACCAAAGTCATTCTAATGTTTTACCTCATTCCAGAAAATGATTAAAGACAGTAACAGAGCAAGTTAAGGTTGAGGACCAAGGTATGCCTGAAGTACTAAATAAATACTTTGCATCTGTTTTTGCTACTGAACATAATGCTAAGATACCAGTGGTGCCAGACAGAGGTATTACTATAATTGATTCCATATTGTGAAAAAGCACTAAACTGGAATTAAGGCAGTTAGGGCTGATTGGGCTGCTAGACTTGATATTTACTTCAGAGTGCAGAAGGAAATGGCAGGGGTAATATGCAAGCCATTGTCCCATAATGGTCCTTTGGAGTCTGGAATTAAACCAATTGGTTTCAAGGTGGCACATGCTGTTTAAATTTTTAAAATGGAGAATTATGAGCCAGCTATTTTGACACTGGTTGTCGGAAAGATGCTGGAAGGCATCATAAACGCTTCAATGCATGATCAGCTTAGGAGGTCAGCAGTTATTAGAGAACTGCAGCAGGGATTTAGAAAAGGGAGATCTTGTCTTGCAAACTGATTGAATTCTTTAAAAAGATTTTTCTTCCTGTAGTCTTTCATGGGATGTGGGCATCGCTGGCAAAGCCAGCATTTGTTAGCCATCCCTAATTGCCCTTAAACTGAGTGTCTTGCTAGGCCATTTCAAAGGGCAGTTAAGAGTCAATGACATTGTTATGGGTCTGGAATCACATGAAGGCCAGACCAGGTAAGGCTGGTGGATTTCCCTCCCTAAAGGAAATTGGTGAACCAGATAAGTTTTTGTGCCAATTGATGATAGTTCATGGCCACGATTGCTGAGACTAGTTTTCAATTCCAGATTCTTTATTAATTGAATTTAGATCCCACCAGCTACCATGGCGGATTTGAACCCGTGCCCTGAGAGCATTAGCCCGGGCCTCTGGATTACAAGGCCTTGATTCATGGGCCCAGATTTTGCTGGAAAAATGACACATGCTATATTAATACATAAATTGGCAAGCAGCTTTAGTGAAGAACAGATACCTTGTGAATCCTGAATTGCCACATGTTGTTGGCCGATTAATGCTGCTTTGCCACTAGCATTGCGGAAACATAATCTTGTGCTTAATCTCCCTATGATTTTCATGAAGTTGCAGTGTTTTCACATTAATTATCCATTAAACTCACTGCTGAAATCCAAATCTAGTAATTAACAGTGTGTGCCCCCTTTTAACAATGGGCAGAATTTTTCAGTTGGTGTGCGGGGGCGGGCCCGACACGCCAACACGTAAAATGAGGCGCGATAATGTCGGGCGTGCATCTCAACATCATCGCGCAGTCCTGCGATATTTCGTTCGGCGGGCACGCGCCAATATGTAAACGGCCTGCTAAGGCCATTAACAAAGCAATTATTGTAATTGTTAATGCTGCCTGTCCAACCTTAAGGTTGGCGGGCAGGCGAAAAGCCCAAGCAGCCTTCACATTTTTTAGGAAGTCTCATCCACGAATGGGATCAGGTTTTCTAAAGCTTTTATTAAATAAATTTTTTAAATTCCATAAATATAAAAACATGCCCCATCTCATGTGACAGTCATATGAGGGGACATGTTTAAATACATTTTTTAACTTTTTATTTACTAATTTTAATATCGATTCAATCTCCCTTGAGGCAGCTCTGTGCTTCACGGAGATTGAAGCGCTCTTTCACGTGCATGCGTGAAAGAGCTCTAGCCCTGACTTTCCCTTCTCCCCCCGCTTGCACAGGTAACGCTGAGCACTACAGCTCGCGTATTATGCTGGGTGGGCCTTAATTGACCCGCCCACGTAAAATGGCTGCGATCGACTCCACGACCGCCCCCGCCCGCTCCCACCAAGTCTGCCCGCCATATGAAAAATTCTGTGCAATATGATAATTGATAACTGCTAATCAATTTCTCTTGAATTAATAAATTGAAAGCCAGCATGAATTAGTTAAAGGCAAACCATGTTCGACTGAATTCTTTGATGAAGTATTGGAGACAGTAGGCGAGGATAGTGCGGTTGATATTGTGTGTATGGATTTTCAAAAGTATCACGTGACAGAGCTGTTGTCAAAATTGAAGCTTATAAAATCGAAGGAACAGTTGCTGCATGGATGCAATATTGACTAAGGGACAGAAAGCAGATAGTGCTAGTGAACAGTTGTTTTTTTTTGAGTGGAGTGGAGGGAAGTGTGCAGTGAGTGTCTTCAAGGGGCCAGTGTTTTGATCATAGTTCTTTTTAATGCAGCAGGCCTTAAGTTCAAAGTCTGCAGATAACATGAAATTTGGAAGTCTAGTGAAGAGTTAGAACATAGTAACAGGTCTCAGACAGCTGATCTAATTTAACACAGTGCAATGTGAAGTGATTCACTTTAGTAGGAAGAATGAGGAGAGGCAACTTAAATGAAATGGTACATTTTCAAGGGATGGGCGGGATTCTTGTGGTAAACACACATAAGTCTTTGAAAGTGACAGAATAACTTGAAAAGATTGTTAAAAAGGCATGTTGAATTGTTGGCTTTATAACTAGTAGCATAGAGTACAAAAGGAAGTATGTTATTCTAAATGATGTTCAATTCTGGGCACCACAAGTTGGGAAGAATGTTAAGGCCTTAGGTTGCAAAGGAAATTTTCTAGAATGGTACCAAGGATGAACGACTTCAGCTGTATCTGGACACTAGAGAAACTGGGGTTGTTCTCTTTAGGGATGAGATGGTTGAGGGGAGATTTGATAGATGTCCAAAGAGAGATCTCCTTCCCTAAATGTCCTTTAGGGAAGGAAATTTGCCGTCCCTACCTGGTCTGGCCTACATGTGATTCCAAACCCACAGTAATGCGGTTGACTTTTAAATGCCCTCTGAACAAAGGCAATTAGGAATGGGCAATAAATGCTGGCCTAGGCAGCAATGCCCACATCTCATGAATGAATTTTTAAAAAACCCTGAAGGGTTTTGGTGCAGCTAACAAGGACAAACTGCTTCCAATGGCAGAAGAGTCAGAAAATAGAGGACATAGATCTCAAGTAATTGGCCAAAGAATCAGAGGCAAAAACAAACTTCATGCAGTGAGTTCTTATGGTTGGAATGCACAACCAGAAAGGGAGGCGGAAGTACATTCAATAATAACTTTGAAAAAGGAATTGGATAAATAATTGAAAAGGAAAAAAATGTAGGGCTATGGGGGAGAGTGGGACTAATAGGATAGCTCTTTCAAAGAGCCAGGATGGGCACAGTGAACCAAATGCACTCTTTCTGTGCTGTATCATTCTATGATTCTATAAAGAAGTATTAGGATGTGCGATCAAAATATTGGAAGAACAAGGGCAGTAGGCACATGGGCCACCAACATCTTTTCAACGGTAATTAGGGATGGACACTAAATGCTGGACTTGAAAGCGATGCCCACATCCTATGAATGAATTTAAAAACCAGTAACTTTTAAAGCAGAGAGAGAGAAAGCGGCGGAGAATTTTAGGGATGGGGTTCCAGAGCGTAGAGCCGAAGCAGCTGAAGGCATAGCCACCAATGGCAAGGGAAACCAGAGATACAGAAGAGGCCAGAATCGGAGGAGTGCAGTGATCTTGGAATATTGTAGGGCTCTATAGATTTTTCTATCTCGGTTATCAGTACTTTCTTCCCCAAATCATAACAGGCATTGAATGAGATTTGTAGTAGATTATATGTAATTCTATGTAAAATGTATGGGGGAGTAATAGTAATTTCACAATAACCATAATCACAGTCAGTTACTTGAACCAGTTCCTTTATTTTGTTGGTCAAAAGACCAAGCTGCAAAGAGCAAAACACTATAGAAGTTGAAAAGATCAGAAAAGAAGCTGAGCTAAATCAGTAAATAGGTGACAATAAGCTTGGGCCTTAAAAGCTTGAAAATTACAGGAGAAAGCAAACAGGTTATAAAGCATTGTTGTTTATTATCCTTCTAAACTCCCTTTGGGTGTGACTGGAACTAGTTTCTGTTTCTTCTGCTGCCTAAGACATTATGATATTTCTGTCTATTCGACACAATCATGCAGCTATGTTGTTCTATGGATAAGAAGCCTCAGGGTAGTTTCGGAGGTGATTGACTGCCAATCATGTCTGACAATAAATTTGACCACTGCATGACCTTAAGTGTGCAGGAAGAATTTAGAAAGAGATGGAATCGATTTTTTTTTCACTCTGGATGCACTCTACCAAATTGTATTTTTGAGAAAAGGATAGTTTTTGGATTTCTGGAGAGTTTTCTGTTGTAAATTTCAACATTTCTATCAAGAAACGCTTATTTGATTGCTATGCTCCTGGGCTGAGTTGGCGGACAGTTCAAAGAGCTTTCATGGTGGGGAGTTATACAAGGAACAAAACTGCTGACCGAAAAGAAAAAAGAGGGAAATAATGACCATCTTGTCAGAGAATATTGAAAGCTTGAGGATTGTTTCCATCCAAGACTTATTCAACATTCTGGCAAAACGACCCATCTGGTTCTTGACCTGAAATAAATTTTCAAGGATATATATATGGTTAGGTTCAACACTCTCTACAGAAAAGCATTGGACTGCAGAAAGGTTTTTAGTTGCATTCTGGTGTACTAATCATGGGACATGACTGCGCAGGGAAGTGGTAGTGAACAAGGGCTGAAACTAGTATTCCAATCATTAAATCACAGGGCATATATTTTGATGAGGGTGGGATTAAATTGCTTTTTCTTTTACAATTTCCATTCCATAAAATGATTTACAGTCTTGAAAAATTTTAGTATAAAACAAAGATAGAAAATTGTGCCACAGTCCTGGTTTGGGGAAGGGTGAAAGGCAAGGAATTCAGCCTTTCTAGAAATTTCTGAGAGGACTGATGTACACCAGAAATTCACTGGAAAAGCAGTGTGACAAAAATATCGTACAGTTTCAGGGTGTGCTAAAAAAGTGCCTACCTTCCTAAAAGCAGACATATGAAAGTGACAGAATACTTTCCAGTACCTTCCTAGTTTTCCTTCAGTACGTGTGTCATTACTTAAAAAGTGCAGTTAGCAAGCCTAATGGGAATAGTTATGTCAAGGTTATGTTATTGGACTAATAATCCAGGGGGCTGGACTAATGCTCCAGAAGCAAGAGTTCAAATCCCACCACAGCAGCTGCTGAAATTTAAATTTAATTAATTACTAAATCTGGAATAAAAAACGAGTCTCAGTAATGCTGACCTTGAAACTACTGGGTTGTTGCAATAACCCATCTAGTTCACTAATGTCCTTTAGGGAAGGAAAACTGCCATACTTACTTGGTCTGGTCTTTATGTGACTCCAGCCCAAATACGATTCTTAACTACCCTGTGAAATGGCATACCAAGCCACCCAGTTTTATCAACCGCTGGTCGAAAAAGAACAAAACCAGACCAACTATTCAGCATTGATAACCACTGGAAATGACAAAGGCACACTGTGTCTATTCAACTCTGCAAAATTCTCCTCACTAGAATCTGGAGACTTGTGTCAAAATTGGGAGAATTGTCCAACAGATTAGTCAAGCGACAGCCTGACATAATCATATTCATTGAATCATACCTCACAGACTTCTCCATTTTTTTTCAGCCCAGAAAAAGGCCCTTCAGCCCATCGAATCTGCACCAGTCAAACAAGTACCTATTCTAATCCCATTTTCCCATACTAGGTCCATAGCCTTGTATGCCATGGCATCGCAAGTGCACATCCAAATACTTCTTAAATATTACGTGGGTTTCTGCCTCTACCACCATTTTAGGCAGTGAGTTTCAGATTCCCACCACCCTCTGGGTGAAAAAATTCTTCCTCACATTCCCTCTAAACCTCCTGCCCCTTACCTTAAATCTATGCCCCTTGGTTATTGGTCACTCTACCAAGGGGAGAAGTTCCTTCCTGTCTATCCTATCTATGCCCCTCATAATTTTATACACCTTAATCATGTCCCTCCTCAATCTTCTCTGCTCCAGGGAAAATAACCCCAGTCTATCCAATCTGTCCTCATAACTAAAACTCTCCAGCCCAGACAACATCCTGGTAAATCTCCTCTGCACTCTCTCTAGAGCAATCATATCCACTCCATCATGCGGATTCCAGAACTGCACATAATATTCTAGCTGAGGCCTAACCAGCGTTTTATACAGTTCCAGCATAACCTCCCTGCTCTTATATCCTATGCCTCAGCTAATAAAGGCAAGTATCCCATATGCCTTCTTAACCACCTGTCCCGCTACCTTAAGGGATCACTTTAAATAAAAACTAGAACCCTTACATTTCCTTAGCTTAATCTATTTTAAACTGGAGAAAAACTGGAGGAAAAAAAACACTTACCCATCAATCTGCTCTCACCTTTGTGCTGATGTCACTTTTTGAAGTGACTGCTTCACTGTGAAGCTGACTGCAGGATGCTCTTCCCGGACTGCGTCACCACAAAGCTGAATGCAGGACGTTCCTCCCAGACTGCTTCACCGCAATGCTGACTGTAGGATGCTCTTCCCAGACCCCTTCACAGTGACGCTGACTGCAGGACACTCTTCACAAACTCATTATCATCCCTGGGTATGTTCTGTTTCACTGCCATGAATGACCCACCAGAGGGATATAGAGTCAGGATGAACTAGCCTTGGGAGTCCTCAACAATGAATCTAGACACCATGAAGTCTCATGCCATCAGTTCAACATGGTCAAGCACACCTCCTTCCCGAGCCAAGTTCATAGAGTCATGGCTGGCTCAGCTGTACAGGGAGGCATGATGAAGACTGGAAGAGCAATCGTGATAGCAGGTCAGATAATTAGGAGAACAGACAGGCATGAATCCAAGATGGTATGTTGCCTCCATGGTAGCAGGGCCAAGGATGTCACTGAACAGCTGCAGAGCACCCTGATGTGGGCGGGTGAACAGTTCATGGTCACGGTCCACATTGGTATCAACAATATAGGTAGAAGGATGGATATGCAGTCAGAATTTAGGGAGCTAGGTAGGAAATTAGCAAGCAGGATGTCTCTGGATTACTCCTGGTACTATAAGCAGATAAGTATACATATAGACTGGAAAAGTGAGATGGGCAAATATGGCCTCAATGAGGAGTTCATAGAATGTTTCCAGGATAGTTCCTTAGAACAGAGAACTGGAGCCAACCAGAGAGCAGGCTATACTAGACCTGGTATTGCGCAAGAGATGGGATTAATTAATGATCCCATAGTGAAGGCGCCCCTAGGTAGCAGAGGCCACAATATGTTTGAATTCTACATTCAGTTTGAGGAAGAGAAGCATGGGTCTGAGACTATGTTTTTAAACTTAAATAAGGGCAATTATGCAGGTTTGAAAATAAGGGGTCGCCCATTTAAAACAGAGATGAGGCAAAATATACACATGCGAACATACAGACAAGGAGCAGGAGTAGGCCATTAGGCCTGCTCCACTATTCAATAAGATCATGGCTGATCTGATAGTAACCTCAAATCTGCATCCTGCCTATCCCCGATAACCTAACACCCCTTTGCTTACCAAGAAACCATCCACCTTTGCGCTAAAAATATTCAAAAACTCTGCTTCCACCGCCTTTTCAGGAAGAGAGTTTTAAGACTCACAATCCTCTGAGAGAAAAAAAATTCACCTTATCTCCATTTTAAATGGGCCACCCCCTTACTTTTAAACAGTGACCCCTAGTTCTAGATTCTCCCACAAGAGGAAACATCCTCTCCACATCCACCCTGTCAAGTCCCCTCAGGTTACCTCTTAACCTTCTAAACTCCAGCAGATACAAGCCTAGCCTGTCCAACTTTTCCTCATAAGCCAACCCACCCATTCCAGATGTTAGTCTGATAAATCTTCTCTGAACTGCTTCCAATGCATTTACATCCTTCCTTAACTAAGGTGACCAATGCTGTACACAGTACTCCAGATGTGGTCTCACTAGTATCCTGTACAACTGAAGCATAACCTCCTTATGTAGTTAATTCCCCTTGCAATAAATGATAATATTCTATTAGCTTTCCTAATTATTTGCTGTACCTGCATATTAGCCTTTTGAGATTCATGCACTAAAACATCCAGATCTCTCTGCACCTCAGAGCTCTGCATTCTCTCACCATTTAGATAATATGCTTCTCTTTTATTCTTCCTGCCAAAATGGACAATTTCACATTTTCCCACATTATACTCTATTTGCCAGATCTTTGCCAATTCACTTAACCTATCTATATCTTTTTGTAGTCTTCTTATGTCCTCTTCACAACTTACTTTCCTACCTACCTCTGTGTCATCAGCACATTTGGCAACCATCCCATTCATTCCTTCATCCAAGTCATTTATATAAATTGCAAACAGGTGAGGTCCCAGAGCTGATCCCTGTGGCACACCACTCGTTACATCTTGTCAAACTGAAAAAGACCAATTTATGCCTAATTCTCTGCTTCCTGTTACCCAGCCAATCTTCCATCCATGCCAATATGTTACCACCTATACCATGAGCTTGTATTTTCTGCAATAACCTTTGATGTGTCACTTTATCAAATGTCTTTTGGAAGTCTAAGTGCAGCATATTCACTTGTTCCCCTTTTTCCACAGCACATGTTACTTCCTCAAAGAACTCCAATGAGTTGGTTAAACATGATTTCCCTTACACAAAACCATGTTGACTCTGCCTGATTACCTTGAACTTATCCAAGCGCCCTGCTATAACTTCTTTGATAATAACTTCTAACATTTTCCCTATGACAGCTAACTGGTCTGTGGTTTCCTGCTTTCTATCTCCTTCACTTTTTGAATAATGGAGTTAAATTTGCTGTCTTCCAATCTAATGGAACTTTTCCTAAATCTATGGAGTCTTGGAAAATTAAAACCAATGCATCAACTATCTCACTAGCCACTTGTTTTAAGACCCTAGCATGAAGCCCATGGACATGGGCAGTTGTTAACCCACAGCTCCAACAATTTACTCAGTACCACTTCTCTGGTGATTGTAATTTTCCTGAGTTCCTCCCTTCCTTCCATTTCCTGATTTATAGCTGCTTCTGGGGTGTTACTTGTATCCTCTATAGTGAAGACTGATGCGAAATACCTGTTCAATTCATCTGCCATTTCCTTGTTTTCCATTATCAGTCCTCCAGACTCACTTTCTATAGGACCAATGCTCACTTTGTTAACTCGTTTCTTTTTAAAATATTTATAGAAATTCTTACTATCTGTTTTTTATATTTCTGGCTAGCTTTTTCTCATACTATAGACATATAAATAGTAAAAGAGATGGCAAGAGAAGGAATGGGGCAGATTAGGAACCAAAAAGGGGATTTCCAGAGGGCATGGCTGAATGCTTTGCATCTGCCTTTACCTAGGGACAAGTTGCCATCCAGGTCATGGTGAAAGAAGAGGTAGTTCAGGCACTTGAAGCATTTAACATTGATAAGGAGGAGTTTATGGATAAGCTGTCTGTACTTCAAGTTGCTAAGGCACCAGGACCAAGTGAGGAAACATTCAAGGACACTGAAAGAAGTGAGAGTGGAATTTACAGAGGCACTGGCCACAATTTTTCAGTCTTGCTTAAACTCAGGATTGGTGCCAGAGGACTGGAGAATTACAAATGTTACATTCTTGGTCAAAAAAAGGTGTAAAGATAACCCCAGAAACAACAAGTTAGTCAGGTTAAACTCAATGTTGGAGAAGTTTCTGGAAATAATGATTTGGGACAAAGTTAATATTCACTTGGGCATTGGTGGGTTAATTAAGGAAAGCCAGCATTGATTTGTTAAGGTAAAATCATGCTTAACTTGCGTGAGTTTCTTGATGAGTTGACAGAGAAGGTTGATGAGGATAACACTGTTGATGTGGCATACATTGACTTGAAAAAGGCAATAGACTTGTGAGCAAAATTACAGTTCATGGAATAATAGGAACAGTAGCAACATGGATATGGAATTGGCTGAATGACAGGAAACAAAGAGTGGTTGGGAACAGTTGTTTTTTCAGACTGGAGGAAGTTTTATAGTGGAGTTCCCCAGGGATCGGTATTAAGACCCCACTCTTCCTGCTATGTATTAACGACCTAGACCTAGTGTACAGGGCACAATTTCAAAATTTGCAGATGATATGAAACTTGGAAGCATTGTGAACTGTGACGAGGATAGTGGAGAGCTTCAAAAGGACATAGGCAGGTTGGTAGAATGGACAGATAAGTGGCAGATGAAACATAATGTAGAGAAGTGTGAAGTGATTCATTTTGATGGGATGAACACAGAGAGACAATATAAAAGATGGGGTTCAATTCCACATGGGGTGCAATGGCAGAGGGACCTGGGTGTATATGTGAAAGCACGGTTAACAAAGCATACGGCATCCTGGGCTTTATTAATCGGGACATAGAGTACAAGAGCATGGAGTTCGTGTCAAACTTACATGAAGCACTGGTTTGGCCTCAACTGGTATATTGCGTTCAGTTCGGACACAACGCTTTAGGAAGGATTTGAGTGTATTCGAAATGGTGCAGAAAAGATTCACAAGAATGGTACCAGAGATGAGGAACTTCAGTTACATGGAAAGGCTGGAGAAGTTAGGGCTGTTCTCTTTGGAGAAGAGAAGGTTCAGAGGAGATTTGATAGAGTCGTTCAAAATCATGAGAGGTCTGGACCGAGTAGATAGGAAGGAACTGTTCCCATTGGTGGAAGGATTAAGAACCAAAGGACCCAGATTTAATGTAATTGGCAAAAGAAGCAATGACAACATGAGCAAAAGCCTTTTTCACACAGCGAGTGGTTATGATCTGGAATGCACTACCTAAGACTATGGTGAAGGCAGGGTCAATTGAACCTTTCAAAAGGGACTTGGATCATTATCTGAAAATGTTAAAAAAAATGTAGGGCTATGTGGAAAAGACAGAAGAGTGGCACTATGTGTATTGCTTTTTCAGGGGTCAGCACTGACATGATAGGCCAAATGGCCTCCTTCTGTGCTGTAACTGTTCTATGATCTATTACCACCAACTGCCCTCCCTCAGCAGCAGGCTTTGAAGAACCAAGGATTTGCCCCATTTAGTGACTTGCAACCAACTAGCTTTCAAGCCCGAACCTTTGTCTTTTTTTCCATGCACTGGGAACCTGATGACAAAACTCAGCAAGGCCAGCTCCACCTCACTGCCATCACTGCTATATTTGCACCATAGGTGAGTGCAAACCCTATTTTACCAGTCATGCAAAATTAAGGTTATAGTGCTTTCTTAAGTTCATGAGAGACAAGGCAAAAATTATCTTTCCCGCCCTATTGGCACATCACCAATTTTCCATGTCACCTACATGCCAGTTGCAAACCTTTTATTTGTATGGGTTGTTCATATGTGGCACCTGAATTCCATTTTACAACATCACACTTTGGAAGTTTACAAATTTGTAAAGATTATTTGAATGGAAAGAAGTACATACTTCAAAGACTGAAATTCTTTTCATAACTGAAAATAATGGAACACACCCAGCAATACAAGCAGCATCTATGGAACAGATACAACATGATCAGCAAAATGCTTCTAACATGTTCTGCTTTTATCACAGAAAACCTTTTCACTGCTGTTGATTATGCAGCATTGTAACTCAACATGAAACTATGACCAACATACATGTAACTGTAATATGAATTAAATCGACTTAAAAAAAGCTCATTCTATTGTCAGGTGAAAAATCTGCAGTTTTCATGTGCAAGATTTTGTTTATTGGGCCACAGATATCCATCTCCATCTTCAAACTAGAGTGGCAGGAGGATGGGAGACTGAGCAGGGAGACACAAGAGAGGGAGACAAAGATAGGAATGAAAGACAGAAAAGTAGAAAGCAAAACAGGAAGGCAGAGGAAACCAGGGCTGGCAGCAAATAGGGCCATAGTATAAAAAAAAGGTGTGTAAAAATGTTCAAAAGACAAATCTAAAGGCACTGTATCTGAATGCACAGAACATTCATATTAAAGTATACAAATCAACGGCACAAATAGATCTTAACGGGTATGATGTGATTGCGATTATGGAGACATGGCTGCAGGGTGACTAAGGCTGGGAACTGAATATCCAAGGGTACTCGATATTTAGGGAGGACAGGCAAAAAGGAAAAGGAGGTGGTATGGCGTTAGTTAAGGATGATATCAGTGCAATAGTGACAGAGGACATTAGCTCAGTGAATCTAGGGCCTGACTTTTCCGGTTGGTGGGAGGGACGGAGTGGAAGTGGGCGATCGGGTCCGCGCCACCATTTTTAAGTGGGAGGGCCAATTAAGGCCCACCCAGCGTATTTCTCGACTCCTGAAGATAGTGGGAGTGGGCGGGCAGCAGCAGGTCGAATGGCGACCCGGCAGCCTGTTTAAATGAAGGCTTGGCAGCCTTTTGTAGGCTGCTCACAATGGCAAATGCAAGGTCACAGCAGAGGGCTTCTGCAGAGCAGGCCAGTCCAGAGGGTAGGCCAGCGGGACAGGCCAGGCCGGAAGGTAGGGCGGGGGGGGGCAGTGTGTCCCTCGTTTTTCAGATGACTGCCTTGCTGCCCTCCTCGAGGAGGTGGCAGCACAGCGGGAGGTGCTGGTCCCCCAGGATGGGAGGAGGAGGCCCCCCCCACACATGACGAAACGCGCCTGGGAGGAGGTGGTGGAGGTGGTGAGCTCCCGCAACGTGGTGCGATGCACCTGGATCCAGTGTCACAAGCGCTTCAACGACTTGTTGCGCTCGGGAAGGGTGAGGACCATGTTGGCATTGGTCATGTAACCCAGCAGGTTGGCTTACCCCCTCTCCCCACCCCACCACCACCACCCTCCCACCCCCCTCCCCGCCCCCACCCTCCACACCCCACAACAAGCCTGAGTGTAGTGACTGCATTGAATCATTGACGGCATGTGTCCTTTGCTGGGTGGGCCAGCAGATATTGCCCATGCTGAGGTCAACCTGAGGGGTTGATGAAGAGATGGGCTCTGCACCCGCAGCATGTGTTACACTGAGTCCCACATGACTGGTGTGGGGCAACCTGGAAGAGCTGCACCTAGGCACTGTGTTTGAACTCCAGGACATGTCCAAGTCAGGGCGATGACATGTTGGGAGGGGAGCTTCAAGGTGACGTGGCAATGAACCATCTGCTGCGCTCTGCGCTCCACGTGCTTGCGCCTCCTTGCTATGGAAGGATATACAGTGTGGTGTCTAAAGTGATGTAGGCAGCATGTGTCGAGGGGGGAGTGGGGAGCAGGCCTAGCATCTTTGTGCCAGTGTTTGGCAGCAGTGAGGTGAGGAGGCTCTGGAACCCTGATATATCCCACTCTGGTTGGGGTGGGCTGTGCGCGAACAGAGTCCATGTTCAACTTCCACTAATCAATGCTCATCTCTCATTTTCAGTTGAGCCTCCTGCTTGAGACGACTTAGAATGGCGATCTGTGCCTGGCTGCATTATGAGCAGCAGAGCTTGCGAGGACTTGCGCCAGCCAGGCACAGATCGCCATTCTAAGCCATTTCGAGCAGGAGGCCTTGGATCTGGAGAGGTGCCATGCGCCCAGGTCCACTGGTGTCGGTGAGGCTGGGGTGCCACGGCCAGGTATTTATGCCCAGCAGTGAGGTCAGCATTGTCCTACCAGCTTCCATAGCAGTGCTGAATGTTAAATGATTTAATTTTGCAACATGGTTTGACCATTGGTTATGGAAGGATGAGTGCGTAATGATCCGGGGGACAGGGTTGCACTCTGACATTGTCTCCACATTAACTGATCCACTGTCCTTGTTCTTCCTTTCAGCATCATCGGAGCAGAGCCGGGAGGAGGAGCAGCAGAGGCCCCCTCTCACACCTGAGGGCCCTGAAGCCTCACCAGCATCACACCATTTCTGCGAGGCAGGCACCAGCGCAGATACTAGCACCTTGGTGGGAATTCAAACATCGGCTAGTGTCCCGGGGCACAGTGGTGAGGGCACTTCACAGTCGCTGGAGGAGCTGGCAGAGACAGAGAGTGCCCATGGCACTAGCAGCTGGAGGACTGCAGGGGACCAGGCACATGCTCAGTCGGTGCCTGATGATGTGCCTCAGGAATCGTCCGCGAGGCAGCAGGTGCAGGAAATGCGGATGGGTGTGCGGGAGCATCTGGGGGAGATGCATGAAGCTATGCTTGGTTTGGTCTCCGTAGTGGAGGAGTCTATGCAGACAATCGCCAAAGCAATGAGCCACATGTCCGAGGGCCATGCGTCCTCCATGGAGAGAGTGGCGACTCTCGTGGAGAGGCCACTCCAGGAGACCTGCCAGGGCTTCCTGGGGATGAGCTTTGACCAGCAAGCCCTCACATCAGCATTGACCTCAGATGGTCAGTGCCAGTGTGGGAGATGGTGTGGGCATCAAGTTTCCCAGCTCGGTGCCCATCCATCCAC
The DNA here is from genome assembly GCF_964194155.1 of Cetorhinus maximus. Taxonomy (NCBI): domain Eukaryota; kingdom Metazoa; phylum Chordata; class Chondrichthyes; order Lamniformes; family Cetorhinidae; genus Cetorhinus; species Cetorhinus maximus. The sequence goes on from NC_135879.1 coordinate 195,986,223, forward strand.
GGTGAGCAGGGAGATCCAAAGCGACCTCACGGCGGCGCAGCAGCTGCTTGTCGTCGCTTCGAGCTCCTCTCGGGGCGCTCCGGATGAGGGCGGCAGCTGCTCCGCCCCTCTGCCAGTGACCGTGACACCCGATGAGGCTGCGAGGACTGGGGAGATGCCAGCTGTGGAACTGGCAGTTCCCTCCCAGGCGGGGCCAGCACAGGCTTCACGGACCAGAGGACGACCGCCAAGGCCAGCAAGCTGTCTCAGATACCACTCCGAGTGATGGGTCAGCACCAAGACGTAGCACCCGCAAACGAAAACATAAGGTACCTTAGGCGCACCCCAGGTTTTGCAATGGCGGTTTTTTGTTGGCCCAAGATGAGGCTTTTATGATTTTATTTGATTTGCAACACTCGTCTTTTTTTTGTAATAAGTTGCTTTGTTTTAGACGTTAAATTCAGATGTGTCACCATGGCTGAGGGAGCCTCTTTTCTTCTGCATGTGTATGGTTTCCAAAACTATAAAGAGTGCTTTTTTGGACATTCAGCTTTATTACCAAGTTACTGTTGCTAGCCTGGCAGACTTTGCACTTAGGCATCGAGTGTCGAGCCGACAGCACAGGCTTGTCCTGGTGGTCCATGTGTGGTGTGCTAGTTGAAGGTTCGTTGGATTAAAGCCTCCCGGATGTCCCTGCCTCCCTGGAATATGCCCAGGTCAGCGTCTACCCCCTCAGCATTTCCCTGCGCATGCTCATCCTCAGACTCACTACTGGACTCAACGTGTGCAGCCGCAGACACTGCGTCAACATCTTCATCATCCACTGCATCCCCCCTTTCCAGTGCAAGATTGTGGAGAACGCAGCATGGCAACCACTATCAGTGACACACGATCTGGCAGGTACTGGAGTGCGCCCCCTGAGCGGTCCAGGCATCGGAAGAGCATCTTGAGAAGACCGATGGTTCTTTCCGCCACAGTCCTTGTGGAGGTGTGGCTCCTATTATACTGCTGCTTAGCTTCTATTCTTGGGTAATGGAGAGGTGTCATGAGCCACCTTCCGAGGGAATAGCACTTGTCACCCAGCAGCCATCCATCCAGCCGGGCTGCAGCACTGAAGAGCCCTGGCACCTGGGAGTGTCTGAGGATGTAGGCGTCATGGGAGCTGCCTGGGTACCTTGCACAGACTTGTAAAATCAGCACCCTGTGATCACACACTATCTGCACGTTCGATCACACACTATCTGCACGTTCATGGAGTGGAAGCCCTTCCTGTTGACGAAGGCACCGGGCTCACCTGCTGGCACCTTGATGCCCACATGTGTACAGTCTACTGCACCCTGGGCATGAGGGAAGCCAGCAATGGCTGCGAAGCCTCTGGCTCGCTGTATCTGACTTGCCTGGTCCCAACGGAAGTGGATGAAGATCAATGCCCATCTGAACAGGGTGTCTGTAACCTGCTTGACACAAGTGTGTACAGCTGATTGGGAGACACCGCAAAGATCACCCACCGAGCCCTGGAAGAAGCCAGAGGCATCGAAGTTGAGGGCAGCTGTTACCTTCAGAGCCACTGGCATGGGGTGTCCACCCACACAGTTAGTGGAGATCTCAGGCCCAATCATCTAACAGCTATAGTTGACTGTCTCCCTTGAGAGTCGGAGCCTCCTTCGACCCTGCACCTCAGTCATATTGAGGTAGCTGCTTCGCCGCCTGTATACCCTGGCAGCAGGATAGTGGCATCTTCTGCAGCCCCCTTCCGCCTTGGACTTCCTGTTGGCCCTGCTCCCCTGGTGCCTGCACCTTTACTCCCAAAGGTGACTCCCCTGGAGGCTGAATGTGCACTCCTAGCCTCCTCCCCACTTCGAGCCCTCCCTTCCTTCTCAGAGGAGCTACCTCCAGTGGACAGTTCAGCTCCCGTTCCCAGGCTAAGGGAAGGCTTTCTGAAGCCTGCAGGCCCAGAAAAGATTCCTCACTGCAGTGCTGACCTGAAGGTTAAGAGTACAGAAAAAGCAGCTGGTATGTGTTTTGAAGTACTGCAGATCACACAGGAAAGTTTGTAAAACTTTCAAAAATAAATACTTGACTGTGCACATTCATGACCCCAGTGAGCCCTCTTATCCCGCCCGTGGATGAGGCTAACACAACTGTCTCCTACCCGCCTGCCCTTTGCACCCATGCACCGACCCGAAGATTGCACCGGCGCAGAAAAATCGGCATCGAGTGAACACTTAAGGGCCTTAAGTGGCCCATTAATTAATGGCGGGTGCATGTCGGACAACATTGCCCGCCCGCCCAGCCAAATATCACGATGGCGCGCGGTGACTTCGAGACGCTCGCCCGATGTCACCGCGTGTCATTTTACGCGCGGACGTGCAAGGCCCGCCCCTGCACGACAACAGGAAAATTCTGCCCTAGATGTAGAATCAGATTGGGGAAAGGTGAACACACAGCAGGTGGCCCAGGTGAAAGCAGCAGTGTAGAGGAGATGGCTGGCATCTCACAGTGAGACATGTTCCTAGCCCTTCACCCCAGTGGCAGACAGAAATGCACTGAAAGTAATATTGACATTTACTGGCCACTGTTGTATTATCACTGCTGATTACCATGTTGTGTTACTTGCCAACTGTGGTGTCTTAATTATGAGAGCTTGACTCTTGTATATTTAAACATGAACCATTTATTGTTAATCTTTAACTATGTACAGATCCCAGTTAATGTCATGCACGGTACTGCTACCATGCAGATAGGCTGCTTCTAGAGAGTTCTACCAGTCCATTACTGTGTGTCTCTATCCATCATACCGTGAGTGATGCTATTCTGCAGACGCACATTAACCCTTGCTCTGCTGAGCACCATAACATTACAATGGCATACAGGCATGTACGACATCATACAACATCTTCCTTTCTTCTCGAAAGAAAATTTTCCTCCCTTCCAATGGAGTATAACTATTTGTAATATAATCTTTACCTCCTACCCCTTCTTCCCCCACCTTAAGTCTCTGACTTTATAAACTCAGGCTTGATAGTTCTTCCACATCTTGGTCTTTTACATTTGGAGGAATGGTAACAGTACTTTGTGTTTCTGGTACATGGTCATTTCTATTTGATTCGTCTTTTACGTTACTCCCACGAGCCACTTCCCTGCACCCTGGTGAGGTTAGTATTGGAGGGACAATGTCATTACTGCTGGGATTGCTGTCATGGATTATCTAGGCCATATACCTTTACTGGTTGCTAATAGTAAGCGTGGCAAAGGGAAATAGCATTAAACAAAATTTAAGCAAAGCATCATCTGAGGACAGCGCTCTATATATCATAAGATACTTACTCTAGTCTGTCTTGGGTCAGTTATTCATTTCTTACTACTTTGAAAAGATTATTGAAACCTGGTTCAAAAACCTGCCCTAGAGCTGCAATAACTATCATGTGAAAATTAGTCAGAATGTGGAAATGATGATTAGAGGGCAGGCAAGGGCATTGCTAGGAGAGCATAAAATGCATTACATAATGTAATTTGGTCCGACAGAGTGCTAATGGGAGACAATTTTGACTGCTTTCATTTAAATGATTAAAAATTAATAATAATGTAGAATAAAATTTCTTTTAACAAAAACAGGATAATGCCTATTTGTCCCTTAATAACCCACTAACAAAATTACACTCTTCAGAAATCTGGAAATTAAAGAGCTGCCTTTCTGCAATATCATTAGTGAATCATCAATTAGTGCTAGAGAACGGAATGTCGGTGTCAACATCAAGCACACCCAAGGCAAGTACAGCACAACTGCAGTACAGCTTCATCTACTTTACCACAATCATGAGCTTCAGGCCCCGACTGTAATGTCCATCTTTATTTATTGACAGAAGAAAGTCCTTGGTTGTAACAAGTTATACAATCATTGTTCCAAAATAAAGCTCCTAGATCCACACTGTGGTACACACAAAACTAACCCAATAAAGGTGTTCTCTACCCAGGTATTCTGTGAGTGAAACTGCCAATTAGTGCTGAATCAGAGGTAGTTTTGCACCAAGAGCTATGCCCATTAGAGACTGGTTTGAGGTGGCCCAAACATATTTTATGTTGGCCCCTGCAGCCAGCAGATTAAGGAGGCTTTCATGCATTCATTTTAGATTATATATAAACACCAGCCTCCCCAAAAATAAAAGGTGAGCAACTAGTCTAATGCATTACCCTAATGCTCTAAGTGATAATGGATTTTTGTTGTAACCTATTATCACTTGAGAAAGTGCAGATTATCGAGTTTTCACTCCATGGTAACATGCAGTGCCTCAACATCACAATTTATTGCTTCTGGAATGATTCTACAGTCCTTAAGGGAAATTTCCCTGGGTCTGTGCCCAGATGCACTGGATTTCAGGCTGGGTAAAGCAAATATCAGAAAACAGGGCAGGTTGAAGTCGGCACCTGCAAAGAAACCCATCAAATTTCCCAGGCAATTGAGTGCCCTTGGCTACACAGCCCAAACAACTCCTCAATTTGCTTCCCTCTCAGAGCACTATTGCTGGTATTATTCGCTCATTGTGTATGTAAGGACAGAAGAACTAGGAGCCAGAACAAAGCGTGCAGCCCCTCAAGCCTGCTCCTCCATTCAATTCAACAGTGGCTGATTTTCAGCCTCAGCTCCACTTTCCTGCTCATTCCCCATATCCTTTGATTCCCTGAGAAACAAAAATCTATCTTAACCTTAAATATATTCAACAATGGAGCACCCACAAGTCTCTGGGCAAGAGAATTCCAAAGATTTTCAACACTGAGTGAAGAGATTTCTCCTCATCTCAGTCCTAAATGATTGACCCTTTATCCTGAGACTGTGTCCCTATGTTCTAGATTCCTCAGCCAGGAGAAACAACCTTTCAGTGTCTACTCTGTCAAGCCCCTTCTGAATGTTGTATGTTTTGTCACGACAAGAGGAAACTGTGACTGAGTCAGATCTACCTACAACTTCACCAGCTAACCACAAACATGTTGAACTGTTTAAAGAAGATGTTTTTTAAAAAAATACAAGAAAAGACACTAATCAAAAAAATGACTGCCATGAGTCACCTGATGTCTGATACTTTAAGTTGGCCACTTCTCTGGAAAGTTTCTATATGAAGACTGAACAGACTTGTTGCATGGAATTTCACACCTGAAATATCAAATTCCACATCACAGAATCACAGAATTTTAGTGGCACAGAAGGAGGCCATTCGGCCCATCGTGTCTTCACCAGCTCTCCAAATGAGCATTATGACCTAGAGCCATTGCCCTGCCTTTTCCCTGTACACTTGCCCATTGTTTTTATTCAAATAATAATCTAATACCTTGTTGAATGCCTCAGTTGAACCTGCCTCAACCACACTTCCAGTGCAGTGCAGTCCAGACCCAAACTATTCGTTCTGTAAAAAAGTTTTTTCTCACGTCACATTTGCTTCTTTTGCAAATCACTTTAAATCTGTGCCCTCTTGTCCTTGGTCCTTTAATGAACAGTAACAGCTTCTCCCTATCTGCTCTGTCTAGCCCCCTCATGATTTTGAACATCGCTGTCAAATCTCCTCTTAGCCTTCTTTTCTCAAAGTAGGGACTCTTTTGAAAGGAAGGCATTAAAAATGCAAAGTGATGGACTTTGATAAGCTGTCATTCTATCAAGACACCGGGAACTGCTAACAAGCCAGACACTCATCAGACATTCAAAGCCCCCTGTGTAGAACAAAATAACCCCATCACCTGTTGATGTCTATCTTGAAATGTGTCAAAAGTTTCAGAGATGAAAAGATTTTAAAATGGGATTACTTGGTCTGCAATAATGAACACAAGACATGCAAACTGAATATACAGACAGGAGTTTTAAAAACTGGTTCTGCCAAGTAGAATCAGAAGGAAAGAGGAGAAACAAACATCATAGATATCTGAAAACACTGCTGGCAAAGAGCAGTAAAGATCTCTCTCTCTCTCTCTGAAGCTAAAAGAGTGTCTTCAACAAAGTGCAGACCCTGGACAAAGTCAACTCCAGAATTCTATAGGACACCATCTAATTTCAAACAGCTGTAATGTTCAACAATCTATGTCTTAAAGACAAGAAAATTACTTAATCATATATTCTTTTAACTTTTTATTGCACTCTAACCTTCTTACTTCTGAGATCTGTGTGTGATTTCTGTGTGTGTGTGTGTGTGCATGCTGGCACGTCTTTATTATTTTTTCTTGGGTTTAGTAACTAATAAACCTACTCTTTCTTTGACTCAAGAAAACCTGGTTTTATTGACTCCTTATTAACAAATAAATATATTTGGTTTGGAAAAGGCCTTTACATGGGAAAGAAATTTTAAAACCTTTGTTGTGACCAACTGAGGGGGTTAAATAGAAGGGGAGCCAGCTCAGTCATCGTCAGCCAGTCATAACAGTTTCCATGGAATCACCTCTCATTCTTCTGAACTCATGAAAGTACAAGCCCAATTTAAACAATTTTTTGATAGCACAGATCTTGACTATTGCAGAAAAGAGAGACATGTCGCTGAAGCTTGTCATCTTGCACACATCAGGGCAAACGCAAGAATGCCAAATTAAATGATCACAACTAACTCCTGGGTAATTCAAAAAAGTGCATTTGCTAGAAGTGACATACATTCATACACAGGGACCCATTCTCTGCAAGCAAAAGGAATATGTTCAAGACTTGCTCCCCCCGAGCTCCTTAGTAATTCAAAAAAGGAGCAAGGCTTGAACATATTCCTTTTTCTTGCAGAAAATGGGTCCCTGCGTATGAATGTATGTCACTTCTAGCAAATCCACTTTTTTGGATTACTCAGGAACTCGGGGGTGGGGGGGTAGTCGGGGGGTGGGGGGTGCGGTGGGGGGGGAGCTATAGTTTCCCATTGCTTTCTCCAAGGCAATGTCTTGGCCAATCAGAGTCAAATTGCCAACCAATCAGCATTGTTTTCTCCTGTAGCGTAAATTGCTGCGATTGTTTGAAATTTGACATTTTTGTGTTTATCTTGATGGGTGCAAGATGAAAAGCTTGAGCAACATGTCTCTCTTTTCAGCAATATTGAAGGTCCAATTTACTTAGACTCTCATCATAGAACAACCCCTTCATTCCAGGAACCAATCTAGTGAAACTTCATTGTACCTCCTTCACATCAGGTGTGTATTGTTAATTACCTCCACTCAAAGTTTTACTTTAATTTGTTAAGTTTCCTTTAAAGTTTTGTTTTTAATACAGTGCCCCTTTAAGGGGCTGCTAATGCATTAATTTGTTTAATTAGTTTTATGTGTGTGCCCACACTGGTGGAGCATTGTCCAGTTAGGAGCTGTATATTTGTATCAAAAACTCAGTAAAGATTGACTTCAGGTCTCCTTTACCAACCAGCTACAAGAAGTTTAACATATCCTTCCTTAGATATGGAGAGCCAAATTGTGCACAATAGAGGATTACTTCCTGATATGAGTACTGAAATTGTCCTTTATCAGTTTGTATCTGTTCCCTTCATGTATCCTTGATTTAGCTTGAAATAATTCTCAGGCTTACCCTTTCTTTCCATTTTGTTTACCTCCATAAATTCCCCCTCCCCACCCCCCGCTATTTGCTTCCTTTGAAGAATACAGTCCAAGTATTTTTATTCCTTCAGTCTTCCAACACTAGGTATTCTAAACATTCATAAAGTCTTACAAGCCTTCTCTGCGCTATTTTCAGGACTTGGATATATCCCTTGCGATTTGGTGACTAAAAGTGAAGCCAGTATTTGAGACATGAGCACCAATTTCAATTTGAGGGAAGAGGCTGTATGGGCCTATGTATTCCTATGAGCTGGGTGGCAAGCCATGTTGACTTTGGCTACACAAGACCAATGTTCCCTCTTAGCTGCAGAGGTGCATGGTTGAGCAGCAATTAGGAACGTGCCATGCAGGGAACAAAAAGGCCATGCACAAGCAATGTCCCTTCAAGGTGCATGCATGCATGGCTGGACATGAATCTTAAAGGGACCACACAGTGCAACAAATCAGCCATGCTCAGCAAGCAGAAGTTAGAGGTAACATTGCACAAGACCCAGAAGATTTTAACTCCCATAGGAAAAGCCATGTTGATACACAATAGTACAATAGTATTAAAGTTCTGAATATAGGATCATGCTATATATACTACTTGTAATTAAATCAAATGCTACAGAGGGCGGAATCTTGTTGAGGCATTGGGGTCTCGCCTGCCAGCTGGAGAGCTGGTAAGAGACCCACGCTGCCTCTTTTCCGAAAGGCTCACTGAACCACATGCTAATCAGCCAGTGGCGGGGCCAGTGGCAGGCCTTCCTTTGGAATCAGGTCCCCAAGTGCAAAAGTCTTGCCTAGCAAGATTCCGGCCAATCAGAGGCTGAAAATGTGTCACTGGTGAAATGTTAGGGAACAGATGGCTAGGTATTCTAAACATTCATAATCAACAGTTGAGTAATCTAGCCTGAGGTGTTAAATGGACATTAAGTCAGATGGACAAACACATCGACCACTTGCACTGAGTTCCAAGGTTATAACTTGATTTCTTGTCTGTCACCAATAATTCGTGACACTTATGATTCTGCGACTTCTTTGCTAGAAAGAACCTTTATGCAGAAGTCTTACCTCAATCATTTCAAGTTGCCCTCTTAAGTGCCTCATTGAACTTAAATTTATATATATTATTCGTGAAGTTCTTTTTTGGATGAACTCCAACTGACTGCATGCCCTGGATGTTAAACTGAATTGCTAAAACTGGCAAACATATTCCATGCAGAGTCTAATCACTATCAATATTCCATAATAGAATAATAAATCATCTGCATTAAGCAGTCTTTTTCTTAAAATACTCAATAATATCGCTAGACTTTCTTTTATCTGTGAGGACCTTCCATTTCAAGTGATTAGTTTCTGCAGTTATCCAGTCATGTTGAAATGTGTTAGGCTCATTAGGCCCATACGGGCAGCGGAAATCCAATCCCACTGCCCATAAACCTCTCCTTACAAACCACAGGTGTGATATAAATGTAAGTAATTGCATGCACTGCTGCAGCTTGTAGTACAATACTTAGCCTTCAATACATTCAGACATAAACATTGCTACAAGTTATTAATAACTGTGGCCTTGGTTTTTATTTTGATTAACCAGAAATGACTGTGCTAGACTTCCATTAGGACAAATAGTGTTGTAAAACAAGGAATTAATTAAGTAAATCAATCAGCTGGTTTTATTAAGGAGTTACTAATCCCAAGTGATATATTAATTATTCAGACAATAAGACTTCTTTGAGCCCTCCTTTTCTATTATTAATAAGATCCTATCTATCATTGTGTCCATTTTCTTCCTGATTTACTTGGGAAGGAATCTAAGCACTCAATAATTCCCTTTTCAGCTTTCCAATAAAAAAATGTTGTTAGTTGAAGAAAGAAATCCTCCATACTAACTTCTCAGTTGTGATTGCATTTTATTTTGTGCCTTAACTGTTGAAATGCTGACTTGATGTAAATCTATGCTATGTCGCTATATGTTGTTGCTTATATGAAATCTTACTAAATTATTTAACTTTGCATTGACTGATCAAAATATGTACCTGGAATGTGCTCTTAATGGGCATAACATGGGTAATTAGAGAGATTGCCACTTATGATGTGATTTTAGTTGCCTTTTATTTTAATTGTTAATGCTAAGAACAGAAGAAAGACCACAGAAAGAAAATGTTAAGAAAAAAACTAGAGAATTTCAATTGGCAGAGAAGTTCAGACTGACCCTCAGAAATAAGATGTTAATCTGTCCATTTGTCACTGATGAAATGTCAGGGAACAGGGGGCTAGATTTTCTGAACATTCTCAATCAACAGATGAATAATTTAGCCCAAGGTATTAAATGGACGTTAAATCAGATGAACAAAAAAACATAAGTGTCTCATCCTACGATGAGTACCCAAAAGCTAATTATGCATCTATTGCTGACAATTCTGATACACAACCTTTTTAACTCTTCTCTTAACACTGTCCCCCATGGCTATGGAAATAGGAGAAGAAGCAAGGAGATGACGCCGCATTTTAAGCTGAGCTTCTGAATATAAATAATTATCAAGCTAAACCACATCTCATGAAGTCAACTTGTTCATAGTGTCTAACATGGTGATTCTGAATAGTTGGCTGCACAACTTGAATAATAAGTTATTATTAATGATTAATAACTAATCCATTTTTCTTGTGCTTCTGATAAACTCCTTTTATTTCTATCACAACCATGACCAGTAGTCCATTGAATAAAGTAATGAAGTAAAGAAAGGATGGTGGTAAACCTCACAACTGTTATCTGTACTGGATTAGAGAGAGTAAAATGAATACCATTATCATGAGACACTACAGAGACATTGGGCAGAATTTCTCCAGACCATTGGAAGCGGGTTCAAGGGTGAGCAGTGGGAAAGTTCTGGAAATTGCTGCAGGTAAGGATCTCAATGTCATCCCACCCACTCACCTCCCCCCCACCCCCCTTCTAGTTTTCTCCAGAGGATTGAAGGGGAGGGCGGAACCCAATTGCATCTGTTGGGTAAGAAGTCAAGAAGTAATTGGCATTGATAAGAAGCCAATAATGAGCTGATTTAACCCTGAATCTTGGATTTCTCAGCCAGGTAAAGTGTTTCCTGACCTGTCAGTGACTCCCAGTGTCACTGAGGGTCAGTGCACAATGGGAAGAGCTTGTTCAATGAAACTGACAAGCTGGAAAGGCTTTGATTAGTTACACTGAAGAGCTCCAGTGATGATCATTGAGGGGCTGCCATTCAAAGCACCTTTACTCACAGGGCACATTTACTGCTGGACAGGGGATTTCCAACTTCTTGGATGGCACTTCACTTGTATAGCACTTCACTCATTTTAGGTATAATTTCACTGCTGCCAGCCTTCAGCTTGGCATGGGAGCAGCTTCTGCAGCTTCACCTTTCACCTCTGCTAAAGCTCAAGGGCAAAGGCCACACCACCACCAAAAACGCCAACAGCAGCAAAAGCAAAACAAGCAGCAGCACCAGCTGTCCTCTCCTCAGCCTCATACCTCTCTACAGGGCTGGGAGGATGGACACCAAAATCCAGCCGGAAGGAGGTGAGACCCCCAACACAATGAGTAACTCACCTCCTGACTTCTCAAAGTCTATCCAACATCTGCAAGGCACAAGTCAGGAGTATAATAGAATATTCTTCACTTGCCTGTATGGGTACAGCTCCAACAACACTCAAGAAGCTTGACACTATCCAGGTTAAATCTGCACGCTTGATTGGCACAAAAATCCACCATCTTAAACATTCACTCCCTCCACTACTGGTACACAGTGGCAGTAGTGTGTACCATCTGCAAAATGTACTGTGCAACTCGCCAAGACTCCTTCAACAACTCCTTCCAAACCTATGACCTCTATCACCTAGTAAGACAAGGGTAGCAGGTGCATGGGAACGCCACCACCTGCAAGTTCCCCTCCAAGCCACATACCATGCTGCCTTTTTTTATTCGTTCATGGACTGTGGGCATTGCTGGCTAGGCCAGTATTTATTGTCCATCCCTAACTGCCGTTGAGAACATCAGAGCATAAGGGAAGGTAGTGGTGAGCCAACTTCTTGAACTGCTGCAGTCCGTATTGAAAGAACACCCACAGTGCTGTTAGGTAGGGAGTTTCAGGATTTTGACCCAGCAACAGTGAAGGAACAGTGATATAGATCCAAGAGAGGATGATGTGTGACTTGGAGGGTGTAGGATAAGCGTGTTTGTAAGGACTTGAGAACAGTACCACCCACATAATGATGTAGAGAGTCACATGATAGTGGACTGCCTGTGGAGTAGAGTCTGGAAGGAGCAGCATGGAGACAGCACCATGCATGGCAGCACCTTGGATACGTACACAGCAATGGGTTAACAGTAAACAGTTTACGTTCAACCATACCAGACCCCTCCATGAAACACCAAACATCCTTTCCAACAGAATAGAATTTGCAAGTGTTGGTGTTCCCATGCATCTACTGCCTTTGTCGTTCTAGGTGGTTGAGGCCACAGGTTTGGAAGGAGTTGTTGAAGGATCCTTGGTGAGTTCCTGCAGTGCACCTTGTAAATGGTACACACTGCTGCCAATGTGCATCAGTGGTGAAGGGAGTGAATGTTGAAGGTGGTCAGTGTGGTGCCAATCAAACAGCTGCTTTGTCCTGAATGGCGTTGAGATTCTTAAGTGTTGTTGAAGCTGCACTCGTCTGGGCAAGTAAGAGAGTGTTCCATCACACTCTTGACTTGTGCCTTATAGATGGTGGACAGGCTTTGGGGAGTCAGGAGGTGAGTTATTGTCTGCAGAATTCCCAGCCTCTGACCCGTCTTGTAGCCACAGTATTTGTATGGCTGGTCCAGTTCAGTTCCTGGCCAATGGTAACCCCCAGGATGTTGATAGTGGGGGATTCAGCAATGGCAATGCCATTGAATATCAAGAGGAGATGGGCAGATTCTCATCTGTTGGAGGTGGTCATTGCCTGGCACTTGTGTGGTGTAAATGTTACGTGCCACTTAGCCCAAGTCTGAATATTGTCCAGGTCTTCCGGCATATGGACGATGACTACTTCAGTATCTGAGGAGCTGTGAATGGTACTGAATGTTGTGCAATCACTAGCGAACATCCCCACTTCTGACCTTATGATGGAAGGAAGGTCATTGATGAAACAACTGAAGATGGTTGGGCCGAGGGCGCTACCCTGAGAAACTCCTGCAGTGACGTCCCGGGACTGAGGTGATTGACCTCCAACAACCACAACCATTGTCCTTTGTGCTACGTATGACTCCAACTAGTGGAGAGTTTTCTCCCGATTCTCATTGACTCCAGTTTTGCTAGGGCTCCTTCATGCCGCAATCAGTCAAATGTTGTCTTGATGTCAAAGGCAGTCACTCTCACCTCACTTCTTGAGTTCAGCTCTTCTGTCCATGTTTGGACTAATGCTGCAATGAAGTCAGGAGCGGAGTGGCGGAACTAAAACTGAGCATCATTGAGTAGGTTATTGTTGAGTAAGTGCCACTTGATAGCACTATCGACGACACTTTCCATCACTTTGCTGATGATTGAGAGTAGACTGATGGGGCAGTAATCAGCCGGGCTGGATTTGTCCTGCTTTTTGTGGACAATACTTGGGCAGTTTCTCACATTGCCGGTAGATGCCAGTGTTCTAGCTGTACTGGAACAGTTTAGCTGGGGATGTGGCGAGTTCTGGGGCACAAGTCTTCAGTATTATTGCCAGAATATTGTCAGGCCCCGTAGCCTTCGTAGTATCCAGTCCCTTCAGCCATTTCTTGATATCACATGGAGTGAATCAAATTGGCTGAAGCCTGGCACCTGTGATGGAATTTGGAACTATATCGCCATTACTTCACTGTCACTGAGAACAAATAACAAAAAGAGAAACTCCTGCCCACCCCTGATTGGCCAGGGAGCCCAGAATTAAGATGATAATTTGATAATAAGGCTGGGAACACTGTTCAGAGTCATGTTGCTGACTAAAGGTGGTCCAGACGTTCCAGCAGGGACTATGGTGGTAAGACTCCACCTATGATGTAGGGCTGATTGAAGCAGGCAATTAATGCAGTAGGTAAGGAAAATGCCATGGAGATGAAAGCTTCTTAGTAAGTCCATTATAATTTCATTAATAACCAATTATTCAAGAGGACTCACATGTATGCCTTCAGTAAATACGGAACTACAAAGGAACGGGCATGGAAGTTAATAGGTATATGAAGTGTTCTCAGGATAAGCACAGTTTGTACAATGAGATCATAGCTGACCTGTTTCTTAACTCCATTCAGTTGCCTGGTCCCCATATCCTTGTGCTCATACCCTCATCTAGCAAAAACCTATTGATCTCAGATATAAATTTATTAACTAAACTAGCACCTACTACTTTTTATGGGCCAGGGTTCTATGTTTCTGTCACTCTTTGTGAAGCAGTATTTTCTAACATCTCTCCTGAATGATCAGACACTGATTTTACGGTTCCCTTGTCCAAGACTCCCCAAACAGCAGAAAAGGTTTCTTACGATTTACCCTATCTTTTCTTTTCAAAATCCTAAAACGTCAATAAAATCACCATTAACCTTCCATATTCCAGGGAGTACATTTATATAATCTCTCATAATCTAACCTTTGTAGTCCTAGTAACATTCTGCACTACACGGCAATATGGGGAAAGGGTGGTAGAAATAGAACTAATGAGTTGCTCTTCGAAAGAGCTGAAGCAGACTAGATGGGCTGAATAGCCTTCTTCTGTGTTATACTATTCTATGATAAAGGAGCTTTAACTGTTTTTGGCAGTTTTCTAAAAATTCACGTTTTTTGTTGGGAATTAATGCTGTAACATGCAGCAAGAATTGGGAAGTACACTATACCAGCATTAGCATGCTGATGAACAGGTGCTGATGAAAGATCATAGACCTGAAATGTAAACTGTTTCTCTCTCCACAGATGTTACCTGACCTACTGAGTATTTCCAGCATTTTCTGTTTTTATTTCAGGTTTCCAGTATTCAGTATTTTCCTTTTGCATTGTGAGTGAGTTCCAAACATTTGCTCAGTTATGAATTCATTCCCTTTATATTCTAATTAGAATATTACTGATATTTAGAAATAGTCAGAACTTGTCCAGCTGGGTTATTGGTACTTATACATGATAGTATTCATTAATGTATACATGCTAAGTACTTTAACCAAAAATAATATCAATCTGTTTCATTTATTTGTGGTTAACTGGTAAACATGTGTTGTAATTTAATCTTCGAAAGATACTTGATGTGCTCATTATCTAATTAATCAGGACTACAGTCACTCTGTTGGGTATGTTTTAAGGTTTAAGACAGAATATAACAAACTAGTTATACAGTAAAAACATACAGCTGTGACAAGTAACAAGTACAGATCGAGCAAATTCCTGGTATGTGCGAACAGCTTTCTTTATTCTTCCACTTCTCTTTTTGTGTCTTGGGAAGCAAAAGGAGGTGAAAAAGGCTGAATCCATAAGGTAAATGCTGTTACTACACTGCGTAGTGGGCCAGGCTCCCTTATCTGGAAGGAGGAGAGCATACCAGGAGATCTCAGAGATGCTGTAATCGTGACCATATTCAAGAAAGGTGACAAGTTTGGCTGCGGTAACTATAGAGGAATCTTCCTGATGTCGGCCACAGGGAAGGTCATCGCAAGAATCCTCCACAATCACCTTCTCCCTGTGCCTGAAGAGCTCCTCCCAGAGTCACAATATGGATTCTGCCCACTAAGGGGCACAACGGACATGACCTTCACCGCACAGCAACTTCAAGAGAAATGCAAGCACCACGTGGTCTTCTTTGATCTCTCAAAAGCCTTCAACACTGTCAACCATGAAGGATAAGTACATCAGTGCTGCCTCCGCAAGATCCTGCAAATCCATTAGCAGGACAGGCGCACCAATGTCAGCATCACTCAGGCCCACATATTCAGCATCGAAGCATTGACCACGCTCGATCAGCTCCACTGGGCGGGTCACATCGTCTGCATGCCTGACACAAGGCTCCCAAAACAAACGCTCTACTTAGAGCTTTGACGTGCAAGCGAGCTCCTGGAAAGAAGAGGAAATGTTTCAAGGACACCCTCAAAGCCTCCTTGAAAGTGTGCAACATCCCCACCAACATCTGGGAATCCCTGACCCAAGACTGCACGAAGTAGAGGGAAAGCATCCAGGAAGAAGCTGAACTTCTTAAGTCTCATCGTCAAGGGCTGGCTGAAGACAGGCGGTGACAGCAAAAGGAGCACATGGCAACCTGGGCACCCCACCACCACTACCCTCACCCTCCTCCACCACATTCCCCCTACCACCGTCTGCCCCACCTGTGACAGATTGTAGGTCATGCATTGGACTCTTCAGTCACCTGAAAACTTCTTTTTAAGTGTGGAAGCAAGCCATCCTTGACTCTGAGGGACTGCCTTAAAAAAAAGAGTAGGCTAGGAAGAACAGGATTTTTTTTTCTAGGCCCATCAAGTTTACCTTTGTACCCATTCACTCCAACTGCCATCTGCTTCCCCTCTCCCATAATCAGGCCCCCCTTATCACCATCTGCTCCTTACTCTCTGATTGGACTTGCCTGACCACCATCTGCTCCCAACATTGCACCCCTGCAATCTCTCTCCCTCATCACCCTACTCCCTTCCCCTCCAGCAGACCTACCTGTTCTCAGCTCAGCTGTGGCTTTGTGCTGCAGGCTTTCCCACATGATGGGCAGCCAGCCTGTCGAGTGCCTGTCCGCATATATAAAAAGTTTCTTCACAACTTTAGTCTTGTTTGAGGCTTTTGAATATTCTGCTTCCATTTCCTACACATTTGAATGGAATGTCTGAACTAATAAAAGGCTACACTCAAAATCTTGTTAAATAAAACAAAGCACAGCTTGGGTATTCGTTCACCTTAAGCTTTTACATTATTTAAAAACAAAAATCCATTCTTCTGTTAATCCCTTTTATTGATTGCAAAAAGATGCAGCACAATCACAGTAAATGACAATGAACTGATAAATAATATATTTTTCTGTGGGTACCAATGCTTAATTATAACTAGGAAGATGTATTGGTATGCCTCTAACTGTGAGCAGTCATCTGCTAGTTCTTATACATGGGCTCAAACAAGCATTTGTGAATTCACTAAGAGGCAAATGTCTTACAAGCCAGTCATAAGGTCATAAGAATCATGTCTGTCTTATTGACAATTTTCTTTTTTAATGCTATGCCCCAAGCTCCTCATTAATCTAGTTTTGCCACATTGTGAAACTTCAATGACAACAGGAGTTAGATTTTAATTACACCAGCATTATTCCATGGCTGTTCAGTAGTCATTATGTTAATTCATGAGATTTACGTGAAGTGGGTTATTATTTTTTAATTTCTTTTTTCACTAATCATATATACAAATTAGGAAATGGTAACAATTTACTCACCCTTTTTTAAAAATTTAATCATGCTCAGGGTGTGATCTCTGCCAAGGCCAACTTTTATTCCTCACACCTAATTGCCTCAAGAAGGTGGTGATGGGCCACCTTCTTCTTGAATGTGGTTTTTGACACAACTGAATGACCTATTAGGCTCCTTCAGAGGGCAGTTAAAAGTCACAGACATATGCATGCTTCAAAATGAATTTTATAAGTGTATTTTGTGAATTGGATAAGTTGTCAGTCTACCGCAATAGAGGAACCAATTTTTAAGAACAGGATAAAATGCTTTGGAGATAGTGGATTAGTTTTGCCTTCTTGGGTGGGCGTCACTAACAAAGAAAATGTCTAAAATTCCCATTTGAACAGTTTATGGTTGCTGTATAAATGGTATGATATACAATGGGCTATAATTTCTTTTGTAATGAATTACATCACTGCTGCACCTTAAAAAGTGCTGCAACTTTCATTGGTCTCTAAGACGAAAGCCTGTATAAATCCGTTGTAAGCTGATGAACTGCCTGGAAACTTCCGTGCAAGCCTTTTAAAAGACAAGTCAACCTGCAATCTTCAGCAGCAGATTGGGAGGAATGCAGGTGAGAGAAAATGATGCTTAGCACTCTCACTTCGGTCATTAATAATATTACCATATATGTCTGATCATCATCTGCATTATTTGTGACCTGCCTGAAGGCAGGTCCCTGGCTATAGTCTCCTCCATGCCCCTGTTTCCTGTGACAGTCTTTTCATTTTCCCACAGCTTTCTTCAATTTACAAGCCACCCAGCATTAATATTCCCCTGCTTCCACTTCATCTTTTCCCTTGAAATATTCCCTCCATAACATCTTTTCCTAGCCCATTTCCTCTTAAGGTGTGCCCTGCCCAGTCTCCCTTCCATTTCCTAATTACATTCAGCAAATTTCTTTGTTTGTTCGCTCTCCTCAGCACGTCATCATTTGATACCAATTCTGTCCAGATGATCCTTTCCATTCTCCTGAAAACCCATATGTCGCAATTATTTATCAAATTGGCTTCCTCTTTCCATGAAGTCCAAGTCTCACATCCATATATTTGTATGGATTTTTATTTTACACAAACAGAATTATTAAATCTTAAATGCCACCTGTGCTCAAAGATATTAGGACTTGCCAATAAGTCAGAGAAGAAGAACACAAACTTCACTCAATCAGACCTCCAAGTTCTCTTGGAGGGCATTGAAAGCAAGCCATCCATGATTATCACTATGCCACCCAGAGGGAGGTGTCATTGGCACTCACTGCCAATTTGCTCACCCTCATGACTACACCAAAAATTCTATATCTTCAGGTTGGCAAGCAAGCCAATAAAGTACACACCTAACCCTTTATTTCCTTGCTCACCCTGGGAACCAGCACACCCTTCACCTTTTGAAAGCAAACCTTGATCAACTAACCCTTCTGTGAAGGGTCATGAGGATTCGAAACGTCAACTTTGTTCTTCTCCGCTGATGCTGCCAGACCTGCTGAGTTTTTCCAGGTATTTCTGTTTTTGTTTTGGATTTCCAGCATCCACAGTTTTTTGTTTTTATCTTCACAGCATTATTTGTTTAAGGTAAGTTCTCCAACTTTGCATTTGCATCATGCCTACCCAGTTCCCCTCATAGCATGCACACCCAGAAATTTTGCTCCTCAACAATTGGGGGTGATAATTTTTGAGGCATCAGAGTATAGGTTTTATGATTTAGAACTCCTGTTGCAGAGCTTGGTAAATTGGGGTTGCATATTGGGAGTTAGTGCATAGCTTGTCAGCACACCCTAACATATATTTTATATCAATGTTGTGGATGCAGGCACATTATACAAGTGTGAATGCTATACAGGAACAGAGAGTGTGGTTACCTGCAAGGAAGACTGTAAACAACTTTGGGAGGACATAGTTTAGTAAATTGGGTGGCAAGATACCAGCTGAATTTAATGTTAAGAAATGTGAGGTAATATGTTCTGGGAGCAAGAATATGAAAAGGATATTTATGAAAATGGCAAAACTTTAAAAGAAGGAATTGAACAGAACTCAAGGGCTCTGGAGCTTTTTGGTTCAGGTGCACAATTCATTATAAGTTAATAAAGCTAATTAAAATTAGCACATGCAGGAAGGGAGTTGGAAATTGGGAATTTTATGGGGTGTGTGGGGAGTTGTGTGGCGATCAGAGTGGATAGGGAGAAATATAAAAAGAAAAGAAACGCTCCTGCTCTTCCTGGCTCACTAGGAGTGCTGTAAATGTACATATCTGATGGATTTGCTCCTTGTTGCCTCCTTTTACCTGCTGGGATTCCAAAGTCCTCAGAAACCTGACTTCAATGTATTAAAAATAAAAGAGCACTTTTAAAATGACAGCATACTGCCCCCTTAAAAGATTTTACTGATCAACCCAGCTTCTGAGAGCAGAATGGTCGCCCACCCCTGATCTCCATCAGTTAAGATTGGAAGTAGGCAGGTAGGAAGAAGGGTGAAGTTGGATTTGAGATTTTAAACTTTTAGCCTCCCATCCATCCCCCCCCCTAGCCGTCCTTGAGGGTTGAATCTCCCCTCCTCCTCCACTGACAGTGTGTTTAAAAAAGAAATAAGTAGGCATAGTTTTAAGTCTTGTTTTGAACAGTATTGAAAAGGTTAAAGCCTTCAGTGTATAAAACTAGTGAATAACAGTTGGTTTTAGTCAGAACACATTGTAGTATCTTCCAATGACTTCTGTGATATGGAAAATAGATTGGGCTCGATGAGGTGAAAAATTGTCAGCAACTTCTGAAGAGCTGCAAGGTTAGTGGGGCATTGCTACAGGTGAGCGCTTTGTAATTGTGGCAGAACACATTTACAGATATTTAATGGATTTCCTTATAAATTGGTCTTTTAGGAAGCAGCACACTTTCTCAGTTTGTGTTGGAGCTGCAGTGAAGTACATTGTTTCAACAGTGCAGCTGTGGGAGGCACCAACTCATAGCCAGGGGCTGCTTACATGGAGCAAGAGTCACTCCAGACTATTGTGTACCTACCTGCTGTATAAAAAGTATAATGTTAATAGAATGGATATGCTATGTAGACGATGATGCATCAGTGACATCAGCAGTCATGTGCTAGACTCTCTTTCGAGAGAGGGTGGAAGACATTGTACTCAGGAGAGACGTACCTTCTCGATAACCTTTTTATACAGAGTTCAGAAACTAGCTTAAAGCAAGTACCATGGTAAAACTACACTTTATCCGGGGAAGATAGGGCACACTTTCCAGAAGGCTGGATCCATGCCAAGAGTACACTGAACATAGTGGCAGTACAAAGCAAAAAGTACCATTAGTGAAGTTTTTTAACTGCCTTTTTTATGTCGGAAGCAGTCTAAAAATCGGACATAAGAGACTAGGGTCGCAAAAATTGGCTGTGTAGCACCCCTAGTTTTGGCGCTATGGGTGCTGTTTTGGTTACAATATTGTACATATTGTGCTGCATGTGCTCGCTTCCAATATGTTCTGTGCTGAACACCATCTCAGTGAGGGCAATAGCATGGGTGTTGAGAAGGTGCATCGCAAGTATGCAAAGTGGGAAGATTGTGACATCAGTCAGCATTTAACGATGACTTAATGCCATTGCTGCCACTTTTGAACCTGAGTACTTCAGCTAACACCCTCACTTCCCTCACACAACTGAGCATGTGTTCAGCAATGGGAAGAACGACTCACGATCATTATTTAAATCGGCCATCAACAATTTGCAAGTTAGTTGCTGATTCCTTTCTACTGGCTCTGATTGAGTTTGTGATAGTGCTGGCAGTGTTGGTTGTGACAGCAATGTCTCTGGACACACCTAGCCATGGGGGTACAGTTGCAATTCCACTTGAGTTACAACATAAGAGGCAGTTGGAGCAGGCATAGCAAATAAGAGGACAAGCTGCTTGCTGAGGGAAGAAAGGGAGGGGGTATCTCAGCAGGAGATCTTGGCCAACTGGAAACTTCCAGGAGCATTTCTCTTACCTCCACCTGTACCAGGATCACTCTGTGTGTGGTTGGCACTTTAAAAGGGAGGTGTTCACAGAATTCTGCCACTTCTTGGAACCAGACCTGCATGGTAGAGTGAGGATGATGCTGTCAATGGCTATAAAGGTGGCCCTGACCCATAATCTTTCAAGCTGGAGCAGATGACACGTCTGTCTAATTTCCTATTTTGCAATCTACTGCCGCATCAGGGAGGTGACAAATGCTCTTTTTCCCAGGAGAGGAGTTCATTATGGTCCCTCTGACCAGAGAGAATCAGGCAGAGGGTGCCCATGGCTTTGCCAGGATACTGAGCTTCTGAGGTGGAGATGTGGGATGTGAAAAGCTAGATTAGGTAGGAACATAGTGTCATCTTCTATGATCTTGTTACTACTGCTGGCCGTGGTCTCAGTGACACTACTCTAATTATGGAGAGCAGCATCTCCTCTATGGGGCTGAGGACACACAACTGTGCCTGTCCCTGCTGGCTAGTTGCTGCTGTCTCCAATTGTGTGCCACCTTGACCTGCTCGAGAGATTTAAGTGTGTCAGTGAATGTGTCACAATTTATTTGGATGATATGGCTGGTAATTGAATAGCTGGCAATGGGTGCAAGCTGTGAGATATGAGTGTGAGGTTTGAAGCAGAGATGAGTGAGCAAGGGTGAAGTGCAGCTATGACTGAGGTATAAGCCATGCTTGCTAGAGAATACTGGCAGGTGAGTGATGAGGGTGCATTGCACACAAGTGGCTCAACTGCATTTGAAGATGAATTCCCTGACCTTGGCCAATTGTGTGAGGTTATTAAACTTTTTGACTGACCTGCATCCAAGTCCACGGGGCAACACAGTTTGCATTGAACTCCTTGGCTATCTTCTTCTATTCTCCTCTTGGTTGGAGAGCCTCCTATCTCCCTATGGTAAGAGGTCTCTCTCCGGTCCACCTCTTGCACAGAACCTCAGGTGCTGCATCAGAACATTTGCAGCCTGCTACCTGCCGTTCTACACCATCTTTCCTCTTCTGTAAACTGCTCTTCTCCAATAAGCTTGCAGTACTTTCAACAGCCAGCATGTCTCTCATTTTTAAGGGATGCAGTTAGGCGGTGCTTGCCTCACACAAACTTGAGCCCCCGCTGAGGTAGGCAACCACTCAATGGCTCACTTAGCACTATCATTGAAATGATCAGACAACTAAAGCTTGCATGCTGCCTGCATTACTCAAGACGGGTGCAGGTTAATTCTGCATTGCAATCCTGTGCCCGTTTTCAGAGGCTCATGAACTTTTAGCTCTAGATACTCGTGCTGCCGAATTACACAGCCAGTGCTAACTGTGTTATTCATCAGCTGCATGCCTGTCAGGTGGCAAGATATTGGGCATCTATGATGTCATTAGTGGTATTCAGCACCTCTTAACAGGATGCATTCTGGCTGCAGACATCAGAGAAACACTGGTATAAGGAGAGAAATGGCTTCACCCGTGTACGCATCTTAACCAATGTGACAGGCAATATGCTTCCACCTAGAAATGTGTGCATGTTTCCCATCTATCTAAGTAGACCAGTTAGCACTTGAAAAATGGGCACCTTGCTGAATATCTAGAACAAAATGTGCTTCTTAAAAATAAACCGAGGACACAGCCTCAGAGTAAAGGGAAGACCTTTTAGAGCAGAGATGAGGAGAAACTTCTTTAGCCTCACCTTCTTTAGTGGTGAATCTATGGAATTCATTGCCACAGAAGGCTGTGGAGGCCAGGTCATTGAGTGTATTTGAGACTGAGATAGATAGGTTCTTGATTGGTAAGGGGATCAAAGTTTATGGGGAGAAGGCGGAAGAATGGGTTTGAGAAACTTATCAGCCATGATTGAATGGCGGAGCAGACTCGATGGGCCGAATGCCCTAATTTCTGCTCCTATGTCTTATGGGCTTATGGTCTAACTAAACACTTTGCTCTATTTCATGATTGAGTTTGTGATGAATTTTTGTCTCCAGTAAAGCAAGTATCAAAGTTTGAGACATGGGGCAGAATTTTGCGTTTGACGGGTGGGCAGGCCCAACCAACTCGGCGGTGGGCGGGCAGCCGATTGCCGCCACCAAAATGGACCACGTTACCATTTTGCGCGGGCGGGCCAATTAAGGCCTGCCCAGTGGGTTTGCGACTCCAGTGTACAACCGGAAATACGAATCGGCGGTGGGCGTGTTCAGATCGCCGGT
Source organism: Cetorhinus maximus (assembly GCF_964194155.1). Lineage (NCBI taxonomy): Eukaryota > Metazoa > Chordata > Chondrichthyes > Lamniformes > Cetorhinidae > Cetorhinus > Cetorhinus maximus. The sequence goes on from NC_135879.1 coordinate 196,009,361, forward strand.
TCCAATGGGGAACCAGCAGTCTGTATAAAGAGTGGCCAGGCAGCCTCCTTGATGCAGTTCACCATGGCCACTCATAGGGAAGGACATGATTTGCGGGCAGAGGAAGAGGAGGGTGGCAGGCTGCAGGATTGGCCAGCAGGGGGCCACTGTGCCCCTCGGTTCTCCGATGCCTGCCTTGCTGTCCTCCTCCAAGAGGTGTCCAACCATCAGAATGTCTTGTTTCCAGAGGATGGGAGGAGGAGGGCCCCCCCACATCACCAGGCAGGCGTGGCAGGAGGTGGCGGTAGCTGTAAGCACCCATGATGATGTTCAGCGCACCAGAATGCACTTCAATGATTTGTTGTACTCTGGAAGGGTGAGTACCATGTCAGCCTTGGCCATTTGACCCAGCAGGTAGCCTTAGCCTTTAAGGGCACCCCCCTCCCCCTCCACATCTTAGTGTCGTTACTGCATTGGGCAGTTGGCGCACGCTGGGTGGGCAAACAGCTAGCAACCATGCTTACATCAGCCTTAGTGGTTGAGGAAAAGATGGGTTCTCCCTACAGCATATGTTAGTGTTTGTCGCATTTAAGTAGTCTGGGGGCAACCTGCAGGGGAGGCAGCTAGACACATACTCAGAACTCCAACAATTGTCTTATTGATGGTGATGAGATGGTGGAAGGGGAACCTCAAGGTGTTGTGGCCAAGAGCCATCTGCTGGCCTCGGTCCTGCACCGAGTTGTGCCTCCTTGCCATGGATGATAAGACCCATGTGCTATTCAAAGTGATGGACGCCGAATGTGTCCAAGGTGTCCGTTGGGGGAGGGGGTTGGGAGCAGCCGTACTATCTTCTGGGGACTGATCACCAGTAGTGTGTACAGGAGCCGCTGGAGGCCTCAGATGGGCCACTGTGGTTGGGGTGTGGCGTGCGCGTGCAGAGTACATGAGCGATCAGCCCCAATAAATCCTCTTCTCTGTTCTGCAGGCAAAAACTGAGAACAATATGAAGGAGCGCCAGTGGACTGGGTGGTGGGCATGCCATGCTGCAGCGCCTCACCACCTATGAGGAGCAGGCCAAGGAGCTGGGGAGGAGGCAGGCGGCCAGGGCGGCAGATATCGGCGAGGCTGGGGTGCAGCGGCCAGGTATTTGTGGTCCACAGTCCCATCCACTCTGTCTCCCCACCATCCAAAGTGATGGTAGCTGCAATTGTTAATGCAGCAACACTGCTCATTCACAGACTGATACAGTCAGACGTGTGGGTCATAAACAAAGGACCCTCGACCCCTTGAGGATGCGCGTCTCTAGCACCTTCCAAAGTCGCCTTATCCCATTTGTGACCACTATCCCCAAGGCCTAACATGCCATGGCATCGCTGCTGCATATCCAAAGACTTATTGCACCTTAGAAAGGTTTGTACCTCCACCACCCTTTCAGCCAGTGCGTCCCACATTACTCTGTCCAAAAGGTGCTCAGCACCTCACCTGTCAACCTCATGGCACTCAACTTAAATAAATGCCACTACGTTAGTCATCCCTGCACCAAGGGGAAATGTTGCCTTGTGTCCACCCGTTCTATGCCCCTCATAATGGTATGAAGGTCAATAATGTGACCTGGCAATCTCCTGTGCTCCACAGCAAATGTCACAAGTGTATGCAATGTTTCCTCATAACTCCAACTCTTCAGGCCAGCATGCATCAAGCTCAGGTCCTTCTGCACTCTCCCCATTCCAATGCCATCCCTCCCATGAAGCGCAGGTCACAACTGAACGCAGAATTGTAGATGTGGCCTCGACAGCATTTTCTGCACTTGCAACCTGACCTCCCTTTTCCTACATTCTATTCCTCTGCTAATAAAGGCAAGTCTGACTTTGACCTTGTTAAACGCCTTATGTTCCTGTTTTGCTACCTTAACGGGTCTGCCCAGCAAGGTCCCTGTAATCGTCGTGACTTCCCACGGTCCTACCATTACTCATGTATTCCCGTACCTTGTTTGTCTTGCCCAAGTGCTTAACCGAACACTTATCCACATAGCATTCTATGTGGCATTCCTTAGGCCATCTGACCAGCCTGCCTGTATGCGCGTGTAATGTTTGGGCCTCCTCTTGACTATTTACCACCCCAGCAACGTTCATCTCCTTAGGTTCTTGAAGGGTGAGCGACTTATGAGCCTGGGGAGAAAGGGATGAAGGGTGTTACTGACTGAACGCTAACTGATGCACTGTCCTTGTTGTTAATTTCAGCATCACCACCTCATGGCCGCCCCCAACACGTCCAGAGCCCCCCTCCACACCTGGGGGCCAAGACTTGCAACTTGCGGCACATCATTTCAGCCAGCCAGGCACCAGTGCAGCGACAAACACTTCGGTGGGGAATATAATGTCGGCTAGTGTCCCGGGTCACAGTGGAGAGGGTACTTCACAATCGTTGGAGGAGATGGCACGGACAGAGAGTGCCGATGGCACCAGCAGCCAGAGGACTGCAGGGGACCAGGCACGTGCTGAGTCCGGCAGTGATAATGTGCCTCTGGAGATGTCAGCCATGCAGCAGCTGCAGGACAAGCGGCAGGATGCGCGGGAACATCTAGCAGGGCTGCATGAGGGTGTGCTTCAGTTGTGGTGGAGGAGTCCAGGCAGAGTGTCAGTGATGGCATGAACCTCAGGACAGAGCTTCAGGCTTCCTCCACTGAGAGATTGGCGACTCTCATGGAGAGGGGCTTCAATCGGATTGAGAACCTTCTGAGTGGATTACGCCCTGACCTGCAAGCCCTCACAGTGCTAATGGCCACAGGTGGTCATTCCCAATGTGGGAGATGTTCTGGGCACCAAGTGTCACCGCTCGGTGCTCATCCATCTGCGGTGAGCAGGGAGGTCCAATGTGACCTCACATCGACGCAGCAGCTGCCTGTCGTCGCTGCGAGCTCCTCTCAGGGCGCTCTGGATGAGGGCAGCAGCTCCTCCATCCCTCTGCCAGTGACCGTTGCATCTGTTGAGACAGTGACATCTGGGGAGGTGCCAGTTCTGGAACTTGCCACTCCCTCCCAGGCGGGGCCATTACAGGCTCCATGGGCCAGAGGACATCCGCCAAGGTCACCGAGGCCAACAGGACAGCAGAGTCAGCAGGCTGTCTCACAAGCTACTCCAAGCGATGGGGCGGCACCTAGACGTAGCACCACAAATGAAAGCATAAGGCACGTTAGGCACTCCACGGGTATATCACTGGTGATTTTGTGTTGGCCCGAGATTAGGGAAAAAATAGTTATGTACGTCTGAGCGACGTTTGTGTTTTATTTTGGATGGAATAAAGTTCACTTTTCTGACCATGGTTGAGGGTGTTTCCTTTGTGCTGCATTTGTATGTTTCACAGACATCTCCTGAGTGTTTGAGTGGACATTGATGTTTCTGTACTAACCCCTTAGTTGCAGCTGATGAGGTGGAAGATGTAGCACCTAAGTGCCACGTGTGGAAGCGCCAGGCAATGCTGGTCCTGCTGATCCATGTGTGTGGAGCTAGCTGAAGGTTCGTTGGATTAAAGTGTCCCGGGTGTCCCTGCCTCCTTGGTGTAGTAGCGGGTCGGTGTGCTGCCCTTCATCATTGCCCTGTGCTTCCACGTCCTCTGAGCCACTGCTGGATTCATCATGTGTAGCCTCATCCAGGGCGTCAAGGTCTTCATCATCAACTGCATTCCCCCCTTTCCAGCGCAAGAATGTGCAGAGTGCAGCATGCTACCACTATCACAGAGATGCGATCTGGGGGGTACTGGAGTGCGCCCCCTGAGCGGTCCAGGCAACGTAACTGCATCTTGAGAAGACAGATGGTCTCTCCACCACAGCCCTTGTGGTGCCGTGGCTCCTATTGTAGCGCTGCTCAGCTTCTGTTCTTGGATGGCGGAGAGGCGTCGTGAGCCACCTTCTGAGGGTCACCTGAGTCACCCAACAGCCAACCATCCAGCCGAGCTGGAGCACTGAAGAGCCCCGGCACCCGGGAGTGTCTGAGGATGTAGGCATCGTGGGAGCTGCCTGGGTACCTTGCACTAACTTGCAGAATCGGCATCTTGTGATCACACACTATCTGCACGTTCATGGAGTGGAATCCCTTCATGTTGACGAAGGCACCGGGCTCACCTGCTGGCGCCTTGATGGCCACATGTGTACAGTCTATTGCACCCTGGACGCGGGGGAAGCCAGCAATGGCCACGAGGCCTCTGGCTCGCTGTGCCTGGCTTGCGTGGTCGCAGCGGAAGTGGATGAAGGTCAATGCCTGTCTAAACAGAGCGTCTGTAACCTGCTTGACACAAGTGTGTACAGCTGATTGGGAGACACTGCAAAGACCACCCACCGAGCCCTGGAAGGAGCCAGATGCATAGAAGTGGAGGGCATCTGAGACCTTCAGAGCCGCTGGCATGGGGTGTCCACCCACACAGTTAGGGGAGATCTCAGGGCCAATCATCTGACAGATATAGTTGACTGTCTCCCTTGACAGACGGAGCCTCCTTCGGCACTACACCTCAGACATATTGAGGTAGCTGCTTCGCCGCCTGTATACCCTGGCAGCAGGATAGTGGCGTCTTCTGCGGCCCCTTCCACCTTGGACAACCTCTTGACCCTGCGCTCCTAGTGCCTGCGCCTGGCCTCCCAAAGGTGGCTCCCCTGGAGGCTGATTGTCCACTCCTGGCCTTCTCCTTATTCTATCCCTCCCTGCCTCCTCAGAGGAGCTGCCTCCATTGGAGATGTCAGAACCCATACCCCAAGGCTAAATGGAGGCCTCCGGAAAGCTGCAGGCCCGATAAAGATTACTGTCTGCAGACGCTGAGCTGAAGCTTCAAAGTACAGGGAAAGCTATTGGAAATCGATCTGAACTGCTAACAATCACACAGGCAAGTTTAAAACACTTTCTGCATTAAATACTTCAGAAAAAACATTAACAACCCCTCTGAGCCCATATATCCCGCCCTTGGGTGAGGTTTGTTAAAAAATCAGTTACCCGCCTGCCCGTTGGGCCCGTGCGCCGAGGCGAAGGTCGTATGGGCTCCTCAAAATCAGCATCAATTGCCGAATTAAGGGCCTTAACAAGGCCTTTAATTAATGGCGGGTGCGCATTGCGCTTCATAGTGCGCCCACCCACCTAAATATCGCGATGCTGCGTGCTAACGTCGGGACGCTTGCGTGACGTCAGCACACAACATTTTAAGTGCTGACGTGCAGGCTCCGCCACCCGCACGTCAGCCAGAAAATTCTGCCGATGGAGTTATGGTCCCTTTTGGTACAAATTTCAGGTCATCACTAGATACTCTCTTGGGTTCAGTGTCACCTGTCTTTCCTGCTAGCAAGTCAAAGTCAGCTATTATCAGGAGTCTCCCATTATTGTTTAGTCATATTATAGCTTGGTCCAGGGGCAGTAACAATGGAATTTTTCATTGTTTCTACTGGATTCTGTGTTTCTAAGTTCTCAGATATTCTCACTTGCAGATGAAGCCTGGAAGTTAGTCAACCAAGCCTCAATCTGCAGATTGCCAGGATCATGTGCCACTCATCTCGGAGCCTGCCCTGTAAGACCTACGTAAGATCTGTTCAACTATTCGGAAATAATGTTAGGATAGTTTATTAGGTTTATTATGAAGCAACAGTTTAGATACAATGCATTAATTAATTAGACAAATAAGGTATTCGATCTGTGACAATTCAGAGCTCTTTACTGATCCCAGAGGATGAACAGACGATTGGCACAGAGTTTGTTGATCTCAGTAGCTTGTGATAACAGCATTCTGCTCTCTCATCGAATTTTTAGGGAAACCTTCCCTAAGCTTCCTCATCCTCTTCTCTTGTTGCCCATCTTTCTTCTGAAGAAGGTGGCTGCCTGATGATAATTGCCACCTCACCAACCCTAGCCCCTGTCCCTAGGCATTTGTTAATATACCCATTTTCTGGGATGATTACCTCCTCCCCTGTTTGTCACTCTGCTCGAGGTCAGCTTTTCAGTTTACATCATGCTGAGGGTCATTTCCTGGCCCATTCTAAATACTTGCATAGATAAGGGTATTAACAAGACACCATCCTACCAACTTAGGAATGTCAACATGGCAGCCTGAACCAAGTGACCCCGATGTCTCCAGGGACTGTTAAGACGGAGTGTTTAGAAATTGCCTTTCCAAAGAAATAATCACTGCTGTTTAGCTAATCCCATATAAAAGTTCCATATTATGCAGAAAATACCAATTCATTAAAGACCCCAATTTCTTACAGCCATCCGATTTTTATCCAATACCTGCCCGAGTTGAAATTGGGTCCTGTTCTTTGAATATTTAGTATTGTGGTACATTCAGCTGCAAATAGTGATTTGATAATGGAATGTGGTTGTTTTTTTCTTCTCAAGAATATATGGCAGATGAAAGTGAATATGATTCATAACTGTAAAGACATGTTATATTCTCAATTTATACGTTGAGTGGAGTGAATGATTTGACTGTTATATGCAGCCAGCCTGATACTTCAATGAGATTTTAAGCACAAAATGGCAATGGTTCTTTCCAGTCATAAAATATAATAATCAAAGTCTGTGGGCCAGGAGCTACTTTGTTCACACCATATAATGGGTTTATGAGTTTAATTTCACACTTCAATTAAAAAAATGCAAAGCCCAAATTATCTTGTTTCTAGAATTATTGGCCTGAATTTTGCAGTCATAAACTTGAGACAGTTCGAAAAGTTATCACAAGGCTGATGGTATCTATGTAACATCATATAGAGCAGTGAGCTCACAGTAATGACAGGAATAACAAACTTGACTATTGACTGAGCTTTTGGGAGAATTCACATTCACCCACATTGCTTCAGTTATTAAAGTCCAAACAATATTTTATTTCCAATGCACTAAATCATTTCAATACTAGCTAACCACATGAATCATTGATAATGCTGTAAAACCTTGAGCTTGATTCTTGTCTCTTTTTTTGAGGATGTAACAATCAAGGTGGATATAGCTGAACAAGTAGAAATAATGTATTTGCACGCTGATAGACCTGCAATTGCTGGGCCTTTAGTCTCCACAATGTGGAACATCTGTGACACCCAGAAGGATTGATTGTACTTGCACTCCAGGACCATGGATCCTGCACATGGAATAAGCGAGCTACTCTATGCTGAAAGTTTCGCAGTGCTAGGTTTCACCATGGCCTTCCATATCTGTGGAAACATGTCTTTTAGAATCGACAGAGGTAGGATGTTGGCACACTTCCCCTGTGTCAATCCAGGCCAATTAAGAATAGTTACCGATTTTCTAAGGACAGATCATTTGAATCTTGGCAAACCCTTCAAATGGTGTGACAGCATCTAAGTTTTCAATGAGATTGACAGTGTGAAAATTGTGTTCACCATTCTGCGTCTGGTTGTGCATATTATCATCATGTTTTAGTTTGTCAGTCACCTCATGTACATATTTTTGATGGGATATCAATGGCCGTTCTTGTTGCTTGAAAGTACACAGTCTGTTTGGATCAGTGCATGGCTCTTTGTAGTTTCATCAGCATTTGCTCCAGTGCATTGCATTGCCACTACCAGTGGTCTTTTCTGCCACATGCCTTGCAAAACTGATGGAAAGCTGGGCATTTCCTTGGTGCATGCAGGAGGCCACACCTTCCACATGTCTTGCTAGGTTTAGGTGTTCTAATGAGTGCGTCAGTAATTGGGATGTTACTTAGGACCTATAAGCTTTGTTGACCTAGGGTGATTGCTTTGTCCATCCTTGAGTAACTCGTCGATGCTTTATGTTTTGGGTATGTCTAGCAGATCTTTCTGGAATGCTTCAATGGGAATGAACTTGATCACCAAGTCAACAATTCTATCTGCTAGCTCTGTTTGAAAAATCACAGTATGTACCTTTTCTATGCATCTGCTGACAAAGTGGTCTATGGGTTCTGTAGGCTGTTGTTGAAATGATGTGAACTCTAGTCAATGAATACAGAAGTTTAACCTAATTCTGAACTGGTCTTTCAAGGTAGTCCATAACTTTTGGGGGTCTTTCAGCTCTTCGTCTGTTAATCCTGATGTGTTCAGCCTGTGTAGGCCTTCATTCCCAATTGCTAGGTGAATTTTTATGGCTTGCTTGTCTAGTTCAGACACACCTGAATCAAAAATCCATTGTTCTGCACGTTGTTTGAACATTTTTAATTCGGATAGTAGGTCAACTGCATCCCATTCAAACTGGAGAATTTTGTGGGCATTTTGACGATATCCTTTTGGCCTTCCTTCTCCCATAGCACCTGGGATGAGTGTCGCCGTAGCCACTTTCGTGCCCTTTTCCAAAGCTTCGCCCATTATAACTGAAACCTTCTCTGACTCGATTTTATGGCCGTTTTTTCTGGGTTTTTTGTATGACTCTCCCCCACTTACTATCAATCCGGCCCACACCCTCACCTTTCCTGACTGAGCTAACCCGGTGTTGGTCCTCGACACACTGTCCCATTCATGGAACTGGTAGGCTATATGCTGTAATCACACCATAAGGGAACCGCCTGCTTATCAGCTCTTTATTTGAGCAATATCTCAGCACTGTGTCTTCAAAGCTTTTCTGTGCAGTCACCATGCTGCAAATTCAACACTCTGACACTACGACTATGTTGCGGTCTGACCAGAATGTTAAAGATCATGTCTTGCCATGTAGCACAGTCCAAGGCTGTTCACCATGTCGTACCTGTACTTAATCTTGCTGCCAGGCTGTTTGATCATGGCTGAGCAACAGGTCATGTTTTTATAATGATATAAAGGCACCAATCACTCATAAGGGATTAGGTAAACATGTTGTGGTTCATTTTTTTAAGACTAGACACATTGGAACATTTATAAATAGGTAGAAAGTTTTACAACATCAGCAACAAAGCTGTGTGTGTGTGCTCTGCTCAAAAGCAAAAGTGAAACTAAAACTGGATCACATGACACACTTCCCTTCTAGTGATGTCCTCCTGCTATCCCTTAAAGGTATATTACAACACCAAACAGCTTAGTGCCTTCAGGAGGAGAGAAAAATGAGAGAGGAAAAAATCCACCCGCCTTGCTCTTCATTTTCAAACCAATGTAAGAACTGCTAAACATTGAGTGAATACATTCTTTTCGTAGGGATCTTTTCAGATTTTAGACCTCTCTTATTCTAAAGATATAATTTATTTTCCTACTCCATTAAGCCCAATTATAGAAATTGCAAAGCTCTAGCTATATATTCACACATCCATTATACACGAAACAGAGAGAAAATTATCAGAATTTGAGACTCCATTTATTTTATCTTCTGTCTAACAAAAATTGCTACAGAATAGATGTGCCCTAACAAATATTCATAACAGTGACAGAGTGACACTACCTTGCCAGCAGCAGGACAAAGCATATAATTGTTCATTTTATATCTGAGGCTGAATCAGCCTGTTTGGAATATAAACAGAAAATGTTGGAAATATTCAGCAAATCATGCACCGTCTGTGGAGAGATAGAGTTAACGGGAAGAATATAATAAGAAGAGCCTGGTTCCTGATGGTGCCACTTCTGCCTGCTTGTCAGGAGCCACCACGTACCCAATTCCAAATTAAATTGTCAGTGTGTGCTGTGGGCATGTGTCCATGCTCAATCATGCACCCGAGTTGGGCAGAAAGTATTCACCCTGTCCTCAGCTGACTGAATTCCAGGTGAGGGCAGGCAATAAAAGGCCTGCCTCTGCAAGCATTTCAGTATCTGCAGGCAAGGAGAACTGATGCCAATTGGAAGAAGTGGTCATCCTGTAGTGTTCAATAACTTAACTATTCTGTGTTTGTTTATGCTATTCTGGTAACCTTGCTTGACTGCAGGAGGGCATGCCAGGAGCAGCACCAGGCATACCTAAAAATGAGGTGTCAACTTGGTGAAGTCTCAACACAGGACTACTTGCATGCCAAACAGTTGGATCAGCATGCGATAGACAGAGCTAAATGAAGCCACAGCCAACAGATCAGATCTAGGCTCTGCAATCCTATCGCATCCAGTCATGAATGGTGGTGGACAATTAAACAACTAACTGGAAGAGGAGGCTCCACAAATAACCCCATCCTCAATGATAAGGGAGACCAGCACATTTGAGCAAAAGACAAGGCTGAAGAATTTGCTACCATCTTCAGCCAGAAGTGCTGAGTGGATGATCTATCGCAGCCTCCTCCTGAGGTCCCCAGCATCACAGATGCCAGTCGTTAGCCAATTCAATTCACTCCACATGATATCAAGACAAAGCTGAAGGTATTGGATACTGCAAAGGATATGGCCCTGACAACATTCTGGCAATAGTACTGAAGACTTGTGCCCTAGACCAAGCTGTATCCCTAGCCAAGATATTCCAGTACAGCTACAGCACTAGTATCTAACTGGCAAAATGGAAAATTGCCCAGGTATGCCCTTACAATTGGCCCTATCAATAGGAATCAGGTGAAAACTCTTCACTCATTGGAGTCATACCTACCACAAAGGAAGATAGTTGTGGTTGTAGAAGGTCAATCATCTCAGCTCCAGGACTGCAGGAGTTCCTCAGGGTAGTGTCCTAGACCCAACCATCTTCAACTGCTTTATTAATGACCTTCCCTCCATTGTTGATGGTTGCACTATGTTTGGTATCATTCGCAACTCTTCAGTTACTGAAGATGTCCGTATGCAACAAGACCTGGACAACTTTGGACAAATAAGTTACAAATAACATTTGCACCACCCTAATGCCAGGCAATGACCATCTCCAACAAAAGAGAATCTAACCACCTCCCTTCACTGATTAATGGCATTGCCATTGCTGAATCCCCCACTGTCAACATCCTAGGGGTTGCCATTGACCAGAAATCAAACCTGTGCAGCCATAGAAATGCTTTGGATGCCAAAGTCAGGAATGTGATGGAATATTCTCCACTTGCCTGGGTAATGCATCTCCAAAAAAACTAAAGCTCAACACCACCCAGGACAAAGCTGCAGACTTGATTGGCACCTAATCCACCACCTTAAACATTCACTCCCTCCACCATTAATGCACAGTGGCAACAACGTGTACCATCTACAAGATACATTGCAGAAAATCGCCAATAGTGCTTCAATGGCACCTTTCAAACCCACAACCTCTACCATGTAGGACAGCAGATGAGAGAGAGAGATTGATAGGTGGTGGCTCTAAAGGTTACCTGGGAATTTCATCCTGCAGTTGAACATACACCTTGACATCTTTAGAGTCTAGAAAACTATCTCCTTCTTAAATATATTCAGTGGCTTGGCCTCCACAGCATTCTGTAGTAGAGAATTCCACAGTTTCGCCACCCTCTGAGTGAAGAAATTTCTCCTCATATCAGTCCTAAATGATCTACCCCATATCCTGAGACTGTGACCCTTGTTCTAGACCCCCAGCCAGAGAAAACATCATCCCTGCACCCAGTCTGTCCATCCCTGTCAGAATTTTATACATTTCAATGAGATCCCCTCTCATTTCTCTGAACTCCGGTGAAGACATGCCTAGTCGGTCCAATCTCTCCTAATACGACAATCCTGTCATCCCAGGAATCTGTCTGGTGAATCTTCGTTGCATTCCCTCTATGGCAAGTATGTCCTTTCCTAGGTAAGGAGACCAAAATTGCACACAATACTCTAGGTGTGGTCTCACCTAGGCCCAGTAAAGCTGTAGTAAGACATCCTTGCTCCTGTATTCAAGTCCTCTCACAATGAAGGCCAACATAACATTTGCTGCCTTGACTGCTTGTGTGCACATCACCTTTAAGCTGTCAGAAAATAGGAGGCAGGAGTTTCCTGTGCACTGCTGACTTGAAGGTAGGATTTAATTTGGTGTACTTGCCAATTAATGAGTATATTCATGGTATGCAAATGAATGGTAAATAGGTTCTCACAACTGGGCAGCATGTTGGACACTCAGTGCCTGATATTCGTTCACTTTATCTCAGGAACATATCCTGATGTCAGAAAACTGAGATTTGGCTATCACCTAATTAAGCCCCCCCTGCCCACCATGTTTCCCGCTCTTACAGGCGCCATTAAATACTGCCACTGTTTCAGGTCGGTGACCCTTCAGCAGACCACCTGTTTACATCCTTGCTCTTGTATTTGACCCTATGATGAGTTTCTGACCACATATCCACACCAGCACTGAGACCACCTACTTCCAACTCCCCAGCACTGCCCAACTCCACCACACCTCTGCTCATCTGCTGTTGAAGCCCCGATTTATGCCTTTCGTATTTCTAGATTTGACAATTCCAACACATCCCTGACAGCCTCCCATCTTCCATCCTCCATAAACTTGAGTTCAATCAAAATGTTGCCCATATCCTAACTCGCACCAAGTACTGTTCACCTGTCACCCCTTTGCTCCTGCCCGATATTGGCTCTGGGTATAAGTAATGCTTCAATTTTAAAATTCTCATCTTTGTTTTCAAATCTTTCCATGGCCTCGCCCCTCTTTACCTCTGTAACCTCCTCCAGCCCTACAACTCTGCAATATTTCTGCACTGTTCTAATTCTGGCTTCTTGTGCATCCCTGATTTTATTGCTCCAAAATTGGAGGCCATGCCTTTAGCTGCTAAGATCCTAAGCTCTTGAATTCCCTCCCCAGAGCTCTCCACCTTTCACCCTTTAAATTGCTCCTTAAAATCCAACACTTTGACCAAGCTTTTGGTCATTGCCTGAATATCTCCTTCCGTGGCTCAGTGTCACATTCTTTGATAATGCTTCTCTGAAGCACCTTGGGAGATTTTAATGCATAAAATGTGCAATATAAATGCAAATTGTTTTTGTTACTGCTGTTCAGGGGAAGTCATGTTACAGTATGATATTGCAATGTCTGTCATGAAATCAATGTCTGTCATGAAATGTGACACTTTTTAAAACATATTTGTTCTTGGAATGTATATGGCATGGGCAAGGTCACATTTATTGCCCGTCCTTATTTGTCCCAAAAAGGAAGTGGGTATTGTCTTCTTCTTGAACTGTTACAGTCTTTATGATTCTTTCTGGTCCTCCATAATGGGTTTAGCTGGGGATTTCCTGACTGATTTCTCACTGAAGGAATGGGTAACATTGGTCCAAGTTTTTGTGTGAGTTGAAGGGAAATGTGGAGGCAATAGCATTCCCATAATATTGCTGTAGCTGTCCTTCTCGGCGGTAGAGATTGCAGGGCAGTTAAGGATGCTGTCGACATAATCTTGATGAATTGTGGCAGTGCTTTCTGTACTTTAAACACATAATATAAAATCCCCCTGTGCTGTTTTAACAGAGGTGCTAACTATTTAAAGTAAATGGAGAAAGGAATCGGATATTGATATATTAAGTATTCAGGTGTCAATATTCAAGAACCTGCATTTCAAGGTACCACTTCCTTTCAAAAATCCATGCATGGACACCCCATCAAGAAAGTAAAAGCATTCTGGGTGGGATTTTCCAGCCCCAACACCAACAGGCCTTGTCATGGGCGGGACAGAAAAATTTGGAGAGCTATTGGCTTTTAAATCGTGCCCTCTGAACTGTTATGTAAAAAGAAAAAAATAATTAAGAATAATTGCAATTTCAAGAGCTCAGCTGGTGAAATCAGTGCACAATGAACCATGAAGTGCACAAAGGCACCATGTTGTTGGCTGTTGAGTTAGATGGTCTTAGAAGGATAGAGTATGGGTATCACAATTGTGCTAATCTCCCTGAGCTGAAGAGGGACATATCTGCACAGGCTGCTGTTCCTAAACATCATCCAATGAATCCTATTGCATGTAGGAGCATGTCAGGTGAAGCCAAAGTCATGCTGCCTTAGTTGCCTAGTCTCCTGGTATGACAGGAGTTTCCTCTGCTATCCAACAGTGGTGGAGGATGAAAGGAAGTCGGACAAGGCCTGTTATTGGAACCTCACCCCTCCCAGTGCCATTAGGAATATATCTTCATCCAGCAGAGAAGTCAGCTACCTGACCTTTGACCACTTTGCTGAATTTAAAAGATAGCACTGGTGCAGAACTGGGGAAATTGGCTGAAGTCACTATTTTCTACTTCAAGTACTGCCAACTCCAGCTACTAGCAGGAGACAGGTGGCAGTGGTGCACCCTAGGCCAGAGACGGAAACCCCACTATGGCCAATGTTGGCAGGAAGAAGCCTAATAAATGGCACCCCTCCTACTCTGTAGACACTCACCTTCGAACCTTGCTCCACCTCCTAATGATACTATTCTGCTATAACACCAGGGCTTGAATTTTTTGCTCATTGGGCTCGTGCGATCGGCAGGCCCAGGAGCAGACAGGAAACAGGCCCCCGACCGTGATCGGCCCCCGACCGTGATTTCACGCTGGTGGGCCAATTAACAGCCAGCTAGCCTGAAACGTCAGCTGAGAAAGGCTCAACACTGCGGTAGGGGCAGGAAGAGGACACGCGACGACATCACTGCAGCTGCTGGTGAGCGCTTCCAGTGAGCTCCCTAAAGTTGGACAGCTGCCTCAGGGAGCTGCAGACCTCCACAGAATAAACGAGATAACAAAAATGCTGCAAAATATGTCCATGCACCACAATCAAGCAATTGAAAGCATATCTCATTAAAAAAAAAACAGTCCCCAGATACTCCTTTTTATATTTCCCCACTGAAATTTCATCCCACCCTGGATAGAGGTTTGAGCAAAAATGTAAAGGCCGCCTGGCTAATTGGCCCATCTGCCAACCATAAAAGTGGACGGGCCACGAAAAATTGCTTTCAAGTGCCTCCTTAATGGTCCTAATTGACGGTGGGCGCGCCTCCAACTGCCACGCAGGCCCGCTGAGCAAGAGATTGCACGATGATGTCGGGACACTCGCCAGGCATCATCTCGCGCTATTTCACAACCAGGTGGGTTGGGCACACGCCTGCCTACGGGACGTAAAATTCTGGTCCAGCACCAGTGAGAAATGCTGACAGGAGTCTGCCAGCATATATAATGAACTCAACTCCAAAATGTGGGCTAGCATCGCAGTGGAGTCAGGACAGCAGGTAGACATGTCATGTATTACCTCCAGTGATGAATTAGCCCCAGAGGAAAATTCAGCCCTCAAGGACAATGCTCATGCAATTTGGGAACTTGAGAAATGTCTATAAAACTGACAGCAGCATGAGTCAGTGCCTTCAGAAGAGCAGAACAAGGTAGGTATTCTTAACTGTATTCATGTTTTGTGTTCAGTGGATTTTAGAGCCATAATCCACAATTAGATTGTGTTTATTGAGGAACTAAGGTAAAGAACCAATCAATCATGCAGGATGCCATCCAAGTTGAAAAAGGTAAAAAGAAAGACCAAATAAATTTGGAAGGGTAGTTAGATGTTATGCTTTCGCTTTAAAGCCTGAAAATTGTAGGGGCTTGAAAGTTTTGGGAGCCTGTGAATATGAGTTAGAGTAGAAATATGCCTTAAGAGCGCAAGGCAGGGAGCACAAGTTTGGAAATATCCTGAGTCGGTAGACCAGCCTCAGTTTTAAGGGCCCCATTACAACTAATTTTCACTCTGGTGGGAGCAATGGCAGGATAGAGTCAGGCCCACTGACTCCAGAAGCAGGACATAGATGGACACAGGGCTGGATGAGTACCTTGGTGGGCTGGTTAGAAGGCTCGCCATGTTTCTCAGGGACTTCGTACCAGTTGTTTCCAAAGCTCTTAGGCCCTCAATCCCTCATCCCTAATACCTCCTCAAACCACCTCCCATGCACTTCCTAAGCCCTGTCCATGCAAACTCATGTCCCCTCCATGTGTTCTTCATGTCAACTATTACCCCCATTTCACTTTGTAACTCATGTGACCTCATACCCTTATGCCACCTTGTACCCCCATGCCACCTCCATAGCCACTTACTCAGTATCCACTATCGGCAGACCTCAGGAGCCATGTAGCGATAAAAATAAATAAACTTCTAGAAATCTAATAGAGCTCTCGCTCATTAAGACTTGATACTGAAAACAGTCCCATTCATGAAACCTAGTCAAAGTTTTAAATCCCAAGTGTTCAACCTGTTAGAAAAACAAAGTTCTATTCAGTAATCACATCAAAGACAACTAATTATTTAATAACCTCTTTAAACTGTCGATGATTATGTGAACTCAGCCCCCTCCTCCCACTGAGATAAGTGCTTTTGTAGTTTTTGAAACTCAACTAAGCATTCATAATCACCTCAGCTGTAATAAGAGCTCTTGAGGGAAGTGTCAACAAAGAACTCTATTGAAACTGCAGGAAAAGAGGGTTTTTCTAACCTACACCAGATGGCCTGTCAATTAAAGCAGTCCGGCAGAGGGTGTTTCTTTAATTCTAACAGACAGCTTCAGCACTTTTTTCATATTTAAAGAGCTGCAGATTTTAAATACTTCAGATCATGACACTAAAAGAGACCTTATCTACCCTTAACAAGCATTTACATCTACTTCATAAATTCTTGACTCCCACACTGCGGGTTAAGGTCCTAGGAACATTCAAAATGGGGTCTGTTTCAACTCAGTACTAATTTCAAATGACCTTGTTGAGTTCTGGTTTATTGCCTATGTGATTCACAGCCACTTCCTTCCCCAGCTAGCAAAATGAGATCTGTTGGATATGGGGGCGGAACTTCTATATCGCCCATAATTTTTAAAGGCCTCCAGAGTCAGCCCAAGTCCACAAAAATCTGGCCATGAGAGTATGAGGAGGAAGAGCATTGGAGGATGGTGTATTTACAGCTTAGTATGGGCATGATAGGAAATTCCAGGGAAGCACTGATATCAATAAATAGGAAGAAACAAATAAGGTTGTAATAGGGAGAGGCTAAAGGCTTGAGAGAAACAAGCTCCTCCTGATATCTTGTCCAAGAAAGGGCTTTGATAAGGCTTCACAGATTAGAAAGCAATTTTCAAGTCAGAGACATTCTTGGGCTTTGTAGAAAGTTAATGGAAAAATAAATTGTTGACAGCAAAAAGGGACACAGGCTACTCTTTGACAGCTTTAGCAATATAAAAAAATGCAGGAGATCCATCTGAGGTCAGAAAAGGTTATGAAGTGTAAATGTTGTTACACGAGTAAGGACTAAGTTTGGAGCAATCAAAGGAAAGGGTTTGCAGCTGCTGGCTAGGTGTCCAAGAGGCATAAAGAAACAAGCCCTTGTCATGCAAAATCTACAGCAAGACCAATAGCATATGGAGGAATCAACATGGACTCATCCTAGTTTACAGGTAACCCCGGATTTGTATCTGTGAAGTGAGCTTCAAACAGAAAACTTACTCCCCTCTTTGAAAAATGAGTCATAAAATTGGGCATTGCAATAGGTTCTCCAAAGCCTTCAGCAGCTTAAAAGAAAGATCCATATTTTGTTGCCAAAGTTGAGAGGATGGCTGGGGCAAGAAGGAGATTCCTCAGATGGCCGATGGGTAACAAAATAAGTAGGAAACTAGACACGATGGCAAACCATTTGAATAGAAGCATACCTGGCTTCAGTGAATGAAAGTTAATGATCTCGGCAAGAGTGTCATGGTGAGAGTCCCTTTCACTTCTCATAGGGCCCTGCAGGATCCTACATTTGCCTTTGCACAATTACTCCTCTCCTTCAGCCTTCTCATAGCTCTCCATATGTCAGCAGAAAAGTTATTTCTGCTTGCATTCACACCTTTAAATTGGTTATTCCCTTCACAACCTGTTCTCCCTTTGGCCACGTTTATTAATTCTTCCTGTCATCATTCATACGATGGTAAGCTGACTCATGCACGGTGATGAGTTGTAACTTTGCCTGAGCATATATTATTTCATGTCGACTCTTCTTGGAGGAGAAGCTGGTACACAATAGAAGAGAGACCACCAGCACCAGAGGAGTTCCTCTCACTTTACAAACACTCATTCCTGTGGCAGAGGTCACAGTTGGCATCACAAGAAGACATACAGCAGTCAGCATCAGAGACAATAGATATGACGCCCTGTCACAGTAGGGTTTGACTGCATCTCTCTCATGCTCTCACTAACTTCCTAAAATGACAACTTGGTGTGCTGTTAGACCGCCACTGCCCTAGAACTGCTTTCCCATATCCTAAGCTTTGACCCTCCCCTCTTTATCTAGCTTCATCACAAGACTCAAACCAGATGACAGGCAATGACAACTCTGATGCTAATGTAACACAACCCCAACTTGAATATATACAACAAGCATGTTTCAGATGCTACTAAAACAGCATTTATAAGCACAATTTGGGTGGTCATTAGGGAGATCAAAATCATCGCTCTGTGTCTTTGAAGAACTGAAAGCAACAAGGTCATTGTCATTGAAAGACATGGAAAAGATAAAAGGTGGAATGATTCAGCCTTTGAAATGCAAGATGACTGGAAGTTTATGCACTGAGGGTATACAGCCGGAATGTTCAGTGGAAACATCATCAAAAAAGTGGACAGGGCTGGGTGATGAGCATAGGGGGTTATTGATATGAAGTAGCAACAGAGTGGGAGAGAGGCCAGAGCCCAGGGGAACCCAGAGTTAATGGAAAAAGAGTCAGAGGGTGAGTTATTGACTGCAGTGCAGATGGAGTAATTTCAGTGGAAATTGGATAGCTCTGAATATAGCTTTGGTAGGATGTCCTGTAATGGTAGCTTGTTCAAAAACACCAGATGCCAGATCTTGCAAAGGATTTGAAGGTATCCAAAGCAATGATAAATGGATAAAGCAAAAATTAAAGTAAAGATGGACCTAACTAAAACAAACATACCGATGCATTTCTGCATCAGATTCACGTGTGCTGTAAGTCGCAAATGAAGTACTGCTGAGGAGGCATTTGCAGACATAAATACGCTTCCTTAGCATTGTTAATGAGTAACAGCCATGGCTCATGTCAGTGCGTTATTCATTTCAACAGCAACAAAGAGAGAAAAAGTGTTCACATCTCTTCAGTCTGAGCTGGAATGGAACCTAGATGAAAGGGTTATGCCACTGCATAGCATAGAGCTCTTTCAGGTAGTTTAAAAACTGCAGTGGCAGCCATACTTGAAAACAACAGCCAAGAGCAGAGGAAGGATAATCTGGAGAATGAGGCAAGCCCTCCCTAGAACAACTGCTGACAAAGAAGCAGCAATTTGGTAATAATGAGATAGTTGCATGTGACAACTGTTGCGACCCGCTGTAATTACTATTGCGTTATTAGTTGCTGCAAAGTTCATTCCAACTCTCACTTCTACATCCCTTCAAACCTCGGGAATTATTTTACAGATATCTCAGTGTCTTGAAATATAGGTCCAAGTGCATCTAGAAGGTCAGAAGTACACAGTTAATGAATGCTTCACAGTAAGTGCATTGAGGAGAGACGGCACATAGTCATTCAATACATATTTTGTGCCAACCTTACACGTTTAATTATCTGCATTCATAAGAAAAGTATTGGGACTTGAATCCTTTTGTCAGAAACACACAATTCAATTCACATTGCTCAAGGGCAACATTCAAAATTCCTAAAAAAAAATCACAGAATTTTAAAGGATCATCATATATTAATGTGTGCTGTCATCAGCAACAGAATTTCTTTCTATCAGCCTATCACATCAGTAATGTGTTATCTTATGAGATATTTTCCCTTCTGATATACAGTGTTGGAAGGGAATAGAAGGAAACATTATTTTGTAAAAAAAATACTCCTGATGCTTGCTATGTCTGTCGCAAAAAATTTATTTCCTGAAAACACACAGCAGATCAGACAGCATCTAAGGAGAGAACAGACAAGATAATTCTGCAACTCAGTGTTTAAATTTCTCTAAGCAGCTTTCCACCCTTGTCATAGGACTGAAACAGCACCAATCAAACTTGTAAATGACATTTTTTGTGAGTGTGTCATGGTACGTTATCCCTTCTTGTCCCCTTCAACTTTCTGGAGCCTTTAACAAGTAGATGCAATTCCTTTTCCAATGCCTTTCCTCCATTTCCCCGGTCAGTGTGATTATCCTTGCTTGGTTCTGCTTTTATTTATAGCAAGGTCATCTCTAGCAATGACTTCTCTTCACATTCCTACACCATTACCTTCAGACTCCCAAGCATTTGTCCATAGCCATCTGCTCTTCATGCTATTTTTTAGTGACATGATCCACAGGACTAGGATAATCTTTCCACATGTACATTAACAATATCCACATGGCCACCATCTCTCATGACACCTCTGAGTTGTTAGACTGCTTATCTGATATGCCATCTTGGATGAGCCACAATTTCCTCCAATTAAACATTGGGAATATTGATGCCATCCTCTTCGACCCCAACACAAACTGCATCCCTCCCCCCCCAATTCCATCCACTTCCCTGGCCATTGTCTGAATCAGATTGATTGCAACCTCAAAATGCTATTAAACCCTGACTTGAACTGGTGCTTCCTGTTCATCACAGAGATCACCAACTTCTTCCTCTATAACATCACCTGATTCCATAATCTTAGCTAATCTACCACATAAGCATTCATCTATGCCTTTGTCACCTCCAGACTTGAGTTTTCCAGCTCCTAGCTGACCTACTATTCTCAACCTTTGTTATGTCCACATCATATGCCCATGAATTTATGAAGATGTTGGGCAATTTACTTTTGGAAAACTGCATTGGGATATGGACAATTTACCTTGTCAAGCTGGACCAAAGGGAGTCAAATGACCTTCTTTTGTTGTTTCTGTACAGGCATGGACTGATTCATGTCTGACCACATCTCTGGAAAGTCACTAAGATGTAAACAACCTTTTCTGGGTGCTGATGACTGCCCCTTTCCACTTCAATGAAAGTGACTCAGAGTAACAATACCTGCTATACTTGCTGGCTTCATGAAGATAGAGATGCAAATAAGAATATTCCAAAGGTCTTCATAATTGGAGGGTTGATGGGGATATCAAACATTCCCCAATTTTTAACATTGCTTAGTCCATAAAAATATTTGTGTGAAAAATGGGAACATGGGTACTGAGGTCACATGACAGAAACTGGCTTATGATAGGAAATACCTTATTAATTCACAAAGGCAGCCTAGAGGAGTCAGTCTGGGATAAAGATCACAGAGGGGAGGGATCTTACCCCAACAAGGGAAAAACCCTGCCTAGAAAATTCACCACAAGCAGAGCAGTGGGGCTGTTTCTTTTACCTGCAGACTATATCTTCACTCAAGGGGCTCGACTACATTTTCATCTGGAGAAAAGCCAGGAACCTTTTCTTGCATGGAGCAAGCCATTGTGAGTTCATTGCCAGAAATATCCAACCTCCTTTGTGTTCAGTGAGCCAAGAGGGAACTGTAACATTACCAACTGCCATCTCAAGGACTGTTAACAGAAGTGACTTATTTTCTGATTCTTTAGGAAATCCAAGTGTATGCTACATCTCTTGCAATCAATGTTTCTTGTTTGTGTGTGTTCTTGTGATTACACTTTGGGTGTTCAGAAAATAAAAGTTTATTCTTTCTTTTAATTTATTCCTACAAGAAAGCCTGCCTTGTGTCTGTTCTTGAAAGTCACAGCATTCGAGGCTTTAAAACATTTCTTCTCTAAAATACACCTAGTTGCAGTCAGTTGAGAGTTGGGGAAAGGGGCAAATTATCCTACCTCTTTCCCCTGTCCGTAACATCCTCCTTAAACTTCAGGTCATCTAAAATTGTGCTGCCTGTATCTGTTTGGGATTATTTCACAGCCTGCTCTACAGTGCTACGCTTTCTAGTACGGGTTGACCTGTGAATATCTATTCCATCCAGTTCTTTCTGTAACTGTGAAAGTAATCATAGCATGAAGCTTTTCTGCCACAAGACCCTTACAAGCAGCCACAGGTGACATCTGTCAAACCAGAAAGTGTGCAGCTAATCCAGTGCAAATTCAGCAGAATGATATCAGAGTTCAAAGGGTTAAATTATGAGGATAGGCTGCATAAAGTTGGATTATATTCCTTTAAATTGACAAGGTTGAGAGATCATTTAATTAAGGTGTTTAAAAGGATGAAGGAACTTAATAATTTAGAAAGGGGGTGGAAGGGCAGGGGGGAGGTTTCAGCCCCCTCCTCTCACCCCCCCACAGTTTTCATGAAAAGTTATCAACCTGAAACATCAACACTGTTTCCCTGCCCACAGGTACTGCCTGACCTGCTGAGTATTTCCAGCAGCACCTGCTTTTCTTTTTTTCACCCAAATGCCTGATGGAAACTGGGCAGGAGGGGCAGGCATCTAAAGTTGGCTATAACTAGTGCCTTCCTGTCCCAATCTGGCTGAGTGTCATTTTAAATTACAGGTGACAAAAGCATCCATTCAAAGCTGACGGTTTCTATTTTTTTAAATATGCAGAGCGGGCTCAGATGGTATAATGAGCTGCAGTATTAACCTGGAGCAGGTACAGTAGCAGTTGCTTCCCCATCAGCCCAAACCTGTCAGAAGCTGGATCAAGGATTAGAAGAGACTCAGGTAAGTTACAGAAATGAAGCCAGGGAGCTCAAATTCCTTCAGCCTCAGGCACCACAAGCATGTCAGCTCATCATGTACCAATGCCACCTCCTAGTAAAACACCCTCAAAGCAACAATTTCTTTGCTGGGAGGATCTAGAACAGAGAAGCATAATTTTAAAATGCGCAAGAGGCCATTCAAGAGCAAAATCAGGAAACACTTTGTAGTGGAAATCCTGGTCTCTCTTCTCCACAAGGTGGGTCAGTTGAAGCTGTCAAAAGCTGGAGATCAATAGATTTTTGTTCAATAAGAATACCATGGGATATGAAGAAAAGGCAGGTAAATGGAGTTCAGGCATAGTTCAGCCATGATCTAATTGAATAGCAGAACAGGCTTGCGAGCATAACCAACTCCTGCTCTTATGTTCCATGAATGTATTAATTAATAGTGTTTGCAAAAGGTAACATCTTCATCATTTTCACTATGGAAAGGAGTTCTTAGGTGGACAGGAAGGGAAGGTTTACTGGTGGCGGAAGTCCAGGAGTAAAAGATGTCGTGGCTTGTGTATATGCACCCCTAAAGTAGCATGCATGGAGATGTGGGCGTGTGTCAACTTGTTATTGAACTACAAACAGCTTGACAGCCAAACCTGGGCATGTCCTTATCCATGTTCACAAATATGCACCTCCCAGTAAGCCCCTTTCTATAACAATTACAAATGAAGACTCTAGGTGATTTTTCCCCTTCCATTCTCCCAGTCAGGGACTAGAAAAATGCAGTTAAGTTCGTCCAAACCTCTTTGCAGGGTTAAAACATAATTAAAGAGAAAAATTAAATATCATTCCTTATTATTCAAATGAACAAATATTTGCTCATGAAACCTTCAGGACGAAAGAGTGCAGTGAAGTAAAAGTGCAGTAACAGAAGGAAGGATGTTGTAGTTATATAGCATCTTTCATGTCCTCAAGACATCCCAAAATGCTTTGCAGTCAATGAACCATTTTTGAAGTGTAGTCATTTCTCTGTAGAGAAATATGACGGCCAACTTATACACTGCAAGGCCCCGCAAAGAATGATGAGACAATGAGACACTGCTGTTTTACCTCGGGTTGTGCCATGGGATCATTTACATGCAGTTGGAAGCGCAAGCCTGATGTCAGTTTAACATCTCACCTTCATTATAGCAGCTTTAACACTGCAGTATTCCCTCAGTGTCACACTTGAATATCAGCCTGAATTATATACTTAGAAACCTGCAGCAGTCCTTAAAACACCACAGCAAAGGTGTTACACTGAACCAAAGCCAACACTAAATCCATAAGTTAAAGACATATTTGATCCACATTATCATTCCTACATTACAAAAATCCACATACAAGTAGCAAGTGTGCTGGACTATTTGTGAAATAGCCATCAGGATTTCTTTGCAATTTTAAAAAAAACTGTTTCATAAAATTGACTCCTTCATGAAGAACTTCAGGGCCAGGATTTTACGGCAACTCCCGCCCGACGGGGAATTACTGTCCCGCAGAACTGAATGGAGATTTAAATAGCTCACTGCAACCACCAAGGTGGGGGAGACATGCCGCGGTGGGGCCGTAAAATTCAAGCCCAGGACACTTTGGTTTGTATTGTTTAAATATGCAGGAAAAGAAAGGGACGAAATTCAAAGGAGTTAAGTTCCAAATTTGAGCGCAATCAGCAATCAGAAACATACAGGCCAGGGTTTCCCAGTCGGCGAGCGTGGGGGCGGAGCCAGCATTAGAAAAAGCATGAAACCTCATCCATGGGCGGGATGAGGTTTTTTGTAGGTTTTAAAAATGTAATTAAAGTGTATTTAAAAGTGATGGACATGTCCAACTCATGTGACAGTGTCACATGAGAGGACATGTCGGGGAATTTTTTTTTTCTATTTTTCCGATTTTTTTTTTATTGTACAGCCGACCTCCCTGAGGCAGCACTTAGCCTCGGGGCGACGAGTGCGCTCTTTCGTGCGCATGCATGAAAGAGCGTACTCTCGGCTCAGGGAATCCCCCCCCCCCCCCCCCCCCCCCCACACCTGCACAGGGAGCGCATAGCACTTCCTGGCGGACGTCACGCTGGGCAGGCCTTAATCGGAGGCGCGCCTCCGCGTGCTCGCTCTTAAACTTTCCCCCCATTCTACCCATACGCACTCAAAATTGTGGTAGTTTTCCGAAATGATTTTCTGGTTCACGTTTCCACTGAGGCCCACTTACGTAATCACAAGTGTACGAATGTATGTAATGGTGCAGCGTTTTAGGACAGAATTGTTATCGAGATTTACCTTGCGATAAAACAAATTCCTTGATATGTTTAATAGTGCAGCTGAAAATGGATTTATCACAAAAAATAAACCCATTTTAAATAGCTGAGTCTTTCAAAAGAGCTATACAGGCCCAATTATTAATCTCATTGGTGTCCAGTAGTACATTTCTTAGTGAAGTTAAATATTTTTTAGTTTAAAAAAAAATTAAAAGGTGTCTATTAGTGCACTTACACCTAAAATAGCAGCTTAATTTGAAGATTCCCACAAAGAGCCACAAACAGGCACTATAAGCAAAAACTTGCCATGGTGATTAATTCAATCTGGGGTATGGGCAGACTTGGTTTCCAGCACAATGTTTCTGAAACCAACATAAAAGATTGCGAAAACTCAATTTGTGCTGGACTCAACTTGCACTCAGAATGCCACAATCTGTTATCCGGTTTGGTTGATTTCAAGAGAATTGAGCTGGAAATACCATCACAGCCTAGTGGAAACTCTACCCTAAGCTCTTCAGATAAGATGAAAAATTTTAAATTCTATGGGGAGAATTTTCACATTGGCGTGTAGGGGTGGGCCCAGTATGCCGACGCATAAAATAATGCACAGTGATATTGAGCTTGCGTCCCAACGTCACCACACATCCCAACGTCACTGCGCGTCATTCAGATCTTTCGTTTGGCAGGCGCGCGCCCGCCAAACTGTATGAGACCTGTTAAGGCCATTAAGAAACCAATTAACGTAATTATCAAGCTGCCTGTCCAACCTTAAGGTTGGCGGGCAGGCAAAAAGCACAAGCGGCCTTCGCGTTTTTCAGGAAACCTCATCCACGGGCGGGATGAGCTTTCCTGAAGGTTTTATTAAATAAATTTTTTAAACTTTCACATTTCATAAACATGTCCAGCTCATGTGACATTGTCACATGAGGGGACATGTGTAAATAATTTTTGTGTATCTTTATTGAAAAATCTCAATATGTACTTAATCTCCCTGAGGCAGCTCCGTGCCTCAGAGAGATTTCTGTGCTCCTTTGTGCGCACACGCGAAAGAGTGTAGGCTCCAACTCTCCCTCTTTCCCCCCCACCCACACAGGTAGCGCTCGCTACCAGCCATGTATCATGCTGGGTAGGCCTTAATTGGCCTGCCCACGTAAAATGGCAGCGCGGAGCCCATCTCGATTGGCTCTGCACCTGCTCCCAACCTGCCCGCCCGACAGGGAGAAAATTTTCCCCATGTATATTCATTTATACCAAAATGTACATAAAATAACGTGAAATAATAGAAATAATAAAATGCATTCTCACGCTACAACAGTAACAGGATACAAAGGCAAGCCATAGGCAGAGAATTCCTGAATTCTGATCGTTCCTCAACGTTGTGAAGATTGTTTGGTGTTTCACAGAGAGGTCTGGAAGCTTGTATGGTTGACCATAAACTGTTTATGGGTAACCATAATTATGTTTCAGAGTAAGGGTTACTGCAGACTGGGAACAGTCCCATGGCCACATAGTGATGTAGAGAGTCACAGCAGTCTGCTATCATGTGACTCTCTACATCACTATGTGGCTGGTACTGTTCTCCAGTCCTGCATTAACCCTTACTCTGCCAAACATAATTATCCTGCACCCATAAATAATTGTCATTAAGAAAATATCAAAATGGTAATACTTCCACGTTCTGCCCGGCTACATCTTGAGCATTTGTCTTTAGAGGAAACAAAGTTATTGAAACGCTGATTTATGTTAAAGCTTTTTTTTTTGCTGTTATAAAAATATTAGAGCACTAGAAATGGGAGCAGGTGGAGACCACACGGTCCATCGAGCCTGCTCCATCATTCAATACAATCATGGCTGACGTTGGGCTTCAACTCCATTTTCCCACCCGCTTTCCATATGCCATAATTTCCTGAAAGACCAAAAATCTGTGTATTCCAGCCTTAAATGTATTCAACGCTGAAGTAATCACTAACCTCTGGGGTAGAGAATTCCAAAGATTCACAGCCCTTTGAGTGAAGTAATTTCTCCTCATCTCAGTCCTAACTGATCGGCCCCTTACCCTGAGACTGTGCCCCCGCATTTTAGATTCCTCGACCAGCGTAAACAATCTCTCAGCGTCCACACTATTAAGCCCCTTCAGAATTTTGTAGGATTCAATGAGATCTCATTCTTCTAAACTCCAGAGAATATAGCCCAATTTACTCACCCTCACATCATAGGACAACCTCCCCATTCCAGGGACCAATTTAGTAAACCTTCACTGTACCACCTCCTACACAGGTTATCCTTTTGTAAATGTAGGGCTACATCTTCCGGTCAGTGAGCGGGGGGCGGGACCCGCTCACCGACGCGCATCATTTACATTTTTAGGTCGGTGGGCGCTCAACCAACTCGGCTGCGCGTCCGCCGACCGGTCAACGGCCACTTAAGGCCTTTAATAAAGTATTTGAATCAATCAATGGACCTGCCCGTCCAACCTTAAGGTTGGCAAGCAGGCCGGGAGCCCAGGCGGGCTTCAGAAAAAGCATGAAACCTCATCCACGGTTGGGACGAGATATCCTGAGGGTATTAAAATTTGTATTAAATGTGTAAATAAAAGAAATTGACATGTCCCAGCTCATGTGACAGTGTCATATGAGGTGACATGTCAGTGATTCTTTTTCTCATCTTTATTCAACGTTTCAAACCTGAGCCGATCTCCCTGAGGCGGCACAATTTGCCTCAGGGGGATTCGTGCACTTTTCTGCCCGCATGCATGAAAGAGTGCACTCCCGGCTCAGGGAATTCCACCCCCCCCCCCCCCCCCCCCCACCTCCGCCCGCATAGGAAGCGCTTCCTGGCAGACATCACGCTGGGCGGGCCTTAATTGGCCCGCCCATGTAAAATGGCGGCGCACCCCTGACTGGGGGCGCTGATCAGGAACCCACTCCCCCGGACGGGGGAAAAATGTTGCCCGTGGAGACCAAAACTGCACACATCGGCAGGTCAGATTTTCATGCCCAATCTTACAATTGAAACCTCATTGACTATGCATAGGCAAGCTGCTCGCTGAATCACATGCCAGGATGGGTATTGATTCATCCGCCTGCCATCACCTTATGGGGTCGAAGTTCCTGGCGCCATATTTAAACGCCAGCCAAACACACACATTACTCTTCGTAGCCCAGATGTGTGGGCGCTAGTTCCAGAGATCGGCCCCAAGGAACAAGAGGAGTGCGCCAAGGCCTAGCCACTGCTCCCTGGAGGCTTTAATAAGAGGTGTCCGCCACCACCAGGAGGTTCTTTTTCCCCAGGGATGGATCCAGGAGGTCCACCAACATCACCACGCGGGGCCTGGGAGATGGTTGCAATGAAGGTAAGATCCATGGGCAACTGCCAGAGAAATGCTATCCAGTGCAGGAAGAAGGTGAATGATCTGACCTGATTGGACGTAAAATAGCTCGTGGTGCATTCGGAAGAGGGCTCCAAAGTCATCATGCACTCGTGCAAAATGGGGATTGTGGTCTCCGCTGGTGGAACCTGCTCTGAGGAGGAAGAGAGGAGCAGAAGGGAGGAGGCCAGGTGTCCCAGTGCAGCTTCCAGGGGAGGGACCTGTGGGAGGAGAGGCGCAGGCACAAGGGGCGCAGGGCCACAGGTAGCCCAAGGTGGAAGGGGCCGCAGAAGACGCCACTATCCTGCTGCCAGGCGACAATGCAGTTACCTCAATATGTCTGAGGTGCAGTGCCGAAGGAGGCTCCGCCTCTCAAGGGAGACGGTGACCACCATTTGTCAGATGTTTGGGCCTGGGAACAGCTCCGACTGTGTGGGTGGACACCCCATGCCAGTAGCCCTGAGGGTTACAGGGGCCCTCAACCACTATGCTGCCGGCTCTTTCCAGGGGTCAGTGGGGGACCTGTATGGAATCTCCCAATTAGCTGTCCTTAGTTGTGTCAAGCTGGTGACAGAAGCTCTGTTCAGGCAGGTACTGACATTTATTCTTTACCGTACGGATGAGGCCAGCCAGGCTGAGCAAGCCAGATGCTTTGCGGCAATTGCTAGGCTGCCATCAACTGCACACATGTGGCCACCAAGGTGCCAGCGGGTTAGCCGGGTGCCTTCGTCAACAGGAAGGGCTTCCACTCCATGAATGTGCATATTGTGTGTGTCTACATGATGCAGATTCTGCAAGTCTGTGCAAGGTACCTTGGCAGCTCCCTTGACGCTTACATCCTCAGACACTCCGAGGTGCTAAGGCTCTTCAGTGCTCCAGTCCAACTGAATGAATGACTGCTGGGTGGCCAGGGCTATCCATTGAAGAGGTTGCTCATGACGCCTCTCCGCCACCCAAGAACAGAAGCAGAGAAGCATTACAATACGAGCCATGCCTCCACAAGAGCAGTGGTAGAGAGGACCACAAGTCTTCACAGGATGCATTTCTGATGCCTGGACCATTCATTAGGTGCACTACAATACCCCCCAGAGCGGGTGTCACTGATCGTGGTTGCATGCTGCGCTCTCCACAATCTGGCACTGGCAAAGGAATTTGAGGAAGACAATGTTGACAAAGCTGCACAAGCCACAGATGATGAGTCCAGTTTTGAGTCAGAAGAGGAGCATGATGAGGAGAATGCTGAGAGCATGGATGCAGACCTCAGCAGCCTCCAGGGAGGCAGGGACACCAGGGATGCCTTGATCCAACGTTCCTTCAACTAGGCTACCAAAGATCAGCTTCAACTGCATACCAGGGCTGCCATCTCCATCCCAGTCTGAAAGGACCCTTTCATTTGAACACAAAGAACACTCAGTGCCTGTGCAATAAAGTTCAGAGCTACTTACGTCCAGCATTACATACTGGCATACACTGCACCAATAAAATAAAAAGGTGAAGCATACTCAGGGCATGATGACAAAAACAAAATTTATCTTATTTTGACAATTCAAAACTATTTATGTAAACTTCTCTGGTCTTCATGCCCAGACCAGTATAGATAAAACATACAGAAATGAACATAAAATCACCCGTGGCCTGTGCCTCTTGTGCTCATGGTGCCTTTAACTTACTCACTGGCATCTGCATTGGAGAAAGCCTGCTGTCTGCTGTCTTGTTGGCCTTGATGACCTTGGCGGTCGTCCTCTAGCCAGTGGAGCCTGTGCTTGCCCTGCCTGGGAGGGAGCGGCCAGTGCCACAGCTGCCATCTCCCCAGTCATCACAGCCTCATCAGATGCCATGGTCACTGGCTGGCAGAGGAGGAGGAGCTGCTGCCAGCACCCACAGCATCCTGAGAGGGGCCAGCAGAGATGACAATTATACCAAAGATCTGATTCAAAACACCTCAAACAAATGTTATTTGAGGCTCTTGTGGTCACCAGAAGACATTATTAGCATTTTATAGTTAGTCCAGGTTCTTTCTACAAGGTCCTTTGCTCACTTATGAGGGGAGATAAATTGATTTACTGTATCTTGTAATGATCTCCGTAAGACACACGACTTTTAAAGTGATTCAAACTCTCAGTTATTAGCTGAAAGAATGACGTTGTAAGATGTCACATTTTAAAACTCTTACTGTAACAAAAGACTAAAGGCCTTATTGACTAAACACAATTTTCTTTTTGTAGGCAACTTATACTTTAAACTACTGAGATGAATATTTCTCTTTTATACTTATCACACATTGCACTCTAGATGGAATTACAGTCCTTTTAGACAAGAGTCCACAATTACACCCAGCTTCCAATAGGTTTCTGTATCCCAATTCTTCCAAGTATTAACTTAAAGTGACTGTCTCCAGGCGTTTTCCTCAGTTTTCAGTGAGTTCTTTAAATCCACCATGAGCAGTATGTCCATGCCAGGATGAATCCCCCAAAAACCTTAGATGGCTGCAGGATGTGTCTCTTTGACTAGAGACTGTCTGCCTCCCGAATCTGTGGTAGCTTGCAAAGCCAAGCAGCTTCTTATCTCTAATAACCATACAGATCCTCTGCTGTCTGTGATATTCATTAATTCATAGGGTAGCCTGTAACCTGATCTCAAAAATGTCTTCCTCTGTTCTCTTTTCCATGGCAATGTGAAACACATTAGCCTTGCATCCAGGTATAAATGTTGATTAGCTATTCTTGACCCCAACTTCCTTTCATATTAGAAGTAAATTAATAGTAAATGAATAACTGTTTACAACCTGATACCTACAACACCTTTCTAGGACTTTAGGAGACTCAGAGATTTCACATTGTAAACACAGAAACTGCCGCCATTGTCTTCAAATGTAAATACTTGCACCTTCTCAGTAAAACAATCTAATCCTTCCCTTGATCTTTAACAAACCACCAGGCTTTCTGTCAGGGAGACTGCAGGAGAGGTCACATGACAGTCTTCATTTACCCTAAACTTAAAGTTATAATACTAAATTATAGTAATCTAATAAACCCCATAATTTTAACAGCCTTCAGAGGAACATTTGAAATAGGTCCATGTGCCTTTTTTTTTATGAAGCATGACAAATGTTTTCCTAAAACTGGAAAGGTAATTCCACCTCGCAAACAATCGTCTAATATAGAATGAGGAAGTCTACTCATTATTTTTAAATACCTCTCCTCATGCAAGAACTGCTAGGGCACAGAGACAAGAGAAAGCAATGAATTGACCAGGTCCAGTATCACAGAGACAGTCAGTCAGTATCCTGTTACTGTTCTCTCTCCATGAGCATGTCATATGCATTCCTTATCCTGTCTCCAGGGCTGGTACACTGTCCTGCCCTGTTCCTGTGTCCCACAGCCTGATATACTCACAACCTTTCTGTCTCGAACCCTGTTCCTCATCTGTTCAGCCCTTTTCTACAGGACCCAATAATTCATTACTCAGGAGTCTTCACCTTGCCTGCCCTCTCCTCTGCCTTGAACCATTGATCAGTAATGTGTTTCATGATCCAGGCCAAGCGTTTGCTCCAGTTTCATGTGATTTGAGGTTTCGAGCTGACAATCAATGTTTTTCATTTTTAAATGGAGGGCAAGGGTAGCACTGCCTTAACATCAACTGAATCTGATACTGCCTCAGCACATCTGCTTCTGAATACCTCAAAGAATCACAGAATCACAAAACTGTTACCGTACAGAAGGAGGTCATCGTGTCATCAATTCCTTTTGTTACTTTTAGACATGACTAATCTCACATACTTTTGGGTGGCCTTTCAACTCCCATCCTCCATGAGTGTGAGCTCATTTAAAACTCACGACCCATGTCCTTAGTTGCACAAAGATCGATTCATCCATCGCCCCAGTGGTCGCTGACCTACATTGGCTCTGGTTAAGCAACATTCTCATAGAGCCATAGAGTTATGCAGCACAGAAACAGGCCCTCTGGCCCATTGTGTCCGTGCTGGCCATCAAGCACCTATCTATTCTAATCCCATTTTCCAGCACTTGGACCATAGCCCTGTATGCTATGGCATTTCAAGTGCTCATCTAAATACTTCTCATCCTTGTCTTCAAATTCCTCCATGGCCTCGACCCTCCCTACTTCTGTAATCTTCTCCAACTCCACAACCCTCTGAAATATCTGCATCCCTCCAAATCTGGCCTCCTGATCATCTCTGATTTTAATTGCAACAGTCCATACCTTCAGCTGTCTAAACTCTAACATCTAGAATTCCCTCGCTAAACCTCTCCACCACTCAATAGCTCTCTTTCTTCTTCCTCCTCCTCCTTCTACCTCTTTATCCAAGCTTTTGATCACCTGCCCTAATATCTACTTATGTGACTTAGTGTTATATTTTGTTTGAAAATGCTCCTGAGTTTTGGGACATTTTGCTATATCGATATAAATGCAAATTATTACTATTATACCAGCCAGAATCCCCCACATGCCAGTAACTGCTGTATTTGTGAGAACTAACCAGAGCAGGAAAAGTGTTTAAGTAGATGCTATGTAAGCAATGTAAATTGAGTGGGGAAAGAGGATGTGAAACAGATATTGTTCATTGAAAAAGCAAATAATTTGCAACTATGCATTTTTGTGTGCTATATTTTTTTTTTCTCCCTACAATACAAACGATGAACAATTGAGATGGCTGCAATTTCAGTCATGAGTTTATGTCCCACTACATTCCCACTGCAATCACTTATTTCTGTACATCAGGCGGTAGTATATCACTTGGTTTCAATTTGCACAGAATAACAAAATGAATTGTGGAAAACACTAATAAAAATCCTGAATCCAATGGCACATAAAATATTTTAACTTTTTGCTTGCCCTGGAGATCTGGCCTTAGTGGAAGGCTGTTTTTAAAATGTTCACTGACTTTTAGCCATATTAGCCTTGTCTGAGGGATGTTTGGGACTTTTTGATGTTGTTTATATGCTCTGCTGAGTTTTGTAGTTCAGTGTATGGTACACATCATCCATGTCAGAGGGTAGAACTGTGAAGAAAAAAATGATAAATTATGACTCCACCCCTTGAAAATAGATCATTCAGAATGGGTCTGATAGCAGCATGTACAATACTCCTCAGGATGGAAAAACTGCATGCAAATATATTACTTTCAGATGCGCCAGAGAAGCAGGACAATAATACAGAGGTTAAAGTTTATAAAGGGCAAATTTAGGACAGATATCAGAAGTATTTCTTTGCACAGTGGGTGATCAACAGCTGAGATGAGATGCCTGAAAGGGTACGTGAGGCCGGGTTCTGGATAAGCTGCACTTTGAGGGGTGGGGGAGGGGTCACTCAGCCAACCCCACCCCTCTTGACCCAAACCCAGAAGGAAAGTCGGCTGACAGCTAACTCATCAGAAAAAAGCCTTCCCTGCAGCCATAGCATGCTGTGGGTGGGCTAAATTAGCTAAGAATGGAGCTTCCACCCTGCAGTGGGAGGAAATCCAACCTTTAAGAGCTACTGGCCAATCAAGTTGGCAAATTGGCCAGCAGCTCTAGCAGTCCCGGCAGCACAAGAGCTCAGTAGTGGGCACTGCCAGGACTGCAAGAAGGAGCATGAAGGAAAGTGAAGGCTGCCACAGAAATGGAAGTGCTCGGCTTTTAGAACGGGGAGGGATTCAAGTGCTCAGGGAGGACAAGATTTTGAAGGGCAAGTGATGTGGAAAGGGGGTGGGAGAGGCATCTTGGGGGGGTGGTACCCCCAGTGAGGTGCCTCGCCCATCCCACCCCTACCCCTTCCCACCTTTTTCATCTAGACCACAAAAAAAATGGCCTGCCCTCCTCCCACCTTCCTGCCCACACCAACCCGGGTTATGGCGTGGGCAGTGTATTATCCTGGTCAATAGGCTTGCTAACAAGTCTAATTTACCTTTAATTATTTATTTAAATATGGCAGACGGGCTAGCAATTTTGGTGCCCACCTCCCTAATGAATTATGGGAGTCATGCTCGGGCCTGAGCAGGAAGGTGGTGGGTGAACCACCCAACTTGCACCCCCAGTGGTGAGTTTGAAGGCCGGGGCCATTTAATCAGGAAGGATGCTGTGGGGTGGGAACCCCTATCTTCCTGCCCCCACCTGATTAAGCCTGAG
Organism: Cetorhinus maximus; assembly: GCF_964194155.1. Lineage (NCBI taxonomy): Eukaryota > Metazoa > Chordata > Chondrichthyes > Lamniformes > Cetorhinidae > Cetorhinus > Cetorhinus maximus. Next base: position 196,043,477 of record NC_135879.1, read on the forward strand.
GCAGAGGACTGGAGGAAAGCCTACCTGCCTGGATGCTAATTGAGACTCTTTAGAGGCAGCTAACGTTCAGTTTATTAGCTTCACCCTGCCACCACTGGCATTCAACCAGCGGTGGGCATAAGTGTCACCATGCGGAAACCCAAAATGCGAAGGCTTGTCAGGTTTGCTTGCAGGCTCCCAGAAAGTGGAGCGAGCCCCACCTTCAAAGGGACACAGTGCCTGATCGAGGGACCTGGAATCTCAAAGGGTGGGGACACTGATAGCCACCCCTTTCCTTGAATCTGCCTCCCTCCCTGCTAGCCCATGACCAACACTCCATGACCCCCATCCTATTCTGTAGACAGTCATTAAACCTGAGCCTCTGGTGAGTACATTACCAGCAGCTGCCATTGCTCCCCATGGCACTGCATTTTCTAAAGACACATAAAGCTTGCTGCAGAAGGGCACAATGTGTTGGAGGTAGAGATTTTAAACAATGGAGTGAAAGGTGAGCAGCGAATCCAGAATCCACATATAACATAAAAGGTGTGGATAATCATCATTGTCAATTGTTGCTTCATTTCCCACAATCCTAATGACATGAGACCACTACCACTGTTTGCCTTCAGGGAGCCACTGATTGGTTGGAAGCTCTCAGGAGTGGAATTTCTGCCCCTGGGGTCCTAAATCCTGGGGAATGCCTGCCATTGGCCAGTTAAGTGCCTGATAGGTACTTAATGAGGCAGGCCTTTCACAATGGAGAGGGCAATGGGGCTCTCACCGATTCTCCATCAGCAGTCGAAACCCCTGTCACTTGGATTAAATTCCACCCCATTAGTGCCTTGGAAGGCAGCCAAAAGACCAGACATCTGTCAAAGCTTTCAAACAGTCAAACAGATGGCTGAGCTGTTCTGCAAAGAATCAATGACAGAAACAGGGAGAGTTTAAACAATTAGCTCTGTATCTCATATTGCACTAGACTGTCAAAGCTGTACAATGCAGGATAGCGCTTTATCCACTGGTTAATCTATTCTACTAATCTGAAGACTTCTCCACTTTTACCATGCTGCTTTTTCACTTGACAGCTTGCCATTTCAGAGATGTAACAACATGGCAAACATCTTATTTAATGGTCCCTCACCTTCTCCAATCACTGCAATGTGATGAACTCTAAAGGAGGCTAAATCATTTTTATTCACCTTTTATACTTTTCCCACCTCCAATCCATGGTTCATGCCTCCACTCTGCAGTTGTGGTTTAGGAAGGCTTCCAAAATGTGGCTGCCTCATGGATAAATTGCAGAAGTTCTGAAATGCTCACTTCCAGAATGGTGCCACCAGCTTCTAAACAGCAGGGCCTGGGGTTCCCTACCCCTACCCACCCCTTTCCTGCTCTGCTGAAAATAGTCAGAGATGGAAATGGGGAAGGGACTTCCACCTTTGCTGCTCAACGGTCATTTTTCCTAATTCCTGACTCTGTGTAGTCTCAAAATGGAACTGCAAAATCTGGCCCCAGATCTTTGTTTTTTTAGCTTGTAAGTATTTCAACAGATTTCTGTGCATGCAAGGCTTTAATCAATTTAATCTTACACTTCCTATTTAATTGCACATTCCATTGATCTATTCTGGTGCTAGAGGCAGTTGAAAGTAATAAATTGTTCTTAAAAATGAATTTCCATCAACAGATTGAGCATTGCTTTGTAGTTTAATAACCTATCAATGGATGGTTGCTGCATTGTTAACATTTGCAGCAATGGAGGTATCCCTTTATGTTCTCTAAACATGTAGGCTAAGTCCTACTGCAGACTTTGTTATCTGTCACATTGACTGATTTCAGTTGCTGCTGCTGCTATATATCCTAGAATAGAAATAGTTATTCTTTTATGATGCAGTTTTAAAATTTCAACCAGCCATGCTTCCTCCTTTTCCTTCTTATTATGGTTCCCAGATAAGCATCACTGAATGTTAATGGTACTAATCTACTTCCTATGATACCCTGCAAGAAATCTGAATGCATTTTTTATAACATGTCAAGTCCAGTTTCATACTGCCCTATGTGTTCACATTCTCAATATGATGTCTAACTATGTAAGGTGTACCATCTGTTTCAGTTCCAATCTTATTAAGTTAAAAAAGAAGCGTCAACACTATCTATAAATGCAACAATAAGAGCAACTTCCATTGTCGCACATCTGCTACCAGTAGCATCGTCCATTACAGGCAAAAAGATCAGGTAATGGTTCAATATTGTCACTTGACTCACATCTAAAATTGAGTCCCAGCAGTAGTAGAGTTTAACCCTCAGAAGAGCAGTTCTGTGTCAGAGTAAGGATTTTGTTTTAATGCTCAATAAATTTAATAAGAATGTATTCAATGTCAGTTACCATACAGCACAAGAAATCTTCTACTACAACTGATGTATAAAACCACTTTGTATTTCAAGTGATTTATGATTGCTCAGCCGATTACTTTCCTTCAGTAACTCACTCCACCAAGAATGATAACTTAAATTAGTTAATGTTTGAGGAGGGCAAGCATTAAATATTGAATAGGCAGATATGAACACTGGTGCTTTAGTACATATTATTGTGGCTGCAATGTGCTGCAGCATAAAATTGTTAAACACAGGACTGCAGTTATGATACTTTAAATGTGAGATTCTAATCTCTGTCGTTCCATTATAAGGAGTTGTTCAGCAGCATTAAGATGCTTCCTTATAGAGAGAATATGAGTGACCCCGAGTCTTTTCCTTGTTACCAATTGGGACATCAATAGCAGAAAGCTGTAAGCTGGTAGCCTGTCTACTGTCTTTGGCAGAGAAATTGAAGGAAATGAATGGGGAAACAAAATGAAAGTATTTAATCATAAAATGTAACAGAGAGCTGGGCAAACTCTATGAGGGGGAGACGGTGGTGTAGTGGTAATGTCACTGGACTAGTGATCCAGTGGACCAGGTTAATGTTCTGGGGGTAAGTGTTCACATCCCACTATGGCAGCTGGTGGAATTGGAATTCAATGAAGAAATCTGAAGTCAAAAAGACTAGTCTCAGTAATGGTGTTTGTGAAACTATCATCAATTATCATTAAAAACCCATTTGGTTCGCTAGTGTCCTTTAGGCAAGTAAATCTGCTGTCCTTACCTGGTCTGGACTACATGTGACTCCAGACCCACAGCAATGTGGTTGACTCTTAACTGTCCTCTGAAATAGTGTGCAACCCACTCAGCTAAAGAGCAGTTAGGGATGGGCAACAACTGCTGGCCTTGCTAGCGATGCCCACATCCCGTGAAAGAATCAATTTAAAAACTCTACTCTGTGTAAGTTGAGTAATGCAGCACATCTGTGCTGATTCAAAATTTTGCATTCACCTACACATGTCCATAACTAGACATAGAATAAAAGAAAGCTTAAAATCAAAATCTTCCCCAAAGTCAGAAAGACAAATTTACTGGTGTCTGCAAAGCATAAAGGTAGACCTTAGTTTTCCAATGATCGGTCATTATGGGTTCTCTCCAGACAAAGGCATGATTCTGGAAGACGTAGTTATAAATTCTCTTCATCTTTCTTTTTGTTTGCAGTTTCAGCCAGACCGCACATGTAAATAAAGGCTGCATTTCCCTTTTAATCTTGACATCAAATCAATCTTTGTTCCTGCTGGGTCATGGTACAGCTTGTACATTGGGAAGAAACACAGCCACACAAATACAGATATTCATATCCTCACCATGATTGTCTAAAGCCACTGTAATCACAGGCAAAGCTTTATTGATCAGCACTGCAGCAATCATTCTATTATCTAATGGCCACATTGTGAGAACCATTTTAACACATATTTTTAATTGCCAGCACCCACCATTATGTTTACACAGCCCATTTATGTCCTTTATAAAGAAGGGTACATGTAGTTTATGTAAAGGAGCTGTGTTGAAAAATATTTTGCTTACAAGCCAAAACTTTTGACAATCCTCTGCAAATTTAGTTTCAATATAGTAGGTTATATAGATAAATATTAATGAATTAACTGTTTACATAGAATAGTGAATACATTAATAAATATTTATCAATATAGGCACTTGGACAAGATAACAATCAAGGACTTGGAACCTATGGTACAGTACCCAGCAAGGTGATAATGTGGGTGAACTTCTTTGGCAGTTCTTCCATTTGTGTATCATAACCTTAGTGGAAGGACTGCAAAAATCATGAAAAAAACAGCATCAAAGATATTTGTCCAGGGTTTCTGTGGCTCTTCTGCAAAGGCTATGGTGGCAAGTGAAGCCGTGGGGAAATTCAACCCCTACCCCTCATTTCCTTCAAGAAGGATGATGATGTTGATGAGGGCCAGATTTAATGGAGCCCACCAGAGCAGGCTAGGTGACAGGTAGTCCCACATAAGCACAGCCCACTCCAATCAGCATGAAAATTGGCCCCCATTTAGTCAGCGGCGGGAATGGGCCAATGCAGGGAATCTACCCATTGGCTAATTAGATTCATTACTGAGCTTAAGATTTGCTAGTGGCATCTCAGGAGGGTCCCTCTTTCAAATGCACATGGTGACCGACCGAGGGGTCAGGTATTGGGAAGGGCGGTGCCTGCTGAGAGCCACTCCCTGTCCTTGCATCCAAACCGCAACCCCCCCTCCCCAGTGACCCCCAGCCCACCCCACCCACCTGTCTCCATGGATCCAACCATGACCCCTGGTGAAGGCCTCGGAGCGTTACCGACCATGGCCATTGCTCCTGGCAGTGCTGCCTGTCATGTTAGAGCTGCCTGTCTCTGTCTGGCAGGGGCCAGATTTCAACCCAAAAGTGACCTTAATTCTATGGGAGGCCTAACGCTCCCCACTTAAGTGCCAGATTGCATTCAAATAGTATTGGCTGCGCTTGGAATGGTGACACTGGTTTCCTGCCGGTTCTCCCACTGATGGGCTGACCACCTCACCTACACTAAATTCTGCCTGAGGAAGGGGAAACTTTGCGGAACAAAGGGGGAAGAAATTAATTGGGAAGAGCTCTTGATAGAGCAGGTTGTAATAGTCTGTGGCAAAATGAGACAAATAATCTTGTCTTGTTTCAAATGTTCATTTGTTCTCATGCCCTTGGACATCTCCTATTGACCAGTTGGAGTAGTGTCAATAGAAACTATAGAGCAGATCCATTGCCCACAGTTCTGACCGGATAATGTGTCGTTCAGTTCACAATCTCAAATCAATACATTCAATATTGTTGAAAAAGAGTCATGCTGTCGAAGCCTTTTATCTTGCGCTCCTCAGGATAGATGCAAGAATGCCAGATTTCAAAAAGAGCAACAATAATACTGCGTGAGAAAAGGGTACTGTTTGGCTAGCAAGTCGACTCTGATTGGTTGAGGCGTTGCCATGGAAAATGCACCGAGGAACACAAATGGTATTTTCCACTAACAAGATGTTGCTATCAAGCTAAATAGACGCTCGCTCTACCAAGCAAAAGAGTAATGGGGTATTTGAAGTTCAATGCCAGTGTGATGCCAGGGTGATAGGTCGCACGTGCCAATGGCTGATGGATCGCATCAACAGCACGTCCCTTCAGCTGTTCACAATAGGCAGAGTACTGACCGTACTCAACCAGCCCGTGTTTGTAAAACTCAAAACATAACTTCTAATGTTAGATGTGATTGCGTGATTGGACAGCACTTGCGCTGAACGCTGCCTGTGCGGCGGGAGGGGGTGGGGGGGGTGGGGTGGGGGGAGAGGGAAAGCTTTGCGCATGCACGCAAGTGAATTCTTCACAACCTCCCTGAGAGACAGAGCTGCCTCAGGGAGATGAAGAGATTTGAGAAAAAAATAAAAATGCAATGAAACACGTCCCCTCATATGACATGAGCAGGGGCATGTTATTAATGAAAAATTAAAGTTTTTGCTTTGTTTTTACTTGCTTTTGGAAACCTCATCCTGCCTGTGGATGAGGTTTCCAAAAAAATGCAAAGGCCGCTTGGCCTTTTCACCTGCCCGTCAACCGTTAGGTTGGACAGGCGGTGAAAAATTTAAGTTAATTGATTACTTTTAATTGTCAGCGGGCGTGCTGCCAGCTCCGGCACGTGCCCACCAACCAAACTATCGCACGACTGACATGTTGACATCGGTACGCTCGGCCAACATCAACACGCGTCATTTCACACTCGAGCGGGTTGGGCACGTGCCCACCTGCCCAGCGAAAATTTCTGCCCAAGGGGTCACAACCTTAAAACTGTAACTAGACCAAAATTAAATTAGGAAGTAATTTTTAACGTAGTGAAAATCTGGAACTCTTTTCCCCAAATGTGGATATGTCAATCTAAATTTTCAAGTCTGAGATTGATAAACCTTTATTTGGGGAGGTTATCAGGATATCTGGACCAAAGATGGGTAAATGGAGTTCCACCACTTTTGAGAAATGATGTAATGGGTTCGAAGACAACCTTAAGGTACTGAATAACTGCCCTTGATCCTAAATTCCCAAGTTAATTTGAACAATTCTTATAAAGATGTGTTATTCTGATAAATGTTGCAAGAGAATTCCACTTATTGTCCACAAAAGAAGTCACTGCATTTCGATGTAATTTGTTCGATGTGAAGCATGTGATAAGGCACCATATGAAGGCAAGTTAATCTATAAAATAGCTCACTTTAATAAATGACTCTACCACATAATTCTCAGTCCTATTCCTGACTCTGCATGCTGTTTAACTCTGAAAAGAATTCAGCTACTAATTGCAGTTCTTGCCCAGAAGGAAGCTAGCATTTGTCCTTCCTCCTACTCTACCACTGTGCTCAAGGTTCCAAGTCAATAGGTATCAGGAGGGTGCTTTAATCAGAGTACTAGAAGCAAAGGAAAGACTTGTATTCACATAATGCCTTTCATAACCTCAGGACAAATGCCTTACAACCGAGGAAATAGTTTTGAAGTGTAGTCGCTGTAACAATGGCAGCCAATTTACGCACAGCAAACTTTTACAAACAGCAGTGGGATAATAACTAGATTATCTTTATTAGTGACGCAAAATTGAGAAATAAATACTAGACAGGACACCTGAGAGAATTCCCCTGCTCTTCTTCAACATAGTACATGGGATAGTTTCTGTTCACCTGAGAGCAGACATAGTCCTAGTTTAATACCTCATCTAAAACGCAGCGCTCCCAATAGTACAGCACTCCCTCAGTATGGAATTAAAGTACCAGCCTAGATTTTGTGTTCTGGATTAGGATTTGAAACCCACAACCAATACATCAGGTTGGTTAGTTTTTTTTTTCAAACCGGCCAAAATGTTAATTAACATACCCTGGGAAGTTTAATCATCACAGATATAAAACATTAAGGGACCTTCTATCCCTTCTGATAAACCTTAACACAGCCTATGATGTGGAAAATAAGAGGGAGGAAAAGGAGGAGTCAAATGGCTAAGATATCTGATTTATTTATTAATAGCCTATTTTTCAAGTCATCCATCTAAGCTTCGTCCAGCATTGCACTATAGCCTGCCATGAAGAGCTGCACAAGTGCAGCCCATGATACCGCACTCCCCAGCTCTTCCTCCATCTTTATTTACAGCCTCTGCTCAGTGCTGAAGTCTACTGAGATTGGAACTTCACCATGTACAGAATTGTGGGCATAGATCCAAATCCTAGTCCAGAATGGTGTTATTTTGTGGTATAATGCACTGTGTCATTGTGATACACTTTTTAAAAAAAGATCAGTTATCTTGTACCTTAGAAACAAAATATTCAAAACAGAAAGTTACAATTCCATAATACCTGAGAACTATAATGCAATTTTCAGGCTTAAATCAGTAACAGGCACAAGGGTGAGCTGTTCCTCCAGATAGGTGTAAAGCTGAAATAAATTTCATGCTAACTGAAGAGGAATTAAATTAAACCATAGCTTCTTGTACACACAATGAAAAATGTGAATAGAGCACCATCTAGTGCTGAAAGAAAGAAAGCATTCAGAATTGTTCTGGCGTCATAAAAATAATAGCACGCATTTATATGTTGCTTTTATTGCTCTAAGGGAGTGTAATCAAACAAAAATTAACACCGAATCAAAGAAAAATACTAGGACAGGTGAATAAAAGCTTGGCAAAGGCCGGGATTTTCCAATGGCGGGATCAGTCGCAGGCGGGATGAAAAATTTCAGCCCCGCAAAACACCCATTGACTTTCAGCAGGAATTTCCAGTCCCGCCAAGGACAGAGCACCTTAAAGGAAGACCAAGAGATGGAGAGGCAGAGTTCAGGGTCCAGACAGCTGAGGATAGGACTGCTAATGATCAAGCAAACAGAACAGGGTGAGGGCAATTAAAAACAGTAACTGCTGGAAAACCTCAGCAGGCCTGGCAGCATCTGTGGAGAGAGAAACAGAGTTAACCTTTCGAGCCCATGTGATTCTTCTTCATACGGACCCGAAACGTTAACTCTGTTTCTCTCTCCCAGATGCAGCCAGACCTGCTGAGGTTTTCCAGCAAAGAGAATAGAGGGTCGCTTGAGGCCAGCATTGGAGGAATGCAGAATTCTGGAAGGTTGCTGGGTTGAAGGAGGCACAGAGTTCAGAGAAGATCAGTTAGCAGCAAAGGAGCACCAGGTCGACGAGCCTCAGTTGTGGGTATGATGAGGGCAACAGGGTTTTGGATAAGCTCAACTTGAATGAAGGGCGGTGGATGTGTGGCTGACCAGGAGAGGAATGGAATAGTTCAGTCTGGAGGCAGTAACAGCATGTTTGAGGTTTCAGCAGCGGATGAGGTACTACAGACTTTGTGATGGAGAGCAAATGGAGTCAGAAACTCAGGGTCAAAAAGGATGCCAGTTGTTGCAAGCAGTCTGGTTCTGTCTGGGCAGTGGCTTTGGAGGGAGGTGCAGGACAATGGGCCAAGAACCAGAGTGGAGATTGCATTGTATTTCCAGTCATATTGGTTATCTGTGAATGAAAAATGGCAGTATACATCAGATAGCCTGTTTTATCTGCACCTTCACCCTCTAGTTTACACTGTTTACGGTGGTATTTATTAGTTCTGTCAAATGAGGATCATCATCACAATGTGAGTGCAACTAGGGAGTCAGGAAGATGATCTGACTCTCCCACACTGAAGCCAAGAAGTGTGAGAAACACCTCCAGCAAGCAGACACAAACAGTTTAACCTTTGCATATTGCATTGTGTTATTATCTGGTTAGGGACCATTAACATTTAAAGAAGAAATCTGGACACCCATCAATTAATCAATAGAACTGAGCCACAAGATTTCACATTTTTAAACGAAAACAAACTTTATTGTTTTTCAAAAAGAATTAAACAAAGTAAGCACTGTTACCTTAACACTATGGTTTATAAAGATTTATACTGTAAACTCAGTTCCTCAGTTCCACTTTTTACCTGCCTCCTGCCGCCAGCTGCACCCCCCCTCTCCTCCCCCCCCCCCCCCCCCCCCCCACCACCCCCCACCCCCAAACCACCACCCAAGAGTTCTCTTATTTTATGAAACCTTGAAGGTTCCATTTACTTTTCCTGGGACCAAAACGTATGTTAGCACTATCCAGAATTCACTCTGATTTCTCTTCAGTGTTCCAACTATTCACCAAGGTACAAGATTCAATGAGGATCCTTCCATTAGCTTTTAGCTAAGCAACCCTCCAATTTCTTTATCGACCTCACGACTCTGGATTCTGCAGCTCAAGTAAGGGCCTCCCTGCAACTCATGAGCAATGGCTTAAAATATCAGATACCTTTGGTTTCTATTACCCCACTGCTATGGTTTCAAATTGCAACCAAGCTGATTACTTCCAGAACGTCAACTGCGACAAGGTTAACTGCCTTATATTGAGAGGATTACTGTAGATTTTGTCCTTTAGCCTCCAGGTAAACAAGTCATCTTGTCGTTTTTCCCCTTTCTAACTTTGTCTTATACTGAATACCAGCTCCTAATCGCAGACCGTGTCATGGACCTAGCATTTACTCTACTTCAGGTGTAGGTCAGGCTTTATCTCTTGACTTCCAAGGAGCTACAAGTTACATATTACCAAAGCCAACTCAGACTCTTAGCTGTTTTTCCCTCACATCAACCAGTCCCGCCTGCTGGCTATACCCTAACTGAATTCAGAGCTAAACTCATAATGAAGAATCTCATTAAATGCCACCTATCTCCATGGCAATGTGACACACACAGCCTGGTCCCAGGTAAAAATGTAAATTTTTAAATGTAAAGGTAAAATCTTTTCATTCCAAAGCTTTCTTTAATTGTGGGAAACCACATGAATTACTTATTGTTTACTGGAACGATTGCAAACATCATGGGGAGAATCGTCGCCCCTCCCCCACAGCTGGGGGGGTTGTGCGGGGGTGGACACGGACCCAACTGGCGCCCCCAATCGGGTCCGCACCGCCATTTTACAAGGGCGGGCCAATTAAGGCCCACCCAGCATGACGTGCGCCCGGAAATGCTGAGCGCTCCCTGTGTGGGGCGGGGGTGGGAGTTCCCTGCATGCACGCAGAATTCTCCCTGAGGCACAGAGGTGCCTCAGGGAGATTAGTTTAAATTTTCAAAATTTAAATAAAGGAAAGAAAAAATTGTAAGACATGAGCTGGGACATGTCAATGAACATTAATGAAAAAGTTAATTTAATTCATGGTGGGATGAGGTTCCATGAAAAATGCGAAGGCCGCCTGGGCTCTTCGCCTGCCCGCCAACCTTAAGGTTGGACAGGCAGTTCAGTTTATTAGTTTAATTCATATTTAAATGGCCTTGATAGGCCTTTGACAGCTCAGCAGGTGTGCAGCCGAGCCAGCTGCACGCCCGCTGAACTGAAAATCTAAATGACGGGCGGTGACATCGGGAAGCCCGCCCGACGTCATCGTGCGTCATTTTACACCTCAGCGAGCGGGCCCTGTGCCCGGTCACCAAGCTGAAGATTCAGGCCTCCAGTTCTTTAGTTAAGTCAGCCCACCTGCTGTTTTATGATCTTACCTTTCTAGCTGCTAACCTCTTCGGTCAACATGGCCTGACTTCTTACGTATAGTAAACTGCAAGCTTGTTCGAATTTCATTTATTTCAGGGATGCTTTTACAAGTTTCTCAACCAGATGCCCCCATTTTTTACAGTTAAACTTTAATTCCTATAAGTAAAGATTATATTCTAAAACACTTGTATAAGACACTGGTTCGGCCTCAGCTGGAGTATTGCATCCAGTTTTGGGTACCACACTTTAGGAAGCAAGTGAAGACATTGGAGAGGGTGCAGAAAAGATTCATGAGAATGATTCGAGGGATGAGGAACTTCAGTTATGAAGATAAACTGGAGAAGTTGGGTCTGTTTTCCTTGGAGAAAAGGAGGCTGAGAGGAGATTTCATGGAGGTATTCAAAATTGTGAGGGGGCTAGATAGAGTAGATAGGGAGAAACTGTTCCCACTTGTGGAAGGATCAAGAAAGAGAGGGGAGAGATTTAAAGTAATTGGCAAAAGAAGCAAAAGCAATATGAGAAAAAACGTTTTCATGCAGCGAGTGGTTAAGGTCTGGGATGCACTTCCTGAGAGTGTGGTGGAGGCAGCTTCAATTGAAGCATTCAAAAGGGAATTAGACTATTACCTGAAAAGGAGGAATGTGCAGGGTTACAGGGGAAGGCGGGGGAATAGCACGAAGTGGATTGCTCATTCGGAGAATCAGTGCAGACATGATGGGCTGAATGGCCTCCTTCTTCGGTATAACAATTCTGTGCTTCTGTGATTGTGATATGGATTATGAACTAGATATTCGCGACAGCATTATAACTCCATTCTGACGTAAAGCCAAGTCTAAATATGTTGGTCCACCCAAGCACTGTTTAAACTTTCTTTCAAATGTTTTCGATGTCAGGAGAAAGATACTGTTTTCAGTATCAAGCTAACATTAGAATTAACCATCCTGGGAGTGGTGCATTGCACATGTGTGGTTCACGACTACGTCAAGGCCCATTGACACTGAGCTTAATGCAATGCGCAGCTGACAGTATATCTTGGGCCAACTGGGAATATATTGGTACAGATGTGAAACCAGTAACATCTTTAATGGCTTTTTTTTTAACCATATAACAGGTCTAGAATAGTTAGTTCAAGTTTTCCTTCTGCAATGCCTACCTATTACAGTGATATCAGAGTTGATTTCTGTTTTAGGGACGTTCACCAGTATAATTGGAAATGCAGGCTATCTTTTAAAACCTCAACCAGGATTGGTTAGGTTGGCAGGGTTAATTGACTGGAGATGGGACCTCTGCCCTTTATTTAGGAGGAAATCCAGCCGTAGAAAACAGCCGGCCAAACAGATTGGTCGACAGCTCTCTATTCCCTTGTGCACCAGAAGCTGCAGTGGACAGGACTGGGACTACATGCAGTCCCCAGAGTCCAAGTCCTAGGAGTCCAGGACCAGATAAGAGGCATCAAGGCAGTGGGGGAGATGAGGCCCGCAGGGTTAGGAAGATGGGAGGGTGGAGATGTTGGGGAAAGAGGCCGGGGGCGGGAGGGGAGCACAGGGGCCAGATCTTGTGGGGGAGAGGCCTCCCAATGTTGAAAGAAGGTTGTTGATGGAGGCGTCTCCTCCCACTCCCTCCACAATCCTCCGCCCCCACTCCCTGCCCGAGGCCTGGGCAGGCTTCCCACCTGCCCCTGAAATCTTCCCTCCAACCTGAAAATTAAGGCTGAGCAGGAAACAGCCCTTAAGTGGTCATTAATTGGCCACTTAAGGGCTTCAATTGAGGCGAGGATGGGTGGGCCAGCCTAGGCCCCATCTGTCCCACCATACTACCATAATATTCTGAAGGGATTGGGGCAGGCAGGAACTCAGTGGGAAAGCCATCGAAAGAATGTTACCACCCCCCACCCCCCTGCACCCTGCCTGCAAACCCACCAGCAGCTGAATGTAAAATCCTGCCCTTTGTATTTTTAGCCCATCTAAAGATATTCCAGTTCATTACATATTGCACGGTCAAAATAGCATTTTTAATTCATTTATACTTAGGTAGTTACTGGCTGCAGATTGCATTGGGGATAATTGTAATTAATTGCATTGCTCCACAACCCAAGGTGACATTTATTTGTAACATTCTTTCTTCCAGTTGAAAGGAGGATTTTTCTTCCTCACCTTCTTATTCTTTTAAATTCAAAACTACCCTTTTGAAATATTCTGCATGATTTTATTTAATTGCTCGACGCAGTCCAATTCAATTACAAGACTTGGTAAACATTCTATGGAGCTCATTGATTATTAATATATTTATAGAAGAAAATCCATTCAGTCAAAGCACTGGCCTAACATGCCAGAGAGCTTGCAATTTGTTGTTGGATTAGGTAACAAAACTGATAAGGATCTTATAGAATTTTCAAATTGGATATCCTATAGCATTTTCGGAAAGGCCAGGAAGATAATTAAGGAGACACTATATTTTCCAGCAAAGAACAAGATACTGCAATGTGTTGTCAGAGCTGGTATAATTAAACCTCTTGAAGTGATATGACCATGTACGTTTCTTTACAAATTAGATTTAAAATGCAACACTGTACACTTCAAACTGAACAGTGCTGACAGAAAGCCTGGATCTGATCAAATGAAGATGGCAGGTTAATTACTTTAATTCTGTATGTGTTTCAGTGTTTTTGTGTGTGGTTGACTAAAATGCCAAGTCTTATTACTTCTCCTGTATTAGCTGTTCTAATGGCAATAGAAATTCAATGATAATACAATTAAACCTGCATGACCGATGGACAGGCGCAAAATAGCCTGCGTTCAGGGTTTATGGCCACAGTTTGTACGCAGCACACAGTAAATTATTAAGGGCAAGGCGGTCGGCGATAGAGTTAAAACAAAAGGTCACAAGTGAATTGATTTTACCCCACATACATGCAGAGAGCTAAACTATAAAATTAAAATGTGTTATTTCACAGCATTTCAAGTAACAATAATGCATTTATGTCAATATTTTATTGCACTTTGCAAGCCGCTGCAAGCTGGAATCTCTATAAACATGCTGTTGAATACGGGAAGTTGCTCTGGATAAACAGGCTGATAATGAATGTAATTATGATTTTAATACTGGAGTAGGGCACCATGAGCTGAGTCAGGCACGCGATGCAGATGACTGCTATAATCTGCTCAAGCTGCAAACATGTTGGAATGTTTATTAGCCAATTAACATTACTACATCAATAAATATCAGGAGATGCAACTGTCTGAGACATTGCATATCATGTACAGAAGTAAGATTGGGAGTCTTTTTTATTTAATGCGTTTGTATGCATGTTTTTCTCAATGTTTTTCCACTTTACTCTGAAGTACTGACTCATGCTGGAATATAATTTGCAAGTGTCTTCCACCCTCTGGTATCTCACCCAAGTGACCACACTTCATGTGTGAGCCCTGACTATTCAAGCAAAACTACACTGCAGCTAAGCCCAATTCTGTCCTCATCCCAGCTGGGTCATCCAAGCACACCAAAGATCATTCACTTAACTCAATTCTTTCCCAGGGAGCTGAGGCCAATTGTAGCTTCCTACTGCCATGCTGAATATGATCAGCTAACTTAGTACAGAGTGGGGATTGAACCTGGGACTTGCCTCGTCTCTATGAATGAACATCAAACTGCTATTTATATGTGTACATATCTGTATTTTTCAGTGTGATGAAGAATAATGTTGAATGTGTTTTTCCTACAGCAGAAGCTAGTATGACTGAGTTCTTTGATGAAGTAACGTGATTACACTAGGCAGACATGCCCAAATGTTGGAAGCCCTCCCGGAGTCAATTAAAGGGCCAACTGAGGCAATTAAAGGGCTAATCAACTGCAATTTTGAGAGGTCCATGCATTTTTACAGTTGGTGCAAGGGAAAAACGGGCAGGCGGGAATCACATATTTTACACTTTCTACATCCAGGGTGAGATATAAGGCTCAGGAGGAATGGAAGAGTGAGGCGATTGGAGTTCAAAAGTAAGTTGAAAGTCTGGGCAAGACTGATTCATTAGTGAAGCATCCTGCTCATTTTTTATGTAAGTTAGGAGACTTAAATCCTTATACAGGCTTTTACAAACTGGCCTCATCATAATAAATGTAGAACGTCTGCAAAGCAGAAGGTGAAAAAAGGACATGGTCATTTCAACCGGAGGCACTTCCTAAGGTGAGGACAGGAGGGCAAGCAGGCCAGTTGGCATAGACAGCATCATAGAATCTGCCCTCAAAACCAAGAAGCAAAATGTCCTGTACACAAAGAGCAGGACAAATCCAACCCAGCCAATTATCGCCCCATCAGTCTATTCTCAATCATCAGTAAAGTGATAGAAGGGGTCATCAACAGTACTATCAAGCGGCACATGCTTAGCAATAACCTGCTCACTGACGCCCATTTTGGATTCTGCCAGGGCCACTCAGCTCTTGACCTCATTACAGCCTTGGTTCAAACATGGACAAAAGAGCTGAACTCCAGAGGTGAGTTGAGAGTGACTGCCTTGACAGCAAGACAACATTTGACTGAGTGTGGTATCAAGGAGCCCTAGCAAAACTGGAGTCAATGGGAATCAGGGGGAAAACTCTCCGCTGGTTGGAGGCATACTTAGCACAAAGGAAGATGGTTGTGGTTGTTGGAGGTCAGTCTTCTCAGCTCCAGGACATCACTGCAGGAATTCCTCAGGATAGTGTCCTAGGCCCAACCATCTTTAGCTGCGTCATCAATGACCTTCCTTCCATCATAAGGTCAGAAGTGGGGATGTTCGCTGATAATTACACAATGTTCAGCACCATTCGCAACTCCTCAGATACTGAAGAAGTCCATGTCCAAATGCAGCAAGACCTGGACAATATCCAGGCTTGGGCTGACAAGTGGCAAGTAACATTCATGCCACACAAGTGTCAGGCAATGACCATCTCCAATAAGGGAGAATCCAACCATTGCCCCTTGATGTTCAATGACATTACGATCACTGAATCCCCCACTATCAACATCCTGGGGGTTACCATTGACCAGAAACTAAAGTGGACTAGTCAAATAAATACTGTGCCTAAAAGGGCAGGTCAGAGGCTATGAATCGAGCAGCGAGTAACTCACCTCTTGACTCCCCAACCCCTGTCCAACATCTACAAGGCACAAGTCAGGAGTGTGATGGAATACTCTCCATTTGCCTGGATGAGTGCAGCTCCGTCAGCACTCAAGAAGCTTGACACCATTCAGGACAAAGCAGCCCACTTGATTGACACCACATCCACAAACATTCACTCCCTCCACCACCAACGCACAGTAGCAGCAGTGTGTGCCATCTACAAGATGCACTGCAGGAATTCACCAAGGCTCCTTCAGCAGCACTTTCCAAACCCATGACCACTACCACCTAGAAGGACAAGGGCAGCAGATAAATGGGAACACCACCATCTGGAAGTTCCCCTCTAAGTCACTCACCATCCTGACTTGGAAATATATCGTTGTTCCTTCCCTGGGTCAAAATCCTGGAACTCCCTTCCTAACAGCACTGTGGGTGTACCTACACCACATGGACTGCAGCGGTTCAAGAAGGCAGCTCACCACCACCTTCTCAGGAGCAACTAGGGATGGGCAATAAACGCTGGCCCAGCCAGCGAAGCCCACATCCCGTGAATGAATTTTTAAAAACACAATCTGAAGGGGTTGAAGGCCAGTAAGCCTTGCAAGAGAGAAAAGCCAGGACGAGGGGCCAATACCCTGCTGGAAGAGTCAACAGGGTTAAATACAGCTACCTTGAGGTGACCAAGGTGCAGTGCTGAAGAACAATTAGCCTCTCAAGAAAGACAGTGACTGGGATCTGTGAGTTAATAGGGCCGGGATCACTTCCAACTGCATAGGTGGGCACTCAATGCCAGTGGCGTTAAAAGTGTTTGAAGTCCTCAATTTCTCTACCTCATGTTCTTTCCAGGATTCTGTTGATGATCTGTGCAGTGTGTCAAAATCCACAGCAAACAGCTGCATAAAGCTTGTGATGGACGCACTGTTCAGAAGGGTCAACACCTTCATACATTTTAAGACGGACGAGGACAGCCAGGCAGAGCATTTCAGAGCATTTGCAGCTATTGCAAGCTTCCTGAGGATTCAGGGGGCTATTGATTGCACCCATGTGCCCATCAAGGCACCTGCTGGAGAGCTGGGGGCCTTTGTGAAGTGCAACGGCTTTCATTCACTCAATGTCCCGCTAGTTTGTGATCATCAACAGCAGGTCCTCTAGGCTTATGCAAGGTACCCCAGGAGTTGCCACGCTCATATATTCTCCATCACTGCTAAGTTCCAAGGCAGGGATTCATAGCCCCTGCACGCTTGGATGGCTGGCTGGTGGGAGATAAAAGTTATCCTCTGAAATGGTTGCTGATGACACCAATCAGACATCCAAGAACACCCGTGGAGGAGAGATACAACAGAAGCCAGGCCTCCAAGAGGGCCATAATTGAGAGGACAATAGGCCTCCTGAAAATGAGGTTCTGTTGTCTGGACTGGTCTGGAGGATCTCTTCAATATCCTCAGGGACGCATGTCACTCATTGTGGTTGTGTCCTGTACAATCTGGCTCTCTCTTGGGAAGGTCAGATGGAGGGTGAAGACTGAGGTGTGCTTCCACAATCCGCTGAGGAGGATTCCACCACAGACTCTGATGAAGAACCTGCTCTGCCACAGAGTCATGATGGTGACCTCGCAGTGAGGCAGCTTTTGGGAGTTAAGGAGACCAGGACGTTTTGATTCAAAGGAGCTTCAAGGAGGCCTCCAACGTTAATTCTCCAAATCATTGGAAAGATGCAGTTGCATCATTACTAGGAGCTCATTAAGCCCTCCTGGCATTTTCTTTCTCTTGTGCCTCCTTCTGAAATAAACTATCATGCCCAATCGCTGTTTTGCTCTGAGTTGTAGGCCTCCTATCTTACTGGCACAGAAAGCATAACGACATGTGACATGAGGTTAAATTTTAATACAGCAAGATAAAACATGAGATAAGTAACAATGATAAATACCTCATCCGTGATATCCCTTGTGTGTTTACAGTGACTTCATGAACCGCTTATGAGTGCTATATCTTGGATCCCCCCCAACCCCCGTCACCGGCAGCTGCATTGGAGGCAGGCTACTAACTCTGATGTCTCTTTGGCCTAGATGACTTTGGCAGGCGTCTGCCGATCACTGGTGCCTGTGGGTCTCGATTGGACGGTAGAGTCCTGCACAATGGCTGGGCACTCCTCAATCATTGCAGTCCCCTCAGATGTGATGGTCACTGGCAGAGGGATGGAGGAGCTGCTGTCAGCATCAGGAGCACCCTGAGAGGAGCCCCCAGACGCATGGAACTGTAGATCAACAGCCAACATAAGGTTCATTTGTACGCCCCTGTTCACCAGAGATGAATGGGATACCAGCAGAGTCACTAGTTTCCTCATTCATCTCTCACATTGGCAGTGACCTGCTGAGGTCAATGCCTGTATGTGGGCTCGCAGGTCTTAACGCAACTCCAGAAACCCTTGATTGAGTTCCTGGAGCTGCCGTTCCATGAAAGTCGCCAATCTCTCTATGGACGATGCTATGCGTTCAGAGCTAAGGGCCAACACAGTGCTCATACTCCCCATGAACTTCTCCATTACATGGATCATGGCATGAAAAGCCTCAGGAATTTCTGCCAGATTTCCACATACATACAGCTGGACACCCAGCATTTGCCGCCTAATAGATGACTCCAGAGGCTCATCATCTGCCTGGGGCTTAGCATCATCCTGGTCTCCAACATTCCTCCAATTGTCAGAGGCCTGGGGACTCTCTATCTCCTACAGGTTCACACGCGAATGCGATGTGCCTTCCCCACTGTGTGCAACCATCTTTGCCGGAGTGCTCAAACCCACTGAAGTACCTCTATCTGAGTTGGTGCAAGGTGCAGAGAGAGGATGTGATGCAAGGCCATCTGACGGTTCGTTCTCCTCCGGTGTTAATGGAGGGCCTTCCACATCATTCAGTGGTCTTGAAGATGATCCCTCTAATGGAGGAAAAGCAAATGTAAGTATCCATGAGCATTTAAGTTTCAGGAATTGGACATAGAACAAAATAAAGATTTCATTATGCACGCACATAAAGGATTAGTGGATTTCACCTGTCAGTTTTTTACCCATTGCCCTCCATTTCCGAGACTGTCCCCAGCCTAATGTGTCCGCTTCACTCTTGCCCTACTCTGAGACCCCTGCCTCTCCACAACCAGTTGATCTCGCCCCACACTCGCACGCCAGCTCCAAAATCTCATTCTCCATCGGAGTCAACAATGCAATATTTGGCACTCCCCACCCCCACCCACCCCGCCACCCCCCCCAAACCAGTACAGCTTTGCTCTAGGGCATTGTGATTCCTCTTATCCAGTGAGGACAAGAGTGCATTCCTGAGTACCCCCCTATATGTCAAAACATTGCATCCTCCTCCCCAGTAACGCTGGTTTAAGTGCCCAGCACATTGCAGGACTTCCTCCTTCCAGACATGCATGCCATCCTGTCTAGTCCCAAACAGCCTTCTAGGGCACATAAAGATACAGTCAAGGTGAAAAGGGGCTTCATTACTCCCCCTCACAGAGTGGAGAAGGTCATTCACCCTCTTCCAGCACTGCATCCAGTTCCTTCACACGACCCACCGGCTGCTGACTTCTGCTGCCACATTGGTCCACGCCTTCTTGGTCAGATGTCAAAGCCTCTCTTGCAGCCTGGTGACAGCAGTGTCACCCAGTGATCACTCTCAGCATTGGCAGGCATCAGTGCAGCAAGGAGCTGCTTGGCTGCGGATATTTCCATGGCTTGCAGTTCCAGATGACATTGCCCTATTTCTTGGACACTTTCTTCCTTTCTTTCACTCTTCAGTGAAAAGCTTTACCTCCAAGGTACGCAGCACTCTCTCTCAGATTTGTACTTACTTACCTCCTTTTCCCTGTTTTTATGCCCCCTGGCAGCAGCTGATTGCATTAAGGTGCCTGCCCTGTTCCCACCACCCACCCACCACCCCCCCACCACCACCCCCCTCCCCCCCGACAGTGCTGGCCCTCAAAGCAAGCTTCACACTAGCCCACTGTTAATTGGCCAGATAGCGCCTAATTGCTGTCGGCTACCAGTCTCAGGTGGGAATGGAGTTCACATCGGTTTCCAGGCCTGCCGGTTGTACTCGCAGGCTAAATGAAAAATTCAGGCCATGGTTTTAAAGGGACAATCGTAACTTGGGTACAAAATTGGTTAAGGGATAGATAGCAGCGAGTAGTGGTGAGCAGGTGTTTTTCTGACTGGAGAGAAATATGCTGTGGGGTTCACGTAGTTCAGAATTGGGACCATTGATTTTCTTGTTATATATAAAAGGTCTGGTCTTGGGTATAGGAAATATAAGTTTGCAATTGCAGACAATACAAGACTTGGCAATGTAGTAAATAGTGAGCATGATAGTAGAAAGATTCTGGAGGACATACACAGACCTGTAAAGTTGGCAGACACATGGCAGATGCAATTTAATGCAGATAGTGTGAAGTGATGCACTTTGCAAGGAAAAATTATGGAGAGGCAGTATAGTGCAAATACTACTTTTTTGAGGGGGGAGCAAGAACAGATGGATAAGGTGACAGGGCAAGTTGATATGGTAGTTAAGAAAGCGAATGGAAAACTTGGCTTTGTAAATAGGGGCATGCAAATTATGAAGGATTTTGGCAGTGCAAGTAGAGAGAAGCTATGTCCTCTGGCAAGTGGTTTGGGAACCAGAAGTCACGGATCTAAAATAATTGGTAAAAGGACAAGAAGGAAATTGAGGAGAAATTTCTTCACACAGGTTGTTGTCAGGATCTAGAACGTACTTCCTGAGAGGAAGGTGGAATCAGATTCCATAGAAATTATTAAAAAGCAATTGGGCATGTATTTGAAACTGACTAATCTGAAGGGTAGTGGGGAACGATTAGTCATCTCTTTCTATGCTATAGGATTCTACGGGGGGGTTTTATGGGTATTGTAGCCAATTAAGGCCCGCCCAGCATGACGTCCGCCAGGAAGTCCTATGCACTCCCTGTGCGGGCGGGGGAGGATTCGCTGAGCCGGGAGTGCGCTCATTTCACGCATGTGCGCGAAAGAGTGCATAGACCACCCTGAGGCAAAGTGCTGCCTCAGGGAGATCGGCTCAGGCTTGAAACATTAAATAAAGATGAGAAAAAAAATTACTGACATGTCCCCTCATATGACACTGTCACATGAGGTGGGACATGTCAATTTCTTTTATTTAGAGATTTCATACAAATTTTAATAACCTCATGAAACCTCATCCCGCCCGTGGATGAGGTTTCATGTGTTTTCAGAAGCTCGCCTGAGCTCCCGACCTGCCCACCAACCTTAAGGTTAGACGGGCAGGTCCATTAATCACTTTAATTACTTTTTTAATGGCCTTAATGGGCCTTTGACAGTTTGGCAGGCGCGCAGCCGATTCAGCTGCGCGCCCGCCGAACTAAAAATCTAAATGACGCGGGGTGACGTCAGGCCACACACCCAATGTCACCCCACGTCATTTTACGTGTCGGTGAGCGGGCCCCAGCCCTCGCTCGCCAATTCGAAGATGCAACCCCATGATTCTTCCATTTCAATCAGCCTGTTTTGTATTTATCACGTTTTCTGTTATTTCAGATGTTTTGTACATAGTGTTTATTTCTGCCTGTAGAATACTACAAGTATTGTGCCTGCCCCTTCATTATTTGCTTCCACAGTGCAGAACTGAGGACTTGTTGGTGCATTAACCTTAAAATAAACAGAATAAACTATTCTGAATAAATTACTACTTTCTAGTCCGTATATCCAACTTCTTTTGATGTGGGGAACACTTCCTCTTGAACAACTAGAGCTTTTGTAGCGATGGTGCCTACACAATGATGTTACATTGGTAATTCCAGTGTTGACGTAACACTGAAGAAAAGGATGATAATGTAAGTTCAGGCCAGGATGGTGCATGAGTTGGAGAGAAAATTAGAGGTGATGGTGCTCCCAAGTGTTTCTCCTTATTATCAGAAGTCCATTTCAGACAGTGCCTGGACCAGTGACTGTGACATTATTAGATTTAACTTGATTAGACAAAGCAAAGCTGCTGGAAATTTAATGCAAGCACCTGGGGGCTAGATTTACAAAGATGGCAAATTGCTTGAGCCAAATTAATTGGACAATTTTACTAGATGGTGATATTAGCAACGCAGAAGAAAAAATGAATGCTTTCAAAACTATTGGATTAATGCAAAAAAGAAGCTTTGAATTCACTAAAGTTAAAAGAAGGGCACATAGCAACACAGATCTAAATTTGCTAATGAATCACATTCAAAAGCCCCAATTAGATTTATTTTTACAGGCTCAAAGAAGATAACTGTCAGGAGAACAGGGATAGGTCAATTAACAGATAGTATTTTTTTTTGTTCATTCACAGGATGTGGGCTTCGCTGGCTGGGCCAGCATTTATTGCCCATCCCTAGTTGTCCTTGAGAAGGTGGTGGTGAGCTGCTTTCTTGTACCACTGCAGTCCATATGGCGTAGGTACACCTACATTGCTGTTAGGGAGAGAGTTGCAGGATTTTGACCCAGTGACAGTGAAGGAACGGCGATATATTTCCAAGTCAGGATGGTGAGTTACTTGGAGTGGAACCTCCAGGTGGTGGTGTTCCCATCTATCTGCTGCCCTTGTCCTTATAGGTGGTAGTGGTCGTGGGTTTGGAAGGTGCTGTCGAAGGAGCCTTGGTGAATTCATGCAGTGGCTTTTGTAGATGGTTCATACTGCTGCTACTGTGCATTGGTGGTGGAGGGAGTGAATGTTTGTGGATGTGGTGTCAATCAAGCGGGTTGCTTTGTCTTGGACAAATGTAAGCTATGGACAATGCAAACTATTACCTGTGCGACAAAAAGGTAACTGAAGAAGATGATAGCGGGCATCTGAGATAATAATAGAAAGATCTCTTTTTAGTTATGACTATAAAGGACTATTGAAGGGTTACTCAGGGCAGAATAATGTGAGTACCTCTCTTCAGTTCCAAAGAAGAGTCATATTGGACTCGAAACATTAACTCTATTTTTCTCTCTCCAGGCTGCTGAGTTCTTCCAGCACTTTCTGCTTATATTTCAGAATAATATGAACCCTCAGGTTATGTCGAAAGATTTAAATGGCTATTTTGTGTCGGGTTCACAATCGAAGATGAAGCTGAATTACCAATACTGCATAGAAGGGGTTCATGCTAAAGAAGATATTCAAAAAAGAGAAGGGAAGTTCTACTAGTGTCCTGGCCAATATTTATCTCTCAACCAACTCTACCAAAACAGACTTATCTCATTGGTTTTTAAGGAGCCTCGCTATACTGAATTAGCTGCTGCATTTCCCGTCATTACAATAGTGACTACACTTCAGAAGTACCTAACCTGTTGCAAAGTGCTTTGGGATGGCCTGAGGATATCACAGCTTCACAGAATTGTTACAGAGCAGAAGGAGGCTATTCATCCCATCGTGTCTGCACCAGCTCTCCGAATGAGCAGTTCCATTAGTGGCATTCTCCCGCCTTCTCCCCATAGCCCTGCATATTCTGCCTTTTCAAAAAGCAGCCTAATTCCCTCTTGAATGCTTTGATTGAACCTGCCTCCATCACCCTCTCAAGCAGTGCAGTGCTCCAAACATTAATCGCCTGCAGTGTGAAGAAGTTTTTTCTCGTATCACTTTTGCTTCTTTTGCCAATTATTTTAAATCTCTGTCCCCTTATTCTCTATTCTTTCATGAGTGGGAACAGTTTCTCCCTATCTACTCTGTCCAGACACCTCATGGCTTTGAATAACTCTACCAAATTTCCTCTCAGCCTTCTTTTCTCCAATCTATATTCATAACTGAAGTTCCTCATCTATAGAACCATTATCGTGAATCTTTTCCGCACTCTCTCCAATGCCCTCACATTCTTCCTAAAGTGCAGCTGCCAAAACTGGACACAGGACTCCAGCTGAGGCCAAACTAGTATCTTATACAAGTTCAACATAACCTCCTTGCCCTTATTCTCCATGCCCCTATTAATAAAGCCTAGGATACAGTGCGCTTTATAAAACACTCTCTCAACTTATCCTCTCACTTTCAATTACTAATGCACATATATACCTAGGTCCCTCTGCTCCTGCACCCCCTTTAGAATTGTACCTTTATTTTATTGTCTTTCAATGTTCTTCCTACCAAATGAATCATATCACATTTCTCCACATTGAAATTCATCTGCCACCTTTCCACTCATTTCACCAGCTTGTCATTGTTGTTTTGAAGTTCTACACTATCTTCCTCACAGATCACAACGCTTCCAAGTTTCGTATCATCCGCAAGCTTTAAAATTTGTGTCCTGTACACCAAGGTCTAGGTCATTAATATGTATCAGGGAAAGCAAACATCTCAACACCGCCCCCTAGGGAACACCATTACAGAACATTCCTCCAGTCCCAAAAACAACCATGCACCATTACTCTCGGTTTCTTGTCACTCAGCCAATATCCATATTGCGACCGTCCCTTTTATTCCATGAGGTACAACTTTGTTCACAAGTCTGGTGTGTGGCACTGTATCTAATGCCTTTTGGAAGGTGTTATATGCATGCAAGCTCTTCCTTTCTTTCATTCTTTAATGCATGATGGGATATGAATTTAGTTGCCTCACTTATAACAAAGGTATGGATGGGAACAAATTACTCCAGGATATTCCTGCACTCCTCCTAATAACTATTTACAGAAGGTCATTGGAAGGTATCTGGTAATAGGTCACTGCTGATCTCCTCACTTGGGGAATGGTACACAGTGTTAGAAAACCCTATGTGGAATAGAAAAAGCAATTAAAAATGGATTCCAATAACATGAAATGTAGGTAAAATGCTGACTATAATTTATGGAATTTCTTGCAGGATTGTTGAGCAACATTTACTACAAACAGGTTGAGACCAGAAGCTTTGAAACTCTGGGCATATTCCATGGAAATATATTTCATGCTAGCACCTTTGGAGTAAGAGGAACTGACTATTCAGCTGAGGACTATGTAGTGAAGAAGAAAAGAATTTGACTGTGTTCATAATGAAGCTTTGAACTGAAGCCAAGTTAAACAAAGCACTAAAAGCAATGTTGTCGCCAATGATGCTATCATAAATGGTAACCAGGTCTCACAATGGGTCAGAATGTCAAACAAAAATTGATGTTGAATTAAAACTAGTATTGTGTAGAATGAATTTGAAGTTAGCTTTGAAAAACCAATGTAGTTGCTATGCTTTATGTAACAGAAACATGAAATAGTCCCTAAGCTGTATCAACTTCACTTAGTGAACTCTAATTAGCCATCAGTCTAATTCCAGTAAATTACTTACTGGACAATAGGGTATGGTAGCATAATGGTTATATTAGGCAACTATTCAGCTAGAGACCTGGGGCAGAATTTTTCAGATGGTGGGGTTTCCCGCCCTGCCACCCAAAAAGTCAGTGGGTAACATACCCTTGCCGATCACAACAGCCCTGGAGCCATTTAATGCTCCAAGGAACCATTAATTGGCTGGTTATGGTACTTCTGCCCCTCATTCACCCTACCTCAGAGCCAATCTGATTGATGGGCAGCTCTGTAGTCCCAGCAGCGCCAGTGGTAGCAGTGGCCGGGACTGGAATACGAGCAGTCCCCAGGTTGCAAGTTTTGGAGTCCAGGACCAGCTTAAATGCAGGAGATCTCACAATGGGGTAGGAAGCTGATACATGAGGTAGATAGGTGTCTTGATGGAGAGAGTGGGGTGGGAAGGAACACCCTTGGGGAGCAGAGTTTTGGAGGGATCCTCATTTGGAAAGACGTCCATTTAGGGATGAGCCGTCCCTGCCGTCCTGACCCCATCCACAATTCCTACCCAAGGCCTGAGCCGGGTGACCTGCCTGACTTCCCCAATACTCCTGAAACCTTCTCACCAGCCTCAAAATTGAGGCAGGGTGGGAAGCGGTTCTGAAGTGGCCATTAATTGGCTACTTAAGGGCCTTAATTTGGGCGAGGGCAGGTGGGTCACCCTAGGCCTTATACATCCTCCATAAAATTGCAGGCAGATCAGGATGGCAGGAAGGACCCAGGAATTTTATGGCTCCCCCACCCTCCTCCCCTCCCCACCTGCAAACCTACCAACAGGAGACTGTGAAATCCTGCCCCTGGCATAATCATTTAGAGACATGAGTTCAAATCCCACCATGACAGAGAGGAATTGAAATACAGTTAATTAAATAAGTCTGGTATAAAAAAGCTAGTATCAGTAATGGTGACCTAAAACTATTGGGTTTTATAAGTCCAGTTGTTTCACTAGTGTCCTTTAGGGAAGGAAATTTGCTGTCCTTATCTGCTCTGGCCTAAATATGCTCCAGATCCACGGCAATGTGGTTGGTTCTTAACTTCCCTCTGACATGGCCTATAGCCAGCCACTCAGTATTCCTTTTGGAACATTCCATTGAGAAGACATTAAAAATTAACAGCTGCTTTGTCCAAATACTTACAGAAACTAATCCATAATCGCTCCACAGACTTAGGCTGGGATTTTCCAAGCCCGTTGACATCTGGCGTTTTCGGTGAGGTAAGCAGACAATACGGCGCGATCGGTTTCACAACGGCATGAAACCAGTTTGCAATCAGCCTGCCGAATGCGGGCCACGTTTCCTGCCATCCGACGTTGGGAACCTCATTGTAGTACATCAGCATATCATTATGAGGCCAGCCCACAGGACTCATTCCCCCCCGCCTCTGGATCGTCTGCCCACATCGGCGGGAAAACAAGCCAACGTGTTTCACAACAGCACATAGGTGACGTGCAGCTGGCGGGCTGCACTTCACTCAAGACTTAAGGGTTTGTTTGCCTACCTTGCTTCAGTCATCAGAGGCAAGCTTCACAGACAGCACCACATCACTTTTAGCGGGGCTCATGGGTAGGTCTCTACCTACCAGTTCAGCCATATGTAGGTGGCTTTTCAATGGCTGCAGGGCTAGGGCATGCTTGAGGAAGGGGGAGAAGTGATCTCAGGCAAGGGAAGAGGCTGCAGGACGAGAGCTGTACTGGGGAAGGGTGGGTATCTCAGGGTGTGTGTGAGGGCACATGTTGATCTGTGTAAGTGGCCTCAAGATGGTGAAGGCTGAGGACATGGTCACCAGAGGAGATGAGGCCAGGTGGACATGTGAGCGTACATGTGTGAGAATGGGTGGTGATGTCCCTTGAGCTGGTAGTGAGTGAGATGCCAGTGAATGTGTGATGGGCTTGATTGTGTGGGTTTAGAGTGATGAGATGGTTGCCATACCCTGGCTGCATGGGTGGGATCATTCATCCTCTATCTGCATTGGATGGCCAACCTCTTCTGTGCAGCATTGGCACTGATCACTGCTGCCATTGCCCAGCAAGCCAATGTGGTAATGTAGCTGCCTCTCCTGCAGCCAGGGCTGGGGTAGAGCACATCCCAGTAGGCCTCCGCGACATCCAAAAGGCACTCAAGGGTTGCAGCATTCTTGCCTTTTGGGGCCATGTCTTCTTTGCTGCAGTCCTGGGCTGGAAGCGCAGAGTGTGGCTGTACTTTAAATGTGGTGCCTAGCATGATGAAGTGACAAGGTGATGGGGTGGCGGGTGAATGAGAGCCTGCCCACCATGGAAAAGGCGTGTTTCCTGGGAATGCATAAGTAATGCAGAAGGTTTGGGATGATACAGCGTGAAAACCGGCCATCACGGCCAGCTGGTAAAATGTTGTTCTACCTGCCCACTACTGCACTTAGTGCAAATCTGGGACCATTCCACCCTTAGTGGCTGCAACATGAAATTCCACTGAATGGGTGTGAGGAAAACCCATTGTATCACAAGGATATGCAAATGGCCAAGGTTCAAACCCATTGTGTGTCAATGCTCATGTCATCAGGGACTATTTGCATACGCAATGGGAACACATACTACGGTCACCTGACAGAAATCAGCTTGTGAAAAGAAACATTTATTAAGACATTTTTAAGAGCAGCCTCATGTCAGACAGCCTTGGAGATAAGAAGACGACAGAGGGAAGAGATCCCACCCAGTAAAGGAAAAACCCTGCCTAGAATCCACTAATAGGCAAAGAAGTGGGGCTAGCTATTTACCTACCGATTTGAAGAACCAAGCCAAATCTTCATTACAGGGGCTCACTCTCACCTCAACTGGAACAAAGCTACTTGCTGTTGCAAGTAGTTGGCCACGACAAATTTGTCGTCAGAAATGTCCAAACACCATTTCCTCAGTGAACCAAAAGAAAATGATGAAACCTACAGCTTCCATCGCGAAAGACTCAAGAGTTATAGTGACTTTTTAGACTTTTTTAAAAAAACCTAAGTTCATGCTGCCTCTCCTGTAATCACCTTTTCTTGTGTGTGTGGGTGCTGTTGGAATACATTCGGATATTGAAAAATAAACATTTACTCTTCCTTTTTTAAAAACCTATGAGCAAACCTGCCTTGTGTCCGTTCTTGAGAGTCACAGCACTCAAGGGGTTAAACCATTTCTTCTTAAAACACATCTTGTTATGGTCAGTCAAGAGGTGGAAAAGGGGAGAACCATCCTACTGCCTCTCTGTCATGCACATCATCCTGACCTGGGCTTATATTTCCATTCCTTTACCATCTTTGAATCAATATTATGATATTTCCTACCTAACCCAATCGTCAGAGCATCATCTGCCTGAGAATTGTAGCTTCCAGCATCTTCTCAGGGCACTGAGAGATGACCAATGAATGTACCACATCACCCATACCCTGGGAATAAAATGTTAAAAAGCCTTGCCTCTTTTTACATAAAAGATATATTGACAAGTATAACAGCTTGTTTACTTGAGTGCTCCTTGTACTTTGCTGTTATTATTGTATCTCTCACGATCCAGCAAGGTTGCCAGCCCTGGCTATTATCAAAACCATTGCAAAATCTGTTAGCCAGTTGAATTGCTGCCAATTCATTATACAGATTGCATAGAAGTTAGGTGAATTAAACAGCTGTTTAACCTGAGTCATTGTGTTAGGATGAGCAGCTTTCTGAAAAAAATGTCAATTTATGATCATAAGGAGCCCTGTATCAATGCAAATTGTATGCTGGGTTGCAATTCACAGAACACAGAAATAAATGGAGTTGGATGGTGGTTCCTCCGCCAACAAGCTACCAGGCCACCAGAATTCACCAGGGTGACAGGAAACATTGCTGACATCACCTAGTTCCCATGAGCATTCCTTCACTTTCGGAAGGGGTCCATCTTCCCTTATTATTAAAGCCACAATTGAACTAAAACTAGTTTCCTTAGGTATATAGTCATCCTGAGTGACTCATTATATTTTAAAAGTAAAATGGAGCCTGTCTGCATATTGTGACCTCCTTGAAAGTAGAAATCCGTGAACCAAATTGTTTTTTAATTCATTCACAGGATGTGGGCTTCGCTGGCTGGGCCAGCATTTATTGCCCCCCCCCTAATTGCCCTTCAGAAGGTGGTGGTGAGCTGCCTTCTTGAACTGCTGCAGTCCATGTGGTGTAGGTACACCCATAGTGCTGTTAGGAAGGAAGTTCCACGATTTTGACCCAGCGGCAGTGAAGGAACGGCGATATATTTCCAAGTCAGGATGGTGAGTGACTTGGAGGGGAACTTCCAGTTGGTGGTGTTCCCATCTATCTGCTACCCTTGTCCTTCTAGGTGGTAGTGGTTTGGGTTTGGAAGGTGCTGTCTAAGAAGCCTTGGTAAATTCCTGCAGTGCATCTTGTAGATGGTACACACTGCTGCTACTGTGTGTCAGCGGTGGAGGGAGTGAATGTTTGTGGATGTGGTGCCAATCAAGCAGACTACTTTGCCCTGGACGGTGTCCAGCTTCTTTAGTGTTGTAGGAGTTGCACTCGTCCAAGCAAGTAGGGAGTATTCCATCACACTCTGGACTAGTATTCCAGAGACCCAGGGTAATGCTCTGGGGGACCGGGGTTCGAATCCCGCCACAGCAGATGGTGGAATTTGAATTCAATAAAAATATGGAATTATAAGTCTAATGGTGACAATGAAAGCATTGTCGATTGTTGTAAAAAAAACCATCTGGTTCACTAATGTCCTTTAGGGAAGGAAATCTGTCGTCCTTACCTGGTCTGGCCTACATATTACTCCAGACTCACAGCAATGTGGTTGACTCTTAAATGCCTCTGAAATGGCCCAGCAAGCCACTCAGTTGTAACAAACCACTACAAATAGCTCAACACTGACTTGCAATGAATTTGGGTTGCAAATGATATTGCATGATATATTGTTTCTTCTGCACCTAGGGAGCACATTCCACAACAAACACCTACTAATGTACCAGGGGAAAAAATGACTATGAGAACTTTCAGATAGAAAAAAAAGCATGGACATTCCTCAAAACTGCAAAACCCTTCTTCACCAAACTGAAAGTGAATCTACAGTGTATGAGACAAAGGCTGTTCAAGTCCTCTGTTATCTCTCTTTTACCTGCGGTCTTGATGTTTGAAATAATGTTCCTTCCTATCTATATATCTAAAATAATAGGGTAGGAGAAACAAATTTGGCTGCTTCATATCACCTTAAGACATTTTCTGTGTACAGAGAAACTTCGTGTTTCTTTGTGACTGCCTAGCTATGTCAAAGGCTACCAGAAAGTAATATACAAGATGAATTGAAGCCTATCATCGCAGTGCCAAGATGAAAAACTGACAGATCATAACAAAAAGAAAAATAGTTTCCATTTCTGGCTACTGTAAGTAAGAAACTAACAGTCAAGGGAGCTCCTGCACTGAAAAATGTATGCGATAAGCAGCCTATAAAAAGAAGGGGCTTACAAGGGTGATCATGTGAGTAATCAATTTACATTCAACTCTAACTGCATGATCATTACACTTGTAGTAAATTAAATAATTAGTTCCCTCTTTAAGTACACCCTGATCAAACAATTATGCCACCAAACACTGTAGTTTGAATTATCAGACTTGACCTGAGGCACAACAGTTGCAAAGTGAAAAACGTTTAACCATTTCATAGAAGTGTTCGTAATGATCTAGAAGTTCTCTGTGATAGGGGTGTTGCTGAAATAAATGTTCAGACCAAAAGTCTGAAGAGTGATATTTTGTTGTCATTTTTTTTAGCTCTGTTAATTATGGAAAATTATGCTATCATTTTGTTAGAAATTCCTGCTGAGTTGCATCTGGTTCATAGGTATTTCATTTGCAGCATGTCATGCAGGTGTGAAATTTTATAGTTTGAATCTGAAAATGAAGACAGCAGAAAAATAGAAATTACCTCAGCCATCTGGAGTGCTTCTTTAACCTAAGTTTAAGTTTATGCCAGTGGAAGGAGACCAAAAAACACATTTCTATATCAAAGAATTTAATGGGCAGAATTTTACATCCTGCGGGCGGGCGAGCGCCCGACCCAATCGGGCGTAAAATCGCGCGAGAAAAGGCGGGCGAGCGTCCCAACGACATCCCACGCTCACGCGATATTTTGCTCAGCGGGCACCGCAGAAGTCAGAAGCATGCCTGCCAACAATTAAGCCCATTAACGGCACAATTGTCTCTGATCTTTTGTGGTCTGTCCAACCTTACACTTAGCGGGTGGGCGAATCGGCCAGGCGGATTTTGCATTTTTCATGAAACCTCATCCAAGGGCGGGATGAGGTTTCCATTATTAAATAAAATAAGGATAAAAATCTATGGACAGCATTTTTATCATCTATATGTTCAGGTGCCTAATTTTGAAGCTTGGAATTTTTTTTCCTAGGCTGAATTTTGCCGTTGGCGAGCAGGGGGGTGGGGCCCGCTTGTCGACACATAAAATGATGCGGGATGACATCGGGCGGAACCCCCGACATCATCCTGCCCCATTTAAATCTTCAGGAAGGCGGGTCCACAGCAAAATCAGCTGCGGGCCCACCGATCTGTCAATGGTTAATTGAGACCATTGACAGGATCACTAAAACAACTAAAGGACCTGCCCGTCCAACCTTCAGGTTGGCAGGCAGGCCAGGAGCTCCGGCAGGGAATAGAAAACACATGAAACCTCATCCACCGGCAGGATGAGGTTTCATGTAGGGATTTTAAAAGTTTAATAAATTTTTAGTGTAATTTATGAACATGTCCCATCTCATGTGACAATGACATGTTAAGGATTTTTAAATAATTCTTAATGTTTGTACAACTTTCAGCGATATCCCTGAGGCAGCACTTAGCCTCAGGGAGATGTGTGCTCTTTCGTGCGCATGCTTTTGGGGAATCCCCCAGCCCGCCCAGGAAGCGCATAGCGCTTCCCGCCAAGCGTCACGCTGGGCGGGCCTTAATTGGCCCGTCCACGTAAAATGGCAGCGGGGCCCGCTTCTTCGCCGGAGATTGGGTTGGGCCTGCCCACCCGGAAGGTAGAAAATTCTGCCCCCAGATTTTCAAAACTTTACTTCATGGTTTTTGGGTCTGCAGCTCCCTGAGGCAGTCTCTGCCTTCAGGGAGCTTTCTGCCAGTGCTCGCCCGCAGTGACATCATTGCCTGTCCTCCTCCCGCCCCCACCCTGACAACGCTGAGCTTTTCAGCACGCGTTTCACACTGGATGACCGGTAACTGGCCAGCCAATGTGAAATCATGGTCAGGGGCCAATCACAGTCAGCGGTCCGTTTCCTGACCGTTCCTGGGCCCGCCGATCGTGCCCGCCTGCCAAGCTGAAAATTCAGGCCAATGAGATTACAGGGATTTGCATTTATTCCATGAACACCTCTTGTACTTTTGGCCCCATGATCTCCATACAATGAATTCCCATTACTCCTCCCAGGCTCGAGGGGCCAAATGGCCTACTCCTGCTCCTATTTCCTATATCCCTATGTTCTAATTTCAACTTTGCCATCAGTGAGGTATCATGGAAATGCTAGTCTTGGCTCAGTGATCACATCCTCATCTTTGAGTCAGATGGATATACCGACAGGGTCCACTCCAAAGACCTATGCACATAATCTAAAGTGACACTTCAGTACAGTACTGAGTGAATGCTGCACTGTCAGAGGTGCTGTCTTTTGGATAAGATGTTAAAACAAAGCACCACCTGCCCGCTAAGGTAGATATAAAAAAATTCAATGTCACTATTCTGAAGTGAAGGAGAGAATCTCCCCAGTTACTCAACAATATTCTTCAACCAGCATCACTAAATCAGAAGATCTGGTCATTTATCTCATAGAGTTATAGAATGGTACAATCCATTGAACCCATGCCTGCTCTTTGAGATGGCTATCCAATTAGTCCCACTCCCCTGCTCTTTCCTCATACCCTTGC
Organism: Cetorhinus maximus; assembly: GCF_964194155.1. Taxonomy (NCBI): domain Eukaryota; kingdom Metazoa; phylum Chordata; class Chondrichthyes; order Lamniformes; family Cetorhinidae; genus Cetorhinus; species Cetorhinus maximus. The sequence goes on from NC_135879.1 coordinate 196,076,743, forward strand.
AAGATTTTATTTCCCTTTATCCAATTCCCTTTTGAAAGTAATCATTTAATCTGTTTCCCCATGTCACCTCTGGTTCTTTTGCCAGTTACCTGAAATCTGTGTCCTCTGGTCCTGGACCCTTCTACTACTGGAAACAGCTTTTACTTACTTCCTGATCAACCTTCAAGATTTTAAGCACCTCCATTAAATCTCTCCTTAACTTGCTCTGTTGTAGTTTCTCTAGTCCCTCTATTAACTGAAGTCTTTCCTATCTGTTAGCATTCTAGTAAATCACCTCTGCACCCACTCTAAACTTTGACATGCTTCGTAAAGTGTGGTGCCCAGAAATGGAAACAGTATTCTAGCAGTGTCGCATCGCTGTTTGTGGGACTTTGCTATGTGCGATTTGGCTGCCATTTCCCTCCCCTAAATTGTGACTACACCTCAAAAGTACTTCATTGGCTGCAAACCTTAAAACCTGGGGGAAAAAAAGCTGCTACTCATAAGGTTAGGCATTCCTAAGCAGAGGACATGGAAACCTCAGTTATAATCTAGAATGAAAGGTTAAAAGATGGCTCATGTTAGGAGGATGTGTAAACAATTTTGAGCTTGCGGTATTGGAGGTGGTGGTGTAGAAGTTTAGGCATTCAGTTTATCTATTGTCTCTTTGGGTAAACTTCAACAAACATAAATACATGTTTTGGAAGCTTTCTAAAACCAAACATAATCCTGCACAAAGTGTGGACAGCACACTGATAGTTGAAGGTGATATTAAGATTATTGTATTTCAGAAAAATACAGACGCTAGCAATAAAAATTATTGGAAGTCACAAGAATTTATCTTCCCACCAAATATTAAATATTTGGCTTTGTTTTCTCTGCACTTTACAATAACCTAATTCAGGTTTCAAGAAGGATAAAAGGAATTGATAAAGTTGATCATGGCTAATTCTCCAAGAGCCGAGGAATGCAACTTTTATTAAAATTAAAAGAATTAGAAATAAGAAGGGCAGTGAGGCAAAAATATTTGACCCAACAGGTTGTGGAACAAGTTACTAAAGAATTGCTTTGAAGCAGAAAGCATAAATTGATTCAAAAGCAACTAGAGGGGAGATTTTCCACTTTGGTAATCCCAGCACACACCAGGGGCTGAATTTTCCGTTCGTCAGGCGGGCAGAGCTGACCCAATCGTGGCTGTGCCGCCATTTTGCGTGGGCGGGCCAATTAAGGCCCACCCAGCGTGACATCTGCAGGGAAGCGCTTCCTGTGCGGGCGGGGGGAATCCCTAAAATCGAGAGTGTGCTCTTTCGCGCATGCACACAAAAGAGTGCACTCATCTCCCTGAGGCTAAGTGCTGCCTCAGGGAGATCAGCTCTACTTTCAACAATATTAAAAATAGAGGGAAAAAAAATTCCCTTACATGTCCTCTCATGTGACAATGTCACATGAGTTGGGACATGTTCATAATTTCCATAACAACTTTATTAAAATTTTTAAAACCCTACATGAAACCTCATCCTGCCAGTGGATGGAGTTTCATGTCTTTTCTAATTGCCGCTGGGGCTCCTGGCCTGCCTGCCAACCTTAAGGTTGGACGGGCAGGTCCTTTAATTGCTTAATTGATCCTGTCAATGGCCTCAATTGGCCATTGACAGGTCGGCGGGCGCGCAGCTGATTTTGCTGCGTCCCCGTGTTCCTGAAAATTTAAATGGGGTGGGGTAATGTCGAGAGTTCCGCCCGGCGTCATCCCGCATCATTTTACGCATCGGCAAGCGGGCTCCGCCCCTGCTCACCGATGGTAAAATCCTGCCCCAGGAGTTCTGACTGAGAAATGCCAGCTCAAGCCTATGATTTTCTAGCTGTCAATTTTAATAGAGCAAAAATCATAGGGGAGGCCAGCAAAGTTTCTAAATATACCTTCTTAATGTACACCAGAATGGAAAATTTCCCCTTAGATAGTTCTCTGCGAGAAAAAAATAAAACTGAGGAATACATTAAGAAGGCAGGTAGATTGAGCTAATATATGAAAGTGGATTGGGTTCATTGTGCATAAAAGCCTTAGCCTGTTCCTAATTTTGATGAGTGATTCTCCAAATTTGACCATACCATCAGGAAAGGAGTTCAAAATGTTAGCTGGCTAAGAAGGGTAAATCAGGGGCAAGTCATCCTCAGTTCACTATCATTAGTTTATCTCAAGATCACATGAAAGAGGTTTATGAACAGCTCACTGTTTTGTCCTATTAACCAGGAAATAAAGGCATTTTTTTCATTCTTTCACGGGATGTGGGTGTCGCTGGCTTGGCCAGCATTTTTATTGACTCCCATTGACTCCAGTTTTGCTAGGACTCCTTGAGGCCACACCTAGTCAAATGCGGCCTTGATGTCAAGGACTCTCATTTCACCTCGGGAGTTCAGCTCTTTTGTCCATGTCTGGAGTAAGGTTGCAATGAGGTCAGGAGCTGATCAGCCCTGGCAGAACCCAAGCTAAGTGTCAGTGAGCAGGTTGTTTCTGAGTAAGTTCCACCTGATAGCACTGTCGACGACCCCTTCCATCACTTTGCTGATGTTCAACAGTAGACTGATGGGGTGGTAATTGGCCGGATTGGGTTTATCCTGCTTTTTGTGCATAGGACATACTGGGGTAATTTTACACACTGCTGGATAGATGCCAGTGTTGTAGCTGTACTGGAACAGCTTGGCTAGGGGTGCGACAAGTTCTGAAGCACAAGTCTTCAGTACTATTGCTGGAATATTGTCAGGGCCCTTAGCCTTTGAAGTATCTGTCTTCAGCTGTTCCTTGATATCACCTGGAGCGAATCGAAACGGCTGAAGGCTGGCATCCGTGATGCTGGGAACTCAGGAGGAGGCGCATATGGGTCATCCATTCAGCACTACTGGCTGAAGATTGTTGCAAGAGCTTCAGCCTTGTCTTGTGCACTGGTGTGCTGGGCTCCCCCATCATTGAGGATGGAAATGTTTGTGGAGCCTCCTCCTCTAGTTAATATATAATGGAGGATGTCAAAAAAGTCAGGGATAGGAAATAAATGTGAATGGTTCATGTGCACCTACAATAATTATCATTTCTGCTCCCCCACCCCACCTGCCATCCCCCAAATATTACCGTAGTAGACAAGTGGTTCAAGTTCAAGCCCATTGTAGATAGCAGAAACATAATGCCAACCAATATTGAAATCATTTTGTAAAAAGGTGCTCGCCAATTTTGCTTTTTAAGAAAACTTCAAAGAAAATTTATTTCTCATTTGTTAATGATTGAATTTTAACCAGGGTATTTTCATGCTAGGAGTTACCAGCAAAACCAGTCAAAATGATTTATATTACTGCAAGGTAACTGTATATTAGTTCAGGGGCCTGGAAATGACTATCAGCAATATCAACAGATGAAGAATACGCATGTTCATATGGCATTCCTCTGTCCACTATTTTAATACAGGATTTTACCCATTTATTTTCAAGGGGTTATTATTTCCAAGATAAAAAGGATAGGAAAGTCATCTGAACGTGTTTTGACACTAATTTCACCAGAAGTAATTTCTAAGCTATGAACTTTCCTATCAGCTTGCAATCGTTTACATCATTCATTCGGTAAGCATACCTGACTGCAATTCCCCTTTAATAACCTATTACTTTAAAAAAGTACATTTTTGCACTATTTTAAACAATCACCAAAAGTTAAAATTACCCCAAAATATTCGTAATACATTCCTGTCTGCATTATTTTAGTGCAGGATTTAACCAATTTAAAATTTTACAAAAATTAATTTAAAAACACAAGTTTAGTGTTATTATTTCAAAGGGACACAGTATCATAGGAATTTAGGAACAGGGATAGGCTGTTCAGTGTCTTGAGCCTCTGCTGCCATTCTGTCATATCATTGCTGAATCTTAACTCCATTTAGCCACCTTTGTTCCACATCCCTTGACACCCTTACCTAACAATTATCTGTCTATCGCAGTCTTAAAAAATTCAAGCGGCTCCGCATCCACAGGCTTTGTGGTCAAGATTGCCTCTAAACTTTGTATCATTAACAATGATGTCCTGTCAGAAGAAAATCTTTGCTTCAATAGTAAGCAATCCAAAATTACTAATTTTATTGGTTGCCATTATGGTGTGAGCCATTACTCTTAGTAGCACTCTTTTCTTTGAGTCAGAAAGTTGTGGGTTCAAGTACAGAGGTTTGAGCATATAATCTCGGCTGACACTTCAGTACATTATTGAGGAGGTGCTACATTGTCAGAGGTGCCATCTAGTGATGACATGTTAAACCCAAGACAACACCTGACCTTACCTGCAGAGGTAAAGGATCCTGTGGCACTATTCCAGGAAGAGCTGGGAAGTTGTCCCCCAAGTTGTTTGTGGGGCCTTGTTCTCTGCAAATTGGCTGCCGCAGTGCTTCTCTTACAACCATGACAATAAGAGGAGTTTTAACATGGGAAAGTGGGTGGGATTGGATGCAGATAGTTGGGGGTTTGACAGGGAGGGGGGATGCAGTTAAATTCCCCAAAATAGTAGCTTATCAGGAAGCCAACTCCAATTCACAGACTTCCAACTTTTACTCAGGTGGGACAGGGGATGAGTAGCCGACCTGGCAGTTACAGCAAAGTGAGGACAGCCACCCGGAGCATTTCCTGTGGGCTTGGAGGAGTGGGAATGGTTCTTCCTGGTCCCCCCATACAACCTAGTATCAGACACCAGCATCCCCCACTTGGATTGGACCATCCCTGCCCCACCATCGCTCCCCCCCCACCTCCCCCCACCCCCACAACATCTGGGATAGGACTTCTCCCCTTGGGATCGGACCTACCTGTTTGTTTAGACTCTTTAGTATTCCCCATCAGACTGGAATCCAAGCTTGTCAATCAGGCTGATTTATGGGTGATGAACCTTAGTGTCATCAAAGGTATGCTGCAGAGGTAAAACTCCACAGCATGTTGGGATTTTGGAAATCCCAAACTTTGACATTTCCCAAATGCTACCAGACCCCCTTTCCCCGCCTTCGTCCAGTGAGGTAAAAACAGCGACAAGTACAATAGGAAGAACCAGTAAAAAGTGGTATCACGGCAGAGTATGTTCTCTACCACAGGGTAAGGATAAACATTCACTGAATCACTGTAGTGGAAAAGAAAATAAAAGAATGATGCATCATTATGGTCTTCAAGGGATCAGTGATCTGCATGTAGCCTTTGGCAGCAGCTTTTCCCAGTAGGATCATTTCAAAATAGAGACAAAGAAGGAAGGAGTAGTGTATAACACTGTCATGAATTTCGGGTGACACAGTAAAGCAGGAAGACAATCATTAAACAGTTTAACCACCCTTGGGTCCCAAAAATGAGTCACTATTGTTGAAGTATTTCTTACCTATCTGTTACGATTTTTATATAAGATGCATTAAATCCATCCTTCTGAAAACAACATGAGAAAAAGAGTACAGCAACATTATTCTCTTGCGTATAAACTTTATTGGCAGATGGAAATGAAAGGCTATTAAAAAACCTTCATGATATCAATGGAAGGATATTGCAAACCTTTGTGACATAGGAAAAATAGCTAACTAAGAGCAGTAGACATGCATCACAAAGTTCTGTTCAAATTGGACACGTGTTCTCTACCTCGCACTGTCATCAAGATGAAGGATGTAAGTCCTAGGGAGAAGAACATTTATCCATTTTGAGCATTGATTTTCCACATCCAGTAATCTTGATAAGCCATAAAGAAGCATTTGACATTGGTTTAATACTTCCCCACATCTATGAGAAACATCTTTAATGCTTCACATGAAGTGAGTTACTTTGAACAGCAATGGCAACTACTATAATGCCACAGTCATTTTATGCAAGTAGCCACAAACAGAAAATGCCATGATTATTAATGAGTTAAGTGACCATTTAATTTACTTGTGGTATTGTTGAATGAGGGAGGAATGTTGGTCAGGGAGAACGCTCTGCTCTTCTTTAAATGTTGCAATATGATGCCTGTTACTGGGCGAGGTATAGAACAAAATAACTTTCCACTCTGGCTGTGTGCTGTTTATTTAAGACACTATAAGGTAGATTTTGACTTATTGTTTCCAGTCTCAAAGAATACTCTTGCACCTCAATAATCAGCTAGCTGGGGTCTGGAGGTAGGTCCTCATGGGGGGAGAGAGTAGAAGGGGTGTGGTACATACTGAGTCTCGGCAAGGTCAGGTTGGCAATAGCCAGCAGTATTTTTCTGGAACCAGCTGAAGCACTTCTGTTATTTCTCATTCCACAAAAAAAAGACTTTTTTTTTTAACATTATTTTACCCCTTTTCAAAATGGACCTTCAGCAAGCTCCACCATAATGAATCCCAGAAGAAGCGTCATACGGACTCAAAACTTTAACTGTTTCTCTCTCCACAGATGCTGGCAGACCTGCTGAGTTTTTCCAGCATTTTCTGTTTTTATTTCAGATTTTCAGCAGCTGCAGTATTTTGCTTTTACCCTAAATATTACAGTTAGGTTCCAATCTACACCATAGGGACCCCATTTTTTGTGGAAATATTGCCCACTCCTTGATTCAGGCAGGCAGTTCGGCCATGTAATGATAAACCCCTAGGAAAATTACAGCAAGTAATTCATCAAAGTTGGGATAAGTGGTAAGGTAAGTAGTATCTTACCTTCTGTTAATGCTGATTTTCCCAAATAAAAATTGCCTTAAGCTCCCAATGTGAGAGATGGCGATACTAAATTATGGACACAATAGTGCTTGGGCCAAAACCCACTAGATTGAGATTATCAAAATGAATTTCCAATAATGCAAGAGAATCTTTGATATGTACCTGAAAAGGCAGCTGGAACCTTGGTCTCATCTGAAGGACAGGATGGAAAGACAGCAATTCTAACACATTGCACTACACATTCCTCTGGGAAGTGCATTCTTGATTAAATTAGTTTCTTTACACTACATGCTACCACAAGTAAGTACAGATTCCTCAGGTTGCTTTCAGTTTTGCAGCCAAGTGACAGTTTTGTGAAATGCAAATAGCAGGATTTCACTCCAGTGTGATTCATAGAGATCTCCTCTGTGAAGCATTAAAGATGGACTATTTTGCAAAAAACAGCTATAAATTAAGTCAGCCACTTTCTGTGGTGTCTGCTGCTGCAATTTGGTGGGAACTGATTATATTGTTCTTTTAGAGGGGGCTGCAAATACCCTCATGGTTCACTGGAGTAAAATACATATGCATGAACGTTTTATGTAAACAAAAAAAGATAATACTGTGGAATTAACAATAAAGAGAGCCATTATTGGATGCAAAATGAATGGGATCTATTGAAACAAGCTGAGGCTTTCGAGAAAGTATCAATAAAAATGGCAATAAAACTGGCATAAAAGAAAATAATTATTCAGACAAAGGAACAGCTACACTCCCTTTTTCTCAGACACTTTAACTATCTGCCACCTTTATACTATTAAATAAATACTGAGGCGGAGACCTCAAAGTCATTGCCTTAATATTTTTTCCCATGTATCAAAGATCCTATATTATGATAAAGGGTCTGAATTTTAAACCTATTAATTATTATCACGTGTTATGTAGCGCCAGATAATGCATGTGGCATGGAAGATTACAGTTGATTGTAGCTCCGGGTTTACATCACTACTTCTTTGTCCAAGGTGCTTTCTCAGCATTAAGGTGGACCATTAGCTGAGAAACAAGAAAATTCTCCAGACTAACGTTCCATGGGTAGCAATTATGAGAATCCTAGAAAAACTATTGAACTTCTCAGAGTGATATTCAGCATATATGAATGATTAATGGCTGCCTCAGACCCGAGTTCTCAAACTCCCTTAAAATGAAATATTCACACATTGGAACATATTAAGACCGGTCATTAAGCTGGAAAATGTCAATGGTGCAAAGCCCTTAATTGATTAGAATTAACATTTGCACATTTGGAGTATAATACAGTATTTGACCTGTTACGTTGAACTATGCTCACCAATGTAAATAATATTAAGCAATTACTCTGGTTGTTGCCAAAGGAAAGTGCAGCATTGGTTAAAAAAAACATTTCACTATTGTCTTAAGAAATGAGTAGCAGCACAAAGATGCATCTTTAATGCTAATTCATTTTCTTAACTCTTTTATGCAAAGTTAAATGCTTGGAATCTCCATGGAGTTAGAATCATAGAATCATAGAAAGTTTATAGCATAGAAAGAGGTCACTTGGCTCATCATGTCTGTGTTGGCCAGAAAAGGAGCCACCCCAGCCTATTCCCACTTTCCAGAATTTGGTCCCTAGCCCTGCAGGTTATGGCACTTGAGATCCATATCCAGGCACCTTATAAGTGAGTTGAGGGCTTCTGCCTCTGCTATCCTTTCAGACAGTGTGCTCCAGACCTCCTCAACCCTCTGGGTGAAAAGGAGAACAACCCCAGCCTATGAATATTTCCTCATAACTGCAATTTTCTAGTCCTGGTAACATCCTGGTAAATCTCCTCTACCCCCTCTATTGCAATTGCATCCTTTCTGTGAGGTGATCAGAACTGCACACAGTACTCACGTTGTGGCCTAATTAATGATTTACAAAATTGCAGCATAACCTCCCTACTCTTATATTCTACACCTCGGCTAATAAATGAAAGGATTCCATATGCCTTCTTAACCACCATATCAACCTGTCCTGCTACCTTCAAGGATCTGAGGACATTCAGTCGAAGGTCTCTCACTTCCTCCGCTCCTCTCAGTATTCTCCCTCTTTCTATGCTATAAACTTTCTATGATTCTATGATTCTAACTCCATGGAGATTCCAAGCATTTAACTTTGCATAAAAGAGTTAAGAAAATGAATTAGCATCAAAGATGCATCTTTGTGCTGCTACTCATTTCTTAAGACAATAGTAAAATGTTTTTTTTAACCAATGCTGCACTTTCCTTTGGCAACAACCAGAGGCCTTGCTTGACCTCCCCAAATGCATCACTTCACACTTCCCTGGGTTGAATTCCACTGGCTGCTTTTCTGCCCAGCTGCCCAGTGCATTGATATCTTCCTGTAGTCTACAATCCTCCTCGCTATCTACCACGTGTCCAATTTTTGTGTCGTCTGCAAACTTCTTGATCATTCCCCGTACATCTACACCAAAATCATTTATATATACCACAAAAAGCAGGGTACCTAGTACTGAGCAATGCAGAACCCCACTGGAAAGAGCCTTCCAGTCACAAAAACATCCATCAACAATTAAAACAAAAAACTACTGCGGATGCTGGAAATCCAAAACAAAAACAGAATTACCTGGAAAAACTCAGCAGGTCTGGCAGCATCGGCAGAGAAGAAAAGAGTCGACGTTTCAAGTCCTCAACAGAACTGAGTATAGTTAGGAGAGGGGTGAAATATTAGCTGGTTTAAGGTGGGGGGCGGGGGGGTGGGGGGGGGGGGGAGTGGAAGAGAAGTTGAGGGTGGGGTGGTTGTAGGGACAAGCAAGCAGTGATAGGAGCAGATAATCAAAAGATGTCACAGACAAAGGGATCAAAGAGGTGTTGAAGATGGTGATATTATCTAAGAAAATGTGGTAATTAAGAATGGATGGCAGGACATTCAAGGTACAGCTCTAGTGGGGGTGGGTGGAAAGACTGACGCCCCACCAGCCTCCGCATTCAAAGGATCATCCTCCGCCATTTCTGCCAACTCCAGCATGATGCCACCACCAAACACATCTTCCCTTCACCCCCCCTGGCGGCATTCCGTAGGGATCGTTCCCTCCGGGACACCCTGGTCCACTCCTCCATCACCCCCTACTCCTCAACCCCCACCTATGGCACCTCCCCATGCCCACGCAGAAGATGCAACACCTGCCCCTTCACTTCCTCTCTCCTCACCGTCCAAGGGCCCAAACACTCCTTTCAAGTGAAGCAGAATTTCACTTGCATTTCCCCTAACTTAGTCTACTGCATTCATTGCTCTCAATGCGGTCTCCTCTACATTGGAGAGACTAAACGCAAACTGGGCGACCGCTTTGCAGAACACCTGCCGTCTGTCCGCAAGAAAGACCCAAACCTCCCTGTTGCTTGCCATTTTAACACTCCACCCTGCTCTCTTGCCCACATGTCTGTCCTTGGCTTGCTGCATTGTTCCAGTGAAACCCAACGCAAACTGGAGGAACAGCACCTCATCTTCCGACTAGGCACTTTACAGCCTTCTGGGCTGAATATTGAATTCAACAACTTTAGATCTTAAACTCCCCCTCCCCCCATCCCCACCCCGTTTCTTCCCCCTCCCTTTTGTTTTTTTCAATAATTTATATAGATTTTTCTTTTCCCACCTATTTCCATTATTTTTAAATCTACAACTAATACCTTGTCAGTCTTTCCACCCACCCCCACTAGAGCTGTACCTTGAGTGTCCTGCCATCCATTCTTAATTAGCACATTTTCTTAGATAATATCACCACCTTCAACACCTCTTTGATCCTCTTGTCTGTGACATCTTTTGATTATCTGCTCCTATCACTGCTTGCTTGTCCCTACAACCACCCCACCCTCAACTTCTCTCCCCCCCACCCCCCCGCCCCCCACCTTAAACCAGCTTATATTTCACCCCTCTCCTAACTAAACTCAGTTCTGTTGAAGAGTCATGAGGACTCGAAACGTCGACTCTTTTCTTCTCCGCCGATGCTGCCAGACCTGCTGAGTTTTTCCAGGTAATTACATCAACAATTACCCTGTTTCCTGCCACTGAGCCAATCTGTATCCAGCATTTTAGTCTGCCATGTGGGACTCTGTCAAAAGCCTTGCTAAAATCCATGTAGACCACATCAACTACTCTACACTCATCAACCCTCCTTGTTATTTCCATAAAAAATTCAAATTCGTCAGACATGACCTTCCGGTAACAAATCCATGCTGACTGCCCCTGATTATACCATGCCTTTCTCGGTAACAGTTTATCCTGTCCCTCAGAATTGATTCTAATGATTTGCCCACTACCAAGGTCAAACTGACAAGCTTGTAATTATTCGGTCTATCCCTCGCTCCCTTTTTAAACAAAGGTACAACATTAGCAGACCTCCAATCCTCCGGCACATCAGCTGCATCCAGTGAGGATCAGAAAATGATGGTCAGACCCTCTGCAATTTCCTCCCCGGCTTGTTTTAACAGCCAGGGATACATTTCATCCAGTCCTGGTGATTTATCCACTTTCAAGGGTGCTGGTCCCGTTCATAACTCTCCCATCTTCCACTGTAATATCAGCACAGGATCTTCAGGTTCGCTGGTGAAACAGTTTACGCCGTTTCCCTAGGGTAGTTGCTGATTTTCTGCCAATGTTACAGTGGGAGATCGGGGTAGTCTTCCCTTCTCCACTAAACACCGAAATTTAACCTGCAGATATAAATAAAACAACAAAAAGCTTGTCAAAGGGTGGGTTTTAAGAAGGATCTTAAAAGAGGAGAGTTTGGTACAAAGATGGGGGGTTGCCGGGAGTGGATTTCAGATTATAGGACCAGAAGATGGGGTGAAGGGGGGGCAGGAATACACAGGACTGGGGATGGGTCAACATAATGTTCTGATGAATTTGGAAGGCTGGAGGAGGTAACAGAGATGGAACACTTGCTGGATAGCATATATTGGGAATTGCCTGGCCTGTGATCCATTCATTTTCTAATATGTCCTCCTGACATGATCCAGGAGCACTGAAGCAGAGATTCTCCTATTTTATATCTGAACTTCAAAGCTTTACAATGAAATATTGTTCATTTCATATTCTTAATTTAGGATTTCATCTCACTTTTACAGATAAGTTATAAAAAGTTTTTAGGCCTTTAATTTGCTATTGATGAGTCTGGAATTGCCAAGATGCCTGGTGTTTACTGTTGCATTGTAATGGTCCAGTGGTTACATCCGGCAAATCTAAGAGCCTTTGACCCAGAGTGTATTGAAGGCTGTTACATCGTTAAAACGGTTTTACAAGAATGCTTCCTTGTAAATAATGGTGCTAGTCATCAACCTAGAGAAAGGTTGTGTATTTACTTTTCAAGTGACCTTTCAGGTCAGATGCAAGTTTAAACATAAGAAAAATAAGCTCCTTCTTCTTATTGCCCTGGCTCCTCTTGAGGTTTCCAAGACACACAAAATTCAGACTTTTAAAAATGCCTCATACCAGTGAAAATTGGAGTTTTATCCTTTCTTGTTGGCTTTCCTCCTATTTTCCCCACTAATATCATGAAACACATCCAAACAAATTGTTATTTGGTAGAACAGGGATAAACAGAAAAACTGTGAGTGCTGCAAATTTGAAATAAAAATATGAAATGGTGAGAGATTCAGAGGAATCTGGGTGTCCTCATACATGAATCACAAAAGGTTAGCGTGCTGGTACAGCAGGTAATTAGGAAAACGAATAGAACGTTATTATATATTTTGAGGAGAATTGATTGCAAAAGTAGGGAGGTTATGCTTCAGTTGTACAGGGCATCGGTGAGGCCACACCTGGAGTAGTGTGTACAGGACTGGTCTCCTTGTTTAAAGAAAGATGTAAATGCATTAGAAGCAGTTCAGAGAAGGTTTACTAGACTAATACCAGGAATGGGCGGGTTGTCTTGTGAAGAAAGGCTGGACAGGTTAGGCTTGTATCCACTGGAATTTAGAAGAGTAAGAGGTGGCTTAATTGAAACCTTCAAGACCCTGAGGGGTCTTGACAGGGTGGATGTTTCCTCATGGGAAAATCTAGAACTAAGAGTCACTGTTTAAAAATAAGGGGTCGCTCATTTGAGACAGAGATAAGGAAATCTTTTTTCTCTCAGAGGGTTGTGAGTCTTTGGAACACTCTTCCTCAAAAGGCAGTGGAAGCAGAGTATTTGAATATTTTTAAGGAAGATCTAGCTAGATTCTTGATTAACAAGAGATGATAGGTTATCGGGGGTAGGCAGGAATGTGGGGTTGAGGTTGCATTCAGATCAGCCATGATCTTATTGAATGGCGGAGCAGGCTTGAGGGGCCGAGTGGCCTACTCCTGCTCCTAATTCATACGTTCATATGTTCGTATGCACAGTATCCAAAAGAAAATGGTCGAAAGGTTAACAAATCAGCTGAGTCCCTTCATCAGAACACACCAGAAATGTCAATTATTGTTTTATATTGCTATTTATTCCATAATCCATCGGCAACAACCTATAAATGCAGGCCCAGATCTTCCATTCAGGGTCGGATCCCCTTTTCCGACGCTGATCAGACAAAAAATTGCCTATTTCCCTTCTTCTGATTTTCCTGGGCAATCTTCCAATGAAGGATTCTTCCAAACTCAGCACGGCAAACCTCAACAGCATCAGAAAGAGAACCCGCGCAGAAGCCACGCCCCCTTTTCATGGCACTAGCTGCCGTATACTGGCATGTAAAGAGTTTACGTGGCCCAAATCTTCTTTCAAAGGCCATGAAGAGAAGGTAAGTGGATGAGGGGGTATGGTGGGTGAGGGGGTAGGCTGGGTGAGGGGGTAGGGTGAGTGAGGGGTAGGGTAGGTAAGGGGGCAGTGTGGGTGAAGGGGTAAGGTAGGTGAGGTGTAGGGTGGGTAAGGGGGTAGAGTGAGTGTAAGTGGACGCGGGGGTAGGTGGATGAGAGGGTAAGGTGGGTGAGGGGGTAGGGTGAGTGAGGGGATTGGTTGGATGAGGGGTAGGGTGGGTAAGGGGGTAGAGTGGGTGAAGGGGTAAGGTAGATGAGGGGGTAAGGCGGGTGAGGGGGCAGGGTGGGTAAGGAGGTAGGGTGGATGAAGGGCTAGGGTGATTAAGGGAGTAGAATGGCAGCTGGATAGGGTGGTAGGTGGGTAGGGGAGTGATGTCGGGTCAGGTCAGGTCATATCATAGGGCTGGGGGAAGTCAGGGGGCCGGGGGTTAGTTGGGTGGATCGGGGCTTGGGGGTTGTGTGGTGGGGGCTTGTCAGGTTGGATCCAGAAGTGTTGGGGGGCCAGAGAGAGTGTTGGCTGGTGGGAGCTAGTCAGGTCGAGCCGAGGTGGAGGAGCCAGGGAGGTGGTAGTGTCAGGGAGACAGGGGGTGGAGTTAGGGTTGGGTAGTCAGGTTAGGCCAGCAGGGGGTGTCAGGTCAGGAGGGTGTCGGAGGCTTGGAGCGGTAGTTAGGTGGTTGGCGGGATTCAGGCGGTTAGGGGGATTTGGAGCAGGATCAGTGTGAGTGATTGGGTGAGGGGGTGTCGGTTTTATAGTTATCCTGGAGTTAGGCTCAGATTTTTCTGTCTAACATTTCCTGGGTAGCTATTCAGCTAAGTAAGTCGGAACCGTCCGAAGTCTCCGGCTTTATCTCAGATTTTTGGAGGGTCCCAGAGAGCAGGGGATTCAGAAGCTCAAACTTCCCAGGCAATTTCCACAGAGTCATTGATTTGGGACTTCTGAGGGGTCCCGTGGCACATCTTGGGTGGAACATCCAACTACCAGGAGACTGGAAGATCTGGGCCAAGTGATTTTTTTTTGTTTATGGATGATGAGCAATGTATTAATTTTAGCCTCAATTTAAAAGCCTGGATGCAATTTTTATGCCACCTTATCATTCCTCTCGTAAGCTGTTCATTAACTGCGGTCTTGGGTGATTATCCTACACCTCAGAAACATGATCATTAATTGTATTGTCACTTTTCCATCAATACAAAATGGTTCCAGATGGACATGAACACAAAAGCAGTCAATTAGATTGGCAAACAGACTCTCAATTATCCCTTCTTAGCATTAATGTTTAACTGGGCAGCAAGCAGATCTCTGGGGAAATAGCTCCTTTCTCCCTAAACTGAATGTGACAAGGTTCTGACAATGAAACTTAGGGCTGAATTTTCACCATGAAGACTGGAAATAGGAGCCGGCTGTGTTTTTAGGTCAGAAACCTGCCTCTAATAGGAAACTGGCTAAATTTTAGATTTTCACAGAGGTGAGCCCTTAATTGTTATGGAGATGGACTTCCTGTCCATTTAGAGCCAGCGGGGGCAGAAATGGAGATGGGCCAGAGGAAGTGTGGGATTATTTAGACTCCAACAGTAGCCATCACTCAGGCTGCTGGTTGCCCTGCGAGAGAGATCTGCCAGCTCCATTGCACCAGGGGAAAGCGAGACATTGAAGAAGCCTGGCATCTGGTGCAGGACAGACCTTTGCTTCATCGATGTTGCCCTGGATCTATAACTGGAGGCCATGAGGGAGACGAGGGAGGTCCCCTTCTCAGAGTGTTGCATCTCATCATGCAGCTGGAGCTCCTCTCTATTTAGCGTCATCTCCCTCTGCCTCCAATTCATCTTGCTCTCTTACTTCATGCCCCATGCTCCTTCCCCGATAACCTATCCCCTTCCAGAGCCTCACCAACTTCAAGGTCCACACCTCTCTGGAGAGCCATGCTATGCAGAGCATAGCTCTTTTTCTGGTTGCAGACCAGTTGACATTAAGGGGGTGGAAGTCTTTCCTGTTCGTGGATCTCATTGGTCAGTTGCTAGGTGCCTTGATGGCCACATGAGTTTGGCACTTCACATAATGCAGGTCATTCAATAAGAACGGGCAGCTCTGTCTTCGGTGGTCGATCCTTTGTTGAGGGTTTGACCTCCCTGCCTTTCTTTCCTCTCTCATGCCCTCCTGATGCCTGAGTCCTGCCCTTCATTGCCATGGGAAATCTGACATTAAAGTCCCAATTGCCAAATGGAGCCTCACTTCTGGATAGGTGGTTGCCCAATTGTCCTTGGCATTCTTGCCCCCTTGCTCTGTTGCCCCTGTGATGGTGAGGGGGGGTTAGGGGGGGTGGTGTTGTGCTGACCATGATTAAAGTTCACTCCCCCTATCTCCTGCCCAGTCCCCTTTGTTTAGCTGACTGTCTTTTGGGGCTGGAGTTATGCCCTGGGCAAGCCACAGCTGACTCCCCGACTTTTTACCCGCCTGCCTTCAGCTAGTCAGTTTCTGAAGCTGTGGGTAAGCTGTCCGACACTTTAAAATTGGAACGTCAGCTTCTGACAAGCTTTACAAGAGTTTTTAAGCACGTTTAATTGACCATGATGGGGATGAGAGTGGGGTTCCTGTCCCACCCTCCCCTGCACTGGTGATCATTGCTGGTTGCAGGATTGGTGCCTTGGAATTGACACACCACTTGGTGCTGGTATGTTTAGACAACCCCCCCATCCCCAACCTCTGTCCCCAAGTTTGGAGGGCCCGAAAGTTCAGCCCTTAAATTTACCAGAAACCTAGGGAAGAATTTCCCCCCCACTGCCTCCACCGCCACCACCATCAGCAGGATTCGCATGGGTGGACAATTTGGCAGGGAGCGAAAACTCGGTTTCCCGATGTCAAGAAAACCAAATCAGAACCATCGTCTCCCAACGTTCCCAGCAGGTTGATGGCGGGTCGGGTCCCCCGCTAAAGCTCGGTGGGAATCCACTTTGCATCTTAAGCACGTTCATTAAAACCCCATCAGACTGGAATTATGTGGTCCATCAAATCTTCCGCCCCCGCCAGCGGGAATTCACACCATTCTGTATTGACTGGATATTCATGGAGTGCTCCCAGTGTGGGAGAATTTTAAAGCACTTACCTGGAGTTGAAGCTGGCTGCGCCGCTGGAGCTGCGCCGCAGGTGTGGTGCATGTGGAAAACATAAAGTGGGGAATAGTGGTGGGTGCAAGACACAAAGGTGGGGGTCCAGAGGACAAGAAGGAGAGCAGGGGAAAAGAGTCCGGTGAGAACAAGGTGGAGGGTCTGGATGGAGTGAGGGGGAAAGAAAGGCATGAAGGGGAAGGGAGAGGAAGTGGATTGGGTCAGAGTGCTTCAGAGGGAGGAGTCAGTCAAGTCTACGTCGGGATCCTGGGGAGAACTGGGGATATGAGGGGATAATGACTGTGAGAGGGGGAATTGAGACACGGTAGGATGAGAGGGTCAGGGTCTGGTCTGAATGTGGCAGATATAGTTCTCATCCAGGGGGTCACTGAGGGGGCCAAGGATGGTGACACAGATCACAGGAGTGGGGCTCAGGAGGGAGGTAAGGCATGTGTAGATTAACAATGATAGGGTCCAGGGTGATGGGGGGAGGCTCAACGGTAACTGAGGCAAGAGTGAAGGTAACATCGGGGGTGGGTGGGGTGGGGGATGGGTGGTGGGGGTCGATATGATGGGTGGAAGTTGGTGGATGAAGGGGGAGGGGAAAAGGTGATGGGGACAGTTTGAAATGAAACACGCATAATCCTGGGACAGAGCCAGCATCAAACCAAGGCAACGTCCTCAATGTCCATATGTAAAACATTGAGTTGGGGGAGGGTCTGCTCAGGTGGGTGGGGTTCAAGGTCAGCACAACTGGACAACTAAACGGAAACATTAATAACCAAGTGCAGACTCATGAGAGCTTTCTCATTTGCTATTCCTCACTATTTGGTGAAGGCCACACGTCAGGAGGTCTGGCCCAGAGGGTCTCGCAACAATGAGATCCCAGCAAGGTGTAGAGCTGCTGTTCACTCTGAGCCATTGGCCATCAGCTTCAGGCAGAGTTAGGGAAGAAGTGGAGGAGGAAGGGAGAGGGAATGCCTACAAAGGGCTCGCAGGTGAATGGGAGCCAAGTCACAACTGCAAACCTCCATCTGCTTGACAAGGGCTCATGTGGTTAGCCTTTCCATTATGACAAGGTATATCCATTGTGTCTCGAAGGCAATGGACACAAGTGGAATAGTGTTAGGGAGAGGCCTCTTACACATAACAGTCATCAGCCTTGTCAAAGAGCCATGTCTCCATATGCAGCCATGTATTAGGTAGAGGAAGACCCATCCTTGGTCCACCCTGGAAAAGGAGGAGTGTGGGTTACCATTACAACTATTAGCAGCAAGAATGAATCCAGTGCAATATAACATATGTTTGGGAATGCAGAAACTATTTACAATGATTGAACACCCATGCCATCAGTGCTCATTCAATAATTTTAAATTTTATTTACTCTACCGCTACATCAATGTGCTCCGTGACATCTGCAGCAGACATGGAGGCAGCCTGCTGACTGCCATGTCCTGTTGTCTGCGATGACTTTGATGGATGTGCTCTGGAGAGCTGAGGCCTGGAGGGCCCCAGCCTGCTTTGGGTCTCTTGCTCAGGGGCAGGTGTACCCTTCTCCACCTAAGCAGCTGGAGCTGATGAGTCACAGGCAGCAGGGACTGGGAACGTCTGGACACCCTTGGAGATCCCTGGGTGGAAGCCCCCAGGGTGCCCATCTGATGCTCCTCCTCCTTTTGGGTGCCCCCGGGCCCCTCCTGAGGAGAAGGGGAACCTGGTGGAAGATTGAGGTGCCTTGTTCCCCTCTCGCATCGCCACTGCGAAAGCTCACCCAGTGCTACAGTGATGGAGTGCAGATCTGAGCGCATCTCCGGCAGAAACCGGGCATTCTGCTGGACCAGGTTCTCCATGGCATCCACTATCCTCCCCATGGATCTTGATGAGCTCAAATGTTGGAACCATTATATTGGAAAGCACGTGGATGGACTCCTCTGCCTCGCATGCCAGTCTGTTGAGGGCCTCTGATACGTCTGCCTGATGTTCCCCTGTCTCGCTGATATTCCAGCATCCTCTCCATGACCACTTCCAGAGGATCATCATCTGACTCAGGCTTAGCAGAGGCCTCTTCTCCAGTAGTCCTCTGAATGCCAGAGACCTTGGCTGTCACTGCCTCTTCCTGCTGTGGGCACGTGTCTGTGCAGCGGCCACTAGAGTGTGAGCCTGAGCTTAAACTAGATATATGAGCCACTGAGGAGTGTGTCCCTGGGCTGGTGGAGGGTGCAGGTGAATGCTGTGATGGCTGTACAGGTGAGAGGTCTTCCTTGTCCTCTTCCAAGATCTCCTGCAGGCTGGGGCTGACTTTAGGTGTGGGGGCTGGCCTCACCCTCTTCCTGCTGGCACCTAGATTGGGAATGAGTGACAGCCTAGCCTGGCTCAAAAGTGGCACTCATCAATCACTCATCCGAGGTTGTCCGGATTATGCATGCTTCCTCCATAGATGGTTGGGGGAAGCCGACCTCACCATCGGGGCAGGCACGGTCACAGTCACAGTCCTCCCCCGGCAGCTTGGCAGCCTGCTGTTCAAGTTGTGTGAAGGGTCAGAGATCAGGCATCCCTCCTCTTGTCTTCTGTCTCTCCCCCTGTTGTGAGCCATCTTCTCCTGCGTAAAAACATAGATGGATTGTGAGCACATATGAGGAAAGAGCAGGTCAAAGGCTACTAATTCATTGGCTGCTAGTTGACCTCATATTTCCCCAAAACCTGACCACCATATGCATGACGCAAGTGAGAAGTGAGGTGGAATAGTCTCCAGTTGCCTGGATGAGTGCAGCTCCCAGAACACGCAGGAAGCTAGACACAATCTAGGTCAAAGGCCACTTGACTGACATCCCATCCAGCACTCTCAACGTTCAGTCCCTGCACCACCTGTGCACAGTGGCAGCAGTATGTACCATGTACAAGATGCACTGCAGCAAGTCACCAAGGCTCCTGGAATAGCAACTTCCAAGCCCGCGAGCTCTATCAGCTAGAAGCACATGGGCAGCAGACACATGGGAGCAGCAGCACCTGCAGTTGCCCGCTATGCCTTCACTGTGGCTGGGTGAAAACCCTGCAGTTCCCTCGCAAATAGCCCAGCACATGGACTGCAGGGGTTCAATAAGGCAGCAGCCCACCACCTTGTCAAGGACATTTAGGAATGGGCAAGAGACCACAGTGGTCCTGCTGCCATCCTGGAGAAGAGACCATCCCACCTTTCCTACACTGCCTCCAGTCGGTGCTCCAGGGACACGTCGCTGAAGCGGGGAGCCGGGGCTTGCTGCCTTGTCTTACTCATCCTTTCCTTCTTGTTGGTGAAGGGTAGTCTGGGTGCCTTTTAAATATGACGCCTGGACATGACAGCGGGGCGCCTGATTTCCTGACCACCCCAGCCTGAGACTCGACGCGGAATGCGCACGTGCATAACTAATGAGGTAAGGAGTGCACGATTGTGAATAAAAGCCCACCCTGCGCCACAGCGGGAATTACTCCCACTTTCCCATCCTGCCACGGAACTTATGGCAGGAGGGGATGATTCCACTCCTGTTGTTTTCTGTGACTGTTATACAGTATAATATTGCTCTAACATTAATAAAAAAGATGTACTATAATAAAATGTAATTCATAGGTAATGAAACTAGAAAATCCTAGATGTGCATGTCAGGTCAGTCAGCTGATGTTGTTCTGCTCAGAGCAGTGAGAATTAGGAAGAGATTTGATAGAGGTGTATCTAGGAGCTGATTCATATAATAATTGATTATTTCACTATTAACCATGCATTGGGTAATCTCGTATGAAAGTGTAACTCAGTACCACATGTTGGCTTTACAGGTGCAGTGCCTCAAATCTGGCTATCCAAAAACCGGGCATTTTTCTCTCATGTGCCGCTCCCAGAACAGAGTATGAGCAGGAATGAAGAGACCATTCTCAGCCTGATCCCAGAGGACAGAATCAGCGAGAGTTGTGCACACAAGGGCCGGGATTTTCCATGCCCACTGGCATTGGGCGTGTTTGATGGCGTGAGCAGATAACCTGGCAAGAAGGCCAAAAATTGATTTCACAACATCGTCTGCTCAGCCTGCTGATGGCAGGCCGCGTTTCCCACCATCGGACGTCGGGAACCTCATTGCAATCCATCAGCATAAGGCCAGCCGGCTGGACTCATGCCTCCCTCTGGATTGTCCGCCCATGTTGGCTGGAAAACATGCCACCATGTTTCATGACAGCATTTGTAAGGCTGCACTTCATTTGGACTTCAAGGTTTGTTTGCCTACCTTGCTTCGGTCAGCATTCTCAGTCATCAGCGCCAGGCTTCACAGACAGCATCACATCACTTTTAGGGGGGCTCATGGGCAGGTCTCTACCTCCAGATCAGCCATATGTAGGTGGCTTTTCAATGGCTGCAGGGCTAGGTCTTGCTTGGGGAAGGGGGAGAAGTGGTCTCAGGCAATGGAAGAGGCTGCAGGACGAGAGCTGTACTGGGGAAGGAGGGTATCCCAGGGTGTGTTGCGGGGTCACAAGTTGATCTGTGCAAGTAGCCTCAAGAGGATGAGGGCTGAGGAGGCAGTCTCCAAAGGAGATGAGGCTAGATGGACATATGAGGGTACGTGTGTGAGAATAGGTGGTGATGTCCTTGAGCTTGCAGTGAGTGAGATGCCAGTGAATGTGTGATGGGCTTGAGTGTCTGAGTTTAGCGTGATGAGATGGTTGCCATACAGATAAGATCATTCATCCTCTTTCTACCCTGGATGGCCAACCTCTTCTGTTGCAACTTGGCACTGATCCCCGTCGCCATCGCCCACCAAGCCGGAGTGGTAATGTAGCTGCCCCTACTGCGGCCAGAGCATGAGTAGAGGACATCATGGCGGGCCTCCATGGCATCCAAAATGCACTCGAGGGCTGCAGTCTTCTTGCCTTTCGAGGCCACATCTTCTTTGCAGCAGTCCTGGACTGGAAGCACTGAGAGCAGCTCTACTTTAAATGTGGTGCCTGGCATGGTGAAGCAGTGAGATGATGGCATGGCAGGGGAATTGGAGTTAGCCCACCATGGAAATGGCATGTATCCCGGGAATGCATAATTAATACAGCAGGTTTGGGACGATAGGGTGTGAAAAGCCACCATTGCGGCCAGCAGGTAAAGTGTCTTTTTTCCAGCCGGCTAGTGCACTTGGTGCAAATCGGGGATCGGGCATGTTCAGTGGCGTGAGTGGATAATATGGCGCGATCGGTTTCACAACGGCTTGAAACCAGTTTGCGATTGTCCATTCAGCCCGCCGATGGCGGGTCACGTTCTCCATCATCAGACATCAGGAACCTCATTCTAATATATCAGTACATCATTATAGGGCCAGCCCGCTGGAATTGTTCCCCCTCCACTGGAGCGTCTGCCCATGTTGGCAGGAAGACACGCTGGTGTAGAGCATGTCTTCACAAGCGTGACATGCAGAAGTCAGGACTTACCCACCAGGGCCTTACTCACATCACGGACATCCGAGGAGCAGAAGATGCTGGAGCCCGACAGCAATGACACATTGGAGGCATGTCCATGGCATGCTGGGTGGATTCTCATGGACATGGTTCTGCTGCGAAGCAGCTCACAGAAGTTGGATAGTCACCATTGATGCTCACAATGGATGATGGTCAATAGGGTGGGAGAGGAAGGCCTAGGATCAGCTTGGAGAGGAAGAGGTGTTGGGGGGTGAGGTTGGGAGGAGGGGAATGAAGGTGTTGGGGGGTGAGGTTGGGTGTGGAATGAGGATGTCGAGAGGAGGCTGGGAGTGGGTGGAGGGAATGTGGGGGAGGAGGAGGTAATGGGGGAGAAGAAGACGGCAACAGGGGAGCTAGGTGTAAAGGGGGGTGGAAGGTGTAAGGGAAGGAGTGAGGAGAGGGGAAGGAGTATGTAGAGGGGAGGCAGCCCAGTGGAAAGAAGGAGTGCAGAGATGGGAGGGAGTTAGTGTGGAGGAAGGAGCGCAGAAAGAGTCGGGAAGGGGGAAGGAGTAAAGCTGGAGGAAGGAGTCAGGTGGGGAGACAGACTAAGTGTGGCGGAAGAAGTAAGGGTGGAGGAAATAGTCAGGAATGGGGAGAGACTAAGCGGGGAGGAGTCCGGAGGAGTGGGAGGACTAAGGTGGGGGGAAGGGGGTCCAGGGGAAGGCATTTCAGGGGGGAAAGGCTTTAAAGGGGGAAGGGGTGCAATGGGGGGAAAGGATCCGGAGGTGGGGCTGTGCAGGTGAATGTGCATGGGAGGGGTCGGATAGGTCCATATCTGCCTCCTGAGGAGCAAACTGAGGGTGGGTGTGGTGTGTAGGAAGGGTGAGAATGACTGAGGGCAGAGTGAGGCGGTAGTATGGAAGGGTGAGGGTTCGATGGTAGTGATAGAAGGGACAACGAGGGTGGTTAGTGCAGACTCGGAGGCAGACACGGACCCTGGGGGTGGGAAGGAAGAGGTTTGGGAGGTTAATATGGATGGGGGTGGGATTTTCAGGAAGGAAGGTAATGTTCACCTGGACACCCCTGAAGGAAAAGGGTTATGGCTGGTAGGTCACGGAGGTAAGGTGGAAGGTGATGCCGTGGGGGTCAACTGTGATGTGGGAAAGGAAATGGGTGACTGGAGGAGGGGAAAAGATGGGGGAACTGACAAAAAGGCAAATCCAGACCATGCTGCCCAAATCGAACAGTCATGGTGGGCGAAATCAGGTGCTACATGGGAGTGTGATCATTGGGTGGGCGGAGATACAGGTCAGCTCAGATAGACAACTGAAAACAACCCCAGAAGGCAGCATTCAAAATGCTCAGGTCATTTAGGTAAGAATGATAGGTAAAGGATCCATGTGAGTGTGAGAGTGCTTGCATGCTTGCCCTACTACACACATACTTTTCCCTCCAGAATCACTTATGGGACAGCTCCTCCCTCTGTGGTGACAGACGATGAAGTTGAGGGGGTCACAGGCAAATGGGGCTAAGAGGGAAAGGACAGCCTCTGAGATTACTGAGTGGGAAACCCAAAGGTGTCCAGCTGCTTCTCCTTCCTTCAGGTGCCTGGGGGCCCCGGCCTGACTTGTTGAGGGGAAGGAGTACCTGGAGCGAAGTCGAGATGCCCCATTTCCCTCTCATGTTGCCACTGCAGGAACTCACCCATGGTTCCCACGATGGAGTGCAGGTCTGCACATACCTCTGCATTCTGCTGGACCAGGGTCTCCATGATATCCACCATCTTCCCAATGGAGACCTTCATACACACACATGTGGGCACCACTGCATCAGAGAGCAGGTGGATGCACTCCTCCAACTTGCATGCCACTCTGTTGAAGGCTTCCAACAGCTCTGCTGACACTCCACAATGAGTTGGAAGGCCAAATCCAGGGGTTCATCATTTGACTCGGACCTCACAGATACCTCCTCCTCAGCAGTGCTCCGAGTGCCGGGAGCTCGGCTGAACCTGCCTCCTCCTGTTGTGGACACGTGTCTGTGCAGTGACCACCAGATTGTGAACCCGAGCCTGCTCTAGATCTAGGTCCTACTGAGGTGTGTGTCTCTGCACTGGTGGAGGGTGTGGGTAAACACTGCGATGGGTCTTCCAGGTTGCTTATTTTCAGCTTTTCAATGAAAGAGGTGACTCTTGGCTGTAGACAAGGACCTGGATGAAGCTGAGGAATTGGCTGGCTGAGGGTGTCGGTCGCTTGGCAGAGCTCCCTGTGAACCAAAGTAGAGATAATGAGTGCATGGCAGCAGAGTTAAAAGCAGGAGAGAGAGCACTCACAATTGCGCTGAGAGAGGGATGATGTGGTGCAGGATCTTCAGGTGGGTGTTCGCCGCCGACCCCACCGTCACCGCAGGCAGAGTCCACATCCTCACCAGTCAGCGCACTGACATGCTCCTCAAAGTGAGTGAGGGACCTAATGTGGGCCACTCGAACCTGGTCTGGGACCTCTCCCTGCTGATGTGAGCCAGCTTCTCCTGCATGGAAACAGATGGAGTGAGTGCGAGCAGGACACATGGCACTACGTGGAATGTTTGTGTGGTGAGCAGAGCAATGGACAGGAATAAGGACGTGAGCTCGAGAGGATATGAGCCTGATGGAGATGTGAGGGTGTGTGTTAGAGTTAGTGGTGTTGTCCCTTGAGGTGTGAGATCCCTGTGGATGTGTGATTGGTTTGTGTGTGTGTGAGTTGAGAGTGATGAGAAGAGTGAGTTACCCTGGCAGAACAGATGAGACCATTCATCCTGTAGTGGCACTGTGCGGCTGTCCTCTTTTGCAGAGCATTGGCGCTGACCTCCGCTGCCACCGCATGCCATGCTGGATTGGTGATGCCACTGCCCATCCTGCAGCCAGAGCGGGGGTAGAGGACACCACAGTGGGCCTCCATGGCATCCAAAAGGCGTTCCAGTGACACGTCATTAACCCTGGGGGCTGCAGTCTGTTTGCCTTTCGTGGACATCTTCCCTGCAGTAGTCGTGGGCTGGAAGCACTGAGATGTGTGCGCACGGTTGGACTTTGAATATGGCATCCGACGTGATGAAGCGGCGAGTTGAGGGCATGGCGGGAGAATGAGAGCCCGCCCATCATCGAAACAGCGCATTTCCTGGGAATGCATAACTAATGCAGCAGGTTTGGGGCGATACAGCGTGAAAACCCACCATTGCGGCTGGCAGGCAAAATGTCATTTTACCCGCCCACTACCACACTTTGTGCAAATCTGGGACCATTCCACCCAAGGACTTGAGTCCATTGCAGAGCTCTGTCTTCTGCGCAACCCCCTCCCCATCACCTTTCTATTCTCCAAGCACAAAGCTGCCTGTTCCATCGATGGAAACTTTCCAATCACAACATTCCCGGCCACTTTCAGGTGAAAGGATCAGAAATCAGCCAGTGTTCTCTGTCCCCATTGTTGCAGCCCAAGCAAATGCTCTTTTCCTGCAAGAATCACTCCACTGTAATATTAATTGATTTTTAAAAATTTGTCCAATCCTACTTTTAAATCTTCAATGTTTCTGCCCATAATGGTTATGAGAGGACTTGCAAGCACTCCCCACCCCATGATCCACAACCTGGTTATTTTTATGACATTAATGATCAATGATGAAGTGTGCTACAGAGACTGTGGGAAGGAGTTGGTTCCAAAATCTAGGAAAATACAAAATGTGGCACAAACTCAGTCCGGAGGGTGCCGAATTTGGGACATTGTACCTGTATTACTTATGGAGGGTTTTTTTTTGTATTTGTGTAATAATAGCTAAAATTCATCATTACTAATTTGACACTAATACACTCTGCATTCTTTGCAGCACAGACAGATTCACCCATGTGGGCACACTGGAGCACCTATGATTCATCTTACCCATACTCGACATTTTGATCAAGTAGCACCATTTTCATTTCAAATTAAAAGTCAATCATGCAAAGTAACAAAACATAATCAAGAAATAAAAGAGCCAAGACTTAGCAAAATCTTTGAAGCAGAAGTGGTGACAACTGTCAGTTCTAAGCACTGTGAACGTTAAGGGCTTAACCCTAAATCAGGTTCGTATATTTAATATGGTAAATGACTAATAAAATATATTGTGTTCCAAAAATTCCTCCATGAAGGGTTTTAGCCCCCACTTGCTAGTAAAATAATTCAGTGGATGCATCTATGATATCAATCAATGTTATTCCATTGGAGCACATTAATTTGGGGGAGATGATGGCATAGTGGTAATGTCACTGAAATAGTAATCCAGAGGCTAAGGCTTATGTTCTGGGGATATGTGTTCAAATCCCACCATAGCAGCTGATGGAATTTAAATTCAGTTAATAAATCTGGAATAGAGCAGAAGTAGGCTATTCAGCCCACCAAGTCTGCTCTGCCATTCAATGAGATAACAGCTGATCTGATAATCTTCAGCTCCACTTTTCCCCATAACCATCGATTCACTTACTGATTAAAAATCTGTCTATCCCAGCCTTGAATATATTTAACAACCCAGCCTCTACAGCCCTCTGCGGTAAAGAATTCCACAGATTAACAACCCTCTGAGAGAAGAAATTCTCCTCATCTCTGTTTTAAATGGGCGACCCCTTACTCTGAGATTATGCCGTCTGGCCTAGACTCTCCCACAAGGGGAAACAACCTCTCAGCATCTACCCTGTCAAGCCCTCTAAGAATCATATCTATTTCAATAAGGTCACCTCTCATTCTTCTAAACTCCAATGAGTACAGGCCCAACCTACTCAACCTCTCCTCATAAGAAAATCCCTCTATAGCCAGGATCAACCAAGTGAAGCTTCTCTGGACTGCCTCCAATGCCAGTATATCTTTCCTTAGATAAGGGGACCAAAACTGTTCACAAGGAGGTGGTGGCTTAGTGGTATTGTCACTGGGCTGGTAATCCAGTGACGCATAGTAATGTTCTCACCACGGCAGATGGTGGAATTTGAATTCAATAAAAAAAATCTGGAATTAAAAGTCTGAAGATGACCATGAAACCATTGCCCATTGACATAAAAACGCATTTGCTTCACAAGTATCCGTTAGGGAAGAAAATCTGTTGTTCTTACCTGATCTGGCCTACATGTGACTCCAGAACAACAGCAATGTGATTGACTCTCAAATTCCCTCTGAACAAGGGCAATTCGGGATGGGCAATAAATGCTGGCCCAGCCAATGACACACACATCCCATGAACGAATAATTATAAAAAAAGTATTCTCGGCATAGTGTAACTAGTGCCTTGTATAGTTTTAGCAAGACTTCCCTATTTTTATACTCCATTCCCTTTGAAATAAAGGCCAACATCCCATTTGCCTTCCCTATTGCCAGCTGAATTTGTATGTTAGCTTTTTGTGATTCATGCACGAGGACCCCTAAATCCCTCTGTGCTGCAGCTTTCTGCAGTCTTTCTCCATTTAAATAATATTCAGCTCCTCTATTCTTTCTGCCAAAGTGTATAACCTCACATTTTCCCACATTATATTCCATCTGCCAAGTTTTTGCCCATTCACTTAACCTGTATATATCCCTCTGTAGACTCATTGTGTCATCCTTCCCACCTATTTTTGTGTCATCCGCAAACTTGGCGATAATACATTCACTTCCCTCATCTAATAATTTACAATATATATTGTAAATAATTGTGGCCCCAACACCGATCCCTGTGGCGCTCCATTAGTTACCGGTTGCCATCCTGAAAATTCCCCCTTATCCCAACTCTCTGTCTTCTATTAGTTAGCCAATCCTCTATCCATGTTAATATACTACCCCCAATACCATGGGCTCTTATCTTATTAAGTAGCCTTATGTGTGGTACCTTATCAAATGCCTTTTAGAAATACAAATATATTATATCTACTGGTTTCCCTTTATCTATCCTGCTTGTTACTTCTTCAAAGAATTCTAATAAATTTGTCAGGCATGATTTCCCCTTCATAAAACCATGCTGACTCAGCTTGATTATACTATGCATTTCTAAGTGCTCTGCTATTACATCCTTTATAATAGAATCTACCATTTTCATAATGATAGATGTTAAGCTAACTGGCCTATGGTTACCTGTTTTTTGTTTCTCTCCCTTTTTGAATAAGTGTGTTAGATTGGCAGCTTTCCAATCCTCTGGGACTTTTCTAGAATCTAAGGATTCTTGAAAGATTACTACCAGTGCAAACACTATCCATGTAGCTACTTCCTTTAATATCCTAGGATACAATCCATCAGGTCCAGGAGAATTATCGACCTTTAGCCCTATTAGTTTCCCTAGTACTTTTTCTCTAGTGATAATTATTGTATTTATTTCTCCCTCCCCTTTTGCCCCTTGATAATTTAGTATTTTTGGAATGCTATTAGTATCTTCTACTGTGAAGACTGATGCAAAATATTTATTCAACTCCTCTGCCATTTCCTGGTTCCCCATTATTATTTCCCTAGCCATGTTCTCTAAGTGGCCTATATTGACTTTGGCCTCGCTCTTCTTTTTTATATATATATATATAAATAAGCTCTGACTGTCCATTTTTATATTACTTGCTAGTTTAACCTCAAAGTTTATTTTCTCCCACTTTTTCTGGTCATCATTTGTTGATTTTTAAACTTTCCCAATGCTCTGGTTTACCATGAATCTTTGCCACATTGTATATTTTTTCTTTCAATTTGATACTATCCTTAACTTCCTTGGTTAACCATGGTTGGTTTATCCTCTTCCTAGAATCCTTCTTCCTCACCGGGATATATCTTTATTGTTAGTCTTGAACTATTTTCTTAAATGTCTGCCAATGTTCATCAACCGTCTTTTCTACTAAACTCCTTTCCCAGTCCACTCCAGCCAACTCTGCCCTCATTCCTTTGTAATTACCCTTATTTACGTTTAGCACAGTTGTTTCTGACCCAAGTTTCTCACTTTCAAGCTTTATGCCAAATTCAACCATGTCATGGTCACTGTTTCCTAAGAGATCTTTTACTGAGATCATTTATTAAACCTGCCTGATCCAAAATAGCCTGATCCCTGGTTGGATCCACAACATATTGTTTTCGGACACTGTCCCAAATTCTGGCTCTTGGCTATCTCTGCCAATTTGATTTTCCCAATCTACATGAAGATGTAAGGGTAAATGGTGGTGGGGGGTAGGTTGGCATGAGTTGGCAGTAAATTGGCATTGGGGCTTCAAAGGATCATGGGGACGTGGGTTAGCATGAGTTGCAACTAAGTTGGCATGGAGGGTTTGAGGGGCCATGGGGGTATGTGGGAGGCATGAGGTGCCATGAGTTGCAATTGGATGGGGCATGAGGAGTATGTAGGGTTTGAGGGGATGTGTGGAGTGAGGGCTTGAGGGCGCTTTTGTTTTTCTGGTTTTTTTTACAATTGGGATGAAGTCCCAGAGCACTGAGGAAGGCCTTTTAAACAGCCGACCTTGGCACCCGGCAGCCCCCTGCGGCTGCCTCCAAACTCTTTCTGGGGTGGCAGGCCCAATTCCAGTTAGCACTCCTGGCTCAAGAGCATAAATCTGGCCCATAGAGTACAAAAACAAGGAAGTTATGGTGATCCTTTATAAAACACTGATTTCACCTTAACTGGAACATTGTGTTCTGGGCACCGCACTCTAGAAAAACCAACTTTAAAGAGGTGCAGAAAAGATGTACAGGAATGACTTCTGGTTTGAGAAACTTCAGTTATTTGGGTAAATTGGCGAAGTTGGGATTGTTTTCCTTCGAGAAGAAAAGGCTGAGAGGAGAGTTAATAGTGGTGTTCCAAATCATGAGAGATCCAGACAGAATAGATAGAGAGAAATTTATCCTAATGGTGGAAGGGTCAGGAACCAGTGGCTGAAGATTTAAGGTGAACAGCAAAATAACCAACAGGGACATGAGGAAAAACTTCTTTATGCAGCAAGTGGTTAGGCTCTAGAAAACACTGCCTGAGAGTGTGGTGGAGGCAGATTCAATGTGGCTTTCAAAAGGGAGCTGTATAAGGACTGGAAGAGAAAAACTTTGCAGGACCATGGAGAAAGAACAGGGGAATAGGAGGAGCTGAGTTGTTCTTACAGAGAGCTGGCGCAAATACGACAGGCCAAATGACCTTCTTCTGTGTTGTAACTATTTTCTTTGGTTCTATTTCTGTTTTCTGAGTTTGGGGAACATCGTCGTCCACTGAGGAGATTGGAGGATGCTGGTGGACCATCAAGAAAATGCCTGAGGGGCACGGAGGAAGTGGAAGGAGGCAAAAAATGTAAAAGCAGAAAAATGCATTTTTAATCCCCACCACTAAACACTGCCTGCTTACCCCAAACAGCCACCTATGTTGGAGGAATGATGTGACTTTAGGCCTCAACACCACTTAAATTGTATTTTGCAGGCCAACTATTTTGGGCATTCAAGCAAATGTCAACAGTGTGATTATCTGTCAACTGTTATTTGTGCATTGAGAAATGGGTTTCTCCAGTGAATTATTAGTAACCATGTGTAAGAGTTTGGGAAAGATAATTTCAGCTAGAATGGGCGGTTATTGGGAACAAACAATATGCATTGTGTTGGCTAGTGAGATAGCTGAAGCATTGGTTTTAATTTTCTGAAATTCTCTAGGTTCAGGGAAGGCTCCATTAGTTTGGAAAATAGCAAATATAATGCCTTTATTCAAAAAGGGAGGGAGACAGAAGCAGGAAACCATAGGCTAAGTGCTTTGCTATAACATTTTTCCTGTGACAGATGCTAAGCACTTAAATAAATTCAAGGTAATCAGGCAGAGTCAACATGGTTCTGTGTGAGGGAAATCATGTTTATCCAATTTATTGGAGTTCTTTGAAGAACGAACATGTGCTGTGGATAAAGGGGGGCTTTTGAATGTGCCATACTCAGATTTCTACAAGGCATTTGATCAGGTGCAACATCAAAGGTTATTTTGGAAAACAAAAAGCTGATGGTGCAGAGGTAACATATTGGCATGGACAGAAGATTAGCTAGCTAACAGGAAACAGAGTAGGCATAAATGGGTCATTCTCTGGATGGCAAAATGTAACAAAGTGGTGTGCCACAAGGATCAGCACTGAGGCCTTAACTTTTCACAATGGAAGAAGGGACCAAAAGTATGGCTGCTAAATTTGCTGATGATACAAAGTCAGGTAGGAAAATAAGTTGTGAAGTGGACATAAGGAGGCTACAAGGGGAGATAGATAGGTTAAGAGAGTGGACAAGGATCTGGTAAATGGTGTATAATGGGAAAATGTGAAATTGTCCATTTTTGCAGGAATGATAAAAAGAAGCTTATTGTCTAAATGATGAGAGATTGCAGAGCTCTGGGATGCAGGGGGATCTGGGTGTCCTAGTGCATGAATCAATTGCAAAAGGTTAGTATGCAGGTACAGCAAATAATTAGGAAAGCTAATGGAATGTTATCCTTTATTGTGAGAGAAATTGAATACAGAAGTAGAAAGGCTATGTTTCAGTTATACAGGGCATTGGTGAGACCACATCTGGAGTACTGTGCAGTATTGGTTTCCTTATTAAAGGAAGGATGTAAATGCATTAGAACCAGTTCAAAGGTGGTTTACTAGACTAATATCTGTAGGAAAGGTTGGACAGGCTAAGCTTGTATCTACTGGAGTTCAGAAGAGTAAGAGATGACTTGATTGAAACCTATAAATCCTGAGGGGTCTTGGCAGGGTGGATGTTTCCTCTTGAGGGAGAATCTAGAACTAGGGGTCACTGTTTAAAAATAAGGGGTTGCCCATTTAAGACAGAAATGAAGAGTTTTTTTTCTCTCAGGGAGCCTTGAGTCTTTAGAGGTCTCTTGCTCAAAAGGCAGTGGACGCAGAGTCTTTGAATATTTTTAAGGCAGAGCTAGATAGATTCATGATAAATAAGGGGGTGGAAGTTTATCAGGGGTAGGTGGGAATGCGGAGTTGAGGTTGCAGTCAGACCTGCCGTGATCTTATTGAATGGCAAAGCAAGCTTAAGGGGCTGAGTGGCCTACTCCTCCTACTAATTCTTATGTTCATATATTCATCATATATGTGTTACTATTTCCTATAGATTTTGGGTATCATAATCTAACCATTTCTTAAACCATTTTGGGGCTTTATCACAGAATCAGAATCACAGAATGGTTAGAGCACAGAAGGAGGCCATTCAGCCCATCATGTCTATGCCACCTCTGCAAAAGCATTCACTTAGTGCTACCCCACCCCACCTTTCCCCATGGCCCTACAATTTTTTTCTCTTCAGATACTTATCCAGTTACTGTTTGAAGTCATGATTGAATTTGCCGCCAACACATTCTCAGGCAGTGCATTCCAGATCCTAACCATTCATTGCGTAAAGAAAAGCTCTTTCTCATGTCGCCATTGCTTCTTTAGCTGACAACTTTAAATCGGTGTCCTCTGGCTCTTGATCCTTTCACCAATGCGCTCAATTTCTCCCTGCCTATTCTGTCCAGGATGCCTCTATCAAATCTCCTCACAACCTTCTCTTCTCCAAGGTAAACAGCTATGTAACTCCCTGCAGCCATTCTCGTAAAACTTTTCTGCACCCTCTCTAAAGTTTTCACATCTTACCTAAAGTGTGGTGCCCAGAACTGGACACAATACTCCAGTTGAGGCCAAACCAGTGGTTTACATACGTTTATCATGATTTCCTTGCATTTGTACTCTATGCCCCTCTTTATAGAGCCCAGGATCATGTATGCTTTGTTAACTGTGCTCTCAACCTGCCCTGCCACCTTTAATGATTTGTGCACATGTACCGCAGGTCCTTTTGCTACTGCACCCCCTTTAGAATTGTACCCATTATTCTATATTACCTTTCTGCATTCTTCTGACCAAAATGATTATCTTCACACTTTTCTGCATTAAATCTCACCTGCCAGTTATTTGCTCATTCCCCCAACTTGTCTATGTCCTTTTGAAGTTGAACATTATCCTCCGCACAGTTCACAATGATTCCAAGTTTTGTGTCATTCAATTGACAAAGAAGCCTATGATGGATAAACCACAGGAATGGTTGTTCCCAACATAACCCTTTGAAGGCTTCTGTAAACTCAGACAACAGCGAACAACTGTCTCTGCTGTAATGGAGACACAAGGATAGGAATTGACTTCAGTTATGAGTTAATTTCAACAACCGAGTCTCACCTAAGCCTGGCCAGTGGATAGGAGCAGGAATTTGGTGGCAGGGGGCCATAGTTGGCGAGCCGTGAGAACAGTCTTCAACAGTCAGTAGCTGGAGCCGATAGAGTTTATGTGCAGAGTCAGCCGGGAAGGCCGGGGGATGGGGGGTTGATGGGGGTGGTTTGCACTGCAAACAGCAGAGGCCCAAGGATTTCTTTTCAACCCTCAGGGTTGCACTTTTCTCCTTAAAACATGGTATTCCGGCAGAAGTAACTTTCTAAAACTCACATTGTCCTCCTCTGGCCAGTCAGCACCCCAGCTGTAGAGAGTGGGCAGAATTTAATGAGCACTCCCTTCCCAAGGCAGGTTGAAGGTCAGGAGGGGTGCTGTTCGGGCGGGAGGATGCCTGGTGGGTATTACATCGCCTTCTGGCCTCTACCTCGATTAAGCCAAGGGCAGGAAGGCTCGTGCATTAATCACCCACTTAGTGGCCTCATATAGCCGCCACTGTTATTCAACCAGCGGCAGGTAGGGAAGTCGACATGCAGGAAGCCTAAAAAGCAAACCTTGGTCAGATTTGCTTCCAGGCTAACAGAGTCGCTTATTGTCAGGCACTCCGTGCCTGATCAAGGAACCTGGCATCGGGAATGGGGTATCCGCTGAAAGGCACCCTCTGCCCTCTCCCACAACTCCACCTGCCCCCAGGGTCCTTCATCCCGGGGAAGCCCCACCGCCAGTTGCTTAATTGCTTGTTTGGCACTTAACATGGTGGGCCTTCAACAAAGGAGGTGATGCAGGGCTCTCACTGGCTCTTAGTCAGTGGGCAAGATGCTGCATCACAACCACTGCCCCCACCGCCTCCCTCCCCCAACCCCTTTCGTCCTCCCCAACTTTTCACTAAGAGACCATTGGGCCAGGATTTTTGAATTTAAAATGGGCCCTCACCTCTCTGTAGCCTGAAAGTCAGCAAAGATGAAATGGAGCTGACCAGGATCGCAGTGACCTCAGGACAGTATGTTATTCAGCCTAATTTTAACCTCTCATATACACCATTCTCACAAGGTTGTGTAAAGTAAAATCAAAATCCTTTTTTCAACACATCAGCAATGCTCATATTTTCCTTTATATAAACTTAAAGGGAGCAGTCACAAAATCTAACAATAAGTAGAAAGTTCTCATTATGCCGGCCAATCTTTAACATACTGTGTGATATGGGGAAAATAAATTGGAGTCACAAAGGAGAACCTAAGACACAGGGGATATGAATGTGTTAAAAATCTTAACTGTATCCAATAACTACAATTTTACCAGTGCAGCTGGCCAATAAAATATAGCTGTGACCTCAACAACAGCTGCATAATCACAGCAACGCTGATAAGATGAGGTGTGGAGCAGAAACAACAGCAGAGCGGTGTAGGGCCAAATAGCCTTTTTCTGTATTGTAAAATTTCATGTAATTAAATGTAACCTAAGATGCAAAATTAAACAGGGAAATCTTTCGGGAATAAAATATTCTACCATTGTGTGAAAAGTAGGCAAACCTCACAGCAGAATTGTTTGTGAAATCATTCAGTCTTTTGCTTGTGTTTATTGCATTCATTCTAAGAAAGGCCATCTCTAATGTGAGGGCCTCTGAAGCCTGTCCTTGCCTCCCCCTAACACGGATAACATTTATCTCTATGCCAAGGCCTCATGGACTGTTTTTTGTCAACCTGTCAATTTTAAAACAGAATCTGGAGTTCAGTAAATAAAGATAAACGATCCTGCTGCAGCTCGATGGCCCCAGAGCTAAGCCATGGTGGCCCCTCAGGATTTGGAGCTACTTCGTTGACTTTTCAGACAGGCTGGTAATATAGCAGATGCATACATTCAATCCCCCCTCCTCCTCCTTCCTCTGTCCAGCAGATTATGTTATTTTATTTTTCCTGGGATAACATTATAAGCATCAAGGTCAAAGGGAGCATTGGCATCATTCAGGCGCTCCATATATTCTTTAATACGTGAAGAAGTCTTTCTCAGCCGAATTGGTACAGAAGAAGGAAAAAAGAGAATTCACCATTTTGCTTTGATTTTTCTTTAAACTGAGAAGTTCTTTCTTTATCCATCGCTTTTTGCAAAATGATCAGTTCTCTTATATGGCTTTACAGCTAATTCATCAGCAGCCAAGTTTAAAGAAAGTAAATTTACCTTTGTCCATAAGACAAGCTAAATCACTTCACTGTTCTTGACTTTGAATTTGACAATTTTCTCATCTGTCTCTTTCATAGTTGCATGCTGCTTCATATTGGGATTGCAAATGCATTTGTTTACTTGGGAATTAATCAGTTACCTACAATCAAAGTACGAACCATAATAATCAATTCTTGGAATAATTAAAAATGCTTCCGTGATAGCCGAGGTTTTAAAGTGTCAGTGTGGGACTGTAAGTGCAGATTTACAGATCAGGTACAAGGCAAGTTAAGGTAGCCAAGCAAGGTTACAACTGGTCTTCAGCGCTCCTGGGCTAATCAGTGGTGAAAAAAAAACAGCTTGAATCCACCATTCCTAATTTGCTATTTATAGAGAGTGAAACTGAACTTGGAGGTGCAGAATGAGCCACCTGATTGTCTTTAGTATTTATGTGAATGAAAAGGAAGATTGCAAGAAGTGTATAGTGGGTGAGCTGTTCCTTTATCATTGCAGTTCACCTCCAGTGAGTCCTCTTGCAACAAAAACAAAAAATGCTGGCAAAACTCAGCAGGTCTGACAGCATCTGTGGAGAGAAAGACGGAGTTAACGTTTCGAGTCTGTATGACTCTTCTTCAGGGCGCTCAAGCTCAGTTGCATTGCCCTCCATAGTCAAATTGTCTGGATTTTCTGTTTCTAGCTGTCCATTGCAGTGCATGAAAGGGATAGCTGGAACATTGTGTGGAATGTTACCAACATTGACGTTAAATGGGGCTCAAGACCATATGTGGGTCCCAACCCCAATAGTTTCTGAGTCCTGTCCGCCTGCATAATCTTCCCGGAGGCAGCCAATTAACAGGCTGCCTACAGCAGCCCCATCCAATTAAGATAGGCAGATTTGTCGGGGGGCCTATCAGAGCACCTGAGATTGTAGGAGACCAGCACTAAACCGGGAGGGATGGGCACTGTCAATATGGATGGGAGGCTGCAAGGGCATCTCAAGATGGAGATGCCCTCTGAATACTGCAAAAAATGGTGAAAATAAGTGTAACCAGAGCTGTCAGGCTATCACTGTGGAGGAGAACCCCCCCTCCATGGGATGGCCTACGGCTGTTGCTGTGGCCCTCTGGCACCCATGGCTCCAGGGTGGGTGGGGGACTGGGGGTTGGAATTAAAGGAGGCCTCACCTACTTGCCTCTTGGAGGCTGCCGCCAGGTACCTGTTGGGATTTGGCCTCAGGAGAGAGGACCTGCCCGCACCTGGGCAGGTAGCTGGTGCCAGTCTGACTCCAGGAACATAGTTCAGAGATGGGAACATGTCCAGTGGATGACCTGACGTACAACCTTCAAATATTTCCTGCCCTCCCACCTTTCAAACCGTAACCTTCCACCTGATAAGATTCTGCCTATTGTGTCCCAATGTATTTCATGTTGGGGAGGACCAACAGCAGTGGAATCACCTGAATCAAATTGCTTCATACTTCAATTAAATACTCATATGATGGATATATCTCTCTTGCCAAACTTACCTGCCACATAGGTCTAAAGGATATCAGCCACTAATTATACCCATATAAAATGAATTTCCAACACAGCAGCAGTTAACGGAGGGAAATATTAAGGGAAGTATATTTTTTGCCATTTCTTAACTATTTTCCTTGTTTTTGTTTTTTTTTTCTCTCTTTTCTACAGATAATATTAATTTACCAGTAAACATTTTCTTTAATTTGTCATTGGTGTTGTTTGAAACGTTCCCTGTACAACTGCTGTATTTATGTTGAAGCACTTTTTTTTTAAGAAAAAGTCAAAGGTACATTTCTTATCATAGAGAAAAACATGATCTTGGAAATAAATGATGGCCTCATGATAACTGGATAATTTATTATGTACCAATGTATTCTTACTCTGCAGTATACAGTCTAATATCAAACTGCATGACAATTTATTAAACAAAGGGTCATTTGTTACCATTATTTTCATTAGTCTGTGACAGATGAAGACAGTAATCTATTTGTCACAAAGACCCATTGTGACACGAAAGAACAAAATGTTGCCAATAGGCATTGATCAGCCAAATAGAGAATATGTTAGAAGTCAGCTCATTGGAACTGGGACTTCAGCGCTTAGGGAAAGTCAGATTCTGGATCTGGAATTAAGTTCAAAGGAGACTGAAGCTCAGATTTTCACCATGATGGAGAGCCTCTCCATCGTGGCAAAAATGGCAGATGAGAGTGGAAATTCAAAGTCCTGACCCCAAACACAGCATTTCCTATTTTAGTGGGGGCAGGACTTGAGTCGGGCCAGGGTTCATGCAGGCACAGTTTACAGAGACAGCTGGCAATTTAAATCACCAGCTGCCTCCACTGAAGTGATTCTTTGGTAGGCCAGGAGTGTGAAAACCAGAGTGTGCTGGTAAGTTAAGAGCAGGTCTGAACTTGGTAGGTTCATTTGGATGGCCAGGGTACTCCTTTGGAGAGGTATGGTACACTTTTGGATATGGTCCCAGGACACCTTTGGGAGAGGCAAAGCTCCATCTTGGATAGGTAAGGTACTATTTTGGAGAAATAAGGCAGCCTTTGGGATTGTTTAAAGTAAATATGATTGTGCACAACAAGTGTATAAACTCACTGGAACTGTGAAATCTGTCAAAGAACTGTCAAAGTTGACAAAAAATTGTCAAAGAACTGTCAAAGCTGCCAAATAACGTCAAGCTGTCAAAGCACTGTCAAAGCTGTCAAAAAACTGTTAAAGGATACTAGGTGAGTTAGCATGGAGGTGTTAAGGGCAAAGGGTGGTGGGTGGGGGCATGATTTAACACTAAGTTGGCATAGGGGCTTTAAAGGACCATGGGATTGTGGGGAGCATAAGGGGTATGAGGGGCCATGGGGTGGGTAGAGGAGCATGGTTTGGCATAGAGGTTATGAGGAGTCATGGGAGTTGGTTGGGGGACATGAGGTGGCATTGGTTGGCATGGGTGTGGCATGGGGTGTGTGGCAGGGGGAGTGGGTGTTAGGGGTGAGGGCTGTTTTTTTGTTTCAATCTTTTTTTAATTTAATCCAATGCAGTGCCAGAGCACAGAGGCAGGACTTCCGCCCAGGCCACCTCTGAGCCCAGCAGCCTTTGCACTCATTTCAGGGTCATCAGGCCTGACTTTTAACCCAGCCCAGCTACCACCCCGCACACCCCAGCCCAAATACACCCAGAACAAAAATCAGAGCTGTAGGTGGCTATTTTTAAAGGTCGAGTTCACAGAGCTGGGAATTTTTCTGTGGGCGTAAGGATCACAATGCATGACCACCCCATGCCCATTCAATGTAACGCAGATAACATAGCCACTTCATGCTGCTTGCTCCTAATAATGACTACTCCGTGTAACCAGTGTTAACTGCACTTTTCACTGGCTACAAGCATTATCATTAATTAAAGCTAGGATGCGACTCTTAAGCAGAAGGTGCACTGTTGCTGCTGAAAGTGCTGTAATCACTGGGAATGGTGCTGTGCAACATCAACAACATCTGGGGTGGGAGAGCATGCACCAAGGTTGCTGAATGCTGCTTTGAAGGTCTTGATGGAGGAGGTGGAAAGGAGGAGAGATATCTTGTATCCCCAGGGCCAGACACATGATGAGAAAGCAATGAAAACAGATCAGCACCGAAAACAAATCTAGGAGTTCAGCACCCACAGCTCGATGCAATAAGCAAGGAAGGTAATGGCTTCATAAAACTGGTGAAGGTCAGTGAATGCATCTTCAAATGGTTAATCCTACCAACTGCACAACTAGCCTCAGACACAACACAAATCACCGCATTCCCATCACTCACTGCCAATAATTTCTATCAATCATGACTGATACCTAACATCCATATACTCCATCTTAAACTCTCACACTTTCCTTTATTCATTCATGGGATGGGGCATCACTGGCTAGGCTAGCATTTATTGTCCATCCCCAATTGCCCTCGAGAAGTCAGTGTGAGCTGCCTTCTTGAACCGCTGGAGTCCATGTGGTGTAGGTACACCCACAGTGGCGGGAATTCCAGGATTTGGCCCGGCAACTGTGAAGGAATGGCGATATATTTGCAAGTCAGGATGGTGAGTGGCTTGGAGGGGAACTTCCAGGTGGTGGTGTTCCCATGTGTCGGCTGCTCTTGTCCTTCCATATGATAGCATTCCTGGGTGTGGAAGGTGTTGTCTATGGAGCCTTGGTGAGATTCTGCAGTGCATCTTGTAGATGGTACACACTGCTGCCACTGTGCGCTGGTGGTGGAGGGGGTGACTGTGTGTGGATGGTGTCAAACTTCTTGAGTGTTGTTTGAGCTGCAATCATCCAGGCAAGTGCAGAGTATTCCATCGCACGCCTGACTTGTGCTTTGTAGATGGTAGACAGGCTTTGAGGAATCAGGTGGGTTACTTGCCGCAGGATTCCTAGCCCCTGACCTGCTCTTGTAGCCACAGTATTTATATGGCTAGTCCAGTTCTGTTTCTGATCAATGGTAACCCCCAGGATGTCGATAGTGGGGGATTCAGTGAAGGTAATGTCATTGAACATCAAGGGGCGATGGTTCTCTCTTATTGGAGATGGTCATTGCCTAGCACTTGTGTGGCATGAATGCATAAGCCTGCATATTGTCCGGGTCTTGTTGCATTTGGACATGGGCTGCTTCAGTATGTGATGAGTCATAATGGTGCTGAACATTGTTCAATCATCAGCGAACACCCCCAATTCTGACCTTATGATGGAAGAAAGGTCATTGATGAAGCAGCTGAAGATGGTTGGGCCCAGGACACTACACTGAAGAACTCCTGCAGTGATGTCCTGGAGCTGAGATGATTGACCTCCAACAACCACCACCATCTTCCCTCGTGCTTGGTATAACTCCAACCAGTTGAAGTTTTCCCCCTTATTCCCATTGACTCCAGTTTTGCTAGGGCTCCTTGATAACACACTCAGTCAAATGCTGCATCGATGTCAAGGGGAGTCACTCTCACCTCACCTCTGGCGTTCAGCTCTTTTGTCCCTGTTTGAACCAAGGTTGTAATGAGGTCAGAAGCTGAGTGACCCTAGCCGAACCCAAACTGAACGTCAGTGAGAAAGTTATTGCTAAGCATGTGCCGCCTGATAGCCCTATTGATGTCCCCGCCAACACTTTACTGATAATCAAGAATAGACTGATGGGGTAGTAATTGGCCGAGTTGGATCTGTCCTGATTTTTGTGCGCAGGACATACCTGGGCAATTTTCTACATTGCTGGGTAGATGCTGTCTTGTAGCTGTACTGAAACAGCTTGGCTAGGGGTGCAGCAAGTTCTGAAGCACAAGTCTTCAGTACTATTGTGGGAATATTGTCAGGGCCCATAGCCTTTGCAGAATCCGGTGCCTTCCGCCATTTCTTGATATCACATGGAGTGAATCGAATTGGCTGAAGGCTGGAATCTGTGTTGCTGGGAACCTCTGGAGGAGGCTGAGATGGATCATCCACTCGGCACTTCTGGCTGAAGGTTGTTGCAAGCATTTCAGCTTTGTTGTTTGTACTGATGTGCTGGGCTCCCCCATTGTTGAAGATAGGGATATTTGTGGAGCCTCCTCCTCCAGTGAGTTGTTTAATTGCCCACCATCATTCACGAATGTGGCAGGACTGCAGAGCTCAGATCAGATCAGTTGGTTGGGGAATCACTTAGCTCTTATAAGACCACTTGCTGCTTCTGCTGTTTGGCATGCAAGTGGTCCTGTGTTATAGGTTCATCTGGTTGACACCTCATTTTTAGGTATGTCTGGTGCTGCTCCTGGCATGCCCTCCTACACTCTTCATTGAGCCAGTGTTGATACCCTAACTTGGTGGTAATGGTAGAGTGGGGGATATGCCGATCCATAAGGTTACAGATTGTAGTTGAGTTCAATACTGCTGCTGCTGATGGCCCACAGCACCTCAGGGTTGCCCAGTCTTGATTTGCTCGATCTGTTTGATATCTATCCATTTAGCATGGTGGTAGTGCCAAACAACACGATGGAAGGTATCCTCAATGTGAAGTCTCCACAATGACTGTGCGGTGGTCACTCCTACCAATACTGTCATGATTAGATGCAGCTGCGGCAGGCAGGTTGGTGAGGATGAGGTCAAGTATGTTTTTTCCTCTTGTTGGTTCCCTCACCACCTGCTGCAGACCCAGCCTAGCAGCTATGTCCTTTATGACTTGGCCAGCTCGGTCAGTAGTGGTGCTACCAAGCTACTCTTGGTGATGGACATTGAAGTCCCGCACCCAGAGTACATTCTGTGCCTTTGCCACTCTCAGTGCTTCCTCCAACTGGTGTTCAACATGGAGAAGTACCGATTCATTAGCTGAGTGGTTGGGGGGAGTGGCGGTACGTGGTAATCAGCAGGATCATGCCCATGTTTGATTTGATGTCTTGAGACTGGGGGCCAGATTTGATGTTGAGGACTTCCAGGGCAACTCCCTCCAAACTGTATACCTCCACTGGCTCTATCCTGCTGGTCGGACATGATATACTCAGGGATGATGATGGTGGTGTCTGGGACATGATCTGTAAGATATGATTCCACGAATATGACTAGGTCGGGCTGTTCCTTGAATAGTCTGTGAGACAGTTCTCCCAATTTTGGCACAAGTCCCCAGATGTTAGTAAGGAGGGCTTTGCAGAGTTGACAGGGCTTGGGTTTACTGTTGTCATTTCTGGTGCCTAGGTCAATGCTGGCTGGTCCGTCTGGTTTCATTCCTTCTTATTGTCTTTGGAGCGGTTTGATGCAACTGATAGGCTTGCCATTTCAGACGGTGTTTAAGATTCAACCAACATTACTGCGGACTGGAGTCACTTGTGGGTCAGACCAGGTAAAGGATGGCAGATTTCCTTCCCTAAAGGGCATTAGTGAACCAGATGGGTTTTTATGACAATCGACACTGATTTCATGGTCATCATTAGACTTTTAATTCCAGATTCTTATTGAATTCAAATTCTACCATCTGCCGAGGCGGGATTCGAACCCCGATCCCCATTATCCTCGGTCTCTGGATTACCAGCCCAGTGACAATACCACTATGGCAGTTAGTAAATCGAATCACATAAACTGAGGGTTTGGGAAAACCCACCACAGCATACTGCAAAAATAATTCAAAACACCCTCTACTTATAGGCATTTGGTGGGAGCAAAGTTTGTCTTTATTTCCTATCCTGTAATGTTATATTTTATTTCTCTTTCATCCAACAATCTCTTCTGATTTACAAGCTGTAGTCTTAATTTCCACTCTGCATTCACCACAACCTTACCCTAAATAGTTGACTAATTTACGCAAAATGACATGAATTTGTTTAGAAATTTGGTTTGGAATGTGCATCTTGATTTGGTTTTTATTTTTGCATTGTGGCTAAGAGGGTCATGT
This sequence comes from Cetorhinus maximus, assembly GCF_964194155.1. Lineage (NCBI taxonomy): Eukaryota > Metazoa > Chordata > Chondrichthyes > Lamniformes > Cetorhinidae > Cetorhinus > Cetorhinus maximus. The sequence continues at coordinate 196,119,357 of NC_135879.1, forward strand.
GATGGTCAGTGATTGAGAAAAGGCAAGGTGTGAGACGGTTGCCAAATGGGGAATTGGGGTTGAGGTTACTGGCACTGCAGTTGAATTAGTTCTTCGTATTGGGAATAAAGGGGGCTCTCTAGGCTGCAACCTCCCTTTCTCTTCCTCTTTTCATTTCTTCCTCTTTCTTGTCCTCCTCTTCCTCTGCTTCTCACCTCCTAGGCGATGTCAGTTGCTGCCCCCTCATGATGGCAACGTTGTGCAACATGCAGCAGACCACCACAAACCTTGCGACCTACTCAGCTGAGTGCAGTCCAGGCAGCAGTATCATTGATTCAATACATGAATGGTCTGCTCTATCAGATTTCTTGTGGCACTTATTGTGTGTATGGTTCTCATATTTGCATGGGTTGTGAATAGTCCTTCTCATCCAGTAGTCACCCTTTGGTTTGCCAGGGTGGCTGAAATACAGGTGGCACAGTGAACTGCCACAGAATGAACACATTATGGCTGCTGCCAGAATACTGGACATTGACCTGTATGATGCAATGCCTATGGTCACACATTAGCTGTGTGTTGTGAGAGTGGAATCCCTTTTGGCTCCAGGCATGGTAGAGTTGACATGGGGTGCATACAAAGCAATGTGCGTGCAGCCAGTGGAACCATGCACCATGGGGAAGTCTGAAATCCTTGCAATCCTATATGCTCGTCTGTCAGCTTCTCTCTGGCAAGAGGGAATGAAGTGATGTTATCTGTCTTTGAATAGACATCTTATGAAATGCTTCAGTTAACCATCAAAAAGCCTTTTACTATTCTTTTGCATGCAAACACATCCAACACACTGTCAGTCAAGCACTAAAATGCACAGAAGTATGAAGTTGCAAGGAATTTATACCTAAAAACCACCTATGACTGGTCAGTGCAATGCTGATTATAGGCTTCAATGATTGACCGGATCACTTCTCTCTCTCTTGACAGCAGTAACCAAATTCAAAAGTCAATGTCTTTTATACAATTAAAACCAGCATGTGTTAAGTTGGGGAATGGATCCTGACTTTCCAATGGTCTTCGGCAGGACTCAGTTTAGTTTGATGAAGTGTCCAGTTGTCCAGAGTGCTTGGCTGTTAGCTAATAGTTAGTTGTGCTTATCAAATCTCAGTGACATTAAGGGGCATGCACACATCTGCCTTTCCAAACTTCCAAGGCCTATTGCACAGCAGTTTTAAAATGGCTCTTTTGTCTAAATTCTAACTGTCTAACTTTGCATGGGAATGGGACAGTTCTCATGGTTCAGCAGTTTTGGAAAATACAAGCTAGCTTTCCCAACGATCCTGCCGCTTGCAATGTTTCAAAGCATGATGGACTAGGTTGGTCAAGCTTAAGAAATTTATATGTGATAATGTATATGTAAAATATATATATAAAAAGACACATATAAGCAATCATGGTTGGCTAGCCTAAGTTATGTTTCCTCTTTCTACAGTTTCCATGTCCTTCAAGCATGTGCCAACTCCAGGGACAATGTGCAATGGTTTCTTTGCCATAGAAACTTGCACAAAACCTGTGATACATGTAGGTTTCTGACAAACATTATTAGTCATGGGTAAGGAGAACATTATTGGCCCCTTGCAGCCAACTTTGCAACCTTCTCCATGACTCAAATAAATCAAGCATTCTTGACTAGGGTCTTCAGGCGAGACAGAGAAGGAGGTAAAAGAGGAGGGGGTATCACAATTTTGATCAAGGAATCAATTACAGCAGAAAGGAGGGATGACATCTTAGAAGGCTCCTCAAATGAAGCCATATGGGTAGAACTGAAAAACAAAAAAGGAGCAATCACATTGCTGGGAGTGTACTATAGTCCCCCAAACAGTCAGAAAGAAATAGAAGAGCAGATATGTGGGTAAATTTCAGAGAAGTGTAAAAATAATAGGGTAGTAATAGTGGGGGATTTCAACTTCCCCAACATTAAATGGGTTAGTCATAATGTGGTAGGTTTAGGGGGAGCGGAATACTTAAAATGCATCCAGGAGAGCTTTTTAAGCCAGTACGTAGAAGGTCCTACAAGAGAGGGGGTGGTCCTGGACTCAATTTTAGGGAATGAAGCCAGGCAAGTGGTAGCAGTATCAGTTGGGGAGCATTTTGCAGATAGTGATCATAACTCCGTTAGACTCAAGGTTGTTATGGAAAAGGACAAGGATGGGCCAGAAATCAGAGTTCTAAATGGGGGGAAGGCCTATTTTAATAAGATCAGATATGATTTGGCCAGAGTGGACAGGGAGCAGCTACTTTTAGGTAAATCTGCGTCATTCAAGAAGGAAATAGGGAGAGTACAGAGCCAACATATTCCTGTAAAGGCAAATGGTGGGACCAACAAATCCAGAGAACCCTGGATGTCGAGGGATATACAGAATTGGATAAAGAGAAAAAGGGAGGCTTATGGCAGATACCAAGGGCTCAAAACAGTGGAAGCCCTAGAGGAGTATGGAATGTGTAGGGGGGAACTTAAAAAGGAAATTAGGAGAGCAAAAAGGCGGCATGAAAAAACATTGGCAGGTAAAATAAAGGAAAATCCAAAGCTATTTTACAAATACATTAAGAGTAAGAGGACAACTAGGGAAAGAGTAGGGCCCATTAAGGACCATGGTGCTAATTTGTGTGTGGAGCCGGAAGACGTAGGTAGGGTTCTAAATGAATTCTTTGTGTCGGTGTTCATAAGTGAGGGGGACAACGTGGGTATGGGAATCAGGCAGATGGACTGTGATATAATTAAAGAAATTAGCATAGAAAGGGAAGAGGTTCTAAGTGGTCTGGCTGGCTTAAAAATAGATACATCTCCAGGCCCGGATGAAAGGCTGTTGAGTGAGGCAAGGGAGGATATAGCAGGGACACTGGCAATAATTTTCAATACCTCTCTGGCAACAAGAGAGGTGCCAGAGGACTGGAGGACAGTCAATGTGGTATCGTTATTCAAGAAAGGAGGAAGGGTTAAACCAGGGAACTACAAGCCAGTCAGTCTAACCTCAGTGATGGGAAAACTATTGGAAGCAATTCTGAGGGACAGAATTAATTTACACTTGGAGAGGCAGGGATTAATCAAGGACAGTCAGCATGGTTTTGTTAAGGGAAGGTCATGTCTGACCAATTTAATTGAATTTTTTGAAGAGGTGACCAGGTGTATAGATGAGGGCAATGCATTTGACGTAGTCTACTTGGACTTCAGCAAGGCTTTTGATAAGGTCCCGCTTGGGAGACTGATAACAAAGGTAAGAGCCCATGGGATCCAAGGCAATTTGGCAAATTGGATCCAGGATTGGCTGAGTGGGAGGAAACAGAGGGTGATGGTCGAGGACTGTTTTTGTGACTGGAGGCCTGTGTCCAGTGGGGTTCCACAGGGATCGGTGTTGGGTCCCTTGCTGTTTGTGGTATATGTAAATAATTTAGACTTGAATGTAGGAGGGCTGAACAGTAAGTTCGCGGATGACATGAAAATTGGTGGGGTGGTAAATAGTGAGGAGGATAGCCTTAGATTACAGGAGCATATTGACGGGCTGGTCAGATGGGCTGATCAGTGGCAAATGGAATTTAATCCAGATAAGTGTGAGGTGATGCACTTGGGCAGGACAAACAAGGCATGGGAATACAGGATGAATGGTAGGACCCTGGGAAGGGTGCATGTCCACCGGCCCCTTAAGGTAGATAAGGTGGTTAAGAAGGCACATGGGATACTTGCCTTTATTAGCCGAGCCACAGAATATAAGAGCAGGGAGGTTATGCTGGAACTGCATAAAACTCTGGTTAGGCCACAGCTAGAGTATTGCGTGCAATTCTGGAATCCACATTATAGGAAGGATGTGATTGCACTAGAGGAAGTGCAGAGGAGATTTACCAGGATGTTGCCTGGGCTGGAGAGTTTTAGTTATGAGGAGAGATTGGATAGACTGGGGTTATTTTCCCTGAAGCAGAGGAGATTGAGGAGGGACATGATTGAGGTGTATAAAATTATGGGAGGCATAGATAGGGTAGACAGGAAGGAACTTTTCTCCTTGGTGGAGGGATCAATAACCAGGGGGCATAGATTTAAGGTAAGGGGCAGAAGGTTTAGAGGGGATGTGAGGAAGATATTTTTCACCCAGAGGGTTGTGGGAATCTGGAACTCACTGTCTGAAAGGGTGGTAGAGGAAATAACCCTCATAACATTTAAGAAGTATTTGGATGTGCACTTGCGATGCCATGGCATACAAGGCTTTGGGCCTTATGCTGGAACATGGAATTTGAATAGTTAGGTACTTGTTTGACCGGCACAAATTCGATGAGCCGACGGGCCTTTTTCTGTGCTGTAGACCTCTATGACTCTGACTGCTGAAGATGATGATGTTATGACAGCTGTTGTGGTGCTGAGCACTGGTGTGCATGATTCTGGTGTTCATGGTCACACACATGCTACACAGTGAAAGAGTTATGTCATTTATTTCTTCTGTAGGCATCGGCATTGTGGTCAACAGCTTTAGGACAATAAATGTTTCACCTGTAACCTGCTGGGTTCAAGGGAATCCCATCATATGAAAGAAATCTGTGCTCCTGAAGGTTACTAGGAATGCTGAGGTGTTGTCCTAGGGAAGTGGCAGTAGCTACCTGGCACCTGAACCTGCTGTTCTCTCTCAGAATGACAGCATTTGTACTTCCACTACTGACAGTCTGCCAGTGCCCCTGTCTGCCAGCCAGCCACCCAGTCGCTCACACTAAGGTGGTGCAGGTCTGAAATCAGGCCCTCAAGACCCAAAGCTGTTTGATAGTGTCCTGCAAGACTATCTTCAGTCTCCCTCATTGAAAGTCAGCAGCTTTCCACCAATTATGCTGTAGCCATTGGGGTAGCATTGTGTCGGAGCAATAGGGAGCAAGACAGGCATTAAAATAAATCACAAGAGTAATTGGCTGCATATTCTAAGTATAATCAGAAACATTGCTGAATGAAGTTGGCATAGAATGATTGCGTTGTGGGCTATTTTGTTTTAGGTTTTTGGCAAAGAGAACACAGCGATGGTCTGTAAGATGGAAATTTGAGGAGCAATGATGATCTGGGGATTTGTTCAGGTGAACAAAAGTCTGATGAGACACTCATGGACAGATGATCCAGAGTGATGATTGTCGAATGTTTCCTCTTCCTCCTCTTCCTGAGGTGGTCATCAAAACCCTGGTTAGGCCACAGCTGGAATTTCATGTACAGTTCTTGTCACCACATTACAGGGAGGACACAATTGCTCTGGAAAGAGTATAGAGAAGATTTACAAGAATGCTGCCAGGGCTTGAAAATTGCAGCTATGAGGAGAGATTGGATAGGCTAGGGTTGTTTTCCTTAGGACAGAGGAGGCTGAGGGGTGACCTAATTGAGGTGTACAAAATTATGAGGGGCATAGATAGGGTAGACAGTGAAGACTTGTTTCCCCAGGGGGCATAGATTTAAGGTGATTGGTAGAAGGATTAGAGGGGACATGAGGAAAAACTTTTTCACACAGAAGGTGGTGGGCGTCTGTAATTCACTGCCTAAATTGGTGGTTGAGGCTGAAACGCTGAACTCATTTAAAAGGTACTTGGATCTGCATCTGAAGCGCTGTAACCTGCAAGGCTATGGATCAGGGGCTGGAAAGTGGGATTAAAATGAGTGGCTAGTTTCTTTTCCTTCTTCTTCTGGCCGGCACAGACATAATGGGCTGAATGGCCTCGTTCTGCGCTGTAACTTTTCTATGGTTTCTATGGTAAGGGCTCCATCCTCATGATGGCCAGGCTGAGGAACACATAGCAGACCATTGTGGCTGGGATACACTCTCCAGATACTGGAGGGCTCTCCCTGAATGGTTCAGGCAATGGAACTGTTGCTTCAAAACCAATGCTCTGCTCTCTGACTTTCCCGGTAGAGGCAAGGCTAGAAGCACTGTCCATGTATCATCAGGTGACCTTGTCTTCCCCTGAAAACAGAATAGAAATGGTGAGAAATTTAAATTATCAGGAGGTCATATCTATTTACAATATGCAATGCACAAATAGAAATAAATAATTTAGAAAGATTTGTTAGTTGGAGTTACCTTGACTCAGTGTGAGTCCTGTCATTTCTAAGCCAAGTCACATTCCAGAGATTTGAACAAATAATCTAGACTGACGTTTTTGTGCTGCAGTGTTGAAGGTGCTGACTTTCAGGGATCAAACCAAGGCCATTCTCTCTCAGATGGTCTATAAGATCCCTTTGTGCTACTTGAAGAAGTGCTGGGAAATTGTCCTTGCTAATATTTATCCCTCAATTGCCATTACTGAAAAAAATAATGATCCAGTCATTTATCTCATTACTCTTGTGGAGACCTCTTCATACACTATTTGGCTTCCACCAGGATTAAATTATGAGGTGGGATTGCACAAACTAGGGTGGTATTCCCTGGAATTTAGAAAGTTAGGATCAAAAGTTTTCAAAATTTTAAAGGGAACAGCCATGGTAGATAGAAACTAATTTCACTGGTGAGGCAGTCCATGACAAGAGGACATGGTCAAAAAATTAGAACCAGACTTTTCAGGAAAGAAATTATGAAACACTTCTGCACACAGATGTGATAGAAGTTTGGAGCTCTCTCTTCTCTCTCAATTGTTAATTGGTAATTTGATATTATTGGACTTTTGTTATCCAAAGGCATTAAAGGATAGAGGTGAAGATGGATATATGGAGTTAAGTGGCAGATCAGCCTTGATCTGCAAAGGCGGGAGAGATTCAAAGGACTAAATGGCGAACTCCTCTTCCTATGCTCCTATATTTCCACCAATTTCTATAATGGCTGTGATTGATATGAAATATCATATTCTGGCATTCTTTGGCATATTCTGCGAATTGAATGATGTGTTACAAATGTAAATTCTTCTCTTCTTTATATGCATTTCAAAATGGAGGAACAGGAACACGCACAGGGCAGATAATCACAGCAAGTGCACCTTGTTAAATAAGAGGGATTCAAAATACTAAAGAATATGTAAAGAAGTGGTAACTCTAAGTGTCATGTACGCTTAAGTATACAGCATTAATATAAGATTAGGATGGTCCCTTTTGTCATCACACTACGGATACAGAAAAAGGGTAATAAATAGTGAAGTAACCTTGCAACAAAATACACCTGAAAATTCGCAGAATTAAATATTGAGGAATTACATTATAAAGTATAACAAAGAGGAAGATAATTGAATGAAGAGTGTAAATAAGTAGATAAGGTTCCTAATTTGATTTCTAATTAACCTACATAACTAAATTAAAAATCATTTGGAAAAAATATTAATACAGCATTAAAGCCCAATGGTATAATCATTCTCTTCATTACATTACTTCTGCTTCATTCATTTAATTACTCTGAATGTTTCATAGATATTTTACATTTCCGTATTCCGAGGTCTCTCTGCAAATTTATTTAGACTCCCTGGGATACCATGACATTTTTATTCAAGTAAAATTATACACATATGATTGGAAAATATATAGCGTATGGCCGAACAGAGGTTATGTTACTGGAATAGTAATCTAGAGGTCTGGGCTAATAATCCAGAGAATGATATTCTCCACATCTTGCTGCATGCAGCCATGGACTGTCTCATTATTTGAATTATGAATGGAGTTGGAAACTTTGCAATTATTAGTGAACAGCCCCGCTTCTAACTTTATGATGAAGGGAAGGTCATGGATGAAGCAGCTGGATTTCTTTCTATTCTTTCACCAGTTTTTATTCTTTTTACAGCTATTCCTCTTACATTATGCATTGATAATCAGGGGACACAGACTCAGAATAAGAGGCAAGCCACTAAGGACTGAGCTGAGGTGGAATTTCTTCACTCAGAGGGTGGCAAATCTTTGGTATTCTCTACCCAGAAGCCTGTGGAAGCTCAGTCATTGAGTATGTTCAAAGCAGAGGTTGATAGATTTCTATGATGTCAAGGGACATGGGGCTTTGCGATAGAAGATCAGCCATGATCTAGTTAAGTGCTTGAAGGCTTTAGGCCTACATGGCCTACTCCTCCTCCCATGCTCCAATGTTCCTATATTGATATTTTCTATTAAAATCTCCCTATTTTCAGGCACAAGTATGTCTTCCACCTGAGAATGACAGTATGGGAATTAAATCTAGTTCACCCTGTTTTATTACTATTGTAAATCTTTCATATTCATTCACTTTATAGCCTTGGTTCCACTTTTATAACCTGTTGCATAGAACTAAAGTCTGACACTAATAATTATTGCTATACAGTGGGAAAAGTGGAAAGTTAACAATGTAACCAAAATCCTATCATTCTGATAAGTCACTAAGCTTGAGGCTAATCCCTAACTCACTGAAGAAATAAATAATATTAACATTCAGACAACTGCACTTCCAAAATCAATGACTCCTAAATGGGGGCTAGGCAAATCTACAAAACAGAAAGAAACAATGCATTTGACAAAAGAGAGTATTACAGTGCTATTCTTGTGCAATTTTGCGTTGACCTGAAACAAAACCTCTGGCTCCTCCTGACCCAGAAGCAGTGCTGTAAAGGCACTTCCCTAATGGATTCAGCTGCTCTCACTTTGTTTCAGCTGCCAAATTTGCCATGGCCTGGGGAACACAACTGCCTCTGATTAAAAATAGAATGACTATTAAAAAGAAGGCACACAGCCTCATTATAATATTTGAATGACCAACCCGCTTCCGGCGAGCAGGTTGGTCTCCCATCCTTTGTCCCACCTACATTCAAAGTGGAAGCAGGTGGTTTCAAGGTTGGTTTGGTTCCTGTTCCAGATTTTTTGCATTTTAATCTCTAAGGGCAGAATTGAATGCATGGCGAGCCTGGAAAGAAGCAGGAGTAATTTTGCCAGTCAAGGAAATGCCCTCTGCAGTCATGCACCGGCTGGCCAATTAAGGGCTTGCCAGTGGGAAGCATGCCGAACAAGAGAACCTGGATGTGGCAACAGGAGCGGGCTTGGGAGCAGGAGAAGTTGCCAGTGGAGACGATTGAAAAAGACCCGCCAGCAGCATGAGTCTCCGATGAGAGGGGGTTTGAGCCGGTGCCGCTGAGAGGGATCTTAGAGGACCATCTGAGAAGCAAGCAGTCAAGGTCAGCTAAACGCATAAGCACCGACACCGTCTTGTCAGCCGATCACCCATAAGTGTTTGTCATCCATGGGAGGCTGAGGTCAGAATAGCACACGGTGCAAGGGCTTGGAGAGAGCAAGCCACCACCTGCTTTGACTGGGAATGGCAAAGAAGCGTGCACATATGGCCTCATGGTTGACTGATGACTCCCTGCAAACCTTTCTCCAGCAGTCAGTGGAAGAGATTCTCTTCCCATCGGATAGGAACACAAGACATAGGGCAGAGGAAAATAGAACAGAACAATAGGAACATAGGACTGAGAAACATGAGTAGGCCATTCTGCCCTTTAAGAGATGCTAGGCTAACTGGCCTATAGTCTCCTGCTTTCTATCTCCCTCCTTTCTTGACTAAAGTTATTACATTTGCTATTTTCCAAAGAGAATCCAAGGAATTTTGGAAGATTATAACCAATGCCTCTACCAACTCTGCAGCCACTTCTTTGAAGACCCTAGAATGTCAGCCTTTAGATCTAATACTTTTTCCAATACCTTTTCCCTGGTGATGGTAATTGTTTTACGTTCCTCCATCCCTTTCACCTCAAGTATATTTGGGAAGTTTTCTAAGGGCGGAACCGTCCCAGGTTTTCCCGCCAGCCGCAATGGCGGCTTCTCACGCCGTATTGTCCCAAATCCACTGCATTAATTATGCTTTCCTGGGAAACATGCTGATTCCATGGTGGGCGGGCTCTCATTCGCTCGTCACACCATCACCTCACCACTTCATCACTCCAGGCATCATATTTAAAGGGCAGCTGTGCTCACACCTCTCAGTGCTTCCAACCCAGGACTGCTGCACAAAAGGCATGGCCCCTTAAGACAAATGACTGCAGCCCCCAGATTTAATGGTGTGTCTCCCGAGCGCCTTTTGGGTGCCATGGAGGCCCGCCGGGATGTCCTCTACACCCACTCTGGCTGCAGGATGGGCAGCAACGTCACCAATCTGGCTTGGGAGGCAGTGGCAGTGGTGGTCAGCGCTCCTGCAAAAGACAGCCACCTAGTGCCGCAAGAGGATGAATGATCTCCTCCATCAGGCTAAGTCACTCTTCTCATTGCTCTCAACTCACACACTCACAAACCCATCACACATCCACAGGGATCTCACTCACTGCCAGATCAAGGGACAGCATCATTTACGCTCTCACAAGCACTTTCATTGTCCTCATCCCGTCCATGGGACGAGTCACCACCCATACATGCCAGGCACAAGCTGGCACAAAACAAGAGGGAAGGTCGCAGACTGGTGGAGAAATGCCTGAAATCAAGGTCCTCATGGACTTTGAAAACAGAACCATCCAACTGGCCGGCGAGGACCTGGATCATTCCTGTGCTGACGGCGAGGTCGGCGGTGCTCTACCAAGTGAGGATTCAGCAAAGCAACATCCATCAGACAACCATGTTGTGAGTCATGTGTCCTGTTCCATAGGCCACTGCCATGAACTAATTATTTCTCCTGGATTTCACAGGTGCATCTGGGAAACAGCTGATGGAGTCCACAACCCAGGGCCTCCAATCAAACCCCGAAGAAACCTCAGAAGAGGCAGCAGCAGGGACTTCCCAGCTCCCTAGCACTCAGAGGACTGCTAGGATTCAGAAATTTGCTGAGTCCGAGACAGGTGATTAGCCTCTGGACTCAGCCATGCCTCAGTTGCTGGAGCTGCAAAGGCAAGCTTGGTAACATCAGGAAGGGGTGTCTGCTGCACTCCTCAGATTGCAAGACGCGATGGCGGAGTCCGTCTGCCTTCAGTCTGAGGTGATAACGTCGGCATGCCAACACACCAAGGTCAACACTGGTAGCATGGCAGCCGCCATGGAGACCTTGGTCCAAGAAGTCACTCCTGCACTGCTGCACGTGCTGAGCTCCGTCACTGATGCCATAGTTGGCCTCCAACAGTGTGCATGAGAGGGGTGCGGGGCAGCTCGATCTCACTCCAGCTACCCCTTCTCCTCAAGGAGTCAGCCAGGGGTCTTGGGCTCCCATAGGGAAGAGGATCAGCAGATGCACACTCTGAGGCCAGCCCATCCGAATCCCCACTTCCTGTGACCCCAGCAGCTCCAGCTCCACAGCTCGAGGAGGGTGCCCCTGCCACACAGCAGGACCCCGAAAGCAGGCCGGGGCCCTCCAGGTTTCAGCCCTCCAGGTTTCAGCCCTCCAGAAGACACCTGTCAAGGTCATCACAGACAGGGCGTCACAGTCAGCAGGCTGCCTCCACCTCTCCTGTGGATGTCCGGGGAGCACCAAGCCTTAGCAGCAGGGTTAGGAAAGTTAAGAATATGGAATTTCACAGCCTGGGCACGGATGTTAATCACTTGTACATACTGTTCACTACTATAAATAAACTCTCAAAAATGTCTCCCTGCCTGTGGCTCCTTGTTTTGATGAGTGGCATTAGTGTCACTCAGATGTGAAATCTTTATGCTCAATATAAAAGCAGCTGTCTCAGTCCAGGGCCTCTTCCCTGTGCTTGGTGCATCCTTCAGACGAAAGTGATGGTCCGGCCTCACACTCACTGGACACATTACTGATGCCTGCACCTCGGTGGTGCTTGTCATTGATGCCAGAATGTAGTTGGCAGGCACCACAGAGTTCCGTCATTCTCTGTGTGTTCTCAGCACCTTTAAGGCGGGGCTGGCCCACATCTCTTCAGCATGTGTGACCAGTGATGCTGTTCTCATAAGGGGGCCAGGTTCTGAAGGGGGACAAGTCAGATGCTTTTAAAGTTTCACGGCTGCATCTCTAAGATATGTCCCTGATCACAGCACACAAGCAAGCTGCCTTCTGCCAGAAAGGAGTCATACATTCTCAGAGGCTATGTGAAGGTCTGTGGAGTGTCCTCCCTGCTTGTTGCTGTCGTCCTCCTGCAATTGAGTGACTATTAGGGCCTCCGCTGAGTCTCCATGACAGGAGCATTATCACAGAGGGTATGCATACTGCCTTAAGCCAGACTAGAGTCAAACATTCACAGATGCAAAGTGAGGGTCTCCTCACTGCATGTCACCATCATCTTCCACAAATCTAGCAGCTATGAGGGCCTCCCAAGCATGCCTGCCTCGTCTGGCCAGTGCGAGGGCCTCATCGCCCTCATCTTCACTTTGAGGACCTCCTCACCCTCATCACGGTCAACATCCCTCTCATCGGAGGAGATCTCCAGCTCCTCCATCTCCTCCGAAGCCAGGTCATCTCCTTGTTGCAGCGCCAGGTTGTAAAGGGTGCACCAGGCGACAATGATGCATAACACCCTTTGTGGACTGTATTTTCAGAGCTCCACCAGACCGGTCCAGGCACTGGAACCTCATTTTAAGGGGAGGCGATGGCATAGTGATATTGTCACTGGACTAGTATTCCAGAGACCCAGGGCCTTGGGATCTGAATTCGAACCCCACCATAGCAGATGGTGAAATTTGAATTCAATTAAACAAAATGTCCATGAAACCATTGCCGATCCTTGTAAAAACCCACCTGGTTCACTAATGCGTTGTAGGGATGGAAATCTGCCATCCTTGCCTGGCCTGGCCTACACATGACTCCAGACCCACAGCAATATTGTTGACTCTTAACTGCCCTTTGAACAAGAACAATTAGGGATGGGCAATAAATGCTGGCCTAGCTAGTCACGCCCTCATCCCATGAACAAATAAAAAAAAAATTCAGCATCCCAATGGTTTGTTCCAAATTGCAAGTTGCAGCATGAGCCTTGTTATACCTTCACCCTGCTGCAGTCGGAGACATCATCAGCAACATCTTCTGCTGGTGACCCTTGACCCCAAGGAGCCATCCCTGCAGCCTCCGTGGACCCTGGAGGATGTAGGAGTCATGGATACTCCCTGGAAACCATGCACAGACCTGTAGGATGCATTTGTGGTGGTCGCACACCAGCTGCACATTCAGTGGATGGAAGCCCTTGCAGTTGATAGTCAATTACACCCTGCACTTCTGGGAAACCCGAGACCTGGGCAAATCCAATCGTTCTTGCATCCTGGCTCTCCTGGTCCTGGGCGAAATGCACAAAGTTGTGTGCCCTTGCAAATGTGGCATCCGTGACCTCATGGATGCACTTGTGGGTGGAGGCTTGTGATATCCCACAGAGGTCATCTGTGGAGCTCTGCAGGAACCACTGGCATAAAAATTGAGTGCCACAGTCACTTCCACGGCCATTGGCAGTGGATGTCCTCCATGTCTCCTGTTGCACCAAATCCTGCAATAGCTGGCAGATGTGACCGACCAGTTCCCTAGACATGCACAGTCTTCAGCAACACTGATTCTCAGTCATCTGCAGGAATGAAAGGTGCCATCTACAGACCCTGGGTTCAGCAAGGCGCCGACCAGCGATGGCTCGCTGTGGCTCTTCAGCAAAGTGTGGGGGAGCTCCAGCAGCCCCTCCTTCCTGAGGGTGCTGCTCGGCTCAGCCAGGGACCTCAGTCGCTCTCTTCTCTGTCATCTTGGTTCTATGTACGCCACAGGGCATACAGCTAGCTTACCAGGCTCCATGTTCCCAATGTACTCCTCCTGCAGAATGAAAGAGAGAGACGCGTGGGTTACCTTGGGTGTTCAAAGACCTCTCCTTGTTAAGTCTCAAGGCCCCTTATTGCATCCCGGAGAGTGCTGGCCACCATTGCATGAGTTTTGTGCGCTGCATGGCTGCCCGAAACACCACCCACCTCCGTCCCACTCCACCTGACCAATTCACAGCAGCTTTGCCCATTGGACTGCATGCTGTGCTCTCAGCTCAGGTGCAGGCATTCTCCTAAATCACACTGCAAGGCTGCACTGTTAGCTTGAACCATGGGGGAAGCTGGTCCAAACTGGGATGATGACTTTGCAAGGGGCTGTGAGCACCTCTATCAGTGACTAATCCATGGCCAGCTTTAGCAAGGAGATTGTACAATGTGCGCAGTCGTCCAACTGTTCTGCAGACCACTAAAATGCTCACTAGTTTGCAGTCTAAGGGATGAAAATCTCTGGAGAACTTGATGGCACTATGATGCCTCTGCATTGCTTGAATGGGCAGACAAGCTAGAGGCCCAATTCCAATTATATCAATTTGGCTGCTCCTGAATTGTCTCAGCTGCAGAGGAATGATCACATTATACAAGATTTCCCTAATATGTGGCTGCTTCCCACCCCCCCACCCCACATGTGCTTGTGCGCTAAATTTAACCACAGGACAGCCCTTGCACCCCCCAACAATGCGCCTTAACTGCAGGGCAGCCCTTGCCTCCCCCCACCCAATAACACGCCTCAATTGCTGGGCAGCCCTTGCTTCCCCCTGCAACGCGCCTCAACCACAGGGCAGCAGTTGCACCCCAAAAGGGCTCAACCACAGAGCAGCCTTTACCAGCCCCCGACAACGCACCTCAGCCTTGAAGTCCAACACGTGACCCACTCGAGCGCTGCGCAACGTTACTGTGCACTCACTTCTGAGTTCCCCTCAAAGTGCAGCCCACCATGTGGACGCATTATACATGCTGCTGTGAAACACGTCGGCGGATGATCCAGTCGGGGGGATGACTCCAGCAGACTGGCCTCATAATAATATGCAGGTGTATTACAATGAGGTTCTTGACGTTCAATGGCAGGAAGCGCAGCCCGCCATTGATGGGTTGAGCAGATGATCGGAAACTGGTTTCATGACGCTGTGAAACCGATTTTTCGCCATATTGTCCGCTCATGCTGCAGAGCACGCCCAAAACCAGCAGGCACAGAAAATTCCATCCTGTGTCTTCTACAATGAAAACAGACACAAAACACTTGTTCAATGCTTCTGCCATTTCCTTATTTTCCATTATTAATTCCCCAGGCTCACTCTTGAGAGGACCAGCATTCGTTTTAATTACCTATTTCCAATTTAAATACTTGTAGAAACACTTACTATCTGTTTATATATTTCTAGCTAGCTTTCTCTTATACTCTACTTTCTTCCTCATTTTTTTAGTCATTCTTCACTGTTTCTTGAAATCTGTCTGAGCCCATGACCATGGTTCTTAAAATTTGACCAATCTTCTGACCTACCACTAATTTTCACTGATTTGTAAAGTGTTTCTTTCAATTTGATACTATCCTTAACTTCCATGTTTAGCCACGGATGATGCATCCTTCTCAAAGACTTTTTCTCACTGGGATAAATCTTTGCTGAGAGTTATTAAATATCTCCTCAAAAATCTGCCACTGCATCCTTACTGTCCTACTTTTTATAACCTTGCTTCCCAGTTCATTATAGCCAGCTCTGCCTTCATACCCTTATAATTACCTAGGAATCAGAAGCTAGGATTCCTGCAGTGAATAACTCACCTCCTGACTCCTCAAAGCCTGTTCACCATCTACAAGGCGCAAGTCAGGAGTGTGATGGAATACTCTCTATTTGCCTGGATGAGTACAGCTCCAACAACACTCAAGAAACTCAACACCATCAAGGACAAAGCAGCCCGCTTGATTGGCACCTCATTCACAAACATTTACTGCCCCCATCTCCGACACACAGCGGTAGCAGTGTGTACCATCTACAAGATGCACTTCAGCAGCGCAGCAAGCATGCTTAGAAAGCACCTTCCAAACCCACGACCACTACCATCTAGAAGGACAAGGGCAGCAGATAGGCAGGAACACCACTAACTGGAAGTTCCCCTCCAAGCCACACACTATCCTGACTTGAAAATATATCACCGCCGTTCCTTCACTGCCACTGGGTCAAAATCTTGGAGCTCCCTCCCCAACAGGACTATGGGTGTACCTACACCACATGAACTGCAGTGGTTCAAGAAGGCAACTCATCACCACCTTCTCAAGGGCAATTAAGGATGGGCAATAAATGCTGGCCTAGCCAGCAAAGCCCACATCCCATGAATGAATAAATAAAACCTTCATTTAGATTAAAAATAGAAATCTTAGACAAGCATTTCTCACCTTCAAACTAAGTTTGATATTTTATCATGTTATGATGGCTGTCGCCTAGAGGCTCCTGCACCATAAGGTTATCGAATAATCCTGTCTCACTACTCATTACAAGGTCTAGAATAGCCTGCTCTCTGGTTGGTGCTAGAATGTATCCTAAGAAATTGTCCTATGAACTTATTTTTCAGGCTACCTTTGCAAACCTGATCTGCCAAATCTACGTGTAGATTAAAATCACCCATGATTATTCCAGTACTTTTCTTAAATGCCTCATTTATTTCTTCCCACATGCTTTGTCCTACAGTGGAACTACTGTTAGGGGCCTGTAAACTACTCCTGCAAGTGATCTCTTACCTTTCCTATTTCTTATATCTACCCAAATTGATTCTACATCTTGCTCTTTTGAGCTAAGATCATTTCTTACTATTGTACTAATGACAACTTTAATTAACAGGGTTACCACACCACCTTTATCAAGCTTCCTATCTTTCGGAAAAGTCATATACCTTTCAATATTCAGGTCCCAACCTTGGTCACTGTTATGATACAGCAGGTGGTATTTGCCAGGCTGACCAAATTCACAAGGGAAACTTGGCCACACTGTCACAATGGTTTCACAACTTATATTTATTATGAGGAGATTTGTGCACTGAATTTAGAAGTAATGAATCCACTAACACCTTTAGAGATTTTAAAAATTAAATTAAGACATTTATTAACAAAAGAAAAGAATAAAACACATACACAAGATTACAGTTACATAGTTACTTAATATTGTAACAATTCCCAAAATTCCTAGTTAACCAGACTCCCGACTACACACCCACTTTAAGGCAACAGTCCAAAGTAGATTTTAAATTTATAGAGACAATCCAGCAAGGTTAGCACAAGCACCCACTTGACAGCGCAATTCCAAATGCTTTTAACACAACTTTGGTTACTAGAACAGCAGACTTCTGCAAAGTAGCTAGAGGCTTTTCCCCAAGTCTGTTTCACATGATGTAACTTTCAGATCTCACACGGCCACACACCACACAACCTTCCATCCTTCTTTAAATATATTTCTTCCTCTTTAATCTGTAAATCCCATTGTTCCCCCATGCCTTTGGAAGTTACTTTTCCCATAATATAAAAATATTTCATGTTATCATTATGGTCAGCACTTTTGGGAAAAATCAATGTAATAACCTTGCCCTATTTATCTTGCCAGTCATAAAAACCTTATCATGTTTCTATGAAAATCCAACAACTTTCCCCCTTATCTAAAAATGCAAATTCCTCTGCACATAGCTCATTCATTTTACACAACTCTTTTGATAATTTCGAACTTGCAGTCTACCCATCTCTAATTTAATTAAATCAGCCACACACAGAATCACACACATATAAGCCTATTTTACAATATCCCACCATAATATTATGAAAAATATGATAGTTTTGTGACAGTCACTTTACAGCCATGTCTTTGGAATGTCTATCAGGTCATACATATTTATTTCTATCTGTGCTAACAATTCATCCATTTTATTGCGAATGATGTGGGCATTCAAATACAGCATCCCTAACTCTGACCTTTTACTATTTTTACAATTTCTGGCCTTATCTGCTGGTGCACTCTGATTATCATTACCCAAATCACTATCCTGCTCTATTACTTTGTCAGTTCCCTTTAATTTGCCACATCTTCCCTCACGTGAGGCGATGGTGTAGTGGTATTGTCATTGAATTAGTAATCCAGAGACCCAGGGTAATGCACTGGGGACTGGAGTTTGAATCCTGCCACGGCCATTGGTGGAATCTGGAATTAAAAGTCTAATGATGACCAGGAAACCATTGTCAATTGTCATAAAAACCCATCTGGTTCACTAATGCCCTTTAGGGAAGGAAATCTGCTGTCCTTACATGGTCTGGCCTACATGTGACTCTAGACCCACAGCAATGTGGGTGAC
The DNA here is from genome assembly GCF_964194155.1 of Cetorhinus maximus. NCBI lineage: Eukaryota > Metazoa > Chordata > Chondrichthyes > Lamniformes > Cetorhinidae > Cetorhinus > Cetorhinus maximus. The sequence continues at coordinate 196,137,322 of NC_135879.1, forward strand.
TCTTAACTGCCCTCTGAACAGAGGCAATAAATGCTGGCCTAGCCAGTGACATCCACATCAAATTGATAATTATATGACTCTCCATGACATTGGTCCCAGCACAGTTCAGGTGAAGCCCATCCCAGTGGTACAGCTCCCACTTTCCCCAGTACTGGCGCCAGTGCCCCATGAATTCAAAACCCATTTTTCCCATGCCAACCATCTCTCTAATCTTATTTACCCTAAGTCAATTTTCTCATGGCTCTAGTAATAATCTAGACATCTGCTTGGGGCTGGAGGGTAACTTGTAGTGGGGAGGGTGGGTGCGGGGCTGATCCAATAGTTGTGATCCATATCGGCAGCAACAATAGGACTAGGAAAGGCGTTCTGCCTAGGGATTCTGAGTATCTAGAGGCTAATTTGAAAAGCAGACCCACAAAGGTAATAATTAAGAGATTATTATGACAATGTGGTTGCAACAATATGGGGGCATTTGGATGTGAAGCATGTGGTAGTAATTCATCAAGGAAGTGGGCGTGTGGTTCCCAGTCACTCTCAATGCTAACTAAACTCTCGGCGCCCTGCAACTCCCCTGGGGGAGTTGGGATGTAATGGCAGGGGGCGCATGCATCAACGTACAGAGCAGAAGGTCCAGAGATAAAGGGTCCCTACTGGAGCGGTTGAACTCACCAGAATTGAAGCTCATCATTCTCCCGTTATTTCCGCAGATCCAATAATGCCTGAGAGAGATCGATTACAGGTGGGGGTGTCCCGAATTTGGCAGTGTTCACCAATATGGACGAGGGAATCCTGGATCTGACAAGTCAACAGGGGGCCAGACTGTTTGGCAGAGGAGAGGCCAGAGTCGCTTCTGGGGGTGGTAAGTTGCCTAGGGGTTGTTTGTCAGCAAGAGTGGCAAAGGAGTCTGATAGCAACAGAAACTGGGGTGGGTGTGTGTGCTGCAATGGGTGAAGGTCACGATATCTGTGTCCTGCTTGAAATTAAAAAAATATTAGCGCTCCTCATTTTTGAGGTGCACTCATCTGTCTTATTCACTTGGCCGGTCACTCAGCAGCCCAAGCTGAACCCAAGGGACCACTATTAACCTCTGAGGAAGATGAGAGAACCTCAGAGAGTGCACCATTCCACCTTTGATCCACACCTAGCACCAGCTCAGGTGCTAGTACCTCTGTGGGTTTGAGCAAGTCAGCCAAAATAATTGTACTTATTGGCCTGAGAAGTGTGTAATCACCAGTGCAGCTGCTGGAGGCTGTGACAGAGCGGGCTTCTGACACTTGAAGGAGTGTGGAAGACCAGGAAGATGCTGAGCCCCAAGCAAATGATGAGTCTCTACAATCATCTTGAGATGTTAGATGTTCAACGGGAGGATCTGGCGGATGGAGCTTCCAGAGGGTATGCACGCCCTGGCATGGACAATGGAGGAGTCCATCCAGGCCACAAGTGCTGCTATCACCCTCTCTTTACAATGTGCAGCTTCCTCCATCAGGAGATTGGTAACTCTAATGGAGAGCCACACTCAGCAGCACAACCAGGGCTTTCTGGGTATATGTCCCTCACGTTGTCAATGACTTCAGATAGGCATTGCCAATACGGGAGATGAACAAGGCACCTGGCATCCCAGCCAGGTTCTGGCTCATCTCCAGCAAACAGGGAGGGCCATGTGGAGCTCATGTTAGCAGATGAGCCACGTCTTTCGGCATCTGGGGCTCCTTTCAGGGTATTCCTGATGCAACATGAGCAACATCTGCTCATCCCTCTCCCAATTACACCAGTACCTGAGGATGCCTCAATGACAGAGGAGGCTTCTGTCGCTAGGCAGGAGTTCTTCACAATGCCCAGTCATCGAGGCCAACAGGGCGTCAGAGTCAGCGACCTGCCCCCAGCGCAGCTGATAATGATGGCAGTGCATCATGGCGTAGCACTCAGAAGAAAGTTTTTAAAACACTTTAGACAGGCAAAGGCCAACACGTGTGTTAGTTAGATGCGTAAACTGAGTGTGGTGTTGTTCAACTGCTCTTTAGTAAATAGTTCATTCTCGCCATATGGTTGCTGGATGCTTATGAGTGGACTATGTTCAGATAAGGGCTGCAATGCAATGACATCTCTGTGATGAAAATCAGAGAGTAAATGTGTGTGGAGATGAGCCCTCAGAATGTTTTATCGGGGTATTATGCAGGGTAAGGTCATAGGGTGCATTCTGTCTGATGTATAGGAGAGGCCTGTGAAGCCAGTGGAATTACCTCATGATCAGGGCCTTCCTTATCCCCCTTGCATCCAGAATTTGCTGGTCATCATGTTGTTCCACACCTTCATGGTGCTCCTCCTGGTCCTCCTCAGAGTCAATGTTGGGCTCTTCATTCAATGCTACCAGAGGTTCTTTCATGTCCTCATCCTCAATGTCTTATCCCCTCGACAGAGCCAGGTTGTACAGAGAGTAGCATGTGACAACAATCAATGACATTCAGACTGGAGGGCATTTCAAGGCACCTGCAAGTCAGGCAAGGCAAGGAAACCTCATTTACAGGAGACGTGGTCTCTATAGCTGCCCTCGTGGAGACATGGCTGGAATTTGTTTTTTATTTATCATTCACAGGATGTGAGTTTTGCTGGCTAGGCCAGTCTTTGTTGTCCATCCCTAATTGCTCTTGAGAACATACGAACAAGGAGCAGGAGTAGGCCATTCAGCCCCTCGAGCCTGCTCTGACATTTAATAAGATCATGACTGATCTGATAGTAACCTTAAATCTGCATCCCACCTAAGCCCGATAACCTATCACCCCCTTACTTACCAAGAATCTATCCACTTCTTACTTAAAAATATCCAAAGATTCTGCTTCCACTGCCTTTTCAAGAGGAGAGTTCCAAAGACTCACGACCCTCTGAGAGAAAAAAAATTGCCTCATCTCTGTTTTAAATGGGCTTATTTTTAAATAGTGACCCCTAGTTCTAGATTCTCCCACAAGAGGAAACATCCTTTCCGCATCCACCCTGTCAAGGCCCCTCAGGATCTTATAGGTTTCAATCAAGTCACCTCTTACTCTTCTAAACTCCAGCAGATACAAGCCTAGTCTGTCCACCCATTCCTCATAAGACAACCCACCCATTCCAGGTATGAGTCTGGTAAACCTTCTCTGAACTGCTTCCAACTCATTTACATCCTTCCTTAAATAAGGTGACCAGTACTGTTGTACACAGTGCGGTCTCACAAGTGCCCTGAAGCATAACCTCCCTACTTTTGTATTGGTTTCCCCTTGCAATAAATGACAACGTTCTATTAGCTTTCCTAGTTACTTGCTGTACTTGCATACTAGCTTACTAGCCTTATGTGATTCAGAAGGTGGCGTTGAGCTGATTTCTTGAACTACTGCTGTCCATGTGGTGTAGGTACACCCACAGTGCTGTTGGGAAGGGAGTTCCAGGATTTTGACCCAGCGACAGTGAAAGAATGTTAATGTATTTCAAAGCCAGGATGGTGAGTGACTTGGAGGGGACTTTGGGTAATAGTGTTCCCATGCATCTGCTGCTCTTGTCCTTCCAGGCAGTAGAGGTTGTGGGTTTGGAAGGTGCTGTTGAAGGAGCCTTGGTGAGTTGCTGCAGCGCATGTTGTAGATGGTACACACTACTCCCACTCTGCGTTGGTGGTGGAGGGAGTGAATGTTGAAGGTGGTGGATGGAGCACTAATGACTAATAGTGTGCTTTGTCCTAGATGGTGTCAAGCTTCTTTAGTGTTGTTGGAGCTGCACTCGTTCAGGCATGTGGGGAGTATTCCATTACACTTCTGACTTGTGCCTTGTAGCTGGTGGACAGGTTTTGGGGAATCAGGAGGTGAGTTACTCTGTGCAGAATTCCCAGCCTCTGACCTGCTCTTGTAGCCACAGTATGTATATGGCTAGTCCAGCTCAATTTCTGGTCAATGGTAACCCCCAGGAGGTTGATAGTGGGGGATTTAGCAATGTTAATGCCATTGAATATCATGGGAAGATGATTAGTTTCTCTCTTGTTGGAGATAGTTATTGCTTGGCACTTCAGTGACATGAATGTTACTTGCCACTTGTCAGCCCAAGTCTGAATGTTGTCCATGTCTTGCCGCAAATGAACATGATTGCTTCAATATTTGAGGAGTTGCGAATAGCAGTGAGTAGTGTGCAATCATCAGTCAATATTCCCACTTCTTATGGTGGAGGGAAGGTTATTGACACAGAAACAAAAGATGTTTGGGCCTCAGACACTATCCTGAGGAACTCCTGCAGCAATGTCCTGGGACTGAGATGATTGGCTTCCAATGACCACAACCATCTTCCTTTTTGCTAGTGTAGCGGGAGAAATGAGCGGAACCTCAGAGTCTCGACTTCTGACTTCAACATGGGCTGCAGGCTGGGCTCCACCCACTGTGGGGTATTCCCTGCGGGACACTAGGGAATTCATTAGGAATACACGAGGCATCCCCCTCCAGCTGAGGTCATCGGCCTGGGAAGATACCAGGCAGGGCACTCAGTCAACTCCCTCTTCAGGACACAAAGCGATATTCCCGGCAGGCAGGCGGCGAAACCTCAAGTCTGGATCATGAACTAAAGAAGGAGGGGCAGGGCCCAAAGCCCAGAGCACTGCCTGAAGAAGGGTCCGAGCCCGAATCCGCAAGGAAAGGGAGAGACAGACACAGAGAGAGAGAACAGCAGCAAGGAACAGAAGCAGAAGCCCGGGACTTGTGAGTTCCTGCATGGAGAAGCCAAGGCCACAAATAGGGCAACCCGAAGCCTCTGACAGTGGACAGAGAACTAGAGAGAGACCTAGAAACCTAGTCGGACCATATGGACAGAAGTTCAAAAAGCCATGAGGAGAGGGCGATTCTCTTTGTGGCTGGGAGACAAGATAATCAGATTCACCTGGTCATGGGAAGTTAGCAATAGGAGCCCCAACAACTGAACTCTGCCACCCGGCCCATTTGAGGTCAGGAGTTATGCTTTTTACGGTATCCGGGTGGATCTGGAGCATCGCCATGAACACCCATTGTAAATAGTCCGTTCCTCTAAGTTAAGCTTTTCCATTAATGTTTATGAAAATTTGATGGCAGTGGAATAGAGGATTCCTGTTTTCTTATATTTGTACAGTCTGTGTGTTTCAATCTCACGTATCACTAGGTATGACTCCAACCAGCAAAGAGCTTTTCCCCCTGATTGCCATTGACTTCAGTTTTGCCACAGCTCCTTGATGTCACACTCGGTTAAATGCTGTTTTGATGTCAAAGGCAGCTCACCTCTCTTCTGCAGGAGGATGCCTGACATCAGAAGCCACCTCTTTAATGAGTAGTCCTTGACTCCTACCAACCATCCTTCCAATCTCAAAGTGGCTGTGAACAACTGTGATGCTTGGGAGTGCTGAGAGTACAGGCAATATGACGACTCTCAGGATATGACATACACATCAGGAGGATGCGCTGATAGTGATCACACATAATCTTGACATTGAGAGACTGATAGGCCTGGATTTTCCATGCCCACTGCCGGTGGGCATGTTCAGTGACGTGAACGGACAATATGGCACGATCGGTTTCACAACAGCTTGAAATCAGTTTGAGATCATCCGTTCAGCCCGCCGATGGCCAGCCCGTCGGAATTGTACCCCACCCCCCAGATCGTCCGCCCACGTCGGCGGTAAAGCACACCAACGTGTTTCACAACAGCGCATAAAAGGTGTGCACTTGGCGGGCTGCACTTTGAGGGGAATTTGGAGGTGAGTAACAGTAGTGTTGTGCAGCACTCGCCAGGATCACCTGTTCAACTCAAGCTTGAGGGGCATTGTGGGGGGGTCAAGGGTAGCCCTGCCATCGAGGCGACTTGTCGGTGGGGGGGTGGAGGTGGGGGGGATCAAGGGCAAACCTGCTATTGAGGAGAATTTTGGGATTGGGGGGGCAAGGACAGCCCTGCCATTGAATATTACGCACAAGCATTTGGGGTGGGGGTGTAGGGTGGATGAGGGAAGCTGCCGCCTATTAGGGAAACCTGTGAAAAGTGACCATTCCTCTGCAACTGAGACAGTTCAGGCGCAGCCACATTGATATGTCTGGAGTCAGGCTCCTAGCTTATCTGCCCACTCAAGCAACGCAGATGCAAAGTGCCACCAAGTGCTCCAAATATTTTCACCCTCCCGGCACAGACTGCAAAATCATGAGAATTTTAGTGGGCTGCAGAACAGTTTGACAACTGCACACATTGTACAATCTGATCGCTAAATCTGGCCATGGAGCAGTCATTGCTGGAGGCGCTCACAGACCCTTGCAATGTCAGCATCCCGGTTTGGACCAGTCTCCCCCATGGTGCAAGCTAACAGTCCAGCCTTGCAGTGCAGGTTAGGAGAATGCCTGCACCTGAGCTGAGGGCACAGCATGCAGTCCAATGGAGGCCTCCACACTTAACCAGGACAGGTTCTTAGTATACCCATGTTAACCACATGTCTCTCTCTCTTTCATCCTGCAGGAGGAGTACACCAGGATCATAGAGCCTGTTGAACTAACTCTATGCCTGATGGCCGACAGACAGTGAAGATGATGGAGAAGGGAGTGACTGAGGCTCTTTGGTGTGCAAAGGTAGGAGTTGCAACCTCAGGAAGAAGGGGTGGCTGGGGCTCCCGTACATGCCGCTGAAGAGCCACAGCAAGGCATCGCTGGTCAGCGCCTAGCAACGCCCAGGGTCTATAGATGCCACCTTTCATTCCTGCAGATGACTGAGAGCCAGTGCCATCAAACATTGCGCATGTCTAGGGAACTGGTTGGTCACATCTGCCACCTACTGCAGAATTTGACGTCATGGGGACATGGACGGCATCCACTGCCAGTGGCCCTGCAAGTGACTGCGGCACTCAATTTCTATGCCATGGCTCTTTTCAGGGCCCCACAGGTGACCTTTCTGGGATATCACAAGCCTACACGCACAAATGCATCCATGCGATCACAGATGCCATCTTTGTGAGGGCTCAAAACTTTGTGCATTTCGCCCGGGACCGGGACAGACAGGATGCAAGAGTGATTGGATTTGCCCTGATCTCGAGTTTCCCACAGCTTCAGGGTGCGATTGACTGCACTCACGTGGTGTTCAAATCTCTGTTGCAACACACAGTGAACTACATCAACCGCAAGAAGTTCCATTCGCTGAATGTGCAGCTGGTGTGCGACCACCAAAAACACATCCTGCAGGTCTGTGCATGGTTTCCTGGGAGTACACACAACACCTACATCCTCAGCCAGTCAAAGATCTCTGAAATCTTCCAGCGTCCACAGAGGCTGCAGGAATGGTTCCTCGGTGACAAGGGCTACTCAGAGAGACCGTGGCTGATGACACCCATGCGGCGACCTCAGGCAGCAGCAGAGCGATGCTATAATGAGGCTCATGCAGCAGCTTGCAACTTGGTAGAGTAGACCATCGGGATGCTGAAGATGAGGTTCCAGTGCCTGGATCGGTCTGGTGGAGCCCTGCAATACAGTCCACAGAGGGTGTCATGCATCGTCGTCATCTGCTGCTGTTACAACCTGCCGGTCCAGTAGGGAAACAAGCAGGCTGAGGAGGAGATGGAGGAGCTGCATGTCTCCTCTGATGAGGAGGGCACCAACAGGGTGCCTCAGAGGCAACAATGATGGGGATGAGGCCCTCGCACTGGCTAAATGAGGCAGGGGTGCTCAGGAGGCCCTCATAACTGCTAGATTTGTGGAGGATGATGACAACATGCAGTGAGGTGACCCTATAGTTCCTCACGTTGCATCTATGAATATTTGACTCCAGTCTGGCACACTCTGTGAAAATGCTCCTGTCATGAAGATGCAGTGGAGGCCTTAATAGTCACTCAATTGCAGGAGGATGATGACGACATGCAGCGACAACACTCCATAGATCTTCACATATCCTCTGAGAATGTCTGACTCCTGTCTGGATGAGGGCAGTTCGCTTGCATTCTGTGATCAGGGTCATATCATAGAGACGCAGCCATGAAACTTTGGGAGCATCTGATCTTTTGTGTGCCTTCTGCACCTGAGCCCTTCAGGAGCAAAGCATCACTGGTCACAGGTGCTGAAGTGATGGGGACCAGCGCCACCCTAAAGGTGCTGAGAACAGACACAGAAAATGATGGAACTCTGTGGCACATGCCCGCTATATTCTGGCAGCAATGACAAGCACCGTCAAAGTGCAGACATCAGAAAAGAGTCCAGGAAGCCTGAAGCTGGACAATCACTTTGGTCTGAAGGCTGCACAGAGCACAAGGAAGAGGCCCTGGACTGAGACACCCGCCTTTATCTTGTGCAGCAAGGCTTCACATCTGAGTGACAAGAACACTGCTCATCAGAACAAGGAGCCACAGGCAGGGAGACATTCTTGGGGGTTTATTGACAATTGTGAACAGTATGTACAAGTGATTAACACCCGTGCCCAGGCTGTACAACTAATTCTTCTTAACTGTCCTAACCCTGTCGGTACGTCTTGATGCTCACTGGACATCCACAGCGGAGGTGGAGGCAGCCTGCTGACTGTGACACCCTGTCTATGATGACCTTGGCGGGTGTCTTCTGGAGGGCTGAGACTTGGAAATCCCCGGCCTGCTTCCGGTGTCCTGCTGTGTGGCGGTGGCGCCCTCATCGGCCTGTGGACCTGGAGCTGCTGAAGGCACAGGAAGAGGGGATTTGGATGAGCTGGACACTCCTGGATGGATGGGCCCAGAGTGTGCATCTGCAGATCCTCCTCCCTATGGGTGCCCAAGGGGAAGGAGTAGCTGGAGTGAGATTGAGTGAGAATGTTGGAGGCCAACCATGTCATCAGCGACGGAGTTGAGCCCATGCAGCAGTGCAGGAGTGACGCCCTGGACCAAGGTCTCCATGGCAGCCGCAAACTTCTAGTGTTGACCTCAGTGCGCTGGCATGTCGGCACTTTCACCTCAGAGTGAAGGTGGACGGACTCCACCATTGTGCCTTGCAATCTAAGGAGTGCAGTGGACATCCCTTCCTGATGTTCCTGAGCTTGCCTTTGCAGCTCCAGCCCTGTGACTTGACCGAGTCCAGAGACTCGTCATCTGATTTGGACTCAGCAAAGTTCTGGCCTCCAGCAGAGCTCCGAGCACCGGACACCAAGGAAGTCCCTGCCACTGCCTGCTGTGGATCAGACAGTGTGATGTGCTCACCAGATTGTGATCCCAAGGCTATTCTAAAGCTAGATCCCACCGAGATGCGTATCTTTGTGCTGGTGGAGGGTGTGGTTGAGCGCTGTGACGGGACTTCAAGGAAGGTGCCTCCAGATTCCTCTTCAGAGGTTTCTTCGTGGCTTGATTGGAGGCCCTGGGTCATTGACTCCTTTGGCTGAGATGTGTGCACAGCTGGACTTTAAATATGGTGCCTGGCGTGATAAAGTGGCGAGGCAATGGCATGGCGGATGAATAAGAGCCCACCCGCCATGGAAACGTGTTTCCCAGGAATGCATAAATAATGTGGTGGGTCTGGGACGTGAAAATCCGCTGTCGGGTGAAATGTCATTTTACCCGCCCACTACTGCACTTAGTGCAAATATGGGAAAATTCTGCCCAAAGCCTTTTCAATTCAGAAACCATCCTGACTGGCCTGCGAGTACTTTAATGACCACATGAATGCAGACAATGGCCCCTTGCCTTTTTGGAAAATGCACAATTCCCCCAAGCCTCTCCCTCTCAGCCTGGGTCCCTTCATTAGTGGTGAACTCGGTGAATTTCTCCAACCTCCTGAACAAAGCATCTGTTACCACTTTGATGCAGTAGCAGGCTAAGGATTGAGAGATTCCACAAAGGTTCCCCACTGATCCATGAAAGGACCCTGATGCCTAGAAATTCAGGGCAGCCGTCACTTTTAGTGCTATAGGCATTGCATGGCTATCACCGCAGTTAGTACTGCTCTCTCCAGGAATAATGTCGCAAATGGAAGTGACTGCTTCCCTTGAAAGTAATTGCCTTTTGCACCACTGTCACTCAGTCATTAGCAAGTAGTCAGAGTGCTGCCTGTACATTCTGCCAACAGGTTACTGTCATCTACATTGGCATCGTCACTCAGTCCTTCAGCCCCTTCAGTGTCTCTCTGATGCACATGTTTATGGTAGGCTGGTTGGTGTTGCCCCTGGCCAGCAGCCGTCCTCTCCTCCTTCTCCTTCCCGGTTCTCAAGACAAGGAGACAGTGAGTATCGACTATTTACATGGGGATATCTCCAAAACTTGATGTCTACATTGGCTGCCAGTTCCAATGGGGGACAAAGGGGTCAGAAGCAAGACTTTTGTTTGAGCTTAATGCTCCTTAATCTTGTGGCTCTGAAGGTAAGTCAACACAAAATGGGAATCAATCTTGAGATCTTCTGGCTTGGATGTACGGTGTTTATTCATCAGGCCCCTTGAACAATGCAAATTAGTACAATATAAATTTGTGAGAATTTAAAGTTTACATTAATTATGTCATTTCAATACTCCCTGATAGAGTGGGGAGTTTTTTTCAGATGTGGAAGGCACATGCTTCAATCCCTGGATTGTGCAGAATTGGTAGGTGCAGGGTAGTCCAATTGATCTCAGTGTTCGTGGTCCATAGAGGGGGAATTAGTCTGGGTTCAACATCCAATTGTTAACTAGCAACCCCTGCTGAAAAATGCATGTGTCTAACTGGCAGAGAAACAAGGCTGCTCAGATCTGATGCCCTCTGAGGTCAAGGAACCCAAAAATATTCACCCATAAAGCTCACACCTAGATAGTGCCCAGTTAGGCAAAAGTTCAAAAGAAGAAAGGGGTTAACATTTTAGGAAAAGAAGGAGGGAGGTAACTTGAGAAGAAAAAAATTGCTTTTGAAATTAACAACAACATCAACTTGCATTTATATAGTGCCATTAATGTAGTAAAAGCATCCCAAAGAGCTTAAAGGAGCATTATCAAACAATAATTGATACCAAGTCACATAAAATGATGTAGGAAAGATGACCAAAAGCTTTCTCAAAAAGGTAGGTTTTTAAGGACTGTCTCGAGGGTGGAGAAAGGGGTAGAGAGGTGGGCTAGTTTAGGGAGGAAATTCCAGAGCAAAGGGCCTTGGCAATTGAGAGCCAAGTTGGAATCTAGGGATGCACAAGAGCCATAATTGGAGGAGCACAGAGACCTTGGAGGTTTTTAGGGCTGGAAGATATTACAGCGATAGGGAGATTTGAGGCCACGAAGGAACTTGAAAACAAGGATGAGAATTTTACAATTGAGGCACTGTCAGGCTGGGAGCCAATGTAGGTCAGCAAGCACCAGGATAATTGGTGACAGGCCTTGACATGAGTTAGAGACAGGCAGCATCTACAAATGTAAAATGCAGAGTGACAAATTCTGGAACATCTAATATTACAAATGAGAAAACTTCTGTTGCTCACTTCTAGATTTATCAATCATGTGTATGTCATATTCCTCATTTTGGAATAGACTGAATATTGTTTGTTTGTCACTGTGTAAGCTTAGGGCTGCCAACCTTCTCAAGTTGTACTAAGTCTACTGGATTTAAAAATGAATGTCTTTGAAACAACCTGTGGAAATAAACATAAGTGCATTTTCTTCTCCCATTTTGCTGTGGCCAGAATTACAATAAACAGTGGGATCATAAAGTACCCAGGATACAATGCAGCCTTGGCACATGAGTTTTCTGGTAAAGCCATGCAATGGTTAGAGCAGTTTCTTGAGCACAGAGGATTGTGGTTAATGTAGCTGCCGTTATCGACCGATCGCCATTAGGATTGAAGTGTTGGCTGGTCAATGGCGAGAACCTGGGGGTTGAATGAGTGCAGGTGGGAGGTCATGTGATAGAAGCTCCTGCAACATGGTCCAAGTAGAGTTGGCAACCACATGTATATCATTGGTTTTCAATAATTACTTTCTGAATTGTAAAACTTTGCATTAAATATGCAAACCTAAAGTTCTGGTTCTGATTACCTCTATTTGCTTCATCTCAAAAAAGGACAAAAAGCATTTCATAAACAAAAAGAGATTTGAACATTTAAATTCATAGTGAAATTTAGCAATATTTGATCAAAACATAAACCACAGATGAGTAACATTCAGTGTTCTATCGATTTGTTTTATTGCAATGTGATTTTCTTTTCCTCTGCTTTTGTGAGCCGCCAGCAGTGAGAGCAAATCAAGCGGAACTGAAAGATTCCTCTGCCGCTTAGGTGTAGCTACCTAAAGGCATGGGCAGCTAAGCCAAACCTCTGAAACTAATCAGCAGTATCCAGAATGTGTATTTCACCTAAGGCAGGGCACATACCAGTACCTTCCCTGATTTACAAATGATGAAACGCAAAAGAACAAAATTTATACCTGGAACCATGAGACTCACAAACAACTGTTGTCTCCATGCCTGCAACCCATCTAAATTATTGATTTTTTTTAAAAAAGATCATGAATAAAGTATCCAATTTCAGATTTTATATTTGCCACTTTCATGATACAGGAACCTTACTGAACGATCCAGTGTTATTTATTGCTGGAATAAAAGAAAAGGCACAGTCCTAGAGAGGTTAATATATTTTCATATGCATGAACCAATTCTGTTTTTATTGTTAATTAAACTTTTTATTTTTATTGTACAAAGCATTGAGCCAATAAGGCTAAATAAGCTAGATCATTTGTTGGGGAAGTGATATTATCAGGAAGTTTGATATATAAACATTTAGAGAATATTAATCCCTAAATGATTCTGCCTTCATTTCCACTCAGCAGTTAAATGCTGTTGAGCACAGTGGAAGCTGCTTTTAATGACCACTGCTTGGATTCAATGAATTATTTTTTGAAGTGTATTCACTGGTGTCTTGTGGATAAATGTACAGACAACTTGTCAACAATTTATAAACAACATTGAGATTAATAGCCAGCTGATTTGTGCTTGGTGGTAATGATTGACGCACAGGGGGAACTCTCTTGTATGCAAAATTCAGATCCATAGCTTCCATTATTTAGGTACTACACATGCCCTTAAAGGTCCAAAATTGTATGTGTGACATGTGTGAATGCTTCTGGTACAAGTCACTCCAAATACTATATTGGTGAGGGCATTCATTCATGCCCATTAAGTGTTCACCAGGAGTATGCAGATTATGCAGATCATGACATCAAACAATGCGTAACCAATGCTGCCATTCTGGAGATCAACACTCCAGCTAATGCCATCTCTTAATTATGTATGGTTGAACATGCATTCAACAGAAGGAATGACTGCAGCCAGAGATATTTTAAAGGATTATCAACTACTTTCAAGTTATTCTTATTTTCACTCCTGAAAGATCTGGATTTAATTTTTTCATCATGCATCCTCTTTCTCTACTCTTCAACTAGCCAAAATAGTTTCTCCCAATTCTGTCTTTTCTTGAAAACTTTGATTGAATGACCCCTTAACCTTCTAAATTCCAGGGAATACAATTCTAGTTTGTTTAATCTCTGATCACAGCTTGACCCTTGAAGTTCAAGATTCCAGTAAACCTATGCTGCACTCCCTCCAAGGCAAATATGTGCACAATGCTCCAGGTGTGGTATAACCTGGGCTTTGTGTAATTGAAGTATGACTTCTACCCCTTGGGCAGGAGTTTTTGAGTGGTGGGGTTTCCACTCTTGGGGGAATGCACCCCGCTGGTCACAGCAGCCCCACAGCCATTTAACACTTTGAGAAGCATTAATTGGCTGGAGACAGACTTCCACCCCTCACTTGGACAGAAGCCCTACCTCAAAGGGCTGCCAGCTAGTCTGATTGGCCATTATTCAGTCTTTTTAGTCTTTTTCCATTTCAAGGTAACTTGTATAAGGACTTCCACCACCTGCTCCAGGCATATTGCAACTCCTCTTCATGCAATGAATGCTGGCTTTAAATATTGCAGGCTAGCTTTAACTCATGCTAGCCTTTCACGATTTTGGGCACCATGATGAGACGTGCAGCCCCTCAACAGTGTGGTTAGCGTTGGCTTCACGCTACAATAATGATAGTGAACAGGCAGCATGAAGCTTGTGTTCTGCCTGCATCACAATGATTGGGTGCTGAGCAATCATATATCATGAGCCAGGCATCCATTTTTGGGGCTCATCCAATTTAACCCCCTCTGATCTTCTTCATAGCATAGAATAACTAAATTTACAGCAAAGAGGCCATTTGGCCCATCATGCCTGTGTTGGCTCTTTGAAGGAACAGCCATGTTTAGTTCCACTTTTTGTCCCTAACCCTAGAGTCCTTTATCTTCAAGTGCATGTCCAACTTCCCTTTAAAACTGCTTATGGAATCATCTTCCACCACCTCTGCAGGTCGAGCATTCCACATCCTGACAACTCTGAGTGAAAACAATTCTCCACATCACCCCTCTGCATCGTTTGCTTGTGATCTCTGACTATCCACTCACTGTACAGAATATTTTTTTCACTTTCATAACTATCCACTACATTGCCAACTTTCATATTGCCTGCAAACTTTATAATGCTATTCTTTGCACCCAGGTCCAGGTTGTTTATAACAATTAAAAAGGGTAATGGACCCAAAATTGACCACTTCAAACCACCTCCCAGCCTGAAAAACATCCATCCATCCCCAAACTCTGCTTCCTGTCACTGAGTCAATTCCGTATTCATACTGCCACTTTCCTGTAATTCCATGGGCTCCCATCTCCAAAGAGTATCTTTGTGTTCATGCATCTGTGTGTGCATGCATGTTTGTTTATGTAGATGTCAGTTGCTACATGCACAAATGAGAACGTGTGTTTGTGTGCGTGTGCGTGCATTTGTGCATGCATGTGTGCACGTGTGTGCATGCGCACCTGTGGAGGGGTGAAGGACAGAATCAGGTTGTTGTGTCATTCTTCTACTCATAACCACATGCTCTACAACATCCACTTCAACAACTATCAAACAGAGATTGATTGAAGGCCCAGTTCACTATTTGTCTGCAGGTTCATAGATGTACACTCTGAGGTTCCTTTCCCTTCATTTATCCTGCTTATGCCTTAGTCCCAACCTCCATGAGTCTTAGCAAAGACTGGTAAGAGGTGAACAACTCTTTCCAAGGACTGTCAGCACTTTTGTCTCCTATTATGACACACCTTTTTAATTGACCCCTTCCCTTTAAATTTCACATCCGTGCAATGTTTTCACTTCCCTTACTAATGCACCTGTCCAAATCTGCCCAATGTGAAGCAAATGAACCTTTTTTGTAAAAATAGGAGTAAATGGCACATGTGCATTTATGCCTGAATAACTATCCACTCAGGACTAAAATGTTCCTGAACATTTTAAGCTTTATTGTTATTACTGAGATAAAGATCAGATCAGCTCAGTTGTACACTAAGGGAATATATTTAAGATGTAGGCAAAAGATCAGGAAGCAAGAGTACTGCCCAAAGAAGATGCAGAAATTGTTGCTCGGGAACAGAGAAATGAGAGGATCATAGAACACAGGAGAAGGTCATTCACCTAGCATGTCTGTGCCACCCCTTGGAAAAGAGCTACCTGATAAGGCCCAGTCCCAGTACCCCATTCTTTCCATAGCCCTACGAGTATGAACGAGGAGTAGGCCATTCAGCCCTTTGAGTCTGCTCCATCATTTAATAAGATCATGGCTGATCTGATAGTAACCTGAAATCAGCATCCCACCTACCACCGATAACCTATCACCCCCTTGCTAACCAAAAATGTATCCACCTCTGCCTTAAAAATATTCAAAGACTCTGCTTCCACTGCCTTTTCAGGAAGAGAGTTCCAAAGACTCACAATCCTCTGAGAGAAAAAATGTTGCCTCATCTCGGTTTTAAATGGGCTTATTTTTAAACAGTGAACCCCTGGTTCTAGATTCTTCCACAAGAGGAAACATCCTCTCCACATCCACCCTGTCAAGGCCCCTCAGGATCTTATAAGTTTCAATCAAGTCGCATCTTACTCTTCTAAACTTCCCGAGTATTTATTCAGTTCCCCATTGAAATTTCCTATTGAATTCTCTTCTAAGACCTGTCAAGCATTCTGAGTCAAATGTGGAAGGTAAAAGGTTAAAAATCATAAACAAAATTTCAAGAACCTAATAGAACAGCTGTGTCTCTGAGTGTGGCTCCAAATCAAAATTTTCACCAAAAGTATTTGAGCTGCCACTTTTTCTCTGATGTCAAAATAGACAAGTAAAAGAATATTCAATTTAAAAATCCCTGGAACATTTAGTATCTAATGCCTCATAATAAGGCACAAAAAATGACATTTGTTATTAACAATAAGATTTTGATGGGTTAACAGTTCTCAAATTTCTGGAGAGGCCACACAAAAATTAAATTGTCCAGTTTTTAAAAATGCCAACTGGAGTCAGTTTGTTAGCTGGAAAAAGCACATTTTTGTTTTTAAACTTTTTGTGCACTGAAGCTTTCTGTTAAAAAAAGAAAGATCTCCAGTTGCTTTCTAATAGTATTAAACAGCTCCTACAGAGACAGGAAAATGATGGAGGGGAAGATGCTGATTTAGAATGTCAGTCGATGGACTCAAGGCTTATGGTAGACCTTGAACACAGAAATAAAAGTACAACCAATTAAGTTAAGTTGAAAAATATGAAACAAAATTATAAATCCTTTTTGAATGTGATTACAATTTTGCAAGAGTTAATGATATAAGCAATCCTTCCTCCATGGTGAATTGTTAATCCATGTTGCATGTGGAGTAAATATAGCTGTCAGTGAGACCAAGTAGATACTTCCCTGTGCAATAAGAACTTGTACAAAACTACTATTGGTTTTAAAACAAAAACAGAATTACCTGGAAAAACTCAGCAGGTCTGGCAGCATCGGTGGAGAAGAAATCAGTTAACGTTTCGAGTCTTCATGACCCTTCGGCAGAACGTTCTGCCAAAGGGTCATGAAGACTCGAAACGTTAACTGATTTCTTCTCCACCGATGCTGCCAGACCTGCTGAGTTTTTCCAGGTAATTCTGCTTTTGTTTTGGATATCCAGCATCCGCAGTGGCTTTTAGCTTTTTGTTTTTATTACTATTGGTTTTAGTTGAACATTGTGTTAGAATTTCTTGACAATGAGCTTGTAGTATAACAGTGGATTCAAACAGGCAGGTAATTCAAAGTCTATATGAAGAGCTCAGTGTAAATAAGTTCAAGAATAGTAGATCACCACTAGATAATAATATTGGATAGATGAGAAATTGCAAGTGTAAGGCATGAATGAATAGCAGTAATAGGAAAAAAAATGAAAGATAGATTAGAATCATTAGATTACAGCCAGGGAAGGGACAATAATTGGAATGAGGCATTATCTGAAGGCTCATCATTCATCAGAACAGTAGTCTACATTCTAGTTTATACTATAGGCCGCATTGATGGACATGTATGGTATTAAGAAAAACCCTTGAACTGCTAAAAATGTATTTATCAGATTGGGTTTCAAGCAACTTTACATTAATATTAATTTTTAAACATATTTTCATGTTTATTTTTTCTTCCTTGTTTGAAATAACCTCTGTGATGCACAAGTTTAAAATACTATAAAATCTATCTCACCTGCTGTCTAAGTTGACATTCACAATTGGTTTCAATTGGCTGGGGGGGGTGGGGGTGGTGAAAATCAGGCAAAATTCTATTGCTATCCACTTTACCTTTTGAAAAATTCTCATGTGAGGACAGAGGACAAAAGACATACTACGATGGCTCTGACATAAAAAAAACCTGCCAATACGTTTATAGTGCATATAAGACAATACATTTTTGACTTTGGATTTTCAGGACAAAACTTAAGAACTGAGATTGAGTATTGGCGATGCAAGCACGGACCCAATACCTAGAATTATGATTTTCCATAAAATAAATGGATTGAAAAATATGGACCTATAAAATTGGTGCATGCCTGAATTCTCAATTTACTATTTTGGAGTGTCAGGAACTGTACAGGGGTGCTGAAGTGCATGATTTCATCACTACATAGACACATACATGAAGAAGTGCAATTAAGTGAGGTATTAGAGGGTAGTGAAACTTACAGAACTAAAATACAGCAGCTTTATCGAGGTGAGGAGAAAAGGGAAGATATTTTGGCATGATTTTTTTAATATTGTTTTAAAAGCATGATAAAATATCTTGTTAAACACAATCTAACTCTAAACCATAGTTTAAACAGAACCGGTTAAAATGTAAAATAAAGAATGGTCAACAATTTGTGTATATCTGATCACAGCCTGGGCAGTAGAAGATGCTACAATTGCCTTCAAATGCCAGGGGTTAAGAAGGTGAAAAATGAGTCCAGTTTCCCAACCCTGATTGCTATATAGTGATTTCTGCTGGAGGTGCTCATGCATTGATGTCACCTGAGACAGGGTCAGGTTTGTCTGTACAGGGCACACTCCCCATGATCGAGGAGGCTGTCAACAGTTACTCTCCGCGCTTATGCACAGAAAAATAGCCACTTAGGTGATACACTGAAAGGTCTCTGTGCTATAGTTTTTAACTATCAGGTAGGTATCCAATGGAATTCATTGGCTGTCTGTCCAATAATGCTAGCAGAAGACACAGCTTGGTTCAAGGGTGGTCCTTATTAGCATACGTGCAACAAGCTCTGGGCGTCTAATGGGCACCTCAATACAAGTTGGCAGCTCCAGGTCTAGCAGTGCAATATCAAGGGGCCAAGCAGTAAATCGAATCAGTGGAATAATTCTTGAAAGAGCACTTTCGCTCCCAGTGGCCTCACAAAGGTAGCTCTGACACTCAGGCCTGGATTTTCACTCCCGGGTCAGGAGCACTTTTTGTGCTTGTGTCCAAGATTTCAAAAAAGGCAATAAAACAAAAAACATCCCTCCAGCCCTCAGCCCTCACACCCCTTCACCACTCCCCAAATACTCCCCATTGTCCCATCCATTCCAACCCATGCCATGCTTCTGACAGTTCATTTTGATACTTTTGACAACTCCAATGAACTTGACAGTTAATGAGTTTTTGCACTTTTCATGCACATTTATATCTATTTCTAATAATCCTAAGGGGCACCTTACCTCTGCCAAGAGCACCCTACCTTTCCCAAGGGTCACCAGGACCCTGCCAAATAGCACCTGACCTCCACCCACCCCCATGGTCCTTTATAGCCCCAATGCCAACTTAGTGCCAGCTCATTCCAACCCATGCCACTCCACCCATCACCCTTTGCTCTTAAATGTTCCATGCCAGTATCCACCATGGGCAGACCTCAGGATCTATGCTAAGATTAAATAAAGTTCTAAGTCTGTATTGCAGAGCAATTTAAAACATTTCATTCAAGTGCTTAATCTCTTATAAAAAGAAACATTGGAGTTCAGTCCCATTTCAAAGATCTTATAAGTACTTAGAGCTGTCAATCAAACTGAAGTGCCAGGCACCCTACTGTGATAATGGAAGGCTGTGAATAAATTAAGCAAAACTAATCCAGCAAAACCCTTAGGCTTATGTCAACAGACAGGGTGAAATAGCAAGCAATGTTTTTTTAAACATCGTAGACATTTTTTTCAAAGATTTAAAGGTCATGAGCTCTAAATGTCTTGACAGCTTAACAGTTGCCTTTGACAGTTCATTTTGACACTTACATTTGCTTCTGGCAGTTCATTTTGATACTTTTTACAACTTCAATGAACTTTACAGTTAATGAGTTTTTGCACTTTTTATGCACATTCATGTCTATTTCTAATAATCCTAAGGGGCACCTTACCTCTGCCAATGGCACCTTACCTTTCCTAAGGGGCACCAGGATGCCACCAAATAGCACTTGACCTCCACCAAAGATGTCCCAGGACCAAAGTTGTACCCTACCTCTCCAAAGGATTCCACAAAGTTCAGACTTGCTCTTAGAATATCTAACCTTTGTGTTTCACACACTTGGGTTACCAAAGTTAGACATGAATGGAGGCAGTTGCTGACTTATATGGGCATCTGCCTCCCCAAAATGCATATATGCCAATCCCAACCCGGGTCCAATTGTCCCTGTGAAAATGGTAGGGGAGGCATGCTCAGGGGCAGGACTTCTGATTTTCAGCCTCTTCTGCCATTTACATAACAACGGAGAGGCCCTCCTTCATTTTGAAAATCCAGGCCTCACTCTTTTGACCCTCTTCTATTGTACAGTCTGGCTGAACTGCTGATTCAAATATAGGATTGTGGGAAAGATGGACACAGGTTTTAGAAGGGGCAGCTCATTCAGGACTTTGGAGAGGAAAAGGAGCCTAAAGATGAGGTGATAATTCGCAAGGACGGAGGGATCAGGGTATGGAATAAGGAACCTAATGTATCAAATGTGAAAAGCATGAAAAGATGTGAACTCATCAAGTAATGGGAATGCTTTTTTTAAAAAACTGCTCAAAATGGCAATAATTGCTCTAAAAAATTATAATGCAATGAAATCACAAGGATGGTTTCACATTTGGTGAGGGGCATGTAAATGTTGAAAATTTGCATAGCTTAATCGGATCTGAACTATTGACAACGTTGAGACACTCGGACTAATTTTACAAGTCCATAAGGCAGTAGAGGAACCTTGGCCACAAGCGGCTTGGAATCATAAAATTACCTCATGTTCCAGCTTTGGTATTTGTTGCAGAATTTCTTTTAATTTCTGTCAAATTTGGAGAGCAGTGCGTCAGAGGTTTGTAAATATAGATTCCACATCTTTTGTTGCACAGCTTGAAAAATGATCCTGTTTCAGGACTGAAATATGTAACAAATAGAAATCCAATATACTTTCAAGATGTGATGGGAATGAATTATCAAAAAAAACCCTGAATCTAACTTGTAGGTTTTGTACAAGGATAGAAAGAAAGCGAGAGCCAGGGTTAGGTAGGCTCTGTCCTTTCATCGTTGAGACCTACATTCAAAATTCATCCAGAGTATTCGGATGAAAGCCTTGCATGTTAGAAATGTCCTAAATTAACAAAGATTGTCTGCTTGATAACAGCAGGAGGCGGTTTCTTTTGATGTTATGACACATCAGTACCCAATTTTCTCTTAAGGTTATTTATATGGTATAGTGTTGTGCTAGATGTAGAATGCCACAGCACAGAAGGAGGCCATTTGGCCCATCATGCCTTTTCTAGCTGTTTAAAAGAGATGTCCAACCCCATTGAACTTTCTTCATAGCTCATCATTTAAACTTTCTTTACAAGTAATAATCCAGTTCTCTTTTAAAAGATATTATTGAATCTGCTTCTACCGCCCTTTCAATGCATTCACATTATAAGAACTATGTAAAAGAAAAAAAATATCCTCAGCCACCTCTGGTTCTTTCTCTAATTACCTGAAATCTATATCCTCTGGTTACTGATCCTTCTACCACTGGAAACAGTTTTTATTTACTCTATCCAAACCCTTCAAGGGTTTCAACACGTCTTTCAAACCTTCCCTTTACCCTTTCTGCTCTAAGAAGAGCAACCCCAGTTTCTCTAGTCTCTCCATTTATCTTAAGGTTTTCATCCCTAGTACCATTCTGGTAAATCCCCTCTGCATCCTTGCTAAGACCTTGACATCCTTCCTAAGTGTGATACCCAAAATTGGCCACAATACTCCAGCTGGGGCCTAATCAATGTTTTATCAATGTTTCACTTAATTTCCTTGCATTGTAGAGGTATGCTATCGGTTCAATGGCCACAACAGGGAGTAAGTAGTGCGGGGGTGCAGGGAGGGAGAAATTTTAATTTAAGTCAGCCATTGGGAATCTGATGGTATTGAGCCCAAAGTCAAATGCAAATTTATTCTCCACTGGAGTTAATGAAGACTATTATTGGGCAGGCTATATTCCACCCAATCCCATGAATTTTCCACCCAGCTAATTAGGTTTAATTACTTCCATGGCATTCAAGAGGAGTTCCAGTGAGCAAAGTCAGTGGGTTAATCACCTGGGGCATCGATTCTTGGAACTTGTTTGAACTTGAGTGCAGGTACTATATTATTAGGACATAAAAATTAATAAGGAGGGGAAAAATTAGAGTATGAGAGATAGCTAGTAATATAAAGAAGATGGTACGAGTTTCTGTAGATATTTAAAGTATTAACAAAGTGAGTGTTGGTCCTATAGAAAGTGCATCTGGGGAGTTGATAATGGAAAGTAGGGAGATGGCAGATGAATTAAACAGGTATTTTGCTTCGTTCTTCACTATGGAGGACACAAGTAACACCCCAGAAATAGCTGTAAGTCAGGAAATAGAAGGGAGGGAGGAACTCAGGAATATTACAATCACCAGGTATTGAGCAAACTGTTGGGGCTGCGGGCTGGCAAATCCCCAGATCCAGATGGGCTTCACCCTAAGGTCTTGAAAAAAGTGGTTAGTGAGATAGTTGATACATTGGTTTTAATTTTCCAAAATTCCCTAGATTCAAAGAAGGTTCCATTAGACTGAAAAATGGCAAATATAACTCTTTTTATTCAAAAAGGGAGGGAGACTGAAACTGGAAACTACAGGCCAGTTAGCCTAACATCTGTCATAGGGAAAATGCTGGAAGCTATTATTAAAGATGTTATAGCAGGGCTCTAAGAAAAATTCAAGGCAATCGGGCAGAGTCAAGATGGTTTTGTGAAAGGGAAATCATGTTTAACTAATTTATTGGAGTTCTTTGAAGGAGTCACATGTGCTGTGGATAAAGGGGAACCGGTGAATGTACTGTACTTAGATTTCGGGAAGGATTTTGACAAAGTGTCACATTAATGGTTATTGTGGGAATTAAAAGCTCATGGTATAGGGGTAACATTTTGGCATGGATAGAAGATTGGCCAGCTAACAGGAAGCAGAGAGTTGGCATGGGTCTTTTTCTGGTTGGCAGGATGTGACATGTGGTGTGCTACAGGGATCAGTGCTGGGCCTCACCTTTTTAAAATTTATATTGGATGAGGGGACCAAAGGAATGGTTGCTAAATTTGCTGATGACACAAAGATCAGTAGGGAGGTAAATTGTGAAGAGGACATCAGGAGGCTTCAAAGGGACTGAAATAGGTTAAGTGAGTGGGCAAAGATCTGGCAAATGGAGTATAATGTTATTGTCCATTTTGGCAGGACGAATAAAAATGATGCCTATTATCTTAATGGTGAGTGGTTGCAAAGCTCAGAAATTTGGGGGATCTGGGTGTCCTAGTGCATGAATCACAAAACGCTAGCATGCAGGTACAGCAATTGATTAGGAAAGCTAATAGAATTGTTTTTCCTTTATTTGTTCATGGGATGTGGATGTCACTGGCTAGGCCAGCATTTATTGCCCATCCTTTGTTCATAGGCCAGTTAAGAGTCAATCACATTGCTGTGGGTCTGGAGTCACAAGTAGGCCAGACTAGGTGAAGATAGCTGATTTCCTTCCCTAAATGGCACTAGTGAACCAGATGGGTTTTTATGACAATTGTTTTTAATTCCAGATATTTATTAAATTCCAATTCCACCATCTGCCTTGGTGAGATTCAAACCCAGGTCCCCAGAGCATTACCTTGGGCCTCTGGGTTACCAGTCCAGTGATAATACCACTAAACCACCAACTCCCCTTCTTGTGAGGGGAATTGATAAAGAAGTAGGGAGGTTATGCTTCAGTTGTACAGGGCACTGGTGAGACCACATCTGGAGCATTGTGTACAGTACTGGTCTCCTTATTTAAGGAAAGGTCTAAATGTGTTTGAAGTAGTTCAGAGAAGGTTTACTAGACTAATACCAGGAATGGCAGGTTGTTTTATGAGGAAAGGCTGGACAGATTAGGCTTGTATCCACTGGAATTTAGAGTAAGAGGTGACTTATTTGAAACCTTTAAGATCCTGAGGGATCTTGACAGGGTGGATGAGCAGAGGGTGTTTCATCTTGTGGGAGAATCTCAAACTAGGGTTCACTGTTTGAAAATAAGGGGTCGCTCATTTAAGATAGAGATGAGGGGAAATTATTTCTGAGGGTCGTGGGTCTTTGAAACCCCCTTCCTCAAAAGGCGTTGGAAGCAGAGTCTTTCAATATTTTTAAGGCAGAGCTAGATAAATTCTTGATTAACAAGAGGGTAAAAGGTTATCGGGGGTAGGCAGGAATGTGGGTTTGAGGTTACAATCAGATCAGCCATGATCTTATTGAACGGTGGAGCCAGTTTGAGAGGCTGAGTGGCCTACTCCTGCTCCTAATTTTTAAGTTTGCATGTTCTTGTGGAGAACTGGGTAACGTCCCTGCCTCTGAGCCAGAAGTTCTGGGTTCAAGACCCACCTCAGGACTTTATGGCCGCAGGAGATGCATTCAGGAGCCATAAAAGGTGGTGAAGCTTTGGGGAGAGAGGGGCTGTTAAAAGCAGTGAGGCTTCAGAGAGAGGAGCCATAAAAAAAGTGGCAAGACTTTGGGGAGAGAGGACCAGCTTCTCCAGTCTGTGGATTCAGAATCTGAGTTTTGAAACAATGACCGAGGTGTCATCACAGGGAAGCAAGTAAGTGATCGGCTGGTGAGTATTAGCTATTTCCTGGTGAATATTTTGCTTATTTTTCTTCGAACATTCATATAATGTATTGGTAATTATAAGATTTTATTAGGATTAGTGAGCTTATTGGGAGTAGTAAGGTATATTAATTATAAGTTAATTTAGAAAATAAATTAATTAACACAATATAAATATGGCAGGGCAGGTCATGTGTCATGACTTCACGATGTGGGAGCTCCTGAACACTGGGATGATTCGGGGCAAACATGTCTGCAGTAATAAAAACAGAAAATGCTGGAAAACCTCAGCAGGTCTGGCAGCATCTTTGGAGAGAGAAAAACAGAGTTAATGTTTCGAGTTCTTCAGAGCTGAAGAGAAGTAGAAATGTGATGGATTTCATACTGATTAAGAGGGGGTGGAGCAGGTGGAGCAAGATGGAAGGTCAGGGATAGGCAGGAGTGAGAGAGATTGACAATGATGTCATGGACACAAGACAAAGGGAGTGTTATTGGTAGTGGTGATGTCGAAAGGTGGTGCTGAAATAGTGGCATAAAAGTAAGATAGTAGAATATGTTAATAGCAGAACATGGGTCAGCGCTCTGTGAAATTAATCCGGAATAGTCCACATGGATCTGTTAAGGAAGTTTGTGTTTGATAAATTTGATCGAATTTTTTGAGGAGGTTAGCAGGAGTGTTGATGAGGGTAATACATTTGATGTGGTCTACATGGACTTTAGCAAGGCTTTTAATAAGGTCCCACATGGCAGACTGGTCAAGAGAGTAAGAACCCATGGGATCCAAGGTAAAGTGGCACATTTGATCCAAAATTGGCTGAGAGGCAGGAAGCAGAGGGTGATGGTAGGGGGATGTTTCTGTCACTGAAAGTCTGTTTCCAGTTGGATTCCATAGGGCTTGGTGCTAGGGCCCTTGCTGTTTGTGAAATGATTTGGACTTAAATGTAATGGGTATGATCAAGAAGTTCGTGGATGACACAAAAATTGGTAGGGTGGTAAATAGTGAGGAGGATAGCCGTAAATTGCAGGAGGATACAATGGTCAGGTGGGCAAAGCTGTGGCAAACGGAATTCAACCCGGTAAAGTGTGAGGTAATGCACTTGGGGAGGGCTAACAAGGCAAAGGATTACACTGAATGGTAGGACCCTGGAAAGGATTGAAGATCAGAGGGACCTTGGTGTGCATATCCACAGATCCCTAATGGTAGCAGGGCAGGTAGATAAGGTGGTTAAGAAGCCATGTGGGGTACTTGCTTTTATTTTTAATTTTTATTCTTTTTATTTATTCATGGACTGTAGGCATCGCTGGCTCAGCCAGCATTTATTGCTCATCCCTAATTGCCCTTGTTCAGAGGCATTTGAGAGTCAACCACACTGCTGTGGGTCTGGAGTCACATGTAGGCCAGACCAGGTAAGGACGGCAGATTTCCTTCACTAAAGGACACTAGTGAAGCAGATGGGTTTTTATGTCAGTTGGCAATGGTTTCATGGTCATCATCAGGCTTTTAATTCCAGATTTTTTTTTTATTGAATTCAAATTCCACCATCTGCCATGGTGAGAACATTACCCTGGGTCACTGGATTACCAGCCCAGGGACAATACCACTATGCAACCACCTCCCTGTGAACAGTTTTGGTCTCCTTTATCTCAGGAAAGATATACTGGCATTGGAGGCAGTCCAGAGAAGGTTCACTAGGTTGATCCCAGGTATGGAGGGATTTTCTTGAGGAGAGGTGGAGTAGGTTGGGCCTGTACTCGTTGGAGTTTAGAAGAATGAGAGATGACCTTATGGAAACATATGATTCTTAGGGGGCTTGAAGGGTAGATGCTGGGAGATTGTTTCCCTTTGTGGGAGAGTCTAGGACAAGAAGGCATAACCTCAGAGTAAGGGGTCGTCCATTTAAAACAGAGGTGAGGAGGAATTTCTTCTCTGAGGGTAATCAATCTGTGGAATTCTTTACCGCAGAGGCCTGTGGAGGCTGTGTCGTTAAGTATATTCAAGGCCGAGCTAGACAGATTTCTAATCAGTAAGGAATCAAAGGTTATGGGTAAAAAGCAGGAAAGTGGAGTTGAGGATTATCAGATCAGCCATAATCTCGTTGAATGGCAAAGCAGATGGCCTACTTCTGCTCCTACGTCTTATGTTCAACATGGAGGAGTACTGATTCGTCAGCAGAGGTGGGGGGCAGGGGGGACAGCACCTGGTAACCAGCAGGAGGTTTCCTTGCCCATATTTGACCTACTACCATGACACTTCACAGGGTTTGGAGTCAATGTTGAACACACCCAGGACAACTCCCTACAATCTATATACCACTGTGCCACCACCCCTGGTGGGTCTGTCCTGTTGATGGGACAGAACATACCCAGGGATGGTGTTTGGGACATTTCCTGTAAGGTATGATTCCGTGGGACATTTCCTGTAAGGTATGATTCCGTGGGACATTTCCTGTAAGGTATGATTCCGTGAGTAGACTATGTCAGGCTATTGCTTACTAGTCTGTGGGACAACTCTCCCAATTTTGGCACAAGCCCCCAGAAGCTAGGGTCAGGGTCAACAGGGCTGGATTTGCCATTGCCATTTCCAATGCCTCTAGGTCGATGGCAGGTGAGCAGGGAGGTCCAGAGCGACCTCGCATTGGTGCACGAGCTGCTTGTCATCTCTGCGGGCTCCACTCAGGGAGATTTGGATGACGGCAGCAGCTCCTCTGCCCCTCTGCCAGTGCTTGTGGCATCTGATGAGGCTGCAGTGACTGGGGAGATGCCAAGCATGGCACTGGCCACCCCCTCCCAGCCCGGGCCAGCACAGGCTCCACTGGCTAGAGGATGACTGCCAAGGTCAAGGCCAACAGGACAGCGGAGTCAGCAGGTTGCCTCCAGTGCCACTGCCAGTGAGGGGGAGCACTTGCAAACATAAGTTTAAGGCACCATGAGCACAAGAGGAACAGGTCAGGGTGATCTTCTGTTGTGCAATGTTTTGTTTATTTTAATTGGCCTGGGGTTGAAGACCAGAGGAGGTTCTGTTATTTGTTCTGACTGTCAAAATGAGGTAAATTTTATTTTGTTGTAATGGCCTGAATATGCTTCACCTTTTTTATTTAATGTGGTGCAAGGTACGCCAGTATGTAATGCTGGACATGGGTGGCGCAAATCTTTATTGCGCAGGCACTTTGGGTTCGAATGAAAGGGTTATTTCAAACATCTGGGATAGAGGTGGCAGCCCTGGAATGAGGTGGTAGTGCTTCTTTGACAGCCTAGCTGCCAAATCAAGGTGTCCCTGCCTCCCTGGAGGTTACTGAGGTCTGTCTCTGTGCCCTCAGCATTCTCCTCACTGTGCTCCTCTTCTGAGTTACTAGTGGATTCATCTGTGGCCTGTGCAACTGTGTCAAGATCCTCTTCATTCAGTGGGTCCCCCCTTGCCAGTGCCAGATAATGGTCATATGCTGCGCTCTCCACAATCGGTAACACCCTCTCTGGGGGGTATTGTAGTGCTGCCCCTGAATGGTCCAGGCATCGGAAACAAGTCTTCAGAAGACCTATGGTCCTCTCTATCACCACCCTTGTGGAGGCAGGGCTCCTGTTATACCATTGTTCTGCCTCTGTTCTTGGGTGGCTGAGAGGCATCATAAGCCACCTTTTCTAGGGATATCCTTGTTACCCAGCAGCCATCCATCCAGCCGGGCTGGAGCACTGAAGAGCCTCAGCACCTGGAAGTGTCTCAGGATATACGTGTCATGGGAGCTGCTAGGGTACCCTGCACAGACTTGCAGAATATGCATCCTGTGGTCTCATACTATCTGCATGTTCAGGGAGTGGAATCCCTTCCTGTTGACAAAGGCACCCGGCTGACCTGCAGGTACCATGTGTATAGTCAATTGCACCCTGGATGAGGTGGAACCCAGCAATCTCTGCAAAGCCTCTGGCTCACTCAGCCTTGCTGGCCTTGTCCATATGGAAATGAAAAGTCAATACCTGCCTGAACAGAGATTCTGTCACCAGCTTGACACAACTATGGACAGCTAATTGGGAGACTCCACGCAGATCTCACACTGATCCCTGGAAAGAGCCAGAGACATATAAGTTGAGGGCCACTGTGACCCTCAAAGCCACTGGCATGGGGTGTCCACCCACACAGTCAGAGCTGATCTCCAGCCCAATCATCTGACAAATAGAGGTCACTGTCTCCCTTGAGGAGCAGAGCCTACTTTGGCCATGCAGCTACCACAATATGTCTGAGATGCATCTCCGCCTGTAAACCCTGGCAGCAGGATAGTGGTGTCTTCAGCAGCCCCTTCTGCCTTGGATTTCTTGCTGGCCTTGCCTGTGCCTCTCCTCCCACAGGTCCCTCCCCTGGAAACTGCATAGGGGACACCTGGCCTCCTCTCCTTTCTACCCCTCTCTACCTCCTCGGGGGAGGTGCCACCAGTGGAGAGCACAATCCCCATTACCAGGATAAGGGAAGGCCATCTGATACCTGGAAGGGTCCACACGGTCTGAATTACCCAGGTTCCATGGAGGCACCAAGAGTCCTGAAATGAAGCCTGGAAATGCTAACAATGAAGCCCCGAACAGAGATGAAGCTGCCATATACCAATAAGTCACCAGCAGCAAACTATCTACCAAACCCTACCACCCCCACCCCCCACCCTACTCACACTGGCCATGCTGCTGACCGCTTTTTAATTCCGTCCGTGGATGAGGCTTTTGAAATTGTTGGGTGGCCACCTGCCCATTTTGCGCATACGACAAGCGTGAAATTGCACAGGCAACGAAAAATCGGCGTCAACTGGCCTTTTAATGGCCTTAATTGGCCTCTTAATTAATGGCAGGTGCGGCTCTGGCACCCGCGTGTGCCCACCGAGGAAAATACCGCGCGAGTGCACGATGACGTTGGGACACTCGCCTGACGTCATTTCGCACTATTTTACGCTCGAGCATTTCGGGTGCCTGCCCGTATGCCAAGCAAGAAGCTCTGCCCATAGAAGCAAGCGACAGATGGCCCAGTGGGGTGCTTGTGGGTGGTGGGGGGGAAGGATAAAAAGAAAGAAAGAAATAAAAATAAACCAATAAAACATAAAAGTAAGTAATAAATTAAAACAATTCCTTTATATTAAAAAAAAGGGTAAAGATTGAGGAGTTCATGGTCTGAAGTTGTTGAACTCAATGTTAAGTCCACAAGGCTGTAAAGTGCCCAAGTGCTGTTTCTCCAGTTTGCGTTGAGCTTCACTGGAACATTGCAGCAGGCCAAGGACGGACATGTGGGCATGAGAGCAGGGTGATGTATCGAAATGGCAAGTGACAGGAAGGTCTGGGTCATGCTTGCAGACTGAGCGAAGGTGTTCAAGCAAAGTGGTCACCCAGTCTGCGTTTAGTCTTCCTAATGTAGAGACCACCACATTGGGTGCAGCGAATGCAGTAGACCAAGGTGCAAGTGAAGTGCTACTTCACCTGAAAGGAGTGTTTGGGGCCTTGGACGGTGAGGAGGGAGGAGGCAAAGGGACAGGTGTTGCACCTTCTGTGTTTGCATCAGAAAGGTATGAGGAGTTGGGGGATAATGGAGGAGTGGACCAGGGTGTCACGGAGGGAATGGTCCCTACAGAATGCTGACAGTTGGGGGTGATGAGGAAGATGTGTTTTGTGGTGGCATCATGCTGGAGTTGGTGGAAATGGCCGAGGATGATTCTGAGGCTGGTGGGGTAGAAAGTGAGGAAAAGCGGAACCCATCATGGTTCTTAGAGGGAGGGCAGAGGTGTGGGAAATGAGTCCAACAAAGTTGAGGGCCCTGTCAGCCACAATCGGGGGAGTACTCGATTAAGGGAAAAGGAAGGCATGTCAAAAGTGCTGTTTTGGAAGGTGGCATCATCTGTACAGAGGCAGAGGGACAGTGAATGGGATGGAGTCCTTACAGGAAGCAGGGTGTGAGGAGCTATAGTTGAGGTAGTGGGAGTCAGTGGGCTTATAATGAATATTGGTAGACTGTCTACATTTCTGTTGATAGACTGATGTCAAGGAAGGGAAGGGAAGTGTCTGGGAAGGACCATGCGAAGGTGAGAAAGGGGTGGAAATTGGAAGCAAAATCGATACATTTTCGAGGTCCAAATGAGAGCATGAAAGCGGCACCAATATAGTCATTGATGTACTGAGAAGAGTTGTGGGAGGGGGCCTGAATAGGACTGGAACAAGGAATGTTTCACATATCCCATAAAGAGACAAATATAACTGGGGCCGATGCAGGTACCCATAGCCATACCTTTTATTTGGAGGAAGTGAGACAAGTTAAAGGAGAAATTGTTCAGTGAGAGAACAAGTTCAGTCGAGCGGAGGAGGGTGGTGGTGGATCGGGATTGTTTGGGCCTCCATTCAAGGAAGAAGCAGAGCGCCCTCAGGCCATCCTGGTGGGGGATGGAGGTGTAAAGGGATTGGATGTTCATGGTGAAAAGTAAATGGTTAGGGCCAGGAAACTGGAAATTGTTGTTATGACGTAGAGCATCAGATGAATTGCTGAATGTAGGTGGGAAGAGACTGGACAAGGGGGGAGAATGGAGTCAAGATAGGAAAAAGAGTTCTGTGGGGCAGGAACAGGCTGACACAATGGGTCTACCAGGAGAGTCCTGTTTGTGGATATTGGGAAGGAGGTAGAAGCAGACTGTGCAGGGCTGGGAGACTGAGGTTGGAAGCAATGGAGGGAAGGTCTCCAGAGGAAATGAGGTCAATGACAGACCTGGAAACAATGGGTTGATGTTCAGTGGTGGTCAAGGTCCATGGGGAGGTAGTAAAGAGAGTTGGTGCTCAGTTTCAGTGCAAGGTAGAGGTCAGTACGCCAGACAACAGCACTACCCTTGTCAGCAGGTTTGATAACACAGTCAGGGTTGACCTGAGAGAACAGAGTACGGCAAGTTCAAAAGAAGACAGACTAGAGTGGGCGACAGGAGCAGAGAAATTAAGATGGCCGATGTCACACTGACAGTTCTCAATGAAAAGATCAAGAGCAGGTGAGAGACCAGAGGGATGGGTCCAGGTGAGGGGAAAATACTGGAGGGGGGTGCAAGTACCCGTTGAATGGGGGGAGGACTCCTGCCCAAAGGAGTGAGCATGAAGTAAAAGGCAATGGAAGAAGAGTTCAGCATCATGCCCAGCCAAAAATTCATCGAGGTGAGGGTGTAAGGGGATGAAACTGAGCCTGTTGTTGAGTACAGAATGCTCAGAATCTGAGAGGGGAAGGTCGGAGGGTGTGGTAAATACAGCAAGCAGTCTGCAGTAAGTGTCTGCGACTTGAGGAGCTTTGGCTCAGTTATTGAGCTGGAGGTTGAGCTGCAGACACTGCGATGCATCAGGAAGGGGGAAAGTTACCTGGGGCACTTTGTTCCAAGAGGCAGTCACACCCGTTAGGATAGGGTCTTTTGATTTGGTCAGGGACAGGAAGTAACTGGTCCATATTAGTGCTAATGACATAGACAGGACTAGGAAAGAGGTTTGATTGGGGATTATGAACAGCTAGGGGTCAAATTAAACAGCTGAACCTCAAGGTAATAATCTCTGGATTATTACCTGAGCCATGGACAAATTGGTGTAGGGTAAGTGAGGTTAGGGGGATGAATGCATGGTTCAAAGATTGATGTGAGAGAAATGGGTTTCTATTCATGGGGCACTGGCACCAGTACTGGGGAAAGTGGGAACTGTACCGTTGGGACGGTGTTTACCTGAAACATGCTGGGACAAGTATTCTGGCAAGTTGTGTAACTAGGGTGGTGGAGAAGGCTTTAACCTAAATAGTTGGAGTTTGGGGGGGGTGGCGTAGGGATCATGCAGGAGGAGATGTCGTAAACAAGGTAATAGAGCAGGGTAGTGATATGCAAAATGATAACCAGAGTGAGGGAGTAAAGGACAGAGAATACAAATGTAAGCGTGCCAGCAGATAGGGCAAGGGATTGCAAAAATGGAAAAAAGACAGCGTTAAAGGCTTTGTACCTGAATGCTTGCAGCATTCATAAAAAAATGGATGGGTTGTTAGCACAGATAGAAATAAATATGTATGACCTGATAGCCATTACAGGGACATCATTGCAGGGTGACCAAGGCTGGGACCTGAATATTGAAGGGTATTTGACATTTCAAAACGATAGAAAGCTAGGTAAAGGTGGCGGGGTAACTGTGTTGATTAAGGGTGTCATTAAGATAGTAGTCAGGGTTGACCTTGGCTCAAAAGCAAAATGTAGAATCAGTTTGAGTTATAAATAGTAAAGGTAGGAGGTCACTTGAGGGAGTAGTTTATAAGCCCCCTAACAGTAGTTCAGTGGGGCAGGGTATACAGGGAAAAAATAAATGGAGTGTGTAAGAAAGGTACCACAATAATCATGAATGACTTTAATCTACATATAGATTGGGTGAATCAGATTGGCAAAGGTAGCTTGGAACATGAGTTCATGGGTGCATTTGGGATAATTTCTTAGAGCAGTACGTTCTGGAGCCAACCAGGGAGCAAGCTATTCTGGACCTGATAATGAGCAATGAGACAAGATTAATCAATAACCTTTTAGTAAAGAAGCCTCTGGGTGACAGCAATCATAACATGATAGAATTTCATGCTCAGTTTGAAGGGAGAAACGTGAGTCTAAGAGTGGTGTTTTAAACCTGAATAAAAGTAATTATAAGGATATGAAAGCAGATCTAGCTAAAGAGAACTGGGAAAATAAGTTAAAAGTCAGACAGTTGAGATGCAGTGGCACGCTTTAAGGAGACATTTGATAACTCTCAGCAAAGAGTTATCCCAGTGAGAAAGAGACTTTTGAGAAGGATGCATCACCCATGGCTAAATAAGGAAGTTAAGGATAGTATCAAATTAAAAGAAACACTGTACAAATCTGCGAAGATTAGTGGAAGATCAGAAGATTGGGCAAAGAATGGCTAAAAAAAAGTAGAAGGAGAAAGAAGAGTATGAAAAAAAGCAAGTTAGCAATATAAAAGCAGATAGTAAGAGGTTCTACAAGTATTTAAATAGTATAAGAGTAACTAAGGCAGTGTTGCTCCTCTAGAGAGAGTCACAGAGTGCAGAAGAGGCCCTTCGGCCTTCAGTCTGGAGACTTGATAATGGAAAACAAAGAAATGACAGGAAAAGGACAGATATTTTGTGTCTGCCTTCACTGTAGAAGACTTTCTTTTAAAAAACTTCCCAAATATACTTGAAAATCAAGGGATGAACAGAAGGAAGAAACTATTAGAATCATATCTCACAAGACTGAAGTTTTCTTTTACAAAATGGAAGGGTTTGGCATGATCTGGACATGTGGATGCTAGCTAATCTGGGATTTTTTTAAAAAGGTCATAAAATAGGAACAGGAGAAGGCCATTCAGCCCGTTGAGCCTGCTCCGCCATTCAATATGATCATAACTGATCAAAGTTCACCTTGGAACTGGAACTGTCAACAAGCAGGCCTCTTCCAAGAAATCACTTAAACTATATGGTACTTGAAAAGGAATTGTTTGTTTGTGTTGAACTGCAAAGCACTTTAATTAATGAAGCTGGGAGACAAAAAGGCAATCACATAGAGTGGGAAAAAAACTTGTGAATCTGCTTGTTTTGAAGGTAGCCTTATTGAAGAACAAGCTGAGGAAAGAAGGTTACCTTGACTGGCTCCTTCTCTTTACCTTGCCAAAAACTGTTTGGCTATTAACCTGTAGCCAGAGAATCCACATCTTAGTGTAACCAGTCTGCATTTGGATCTGCAAAGCTGAGACCAGTGGTGAGAACTTCCAGGCATCCACTGGGACCAGTGGCCCATCTTCACATGAGAAATCCAGGTCGACAGCGGCGAGGCCCAGCCAACTTTATCCTTTAGTTTATAACGTCCATCCTCCAAAACCCATCTCTGCAGAGACACTCTGTTTGTCACGTGTGCGTGCATTTTTTTTCTTTCGGAAGAGATGGATAGTTATACTGCACAATTACAATTGTGTGATGACTAGCACTTGCAACTTGTTTAAAAAAAAAATTTGTTTTAAAATAAATTAATCATTGAGTTTTTGAAAGAAACCTGGTCAGAGTCTCTTTTCTTCTGGGTACTGGAGGTATAGATACACAATTGGCCATTTCAGTAGGAAAATTGAACATTTAAATTAATGGTATGGCCTGTGGAGGAGTGGGGCTTAATAATTTACACACTTCTCCCATCCCGATCATAACAGGAACTTAAAATAATCACCATGACCAGGGAAAAGGTACTACAAAAACTATTAGACCTAAAGGCTGACAAGACCCCAGGAGCAGATGGCCGGTGTTCTCGGGTCTTAACCGAATTGGCTGTAGAGATAGTAGATACATTCCAAGATTCTGGAACAGTCCCAGTGAATTGCAAAATAGTTAATGTCGCACCAGGAGGGAGACAAAGCAGGAAACTACAGGACAATTCGCCTAACATCTGTCATAGGGAAATTGCTGGAATCCATTAAGGAGGTTATAACAGGATACTTAGAAAATCATGATTTTGTCAGGCAGAGTCAACATAGTATTGTGAAAGCCCCAATTTATTAGAGTTTTTTGAGGAAGTAATAAGCAAGATTAATAAAGAGGAACCTGTAGATGTGGTATACTTGGATTTCCAGAAGGTATCTGATAAGGTGACACAGCAAATGTTACTACACAAGATAAGTTTACATGGTGTAGGGAGTAACATATTAGCATAGATAAAGGATTGGTTAGATAACAGGAAGCAGAGAGTAGGGATTTTTAAAAATGGACCTTTTTCAGGTTGGTAGGCTGTAATAAGTGTAGTGCCACAGGGATCAGTGCTAGGGCCTCAACTATTTACAATTTACATCAATGATTTAGATGAAGGCACCAAAAGTATGGTAGCTAAATTTGCCAATGACACCAAGATAGGTAGGAAAGTAAGTTGTCCAGAGTGGGTAGAGAGTCTGCATAGGGATATAGGCAGGTTACATGAGTGGACAAAATGTAGGCAGATGGGGTATAATGAGGTGAAAATGTGAACTTCTCCACTTTGGTAGGAAGAATAGAAAAGCAGCATACAATGTAAATGCAGAGATTGCAGAACCTGGTGGCAGAGAGGAATTTGCATGTCCTGGTACATGAATCTCAAAGTTAGTATGCAGGTACAGCAAGTGTTTAGGAAGTCAAATGGAATGTAGCAAAGGGAATGGAGCATAAAAATATGGAAGTTTTACTGCATCTGTACAGGGCCGTGGTGTAACCACATGTACAGTTTTAGTCTTCTTATTTGAAAAAGATAGAATTGCATTAGAAGTAGTTCAGAGAAGGTTCACTTGACTGATTCCTGGGATGAGGAGCTTATCTTATGAGGAAAGATTGAACAGGTTGGGCCTATACCCATTTGGAGTTTAGAAGAATGAGGTGATCTTATTGAAACATATAAGATCCTGAGGGATTTGATAGGGTAGATACTGGGAGGATGTCCTCACTTTTGGGAGAGACTAGGATCAGGGAACACAATTTAAGAATA
This sequence comes from Cetorhinus maximus, assembly GCF_964194155.1. Classification (NCBI taxonomy): domain Eukaryota; kingdom Metazoa; phylum Chordata; class Chondrichthyes; order Lamniformes; family Cetorhinidae; genus Cetorhinus; species Cetorhinus maximus. The sequence continues at coordinate 196,173,203 of NC_135879.1, forward strand.
AGAAATCTACCATTTAAGACGGAGATGAGGAGAATTTTTTCCCTTGAAGGGTCATTAGTATGTGGGAATCTCTTTCCCCCAAAAAGCAATGGAGGCTGGGTCATCGAATTTATTCAGGGCAGGCAAGGTTCCACAGGGCTCAGTATTGGGGCCCTTGCTATTTGTGGTATGTAGTAATGATTTGGACTTAAATGTTGGAGGCATGATTGGGAAACTTGCAGATGACACAAAAGTTGGCCATGTAGTTGATAGTGAAGAGGATAGCTGTTGTCTCCAGTATTATATCTTTTTTTGGTTGAGTGGGCAGAAAAGTGGCAAATGAAATTCAATCTGAAAAAATTAGGTAATGCATTTGGGAAGGGCAATCAAAGCCAGGGCATACACAATAAACGGGAGGATATTGAGAGGGGTTGAGGAAGTGAGAGACTTTGGAGTGCATGTCCACAGGTCCCTGAAGGTGGTAGGCCAGGTGGGCAAGGTGGTAAAGGAAGCATATGGAATGCTTTCCTTTATTGGATGAGGTATTGAATACAAAAGCAGGGATGTAATGATGGAACTGTATAAAACACTGGTTAGGCCACAGCTGGAATTTTGTGTACAGTTCTGGTCACCACTGTACGGGAAGGACATAATTGCTCTGGACAGAGTACAGAGGAGATTTAAAAGAATGCTGCCAGGGCTTGAAAATTTTAGCTATGGGGAAAGATAGCATAGGCTAGTGTTCTTTACCTTAGAACAGAGGAGGCTGAGGGGTGACCTAATTGAGGTGTACAAAATTGAAGGGCCTAGATAGGGTAGACAGGAAAGACCTGTTTCCCCTAGCCATGGGGCACAGATTTAAGGTGACTGATGGAAGGAGTAGGGGTGACATGAGGAAAAACTTTCAGTCAGAGGGAAGTGGGCATCTGGAATTCACTGCCCAAATTGGTTGTTGAGGCTGAAATGCTCAAATCATTTAAATGGTACCTGGACCTGCATCTGAAGTATAATATGTTGTAACCTACAAGGCTATGGCCCAGGTGCTGGAAAGTGGGATTAAAATGAGCAACTAGTTTTCTTGTTGCACTTTTTTTGGCCGGTACAGATGCGATGAGCTGAACTGCCTCTTTCTGCACTGTAGCATTTCTATGGTTATAGTTAGAGAGATTTTTGATAGACAAAGGAGTCAAGGGTTATGTGGGGCAGACAGGAAAGTGGAGTTGAGACCACAACCAGATCAGCCATGATTTTAATAAATGGTGGAGCAGGTTTGAAGGGCTGAATGGCCTACTCCTCCTATGTTCGTATGTTCCTATAACATGGCCAAGCAAGTTAATTATCAATCTGCAAATCCTTCCAACTTTCCAATGGCAAGTAGTAAGAGTGGGAGAGATTTCTGGTCAGCCATTTTTTGTTATTCATTTATGGGATGTGGGCAGTGCTGGCTAGGCCAGCATTTATTACCCATCCATAATTGCCTTTGAGAAGGTGGTGCTGAGCTGCCTTCTTGAACTGCTGCAGTCCATGTGGTGTAGGTACACCCACAGTGCATATGATAAAAAAAATTGGAACCTCTACCATCACTATCTATAACTCCAGACTACAACATGCATCTAAAAGTGCATATTGCTACAGCAACTCAAATTCCCTGAGTAACTTAAAAACACCACCACTATATTATTATAGCTGTGCTTGTTTATTTTAAGTTGTTTTATTCCAGTGATACTTGCATGAAATTTGTCTATTTGCTTTGCCTGTTGTTGCTATTCTTTCCTTGTTTTTTATATGCCTTCATTTGGGCCTGCACTCTTGCTGCTATACTTGGATGAGATGATAGTACCACCACATGAAAGAAGCAGGGCATCCAAATTCAACTATGGCAGCATTGATCCCATGTCACAGATAATGCAGCAGAGGAGTATGGTGCTGTTCCCTGCAAGAAAGATGAAGGTTCATAAAACAGTGGTCCACAAAACATGGCAGGAGTAGAAGCATGTGTTAGTTGCATTTTACTCTGCCCATACCTGGCTGTATTGCAAGAAGTAAATAATGGAAATCTGGAACTCTTACCCCAAACAGCTGCTGAAAATTTGAAAACTGGAATCATTGGATTTTTGTTAGGCAAGTTATTTAGTGATATGGAACCAAGATCGGTGGATGGAGTTAAGATATAGGTCAACCATGCTTTCACTAAACAATGGAAGAGGTTCAATGGGCTAATTGGTCAACTCCTGTTCCTATGTTCTTGCGTTTTTATGTTCCTAAGTTCAACAATCTCATCAAAAAAGGCAAAGCTCTCTAGCTCCACAGCCAACAGATAAAACTCTGCCATCCTACCACATCCAGTCACAAGGGGTGGGTAATCACCTAGACAACTATCAGCATTTGAAGGCTCCATCAACATCCCCACCATCAACCATGCTAGAGCCCAGTGTGTAAGTGATCTGACTCTGCATTTACACTCCAACTTTAGCATTGTAGCAAAGCAGAAAAAGACAATTTTTCTCTTCTTCATTTAGTTTGACTGAATGACTGAATAATTTTATAGATTAAAAGATTTTGTAGAGATAAATTGTTTCACTGAAGCAGCTAACTGTCAGTACGGTTCATCCTGTTAACTTACATTAGTGATGAAGAGAAGGATAGCACAGGGCAGTGAGTTATCTGTTCATACCACTAAATATAATGTATGATTTTGATTATGCAGGTCTGAAATATTTTCAATCATCTTTTTCTTTCCAATGTTTTCATGCTCAGCAGTGATCTTCCAACAATTGAAAACCCTGCTAACGTTCACTTCCCAGGCAGACATGTGAAGGAAGAATGGTCACTTGGATGAGATGGCTGAAGCCTCAGGAGCAGAATTACAGCAACGAGTCAGTAGCTTCAAGAGTGGAGGAGGCAAGCTGGCAAGAACAAAAGTAAAAATAAAACAATCAAAATTGGTAGAAAAAAATCAAAATGAAGGTGGACATTAATCAGATATGGGAATCTATGTTAGAGAAATGTAAGGCAGGTCAAGATAATATACACAGGTCCCCAGAGTTTAAGAACAGAAGCAGCTGGATATTGTCAGATTTAAATTCTAGCTTAGAGTGAAAAAATATGACTGGACTGGAACTGACCCTCAGGCACTGTGCTCAAACAAAGAGAGAAACATGTATAAGATCAAGGGATGTGATTTCTACAGACAATTTATTGTTGTTTGAGCTGATGTTATTAGGAGAATTTAATTTTCATCTGCAAAGATGCAAAACCTGAAAAGATAGAGTGTTGTAATGACTCAGACAAGATGCTGCAGATTTGGATACTAGACAATTGCAACATTTCAAGATTTGAAAATTGTAAAATGTGCTGTTTAAGTCTGTGTACTTAACTGTGATATTCTCAACATAAAGACCTGATCCGCTGTTCTCAATTTCAGTGCTTAATAATGTATATGATAAACAATTTGAAGACGTGGTGGGAGACATGAGAGGAATCAAAGCTTCATGAAAATTACATGGGCCTTGATGTCTATGAGCACAGGTGCACCCAAGGAGTTGTCCTTCGGTTGGAGGATGAAAAAAAAATCTGGAAAGTTTTCTGTTGAAAAAGTGCTGTAGTGTTAATAACTGGCTACAATATAGAATCCTCTTACCTTTTCTCATCTCTTTTAATTTATTTTCTTTAGCTTTATTGCGTATCTTATTGACCCAAGGGACTTGATTAACACATGTTTCAAAAGAAGTGATATGGGACACTTACTCCCAGAACAGTTTTATTGACATTCTTAGATGGTTGCTGGGGGAAATGAAAGTTTGACCTAGTGGGCATGTGTATTCTGAATTTCCTTTCTGCTTGTGAGGATTGATGTTACTTTGTTTTACCTCTAGGTGGGGAAGGGGAGAAAGGGTTTCGGGACAGATGTAACATGGCATTGTAGCAATGATCTGTATTGCTGCATTCCTAGTCCAGCATCCACCTGAAGAGAGGTGTGTGCCTTAAGCGCATATCTTAGTATTGGTAACCATATGGGAATTGCATTTAATTGTCACTGTAATGTCACCCATTGTATTTCCCACACATCTTTTATTCATTCATGGAATGTGGGCATCCTTGGAAAGACCAGCATATATTGCCCATCCCTAACTGCCTTTGAGAAGGTGGTGGTGAGCAGCCTTCTCTCAAATGAACCGCTGCAATCCATGTGGTGTAGGGCCTGGCACTTGGGGCTGAGCACAGTATTGCCCACACACAGTGTGTAAGAGAACATTTAGGAGCCAGTATAGTGTTGGACAGAGCCATGTATAGAAGCAAGCTATGGAAAAAGTTCCTAGCTTGGACCGTTACTGTACCTATGTATGTAGTTTCTGGTAGTTACTAAATACTTACTGTTGAACTACCAAACATTGCGAATACCTTAATAAGACCTGCCAAATTATGCCAAACACATTACAACAGTAAACCCACAGTGATGTTAGGAAGGGAGTTCCAGGATTTTGACCCACTAACAGCACGATATAGTTCTAAGTCAGAATAGTTTGTGACTTGGAAATAAACTTGCAGGTGGTGGTGCTGCCATGGGTCTGCTGCCCTTGTCCTTCTAGGTGGTAAAGGTTGCCGATTTGGAAGCTGCCATCAAAGAAACATTGGCAAGTTGCTGCAGTACATCTTGTGGATGGTGCATGCTGCTGCCACTGAGTGAAGGTGATGGAGGAAGTGGATGGGTAAGGTGGTGAATGGGGTATCGATCAAGTGGGCTGCTTTGTCTTGGATGATATTGAGCTTGTTGAGTGTTGTTAGAGTTGTATTCATCCAGGTGAGTGGACATTATTTCATTATACTCCTGACTTGTGTCCTGTAGAAGGTGGACAGACTTTGGGAATTCAGAAGGTGAGTTATGCAGGATTCCCAGCCTCTGACTTGCTCTTGCAGCCACAATCTTTATATGGCTGCAAGTCTCGCTGCGCAAAAACGTTTTTCCTCATTTTGACATTGTTTCTTCTGCCAATTGCCTTAAATCTGTGTCCTCTGGCTCTCCATCCTTCCACCAATGGGAACAGTTTCTCCCTACCTACTTTGCAAACCCCTCATGATTTTGAATACCTCTATCAAATCTCTCAATCTTCCCTTATCCAAGGTGAACAGAACCAGCTTCTCCAGTCTTTCTATGTAATTGGTTCCAAGAATGAGGAACTTAATTCTCATGAATCTTTTCTACAATGCCTTTAATGCCTTCACATCTTTCCTAAAGTGTGGTGCTCAGAACTGGGCATAATACTCCAGTTGAGGTTGAACCAGTGCTTTATACAGATTTAACATAACTTCCTTGCTTTTGTATTCTATGCCCTGATTTATAAAGCCCAGGATACTGAATGATTTATGAACTGCTCTCTCAATCTGTCCTGCCACTTTCAAATGATTTGTGCACATGTTCCCTGCACCACCTTTAGAATTGTACTCTTATTTTATATTGCCTCTCCACATTCTTCATTCCAAAATGAATCATTTTGCACTTCGCTGCATTAAATTTCATCTACTACGTATCTGCCCATTCCACCAATCTGTCTATATCCTTTCACTTCTTGGGGAATTATTTTCTAGAACTGGCCAGTATCATCTTTTCTATTGGTATTCTTCTTTAGTGTCACATGTTACATGCCACTTCCTACAGTACATTCGACTTCCTCAACAGGAAAAGGTTTTATTTGCTGAATGTTCAGATGGTTGGTGTTCATAAACACCAAATATTACAATCTTGATATGTAGGAAGTGGCCAGAATTATTTCAATTTGGGGCCATCTGCTGTTACATTGCTGTTTGGAATTGAAGGACATGTGTCTGGGTGGCTGCTTGAAGTATCCTTTGCAGCAGTGCTCAGTGGTCCTTTTTTGTTTTCCTAGGACCTTGGCAAGCACCAGCATCACCAGAATTATCAAACAATTTATTGTGCCATCTAAATCATTATAGAGAAGATATCTGACATTCTGAAAGGACATTTTGCCTTGATTGATCAGAGGAGCTTTGCAGTATACCCCACCAAGGGTATCTAAAATTATCATTATGGGCTGTCTGCTGTGCAACCTTGTTTCTCAAAAAGGAATCCAGATGGAAAAGGAGCATAGGCCAGTATGGTGAGCAGGCAGCTTAGGGTGTGCTGCAGGAAGAGAATGAATAGGAGAACTCTTGACTAGTTGCCAAGACATCTATGAGCAGAGCTATTAGGGACATATTTCCCCACATGTAGCTAAGGAGCAATAATCATGTCATTATGACCCCCCTTTTCCAAATTACTCATATACAAAGACTTGGTGTTTATATATAACTTTTGTGCCTACCATTTTTGAAACATCTGCAAATTATTCTCCAAGTTATTATTCCCCTTCCTAGCCAATAATCTATTCCACCCACTTATCATCAGTGCAAACAATTTTTCAATTTATAAAGATGTTTTCTCTCCTATTCTTTGGTTCCTTGGTGCCTGCAACTGTGAATACTTTCAGTCTCTCTCAATTTCCTAATTCTATTAAGTGGTAGGACATTCTGAGGTGGTTGGCCGGTGCTTTCCTTCAGGGGCCTGTGGTGGCTCTATTGCCTCAGGTTAGCTGAAGCTTCAGAGAGACTTGCTGCATTTCATTTGTTGCTGCAAATACAACATAATACTGGCTACTTGATTTCATATGCACAGCAATCTGTTGGTATTTGTGGGAAAGCATACACTGTCATGAGAAACAGCATCACTAGGGAAGATCACGCTTAACAGGTCACACATACTAAGCTCTGGTCTGCAATTGAGCAATGGAAAGGCTGTTTAAATGGCATCCATCAGATTGTTGAAGCTCTGAAAAATATGTTGTGCATTTTATTCACAATTTTGAAGGCCTAAAGAAACAACCCTTTCCATTCCACCAGCCCAGGACATTCATGGTAGTGGTAAAACAGTTCATAGGGGAAAGTGTGACTACTGTTTGGACCTCTGAACACAGGAACATAAGGAGTAGGCTATTTGGCCCTCAAACCAGCTCTGCCAGTCATTAAGATCATGGCTGACCTGATGTGGCCTCTCCACTTTCCTAGCTGTCCTCCATAGCACTCGACCCCTTTGTCAATCAAAAATCTGTCTGACTGAGCCTCGAAAATATTCAATGACCCAGCCTCCATTGCTCGCTGGGGTAGAGAATTCCAATCACTAACCACCATCTGAGGGAAGAAGTTCCTCCTCATCTCCATCTTAAATGGGAGACCCCTTGTTTTGAAACTTTGCACCCTAGATTTAGATTCCCCGACAAGAGGAAACATCCTCTCAGCATCTACCCTGTCAAGGCCCCTCTGAATTTTATATGTTTCAACAAAAACATCTCTCATTCTTCTAATGAGACCCAACCTGCTCAACTTTTCCTCATAAGACAAACTTTTCATCCCAGAAATTAGTAAATCTTCTCTAAACTGCCTCCAATGCAAGTATGTTCCTCCTTCAGTAAGGTGACTAAAACTGCAAACAGTACTCTTGGAACAAAAACAAAAATTGCTGGAAAAACTCAGCAGGTCTGGCAGCATCTGTGGAAAGGGAGACAGAGTTAACGTTTCGAGTGCGTATGACTCTTCATCAGAACTAAAGAGAAATAGAAATGTGGTGAAATATAAGCTGTTTAAGGGGGTTTGGACAGGTGAAGCTGGATAGAGGGTCAGTGATAGGTGGAGACAAAGGAGAGATTGCCAAAGGTGTCATAAACAAAAGGTCAAAGGGGTGTTGACGGCAGTGATATTAGCTAAAGGATGTGCTAATGGTGACATTAAGGGTAGAAAGCAGAATGAACAAGTGACAGATGGCCCTAGTGGGGGGGTGGGGTGGGGTGGGGGGAGGGGATAGAAATAGGCTAAAAGGTGGAGATAAAACAATGGATGGAAATAAATTTTTAAAATAATAATATAAATAGGTGGGAAAATAAATATATATATATATATATAAATATATAATAATTATTAGAAAAAAGGGGATCAAAAAGGGGTGAGGATGGAGGAGAGAGTTCACGATCTGAAGTTGTTGAACTCAATGTTAAGTCATACTGACTCAAAATGTTAACTCTGTCTTCCTCTCCACAGATCTGAGTTTTTCCAGCAATTTTTGTTTTTGTTTCAGATTTCCAGCGTCCGCAGTATTTTGCTTTTATCACAGTGCTCCTGGTGTGGTCTCACAAATGTCCTGTACAGTTATAGCAATGCTTCCCATATTCTGGAAGAAGAACCTATACTGCAGCTCATTCTGAAGTTTGTATAAGTGCTGAGCAGAAATTTATCTTAGTGCTGTGGATAATGAACTCCTCCAACTGTCAGGATTTGTAGCACATTCTAGGATTTTGGCAACAAAATGCTGCAGATGTTTCTCCATTGTGCTGGTCCACTGGAATGAGTAAAAGCTAGACTGGACTCGGACTATCAGGTTCTGACTTTGCATTGAACTCAGATGATTTTGTGGGGTAAGAGCCTCCACATATCCCTCACAAAATCTTTGATGGAGGGAAGGAATGGCGATGCGTGGGGATTTCCTATGTTGAAAATTCTTGGGACTTCGGCCCATAGTGGGAGCTGGCATAGGGTTGGGCCAAGATGCACCTATACTTGAGCTATTTCTCATTAGAAAGGAAGGGGGAATTGGAGTAAAAGATATCACTCCATTGTCACGTACCTCCTACTTGTTCGTTCAGAACGGTATCACCACAAGTTTGGGAAAGATTGTTGCAGAACACATGTATGATCACAGCACAACAGTTTAAATAATCAATTGGAAGGAACTTTCTTGAAAGCCACAGGGAAAATATATGCATTAGTTTACAAAAAAGGAGATTATGCTTCTAGGCTCTGTATTTTGAAGCACAAGAATGATGAAGGGCACAGATTCAGCTAACTTTGGCCTGGTTACTCCAGCTTATTTGAGCTCCTCTTATAAAGCTAGCAGAACAAAATGATGAATGGATGTGATTTTGCTTTCATGATAGATGTCATTGAGTATGGAACTCTAGAATCACTTGTACAGATGCCAGTTTTGCAGAAGTGTTGTGTAACAGGACTGCGCAATAATAAACAAGGAAAACTGGATTGAGATCAGTCCAAGAATAAAGTAGAATAAATATTTTTTTGGAAGATGTAGGGATGCTTTTTCACCCATTTAATCATTGCCTCTCATAATTTCAGCTTTGTGCATCAAGGGGTTACACCCCTTATGTTCAGAATTTGAAGCAGAAAAATGCTTTTGAATGCCACAGGGATCAAAATGAAATGCACATTAAAAAAAAGCTTTGTGAATTGTGAGGGTGAAGCTTGACATTTGTACCAATTTATTTTCTAAATACCTGGCAAATATGTCTGTCATCATTTTCTGAGAACTTTATCTTTCCTATAACCACACAGTCTGACAGTTAAAGCTTTGATAAAAATCAGTGCAAAGCTCGCTGATTGGTGGGGTATTGTTGGATTACCAAGAGTATAATGCCCTCCATTACGTTTTTGATACAGACTTAAACAGACTCACCATGGCATACTGAAGGATTTCTGTTGGTCGATGTGTCTTTCTTTTACAGCTTCATCCATCAAGACTAAACTTTCACTGGATTGACAATGGCTGAGTGACTGAAAAATGTTCTGTGGAAGTTTTTTTTTTGCAGACTCTGTTTATTTTTCAGTATGACTTTCTCAAGCTCATTATCTTTTCTGACTCCAGCTTTAGTCATTTTATTCAATTTTTTCACAGGATGTGGGCATCACTGGCTAGGCTAGCAAATATTGCTCATCCCTAATTGCCCTTCAGAAGATGGTGATGGTGAGCTACCATCTCGAACTGCTGCAGTCCATGTGGTTTAGGTACACCCACAGTGTTGTTAGGAAGGGGGTTCCAAGGTTTTAACTCAATGACTGTGTAGGAACAGCGATATAGTTCCAAGTTAGGATGGTGTGTGACTTGGAGGGGAACTTGCAGGTGGTGGTGTTCCCATGCATCTGCCTTTGTCCTTCTAGGTGAAAGAGATTGCGAGTTTGAAAGGTTCTGTCTAAGGAGCCTTGGTGAGTTGCTGAAGTGCATCTTGTAGATGGTAGACACTGCTGCTACTGTGCATCGTTGGTGGAGGAAGTGAATGTTTAAGGTGGTGGATGTGGTGCCAATCAAACGGGCTTCTTTTTCCTGGATGGAGGCAAGCTTGTTGATGTTGTTGGAGCTGCATTCATCAAGGCAAGTGAGGAGTATTCCATCACACGCCTGACTTGTGCTTTGCAGATGGTGGACAGGCTTTGGGAAGACAGGAGGAGAATTACTCTCTACATAATTTCCAGCCTCTGACCTGTTCTTGTAGCCACGGGATTTGTATGGCTGGTTCAGTTCAGGTTCTGGTCAATGGTACGCCCCCAAAATAGTGGGGGATTCAGTGATGGTAATGCCATTGAATGTTAAGGGGAGATGGTTAGATTCTCTGTTGTTGGAGATTATCATTACCTGGCACTTTGTGTGCTATGAATGTTCAGTTATCAGCCCAAGCCTGAATGTTGTCTAGGTCTTGCTGCATATAGACAGGGACTGTTTCAGTATCTGAGGAGAATGGTGCTGAATATTGTGCAATCATCAGTGAACATCCCCACTTCTGACCTTATGGATGGAGGGAAGGTCATTGATCAATGATCAGCTCATTGATTTAGTTAGTTCACAACTAAATGACTAAACATTTGAAAAGAAGATTCAAAAATTGTTTGAAAAATTATAAGGAATAACACATATCCACAGGAATGTAACTGTTCAAAAACAGGTTCTCCCTCACTTCTTTACACAATAGATCCTATGAAGAGCTGAAGTTTGTTCCAATTAAGTATTAATAAGATAAAAGCCATTGTTGTCAACCCTGTCACAAACTCCATCCCTTGCTGATCCAAATTTCCCACAGTCCACAAACAGATCAAATTTAAAATCCACAAAGGTTGTGCTCAATTCCTTCCATGGACCTACCCCACTCGTTACCTAAAATCTCCTCCAGCCCTACAACCCTCCAAGAATAGTGTATTATTCCAACTCTGATCTTGTATATTCCCACTTCCTTTACTGTACCATTATCCCTTTTGCCTTCTAGGCCCTGGGCTTTGGAATTTCCTCCCTAAACGACTTTGCCTCTCTTTCCTCTTTTAAGATGCTAATCAAACATTTTGTGACCCTGTCCTCCATCTTTGGCCAGTTGACTTTTTTTTTCTAATTATTCTCCAATGAAGTACCTTGGGATGTATTCCTATCTTAAAGGCACCAAATAAATGCAAGTTGTTGTTGTTGTCCCTCATCCAGTCAGCTTCTTCCACCAACATCTCATTAGTGCTGTATTAAGTACCAGGTAGGGACACATGCAGCTTCTGTCTTGTCTGACACTGTAAGAAACCTTCAGTGACAATTGCTGCATCCGAAGTGCATCTCCTCTTTAGGTGCAGCTACCTTTATATGGCATCTTGAATCCCATGTTCCCATTCCCTATTAGGCAAGCTACCAATCAATAGTGCTGGCAGCCCACTAATTTAATGATAATGAGGACTTTAGAACAATTTTCAGTTCATACTTCATTGGGAACACACTATGCAGTCCTGAGTCTGTGCTGAGATGAAAATCTACCCTGGTATCTCTTTAACAAGTTTATTTTAAGTAGCAGTGCAATCAACTGAGGTAAACACATGGTCTTAAACTTATATATGCAGTATCAAAGCATACGTATAGATTTAAAGTGTTAAACCTAAATTCCTGTATTGACAAAAATACCATTAAATAAATTAAAAAAGTAAAAACAATGTTGCAATGGCACCAGCATCAGAAATTACCCTGTAAATCACTAAGCTTCACAATATTATTGAGAATTCATTTAACCTAGTTAAACTTTCTTAAAGGTAGATAGACAACTGTGCTTTTAAAAATAAACTACCTTTCAAAGAATTCTGTCTTCAATTCCCTTTTGCTACCCACAATAATGTAAAAACTGTCGTGGTTACTTCATTGGTGCTGTCAGCCAACCCAATATAATCCCAGGCTGCAGTCTATCAGAGGAAGATTAAAACTTGGGGCAGATGGATTGTCATTTCCTCGCAGGAGGCATTTAAAATGGAATAAGAGCCTTACCCATTCCTTTTCCGGCCTGATCAGACTGATTTTAATTTAAACTTGAGGCCTAAGCGGGGAAACTGTGATTGTTTCCCTGCTCTGCCAAATCCGCTAAGAACAGAGCCAGGGACAGTGGAGGCCCAGCAAGATATGTTTTTAATTTTGCGTTTTAGTTTTCTTTTGCTCCTCTGGAACCCAAAAGGAAAACCTATGCCTTGGTTTCCCCCAACTAAGATTTCCCTTCCAGAGTATTTAACCATGTGCCGGGGACAATTTCCCAAGGTCCTTAGTGTAGTATAAAAGGTTATTATGCTAATAGCTAGGATGCATCATCATTGATGTCAGATCATATGCAACTGGAACCTGAGGGAAGAAGGTTCTAATGGAATCCTGCTAAAGGACTTCTCTGTAAATAGTGTAAATAGTCTATGTTCACTGGTTGACAACAGCATGATTTCCAACTGTCTTCTATCAAAGACACCCAGGGCCCAGTCATGATATTAATACTTGGCGGCAGCAGTCGCTGAACATTTTTTTTAAGGATTCCAGTCAATGCCAAAAAAGGCAGGAAAGTGGAAAAGCAGTAGCTCAGCAAGGCACACGCAAGAGCCGCCCATAGCAGCAACTAGAGTGATGAATTGTTACTGAAGCCCCATGACAGCCAAAAATAGGTACACAGAGAAATTGAGAAAATATTGCTTCTGCCCAAGCCCCCAGACCTCATGGAGAGTCTTAACCAAGCTGTACATTAGGGAAACTGACATCACTGATGCAGTCGATACTGGACCAAATCTCGATGCACTCAGGAACCAAATAATGTTCAGGTCAGTGTTGCCCTTTATGTAATCATCAGCTAAATACAACGAGGTCATCAAAGCCTTTGATTCATACTTTAGCCTACAGCGCAATATTATAATAGCCTGGGCAAAATTCAACTGGTGCAGCAAGGAAACTGGTGACAATATTGATTCTTTTATAAATGACCTGTATCACTTAGCAGATAACTGCGACTATGGGACATTGAGGGAGGAGCTCATCAGAAACTGCATTGTAGTAGGGGTGATAGATGAAGCATTGTCAGGCTTCTTACAGTCCAAAGAAGATCTCACTTTGTCCAAAGCAGTGAGCTTAGCCAGGCAGGCTGAACTTTGCAAGCAAATTGGTTATTCATCCAGGGTGATAAAGAGCCTTCCTGGGAGCAGACCACTGACTCGGTCCAATTCATGAACCATAGGGCTATCAGCGCACCTGCCAGGAAACAGGGCCAGTGTAAAGAGGGTGTGGTCAGCGCCAGAGGATGCTAACAGCATTTTTTGGCAGTTGCCTCTAGACAAAAAATCCAGGTTGCTAACTACTTTTATTGCCCCATTTGGTCATTATTGTTTTAATAGGTTACCATTCAGAATTGCTCCTGCAGCTGAGATATTCCAAAGAACAAGGTCTCAGACCCTGGAATGCAAGAAAGAAGTAATATGCCATATGGACAACATTCTCCTACATGGTTCCAAGGGGGAAAGACATGACCATTGAGTGACAGCAATCCTCAAAGTCCTACAAGAAGCAACTTTGACATTAAACAACTAATGTAAATTTGTAAAGCCTACGATAAAATTCTTAGGACACATTGTGCAAGCTTTGGGAATTAAAGCAGACCCACAGAAAACCAAAGTCATCAGAGAGTTCCCCCAGCCTAAAAACAATACAGAATTACAAAGATTTATTGAGATGGTCGATCAAGTAGGCAAGTTCCTACCAAACTTGGTGGAAATCAACAAGCCATTGAAATAGCTGTTGAAACAGTGGTGCTGGGACATGGACCAGCAAAATGCCTTTCACAAGGTCAAAAATCTCCTAATTTTACCAGAAATTCTAGCACACTATGATTCAGAGTTGCCAACAGTTGTAGCAATGGACACATCATCTACAGGATTGTGTGCAGTGCTTTCTCAAGTTCAAAAAGATGGACAAAGAAGGCAAGTTTATTATGCCTCAACATCTCTCACATACACAGAGAAAAGGTATGCAACTATTCAGAAAGAAGCACTAGCAGCCGCATGGGCCTATGAGTTCTCTGATTATGTAATGGGGTTAAGGTTTAACATTGAAACTGACCACATACCTTTGGTTACTCTTCTTAACCTAAAGGAAATTGCAAAAATGTCCCCTAGAGTTCAACATTTAGACTGACACTCATGAGATATGATTCAGTAACTGAGTATGTTCAAGGAAATTATCAGATGTCAGCGGGTAGATTATCAAAAATACTAGTGGAAGGAGTCAAGCTGGAAGATTTAAATTTCACTGAGGAAGTGTAGGCATATACTTCGCTCATTACTAAACACTTACCAATGGGTTGTAGGACCACTGAAAAATTTAGGAATGGATAGAGGGCCAGCAATCCTGTTTGTTTGATACTAACCTTTGTCTACCTCACTCTTCCACCATATCTCCTATTCTATTAGAAACAGATCTTAGGGCCATATTCCCTGGCTTGTTAATTGTAGCAGAAGAATAGATGTGTGCAAATAATGGTGCAGTGCAGGTAGAAAGTACTAACTGACCATTCAGACCTGTTTAGCACTTGCTCTAGTCTATCCACAAAAATAAATAATTCATCTTTATCAATTCCTTCAGAAAAGTTAGTTCTTCATTTTAACGTAGAGTTACTGGGCTAAATACATGGGAAAAGGGAAAATTATCAGTGTAGCAGTGAAAGAATAAATGGTAATCATGACATTTTCTTATTCACCCAGGGCTGCGCTTTCCCAATGAATCTCTTCACATTTATCGTATCTGGTAGCTAACTGAATAGACAATTGACAAGCCAAAGGTTATATAGAGGTTCAATGACCTGTATTTATAATAAACCTTGATACACATGCATCTTCCTTGTTATAAGCTTATTGCTTTCAAAGGAGCTACTCATTTGACACTGCTGGAGAGCATCTACTCACAATGTCCAGTGATATTTTCTCTGAAACAAGTTAAAGTTGGCTGTGACTGCATCAGAAAGTTTGAATTCCAAAGCCTCCATTAGCGACAGTGGGAATATTCTTGAGAGATGTTGCAACTGTATCTGTGCTATGCAAAGCTGAGTTTTCCACTGCAGACCTTGGACTCCAAGATTTTATGGATAGCCATTCTTCAATACTCAGAATGATATAAAGTGTTAATGTATAACAGGGCCTAATAATCAGGCACTGGTATAGCACCACAAGGGCCACATGGCTCACAACTCCTGTGGCTCAGTGCCTGTGCACAAATGAATCCCAAAGTATATTGCATATCTGAAGGTTAGCCAGTGTCAATGCAAATGCATTGCCTACATGTGGAAAACCACGGGGCAGCAGGCTCATATCAAGAGGAGAGTCAGAATCAGAATGCAAAAAGACTGACCAATAACACTAGCACTTAGAACTGCCTTCAATAGGCCAAAACTACTCTCAACTAACAACTTTGTTTCAGCTTTAGTGAATGTACCGACTAAAAAAGTATATTTTTTTACAAATAAAACATTCTCCATTCTCATAGTTGGACTAAGGGTTCCCATTTGTCCTTGCAATTACAGCATAATCCCAACATCTATAGTATTAATGATTCTTCACACAAAGAGACTTAATTTAAGTGTCTAATTACAGCGACATTTTCTGTTTCCAAGCTTCCCTTTGATGATTATCTATTTCTTAAACTTACAAAGTGCCAATGTGGTCTCCCATTGAAACCTGATTTTAATGCTCCCACCTATACAGTCTTATGCTATTGGAAGCTTATGATTGGCCCATTATGTACCAAGGAAGATATTACACACTTCCCTTTCCTATCAGTTTGTACTATTCCTTATTTCCTGAATTACTATTCACCCTGCCAAATCCTTCCATCTACTGTACCCTGTATCTTTGTTCGTACAATCTTATCCACTATAATCTACTATCTACTATGGCTGGTACATCAGTATCCCTGCACATTCTTAAGCCAATGTCAATTATTCAAATACTTCTACTCCCTTTGCAAAGGACAGCATATAATAAATAGGACAGAAGTCATAGAGGATAAGAGCTACTACTTCCAACCTTTATCCCTTTGAAGGGGCAGCACAAGAGATTCCGGGCAAAGGAACAAGAGGAGGAGGCAGATAAAGAATTTAGAGACCTGATCTTAGGCCAGTGATGTGTCTACTTTCTGTGTTTTTTGTTTCCTGTCGTCTTAATTTTTCAAAACCCAAAACAAAACAGTCACTGAAGATCATTTAATCTATAGAAGCAAAATTGGTATCAAGGTATAAACATTGTAACACAATTTTTTCTCTTTCCTCATGTATGCTATGTGAAGCTGATCCAGGATCCAAGGAAGCAGTGGAAACAAGTGCTTCTCTGATCAGTCATCAGCACTCACTCTGACCTTGCAAAGCACCAGCTCAGTTACATTCACCCTGGGAGATTTTGAGAGTGAGTGATGAGAGTGTACCGGGTGTTAAACAGAGCATGAATGAGCAGGTGCACATGGCACTGACACAAAAGGAGCAGGAACCAGCTGTCTAGGGGGTTAGTTCACATCCATTCTCAGCTGATGAGGACAGGGAACTGGTCCTTTGGGGCCCCGCTTTTAAAATAAGGTGCTTTATCAAAATAAAAGATTACTGCTGTCATTGGAGGTGTGCGCCTAGCAACATTTAGCACATGGCAGCTATTATGTAGGATTTCACAAACGAATCTGTAGTGCCCTGATAGAATCTCTACAGTGTACCACGGAGCAAGTGTTAGCTCCAAGGGCATCTGCACTGTGACCCCTCATGACGAAACACATGTCTTAGCATCTCTCATGAATATTTAGGATTGCAACCATACAAGTCTGGATCTGGACCATCTCCAAACCCTGCTCCCAGAAATCAAGGGCCACCTCAGCTCAAGGACCTTTCACCAACACATTGTTGGCAGCAACCATATATATTCCAGTCAATGTCAAAGCACATGGAGGAAGCAGTAAATTAAGAGAATGGATATCCGACAACCACTGAGGGTTAGTATACACAAGATACATAGGTTCCATTTTAGGAAATAGCATTTGATGCACTTCAGTTTCACTCTATTCACAGTACATTCTAATTGGAGCATTACATATTGTATTATCAGTTAACAGAAAATAGTGTGATATCAATCTGGTAGTTATTGGGAATACTAAGATAGAAGTGCATTGTTTAGGATAGGTCATGTTATTATAATGATATAACAGCTTATTTACTGTACAAGACACAAGGCACCAATTGCTCATAAGGGATTGAGTAAACACGTTGTGGGTTAATTTATTAAGAGAACAGTTTTACATAGGTATAAAGTTTGAAGGCATCAGAACTGCTGTCATGCTCTGCTCAAAGAAAAAGTGGAACTAAGACTGGATCACATGACCCCTTTCCCTTCTAGCGATGTCATGCTGATATCCCTTAAAGGCATATTACAACATCCCCCTTTCTTTTTAAAGATACCTTCCCCACTTCCAAAGAAGTATAACTATTTACAATACATGTTCATGTTTAGTTACCATTACATAAGTGCAGAGAACAGATGTATCTATGAGCCACTAAAACATAAAGCTAATCTACTGGTACATTCAGATATTGTGATGGTAACCTTGTCTAGAGGTTTTTTAATTGCTCACAGTGACCTATAGGATTGTCATTCTTGGGTGTTATTCCTGGTTATATTTGGAGTCTCGTCCTATGCTTGAAAGTGACTGGACCTTTAAACTTAGCTGATTTATGGCAGGCAGGGCAGTAAAAAAGGGGGCGTGGCTTCCTTCTGTGTGATTCTGCAGCTCTTGGCTGAAGGCCTCAGGAGGGCGCTGCACTGCATAGTTCTTGCCCAGCCTGAGTCAGAAGGTCAAGTGAGACAGGATCGAAAAAATTTCCAGGTAAGAAAATAGGAGCGGAGTGGCTATCTGACTCTGATTGCCAATCCACGGAAGTTCAGGCCCAGTATTTCCAATTTCCCAAACAGCAAACAGATTCGTGAAGAAATGGGAAATTTCCATTTGTCCGACAAGACCCATAAAAGAAGAGCAGATGATCTTTCAGATGATTTATATTCCATAATCCCTGATGAATTAAGAGAGTGCCAATGTTTTAGCTTGACTTTGGATTCCTCAACAGATTGAACATCAACTTCACAATTTTGTTTGTACGATATTGTTCAAAAAAAAGGATTTATCGAAGAATTTTTAACAACAATATCAATGACAGGCCGAACTCAAATAGATTACATGCAAACTGCTAAGATGTTTTTTGAAATAGGTAGATTCGACTGGGTCAGAATTGTAGCTGTATGTGCTGATGGATGCCCTTCCATTTTCAGCACAAAGTTTGGTTTGTTTCTCTTCTTAAGAAAGAGTTAAGCCGATTTATTAAACTGCCATTGTATTCTTCATCTTGAAAATGTGTCATCAAACTTCCTTGAAGACTTCAGTAATGTAATGAAAAAGTTTGCGCATATTGTCAATTACATTTGAGCATTCAACCACCACACTCTCTGGGAATTTCTGACAGAATTTGGCTCACAGTATGGAGATGTCCTTTATCATTCGGAGCTTCGTTGGCTCTGAAGAGGCAAAGTCCTGGAAAGATTCTTCAAGTTTCACTTCGAAATTAAGCTTTTTCTAGTTGAACATGTAGCAAGTTATCCTGAGCTGCACAATGTTAATTGTTGGTACAAAATTGCATTTCCCACAGGTATTACTTCTTAGAAAATTATTCTTTCATGGGATGTGGGCATCGGTGGCAAGGCCAGCATTTGTTGCCCATTCTTAATTGCCCTTGAACTGAATAGCTTGCTAGGCCATTTCAGAGGACAGTTCAGGTAAGGATGGCAGATTTCCTTCCCTAAAGGGCATTAGTGAAACAGATGAGTTTTTACACAATTGATGATCGTTTCATGGTCACCATTACTGAGACTAGCTCTCAATTCCAGATATTTTTTAATGAATTGAATTTAAATTCCACCTGTTGCCATGGTAGTATTCGAACCCATGTCCCTAGAGCATTAGCCTAGACCTTTGGATTACTTTGAGATGTTAAGCAACTTTCAAATGGCTCTTCAAGGAGAAAATAAATTCATAAACCAGATGACTGGCAAAATTTTTGCATTTGCAGAGAAACTCAAGATATACATTGAAGAAATTTCATTAAGGATTTCACAAGTTTTCCAAGTTTCCATCTCCTTTTTCGAGACAATCCAGAAGAAAATATTGATGTGACACGTTTCCTTCAATTGTTGACCCATCTGCAGGAAGAAATGGACGGTAAGTTCCAGGACTTTAGAAGGTTTTGTCACCAGTTTTGCCTCACTGGAAATCCGTGGGTAATTTCAGCCAAAGATGTCTCAGATTTTTAATTCAGATTTCCAGCATATGCAGTATTTTGCTTCTGTGTTATTGTAATTAGTTCCCTCTCTTCAGGTACTGCCCCCCTCCCCTTCAAAACTGCTGTCATCATCCCTCTCGTCAAAAACCCACCTACGAGCTCTCTGTCCTTGTAAACTATTGCACCATTGCCAACCTTCCTTTCCTCTCCAAAATCCTCAAATGTATTTGTTGTCTTATCTAAATTCATGCCCATCTTTCCTAGAAAACCATGTTTGAACCTCTCCAACTAGGTTCCTGCCCCTGCTAAAGTATCAAAACAGCTCCTATCAAAGTCACAAATTAAATATGTCCTCCTCTTCCTTCTCAAACCATCTTTGGGCTTTGACGCTGTTGACCACTTCACCTTCCTCCAACTGTCTTCTGTTGCCTAGCTCAGTCGATCTGCACTTCCCTGGTACTATTCTTAACAATCTAGTCATAGCCAGAGAATTACCTGCATTGGCATCTCTTCTTAATTCTGCATCATTACCTCTGCAGTTCTCCACAGATCTACCCTTGCCCCCTTTCTATTTTTCATCTATATGTTGTTCAACAGTGACATCATCCAAAATTACAATATCAGGTTCCACATATATGCTGATGGTAACCAGCTACCCCTCAGCTTTCTAATTTGTCAGACTGCTGGTGCAGAAATTTCCTCCAACTAACTATTAAGAAGACTAACGCCATTGCATTTGGTCCCCACCACAAACTTTGTTCCCTAGCTGTACCAACTTCATTCCTCTCCCTGGCCATTTGGAATTAAGATATTCTAATTAAAATGTCACCTGATAACTTATAAAGCACATATGATCTAAAAATTTCAGACATCAAACTGCATTAGAATGATTTCATTTTCATGAATTTCTTTGAATCTTGAATACCTTTATCCTGTACAAAGATGCTTCTGTTCTACCACATTTGAAACAATGATACCTTTTCAATTCTGATGCCAACAATATGAAGCAGAATCATAAATATATGCTGATAATGGCAATGGCTAGGTATGAACGTATACATACAAAGACATAACTTATTTGGATATAAGGGGCAGCTTGCAATTAACTCTGTTGCCAAGATAAAAACAATCAAGCCTTTACAATATTACGTTTTTCTGTGAGTCTATTTATTATAGCGAATAATGGGTACCCAGGAGTGATTACAGCCTTGAATTTGTTCCAGGGTGTCTATTACATTTTTATAAAGTGCATTGTGAAGTTCACGCATGTGGTCTTGTACTTTCTTCAATTCATATTTTCTGCACTTTATAGATTATTAGATTATTGGCCAATTACTGGAAAGTAATGTGGTCAGCAAACATCAGGTTGATGATTTCAATCGGTTGCTACGTGC
Organism: Cetorhinus maximus; assembly: GCF_964194155.1. Lineage (NCBI taxonomy): Eukaryota > Metazoa > Chordata > Chondrichthyes > Lamniformes > Cetorhinidae > Cetorhinus > Cetorhinus maximus. The sequence goes on from NC_135879.1 coordinate 196,194,018, forward strand.
CACTGATATTGTAGAATTGGCAGAATTTGCTGTGCCTGCTTGCGTCGGGTGTGATCGGTGGCGTGAGCAGACGATATGGCGCGATCGGTTTTAAGATGGCGGGAAACCAGTTCGCGATTGTCCACTCAGCCCGCCAATGGCGGACAGCATCTCCCACCATCGGACGTCGGGAACCTCATTGTAATCTATCAGCATATCATTATCAGGCCAGCCTACCGGAATCGTCCTTCCCAGGGGAATGTCTGTCCACGTCGGCAGGAAAGCACGCCGATGTATTTCACAACAGCACATAAGCGACGTGCATTTGGTGGGCTGCACTTTGAGAGGAACTCGGAGGTGAGTACACAGTAACATTGTGCAGCGCTCGCCAGGGTTGCCTGTTGGACATCAAGCTTGAGAGATGCTGGGGGATGGGGTAAAAGGCAGCCCTGCCATTGAGACGACTTGTGAGAGGGGTGGGGGGCAAGGGCCTGCCGTTGAATATAGTGCACAAGCATTTGGGGTGGGGGGTAAGGATGGGCGGGGGAAGTGGTCACGCATTAGGGAAATCTGTATAAAGTGACCATTCCTTTGCAACTGAGACAGTTCAGACACAGCCACATTGATGTGATTGGGGTTGTGCTTCTAGCTTATCAGCCCAATCTAGCAACGCAGAGGCATCAAAGTGCCACCAAGCACTCCAAAGATTTTCATCACCCACCATGACCCCTCACTACCCCCGGCACAGACTACAAATTCATGAGCATTTTAGTGGACGGCAGAACAGTTGGACAATTGCACACTTTGTACAATCTTCTTGTTAAAGCTGGCCATGTAGCAGTCACTGCTGGAGGCGCTCACAGTCCCTTGCAATGTCAGCATCCTGGTTTAGGCCAATTTCTCCCATGGTCCAACTAACAGTGCAGCTTTGCAGTGTGGGTTCGGAGAATGCCTGCACCTGAGCTGAGAGCACAGCATGCTGTCCAGTTGGCAAATCTGCCACTAATCGGTTGGGTGGACTGGGGCGGATGTGGTAGGGTATCGGGCAGCCATACAGCACACTAATCTCTGGTCATCCAAGTGGCGGCCAGCACTTTCCGGGAATTGTGAAGGGGCCTTCACACTGAACCAGGAGAGCTTCTTAGTACACCCATGGTAAACACGTGTCTCTCTCTTCCATCCTGCAGGAGGACTACATCATAGAGCCTGGTGAACTAGGTGTATGCCTGATGGCCTACAGAAAGTGAAGAAGACGGAGGAGAGAGCAACTGAGGCTCCTGGCTGTGCAGAGGCAGGAGCAGCACCCTCAGGAAGAAGTGGTAGCTGGGGCTCCCGCACATGCCACTGATGAGCCACAGCGAGCCATCACTGGTCGGCGCCTAGCGACACTCAGGGTCTATAGATGCTGCCTACAGATGACCTAGAACCAGTGTCACCGAAGATTATGCACATCTGGGGAACTGGTCAGTCACATCTGCCAGCTGCTGCAGGATTTGGCACCACGGGGACATGGAGGGCATCCACTGCTAGTGGCCGTGAAGGTGACAGCGGCACTCAATTTCTACGCCAGTGGCTCCTTTCAGGGCTCCACAGTTGATCTCTGTAGGATCTCAGAAGCTTCTGCCCACAAATGCATCCATGAGATCACAGATGCCATCTTTGCGAGGGCACACAACTTTGTGCATTTTACCCAGGGCCAGGACAGCCAGAATGCAAGAGCGATTGGATTTGCCCAGATCTTGGGTTTCCCACAGGTGTAGGGTGCGATTGACTGCACTCTTGTGGTGCTCAGATCTCCATCGCAACACACGGTAGACTACATCAACCACAAAGGTTTCCATTCACTGAATGTGCAGCTGGTGTGCGACCACCAGAAGTGCATCCTGCAGGTGTGCACATGGTTTCCAGGGAGTGTGCACAATGCCTATATCTTCAGTCGGTCACAGATCCCTGACGTCTTCCAGGGTCCACAGAAGCTGCAGGGATGGCTCCTTGGTGACAAGGGCAACCCACAGAGGCCGTGGCTGATGACACCCGTGCAGCGGCTTCAAACTGCAGCAGAGCACCGCTGTAATGATGTCCATGCAGCAGCTTGCAACTTGGTGGAGCAGATCATCAGGATGCTGAAGATGAGGTTCCGGTGCCTGGACAAATCTGGTGGAGCCCTGCAATACAGTCCACAGAAGGTGTCACGCATCATCGCCCTCTGTTGCGCCCTTTAAAACCTGGTGCTCCAATGGGGGGAGGGGGTGCGGGCTAGCTGAGGAGAAGATGGAGGAGCTGCATGTCTCCTCCAATGAAGAGCACGCCAACAGGGATGAGGGTGGGGAGGTCCTCGGAGGCAACGATGATGGGAATGAGACACTTGCACTGGCTAGACGAGGCAGGGGTGCTCGAGAAGCCTCATAGCTTCTAGATTTGTGGAGGATGATGATGGTATGCAGTGAGATGACCCCATAGGTCCTCACATGCATCCGTGAATGTTTTGGCAGCGCAAATACCCTCTGAGAATGCTCCTGTCATGGAGACACAGTGGAGGCCCTAATAGTCACTCAATTACAGGAGGATGATGACGAAAATGATCATGGTCATAGAGATGCAGCCATGAAACTTTAGATCTGCCTTCAGCACCTGAGCCCTTCAGGAGCACAGCATCAGTGGTCACAGATGCTGAAGAGATGGGGGTCACCACTTCCATAAAGGTGCTGAGAGCACTCAGAGAGAATGAGAGAACTTTTTTTAATTCATTCATGGGATGTGGGAGACCCTGGCTAGGCCAGCATTTATTGCCCATCCCTAATTGCCCTTGTTCAGAGGGCATTTTAAGAGACAACTGCATTGCTGTGATCTGCAGTGACAATGGTTTCATTGTCAGATTTTTTTAATGAATTCAAATTTCACCATCTGCCATAATGGGATTTGAAGTCGGGTGACCAGAGCATTATCCTGAGTCTCTGGAATGCCAGTCCAGTGACAATACCACTATGCCACTGCCTTCCCCTTGAACTCTATGACAAGCACCACCGAGGTGCAGGCAACAGTAATATATCCACGGAGTGCGAGGCTGGACCATCACTTTGGTCTGATGGCTGCACAGAGCACAGGGAAGAGGCCCTGGACTGAGACACCTGCCTTTATCTTGTGCAGAAAGGTTTCACATCTGAGTGACAAGAACACTGCTCATCAGAACAAGGAGCCATAGGCAGGCAGACATTCTTGGGGGTTTATTGACAATTGTGAACAGTATGTACAAGTGATTAACACCCATGCCCAGGCTGTACAACTAATTCTTCTTAACTGCCCTAACCCTGCCACTATGTCTTGGTGCTCCCCAGACATCCACAGCGGAGATGTAGGCAGCCTGCTGACTGCAATGCCCTGTCTGTGATGACTTTTGTGGGTGCCCTCTGGAGCGTCGAAACCTGGAAGGCCAAGGCCTGCTTTCGGGGTCCTGCTGTGTGGCAGTGACACCCTCCTCAGCCTGTGGAGCTGGAGCTGCTGACGTCCACAGGAAGAGGGGAGTCGGATGGGCCGGACACTCGAAGTCACCTGGATGGATAGGCCCAGAGTGTGCACTTGCTGATCCTCATCCCTATGGGCGCCCAGAGGACCCAGGCTGACTCCTTAAGAAGAAGCGGGTAGCTGGAGTGAGATCGAGCTGCCCGGCACCCTTCTCGCATACACACTGTTGGAGGCCAACCATGGCATCAGCAATGGAGTTGAGCCCACGCAGCATTGCAGGAGTTAAGTTCTGGACCAAGGTCTCCCTGGCGGCTGCCATCCTACCAGTGTTGACCTCGGTGCATTGGCATGCTGGCGCTACCACCTCAGACTGAAGGCGGATAGACTCCTCCATCATGCCTTGCAATCTGTGGAGTGGAGCAGACATCTCTTCCTGATGTTCCCGAGCCTTCCTTTGCATCTCCAGCAACTGTGACATGACCGAGTCCAAAAGCTCATCATCTGACTCAGACTCAGCAAAGTTATGGCCTCCAACAGTCCTCCGAGTGCCAGAAACCTAGAAAGTCCCTGCCTCTGCCTGCTGTGGATCGAGCGGTGCAATGTGCTCACCAGATTGTGATCCCAGGGCTAGTCTAAAGCTAGATTCCACCGAGGTGTGTGTCTCTGCTCTGGTGGAGGGTGTGGATGAGCGCTGTGATGGGACTTTAGGAAGGGTGCCTCCAGATTTCTCTTCAGAGGTTTCATCGGGGCTTGATTGGAGGCCCTGGGTCATGGACTCTGTCAACTGTTCGGCAGATGTGCCTGCGAAAGCAAGGAGCGATAATTAGTGCATGGCAGTGGCCTCTGAAACAAGACACATCGCTCACTGCATGGCTTTCTGATGGATGTTGTACTGCTGGACCCTCACTTAGTAGAGCACCCCTGACCTCACCATCAGCACAGGGACGGTCCAGATCGTCACCAGCCAGCTGGATGGCCCTGTTCCCAAAGTCCATGAGGACCTTGATTTTGGGCATTCTGCCACCAGTTAGTGATCTCCCCTCTTGTCATGTGCCAGCTTGTCCTGCATGAATAGAGATGGAGAAGTGTAAGCTGGTCGCTTGCCAGGCCAGATGATAAGTATGCCTGACCTGTGTGGGTGGTGAGTGGTCCATTGGACGGGATGAGGACAATGATGTTGAGAGTGAATGCTGATGTTTCTTGAACCGGCAGTGAATGAGGGCCCTGTGGATGTGTGATGGGTTTATGAGTGTGTGAGTTGAGTGACGAGAAGAGTAGCTTACCCTGGCGGAACAGAGGAGATCATTCATCCTCTTGTGACGCCGGGTAGCTTTCCTCTTTTGAAGGGCATTGGCACTGACCACCGCTGCCACCACCTCCCAAGCTGGGTTAGTGCTGTTGCTGTCCATCCTGCAGCCAGAGCGGGGGTAGAGGGCACCCCGGCGGGCCTCCATGACATCCAAAAGGCACTCGAGGGATGCATCACTGAACCTGGAGGCTGAAGTCTTCTTCTGTTTCAGGGCCATGTCTTCCATGCAGCACTGGTGGTCTGGGAGCACTGAAATCTGTGCTTGCAGCTGGACTTTAAACATGGCGCCTGGCGTGATGCAGCAGCGGGGTGATGGCAGGCGGGCAAATAACAGCCCACCCGCCATGCAAACAGCGTGTTTATTGGGAATGCATATATAATGTGGCGGGTTTGGGATGATACGGCGTGAAAACCCACCATCGCAGTGGGTTTCCATCCTAAGAATCAAGATCTGACATAGTACTAACCTTCAAGTAAGTTAGGTTAGCTTGCCTGGAGTGGCAGTTATCTGTCAATCACCTGAAAGCAGTTGGTTCAAGCGATGTTAACTACTCTAGCAGGAAGTTAAGCTAGCTAGTGACTCATCAGAGGGTCTATAAAAGAGACAGACTTTTCAAACTGCATGGTCAGTAAGTGGCACACGAGGAGATAGGCAATTATGCCAGAGTGAGATGAAGGCTGAGTGAGTAGCTAATTAGGTTCACGTAGGAATTCAGTGCATAGGGGAAAGAGGCATACATAGGAATTATTCTAAGTTAATTAAGTGAGTAATTAAACTAACTAAATAACATAAATAACAAGGACAGGACAGGTGTTATGTTGCAGCTTTGGAATGTGGGATTTTTGGACACCATAGCGATCCATGCCAAACACATCTGCAGCTTGAGGAATTCCAGATCAGGATTGTTGATCTGGAAGCCGAAATGCAGACACTGCGCAACATAAGGGAGGGCATAGAAATACCTAGACACTTAGTTCAAGAAGACGGTCATGCTTCTTAGAATAAGATCGTCTGTTTTGGTCAGCAATGATGGACAGGAGGACAGGAGGATGTGACCATCAGTGAGGCAGGTAATAGGATCAAGCAGAGAGGTGCGATGGAGCCTCAGACTTTGCAATTGTCAAACAGGTTTGAGGTGCTCGCAACCTGTGTGGACGAAAGCAAGGTCTGCAAGGTGGATAAGCAGGCTGGTCATGGCACCATGATACAGGAAGCCGTTCAAGCAGGAGGGAGCAAATAGGAATGTAATTGTAGTAGGGGATAATATAGCGAGGGGGATTGACACTTCAGCAAAGAATGAGAGTCCAGAAGGCTGTGTTGCCTACCTGCTGCCAGGGTTCGGGACATCGGCTCAGGGCTGGAGAGCAACTTGCAGTGGGAGGGGGAGGATCCAATCATCATGTTCCATGTAGGTACCAATGACATATGTAGGACAAGGAAGGAGGTTCTGCATAGTCAGTATAAGAAGCTAGGTGCCAAAATAAGAAGCGGAACTTCAAAGGTAATAATCTCTGGATTATTACCTGAGCCACGTGCAAATTGGCATAGGGCAAATAAGATTAGAGAGATGAATGCGTGGCTCAAAAACTGGTGTGGGAGAAGTGGGGTCCGGTTCTTGGGGCACTGGCATCAATACCAGTACCAATACAGGGGATAGCGGGGGCTGTCCAATGGGATGGTCTACACCTGAACTGTGCTGGGACATGTGTTCTTGCAAATCGCATAACTGAGGAAGTAGAGAGAGTTTTAAACTAAACAAGAGGGGTGAGGGTTCAAGCTTGGGTGGACGTAGCAAACTAAGCGGTAGATTCAAAGCAGGAGACCATAATAGTAATATCGGAAATTAGGGTTATAGAATAGCAGGATGGGATGGAGAGATAAAACCTAATTATGCACCAATAGTCAAGACTAGATGTTACAAAGATAACAAAAAGACAAAACTAGACTCTGTATCTGAAAGCACGTAGCATTCATAGCAAAGTAAATGAATTGATAGTGCACAGCGAAGTAAATAAATATGATCTGATAGCCATTACAGAGAAGTGGCTGCAGGATGACAAGAATTGGGTCCTGAATATTGAGGGGTATATGACATTCAAAAAGAATAGGAAGCTAGGTAGAGGGGTAGCATTGTTGATCAAGGATGGCATGGTGCAATAGTTAGAGATGCCCTTGGTTCAGAAGATCTGGATGTTGAATTGGTTTAGGTGGAGATGAGGAATAGTAGGGGAAAGAAGTCACTAGTGGGAGTGGTCAACAGGCCACAATGTAGGACAAAGTATACAAGCAGAAATATTGGGTGCTTGTGATAAAGGGATAACAATAATCATGGGTGATTTTAATCTACATGTAAACTGGAAAAATCAGACTGGCATTGGTAGCCTGGATGAGGAGTTCATAGAATGCTTTCAGGATAGTTCTTTAGAGTAGCACATTCTGCAATCAACCAGACAGCAGGCTATATTAGGCTTGCTATTGTGTAATTTGACAGGATTAATTAATGACCTGAGTAAAGGCACTCCTAGGTAGCAGTGACTAAAATATGATTGAATTTTACATCCAGTTTGAAAGAGAGAAGATTGGGTCTAAGACTAGTATTTTAAACTTAAGTAAGGGCCACTATGTGGGCATGAAAGCTGAGCTAGCTGAAGTGAAATGGAACACTAGGTAGGGGAAAGATCAACAGAGAAGCAGCAGCAGATATATAAGGAGATATTTCAGAAAACTCAGAATAAGCATATTCCTACTATAAAAAAAAATCTAAGGGAAGGACCCACCACCTGTGTTTAAGTTAAGGAAAGCATCAAACTTAAGGAAAAAGCATATAACTGTGTAAAGGTGAGTGGCATGTCAGATGATTGGTCAGAAAATAAAGAACGGCAGAGAATGACTAGAAGTTTAGTCAGGAGAAAGAAATTAAAGTATGAGAGGAAGCTAGCTAGAAATATAAAAATGGATAGCAAGAGTTCCTACAGGTAATTAAAAAGTAAAAGAGTAAGTAAAGTGAGTGTTGGTCCTCTGGAGAGTGAGAATAGGAAGTTAATAGTAGATAATAAGGAAATGGCAGATGAAATGAACAAATATTTTGCTTCTGTCTTCACTCTGGAGGATACAAAAAACATTCCACGAATATCTATAAATCAGGAGGTGAAAAAGAGGGGGGAACTTGGTGAAATTACAATCACTAGGGAAGCAATGCTGAGTAAACTGACGGAGCTGTGGGCTGGCAAGTCTCTGGGTCCTGATGGACTTCATCTTAGTGTCTTAAAAGAGATGGCTAATAAAGTAGTAGATGCGTTGGTATTAATTTTCCAAAATATCACCACCTTCAACACCTCTTTGTTCTTTTGTCTATGACATCTTTTGGTTATCTCCACCTATCACTGGCCCTCTATCCAGCTCTACTTGTCCCACCCCGCCTTAAACCAGTTTATATTTCTCCTCTCTTTTATTTTTACTTAGTTCTGTTGAAGAGTCATACGGACTTGAAATGTTAACTGTGTTCCTCTCCGCAGATGCTGCCAGACCTGCTGAGTTTTTCCAGGTATTTTTATTTTTATTTTTGCCAAAGATAGGTAAGTTGTGAAGAGAACATAAGGAGGTTGCAGATGGTTATAGATAGGTTGAGTGAGTGGGCAAAAATCTGGCAGATGGAGTATAATGTAGGAAAATGTGAAGTTGTTCACTTTGGCAGGAAAAATAAAAAAGCAGAGTATTACTTAAACGGGGAATGGCTTCAGAATTTCGAGGTGCAGAGGGATCTAGGTATTCTAATGCATGAATCATAAGAAGTTAATATGCAGGTACAGCAAGTAATTAAGAAGGCTAATGGAATGCTATTCTTTATTATGAGAGGAATGGAACATAAAAGTAAGGATGTTATGCTTCAGTTATACAGAGCATTCGTGAGACCACATCTCAAATATTGTGTGTAGTTTTGGACTCCTTATTGAAGGAAGGATATAAATGCATTGGAGGCAGGTCAGAGGAGGTTTACTAAATTGATACCTGGAATAAGCGGGTTGTCTTATGAGGAAATGTTAGATAGACTGGGCTTGTTTCCACTGGAGTTTAGAGACTTGACTGAAGTATATAAGATCCTGAATGCTATTGATAAGCTGGACGTGGAAAGAATGTTTTCTCTGGTGGCTAAGTCTAGAACTAGAGGACACTGATTTAAAATTGCCATACTGAACATTTGCATATTCACCATTATTGTCATATGCACTTTTAGGACAGTGATGAGGAGAATTTTTTTTTCTCTCTCAGAGGGCTGTGCGATTCTGGAACTCTGTGACTCAGAAGGTAGTGGAGGTGGGGTCATTGAATATTTTTTAAGGCAGAGGTAGATGGATCCTTGTTAGGCAAGGGAATCAAAGGATATCAAGGGTAGATGGGAATGTGGAATTCAAAACACAAACAGATCTGCCATGATGAAATGGCCCAAATGAAATGTATCCCAGAGAGTGAGGCAAGGGAGGACATAGCAAAAGCGCTGGAAATCATTTTCAATACCACTCTGGCCACAGGAGAGGTGCCAGAGGCCTGGAGGACAGGAAATGTGGTGCTGTTATTCAAGAAGGGAGGAAGAGATAAACTAGGGAACTACAGGCCAGTCAGTCTAACCTCAGTGATGGGGAAACTATTGGAAGCAATTCTGAGGGACAGAATTAATCTACACTTGGAGAGGCAGGGTTTAATCAAGGACAGTCAGCATGGTTTTGTTAAGGGGAGGTCATGTCTGACCAATTTGATTGAATTTTTTGAAGAGGTGACCAGGTGTATAGATGAGGGCAATGCATTTGACGTAGTCTACTTTGACTTCAGCAAGGCTTTTGATAAGGTCCCGCATGGGAGACTGATAATGAAGGTAAGAGCCCATGGGATCCAAGGCAATTTGGCAAATTGGATCCAGAATTGGCTGAGTGGCAGGGAGCAGAGGGTGATGGTCGAGAGGTGGTTTTGTGACTGGATGCCTGTGTCCAGTGGGGTTCCACAGGGATTGGTGTTGGAGTCCCTTGCTGTTTGTGGTATATATAAATGATTTAGACTTGAATGTAGGAGGGTTGATCAGGAAGTTCATGGATGACACAAAAATTGGTGGGGTGGTAAATAGTGAGGAGGATAGCCTTATATTACAGGAGGATATAGACAGGCTGGTCAGATGGGCTGATCAGTGGCGAATGGAAATTAATCCGGATAAGTGTGAGGTGATGCATTTGGGCAGGACAAACAAGGCATAGGAATACACGATGAATGGTAGGACCCTGGGAATTACCGGGAACAGAGGGACCTTGGTGTGCATGTCCACTGGTCCCTTAAGGTAGCGGGGCAGGTAGATAAGTCGGTAAAGAAGGTACATGGGATACTTGCCTTTATTAACCGAGGCACAGAATATAAGAGCAGGGAGGTTATGGGTTATGCTGGAACTGTATAAAGCGCTGGTTAGGCCACAGCTAGAGTATTGCATGCAGTTCTGGAATCCGCATTATAGGAAGGATGTGATTGCAGTAGAGAGAGTGGAGAGGAGATTTGCCAGGATGTTGCCTGGGCTGGAGAGTTTTAGTTGTGAGGAGAGATTGGATAGACTAGGGTTATTGTCCCTGGAGCAGAAAAGGTTGAGGGGGGACATGATTGAGGTGTATCAAATTATGAGGGGCATAGATAGGGTAGACAGGAAGGAACTTTTCTCCTTGGTGGAGGGATCAATAACCAGGGGGCATAGATTTCAAGTAAGGGGCAGGAGGTTTAGAGGGGAAGAATTTTTTCACCCAGAGGGTGGTGGGAATCTGGAACTCACTGCCTCAAAGGGTGGGAGAGGCAGAAACCCTCATGACATTTATGAAATATTTGGATGTGCACTTGCGATGCCAGGGCATGCAAGGCTATGGGCCTAGTGCTGGAAAATTGGATTAGAATAGTTAGATACTTGATTGTTTGATCGGTGCAGACTCGATGGGCTGAAGGGCCTTTTTCTGTGCTGTAGACCTCTGTGACTCTATGACTCTATGATCTTATTGAATGGCGGAGCAGGCTCGAAGGGCCAAATGGCCTACTTCTGCTCCTATTATAATGTACGTATGCTCGTAAACATTGCAGCAAGATTTCCTTCATTAGTTATTTCTAGTGAAACCACAAAAGGATTCTAAAAGAACATCTTTATGACAACACAAGAAATTACAATCAGAGGAACACTTCTTGCTATGTTTATAGCGTTTGAGATTCTCCCTATGTCCATGTGTATTGGCTCTTTATTATTACGATTAGGAGAGACCAGAGAAGTGAAAAATTGAACATTACCTGGGTGCTCCTCAAGGATATTGAAGCACCAGGGGAAGTGCAGAAAAGATTTATAAGGATGATATCAGAAATGAGAAGAGCAACTATCTAGAAAGATAGAGCAGGGCATGGGGCACTTTTTCTTGGAAAAGAAACTAAGATGAGAACCTAATAGAAGTTTTTAAAGTTATGAAGGGGTTGAAGGGGTTAGCTGGGGTCAATGTGGAGAGATAGATGGTAACTTTAACTTTATCAAATATGGTGTTTAATGGGAGGCCAATCCAATTTTTAATTCTAATTAATTCTGAGTAAATTTCAGTCTGCATCCAACTGATCAATTACCCTCACTGTAGAGCACAAGCAGCAATGCTCAAGATTAGATTTTTAGAGGTTGAAATATGTTCATTAGCAGGACCAATTTTATTCTCCATTATGGCCCTTAAATATTGATAAAGAGAGATATAATGAGGTCAATATATTGTGAAAAACTTCATATACAAAGCAGAAACTTAGATACCTTGATAGGTCTGAGGAATTTCTACAGCTCAACAAAAGTGTACATTGTAACTTGTTTGTTCCACAAATTTGTTATTCAACAAAGAATAAGCGAGGGGTAGCCAGAGAAGGAGAGACTTGTGTTTAATCAAGGAGATGATATACCAGGACTCAGCAAGTTATGGATACTGCTATTGGTCTACCTTTGCTAACCATGAGACTCTCCTCTAATTGAGGAGACCTTCTCATAGTTGCCATGTTGAACCTTTGCATATTCACCATTGTTGTCAAATGCCTTTATGGGATATCAGCATGACATCACTGGAAGATAAATGTGTCATGTGATTCCGTCTTAGTTTCACTTTTGCTTTGAGCCGAGCACACACACAGCTCTGATGTCTTTAAGCTTTATACCTATGTATAACTCTTCTTATGTGCCTAGTCTTAATAAATGAACCCACAATATGTTTACCTAATCCCTTATGAGCGATTGATGCCTTGTGTCTTGTACAGTCAAAAAGTCTAAGATATTATATCATTATAATAACACAACATGTTGATCAGCCGTAGTAAGACAAGTTGCAGTAAGATTAAGAACAGGTGTGATGCGGTGAACAGCCTTAGATCATGTTATATGGCATGAGATGACCCCCGACAGTTTGGTCAGACCATAATGAAGTCACACCATCAGACAGTGTTGAAAACACAGCATCGTGACTATGAAGAAAAGCACTGGAGAGACAGTGCCGAGTTAGTGCTCAAGTAAAGAGTTGGTAATCAGATGAATCCTTCACGGTGAGATTGTAGCACATAGCCTGTCAGTTCCATGAATGGGGCAGCGTATCAAGAAGACCAGCACCAAGTGAGCTCAGCTGGGAAAGGCGAGTGACCAGGATGTGAGCCAGGTCAATAACAAGCAAGAGAGACAGTCTATTGGTTGGGCATGAACAATGACATTCAAGTCAGCATTAAGAAGTGAGGCATGCCAAGAGCATATGCCAAGTCAGCACAAAACACCATTGATGCCATATGAAGTTCCTATTCATCCTTCATCAAAATCACATCTGACCTTTTTCATGTCCATGGCACTGACTTGATTGTCATCTTTGGCTGCTTTACTAAAGTACCTCATTATTTGACAATTGGATAATACATCAAGCACAACTGTCATGTACACTCTAAATGCTATTTTACAGTGTAAGTGGTGTGCCTAGAGAGATCATTACAGATAACTGCAATTTATTGGTAAGCGTTTTCAGGATATGTGTGAGAAGTGGAATATCAATCACACTACTTCTTCTCCTCATTGCATATCTAAACATAATAATATTACACCTGAGAGTGACACCTTTAAGTGCAACTATTCCATCACTGACAGAGCTCATGTTTGGCACACCAGTGCATAGCAACTTACCTACTGTTACCCATACTACTCTCTATGATACTAGAGAGCAACTTACAAGAGAAGATGACCAATGTGCCGATAAAAAATGCAGGTACAGATATGCCAAATTTACAGTTGGAACAGCAAGTTTGCATCCAGGATCCCACAAGAGATGCGTGACAGCCAACTGAGGTAGCAAGAATTTGTTCAGAACCAAGGTCCTATGAAGTCATTACACACAAAGGCACATCAGATCCATTCCAGCTCCTCAACCAACATACAGTAAGTAGGTTTGTTAGGTAAGTGGTTAGAATTTGTGTTTGAGGGCTGGGGGGCCAGCCAGTTGGGGGAGGGTGGGCAGATAGTCAGGGGTGCTGGACAGTCAGGGGGGTGGCCGGAGAATCAGGGGGGTGGGTGGGAGGTGGCAGGTGGTGGAGGGGGTGGGAGGCGTGGGGGGGTGCAGATATCGGGAGGGGTCTGGACAGTCAGGGTGGGGGGGAGAGCAGATGGTTGGGGGACAATTAATGAACACTTAAGGGTTTCATCCTGCCACTGCTGGCATTCAACCAGCGGTGGATGGGGCAGTCGCCATACAGGAAGCACAAAAAGCAGACTGTTGTGTTTGCTTGTGAGCTCCGGGGGGGGGGGCACGGATGGACTCTCATTGTCAGGCACTCAGTTCCTGAACAACAAGGGACCCAACATCAGGAAGGAGTGAGGCCCACTTAGAGCAAACCCTTGCCCTGTTTTCCAACCACCCTGGGCACACCCAAGTCAGCAAACTCCTCCCCATGACCATCCATCTCGCCCTCAGTCACCTGTGACCTGGCTCCCTCGCTGATCCTGAGCCTCTGCTGGGTGCATTGCTGGCGGCTACCACTGCTCCCCCAGTGGCACTGACAGTAATGAGAAGCTGCCAGTCTCTGATTGGCTGACAGCTATCAGGGGGTGGGATTTCTGTCCCCAATGTCCTTGATTCCAGAGAAGGCCTGCAGCTGGCCACTAAAATGCCTAAGCTCAAAATTCATTAAGGTGGAACAATTAAAAATATCAGCTTCTATAAATTATGGCCCCCATATTTCCTTGGTGTTCTGTTGAACTCCTGCCATAATTCTGGCCACAGTCCAGCATAACCCAATCGAAAATACAGGGACCCAGTGTGCCAGGTCCCAGATGTATTCAGAATTTTGTGAGCAGCCTTGAAGGAAGCAGATCTTCTGCTCTTCTTTGGACCCTGACACCAGCAATGATGCTGGGTGTCACCTTTTCCCAGTTACAATATGGAGCTCATGTAGTACTGAAGTAAATCTGCCAAGTGAGATCAGGCTTACTGGGCTGCAGATGACAGAAGCAAACAGGGGGAGCATCCTGCGGCAGAATTTTACATTCATCCACCAGCGAGTTTGTAGGTGAGGGGTGGCCGTACATTTTCTCGGATGGTCTTCCCTCTGGGCTCCCGCCATCTCTGATCTCTCCACAATTTTATGCTGAGGTGGGCTGGCATGGACTCCTTTGCCCCAAACGCAGCCCTTAAGTGGCCAATTATTGACCACTTAATGGCCGTTTCCTGCCCAACCTCAATTTTCAGGCTGGCAGGAGGAGATCAGGGGCAGGGGGATGCCCAAAATGTAAGACTGTTCAGAACCTCTAGCGAGAAGTGGGTGACACCAACATCATCAGCTATAATATCGAGCACTGTCCCCCAAAAGATCTGGCCCTTGCAGGTCCCCCTTGCCCGCCTCCAGACCCCAACCTCTCCACCAACAGCCCCACCCCACTCTGCTCACCCTCTGGGGTTCACCTCCCCTCCCTGCCCTGAAATCCGCAAAACTTACCTGGTCCTGGACTCCCAGAACTTCGGCTCTGGGGTCTGCTTGCAGTCCCAGTCCTGGCCACTGCAACTTCTGCAGGGAAGAGAGAGTCTCTGAGGTGGGGCTTCCTCTCCGAGCAAGGAGTGGAAGTCGCACTTCCAGCCAATTAATATTTGTTGGAGTGTTAAATAACTGCGGGGCAGGCAGTATCGGCAGGATTGTGTTCTCCGCTGACTCCATGGATGGTGGAAAGCAAAACCCCGCGATGCTAAAAATTCTGGCCCTGGATACCAAAGAGATGTTCACAAATAATTTTTATTAGACTGGCCCCAAGGTGGCCAACCCTGATTAGACACATTTCCAAAAGCTTCATCATTTGATTTCTCGACTCCGATCAATCCACCACCACGTTGCCATTACTGGTTTCCCAACATGTCTATCCTCATTCACATTTCCTTCCCTCACCAAATAGAAAGTGAACTGACTTCTGGTTATCCAATTGGTTGATTCTTGACTGTCAAGTAGCCTTTTTTTTCCCAGCCTCCAATATATGTTATAACTTGCAAATCAAAGCATTGGAAGAAATGAAAATAACATTAATGTCATGATGATTTTTTTGCACAGTATGCTTGCAACTGTATCCAGGAGCTGGACATTTAATTTCAGGGCAATCCTTGTTGACAACCCTACCCCTTGCACAAAAGGCCAAAAGAAAGATGACTGAATGAAAGATGAAAGTAACCTCCTCGAAAAACTCCACAAGGTTCGTTAAACACAACCTACCACGCACAAAGCCATACAAAAGTAAACCAGGTAATTACAGGCCAGTGAGCCTGACGTCAGTAGTAGGTAAACTATTGGAAGGTGTTATGAGAGATCGGATATACAATTATTTGGACTGCCAAGGGCTGATTAAGGATAGTCAGCATGGCTTTGTGCGTGGTAGGTCGTGTTTAACGAACCTTGTCGAGTTTTTCGAGGAGGTTACCAGGAAAGTGGATGAAGGAAAGGCTGTGGATGTTGTCTACATGGACTTTAGTAAGGTCTTTGACAAGGTCCCACATGGGAGGTTAGTTCAGAAGGTTCAGACACTTGGTATCCATGGAGAGGTTGTAAACTGGATTCGAAATTGGCTGTGTGGGAGAAGACAGAGAGTGGTAGTGGATGATTGCTTCTCAGACTGGAGGTCTGTGACTAGTGGTGTGCCTCAGGGATCTGTGCTGGGACCATTGTTGTTTGTTGTCTATATCAATGATTTGGATGATAATATGGTAAATTGGATCAGCAAGTTTGCTGATGACACTAAGATTGGAGGCGTTGTGGACAGCGAGGAAGGCTTTCAAAGTTTGTAGAGGGATCTTGACCAACTGGAAAAATGGGCCAGAAAATGGCAGATGGAATTTAATGCAGAAAAGGGTGAGGTATTGCATTTTGGAAGGACAAACCAAGGTAGGACATACACAGTAAATGGTAGGGCACTGAGGAGTGCGGAGGAACAAAGGGATCTGGGAGTTCAGATACATAATTCCATGAAAGTGGCATCACAGGTATACAGGGTTGTAAAGAAAGCTTTTGGCATACTGGCCTTCATAAATCAAAGTATTGAGTATAGGAATTGGGATGTTATGGTGAGGTTGTATAAGACATTGGTGAGGCCAACTTTGGAGTATTATGTGCAGTTCTGATCACCAAACTACAGGAAGGATATCAGTAAGATTGAAAGAGTGCAGAGAAGATTTACTAGGATGTTGCCGGGTCTTAAGGAGTTGAGTTACAGGGAAAGATTAAACAGGTTAGGACTTTATTCCTTGGAGCATAGAAGGATGAGGGGAGATTTGAAAGAAGTTTACAAAATTATGAGGGGTATAGACAGAGTAAATGCGAGTAGGCTCTTTCCACTTAGATTAGGAGAGATAAACACGAGAGGACATGGCTTTAGGGTGAAAGGGGAAAGGTTTAGGGGGAACATTAGGGGGAACCTCTTCACTCACAGAGTGGTGAGAGTGTGGAACGAGCTGCCATCTGACGTGGTAAATGCAGGCTCACTCTTAAGTTTTAAGAATAAATTGGATAGATACATGGATGGGAGAGGTCTAGAGGGTTATGGACTGGGTGCAGGTCAATGGGATTAGCGGAATAATATTTTGGTACAGACTAGAAGGGCCGAATGGCCTGTTTTCTGTGCTGTAGTGTTCTATGGTTCTATGGTTCTATGAAATCTCAGAGTTCAGGCCCAGGCCAATTCCTTCCCAGTTGTGGGCAGACACCATCTAAATTTCTTGCAAGGCAATTTTAAATTATGTAAATATTTGATTAATTTAAATGGCTGTTCCACCATCAATGGCTGCACCTTTAGTCACATATGTCCACATCCTCTGGAACTTCCTCCCTCAATTCTCCATTTCACCATTACCCTCCCCAGTTTCCCCATGACCCTTTCTTTAGGCTTCCTTTTCCTCCTCTTTCTATCCCACCTGGTGGTCAGTACTATCCTTCACCTTGCAAATCTCTTTTTGTACATAAATAGTATTATATAAATGCCAATTTTGTTATTCAACTATGATTTATGAATGGTTACAAATACAATTTGGTAACTTTTGAGTTTTTTTTAAATGATTTTTGTTATCTGATAGATTTGATTTCATTTACAGCCAAGTCATTCAACATGCCAGATGGAATATCAAAATACTTGAAAGAGTTTGCCTTATCAGCATTCACTTGCCCTTGCTGACAAACTCTCACAATGCGTAGGAGAAGCTTGACATTAAAGCGACATATGTAAGATGAAAGTGATAACACCCAGGGGTTCAAAACCTTTGATAGATTCTTGTCACATAAATAAATGAAAATTCACATCCTTCCAATTATTCGTTACTCAGTTTTAAATACTGCTTTTAAAATAACACAGTGCTTTCCTCCAAACAGTGAATGTTTTGCTTTGGTGAATTAACCCATCATGCACAGTAAAACAAATCCACAATTTCAATCAGAAGCAGAACAATCTAAACACCTTTTCACATGCAGAAGATTTCAAGGGCATAGGTAACTCAAGTTTGTTCATAGTTGGACAATACACACTATTTACATATTAAGGGAATGGGGTCGGTGGGGGGAGCGTGGGGGGACATACCAAAGGGCAATTGGTGCTTTGTCACCAACTCAGTTATTTCATTTATATCTGAAGAAAATGCTTATATTTCATGTACATCAACCCTTTGCATATTGAGGCTGCTGGATATATTGACTATTAAGTAATCACAAAATAATCAATTTCTTGCCCTGCTTATTTTGAAAAGTTATACGAGCCATAACTTATACGAGTTCTTCCTCTTGACATTCTACAGCATTATCATCATGGAATCCCCCACCATGGTTATCAATAACCAGAAACTGAACTGGACCAGCCAGATAAATAGCGTGGCTACAAGAGCAGGTCAGAGGTTAGGAATCCTGCAGCGAGTAACTCACCTCCTGACTCCCCAAAGCCTGTCCACAATCTACATCTGTCACAAGTCAGGAGTGTGGTGGAATACTCTCCACTTCTCTGGATGTGTGCAATTCTAACAACACTCAAGAAACTCAACACCATCCAGGACAAAGACACCCGCTTGACTGGCACTCCCTCCACCACCTTAAACATTCACCCCTTCCACCACCGGTGCAACATGGCTACTGTATGCACCAACTAGAAGATGCACTGCTACAATTTGCAAGGCTACTTGGGCAATACCTTCCAAAACCACAACCTCTATCGCCTTCTAGGTGTAGCAGGTGCATGGGAAACTATGACCTTTAAGTTCACCCCCAAGTTACATACCACATGTGGTAATCTGAGGTGCAATACACTTTTAAGAGAATGTGAGCAGATTGACCACATGACTGTTACCCAATTGCTGTGCACTGCGGGCTATAGTGTTAATCGGTAGTTTAGAATAGAGTCTGGTTGGAGAAGCACACGTGTTAGTGCTCAGTTACTTGTGAAAATAAACAGCACGTTAATAAACAACATGAACAGCTTCATCTTACATTGTTCTCTGCATTGGCAGTATCTTGTTTATCAACTCACTCACCAGTAGATAGGCGTGCAACCGTGTTCGCTGAGCAAAGCGACCTGGTAGAAGGAAAATAACAACAGGTGACGAAGCAAAGCACGGCCAGTCGACAACACCAAAGAAGTTGCGAAGACTAAACAGAAGAAAACCAGCCGTACCTTGCAAGACGATTGTGAGTACAGCCTTCATCATAGTCGTCAAAGTTATATCTCTCCAGTATGCCACAGTTTGGCCGTATCGAACCGTTTGATCAGACCACTGATGACTGGTCACATCATATTGAACGCCTCGCGTTCTTCTTTTTGGCCATTGACATATCGGGGGAGGAGAAGAGACAAGCGATCCTCTTATCGATAAGTGACAGTAAAACTTACGGAGTCATTTGTAGTTTAATGGCACCCAATGCCCCAGATTTCAAGAGCTTTGATGAGTTGGTAAATCTTGTGAAAAGCCACTTTGAGCCGAAACCCTCGGGAACCACGCAGCATTTTAAATTTAATTTGAGGGGCCATGCCCATGGAGAGACAGTCGCTTGCTATGTAGCAGCCTTAAAACAACTGACAGAGCACTGTGAGTTCAGGACATCGATTAACGACATGTTAAGAGATCGATTAGTATATGGGATTAATGAAGACGCCATTCAAAAAAGGTTGTTGTCAAAATCGAATTTAGACTTCAACAAGGCGCTCGCAATGGAGAGCACAGTCAGGGATTCAGAAGCAATCAAGAGAGCACAAAACGGCGCAGTCCTTCACGTCGGGAGGGAAGTACCAGTTAGAAATGGATCGGAAGTGCAGGGCTCCGGGGAAAGCAGGAAACTGCCACCATTAACAGGCCAACAAAAAGCAATGGTTTAACAGAGAAAACCCACAATAATAATGGCAGAAATGGAACCAGACATCCTGCATGTGAACGACAATTTAAAAGAATCGAGTATTTCTACTGCCATCGCAAGCGGCATGTTATGCAATATTGTAAAGGCAGATTAAGACAAAACTTTAAGCAAGAAGGTAGAAATCATGAAATCCACATAATGAAGAAACCAGAAGAAACAGAGTCAGATATTTACTCACTACACAACTTAAAAATGGGTAAAACAGAGCCAATCTACGTGACAGTGAAAGTCAATGGGAAACCCATCCGAATGGAGGTGGCTGCAGGGGCATCCACGACAGTTATAGGGGAACACACGGTCAAATACCTGAATGGAGGAAACCATTCATTAAATATGGAAAACTCAGATACTAAATTAAAGACATATACTAGTGAAGACATACCAGTAAGAGGTATATGTAAGGTTCCAGTGCAGTATGGAAATCAGTCTGTTAATGTACCCCTAACAGTGATAACAAGCAGAGGACTGAGTCTCCTTGGAAGAAACTTGGTAAGAGAGATTAATCTTGAGAGGCTACTGAGATCTCAATCAGCAGCAGGAAATATTAGTGTTTGGAAATAGAAATATGTATAGACTCAACAAAAGGAACTCGTAGAGGTGATGCTGCAGGATAAAGTTCGAGTTGAAGTCAGTAACCTCCAAAAAGAAAAAGAAAACCTGCTGAAGGACTTTTACATATTTCAAGATTCCCTCAGATCCCAATTTGTACCACTAAAAAGGTCTGAGGAAGAACAGAATGAATTAAGCATATCTCTGGTCGAGATAAAGAATAAATTAGCTGAGAAAACACAATGGTGCTTAATTCTCCAAGGAACAACTAACAAATATAAAAAAGAAATGGAAGAGCTGAAGAATCAGCTACATGAAAGCCAAGGAGCTTTAAAAATAGAGACCCCTGTGTTTTTGAAGGAGCTGATAGATGAGGAAATGCTGGAAGACACATCCACTGAGTTCACTCAAGTTGAGTTTATACCTGAGCCTAGTCTGGCCAATGGGGAAATTGAAAAGAAGGCCGAGATTAAAGTCAGTGCTGCCAAGAAGAAAACCCGTCAAAAGAAGACACATAGGAAGAGAAAGCACAGTTACTGACAAGGCCCTGGAATTTTCTTTTTACACAACAGGAAGTTGATCACACCGTGTTGAATTTAACCTTGCCCAACATCCTGATTTTGAGAATCTTCCTGCCAGTTGACCTGTATATTGTTGAACTTGGAGGGGAGGGGCAGCAGGAGTGCATGTGATTTGGCCCAAAAGAGGGTGAAAGCATTCCCGTTGGAGTCTACACCACATGTGGAAGGAACTCCACATGGTTTGGGAGTGCCTATAGGATCTGTTGAGCCTGAGAGAGTTGAAGAGACAAACGTACAGGTTCCTACTGGACAGCCTAGTGGACAGATGACTCCTGAGAGGGAGGCCTCAGATAAAGTCATTGAACTATGACGTTCAATACATTGGAAGAAGCCTCCAGAGAGACTGAATTTGTAAATAGCTTATTTATGTAAATAGTTGATATGTTGTAAAGATTGTAAGTTGTTCTTTTGAGTAAAGGGGGAGGGATGTGGTGATCTGAGGCGCAATACACCTTTAAGAGAATGTGAGAAGATTGACCACGTGACTGTATTACCCAATTGCTGTGTAGCGTGGGCTACAATGTTAATCGGTAGTTTAGAATAGATTCTGGTTGGAGAAGCACACATTGTGTTAGTGCTCTGTTACTTGTGTAAATAAACAGCATGTGCTTCATCTCACATTGGTCTCTGCATCTGCAGTATCTTGTTTACCAAATCAATTACCAGTAGATAGGTGTGCAACCGTGTTCACTGAGTAAAGCGACCTGATAGAAGGAACATAACACCACTCCTGACTTTAAAATATATCTTCCGTTCCTTCACTGTCATTGGGTCAAAATCCTGGAACTGCCTCCCTAACAGCACTGTGCATTTGCCTTCACTGCATGGTGTACAGTGGATCAAGAAGGTGGCTTACCACCAGTTCTCAAGGGAAATTAGGGGTGGGCAATAAATATTGGTTTTGTCAGTGATGCCCTGATACTATGAATGAAAAATAAATAACTGTTTTGAAGTAGCAGCAATATTACAGACATACAGTTACCATCTTCCACCACTGACCTCCTCCTTTGAACTTTGGGTCCTAGCTTTGTGGTTGGCTAGACCCAAGAAAAAGAAAGGTCTTCACTTATGTAGTGCCTTTTATGACCTCAGGGCATCCCAAAGTGCTTTACACCAAACAAAGTACTTTTTGAAGTACTAAGTGTAATATAGGGAATGCAGCAGTCAATTTGCACACAGAAAGCTCCCGCAAATAGCAATGTGATATGTGATGTTTTATTAGTATTGGTTCAGGGATCAATGATTTCCAAAAAAGTATAGGGATAACTCCCCTTCTCTTTTTCAAGATAATCCCTTTGGATTTTTTACATACACCTAACAGGGACTTGGGTGGGCCAAAGCGGGTCTTGTCCACCAGTTGGAGAACTGGCTGGACCATCAGTTCTGTGGGCAAAGCCTGTTGAAATCAAATGCTTTTCAGGCATTGGGTGGCCACCGTTTGGTCTTCCCGGTGATTGAGGACCCCAGTGGCTGAAGTTCCACTGAGAGTTGCCAGCCCATCAGAGGCCTGCTGCTCCGCCTGCTGCCGGCACTAGTGAAAGCAGCGGCAGCTAACGGCAATACACCACCAGAGGCCCAGGATCATCGTAGGATCCCAGACCAAAAGGTGAGTGAAGACAGAATGGGGATCTCAAGGTGGGGGGTCACAGGAGGGGACCAGTTAGAGGGGGGGGTGGGGTCAGACAGTCACAGACATCAGAAAGGGGCTAGTTTTCAGTGGCCAGCCATCTGCCAATGCTGTGTCCCTTGTATGGGCACAGAGTGTCTGGTAACGAGGGACCCCTCCCTCAGGAGGTCGCTGGCAAACCTGACAGGGTTTGCCGGGCAGCCTTAGGGAGGTGCTAGATAGCTCTACGGTCTCCATTTAATCACTGAGCCACCTCTAAATTGCAGTGGGCTCAGATGATAATGGATGTCAATTGTCTCATTCGTGAGCCTAATTGACGTCCTGCCATCAGTGGCCAGGAATTCTACCCTCTGCCTTAATCAAGGGGAGGTTTTGATGCTGGTGTGAGACTAGCGCAAGGCCTCTCTAGCGATTAAGTGGGTCAGGCTGCCATGTTTCCCATCGCGATGGGCTGCATTAAATTCAGCCCCTCATCCTCAGTGCTGCACTAGCATGTCAGCCTGGACTTTGTGCTCAAATTCCTGGAGGGAGACTTCACCCCACAACACGCTGACTCAGAAAACAATGCTACCAATAAGCCATAAATTGACGAGCAGATATTTTTGCTGTAATGCTTCAAATTACTGTGATTGATCGTCACCAGAAAAGGAGGAAGAAAGAATATTGCTGGTTGAAGGGTTCATGCTCTGCCTTCTTATTTCCAACAGAAAATCTTCCTTCCTTACTGGGGGCCCCTAATTTAGATATCAGGACATCATGCGCAGCAAACATCCAAATGTTTGATATGCGCTTCAGTGGCCAAAAGTCAACAAATGTCTGCTTCAAAATGTCAGCACTATTTTTATTAAACTATAAGAGGAAAATGAACTCTATACTAGAGCTAATGTTAAAAGCCACGAATGTAAATTTTCAACAAAATTAGAAACCATACTCTTCCATTTCTCTGGCGTTTCTATGGATTTCCTGTCCAAGGATAATCAGGAGATCCCCCTGAGAACATTAGACCTGAGAACTTTGGTCATGATTCTTCATCAGAATTGAAGGCATTTTCCAAATTATGTTCATGAATATTAAACAATGAGAAGCGCTCAAGCCAGTAACAAGTAAATGTAAATCAGCAACTGACCAAAAACAGAACATTATCAAAAAAAATTGAATTCTCGCTCCTTGGAGCCTCTCCCTCGGTCACAACTGCAAACATCAAGTGACCTCACAATTGAAGAATTGAGAAAAAAATGAAGACAAAACTCTCTCCTCCCAAAGTAAAACTCCTTACTTTTTATTACGTTGCCACCAGTTTCAATTCAAGGTAGAAAATGCAGAAACTGCATTATTGCATGTAATAAGTGTGCAGAAACATGGCTGTACATAGGATAGCCATTTAAATTTTATAGCACTACTTAAGGGACTTAATTACTCAGAGTGCTTAATAGGAAGGGAAAGTTGGACATAAAGAAGGAAAAGGAGGAAATTTGAAGTTGGGCCCAAAGACACGGAAACTTTAGAAGCCAGAGATGGTGTCAGTAAGGTGATTAGTTTTGGGAGAAATGAAGGTGAGCATACTAGCTAAATATGGCGGTTCTGTGGTGGAGTGGGAGGAGGTCTACTGTGCAGTGGGTAGCGTCTCTGCCTCTGAGTCCAAAGCTCTGTGTCGAGTCCCACCCCAGGACCTGATGGCCAAGGAAGGTGTGTTCATAGTGCACCAAATAGGTTGATTATCACCCTGCAAAATCCTTCCAAAACATGCCAATGGAAGCTGGCTAGAGCAGGAAAGATTTCTGGTCAGTCATGCGATGGAAAGAAAGTTGGAGCTTCTGCCATCACTATCCATAGCTCTAGGCTACAATTTGGAGCAACTTGGACTTTCTAAGTGATCTGTAACACACCATGATGGAGTGGGGAGAGCAAGTGATCCAGAGTTTCTCGTGCAGGGAGGGCAGCAATGATCTCCAAAGTGGCTTAGGTGAGCTAATGTTGTGGCACCAATGTTAATTTGTCAGCCTCATTCTTGTTAGGTTTGATAATGTTTCCAAGTTACTTCCATTGGTAATGATGAGGTTGATCCTACATGGTAAGCACGAGGTGGTATCAGTGCATCCTACAGATTTGACTTTGCCCTGCACATCAGTTCATTGAAATATTATTGTGGTATCCCTGGTGCTTAGTGTATGAGATGCTGGGAATACTGAGATCAGAGGCCACACTATCAGGCACCAGCAGCAATTAAAGGGTTGCTGTTTAGTCTTAAAGTGTGCCACTATTTGGTTTGTGGCACTTTCACCCTGATCAGGAGTTTGGAGGTCAAGGGAAGGAAGGTGTGCAGGACGAAAAGAGCTATTTTTTATTTCAGGCACCCCCTGAAGCTCCCATTGCAAATGGGCAACACAAATCTATTTTGACACTCCATCTGTATTATAAGGACAATCTGTCATTAGCAGGAAAATTCCTACAGTATTGAACTTTGCACACAATTTGTACAGGCTGTTAGATGAGCGTAAGTTCGCCTGCATGTCCTATTCCACCTGCCCCTCTCCATTGGAGGACACAGTGCTGGCCATAATGGGATGCCCATTTGAGGCTATGATCAGTGGTGAGGCTGAAACCATTGACACTGACGTTATCTTCATTACTGATCCTCCTTCTCACATCCCATTTCCCTTACATTCCACACACTCTTGTGATTTACATGCTACAGATGATGTAAGCATATACCTCCTACCCCCCCCCACCCCTCAGTCCCCACACCACAACCTTACACTTGTGCCTCTCTCCTTTCAGATACCCAAGACTTTCAAGTTGACGAGGAAGTGAAAAAAACAGCAAGAAGACAGTGATGATGAAGATACACAATCGCTTGATTTCAGACTAGCAATCACCAACTCAGATACTAGCACTATGCATAACTAAAAGCATAGCATGGGATCGTCACATGGTCAGACACTGGGCACAAGTGGCCTGCAGCCAGGGTATAGGGCAAGGATAGCACAGGTGACAATTGCAAATCCTGTTATAGACGGCTCGGATAAACATTTTGAAAGGACAGCCCACAGAAGAATGCTGATTGACATGTGCAACAGCATCCTTGGTGCATTAGCAGCTCTGCCAGAAAGCCTGAAGTCATTGTAAAGGAGCGTGGAGGAGAACAGCACCAACTTGGCACAGGGATTTATGCAGAACTGAGAGTGTATATTTTCCAGCATGGAACTGGTAGCCAACTCCATTAATAGACTTTTGGAACCAATCATGATGCAGTGCCTGGTGGCTGATGTTACAGCTTCTATTCAATACAAGTAGCCAGCCAAAGTTTGAGTACAGCCAAGTTCAGGCTGCTACCATCGTGGCTGCAGATATTAGCCTCATTATGTATTCTTGATTATATTGAAACACCTGAACTTCAGGGAAAACATCACTTGATTGACAACTCCGGCTGTCTGCTCTAAGCTATCAATTTCACAATGTTTACTTACAAAAGATAAAGAGGTTTCAAGTGCTTACAGTTTCTGCTACTGATGCTTTAAAGGGCATGGATGATTGACACTATATTATTGGGCTGTGATAAAAAGGAGCTTTTTTTAAGAAAGTGCAAAGTTATTAATGAGTGACTTTTTAAAGCACTTTTCACACATCCTCCTGTCACTACAGGGTTTGTTTCTTCTGTATAGTGATTAAATGGACATGGAAGTGCCAGAGATTGGCATGGGGTGTATGAGGGGCCTTTGTTCTTTTTTTAATTTATTCAAGCAATGCGGGCATCATTGGAAAGGCTAGGATTTATTGCCCACCATAAACAACTAAGTGGCTTGCTAGACCATTTCAGAGAGCAAATAAGAATCCACCACATTGCTGTGGGTTTGGAGTCACATGTAGGCCAGACAAGATAAGGATGCCAGACATCCTTCCCTGAAGGATATTAATGAAGATTTTCTATGGCCATAAAAATCCAATAGTTTCATAGTCACCATAACTGCTTTTTCTTTCAGATTTATTTAATGGGGCAAATTTAAATTACCAACATTGTCTAATGGGATTTGAACACCTGCCTTTATATCATTAACCCAGGCCTCTGGAAAACCACTAAACTACTACACGCATTCTCCAAGTCTGAAAGCTCATTTTGTTGACCTGAAGTGTTAACCTGTTTCACTCTCCACAGATCCTGCCAGACCTGTTAAGTATTTCCAGCATTTCCTATTTTATTTCAACTAGCAACTGAAGCAGTTGATGATCCCTTTAAATCACACTGGTGAGGAATCTTTCCTGCTACTGAAAGCATGTTTAGACATGGAAGGTTAAAGGAGGATGTTAACTGGAATGTTGAGCTCCAAAATGGCACAGCTGGTGCCAAATCAGGTTGCACACTGATTGGTGTCATGATTTAACTGGTCTGAATACTACTGGTGGCTGATTACTGTGTGCACTAACACCCTCACCAGTGTGGAATCCAGCATGATTCACCATTTTGGAGCCTAAGGGAACTTATAGTGCCCAAAAAATGCACAGAAATTATCCCAAGTTCTCACCCAACCGTTCCTGTGGATGTACTTCCAATTGAGTTAGGAATGCAATGCACAAGTGCCAAATTTTATGCAATAACAGCAGCAATGAACCAAACAATTAGAGATGTCGGAGGAAACATTGTCTCACTTTGCATTATTTTCTGTGTTCCACATAATCTACCATTCGACAGAAGCCCACTGCCAAAAAGCTTCCAAGATATTATATATTCCTATCTTTAATACATAAATAAATTAAACCAGAAACAATGGATGGCAATACAATGCGTCTGGCAGAGTGTTTATTAGGACTTACATAAGGATGGTTGTAAGAATGCAGTACTCATTTGCATTTAAATTCTTTGGCCACATATCATTAATAACTGATTTTATCTGTGTGATCGTTTCCCCTGAAAGCTGCACTTTGCTTATTTCAACCAATATTCTTAAATGCAGCATTATGCAAATTTGAGCCTTCCCATGATTTAACCCCTTTATTGACACGAGTTGATATTTAAAATTGAAGGCTAAATTGCACTCTGCACCATGTAAATACTTAGATCCCTGCCACCAACTATATTCCCAGCTACCGGTTCCATCCATCCCTCTAACTGCTGTCTGAGCCTTCTGAACTAAGCTGGTTGTAACGTCGGGGATCCTATTTGACCATCAGTTCAGCTTCCCAACCCATACCCTCTGTACCACCAAGGCCACCTACTTCCACCTCTACAAGATCATTCGTCAATGCCCCTGCCTCAACTCATCTGCTGAAATCCTCATCAATGCCTTTGGTACTCCCAGACTTGACTATTCCAATGTTCTCCTGGCCAGCCTCTCACCTTGCACCCTCAATAAACTTGAAACCATCCAAATCTCCATTGCTTCCATCCCAACTCGCACCAAGTCCCATTCATTCATTATTCCTCTGCTCTCTGAAATACATTGAGCCCCAGTTCAGCAACACCTCGATTTAAACATTCTGATCCTTGTTTTTAAGCAAGTACAGAGGCAGGAAAAAATGGGGGAGGCAGGGAAAGGAAAGAACATATGGGGGTGTCTTTTTTTATTATTCATTTAGGGGATGTGGGCTTCGCTGGCTAGGCCAACATTTATTGCCCATCCCTAATTGCCCTTGAGAAGGTAGTGGTGAGTTGTCTTCTTGAGCCGCTGCAATCCCTGTGGCATCAGTACACCCACAGTGCTGTTAGAGAGGGAGTTGAAGTATCTTGACCCAGCAACAGTGAAGGAACGCCAATGGATTTCCAAGTCAGGGTGGTGAGTGGCTTGGAGGGGAACTTCCAGGTGGTGGTGTTCCCATCATTCTGCTGCCCTTATCCTTCTGGGTGTTAGAGGTCGTGAGTTTGAAAGTTGTTGCCTAAGGAGCCTTGGTGATCCATCTTGTGGATGGTACAAACTGCTGCTACTGTGCGTCGGTGGTGGAGGGAGTGAATGTTTGTGGATGGGGTGCCAATCAAGTGGGCTGCTTTGTCTTGGATGGTGTCAAGCTTCTTGAGTGTTGTTGGAGCTGCAATCATGCAGGCAAGTGGAGAGTATTCCATCACCCTCCTGACTTGTGCCTTGAAGATGGTGGACATGCTTTGGGGAGTCAGGAGGTGAGTTACTCACTGCACAATTCCTAGCCTCTGACCTGCTCTTGTCGTTACACTATTTATATGCCTAGTCCAGTTCAGTTTCTGGTCAACGGTAACCCCAGGATGTTCATAGTGGGGGATTCAGTGACGGTAATGCCATTGAATGTCAAGAGGTGATGGTTAGATTCTCTCTTGTTGGAGATGGTCATTGCCTGGCACTTGTGTGATGCGAATGTTACTTGCCAGTTGTCCGCCCAAGTCTGGATATTGTCCAAGTCTTGCTGCATTTGGACATGGGCTGCTTCTGTGATCAGGTGAAAGGCAGAAGAGATGAAATGACAAAGGGGTGTTGGTGCAAGGCAAAAGGGAGTGGTAATTGGAGAAATAAAGAAACAAAGATGGCTCTAGAGGAGATGTAAATGAGAATAGCAGGCTCACAGCAAAGGTATATCCCAGTGAAGAAGAAGGATTCGAGGAAGGGGATAAACCAACCTTGATTAACCAAGGAAGTTAAGGAGTGTATCAAATTGAAAGAAAAATCATACAATGTGGCAAAGATTAATGGTAAACCAGAGGATTGGGAAAGTTTTAAAAACCAACAAAAGATGACCAAAAAAAAAGAGAGAAAATAAACTTTGAGGGTAAACTAGCAAGTAATATAAAAATGGGCAGTAAGAGCTTCTTTAAATATATAAAAAGGAACAGAGGTGCCAAAGTGATCGTAGGTCCCATACAAAATGAGGCTGGGGAAATAATAATGGGGAACCAGGAAATGGCATTGGAGTTGAATAAATACTTTGCATCAGTCTTCATGGTAAAAGACAGCATTTCAAAAATAACAAATAATCATGGGGAAAAAGTAGGTTGCGGGGGGGGGGGGGGTTGCTAAAGGCCGCTAAGTTCCCTGGATCTGATGGGTTGCATCCTAGGTTATTACAGGAAGTAGCTACACAGAAAGTGAATGCACTGGTAGTAATCTTCCAAGAATCCTTAGATTCTAGAAAAGTCCCAGAAGATTGGAAAGCTGCCAATGTAACATCCTTATTCAAAAAGGGAGGGAGACAAAAAAACAAGTAACTATAGGCCAGTTAGCTTAACATCTGTCATTGGGAAGATGTTAAAGGCTGTTATAAAGGATGTAATAGCAGAGCATTTAGAAATGCATAATATAATCAAGCGGAGTCAGCCAGGCTTCATGATATCATATGATATGAAATCATGCCTGACAAATTTATTAGAATTCTTTGAGGAGGTGACAAGCAGGATAGATAAAGGGGAACCAGTAGATGTAATATATTCGGATTTCCAAAAGGCATTCGATAAGGTACCACACATAAGGCTACTTAATAAGATAAGAACCCATGGCGTTAGGGGTAGTATATAAGCATGGATAGAGGATTGGCTAACTAATAGAAGACAGAGAGTTGGGATAAGAAGGGCATTTTCAGGATGGAAACCTGTAACTAGTGGAGTGCCGCAGGGATCAGTGCTGGGGCCACAATTATTTACAATATATATTAATGACTTAGATGAGGGAAGTCAATGTACTACCACCAAGTTTGCAGGTGACACAAAAATAGGTGGGAGGTTAATTTGTGAGGATGGCACAAAGAGTCTACAGAGGGATATAGACAAATTAAGTAAGTGGGCAAAAACTTGGCAGATGGAATATAATGTGTGAAAATGTGAGGTTATGCACTTTGGCAGGAAGAATAGAGGAGCTAAATATTATTTAAACGGAGAAAGACTGCAGAAAGCTGCAGCACGGAGGGATTTGGGGGTCCTTGTGCATGAATCACAAAAAGCTAACATACAAGTTCAGCAGGTAATAGGGAAGGCAAATGGGAACTCTTGCTAAAAATAAAAATAGGCATCAGTTAAACCACATCTGGAATACTGTGAACAATTATGGTTCCCGTTTCTAAGAAAAGATATACTGGCATTGGAGGCAGTCCAGAGAAGGTTCACTAGGTTGATCCCAGGTATGGAGGAATTTTTTTATGAGTAGAGGTTAAGTAGGTTGGGCCTGTTCTCATTGGAGTTTAGAAGAATGAGAGGCAACTTTAGTGAAACATATAGGGGAGAATTTTCTTCCCATTGGGGGGATGGGGCTGAGCGGGAGTGGGCGCGGGTGGGCGTGTAGCTGATCGCTGCCCGCGATCGGCTGCACACCGCCATTTTACGTGGGTGGGCCAATTAAGGCCTGCTCAGCATGACATGCGCCCAGAAGCGCTGAGCGCTCCCTGTGCGGGCAGGAGGACGAGGCTGAATCGAGGCCTGCGCATGCGCGCGAAAGAGCGCAGCAATCTCCCTGAGGCACGGAGCTGCCTCAAGGAGTTTAATTTCATTATGAAAATTGTAAACAAAGAAAAAAAATTTCAGACATGTCCCTTCATGTGACAGTGTCACATGAGCTGGTATGTGTCAATGAATTTTCGTTAAAAAATGTATTTGATTTATAAATCCTTCATAAAATCTCATCCCGCTCGTGGATGAAGTTTCATGATAAATGTGAAGTCCGCCTGAGCTCTTCGCCTGCCCGCCAACCTTAAGGTTGGACGGGCAGCTCCATTAATTCTTTTAATTAGTTTTTAAATGGCCTTAATAGGCTTTTGACAGTTCGGCGGGCACGCAGCCAATGCCAGTGCGTGCCCGCCGAACTGAAAATCGGAATGACGAGCGGTTACGCCCAATGTCACCGCACATCATTTAACGCGTCGGCGAGCGGGGCCTGCCCCTACATGCCGACCAGAAGATTCAGGCCATAAGTTTCTTAGGGGGCTTAACAGGGTAGATGCTGAGAAGTTGTTTCCCCTTGTGGGAGAGTCTAGGACCAGAGGGTTTAATCTCAGAGTAAGGGGTGCCCATTTCAGACAGAGATGAGGAGGAATTTCTTCTCTCAGAGGGTAGCGAATCTGTGGAATTCTTTGCTGCAGAGGGGCGTAGAAGCTGGGTCATTAAGTATATTCAAGGCCGAGATAAACAGATTTTTAATCAGTGCGGGAATCAAGGGTTATGAGGAAAAGGCAGGAAAGTGGAGTTGAGGATTATCAGATCAGCCATGATCTCATTGAATGGTGGAGCAGACTCGATGGGCCAAATGGCCTACTTCTGCTCCTACATCTTATGGTCTTAGAATCTTCGCTGACAGCTATTGTCTGAGAAATTAAGGCAGTGGTTATGATCTGAAATTATTGAACTCAATATTGAGTCCAAAAATGCCCATCAAAAAGATGAGGTGCTGTTTCTCAGGCTTATAGTGAGCTCATTGTAACAATGTAAGAGACCAAGGTCACAGTTGTAGACTGAATGGAGGTGTCTGTCAAAACAGTCATCCAGCCTGAGTTAATTTCCCTAGTGTAGAAGAGACAACATCATGGGCAGCGAATATATTAAATTAAATTGAAAGAAGTGGAAATGAATTGCTGATTCACCTGGAAGAGTGACTGGGG
Organism: Cetorhinus maximus; assembly: GCF_964194155.1. NCBI lineage: Eukaryota > Metazoa > Chordata > Chondrichthyes > Lamniformes > Cetorhinidae > Cetorhinus > Cetorhinus maximus. The sequence continues at coordinate 196,225,979 of NC_135879.1, forward strand.
TCCCAGATGGTGCAAACAGCAGAGGTAAAAGGGTATCTCTTGCACTTTCAGGGTAAGGTGCCATGGGAAGGGAAGGTGGTGTGAGGGGTGATTGATGAGCAGACCAGGATGTTGTGGAGAAAATTGTCTATTTGAAATACTGAAGGGGAGGGAGCAAGGAAGATGTATTTAATTGTGGCCACACGCTGTAGGTGACGAAAATCACAGAATCACAGAATCGTTATGGTGTAGAAGGAAACCATTTAGCCCATCATGTCTGCACCAGCTCTCTGAGCATTATGACTAGTGCCAATCTCCCGCCTTTTCCCCGTAACCCTGCGCATTGTTTCGATTTAAATAATCATCCAATGCCCTCTTGAATGCCTCAATCGAACCTGCCTCCACCACACTTCCAGGCAGTGCATTCCAAACCCTAACTACTCGCTGTGTGAAAAAGCTTTATCTTACCTCACATTTGCTTCTTTTGCAAAATGTTAAAACTGTGCCCTCAGGTTCTCCATCCATTTATGAGGGGGAACAGTTTCTCCCTATCTACTCTATGTTGACACCTAATGATTTTGAATACATCTCTCAAATCTTCTCTCAATCTCCCTTTCTCTAAGAACAATCCCAGCTTCTCCAATCTATCCATATAACTAAAATCCCACATTCCTGGAACTAGCACCCTCTCTAAAAACTTACAAACATAGGAACATATTTATGTACTTACGAAAATATGAATTAGGAGGAGGAGTAGGCCATTCAGCCCCTTGATCCTTCTCTGCCATTTGATAAGATCGTGGTTGATCCTATTGTGACCTCAATACCACTTTCCCACCTACCCCCAATACCCTGTGACACTCTTGCTCATCAATAATCTATCACTGCCTGAAAAATACTCAATGACCTAGCAGCCACCGCTCTAAGGGGAAGCGAGTTCCACACACGACTGTCTGAGAGAAAAAAATTCTCCTCATCTCTGCCTTAAATGGGAGGTCCCTTATTTTTAAACTGTGTCCCCTAGTTCTAGTCTCTCCCGAGAGGGGACATGTCCTTTCTGTCCTTCACGTCCTTAAAAACAGTGCCCAAAATCAGACACAATAATACAGTTGAAACCAACCAGTGCTGTGTAAAGGATGATTATAAGTTGTTTTTATAAACTATGCCTCTATTTATAAAGCCCAAGATATCATAAGCCTCTTTAACCACTTTCCCAACCAGCCCTGCTGTCTCCAATGATTTGTGCACATACATCCCCTCTACTCTACTACTGCACTCCAAACACCCCTTCACCATATTTAAACTGCAGCTATGTGCACACTTCTCAATGCTTGCAGCCCAGGACTGCTCCGGTGAAGACATGGCTCCAAAAGCCAAGAAAGGTGCAGCCCCCTGATTCAATGACGCATCCCTGGGATACTTTCCGCATGCCCATGGAGGCCTGACGTGATGTCTTCTACTGGCCGCGGGAGGCCCATCAGTCTCATTACTCCAGCTTGGGGGGCAGTGGCAGAGGTGGCCAATGCCAGTGCTGCATAAAAGAGGTCAGCCATCCAGTGCCGAAAACAGATGAATTACCTCATCCGTGCTGCCAGGGTAAGACAACCATCTTATCACTCTAAACTCACATACTCACAAGGCCATCACACATTCACTGGCATCTCACTCACTGTCAACTTAAGGGACATCACTTCTCACTCTCTCATACACACACACACACACTCATTTCCATCTGGCCTCATCCCCTCTGGAGACTGCCTCCTCAGCCCTCACCATCTTGAGGCCACTTGCACTGTTCAACATTTGGCACCCCACACACAACCTGGGGTACCCCTTTCCCCAGTACAGCCCTCGCCCTGAAGCCTCCTCCCTTGCCTGTGGCCACGTCTCCCCCTTCCCCAAGCAAGCCATTGAAAAGACACTCTTGCCTTACCTGAGCCCTCTAAGAGTGATGTGGTGCTGCCTGCAAAGCCTGCCGCTGATGACTGCGAGTGCTACCCAAAGCAAATTAGGCAAACAAAGTCCCAAGCGAAGTGCAGCTCGTCGCTTATGTACAGTTGTGAAACACGCCGGTGTGCAATCACGCTGACGTGCCCGGATGATTCAGTGTGGGGGGATGATTCCAGCGTGCAGGGCTTATAATCAGATGCTTGAGTATTGAAATTAGGTTCCCGACATGCGGCAGTGGGAAACGTGGCCTGTCATTGACAGGAGGAGCAGAAAATCACAAACTGGTTTCACAAAGGCGTGAAACCGATTTCTGGCTATCTTGTCAGATTTCTCACCACCGTCCCAATCCCCACCGACATCCCCCCCGCCATGATGCCTGACGCCAACGGGGCTGGAAAATTCTGGCCTAAGTCAGCAGCATATTTGTGGCAGGCTAGGTCTCACGCTGTCCCATGGCAGGTTTCTATTTGAAATACATTTGTATGCCATGAATACTCATCATATTAAAATTTTTGTAACTAAATCAGTGCCGCACGAGAATCTCATGGCATCCAGTTAATGTTTGTTTAAAGGTTACATGCAACAGTCGGCTTTGTGCAGTTGTGCCAGAGGTCAGTGGTTTTCCTTGTTGAACTCTGCCACACAAGGGAGGGGAGCAGGAGAATGGCAGCTTGCATGGAGGCTCAGGACCAACGAGGCTGAGTCAGAGGTGAGGGGAGGGTGCGGAGTGGGGTCATGGCCATGGAGAAATGAAATGGGAAGGGCCTGGTGTCCTGTGTGTGTTGGGGAGGGGTTGGTGGGGGCAGTCAGTCAATGTCAGAAAATGAGGGTCTAAAGGGCGGTATCAGTGCTGACCAGGAGGACAATGGAGCAGAGTTCACCTTGCACCCCCACTTCGTACCCAGGCACCCCTTGGGAAGCTAGTGATCCTACCAGCAGACTTTCAAGAGAAGATTAAAGGACTCCAAAAGTGCCCCATCGCAAAAATCCAAGTTCCCCCATAACTTCCAGTCTCAACATTGACATATTGACTTTATGGCAATTTGGCATGCCCTCCGGATCTTTTAACTTAATGTTGAGGGCCTGTCAACCACCAATCAAAACCTCGTTGGATGTCTTGCCATCCAACACTCGATCAATGTCATTTTCCTACAACAGGCCCACATAGGAACTGAAGTAGCAGGTCGCTATTACATGAAAGGCTTTGACTTACTCTGCTACTTCTGTCATGCTAAATATGGTTGCACCACCTATGTCCAATTTGACATCACCAATGCAGCCGCCCTGTCCTCAACCATGTTCTGTGACACAATTCGGGTTGGCGGTTTCCATTTTGCAAATGTGCGTAAGTGCTGTCTACTAATGGGTCCATCTCAGGATGTTGGCTGGCAGAGTCCGGACAGCGTTCACCTATGTTATGGCAGAGCGGATGATAAATGCACAGCTGCTAAAATCCCAGAGGGAAACATGAAAAAGCTTTTTATTTTATTCATTTATGGGATGTGGGCTTTGCTGGCTGGGCCAGCATTTATTGCCCATCCCTAGTCGCCCATGAGAAGGTGGTGGTGAGCTGCCTTCTTGAACCGCTGCAGTCCATGTGGTGTAGGTACACCCACAGTGCAGTTAGGAAGGGAGTTCCAGGATTTTGACCCAGCGACAGTGAAGCAATGTTGATATATTTCCAAGTCAGTATGGTGAGTGGCTTCGAGGGGAACCTGCAGGTGATGGTGTTCCCATCGATCTGCTGCCCTTGTCCTTCTAGGTGGTTGTGTCTTGGGTTTGGAAGGTGATTTCGAAGGAGCCTTGGTGAATTGCTACAGTGCATCTTGTAGCTGGTACACACTGCTGCTACTGTGCGTCGGTGGTGGAGGGAGTGAATGATTGTGGATGTGGTGCCAATCAAGCAGGACGCTTTGTCCTGGACGGTGTCAAGCTTCTTGAGTGTTGTGGGAGCTGCACTCATCCAGGCAAGTGAGGAGTATTCCATCGCTCTCCTGAATTGTGCCTTGTAGATGGTGGACAGGCTTTGGGGAGTAAGGAGTTGGGTTATTCATCGCACGATTCCTAGCCTCTGACCTGCTCTTGTAGCCACAGTATTTATATGACTAGTCCAGTTCAGTTTCTGGTCAATGGTAACCCCCAGGATATTGATAGTGGGGGATTCAGTGATGGATTCCCATTGAACATCAAGAGGCAATGGTTGGATTCTCTCTTGCTGGAGATGGTCATTGCCTGCCACTTGTATGGCGCAAATGTTACTTGCCACTTCCCAGCCCAAGCCTGGATATTGTCAGGGTCTTGCTGCATTTGGACATGGACTGCTTCAGTGTCTGAGGAGTCGCAAATGGTGCTGAACATCCTGCAATCATCAGCGAACATCCCCATTTCTGACCTTATGATGGAAGGAAAGTCATTGATGAAGCAGCTGAAGATGGTTGAGCCTAGGACACTACCCTGATGAACTCCTGCAGTAATGTCCTGGAGCTGAGATAACTGACCTCCAACAGCCACAACCATCTTCCTTTGTGCTAGGTATGACTGCAACCAGTGGAGAGTTTCCCCCCAATTCCCATTGACCCCAGTTTTGCTAGTGCTCCTTGATGCCACACTTTGTCAAATGCTGCCTTGATGTCAACGGCAGTCATTCTCATCTCACCTCGGGAGTTCAGCTCTTTTGTCCATGTTTCAACCAAGGCTCCAATGAGGTCAGGAGCTGAGTGGTCCTGGCGGAACCCAAACTTGGCATCGGTGAGCAGGTTATTGCTAAGCAAGTGCCGCTTGATAGCATTGTTGATAGCCCCTTCCATTACTTTACTGATGAGCAAGAATAGACTGATGGGGCGCTAATTGCCCGGGTTGGATTTGTCCTACTTTTTGTGTACAGGACATATCTGGGCAATTTTACACATAGCCAGTGTTGTAGCTGTACTGGAGCAGCTTGACTATGGGCGCGGCAAGTTCTGGAGCACAAGTCTTCAGTACTATTGCCAGAATATTATCAGGGCCCATAGCCTTTGTGTTATCCAGTGCCTTCAGCCGTTTCTTGATATCACGCAGAGTGAATCGAATTGGCTGAAGAGTGGCATCTGTGATGCTAGGGACCTCCGGAGGAGGCCGAGATGGATCATCCACTTGGCACGTCTGGCTGAAGATTGTAGCAAATGCCTTATCTTTTGCACTGATGTGCCGAGCTCCTCCCTTATTGAGGATGGGGATATTTGTGGAGCCTCCTCCACCAGTGTGTTGTTTAATTGTCCACCACCATTCATGACTAGATGTGGCAGGACTGCAGAGCTTAGATCTGATCCGTTGGTTGTCAGATCGCTTAGCCCTGTCTATCACTTGCTGCTTATGCTGTTTGGCACACAAGTAATCCTGTGTTACAGCTTCACCAGATTGACACCTCATTTTTAGGTAAGCCTGGTGCTGCTCTTGGCATGCCCTCCTGCACTCTTCATTGAACCAGGGTTGATCCCCTGGCTTGATGGTAATGGTAGAGTGGGGAATATGCTGGGCCATGAGGTTATGGATTGTGTTCGAGTACAATTCTGCTGCTGCTGATGGCCCACAGAGCCGCATGGATGCCCAGTCTTGAGTTGCTAGATCTGTTCAAAATCTATCCCATTTAGCATGGTGGTAGTGCCACATAACACGATGGAGGGTATCCTCAATCTAAAGGCGGGATTTTGTCTCCACAATGACTGTGCGGTCATCACTCCTACGCATACTGTCAGGGACAAATGCATCTGCGGCAGGCAAGTTGGTGAGGATGAGGTCAGATACATTTTTCCCTCTTGTTGCTTCCCTCACCATCTGCTGCAGACCCAGTCTAGCAGTTATATAATTTATGACTTGGCCAGCTCTGTCAGTAGTAGTGTTACCGAGCCATTCTTGGTGATGGACATTGAAGTCCCAAACCCAGAGAACACTCTGAGCCCTTGCCACCCTCAGTGCTTCCTCCAAGTGGTGTTCAACATGGAGGAGCACTGATTCATGAGCTGAGGGAGGGCAGTACATGGTAACCAGCAGGAGGTTTCCTTGCCCATGTTTGACCTGATGCCATGAAACTTCATGGGGTCCAGAGTCAATGTTGAGGATGCCCAGGTCAACTCCCTCCCAACTATATACCACTGTGCTGCTCCCTCTGCTGGGTCTGTCCTGTTGGTGGGACAGGACATACCCTGGGATGGTGATGGTGGTGTCTGGGACATTACCTGTAAGGTATTCCGTGAGGACGACTATGTCAGGCTGTTGCTTGACTAATCTATGAGACAGCTCTCCCAATTTTGGCATTAGCTGCCAGATGTTAGTTAGGTAGACTTTGCAGGTTCGACAGGGCTGAGATTACCGTTGTCATTTCCAGTGCCTAGGTCAATGCCGGGTGGTCTGTCCGGTTTCATTCCTTTTTTGTGACTTTGTAGCAGTTTGTTACAACTGAGTGGCTTGCTAGGCCATTTCAGAGGACATGTAAGAGTCAACCACATTGCTGTGGGTCTGGAGTCACATGTAGGCCAGACCAGGTAAGGACGACAGATTTCCTTCCCTAGAGGACATTAGTGAACCAGATGGGTTTTTACAACAATCAATAAAAAGCCATTAGACTTTTAATTCCAGATTTTTATCAAATTCAAATTCCAATATCTGCCATGGTGAGATTCAAACCCAGGTCCCCAGAGCCTTACTCTAGGTCTCTGGATTATTAGTCCAGCAACAATTCCACTATGCCATCACCCCCACAACTGTTTTGCAATTTTTATTTTATTTCAAGATGCGTGGCTTGAATTCAGTAGCAATAAGTCCACCAAAACTTAGAGATGTTTTACAAAACTAAATTAAACATTTATTAACAAAAGAAAAGATTTCAGGTACATACATATGTCGACAAATTATTCTTATGATAACTCCTAGAACCCCTAATTAATCTGTCTCCCATTACACCTCCATTAAGGCAACAGTAAAAACAACAGATTTAAACAGACCCCTGCAAAGCAACACAATGCCCTGGACACTCACATTCAAAATGAGTTTTTTCAGTTTTGGTTCCTGGAGACAGCATCTTGATGCACAGAGGCTGGAGGCTTTTCGCATTTGTATTCGATCTTAGAATTCCTTCTCCCCTCTGACACATAGCCTTATCTCCTTTATAAATGTTAATCCCTATTTAATGTAAATTCCAATGTTCCCATATGTTTTTGCAACTTTACTTTTCTCATAATATAGATCTTTTTGTGGTGTTCATATTATTAGTAACCTTTGGGAAAAATAAACATACTGTTTGCCTTAGCTTCTTTTAGCTAGGTGTAACACCTTACCATTTCTTTGAAATTCAGACTAACCTAATTTATCTATAAATGCAAATTTTTCTCACACCTCACATTCTAAAACTTTAGCCGTGTTTACATATTTAGCATTTCAAACCTAGCTTCTTGTTTGATGACTCAAAAATCTCCAGACCAGCTGTCTCCAATTTTTAAAAAATTATTCATTCATGGGATGTGGGCTTCACCAGCAGTAAAGACCACGTCCATGAATGAACAAAAAAAATCAATTAAATCCCACACAAACAGAGATACGCACAGAGAAACTAATCCAAATCCCACTATTAACCCACTTTGACAATAAATCACAATAATATTATGAAAATTATTATATTTTCATGGCACCTACAATTATCCCCACTGAGAGTGATCTTGGACAATGTCCATTACAATGCTTAGAAGGGAGGGCCAATTGATCCTGTAAGTTCAGCCATGTCCCACAGAGTGACAAGTACAATACTGGATACTAATATGAACATTTAATAAAGAGTGAATACAAAAAAACATTGTTTCTTCCATAATAAAGATATGTCTCTAACTCCCATGTAACCATCAATGCATGCCAACTATTATGATCCCAGCTGAGGTTAATACTGGACAAGTCAGACCCCAGAGTGAAATTTGGCTTGATAGATCCTAACCTTTTTTACAAACCGTGAAGGTAAGTTATTGAACAAATTCACAGGAGTCTGCTGATGAACTTTTAACACAAGGAATAAAATATTTATTAAACAAGAAAAATGTTAAACCAGGAAAGGTATCAATACAAACTCAAGAAGACAATTTAAATTCCCACTATTCCTTCACCCCAGCATTATCTTTACAGACACATAAACCAGTGATGAGTTACCACTAGCTTGACACAAAAGCTTCTCGCTTGTGACTGGCACAGCTACAAGCAGCTTGTTTCTGGTTAATTCCTGAGCATTCACTCAATGCTTTTCGCCCAACTCGTATCTCTCCCTGAGATACCCAAAAACCACACTCTAAACTCAATCTCCCTGTAGCACCTCTGCTAAACTGATCACTTTACTAAGTTGTATAACTTCAGTTAACTACCATCCCAATAGCCTTGCAATGTTTTCTTCTCAGAGCGCTGAAAATCCCTGTCTTCACTCTCTGGCACACACTGAACTCTCTCTGTCTTTTCTCTATATCTGTGTCCTTGGACCATTGTCACTAGACAACAGTAAAGTTTGTTCTACTTTGTGTTTATTTCTCCCAACAAACAATAAACTTTTAACCCACCTCTTCACCTTCAGGGGTTGTAACACCTCATTAAAAATGTATATAACAAACGAACCCAAAAGACCTGGCCTTTCAGCCAGGAGTCCATCCAAACTTCCCTACATCAAGATTCACAAACAAAATCTAAATTAAACTGGAACCCTTTTATGTTACTTAACACACAATATATATATTCAACTTTAAAAATTATACATTGTTCCTAACACAACCATGAGGTGTGCCAGTACATTTAGCTCGCTGACTAAGCTAGCCTCAACAAACAAAGATGATGCACACATGAATAAAGTGAAACCAATGTACGGAGAAATATTCACAAGTGAAATTTAAATTTTAAAAACAGCTGTGCCACCTTTGTGCTCTCAATAAGTCTTATTTTAACGGCAATGGAGATAAGCAGGAAAATTGTGGCTGCGATGCTGAGTATCTCTGTTTATCCAAGAGGTTCTTTTATAGCCTGGCCGCACCTGCTGCATTGTCAGCTGACGGCAGATTTCACCAATGAGAAGCTTCCCCCGCCACGTGATCGCATGTGTCTCTCATGCACGTTTCCAGTGCTTAAACTTAATTCGAATCACAAAAAGGGAACCAGCAAAAAGCAAGAGAGCAGAAGTAGTGGCCACTTCCTGTTCTGCCATTGGGAAGGGCAGTTAAAATTAAAACCAGTTAAAATTCCGCCCTTGGCCTCATTTATTTCCTTTTTCGCTGTCACTCGGAACTTTCAATTGTCAGCCTGGTTTTCACTTTTATTATCAATCTGTTGCAAACCCCTTAAATGCATTCTGATCTACTGACTATTTCCATTATTTTCTGCATTTATTTCAGTTTTCCAGCATCCACAGCATTTTGCTTTTGCGAAAGCTGCTGGATTTAGTAAAAACCAAATTGATTTAGTGAAGGGCAGCAGTAGTTTTAGTGACATCAAACTGAAGGAAGTTTCAGCTGATGATGGACAGCCCTCTGAAGAGCTAGGAACCAATGGAAGGTGTGGAAAGTTACAGTTGGGTTGAAATGACCTAGGGACTGATGGAGAGCAGGGAGGTAGAGTGTGGCGCCGTCAGACTAAATGTGAAAGTGACCCTGTGCTTCCAGGAGGTATTGCCAAGGGCAGTATATGGATGATAAAACAGCGGATCCGCAGATGGAGCCCGAACACAAGTGGGACATAGAAGTTGCTGCTTCCAAAATCCAAAATGACTACATAGGGCCTACAAAGGATATAGCTTAAATAAAAGCAGAAGGTGCTGGAAAATCTCAGCAGGTCTGGCAGCGTCTGTGGAGAGAGGAGTTAAAGTTTTGAGTCCAATATGGCTTTTCTTTAAAACTGAACTTCAGCTCCATAGAAGAATCATATTGGGACTCGAAACGTTAACCCTGTTTCTCTCTCCACAGATGCTGCCAGACCAGCTGAGTTTTTCCAGCACTCTTTGTCTTTATTTCAGACCTCCAGCACCTGCAGTATTTTGCTTTTATTAAAGAATATAGCTCCACACACCAACTCTCCCATCAATAGAAATCTTTCAGCTTTGATCAAATGCACAGTAAGCCATCGCTTGCTGAGTCAGAATTGTTAGGGGTTTTACTGCGTTCCATAAAGCCCATGACTTTTCAAAGGCCATCAATGTAAGTACAAGAGATTGAGGATCTTCAATCCATCTGACTTATCCTTCATAGAAGCCTACTGTCCCCATCACAGCATCTAACCGCCTCTGTATGGGATGCAAATGTTTGCTTTGTTCATTGAGAGTTCAGTTCAATTTCCCCAAGCCTTTCTGTGTCAAGGAGAAGTTTATGAGTCACCTGTTTTTGAACCAGTTGTCTTCTGATATATCCTGTTGCTCTGCCATCTGTGCTAATTTTATTAAATTTAAAAGCTATTTAAAAGAAAATATAGAATAAGAAAAAGTCCTTTCAGTCCACGTCGTCCAAGTGGCTATTGTACAATTTGTAATTTCATGGGATTTTCTCAATTTACTTAATGCCTAGCTACAGCAGAACTCCAGATCAGAGGCATTTCAGCTTAAATTCTCTTTTGTTTAAAAATGTAACTTGGGGCAGAATTTTCCCCTGTCGGGGGGGGAGTTTAAGAACGGGCGTGCAGAAGCGCGCCTCCGATCGGCGCCCCCAATTGGGGGCGCACCGCCATTTTACGTAGGCGGACCAATTAAGGCCCGCCCAGCATGACGTCCGCCAGGAAGCGCTATGCGCTCACTGTGCGGGTGGGGGGGGGATTGCTCTCTCATGCATGTGCACGAAAGAGCGCACTCATCTCCCTGAGGCTAAGTGCTGCCTCAGGGAGATCGGCTCTACAGTAAAAAAATGTGAAAAATAGAAGAAAAAAAATTTCCCTGACATGTCCCTTCATGTGACAGTCACATGAGTTGGGACAGGTCCATCACTTTTAAATACAGTTTAATTACATTTTTAAAAACCTACATGAAACCTCACCCCACCCATGGATGAGGTTTCATGCTTTTTCAAATGCCCGCCAGGGCTCCTGGCCTGCCCACCAACCTTAAGGTTGGACGGGCAGGTCCATTAGTTACTTCAATGACTCTGTCAATGGCCTCAATTGGCCATTGACAGGTCAGCAGGCCTACAGCTGAATCTGCTAAGCCCCCGCCTACCTGAAAATTTAAATGGAGTGGGGCGACGTCGGGAGTTCCGCCCGAGGTCACCCCGCGTCATTTTACCCGTCGGCGAGCGGGTCCTGCCCCCCCCCCCCACTCCCCCCACCCCCACTCGCCGACCGGGAAATCCTGGCCTTGCTTTTTATAAGGCGCCGTGTCATTGACGAATCTTTTTCAAAGAAGTTCCCTCTCCAGCACGTTGCCTTCTTTTAAATATTTTAACTGAGAGTACCGCTGATCCAGTTTTTCACATGCAAAGCAACCCCATACAAACAGTGCAAAGTCTGTCAATCACTGTACTGTCAAGTCCGTAATCATACCCCCTGAAGCAAATTTTCTGAGCACCAGCCGATGAATTAACTGCTAGGAGCTGCTGGAGTTGTGAAACACTGCAGCTTATTATTATCAAAATGTTTGCACAGAAATGAAACATCGATTTGCTTGAAAAGGCTTTTGTGCTACTTTTTCATGATGATTAAACCCTTAGAAAGCCTTCCTTAACAACTGTAAAACAAGGAAGGAATTGAGATAGAAGCAGCAGTTTGGATCCCTGAATTTTAGGCCACTGAATGAAAACTACCAGAGTTCACATAGGTCAGTTCTCCCCTCTCTCAGGAGGGAAGGGGTGGGGGAAGATTCGAGGGGGTAACAAGCCATCCAAAGGCAGCACAATCTATAACAGCCATTTGCAGAGTCATACTGGCAGAGACTAGGGAGTCGGTCACCTGTGTGTTATCCTAATCACTCTGGGTGACATGAAGAGGTTAATGAAAGAAGACGCTAAAACAACATCAGTTTTTAAAATGGTTGGATTCTATCTCATGGGGATTATTCCAACAAACTGTGAATTTATACTCTAATTCAACTTTTTGTCATCTTTCCCTGGAAATTTGAAAAGAATATTTTTCCTGACGTCATGTGACAGAAAAATATCGTGTGATTTGAAGAGTAGATCTTTTAGTACTCAAAAATTAGCCAGAAACCCATTGGTATCCAAATGTTTAAGACAAAGGGAAGAGAAACAGTTTGGGCCACAGAGGCATTCCCTCAGCTTTGGTGAAATCAAGACTCCCTGTGGCATTGCCTCCCCTAACCTTTGTCTGAAATGACCGCAATAACGTGAAATAAGGCAACTCCACTGGTTCATAAACTTCATTTGCGAATAGTTGTGCCACACAGGAACAGATTGAATCTCCCAGTTGACGCTGAATTAACTGATCTCAGCAAGATAAGTGTCCTACAAAAAAACCTCAGGGGAAAGAGGGAGAAGGCTCCTGATCCTAATTGTTATCCAGTAAGCAGTGTGCTTGTATGGACAGTCCCGGCACAGATGTACCCCATGATACATTAACCTGCCAACACTCTCAATTGCTAATGCACATCTTTAGAAGTAAGAACATCTCTACGGAAAGCAAAACTTAGGTTGCTAAAATGGTCACCATCACGATATGGATGCGAAAGTTGGAATGTAAGCAGGACAATGGAATATAAATTAAAAACAGCAGAGATGTGGTTTCTGAGATGTATGATGAGGATTAGTTGGACAAAACACTGCTAATGAAATTTTGAGGAAAGCAGACTCTCAAGAAGAACTTTTGCAGATGATCATAAAGAGACAATTACAATTCTTTGGGCACATACTTAGGAGAGAGAAACTAGAAATCTGGTAATGACTGGTGAAATTCAGGGCAGCAGAACAAGAGAGAGACAAAAAAGCAAATAGACAAACAGTTTAAGAAGTAGAATGAGTATAAGGTTTAAGAACAGTGCTAAGAATTTGGCAGCAATCAAGGGCCATGAAAGTTGGAGGACTATGATTGGTGATGAAGTAAAACACAGCACCTGAAGAAGAAACGTGGCTCAAATAGTCCAACAGATGAACTCCAGTCCTGGCTAGCTGTCTTTGGATTAGCCTCACTCTGGTTTTTTTCACAAGTAAAAATTACTGCACTAAATATACTAATCAACAAGTTTTCAAGCACGGACAGCAATGTCATAAATGACAAGATAATCTATTTTTTGGTAATGTTGTTTGGGGGATGAATGGGGCACTGGGGAGAAAGTCCCCAGTTCTTCTTCAGAATGGTGCCATCCACCTGAGACAGCAGAAGTTAACATCCCACCTGAAAGATGGCGACCCAACAGTTCAGCATTGCACTGGAGTGTCAACCAACATTATGAGCAAAATTAAGTTACTAAAGTGTAATGTAATTAATATGATTCCAGACACTTCTTCCCCTCAAGCCTATTAGATCCTTCAATCAAATCATTTGAAAGGGATCTAGACTGTTATCTGAAAAAGAAGAATGTGCAGGGCTACGGGGGAAAGGTGGGAGAATGGTACTAAGTGAATTGCTGGCTTGGAGGGCCAGTACAGACATGATGGGCCGAGTGCCCTCCTCCTGTGCTGTAGCAATTCTGTGATTCCGTAATCTTGTTTGTTTATTTGCAGTGATATCAAAATAATAGCCTTTTAGGAGAGATTTTTTAAAAAGGTGATTGGTGCTTGTGGGACCATATCATTGCAGTCCTTTCTCTTTGCCTTTGAATAAAGAAGATTTTTTTAAATGTTGAAAGGAAGCAAATACATAATTTTTTAAAACAAATTTGTGGAACTCCTTTCCTTCCTCACTCACCCACTCTGTGGCCTGAATTTTATGCTCCCCTGCCAGCGGGTTAACCAGATTAACTCCGGGTTCCCGCCTGCCCCAACCACAAAGCAATTTTACGCTGGAGCGGGCAAGGCCTCAGACGAGAAGCCCACCCCTTCCCTAATTACTGGATACTTTAGGGCCATTTCCCATGCAACCTCAAATTTTAGGCTGGCAGAAGCATTGGCCTCATTTAGGGGGAGCCCAAAAATCAATGGATTTAGATCTCAGGCGGGAAGAGGGGGTTAGCGTCTCCATCAGAAGCCCTCTTCTGAAGTCAGGCCTCCCTCCCCCCACCCCCCACTGACCTCTCCCTCAGGACCCCGATCACCCCCTCACAACACCGCACCCCACCCCGGACTTCCCTACCCTACCCGCCCTGGGGCTCCTTAGCCTTCAGTGCCCGGACTTAGTCTCAGGCGTCCTCATGCAGTTCCTCTTCTGGCCACTGCAGCTCCTATCGCTGCAGGGGCTGGAGATCTGACAGTCAATCAGATTTTCTGGCAGCTCTCCAAGGCAGGACTTCCTCCCGAGTGAGGGGCGGAAGTCCCACCTGCAGCCACTTAACGCTTATTTGAGCATGAAATAGTTATGGGGAGCTCGGAGTCGGTGGAGATGTGTTCCCCACCGACTCTTCAGATGGCAGGAAGCGAGACCCCACCATCTGAAAAATTCAGGACTTTATTTCATAATTTATCTGATCTTCTCTATTATATCTTTCAACCTTTGTTCTAGACTGCACTTGGGTTTCTTAACACAACATTAACTAGCAGTGGGGGAGAAGGCTGTTAATGTATAGTGAAACACAACAGGAAGATTTGAGTGAAAGAATTACTCAGGCTATGTGAGAGTCCCAAATGGTAATGTTTCAGATAGCAAGATACATCAACAAAGAAAATGATGAGGAATGAATTGCAAATAGGGACAATTGAGGCTGGGAACAGAGAACGAAGGAACAACTTTGGGGAATTGAGATTTCAAACGGAACAGGCATGAAGAGAAATAGATGAGAATACCAGGAAATACGAGATAAAGGGTGAAGAAGGAAGTGAAAGTATTAAATTAACAGAGGCACCAGAAGGTTACCATTAGGGAATAAAACAGGATCGGGAAAAAAAAGCGTGAAATTAATGCTGAACTAAAGTTGAGGGTGTAGGTACTGCGGAAATACTGAGGGGAAAGCTACATCGTACAAAAATTCCAGTGAAGATGTGTGAATGGAAATAGCAGATGTAACCAGGAAAACCAGAAGCTAAGGGATTTTAAGACTGCAAGAAAATCTGGGGGATAAAACGACTGCATGATTGAGAGAAAATAAAATCAGGTATGGACCAGAAAAAAGAGATCTGGGAATGTTGGGAGATTTGAAACACAAAGCCAAACAACCTGAAATCTGCTCTGGGAGTAACAATCCCATGGGTACTGTCAGGTCAATTGACACCAGCTTCTCAGTGTTTTGTAGGGTTACTAACTCTGGCTGGACATGTTCTGGGAGATGTCAGAAAAAGTAACATCACAAAAAGCCGGTGGCATGACATGAGTGTGTTTGGGAATGCTTGGAAATACTGGCACGTTCCCAGGGGAATCTCTATCCTAAATAATAGGCTAGATGTCAACAGGTACAGAAAAAGAAACAAATCAAGGATTCCTCTGTATTTCCAATGCAGGAATCACAGTTTCAAAAGTTAAGCAACGCAGGTTAATAATGAAAAGGGCAGCAAGTGTCGAAAAATTATAACTCAACCACACTGAATTAATTTAATTGGAACTTCTTCAGTTCTCAGAAATTAGAACTCTAAGTAGAACTGTAAGCAACTACATGAGCTGTACTAACATCTTTTCCACTAGATTAAATTATACCAAGATCAGCAATTTTTTTTTAAAAGGCAATCATGGGGTCATGTCCAAAATGAAAACACTGGAAAAACAACGAACTCTAGGGGGAAAACATGAGTGGTTTGCCATTTTACCAAAGGAGGCTCCAACCCTACACTCTTTTTATTAAAATAAATCCTACTGCTTTGCAATTCCAGCATTGATTTTAGACTCAAAGTCGAAATCGGATCACTAGTCGTTTGGAAAACTTGAACAAATAAACTCACCAACTGTCACTTGCGTACAGTTGCTTTGAATCTCTGGGAGAGCTGTCTCACAGGCCAGTCAAGCAACAGCTTGAGTCTTCCTCATGGAATCATACCGTACAGATAATGTCCCAGACACCACCATCACCATCCCTGGGTATGTCCTGTCCCACTGGCAGGACAGACCGAGCAGAGGTGGCGGCACTGTGATATACAATCAGGAGGGGGTTGCCCTGGACCCCATGAAGTCTCAGGTCAAACGTGGGCAAAAGAACCTCCAGCTGATTTCCACGTACGGCCCTCCCTCAGCTGTTGAATCAGTGTTCCTCCATGTTGAACATCACTTGGAGGAAGCACTGAGGGTGGCAAGGGTGCAGAATGTACTTTGGCTTCAATGTCCACCACCAAGAGTGGCTCGGTAGCACCACCACTGACCGATCTAGGTGAGTCTTAAAGGACATAGCTGCTAGGCTGGGTCTGCAGCAGGTGGTGAGGGAATCAACAAGAGGAAAAAATATACTTCACCTCATCCTCAACAACCGGCCTACTGCAGATGCATCTGTCCATGACAGCATCAGTAGGAGTGGCCAGCGCACAATCATTGTGGAGGCAAAGTCCCGCCTTCACATTGAGGATATCCTCCATCGTGTTGTGTGGCTCTACCACTATGCTAAGTGGAATAGATTTCGAACAGATCTAGCAACTCAAGACTAGGCATCCATGAGGCACTGTGGGCCATCAACAGCAGCAGAATTGTACTCAACCACAATCTGTGACCTCATGGCCCAGCATATTCCCCACTCTAACATTACCATCAAGCCAGGGGATCAACCCTAGTTCAATGAAGACTGCAGGAGGGCATGCCAGGAGCAGCACCAAGCATACCTAAAAATGAGGTGTCAACTTGGTGAAGCTATAACACAGGACTACTTGCATGCCAAAAAGCATAAGCAGCAGGTGACACACAGGGCTAAGTGATCCTACAACAAACGGAACAGATCTAAGCTCTGCAGTCCTACCACATCTAGTCGTGAATGGCGGTGGACAACAGCTCACTGGAGGAGGAGGCTCCACAAATATCCCCATCCTCAATGATGGAGGTGCCCAGCACCTCAGTGCAAAAGGTAAGGCTGAAGCATTTGTTACAATCTTCAGCCAGAAGTGCCGAGCGGATGATCCATCTTGGCTTCCTCCAGAGGTCCCCAGCAACAGATACCAGTCTTCCGCCATTTCAATTCACTCCACATGATATTAAGAAATGGCTGAAGGCACTGGATATTGCAAAGGCTATGGACCCTGGCAATATTCCAGCAATAGTACTGAAGGCTTGTGCTCCAGAACTTGCCACGCCCCTAGCCAAGCTGTTCCAGTACAGCTACAACACTAGCATCTACCCGGCTACGTGGAAAATTGCCCAGGTATGTCCTGTACTCAAAAAGCAGGACAAATCCAACCCGGCCAATTACTGCCCCATCAGTCTATTCTCCATCATCAGTAAACTAATGAAAGGGGTCATCAACAGAGGTGTCAAGCGGTGCTTGCCTAGCAATAACCTGCTCACCTACACCCTGTTTGGGTTCCACCAGGGCCACTCAGCTCCTGACCTCATTACAGCCTTGATTCAAACATGGACTAAAGAGCTGAACTCCAGTGGTGGGGTGAGAGGACTGCCCTTGACATCAAGGCAGCATTTGACCGAGTGTGGCATCAAGGAGCCCTAGCAAAACTGGAGTCAATGGGAATCGGGGGGAAAACTCTCCGCTGGTTGGAGTCATATCTAGCACATAGGAAGATGGTTGTGGATGTTGGAGGTCAGTCACCTCAGTCCCAGGACATCACTGCAAAAGTTCCTCAGGGTAGTGTCCTCAGCCCAACCATCTTCAGCTGCTTCTTCAATGACCTTCCTTCTATCATAAGGTCAGAAGTGGGGATGTTCGCTGATGATTGCACAATGTTCAGCATCATTCGCGACTCCTGAGATACTGAAGCAGTCCATATCCAAATGCAGCAAGAACTGGACAATAACAGGCTTGACCTGACAAGTGGCAAGTAACATTCGCGCTACTAAAGTGTCAGGCAATGACCATCTCCAACAAGAGAGAATCCAACCATCACCCCTTGATGTTCAATGGCATTACCATCGCTGAATCCCCCATTGTCAACATCCTGGGGGTTACCATTGACCAGAAACTGTACTGGACTAGCTATATAAATACTGTGGCTACAAGAGCAGGTCAGAGGCTAGGAATCACCCCCTGACCCTCCAAAGCCTGTCTACCATGTACAAGGCACAAGTCAGGAGTATGATGGAATACCCTCCACTTGCCTGGATGAGTGCAGCTCCAACACTCAAGAAGCTTGACACCATCCAGGACAAAGCAGCCCACTTGATTGGCACCACATCCAGAAACATCGACAAACATTCACTCCCTCCACCACCGACGCACAGTAGCAGCAGTGTGTACCATCTACGAGATGCACTGCAGCAATTCACCAAGGATCCTTTGACAGCACCTTCCAAACCCATGGCCACTACCATCTAGAAGGACAAGGGCAATAGATAGATGGGAACACCACCACCTGGAAGTTCCCCTCCAAGCCACCGACCATCCTGACTTGGAAATATATCGCCGTTCCTTCACTGTCGCTGTGTCCAAATCCTGGAACTTCCTTCCTAACATCACTGTGGGTGTACCTACACCACATGGACTGCAGCAGTTTAAGAAGGCAGCTCACCACCACCTTCTCAAAGATAACTAGGGATGGGCAATGCATGAATAAAAAAAAAGTCACCACCTACAGCACACAAGAGAATCACACATTATTCTGCAGATAAGCCCCCACCTCTGGTTTTGCACTGTGCTGGGTAAAGGAGGGTCCGACCTATAAACTCCTAACTCCGGCTCTGGCTGCCTTTGAATCATTTAAAAGTCCCGGGCTGGAGCTGCTGTAACCAATCAGAGCCGCAGCATCTTTTTGATTGATGCCGATTCCAGAAGACTCCCAGCCATTCTGGTAGGGCTGGCAACCATATTGCTTTGCATTACAACATCCATTGGAAACAGAACAAGGTAGAGGCCTCAAGGGCTAACACCACCATAGAAGAGAGAAAGTAGATTAATTGGGTTTTCTGGTTGCCATTGTTCTTTCTAGGTATTACTCGAGTTAGGATGGTTGAGACCTGCTCCCCCACTGGTTCAAACATCTCCAAATCCAATGCATTTCCAATCCTAAAAGGCAGCCTCTCAGCACAAGACACAGATGCTATTGTATCTAGTAACTGCAAAGAGACACCTTTATGGAGTACTCATTAAAATCACATTTTAAGGAAATAAATCCTCACAGTAATCTGAGTATTTTTAGTAATAATGTTAAATGAAAGCATCAAATGCAGATTTCAATTCAACAAATGCAAATTAACCACTTTGGCAACTGGGAGTGACCCACTGGGGCCATACATGACTTTGTTTCCAGTAGCGGCAAATGTTGGATATCAAAATGGTGGATGGTCCAGTTGGTGGATAGCCCAAATAACACAGAGACAATGCTTCACTATTGGATAGTCCAAACCACATAGAAGCAATGCTTCACAGAACAGGATTGTCACATCTTGGTGAAATAGTTTATGAAAAGCAGGTAACATTTCAATTTCAATGTTAAATTACCTATGAATATTGGGCATAGTAATGTCTGGGATAAAATAGACCAATAAATTAACATTTTTTATAAATGGTACTGAAGATTGTAGAAATTATTACAGTGACTGTAAACAGTGGCAAACCTGTTTGTGGCTCATGCTTTTGGAGAATGGGTGAGCATGGAGATGTGCTAATCCAGAGCAGTATTGATGAAAGAAAAGTAGCCCCCTTGGAAGGTTAACATAATATTGCAAATACCTCCAACCATATAGCAACTATAACTCATTCAATGGCTTTGTTAAGTGTCACATTTGGGGTATCAATTATATTATGGTGGGCCATTGGCACGCACACAGCCTCTGAGTGTTCATTCTGTTGGTGTTGGGTGTAATAACAGAACTAAAACAGGAAATGCTGGAAATATGAAATAAGTCAGTCAGCATCTAAGAGAACAGAGAAGTTAATGCTTCAAGTGTGGGTCTTCATCACAGCAGGAAAGAAATTAAAGATAAACAGCACTTGGAAAGGAACAGAACAAAGAGAAGGGGGAAGAGTGAACACAGGCGCACGCACACACACACACACACACACACACAGGAGAGGAAGTGGAATGCCTTGCATTGTGCTTGAAAGGAAAGCAGGAGATTGTTAGATGGAAAACGTGAGAGTAACAAGAGAAGAATAATAAAAGACAATTAAAGTAATTTAAGAGACACAAGGAACATGCAAATAGCTGTAAAGGTAAAGCAGGTCTGAAAAGGAAACAGAGGGGCTGGAAAAGTGGAACAGCTGTAACAGCCTGAAAAGAAAGGACAAACTGACTCGAAGGGCTGGAATTTCATCCTCAAGGCGGGTAGTGGGAGTTGAGAAATTTCTAGACTCTGCTTGCCTGTCTTGGCAAAGGCAGGATTTTCATTGTGGTAGGGGAGCAGGTGTAGGCTGCAGTTGAGCCAGCCAACCCAGGAAAGAGTCCGGAGGTAGCCACAGGGTCTTTAGCTCTGGAATTTTTGTACTCAAATGCATGGCTGGGAAGAATATAGGAACAGAATGAACACTCCAGGCTGTGTGTGAGCCAATGGCCAGCCATAATGTAATTAATATCCCAAATGTGACAGTTAACAAAGACATGAATGAGTTATGGTTGCTATATGGTTGGAGGTATTTGCAATATTATGTTAACCTTCCAAGAGGGCTATTTTTCTTTCAGCAGTACTGTTCTGGATTAGCACATCTCCATCCTCACCTATTCTCCAAAAACATGAGCTACAAACAGAAGAATACATAATGAAGTTCGGCTGAGAGCCCAGAAATCTCTTATACTGTTGAAACACCTGAGTCCCAAGCCAGCTCTGGCTCTCAGGTCTATGCTGTTAACAATAGTTACACAAGATGAAGAGGTTCAAGTACTTGCAGTTTCTGCTAATGATACTTTAAAGGGTCTCAATGATTGGGACATATCTTGGCCTGTAGTGAAAATGATTTTTTAAAAAGAAAGTAGAAAGTTGTCAATAAATGACTGGGTTTTAAAGCTTCTTATTTACACATTTTACTGTCACTATAGAGTTCATTAGTTCTATAAAGTGTATAGTGGGTCAAAGGACATGGGAGTGTCAAAGTTTGGCATGGGGGGCTTTGAGGGGCCATAGGGGTGGGGGGATGCATATCTTGCAATGGGGAGCATGAGGGGCTATAGGGGGTGGATGAGGGGCATCTCTTGGCATGAGGGACATGAGGGACCATAGTGGGTGGGTGAGGTGCATCAATTTGCATGGGGGCATGAGGAGCACCTTTTGAACTTATCTTTCAAAAGGGTCCATCCTGCAGAGTACACTTCATGACAATTCTGACAGGCCATGAATGACAACTCTTTGAAAAACTGGCCCAACTCTATGAAAATTACAGAGGCCTAGAACATGCCAATCC
Source organism: Cetorhinus maximus (assembly GCF_964194155.1). Taxonomy (NCBI): domain Eukaryota; kingdom Metazoa; phylum Chordata; class Chondrichthyes; order Lamniformes; family Cetorhinidae; genus Cetorhinus; species Cetorhinus maximus. Next base: position 196,247,394 of record NC_135879.1, read on the forward strand.
CCTCAATGGAGCTGGCCAGGTCAGGAATGGAGAGTGCGGGCTTATGAACCAAACCAGGCTGCACGCTTAAAAGGCATTTTTAAAGATCAGAACCCCGGGAATGGGGATGGGAATCCCAGAATTAGGTCCCGCCGCCATTTTTAAAGGTCCATGGAATCTCCCTGACTGCATGAAAATCCAGCCCTAAGAGGGCAGGCAGCCTCCCAAATAATGTTCCAACAGAGTCCTGACTCCAAGAGCCAACCAACATAACCATCACTACCACCCCTCCCAGAAACATTTTGACACATGTAAAATCTGAAGTTTTTTTTTTTAATTAATTTACAGGATGTGGCCATCACTGGCTGGGCCAGCATTTATCACCCACCTCTAATTGCCCTTGAGAAGGTGGTGGTGATCTGCCTTCTCGAACCACTGCAGTCCCTCTACTGTAGGTACACCCATAGTGCTATTAGGGCGGGGAGTTCCAGGATGTTTACCCAATGACAGTGAAGGAATGGCGGTATATTTCCAAGTCAGAGTGATGAGTGACTTGGAGGGGAAATTCCAGTTGGTGGTATTCCCATCTATCTGCTGCCCTTGTCCTTCTAGATGGTACTGGTCATGGGTTTGCAAGGTACTGCCTATGGAGGCCGGGGGATGGGATACAGAGTGGAGATACAGTAGGGGGTGACACACAGCTAAATATAGAAGAGAAACTAAGTCAGTCTGGAAGGCAGAGCAAATATGGACCTGTTAAAGCACAAGGAAATAATGCAAAGCTGGATTGCATCTATTTTAATGCAAGAAGTCTTACAAGTAGGGCAGATAAATTGAGGTGTTGATTAACACATGGGAATATTATACCGTTGCCACCACAGAGACATGGTTGAGGGAAGGGCAGGACTGGCAGCTCAATGTTCCAGGGTATAGAATCTTCAGGTGTGACAGGTCGGGGGGATGTATAAAAGAGGAGATGGCATTGCACTATTGATCAAGGAGTCAATTACTGCAGCAAAGAGGGATGGTGTCTTAAAAGGCTTCTCAAATGAGGCCATATGGGTAGAACTTAAAACCAAAAGGTGGCAATCACTTTGCTGGGAGTGTATTATAGGCCTCAGGGGGAGATACAGGAGCAGATATGTAGGCAAATCTCAGAGAGGTGTAAAATAATAGGGTAATAATTGTAGGGGATTTCAACTTCCCCAATATTAACTGGGATAGTTTTAGTGTGAAAGGATTAGAGGGGAATTCTTAAAGGGCATCCAGGAGAGCTTTTTGAGCCAGCATGTAGAAAGTCCCACAAAACAGGTAATACTGTTCCTAATCTTAGGGAATGAAGCCATGCAAGTGGTAGAAGTGTCAGTGGGGGAGCATTTTGGGGATAGTGACCATGGGCTGGATTTTACCGTCGGCGAGCAGGGCAGGGCCCGCTTGCTGACGTGTAAAATGATGCACGGTGACATCGGGCGAAACTCCCGACGTCACCGCGTCCCATTTAAATTTTCAGGAAGGCGGGGGCGCAGCAAAATCAGCTGCGCGCCCCCAACCTGTCAATGGCCAATTGAGGCCATTGACAGATCAATTAAAGTAATTAGTGGACCTGCCCGTCCAACCTTAAGGTTGGCGGGCAGGCCAGGAGCCCCGGCAGGAAATAGAAAAAACAGGAAACCTCATCCATAGGTGGGTTGAGGTTTCATGTAGGGTTTTAAAAATTTTAATAAAGTTTTTTTGGAAATTATGAATATGTCCAACTCATGTAACATTGTCACATGAGGAGACATGTAAGGGAATTTTTTTTTTTCTATTTTTAATATTTTTGAAAGTAGAGGCTGTCTCCCTGAGGCTGCACTTAGCCTCAGGGAGATGAGTGCGCTCTTTTGTGCGCATGCGCGAAACAGCGTACTCTCGATTTTTAGGTATTCCCCCCACCTGCACAGGGAGCGCATAGCGCTTCCCTCTGAACGTCATGCTGGGCGGGCCTTTATTGGCCCGCCCACGTAAAATGGCACCGCGCCTCCGATCGGGGGCACCGATCGAAAGCACGCCCACACGTGCCCGCCCATCAATATCCCCTCCAAAGGTGGGGAGGGGGGGGAGGGGATTCAGCCCCATATCTCTGTAAGATTTAAGGTAGTTATGGAAAAGGACAAAGATGGACCGGAAATAAATTGGGAGAATTGGGGGAAGGCCGATTTCAATATGATAAGACAGGATCTGCCCAAAGTGGAGTGGGAGCAGCTACTGGTAGAAAAGTCTACATCAGACCAGTGGGAGTCATTCAAAAAGGAAATAGTGAGAGTTCAGGGCCAACATATTCCCATAAAGGTGAAGGGTAGGAGCAACAAGTCCAGGGAACCCTGGATGTCAAGAGATATAGAGGATTGGATAAGGGAAAAAAGGAGGCTTATGGCAGATACAGAGCACTGAAAACAGCAGAAGCCCTAAAGGAGTATAGAAAGTGTAGCAGGGTACTTAAAAAAGTAATTAGGAGAGCGAAGAGAGGGCATGAAAAAACACTGGTAGTCAAGATAAAGGAAAATCCCAAGGCATTTTATAAATATATTAAAGACAAGACGATAACCAGGGAAAGAGTAGGGCCCATTAGGGACAAAAGTGGCAACCTGTGTGTGGAGCTGGAGGATGTAGGTGAGGTTTTGAATTATCACTTTTCATCTGTGTTCACTGTGGAAAAGGACGATGTAAGTGTAGAAATCAGGGAAAGGGGCTGTGATATACTTGAACAAATTAGCTTTGAAAGGGAGGAGGTAGTAGTAGTTTCAGCAGGCTTAAATCCCCAGGCCCAGATGAGATGTATCCCAGGATAGGAAGGAGATTGCAGGGGCTCTGACATTAATTTTCAAACTCTCTCTGGCCATAGGAGAGGTGCCAGAGGACTGGAGGACAGTGAATGCGGTACCATTATTCAAGAAGGGTAGTAGGGATATATGAGGTAATTAGAGGCCAGTGAGTCTAACACCAGTGGTAGGGAAACTATTGGAAAATATTTTGAGGGATAGGATTAATCTCCACTTGGAGATGCAGGGATTAATCAGGGATAGTCAGCATGGCTTTGTCAGGGGCAGATCATATCTAACAAATTTGATTGAATTTTTCAAGGAGGTGACTAGTTGTGTAGTTAGGAAAGAAGGTAGTGTAGTTGATATAGTCCACATGGACTTCAGTAAGGTTTTTGACAAGGTCCTGCATGGAGAATGGTCAAGAAGGTAAGAGCCCATGGAATCCAGGGCAATTTGGCAAATTGAATCCAAAATTAGCTTAGTGGCAGGAGGCAGAGGGTAATGGTCAAAGGTTGTTTTTGTGATTAGAAGCCTGTGATGAGTGGTGTATGGCAGGGATCACTTGCTGTTTGTAGTGTGCATTAATGATTAAGATGTGAATATAGGAGGTATGATCAGTAAGTTTGCAGATGACACGAAAATTGGTGGTGTCGTAAGTAGTGAGTAGGAAAACCAGGAAGATATAGATGGACTGGTAAGATGGGCAGAGCAGTGGTAAACGGAATTTAATCCTGAGAAGTGTGAGGTGGTGCATTTTGGGAGGGTTAACACAGCAAGGGAATACACAATGAATGCTAGGACCCTAGGAAGAACAGAGGATCAGGGTGTACATGTCCATAGATCCCTGAAGGCAGCAGCACAGGTAGATAAAGTGGTTAAGAAGGCATATGGGATACTTGCCTTTATTAGTCAAGGCATAGAATATAAGAGCAGGGAGGTTATGTTGGAGCTGTATAAAATGCTAATTAGGCCACAGCTGGAGTACTGTGTGCAGTTCTGGTCACCACACTAGAGAAAGGATGTGATTGCACTGGAGAGGGTGCAGAGGAGATCCACCAGGATGTTGCCTGGGCTGGAACATTTCAGCTACAAAGAGAGACCGAATAGGCTAGGGTTGTTTTCCCTAAAGCAGAGAAGGCTGAGAGGGGACCTGTTAGAGGTATACAAAGTTATAAGGGGCACAACAGGGGAGATAGGAAGAAACTTTTCCCCTTCGTGGAGGTGTCAATAACCAGGGGGCATAGATTTAAGGTAAGGGGCAGGAGGTTTAGAGGGGATTTGAGGAAAAAATGTTTTACCCAGAGGGTGGTTGGAATCTGGATCACACTGCCTGAGGGGGTGGTAGAGGCAGGAACCCTCACAACATTCAAGAAGTATTTAGATGTGCACTTGAAATGCCATAGCATACAGGGCTACAGGCCAAGCGCTGGAAAATGGGATTAGAATAGATAGGTGCTTGAGGGTCTCCACTGATATATTGGGCCAAAGAGCCTGCTTCTGTGCTGTGCAACTCCATGACTTTATGAGGCTTGGTGAATTCCTGCAGTGCATCTTGTAGATGGTGCACACTGCTATCACAGTGTGTCGGTGGTGGAGGGAGTGAATGTTTGTGGATGTGGTGCCCATCAAGTGAGCTGTTTTGTCCCAGATGGTGTCAAGCTTCTTGAGTGCTGTGGGAGCTACACTCATCCAGGCAAGTGGGGCATTTCCATCAAACTCCTGACTTGTGCCTTGTAGATGGTGGACAGGCTTTGGGGAGTTAGGAGGTGAGTTACTCACCGCACTATTCCTAGCCTCTCATCTGCTCTTGCAGCCATAGTATTTATATGGCTAGTCCAGTTCAGTTTCTGGTCAATGGGAACCCCCAAGATGTTGATAGTGGGGGATTCAATGGTGCTAATGCCATTGAATGTCAAAGGGTGATGTTTAGATTCTCTTATAGTCAATATTATGGACAGAGAATTGTGAAGTACCTAGCTGCTGTTCTTCAAGCTTACCTTAAATATTATTGCAACAGAGTAGAAGGCCAAAGGAAAAAGCTGAAAGTGAGTGTGGGACACAGGACTGAAGTGACACATGACAGCAATAATTTACTGCCACTTCTCTTCTAGGAATCCATGTCTTGATGAAGCTGTGTTCCCTTTTTTGGCATGACTTTGTTTGTCCCTTTTATCATCATTGTTAGCCTGTTAGCCTTTTCTCTTCTTGTGTTCGAATAACAAATCAACCATTTAACCTTTCCCTGCTCACTTGGTCGAAACTTTTAAGATCCTGAGGGGTCTTGACAGGGTGGATGTGGAGAGGATGTTTCCTCTTGTGGGAGAATCTAGAACTAGGGGTCACTGTTTAAAAATAAGGGGTCGCCCATTTAAGACAGAAATGAGGAGAATTTTTTTCTCTCAGAGAGTTGTGAGTCTTTGAAACTCTCTTCCTGAAAAGATGGTGTAAGCAGAGTGCAGAGCTAGATAGATTTTTGATTGACAAGGGGGTGGAAGGTTATCAGGGGTAGGCAGGAATGTGGGGTTGAGGTTATATTCAGATCAGCCATGATCTTATTTAATGATGGAGCCAGCTCAAAGCACCAGGTGGCCTACTGCTACTCCTAATTCATATGTTCATATGCTTTTTCTTAAGCATTAAACAAACAATTCTCCTATGGGTGTGCTTTCCCTTGATTCCCACTTTTTTCTATTCCTTTATAAATGCTATTCCTTTTTAATAATTTCCAGTTCCATGAAAAGTTACACCTGCAACATTATCAGGCTTGTTCCACCCACAGACGCTGACTGCTGGGCTTCCAGCATTTTCTGTCTTTGTTTGTTGAAACAGAACTGTTCAGTTATGAGGGACTAGCTTTAATAGTGGGCCAATTAATTTCACTAATGCCAGGTCTGTGTTGCTAATGAAGAGTTTTCAGATACTGACCCAGAGTAAAGTTACTGTAGCTCTGATCTAGAAGTTGTGCCTTTGCAATATAGTCTGCAATATACTAGTTTATTCTGAATTGATTGGGTCCTTGGTTCAAAGTTCTAGGTGCATTTACAGCAACATTCGCTGTAAAACAAAACATATCATTTTGTACACAGCCATGGTTCATGGTTAGGCCTCAGTTAAAAGTCTGTGTCCAATTTTAGCCTCCTCACATTGTGGGGGATATTGAGGATCTGAAAAAAGTGAAGTCATTAAAGTTGGCAGGACAGGTAGAGAGAGCTGTTTCTAAAGCATACAGTATTCTAGGCTCATTAGTAGCGACATAGAGTACAGGAGCAGGGAGGATATGATGAACTTATATAAGGTACTGGTTAGACCTCAGCCTGAGTATTGTGTACAGTTCTGGGTGCCACACTATAGGAAGGATGTGAACGCATTGGAGAGAGTGCAGGAGAGGTTTCCAAGAACGGTTCCAGGGATAAGACACTTCAGTTATGAGGAAAGATTGGAGAAGTTGGGACTGTTTTCTTTGGAAAGGAGAAGGCTGAGGGGAGACTTGATAGAAGTTTTCAAAATAATGAGGGGCCTGGACAGCGTAGATAGGGAGAAACTGTTCCCGCTTGTATATGGATCGAGAACCAGAGGGCACAGTTATGAAGTGTATTGCAAAAGAAGCAAATGTGAGGCAAGAAAAAACTTTTTCACACTACGAGTAGTTGGGGTTTGGAATGCACTGCCTGGAAGCGAGGAGAAAGCAGGGTCAATGGACGCATTCAAGAGGGCATTGGATGATTATTTAAATAGAAACAATGTGCAGGAGTATGGGGAAAAGGCAGGAGATTGGTGCTAAGCTAAAATGCTCACAGAGGTGGTGCAGGCACAATGGGCCGAATGGCCTCCTTCTAAACTGTAACAATTCTGTGATTCTGTGAATAAATTCAATGATGCAGCTCCACTGCTTTCTGGGGAAGAGAATTCCACAGACTAACGACCCTACGAGATAAATCATTTATCTTCATCTCCGTCTGTAAAGGCAGACCTCTTATTATTAAACTGTGTCCCCTAGTTTCTAGCCTCCCACACAAGAGGAAACATCCTCTGGGTATCCACCTTATCCAGTCCTCTCAGGATTAGTCAGGTTTCAATAAGATCACCTCTCATGCTTCTGAACTCCAATTTGTATAGGCCGCACCTGTTCAACCTTTCTTCATAGGATAAGCCCCTCACTCCAAGAACCTTTTCTGACCTGATTCCAAAGCAATTATATCTTTTTTCAAATAAGGAAATGAAAGCTATACACAGTACTCTAGATGTGGTCTCACCAAGGCCCTGTACAGCTGTAGTAAAACTTCCCTACTTTAAATATTCCATTCCCCTTGCAATAAATGCCAACATTTCATTTGCCTTTCTAATCACTTGCTCTACCTGCGTACGGACTTATTATGATTCTCTGTATACTTTGGCGACCTGATCCAGGTTTCTTAAATAACGAAGGAACTAGAATGTGTTTAAGTGCAGGAGGGCACACCAGTAACAGCACCAGGCATACCTAAAAATGAGGCATCAACCTGGTGAAGCTATAATACAGGACTACTTCCGTGCCAAACAGCATAAGCAGCAATTGATAGACAGAGCTAAGCGATCCCACAACCAACGGATCAGATCTAAGCTCTGCAGTCCTACCACATCTAGTCGTGAATGGTGGTGAATAATTAAACAACTCACTGAAGGAGGAGGCTCCATAAATATCCCCATCCTCAATGATGGAGGAGCCCAGCACATCAATGTGAAAGATAAGGCTGAAGCATCTGCTACAATCTTCAGCCAGAAGTGCCAAGTGGATGATCCATCTTGGCCTCCTCTGGAGGTCCCTAGCATCACAGTTTCCAGTCTTCAGCCAATTCTATTCACTCTACATGATATCAAGAGATGGCTGAAGGCACTGGATACTGCAAAGGCTATGGGCCCTGACAATATTCCGGCAATAGTACTGAAGACTTGTGCCCTAGAACTTGCCACGCCCCTAGCCAAGCTGTTCCAGTACAGCTACAACACTGGCACCTACCCGGCTATGTGGAAAATTGCCCAAGTGTGTCCTGTACACAAAAAGCAGGGCAAATCCAACCCAGCCAATTACCGCCCCATCAGTCTACTCTCCATCATCAGTAAAGCACTGGAACGGGTCATCAACAGGGCTATCAAGCGGCACTTGCTTAGCAATAACCTGCTCACTGACACCCAGTTTGGGTTCCGCCAGGGCCACTCAGCAAAATCCTGGACCTCCCTCCCTAACAGCACCATGGGTGCACCTACACCTCATACACTGCAGCAGTTCAAGAAGGCAGCTCACCACCACCTTCTCAAGGGCAACTAGGGATGGGCAATAAATGCTGGCCCAGCCAGCGAAGCCCACATCCCGTGAATGAATTTAAAAAAAAGAAAAGTAGATCAATTATTTCAACTGGATAGATTAGAGAGGATCATGGGTCAACCCTATAAGTTATTTAATGAAAGAACTAGTTTAGATGATAGGAGATTTTTCCTTTCCTGGAGAATAGTGGATCTGTGGAACAGATTGCTGGCTCATGCAGTGATCATTGATTTGCCCGATTCCTTCAAGGAAGAGCTGAAGCTGTTTCTGGCTGGGGTGTCAGAGAGCCAGTGCTGACATGATGGGCCGAATGGCCTCCTTCTGCACCAGAACAATTCTGTGATTTTGTAAATCAGGGGCAGGTAGTAGCAGAGGAAGGAACCCACCTACACCTGGGCTATGAGAAGGCCAGGTTTCAGCAATTCTGTTGATAACAATTGGCTACTAAGAGCAAGCAACTGTCTGAAATCTGGCCCCATGTTATAATAATATAATAGAGCTTTGCTGATCTCCAACGGTAATTCATTTAGTTCCTCAAAAAAAAGTAACACGCAGTCAAAGGCACAGCCATCCAAATCAAAACCAATGCTCCTGCTGCCATCTAGTGGCTAAATATATGAATTATCAGTCATCGTTCTGTCCGGAATGCAGCACTCCCAACTTACCATCACAAATAATTTGTATTTTACGGCTGCAGTTAGTCTCAATCAGGGAATAAAATGAAAACATTTATCTTATAAACAAAAAGATGGTCAGCATATCTGAGTGTGGAACAACAGTGTAATTAATCAAAACATCCAAACAAGATTTTAAAAAGTCAACTGATATTCTTGTAATTGGCCCTGGAAATAAAAGCCCATAGCCTGCGCAACACAAAAACAGGCTATTCAGCCTAATTGGTCCACACTGGTGCTTGTGCTCCACACAAGCCACTTCCCACCCCTCTTAGTTTAACCCCATCAGAATATCTTTTTCTTTCTCCCTCTAGTTTCCCTTTAAATGCCCCATAAGACAGATGCAGTACCTGAACAAGGACTTGAACCTAACAGCCTCTGAGCTACCCAGGCTCTTCAAAATACTTTGCAAAGGTCGGCGAAGACAACTCTGTGGTCTAAAGGAATTTCTAAAATGGTTCCTCAGTATCTTTTAGAAAAGTTGTTTTGTTAAATTATTCCAGAAATTTATGTTTAGCGAATATGTTGATATGTTCTGCAGATGTACTAAAGGGGCATCACCATGCAGTAAAGGCCCTTAAGGTAACCTTTGCCCTATTTAAATATCTAATGATTGTCTTACTGTACCTGTGATGATGTAATTACATCCACATTCACAATCCTCCCTTCTTTTTGTCTCCCTGTCAGCATTAATGGCAATATGGCCCGCTCTCAGCTCTGAAATCACTGCTAAAATGTTGTGAGAACAATCTTAGCATGTCCTTCCTGTCAATTTTCCCTCTATCTTTAGATAGAAGGGCAAACCCATATACTACCACTCTGTAACAAAGCCCATTAGAACTCAGAACTCTACCTGTGTGCCAATCCATAGCCAAAATCATTTTATAACAATAGCTCATCCATTGTATTAGCTTGGTATCGTTGGTAGGTCTATTACTCGATTCAGGAGGCTGTTGGCTCAAACCAAACTCCAGATCTTCAGCCATGGCTCACTTAGCAGTAATCCTGCCTCTGAGCCAAAAGGTCATGATTTCAATTCCCACTCTAGGACTTGAGCAGGGGAGATTTCCTCAGTGCCCTTGGTACCCTTTCTAATATTTATCCCTCCATCAACATCGGAAGAACAGATTATCTGGTCATTGTCACATTGCTATTTGTGGGAGTTTGCTGTGTGCAAATTGGATGTCATTACAAAGTGAATCTGTTCTCCTCTTTGCATGACAACATGATGGGTAAGGTCAGCTATGATGGGTAGCATCAGAACCCTTTGAGATTGCAGTGGGTAAAACAGAGTTGTGTCTGGCACCAACACTCTTTGGCATATCCTTCTCCTTGCTGTTGTAATATGCCTTCAAGTCATCTACAGGGGGTGTCTCCTTACATACTAGAACTGACAGAAATCTACTCAGCCTTGGTCACCTGAGATCTATGCCAAAGGTGCATCAAGTTCTCATCTGAGAGTTGCTCTATGCTTGCGATGCTGCACGAGCACTCCACACCTAGGAACACCTTCAGTGGCAAATGGATACACTCTCACACCCCTGTAGAGTGTTTGGTTTCGCCATCAGCATCAGGAAAACAAATGTCATGGTCCAGGGTGTTGCCATACTGCCACCTATCGCCATGGACAATGTGATGCCAGAAGTCACTGATAGCTTCACATATCTTGGCTCCACAATCACCAGCAATCTGTCACTTGATGTTGATATCAACACATGCCTCACAAAAGTTGCAGCTGTTATGTCCAAGCTGAGTAAGATAGTGTGGGACAACAGCAACCTGACTAAGAACGCCAAACTGTGAGTCTACCAAGTCCTCAACACACTCCTCTGCAGTGGTGAGACCTGGGGCAGGACAGGATTGTTTAGGTTGGCGTGCAGGCGGGGCCGGGAGCAGCCAGGGAATGGACCGCCTCCTGCAATCGGCCCCCGACCGCGACTTCACACCGACTGGCCAATTAACGGCCAGCCAGTGCGAAACGCTGGCTGATATGATCAGCACTGCCTGGGGTGGGGACGGTGGGGGAGGTCGAGCATTGAAGTCAGCGTGGATGCAGGGGAGCGCTCACAGGAAGCTCCCTGAAGGCAGAGAGCTGCCTCAGGTAGATGAAGACTTCAAAAATATCAAATAAATATTTTTAAATCCAGAAAAAAATGTCCACACGACACAAACAGTCACCTGAGCATAGCCATTATAAAAATTCTGCGCGTAGATTTTTTTAAAAGTTTAATTACGGAAACCTCATCCCGCCCTTGGATGCAGTTTCCTGAAAAATGCAAAGGCCACCTGGCTGATTCACCTGCCCGCCAAGTCTAACATTGGATGGGCAGCAATGATATCCCAGTCAATTGTGCTGTTAAGGGGCTTAATAGCCCTCTTAATTGTCAGCGAGAGCGCTACTGAGTTTAGCGTGTGCCCGCTGACCGAAATATCGAACGAGTGCGTGATGACGCCAGGATGCTCGTCCGGCATCATCACGCGCTACTTTATACTCGAGCGGGTCAGGCGCCCGCCCTCTGAGCAAAAAACCCTGGCCCTGAACAACATATGCTAGGCAGGAGAAAAAGCTGAACAGTTTCCACCTTCACTGTCTCAGATGTATCCTCAGCATCTCTTGGCAGGACAGGGTCACAAATTCAGAGATCCTGGAGCATGCTAATCCCATCAGCATACATTCATTACTAAGCACTCATCTGCACCCGCTCAACCACATTCTTTGGGTGGATAATGGCCGTATACCACAGACCTTCTGTGTGGTGAGCTGGCCACTGGGTCATGATCTGCTGGGCATCCATACCTCCACGACACAGCAAATGAGATATGAAGATAGCAGACATTGACACTGACAACTGGGAGACAGTCGCTGATGGCCATGATCTCTGGAGACTGACTATTTGGAAGAGCATTGGAGGAAGCAAGCAAGCAGAAACAAAAAGCTGAGCTGACAGAGAAGAAGGCCCAGAGTAAACAGGCCAGCAAAATCATGCGCCTTCTCAGCCCACTGTCTTCCTCTGCAGCAAATGAGGCAGAGACTGCCATGCCAGAATGCAGCTCCTGAGCCACAGTGATGCTTAACACAGAAATGTCCACCACAGAGCAAGCCATCGTTAACAACAGTGATTATACTACAAAAGTGTTTCATTGGTTGTAACGTACATATGGATACTTTGTGGTCATGAAATGTGCCACATAAATACAAGACTTTCACGTAATCTATGTTGGAACTTCAAAACAGCTCTGGTGAAGTTCTGTTCTGTTTTGTCGAAGGTGACATCTTTTGGAAAGAATTTTAAGCCAAAGCCCTGTTTAGATATCCAAGTAAAATTTCATGACACTATTTAAAAAAGAGCAGGAGTTACACCCAACAATCCGCCCTCAACTAAAAACTGATCAGCTGATAATTCATTTGTTTTGCTGTTTGTGGGAACTCAGTGTGTGTAAATTGACTGCTGTGTTTGCTAAGGATGTTGAAAGTCCTGAGGATATGAAAGGCTCTACATAAATGCAAGACGTTTATTCATGTTCCCATTCAAGAAAGAACTTGAATATTATAAAGCATTTTTCAAAGTTTCAGGATGTTTCAAAACTGCTTTACAGCCAATGAATTACTTTTAAAGTGTGGTCATTACTGTTGTGTTAACAAACACCAACAGCCACATCAAAGTCCCATAATCAGAATGACCATTGTTGCAAATGCTGGATTATATAAGATGGTTGTGTTTTAAACTTTCTTCTTTGATTCAAGGTAAAATGGAGTAGGTTAGAGAAGGGAATGGGACCTCAAACGAGATCTGCCTGGGGACAAGCCCATGTGACCTCATACTGAGTCTGCCCAAAAACCATCCAATGTGACCTGCTTTTTATGGAGACAGAAATTCAAAATGAAACTTTAAGGTGCAAGTTTTAGCAGCTGGATACAAAGAGGGAAGCAGCTGACCTTGCTACATGCAGACACAGACTCTCAAGGTCAGTTAGGCTGAGAGATGTGAGGAAGAAGCTCCACACAGGTGCTACTATACCAGACAGAGGAAAGAGACTACTTTTGGCTTAACCATCTAGGGCTGATGCTGTTGAGGACTGAACCCCTGTTTTAAGAGGCAAGGATTGTGGCAAGTTAAGAACCAAGGAGTCATCAAAGAGTACCTACTGAAAGTCCATTTGATTATGCTCAGAAGATTGAGTGAAGGGGAATTTGTATGGACACTAGAAGATTCATTCTGTTTGGGGCAGGGAGAAGAGATCCTGCTAAACAAGGGATGAGCTTGATCTTTTAATCACAAGGGTACAGTTCTGCTGAGAGTACGGTGTAATGTGGGGTTTTCAGCTGTGTTGAGAAGTTAAAAGGCAATACTTTTTCTGTAGTTCTGTGTATTAGTTGCCTACTAAGTAATGTTTAGTCGATGTTGATTTTAGTTTGTTTGTTACAGTGAAAGTCTTAAACATGAAATCTTGTCATGTGACTACATGTAGGTCACTGGGAAATTCATGCATTTTTTAAAAGTTAACACACTCTATAGGGATCGTAACACCATTGTTTTTGCTTGAGAGTTAAATATTGACCAGGACACCTTCTTCACATAGTTCCATGAGATAGGACCTCAAGTAGTTCCAGATATGAGCTCAAATTAACATCCCATTCAAAAGACAGTAAACCAACACCATTTAAATGTTGCACTGAGGTGTCGGCCTCAATTACATGTTTAAATCCTAGAGTGAATCTTGAACCCACAGCCAGTTTGAGTTGGAGGCCACCACTAAGGCAAGGCTAAATGGTGTAAAATTTCCTGTATGTTGTTAGCCCATAGATCCTTTGACTCGAGTATATCGTATCAAAGCATCAAACTGCTTCTCATCCATGGGAAATATACAGAATTTCTGACTCAAACATAATACGTAACATGAAATGGACCAAAAATAAAATAGGTCTTAATTGTTAGTTTTATATGCTGAGCACAATAAATATATCAACGCATTGAAATTGGTTTCTTTCTCTTTCAAAGTATTGAAGCATCTTAGAAATAATTGCAATGTTATAAGGAAGATCATTTCTTGTGTTCTGCTAAGTGTTTTCTATGGTTTTCACTTTGACTGTACTGCTGAATGAATGTTTAAATAGGATGTGGCACAATGATTGGCAAAATGTTTATTTTTAACTCAAGCTAATAGAAATCCTGATGCAAGCACAATATCTCCAAGGCAATCCAGTTACATGGTTATCAAGATTTGACTGCCTTATAAGCTCAGTTATAATGTGGCATTTTGACTATTTTGCTGCTGATTTAAATGGATTCTGTAGGTTACTGAGTTGTCCAATAATCATAAATATTATAGGCTATACGTGCACAATATAGTTTACCTTCATTGGAAAGGGTTGAGGCCCACAATGCAGAACAGCACTAAGGTTCAAAAGGAGTAGACACAAGTCAAGATAAATCAATTAGTGTTAGGTGATTGGCCTCCGGACCAGGGATATCAAACTCATTTTACGTAGTAGGCCTGATTTAACATCCTGTCATTTGCCAATAACAAAAGTTATTTGGACACTCAGAGGTAGAAATGAGTTCACATTTCACCTGTTTTTAAAGCGGTTCATAAGCAGTTGCAATGTGTTTTCATTCCTGGGAGCAAGGTCCTGTAGCTAATCTGCGCTGTCAGCATGGCTGTCACCATATTCGGGCTCATTCTTTTCAGGCACCCTTGTTGGCTGCCCGAAATCAACTTTGATTTAAATACACAAAGAATGGTTCTGTTTCCAGACCCTCCTGCAAAACGGGTGAAAAACTGGATAAAGCTCTGGCTGGGGAACTTGGACAGCAGTCCTTAAAAGAACTGATAAGTATGTTAAAGAAATGGTAGGGCAAGTGTGCTTCTCCCAGCTCCATAGCATGGCCACGGGTCACTGCTGGCATAGCGAAGCAGCTAGTCTAAATTTGATTCCCCGCACATTGTGTGAGCTTCCTCTGGAGGGGCAACAGGCAGCAGTAGCTTGCTTCACTCAAGAAAATGAGGCCTGAGGCCTAATTTCGGATGAGCCTCGAGCTCCCACTACAAATTCTGAGACACCGAGTGAGGGACGAACAGTTGAGATAAAACCGTCAAGCCTGGGGTTCATTGTAGGGTTTGCTGCCCTGAGAGAGAAATCGAGGAAGCAAGCCTGCAGCTGGCAGCTGTGTCACAGGCTGCTCCTCACCTCTCTCGGACCGATAACAACAACAACGTATATTTATAAAGCACCTTTAACATAATAAAGTGCCCCAAGGCACTTCACAGGAGCATTACAAAGCAAAGAATGACACTGAGCCACACAAGGAGCTATTAGCTCAGATGGCCAAAGGCTTGGTCAAGGAGGTAGATTTTAAGGAGCATCTTAAAGGAGGAAAGTGAGGTAGAGAGATATAGCAAGGGAATTCCACAGCTTGGAGCCCAGGCAACTGAAGGTTTGGCCCACCAATGGTGGAACAATTATAATTGGGAATGCTCAAGAGGCCAGAATTAGATGAGCGCAGATATCTTGGAGAGTTGTGGGACTGGAGCAGATTACAGAGATAGGGAGGGGCGAGGCCATTGAGGGAGATGGATGAGAATTTTAAAACCAAGACATTGCTTGACTGGGAGTGAATGTAGGTCAGCAAGCACAGGAGTGATAAGGGAATGGAACTTGCTGCAGGTTAAGACAGAGCCAACAGTGTTTTGGATGACCTCAAGTTTACAGAGGGTAGAATGTGGGAGTCCAGCCAGGATTGCATTGGAATAGTCAAATCGAGAGGTAACAAAAGCATGAATGATGCTCTCAGCAGCACATGATCTGAAATAGGGGCAAAGTTGGGCAATGTTACTAAGGTGGAAATAGGTGGTCTTAGCTCTGCTAGAAATGCTGAGGATCACGCCACCACAGCTTTGAGATTCTGGGAAAGAATGAGTTACAATGCAATGAGTCTTAGCTCGGATCTTTTTTGTTGCTGTTGCTCCAGAGCAAATATTTTGTACTATCTCTGAGTAAGATCACATATGCTTTGAAATCAGACTCTTCAAATAACATTCAATGCTATTTTTGTCTATAATTCTTTTGCCTGTTAATTCAACAGAGGCATTGCCCAATTTAAAGTAAACAGGTTGAATAAACGTGTAAACAGTTTCATTAAAATAGCAGATGAATAAATTTCAGATGAATGTGTTAAATTTTCACAAATTTTCAAACAGCCTAATATCAAGTGTACGTACGGTCATTGCTGACTGCAGACTTCCCTCTTAATAAGGTCGCTGAAGTCTGAACAAAATGGGGCATAAATTTGTACTGGGCAATGGCATTAAATTAATTGGGAGCTGGTTTTTCACTACTCACATTGTTTGCATGCAGGCCGCTTCTAATCATAGTTCAAAACCATAAAGCACAGAAACAAGAGAGGACTCACAAATCCCTGTTAGTAATGGCTTGGCAGAAAGTAGGTTTTGTGCCCATGGTTCCCTGCTAGGAGAGAAAAAGAAAATGAGATTGAGGGAATTACTGCAGTTAGCTGTCACTCATCTCTCAACAGCCCATTGTAGATAGGAGGCCTGAGCACGTGTCACACACCTCTCTTTTAACTCAAAATGATATATGTCACAAAGATGAAAGCATGAGGGGGGAAAATATTTAAAAGAAGTGCTAATAAAAATTGAATATATGGACTACAGAGTTTAGATTTCTGTTAAATCTGTTTTTAATGGATACCCCTTAAAAGCTTTTGACACATTTCGCAGTATATAGCTGCACTGAGCCACTATTCGGGGACAGCAGTTTCTTTTGATGTGATTTTATTACAGTCATAAAAGTCAAAGACCCCACTGGAGATTAAGAAAGAACGTCCCCATGTGATCTTCGGTCTGAAATTTCTCTTTAATATCCGATTCATTTCCAGAAACCTTTTAGCCAGACTGAGATGAAGTCTCTGTCTATAACTCAAGCAAAGCAGCGGCACATATTAATGGTCAGCTCAGTGATTGGATACATGTGAAGTCTAGTGTTAGGCAAGGATGCATATTATTACAGTCACTTTTCATTATACATGCAGACAAGATACTACCATCTAGTAAATTAGGCGTGAAGCCTTAAATAATAAATACTGCAGTCCAGAATTTAGCCTAATGCAATGATACCATGTTAGTGGCACACAATCAGAATGAGTTATACCAGCCAGAAGAAACTTAATAAAATATATTCGTGCAGAGTGAGCAAATAAGTGTGGGAATCAGCTAAAATCTTGAGAAAGGCAGTTAAAGTTGCATACATTTGGTCCCTCAAGTACAACATTTGCAGAAGATGGACAGGATATGGAGATACAGTTTTAGCCTGCTATCTCAATTGCCTGTTAGGGGAGTCTCATAAAGGATCCCACGGCACTATTTCAAAGAACAGGACAGTTCTCCCCAGTGCCTCAGACAATGTTTATCCTGCACTAAAAATAGATTATACGTCATTATCACATTGCTGTTTGTGGGACCTTGCTGTGTGAGAATTGGCTACCACATTTCCTACATTACAACAGTGACTATACCCTTCAAAAGCAGTTAATTGGCTTTAATGCACTTAGGGTGTCTTGAGGCCATGAAAGACACCATAAAAATGCAAGTTTTATCTTTCTTTAAATCTTTGAGTATTGCAATGCCCAAGATTCCAGTTATCTCATGCATTCCATTGTGAGAAACCACGGGAGTCATATTTAATGCATAGGACTTAAAGGCTGCAATGATGTGATTTGACCAGATTTGGGGGTGGGGGTGGGGGGTGTGGGGGAGGGTGGGAGGGGTGGAATACTAGCCACACTTCTTTGAGATGAATGCTTCACAGTGCTCACCTGATTAAGAAATAGAGAATAAGGGGCTGGGTTTTATGGGAGGGCATGCTTGCTCACGCCCTACCTCCCAACCTCCTTGTTGGAAGAGTCGGACGGCAAACAACGCACCTAAATTTCTGATTGGCTGGCAGCTGTAGCAGTCTCAGCCGCACCAGAACTCGATACTGGGTGCTGATGAGACTGCAAGCAGTTCCACTGAGAACTTTGATGGATCCCAGAGCTTGGTAAGTCCCTTGCCTTTAAAGTGGGCAGAGATCGAGCAATCTAGGGAGGGGGGGGTGGCAAGGGGGACTGGGGGCGGGTTTTGGAGGCCAGGCAGGGAGGAACAAAGTAACATCTGCGGGAGGTTGCCCCCAGTGAACACAGGGCAACTCCGAAGGACGTCCCATAAGACCATAAGATCATAAGATGTAGGAGTAGTCTGCTCCACCAATCAATAAGATCATGGCTGACCTGATAATCCTCAACTCCACTTTCCTGCCTTTTCCCCATAATCCTTGATTCCTTACTGATTAAAAATCTGTCTATCTCAGCCTTGAATATACTTAACAACCTGCCTCTACAGCCTTCTGCGGTAAAGAATTCCACAGATTCACTACCCTCTGAGAGAAGAAATTCCTCCTCACCTCTGTCTTAAATGGTGACCCCTTACTCTGAGATTATGCCCACTGGTCCTAGACTCTCCCACAAGAGGAAACAACCTCTCCGCATCTACCCTGTCAAGCCCCCTAAGAATCTTGTATGTTTCAATAAGGCCACCTCTCATTCTTCTAAACTCCAATGAGTACAGGCCCAACCTACTCAACCTCTCCTCATAAGAAAATCCTTCCGTACCTGGGATCAACTTAGCAAAGCTTCTCTGGACTGCCTCCGTTGCCAGTATATCTTTCCTTAGATAAGGGGGCCAAAACTATTCACAGTATTCTAGGTGTGGTCTAACTAGTGCCTTATATAGTTTTAGCAAGACTTCCCTATTTTTATACTCCATTCCCTGTGTCGTACCTTATTGAACGCCTTTTGGAAATCCAAATATATTACATCTACTGGTTCCTCTTTATCTATCCTGCTTGATACTCCCTCAAAGGATTCTAATAAGTTTGTCAGGCATGAGTTCCCCTTCATGAAGCCAAGCTGACTCTGCTTGATTATATTATGCATTTCTAAATGCTCTACCATTACATCCTTTAAAATAGACTTTAATATTTTCCTAATGACAGATGTTAAGCTAACTGCTTTTTTTCTCCCTCCCTTTTTTGAAAAAGGGTGTTACATTGGCAGTTTTCCAATCCTCTGGGACCTTTCCAGAAGAATAGTGCATCCACCATTTGTGTAACTACTTCCTTTAATATCCTAGGATGCAACCCTTCAGGTCCAGGGGACTTATCGGCCTTTAGCCCCATTAGTTTCCCTAGTACTTTTTCTCTCGTGATAATTATTGTATTTATTTCCTCCATCCCTTTTTCCCTTTGATTATTTAGTATTTTTAAAATGCTATTTGTGTCTTCTACCGTGAAGACTGATGCAAAGTATTTATTCAACCCCTCTGCCATTTCCTGGTTCCCCATTATTATTTCCCCAGTCTCATTCTCTAAGGGGCCTATATTCACTTTGTCCTCTCTCTTCCTTTTATATATTTAAAGAAGCTCTTACTGTCTGTTTTTATATTACTTGCTAGTTTACCATCAAAGTTTATTTTCTCCCTTTGTTTTGATCATCTTTTGTTGGTTTTTGAAACTTTCCCAATCCTTACCACTAATCTTTGCCATATTGTATGTTTTTTCTTTCCATTTGATACTACCCTTAACTTCTTTGATTGACCATGTTTGGTTTATCCCCTTTCTAGAATCCTTCTTTCTCACTGGGATATATCTTTGTTGTGAGTCATGAATTATTTTCTTAAACGTCTGCCATTGTTCATCAACTGTCTTTTCTGCTAAACTCCTCTCCCAGTCCACTCCAGCCAACTCTTCCCTCATTCCTTCGTAATTACCCTTATTTAAGTTTAGCACAGTTGTTTCTGACCCAAGTTTCTCACTCTCAAACTGAATGCTAAATTCTACCATGTTATGGTCACTGTTACCTAGGGGATCTTTTACTTTGAGATCATTTATTTAGTCCCCTTCTTCCTTCCAGCTTTTTACAACTTGTGTTTAAAAAACAACTTGTCTACTCCTGCCCACCTGCCAACGCCAAACACATTATGGTATGGGCAGCATAATATTTGGGTCAACTGGCTTGGTAGCAAGCTCAATTGACCATTAATTATTAATGTAAAAAATTATGGGGACAGCTCAGGGGTGGGCGGGAAGATACTTTACGTATACTATGTGACACCCCCCAAAAAAACACGCTCATTTGGGGAGAGCGTAAAATCCTGCCTAGGATTCACAATATTTAAAAAAGGAATGATTTGCATTTATGTAGTGCCTTTCATGATTTTAAGACATCCCAATGCATTTTACAGCCAACGAAGTACGTTTGAAGTGCCATCAAAATACAGCAATCAGCTTCCACACAGCAAAGTCTCACAAACAACAATGAGATAATGACTAGATCATTTGTTTTAGTGACGTTGGTTGAGGAATAAATATTGATTATGATTCCAAGGAGAAATCCCCTGTTCTTCTTCGAAGGGAAGAAGCTGTAGTAGTAGTGTCTGGTATATGAGGGTTAATGTGGGACTGAGTACAGTGCTGCCCACACAGTGATGTAAGAAAGAACTTGATCCAGAGCCAGTCTAGATATGGGTAAAACCTAGCATGGAGTCAGCTCCATACCTTCTAATGTATATAGTTATGTATCACTAACAAGGACTTGCTGTTGATATACTCCAGACTACAAAGCCTGCTTCATGATGTCCAAACCAGGATTCTTCAGAAGCCATGGAATCTCTTACACCCTCCATGAAGCCAGACAAATACTCCAACAGTGCTGCATTCCCATGGTACTGCGCTGAACTGTCAGTATGGAGCTTATGCTTATATTTTTGGAGAGCAACTTGAACCCACCACCATCTGACTCAGAGGCAACAGAGTTACCACTAAGCCAAGGCAGCCACCTTATATTCAGCTCCCACTAGACATTGATCCTATAAAACAACTCTCGGTTAGAGTTTTTAGTCAGGGAGCCGGTTAAACCAGCCAAGGGGGAGATTGAGCAACAAAACACAAGAAAATGGCATATTTGCTGCAAGAGAAGTTAAACTCTGGCATCTGCTTCCACCTACTGTATTATAGTGATCAGCTAGAGTCAGAGGCAGATTTTCATGGCAGACGGAAGCCTCTCTACCCTCCCTACAATTTCTTCAAGGATATGCAAGGCGGCCACGGCACTGCATGTGGAACTATACTTTGCTGTGAGTTAATCAACACCATCAGGAGAGCAAGGAAGAAAAATCAGTTTGAAGGGAAAAATTGTTTTAAGATAGATTGTTCAGCCAGGGTCACAATATGAATTTTTTTTTTTTGTTATGTATTACATATAAAATCAACAGCAACCTGCATTTATACAGCACCTTTAACCTCATAAATTGTCCCAAGGTACTTCACAGGAGCATTATCAAACAGAATTTGACACTGAGCTGCATAAGGACAAACATTCAAAGGACCCGTTATAGAAATCACTGCAAGTTTAGTAAGCCTAAGGCTCCTTTAAATCTTATTTAATACTTAACAAAATAAAACTTGTACCCAGACAGTTAATTCTTTCTTTTCAATGTTAATCTCTTCACCATTATGACTGTGTTTTTCTTTGCGATTGCAGTTATAAATCAGTTCATTTCATGATATCTTAATATATAATTTACCTTCTTAATCAAATTCAAACCACCATTACAAGTCCTGACATCGCAGTATGCGGAAAATAATTCCACCCATATATATTGCATCAGGATGCCTGAAGTGTTTAGACACGACTTCCATTAACCAATAAAGAGACAATTTCTCAGTGATGAATTTGTATGATTTAATACTGGCACTAAGAATATTGCATCATCATGGTCAAGTCCTATCACATTTATCCCAGAATATTATCAGCAAAATGACAAATTCATGTAGATATCTTTGGTATTTTATTGTTCCATAGAAGGAATTGGCAGTTATGTTCCTCCTTTTTCCTGCTTATTGACTCAAAGATGGTCAGGTTTTCAAGCAGAGACAATATATCAACCCATGGTACTGGATTACAGACCAGTGATAAATCATGGGATACATTTTGAAAGTATGAAACATGAATAATGTGCATAGCCTGGAATAGCTTGAACTTCAAAACCTGGTCAATAATGGAGTAAGCTTTTTCTCAATACATTGAAAGCAACTGCAGTGGTATCAAATCTGATGGAGTAATAGCACAATCATAATCTGTATTTCTTCAACATGTTATCACATGATGTACAGAATTGTGTTTATGACCAAACTGATGGCATGTATCATTTTAAAATCGGACAGGGTCATTTTGAGAAATGTTGTTTTTGATTCTCTGAAATGTTCTTTTGATTATCTGCTCCTATCACTGCTTGCTTATCCCCACAATCACCCCACCCTCAACTTCTCTCTCCCCCCGCGCCCCCCCCACCTTAGACCAGCTTATATTTCACCTTTCTCCTAACTATACTCAGTTCTGCCGAAGGGTCATGAGGACTCGAAACGTTAACTGATTTCTTCTCCACCGATGCTGCCAGACCTGCTGAGTTTTTCCAGGTAATTCTGTTTTTGTTTTGAGAAATGTTGTGTTTTTTAAAGTTCTTTCTCTATTTTTCTTTTTTTTTCCCTCTTTCTCCTGAAGGGGCCATGTCATTCCTGAGTTCAGATCCACAAGCGACCATAGTCCTCCTGTAGTTTACCCAGCTGTATCTTAACAGTGGGTTATTCAATAGTGGGAGGCACCATGGTTGAGCCAGATCTGGTCTATAGAGGTATTGATTTCTAGTAGGTATTATGTTAACCAACTCCTTGTAAAAAATGAACACAATTTCTACATTTAGCTATTATTTCGTAGTTAACTTCTTGTTACTTTTTTTTTGTTTTTAACACGAGTTAACTGGCTTGTTGATGTTTTAATATTATCATGAAGAACATTGCATTACAATCAGCAAAGGCCTCAGCTTCATCCCAACATGCCCCCACTTCAATGAATTGCAAGCTCAGCATGATACTAAACTCTTCTTCCATCACCTTCACCTCAACGCCCACTTTTTTGGCCAGGAGCAATCCCGCAACATAACGGACACTTCTGTCTTCAAAATTCCCATTCTACTTGGATCCCTCCCTCTGGCCTCTTATCCTCTCCAGATCTTTTCATTGGGAACTGCTGGTGTGACCCCAGCCATCTCAATCTCCCTGCTCCTCTCACTCACTGTAACCTATCTCTCTCTGAACTTCAAGCGCTTCATTCTCTCTGGTCCAACCCTGATAGCGTCATTAAACCTGCTGGCAAATCTATTGTGTTTTGGTGAACAGACATTTACCTTGCAGAGGCCAAATACCAACTCTCTGACATTTCCTTCTGCCTTCCCCTTGTCCATATGTTCTCACCATCGAACATAAAGCCATCATTTAAGACTGTCACTGACCTCACTTCCTCTGGATATCTCCTTCCAAACTCATACAAAAGCAAATACAGTGGCTGCTATAAGTCTGAAATAAAAACAGAATTTGCTGGAAATACTCAAAAGGTCTGGCAGTATCTGTGGAGAGAGAAACAGAGCTACTGAGATAAATTTTGCCCTTGGTGGGCATGCGGACCCCACCGGCTCGGCGGCGGGCGGACAGCCGACCCCTGCCACCAAAATGGGGCCCGTTGCCATTTTGAGTGGGCAAGCCAATTAAGGCCCACCCAGCAGCCTGCCCGACAGGAAGCGCTATGCGCTTCCTGTGCGGGGGTCGGTGGGGGGAGGGGAGGGAATCCCCAGCTGTCAAAGTGCATTCTTTCGTGCATGCACGTGAGAGTGCACTGCTCCCTGAGGCTGGGTGCTGTCTCAGGGAGATTAGTGACAGTGTCAAAAATGTTAAAAATAGAGAAATAAAAATATTTCTCCTCAAGTGACAATGTCACACGAGATGGGACATGTTAATAAATATCATGTTACATTTATTAAAGTTTTAAAAAGGACCATGAAACCTCATCGCGCCAGTGGATAAGGTTTAATGTATTATCAGAAGCCCGCCGGGGCTCCTGGCCTGCCTGCCAGCCTTAAGGTTGGACGGGCAGGGACTTTAATTGAGTTAATTATCCTGTCAATGGCCTCAGTTGACCATTGACAGGTTGGCGGGCAGACAGCTGTTTTCGCTGTCCACCTGCCTTCCTGAAAATTTAAAGGGACCGGGATGACGTCGGGGGTTCCTCCCAATGTCATCCCGCATCATTTTCCCGTCGGCGAGTGGGCCCCGCCCCCAAATCGCCGACGGGAAAATTCTGGCCACTGTTTCAGGTCAAACTTCTTTCATTAGAACTTGGGTCATTAACCTGAAACACATAGTTCCCCAACATCACACCTCCTGCGTCTACCTCATCCCTAACATTCACAAATAGGACAGCCCTGCCAATAATTCAGCCTATTCTTGTCTGCCCCCATGGAATTCATTTCTTCCTATTTCAAATCTATTTTCCCCCCCTTGGCCAGTCTCTCCTGAACTCTATCTATGACTCTTTAGACATCCCTCCACCACTTTAGCGGTTTCCAGTTTCCTGACCCTAACCATCTTCTTTTCACCATGGACATCCAATACTTTTATACCTCCATCCCCCACCAGGACAGCATGATAGCCATCTGCTTCTTCCTTGTTTAGAGGCTGAACCAGTCTCCATCCATCACAACTCTCCTCCACCTAACTGAACTGACTCTTACATTGAACAACTTCACCTTTGACTCCTCACAAATAAAAGGTCTTACCATGGACCTTTTGATGCCTACCTTTTGTGCGATATTATATTCTCCAGTTCTACGCAGATCTCCTCCCTCACCTCTTTTTCCAATTCATTAATGACTGTATCGATGTCATTTCCTGCCCTTGCCTCAAGCTGACAAATGTCATCAACTTTGTTTCAAATTTTCAACCCGCCCTCACCTTCACATGGTCCATCTCTGACTCTTCCCTTCCCTTCCTCGATGTCCCTATCGCCATTTCTTGGGAGAGGCTACCAACCAATGTCTGCTGTAAGCCCACTGATTTCCATTTAGATTTCTTTCCTTCCACCCCGCTTCCTGTCAGGACTGTATGCCATTCTCCAGTTTTTCCATTTCTGTTGATCTGTTCTGATGATGCTATCTTATACATAAGTGTTTCTGATATATCTTTGTTTTCCTGAATTGAGGGTTACCTTCTGCTGTGGTTGACAGGTCCATTACATTTCCCACACTTCCGCTCTCACTCCGCCCCGCCCTCCCAGCACAATGATATGGCTCCTCTTGCCCTCATCTTCCATCCCAGCAGCCTCCTCATTCAACAGATCAACCAATGAGAACATTTTACTAAGATGAGAGGTGGAAGAAGGGGGGAACAAAACAATTTTGGTAAGGGGAAGACAAAAGAAAAGTTAAAGAAAAACATTGTGAAGAAGGTTACTTAAGAAGTGAGTTGCAGGCGGCAGTAGAATAATACTTGCAAGTTGGTCTCCATTGTTGTAGCAAAGGTGGCGAAGGACATTCATTAGCCAGAACCGAGGAAGAGGGGCACAGGCTGAGCAGATTCTTGAAATAAATTGGAGAAGTCTATGGTGGGAATTACAGAATGTGGTCAAAGTGGTGGTGGTGATGGAGTAACAGGCGTGGGAAAAGACCCAAGGGCCAGAGTGGTAGTTTAGCTGGCGTTTATGAAGAGTGGAGGCAGTGAGGCTGCAGAGATGAGCATTTTAGCAATTAATACTCAAGTTGATGAAGCTGTTAATGAAACTTTCAGCAGATATGACATGAGGGGACAACATCACCTCATTATAATGTCTAGTCACTGTAGTATAAGAGTTTGGCATAGAAAGAGTTAACATGGGACTGGGTACAGTACTGCCCACACTGCGATGTAAAGGAACACATGACCCAAGTCTAAAGGGAAGCCTTGTACTGGATAGAGACATGAGTAGAGGCAAGCCTAAAGACAGCTCCTAGCCTGGATTTTATCCTGTTTCTATGCATATAGTTGCAAGTCATTAATAAACACTTACTGTTAAATTATACAAGACTCAGAACCTCTTCATGAGACCTACCCAACTACTCACAACATCTTACAACATGGTGACAGCTATTGGAACAACCTATAACCTCACAGAAGCTGCAGAAGAATTTCAAAACCTAGAAGATTGAAAAAGCAGCGTTCTGACCTGACTAAAACCACCAAGAGTGAAGGCACAAAAGGGGATCACCAGAGAAAAGCTCCAAAGAAGGATTGGGAAGCAGAAGGCAGAAATAAAACTCCACGCTGCAGCAGAAGACTCCATTGAATCCCGTGGAAGTCCAGCTTCAATACCCAAACAGTCCAGGGTCAGAAAATTTAGTGGGGTAAGCTAACTAACTTAAGTTCTTGGCCAGAATGAGTTTTAGAAAGTTTTTAAGTCAGCAGCAGTCATAATTTTCATTTGGAAACGTAACGCAAATAGACCGAGTCCCGAGTTTGCACCTTCTTTTAAATTCATTTACAGGATATGGGCGTCGCTGGCCAGACCAGCATATATTGCCCATCCTTAATTGCCCTTGAGAAGGTTGTGGTGAGCTGCCTTCTGGACCGCTGCAGTCCACATGGTATGGATACACCCACAGTGCTGTTAGGGAGGGAATTCCATGAGTATGACTATGTCAGGCTGTTACTTGACTAGTCTGTGAGACAGCTCTCCCAATTTTCGCACAAGCCTCCAGATATTAGTAAGGAGGACTTTGCAGGGTCAACAGGGCTGGGTTTGCCATTGTCGTTTCCAGTGCCTAGGTCAGTGCCAGAAGTCTGTCTGGTTTCATTCCTTTTTTTTTTTACTTTTTTTTTGGCAGTTTGACACAACTGAGTGGCTTGCTAGGCCATTTCAGAGGGCAGTTAGGAGTCAACCACATTGCTGTGGATCTGGAGTCACATGTAGGCCAGACCAGGTAAGGATGGCAGATTTCCTTCCCTAAAGGACATTAGTCCTTAGATTAGATGGTTTTTCACAACAATCGACAATGGTTTCATGGTCATCATTAGGCTTTTAATTCCAGGTTTTTTTATTGAATTCAAATTCCACCATCTGCCGTGGTGGGATTCAAACCCAGGTCCCCTTGAATCTCTGGAATACCAGTCCAGTGACAATACCACTTCGCCACCACTTCCCCCATGTGGCGCACAAGCTCGCCCTGATCGAAAAAAATATATAATTAAACAAATGACTGTCAGTTTAAAAACCCAGCAAAGCTGGGAATCGACACTTTCATGACCTAACAATATTTTGATACTGTGGGGAAGACTCAAAAGATGTCGAACCAGTGAGGCACTGCTGAAAAATTAAAACACAGAACTTGTGACATTTATCACTGCAGGAGCCCACCAAAACTAACAAGCATAGGGAACCTCATTGAGAAGAAGCCTATGGCAGTGCCATCTTGGATTTCCTAACAGCATTTAAAGCAATGCAGATTTTTAATTTTAAATGATCTTAGATCAGAAATCTACCTTACCAGACCAGTTTGGACTCATCCAAGGCCCTGACTAGTCACAAAATTAGGGATGTTAGAGAAAGAGATTTCTCAGATACATGATTGCTTCAGTTCTAAACAAAAAGACAGAAGCTGAATGGGTTAACATACAACTTTATTCGGTAGGTCCAATTGTCAATGATATAATAGCTAGATAAGGAATCAATGAATCCTCAGCAAAATTTGACAAAGTTTTAAAATTATTTGGTACATATTTCAATGTGAGCAAAAACAAGATCATTGAAAAAGCAAAGTTTAACAAACATATCCAACAGGAGAAACTGTTGCCTCCTTCATTAATGAACTGTATAGAATGGCTGAAGGCTGTGACTATGGTGACCTGAAATCAGAGCCAACAAGGGACAGAATTGTTGATGGAGTGGTGGACAATGCACACTCAGACATGCTTCAAGCAAAGGAAGATTTGACCCTTGAAAAAGCTATTCAGATTGTCAGGCAATCCAAAATCCATTTATAGCACAAATCCATCTTAAGGGACAAAAGCAAGCTATGGTACAGTGCAACCCCCACTGTTCACTTAGTAAATCAGCAGAGAAGCAGGTACACTCCAGGCCAAGGGAAGCACTATCCTAACTGACCACTAGAGGGTGGACAACCATGCCAGTGCTGTGCAGCCAAGCGACCCCACAGCATGATCAATGTCCAGCAGTCTCAGCACAGTGTTGAAATTGCAACCACATAAGACACTTGGGAAAGCTATGCAAAGCTAACACAAGCAGACACAAAGATAATCCCAAGATGATTCACAATGTCGAGGTACAACGCCAAGAGGAAGCACAACCATGCTTGAATATTGCTGAAAAAGAGACATGTCTAAGCTTTTCATCTTGCGCTCACCAGGACACTCACAAAAATTACCAAAAAAGGGGGAAAACGACAATTTATCCTATATGCGAAGAGAGTGCTGTTTGGTTGGCAAGTGGCATTGCTATAGCGAATACATTGATGGTGACTGACAGTTAACTGCCAAGCATTGTTTGAGTTGGGACTGAATTCCTTGCGGATCATTTTGCTAGTGCTGTTGCCGGGGTCGGGTGGTGGGGGGGGGGGCCTTTAAACTAACTCAGCAGGGGTGTGGGAACCAGGAGGGAATGTTAGAAAGTAATACCGGGGCACACGAATGTTTGGAGAAGCAGATAGCACTAAAATAGAGAATAGTAAATTAATAGATGGAGGTGGAGTAAGGAAGCAAGTAATGAAGTGTATGTATGTGAATACAGGGAGGAGGGGTGGTGTTTTTGGTTAAGGAGAGTATTGCAGCATTGGGGAAAGAGGATTTGTCAGAGGATTCAAGAACAGGATCGATTTGGCGAGAGCTAAGGAATAAAAAGGGTGCAATTACGTTGCTCGGTGTAATATATAGACCACCAGCTAGTGGGAAGGAGATAGAGGAACAAATCTGCAAGGAACTTACAGAGAAGTGTAAAAGATCTTTGTATAGTTTTAATGGGGTACTTCAATTACCCTTATATAGGCTGGGATAGTGGTAGTGTAAGGGACAGTGAGGGACAAGCCTTCCTAGTTTGTGTTCAGGAGAATTTCCTACAGCAGTATGTGTCTAGTCCAACAAGAAAGGAGGCACTGCTAGACCTGGTTCTCGGGAATGAGGTGGGCCAAGTAGATCGCGTGACTGACAGCTAACGTAAAAGGAAATCCCAAAGTATTCTATAAGCACATCAATAGTAAAATTGTGGTAAAA
This sequence comes from Cetorhinus maximus, assembly GCF_964194155.1. Classification (NCBI taxonomy): domain Eukaryota; kingdom Metazoa; phylum Chordata; class Chondrichthyes; order Lamniformes; family Cetorhinidae; genus Cetorhinus; species Cetorhinus maximus. Next base: position 196,276,350 of record NC_135879.1, read on the forward strand.
GGAGGATTACGGCCTATTAGGGACCAAAATGGGGATTTACACATAGAGGCAAGAGGCATGGTTGAGGTGTTAAATGAATACTTTGTATGTCTTTACCTACGAGGCAGATGCTGCCCAGGCCATGGTGACAGAGGAGGAAACTCAGTCACTAGAAGGGTTTAAAATTGATAAGGAGGAGGTATTGGATAAGCTATCGGTACTTAAAGTTGATAAGGCACCGGGAATGAATGAGATGCATCCAAGAATACTGAAGAAAGTGAGAATGGAAATTGCAGAGGCACTGGCGATAATCTTTCAAAGTTCCCTGGATTCGGGGAGGTGCTCGAGCACTGGAGAATTGCAAACATTACACCCTTGTTCAAAAAAGGTTGCAAAGATCTGCCCTTCAATTACAGACCAGTCAGTTTAACTTTGGTGGTAGGGAAAGTTATAGAAACAATTATTTAATAGAATTAATAGTCACATGGAAAAATGTGGATTGATTTGGAAGAGTCAGCATGGATTTGTTAAAGGAAAATCATGTCTAACTCACTTGCTGGAGTTTTTTGAAGAGGTAACAGAGAAGTTAATGAGGGCAAGGCCGTTGATGTGGTGTATATGGATTTCCAAAAGGCATTTGATACAGTGCCACACAACAGACGTGTGAGGAAAGTTATAGGTCATGGAATAAAAGGGACAGTGGCAACGTGGATATAGAATTGGCTGATGGATAGGAAGCAGAGAGTAATGGTTAATGGATGTTTTTCAGGCTGGAGAAGGTTTGTAGTGGAGTTCCCCAGGAGTTAGTATTGGGACCCTTGCTTTTCCTGATATATATAAATGATCTAGATCTTTGTGTGCAAGGGACAATTCCAAGGTTTGCAGACGACACAAAACTTGGGAGACTTGTAAACTGTGAGGAGGACAGTGTAGAACTTCAAAAGGACATTGACACATTGGTGGAGTGGGCAGATAGGTGGCAGATGAAGTTCAATGAGGAGAAGTATGAGGTAATACACTTCGGTATAAATAATTTAAAAAATTTTATACTGTATAAAATAAAGGATACTATTCTAAAGGGTGTGCGGGAGCAGAAAGACCTGGCGTATATGTTAATAAGTCATTAAAGGTGGTAGGACAGGTAGAGAGAACTGTTACTAAAGCATACAATATTCTAGGTTTCATTAATAGGGGCATTGAGTACAAGAGCAGGGAGGTTATGATGAACTTACATAAGACCCTGATTAGAGCTCAACTGGAGTATTGTGTACAGCTCTGGGCGCCACACTACAGGAAGGATGTGAACACATTGGAGACAGTGCAGAAGAGGTTTACGAGAATGGTTAGCTGGATGAGACACTTCAGTTATGAGGAAAGGTTGGAGAAGTTAGGATGGTTTTCCTTGGGGAGGAGAAGGCAAAGAGGAGACTTGATAGAACTTTTCAAAATCATGAGGAGTCTGGACAGAGTAGATAGGGAGAAACTGTTCCCGCTAGTAAACAGATCAAGAACCAGAGGGCACAGTTTTAATGTGTTTTGTAAAAAAAGCAAATGTGAGGTGAGAAAAAACTTTCACACAGCGAGTAGTTAGGGTTTGGAATGCACTGCCTGGAAGTATGGTGGAGGCAGGTTCAAGTGAAGCACTCAAGAGGGCATTGGATAATTATTTAAATAGAAACAATGTGCAGGGTTACGGGGAAGAGGCAGGAGATTGGCACTAAGATAAGAGCCGATGCAGACATGATGGGCCGAAAGGCCTCCTTCTACACCATAACAATTCTGTGACTCTGTGAAATTTAAACCAGGCAGCTTGACCCTGATTGGTCGAGGCATTGCCCTGGGGAGTGAGTCAGCAAATGGCTGTCACTTATTTTGTTTAGCTGAAACAGGTAAAGTGTGTGTACATGTTCTTTCTGTCTGCAAAGAACAGGGCCCTGTGTATTAATATATGTAGCTTCCAGTACAAGCTAATGCACCACACTGTGAGCCTGACTGACAATCTTTAATTGGTTATCAGTATAATTCTTAGCACATTTAGAAAATGTTGTCCAATCGCAGAATCACATCTAATGTTGGACACTGTGTTTTGAGCTTTACAAGCATGGGCTGGTTGGGTACGGTGGCTACCCTGCCTGTTGCGAACTGCAGCTGGGACATGCTGTTTGATACGATCCATCAGTCTTTGGGACATATGGCCTACATAGCTAGCATCACACTGGCACTGAAATTCATATACCACATTACTCATTTGTGTGATAGGCAGAACGTCTTTTTGGCCTGACAGAGCGCTCTGTTAGTGGTGAATACCACTCGTGTTGCTACTGCATAGTAGCAGCGTGAAACAGCTAGCTTCACCTGTTGCTCAAATTTTTGATGTGCCTTGCCCTTCCGGGGTAATCTGAAGAAGACTAGGCTCTTTTCAGGGCCAAAAGTGATGGCCTTAGGCCCGTTCATGAGTTCGCGTGATATATAGTGCAAAGTGATCTGATCAGGGTAGCCATTATCCTGCAGGATGCGTCCTATTTCAGCATCAAGCTTGCATGGTGAGCAAATGGCTCAGTCCTTAATTACAAGGTTGCCGATAAGGCCAATCTCATCGCAGGTGGAACTGTAAGAATCCCAACATGTATATTGACCAGTGAAGGTAGGCTTGCTGCAGACATAGTAGAGAATCCCCTAGCAGATTTCTCAGCTAGTTTGTAAAGGAAAGGGAGTTCATTTGACTGCTTCATTTCAAAAGTGAATTTGACCACGGGATGGAGCCCATTAAGGCATGTAAGGAAATTGTCACATGCAGCTGCGATTTAAATACTGCAAATATATCATCCACGTATCAGAAATACACAGCAGAATTTTCCGTTGTGGGAGGGGGGAAGAGCGTGTGTGGGTGCGGACCTGATCGCCACCTGAGATCGGGTCCACACCGCCATTTTACGCTGGCGGGTCAATTAAGGCCCGCCCAGCGTAATGCGCTACTCCTGTGGATAGCGGGAATGTGCGAGCGGTGGTGGGCGTGCACAGACCGCCGGGTCTAGTGGCGACCCAACAGTCTGTTTAAAAGAAGGCCTGGCAGCCTCCTGTAGGCTGCTGACAATGGCCAGTTCCAGGGCGTACTACAGGGGGTCGGCTGAGCAGGCCAGGCTGGAGGGAGGGGCAGAGGAGCAGGCCAGGCTGCAGAGTCTGCCACAGGAGCAGGCCAGGCTGCAGGGTAGGCCAGCGGGAGCCAATGCGCTCCTCGCTTTTCTGATGACTGCCTTGCTGCCCTCCTCGAGGAGGTGGCAGTGCGGCAGGAGGTGTTGGTCCCACAGAATGGGAGGAGGAGGCCCCCCCCACACAATGAAACGTGCCTGGGAGGAAGTGGTGAGCTCCCACGATGTGATGCAGCACACCTGGATCCTGTGCCGTAAGCGCTTCAACGATTTGTTGCACTCTGGCAGGGTGAGTACATTGGGCATTTAACCGAGCAGGTAACCTTAGCCTTTGAGGCCCCACCCACCACCCCCCCAAAGTCTTATTGTTGTTATTGTTATTATTGAATCATGTTGGGCATTTTTCCTTCACTGGGTAGGCAAGCAGATAGTACCCATGTTTACATCAGCCTGAGTGGTTCATGAGGAGATGAGTTCTCCCCCGCACCATATTTTGCTCATAGTTGCACATGACTAATCTGGGGGCAACCTGCAGGAGCTGCAGCTAGGCACATACTCAGAACTCCAGCACATGTCCTATTCAGGGTGATGAGATGGTGGAAAGGGAGCCTCAAGGTGGCAAAGAACCACCTGCTGCCCTCGATGCTGCACGTGGTTGCACTTTCTTACTATGGGAGTAAATATCGTGTGGTTCCTAAAGTGATGTACGCAGCATGTGTCCAAGGGGCCGTTGGGGGGGTTGGGAGCAGGCATACTACCTTTGCTCGAGTGATCAGCAGTATTGGGGAGAGGAGGCACTGGAGGCCTGATATGGCCCACTCTGGTTGGGGTGCGGCAGGCGTGTGCAGAGTCCATGTGCGATTAGCCACAATGAATGGTGTTCTCTCTTTCTCAGGAGAAGAATGCTCATAATGCCTCAGAGCGTGTGAGGAGTGGAGGCGGCCAGGCACGCCTCCTCATCTTAAGCCGCTTCGAGCAAGGGGCCTTTGAGTCATGCACCCAGGTCAACTGGTGTCGGTGAGGCTGGGGTGGAACTGCTAGGTATTTGAGGCCAACAGTGAGATCCACAATGTCCTCCCAACACCCATAGCACTGATGATTGTAAAATTTGTTATCGTTGCAACATTGCTTGGTCATAGAGTGATAGAGTCAGGGGTGTGCAGCACAGAAATGGCCCTTCAGCCCATCGAGGTTGCGTGGGTCAAACACGTACCTAACTATCCTAATCCCATTTTCCAGCACTTGGCCCACAGCCTTGTATGCCATGGCATTGCAAGTGCACATACAAATACTTTTTACATGTTAGGAGGGTTTCTGCATCTAGTACCCTTTCAGGCAGTGCGTACCAGATTCCCACCACCCTCTGTGTACAAAAGTTGCTCATCACATCCCCTGTAAACCTCCTGCCCCTTATCTTAAATCTATGCTCCCTGTTTACTGATCCCTCTGTCAAGGGGAAAAGTTCCTTCCTGTCTATCCTATCTATGCCCCTCATAAGTTTATACACCTCAATCATGTCCCTCCTCAATCTCCTCTACTCCAGGGGAAATAACCCCAGTGTATGCAATCTCTCCTCATAACTGAAACTCTCCAGGCCAGGCAACATCCTGATAAATGTCCTCTGCACTATCTCCACTCCAATCACATCCCTCCCATAAAGCACATTTCAGTACTGCACGCAGTACCGTAGCTGTGGCCTAAGCAGCGTTTTCTACAGTTCGAACATTACCTCCCTGCGCTTATATTCTATGCCTCGACTAATAAAGGCAAGTACGCCACATGCCTTCTTAAACACCTTATGTACCTGTCTCGCTACCTTAAGGGACCAGTCGACATGCAGCCCAAGGTCCCTCTGACCCTCGTTACTTCCTACGGTCCTACCATTCATCACGTATTCTCATGCCTCGTTTGTCCTGCCCAAGTGCATGACCTCACACTTATCCATATTAAATTCCATTTGGCACTCATCAGCTCATCTGACCAGCCCATCTATATCCTCCTGTAATGTAAGGCTATCCTCCTCACTCTTTATTACCCCATCAATATTCATGTCCATTGGTTCTGGAAGGTTGAGCGCATAATGAGCCAGGGGGAAAGGGATGAAGTGTGTCACTGTGTGCATGCTAACTGATCCACTGTCCTTGTTGTTCCTTTCAGCATCATCGGAGCAGGGCCGGCAGGAGGAGCTGCGGATGCCCCCTCTCACACCTGGGGGCCCTCAAGTGTCACCAGCGTTACACCATTTCTGCAAGGCAGGCACCAGTGCAGATACTAGCATCGCGATGGGCATTGGAACATCGGCTAGTATCCCGGAGCACAGTGGACAGGGCACTTCACAGTCGCTGGAGGAGCTGGCAGAGACAAAGAGTGCCGGTGGCGCCAGCGGTTGGAGGACTGCAGGGGGCCAGGCACATGCTCAATCGGTGCCTGATGAGGTGCCTCTGGAGTTGTCCGCAACGCAGCAGCTGCAGGAAATACAGCTGGGTGTGCGGGAGCATCTGGGTGTGATACATGAGGCTATGCTTCACTTGGTGTCCGTGGTGGGGGAGTCCACGCAGAGCATCACCGATACAATGAGCCTCATGGATGAGCGTCATGCTTCCTCTATGGAGAGAGTGGCGACTCTCGTGGAGAGGCACCTCCAGGAGAACAATCAGGTCATCCTGGGGTTGCACTTGGACCTACAAGCCCTCACAGTGGCATTGGCCACAGCTAGTCAGTGCTAGTGTGGGAGATGGTCTGGGCATCAAGCTTCCCAGATAGTTGCCCACCCATCCACAGTAAGCACAGAGGTCCGAGGCGACCTCATGTCGGTGCAGCAGCTGCCTGTTGTCTCTGTGGGCTCCTCTCAGGGCGCTCCGGATGAGGGCACCAGCTCCTCCGCCCCTCTCCCAGTGACTGTATCATCTGGGGCCAGCACAGGCTCCACGGTCCAGAAGACGACCGCCAAGGTCATCGAAGCTAACAGGACAGCAGAGGCAGCAGGCTGTCTCAGATGCTACTCCGAGCGATGTGGCAGCACCAAGACATAGCACCTGCGAACGGAAACGTAAGGCACATTAGGCACACCACAGGTTTCTCACTGGTGCTTTGGTGTTTGCCCAAGATTCGGTCCTTAGAATTTCTTTTTGCTTGCTTACAGTATTGTTTTACAATTGGGAGAACTTCTGATTTGAAAATTAAAATTCAGATGTGTGACCATGGCTGAGGGTGGCTTGTTTGTTCTGTATGTGTATGTTTAAGAAAACTGTCATGAGTGTTTGTTTGGACATTCAAATTTATGTACAAGGCCCTTAGTTCCTGCTGATGACCTGGCCGATTTTGCACTTAGGTGTCGAGTATGGATGCACCAGGCAAGGCTGATCCTGCTGATCCATCTGTGGTGGGCTAGCTGAAGGTTCATTGCATTAAAGCCTCCCGGGTTTCCCTGCCTCCTTGGAGTAGTCCCGGGTCAGTATCTACACCCTCAGCATTCCCCTGTGCATGCCCATCCTCGGAATCACTGCTGGGCTCATCGTTTGCAGCCACAAACACTGCATTGACGTCTTCATCATCCACTGCGCCCTCCCTTTCCAGTGCAAGATTGTGAAGAGCACAGCATGGAACCACTATCACCGACACACGATCTGGGGGGTACTGGAGTGCGCCCCCTGAGTGGTCCAGGCATCGGAAGCGCATCTTGAGAAGACCAATGGTTCTCTCCACCACAGCCCTTGTGGAGGTGTGGCTCCTATTGTACCGCTGCTCAGCTTCTGATATTGGGTGGTGGAGAAGCGTCATGAGCCACCTTCTGAGGGGATAGCCCTTGTCACCCAGCAGCCATCCATTCAGCTGGGCTGGAGCACTGAAGAGCGCCAGCACCTGGGAGTGTCTGAGGATTGTAGGCATCGTGGGAGCTGCCTGAGTACCTTGCACAGATTTGCAGAATCAGCATCCTGTGGTCACACACTATCTGCACGTTCATGGAGTGGAAGTCCTTCCTGTTGCCGAAGGCACCGGGCTCACCTGCTGGCGCCTTGATGGCCACATGTGTACAGTCTTTTGCACCCTGGACACAGGGGAAGCCAGCAATGGTCGCGAAGCCTCTGGCTCGCTGTGTCTGGCTTGCCGGGTCCCAGCGGAAGTGGATGAAGATCAATGCCCGTCTGAACAGAGCGTCTGTAATCTGCTTGACACAAGTGTGGACAGCTGATTGGGAGACACCGCAAAGATTACCCACCGAGCCCTGGAAGGAGCCGGAGGCATAGAAGTTGAGGGCATCTGTGACCTTCAGAGCCACTGGCATGGGGTGTCTGCCCACACAGTTAGGAGAGATCTCAGGGCCAATCATCTGACAGATATAGTTGACTGTCTCCCTTGACAGTCGGATCCTCCTTTGGCACTGCACCTCAGACATATTGAGGGAACTGCTTCGCCGCCTGTATACCCTGGCAGCAGGATAATGGCATCTTCTGTGGCCCCTTCCACCTTGGACAACTGTGTCCCTTGTGCTTGTGCCTGTCCTCTCAAAGGTGGCTCCCTTGGAGGCTGAATGTGCACTCCTGGCCTCCTCCTCCTTCTAGCCCTCCCTTCCACCTCAGAAGAGCTGCCTCCAGTGGCCATGTCAGATCCCACTCCCAGGCTAAGGGGAGGCTTCCTGAAAGCTACAGGCCTGCAAAAGATTCCTGACTGCAGAGTGCTGACCTGAAGGTCAAAAAGTACACAGAAAGCTGCTGGAATGTGTTCTGAACTACTGCAGGTCACACAGGCAAGTTTAAAATACTTTGTCCAATAAACACTCCACAAAGCAGATTGTTGACCCCACTGAGCCCTCTTATCCTGCCGTAGATGAGGTTCATAGAAAAGTCTCCTACCCGCCTGCCCGTTGCGCCCGTGCACCGACTCGCAGATCGCACGGGCAGCTAAAAATCACCGTCGATTGAAGATTAAAGGACCTCGAGTGGCCCATTAATTAATGGCAGGCATGCGTCGGACTTCATCGCGTGCCCGCCCAGCGAAATATCGCTATGGCACACGGTGACGTCGGGACGCTCGGCCGATGTCACCGTGTGTCATTTTACAGGCAGACAAGCAGGGCCTGCCCCCTGCACGTCAAACTGAAAATTCTGCCCATGCGAGTGGTAGAAGGTCAGATGTCATTCCACCAAACACACATTTCTCATGGAACCCAACAAAGATGTTTGTGAGATCTGGGCCTAGAGGGGATCCCAGGGCAACACTGTCTATTTGGGCATACATGGTGTCATTAAAACTGAACTCAGCTGTGTGCGTGGCCAACTTCATAAGTTCAATGAACACTGAGTCACAGAATGATGGCGAACCTAGATCACCTTGATATAGTGCTGCAGTGCAAATATCTATGGCTTCCTTAAGTGGAACATTGATGAATAGGCTAATGAGCACATGGTCACAGCATTGCTATCAATATGCAAACCCTGTATGGCCTTTGCAAATGTGAAGGAGTCCTTCACCGTGTATGTAAAAAACTTGGTCAAATTTGGTTGTAGCAATTTGTCCAATCATTTGGCCAATTCATGTTGTGCAAACTGATTATAGATAAGATGGGGCGTAGAGAACATCATTTTTGTGTGCCTTGGGCAGCCCATACATATGCGTACATAGCGAATCATGACAACAAACCTTGTCACAAAAGAGGGCGACTATGCAGACATTGTAGTTAAGAAAATGGAATATTTTAATCAGTAAGGGGATCAAGGGTTATAGGAAAAGGCAGAAAAGTGGAGTTGAGGGTTATCAGATCAGCCATGATTTCTTATATTCATAAATATCACGCAGTAGCTCATCACTCTTACACAAGTCCAGCAAACATTTTTTAGCTTACTTTTGAGCTAGTCTGTCCATTCAGCAGCAGGTCCAATGCATATGAATTTGGACCTGCCAGTAAGAATGGTGTGCATTTTGTTGACATAGTCATGCTTGTAAAATAAGTGACAGCCATTCGCTGACACATTCCTCAGGACAATGCCTTGACCAATCAGGGTCAAGCTGCCTGGTTTAAAATGCTTGGCAGTTAACTGTCAGTCACCATCAGTGATGCATTCTCCAGGGCAATGCCACTTCCCAACCAATCAGCACTCTCTTCATATACAGTATAAATTGTTGTTTTCCCCCTTATATTGGTATCCTTGCAAGTGTCCTGATGAGTGCAAGATATGTCCCTTCTTTCAGCAATACTCAAGTTCTGTACCACCAAATGACTATTTATACAACCATGCTTCTTGAGTGAGGTCAAAGATCAGGGATTTTTTTCTGGAACGCGGACATCTCGGTTAATGACCATCTCACAAACTTTAAATTGGACACCGTAGCCAGTGTGACAGTCCTCTTGGACAAGGAACCCTTGCTGAGAGACCTCCCACAATGAACAACAGGCACACCACTCTATGAGCCCGGAGGAATCCGACTTCTAGTATAACCAAGATTCTGGAACCGTTAAGGTAGTCTTTGATGTCATGCACATTATCCGTAACCAGTCTTTTTCTCTTCTGAGCAGAGACGCCTGTGTTGCCCTGAACCTTCTTAAAATGACAGAAGACGTTAAAACAGCCTCTCGTCAATTACACAGAAACTGATAGTTCCCGAGAGCCCCAACAGAAAAGATATGCTTGACTGGGACTTCAGCTCTGAATTGTCTTTACTCTTTGCAGGGCCGGTTTGTCCATTTTTTTTGCAGGTGCCAGAAGCTCTTCATTGGTCAGACCAGCCAACCATCAGATGGTGACCACAATGCCTTGAGTGGAAAACAACCAAGAGATGAACCAGCAGCAAGAAGAGTCTCAACTTTTGGCTCTGACATCTGTTGGCAAGATACTTCAAGACGCCACAACACAGATGCTGCAGCCTTCGGCCAGTACAACCATTAGCCAGACAATGCTGGAACAGAGAAGCAGCCATCAATTGACTGCAGCACCCTTCAATGAGGCAAGGAAGCAACCAATGAGAATGTCATTGCACAGAAAGGTAAACTGCAAGGTGAGCCCATTGATAAATCACACCTACACATTAGGAAGAGGGATCTTCCATCCTAACATGCATCACGGTGAACCGCACGCGGGAAGATAAACAGAATGAACACTACAGAAGAGTTGCAAGTTTGCTCTCCCTGTAAGAAACGGGATAAACCAATGACCATCAATAACACCAGATGGGGAGTTGAAAAGGAATGGTTCAACTCCAAAGAGCGGAAAAGACAATCTCTGAACACTTCCTAATATCACTTTCTGCCCATCTGCCCCTTTCTCTTCCCTACCCCATTTTTTACTGTGTCTACCTCTGGTTAAAATAAATTCTCCCTGAAATCTCTTACCACTGCACTATCAAATCCCTAACCATCTAGCCTTTGGCCTATGATTCATCAACACATTTCTGCAGTTTCTGATTTGCTAAATCACTCCCTCTCCATCATCTCTAATGTCCTTATCCCCACTAAATCCATTACACGCTTCACCTGATATTCACTGCCCCCACTTCTTTGCTGTCTTAAGTCTAAGTGATGCAGATTTGAACATTGTTGGGAGACAACTGGTTTAACCATTCATTGCCAGATCTGGCTGAATCGCATTATGGGGTATTGTTCCCCATCACAAAAACAGAGCGCTATGCAAAGATTACCCAAAAAGGTACTGGTAACTCCTGGCTTGTCCGCTCCACCACAAACTGTCTTTTTAAACCACCCACCCTCCTCCACACTCACCTCCAACAAAAAGTGTGAGCAGCTCATGAGCCTTTTCATTACAAACATCGAGAGCATCCATTCATCTGCCCCTGCTGCTTCTTTCCCTTCCCCTAGCACATTTGGCATAACTTCCCCTAAGGTTCCCTCAACCCTAGCCCTGAACTTGCACCTTTCCCAAGTTTCTCTCTTTTTCCCCTCATGTCCTCTCTGAGTTCATCTTATCATTGAGACCCACCTCCTGCTCTCTAGACCATATTCCTACTGAAAGGCTGATTACCCAGCCTCTCTTCTTCTTTGGTGTCTTGGCTGAAAGTATTGAAGTTTCTCACTCCTCAGGTATTGTGCCACTCTCCTAATCAGCTGTCATCACCCCTCTTCCCAAAAGACCAACCCTTGGCCCTTCCCTCCATGCAAACTATCGCCTGATCTCCAACCTCTTTTGCTTCCTTCTCCAAATGTCTTTGAACTAGTTACCGCTTTCCAAATCCAAGCCATCTTTATTACATGTATGAAACCCTCCAATGAGATTTCTGCCCCACCGTTGTATTGAAACGGTTCTTACCAAAGCCACAAATTACATTTTAGTTGACTGTGACAAAGGTAAGCTATCCACGTCATTCTCGATCTGTCTACAGTCTTTGACCATGAAATTCTGCTCGAATGCCTCTCCATCATAGTCTGGCTGCATGGGACTGCTTGGTTTCACACAGACCTGGTTCTATTCTCATCTATCCAGTTGCAGCCAGAGAATCACTTACAAAAACTTCTCTTCCCACTCTCACACCATTTGGTGTCTCCCAAGGATTTAACCTTGCCCCCCTCCAATTTTTCATCTATATACGACCCTTCGGCAACATTATCTGAAAACAAAGCATCAATTTCCAGATGTATACTGATGATACCCAGATCTATCTCACCCCCATCATTCTTAACCCTCTGTCCACTGTCTCATAATTGGCAGACTGATTGTCTTACATTCAGTAATGGATGAGCAGAAATTTGCTCCAACTCAATATGGGAAGAGCAAAGTCTTCAGTCCCCATCAGAAACTGTATTCCCTTGGCACCAATTCTATCCCTCACCCTGGAAACTGTCTGAGGTTGGATAGGTCTGCCTGTAACCTTGGTGTTTTAATTAACTCTAGGATGAGCTTCCGACCACATATCCACACCATCACTAAGACCACCTATTTTCACCTCCATAATAACATCTGATTCTGACCTTGTCTCCACTCATCCGGTGCTGAAACCCTCATCTATGCTTTTGTCACCTCTATACTTGACCATTCCAATGCTCTTTTTGCTGTCCTCCCTACGCCACACTCTGCAAACTTAAGGTCATTCAAAACTGCTGCTTATGTCCTAAATTGCGCCAAGTCCTACTCACCTACCTCCCCTCTCTTCGCTGACCTATGTTGGCTCCCAATTAAGCAATGCCTCAATTTTAAAAGTGTTCTCCCTTTTAAATCGCTCTATGGCCTCAGCCCTCCTTAGGCCTGTGATTTTGTCCGTATAGTCCCCCAAGATTCCTGCGCTCCAGCAATTCTGGCCTCCTTTTTTTATTCATTCACGGGATGCGGGCTCCGTTGGCTGGGCCAACATTTATTGCCCATCCCTAGTTGCCCTTTAGAAGGCGGTAGTGAGTTGCCTTCTTGAACCACTGCAGTCCATGTGGTGTAGGTGATGATGTGCATTCCTGAATTTAACCACTCCTCCATTGTTAGCAGTACTTTCAGCTGTCAAGGCCCTTACCTTCCTAACTTCTTTGTCCCTCTACCTCACTATCCTCTTTCAAGACATTTCTTAAATTCTACCTTTTTTGCCAAGCTTTGATCACCTGGCTTACTATCTCCTCATGGTGCTTGATGGCAATTTATTTTTTTGAGAATACTTGTAATGTGCCTTGGAATTTTTTTATATGTTAAATGCAAGTTGTTGTAGTTTCCTTTCATTTTACTAGTAATTCTTTCCTACTTTAGGCCTGTGTACATACACTATTTCACAGCCAAAAAATCATGTGGACAACCTAATTGATGTTATGTGCATCTTCTATGCTTGAAGTGAATGAGGGTAATTCTCACTCTACCTCTAGGGAAGCACTCTGCTTGGTACTGACCCCAACTGTCTGTCCTAAAGCTTCATGTGTCTTTCCCACAACAGAAATGCAACATGCTAGATTGGGTATGTGTTTCTTTTATACTTGTTCGTGGGATGTGGGTGTCACTGGCTAGACCAGCATTTATAGCCCATTCCTAATCGCCTTTGTTCAGAGGGCATATTTTTGAAGAGTCAACCACATTGCTGTGGGTCTGGAGTCACATGTAGGCCAGACCAGGTGAGGACAGCAGATTTCCTTCCTTAAAGGCTATTAGTGAACCAGATGGGTTTTTACAACAATCAACAATGGTTTCACGGTTATCATTAGACTTCTAATTCCAGATATTTATTGAAATTCAAATTCCACGATCTGTCATGATGGGATTCAAATCCAGGTACCCAGAGCATTACCCTGGGTCCCTGGAATGCCAGTCCAATGACAATGACAAAACGCTACCACCTTCCCCTATTGTTCAACAACAATAAACTGCGAGGTCGATGCAGAAATTTAATTTTGTCCAATCTTGTTTCTACGGAACATTAATCAAGATGTTTTCTTCAGTAAAACTTTAAACAAGTTAATATAGAATTTCCTACAGCAAAAAAAATGTAGTCTTTTAAATGTCTTATGGCCCATTACACATTGGAATTACAGTATCTTTAATTTTTCTCAGTTGCAGTTCTAATACCCAGTCCAGATGGTTTAGCCTCAGCAAATCTAGATACAAGATAAATCACACTAATCTTTTGCTGCAAAAACATTTGAGTTTAATCTCATTTCTCGGGAAACATGACAAGGATATAAAATGTTCTGTTCAATACAGAAAAAAATTGAAGGTAACAATGTTCAGTTTAAAACGCTCCATTTTACATTGCCTGACAATTGCTTTTTTAATGGAAATTTAACTATCAGGGCAGGTAATTCCAGCTTTATTAAAACAAAATATTATCCACTATCTACCCACACTACCAGCAGCTGCTCCCTCAGGTTCCTTACTAAAATTTGTAATTGCTGTGAATTGACCTTCCACCCTTACTCGTTCCTGAAGTTCTCCTAACGTAAAAGACTTTTTGACTCACTTTACTCTTCCAACTCTAATTTCCATGATCTTGTACTTTCCACCAGTGCATCATTTTGTTTGGCAATTACGACCAGCGTCAAGTTTGATCCATGATATCTCTGCCATGTTTTCACTCTCTAGGCTCCAATGAATCCTTTGGTCCAAATTGTGTTATTATCCTGCATCCGCAGGTTATCCTTCTAACTTTTTACTGACCTGTGCCATCAGTTCAATCAAACAGAACAGCTGAACTAAAGAGGTGAGTTGAGGGAGACTGCCCTTGACATCAAGGCAGCATTTGACCATGTGGCATCAAGGAACCCTAGCAAAACTGATGTCAAAGGGAATCAGGGGGAGTCATACCTAGCACAAAGGAAGATGGCTGCGCTTGTTGGAGGTCAATCATCTCAGTCTCAGGACTCACTGCAGGATATTCTTAGCACAGTGTCCTATAGGCCCAACCGTCTTCAGCTGCTTCATCAATGAATCCTTCTATCATAAGGTCAGAGGTGGGGATGTTCGTTGATGATTGCACAATGTTCAGCACCATTCACGACTCCTCACATACTGAAGCAGTCCATATCCAAATGCAGCAAGACCTGAACAATATCCAGGTTTGGGCTGACATGGCAAGTAATATTCGTGCCACACAAGTGCCAGGCAATGAGCATATCCAGCAAGAGAGAATCTAACCATCACCCCTTGACATTCAATGCATTACTATCTCTGCATCCCCCACTATGAACATCCTGGGAGTTACCATTGACCAGAAACTGAACTGGACTAGCCATATAAATGCTGTGGCTACAAGAGCAGGTCAGAGGCTACGAATCTTGCAGTAAGTAACTCACCTCCTGACTCCCCAAAGCCTGTCCACCATCTACAAAGCATAAGTCAGAAGTGTGATGGAATGCTCTCCACTTGCCTGGATGGGTACAGCTCCAACAATACTCTGGTCCCAGGAGTACTTTGTAGGTATGACTGCAGGCAGGTTCTTTGAGAAATCAATGTTACCACATACAGGTGTATAATTGTACGTCCAGGTACATATATCTGTTTATGTATATTTAGCTGACCGCATAACGACATAAGGTGACAATTTACATACCTGACGTGCTTCATCTGATCCTCTTCCTCCAGAACTTTACAAAAATGGAGCAATTCCTGTCGAGTAAAGGGTGAATGGTTTTATTAATTGGACAATTATGTTAATGATGATGTAAGCATGACATCATGATCAGATGACCATGAAGATCCAAGAGAGCAAGATACAGAACTGTCAGTGTCCAGAGAACATTGTACTTACCATGAGGTCTTTGTAAATAAAGAGTTCAACGAAAAACTATATACTGACCATCTTCAAATCACTTGTGGAGTTAAGTGAAACCTTGTCAAAACATGTGGGAGCGCTGGAGGCCACAGTTTAGGAAGCTGAGACCCCAGATTGGTAACTCATGACTTAAGACCTTGGAACAGCTCAACTTTGTGACAAAGAAGAAAAAAAACTAAAATATACCTTGGGGCGGACAGTGATCCATGCACGTTGTCAGCAATCATTCAGCAGGCACTACCCCTTCCACAGCCCAAAAATGTTGCTGACATACAAAGATTTTTAGACATGGTCAATCAGGTGGGGAAACATGAAACATGAAACAATTTCCTATTGTATTGGAAACTTCAAACAGTAACTACAGAGCAAAACTCATCCTTGTGGAATCTCACACCTAACATTGTATGGACCCTTCAAGGAAGCAAGGGAGCAGTAGGCAGTCTGTCTCCTCAGCCTGGACTTATAACAAAGAGAGAGCCATCAAAATTAATTATGTCAACAGAGTTGCTAATAGCCACCATCTATCTCCTAAGGTGAACTGTGGATTTTGACCAGGGACATTGAATCTGATCATTAACCCGCAACTGACTCAGCATTGGGCAACGCCACATGACCTAAACTGCTTTGGCCTTTGGAAAGTTGTAATGTTACATTTTTTTAAAATTCATTCATGGGATGTGGGTTTCTTTGGCTAGGCCAAAATTTGTTGCCCATCCCTAGTTGCCCTTGAGAAGGAGGTGGTGAGCTGCCTTCTTAAACCACTGCAGTCAATATGGCGTAGGTACACCCACAGTACTGTTAGGAAGGGAGTTCCAGGATTTTGACCCAGTGACAATTAAGGAATGGCGATATATTTCCATGTCAGGATGGTGAGTGACTTGCAGGGGAACTTCTAGGTGGTGGTGTTCCCATCCATCTGCTGCTCTTGTCCTCCTGCATGGTAGTGGTCATGGGTTTGGAAGGTGCTGTCTAAGAAGCCTTGGAGAATTCCTGCAGTGCATCTTGTAGATGGCACACACTGCTACTACTGTGCGTCGGTGGTGGAGGGAGTGAATGTTTGTGGATGTGGTGCCAATCAAGCAGAATGCGTTGTCCTGGATGGTGTCAAGCTTTTTGAGTGTTGTGGGAGCTGCACTCATCCAGGAAAGTGGGGAGTATTCCATCATGCTCCTGACTTGTGCCTTGTAGATGGTGGGCAAATTTTAGGGAGTCAGGAGGTGACTTACTCATTGCATGATTCCTAACCTCTGGACTGCTCTTGTAGCCAAAGTATTTATATGGCTAGTCCAGTTCAGCTTCTGGTCAATGGTAACCCCCCCAGGATGTTGATAGTGGGGGATTCAGTGATGGAAATGCTATTGAACATCTAGGTCAATGGTTAGGTTCTCTCTTGTTGGAGATGGTCATTGCCTGACACTTGTGTGGCGCAAATGTTACTTGCCACTTGTCAGCCCAAGCCTGAATATTGTCCAGGTATTGCTGCATTTAGACATAGACTGCTTCAGTATCTGAGGAGTCGCAAATGGTGCTGAACATTGTGCAATCATCAGTGAACATCCCCACTTCTGACTTTATGATGGAAGGAAAGTCATTGATGAAGCAGCTGAAGATGGTTGGGCCAAAGACACTACCCTGAGGAACTCCTGCAGTGATGTACTGGAGCTGAAATGACTGACCTCCAACAACCACAACCATCTTCCTTTGTGCTAGGTATGACTCTAACCAGCAGAGAGCTTTGCCCCTGATTCCCATTGATTCCAGTTTTACCAGGGCTCTTTGATGCCACACTCGGTCAAATGCAGCCTTGATGTCAAGTGCAGTCACTCTCACCTCATCTCGGGAGTTCAGCTCTTTTGTCCATGTTTAAACCAAGGCTGTATTGAGGTCAAGAGCTGAGTGGCCCTTGCGGAACCTAAACTGGGCGTCAGTGAGCAGGTTATTGCTAAGCAAGTGCTGCTTGATAGCACTGTTGATCTTTCCTTCCATCAATTTACTAATGATCAAGAGTGGACTGATGGGGTGTTAATTGGCCAGGTTGGATTTGTCCTGCTTTTTTTGTACAGGGCATTGCTGGGTAATTTCCCACATGGCTGGGTAGATGCCAGTGTTGTAGCTATACTGGAACAGCTTGGCTAGGGGCACGGCAAGTTCTGGAACACAAGTCTTCAGTACTATTGGCGGAATATTGTCAGGGCCCATAGCCTTTGCAATATCCAGTGCCTTCAGCCGTTTCTTGATATCACATGGAGTGAATTGAATTAGCTGAAGATTGACATCTGTGGTGCTGGGGAACTCTGGTGGAGGCCAAGATGGATTATCCATTCGGCACTTCTGGCTGAAGATTGTAGCAAATGCCAGTGGTACAGGGCGTACCCAGGGATGGTAGTGGTGGTGTCTGGGAAATTGTCTGTGAGGTATGATTCCATGAGGATGACTATGTCAGGCTATTGCTTGACTAATCTGTGAGACAGCTCTCCCAGTTTTGGCATTAGCCTCCCATTTGTTAGTAAGGAGGACTTTGCAGGGTCGACAGGGCTGAGATTGATGTTATCGTTTCCGATGCCTAGGTTGATGCCAAGTGGTCCGTCCGGTTGCATTCTTTTTTGTGATTTTGTAGCGGTTTGTTACAACCGAGTGGCGAGTTAGGCCATTTCAGAGGGCAGTTAAGAGTCAACCATATTGCTGTGGGTCAGGAGTCACATGGAGGCCAGATAAGGTAAGAACAACAGATTTCCTTCCCAAAAGGACATTAGTGAACCAGATGGGTTTCTACAACAATTGACAATGGTTTCATGGTCATCATCAGGCTTTTAATTCCAGACTTTTATTGAATTCAAATTCCACCATCTATAAGACCATAAGACATAGAAGCAGAAGTAGGCTATTCAGCCCATCGAGTCTGTTCCACCATTCAATGAGATCATGGCTGATCTAATAATCCTCAACTCCACTTTCCTGCCTTCTCCTCATAATCCTTGATTCCCTTACTGATTAAAAACCTGTCTATCTCAGCCTTGAATGTACTTAATGACTCAACTTCTACAGCCCTCTGCAGTAAAGAATCCCACAGATTCACTACCCTCTGAGAGAAGAAATTCCTCCTCACCTCTGTTTTGAATGGGCACCCCCTTTCTCTGAGATTATGCCCTCTCGTCCTAGACTCTCCCACAAGGGGAAATAATCTCACAGCCTCTTCCCTGTCAAGCCCCCTAACAATCTTATATGTTAGTACAGGCCCAACCTACACAACCTCCCCTTGTAAGAAAACCCCTCCATCCCCGGGATCAACCTAGGTAACCTTCTCTGGACTGCCTCCAATGCCAGTATGTCTTTCCTTAGATTAGGGGGCCAAAACTGTTCACAGCATTCTAGGTGAGGTCTAACTAGCGCCTTGTATAGTTTTAGCAAGATTTTCCTATTTTTATATTCCATTCCCTTTGAAATAAAGGCCAACATTCCATTTGCCTACCTATTACCTGCTGAACTTGTATGCTAGATTTTTGGGATTCATGCACGAGGACCCCCAAATCCCTCTGTGCTGTAGCTTTCTTCAATCTTTCTCCATGAATATGTAATATTCAGCTCCTTTACTCTTCCTGCCAAAATGCAAAACATCACATTTTCCCACATCATATTCCATCTGCCACATTTTTTGCCCATTCACCTTAACCTGTCTATCTTCCTCTATCGACTCCATGTGTCATCTTCACCACTTGCCTATTTTTGTGTCACCTGCAAACTTGGCGATAGTACATTCATTTCCTTTATCTAAGTCATTAATATATATTGTAAATAATTGCGGCCCCAGCACTGACCCCAGTGGCACTCAACTAGTTATAGGTTGCCATTCTGAAAATGCCCCCCAGATCCTAACTCTCTGTCTTCTATTAATTATCCAGTTGTCTATACTACCCCTAACAACATGGGCTCTTATCTTATTAAGTAGCCTTGTGTGTGGTACCTTATTGAACGCCTTTTGGAAATCCAAATATATTACATCTACTGGTTCCCCTTTATCTATCCTGTTTGTTACCTCCTCAAAGAATTCTAATAAATTTTTCAGGCATGATTTCCCCTTCATGAAACCATGCTGACTCTGCTTGATTATATTATGTATTTCTAAATGATCTGTTATTACATCCTTTATAATGAACTCTAACATTGTCCCAATTACAGATGTTAAGCTAACTGGCCTGTAGTTACCTGTTTTATTGTCTCCCTCCCTTTGTGAATAAGGGTGTTACATTGGCAGTTTTCCAATCCTCTGGGACTTTTCCAAAATCTAAGGATTCTTGGAAGATTACTAGAAGTGCATCCATTATCTCTGCAGCTACTTCTTTTAATATCCTAGGATGCAACCCATCAGGTCCAGGTGACTTATCAGCCTTTAGCCCCATTAGTTTCCCTAGTACTTTTTCCCTACTGATAGCTATTGTCTTTATTTCCTCCTCCCGCTTTTGCCCCGTGATTATTTAGTATTTTTGGTATGTTATTAGTGTCTTCTACCATGAGGACTGATGCAAAGCATTTACTCAACTCCTCTGCCATTTCCTGGTTCCCCATTATTATTTCTCTAAGGGGCCTATATTGACTTTGGTCTCTCTCTTCCTTTTTATATATTTAAAGAAGCTCTTACTGTCTATTTTTATATTACTTGCTAGTTTACCCTCAAAATTCATTTTCTCTCTCTTAATTTTTTTGGTTATCTTCTATTGGTTTTTAAAACATTTCCAATCCTCTGGCTTACCACTAATCTTTGCCACAATGTTTTTTCTTTCACTTTGACACTATCCTTAACTTCCTTGGTTAACCATGGTTGCTTTATCCTTTTCCTACAATCCTTCTTCCTCACAGGGATATACTTTTGTTGTGAGTCATGAACTATTTTCTTAACGTCTGCCATTGTTCACCAACCGTCTTTTCTGCTAAACTCCTTTCCCAGTCCACTCCAGCCAACTCTGCCCTCATTCCTTTGTAATTACCCTTATTTAAGTTTAGCACAGTGTTTCCAAACTAAATTTCTCACTCTCAAACTTAATGCTAAATTCCACCATGTTATGGTCACTGTTTCCTAGGGGATCTTTTACTCTGAGATCATTTCTTAAACCTGCCTCATTACATATTACCATATCCAAAATAGCCTGATTCCTGGTTGGATCCACAACATGTTGCTCCAGGAAACTGTCCTGAATACACTCTATGAATTCTTGCTCATGGCTGCCTCTGCCAATTTGATTTTCCCAATCTACATGAAGATTAAATTCCCCCATGATTAATATACTGCCTTTTTTACATACCCTCATTAGCTCCCGATTTATTCTCTGTCCTACAGCATAGGTACTGTCAGGGGGCTTATAGACTACTCCCACCAGTGTTTTCTTCCCCTTTTAGTTCTTACCTCCACCCATATGGATTCCAGATCTTCTGATCCAAGATAATTTCTTGCTATCGTACTTATTCCATCTCAAAGCTACCCCACCACCCTTTCCTTCCTGCCTGTCCTTTCGAAAAGTCACATACCCCTGAATATTTAGTTCCCAGTTTTGATCTTCTTGTAACCATGTCTCTGTACTGGCTAAAAGATCATACCCATTAACCTCTATTTGTGCCATTAATTCATTTATTTTGTTCTGAATATTACATGCATTTAAGGAATGAGCTGTTAATTTTGCCTTTTCACCCTATTTGCTGCTTTTTATTATGTTTGTACACTCTGTTCCTTCCTGTCACACTCTGCAATGCCACCATATCCTTTTGCTTTGGAAGCCCTACTTATCCCTTCTCCAGAACCCCACCCCTCCTTATTTAGTTTAAAGCTATAAAGCCATTACGGGATTCAAACCCAGGTCCCCAGAGCATTAGCCTGGGCCTCTGGATTATGAGTCCAACAACAATACCACTACACCCTCACCTCCCCATTCCTGGGCACCCAGAGCAGTCTGCTGTTAACATCCAGACTGTTAACACCAAAGCAGGACTCCAGACTGACAATCATGCCTGCCTCAAGTCTAAACCTCCTCAAAGCCTGGTTCTCTGGAAAATCACCTGTAGAGCAGACCAAGTCTCTGTATACCAACCTCATCTTGTTGCATCATCACCAACTCTGTAGGAATTCGGCGAATTTTGCTTTGTTAGCTGAACCCACCTGAACTTTAACTCCTACGTGAAGCAATCCTCACTGGACTCTGACATTCTGGACTCTAATATTTACATGAATTAATATCCGTAACTTATCTTACTCTTAAGTTATCCCTAGTTGTAAAACTCTTCTTTCTGATCTCCATGTGTGTGTGTGCGTGTGTGTAGTTGCAAAGACCACCCCCCAGGTTTGAATATACGAATAAACAATACTTCTGATTTAACCCAAAAGAGAGTTTGCTGCAAATTACTTTAAAATTGACTTCACAAACATAGAATTTAAGGAGACGCACCACAGTCTATTTCAGAAAGTAAACACCTCTGTTTACAGACAGATGGTGAGGAAAAAAAGGAGTTCAGTTTGTCTCTCTGCCCTGTCCGTAACAGGGTTGAGGGGAAGATTTAGTAATGTCATGGTTATATTATTGGATTAATAGTCGAGATGCACAGACTAATAATTCATGAGAATATAATGATAACATTTGTTGCCAATAAGTCTGTACATTATACAATTATACATTGATGTGTTTGGTTCTAGGAATTTGCTGTGATCATTTATTTTGCTGGTCTGGCTACCACTACCAAGTTGAGCTCCGCAGTGCAGGTTGAAATTGAGGAGGAGCCCACCAAAACAACTCAATGGCTGCAGGAGAGGAGGTGAGGAAACTGTGTAGGAGGGGAAAAATAAAATCTAAGCATTAGCCTTTGGCTCATCAGAAATCGGTGCTGTAATAACTTGGGAGCTTTCAAAGCATGTTGGGATATATATTTTTTCTTTATTATTAACATGTTATATAGCATTCAGTCAGAAAGGTTTTGCATTGCATCAAATGCTTTCTTTAATTGGTAATATGGGCTAGGACAATGCTGTAAGTTGCAACTGATTGTATTGAGAATTCCAAGGATCTTTACTTCTGCCAAACTCCAGTGCACAACAAAATCTGAAGGAACTTTAAGTTTGCTGCAATAAAAAATTCCTGTAAATTGGAAAGGTACAGATCTAATGGAAGTTACACCCAATGAATCATAACCTGTCTAATCTCTTTACATATGTTCATTGACTTATTTATTCATTCAGGGATGTGGGTATCACTGGCTAGGCCAGCATTTATTGACCATCCCTAACTGCCCCTGAGAAGGTGGTGGTGAGCTGCCTTCTTGACCTGCTGCAGTCCATGTGGTGTAGGTACACCCATAGTGCTGTTCGGAAGGGAGTTCCAGGATTTTGATCCAGGAACAGTGAAGGAACGGCGATATATTTCCAAGTCAGGATAGTGTGTGACTTGGTGGGGAACCTGCAGGTGGTGGTGTTCCCATGCATCTGCTGCCCCTGTCTTTCAAGGTGCTAGAGGTTGTGCATTTAGAAGGTCCTATTGAAGGAGTCTTGGCGAGTTGCTGTAGTGCATCTTGCTGCTGCTGCTGAACATCAGCGGTGGAGGGAGTAAATGTTTAAGGTGGCAAATTGGGTGCCAATCAAGCGGTACTTTGTTAAAAGCAAAATACTGTGGATGCTGGAAATCTGAAACAAAAACAAAAAATGTTGGAAAAACTCAGCAGGTCTAGCAGCATCTGTGGAGCGAGAAACAGAGTTAATGTGGTGGTGGGGAGAAAAGGATAGAAAATGGATAGAGGGAGGATAAAGAGGGGATAAGACTATGAATAAATTATTAAAAATAAAAATAAGTGCATGCTCTCCTCTGGACCTGAAAAGTTTTGCACCCCTCTATCACCTTCACATGGTCCTTCTCCAAAACTTCCCTTCCCTTCCTTTACCTTTCTGTCTCCATTTCTGGTGATAGACTGTCAATCAATGTTCAATACAAACCCACCAACTCTCACAGCTACCTCGACTACAGCTCCTCACACCCTGCTTCCTGTAAGGACTCCATCCCATTCTTTCAGTTCCTTCGCCTCCATTGCATCTGTTTCGATGATGCCATTTTCCAAAACGGCACTTCTGACATGTCTTCCTTCTTCTTTAACTGAGGTTTCCCCTCCACTGTGGTTGACAGGGCCTTGAACCATGTCCGACCTATCTCCCACACCTCTGCCCTCACACCTTCCCCTCCCTCCCAGAACTATGATAGGGACCCCCTTGTCCTCACTTTTCACCCCCTAGCCTCTGTATTCAAAGGATCATCCTCGCCAAGGTTTCCTCAGGCTAATGGAGAAGCTGTAGAGGCATTACACTCAGAACTGTAAAGGCATTACTGAAAAAGAATGAGGATTTTCAACTAGCGCTCTTGAGTTATAGATCCTCATGCCTGTAGAATAGATTGGCTCCATGTGAGTAGCTCAAATTGCGGACACACATTACTACCCTTGCACATACATTGATGCCACAGGTCAAAGACACAAACTTAGAGAAAGTACAAGAAAGAGAGGAAACGTACCAAAATAAACAGTCGAAACACTATGATGGCCATCATAGAGCAAGGACATTATCAGATCTTTGACAGGGAGACAGGTTTAGATCAGAGATCAATTGAGATTTGGAGAAATAATGGAGAAAGCACCAGACCTGAGATGTTCCATTGAACAGGGCACAGTAAGAAGAAGCAGAAGAGCTTTGATTGCAATTGAGGAATAGTGTGAAAATCAGAGGCCAGAGAGGTCGCACTCATTAGAAATAAAATAGAGACTGAAGCAGGTGATTCCGAACCCTCTACTAGTTTGAATTCTGTTCAACAGCCTCCAGATCAAGAGCAGAATGAGAATGCCTTATTCTCCACAAGCAAGAGGAGAGCTAAGTACAAAGGACTAGTGAATGCATCGCAACATTTAACGGTGTAAGAGAAGGTAAAAATCTCAACAAACTGGAGGAAGGAGAGTGAAGAGAGAACACGAAGAGAATGTGGAGAGAGAAAAAAGAATGACATTTACCTAAGAGAGCAAAAAGAGGCTACGTTGCCTGGGTGACTTCAAAACACTGAAATAGAATGACTTGCACCCACTCCAGCCAAAATGTACCCCCCTTTAAAGAACTGCATTTCTTAAATATATGACCAGGAGACTGAAGCATTGGTTTTCCAGGAATGCCAGAGAATATTGAAGCCTGAACAGAGACTTGTGGGGAGATGTAGTATAATCGAGTATGTTAGACTAAATCCCATAAAGGTTTAACTGTAATAGCCTGTGATGTCATATAAGGAACTGACATATGCTCATGTGACCTGAGAGTCAAGGGCCAGAAACTTTCCCCCGTCGGGGGGTGTTGAGCAGGGGCGGGCACGAACCTGATCAGCGCCCCTGATCAGGGATGCACCGCCATTTTACGTGGGCGGGCCAATTAAGGCATGCCCAGCATGACGCTCACCTGGAAGCGCTGAGCCCTCCCTGTGCGGGCGGGGGGGAATTCACTGAGAGGTTCCCTTTTGCATGTGCACAAAAGAGTGCAGAGATCTCACCGAGGCACGGAGGGGCCTCAGGGAGATTTGTTTCAATGCTAAAGTTTTAAGTAAAGATTTTTAAAACTTTTAAAACATGTCCCCTCATGTTACACTATCACATGAGCTGGGACATGTCAAAGAATAAATGTATAAATTTTTATTAGATTTTAAAAACGTGAAGGCCGCCTGGGCTCTTCGTCTGCCCGCCAAACTTAAGGTTGGACAGGCAGCTCATTAAATTGAATTAATTAGGTTTTAAGTGGCCTTGATAGGCCTTTGACAGTTCGGTGGGTGCGCAGCCGACTCGGATGCACTGCCGCCGAACTGAAAATCTAAATGATGCGTGGTGACGTCAAGACGCCCACCCGACATCACCTCGCATCATTTTATGTGCTGGCAAGCAGGGGTGGGGCCCACTCGCCGACAAGAAAATTCTTCCCTAGGAAAAAGCAACATGGGAAGAAGCTGGTGTAAAGGAGTATCCTCATAACTTGTAAATATGTTACTGCAAAGTTAGAGAGTTTTGCAGCTGGCAGACTTTGGGAGTTATGGAAAATACTCGAACCCAATAGCACAATAATATAGTTTTCATGTTTTAACCAAAATAAATCTCTGGCAGCGAAATTGAATAACACCTGGGCATTGGATAGGGATGCATGACTAATTGACACCCGTTGCTTCTGATGTAAGCAGTACACAGACGTTGTACTGCCAATTCATTTAAATGGTTGCAGCATGCAGCCAGCACTGATTACTCTGTTGAATGGCTGCACAGCTGAAGGAGAGGTGCAAAATCATGAAAGGTTAGCACAATTTCAAGTTAGCCTGCATTTCCTAAAGCAAGCTTGCAGTTCTTGCAGGGGAGGTGCATTTGGCTGGAGCAGGTGCTGTAAGTCATTTTAAGACTGAGTTTCATTTATGAAAGACACAAGAAAGTGTGAAGATGGATTTTTTAAATTTTTTTGGGAATATGGTGGTATTCTTTAAAGAAGGCTCTGTGTGCGTTTGTGCATGTATCCATGATTATTTAAACTGTGGGAAGGTTAGCAAAGACAGCTTGTCTGTGGGAACTGAGAGATGAAAGATAAAGGTGTTAGATGCATACATTTGTAATGAGAAGCTAAGGTAAATTGGATTTATAAGTAAATAGGTTAGGTTTAAAAATTTGCATTAAGAAATAGAGACTTGGCTTTTCAGCTGTTACATTTCAAAGGGGAGTAAGGGACTTTTACAACTTGCAAAGGTTTCATAAGTAAACAAGGGAAAATTATTAAATTTTATTTGACCCAGAAGGGGAGGCAATAGGAAAACATGAAATATTTTTATCTTTTGAAAAGGTTGA
The DNA here is from genome assembly GCF_964194155.1 of Cetorhinus maximus. Taxonomy (NCBI): domain Eukaryota; kingdom Metazoa; phylum Chordata; class Chondrichthyes; order Lamniformes; family Cetorhinidae; genus Cetorhinus; species Cetorhinus maximus. The sequence continues at coordinate 196,302,530 of NC_135879.1, forward strand.
GTTCAGAGAGATGCTGAGGACAATAGAATCAAAGATGAAAGGGAAAAAAGATATTTAATGCTAGATGTTGAGCTGAGTTGTGTAGTTGTGTGGCTGTGTGGGGGGGGGGATTTCCTGAAACCGGATCTATGCTGAGAGAAGGTGTGAAAGTGTGAATTTGAAGCAGCCATCGAGTTTCTAAGCCAGAGAAGTCTTTTGTTTCAGAAAGCAGTCTTGTTTCTGAATATTCTTGGATTTCCACAGCAAAGTGGAAGAGAGCGAGAGTCATTTGGTATACCTTTACTAAAGTGGCAGCAGTTTTTGCCTTGGATAATATTACTGGATTTTTATGGTTGAAAATTTATAAGGGAGTTGTTGCCAAGTAGTTTACTTGTGTGTTCTGACCAAGTGAGATTTTTGGGGGATGCTTTGTAAAACTGTTTTAACTATGTAGGTTTAATCTTGAGTGCTTAAGTTTTATTTTCTTCTTGTAAATAAATATTTTAAACTTAAAATCCTAGAAGTGTTACTGGCATTCTATGCTTCTGGGATCAGTAGTTCTTTCCCTCATTTTCAAAATGGAAAAAAAGTTTATGATCAGTAAGACAACTTTCCCTTGGGTTGGCTTGCTCAGCAAATGACATCGGCTGTGGTTGTATCAAATTGCACAACATGGCAGAGAGCGCACTCCAAAATATTCCTATGCTGCACTGAAGACCATAGTACAGGAGGTGGACAGCAGACCAGGAGGCTGCCCAGACAAACTTTATGAAGAGATTAGGACCAGATAGTTATGGCAGTCAAAGCCAGGGGTCTAGCCCTGAGGACCTAAATACAATACGGCAAGAAATTCAGTAATCTCGCAGGAGTGGTCAAGATCAGTGAATGTATCTTCAAATGTCATATTGATAAATTATTACTAATTATCATTTAATTACAATCAACATTCAATTCATTAATCAAATCTAGAATATAAGGTGTAAATTAAATAACAAGGGATAGTACACTCAAAAGATCCTAAATTTTTCAATCCATTAAAATCTGAGGTATGTAGATAATAAGAGTTAGATAAGACACTTACGTTAGCCCCCCCACAAAATTAAGTAATGTCAGCACAAGGAAAGCAGCTACTTGGTGAGCAGCTCAAGCGGTAGCTGGCATTACTGCTATGCATCTGTGAGGTTGAGGGTTTCTGGATGTGGTCAGCCCACAGTTTAAAGATGTGCAAGCAAGGCAGATGGGGAGGTGGTGGCGTAGTGGTATTGACACTGGACTAGTATTCCAGAGACCCAGGGTAATACCCTGGGGACCTGGGTTTGAATCCCACCACAGCAGATGGTGAAATTTGAATTCAATAAAATCTGAAATTAAAAGTCTGATGTTGATCACAAAACAATTGCCAATTGTCACTAAAAACCCATCTGGTTCACTAATGCCCTTTAGGAATGGAAATCTGCTGTCCATATTTGGTCTGACCTGCATATGACTCTAGACCCACAGCAAAGTGGTTGACTCTTAAAATGTCCTTTGAACAAGGGATGGAATTAGGGAGGGGAAATAAATGTTGGCCTGGCCAGTGATTCCCACATCCCATGAATGAACTTTAAAAAAGGCATAGAGCCAGGTGACTGCAAGGAAGTTGGTGGGGGCCAGTACTCAGCCAGCAAGCCTGGTCTTTATCAGTGCCAATGACAAGGTAGGAAAGGTATGAGGTTAAACAGATATATTTTAGGGAGCTAGGAAAGAAACTTGCAAGCAGGACCTCAAAGATAGTAATCTCCAGATTACTCCCAGAGCCACATACCAGTGAGTATAGAAATGGAAGGACAGAGCAGATGAATGCAAAGCTGGAGAGATGGTGCAGGAAGGAAAATTTTACTCTGTTGGAAAACTGGGGCCTGGTTTAGGAGACCTGTACAGGCCAGATGGGTTGCACCTGAACAGAGCTGAGACCAATGTCCTTGTGGGGTGATTTGCTAGTGCTATTGGGGAGGGTTTAAAGTAACTTGCCAGAGGAATGGGAATCAGGAAGTAACATTAAGGAATGAAAACAAAGTGCACAAAGAATTAGGAGAGACAGATAGCACTAGAGTAAGAACTGGTACAGTACTATATGGGGTCAGAGTAAGAGGAAATGCAATAAGGCCTAAATTAGGTTTACAGTGCATGTGTGTGAATGCACAGAGTGTGGTAAATAATGTTGGTGAACTGCAAGCACGGGTAGTCACGTGGGAATATAGTGTTGTGGCAACAATGGAGACCCGGCTCAGAAAAGGGGCAGGATTGCATACTAAATATTCCAGCATGCAAAGTGTTCAGGAAAGATGGGGAAAGTAAGGAAGGAGGTAGCATGGCAGCATTGATTAAGGAAAATTTTACATACAGTGTTGGGGAGAGAGAGAGAATGTTCTGAGGGAGTCAAGAACAGAATCTAGGATGCTTCCCCATGTGGGGGAACCTGGAACTGGGGGGAACAGTTTTGAAATAAGGGGTCTCCCATTTAAGATGGAGGTAAGAAGGAATTTCTTCTCTGAGGGTCAACAGTGTTTGGAATTCTCTTCCCCAGCGAGCAGTGGAGACTGAGTGGGTCATTGTATATATTCAAGGCTGAGTTAGACAAATTTTTGACTGACAAGGGAGTCAAGGGTTGTGGGTGGGAGGCAGGAAAGTGGAGTTAAGGCCACAATCAGATCAGCCATGGTCTTAATGAATGGTGGAAGCTGAAGGGCCTTAAGGGGGCGAATAGCCTACTTCTGCTCCTATTTCTTATGTTCTTTGTTTTTCTGTTAGAACAAAGAAACAATGGAGGTACGATTACACTACCAGGCTTCTTCTGTAGGCCTCCAACAAATCTGCGAGGAAATTATAGAGACGTGCAAGAACTATCCTCCTCCAAGTACCATGCCCTAAAAGGGCATTGGCAACCATGGACTCCCATTGGATTGGCCCATGATTATGCTTGGCTAAGTACTGCAATGGTTTGCCATTGCCTTCTGCAGTATGGCTGACCAGGAAACTCTCCTGGCTCTAACCACCAGAAAGACTTAGGCCCGGATTTTCTCTTTGGTGTGTGGAGGCAGGTGCCGCACGCCGACGTGTAAAATGATACGCAGTGCAATTGGGCGTGCATCCCGACGTCACTGCATGACATTCCAATCTTCCATTTGGTGGGTCCGCACTGGAGTCGGCTGTGCACCCGTCGAGCTGTCAAAGGCTTGTTAAGGCCATTAATCAACCAATTAAACAAATTGACAGGGCTGCCTGTCCAACCTTAAAGTTGGCGGGCAGGCGAAGAGCCCAGGCATCTGTCGCATTTTTCATAAAACCTCATCCACGGGAGGGATGAGGTTTCATGAAGGGTTTATTAATTAAATAAAAAATTTCATGAAAATTCATAAACATGAGGGGACATATCTGAATAATTTTATTTTTCCTTTTTTCAAAGTTTCACATTGAACATAATCTCCCTGAGGCAGCTTCGTGCCTCAGGGAGATATCTGTGCTCTTTTGCGCACATGCGTGAAAGAGCGCAGGCCCCGACTCTCCCTCCTCCCCCTGCCTGTACAGGTAGCGCTGAGTAATAAGAAAGAAAGATAACTTAATTGAAAGCGAAAGAACTTTGCACTACAAGACCTCTGTTACAAAGCTATAGAACAGTTAGAAAGTGGGACTATAGTCATCTTACTATAGATTAGGATAGTGTACAGGACAGAAGGGTGGAAGAGTTTCTAAAGTGTGTTTGGTTGAATTTTCTACATAATAGCCTGTAACTTCCACGCATCCCAGTGTCGGATTTGGGGGGTTCCCCAAAGATGTGCTGGGGAATCCCTCTGGCAAGTTCTTTCGCTTTCAATTAAGTTATCTTTCCTTCTTATTACTTTTTTAATATATCAATGTATATTATTGACATATTATTATTATCATTATTCAATATTCAATAAAGTTGTTGTTTTAACACATTACTTGTCATAATCACTCATTCCTGTTACATCCAGAGTATGGCTCCGAACTTAAGTGACTCAGGAAGGAACTCTCAGGCCCCTCCCTACAGAAGGAAGAACAAAAGGGAAGGTCTGTAATAGGGTAGAGGGCAGGAGAGATCGAATGACAAAATATTTTATGGTACAAAAGCAAATGGGAGTGGTCAAGGGTTAAAAAAAACAAAAATGTGTCCAGATGAGATGTGAATGGTTGCATAGCAACCATCTAAAGTGAAGAAATAAAGGGGAAAAAAAAGAAAAAAAATGAACCAACAAAAAGACATGTAAGTGGGAGGCAGAAGCTATGAGCTAAAATTATTGAACTCAGTGTTGAGTCCAGAAGACTGTAGAGTGCCAAGTCGAAAGATGAGTTGCTGTTCTTTGAGCTTGCATTGAGTTTTCTTGGAACACTGTAGCAGGCCAAGGACAGAAAGGTCAGGGTGGGAGCCAGGTGGAGGATTAAAATGACAAGTGACAGGAAGCTCAAGGTCTTGCTTGCAGACTGAGCAAGAGGTGTTCCGCAAAGTGGTCACCCAGTCTGCT